>NW_026262581.1:0-10000000 GCF_021869535.1 Mytilus californianus
CAAGGCTGCAGCTAAACCAAAGAAGGCAAAGACCCCAAAGAAGAAGTAAATGGAGGAAGCATATGATGCTTTTAAAGCTTAAACAGCCCTTTTAAGGGCTACCAAAATTTTTCAAAAAGAGTCTGAAATTGTTGCATGGTATATAACTTGGTTACAAATAAAATCAAGCTCGTCCCCATATTCCATATCTGTCTTTCTATTCTTGCATTTTTTTGTCTTCTCTAAAGTGCATGTGAACTTGTTAAGTTTTACTATCTTCCACTCTGGATCGTGTAGTTTATTTATATTTTTATACCTGATAATTTTCTTATTTTATACAAATTCTGTCAAGAAATGCTAAATACACGACTTTCGGCGGTTCCTAAATTTATATATCAATTTTTTTAGCACTTTAGTGTCTACGACCATATCACGTTGAAAACACCGGTTCTCGTCCGATCACCGAAGTTAAGCAACGTCGAGCTCGGTTAGTACTTGGATGGGTGACCGCCTGGGAATACCGGGTGTTGTAGACATTTTCTTCTTTTATTTTTTTTACTTATAATTTTTCACTTCTCCCAAACATACGTTCTATCTTTTTTATTTCTTTATATGGATGTCTGGGGATGTAACATTCAATATAATATATCTAACTTTTGAAGGAAACAGAAAATATATCATTCATAATTTAATTTTTTTCATTACCAACCTGGTGAAATCTTTTAAACTATTTTTAAAAATAAATGCAAATCCAGTAATGCACACGTCGGGCCATATATAAGCTTGAGAATTTCACTCTTTTCACATGCATGTGGCTCAAAAACTTAAAACGAAAATCTTAAAAATACTGTTATCCGCCATTTTTGTCCTTTGAACTCGTCTCTTCCTTTTTGACCAGGGCTTATATGATTCACAACATTTCTGAAAGGATTGTGATTATCAAATATTCATTTCAGCAAAAACAAATAAAAAACAATAAATACTAATTAAAGCTTGTAAAACTCAAGCAAAAAAGTCGACTATTTGAAACTTTGTTCCAACTCAGTCAAGGAAGTCCGGTTTCGAATTTTGTCATCTTGGTGTGCTTTCATATCCAAGGCAAAATTTAAATTTCTGTGAAGTCTCTTTATTTCTACGTATATCTGAAAACAAAAACATATTAAGAAATGATTTTACTTCAAATACATACCATTTTTATAGCACAATCTAGTTTTTGTGAATAATACAACACGTTTTCTGATGAAGAATCGCACGAGTGAAATTGACAAGTTGCACATTAATCGTAAATATTTCTTCACTTGTGATATTTTGTTTAATTTTAATCACATATTCTGAAAGAAAAATTCCTGCTGAACATTTTCGTATATGATTTATATATCAAAAAGTACAATTTATTTGAAACAAATGGTTAAAACTTGTCGAACAAGCACACAGAAATTCTTGTCGATTTGTTTGAAATAGATTGTCATGAAAGTTTAAGGGTGCTCTCGTCGAGGTCCGCGTTATGAGATTAACTACCCGCAAACCGCAATTTTGCACATCATTGTTATTTGTCGTTCAACTCGCACACATCTTTCAACAACCAAAGTCGCAAAATGTCTGATGCACCAGTAGTAGTCAAGACTCCAGCTAAGTCACCAAAGAAGAAAGCTGCAGCTAAACCAAAGAAAGTAGCTACTCATCCAAAATACAGCGAGATGGTAGGGAAAGCTATCTCTGCATTGAAAGAGCGCGGGGGCTCTAGCCGTCAAGCCATCCTTAAGTACATCATAGCAAACTTCAATGTTGGTAGCGATGCAAAAACAGTCAACACTCACTTGAAGTTAGCTTTGAAATCAGGAGTGAAGAGCAATAGCTTGAAACAGTCGAAGGGTACCGGCGCTTCTGGAAGTTTTAAGATAGGTGAAGTGGCTAAACCAGCTAAGAAGCCAGCAAAGAAAGCAGTTAAGCCTAAAGCCGCTAAACCAAAGAAGGCAAAGACACCTAAAAAGACTGCCACAAAGAAACCTGCAGCAAAGAAACCAGCTGGTGAAAAGAAAGCAGCTAAACCAAAAGCAAAGAAACCAGCTACCAAGAAACCTGCTGCAAAACCCGCTGCCAAATCAATCTGCAAAGAAAGCCACAAAATCACCAAAAAAGACCAAGGCTGCAGCTAAACCAAAGAAGGCAAAGACCCCAAAGAAGAAGTAAATGGAGGAAGCATATGATGCTTTTAAAGCTTAAACAGCCCTTTTAAGGGCTACCAAAATTTTTCAAAAAGAGTCTGAAATTGTTGCATGGTATATAACTTGGTTACAAATAAAATCAAGCTCGTCCCCATATTCCATATCTGTCTTTCTATTCTTGCATTTTTTTGTCTTCTCTAAAGTGCATGTGAACTTGTTAAGTTTTACTATCTTCCACTCTGGATCGTGTAGTTTATTTATATTTTTATACCTGATAATTTTCTTATTTTATACAAATTCTGTCAAGAAATGCTAAATACACGACTTTCGGCGGTTCCTAAATTATATATCAATTTTTTTAGCACTTTAGTGTCTACGACCATATCACGTTGAAAACACCGGTTCTCGTCCGATCACCGAAGTTAAGCAACGTCGAGCTCGGTTAGTACTTGGATGGGTGACCGCCTGGGAATACCGGGTGTTGTAGACATTTTCTTCTTTATTTTTTTTACTTATAATTTTTCACTTCTCCCAAACATACGTTCTATCTTTTTTATTTCTTTATATGGATGTCTGGGGATGTAACATTCAATATAATATATCTAACTTTTGAAGGAAACAGAAAATATATCATTCATAATTTAATTTTTTTCATTACCAACCTGGTGAAATCTTTTAAACTATTTTTAAAAATAAATGCAAATCCAGTAATGCACACGTCGGGCCATATATAAGCTTGAGAATTTCACTCTTTTCACATGCATGTGGCTCAAAAACTTAAAACGAAAATCTTAAAAATACTGTTATCCGCCATTTTTGTCCTTTGAACTCGTCTCTTCCTTTTTGACCAGGGCTTATATGATTCACAACATTTCTGAAAGGATTGTGATTATCAAATATTCATTTCAGCAAAAACAAATAAAAAACAATAAATACTAATTTAAAGCTTGTAAAACTCAAGCAAAAAAGTCGACTATTTGAAACTTTGTTCCAACTCAGTCAAGGAAGTCCCGGTTTCGAATTTTGTCATCTTGGTGTGCTTTCATATCCAAGGCAAAATTTAAATTTCTGTGAAGTCTCTTTATTTCTACGTATATCTGAAAACAAAAACATATTAAGAAAATGATTTTACTTCAAATACATACCATTTTTATAGCACAATCTAGTTTTTGTGAAATAATACAACACGTTTTCTGATGAAGAATCGCACGAGTGAAATTGACAAGTTGCACATTAATCGTAAATATTTCTTCACTTGTGATATTTTGTTTAATTTTAATCACATATTCTGAAAGAAAAATTCCTGCTGAACATTTTCGTATATGATTTATATATCAAAAAGTACAATTTATTTGAAACAAATGGTTAAAACTTGTCGAACAAGCACACAGAAATTCTGTCGATTTGTTTGAAATAGATTGTCATGAAAGTTTAAGGGTGCTCTCGTCGAGGTCCGCGTTATGAGATTAACTACCCGCAAACCGCAATTTTGCACATCATTGTTATTGTCGTTCAACTCGCACACATCTTTCAACAACCAAAGTCGCAAAATGTCTGATGCACCAGTAGTAGTCAAGACTCCAGCTAAGTCACCAAAGAAGAAAGCTGCAGCTAAACCAAAGAAAGTAGCTACTCATCCAAAATACAGCGAGATGGTAGGGAAAGCTATCTCTGCATTGAAAGAGCGCGGGGGGCTCTAGCCGTCAAGCCATCCTTAAGTACATCATAGCAAACTTCAATGTTGGTAGCGATGCAAAAACAGTCAACACTCACTTGAAGTTAGCTTTGAAATCAGGAGTGAAGAGCAATAGCTTGAAACAGTCGAAGGGTACCGGCGCTTCTGGAAGTTTTAAGATAGGTGAAGTGGCTAAACCAGCTAAGAAGCCAGCAAAGAAAGCAGTTAAGCCTAAAGCCGCTAAACCAAAGAAGGCAAAGACACCTAAAAAGACTGCCACAAAGAAACCTGCAGCAAAGAAACCAGCTGGTGAAAAGAAAGCAGCTAAACCAAAAGCAAAGAAACCAGCTACCAAGAAACCTGCTGCAAAACCCGCTGCCAAATCTGCAAAGAAAGCCACAAAATCACCAAAAAAGACCAAGGCTGCAGCTAAACCAAAGAGGCAAAGACCCCAAAGAAGAAGTAAATGGAGGAAGCATATGATGCTTTTAAAGCTTAAACAGCCCTTTTAAGGGCTACCAAAATTTTTCAAAAAGAGTCTGAAATTGTTGCATGGTATATAACTTGGTTACAAATAAAATCAAGCTCGTCCCCATATTCCATATCTGTCTTTCTATTCTTGCATTTTTTTGTCTTCTCTAAAGTGCATGTGAACTTGTTAAGTTTTACTATCTTCCACTCTGGATCGTGTAGTTTATTTATATTTTTTATACCTGATAATTTTCTTATTTTATACAAATTCTGTCAAGAAATGCTAAATACACGACTTTCGGCGGTTCCTAAATTTATATATCAATTTTTTTAGCACTTTAGTGTCTACGACCATATCACGTTGAAAACACCGGTTCTCGTCCGATCACCGAAGTTAAGCAACGTCGAGCTCGGTTAGTACTTGGATGGGTGACCGCCTGGGAATACCGGGTGTTGTAGACATTTTCTTCTTTTATTTTTTTTACTTATAATTTTTCACTTCTCCCAAACATACGTTCTATCTTTTTATTTCTTTATATGGATGTCTGGGGATGTAACATTCAATATAATATATCTAACTTTTGAAGGAAACAGAAAATATATCATTCATAATTTAATTTTTTTCATTACCAACCTGGTGAAATCTTTAAACTATTTTTAAAAATAAATGCAAATCCAGTAATGCACACGTCGGGCCATATATAAGCTTGAGAATTTCACTCTTTTCACATGCATGTGGCTCAAAAACTTAAAACGAAAATCTTAAAAATACTGTTATCCGCCATTTTTGTCCTTTGAACTCGTCTCTTCCTTTTTGACCAGGGCTTATATGATTCACAACATTTCTGAAAGGATTGTGATTATCAAATATTCATTTCAGCAAAAACAAATAAAAAACAATAAATACTAATTAAAGCTTGTAAAACTCAAGCAAAAAAGTCGACTATTTGAAACTTTGTTCCAACTCAGTCAAGGAAGTCCCGGTTTCGAATTTTGTCATCTTGGTGTGCTTTCATATCCAAGGCAAAATTTAAATTTCTGTGAAGTCTCTTTATTTCTACGTATATCTGAAAACAAAAACATATTAAGAAATGATTTTACTTCAAATACATACCATTTTTATAGCACAATCTAGTTTTTTGTGAAATAATACAACACGTTTTCTGATGAAGAATCGCACGAGTGAAATTGACAAGTTGCACATTAATCGTAAATATTTCTTCACTTGTGATATTTTGTTTAATTTTAATCACATATTCTGAAAGAAAAATCCTGCTGAACATTTTCGTATATGATTTATATATCAAAAAGTACAATTTATTTGAAACAAATGGTTAAAACTTGTCGAACAAGCACACAGAAATCTTGTCGATTTGTTTGAAATAGATTGTCATGAAAGTTTAAGGGTGCTCTCGTCGAGGTCCGCGTTATGAGATTAACTACCCGCAAACCGCAATTTTGCACATCATTGTTATTTGTCGTTCAACTCGCACACATCTTTCAACAACCAAAGTCGCAAAATGTCTGATGCACCAGTAGTAGTCAAGACTCCAGCTAAGTCACCAAAGAAGAAAGCTGCAGCTAAACCAAAGAAAGTAGCTACTCATCCAAAATACAGCGAGATGGTAGGGAAAGCTATCTCTGCATTGAAAGAGCGCGGGGGCTCTAGCCGTCAAGCCATCCTTAAGTACATCATAGCAAACTTCAATGTTGGTAGCGATGCAAAAACAGTCAACACTCACTTGAAGTTAGCTTTGAAATCAGGAGTGAAGAGCAATAGCTTGAAACAGTCGAAGGGTACCGGCGCTTCTGGAAGTTTTAAGATAGGTGAAGTGGCTAAACCAGCTAAGAAGCCAGCAAAGAAAGCAGTTAAGCCTAAAGCCGCTAAACCAAAGAAGGCAAAGACACCTAAAAAGACTGCCACAAAGAAACCTGCAGCAAAGAAACCAGCTGGTGAAAAGAAAGCAGCTAAACCAAAAGCAAAGAAACCAGCTACCAAGAAACCTGCTGCAAAACCCGCTGCCAAATCTGCAAAGAAAGCCACAAAATCACCAAAAAAGACCAAGGCTGCAGCTAAACCAAAGAAGGCAAAGACCCCAAAGAAGAAGTAAATGGAGGAAGCATATGATGCTTTTAAAGCTTAAACAGCCCTTTTAAGGGCTACCAAAATTTTTCAAAAAGAGTCTGAAATTGTTGCATGGTATATAACTTGGTTACAAATAAAATCAAGCTCGTCCCCATATTCCATATCTGTCTTTCTATTCTTGCATTTTTTTGTCTTCTCTAAAGTGCATGTGAACTTGTTAAGTTTTACTATCTTCCACTCTGGATCGTGTAGTTTATTTATATTTTTATACCTGATAATTTTCTTATTTTATACAAATTCTGTCAAGAAATGCTAAATACACGACTTTCGGCGGTTCCTAAATTTATATATCAATTTTTTAGCACTTTAGTGTCTACGACCATATCACGTTGAAAACACCGGTTCTCGTCCGATCACCGAAGTTAAGCAACGTCGAGCTCGGTTAGTACTTGGATGGGTGACCGCCTGGGAATACCGGGTGTTGTAGACATTTTCTTCTTTTATTTTTTTTACTTATAATTTTTCACTTCTCCCAAACATACGTTCTATCTTTTTTATTTCTTTATATGGATGTCTGGGGATGTAACATTCAATATAATATATCTAACTTTTGAAGGAAACAGAAAATATATCATTCATAATTTAATTTTTTTCATTACCAACCTGGTGAAATCTTTTAAACTATTTTTAAAAATAAATGCAAATCCAGTAATGCACACGTCGGGCCATATATAAGCTTGAGAATTTCACTCTTTTCACATGCATGTGGCTCAAAAACTTAAAACGAAAATCTTAAAAATACTGTTATCCGCCATTTTTGTCCTTTGAACTCGTCTCTTCCTTTTTGACCAGGGCTTATATGATTCACAACATTTCTGAAAGGATTGTGATTATCAAATATTCATTTCAGCAAAAACAAATAAAAAACAATAAATACTAATTAAAGCTTGTAAAACTCAAGCAAAAAAGTCGACTATTTGAAACTTTGTTCCAACTCAGTCAAGGAAGTCCCGGTTTCGAATTTTGTCATCTTGGTGTGCTTTCATATCCAAGGCAAAATTTAAATTTCTGTGAAGTCTCTTTATTTCTACGTATATCTGAAAACAAAAACATATTAAGAAATGATTTTACTTCAAATACATACCATTTTTATAGCACAATCTAGTTTTTGTGAAATAATACAACACGTTTTCTGATGAAGAATCGCACGAGTGAAATTGACAAGTTGCACATTAATCGTAAATATTTCTTCACTTGTGATATTTTGTTTAATTTTAATCACATATTCTGAAAGAAAAATTCCTGCTGAACATTTTCGTATATGATTTATATATCAAAAAGTACAATTTATTTGAAACAAATGGTTAAAACTTGTCGAACAAGCACACAGAAATTCTTGTCGATTTGTTTGAAATAGATTGTCATGAAAGTTTAAGGGTGCTCTCGTCGAGGTCCGCGTTATGAGATTAACTACCCGCAAACCGCAATTTTGCACATCATTGTTATTTGTCGTTCAACTCGCACACATCTTTCAACAACCAAAGTCGCAAAATGTCTGATGCACCAGTAGTAGTCAAGACTCCAGCTAAGTCACCAAAGAAGAAAGCTGCAGCTAAACCAAAGAAAGTAGCTACTCATCCAAAATACAGCGAGATGGTAGGGAAAGCTATCTCTGCATTGAAAGAGCGCGGGGGCTCTAGCCGTCAAGCCATCCTTAAGTACATCATAGCAAACTTCAATGTTGGTAGCGATGCAAAAACAGTCAACACTCACTTGAAGTTAGCTTTGAAATCAGGAGTGAAGAGCAATAGCTTGAAACAGTCGAAGGGTACCGGCGCTTCTGGAAGTTTTAAGATAGGTGAAGTGGCTAAACCAGCTAAGAAGCCAGCAAAGAAAGCAGTTAAGCCTAAAGCCGCTAAACCAAAGAAGGCAAAGACACCTAAAAAGACTGCCACAAAGAAACCTGCAGCAAAGAAACCAGCTGGTGAAAAGAAAGCAGCTAAACCAAAAGCAAAGAAACCAGCTACCAAGAAACCTGCTGCAAAACCCGCTGCCAAATCTGCAAAGAAAGCCACAAAATCACCAAAAAAGACCAAGGCTGCAGCTAAACCAAAGAAGGCAAAGACCCCAAAGAAGAAGTAAATGGAGGAAGCATATGATGCTTTTAAAGCTTAAACAGCCCTTTTAAGGGCTACCAAAATTTTTCAAAAAGAGTCTGAAATTGTTGCATGGTATATAACTTGGTTACAAATAAAATCAAGCTCGTCCCCATATTCCATATCTGTCTTTCTATTCTTGCATTTTTTTGTCTTCTCTAAAGTGCATGTGAACTTGTTAAGTTTTACTATCTTCCACTCTGGATCGTGTAGTTTATTTATATTTTTATACCTGATAATTTTCTTATTTTATACAAATTCTGTCAAGAAATGCTAAATACACGACTTTCGGCGGTTCCTAAATTTATATATCAATTTTTTTAGCACTTTAGTGTCTACGACCATATCACGTTGAAAACACCGGTTCTCGTCCGATCACCGAAGTTAAGCAACGTCGAGCTCGGTTAGTACTTGGATGGGTGACCGCCTGGGAATACCGGGTGTTGTAGACATTTTCTTCTTTTATTTTTTTTACTTATAATTTTTCACTTCTCCCAAACATACGTTCTATCTTTTTTATTTCTTTATATGGATGTCTGGGGATGTAACATTCAATATAATATATCTAACTTTTGAAGGAAACAGAAAATATATCATTCATAATTTAATTTTTTTCATTACCAACCTGGTGAAATCTTTTAAACTATTTTTAAAAATAAATGCAAATCCAGTAATGCACACGTCGGGCCATATATAAGCTTGAGAATTTCACTCTTTTCACATGCATGTGGCTCAAAAACTTAAAACGAAAATCTTAAAAATACTGTTATCCGCCATTTTTGTCCTTTGAACTCGTCTCTTCCTTTTTGACCAGGGCTTATATGATTCACAACATTTCTGAAAGGATTGTGATTATCAAATATTCATTTCAGCAAAAACAAATAAAAAACAATAAATACTAATTAAAGCTTGTAAAACTCAAGCAAAAAAGTCGACTATTTGAAACTTTGTTCCAACTCAGTCAAGGAAGTCCCGGTTTCGAATTTTGTCATCTTGGTGTGCTTTCATATCCAAGGCAAAATTTAAATTTCTGTGAAGTCTCTTTATTTCTACGTATATCTGAAAACAAAAACATATTAAGAAATGATTTTACTTCAAATACATACCATTTTTATAGCACAATCTAGTTTTTGTGAAATAATACAACACGTTTTCTGATGAAGAATCGCACGAGTGAAATTGACAAGTTGCACATTAATCGTAAATATTTCTTCACTTGTGATATTTTGTTTAATTTTAATCACATATTCTGAAAGAAAAATTCCTGCTGAACATTTTCGTATATGATTTATATATCAAAAAGTACAATTTATTTGAAACAAATGGTTAAAACTTGTCGAACAAGCACACAGAAATTCTTGTCGATTTGTTTGAAATAGATTGTCATGAAAGTTTAAGGGTGCTCTCGTCGAGGTCCGCGTTATGAGATTAACTACCCGCAAACCGCAATTTTGCACATCATTGTTATTTGTCGTTCAACTCGCACACATCTTTCAACAACCAAAGTCGCAAAATGTCTGATGCACCAGTAGTAGTCAAGACTCCAGCTAAGTCACCAAAGAAGAAAGCTGCAGCTAAACCAAAGAAAGTAGCTACTCATCCAAAATACAGCGAGATGGTAGGGAAAGCTATCTCTGCATTGAAAGAGCGCGGGGGCTCTAGCCGTCAAGCCATCCTTAAGTACATCATAGCAAACTTCAATGTTGGTAGCGATGCAAAAACAGTCAACACTCACTTGAAGTTAGCTTTGAAATCAGGAGTGAAGAGCAATAGCTTGAAACAGTCGAAGGGTACCGGCGCTTCTGGAAGTTTTAAGATAGGTGAAGTGGCTAAACCAGCTAAGAAGCCAGCAAAGAAAGCAGTTAAGCCTAAAGCCGCTAAACCAAAGAAGGCAAAGACACCTAAAAAGACTGCCACAAAGAAACCTGCAGCAAAGAAACCAGCTGGTGAAAAGAAAGCAGCTAAACCAAAAGCAAAGAAACCAGCTACCAAGAAACCTGCTGCAAAACCCGCTGCCAAATCTGCAAAGAAAGCCACAAAATCACCAAAAAAGACCAAGGCTGCAGCTAAACCAAAGAAGGCAAAGACCCCAAAGAAGAAGTAAATGGAGGAAGCATATGATGCTTTTAAAGCTTAAACAGCCCTTTTAAGGGCTACCAAAATTTTTCAAAAAGAGTCTGAAATTGTTGCATGGTATATAACTTGGTTACAAATAAAATCAAGCTCGTCCCCATATTCCATATCTGTCTTTCTATTCTTGCATTTTTTTGTCTTCTCTAAAGTGCATGTGAACTTGTTAAGTTTTACTATCTTCCACTCTGGATCGTGTAGTTTATTTATATTTTTATACCTGATAATTTTCTTATTTTATACAAATTCTGTCAAGAAATGCTAAATACACGACTTTCGGCGGTTCCTAAATTTATATATCAATTTTTTTAGCACTTTAGTGTCTACGACCATATCACGTTGAAAACACCGGTTCTCGTCCGATCACCGAAGTTAAGCAACGTCGAGCTCGGTTAGTACTTGGATGGGTGACCGCCTGGGAATACCGGGTGTTGTAGACATTTTCTTCTTTTATTTTTTTTACTTATAATTTTTCACTTCTCCCAAACATACGTTCTATCTTTTTTATTTCTTTATATGGATGTCTGGGGATGTAACATTCAATATAATATATCTAACTTTTGAAGGAAACAGAAAATATATCATTCATAATTTAATTTTTTTCATTACCAACCTGGTGAAATCTTTTAAACTATTTTTAAAAATAAATGCAAATCCAGTAATGCACACGTCGGGCCATATATAAGCTTGAGAATTTCACTCTTTTCACATGCATGTGGCTCAAAAACTTAAAACGAAAATCTTAAAAATACTGTTATCCGCCATTTTTGTCCTTTGAACTCGTCTCTTCCTTTTTGACCAGGGCTTATATGATTCACAACATTTCTGAAAGGATTGTGATTATCAAATATTCATTTCAGCAAAAACAAATAAAAAACAATAAATACTAATTAAAGCTTGTAAAACTCAAGCAAAAAAGTCGACTATTTGAAACTTTGTTCCAACTCAGTCAAGGAAGTCCCGGTTTCGAATTTTGTCATCTTGGTGTGCTTTCATATCCAAGGCAAAATTTAAATTTCTGTGAAGTCTCTTTATTTCTACGTATATCTGAAAACAAAAACATATTAAGAAATGATTTTACTTCAAATACATACCATTTTTATAGCACAATCTAGTTTTTGTGAAATAATACAACACGTTTTCTGATGAAGAATCGCACGAGTGAAATTGACAAGTTGCACATTAATCGTAAATATTTCTTCACTTGTGATATTTTGTTTAATTTTAATCACATATTCTGAAAGAAAAATTCCTGCTGAACATTTTCGTATATGATTTATATATCAAAAAGTACAATTTATTTGAAACAAATGGTTAAAACTTGTCGAACAAGCACACAGAAATTCTTGTCGATTTGTTTGAAATAGATTGTCATGAAAGTTTAAGGGTGCTCTCGTCGAGGTCCGCGTTATGAGATTAACTACCCGCAAACCGCAATTTTGCACATCATTGTTATTTGTCGTTCAACTCGCACACATCTTTCAACAACCAAAGTCGCAAAATGTCTGATGCACCAGTAGTAGTCAAGACTCCAGCTAAGTCACCAAAGAAGAAAGCTGCAGCTAAACCAAAGAAAGTAGCTACTCATCCAAAATACAGCGAGATGGTAGGGAAAGCTATCTCTGCATTGAAAGAGCGCGGGGGCTCTAGCCGTCAAGCCATCCTTAAGTACATCATAGCAAACTTCAATGTTGGTAGCGATGCAAAAACAGTCAACACTCACTTGAAGTTAGCTTTGAAATCAGGAGTGAAGAGCAATAGCTTGAAACAGTCGAAGGGTACCGGCGCTTCTGGAAGTTTTAAGATAGGTGAAGTGGCTAAACCAGCTAAGAAGCCAGCAAAGAAAGCAGTTAAGCCTAAAGCCGCTAAACCAAAGAAGGCAAAGACACCTAAAAAGACTGCCACAAAGAAACCTGCAGCAAAGAAACCAGCTGGTGAAAAGAAAGCAGCTAAACCAAAAGCAAAGAAACCAGCTACCAAGAAACCTGCTGCAAAACCCGCTGCCAAATCTGCAAAGAAAGCCACAAAATCACCAAAAAAGACCAAGGCTGCAGCTAAACCAAAGAAGGCAAAGACCCCAAAGAAGAAGTAAATGGAGGAAGCATATGATGCTTTTAAAGCTTAAACAGCCCTTTTAAGGGCTACCAAAATTTTTCAAAAAGAGTCTGAAATTGTTGCATGGTATATAACTTGGTTACAAATAAAATCAAGCTCGTCCCCATATTCCATATCTGTCTTTCTATTCTTGCATTTTTTTGTCTTCTCTAAAGTGCATGTGAACTTGTTAAGTTTTACTATCTTCCACTCTGGATCGTGTAGTTTATTTATATTTTTATACCTGATAATTTTCTTATTTTATACAAATTCTGTCAAGAAATGCTAAATACACGACTTTCGGCGGTTCCTAAATTTATATATCAATTTTTTTAGCACTTTAGTGTCTACGACCATATCACGTTGAAAACACCGGTTCTCGTCCGATCACCGAAGTTAAGCAACGTCGAGCTCGGTTAGTACTTGGATGGGTGACCGCCTGGGAATACCGGGTGTTGTAGACATTTTCTTCTTTTATTTTTTTTACTTATAATTTTTCACTTCTCCCAAACATACGTTCTATCTTTTTTATTTCTTTATATGGATGTCTGGGGATGTAACATTCAATATAATATATCTAACTTTTGAAGGAAACAGAAAATATATCATTCATAATTTAATTTTTTTCATTACCAACCTGGTGAAATCTTTTAAACTATTTTTAAAAATAAATGCAAATCCAGTAATGCACACGTCGGGCCATATATAAGCTTGAGAATTTCACTCTTTTCACATGCATGTGGCTCAAAAACTTAAAACGAAAATCTTAAAAATACTGTTATCCGCCATTTTTGTCCTTTGAACTCGTCTCTTCCTTTTTGACCAGGGCTTATATGATTCACAACATTTCTGAAAGGATTGTGATTATCAAATATTCATTTCAGCAAAAACAAATAAAAAACAATAAATACTAATTAAAGCTTGTAAAACTCAAGCAAAAAAGTCGACTATTTGAAACTTTGTTCCAACTCAGTCAAGGAAGTCCCGGTTTCGAATTTTGTCATCTTGGTGTGCTTTCATATCCAAGGCAAAATTTAAATTTCTGTGAAGTCTCTTTATTTCTACGTATATCTGAAAACAAAAACATATTAAGAAATGATTTTACTTCAAATACATACCATTTTTATAGCACAATCTAGTTTTTGTGAAATAATACAACACGTTTTCTGATGAAGAATCGCACGAGTGAAATTGACAAGTTGCACATTAATCGTAAATATTTCTTCACTTGTGATATTTTGTTTAATTTTAATCACATATTCTGAAAGAAAAATTCCTGCTGAACATTTTCGTATATGATTTATATATCAAAAAGTACAATTTATTTGAAACAAATGGTTAAAACTTGTCGAACAAGCACACAGAAATTCTTGTCGATTTGTTTGAAATAGATTGTCATGAAAGTTTAAGGGTGCTCTCGTCGAGGTCCGCGTTATGAGATTAACTACCCGCAAACCGCAATTTTGCACATCATTGTTATTTGTCGTTCAACTCGCACACATCTTTCAACAACCAAAGTCGCAAAATGTCTGATGCACCAGTAGTAGTCAAGACTCCAGCTAAGTCACCAAAGAAGAAAGCTGCAGCTAAACCAAAGAAAGTAGCTACTCATCCAAAATACAGCGAGATGGTAGGGAAAGCTATCTCTGCATTGAAAGAGCGCGGGGGCTCTAGCCGTCAAGCCATCCTTAAGTACATCATAGCAAACTTCAATGTTGGTAGCGATGCAAAAACAGTCAACACTCACTTGAAGTTAGCTTTGAAATCAGGAGTGAAGAGCAATAGCTTGAAACAGTCGAAGGGTACCGGCGCTTCTGGAAGTTTTAAGATAGGTGAAGTGGCTAAACCAGCTAAGAAGCCAGCAAAGAAAGCAGTTAAGCCTAAAGCCGCTAAACCAAAGAAGGCAAAGACACCTAAAAAGACTGCCACAAAGAAACCTGCAGCAAAGAAACCAGCTGGTGAAAAGAAAGCAGCTAAACCAAAAGCAAAGAAACCAGCTACCAAGAAACCTGCTGCAAAACCCGCTGCCAAATCTGCAAAGAAAGCCACAAAATCACCAAAAAAGACCAAGGCTGCAGCTAAACCAAAGAAGGCAAAGACCCCAAAGAAGAAGTAAATGGAGGAAGCATATGATGCTTTTAAAGCTTAAACAGCCCTTTTAAGGGCTACCAAAATTTTTCAAAAAGAGTCTGAAATTGTTGCATGGTATATAACTTGGTTACAAATAAAATCAAGCTCGTCCCCATATTCCATATCTGTCTTTCTATTCTTGCATTTTTTTGTCTTCTCTAAAGTGCATGTGAACTTGTTAAGTTTTACTATCTTCCACTCTGGATCGTGTAGTTTATTTATATTTTTATACCTGATAATTTTCTTATTTTATACAAATTCTGTCAAGAAATGCTAAATACACGACTTTCGGCGGTTCCTAAATTTATATATCAATTTTTTTAGCACTTTAGTGTCTACGACCATATCACGTTGAAAACACCGGTTCTCGTCCGATCACCGAAGTTAAGCAACGTCGAGCTCGGTTAGTACTTGGATGGGTGACCGCCTGGGAATACCGGGTGTTGTAGACATTTTCTTCTTTTATTTTTTTTACTTATAATTTTTCACTTCTCCCAAACATACGTTCTATCTTTTTTATTTCTTTATATGGATGTCTGGGGATGTAACATTCAATATAATATATCTAACTTTTGAAGGAAACAGAAAATATATCATTCATAATTTAATTTTTTTCATTACCAACCTGGTGAAATCTTTTAAACTATTTTTAAAAATAAATGCAAATCCAGTAATGCACACGTCGGGCCATATATAAGCTTGAGAATTTCACTCTTTTCACATGCATGTGGCTCAAAAACTTAAAACGAAAATCTTAAAAATACTGTTATCCGCCATTTTTGTCCTTTGAACTCGTCTCTTCCTTTTTGACCAGGGCTTATATGATTCACAACATTTCTGAAAGGATTGTGATTATCAAATATTCATTTCAGCAAAAACAAATAAAAAACAATAAATACTAATTAAAGCTTGTAAAACTCAAGCAAAAAAGTCGACTATTTGAAACTTTGTTCCAACTCAGTCAAGGAAGTCCCGGTTTCGAATTTTGTCATCTTGGTGTGCTTTCATATCCAAGGCAAAATTTAAATTTCTGTGAAGTCTCTTTATTTCTACGTATATCTGAAAACAAAAACATATTAAGAAATGATTTTACTTCAAATACATACCATTTTTATAGCACAATCTAGTTTTTGTGAAATAATACAACACGTTTTCTGATGAAGAATCGCACGAGTGAAATTGACAAGTTGCACATTAATCGTAAATATTTCTTCACTTGTGATATTTTGTTTAATTTTAATCACATATTCTGAAAGAAAAATTCCTGCTGAACATTTTCGTATATGATTTATATATCAAAAAGTACAATTTATTTGAAACAAATGGTTAAAACTTGTCGAACAAGCACACAGAAATTCTTGTCGATTTGTTTGAAATAGATTGTCATGAAAGTTTAAGGGTGCTCTCGTCGAGGTCCGCGTTATGAGATTAACTACCCGCAAACCGCAATTTTGCACATCATTGTTATTTGTCGTTCAACTCGCACACATCTTTCAACAACCAAAGTCGCAAAATGTCTGATGCACCAGTAGTAGTCAAGACTCCAGCTAAGTCACCAAAGAAGAAAGCTGCAGCTAAACCAAAGAAAGTAGCTACTCATCCAAAATACAGCGAGATGGTAGGGAAAGCTATCTCTGCATTGAAAGAGCGCGGGGGCTCTAGCCGTCAAGCCATCCTTAAGTACATCATAGCAAACTTCAATGTTGGTATCGATGCAAAAACAGTCAACACTCACTTGAAGTTAGCTTTGAAATCAGGAGTGAAGAGCAATAGCTTGAAACAGTCGAAGGGTACCGGCGCTTCTGGAAGTTTTAAGATAGGTGAAGTGGCTAAACCAGCTAAGAAGCCAGCAAAGAAAGCAGTTAAGCCTAAAGCCGCTAAACCAAAGAAGGCAAAGACACCTAAAAAGACTGCCACAAAGAAACCTGCAGCAAAGAAACCAGCTGGTGAAAAGAAAGCAGCTAAACCAAAAGCAAAGAAACCAGCTACCAAGAAACCTGCTGCAAAACCCGCTGCCAAATCTGCAAAGAAAGCCACAAAATCACCAAAAAAGACCAAGGCTGCAGCTAAACCAAAGAAGGCAAAGACCCCAAAGAAGAAGTAAATGGAGGAAGCATATGATGCTTTTAAAGCTTAAACAGCCCTTTTAAGGGCTACCAAAATTTTTCAAAAAGAGTCTGAAATTGTTGCATGGTATATAACTTGGTTACAAATAAAATCAAGCTCGTCCCCATATTCCATATCTGTCTTTCTATTCTTGCATTTTTTTGTCTTCTCTAAAGTGCATGTGAACTTGTTAAGTTTTACTATCTTCCACTCTGGATCGTGTAGTTTATTTATATTTTTATACCTGATAATTTTCTTATTTTATACAAATTCTGTCAAGAAATGCTAAATACACGACTTTCGGCGGTTCCTAAATTTATATATCAATTTTTTTAGCACTTTAGTGTCTACGACCATATCACGTTGAAAACACCGGTTCTCGTCCGATCACCGAAGTTAAGCAACGTCGAGCTCGGTTAGTACTTGGATGGGTGACCGCCTGGGAATACCGGGTGTTGTAGACATTTTCTTCTTTTATTTTTTTTACTTATAATTTTTCACTTCTCCCAAACATACGTTCTATCTTTTTTATTTCTTTATATGGATGTCTGGGGATGTAACATTCAATATAATATATCTAACTTTTGAAGGAAACAGAAAATATATCATTCATAATTTAATTTTTTTCATTACCAACCTGGTGAAATCTTTTAAACTATTTTTAAAAATAAATGCAAATCCAGTAATGCACACGTCGGGCCATATATAAGCTTGAGAATTTCACTCTTTTCACATGCATGTGGCTCAAAAACTTAAAACGAAAATCTTAAAAATACTGTTATCCGCCATTTTTGTCCTTTGAACTCGTCTCTTCCTTTTTGACCAGGGCTTATATGATTCACAACATTTCTGAAAGGATTGTGATTATCAAATATTCATTTCAGCAAAAACAAATAAAAAACAATAAATACTAATTAAAGCTTGTAAAACTCAAGCAAAAAAGTCGACTATTTGAAACTTTGTTCCAACTCAGTCAAGGAAGTCCCGGTTTCGAATTTTGTCATCTTGGTGTGCTTTCATATCCAAGGCAAAATTTAAATTTCTGTGAAGTCTCTTTATTTCTACGTATATCTGAAAACAAAAACATATTAAGAAATGATTTTACTTCAAATACATACCATTTTTATAGCACAATCTAGTTTTTGTGAAATAATACAACACGTTTTCTGATGAAGAATCGCACGAGTGAAATTGACAAGTTGCACATTAATCGTAAATATTTCTTCACTTGTGATATTTTGTTTAATTTTAATCACATATTCTGAAAGAAAAAATCCTGCTGAACATTTTCGTATATGATTTATATATCAAAAAGTACAATTTATTTGAAACAAATGGTTAAAACTTGTCGAACAAGCACACAGAAATTCTTGTCGATTTGTTTGAAATAGATTGTCATGAAAGTTTAAGGGTGCTCTCGTCGAGGTCCGCGTTATGAGATTAACTACCCGCAAACCGCAATTTTGCACATCATTGTTATTTGTCGTTCAACTCGCACACATCTTTCAACAACCAAAGTCGCAAAATGTCTGATGCACCAGTAGTAGTCAAGACTCCAGCTAAGTCACCAAAGAAGAAAGCTGCAGCTAAACCAAAGAAAGTAGCTACTCATCCAAAATACAGCGAGATGGTAGGGAAAGCTATCTCTGCATTGAAAGAGCGCGGGGGCTCTAGCCGTCAAGCCATCCTTAAGTACATCATAGCAAACTTCAATGTTGGTAGCGATGCAAAAACAGTCAACACTCACTTGAAGTTAGCTTTGAAATCAGGAGTGAAGAGCAATAGCTTGAAACAGTCGAAGGGTACCGGCGCTTCTGGAAGTTTTAAGATAGGTGAAGTGGCTAAACCAGCTAAGAAGCCAGCAAAGAAAGCAGTTAAGCCTAAAGCCGCTAAACCAAAGAAGGCAAAGACACCTAAAAAGACTGCCACAAAGAAACCTGCAGCAAAGAAACCAGCTGGTGAAAAGAAAGCAGCTAAACCAAAAGCAAAGAAACCAGCTACCAAGAAACCTGCTGCAAAACCCGCTGCCAAATCTGCAAAGAAAGCCACAAAATCACCAAAAAAGACCAAGGCTGCAGCTAAACCAAAGAAGGCAAAGACCCCAAAGAAGAAGTAAATGGAGGAAGCATATGATGCTTTTAAAGCTTAAACAGCCCTTTTAAGGGCTACCAAAATTTTTCAAAAAGAGTCTGAAATTGTTGCATGGTATATAACTTGGTTACAAATAAAATCAAGCTCGTCCCCATATTCCATATCTGTCTTTCTATTCTTGCATTTTTTTGTCTTCTCTAAAGTGCATGTGAACTTGTTAAGTTTTACTATCTTCCACTCTGGATCGTGTAGTTTATTTATATTTTTATACCTGATAATTTTCTTATTTTATACAAATTCTGTCAAGAAATGCTAAATACACGACTTTCGGCGGTTCCTAAATTTATATATCAATTTTTTTAGCACTTTAGTGTCTACGACCATATCACGTTGAAAACACCGGTTCTCGTCCGATCACCGAAGTTAAGCAACGTCGAGCTCGGTTAGTACTTGGATGGGTGACCGCCTGGGAATACCGGGTGTTGTAGACATTTTCTTCTTTTATTTTTTTTACTTATAATTTTTCACTTCTCCCAAACATACGTTCTATCTTTTTTATTTCTTTATATGGATGTCTGGGGATGTAACATTCAATATAATATATCTAACTTTTGAAGGAAACAGAAAATATATCATTCATAATTTAATTTTTTTCATTACCAACCTGGTGAAATCTTTTAAACTATTTTTAAAAATAAATGCAAATCCAGTAATGCACACGTCGGGCCATATATAAGCTTGAGAATTTCACTCTTTTCACATGCATGTGGCTCAAAAACTTAAAACGAAAATCTTAAAAATACTGTTATCCGCCATTTTTGTCCTTTGAACTCGTCTCTTCCTTTTTGACCAGGGCTTATATGATTCACAACATTTCTGAAAGGATTGTGATTATCAAATATTCATTTCAGCAAAAACAAATAAAAAACAATAAATACTAATTAAAGCTTGTAAAACTCAAGCAAAAAAGTCGACTATTTGAAACTTTGTTCCAACTCAGTCAAGGAAGTCCCGGTTTCGAATTTTGTCATCTTGGTGTGCTTTCATATCCAAGGCAAAATTTAAATTTCTGTGAAGTCTCTTTATTTCTACGTATATCTGAAAACAAAAACATATTAAGAAATGATTTTACTTCAAATACATACCATTTTTATAGCACAATCTAGTTTTTGTGAAATAATACAACACGTTTTCTGATGAAGAATCGCACGAGTGAAATTGACAAGTTGCACATTAATCGTAAATATTTCTTCACTTGTGATATTTTGTTTAATTTTAATCACATATTCTGAAAGAAAAATTCCTGCTGAACATTTTCGTATATGATTTATATATCAAAAAGTACAATTTATTTGAAACAAATGGTTAAAACTTGTCGAACAAGCACACAGAAATTCTTGTCGATTTGTTTGAAATAGATTGTCATGAAAGTTTAAGGGTGCTCTCGTCGAGGTCCGCGTTATGAGATTAACTACCCGCAAACCGCAATTTTGCACATCATTGTTATTTGTCGTTCAACTCGCACACATCTTTCAACAACCAAAGTCGCAAAATGTCTGATGCACCAGTAGTAGTCAAGACTCCAGCTAAGTCACCAAAGAAGAAAGCTGCAGCTAAACCAAAGAAAGTAGCTACTCATCCAAAATACAGCGAGATGGTAGGGAAAGCTATCTCTGCATTGAAAGAGCGCGGGGGCTCTAGCCGTCAAGCCATCCTTAAGTACATCATAGCAAACTTCAATGTTGGTAGCGATGCAAAAACAGTCAACACTCACTTGAAGTTAGCTTTGAAATCAGGAGTGAAGAGCAATAGCTTGAAACAGTCGAAGGGTACCGGCGCTTCTGGAAGTTTTAAGATAGGTGAAGTGGCTAAACCAGCTAAGAAGCCAGCAAAGAAAGCAGTTAAGCCTAAAGCCGCTAAACCAAAGAAGGCAAAGACACCTAAAAAGACTGCCACAAAGAAACCTGCAGCAAAGAAACCAGCTGGTGAAAAGAAAGCAGCTAAACCAAAAGCAAAGAAACCAGCTACCAAGAAACCTGCTGCAAAACCCGCTGCCAAATCTGCAAAGAAAGCCACAAAATCACCAAAAAAGACCAAGGCTGCAGCTAAACCAAAGAAGGCAAAGACCCCAAAGAAGAAGTAAATGGAGGAAGCATATGATGCTTTTAAAGCTTAAACAGCCCTTTTAAGGGCTACCAAAATTTTTCAAAAAGAGTCTGAAATTGTTGCATGGTATATAACTTGGTTACAAATAAAATCAAGCTCGTCCCCATATTCCATATCTGTCTTTCTATTCTTGCATTTTTTTGTCTTCTCTAAAGTGCATGTGAACTTGTTAAGTTTTACTATCTTCCACTCTGGATCGTGTAGTTTATTTATATTTTTATACCTGATAATTTTCTTATTTTATACAAATTCTGTCAAGAAATGCTAAATACACGACTTTCGGCGGTTCCTAAATTTATATATCAATTTTTTTAGCACTTTAGTGTCTACGACCATATCACGTTGAAAACACCGGTTCTCGTCCGATCACCGAAGTTAAGCAACGTCGAGCTCGGTTAGTACT
Source organism: Mytilus californianus (assembly GCF_021869535.1). Classification (NCBI taxonomy): domain Eukaryota; kingdom Metazoa; phylum Mollusca; class Bivalvia; order Mytilida; family Mytilidae; genus Mytilus; species Mytilus californianus. The sequence continues at coordinate 21,653 of NW_026262581.1, forward strand.
TGGATGGGTGACCGCCTGGGAATACCGGGTGTTGTAGACATTTTCTTCTTTTATTTTTTTTACTTATAATTTTTCACTTCTCCCAAACATACGTTCTATCTTTTTTATTTCTTTATATGGATGTCTGGGGATGTAACATTCAATATAATATATCTAACTTTTGAAGGAAACAGAAAATATATCATTCATAATTTAATTTTTTTCATTACCAACCTGGTGAAATCTTTTAAACTATTTTTAAAAATAAATGCAAATCCAGTAATGCACACGTCGGGCCATATATAAGCTTGAGAATTTCACTCTTTTCACATGCATGTGGCTCAAAAACTTAAAACGAAAATCTTAAAAATACTGTTATCCGCCATTTTTGTCCTTTGAACTCGTCTCTTCCTTTTTGACCAGGGCTTATATGATTCACAACATTTCTGAAAGGATTGTGATTATCAAATATTCATTTCAGCAAAAACAAATAAAAAACAATAAATACTAATTAAAGCTTGTAAAACTCAAGCAAAAAAGTCGACTATTTGAAACTTTGTTCCAACTCAGTCAAGGAAGTCCCGGTTTCGAATTTTGTCATCTTGGTGTGCTTTCATATCCAAGGCAAAATTTAAATTTCTGTGAAGTCTCTTTATTTCTACGTATATCTGAAAACAAAAACATATTAAGAAATGATTTTACTTCAAATACATACCATTTTTATAGCACAATCTAGTTTTTGTGAAATAATACAACACGTTTTCTGATGAAGAATCGCACGAGTGAAATTGACAAGTTGCACATTAATCGTAAATATTTCTTCACTTGTGATATTTTGTTTAATTTTAATCACATATTCTGAAAGAAAAATTCCTGCTGAACATTTTCGTATATGATTTATATATCAAAAAGTACAATTTATTTGAAACAAATGGTTAAAACTTGTCGAACAAGCACACAGAAATTCTTGTCGATTTGTTTGAAATAGATTGTCATGAAAGTTTAAGGGTGCTCTCGTCGAGGTCCGCGTTATGAGATTAACTACCCGCAAACCGCAATTTTGCACATCATTGTTATTTGTCGTTCAACTCGCACACATCTTTCAACAACCAAAGTCGCAAAATGTCTGATGCACCAGTAGTAGTCAAGACTCCAGCTAAGTCACCAAAGAAGAAAGCTGCAGCTAAACCAAAGAAAGTAGCTACTCATCCAAAATACAGCGAGATGGTAGGGAAAGCTATCTCTGCATTGAAAGAGCGCGGGGGCTCTAGCCGTCAAGCCATCCTTAAGTACATCATAGCAAACTTCAATGTTGGTAGCGATGCAAAAACAGTCAACACTCACTTGAAGTTAGCTTTGAAATCAGGAGTGAAGAGCAATAGCTTGAAACAGTCGAAGGGTACCGGCGCTTCTGGAAGTTTTAAGATAGGTGAAGTGGCTAAACCAGCTAAGAAGCCAGCAAAGAAAGCAGTTAAGCCTAAAGCCGCTAAACCAAAGAAGGCAAAGACACCTAAAAAGACTGCCACAAAGAAACCTGCAGCAAAGAAACCAGCTGGTGAAAAGAAAGCAGCTAAACCAAAAGCAAAGAAACCAGCTACCAAGAAACCTGCTGCAAAACCCGCTGCCAAATCTGCAAAGAAAGCCACAAAATCACCAAAAAAGACCAAGGCTGCAGCTAAACCAAAGAAGGCAAAGACCCCAAAGAAGAAGTAAATGGAGGAAGCATATGATGCTTTTAAAGCTTAAACAGCCCTTTTAAGGGCTACCAAAATTTTTCAAAAAGAGTCTGAAATTGTTGCATGGTATATAACTTGGTTACAAATAAAATCAAGCTCGTCCCCATATTCCATATCTGTCTTTCTATTCTTGCATTTTTTTGTCTTCTCTAAAGTGCATGTGAACTTGTTAAGTTTTACTATCTTCCACTCTGGATCGTGTAGTTAATTTATATTTTTATACCTGATAATTTTCTTATTTTATACAAATTCTGTCAAGAAATGCTAAATACACGACTTTCGGCGGTTCCTAAATTTATATATCAATTTTTTTAGCACTTTAGTGTCTACGACCATATCACGTTGAAAACACCGGTTCTCGTCCGATCACCGAAGTTAAGCAACGTCGAGCTCGGTTAGTACTTGGATGGGTGACCGCCTGGGAATACCGGGTGTTGTAGACATTTTCTTCTTTTATTTTTTTTACTTATAATTTTTCACTTCTCCCAAACATACGTTCTATCTTTTTTATTTCTTTATATGGATGTCTGGGGATGTAACATTCAATATAATATATCTAACTTTTGAAGGAAACAGAAAATATATCATTCATAATTTAATTTTTTTCATTACCAACCTGGTGAAATCTTTTAAACTATTTTTAAAAATAAATGCAAATCCAGTAATGCACACGTCGGGCCATATATAAGCTTGAGAATTTCACTCTTTTCACATGCATGTGGCTCAAAAACTTAAAACGAAAATCTTAAAAATACTGTTATCCGCCATTTTTGTCCTTTGAACTCGTCTCTTCCTTTTTGACCAGGGCTTATATGATTCACAACATTTCTGAAAGGATTGTGATTATCAAATATTCATTTCAGCAAAAACAAATAAAAAACAATAAATACTAATTAAAGCTTGTAAAACTCAAGCAAAAAAGTCGACTATTTGAAACTTTGTTCCAACTCAGTCAAGGAAGTCCCGGTTTCGAATTTTGTCATCTTGGTGTGCTTTCATATCCAAGGCAAAATTTAAATTTCTGTGAAGTCTCTTTATTTCTACGTATATCTGAAAACAAAAACATATTAAGAAATGATTTTACTTCAAATACATACCATTTTTATAGCACAATCTAGTTTTTGTGAAATAATACAACACGTTTTCTGATGAAGAATCGCACGAGTGAAATTGACAAGTTGCACATTAATCGTAAATATTTCTTCACTTGTGATATTTTGTTTAATTTTAATCACATATTCTGAAAGAAAAATTCCTGCTGAACATTTTCGTATATGATTTATATATCAAAAAGTACAATTTATTTGAAACAAATGGTTAAAACTTGTCGAACAAGCACACAGAAATTCTTGTCGATTTGTTTGAAATAGATTGTCATGAAAGTTTAAGGGTGCTCTCGTCGAGGTCCGCGTTATGAGATTAACTACCCGCAAACCGCAATTTTGCACATCATTGTTATTTGTCGTTCAACTCGCACACATCTTTCAACAACCAAAGTCGCAAAATGTCTGATGCACCAGTAGTAGTCAAGACTCCAGCTAAGTCACCAAAGAAGAAAGCTGCAGCTAAACCAAAGACAGTAGCTACTCATCCAAAATACAGCGAGATGGTAGGGAAAGCTATCTCTGCATTGAAAGAGCGCGGGGGCTCTAGCCGTCAAGCCATCCTTAAGTACATCATAGCAAACTTCAATGTTGGTAGCGATGCAAAAACAGTCAACACTCACTTGAAGTTAGCTTTGAAATCAGGAGTGAAGAGCAATAGCTTGAAACAGTCGAAGGGTACCGGCGCTTCTGGAAGTTTTAAGATAGGTGAAGTGGCTAAACCAGCTAAGAAGCCAGCAAAGAAAGCAGTTAAGCCTAAAGCCGCTAAACCAAAGAAGGCAAAGACACCTAAAAAGACTGCCACAAAGAAACCTGCAGCAAAGAAACCAGCTGGTGAAAAGAAAGCAGCTAAACCAAAAGCAAAGAAACCAGCTACCAAGAAACCTGCTGCAAAACCCGCTGCCAAATCTGCAAAGAAAGCCACAAAATCACCAAAAAAGACCAAGGCTGCAGCTAAACCAAAGAAGGCAAAGACCCCAAAGAAGAAGTAAATGGAGGAAGCATATGATGCTTTTAAAGCTTAAACAGCCCTTTTAAGGGCTACCAAAATTTTTCAAAAAGAGTCTGAAATTGTTGCATGGTATATAACTTGGTTACAAATAAAATCAAGCTCGTCCCCATATTCCATATCTGTCTTTCTATTCTTGCATTTTTTTGTCTTCTCTAAAGTGCATGTGAACTTGTTAAGTTTTACTATCTTCCACTCTGGATCGTGTAGTTAATTTATATTTTTATACCTGATAATTTTCTTATTTTATACAAATTCTGTCAAGAAATGCTAAATACACGACTTTCGGCGGTTCCTAAATTTATATATCAATTTTTTTAGCACTTTAGTGTCTACGACCATATCACGTTGAAAACACCGGTTCTCGTCCGATCACCGAAGTTAAGCAACGTCGAGCTCGGTTAGTACTTGGATGGGTGACCGCCTGGGAATACCGGGTGTTGTAGACATTTTCTTCTTTTATTTTTTTTACTTATAATTTTTCACTTCTCCCAAACATACGTTCTATCTTTTTTATTTCTTTATATGGATGTCTGGGGATGTAACATTCAATATAATATATCTAACTTTTGAAGGAAACAGAAAATATATCATTCATAATTTAATTTTTTTCATTACCAACCTGGTGAAATCTTTTAAACTATTTTTAAAAATAAATGCAAATCCAGTAATGCACACGTCGGGCCATATATAAGCTTGAGAATTTCACTCTTTTCACATGCATGTGGCTCAAAAACTTAAAACGAAAATCTTAAAAATACTGTTATCCGCCATTTTTGTCCTTTGAACTCGTCTCTTCCTTTTTGACCAGGGCTTATATGATTCACAACATTTCTGAAAGGATTGTGATTATCAAATATTCATTTCAGCAAAAACAAATAAAAAACAATAAATACTAATTAAAGCTTGTAAAACTCAAGCAAAAAAGTCGACTATTTGAAACTTTGTTCCAACTCAGTCAAGGAAGTCCCGGTTTCGAATTTTGTCATCTTGGTGTGCTTTCATATCCAAGGCAAAATTTAAATTTCTGTGAAGTCTCTTTATTTCTACGTATATCTGAAAACAAAAACATATTAAGAAATGATTTTACTTCAAATACATACCATTTTTATAGCACAATCTAGTTTTTGTGAAATAATACAACACGTTTTCTGATGAAGAATCGCACGAGTGAAATTGACAAGTTGCACATTAATCGTAAATATTTCTTCACTTGTGATATTTTGTTTAATTTTAATCACATATTCTGAAAGAAAAATTCCTGCTGAACATTTTCGTATATGATTTATATATCAAAAAGTACAATTTATTTGAAACAAATGGTTAAAACTTGTCGAACAAGCACACAGAAATTCTTGTCGATTTGTTTGAAATAGATTGTCATGAAAGTTTAAGGGTGCTCTCGTCGAGGTCCGCGTTATGAGATTAACTACCCGCAAACCGCAATTTTGCACATCATTGTTATTTGTCGTTCAACTCGCACACATCTTTCAACAACCAAAGTCGCAAAATGTCTGATGCACCAGTAGTAGTCAAGACTCCAGCTAAGTCACCAAAGAAGAAAGCTGCAGCTAAACCAAAGAAAGTAGCTACTCATCCAAAATACAGCGAGATGGTAGGGAAAGCTATCTCTGCATTGAAAGAGCGCGGGGGCTCTAGCCGTCAAGCCATCCTTAAGTACATCATAGCAAACTTCAATGTTGGTAGCGATGCAAAAACAGTCAACACTCACTTGAAGTTAGCTTTGAAATCAGGAGTGAAGAGCAATAGCTTGAAACAGTCGAAGGGTACCGGCGCTTCTGGAAGTTTTAAGATAGGTGAAGTGGCTAAACCAGCTAAGAAGCCAGCAAAGAAAGCAGTTAAGCCTAAAGCCGCTAAACCAAAGAAGGCAAAGACACCTAAAAAGACTGCCACAAAGAAACCTGCAGCAAAGAAACCAGCTGGTGAAAAGAAAGCAGCTAAACCAAAAGCAAAGAAACCAGCTACCAAGAAACCTGCTGCAAAACCCGCTGCCAAATCTGCAAAGAAAGCCACAAAATCACCAAAAAAGACCAAGGCTGCAGCTAAACCAAAGAAGGCAAAGACCCCAAAGAAGAAGTAAATGGAGGAAGCATATGATGCTTTTAAAGCTTAAACAGCCCTTTTAAGGGCTACCAAAATTTTTCAAAAAGAGTCTGAAATTGTTGCATGGTATATAACTTGGTTACAAATAAAATCAAGCTCGTCCCCATATTCCATATCTGTCTTTCTATTCTTGCATTTTTTTGTCTTCTCTAAAGTGCATGTGAACTTGTTAAGTTTTACTATCTTCCACTCTGGATCGTGTAGTTTATTTATATTTTTATACCTGATAATTTTCTTATTTTATACAAATTCTGTCAAGAAATGCTAAATACACGACTTTCGGCGGTTCCTAAATTTATATATCAATTTTTTTAGCACTTTAGTGTCTACGACCATATCACGTTGAAAACACCGGTTCTCGTCCGATCACCGAAGTTAAGCAACGTCGAGCTCGGTTAGTACTTGGATGGGTGACCGCCTGGGAATACCGGGTGTTGTAGACATTTTCTTCTTTTATTTTTTTTACTTATAATTTTTCACTTCTCCCAAACATACGTTCTATCTTTTTTATTTCTTTATATGGATGTCTGGGGATGTAACATTCAATATAATATATCTAACTTTTGAAGGAAACAGAAAATATATCATTCATAATTTAATTTTTTTCATTACCAACCTGGTGAAATCTTTTAAACTATTTTTAAAAATAAATGCAAATCCAGTAATGCACACGTCGGGCCATATATAAGCTTGAGAATTTCACTCTTTTCACATGCATGTGGCTCAAAAACTTAAAACGAAAATCTTAAAAATACTGTTATCCGCCATTTTTGTCCTTTGAACTCGTCTCTTCCTTTTTGACCAGGGCTTATATGATTCACAACATTTCTGAAAGGATTGTGATTATCAAATATTCATTTCAGCAAAAACAAATAAAAAACAATAAATACTAATTAAAGCTTGTAAAACTCAAGCAAAAAAGTCGACTATTTGAAACTTTGTTCCAACTCAGTCAAGGAAGTCCCGGTTTCGAATTTTGTCATCTTGGTGTGCTTTCATATCCAAGGCAAAATTTAAATTTCTGTGAAGTCTCTTTATTTCTACGTATATCTGAAAACAAAAACATATTAAGAAATGATTTTACTTCAAATACATACCATTTTTATAGCACAATCTAGTTTTTGTGAAATAATACAACACGTTTTCTGATGAAGAATCGCACGAGTGAAATTGACAAGTTGCACATTAATCGTAAATATTTCTTCACTTGTGATATTTTGTTTAATTTTAATCACATATTCTGAAAGAAAAATTCCTGCTGAACATTTTCGTATATGATTTATATATCAAAAAGTACAATTTATTTGAAACAAATGGTTAAAACTTGTCGAACAAGCACACAGAAATTCTTGTCGATTTGTTTGAAATAGATTGTCATGAAAGTTTAAGGGTGCTCTCGTCGAGGTCCGCGTTATGAGATTAACTACCCGCAAACCGCAATTTTGCACATCATTGTTATTTGTCGTTCAACTCGCACACATCTTTCAACAACCAAAGTCGCAAAATGTCTGATGCACCAGTAGTAGTCAAGACTCCAGCTAAGTCACCAAAGAAGAAAGCTGCAGCTAAACCAAAGAAAGTAGCTACTCATCCAAAATACAGCGAGATGGTAGGGAAAGCTATCTCTGCATTGAAAGAGCGCGGGGGCTCTAGCCGTCAAGCCATCCTTAAGTACATCATAGCAAACTTCAATGTTGGTAGCGATGCAAAAACAGTCAACACTCACTTGAAGTTAGCTTTGAAATCAGGAGTGAAGAGCAATAGCTTGAAACAGTCGAAGGGTACCGGCGCTTCTGGAAGTTTTAAGATAGGGGAAGTGGCTAAACCAGCTAAGAAGCCAGCAAAGAAAGCAGTTAAGCCTAAAGCCGCTAAACCAAAGAAGGCAAAGACACCTAAAAAGACTGCCACAAAGAAACCTGCAGCAAAGAAACCAGCTGGTGAAAAGAAAGCAGCTAAACCAAAAGCAAAGAAACCAGCTACCAAGAAACCTGCTGCAAAACCCGCTGCCAAATCTGCAAAGAAAGCCACAAAATCACCAAAAAAGACCAAGGCTGCAGCTAAACCAAAGAAGGCAAAGACCCCAAAGAAGAAGTAAATGGAGGAAGCATATGATGCTTTTAAAGCTTAAACAGCCCTTTTAAGGGCTACCAAAATTTTTCAAAAAGAGTCTGAAATTGTTGCATGGTATATAACTTGGTTACAAATAAAATCAAGCTCGTCCCCATATTCCATATCTGTCTTTCTATTCTTGCATTTTTTTGTCTTCTCTAAAGTGCATGTGAACTTGTTAAGTTTTACTATCTTCCACTCTGGATCGTGTAGTTTATTTATATTTTTATACCTGATAATTTTCTTATTTTATACAAATTCTGTCAAGAAATGCTAAATACACGACTTTCGGCGGTTCCTAAATTTATATATCAATTTTTTTAGCACTTTAGTGTCTACGACCATATCACGTTGAAAACACCGGTTCTCGTCCGATCACCGAAGTTAAGCAACGTCGAGCTCGGTTAGTACTTGGATGGGTGACCGCCTGGGAATACCGGGTGTTGTAGACATTTTCTTCTTTTATTTTTTTTACTTATAATTTTTCACTTCTCCCAAACATACGTTCTATCTTTTTTATTTCTTTATATGGATGTCTGGGGATGTAACATTCAATATAATATATCTAACTTTTGAAGGAAACAGAAAATATATCATTCATAATTTAATTTTTTTCATTACCAACCTGGTGAAATCTTTTAAACTATTTTTAAAAATAAATGCAAATCCAGTAATGCACACGTCGGGCCATATATAAGCTTGAGAATTTCACTCTTTTCACATGCATGTGGCTCAAAAACTTAAAACGAAAATCTTAAAAATACTGTTATCCGCCATTTTTGTCCTTTGAACTCGTCTCTTCCTTTTTGACCAGGGCTTATATGATTCACAACATTTCTGAAAGGATTGTGATTATCAAATATTCATTTCAGCAAAAACAAATAAAAAACAATAAATACTAATTAAAGCTTGTAAAACTCAAGCAAAAAAGTCGACTATTTGAAACTTTGTTCCAACTCAGTCAAGGAAGTCCCGGTTTCGAATTTTGTCATCTTGGTGTGCTTTCATATCCAAGGCAAAATTTAAATTTCTGTGAAGTCTCTTTATTTCTACGTATATCTGAAAACAAAAACATATTAAGAAATGATTTTACTTCAAATACATACCATTTTTATAGCACAATCTAGTTTTTGTGAAATAATACAACACGTTTTCTGATGAAGAATCGCACGAGTGAAATTGACAAGTTGCACATTAATCGTAAATATTTCTTCACTTGTGATATTTTGTTTAATTTTAATCACATATTCTGAAAGAAAAATTCCTGCTGAACATTTTCGTATATGATTTATATATCAAAAAGTACAATTTATTTGAAACAAATGGTTAAAACTTGTCGAACAAGCACACAGAAATTCTTGTCGATTTGTTTGAAATAGATTGTCATGAAAGTTTAAGGGTGCTCTCGTCGAGGTCCGCGTTATGAGATTAACTACCCGCAAACCGCAATTTTGCACATCATTGTTATTTGTCGTTCAACTCGCACACATCTTTCAACAACCAAAGTCGCAAAATGTCTGATGCACCAGTAGTAGTCAAGACTCCAGCTAAGTCACCAAAGAAGAAAGCTGCAGCTAAACCAAAGACAGTAGCTACTCATCCAAAATACAGCGAGATGGTAGGGAAAGCTATCTCTGCATTGAAAGAGCGCGGGGGCTCTAGCCGTCAAGCCATTCTTAAGTACATCATAGCAAACTTCAATGTTGGTAGCGATGCAAAAACAGTCAACACTCACTTGAAGTTAGCTTTGAAATCAGGAGTGAAGAGCAATAGCTTGAAACAGTCGAAGGGTACCGGCGCTTCTGGAAGTTTTAAGATAGGTGAAGTGGCTAAACCAGCTAAGAAGCCAGCAAAGAAAGCAGTTAAGCCTAAAGCCGCTAAACCAAAGAAGGCAAAGACACCTAAAAAGACTGCCACAAAGAAACCTGCAGCAAAGAAACCAGCTGGTGAAAAGAAAGCAGCTAAACCAAAAGCAAAGAAACCAGCTACCAAGAAACCTGCTGCAAAACCCGCTGCCAAATCTGCAAAGAAAGCCACAAAATCACCAAAAAAGACCAAGGCTGCAGCTAAACCAAAGAAGGCAAAGACCCCAAAGAAGAAGTAAATGGAGGAAGCATATGATGCTTTTAAAGCTTAAACAGCCCTTTTAAGGGCTACCAAAATTTTTCAAAAAGAGTCTGAAATTGTTGCATGGTATATAACTTGGTTACAAATAAAATCAAGCTCGTCCCCATATTCCATATCTGTCTTTCTATTCTTGCATTTTTTTGTCTTCTCTAAAGTGCATGTGAACTTGTTAAGTTTTACTATCTTCCACTCTGGATCGTGTAGTTTATTTATATTTTTATACCTGATAATTTTCTTATTTTATACAAATTCTGTCAAGAAATGCTAAATACACGACTTTCGGCGGTTCCTAAATTTATATATCAATTTTTTTAGCACTTTAGTGTCTACGACCATATCACGTTGAAAACACCGGTTCTCGTCCGATCACCGAAGTTAAGCAACGTCGAGCTCGGTTAGTACTTGGATGGGTGACCGCCTGGGAATACCGGGTGTTGTAGACATTTTCTTCTTTTATTTTTTTTACTTATAATTTTTCACTTCTCCCAAACATACGTTCTATCTTTTTTATTTCTTTATATGGATGTCTGGGGATGTAACATTCAATATAATATATCTAACTTTTGAAGGAAACAGAAAATATATCATTCATAATTTAATTTTTTTCATTACCAACCTGGTGAAATCTTTTAAACTATTTTTAAAAATAAATGCAAATCCAGTAATGCACACGTCGGGCCATATATAAGCTTGAGAATTTCACTCTTTTCACATGCATGTGGCTCAAAAACTTAAAACGAAAATCTTAAAAATACTGTTATCCGCCATTTTTGTCCTTTGAACTCGTCTCTTCCTTTTTGACCAGGGCTTATATGATTCACAACATTTCTGAAAGGATTGTGATTATCAAATATTCATTTCAGCAAAAACAAATAAAAAACAATAAATACTAATTAAAGCTTGTAAAACTCAAGCAAAAAAGTCGACTATTTGAAACTTTGTTCCAACTCAGTCAAGGAAGTCCCGGTTTCGAATTTTGTCATCTTGGTGTGCTTTCATATCCAAGGCAAAATTTAAATTTCTGTGAAGTCTCTTTATTTCTACGTATATCTGAAAACAAAAACATATTAAGAAATGATTTTACTTCAAATACATACCATTTTTATAGCACAATCTAGTTTTTGTGAAAATAATACAACACGTTTTCTGATGAAGAATCGCACGAGTGAAATTGACAAGTTGCACATTAATCGTAAATATTTCTTCACTTGTGATATTTTGTTTAATTTTAATCACATATTCTGAAAGAAAAATTCCTGCTGAACATTTTCGTATATGATTTATATATCAAAAAGTACAATTTATTTGAAACAAATGGTTAAAACTTGTCGAACAAGCACACAGAAATTCTTGTCGATTTGTTTGAAATAGATTGTCATGAAAGTTTAAGGGTGCTCTCGTCGAGGTCCGCGTTATGAGATTAACTACCCGCAAACCGCAATTTTGCACATCATTGTTATTTGTCGTTCAACTCGCACACATCTTTCAACAACCAAAGTCGCAAAATGTCTGATGCACCAGTAGTAGTCAAGACTCCAGCTAAGTCACCAAAGAAGAAAGCTGCAGCTAAACCAAAGAAAGTAGCTACTCATCCAAAATACAGCGAGATGGTAGGGAAAGCTATCTCTGCATTGAAAGAGCGCGGGGGCTCTAGCCGTCAAGCCATTCTTAAGTACATCATAGCAAACTTCAATGTTGGTAGCGATGCAAAAACAGTCAACACTCACTTGAAGTTAGCTTTGAAATCAGGAGTGAAGAGCAATAGCTTGAAACAGTCGAAGGGTACCGGCGCTTCTGGAAGTTTTAAGATAGGTGAAGTGGCTAAACCAGCTAAGAAGCCAGCAAAGAAAGCAGTTAAGCCTAAAGCCGCTAAACCAAAGAAGGCAAAGACACCTAAAAAGACTGCCACAAAGAAACCTGCAGCAAAGAAACCAGCTGGTGAAAAGAAAGCAGCTAAACCAAAAGCAAAGAAACCAGCTACCAAGAAACCTGCTGCAAAACCCGCTGCCAAATCTGCAAAGAAAGCCACAAAATCACCAAAAAAGACCAAGGCTGCAGCTAAACCAAAGAAGGCAAAGACCCCAAAGAAGAAGTAAATGGAGGAAGCATATGATGCTTTTAAAGCTTAAACAGCCCTTTTAAGGGCTACCAAAATTTTTCAAAAAGAGTCTGAAATTGTTGCATGGTATATAACTTGGTTACAAATAAAATCAAGCTCGTCCCCATATTCCATATCTGTCTTTCTATTCTTGCATTTTTTTGTCTTCTCTAAAGTGCATGTGAACTTGTTAAGTTTTACTATCTTCCACTCTGGATCGTGTAGTTTATTTATATTTTTATACCTGATAATTTTCTTATTTTATACAAATTCTGTCAAGAAATGCTAAATACACGACTTTCGGCGGTTCCTAAATTTATATATCAATTTTTTTAGCACTTTAGTGTCTACGACCATATCACGTTGAAAACACCGGTTCTCGTCCGATCACCGAAGTTAAGCAACGTCGAGCTCGGTTAGTACTTGGATGGGTGACCGCCTGGGAATACCGGGTGTTGTAGACATTTTCTTCTTTTATTTTTTTTACTTATAATTTTTCACTTCTCCCAAACATACGTTCTATCTTTTTTATTTCTTTATATGGATGTCTGGGGATGTAACATTCAATATAATATATCTAACTTTTGAAGGAAACAGAAAATATATCATTCATAATTTAATTTTTTTCATTACCAACCTGGTGAAATCTTTTAAACTATTTTTAAAAATAAATGCAAATCCAGGAATGCACACGTCGGGCCATATATAAGCTTGAGAATTTCACTCTTTTCACATGCATGTGGCTCAAAAACTTAAAACGAAAATCTTAAAAATACTGTTATCCGCCATTTTTGTCCTTTGAACTCGTCTCTTCCTTTTTGACCAGGGCTTATATGATTCACAACATTTCTGAAAGGATTGTGATTATCAAATATTCATTTCAGCAAAAACAAATAAAAAACAATAAATACTAATTAAAGCTTGTAAAACTCAAGCAAAAAAGTCGACTATTTGAAACTTTGTTCCAACTCAGTCAAGGAAGTCCCGGTTTCGAATTTTGTCATCTTGGTGTGCTTTCATATCCAAGGCAAAATTTAAATTTCTGTGAAGTCTCTTTATTTCTACGTATATCTGAAAACAAAAACATATTAAGAAATGATTTTACTTCAAATACATACCATTTTTATAGCACAATCTAGTTTTTGTGAAATAATACAACACGTTTTCTGATGAAGAATCGCACGAGTGAAATTGACAAGTTGCACATTAATCGTAAATATTTCTTCACTTGTGATATTTTGTTTAATTTTAATCACATATTCTGAAAGAAAAATTCCTGCTGAACATTTTCGTATATGATTTATATATCAAAAAGTACAATTTATTTGAAACAAATGGTTAAAACTTGTCGAACAAGCACACAGAAATTCTTGTCGATTTGTTTGAAATAGATTGTCATGAAAGTTTAAGGGTGCTCTCGTCGAGGTCCGCGTTATGAGATTAACTACCCGCAAACCGCAATTTTGCACATCATTGTTATTTGTCGTTCAACTCGCACACATCTTTCAACAACCAAAGTCGCAAAATGTCTGATGCACCAGTAGTAGTCAAGACTCCAGCTAAGTCACCAAAGAAGAAAGCTGCAGCTAAACCAAAGAAAGTAGCTACTCATCCAAAATACAGCGAGATGGTAGGGAAAGCTATCTCTGCATTGAAAGAGCGCGGGGGCTCTAGCCGTCAAGCCATTCTTAAGTACATCATAGCAAACTTCAATGTTGGTAGCGATGCAAAAACAGTCAACACTCACTTGAAGTTAGCTTTGAAATCAGGAGTGAAGAGCAATAGCTTGAAACAGTCGAAGGGTACCGGCGCTTCTGGAAGTTTTAAGATAGGTGAAGTGGCTAAACCAGCTAAGAAGCCAGCAAAGAAAGCAGTTAAGCCTAAAGCCGCTAAACCAAAGAAGGCAAAGACACCTAAAAAGACTGCCACAAAGAAACCTGCAGCAAAGAAACCAGCTGGTGAAAAGAAAGCAGCTAAACCAAAAGCAAAGAAACCAGCTACCAAGAAACCTGCTGCAAAACCCGCTGCCAAATCTGCAAAGAAAGCCACAAAATCACCAAAAAAGACCAAGGCTGCAGCTAAACCAAAGAAGGCAAAGACCCCAAAGAAGAAGTAAATGGAGGAAGCATATGATGCTTTTAAAGCTTAAACAGCCCTTTTAAGGGCTACCAAAATTTTTCAAAAAGAGTCTGAAATTGTTGCATGGTATATAACTTGGTTACAAATAAAATCAAGCTCGTCCCCATATTCCATATCTGTCTTTCTATTCTTGCATTTTTTTGTCTTCTCTAAAGTGCATGTGAACTTGTTAAGTTTTACTATCTTCCACTCTGGATCGTGTAGTTTATTTATATTTTTATACCTGATAATTTTCTTATTTTATACAAATTCTGTCAAGAAATGCTAAATACACGACTTTCGGCGGTTCCTAAATTTATATATCAATTTTTTTAGCACTTTAGTGTCTACGACCATATCACGTTGAAAACACCGGTTCTCGTCCGATCACCGAAGTTAAGCAACGTCGAGCTCGGTTAGTACTTGGATGGGTGACCGCCTGGGAATACCGGGTGTTGTAGACATTTTCTTCTTTTATTTTTTTTACTTATAATTTTTCACTTCTCCCAAACATACGTTCTATCTTTTTTATTTCTTTATATGGATGTCTGGGGATGTAACATTCAATATAATATATCTAACTTTTGAAGGAAACAGAAAATATATCATTCATAATTTAATTTTTTTCATTACCAACCTGGTGAAATCTTTTAAACTATTTTTAAAAATAAATGCAAATCCAGTAATGCACACGTCGGGCCATATATAAGCTTGAGAATTTCACTCTTTTCACATGCATGTGGCTCAAAAACTTAAAACGAAAATCTTAAAAATACTGTTATCCGCCATTTTTGTCCTTTGAACTCGTCTCTTCCTTTTTGACCAGGGCTTATATGATTCACAACATTTCTGAAAGGATTGTGATTATCAAATATTCATTTCAGCAAAAACAAATAAAAAACAATAAATACTAATTAAAGCTTGTAAAACTCAAGCAAAAAAGTCGACTATTTGAAACTTTGTTCCAACTCAGTCAAGGAAGTCCCGGTTTCGAATTTTGTCATCTTGGTGTGCTTTCATATCCAAGGCAAAATTTAAATTTCTGTGAAGTCTCTTTATTTCTACGTATATCTGAAAACAAAAACATATTAAGAAATGATTTTACTTCAAATACATACCATTTTTATAGCACAATCTAGTTTTTGTGAAATAATACAACACGTTTTCTGATGAAGAATCGCACGAGTGAAATTGACAAGTTGCACATTAATCGTAAATATTTCTTCACTTGTGATATTTTGTTTAATTTTAATCACATATTCTGAAAGAAAAATTCCTGCTGAACATTTTCGTATATGATTTATATATCAAAAAGTACAATTTATTTGAAACAAATGGTTAAAACTTGTCGAACAAGCACACAGAAATTCTTGTCGATTTGTTTGAAATAGATTGTCATGAAAGTTTAAGGGTGCTCTCGTCGAGGTCCGCGTTATGAGATTAACTACCCGCAAACCGCAATTTTGCACATCATTGTTATTTGTCGTTCAACTCGCACACATCTTTCAACAACCAAAGTCGCAAAATGTCTGATGCACCAGTAGTAGTCAAGACTCCAGCTAAGTCACCAAAGAAGAAAGCTGCAGCTAAACCAAAGAAAGTAGCTACTCATCCAAAATACAGCGAGATGGTAGGGAAAGCTATCTCTGCATTGAAAGAGCGCGGGGGCTCTAGCCGTCAAGCCATTCTTAAGTACATCATAGCAAACTTCAATGTTGGTAGCGATGCAAAAACAGTCAACACTCACTTGAAGTTAGCTTTGAAATCAGGAGTGAAGAGCAATAGCTTGAAACAGTCGAAGGGTACCGGCGCTTCTGGAAGTTTTAAGATAGGTGAAGTGGCTAAACCAGCTAAGAAGCCAGCAAAGAAAGCAGTTAAGCCTAAAGCCGCTAAACCAAAGAAGGCAAAGACACCTAAAAAGACTGCCACAAAGAAACCTGCAGCAAAGAAACCAGCTGGTGAAAAGAAAGCAGCTAAACCAAAAGCAAAGAAACCAGCTACCAAGAAACCTGCTGCAAAACCCGCTGCCAAATCTGCAAAGAAAGCCACAAAATCACCAAAAAAGACCAAGGCTGCAGCTAAACCAAAGAAGGCAAAGACCCCAAAGAAGAAGTAAATGGAGGAAGCATATGATGCTTTTAAAGCTTAAACAGCCCTTTTAAGGGCTACCAAAATTTTTCAAAAAGAGTCTGAAATTGTTGCATGGTATATAACTTGGTTACAAATAAAATCAAGCTCGTCCCCATATTCCATATCTGTCTTTCTATTCTTGCATTTTTTTGTCTTCTCTAAAGTGCATGTGAACTTGTTAAGTTTTACTATCTTCCACTCTGGATCGTGTAGTTTATTTATATTTTTATACCTGATAATTTTCTTATTTTATACAAATTCTGTCAAGAAATGCTAAATACACGACTTTCGGCGGTTCCTAAATTTATATATCAATTTTTTTAGCACTTTAGTGTCTACGACCATATCACGTTGAAAACACCGGTTCTCGTCCGATCACCGAAGTTAAGCAACGTCGAGCTCGGTTAGTACTTGGATGGGTGACCGCCTGGGAATACCGGGTGTTGTAGACATTTTCTTCTTTTATTTTTTTTACTTATAATTTTTCACTTCTCCCAAACATACGTTCTATCTTTTTTATTTCTTTATATGGATGTCTGGGGATGTAACATTCAATATAATATATCTAACTTTTGAAGGAAACAGAAAATATATCATTCATAATTTAATTTTTTTCATTACCAACCTGGTGAAATCTTTTAAACTATTTTTAAAAATAAATGCAAATCCAGTAATGCACACGTCGGGCCATATATAAGCTTGAGAATTTCACTCTTTTCACATGCATGTGGCTCAAAAACTTAAAACGAAAATCTTAAAAATACTGTTATCCGCCATTTTTGTCCTTTGAACTCGTCTCTTCCTTTTTGACCAGGGCTTATATGATTCACAACATTTCTGAAAGGATTGTGATTATCAAATATTCATTTCAGCAAAAACAAATAAAAAACAATAAATACTAATTAAAGCTTGTAAAACTCAAGCAAAAAAGTCGACTATTTGAAACTTTGTTCCAACTCAGTCAAGGAAGTCCCGGTTTCGAATTTTGTCATCTTGGTGTGCTTTCATATCCAAGGCAAAATTTAAATTTCTGTGAAGTCTCTTTATTTCTACGTATATCTGAAAACAAAAACATATTAAGAAATGATTTTACTTCAAATACATACCATTTTTATAGCACAATCTAGTTTTTGTGAAATAATACAACACGTTTTCTGATGAAGAATCGCACGAGTGAAATTGACAAGTTGCACATTAATCGTAAATATTTCTTCACTTGTGATATTTTGTTTAATTTTAATCACATATTCTGAAAGAAAAATTCCTGCTGAACATTTTCGTATATGATTTATATATCAAAAAGTACAATTTATTTGAAACAAATGGTTAAAACTTGTCGAACAAGCACACAGAAATTCTTGTCGATTTGTTTGAAATAGATTGTCATGAAAGTTTAAGGGTGCTCTCGTCGAGGTCCGCGTTATGAGATTAACTACCCGCAAACCGCAATTTTGCACATCATTGTTATTTGTCGTTCAACTCGCACACATCTTTCAACAACCAAAGTCGCAAAATGTCTGATGCACCAGTAGTAGTCAAGACTCCAGCTAAGTCACCAAAGAAGAAAGCTGCAGCTAAACCAAAGAAAGTAGCTACTCATCCAAAATACAGCGAGATGGTAGGGAAAGCTATCTCTGCATTGAAAGAGCGCGGGGGCTCTAGCCGTCAAGCCATTCTTAAGTACATCATAGCAAACTTCAATGTTGGTAGCGATGCAAAAACAGTCAACACTCACTTGAAGTTAGCTTTGAAATCAGGAGTGAAGAGCAATAGCTTGAAACAGTCGAAGGGTACCGGCGCTTCTGGAAGTTTTAAGATAGGTGAAGTGGCTAAACCAGCTAAGAAGCCAGCAAAGAAAGCAGTTAAGCCTAAAGCCGCTAAACCAAAGAAGGCAAAGACACCTAAAAAGACTGCCACAAAGAAACCTGCAGCAAAGAAACCAGCTGGTGAAAAGAAAGCAGCTAAACCAAAAGCAAAGAAACCAGCTACCAAGAAACCTGCTGCAAAACCCGCTGCCAAATCTGCAAAGAAAGCCACAAAATCACCAAAAAAGACCAAGGCTGCAGCTAAACCAAAGAAGGCAAAGACCCCAAAGAAGAAGTAAATGGAGGAAGCATATGATGCTTTTAAAGCTTAAACAGCCCTTTTAAGGGCTACCAAAATTTTTCAAAAAGAGTCTGAAATTGTTGCATGGTATATAACTTGGTTACAAATAAAATCAAGCTCGTCCCCATATTCCATATCTGTCTTTCTATTCTTGCATTTTTTTGTCTTCTCTAAAGTGCATGTGAACTTGTTAAGTTTTACTATCTTCCACTCTGGATCGTGTAGTTTATTTATATTTTTATACCTGATAATTTTCTTATTTTATACAAATTCTGTCAAGAAATGCTAAATACACGACTTTCGGCGGTTCCTAAATTTATATATCAATTTTTTTAGCACTTTAGTGTCTACGACCATATCACGTTGAAAACACCGGTTCTCGTCCGATCACCGAAGTTAAGCAACGTCGAGCTCGGTTAGTACTTGGATGGGTGACCGCCTGGGAATACCGGGTGTTGTAGACATTTTCTTCTTTTATTTTTTTTACTTATAATTTTTCACTTCTCCCAAACATACGTTCTATCTTTTTTATTTCTTTATATGGATGTCTGGGGATGTAACATTCAATATAATATATCTAACTTTTGAAGGAAACAGAAAATATATCATTCATAATTTAATTTTTTTCATTACCAACCTGGTGAAATCTTTTAAACTATTTTTAAAAATAAATGCAAATCCAGTAATGCACACGTCGGGCCATATATAAGCTTGAGAATTTCACTCTTTTCACATGCATGTGGCTCAAAAACTTAAAACGAAAATCTTAAAAATACTGTTATCCGCCATTTTTGTCCTTTGAACTCGTCTCTTCCTTTTTGACCAGGGCTTATATGATTCACAACATTTCTGAAAGGATTGTGATTATCAAATATTCATTTCAGCAAAAACAAATAAAAAACAATAAATACTAATTAAAGCTTGTAAAACTCAAGCAAAAAAGTCGACTATTTGAAACTTTGTTCCAACTCAGTCAAGGAAGTCCCGGTTTCGAATTTTGTCATCTTGGTGTGCTTTCATATCCAAGGCAAAATTTAAATTTCTGTGAAGTCTCTTTATTTCTACGTATATCTGAAAACAAAAACATATTAAGAAATGATTTTACTTCAAATACATACCATTTTTATAGCACAATCTAGTTTTTGTGAAATAATACAACACGTTTTCTGATGAAGAATCGCACGAGTGAAATTGACAAGTTGCACATTAATCGTAAATATTTCTTCACTTGTGATATTTTGTTTAATTTTAATCACATATTCTGAAAGAAAAATTCCTGCTGAACATTTTCGTATATGATTTATATATCAAAAAGTACAATTTATTTGAAACAAATGGTTAAAACTTGTCGAACAAGCACACAGAAATTCTTGTCGATTTGTTTGAAATAGATTGTCATGAAAGTTTAAGGGTGCTCTCGTCGAGGTCCGCGTTATGAGATTAACTACCCGCAAACCGCAATTTTGCACATCATTGTTATTTGTCGTTCAACTCGCACACATCTTTCAACAACCAAAGTCGCAAAATGTCTGATGCACCAGTAGTAGTCAAGACTCCAGCTAAGTCACCAAAGAAGAAAGCTGCAGCTAAACCAAAGAAAGTAGCTACTCATCCAAAATACAGCGAGATGGTAGGGAAAGCTATCTCTGCATTGAAAGAGCGCGGGGGCTCTAGCCGTCAAGCCATTCTTAAGTACATCATAGCAAACTTCAATGTTGGTAGCGATGCAAAAACAGTCAACACTCACTTGAAGTTAGCTTTGAAATCAGGAGTGAAGAGCAATAGCTTGAAACAGTCGAAGGGTACCGGCGCTTCTGGAAGTTTTAAGATAGGTGAAGTGGCTAAACCAGCTAAGAAGCCAGCAAAGAAAGCAGTTAAGCCTAAAGCCGCTAAACCAAAGAAGGCAAAGACACCTAAAAAGACTGCCACAAAGAAACCTGCAGCAAAGAAACCAGCTGGTGAAAAGAAAGCAGCTAAACCAAAAGCAAAGAAACCAGCTACCAAGAAACCTGCTGCAAAACCCGCTGCCAAATCTGCAAAGAAAGCCACAAAATCACCAAAAAAGACCAAGGCTGCAGCTAAACCAAAGAAGGCAAAGACCCCAAAGAAGAAGTAAATGGAGGAAGCATATGATGCTTTTAAAGCTTAAACAGCCCTTTTAAGGGCTACCAAAATTTTTCAAAAAGAGTCTGAAATTGTTGCATGGTATATAACTTGGTTACAAATAAAATCAAGCTCGTCCCCATATTCCATATCTGTCTTTCTATTCTTGCATTTTTTTGTCTTCTCTAAAGTGCATGTGAACTTGTTAAGTTTTACTATCTTCCACTCTGGATCGTGTAGTTTATTTATATTTTTATACCTGATAATTTTCTTATTTTATACAAATTCTGTCAAGAAATGCTAAATACACGACTTTCGGCGGTTCCTAAATTTATATATCAATTTTTTTAGCACTTTAGTGTCTACGACCATATCACGTTGAAAACACCGGTTCTCGTCCGATCACCGAAGTTAAGCAACGTCGAGCTCGGTTAGTACTTGGATGGGTGACCGCCTGGGAATACCGGGTGTTGTAGACATTTTCTTCTTTTATTTTTTTTACTTATAATTTTTCACTTCTCCCAAACATACGTTCTATCTTTTTTATTTCTTTATATGGATGTCTGGGGATGTAACATTCAATATAATATATCTAACTTTTGAAGGAAACAGAAAATATATCATTCATAATTTAATTTTTTTCATTACCAACCTGGTGAAATCTTTTAAACTATTTTTAAAAATAAATGCAAATCCAGTAATGCACACGTCGGGCCATATATAAGCTTGAGAATTTCACTCTTTTCACATGCATGTGGCTCAAAAACTTAAAACGAAAATCTTAAAAATACTGTTATCCGCCATTTTTGTCCTTTGAACTCGTCTCTTCCTTTTTGACCAGGGCTTATATGATTCACAACATTTCTGAAAGGATTGTGATTATCAAATATTCATTTCAGCAAAAACAAATAAAAAACAATAAATACTAATTAAAGCTTGTAAAACTCAAGCAAAAAAGTCGACTATTTGAAACTTTGTTCCAACTCAGTCAAGGAAGTCCCGGTTTCGAATTTTGTCATCTTGGTGTGCTTTCATATCCAAGGCAAAATTTAAATTTCTGTGAAGTCTCTTTATTTCTACGTATATCTGAAAACAAAAACATATTAAGAAATGATTTTACTTCAAATACATACCATTTTTATAGCACAATCTAGTTTTTGTGAAATAATACAACACGTTTTCTGATGAAGAATCGCACGAGTGAAATTGACAAGTTGCACATTAATCGTAAATATTTCTTCACTTGTGATATTTTGTTTAATTTTAATCACATATTCTGAAAGAAAAATTCCTGCTGAACATTTTCGTATATGATTTATATATCAAAAAGTACAATTTATTTGAAACAAATGGTTAAAACTTGTCGAACAAGCACACAGAAATTCTTGTCGATTTGTTTGAAATAGATTGTCATGAAAGTTTAAGGGTGCTCTCGTCGAGGTCCGCGTTATGAGATTAACTACCCGCAAACCGCAATTTTGCACATCATTGTTATTTGTCGTTCAACTCGCACACATCTTTCAACAACCAAAGTCGCAAAATGTCTGATGCACCAGTAGTAGTCAAGACTCCAGCTAAGTCACCAAAGAAGAAAGCTGCAGCTAAACCAAAGAAAGTAGCTACTCATCCAAAATACAGCGAGATGGTAGGGAAAGCTATCTCTGCATTGAAAGAGCGCGGGGGCTCTAGCCGTCAAGCCATTCTTAAGTACATCATAGCAAACTTCAATGTTGGTAGCGATGCAAAAACAGTCAACACTCACTTGAAGTTAGCTTTGAAATCAGGAGTGAAGAGCAATAGCTTGAAACAGTCGAAGGGTACCGGCGCTTCTGGAAGTTTTAAGATAGGTGAAGTGGCTAAACCAGCTAAGAAGCCAGCAAAGAAAGCAGTTAAGCCTAAAGCCGCTAAACCAAAGAAGGCAAAGACACCTAAAAAGACTGCCACAAAGAAACCTGCAGCAAAGAAACCAGCTGGTGAAAAGAAAGCAGCTAAACCAAAAGCAAAGAAACCAGCTACCAAGAAACCTGCTGCAAAACCCGCTGCCAAATCTGCAAAGAAAGCCACAAAATCACCAAAAAAGACCAAGGCTGCAGCTAAACCAAAGAAGGCAAAGACCCCAAAGAAGAAGTAAATGGAGGAAGCATATGATGCTTTTAAAGCTTAAACAGCCCTTTTAAGGGCTACCAAAATTTTTCAAAAAGAGTCTGAAATTGTTGCATGGTATATAACTTGGTTACAAATAAAATCAAGCTCGTCCCCATATTCCATATCTGTCTTTCTATTCTTGCATTTTTTTGTCTTCTCTAAAGTGCATGTGAACTTGTTAAGTTTTACTATCTTCCACTCTGGATCGTGTAGTTTATTTATATTTTTATACCTGATAATTTTCTTATTTTATACAAATTCTGTCAAGAAATGCTAAATACACGACTTTCGGCGGTTCCTAAATTTATATATCAATTTTTTTAGCACTTTAGTGTCTACGACCATATCACGTTGAAAACACCGGTTCTCGTCCGATCACCGAAGTTAAGCAACGTCGAGCTCGGTTAGTACTTGGATGGGTGACCGCCTGGGAATACCGGGTGTTGTAGACATTTTCTTCTTTTATTTTTTTTACTTATAATTTTTCACTTCTCCCAAACATACGTTCTATCTTTTTTATTTCTTTATATGGATGTCTGGGGATGTAACATTCAATATAATATATCTAACTTTTGAAGGAAACAGAAAATATATCATTCATAATTTAATTTTTTTCATTACCAACCTGGTGAAATCTTTTAAACTATTTTTAAAAATAAATGCAAATCCAGGAATGCACACGTCGGGCCATATATAAGCTTGAGAATTTCACTCTTTTCACATGCATGTGGCTCAAAAACTTAAAACGAAAATCTGAAAAATACTGTTATCCGCCATTTTTGTCCTTTGAACTCGTCTCTTCCTTTTTGACCAGGGCTTATATGATTCACAACATTTCTGAAAGGATTGTGATTATCAAATATTCATTTCAGCAAAAACAAATAAAAAACAATAAATACTAATTAAAGCTTGTAAAACTCAAGCAAAAAAGTCGACTATTTGAAACTTTGTTCCAACTCAGTCAAGGAAGTCCCGGTTTCGAATTTTGTCATCTTGGTGTGCTTTCATATCCAAGGCAAAATTTAAATTTCTGTGAAGTCTCTTTATTTCTACGTATATCTGAAAACAAAAACATATTAAGAAATGATTTTACTTCAAATACATACCATTTTTATAGCACAATCTAGTTTTTGTGAAATAATACAACACGTTTTCTGATGAAGAATCGCACGAGTGAAATTGACAAGTTGCACATTAATCGTAAATATTTCTTCACTTGTGATATTTTGTTTAATTTTAATCACATATTCTGAAAGAAAAATTCCTGCTGAACATTTTCGTATATGATTTATATATCAAAAAGTACAATTTATTTGAAACAAATGGTTAAAACTTGTCGAATAAGCACACAGAAATTCTTGTCGATTTGTTTGAAATAGATTGTCATGAAAGTTTAAGGGTGCTCTCGTCGAGGTCCGCGTTATGAGATTAACTACCCGCAAACCGCAATTTTGCACATCATTGTTATTTGTCGTTCAACTCGCACACATCTTTCAACAACCAAAGTCGCAAAATGTCTGATGCACCAGTAGTAGTCAAGACTCCAGCTAAGTCACCAAAGAAGAAAGCTGCAGCTAAACCAAAGAAAGTAGCTACTCATCCAAAATACAGCGAGATGGTAGGGAAAGCTATCTCTGCATTGAAAGAGCGCGGGGGCTCTAGCCGTCAAGCCATTCTTAAGTACATCATAGCAAACTTCAATGTTGGTAGCGATGCAAAAACAGTCAACACTCACTTGAAGTTAGCTTTGAAATCAGGAGTGAAGAGCAATAGCTTGAAACAGTCGAAGGGTACCGGCGCTTCTGGAAGTTTTAAGATAGGTGAAGTGGCTAAACCAGCTAAGAAGCCAGCAAAGAAAGCAGTTAAGCCTAAAGCCGCTAAACCAAAGAAGGCAAAGACACCTAAAAAGACTGCCACAAAGAAACCTGCAGCAAAGAAACCAGCTGGTGAAAAGAAAGCAGCTAAACCAAAAGCAAAGAAACCAGCTACCAAGAAACCTGCTGCAAAACCCGCTGCCAAATCTGCAAAGAAAGCCACAAAATCACCAAAAAAGACCAAGGCTGCAGCTAAACCAAAGAAGGCAAAGACCCCAAAGAAGAAGTAAATGGAGGAAGCATATGATGCTTTTAAAGCTTAAACAGCCCTTTTAAGGGCTACCAAAATTTTTCAAAAAGAGTCTGAAATTGTTGCATGGTATATAACTTGGTTACAAATAAAATCAAGCTCGTCCCCATATTCCATATCTGTCTTTCTATTCTTGCATTTTTTTGTCTTCTCTAAAGTGCATGTGAACTTGTTAAGTTTTACTATCTTCCACTCTGGATCGTGTAGTTTATTTATATTTTTATACCTGATAATTTTCTTATTTTATACAAATTCTGTCAAGAAATGCTAAATACACGACTTTCGGCGGTTCCTAAATTTATATATCAATTTTTTTAGCACTTTAGTGTCTACGACCATATCACGTTGAAAACACCGGTTCTCGTCCGATCACCGAAGTTAAGCAACGTCGAGCTCGGTTAGTACTTGGATGGGTGACCGCCTGGGAATACCGGGTGTTGTAGACATTTTCTTCTTTTATTTTTTTTACTTATAATTTTTCACTTCTCCCAAACATACGTTCTATCTTTTTTATTTCTTTATATGGATGTCTGGGGATGTAACATTCAATATAATATATCTAACTTTTGAAGGAAACAGAAAATATATCATTCATAATTTAATTTTTTTCATTACCAACCTGGTGAAATCTTTTAAACTATTTTTAAAAATAAATGCAAATCCAGTAATGCACACGTCGGGCCATATATAAGCTTGAGAATTTCACTCTTTTCACATGCATGTGGCTCAAAAACTTAAAACGAAAATCTTAAAAATACTGTTATCCGCCATTTTTGTCCTTTGAACTCGTCTCTTCCTTTTTGACCAGGGCTTATATGATTCACAACATTTCTGAAAGGATTGTGATTATCAAATATTCATTTCAGCAAAAACAAATAAAAAACAATAAATACTAATTAAAGCTTGTAAAACTCAAGCAAAAAAGTCGACTATTTGAAACTTTGTTCCAACTCAGTCAAGGAAGTCCCGGTTTCGAATTTTGTCATCTTGGTGTGCTTTCATATCCAAGGCAAAATTTAAATTTCTGTGAAGTCTCTTTATTTCTACGTATATCTGAAAACAAAAACATATTAAGAAATGATTTTACTTCAAATACATACCATTTTTATAGCACAATCTAGTTTTTGTGAAATAATACAACACGTTTTCTGATGAAGAATCGCACGAGTGAAATTGACAAGTTGCACATTAATCGTAAATATTTCTTCACTTGTGATATTTTGTTTAATTTTAATCACATATTCTGAAAGAAAAATTCCTGCTGAACATTTTCGTATATGATTTATATATCAAAAAGTACAATTTATTTGAAACAAATGGTTAAAACTTGTCGAACAAGCACACAGAAATTCTTGTCGATTTGTTTGAAATAGATTGTCATGAAAGTTTAAGGGTGCTCTCGTCGAGGTCCGCGTTATGAGATTAACTACCCGCAAACCGCAATTTTGCACATCATTGTTATTTGTCGTTCAACTCGCACACATCTTTCAACAACCAAAGTCGCAAAATGTCTGATGCACCAGTAGTAGTCAAGACTCCAGCTAAGTCACCAAAGAAGAAAGCTGCAGCTAAACCAAAGAAAGTAGCTACTCATCCAAAATACAGCGAGATGGTAGGGAAAGCTATCTCTGCATTGAAAGAGCGCGGGGGCTCTAGCCGTCAAGCCATTCTTAAGTACATCATAGCAAACTTCAATGTTGGTAGCGATGCAAAAACAGTCAACACTCACTTGAAGTTAGCTTTGAAATCAGGAGTGAAGAGCAATAGCTTGAAACAGTCGAAGGGTACCGGCGCTTCTGGAAGTTTTAAGATAGGTGAAGTGGCTAAACCAGCTAAGAAGCCAGCAAAGAAAGCAGTTAAGCCTAAAGCCGCTAAACCAAAGAAGGCAAAGACACCTAAAAAGACTGCCACAAAGAAACCTGCAGCAAAGAAACCAGCTGGTGAAAAGAAAGCAGCTAAACCAAAAGCAAAGAAACCAGCTACCAAGAAACCTGCTGCAAAACCCGCTGCCAAATCTGCAAAGAAAGCCACAAAATCACCAAAAAAGACCAAGGCTGCAGCTAAACCAAAGAAGGCAAAGACCCCAAAGAAGAAGTAAATGGAGGAAGCATATGATGCTTTTAAAGCTTAAACAGTCCTTTTAAGGGCTACCAAAATTTTTCAAAAAGAGTCTGAAATTGTTGCATGGTATATAACTTGGTTACAAATAAAATCAAGCTCGTCCCCATATTCCATATCTGTCTTTCTATTCTTGCATTTTTTTGTCTTCTCTAAAGTGCATGTGAACTTGTTAAGTTTTACTATCTTCCACTCTGGATCGTGTAGTTTATTTATATTTTTATACCTGATAATTTTCTTATTTTATACAAATTCTGTCAAGAAATGCTAAATACACGACTTTCGGCGGTTCCTAAATTTATATATCAATTTTTTTAGCACTTTAGTGTCTACGACCATATCACGTTGAAAACACCGGTTCTCGTCCGATCACCGAAGTTAAGCAACGTCGAGCTCGGTTAGTACTTGGATGGGTGACCGCCTGGGAATACCGGGTGTTGTAGACATTTTCTTCTTTTATTTTTTTTACTTATAATTTTTCACTTCTCCCAAACATACGTTCTATCTTTTTTATTTCTTTATATGGATGTCTGGGGATGTAACATTCAATATAATATATCTAACTTTTGAAGGAAACAGAAAATATATCATTCATAATTTAATTTTTTTCATTACCAACCTGGTGAAATCTTTTAAACTATTTTTAAAAATAAATGCAAATCCAGTAATGCACACGTCGGGCCATATATAAGCTTGAGAATTTCACTCTTTTCACATGCATGTGGCTCAAAAACTTAAAACGAAAATCTTAAAAATACTGTTATCCGCCATTTTTGTCCTTTGAACTCGTCTCTTCCTTTTTGACCAGGGCTTATATGATTCACAACATTTCTGAAAGGATTGTGATTATCAAATATTCATTTCAGCAAAAACAAATAAAAAACAATAAATACTAATTAAAGCTTGTAAAACTCAAGCAAAAAAGTCGACTATTTGAAACTTTGTTCCAACTCAGTCAAGGAAGTCCCGGTTTCGAATTTTGTCATCTTGGTGTGCTTTCATATCCAAGGCAAAATTTAAATTTCTGTGAAGTCTCTTTATTTCTACGTATATCTGAAAACAAAAACATATTAAGAAATGATTTTACTTCAAATACATACCATTTTTATAGCACAATCTAGTTTTTGTGAAATAATACAACACGTTTTCTGATGAAGAATCGCACGAGTGAAATTGACAAGTTGCACATTAATCGTAAATATTTCTTCACTTGTGATATTTTGTTTAATTTTAATCACATATTCTGAAAGAAAAATTCCTGCTGAACATTTTCGTATATGATTTATATATCAAAAAGTACAATTTATTTGAAACAAATGGTTAAAACTTGTCGAACAAGCACACAGAAATTCTTGTCGATTTGTTTGAAATAGATTGTCATGAAAGTTTAAGGGTGCTCTCGTCGAGGTCCGCGTTATGAGATTAACTACCCGCAAACCGCAATTTTGCACATCATTGTTATTTGTCGTTCAACTCGCACACATCTTTCAACAACCAAAGTCGCAAAATGTCTGATGCACCAGTAGTAGTCAAGACTCCAGCTAAGTCACCAAAGAAGAAAGCTGCAGCTAAACCAAAGAAAGTAGCTACTCATCCAAAATACAGCGAGATGGTAGGGAAAGCTATCTCTGCATTGAAAGAGCGCGGGGGCTCTAGCCGTCAAGCCATTCTTAAGTACATCATAGCAAACTTCAATGTTGGTAGCGATGCAAAAACAGTCAACACTCACTTGAAGTTAGCTTTGAAATCAGGAGTGAAGAGCAATAGCTTGAAACAGTCGAAGGGTACCGGCGCTTCTGGAAGTTTTAAGATAGGTGAAGTGGCTAAACCAGCTAAGAAGCCAGCAAAGAAAGCAGTTAAGCCTAAAGCCGCTAAACCAAAGAAGGCAAAGACACCTAAAAAGACTGCCACAAAGAAACCTGCAGCAAAGAAACCAGCTGGTGAAAAGAAAGCAGCTAAACCAAAAGCAAAGAAACCAGCTACCAAGAAACCTGCTGCAAAACCCGCTGACAAATCTGCAAAGAAAGCCACAAAATCACCAAAAAAGACCAAGGCTGCAGCTAAACCAAAGAAGGCAAAGACCCCAAAGAAGAAGTAAATGGAGGAAGCATATGATGCTTTTAAAGCTTAAACAGCCCTTTTAAGGGCTACCAAAATTTTTCAAAAAGAGTCTGAAATTGTTGCATGGTATATAACTTGGTTACAAATAAAATCAAGCTCGTCCCCATATTCCATATCTGTCTTTCTATTCTTGCATTTTTTTGTCTTCTCTAAAGTGCATGTGAACTTGTTAAGTTTTACTATCTTCCACTCTGGATCGTGTAGTTTATTTATATTTTTATACCTGATAATTTTCTTATTTTATACAAATTCTGTCAAGAAATGCTAAATACACGACTTTCGGCGGTTCCTAAATTTATATATCAATTTTTTTAGCACTTTAGTGTCTACGACCATATCACGTTGAAAACACCGGTTCTCGTCCGATCACCGAAGTTAAGCAACGTCGAGCTCGGTTAGTACTTGGATGGGTGACCGCCTGGGAATACCGGGTGTTGTAGACATTTTCTTCTTTTATTTTTTTTACTTATAATTTTTCACTTCTCCCAAACATACGTTCTATCTTTTTTATTTCTTTATATGGATGTCTGGGGATGTAACATTCAATATAATATATCTAACTTTTGAAGGAAACAGAAAATATATCATTCATAATTTAATTTTTTTCATTACCAACCTGGTGAAATCTTTTAAACTATTTTTAAAAATAAATGCAAATCCAGTAATGCACACGTCGGGCCATATATAAGCTTGAGAATTTCACTCTTTTCACATGCATGTGGCTCAAAAACTTAAAACGAAAATCTTAAAAATACTGTTATCCGCCATTTTTGTCCTTTGAACTCGTCTCTTCCTTTTTGACCAGGGCTTATATGATTCACAACATTTCTGAAAGGATTGTGATTATCAAATATTCATTTCAGCAAAAACAAATAAAAAACAATAAATACTAATTAAAGCTTGTAAAACTCAAGCAAAAAAGTCGACTATTTGAAACTTTGTTCCAACTCAGTCAAGGAAGTCCCGGTTTCGAATTTTGTCATCTTGGTGTGCTTTCATATCCAAGGCAAAATTTAAATTTCTGTGAAGTCTCTTTATTTCTACGTATATCTGAAAACAAAAACATATTAAGAAATGATTTTACTTCAAATACATACCATTTTTATAGCACAATCTAGTTTTTGTGAAATAATACAACACGTTTTCTGATGAAGAATCGCACGAGTGAAATTGACAAGTTGCACATTAATCGTAAATATTTCTTCACTTGTGATATTTTGTTTAATTTTAATCACATATTCTGAAAGAAAAATTCCTGCTGAACATTTTCGTATATGATTTATATATCAAAAAGTACAATTTATTTGAAACAAATGGTTAAAACTTGTCGAACAAGCACACAGAAATTCTTGTCGATTTGTTTGAAATAGATTGTCATGAAAGTTTAAGGGTGCTCTCGTCGAGGTCCGCGTTATGAGATTAACTACCCGCAAACCGCAATTTTGCACATCATTGTTATTTGTCGTTCAACTCGCACACATCTTTCAACAACCAAAGTCGCAAAATGTCTGATGCACCAGTAGTAGTCAAGACTCCAGCTAAGTCACCAAAGAAGAAAGCTGCAGCTAAACCAAAGAAAGTAGCTACTCATCCAAAATACAGCGAGATGGTAGGGAAAGCTATCTCTGCATTGAAAGAGCGCGGGGGCTCTAGCCGTCAAGCCATTCTTAAGTACATCATAGCAAACTTCAATGTTGGTAGCGATGCAAAAACAGTCAACACTCACTTGAAGTTAGCTTTGAAATCAGGAGTGAAGAGCAATAGCTTGAAACAGTCGAAGGGTACCGGCGCTTCTGGAAGTTTTAAGATAGGTGAAGTGGCTAAACCAGCTAAGAAGCCAGCAAAGAAAGCAGTTAAGCCTAAAGCCGCTAAACCAAAGAAGGCAAAGACACCTAAAAAGACTGCCACAAAGAAACCAGCTGGTGAAAAGAAAGCAGCTAAACCAAAAGCAAAGAAACCAGCTACCAAGAAACCTGCTGCAAAACCCGCTGCCAAATCTGCAAAGAAAGCCACAAAATCACCAAAAAAGACCAAGGCTGCAGCTAAACCAAAGAAGGCAAAGACCCCAAAGAAGAAGTAAATGGAGGAAGCATATGATGCTTTTAAAGCTTAAACAGCCCTTTTAAGGGCTACCAAAATTTTTCAAAAAGAGTCTGAAATTGTTGCATGGTATATAACTTGGTTACAAATAAAATCAAGCTCGTCCCCATATTCCATATCTGTCTTTCTATTCTTGCATTTTTTTGTCTTCTCTAAAGTGCATGTGAACTTGTTAAGTTTTACTATCTTCCACTCTGGATCGTGTAGTTTATTTATATTTTTATACCTGATAATTTTCTTATTTTATACAAATTCTGTCAAGAAATGCTAAATACACGACTTTCGGCGGTTCCTAAATTTATATATCAATTTTTTTAGCACTTTAGTGTCTACGACCATATCACGTTGAAAACACCGGTTCTCGTCCGATCACCGAAGTTAAGCAACGTCGAGCTCGGTTAGTACTTGGATGGGTGACCGCCTGGGAATACCGGGTGTTGTAGACATTTTCTTCTTTTATTTTTTTTACTTATAATTTTTCACTTCTCCCAAACATACGTTCTATCTTTTTTATTTCTTTATATGGATGTCTGGGGATGTAACATTCAATATAATATATCTAACTTTTGAAGGAAACAGAAAATATATCATTCATAATTTAATTTTTTTCATTACCAACCTGGTGAAATCTTTTAAACTATTTTTAAAAATAAATGCAAATCCAGTAATGCACACGTCGGGCCATATATAAGCTTGAGAATTTCACTCTTTTCACATGCATGTGGCTCAAAAACTTAAAACGAAAATCTTAAAAATACTGTTATCCGCCATTTTTGTCCTTTGAACTCGTCTCTTCCTTTTTGACCAGGGCTTATATGATTCACAACATTTCTGAAAGGATTGTGATTATCAAATATTCATTTCAGCAAAAACAAATAAAAAACAATAAATACTAATTAAAGCTTGTAAAACTCAAGCAAAAAAGTCGACTATTTGAAACTTTGTTCCAACTCAGTCAAGGAAGTCCCGGTTTCGAATTTTGTCATCTTGGTGTGCTTTCATATCCAAGGCAAAATTTAAATTTCTGTGAAGTCTCTTTATTTCTACGTATATCTGAAAACAAAAACATATTAAGAAATGATTTTACTTCAAATACATACCATTTTTATAGCACAATCTAGTTTTTGTGAAATAATACAACACGTTTTCTGATGAAGAATCGCACGAGTGAAATTGACAAGTTGCACATTAATCGTAAATATTTCTTCACTTGTGATATTTTGTTTAATTTTAATCACATATTCTGAAAGAAAAATTCCTGCTGAACATTTTCGTATATGATTTATATATCAAAAAGTACAATTTATTTGAAACAAATGGTTAAAACTTGTCGAACAAGCACACAGAAATTCTTGTCGATTTGTTTGAAATAGATTGTCATGAAAGTTTAAGGGTGCTCTCGTCGAGGTCCGCGTTATGAGATTAACTACCCGCAAACCGCAATTTTGCACATCATTGTTATTTGTCGTTCAACTCGCACACATCTTTCAACAACCAAAGTCGCAAAATGTCTGATGCACCAGTAGTAGTCAAGACTCCAGCTAAGTCACCAAAGAAGAAAGCTGCAGCTAAACCAAAGAAAGTAGCTACTCATCCAAAATACAGCGAGATGGTAGGGAAAGCTATCTCTGCATTGAAAGAGCGCGGGGGCTCTAGCCGTCAAGCCATTCTTAAGTACATCATAGCAAACTTCAATGTTGGTAGCGATGCAAAAACAGTCAACACTCACTTGAAGTTAGCTTTGAAATCAGGAGTGAAGAGCAATAGCTTGAAACAGTCGAAGGGTACCGGCGCTTCTGGAAGTTTTAAGATAGGTGAAGTGGCTAAACCAGCTAAGAAGCCAGCAAAGAAAGCAGTTAAGCCTAAAGCCGCTAAACCAAAGAAGGCAAAGACACCTAAAAAGACTGCCACAAAGAAACCTGCAGCAAAGAAACCAGCTGGTGAAAAGAAAGCAGCTAAACCAAAAGCAAAGAAACCAGCTACCAAGAAACCTGCTGCAAAACCCGCTGCCAAATCTGCAAAGAAAGCCACAAAATCACCAAAAAAGACCAAGGCTGCAGCTAAACCAAAGAAGGCAAAGACCCCAAAGAAGAAGTAAATGGAGGAAGCATATGATGCTTTTAAAGCTTAAACAGCCCTTTTAAGGGCTACCAAAATTTTTCAAAAAGAGTCTGAAATTGTTGCATGGTATATAACTTGGTTACAAATAAAATCAAGCTCGTCCCCATATTCCATATCTGTCTTTCTATTCTTGCATTTTTTTGTCTTCTCTAAAGTGCATGTGAACTTGTTAAGTTTTACTATCTTCCACTCTGGATCGTGTAGTTTATTTATATTTTTATACCTGATAATTTTCTTATTTTATACAAATTCTGTCAAGAAATGCTAAATACACGACTTTCGGCGGTTCCTAAATTTATATATCAATTTTTTTAGCACTTTAGTGTCTACGACCATATCACGTTGAAAACACCGGTT
The DNA here is from genome assembly GCF_021869535.1 of Mytilus californianus. Taxonomy (NCBI): domain Eukaryota; kingdom Metazoa; phylum Mollusca; class Bivalvia; order Mytilida; family Mytilidae; genus Mytilus; species Mytilus californianus. The sequence continues at coordinate 55,481 of NW_026262581.1, forward strand.
CTCGTCCGATCACCGAAGTTAAGCAACGTCGAGCTCGGTTAGTACTTGGATGGGTGACCGCCTGGGAATACCGGGTGTTGTAGACATTTTCTTCTTTTATTTTTTTTACTTATAATTTTTCACTTCTCCCAAACATACGTTCTATCTTTTTTATTTCTTTATATGGATGTCTGGGGATGTAACATTCAATATAATATATCTAACTTTTGAAGGAAACAGAAAATATATCATTCATAATTTAATTTTTTTCATTACCAACCTGGTGAAATCTTTTAAACTATTTTTAAAAATAAATGCAAATCCAGTAATGCACACGTCGGGCCATATATAAGCTTGAGAATTTCACTCTTTTCACATGCATGTGGCTCAAAAACTTAAAACGAAAATCTTAAAAATACTGTTATCCGCCATTTTTGTCCTTTGAACTCGTCTCTTCCTTTTTGACCAGGGCTTATATGATTCACAACATTTCTGAAAGGATTGTGATTATCAAATATTCATTTCAGCAAACAATAAATACTAATTAAAGCTTGTAAAACTCAAGCAAAAAAGTCGACTATTTGAAACTTTGTTCCAACTCAGTCAAGGAAGTCCCGGTTTCGAATTTTGTCATCTTGGTGTGCTTTCATATCCAAGGCAAAATTTAAATTTCTGTGAAGTCTCTTTATTTCTACGTATATCTGAAAACAAAAACATATTAAGAAATGATTTTACTTCAAAATACATACCATTTTTATAGCACAATCTAGTTTTTGTGAAATAATACAACACGTTTTCTGATGAAGAATCGCACGAGTGAAAATTGACAAGTTGCACATTAATCGTAAATATTTCTTCACTTGTGATATTTTGTTTAATTTTAATCACATATTCTGAAAGAAAAATTCCTGCTGAACATTTTCGTATATGATTTATATATCAAAAAGTACAATTTATTTGAAACAAATGGTTTAAAAATTGTCGAACAAGCACACAGAAATTCTTGTCGATTTGTTTGAAAAGATTGTCATGAAAGTTTAAGGGTGCTCTCGTCGAGGTCCGCGTTATGAGATTAACTACCCGCAAACCGCAATTTTGCACCATCATTGTTATTTGTCGTTCAACTCGCACACATCTTTCAACAACCAAAGTCGCAAAATGTCTGATGCACCAGTAGTAGTCAAGACTCCAGCTAAGTCACCAAAGAAGAAAGCTGCAGCTAAACCAAAGAAAGTAGCTACTCATCCAAAATACAGCGAGATGGTAGGGAAAGCTATCTCTGCATTGAAAGAGCGCGGGGGGCTCTAGCCGTCAAGCCATTCTTAAGTACATCATAGCAAACTTCAATGTTGGTAGCGATGCAAAAACAGTCAACACTCACTTGAAGTTAGCTTTGAAATCAGGGAGTGAAGAGCAATAGCTTGAAACAGTCGAAGGGTACCGGCGCTTCTGGAAGTTTTAAGATAGGTGAAGTGGCTAAAACCAGCTAAGAAGCCAGCAAAGAAAGCAGTTAAGCCTAAAGCCGCTAAACCAAAGAAGGCAAAGACACCTAAAAAGACTGCCACAAAGAAACAGCTGGTGAAAAGAAAGCAGCTAAACCAAAAGCAAAGAAACCAGCTACCAAGAAACCTGCTGCAAAACCCGCTGACAAATCTGCAAAGAAAGCCACAAAATCACCAAAAAAGGACCAAGGCTGCTGCTAAACCAAAGAAGGCAAAGACCCCAAAGAAGAAGTAAATGGAGGAAGCATATGATGCTTTTAAAGCTTAAACAGCCCTTTTAAGGGCTACCAAATTTTTCAAAAAGAGTCTGAATTGTTGCATGGTATATAACTTTGTTACAAATAAAATCAAGTCTCGTCCCATATTCCATATCTGTCTTTCTATTCTTGCATTTTTTTGTCTTCTCTAAAGTGCATGTGAACTTGTTAAGTTTTACTATCTTCCACTCTGGATCGTGTAGTTTTATTTATATGTTTTATACCTGATAATTTTCTTATTTTAAACAAATTCTGTCAAGAAATGCATAAATACACGACTTTCGGCGGGTTCCTAAATTTATATATCAATTTTTTTAGCACTTTAGTGTCTACGACCATATCACGTTGAAAACACCGGTTCTCGTCCGATCACCGAAGTTAAGCAACGTCGAGCTGCGGTTAGTACTTGGATGGGTGACCGCCTGGGAATACCGGGTGTTGTAGACATTTTCTTCTTTTATTTTTTTTTACTTATAATTTTTCACTTCTCCCAAACATACGTTCTATCTTTTTTATTTCTTTATATGGATGTCTGGGGATGTAACATTCAATATAATATATCTAACTTTTGAAGGAAACAGAAAATATATCATTCATAATTTAATTTTTTTCATTACCAACCTGGTGAAATCTTTTAAAACTATTTTTAAAAATAATGCAAATCCAGTAATGCACACGTCGGGCCATATATAAGCTTGAGAATTTCACTCTTTTCACATGCATGTGGCTCAAAAACTTAAACGAAAATCTTAAAAATACTGTTATCCGCCATTTTTGTCCTTTGAACTCGTCTCTTCCTTTTTGACCAGGGCTTATATGATTCACAACATTTCTGAAAGGATTGTGATTATCAAATATTCATTTCAGCAAAAACAAATAAAAAAACAATAAAATACTAATTAAAGCTTGTAAAACTCAAGCAAAAAGTCGACTATTTGAAACTTTGTTCCAACTCAGTCAAGGAAGTCCCCGGTTTCGAATTTTGGTCATCTTGGTGTGCTTTCATATCCAAGGCAAAATTTAAATTTCTGTGAAGTCTCTTTATTTCTACGTATATCTGAAAACAAAAACATATTAAGAAATGATTTTACTTCAAATACATACCATTTTTATAGCACAATCTAGTTTTTGTGAAATAATACAACACGTTTTCTGATGAAGAATCGCACGAGTGAAATTGACAAGTTGCACATTAATCGTAAATATTTCTTCACTTGTGATATTTTGTTTAATTTTAATCACATATTCTGAAAGAAAAATTCCTGCTGAACATTTTCGTATATGATTTATATATCAAAAAGTACAATTTATTTGAAACAAATGGTTAAAACTTGTCGAACAAGCACACAGAAATTCTTGTCGATTTGTTTGAAAATAGATTGTCATGAAAGTTTAAGGGTGCTCTCGTCGAGGTCCGCGTTATGAGATTAACTACCCGCAAACCGCAATTTTGCACATCATTGTTATTTGTCGTTCAACTCGCACACATCTTTCAACAACCAAAGTCGCAAAATGTCTGATGCACCAGTAGTAGTCAAGACTCCAGCTAAGTCACCAAAGAAGAAAGCTGCAGCTAAACCAAAGAAAGTAGCTACTCATCCAAAATACAGCGAGATGGTAGGGAAGCTATCTCTGCATTGAAAGAGCGCGGGGGCTCTAGCCGTCAAGCCATTCTTAAGTACATCATAGCAAACTTCAATGTTGGTAGCGATGCAAAAACAGTCAACACTCACTTGAAGTTAGCTTTGAAATCAGGAGTGAAGAGCAATAGCTTGAAACAGTCGAAGGGGTACCGGCGCTTCTGGAAGTTTTAAGATAGGTGAAGTGGCTAAACCAGCTAAGAAGCCAGCAAAGAAAGCAGTTAAGCCTAAAGCCGCTAAACCAAAGAAGGCAAAGACACCTAAAAAGACTGCCACAAAGAAACCTGCAGCAAAGAAACCAGCTGGTGAAAAGAAAGCAGCTAAACCAAAAGCAAAGAAACCAGCTACCAAGAAACCTGCTGCAAAACCCGCTGCCAAATCTGCAAAGAAAGCCACAAAATCACCAAAAAAGACCAAGGCTGCAGCTAAACCAAAGAAGGCAAAGACCCCAAAGAAGAAGTAAATGGAGGAAGCATATGATGCTTTTAAAGCTTAAACAGCCCTTTTAAGGGCTACCAAAATTTTTCAAAAAGAGTCTGAAATTGTTGCATGGTATATAACTTGGTTACAAATAAAATCAAGCTCGTCCCCATATTCCATATCTGTCTTTCTATTCTTGCATTTTTTTTGTCTTCTCTAAAGTGCATGTGAACTTGTTAAGTTTTACTATCTTCCACTCTGGATCGTGAAGTTTATTTATATTTTTATACCTGATAATTTCTTATTTTATACAAATTCTGTCAAGAAATGCTAAATACACGACTTTCGGCGGTTCCTAAATTTATATATCAATTTTTTTAGCACTTTAGTGTCTCAGTGACGACCATATCACGTTGAAAACACCGGTTCTCGTCCGATCACCGAAGTTAAGCAACGTCGAGCTCGGTTAGTACTTGGATGGGTGACCGCCTGGGAATACCGGTGTTGTAGACATTTTCTTCTTTTTATTTTTTTTACTTATAATTTTTCACTTCTCCCAAACATACGTTCTATCTTTTTTATTTTCTTTATATGGATGTCTGGGGATGTAACATTCAATATAATATATCTAACTTTTGAAGGAAACAGAAAATATATCATTCATAATTTAATTTTTTTCATTACCAACCTGGTGAAATCTTTTAAACTATTTTTAAAAATAAATGCAAATCCAGTAATGCACACGTCGGGCCATATATAAGCTTGAGAATTTCACTCTTTTCACATGCATGTGGCTCAAAAACTTAAAACGAAAATCTTAAAAATACTGTTATCCGCCATTTTTGTCCTTTGAACTCGTCTCTTCCTTTTTGACCAGGGCTTATATGATTCACAACATTTCTGAAAGGATTGTGATTATCAAATATTCATTTCAGCAAAAACAAATAAAAAACAATAAATACTAATTAAAGCTTGTAAAACTCAAGCAAAAAAGTCGACTATTTGAAACTTTGTTCCAACTCAGTCAAGGAAGTCCCGGTTTCGAATTTTGTCATCTTGGTGTGCTTTCATATCCAAGGCAAAATTTAAATTTCTGTGAAGTCTCTTTATTTCTACGTATATCTGAAAACAAAAACATATTAAGAAATGATTTTACTTCAAATACATACCATTTTTATAGCACAATCTAGTTTTTGTGAAATAATACAACACGTTTTCTGATGAAGAATCGCACGAGTGAAATTGACAAGTTGCACATTAATCGTAAATATTTCTTCACTTGTGATATTTTGTTTAATTTTAATCACATATTCTGAAAGAAAAATTCCTGCTGAACATTTTCGTATATGATTTATATATCAAAAAGTACAATTTATTTGAAACAAATGGTTAAAACTTGTCGAACAAGCACACAGAAATTCTTGTCGATTTGTTTGAAATAGATTGTCATGAAAGTTTAAGGGTGCTCTCGTCGAGGTCCGCGTTATGAGATTAACTACCCGCAAACCGCAATTTTGCACATCATTGTTATTTGTCGTTCAACTCGCACACATCTTTCAACAACCAAAGTCGCAAAATGTCTGATGCACCAGTAGTAGTCAAGACTCCAGCTAAGTCACCAAAGAAGAAAGCTGCAGCTAAACCAAAGAAAGTAGCTACTCATCCAAAATACAGCGAGATGGTAGGGAAAGCTATCTCTGCATTGAAAGAGCGCGGGGGCTCTAGCCGTCAAGCCATTCTTAAGTACATCATAGCAAACTTCAATGTTGGTAGCGATGCAAAAACAGTCAACACTCACTTGAAGTTAGCTTTGAAATCAGGAGTGAAGAGCAATAGCTTGAAACAGTCGAAGGGTACCGGCGCTTCTGGAAGTTTTAAGATAGGTGAAGTGGCTAAACCAGCTAAGAAGCCAGCAAAGAAAGCAGTTAAGCCTAAAGCCGCTAAACCAAAGAAGGCAAAGACACCTAAAAAGACTGCCACAAAGAAACCTGCAGCAAAGAAACCAGCTGGTGAAAAGAAAGCAGCTAAACCAAAAGCAAAGAAACCAGCTACCAAGAAACCTGCTGCAAAACCCGCTGCCAAATCTGCAAAGAAAGCCACAAAATCACCAAAAAAGACCAAGGCTGCAGCTAAACCAAAGAAGGCAAAGACCCCAAAGAAGAAGTAAATGGAGGAAGCATATGATGCTTTTAAAGCTTAAACAGCCCTTTTAAGGGCTACCAAAATTTTTCAAAAAGAGTCTGAAATTGTTGCATGGTATATAACTTGGTTACAAATAAAATCAAGCTCGTCCCCATATTCCATATCTGTCTTTCTATTCTTGCATTTTTTTGTCTTCTCTAAAGTGCATGTGAACTTGTTAAGTTTTACTATCTTCCACTCTGGATCGTGTAGTTTATTTATATTTTTATACCTGATAATTTTCTTATTTTATACAAATTCTGTCAAGAAATGCTAAATACACGACTTTCGGCGGTTCCTAAATTTATATATCAATTTTTTTAGCACTTTAGTGTCTACGACCATATCACGTTGAAAACACCGGTTCTCGTCCGATCACCGAAGTTAAGCAACGTCGAGCTCGGTTAGTACTTGGATGGGTGACCGCCTGGGAATACCGGGTGTTGTAGACATTTTCTTCTTTTATTTTTTTTACTTATAATTTTTCACTTCTCCCAAACATACGTTCTATCTTTTTTATTTCTTTATATGGATGTCTGGGGATGTAACATTCAATATAATATATCTAACTTTTGAAGGAAACAGAAAATATATCATTCATAATTTAATTTTTTTCATTACCAACCTGGTGAAATCTTTTAAACTATTTTTAAAAATAAATGCAAATCCAGTAATGCACACGTCGGGCCATATATAAGCTTGAGAATTTCACTCTTTTCACATGCATGTGGCTCAAAAACTTAAAACGAAAATCTTAAAAATACTGTTATCCGCCATTTTTGTCCTTTGAACTCGTCTCTTCCTTTTTGACCAGGGCTTATATGATTCACAACATTTCTGAAAGGATTGTGATTATCAAATATTCATTTCAGCAAAAACAAATAAAAAACAATAAATACTAATTAAAGCTTGTAAAACTCAAGCAAAAAAGTCGACTATTTGAAACTTTGTTCCAACTCAGTCAAGGAAGTCCCGGTTTCGAATTTTGTCATCTTGGTGTGCTTTCATATCCAAGGCAAAATTTAAATTTCTGTGAAGTCTCTTTATTTCTACGTATATCTGAAAACAAAAACATATTAAGAAATGATTTTACTTCAAATACATACCATTTTTATAGCACAATCTAGTTTTTGTGAAATAATACAACACGTTTTCTGATGAAGAATCGCACGAGTGAAATTGACAAGTTGCACATTAATCGTAAATATTTCTTCACTTGTGATATTTTGTTTAATTTTAATCACATATTCTGAAAGAAAAATTCCTGCTGAACATTTTCGTATATGATTTATATATCAAAAAGTACAATTTATTTGAAACAAATGGTTAAAACTTGTCGAACAAGCACACAGAAATTCTTGTCGATTTGTTTGAAATAGATTGTCATGAAAGTTTAAGGGTGCTCTCGTCGAGGTCCGCGTTATGAGATTAACTACCCGCAAACCGCAATTTTGCACATCATTGTTATTTGTCGTTCAACTCGCACACATCTTTCAACAACCAAAGTCGCAAAATGTCTGATGCACCAGTAGTAGTCAAGACTCCAGCTAAGTCACCAAAGAAGAAAGCTGCAGCTAAACCAAAGAAAGTAGCTACTCATCCAAAATACAGCGAGATGGTAGGGAAAGCTATCTCTGCATTGAAAGAGCGCGGGGGCTCTAGCCGTCAAGCCATTCTTAAGTACATCATAGCAAACTTCAATGTTGGTAGCGATGCAAAAACAGTCAACACTCACTTGAAGTTAGCTTTGAAATCAGGAGTGAAGAGCAATAGCTTGAAACAGTCGAAGGGTACCGGCGCTTCTGGAAGTTTTAAGATAGGTGAAGTGGCTAAACCAGCTAAGAAGCCAGCAAAGAAAGCAGTTAAGCCTAAAGCCGCTAAACCAAAGAAGGCAAAGACACCTAAAAAGACTGCCACAAAGAAACCTGCAGCAAAGAAACCAGCTGGTGAAAAGAAAGCAGCTAAACCAAAAGCAAAGAAACCAGCTACCAAGAAACCTGCTGCAAAACCCGCTGCCAAATCTGCAAAGAAAGCCACAAAATCACCAAAAAAGACCAAGGCTGCAGCTAAACCAAAGAAGGCAAAGACCCCAAAGAAGAAGTAAATGGAGGAAGCATATGATGCTTTTAAAGCTTAAACAGCCCTTTTAAGGGCTACCAAAATTTTTCAAAAAGAGTCTGAAATTGTTGCATGGTATATAACTTGGTTACAAATAAAATCAAGCTCGTCCCCATATTCCATATCTGTCTTTCTATTCTTGCATTTTTTTGTCTTCTCTAAAGTGCATGTGAACTTGTTAAGTTTTACTATCTTCCACTCTGGATCGTGTAGTTTATTTATATTTTTATACCTGATAATTTTCTTATTTTATACAAATTCTGTCAAGAAATGCTAAATACACGACTTTCGGCGGTTCCTAAATTTATATATCAATTTTTTTAGCACTTTAGTGTCTACGACCATATCACGTTGAAAACACCGGTTCTCGTCCGATCACCGAAGTTAAGCAACGTCGAGCTCGGTTAGTACTTGGATGGGTGACCGCCTGGGAATACCGGGTGTTGTAGACATTTTCTTCTTTTATTTTTTTTACTTATAATTTTTCACTTCTCCCAAACATACGTTCTATCTTTTTTATTTCTTTATATGGATGTCTGGGGATGTAACATTCAATATAATATATCTAACTTTTGAAGGAAACAGAAAATATATCATTCATAATTTAATTTTTTTCATTACCAACCTGGTGAAATCTTTTAAACTATTTTTAAAAATAAATGCAAATCCAGTAATGCACACGTCGGGCCATATATAAGCTTGAGAATTTCACTCTTTTCACATGCATGTGGCTCAAAAACTTAAAACGAAAATCTTAAAAATACTGTTATCCGCCATTTTTGTCCTTTGAACTCGTCTCTTCCTTTTTGACCAGGGCTTATATGATTCACAACATTTCTGAAAGGATTGTGATTATCAAATATTCATTTCAGCAAAAACAAATAAAAAACAATAAATACTAATTAAAGCTTGTAAAACTCAAGCAAAAAAGTCGACTATTTGAAACTTTGTTCCAACTCAGTCAAGGAAGTCCCGGTTTCGAATTTTGTCATCTTGGTGTGCTTTCATATCCAAGGCAAAATTTAAATTTCTGTGAAGTCTCTTTATTTCTACGTATATCTGAAAACAAAAACATATTAAGAAATGATTTTACTTCAAATACATACCATTTTTATAGCACAATCTAGTTTTTGTGAAATAATACAACACGTTTTCTGATGAAGAATCGCACGAGTGAAATTGACAAGTTGCACATTAATCGTAAATATTTCTTCACTTGTGATATTTTGTTTAATTTTAATCACATATTCTGAAAGAAAAATTCCTGCTGAACATTTTCGTATATGATTTATATATCAAAAAGTACAATTTATTTGAAACAAATGGTTAAAACTTGTCGAACAAGCACACAGAAATTCTTGTCGATTTGTTTGAAATAGATTGTCATGAAAGTTTAAGGGTGCTCTCGTCGAGGTCCGCGTTATGAGATTAACTACCCGCAAACCGCAATTTTGCACATCATTGTTAATTGTCGTTCAACTCGCACACATCTTTCAACAACCAAAGTCGCAAAATGTCTGATGCACCAGTAGTAGTCAAGACTCCAGCTAAGTCACCAAAGAAGAAAGCTGCAGCTAAACCAAAGAAAGTAGCTACTCATCCAAAATACAGCGAGATGGTAGGGAAAGCTATCTCTGCATTGAAAGAGCGCGGGGGCTCTAGCCGTCAAGCCATTCTTAAGTACATCATAGCAAACTTCAATGTTGGTAGCGATGCAAAAACAGTCAACACTCACTTGAAGTTAGCTTTGAAATCAGGAGTGAAGAGCAATAGCTTGAAACAGTCGAAGGGTACCGGCGCTTCTGGAAGTTTTAAGATAGGTGAAGTGGCTAAACCAGCTAAGAAGCCAGCAAAGAAAGCAGTTAAGCCTAAAGCCGCTAAACCAAAGAAGGCAAAGACACCTAAAAAGACTGCCACAAAGAAACCTGCAGCAAAGAAACCAGCTGGTGAAAAGAAAGCAGCTAAACCAAAAGCAAAGAAACCAGCTACCAAGAAACCTGCTGCAAAACCCGCTGCCAAATCTGCAAAGAAAGCCACAAAATCACCAAAAAAGACCAAGGCTGCAGCTAAACCAAAGAAGGCAAAGACCCCAAAGAAGAAGTAAATGGAGGAAGCATATGATGCTTTTAAAGCTTAAACAGCCCTTTTAAGGGCTACCAAAATTTTTCAAAAAGAGTCTGAAATTGTTGCATGGTATATAACTTGGTTACAAATAAAATCAAGCTCGTCCCCATATTCCATATCTGTCTTTCTATTCTTGCATTTTTTTGTCTTCTCTAAAGTGCATGTGAACTTGTTAAGTTTTACTATCTTCCACTCTGGATCGTGTAGTTTATTTATATTTTTATACCTGATAATTTTCTTATTTTATACAAATTCTGTCAAGAAATGCTAAATACACGACTTTCGGCGGTTCCTAAATTTATATATCAATTTTTTTAGCACTTTAGTGTCTACGACCATATCACGTTGAAAACACCGGTTCTCGTCCGATCACCGAAGTTAAGCAACGTCGAGCTCGGTTAGTACTTGGATGGGTGACCGCCTGGGAATACCGGGTGTTGTAGACATTTTCTTCTTTTATTTTTTTTACTTATAATTTTTCACTTCTCCCAAACATACGTTCTATCTTTTTTATTTCTTTATATGGATGTCTGGGGATGTAACATTCAATATAATATATCTAACTTTTGAAGGAAACAGAAAATATATCATTCATAATTTAATTTTTTTCATTACCAACCTGGTGAAATCTTTTAAACTATTTTTAAAAATAAATGCAAATCCAGTAATGCACACGTCGGGCCATATATAAGCTTGAGAATTTCACTCTTTTCACATGCATGTGGCTCAAAAACTTAAAACGAAAATCTTAAAAATACTGTTATCCGCCATTTTTGTCCTTTGAACTCGTCTCTTCCTTTTTGACCAGGGCTTATATGATTCACAACATTTCTGAAAGGATTGTGATTATCAAATATTCATTTCAGCAAAAACAAATAAAAAACAATAAATACTAATTAAAGCTTGTAAAACTCAAGCAAAAAAGTCGACTATTTGAAACTTTGTTCCAACTCAGTCAAGGAAGTCCCGGTTTCGAATTTTGTCATCTTGGTGTGCTTTCATATCCAAGGCAAAATTTAAATTTCTGTGAAGTCTCTTTATTTCTACGTATATCTGAAAACAAAAACATATTAAGAAATGATTTTACTTCAAATACATACCATTTTTATAGCACAATCTAGTTTTTGTGAAATAATACAACACGTTTTCTGATGAAGAATCGCACGAGTGAAATTGACAAGTTGCACATTAATCGTAAATATTTCTTCACTTGTGATATTTTGTTTAATTTTAATCACATATTCTGAAAGAAAAATTCCTGCTGAACATTTTCGTATATGATTTATATATCAAAAAGTACAATTTATTTGAAACAAATGGTTAAAACTTGTCGAACAAGCACACAGAAATTCTTGTCGATTTGTTTGAAATAGATTGTCATGAAAGTTTAAGGGTGCTCTCGTCGAGGTCCGCGTTATGAGATTAACTACCCGCAAACCGCAATTTTGCACATCATTGTTATTTGTCGTTCAACTCGCACACATCTTTCAACAACCAAAGTCGCAAAATGTCTGATGCACCAGTAGTAGTCAAGACTCCAGCTAAGTCACCAAAGAAGAAAGCTGCAGCTAAACCAAAGAAAGTAGCTACTCATCCAAAATACAGCGAGATGGTAGGGAAAGCTATCTCTGCATTGAAAGAGCGCGGGGGCTCTAGCCGTCAAGCCATTCTTAAGTACATCATAGCAAACTTCAATGTTGGTAGCGATGCAAAAACAGTCAACACTCACTTGAAGTTAGCTTTGAAATCAGGAGTGAAGAGCAATAGCTTGAAACAGTCGAAGGGTACCGGCGCTTCTGGAAGTTTTAAGATAGGTGAAGTGGCTAAACCAGCTAAGAGGCCAGCAAAGAAAGCAGTTAAGCCTAAAGCCGCTAAACCAAAGAAGGCAAAGACACCTAAAAAGACTGCCACAAAGAAACCTGCAGCAAAGAAACCAGCTGGTGAAAAGAAAGCAGCTAAACCAAAAGCAAAGAAACCAGCTACCAAGAAACCTGCTGCAAAACCCGCTGCCAAATCTGCAAAGAAAGCCACAAAATCACCAAAAAAGACCAAGGCTGCAGCTAAACCAAAGAAGGCAAAGACCCCAAAGAAGAAGTAAATGGAGGAAGCATATGATGCTTTTAAAGCTTAAACAGCCCTTTTAAGGGCTACCAAAATTTTTCAAAAAGAGTCTGAAATTGTTGCATGGTATATAACTTGGTTACAAATAAAATCAAGCTCGTCCCCATATTCCATATCTGTCTTTCTATTCTTGCATTTTTTTGTCTTCTCTAAAGTGCATGTGAACTTGTTAAGTTTTACTATCTTCCACTCTGGATCGTGTAGTTTATTTATATTTTTATACCTGATAATTTTCTTATTTTATACAAATTCTGTCAAGAAATGCTAAATACACGACTTTCGGCGGTTCCTAAATTTATATATCAATTTTTTTAGCACTTTAGTGTCTACGACCATATCACGTTGAAAACACCGGTTCTCGTCCGATCACCGAAGTTAAGCAACGTCGAGCTCGGTTAGTACTTGGATGGGTGACCGCCTGGGAATACCGGGTGTTGTAGACATTTTCTTCTTTTATTTTTTTTACTTATAATTTTTCACTTCTCCCAAACATACGTTCTATCTTTTTTATTTCTTTATATGGATGTCTGGGGATGTAACATTCAATATAATATATCTAACTTTTGAAGGAAACAGAAAATATATCATTCATAATTTAATTTTTTTCATTACCAACCTGGTGAAATCTTTTAAACTATTTTTAAAAATAAATGCAAATCCAGTAATGCACACGTCGGGCCATATATAAGCTTGAGAATTTCACTCTTTTCACATGCATGTGGCTCAAAAACTTAAAACGAAAATCTTAAAAATACTGTTATCCGCCATTTTTGTCCTTTGAACTCGTCTCTTCCTTTTTGACCAGGGCTTATATGATTCACAACATTTCTGAAAGGATTGTGATTATCAAATATTCATTTCAGCAAAAACAAATAAAAAACAATAAATACTAATTAAAGCTTGTAAAACTCAAGCAAAAAAGTCGACTATTTGAAACTTTGTTCCAACTCAGTCAAGGAAGTCCCGGTTTCGAATTTTGTCATCTTGGTGTGCTTTCATATCCAAGGCAAAATTTAAATTTCTGTGAAGTCTCTTTATTTCTACGTATATCTGAAAACAAAAACATATTAAGAAATGATTTTACTTCAAATACATACCATTTTTATAGCACAATCTAGTTTTTGTGAAATAATACAACACGTTTTCTGATGAAGAATCGCACGAGTGAAATTGACAAGTTGCACATTAATCGTAAATATTTCTTCACTTGTGATATTTTGTTTAATTTTAATCACATATTCTGAAAGAAAAATTCCTGCTGAACATTTTCGTATATGATTTATATATCAAAAAGTACAATTTATTTGAAACAAATGGTTAAAACTTGTCGAACAAGCACACAGAAATTCTTGTCGATTTGTTTGAAATAGATTGTCATGAAAGTTTAAGGGTGCTCTCGTCGAGGTCCGCGTTATGAGATTAACTACCCGCAAACCGCAATTTTGCACATCATTGTTATTTGTCGTTCAACTCGCACACATCTTTCAACAACCAAAGTCGCAAAATGTCTGATGCACCAGTAGTAGTCAAGACTCCAGCTAAGTCACCAAAGAAGAAAGCTGCAGCTAAACCAAAGAAAGTAGCTACTCATCCAAAATACAGCGAGATGGTAGGGAAAGCTATCTCTGCATTGAAAGAGCGCGGGGGCTCTAGCCGTCAAGCCATTCTTAAGTACATCATAGCAAACTTCAATGTTGGTAGCGATGCAAAAACAGTCAACACTCACTTGAAGTTAGCTTTGAAATCAGGAGTGAAGAGCAATAGCTTGAAACAGTCGAAGGGTACCGGCGCTTCTGGAAGTTTTAAGATAGGTGAAGTGGCTAAACCAGCTAAGAAGCCAGCAAAGAAAGCAGTTAAGCCTAAAGCCGCTAAACCAAAGAAGGCAAAGACACCTAAAAAGACTGCCACAAAGAAACCTGCAGCAAAGAAACCAGCTGGTGAAAAGAAAGCAGCTAAACCAAAAGCAAAGAAACCAGCTACCAAGAAACCTGCTGCAAAACCCGCTGCCAAATCTGCAAAGAAAGCCACAAAATCACCAAAAAAGACCAAGGCTGCAGCTAAACCAAAGAAGGCAAAGACCCCAAAGAAGAAGTAAATGGAGGAAGCATATGATGCTTTTAAAGCTTAAACAGCCCTTTTAAGGGCTACCAAAATTTTTCAAAAAGAGTCTGAAATTGTTGCATGGTATATAACTTGGTTACAAATAAAATCAAGCTCGTCCCCATATTCCATATCTGTCTTTCTATTCTTGCATTTTTTTGTCTTCTCTAAAGTGCATGTGAACTTGTTAAGTTTTACTATCTTCCACTCTGGATCGTGTAGTTTATTTATATTTTTATACCTGATAATTTTCTTATTTTATACAAATTCTGTCAAGAAATGCTAAATACACGACTTTCGGCGGTTCCTAAATTTATATATCAATTTTTTTAGCACTTTAGTGTCTACGACCATATCACGTTGAAAACACCGGTTCTCGTCCGATCACCGAAGTTAAGCAACGTCGAGCTCGGTTAGTACTTGGATGGGTGACCGCCTGGGAATACCGGGTGTTGTAGACATTTTCTTCTTTTATTTTTTTTACTTATAATTTTTCACTTCTCCCAAACATACGTTCTATCTTTTTTATTTCTTTATATGGATGTCTGGGGATGTAACATTCAATATAATATATCTAACTTTTGAAGGAAACAGAAAATATATCATTCATAATTTAATTTTTTTCATTACCAACCTGGTGAAATCTTTTAAACTATTTTTAAAAATAAATGCAAATCCAGTAATGCACACGTCGGGCCATATATAAGCTTGAGAATTTCACTCTTTTCACATGCATGTGGCTCAAAAACTTAAAACGAAAATCTTAAAAATACTGTTATCCGCCATTTTTGTCCTTTGAACTCGTCTCTTCCTTTTTGACCAGGGCTTATATGATTCACAACATTTCTGAAAGGATTGTGATTATCAAATATTCATTTCAGCAAAAACAAATAAAAAACAATAAATACTAATTAAAGCTTGTAAAACTCAAGCAAAAAAGTCGACTATTTGAAACTTTGTTCCAACTCAGTCAAGGAAGTCCCGGTTTCGAATTTTGTCATCTTGGTGTGCTTTCATATCCAAGGCAAAATTTAAATTTCTGTGAAGTCTCTTTATTTCTACGTATATCTGAAAACAAAAACATATTAAGAAATGATTTTACTTCAAATACATACCATTTTTATAGCACAATCTAGTTTTTGTGAAATAATACAACACGTTTTCTGATGAAGAATCGCACGAGTGAAATTGACAAGTTGCACATTAATCGTAAATATTTCTTCACTTGTGATATTTTGTTTAATTTTAATCACATATTCTGAAAGAAAAATTCCTGCTGAACATTTTCGTATATGATTTATATATCAAAAAGTACAATTTATTTGAAACAAATGGTTAAAACTTGTCGAACAAGCACACAGAAATTCTTGTCGATTTGTTTGAAATAGATTGTCATGAAAGTTTAAGGGTGCTCTCGTCGAGGTCCGCGTTATGAGATTAACTACCCGCAAACCGCAATTTTGCACATCATTGTTATTTGTCGTTCAACTCGCACACATCTTTCAACAACCAAAGTCGCAAAATGTCTGATGCACCAGTAGTAGTCAAGACTCCAGCTAAGTCACCAAAGAAGAAAGCTGCAGCTAAACCAAAGAAAGTAGCTACTCATCCAAAATACAGCGAGATGGTAGGGAAAGCTATCTCTGCATTGAAAGAGCGCGGGGGCTCTAGCCGTCAAGCCATTCTTAAGAACATCATAGCAAACTTCAATGTTGGTAGCGATGCAAAAACAGTCAACACTCACTTGAAGTTAGCTTTGAAATCAGGAGTGAAGAGCAATAGCTTGAAACAGTCGAAGGGTACCGGCGCTTCTGGAAGTTTTAAGATAGGTGAAGTGGCTAAACCAGCTAAGAAGCCAGCAAAGAAAGCAGTTAAGCCTAAAGCCGCTAAACCAAAGAAGGCAAAGACACCTAAAAAGACTGCCACAAAGAAACCTGCAGCAAAGAAACCAGCTGGTGAAAAGAAAGCAGCTAAACCAAAAGCAAAGAAACCAGCTACCAAGAAACCTGCTGCAAAACCCGCTGCCAAATCTGCAAAGAAAGCCACAAAATCACCAAAAAAGACCAAGGCTGCAGCTAAACCAAAGAAGGCAAAGACCCCAAAGAAGAAGTAAATGGAGGAAGCATATGATGCTTTTAAAGCTTAAACAGCCCTTTTAAGGGCTACCAAAATTTTTCAAAAAGAGTCTGAAATTGTTGCATGGTATATAACTTGGTTACAAATAAAATCAAGCTCGTCCCCATATTCCATATCTGTCTTTCTATTCTTGCATTTTTTTGTCTTCTCTAAAGTGCATGTGAACTTGTTAAGTTTTACTATCTTCCACTCTGGATCGTGTAGTTTATTTATATTTTTATACCTGATAATTTTCTTATTTTATACAAATTCTGTCAAGAAATGCTAAATACACGACTTTCGGCGGTTCCTAAATTTATATATCAATTTTTTTAGCACTTTAGTGTCTACGACCATATCACGTTGAAAACACCGGTTCTCGTCCGATCACCGAAGTTAAGCAACGTCGAGCTCGGTTAGTACTTGGATGGGTGACCGCCTGGGAATACCGGGTGTTGTAGACATTTTCTTCTTTTATTTTTTTTACTTATAATTTTTCACTTCTCCCAAACATACGTTCTATCTTTTTTATTTCTTTATATGGATGTCTGGGGATGTAACATTCAATATAATATATCTAACTTTTGAAGGAAACAGAAAATATATCATTCATAATTTAATTTTTTTCATTACCAACCTGGTGAAATCTTTTAAACTATTTTTAAAAATAAATGCAAATCCAGTAATGCACACGTCGGGCCATATATAAGCTTGAGAATTTCACTCTTTTCACATGCATGTGGCTCAAAAACTTAAAACGAAAATCTTAAAAATACTGTTATCCGCCATTTTTGTCCTTTGAACTCGTCTCTTCCTTTTTGACCAGGGCTTATATGATTCACAACATTTCTGAAAGGATTGTGATTATCAAATATTCATTTCAGCAAAAACAAATAAAAAACAATAAATACTAATTAAAGCTTGTAAAACTCAAGCAAAAAAGTCGACTATTTGAAACTTTGTTCCAACTCAGTCAAGGAAGTCCCGGTTTCGAATTTTGTCATCTTGGTGTGCTTTCATATCCAAGGCAAAATTTAAATTTCTGTGAAGTCTCTTTATTTCTACGTATATCTGAAAACAAAAACATATTAAGAAATGATTTTACTTCAAATACATACCATTTTTATAGCACAATCTAGTTTTTGTGACATAATACAACACGTTTTCTGATGAAGAATCGCACGAGTGAAATTGACAAGTTGCACATTAATCGTAAATATTTCTTCACTTGTGATATTTTGTTTAATTTTAATCACATATTCTGAAAGAAAAATTCCTGCTGAACATTTTCGTATATGATTTATATATCAAAAAGTACAATTTATTTGAAACAAATGGTTAAAACTTGTCGAACAAGCACACAGAAATTCTTGTCGATTTGTTTGAAATAGATTGTCATGAAAGTTTAAGGGTGCTCTCGTCGAGGTCCGCGTTATGAGATTAACTACCCGCAAACCGCAATTTTGCACATCATTGTTATTTGTCGTTCAACTCGCACACATCTTTCAACAACCAAAGTCGCAAAATGTCTGATGCACCAGTAGTAGTCAAGACTCCAGCTAAGTCACCAAAGAAGAAAGCTGCAGCTAAACCAAAGAAAGTAGCTACTCATCCAAAATACAGCGAGATGGTAGGGAAAGCTATCTCTGCATTGAAAGAGCGCGGGGGCTCTAGCCGTCAAGCCATTCTTAAGTACATCATAGCAAACTTCAATGTTGGTAGCGATGCAAAAACAGTCAACACTCACTTGAAGTTAGCTTTGAAATCAGGAGTGAAGAGCAATAGCTTGAAACAGTCGAAGGGTACCGGCGCTTCTGGAAGTTTTAAGATAGGTGAAGTGGCTAAACCAGCTAAGAAGCCAGCAAAGAAAGCAGTTAAGCCTAAAGCCGCTAAACCAAAGAAGGCAAAGACACCTAAAAAGACTGCCACAAAGAAACCTGCAGCAAAGAAACCAGCTGGTGAAAAGAAAGCAGCTAAACCAAAAGCAAAGAAACCAGCTACCAAGAAACCTGCTGCAAAACCCGCTGCCAAATCTGCAAAGAAAGCCACAAAATCACCAAAAAAGACCAAGGCTGCAGCTAAACCAAAGAAGGCAAAGACCCCAAAGAAGAAGTAAATGGAGGAAGCATATGATGCTTTTAAAGCTTAAACAGCCCTTTTAAGGGCTACCAAAATTTTTCAAAAAGAGTCTGAAATTGTTGCATGGTATATAACTTGGTTACAAATAAAATCAAGCTCGTCCCCATATTCCATATCTGTCTTTCTATTCTTGCATTTTTTTGTCTTCTCTAAAGTGCATGTGAACTTGTTAAGTTTTACTATCTTCCACTCTGGATCGTGTAGTTTATTTATATTTTTATACCTGATAATTTTCTTATTTTATACAAATTCTGTCAAGAAATGCTAAATACACGACTTTCGGCGGTTCCTAAATTTATATATCAATTTTTTTAGCACTTTAGTGTCTACGACCATATCACGTTGAAAACACCGGTTCTCGTCCGATCACCGAAGTTAAGCAACGTCGAGCTCGGTTAGTACTTGGATGGGTGACCGCCTGGGAATACCGGGTGTTGTAGACATTTTCTTCTTTTATTTTTTTTACTTATAATTTTTCACTTCTCCCAAACATACGTTCTATCTTTTTTATTTCTTTATATGGATGTCTGGGGATGTAACATTCAATATAATATATCTAACTTTTGAAGGAAACAGAAAATATATCATTCATAATTTAATTTTTTTCATTACCAACCTGGTGAAATCTTTTAAACTATTTTTAAAAATAAATGCAAATCCAGTAATGCACACGTCGGGCCATATATAAGCTTGAGAATTTCACTCTTTTCACATGCATGTGGCTCAAAAACTTAAAACGAAAATCTTAAAAATACTGTTATCCGCCATTTTTGTCCTTTGAACTCGTCTCTTCCTTTTTGACCAGGGCTTATATGATTCACAACATTTCTGAAAGGATTGTGATTATCAAATATTCATTTCAGCAAAAACAAATAAAAAACAATAAATACTAATTAAAGCTTGTAAAACTCAAGCAAAAAAGTCGACTATTTGAAACTTTGTTCCAACTCAGTCAAGGAAGTCCCGGTTTCGAATTTTGTCATCTTGGTGTGCTTTCATATCCAAGGCAAAATTTAAATTTCTGTGAAGTCTCTTTATTTCTACGTATATCTGAAAACAAAAACATATTAAGAAATGATTTTACTTCAAATACATACCATTTTTATAGCACAATCTAGTTTTTGTGAAATAATACAACACGTTTTCTGATGAAGAATCGCACGAGTGAAATTGACAAGTTGCACATTAATCGTAAATATTTCTTCACTTGTGATATTTTGTTTAATTTTAATCACATATTCTGAAAGAAAAATTCCTGCTGAACATTTTCGTATATGATTTATATATCAAAAAGTACAATTTATTTGAAACAAATGGTTAAAACTTGTCGAACAAGCACACAGAAATTCTTGTCGATTTGTTTGAAATAGATTGTCATGAAAGTTTAAGGGTGCTCTCGTCGAGGTCCGCGTTATGAGATTAACTACCCGCAAACCGCAATTTTGCACATCATTGTTATTTGTCGTTCAACTCGCACACATCTTTCAACAACCAAAGTCGCAAAATGTCTGATGCACCAGTAGTAGTCAAGACTCCAGCTAAGTCACCAAAGAAGAAAGCTGCAGCTAAACCAAAGAAAGTAGCTACTCATCCAAAATACAGCGAGATGGTAGGGAAAGCTATCTCTGCATTGAAAGAGCGCGGGGGCTCTAGCCGTCAAGCCATTCTTAAGTACATCATAGCAAACTTCAATGTTGGTAGCGATGCAAAAACAGTCAACACTCACTTGAAGTTAGCTTTGAAATCAGGAGTGAAGAGCAATAGCTTGAAACAGTCGAAGGGTACCGGCGCTTCTGGAAGTTTTAAGATAGGTGAAGTGGCTAAACCAGCTAAGAAGCCAGCAAAGAAAGCAGTTAAGCCTAAAGCCGCTAAACCAAAGAAGGCAAAGACACCTAAAAAGACTGCCACAAAGAAACCTGCAGCAAAGAAACCAGCTGGTGAAAAGAAAGCAGCTAAACCAAAAGCAAAGAAACCAGCTACCAAGAAACCTGCTGCAAAACCCGCTGCCAAATCTGCAAAGAAAGCCACAAAATCACCAAAAAAGACCAAGGCTGCAGCTAAACCAAAGAAGGCAAAGACCCCAAAGAAGAAGTAAATGGAGGAAGCATATGATGCTTTTAAAGCTTAAACAGCCCTTTTAAGGGCTACCAAAATTTTTCAAAAAGAGTCTGAAATTGTTGCATGGTATATAACTTGGTTACAAATAAAATCAAGCTCGTCCCCATATTCCATATCTGTCTTTCTATTCTTGCATTTTTTTGTCTTCTCTAAAGTGCATGTGAACTTGTTAAGTTTTACTATCTTCCACTCTGGATCGTGTAGTTTATTTATATTTTTATACCTGATAATTTTCTTATTTTATACAAATTCTGTCAAGAAATGCTAAATACACGACTTTCGGCGGTTCCTAAATTTATATATCAATTTTTTTAGCACTTTAGTGTCTACGACCATATCACGTTGAAAACACCGGTTCTCGTCCGATCACCGAAGTTAAGCAACGTCGAGCTCGGTTAGTACTTGGATGGGTGACCGCCTGGGAATACCGGGTGTTGTAGACATTTTCTTCTTTTATTTTTTTTACTTATAATTTTTCACTTCTCCCAAACATACGTTCTATCTTTTTTATTTCTTTATATGGATGTCTGGGGATGTAACATTCAATATAATATATCTAACTTTTGAAGGAAACAGAAAATATATCATTCATAATTTAATTTTTTTCATTACCAACCTGGTGAAATCTTTTAAACTATTTTTAAAAATAAATGCAAATCCAGTAATGCACACGTCGGGCCATATATAAGCTTGAGAATTTCACTCTTTTCACATGCATGTGGCTCAAAAACTTAAAACGAAAATCTTAAAAATACTGTTATCCGCCATTTTTGTCCTTTGAACTCGTCTCTTCCTTTTTGACCAGGGCTTATATGATTCACAACATTTCTGAAAGGATTGTGATTATCAAATATTCATTTCAGCAAAAACAAATAAAAAACAATAAATACTAATTAAAGCTTGTAAAACTCAAGCAAAAAAGTCGACTATTTGAAACTTTGTTCCAACTCAGTCAAGGAAGTCCCGGTTTCGAATTTTGTCATCTTGGTGTGCTTTCATATCCAAGGCAAAATTTAAATTTCTGTGAAGTCTCTTTATTTCTACGTATATCTGAAAACAAAAACATATTAAGAAATGATTTTACTTCAAATACATACCATTTTTATAGCACAATCTAGTTTTTGTGAAATAATACAACACGTTTTCTGATGAAGAATCGCACGAGTGAAATTGACAAGTTGCACATTAATCGTAAATATTTCTTCACTTGTGATATTTTGTTTAATTTTAATCACATATTCTGAAAGAAAAATTCCTGCTGAACATTTTCGTATATGATTTATATATCAAAAAGTACAATTTATTTGAAACAAATGGTTAAAACTTGTCGAACAAGCACACAGAAATTCTTGTCGATTTGTTTGAAATAGATTGTCATGAAAGTTTAAGGGTGCTCTCGTCGAGGTCCGCGTTATGAGATTAACTACCCGCAAACCGCAATTTTGCACATCATTGTTATTTGTCGTTCAACTCGCACACATCTTTCAACAACCAAAGTCGCAAAATGTCTGATGCACCAGTAGTAGTCAAGACTCCAGCTAAGTCACCAAAGAAGAAAGCTGCAGCTAAACCAAAGAAAGTAGCTACTCATCCAAAATACAGCGAGATGGTAGGGAAAGCTATCTCTGCATTGAAAGAGCGCGGGGGCTCTAGCCGTCAAGCCATTCTTAAGTACATCATAGCAAACTTCAATGTTGGTAGCGATGCAAAAACAGTCAACACTCACTTGAAGTTAGCTTTGAAATCAGGAGTGAAGAGCAATAGCTTGAAACAGTCGAAGGGTACCGGCGCTTCTGGAAGTTTTAAGATAGGTGAAGTGGCTAAACCAGCTAAGAAGCCAGCAAAGAAAGCAGTTAAGCCTAAAGCCGCTAAACCAAAGAAGGCAAAGACACCTAAAAAGACTGCCACAAAGAAACCTGCAGCAAAGAAACCAGCTGGTGAAAAGAAAGCAGCTAAACCAAAAGCAAAGAAACCAGCTACCAAGAAACCTGCTGCAAAACCCGCTGCCAAATCTGCAAAGAAAGCCACAAAATCACCAAAAAAGACCAAGGCTGCAGCTAAACCAAAGAAGGCAAAGACCCCAAAGAAGAAGTAAATGGAGGAAGCATATGATGCTTTTAAAGCTTAAACAGCCCTTTTAAGGGCTACCAAAATTTTTCAAAAAGAGTCTGAAATTGTTGCATGGTATATAACTTGGTTACAAATAAAATCAAGCTCGTCCCCATATTCCATATCTGTCTTTCTATTCTTGCATTTTTTTGTCTTCTCTAAAGTGCATGTGAACTTGTTAAGTTTTACTATCTTCCACTCTGGATCGTGTAGTTTATTTATATTTTTATACCTGATAATTTTCTTATTTTATACAAATTCTGTCAAGAAATGCTAAATACACGACTTTCGGCGGTTCCTAAATTTATATATCAATTTTTTTAGCACTTTAGTGTCTACGACCATATCACGTTGAAAACACCGGTTCTCGTCCGATCACCGAAGTTAAGCAACGTCGAGCTCGGTTAGTACTTGGATGGGTGACCCCCTGGGAATACCGGGTGTTGTAGACATTTTCTTCTTTTATTTTTTTTACTTATAATTTTTCACTTCTCCCAAACATACGTTCTATCTTTTTTATTTCTTTATATGGATGTCTGGGGATGTAACATTCAATATAATATATCTAACTTTTGAAGGAAACAGAAAATATATCATTCATAATTTAATTTTTTTCATTACCAACCTGGTGAAATCTTTTAAACTATTTTTAAAAATAAATGCAAATCCAGTAATGCACACGTCGGGCCATATATAAGCTTGAGAATTTCACTCTTTTCACATGCATGTGGCTCAAAAACTTAAAACGAAAATCTTAAAAATACTGTTATCCGCCATTTTTGTCCTTTGAACTCGTCTCTTCCTTTTTGACCAGGGCTTATATGATTCACAACATTTCTGAAAGGATTGTGATTATCAAATATTCATTTCAGCAAAAACAAATAAAAAACAATAAATACTAATTAAAGCTTGTAAAACTCAAGCAAAAAAGTCGACTATTTGAAACTTTGTTCCAACTCAGTCAAGGAAGTCCCGGTTTCGAATTTTGTCATCTTGGTGTGCTTTCATATCCAAGGCAAAATTTAAATTTCTGTGAAGTCTCTTTATTTCTACGTATATCTGAAAACAAAAACATATTAAGAAATGATTTTACTTCAAATACATACCATTTTTATAGCACAATCTAGTTTTTGTGAAATAATACAACACGTTTTCTGATGAAGAATCGCACGAGTGAAATTGACAAGTTGCACATTAATCGTAAATATTTCTTCACTTGTGATATTTTGTTTAATTTTAATCACATATTCTGAAAGAAAAATTCCTGCTGAACATTTTCGTATATGATTTATATATCAAAAAGTACAATTTATTTGAAACAAATGGTTAAAACTTGTCGAACAAGCACACAGAAATTCTTGTCGATTTGTTTGAAATAGATTGTCATGAAAGTTTAAGGGTGCTCTCGTCGAGGTCCGCGTTATGAGATTAACTACCCGCAAACCGCAATTTTGCACATCATTGTTATTTGTCGTTCAACTCGCACACATCTTTCAACAACCAAAGTCGCAAAATGTCTGATGCACCAGTAGTAGTCAAGACTCCAGCTAAGTCACCAAAGAAGAAAGCTGCAGCTAAACCAAAGAAAGTAGCTACTCATCCAAAATACAGCGAGATGGTAGGGAAAGCTATCTCTGCATTGAAAGAGCGCGGGGGCTCTAGCCGTCAAGCCATTCTTAAGTACATCATAGCAAACTTCAATGTTGGTAGCGATGCAAAAACAGTCAACACTCACTTGAAGTTAGCTTTGAAATCAGGAGTGAAGAGCAATAGCTTGAAACAGTCGAAGGGTACCGGCGCTTCTGGAAGTTTTAAGATAGGTGAAGTGGCTAAACCAGCTAAGAAGCCAGCAAAGAAAGCAGTTAAGCCTAAAGCCGCTAAACCAAAGAAGGCAAAGACACCTAAAAAGACTGCCACAAAGAAACCTGCAGCAAAGAAACCAGCTGGTGAAAAGAAAGCAGCTAAACCAAAAGCAAAGAAACCAGCTACCAAGAAACCTGCTGCAAAACCCGCTGCCAAATCTGCAAAGAAAGCCACAAAATCACCAAAAAAGACCAAGGCTGCAGCTAAACCAAAGAAGGCAAAGACCCCAAAGAAGAAGTAAATGGAGGAAGCATATGATGCTTTTAAAGCTTAAACAGCCCTTTTAAGGGCTACCAAAATTTTTCAAAAAGAGTCTGAAATTGTTGCATGGTATATAACTTGGTTACAAATAAAATCAAGCTCGTCCCCATATTCCATATCTGTCTTTCTATTCTTGCATTTTTTTGTCTTCTCTAAAGTGCATGTGAACTTGTTAAGTTTTACTATCTTCCACTCTGGATCGTGTAGTTTATTTATATTTTTATACCTGATAATTTTCTTATTTTATACAAATTCTGTCAAGAAATGCTAAATACACGACTTTCGGCGGTTCCTAAATTTATATATCAATTTTTTTAGCACTTTAGTGTCTACGACCATATCACGTTGAAAACACCGGTTCTCGTCCGATCACCGAAGTTAAGCAACGTCGAGCTCGGTTAGTACTTGGATGGGTGACCCCCTGGGAATACCGGGTGTTGTAGACATTTTCTTCTTTTATTTTTTTTACTTATAATTTTTCACTTCTCCCAAACATACGTTCTATCTTTTTTATTTCTTTATATGGATGTCTGGGGATGTAACATTCAATATAATATATCTAACTTTTGAAGGAAACAGAAAATATATCATTCATAATTTAATTTTTTTCATTACCAACCTGGTGAAATCTTTTAAACTATTTTTAAAAATAAATGCAAATCCAGTAATGCACACGTCGGGCCATATATAAGCTTGAGAATTTCACTCTTTTCACATGCATGTGGCTCAAAAACTTAAAACGAAAATCTTAAAAATACTGTTATCCGCCATTTTTGTCCTTTGAACTCGTCTCTTCCTTTTTGACCAGGGCTTATATGATTCACAACATTTCTGAAAGGATTGTGATTATCAAATATTCATTTCAGCAAAAACAAATAAAAAACAATAAATACTAATTAAAGCTTGTAAAACTCAAGCAAAAAAGTCGACTATTTGAAACTTTGTTCCAACTCAGTCAAGGAAGTCCCGGTTTCGAATTTTGTCATCTTGGTGTGCTTTCATATCCAAGGCAAAATTTAAATTTCTGTGAAGTCTCTTTATTTCTACGTATATCTGAAAACAAAAACATATTAAGAAATGATTTTACTTCAAATACATACCATTTTTATAGCACAATCTAGTTTTTGTGAAATAATACAACACGTTTTCTGATGAAGAATCGCACGAGTGAAATTGACAAGTTGCACATTAATCGTAAATATTTCTTCACTTGTGATATTTTGTTTAATTTTAATCACATATTCTGAAAGAAAAATTCCTGCTGAACATTTTCGTATATGATTTATATATCAAAAAGTACAATTTATTTGAAACAAATGGTTAAAACTTGTCGAACAAGCACACAGAAATTCTTGTCGATTTGTTTGAAATAGATTGTCATGAAAGTTTAAGGGTGCTCTCGTCGAGGTCCGCGTTATGAGATTAACTACCCGCAAACCGCAATTTTGCACATCATTGTTATTTGTCGTTCAACTCGCACACATCTTTCAACAACCAAAGTCGCAAAATGTCTGATGCACCAGTAGTAGTCAAGACTCCAGCTAAGTCACCAAAGAAGAAAGCTGCAGCTAAACCAAAGAAAGTAGCTACTCATCCAAAATACAGCGAGATGGTAGGGAAAGCTATCTCTGCATTGAAAGAGCGCGGGGGCTCTAGCCGTCAAGCCATTCTTAAGTACATCATAGCAAACTTCAATGTTGGTAGCGATGCAAAAACAGTCAACACTCACTTGAAGTTAGCTTTGAAATCAGGAGTGAAGAGCAATAGCTTGAAACAGTCGAAGGGTACCGGCGCTTCTGGAAGTTTTAAGATAGGTGAAGTGGCTAAACCAGCTAAGAAGCCAGCAAAGAAAGCAGTTAAGCCTAAAGCCGCTAAACCAAAGAAGGCAAAGACACCTAAAAAGACTGCCACAAAGAAACCTGCAGCAAAGAAACCAGCTGGTGAAAAGAAAGCAGCTAAACCAAAAGCAAAGAAACCAGCTACCAAGAAACCTGCTGCAAAACCCGCTGCCAAATCTGCAAAGAAAGCCACAAAATCACCAAAAAAGACCAAGGCTGCAGCTAAACCAAAGAAGGCAAAGACCCCAAAGAAGAAGTAAATGGAGGAAGCATATGATGCTTTTAAAGCTTAAACAGCCCTTTTAAGGGCTACCAAAATTTTTCAAAAAGAGTCTGAAATTGTTGCATGGTATATAACTTGGTTACAAATAAAATCAAGCTCGTCCCCATATTCCATATCTGTCTTTCTATTCTTGCATTTTTTTGTCTTCTCTAAAGTGCATGTGAACTTGTTAAGTTTTACTATCTTCCACTCTGGATCGTGTAGTTTATTTATATTTTTATACCTGATAATTTTCTTATTTTATACAAATTCTGTCAAGAAATGCTAAATACACGACTTTCGGCGGTTCCTAAATTTATATATCAATTTTTTTAGCACTTTAGTGTCTACGACCATATCACGTTGAAAACACCGGTTCTCGTCCGATCACCGAAGTTAAGCAACGTCGAGCTCGGTTAGTACTTGGATGGGTGACCCCCTGGGAATACCGGGTGTTGTAGACATTTTCTTCTTTTATTTTTTTTACTTATAATTTTTCACTTCTCCCAAACATACGTTCTATCTTTTTTATTTCTTTATATGGATGTCTGGGGATGTAACATTCAATATAATATATCTAACTTTTGAAGGAAACAGAAAATATATCATTCATAATTTAATTTTTTTCATTACCAACCTGGTGAAATCTTTTAAACTATTTTTAAAAATAAATGCAAATCCAGTAATGCACACGTCGGGCCATATATAAGCTTGAGAATTTCACTCTTTTCACATGCATGTGGCTCAAAAACTTAAAACGAAAATCTTAAAAATACTGTTATCCGCCATTTTTGTCCTTTGAACTCGTCTCTTCCTTTTTGACCAGGGCTTATATGATTCACAACATTTCTGAAAGGATTGTGATTATCAAATATTCATTTCAGCAAAAACAAATAAAAAACAATAAATACTAATTAAAGCTTGTAAAACTCAAGCAAAAAAGTCGACTATTTGAAACTTTGTTCCAACTCAGTCAAGGAAGTCCCGGTTTCGAATTTTGTCATCTTGGTGTGCTTTCATATCCAAGGCAAAATTTAAATTTCTGTGAAGTCTCTTTATTTCTACGTATATCTGAAAACAAAAACATATTAAGAAATGATTTTACTTCAAATACATACCATTTTTATAGCACAATCTAGTTTTTGTGAAATAATACAACACGTTTTCTGATGAAGAATCGCACGAGTGAAATTGACAAGTTGCACATTAATCGTAAATATTTCTTCACTTGTGATATTTTGTTTAATTTTAATCACATATTCTGAAAGAAAAATTCCTGCTGAACATTTTCGTATATGATTTATATATCAAAAAGTACAATTTATTTGAAACAAATGGTTAAAACTTGTCGAACAAGCACACAGAAATTCTTGTCGATTTGTTTGAAATAGATTGTCATGAAAGTTTAAGGGTGCTCTCGTCGAGGTCCGCGTTATGAGATTAACTACCCGCAAACCGCAATTTTGCACATCATTGTTATTTGTCGTTCAACTCGCACACATCTTTCAACAACCAAAGTCGCAAAATGTCTGATGCACCAGTAGTAGTCAAGACTCCAGCTAAGTCACCAAAGAAGAAAGCTGCAGCTAAACCAAAGAAAGTAGCTACTCATCCAAAATACAGCGAGATGGTAGGGAAAGCTATCTCTGCATTGAAAGAGCGCGGGGGCTCTAGCCGTCAAGCCATTCTTAAGAACATCATAGCAAACTTCAATGTTGGTAGCGATGCAAAAACAGTCAACACTCACTTGAAGTTAGCTTTGAAATCAGGAGTGAAGAGCAATAGCTTGAAACAGTCGAAGGGTACCGGCGCTTCTGGAAGTTTTAAGATAGGTGAAGTGGCTAAACCAGCTAAGAAGCCAGCAAAGAAAGCAGTTAAGCCTAAAGCCGCTAAACCAAAGAAGGCAAAGACACCTAAAAAGACTGCCACAAAGAAACCTGCAGCAAAGAAACCAGCTGGTGAAAAGAAAGCAGCTAAACCAAAAGCAAAGAAACCAGCTACCAAGAAACCTGCTGCAAAACCCGCTGCCAAATCTGCAAAGAAAGCCACAAAATCACCAAAAAAGACCAAGGCTGCAGCTAAACCAAAGAAGGCAAAGACCCCAAAGAAGAAGTAAATGGAGGAAGCATATGATGCTTTTAAAGCTTAAACAGCCCTTTTAAGGGCTACCAAAATTTTTCAAAAAGAGTCTGAAATTGTTGCATGGTATATAACTTGGTTACAAATAAAATCAAGCTCGTCCCCATATTCCATATCTGTCTTTCTATTCTTGCATTTTTTTGTCTTCTCTAAAGTGCATGTGAACTTGTTAAGTTTTACTATCTTCCACTCTGGATCGTGTAGTTTATTTATATTTTTATACCTGATAATTTTCTTATTTTATACAAATTCTGTCAAGAAATGCTAAATACACGACTTTCGGCGGTTCCTAAATTTATATATCAATTTTTTTAGCACTTTAGTGTCTACGACCATATCACGTTGAAAACACCGGTTCTCGTCCGATCACCGAAGTTAAGCAACGTCGAGCTCGGTTAGTACTTGGATGGGTGACCGCCTGGGAATACCGGGTGTTGTAGACATTTTCTTCTTTTATTTTTTTTACTTATAATTTTTCACTTCTCCCAAACATACGTTCTATCTTTTTTATTTCTTTATATGGATGTCTGGGGATGTAACATTCAATATAATATATCTAACTTTTGAAGGAAACAGAAAATATATCATTCATAATTTAATTTTTTTCATTACCAACCTGGTGAAATCTTTTAAACTATTTTTAAAAATAAATGCAAATCCAGTAATGCACACGTCGGGCCATATATAAGCTTGAGAATTTCACTCTTTTCACATGCATGTGGCTCAAAAACTTAAAACGAAAATCTTAAAAATACTGTTATCCGCCATTTTTGTCCTTTGAACTCGTCTCTTCCTTTTTGACCAGGGCTTATATGATTCACAACATTTCTGAAAGGATTGTGATTATCAAATATTCATTTCAGCAAAAACAAATAAAAAACAATAAATACTAATTAAAGCTTGTAAAACTCAAGCAAAAAAGTCGACTATTTGAAACTTTGTTCCAACTCAGTCAAGGAAGTCCCGGTTTCGAATTTTGTCATCTTGGTGTGCTTTCATATCCAAGGCAAAATTTAAATTTCTGTGAAGTCTCTTTATTTCTACGTATATCTGAAAACAAAAACATATTAAGAAATGATTTTACTTCAAATACATACCATTTTTATAGCACAATCTAGTTTTTGTGACATAATACAACACGTTTTCTGATGAAGAATCGCACGAGTGAAATTGACAAGTTGCACATTAATCGTAAATATTTCTTCACTTGTGATATTTTGTTTAATTTTAATCACATATTCTGAAAGAAAAATTCCTGCTGAACATTTTCGTATATGATTTATATATCAAAAAGTACAATTTATTTGAAACAAATGGTTAAAACTTGTCGAACAAGCACACAGAAATTCTTGTCGATTTGTTTGAAATAGATTGTCATGAAAGTTTAAGGGTGCTCTCGTCGAGGTCCGCGTTATGAGATTAACTACCCGCAAACCGCAATTTTGCACATCATTGTTATTTGTCGTTCAACTCGCACACATCTTTCAACAACCAAAGTCGCAAAATGTCTGATGCACCAGTAGTAGTCAAGACTCCAGCTAAGTCACCAAAGAAGAAAGCTGCAGCTAAACCAAAGAAAGTAGCTACTCATCCAAAATACAGCGAGATGGTAGGGAAAGCTATCTCTGCATTGAAAGAGCGCGGGGGCTCTAGCCGTCAAGCCATTCTTAAGTACATCATAGCAAACTTCAATGTTGGTAGCGATGCAAAAACAGTCAACACTCACTTGAAGTTAGCTTTGAAATCAGGAGTGAAGAGCAATAGCTTGAAACAGTCGAAGGGTACCGGCGCTTCTGGAAGTTTTAAGATAGGTGAAGTGGCTAAACCAGCTAAGAAGCCAGCAAAGAAAGCAGTTAAGCCTAAAGCCGCTAAACCAAAGAAGGCAAAGACACCTAAAAAGACTGCCACAAAGAAACCTGCAGCAAAGAAACCAGCTGGTGAAAAGAAAGCAGCTAAACCAAAAGCAAAGAAACCAGCTACCAAGAAACCTGCTGCAAAACCCGCTGCCAAATCTGCAAAGAAAGCCACAAAATCACCAAAAAAGACCAAGGCTGCAGCTAAACCAAAGAAGGCAAAGACCCCAAAGAAGAAGTAAATGGAGGAAGCATATGATGCTTTTAAAGCTTAAACAGCCCTTTTAAGGGCTACCAAAATTTTTCAAAAAGAGTCTGAAATTGTTGCATGGTATATAACTTGGTTACAAATAAAATCAAGCTCGTCCCCATATTCCATATCTGTCTTTCTATTCTTGCATTTTTTTGTCTTCTCTAAAGTGCATGTGAACTTGTTAAGTTTTACTATCTTCCACTCTGGATCGTGTAGTTTATTTATATTTTTATACCTGATAATTTTCTTATTTTATACAAATTCTGTCAAGAAATGCTAAATACACGACTTTCGGCGGTTCCTAAATTTATATATCAATTTTTTTAGCACTTTAGTGTCTACGACCATATCACGTTGAAAACACCGGTTCTCGTCCGATCACCGAAGTTAAGCAACGTCGAGCTCGGTTAGTACTTGGATGGGTGACCGCCTGGGAATACCGGGTGTTGTAGACATTTTCTTCTTTTATTTTTTTTACTTATAATTTTTCACTTCTCCCAAACATACGTTCTATCTTTTTTATTTCTTTATATGGATGTCTGGGGATGTAACATTCAATATAATATATCTAACTTTTGAAGGAAACAGAAAATATATCATTCATAATTTAATTTTTTTCATTACCAACCTGGTGAAATCTTTTAAACTATTTTTAAAAATAAATGCAAATCCAGTAATGCACACGTCGGGCCATATATAAGCTTGAGAATTTCACTCTTTTCACATGCATGTGGCTCAAAAACTTAAAACGAAAATCTTAAAAATACTGTTATCCGCCATTTTTGTCCTTTGAACTCGTCTCTTCCTTTTTGACCAGGGCTTATATGATTCACAACATTTCTGAAAGGATTGTGATTATCAAATATTCATTTCAGCAAAAACAAATAAAAAACAATAAATACTAATTAAAGCTTGTAAAACTCAAGCAAAAAAGTCGACTATTTGAAACTTTGTTCCAACTCAGTCAAGGAAGTCCCGGTTTCGAATTTTGTCATCTTGGTGTGCTTTCATATCCAAGGCAAAATTTAAATTTCTGTGAAGTCTCTTTATTTCTACGTATATCTGAAAACAAAAACATATTAAGAAATGATTTTACTTCAAATACATACCATTTTTATAGCACAATCTAGTTTTTGTGACATAATACAACACGTTTTCTGATGAAGAATCGCACGAGTGAAATTGACAAGTTGCACATTAATCGTAAATATTTCTTCACTTGTGATATTTTGTTTAATTTTAATCACATATTCTGAAAGAAAAATTCCTGCTGAACATTTTCGTATATGATTTATATATCAAAAAGTACAATTTATTTGAAACAAATGGTTAAAACTTGTCGAACAAGCACACAGAAATTCTTGTCGATTTGTTTGAAATAGATTGTCATGAAAGTTTAAGGGTGCTCTCGTCGAGGTCCGCGTTATGAGATTAACTACCCGCAAACCACAATTTTGCACATCATTGTTATTTGTCGTTCAACTCGCACACATCTTTCAACAACCAAAGTCGCAAAATGTCTGATGCACCAGTAGTAGTCAAGACTCCAGCTAAGTCACCAAAGAAGAAAGCTGCAGCTAAACCAAAGAAAGTAGCTACTCATCCAAAATACAGCGAGATGGTAGGGAAAGCTATCTCTGCATTGAAAGAGCGCGGGGGCTCTAGCCGTCAAGCCATTCTTAAGTACATCATAGCAAACTTCAATGTTGGTAGCGATGCAAAAACAGTCAACACTCACTTGAAGTTAGCTTTGAAATCAGGAGTGAAGAGCAATAGCTTGAAACAGTCGAAGGGTACCGGCGCTTCTGGAAGTTTTTAGAAAGGTGAAGTGGCTAAACCAGCTAAGAAGCCAGCAAAGAAAGCAGTTAAGCCTAAAGCCGCTAAACCAAAGAAGGCAAAGACACCTAAAAAGACTGCCACAAAGAAACCTGCAGCAAAGAAACCAGCTGGTGAAAAGAAAGCAGCTAAACCAAAAGCAAAGAAACCAGCTACCAAGAAACCTGCTGCAAAACCCGCTGCCAAATCTGCAAAGAAAGCCACAAAATCACCAAAAAAGACCAAGGCTGCAGCTAAACCAAAGAAGGCAAAGACCCCAAAGAAGAAGTAAATGGAGGAAGCATATGATGCTTTTAAAGCTTAAACAGCCCTTTTAAGGGCTACCAAAATTTTTCAAAAAGAGTCTGAAATTGTTGCATGGTATATAACTTGGTTACAAATAAAATCAAGCTCGTCCCCATATTCCATATCTGTCTTTCTATTCTTGCATTTTTTTGTCTTCTCTAAAGTGCATGTGAACTTGTTAAGTTTTACTATCTTCCACTCTGGATCGTGTAGTTTATTTATATTTTTATACCTGATAATTTTCTTATTTTATACAAATTCTGTCAAGAAATGCTAAATACACGACTTTCGGCGGTTCCTAAATTTATATATCAATTTTTTTAGCACTTTAGTGTCTACGACCATATCACGTTGAAAACACCGGTTCTCGTCCGATCACCGAAGTTAAGCAACGTCGAGCTCGGTTAGTACTTGGATGGGTGACCGCCTGGGAATACCGGGTGTTGTAGACATTTTCTTCTTTTATTTTTTTTACTTATAATTTTTCACTTCTCCCAAACATACGTTCTATCTTTTTTATTTCTTTATATGGATGTCTGGGGATGTAACATTCAATATAATATATCTAACTTTTGAAGGAAACAGAAAATATATCATTCATAATTTAATTTTTTTCATTACCAACCTGGTGAAATCTTTTAAACTATTTTTAAAAATAAATGCAAATCCAGTAATGCACACGTCGGGCCATATATAAGCTTGAGAATTTCACTCTTTTCACATGCATGTGGCTCAAAAACTTAAAACGAAAATCTTAAAAATACTGTTATCCGCCATTTTTGTCCTTTGAACTCGTCTCTTCCTTTTTGACCAGGGCTTATATGATTCACAACATTTCTGAAAGGATTGTGATTATCAAATATTCATTTCAGCAAAAACAAATAAAAAACAATAAATACTAATTAAAGCTTGTAAAACTCAAGCAAAAAAGTCGACTATTTGAAACTTTGTTCCAACTCAGTCAAGGAAGTCCCGGTTTCGAATTTTGTCATCTTGGTGTGCTTTCATATCCAAGGCAAAATTTAAATTTCTGTGAAGTCTCTTTATTTCTACGTATATCTGAAAACAAAAACATATTAAGAAATGATTTTACTTCAAATACATACCATTTTTATAGCACAATCTAGTTTTTGTGACATAATACAACACGTTTTCTGATGAAGAATCGCACGAGTGAAATTGACAAGTTGCACATTAATCGTAAATATTTCTTCACTTGTGATATTTTGTTTAATTTTAATCACATATTCTGAAAGAAAAATTCCTGCTGAACATTTTCGTATATGATTTATATATCAAAAAGTACAATTTATTTGAAACAAATGGTTAAAACTTGTCGAACAAGCACACAGAAATTCTTGTCGATTTGTTTGAAATAGATTGTCATGAAAGTTTAAGGGTGCTCTCGTCGAGGTCCGCGTTATGAGATTAACTACCCGCAAACCACAATTTTGCACATCATTGTTATTTGTCGTTCAACTCGCACACATCTTTCAACAACCAAAGTCGCAAAATGTCTGATGCACCAGTAGTAGTCAAGACTCCAGCTAAGTCACCAAAGAAGAAAGCTGCAGCTAAACCAAAGAAAGTAGCTACTCATCCAAAATACAGCGAGATGGTAGGGAAAGCTATCTCTGCATTGAAAGAGCGCGGGGGCTCTAGCCGTCAAGCCATTCTTAAGTACATCATAGCAAACTTCAATGTTGGTAGCGATGCAAAAACAGTCAACACTCACTTGAAGTTAGCTTTGAAATCAGGAGTGAAGAGCAATAGCTTGAAACAGTCGAAGGGTACCGGCGCTTCTGGAAGTTTTTAGAAAGGTGAAGTGGCTAAACCAGCTAAGAAGCCAGCAAAGAAAGCAGTTAAGCCTAAAGCCGCTAAACCAAAGAAGGCAAAGACACCTAAAAAGACTGCCACAAAGAAACCTGCAGCAAAGAAACCAGCTGGTGAAAAGAAAGCAGCTAAACCAAAAGCAAAGAAACCAGCTACCAAGAAACCTGCTGCAAAACCCGCTGCCAAATCTGCAAAGAAAGCCACAAAATCACCAAAAAAGACCAAGGCTGCAGCTAAACCAAAGAAGGCAAAGACCCCAAAGAAGAAGTAAATGGAGGAAGCATATGATGCTTTTAAAGCTTAAACAGCCCTTTTAAGGGCTACCAAAATTTTTCAAAAAGAGTCTGAAATTGTTGCATGGTATATAACTTGGTTACAAATAAAATCAAGCTCGTCCCCATATTCCATATCTGTCTTTCTATTCTTGCATTTTTTTGTCTTCTCTAAAGTGCATGTGAACTTGTTAAGTTTTACTATCTTCCACTCTGGATCGTGTAGTTTATTTATATTTTTATACCTGATAATTTTCTTATTTTATACAAATTCTGTCAAGAAATGCTAAATACACGACTTTCGGCGGTTCCTAAATTTATATATCAATTTTTTTAGCACTTTAGTGTCTACGACCATATCACGTTGAAAACACCGGTTCTCGTCCGATCACCGAAGTTAAGCAACGTCGAGCTCGGTTAGTACTTGGATGGGTGACCGCCTGGGAATACCGGGTGTTGTAGACATTTTCTTCTTTTATTTTTTTTACTTATAATTTTTCACTTCTCCCAAACATACGTTCTATCTTTTTTATTTCTTTATATGGATGTCTGGGGATGTAACATTCAATATAATATATCTAACTTTTGAAGGAAACAGAAAATATATCATTCATAATTTAATTTTTTTCATTACCAACCTGGTGAAATCTTTTAAACTATTTTTAAAAATAAATGCAAATCCAGTAATGCACACGTCGGGCCATATATAAGCTTGAGAATTTCACTCTTTTCACATGCATGTGGCTCAAAAACTTAAAACGAAAATCTTAAAAATACTGTTATCCGCCATTTTTGTCCTTTGAACTCGTCTCTTCCTTTTTGACCAGGGCTTATATGATTCACAACATTTCTGAAAGGATTGTGATTATCAAATATTCATTTCAGCAAAAACAAATAAAAAACAATAAATACTAATTAAAGCTTGTAAAACTCAAGCAAAAAAGTCGACTATTTGAAACTTTGTTCCAACTCAGTCAAGGAAGTCCCGGTTTCGAATTTTGTCATCTTGGTGTGCTTTCATATCCAAGGCAAAATTTAAATTTCTGTGAAGTCTCTTTATTTCTACGTATATCTGAAAACAAAAACATATTAAGAAATGATTTTACTTCAAATACATACCATTTTTATAGCACAATCTAGTTTTTGTGAAATAATACAACACGTTTTCTGATGAAGAATCGCACGAGTGAAATTGACAAGTTGCACATTAATCGTAAATATTTCTTCACTTGTGATATTTTGTTTAATTTTAATCACATATTCTGAAAGAAAAATT
The DNA here is from genome assembly GCF_021869535.1 of Mytilus californianus. Classification (NCBI taxonomy): domain Eukaryota; kingdom Metazoa; phylum Mollusca; class Bivalvia; order Mytilida; family Mytilidae; genus Mytilus; species Mytilus californianus. Next base: position 92,375 of record NW_026262581.1, read on the forward strand.
CCTGCTGAACATTTTCGTATATGATTTATATATCAAAAAGTACAATTTATTTGAAACAAATGGTTAAAACTTGTCGAACAAGCACACAGAAATTCTTGTCGATTTGTTTGAAATAGATTGTCATGAAAGTTTAAGGGTGCTCTCGTCGAGGTCCGCGTTATGAGATTAACTACCCGCAAACCGCAATTTTGCACATCATTGTTATTTGTCGTTCAACTCGCACACATCTTTCAACAACCAAAGTCGCAAAATGTCTGATGCACCAGTAGTAGTCAAGACTCCAGCTAAGTCACCAAAGAAGAAAGCTGCAGCTAAACCAAAGAAAGTAGCTACTCATCCAAAATACAGCGAGATGGTAGGGAAAGCTATCTCTGCATTGAAAGAGCGCGGGGGCTCTAGCCGTCAAGCCATTCTTAAGTACATCATAGCAAACTTCAATGTTGGTAGCGATGCAAAAACAGTCAACACTCACTTGAAGTTAGCTTTGAAATCAGGAGTGAAGAGCAATAGCTTGAAACAGTCGAAGGGTACCGGCGCTTCTGGAAGTTTTAAGATAGGTGAAGTGGCTAAACCAGCTAAGAAGCCAGCAAAGAAAGCAGTTAAGCCTAAAGCCGCTAAACCAAAGAAGGCAAAGACACCTAAAAAGACTGCCACAAAGAAACCTGCAGCAAAGAAACCAGCTGGTGAAAAGAAAGCAGCTAAACCAAAAGCAAAGAAACCAGCTACCAAGAAACCTGCTGCAAAACCCGCTGCCAAATCTGCAAAGAAAGCCACAAAATCACCAAAAAAGACCAAGGCTGCAGCTAAACCAAAGAAGGCAAAGACCCCAAAGAAGAAGTAAATGGAGGAAGCATATGATGCTTTTAAAGCTTAAACAGCCCTTTTAAGGGCTACCAAAATTTTTCAAAAAGAGTCTGAAATTGTTGCATGGTATATAACTTGGTTACAAATAAAATCAAGCTCGTCCCCATATTCCATATCTGTCTTTCTATTCTTGCATTTTTTTGTCTTCTCTAAAGTGCATGTGAACTTGTTAAGTTTTACTATCTTCCACTCTGGATCGTGTAGTTTATTTATATTTTTATACCTGATAATTTTCTTATTCTATACAAATTCTGTCAAGAAATGCTAAATACACGACTTTCGGCGGTTCCTAAATTTATATATCAATTTTTTTAGCACTTTAGTGTCTACGACCATATCACGTTGAAAACACCGGTTCTCGTCCGATCACCGAAGTTAAGCAACGTCGAGCTCGGTTAGTACTTGGATGGGTGACCGCCTGGGAATACCGGGTGTTGTAGACATTTTCTTCTTTTATTTTTTTTACTTATAATTTTTCACTTCTCCCAAACATACGTTCTATCTTTTTTATTTCTTTATATGGATGTCTGGGGATGTAACATTCAATATAATATATCTAACTTTTGAAGGAAACAGAAAATATATCATTCATAATTTAATTTTTTTCATTACCAACCTGGTGAAATCTTTTAAACTATTTTTAAAAATAAATGCAAATCCAGTAATGCACACGTCGGGCCATATATAAGCTTGAGAATTTCACTCTTTTCACATGCATGTGGCTCAAAAACTTAAAACGAAAATCTTAAAAATACTGTTATCCGCCATTTTTGTCCTTTGAACTCGTCTCTTCCTTTTTGACCAGGGCTTATATGATTCACAACATTTCTGAAAGGATTGTGATTATCAAATATTCATTTCAGCAAAAACAAATAAAAAACAATAAATACTAATTAAAGCTTGTAAAACTCAAGCAAAAAAGTCGACTATTTGAAACTTTGTTCCAACTCAGTCAAGGAAGTCCCGGTTTCGAATTTTGTCATCTTGGTGTGCTTTCATATCCAAGGCAAAATTTAAATTTCTGTGAAGTCTCTTTATTTCTACGTATATCTGAAAACAAAAACATATTAAGAAATGATTTTACTTCAAATACATACCATTTTTATAGCACAATCTAGTTTTTGTGAAATAATACAACACGTTTTCTGATGAAGAATCGCACGAGTGAAATTGACAAGTTGCACATTAATCGTAAATATTTCTTCACTTGTGATATTTTGTTTAATTTTAATCACATATTCTGAAAGAAAAATTCCTGCTGAACATTTTCGTATATGATTTATATATCAAAAAGTACAATTTATTTGAAACAAATGGTTAAAACTTGTCGAACAAGCACACAGAAATTCTTGTCGATTTGTTTGAAATAGATTGTCATGAAAGTTTAAGGGTGCTCTCGTCGAGGTCCGCGTTATGAGATTAACTACCCGCAAACCGCAATTTTGCACATCATTGTTATTTGTCGTTCAACTCGCACACATCTTTCAACAACCAAAGTCGCAAAATGTCTGATGCACCAGTAGTAGTCAAGACTCCAGCTAAGTCACCAAAGAAGAAAGCTGCAGCTAAACCAAAGAAAGTAGCTACTCATCCAAAATACAGCGAGATGGTAGGGAAAGCTATCTCTGCATTGAAAGAGCGCGGGGGCTCTAGCCGTCAAGCCATTCTTAAGTACATCATAGCAAACTTCAATGTTGGTAGCGATGCAAAAACAGTCAACACTCACTTGAAGTTAGCTTTGAAATCAGGAGTGAAGAGCAATAGCTTGAAACAGTCGAAGGGTACCGGCGCTTCTGGAAGTTTTAAGATAGGTGAAGTGGCTAAACCAGCTAAGAAGCCAGCAAAGAAAGCAGTTAAGCCTAAAGCCGCTAAACCAAAGAAGGCAAAGACACCTAAAAAGACTGCCACAAAGAAACCTGCAGCAAAGAAACCAGCTGGTGAAAAGAAAGCAGCTAAACCAAAAGCAAAGAAACCAGCTACCAAGAAACCTGCTGCAAAACCCGCTGCCAAATCTGCAAAGAAAGCCACAAAATCACCAAAAAAGACCAAGGCTGCAGCTAAACCAAAGAAGGCAAAGACCCCAAAGAAGAAGTAAATGGAGGAAGCATATGATGCTTTTAAAGCTTAAACAGCCCTTTTAAGGGCTACCAAAATTTTTCAAAAAGAGTCTGAAATTGTTGCATGGTATATAACTTGGTTACAAATAAAATCAAGCTCGTCCCCATATTCCATATCTGTCTTTCTATTCTTGCATTTTTTTGTCTTCTCTAAAGTGCATGTGAACTTGTTAAGTTTTACTATCTTCCACTCTGGATCGTGTAGTTTATTTATATTTTTATACCTGATAATTTTCTTATTTTATACAAATTCTGTCAAGAAATGCTAAATACACGACTTTCGGCGGTTCCTAAATTTATATATCAATTTTTTTAGCACTTTAGTGTCTACGACCATATCACGTTGAAAACACCGGTTCTCGTCCGATCACCGAAGTTAAGCAACGTCGAGCTCGGTTAGTACTTGGATGGGTGACCGCCTGGGAATACCGGGTGTTGTAGACATTTTCTTCTTTTATTTTTTTTACTTATAATTTTTCACTTCTCCCAAACATACGTTCTATCTTTTTTATTTCTTTATATGGATGTCTGGGGATGTAACATTCAATATAATATATCTAACTTTTGAAGGAAACAGAAAATATATCATTCATAATTTAATTTTTTTCATTACCAACCTGGTGAAATCTTTTAAACTATTTTTAAAAATAAATGCAAATCCAGTAATGCACACGTCGGGCCATATATAAGCTTGAGAATTTCACTCTTTTCACATGCATGTGGCTCAAAAACTTAAAACGAAAATCTTAAAAATACTGTTATCCGCCATTTTTGTCCTTTGAACTCGTCTCTTCCTTTTTGACCAGGGCTTATATGATTCACAACATTTCTGAAAGGATTGTGATTATCAAATATTCATTTCAGCAAAAACAAATAAAAAACAATAAATACTAATTAAAGCTTGTAAAACTCAAGCAAAAAAGTCGACTATTTGAAACTTTGTTCCAACTCAGTCAAGGAAGTCCCGGTTTCGAATTTTGTCATCTTGGTGTGCTTTCATATCCAAGGCAAAATTTAAATTTCTGTGAAGTCTCTTTATTTCTACGTATATCTGAAAACAAAAACATATTAAGAAATGATTTTACTTCAAATACATACCATTTTATAGCACAATCTAGTTTTTGTGAAATAATACAACACGTTTTCTGATGAAGAATCGCACGAGTGAAATTGACAAGTTGCACATTAATCGTAAATATTTCTTCACTTGTGATATTTTGTTTAATTTTAATCACATATTCTGAAAGAAAAATTCCTGCTGAACATTTTCGTATATGATTTATATATCAAAAAGTACAATTTATTTGAAACAAATGGTTAAAACTTGTCGAACAAGCACACAGAAATTCTTGTCGATTTGTTTGAAATAGATTGTCATGAAAGTTTAAGGGTGCTCTCGTCGAGGTCCGCGTTATGAGATTAACTACCCGCAAACCGCAATTTTGCACATCATTGTTATTTGTCGTTCAACTCGCACACATCTTTTAACAACCAAAGTCGCAAAATGTCTGATGCACCAGTAGTAGTCAAGACTCCAGCTAAGTCACCAAAGAAGAAAGCTGCAGCTAAACCAAAGAAAGTAGCTACTCATCCAAAATACAGCGAGATGGTAGGGAAAGCTATCTCTGCATTGAAAGAGCGCGGGGGCTCTAGCCGTCAAGCCATTCTTAAGTACATCATAGCAAACTTCAATGTTGGTAGCGATGCAAAAACAGTCAACACTCACTTGAAGTTAGCTTTGAAATCAGGAGTGAAGAGCAATAGCTTGAAACAGTCGAAGGGTACCGGCGCTTCTGGAAGTTTTAAGATAGGTGAAGTGGCTAAACCAGCTAAGAAGCCAGCAAAGAAAGCAGTTAAGCCTAAAGCCGCTAAACCAAAGAAGGCAAAGACACCTAAAAAGACTGCCACAAAGAAACCTGCAGCAAAGAAACCAGCTGGTGAAAAGAAAGCAGCTAAACCAAAAGCAAAGAAACCAGCTACCAAGAAACCTGCTGCAAAACCCGCTGCCAAATCTGCAAAGAAAGCCACAAAATCACCAAAAAAGACCAAGGCTGCAGCTAAACCAAAGAAGGCAAAGACCCCAAAGAAGAAGTAAATGGAGGAAGCATATGATGCTTTTAAAGCTTAAACAGCCCTTTTAAGGGCTACCAAAATTTTTCAAAAAGAGTCTGAAATTGTTGCATGGTATATAACTTGGTTACAAATAAAATCAAGCTCGTCCCCATATTCCATATCTGTCTTTCTATTCTTGCATTTTTTTGTCTTCTCTAAAGTGCATGTGAACTTGTTAAGTTTTACTATCTTCCACTCTGGATCGTGTAGTTTATTTATATTTTTATACCTGATAATTTTCTTATTTTATACAAATTCTGTCAAGAAATGCTAAATACACGACTTTCGGCGGTTCCTAAATTTATATATCAATTTTTTTAGCACTTTAGTGTCTACGACCATATCACGTTGAAAACACCGGTTCTCGTCCGATCACCGAAGTTGAGCAACGTCGAGCTCGGTTAGTACTTGGATGGGTGACCGCCTGGGAATACCGGGTGTTGTAGACATTTTCTTCTTTTATTTAAAAATTTTACTTATAATTTTTCACTTCTCCCAAACATACGTTCTATCTTTTTTATTTCTTTATATGGATGTCTGGGGATGTAACATTCAATATAATATATCTAACTTTTGAAGGAAACAGAAAATATATCATTCATAATTTAATTTTTTTCATTACCAACCTGGTGAAATCTTTTAAACTATTTTTAAAAATAAATGCAAATCCAGTAATGCACACGTCGGGCCATATATAAGCTTGAGAATTTCACTCTTTTCACATGCATGTGGCTCAAAAACTTAAAACGAAAATCTTAAAAATACTGTTATCCGCCATTTTTGTCCTTTGAACTCGTCTCTTCCTTTTTGACCAGGGCTTATATGATTCACAACATTTCTGAAAGGATTGTGATTATTAAATATTCATTTCAGCAAAAACAAATAAAAAACAATAAATACTAATTAAAGCTTGTAAAACTCAAGCAAAAAAGTCGACTATTTGAAACTTTGTTCCAACTCAGTCAAGGAAGTCCCGGTTTCGAATTTTGTCATCTTGGTGTGCTTTCATATCCAAGGCAAAATTTAAATTTCTGTGAAGTCTCTTTATTTCTACGTATATCTGAAAACAAAAACATATTAAGAAATGATTTTACTTCAAATACATACCATTTTTATAGCACAATCTAGTTTTTGTGAAATAATACAACACGTTTTCTGATGAAGAATCGCACGAGTGAAATTGACAAGTTGCACATTAATCGTAAATATTTCTTCACTTGTGATATTTTGTTTAATTTTAATCACATATTCTGAAAGAAAAATTCCTGCTGAACATTTTCGTATATGATTTATATATCAAAAAGTACAATTTATTTGAAACAAATGGTTAAAACTTGTCGAACAAGCACACAGAAATTCTTGTCGATTTGTTTGAAATAGATTGTCATGAAAGTTTAAGGGTGCTCTCGTCGAGGTCCGCGTTATGAGATTAACTACCCGCAAACCGCAATTTTGCACATCATTGTTATTTGTCGTTCAACTCGCACACATCTTTCAACAACCAAAGTCGCAAAATGTCTGATGCACCAGTAGTAGTCAAGACTCCAGCTAAGTCACCAAAGAAGAAAGCTGCAGCTAAACCAAAGAAAGTAGCTACTCATCCAAAATACAGCGAGATGGTAGGGAAAGCTATCTCTGCATTGAAAGAGCGCGGGGGCTCTAGCCGTCAAGCCATTCTTAAGTACATCATAGCAAACTTCAATGTTGGTAGCGATGCAAAAACAGTCAACACTCACTTGAAGTTAGCTTTGAAATCAGGAGTGAAGAGCAATAGCTTGAAACAGTCGAAGGGTACCGGCGCTTCTGGAAGTTTTAAGATAGGTGAAGTGGCTAAACCAGCTAAGAAGCCAGCAAAGAAAGCAGTTAAGCCTAAAGCCGCTAAACCAAAGAAGGCAAAGACACCTAAAAAGACTGCCACAAAGAAACCTGCAGCAAAGAAACCAGCTGGTGAAAAGAAAGCAGCTAAACCAAAAGCAAAGAAACCAGCTACCAAGAAACCTGCTGCAAAACCCGCTGCCAAATCTGCAAAGAAAGCCACAAAATCACCAAAAAAGACCAAGGCTGCAGCTAAACCAAAGAAGGCAAAGACCCCAAAGAAGAAGTAAATGGAGGAAGCATATGATGCTTTTAAAGCTTAAACAGCCCTTTTAAGGGCTACCAAAATTTTTCAAAAAGAGTCTGAAATTGTTGCATGGTATATAACTTGGTTACAAATAAAATCAAGCTCGTCCCCATATTCCATATCTGTCTTTCTATTCTTGCATTTTTTTGTCTTCTCTAAAGTGCATGTGAACTTGTTAAGTTTTACTATCTTCCACTCTGGATCGTGTAGTTTATTTATATTTTTATACCTGATAATTTTCTTATTTTATACAAATTCTGTCAAGAAATGCTAAATACACGACTTTCGGCGGTTCCTAAATTTATATATCAATTTTTTTAGCACTTTAGTGTCTACGACCATATCACGTTGAAAACACCGGTTCTCGTCCGATCACCGAAGTTAAGCAACGTCGAGCTCGGTTAGTACTTGGATGGGTGACCGCCTGGGAATACCGGGTGTTGTAGACATTTTCTTCTTTTATTTTTTTTACTTATAATTTTTCACTTCTCCCAAACATACGTTCTATCTTTTTTATTTCTTTATATGGATGTCTGGGGATGTAACATTCAATATAATATATCTAACTTTTGAAGGAAACAGAAAATATATCATTCATAATTTAATTTTTTTCATTACCAACCTGGTGAAATCTTTTAAACTATTTTTAAAAATAAATGCAAATCCAGTAATGCACACGTCGGGCCATATATAAGCTTGAGAATTTCACTCTTTTCACATGCATGTGGCTCAAAAACTTAAAACGAAAATCTTAAAAATACTGTTATCCGCCATTTTTGTCCTTTGAACTCGTCTCTTCCTTTTTGACCAGGGCTTATATGATTCACAACATTTCTGAAAGGATTGTGATTATCAAATATTCATTTCAGCAAAAACAAATAAAAAACAATAAATACTAATTAAAGCTTGTAAAACTCAAGCAAAAAAGTCGACTATTTGAAACTTTGTTCCAACTCAGTCAAGGAAGTCCCGGTTTCGAATTTTGTCATCTTGGTGTGCTTTCATATCCAAGGCAAAATTTAAATTTCTGTGAAGTCTCTTTATTTCTACGTATATCTGAAAACAAAAACATATTAAGAAATGATTTTACTTCAAATACATACCATTTTTATAGCACAATCTAGTTTTTGTGAAATAATACAACACGTTTTCTGATGAAGAATCGCACGAGTGAAATTGACAAGTTGCACATTAATCGTAAATATTTCTTCACTTGTGATATTTTGTTTAATTTTAATCACATATTCTGAAAGAAAAATTCCTGCTGAACATTTTCGTATATGATTTATATATCAAAAAGTACAATTTATTTGAAACAAATGGTTAAAACTTGTCGAACAAGCACACAGAAATTCTTGTCGATTTGTTTGAAATAGATTGTCATGAAAGTTTAAGGGTGCTCTCGTCGAGGTCCGCGTTATGAGATTAACTACCCGCAAACCGCAATTTTGCACATCATTGTTATTTGTCGTTCAACTCGCACACATCTTTCAACAACCAAAGTCGCAAAATGTCTGATGCACCAGTAGTAGTCAAGACTCCAGCTAAGTCACCAAAGAAGAAAGCTGCAGCTAAACCAAAGAAAGTAGCTACTCATCCAAAATACAGCGAGATGGTAGGGAAAGCTATCTCTGCATTGAAAGAGCGCGGGGGCTCTAGCCGTCAAGCCATTCTTAAGTACATCATAGCAAACTTCAATGTTGGTAGCGATGCAAAAACAGTCAACACTCACTTGAAGTTAGCTTTGAAATCAGGAGTGAAGAGCAATAGCTTGAAACAGTCGAAGGGTACCGGCGCTTCTGGAAGTTTTAAGATAGGTGAAGTGGCTAAACCAGCTAAGAAGCCAGCAAAGAAAGCAGTTAAGCCTAAAGCCGCTAAACCAAAGAAGGCAAAGACACCTAAAAAGACTGCCACAAAGAAACCTGCAGCAAAGAAACCAGCTGGTGAAAAGAAAGCAGCTAAACCAAAAGCAAAGAAACCAGCTACCAAGAAACCTGCTGCAAAACCCGCTGCCAAATCTGCAAAGAAAGCCACAAAATCACCAAAAAAGACCAAGGCTGCAGCTAAACCAAAGAAGGCAAAGACCCCAAAGAAGAAGTAAATGGAGGAAGCATATGATGCTTTTAAAGCTTAAACAGCCCTTTTAAGGGCTACCAAAATTTTTCAAAAAGAGTCTGAAATTGTTGCATGGTATATAACTTGGTTACAAATAAAATCAAGCTCGTCCCCATATTCCATATCTGTCTTTCTATTCTTGCATTTTTTTGTCTTCTCTAAAGTGCATGTGAACTTGTTAAGTTTTACTATCTTCCACTCTGGATCGTGTAGTTTATTTATATTTTTATACCTGATAATTTTCTTATTTTATACAAATTCTGTCAAGAAATGCTAAATACACGACTTTCGGCGGTTCCTAAATTTATATATCAATTTTTTTAGCACTTTAGTGTCTACGACCATATCACGTTGAAAACACCGGTTCTCGTCCGATCACCGAAGTTAAGCAACGTCGAGCTCGGTTAGTACTTGGATGGGTGACCGCCTGGGAATACCGGGTGTTGTAGACATTTTCTTCTTTTATTTTTTTTACTTATAATTTTTCACTTCTCCCAAACATACGTTCTATCTTTTTTATTTCTTTATATGGATGTCTGGGGATGTAACATTCAATATAATATATCTAACTTTTGAAGGAAACAGAAAATATATCATTCATAATTTAATTTTTTTCATTACCAACCTGGTGAAATCTTTTAAACTATTTTTAAAAATAAATGCAAATCCAGTAATGCACACGTCGGGCCATATATAAGCTTGAGAATTTCACTCTTTTCACATGCATGTGGCTCAAAAACTTAAAACGAAAATCTTAAAAATACTGTTATCCGCCATTTTTGTCCTTTGAACTCGTCTCTTCCTTTTTGACCAGGGCTTATATGATTCACAACATTTCTGAAAGGATTGTGATTATCAAATATTCATTTCAGCAAAAACAAATAAAAAACAATAAATACTAATTAAAGCTTGTAAAACTCAAGCAAAAAAGTCGACTATTTGAAACTTTGTTCCAACTCAGTCAAGGAAGTCCCGGTTTCGAATTTTGTCATCTTGGTGTGCTTTCATATCCAAGGCAAAATTTAAATTTCTGTGAAGTCTCTTTATTTCTACGTATATCTGAAAACAAAAACATATTAAGAAATGATTTTACTTCAAATACATACCATTTTTATAGCACAATCTAGTTTTTGTGAAATAATACAACACGTTTTCTGATGAAGAATCGCACGAGTGAAATTGACAAGTTGCACATTAATCGTAAATATTTCTTCACTTGTGATATTTTTTTTAATTTTAATCACATATTCTGAAAGAAAAATTCCTGCTGAACATTTTCGTATATGATTTATATATCAAAAAGTACAATTTATTTGAAACAAATGGTTAAAACTTGTCGAACAAGCACACAGAAATTCTTGTCGATTTGTTTGAAATAGATTGTCATGAAAGTTTAAGGGTGCTCTCGTCGAGGTCCGCGTTATGAGATTAACTACCCGCAAACCGCAATTTTGCACATCATTGTTATTTGTCGTTCAACTCGCACACATCTTTCAACAACCAAAGTCGCAAAATGTCTGATGCACCAGTAGTAGTCAAGACTCCAGCTAAGTCACCAAAGAAGAAAGCTGCAGCTAAACCAAAGAAAGTAGCTACTCATCCAAAATACAGCGAGATGGTAGGGAAAGCTATCTCTGCATTGAAAGAGCGCGGGGGCTCTAGCCGTCAAGCCATTCTTAAGTACATCATAGCAAACTTCAATGTTGGTAGCGATGCAAAAACAGTCAACACTCACTTGAAGTTAGCTTTGAAATCAGGAGTGAAGAGCAATAGCTTGAAACAGTCGAAGGGTACCGGCGCTTCTGGAAGTTTTAAGATAGGTGAAGTGGCTAAACCAGCTAAGAAGCCAGCAAAGAAAGCAGTTAAGCCTAAAGCCGCTAAACCAAAGAAGGCAAAGACACCTAAAAAGACTGCCACAAAGAAACCTGCAGCAAAGAAACCAGCTGGTGAAAAGAAAGCAGCTAAACCAAAAGCAAAGAAACCAGCTACCAAGAAACCTGCTGCAAAACCCGCTGCCAAATCTGCAAAGAAAGCCACAAAATCACCAAAAAAGACCAAGGCTGCAGCTAAACCAAAGAAGGCAAAGACCCCAAAGAAGAAGTAAATGGAGGAAGCATATGATGCTTTTAAAGCTTAAACAGCCCTTTTAAGGGCTACCAAAATTTTTCAAAAAGAGTCTGAAATTGTTGCATGGTATATAACTTGGTTACAAATAAAATCAAGCTCGTCCCCATATTCCATATCTGTCTTTCTATTCTTGCATTTTTTTGTCTTCTCTAAAGTGCATGTGAACTTGTTAAGTTTTACTATCTTCCACTCTGGATCGTGTAGTTTATTTATATTTTTATACCTGATAATTTTCTTATTTTATACAAATTCTGTCAAGAAATGCTAAATACACGACTTTCGGCGGTTCCTAAATTTATATATCAATTTTTTTAGCACTTTAGTGTCTACGACCATATAACGTTGAAAACACCGGTTCTCGTCCGATCACCGAAGTTAAGCAACGTCGAGCTCGGTTAGTACTTGGATGGGTGACCGCCTGGGAATACCGGGTGTTGTAGACATTTTCTTCTTTTATTTTTTTTACTTATAATTTTTCACTTCTCCCAAACATACGTTCTATCTTTTTTATTTCTTTATATGGATGTCTGGGGATGTAACATTCAATATAATATATCTAACTTTTGAAGGAAACAGAAAATATATCATTCATAATTTAATTTTTTTCATTACCAACCTGGTGAAATCTTTTAAACTATTTTTAAAAATAAATGCAAATCCAGTAATGCACACGTCGGGCCATATATAAGCTTGAGAATTTCACTCTTTTCACATGCATGTGGCTCAAAAACTTAAAACGAAAATCTTAAAAATACTGTTATCCGCCATTTTTGTCCTTTGAACTCGTCTCTTCCTTTTTGACCAGGGCTTATATGATTCACAACATTTCTGAAAGGATTGTGATTATCAAATATTCATTTCAGCAAAAACAAATAAAAAACAATAAATACTAATTAAAGCTTGTAAAACTCAAGCAAAAAAGTCGACTATTTGAAACTTTGTTCCAACTCAGTCAAGGAAGTCCCGGTTTCGAATTTTGTCATCTTGGTGTGCTTTCATATCCAAGGCAAAATTTAAATTTCTGTGAAGTCTCTTTATTTCTACGTATATCTGAAAACAAAAACATATTAAGAAATGATTTTACTTCAAATACATACCATTTTTATAGCACAATCTAGTTTTTGTGAAATAATACAACACGTTTTCTGATGAAGAATCGCACGAGTGAAATTGACAAGTTGCACATTAATCGTAAATATTTCTTCACTTGTGATATTTTGTTTAATTTTAATCACATATTCTGAAAGAAAAATTCCTGCTGAACATTTTCGTATATGATTTATATATCAAAAAGTACAATTTATTTGAAACAAATGGTTAAAACTTGTCGAACAAGCACACAGAAATTCTTGTCGATTTGTTTGAAATAGATTGTCATGAAAGTTTAAGGGTGCTCTCGTCGAGGTCCGCGTTATGAGATTAACTACCCGCAAACCGCAATTTTGCACATCATTGTTATTTGTCGTTCAACTCGCACACATCTTTCAACAACCAAAGTCGCAAAATGTCTGATGCACCAGTAGTAGTCAAGACTCCAGCTAAGTCACCAAAGAAGAAAGCTGCAGCTAAACCAAAGAAACTAGCTACTCATCCAAAATACAGCGAGATGGTAGGGAAAGCTATCTCTGCATTGAAAGAGCGCGGGGGCTCTAGCCGTCAAGCCATTCTTAAGTACATCATAGCAAACTTCAATGTTGGTAGCGATGCAAAAACAGTCAACACTCACTTGAAGTTAGCTTTGAAATCAGGAGTGAAGAGCAATAGCTTGAAACAGTCGAAGGGTACCGGCGCTTCTGGAAGTTTTAAGATAGGTGAAGTGGCTAAACCAGCTAAGAAGCCAGCAAAGAAAGCAGTTAAGCCTAAAGCCGCTAAACCAAAGAAGGCAAAGACACCTAAAAAGACTGCCACAAAGAAACCTGCAGCAAAGAAACCAGCTGGTGAAAAGAAAGCAGCTAAACCAAAAGCAAAGAAACCAGCTACCAAGAAACCTGCTGCAAAACCCGCTGCCAAATCTGCAAAGAAAGCCACAAAATCACCAAAAAAGACCAAGGCTGCAGCTAAACCAAAGAAGGCAAAGACCCCAAAGAAGAAGTAAATGGAGGAAGCATATGATGCTTTTAAAGCTTAAACAGCCCTTTTAAGGGCTACCAAAATTTTTCAAAAAGAGTCTGAAATTGTTGCATGGTATATAACTTGGTTACAAATAAAATCAAGCTCGTCCCCATATTCCATATCTGTCTTTCTATTCTTGCATTTTTTTGTCTTCTCTAAAGTGCATGTGAACTTGTTAAGTTTTACTATCTTCCACTCTGGATCGTGTAGTTTATTTATATTTTTATACCTGATAATTTTCTTATTTTATACAAATTCTGTCAAGAAATGCTAAATACACGACTTTCGGCGGTTCCTAAATTTATATATCAATTTTTTTAGCACTTTAGTGTCTACGACCATATCACGTTGAAAACACCGGTTCTCGTCCGATCACCGAAGTTAAGCAACGTCGAGCTCGGTTAGTACTTGGATGGGTGACCGCCTGGGAATACCGGGTGTTGTAGACATTTTCTTCTTTTATTTTTTTTACTTATAATTTTTCACTTCTCCCAAACATACGTTCTATCTTTTTTATTTCTTTATATGGATGTCTGGGGATGTAACATTCAATATAATATATCTAACTTTTGAAGGAAACAGAAAATATATCATTCATAATTTAATTTTTTTCATTACCAACCTGGTGAAATCTTTTAAACTATTTTTAAAAATAAATGCAAATCCAGTAATGCACACGTCGGGCCATATATAAGCTTGAGAATTTCACTCTTTTCACATGCATGTGGCTCAAAAACTTAAAACGAAAATCTTAAAAATACTGTTATCCGCCATTTTTGTCCTTTGAACTCGTCTCTTCCTTTTTGACCAGGGCTTATATGATTCACAACATTTCTGAAAGGATTGTGATTATCAAATATTCATTTCAGCAAAAACAAATAAAAAACAATAAATACTAATTAAAGCTTGTAAAACTCAAGCAAAAAAGTCGACTATTTGAAACTTTGTTCCAACTCAGTCAAGGAAGTCCCGGTTTCGAATTTTGTCATCTTGGTGTGCTTTCATATCCAAGGCAAAATTTAAATTTCTGTGAAGTCTCTTTATTTCTACGTATATCTGAAAACAAAAACATATTAAGAAATGATTTTACTTCAAATACATACCATTTTTATAGCACAATCTAGTTTTTGTGAAATAATACAACACGTTTTCTGATGAAGAATCGCACGAGTGAAATTGACAAGTTGCACATTAATCGTAAATATTTCTTCACTTGTGATATTTTGTTTAATTTTAATCACATATTCTGAAAGAAAAATTCCTGCTGAACATTTTCGTATATGATTTATATATCAAAAAGTACAATTTATTTGAAACAAATGGTTAAAACTTGTCGAACAAGCACACAGAAATTCTTGTCGATTTGTTTGAAATAGATTGTCATGAAAGTTTAAGGGTGCTCTCGTCGAGGTCCGCGTTATGAGATTAACTACCCGCAAACCGCAATTTTGCACATCATTGTTATTTGTCGTTCAACTCGCACACATCTTTCAACAACCAAAGTCGCAAAATGTCTGATGCACCAGTAGTAGTCAAGACTCCAGCTAAGTCACCAAAGAAGAAAGCTGCAGCTAAACCAAAGAAACTAGCTACTCATCCAAAATACAGCGAGATGGTAGGGAAAGCTATCTCTGCATTGAAAGAGCGCGGGGGCTCTAGCCGTCAAGCCATTCTTAAGTACATCATAGCAAACTTCAATGTTGGTAGCGATGCAAAAACAGTCAACACTCACTTGAAGTTAGCTTTGAAATCAGGAGTGAAGAGCAATAGCTTGAAACAGTCGAAGGGTACCGGCGCTTCTGGAAGTTTTAAGATAGGTGAAGTGGCTAAACCAGCTAAGAAGCCAGCAAAGAAAGCAGTTAAGCCTAAAGCCGCTAAACCAAAGAAGGCAAAGACACCTAAAAAGACTGCCACAAAGAAACCTGCAGCAAAGAAACCAGCTGGTGAAAAGAAAGCAGCTAAACCAAAAGCAAAGAAACCAGCTACCAAGAAACCTGCTGCAAAACCCGCTGCCAAATCTGCAAAGAAAGCCACAAAATCACCAAAAAAGACCAAGGCTGCAGCTAAACCAAAGAAGGCAAAGACCCCAAAGAAGAAGTAAATGGAGGAAGCATATGATGCTTTTAAAGCTTAAACAGCCCTTTTAAGGGCTACCAAAATTTTTCAAAAAGAGTCTGAAATTGTTGCATGGTATATAACTTGGTTACAAATAAAATCAAGCTCGTCCCCATATTCCATATCTGTCTTTCTATTCTTGCATTTTTTTGTCTTCTTTAAAGTGCATGTGAACTTGTTAAGTTTTACTATCTTCCACTCTGGATCGTGTAGTTTATTTATATTTTTATACCTGATAATTTTCTTATTTTATACAAATTCTGTCAAGAAATGCTAAATACACGACTTTCGGCGGTTCCTAAATTTATATATCAATTTTTTTAGCACTTTAGTGTCTACGACCATATCACGTTGAAAACACCGGTTCTCGTCCGATCACCGAAGTTAAGCAACGTCGAGCTCGGTTAGTACTTGGATGGGTGACCGCCTGGGAATACCGGGTGTTGTAGACATTTTCTTCTTTTATTTTTTTTACTTATAATTTTTCACTTCTCCCAAACATACGTTCTATCTTTTTTATTTCTTTATATGGATGTCTGGGGATGTAACATTCAATATAATATATCTAACTTTTGAAGGAAACAGAAAATATATCATTCATAATTTAATTTTTTTCATTACCAACCTGGTGAAATCTTTTAAACTATTTTTAAAAATAAATGCAAATCCAGTAATGCACACGTCGGGCCATATATAAGCTTGAGAATTTCACTCTTTTCACATGCATGTGGCTCAAAAACTTAAAACGAAAATCTTAAAAATACTGTTATCCGCCATTTTTGTCCTTTGAACTCGTCTCTTCCTTTTTGACCAGGGCTTATATGATTCACAACATTTCTGAAAGGATTGTGATTATCAAATATTCATTTCAGCAAAAACAAATAAAAAACAATAAATACTAATTAAAGCTTGTAAAACTCAAGCAAAAAAGTCGACTATTTGAAACTTTGTTCCAACTCAGTCAAGGAAGTCCCGGTTTCGAATTTTGTCATCTTGGTGTGCTTTCATATCCAAGGCAAAATTTAAATTTCTGTGAAGTCTCTTTATTTCTACGTATATCTGAAAACAAAAACATATTAAGAAATGATTTTACTTCAAATACATACCATTTTTATAGCACAATCTAGTTTTTGTGAAATAATACAACACGTTTTCTGATGAAGAATCGCACGAGTGAAATTGACAAGTTGCACATTAATCGTAAATATTTCTTCACTTGTGATATTTTGTTTAATTTTAATCACATATTCTGAAAGAAAAATTCCTGCTGAACATTTTCGTATATGATTTATATATCAAAAAGTACAATTTATTTGAAACAAATGGTTAAAACTTGTCGAACAAGCACACAGAAATTCTTGTCGATTTGTTTGAAATAGATTGTCATGAAAGTTTAAGGGTGCTCTCGTCGAGGTCCGCGTTATGAGATTAACTACCCGCAAACCGCAATTTTGCACATCATTGTTATTTGTCGTTCAACTCGCACACATCTTTCAACAACCAAAGTCGCAAAATGTCTGATGCACCAGTAGTAGTCAAGACTCCAGCTAAGTCACCAAAGAAGAAAGCTGCAGCTAAACCAAAGAAAGTAGCTACTCATCCAAAATACAGCGAGATGGTAGGGAAAGCTATCTCTGCATTGAAAGAGCGCGGGGGCTCTAGCCGTCAAGCCATTCTTAAGTACATCATAGCAAACTTCAATGTTGGTAGCGATGCAAAAACAGTCAACACTCACTTGAAGTTAGCTTTGAAATCAGGAGTGAAGAGCAATAGCTTGAAACAGTCGAAGGGTACCGGCGCTTCTGGAAGTTTTAAGATAGGTGAAGTGGCTAAACCAGCTAAGAAGCCAGCAAAGAAAGCAGTTAAGCCTAAAGCCGCTTAACCAAAGAAGGCAAAGACACCTAAAAAGACTGCCACAAAGAAACCTGCAGCAAAGAAACCAGCTGGTGAAAAGAAAGCAGCTAAACCAAAAGCAAAGAAACCAGCTACCAAGAAACCTGCTGCAAAACCCGCTGCCAAATCTGCAAAGAAAGCCACAAAATCACCAAAAAAGACCAAAGCTGCAGCTAAACCAAAGAAGGCAAAGACCACAAAGAAGAAGTAAATGGAGGAAGCATATGATGCTTTTAAAGCTTAAACAGCCCTTTTAAGGGCTACCAAAATTTTTCAAAAAGAGTCTGAAATTGTTGCATGGTATATAACTTGGTTACAAATAAAATCAAGCTCGTCCCCATATTCCATATCTGTCTTTCTATTCTTGCATTTTTTTGTCTTCTCTAAAGTGCATGTGAACTTGTTAAGTTTTACTATCTTCCACTCTGGATCGTGTAGTTTATTTATATTTTTATACCTGATAATTTTCTTATTTTATACAAATTCTGTCAAGAAATGCTAAATACACGACTTTCGGCGGTTCCTAAATTTATATATCAATTTTTTTAGCACTTTAGTGTCTACGACCATATCACGTTGAAAACACCGGTTCTCGTCCGATCACCGAAGTTAAGCAACGTCGAGCTCGGTTAGTACTTGGATGGGTGACCGCCTGGGAATACCGGGTGTTGTAGACATTTTCTTCTTTTATTTTTTTTACTTATAATTTTTCACTTCTCCCAAACATACGTTCTATCTTTTTTATTTCTTTATATGGATGTCTGGGGATGTAACATTCAATATAATATATCTAACTTTTGAAGGAAACAGAAAATATATCATTCATAATTTAATTTTTTTCATTACCAACCTGGTGAAATCTTTTAAACTATTTTTAAAAATAAATGCAAATCCAGTAATGCACACGTCGGGCCATATATAAGCTTGAGAATTTCACTCTTTTCACATGCATGTGGCTCAAAAACTTAAAACGAAAATCTTAAAAATACTGTTATCCGCCATTTTTGTCCTTTGAACTCGTCTCTTCCTTTTTGACCAGGGCTTATATGATTCACAACATTTCTGAAAGGATTGTGATTATCAAATATTCATTTCAGCAAAAACAAATAAAAAACAATAAATACTAATTAAAGCTTGTAAAACTCAAGCAAAAAAGTCGACTATTTGAAACTTTGTTCCAACTCAGTCAAGGAAGTCCCGGTTTCGAATTTTGTCATCTTGGTGTGCTTTCATATCCAAGGCAAAATTTAAATTTCTGTGAAGTCTCTTTATTTCTACGTATATCTGAAAACAAAAACATATTAAGAAATGATTTTACTTCAAATACATACCATTTTTATAGCACAATCTAGTTTTTGTGAAATAATACAACACGTTTTCTGATGAAGAATCGCACGAGTGAAATTGACAAGTTGCACATTAATCGTAAATATTTCTTCACTTGTGATATTTTGTTTAATTTTAATCACATATTCTGAAAGAAAAATTCCTGCTGAACATTTTCGTATATGATTTATATATCAAAAAGTACAATTTATTTGAAACAAATGGTTAAAACTTGTCGAACAAGCACACAGAAATTCTTGTCGATTTGTTTGAAATAGATTGTCATGAAAGTTTAAGGGTGCTCTCGTCGAGGTCCGCGTTATGAGATTAACTACCCGCAAACCGCAATTTTGCACATCATTGTTATTTGTCGTTCAACTCGCACACATCTTTCAACAACCAAAGTCGCAAAATGTCTGATGCACCAGTAGTAGTCAAGACTCCAGCTAAGTCACCAAAGAAGAAAGCTGCAGCTAAACCAAAGAAAGTAGCTACTCATCCAAAATACAGCGAGATGGTAGGGAAAGCTATCTCTGCATTGAAAGAGCGCGGGGGCTCTAGCCGTCAAGCCATTCTTAAGTACATCATAGCAAACTTCAATGTTGGTAGCGATGCAAAAACAGTCAACACTCACTTGAAGTTAGCTTTGAAATCAGGAGTGAAGAGCAATAGCTTGAAACAGTCGAAGGGTACCGGCGCTTCTGGAAGTTTTAAGATAGGTGAAGTGGCTAAACCAGCTAAGAAGCCAGCAAAGAAAGCAGTTAAGCCTAAAGCCGCTAAACCAAAGAAGGCAAAGACACCTAAAAAGACTGCCACAAAGAAACCTGCAGCAAAGAAACCAGCTGGTGAAAAGAAAGCAGCTAAACCAAAAGCAAAGAAACCAGCTACCAAGAAACCTGCTGCAAAACCCGCTGCCAAATCTGCAAAGAAAGCCACAAAATCACCAAAAAAGACCAAGGCTGCAGCTAAACCAAAGAAGGCAAAGACCCCAAAGAAGAAGTAAATGGAGGAAGCATATGATGCTTTTAAAGCTTAAACAGCCCTTTTAAGGGCTACCAAAATTTTTCAAAAAGAGTCTGAAATTGTTGCATGGTATATAACTTGGTTACAAATAAAATCAAGCTCGTCCCCATATTCCATATCTGTCTTTCTATTCTTGCATTTTTTTGTCTTCTCTAAAGTGCATGTGAACTTGTTAAGTTTTACTATCTTCCACTCTGGATCGTGTAGTTTATTTATATTTTTATACCTGATAATTTTCTTATTTTATACAAATTCTGTCAAGAAATGCTAAATACACGACTTTCGGCGGTTCCTAAATTTATATATCAATTTTTTTAGCACTTTAGTGTCTACGACCATATCACGTTGAAAACACCGGTTCTCGTCCGATCACCGAAGTTAAGCAACGTCGAGCTCGGTTAGTACTTGGATGGGTGACCGCCTGGGAATACCGGGTGTTGTAGACATTTTCTTCTTTTATTTTTTTTACTTATAATTTTTCACTTCTCCCAAACATACGTTCTATCTTTTTTATTTCTTTATATGGATGTCTGGGGATGTAACATTCAATATAATATATCTAACTTTTGAAGGAAACAGAAAATATATCATTCATAATTTAATTTTTTTCATTACCAACCTGGTGAAATCTTTTAAACTATTTTTAAAAATAAATGCAAATCCAGTAATGCACACGTCGGGCCATATATAAGCTTGAGAATTTCACTCTTTTCACATGCATGTGGCTCAAAAACTTAAAACGAAAATCTTAAAAATACTGTTATCCGCCATTTTTGTCCTTTGAACTCGTCTCTTCCTTTTTGACCAGGGCTTATATGATTCACAACATTTCTGAAAGGATTGTGATTATCAAATATTCATTTCAGCAAAAACAAATAAAAAACAATAAATACTAATTAAAGCTTGTAAAACTCAAGCAAAAAAGTCGACTATTTGAAACTTTGTTCCAACTCAGTCAAGGAAGTCCCGGTTTCGAATTTTGTCATCTTGGTGTGCTTTCATATCCAAGGCAAAATTTAAATTTCTGTGAAGTCTCTTTATTTCTACGTATATCTGAAAACAAAAACATATTAAGAAATGATTTTACTTCAAATACATACCATTTTTATAGCACAATCTAGTTTTTGTGAAATAATACAACACGTTTTCTGATGAAGAATCGCACGAGTGAAATTGACAAGTTGCACATTAATCGTAAATATTTCTTCACTTGTGATATTTTGTTTAATTTTAATCACATATTCTGAAAGAAAAATTCCTGCTGAACATTTTCGTATATGATTTATATATCAAAAAGTACAATTTATTTGAAACAAATGGTTAAAACTTGTCGAACAAGCACACAGAAATTCTTGTCGATTTGTTTGAATTAGATTGTCATGAAAGTTTAAGGGTGCTCTCGTCGAGGTCCGCGTTATGAGATTAACTACCCGCAAACCGCAATTTTGCACATCATTGTTATTTGTCGTTCAACTCGCACACATCTTTCAACAACCAAAGTCGCAAAATGTCTGATGCACCAGTAGTAGTCAAGACTCCAGCTAAGTCACCAAAGAAGAAAGCTGCAGCTAAACCAAAGAAAGTAGCTACTCATCCAAAATACAGCGAGATGGTAGGGAAAGCTATCTCTGCATTGAAAGAGCGCGGGGGCTCTAGCCGTCAAGCCATTCTTAAGTACATCATAGCAAACTTCAATGTTGGTAGCGATGCAAAAACAGTCAACACTCACTTGAAGTTAGCTTTGAAATCAGGAGTGAAGAGCAATAGCTTGAAACAGTCGAAGGGTACCGGCGCTTCTGGAAGTTTTAAGATAGGTGAAGTGGCTAAACCAGCTAAGAAGCCAGCAAAGAAAGCAGTTAAGCCTAAAGCCGCTAAACCAAAGAAGGCAAAGACACCTAAAAAGACTGCCACAAAGAAACCTGCAGCAAAGAAACCAGCTGGTGAAAAGAAAGCAGCTAAACCAAAAGCAAAGAAACCAGCTACCAAGAAACCTGCTGCAAAACCCGCTGCCAAATCTGCAAAGAAAGCCACAAAATCACCAAAAAAGACCAAGGCTGCAGCTAAACCAAAGAAGGCAAAGACCCCAAAGAAGAAGTAAATGGAGGAAGCATATGATGCTTTTAAAGCTTAAACAGCCCTTTTAAGGGCTACCAAAATTTTTCAAAAAGAGTCTGAAATTGTTGCATGGTATATAACTTGGTTACAAATAAAATCAAGCTCGTCCCCATATTCCATATCTGTCTTTCTATTCTTGCATTTTTTTGTCTTCTCTAAAGTGCATGTGAACTTGTTAAGTTTTACTATCTTCCACTCTGGATCGTGTAGTTTATTTATATTTTTATACCTGATAATTTTCTTATTTTATACAAATTCTGTCAAGAAATGCTAAATACACGACTTTCGGCGGTTCCTAAATTTATATATCAATTTTTTTAGCACTTTAGTGTCTACGACCATATCACGTTGAAAACACCGGTTCTCGTCCGATCACCGAAGTTAAGCAACGTCGAGCTCGGTTAGTACTTGGATGGGTGACCGCCTGGGAATACCGGGTGTTGTAGACATTTTCTTCTTTTATTTTTTTTACTTATAATTTTTCACTTCTCCCAAACATACGTTCTATCTTTTTTATTTCTTTATATGGATGTCTGGGGATGTAACATTCAATATAATATATCTAACTTTTGAAGGAAACAGAAAATATATCATTCATAATTTAATTTTTTTCATTACCAACCTGGTGAAATCTTTTAAACTATTTTTAAAAATAAATGCAAATCCAGTAATGCACACGTCGGGCCATATATAAGCTTGAGAATTTCACTCTTTTCACATGCATGTGGCTCAAAAACTTAAAACGAAAATCTTAAAAATACTGTTATCCGCCATTTTTGTCCTTTGAACTCGTCTCTTCCTTTTTGACCAGGGCTTATATGATTCACAACATTTCTGAAAGGATTGTGATTATCAAATATTCATTTCAGCAAAAACAAATAAAAAACAATAAATACTAATTAAAGCTTGTAAAACTCAAGCAAAAAAGTCGACTATTTGAAACTTTGTTCCAACTCAGTCAAGGAAGTCCCGGTTTCGAATTTTGTCATCTTGGTGTGCTTTCATATCCAAGGCAAAATTTAAATTTCTGTGAAGTCTCTTTATTTCTACGTATATCTGAAAACAAAAACATATTAAGAAATGATTTTACTTCAAATACATACCATTTTTATAGCACAATCTAGTTTTTGTGAAATAATACAACACGTTTTCTGATGAAGAATCGCACGAGTGAAATTGACAAGTTGCACATTAATCGTAAATATTTCTTCACTTGTGATATTTTGTTTAATTTTAATCACATATTCTGAAAGAAAAATTCCTGCTGAACATTTTCGTATATGATTTATATATCAAAAAGTACAATTTATTTGAAACAAATGGTTAAAACTTGTCGAACAAGCACACAGAAATTCTTGTCGATTTGTTTGAAATAGATTGTCATGAAAGTTTAAGGGTGCTCTCGTCGAGGTCCGCGTTATGAGATTAACTACCCGCAAACCGCAATTTTGCACATCATTGTTATTTGTCGTTCAACTCGCACACATCTTTCAACAACCAAAGTCGCAAAATGTCTGATGCACCAGTAGTAGTCAAGACTCCAGCTAAGTCACCAAAGAAGAAAGCTGCAGCTAAACCAAAGAAAGTAGCTACTCATCCAAAATACAGCGAGATGGTAGGGAAAGCTATCTCTGCATTGAAAGAGCGCGGGGGCTCTAGCCGTCAAGCCATTCTTAAGTACATCATAGCAAACTTCAATGTTGGTAGCGATGCAAAAACAGTCAACACTCACTTGAAGTTAGCTTTGAAATCAGGAGTGAAGAGCAATAGCTTGAAACAGTCGAAGGGTACCGGCGCTTCTGGAAGTTTTAAGATAGGTGAAGTGGCTAAACCAGCTAAGAAGCCAGCAAAGAAAGCAGTTAAGCCTAAAGCCGCTAAACCAAAGAAGGCAAAGACACCTAAAAAGACTGCCACAAAGAAACCTGCAGCAAAGAAACCAGCTGGTGAAAAGAAAGCAGCTAAACCAAAAGCAAAGAAACCAGCTACCAAGAAACCTGCTGCAAAACCCGCTGCCAAATCTGCAAAGAAAGCCACAAAATCACCAAAAAAGACCAAGGCTGCAGCTAAACCAAAGAAGGCAAAGACCCCAAAGAAGAAGTAAATGGAGGAAGCATATGATGCTTTTAAAGCTTAAACAGCCCTTTTAAGGGCTACCAAAATTTTTCAAAAAGAGTCTGAAATTGTTGCATGGTATATAACTTGGTTACAAATAAAATCAAGCTCGTCCCCATATTCCATATCTGTCTTTCTATTCTTGCATTTTTTTGTCTTCTCTAAAGTGCATGTGAACTTGTTAAGTTTTACTATCTTCCACTCTGGATCGTGTAGTTTATTTATATTTTTATACCTGATAATTTTCTTATTTTATACAAATTCTGTCAAGAAATGCTAAATACACGACTTTCGGCGGTTCCTAAATTTATATATCAATTTTTTTAGCACTTTAGTGTCTACGACCATATCACGTTGAAAACACCGGTTCTCGTCCGATCACCGAAGTTAAGCAACGTCGAGCTCGGTTAGTACTTGGATGGGTGACCGCCTGGGAATACCGGGTGTTGTAGACATTTTCTTCTTTTATTTTTTTTACTTATAATTTTTCACTTCTCCCAAACATACGTTCTATCTTTTTTATTTCTTTATATGGATGTCTGGGGATGTAACATTCAATATAATATATCTAACTTTTGAAGGAAACAGAAAATATATCATTCATAATTTAATTTTTTTCATTACCAACCTGGTGAAATCTTTTAAACTATTTTTAAAAATAAATGCAAATCCAGTAATGCACACGTCGGGCCATATATAAGCTTGAGAATTTCACTCTTTTCACATGCATGTGGCTCAAAAACTTAAAACGAAAATCTTAAAAATACTGTTATCCGCCATTTTTGTCCTTTGAACTCGTCTCTTCCTTTTTGACCAGGGCTTATATGATTCACAACATTTCTGAAAGGATTGTGATTATCAAATATTCATTTCAGCAAAAACAAATAAAAAACAATAAATACTAATTAAAGCTTGTAAAACTCAAGCAAAAAAGTCGACTATTTGAAACTTTGTTCCAACTCAGTCAAGGAAGTCCCGGTTTCGAATTTTGTCATCTTGGTGTGCTTTCATATCCAAGGCAAAATTTAAATTTCTGTGAAGTCTCTTTATTTCTACGTATATCTGAAAACAAAAACATATTAAGAAATGATTTTACTTCAAATACATACCATTTTTATAGCACAATCTAGTTTTTGTGAAATAATACAACACGTTTTCTGATGAAGAATCGCACGAGTGAAATTGACAAGTTGCACATTAATCGTAAATATTTCTTCACTTGTGATATTTTGTTTAATTTTAATCACATATTCTGAAAGAAAAATTCCTGCTGAACATTTTCGTATATGATTTATATATCAAAAAGTACAATTTATTTGAAACAAATGGTTAAAACTTGTCGAACAAGCACACAGAAATTCTTGTCGATTTGTTTGAAATAGATTGTCATGAAAGTTTAAGGGTGCTCTCGTCGAGGTCCGCGTTATGAGATTAACTACCCGCAAACCGCAATTTTGCACATCATTGTTATTTGTCGTTCAACTCGCACACATCTTTCAACAACCAAAGTCGCAAAATGTCTGATGCACCAGTAGTAGTCAAGACTCCAGCTAAGTCACCAAAGAAGAAAGCTGCAGCTAAACCAAAGAAAGTAGCTACTCATCCAAAATACAGCGAGATGGTAGGGAAAGCTATCTCTGCATTGAAAGAGCGCGGGGGCTCTAGCCGTCAAGCCATTCTTAAGTACATCATAGCAAACTTCAATGTTGGTAGCGATGCAAAAACAGTCAACACTCACTTGAAGTTAGCTTTGAAATCAGGAGTGAAGAGCAATAGCTTGAAACAGTCGAAGGGTACCGGCGCTTCTGGAAGTTTTAAGATAGGTGAAGTGGCTAAACCAGCTAAGAAGCCAGCAAAGAAAGCAGTTAAGCCTAAAGCCGCTAAACCAAAGAAGGCAAAGACACCTAAAAAGACTGCCACAAAGAAACCTGCAGCAAAGAAACCAGCTGGTGAAAAGAAAGCAGCTAAACCAAAAGCAAAGAAACCAGCTACCAAGAAACCTGCTGCAAAACCCGCTGCCAAATCTGCAAAGAAAGCCACAAAATCACCAAAAAAGACCAAGGCTGCAGCTAAACCAAAGAAGGCAAAGACCCCAAAGAAGAAGTAAATGGAGGAAGCATATGATGCTTTTAAAGCTTAAACAGCCCTTTTAAGGGCTACCAAAATTTTTCAAAAAGAGTCTGAAATTGTTGCATGGTATATAACTTGGTTACAAATAAAATCAAGCTCGTCCCCATATTCCATATCTGTCTTTCTATTCTTGCATTTTTTTGTCTTCTCTAAAGTGCATGTGAACTTGTTAAGTTTTACTATCTTCCACTCTGGATCGTGTAGTTTATTTATATTTTTATACCTGATAATTTTTCTTATTTTATACAAATTCTGTCAAGAAATGCTAAATACACGACTTTCGGCGGTTCCTAAATTTATATATCAATTTTTTTAGCACTTTAGTGTCTACGACCATATCACGTTGAAAACACCGGTTCTCGTCCGATCACCGAAGTTAAGCAACACTTTATTTACTGAAATCAAAGACAATTATCAGTTAATTTTATGTTTCATTTTGTATTCTGCGTAGGTTTCTAATATAAATTGAATGATTGAGCTGCATGAAAGATTAGTGTGAGGTAGCATGATAGTATAGGGACTTGATGTTTTCATAAATATGTTGTAAATTGATGTAGAAGATAATAATGATTTGTGCAATAAATTTTATCAAGATAAAAAAAAAAAAACCGGTTCTCGTCCGATCACCGAAGTTAAGCAACGTCGAGCTCGGTTAGTACTTGGATGGGTGACCGCCTGGGAATACCGGGTGTTGTAGACATTTTCTTCTTTTATTTTTTTTACTTATAATTTTTCACTTCTCCCAAACATACGTTCTATCTTTTTTATTTCTTTATATGGATGTCTGGGGATGTAACATTCAATATAATATATCTAACTTTTGAAGGAAACAGAAAATATATCATTCATAATTTAATTTTTTTCATTACCAACCTGGTGAAATCTTTTAAACTATTTTTAAAAATAAATGCAAATCCAGTAATGCACACGTCGGGCCATATATAAGCTTGAGAATTTCACTCTTTTCACATGCATGTGGCTCAAAAACTTAAAACGAAAATCTTAAAAATACTGTTATCCGCCATTTTTGTCCTTTGAACTCGTCTCTTCCTTTTTGACCAGGGCTTATATGATTCACAACATTTCTGAAAGGATTGTGATTATCAAATATTCATTTCAGCAAAAACAAATAAAAAACAATAAATACTAATTAAAGCTTGTAAAACTCAAGCAAAAAAGTCGACTATTTGAAACTTTGTTCCAACTCAGTCAAGGAAGTCCCGGTTTCGAATTTTGTCATCTTGGTGTGCTTTCATATCCAAGGCAAAATTTAAATTTCTGTGAAGTCTCTTTATTTCTACGTATATCTGAAAACAAAAACATATTAAGAAATGATTTTACTTCAAATACATACCATTTTTATAGCACAATCTAGTTTTTGTGAAATAATACAACACGTTTTCTGATGAAGAATCGCACGAGTGAAATTGACAAGTTGCACATTAATCGTAAATATTTCTTCACTTGTGATATTTTGTTTAATTTTAATCACATATTCTGAAAGAAAAATTCCTGCTGAACATTTTCGTATATGATTTATATATCAAAAAGTACAATTTATTTGAAACAAATGGTTAAAACTTGTCGAACAAGCACACAGAAATTCTTGTCGATTTGTTTGAAATAGATTGTCATGAAAGTTTAAGGGTGCTCTCGTCGAGGTCCGCGTTATGAGATTAACTACCCGCAAACCGCAATTTTGCACATCATTGTTATTTGTCGTTCAACTCGCACACATCTTTCAACAACCAAAGTCGCAAAATGTCTGATGCACCAGTAGTAGTCAAGACTCCAGCTAAGTCACCAAAGAAGAAAGCTGCAGCTAAACCAAAGAAAGTAGCTACTCATCCAAAATACAGCGAGATGGTAGGGAAAGCTATCTCTGCATTGAAAGAGCGCGGGGGCTCTAGCCGTCAAGCCATTCTTAAGTACATCATAGCAAACTTCAATGTTGGTAGCGATGCAAAAACAGTCAACACTCACTTGAAGTTAGCTTTGAAATCAGGAGTGAAGAGCAATAGCTTGAAACAGTCGAAGGGTACCGGCGCTTCTGGAAGTTTTAAGATAGGTGAAGTGGCTAAACCAGCTAAGAAGCCAGCAAAGAAAGCAGTTAAGCCTAAAGCCGCTAAACCAAAGAAGGCAAAGACACCTAAAAAGACTGCCACAAAGAAACCTGCAGCAAAGAAACCAGCTGGTGAAAAGAAAGCAGCTAAACCAAAAGCAAAGAAACCAGCTACCAAGAAACCTGCTGCAAAACCCGCTGCCAAATCTGCAAAGAAAGCCACAAAATCACCAAAAAAGACCAAGGCTGCAGCTAAACCAAAGAAGGCAAAGACCCCAAAGAAGAAGTAAATGGAGGAAGCATATGATGCTTTTAAAGCTTAAACAGCCCTTTTAAGGGCTACCAAAATTTTTCAAAAAGAGTCTGAAATTGTTGCATGGTATATAACTTGGTTACAAATAAAATCAAGCTCGTCCCCATATTCCATATCTGTCTTTCTATTCTTGCATTTTTTTGTCTTCTCTAAAGTGCATGTGAACTTGTTAAGTTTTACTATCTTCCACTCTGGATCGTGTAGTTTATTTATATTTTTATACCTGATAATTTTTCTTATTTTATACAAATTCTGTCAAGAAATGCTAAATACACGACTTTCGGCGGTTCCTAAATTTATATATCAATTTTTTTAGCACTTTAGTGTCTACGACCATATCACGTTGAAAACACCGGTTCTCGTCCGATCACCGAAGTTAAGCAACACTTTATTTACTGAAATCAAAGACAATTATCAGTTAATTTTATGTTTCATTTTGTATTCTGCGTAGGTTTCTAATATAAATTGAATGATTGAGCTGCATGAAAGATTAGTGTGAGGTAGCATGATAGTATAGGGACTTGATGTTTTCATAAATATGTTGTAAATTGATGTAGAAGATAATAATGATTTGTGCAATAAATTTTATCAAGATAAAAAAAAAAAAACCGGTTCTCGTCCGATCACCGAAGTTAAGCAACGTCGAGCTCGGTTAGTACTTGGATGGGTGACCGCCTGGGAATACCGGGTGTTGTAGACATTTTCTTCTTTTATTTTTTTTACTTATAATTTTTCACTTCTCCCAAACATACGTTCTATCTTTTTTATTTCTTTATATGGATGTCTGGGGATGTAACATTCAATATAATATATCTAACTTTTGAAGGAAACAGAAAATATATCATTCATAATTTAATTTTTTTCATTACCAACCTGGTGAAATCTTTTAAACTATTTTTAAAAATAAATGCAAATCCAGTAATGCACACGTCGGGCCATATATAAGCTTGAGAATTTCACTCTTTTCACATGCATGTGGCTCAAAAACTTAAAACGAAAATCTTAAAAATACTGTTATCCGCCATTTTTGTCCTTTGAACTCGTCTCTTCCTTTTTGACCAGGGCTTATATGATTCACAACATTTCTGAAAGGATTGTGATTATCAAATATTCATTTCAGCAAAAACAAATAAAAAACAATAAATACTAATTAAAGCTTGTAAAACTCAAGCAAAAAAGTCGACTATTTGAAACTTTGTTCCAACTCAGTCAAGGAAGTCCCGGTTTCGAATTTTGTCATCTTGGTGTGCTTTCATATCCAAGGCAAAATTTAAATTTCTGTGAAGTCTCTTTATTTCTACGTATATCTGAAAACAAAAACATATTAAGAAATGATTTTACTTCAAATACATACCATTTTTATAGCACAATCTAGTTTTTGTGAAATAATACAACACGTTTTCTGATGAAGAATCGCACGAGTGAAATTGACAAGTTGCACATTAATCGTAAATATTTCTTCACTTGTGATATTTTGTTTAATTTTAATCACATATTCTGAAAGAAAAATTCCTGCTGAACATTTTCGTATATGATTTATATATCAAAAAGTACAATTTATTTGAAACAAATGGTTAAAACTTGTCGAACAAGCACACAGAAATTCTTGTCGATTTGTTTGAAATAGATTGTCATGAAAGTTTAAGGGTGCTCTCGTCGAGGTCCGCGTTATGAGATTAACTACCCGCAAACCGCAATTTTGCACATCATTGTTATTTGTCGTTCAACTCGCACACATCTTTCAACAACCAAAGTCGCAAAATGTCTGATGCACCAGTAGTAGTCAAGACTCCAGCTAAGTCACCAAAGAAGAAAGCTGCAGCTAAACCAAAGAAAGTAGCTACTCATCCAAAATACAGCGAGATGGTAGGGAAAGCTATCTCTGCATTGAAAGAGCGCGGGGGCTCTAGCCGTCAAGCCATTCTTAAGTACATCATAGCAAACTTCAATGTTGGTAGCGATGCAAAAACAGTCAACACTCACTTGAAGTTAGCTTTGAAATCAGGAGTGAAGAGCAATAGCTTGAAACAGTCGAAGGGTACCGGCGCTTCTGGAAGTTTTAAGATAGGTGAAGTGGCTAAACCAGCTAAGAAGCCAGCAAAGAAAGCAGTTAAGCCTAAAGCCGCTAAACCAAAGAAGGCAAAGACACCTAAAAAGACTGCCACAAAGAAACCTGCAGCAAAGAAACCAGCTGGTGAAAAGAAAGCAGCTAAACCAAAAGCAAAGAAACCAGCTACCAAGAAACCTGCTGCAAAACCCGCTGCCAAATCTGCAAAGAAAGCCACAAAATCACCAAAAAAGACCAAGGCTGCAGCTAAACCAAAGAAGGCAAAGACCCCAAAGAAGAAGTAAATGGAGGAAGCATATGATGCTTTTAAAGCTTAAACAGCCCTTTTAAGGGCTACCAAAATTTTTCAAAAAGAGTCTGAAATTGTTGCATGGTATATAACTTGGTTACAAATAAAATCAAGCTCGTCCCCATATTCCATATCTGTCTTTCTATTCTTGCATTTTTTTGTCTTCTCTAAAGTGCATGTGAACTTGTTAAGTTTTACTATCTTCCACTCTGGATCGTGTAGTTTATTTATATTTTTATACCTGATAATTTTCTTATTTTATACAAATTCTGTCAAGAAATGCTAAATACACGACTTTCGGCGGTTCCTAAATTTATATATCAATTTTTTTAGCACTTTAGTGTCTACGACCATATCACGTTGAAAACACCGGTTCTCGTCCGATCACCGAAGTTAAGCAACGTCGAGCTCGGTTAGTACTTGGATGGGTGACCGCCTGGGAATACCGGGTGTTGTAGACATTTTCTTCTTTTATTTTTTTTACTTATAATTTTTCACTTCTCCCAAACATACGTTCTATCTTTTTTATTTCTTTATATGGATGTCTGGGGATGTAACATTCAATATAATATATCTAACTTTTGAAGGAAACAGAAAATATATCATTCATAATTTAATTTTTTTCATTACCAACCTGGTGAAATCTTTTAAACTATTTTTAAAAATAAATGCAAATCCAGTAATGCACACGTCGGGCCATATATAAGCTTGAGAATTTCACTCTTTTCACATGCATGTGGCTCAAAAACTTAAAACGAAAATCTTAAAAATACTGTTATCCGCCATTTTTGTCCTTTGAACTCGTCTCTTCCTTTTTGACCAGGGCTTATATGATTCACAACATTTCTGAAAGGATTGTGATTATCAAATATTCATTTCAGCAAAAACAAATAAAAAACAATAAATACTAATTAAAGCTTGTAAAACTCAAGCAAAAAAGTCGACTATTTGAAACTTTGTTCCAACTCAGTCAAGGAAGTCCCGGTTTCGAATTTTGTCATCTTGGTGTGCTTTCATATCCAAGGCAAAATTTAAATTTCTGTGAAGTCTCTTTATTTCTACGTATATCTGAAAACAAAAACATATTAAGAAATGATTTTACTTCAAATACATACCATTTTTATAGCACAATCTAGTTTTTGTGAAATAATACAACACGTTTTCTGATGAAGAATCGCACGAGTGAAATTGACAAGTTGCACATTAATCGTAAATATTTCTTCACTTGTGATATTTTGTTTAATTTTAATCACATATTCTGAAAGAAAAATTCCTGCTGAACATTTTCGTATATGATTTATATATCAAAAAGTACAATTTATTTGAAACAAATGGTTAAAACTTGTCGAACAAGCACACAGAAATTCTTGTCGATTTGTTTGAAATAGATTGTCATGAAAGTTTAAGGGTGCTCTCGTCGAGGTCCGCGTTATGAGATTAACTACCCGCAAACCGCAATTTTGCACATCATTGTTATTTGTCGTTCAACTCGCACACATCTTTCAACAACCAAAGTCGCAAAATGTCTGATGCACCAGTAGTAGTCAAGACTCCAGCTAAGTCACCAAAGAAGAAAGCTGCAGCTAAACCAAAGAAAGTAGCTACTCATCCAAAATACAGCGAGATGGTAGGGAAAGCTATCTCTGCATTGAAAGAGCGCGGGGGCTCTAGCCGTCAAGCCATTCTTAAGTACATCATAGCAAACTTCAATGTTGGTAGCGATGCAAAAACAGTCAACACTCACTTGAAGTTAGCTTTGAAATCAGGAGTGAAGAGCAATAGCTTGAAACAGTCGAAGGGTACCGGCGCTTCTGGAAGTTTTAAGATAGGTGAAGTGGCTAAACCAGCTAAGAAGCCAGCAAAGAAAGCAGTTAAGCCTAAAGCCGCTAAACCAAAGAAGGCAAAGACACCTAAAAAGACTGCCACAAAGAAACCTGCAGCAAAGAAACCAGCTGGTGAAAAGAAAGCAGCTAAACCAAAAGCAAAGAAACCAGCTACCAAGAAACCTGCTGCAAAACCCCCTGCCAAACTGCAAAGAAAGCCACAAAATCACCAAAAAAGACCAAGGCTGCAGCTAAACCAAAGAAGGCAAAGACCCCAAAGAAGAAGTAAATGGAGGAAGCATATGATGCTTTTAAAGCTTAAACAGCCCTTTTAAGGGCTACCAAAATTTTTCAAAAAGAGTCTGAAATTGTTGCATGGTATATAACTTGGTTACAAATAAAATCAAGCTCGTCCCCATATTCCATATCTGTCTTTCTATTCTTGCATTTTTTTGTCTTCTCTAAAGTGCATGTGAACTTGTTAAGTTTTACTATCTTCCACTCTGGATCGTGTAGTTTATTTATATTTTTATACCTGATAATTTTCTTATTTTATACAAATTCTGTCAAGAAATGCTAAATACACGACTTTCGGCGGTTCCTAAATTTATATATCAATTTTTTTAGCACTTTAGTGTCTACGACCATATCACGTTGAAAACACCGGTTCTCGTCCGATCACCGAAGTTAAGCAACGTCGAGCTCGGTTAGTACTTGGATGGGTGACCGCCTGGGAATACCGGGTGTTGTAGACATTTTCTTCTTTTATTTTTTTTACTTATAATTTTTCACTTCTCCCAAACATACGTTCTATCTTTTTTATTTCTTTATATGGATGTCTGGGGATGTAACATTCAATATAATATATCTAACTTTTGAAGGAAACAGAAAATATATCATTCATAATTTAATTTTTTTCATTACCAACCTGGTGAAATCTTTTAAACTATTTTTAAAAATAAATGCAAATCCAGTAATGCACACGTCGGGCCATATATAAGCTTGAGAATTTCACTCTTTTCACATGCATGTGGCTCAAAAACTTAAAACGAAAATCTTAAAAATACTGTTATCCGCCATTTTTGTCCTTTGAACTCGTCTCTTCCTTTTTGACCAGGGCTTATATGATTCACAACATTTCTGAAAGGATTGTGATTATCAAATATTCATTTCAGCAAAAACAAATAAAAAACAATAAATACTAATTAAAGCTTGTAAAACCCAAGCAAAAAAGTCGACTATTTGAAACTTTGTTCCAACTCAGTCAAGGAAGTCCCGGTTTCGAATTTTGTCATCTTGGTGTGCTTTCATATCCAAGGCAAAATTTAAATTTCTGTGAAGTCTCTTTATTTCTACGTATATCTGAAAACAAAAACATATTAAGAAATGATTTTACTTCAAATACATACCATTTTTATAGCACAATCTAGTTTTTGTGAAATAATACAACACGTTTTCTGATGAAGAATCGCACGAGTGAAATTGACAAGTTGCACATTAATCGTAAATATTTCTTCACTTGTGATATTTTGTTTAATTTTAATCACATATTCTGAAAGAAAAATTCCTGCTGAACATTTTCGTATATGATTTATATATCAAAAAGTACAATTTATTTGAAACAAATGGTTAAAACTTGTCGAACAAGCACACAGAAATTCTTGTCGATTTGTTTGAAATAGATTGTCATGAAAGTTTAAGGGTGCTCTCGTCGAGGTCCGCGTTATGAGATTAACTACCCGCAAACCGCAATTTTGCACATCATTGTTATTTGTCGTTCAACTCGCACACATCTTTCAACAACCAAAGTCGCAAAATGTCTGATGCACCAGTAGTAGTCAAGACTCCAGCTAAGTCACCAAAGAAGAAAGCTGCAGCTAAACCAAAGAAAGTAGCTACTCATCCAAAATACAGCGAGATGGTAGGGAAAGCTATCTCTGCATTGAAAGAGCGCGGGGGCTCTAGCCGTCAAGCCATTCTTAAGTACATCATAGCAAACTTCAATGTTGGTAGCGATGCAAAAACAGTCAACACTCACTTGAAGTTAGCTTTGAAATCAGGAGTGAAGAGCAATAGCTTGAAACAGTCGAAGGGTACCGGCGCTTCTGAAAGTTTTAAGATAGGTGAAGTGGCTAAACCAGCTAAGAAGCCAGCAAAGAAAGCAGTTAAGCCTAAAGCCGCTAAACCAAAGAAGGCAAAGACACCTAAAAAGACTGCCACAAAGAAACCTGCAGCAAAGAAACCAGCTGGTGAAAAGAAAGCAGCTAAACCAAAAGCAAAGAAACCAGCTACCAAGAAACCTGCTGCAAAACCCGCTGCCAAATCTGCAAAGAAAGCCACAAAATCACCAAAAAAGACCAAGGCTGCAGCTAAACCAAAGAAGGCAAAGACCCCAAAGAAGAAGTAAATGGAGGAAGCATATGATGCTTTTAAAGCTTAAACAGCCCTTTTAAGGGCTACCAAAATTTTTCAAAAAGAGTCTGAAATTGTTGCATGGTATATAACTTGGTTACAAATAAAATCAAGCTCGTCCCCATATTCCATATCTGTCTTTCTATTCTTGCATTTTTTTGTCTTCTCTAAAGTGCATGTGAACTTGTTAAGTTTTACTATCTTCCACTCTGGATCGTGTAGTTTATTTATATTTTTATACCTGATAATTTTCTTATTTTATACAAATTCTGTCAAGAAATGCTAAATACACGACTTTCGGCGGTTCCTAAATTTATATATCAATTTTTTTAGCACTTTAGTGTCTACGACCATATCACGTTGAAAACACCGGTTCTCGTCCGATCACCGAAGTTAAGCAACGTCGAGCTCGGTTAGTACTTGGATGGGTGACCGCCTGGGAATACCGGGTGTTGTAGACATTTTCTTCTTTTATTTTTTTTACTTATAATTTTTCACTTCTCCCAAACATACGTTCTATCTTTTTTATTTCTTTATATGGATGTCTGGGGATGTAACATTCAATATAATATATCTAACTTTTGAAGGAAACAGAAAATATATCATTCATAATTTAATTTTTTTCATTACCAACCTGGTGAAATCTTTTAAACTATTTTTAAAAATAAATGCAAATCCAGTAATGCACACGTCGGGCCATATATAAGCTTGAGAATTTCACTCTTTTCACATGCATGTGGCTCAAAAACTTAAAACGAAAATCTTAAAAATACTGTTATCCGCCATTTTTGTCCTTTGAACTCGTCTCTTCCTTTTTGACCAGGGCTTATATGATTCACAACATTTCTGAAAGGATTGTGATTATCAAATATTCATTTCAGCAAAAACAAATAAAAAACAATAAATACTAATTAAAGCTTGTAAAACTCAAGCAAAAAAGTCGACTATTTGAAACTTTGTTCCAACTCAGTCAAGGAAGTCCCGGTTTCGAATTTTGTCATCTTGGTGTGCTTTCATATCCAAGGCAAAATTTAAATTTCTGTGAAGTCTCTTTATTTCTACGTATATCTGAAAACAAAAACATATTAAGAAATGATTTTACTTCAAATACATACCATTTTTATAGCACAATCTAGTTTTTGTGAAATAATACAACACGTTTTCTGATGAAGAATCGCACGAGTGAAATTGACAAGTTGCACATTAATCGTAAATATTTCTTCACTTGTGATATTTTGTTTAATTTTAATCACATATTCTGAAAGAAAAATTCCTGCTGAACATTTTCGTATATGATTTATATATCAAAAAGTACAATTTATTTGAAACAAATGGTTAAAACTTGTCGAACAAGCACACAGAAATTCTTGTCGATTTGTTTGAAATAGATTGTCATGAAAGTTTAAGGGTGCTCTCGTCGAGGTCCGCGTTATGAGATTAACTACCCGCAAACCGCAATTTTGCACATCATTGTTATTTGTCGTTCAACTCGCACACATCTTTCAACAACCAAAGTCGCAAAATGTCTGATGCACCAGTAGTAGTCAAGACTCCAGCTAAGTCACCAAAGAAGAAAGCTGCAGCTAAACCAAAGAAAGTAGCTACTCATCCAAAATACAGCGAGATGGTAGGGAAAGCTATCTCTGCATTGAAAGAGCGCGGGGGCTCTAGCCGTCAAGCCATTCTTAAGTACATCATAGCAAACTTCAATGTTGGTAGCGATGCAAAAACAGTCAACACTCACTTGAAGTTAGCTTTGAAATCAGGAGTGAAGAGCAATAGCTTGAAACAGTCGAAGGGTACCGGCGCTTCTGGAAGTTTTAAGATAGGGGTAAGGCTAAACCAGCTAAGAAGCCAGCAAAGAAAGCAGTTAAGCCTAAAGCCGCTAAACCAAAGAAGGCAAAGACACCTAAAAAGACTGCCACAAAGAAACCTGCAGCAAAG
Source organism: Mytilus californianus (assembly GCF_021869535.1). Taxonomy (NCBI): domain Eukaryota; kingdom Metazoa; phylum Mollusca; class Bivalvia; order Mytilida; family Mytilidae; genus Mytilus; species Mytilus californianus. The sequence goes on from NW_026262581.1 coordinate 129,569, forward strand.
AAACCAGCTGGTGAAAAGAAAGCAGCTAAACCAAAAGCAAAGAAACCAGCTACCAAGAAACCTGCTGCAAAACCCGCTGCCAAATCTGCAAAGAAAGCCACAAAATCACCAAAAAAGACCAAGGCTGCAGCTAAACCAAAGAAGGCAAAGACCCCAAAGAAGAAGTAAATGGAGGAAGCATATGATGCTTTTAAAGCTTAAACAGCCCTTTTAAGGGCTACCAAAATTTTTCAAAAAGAGTCTGAAATTGTTGCATGGTATATAACTTGGTTACAAATAAAATCAAGCTCGTCCCCATATTCCATATCTGTCTTTCTATTCTTGCATTTTTTTGTCTTCTCTAAAGTGCATGTGAACTTGTTAAGTTTTACTATCTTCCACTCTGGATCGTGTAGTTTATTTATATTTTTATACCTGATAATTTTCTTATTTTATACAAATTCTGTCAAGAAATGCTAAATACACGACTTTCGGCGGTTCCTAAATTTATATATCAATTTTTTTAGCACTTTAGTGTCTACGACCATATCACGTTGAAAACACCGGTTCTCGTCCGATCACCGAAGTTAAGCAACGTCGAGCTCGGTTAGTACTTGGATGGGTGACCGCCTGGGAATACCGGGTGTTGTAGACATTTTCTTCTTTTATTTTTTTTACTTATAATTTTTCACTTCTCCCAAACATACGTTCTATCTTTTTTATTTCTTTATATGGATGTCTGGGGATGTAACATTCAATATAATATATCTAACTTTTGAAGGAAACAGAAAATATATCATTCATAATTTAATTTTTTTCATTACCAACCTGGTGAAATCTTTTAAACTATTTTTAAAAATAAATGCAAATCCAGTAATGCACACGTCGGGCCATATATAAGCTTGAGAATTTCACTCTTTTCACATGCATGTGGCTCAAAAACTTAAAACGAAAATCTTAAAAATACTGTTATCCGCCATTTTTGTCCTTTGAACTCGTCTCTTCCTTTTTGACCAGGGCTTATATGATTCACAACATTTCTGAAAGGATTGTGATTATCAAATATTCATTTCAGCAAAAACAAATAAAAAACAATAAATACTAATTAAAGCTTGTAAAACTCAAGCAAAAAAGTCGACTATTTGAAACTTTGTTCCAACTCAGTCAAGGAAGTCCCGGTTTCGAATTTTGTCATCTTGGTGTGCTTTCATATCCAAGGCAAAATTTAAATTTCTGTGAAGTCTCTTTATTTCTACGTATATCTGAAAACAAAAACATATTAAGAAATGATTTTACTTCAAATACATACCATTTTTATAGCACAATCTAGTTTTTGTGAAATAATACAACACGTTTTCTGATGAAGAATCGCACGAGTGAAATTGACAAGTTGCACATTAATCGTAAATATTTCTTCACTTGTGATATTTTGTTTAATTTTAATCACATATTCTGAAAGAAAAATTCCTGCTGAACATTTTACTATATGATTTATATATCAAAAAGTACAATTTATTTGAAACAAATGGTTAAAACTTGTCGAACAAGCACACAGAAATTCTTGTCGATTTGTTTGAAATAGATTGTCATGAAAGTTTAAGGGTGCTCTCGTCGAGGTCCGCGTTATGAGATTAACTACCCGCAAACCGCAATTTTGCACATCATTGTTATTTGTCGTTCAACTCGCACACATCTTTCAACAACCAAAGTCGCAAAATGTCTGATGCACCAGTAGTAGTCAAGACTCCAGCTAAGTCACCAAAGAAGAAAGCTGCAGCTAAACCAAAGAAAGTAGCTACTCATCCAAAATACAGCGAGATGGTAGGGAAAGCTATCTCTGCATTGAAAGAGCGCGGGGGCTCTAGCCGTCAAGCCATTCTTAAGTACATCATAGCAAACTTCAATGTTGGTAGCGATGCAAAAACAGTCAACACTCACTTGAAGTTAGCTTTGAAATCAGGAGTGAAGAGCAATAGCTTGAAACAGTCGAAGGGTACCGGCGCTTCTGGAAGTTTTAAGATAGGTGAAGTGGCTAAACCAGCTAAGAAGCCAGCAAAGAAAGCAGTTAAGCCTAAAGCCGCTAAACCAAAGAAGGCAAAGACACCTAAAAAGACTGCCACAAAGAAACCTGCAGCAAAGAAACCAGCTGGTGAAAAGAAAGCAGCTAAACCAAAAGCAAAGAAACCAGCTACCAAGAAACCTGCTGCAAAACCCGCTGCCAAATCTGCAAAGAAAGCCACAAAATCACCAAAAAAGACCAAGGCTGCAGCTAAACCAAAGAAGGCAAAGACCCCAAAGAAGAAGTAAATGGAGGAAGCATATGATGCTTTTAAAGCTTAAACAGCCCTTTTAAGGGCTACCAAAATTTTTCAAAAAGAGTCTGAAATTGTTGCATGGTATATAACTTGGTTACAAATAAAATCAAGCTCGTCCCCATATTCCATATCTGTCTTTCTATTCTTGCATTTTTTTGTCTTCTCTAAAGTGCATGTGAACTTGTTAAGTTTTACTATCTTCCACTCTGGATCGTGTAGTTTATTTATATTTTTATACCTGATAATTTTCTTATTTTATACAAATTCTGTCAAGAAATGCTAAATACACGACTTTCGGCGGTTCCTAAATTTATATATCAATTTTTTTAGCACTTTAGTGTCTACGACCATATCACGTTGAAAACACCGGTTCTCGTCCGATCACCGAAGTTAAGCAACGTCGAGCTCGGTTAGTACTTGGATGGGTGACCGCCTGGGAATACCGGGTGTTGTAGACATTTTCTTCTTTTATTTTTTTTACTTATAATTTTTCACTTCTCCCAAACATACGTTCTATCTTTTTTATTTCTTTATATGGATGTCTGGGGATGTAACATTCAATATAATATATCTAACTTTTGAAGGAAACAGAAAATATATCATTCATAATTTAATTTTTTTCATTACCAACCTGGTGAAATCTTTTAAACTATTTTTAAAAATAAATGCAAATCCAGTAATGCACACGTCGGGCCATATATAAGCTTGAGAATTTCACTCTTTTCACATGCATGTGGCTCAAAAACTTAAAACGAAAATCTTAAAAATACTGTTATCCGCCATTTTTGTCCTTTGAACTCGTCTCTTCCTTTTTGACCAGGGCTTATATGATTCACAACATTTCTGAAAGGATTGTGATTATCAAATATTCATTTCAGCAAAAACAAATAAAAAACAATAAATACTAATTAAAGCTTGTAAAACTCAAGCAAAAAAGTCGACTATTTGAAACTTTGTTCCAACTCAGTCAAGGAAGTCCCGGTTTCGAATTTTGTCATCTTGGTGTGCTTTCATATCCAAGGCAAAATTTAAATTTCTGTGAAGTCTCTTTATTTCTACGTATATCTGAAAACAAAAACATATTAAGAAATGATTTTACTTCAAATACATACCATTTTTATAGCACAATCTAGTTTTTGTGAAATAATACAACACGTTTTCTGATGAAGAATCGCACGAGTGAAATTGACAAGTTGCACATTAATCGTAAATATTTCTTCACTTGTGATATTTTGTTTAATTTTAATCACATATTCTGAAAGAAAAATTCCTGCTGAACATTTTCGTATATGATTTATATATCAAAAAGTACAATTTATTTGAAACAAATGGTTAAAACTTGTCGAACAAGCACACAGAAATTCTTGTCGATTTGTTTGAAATAGATTGTCATGAAAGTTTAAGGGTGCTCTCGTCGAGGTCCGCGTTATGAGATTAACTACCCGCAAACCGCAATTTTGCACATCATTGTTATTTGTCGTTCAACTCGCACACATCTTTCAACAACCAAAGTCGCAAAATGTCTGATGCACCAGTAGTAGTCAAGACTCCAGCTAAGTCACCAAAGAAGAAAGCTGCAGCTAAACCAAAGAAAGTAGCTACTCATCCAAAATACAGCGAGATGGTAGGGAAAGCTATCTCTGCATTGAAAGAGCGCGGGGGCTCTAGCCGTCAAGCCATTCTTAAGTACATCATAGCAAACTTCAATGTTGGTAGCGATGCAAAAACAGTCAACACTCACTTGAAGTTAGCTTTGAAATCAGGAGTGAAGAGCAATAGCTTGAAACAGTCGAAGGGTACCGGCGCTTCTGGAAGTTTTAAGATAGGTGAAGTGGCTAAACCAGCTAAGAAGCCAGCAAAGAAAGCAGTTAAGCCTAAAGCCGCTAAACCAAAGAAGGCAAAGACACCTAAAAAGACTGCCACAAAGAAACCTGCAGCAAAGAAACCAGCTGGTGAAAAGAAAGCAGCTAAACCAAAAGCAAAGAAACCAGCTACCAAGAAACCTGCTGCAAAACCCGCTGCCAAATCTGCAAAGAAAGCCACAAAATCACCAAAAAAGACCAAGGCTGCAGCTAAACCAAAGAAGGCAAAGACCCCAAAGAAGAAGTAAATGGAGGAAGCATATGATGCTTTTAAAGCTTAAACAGCCCTTTTAAGGGCTACCAAAATTTTTCAAAAAGAGTCTGAAATTGTTGCATGGTATATAACTTGGTTACAAATAAAATCAAGCTCGTCCCCATATTCCATATCTGTCTTTCTATTCTTGCATTTTTTTGTCTTCTCTAAAGTGCATGTGAACTTGTTAAGTTTTACTATCTTCCACTCTGGATCGTGTAGTTTATTTATATTTTTATACCTGATAATTTTCTTATTTTATACAAATTCTGTCAAGAAATGCTAAATACACGACTTTCGGCGGTTCCTAAATTTATATATCAATTTTTTTTAGCACTTTAGTGTCTACGACCATATCACGTTGAAAACACCGGTTCTCGTCCGATCACCGAAGTTAAGCAACGTCGAGCTCGGTTAGTACTTGGATGGGTGACCGCCTGGGAATACCGGGTGTTGTAGACATTTTCTTCTTTTATTTTTTTTACTTATAATTTTTCACTTCTCCCAAACATACGTTCTATCTTTTTTATTTCTTTATATGGATGTCTGGGGATGTAACATTCAATATAATATATCTAACTTTTGAAGGAAACAGAAAATATATCATTCATAATTTAATTTTTTTCATTACCAACCTGGTGAAATCTTTTAAACTATTTTTAAAAATAAATGCAAATCCAGTAATGCACACGTCGGGCCATATATAAGCTTGAGAATTTCACTCTTTTCACATGCATGTGGCTCAAAAACTTAAAACGAAAATCTTAAAAATACTGTTATCCGCCATTTTTGTCCTTTGAACTCGTCTCTTCCTTTTTGACCAGGGCTTATATGATTCACAACATTTCTGAAAGGATTGTGATTATCAAATATTCATTTCAGCAAAAACAAATAAAAAACAATAAATACTAATTAAAGCTTGTAAAACTCAAGCAAAAAAGTCGACTATTTGAAACTTTGTTCCAACTCAGTCAAGGAAGTCCCGGTTTCGAATTTTGTCATCTTGGTGTGCTTTCATATCCAAGGCAAAATTTAAATTTCTGTGAAGTCTCTTTATTTCTACGTATATCTGAAAACAAAAACATATTAAGAAATGATTTTACTTCAAATACATACCATTTTTATAGCACAATCTAGTTTTTGTGAAATAATACAACACGTTTTCTGATGAAGAATCGCACGAGTGAAATTGACAAGTTGCACATTAATCGTAAATATTTCTTCACTTGTGATATTTTGTTTAATTTTAATCACATATTCTGAAAGAAAAATTCCTGCTGAACATTTTCGTATATGATTTATATATCAAAAAGTACAATTTATTTGAAACAAATGGTTAAAACTTGTCGAACAAGCACACAGAAATTCTTGTCGATTTGTTTGAAATAGATTGTCATGAAAGTTTAAGGGTGCTCTCGTCGAGGTCCGCGTTATGAGATTAACTACCCGCAAACCGCAATTTTGCACATCATTGTTATTTGTCGTTCAACTCGCACACATCTTTCAACAACCAAAGTCGCAAAATGTCTGATGCACCAGTAGTAGTCAAGACTCCAGCTAAGTCACCAAAGAAGAAAGCTGCAGCTAAACCAAAGAAAGTAGCTACTCATCCAAAATACAGCGAGATGGTAGGGAAAGCTATCTCTGCATTGAAAGAGCGCGGGGGCTCTAGCCGTCAAGCCATTCTTAAGTACATCATAGCAAACTTCAATGTTGGTAGCGATGCAAAAACAGTCAACACTCACTTGAAGTTAGCTTTGAAATCAGGAGTGAAGAGCAATAGCTTGAAACAGTCGAAGGGTACCGGCGCTTCTGGAAGTTTTAAGATAGGTGAAGTGGCTAAACCAGCTAAGAAGCCAGCAAAGAAAGCAGTTAAGCCTAAAGCCGCTAAACCAAAGAAGGCAAAGACACCTAAAAAGACTGCCACAAAGAAACCTGCAGCAAAGAAACCAGCTGGTGAAAAGAAAGCAGCTAAACCAAAAGCAAAGAAACCAGCTACCAAGAAACCTGCTGCAAAACCCGCTGCCAAATCTGCAAAGAAAGCCACAAAATCACCAAAAAAGACCAAGGCTGCAGCTAAACCAAAGAAGGCAAAGACCCCAAAGAAGAAGTAAATGGAGGAAGCATATGATGCTTTTAAAGCTTAAACAGCCCTTTTAAGGGCTACCAAAATTTTTCAAAAAGAGTCTGAAATTGTTGCATGGTATATAACTTGGTTACAAATAAAATCAAGCTCGTCCCCATATTCCATATCTGTCTTTCTATTCTTGCATTTTTTTGTCTTCTCTAAAGTGCATGTGAACTTGTTAAGTTTTACTATCTTCCACTCTGGATCGTGTAGTTTATTTATATTTTTATACCTGATAATTTTCTTATTTTATACAAATTCTGTCAAGAAATGCTAAATACACGACTTTCGGCGGTTCCTAAATTTATATATCAATTTTTTTAGCACTTTAGTGTCTACGACCATATCACGTTGAAAACACCGGTTCTCGTCCGATCACCGAAGTTAAGCAACGTCGAGCTCGGTTAGTACTTGGATGGGTGACCGCCTGGGAATACCGGGTGTTGTAGACATTTTCTTCTTTTATTTTTTTTACTTATAATTTTTCACTTCTCCCAAACATACGTTCTATCTTTTTTATTTCTTTATATGGATGTCTGGGGATGTAACATTCAATATAATATATCTAACTTTTGAAGGAAACAGAAAATATATCATTCATAATTTAATTTTTTTCATTACCAACCTGGTGAAATCTTTTAAACTATTTTTAAAAATAAATGCAAATCCAGTAATGCACACGTCGGGCCATATATAAGCTTGAGAATTTCACTCTTTTCACATGCATGTGGCTCAAAAACTTAAAACGAAAATCTTAAAAATACTGTTATCCGCCATTTTTGTCCTTTGAACTCGTCTCTTCCTTTTTGACCAGGGCTTATATGATTCACAACATTTCTGAAAGGATTGTGATTATCAAATATTCATTTCAGCAAAAACAAATAAAAAACAATAAATACTAATTAAAGCTTGTAAAACTCAAGCAAAAAAGTCGACTATTTGAAACTTTGTTCCAACTCAGTCAAGGAAGTCCCGGTTTCGAATTTTGTCATCTTGGTGTGCTTTCATATCCAAGGCAAAATTTAAATTTCTGTGAAGTCTCTTTATTTCTACGTATATCTGAAAACAAAAACATATTAAGAAATGATTTTACTTCAAATACATACCATTTTTATAGCACAATCTAGTTTTTGTGAAATAATACAACACGTTTTCTGATGAAGAATCGCACGAGTGAAATTGACAAGTTGCACATTAATCGTAAATATTTCTTCACTTGTGATATTTTGTTTAATTTTAATCACATATTCTGAAAGAAAAATTCCTGCTGAACATTTTCGTATATGATTTATATATCAAAAAGTACAATTTATTTGAAACAAATGGTTAAAACTTGTCGAACAAGCACACAGAAATTCTTGTCGATTTGTTTGAAATAGATTGTCATGAAAGTTTAAGGGTGCTCTCGTCGAGGTCCGCGTTATGAGATTAACTACCCGCAAACCGCAATTTTGCACATCATTGTTATTTGTCGTTCAACTCGCACACATCTTTCAACAACCAAAGTCGCAAAATGTCTGATGCACCAGTAGTAGTCAAGACTCCAGCTAAGTCACCAAAGAAGAAAGCTGCAGCTAAACCAAAGAAAGTAGCTACTCATCCAAAATACAGCGAGATGGTAGGGAAAGCTATCTCTGCATTGAAAGAGCGCGGGGGCTCTAGCCGTCAAGCCATTCTTAAGTACATCATAGCAAACTTCAATGTTGGTAGCGATGCAAAAACAGTCAACACTCACTTGAAGTTAGCTTTGAAATCAGGAGTGAAGAGCAATAGCTTGAAACAGTCGAAGGGTACCGGCGCTTCTGGAAGTTTTAAGATAGGTGAAGTGGCTAAACCAGCTAAGAAGCCAGCAAAGAAAGCAGTTAAGCCTAAAGCCGCTAAACCAAAGAAGGCAAAGACACCTAAAAAGACTGCCACAAAGAAACCTGCAGCAAAGAAACCAGCTGGTGAAAAGAAAGCAGCTAAACCAAAAGCAAAGAAACCAGCTACCAAGAAACCTGCTGCAAAACCCGCTGCCAAATCTGCAAAGAAAGCCACAAAATCACCAAAAAAGACCAAGGCTGCAGCTAAACCAAAGAAGGCAAAGACCCCAAAGAAGAAGTAAATGGAGGAAGCATATGATGCTTTTAAAGCTTAAACAGCCCTTTTAAGGGCTACCAAAATTTTTCAAAAAGAGTCTGAAATTGTTGCATGGTATATAACTTGGTTACAAATAAAATCAAGCTCGTCCCCATATTCCATATCTGTCTTTCTATTCTTGCATTTTTTTGTCTTCTCTAAAGTGCATGTGAACTTGTTAAGTTTTACTATCTTCCACTCTGGATCGTGTAGTTTATTTATATTTTTATACCTGATAATTTTCTTATTTTATACAAATTCTGTCAAGAAATGCTAAATACACGACTTTCGGCGGTTCCTAAATTTATATATCAATTTTTTTAGCACTTTAGTGTCTACGACCATATCACGTTGAAAACACCGGTTCTCGTCCGATCACCGAAGTTAAGCAACGTCGAGCTCGGTTAGTACTTGGATGGGTGACCGCCTGGGAATACCGGGTGTTGTAGACATTTTCTTCTTTTATTTTTTTTACTTATAATTTTTCACTTCTCCCAAACATACGTTCTATCTTTTTTATTTCTTTATATGGATGTCTGGGGATGTAACATTCAATATAATATATCTAACTTTTGAAGGAAACAGAAAATATATCATTCATAATTTAATTTTTTTCATTACCAACCTGGTGAAATCTTTTAAACTATTTTTAAAAATAAATGCAAATCCAGTAATGCACACGTCGGGCCATATATAAGCTTTAGAATTTCACTCTTTTCACATGCATGTGGCTCAAAAACTTAAAACGAAAATCTTAAAAATACTGTTATCCGCCATTTTTGTCCTTTGAACTCGTCTCTTCCTTTTTGACCAGGGCTTATATGATTCACAACATTTCTGAAAGGATTGTGATTATCAAATATTCATTTCAGCAAAAACAAATAAAAAACAATAAATACTAATTAAAGCTTGTAAAACTCAAGCAAAAAAGTCGACTATTTGAAACTTTGTTCCAACTCAGTCAAGGAAGTCCCGGTTTCGAATTTTGTCATCTTGGTGTGCTTTCATATCCAAGGCAAAATTTAAATTTCTGTGAAGTCTCTTTATTTCTACGTATATCTGAAAACAAAAACGTATTAAGAAATGATTTTACTTCAAATACATACCATTTTTATAGCACAATCTAGTTTTTGTGAAATAATACAACACGTTTTCTGATGAAGAATCGCACGAGTGAAATTGACAAGTTGCACATTAATCGTAAATATTTCTTCACTTGTGATATTTTGTTTAATTTTAATCACATATTCTGAAAGAAAAATTCCTGCTGAACATTTTCGTATATGATTTATATATCAAAAAGTACAATTTATTTGAAACAAATGGTTAAAACTTGTCGAACAAGCACACAGAAATTCTTGTCGATTTGTTTGAAATAGATTGTCATGAAAGTTTAAGGGTGCTCTCGTCGAGGTCCGCGTTATGAGATTAACTACCCGCAAACCGCAATTTTGCACATCATTGTTATTTGTCGTTCAACTCGCACACATCTTTCAACAACCAAAGTCGCAAAATGTCTGATGCACCAGTAGTAGTCAAGACTCCAGCTAAGTCACCAAAGAAGAAAGCTGCAGCTAAACCAAAGAAAGTAGCTACTCATCCAAAATACAGCGAGATGGTAGGGAAAGCTATCTCTGCATTGAAAGAGCGCGGGGGCTCTAGCCGTCAAGCCATTCTTAAGTACATCATAGCAAACTTCAATGTTGGTAGCGATGCAAAAACAGTCCCAGGAAACCAGCTACCAAGAAACCTGCTGCAAAACCCGCTGCCAAATCTGCAAAGAAAGCCACAAAATCACCAAAAAAGACCAAGGCTGCAGCTAAACCAAAGAAGGCAAAGACCCCAAAGAAGAAGTAAATGGAGGAAGCATATGATGCTTTTAAAGCTTAAACAGCCCTTTTAAGGGCTACCAAAATTTTTCAAAAAGAGTCTGAAATTGTTGCATGGTATATAACTTGGTTACAAATAAAATCAAGCTCGTCCCCATATTCCATATCTGTCTTTCTATTCTTGCATTTTTTTGTCTTCTCTAAAGTGCATGTGAACTTGTTAAGTTTTACTATCTTCCACTCTGGATCGTGTAGTTTATTTATATTTTTATACCTGATAATTTTCTTATTTTATACAAATTCTGTCAAGAAATGCTAAATACACGACTTTCGGCGGTTCCTAAATTTATATATCAATTTTTTTAGCACTTTAGTGTCTACGACCATATCACGTTGAAAACACCGGTTCTCGTCCGATCACCGAAGTTAAGCAACGTCGAGCTCGGTTAGTACTTGGATGGGTGACCGCCTGGGAATACCGGGTGTTGTAGACATTTTCTTCTTTTATTTTTTTTACTTATAATTTTTCACTTCTCCCAAACATACGTTCTATCTTTTTTATTTCTTTATATGGATGTCTGGGGATGTAACATTCAATATAATATATCTAACTTTTGAAGGAAACAGAAAATATATCATTCATAATTTAATTTTTTTCATTACCAACCTGGTGAAATCTTTTAAACTATTTTTAAAAATAAATGCAAATCCAGTAATGCACACGTCGGGCCATATATAAGCTTGAGAATTTCACTCTTTTCACATGCATGTGGCTCAAAAACTTAAAACGAAAATCTTAAAAATACTGTTATCCGCCATTTTTGTCCTTTGAACTCGTCTCTTCCTTTTTGACCAGGGCTTATATGATTCACAACATTTCTGAAAGGATTGTGATTATCAAATATTCATTTCAGCAAAAACAAATAAAAAACAATAAATACTAATTAAAGCTTGTAAAACTCAAGCAAAAAAGTCGACTATTTGAAACTTTGTTCCAACTCAGTCAAGGAAGTCCCGGTTTCGAATTTTGTCATCTTGGTGTGCTTTCATATCCAAGGCAAAATTTAAATTTCTGTGAAGTCTCTTTATTTCTACGTATATCTGAAAACAAAAACGTATTAAGAAATGATTTTACTTCAAATACATACCATTTTTATAGCACAATCTAGTTTTTGTGAAATAATACAACACGTTTTCTGATGAAGAATCGCACGAGTGAAATTGACAAGTTGCACATTAATCGTAAATATTTCTTCACTTGTGATATTTTGTTTAATTTTAATCACATATTCTGAAAGAAAAATTCCTGCTGAACATTTTCGTATATGATTTATATATCAAAAAGTACAATTTATTTGAAACAAATGGTTAAAACTTGTCGAACAAGCACACAGAAATTCTTGTCGATTTGTTTGAAATAGATTGTCATGAAAGTTTAAGGGTGCTCTCGTCGAGGTCCGCGTTATGAGATTAACTACCCGCAAACCGCAATTTTGCACATCATTGTTATTTGTCGTTCAACTCGCACACATCTTTCAACAACCAAAGTCGCAAAATGTCTGATGCACCAGTAGTAGTCAAGACTCCAGCTAAGTCACCAAAGAAGAAAGCTGCAGCTAAACCAAAGAAAGTAGCTACTCATCCAAAATACAGCGAGATGGTAGGGAAAGCTATCTCTGCATTGAAAGAGCGCGGGGGCTCTAGCCGTCAAGCCATTCTTAAGTACATCATAGCAAACTTCAATGTTGGTAGCGATGCAAAAACAGTCAACACTCACTTGAAGTTAGCTTTGAAATCAGGAGTGAAGAGCAATAGCTTGAAACAGTCGAAGGGTACCGGCGCTTCTGGAAGTTTTAAGATAGGTGAAGTGGCTAAACCAGCTAAGAAGCCAGCAAAGAAAGCAGTTAAGCCTAAAGCCGCTAAACCAAAGAAGGCAAAGACACCTAAAAAGACTGCCACAAAGAAACCTGCAGCAAAGAAACCAGCTGGTGAAAAGAAAGCAGCTAAACCAAAAGCAAAGAAACCAGCTACCAAGAAACCTGCTGCAAAACCCGCTGCCAAATCTGCAAAGAAAGCCACAAAATCACCAAAAAAGACCAAGGCTGCAGCTAAACCAAAGAAGGCAAAGACCCCAAAGAAGAAGTAAATGGAGGAAGCATATGATGCTTTTAAAGCTTAAACAGCCCTTTTAAGGGCTACCAAAATTTTTCAAAAAGAGTCTGAAATTGTTGCATGGTATATAACTTGGTTACAAATAAAATCAAGCTCGTCCCCATATTCCATATCTGTCTTTCTATTCTTGCATTTTTTTGTCTTCTCTAAAGTGCATGTGAACTTGTTAAGTTTTACTATCTTCCACTCTGGATCGTGTAGTTTATTTATATTTTTATACCTGATAATTTTCTTATTTTATACAAATTCTGTCAAGAAATGCTAAATACACGACTTTCGGCGGTTCCTAAATTTATATATCAATTTTTTTAGCACTTTAGTGTCTACGACCATATCACGTTGAAAACACCGGTTCTCGTCCGATCACCGAAGTTAAGCAACGTCGAGCTCGGTTAGTACTTGGATGGGTGACCGCCTGGGAATACCGGGTGTTGTAGACATTTTCTTCTTTTATTTTTTTTACTTATAATTTTTCACTTCTCCCAAACATACGTTCTATCTTTTTTATTTCTTTATATGGATGTCTGGGGATGTAACATTCAATATAATATATCTAACTTTTGAAGGAAACAGAAAATATATCATTCATAATTTAATTTTTTTCATTACCAACCTGGTGAAATCTTTTAAACTATTTTTAAAAATAAATGCAAATCCAGTAATGCACACGTCGGGCCATATATAAGCTTGAGAATTTCACTCTTTTCACATGCATGTGGCTCAAAAACTTAAAACGAAAATCTTAAAAATACTGTTATCCGCCATTTTTGTCCTTTGAACTCGTCTCTTCCTTTTTGACCAGGGCTTATATGATTCACAACATTTCTGAAAGGATTGTGATTATCAAATATTCATTTCAGCAAAAACAAATAAAAAACAATAAATACTAATTAAAGCTTGTAAAACTCAAGCAAAAAAGTCGACTATTTGAAACTTTGTTCCAACTCAGTCAAGGAAGTCCCGGTTTCGAATTTTGTCATCTTGGTGTGCTTTCATATCCAAGGCAAAATTTAAATTTCTGTGAAGTCTCTTTATTTCTACGTATATCTGAAAACAAAAACGTATTAAGAAATGATTTTACTTCAAATACATACCATTTTTATAGCACAATCTAGTTTTTGTGAAATAATACAACACGTTTTCTGATGAAGAATCGCACGAGTGAAATTGACAAGTTGCACATTAATCGTAAATATTTCTTCACTTGTGATATTTTGTTTAATTTTAATCACATATTCTGAAAGAAAAATTCCTGCTGAACATTTTCGTATATGATTTATATATCAAAAAGTACAATTTATTTGAAACAAATGGTTAAAACTTGTCGAACAAGCACACAGAAATTCTTGTCGATTTGTTTGAAATAGATTGTCATGAAAGTTTAAGGGTGCTCTCGTCGAGGTCCGCGTTATGAGATTAACTACCCGCAAACCGCAATTTTGCACATCATTGTTATTTGTCGTTCAACTCGCACACATCTTTCAACAACCAAAGTCGCAAAATGTCTGATGCACCAGTAGTAGTCAAGACTCCAGCTAAGTCACCAAAGAAGAAAGCTGCAGCTAAACCAAAGAAAGTAGCTACTCATCCAAAATACAGCGAGATGGTAGGGAAAGCTATCTCTGCATTGAAAGAGCGCGGGGGCTCTAGCCGTCAAGCCATTCTTAAGTACATCATAGCAAACTTCAATGTTGGTAGCGATGCAAAAACAGTCAACACTCACTTGAAGTTAGCTTTGAAATCAGGAGTGAAGAGCAATAGCTTGAAACAGTCGAAGGGTACCGGCGCTTCTGGAAGTTTTAAGATAGGTGAAGTGGCTAAACCAGCTAAGAAGCCAGCAAAGAAAGCAGTTAAGCCTAAAGCCGCTAAACCAAAGAAGGCAAAGACACCTAAAAAGACTGCCACAAAGAAACCTGCAGCAAAGAAACCAGCTGGTGAAAAGAAAGCAGCTAAACCAAAAGCAAAGAAACCAGCTACCAAGAAACCTGCTGCAAAACCCGCTGCCAAATCTGCAAAGAAAGCCACAAAATCACCAAAAAAGACCAAGGCTGCAGCTAAACCAAAGAAGGCAAAGACCCCAAAGAAGAAGTAAATGGAGGAAGCATATGATGCTTTTAAAGCTTAAACAGCCCTTTTAAGGGCTACCAAATTTTTTCAAAAAGAGTCTGAAATTGTTGCATGGTATATAACTTGGTTACAAATAAAATCAAGCTCGTCCCCATATTCCATATCTGTCTTTCTATTCTTGCATTTTTTTGTCTTCTCTAAAGTGCATGTGAACTTGTTAAGTTTTACTATCTTCCACTCTGGATCGTGTAGTTTATTTATATTTTTATACCTGATAATTTTCTTATTTTATACAAATTCTGTCAAGAAATGCTAAATACACGACTTTCGGCGGTTCCTAAATTTATATATCAATTTTTTTAGCACTTTAGTGTCTACGACCATATCACGTTGAAAACACCGGTTCTCGTCCGATCACCGAAGTTAAGCAACGTCGAGCTCGGTTAGTACTTGGATGGGTGACCGCCTGGGAATACCGGGTGTTGTAGACATTTTCTTCTTTTATTTTTTTTACTTATAATTTTTCACTTCTCCCAAACATACGTTCTATCTTTTTTATTTCTTTATATGGATGTCTGGGGATGTAACATTCAATATAATATATCTAACTTTTGAAGGAAACAGAAAATATATCATTCATAATTTAATTTTTTTCATTACCAACCTGGTGAAATCTTTTAAACTATTTTTAAAAATAAATGCAAATCCAGTAATGCACACGTCGGGCCATATATAAGCTTGAGAATTTCACTCTTTTCACATGCATGTGGCTCAAAAACTTAAAACGAAAATCTTAAAAATACTGTTATCCGCCATTTTTGTCCTTTGAACTCGTCTCTTCCTTTTTGACCAGGGCTTATATGATTCACAACATTTCTGAAAGGATTGTGATTATCAAATATTCATTTCAGCAAAAACAAATAAAAAACAATAAATACTAATTAAAGCTTGTAAAACTCAAGCAAAAAAGTCGACTATTTGAAACTTTGTTCCAACTCAGTCAAGGAAGTCCCGGTTTCGAATTTTGTCATCTTGGTGTGCTTTCATATCCAAGGCAAAATTTAAATTTCTGTGAAGTCTCTTTATTTCTACGTATATCTGAAAACAAAAACATATTAAGAAATGATTTTACTTCAAATACATACCATTTTTATAGCACAATCTAGTTTTGGTGAAATAATACAACACGTTTTCTGATGAAGAATCGCACGAGTGAAATTGACAAGTTGCACATTAATCGTAAATATTTCTTCACTTGTGATATTTTGTTTAATTTTAATCACATATTCTGAAAGAAAAATTCCTGCTGAACATTTTCGTATATGATTTATATATCAAAAAGTACAATTTATTTGAAACAAATGGTTAAAACTTGTCGAACAAGCACACAGAAATTCTTGTCGATTTGTTTGAAATAGATTGTCATGAAAGTTTAAGGGTGCTCTCGTCGAGGTCCGCGTTATGAGATTAACTACCCGCAAACCGCAATTTTGCACATCATTGTTATTTGTCGTTCAACTCGCACACATCTTTCAACAACCAAAGTCGCAAAATGTCTGATGCACCAGTAGTAGTCAAGACTCCAGCTAAGTCACCAAAGAAGAAAGCTGCAGCTAAACCAAAGAAAGTAGCTACTCATCCAAAATACAGCGAGATGGTAGGGAAAGCTATCTCTGCATTGAAAGAGCGCGGGGGCTCTAGCCGTCAAGCCATTCTTAAGTACATCATAGCAAACTTCAATGTTGGTAGCGATGCAAAAACAGTCAACACTCACTTGAAGTTAGCTTTGAAATCAGGAGTGAAGAGCAATAGCTTGAAACAGTCGAAGGGTACCGGCGCTTCTGGAAGTTTTAAGATAGGTGAAGTGGCTAAACCAGCTAAGAAGCCAGCAAAGAAAGCAGTTAAGCCTAAAGCCGCTAAACCAAAGAAGGCAAAGACACCTAAAAAGACTGCCACAAAGAAACCTGCAGCAAAGAAACCAGCTGGTGAAAAGAAAGCAGCTAAACCAAAAGCAAAGAAACCAGCTACCAAGAAACCTGCTGCAAAACCCGCTGCCAAATCTGCAAAGAAAGCCACAAAATCACCAAAAAAGACCAAGGCTGCAGCTAAACCAAAGAAGGCAAAGACCCCAAAGAAGAAGTAAATGGAGGAAGCATATGATGCTTTTAAAGCTTAAACAGCCCTTTTAAGGGCTACCAAAATTTTTCAAAAAGAGTCTGAAATTGTTGCATGGTATATAACTTGGTTACAAATAAAATCAAGCTCGTCCCCATATTCCATATCTGTCTTTCTATTCTTGCATTTTTTTGTCTTCTCTAAAGTGCATGTGAACTTGTTAAGTTTTACTATCTTCCACTCTGGATCGTGTAGTTTATTTATATTTTTATACCTGATAATTTTCTTATTTTATACAAATTCTGTCAAGAAATGCTAAATACACGACTTTCGGCGGTTCCTAAATTTATATATCAATTTTTTTAGCACTTTAGTGTCTACGACCATATCACGTTGAAAACACCGGTTCTCGTCCGATCACCGAAGTTAAGCAACGTCGAGCTCGGTTAGTACTTGGATGGGTGACCGCCTGGGAATACCGGGTTGTGTAGACATTTTCTTCTTTTATTTTTTTTACTTTTAATTTTTCACTTCTCCCAAACATACGTTCTATCTTTTTTATTTCTTTATATGGATGTCTGGGGATGTAACATTCAATATAATATATCTAACTTTTGAAGGAAACAGAAAATATATCATTCATAATTTAATTTTTTTCATTACCAACCTGGTGAAATCTTTTAAACTATTTTTAAAAATAAATGCAAATCCAGTAATGCACACGTCGGGCCATATATAAGCTTGAGAATTTCACTCTTTTCACATGCATGTGGCTCAAAAACTTAAAACGAAAATCTTAAAAATACTGTTATCCGCCATTTTTGTCCTTTGAACTCGTCTCTTCCTTTTTGACCAGGGCTTATATGATTCACAACATTTCTGAAAGGATTGTGATTATCAAATATTCATTTCAGCAAAAACAAATAAAAAACAATAAATACTAATTAAAGCTTGTAAAACTCAAGCAAAAAAGTCGACTATTTGAAACTTTGTTCCAACTCAGTCAAGGAAGTCCCGGTTTCGAATTTTGTCATCTTGGTGTGCTTTCATATCCAAGGCAAAATTTAAATTTCTGTGAAGTCTCTTTATTTCTACGTATATCTGAAAACAAAAACATATTAAGAAATGATTTTACTTCAAATACATACCATTTTTATAGCACAATCTAGTTTTTGTGAAATAATACAACACGTTTTCTGATGAAGAATCGCACGAGTGAAATTGACAAGTTGCACATTAATCGTAAATATTTCTTCACTTGTGATATTTTGTTTAATTTTAATCACATATTCTGAAAGAAAAATTCCTGCTGAACATTTTCGTATATGATTTATATATCAAAAAGTACAATTTATTTGAAACAAATGGTTAAAACTTGTCGAACAAGCACACAGAAATTCTTGTCGATTTGTTTGAAATAGATTGTCATGAAAGTTTAAGGGTGCTCTCGTCGAGGTCCGCGTTATGAGATTAACTACCCGCAAACCGCAATTTTGCACATCATTGTTATTTGTCGTTCAACTCGCACACATCTTTCAACAACCAAAGTCGCAAAATGTCTGATGCACCAGTAGTAGTCAAGACTCCAGCTAAGTCACCAAAGAAGAAAGCTGCAGCTAAACCAAAGAAAGTAGCTACTCATCCAAAATACAGCGAGATGGTAGGGAAAGCTATCTCTGCATTGAAAGAGCGCGGGGGCTCTAGCCGTCAAGCCATTCTTAAGTACATCATAGCAAACTTCAATGTTGGTAGCGATGCAAAAACAGTCAACACTCACTTGAAGTTAGCTTTGAAATCAGGAGTGAAGAGCAATAGCTTGAAACAGTCGAAGGGTACCGGCGCTTCTGGAAGTTTTAAGATAGGTGAAGTGGCTAAACCAGCTAAGAAGCCAGCAAAGAAAGCAGTTAAGCCTAAAGCCGCTAAACCAAAGAAGGCAAATACACCTAAAAAGACTGCCACAAAGAAACCTGCAGCAAAGAAACCAGCTGGTGAAAAGAAAGCAGCTAAACCAAAAGCAAAGAAACCAGCTACCAAGAAACCTGCTGCAAAACCCGCTGCCAAATCTGCAAAGAAAGCCACAAAATCACCAAAAAAGACCAAGGCTGCAGCTAAACCAAAGAAGGCAAAGACCCCAAAGAAGAAGTAAATGGAGGAAGCATATGATGCTTTTAAAGCTTAAACAGCCCTTTTAAGGGCTACCAAAATTTTTCAAAAAGAGTCTGAAATTGTTGCATGGTATATAACTTGGTTACAAATAAAATCAAGCTCGTCCCCATATTCCATATCTGTCTTTCTATTCTTGCATTTTTTTGTCTTCTCTAAAGTGCATGTGAACTTGTTAAGTTTTACTATCTTCCACTCTGGATCGTGTAGTTTATTTATATTTTTATACCTGATAATTTTCTTATTTTATACAAATTCTGTCAAGAAATGCTAAATACACGACTTTCGGCGGTTCCTAAATTTATATATCAATTTTTTTAGCACTTTAGTGTCTACGACCATATCACGTTGAAAACACCGGTTCTCGTCCGATCACCGAAGTTAAGCAACGTCGAGCTCGGTTAGTACTTGGATGGGTGACCGCCTGGGAATACCGGGTTGTGTAGACATTTTCTTCTTTTATTTTTTTTACTTTTAATTTTTCACTTCTCCCAAACATACGTTCTATCTTTTTTATTTCTTTATATGGATGTCTGGGGATGTAACATTCAATATAATATATCTAACTTTTGAAGGAAACAGAAAATATATCATTCATAATTTAATTTTTTTCATTACCAACCTGGTGAAATCTTTTAAACTATTTTTAAAAATAAATGCAAATCCAGTAATGCACACGTCGGGCCATATATAAGCTTGAGAATTTCACTCTTTTCACATGCATGTGGCTCAAAAACTTAAAACGAAAATCTTAAAAATACTGTTATCCGCCATTTTTGTCCTTTGAACTCGTCTCTTCCTTTTTGACCAGGGCTTATATGATTCACAACATTTCTGAAAGGATTGTGATTATCAAATATTCATTTCAGCAAAAACAAATAAAAAACAATAAATACTAATTAAAGCTTGTAAAACTCAAGCAAAAAAGTCGACTATTTGAAACTTTGTTCCAACTCAGTCAAGGAAGTCCCGGTTTCGAATTTTGTCATCTTGGTGTGCTTTCATATCCAAGGCAAAATTTAAATTTCTGTGAAGTCTCTTTATTTCTACGTATATCTGAAAACAAAAACATATTAAGAAATGATTTTACTTCAAATACATACCATTTTTATAGCACAATCTAGTTTTTGTGAAATAATACAACACGTTTTCTGATGAAGAATCGCACGAGTGAAATTGACAAGTTGCACATTAATCGTAAATATTTCTTCACTTGTGATATTTTGTTTAATTTTAATCACATATTCTGAAAGAAAAATTCCTGCTGAACATTTTCGTATATGATTTATATATCAAAAAGTACAATTTATTTGAAACAAATGGTTAAAACTTGTCGAACAAGCACACAGAAATTCTTGTCGATTTGTTTGAAATAGATTGTCATGAAAGTTTAAGGGTGCTCTCGTCGAGGTCCGCGTTATGAGATTAACTACCCGCAAACCGCAATTTTCCACATCATTGTTATTTGTCGTTCAACTCGCACACATCTTTCAACAACCAAAGTCGCAAAATGTCTGATGCACCAGTAGTAGTCAAGACTCCAGCTAAGTCACCAAAGAAGAAAGCTGCAGCTAAACCAAAGAAAGTAGCTACTCATCCAAAATACAGCGAGATGGTAGGGAAAGCTATCTCTGCATTGAAAGAGCGCGGGGGCTCTAGCCGTCAAGCCATTCTTAAGTACATCATAGCAAACTTCAATGTTGGTAGCGATGCAAAAACAGTCAACACTCACTTGAAGTTAGCTTTGAAATCAGGAGTGAAGAGCAATAGCTTGAAACAGTCGAAGGGTACCGGCGCTTCTGGAAGTTTTAAGATAGGTGAAGTGGCTAAACCAGCTAAGAAGCCAGCAAAGAAAGCAGTTAAGCCTAAAGCCGCTAAACCAAAGAAGGCAAAGACACCTAAAAAGACTGCCACAAAGAAACCTGCAGCAAAGAAACCAGCTGGTGAAAAGAAAGCAGCTAAACCAAAAGCAAAGAAACCAGCTACCAAGAAACCTGCTGCAAAACCCGCTGCCAAATCTGCAAAGAAAGCCACAAAATCACCAAAAAAGACCAAGGCTGCAGCTAAACCAAAGAAGGCAAAGACCCCAAAGAAGAAGTAAATGGAGGAAGCATATGATGCTTTTAAAGCTTAAACAGCCCTTTTAAGGGCTACCAAAATTTTTCAAAAAGAGTCTGAAATTGTTGCATGGTATATAACTTGGTTACAAATAAAATCAAGCTCGTCCCCATATTCCATATCTGTCTTTCTATTCTTGCATTTTTTTGTCTTCTCTAAAGTGCATGTGAACTTGTTAAGTTTTACTATCTTCCACTCTGGATCGTGTAGTTTATTTATATTTTTATACCTGATAATTTTCTTATTTTATACAAATTCTGTCAAGAAATGCTAAATACACGACTTTCGGCGGTTCCTAAATTTATATATCAATTTTTTTAGCACTTTAGTGTCTACGACCATATCACGTTGAAAACACCGGTTCTCGTCCGATCACCGAAGTTAAGCAACGTCGAGCTCGGTTAGTACTTGGATGGGTGACCGCCTGGGAATACCGGGTTGTGTAGACATTTTCTTCTTTTATTTTTTTTACATTTAATTTTTCACTTCTCCCAAACATACGTTCTATCTTTTTTATTTCTTTATATGGATGTCTGGGGATGTAACATTCAATATAATATATCTAACTTTTGAAGGAAACAGAAAATATATCATTCATAATTTAATTTTTTTCATTACCAACCTGGTGAAATCTTTTAAACTATTTTTAAAAATAAATGCAAATCCAGTAATGCACACGTCGGGCCATATATAAGCTTGAGAATTTCACTCTTTTCACATGCATGTGGCTCAAAAACTTAAAACGAAAATCTTAAAAATACTGTTATCCGCCATTTTTGTCCTTTGAACTCGTCTCTTCCTTTTTGACCAGGGCTTATATGATTCACAACATTTCTGAAAGGATTGTGATTATCAAATATTCATTTCAGCAAAAACAAATAAAAAACAATAAATACTAATTAAAGCTTGTAAAACTCAAGCAAAAAAGTCGACTATTTGAAACTTTGTTCCAACTCAGTCAAGGAAGTCCCGGTTTCGAATTTTGTCATCTTGGTGTGCTTTCATATCCAAGGCAAAATTTAAATTTCTGTGAAGTCTCTTTATTTCTACGTATATCTGAAAACAAAAACATATTAAGAAATGATTTTACTTCAAATACATACCATTTTTATAGCACAATCTAGTTTTTGTGAAATAATACAACACGTTTTCTGATGAAGAATCGCACGAGTGAAATTGACAAGTTGCACATTAATCGTAAATATTTCTTCACTTGTGATATTTTGTTTAATTTTAATCACATATTCTGAAAGAAAAATTCCTGCTGAACATTTTCGTATATGATTTATATATCAAAAAGTACAATTTATTTGAAACAAATGGTTAAAACTTGTCGAACAAGCACACAGAAATTCTTGTCGATTTGTTTGAAATAGATTGTCATGAAAGTTTAAGGGTGCTCTCGTCGAGGTCCGCGTTATGAGATTAACTACCCGCAAACCGCAATTTTGCACATCATTGTTATTTGTCGTTCAACTCGCACACATCTTTCAACAACCAAAGTCGCAAAATGTCTGATGCACCA
The DNA here is from genome assembly GCF_021869535.1 of Mytilus californianus. Taxonomy (NCBI): domain Eukaryota; kingdom Metazoa; phylum Mollusca; class Bivalvia; order Mytilida; family Mytilidae; genus Mytilus; species Mytilus californianus. The sequence continues at coordinate 152,213 of NW_026262581.1, forward strand.
GTAGTAGTCAAGACTCCAGCTAAGTCACCAAAGAAGAAAGCTGCAGCTAAACCAAAGAAAGTAGCTACTCATCCAAAATACAGCGAGATGGTAGGGAAAGCTATCTCTGCATTGAAAGAGCGCGGGGGCTCTAGCCGTCAAGCCATTCTTAAGTACATCATAGCAAACTTCAATGTTGGTAGCGATGCAAAAACAGTCAACACTCACTTGAAGTTAGCTTTGAAATCAGGAGTGAAGAGCAATAGCTTGAAACAGTCGAAGGGTACCGGCGCTTCTGGAAGTTTTAAGATAGGTGAAGTGGCTAAACCAGCTAAGAAGCCAGCAAAGAAAGCAGTTAAGCCTAAAGCCGCTAAACCAAAGAAGGCAAAGACACCTAAAAAGACTGCCACAAAGAAACCTGCAGCAAAGAAACCAGCTGGTGAAAAGAAAGCAGCTAAACCAAAAGCAAAGAAACCAGCTACCAAGAAACCTGCTGCAAAACCCGCTGCCAAATCTGCAAAGAAAGCCACAAAATCACCAAAAAAGACCAAGGCTGCAGCTAAACCAAAGAAGGCAAAGACCCCAAAGAAGAAGTAAATGGAGGAAGCATATGATGCTTTTAAAGCTTAAACAGCCCTTTTAAGGGCTACCAAAATTTTTCAAAAAGAGTCTGAAATTGTTGCATGGTATATAACTTGGTTACAAATAAAATCAAGCTCGTCCCCATATTCCATATCTGTCTTTCTATTCTTGCATTTTTTTGTCTTCTCTAAAGTGCATGTGAACTTGTTAAGTTTTACTATCTTCCACTCTGGATCGTGTAGTTTATTTATATTTTTATACCTGATAATTTTCTTATTTTATACAAATTCTGTCAAGAAATGCTAAATACACGACTTTCGGCGGTTCCTAAATTTATATATCAATTTTTTTAGCACTTTAGTGTCTACGACCATATCACGTTGAAAACACCGGTTCTCGTCCGATCACCGAAGTTAAGCAACGTCGAGCTCGGTTAGTACTTGGATGGGTGACCGCCTGGGAATACCGGGTGTTGTAGACATTTTCTTCTTTTATTTTTTTTACTTATAATTTTTCACTTCTCCCAAACATACGTTCTATCTTTTTTATTTCTTTATATGGATGTCTGGGGATGTAACATTCAATATAATATATCTAACTTTTGAAGGAAACAGAAAATATATCATTCATAATTTAATTTTTTTTCATTACCAACCTGGTGAAATCTTTTAAACTATTTTTAAAAATAAATGCAAATCCAGTAATGCACACGTCGGGCCATATATAAGCTTGAGAATTTCACTCTTTTCACATGCATGTGGCTCAAAAACTTAAAACGAAAATCTTAAAAATACTGTTATCCGCCATTTTTGTCCTTTGAACTCGTCTCTTCCTTTTTGACCAGGGCTTATATGATTCACAACATTTCTGAAAGGATTGTGATTATCAAATATTCATTTCAGCAAAAACAAATAAAAAACAATAAATACTAATTAAAGCTTGTAAAACTCAAGCAAAAAAGTCGACTATTTGAAACTTTGTTCCAACTCAGTCAAGGAAGTCCCGGTTTCGAATTTTGTCATCTTGGTGTGCTTTCATATCCAAGGCAAAATTTAAATTTCTGTGAAGTCTCTTTATTTCTACGTATATCTGAAAACAAAAACATATTAAGAAATGATTTTACTTCAAATACATACCATTTTTATAGCACAATCTAGTTTTTGTGAAATAATACAACACGTTTTCTGATGAAGAATCGCACGAGTGAAATTGACAAGTTGCACATTAATCGTAAATATTTCTTCACTTGTGATATTTTGTTTAATTTTAATCACATATTCTGAAAGAAAAATTCCTGCTGAACATTTTCGTATATGATTTATATATCAAAAAGTACAATTTATTTGAAACAAATGGTTAAAACTTGTCGAACAAGCACACAGAAATTCTTGTCGATTTGTTTGAAATAGATTGTCATGAAAGTTTAAGGGTGCTCTCGTCGAGGTCCGCGTTATGAGATTAACTACCCGCAAACCGCAATTTTGCACATCATTGTTATTTGTCGTTCAACTCGCACACATCTTTCAACAACCAAAGTCGCAAAATGTCTGATGCACCATGTAGTAGTCAAGACTCCAGCTAAGTCACCAAAGAAGAAAGCTGCAGCTAAACCAAAGAAAGTAGCTACTCATCCAAAATACAGCGAGATGGTAGGGAAAGCTATCTCTGCATTGAAAGAGCGCGGGGGCTCTAGCCGTCAAGCCATTCTTAAGTACATCATAGCAAACTTCAATGTTGGTAGCGATGCAAAAACAGTCAACACTCACTTGAAGTTAGCTTTGAAATCAGGAGTGAAGAGCAATAGCTTGAAACAGTCGAAGGGTACCGGCGCTTCTGGAAGTTTTAAGATAGGTGAAGTGGCTAAACCAGCTAAGAAGCCAGCAAAGAAAGCAGTTAAGCCTAAAGCCGCTAAACCAAAGAAGGCAAAGACACCTAAAAAGACTGCCACAAAGAAACCTGCAGCAAAGAAACCAGCTGGTGAAAAGAAAGCAGCTAAACCAAAAGCAAAGAAACCAGCTACCAAGAAACCTGCTGCAAAACCCGCTGCCAAATCTGCAAAGAAAGCCACAAAATCACCAAAAAAGACCAAGGCTGCAGCTAAACCAAAGAAGGCAAAGACCCCAAAGAAGAAGTAAATGGAGGAAGCATATGATGCTTTTAAAGCTTAAACAGCCCTTTTAAGGGCTACCAAAATTTTTCAAAAAGAGTCTGAAATTGTTGCATGGTATATAACTTGGTTACAAATAAAATCAAGCTCGTCCCCATATTCCATATCTGTCTTTCTATTCTTGCATTTTTTTGTCTTCTCTAAAGTGCATGTGAACTTGTTAAGTTTTACTATCTTCCACTCTGGATCGTGTAGTTTATTTATATTTTTATACCTGATAATTTTCTTATTTTATACAAATTCTGTCAAGAAATGCTAAATACACGACTTTCGGCGGTTCCTAAATTTATATATCAATTTTTTTAGCACTTTAGTGTCTACGACCATATCACGTTGAAAACACCGGTTCTCGTCCGATTACCGAAGTTAAGCAACGTCGAGCTCGGTTAGTACTTGGATGGGTGACCGCCTGGGAATACCGGGTGTTGTAGACATTTTCTTCTTTTATTTTTTTTACTTATAATTTTTCACTTTTCCCAAACATACGTTCTATCTTTTTTATTTCTTTATATGGATGTCTGGGGATGTAACATTCAATATAATATATCTAACTTTTGAAGGAAACAGAAAATATATCATTCATAATTTAATTTTTTTCATTACCAACCTAGTGAAATCTTTTAAACTATTTTTAAAAATAAATGCAAATCCAGTAATGCACACGTCGGGCCATATATAAGCTTGAGAATTTCACTCTTTTCACATGCATGTGGCTCAAAAACTTAAAACGAAAATCTTAAAAATACTGTTATCCGCCATTTTTGTCCTTTGAACTCGTCTCTTCCTTTTTGACCAGGGCTTATATGATTCACAACATTTCTGAAAGGATTGTGATTATCAAATATTCATTTCAGCAAAAACAAATAAAAAACAATAAATACTAATTAAAGCTTGTAAAACTCAAGCAAAAAAGTCGACTATTTGAAACTTTGTTCCAACTCAGTCAAGGAAGTCCCGGTTTCGAATTTTGTCATCTTGGTGTGCTTTCATATCCAAGGCAAAATTTAAATTTCTGTGAAGTCTCTTTATTTCTACGTATATCTGAAAACAAAAACATATTAAGAAATGATTTTACTTCAAATACATACCATTTTTATAGCACAATCTAGTTTTGGTGAAATAATACAACACGTTTTCTGATGAAGAATCGCACGAGTGAAATTGACAAGTTGCACATTAATCGTAAATATTTCTTCACTTGTGATATTTTGTTTAATTTTAATCACATATTCTGAAAGAAAAATTCCTGCTGAACATTTTCGTATATGATTTATATATCAAAAAGTACAATTTATTTGAAACAAATGGTTAAAACTTGTCGAACAAGCACACAGAAATTCTTGTCGATTTGTTTGAAATAGATTGTCATGAAAGTTTAAGGGTGCTCTCGTCGAGGTCCGCGTTATGAGATTAACTACCCGCAAACCGCAATTTTCCACATCATTGTTATTTGTCGTTCAACTCGCACACATCTTTCAACAACCAAAGTCGCAAAATGTCTGATGCACCAGTAGTAGTCAAGACTCCAGCTAAGTCACCAAAGAAGAAAGCTGCAGCTAAACCAAAGAAAGTAGCTACTCATCCAAAATACAGCGAGATGGTAGGGAAAGCTATCTCTGCATTGAAAGAGCGCGGGGGCTCTAGCCGTCAAGCCATTCTTAAGTACATCATAGCAAACTTCAATGTTGGTAGCGATGCAAAAACAGTCAACACTCACTTGAAGTTAGCTTTGAAATCAGGAGTGAAGAGCAATAGCTTGAAACAGTCGAAGGGTACCGGCGCTTCTGGAAGTTTTAAGATAGGTGAAGTGGCTAAACCAGCTAAGAAGCCAGCAAAGAAAGCAGTTAAGCCTAAAGCCGCTAAACCAAAGAAGGCAAAGACACCTAAAAAGACTGCCACAAAGAAACCTGCAGCAAAGAAACCAGCTGGTGAAAAGAAAGCAGCTAAACCAAAAGCAAAGAAACCAGCTACCAAGAAACCTGCTGCAAAACCCGCTGCCAAATCTGCAAAGAAAGCCACAAAATCACCAAAAAAGACCAAGGCTGCAGCTAAACCAAAGAAGGCAAAGACCCCAAAGAAGAAGTAAATGGAGGAAGCATATGATGCTTTTAAAGCTTAAACAGCCCTTTTAAGGGCTACCAAAATTTTTCAAAAAGAGTCTGAAATTGTTGCATGGTATATAACTTGGTTACAAATAAAATCAAGCTCGTCCCCATATTCCATATCTGTCTTTCTATTCTTGCATTTTTTTGTCTTCTCTAAAGTGCATGTGAACTTGTTAAGTTTTACTATCTTCCACTCTGGATCGTGTAGTTTATTTATATTTTTATACCTGATAATTTTCTTATTTTATACAAATTCTGTCAAGAAATGCTAAATACACGACTTTCGGCGGTTCCTAAATTTATATATCATTTTTTTTAGCACTTTAGTGTCTACGACCATATCACGTTGAAAACACCGGTTCTCGTCCGATCACCGAAGTTAAGCAACGTCGAGCTCGGTTAGTACTTGGATGGGTGACCGCCTGGGAATACCGGGTGTTGTAGACATTTTCTTCTTTTATTTTTTTTACTTATAATTTTTCACTTCTCCCAAACATACGTTCTATCTTTTTTATTTCTTTATATGGATGTCTGGGGATGTAACATTCAATATAATATATCTAACTTTTGAAGGAAACACTGAGAAAATATATCATTCATAATTTAATTTTTTTCATTACCAACCTGGTGAAATCTTTTAAACTATTTTTAAAAATAAATGCAAATCCAGTAATGCACACGTCGGGCCATATATAAGCTTGAGAATTTCACTCTTTTCACATGCATGTGGCTCAAAAGCTTAAAACGAAAATCTTAAAAATACTGTTATCCGCCATTTTTGTCCTTTGAACTCGTCTCTTCCTTTTTGACCAGGGCTTATATGATTCACAACATTTCTGAAAGGATTGTGATTATCAAATATTCATTTCAGCAAAAACAAATAAAAAACAATAAATACTAATTAAAGCTTGTAAAACTCAAGCAAAAAAGTCGACTATTTGAAACTTTGTTCCAACTCAGTCAAGGAAGTCCCGGTTTCGAATTTTGTCATCTTGGTGTGCTTTCATATCCAAGGCAAAATTTAAATTTCTGTGAAGTCTCTTTATTTCTACGTATATCTGAAAACAAAAACATATTAAGAAATGATTTTACTTCAAATGCATACCATTTTTATAGCACAATCTAGTTTTTGTGAAATAATACAACACGTTTTCTGATGAAGAATCGCACGAGTGAAATTGACAAGTTGCACATTAATCGTAAATATTTCTTCACTTGTGATATTTTGTTTAATTTTAATCACATATTCTGAAAGAAAAATTCCTGCTGAACATTTTCGTATATGATTTATATATCAAAAAGTACAATTTATTTGAAACAAATGGTTAAAACTTGTCGAACAAGCACACAGAAATTCTTGTCGATTTGTTTGAAATAGATTGTCATGAAAGTTTAAGGGTGCTCTCGTCGAGGTCCGCGTTATGAGATTAACTACCCGCAAACCGCAATTTTGCACATCATTGTTATTTGTCGTTCAACTCGCACACATCTTTCAACAACCAAAGTCGCAAAATGTCTGATGCACCAGTAGTAGTCAAGACTCCAGCTAAGTCACCAAAGAAGAAAGCTGCAGCTAAACCAAAGAAAGTAGCTACTCATCCAAAATACAGCGAGATGGTAGGGAAAGCTATCTCTGCATTGAAAGAGCGCGGGGGCTCTAGCCGTCAAGCCATTCTTAAGTACATCATAGCAAACTTCAATGTTGGTAGCGATGCAAAAACAGTCAACACTCACTTGAAGTTAGCTTTGAAATCAGGAGTGAAGAGCAATAGCTTGAAACAGTCGAAGGGTACCGGCGCTTCTGGAAGTTTTAAGATAGGTGAAGTGGCTAAACCAGCTAAGAAGCCAGCAAAGAAAGCAGTTAAGCCTAAAGCCGCTAAACCAAAGAAGGCAAAGACACCTAAAAAGACTGCCACAAAGAAACCTGCAGCAAAGAAACCAGCTGGTGAAAAGAAAGCAGCTAAACCAAAAGCAAAGAAACCAGCTACCAAGAAACCTGCTGCAAAACCCGCTGCCAAATCTGCAAAGAAAGCCACAAAATCACCAAAAAAGACCAAGGCTGCAGCTAAACCAAAGAAGGCAAAGACCCCAAAGAAGAAGTAAATGGAGGAAGCATATGATGCTTTTAAAGCTTAAACAGCCCTTTTAAGGGCTACCAAAATTTTTCAAAAAGAGTCTGAAATTGTTGCATGGTATATAACTTGGTTACAAATAAAATCAAGCTCGTCCCCATATTCCATATCTGTCTTTCTATTCTTGCATTTTTTTGTCTTCTCTAAAGTGCATGTGAACTTGTTAAGTTTTACTATCTTCCACTCTGGATCGTGTAGTTTATTTATATTTTTATACCTGATAATTTTCTTATTTTATACAAATTCTGTCAAGAAATGCTAAATACACGACTTTCGGCGGTTCCTAAATTTATATATCAATTTTTTTAGCACTTTAGTGTCTACGACCATATCACGTTGAAAACACCGGTTCTCGTCCGATCACCGAAGTTAAGCAACGTCGAGCTCGGTTAGTACTTGGATGGGTGACCGCCTGGGAATACCGGGTGTTGTAGACATTTTCTTCTTTTATTTTTTTTACTTATAATTTTTCACTTCTCCCAAACATACGTTCTATCTTTTTTATTTCTTTATATGGATGTCTGGGGATGTAACATTCAATATAATATATCTAACTTTTGAAGGAAACACTGAGAAAATATATCATTCATAATTTAATTTTTTTCATTACCAACCTGGTGAAATCTTTTAAACTATTTTTAAAAATAAATGCAAATCCAGTAATGCACACGTCGGGCCATATATAAGCTTGAGAATTTCACTCTTTTCACATGCATGTGGCTCAAAAACTTAAAACGAAAATCTTAAAAATACTGTTATCCGCCATTTTTGTCCTTTGAACTCGTCTCTTCCTTTTTGACCAGGGCTTATATGATTCACAACATTTCTGAAAGGATTGTGATTATCAAATATTCATTTCAGCAAAAACAAATAAAAAACAATAAATACTAATTAAAGCTTGTAAAACTCAAGCAAAAAAGTCGACTATTTGAAACTTTGTTCCAACTCAGTCAAGGAAGTCCCGGTTTCGAATTTTGTCATCTTGGTGTGCTTTCATATCCAAGGCAAAATTTAAATTTCTGTGAAGTCTCTTTATTTCTACGTATATCTGAAAACAAAAACATATTAAGAAATGATTTTACTTCAAATGCATACCATTTTTATAGCACAATCTAGTTTTTGTGAAATAATACAACACGTTTTCTGATGAAGAATCGCACGAGTGAAATTGACAAGTTGCACATTAATCGTAAATATTTCTTCACTTGTGATATTTTGTTTAATTTTAATCACATATTCTGAAAGAAAAATTCCTGCTGAACATTTTCGTATATGATTTATATATCAAAAAGTACAATTTATTTGAAACAAATGGTTAAAACTTGTCGAACAAGCACACAGAAATTCTTGTCGATTTGTTTGAAATAGATTGTCATGAAAGTTTAAGGGTGCTCTCGTCGAGGTCCGCGTTATGAGATTAACTACCCGCAAACCGCAATTTTGCACATCATTGTTATTTGTCGTTCAACTCGCACACATCTTTCAACAACCAAAGTCGCAAAATGTCTGATGCACCAGTAGTAGTCAAGACTCCAGCTAAGTCACCAAAGAAGAAAGCTGCAGCTAAACCAAAGAAAGTAGCTACTCATCCAAAATACAGCGAGATGGTAGGGAAAGCTATCTCTGCATTGAAAGAGCGCGGGGGCTCTAGCCGTCAAGCCATTCTTAAGTACATCATAGCAAACTTCAATGTTGGTAGCGATGCAAAAACAGTCAACACTCACTTGAAGTTAGCTTTGAAATCAGGAGTGAAGAGCAATAGCTTGAAACAGTCGAAGGGTACCGGCGCTTCTGGAAGTTTTAAGATAGGTGAAGTGGCTAAACCAGCTAAGAAGCCAGCAAAGAAAGCAGTTAAGCCTAAAGCCGCTAAACCAAAGAAGGCAAAGACACCTAAAAAGACTGCCACAAAGAAACCTGCAGCAAAGAAACCAGCTGGTGAAAAGAAAGCAGCTAAACCAAAAGCAAAGAAACCAGCTACCAAGAAACCTGCTGCAAAACCCGCTGCCAAATCTGCAAAGAAAGCCACAAAATCACCAAAAAAGACCAAGGCTGCAGCTAAACCAAAGAAGGCAAAGACCCCAAAGAAGAAGTAAATGGAGGAAGCATATGATGCTTTTAAAGCTTAAACAGCCCTTTTAAGGGCTACCAAAATTTTTCAAAAAGAGTCTGAAATTGTTGCATGGTATATAACTTGGTTACAAATAAAATCAAGCTCGTCCCCATATTCCATATCTGTCTTTCTATTCTTGCATTTTTTTGTCTTCTCTAAAGTGCATGTGAACTTGTTAAGTTTTACTATCTTCCACTCTGGATCGTGTAGTTTATTTATATTTTTATACCTGATAATTTTCTTATTTTATACAAATTCTGTCAAGAAATGCTAAATACACGACTTTCGGCGGTTCCTAAATTTATATATCAATTTCTTTAGCACTTTAGTGTCTACGACCATATCACGTTGAAAACACCGGTTCTCGTCCGATTACCGAAGTTAAGCAACGTCGAGCTCGGTTAGTACTTGGATGGGTGACCGCCTGGGAATACCGGGTTGTGTAGACATTTTCTTCTTTTATTTTTTTTACTTATAATTTTTCACTTTTCCCAAACATACGTTCTATCTTTTTTATTTCTTTATATGGATGTCTGGGGATGTAACATTCAATATAATATATCTAACTTTTGAAGGAAACAGAAAATATATCATTCATAATTTAATTTTTTTCATTACCAACCTGGTGAAATCTTTTAAACTATTTTTAAAAATAAATGCAAATCCAGTAATGCACACGTCGGGCCATATATAAGCTTGAGAATTTCACTCTTTTCACATGCATGTGGCTCAAAAACTTAAAACGAAAATCTTAAAAATACTGTTATCCGCCATTTTTGTCCTTTGAACTCGTCTCTTCCTTTTTGACCAGGGCTTATATGATTCACAACATTTCTGAAAGGATTGTGATTATCAAATATTCATTTCAGCAAAAACAAATAAAAAACAATAAATACTAATTAAAGCTTGTAAAACTCAAGCAAAAAAGTCGACTATTTGAAACTTTGTTCCAACTCAGTCAAGGAAGTCCCGGTTTCGAATTTTGTCATCTTGGTGTGCTTTCATATCCAAGGCAAAATTTAAATTTCTGTGAAGTCTCTTTATTTCTACGTATATCTGAAAACAAAAACATATTAAGAAATGATTTTACTTCAAATGCATACCATTTTTATAGCACAATCTAGTTTTTGTGAAATAATACAACACGTTTTCTGATGAAGAATCGCACGAGTGAAATTGACAAGTTGCACATTAATCGTAAATATTTCTTCACTTGTGATATTTTGTTTAATTTTAATCACATATTCTGAAAGAAAAATTCCTGCTGAACATTTTCGTATATGATTTATATATCAAAAAGTACAATTTATTTGAAACAAATGGTTAAAACTTGTCGAACAAGCACACAGAAATTCTTGTCGATTTGTTTGAAATAGATTGTCATGAAAGTTTAAGGGTGCTCTCGTCGAGGTCCGCGTTATGAGATTAACTACCCGCAAACCGCAATTTTGCACATCATTGTTATTTGTCGTTCAACTCGCACACATCTTTCAACAACCAAAGTCGCAAAATGTCTGATGCACCAGTAGTAGTCAAGACTCCAGCTAAGTCACCAAAGAAGAAAGCTGCAGCTAAACCAAAGAAAGTAGCTACTCATCCAAAATACAGCGAGATGGTAGGGAAAGCTATCTCTGCATTGAAAGAGCGCGGGGGCTCTAGCCGTCAAGCCATTCTTAAGTACATCATAGCAAACTTCAATGTTGGTAGCGATGCAAAAACAGTCAACACTCACTTGAAGTTAGCTTTGAAATCAGGAGTGAAGAGCAATAGCTTGAAACAGTCGAAGGGTACCGGCGCTTCTGGAAGTTTTAAGATAGGTGAAGTGGCTAAACCAGCTAAGAAGCCAGCAAAGAAAGCAGTTAAGCCTAAAGCCGCTAAACCAAAGAAGGCAAAGACACCTAAAAAGACTGCCACAAAGAAACCTGCAGCAAAGAAACCAGCTGGTGAAAAGAAAGCAGCTAAACCAAAAGCAAAGAAACCAGCTACCAAGAAACCTGCTGCAAAACCCGCTGCCAAATCTGCAAAGAAAGCCACAAAATCACCAAAAAAGACCAAGGCTGCAGCTAAACCAAAGAAGGCAAAGACCCCAAAGAAGAAGTAAATGGAGGAAGCATATGATGCTTTTAAAGCTTAAACAGCCCTTTTAAGGGCTACCAAAATTTTTCAAAAAGAGTCTGAAATTGTTGCATGGTATATAACTTGGTTACAAATAAAATCAAGCTCGTCCCCATATTCCATATCTGTCTTTCTATTCTTGCATTTTTTTGTCTTCTCTAAAGTGCATGTGAACTTGTTAAGTTTTACTATCTTCCACTCTGGATCGTGTAGTTTATTTATATTTTTATACCTGATAATTTTCTTATTTTATACAAATTCTGTCAAGAAATGCTAAATACACGACTTTCGGCGGTTCCTAAATTTATATATCAATTTCTTTAGCACTTTAGTGTCTACGACCATATCACGTTGAAAACACCGGTTCTCGTCCGATTACCGAAGTTAAGCAACGTCGAGCTCGGTTAGTACTTGGATGGGTGACCGCCTGGGAATACCGGGTTGTGTAGACATTTTCTTCTTTTATTTTTTTTACTTATAATTTTTCACTTTTCCCAAACATACGTTCTATCTTTTTTATTTCTTTATATGGATGTCTGGGGATGTAACATTCAATATAATATATCTAACTTTTGAAGGAAACACTGAGAAAATATATCATTCATAATTTAATTTTTTTCATTACCAACCTGGTGAAATCTTTTAAACTATTTTTAAAAATAAATGCAAATCCAGTAATGCACACGTCGGGCCATATATAAGCTTGAGAATTTCACTCTTTTCACATGCATGTGGCTCAAAAACTTAAAACGAAAATCTTAAAAATACTGTTATCCGCCATTTTTGTCCTTTGAACTCGTCTCTTCCTTTTTGACCAGGGCTTATATGATTCACAACATTTCTGAAAGGATTGTGATTATCAAATATTCATTTCAGCAAAAACAAATAAAAAACAATAAATACTAATTAAAGCTTGTAAAACTCAAGCAAAAAAGTCGACTATTTGAAACTTTGTTCCAACTCAGTCAAGGAAGTCCCGGTTTCGAATTTTGTCATCTTGGTGTGCTTTCATATCCAAGGCAAAATTTAAATTTCTGTGAAGTCTCTTTATTTCTACGTATATCTGAAAACAAAAACATATTAAGAAATGATTTTACTTCAAATGCATACCATTTTTATAGCACAATCTAGTTTTTGTGAAATAATACAACACGTTTTCTGATGAAGAATCGCACGAGTGAAATTGACAAGTTGCACATTAATCGTAAATATTTCTTCACTTGTGATATTTTGTTTAATTTTAATCACATATTCTGAAAGAAAAATTCCTGCTGAACATTTTCGTATATGATTTATATATCAAAAAGTACAATTTATTTGAAACAAATGGTTAAAACTTGTCGAACAAGCACACAGAAATTCTTGTCGATTTGTTTGAAATAGATTGTCATGAAAGTTTAAGGGTGCTCTCGTCGAGGTCCGCGTTATGAGATTAACTACCCGCAAACCGCAATTTTGCACATCATTGTTATTTGTCGTTCAACTCGCACACATCTTTCAACAACCAAAGTCGCAAAATGTCTGATGCACCAGTAGTAGTCAAGACTCCAGCTAAGTCACCAAAGAAGAAAGCTGCAGCTAAACCAAAGAAAGTAGCTACTCATCCAAAATACAGCGAGATGGTAGGGAAAGCTATCTCTGCATTGAAAGAGCGCGGGGGCTCTAGCCGTCAAGCCATTCTTAAGTACATCATAGCAAACTTCAATGTTGGTAGCGATGCAAAAACAGTCAACACTCACTTGAAGTTAGCTTTGAAATCAGGAGTGAAGAGCAATAGCTTGAAACAGTCGAAGGGTACCGGCGCTTCTGGAAGTTTTAAGATAGGTGAAGTGGCTAAACCAGCTAAGAAGCCAGCAAAGAAAGCAGTTAAGCCTAAAGCCGCTAAACCAAAGAAGGCAAAGACACCTAAAAAGACTGCCACAAAGAAACCTGCAGCAAAGAAACCAGCTGGTGAAAAGAAAGCAGCTAAACCAAAAGCAAAGAAACCAGCTACCAAGAAACCTGCTGCAAAACCCGCTGCCAAATCTGCAAAGAAAGCCACAAAATCACCAAAAAAGACCAAGGCTGCAGCTAAACCAAAGAAGGCAAAGACCCCAAAGAAGAAGTAAATGGAGGAAGCATATGATGCTTTTAAAGCTTAAACAGCCCTTTTAAGGGCTACCAAAATTTTTCAAAAAGAGTCTGAAATTGTTGCATGGTATATAACTTGGTTACAAATAAAATCAAGCTCGTCCCCATATTCCATATCTGTCTTTCTATTCTTGCATTTTTTTGTCTTCTCTAAAGTGCATGTGAACTTGTTAAGTTTTACTATCTTCCACTCTGGATCGTGTAGTTTATTTATATTTTTATACCTGATAATTTTCTTATTTTATACAAATTCTGTCAAGAAATGCTAAATACACGACTTTCGGCGGTTCCTAAATTTATATATCAATTTCTTTAGCACTTTAGTGTCTACGACCATATCACGTTGAAAACACCGGTTCTCGTCCGATTACCGAAGTTAAGCAACGTCGAGCTCGGTTAGTACTTGGATGGGTGACCGCCTGGGAATACCGGGTTGTGTAGACATTTTCTTCTTTTATTTTTTTTACTTATAATTTTTCACTTTTCCCAAACATACGTTCTATCTTTTTTATTTCTTTATATGGATGTCTGGGGATGTAACATTCAATATAATATATCTAACTTTTGAAGGAAACAGAAAATATATCATTCATAATTTAATTTTTTTCATTACCAACCTGGTGAAATCTTTTAAACTATTTTTAAAAATAAATGCAAATCCAGTAATGCACACGTCGGGCCATATATAAGCTTGAGAATTTCACTCTTTTCACATGCATGTGGCTCAAAAACTTAAAACGAAAATCTTAAAAATACTGTTATCCGCCATTTTTGTCCTTTGAACTCGTCTCTTCCTTTTTGACCAGGGCTTATATGATTCACAACATTTCTGAAAGGATTGTGATTATCAAATATTCATTTCAGCAAAAACAAATAAAAAACAATAAATACTAATTAAAGCTTGTAAAACTCAAGCAAAAAAGTCGACTATTTGAAACTTTGTTCCAACTCAGTCAAGGAAGTCCCGGTTTCGAATTTTGTCATCTTGGTGTGCTTTCATATCCAAGGCAAAATTTAAATTTCTGTGAAGTCTCTTTATTTCTACGTATATCTGAAAACAAAAACATATTAAGAAATGATTTTACTTCAAATGCATACCATTTTTATAGCACAATCTAGTTTTTGTGAAATAATACAACACGTTTTCTGATGAAGAATCGCACGAGTGAAATTGACAAGTTGCACATTAATCGTAAATATTTCTTCACTTGTGATATTTTGTTTAATTTTAATCACATATTCTGAAAGAAAAATTCCTGCTGAACATTTTCGTATATGATTTATATATCAAAAAGTACAATTTATTTGAAACAAATGGTTAAAACTTGTCGAATAAGCACACAGAAATTCTTGTCGATTTGTTTGAAATAGATTGTCATGAAAGTTTAAGGGTGCTCTCGTCGAGGTCCGCGTTATGAGATTAACTACCCGCAAACCGCAATTTTGCACATCATTGTTATTTGTCGTTCAACTCGCACACATCTTTCAACAACCAAAGTCGCAAAATGTCTGATGCACCAGTAGTAGTCAAGACTCCAGCTAAGTCACCAAAGAAGAAAGCTGCAGCTAAACCAAAGAAAGTAGCTACTCATCCAAAATACAGCGAGATGGTAGGGAAAGCTATCTCTGCATTGAAAGAGCGCGGGGGCTCTAGCCGTCAAGCCATTCTTAAGTACATCATAGCAAACTTCAATGTTGGTAGCGATGCAAAAACAGTCAACACTCACTTGAAGTTAGCTTTGAAATCAGGAGTGAAGAGCAATAGCTTGAAACAGTCGAAGGGTACCGGCGCTTCTGGAAGTTTTAAGATAGGTGAAGTGGCTAAACCAGCTAAGAAGCCAGCAAAGAAAGCAGTTAAGCCTAAAGCCGCTAAACCAAAGAAGGCAAAGACACCTAAAAAGACTGCCACAAAGAAACCTGCAGCAAAGAAACCAGCTGGTGAAAAGAAAGCAGCTAAACCAAAAGCAAAGAAACCAGCTACCAAGAAACCTGCTGCAAAACCCGCTGCCAAATCTGCAAAGAAAGCCACAAAATCACCAAAAAAGACCAAGGCTGCAGCTAAACCAAAGAAGGCAAAGACCCCAAAGAAGAAGTAAATGGAGGAAGCATATGATGCTTTTAAAGCTTAAACAGCCCTTTTAAGGGCTACCAAAATTTTTCAAAAAGAGTCTGAAATTGTTGCATGGTATATAACTTGGTTACAAATAAAATCAAGCTCGTCCCCATATTCCATATCTGTCTTTCTATTCTTGCATTTTTTTGTCTTCTCTAAAGTGCATGTGAACTTGTTAAGTTTTACTATCTTCCACTCTGGATCGTGTAGTTTATTTATATTTTTATACCTGATAATTTTCTTATTTTATACAAATTCTGTCAAGAAATGCTAAATACACGACTTTCGGCGGTTCCTAAATTTATATATCAATTTCTTTAGCACTTTAGTGTCTACGACCATATCACGTTGAAAACACCGGTTCTCGTCCGATTACCGAAGTTAAGCAACGTCGAGCTCGGTTAGTACTTGGATGGGTGACCGCCTGGGAATACCGGGTTGTGTAGACATTTTCTTCTTTTATTTTTTTTACTTATAATTTTTCACTTTTCCCAAACATACGTTCTATCTTTTTTATTTCTTTATATGGATGTCTGGGGATGTAACATTCAATATAATATATCTAACTTTTGAAGGAAACAGAAAATATATCATTCATAATTTAATTTTTTTCATTACCAACCTGGTGAAATCTTTTAAACTATTTTTAAAAATAAATGCAAATCCAGTAATGCACACGTCGGGCCATATATAAGCTTGAGAATTTCACTCTTTTCACATGCATGTGGCTCAAAAACTTAAAACGAAAATCTTAAAAATACTGTTATCCGCCATTTTTGTCCTTTGAACTCGTCTCTTCCTTTTTGACCAGGGCTTATATGATTCACAACATTTCTGAAAGGATTGTGATTATCAAATATTCATTTCAGCAAAAACAAATAAAAAACAATAAATACTAATTAAAGCTTGTAAAACTCAAGCAAAAAAGTCGACTATTTGAAACTTTGTTCCAACTCAGTCAAGGAAGTCCCGGTTTCGAATTTTGTCATCTTGGTGTGCTTTCATATCCAAGGCAAAATTTAAATTTCTGTGAAGTCTCTTTATTTCTACGTATATCTGAAAACAAAAACATATTAAGAAATGATTTTACTTCAAATGCATACCATTTTTATAGCACAATCTAGTTTTTGTGAAATAATACAACACGTTTTCTGATGAAGAATCGCACGAGTGAAATTGACAAGTTGCACATTAATCGTAAATATTTCTTCACTTGTGATATTTTGTTTAATTTTAATCACATATTCTGAAAGAAAAATTCCTGCTGAACATTTTCGTATATGATTTATATATCAAAAAGTACAATTTATTTGAAACAAATGGTTAAAACTTGTCGAACAAGCACACAGAAATTCTTGTCGATTTGTTTGAAATAGATTGTCATGAAAGTTTAAGGGTGCTCTCGTCGAGGTCCGCGTTATGAGATTAACTACCCGCAAACCGCAATTTTGCACATCATTGTTATTTGTCGTTCAACTCGCACACATCTTTCAACAACCAAAGTCGCAAAATGTCTGATGCACCAGTAGTAGTCAAGACTCCAGCTAAGTCACCAAAGAAGAAAGCTGCAGCTAAACCAAAGAAAGTAGCTACTCATCCAAAATACAGCGAGATGGTAGGGAAAGCTATCTCTGCATTGAAAGAGCGCGGGGGCTCTAGCCGTCAAGCCATTCTTAAGTACATCATAGCAAACTTCAATGTTGGTAGCGATGCAAAAACAGTCAACACTCACTTGAAGTTAGCTTTGAAATCAGGAGTGAAGAGCAATAGCTTGAAACAGTCGAAGGGTACCGGCGCTTCTGGAAGTTTTAAGATAGGTGAAGTGGCTAAACCAGCTAAGAAGCCAGCAAAGAAAGCAGTTAAGCCTAAAGCCGCTAAACCAAAGAAGGCAAAGACACCTAAAAAGACTGCCACAAAGAAACCTGCAGCAAAGAAACCAGCTGGTGAAAAGAAAGCAGCTAAACCAAAAGCAAAGAAACCAGCTACCAAGAAACCTGCTGCAAAACCCGCTGCCAAATCTGCAAAGAAAGCCACAAAATCACCAAAAAAGACCAAGGCTGCAGCTAAACCAAAGAAGGCAAAGACCCCAAAGAAGAAGTAAATGGAGGAAGCATATGATGCTTTTAAAGCTTAAACAGCCCTTTTAAGGGCTACCAAAATTTTTCAAAAAGAGTCTGAAATTGTTGCATGGTATATAACTTGGTTACAAATAAAATCAAGCTCGTCCCCATATTCCATATCTGTCTTTCTATTCTTGCATTTTTTTGTCTTCTCTAAAGTGCATGTGAACTTGTTAAGTTTTACTATCTTCCACTCTGGATCGTGTAGTTTATTTATATTTTTATACCTGATAATTTTCTTATTTTATACAAATTCTGTCAAGAAATGCTAAATACACGACTTTCGGCGGTTCCTAAATTTATATATCAATTTCTTTAGCACTTTAGTGTCTACGACCATATCACGTTGAAAACACCGGTTCTCGTCCGATTACCGAAGTTAAGCAACGTCGAGCTCGGTTAGTACTTGGATGGGTGACCGCCTGGGAATACCGGGTTGTGTAGACATTTTCTTCTTTTATTTTTTTTACTTATAATTTTTCACTTTTCCCAAACATACGTTCTATCTTTTTTATTTCTTTATATGGATGTCTGGGGATGTAACATTCAATATAATATATCTAACTTTTGAAGGAAACACTGAGAAAATATATCATTCATAATTTAATTTTTTTCATTACCAACCTGGTGAAATCTTTTAAACTATTTTTAAAAATAAATGCAAATCCAGTAATGCACACGTCGGGCCATATATAAGCTTGAGAATTTCACTCTTTTCACATGCATGTGGCTCAAAAGCTTAAAACGAAAATCTTAAAAATACTGTTATCCGCCATTTTTGTCCTTTGAACTCGTCTCTTCCTTTTTGACCAGGGCTTATATGATTCACAACATTTCTGAAAGGATTGTGATTATCAAATATTCATTTCAGCAAAAACAAATAAAAAACAATAAATACTAATTAAAGCTTGTAAAACTCAAGCAAAAAAGTCGACTATTTGAAACTTTGTTCCAACTCAGTCAAGGAAGTCCCGGTTTCGAATTTTGTCATCTTGGTGTGCTTTCATATCCAAGGCAAAATTTAAATTTCTGTGAAGTCTCTTTATTTCTACGTATATCTGAAAACAAAAACATATTAAGAAATGATTTTACTTCAAATGCATACCATTTTTATAGCACAATCTAGTTTTTGTGAAATAATACAACACGTTTTCTGATGAAGAATCGCACGAGTGAAATTGACAAGTTGCACATTAATCGTAAATATTTCTTCACTTGTGATATTTTGTTTAATTTTAATCACATATTCTGAAAGAAAAATTCCTGCTGAACATTTTCGTATATGATTTATATATCAAAAAGTACAATTTATTTGAAACAAATGGTTAAAACTTGTCGAACAAGCACACAGAAATTCTTGTCGATTTGTTTGAAATAGATTGTCATGAAAGTTTAAGGGTGCTCTCGTCGAGGTCCGCGTTATGAGATTAACTACCCGCAAACCGCAATTTTGCACATCATTGTTATTTGTCGTTCAACTCGCACACATCTTTCAACAACCAAAGTCGCAAAATGTCTGATGCACCAGTAGTAGTCAAGACTCCAGCTAAGTCACCAAAGAAGAAAGCTGCAGCTAAACCAAAGAAAGTAGCTACTCATCCAAAATACAGCGAGATGGTAGGGAAAGCTATCTCTGCATTGAAAGAGCGCGGGGGCTCTAGCCGTCAAGCCATTCTTAAGTACATCATAGCAAACTTCAATGTTGGTAGCGATGCAAAAACAGTCAACACTCACTTGAAGTTAGCTTTGAAATCAGGAGTGAAGAGCAATAGCTTGAAACAGTCGAAGGGTACCGGCGCTTCTGGAAGTTTTAAGATAGGTGAAGTGGCTAAACCAGCTAAGAAGCCAGCAAAGAAAGCAGTTAAGCCTAAAGCCGCTAAACCAAAGAAGGCAAAGACACCTAAAAAGACTGCCACAAAGAAACCTGCAGCAAAGAAACCAGCTGGTGAAAAGAAAGCAGCTAAACCAAAAGCAAAGAAACCAGCTACCAAGAAACCTGCTGCAAAACCCGCTGCCAAATCTGCAAAGAAAGCCACAAAATCACCAAAAAAGACCAAGGCTGCAGCTAAACCAAAGAAGGCAAAGACCCCAAAGAAGAAGTAAATGGAGGAAGCATATGATGCTTTTAAAGCTTAAACAGCCCTTTTAAGGGCTACCAAAATTTTTCAAAAAGAGTCTGAAATTGTTGCATGGTATATAACTTGGTTACAAATAAAATCAAGCTCGTCCCCATATTCCATATCTGTCTTTCTATTCTTGCATTTTTTTGTCTTCTCTAAAGTGCATGTGAACTTGTTAAGTTTTACTATCTTCCACTCTGGATCGTGTAGTTTATTTATATTTTTATACCTGATAATTTTCTTATTTTATACAAATTCTGTCAAGAAATGCTAAATACACGACTTTCGGCGGTTCCTAAATTTATATATCAATTTTTTTAGCACTTTAGTGTCTACGACCATATCACGTTGAAAACACCGGTTCTCGTCCGATCACCGAAGTTAAGCAACGTCGAGCTCGGTTAGTACTTGGATGGGTGACCGCCTGGGAATACCGGGTGTTGTAGACATTTTCTTCTTTTATTTTTTTTACTTATAATTTTTCACTTCTCCCAAACATACGTTCTATCTTTTTTATTTCTTTATATGGATGTCTGGGGATGTAACATTCAATATAATATATCTAACTTTTGAAGGAAACACTGAGAAAATATATCATTCATAATTTAATTTTTTTCATTACCAACCTGGTGAAATCTTTTAAACTATTTTTAAAAATAAATGCAAATCCAGTAATGCACACGTCGGGCCATATATAAGCTTGAGAATTTCACTCTTTTCACATGCATGTGGCTCAAAAACTTAAAACGAAAATCTTAAAAATACTGTTATCCGCCATTTTTGTCCTTTGAACTCGTCTCTTCCTTTTTGACCAGGGCTTATATGATTCACAACATTTCTGAAAGGATTGTGATTATCAAATATTCATTTCAGCAAAAACAAATAAAAAACAATAAATACTAATTAAAGCTTGTAAAACTCAAGCAAAAAAGTCGACTATTTGAAACTTTGTTCCAACTCAGTCAAGGAAGTCCCGGTTTCGAATTTTGTCATCTTGGTGTGCTTTCATATCCAAGGCAAAATTTAAATTTCTGTGAAGTCTCTTTATTTCTACGTATATCTGAAAACAAAAACATATTAAGAAATGATTTTACTTCAAATGCATACCATTTTTATAGCACAATCTAGTTTTTGTGAAATAATACAACACGTTTTCTGATGAAGAATCGCACGAGTGAAATTGACAAGTTGCACATTAATCGTAAATATTTCTTCACTTGTGATATTTTGTTTAATTTTAATCACATATTCTGAAAGAAAAATTCCTGCTGAACATTTTCGTATATGATTTATATATCAAAAAGTACAATTTATTTGAAACAAATGGTTAAAACTTGTCGAACAAGCACACAGAAATTCTTGTCGATTTGTTTGAAATAGATTGTCATGAAAGTTTAAGGGTGCTCTCGTCGAGGTCCGCGTTATGAGATTAACTACCCGCAAACCGCAATTTTGCACATCATTGTTATTTGTCGTTCAACTCGCACACATCTTTCAACAACCAAAGTCGCAAAATGTCTGATGCACCAGTAGTAGTCAAGACTCCAGCTAAGTCACCAAAGAAGAAAGCTGCAGCTAAACCAAAGAAAGTAGCTACTCATCCAAAATACAGCGAGATGGTAGGGAAAGCTATCTCTGCATTGAAAGAGCGCGGGGGCTCTAGCCGTCAAGCCATTCTTAAGTACATCATAGCAAACTTCAATGTTGGTAGCGATGCAAAAACAGTCAACACTCACTTGAAGTTAGCTTTGAAATCAGGAGTGAAGAGCAATAGCTTGAAACAGTCGAAGGGTACCGGCGCTTCTGGAAGTTTTAAGATAGGTGAAGTGGCTAAACCAGCTAAGAAGCCAGCAAAGAAAGCAGTTAAGCCTAAAGCCGCTAAACCAAAGAAGGCAAAGACACCTAAAAAGACTGCCACAAAGAAACCTGCAGCAAAGAAACCAGCTGGTGAAAAGAAAGCAGCTAAACCAAAAGCAAAGAAACCAGCTACCAAGAAACCTGCTGCAAAACCCGCTGCCAAATCTGCAAAGAAAGCCACAAAATCACCAAAAAAGACCAAGGCTGCAGCTAAACCAAAGAAGGCAAAGACCCCAAAGAAGAAGTAAATGGAGGAAGCATATGATGCTTTTAAAGCTTAAACAGCCCTTTTAAGGGCTACCAAAATTTTTCAAAAAGAGTCTGAAATTGTTGCATGGTATATAACTTGGTTACAAATAAAATCAAGCTCGTCCCCATATTCCATATCTGTCTTTCTATTCTTGCATTTTTTTGTCTTCTCTAAAGTGCATGTGAACTTGTTAAGTTTTACTATCTTCCACTCTGGATCGTGTAGTTTATTTATATTTTTATACCTGATAATTTTCTTATTTTATACAAATTCTGTCAAGAAATGCTAAATACACGACTTTCGGCGGTTCCTAAATTTATATATCAATTTTTTTAGCACTTTAGTGTCTACGACCATATCACGTTGAAAACACCGGTTCTCGTCCGATCACCGAAGTTAAGCAACGTCGAGCTCGGTTAGTACTTGGATGGGTGACCGCCTGGGAATACCGGGTGTTGTAGACATTTTCTTCTTTTATTTTTTTTACTTATAATTTTTCACTTCTCCCAAACATACGTTCTATCTTTTTTATTTCTTTATATGGATGTCTGGGGATGTAACATTCAATATAATATATCTAACTTTTGAAGGAAACAGAAAATATATCATTCATAATTTAATTTTTTTCATTACCAACCTGGTGAAATCTTTTAAACTATTTTTAAAAATAAATGCAAATCCAGTAATGCACACGTCGGGCCATATATAAGCTTGAGAATTTCACTCTTTTCACATGCATGTGGCTCAAAAACTTAAAACGAAAATCTTAAAAATACTGTTATCCGCCATTTTTGTCCTTTGAACTCGTCTCTTCCTTTTTGACCAGGGCTTATATGATTCACAACATTTCTGAAAGGATTGTGATTATCAAATATTCATTTCAGCAAAAACAAATAAAAAACAATAAATACTAATTAAAGCTTGTAAAACTCAAGCAAAAAAGTCGACTATTTGAAACTTTGTTCCAACTCAGTCAAGGAAGTCCCGGTTTCGAATTTTGTCATCTTGGTGTGCTTTCATATCCAAGGCAAAATTTAAATTTCTGTGAAGTCTCTTTATTTCTACGTATATCTGAAAACAAAAACATATTAAGAAATGATTTTACTTCAAATACATACCATTTTTATAGCACAATCTAGTTTTTGTGAAATAATACAACACGTTTTCTGATGAAGAATCGCACGAGTGAAATTGACAAGTTGCACATTAATCGTAAATATTTCTTCACTTGTGATATTTTGTTTAATTTTAATCACATATTCTGAAAGAAAAATTCCTGCTGAACATTTTCGTATATGATTTATATATCAAAAAGTACAATTTATTTGAAACAAATGGTTAAAACTTGTCGAACAAGCACACAGAAATTCTTGTCGATTTGTTTGAAATAGATTGTCATGAAAGTTTAAGGGTGCTCTCGTCGAGGTCCGCGTTATGAGATTAACTACCCGCAAACCGCAATTTTGCACATCATTGTTATTTGTCGTTCAACTCGCACACATCTTTCAACAACCAAAGTCGCAAAATGTCTGATGCACCAGTAGTAGTCAAGACTCCAGCTAAGTCACCAAAGAAGAAAGCTGCAGCTAAACCAAAGAAAGTAGCTACTCATCCAAAATACAGCGAGACGGTAGGGAAAGCTATCTCTGCATTGAAAGAGCGCGGGGGCTCTAGCCGTCAAGCCATTCTTAAGTACATCATAGCAAACTTCAATGTTGGTAGCGATGCAAAAACAGTCAACACTCACTTGAAGTTAGCTTTGAAATCAGGAGTGAAGAGCAATAGCTTGAAACAGTCGAAGGGTACCGGCGCTTCTGGAAGTTTTAAGATAGGTGAAGTGGCTAAACCAGCTAAGAAGCCAGCAAAGAAAGCAGTTAAGCCTAAAGCCGCTAAACCAAAGAAGGCAAAGACACCTAAAAAGACTGCCACAAAGAAACCTGCAGCAAAGAAACCAGCTGGTGAAAAGAAAGCAGCTAAACCAAAAGCAAAGAAACCAGCTACCAAGAAACCTGCTGCAAAACCCGCTGCCAAATCTGCAAAGAAAGCCACAAAATCACCAAAAAAGACCAAGGCTGCAGCTAAACCAAAGAAGGCAAAGACCCCAAAGAAGAAGTAAATGGAGGAAGCATATGATGCTTTTAAAGCTTAAACAGCCCTTTTAAGGGCTACCAAAATTTTTCAAAAAGAGTCTGAAATTGTTGCATGGTATATAACTTGGTTACAAATAAAATCAAGCTCGTCCCCATATTCCATATCTGTCTTTCTATTCTTGCATTTTTTTGTCTTCTCTAAAGTGCATGTGAACTTGTTAAGTTTTACTATATATCTTCCACTCTGGATCGTGTAGTTTATTTATATTTTTATACCTGATAATTTTCTTATTTTATACAAATTCTGTCAAGAAATGCTAAATACACGACTTTCGGCGGTTCCTAAATTTATATATCAATTTTTTTAGCACTTTAGTGTCTACGACCATATCACGTTGAAAACACCGGTTCTCGTCCGATCACCGAAGTTAAGCAACGTCGAGCTCGGTTAGTACTTGGATGGGTGACCGCCTGGGAATACCGGGTGTTGTAGACATTTTCTTCTTTTATTTTTTTTACTTATAATTTTTCACTTCTCCCAAACATACGTTCTATCTTTTTTATTTCTTTATATGGATGTCTGGGGATGTAACATTCAATATAATATATCTAACTTTTGAAGGAAACACTGAGAAAATATATCATTCATAATTTAATTTTTTTCATTACCAACCTGGTGAAATCTTTTAAACTATTTTTAAAAATAAATGCAAATCCAGTAATGCACACGTCGGGCCATATATAAGCTTGAGAATTTCACTCTTTTCACATGCATGTGGCTCAAAAACTTAAAACGAAAATCTTAAAAATACTGTTATCCGCCATTTTTGTCCTTTGAACTCGTCTCTTCCTTTTTGACCAGGGCTTATATGATTCACAACATTTCTGAAAGGATTGTGATTATCAAATATTCATTTCAGCAAAAACAAATAAAAAACAATAAATACTAATTAAAGCTTGTAAAACTCAAGCAAAAAAGTCGACTATTTGAAACTTTGTTCCAACTCAGTCAAGGAAGTCCCGGTTTCGAATTTTGTCATCTTGGTGTGCTTTCATATCCAAGGCAAAATTTAAATTTCTGTGAAGTCTCTTTATTTCTACGTATATCTGAAAACAAAAACATATTAAGAAATGATTTTACTTCAAATGCATACCATTTTTATAGCACAATCTAGTTTTTGTGAAATAATACAACACGTTTTCTGATGAAGAATCGCACGAGTGAAATTGACAAGTTGCACATTAATCGTAAATATTTCTTCACTTGTGATATTTTGTTTAATTTTAATCACATATTCTGAAAGAAAAATTCCTGCTGAACATTTTCGTATATGATTTATATATCAAAAAGTACAATTTATTTGAAACAAATGGTTAAAACTTGTCGAACAAGCACACAGAAATTCTTGTCGATTTGTTTGAAATAGATTGTCATGAAAGTTTAAGGGTGCTCTCGTCGAGGTCCGCGTTATGAGATTAACTACCCGCAAACCGCAATTTTGCACATCATTGTTATTTGTCGTTCAACTCGCACACATCTTTCAACAACCAAAGTCGCAAAATGTCTGATGCACCAGTAGTAGTCAAGACTCCAGCTAAGTCACCAAAGAAGAAAGCTGCAGCTAAACCAAAGAAAGTAGCTACTCATCCAAAATACAGCGAGATGGTAGGGAAAGCTATCTCTGCATTGAAAGAGCGCGGGGGCTCTAGCCGTCAAGCCATTCTTAAGTACATCATAGCAAACTTCAATGTTGGTAGCGATGCAAAAACAGTCAACACTCACTTGAAGTTAGCTTTGAAATCAGGAGTGAAGAGCAATAGCTTGAAACAGTCGAAGGGTACCGGCGCTTCTGGAAGTTTTAAGATAGGTGAAGTGGCTAAACCAGCTAAGAAGCCAGCAAAGAAAGCAGTTAAGCCTAAAGCCGCTAAACCAAAGAAGGCAAAGACACCTAAAAAGACTGCCACAAAGAAACCTGCAGCAAAGAAACCAGCTGGTGAAAAGAAAGCAGCTAAACCAAAAGCAAAGAAACCAGCTACCAAGAAACCTGCTGCAAAACCCGCTGCCAAATCTGCAAAGAAAGCCACAAAATCACCAAAAAAGACCAAGGCTGCAGCTAAACCAAAGAAGGCAAAGACCCCAAAGAAGAAGTAAATGGAGGAAGCATATGATGCTTTTAAAGCTTAAACAGCCCTTTTAAGGGCTACCAAAATTTTTCAAAAAGAGTCTGAAATTGTTGCATGGTATATAACTTGGTTACAAATAAAATCAAGCTCGTCCCCATATTCCATATCTGTCTTTCTATTCTTGCATTTTTTTGTCTTCTCTAAAGTGCATGTGAACTTGTTAAGTTTTACTATATATCTTCCACTCTGGATCGTGTAGTTTATTTATATTTTTATACCTGATAATTTTCTTATTTTATACAAATTCTGTCAAGAAATGCTAAATACACGACTTTCGGCGGTTCCTAAATTTATATATCAATTTTTTTAGCACTTTAGTGTCTACGACCATATCACGTTGAAAACACCGGTTCTCGTCCGATCACCGAAGTTAAGCAACGTCGAGCTCGGTTAGTACTTGGATGGGTGACCGCCTGGGAATACCGGGTGTTGTAGACATTTTCTTCTTTTATTTTTTTTACTTATAATTTTTCACTTCTCCCAAACATACGTTCTATCTTTTTTATTTCTTTATATGGATGTCTGGGGATGTAACATTCAATATAATATATCTAACTTTTGAAGGAAACACTGAGAAAATATATCATTCATAATTTAATTTTTTTCATTACCAACCTGGTGAAATCTTTTAAACTATTTTTAAAAATAAATGCAAATCCAGTAATGCACACGTCGGGCCATATATAAGCTTGAGAATTTCACTCTTTTCACATGCATGTGGCTCAAAAACTTAAAACGAAAATCTTAAAAATACTGTTATCCGCCATTTTTGTCCTTTGAACTCGTCTCTTCCTTTTTGACCAGGGCTTATATGATTCACAACATTTCTGAAAGGATTGTGATTATCAAATATTCATTTCAGCAAAAACAAATAAAAAACAATAAATACTAATTAAAGCTTGTAAAACTCAAGCAAAAAAGTCGACTATTTGAAACTTTGTTCCAACTCAGTCAAGGAAGTCCCGGTTTCGAATTTTGTCATCTTGGTGTGCTTTCATATCCAAGGCAAAATTTAAATTTCTGTGAAGTCTCTTTATTTCTACGTATATCTGAAAACAAAAACATATTAAGAAATGATTTTACTTCAAATGCATACCATTTTTATAGCACAATCTAGTTTTTGTGAAATAATACAACACGTTTTCTGATGAAGAATCGCACGAGTGAAATTGACAAGTTGCACATTAATCGTAAATATTTCTTCACTTGTGATATTTTGTTTAATTTTAATCACATATTCTGAAAGAAAAATTCCTGCTGAACATTTTCGTATATGATTTATATATCAAAAAGTACAATTTATTTGAAACAAATGGTTAAAACTTGTCGAACAAGCACACAGAAATTCTTGTCGATTTGTTTGAAATAGATTGTCATGAAAGTTTAAGGGTGCTCTCGTCGAGGTCCGCGTTATGAGATTAACTACCCGCAAACCGCAATTTTGCACATCATTGTTATTTGTCGTTCAACTCGCACACATCTTTCAACAACCAAAGTCGCAAAATGTCTGATGCACCAGTAGTAGTCAAGACTCCAGCTAAGTCACCAAAGAAGAAAGCTGCAGCTAAACCAAAGAAAGTAGCTACTCATCCAAAATACAGCGAGATGGTAGGGAAAGCTATCTCTGCATTGAAAGAGCGCGGGGGCTCTAGCCGTCAAGCCATTCTTAAGTACATCATAGCAAACTTCAATGTTGGTAGCGATGCAAAAACAGTCAACACTCACTTGAAGTTAGCTTTGAAATCAGGAGTGAAGAGCAATAGCTTGAAACAGTCGAAGGGTACCGGCGCTTCTGGAAGTTTTAAGATAGGTGAAGTGGCTAAACCAGCTAAGAAGCCAGCAAAGAAAGCAGTTAAGCCTAAAGCCGCTAAACCAAAGAAGGCAAAGACACCTAAAAAGACTGCCACAAAGAAACCTGCAGCAAAGAAACCAGCTGGTGAAAAGAAAGCAGCTAAACCAAAAGCAAAGAAACCAGCTACCAAGAAACCTGCTGCAAAACCCGCTGCCAAATCTGCAAAGAAAGCCACAAAATCACCAAAAAAGACCAAGGCTGCAGCTAAACCAAAGAAGGCAAAGACCCCAAAGAAGAAGTAAATGGAGGAAGCATATGATGCTTTTAAAGCTTAAACAGCCCTTTTAAGGGCTACCAAAATTTTTCAAAAAGAGTCTGAAATTGTTGCATGGTATATAACTTGGTTACAAATAAAATCAAGCTCGTCCCCATATTCCATATCTGTCTTTCTATTCTTGCATTTTTTTGTCTTCTCTAAAGTGCATGTGAACTTGTTAAGTTTTACTATCTTCCACTCTGGATCGTGTAGTTTATTTATATTTTTATACCTGATAATTTTCTTATTTTATACAAATTCTGTCAAGAAATGCTAAATACACGACTTTCGGCGGTTCCTAAATTTATATATCAATTTTTTTAGCACTTTAGTGTCTACGACCATATCACGTTGAAAACACCGGTTCTCGTCCGATCACCGAAGTTAAGCAACGTCGAGCTCGGTTAGTACTTGGATGGGTGACCGCCTGGGAATACCGGGTGTTGTAGACATTTTCTTCTTTTATTTTTTTTACTTATAATTTTTCACTTCTCCCAAACATACGTTCTATCTTTTTTATTTCTTTATATGGATGTCTGGGGATGTAACATTCAATATAATATATCTAACTTTTGAAGGAAACAGAAAATATATCATTCATAATTTAATTTTTTTCATTACCAACCTGGTGAAATCTTTTAAACTATTTTTAAAAATAAATGCAAATCCAGTAATGCACACGTCGGGCCATATATAAGCTTGAG
This sequence comes from Mytilus californianus, assembly GCF_021869535.1. Taxonomy (NCBI): domain Eukaryota; kingdom Metazoa; phylum Mollusca; class Bivalvia; order Mytilida; family Mytilidae; genus Mytilus; species Mytilus californianus. Next base: position 181,079 of record NW_026262581.1, read on the forward strand.
AATTTCACTCTTTTCACATGCATGTGGCTCAAAAACTTAAAACGAAAATCTTAAAAATACTGTTATCCGCCATTTTTGTCCTTTGAACTCGTCTCTTCCTTTTTGACCAGGGCTTATATGATTCACAACATTTCTGAAAGGATTGTGATTATCAAATATTCATTTCAGCAAAAACAAATAAAAAACAATAAATACTAATTAAAGCTTGTAAAACTCAAGCAAAAAAGTCGACTATTTGAAACTTTGTTCCAACTCAGTCAAGGAAGTCCCGGTTTCGAATTTTGTCATCTTGGTGTGCTTTCATATCCAAGGCAAAATTTAAATTTCTGTGAAGTCTCTTTATTTCTACGTATATCTGAAAACAAAAACATATTAAGAAATGATTTTACTTCAAATACATACCATTTTTATAGCACAATCTAGTTTTTGTGAAATAATACAACACGTTTTCTGATGAAGAATCGCACGAGTGAAATTGACAAGTTGCACATTAATCGTAAATATTTCTTCACTTGTGATATTTTGTTTAATTTTAATCACATATTCTGAAAGAAAAATTCCTGCTGAACATTTTCGTATATGATTTATATATCAAAAAGTACAATTTATTTGAAACAAATGGTTAAAACTTGTCGAACAAGCACACAGAAATTCTTGTCGATTTGTTTGAAATAGATTGTCATGAAAGTTTAAGGGTGCTCTCGTCGAGGTCCGCGTTATGAGATTAACTACCCGCAAACCGCAATTTTGCACATCATTGTTATTTGTCGTTCAACTCGCACACATCTTTCAACAACCAAAGTCGCAAAATGTCTGATGCACCAGTAGTAGTCAAGACTCCAGCTAAGTCACCAAAGAAGAAAGCTGCAGCTAAACCAAAGAAAGTAGCTACTCATCCAAAATACAGCGAGACGGTAGGGAAAGCTATCTCTGCATTGAAAGAGCGCGGGGGCTCTAGCCGTCAAGCCATTCTTAAGTACATCATAGCAAACTTCAATGTTGGTAGCGATGCAAAAACAGTCAACACTCACTTGAAGTTAGCTTTGAAATCAGGAGTGAAGAGCAATAGCTTGAAACAGTCGAAGGGTACCGGCGCTTCTGGAAGTTTTAAGATAGGTGAAGTGGCTAAACCAGCTAAGAAGCCAGCAAAGAAAGCAGTTAAGCCTAAAGCCGCTAAACCAAAGAAGGCAAAGACACCTAAAAAGACTGCCACAAAGAAACCTGCAGCAAAGAAACCAGCTGGTGAAAAGAAAGCAGCTAAACCAAAAGCAAAGAAACCAGCTACCAAGAAACCTGCTGCAAAACCCGCTGCCAAATCTGCAAAGAAAGCCACAAAATCACCAAAAAAGACCAAGGCTGCAGCTAAACCAAAGAAGGCAAAGACCCCAAAGAAGAAGTAAATGGAGGAAGCATATGATGCTTTTAAAGCTTAAACAGCCCTTTTAAGGGCTACCAAAATTTTTCAAAAAGAGTCTGAAATTGTTGCATGGTATATAACTTGGTTACAAATAAAATCAAGCTCGTCCCCATATTCCATATCTGTCTTTCTATTCTTGCATTTTTTTGTCTTCTCTAAAGTGCATGTGAACTTGTTAAGTTTTACTATCTTCCACTCTGGATCGTGTAGTTTATTTATATTTTTATACCTGATAATTTTCTTATTTTATACAAATTCTGTCAAGAAATGCTAAATACACGACTTTCGGCGGTTCCTAAATTTATATATCAATTTTTTTAGCACTTTAGTGTCTACGACCATATCACGTTGAAAACACCGGTTCTCGTCCGATCACCGAAGTTAAGCAACGTCGAGCTCGGTTAGTACTTGGATGGGTGACCGCCTGGGAATACCGGGTGTTGTAGACATTTTCTTCTTTTATTTTTTTTACTTATAATTTTTCACTTCTCCCAAACATACGTTCTATCTTTTTTATTTCTTTATATGGATGTCTGGGGATGTAACATTCAATATAATATATCTAACTTTTGAAGGAAACACTGAGAAAATATATCATTCATAATTTAATTTTTTTCATTACCAACCTGGTGAAATCTTTTAAACTATTTTTAAAAATAAATGCAAATCCAGTAATGCACACGTCGGGCCATATATAAGCTTGAGAATTTCACTCTTTTCACATGCATGTGGCTCAAAAACTTAAAACGAAAATCTTAAAAATACTGTTATCCGCCATTTTTGTCCTTTGAACTCGTCTCTTCCTTTTTGACCAGGGCTTATATGATTCACAACATTTCTGAAAGGATTGTGATTATCAAATATTCATTTCAGCAAAAACAAATAAAAAACAATAAATACTAATTAAAGCTTGTAAAACTCAAGCAAAAAAGTCGACTATTTGAAACTTTGTTCCAACTCAGTCAAGGAAGTCCCGGTTTCGAATTTTGTCATCTTGGTGTGCTTTCATATCCAAGGCAAAATTTAAATTTCTGTGAAGTCTCTTTATTTCTACGTATATCTGAAAACAAAAACATATTAAGAAATGATTTTACTTCAAATACATACCATTTTTATAGCACAATCTAGTTTTTGTGAAATAATACAACACGTTTTCTGATGAAGAATCGCACGAGTGAAATTGACAAGTTGCACATTAATCGTAAATATTTCTTCACTTGTGATATTTTGTTTAATTTTAATCACATATTCTGAAAGAAAAATTCCTGCTGAACATTTTCGTATATGATTTATATATCAAAAAGTACAATTTATTTGAAACAAATGGTTAAAACTTGTCGAACAAGCACACAGAAATTCTTGTCGATTTGTTTGAAATAGATTGTCATGAAAGTTTAAGGGTGCTCTCGTCGAGGTCCGCGTTATGAGATTAACTACCCGCAAACCGCAATTTTGCACATCATTGTTATTTGTCGTTCAACTCGCACACATCTTTCAACAACCAAAGTCGCAAAATGTCTGATGCACCAGTAGTAGTCAAGACTCCAGCTAAGTCACCAAAGAAGAAAGCTGCAGCTAAACCAAAGAAAGTAGCTACTCATCCAAAATACAGCGAGATGGTAGGGAAAGCTATCTCTGCATTGAAAGAGCGCGGGGGCTCTAGCCGTCAAGCCATTCTTAAGTACATCATAGCAAACTTCAATGTTGGTAGCGATGCAAAAACAGTCAACACTCACTTGAAGTTAGCTTTGAAATCAGGAGTGAAGAGCAATAGCTTGAAACAGTCGAAGGGTACCGGCGCTTCTGGAAGTTTTAAGATAGGTGAAGTGGCTAAACCAGCTAAGAAGCCAGCAAAGAAAGCAGTTAAGCCTAAAGCCGCTAAACCAAAGAAGGCAAAGACACCTAAAAAGACTGCCACAAAGAAACCTGCAGCAAAGAAACCAGCTGGTGAAAAGAAAGCAGCTAAACCAAAAGCAAAGAAACCAGCTACCAAGAAACCTGCTGCAAAACCCGCTGCCAAATCTGCAAAGAAAGCCACAAAATCACCAAAAAAGACCAAGGCTGCAGCTAAACCAAAGAAGGCAAAGACCCCAAAGAAGAAGTAAATGGAGGAAGCATATGATGCTTTTAAAGCTTAAACAGCCCTTTTAAGGGCTACCAAAATTTTTCAAAAAGAGTCTGAAATTGTTGCATGGTATATAACTTGGTTACAAATAAAATCAAGCTCGTCCCCATATTCCATATCTGTCTTTCTATTCTTGCATTTTTTTGTCTTCTCTAAAGTGCATGTGAACTTGTTAAGTTTTACTATCTTCCACTCTGGATCGTGTAGTTTATTTATATTTTTATACCTGATAATTTTCTTATTTTATACAAATTCTGTCAAGAAATGCTAAATACACGACTTTCGGCGGTTCCTAAATTTATATATCAATTTTTTTAGCACTTTAGTGTCTACGACCATATCACGTTGAAAACACCGGTTCTCGTCCGATCACCGAAGTTAAGCAACGTCGAGCTCGGTTAGTACTTGGATGGGTGACCGCCTGGGAATACCGGGTGTTGTAGACATTTTCTTCTTTTATTTTTTTTACTTATAATTTTTCACTTCTCCCAAACATACGTTCTATCTTTTTTATTTCTTTATATGGATGTCTGGGGATGTAACATTCAATATAATATATCTAACTTTTGAAGGAAACAGAAAATATATCATTCATAATTTAATTTTTTTCATTACCAACCTGGTGAAATCTTTTAAACTATTTTTAAAAATAAATGCAAATCCAGTAATGCACACGTCGGGCCATATATAAGCTTGAGAATTTCACTCTTTTCACATGCATGTGGCTCAAAAACTTAAAACGAAAATCTTAAAAATACTGTTATCCGCCATTTTTGTCCTTTGAACTCGTCTCTTCCTTTTTGACCACGGCTTATATGATTCACAACATTTCTGAAAGGATTGTGATTATCAAATATTCATTTCAGCAAAAACAAATAAAAAACAATAAATACTAATTAAAGCTTGTAAAACTCAAGCAAAAAAGTCGACTATTTGAAACTTTGTTCCAACTCAGTCAAGGAAGTCCCGGTTTCGAATTTTGTCATCTTGGTGTGCTTTCATATCCAAGGCAAAATTTAAATTTCTGTGAAGTCTCTTTATTTCTACGTATATCTGAAAACAAAAACATATTAAGAAATGATTTTACTTCAAATACATACCATTTTTATAGCACAATCTAGTTTTTGTGAAATAATACAACACGTTTTCTGATGAAGAATCGCACGAGTGAAATTGACAAGTTGCACATTAATCGTAAATATTTCTTCACTTGTGATATTTTGTTTAATTTTAATCACATATTCTGAAAGAAAAATTCCTGCTGAACATTTTCGTATATGATTTATATATCAAAAAGTACAATTTATTTGAAACAAATGGTTAAAACTTGTCGAACAAGCACACAGAAATTCTTGTCGATTTGTTTGAAATAGATTGTCATGAAAGTTTAAGGGTGCTCTCGTCGAGGTCCGCGTTATGAGATTAACTACCCGCAAACCGCAATTTTGCACATCATTGTTATTTGTCGTTCAACTCGCACACATCTTTCAACAACCAAAGTCGCAAAATGTCTGATGCACCAGTAGTAGTCAAGACTCCAGCTAAGTCACCAAAGAAGAAAGCTGCAGCTAAACCAAAGAAAGTAGCTACTCATCCAAAATACAGCGAGATGGTAGGGAAAGCTATCTCTGCATTGAAAGAGCGCGGGGGCTCTAGCCGTCAAGCCATTCTTAAGTACATCATAGCAAACTTCAATGTTGGTAGCGATGCAAAAACAGTCAACACTCACTTGAAGTTAGCTTTGAAATCAGGAGTGAAGAGCAATAGCTTGAAACAGTCGAAGGGTACCGGCGCTTCTGGAAGTTTTAAGATAGGTGAAGTGGCTAAACCAGCTAAGAAGCCAGCAAAGAAAGCAGTTAAGCCTAAAGCCGCTAAACCAAAGAAGGCAAAGACACCTAAAAAGACTGCCACAAAGAAACCTGCAGCAAAGAAACCAGCTGGTGAAAAGAAAGCAGCTAAACCAAAAGCAAAGAAACCAGCTACCAAGAAACCTGCTGCAAAACCCGCTGCCAAATCTGCAAAGAAAGCCACAAAATCACCAAAAAAGACCAAGGCTGCAGCTAAACCAAAGAAGGCAAAGACCCCAAAGAAGAAGTAAATGGAGGAAGCATATGATGCTTTTAAAGCTTAAACAGCCCTTTTAAGGGCTACCAAAATTTTTCAAAAAGAGTCTGAAATTGTTGCATGGTATATAACTTGGTTACAAATAAAATCAAGCTCGTCCCCATATTCCATATCTGTCTTTCTATTCTTGCATTTTTTTGTCTTCTCTAAAGTGCATGTGAACTTGTTAAGTTTTACTATCTTCCACTCTGGATCGTGTAGTTTATTTATATTTTTATACCTGATAATTTTCTTATTTTATACAAATTCTGTCAAGAAATGCTAAATACACGACTTTCGGCGGTTCCTAAATTTATATATCAATTTTTTTAGCACTTTAGTGTCTACGACCATATCACGTTGAAAACACCGGTTCTCGTCCGATCACCGAAGTTAAGCAACGTCGAGCTCGGTTAGTACTTGGATGGGTGACCGCCTGGGAATACCGGGTGTTGTAGACATTTTCTTCTTTTATTTTTTTTACTTATAATTTTTCACTTCTCCCAAACATACGTTCTATCTTTTTTATTTCTTTATATGGATGTCTGGGGATGTAACATTCAATATAATATATCTAACTTTTGAAGGAAACAGAAAATATATCATTCATAATTTAATTTTTTTCATTACCAACCTGGTGAAATCTTTTAAACTATTTTTAAAAATAAATGCAAATCCAGTAATGCACACGTCGGGCCATATATAAGCTTGAGAATTTCACTCTTTTCACATGCATGTGGCTCAAAAACTTAAAACGAAAATCTTAAAAATACTGTTATCCGCCATTTTTGTCCTTTGAACTCGTCTCTTCCTTTTTGACCAGGGCTTATATGATTCACAACATTTCTGAAAGGATTGTGATTATCAAATATTCATTTCAGCAAAAACAAATAAAAAACAATAAATACTAATTAAAGCTTGTAAAACTCAAGCAAAAAAGTCGACTATTTGAAACTTTGTTCCAACTCAGTCAAGGAAGTCCCGGTTTCGAATTTTGTCATCTTGGTGTGCTTTCATATCCAAGGCAAAATTTAAATTTCTGTGAAGTCTCTTTATTTCTACGTATATCTGAAAACAAAAACATATTAAGAAATGATTTTACTTCAAATACATACCATTTTTATAGCACAATCTAGTTTTTGTGAAATAATACAACACGTTTTCTGATGAAGAATCGCACGAGTGAAATTGACAAGTTGCACATTAATCGTAAATATTTCTTCACTTGTGATATTTTGTTTAATTTTAATCACATATTCTGAAAGAAAAATTCCTGCTGAACATTTTCGTATATGATTTATATATCAAAAAGTACAATTTATTTGAAACAAATGGTTAAAACTTGTCGAACAAGCACACAGAAATTCTTGTCGATTTGTTTGAAATAGATTGTCATGAAAGTTTAAGGGTGCTCTCGTCGAGGTCCGCGTTATGAGATTAACTACCCGCAAACCGCAATTTTGCACATCATTGTTATTTGTCGTTCAACTCGCACACATCTTTCAACAACCAAAGTCGCAAAATGTCTGATGCACCAGTAGTAGTCAAGACTCCAGCTAAGTCACCAAAGAAGAAAGCTGCAGCTAAACCAAAGAAAGTAGCTACTCATCCAAAATACAGCGAGACGGTAGGGAAAGCTATCTCTGCATTGAAAGAGCGCGGGGGCTCTAGCCGTCAAGCCATTCTTAAGTACATCATAGCAAACTTCAATGTTGGTAGCGATGCAAAAACAGTCAACACTCACTTGAAGTTAGCTTTGAAATCAGGAGTGAAGAGCAATAGCTTGAAACAGTCGAAGGGTACCGGCGCTTCTGGAAGTTTTAAGATAGGTGAAGTGGCTAAACCAGCTAAGAAGCCAGCAAAGAAAGCAGTTAAGCCTAAAGCCGCTAAACCAAAGAAGGCAAAGACACCTAAAAAGACTGCCACAAAGAAACCTGCAGCAAAGAAACCAGCTGGTGAAAAGAAAGCAGCTAAACCAAAAGCAAAGAAACCAGCTACCAAGAAACCTGCTGCAAAACCCGCTGCCAAATCTGCAAAGAAAGCCACAAAATCACCAAAAAAGACCAAGGCTGCAGCTAAACCAAAGAAGGCAAAGACCCCAAAGAAGAAGTAAATGGAGGAAGCATATGATGCTTTTAAAGCTTAAACAGCCCTTTTAAGGGCTACCAAAATTTTTCAAAAAGAGTCTGAAATTGTTGCATGGTATATAACTTGGTTACAAATAAAATCAAGCTCGTCCCCATATTCCATATCTGTCTTTCTATTCTTGCATTTTTTTGTCTTCTCTAAAGTGCATGTGAACTTGTTAAGTTTTACTATCTTCCACTCTGGATCGTGTAGTTTATTTATATTTTTATACCTGATAATTTTCTTATTTTATACAAATTCTGTCAAGAAATGCTAAATACACGACTTTCGGCGGTTCCTAAATTTATATATCAATTTTTTTAGCACTTTAGTGTCTACGACCATATCACGTTGAAAACACCGGTTCTCGTCCGATCACCGAAGTTAAGCAACGTCGAGCTCGGTTAGTACTTGGATGGGTGACCGCCTGGGAATACCGGGTGTTGTAGACATTTTCTTCTTTTATTTTTTTTACTTATAATTTTTCACTTCTCCCAAACATACGTTCTATCTTTTTTATTTCTTTATATGGATGTCTGGGGATGTAACATTCAATATAATATATCTAACTTTTGAAGGAAACAGAAAATATATCATTCATAATTTAATTTTTTTCATTACCAACCTGGTGAAATCTTTTAAACTATTTTTAAAAATAAATGCAAATCCAGTAATGCACACGTCGGGCCATATATAAGCTTGAGAATTTCACTCTTTTCACATGCATGTGGCTCAAAAACTTAAAACGAAAATCTTAAAAATACTGTTATCCGCCATTTTTGTCCTTTGAACTCGTCTCTTCCTTTTTGACCAGGGCTTATATGATTCACAACATTTCTGAAAGGATTGTGATTATCAAATATTCATTTCAGCAAAAACAAATAAAAAACAATAAATACTAATTAAAGCTTGTAAAACTCAAGCAAAAAAGTCGACTATTTGAAACTTTGTTCCAACTCAGTCAAGGAAGTCCCGGTTTCGAATTTTGTCATCTTGGTGTGCTTTCATATCCAAGGCAAAATTTAAATTTCTGTGAAGTCTCTTTATTTCTACGTATATCTGAAAACAAAAACATATTAAGAAATGATTTTACTTCAAATACATACCATTTTTATAGCACAATCTAGTTTTTGTGAAATAATACAACACGTTTTCTGATGAAGAATCGCACGAGTGAAATTGACAAGTTGCACATTAATCGTAAATATTTCTTCACTTGTGATATTTTGTTTAATTTTAATCACATATTCTGAAAGAAAAATTCCTGCTGAACATTTTCGTATATGATTTATATATCAAAAAGTACAATTTATTTGAAACAAATGGTTAAAACTTGTCGAACAAGCACACAGAAATTCTTGTCGATTTGTTTGAAATAGATTGTCATGAAAGTTTAAGGGTGCTCTCGTCGAGGTCCGCGTTATGAGATTAACTACCCGCAAACCGCAATTTTGCACATCATTGTTATTTGTCGTTCAACTCGCACACATCTTTCAACAACCAAAGTCGCAAAATGTCTGATGCACCAGTAGTAGTCAAGACTCCAGCTAAGTCACCAAAGAAGAAAGCTGCAGCTAAACCAAAGAAAGTAGCTACTCATCCAAAATACAGCGAGATGGTAGGGAAAGCTATCTCTGCATTGAAAGAGCGCGGGGGCTCTAGCCGTCAAGCCATTCTTAAGTACATCATAGCAAACTTCAATGTTGGTAGCGATGCAAAAACAGTCAACACTCACTTGAAGTTAGCTTTGAAATCAGGAGTGAAGAGCAATAGCTTGAAACAGTCGAAGGGTACCGGCGCTTCTGGAAGTTTTAAGATAGGTGAAGTGGCTAAACCAGCTAAGAAGCCAGCAAAGAAAGCAGTTAAGCCTAAAGCCGCTAAACCAAAGAAGGCAAAGACACCTAAAAAGACTGCCACAAAGAAACCTGCAGCAAAGAAACCAGCTGGTGAAAAGAAAGCAGCTAAACCAAAAGCAAAGAAACCAGCTACCAAGAAACCTGCTGCAAAACCCGCTGCCAAATCTGCAAAGAAAGCCACAAAATCACCAAAAAAGACCAAGGCTGCAGCTAAACCAAAGAAGGCAAAGACCCCAAAGAAGAAGTAAATGGAGGAAGCATATGATGCTTTTAAAGCTTAAACAGCCCTTTTAAGGGCTACCAAAATTTTTCAAAAAGAGTCTGAAATTGTTGCATGGTATATAACTTGGTTACAAATAAAATCAAGCTCGTCCCCATATTCCATATCTGTCTTTCTATTCTTGCATTTTTTTGTCTTCTCTAAAGTGCATGTGAACTTGTTAAGTTTTACTATCTTCCACTCTGGATCGTGTAGTTTATTTATATTTTTATACCTGATAATTTTCTTATTTTATACAAATTCTGTCAAGAAATGCTAAATACACGACTTTCGGCGGTTCCTAAATTTATATATCAATTTTTTTAGCACTTTAGTGTCTACGACCATATCACGTTGAAAACACCGGTTCTCGTCCGATCACCGAAGTTAAGCAACGTCGAGCTCGGTTAGTACTTGGATGGGTGACCGCCTGGGAATACCGGGTGTTGTAGACATTTTCTTCTTTTATTTTTTTTACTTATAATTTTTCACTTCTCCCAAACATACGTTCTATCTTTTTTATTTCTTTATATGGATGTCTGGGGATGTAACATTCAATATAATATATCTAACTTTTGAAGGAAACAGAAAATATATCATTCATAATTTAATTTTTTTCATTACCAACCTGGTGAAATCTTTTAAACTATTTTTAAAAATAAATGCAAATCCAGTAATGCACACGTCGGGCCATATATAAGCTTGAGAATTTCACTCTTTTCACATGCATGTGGCTCAAAAACTTAAAACGAAAATCTTAAAAATACTGTTATCCGCCATTTTTGTCCTTTGAACTCGTCTCTTCCTTTTTGACCAGGGCTTATATGATTCACAACATTTCTGAAAGGATTGTGATTATCAAATATTCATTTCAGCAAAAACAAATAAAAAACAATAAATACTAATTAAAGCTTGTAAAACTCAAGCAAAAAAGTCGACTATTTGAAACTTTGTTCCAACTCAGTCAAGGAAGTCCCGGTTTCGAATTTTGTCATCTTGGTGTGCTTTCATATCCAAGGCAAAATTTAAATTTCTGTGAAGTCTCTTTATTTCTACGTATATCTGAAAACAAAAACATATTAAGAAATGATTTTACTTCAAATACATACCATTTTTATAGCACAATCTAGTTTTTGTGAAATGATACAACACGTTTTCTGATGAAGAATCGCACGAGTGAAATTGACAAGTTGCACATTAATCGTAAATATTTCTTCACTTGTGATATTTTGTTTAATTTTAATCACATATTCTGAAAGAAAAATTCCTGCTGAACATTTTCGTATATGATTTATATATCAAAAAGTACAATTTATTTGAAACAAATGGTTAAAACTTGTCGAACAAGCACACAGAAATTCTTGTCGATTTGTTTGAAATAGATTGTCATGAAAGTTTAAGGGTCCTCTCGTCGAGGTCCGCGTTATGAGATTAACTACCCGCAAACCGCAATTTTGCACATCATTGTTATTTGTCGTTCAACTCGCACACATCTTTCAACAACCAAAGTCGCAAAATGTCTGATGCACCAGTAGTAGTCAAGACTCCAGCTAAGTCACCAAAGAAGAAAGCTGCAGCTAAACCAAAGAAAGTAGCTACTCATCCAAAATACAGCGAGATGGTAGGGAAAGCTATCTCTGCATTGAAAGAGCGCGGGGGCTCTAGCCGTCAAGCCATTCTTAAGTACATCATAGCAAACTTCAATGTTGGTAGCGATGCAAAAACAGTCAACACTCACTTGAAGTTAGCTTTGAAATCAGGAGTGAAGAGCAATAGCTTGAAACAGTCGAAGGGTACCGGCGCTTCTGGAAGTTTTAAGATAGGTGAAGTGGCTAAACCAGCTAAGAAGCCAGCAAAGAAAGCAGTTAAGCCTAAAGCCGCTAAACCAAAGAAGGCAAAGACACCTAAAAAGACTGCCACAAAGAAACCTGCAGCAAAGAAACCAGCTGGTGAAAAGAAAGCAGCTAAACCAAAAGCAAAGAAACCAGCTACCAAGAAACCTGCTGCAAAACCCGCTGCCAAATCTGCAAAGAAAGCCACAAAATCACCAAAAAAGACCAAGGCTGCAGCTAAACCAAAGAAGGCAAAGACCCCAAAGAAGAAGTAAATGGAGGAAGCATATGATGCTTTTAAAGCTTAAACAGCCCTTTTAAGGGCTACCAAAATTTTTCAAAAAGAGTCTGAAATTGTTGCATGGTATATAACTTGGTTACAAATAAAATCAAGCTCGTCCCCATATTCCATATCTGTCTTTCTATTCTTGCATTTTTTTGTCTTCTCTAAAGTGCATGTGAACTTGTTAAGTTTTACTATCTTCCACTCTGGATCGTGTAGTTTATTTATATTTTTATACCTGATAATTTTCTTATTTTATACAAATTCTGTCAAGAAATGCTAAATACACGACTTTCGGCGGTTCCTAAATTTATATATCAATTTTTTTAGCACTTTAGTGTCTACGACCATATCACGTTGAAAACACCGGTTCTCGTCCGATCACCGAAGTTAAGCAACGTCGAGCTCGGTTAGTACTTGGATGGGTGACCGCCTGGGAATACCGGGTGTTGTAGACATTTTCTTCTTTTATTTTTTTTACTTATAATTTTTCACTTCTCCCAAACATACGTTCTATCTTTTTTATTTCTTTATATGGATGTCTGGGGATGTAACATTCAATATAATATATCTAACTTTTGAAGGAAACAGAAAATATATCATTCATAATTTAATTTTTTTCATTACCAACCTGGTGAAATCTTTTAAACTATTTTTAAAAATAAATGCAAATCCAGTAATGCACACGTCGGGCCATATATAAGCTTGAGAATTTCACTCTTTTCACATGCATGTGGCTCAAAAACTTAAAACGAAAATCTTAAAAATACTGTTATCCGCCATTTTTGTCCTTTGAACTCGTCTCTTCCTTTTTGACCACGGCTTATATGATTCACAACATTTCTGAAAGGATTGTGATTATCAAATATTCATTTCAGCAAAAACAAATAAAAAACAATAAATACTAATTAAAGCTTGTAAAACTCAAGCAAAAAAGTCGACTATTTGAAACTTTGTTCCAACTCAGTCAAGGAAGTCCCGGTTTCGAATTTTGTCATCTTGGTGTGCTTTCATATCCAAGGCAAAATTTAAATTTCTGTGAAGTCTCTTTATTTCTACGTATATCTGAAAACAAAAACATATTAAGAAATGATTTTACTTCAAATACATACCATTTTTATAGCACAATCTAGTTTTTGTGAAATAATACAACACGTTTTCTGATGAAGAATCGCACGAGTGAAATTGACAAGTTGCACATTAATCGTAAATATTTCTTCACTTGTGATATTTTGTTTAATTTTAATCACATATTCTGAAAGAAAAATTCCTGCTGAACATTTTCGTATATGATTTATATATCAAAAAGTACAATTTATTTGAAACAAATGGTTAAAACTTGTCGAACAAGCACACAGAAATTCTTGTCGATTTGTTTGAAATAGATTGTCATGAAAGTTTAAGGGTGCTCTCGTCGAGGTCCGCGTTATGAGATTAACTACCCGCAAACCGCAATTTTGCACATCATTGTTATTTGTCGTTCAACTCGCACACATCTTTCAACAACCAAAGTCGCAAAATGTCTGATGCACCAGTAGTAGTCAAGACTCCAGCTAAGTCACCAAAGAAGAAAGCTGCAGCTAAACCAAAGAAAGTAGCTACTCATCCAAAATACAGCGAGATGGTAGGGAAAGCTATCTCTGCATTGAAAGAGCGCGGGGGCTCTAGCCGTCAAGCCATTCTTAAGTACATCATAGCAAACTTCAATGTTGGTAGCGATGCAAAAACAGTCAACACTCACTTGAAGTTAGCTTTGAAATCAGGAGTGAAGAGCAATAGCTTGAAACAGTCGAAGGGTACCGGCGCTTCTGGAAGTTTTAAGATAGGTGAAGTGGCTAAACCAGCTAAGAAGCCAGCAAAGAAAGCAGTTAAGCCTAAAGCCGCTAAACCAAAGAAGGCAAAGACACCTAAAAAGACTGCCACAAAGAAACCTGCAGCAAAGAAACCAGCTGGTGAAAAGAAAGCAGCTAAACCAAAAGCAAAGAAACCAGCTACCAAGAAACCTGCTGCAAAACCCGCTGCCAAATCTGCAAAGAAAGCCACAAAATCACCAAAAAAGACCAAGGCTGCAGCTAAACCAAAGAAGGCAAAGACCCCAAAGAAGAAGTAAATGGAGGAAGCATATGATGCTTTTAAAGCTTAAACAGCCCTTTTAAGGGCTACCAAAATTTTTCAAAAAGAGTCTGAAATTGTTGCATGGTATATAACTTGGTTACAAATAAAATCAAGCTCGTCCCCATATTCCATATCTGTCTTTCTATTCTTGCATTTTTTTGTCTTCTCTAAAGTGCATGTGAACTTGTTAAGTTTTACTATCTTCCACTCTGGATCGTGTAGTTTATTTATATTTTTATACCTGATAATTTTCTTATTTTATACAAATTCTGTCAAGAAATGCTAAATACACGACTTTCGGCGGTTCCTAAATTTATATATCAATTTTTTTAGCACTTTAGTGTCTACGACCATATCACGTTGAAAACACCGGTTCTCGTCCGATCACCGAAGTTAAGCAACGTCGAGCTCGGTTAGTACTTGGATGGGTGACCGCCTGGGAATACCGGGTGTTGTAGACATTTTCTTCTTTTATTTTTTTTACTTATAATTTTTCACTTCTCCCAAACATACGTTCTATCTTTTTTATTTCTTTATATGGATGTCTGGGGATGTAACATTCAATATAATATATCTAACTTTTGAAGGAAACAGAAAATATATCATTCATAATTTAATTTTTTTCATTACCAACCTGGTGAAATCTTTTAAACTATTTTTAAAAATAAATGCAAATCCAGTAATGCACACGTCGGGCCATATATAAGCTTGAGAATTTCACTCTTTTCACATGCATGTGGCTCAAAAACTTAAAACGAAAATCTTAAAAATACTGTTATCCGCCATTTTTGTCCTTTGAACTCGTCTCTTCCTTTTTGACCAGGGCTTATATGATTCACAACATTTCTGAAAGGATTGTGATTATCAAATATTCATTTCAGCAAAAACAAATAAAAAACAATAAATACTAATTAAAGCTTGTAAAACTCAAGCAAAAAAGTCGACTATTTGAAACTTTGTTCCAACTCAGTCAAGGAAGTCCCGGTTTCGAATTTTGTCATCTTGGTGTGCTTTCATATCCAAGGCAAAATTTAAATTTCTGTGAAGTCTCTTTATTTCTACGTATATCTGAAAACAAAAACATATTAAGAAATGATTTTACTTCAAATACATACCATTTTTATAGCACAATCTAGTTTTTGTGAAATAATACAACACGTTTTCTGATGAAGAATCGCACGAGTGAAATTGACAAGTTGCACATTAATCGTAAATATTTCTTCACTTGTGATATTTTGTTTAATTTTAATCACATATTCTGAAAGAAAAATTCCTGCTGAACATTTTCGTATATGATTTATATATCAAAAAGTACAATTTATTTGAAACAAATGGTTAAAACTTGTCGAACAAGCACACAGAAATTCTTGTCGATTTGTTTGAAATAGATTGTCATGAAAGTTTAAGGGTGCTCTCGTCGAGGTCCGCGTTATGAGATTAACTACCCGCAAACCGCAATTTTGCACATCATTGTTATTTGTCGTTCAACTCGCACACATCTTTCAACAACCAAAGTCGCAAAATGTCTGATGCACCAGTAGTAGTCAAGACTCCAGCTAAGTCACCAAAGAAGAAAGCTGCAGCTAAACCAAAGAAAGTAGCTACTCATCCAAAATACAGCGAGATGGTAGGGAAAGCTATCTCTGCATTGAAAGAGCGCGGGGGCTCTAGCCGTCAAGCCATTCTTAAGTACATCATAGCAAACTTCAATGTTGGTAGCGATGCAAAAACAGTCAACACTCACTTGAAGTTAGCTTTGAAATCAGGAGTGAAGAGCAATAGCTTGAAACAGTCGAAGGGTACCGGCGCTTCTGGAAGTTTTAAGATAGGTGAAGTGGCTAAACCAGCTAAGAAGCCAGCAAAGAAAGCAGTTAAGCCTAAAGCCGCTAAACCAAAGAAGGCAAAGACACCTAAAAAGACTGCCACAAAGAAACCTGCAGCAAAGAAACCAGCTGGTGAAAAGAAAGCAGCTAAACCAAAAGCAAAGAAACCAGCTACCAAGAAACCTGCTGCAAAACCCGCTGCCAAATCTGCAAAGAAAGCCACAAAATCACCAAAAAAGACCAAGGCTGCAGCTAAACCAAAGAAGGCAAAGACCCCAAAGAAGAAGTAAATGGAGGAAGCATATGATGCTTTTAAAGCTTAAACAGCCCTTTTAAGGGCTACCAAAATTTTTCAAAAAGAGTCTGAAATTGTTGCATGGTATATAACTTGGTTACAAATAAAATCAAGCTCGTCCCCATATTCCATATCTGTCTTTCTATTCTTGCATTTTTTTGTCTTCTCTAAAGTGCATGTGAACTTGTTAAGTTTTACTATCTTCCACTCTGGATCGTGTAGTTTATTTATATTTTTATACCTGATAATTTTCTTATTTTATACAAATTCTGTCAAGAAATGCTAAATACACGACTTTCGGCGGTTCCTAAATTTATATATCAATTTTTTTAGCACTTTAGTGTCTACGACCATATCACGTTGAAAACACCGGTTCTCGTCCGATCACCGAAGTTAAGCAACGTCGAGCTCGGTTAGTACTTGGATGGGTGACCGCCTGGGAATACCGGGTGTTGTAGACATTTTCTTCTTTTATTTTTTTTACTTATAATTTTTCACTTCTCCCAAACATACGTTCTATCTTTTTTATTTCTTTATATGGATGTCTGGGGATGTAACATTCAATATAATATATCTAACTTTTGAAGGAAACAGAAAATATATCATTCATAATTTAATTTTTTTCATTACCAACCTGGTGAAATCTTTTAAACTATTTTTAAAAATAAATGCAAATCCAGTAATGCACACGTCGGGCCATATATAAGCTTGAGAATTTCACTCTTTTCACATGCATGTGGCTCAAAAACTTAAAACGAAAATCTTAAAAATACTGTTATCCGCCATTTTTGTCCTTTGAACTCGTCTCTTCCTTTTTGACCAGGGCTTATATGATTCACAACATTTCTGAAAGGATTGTGATTATCAAATATTCATTTCAGCAAAAACAAATAAAAAACAATAAATACTAATTAAAGCTTGTAAAACTCAAGCAAAAAAGTCGACTATTTGAAACTTTGTTCCAACTCAGTCAAGGAAGTCCCGGTTTCGAATTTTGTCATCTTGGTGTGCTTTCATATCCAAGGCAAAATTTAAATTTCTGTGAAGTCTCTTTATTTCTACGTATATCTGAAAACAAAAACATATTAAGAAATGATTTTACTTCAAATACATACCATTTTTATAGCACAATCTAGTTTTTGTGAAATAATACAACACGTTTTCTGATGAAGAATCGCACGAGTGAAATTGACAAGTTGCACATTAATCGTAAATATTTCTTCACTTGTGATATTTTGTTTAATTTTAATCACATATTCTGAAAGAAAAATTCCTGCTGAACATTTTCGTATATGATTTATATATCAAAAAGTACAATTTATTTGAAACAAATGGTTAAAACTTGTCGAACAAGCACACAGAAATTCTTGTCGATTTGTTTGAAATAGATTGTCATGAAAGTTTAAGGGTGCTCTCGTCGAGGTCCGCGTTATGAGATTAACTACCCGCAAACCGCAATTTTGCACATCATTGTTATTTGTCGTTCAACTCGCACACATCTTTCAACAACCAAAGTCGCAAAATGTCTGATGCACCAGTAGTAGTCAAGACTCCAGCTAAGTCACCAAAGAAGAAAGCTGCAGCTAAACCAAAGAAAGTAGCTACTCATCCAAAATACAGCGAGATGGTAGGGAAAGCTATCTCTGCATTGAAAGAGCGCGGGGGCTCTAGCCGTCAAGCCATTCTTAAGTACATCATAGCAAACTTCAATGTTGGTAGCGATGCAAAAACAGTCAACACTCACTTGAAGTTAGCTTTGAAATCAGGAGTGAAGAGCAATAGCTTGAAACAGTCGAAGGGTACCGGCGCTTCTGGAAGTTTTAAGATAGGTGAAGTGGCTAAACCAGCTAAGAAGCCAGCAAAGAAAGCAGTTAAGCCTAAAGCCGCTAAACCAAAGAAGGCAAAGACACCTAAAAAGACTGCCACAAAGAAACCTGCAGCAAAGAAACCAGCTGGTGAAAAGAAAGCAGCTAAACCAAAAGCAAAGAAACCAGCTACCAAGAAACCTGCTGCAAAACCCGCTGCCAAATCTGCAAAGAAAGCCACAAAATCACCAAAAAAGACCAAGGCTGCAGCTAAACCAAAGAAGGCAAAGACCCCAAAGAAGAAGTAAATGGAGGAAGCATATGATGCTTTTAAAGCTTAAACAGCTCTTTTAAGGGCTACCAAAATTTTTCAAAAAGAGTCTGAAATTGTTGCATGGTATATAACTTGGTTACAAATAAAATCAAGCTCGTCCCCATATTCCATATCTGTCTTTCTATTCTTGCATTTTTTTGTCTTCTCTAAAGTGCATGTGAACTTGTTAAGTTTTACTATCTTCCACTCTGGATCGTGTAGTTTATTTATATTTTTATACCTGATAATTTTCTTATTTTATACAAATTCTGTCAAGAAATGCTAAATACACGACTTTCGGCGGTTCCTAAATTTATATATCAATTTTTTTAGCACTTTAGTGTCTACGACCATATCACGTTGAAAACACCGGTTCTCGTCCGATCACCGAAGTTAAGCAACGTCGAGCTCGGTTAGTACTTGGATGGGTGACCGCCTGGGAATACCGGGTGTTGTAGACATTTTCTTCTTTTATTTTTTTTACTTATAATTTTTCACTTCTCCCAAACATACGTTCTATCTTTTTTATTTCTTTATATGGATGTCTGGGGATGTAACATTCAATATAATATATCTAACTTTTGAAGGAAACAGAAAATATATCATTCATAATTTAATTTTTTTTCATTACCAACCTGGTGAAATCTTTTAAACTATTTTTAAAAATAAATGCAAATCCAGTAATGCACACGTCGGGCCATATATAAGCTTGAGAATTTCACTCTTTTCACATGCATGTGGCTCAAAAACTTAAAACGAAAATCTTAAAAATACTGTTATCCGCCATTTTTGTCCTTTGAACTCGTCTCTTCCTTTTTGACCAGGGCTTATATGATTCACAACATTTCTGAAAGGATTGTGATTATCAAATATTCATTTCAGCAAAAACAAATAAAAAACAATAAATACTAATTAAAGCTTGTAAAACTCAAGCAAAAAAGTCGACTATTTGAAACTTTGTTCCAACTCAGTCAAGGAAGTCCCGGTTTCGAATTTTGTCATCTTGGTGTGCTTTCATATCCAAGGCAAAATTTAAATTTCTGTGAAGTCTCTTTATTTCTACGTATATCTGAAAACAAAAACATATTAAGAAATGATTTTACTTCAAATACATACCATTTTTATAGCACAATCTAGTTTTTGTGAAATAATACAACACGTTTTCTGATGAAGAATCGCACGAGTGAAATTGACAAGTTGCACATTAATCGTAAATATTTCTTCACTTGTGATATTTTGTTTAATTTTAATCACATATTCTGAAAGAAAAATTCCTGCTGAACATTTTCGTATATGATTTATATATCAAAAAGTACAATTTATTTGAAACAAATGGTTAAAACTTGTCGAACAAGCACACAGAAATTCTTGTCGATTTGTTTGAAATAGATTGTCATGAAAGTTTAAGGGTGCTCTCGTCGAGGTCCGCGTTATGAGATTAACTACCCGCAAACCGCAATTTTGCACATCATTGTTATTTGTCGTTCAACTCGCACACATCTTTCAACAACCAAAGTCGCAAAATGTCTGATGCACCAGTAGTAGTCAAGACTCCAGCTAAGTCACCAAAGAAGAAAGCTGCAGCTAAACCAAAGAAAGTAGCTACTCATCCAAAATACAGCGAGATGGTAGGGAAAGCTATCTCTGCATTGAAAGAGCGCGGGGGCTCTAGCCGTCAAGCCATTCTTAAGTACATCATAGCAAACTTCAATGTTGGTAGCGATGCAAAAACAGTCAACACTCACTTGAAGTTAGCTTTGAAATCAGGAGTGAAGAGCAATAGCTTGAAACAGTCGAAGGGTACCGGCGCTTCTGGAAGTTTTAAGATAGGTGAAGTGGCTAAACCAGCTAAGAAGCCAGCAAAGAAAGCAGTTAAGCCTAAAGCCGCTAAACCAAAGAAGGCAAAGACACCTAAAAAGACTGCCACAAAGAAACCTGCAGCAAAGAAACCAGCTGGTGAAAAGAAAGCAGCTAAACCAAAAGCAAAGAAACCAGCTACCAAGAAACCTGCTGCAAAACCCGCTGCCAAATCTGCAAAGAAAGCCACAAAATCACCAAAAAAGACCAAGGCTGCAGCTAAACCAAAGAAGGCAAAGACCCCAAAGAAGAAGTAAATGGAGGAAGCATATGATGCTTTTAAAGCTTAAACAGCCCTTTTAAGGGCTACCAAAATTTTTCAAAAAGAGTCTGAAATTGTTGCATGGTATATAACTTGGTTACAAATAAAATCAAGCTCGTCCCCATATTCCATATCTGTCTTTCTATTCTTGCATTTTTTTGTCTTCTCTAAAGTGCATGTGAACTTGTTAAGTTTTACTATCTTCCACTCTGGATCGTGTAGTTTATTTATATTTTTATACCTGATAATTTTCTTATTTTATACAAATTCTGTCAAGAAATGCTAAATACACGACTTTCGGCGGTTCCTAAATTTATATATCAATTTTTTTAGCACTTTAGTGTCTACGACCATATCACGTTGAAAACACCGGTTCTCGTCCGATCACCGAAGTTAAGCAACGTCGAGCTCGGTTAGTACTTGGATGGGTGACCGCCTGGGAATACCGGGTGTTGTAGACATTTTCTTCTTTTATTTTTTTTACTTATAATTTTTCACTTCTCCCAAACATACGTTCTATCTTTTTTATTTCTTTATATGGATGTCTGGGGATGTAACATTCAATATAATATATCTAACTTTTGAAGGAAACAGAAAATATATCATTCATAATTTAATTTTTTTCATTACCAACCTGGTGAAATCTTTTAAACTATTTTTAAAAATAAATGCAAATCCAGTAATGCACACGTCGGGCCATATATAAGCTTGAGAATTTCACTCTTTTCACATGCATGTGGCTCAAAAACTTAAAACGAAAATCTTAAAAATACTGTTATCCGCCATTTTTGTCCTTTGAACTCGTCTCTTCCTTTTTGACCAGGGCTTATATGATTCACAACATTTCTGAAAGGATTGTGATTATCAAATATTCATTTCAGCAAAAACAAATAAAAAACAATAAATACTAATTAAAGCTTGTAAAACTCAAGCAAAAAAGTCGACTATTTGAAACTTTGTTCCAACTCAGTCAAGGAAGTCCCGGTTTCGAATTTTGTCATCTTGGTGTGCTTTCATATCCAAGGCAAAATTTAAATTTCTGTGAAGTCTCTTTATTTCTACGTATATCTGAAAACAAAAACATATTAAGAAATGATTTTACTTCAAATACATACCATTTTTATAGCACAATCTAGTTTTTGTGAAATAATACAACACGTTTTCTGATGAAGAATCGCACGAGTGAAATTGACAAGTTGCACATTAATCGTAAATATTTCTTCACTTGTGATATTTTGTTTAATTTTAATCACATATTCTGAAAGAAAAATTCCTGCTGAACATTTTCGTATATGATTTATATATCAAAAAGTACAATTTATTTGAAACAAATGGTTAAAACTTGTCGAACAAGCACACAGAAATTCTTGTCGATTTGTTTGAAATAGATTGTCATGAAAGTTTAAGGGTGCTCTCGTCGAGGTCCGCGTTATGAGATTAACTACCCGCAAACCGCAATTTTGCACATCATTGTTATTTGTCGTTCAACTCGCACACATCTTTCAACAACCAAAGTCGCAAAATGTCTGATGCACCAGTAGTAGTCAAGACTCCAGCTAAGTCACCAAAGAAGAAAGCTGCAGCTAAACCAAAGAAAGTAGCTACTCATCCAAAATACAGCGAGATGGTAGGGAAAGCTATCTCTGCATTGAAAGAGCGCGGGGGCTCTAGCCGTCAAGCCATTCTTAAGTACATCATAGCAAACTTCAATGTTGGTAGCGATGCAAAAACAGTCAACACTCACTTGAAGTTAGCTTTGAAATCAGGAGTGAAGAGCAATAGCTTGAAACAGTCGAAGGGTACCGGCGCTTCTGGAAGTTTTAAGATAGGTGAAGTGGCTAAACCAGCTAAGAAGCCAGCAAAGAAAGCAGTTAAGCCTAAAGCCGCTAAACCAAAGAAGGCAAAGACACCTAAAAAGACTGCCACAAAGAAACCTGCAGCAAAGAAACCAGCTGGTGAAAAGAAAGCAGCTAAACCAAAAGCAAAGAAACCAGCTACCAAGAAACCTGCTGCAAAACCCGCTGCCAAATCTGCAAAGAAAGCCACAAAATCACCAAAAAAGACCAAGGCTGCAGCTAAACCAAAGAAGGCAAAGACCCCAAAGAAGAAGTAAATGGAGGAAGCATATGATGCTTTTAAAGCTTAAACAGCCCTTTTAAGGGCTACCAAAATTTTTCAAAAAGAGTCTGAAATTGTTGCATGGTATATAACTTGGTTACAAATAAAATCAAGCTCGTCCCCATATTCCATATCTGTCTTTCTATTCTTGCATTTTTTTGTCTTCTCTAAAGTGCATGTGAACTTGTTAAGTTTTACTATCTTCCACTCTGGATCGTGTAGTTTATTTATATTTTTATACCTGATAATTTTCTTATTTTATACAAATTCTGTCAAGAAATGCTAAATACACGACTTTCGGCGGTTCCTAAATTTATATATCAATTTTTTTAGCACTTTAGTGTCTACGACCATATCACGTTGAAAACACCGGTTCTCGTCCGATCACCGAAGTTAAGCAACGTCGAGCTCGGTTAGTACTTGGATGGGTGACCGCCTGGGAATACCGGGTGTTGTAGACATTTTCTTCTTTTATTTTTTTTACTTATAATTTTTCACTTCTCCCAAACATACGTTCTATCTTTTTTATTTCTTTATATGGATGTCTGGGGATGTAACATTCAATATAATATATCTAACTTTTGAAGGAAACAGAAAATATATCATTCATAATTTAATTTTTTTTCATTACCAACCTGGTGAAATCTTTTAAACTATTTTTAAAAATAAATGCAAATCCAGTAATGCACACGTCGGGCCATATATAAGCTTGAGAATTTCACTCTTTTCACATGCATGTGGCTCAAAAACTTAAAACGAAAATCTTAAAAATACTGTTATCCGCCATTTTTGTCCTTTGAACTCGTCTCTTCCTTTTTGACCAGGGCTTATATGATTCACAACATTTCTGAAAGGATTGTGATTATCAAATATTCATTTCAGCAAAAACAAATAAAAAACAATAAATACTAATTAAAGCTTGTAAAACTCAAGCAAAAAAGTCGACTATTTGAAACTTTGTTCCAACTCAGTCAAGGAAGTCCCGGTTTCGAATTTTGTCATCTTGGTGTGCTTTCATATCCAAGGCAAAATTTAAATTTCTGTGAAGTCTCTTTATTTCTACGTATATCTGAAAACAAAAACATATTAAGAAATGATTTTACTTCAAATACATACCATTTTTATAGCACAATCTAGTTTTTGTGAAATAATACAACACGTTTTCTGATGAAGAATCGCACGAGTGAAATTGACAAGTTGCACATTAATCGTAAATATTTCTTCACTTGTGATATTTTGTTTAATTTTAATCACATATTCTGAAAGAAAAATTCCTGCTGAACATTTTCGTATATGATTTATATATCAAAAAGTACAATTTATTTGAAACAAATGGTTAAAACTTGTCGAACAAGCACACAGAAATTCTTGTCAATTTGTTTGAAATAGATTGTCATGAAAGTTTAAGGGTGCTCTCGTCGAGGTCCGCGTTATGAGATTAACTACCCGCAAACCGCAATTTTGCACATCATTGTTATTTGTCGTTCAACTCGCACACATCTTTCAACAACCAAAGTCGCAAAATGTCTGATGCACCATGTAGTAGTCAAGACTCCAGCTAAGTCACCAAAGAAGAAAGCTGCAGCTAAACCAAAGAAAGTAGCTACTCATCCAAAATACAGCGAGATGGTAGGGAAAGCTATCTCTGCATTGAAAGAGCGCGGGGGCTCTAGCCGTCAAGCCATTCTTAAGTACATCATAGCAAACTTCAATGTTGGTAGCGATGCAAAAACAGTCAACACTCACTTGAAGTTAGCTTTGAAATCAGGAGTGAAGAGCAATAGCTTGAAACAGTCGAAGGGTACCGGCGCTTCTGGAAGTTTTAAGATAGGTGAAGTGGCTAAACCAGCTAAGAAGCCAGCAAAGAAAGCAGTTAAGCCTAAAGCCGCTAAACCAAAGAAGGCAAAGACACCTAAAAAGACTGCCACAAAGAAACCTGCAGCAAAGAAACCAGCTGGTGAAAAGAAAGCAGCTAAACCAAAAGCAAAGAAACCAGCTACCAAGAAACCTGCTGCAAAACCCGCTGCCAAATCTGCAAAGAAAGCCACAAAATCACCAAAAAAGACCAAGGCTGCAGCTAAACCAAAGAAGGCAAAGACCCCAAAGAAGAAGTAAATGGAGGAAGCATATGATGCTTTTAAAGCTTAAACAGCCCTTTTAAGGGCTACCAAAATTTTTCAAAAAGAGTCTGAAATTGTTGCATGGTATATAACTTGGTTACAAATAAAATCAAGCTCGTCCCCATATTCCATATCTGTCTTTCTATTCTTGCATTTTTTTGTCTTCTCTAAAGTGCATGTGAACTTGTTAAGTTTTACTATCTTCCACTCTGGATCGTGTAGTTTATTTATATTTTTATACCTGATAATTTTCTTATTTTATACAAATTCTGTCAAGAAATGCTAAATACACGACTTTCGGCGGTTCCTAAATTTATATATCAATTTTTTTAGCACTTTAGTGTCTACGACCATATCACGTTGAAAACACCGGTTCTCGTCCGATTACCGAAGTTAAGCAACGTCGAGCTCGGTTAGTACTTGGATGGGTGACCGCCTGGGAATACCGGGTGTTGTAGACATTTTCTTCTTTTATTTTTTTTACTTATAATTTTTCACTTCTCCCAAACATACGTTCTATCTTTTTTATTTCTTTATATGGATGTCTGGGGATGTAACATTCAATATAATATATCTAACTTTTGAAGGAAACAGAAAATATATCATTCATAATTTAATTTTTTTCATTACCAACCTGGTGAAATCTTTTAAACTATTTTTAAAAATAAATGCAAATCCAGTAATGCACACGTCGGGCCATATATAAGCTTGAGAATTTCACTCTTTTCACATGCATGTGGCTCAAAAACTTAAAACGAAAATCTTAAAAATACTGTTATCCGCCATTTTTGTCCTTTGAACTCGTCTCTTCCTTTTTGACCAGGGCTTATATGATTCACAACATTTCTGAAAGGATTGTGATTATCAAATATTCATTTCAGCAAAAACAAATAAAAAACAATAAATACTAATTAAAGCTTGTAAAACTCAAGCAAAAAAGTCGACTATTTGAAACTTTGTTCCAACTCAGTCAAGGAAGTCCCGGTTTCGAATTTTGTCATCTTGGTGTGCTTTCATATCCAAGGCAAAATTTAAATTTCTGTGAAGTCTCTTTATTTCTACGTATATCTGAAAACAAAAACATATTAAGAAATGATTTTACTTCAAATACATACCATTTTTATAGCACAATCTAGTTTTTGTGAAATAATACAACACGTTTTCTGATGAAGAATCGCACGAGTGAAATTGACAAGTTGCACATTAATCGTAAATATTTCTTCACTTGTGATATTTTGTTTAATTTTAATCACATATTCTGAAAGAAAAATTCCTGCTGAACATTTTCGTATATGATTTATATATCAAAAAGTACAATTTATTTGAAACAAATGGTTAAAACTTGTCGAACAAGCACACAGAAATTCTTGTCGATTTGTTTGAAATAGATTGTCATGAAAGTTTAAGGGTGCTCTCGTCGAGGTCCGCGTTATGAGATTAACTACCCGCAAACCGCAATTTTGCACATCATTGTTATTTGTCGTTCAACTCGCACACATCTTTCAACAACCAAAGTCGCAAAATGTCTGATGCACCAGTAGTAGTCAAGACTCCAGCTAAGTCACCAAAGAAGAAAGCTGCAGCTAAACCAAAGAAAGTAGCTACTCATCCAAAATACAGCGAGATGGTAGGGAAAGCTATCTCTGCATTGAAAGAGCGCGGGGGCTCTAGCCGTCAAGCCATTCTTAAGTACATCATAGCAAACTTCAATGTTGGTAGCGATGCAAAAACAGTCAACACTCACTTGAAGTTAGCTTTGAAATCAGGAGTGAAGAGCAATAGCTTGAAACAGTCGAAGGGTACCGGCGCTTCTGGAAGTTTTAAGATAGGTGAAGTGGCTAAACCAGCTAAGAAGCCAGCAAAGAAAGCAGTTAAGCCTAAAGCCGCTAAACCAAAGAAGGCAAAGACACCTAAAAAGACTGCCACAAAGAAACCTGCAGCAAAGAAACCAGCTGGTGAAAAGAAAGCAGCTAAACCAAAAGCAAAGAAACCAGCTACCAAGAAACCTGCTGCAAAACCCGCTGCCAAATCTGCAAAGAAAGCCACAAAATCACCAAAAAAGACCAAGGCTGCAGCTAAACCAAAGAAGGCAAAGACCCCAAAGAAGAAGTAAATGGAGGAAGCATATGATGCTTTTAAAGCTTAAACAGCCCTTTTAAGGGCTACCAAAATTTTTCAAAAAGAGTCTGAAATTGTTGCATGGTATATAACTTGGTTACAAATAAAATCAAGCTCGTCCCCATATTCCATATCTGTCTTTCTATTCTTGCATTTTTTTGTCTTCTCTAAAGTGCATGTGAACTTGTTAAGTTTTACTATCTTCCACTCTGGATCGTGTAGTTTATTTATATTTTTATACCTGATAATTTTCTTATTTTATACAAATTCTGTCAAGAAATGCTAAATACACGACTTTCGGCGGTTCCTAAATTTATATATCAATTTTTTTAGCACTTTAGTGTCTACGACCATATCACGTTGAAAACACCGGTTCTCGTCCGATCACCGAAGTTAAGCAACGTCGAGCTCGGTTAGTACTTGGATGGGTGACCGCCTGGGAATACCGGGTGTTGTAGACATTTTCTTCTTTTATTTTTTTTACTTATAATTTTTCACTTCTCCCAAACATACGTTCTATCTTTTTTATTTCTTTATATGGATGTCTGGGGATGTAACATTCAATATAATATATCTAACTTTTGAAGGAAACAGAAAATATATCATTCATAATTTAATTTTTTTCATTACCAACCTGGTGAAATCTTTTAAACTATTTTTAAAAATAAATGCAAATCCAGTAATGCACACGTCGGGCCATATATAAGCTTGAGAATTTCACTCTTTTCACATGCATGTGGCTCAAAAACTTAAAACGAAAATCTTAAAAATACTGTTATCCGCCATTTTTGTCCTTTGAACTCGTCTCTTCCTTTTTGACCAGGGCTTATATGATTCACAACATTTCTGAAAGGATTGTGATTATCAAATATTCATTTCAGCAAAAACAAATAAAAAACAATAAATACTAATTAAAGCTTGTAAAACTCAAGCAAAAAAGTCGACTATTTGAAACTTTGTTCCAACTCAGTCAAGGAAGTCCCGGTTTCGAATTTTGTCATCTTGGTGTGCTTTCATATCCAAGGCAAAATTTAAATTTCTGTGAAGTCTCTTTATTTCTACGTATATCTGAAAACAAAAACATATTAAGAAATGATTTTACTTCAAATACATACCATTTTTATAGCACAATCTAGTTTTTGTGAAATGATACAACACGTTTTCTGATGAAGAATCGCACGAGTGAAATTGACAAGTTGCACATTAATCGTAAATATTTCTTCACTTGTGATATTTTGTTTAATTTTAATCACATATTCTGAAAGAAAAATTCCTGCTGAACATTTTCGTATATGATTTATATATCAAAAAGTACAATTTATTTGAAACAAATGGTTAAAACTTGTCGAACAAGCACACAGAAATTCTTGTCGATTTGTTTGAAATAGATTGTCATGAAAGTTTAAGGGTCCTCTCGTCGAGGTCCGCGTTATGAGATTAACTACCCGCAAACCGCAATTTTGCACATCATTGTTATTTGTCGTTCAACTCGCACACATCTTTCAACAACCAAAGTCGCAAAATGTCTGATGCACCAGTAGTAGTCAAGACTCCAGCTAAGTCACCAAAGAAGAAAGCTGCAGCTAAACCAAAGAAAGTAGCTACTCATCCAAAATACAGCGAGATGGTAGGGAAAGCTATCTCTGCATTGAAAGAGCGCGGGGGCTCTAGCCGTCAAGCCATTCTTAAGTACATCATAGCAAACTTCAATGTTGGTAGCGATGCAAAAACAGTCAACACTCACTTGAAGTTAGCTTTGAAATCAGGAGTGAAGAGCAATAGCTTGAAACAGTCGAAGGGTACCGGCGCTTCTGGAAGTTTTAAGATAGGTGAAGTGGCTAAACCAGCTAAGAAGCCAGCAAAGAAAGCAGTTAAGCCTAAAGCCGCTAAACCAAAGAAGGCAAAGACACCTAAAAAGACTGCCACAAAGAAACCTGCAGCAAAGAAACCAGCTGGTGAAAAGAAAGCAGCTAAACCAAAAGCAAAGAAACCAGCTACCAAGAAACCTGCTGCAAAACCCGCTGCCAAATCTGCAAAGAAAGCCACAAAATCACCAAAAAAGACCAAGGCTGCAGCTAAACCAAAGAAGGCAAAGACCCCAAAGAAGAAGTAAATGGAGGAAGCATATGATGCTTTTAAAGCTTAAACAGCCCTTTTAAGGGCTACCAAAATTTTTCAAAAAGAGTCTGAAATTGTTGCATGGTATATAACTTGGTTACAAATAAAATCAAGCTCGTCCCCATATTCCATATCTGTCTTTCTATTCTTGCATTTTTTTGTCTTCTCTAAAGTGCATGTGAACTTGTTAAGTTTTACTATCTTCCACTCTGGATCGTGTAGTTTATTTATATTTTTATACCTGATAATTTTCTTATTTTATACAAATTCTGTCAAGAAATGCTAAATACACGACTTTCGGCGGTTCCTAAATTTATATATCAATTTTTTTAGCACTTTAGTGTCTACGACCATATCACGTTGAAAACACCGGTTCTCGTCCGATCACCGAAGTTAAGCAACGTCGAGCTCGGTTAGTACTTGGATGGGTGACCGCCTGGGAATACCGGGTGTTGTAGACATTTTCTTCTTTTATTTTTTTTACTTATAATTTTTCACTTCTCCCAAACATACGTTCTATCTTTTTTATTTCTTTATATGGATGTCTGGGGATGTAACATTCAATATAATATATCTAACTTTTGAAGGAAACAGAAAATATATCATTCATAATTTAATTTTTTTCATTACCAACCTGGTGAAATCTTTTAAACTATTTTTAAAAATAAATGCAAATCCAGTAATGCACACGTCGGGCCATATATAAGCTTGAGAATTTCACTCTTTTCACATGCATGTGGCTCAAAAACTTAAAACGAAAATCTTAAAAATACTGTTATCCGCCATTTTTGTCCTTTGAACTCGTCTCTTCCTTTTTGACCAGGGCTTATATGATTCACAACATTTCTGAAAGGATTGTGATTATCAAATATTCATTTCAGCAAAAACAAATAAAAAACAATAAATACTAATTAAAGCTTGTAAAACTCAAGCAAAAAAGTCGACTATTTGAAACTTTGTTCCAACTCAGTCAAGGAAGTCCCGGTTTCGAATTTTGTCATCTTGGTGTGCTTTCATATCCAAGGCAAAATTTAAATTTCTGTGAAGTCTCTTTATTTCTACGTATATCTGAAAACAAAAACATATTAAGAAATGATTTTACTTCAAATACATACCATTTTTATAGCACAATCTAGTTTTTGTGAAATAATACAACACGTTTTCTGATGAAGAATCGCACGAGTGAAATTGACAAGTTGCACATTAATCGTAAATATTTCTTCACTTGTGATATTTTGTTTAATTTTAATCACATATTCTGAAAGAAAAATTCCTGCTGAACATTTTCGTATATGATTTATATATCAAAAAGTACAATTTATTTGAAACAAATGGTTAAAACTTGTCGAACAAGCACACAGAAATTCTTGTCGATTTGTTTGAAATAGATTGTCATGAAAGTTTAAGGGTGCTCTCGTCGAGGTCCGCGTTATGAGATTAACTACCCGCAAACCGCAATTTTGCACATCATTGTTATTTGTCGTTCAACTCGCACACATCTTTCAACAACCAAAGTCGCAAAATGTCTGATGCACCAGTAGTAGTCAAGACTCCAGCTAAGTCACCAAAGAAGAAAGCTGCAGCTAAACCAAAGAAAGTAGCTACTCATCCAAAATACAGCGAGATGGTAGGGAAAGCTATCTCTGCATTGAAAGAGCGCGGGGGCTCTAGCCGTCAAGCCATTCTTAAGTACATCATAGCAAACTTCAATGTTGGTAGCGATGCAAAAACAGTCAACACTCACTTGAAGTTAGCTTTGAAATCAGGAGTGAAGAGCAATAGCTTGAAACAGTCGAAGGGTACCGGCGCTTCTGGAAGTTTTAAGATAGGTGAAGTGGCTAAACCAGCTAAGAAGCCAGCAAAGAAAGCAGTTAAGCCTAAAGCCGCTAAACCAAAGAAGGCAAAGACACCTAAAAAGACTGCCACAAAGAAACCTGCAGCAAAGAAACCAGCTGGTGAAAAGAAAGCAGCTAAACCAAAAGCAAAGAAACCAGCTACCAAGAAACCTGCTGCAAAACCCGCTGCCAAATCTGCAAAGAAAGCCACAAAATCACCAAAAAAGACCAAGGCTGCAGCTAAACCAAAGAAGGCAAAGACCCCAAAGAAGAAGTAAATGGAGGAAGCATATGATGCTTTTAAAGCTTAAACAGCCCTTTTAAGGGCTACCAAAATTTTTCAAAAAGAGTCTGAAATTGTTGCATGGTATATAACTTGGTTACAAATAAAATCAAGCTCGTCCCCATATTCCATATCTGTCTTTCTATTCTTGCATTTTTTTGTCTTCTCTAAAGTGCATGTGAACTTGTTAAGTTTTACTATCTTCCACTCTGGATCGTGTAGTTTATTTATATTTTTATACCTGATAATTTTCTTATTTTATACAAATTCTGTCAAGAAATGCTAAATACACGACTTTCGGCGGTTCCTAAATTTATATATCAATTTTTTTAGCACTTTAGTGTCTACGACCATATCACGTTGAAAACACCGGTTCTCGTCCGATCACCGAAGTTAAGCAACGTCGAGCTCGGTTAGTACTTGGATGGGTGACCGCCTGGGAATACCGGGTGTTGTAGACATTTTCTTCTTTTATTTTTTTTACTTATAATTTTTCACTTCTCCCAAACATACGTTCTATCTTTTTTATTTCTTTATATGGATGTCTGGGGATGTAACATTCAATATAATATATCTAACTTTTGAAGGAAACAGAAAATATATCATTCATAATTTAATTTTTTTCATTACCAACCTGGTGAAATCTTTTAAACTATTTTTAAAAATAAATGCAAATCCAGTAATGCACACGTCGGGCCATATATAAGCTTGAGAATTTCACTCTTTTCACATGCATGTGGCTCAAAAACTTAAAACGAAAATCTTAAAAATACTGTTATCCGCCATTTTTGTCCTTTGAACTCGTCTCTTCCTTTTTGACCAGGGCTTATATGATTCACAACATTTCTGAAAGGATTGTGATTATCAAATATTCATTTCAGCAAAAACAAATAAAAAACAATAAATACTAATTAAAGCTTGTAAAACTCAAGCAAAAAAGTCGACTATTTGAAACTTTGTTCCAACTCAGTCAAGGAAGTCCCGGTTTCGAATTTTGTCATCTTGGTGTGCTTTCATATCCAAGGCAAAATTTAAATTTCTGTGAAGTCTCTTTATTTCTACGTATATCTGAAAACAAAAACATATTAAGAAATGATTTTACTTCAAATACATACCATTTTTATAGCACAATCTAGTTTTTGTGAAATAATACAACACGTTTTCTGATGAAGAATCGCACGAGTGAAATTGACAAGTTGCACATTAATCGTAAATATTTCTTCACTTGTGATATTTTGTTTAATTTTAATCACATATTCTGAAAGAAAAATTCCTGCTGAACATTTTCGTATATGATTTATATATCAAAAAGTACAATTTATTTGAAACAAATGGTTAAAACTTGTCGAACAAGCACACAGAAATTCTTGTCGATTTGTTTGAAATAGATTGTCATGAAAGTTTAAGGGTGCTCTCGTCGAGGTCCGCGTTATGAGATTAACTACCCGCAAACCGCAATTTTGCACATCATTGTTATTTGTCGTTCAACTCGCACACATCTTTCAACAACCAAAGTCGCAAAATGTCTGATGCACCAGTAGTAGTCAAGACTCCAGCTAAGTCACCAAAGAAGAAAGCTGCAGCTAAACCAAAGAAAGTAGCTACTCATCCAAAATACAGCGAGATGGTAGGGAAAGCTATCTCTGCATTGAAAGAGCGCGGGGGCTCTAGCCGTCAAGCCATTCTTAAGTACATCATAGCAAACTTCAATGTTGGTAGCGATGCAAAAACAGTCAACACTCACTTGAAGTTAGCTTTGAAATCAGGAGTGAAGAGCAATAGCTTGAAACAGTCGAAGGGTACCGGCGCTTCTGGAAGTTTTAAGATAGGTGAAGTGGCTAAACCAGCTAAGAAGCCAGCAAAGAAAGCAGTTAAGCCTAAAGCCGCTAAACCAAAGAAGGCAAAGACACCTAAAAAGACTGCCACAAAGAAACCTGCAGCAAAGAAACCAGCTGGTGAAAAGAAAGCAGCTAAACCAAAAGCAAAGAAACCAGCTACCAAGAAACCTGCTGCAAAACCCGCTGCCAAATCTGCAAAGAAAGCCACAAAATCACCAAAAAAGACCAAGGCTGCAGCTAAACCAAAGAAGGCAAAGACCCCAAAGAAGAAGTAAATGGAGGAAGCATATGATGCTTTTAAAGCTTAAACAGCCCTTTTAAGGGCTACCAAAATTTTTCAAAAAGAGTCTGAAATTGTTGCATGGTATATAACTTGGTTACAAATAAAATCAAGCTCGTCCCCATATTCCATATCTGTCTTTCTATTCTTGCATTTTTTTGTCTTCTCTAAAGTGCATGTGAACTTGTTAAGTTTTACTATCTTCCACTCTGGATCGTGTAGTTTATTTATATTTTTATACCTGATAATTTTCTTATTTTATACAAATTCTGTCAAGAAATGCTAAATACACGACTTTCGGCGGTTCCTAAATTTATATATCAATTTTTTTAGCACTTTAGTGTCTACGACCATATCACGTTGAAAACACCGGTTCTCGTCCGATCACCGAAGTTAAGCAACGTCGAGCTCGGTTAGTACTTGGATGGGTGACCGCCTGGGAATACCGGGTGTTGTAGACATTTTCTTCTTTTATTTTTTTTACTTATAATTTTTCACTTCTCCCAAACATACGTTCTATCTTTTTTATTTCTTTATATGGATGTCTGGGGATGTAACATTCAATATAATATATCTAACTTTTGAAGGAAACAGAAAATATATCATTCATAATTTATTTTTTTTCATTACCAACCTGGTGAAATCTTTTAAACTATTTTTAAAAATAAATGCAAATCCAGTAATGCACACGTCGGGCCATATATAAGCTTGAGAATTTCACTCTTTTCACATGCATGTGGCTCAAAAACTTAAAACGAAAATCTTAAAAATACTGTTATCCGCCATTTTTGTCCTTTGAACTCGTCTCTTCCTTTTTGACCAGGGCTTATATGATTCACAACATTTCTGAAAGGATTGTGATTATCAAATATTCATTTCAGCAAAAACAAATAAAAAACAATAAATACTAATTAAAGCTTGTAAAACTCAAGCAAAAAAGTCGACTATTTGAAACTTTGTTCCAACTCAGTCAAGGAAGTCCCGGTTTCGAATTTTGTCATCTTGGTGTGCTTTCATATCCAAGGCAAAATTTAAATTTCTGTGAAGTCTCTTTATTTCTACGTATATCTGAAAACAAAAACATATTAAGAAATGATTTTACTTCAAATACATACCATTTTTATAGCACAATCTAGTTTTTGTGAAATAATACAACACGTTTTCTGATGAAGAATCGCACGAGTGAAATTGACAAGTTGCACATTAATCGTAAATATTTCTTCACTTGTGATATTTTGTTTAATTTTAATCACATATTCTGAAAGAAAAATTCCTGCTGAACATTTTCGTATATGATTTATATATCAAAAAGTACAATTTATTTGAAACAAATGGTTAAAACTTGTCGAACAAGCACACAGAAATTCTTGTCGATTTGTTTGAAATAGATTGTCATGAAAGTTTAAGGGTGCTCTCGTCGAGGTCCGCGTTATGAGATTAACTACCCGCAAACCGCAATTTTGCACATCATTGTTATTTGTCGTTCAACTCGCACACATCTTTCAACAACCAAAGTCGCAAAATGTCTGATGCACCAGTAGTAGTCAAGACTCCAGCTAAGTCACCAAAGAAGAAAGCTGCAGCTAAACCAAAGAAAGTAGCTACTCATCCAAAATACAGCGAGATGGTAGGGAAAGCTATCTCTGCATTGAAAGAGCGCGGGGGCTCTAGCCGTCAAGCCATTCTTAAGTACATCATAGCAAACTTCAATGTTGGTAGCGATGCAAAAACAGTCAACACTCACTTGAAGTTAGCTTTGAAATCAGGAGTGAAGAGCAATAGCTTGAAACAGTCGAAGGGTACCGGCGCTTCTGGAAGTTTTAAGATAGGTGAAGTGGCTAAACCAGCTAAGAAGCCAGCAAAGAAAGCAGTTAAGCCTAAAGCCGCTAAACCAAAGAAGGCAAAGACACCTAAAAAGACTGCCACAAAGAAACCTGCAGCAAAGAAACCAGCTGGTGAAAAGAAAGCAGCTAAACCAAAAGCAAAGAAACCAGCTACCAAGAAACCTGCTGCAAAACCCGCTGCCAAATCTGCAAAGAAAGCCACAAAATCACCAAAAAAGACCAAGGCTGCAGCTAAACCAAAGAAGGCAAAGACCCCAAAGAAGAAGTAAATGGAGGAAGCATATGATGCTTTTAAAGCTTAAACAGCCCTTTTAAGGGCTACCAAAATTTTTCAAAAAGAGTCTGAAATTGTTGCATGGTATATAACTTGGTTACAAATAAAATCAAGCTCGTCCCCATATTCCATATCTGTCTTTCTATTCTTGCATTTTTTTGTCTTCTCTAAAGTGCATGTGAACTTGTTAAGTTTTACTATCTTCCACTCTGGATCGTGTAGTTTATTTATATTTTTATACCTGATAATTTTCTTATTTTATACAAATTCTGTCAAGAAATGCTAAATACACGACTTTCGGCGGTTCCTAAATTTATATATCAATTTTTTTAGCACTTTAGTGTCTACGACCATATCACGTTGAAAACACCGGTTCTCGTCCGATCACCGAAGTTAAGCAACGTCGAGCTCGGTTAGTACTTGGATGGGTGACCGCCTGGGAATACCGGGTGTTGTAGACATTTTCTTCTTTTATTTTTTTTACTTATAATTTTTCACTTCTCCCAAACATACGTTCTATCTTTTTTATTTCTTTATATGGATGTCTGGGGATGTAACATTCAATATAATATATCTAACTTTTGAAGGAAACAGAAAATATATCATTCATAATTTAATTTTTTTCATTACCAACCTGGTGAAATCTTTTAAACTATTTTTAAAAATAAATGCAAATCCAGTAATGCACACGTCGGGCCATATATAAGCTTGAGAATTTCACTCTTTTCACATGCATGTGGCTCAAAAACTTAAAACGAAAATCTTAAAAATACTGTTATCCGCCATTTTTGTCCTTTGAACTCGTCTCTTCCTTTTTGACCAGGGCTTATATGATTCACAACATTTCTGAAAGGATTGTGATTATCAAATATTCATTTCAGCAAAAACAAATAAAAAACAATAAATACTAATTAAAGCTTGTAAAACTCAAGCAAAAAAGTCGACTATTTGAAACTTTGTTCCAACTCAGTCAAGGAAGTCCCGGTTTCGAATTTTGTCATCTTGGTGTGCTTTCATATCCAAGGCAAAATTTAAATTTCTGTGAAGTCTCTTTATTTCTACGTATATCTGAAAACAAAAACATATTAAGAAATGATTTTACTTCAAATACATACCATTTTTATAGCACAATCTAGTTTTTGTGAAATAATACAACACGTTTTCTGATGAAGAATCGCACGAGTGAAATTGACAAGTTGCACATTAATCGTAAATATTTCTTCACTTGTGATATTTTGTTTAATTTTAATCACATATTCTGAAAGAAAAATTCCTGCTGAACATTTTCGTATATGATTTATATATCAAAAAGTACAATTTATTTGAAACAAATGGTTAAAACTTGTCGAACAAGCACACAGAAATTCTTGTCGATTTGTTTGAAATAGATTGTCATGAAAGTTTAAGGGTGCTCTCGTCGAGGTCCGCGTTATGAGATTAACTACCCGCAAACCGCAATTTTGCACATCATTGTTATTTGTCGTTCAACTCGCACACATCTTTCAACAACCAAAGTCGCAAAATGTCTGATGCACCAGTAGTAGTCAAGACTCCAGCTAAGTCACCAAAGAAGAAAGCTGCAGCTAAACCAAAGAAAGTAGCTACTCATCCAAAATACAGCGAGATGGTAGGGAAAGCTATCTCTGCATTGAAAGAGCGCGGGGGCTCTAGCCGTCAAGCCATTCTTAAGTACATCATAGCAAACTTCAATGTTGGTAGCGATGCAAAAACAGTCAACACTCACTTGAAGTTAGCTTTGAAATCAGGAGTGAAGAGCAATAGCTTGAAACAGTCGAAGGGTACCGGCGCTTCTGGAAGTTTTAAGATACACTGTAAAAACAAGTGTAATTTTAAAAACATTTCAAACACTTGTAAGAAAATCGCAAATGTTTTATTTTAGACGCAAGTGTTTTAGAATAAACATGTGTGCTTTTGACAAATTTCTTCTGTTTATCGTTAAACACTCGTGTTTTATTTTAAACAGTTTATAATGACGGTAAAGAAATAGCCCCAATTTATTGTTTAGCGATTTATCAACATAAAGTCGAGTGATCAGCTTCAATAGCAAAGCCGGACACTTTAAATAGTAAAAAACGTCATGTAACTAAAGCTTTAAACCATGCAATTCAGATAAAGAAAAGTAATTCCTGGTCTTTTTTGTATATGATTTTCTGTGGATTATAATTGAAATTTGGTTGAAAAAAACTATAAGTACTGAAAAAGGGTAAAATTAAACAAATACTAGACATGATCATCCGGGGGTGCAGCAATAAATATTGACAGAGGGTCATCGCTCAGATATTGTCAAAACGGATAAGCGTTTTTGACATATGAAAACGAAACACACAGAAAAACACTCGCGTTTTCGTAATATGATACACACGTGACCATCCTTTAATACCGCCAAAGGTATCCAGTGTCCTAGCTGCAGCTGAGAGGGAAATGTACACAGGGCTAGAAGAATCATGATTACAATCTGGATTAAAAGGTACGTTTAATTGTTATAAAAATTATTGTCATCTAATTCGTGTTTTACTTTTCTTGTTTAATTTCATTGTGGAATTATCCTCGGACAAGCAAATTAGTATTAATATTTTAACCGATGTGGAATGTTTTGGTCGAAAGCCGCATCCCAGATTAATTTGGCGGCAATTTATTTACAAATGCTTTTTCGTTTTTTTTTTTTTGTTTTTTTTTTGTTTTTTTTTTTATCTCATTGTTTGTATTGTATTATGAAAAATTATTGATGTTGTAATGTTTATGCCCTTTGGGGCCCATAATTGGAAATAAAAAAAAAATATCTTATCTTTACACGACTGACATAAGCGTTATACTATTTAATCCTAATATTTAATATAACTCTTTCTTTTGTGATCATTTAAATAAAATTGTTTTAAGTTAGGCTTAACTGCTGGGGTACAGCAAGGATTTTCATAGTAGTAAATTCTTCGTTTAGCGAGGATAAACAGTATATCTTCCCATGTGATATAGTGATATAAGCCTGACTAGTTTTCGTATGTGTATTCACAAAAGAAAATCTAAGAAACGACTGATATACGAACGACAATACTCGACAAATTGTATTTTTGTTCATCTGAAAATCACCCCATTTAGGACCCCAATATATTTAGCAAGATAAGTTTTCTCCCTTGAAAGCAATCTTCTGTATTATTTTCCCGTAGTTTTTCAACAGACACACAAGTCACAACAAAGATGTTAGTTAATTTTTATAAGACTATAATATTAACAATAAGATTACAAAATGTAAATTATGCTTCTTAATTGATATCTCATAATCAATAGAAAAAATACATGACATCATGTCGGGTTAACTTAAGGTGTTTCACTGTTTATGTTCCTGTGTCGATGTGTGTGTAATCAGGGACTTTCTATAGTAAGTACTTAGTATAGAAAGTCCCTGGTGTAATACTAATCATGCTAATAATGTAGTTTGTTGATTTGTGGGTATGTATGTGTATGTGTCTTTTGCATGTAAACTGTTATTAAAATTGAAAGAAAACAAATGAAAATCGAGATATCTACTGACAGTACAGTAGCAAATAGAGACAATTTCAGTGGCGGATCCAGAAATTTTCATAAGGGTGGGGAACTGACTGCCTAAGAGGGGGCCCGCTCCAGTCATGCTTCAGTGATTCCTTAGATAATCAACCAACAAATGGGGGCCCCCTACCCCCCCCCCCCCCCCCCCCCCCCCTAAATCCGCCTCTGTTTTTTACACCTGAGACTATACATGTACTGTTATAGATTTATATAGTCTCATTTCATATGTACATTCTGTAGCAAGGACTAGGTCATGCTAGTGATTTAAATATTTATATTGAAAAAAAATCATGATTATGTTGCAACAATTAACCTGTTAACTGAACAAATATAAAATTTTCAGGATAAAATGTACTTCTGTCTTCAGAATTCCATTTTATTTAGTATAAGTTGTTGTACAAATGTAAGACTTTACAAGGAGGTAGAATATCAGGCTAAAGTTAAAGATTGTAAGACAAATTAGGTTTATGGCCTGCAATCATAATTGTGTTGCCTATCCAATTTAACTACCTCATTTGTCTATTATATTTTATCATATTTTATTTTACTGTTTTTCAGCAGTGAGTACATTGGACAGCATTCAAAAGAAAAAAATGAAGAACACAGAAACAGGCAAAAGAAAAAAAAAAGAAAAAGAAGAAACACCTGAAATCATGGTATGTTATTTTTATGCCCCGGCCATAAGTGGCAGGGGCATATAGTGCTACCTATGTCTATCCTTCTGTGACTTCAATATTTCCAAACAAAACAGTTGTCTTGACTTTGTTTTGAATAATGAAACATAAATGTACATATACTGAGTCATGTTAATATACATGCATAAGAAAAACAATAGTTTTTAGATATTTGTATTTGTGTGTTGCAGTCCATATTATCAGGGTCTACCTTTTAATTTAAAGTCAACATTTTAACCAGAGCATTACATGTTAGCTTAAGGGTCCTCATATGACCATGATTTCATTGAGAAGAAAACAGAAAAAAACATTGAAAATACAAACTTAGATTTATTGGTAGAGTCATGCCAAACAAAATAATATGTGTTTCAGGTTTCAGTCATTTTGTCGGTATTGATTACAAAAATGGGATGTAGGTACATATAAGAATAAAATGTAGTATGATTGCCAATTAGATAACTCTCCATCAGAGACCAAATGATGTAGAAGTAAGCAACTATAGGGTACTGTATGGCCTTCAACAATGAGCAAAACCCATAACCAAAAGTGCAAATGCAAGCTATCAATTCAAACAATGTACATTTTCGTACATTGTACATATAAATTATACGATTGCAGACTAAATATCATGAAAAAAAATATTTCTGTTCCAGATATTGGATGAATGTTAATTTATCAAGATGCTGAAGTATAAATGAATATGAAGGTTATAGGAAGTAAACCTGAAAAAGTTCTGAGGTGTCTTACCAAAGATAAAAAAAAAAAGAATTGAAGGTATGACTAGATTTACATAGTAACATGTATTTTTCAAGCAACTCCTATCTATAAAATCATTTTTATTCGTTTAAGATATTAACAAGATATGATAATTCATTTTTTATGACAGATATCATCAATATTTTGAGTATTATAATGAAAATAAACTGGTGTCATATATATTACCATTAAAAATTCAATATGACATAATATCTGTACATCAACATATATGTAGATACATTTCGGGGTCTAAGACCGGCTTTTATAGCTGACTATGCGCATAGTCAGCTATAAAAGCCGGTCTTAGACCCCGAAATGTATCTACTGTGGACTTTATTTATAAGAGTAATATGATTGGTTGCTTATTAATAGAATGGTGTAACTAAAAAGATGTATGATGTTAACCCCATATGAAAGTACAGCTGAATAATTGCTTATCAGTTAACCCTTTTATAATGGAAAAGTGAGGTTTATCACTGATCTGTTAACCATTATTATCAGGGAACAGTGCAGCAATTCTCAGATTTGTTTACTTTCTTTTTTTGCGCACTCAGTCTTAACATTTGTCCATTAGTTTTCAAGGTTAAGGTTTTTTTTTCTCTCCAGAAAATCACTTTGAACACAACAAATTTGGTATCTGTTGATTTTTAATGAACTTTACACATATATCTGCATATGTTTTGTAATTAACTGTGCAATGTATAAATAGATTTTATTTAGAATGACAATATATCAACTCACAATTATTTTCAAGAAAAGGGGCATCTAGATTCAAGTATATTAGGTAGTAAAAATTCACTTTTAAGTTATAATTTAAACTTTATTACCTTCAAAGGCCATACATAAATGAATTGAACAATATTTCAGGAGGCAGAGTACAAATTTCTTCCTGAAACTGGATACTCATAGGCAAAGGGAAGAAGTCGACTACTTTCATATCCATACATGAAAATGTTGTTGAAAACGAAGTGGATAAGTACACAAAAAGCCACCATGAGGAGGGACTCAGATCAGCTTTATATTTGAAAGGGACAAGAACAATTAGAAATGTCAGATATAGCGACTGAAACTTTATATTATTTTACATGTTACATCTATTATACTGTATCAATCTTGGAAAATATTTGTGATTTTATAAAGAATAATTGCAATGAATAAAATTTCATACATTTTTTTTTATTTCTCAGTATTTATGATGCCTATACAAAATTTTATATTAGTGTAGGAGATTACTCTTGGTATAACATGTACCTTGTTTTGGAAACAAACAACTGGTTGCACTATGCAGGGTATTTTTTAGTTCGAACATTAATGAGTAAATAATGACAAAATACTCCAGTCATGAAACCTGACAAGTTTAAAATATTTGGGGTATAGGAAACTGCAAAGGACAAATTTTAGTGGTAAGATTTTCTATACAAGCCAATGATACAGATCTTGTCATTTGAAGAGCAAAAGGAACAATACTAATGCTTAGCTAAAACACATTTTAAAAACACACATTTCAAAACATACAATGCAAAAACACTTGCGGTGTACACAAAAAATCACACATGTGTTTAAACAAAAACATATCTCATTTATAAACACTTAAAAGTGTTTTAAAAGTGTGTCTCCTTCATAAACACTTAAAAGTGTTTTATATTAAACGCTGAAGTGTTTTATGTAAAACATCATAGTGTTATTGACAAAACATGTGTGTTTTGAAGGAAAACATTAGTGATTACTGTATAAAACATTTTAAACGTTTTATATAAAACACAAGTGCTTAAAACTAAACACTTAAAAGTGTTTTAAAACTGTGTCTGATATGTGTTTTAAAAGTGTTTTATTTTGAAACACTTGTTTTTACAGTGTAGGTGAAGTGGTTAAACCAGCTAAGAAGCCAGCAAAGAAAGCAGTTAAGCCTAAAGCCGCTAAACCAAAGAAGGCAAAGACACCTAAAAAGACTGCCACAAAGAAACCTGCAGCAAAGAAACCAGCTGGTGAAAAGAAAGCAGCTAAACCAAAAGCAAAGAAACCAGCTACCAAGAAACCTGCTGCAAAACCCGCTGCCAAATCTGCAAAGAAAGCCACAAAATCACCAAAAAAGACCAAGGCTGCAGCTAAACCAAAGAAGGCAAAGACCCCAAAGAAGAAGTAAATGGAGGAAGCATATGATGCTTTTAAAGCTTAAACAGCCCTTTTAAGGGCTACCAAAATTTTTCAAAAAGAGTCTGAAATTGTTGCATGGTATATAACTTGGTTACAAATAAAATCAAGCTCGTCCCCATATTCCATATCTGTCTTTCTATTCTTGCATTTTTTTGTCTTCTCTAAAGTGCATGTGAACTTGTTAAGTTTTACTATCTTCCACTCTGGATCGTGTAGTTTATTTATATTTTTATACCTGATAATTTTCTTATTTTATACAAATTCTGTCAAGAAATGCTAAATACACGACTTTCGGCGGTT
The DNA here is from genome assembly GCF_021869535.1 of Mytilus californianus. Taxonomy (NCBI): domain Eukaryota; kingdom Metazoa; phylum Mollusca; class Bivalvia; order Mytilida; family Mytilidae; genus Mytilus; species Mytilus californianus. The sequence goes on from NW_026262581.1 coordinate 223,824, forward strand.
CCTAAATTTATATATCAATTTTTTTAGCACTTTAGTGTCTACGACCATATCACGTTGAAAACACCGGTTCTCGTCCGATCACCGAAGTTAAGCAACGTCGAGCTCGGTTAGTACTTGGATGGGTGACCGCCTGGGAATACCGGGTGTTGTAGACATTTTCTTCTTTTATTTTTTTTACTTATAATTTTTCACTTCTCCCAAACATACGTTCTATCTTTTTTATTTCTTTATATGGATGTCTGGGGATGTAACATTCAATATAATATATCTAACTTTTGAAGGAAACAGAAAATATATCATTCATAATTTAATTTTTTTCATTACCAACCTGGTGAAATCTTTTAAACTATTTTTAAAAATAAATGCAAATCCAGTAATGCACACGTCGGGCCATATATAAGCTTGAGAATTTCACTCTTTTCACATGCATGTGGCTCAAAAACTTAAAACGAAAATCTTAAAAATACTGTTATCCGCCATTTTTGTCCTTTGAACTCGTCTCTTCCTTTTTGACCAGGGCTTATATGATTCACAACATTTCTGAAAGGATTGTGATTATCAAATATTCATTTCAGCAAAAACAAATAAAAAACAATAAATACTAATTAAAGCTTGTAAAACTCAAGCAAAAAAGTCGACTATTTGAAACTTTGTTCCAACTCAGTCAAGGAAGTCCCGGTTTCGAATTTTGTCATCTTGGTGTGCTTTCATATCCAAGGCAAAATTTAAATTTCTGTGAAGTCTCTTTATTTCTACGTATATCTGAAAACAAAAACATATTAAGAAATGATTTTACTTTAAATACATACCATTTTTATAGCACAATCTAGTTTTTGTGAAATAATACAACACGTTTTCTGATGAAGAATCGCACGAGTGAAATTGACAAGTTGCACATTAATCGTAAATATTTCTTCACTTGTGATATTTTGTTTAATTTTAATCACATATTCTGAAAGAAAAATTCCTGCTGAACATTTTCGTATATGATTTATATATCAAAAAGTACAATTTATTTGAAACAAATGGTTAAAACTTGTCGAACAAGCACACAGAAATTCTTGTCGATTTGTTTGAAATAGATTGTCATGAAAGTTTAAGGGTCCTCTCGTCGAGGTCCGCGTTATGAGATTAACTACCCGCAAACCGCAATTTTGCACATCATTGTTATTTGTCGTTCAACTCGCACACATCTTTCAACAACCAAAGTCGCAAAATGTCTGATGCACCAGTAGTAGTCAAGACTCCAGCTAAGTCACCAAAGAAGAAAGCTGCAGCTAAACCAAAGAAAGTAGCTACTCATCCAAAATACAGCGAGATGGTAGGGAAAGCTATCTCTGCATTGAAAGAGCGCGGGGGCTCTAGCCGTCAAGCCATTCTTAAGTACATCATAGCAAACTTCAATGTTGGTAGCGATGCAAAAACAGTCAACACTCACTTGAAGTTAGCTTTGAAATCAGGAGTGAAGAGCAATAGCTTGAAACAGTCGAAGGGTACCGGCGCTTCTGGAAGTTTTAAGATAGGTGAAGTGGCTAAACCAGCTAAGAAGCCAGCAAAGAAAGCAGTTAAGCCTAAAGCCGCTAAACCAAAGAAGGCAAAGACACCTAAAAAGACTGCCACAAAGAAACCTGCAGCAAAGAAACCAGCTGGTGAAAAGAAAGCAGCTAAACCAAAAGCAAAGAAACCAGCTACCAAGAAACCTGCTGCAAAACCCGCTGCCAAATCTGCAAAGAAAGCCACAAAATCACCAAAAAAGACCAAGGCTGCAGCTAAACCAAAGAAGGCAAAGACCCCAAAGAAGAAGTAAATGGAGGAAGCATATGATGCTTTTAAAGCTTAAACAGCCCTTTTAAGGGCTACCAAAATTTTTCAAAAAGAGTCTGAAATTGTTGCATGGTATATAACTTGGTTACAAATAAAATCAAGCTCGTCCCCATATTCCATATCTGTCTTTCTATTCTTGCATTTTTTTGTCTTCTCTAAAGTGCATGTGAACTTGTTAAGTTTTACTATCTTCCACTCTGGATCGTGTAGTTTATTTATATTTTTATACCTGATAATTTTCTTATTTTATACAAATTCTGTCAAGAAATGCTAAATACACGACTTTCGGCGGTTCCTAAATTTATATATCAATTTTTTTAGCACTTTAGTGTCTACGACCATATCACGTTGAAAACACCGGTTCTCGTCCGATCACCGAAGTTAAGCAACGTCGAGCTCGGTTAGTACTTGGATGGGTGACCGCCTGGGAATACCGGGTGTTGTAGACATTTTCTTCTTTTATTTTTTTTACTTATAATTTTTCACTTCTCCCAAACATACGTTCTATCTTTTTTATTTCTTTATATGGATGTCTGGGGATGTAACATTCAATATAATATATCTAACTTTTGAAGGAAACAGAAAATATATCATTCATAATTTAATTTTTTTCATTACCAACCTGGTGAAATCTTTTAAACTATTTTTAAAAATAAATGCAAATCCAGTAATGCACACGTCGGGCCATATATAAGCTTGAGAATTTCACTCTTTTCACATGCATGTGGCTCAAAAACTTAAAACGAAAATCTTAAAAATACTGTTATCCGCCATTTTTGTCCTTTGAACTCGTCTCTTCCTTTTTGACCAGGGCTTATATGATTCACAACATTTCTGAAAGGATTGTGATTATCAAATATTCATTTCAGCAAAAACAAATAAAAAACAATAAATACTAATTAAAGCTTGTAAAACTCAAGCAAAAAAGTCGACTATTTGAAACTTTGTTCCAACTCAGTCAAGGAAGTCCCGGTTTCGAATTTTGTCATCTTGGTGTGCTTTCATATCCAAGGCAAAATTTAAATTTCTGTGAAGTCTCTTTATTTCTACGTATATCTGAAAACAAAAACATATTAAGAAATGATTTTACTTCAAATACATACCATTTTTATAGCACAATCTAGTTTTTGTGAAATAATACAACACGTTTTCTGATGAAGAATCGCACGAGTGAAATTGACAAGTTGCACATTAATCGTAAATATTTCTTCACTTGTGATATTTTGTTTAATTTTAATCACATATTCTGAAAGAAAAATTCCTGCTGAACATTTTCGTATATGATTTATATATCAAAAAGTACAATTTATTTGAAACAAATGGTTAAAACTTGTCGAACAAGCACACAGAAATTCTTGTCGATTTGTTTGAAATAGATTGTCATGAAAGTTTAAGGGTGCTCTCGTCGAGGTCCGCGTTATGAGATTAACTACCCGCAAACCGCAATTTTGCACATCATTGTTATTTGTCGTTCAACTCGCACACATCTTTCAACAACCAAAGTCGCAAAATGTCTGATGCACCAGTAGTAGTCAAGACTCCAGCTAAGTCACCAAAGAAGAAAGCTGCAGCTAAACCAAAGAAAGTAGCTACTCATCCAAAATACAGCGAGATGGTAGGGAAAGCTATCTCTGCATTGAAAGAGCGCGGGGGCTCTAGCCGTCAAGCCATTCTTAAGTACATCATAGCAAACTTCAATGTTGGTAGCGATGCAAAAACAGTCAACACTCACTTGAAGTTAGCTTTGAAATCAGGAGTGAAGAGCAATAGCTTGAAACAGTCGAAGGGTACCGGCGCTTCTGGAAGTTTTAAGATAGGTGAAGTGGCTAAACCAGCTAAGAAGCCAGCAAAGAAAGCAGTTAAGCCTAAAGCCGCTAAACCAAAGAAGGCAAAGACACCTAAAAAGACTGCCACAAAGAAACCTGCAGCAAAGAAACCAGCTGGTGAAAAGAAAGCAGCTAAACCAAAAGCAAAGAAACCAGCTACCAAGAAACCTGCTGCAAAACCCGCTGCCAAATCTGCAAAGAAAGCCACAAAATCACCAAAAAAGACCAAGGCTGCAGCTAAACCAAAGAAGGCAAAGACCCCAAAGAAGAAGTAAATGGAGGAAGCATATGATGCTTTTAAAGCTTAAACAGCCCTTTTAAGGGCTACCAAAATTTTTCAAAAAGAGTCTGAAATTGTTGCATGGTATATAACTTGGTTACAAATAAAATCAAGCTCGTCCCCATATTCCATATCTGTCTTTCTATTCTTGCATTTTTTTGTCTTCTCTAAAGTGCATGTGAACTTGTTAAGTTTTACTATCTTCCACTCTGGATCGTGTAGTTTATTTATATTTTTATACCTGATAATTTTCTTATTTTATACAAATTCTGTCAAGAAATGCTAAATACACGACTTTCGGCGGTTCCTAAATTTATATATCAATTTTTTTAGCACTTTAGTGTCTACGACCATATCACGTTGAAAACACCGGTTCTCGTCCGATCACCGAAGTTAAGCAACGTCGAGCTCGGTTAGTACTTGGATGGGTGACCGCCTGGGAATACCGGGTGTTGTAGACATTTTCTTCTTTTATTTTTTTTACTTATAATTTTTCACTTCTCCCAAACATACGTTCTATCTTTTTTATTTCTTTATATGGATGTCTGGGGATGTAACATTCAATATAATATATCTAACTTTTGAAGGAAACAGAAAATATATCATTCATAATTTAATTTTTTTCATTACCAACCTGGTGAAATCTTTTAAACTATTTTTAAAAATAAATGCAAATCCAGTAATGCACACGTCGGGCCATATATAAGCTTGAGAATTTCACTCTTTTCACATGCATGTGGCTCAAAAACTTAAAACGAAAATCTTAAAAATACTGTTATCCGCCATTTTTGTCCTTTGAACTCGTCTCTTCCTTTTTGACCAGGGCTTATATGATTCACAACATTTCTGAAAGGATTGTGATTATCAAATATTCATTTCAGCAAAAACAAATAAAAAACAATAAATACTAATTAAAGCTTGTAAAACTCAAGCAAAAAAGTCGACTATTTGAAACTTTGTTCCAACTCAGTCAAGGAAGTCCCGGTTTCGAATTTTGTCATCTTGGTGTGCTTTCATATCCAAGGCAAAATTTAAATTTCTGTGAAGTCTCTTTATTTCTACGTATATCTGAAAACAAAAACATATTAAGAAATGATTTTACTTCAAATACATACCATTTTTATAGCACAATCTAGTTTTTGTGAAATAATACAACACGTTTTCTGATGAAGAATCGCACGAGTGAAATTGACAAGTTGCACATTAATCGTAAATATTTCTTCACTTGTGATATTTTGTTTAATTTTAATCACATATTCTGAAAGAAAAATTCCTGCTGAACATTTTCGTATATGATTTATATATCAAAAAGTACAATTTATTTGAAACAAATGGTTAAAACTTGTCGAACAAGCACACAGAAATTCTTGTCGATTTGTTTGAAATAGATTGTCATGAAAGTTTAAGGGTCCTCTCGTCGAGGTCCGCGTTATGAGATTAACTACCCGCAAACCGCAATTTTGCACATCATTGTTATTTGTCGTTCAACTCGCACACATCTTTCAACAACCAAAGTCGCAAAATGTCTGATGCACCAGTAGTAGTCAAGACTCCAGCTAAGTCACCAAAGAAGAAAGCTGCAGCTAAACCAAAGAAAGTAGCTACTCATCCAAAATACAGCGAGATGGTAGGGAAAGCTATCTCTGCATTGAAAGAGCGCGGGGGCTCTAGCCGTCAAGCCATTCTTAAGTACATCATAGCAAACTTCAATGTTGGTAGCGATGCAAAAACAGTCAACACTCACTTGAAGTTAGCTTTGAAATCAGGAGTGAAGAGCAATAGCTTGAAACAGTCGAAGGGTACCGGCGCTTCTGGAAGTTTTAAGATAGGTGAAGTGGCTAAACCAGCTAAGAAGCCAGCAAAGAAAGCAGTTAAGCCTAAAGCCGCTAAACCAAAGAAGGCAAAGACACCTAAAAAGACTGCCACAAAGAAACCTGCAGCAAAGAAACCAGCTGGTGAAAAGAAAGCAGCTAAACCAAAAGCAAAGAAACCAGCTACCAAGAAACCTGCTGCAAAACCCGCTGCCAAATCTGCAAAGAAAGCCACAAAATCACCAAAAAAGACCAAGGCTGCAGCTAAACCAAAGAAGGCAAAGACCCCAAAGAAGAAGTAAATGGAGGAAGCATATGATGCTTTTAAAGCTTAAACAGCCCTTTTAAGGGCTACCAAAATTTTTCAAAAAGAGTCTGAAATTGTTGCATGGTATATAACTTGGTTACAAATAAAATCAAGCTCGTCCCCATATTCCATATCTGTCTTTCTATTCTTGCATTTTTTTGTCTTCTCTAAAGTGCATGTGAACTTGTTAAGTTTTACTATCTTCCACTCTGGATCGTGTAGTTTATTTATATTTTTATACCTGATAATTTTCTTATTTTATACAAATTCTGTCAAGAAATGCTAAATACACGACTTTCGGCGGTTCCTAAATTTATATATCAATTTTTTTAGCACTTTAGTGTCTACGACCATATCACGTTGAAAACACCGGTTCTCGTCCGATCACCGAAGTTAAGCAACGTCGAGCTCGGTTAGTACTTGGATGGGTGACCGCCTGGGAATACCGGGTGTTGTAGACATTTTCTTCTTTTATTTTTTTTACTTATAATTTTTCACTTCTCCCAAACATACGTTCTATCTTTTTTATTTCTTTATATGGATGTCTGGGGATGTAACATTCAATATAATATATCTAACTTTTGAAGGAAACAGAAAATATATCATTCATAATTTAATTTTTTTCATTACCAACCTGGTGAAATCTTTTAAACTATTTTTAAAAATAAATGCAAATCCAGTAATGCACACGTCGGGCCATATATAAGCTTGAGAATTTCACTCTTTTCACATGCATGTGGCTCAAAAACTTAAAACGAAAATCTTAAAAATACTGTTATCCGCCATTTTTGTCCTTTGAACTCGTCTCTTCCTTTTTGACCAGGGCTTATATGATTCACAACATTTCTGAAAGGATTGTGATTATCAAATATTCATTTCAGCAAAAACAAATAAAAAACAATAAATACTAATTAAAGCTTGTAAAACTCAAGCAAAAAAGTCGACTATTTGAAACTTTGTTCCAACTCAGTCAAGGAAGTCCCGGTTTCGAATTTTGTCATCTTGGTGTGCTTTCATATCCAAGGCAAAATTTAAATTTCTGTGAAGTCTCTTTATTTCTACGTATATCTGAAAACAAAAACATATTAAGAAATGATTTTACTTCAAATACATACCATTTTTATAGCACAATCTAGTTTTTGTGAAATAATACAACACGTTTTCTGATGAAGAATCGCACGAGTGAAATTGACAAGTTGCACATTAATCGTAAATATTTCTTCACTTGTGATATTTTGTTTAATTTTAATCACATATTCTGAAAGAAAAATTCCTGCTGAACATTTTCGTATATGATTTATATATCAAAAAGTACAATTTATTTGAAACAAATGGTTAAAACTTGTCGAACAAGCACACAGAAATTCTTGTCGATTTGTTTGAAATAGATTGTCATGAAAGTTTAAGGGTCCTCTCGTCGAGGTCCGCGTTATGAGATTAACTACCCGCAAACCGCAATTTTGCACATCATTGTTATTTGTCGTTCAACTCGCACACATCTTTCAACAACCAAAGTCGCAAAATGTCTGATGCACCAGTAGTAGTCAAGACTCCAGCTAAGTCACCAAAGAAGAAAGCTGCAGCTAAACCAAAGAAAGTAGCTACTCATCCAAAATACAGCGAGATGGTAGGGAAAGCTATCTCTGCATTGAAAGAGCGCGGGGGCTCTAGCCGTCAAGCCATTCTTAAGTACATCATAGCAAACTTCAATGTTGGTAGCGATGCAAAAACAGTCAACACTCACTTGAAGTTAGCTTTGAAATCAGGAGTGAAGAGCAATAGCTTGAAACAGTCGAAGGGTACCGGCGCTTCTGGAAGTTTTAAGATAGGTGAAGTGGCTAAACCAGCTAAGAAGCCAGCAAAGAAAGCAGTTAAGCCTAAAGCCGCTAAACCAAAGAAGGCAAAGACACCTAAAAAGACTGCCACAAAGAAACCTGCAGCAAAGAAACCAGCTGGTGAAAAGAAAGCAGCTAAACCAAAAGCAAAGAAACCAGCTACCAAGAAACCTGCTGCAAAACCCGCTGCCAAATCTGCAAAGAAAGCCACAAAATCACCAAAAAAGACCAAGGCTGCAGCTAAACCAAAGAAGGCAAAGACCCCAAAGAAGAAGTAAATGGAGGAAGCATATGATGCTTTTAAAGCTTAAACAGCCCTTTTAAGGGCTACCAAAATTTTTCAAAAAGAGTCTGAAATTGTTGCATGGTATATAACTTGGTTACAAATAAAATCAAGCTCGTCCCCATATTCCATATCTGTCTTTCTATTCTTGCATTTTTTTGTCTTCTCTAAAGTGCATGTGAACTTGTTAAGTTTTACTATCTTCCACTCTGGATCGTGTAGTTTATTTATATTTTTATACCTGATAATTTTCTTATTTTATACAAATTCTGTCAAGAAATGCTAAATACACGACTTTCGGCGGTTCCTAAATTTATATATCAATTTTTTTAGCACTTTAGTGTCTACGACCATATCACGTTGAAAACACCGGTTCTCGTCCGATCACCGAAGTTAAGCAACGTCGAGCTCGGTTAGTACTTGGATGGGTGACCGCCTGGGAATACCGGGTGTTGTAGACATTTTCTTCTTTTATTTTTTTTACTTATAATTTTTCACTTCTCCCAAACATACGTTCTATCTTTTTTATTTCTTTATATGGATGTCTGGGGATGTAACATTCAATATAATATATCTAACTTTTGAAGGAAACAGAAAATATATCATTCATAATTTAATTTTTTTCATTACCAACCTGGTGAAATCTTTTAAACTATTTTTAAAAATAAATGCAAATCCAGTAATGCACACGTCGGGCCATATATAAGCTTGAGAATTTCACTCTTTTCACATGCATGTGGCTCAAAAACTTAAAACGAAAATCTTAAAAATACTGTTATCCGCCATTTTTGTCCTTTGAACTCGTCTCTTCCTTTTTGACCAGGGCTTATATGATTCACAACATTTCTGAAAGGATTGTGATTATCAAATATTCATTTCAGCAAAAACAAATAAAAAACAATAAATACTAATTAAAGCTTGTAAAACTCAAGCAAAAAAGTCGACTATTTGAAACTTTGTTCCAACTCAGTCAAGGAAGTCCCGGTTTCGAATTTTGTCATCTTGGTGTGCTTTCATATCCAAGGCAAAATTTAAATTTCTGTGAAGTCTCTTTATTTCTACGTATATCTGAAAACAAAAACATATTAAGAAATGATTTTACTTCAAATACATACCATTTTTATAGCACAATCTAGTTTTTGTGAAATAATACAACACGTTTTCTGATGAAGAATCGCACGAGTGAAATTGACAAGTTGCACATTAATCGTAAATATTTCTTCACTTGTGATATTTTGTTTAATTTTAATCACATATTCTGAAAGAAAAATTCCTGCTGAACATTTTCGTATATGATTTATATATCAAAAAGTACAATTTATTTGAAACAAATGGTTAAAACTTGTCGAACAAGCACACAGAAATTCTTGTCGATTTGTTTGAAATAGATTGTCATGAAAGTTTAAGGGTGCTCTCGTCGAGGTCCGCGTTATGAGATTAACTACCCGCAAACCGCAATTTTGCACATCATTGTTATTTGTCGTTCAACTCGCACACATCTTTCAACAACCAAAGTCGCAAAATGTCTGATGCACCAGTAGTAGTCAAGACTCCAGCTAAGTCACCAAAGAAGAAAGCTGCAGCTAAACCAAAGAAAGTAGCTACTCATCCAAAATACAGCGAGACGGTAGGGAAAGCTATCTCTGCATTGAAAGAGCGCGGGGGCTCTAGCCGTCAAGCCATTCTTAAGTACATCATAGCAAACTTCAATGTTGGTAGCGATGCAAAAACAGTCAACACTCACTTGAAGTTAGCTTTGAAATCAGGAGTGAAGAGCAATAGCTTGAAACAGTCGAAGGGTACCGGCGCTTCTGGAAGTTTTAAGATAGGTGAAGTGGCTAAACCAGCTAAGAAGCCAGCAAAGAAAGCAGTTAAGCCTAAAGCCGCTAAACCAAAGAAGGCAAAGACACCTAAAAAGACTGCCACAAAGAAACCTGCAGCAAAGAAACCAGCTGGTGAAAAGAAAGCAGCTAAACCAAAAGCAAAGAAACCAGCTACCAAGAAACCTGCTGCAAAACCCGCTGCCAAATCTGCAAAGAAAGCCACAAAATCACCAAAAAAGACCAAGGCTGCAGCTAAACCAAAGAAGGCAAAGACCCCAAAGAAGAAGTAAATGGAGGAAGCATATGATGCTTTTAAAGCTTAAACAGCCCTTTTAAGGGCTACCAAAATTTTTCAAAAAGAGTCTGAAATTGTTGCATGGTATATAACTTGGTTACAAATAAAATCAAGCTCGTCCCCATATTCCATATCTGTCTTTCTATTCTTGCATTTTTTTGTCTTCTCTAAAGTGCATGTGAACTTGTTAAGTTTTACTATCTTCCACTCTGGATCGTGTAGTTTATTTATATTTTTATACCTGATAATTTTCTTATTTTATACAAATTCTGTCAAGAAATGCTAAATACACGACTTTCGGCGGTTCCTAAATTTATATATCAATTTTTTTAGCACTTTAGTGTCTACGACCATATCACGTTGAAAACACCGGTTCTCGTCCGATCACCGAAGTTAAGCAACGTCGAGCTCGGTTAGTACTTGGATGGGTGACCGCCTGGGAATACCGGGTGTTGTAGACATTTTCTTCTTTTATTTTTTTTACTTATAATTTTTCACTTCTCCCAAACATACGTTCTATCTTTTTTATTTCTTTATATGGATGTCTGGGGATGTAACATTCAATATAATATATCTAACTTTTGAAGGAAACACTGAGAAAATATATCATTCATAATTTAATTTTTTTCATTACCAACCTGGTGAAATCTTTTAAACTATTTTTAAAAATAAATGCAAATCCAGTAATGCACACGTCGGGCCATATATAAGCTTGAGAATTTCACTCTTTTCACATGCATGTGGCTCAAAAACTTAAAACGAAAATCTTAAAAATACTGTTATCCGCCATTTTTGTCCTTTGAACTCGTCTCTTCCTTTTTGACCAGGGCTTATATGATTCACAACATTTCTGAAAGGATTGTGATTATCAAATATTCATTTCAGCAAAAACAAATAAAAAACAATAAATACTAATTAAAGCTTGTAAAACTCAAGCAAAAAAGTCGACTATTTGAAACTTTGTTCCAACTCAGTCAAGGAAGTCCCGGTTTCGAATTTTGTCATCTTGGTGTGCTTTCATATCCAAGGCAAAATTTAAATTTCTGTGAAGTCTCTTTATTTCTACGTATATCTGAAAACAAAAACATATTAAGAAATGATTTTACTTCAAATGCATACCATTTTTATAGCACAATCTAGTTTTTGTGAAATAATACAACACGTTTTCTGATGAAGAATCGCACGAGTGAAATTGACAAGTTGCACATTAATCGTAAATATTTCTTCACTTGTGATATTTTGTTTAATTTTAATCACATATTCTGAAAGAAAAATTCCTGCTGAACATTTTCGTATATGATTTATATATCAAAAAGTACAATTTATTTGAAACAAATGGTTAAAACTTGTCGAACAAGCACACAGAAATTCTTGTCGATTTGTTTGAAATAGATTGTCATGAAAGTTTAAGGGTGCTCTCGTCGAGGTCCGCGTTATGAGATTAACTACCCGCAAACCGCAATTTTGCACATCATTGTTATTTGTCGTTCAACTCGCACACATCTTTCAACAACCAAAGTCGCAAAATGTCTGATGCACCAGTAGTAGTCAAGACTCCAGCTAAGTCACCAAAGAAGAAAGCTGCAGCTAAACCAAAGAAAGTAGCTACTCATCCAAAATACAGCGAGATGGTAGGGAAAGCTATCTCTGCATTGAAAGAGCGCGGGGGCTCTAGCCGTCAAGCCATTCTTAAGTACATCATAGCAAACTTCAATGTTGGTAGCGATGCAAAAACAGTCAACACTCACTTGAAGTTAGCTTTGAAATCAGGAGTGAAGAGCAATAGCTTGAAACAGTCGAAGGGTACCGGCGCTTCTGGAAGTTTTAAGATAGGTGAAGTGGCTAAACCAGCTAAGAAGCCAGCAAAGAAAGCAGTTAAGCCTAAAGCCGCTAAACCAAAGAAGGCAAAGACACCTAAAAAGACTGCCACAAAGAAACCTGCAGCAAAGAAACCAGCTGGTGAAAAGAAAGCAGCTAAACCAAAAGCAAAGAAACCAGCTACCAAGAAACCTGCTGCAAAACCCGCTGCCAAATCTGCAAAGAAAGCCACAAAATCACCAAAAAAGACCAAGGCTGCAGCTAAACCAAAGAAGGCAAAGACCCCAAAGAAGAAGTAAATGGAGGAAGCATATGATGCTTTTAAAGCTTAAACAGCCCTTTTAAGGGCTACCAAAATTTTTCAAAAAGAGTCTGAAATTGTTGCATGGTATATAACTTGGTTACAAATAAAATCAAGCTCGTCCCCATATTCCATATCTGTCTTTCTATTCTTGCATTTTTTTGTCTTCTCTAAAGTGCATGTGAACTTGTTAAGTTTTACTATCTTCCACTCTGGATCGTGTAGTTTATTTATATTTTTATACCTGATAATTTTCTTATTTTATACAAATTCTGTCAAGAAATGCTAAATACACGACTTTCGGCGGTTCCTAAATTTATATATCAATTTTTTTAGCACTTTAGTGTCTACGACCATATCACGTTGAAAACACCGGTTCTCGTCCGATCACCGAAGTTAAGCAACGTCGAGCTCGGTTAGTACTTGGATGGGTGACCGCCTGGGAATACCGGGTGTTGTAGACATTTTCTTCTTTTATTTTTTTTACTTATAATTTTTCACTTCTCCCAAACATACGTTCTATCTTTTTTATTTCTTTATATGGATGTCTGGGGATGTAACATTCAATATAATATATCTAACTTTTGAAGGAAACACTGAGAAAATATATCATTCATAATTTAATTTTTTTCATTACCAACCTGGTGAAATCTTTTAAACTATTTTTAAAAATAAATGCAAATCCAGTAATGCACACGTCGGGCCATATATAAGCTTGAGAATTTCACTCTTTTCACATGCATGTGGCTCAAAAACTTAAAACGAAAATCTTAAAAATACTGTTATCCGCCATTTTTGTCCTTTGAACTCGTCTCTTCCTTTTTGACCAGGGCTTATATGATTCACAACATTTCTGAAAGGATTGTGATTATCAAATATTCATTTCAGCAAAAACAAATAAAAAACAATAAATACTAATTAAAGCTTGTAAAACTCAAGCAAAAAAGTCGACTATTTGAAACTTTGTTCCAACTCAGTCAAGGAAGTCCCGGTTTCGAATTTTGTCATCTTGGTGTGCTTTCATATCCAAGGCAAAATTTAAATTTCTGTGAAGTCTCTTTATTTCTACGTATATCTGAAAACAAAAACATATTAAGAAATGATTTTACTTCAAATACATACCATTTTTATAGCACAATCTAGTTTTTGTGAAATAATACAACACGTTTTCTGATGAAGAATCGCACGAGTGAAATTGACAAGTTGCACATTAATCGTAAATATTTCTTCACTTGTGATATTTTGTTTAATTTTAATCACATATTCTGAAAGAAAAATTCCTGCTGAACATTTTCGTATATGATTTATATATCAAAAAGTACAATTTATTTGAAACAAATGGTTAAAACTTGTCGAACAAGCACACAGAAATTCTTGTCGATTTGTTTGAAATAGATTGTCATGAAAGTTTAAGGGTGCTCTCGTCGAGGTCCGCGTTATGAGATTAACTACCCGCAAACCGCAATTTTGCACATCATTGTTATTTGTCGTTCAACTCGCACACATCTTTCAACAACCAAAGTCGCAAAATGTCTGATGCACCAGTAGTAGTCAAGACTCCAGCTAAGTCACCAAAGAAGAAAGCTGCAGCTAAACCAAAGAAAGTAGCTACTCATCCAAAATACAGCGAGATGGTAGGGAAAGCTATCTCTGCATTGAAAGAGCGCGGGGGCTCTAGCCGTCAAGCCATTCTTAAGTACATCATAGCAAACTTCAATGTTGGTAGCGATGCAAAAACAGTCAACACTCACTTGAAGTTAGCTTTGAAATCAGGAGTGAAGAGCAATAGCTTGAAACAGTCGAAGGGTACCGGCGCTTCTGGAAGTTTTAAGATAGGTGAAGTGGCTAAACCAGCTAAGAAGCCAGCAAAGAAAGCAGTTAAGCCTAAAGCCGCTAAACCAAAGAAGGCAAAGACACCTAAAAAGACTGCCACAAAGAAACCTGCAGCAAAGAAACCAGCTGGTGAAAAGAAAGCAGCTAAACCAAAAGCAAAGAAACCAGCTACCAAGAAACCTGCTGCAAAACCCGCTGCCAAATCTGCAAAGAAAGCCACAAAATCACCAAAAAAGACCAAGGCTGCAGCTAAACCAAAGAAGGCAAAGACCCCAAAGAAGAAGTAAATGGAGGAAGCATATGATGCTTTTAAAGCTTAAACAGCCCTTTTAAGGGCTACCAAAATTTTTCAAAAAGAGTCTGAAATTGTTGCATGGTATATAACTTGGTTACAAATAAAATCAAGCTCGTCCCCATATTCCATATCTGTCTTTCTATTCTTGCATTTTTTTGTCTTCTCTAAAGTGCATGTGAACTTGTTAAGTTTTACTATCTTCCACTCTGGATCGTGTAGTTTATTTATATTTTTATACCTGATAATTTTCTTATTTTATACAAATTCTGTCAAGAAATGCTAAATACACGACTTTCGGCGGTTCCTAAATTTATATATCAATTTTTTTAGCACTTTAGTGTCTACGACCATATCACGTTGAAAACACCGGTTCTCGTCCGATCACCGAAGTTAAGCAACGTCGAGCTCGGTTAGTACTTGGATGGGTGACCGCCTGGGAATACCGGGTGTTGTAGACATTTTCTTCTTTTATTTTTTTTACTTATATTTTTTCACTTCTCCCAAACATACGTTCTATCTTTTTTATTTTTTTATATGGATGTCTGGGGATGTAACATTCAATATAATATATCTAACTTTTGAAGGAAACAGAAAATATATCATTCATAATTTAATTTTTTTCATTACCAACCTGGTGAAATCTTTTAAACTATTTTTAAAAATAAATGCAAATCCAGTAATGCACACGTCGGGCCATATATAAGCTTGAGAATTTCACTCTTTTCACATGCATGTGGCTCAAAAACTTAAAACGAAAATCTTAAAAATACTGTTATCCGCCATTTTTGTCCTTTGAACTCGTCTCTTCCTTTTTGACCAGGGCTTATATGATTCACAACATTTCTGAAAGGATTGTGATTATCAAATATTCATTTCAGCAAAAACAAATAAAAAACAATAAATACTAATTAAAGCTTGTAAAACTCAAGCAAAAAAGTCGACTATTTGAAACTTTGTTCCAACTCAGTCAAGGAAGTCCCGGTTTCGAATTTTGTCATCTTGGTGTGCTTTCATATCCAAGGCAAAATTTAAATTTCTGTGAAGTCTCTTTATTTCTACGTATATCTGAAAACAAAAACATATTAAGAAATGATTTTACTTCAAATACATACCATTTTTATAGCACAATCTAGTTTTTGTGAAATAATACAACACGTTTTCTGATGAAGAATCGCACGAGTGAAATTGACAAGTTGCACATTAATCGTAAATATTTCTTCACTTGTGATATTTTGTTTAATTTTAATCACATATTCTGAAAGAAAAATTCCTGCTGAACATTTTCGTATATGATTTATATATCAAAAAGTACAATTTATTTGAAAAAAATGGTTAAAACTTGTCGAACAAGCACACAGAAATTCTTGTCGATTTGTTTGAAATAGATTGTCATGAAAGTTTAAGGGTGCTCTCGTCGAGGTCCGCGTTATGAGATTAACTACCCGCAAACCGCAATTTTGCACATCATTGTTATTTGTCGTTCAACTCGCACACATCTTTCAACAACCAAAGTCGCAAAATGTCTGATGCACCAGTAGTAGTCAAGACTCCAGCTAAGTCACCAAAGAAGAAAGCTGCAGCTAAACCAAAGAAAGTAGCTACTCATCCAAAATACAGCGAGATGGTAGGGAAAGCTATCTCTGCATTGAAAGAGCGCGGGGGCTCTAGCCGTCAAGCCATTCTTAAGTACATCATAGCAAACTTCAATGTTGGTAGCGATGCAAAAACAGTCAACACTCACTTGAAGTTAGCTTTGAAATCAGGAGTGAAGAGCAATAGCTTGAAACAGTCGAAGGGTACCGGCGCTTCTGGAAGTTTTAAGATAGGTGAAGTGGCTAAACCAGCTAAGAAGCCAGCAAAGAAAGCAGTTAAGCCTAAAGCCGCTAAACCAAAGAAGGCAAAGACACCTAAAAAGACTGCCACAAAGAAACCTGCAGCAAAGAAACCAGCTGGTGAAAAGAAAGCAGCTAAACCAAAAGCAAAGAAACCAGCTACCAAGAAACCTGCTGCAAAACCCGCTGCCAAATCTGCAAAGAAAGCCACAAAATCACCAAAAAAGACCAAGGCTGCAGCTAAACCAAAGAAGGCAAAGACCCCAAAGAAGAAGTAAATGGAGGAAGCATATGATGCTTTTAAAGCTTAAACAGCCCTTTTAAGGGCTACCAAAATTTTTCAAAAAGAGTCTGAAATTGTTGCATGGTATATAACTTGGTTACAAATAAAATCAAGCTCGTCCCCATATTCCATATCTGTCTTTCTATTCTTGCATTTTTTTGTCTTCTCTAAAGTGCATGTGAACTTGTTAAGTTTTACTATCTTCCACTCTGGATCGTGTAGTTTATTTATATTTTTATACCTGATAATTTTCTTATTTTATACAAATTCTGTCAAGAAATGCTAAATACACGACTTTCGGCGGTTCCTAAATTTATATATCAATTTTTTTAGCACTTTAGTGTCTACGACCATATCACGTTGAAAACACCGGTTCTCGTCCGATCACCGAAGTTAAGCAACGTCGAGCTCGGTTAGTACTTGGATGGGTGACCGCCTGGGAATACCGGGTGTTGTAGACATTTTCTTCTTTTATTTTTTTTACTTATAATTTTTCACTTCTCCCAAACATACGTTCTATCTTTTTTATTTCTTTATATGGATG
The DNA here is from genome assembly GCF_021869535.1 of Mytilus californianus. Classification (NCBI taxonomy): domain Eukaryota; kingdom Metazoa; phylum Mollusca; class Bivalvia; order Mytilida; family Mytilidae; genus Mytilus; species Mytilus californianus. The sequence goes on from NW_026262581.1 coordinate 241,014, forward strand.
TCTGGGGATGTAACATTCAATATAATATATCTAACTTTTGAAGGAAACAGAAAATATATCATTCATAATTTAATTTTTTTCATTACCAACCTGGTGAAATCTTTTAAACTATTTTTAAAAATAAATGCAAATCCAGTAATGCACACGTCGGGCCATATATAAGCTTGAGAATTTCACTCTTTTCACATGCATGTGGCTCAAAAACTTAAAACGAAAATCTTAAAAATACTGTTATCCGCCATTTTTGTCCTTTGAACTCGTCTCTTCCTTTTTGACCAGGGCTTATATGATTCACAACATTTCTGAAAGGATTGTGATTATCAAATATTCATTTCAGCAAAAACAAATAAAAAACAATAAATACTAATTAAAGCTTGTAAAACTCAAGCAAAAAAGTCGACTATTTGAAACTTTGTTCCAACTCAGTCAAGGAAGTCCCGGTTTCGAATTTTGTCATCTTGGTGTGCTTTCATATCCAAGGCAAAATTTAAATTTCTGTGAAGTCTCTTTATTTCTACGTATATCTGAAAACAAAAACATATTAAGAAATGATTTTACTTCAAATACATACCATTTTTATAGCACAATCTAGTTTTTGTGAAATAATACAACACGTTTTCTGATGAAGAATCGCACGAGTGAAATTGACAAGTTGCACATTAATCGTAAATATTTCTTCACTTGTGATATTTTGTTTAATTTTAATCACATATTCTGAAAGAAAAATTCCTGCTGAACATTTTCGTATATGATTTATATATCAAAAAGTACAATTTATTTGAAACAAATGGTTAAAACTTGTCGAACAAGCACACAGAAATTCTTGTCGATTTGTTTGAAATAGATTGTCATGAAAGTTTAAGGGTGCTCTCGTCGAGGTCCGCGTTATGAGATTAACTACCCGCAAACCGCAATTTTGCACATCATTGTTATTTGTCGTTCAACTCGCACACATCTTTCAACAACCAAAGTCGCAAAATGTCTGATGCACCAGTAGTAGTCAAGACTCCAGCTAAGTCACCAAAGAAGAAAGCTGCAGCTAAACCAAAGAAAGTAGCTACTCATCCAAAATACAGCGAGATGGTAGGGAAAGCTATCTCTGCATTGAAAGAGCGCGGGGGCTCTAGCCGTCAAGCCATTCTTAAGTACATCATAGCAAACTTCAATGTTGGTAGCGATGCAAAAACAGTCAACACTCACTTGAAGTTAGCTTTGAAATCAGGAGTGAAGAGCAATAGCTTGAAACAGTCGAAGGGTACCGGCGCTTCTGGAAGTTTTAAGATAGGTGAAGTGGCTAAACCAGCTAAGAAGCCAGCAAAGAAAGCAGTTAAGCCTAAAGCCGCTAAACCAAAGAAGGCAAAGACACCTAAAAAGACTGCCACAAAGAAACCTGCAGCAAAGAAACCAGCTGGTGAAAAGAAAGCAGCTAAACCAAAAGCAAAGAAACCAGCTACCAAGAAACCTGCTGCAAAACCCGCTGCCAAATCTGCAAAGAAAGCCACAAAATCACCAAAAAAGACCAAGGCTGCAGCTAAACCAAAGAAGGCAAAGACCCCAAAGAAGAAGTAAATGGAGGAAGCATATGATGCTTTTAAAGCTTAAACAGCCCTTTTAAGGGCTACCAAAATTTTTCAAAAAGAGTCTGAAATTGTTGCATGGTATATAACTTGGTTACAAATAAAATCAAGCTCGTCCCCATATTCCATATCTGTCTTTCTATTCTTGCATTTTTTTGTCTTCTCTAAAGTGCATGTGAACTTGTTAAGTTTTACTATCTTCCACTCTGGATCGTGTAGTTTATTTATATTTTTATACCTGATAATTTTCTTATTTTATACAAATTCTGTCAAGAAATGCTAAATACACGACTTTCGGCGGTTCCTAAATTTATATATCAATTTTTTTAGCACTTTAGTGTCTACGACCATATCACGTTGAAAACACCGGTTCTCGTCCGATCACCGAAGTTAAGCAACGTCGAGCTCGGTTAGTACTTGGATGGGTGACCGCCTGGGAATACCGGGTGTTGTAGACATTTTCTTCTTTTATTTTTTTTACTTATAATTTTTCACTTCTCCCAAACATACGTTCTATCTTTTTTATTTCTTTATATGGATGTCTGGGGATGTAACATTCAATATAATATATCTAACTTTTGAAGGAAACAGAAAATATATCATTCATAATTTAATTTTTTTCATTACCAACCTGGTGAAATCTTTTAAACTATTTTTAAAAATAAATGCAAATCCAGTAATGCACACGTCGGGCCATATATAAGCTTGAGAATTTCACTCTTTTCACATGCATGTGGCTCAAAAACTTAAAACGAAAATCTTAAAAATACTGTTATCCGCCATTTTTGTCCTTTGAACTCGTCTCTTCCTTTTTGACCAGGGCTTATATGATTCACAACATTTCTGAAAGGATTGTGATTATCAAATATTCATTTCAGCAAAAACAAATAAAAAACAATAAATACTAATTAAAGCTTGTAAAACTCAAGCAAAAAAGTCGACTATTTGAAACTTTGTTCCAACTCAGTCAAGGAAGTCCCGGTTTCGAATTTTGTCATCTTGGTGTGCTTTCATATCCAAGGCAAAATTTAAATTTCTGTGAAGTCTCTTTATTTCTACGTATATCTGAAAACAAAAACATATTAAGAAATGATTTTACTTCAAATACATACCATTTTTATAGCACAATCTAGTTTTTGTGAAATAATACAACACGTTTTCTGATGAAGAATCGCACGAGTGAAATTGACAAGTTGCACATTAATCGTAAATATTTCTTCACTTGTGATATTTTGTTTAATTTTAATCACATATTCTGAAAGAAAAATTCCTGCTGAACATTTTCGTATATGATTTATATATCAAAAAGTACAATTTATTTGAAACAAATGGTTAAAACTTGTCGAACAAGCACACAGAAATTCTTGTCGATTTGTTTGAAATAGATTGTCATGAAAGTTTAAGGGTGCTCTCGTCGAGGTCCGCGTTATGAGATTAACTACCCGCAAACCGCAATTTTGCACATCATTGTTATTTGTCGTTCAACTCGCACACATCTTTCAACAACCGAAGTCGCAAAATGTCTGATGCACCAGTAGTAGTCAAGACTCCAGCTAAGTCACCAAAGAAGAAAGCTGCAGCTAAACTAAAGAAAGTAGCTACTCATCCAAAATACAGCGAGATGGTAGGGAAAGCTATCTCTGCATTGAAAGAGCGCGGGGGCTCTAGCCGTCAAGCCATTCTTAAGTACATCATAGCAAACTTCAATGTTGGTAGCGATGCAAAAACAGTCAACACTCACTTGAAGTTAGCTTTGAAATCAGGAGTGAAGAGCAATAGCTTGAAACAGTCGAAGGGTACCGGCGCTTCTGGAAGTTTTAAGATAGGTGAAGTGGCTAAACCAGCTAAGAAGCCAGCAAAGAAAGCAGTTAAGCCTAAAGCCGCTAAACCAAAGAAGGCAAAGACACCTAAAAAGACTGCCACAAAGAAACCTGCAGCAAAGAAACCAGCTGGTGAAAAGAAAGCAGCTAAACCAAAAGCAAAGAAACCAGCTACCAAGAAACCTGCTGCAAAACCCGCTGCCAAATCTGCAAAGAAAGCCACAAAATCACCAAAAAAGACCAAGGCTGCAGCTAAACCAAAGAAGGCAAAGACCCCAAAGAAGAAGTAAATGGAGGAAGCATATGATGCTTTTAAAGCTTAAACAGCCCTTTTAAGGGCTACCAAAATTTTTCAAAAAGAGTCTGAAATTGTTGCATGGTATATAACTTGGTTACAAATAAAATCAAGCTCGTCCCCATATTCCATATCTGTCTTTCTATTCTTGCATTTTTTTGTCTTCTCTAAAGTGCATGTGAACTTGTTAAGTTTTACTATATATCTTCCACTCTGGATCGTGTAGTTTATTTATATTTTTATACCTGATAATTTTCTTATTTTATACAAATTCTGTCAAGAAATGCTAAATACACGACTTTCGGCGGTTCCTAAATTTATATATCAATTTTTTTAGCACTTTAGTGTCTACGACCATATCACGTTGAAAACACCGGTTCTCGTCCGATCACCGAAGTTAAGCAACGTCGAGCTCGGTTAGTACTTGGATGGGTGACCGCCTGGGAATACCGGGTGTTGTAGACATTTTCTTCTTTTATTTTTTTTACTTATAATTTTTCACTTCTCCCAAACATACGTTCTATCTTTTTTATTTCTTTATATGGATGTCTGGGGATGTAACATTCAATATAATATATCTAACTTTTGAAGGAAACAGAAAATATATCATTCATAATTTAATTTTTTTCATTACCAACCTGGTGAAATCTTTTAAACTATTTTTAAAAATAAATGCAAATCCAGTAATGCACACGTCGGGCCATATATAAGCTTGAGAATTTCACTCTTTTCACATGCATGTGGCTCAAAAACTTAAAACGAAAATCTTAAAAATACTGTTATCCGCCATTTTTGTCCTTTGAACTCGTCTCTTCCTTTTTGACCAGGGCTTATATGATTCACAACATTTCTGAAAGGATTGTGATTATCAAATATTCATTTCAGCAAAAACAAATAAAAAACAATAAATACTAATTAAAGCTTGTAAAACTCAAGCAAAAAAGTCGACTATTTGAAACTTTGTTCCAACTCAGTCAAGGAAGTCCCGGTTTCGAATTTTGTCATCTTGGTGTGCTTTCATATCCAAGGCAAAATTTAAATTTCTATGAAGTCTCTTTATTTCTACGTATATCTGAAAACAAAAACATATTAAGAAATGATTTTACTTCAAATACATACCATTTTTATAGCACAATCTAGTTTTTGTGAAATAATACAACACGTTTTCTGATGAAGAATCGCACGAGTGAAATTGACAAGTTGCACATTAATCGTAAATATTTCTTCACTTGTGATATTTTGTTTAATTTTAATCACATATTCTGAAAGAAAAATTCCTGCTGAACATTTTCGTATATGATTTATATATCAAAAAGTACAATTTATTTGAAACAAATGGTTAAAACTTGTCGAACAAGCACACAGAAATTCTTGTCGATTTGTTTGAAATAGATTGTCATGAAAGTTTAAGGGTGCTCTCGTCGAGGTCCGCGTTATGAGATTAACTACCCGCAAACCGCAATTTTGCACATCATTGTTATTTGTCGTTCAACTCGCACACATCTTTCAACAACCAAAGTCGCAAAATGTCTGATGCACCAGTAGTAGTCAAGACTCCAGCTAAGTCACCAAAGAAGAAAGCTGCAGCTAAACCAAAGAAAGTAGCTACTCATCCAAAATACAGCGAGATGGTAGGGAAAGCTATCTCTGCATTGAAAGAGCGCGGGGGCTCTAGCCGTCAAGCCATTCTTAAGTACATCATAGCAAACTTCAATGTTGGTAGCGATGCAAAAACAGTCAACACTCACTTGAAGTTAGCTTTGAAATCAGGAGTGAAGAGCAATAGCTTGAAACAGTCGAAGGGTACCGGCGCTTCTGGAAGTTTTAAGATAGGTGAAGTGGCTAAACCAGCTAAGAAGCCAGCAAAGAAAGCAGTTAAGCCTAAAGCCGCTAAACCAAAGAAGGCAAAGACACCTAAAAAGACTGCCACAAAGAAACCTGCAGCAAAGAAACCAGCTGGTGAAAAGAAAGCAGCTAAACCAAAAGCAAAGAAACCAGCTACCAAGAAACCTGCTGCAAAACCCGGTGCCAAATCTGCAAAGAAAGCCACAAAATCACCAAAAAAGACCAAGGCTGCAGCTAAACCAAAGAAGGCAAAGACCCCAAAGAAGAAGTAAATGGAGGAAGCATATGATGCTTTTAAAGCTTAAACAGCCCTTTTAAGGGCTACCAAAATTTTTCAAAAAGAGTCTGAAATTGTTGCATGGTATATAACTTGGTTACAAATAAAATCAAGCTCGTCCCCATATTCCAGATCTGTCTTTCTATTCTTGCATTTTTTTGTCTTCTCTAAAGTGCATGTGAACTTGTTAAGTTTTACTATATATCTTCCACTCTGGATCGTGTAGTTTATTTATATTTTTATACCTGATAATTTTCTTATTTTATACAAATTCTGTCAAGAAATGCTAAATACACGACTTTCGGCGGTTCCTAAATTTATATATCAATTTTTTTAGCACTTTAGTGTCTACGACCATATCACGTTGAAAACACCGGTTCTCGTCCGATCACCGAAGTTAAGCAACGTCGAGCTCGGTTAGTACTTGGATGGGTGACCGCCTGGGAATACCGGGTGTTGTAGACATTTTCTTCTTTTATTTTTTTTACTTATAATTTTTCACTTCTCCCAAACATACGTTCTATCTTTTTTATTTCTTTATATGGATGTCTGGGGATGTAACATTCAATATAATATATCTAACTTTTGAAGGAAACAGAAAATATATCATTCATAATTTAATTTTTTTCATTACCAACCTGGTGAAATCTTTTAAACTATTTTTAAAAATAAATGCAAATCCAGTAATGCACACGTCGGGCCATATATAAGCTTGAGAATTTCACTCTTTTCACATGCATGTGGCTCAAAAACTTAAAACGAAAATCTTAAAAATACTGTTATCCGCCATTTTTGTCCTTTGAACTCGTCTCTTCCTTTTTGACCAGGGCTTATATGATTCACAACATTTCTGAAAGGATTGTGATTATCAAATATTCATTTCAGCAAAAACAAATAAAAAACAATAAATACTAATTAAAGCTTGTAAAACTCAAGCAAAAAAGTCGACTATTTGAAACTTTGTTCCAACTCAGTCAAGGAAGTCCCGGTTTCGAATTTTGTCATCTTGGTGTGCTTTCATATCCAAGGCAAAATTTAAATTTCTGTGAAGTCTCTTTATTTCTACGTATATCTGAAAACAAAAACATATTAAGAAATGATTTTACTTCAAATACATACCATTTTTATAGCACAATCTAGTTTTTGTGAAATAATACAACACGTTTTCTGATGAAGAATCGCACGAGTGAAATTGACAAGTTGCACATTAATCGTAAATATTTCTTCACTTGTGATATTTTGTTTAATTTTAATCACATATTCTGAAAGAAAAATTCCTGCTGAACATTTTCGTATATGATTTATATATCAAAAAGTACAATTTATTTGAAACAAATGGTTAAAACTTGTCGAACAAGCACACAGAAATTCTTGTCGATTTGTTTGAAATAGATTGTCATGAAAGTTTAAGGGTGCTCTCGTCGAGGTCCGCGTTATGAGATTAACTACCCGCAAACCGCAATTTTGCACATCATTGTTATTTGTCGTTCAACTCGCACACATCTTTCAACAACCAAAGTCGCAAAATGTCTGATGCACCAGTAGTAGTCAAGACTCCAGCTAAGTCACCAAAGAAGAAAGCTGCAGCTAAACCAAAGAAAGTAGCTACTCATCCAAAATACAGCGAGATGGTAGGGAAAGCTATCTCTGCATTGAAAGAGCGCGGGGGCTCTAGCCGTCAAGCCATTCTTAAGTACATCATAGCAAACTTCAATGTTGGTAGCGATGCAAAAACAGTCAACACTCACTTGAAGTTAGCTTTGAAATCAGGAGTGAAGAGCAATAGCTTGAAACAGTCGAAGGGTACCGGCGCTTCTGGAAGTTTTAAGATAGGTGAAGTGGCTAAACCAGCTAAGAAGCCAGCAAAGAAAGCAGTTAAGCCTAAAGCCGCTAAACCAAAGAAGGCAAAGACACCTAAAAAGACTGCCACAAAGAAACCTGCAGCAAAGAAACCAGCTGGTGAAAAGAAAGCAGCTAAACCAAAAGCAAAGAAACCAGCTACCAAGAAACCTGCTGCAAAACCCGCTGCCAAATCTGCAAAGAAAGCCACAAAATCACCAAAAAAGACCAAGGCTGCAGCTAAACCAAAGAAGGCAAAGACCCCAAAGAAGAAGTAAATGGAGGAAGCATATGATGCTTTTAAAGCTTAAACAGCCCTTTTAAGGGCTACCAAAATTTTTCAAAAAGAGTCTGAAATTGTTGCATGGTATATAACTTGGTTACAAATAAAATCAAGCTCGTCCCCATATTCCATATCTGTCTTTCTATTCTTGCATTTTTTTGTCTTCTCTAAAGTGCATGTGAACTTGTTAAGTTTTACTATATATCTTCCACTCTGGATCGTGTAGTTTATTTATATTTTTATACCTGATAATTTTCTTATTTTATACAAATTCTGTCAAGAAATGCTAAATACACGACTTTCGGCGGTTCCTAAATTTATATATCAATTTTTTTAGCACTTTAGTGTCTACGACCATATCACGTTGAAAACACCGGTTCTCGTCCGATCACCGAAGTTAAGCAACGTCGAGCTCGGTTAGTACTTGGATGGGTGACCGCCTGGGAATACCGGGTGTTGTAGACATTTTCTTCTTTTATTTTTTTTACTTATAATTTTTCACTTCTCCCAAACATACGTTCTATCTTTTTTATTTCTTTATATGGATGTCTGGGGATGTAACATTCAATATAATATATCTAACTTTTGAAGGAAACAGAAAATATATCATTCATAATTTAATTTTTTTCATTACCAACCTGGTGAAATCTTTTAAACTATTTTTAAAAATAAATGCAAATCCAGTAATGCACACGTCGGGCCATATATAAGCTTGAGAATTTCACTCTTTTCACATGCATGTGGCTCAAAAACTTAAAACGAAAATCTTAAAAATACTGTTATCCGCCATTTTTGTCCTTTGAACTCGTCTCTTCCTTTTTGACCAGGGCTTATATGATTCACAACATTTCTGAAAGGATTGTGATTATCAAATATTCATTTCAGCAAAAACAAATAAAAAACAATAAATACTAATTAAAGCTTGTAAAACTCAAGCAAAAAAGTCGACTATTTGAAACTTTGTTCCAACTCAGTCAAGGAAGTCCCGGTTTCGAATTTTGTCATCTTGGTGTGCTTTCATATCCAAGGCAAAATTTAAATTTCTGTGAAGTCTCTTTATTTCTACGTATATCTGAAAACAAAAACATATTAAGAAATGATTTTACTTCAAATACATACCATTTTTATAGCACAATCTAGTTTTTGTGAAATAATACAACACGTTTTCTGATGAAGAATCGCACGAGTGAAATTGACAAGTTGCACATTAATCGTAAATATTTCTTCACTTGTGATATTTTGTTTAATTTTAATCACATATTCTGAAAGAAAAATTCCTGCTGAACATTTTCGTATATGATTTATATATCAAAAAGTACAATTTATTTGAAACAAATGGTTAAAACTTGTCGAACAAGCACACAGAAATTCTTGTCGATTTGTTTGAAATAGATTGTCATGAAAGTTTAAGGGTGCTCTCGTCGAGGTCCGCGTTATGAGATTAACTACCCGCAAACCGCAATTTTGCACATCATTGTTATTTGTCGTTCAACTCGCACACATCTTTCAACAACCAAAGTCGCAAAATGTCTGATGCACCAGTAGTAGTCAAGACTCCAGCTAAGTCACCAAAGAAGAAAGCTGCAGCTAAACCAAAGAAAGTAGCTACTCATCCAAAATACAGCGAGATGGTAGGGAAAGCTATCTCTGCATTGAAAGAGCGCGGGGGCTCTAGCCGTCAAGCCATTCTTAAGTACATCATAGCAAACTTCAATGTTGGTAGCGATGCAAAAACAGTCAACACTCACTTGAAGTTAGCTTTGAAATCAGGAGTGAAGAGCAATAGCTTGAAACAGTCGAAGGGTACCGGCGCTTCTGGAAGTTTTAAGATAGGTGAAGTGGCTAAACCAGCTAAGAAGCCAGCAAAGAAAGCAGTTAAGCCTAAAGCCGCTAAACCAAAGAAGGCAAAGACACCTAAAAAGACTGCCACAAAGAAACCTGCAGCAAAGAAACCAGCTGGTGAAAAGAAAGCAGCTAAACCAAAAGCAAAGAAACCAGCTACCAAGAAACCTGCTGCAAAACCCGCTGCCAAATCTGCAAAGAAAGCCACAAAATCACCAAAAAAGACCAAGGCTGCAGCTAAACCAAAGAAGGCAAAGACCCCAAAGAAGAAGTAAATGGAGGAAGCATATGATGCTTTTAAAGCTTAAACAGCCCTTTTAAGGGCTACCAAAATTTTTCAAAAAGAGTCTGAAATTGTTGCATGGTATATAACTTGGTTACAAATAAAATCAAGCTCGTCCCCATATTCCATATCTGTCTTTCTATTCTTGCATTTTTTTGTCTTCTCTAAAGTGCATGTGAACTTGTTAAGTTTTACTATCTTCCACTCTGGATCGTGTAGTTTATTTATATTTTTATACCTGATAATTTTCTTATTTTATACAAATTCTGTCAAGAAATGCTAAATACACGACTTTCGGCGGTTCCTAAATTTATATATCAATTTTTTTAGCACTTTAGTGTCTACGACCATATCACGTTGAAAACACCGGTTCTCGTCCGATCACCGAAGTTAAGCAACGTCGAGCTCGGTTAGTACTTGGATGGGTGACCGCCTGGGAATACCGGGTGTTGTAGACATTTTCTTCTTTTATTTTTTTTACTTATAATTTTTCACTTCTCCCAAACATACGTTCTATCTTTTTTATTTCTTTATATGGATGTCTGGGGATGTAACATTCAATATAATATATCTAACTTTTGAAGGAAACAGAAAATATATCATTCATAATTTAATTTTTTTCATTACCAACCTGGTGAAATCTTTTAAACTATTTTTAAAAATAAATGCAAATCCAGTAATGCACACGTCGGGCCATATATAAGCTTGAGAATTTCACTCTTTTCACATGCATGTGGCTCAAAAACTTAAAACGAAAATCTTAAAAATACTGTTATCCGCCATTTTTGTCCTTTGAACTCGTCTCTTCCTTTTTGACCAGGGCTTATATGATTCACAACATTTCTGAAAGGATTGTGATTATCAAATATTCATTTCAGCAAAAACAAATAAAAAACAATAAATACTAATTAAAGCTTGTAAAACTCAAGCAAAAAAGTCGACTATTTGAAACTTTGTTCCAACTCAGTCAAGGAAGTCCCGGTTTCGAATTTTGTCATCTTGGTGTGCTTTCATATCCAAGGCAAAATTTAAATTTCTGTGAAGTCTCTTTATTTCTACGTATATCTGAAAACAAAAACATATTAAGAAATGATTTTACTTCAAATACATACCATTTTTATAGCACAATCTAGTTTTTGTGAAATAATACAACACGTTTTCTGATGAAGAATCGCACGAGTGAAATTGACAAGTTGCACATTAATCGTAAATATTTCTTCACTTGTGATATTTTGTTTAATTTTAATCACATATTCTGAAAGAAAAATTCCTGCTGAACATTTTCGTATATGATTTATATATCAAAAAGTACAATTTATTTGAAACAAATGGTTAAAACTTGTCGAACAAGCACACAGAAATTCTTGTCGATTTGTTTGAAATAGATTGTCATGAAAGTTTAAGGGTGCTCTCGTCGAGGTCCGCGTTATGAGATTAACTACCCGCAAACCGCAATTTTGCACATCATTGTTATTTGTCGTTCAACTCGCACACATCTTTCAACAACCAAAGTCGCAAAATGTCTGATGCACCAGTAGTAGTCAAGACTCCAGCTAAGTCACCAAAGAAGAAAGCTGCAGCTAAACCAAAGAAAGTAGCTACTCATCCAAAATACAGCGAGATGGTAGGGAAAGCTATCTCTGCATTGAAAGAGCGCGGGGGCTCTAGCCGTCAAGCCATTCTTAAGTACATCATAGCAAACTTCAATGTTGGTAGCGATGCAAAAACAGTCAACACTCACTTGAAGTTAGCTTTGAAATCAGGAGTGAAGAGCAATAGCTTGAAACAGTCGAAGGGTACCGGCGCTTCTGGAAGTTTTAAGATAGGTGAAGTGGCTAAACCAGCTAAGAAGCCAGCAAAGAAAGCAGTTAAGCCTAAAGCCGCTAAACCAAAGAAGGCAAAGACACCTAAAAAGACTGCCACAAAGAAACCTGCAGCAAAGAAACCAGCTGGTGAAAAGAAAGCAGCTAAACCAAAAGCAAAGAAACCAGCTACCAAGAAACCTGCTGCAAAACCCGCTGCCAAATCTGCAAAGAAAGCCACAAAATCACCAAAAAAGACCAAGGCTGCAGCTAAACCAAAGAAGGCAAAGACCCCAAAGAAGAAGTAAATGGAGGAAGCATATGATGCTTTTAAAGCTTAAACAGCCCTTTTAAGGGCTACCAAAATTTTTCAAAAAGAGTCTGAAATTGTTGCATGGTATATAACTTGGTTACAAATAAAATCAAGCTCGTCCCCATATTCCATATCTGTCTTTCTATTCTTGCATTTTTTTGTCTTCTCTAAAGTGCATGTGAACTTGTTAAGTTTTACTATCTTCCACTCTGGATCGTGTAGTTTATTTATATTTTTATACCTGATAATTTTCTTATTTTATACAAATTCTGTCAAGAAATGCTAAATACACGACTTTCGGCGGTTCCTAAATTTATATATCAATTTTTTTAGCACTTTAGTGTCTACGACCATATCACGTTGAAAACACCGGTTCTCGTCCGATCACCGAAGTTAAGCAACGTCGAGCTCGGTTAGTACTTGGATGGGTGACCGCCTGGGAATACCGGGTGTTGTAGACATTTTCTTCTTTTATTTTTTTTACTTATAATTTTTCACTTCTCCCAAACATACGTTCTATCTTTTTTATTTCTTTATATGGATGTCTGGGGATGTAACATTCAATATAATATATCTAACTTTTGAAGGAAACAGAAAATATATCATTCATAATTTAATTTTTTTCATTACCAACCTGGTGAAATCTTTTAAACTATTTTTAAAAATAAATGCAAATCCAGTAATGCACACGTCGGGCCATATATAAGCTTGAGAATTTCACTCTTTTCACATGCATGTGGCTCAAAAACTTAAAACGAAAATCTTAAAAATACTGTTATCCGCCATTTTTGTCCTTTGAACTCGTCTCTTCCTTTTTGACCAGGGCTTATATGATTCACAACATTTCTGAAAGGATTGTGATTATCAAATATTCATTTCAGCAAAAACAAATAAAAAACAATAAATACTAATTAAAGCTTGTAAAACTCAAGCAAAAAAGTCGACTATTTGAAACTTTGTTCCAACTCAGTCAAGGAAGTCCCGGTTTCGAATTTTGTCATCTTGGTGTGCTTTCATATCCAAGGCAAAATTTAAATTTCTGTGAAGTCTCTTTATTTCTACGTATATCTGAAAACAAAAACATATTAAGAAATGATTTTACTTCAAATACATACCATTTTTATAGCACAATCTAGTTTTTGTGAAATAATACAACACGTTTTCTGATGAAGAATCGCACGAGTGAAATTGACAAGTTGCACATTAATCGTAAATATTTCTTCACTTGTGATATTTTGTTTAATTTTAATCACATATTCTGAAAGAAAAATTCCTGCTGAACATTTTCGTATATGATTTATATATCAAAAAGTACAATTTATTTGAAACAAATGGTTAAAACTTGTCGAACAAGCACACAGAAATTCTTGTCGATTTGTTTGAAATAGATTGTCATGAAAGTTTAAGGGTGCTCTCGTCGAGGTCCGCGTTATGAGATTAACTACCCGCAAACCGCAATTTTGCACATCATTGTTATTTGTCGTTCAACTCGCACACATCTTTCAACAACCAAAGTCGCAAAATGTCTGATGCACCAGTAGTAGTCAAGACTCCAGCTAAGTCACCAAAGAAGAAAGCTGCAGCTAAACTAAAGAAAGTAGCTACTCATCCAAAATACAGCGAGATGGTAGGGAAAGCTATCTCTGCATTGAAAGAGCGCGGGGGCTCTAGCCGTCAAGCCATTCTTAAGTACATCATAGCAAACTTCAATGTTGGTAGCGATGCAAAAACAGTCAACACTCACTTGAAGTTAGCTTTGAAATCAGGAGTGAAGAGCAATAGCTTGAAACAGTCGAAGGGTACCGGCGCTTCTGGAAGTTTTAAGATAGGTGAAGTGGCTAAACCAGCTAAGAAGCCAGCAAAGAAAGCAGTTAAGCCTAAAGCCGCTAAACCAAAGAAGGCAAAGACACCTAAAAAGACTGCCACAAAGAAACCTGCAGCAAAGAAACCAGCTGGTGAAAAGAAAGCAGCTAAACCAAAAGCAAAGAAACCAGCTACCAAGAAACCTGCTGCAAAACCCGCTGCCAAATCTGCAAAGAAAGCCACAAAATCACCAAAAAAGACCAAGGCTGCAGCTAAACCAAAGAAGGCAAAGACCCCAAAGAAGAAGTAAATGGAGGAAGCATATGATGCTTTTAAAGCTTAAACAGCCCTTTTAAGGGCTACCAAAACTTTTCAAAAAGAGTCTGAAATTGTTGCATGGTATATAACTTGGTTACAAATAAAATCAAGCTCGTCCCCATATTCCATATCTGTCTTTCTATTCTTGCATTTTTTTGTCTTCTCTAAAGTGCATGTGAACTTGTTAAGTTTTACTATCTTCCACTCTGGATCGTGTAGTTTATTTATATTTTTATACCTGATAATTTTCTTATTTTATACAAATTCTGTCAAGAAATGCTAAATACACGACTTTCGGCGGTTCCTAAATTTATATATCAATTTTTTTAGCACTTTAGTGTCTACGACCATATCACGTTGAAAACACCGGTTCTCGTCCGATCACCGAAGTTAAGCAACGTCGAGCTCGGTTAGTACTTGGATGGGTGACCGCCTGGGAATACCGGGTGTTGTAGACATTTTCTTCTTTTATTTTTTTTACTTATAATTTTTCACTTCTCCCAAACATACGTTCTATCTTTTTTATTTCTTTATATGGATGTCTGGGGATGTAACATTCAATATAATATATCTAACTTTTGAAGGAAACAGAAAATATATCATTCATAATTTAATTTTTTTCATTACCAACCTGGTGAAATCTTTTAAACTATTTTTAAAAATAAATGCAAATCCAGTAATGCACACGTCGGGCCATATATAAGCTTGAGAATTTCACTCTTTTCACATGCATGTGGCTCAAAAACTTAAAACGAAAATCTTAAAAATACTGTTATCCGCCATTTTTGTCCTTTGAACTCGTCTCTTCCTTTTTGACCAGGGCTTATATGATTCACAACATTTCTGAAAGGATTGTGATTATCAAATATTCATTTCAGCAAAAACAAATAAAAAACAATAAATACTAATTAAAGCTTGTAAAACTCAAGCAAAAAAGTCGACTATTTGAAACTTTGTTCCAACTCAGTCAAGGAAGTCCCGGTTTCGAATTTTGTCATCTTGGTGTGCTTTCATATCCAAGGCAAAATTTAAATTTCTGTGAAGTCTCTTTATTTCTACGTATATCTGAAAACAAAAACATATTAAGAAATGATTTTACTTCAAATACATACCATTTTTATAGCACAATCTAGTTTTTGTGAAATAATACAACACGTTTTCTGATGAAGAATCGCACGAGTGAAATTGACAAGTTGCACATTAATCGTAAATATTTCTTCACTTGTGATATTTTGTTTAATTTTAATCACATATTCTGAAAGAAAAATTCCTGCTGAACATTTTCGTATATGATTTATATATCAAAAAGTACAATTTATTTGAAACAAATGGTTAAAACTTGTCGAACAAGCACACAGAAATTCTTGTCGATTTGTTTGAAATAGATTGTCATGAAAGTTTAAGGGTGCTCTCGTCGAGGTCCGCGTTATGAGATTAACTACCCGCAAACCGCAATTTTGCACATCATTGTTATTTGTCGTTCAACTCGCACACATCTTTCAACAACCAAAGTCGCAAAATGTCTGATGCACCAGTAGTAGTCAAGACTCCAGCTAAGTCACCAAAGAAGAAAGCTGCAGCTAAACCAAAGAAAGTAGCTACTCATCCAAAATACAGCGAGATGGTAGGGAAAGCTATCTCTGCATTGAAAGAGCGCGGGGGCTCTAGCCGTCAAGCCATTCTTAAGTACATCATAGCAAACTTCAATGTTGGTAGCGATGCAAAAACAGTCAACACTCACTTGAAGTTAGCTTTGAAATCAGGAGTGAAGAGCAATAGCTTGAAACAGTCGAAGGGTACCGGCGCTTCTGGAAGTTTTAAGATAGGTGAAGTGGCTAAACCAGCTAAGAAGCCAGCAAAGAAAGCAGTTAAGCCTAAAGCCGCTAAACCAAAGAAGGCAAAGACACCTAAAAAGACTGCCACAAAGAAACCTGCAGCAAAGAAACCAGCTGGTGAAAAGAAAGCAGCTAAACCAAAAGCAAAGAAACCAGCTACCAAGAAACCTGCTGCAAAACCCGCTGCCAAATCTGCAAAGAAAGCCACAAAATCACCAAAAAAGACCAAGGCTGCAGCTAAACCAAAGAAGGCAAAGAGCCCAAAGAAGAAGTAAATGGAGGAAGCATATGATGCTTTTAAAGCTTAAACAGCCCTTTTAAGGGCTACCAAAATTTTTCAAAAAGAGTCTGAAATTGTTGCATGGTATATAACTTGGTTACAAATAAAATCAAGCTCGTCCCCATATTCCATATCTGTCTTTCTATTCTTGCATTTTTTTGTCTTCTCTAAAGTGCATGTGAACTTGTTAAGTTTTACTATCTTCCACTCTGGATCGTGTAGTTTATTTATATTTTTATACCTGATAATTTTCTTATTTTATACAAATTCTGTCAAGAAATGCTAAATACACGACTTTCGGCGGTTCCTAAATTTATATATCAATTTTTTTAGCACTTTAGTGTCTACGACCATATCACGTTGAAAACACCGGTTCTCGTCCGATCACCGAAGTTAAGCAACGTCGAGCTCGGTTAGTACTTGGATGGGTGACCGCCTGGGAATACCGGGTGTTGTAGACATTTTCTTCTTTTATTTTTTTTACTTATAATTTTTCACTTCTCCCAAACATACGTTCTATCTTTTTTATTTCTTTATATGGATGTCTGGGGATGTAACATTCAATATAATATATCTAACTTTTGAAGGAAACAGAAAATATATCATTCATAATTTAATTTTTTTCATTACCAACCTGGTGAAATCTTTTAAACTATTTTTAAAAATAAATGCAAATCCAGTAATGCACACGTCGGGCCATATATAAGCTTGAGAATTTCACTCTTTTCACATGCATGTGGCTCAAAAACTTAAAACGAAAATCTTAAAAATACTGTTATCCGCCATTTTTGTCCTTTGAACTCGTCTCTTCCTTTTTGACCAGGGCTTATATGATTCACAACATTTCTGAAAGGATTGTGATTATCAAATATTCATTTCAGCAAAAACAAATAAAAAACAATAAATACTAATTAAAGCTTGTAAAACTCAAGCAAAAAAGTCGACTATTTGAAACTTTGTTCCAACTCAGTCAAGGAAGTCCCGGTTTCGAATTTTGTCATCTTGGTGTGCTTTCATATCCAAGGCAAAATTTAAATTTCTGTGAAGTCTCTTTATTTCTACGTATATCTGAAAACAAAAACATATTAAGAAATGATTTTACTTCAAATACATACCATTTTTATAGCACAATCTAGTTTTTGTGAAATAATACAACACGTTTTCTGATGAAGAATCGCACGAGTGAAATTGACAAGTTGCACATTAATCGTAAATATTTCTTCACTTGTGATATTTTGTTTAATTTTAATCACATATTCTGAAAGAAAAATTCCTGCTGAACATTTTCGTATATGATTTATATATCAAAAAGTACAATTTATTTGAAACAAATGGTTAAAACTTGTCGAACAAGCACACAGAAATTCTTGTCGATTTGTTTGAAATAGATTGTCATGAAAGTTTAAGGGTGCTCTCGTCGAGGTCCGCGTTATGAGATTAACTACCCGCAAACCGCAATTTTGCACATCATTGTTATTTGTCGTTCAACTCGCACACATCTTTCAACAACCAAAGTCGCAAAATGTCTGATGCACCAGTAGTAGTCAAGACTCCAGCTAAGTCACCAAAGAAGAAAGCTGCAGCTAAACCAAAGAAAGTAGCTACTCATCCAAAATACAGCGAGATGGTAGGGAAAGCTATCTCTGCATTGAAAGAGCGCGGGGGCTCTAGCCGTCAAGCCATTCTTAAGTACATCATAGCAAACTTCAATGTTGGTAGCGATGCAAAAACAGTCAACACTCACTTGAAGTTAGCTTTGAAATCAGGAGTGAAGAGCAATAGCTTGAAACAGTCGAAGGGTACCGGCGCTTCTGGAAGTTTTAAGATAGGTGAAGTGGCTAAACCAGCTAAGAAGCCAGCAAAGAAAGCAGTTAAGCCTAAAGCCGCTAAACCAAAGAAGGCAAAGACACCTAAAAAGACTGCCACAAAGAAACCTGCAGCAAAGAAACCAGCTGGTGAAAAGAAAGCAGCTAAACCAAAAGCAAAGAAACCAGCTACCAAGAAACCTGCTGCAAAACCCGCTGCCAAATCTGCAAAGAAAGCCACAAAATCACCAAAAAAGACCAAGGCTGCAGCTAAACCAAAGAAGGCAAAGACCCCAAAGAAGAAGTAAATGGAGGAAGCATATGATGCTTTTAAAGCTTAAACAGCCCTTTTAAGGGCTACCAAAATTTTTCAAAAAGAGTCTGAAATTGTTGCATGGTATATAACTTGGTTACAAATAAAATCAAGCTCGTCCCCATATTCCATATCTGTCTTTCTATTCTTGCATTTTTTTGTCTTCTCTAAAGTGCATGTGAACTTGTTAAGTTTTACTATCTTCCACTCTGGATCGTGTAGTTTATTTATATTTTTATACCTGATAATTTTCTTATTTTATACAAATTCTGTCAAGAAATGCTAAATACACGACTTTCGGCGGTTCCTAAATTTATATATCAATTTTTTTAGCACTTTAGTGTCTACGACCATATCACGTTGAAAACACCGGTTCTCGTCCGATCACCGAAGTTAAGCAACGTCGAGCTCGGTTAGTACTTGGATGGGTGACCGCCTGGGAATACCGGGTGTTGTAGACATTTTCTTCTTTTATTTTTTTTACTTATAATTTTTCACTTCTCCCAAACATACGTTCTATCTTTTTTATTTCTTTATATGGATGTCTGGGGATGTAACATTCAATATAATATATCTAACTTTTGAAGGAAACAGAAAATATATCATTCATAATTTAATTTTTTTCATTACCAACCTGGTGAAATCTTTTAAACTATTTTTAAAAATAAATGCAAATCCAGTAATGCACACGTCGGGCCATATATAAGCTTGAGAATTTCACTCTTTTCACATGCATGTGGCTCAAAAACTTAAAACGAAAATCTTAAAAATACTGTTATCCGCCATTTTTGTCCTTTGAACTCGTCTCTTCCTTTTTGACCAGGGCTTATATGATTCACAACATTTCTGAAAGGATTGTGATTATCAAATATTCATTTCAGCAAAAACAAATAAAAAACAATAAATACTAATTAAAGCTTGTAAAACTCAAGCAAAAAAGTCGACTATTTGAAACTTTGTTCCAACTCAGTCAAGGAAGTCCCGGTTTCGAATTTTGTCATCTTGGTGTGCTTTCATATCCAAGGCAAAATTTAAATTTCTGTAAAGTCTCTTTATTTCTACGTATATCTGAAAACAAAAACATATTAAGAAATGATTTTACTTCAAATACATACCATTTTTATAGCACAATCTAGTTTTTGTGAAATAATACAACACGTTTTCTGATGAAGAATCGCACGAGTGAAATTGACAAGTTGCACATTAATCGTAAATATTTCTTCACTTGTGATATTTTGTTTAATTTTAATCACATATTCTGAAAGAAAAATTCCTGCTGAACATTTTCGTATATGATTTATATATCAAAAAGTACAATTTATTTGAAACAAATGGTTAAAACTTGTCGAACAAGCACACAGAAATTCTTGTCGATTTGTTTGAAATAGATTGTCATGAAAGTTTAAGGGTGCTCTCGTCGAGGTCCGCGTTATGAGATTAACTACCCGCAAACCGCAATTTTGCACATCATTGTTATTTGTCGTTCAACTCGCACACATCTTTCAACAACCAAAGTCGCAAAATGTCTGATGCACCAGTAGTAGTCAAGACTCCAGCTAAGTCACCAAAGAAGAAAGCTGCAGCTAAACCAAAGAAAGTAGCTACTCATCCAAAATACAGCGAGATGGTAGGGAAAGCTATCTCTGCATTGAAAGAGCGCGGGGGCTCTAGCCGTCAAGCCATTCTTAAGTACATCATAGCAAACTTCAATGTTGGTAGCGATGCAAAAACAGTCAACACTCACTTGAAGTTAGCTTTGAAATCAGGAGTGAAGAGCAATAGCTTGAAACAGTCGAAGGGTACCGGCGCTTCTGGAAGTTTTAAGATAGGTGAAGTGGCTAAACCAGCTAAGAAGCCAGCAAAGAAAGCAGTTAAGCCTAAAGCCGCTAAACCAAAGAAGGCAAAGACACCTAAAAAGACTGCCACAAAGAAACCTGCAGCAAAGAAACCAGCTGGTGAAAAGAAAGCAGCTAAACCAAAAGCAAAGAAACCAGCTACCAAGAAACCTGCTGCAAAACCCGCTGCCAAATCTGCAAAGAAAGCCACAAAATCACCAAAAAAGACCAAGGCTGCAGCTAAACCAAAGAAGGCAAAGACCCCAAAGAAGAAGTAAATGGAGGAAGCATATGATGCTTTTAAAGCTTAAACAGCCCTTTTAAGGGCTACCAAAATTTTTCAAAAAGAGTCTGAAATTGTTGCATGGTATATAACTTGGTTACAAATAAAATCAAGCTCGTCCCCATATTCCATATCTGTCTTTCTATTCTTGCATTTTTTTGTCTTCTCTAAAGTGCATGTGAACTTGTTAAGTTTTACTATATATCTTCCACTCTGGATCGTGTAGTTTATTTATATTTTTATACCTGATAATTTTCTTATTTTATACAAATTCTGTCAAGAAATGCTAAATACACGACTTTCGGCGGTTCCTAAATTTATATATCAATTTTTTTAGCACTTTAGTGTCTACGACCATATCACGTTGAAAACACCGGTTCTCGTCCGATCACCGAAGTTAAGCAACGTCGAGCTCGGTTAGTACTTGGATGGGTGACCGCCTGGGAATACCGGGTGTTGTAGACATTTTCTTCTTTTATTTTTTTTACTTATAATTTTTCACTTCTCCCAAACATACGTTCTATCTTTTTTATTTCTTTATATGGATGTCTGGGGATGTAACATTCAATATAATATATCTAACTTTTGAAGGAAACAGAAAATATATCATTCATAATTTAATTTTTTTCATTACCAACCTGGTGAAATCTTTTAAACTATTTTTAAAAATAAATGCAAATCCAGTAATGCACACGTCGGGCCATATATAAGCTTGAGAATTTCACTCTTTTCACATGCATGTGGCTCAAAAACTTAAAACGAAAATCTTAAAAATACTGTTATCCGCCATTTTTGTCCTTTGAACTCGTCTCTTCCTTTTTGACCAGGGCTTATATGATTCACAACATTTCTGAAAGGATTGTGATTATCAAATATTCATTTCAGCAAAAACAAATAAAAAACAATAAATACTAATTAAAGCTTGTAAAACTCAAGCAAAAAAGTCGACTATTTGAAACTTTGTTCCAACTCAGTCAAGGAAGTCCCGGTTTCGAATTTTGTCATCTTGGTGTGCTTTCATATCCAAGGCAAAATTTAAATTTCTGTGAAGTCTCTTTATTTCTACGTATATCTGAAAACAAAAACATATTAAGAAATGATTTTACTTCAAATACATACCATTTTTATAGCACAATCTAGTTTTTGTGAAATAATACAACACGTTTTCTGATGAAGAATCGCACGAGTGAAATTGACAAGTTGCACATTAATCGTAAATATTTCTTCACTTGTGATATTTTGTTTAATTTTAATCACATATTCTGAAAGAAAAATTCCTGCTGAACATTTTCGTATATGATTTATATATCAAAAAGTACAATTTATTTGAAACAAATGGTTAAAACTTGTCGAACAAGCACACAGAAATTCTTGTCGATTTGTTTGAAATAGATTGTCATGAAAGTTTAAGGGTGCTCTCGTCGAGGTCCGCGTTATGAGATTAACTACCCGCAAACCGCAATTTTGCACATCATTGTTATTTGTCGTTCAACTCGCACACATCTTTCAACAACCAAAGTCGCAAAATGTCTGATGCACCAGTAGTAGTCAAGACTCCAGCTAAGTCACCAAAGAAGAAAGCTGCAGCTAAACCAAAGAAAGTAGCTACTCATCCAAAATACAGCGAGATGGTAGGGAAAGCTATCTCTGCATTGAAAGAGCGCGGGGGCTCTAGCCGTCAAGCCATTCTTAAGTACATCATAGCAAACTTCAATGTTGGTAGCGATGCAAAAACAGTCAACACTCACTTGAAGTTAGCTTTGAAATCAGGAGTGAAGAGCAATAGCTTGAAACAGTCGAAGGGTACCGGCGCTTCTGGAAGTTTTAAGATAGGTGAAGTGGCTAAACCAGCTAAGAAGCCAGCAAAGAAAGCAGTTAAGCCTAAAGCCGCTAAACCAAAGAAGGCAAAGACACCTAAAAAGACTGCCACAAAGAAACCTGCAGCAAAGAAACCAGCTGGTGAAAAGAAAGCAGCTAAACCAAAAGCAAAGAAACCAGCTACCAAGAAACCTGCTGCAAAACCCGCTGCCAAATCTGCAAAGAAAGCCACAAAATCACCAAAAAAGACCAAGGCTGCAGCTAAACCAAAGAAGGCAAAGACCCCAAAGAAGAAGTAAATGGAGGAAGCATATGATGCTTTTAAAGCTTAAACAGCCCTTTTAAGGGCTACCAAAATTTTTCAAAAAGAGTCTGAAATTGTTGCATGGTATATAACTTGGTTACAAATAAAATCAAGCTCGTCCCCATATTCCATATCTGTCTTTCTATTCTTGCATTTTTTTGTCTTCTCTAAAGTGCATGTGAACTTGTTAAGTTTTACTATATATCTTCCACTCTGGATCGTGTAGTTTATTTATATTTTTATACCTGATAATTTTCTTATTTTATACAAATTCTGTCAAGAAATGCTAAATACACGACTTTCGGCGGTTCCTAAATTTATATATCAATTTTTTTAGCACTTTAGTGTCTACGACCATATCACGTTGAAAACACCGGTTCTCGTCCGATCACCGAAGTTAAGCAACGTCGAGCTCGGTTAGTACTTGGATGGGTGACCGCCTGGGAATACCGGGTGTTGTAGACATTTTCTTCTTTTATTTTTTTTACTTATAATTTTTCACTTCTCCCAAACATACGTTCTATCTTTTTTATTTCTTTATATGGATGTCTGGGGATGTAACATTCAATATAATATATCTAACTTTTGAAGGAAACAGAAAATATATCATTCATAATTTAATTTTTTTCATTACCAACCTGGTGAAATCTTTTAAACTATTTTTAAAAATAAATGCAAATCCAGTAATGCACACGTCGGGCCATATATAAGCTTGAGAATTTCACTCTTTTCACATGCATGTGGCTCAAAAACTTAAAACGAAAATCTTAAAAATACTGTTATCCGCCATTTTTGTCCTTTGAACTCGTCTCTTCCTTTTTGACCAGGGCTTATATGATTCACAACATTTCTGAAAGGATTGTGATTATCAAATATTCATTTCAGCAAAAACAAATAAAAAACAATAAATACTAATTAAAGCTTGTAAAACTCAAGCAAAAAAGTCGACTATTTGAAACTTTGTTCCAACTCAGTCAAGGAAGTCCCGGTTTCGAATTTTGTCATCTTGGTGTGCTTTCATATCCAAGGCAAAATTTAAATTTCTGTGAAGTCTCTTTATTTCTACGTATATCTGAAAACAAAAACATATTAAGAAATGATTTTACTTCAAATACATACCATTTTTATAGCACAATCTAGTTTTTGTGAAATAATACAACACGTTTTCTGATGAAGAATCGCACGAGTGAAATTGACAAGTTGCACATTAATCGTAAATATTTCTTCACTTGTGATATTTTGTTTAATTTTAATCACATATTCTGAAAGAAAAATTCCTGCTGAACATTTTCGTATATGATTTATATATCAAAAAGTACAATTTATTTGAAACAAATGGTTAAAACTTGTCGAACAAGCACACAGAAATTCTTGTCGATTTGTTTGAAATAGATTGTCATGAAAGTTTAAGGGTGCTCTCGTCGAGGTCCGCGTTATGAGATTAACTACCCGCAAACCGCAATTTTGCACATCATTGTTATTTGTCGTTCAACTCGCACACATCTTTCAACAACCAAAGTCGCAAAATGTCTGATGCACCAGTAGTAGTCAAGACTCCAGCTAAGTCACCAAAGAAGAAAGCTGCAGCTAAACCAAAGAAAGTAGCTACTCATCCAAAATACAGCGAGATGGTAGGGAAAGCTATCTCTGCATTGAAAGAGCGCGGGGGCTCTAGCCGTCAAGCCATTCTTAAGTACATCATAGCAAACTTCAATGTTGGTAGCGATGCAAAAACAGTCAACACTCACTTGAAGTTAGCTTTGAAATCAGGAGTGAAGAGCAATAGCTTGAAACAGTCGAAGGGTACCGGCGCTTCTGGAAGTTTTAAGATAGGTGAAGTGGCTAAACCAGCTAAGAAGCCAGCAAAGAAAGCAGTTAAGCCTAAAGCCGCTAAACCAAAGAAGGCAAAGACACCTAAAAAGACTGCCACAAAGAAACCAGCTGGTGAAAAGAAAGCAGCTAAACCAAAAGCAAAGAAACCAGCTACCAAGAAACCTGCTGCAAAACCCGCTGCCAAATCTGCAAAGAAAGCCACAAAATCACCAAAAAAGACCAAGGCTGCAGCTAAACCAAAGAAGGCAAAGACCCCAAAGAAGAAGTAAATGGAGGAAGCATATGATGCTTTTAAAGCTTAAACAGCCCTTTTAAGGGCTACCAAAATTTTTCAAAAAGAGTCTGAAATTGTTGCATGGTATATAACTTGGTTACAAATAAAATCAAGCTCGTCCCCATATTCCATATCTGTCTTTCTATTCTTGCATTTTTTTGTCTTCTCTAAAGTGCATGTGAACTTGTTAAGTTTTACTATCTTCCACTCTGGATCGTGTAGTTTATTTATATTTTTATACCTGATAATTTTCTTATTTTATACAAATTCTGTCAAGAAATGCTAAATACACGACTTTCGGCGGTTCCTAAATTTATATATCAATTTTTTTAGCACTTTAGTGTCTACGACCATATCACGTTGAAAACACCGGTTCTCGTCCGATCACCGAAGTTAAGCAACGTCGAGCTCGGTTAGTACTTGGATGGGTGACCGCCTGGGAATACCGGGTGTTGTAGACATTTTCTTCTTTTATTTTTTTTACTTATAATTTTTCACTTCTCCCAAACATACGTTCTATCTTTTTTATTTCTTTATATGGATGTCTGGGGATGTAACATTCAATATAATATATCTAACTTTTGAAGGAAACAGAAAATATATCATTCATAATTTAATTTTTTTCATTACCAACCTGGTGAAATCTTTTAAACTATTTTTAAAAATAAATGCAAATCCAGTAATGCACACGTCGGGCCATATATAAGCTTGAGAATTTCACTCTTTTCACATGCATGTGGCTCAAAAACTTAAAACGAAAATCTTAAAAATACTGTTATCCGCCATTTTTGTCCTTTGAACTCGTCTCTTCCTTTTTGACCAGGGCTTATATGATTCACAACATTTCTGAAAGGATTGTGATTATCAAATATTCATTTCAGCAAAAACAAATAAAAAACAATAAATACTAATTAAAGCTTGTAAAACTCAAGCAAAAAAGTCGACTATTTGAAACTTTGTTCCAACTCAGTCAAGGAAGTCCCGGTTTCGAATTTTGTCATCTTGGTGTGCTTTCATATCCAAGGCAAAATTTAAATTTCTGTGAAGTCTCTTTATTTCTACGTATATCTGAAAACAAAAACATATTAAGAAATGATTTTACTTCAAATACATACCATTTTTATAGCACAATCTAGTTTTTGTGAAATAATACAACACGTTTTCTGATGAAGAATCGCACGAGTGAAATTGACAAGTTGCACATTAATCGTAAATATTTCTTCACTTGTGATATTTTGTTTAATTTTAATCACATATTCTGAAAGAAAAATTCCTGCTGAACATTTTCGTATATGA
Organism: Mytilus californianus; assembly: GCF_021869535.1. Classification (NCBI taxonomy): domain Eukaryota; kingdom Metazoa; phylum Mollusca; class Bivalvia; order Mytilida; family Mytilidae; genus Mytilus; species Mytilus californianus. The sequence continues at coordinate 267,187 of NW_026262581.1, forward strand.
TTTATATATCAAAAAGTACAATTTATTTGAAACAAATGGTTAAAACTTGTCGAACAAGCACACAGAAATTCTTGTCGATTTGTTTGAAATAGATTGTCATGAAAGTTTAAGGGTGCTCTCGTCGAGGTCCGCGTTATGAGATTAACTACCCGCAAACCGCAATTTTGCACATCATTGTTATTTGTCGTTCAACTCGCACACATCTTTCAACAACCAAAGTCGCAGAATGTCTGATGCACCAGTAGTAGTCAAGACTCCAGCTAAGTCACCAAAGAAGAAAGCTGCAGCTAAACCAAAGAAAGTAGCTACTCATCCAAAATACAGCGAGATGGTAGGGAAAGCTATCTCTGCATTGAAAGAGCGCGGGGGCTCTAGCCGTCAAGCCATTCTTAAGTACATCATAGCAAACTTCAATGTTGGTAGCGATGCAAAAACAGTCAACACTCACTTGAAGTTAGCTTTGAAATCAGGAGTGAAGAGCAATAGCTTGAAACAGTCGAAGGGTACCGGCGCTTCTGGAAGTTTTAAGATAGGTGAAGTGGCTAAACCAGCTAAGAAGCCAGCAAAGAAAGCAGTTAAGCCTAAAGCCGCTAAACCAAAGAAGGCAAAGACACCTAAAAAGACTGCCACAAAGAAACCTGCAGCAAAGAAACCAGCTGGTGAAAAGAAAGCAGCTAAACCAAAAGCAAAGAAACCAGCTACCAAGAAACCTGCTGCAAAACCCGCTGCCAAATCTGCAAAGAAAGCCACAAAATCACCAAAAAAGACCAAGGCTGCAGCTAAACCAAAGAAGGCAAAGACCCCAAAGAAGAAGTAAATGGAGGAAGCATATGATGCTTTTAAAGCTTAAACAGCCCTTTTAAGGGCTACCAAAATTTTTCAAAAAGAGTCTGAAATTGTTGCATGGTATATAACTTGGTTACAAATAAAATCAAGCTCGTCCCCATATTCCATATCTGTCTTTCTATTCTTGCATTTTTTTGTCTTCTCTAAAGTGCATGTGAACTTGTTAAGTTTTACTATCTTCCACTCTGGATCGTGTAGTTTATTTATATTTTTATACCTGATAATTTTCTTATTTTATACAAATTCTGTCAAGAAATGCTAAATACACGACTTTCGGCGGTTCCTAAATTTATATATCAATTTTTTTAGCACTTTAGTGTCTACGACCATATCACGTTGAAAACACCGGTTCTCGTCCGATCACCGAAGTTAAGCAACGTCGAGCTCGGTTAGTACTTGGATGGGTGACCGCCTGGGAATACCGGGTGTTGTAGACATTTTCTTCTTTTATTTTTTTTACTTATAATTTTTCACTTCTCCCAAACATACGTTCTATCTTTTTTATTTCTTTATATGGATGTCTGGGGATGTAACATTCAATATAATAAATCTAACTTTTGAAGGAAACAGAAAATATATCATTCATAATTTAATTTTTTTCATTACCAACCTGGTGAAATCTTTTAAACTATTTTTAAAAATAAATGCAAATCCAGTAATGCACACGTCGGGCCATATATAAGCTTGAGAATTTCACTCTTTTCACATGCATGTGGCTCAAAAACTTAAAACGAAAATCTTAAAAATACTGTTATCCGCCATTTTTGTCCTTTGAACTCGTCTCTTCCTTTTTGACCAGGGCTTATATGATTCACAACATTTCTGAAAGGATTGTGATTATCAAATATTCATTTCAGCAAAAACAAATAAAAAACAATAAATACTAATTAAAGCTTGTAAAACTCAAGCAAAAAAGTCGACTATTTGAAACTTTGTTCCAACTCAGTCAAGGAAGTCCCGGTTTCGAATTTTGTCATCTTGGTGTGCTTTCATATCCAAGGCAAAATTTAAATTTCTGTGAAGTCTCTTTATTTCTACGTATATCTGAAAACAAAAACATATTAAGAAATGATTTTACTTCAAATACATACCATTTTTATAGCACAATCTAGTTTTTGTGAAATAATACAACACGTTTTCTGATGAAGAATCGCACGAGTGAAATTGACAAGTTGCACATTAATCGTAAATATTTCTTCACTTGTGATATTTTGTTTAATTTTAATCACATATTCTGAAAGAAAAATTCCTGCTGAACATTTTCGTATATGATTTATATATCAAAAAGTACAATTTATTTGAAACAAATGGTTAAAACTTGTCGAACAAGCACACAGAAATTCTTGTCGATTTGTTTGAAATAGATTGTCATGAAAGTTTAAGGGTGCTCTCGTCGAGGTCCGCGTTATGAGATTAACTACCCGCAAACCGCAATTTTGCACATCATTGTTATTTGTCGTTCAACTCGCACACATCTTTCAACAACCAAAGTCGCAAAATGTCTGATGCACCAGTAGTAGTCAAGACTCCAGCTAAGTCACCAAAGAAGAAAGCTGCAGCTAAACCAAAGAAAGTAGCTACTCATCCAAAATACAGCGAGATGGTAGGGAAAGCTATCTCTGCATTGAAAGAGCGCGGGGGCTCTAGCCGTCAAACCATCCTTAAGTACATCATAGCAAACTTCAATGTTGGTAGCGATGCAAAAACAGTCAACACTCACTTGAAGTTAGCTTTGAAATCAGGAGTGAAGAGCAATAGCTTGAAACAGTCGAAGGGTACCGGCGCTTCTGGAAGTTTTAAGATAGGTGAAGTGGCTAAACCAGCTAAGAAGCCAGCAAAGAAAGCAGTTAAGCCTAAAGCCGCTAAACCAAAGAAGGCAAAGACACCTACAAAGACTGCCACAAAGAAACCTGCAGCAAAGAAACCAGCTGGTGAAAAGAAAGCAGCTAAACCAAAAGCAAAGAAACCAGCTACCAAGAAACCTGCTGCAAAACCCGCTGCCAAATCTGCAAAGAAAGCCACAAAATCACCAAAAAAGACCAAGGCTGCAGCTAAACCAAAGAAGGCAAAGACCCCAAAGAAGAAGTAAATGGAGGAAGCATATGATGCTTTTAAAGCTTAAACAGCCCTTTTAAGGGCTACCAAAATTTTTCAAAAAGAGTCTGAAATTGTTGCATGGTATATAACTTGGTTACAAATAAAATCAAGCTCGTCCCCATATTCCATATCTGTCTTTCTATTCTTGCATTTTTTTGTCTTCTCTAAAGTGCATGTGAACTTGTTAAGTTTTACTATCTTCCACTCTGGATCGTGTAGTTTATTTATATTTTTATACCTGATAATTTTCTTATTTTATACAAATTCTGTCAAGAAATGCTAAATACACGACTTTCGGCGGTTCCTAAATTTATATATCAAATTTTTTAGCACTTTAGTGTCTACGACCATATCACGTTGAAAACACCGGTTCTCGTCCGATCACCGAAGTTAAGCAACGTCGAGCTCGGTTAGTACTTGGATGGGTGACCGCCTGGGAATACCGGGTGTTGTAGACATTTTCTTCTTTTATATTTTTTACTTATAATTTTTCACTTCTCCCAAACATACGTTCTATCTTTTTTATTTCTTTATATGGATGTCTGGGGATGTAACATTTAATATAATATATCTAACTTTTGAAGGAAACAGAAAATATATCATTCATAATTTATTTTTTTTCATTACCAACCTGGTGAAATCTTTTAAACTATTTTTAAAAATAAATGCAAATCCAGTAATGCACACGTCGGGCCATATATAAACTTGAGAATTTCACTCTTTTCACATGCATGTGGCTCAAAAACTTAAAACGAAAATCTTAAAAATACTGTTATCCGCCATTTTTGTCCTTTGAACTCGTCTCTTCCTTTTTGACCAGGGCTTATATGATTCACAACATTTCTGAAAGGATTGTGATTATCAAATATTCATTTCAGCAAAAACAAATAAAAAACAATAAATACTAATTAAAGCTTGTAAAACTCAAGCAAAAAAGTCGACTATTTGAAACTTTGTTCCAACTCAGTCAAGGAAGTCCCGGTTTCGAATTTTGTCATCTTGGTGTGCTTTCATATCCAAGGCAAAATTTAAATTTCTGTGAAGTCTCTTTATTTCTACGTATATCTGAAAACAAAAACATATTAAGAAATGATTTTACTTCAAATACATACCATTTTTATAGCACAATCTAGTTTTTGTGAAATAATACAACACGTTTTCTGATGAAGAATCGCACGAGTGAAATTGACAACTTGCACATTAATCGTAAATATTTCTTCACTTGTGATATTTTGTTTAATTTTAATCACGTATTCCGAAAGAAAAATTCCTGCTGAACATTTTCGTATATGATTTATATATCAAAAAGTACAATTTATCTGAAACAAATGGTTAAAACTTGTCGAACAAGCACACAGAAATTCTTGTCGATTTGTTTGAAATAGATTGTCATGAAAGTTTAAGGGTGCTCTCGTCGAGGTCCGCGTTATGAGATTAACTACCCGCAAACCGCAATTTTGCACATCATTGTTATTTGTCGTTCAACTCGCACACATCTTTCAACAACCAAAGTCGCAAAATGTCTGATGCACCAGTAGTAGTCAAGACTCCAGCTAAGTCACCAAAGAAGAAAGCTGCAGCTAAACCAAAGAAAGTAGCTACTCATCCAAAATACAGCGAGATGGTAGGGAAAGCTATCTCTGCATTGAAAGAGCGCGGGGGCTCTAGCCGTCAAGCCATCCTTAAGTACATCATAGCAAACTTCAATGTTGGTAGCGATGCAAAAACAGTCAACACTCACTTGAAGTTAGCTTTGAAATCAGGAGTGAAGAGCAATAGCTTGAAACAGTCGAAGGGTACCGGCGCTTCTGGAAGTTTTAAGATAGGTGAAGTGGCTAAACCAGCTAAGAAGCCAGCAAAGAAAGCAGTTAAGCCTAAAGCCGCTAAACCAAAGAAGGCAAAGACACCTAAAAAGACTGCCACAAAGAAACCTGCAGCAAAGAAACCAGCTGGTGAAAAGAAAGCAGCTAAACCAAAAGCAAAGAAACCAGCTACCAAGAAACCTGCTGCAAAACCCGCTGCCAAATCTGCAAAGAAAGCCACAAAATCACCAAAAAAGACCAAGGCTGCAGCTAAACCAAAGAAGGCAAAGACCCCAAAGAAGAAGTAAATGGAGGAAGCATATGATGCTTTTAAAGCTTAAACAGCCCTTTTAAGGGCTACCAAAATTTTTCAAAAAGAGTCTGAAATTGTTGCATGGTATATAACTTGGTTACAAATAAAATCAAGCTCGTCCCCATATTCCATATCTGTCTTTCTATTCTTGCATTTTTTGTCTTCTCTAAAGTGCATGTGAACTTGTTAAGTTTTACTATCTTCCACTCTGGATCGTGTAGTTTATTTATATTTTTATACCTGATAATTTTCTTATTTTATACAAATTCTGTCAAGAAATGCTAAATACACGACTTTCGGCGGTTCCTAAATTTATATATCAATTTTTTTAGCACTTTAGTGTCTACGACCATATCACGTTGAAAACACCGGTTCTCGTCCGATCACCGAAGTTAAGCAACGTCGAGCTCGGTTAGTACTTGGATGGGTGACCGGGTGTTGTAGACATTTTCTTCTTTTATTTTTTTTACTTATAATTTTTCACTTCTCCCAAACATACGTTCTATCTTTTTTATTTCTTTATATGGATGTCTGGGGATGTAACATTTAATATAATATATCTAACTTTTGAAGGAAACAGAAAATATATCATTCATAATTTAATTTTTTTCATTACCAACCTGGTGAAATCTTTTAAACTATTTTTAAAAATAAATGCAAATCCAGTAATGCACACGTCGGGCCATATATAAGCTTGAGAATTTCACTCTTTTCACATGCATGTGGCTCAAAAACTTAAAACGAAAATCTTAAAAATACTGTTATCCGCCATTTTTGTCCTTTGAACTCGTCTCTTCCTTTTTGACCAGGGCTTATATGATTCACAACATTTCTGAAAGGATTGTGATTATCAAATATTCATTTCAGCAAAAACAAATAAAAAACAATAAATACTAATTAAAGCTTGTAAAACTCAAGCAAAAAAGTCGACTATTTGAAACTTTGTTCCAACTCAGTCAAGGAAGTCCCGGTTTCGAATTTTGTCATCTTGGTGTGCTTTCATATCCAAGGCAAAATTTAAATTTCTGTGAAGTCTCTTTATTTCTACGTATATCTGAAAACAAAAACATATTAAGAAATGATTTTACTTCAAATACATACCATTTTTATAGCACAATCTAGTTTTTGTGAAATAATACAACACGTTTTCTAAAGAAGAATCGCACGAGTGAAATTGACAAGTTGCACATTTATCGTAAATATTTCTTCACTTGTGATATTTTGTTTAATTTTAATCACATATTCTGAAAGAAAAATTCCTGCTGAACACTTTCGTATATGATTTATATATCAAAAAGTACAATTTATTTGAAACAAATGGTTAAAACTTGTCGAACAAGCACACAGAAATTCTTGTCGATTTGTTTGAAATAGATTGTCATGAAAGTTTAAGGGTGCTCTCGTCGAGGTCCGCGTTATGAGATTAACTACCCGCAAACCGCAATTTTGCACATCATTGTTATTTGTCGTTCAACTCGCACACATCTTTCAACAACCAAAGTCGCAAAATGTCTGATGCACCAGTAGTAGTCAAGACTCCAGCTAAGTCACCAAAGAAGAAAGCTGCAGCTAAACCAAAGAAAGTAGCTACTCATCCAAAATACAGCGAGATGGTAGGGAAAGCTATCTCTGCATTGAAAGAGCGCGGGGGCTCTAGCCGTCAAGCCATCCTTAAGTACATCATAGCAAACTTCAATGTTGGTAGCGATGCAAAAACAGTCAACACTCACTTGAAGTTAGCTTTGAAATCAGGAGTGAAGAGCAATAGCTTGAAACAGTCGAAGGGTACCGGCGCTTCTGGAAGTTTTAAGATAGGTGAAGTGGCTAAACCAGCTAAGAAGCCAGCAAAGAAAGCAGTTAAGCCTAAAGCCGCTAAACCAAAGAAGGCAAAGACACCTAAAAAGACTGCCACAAAGAAACATGCAGCAAAGAAACCAGCTGGTGAAAAGAAAGCAGCTAAACCAAAAGCAAAGAAACCAGCTACCAAGAAACCTGCTGCAAAACCCGCTGCCAAATCTGCAAAGAAAGCCACAAAATCACCAAAAAAGACCAAGGCTGCAGCTAAACCAAAGAAGGCAAAGACCCCAAAGAAGAAGTAAATGGAGGAAGCATATGATGCTTTTAAAGCTTAAACAGCCCTTTTAAGGGCTACCAAAATTTTTCAAAAAGAGTCTGAAATTGTTGCATGGTATATAACTTGGTTACAAATAAAATCAAGCTCGTCCCCATATTCCATATCTGTCTTTCTATTCTTGCATTTTTTTGTCTTCTCTAAAGTGCATGTGAACTTGTTAAGTTTTACTATCTTCCACTCTGGATCGTGTAGTTTATTTATATTTTTATACCTGATAATTTTCTTATTTTATACAAATTCTGTCAAGAAATGCTAAATACACGACTTTCGGCGGTTCCTAAATTTATATATCAATTTTTTTAGCACTTTAGTGTCTACGACCATATCACGTTGAAAACACCGGTTCTCGTCCGATCACCGAAGTTAAGCAACGTCGAGCTCGGTTAGTACTTGGATGGGTGACCGCCTGGGAATACCGGGTGTTGTAGACATTTTCTTCTTTTATTTTTTTTACTTATAATTTTTCACTTCTCCCAAACATACGTTCTATCTTTTTTATTTCTTTATATGGATGTCTGGGGATGTAACATTCAATATAATATATCTAACTTTTGAAGGAAACAGAAAATATATCATTCATAATTTAATTTTTTTCATTACCAACCTGGTGAAATCTTTTAAACTATTTTTAAAAATAAATGCAAATCCAGTAATGCACACGTCGGGCCATATATAAGCTTGAGAATTTCACTCTTTTCACATGCATGTGGCTCAAAAACTTAAAACGAAAATCTTAAAAATACTGTTATCCGCCATTTTTGTCCTTTGAACTCGTCTCTTCCTTTTTGACCAGGGCTTATATGATTCACAACATTTCTGAAAGGATTGTGATTATCAAATATTCATTTCAGCAAAAACAAATAAAAAACAATAAATACTAATTAAAGCTTGTAAAACTCAAGCAAAAAAGTCGACTATTTGAAACTTTGTTCCAACTCAGTCAAGGAAGTCCCGGTTTCGAATTTTGTCATCTTGGTGTGCTTTCATATCCAAGGCAAAATTTAAATTTCTGTGAAGTCTCTTTATTTCTACGTATATCTGAAAACAAAAACATATTAAGAAATGATTTTACTTCAAATACATACCATTTTTATAGCACAATCTAGTTTTTGTGAAATAATACAACACGTTTTCTGATGAAGAATCGCACGAGTGAAATTGACAAGTTGCACATTAATCGTAAATATTTCTTCACTTGTGATATTTTGTTTAATTTTAATCACATATTCTGAAAGAAAAATTCCTGCTGAACATTTTCGTATATGATTTATATATCAAAAAGTACAATTTATTTGAAACAAATGGTTAAAACTTGTCGAACAAGCACACAGAAATTCTTGTCGATTTGTTTGAAATAGATTGTCATGAAAGTTTAAGGGTGCTCTCGTCGAGGTCCGCGTTATGAGATTAACTACCCGCAAACCGCAATTTTGCACATCATTGTTATTTGTCGTTCAACTCGCACACATCTTTCAACAACCAAAGTCGCAAAATGTCTGATGCACCAGTAGTAGTCAAGACTCCAGCTAAGTCACCAAAGAAGAAAGCTGCAGCTAAACCAAAGAAAGTAGCTACTCATCCAAAATACAGCGAGATGGTAGGGAAAGCTATCTCTGCATTGAAAGAGCGCGGGGGCTCTAGCCGTCAAGCCATCCTTAAGTTCATCATAGCAAACTTCAATGTTGGTAGCGATGCAAAAACAGTCAACACTCACTTGAAGTTAGCTTTGAAATCAGGAGTGAAGAGCAATAGCTTGAAACAGTCGAAGGGTACCGGCGCTTCTGGAAGTTTTAAGATAGGTGAAGTGGCTAAACCAGCTAAGAAGCCAGCAAAGAAAGCAGTTAAGCCTAAAGCCGCTAAACCAAAGAAGGCAAAGACACCTAAAAAGACTGCCACAAAGAAACATGCAGCAAAGAAACCAGCTGGTGAAAAGAAAGCAGCTAAACCAAAAGCAAAGAAACCAGCTACCAAGAAACCTGCTGCAAAACCCGCTGCCAAATCTGCAAAGAAAGCCACAAAATCACCAAAAAAGACCAAGGCTGCAGCTAAACCAAAGACGGCGAAGACCCCAAAGAAGAAGTAAATGGAGGAAGCATATGATGCTTTTAAAGCTTAAACAGCCCTTTTAAGGGCTACCAAAATTTTTCAAAAAGAGTGAAATTGTTGCATGGTATATAACTTGGTAACAAATAAAATCAAGCTCGTCCCCATATTCCATATCTGTCTTTCTATTCTTGCATTTTTTTGTCTTCTCTAAAGTGCATGTGAACTTGTTAAGTTTTACTATCTTCCACTCTGGATCGTGTAGTTTATTTATATTTTTATACCTGATAATTTTCTTATTTTATACAAATTCTGTCAAGAAATGCTAAATACACGACTTTCGGCGGTTCCTAAATTTATATATCAAATTTTTTAGCACTTTAGTGTCTACGACCATATCACGTTGAAAACACCGGTTATCGTCCGATCACCGAAGTTAAGCAACGTCGAGCTCGGTTAGTACTTGGATGGGTGACCGCCTGGGTATACCGGGTGTTGTAGACATTTTCTTCTTTTATTTTTTTTACTTATAATTTTTCACTTCTCCCAAACATACGTTCTATCTTTTTTATTTCTTTATATGGATGTCTGGGATGTAACATTTAATATAATATATCTAACTTTTGAAGGAAACAGAAAATATATCATTCATAATTTAATTTTTTTCATTACCAACCTGGTGAAATCTTTTAAACTATTTTTAAAAATAAATGCAAATCCAGTAATGCACACGTCGGGCCATATATAAGCTTGAGAATTTCACTCTTTTCACATGCATGTGGCTCAAAAACTTAAAACGAAAATCTTAAAAATACTGTTATCCGCCATTTTTGTCCTTTGAACTCGTCTCTTCCTTTTTGACCAGGGCTTATATGATTCACAACATTTCTGAAAGGATTGTGATTATCAAATATTCATTTCAGCAAAAACAAATAAAAAACAATAAATACTAATTAAAGCTTGTAAAACTCAAGCAAAAAAGTCGACTATTTGAAACTTTGTTCCAACTCAGTCAAGGAAGTCCCGGTTTCGAATTTTGTCATCTTGGTGTGCTTTCATATCCAAGGCAAAATTTAAATTTCTGTGAAGTCTCTTTATTTCTACGTATATCTGAAAACAAAAACATATTAAGAAATGATTTTACTTCAAATACATACCATTTTTATAGCACAATCTAGTTTTTGTGAAATAATACAACACGTTTTCTGATGAAGAATCGCACGAGTGAAATTGACAAGTTGCACATTAATCGTAAATATTTCTTCACTTGTGATATTTTGTTTAATTTTAATCACATATTCTGAAAGAAAAATTCCTGCTGAACATTTTCGTATATGATTTATATATCAAAAAGTACAATTTATTTGAAACAAATGGTTAAAACTTGTCGAACAAGCACACAGAAATTCTTGTCGATTTGTTTGAAATAGATTGTCATGAAAGTTTAAGGGTGCTCTCGTCGAGGTCCGCGTTATGAGATTAACTACCCGCAAACCGCAATTTTGCACATCATTGTTATTTGTCGTTCAACTCGCACACATCTTTCAACAACCAAAGTCGCAAAATGTCTGATGCACCAGTAGTAGTCAAGACTCCAGCTAAGCCACCAAAGAAGAAAGCTGCAGCTAAACCAAAGAAAGTAGCTACTCATCCAAAATACAGCGAGATGGTAGGGAAAGCTATCTCTGCATTGAAAGAGCGCGGGGGCTCTAGCCGTCAAGCCATCCTTAAGTACATCATAGCAAACTTCAATGTTGGTAGCGATGCAAAAACAGTCAACACTCACTTGAAGTTAGCTTTGAAATCAGGAGTGAAGAGCAATAGCTTGAAACAGTCGAAGGGTACCGGCGCTTCTGGAAGTTTTAAGATAGGTGAAGTGGCTAAACCAGCTAAGAAGCCAGCAAAGAAAGCAGTTAAGCCTAAAGCCGCTAAACCAAAGAAGGCAAAGACACCTAAAAAGACTGCCACAAAGAAACCTGCAGCAAAGAAACCAGCTGGTGAAAAGAAAGCAGCTAAACCAAAAGCAAAGAAACCAGCTACCAAGAAACCTGCTGCAAAACCCGCTGCCAAATCTGCAAAGAAAGCCACAAAATCACCAAAAAAGACCAAGGCTGCAGCTAAACCAAAGAAGGCAAAGACCCCAAAGAAGAAGTAAATGGAGGAAGCATATGATGCTTTTAAAGCTTAAACAGCCCTTTTAAGGGCTACCAAAATTTTTCAAAAAGAGTCTGAAATTGTTGCATGGTATATAACTTGGTTACAAATAAAATCAAGCTCGTCCCCATATTCCATATCTGTCTTTCTATTCTTGCATTTTTTTGTCTTCTCTAAAGTGCATGTTAACTTGTTAAGTTTTACTATCTTCCACTCTGGATCGTGTAGTTTATTTATATTTTTATACCTGATAATTTTCTTATTTTATACAAATTCTGTCAAGAAATGCTAAATACACGACTTTCGGCGGTTCCTAAATTTATATATCAAATTTTTTAGCACTTTAGTGTCTACGACCATATCACGTTGAAAACACCGGTTCTCGTCCGATCACCGAAGTTAAGCAACGTCGAGCTCGGTTAGTACTTGGATGGGTGACCGCCTGGGAATACGGGGTGTTGTAGACATTTTCTTCTTTTATTTTTTTTACTTATAATTTTTCACTTCTCCCAAACATACGTTCTATCTTTTTTATTTCTTTATATGGATGTCTGGGGATGTAACATTTAATATAATATATCTAACTTTTGAAGGAAACAGAAAATATATCATTCATAATTTAATTTTTTTCATTACCAACCTGGTGAAATCTTTTAAACTATTTTTAAAAATAAATGCAAATCCAGTAATGCACACGTCGGGCCATATATAAGCTTGAGAATTTCACTCTTTTCACATGCATGTGGCTCAAAAACTTAAAACGAAAATCTTAAAAATACTGTTATCCGCCAGTTTTGTCCTTTGAACTCGTCTCTTCCTTTTTGACCAGGGCTTATATGATTCACAACATTTCTGAAAGGATTGTGATTATCAAATATTCATTTCAGCAAAAACAAATAAAAAACAATAAATACTAATTAAAGCTTGTAAAACTCAAGCAAAAAAGTCGACTATTTGAAACTTTGTTCCAACTCAGTCAAGGAAGTCCCGGTTTCGAATTTTGTCATCTTGGTGTGCTTTCATATCCAAGGCAAAATTTAAATTTCTGTGAAGTCTCTTTATTTCTACGTATATCTGAAAACAAAAACATATTGAGAAATGATTTTACTTCAAATACATACCATTTTTATAGCACAATCTAGTTTTTGTGAAATAATACAACACGTTTTCTGATGAAGAATCGCACGAGTGAAATTGACAAGTTGCACATTAATCGTAAATATTTCTTCACTTGTGATATTTTGTTTAATTTTAATCACATACGTATTCTGAAAGAAAAATTCCTGCTGAACATTTTCGTATATGATTTATATATCAAAAAGTACAATTTATTTGAAACAAATGGTTAAAACTTGTCGAACAAGCACACAGAAATTCTTGTCGATTTGTTTGAAATAGATTGTCATGAAAGTTTAAGGGTGCTCTCGTCGAGGTCCGCGTTATGAGATTAACTACCCGCAAACCGCAATTTTGCACATCATTGTTATTTGTCGTTCAACTCGCACACATCTTTCAACAACCAAAGTCGCAAAATGTCTGATGCACCAGTAGTAGTCAAGACTCCAGCTAAGTCACCAAAGAAGAAAGCTGCAGCTAAACCAAAGTAAGTAGCTACTCATCCAAAATACAGCGAGATGGTAGGGAAAGCTATCTCTGCATTGAAAGAGCGCGAAGGCTCTAGCCGTCAAGCCATCCTTAAGTACATCATAGCAAACTTCAATGTTGGTAGCGATGCAAAAACAGTCAACACTCACTTGAAGTTAGCTTTGAAATCAGGAGTGAAGAGCAATAGCTTGAAACAGTCGAAGGGTACCGGCGCTTCTGGAAGTTTTAAGATAGGTGAAGTGGCTAAACCAGCTAAGAAGCCAGCAAAGAAAGCAGTTAAGCCTAAAGCCGCTAAACCAAAGAAGGCAAAGACACCTAAAAAGACTGCCACAAAGAAACCTGCAGCAAAGAAACCAGCTGGTGAAAAGAAAGCAGCTAAACCAAAAGCAAAGAAACCAGCTACCAAGAAACCTGCTGCAAAACCCGCTGCCAAATCTGCAAAGAAAGCCACAAAATCACCAAAAAAGACCAAGGCTGCAGCTAAACCAAAGAAGGCAAAGACCCCAAAGAAGAAGTAAATGGAGGAAGCATATGATGCTTTTAAAGCTTAAACAGCCCTTTTAAGGGCTACCAAAATTTTTCAAAAAGAGTCTGAAATTGTTGCATGGTATATAACTTGGTTACAAATAAAATCAAGCTCGTCCCCATATTCCATATCTGTCTTTCTATTCTTGCATTTTTTTGTCTTCTCTAAAGTGCATGTGAACTTGTTAAGTTTTACTATCTTCCACTCTGGATCGTGTAGTTTATTTATATTTTTATACCTGATAATTTTCTTATTTTATACAAATTCTGTCAAGAAATGCTAAATACACGACTTTCGGCGGTTCCTAAATTTATATATCAAATTTTTTAGCACTTTAGTGTCTACGACCATATCACGTTGAAAACACCGGTTCTTGTCCGATCACCGAAGTTAAGCAACGTCGAGCTCGGTTAGTACTTGGATGGGTGACCGCCTGGGAATACCGGGTGTTGTAGACATTTTCTTCTTTTATTTTTTTTACTTATAATTTTTCACTTCTCCCAGACATACGTTCTATCTTTTTTATTTCTTTATATGGATGTCTGGGGATGTAACATTTAATATAATATATCTAACTTTTGAAGGAAACAGAAAATATATCATTCATAATTTATTATTTTTCATTACCAACCTGGTGAAATCTTTTAAACTATTTTTAAAAATAAATGCAAATCCAGTAATGCACACGTCGGGCCATATATAAGCTTGAGAATTTCACTCTTTTCACATGCATGTGGCTCAAAAACTTAAAACGAAAATCTTAAAAATACTGTTATCCGCCATTTTTGTCCTTTGAACTCGTCTCTTCCTTTTTGACCAGGGCTTATATGATTCACAACATTTCTGAAAGGATTGTGATTATCAAATATTCATTTCAGCAAAAACAAATAAAAAACAATAAATACTAATTAAAGCTTGTAAAACTCAAGCAAAAAAGTCGACTATTTGAAACTTTGTTCCAACTCAGTCAAGGAAGTCCCGGTTTCGAATTTTGTCATCTTGGTGTGCTTTCATATCCAAGGCAAAATTTAAATTTCTGTGAAGTCTCTTTATTTCTACGTATATCTGAAAACAAAAACATATTGAGAAATGATTTTACTTCAAATACATACCATTTTTATAGCACAATCTAGTTTTTGTGAAATAATACAACACGTTTTCTGATGAAGAATCGCACGAGTGAAATTGACAAGTTGCACATTAATCGTAAATATTTCTTCACTTGTGATATTTTGTTTAATTTTAATCACATATTCTGAAAGAAAAATTCCTGCTGAACATTTTCGTATATGATTTATATATCAAAAAGTACAATTTATTTGAAACAAATGGTTAAAACTTGTCGAACAAGCACACAGAAATTCTTGTCGATTTGTTTGAAATAGATTGTCATGAAAGTTTAAGGGTGCTCTCGTCGAGGTCCGCGTTATGAGATTAAAGGGAAACTTCGCAAAAAAATGAAAAATTGATATTATGTCCATTCTGTATAAAAAAGCTCAAATTCATAAATATTAAAATTTTATTCTGCTAGATAAGAGATCACCATCGATTTTAAATTTAGAGTATCAATTCTCTGCGTGCGGCCATTTTGACATCTTCTCGGTTTAGAAACCACGATATATCTATAAACCACAAAGGACCAAAACCAGCAGTAACCTAATGTAGTCGTAATTACGTGTCGATATCTTGTCAATCGTACGGTTGTTTTATCCGACTAACTAACTTGATACGGAAAATGTAATTATTTGTTAAATAACTACGGTCTGTCGGTTTTTAAACTGTTTATATGGGAATTAGTTAAAAAGTCAAAGTTCAAAGTCATAAATAAGTGTTCCGTGTAAAATTGTTTTCGAAAATCTTATTTGTTCATAATTCTTTTATGTAATAAACTTATTTAAATAAATTCGGACCTTCCCTTATCTGATCACCAGCATGGCTTAAGGTATTAGTCCCAAAGGTATTGTGAGGTGACACGTCCAGGTATTCAAGCGATTTCCTGTCGGGCTTAAAAACTCTTATTACACAATTACATAAAGCAAGTTCATGCATCGTCTCACTTCTGAGAGTATTGATCAGTGTACACGGCCGATAACTTGTAACTTTCCATTTTGAAACTATCAGGTGTATAATATACATCTCTGTCTTGCGTGCCGATAGTGATATACTAGTCATTACCAGAGACATCTCTGTCATTACTAAACTCATACGTTTGTTTATAAATAACATTTCTGGTGTAAAGAATACTATTTATGAAAATCTAAATAATTCCAAAAAAAGATTTGATAAAATAAAAATCTATTTACAAATTTTTTTCCAAGGGTAAATTGGGGAAAATGTAAGTATATACTCGTTGTCAATAATGATGGACATTTTGAAACATACAAGAAATATTGATTTAACAAAAATGTACGCACTTGTCGATCATTGGTTTATACGCCTGGATAGAAAGTTACGGAACTATAGATAGTCGCAATTTAAAATATATACATGTATATTGAATATAAGAAAGAAACATCCAGAACAATTTGATTTAAATACAGGTCGATATCTAACTTGCTTTGGTTCATCGAAGTTATGGACATAGTAAAATCACAGATTTATATTTCAATTAGATTGTTCTCGAACAGTTGAAGAAATTCATCATCATCACTATTGTTGGGTATAATCATGGAAGTAATATTTAATATTACTTCCATTGTATAATGTATAATAAAGTGAACATGGTTCTGAAAGTACCTTATGTCAATTTTCCTGTTCCGACATGCGTGTAATATATGCCACTGGACGTACACTAATGATCCAAAAAAGTCTATTTGAAGAAATAAAGAAACTTCACTTCGGATAGACTGATAGTAGTTGTACAAAAAATAAATTAACGAGTACCGTATTAACGTCTGACCAGCAAGAGGGTTGATTAATTTATTACGTTAGATTGTGGGTGAATAAACCATTCCCAATATTGCACTTAGTATGCATAAAATATTAAATAAGAGCATAGATATAATAGCCAGCTATTACATCTATGATAAGAGAAACATGAGAAAAAATATAAATACGAAAAGTCGCATATCTGGTAAAAAAAGTCTCACCATCTATAGGATTTCACGTACAATTGTTATGAAATAACGGACAGTCATTCACATGAATGACGGTACGCTTTGATAAAAAGGGGTGCCGTATATTATTCATCATCAATCTATTTTTTTCAAGTTTATACTTTCCTGTTATTCTTATCAATTAACGCAGAGACATGTCACTATGCACTGATCTCTAGTTAACGACAATCAACTATATAAATATCTGAATCTGATGTGAAATACCGTTCATCTCTTTCTTTCTTTTTTCTTCTTTTGGGGGGGGGGGGATTTGGGGGTGTCTTCCTCGAATGCCAACATTTTATATGTTACCTATTCCTTGAACGCCAACAAAAATATTTCAATAGATGTTTATATAATAGCAATAGGTGTTTTTATAACTATTTAAATGTTTTTATAAGTATTAAACTGTTAGACTTCTTAATGGAAAAGAAAGTAAAATTTGTGTTATATTATACAAACTTGTATTTTTATATTATAATGATAACGGTTTAGAAACTAAGTGGATATCATATGTTAAAAATATTTTTGATAATTGTGGTATGTCCAATATATGGAATGCACAGTTTGTTGATAAATGGGTGACACAATGTATTGAGCAAAAACTCAAAGACCAGTTCCAACAAGAATGCTTTGCTTTTGTTGCAGACTCGCCTAAAACTATATGTTATCGTATTTTTAAAAAGAATTTTCAATTTGAAAAATATTTTTCTTCTTTGCCTTACAAATTTATTCATAAATTTTGCAAATATAGATGTGGAAGTCACCACTTGCCGATTGAGTCTGGAAGGTGGCAGGGTATACCGAGAGAAGACAGAATCTGCCGTCTCTGTGACTCAAACGACATTGGTGACGAGTATCATTACATCATGAATTGTGGAACATTTAATTTGGAAAGAAAGAAATTTTTACCGAAATACTGTTTGTCAAACCCTAATATCTATAAATTTGATCAACTGTTTAATTCATCAAATATTGTAATATTAGAAAAACTATGTAAATTTATCAAAGTTATAAATGTGAAAGTCAGTCCTCCAAGTTAATTTTATTGTATTGTTCGCACATGCATGCAAAAATTGTACTTTATAGTTATATTCATGTATGTTCTCTATAACTATGTAATTGTAGTTTTATGAGAAATAAAGTATTCGTATAAGTATTCGTTAAAAATAATTAGTGAACTTGATAAAATTTAAACATTTTATCACTTTTTGATAAGAAAAAATAGTAGATTTTGGGGTTAAAATTATTATGAATTTTAAAGAAATAAAGAAAATTTAAACATTTTTATTACTTTTTATTAAAAAAAAAAGATATTTTGGGAATGGCAAATTTTAATAACGTAAGACATATAAGAAATTTTAGTTAAATACAATTATTACAAACTAAAAAATGTGTATGGATGAGCTGATATGAAGCATTTTTTCAAGTTATTACATATATGTATAGTCTTGTTATGTGCTGAGAGTGATTTTATTCAGAAAGACGGACGGACCTATAACCTAGAAAGTTGTACATACATTATGACACACCCTCTAGTGTTGGTTAATATACAAGTATAAACTTTGAAATCATAACCGTTCCCAAGATATAGAGTGGACACGATCTTTACCATAGGACATGGGGTTGTCAACTGAAACCAAAGTTTTTGACCTTGACATTTAACCTGGGAAGTTGTACTTACATTATGACACACCCTCTAGTGTTGGTTAATATACAACTATAAACTTTGAAATCATAACCGTTCTCTAGATATAGAGTGGACACGATCTTTACCATAGGACATGGGGTTGTCAACTGAAACCAAAGTTTTTGATCTTGACCTTTGACCTGGGAGTTGTACATACATTATGACGCACCCTCTAGTGTTGGTTGATATACATGTCAAGTATAAACTTTAAAATCATAACAGTTCTCTATATATAGAGCGGATACAATTTGTCGGACGGACGGACAGACTGATTACAATAGGGCGAACCGCCACTAGGCGGGGCCCTAATTACACATAGTAATCTTACACGAGATACAAAGTTTCAAGAAATTCCATCAAGTAATATGGGCGGATATTACAGCACACACAACTATAGAAATATTGAAAAGCAACATCAAAGTTTAAAGAGTCTAATGTAGAATTTGTGCAAACGGGAATTTCTGAAAATATGCACAAGTTAAATTTGTGAAGCAACACTTTTCAAAGTTTCATTTTAAGAGAATCCATATTTGTGCAGTAGCAGCAAAAAATGATTTTTAACAACTTGACAAACATAAACTAGATTTAGCTACCTGTAATTTACCTATCTGTTTAATTAGTATGATTGTTTTGATAAGCATGCACTTTTGTTGTGATAACTACTTACACCTATTCCTTGAACGCCAACATAATTTTACAGGTAAATTGTCGGTAGATCAAAGGATGTTGGCATTCAAGGAATAAACCGATTTGGGCAGGGACATAAACATTGTTAGATGTAATTAGGGTTCCCAGGTTGTTGTTTTTTTTTGGGGGGGAGGGGGCGTGTTGGAGGTCAGGTCTATCGAAAGTTACAAAATAAGAGCGTTTTATTTATGAATTTACAAGAAGAATTCTGTTCTTGGACGTACTTTTCTCTTTTTTTTTTAGTTCAGTGATTTAAATTGAGAAAAAATCTAGTCAGAATTTAAATCGTTTCGGCAATCCCCATCTAAGACTACTTTAAAATCATGAATGGCCATGCTTCACAATCATGAGAATTTTCTTTGCATTGGTACATTATGTATCGGTAGTGATTAACCATGACATTTCCGGGTATAACAGAGCTTCTTGTATATTACCTGTATGTGGTTAGGTGTCGTCCTATGAGGTCTTGCGTATACAGGTTCACATTTATAATGGTTTGTGATATAACAAGGTTTTATGACATTCACACGTCTGCATGTTCTGTTTACCACATTCTTATCTTATTTTCAGACCGAAAGAGGAAATGAATAATTTCCAGGAAAAATATTGAGTATCAAAGTATCAAATTAATTTCGGGATTTTTTTCTTTCTTGGTATTAAATAACAGAAATTTAAAGAATAAACTGCTTTTCCGCTTTGAGGTATTCTTGCCAGTTAAAACAGACATATAATTATATATGTATATATGTCTCTGGTATAGACATGGTTTATGAATGAATTATAAGTCTTGCAAAGGTACACGATATAAAGGACATTGAAAATTGATTCCGCCGGTCTGTCTCCATTCAAAAAAAGGAAGGTTGACGTTAGATTGATTCTGTCATTTTTTTAAAACATCGTTGGTCAAATAGCTAAAGTATTTATACGTTGTGAGACTTAGAATATTTTAATAAGGACATTCCTGATTAGGTATCCTTTTTTTTAAAAGTTTTTCACACCTGAAAAGAATATTTGCTTGTAATTATTTGATTCCATTCCAAGAATTTCCTGTCAAATTTTTAAACATCTTTTTTCAAATAGCTGAAGTATTTTTACGTTGTGACAGAGACAGATTTAAAATATTTTGATGAGA
Source organism: Mytilus californianus (assembly GCF_021869535.1). Taxonomy (NCBI): domain Eukaryota; kingdom Metazoa; phylum Mollusca; class Bivalvia; order Mytilida; family Mytilidae; genus Mytilus; species Mytilus californianus. The sequence continues at coordinate 287,311 of NW_026262581.1, forward strand.
ACATTAATTCATGAATATGTAAATAAAGATCGCTTTGGACGGACCAAATTATATAATTACAATTGGTAATTATCTATTTTAAATAATAAAGGTTACCGATTCTAATTTGAAATAGTACAATTTTTAGTTCATACACTCGTGTTTAGAAGGCCATTATTATTTATAAATCTATTAAATTAAATCAATTCAGTATTTCATGGTTACACAAACAGTGACAGCGGTCATAATTCATTTTAAACTGAGCTTACGCAAAATATAAAAATATACCACGACTATCCAGTTATTGTGCAACCTTATTACTCCCCCAAAATAATTATATTTCTTTTTTATATTTCTGATTATAAAACTATCACACCCGTTTATCATTCATACAAAATGTTGTTCACACCTGGAACGGTGAACCGTGACGGCTAAGATTCACTGAGTGAAGATCAAAAGATTAGAATTACAGAATGCTAATATTTTAATTACCTTGAGTTTAACCACGCATTCAACAGTCACTAAGTGTCACAGTACATTACACATTGTATTTACACAGTACTAGCTGGAAATGTTTGCTAGACTTAAGTAAAAGGTCAGAATACAAACATGCATTTTTAATACATTATCAATCATGTCAGTTATATATGTTTGTTCAAAATATTCGTAGGAAAAAATATCATAAAAATGTTCTATTGTATGATTTACTTTTATTACTATAATCATATCAGAAATCCTTAAAACATAAATCCTACAATTTAATTTTACTGATCACTTTACTTTCTTAATTTTTAGTTGGTTAATAGCTACACCAAAAGTCGTCGATGCGCTTTAAATCGCGTTATTAGATGGTTAACGAACAAGACTTAAATGAGATTAATTCCACTCCCGGCATGCAAAAAGACTTAAACTACGTCACAGAAGTCAGGAAGTTTGAATAAATAAAATTAATAATTCCCAATTTTCTTCTTTATTAGTTTTCATATCCAAATAAAACTTGGTGAATATGTTTTTATTGGTATTATGAACATAATAAGATGATAAGTAAAAAATCGCGAATTTTCCCTTTAACTACCCGCAAACCGCAATTTTGCACATCAGATAATCAACCAATCAAATTCCAGAAACATGTCAAATTTCTTGGTCTCATATTTGATAGACAGTTAACTTGGAATAAACACGTAAACTATTTACAAGAAAGATCTAAAGCAATATTAAACGTACTCAGGTATGTTCAAGCAAACAATTATGGCATGGGTACTGATTCTCTTCTCATGCTATATAAATCACTACTTAGATCGGTACTTGACTATGGATGTCAAGCGTATAATTCAGCATCAATAACTGTAAAATCTAAATTAGATATAATACAAGCTAAAGGTCTTCGCATAGTGTTAGGGGCCCACAAATCGACCCCGCTAGAAACAATACTAGCCGAGTCTGGCGAAATGCCATTACAATTAAGAAGAGACCACCTTTCTCTTAAATATTATGCTCGTACTAAACAAAATCCATCAAATCCAGCCAATCAATTAGTAGATGACTGTATTGAATATCAAATTTATAATCATAAATGGAATGACCATAACATACCCTATGGATTCAGAGTCCAAAATCTACTTAAAGATAACGACCTAGACAAAATAAAGTTGGTAACTAAAAATATTCAAGATCCACCACCATGGATTATAGGTCAAGCAAAAATATCTAGTAACATCAAAGACAGCATCAGTAAAAAAGAAAATCCGCATATCATTAAGGCTAAAGCGTTAGAGTACATTGACAATGCTTATAAAAATCATTTAAAAATTTACACCGATGGCTCAAAAGACCCAGCTTCGGGTAAAACTGGATACGCCTTTCTTATACCATCAAAGTTGATTGCAAGCTATAAACGAACGTCGGACAATCTTACCGTGTACACCACAGAATTGACGGTCATTTATCAATCATTAAAGTGGCTATTTTCCAATCAACAAGCAGGGCAAAAAGTTGTTATTCTCACTGACTCATATAGTGCAATCCAATCTATACAAAATAATGTATCAAGTAGACCAGATATCCTAGAACCAATTCAAATACTAGCTTGCCGTCTAAATAAAAAGAAATATAGAAGTAACCATAGAATGGATACCAGCGCATGTTGGTATCCTAGGTAATGAACAGGTTGACAAACTAGCTAAATTAGCGCTAAGTAATGATAAAATTGACCTTAACCTGAGTCTTAGTGCAAACGAATTCATTGCAATTACAACAGCATTATATAAGAAAAAGTGGCAAGCTAGATGGGATAACACATGCTCCCTATGGAGTCGTTCTATAAATAATACAGTAAATAAAAAATCCACCTTTTATCAAGGTAATCGATATCATGCTAAAACAATAACTAGACTTAGGTTGGGTACTACTTTATTACCCGGTCAGCTAGGACAGCACATCCGCAATGTATCTCCAATATGCAATACATGCGGCATTAAAGAGGATATAGAACGCGTACTAGTTAACTGTATTAAACACTCACAAGCCAGACAAAATTTACAATCAAACTTGGATAAGGTTCAAATACAAAATGTTAACACCAAAATATTGCTAGATTCTCCTAAAGATAAACAACAATATGTCTGGTCGTGCTTGGTTCAATATTTAACAGAAATTGATTACCATAAATTTATATAAGTATTAAAAAAAATAAAAGTAATATAAATAAAATAAATAAAATACACTGCAAGAGTTATCCGGGTCAGTGACTCAGAAATGGAGTCAGGCCGTAACCGGCAGTACAGCAGGCTCTTCAAGACGGCTTAACAACACATCGGTAAGAAGACCAACTGTACTGCAAGAGTTATCCGGGTCAGTGACTCAGAAATGGAGTCAGGCCGTAACCGGCAGTACAGCAGGCTCTTCATGACGGCTCAACAAAACATCGTTAAGAAGATCAACTACACTGCAAGAGTTATCCGGGTCAGTGACTCAGAAATGGAGTCAGGCCGTAACCGGCAGTACAGCAAGCTCTTCAAGACGAATTAAAATCGAAATAAATTTTTAACCTAAAAAAATGTTTGAAATAATTAAACATATTTAAAATTAGTCAAAATATATTTAGTGCTACGTAAATTAAACTATTGAAATTATGCTAACTAAACAGTAACTCACGATAACCTTTGGCTTTTTTTTTCCAAATTCGCGGCATACAAATTTTTTTTTGTGTCTACTTTTGGTCCTTATATAAATTTTCCATATCATTAAGCCGCAAGTCAAATCTAAGACTAAAAAAATGGTACTTCGCAAGATCTGGTTTGCGCTAACCCAGTTTTAATTAGCGTGGGGCGCTGTCTTCCTGCGGGCAGCGTTCCAGTGTACTAGCACTATAAAGTCTCAATATAAGTAGCACTAGCACAAAGCAGTCAAAATTATACATACACCCTTTGGTTTTTTATTTATTTTATTTTAATTGTACTTAATTCTCTTTTTTTTTTTTTATAGTACATACAAAACATCTTACTAATTATTTTTGCAAAACTCGCATACACAAATTTAGGCATCTTTCGGTTTATACAAAATATTTGGCAAATAAATTCACATACACAATTTGGCATATCAAAATTTTCCGCTCTTTACTTGGCTGCTTGTGTACCGGGACAACGTTGCTGCCGTTCACTGCTGTTTGCTTGGCCTAGCTTTCCTCCTGTTCCTACTTCTGGTGGCTCCGTGTTTATTAATTATTTATTTTTATGTATATATTTCTTTTTTATTTTTTTTAATTTTATTTTATGTTTCATATAAAAATTTCATTTCATTTTTATATTAGTTTATTTTATTTATTTTTATATTCTTTTCTTTTCTTTATTTATTAACTTATTCATCAATTTATTTATTCATTTAGTTATTAAAATTTTTACTCTATATTTTTTTTAATAATTTTCTTTTTTGTCATTCTAAATTATATCAATTACCATATGGTAAAAATTAAATTATTTAATGCCCAAAAAGGCGCAAGCCAGGGCCGACCGTGCAAGGGCTGTATAGCCAGTCAAGGTCGTTAAAAACTTCCATTTGTTGTTTGCACATCACATTCATTACAGTCACGTCTCAGTCATTACAACTGAACGGACGTGCTGGGTCAGCTCTCCTTTACCCGCTATCTTCGATGAGGGTTTACAGTTAGATGGATCAACGACTTACTACTTTCGATGACAGAAACCAATCCAACGCTGTACAGACTACGTTAGGCTATAATCCGCGTAGGGGCAAATTCCCGCGTCAACTTACACTCCAAAACCCATTATGGATGGGGGAGTGGTATGCCGAGTGACGTCCGAGGGCTGTATCCTAGGTGTTAGATGATGGACCGCCATTTCACTGTCACACGACTTTGGTCCTGATAATGCTTCCTGTCATCGTTAATACTACGTCCGAGACTCATCTACCAGTACTCCATCATCGAGGTTAGCGGGCTGCCAAGCTGACCAATATGGCCCTGAAAGCAGCCGTTGTGAAGACATAACATCAAAATAGTCAACAAAAGAAAAACCAAAACAACTCACAAAACCAAGATGGCGGCCTACCAAAATGGCGTCCTCCACCTGTTCCTGACCGATGGCACAAAATTATTTAAACGCTCACCAAACGCCTTCGGGCACCGTGCCGACCGTGCAAGGGCTGTATAGCCAGTCAAGGTCGTTAAAAACTTCCATTTGTTGTTTGCACATCATTGTTATTTGTCGTTCAACTCGCACACATCTTTCAACAACCAAAGTCGCAAAATGTCTGATGCACCAGTAGTAGTCAAGACTCCAGCTAAGTCACCAAAGAAGAAAGCTGCAGCTAAACCAAAGAAAGTAGCTACTCATCCAAAATACAGCGAGATGGTAGGGAAAGCTATCTCTGCATTGAAAGAGCGCGGGGGCTCTAGCCGTCAAGCCATCCTTAAGTACATCATAGCAAATTTCAATGTTGGTAGCGATGCAAAAACAGTCAACACTCACTTGAAGTTAGCTTTGAAATCAGGAGTGAAGAGCAATAGCTTGAAACAGTCGAAGGGTACCGGCGCTTCTGGAAGTTTTAAGATAGGTGAAGTGGCTAAACCAGCTAAGAAGCCAGCAAAGAAAGCAGTTAAGCCTAAAGCCGCTAAACCAAAGAAGGCAAAGACACCTAAAAAGACTGCCACCAAGAAACCTGCAGCAAAGAAACCAGCTGGTGAAAAGAAAGCAGCTAAACCAAAAGCAAAGAAACCAGCTACCAAGAAACCTGCTGCAAAACCCGCTGCCAAATCTGCAAAGAAAGCCACAAAATCACCAAAAAAGACCAAGGCTGCAGCTAAACCAAAGAAGGCAAAGACCCCAAAGAAGAGGTAAATGGAGGAAGCATATGATGCTTTTAAAGCTTAAACAGCCCTTTTAAGGGCTACCAAAATTTTTCAAAAAGAGTCTGAAATTGTTGCATGGTATATAACTTGGTTACAAATAAAATCAAGCTCGTCCCCATATTCCATATCTGTCTTTCTATTCTTGCATTTTTTTGTCTTCTCTAAAGTGCATGTGAACTTGTTAAGTTTTACTATCTTCCACTCTGGATCGTGTAGTTTATTTATATTTTTATACCTGATAATTTTCTTATTTTATACAAATTCTGTCAAGAAATGCTAAATACACGACTTTCGGCGGTTCCTAAATTTATATATCAATTTTTTTAGCACTTTAGTGTCTACGACCATATCACGTTGAAAACACCGGTTCTCGTCCGATCACCGAAGTTAAGCAACGTCGAGCTCGGTTAGTACTTGGATGGGTGACCGCCTGGGAATACCGGGTGTTGTAGACATTTTCTTCTTTTATTTTTTTTACTTATAATTTTTCACTTCTCCCAAACATACGTTCTATCTTTTTTATTTCTTTATATGGATGTCTGGGGATGTAACATTCAATATAATATATCTAACTTTTGAAGGAAACAGAAAATATATCATTCATAATTTAATTTTTTTCATTACCAACCTGGTGAAATCTTTTAAACTATTTTTAAAAATAAATGCAAATCCAGTAATGCACACGTCGGGCCATATATAAGCTTGAGAATTTCACTCTTTTCACATGCATGTGGCTCAAAAACTTAAAACGAAAATCTTAAAAATACTGTTATCCGCCATTTTTGTCCTTTGAACTCGTCTCTTCCTTTTTGACCAGGGCTTATATGATTCACAACATTTCTGAAAGGATTGTGATTATCAAATATTCATTTCAGCAAAAACAAATAAAAAACAATAAATACTAATTAAAGCTTGTAAAACTCAAGCAAAACAGTCGACTATTTGAAACTTTGTTCCAACTCAGTCAAGGAAGTCCCGGTTTCGAATTTTGTCATCTTGGTGTGCTTTCATATCCAAGGCAAAATTTAAATTTCTGTGAAGTCTCTTTATTTCTACGTATATCTGAAAACAAAAACATATTAAGAAATGATTTTACTTCAAATACATACCATTTTTATAGCACAATCTAGTTTTTGTGAAATAATACAACACGTTTTCTGATGAAGAATCGCACGAGTGAAATTGACAAGTTGCACATTAATCGTAAATATTTCTTCACTTGTGATATTTTGTTTAATTTTAATCACATATTCTGAAAGAAAAATTCCTGCTGAACATTTTCGTATATGATTTATATATCAAAAAGTACAATTTATTTGAAACAAATGGTTAAAACTTGTCGAACAAGCACACAGAAATTCTTGTCGATTTGTTTGAAATAGATTGTCATGAAAGTTTAAGGGTGCTCTCGTCGAGGTCCGCGTTATGAGATTAACTACCCGCAAACCGCAATTTTGCACATCATTGTTATTTGTCGTTCAACTCGCACACATCTTTCAACAACCAAAGTCGCAAAATGTCTGATGCACCAGTAGTAGTCAAGACTCCAGCTAAGTCACCAAAGAAGAAAGCTGCAGCTAAACCAAAGAAAGTAGCTACTCATCCAAAATACAGCGAGATGGTAGGGAAAGCTATCTCTGCATTGAAAGAGCGCGGGGGCTCTAGCCGTCAAGCCATCCTTAAGTACATCATAGCAAACTTCAATGTTGGTAGCGATGCAAAAACAGTCAACACTCACTTGAAGTTAGCTTTGAAATCAGGAGTGAAGAGCAATAGCTTGAAACAGTCGAAGGGTACCGGCGCTTCTGGAAGTTTTAAGATAGGTGAAGTGGCTAAACCAGCTAAGAAGCCAGCAAAGAAAGCAGTTAAGCCTAAAGCCGCTAAACCAAAGAAGGCAAAGACACCTAAAAAGACTGCCACAAAGAAACATGCAGCAAAGAAACCAGCTGGTGAAAAGAAAGCAGCTAAACCAAAAGCAAAGAAACCAGCTACCAAGAAACCTGCTGCAAAACCCGCTGCCAAATCTGCAAAGAAAGCCACAAAATCACCAAAAAAGACCAAGGCTGCAGCTAAACCAAAGACGGCAAAGACCCCAAAGAAGAAGTAAATGGAGGAAGCATATGATGCTTTTAAAGCTTAAACAGCCCTTTTAAGGGCTACCAAAATTTTTCAAAAAGAGTGAAATTGTTGCATGGTATATAACTTGGTAACAAATAAAATCAAGCTCGTCCCCATATTCCATATCTGTCTTTCTATTCTTGCATTTTTTTGTCTTCTCTAAAGTGCATGTGAACTTGTTAAGTTTTACTATCTTCCACTCTGGATCGTGTAGTTTATTTATATTTTTATACCTGATAATTTTCTTATTTTATACAAATTCTGTCAAGAAATGCTAAATACACGACTTTCGGCGGTTCCTAAATTTATATATCAAATTTTTTAGCACTTTAGTGTCTACGACCATATCACGTTGAAAACACCGGTTATCGTCCGATCACCGAAGTTAAGCAACGTCGAGCTCGGTTAGTACTTGGATGGGTGACCGCCTGGGTATACCGGGTGTTGTAGACATTTTCTTCTTTTATTTTTTTTACTTATAATTTTTCACTTCTCCCAAACATACGTTCTATCTTTTTTATTTCTTTATATGGATGTCTGGGATGTAACATTTAATATAATATATCTAACTTTTGAAGGAAACAGAAAATATATCATTCATAATTTAATTTTTTTCATTACCAACCTGGTGAAATCTTTTAAACTATTTTTAAAAATAAATGCAAATCCAGTAATGCACACGTCGGGCCATATATAAGCTTGAGAATTTCACTCTTTTCACATGCATGTGGCTCAAAAACTTAAAACGAAAATCTTAAAAATACTGTTATCCGCCATTTTTGTCCTTTGAACTCGTCTCTTCCTTTTTGACCAGGGCTTATATGATTCACAACATTTCTGAAAGGATTGTGATTATCAAATATTCATTTCAGCAAAAACAAATAAAAAACAATAAATACTAATTAAAGCTTGTAAAACTCAAGCAAAAAAGTCGACTATTTGAAACTTTGTTCCAACTCAGTCAAGGAAGTCCCGGTTTCGAATTTTGTCATCTTGGTGTGCTTTCATATCCAAGGCAAAATTTAAATTTCTGTGAAGTCTCTTTATTTCTACGTATATCTGAAAACAAAAACATATTAAGAAATGATTTTACTTCAAATACATACCATTTTTATAGCACAATCTAGTTTTTGTGAAATAATACAACACGTTTTCTGATGAAGAATCGCACGAGTGAAATTGACAAGTTGCACATTAATCGTAAATATTTCTTCACTTGTGATATTTTGTTTAATTTTAATCACATATTCTGAAAGAAAAATTCCTGCTGAACATTTTCGTATATGATTTATATATCAAAAAGTACAATTTATTTGAAACAAATGGTTAAAACTTGTTGAACAAGCACACAGAAATTCTTGTCGATTTGTTTGAAATAGATTGTCATGAAAGTTTAAGGGTGCTCTCGTCGAGGTCCGCGTTATGAGATTAACTACCCGCAAACCGCAATTTTGCACATCAGCTGGTTTACGCTCCATCTGAAACAATAAGGCGCAAAATACTTGGCTTAAATAAACTAGGTAAGTTTCAAATAAAAGTGTCTAAATTTGATACGGACCACAAAAACAAAATAACCATTGAAGCAGCTGCTACAAAAGAAAAAAACGAAAATAAGGTTACTAAAAATAGAGTCTATAAAGTTATACCTAAACCTGTTGGTACTGAAATCCTAAATATTAAAAAGCAGGAAAATATGCTAAGACAAACAGGGGTAGATATCAAAATTGTAAAACAATTAGGTAAAGCTGGGTATCTTTTAGTTACGCTATCTGATAAACATGCACACATTAAATCTATTCCCTTAACCACTCAGGGACAAGAGTATGATTTACTGCCATATAAGCCGAACCCTAAATTTTGTACTAAATGCGCAAGTTTAGGTCACTATGCCAAACAATGCAGAAAATCAAGCAATACATGTATTAAATGTGCTGGTAAACATGCCACCAAAAACTGTAATGATAAAACCATAAAATGTAACAACTGTGGCGGTAAACATCAGGCAATAGATAAATCATGCCCCAAATATATATTCCAAAAACAGGTATTGGAAAATATGTACAGTTATAAAATGTCATTTGAACAAGCTAAACAAAGGGCACAACAAAAAGGTGAAACCATACCTTAAATAATTAGTTCCCCAGTGTCAGAAAATGAAACCATACCTAAAATAATTAGTACATCAAATGTCACACCTGGTAAATCATATGCTGACAGTGTTAAATCAAAAGTAATTAATAATGACACCGATATAATTAGCGACACTGAAGCCAATATGTCACCGGTAGATAATTCAGAAATAAACATAGATCAAAATTTTGATATTGAAACAGAGAATACACAAATAGAAGATCAAACACCCAGTATTCCTAATAAAGATAGAAAAAACATGTCAGATATACGCAAAACTATAATTGAACCACCAAGTAAAGACGTAAATGATCGCAAAAACTGGGAAACCCTAATTACAGGGATACGGAATATTGCGGACTATCAAAGTGATATCTCTGTTCCCATCATGCGCCTCTTTGCAACCTTTATCAGAGAGCAATTTTGCAAAGAAATAATGGTCGACGTCATTTAAAGAAATAATAAACAACAAGTAATTTAAACAATTAATTAACTGTAATGGGGTTACACATATTACAGTGGAATGCGCGATCACTTTATGCGAACGCAAATTCCCTCAAACATTATTTAGACACACATAATAACCCAGAAATTATTTGTGTACAAGAAACTCACTTTAAAGATAATAGGTACGTAAAACTACAAGGCTACCATCCACCAATCATTCGAAATAGAAAGATACCGATTCAACCTAAAGGTAAAAATAAAAAGAGACCTCAAATAGGAGGAGGAGTAGCCATTTATGTTTCGATTCAAGTTAATTTCTCACAACTTAATTTTAATACTGATAACATAGAAGTAGTAGGCGTATCTGTAAACTGTCAAAATAATAAGATAAATATAGTTAATGTGTATAGACCCCCCAATCAAGATATTAAATTTAATGACTATCAAGAAGTTCTGCATAATTTATCAGATAATATAGTGCTACTTGGAGATTTTAATAGTAGATCCTCGATGTGGGGGTCTAGCACAACAGATAGCAATGGTAACATTATTGAAAAGGTCATAGACCAAAATAACATGATAATTTTAAACGACGGTACAGGTACATTTCAAACTGTAACAGGCAACCGAACACAAATAGACCTAACATTAGTCTCCGCCTCGATAGCCAATGACAGTCAATGGTCAGTGTTAGATGATAAACTAGGCTCTGATCACTTCCCAGTACTCACCGTATTAAATGCAAAACCGGTAAAAAATCAAGTCTGCACTCCACAAAGATGGATTTACGATAAAGCAGACTGGCACAGGTTCACTACTCTTTGTAACGAAATAAATGTAGATAATATAAAACATGACGATATTGAAATTTTTAATCAAAATCTATGTGAAGTTGTGACTAAAATCGCAGACGAAACAATCCCCAAAACTAGTGGTACAGTACATACAAGAAAAAACTGTCCCTAGTGGAACGATGATTGTACAAATGCAAAAAAAAATAAGCGTCATAAACATAGAGTATATGATAAATCAAAATCAGAAGAAAATCATGAATTGTATAAAACCGCAGTTAAGGAGTTCAAACGTATCACTGATAAGGCAAAAACTGACTACTGGCAAAATTTCTGTGTCAAACTAAATTATAAAACTAACGTAAAAACAGTTTGGAACACAGTTAAAGGTCTTAAAGGGGCAAAATCATCCACCCTACCTACACTTATTAATGACACCAAACAAGCGGTATCAAATGTAGATAAAGCAAACATGCTCGCCGGAACTTTTGCCGAAGCATCCAGTGACAATAATTTAGATCCTACATTCAGAACCCATAAAATAAAAACCGAAATAGAAAATCCAATTAATAGGGACGATGATGAGCAACATAATAGGTCAAAGTTTAATATACCATTCAACAAAAACGAACTATATAAGGTGCTTAAGACCAAAAAGACAACTGCGCCCGGTGATGACCGTATAACATATGAAATGTTCAAACATATGCCTGAAAGTATGATCGATATTATGTTGCAATTAATAAATAAAGTGTGGGTAACTGGTCAACTACCACAAAGCTGGAAACATGCAAATGTAATCCCTATACTAAAACCTAATAAAAATAAATCGGACCCTAAATCCTATAGGCCTATTTCTCTTACATCAAATTTTTGTAAACTAATGGAAAGCATGGTTAATGTTAGACTTAAATATCTTCTAACGGAGAAAAATATAATAAATGAAACACAAAGTGGGTTTCGTGAAGGTCGCTCCACATAAGACCATTTACTGCGACTCGAAACAGACATTAAAAAAGCTAAAGTACGTAAACAATTTCTACTAGCCATATTTCTTGATATTGAAAAGGCATTTGACTTAGTATGGCGTTTTGGTTTGCTAAAAAAGTGCAAAGATTACGGTATAAATGGTAGGTTATTTAACTTCATAAAAGACTTTCTGCAAGGTAGAAAAATTCAAGTAAAAGTAAATCAAGAAGCCTCAGACGAATATGATCTTAACAATGGTATTCCGCAAGGTAGCGTCATCAGCCCCACATTATTTAATATCATGATTAATGATTTAGTAGGTCTAGCAAAAAAACCCGCAGTAATGTCACAATTTGCCGACGACAGTGCTATGTGGTACCGAGGTGGAAATATTAAATATCTTACAAAAAAAATGCAAGAAACCCTTAATAACATAAGTGCATGGTCTAAAAAATGGGGTTTTAAAATTTCTAAAACCAAAACAATAGGAGTTATATTTGGAGATCGTCAAAACTATTTACAAGAAAGATCTAAAGCAATATTAAACGTACTCAGGTATGTTCAAGCAAACAATTATGGCATGGGTACTGATTCTCTTCTCATGCTATATAAATCACTACTTAGATCGGTACTTGACTATGGATGTCAAGCGTTTAATTCAGCATCAATAACTGTAAAATCTAAATTAGATATAATACAAGCTAAAGGTCTTCGCATAGTGTTAGGGGCCCACAAATCGACCCCGCTAGAAACAATACTAGCCGAGTCTGGCGAAATGCCATTACAATTAAGAAGAGACCACCTTTCTCTTAAATATTATGCTCGTACTAAACAAAATCCATCAAATCCAGCCAATCAATTAGTAGATGACTGTATTGAATATCAAATTTATAATCATAAATGGAATGACCATAACATACCCTATGGATTCAGAGTCCAAAATCTACTTAAAGATAACGACCTAGACAAAATAAAGTTGGTAACTAAAAATATTCAAGATCCACCACCATGGATTATAGGTCAAGCAAAAATATCTAGTAACATCAAAGACAGCATCAGTAAAAAAGAAAATCCGCATATCATTAAGGCTAAAGCGTTAGAGTACATTGACAATGCTTATAAAAATCATTTAAAAATTTACACCGATGGCTCAAAAGACCCAGCTTCGGGTAAAACTGGATACGCCTTTCTTATACCATCAAAGTTGATTGCAAGCTATAAACGAACGTCGGACAATCTTTCCGTGTACACCACAGAAATGACGGCCATTTATCAATCATTAAAGTGGCTATTTTCTAATCAACAGCCAGGGCAAAAAGTTGTTATTCTCACTGACTCATATAGTGCAATCCAATCTATACAAAATAATGTATCAAGTAGACCCGATATCCTAGAACCAATTCAAATACTAGCTTGCCGCCTAAAACAAAAAAATATAGAAGTAACCATAGAATGGATACCAGCGCATGTTGGTATCCTAGGTAATGAACAGGTTGACAAACTAGCTAAATTAGCGCTAAGTAATGATAAAATTAACCTTAACCTGAGTCTTAGTGCAAACGAATTCATTGCAATTACAACAGCATTATATAAGAAAAAGTGGCAAGCTAGATGGGATAACACATGCTCCCTATGGAGTCGTTCTATAAATAATACAGTAAATAAAAAACCCACTTTTTATCAAGGTAATCGATATCATGCAAAAACAATAACTAGACTTAGGTTGGGTACTACTTTATTACCTGGTCAGCTAGGACAGCACATCCGCAATGTATCTCCAATATGCAATACATGCGGCATTAAAGAGGATATAGAACACGTACTAGTTAACTGTATTAATCACTCACAAGCCAGACAAAATTTACAATCAAACTTGGATAAGGTTCAAATACAAAATGTTAATACCAAAATATTGCTAGATCCTCATAAAGATAAACAACAATATGTCTGGTCGTGCTTGGTTCAATATTTAACAGAAATTGATTACCATAAATTTATATAAGTATTAAAAAAATAAATAAAAGTAATATAAATAAAATAAATTAAAATACACTGCAAGAGTTATCCGGGTCAGTGACTCAGAAATGGAGTCAGGCCGTAACCGGCAGTACATCAGGCTCTTCAAGACGGCTTAACAACACATCGGTAAGAAGACCAACTGCACTGCAAGAGTTATCCGGGTCAGTGACTCAGAAATGGAGTCAGGCCGTAACCGGCAGTACAGCAGGCTCTTCAAGACGGCTTAACAACACATCGGTAAGGAGACCAACTGCACTGCAAGAGTTATCCGGGTCAGTGACTCAGAAATGGAGTCAGGCCGTAACCGGCAGTACAGCAGGCTCTTCAAGACGGCTTAACAACACATCGGTAACAAGACCAACTGCACTGCAAGAGTTATCCGGGTCAGTGACTCAGAAATTGAGTCAGGCCGTAACCGGCAGTACAGCAGGCTCTTCAAGACGGCTCAACAAAACATCGTTAAGAAGATGAACTACACTGCAAGAGTTATCCGGGTCAGTGACTCAGAAATGGAGTCAGGCCGTAACCGGCAGTACAGCAAGCTCTTCAAGACGAATTAAAATCGAAATAAATTTTTAACCTAAAAAAATGTTTGAAATAATTAAACATATTTAAAATTAGTCAAAATATATGTAGTGCTAAGTAAATTAAACTATTGAAACTATGCTAACTAAACAGTAACTCACGATAACCTTTGGCTTTTTTTTTTCCAAATTCGCGGCATCCAAATTATTTTTGTGTCTACTTTTGGTCCTTATATAAATTTTCCATATCATTAAGCCGCAAGTCAAATCTAAGACTTAAAAAATGGTACTTCGCAAGATCTGGTTTGCGCTAACCCAGTTTTAATTAGCGTGGGGCGCTGTCTTCCTGCGGGCAGCGTTCCAGTGTACTAGCACTATAAAGTCTCAATATAAGTAGCACTAGCACAAAGCAGTCAAAATTATACATACACCCTTTGGTTTTTTTATTTATTTTATTTTTATTGTACTTAATTCTCTTTTTTTTTTTTTTATAGTACATACAAAACATCTTACTAATTATTTTTGCAAAACTCGCATACACAAATTTAGGCATCTTTCGGTTTATAAAAAATATTTGGCAAATAAATTCACACACACAATATGGCATATCAAAATTTTCCGCTCTTTACTTGGCTGCTGGTGTTCCAGGACAACGTTGCTGCCGTTCACTGCTGTTTGCTTGGCCTAGCTTTCCTCCTGTTCCTACTTCTGGTGGCTCCGTGTTTATTAATTATTTATTTTTACGTATATATTTTTTATTTATTTTTATTTTATTTTATGTTTCATATAAAAATTTCATTTTTATATTAGTTTATTTTATTTATTTTTATATTCTTTTCTTTTCTTTATTTATTAACTTATTCATCAATTTATTTATTCATTTAGTTATTTAAATTTTACTCTATATTATTTTTTTAATAATTTTTTTTTTTTTTTTTTTGTCATTCTAAATTATATCAATTACCATATGGTAAAAATTAAATTATTTAATGCCCAAAAAGGCGAAAGCCAGGGCCGACCGTGCAAGGGCTGTATAGCCAGTCAAGGTCGTTATAAACTTCCATTTGTTGATCATGATCATGATCATGTGTTATTTATTGTGAATCTATTACATATGATTGAAGTTGTAATCTTACATGCTTATATTGTGATAATGTGAATTTTCAGGAGTATAGCCTGATTATTCTTTTTATATGTATTATTTAAATAAAATTTTATCAAGAGAAAAAAACCGGTTCTCGTCCGATCACCGAAGTTAAGCACATTCGAGCTCGGTTCGTACTTGGATGGGTGACCGCCTGGGAATACCGGGTGTTGTAGACATTTTCTTCTTTTATTTTTTTTCTTATAATTTTTCACTTCTCCCAAACATACGTTTTATCTTTTTTATTTCTTTATATGGATGTCTGGGGATGTAACATTTAATATAATATATCTAACTTTTGAAGGAAACAGAAAATATATCATTCATAATTTTATTTTTTTCATTACCAACCTGGTGAAATCTTTTAAACTATTTTAAAAAATAAATGCAAATCCAGTAATGCACACGTCGGGCCATATATAAGCTTGAAAATTTTACTCTTTTCACATGCATATGGCTCAAAAACTTAAAACGAAAATCTTAAAAATACTGTTATCCGCCATTTTTGTCCTTTGAACTCGTCTCTTCCTTTTTGACCAGGGCTTATATGATTCACAACATTTCTGAAAGGATTGTGATTAACAAATATTCATTTCAGCAAAAACAAATAAAAAACAATAAATACTAATTAAAGCTTGTAAAACTCAAGCAAAAAAAGGTCGACTATTTGAAACTTTGTTCCAACTCACTCAAGGAAGTCCCGGTTTCGAATTTTGTCATCTTGGTGTGCTTTCATATCCAAGGCAAAATTTAAATTTCTGTGAAGTCTCTTTATTTCTGCGTATATCTGAAAACAAAAACATATTTAGAAATGATTTTACTTCAAATACATACCATTTTTATAGCACAATCTAGTTTTTGTGAAATAATACAACACGTTTTCTGATGAAGAATCGCACGAGTGAAATTGACAAGTTGCACATTAATCGTAAATATTTCTTCACTTGTGATATTTTGTTTAATTTTAATCACATATTCTGAAAGAAAAATTCCTGCTGAACATTTTCGTATATGATTTATATATCAAAAAGTACAATTTATTTGAAACAAATGGTTAAAACTTGTCGAACAAGCACACAGAAATTCTTGTCGATTTGTTTGAAATAGATTGTCATGAAAGTTTAAGGGTGCTCTCGTCGAGGTCCGCGTTATGAGATTAACTAGCCGCAAACCGCAATTTTTGCACATCATTGTTATTTGTCGTTCAACTCGCACACATCTTTCAACAACCAAAGTCGCAAAATGTCTGATGCACCAGTAGTAGTCAAGACTCCAGCTAAGTCATCAAAGAAGAAAGCTGCAGCTAAACCAAAGAAAGTAGCTACTCATCCAAAATACAGCGAGATGGTAGGGAAAGCTATCTCTGCATTGAAAGAGCGCGGGGGCTCTAGCCGTCAAGCCATCCTTAAGTACATCATAGCAAACTTCAATGTTGGTAGCGATGCAAAAACAGTCAACACTCACTTGAAGTTAGCTTTGAAATCAGGAGTGAAGAGCAATAGCTTGAAACAGTCGAAGGGTACCGGCGCTTCTGGAAGTTTTAAGATAGGTGAAGTGGCTAAACCAGCTAAGAAGCCAGCAAAGAAAGCAGTTAAGCCTAAAGCCGCTAAACCAAAGAAGGCAAAGACACCTAAAAAGACTGCCACAAAGAAACCTGCAGCAAAGAAACCAGCTGGTGAAAAGAAAGCAGCTAAACCAAAAGCAAAGAAACCAGCTACCAAGAAACCTGCTGCAAAACCCGCTGCCAAATCTGCAAAGAAAGCCACAAAATCACCAAAAAAGACCAAGGCTGCAGCTAAACCAAAGAAGGCAAAGACCCCAAAGAAGAAGTAAATGGAGGAAGCATATGATGCTTTTAAAGCTTAAACAGCCCTTTTAAGGGCTACCAAAATTTTTCAAAAAGAGTCTGAAATTGTTGCATGGTACATAACTTGGTTACAAATAAAATCAAGCTCGTCCCCATATTCCATATCTGTCTTTCTATTCTTGCATTTTTTTGTCTTCTCTAAAGTGCATGTGAACTTGTTAAGTTTTACTATCTTCCACTCTGGATCGTGTAGTTTATATATATTTTTATACCTGATAATTTTCTTATTTTATACAAATTCTGTCAAGAAATGCTAAAAACACGACTTTCGGCGGTTCCTAACTTTATATATCAAATTTTTTAGCACTTTAGTGTCTACGACCATATCACGTTGAAAACACCGGTTCTCGTCCGATCACCGAAGTTAAGCAACGTCGAGCTCGGTTAGTACTTGGATGGGTGACCGCCTGGGAATACCGGGTGTTGTAGACATTTTCTTCTTTTATTTTTTTTACTTATAATTTTTCACTTCTCCCAAACATACGTTCTATCTTTTTTATTTCTTTATATGGATGTCTGGGGATGTAACATTTAATATAATATATCTAACTTTTGAAGGAAACAGAAAATATATCATTCATAATTTTATTTTTTTCATTACCAACCTGGTGAAATCTTTTAAACTATTTTTAAAAATAAATGCAAATCCAGTAATGCACACGTCGGGCCATATATAAGCTTGAAAATTTTACTCTTTTCATATGCATGAGGCTCAAAAACTTAAAACGAAAATCTTAAAAATACTGTTATCCGCCATTTTTGTCCTTTGAACTCGTCTCTTCCTTTTTGACCAGGGCTTATATGATTCACAACATTTCTGAAAGGATTGTGATTAACAAATATTCATTTCAGCAAAAACAAATAAAAAACAATAAATACTAATTAAAGCTTGTAAAACTCAAGCAAAAAAAGGTCGACTATTTGAAACTTTGTTCCAACTCAGTCAAGGAAGTCCCGGTTTCGAATTTTGTCATCTTGGTGTGCTTTCATATCCAAGGCAAAATTTAAATTTCTGTGAAGTCTCTTTATTTCTGCGTATATCTGAAAACAAAAACATATTTAGGAATGATTTTACTTCAAATACATACCATTTTTATAGCACAATCTAGTTTTTGTGAAATAATACAAGGGTACGTCTAAACACTGCTCAGGACCTCCTGAGTGCACTCAGGACATACAAAGTGCACTCAGGACCCTTTATAGGCATCGTATTTGCAAACAGGATGGCTGTATATATTCGTTACATGCTACTTATTTAAGAGTTAAATTTTGGTAGAATTTGAAATCGAACTTAGATAGATATGTCAATTCTTATAAAATAATGAGGGCACGTGTCACTGATTACACAACTACTGAGCCGTGAATTATTCAATCAACAAAATTGATTGGATTATCTTTATTGTTGTTTATGAATTGTGTTGTTAGTACAGTGTTACGTTTAAAATTAATAACACGATGTTTTAAGTTTTTAGGGATTGTTTAATGTAGTTAAATTTAAATTATGCATAGTAAATTTTACGTTTATGGAGAAAAAAAAAAAAAAAAATTCTATGGATAACTATGGATCTTCAGAACGCTGGCACTGTTGTACCATATTATATTCTGCTCTACTTCATCATTGTTGTATTTAATTGTATTTAAATTATCATATTTGGGTATTATTTCGATGTTCTTTTTCAGTTTATTTTTCATGATGACGGCTAAATTAATTTTGTTGTGGTCTGCAGTTCATGCATAAAGAAAATTAAAAAATCGTGTTATTTTATGGTTGCCGTTTTTCTGTAACAAGTTATATTTTTGTTTTTCTTTGGGATTTTTTTTTCTCTCTCTCCAAATCAACTTAATAAACAAAAACAATGTTTACTGAATATCAAATTTTATTGAATTTGTATATCTTTATTCTCAATAAACCATATACATTGGTATAGAGAAGACAATTATGTACAATATTTACAATGCAAATATTTAGATGAATTTATTTATATGATTCGGTAAGTCTAATATCTTGGCTGCGTACATGCTGCCCTTGGTCTTTTTCTTTGGTTTGGCTTACGAGCAAGTTTCTGGGGTTTTGACTCTTTAAAATATGTGCACGAAGACTTAGTCGTGGTTTGGACGGATTTCGTGTCAATCAACAGTCTCCGAAATAGTCTTTCTCGCTGTTCTTTTGTTTTCGAAAACCAACATTGAAAGGATACATCATGTTTTTTGTACGGACCGAAATGTTCATAATTTTTTTTCAGTAAAATACCAAAATATGATAAATGGCGAGAGTTCAATATACGATAGCACTTATTTAGGACAGTAAACTGACAAAATAAACATGGGAAGAACTGAGAAACAAAATTTAATATTTTTTTCATTTGTTTTACCATAAAAAAATCATTTTTTTTAATTTAGTTTAGCATCATACTACAATCTTACTTACAAAATGTTTAGAAATAATACCCAAATATGATAATTTTCAGAAAACGGAGACAAATATGATAATTTTCAGAAAACGGAGACAAATTCATTTTTTTCAGAATTTATTTACATATCGAAATTCGTTCTAGGCTTGTATTACTGCATGGACTAGAACGATTTATTTGAGAAATAAAATCTTACTAAATGCTGATTTGTTAAACATTCGTATTACTCAGAAATAAAATTTAGACATTTTCTTTTCACTGTTTTACAACAAATCATTCTTCAGAATTTACTTTTACATTAAAACTGCTCAAGGAATCTTAATACTGGATCAATGTAAAATCAAATCTTACTACATGAAATAATCGCCACATTTTGCAATAATTTATATCTATATTTTTGAACGTTTTCAAATGAAATAAATTGAATTAAAATTTCCCAACTATATGTAGATTTCTCATATTTCTCAAATGGCTTCAATTATTAGAAACAAAACGAAAAGTTTATTTAACATTTTTTTCTAAAACAATATATCTTCATTGTTCTTTATTTTTCAAAAGACATCTTGGTTTTGTTTGTTTGCCAAGCTTACTTGTATGAGGTTAGTACCATTACTAATCACTCCTAATTATTAAAGATCAAACGACCTAATCAACATGATAATTGATATTCAATATAATCATCGGTCATGCCTGACATATTTCATAAAATCGGCGCGTGCCAATGAAAACTTCAATAACTTCTTAAATATTAAATTGATTTTATCAAAACAAAAATTATATGATGGAGAATTAAATTATCTATCGAATGCATACCTTCACTACTCACTAAAACAACTATTTCATGTCCTGAGTGCACTTTGTATGTCCTGAGTGCACTCAGGAGGTCCTGAGCGGTGTTTAGACGTACCGATAATACAACACGTTTTCTGATGAAGAATCGCACGAGTGAAATTGACAAGTTGCACATTAATCGTAAATATTTCTTCACTTGTGATATTTTGTTTAATTTTAATCACATATTCTGAAAGAAAAATTCCTGCTGAACATTTTCGTATATGATTTATATATCAAAAAGTACAATTTATTTGAAACAAATGGTTAAAACTTGTCGAACAAGCACACAGAAATTCTTGTCGATTTGTTTGAAATAGATTGTCATGAAAGTTTAAGGGTGCTCTCGTCGAGGTCCGCGTTATGAGATTAACTAGCCGCAAACCGCAATTTTGAACAACACACACACACCATTCCTTCGCTTGTCACCGTCGAGTCAACATCGTACGCGTCGATTTCAAAGCAATTACAGGAGAAGATTACGGTCTGTTGTTTTTTGTTCAATTGTTTAGTTAGCATATAAAACATTTTCTATTTTCACTTAAGATTATTTTCATTTCTTTTTATAAATTTTTTGTAAGTTTATATAAATTTTATTTTTAATCTTTAGGTTTTAAACTTTTGCTTTTGCTAAATAAGTTTATTATAATAAGTTAAACAAAGTTTATACTATTGTTGCTTTTAAAAAAAAAACCAAAACTTAACTAAATTAAATTAAAAGTTCAGATAAAAAGAAATATGAGCAATATGAACAACAATAAAAGAAAAATTGACTCAAGAAGTCCACAACAAGGGGAATCACCTGATTCCAAAGTTTACAAACATAGTGAAGGCAATTCGCCACAAATACAATATGCAAAAAGGCAAGAGTTAAGCCCAAATAAAACTAAAACTAAAAGACCTGAGTCACACAATGAAAAGGGCAAAAAAATGTTTCCCCCGAGTGAAACACTGATTATTAGCTCAAGGGCAAAACAGTTCCTCTTACTGACCCTTAATTCACTTCATTATCTAATTATTACTATGATAGGAAGTGTAAATGATCAGGCTATAGAGATCAAACCACTTAAGAACAGTGTGCTGGTTTACGCTCCATCTGAAACAATAAGGCGCAAAATACTTGGCTTAAATAAACTTGGTAAGTTTCAAATAAAAGTGTCTAAATTTGATACGGACCACAAAAACAAAATAACCATTGAAGCAGCTGCTACAAAAGAAAAAAACGAAAATAAGGTTACTAAAAATAGAGTCTATAAAGTTATACCTAAACCTGTTGATACTGAAATCCTAAATATTAAAAAGCAGGAAAATATGCTAAGACAAACAGGGGTAGATATCAAAATTGTAAAACAATTAGGTAAAGCTGGGTATCTTTTAGTTACGCTATCTGATAAACATGCACACATTAAATCTATTCCCTTAACCACTCAGGGACAAGAGTATGATTTACTGCCATATAAGCCTAACCCTAAATTTTGTACTAAATGCGCAAGTTTAGGTCACTATGCCAAACAATGCAGAAAATCAAGCAATACATGTATTAAATGTGCTGGTAAACATGCCACCAAAAACTGTAATGATAAAACCATAAAATGTAACAACTGTGGCGGTAAACATCAGGCAATAGATAAATCATGCCCCAAATATATATTCCAAAAACAGGTATTGGAAAATATGTACAGTTATAAAATGTCATTTGAACAAGCTAAACAAAAGGCACAACAAAAAGGTGAAACCATACCTAAAATAATTAGTTCCCCAGTGTCAGAAAATGAAACCGTACCTAAAATAATTAGTACATCAAATGTCACACCTGGTAAATCATATGCTGACAGTGTTAAATCAAAAGTAATTAATAATGACACCGATATTATTAGCGACAATGAAGCCAATATGTCACCGGTAGATAATTCAGAAATAAACATAGATCAAAATTTTGATATTGAAACAGAGAATACACAAATAGAAGATCAAACACCCAGTATTCCTAATAAAGATAGAAAAAACATGTCAGATATACGCAAAACTATAATTGAACCACCAAGTAAAGACGTAAATGATCGCAAAAACTGGAAAACCCTAATTACAGGGATACGGAATATTGCGGACTATCAAGGTGATATCTCTGTTCCCATCATGCGCCTCTTTGCAACCTTTATCAGAGAGCAATTTTGCAAAGAAATAATGGTCGACGTCATTTAAAGAAATAATAAACAACAAGTAATTTAAACAATTAATTAACTGTAATGGGGTTACACATATTACAGTGGAATGCGCGATCACTTTATGCGAACGCAAATTCCCTCAAACATTATTTAGACACACATAATAACCCAGAAATTATTTGTGTACAAGAAACTCACTTTAAAGATAATAGGTACGTAAAACTACAAGGCTACCATCCACCAATCATTCGAAATAGAAAGATACCGATTCAACCTAAAGGTAAAAATAAAAAGAGACCTCAAATAGGAGGAGGAGTAGCCATTTATGTTTCGATTCAAGTTAATTTCTCACAACTTAATTTTAATACTGATAACATAGAAGTAGTAGGCGTATCTGTAAACTGTCAAAATAATAAGATAAATATAGTTAATGTGTATAGACCCCCCAATCAAGATATTAAATTTAATGACTATCAAGAAGTTCTGCATAATTTATCAGATAATATAGTGCTACTTGGAGATTTTAATAGTAGATCCTCGATGTGGGGGTCTAGCACAACAGATAGCAATGGTAACATTATTGAAAAGGTCATAGACCAAAATAACATGATAATTTTAAACGACGGTACAGGTACATTTCAAACTGTAACAGGCAACCGAACACAAATAGACCTAACATTAGTCTCCGCCTCGATAGCCAATGACAGTCAATGGTCAGTGTTAGATGATAAACTAGGCTCTGATCACTTCCCAGTACTCACCGTATTAAATGCAAAACCGGTAAAAAATCAAGTCTGCACTCCACAAAGATGGATTTACGATAAAGCAGACTGGCACAGGTTCACTACTCTTTGTAACGAAATAAATGTAGATAATATAAAACATGACGATATTGAAATTTTTAATCAAAATCTATGTGAAGTTGTGACTAAAATCGCAGACGAAACAATCCCCAAAACTAGTGGTACAGTACATACAAGAAAAAACTGTCCCTAGTGGAACGATGATTGTACAAATGCAAAAAAAAATAAGCGTCATAAACATAGAGTATATGATAAATCAAAATCAGAAGAAAATCATGAATTGTATAAAACCGCAGTTAAGGAGTTCAAACGTATCACTGATAAGGCAAAAACTGACTACTGGCAAAATTTCTGTGTCAAACTAAATTATAAAACTAACGTAAAAACAGTTTGGAACACAGTTAAAGGTCTTAAAGGGGCAAAATCATCCACCCTACCTACACTTATTAATGACACCAAACAAGCGGTATCAAATGTAGATAAAGCAAACATGCTCGCCGGAACTTTTGCCGAAGCATCCAGTGACAATAATTTAGATCCTACATTCAGAACCCATAAAATAAAAACCGAAATAGAAAATCCAATTAATAGGGACGATGATGAGCAACATAATAGGTCAAAGTTTAATATACCATTCAACAAAAACGAACTATATAAGGTGCTTAAGACCAAAAAGACAACTGCGCCCGGTGATGACCGTATAACATATGAAATGTTCAAACATATGCCTGAAAGTATGATCGATATTATGTTGCAATTAATAAATAAAGTGTGGGTAACTGGTCAACTACCACAAAGCTGGAAACATGCAAATGTAATCCCTATACTAAAACCTAATAAAAATAAATCGGACCCTAAATCCTATAGGCCTATTTCTCTTACATCAAATTTTTGTAAACTAATGGAAAGCATGGTTAATGTTAGACTTAAATATCTTCTAACGGAGAAAAATATAATAAATGAAACACAAAGTGGGTTTCGTGAAGGTCGCTCCACATAAGACCATTTACTGCGACTCGAAACAGACATTAAAAAAGCTAAAGTACGTAAACAATTTCTACTAGCCATATTTCTTGATATTGAAAAGGCATTTGACTTAGTATGGCGTTTTGGTTTGCTAAAAAAGTGCAAAGATTACGGTATAAATGGTAGGTTATTTAACTTCATAAAAGACTTTCTGCAAGGTAGAAAAATTCAAGTAAAAGTAAATCAAGAAGCCTCAGACGAATATGATCTTAACAATGGTATTCCGCAAGGTAGCGTCATCAGCCCCACATTATTTAATATCATGATTAATGATTTAGTAGGTCTAGCAAAAAAACCCGCAGTAATGTCACAATTTGCCGACGACAGTGCTATGTGGTACCGAGGTGGAAATATTAAATATCTTACAAAAAAAATGCAAGAAACCCTTAATAACATAAGTGCATGGTCTAAAAAATGGGGTTTTAAAATTTCTAAAACCAAAACAATAGGAGTTATATTTGGAGATCGTCAAAACTATTTACAAGAAAGATCTAAAGCAATATTAAACGTACTCAAGTATGTTCAAGCAAACAATTATGGCATGGGTACTGATTCTCTTCTCATGCTATATAAATCACTACTTAGATCGGTACTTGACTATGGATGTCAAGCGTTTAATTCAGCATCAATAACTGTAAAATCTAAATTAGATATAATACAAGCTAAAGGTCTTCGCATAGTGTTAGGGGCCCACAAATCGACCCCGCTAGAAACAATACTAGCCGAGTCTGGCGAAATGCCATTACAATTAAGAAGAGACCACCTTTCTCTTAAATATTATGCTCGTACTAAACAAAATCCATCAAATCCAGCCAATCAATTAGTAGATGACTGTATTGAATATCAAATTTATAATCATAAATGGAATGACCATAACATACCCTATGGATTCAGAGTCCAAAATCTACTTAAAGATAACGACCTAGACAAAATAAAGTTGGTAACTAAAAATATTCAAGATCCACCACCATGGATTATAGGTCAAGCAAAAATATCTAGTAACATCAAAGACAGCATCAGTAAAAAAGAAAATCCGCATATCATTAAGGCTAAAGCGTTAGAGTACATTGACAATGCTTATAAAAATCATTTAAAAATTTACACCGATGGCTCAAAAGACCCAGCTTCGGGTAAAACTGGATACGCCTTTCTTATACCATCAAAGTTGATTGCAAGCTATAAACGAACGTCGGACAATCTTTCCGTGTACACCACAGAAATGACGGCCATTTATCAATCATTAAAGTGGCTATTTTCTAATCAACAGCCAGGGCAAAAAGTTGTTATTCTCACTGACTCATATAGTGCAATCCAATCTATACAAAATAATGTATCAAGTAGACCCGATATCCTAGAACCAATTCAAATACTAGCTTGCCGCCTAAAACAAAAAAATATAGAAGTAACCATAGAATGGATACCAGCGCATGTTGGTATCCTAGGTAATGAACAGGTTGACAAACTAGCTAAATTAGCGCTAAGTAATGATAAAATTAACCTTAACCTGAGTCTTAGTGCAAACGAATTCATTGCAATTACAACAGCATT
Organism: Mytilus californianus; assembly: GCF_021869535.1. Taxonomy (NCBI): domain Eukaryota; kingdom Metazoa; phylum Mollusca; class Bivalvia; order Mytilida; family Mytilidae; genus Mytilus; species Mytilus californianus. Next base: position 313,448 of record NW_026262581.1, read on the forward strand.
ATATAAGAAAAAGTGGCAAGCTAGATGGGATAACACATGCTCCCTATGGAGTCGTTCTATAAATAATACAGTAAATAAAAAACCCACTTTTTATCAAGGTAATCGATATCATGCAAAAACAATAACTAGACTTAGGTTGGGTACTACTTTATTACCTGGTCAGCTAGGACAGCACATCCGCAATGTATCTCCAATATGCAATACATGCGGCATTAAAGAGGATATAGAACACGTACTAGTTAACTGTATTAATCACTCACAAGCCAGACAAAATTTACAATCAAACTTGGATAAGGTTCAAATACAAAATGTTAATACCAAAATATTGCTAGATCCTCATAAAGATAAACAACAATATGTCTGGTCGTGCTTGGTTCAATATTTAACAGAAATTGATTACCATAAATTTATATAAGTATTAAAAAAATAAATAAAAGTAATATAAATAAAATAAATTAAAATACACTGCAAGAGTTATCCGGGTCAGTGACTCAGAAATGGAGTCAGGCCGTAACCGGCAGTACATCAGGCTCTTCAAGACGGCTTAACAACACATCGGTAAGAAGACCAACTGCACTGCAAGAGTTATCCGGGTCAGTGACTCAGAAATGGAGTCAGGCCGTAACCGGCAGTACAGCAGGCTCTTCAAGACGGCTTAACAACACATCGGTAAGGAGACCAACTGCACTGCAAGAGTTATCCGGGTCAGTGACTCAGAAATGGAGTCAGGCCGTAACCGGCAGTACAGCAGGCTCTTCAAGACGGCTTAACAACACATCGGTAACAAGACCAACTGCACTGCAAGAGTTATCCGGGTCAGTGACTCAGAAATTGAGTCAGGCCGTAACCGGCAGTACAGCAGGCTCTTCAAGACGTCTCAACAAAACATCGTTAAGAAGATGAACTACACTGCAAGAGTTATCCGGGTCAGTGACTCAGAAATGGAGTCAGGCCGTAACCGGCAGTACAGCAAGCTCTTCAAGACGAATTAAAATCGAAATAAATTTTTAACCTAAAAAAATGTTTGAAATAATTAAACATATTTAAAATTAGTCAAAATATATGTAGTGCTAAGTAAATTAAACTATTGAAACTATGCTAACTAAACAGTAACTCACGATAACCTTTGGCTTTTTTTTTTCCAAATTCGCGGCATCCAAATTATTTTTGTGTCTACTTTTGGTCCTTATATAAATTTTCCATATCATTAAGCCGCAAGTCAAATCTAAGACTTAAAAAATGGTACTTCGCAAGATCTGGTTTGCGCTAACCCAGTTTTAATTAGCGTGGGGCGCTGTCTTCCTGCGGGCAGCGTTCCAGTGTACTAGCACTATAAAGTCTCAATATAAGTAGCACTAGCACAAAGCAGTCAAAATTATACATACACCCTTTGGTTTTTTTATTTATTTTATTTTAATTGTACTTAATTCTCTTTTTTTTTTTTTTATAGTACATACAAAACATCTTACTAATTATTTTTGCAAAACTCGCATACACAAATTTAGGCATCTTTCGGTTTATAAAAAATATTTGGCAAATAAATTCACACACACAATATGGCATATCAAAATTTTCCGCTCTTTACTTGGCTGCTGGTGTTCCAGGACAACGTTGCTGCCGTTCACTGCTGTTTGCTTGGCCTAGCTTTCCTCCTGTTCCTACTTCTGGTGGCTCCGTGTTTATTAATTATTTATTTTTACGTATATATTTTTTATTTATTTTTATTTTATTTTATGTTTCATATAAAAATTTCATTTTTATATTAGTTTATTTTATTTATTTTTATATTCTTTTCTTTTCTTTATTTATTAACTTATTCATCAATTTATTTATTCATTTAGTTATTTAAATTTTACTCTATATTATTTTTTTAATAATTTTTTTTTTTTTTTTTTTGTCATTCTAAATTATATCAATTACCATATGGTAAAAATTAAATTATTTAATGCCCAAAAAGGCGAAAGCCAGGGCCGACCGTGCAAGGGCTGTATAGCCAGTCAAGGTCGTTATAAACTTCCATTTGTTGATCATGATCATGATCATGTGTTATTTATTGTGAATCTATTACATATGATTGAAGTTGTAATCTTACATGCTTATATTGTGATAATGTGAATTTTCAGGAGTATAGCCTGATTATTCTTTTTATATGTATTATTTAAATAAAATTTTATCAAGAGAAAAAAACCGGTTCTCGTCCGATCACCGAAGTTAAGCACATTCGAGCTCGGTTCGTACTTGGATGGGTGACCGCCTGGGAATACCGGGTGTTGTAGACATTTTCTTCTTTTATTTTTTTTACTTATAATTTTTCACTTCTCCCAAACATACGTTTTATCTTTTTTATTTCTTTATATGGATGTCTGGGGATGTAACATTTAATATAATATATCTAACTTTTGAAGGAAACAGAAAATATATCATTCATAATTTTATTTTTTTCATTACCAACCTGGTGAAATCTTTTAAACTATTTTAAAAAATAAATGCAAATCCAGTAATGCACACGTCGGGCCATATATAAGCTAGAAAATTTTACTCTTTTCACATGCATATGGCTCAAAAACTTAAAACGAAAATCTTAAAAATACTGTTATCCGCCATTTTTGTCCTTTGAACTCGTCTCTTCCTTTTTGACCAGGGCTTATATGATTCACAACATTTCTGAAAGGATTGTGATTAACAAATATTCATTTCAGCAAAAACAAATAAAAAACAATAAATACTAATTAAAGCTTGTAAAACTCAAGCAAAAAAAGGTCGACTATTTGAAACTTTGTTCCAACTCACTCAAGGAAGTCCCGGTTTCGAATTTTGTCATCTTGGTGTGCTTTCATATCCAAGGCAAAATTTAAATTTCTGTGAAGTCTCTTTATTTCTGCGTATATCTGAAAACAAAAACATATTTAGAAATGATTTTACTTCAAATACATACCATTTTTATAGCACAATCTAGTTTTTGTGAAATAATACAACACGTTTTCTGATGAAGAATCGCACGAGTGAAATTGACAAGTTGCACATTAATCGTAAATATTTCTTCACTTGTGATATTTTGTTTAATTTTAATCACATATTCTGAAAGAAAAATTCCTGCTGAACATTTTCGTATATGATTTATATATCAAAAAGTACAATTTATTTGAAACAAATGGTTAAAACTTGTCGAACAAGCACACAGAAATTCTTGTCGATTTGTTTGAAATAGATTGTCATGAAAGTTTAAGGGTGCTCTCGTCGAGGTCCGCGTTATGAGATTAACTAGCCGCAAACCGCAATTTTTGCACATCATTGTTATTTGTCGTTCAACTCGCACACATCTTTCAACAACCAAAGTCGCAAAATGTCTGATGCACCAGTAGTAGTCAAGACTCCAGCTAAGTCATCAAAGAAGAAAGCTGCAGCTAAACCAAAGAAAGTAGCTACTCATCCAAAATACAGCGAGATGGTAGGGAAAGCTATCTCTGCATTGAAAGAGCGCGGGGGCTCTAGCCGTCAAGCCATCCTTAAGTACATCATAGCAAACTTCAATGTTGGTAGCGATGCAAAAACAGTCAACACTCACTTGAAGTTAGCTTTGAAATCAGGAGTGAAGAGCAATAGCTTGAAACAGTCGAAGGGTACCGGCGCTTCTGGAAGTTTTAAGATAGGTGAAGTGGCTAAACCAGCTAAGAAGCCAGCAAAGAAAGCAGTTAAGCCTAAAGCCGCTAAACCAAAGAAGGCAAAGACACCTAAAAAGACTGCCACAAAGAAACCTGCAGCAAAGAAACCAGCTGGTGAAAAGAAAGCAGCTAAACCAAAAGCAAAGAAACCAGCTACCAAGAAACCTGCTGCAAAACCCGCTGCCAAATCTGCAAAGAAAGCCACAAAATCACCAAAAAAGACCAAGGCTGCAGCTAAACCAAAGAAGGCAAAGACCCCAAAGAAGAAGTAAATGGAGGAAGCATATGATGCTTTTAAAGCTTAAACAGCCCTTTTAAGGGCTACCAAAATTTTTCAAAAAGAGTCTGAAATTGTTGCATGGTACATAACTTGGTTACAAATAAAATCAAGCTCGTCCCCATATTCCATATCTGTCTTTCTATTCTTGCATTTTTTTGTCTTCTCTAAAGTGCATGTGAACTTGTTAAGTTTTACTATCTTCCACTCTGGATCGTGTAGTTTATATATATTTTTATACCTGATAATTTTCTTATTTTATACAAATTCTGTCAAGAAATGCTAAAAACACGACTTTCGGCGGTTCCTAACTTTATATATCAAATTTTTTAGCACTTTAGTGTCTACGACCATATCACGTTGAAAACACCGGTTCTCGTCCGATCACCGAAGTTAAGCAACGTCGAGCTCGGTTAGTACTTGGATGGGTGACCGCCTGGGAATACCGGGTGTTGTAGACATTTTCTTCTTTTATTTTTTTTACTTATAATTTTTCACTTCTCCCAAACATACGTTCTATCTTTTTTATTTCTTTATATGGATGTCTGGGGATGTAACATTTAATATAATATATCTAACTTTTGAAGGAAACAGAAAATATATCATTCATAATTTTATTTTTTTCATTACCAACCTGGTGAAATCTTTTAAACTATTTTTAAAAATAAATGCAAATCCAGTAATGCACACGTCGGGCCATATATAAGCTTGAAAATTTTACTCTTTTCATATGCATGAGGCTCAAAAACTTAAAACGAAAATCTTAAAAATACTGTTATCCGCCATTTTTGTCCTTTGAACTCGTCTCTTCCTTTTTGACCAGGGCTTATATGATTCACAACATTTCTGAAAGGATTGTGATTAACAAATATTCATTTCAGCAAAAACAAATAAAAAACAATAAATACTAATTAAAGCTTGTAAAACTCAAGCAAAAAAAGGTCGACTATTTGAAACTTTGTTCCAACTCAGTCAAGGAAGTCCCGGTTTCGAATTTTGTCATCTTGGTGTGCTTTCATATCCAAGGCAAAATTTAAATTTCTGTGAAGTCTCTTTATTTCTGCGTATATCTGAAAACAAAAACATATTTAGGAATGATTTTACTTCAAATACATACCATTTTTATAGCACAATCTAGTTTTTGTGAAATAATACAAGGGTACGTCTAAACACTGCTCAGGACCTCCTGAGTGCACTCAGGACATACAAAGTGCACTCAGGACCCTTTATAGGCATCGTATTTGCAAACAGGATGGCTGTATATATTCGTTACATGCTACTTATTTAAGAGTTAAATTTTGGTAGAATTTGAAATCGAACTTAGATAGATATGTCAATTCTTATAAAATAATGAGGGCACGTGTCACTGATTACACAACTACTGAGCCGTGAATTATTCAATCAACAAAATTGATTGGATTATCTTTATTGTTGTTTATGAATTGTGTTGTTAGTACAGTGTTACGTTTAAAATTAATAACACGATGTTTTAAGTTTTTAGGGATTGTTTAATGTAGTTAAATTTAAATTATGCATAGTAAATTTTACGTTTATGGAGAAAAAAAAAAAAAAAAATTCTATGGATAACTATGGATCTTCAGAACGCTGGCACTGTTGTACCATATTATATTCTGCTCTACTTCATCATTGTTGTATTTAATTGTATTTAAATTATCATATTTGGGTATTATTTCGATGTTCTTTTTCAGTTTATTTTTCATGATGACGGCTAAATTAATTTTGTTGTGGTCTGCAGTTCATGCATAAAGAAAATTAAAAAATCGTGTTATTTTATGGTTGCCGTTTTTCTGTAACAAGTTATATTTTTGTTTTTCTTTGGGATTTTTTTTTCTCTCTCTCCAAATCAACTTAATAAACAAAAACAATGTTTACTGAATATCAAATTTTATTGAATTTGTATATCTTTATTCTCAATAAACCATATACATTGGTATAGAGAAGACAATTATGTACAATATTTACAATGCAAATATTTAGATGAATTTATTTATATGATTCGGTAAGTCTAATATCTTGGCTGCGTACATGCTGCCCTTGGTCTTTTTCTTTGGTTTGGCTTACGAGCAAGTTTCTGGGGTTTTGACTCTTTAAAATATGTGCACGAAGACTTAGTCGTGGTTTGGACGGATTTCGTGTCAATCAACAGTCTCCGAAATAGTCTTTCTCGCTGTTCTTTTGTTTTCGAAAACCAACATTGAAAGGATACATCATGTTTTTTGTACGGACCGAAATGTTCATAATTTTTTTTTCAGTAAAATACCAAAATATGATAAATGGCGAGAGTTCAATATACGATAGCACTTATTTAGGACAGTAAACTGACAAAATAAACATGGGAAGAACTGAGAAACAAAATTTAATATTTTTTTCATTTGTTTTACCATAAAAAAATCATTTTTTTTAATTTAGTTTAGCATCATACTACAATCTTACTTACAAAATGTTTAGAAATAATACCCAAATATGATAATTTTCAGAAAACGGAGACAAATATGATAATTTTCAGAAAACGGAGACAAATTCATTTTTTTCAGAATTTATTTACATATCGAAATTCGTTCTAGGCTTGTATTACTGCATGGACTAGAACGATTTATTTGAGAAATAAAATCTTACTAAATGCTGATTTGTTAAACATTCGTATTACTCAGAAATAAAATTTAGACATTTTCTTTTCACTGTTTTACAACAAATCATTCTTCAGAATTTACTTTTACATTAAAACTGCTCAAGGAATCTTAATACTGGATCAATGTAAAATCAAATCTTACTACATGAAATAATCGCCACATTTTGCAATAATTTATATCTATATTTTTGAACGTTTTCAAATGAAATAAATTGAATTAAAATTTCCCAACTATATGTAGATTTCTCATATTTCTCAAATGGCTTCAATTATTAGAAACAAAACGAAAAGTTTATTTTAACATTTTTTTCTAAAACAATATATCTTCATTGTTCTTTATTTTTCAAAAGACATCTTGGTTTTGTTTGTTTGCCAAGCTTACTTGTATGAGGTTAGTACCATTACTAATCACTCCTAATTATTAAAGATCAAACGACCTAATCAACATGATAATTGATATTCAATATAATCATCGGTCATGCCTGACATATTTCATAAAATCGGCGCGTGCCAATGAAAACTTCAATAACTTCTTAAATATTAAATTGATTTTATCAAAACAAAAATTATATGATGGAGAATTAAATTATCTATCGAATGCATACCTTCACTACTCACTAAAACAACTATTTCATGTCCTGAGTGCACTTTGTATGTCCTGAGTGCACTCAGGAGGTCCTGAGCGGTGTTTAGACGTACCGATAATACAACACGTTTTCTGATGAAGAATCGCACGAGTGAAATTGACAAGTTGCACATTAATCGTAAATATTTCTTCACTTGTGATATTTTGTTTAATTTTAATCACATATTCTGAAAGAAAAATTCCTGCTGAACATTTTCGTATATGATTTATATATCAAAAAGTACAATTTATTTGAAACAAATGGTTAAAACTTGTCGAACAAGCACACAGAAATTCTTGTCGATTTGTTTGAAATAGATTGTCATGAAAGTTTAAGGGTGCTCTCGTCGAGGTCCGCGTTATGAGATTAACTAGCCGCAAACCGCAATTTTGAACAACACACACACACCATTCCTTCGCTTGTCACCGTCGAGTCAACATCGTACGCGTCGATTTCAAAGCAATTACAGGAGAAGATTACGGTCTGTTGTTTTTTGTTCAATTGTTTAGTTAGCATATAAAACATTTTCTATTTTCACTTAAGATTATTTTCATTTCTTTTTATAAATTTTTTGTAAGTTTATATAAATTTTATTTTTAATCTTTAGGTTTTAAACTTTTGCTTTTGCTAAATAAGTTTATTATAATAAGTTAAACAAAGTTTATACTATTGTTGCTTTTAAAAAAAAAACCAAAACTTAACTAAATTAAATTAAAAGTTCAGATAAAAAGAAATATGAGCAATATGAACAACAATAAAAGAAAAATTGACTCAAGAAGTCCACAACAAGGGGAATCACCTGATTCCAAAGTTTACAAACATAGTGAAGGCAATTCGCCACAAATACAATATGCAAAAAGGCAAGAGTTAAGCCCAAATAAAACTAAAACTAAAAGACCTGAGTCACACAATGAAAAGGGCAAAAAAATGTTTCCCATGAGTGAAACACTGATTATTAGCTCAAGGGCAAAACAGTTCCTCTTACTGACCCTTAATTCACTTCATTATCTAATTATTACTATGATAGGAAGTGTAAATGATCAGGCTATAGAGATCAAACCACTTAAGAACAGTGTGCTGGTTTACGCTCCATCTGAAACAATAAGGCGCAAAATACTTGGCTTAAATAAACTTGGTAAGTTTCAAATAAAAGTGTCTAAATTTGATACGGACCACAAAAACAAAATAACCATTGAAGCAGCTGCTACAAAAGAAAAAAACGAAAATAAGGTTACTAAAAATAGAGTCTATAAAGTTATACCTAAACCTGTTGATACTGAAATCCTAAATATTAAAAAGCAGGAAAATATGCTAAGACAAACAGGGGTAGATATCAAAATTGTAAAACAATTAGGTAAAGCTGGGTATCTTTTAGTTACGCTATCTGATAAACATGCACACATTAAATCTATTCCCTTAACCACTCAGGGACAAGAGTATGATTTACTGCCATATAAGCCTAACCCTAAATTTTGTACTAAATGCGCAAGTTTAGGTCACTATGCCAAACAATGCAGAAAATCAAGCAATACATGTATTAAATGTGCTGGTAAACATGCCACCAAAAACTGTAATGATAAAACCATAAAATGTAACAACTGTGGCGGTAAACATCAGGCAATAGATAAATCATGCCCCAAATATATATTCCAAAAACAGGTATTGGAAAATATGTACAGTTATAAAATGTCATTTGAACAAGCTAAACAAAAGGCACAACAAAAAGGTGAAACCATACCTAAAATAATTAGTTCCCCAGTGTCAGAAAATGAAACCGTACCTAAAATAATTAGTACATCAAATGTCACACCTGGTAAATCATATGCTGACAGTGTTAAATCAAAAGTAATTAATAATGACACCGATATTATTAGCGACAATGAAGCCAATATGTCACCGGTAGATAATTCAGAAATAAACATAGATCAAAATTTTGATATTGAAACAGAGAATACACAAATAGAAGATCAAACACCCAGTATTCCTAATAAAGATAGAAAAAACATGTCAGATATACGCAAAACTATAATTGAACCACCAAGTAAAGACGTAAATGATCGCAAAAACTGGAAAACCCTAATTACAGGGATACGGAATATTGCGGACTATCAAGGTGATATCTCTGTTCCCATCATGCGCCTCTTTGCAACCTTTATCAGAGAGCAATTTTGCAAAGAAATAATGGTCGACGTCATTTAAAGAAATAATAAACAACAAGTAATTTAAACAATTAATTAACTGTAATGGGGTTACACATATTACAGTGGAATGCGCGATCACTTTATGCGAACGCAAATTCCCTCAAACATTATTTAGACACACATAATAACCCAGAAATTATTTGTGTACAAGAAACTCACTTTAAAGATAATAGGTACGTAAAACTACAAGGCTACCATCCACCAATCATTCGAAATAGAAAGATACCGATTCAACCTAAAGGTAAAAATAAAAAGAGACCTCAAATAGGAGGAGGAGTAGCCATTTATGTTTCGATTCAAGTTAATTTCTCACAACTTAATTTTAATACTGATAACATAGAAGTAGTAGGCGTATCTGTAAACTGTCAAAATAATAAGATAAATATAGTTAATGTGTATAGACCCCCCAATCAAGATATTAAATTTAATGACTATCAAGAAGTTCTGCATAATTTATCAGATAATATAGTGCTACTTGGAGATTTTAATAGTAGATCCTCGATGTGGGGGTCTAGCACAACAGATAGCAATGGTAACATTATTGAAAAGGTCATAGACCAAAATAACATGATAATTTTAAACGACGGTACAGGTACATTTCAAACTGTAACAGGCAACCGAACACAAATAGACCTAACATTAGTCTCCGCCTCGATAGCCAATGACAGTCAATGGTCAGTGTTAGATGATAAACTAGGCTCTGATCACTTCCCACTACTCACCGTATTAAATGCAAAACCGGTAAAAAATCAAGTCTGCACTCCACAAAGATGGATTTACGATAAAGCAGACTGGCACAGGTTCACTACTCTTTGTAACGAAATAAATGTAGATAATATAAAACATGACGATATAGAAATTTTTAATCAAAATCTATGTGAAGTTGTGACTAAAATCGCAGACGAAACAATCCCCAAAACTAGTGGTACAGTACATACAAGAAAAAACTGTCCCTTGTGGAACGATGATTGTACAAATGCAAAAAAAAAAATAAGCGTCATAAACATAGATCATATGATAAATCAAAATCTGAAGAAAATCATGAATTATATAAAACCGCAGTTAAGGAGTTCAAACGTATCACTGATAAGGCAAAAACTGACTACTGGCAAAATTTCTGTGTCAAACTAAATTATAAAACTAACGTAAAAACAGTTTGGAACACAGTTAAAGGTCTTAAAGGGGCAAAATCATCCACCCTACCTACACTTATTAATGACACCAAACAAGCGGTATCAAATGTAGATAAAGCAAACATGCTCGCCGGAACTTTTGCCGAAGCATCCAGTGACAATAATTTAGATCCTACATTCAGAACTCATAAAATAAAAACCGAAATAGAAAATCCAATTAATAGGGACGACGATGAGCAACATAATAGGTCAAAGTTTAATATACCATTCAACAAAAACGAACTATATAAGGTGCTTAAGACCAAAAAGACAACTGCGCCCGGTGATGACCGTATAACATATGAAATGTTCAAACATATGCCTGAAAGTATGATCGATATTATGTTGCAATTAATAAATAAAGTGTGGGTAACTGGTCAACTACCACACAACTGGAAAAATGCAAATGTAATCCCTATACTAAAACCTAATAAAAATAAATCGGACCCTAAATCCTATAGGCCTATTTCTCTTACATCAAATTTTTGTAAACTTATGGAAAGCATGGTTAATGTTAGACTTAAATATCTTCTAACGGAGAAAAATATAATAAATAAAACACAAAGTGGGTTTCGTGAAGGTCGCTCCACATTAGACCATTTACTGCGACTCGAAACAGACATTAAAAAAGCTAAAGTACGTAAACAATTTCTACTAGCCATATTTCTTGATATTGAAAAGGCATTTGACTTAGTATGGCGTTTTGGTTTGCTAAAAAAGTGCAAAGATTACGGTATAAATGGTAGGTTATTTAACTTCATAAAAGACTTTCTGCAAGGTAGAACAATTCGAGTAAAAGTAAATCAAGAAGCCTCAGACGAATATGATCTTAACAATGGTATCCCGCAAGGTAGCGTCATCAGCCCCACATTATTTAATATCATGATTAATGATTTAGTAGGTCTAGCAAAAAAACCCGCAGTAATGTCACAATTTGCCGACGACAGTGCTATGTGGTACCGAGGTGGAAATATTAAATATCTTACAAAAAAAATGCAAGAAACCCTTTATAACATAAGTGCATGGTCTAAAAAATGGGGTTTTAAAATTTCTAAAACCAAAACAATAGGAGTTATATTTGGAGTTCGTCAAGTTTATTCAGTTAACCTAATGCTAGATAATCAACCAATCAAATTCCAGAAACATGTCAAATTTCTTGGTCTCATATTTGATAGACAGTTAACTTGGAATAAACACGTAAACTATTTACAAGAAAGATCTAAAGCAATATTAAACGTACTCAGGTATGTTCAAGCAAACAATTATGGCATGGGTACTGATTCTCTTCTCATGCTATATAAATCACTACTTAGATCGGTACTTGACTATGGATGTCAAGCGTTTAATTCAGCATCAATAACTGTAAAATCTAAATTAGATATAATACAAGCTAAAGGTCTTCGCATAGTGTTAGGGGCCCACAAATCGACCCCGCTAGAAACAATACTAGCCGAGTCTGGCGAAATGCCATTACAATTAAGAAGAGACCACCTTTCTCTTAAATATTATGCTCGTACTAAACAAAATCCATCAAATCCAGCCAATCAATTAGTAGATGACTGTATTGAATATCAAATTTATAATCATAAATGGAATGACCATAACATACCCTATGGATTCAGAGTCCAATATCTACTTAAAGATAACGACCTAGACAAAATAAAGTTGGTAACTAAAAATATTCAAGTTCCACCACCATGGATTATAGGTCAAGCAAAAATATCTAGTAACATCAAAGACAGCATCAGTAAAAAAGAAAATCCGCATATCATTAAGGCTAAAGCGTTAGAGTACATTGACAATGCTTATAAAAATCATTTAAAAATTTACACCGATGGCTCAAAAGACCCAGCTTCGGGTAAAACTGGATACGCCTTTCTTATACCATCAAAGTTGATTGCAAGCTATAAACGAACGTCGGACAATCTTTCCGAGTACACCACAGAAATGACGGCCATTTATCAATCATTAAAGTGGCTATTTTCCAATCAACAGCCAGGGCAAAAAGTTGTTATTCTCACTGACTCATATAGTGCAATCCAATCTATACAAAATAATGTATCAAGTAGACCCGATATCCTAGAACCAATTCAAATACTAGCTTGCCGTCTAAAACAAAAAAATATAGAAGTAACCATAGAATGGATACCAGCGCATGTTGGTATCCTAGGTAATGAACAGGTTGACAAACTAGCTAAATTAGCGCTAAGTAATGATAAAATTGACCTTAACCTGAGTCTTAGTGCAAACGAATTCATTGCAATAACAACAGCATTATATAAGAAAAAGTGGCAAGCTAGATGGGATAACACATGCTCCCTATGGAGTCGTTCTATAAATAATACAGTAAATAAAAAACCCACTTTTTATCAAGGTAATCGATATCATGCAAAAACAATAACTAGACTTAGGTTGGGTACTACTTTATTACCTGGTCAGCTAGGACAGCACATCCGCAATGTATCTCCAAAATGCAATACATGCGGCATTAAAGAGGATATAGAACACGTACTAGTTAACTGTATTAATCACTCACAAGCCAGACAAAATTTACAATCAAACTTGGATAAGGTTCAAATACAAAATGTTAATACCAAAATATTGCTAGATCCTCCTAAAGATAAACAACAATATGTCTGGTCGTGCTTGGTTCAATATTTAACAGAAATTGATTACCGTAAATTTATATAAGTATTAAAAAAAATAAAAGTAATATAAATAAAATAAATAAAATACACTGCAAGAGTTATCCGGGTCAGTGACTCAGAAATGGAGTCAGGCCGTAACCGGCAGTACAGCAGGCTCTTCAAGACGGCTTAACAACACATCGGTAAGAAGACCAACTGCACTGCAAGAGTTATCCGGGTCAGTGACTCAGAAATGGAGTCAGGCCGTAACCGGCAGTACAGCAGGCTCTTCATGACGGCTCAACAAAACATCGTTAAGAAGATCAACTACACTGCAAGAGTTATCCGGGTCAGTGACTCAGAAATGGAGTCAGGCCGTAACCGGCAGTACAGCAAGCTCTTCAAGACGAATTAAAATCGAAATAAATTTTTAACCTAAAAAAATGTTTGAAATAATTAAACATATTTAAAATAAGTCAAAATATATTTAGTGCTAAGTAAATTAAACTATTGAAATTATGCTAACTAAACAGTAACTCACGATAACCCTTGGCTTTTTTTTTTCAAATTCGCGGCATCCAAATTATTTTTGTGTCTACTTTTGGTCCTTATATAAATTTTCCATATCATTAAGCCGCAAGTCAAATCTAAGACTAAAAAAATGGTACTTCGCAAGATCTGGTTTGCGCTAACCCAGTTTTAATTAGCGTGGGGCGCTGTCTTCTTGCGGGCAGCGTTCCAGTGTACTAGCACTATAAAGTCTCAATATAAGTAGCACTAGCACAAAGCAGTCAAAATTATACATACACAATTGTTTTTTTATTTATTTTATTTTTATTGTACTTAATTCTCTTTTTTTTTTATAGTACATACAAAACATCTTACTAATTATTTTTGCAAAACTCGCATACACAAATTTAGGCATCTTTCGGTTTATACAAAATATTTGGCAAATAAATTCACATACACAATTTGGCATATTAAAATTTTCCGCTCTTTACTTGGCTGCTGGTGTACCAGGACAACGTTGCTGCCGTTCACTGCTGTTTGCTTGGCCTAGCTTTCCTCCTGTTCCTACTTCTGGTGGCTCCGTGTTTATTAATTATTTATTTTTACGTATATACTTTTTTATTTATTTTTATTTTATTTTATGTTTCATATAAAAATTTCATTTTTATATAAGTTTATTTTATTTATTTTTATATTCTTTTCTTTTCTTTATTTATTAACTTATTCATCAATTTATTTATTCATTTAGTTATTAAAATTTTTTACTCTATATTATTTTTTAATAATTTTGTTTTTGTCATTGTAAATTATATCAATTACCATATGGTAAAAATTAAATTATTTAATGCCCAAAAAGGCGCAAGCCAGGGCCGACCGTGTAAGGGCTGTATAGCCAGTCAAGGTCGTTAAAAACTTTCATTTGTTGTTTGAACATTATTGTTATTTGTCGTTCAACTCGCACACATCTTTCAACAACCAAAGTCGCAAAATGTCTGATGCACCAGTAGTAGTCAAGACTCCAGCTAAGTCACCAAAGAAGAAAGCTGCAGCTAAACCAAAGAAAGTAGCTACTCATCCAAAATACAGCGAGATGGTAGGGAAAGCTATCTCTGCATTGAAAGAGCGCGGTGGCTCTAGCCGTCAAGCCATCCTTAAGTACATCATAGCAAACTTCAATGTTGGTAGCGATGCAAAAACAGTCAACACTCACTTGAAGTTAGCTTTGAAATCAGGAGTGAAGAGCAATAGCTTGAAACAGTCGAAGGGTACCGGCGCTTCTGGAAGTTTTAAGATAGGTGAAGTGGCTAAACCAGCTAAGAAGCCAGCAAAGAAAGCAGTTAAGTCTAAAGCCGCTAAACCAAAGAAGGCAAAGACACCTAAAAAGACTGCCACAAAGAAACCTGCAGCAAGGAAACCAGCTGGCGAAAAGAAAGCAGCTAAACCAAAAGCAAAGAAACCAGCTACCAAGAAACCTGCTGCAAAACCCGCTGCCAAATCTGCAAAGAAAGCCACAAAATCACCAAAAAAGACCAAGGCTGCAGCTAAACCAAAGAAGGCAAAGACCCCAAAGAAGAAGTAAATGGAGGAAGCATATGATGCTTTTAAAGCTTAAACAGCCCTTTTAAGGGCTACCAAAATTTTTCAAAAAGAGTCTGAAATTGTTGCATGGTACATAACTTGGTTACAAATAAAATCAAGCTCGTCCCCATATTCCATATCTGTCTTTCTATTCTTGCATTTTTTTGTCTTCTCTAAAGTGCATGTGAACTTGTTAAGTTTTACTATCTTCCACTCTGGATCGTGTAGTTTATATATATTTTTATACCTGATAATTTTCTTATTTTATACAAATTCTGTCAAGAAATGCTAAATACACGACTTTCGGCGGTTCCTAAATTTATATATCAAATTTTTTAGCACTTTAGTGTCTACGACCATATCACGTTGAAAACACCGGTTCTCGTCCGATCACCGAAGTTAAGCAACGTCGAGCTCGGTTAGTACTTGGATGGGTGACCGCCTGGGAATACCGGGTGTTGTAGACATTTTCTTCTTTTATTTTTTTTACTTATAATTTTTCACTTCTCCCAAACATACGTTCTATCTTTTTTATTTCTTTATATGGATGTCTGGGGATGTAACATTTAATATAATATATCTAACTTTTGAAGGAAACAGAAAATATATCATTCATAATTTAATTTTTTTCATTACCAACCTGGTGAAATCTTTTAAACTATTTTTAAAAATAAATGCAAATCCAGTAATGTACACGTCGGGCCATATATAAGCTTGAGAATTTCACTCTTTTCACATGCATGTGGCTCAAAAACTTAAAACGAAAATCTTAAAAATACTGTTATCCGCCATTTTTGTCCTTTGAACTCGTCTCTTCCTTTTTGACCAGGGCTTATATGATTCACAACATTTCTGAAAGGATTGTGATTATCAAATATTCATTTCAGCAAAAACAAATAAAAAACAATAAATACTAATTAAAGCTTGTAAAACTCAAGCAAAAAAGTCGACTATTTGAAACTTTGTTCCAACTCAGTCAAGGAAGTCCCAGGGACTTCCGGTTTTGGATTTGGATAACGAAGACGTGCCTTCTAAACCAGAGAAAAATCTGTTAAGTTTGTGTTGTGTGACTAGCCATCCGTTGATGGTTAGTCAATATTATTTCATATATTGTTTTAGTAGAACTATTTGTGGCCATATTTTGTGCATTTTTGACACTTATTAAGACTTTCACACCTCCCTTCACCATGTCTGGTGGAAGGGGGGATGGTCGTTCCATCAAGGAAAAAACTGTGTTAGTGGATGTAGGTGACAATCGGACTATAAAAGCTGTCGATGTCATCGCTAATGTGGAAAAAGAAGTTGGTGAGGGAACAGTCCTTGCATGTGTTCCAAAAAGTGGTAATAGTTATGAACTTACGTTGTCTGATAAAGATGCTTTAGATTTGATTGTGGATACAGGTTTTAAGGTTAAGAACTCAAATTTTAAACCCAGAGCTATTTTTTTCGCGTGATAAAGTTGTCAGTTTTTTCAACGTTTCACACTATGTGCCCGACTCTGAAATACGAGAGAAATTGCAGGAGTTTGGTGTAACACTCAAGTCGCCCATTAAGCGGAAAATGTATCCTGGTACTGACGTCGCTAATGGTACACGGTATGTAGTAGTTAGATTTTCCCCTGAACGACAAAGTTTACCATATACATTGAAACTATCAACTGGTGTGAGCTCATTTGAATATATAAGAGTAGTTCATGACGAACAAAAGAGAGTCTGTACCCAGTGTTTTGAGACAAGTCATGTTTATGCAAACTGTCCGGATAATATTTGCTATAAGTGTAAACGCTTCGGACATCTAGCAAGAGCTTGTCAAACTCCACCGTGTGAAACATGTCATAAAGTGTTACCATACTGTCGGTGTGAGCCGGTTTGGAACAGGGATAGAAATGAAAAAAATGAAAATGAATCAAATAATGATAACACAGAAAATGATATAAATGCTAACAATCCAGAAAATGAAACAAATTCTGACATTCCTGGACATGAAACAAACACTGAACATCAAGAAAATGATGATATGAACGAGAATGAAGCTGAAGACGAGCACACGGATGGAGTCAATGGTGATGATGATAACATGGAGCAAAGTGATGTTGACGATGATAACACGGAGAAAAGTGACGGTGGCGATGATACCATGGAGGAAAGTGATGTTGACAATGATGACAAAGATGAACATTTCAATGAAAACGCTAAAAATGACAATGATGTTACAGATTCCAATGAACAACAAACGTCTGGTGTTGACAATGATGTTCTAGATTTGATGACTGATGCTGAACATTCAAACAAACAAGAGGCAGTAATTGTTGATAATAAAATGCATAAAAAAGGGGGGTCTAGCCCATCAAAATTAGAGCCACAGCCAGTTCCTCGTGGGCCTAATTTGACTGATTCTGTTGGTAAAAATACAGGAGTTGATGAATCTAAGGTAGTTGATATTGAAATGACCGACGAGGAATTGGCTGCGAATATGAGTAAAATTAGGAGGAAGCGTTTAGTTACATCTCCAAAATTTACTTCAGATGAGCTTAAAAAATTTAGGAGGGAACCCCGGAATAAAGTATCAAGTTCAAGTTCATAGATATAAAGTTATTTTCTTTCTTACTTTTTGTACAGATGGTTAATATTGTATCTATAAATGCTAATGGTTTGAGGGATCAGTCAAAATTCCAAAAGTTTTGTTCTTTTTGTTCGGAAAATTATTATGATGTTGTAGCTATCCAAGAAACTTTTTGGTCAGATGATGTAGTTACTAGTTTTTCTAAGTTTTGGAATGGTAAAATATTTTACTCGTGTGCTGAAACACATAGACAAGGTGTTGCCTTTTTGATAAGTAAAAAGGTTGAACATGAAGTAAATTATATACAAAGTTTTGACGGTAGATGTGTACATATTCAATTACAACAAGATGAAAAATTAATAAATATTGTTAATTGTTATGCACCTAATTCGGTTCTTGAGAGAACTACATTTTTCGAAAACTTGAGTGGAAAATTGATAAACACAGAAAACATTATTTTGTTGGGTGATATGAACACATCTATGTCAAAACTTGACAGGTGCGGAAAAACACAACACACAGAAGACAAATCATACAAGTCAATTAATCAGTTGTGCGAAAATTTTAATATCTATGATATATGGCGAGCAAGAAATCCAACGTCACGAATATTCTCTTGGCGTCGAGTTGTACAAAATAATCTAATTCAGAGTAGATTGGATTTTATATTTATTCCAAAATCCTTTTCTGTATTTGTGAAGAACGTTTATTATAAACATAATGCGTTCAGCGACCATTCTTTTGTAAATCTGAATATAGATTTTAGTGAAATTGAGAGAGGCCCGGGTTTATGGATATTTAATAATAAATTGTTAGATGACGAAGAGTTTGTGAATAAAATTAATAAATTAATTGGAACTGAAAAACAATGTCCTCTTTATGACGAAGAACCTTTGGTTTGGTATGATAATTTAAAATATAAAATAAAACAACTAGCAAAAGTTATTGCGCAAGATAAATCCCGTGCCGAAAAATCGGAATATTTTAAAATTCAAAGAGAATTTGAAAAAATTTCATTAGCCGTAGCTAATAATGAAATTGTTGATTTAAATAAATTTGAGGAAATTAAATTGAAATTAAAATGTCATGAAGAAAACATTTGTAAAGGCGCGATTTTGCGTTCTAAAGCCCATTGGGCAATAGATGGTGACAAGAACTCTAAATATTTTTTACAGCTTGAAAAATATAAACAAAACTGTAATGTTATAAAAGAATTAAAAAATAGTGATAATAATATAGTCACATCTACGGAGGCAATTCTTGATGAAGTTCATAAATTTTATAAAGATTTATACTCTTGTACATCAATAAACAAAGATAAAGCAAATGAAATTTTAAATTTTATTTCGGAAAAAGTTTCTGAAGATGATATGGAAAATTTAGAAGCGGAATTTAGTTTGGATGACATAAAAGCTGCTTTATTTAGTATGCCTAAAAATAAATCTCCCGGTCCCGATGGACTAACTGTTGAATTCTTTTGTCATTTTTTCCATTCGTTCGGAGAAATATTTTTAAAAAGTTTTAAAGCCATTGAAGATGAAAAACTTATGACAAGATCTATGCGACACGGCATAATTACTTAGTCTATAAAAATAAAGGGGACAAAAATATGTTAAAAAACTTTAGACCCATTTCATTATTATGTGTGGATTATAAAATAATGGCTAGAATAATGTCCAACAGACTAAAATTTGTTTTGCCGAAATTGATTTCTATTTATCAAACGTGTTGTATTCCTGGACGAGATATTGCAGATACAACTGCAAGCATTCGAGATTTAATTGAAATTATTGAAAACGATGATTTAGAAGCTTTTCTTATAAAAGTTGACCAGGAAAAGGCTTTTGACAAAGTTGATCATGATTATTTATATTTAGTTTTAGAAAAATTTGGCTTTGGTCCAAAATTCATTCAGTGGATAAAAATATTTTATAAAAATGTAAACAGTAGCGTAAAATGTAATGGCTTTTTAACAAAATATGTTAAACTAAATAATTCAATAAAACAAGGATGTCCCGTTTCTGCTCTCCTTTACGTTTTAGTTGCAGAACCATTAGGGCAGGCCATAATAAAGAATAAAAATATTAAAGGTGTTGTTATTCCGAATTCAAATAAAGAGGCAAAAATTTTTCAACATGCAGATGATACGAATATTTTTACTGCCGACAAAAATTCTATAAAAGAAACTTTTAAAATTTTGAATCTATATAGTGAGGCGTCAGGTGCTAAAATTAATAAACAAAAATCTGAAATTTTATGCTTAGGTTCTGGTAGCATAAATGATCAAGAACTAAATACATTGCAAATTCAACGTTGTGAAACTGTAACTAAAGTCCTAGGTATTTATGTTGGTAAAGATAAACAGTTATGCGAATTATTGAATTGGAAAGATAAAATTAAAAAAATAAAAACAATTTTATTTTTTTGGAATAAAAGAGATCTAACACTACCTGGTAGAGCAGTTGTTCTTACTTCACTTATAATGTCTAGATTTTATTATACTTTAACAGTATGTCCGCTACCAGAAAACGTAAAAAACGAAATTCGATTAATAGTTTTAAAATTTCTTTGGCAACATAAATCTCACCTTGTAAAGTATCAAACAATAATTGGTCAAAAGTTAGCAGGAGGTTTAAATATTCCAGATATTTTTCTAAAAATGCAAGCTTTTAGATTAAAATTCCTTAGAAAATATCTTGACCCGAATTGCCAATCAATTTGGAAAAGTGCGCTTGATTATTTCATAAATAAAATTGAAAATATGGATTTAAAACAAAATATTGTGTTCACGTATTTAAATTCCAAACATCTAAAACACTTACCACTTTATTATCAAGAAATGTTTAATGCCTATTATAGAATAAAATCCAAGCTAAAATTTGAAATTGAAATTCAACATGTGTACGATAATCCTATTTTTTGTAATCCAAATATAAAGCTAAACGGTAAAATGCTTCTTTTCGAAAAATTCATTCACTCAGGTTTGATCCAGATAAAAGACATCTGTTATGAATTTATTCCCGTTTTTTTTACTTCCGGTTCGATTGTAGAAATAATCCAACAAAATTTTCCTGACGAAAAACCACACGAAATAAAAATTGCATACGACAAGATTTTAAGAGGTATTCCTGAAACGTGGAAAATTTTACTGAAATCCATAAACCCGTTAAATACCGAGAGTATTCCGAAATTACGTATTTGTCTAGAAAACGACAGAGAAGTTCCTTTTCTAGGGGCAGTTACAAATTTTTTTTACAAACTCTTACTGTCAGAAATGTTTGAAACGCCCACAGCTGAAAAGCATTGGGCGGAGAAATATCCGTCGATCAATTTTACTAAATTATATTCAGTAACCAATCAGAATGGTCTATCTCCTGACTGTCGTTGTCTGAACTACAGGATTGTACACAGGGCTATTTTTACCTTAGAAAAGTTGTTTAAATTTGGTCAAGTGGACAGCGACACATGCAAAGCGTGCGGCCTATATACAGAAAACTTGTTACACCTGTTTGCCTTATGTCCGAAGTTGACCCCGATACATAACTTTCTGAAAGATATGTTACACAACATTTTTATTGATTATCCCCCTGATGTTGTGAATTTGATAAATTATGAGGAACTGATGATATTTGGGTACCTTGGTCGTTCAAAGATTGTGAACACATATTTTTTGAACTTTTTTGTGAGTGTAGCTAGATTATGCATCTTCAAAACACGCAATCTTAAAGTGTTTCATGATAAAGATATAGATACAGTGAGACTATTCAAATTTACAATTAGAAAATATATAGAATATGCATACACTTATCACAAAATAAAACACCAACAACAGATCTTCGATAAATATTTTTTACGCAATAATTCCTTACTGCGTATTGAAAACGACAAAATAATTTTATTTTTTTAAACACCTGAAATCCATATCAAACTGATTACAATATTAATTAGTTGTTTCTGAATATTTTATTTTGAATCTTAAACAGAACAATACAATTTAAAAAAAAAGAAAGGTTGTCCGTCAAATGAATGACCAAAGGGTGTGTTTGACTTTTGCAAAAACATATTAGAGTTATCTCTCTTTGGGTATACAGTGAATCATTAATTGTTTTATAAACACATGTTTGTCTTTTAAAAAATATATCTAGATGGAAATCAATACTAACAAAAAGGTTAATACTAACAACTCTGTACATACCAAAGATGGCACCAAAGAGGTTTGTCTCTTGGTGTTTTTATGTAAATAGTAAATAAATAATTTTAATGATAAAAAAAAAAAACCGGTTCTCGTCCGATCACCGAAGTTAAGCAACGTCGAGCTCGGTTAGTACTTGGATGGGTGACCGCCTGGGAATACCGGGTGTTGTAGACATTTTCTTCTTTTATTTTTTTTACTTATAATTTTTCACTTCTCCCAAACATACGTTCTATCTTTTTTATTTCTTTATATGGATGTCTGGGGATGTAACATTTAATATAATATATCTAACTTTTGAAAGAAACAGAAAATATATCATTCATAATTTTATTTTTTTCATTACCAACCTGGTGAAATCTTTTAAACTATTTTTAAAAATAAATGCAAATCCAGTAATGCACACGTCGGGCCATATATAAGCTTGAAAATTTTACTCTTTTCACATGCATGTGGCTCAAAAACTTAAAACGAAAATCTTACAAATACTGTTATCCGCCATTTTTGTCCTTTGAACTCGTCTCTTCCTTTTTGACCAGGGCTTATATGATTCACAACATTTCTGAAAGGATTGTGATTAACAAATATTCATTTCAGCAAAAACAAATAAAAAACAATAAATACTAATTAAAGCTTGTAAAACTCAAGCAAAGAAAGGTCGACTATTTGAAACTTTGTTCCAACTCAGTCAAGGAAGTCCCGGTTTCGAATTTTGTCATCTTGGTGTGCTTTCATATCCAAGGCAAAATTTAAATTTCTGTGAAGTCTCTTTATTTCTGCGTATATCTGAAAACAAAAACATATTTAGAAATGATTTTACTTCAAATACATACCATTTTTATAGCACAATCTAGTTTTTGTGAAATAATACATCACGTTTTCTGATGAAGAATCGCACGAGTGAAATTGACAAGTTGCACATTAATCGTAAATATTTCTTCACTTGTGATATTTTGTTTAATTTTAATCACATATTCTGAAAGAAAAATTCCTGCTGAACATTTTCGTATATGATTTATTTATCAAAAAGTACAATTTATTTGAAACAAATGGTTAAAACTTGTCGAACAAGCACACAGAAATTCTTGTCGATTTGTTTGAAATAGATTGTCATGAAAGTTTAAGGGTGCTCTCGTCGAGGTCCGCGTTATGAGATTAACTAGCCGCAAACCGCAATTTTGCACATCATTGTTATTTGTCGTTCAACTCGCACACATCTTTCAACAACCAAAGTCGCAAAATGTCTGATGCACCAGTAGTAGTCAAGACTCCAGCTAAGTCACCAAAGAAGAAAGCTGCAGCTAAACCAAAGAAAGTAGCTACTCATCCAAAATACAGCGAGATGGTAGGGAAAGCTATCTCTGCATTGAAAGAGCGCGGGGGCTCTAGCCGTCAAGCCATCCTTAAGTACATCATAGCAAACTTCAATGTTGGTAGCGATGCAAAAACAGTCAACACTCACTTGAAGTTAGCTTTGAAATCAGGAGTGAAGAGCAATAGCTTGAAACAGTCGAAGGGTACCGGCGCTTCTGGAAGTTTTAAGATAGATGAAGTGGCTAAACCAGCTAAGAAGCCAGCAAAGAAAGCAGTTAAGTCTAAAGCCGCTAAACCAAAGAAGGCAAAGACACCTAAAAAGACTGCCACAAAGAAACCTGCAGCAAGGAAACCAGCTGGCGAAAAGAAAGCAGCTAAACCAAAAGCAAAGAAACCAGCTACCAAGAAACCTGCTGCAAAACCCGCTGCCAAATCTGCAAAGAAAGCCACAAAATCACCAAAAAAGACCAAGGCTGCAGCTAAACCAAAGAAGGCAAAGACCCCAAAGAAGAAGTAAATGGAGGAAGCATATGATGCTTTTAAAGCTTAAACAGCCCTTTTAAGGGCTACCAAAATTTTTCAAAAAGAGTCTGAAATTGTTGCATGGTACATAACTTGGTTACAAATAAAATCAAGCTCGTCCCCATATTCCATATCTGTCTTTCTATTCTTGCATTTTTTTTGTCTTCTCTAAAGTGCATGTGAACTTGTTAAGTTTTACTATCTTCCACTCTGGATCGTGTAGTTTATATATATTTTTATACCTGATAATTTTCTTATTTTATACAAATTCTGTCAAGAAATGCTACATACACGACTTTCGGCGGTTCCTAACTTTATATATCAAATTTTTTAGCACTTTAGTGTCTACGACCATATCACGTTGAAAACACCGGTTCTCGTCCGATCACCGAAGTTAAGCAACGTCGAGCTCGGTTAGTACTTGGATGGGTGACCGTCTTGGAATACCGGGTGTTGTAGACATTTTCTTCTTTTATTTTTTTTACTTATAATTTTTCACTTCTCCCAAACATACGTTCTATCTTTTTTATTTCTTTATATGGATGTCTGGGGATGTAACATTTAATATAATATATCTAACTTTTGAAGGAAACAGAAAATATATCATTCATAATTATATTTTTTTCATTACCAACCTGGTGAAATCTTTTAAACTATTTTTAAAAATAAATGCAAATCCAGTAATGCACACGTCGGGCCATATATAAGCTTGAAAATTTTACTCTTTTCACATGCATGTGGCTCAAAAACTTAAAACGAAAATCTTAAAAATACTGTTATCCGCCATTTTTGTCCTTTGAACTCGTCTCTTCCTTTTTGACCAGGGCTTATATGATTCACAACATTTCTGAAAGGATTGTGATTAACAAATATTCATTTCAGCAAAAACAAATAAAAAACAATAAATACTAATTAAAGCTTGTAAAACTCAAGCAAAGAAAGGTCGACTATTTGAAACTTTGTTCCAACTCAGTCAAGGAAGTCCCGGTTTCGAATTTTGTCATCTTGGTGTGCTTTCATATCCAAGGCAAAATTTAAATTTCTGTGAAGTCTCTTTATTTCTGCGTATATCTGAAAGCAAAAACATATTTAGAAATGATATTACTTCAAATACATAGTATTACCATTTTTATAGCACAATCTAGTTTTTGTGAAATAATACAACACGTTTTCTGATGAAGAATCGCACGAGTGAAATTGACAAGTTGCACATTAATCGTAAGTATTTCTTCACTTGTGATATTTTGTTTAATTTTAATCATCACATATTCTGAAAGAAAAATTCCTGCTGAACATTTTCGTATATGATTTATATATCAAAAAGTACAATTTATTTGAAACAAATGGTTAAAACTTGTCGAACAAGCACACATAAATTCTTGTCGATTTGTTTGAAATAGATTGTCATGAAAGTTTAAGGGTGCTCTCGTCGAGGTCCGCGTTATGAGATTAACTACCCGCAAACCGCAATTTTGCACATCATTGTTATTTGTCGTTCAACTCGCACACATCATTGAACAATCAAAGTCGCAAAATGTCTGATGCACCAGTAGTAGTCAAGACTCCAGCTAAGTCACCAAAGAAGAAAGCTGCAGCTAAACCAAAGAAAGTAGCTACTCATCCAAAATACAGCGAGATGGTAGGGAAAGCTATCTCTGCATTGAAAGAGCGCGGGGGCTCTAGCCGTCAAGCCATCCTTAAGTACATCATAGCAAACTTCAATGTTGGTAGCGATGCAAAAACAGTCAACACTCACTTGAAGTTAGCTTTGAAAACAGGAGTGAAGAGCAATAGCTTGAAACAGTCGAAGGGTACCGGCGCTTCTGGAAGTTTTAAGATAGGTGAAGTGGCTAAACCAGCTAAGAAGCCAGCAAAGAAAGCAGTTAAGCCTAAAACCGCTAAACCAAAGAAGGCAAAGACACCTAAAAAGACTGCCACAAAGAAACCTGCAGCAAAGAAACCAGCTGGTGAAAAGAAAGCAGCTAAACCAAAAGCAAAGAAACCAGCTACCAAGAAACCTGCTGCAAAACCCGCTGCCAAATCTGCAAAGAAAGCCACAAAATCACCAAAAAAGACCAAGGCTGCAGCTAAACCAAAGAAGGCAAAGACCCCAAAGAAGAAGTAAATGGAGGAAGCATATGATGCTTTTAAAGCTTAAACAGCCCTTTTAAGGGCTACCAAAATTTTTCAAAAAGAGTCTGAAATTGTTGCATGGTACATAACTTGGTTACAAATAAAATCAAGCTCGTCCCCATATTCCATATCTGTCTTTCTATTCTTGCATTTTTTTGTCTTCTCTAAAGTGCATGTGAACTTGTTAAGTTTTACTATCTTCCACTCTGGATCGTGTAGTTTATATATATTTTTATACCTGATAATTTTCTTATTTATACAAATTCTGTCAAGAAATGCTAAATACACGACTTTCGGCGGTTCCTAACTTTATATATCAAATTTTTTAGCACTTTAGTGTCTACGACCATATCACGTTGAAAACACCGGTTCTCGTCCGATCACCGAAGTTAAGCAACGTCGAGCTCGGTTAGTACTTGGATGGGTGACCGCCTGGGAATACCGGGTGTTGTAGACATTTTCTTCTTTTATTTTTTTTACTTATAATTTTTCACTTCTCCCAAACATACGTTCTATCTTTTTTATTTCTTTATATGGATGTCTGGGGATGTAACATTTAATATAATATATCTAACTTTTGAAGGAAACAGAAAATATATCATTCATAATTTTATTTTTTTCATTACCAACCTGGTGAAATCTTTTAAACTATTTTTAAAAATAAATGCAAATCCAGTAATGCACACGTCGGGCCATATATAAGCTTGAAAATTTTACTCTTTTCACATGCATGTGGCTCAAAAACTTAAAACGAAAATCTTAAAAATACTGTTATCCGCCATTTTTGTCCTTTGAACTCGTCTCTTCCTTTTTGACCAGGGCTTATATGATTCACAACATTTCTGAAAGGATTGTGATTAACAAATATTCATTTCAGCAAAAACAAATAAAAAACAATAAATACTAATTAAAGCTTGTAAAACTCAAGCAAAAAAAGGTCGACTATTTGAAACTTTGTTCCAACTCAGTCAAGGAAGTCCCGGTTTCGAATTTTGTCATCTTGGTGTGCTTTCATATCCAAGGCAAAATTTAAATTTCTGTGAAGTCTCTTTATTTCTGCGTATATCTGAAAGCAAAAACATATTTAGAAATGATTTTACTTCAAATACATACCATTTTTATAGCACAATCTAGTTTTTGTGAAATAATACAACACGTTTTCTGATGAAGAATCGCACGAGTGAAATTGATACGGACCACAAAAACAAAATAACCATTGAAGCAGCTGCTACAAAAGAAAAAAACGAAAATAAGGTTACTAAAAATAGAGTCTATAAAGTTATACCTAAACCTGTTGATACTGAAATCCTAAATATTAAAAAGCAGGAAAATATGCTAAGACAAACAGGGGTAGATATCAAAATTGTAAAACAATTAGGTAAAGCTGGGTATCTTTTAGTTACGCTATCTGATAAACATGCACACAATAAATCTATTCCCTTAACCACTCAGGGACAAGAGTATGATTTACTGCCATATAAGCCTAACCCTAAATTTTGTACTAAATGCGCAAGTTTAGGTCACTATGCCAAACAATGCAGAAAATCAAGCAATACATGTATTAAATGTGCTGGTAAACATGCCACCAAAAACTGTAATGATAAAACCATAAAATGTAACAACTGTGGCGGTAAACATCAGGCAATAGATAAATCATGCCCCAAATATATATTCCAAAAACAGGTATTGGAAAATATGTACAGTTATAAAATGTCATTTGAACAAGCTAAACAAAAGGCACAACAAAAAGGTGAAACCATACCTAAAATAATTAGTTCCCCAGTGTCAGAAAATGAAACCGTACCTAAAATAATTAGTACATCAAATGTCACACCTGGTAAATCATATGCTGACAGTGTTAAATCAAAAGTAATTAATAATGACACCGATATTATTAGCGACAATGAAGCCAATATGTCACCGGTAGATAATTCAGAAATAAACATAGATCAAAATTTTGATATTGAAACAGAGAATACACAAATAGAAGATCAAACACCCAGTATTCCTAATAAAGATAGAAAAAACATGTCAGATATACGCAAAACTATAATTGAACCACCAAGTAAAGACGTAAATGATCGCAAAAACTGGGAAACCCTAATTACAGGGATATGGAATATTGCGGACTATCAAGGTGATATCTCTGTTCCCATCATGCGCCTCTTTGCAACCTTTATCAGAGAGCAATTTTGCAAAGAAATAATGGTCGACGTCATTTAAAGAAATAATAAACAACAAGTAATTTAAACAATTAATTAACTGTAATGGGGTTTCACATATTACAGTGGAATGCGCGATCACTTTATGCGAACGCAAATTCCCTCAAACATTATTTAGACACACATAATAACCCAGAAATTATTTGTGTACAAGAAACTCACTTTAAAGATAATAGGTACGTAAAACTACAAGGCTACCATCCACCAATCATTCAAAATAGAAAGATACCGATTCAACCTAAAGGTAAAAATAAAAAGAGACCTCAAATAGGAGGAGGAGTAGCCATTTATGTTTCGATTCAAGTTAATTTCTCACAACTTAATTTTAATACTGATAACATAGAAGTAGTAGGCGTATCTGTAAACTGTCAAAATAATAAGATAAATATAGTTAATGTGTATAGACCCCCAAATCAAGATATTAAATTTAATGACTATCAAGAAGTTCTGCATAATTTATCAGATAATATAGTGCTACTTGGAGATTTTAATAGTAGATCCTCGATGTGGGGGTCTAGCACAACAGATAGCAATGGTAACATTATTGAAAAGGTCATAGACCAAAATAACATGATAATTTTAAACGACGGTACAGGTACATTTCAAACTGTAACAGGCAACCGAACACAAATAGACCTAACATTAGTCTCCGCCTCGATAGCCAATGACAGTCAATGGTCAGAGTTAGATGATAAACTAGGCTCTGATCACTTCCCAGTACTCACCGTATTAAATGCAAAACCGGTAAAAAATCAAGTCTGCACTCCACAAAGATGGATTTACGATAAAGCAGACTGGCACAGGTTCACTACTCTTTGTAACGAAATAAATGTAGATAATATAAAACATGACGATATTGAAATTTTTAATCAAAATCTATGTGAAGTTGTGACTAAAATCGCAGACGAAACAATCCCCAAAACTAGTGGTACAGTACATACAAGAAAAAACTGTCCCTGGTGGAACGATGATTGTACAAATGCAAAAAAAAATAAGCGTCATAAACATAGAGTATATGATAAATCAAAATCAGAAGAAAATCATGAATTATATAAAACCGCAGTTAAGGAGTTCAAACGTATCACTGATAAGGCAAAAACTGACTACTGGCAAAATTTCAATGACAAACTGAATTATAAAACTAACGTAAAAACAGTTTGGAACACAGTTAAAGGTCTTAAAGGGGCAAAATCATCCACCCTACCTACACTTATTAATGACACCAAACAAGCGGTATCAAATGTAGATAAAGCAAACATGCTCGCCGGAACTTTTGCCGAAGCATCCAGTGACAATAATTTAGATCCTACATTCAGAACTCATAAAATAAAAACCGAAATAGAAAATCCAATTAATAGGGACGATGATGAGCAACATAATAGGTCAAAGTTTAATATACCATTCAACAAAAACGAACTATATAAGGTGCTTAAGACCAAAAAGACAACTGCGCATGGTGATGACCGTATAACATATGAAATGTTCAAACATATGCCTGAAAGTATGATCGATATTATGTTGCAATTAATAAATCAAGTGTGGGTAACTGGTCAACTACCACACAGCTGGAAACATGCAAATGTAATCCCTATACTAAAACCTAATAAAAATAAATCGGACCCTAAATCCTATAGGCCTATTTCTCTTACATCAAATTTTTGTAAACTAATGGAAAGCATGGTTAATGTTAGACTTAAATATCTTCTAACGGAGAAAAATATAATAAATGAAACACAAAGTGGGTTTCGTGAAGGTCGCTCCACATTAGACCATTTACTGCGACTGGAAACAGACATTAAAAAAGCTAAAGTACGTAAACAATTTCTACTAGCCATATTTCTTGATATTGAAAAGGCATTTGACTTAGTATGGCGTTTTGGTTTGCTAAAAAAGTGCAAAGATTACGGTATAAATGGTAGGTTATTTAACTTCATAAAAGACTTTCTGCAAGGTAGAAAAATTCAAGTAAAAGTAAATCAAGAAGCCTCAGACGAATATGATCTTAACAATGGTATCCCGCAAGGTAGCGTCATCAGCCCCACATTATTTAATATCATGATTAATGATTTAGTAGGTCTAGCAAAAAAACCCGCAGTAATGTCACAATTTGCCGACGACAGTGCTATGTGGTACCGAGGTGGAAATATTAAATATCTTACAAAAAAAATGCAAGAAACCCTTAATAACATAAGTGGATGGTCTAAAAAATGGGGTTTTAAAATTTCTAAAACCAAAACAATAGGAGTTATATTTGGAGATCGTCAAGTTTATTCAGTTAACCTAATGCTAGATAATCAACCAATCAAATTCCAGAAACATGTCAAATTTCTTGGTCTCATATTTGATAGACAGTTAACTTGGAATAAACACATAAACTATTTACAAGAAAGATCTAAAGCAATATTAAACGTACTCAGGTATGTTCAAGCAAACAATTATGGCATGGGTACTGATTCTCTTCTCATGCTATATAAATCACTACTTAGATCGGTACTTGACTATGGATGTCAAGCGTTTAAATCAGCATCAATAACTGTAAAATCTAAATTAGATATAATACAAGCTAAAGGTCTTCGCATAGTGTTAGGGGCCCACAAATCGACCCCGCTAGAAACAATACTAGCCGAGTCTGGCGAAATGCCATTACAATTAAGAAGAGACCACCTTTCTCTTAAATATTATGCTCGTACTAAACAAAATCCATCAAATCCAGCCAATCAATTAGTAGATGACTGTATTGAATATCAAATTTATAATCATAAATGGAATGACCATAACATACCCTATGGATTCAGAGTCCAAAATCTACTTAAAGATAACGACCTAGACAAAATAAAGTTGGTAACTAAAAATATTCAAGATCCACCACCATAGATTATAGGTCAAGCAAAAATATCTAGTAACATCAAAGACAGCATCAGTAAAAAAGAAAATCCGCATATCATTAAGGCAAAAGCGTTAGAGTACATTGACAATGCTTATAAAAATCATTTAAAAATTTACACCGATGGCTCAAAAGACCCAGCTTCGGGTAAAACTGGATACGCCTTTCTTATACCATCAAAGTTGATTGCAAGCTATAAACGAACGTAGGACAATCTTTCCGTGTACACCACAGAAATGACGGCCATTTATCAATCATTAAAGTGGCTATTTTCCAATCAACAGCCAGGGCAAAAAGTTGTTATTCTCACTGACTCATATAGTGCAATCCAATCTATACAAAATAATGTATCAAGTAGACCCGATATCCTAGAACCAATTCAAATACTAGCTTGCCGTCTAAAACAAAAAAATATAGAAGTAACCATAGAATGGATACCAGCGCATGTTGGTATCCTAGGTAATGAACAGGTTGACAAACTAGCTAAATTAGCGCTAAGTAATGATAAAATTGACCTTAACCTGAGTCTAAGTGCAAACGAATTCATTGCAATAACAACAGCATTATATAAGAAAAAGTGGCAAGCTAGATGGGATAACACATGCTCCCTATGGAGTCGTTCTATAAATAATACAGTAAATAAAAAACCCACTTTTTATCAAGGTAATCGATATCATGCAAAACAATAACTAGACTTAGGTTGGGTACTACTTTATTACCCGGTCAGCTAGGCCAGCACATCCGCAATGTATCTCCAATATGCAATACATGCGGCATTAAAGAGGATATTGAACACGTACTAGTTAACTGTATTAATCACTCACAAGCCAGACAAAATTTACAATCAAACTTGGATAAGGTTCAAATACAAAATGTTAATACCAAAATATTGCTAGATCCTCCTAAAGATAAACAACAATATGTCTGGTCGTGCTTGGTTCAATATTTAACAGAAATTGATTACCATAAATTCATATAAGTATTAAAAAAAAATAAAAGTAATATAAATAAAATAAATAAAATACACTGCAAGAGTTATCCGGGTCAGTGACTCAGAAATGGAGTCAGGCCGTAACCGGCAGTACAGCAGGCTCTTCAAGACGGCTTAACAACACATCGGTAAGAAGACCAACTGCACTGCAAGAGTTATCCGGGTCAGTGACTCAGAAATGGAGTCAGGCCGTAACCGGCAGTACAGCAGGCTCTTCAAGACGGCTTAACAACACATCGGTAAGAAGACCAACTGCAATGCAAGAGTTATCCGGTACAGTGACTCAGAAATGGAGTCAGGCCGTAACCGGCAGTACAGCAGGCTCTTCATGACGGCTCAACAAAACATCGTTAAGAAGATCAACTACACTGCAAGAGTTATCCGGTACAGTGACTCAGAAATGGAGTCAGGCCGTAACCGGCAGTACAGCAAGATCTTCAAGACGAATTAAAATCGAAATAAATTTTTAACCTAAAAAAATGTTTGAAATAATTAAACATATTTAAAATTAGTCAAAATATATGTAGTGCTAAGTAAATTAAACTATTGAAATTATGCTAACTAAACAGTAACTCACGATAACCTTTGGCTTTTTTTTCCAAATTCGCGGCATCCAAATTATTTTTGTGTCTACTTTTGGTCCTTATATAAATTTTCCATATCATTAAGCCGCAAGTCAAATCTAAGACTAAAAAAATGGTACTTCGCAAGATCTGGTTTGCGCTAACCCAGTTTTAATTAGCGTGGGGCGCTGTCTTCTTGCGGGCAGCGTTCCAGTGTACTAGCACTATAAAGTCTCAATATAAGTAGCACTAGCACAAAGCAGTCAAAACTATACATACACCCTTTGGTTTTTTATTTATTTTATTTTTATTGTACTTAATTGTGTCTTTTTTTTTATAGTACATACAAAACATCTTACTAATTATTTTTGCAAAACTCGCATACACAAATTTAGGCATCTTTCGGTTTATACAAAATATTTGGCAAACAAATTCACATACACAATTTGGCATATCAAAATTTTCCGCTCTTTACTTGGCTGCTGGTGTACCAGGACAACGTTGCTGTTTGCTTGGCTTTGCTTTCCTCCTGTTCCTACTTCTGGTAGCTCCGTGTTTATTAATTATTTATTTTTACGTATATATTTTTTATTTATTTTTATTTTATTTTATGATTCATATAAAAATTTCATTTTTATATTAGTTTAGTTTATTTTATTTATTTTTATATTCTTTTCTTTTCTTTATTTATTAACTTATTCATCAATTTATTTATTCATTTAGTTATTAAAATTTTAACTCTATATTATTTTTTAATAATTTTTTTTTTTTTTGTCATTTTAAATTATATCAATTACCATATGGTAAAAATTAAATTATTTAATGCCCCAAAAGGCGCAAGCCAGGGCCGACCGTGCAAGGGCTGTATAGCCAGTCAAGGTCGTTAAAAACTTCCATTTGTTGTTTGCACATCATTGTTATTTGTCGTTCAACTCGCACACATCTTTCAACAACCAAAGTCGCAAAATGTCTGATGCACCAGTAGTAGTCAAGACTCCAGCTAAGTCACCAAAGAAGAAAGCTGCAGCTAAACCAAAGAAAGTAGCTACTCATCCAAAATACAGCGAGATGGTAGGGAAAGCTATCTCTGCATTGAAAGAGCGCGGGGGCTCTAGCCGTCAAGCCATCCTTAAGTACATCATAGCAAACTTCAATGTTGGTAGCGATGCAAAAACAGTCCACACTCACTTGAAGTTAGCTTTGAAATCAGGAGTGAAGAGCAATAGCTTGAAACAGTCGAAGGGTACCGGCGCTTCTGGAAGTTTTAAGATAGGTGAAGTGGCTAAACCAGCTAAGAAGCCAGCAAAGAAAGCAGTTAAGCCTAAAGCCGCTAAACCAAAGAAGGCAAAGACACCTAAAAAGACTGCCACAAAGAAACCTGCAGCAAAGAAACCAGCTGGTGAAAAGAAAGCAGCCAAACCAAAAGCAAAGAAACCAGCTACCAAGAAACCTGCTGCAAAACCCGCTGCCAAATCTGCAAAGAAAGCCACAAAATCACCAAAAAAGACCAAGGCTGCAGCTAAACCAAAGAAGGCAAAGACCCCAAAGAAGAAGTAAATGGAGGAAGCATATGATGCTTTTAAAGCTGAAACAGCCCTTTTAAGGGCTACCAAAATTTTTCAAAAAGAGTCTGAAATTGTTGCATGGTACATAACTTGGTTACAAATAAAATCAAGCTCGTCCCCATATTCCATATCTGTCTTTCTATTCTTGCATTTGTTTGTCTTCTCTAAAGTGCATGTGAACTTGTTAAGTTTTACTATCTTCCACTCTGGATCGTGTAGTTTATATATATTTTTATACCTGATAATTTTCTTATTTTATACAAATTCTGTCAAGAAATGCTAAATACACGACTTTCGGCGGTTCCTAACTTTATATATCAAATTTTTTAGCACTTTCGTGTCTACGACCATATCACGTTGAAAACACCGATTCTCGTCCGATCACCGAAGTTAAGCAACGTCGAGCTCGGTTAGTACTTGGATGGGTGACCGCCTGGGAATACCGGGTGTTGTAGACATTTTCTTCTTTTATTTTTTTTACTTATAATTTTTCACTTCTCCCAAACATACGTTCTATCTTTTTTATTTCTTTATATGGATGTCTGGGGATGTAACATTTAATATAATATATCTAACTTTTGAAGGAAACAGAAAATATATCATTCATAATTTTATTTTTTTCATTACCAACCTGGTGAAATCTTTTAAACTATTTTTAAAAATAAATGCAAATCCAGTAATGCACACGTCGGGCCATATATAAGCTTGAAAATTTTACTCTTTTCACATGCATGTGGCTCAAAAACTTAAAACGAAAATCTTAAAAATACTGTTATCCGCCATTTTTGTCCTTTGAACTCGTCTCTTCCTTTTTGACCAGGGCTTATATGATTCACAACATTTCTGAAAGGATTGTGATTAACAAATATTCATTTCAGCAAAAACAAATAAAAAACAATAAATACTAATTAAAGCTTGTAAAACTCAGGCAAAAAAAGGTCGACTATTTGAAACTTTGTTCCAACTCAGTCAAGGAAGTCCCGGTTTCGAATTTTGTCATCTTGGTGTGCTTTCATATCCAAGGCAAAATTTAAATTTCTGTGAAGTCTCTTTATTTCTGCGTATATCTGAAAACAAAAACATATTTAGAAATGATTTTACTTCAAATACATACCATTTTTATAGCACAATCTAGTTTTTGTGAAATAATACAACACGTTTTCTGATGAAGAATCGCACGAGTGAAATTGACAAGTTGCACATTGATCGTAAATATTTCTTCACTTGTGATATTTTGTTTAATTTTAATCACATATTCTGAAAGAAAAAATCCTGCTGAACATTTTCGTATATGATTTATATATCAAAAAGTACAATTTATTTGAAACAAATGGTTAAAACTTGTCGAACAAGCACACAGAAATTCTTGTCGAATTGTTTGAAATAGATTGTCATGAAAGTTTAAGGGTGCTCTCGTCGAGGTCCGCGTTATGAGATTAATTAGCCGCAAACCGCAATTTTGCACATCACAAAATTTCATTCATTCCTTCGCTTGTCATCGTCGATCGAGTCAACATCGTACGCGTCGATTTCAAAGCAATTACAGGAGAGGATTACGGTCTGTTGTTTTTTGTTCAATTGTTTAGTTAGCATATAAAACAATTTCTATTTTCACTTAAGATTATTTTCATTTCTTTTTATAATTTTTTGTAAGTTTATATAAATTTTATTTTTAATCTTTAGGTTTTAAACTTTTGATTTTGCTAAATAAGTTTATTATAATAAGTTAAACAAAGTTTATACTATTTTTGCTTTAAAAAAAAAAAAAAAACCAAAACTTAACTAAATTAAATTAAAAGTTCAGATAAAAAGAAATATGAGCAATATGACCAACAATAAAAGAAAAATTGACTCAAGAAGTCCACAACAATAAGGGGAATCACCTGATTCCAAAGTTTACAAACATAGTGAAGGCAATTCGCCACAAATACAATATGCAAAAAGGCAAAAGTTAAGCCCAAATAAAACTAAAACTAAAAGACCTGAGTCAAACAATGAAAAGGGCAAAAAAATGTTTCCCCCGAGTGAACCACTGATTATTACCTCAAGGGCAAAACAGTTCCTCTTACTGACCCTTAATTCACTTCATTATCTAATTATTACTATGTTAGGAAGTGTAAATGATCAGGCTATAAAGATCAAACCACTTAAGAACAGTGTGCTGGTTTACGCTCCATCTGAAACAATAAGGCGCAAAATACTTGGCTTAAATAAACTTGGTAAGTTTCAAATAAAAGTGTCTAAATTTGATACGGACCACAAAAACAAAATAACCATTGAAGCAGCTGCTACAAAAGAAAAAAACGAAAATAAGGTTACTAAAAATAGAGTCTATAAAGTTATACCTAAACCTGTTGATACTGAAATCCTAAATATTAAAAAGCAGGAAAATATGCTAAGACAAACAGGGGTAGATGTTAAAATTGTAAAACAATAAGGTAAAGCTGGGTATCTTTTAGTTACGCTATCTGATAAACATGCACACATCAAATCTATTCCCTTAACCACTCAGGGACAAGAGTATGATTTACTGCCATATAAGCCTAACCCTAAATTTTGTACTAAATGCGCAAGTTTAGGTCACTATGCCAAACAATGCAGAAAATCAAGCAATACATGTATTAAATGTGCTGGTAAACATGCCACCAAAAACTGTAATGATAAAAACCATAAAATGTAACAACTGTGGCGGTAAACATCAGGCAATAGATAAATCATGCCCCAAATATATATTCCCAAAACAGGTATTGGAAAATATGTACAGTTATAAAATGTCATTTGAACAAGCTAAACAAAGGGCACAACAAAAAAGTGAAACCATACCTAAAATAATTAGTTCCCCAGTGTCAGAAAATGAAACCATACCTAAAATAATTAGTACATCAAATGTCACACCTGGTAAATCATATGCTGACAGTGTTAAATCAAAAGTAATTAATAATGACACCGATATAATTAGCGACAATGAAGCCAATATGTCACCGGTAGATAATTCAGAAATAAACATAGATCAAAATTTTGATATTGAAACAGAGAATACACAAATAGAAGATCAAACACCCAGTATTCCTAATAAAGATAGAAAAAACATGTCAGATATACGCAAAACTATAATTGAACCACCAAGTAAAGACGTAAATGATCGCAAAAACTGGGAAACCCTAATTACAGGGATACGGAATATTGCGGACTATCAAGGTGATATCTCTGTTCCCATCATGCGCCTCTTTGCAACCTTTATCAGAGAGCAATTTTGCAAAGAAATAATGGTCGACGTCATTTAAAGAAATAATAAACAACAAGTAATTTAAACAATTAATTAACTGTAATGGGGTTACACATATTACAGTGGAATGCGCGATCACTTTATGCGAACGCAAATTCCCTCAAACATTATTTAGACACACATAATAACCCAGAAATTATTTGTGTACAAGAAACTCACTTTAAAGATAATAGGTACGTAAAACTACAAGGCTACCATCCACCAATCATTCGAAATAGAAAGATACCGATTCAATTTAAAGGTAAAAATAAAAAGAGACCTCAAATAGGAGGAGGAGTAGCCATTTATGTTTCGATTCAAGTTAATTTCTCACAACTTAAATTTAATACTGATAACATAGAAGTAGTAGGCGTATCTGTAAACTGTAAAAATAATAAGATAAATATAGTTAATGTGTATAGACCCCCCAATCAAGATATTAAATTTAATGACTATCAAGAAGTTCTGCATAATTTATCAGATAATATAGTGCTACTTGGAGATTTTAATAGTAGATCCTCGATGTGGGGGTCTAGCACAACAGATAGCAATGGTAACATTATTGAAAAGGTCATAGACCAAAATAACATGATAATTTCAAACGACGGTACAGGTACATTTCAAACTGTAACAGGCAACCGAACACAAATAGACCTAACATTAGTCTCCGCCTCGATAGCCAATGACAGTCAATGGTCAGTGTTAGATGATAAACTAGGCTCTGATCACTTCCCAGTACTCACCGTATTAAATGCAAAACCGGTAAAAAATCAAGTCTGCACTCCACAAAGATGGATTTACGATAAAGCAGACTGGCACAGGTTCACTACTCTTTGTAACGAAATAAATGTAGATAATATAAAACATGACGATATTGAAATTTTTAATCAAAATCTATGTGAAGTTGTGACTAAAATCGCAGACGAAACAATCCCCAAAACTAGTGGTACAGTACATACAAGAAAAAACTGTCCCTGGTGGAATGATGATTGTACAAATGCAAAAAAAATAAGCGTCATAAACATAGAGTATATGATAAATCAAAATCAGAAGAAAATCATGAATTATATAAAACCGCAGTTAAGGAGTTCAAACGTATCACTGATAAGGCAAAAACTGACTACTGGCAAAATTTCTGTGACAAACTAAATTATAAAACTAACGTAAAAACAGTTTGGAACACAGTTAAAGGTCTTAAAGGGGCAAAATCATCCACCCTACCTACACTTATTAATGACACCAAACAAGCGGTATCAAATGTAGATAAAGCAAACATGCTCGCCGGAACTTTTGCCGAAGCATCCAGTGACAATAATTTAGATCCTACATTCAGAACTCATAAATTAAAAACCGAAATAGAAAATCCAATTAATAGGGACGATGATGAGCAACATAATAGGTCAAAGTTTAATATACCATTCAACAAAAACGAACTATATAAGGTGCTTAAGACCAAAAAGACAACTGCGCCCGGTGATGACCGTATAACATATGAAATGTTCAAACATATGCCTGAAAGTATGATCGATATTATGTTGCAATTAATAAATAAAGTGTGGGTAACTGGTCAACTACCACACAGCTGGAAACATGCAAATGTAATCCCTATACTAAAACCTAATAAAAATAAATCGGACCCTAAATCCTATAGGCCTATTTCTCTTACATCAAATTTTTGTAAACTAATGGAAAGCATGGTTAATGTTAGACTTAAATATCTTCTAACGGAGAAAAATATAATAAATGAAACACAAAGTGGGTTTCGTGAAGGTCGCTCCACATTAGACCATTTACTGCGACTGGAAACAGACATTAAAAAAGCTAAAGTACGTAAACAATTTCTACTAGCCATATTTCTTGATATTGAAAAGGCATTTGACTTAGTATGGCGTTTTGGTTTGCTAAAAAAGTGCAAAGATTACGGTATAAATGGTAGGTTATTTAACTTCATAAAAGACTTTCTGCAAGGTAGAAAAATTCAAGTAAAAGTAAATCAAGAAGCCTCAGACGAATATGATCTTAACAATGGTATCCCGCAAGGTAGCGTCATCAGCCCCACATTATTTAATATCATGATTAATGATTTAGTAGGTCTAGCAAAAAAACCCGCAGTAATGTCACAATTTGCCGACGACAGTGCTATGTGGTACCGAGGTGGAAATATTAAATATCTTACAAAAAAATGCAAGAAACCCTTAATAACATAAGTGGATGGTCTAAAAAATGGGGTTTTAAAATTTCTAAAACCAAAACAATAGGAGTTATATTTGGAGATCGTCAAGTTTATTCAGTTAACCTAATGCTAGATAATCAACCAATCAAATTCCAGAAACATGTCAAATTTCTTGGTCTCATATTTGATAGACAGTTAACTTGGAATAAACACGTAAACTATTTACAAGAAAGATCTAAAGCAATATTAAACGTACTCAGGTATGTTCAAGCAAACAATTATGGCATGGGTACTGATTCTCTTCTCATGCTATATAAATCACTACTTAGATCGGTACTTGACTATGGATGTCAAGCGTTTAATTCAGCATCAATAACTGTAAAACCTCAATTAGATATAATACAAGCTAAAGGTCTTCGCATAGTGTTAGGGGCCCACAAATCGACCCCGCTAGAAACAATACTAGCCGAGTCTGGCGAAATGCCATTACAATTA
Organism: Mytilus californianus; assembly: GCF_021869535.1. Lineage (NCBI taxonomy): Eukaryota > Metazoa > Mollusca > Bivalvia > Mytilida > Mytilidae > Mytilus > Mytilus californianus. The sequence goes on from NW_026262581.1 coordinate 353,632, forward strand.
AGAAGAGACCACCTTTCTCTTGAATATTATGCTCGTACTAAACAAAATCCATCAAATCCAGCCAATCAATTAGTAGATGATTGTATTGAATATCAAATTTATAATCATAAATGGAATGACCATAACATACCCTATGGATTCAGAGTCCAAAATCTACTTAAAGATAACGACCTAGACAAAATAAAGTTGGTAACTAAAAATATTCAAGATCCACCACCATGGATTATAGGTCAAGCAAAAATATCTAGTAACATCAAAGACAGCATCAGTAAAATAGAAAATCCGCATATCATTAAGGCTAAAGCGTTAGAGTACATTGACAATGCTTATAAAAATCATTTAAAAATTTACACCGATGGCTCAAAAGACCCAGCTTCGGGTAAAACTGGATACGCCTTTCTTATACCATCAAAGTTGATTGCAAGCTATAAACGAACGTCGGACAATCTTTCCGTGTACACCACAGAAATGACGGCCATTTATCAATCATTAAAGTGGCTATTTTCCAATCAACAGCCAGGGCAAACAGTTGTTATTCTCACTGACTCATATAGTGCAATCCAATCTATACAAAATAATGTATCAAGTAGACCCGATATCCTAGAACCAATTCAAATACTAGCTTTTTTCCGGGAAAAAGAGTAATATATAACGTCACAATTAAATAACGCCATATTGCGTCGTCGCCGCCGCTAACGATGGCGGAACCAATAGATTTGAACACCATTTTATATAGATTTTTTTTATATGTAGAATGTAAATCAAAAACAGATATTTTACACGGGGCTCACATATTTTTACAAACAAATACACAGGGAAACACTTTCCGCTTTCCCTCTAGAACAATTTGCCGATGGTGTGACCTTTTATTCAGAGGAGGGACAATATGTGCTGTATCGTCCGTATCCCGCGATGAAGAAAGGCACCGCTGTTTTAGTAGTGGATATTTTAGGAAAGGAGTTATAGTAAATATGTTAGCGTCTATGGCTGGCAAAGTATATAAAGTGAGAGATGAAATTACAGGATATACCACTTTGACTTAAATCGTCATCAGTTAAAAAAGATTGATTAACGCTCAAATAAATATAATTTTGAAAAGTCAAGCTGTTTAATTCTTTTTATAAAAAACTGCTTTCTTGTTTGTTAAGGGACTTCCATTTTTACTAGTTGGTTTAATGAATGGGCTTAACAGGTACCATGCACAGATTAGAAAATAATTATTTTTATGGGGCACATCATTTCAATCCCGAAGTCTGTATTATGGTATATCACTGCTACACTTAGGACATTTTATGGTTGCCATCACGATTTGGTTGAACATTATGGAATGTTTATTTCACAAATGTTTATAGACATGCTCACGTTGTCGTACATTTCGACTTGTTTAAGACAAGTCATTGATCGTATATTTTCTGCCTTGATCTCCATTTGCACAAAATCTGCCATAGATTTGAAAACAACAAAAATCCGCCATAGATTAGGAAATAACAAAAACTTGCCATAGATTAGGATTTAAAAAAATCTGCCATAGATTTGGGATGGCATGACGTCATATTTACCATAGATTCGGAATCTGCCATAGATCTGGAACCCACCATAGATTTGAGTCCTACATATATAAATATACTAAATAAATAAATGATTTGGAAAATACGTTGAAGGTATAAAAAGTCATGAGAATTCTGAATGCAAAATACGTTGAAGGTATAAAAAGTCATGAGAACTCCGAATGCAATTAGGTAAATTTCCGTTAATATATACTAAATAAATAAATGATTTGGAAAATACGTTGAGGTATAAAAAGTCATGAGAATTCTGAATGCAAAATACATTGAAGGTATAAAAAGTCATGAGAATTCCGAATGCAATTAGGTAATTTTCCGTTAATATGTTAACATGTTGAACTTCGACCCCGGGTTCAACCGGGGTTAATAAACCAATTGACAAATAGAGATCTCCTTGCGCTCAAATGTAATTCTTAGTGAAGACTACTGGCAACTTCTTTTACAGAAATATATACACATTTTATCATTAATATATTGTCATGCTTCTGCATATTCACTTTTGTTTACGCTGAACTTTAGTTAAATTTGATTCTATACAAATTTTATTACGTCAAGCAATAGGAGTATGAATATTCTTTCGCGCCAAAATAACCTGCATCACTGGCTGCATCAGTATTCTATCGTAATCTGTCTGACATTTCATTTAAATAGCGTTTAATAATATAGAGTAATTTTGGTAAGTATTACTTATTAATGTTAAGGTTCTCCAGAGGTGGTTCTCTAAACCTTCTTGACGGTTAGTTTAATCCCATTTATCAATTATCCCCGATGACAGAAATGTTAACCCAGTCCGGCAGTCGATTTGTGTCATGAGTGAAAAGCTTATCGATTTGATGAATTAATTTCTTCATTAACTGTACATGCGATATTTTTGTATTATTTGACAACCAATTACATTCACTTTGCATGATAAATGGGCTATGTATGTGTGAATTGTGTAGTGTATTGTAAGGGCGATGCAAATTTGTGACGTCAGTGCGCGATCACGTGACATTATTATTTGTAAACAAACCGGCTCCCCATGTAACACGTGTGGGAATGATCCATACAAAGTGCAATCAATCTTATATTTCACTATTTTATGATATTTTTGTGTCTGTTTGTAGGTTTGCAGATCAGTAGTCAAAGTAAAATAGACATAGACATAGTGTTATTGTTCAGGCTGTTCTGAGTTGTGATTTTTTTATATATCCCGGATAGAAGGTAAGTACATTAGTCATTATTTAACTTAAGTCTGAAATATATATAAATATACTAAATAAATAAATGATTTGGAAAATACGTTGAAAGTATAAAAAGTCATGAGAATTCTGAATGCAAAATACGTTGAAGGTATAAAAAGTCATGAGAATTCCGAATGCAATTAGGTAAATTTCCGTTAATATATACTAAATAAATAAATGATTTGGAAAATACGTTGAGGTATAAAAAGTCATGAGAATTCTGAATGCAAAATACATTGAAGGTATAAAAAGTCATGAGAATTCCGAATGCAATTAGGTAATTTTCCGTTAATATGTTAACATGTTGAACTTCGACCCCGGGTTCAACCGGGGTTAATAAACCAATTGACAAATAGAGATCTCCTTGCGCTCAAATGTAATTCTTAGTGAAGTATACTGGCAACTTCTTTTACAGAAATATATACACATTTTATCATTAATATATTGTCATGCTTCTGCATATTCACTTTTGTTTACGCTGAACTTTAGTTAAATTTGATTCTATACAAATTTTATTACGTCAAGCAATAGGAGTAAGAATATTTTTTCGCGCCAAAATAACCTGCATCACTGGCTGCATCAGTATTCTATCGTAATCTGTCTGACATTTCATTTAAATAGCGTTTAATAATATAGAGTAATTTTGGTAAGTATTACTTATTAATGTTAAGGTTCTCCAGAGGTGGTTCTCTAAACCTTCTTGACGGTTAGTTTAATCCCATTTATCAATTATCCCCGATGACAGAAATGTTAACCCAGTCCGGCAGTCGATTTGTGGCATGAGTGAAAAGCTTATCGATTTGATGAACTAATTTCTTCATTAACTGTACATGCGATATTTTTGTATTATTTGACAACCAATTACATTCACTTTGCATGATAAATGGGCTATGTATGTGTGAATTGTGTAGTGTATTGTAAGGGCGATGCAAATTTGTGACGTCAGTGCGCGATCACGTGACATTATTATTTGTAAACAAACCGGCTCCCCATGTAACACGTGTGGGAATGATCCATACAAAGTGCAATCAATCTTATATTTCACTATTTTATGATATTTTTGTGTCTGTTTGTAGGTTTGCAGATCAGTAGTCAAAGTAAAATAGACATAGACATAGTGTTATTGTTCAGGCTGTTCTGAGTTGTGATTTTTTTATATATCCCGGATAGAAGGTAAGTACATTAGTCATTATTTAACTTAAGTCTGAAAAGATGACCCAACTTCCCTGTAATTTTTCCTCAATTTTTGAAACACGCCAAATTTAAAGAGCATTTGCTTCCCTTGAACACTATTTGACCCCCTCTACTCCCCATTTCCCTCCAAATTTGCTCAAAAGTCATACTCATAGTCCAACGGCTGTTTTGTGATTTTGACATGTTAACTATTAATTTCATATTGAACACATTCAACCATTCAGCTTCCATGTATTTGCATCTTATATGAACGAGGTGTTAGGTCATGTTTTCCTATACACCTTATTTTTATTTGTCTGCCATTACTGGACATCACCCAGGTTCCTGTAAAATTTTGATGTCACAATACAAAATATCTGATGCCACAATTGAAAAATGATTGTTGCATGACATCAATATTTCAAGCAGGACAGATTATCAGTTCAGCTTTCATGTATTCGCATCTTATATGAACGAGGTGTTAGTATTATAACATTAAACATTTCAGCATCTCCGGAAAATGAAGCTTTGAGGTAAATATCTTCTCATTTAAATTATTTTGACATTGGAAACTAGACAAAGATAGAATCTTATGATATTTCCATAAACCTAGATATACAGTATATCGCACATCCTTTTCTTTTTAAATCAGTCGGAAAGAAACTGTCAGTTTCATTTATTTTTTACCACTCATCCCTTATTTCCGTCTATATTTTTCTAGAAGTTTTATCTACACCAAATTAGGACATGGTAACTGGTTCAACATCTGGGTTGTTTGGTTATAGAAACCCAACTTCTTGTTTCTCTCCGGGTTCTTTTCTAATATTCCTGTTGAACTTTGAGAAGATATCCGCAAGTATCCGAATAAAGAGATAAAGTAGGTCCAAGACGCTTTCTTACCTTGTTTTATATCATTTATACATTCCAGCATCGCTGGAAAATGAAGCTGTAAGGTAAATGCCTTCTCATTTTAATTATTTAACATGGGAAACTGGACAAAAATATAACATCGTATGCATCTTAATTAACTCAAATATACATGTTCAGTATATCTAACATCCGTTTTTAGAATCAGAGTCATTCCGTTTTCATTTATTTTTCACTACTCATTCCTCATTTCCGTCAATATTTTTCTGAGAAGTTTTAAAAAGGCAGTGTCTGCGCGTACCCGCATGCGGGTACGAATAGTCAAATTTCCATTCATAGGCTACGCGTACCCACATCCGGTTTTATAATAAAATGCCATCGGATCGGGAATGAAACGTGAAATATATACGGAAATTATCGATAATATGGGGATTTCGTGTAGAACGAGCGAAGAGTATGAAAAATAATATTTTCAAGTTGTATTTATTAGATAATGATACATAATAAACATTGCAAATTAAATGCACACTGATGGAAAATGAAACTGTACAGTCCCTGTAAAAAAAAACATGATAAAAATTAATACTATTATAAAATGTAAATGCAAATTTAAAGAATAAAATTTTACTGATTACGAAAAATACCCATATGAGATTCAAAAATATTCTTTTAGTAAAATGTAAAACAGAAACTGAAATTTTAAAATATCTTAAACGACTAGCTGCAATTGACTCCGAGTTTCTTTTATACAATTGTATAATTAATCGCAGTCTGATAGTTCTGAACAAATTGTTCCAATTCATGATAACTTTGAAATGTCTTCCCCACATGTATATCACTCTCTTCCATTTTAAGAATATTTATTAACTGAGAAAAACTGTTCACTTACCTAAATAGTATATATAAATATTTATAAAAATTCTGAGTAGTTTTAAACAATTTATTCACTAATCGCGACAAATTCCGTTTATATTTTACGTTTCATTCCCGATCCGATGGCATTTTATTATAAAACCGGGTGTGGGTACGCGTAGCCTATGAATGGCAATTTGACTATTCGTACCCGTATGCGGGTACGCGCAGACACTGCCTTTTAAAAACACTGATTAGGACATGTCGTTCATTTGGCCAATGATATGTGCATATAGCACTTCGATCCTTTTGTGGTAGCGGTGAGCATCTGGGACATCCATTTCCCTTTTCATATATTTTTAAAATATGTATCCTATCATGCTATGCGGGATTAAGCTGTTCCGCAGAGAAATAAATAGATTTGACAAAAATCTGATGCACATGACACCAAATCCAAGACTATGTCTCTAATTACGATTAACCACAAGCCCTACTGCCATGGCCAATATAAAAATCAGTCAGGTAAATTAATTTGTTCACCACTAGCCATATAACCTACACCAGTAAATTTCATCAATGGTAAGAGGCCTTACAAGTTACAATTTTAATACAGGCAATGTATAAGAATTTGATTTAAGATTGATTTTCGGTCTAGAAAGTCAAGAAGCTTTTCAAAGACTGAATTCACCCTGAAAAAAATGCCTCACAAAAAAAAGCTATATAAACGAAAAGAAATTCCATGAATTACTGATTTTCGGGTTTGTAAGGGAGAATTTTCCTCGTATCGTAGACAATAGACCATATCGCTAATTGAATATCAGAACACTTGACCAGAAATGACAGACAAATAGCGATAAGGTCTATCCAGTTTACCAGAAAGTTGAATATGCTGTTCGCATCTTAATTGCACAGGTCTGAAGGGAACAAGAATTTGAAATTCTTTGTGGGGGAGGGGGGGGGGGGGGGGGAATTTATCTGACAACATTCATTTTCACCAGCTTACCTTAAAGTCTGATAATACTGTGCTCATCTAGCAAGTTGGTTGATTTAATAGTTCATATCATTAAAACTGAGGGTCGAATCAAATCACAAGGATCATATGTGTCATGATTCAGGGGTGGATCCAGCCATTTTTAAACGACCGCAAAAAAATTTTTGTGGTCGTATACTGGTATGACGTTGGCGTCGTCGTCGTCCGGCGTCGTCGTCCGAAGACACATTAGTTTTCGCACTTTAACTTTAGTTTAAGTGAATGGATCTCTATGAAATTTTACCATAAGGTTCAATACCACAAAAGGAAGGTGGGGATTGATTTTGGGGGTTATGGTACCAACAGTTAAGGAATTAGGGGCCAAAAAGGGGCCAAAAATAAGCATTTTCTAGTTTCCAGACAATAACTGTGGAACGGTGTATGGATCTCTCTGAAATTATACTACAAGTTTCCATACCACAAAGGGATGGTTAGGATTTGCTTTGGGGGGTTATTGCTCAACCCGTTTAAGAATTAGGGGCAAAAAAAGGGGGAAAAACAAGGTTGTCCTCATTAATGGACAAATACTTTAGTACAAAACATAATTTAAAGCAGTGTAAGGGAGATAAATCAAATACATCATTGAAATTATCTCCCTTACACTGCTTTTAAATTATGTATAAAGTAATGGTTAATGAACAATTAAGATAATTTAAAACAGTGTAAGGGAGGTAATCCAAAAACAACGTTTTGGTTACTTCCCTTACACTGCTTTAAAAATTATGTTTAAAGAAATGCATATTTATAAAGGAAGACCAGTATGGCGCATTAGATTTGTAAAATCTTTGACCACATTTATTTATTTGTTATGACGAATCTAACCGTGTATTTAGATTTTTAATTTTGGGTCCAGTTTTCAAATTGGTCTACATTAAGGTCCAAAGGGTCCAAAATTAAACTTTGTTTGATTTTAACAAAAATTGAATATATGGGGTTCTTTGATATGCTGAATCTAAACATGTATTTAGATTTTTGATTTTTGGCCCAGTTTTCAAGTTGGTCCAAATTGGGATCCAAAATTAAACTTTGTTTGATTTCAACAAAAATTGAATATATGGGGTTCTTTGATATGCTGAATCTTACCATGTATTTAGATTTTTTATTTGTGGGCCCGCTATCAAATTGGTTCATATTGAGGTCAAAAGGGTCCAAAATTAAACTTTGTTTGATTTCATCAAAAATTGAATTATTGGGGTTCTTTGATATGCCAAATCTAACCGTGTATTTAGATTTTTAATTTTGGGTCCCGTTTTTTAAATTGGTCTACATTAAGGTCAAAAGGGTCCAAAATTAAACTTAGTTTGATTTTAACAAAAATTGAATTCTTGGGGTTCTTTGATATGCTGAATCTAAAAATGTGTTTAGATTTTTGATTATGGGCCCAGTTTTCAAGTTGGTCCAAATTGGGGTCCAAAATTAAACTTTGTTTGATTTCAACATAAATTGAATATATGGGGTTCTTTGATATGCTGAATCTTACCATGTATTTAGATTTTTTATTTGTGGGCCCGCTATCAAATTGGTTCATATTGAGGTCAAAAGGGTCCAAAATTAAACTTTGTTTGATTTCATCAAAAATTGAATTATCGGGGTTCTTTGATATGCCAAATCTAACCGTGTATTTAGATTTTTAATTTTGGGTCCCGTTTTTTAAATTGGTCTACATTAAGGTCCAAAGGGTCCAAAATTAAACTTAGTTTGATTTTAACAAAAATTGAATTCTTGGGGTTCTTTGATATGCTGAATCTAAACATGTGTTTAGATTTTTGATTATGGGCCCAGTTTTCAAGTTGGTCCATGTTGGGGTCCAAAATTAAACTTTGTTTGATTTCAACAAAAAATGAATATATGGGGTTCTTTGATATGCTGAATCTAAACATGTATTTAGATTTTAGATTTTTGGCCCAGTTTTCAAGTTGGTCCAAATTGGGGTCCAAAATTAAACTTTGTTTGATTTCAACAAAAATTGAATATGTGGGGTTCTTTGATATGCTGAATCTTACCATGTATTTAGATTTTTTATTTGTGGGCCCGCTATCAAATTGGTTCATATTGAGGTCAAAAGGGTCCAAAATTAAACTTTGTTTGATTTCATCAAAAATTGAATTATTGGGGTTCTTTGATATGCCAAATCTAACCGTGTTTTTAGATTTTTAATTTTGGGTCCCGTTTTTTAAATTGGTCTACATTAAGGTCCAAAGGGTCCAAAATTAAACTTTGTTTGATTTCATCAAAAATTGAATTATTGGGGTTCTTTGATATGCCAAATCTAACCGTGTATTTAGATTTTTAATTTTGGGTCCCGTTTTTTAAATTGGTCTACATTAAGGTCCAAAGGGTCCAAAATTAAACTTAGTTTAATTTTAACAAAAATTGAATTCTTGGGGTACTTTGATATGCTGAATCTAAAAATGTGTTTAGATTTTTGATTATGGGCCCAGTTTTCAAGTTGGTCCATGTTGGGGTCCAAAATTAAACTTTGTTTGATTTCAACAAAAAATGAATATATGGGGTTCTTTGATATGCTGAATCTAAACATGTATTTAGATTTTTGATTTTTGGCCCAGTTTTCAAGTTGGTCCAAATTGGGGTCCAAAATTAAACTTTGTTTGATTTCAACATAAATTGAATATATGGGGTTCTTTGATATGCTGAATCTTACCATGTATTTAGATTTTTTATTTGTGGGCCCGCTATCAAATTGGTTCATATTGAGGTCAAAAGGGTCCAAAATTAAACTTTGTTTGATTTCATCAAAAATTGAATTATCGGGGTTCTTTGATATGCCAAATCTAACCGTGTATTTAGATTTTTAATTTTGGGTCCCGTTTTTTAAATTGGTCTACATTAAGGTCCAAAGGGTCCAAAATTAAACTTAGTTTGATTTTAACAAAAATTGAATTCTTGGGGTTCTTTGATATGCTGAATCTAAACATGTGTTTAGATTTTTGATTATGGGCCCAGTTTTCAAGTTGGTCCATGTTGGGGTCCAAAATTAAACTTTGTTTGATTTCAACAAAAAATGAATATATGGGGTTCTTTGATATGCTGAATCTAAACATGTATTTAGATTTTAGATTTTTGGCCCAGTTTTCAAGTTGGTCCAAATTGGGGTCCAAAATTAAACTTTTTTTGATTTCAACAAAAATTGAATATATGGGGTTCTTTGATATGCTGAATCTTACCATGTATTTAGATTTTTTATTTGTGGGCCCGCTATCAAATTGGTTCATATTGAGGTCAAAAGGGTCCAAAATTAAACTTTGTTTGATTTCATCAAAAATTGAATTATTGGGGTTCTTTGATATGCCAAATCTAACCGTGTTTTTAGATTTTTAATTTTGGGTCCCGTTTTTTAAATTGGTCTACATTAAGGTCCAAAGGGTCCAAAATTAAACTTAGTTTGATTTTAACAAAAATTGAATTCTTGGGGTACTTTGATATGCTGAATCTAAACATGTGTTTAGATTTTTGATTATGGGACCAGTTTTCAAGTTTGTCCAAGTTGGGGTCCAAAATTAAACTTTGTTTGATTTCAACAAAAATTGAATATATGGGGTTCTTAGATATGCTGAATCTAACCATGTATTTTGATTTTGGACATTGGACATTAATAGGTAAATTAAAAAAATTGAAGTTCTTAGACCACATTCTTTCTGTGTCAGAAACCTATGCTGTGTCAAATATTTAATCACAATCCAAATTCAGAGCTGTATCAAGCTTGAATGTTGTGTCCATACTTGCCCCAACTGTTCAGGGTTCGACCTTTGCGGTCGTATCAAGCTGCGCCCAGCGAAGCATTTTATTAAAAGGGGGGTTCCCAACCCAGGATAAAGGGGGGTTCCAACTATATGTCCCCATTCAAATGCATTGATCGTAAAAAAAAAAGGCGGGGTTCCACCCACCCCCTAGATCCGCCACTGCGATTCCACAGCTAATACAAATGTTGAAAAGGACCCAAATCAGTTAAGGAACCAGAGCTACAGCATATATAATAATAAGAAGATGTGGTATGATTGCCAATGAGACAACTCTCCACCAGCCTGAGACCATATGTCATTGAAGTTAACAACTACATGTATAGTATACCGCGTACGGTCTTCAACAATGAGCAAAACATTTACTGCATTGTCATGTATGAATATTAAAGGGTGAATGTCACTATGAATACTATGTAAATAATGTTTAAGAAAGGAGCACATATAGATTTATCGACTTAAAATAAAATTTACTCTAATACATATATTTTTGTACTTGAAGAAATAAATTTGCTACGTGTTTTAGTCCTATATATATATATATATATGCCTTTGCGTCATCTTTTCATTAGGGCCCCGCCGAATGGCGGACTCCCTATAGTGATCAGTCTGTCCCTCTGTCCGTCCGTCCGTCCTTAACAAATTGTGTCCGCTCTATAGAGAACCGTTATGATTTCAAAGTTTATACTTGACATGTATATTAACCAACACCAGAGGGTGTGTCATAATGTATGTACAACTTCCTAGGTCAAAGGTCAAGGTCAAAAACTTTGGTTTTAGTTGACAACCCCATGTCCTATGGTAAAGATCGTGTCCGCTCTATATCTTGAGAACCATTATGATTTCAAAGTTTATACTTGACATGTATATAAACCAACACCAGAGGGTGTGTCATAATGTATGTACAACTTCCTAGGTCAAAGGTCAAGGTCAAAAACTTTGGTTTTAGTTGACAACCCCATGTCCTATGGTAAAGATCATGTCCGCTCTATATCTTGAGAACCATTATGATTTCAAAGTTTATACTTGACATGTATATAAACCAACACCAGAGGGTGTGTCATAATTTATGTACAACTTCCTAGGTCAGAGGTCAAGGTCATAAACTTCGGTTTCAGTTGACAATCCCATGTCCAATGATAAAGGTACAAATTTTTTACCACACATTATTCATAACGGGGCCCACAGAGATGGCTCCCATCTCAATGATATCTAGTTATTTAGTGTTTTTAAAGGGGCATTAGCTGTCAAATTCATGTTCACCGATATGACTCAAATTCTCATATTTGATTTATAACATACTTAAACTTATATCCCAATTTAAAAAAAAGTCTTAAATATACAATTTGCAATATATGAACTCGATAATATGTATCAGAATTTCGTGTGTATTTTAGTCTAGACGCCTCTAATTAACCATCGAGGTGACCTCCAAGACTGCCGACGGTCATGTAACCTGATATAAACATAAATACAGATACAAATAGATAGCAAACTCGTGCAATTGGATTTTTCTTGGTCTGTTTGATTTCATATTGTAGGTTAAAAAAATATGTTAATCATCGTTTTTTCCTGTATAAGAATGAGTTTTTGTTGATCGAATCGGTCAACCAAATGGTTTAGTTTTAGTTTCACTTTTTGAGTTTCAATGTTGACATTCTTTTCCTTTTATTAGCTGAACATGCCTAGTTTATGCCTAATCAATCTCTAGCTAAGGGGTTTTATTGAAGGTCACATAAAAATGGATTTAATGAGGTCGAATTATTCACTTGCAAGTGAATAATTAATCAGCGATGTTTCTTAGCTTATTTTGACAAAATTGGACCAAACTGGCTGCTAAAAGCGAATTATCATTTCACTATTTCACTTTCATTAATGATTGAACAAAATGGAAAAGTATTTTATCCATATCTCGTAGCTCATGCCTCTTTAAAGCTGATATTTTCATTTCTTGCTTTTTTTTTTAATTTTGAAGATCGTGACAGCTTGATTATAAAAGTTGAAAATAGCAAATAGCAAAATGAATGAAAAAGAAAATACGAAAAAATTAAAGAAAATGTAAATATTTGTGTTTTAGGACTAGGGTCAAGCAAAAAACGGAACATAAATTAAGATGTAAAATGAATCTACCCACCGGATTGCAATTTCATGAAATATCTCCAAATAGGGTATATTTCTCCAAAACGAATGACATTGATGAAATTGCACCCTTTTTATACGCCCGTTTACGGGACGTATTATAGTATAATGTTGTCCATCCGTCGTCAACATGTCCGACAATAACTCAAAAACGCTTTAAACAATTTGCATGAAACTTTGATGAATTGTTTACATCTGTTAACGTGAGCTCCTTTTCGTTTTTTTATAAATTTTAGATATTAACTTTCCAAGTTATGGGGTTTTATTCATTAAAAAGGTGGATTTTCCAGTTTTCATAAAAAAAACTCAAAAACACTTTCACCAATTTGTAAAAAACTTTATTGAATTGTTTATATCTATTGATGTAAGCTCCATTTCGATTATTATAAATTTTAGATTTTACGTTTCAGAGTTATGGGATTTTATTCATAAAAAAGGGATGATTTTCCAGTTTTCAGACAATATCTTTAAAGTGCTTTGATGAGTTTTCATGAAACTTTGGTGACTGGTTTATATCTATTAAGATAACCTCCCTTTATTTTTTCATAAATTTCTGATATGACATTGAGAAGTTATTGAACTTTATTCTTTTAAAAAGCGACGGGCGTATCATGCGCTCATGGCGCAGCTGTTTATTTGATAGTGTATAGATCTGAGTGTTGTTCCATAATTATAATTCGATTTAATTAGTGGTTCAGATGTTTTTTTTTAATAGATTTATCTGTGACTACGCAGAAGCACCAGGCTTGGTATGGAAATCTTTGGTAAAGTGAAGTTTAAATGGAGGTTTTCTTCAAACAATCATGCATTTTCTTGGGGGTGGAAAAGGATGGGAGGGTGTAAGTAGTTTTTTTTTGCAACCACGAGTAGTCATTTTGAACATTGGGAGGAAAGCAATATATTTTTAACACTATATTCTACATGAATATCTACTTTAAAAGTATTGTGATGTTACAACAAAAACTTATTGTTGACAATCTTTCATATATTTGCAAGATTTTATATGAAGAATATAGAATCAATGATTGCTTGAGGCCAGTTTATATTTAACTGTGAATGTAAAACCAAATTGTCGTGGATGAAAGACGAAAGCAACAGGAAACTCATTTTAAGCAATTTCTTTAAACATTTATATTGGTCAGAATATTTATCTGTATTAAAAATATACTGTTTTTATTTCTCGTTTCAGTGTTTTTTAAGCAATGGCTGTACCTTTCCGGTTACTATTCATGTGTTGTGTATTATGTATCGTAACACTTTATAGTTACTGGACAGGTTGAATTTAGGCGACAAAACATCCAAACAGCATCAGATCATTATGATCATTTGCGATTCCAGCTGATTTCAGATAAGTAATAAATGATAAAAGAAAGTTAGAAAGCTCTAGTTCATGTAACCGATTTTATTAGATGATTGATAAATATTGAATACAGAAAAAAGCTTAACAATGATCGTAATACTGAAAATGTAAGTTTTGTGATTGAAATGAAAGTAGATCATGACATGATGTGCCTACGCATGGGAAGTTGCATACAGCAAGTCTAGTGATATTGGCAATATCCAGTACGTATAATTAAAATTTAAATTTAAAAGATTTTGCATTGTTATCAAAGTGGTACATGCATGACATGTATTATTGTATGAAGGCAACTGGGGAAAACAGATCTCCTTGTGAAATGAAAACAGGTCATGACATGATGTGCATATAGCAAGTCCAGTGATATTGACAATATCCAGTACGTACAGATGAAAGAGACCAGTACTGATAATTAAAATAAAAATTTAAAAGATTTTGCATTGTTATTAAACCAGTACTGTGTTATTGTATGCAGGCAACTAGGGAAGACAGATCTCCTTATGATATCTTATATATTTAATGCCAATATATAGTTTAATTAAAAATGGGGGTTTGTCATAGACACAAAATTATAACGCAGGCTTACAGACTTCATATGAAGCACCTTAATAAAGTGCAGTCACCAATCTGAATAGTAGAGTGTATGTCTATGATATCATTTCAGCAGGCTATCATGAGGTTAAGCTCACTTTCAGTAACCCCAAACACTCTTTAATACAATATAATATTGTATATTACTGTTTCGTTTTATTTGTATTTTTGTAATTCATCACAATAAAAGTCACCAGTTTTAGATTTATGCGCTTTTCCTATATATTTTTTATATACCGTAAATAATAAACAAACACCAAATATGTGATTTTTTTTTTTAAAAGATAAAAGACTTTTACTTTTCAATTGAGCGATTAAACTTAAGTCACCTGGTCAAATATATAAAGAAACATATAATGCAAAGATGTCAGCCTTTAAACAAAACGGCCACCGGCTTTCACAGAAACAGATGCCAGCATCCAAAGGAAATGACTGTCAGCATTCAATTTATAATGTGTTGAGACAACTTTTACTTACAACTGGGATTCCAGCATCCCTGAGATTAAGGATGAACATCCAATTTTTTTCATGGGATGACAGCATCCAAAGAGAAAGTTGAGTCTGCATGCATATACATGTAATTGGGATGCCAGCATCCAAACAAAAGGTATATCAAAGTCTATATATATGTAAGATGCCAGCATCCACATGATGGTGTGTTCAATATGGAACTTTATAAAGTCATATCAGCATCCTGCAAAGATGAAGATGCTATTTCCATATTTTTATGCCCCCGCCAAAGTGGAGGGGGCATTTAGTTTTACCCTTGTCCGTCTGTACGTACGTACGTCCGTAAGTCCCGCATTTGGTTTCCTTTCTCTAACTTAAGTTTGCCTCAAACAAACTTATATACAATGCTTATTACCACAAAACACAGATCAAGTTTGAATTTTGGTGGCGTCACTATAACCTTTCTAGAGTTATGCCCCTATATAAATGGAAAAATTGCAAAATTTTTAATTTCCGTTCTCTGACTTAAGTTTGCATCAACCAAATGTTATGAAACTTATACACAATGCTTATCACCACAATACACAGATCAAGTTTGAATTATGGTGGCGTCATTTTTACTGTTCTAGAGTTATGCCCCTTTACAATAGCAATTTTTCATTTTTTTCAAAAAATATCAATGATGCCATTGTTCAAGTAATTTTTATACGACCGCAAAAACATTTTGCTGCTGTATATTGGTATGACGTTGGCGGCGTCGTCGTCCGAAGACACATTGGTTTTCACACTCTAACTTTACTTTAAGTGAATGGATCTCTATGAAATTTTACCATAAGGTTCAATACCACAAAAGGAAGGTTGGGATTGATTTTGGGGGGTTATGGTACCAACAGTTTAGGAATTAGGGGCCAAAAATAAGCATTTTTGTAACTTCCAGACATAACTTGTGTGTTAGTGTATGGATCTCTCTGACATTGTACCACAAGGTTTCATATCACAAAGGGAATGCTGGGATTGATTTTGGGGGTAATTGCCTCCAAAATTTAGGAATTAGGGGCAAAAAAAGGGGCAAAAAACAAGCATTTTTCTAGTTTCATGACAATAACTTGTGTGTAAGTGTATGGATCTTTATGAAATTGTACTACAAGGTTCCATATCACAAAAGGAAAGCTGGAATTGAGTTTGGGGGTAATTGCGGAAAAAGTTTAGGAAATTGGGGCCAAAAAGGGGCCAAAAAAACAAGCATTTTTCTAGTTTCCAGACAATAACTTGTGTTCAAGTGTATGGATCTCTCTGAAATTGTACTGCAAGGTACCATACCACAAAGGGAAGGCTGGGGTTGAGTTTGGGGGTGATGAATCATAAGGGGGTTCAAAAAATTTGGAGGGGGGATTTGTTTTCCTTAAAATTTTCCATTTTAAATTGGTTATTTCTGATTTATATATAAAAGCAAATAATAATGATATGGTTTGAATAGGTAAATTAAAATTTTTTAAGTTCTTAGACCACATTCATTCTGTGTCAGAAACCTATGCTGTGTCAAATATTTAATTACAATCCAAATTCAGTGCTGTATCAAGCTTGAATGTTGTGTCCATACTTGCTCCAACTGTTCAGGGTTCGACCTCTGCGGTCGTATCAAGCTGCGCCCAGCGGAGCATTTTATTAAAATTGGAGTTATCTTCCTTTGTCCATGATTATAGTTGAATCAACTACAATCAATGCTTTATACAATGCAATGTTTAATTTTGCCTTCCACTGATAAAACACAGATCAAGTTGAATTTGGGTAGTGTCACTTTAACCATTATTGAGTGATGCCCCTTTATATAAATCGAAAAATTGCAAAATTTTGAGGTTTCCGTTCTGTAACTTAAGTTTGCCCAAACCAAACATGAAACCTATACACAATACTTATTACCACAAAACTAAGATCAAGTACAAATTTGGGTAGCGTCACTTTTATTGTTCTTGAGTTATGTCCCTTTATAATGTATGCAAGCAGGGTCATCATCTGTGTCCATGGAGACACATTCTCCATTTATTTTGTAAAATCCGCCAACACATTTTTAAAATATCCTGTATACAAAAATAATTGTTGTTAATTGAATTAAACAACCTCTCAACTACAAAAGGCAATGAAAGAATTATATAGGCATCCGATATTTTTTAAAACCAATAAAATTTGTTCAGCAGAATCTGCTACCCATAGAGATGAAATGAATCCGTATGCTTGAAGTAAGATTAGCATATGTTGATACTATATTATCATACATGAAATTGAATATTATGTCCAGAACAATGCAAGACATAGAGGTGTATACGAATGAAAGTTATGATAGATCCGAATTTTAATCAGAATGCACCAATAAGAAACCGTAGTTTTCTTCAATTCATTTACCTAAAACTATTATATCAGCTGCAAAATTATTATTATATGTACGCCTACATTGCACAACACAATGGAAATTAACAATATATATTTATATAAACGATCAAACTTGTAATGCAGTAAATAAAAAACCCACTTTTTATCAAGGTAATCGATATCATGCAAAAACAATAACTAGACTTAGGTTGGGTACTACTTTATTACCTGGTCAGCTAGGACAGCACATCCGCAATGTATCTCCAATATGCAATACATGCGGCATTAAAGAGGATATAGAACACGTACTAGTTAACTGTATAAATCACTCACAAGCCAGACAAAATTTACAATCAAACTTGGATAAGGTTCAAATACAAAATGTTAATACCAAAATATTGCTAGATTCTCCTAAAGATAAACAACAATATGTCTGGTCGTGCTTGGTTCAATATTTAACAGAAGTTGATTACCATAAATTTATATAAGTATTAAAAAAAATAAAAGTAATATAAATAAAATAAATTAAAATACACTGCAAGAGTTATCCGGGTCAGTGACTCAGAAATGGAGTCAGGCCGTAACGGCAGTACAGCAGGCTCTTCAAGACGGCTTAACAACACATCGGTAACAAGACCAACTGCACTGCAAGAATTATCCGGGTCAGTGACTCAGAAATGGAGTCAGGCCGTAACCGGCAGTACAGCAGGCTCTTCAAGACGGCTCAACAAAACATCGTTAAGAAGATGAACTACACTGCAAGAGTTATCCGGGTCAGTGACTCAGAAATGGAGTCCGGCCGTAACCGGCAGTACAGCAAGCTCTTCAAGACGAATTAAAATCGAAATAAATTTTTAACCTAAAAAAATGTTTGAAATAATTAAACATATTTAAAATTAGTCAAAATATATGTAGTGCTAAGTAAATTAAACTATTCAAATTATGCTAACTAAACAGTAACTCACGATAACCTTTGGCTTTTTTTTCCAAATTCACGGCATCCAAATTATTTTTGTGTCTACTTTTGGTCCTTATATAAATTTTCCATATCATTAAGCCGCAAGTCAAATCTAAGACTTAAAAAATGGTACTTCGCAAGATCTGGTTTGCGCTAACCCACTTTTAATTAGCGTGGGGCGCTGTCTTCCTGCGGGCAGCGTTCCAATGTACTAGCACTATAAAGTCTCAATATAAGTAGCACTAGCACAAAGCAGTCAAAATTATACATACACCCTTTGGTTTTTTATTTATTTTATTTTTATTGTACTTAATTCTCTTTTTTTTTTTTTAGTACATACAAAACATCTTACTAATTATTTTTGCAAAACTCGCATACACAAATTTAGGCATCTTTCGGTTTATACAAAATATTTGGCAAATAAATTCACATACACAATTTGGCATATCAAAATTTTCCGCTCTTTACTTGGCTGCTGGTGTACCAGGACAACGTTGCTGCCGTTCACTGCTGTTTGCTTGGCCTAGCTTTCCTCCTGTTACTACTCTGGTGGCTCCGTGTTTATTAATTATTTATTTTTACGTATATAGTTTTTATTTATTTTTATTTTATTTTATGTTTCATATAAAAATTTCATTTTTATATTAGTTTATTTTATTTATTTTTATATTCTTTTCTTTTCTTTACTTATTTACTTATTCATCAATTTATTTATTCATCTAGTTATTCAAATTTTTACTCTATATTATTTTTTAATAAATTTTTTTTTTGTCATTCTAAATTATATCATTTACCATATGGTAAAAATTAAATTATTTAATGCCCAAAAAGGCGCAAGCCAGGGCCGACCGTGCAAGGGCTGTATAGCCAGTCAAGGTCGTTAAAAACTTCCATTTGTTGTTTGCACATCATTGTTATTTGTCGTTTAACTCGCACACATCTTTCAACAACCAAAGTCGCAAAATGTCTGATGCACCAGTAGTAGTCAAGACTCCAGCTAAGTCACCAAAGAAGAAAGCTGCAGCTAAACCAAAGAAAGTAGCTACTCATCCAAAATACAGCGAGATGGTAGGGAAAGCTATCTCTGAATTGAAAGAGCGCGGGGGCTCTAGCCGTCAAGCCATCCTTAAGTACATCATAGCAAACTTCAATGTTGGTAGCGATGCAAAAACGGTCAACACTCACTTGAAGTTAGCTTTGAAATCAGGAGTGAAGAGCAATAGCTTGAAACAGTCGAAGGGTACCGGCGCTTCTGGAAGTTTTAAGATAGGTGAAGTGGCTAAACCAGCTAAGAAGCCAGCAAAGAAAGCAGTTAAGCCTAAAGCCGCTAAACCAAAGAAGGCAAAGACACCTAAAAAGACTGCCACAAAGAAACCTGCAGCAAAGAAACCAGATGGTGAAAAGAAAGCAGCTAAACCAAAAGCAAAGAAACCAGCTACCAAGAAACCTGCTGCAAAACCCGCTGCCAAATCTGCAAAGAAAGCCACAAAATCACCAAAAAAGACCAAGGCTGCAGCTAAACCAAAGAAGGCAGAGACCCCAAAGAAGAAGTAAATGGAGGAAGCATATGATGCTTTTAAAGCTTAAACAGCCCTTTTAAGGGCTTCCAAAATTTTTCAAAAAGAGTCTGAAATTGTTGCATGGTACATAACTTGGTTACAAATAAAATCAAGCTCGTCCCCATATTCCATATCTGTCTTTCTATTCTTGCATTTTTTTGTCTTCTCTAAAGTGCATGTGAACTTGTTAAGTTTTACTATCTTCCACTCTGGATCGTGTAGTTTATATATATTTTTATACCTGATAATTTTCTTATTTTATACAAATTCTGTCAAGAAATGCTAAATACACGACTTTCGGCGGTTCCTAACTTTATATATCAAATTTTTTAGCACTTTCGTGTCTACGACCATATCACCGGGTGTTGTAGACATTTTCTTCTTTTATTTTTTTTACTTATAATTTTTCACTTCTCCCAAACATACGTTCTATCTTTTTTATTTCTTTATATGGATGTCTGGGGATGTAACATTTAATATAATATATCTAACTTTTGAAGGAAACAGAAAATATATCATTCATAATTTTATTTTTTTCATTACCAACCTGGTGAAATCTTTTAAACTATTTTTAAAAATAAATGCAAATCCAGTAATGCACACGTCGGGCCATATATAAGCTTGAAAATTTTACTCTTTTCACATGCATGTGGCTCAAAAACTTAAAACGAAAATCTTAAAAGTACTGTTATCCGCCATTTTTGTCCTTTGAACTCGTCTCTTCCTTTTTGGTGGGTCTCATTGGGGTCTAAGCGTGACGCGGGATTGGCCGATTTTTGTAAGCGTGACATGTGAAAGTCAAATTATTGTCCGTGAAAACGGGAAATAAAGTCGGGCGGGACACGTGAAATTACCAAAAAATGAGCCGGGAATCCGGGAAAATCATCATTTTATTAAGCGTGAATCAAAATTTTTTGTCAAAAAAGGAAAAAAAAGGGATGTGGATTGACTGCCAATGAGACAGATGTCCACCAAAGTTCAAATGAAGTGGATATAAAGCCCCCATCACACTAGACCAAGACCATGAATAAGGAGTTGACCTCATACTTGAGTGATTTACTAACTAAAATAGATAAGATTGCAGTGAGATCGTGGTATGGTTGGCTTGAATATTCATTAATTTATTTCATAGTTTTCACGTTGATGCTGCGATCTTGCTATGATCCTGATAAGATCCTGCTACGATTTCGCTACGACAGTAACTCTTCTATAGTAACTATCTTGTCACGACCTTACCACGACTTACACGATCTCTGAACGCTTCTTCCAAAACTTTCCCGATCGCATTACGATTTCAATACGTGTCTACTACGATCGAAAAACGACTCCACTTCGTTGTCACTACGCTCTTCGTCCCTATAAATATCGGATCTTGACTTTCCCATTGTACACATCAGTTTCCTGGAGATAACTTTCCACTAAAGGTATTAAAAACACTTAGAGATCGGGGTGCTAAATAAAAAGCAGAGTTCTCAAAAAAGGTATGCAATTTTGAAATTTCCGATTTGCAAATTAGGAAATATAACACAATTCTCGTGGCTAGGACGTAGTAGAATCGTAGTGATTTGGACGAGGACGACAAGGGCAAAGTAGCTGCGCATAATTGTCTTCCTCATCGTAGAATAATCGAATCAATATTGTAGAAGCGTAATTAAGACGTATAGTGAAATCGGGATAGTCGCAGTGAAATCTTATAGGCCTACTTAAGGTTGCAGCGAAATATTTTCCATTGGCTACCCCGATTGCACCACGTTTCCAATACGATGCTTCTACGCCCATCCAGATCTAACTACGTCCTTACTACGACTGAGTTCATACGGTTCTACTTCAACTAGTTTTGGCCATGACTACACCACGAATCATTTGAGCTTATTCAAAGCTCCACGATCATGAAGACTTGGCATGTCCTTACCACGATCTTACTATGACTTTCAAAATTTTATAATTTCTGAGATCGTAGTGGGATCGTGGTCCTAGTGTGATGGGGATATAAGTAATTTTTGTTTTTTTATCATATCAAATGTATTCCGTTTTTTCTCAATATAATCTTATGACAGTCAGGGGCGTAGCTGCCGTTAGGCACTTAAGGCACGTTCCTATACACATATTTTTTTCACAAATATTTTTTTTATATACAAAAAATAAAAATAACATTATCTGTAGATACATGTGAACTCGGTAAAACTCTTTAATTATCAAATGTCATTTGTACACAAGTCTATCATCCTTAGTGAAATGAGGATTGGATAGAATGTCATTATATTCCACCTTATATAAACTAAAAACCAGATCTTTGGTTCAGATCATTTCATTTCTATCAACAAATACTTGAATTAGCCTCATCATGCTCAAAACCCTGCCTTTTTTATATACATGATTTATTTTTTATTAATTGTTGTTGACTTTCAACTAGCTTTCCACTTGGTCCTTATCCGACCTACAATAAAATCCTTGCCGAAGTTAGGCGTTCGTTTGGTTGTGCGTAATGTATAATTACGCAGTCACGTCTGGTCAGAATGGGGACGTTAAATCCGATGCCGCTAGTGTAGAGAGAATGCCACGCTCTCTACACGTTAAGCAACTTGCAACAACTCTTTGAGGGGTTCGTAGGTGGTCTACTGAAAGGCAAAATCTATGTTCCTATCCAAGAAAACCACATTTTCTATGCATTTCATTTCTAAAATTCCAGACCTTCATCCTCGACGATCAGGATCTAGCTACCTGTTGTATTTATTGTAAATTTGTTTTTGTCCTGAACAATCATGAACTTAATGCCATTTTTAGCAATTAATCAGTCAATCAATCAATCAACAAGCTTTCAGCAACTTCGAGTACTCTCAAATCTACCCTAGACCTGCTGGGTGCATTCAGCGGCCCCAGATCCCCTGTCGCAATTTTTACCCACAGTTTATTGGACATGTAGTTATACGCTTCTCACAGTCTTGGCGCCCAGAGTACCACCCACCTTTGGCGAGTCACTGACAAACTTTTTGTATCATTCCTAAATTTGTGACACCAGTAAGCCATTTATCGGTTCCCTGATATCTTTCCAATGGTAATGCAAGTGTGATATACCGATAGGAGGGCTCTTGCAAGGCGACTTCTTATAGAATTAAAAATATAAGCGGGAAACGGGAAACTAAAAAAAATGATAAGCGGGATACGGGAGTCTGACAAAACAATTAGCGGGATCCGGGATTAGACCCCCCAATGAGACCCCCTATAAAGAGAGCACCTGTTCTACATATGAAAATATGGTTCCTTTACAAAGGGGGTTTAAAGATAAGTTAGATTAGATTAGATTAGATTGCATCTGTAAAAACAATAAACGTTTGTTTTCGGATACTTATAATATAATCAGAAACCTTATCAGATCTTATCATGCATTTAATATAAATTATCATATATTATGAAAAAAATGACCATTTTCGGTGATTTTGGTTCTTTCTCTTCATAATCTTTTCGGTATACGGAATGCTAGTCAATTCGTTCCAAGTCCGATTCGTTCCAAGCCAGTTCGTTCCAGATTTGGACAATTCGTACCAAGTCAATTGTCAATTCGTACCAAGTCAATGGTCAATTCGTTCCAACTAATTTAGTTCATTGTTAATCAGACTTAACAATTTGTTCCAACTTTTTTTTAATGTATATGTCCGTATATCACTGGATTTGTGTAAATTAACCTACAGTGCACGGCAAAAATCGGCAATTCCATGTACATTGTTTCTGTATATTTCATATAAAAGGTCATTTTTCAATAATAACTTTGGAGGCATTTATGGTTTGATTTTAACAAAAAATTGTGTTGAAAAACGCAGATTTATGTGTACTATACATGTATATGTTTATTCAGTCATACATTCTTTTGGGTTGTCTTTGTTCGTTTTTTTTTTCCTTTTGTCAACCTTTATCATAATTCGGGATAATCTTGTCTTATGCAATTAAAACTAAGATGGAGGTTTACAAGTTTATTTGATATGTATGGCATTGACACATGATAATAACAACATACAACAATAACAGTTCATAACAGTTCATAGATAATATTGTTCAATATTCAGACATCAGTATTTCATTTTACTTTCTTACTGGTCAACGCATGGCACAACGATCAGTGCAACAGATGTCATCAGCTGGGTAACTGTAATTTGCTGACTTCTATAGCTGTCCCAAAGCTCCATCAACTTGGACTGTGATGTCTTTGTGGCTGCTCTTTGGTAGCGGGTGAGTTTGTGTTCCGACACCAACTGGATCTGCATGGGCAGGTACCTGGCTTCATCGCTAAGAACTTTCAGCATGACATAAAAGTGAAGGCTTGCACCCTTGGCCTTGCGGTTGAGTCTGTTGTGCCAGCCTTCGACATCGTTGTTTGTGCGAATAGGTTGTCCAAACACAGTCCAAGCGCTGATAGGAAAGATGGTGCTGTTTATCCATCTGCGTTCAAGGTAGGTCAGCAGGCGATACATCCGGTTGTTAGGCTGTACACGACTTTTCAGCTTTTGGAAGGCTGCTGGAATGTGCTCTTTTGGCAGGTAGGGAAGAGCCATCAGTTGACGAATAAACCGGTGCACGTTGTCTTGCTTAGAATAGGCGACCTATAAAGATTAAAGAACATGTTAAGTACAGAACATAAGTATGAATGTATATATTTACTATAAATATAAGCACAACAATGTTAATTCTGCAAATTTGCGTAAGTACATTATATATGTATAATATTACAAGGCTCCGTGCTGAAGACCGTACTTTGACCTATCATAATGGTTTACTTTTACAAATTGTGACTTGGATGGAGACTTGTTTTTTTTTAATATACTAGTATACTCAAACATCATGCATTTTAACTTGTGTAAATATAATCACTAACTCTGACTCTTATTCTTATGATTTTTAAGAATGTGTAATACATACAAATATATTGCTCATTGTTGAAGGCAGTACTTGTTAACGTCTGTGTCATTTTATCTTACCAATATTGTATACATTTTTTTTAATATACTAGTATACTCAAACATCATGCATTTTAACTTGTGTAAATATAATCACTAACTCTGACTGTTATTCTTATGATTTTTAAGAATGTGTAATACATACAAATATATTGCTCATTGTTGAAGGCCATACTTGTTAACGTCTGTGTCACTTGCTAAATTCTGAAGAGATGTCTCATTGTAAATCCTACCATAAGCTAGGCGTTATATATATTTGAAATAAAGAATATGAAATTAATGATATACCTTCTTAGTGAATGAGTAACCCCTGTTGTCCACTAGCTTGTCTCTGCCCTTTTCTGTACCACGGTTGATGACTGTGTAGGCGATTACTAGCTCTTCTGCAGGTACATCGTTAAAGGTGTTGTCGGCCACGATGGTGCTCTCGTTGACTACACTCGGTTCCTGGAACGATCTGCTTGTCAAGTCGAACGATATAGCTGCTGGCACACTATCGTCTGTGGAGTCGTCGTCACTGGAACCTGTTGGTGATGGTGGTGGTGATGGACCGGCTGGTGAAGAGAGCATTGGTCTTGCCCTAACAAACATTCCCCTTGGTTCGTCGTCGTCGTCGGAAGATGAACCTGTTGGTGATGGTGGTGGTGATGGACCAGCTGGTGAAGAGAGTACTGGTCTTACCCTAACAAACATTCCTGTTGGTGATGGAGGGGGGATGTTACAAAGCCCATACTAAAGTTGCCAAGTTCACCGTTGTCAATGGAGGAAGCAAGTCTTGTACTTTCACCCACTGGTGTACACTTCTCACATACATAGCTTATGTTGGTACTAGAGCGTACTGCTTCTCTGTAGACTGCTATACTGACACCTATAACAATACAAAGAAAATACAGTGAGAAATATTTTACTGTTCAAAATATTGAATTAAACTTATTAAGAACAATTTCATAAAAGACTTGTCGATAAAAGTAAATTTGTTTAATAATTGATTTAATTTTCTGATTCACTTATTGGTTTGCAAGAAAATGGACATTCAGTTAATATTTTTATAATTGGATTAACTTGTTAATTGTGACACGTGTACGGGTTTAGTGTTAAGGGCATGACCTTTTGTAATATTGCGTAATATATAAATTAGTTTTTCTTGAAATTGCAAGCTTTACAAAACGTGAAAAAGATCAATACAAAACATTCATTGCTTAATTGCTTAACCGAATAAAAAACAATAAGCCATCTGTAATTTAAATTCTTAAGTACTTTAAAGGTTTTATACACAAAATTACACTTTATCTGTCCTGTATTTTTCTTATTTAAAGCTGATTTTTTGTCAAAGGTACATGAAATCAGAAAACGTCAACAACATTGTGCGTAACGTCATAACAATATAAATCACGCATGTAATACCTCATTAAACAAAATGTCGATACCCGTAATTGGATTAATTAACTTGTTAATTGTGACACGCGTACAGGTTTATGGCACGTGCATGCATGGCTTATATATCGATAGAATTAATAAATAGATAATATATGAATGAATACTTTATTGCAAAAAGCATATATATGCATATGGTAGAGCAACGCAGTTTTTATGTAAAACAGACTTTAATTTAAATAAATACTGTAATTTAGTAATGTTTGGCCAAGAACAATAGAAATTGGACAAATATTTAGGCCTAATTGATCTATAGACAGGGCATGCTAATAAAAAGTGGTATTCGTTTTCAACACACTACATATTACAACATTGTTAAAGGCCGTACAGTGACCTATCGTTGTTAATTTCTGTGTCATTTGGTTTCTGGTGAAGAGTTGCCTCATTGGCAATCATACCACATCTTTTTCTTTTATATAAGGTACAAAAAGCTGAGCAATTAGAAATGTAATGGTATTCGTCGCCATGAGTAATTATATTGTTAAAAACTGTTAAGTTTACAGTAACTATGGACTATTGTTATATTAATCTATAGAAAACAAAAACAATTTAACTTACCAGTTCCACAGGTTCTGTGAGTCCAAGCATCACATAAGTCACAAGACAAAGCATGTTGGCGAACACGAACAAAACGATGACAAACAACACACGAAGATTCCATGATGGAATATAAAAATAATATATGGAATTAGGAATCTTTTATAATATCTATGTTTCAAAATTTATTTTTCATTGGTTTGAAAGAAGTTGACCTATCAAAAAATAGGTATTATAATTCCACACCTCCAAGCCCATACTTTTGTTTCTTTTGTTTTCCATCTTTCTTTGAAGTTACTTTTTTCGGTTTCGTACAAGGAAACTGAGTAAAATTTTATATTGTAAAACATACACAACCACTGCTAATGAGTAGTAACGATGCACGTAAGAAAAACATAGTAAATGTGGTATGGCTTCAATTTTTATTTACAAGCATTTATGACCCAAGCTTTGACCCAAGCTAAGTACGGCATTATTCTTTTGATGAATGCATAAACAACTATTCTGTGCATATCATTGAAATACAATAATCAATTATAATGATAACGATTTCCTTGAAAATCACACTAGTTAGTACTTTATTCAGATTTAAAATATTAAATTGTCATGAAATACTAACCTAATATCATTCCCAATATCTCTTTCTTCCCAATTAATAAACCATAGAATTTTTTTTAGATAACTATTTCTATACATTTTATATAAATACAGCATTAAAAATTAAAATAATAAGGCTATTTAAATGGTTAATATTGTTTAATACTGTTCTTGAAAAAGTTGGAACGAACTGACCAAGCAACTTGGGACGAATTGGTTGGTACGAATCGGAGTTGGAACGAATCATCCAGATACCTACTGGTGTACTCTGCAGAAGAGTAATGTTTAGGCAGAAAGTAAATGTACAGAACCATTTTTAATATGTCAGTTCTTAACAAAATTATTTGGAGCAAGAAATCACCAAAACGTAACATTAAAAGGACCACTTTTCTACGCCTAAATATAAAATATATTCAGAGATGTTTTGTTCTGTTTTACTCCGTTATACATTTTCTGAAATTTGTATATTCTGGGTCATTGTTTGTATAAAAATGTCTGTATTTGATGATCAGTTTCATTTATGGATGTTGTTGTTTGTTGCTTTTGAAAGTTAGGAAAAGTACTTATTGATATTATAGATGTTTCAATAAGGGAATTTTCTCACGAAGATTTATCAGGTGAAAATTCTTTGGATACCACATTTTCATCGACGAGTACATACGAAATTATGCTACTTACCGGTTAAAGAGGAAGAGGTCCGTATTTGAATGTTTTAAAATTGAATATAAGCTAAATAACACGAGACAGGTGCATGTGTTTTTAAAATACATAGGGACATTCCATCACAAGCGAACTAGACTGGGGAGAACACATCAACAACATTACCAATACCAGCAAAGCCAGCAGAAGCCTTGGTTTCCTCCACCGAAACCTACACGTCGGCTCTAAAAGCACCAAAGAGCAAGCATACAAAACTCTTGTAAGGCCCCAACTAGAATACGCCACAACAGTATGGGACCCATATCATCAAAAACATATTGTCCCATATTGACCAAATTGAAAAAGTTCAAAGGAGGGCTGCGCGATACGTCACCAAGTGCCACAGAAACAGATCATGTGTCACGGACATGATTAACAAATTTTAGTTGGAAAAGCCTCCAAGAACAACGCAGAGAGGCCAGGCTTGCAATGATGTATAAGATCGTCAACGACAAAGTAGCCATCAACAAAGACATGTACCTCCAAAAAACAACTAGACTATCCAGACACACACAACAGCATGGATACATAGTACAAACAGCAACCAAAGACTGCAGGAAATGGTCCTTCTTTGTGAACACCACCAAAGACTGGAACAAGCTTCCCCTGGAGATCGCCACAGCACAGTCATTTGAGAAATTCAAATCTCAAATGACCAACCTTACAAACTAAAGATGAACATTTGCTTTTATCCTGTTTTTAACCATGCTGAACCAAATTTGCCAGTATATTCAGAAAGTTGAATGTGGGCAGTATATGGAAGAAGAAGAAGAAGAAGATTTTGTAAACTGGTAAGCCACACCTCTTTTATTCACTAGGAATGGGGGAGTGGGCCTTACTGGTCATTGCATGAATCATGTGTCTGTGGTTTTACTGTTTAATACCTAAGATATGATCATTAGTGAGGGGTGAAATGGGAATGCTCATTTCCAAATTCTGCTTTTCTGACTGTAATATTTTTGGTGACATCCTGTTAGTCCAACAACCATTATTCTGACATCCCATTATTCCGACAGCCCATTACTTCGACATCTCATTACTCCGACATCCCATTATTTTGACATCCCATTATTCTGACAGCTCATATAATCCCAACAATGCATCTGTCATAAGTGTATGGGTCAATTTTCTCCAAAAGACCAACTCAGTTCTCGATAATATTTGTGGTTGTCCGTTTAGATTCCAATTATTCTTCTCATGTGGGATATTTGTCTCAATGCCTTGGAGTTGATACACATGTTTATTGGAACTGCTGAGTCCTTATCCTCGTCCCCCCTTTTTTTGTTTTACGTGTCCGGGTACTTTATTTGTCTTTTATTTTGGCGTTTGTGTGTTCATCATCATGATCATGTTCATTGTCTTTCTGTGCTGTTCTAGTCCCAAGTTTTGTTTATGTCTCTTGAGTTTACCTTCTTTTTACCAGATCTTCGGTTCCCCCCTTTCTTATCAAGGAAGTGAGGTTTCGCTACTATTAACTACATGAATAAATATATCAGAGTTGGATAATCCTACCTGCCCTCTTTGGTTGTAACACTTTCAACCCTGTGTATCACTCAACTCAGTTTTATTTAATTTTGTCATGGAAAATGGCGAGAAATGAAACATCAGTTAAAGATGAGGAAAATCACGAGACAAATACAAACCCAGAGAAGAGAAAAAAACATGACAAATAGGATGAAGTAGGTGTTCCGAAAAGATTAGCAATTCCTGCTTCTACCAAGACACCCACTGTGGGTTTGATGAATGTCATTTTCGGGAACATGAATCCACGAAATACGTAGACAGTACATGGCACTTCCAAGGATGGGGTAAAAACGTTTAAGATTTACTTCCTTCTCAATGATTCTAGTTCCATTTCAAACACACACAAATGTAAATGATTAAAACGAAACCTGATCAGAAGCTAGGGAGTTGTCGAAGGACAACAAGATACACTCGAACAATTGTATGCTCAACAGGGATAGCAAATAGTCCCTTGTGGGCGAGGGTCCTGATGAAGAGAGTGTAAAATAACAAGATATTAAAGCTGAAGATGTGCATGGAAAATAACAATACAAACACAAGTAAAACATAAAAGAGTTTGATGTATTCTGTAGTTTTTTATAGGCCTTTCACCATCTTTGTGAACGTTTCAAACAATATTCATGACTCGCATGTAGTTTCTACTTCCTCTGGAAATTTCAGGACTGTAGATCTGTTATATTTTTCCTAAAATTGATTGTATGCAGTCATGGCAGTGATCATGGTGATCCCCTGATAATGCAAATTTTATGGCAACAGAAATCATCATAAATAAAATGTTTTTTTCTTAATTAAAATTGAGAATGGAAATGAGGAATGTGTCAAAGAGACAGCAACCCGACCATAGAACAGACAACAGCAGAAGGTCACCAACAGGTCTTCAATGCAGCGAGAAATTCCCACACCCGGAGGCGTCCTTCAGCTGGCCCCTAAACAAATATATATACTAGTTCAGTGATAATGAATGCCATACTAAACTCCAAATTGTACACAAGAAACTAAAATTAAAAATAATACAAGACTAACAAAGGCTAGAGGCTCCTGACTTGGGACAGGTGCAAAAATGCGGCGGGGTTAAACATGTTTATGAGATCTCAACCCTCCCCCTATACCTCTGGCCAATGTAGAAAAGTAAACGCATAACAATACGCACATTAAAATTCAGTTCAAGAGAAGTCCAAGTCTGATGTCAGAAGATGTAACCCAAGAAAATAAACAAAATGACATTAATACATAAATAACAACAGACTACTAGCAGTTAACTGACATGCCAGCTCCAGACTTCAATTAAACTGATTGAAAGATTATGTCTTCATCATATGAATATCAGGCACAATCCTTCCCGTTAGGGGTTTAGTATCATACCATCATAACATATATGAGAAGAACATAACCCGTTTCATGCCAACAACTGGTTTTTAAATAAATGTGTTTAGTTCCGATGCAAAGACCCTATAAGTGAATCAATATTAACGCCAAAATATGCAATCTTTAATGACCTGACAACAGTATCGTAACTATATCCCTTCTTAATAAGTCTATTTAAAGGTTTTGTTAGCTTCAGAGGTGAATACTGACATTTTTGTGCTTTATAAAGAATATTTCCATAAAAAATTGGATGTGAAATACCTGAACGTATAAGAAGTCTGCATGTAGAGCTATATTTACGAATGATGTCCTTATACCGATGATAAAATTTAGTAAATGTTTTGACTAGTTTGTGATATCGAAAACCCTGGTGTAATAATTTTTCTGTAATACATAAATTTCTCTCGTTAAAATCTAAAACATTGTTACATACACGAGCGAATCGAACAAGTTGAGATATATAAACACCGTAAGATGGTGACAAGGGAACGTCACCATCTAAAAATGGATAATTAACGATAGGAAATGAAAAATCATATCTTTTATCATATATTTTAGTATTAAGCTTTCTGTTAATGATATAGATATCAAGATCGAGGAAAGGGCAGTGGTCATTGTAAATATTAGCTTTATTTAAAGTAAGTTCAACAGGATAAATTTCTTTAGTATACATACTGAAGTCGTCATTGTTTGATTTAAATAAAATTATTTGATTCATAAATAAAGCCCCAAAAAGTGTATAATTTGAACACTGTGTATCCATGGTATCTGTTGAATAAATACTGTTTCTAAAAAAATATTATTTTCTTGAAATAATTTGAAAAAAAGTTTGCTTCTGCTAACTATAAAACCTTTTTTAGTCCTCACTGACGAAGTCGAAGGGGACTTTAGGTTTGCATTCCGTCCGTCTGTCTGTCCGTCTGTCTGTCTGTCTGTCCTTCTGTCAGTCCGGCAAATCAGTTTTCCACACTTTTTTTCTTCATGCTTGAAGATATTGATTTGATATTTGTTATATTGTTTTATCATGACAAGTTACAGATCAAATTCGAATTTTGTTCCGGTCTGATAATTT
Organism: Mytilus californianus; assembly: GCF_021869535.1. NCBI lineage: Eukaryota > Metazoa > Mollusca > Bivalvia > Mytilida > Mytilidae > Mytilus > Mytilus californianus. The sequence continues at coordinate 385,698 of NW_026262581.1, forward strand.
TGTGCAGAGTTATGGTCCTTGGACTTGGAAAATTCACTCAAATATTCAGTTTTCCACACTTTTTTTCGTCATTCTTGAAGATATTGATTTAATAATTGGTACATTATTTAATCATGACCAGTTACAGATCAAGTTCGAATTTTGTTCCAGTCTGATAATTTTGTGCAGAGTTATGGTCCTTGGACTTAGAAAATTCACTCAAATAATCAGTTTTCCGCACTTTTTTTCGTCATGCTGGAAGATATTGATTTGATAATTGGTATATAGTTTTATCATGACAAGTGACAGACCAAGTTTGAATTTTGTTTAGGTTTGATGATTTTTTTGCAGAGTTATGGTCCTTGGATTTAGAAAATTCACTTAAATTAACAGTTTTCCGCACTTTATTTCGTCATGCTTGAAGATATTGACTTGATATTTGTTATATAGTTTACACCATGATAAGTTATAGATCAAGTTAGCATTTTGTTCCAGTACAATTAATTTTTAACCGGTAGGGGACTTATGTATTGCCATGCAATACTCTCAGACAAGGTTGGGTGGTAAATACCGCCCCGGACAATACTCCTCAAGTGGTCAATACTGGCAAATACTGGTCGATTGAAATTTTCATGGTGGTTTTTCTATTTATTGAAATAAAAAAATGATAAAAAGTAAGATATATTTAAACTTTTATCTTTTGGCATGTTTCAGCTGATATAAATGAATGAATTTGATATGTTTTATTAATTTTTACCACTTATACCTACTAATTTAGTCCTTATAAGTTATGATATTACATATTTTAGATATATATAAAGAATTGACAAATTAATTATTACAACATTTTTCAATCAAGATATTTTTTATTGAAAATGCATAATTCTTACAGGTACATAAAACTACAGGTAAATGAAGTTACAGGTGTGAAAATTTAATTACTATAAAAACAACAGCCCCCAATAAATGATGAAAAAACATGGTTGAAAGTAATAAAAGTGATATTTGAAGACTCACTTAAACAATAAAATATTTCCTGTCTATTAAATAAGAGACAAAAATCATCTTTATGCAGGAATAGGAAGGTATGAAGGACCTTTACTCTTATGGCTGAACTGTAATTTATGTTTTAAACCTAAAAATATAAAATGTAGTATAAATTTTACCTTTACATAATCAATATTTACATGATTTACATACACATAGTACAACCATCTTGACTTTAAGCACCAAACTGAAACATGAAGACCCTATTTGGAACTTCTATACAATATAAGACAACAACAAAACCAGTGCAAAATGTAATGATTGCAATGCTATAGTCAGTACGTGCAAAAGCCACCTGATGAGTTTCCTTGCCAGGGACGAAACATTTTTATCTTATGTACTAATAAATCATTGTAAATCACTGTTTATTAAGAATTTACAATACAAATAGAAATGAGAACATTTAAAATGACTTTAACACTTTCATTATTTCATTACTAAAAGTAATTGACCAGATAAAGAGTGGTTTTTATAGTAATGTCCACTCAAAATTTCAATCGACCAGTATTTGCCAGTATTTCCCGGTATTTACCGCTGGCATGGTCAATACTAGTATTGACCGCTTTTTTGCCAACCTTGCTCTCAGAATGTTTGTTTGTTTTGTATTTTTAATGGAAAAAATAGACTCTAGAAAAAAACTGTGTATCTGTGTGTGTCTTTATTGTGCTGTGTTTGTCTTTGTCAAATGATTTCCCTTCTCTTGGACTAACGCTTGGTTTGTCTACCATTATTTGTTAGGTCAAGAAAATTGTTGAGGCAAAATGACTGTGCATAACACTAATGTATAGATTTTTGTTTTGATTTTGGAGTAAACTTGCATAAATGTCTTAAAAAAGTGTCAAAAATTGCTGAAGGTCAATTTGAAAATGCAAATATTGAGAAAACAAATATAACTATTATTGACAATATCTTGTAAAATGTACAGATGTTAATGCATCACAATACAGGGCCCCAGTAGAATACCCCCCTTAGGTCGCTTTAAAAAAAATGCACCAGTTATCCTCACTTTTAAGCAAATTTAAGATTTTTTTTAAAAAGTTGTAGGTTGTTTTAAATGAGACGCAAAGTCGCCCACTTAATCCCTAAGGTGGCGAGTTGGTTTTGGCCATATTGGAGCCACATAATATCCAATATACAGAATAGATTCCGTATTTTATGAAGCAAATCATGTTCTGACCCCACCTAATTTTTTGAAAATAGTTTGATGATAATCTGTATAAATAATTCCATCCATATGGAAATAGTTCTGTATATCCGTTTTTTGAATTCTGTAAATACATAAATGATATCTGTATATATATACGAAAAGGCGCGAAAATACATAGTTTAATAATCATACCTCTATACACAAATTTTGATTACGTATATACAGATTTCGAATTAAGTATGTAAAAAGTATTCAAACTACCTATATAATATATACGGAATTATTTCTGTACAAATGTAATAACATATACGTTATAATACAGACAGCCATATTTTTTTTACCCTGATACCGCGCAATAAATATTTTCAAGTGTCAGACTAATGGGTTGTCGGCTTATCGGGCTTTCGGAGCAATGGGTTATCGGATTATTGGGTTGTCGGAACAATGGGCTGTCGGAATAATGGCGTGTAACCATATTTTTACCACTTCCAACTTTTTTTTACCCCTATTAATACATGTAAATCCCATATGCCCACTTTTTTTACCCACTATATCCAGAATCTGGGTTGGTTTGCCCAAAATCATGTTCTCTCCAATTAACGTTCGCACCCTTTTTATTGGTTTTGTGTTGAATAATTGTTTAAGGTTCATCATAACCTTTTGGCTAATATGGCCGTATTTACACAGACAAACCTGTGCACCTGGAAAAGTTTTAAGGCATGGCAGGAACTAGATGATTAAATTTTAAATGCATTTTACGTTTTAGAAAATTATAAACTTTTCTGGATTTTGCTATTCATTTTTTTCCATTCCTGCAGAAGGTGCCAAAATAAACCTTTTTTATATAGATTAGACCATTGGTTTTCCCGTTTGAATGGTTTTACACTAGTAATTTTTGGGGCCCTTTATAGCTTGCTGTTCGGTGTGAGCCAAGGCTCCGTGTTGAAGACCGTACTTTGACCTTTAATGGTTTACTTTTATAAATTTTGACTTGGATGGAGAGTTGTCTCCACAATAACATGAAAACGCTTTAACAAATTTTTTTCAAATTTAAATATGTTGTTTCCTGGGACTAAATGAAGGTCTAGTTCAATTTTCAAGATTTTAGTATTTCTCCTTTTTGAGTTATCACCATTTTTAATATCCAAAAGTGGAATTTTTAAATATTTTACTCTTGTTATCATGTTATGATTTGTCTTATCTGACAATAAAAATTGGAGTGACAGATTTATTTGAAAATTATCTATTTCCTAAGTGGTAATGATTATAAGCTATAATTAGACATTTTGAAGATTATTACATTATTAATTATTATATATGTAATGTTAGAGTACTATGTTAAACCACTAATATTTCAGTATATGATAATGATTTATTTTCATTATTAATTAGATCTTGGAAATATTTTAGCATATGATAATCATTGGAGTGACAGATTTATTTGAAAATTTTCTGTTTTCTGATAAGATCTGTAGGACTGTATATATAAAGTTTGAAACTTACTAGTAGGACTGTATAAATGAAGATTGAAATTTACTGTTCATTATTAGAAATTTTGTAGATAATTAAGTGTCCCTAAATCATTCATATTCTGACCCCAGCCCCCCCTTCAATTTGAGAATGTGCTTTTATCATGTAAACGGTCGAAATTCCCACCCCTAAACCATATATATTCTTGTATGGGACAATAAAACAAATCAAACAGGCCTCTACAATGACTTTTTTTTCAACTTGTCCAGTAGGACAAGTACATACCAAAATTAACTTGTCCGAATGAAATTGTAACTTGTCCAAAAAAAATCTTAATTATAACCTTTTTTGCATTTTAAGTTGATTCAAGGAACAAAATGAATTAAAACAATAGAACAGAATTTGATTTATATCTTTTGAAATACTTTTCAAAAATATGAGTCAAGAACAACTGAATCTAGACATACAGGACTTAGGTTCTAGTTATTATCAATGCCAAAGTCTCATCAGACTCTGCACATGAGGCACGGTCTGATAGGCCTGTCAATTGGACTCATTGGATTTGTATACTGTTTTTTTAAGTTGAAAAAAGTTTATTCAAATGCAATAGAAAAAAGATGATGAGGTATGATTGCCAATTAGACAACTCTCTGCAAGGGACCAAATGACACAGAAATTAACAACTTTAGGTCACCGTATTGCAAGTATTGTTTTTTTTCTACATATATGATGAAAAATGATTTTGTGAATTATGTGGTAAATAATTTCTTCATTCTTATTTAAAAAATAGTTTTGTTAAAAAAAATTACCGGAATGGTATTTATTATAAAGCAATGGAAAAAGGTAGGAAAACGAGGTACTAATTTGTCTTGGTCCCGAAAAGTCTCCTGCTGTGCAAATTTGTCTAATATGAGGCAGGCGTTACCTGTGAAAGGGGAGGAAGTCTGTATGAATTATTTTGTTTTAATTCAAACATATTTTAACTTCAAAATCTGTTCAAAAAAAGAAACGTAAATACCCTTACGTTTCCGATTTTGGTTCTGTTGTTCGTTATTTTAGTTGTGACGTTATTTTAGTTATGACGTCATATTCAATGTAAACAAAGAAACGCTATCATCAGGTAACGTTTTTTTTCATATCAAAGAATAATTAGAAATGAAATTGTTATTGTGTTCCTTCCTATATTTTACTGGACTGATATATATTTCACTCAAAGTCTCATGACAAACGAGACCGGAAGAAGTAGATTTCTGCGCAAATGCGGGAATTAAAAAAAATTACAAAAAAAAAGTTAACGATTTTGAGTTCATTAGTACAATGAAAATTTCGGGAAATTTTCCCGATTTTTTTTTTTTTTTTTTTTTTTTATTGATTTTTCTACTGTTATACAATGAAAATTTCGGGAAATTTTCCCGATTTTTTTTTTTTTTTTTTTTTTTTATTGATTTTTCTACTGTTATAGGGGACTTCGTCCCCTTATTAATCATGTCTATTAAGTATGTCTCCTACGGTGCCAAACTGTCTAATAAACTTGGAGCCGAATCGTTTCGAGCTGGTGACGAACTGTCTTGTAAAGTTACCTTATCTACAAAGCGCATCGCTGATTCGGATCAGTAAGACTGGTTTCCGAGAATGGGTCCTACTAAAAAGCGCCATGGAGCGCCCGTGTGAAGAAAAAGCGTCCGTGGAAAAGAAAAGGCGCCCGGGGAAAATATATAGGTATTGTATTGCCATGAGACAACTTTGTGTCGATGAAATAAGTTATGCACCATAGGCGGATTTGGGGGGGGGGGGGGGGGGGGGGGGGCTGCGGGGCCCGGGACCCCCTTTTATGGGAAAAATTTGGTTGATTATATAGGGAATCACTGAAGCATGACTGTATCGGCCCCTCCCTTAGGTCAGTCAGCGCCCCCATTATAAAATGTTGGACATCAAAAGACATGTTTTTCAATAAATAAAACACTTTAACATGTAAGTTTTGCAAATATTCAAAGTCAATGGACCATGACTGAAGGTACATAGCTGAACAATCTCCACGGAAATGAGATGTGCCAATGCTAATACAACTGCATACCAAATACCATTGACTTATCATAGGTAGTTCCCTCAAACAAACCTTAACACAAACTAATACATGTAAACTAAGCAAAAGTTTCAAAGTCAATAGACCATGACTGAGGGGGCCGGGCCATATAATCTCCATGGAAATGACATATGCCAACACTTATACAACTGCATACCAATTATCATTAACTTACCACTAGTGGTTCTCCATAAACTGACCTAATCACAAACTAATACATTTAAACTAAGCAAAGTTTCAAAGTCAATAGACCATAACTGAGGGGGCGGGGCCAAATAATCTCCATGGTAATGAGATGTGCCAATGCTAATACAACTGCATACCAAATATCATTGACCTACCACTAGTGGTTCACCATAAACTAGACCTAATCACAAACTAATACATTGTTGACATTGTGGGTAGCATTCCCTTTTCTCTTTTACTGCAAAATCGTAGGTACAATGTAATTAAATCCCTTTTCACCAGCCTGAAAGTAATCCATTTCTTTATAAATACCAGATATGAAATACGAACAAATGGTTTGTATATTAACCGATTGTGGTTAATCGGATTACCGTAATCAGCATGTGGTGTGTACAGTTAACGATTGTTAATTAGTCTTATCTTATTATATACATATATGATTGTTAAAAAATGAAAACGGTGGTAGAATAATGAAATATTAAAATTCCATTAGCGTACCTTTTGGCTGAGCAAAAAGTTTTATTATTTTCTCTCTATCATTTATATAATATATTACAAATCTCACAGTCTGCCAATTCCAGCTCTTCGCATCGTAGATGGTACCACGTATCACGATTGTCGCAGCAGATGCTTTCAATTTTACAATTTTTAACGGCATATTCCACAAGGCCAGAATATCATATTTGCTTTAGCAGTGGGTTTAACTTTTCTTAGTGGCAGGCATGTTGAAACCCTTCCACGATCTTCCACCGTCAATTCAAGTGTGTCCCAGACGCAGCTACTGTATTCAAGCTTAGGTCTGACCAGTGATGTATATGCTCTTTCTTTTACTATTTTGGAATTGACCTTTAGATTTCTCTTGATAAAGTTTAGCTTTTGTGTCGCTGAAGCTGTCATATTATTAATATGTTTGTTCCATTTTAAATCTGTTTGTATTGTTACGCCAAGATATTTTGTGGATTTTTCTTTTTGCAGTATATGATGGTGGAGAGTGTAATCAAAATTTATTGGGTTTTTCTTTGTTGTTATCTGAAGGATTGAGCACTTGTCTGGATGGAATGACATGAGCCAGTCCTTCTCCCATTTTGCTGCTGATGTTAGATCTTCTTGCAGTTTTTGAGTGTCTTCTTTGTTTCTTAATGTTTTATAAATTATGCTGTCATCTGCAAATAATCGTAAGGTGCTATGTTTCATATATTCTTATTGCACCGCGGGTAAATTAACACGTTGTGATTGGTTTAACGCCGTCACGTGGTGACCCCCCTATGGATCTGTATGGGGTTAGTAAATTTCATAGGGGGTTCATGACGTCACGTCTACTGTTAATGGTGACGTCATCTATTAATGTTGTTGTGTTTCATTGTTTATTTTTCTACAAAATACAGCAGAAAAAGTCCCGCGTGCGATAAATTCGTTATACGGTTCACTACTGACCCCCTACGGACCATGGAGGGTGAATAAAATCCATAGGAGATTCGGCCTTCGGCCTCACCCCCTATGGATTTTACTAACCCTTTATGGATCCGTAGGGGGTTAGTAGCGAACCATATAACTTATAATGGAAGTCATTTATGTACACAAGGAACAGGATAGGACCCAAAACGGTGCCTTGGGGAACGCCAGATGTTACATTTAGTTTGTCAGACTGTGCACCATCAATAATGACTGTTTGTGTACGGGATGTAAGGAAATCTTCTATCCATTTTAAGGTGTTGTATTCAATGCCATAATATTTTAGTTTAATAAGGGCCAAAAAGAGCATTTTTCTAGTTTCCAGACAAAAACTTGTGTGTAAGTGTATGGATCTCTCTGAAAATGTACTACAAGGTACAATACCACAAAGGGAGGCTGGGATTGATTTTGGGGGTAATTGCCTCAAAATTTTAAGAATTAAGGGCCAAAAAGGGGCAAAAAATAAGCATTTTTCTAGTTTCAGGACAGTAACTTGTGTGTGTGAGTGTATGGATCTTTATGAAATTGTACTACAAGGTTCCATATCACAAAGGGAAAGCTGGGTTTGAGTTTGGGGGTAATTGCCCTAAACGTGTAGGAATTTGGGGCAAAAAGGGGCAAAAAAAACAAGCATTTTTCTAGTTTCCAGACAATAATTGTGTTCAAGTGTATGGATCTCTCTGAAATTGTACTGCAAGGTACCATACCATAAAGGGAAGGCTTAGATTGAGTTTGGGGATGATGAATCATAAGGGGGTTCAAAAAATTTTAAGGTTAAGGAATTAGGGGCCGAAAGGGGCCAAAAATAAGCATTTTTGTAACTTCCAGACATAACTTATGTGTTAGTTTATGGATCTCTCTGACATTGTACAACAGGGTTCCATATCACAAAGGGAATGCTGGGATTGAGTTTGGGGGTAATTGCCCAAAACGTTTAGGAATAAGGGGCCAAAAATAAGCATTTTTCTAGTTTCCAGACAATAACTTGTGTTCAAGTGTATGGATCTCTCTGAAATTGTACTGCAAGGTACCATACTACAAAGGGAAGGCTGGGATTGATTTTTGGGGTAATTGCCTCAAAATTGTAGGAATTAGGGGCAAAAAAAGGGGCAAAAAAAAAGCATTTTTCTAGTTTCATGACAATAACTTGTGTGTTAGTGTATGGATCTTTCTGGAATTGTACTACAAGGTTCCATATCACAAAGGGAAAGCTGGAATTGAGTTTGGGGGTAATTGCCCAAAACGTTTAGGAAAAAGGGGCCAAAAAGGGCCAAAAATGAGCATTTTTCTAGTTTCCAGACAAAAACTTGTGTGTAAGTGTATGGATCTCTGAAATTGTACTACAAGGTACAATACCACAAAGGGAGGCTGGGATTGAATTTGGGGGTAATTGCCTCAAAATTTTAAGAATTAGGGGCCAAAAAGGGGCAAAAAATAAGCATTTTTCTAGTTTCAGGACAGTAACTTGTGTGTGTGAGTGTATGGATCTTTATGAAATTGTACTACAAGGTTCCATATCACAAAGGGAAAGCTGGGTTTGAGTTTGGGGGTAATTGCCCTAAACGTGTAGGAATTTTGGGCAAAAAGGGGCAAAAAAACCAAGCATTTTTCTAGTTTCCAGACAATAATTGTGTTCAAGTGTATGGATCTCTCTGAAATTGTACTGCAAGGTACCATACCATAAAGGGAAGGCTTAGATTGAGTTTGGGGATGATGAATCATAAGGGGGTTCAAAAAATTTGGGGGGAGGGATTTTTTTCTTTAAAATTTTCCATTTTAAATTGGTTATTTCTGATTTATATGTAAAAGCAAACAATAATGATATGGTTTGAATAGGTAAATTAATAATTTATAAGTTCTTAGACCACATTCATTCTGTGTCGAATATTTAATCACAATCCAAAGTCAGTGTGTATCAAGCTTGAATGTTGTGTCCATACTTGCCCCAACTGTTCAGGGTTCGACCTCTGCGGTCGTATCGAGCTGCGCCCAGCGGAGCATTTTATTTGAATACGGGACAAAAATTTGCGTGTTTCCAATCGTCTGGGATTTTTCCTGTGTCTAGTGATTTCTGAAATATGTATGTAATTGCGGTTGAGATGTCATTACTTAGCTCTTTTAGCACTTTTCCGCAGATTTGGTCTGGGCCAGTTGCTTTATTTGGGTTAATCTTGTTCAATAATTTTATGACACCGTTTTTGTCGAGCCTGCGACTTTTGTCGCAGAAAGCTCGACATAGGGATAGTGATCCGGCGGCGGCGGCGGCGGCGGCGTTAGCTAACTTCTTAAAAGCTTTATATTTTAGAAGGTGGAAGGTCTGGATGCTTCATACTTTGTATATGGATGCCTCATGTTACGAAGTTTCTGTCAGTCACATGTCCAATGTCCTTGACCTCATTTTCATGGTTCAGAGACTACTTGAAAAAAAAGTTCAGATTTTTTGTAATGTTAGATTCTCTCTTATTATAAGTAATAGGATAACTATATTTGGTATGTGCGTACCTTGCAAGGTCCTCATGCCCGTCAGACAGTTTTCACTTGACCTCGACCTCATTTTATGGATCAGTGAACAAGGTTAAGTTTTGGTGGTCAAGTCCATATCTCAGATACTATAAGTAATAGGTCTTGTATATTCGGTGTATGGAAGGACTGTAAGGTGTACATGTCCAACTGGCAGGTGTCATCTGACCTTGACCTCATTTTCATGGTTCAGTGGTTATAGTTAAGTTTTTGTGTTTTGGTCTGTTTTTCTTATACTGTATGCCATAGGTCTACTATATTTGGTGTATGGAATGATTGTAAGGTGTACATGTCTAGCGGGCAGGTGTCATCTGACCATGACCTCATTTTCATGGTTCAGTGGTCAAAGTTAAGTTTTTTTAGTTTTGGTCTTTTATTCTAATACTATATGCAATAGTTCAACTATATTTGGTGTATGGAAATATTTTATGATCTATTTGGCAGTCACGCAGGTTTTATTTGACCTTGACCTCATTTTCAAGGTTCATTGCTCAGTGTTAAGTTTTTGTGTTTTGGTCTGTTTTTCTTAAACTATAAGCAATAGGTCAACTATATTTGTTGTATGGAAGAATTGTTAGCTGTACATGCCTGCCTAGCATGGTTCATCTGACCTTGACCTCAATTTCATGGTTCATTGGTCAATGTTTAGTTTACTTGGTTAATGTTAAGTTTATGTGACAGTTGTAATGAAGCTTTATATTTAGGACTATCAACATAATATCAATGATTAGTAAAGAAGGCGAGACATTTCAGCGTGTGCACTCTTGTTTGAAATAGTGATGTTTTTCATATTTGGATATGATGATTTCCCCTTATCCGGTATGGGCTCACTTGATGTTTCTTCGGAGAATGCCTTTTGAAACTGACTGTTTAAGATGTTAGCTTTTTCTGATGTGATGTCTGTTAGTTTGCCATCTTTTTTTAGTGCAGAGATACCTGTGTTGTCATTTTTCATGCTTTTAATGTATGTATACAAGTTCTTTGGTTGTTTTTGTCTGATGTTGTTATCTGGTTCTTCTACTGGTAGGTCAAATATAATTTTTTCAATGTAGTTCCAGTAGGCATTACGCATTTTTCGTTGTAATGTTCTTTTCAGGTTTTTATATTTTTTCATTTGTTCTGGACCATTTTTGCTCTTTTTATGTAGTCTTTTAACATTATTAAGTCTCCCAAACGAAGTTTGGGAAGACTTATTGTTTTTGCTCAGTTCTTATTATTATTATTATGTCACCCGATCGACAATGTCGGGTGACATATTGCTTTTCCTCTGTTTCTTTTTCCCTATTATTATTATTATTATTATTATTATTTTTCTTCCACCTAATTTTGTCCGCCCGCTTTCTCAGAGCCAAAGGAACCAATCTGAATGATGGTTCACTATAACAAGGAAACCTGACTTTCGAGTTGCAGTGCAACTTTGGAACTAAAAAATGGCTGCCATCACCATGGAAACTAAAAAATGGTGAAAAAATATAATTTTGGAGTTCGTTGAATTATTTGAGAATGCTTAAACTTAAAATCAATAGATTTTAATACAATGTAGGTGCCCACTATATACTGGTTTCGGATGATTTTGGCAATCATTGGAACTACTATATGTTGCCATGGAAACTACACCAAAAATTTCAAAAATATCAAAATGCTCCAAACTTAATGAAACTTCACAGTAACGATGAGCAACATTGGTAGATTTGGATTTGGCGTTGGAATTTCGAAAATGTCTGCCGTTACCATGGAAACAATGCAAAACAGGTCAAAATGCTCAAAAACCTTAAAGTAGCATTTACTTTCTTAAAATGGTAGGTCAAATCGATTGAAACTTTGATGGTATGTTCCCTCCCATGTACCAATGTGGTATCTGCCATTAAATTTTGGGAATGGTATCTGTTACCATAGGAACCATCACGAATGTCAAAAATTTCAAAAATTTCAAAAACCTCCAAAATTGATGAAACTTAATATGATTGTTGACTGGCAAGGTGGATGAGACTTTTGACTTTGGAATTTCCAAAATGGCCACCGTTGCCATGGAAACGGCAAAAATGTCAAAAATTTTCAAAATGCTTTGAACTTAATGAAACTTGATTTTATTGTTAACTGGCAAGTAAAGATGAGACTTTTGACTTTGAAATTTTCAAAATGGCTGCCGTTGCCATGGAAACGACAAAAATGTGAACATTTTTAAAATGCTCTCAATGTACTGAAAATTTACAGAATGATGTATAGCCATGCATATATGTGCATTCACTGTTAAAATGTTTTGAAATGGCTGCCGCTTAGTGGCAATGGGGGAAGGGTGACATCCGCTATTGCTTGCAATGGCAAATCTAGTTATTCTTCTTCTTCTTCCGCCGCTTTTAAATTTGAACTTGTCCGCACCCGTTCTCCAAAACCGCTCGTCAGATTAACTTAGGGTTTCACAATATGTTAGACTAACATGTCTAGTGGTGCAATCAGGGTTTTGTTTTTGCAATGGGGTTTATAAAGGGGTACTTTGAGGGGCAAAAAGAAAGGAGGGTTTTACTATAGAACCCTATGAGATTTTATTTTTTTAAATTTTCAAATGATTATTAATTGAAAACCGTTTGTGGTAGACACAATCTTTTTAATTAAAAATGTTCTAAATGATAAAGCACATAAAATGAAATACAGGGTTAGTCCCCAGGGGTCACCCCCACCCCCTGCCATTTAAGAAAGTTCTAATATCTTGTAAATGGTCGAGATCCCTACCCCTAAACCATATATATTCTGGTTTGTAATGCTAAGATGGTTTGAATGATATACAGGGTTAGTCCCCAGGGGTCATCCCAACCCCCTGCCATTTGAGAAAGTTCTAATATCTTGTAAATGGTCGAGATCCCCACCCCTAAACCATGTATATTCTGGTTTGTCATGATAAAGCACATCAAATGAAATACAGGGTTAGTCCCCAGGGGTCACCCCACCCCCTCCCATTTAAGAAAGTTCTAATATCTTGAAAATGGTCGAGATCCCCACCCCTAAACCATATATATTCTGGTTTGTCATGCGAAGATGGTTTGAATGATATACAGGGTTAGTCCCCAGGGGTCACCCCCACCCCCTGCTATTTAAGAAAGTTCTAATATCTTGTAAATGGTCAAGATCCCCACCCCTAAACCATATATATTCTGGTATGTCATACAAAGATGGTTTGCATGATATACAGGGTTAGTCCCCAGGGGTCATCCCTACCCCCTGCCATTTGAGAAAGTTCTAATATCTTGTAAATGGTCGAGATCCCCACCCCTAAACCATATATATTCCTGTTCGTCATGTCTCAAACATTTGAATGACGTATAGGGTCAGTCCCCAGGGGTTCCCCCCACCCCCAATGTTCTAGTATCTTGTAAATGGTCGAGATCCCCACCCCTAAACCATATATATTCTGGTTTGTCATGCAAAGATGATTTGAATGATATACAGGGTTAGTCCCCAGGCATCACTAATGCATATAACTTTACTGGACCAAACCAATTTTCACTGGACTTTGTCCAATGTCAGGCGACCCTGGGAATTACGAATTATGGGAGCTTCGTTTGGGAGACTTCGTAACAGCATCCTGTTACAATCATTTCTTGTTTATCATAGTTTTTAATTTGTTATCAACCCAGGGTAGTTTTTAAGCAGTTAAGCTGCTTTATGCGAGCACCCTAGATTTGTGTTCTACCCAATAAATGCTGAAATATGTGCCATTGTTATTATCTGGCTGGCTATTATGTTATTTATAACTAATTGAACACTTTTTTCATACTTTTAATTCTGGAATACAAAAAATATGACCAGAAAAACCTTAAATGATCGTCGAACCACCCAAAAGTTTTGAAGTTGCACATAGGAAGTAGTGCTCAATAGAAATCCTTATGTAGTTTATTATCCCCTGTGCTTTTGGCCAAGATGTCAAAGAACAATTGCATGAATTATTTCATCGCCGAAAATCTCTAATTACAAGTCGTTTACAGTTGCCAAATGGCACAAAGCGCAGGAATATTGTATAACGGCTGTGACTAATATGACACGGAGTTGAAGTCTCAGTTGGCGGTAATTTTAACTTCGTCGACAATACGTAAATCAAGGACGTTTTAAATTTGGTGATTTCTGATAATAATCATTTTGTTCAACCGCTAGCTTTATACCGAAAATCGCCAACATGTTATGTGTAAATCCGAGTAAATCGTATCTGACTGACAAAAACAACATCGAAAAACAATGGATGCCATAAACCGGAAATGAAGACAATTATAATACCGGATCTAATTCCGGGGGAGGATAAGGGAAAATCCGGGTTTGCCGATCAAATACAATAAAAATATAATAATTCCAGGCATGAGACAAAATACATCTATCATGATGAAATATAAACTCTAGAATTGAAAACCAAAGATATATTGAAAAGAAAGAAAAAGCAGGAAATATTTTATACAGAAACTCAAAATTACTTTTAGTTCACAAATTTTCATGTCAAAAACCAATAAAATGTGACAGTATTTTCCTTATCATTAATAAATATTGATATTACATGTAGATGTTTTTATTGTTTAAACATATTACTACAATTCCATGAGGTAATTTCTTCTCAATTTTAAAGGGCCTATAAAAATCTGGAAGTTTCTTACTTTATTTTCACAGAGGAACTAGCTAATATAATATATAGTGCAACTAGATATGATACACTTAAACAGTTTTGAATTTGAACTGTTTAATATAATGGTATAATTAGTAATAAATAATCAATTGTTGAGACAACACATCCACCCACAGTGATACCCTCAGCCTCCCTCAGCCTTCCTAATACAAAAAAAAAGATTATTTGAATTCATAAATTAATATACAAGACAATTACATTTATTATTAAACAAATTAAACGACAGTGACACTGACAATGAAACAAGCTAACTTAACACCAAAAGCACATTAAAGTATCTTACTGAGTTATGAACTATTTCAAGTAAAAGCAGGACCTGGAATTTAGGTTGTGGACCTTTCAGTTTGGAGTGTCAAAGGTCCTGGACTGTCCAGTACCAAATGTTAATTTTAACCCCTGCATTCACAGTAAAGCGATTTTGACGTGTATTGCAATTCCAAGTAGAATTTACTTTTGGACATTAAACGTTTCGAATGCGTATTAAACTAATTCAAATCAGTTAATAATGTGAATCGAATTCGAATTATGTGTGAACGCAGCATTGATATATCTAAGAAATGAAGAATATTAAAAAAAGATGGACAAAATATTTGTATTCATTTTGTTGCAATTTTTGTCTTGCCTTGACAGAGTCAAAAAGTGAGACATATATATATATATATAGGCATGCTGTTTTGGCGGAATCAACAATGTATTAGTTTGTGATTTTGTGATAAGGTCTGGTTTCTGGTAGGTCAATGACATTTTGTAAGTAGTTGTGTTAGCATAGGCACATCTCATTACCATAGAGAATATTTGGCCCCACTCCCTTAGTCATGGTCTATTGACTTTGACACTTTGCATAGTTTACATGTATATGTTTGTGATTAGGTCAGTTTAGGGGGAACCACTAGTGGTAGGTCAATGATATTTGGTGTGCAGTTGTATAAACTTTTTCATTTCTAATTTCCATTGAGATTATTTGGCCCCGCCCCCTCAATCATGCTCTTTTTACTTGAAAACTTATGTTACTTTGAAATTTCATTTATTAGTTTTCGATTAGGTTAGTATTAGGGAAACCAATAGTGGTAGGTCAATGATAATTGGCATGTAGGTGTAGAAGCATTAGTACGTCTCATTTCCATAGAGGATATTTGGTCCTCACCCCTCAGTCATATGCATGATCTATTGACTTTGAAACTTTTACTTAGTTTACATGAATGAGTTTGTGATTATTATGATTATGTCAGTTTAAAATTACCAGTAATCTTAAGTCAAAGCTATTTGTTATGCGAATGTATTGGTATTCAAAAGTTTCATTTCAATGGATATTATATAACCCCACCCCCTCATTATGGTTCATTGACTTAGAAATTGAATTTGTGTTAAGGTTTGTTTAAAGGGAACGACTTATGAAAAGTCAATGGTATTTGGTTTGCAGTTGAACAAGCATTGGCACCTTTCATTTCCATAGAGATTGTTTAGCCTTGTACCTTCAGTCATGGTTCATTGACTTTGAATATCACTTACATGTTAAAGTATTACTATTTTAAGTGTAACATTTGCATTATCAAAATAACAAATAGGCAAAACATTACGTTGTGTTAATAGCTTATTATAGATTAGACATGTGTAATTATTATAAAAATAGGGGGAGATGTGGTATGATTGCCAATGAGACAACTATCCACCAAAATTCAAATGAAGTGGATGTAAGCAATTACAGGCAACCGTACAGCCTTCAAAAATATATGTTGCATCATTGCTAGGCCATTATAACAACATCAGCATTTCTTGTAATACTAGTATACAAGAAAATTACACCATTTCAGATAGTTTCAGGTATGATTTGATAATTGTGCATAGTGGCACCAGCTGATCCAACTAAAAGCGCTAATATGGCATATTCAAACTCTAGAACATAGTGGAATTAAACCATACACCACTGTTGGACACCATAATTGAAATTATTATTCTGAAAAGAATATTCCTCCATGCAGCCTGCAACAATTAGCAAAACCTATACTGCATAGTAAGATATAAACGACCACGAAATGACAAATGTAAAACAATAAAACTAAAGCAGCCTGATTTATGTACAAAACAATTATGAAAAATAAATATGATATACAGCAACAATCAACAATCACCAAATTACTGGGTCCTCACTATGGACAGGTACATACAGAATGTGGCGGGTTAAACATGTTAGCTGGCACAAAACTCTCCCCTAACATGGGACAGTGTATGTGCATAATCTCAGACATTGAATCTTTAAAAAATAAATTGGAAATAACTTTTGAAAGTGGTAGGATTGGATAGCAGAAACATTACGGTACAAACATTATTTGATACTTGAGAAATAGCTGAGATATATAGATTCTACCACTGCATCGAGTGTGATACGATATTTATCCACTCGAGACAGTCAATGACAGTTAAATTTTCAAATTTAAAACGCGAGGCTCGCCGAGCGTTTTAAATATTTTTTTTTAAAATTTAACTGTCGAGAGTGGATAAATATCGTATTACACGAGATTTGGTGGTGGAATCTGTTTCTCTAATGATTTTCAAACAATATTCAGGCAAACTTATTCCGTTTTTTCGAATAATCTGTAAAAAGATGTGTTCTTTCTATGTGACGTCATCAGACATGGTCGCCTTTTTTCATGCCGTCACAATAGGAAATTCAGAGGAAAGCAAGTAAATTCGACGTCATAATCGGATTTTAACCAATGAAGAACTGAGATCAAACGAACCACACGTTGATTAAATTTTTTGTATACAATGGGTGCAGAAAGGGATAAATTGACGAAGAATTAGAGAAAAATATTTTCATCCATTCTTCCGCTATATTCATCTTAACTTCTGCCAAGTTTACCTTTGATTTTTTTAATTAACTGCCTATAGCGCCTTTGGTGCTTTGATTTCTTGTTTGTGATTGTCTTCCGGGGAATGTTTTTCTTGACTGATGTAAGTAGTCTGTCAGTGAATGTTTTCCAGAGGTCATTAGTGGATGAACTATGGTAATGACCTTTACTATCTTGTGTTAGTTTATTCACGTCTTCCTTGATGTTTTCCCAGTAAGTTTTTTTTTATACTGGTTTGTTTTTCTGGTTATTTTCTTATTTCGTTTCAAAGATAGTGCACATTCTGCATAGACGATATCGTGGTCTGCATTTCCGATAGGGCGTATAGTTTCCACTTTGTTTACTAAATATGCTTGGTATGTTTATATTTTTTCTTTACTTTTGTAAATTGTAAATTGTTTGTTATTCTGTAAAAACTAATTTTCTGAATGCTATATATATATTTTTGATTAGGTGAACTCCTTTCAAAACTTAGCTTATATTGTCTATTAATAAACATATATTTAGATTTCTGATTTTGGGCCCCGTTTTCAAGTTGGTCCAAATCAGGGTCCAAAATTAAACTTAATGTTTGATTTCAACATAAATTGAATATATATAGGGTTCTTTAAAATGCTGAATCTAAACCTGCATTTATTTTCATTATTAGTTAGATAATACCACATCGAGGTACTAAGGGTCCTAAATTAAACTTTTGTTTAATCAACAATTGAATTCTTGGGTTCTTTGATATGCTGATTTTAACAATGTTTGAGTGTTAAATCATATCTAATTAAAGAGAACTTAGTCATCACTGGTTGTTGTTATATAATATTATTGATTATAATTTGAAAAATTAAATCATATCTAATTTTATAGAACTTAGTCATCACTTTATTCATTATAATCATATCTATTTATCAAGTTTGAGTTATTTCCCCTTGCACAGAAAATATACGGATAAAACTAAATTGTGTTTCATTTCAACTTAAATTAAATATATATATAGTTCTTTCAAATGCTGAATCTAAACCTGTATTTAAATATTAGATTTTTGGGCCCAGTTTTCAAGTTGGTCCAAATCAGGGTCCAAAATTAAACTAAATGTTTGATTCACAAAAATTGAATTTATGTGGTTCCTTGAAATGCTGAATCTTACCATGTATTGAGAGATTTTGGATTGTGAGCTCCTGTGTCAAATTGGTCCACATTGTGGTCCAAAGGGTCCTAAATTAAACTTATGTTTGATTTCATTAAAAAATGAATTTTTGGAGTTCTTTGATATGCTGATTCTGACAATGTACTTAGATTTTGGATATTGGACCATAATAGGTAAATGTCCAATTTCAAATATTTCAGTTCTTTGACCACATTCATTTTGTGTCACAAACCTATGCTGTGTCAAATATTCAACCACAATCCAAATTCAGAGCATTTTTAAGCTTAAATGAAGTGTCCATACTTGCTCAACTGTTCAGGGTTTGACCTCTGCAGGAAAATCCGGTTTGCTGTCACTCTGACAGCCTCTTGTCTGAAACATAGACTACATATAACTTTTATATATCTAGGTCCTGCCATGCATTAAAACTTTCCTAGATACACCAGTTTGTCTGTACTCATAATAGATTTTGTGGTGTAAATACGTCCATATTTTTCAATTCCTTTTTGATGAACCTTATTCGTGTATAAGTTAGGCCACACCAATTTGATTAACAGTTCATTGGACAAAAGCTCCGAAAAAATATTTAGGTTTATTTTATTTTATAAATTTAATGGTAACAATAGCTTCCCTGGTGCATCGAGGCCGATAGTAATTTACGAGTTACGTCCCTTAGTTTGACACTCTCATAATCAAACTATTATTATATTAAGCACCATATGCTGTTATTTACATGAGGATATTATTAAAATAATTTTATTGAATATATTTTGATACTAAAGACATGTGCCAAAAAATTAGCGAAACACATTTTATCACTTTTCAGAACTCAGTCTCAGTGAAATACTCAAATAGGCCCTATGTCAGTATGTGCCATATTATTATTCCAAGAGTTAATTTAATATTTATATTTTGGTAAGTATTTATACTGCTGTAACCAAATTATTTCAACACAGAAATAAATTTCTACTTTAACCATACAAAGGGTAGCCAAAATATTCATGAATAATGGATCAAGACAGGATTAAAATAATCAAATACAGGAACTCCTTTTCATTACTGATACCTGATCCTACCTTTTTCACTTAAACTTAAACGAGACCATAATGAAAGTATTCTGAATGTAAATTCTTCATTATTTGAAATAAAAGGAAATTAGTTTGCAATTCTTGTATGAACAAACTAAATATAACAATAAATTTTGTCTCACTGATTCCATGCAGATTCTAATGAATGGACTCAAATTATAAAAAAAAAACACTAAACCAATAAATAAATGGTTCTAATCATGAACTTGAAAAAGATAAAAAAAAAAAGACTGGGTCTAATTTGTTCTTCTTCTATTTCATTTTTTTTAACAATTATGCATTTTTATATTTATATAAAAGTTACTTCAGAGCAGATTCTAAGTGCTAAGTCAACAATATACATTTATTTCCCTTGATTGAGGGAAATATGAAGATTTGTTCACCCTCGAAAAGTCATATTTCCCGAGGGCATCGCCCGAGGGAAATATGACTTTTCGAGGGTGAACAAATCTTCATATTTCCTGAAGGCAAGGGAAATGAATGTTTTATTCCACTATCTACATTTAATTTGTCTTCCTGAAATGGAATATGAAAACAATGAAAATAGTACAACAATAAAAGATAACTGCAACTTTTTATTTCAACAATAACAACAAAACAAAATAAAAAGTTATAACAAATACATGTGTATGATTGTCATGTAATAAAGTATGTGAATACTGGAGTATTAAATGTTTTTGCTACATGTGCATGTATGTTTATGAGTAATTGAAAAAAGTGATAAAGTGTCAAAAGGTATTGTTTTTTTTTTTTTAACAATTTTTAACAATTTTTGAAATTTTCCATGGATAAGCTTCACTTAGTTGGCTTGAAAATTGTTCACTGTAACATTAACAGAACAGTTTTCAAATTTTGGAACAAAGGAAAAAAATCCTCTTGACCCACAACACTCAACCTGATTGGTTTTATTCATTTGGACATTCATGCATCTTTCTTGCAATGGTTGTGTACGATTGTCTTTCATATCACATGATTTATTAATTGTGTTCAAACCATGCATTAGATTCAAATCACTCAAGACATTTTCATTAACTTCTTCCAGTTGCATATCATTTGAAAACAGTTCTAAAAGTTCCTGTGGTGGAATAGGCTGCAGTACTTCAGAAGTTTTTTCAACAACTACATTTTCAATTTCTGATGAATGCTCCTGTTTATTTGTAGAGATTGCCTTGCTCAAAATATCAGATATTTCCCTCTTTTTTTTATCACTAACACGGTTTGAGTAGGATTTTAATGAATTTTCACTTCTGTGACCAGACACCATCATTATGTGACGACCTGTTACCCCTCCTACATCCATTACTGTGATGCTGGTAGCTCTAATGGAATGGTTGGTATATGCCATAGACAATAAAGCAATATGAGATATTTCAGACATCATACCAGCCAGAGTGTTTTTCCCAAGAGGAGATTTGCAATACCATGTAGATTCACCCACATCAAAGGATGCTTTTGGTCTTTGCCATAAAGCTTCAAGATCTGGACACAATTTTGAAATATAATTTTCAAAAGAAGCTACTGGACATTTCAAATCACCTGAAAAATTTAATAAAAATATTAAATACTAGATTTTGTTTGTTTTTTTTCTCTCTGATAGCAATTTAATAAAGTATATTAGACATTAAAACTACAATGAATGCAATTTCATTAGAAACCATCTGACAAAATTTATGTAATTTTACTGATTCTGTATGTTAATTATCTTTTGACAGTTATACATGTATTTAAATAAATTTTCTGCAATTTCTTTATTTTGAAATATCATAATTGACATGATTGAATTGAATTTATAGACTCTGTGATGAAAAACCGCAGTCAAAGATCTCTTCTAATGTTTTTATTTTAATATTCTTGTGCGCGTATAGTAATTTTTCTTCAGCAATAATGCATTTTTCATGTATTTTATGCCAATTCATATATAAAGTATATTTGTTTTTTTATTCTATTCATAAATTTATACATTTTGTTACTAAATAATATATCTACCAAGCAAGGATTATTCTGCAGTATGGGTTCTGCTTATTGTTGAAGGTCGTACAGTTACCTATAGTTGTAAACTTCTATTTTGTTTGGTCGCTGAGTGGAGATTGGACATACCACATCTTCTTACAAATGTCTTATAATACATGTATATATGCACAAAAATAATAAGAAATAGCAAGATGGAAAATTACCTTTCTTCTCGTACATCCTTCCTTCTGTAACTGAGTCAGATGGATCAGTGTTGGCCCTATGATTTTTGTCTAGTTCATCCTTGTTTTGGTAAACATATTTCATACCACTTGCATCTTTTTTCACACGAAATGTATCTTTGGTCATTGTACGTAAATTTTCCTGACCTCTTCTACACAGGAAAAGCATTAACTCAAACCAAACTTTGAACTGGAGACCATAAGGAGTATTGACGTAAAGTTTCTGTAAATCCTCCTCAGAAATATCAGGATAATGATCAACTTTAGCAAAGCCCTTGCGCTTTAAATCAACCTTAACTGCTTGGAATATCAAATTGCTCTTGGTAAATTCATTGTCCTTGTTTATGTCAATGTTTCTTTTTTCATGTAGGTATCTTTTTAATCCGTATTTGACATTTTGAATAGCCGATTTCTTGAACAAACTTCCGTCAGATTTACGAGCACCAGCATAAAAACTCTTCAGTGCAACGTCGAGTTCTGAAAGTTCATACTCCTCAAATTTTATGTTTTCCCTCCCCCTCTCCTCAAGAAATTGTCGGAAACATTTAACTGCAACTGCAGTACTTTTTTTTGTGTTTAGTGAATCTTTGTTTTGTAACAATTCTTCAATTTCATCGTCGTCTGCCACATGAAATCGTTTGGCCATTTTTGTTTACAAACAAATTGCGTTTACAAACAAAAATATTCGGAAGCTCTCTAGACTTTTCGATTCATTATTTTTTGTTCAAAGAAGGATAACTCTAGTATAATCTTGAGAAATTCGAAAAAGGGGAATATGACAATTGAATATGATTTTCAGAGGGGAATATGATGTTTTGTTAAATATCACATGGGACAGTCTCAACCAATGAAATGTTCGTTTAGCTATCAATATTTACATATAGTGGAATAATATGTTTTAGATCACAAGTCATAAGTAAGTCACACTTCATGTCAGTATGAACCTGTTTTGAATAAGAGTGATTAAAATGCTAGTCTGAAAGAGATTGTTTTAAGTTCATATTTAGGACTAGACTTTTTCATTTACCTTTGGCAGTTTTGCAGGATTACTTCATCACAATTTTTTTTATAATGTTATAAACGATGAATGAGTTTTGGTTAAGGTTGTGTAAAGACAGTATACGATTTCCTTACCTTATTTTAGTTAAGTCAAACAATTCACTGACTTAAAGAGAATAATTAATCCAGTCAAATATTCACAGCTGAACTCGCCATTGCTTTTTCAAACAAACACTAAATGTGTGTACATTGTGGAAAGATGCTAGTTGACATCGATATGTAAGATAAAAAAACTACAATGTCAAAAAATGTCTTTCGTTTGGAATTTAGTTCGAACGGGGTTTCCTAAGGGGTGATAGAACGTTAGACTTCATTTTTGTTTTAACTTTGAGATACTTATTATTAATTTTTTATATAGTTTGTATATTCTTTGTTTATCTGGAAAAAAAAAGAAGAAAAAAATAACAGACAATTTCGCATAATTCTTAAACGACAATCAAAGGCATTACGTTATTGTTAAAAGACGGACAATTTATAACATGTTTAAGTATTATTTTCTTTGATAATAAGAACCATGCTTTAAAAATCGAAAGAAATCTATTTCTGACCCTAATGGCAAGTAAGAAACAGAAAAAAGAAAAAATTCCAAATTGGCGCCAAATTATTTTTTCCGCGAAATTAACGCAATTTCAGAATGGCGGGTTTTAATATCAGTCCCATTGTTGTCTTAAGAAAGTAGCAACAACGGTCGTTTCTAAGGGCTTGCTTTCCGACTGCACAACACGTGGTCTAAAGATTAAATAATGGTGAGACACATGTATTGCTGAATAAATATAGCATATAATATATACCCAGGTAGCACAAAACATTTTCACAACATTTTTATAAGGTTGTATAAATGTCGTCTCAAAACGTTGTCGAAAAAATATTTTCGTGATGTTATGTAGATATTTTTTCTTGTATTTTAAAAACATTTATTTAAAACATTTTTTGAAAATGTTTTTACAATGATGTAAGAATATTCATGAAAATGTTTTCAATGACATTTTTTAAGATATTTTGTTTGAATGTTTTATAAATGTTCAGAAGATATGTACGTTCTACCTCTGAAAAACATTTTAAAAGCATATGAGTAAAACATTCTTAACAATATTGCTGCGATGTTTTTAAAACATTTTCTACATATGTTTTATGAAATGTTTTAATAACATGCCTTTAAGATATTTTAACAACATTTCTTCATAATATTTGATGAAAACATTTTAAAAACGTTACGCATTTAATATTGAGAAAATGAATTTATAAAACATTTTGTTACTAATATTTTAACAACATTTTAAAATAATATTATGAATACATTTACCCAAAAACATTTAAAAAACGTTACGCATTTAATATTGAGAAAATGAATTTATAAAACATTTTGTTGCTAATATTTTAACAACATTTTAAAAAAAATATTATGAATACATTTACCTAAAAACATTTAATAGAAAATGTTTAAACAATATTTTGCAAACATTAATTTAGGTTATGGAAGAAAAACTTTATTTCATCAAATGACAGTGATTGTTTTTATTCAAAGCGGTACTTCCCATATATAGCCTTTTACAGTGCACGTATTGCTATTTTCCGGATTTTCTGTTCCAGTACCGACAACAAAAGTTTACACATTTAAAATCTAACTGTTCCGGATGACCAACGAATATGATCCGAAGCAATTTTGGAAACCAGTAACCGGAAGTTTTATTACCATGCTGTAAACAAAGACAAAGGAAACGTACAAAATAAAGAATAACCTTATCATGCGTTAAAACTGGTAAGATATGACACTAGTTCACATTTATAAAACATTGTTATGCTTCTGGAAATATCTTGGTTAATTTGATTAATATATTCCAAGAATTAATACGAGTGTAAGCAAGCACAATGCAAAAAGGGGGTGATGATTTAGTCTACCTAGATGTTATGATGTTTATGTCCAGTGAACATTACGAATTATAGAAAAGGGGTTAAACTAAAGGGTTATTTATATGATTTTAAAATTCGTAACCAGTGAGCATGTCTGAAAAGTTCTGTGTTACAAGTCCGCCCTTTGACGCTTTGTTGGCTTTAACAGACTGAGCTATTTAAGCAGTACTTCCTTAGCTCAATCGCTGGCTACGTATCTACTAGTCAAAGAATCTCAAACACGCAATGGTTAGCTATAAACACACAATATATAACGCATACCAGTCGACTGGCATATATTTCCACCCCAAAATATCTATGATACGCGCCCCTGTGCTATAATATATTTTTTATGTAACTTGTACATTTGTGTTTAGCCCTACAGCCCAGCCCAAGGCCAGATAATTATTTATGTGCCGGTCCCAAGACAGAAGTTTGATTTAGTAGTTGTCGGTTCATTTCTGACATATTTGTTTTATAAATTATGCCATTAGTTTCATTGTTTGAATTGTCTTTAATTATACGCCCGTTTACGGGACTTATTATGGTATACCGTTGTCCGTATGTCTGTCGTCAACATGTCGGACATTAACTCATAAATGCTTTAACCAGTTTGAATAAAACTTTTTAAATTTTAGATTTTACGTTTCCGAGTTCTGGAGTTTTATTCATTAAAATAGCGTGGATTTTCTAGTTTTCGGACAATAACTCAAAAACGCTTTCAGCAGTTCTCTTTAAACTTTAGTGAATATTTTATATCTATTGACTAAAGCTCCCTTTCAATTTTCATGAATTTCTGATTTGACATTGAGAAATGATCGACTTTTTTCTTCGAAAAATGCAACGGGCGTATCATGCGCTCATGGCGCAGCTGTTTATTTTTGAATGTTGTGGCCTTTGTAGCTGACTAATACAATGTGACTTTTTCTTACCTGTATTTTATTTATTTTGTTTATTTTAACTTTTGTAGGATCAATTAGCATGATTAGACGTACCAAAATTTAGGATAGATTTTCAGAAATGCAGATTAAAATTGAGAATGGAAATGGGGATTAAATAGAAGAATATAAGCTTAGAAATGATTCAAACCATCCTGGACGAGCAAATTTTATGAAGGTATTTATTCTTTAAAATCCTCAATCTATAGTACATGTATTTGTGCTAAAATATACAATAACCATTACGAAACTTGGTTTTTTTGTAAGACCAAGAAAATGTTACAGGCCCTACACGGCTGGCTACTCTAAGTTGAGAAAATTGTAGTGTACAGTATATATGTCTTATTTTATAAACTGGTGAAATCTACCGTTACACTTTTGTAATAATAATACACCCCTAACTCTACAGATGTATAAAGTAGCTACAGTTGTTGCTTCTGAATCCATTAACACTGATTAGATGACACTTTTCAATATATTTTTCTGAAAACACTGGATTAAATTGAAGAAAAATAGTTTATTGTGTAATTCAATGAAATTAGCTGAATTTCCACTCGTTTAATCACTAAACAGAAGGACTTGTTTACACTTTATTTTACAGAAGCCAGCAGATGTCAAAAGAAATAAAAAGAATGGAACAAAAGAAACTTTGAAAAAGAACAGTGATACGAAAATATTGAATAAATGTTTTGCATTTATAATTGTAATTCTATCTTGTATAGTGTTGACTAAGGCAGCAAAGAAAACAGTCAAAAAACTTCAGAAAAAAAATGTCCGATGCTACATGTGATCAAACATGAGATCGAGAGATACTTCTCAAAAAAATGCACTAAGATTAAAATCAGAAAAAAACCATGACAAATTATTACGTGTTCAAGGTATTACAAAAAATAGGGTTATGTCAATGATACATCAATCCGACAAAAGTAAACAAAATATATGTAGATTCAACTGTAATCAACAAACAATTGTAAAAGGAGATGTGGGGTAAAGATCAGTATGACAGCAGTTGTTTTTCAGATGCAGATCCAGGATTATGAAAAGAGGGGTCACAGGCTCTAAATTAGACAAAGTTTGAGTGAAATAGTAGGAATTAGATTAACCATAATTGTAGCTCCATAAGGGGACCCAGGACCCCCCTCCCCACCCCCAGATCAAACATGATTAAAATGTTTTTTGAATATTTTATAAAACATTTGAATGATGATGTAAGAAAACATTTTTCTAATGATATTCATATAACATTTAAATGATGTTTTGAGAATATGAACATTATTAAAACATTTTGTGAAATGTTTTTTGAACATTTTCACAACATTTTATCCTACAAAAACATTTTTTTTATGTTTTAAAAATGTTTCAAGGATATTTTATAAACATGCATATTTAAAACATTTACAAAACATTTTACAAATATTGTCAACAAAATTCAGAAACGTGTTAATGATGTTTTAAAAATATCCTGGACATGTTATGGGAAATGTTTTGAAAATATTTTTAGCGCCATACATTTTAATGTGATTTTGATATTTTCTACGATATTTTCACAACATTTTTCAAAATGTTTTTAAAACATAAACACAATGTTTTTGTGTTAACTGGGTATGCATAGAATAATAATTATATGTACAAGTTTATTTCTTTCAAAATGTTACCATGTTTAACTCTTGTTAGTGTCGAAATATTTAAATAGTACAAAAAATCTTTTTTGAACAGGGCATATGCATCAAGATTTGTAGTTTTATAATTTGAAATGTGAGTGCACTTGTGGATGGAAAATGCAATGAGTGTAACCAAAGATTTATGTCATAATAATTGATGTCACAGATTTTATATCCTACTATGAGATTTCTGTAGTTTAGGATATGATGACCAATTTTAACTTTATTTAATAGTATTTTGATCTTTTCCCAAAAAGCTTTAAAGTATTGACATTCCAGAAAAAAATGTTTATAATCTTCTGTTTCATTACATAAGTCACATTTACTGTCTTCTTTTATCTTCCATTGAAAGAGCAGTTATTTACAAGGAAGGATATGATGCAACAATTTCCATTTAAATATTTTTAATCTGTTATCTTTTAAATAAGTAAATACAAATTTTAGCATTGATTTAATTGGGATTAAAGAATCTAAATTTAGTACACGTTTCCATTTTAAGAAACCTGGAGGTATGTCTTCATTTCTACTATTAATATGTGTGTATATCTGTTTTGTTTCCATTGCTTGTAAATTTGTTATCTTATTTTTTTCTTTTGTCTTAATGCAAAGGTTAAGTTTATTTTTTACTTTTGATTTTATTGATTGATCTGATTTAAGTGTCTTGAGCCATTCATTTGGTATAGCATATTTAATTTTTGAAATTTCAAACATTAAATTGGATTTTGAGAAAATTTTATTAGATATTATATCTTGAGAGATGTTACTATTCTGGTCAATAATATCATTAACATACATAATACCTTCTTTTATCCATTTTATAAAAACTAAACACTTTCCTTGAAACTTTATCATTTTGTTTCCCCATAAGATTTGTTGTCTAATGTTTTTAAAATTCATCGTGAGTTTGGTGTTATTTAAATTTTGTACTTTGAACCAGGATTTTACAATTTCTAAGTAAAATTTTGGTAAAGTTTTATGTAGGTTTTGTATGCAGTAAATGTTATCTGGATTCATGTAAAGTAACATGAAATTAGCACCAAATTTATTAAAGTAAAATGTCGGAATCACTTTCCAGTTAGCAAAATTATCTGCAGTTAGTCTTTTAATCCATGCTATTTGTAGTGCAGTTATATAATTGTCTATATCTGTCATCTTAAGACCTCCATCTGTAGTATCTTTGCTTAATATGGTTCGTTTTCATTTTTCTTGTTTACCATCCCATATAACATTATAAATAAGGGTTTTAAACTGTTGAATAAATTCATGTGGTAGGTTTGTGACTGAAGCCAAATATGTAAGGTTTGGTATAAGAAGAGATTTTACAATTGTTATTTTACCTATCATTGTAAGATTTCTTTTTTTCCAATTACTTATTAATTTGTTACATTTTTGTATTATTTTTTCAGTATTAAGCTTATCACATTCAGCTCGATTTGTTCCAAAATAAACTCCTAGACTTTTTATTGGTTCTTTATTCCATTTTATGTCTTCAAACTTATCTTTACAATTTTTTTATTTTCCTAACCAAATGCCCTCTGTTTTTGATCTGTTAAGTTTTAAACCTGATAGTGTTCCAAAGATTTCAATAATATTAAGAGTGTGACGTACTTCATTTTTTGATTTTAGAAAAAGTTTTGTGTCGTCAGCTAATTGTGAGTTCTTTAAACTATTCTTATACAGAGTTTTAACCCATTTTATAAAAGGATTTGGAATTCCAAATTTCTTTAGTGCTTCATACATAAATGGCCATTCCAATGAGTCAAAAGCTTTGGAAAAATCTATGAAGAGCAATGCTCCTTCAATATTATAGTATTCTGCATGGTCTATTATGTCTTGAATCTGACGAATGTTGAAACCTATATACCTATTTTTTATGTAACCATTTTGGTCACTATGGATAATTTTAGTTAGTATTGGCTTAAGACGTAATGCTAAAGAATATGTAATAAGTTTTGTGTCAACATTGAGTAAAGTAATTGGTCTATAGTTGTCCAAAAGAAGAGGTTTTCCTTTTTTATATAATAAAGAAACTACCCCTATTTTTTGTAGTGTGCTCATTTCTTCTTTTTGATAGCATATGTTAAATACTTTTACAACAATTTCTTTTAAATTTGTCCAGAAGGTTCGATAAAATTCTACACTGAGCCCGTCAATACCTGGTGATTTATTTAATTTCATGGATTTAATAGCTTCTGTACATTCATTTATAGTAAGCCCCCTTTCTAGATTTTGAGTTTCCTCCTGAGAAAGAGTTTTATCTACTTTTGTTTCTTTTATATATTTTTTATTTCATTTTCATTAGGATTTGTACTTTTATATAAATTTTCATAAAAGTTTTTTCTAACTTTAAAATTTCAGATGAATCTGTTATAGTTTCTCCTTTTTCATTTGTAAGGGCAGAAATATTTTTACGAGTATGTCTGGATTTTTCAAGGCCTATAAAAAATTTTGTGTTTTTTTCTCCTTCTTCTGTCCATTTTACACGCGATCTAACCTGAGCTCCCTTTGCTTCATTTATGTAAAGGTTTTCTAGTTTTTTCTCAACATTGTTTATTTTATTTTGAACATTATTATCCTGGAAGTTTTCTACATTTTCATTCAATTTTTTTAATGACAGTTCTAATTTAATTATTTCATTTTTATTTTTAGCTTGTTTTTGCCTGCAGTATTTAATGGTTATGTCCCTTACTTCAGCTTTAAAAACATCCCACTTAACTCGAGGATCTACAGCCTTTGTAAGTATTTTTTTTTGTAAGTTTGAATCAAATTATTAATGAGATTTTGATATTGTATGTCGTTCAGTATACTATTATTAATTTTAAAGTAACCTCTGCCTCTGCTTTGTGCTTTGTGTCTTAACTTTAACGAAATTGCTTGATGATCAGTGTAAGAAATAGCAGCTGGTCTAACATCTGCTGCTGTAATATGTGGCCTTATGTCGGAGCTGATAAGAAAATAATCTATCCTGTTGCTATGTTAAAGTTATTTTTCCTTCTCCAGGTAAACTGTCTTTTATTTGGGTTAACTTCTCTCCATATATCAATTAACTTATGTTTCTTTATTAACTGTTTTAAACTATTTACAGGTTTATTAAATTTTTGTGTACTCGTACTTTTTCTGTCCTTTTCAGTCAGACTTTCGTTTA
This sequence comes from Mytilus californianus, assembly GCF_021869535.1. Taxonomy (NCBI): domain Eukaryota; kingdom Metazoa; phylum Mollusca; class Bivalvia; order Mytilida; family Mytilidae; genus Mytilus; species Mytilus californianus. The sequence continues at coordinate 416,205 of NW_026262581.1, forward strand.
TATCCCCTCCAAGTATTAAAATACCTAATCTTTTATTCTCAATTAAGTTGCTTATTTTTTTAAAGAAAGAATTTCTATTTCTTTTTATGTTTGGTGCATATACATTTACTAAAGTGAAGATGTTATTATCGAGTTCTACATTAATTAAAATAAACCTACCCTCTTCATCTTTAGTTTCATTTATTATTTTGTGATTTATGTTATCTTTAATTAAAATTGAAACGCCTCTAGATTGGGAATTGCCAAAGCTATGGTATATCTTACTTTTAGTTTCACTGTTTATTGTATTTATGTTTTTATCAATGAAATGAGATGTTTCTTTCATGTCTTTCTACATTATCAGTGACAGCTACAGATCACTCTGCATGTATCTGAAAAAAATAATGAAACTTGGTTAAAAAAATGGTGGCAGAATAATCATCAGGAGGATTTTGGAGACAATTAACAGGAAAAAAGAAAAGATTATATCAATCATTTTTAACATTAATACTCCAGACTTGTTTATGATTTTTTCCTGCTTCTACTTGCCTGATAAGTCTTCGTCAGACAACAAACAAGGTTATCTAGCTACTATTTTTTCAGCTGATCAGAAATGTTAAGATAGAATTGACAACGTCTCAATCCAAAAAGAGCTGATGGGCATGACTTTATATTTTTGGTGCCAGAAAGCTATGACAGCTTATGCAGCTCTGTCACCTTGCCATGTTATAGTTATAAATTATCATTATTAAAATCAGATATTCAAATTTGATTGTCATAGCATATTATAGACTGAACAGTAATTGTTATATACAGCAGATATGGGAAATAAAGTAATCATAGATACCAGGATTAAAATTTTGTACACCTTGTAAACAGACAATTGTAATGTCACCTACAAAAAATTCATACCTACTTTAAAAAGAGACAACTAAATTTATGCAAAAGGTATAAAATTTCTGAAATTTCGTGTGACAACAATGTTTATTTTATCATATTTGATTGTTTGATTGTCATGATTGAAGCTTAAAGAACAAGAGACACACCTGTGCCTGTTTCACTCACCTGGGCTGGTGAAAAAATAGCCAGTTTGCTATTTAGGACTTTTATATGCATGTACTATAGTTATTCCTTGTGTTACTGATCATATTTGCAAATCAGCACTTCTGTGTTGACATAAATTATCATTGATAATAATAAATCAACTGCTTACAAAACTTAGAATTTTTCGAAATACTAAGAATTTGCAACCCCAGGAAAAGATTACCTTAGCTGTATTTGGTAAAACCTTAAGTAATTTTGGGTCCTCGGTGCTCTTCAACTTCATACTTTATTTGGCCTTTTTAACTTTTTTTTATTCTAGCGTCCCTGTTGATAAGGCTTTGTTTTTGGCGTATCAGGTATTTATGATGAGTTTACTTACATGTTTAACCTAGTTCTGATCAGTTTCTATAGATAACAGCCATAACTGCAAAAAATGGTAACAATCAACATTTCTGGGGTAAAAACTCCAAAATGAGGTCAAAATATCGTGGAAAGATCTTGTCATGCTGATAATTTTTTTCAGTTTTCAGTTAGCTCCAATATTTTTGAAAATAACAACCAAAAAAAAGAATGAAAAAATTTGGAAAAAAAATCCATATTTCAGGGGCAATAACTCCAAAAATAGGTTTACAGATTTTTCTCCAATTTTCAAGGTGGATACATCTTGTAATGCTTTTTTTGCAATGTACACTTTTTACCTAGCTCCTATAGTTGTTTAAACAATGACAAGGAAATGCCAAAAAAAGGTACAGATCAACAGTTCAGCGGCAATAACTCAAAATAGGAGGATAGATTTTGTGCTGGTCATTTTTATCCTGTCAGTTTTTCTCTAATTGCTATAGTTTTAGAGAAATTAGCAAAAGTTATAGTTTTGACCTCTATTTTTAGACACAGTGACAGTCAACCTGGACGAAAATCACAAACTTTATAGAAGAGGGACGAAAGATACCAGAGGGACAGTCAAACTCATAGATCGAAAACAAACTAACAACGCCATGGCAAAAAATAAAAAGACAAACAGACAAACAATATTACAGATGACACAACATAGAAAACCAAAGACTAAGCAACACGAACCCCACCAAAAACTGGGGGTGATCTCAGGTGTTTCGGAAGGGTAAGCAGATCCCGATCCACATGTGGCACCCGTCGTGTTGCTTATGTTATTACAAATCCGGTAAATAGTCTAATTCGGTAAGTCACATTCGCGAAAAGGGAGGGTATTGTAGTTACGACATAAGGAACATATCCGATATCATCTGTGAAACGGTTATTCCATAACGGTCAACCAACTCGTGATGGCGTCCGTAAAATTTACGAATGGATGACTTCAACTTCACCATTTGGAACTCTTGGTTTAATAGCTTCCTTGTGAGCAGCAATCCTCTATCAAGGAAATCATGATAGGAAACACAAGCCCGGGAATATCGTATCAATTGGGAGATATATACTCCGTATGCAGGTGCTGCTGGAATGTTGCTACATAGAAATTGAAAGTTCACAATTCGGAAGCTGAAATCATTTCTTTTGTCGTAAAGTTTTGTTTTCAACCGACCCTCATTGTCAATTTCTAGATGTAAGTCAAGATATGAGGCAGACTTAACTGTATCTGCAGTATCCTTTATCTCTAGTTCGATGGGATAGATTATAGATGACATGTATCCTAAAAATGAAGCAGACCAACTTTTTATACGACTGCAAAAAAAATTTTGTGGTCGTATATTGTTATGACGTTGGCGTCGCCGTCGTCGTCGTCCGAAGACACATTAGTTTTCGCACTCTAACTTTAGTTTAAGTTAATGGATCTCAATGCAATTTTACCTTAAGGTTCAATACCACAAAAGGAAGGTGGGGATTGATTTTGGGGGTTATGGTACCAACAGTTAAGGAATTAGGGGCCAAAAATAAGCATTTTTGTAACTTCCAGACATAACTTGTGTGTAAGTGTTTGGATCTCTCTGACATTGTACCACAAGGTTCCATATCACAACTGGGATTGATTTTGGGGGTAATTGCCTCCAAATTTTAGGAATTAGGGGCCAAAAATGGGCAAAACACAAGCATTTTTCTAGTTTCATGACAATACATACACCTTTCCATTATCTACTTGTATGCCCCGCCCCCCTTAGAAACACATGGCAACCCAGCATCCTAGGTCAAGCTAATCAACAAAATGGCGGTTATTATGAACATTGAATGATAACAAAGTAAAGAATTTGTTATAAACAAATATAAATAAAAGGAATATGTTGTTCATATATTTGTTTTTGTGTTGAAATATGATGAAATAGTTACTCCTGAAGGGTTGAGAGATAAATTTAAGATATTTTGAAGAAATTATTTCCATTTATACTGAATAAAAGAAATAATTAAAATATTGCAAATTTGAAGCTATTGGATTACCCTCATTCCCCAAAAATGTAGTTTAACACCAAGATATAGAATATTATATTGCATGATTGATACGATATATTATGATGATAAATTACAGGTTTAATTAAGCATGGCTAATGAATGCTGATAAGTGTGTTTACTGTGTAGACAAACACAGTATGTGTCAACTTGTAAAACAAGCATTATTGCTCCAGTATCTATTGATTGTTTATCAAATAACATTAAACAGGTTTTCTTTTTTTATATCCATAGATAACTTAATGATATTAAAATTCCTATCACTAAGTAAAATATAAAGAACAAAAGAAAATAAATTGATTATGTGCTTACATGGATATTTGGTCATTGTAGTTCGTCTTTGTTTTAAATTTTTACATACCTCTTGTCCTTAACATGAATCTTTGCACATTGTACTCACCCTTTTTTTCAAATTAAGAAAATAAAATGTATACAATACCTCTCACTTCTTTTCTTTTTTTGTTTTTGTAAATTATACTTAAAATTTTGAAAAAAGGTCAAGTACAATCAGCAAATTCTCCCACAGTAGACCAAAGTCATATCAAAATTAAACATTATCTTACTTTTTATGAAGCATCTATTGAAATATAGTTTTTTATTATTATATGAGTTTCCCCTCTGCCTTTTAACGATTAAGGAAATGCTAGCGATGAGGGCAGTACAAACATAAATACTTTCATTTTTATACATTTTGTACACAAAAAGACTACAAATATCTAATTCACTACATCATTTCATTCCATGCAGACTTTCAGATCAGTAAAGTTAATTTCCATCTCATTCCAATGAAGTTGTATATAATTTCTCCTCCAGATTGATTGTAAGGTACTACCTCTACAATAATTTGATCGTCAAAGAACATGGAATAGTTCTTGTACAAATATTATACTGGAAAATTGAAATTTTGTTAATCTGTCCATCCAAAAGATGACAGATATCCTGTAGTTTTCAATTTAAACAGCTTCCAAGTATAAATATTTAAACATTTGAATAAGTCAGGGATAATTCTTTTTAATCGAAATGGGAAAGGTGTCAATTCTTTTGTTGCTGAATCTTTACTATATGATATATAATTGTAATATCCAGAAATTATACATACTAACTTGCATGTTTTATTGTATAAATCTTTTAAATAAATGAAAAAAAATATCAATTTCAATCAACTTGTACACCAATTCAAATCTCGTGTTTCAGAATTTTTTTTTTTTTTTTTTTTTTAAATAGCATGTAAACAATATTTTTATAGCAATAATCACTGCCATCATATTACTTTTTAATTGATTTAATTAATAACTGTCATTCATTAAAAAATCTTTTTTTGTTGTTTCAAGTTGACTACTTGACCTTCCTCTACCCTCTTACATTGATTCCTTTCCCAAAAACAATATTTTGGACAATTTAATTGTTAGTTCAAATTAACTGTTAAGATAAGAATGTTTGACCGAGGTTATGGCCGACAACACGTGCTGCTATCAAATGTTTACACATGTGGTAAATTAACCACATGTGATTGGTCAATTTACTGATGATTGACAGGAGAGTGGAAAGGTGTATAACTTGTGTGTAAGTGTATGGATCTCTCTGACATTGTACTGCAAGGTACCATACCACAAAGGGAAGGCTGGGATTGATTTTGGGGGGTAATTCCCTCAAATTTTAGTAATTAGGGGCCATAAAAGGGCAAAAAAAACATGCATTTTTCTAGTTTCAGGACAATAACTTGTGTGTAAGTGTATGGATCTTTATGAAATTGTACTGCAAGGTTCCATATCACAAAAGGAAAGCTGGGTTTGAGTTTGGGGGTAATTGCCCTAAACGTTTAGGAAGTTGGGTCCAAAAATAGGCCCAAAAACAAGCATTTTTCTAGTTTCCAGATAATAACTTGTGTTCAAGTGTATGGATCTCTCTGAAATTGTACTGCAAGGTACCATACCACAAAGGGAAAACTGGGATTGAGTTTGGGGGTGATGAATCATAAGGGGGTTCAAAAAATTTGGGGGGGGATTTTTTTTTCCTTTTTTTTTCTTAAAAATTTTCCATTTTAAATTGGTTATTTCTGATTTATATATAAAAGCAAATAATAATGATATGGTTTGAATAGGTAAATTAAAAATTTTTAAGTTCTTAGACCACTTTCATTCTGTGTGAGAAACCTATGCTGTGTCAAATATTTAATTACAATCCAAATTCAGTGCTGTATCAAGCTTGAATGTTGTGTCCATACTTGCCCCAACTGTTCAGGGTTCGACCTCTGCGGTCGTATCAAGCTGCGCCCCAGCGGAGCATTTTATTTTATTCTATTGAGCAGTTTCAGAAGAAAAAATTTTTATAGAAAAGTTTACGGACAACAGACAACTGACCAAAGTGGTGGCGAGCTAAATAAAATACACTTACACACAAGTTATTGTCCTGAAACTAGAAAAATGCTTGTTGTTTTGCCCCTTTATGGCCCCTAATTCCTCAAATTTTGAGGGAATTACCCCCAAAATCAATCCCAGCCTTCCCTTTGTGGTATGGTACCTTGCAGTACAATTTCAGAGAATCCGTACACTTGAACACAAATTATTGTCTGGAAACTAGAAAAATGCTTATTTTTGGTCCCTTTTTGGCCCCTTATTCCTAAACGTTTTGGGCAATTACCCCCGAACACAATTGCAGCTTTCCCTTTGTGATATGGAACCTTGTAGTACAATTTCATAAAGATCCATACACTTACACACAAGTTATTGTTATGAAACTAGAAAAATGCTTGTTTTTTGCCACTTTTTGGCCCCTAATTCCATAAACTTGAAGGCAATTACCCCCAAAATCAATCCCAGCATTCCCTTTGTGATATGTCTTGTATATCTACTTCATTTCATTAGATAGCTTTGCCATGATCGACTTTTTAAAAAATTCTGCTTTTTCTGTGCGTAAAAATACATATAAACATAACCCATTATAGTTGGAAAAGTACAAGTTTGTATACACATGACTACTGGTATTAATTGAGGCCAAAAAAGAAGAAAGTTGTATGATTGCCAAAGTCTTCACCAGACTTTTTTTTCTTGGTCATTTGTTCACAAAGTACATGCCGTTTAATCGTGTAGGAATTTTATAGTTTTATCAATTATGAATGAATTCTTAAGAGCTTATCTTCACATGTGATTGCATTCTAGTATAAAATCTCATTTCAGCTGCAGAACTAGACACACTACAGATTCCAGTTGGAGGAGATCAGCTTACCAGGGTCAGATTCCAAGGGGCAAAGACACTAAGAGCTGGAGCACATACTAAGCAAGAAAGATTTGACCAGTTATACCCAATAGTAATTGAGTTGTTCCACACTCTTCAAGACTTTCTAGAGGTATTTTAAATATATAAACCATTCTGTCAAAAGTGACTTACATGTAAATAGTAGAAAACAAATCCTATAAATGAAAAATGCTTAACATGGACAATTTATCATTTATATAACTAAAACATGCAATGATACCACTAAGAAACTATAAAACATTTTAATGTATTAAAGCTTTATCTTCATAAAAATTCATATTTCTCAGAATAACTAGCTACTGGCTTGAAAATGTAATCAATACAATCATTGAAACATTAAAGAAATGTATGGATACTAAGAAAATAAACTGTTAAGCATTAACTAATGGATAATTAGTCCTGATGTTTTGCTGTATATCACCTAAAAGACTTTTAGGAAATTTTAAATTGTTTTATTTGTGATGTAACAAATAGGAGAGAGAGTAAATGTAGATGGGACACAATGGCACACAATACATAGAAAAATACAAATTATCAATGAACATAATAGCTTTTATCGTGTTTATTTCTGTTCTTCATCTTGACAGTTATGAAGGGTCTTCAACAATGAAAGAATCATTCATACCCTACAACAATGTCAAAAAAGACGGTTGTATATGAGTACCAGTCAAAAGAAATAAGGAAACAAGGGCCATTCTACAGTTTAATTTGTAGAATGGTAATCTTTCAGTGCCTTTTTGTAACTTTTACATCATTTGGTCTCTGTTCATGCTGTGGGAGAGTTGTCTCATTGGTAATATCATACAACATCTTTTTTTATTTTCACATGTACATTATGCTTATATATTTTATTTATTTTTAAGAAACTATGCAAAAGATTTCTGAAATTAGGTAACAGCAGAGACCAGGGAACTTTAGCTAACCTGAAGATTTTGATTCAGAGGTCAAATGTCAATGGAAAGGTGAAAAGTAGATTTAAGGTATGTGAGGATACTGTTCAGGTACTTTTTAAAATGGATCTTAAAATGAAAACCAAATTTATCTACAATTAATTTTAGTCTGCGTTAATTTTAGAATGTGTACATCAATGAAATATGAGAAAAATTGGTGAACATAAGTTCGACAGCAAAATGCTAAAGAGAACATTTTTTGTTTGTTTGGTGATATAAAAAAGAAGATGTGGTATGCTTGCCAATGAGACTAATTTCCACAAGAGACCAACATGACACAGAAATTAACAACTATAGGTCAATGTATGGCCTTCAACAATAAGCAAAGCCCATACTGCATAGTAAGCTATAAAAGGCCCCGAAATGACAATGTAAAACAATTCAAACGAAAAAACTAACAGCCCAATTTATGTACAAAAAATGAATGAAAAACAAATATGTAACAGATAAACAAACAACAACCACTAAATTACAGGCTAATGACTTTGGACAGACACATACATGTATGCATTCATGTTATTAGTAAAACTCTTTAATTTTACAGCATCATAGCAATCAACACAATTTCAGGTTCATTGTTTTATTTCCTCTTGATAACAAAATTACATGTATAAATTTGCCAAATAATATTCAACTTTTTTGTTTAAAAAATAACCTGGTTCAAAGTATTTTTTTACATAAAATACTGTGTTATTATTTATTTTAGTTTGTTTTTTTAGGCCCATGAAGACTTTGTCCTTACTGTAGGGCATTCTTACTTCCTTGAATATGCGATGAAAAAATTTGATATGAAAGACTTGGACGACACACCAACCCACAAACTGTTACCTGAAAATGTTAAACAGTTACATGCTCCTTCAAAACAGAAGAGTTTTGATGCCATTATGGAGGAAGTGATAGCAGACATTTATATACCTTATGAAACTCAGGTATTTATGAATAGAATTCTACAAACACTTCTCAGTTAAACCATTATTTTTGGGGTAATTACATTGCATCCATAAAAAAAATTATTTCATTATTGGAAATTACCTATATTTTTCTTTAATTTCACATTCTAATAGTTGAAGTTAACTATGACTACTTAAATTTGTTTTTCAGATCATAGTTTGGTATGTCGTCATCATAGTTGTCTTGTACATTTTTTGTTAATGAAACAGCAATCTTACAGTACATGAATTTACATATCAGTCACATCGGGATGATAACTTTACTTTCTATTGGTCAAAAGACAAAATAATTCTGGAATCACAAGTTTCATAAAATAATTTACACAAAATGTATCACCATTTATTGTTGGCTTCGTCATGTCAAAAGTGAAGTAATATATACAAATAAGATGTGATATGAAAGCCAAAAGATCTAATGTAGTAAATATAATCAATTATAGATCACAATACAGTCTTGTATATTGCAGACAGTTTTTTTTAGTTTATGAAACAAATGTTCATTTATACCACAGATTTTTTTATTCATATTGTCTATACATGTATATACTAATTTCAGGCACCCAAAAAAATGGATCTAAAACTACTGATAGCCAACCAGGCATACCAATGCTCTGCATCATTAAACAATAACACAGCAGTAGTACCACTCTTGTTTAATGGTAGACAGACTATCATACAAGTTCCTGTTCCTAGACTACAAGACTGCTGCAGCATAAATGTGAATGGCATTACAATTTTTATTCAGGAAGTGAAAAAGGGACAAGATGACCTGTTTAATTATGTTCACAATTTTCTTCAATGGTATTTTATTATTTTGCAAATGCAAGATGCTATTCATGAAGGAGATATGGTTAGAACAAATGTAATCATTAAGACAATGATTCCATTTTTTTTCTCACACTCAGTTCTTTCTAAGTATTTTACCGAATGTATTGACTTCATTCTAAAAACTGAGTTCACTTTGCCACCTCATGTTGCTGCAGAAGTGAGGGCTGCATCTGTTAACGTTCATGGTGGTATTGGGAAAAACAAGGCTGCAGACATGCACAAGGAAAATGAGGTTATGTTCTAAATTCACTGTGTTCAAACGAACATAAAGTATTTATGTGCATAATCTCTCTAGATTTTTGTATAGCATACATATCTGAGCACATTCAGATATGTACCTTTATACGATAAAGGCATAATAGAAAAGTAAATACATATTTAGGTACTGTTAGGCGCAATGACCATCTCGATTACTGTTAGGCGCAATGACCATCTCAATTTTAATAAGATCCAGAGATCACAATATTTTATCAAACATAAATAACAGCTCATGTTTTGAATACGGAAACCATGCACATCTACGCAAAAAAGTCCTTTATAAACATCACAAAATCTCAATTTGATCAACAATACCGGTAAAAGACAGCAATCAAACATCTACAAAATATATACAAAACATATTAATTCTTTACGTACAACTTCAATACATTAAAAAACAGAATTCTTAATGAAAATTAGACTTCAACACAAAAGAAACGTACGACAATGGTCACTGCCCAAACCTCGATAATTAAAATTCGTGCAAACTTTCTTTATATACTGACCGCCAAAACCGGTTTACAACTATTGTGAAAACACAATAGAATAAATTACATACTTCAAAAATCATACCCGAACTGCACATAAATATATCTATGTTCTAAATTCACTGTGTTCAAACGAACATAAAGTATTTATGTGCTAAATCTCTCTAGATTTTTGTATAGCATACATATCTGAGCACATTCAGATATGTACCTTTATACGATAAAGGCATAATAGAAAAGTAAATACATATTTAGGTACTGTTAGGCGCAATGACTATCTCGACGCACAAAGAAAGCAAACTTACATATCATATACCAAGATTTTGAGATACTGACAAACGCTTCTGTAAACTTTCTTATACATAGCCGTCTTTAGCTTGATCGGATTTCCACCGACTGTGTATTTTAAATAACCTATCTGAAATATTGTTTTGAGCGGCAGCTGTGGCACCACCCGATCTAAAACTATGCAGACCAAAATCTTTAGAGTTACAACCAATCTCTGATAATGCACATTTAACCAATTCTCTCGCTCTGGTATACGACAAACTATAGTTTTTCTTCCTAAGAACAAAATTCTGTGTTTTCTTCAAAAATGACAAAGGTCTAAATATATACATATCTGAAGACAAATCAATATTTGCTGACCTTAAATAGCAGTCTAATATTGTACATGGACATTGTGGAGTGTCAAGCTTTGATATCAATACATGTCTGCCTTTCCTGTAACAGTCTGTTTTACTCTTCTCAATAAAAATGTCTATATATTGATTACAAAATGAAATGTGCTTTGCTTTTATACTACAAAGTTCTTGATACCTTAAAAATCCGGTATAAGATAGTGCACACATTGTTAATAACCGTAAATCTTTAAGAGAACGACCAACTGAATTGTACTTTGAAAATAATTTGATCATAATATCAGAAGTAACTGGACTCTTTTTCTCTATAGGTCTGTTCAATTTTCTTCTTGATGCTTCTACGATCAATCTAACCATTTCAGAATCACATGGATTAGCTACCCCAGCAAGATTATGTGCCCATTTAATTCCATAAAAAGCGGATTCTATAACGCTATAATGATTAGCTGATTGCATTAAATTTTGTAAATATAGACCTACATATAATTCTTGACAGGGTAAAAGTTAAAACACATTTAATTTCAGAGTATTTTTCAGCCCATTTAACGAATATTTTAAAATATCCAGCATATTTTTCTACTGTAGATTTTACACGAGCATCAAGAATGATTGAAGATAAACTATTAAACAATGATCTAAGTTCAGGATGTTTAATCTGTTCGTTCTGTGACCAAAATCCAACAGAAAATATTGTCTGCAAAATATATATACAATCGGTAGAATAAAGTTATAAATATAAAATACAGTACCTTGAAACTATATCCATACTAGTCCAGTGACTTGGTCAAATAATAATACAATCTATAACAATAGTCCAGCGACCAATAAGATGAGGGTCCAGTGACCAAAAAAGGCAGTCCAATGTGTGTACACAGTAACACCGTAGCAAAACGCAATACCCAGTGGTAATATAAATCTGTAAAATAAATATACATATTACACAACCGAAGCATTTAAATGTACAGCTAATATTTCCCCGTGAAATTTACCATTAGCAAACAAAGAGTTTAAATTGTTACCAGCAACAAAAATTCTTTCCACTTCATGAAATTCTAAAACATCAACAACATAACAAGCGTATTCCAAGTTCTGTTTAAAAATCAAAGGCCAAAATGCAGCAGACTGCCATTTAGGAACAACAAGTGTACCCTCTGCTACACAAGAGACTAAATGGTTAATACAGTTACTAACTAGACTAATTGGCGGAACTAACCAGTTGTTCTCGCCATTCCAGTTGCAAGTGAATGCATCTATCGCTGATGTTGTAGGATTCCAATATTTCGAATTAAACCTAGTCAGCTTAGTATTATGCATGTTAGCAAACCTGTCAACAGTGAATGGTCCCCAGATGCTATTCAAGAAATCGAAAAATTCAAAAGATATGCCCCAATCATCAATGTCAATAATTCTACTCAAAGCATCAGCCTTTTCGTTTTCCTCTCTAGGAATCCACTGTGCATATAATGAAATATTACGCGACACACAAGTATTAAAAATTGATAAAGCTAAACCTTGCAAGTGTGGTAATTTGCTTCCTTTCTTAATGATACTAACAGCATTTTGATTATCTGTGAAAAAAGTAACTGAACTGTGTTCTAATACTTTCGCAAAACTATCTAAAGATAATTCAATGGCTTTCACCTCTCTCCAAGTGGAGCTTTTTGTTGCCTCTGTCACAGACCATTGCCTGTGTGCAATATAATCAGTACCTTGTAAATAACCTCCTGCACCTATATCACTAGCATCAGTGAAAACATTAAATTCAGAATTATTCCGTAATAAAGGTAATGGCTTCAAGCAGTGAATATTTTGTTTCCAAAACAAAATTTCTTGAATACTATCTGAATGGTGTCTCAAATCAACGTACTGATCCCAGTCTTGTTTTAAATTTATAACAGAAAAAGTACACCTTGTCATAATTTGAGTAACATTTCCAATAGCTGGCGAAAAGGAAATTATTTTTCCACATAATTTAGCTAATAACCTAATTTTAACTTTAAAAGCTTTAGACAGAATTACATCAATCAAATGGATAAAATTATCTATTTTAATTAACGGCAACTCCATCAAAGAACTTTTCAAATTCCAAATGAAAACAAGCCAAACTAAAGTTTGAACAGGTGTCCATATACACTTGTCCTTGTTTGGAACAAAACCTCACAATATCAAATCGTTTTTGACCCTCACTGATTGTCCGCAACATAGCTTTTCAGTCTCCGCTAAACACAAGCCATCATCTAAATACGCTGTAATTTTGATACCACCTTTGCGCCAGTGAGCAATTAAAGGTCTTACAACTTTAGTGAATACGTATCCCGCTGAATAGAGGCCAAACGGCAAAACTGTAAAAACAAAATATTTTACCGTTTCACCAAACTTCCAAGAAAACCCCAAATACTTCTGATGATTAAGGAAAATGTTTATGTGATGATAGCCTGATTTTAAATCAAAGGCAAAACCAAAACAATCGTTTGTCGAAAACTGACTGGCAGTTTTCCAGTCCTCAAACTTAATTTTACTATAAACAACTTGCTTGTTTACGTGTCTCAAGTCTAAAATTAAGCGACCTTTACCTGATGAATTAATCGATACAGTTAACGGGTTAACAACATGCGGTCTGTTCGATACCTCTTTTATCAAGCTAGCATCAATCAATTCTTGAACTGCCTTTTCTACAAAATCTTTATGGTCTAAAGCAGATTTATTATTTCTTAGCAAAACGCTCTCTGGTTCATTAATCAAAGGTATTTTATAACCATTCTCAATTAAATCTAAAATAAACTTTGAAGCATTAATATTTTTCCAAAAATCTAAAGAATTTTTCAGTCAATTTTTAACATTTATACAAGAAGTACCAGATTCATAATCATAAAAAGAGTCAAAATTTTCTACATTCTGTACCTTAAGAATATCTGGAGATCTCTCAGTATGGTGCTCCTCTGGAAGCTGCTGAATTTCCCCCTTTTTTACAGTCTTTAGCCCAATGTCCATACAGACCACAGTTGTAACAGATGTCCCTAGCTCTGTTACGACGAGATGTGATGGGGGCGGAGGCCCCCGCGACAAGAAAGGGCTGTTGCTGTGAAAAACCACCATTATTACCATTGTGAGCAATACTAGATGGACCACCAGCAGATTCCGCGGGTCTTTTCTTTATGTTTTGACGCTTATCCTGCTTCACGGTTTTCAATTTCTTCACTGCTCTGCCATCAGCCGCCCGAATGCGCTTCTCATCCTCTGAGTCACTAGCCACGTCATCAGACAAATACTCGTCTACAGTTTTCCAACCACCTTCGGATTTATCTGCTATTCGAATCAGCTTATTCCTTTTCTTCAAAGATTTACCAGATTCTAACAGCACTTTGACGGCCTTCTCATATCTCCGGTGCTCTATACAGTCTACAGCAATATCAATATTATCTAACATCAGAATTTAAGTCAAACTTAACTTTGTTACCCTTGAACTTGAAGGAACTCTCAGATTTCTGTACCTTTCGTGCAAGATCATGTGTGGTATCTGCAAAATTTCTCTCAATTCCCGTCAACTTTCTGGTAAAATAGGTTTTCATCAACGACAACAAATCAGCATTTGTAATTTCATCAGAATCAGCTTGACACGGCAGCTCTACACCTTCCATATCAGGTAGTTGATCAGGCTCGATATCAGACATAACGAAAATAGACAATACAAAAGAAACGTTCGACAATGGTCACTGCCCAAACCTCGATAATTAAAATTCGTGCAAACTTTCTTTATATACTGACCGCCAAAACCGGTATACAACTATTGTGAAAACACAATAGAATAAATTACATACTTCAAAAATCATACCCGAACCGCACATAAATATATTGAAGTTAGTTAAAGATTTGATCAAAGGTCTTTGGGCAAACAAGACCGAAAAATCTATTATTGCAATGTCAAAAGCAGCACCAGTTATAAACGATGTAACAACAAACTTTGACAAAATGTTGAAATTGAACGAATTCAAAACAAAACATAAAAAGAGATCATCGGAGGAAGACATTGGTACTCTAGTTAAGAAGCTAAAAGATCTTGATCTTTGGAATTTTCATGAAAACAGAGCACTAACATTGTTCAGTGGTATAAGTCAATCACCTTTCAACTTTGATACTGATGTGTTTTTTAGGAATATGAAATCAACCATATTCAGACCGCAAAGGGATTTGCCATGTGAGGCAGATGATGATAACAATGATGATGATGACAATGAGCAAAGTGACCTGGAAGATTAATTAAAACATATACATGTACTTGCATTTCATTAATTTACTGGTCATACATACGGTTGATAAAAATCCAAAAAGAAAAATAAAAAAAATCTGTTCTTGATGTTTAAATAAATTAATATAAAGTAGAAAGGTGAATGACTTGTACTCTTTTAAAAAGACTAAATTTCTGTATAAAGTCAATAGTTTGTTTAAAATTTTAAGCCCAAACTGTATTGCTTTTACAATGCTAATGAGTGTTTGGAAAAATATGTCTAAATGTCAAAGCAGACTTACTTCTTCGCATTTTTTTCATGATAAAAATTAGGCTATTAAATGCTGAAATAAATTTAACACAAGTCACCACATCAACACAATGTAAAACAGTGAGTTGTCTTATAAAAAAAATATTGTGTATTTTTCACTAAAATTTTTGCTATTTAAATCTTAAGTAAAGCAAATTGAAAGTCAAAATATAATCAATCTACTCATGTTAGATCATGAAAAGGTAATTTGATCAAAATAAGGCCGGATTTGTCCACCTCACAAAACCTTGTTGTGGGCTATAGTGAAAACATTATTCAAAATAAAATAATATGTACGGTTATATTTATAAGAGAACATTTCAAATGTGTTGCATTTTAATCTTTGTCACTTTTGTTTACTGTAACTGCCTGCAGTAACTGCAACATTCATACATTGGTCCATTAAATTTTGTTTTATTGAAGCCAAAGTATTGTAGTAGCTGAAGTCTTAGACATTTATCTTTTGTCTTGCAGTACTGCACCATAGCGTCCGATAAACCCTTACGATTTTTCGCTAGATCATTGTTATTAAAGTACATCAAAGCCTCAGCTTTCTGACCCTTTCTCCCAGCTCTTCCAACCTCCTGAAAATATTTCTCCAATGTAGTTGGGGGCCTACAATGTATTATTCTAGTAATTCCAGGTTCATCCAGACCCATACCCAATGCCACAGTTGCCAAAACCAACCTTAGTTTCGGTTCCTCTTTCCGTAGTTCAAAGAGTATGTGCTGTTTCATTTGTGATGTGTAATCTTTGTGAAACTGGCCAAAAATTCTATTTTCAGGAACTGCCTCACCTATGTACTGCTCCTCTTTTAGCTCATAATTTATGAATTGGTAGAAATACCCCAATGCTTCTAGACTTTCAACATACACTATTGTTAATGGGAACTTGTCCCTCTTAGTTTTAAGTTCTTGTGCTAGAGGAACAACAATGTCATCATACTTGTTAAACTTCTCGAGGTTTGACAATCTTGTTTTTATTTCGAGGAACAAATTTGGTCGGTCTGGGTTAACTTGAATTATAGTTGGGTTGATATATTGAAGTGTTTTGGAAAGAAATTGTATAGAACTTGGTGTGGCAGTTGCTGTTACAGCTAGGTGAGCAGCATTAGGAAAAAGGGCTGTTAGTTCTCCAATCTGTTTAAACTTTGGTCTGAAATCTTCTCCCCTGCAATTTTAATAATGTGAAATTTGACAGCAGAAAAGAAATCAGTAAAGGGTATGACTTTTTTTTCAGAAAGTAACATAACAAAACCTCCAAATAACATCACCTAAATATTAAATCTAAGTTTTAAATCATAATTTCAGACTCATTAACAAGAGCAAGTCACTGCATGATCGTCATGAGGTGTAATGATTTTGATGTTATGTAAATTAGTATGATTGGAAAAAAGACATGTCTAAAATTTATAAATTTTTTGTATGCCAATATTTTGAAGTATTTGCATTGTTGTTTATCACTGTACATATGTTGGGTTCTATCAATAAAATAGTTTTTATCTTGAATAACTTGAATGAAATGATTAAAACATGTAGATGTCTTTAGATCAGAAACTCATTAAATAGATTTTAAGATGAAAATTAAAAAAAGTTATGAACTTTACTAAAACTAGATATTCTCAAAATTTCTAACAAACAACCAATAATTTTGAAGTTATTTTTCTCAATCTTTTTAAAATAAGGTATTGGTAATCATTCTGAATCTTTTAAATTAATCTATATTTTCATGAGCTTATATGTTTATATATATACGAAATGTAACATTGTATAACATCATTGTAAAATTCAAACGAGACATAATATATATCATTTGTATACATGTATAATATATTTGCAAATCATGTAAATAAATAATAAATGAAGTTCACTTAACATCCAAATCAGTGTTATATTGATTACTAACTGTAATACAGAATGGAAAACCCCTACATGTATATATGTGACATTCAATTGCATGTGTTTTATTTTATTTAAGACTATTTGCAACATAGAAAATAAAGGATATGAAGTAATGGGACAAAATATCACACAATGCATGGACAAAGAAAAAAATTATCAATGAACAGAGTTTTGATTCTTGTTCTTCATCTTGACAGATAATTTAGGGTCTTCAGCAATTTATATATATATGGTGATTATGTACAGTATATATATCCATTCCAATATAGTAATTGCTCCGGGTCCCCAGGGCTCAAACCTTGTGTCTTACTAAAAGAAGAAAGACAGCACTAAAAAACCCTCATTATGCAATTGGAGGACATCTATATATGTAAAGAAATCACCATTTCAACTTAGAACTTGGTACACATGTAAAAAAGATCACACAGAATTATCTAAAATAAAGAAGCGTATTATTGTGTTTTTTCTGATCTTCAAACTTAAGTTTTGTTTGATAACAAGTGCCTCTATTCTGGTCTTTTCTTTATTCAATCGCTTTGGTATCTTCATTTTTTTAAAATACTCACCACTCCTCAATCATGTGAACTTCATCAACTGCAATGCAGCACACCTTTTGCTGAAAGACTTTGCTGCACAGTATTCTGCTCAAAACTGGCGTAAACATAGCCTCAGGATGGCTGTACAAAATCTCAATATCCCCACTTCTAATCATTTCCATATCGGTCATTGTTACCTACGTTTGAAAATATTTAAGGGTCATTTTGAGAGGATTTACTGAATTATTGATAAGACATTTTAATTGGTAAAACTAATTTCATTACAAGAAAAATTTGGACTGTGAATTCAGAAATTATTGCAAAAATGTGACATGTGTGACAGGGTTGTAATCATAGTAATTTGAACTCGCATTTTGGAATTTTGGATTATATGAATGAAGCAGAATTTTTCTCAATAACACTAAAATAAAAATCGCATTTTGATTTAAAAAGACAAAAACCAACTAAAAAATGCTTGCAATAATTTCTGATTTTACAGTAATAACATTTTAACACCAGATGCACATTTCAGCAAAGCTGTCTCTTCAGTAATGGCCAATGCAAAAACAATCTGAAAATCAAAACATTACAAAATAAAATGCTCCGCTGGGCCCAGCTTGATACGACCACAGAGGTCGAACCCTGAATAGTTGGGGCAAGTATGGACACAACATTCAAGCTTGATACAGCACTGAATTTGGATTGTGATTAAATATTTGACACAGCATAGGTTTTTGACACAGAATGAATGTGGTCTAAGAACTTAAAAAATTTTAATTTACCTACTCAAACCATATCATTATTATTTGCTTGTTTATATAAATCAGAAATAACCAATTTAAAATGGAAAATTTTAAAGAAAAAAAAATCCCTCCCCCAAATTTTTTGAACCCCCTTATGATTCATCACCCCCAAAATCAATCCCAGCCTTCCCTTTGTGGTATGGTACCTTGCAGTACAATTTCAGAGAGATCCATACACTTGAACACAAGTTATTGTCTGGAAACTAAAAAATGCTTGTTTTTAGGCCCCTTTTTGGCCCCAAATTCCTAATAGTTTTGGGCAATTACCCCCAAACTCAAACCCAGCTTTCCCTATGTGATATGGAACCTTGTAGTACAATTTCATAAAGATCCATACACTTACACACAAGTTATTGTCCTGAAATTAGAAAAATGCTTGTTTTTTGCCCCTTTTTGGCCCCTAATTCTTAAAATTTTGAGGCAATTACCCCCAAAATCAACCCCAGCCTTCTCTTTGTGGTATGGTACCTTGCAGTACAATTTCAGAGAGATCCATACACTTGAACACAAGTTATTGTCTGGAAACTAGAAAAATGCTTATTTTTGGCCCCTTTTTGGCCTTCCTGAACGATTTGGGCAATTACCCCCAAAATCAATCCCAACCTTCCTTTTGTGGTATTGAACCTTATGGTAAAATTTCATAGAGATCCATTCACTTAAACTAAAGTTAGAGTGCAAAAACCAATGTGTCTTCGGACGACGACAACGCCAACGTCATACCATGCAATGCAAATTTTTTTGCGGTCGTATAAAAAAAGATGAATAGCTTATCAATAAAAAATAAACAGCTGCGCCATGCGTCTTGTGTGTGAATTTTTATGCAATAAGCATAAATAGTTTCTGACATGCGAAAACCCCCCTTTTTCTTTTACAAAAAACTAAATATCTCTTAAATAAAATTTTGAATCAAAACCAAAAAATAAACAGATCTTTAGATTAATATAACTAAGAAGTGTGTAAAATTTTAAGCAATAATCATAAATCGTTTTTGAGATACAGCGCGACATGTGAAAAACCCCTCCCCCTTTTTTTACAAAATACTCAATAACTCAAAAATAAAATTTTGAATCATCACCAAAAAGTATACAGATCTTAAGGTTAATATAACTAAGAAGTGTGTAAAGTTTTAAGCAATAATCATAAATTGTTTTTGAGATACGGCGTGACATGTGAAAAACCCCTCCCCTTTTTTAACAAAATACTCAATTGCTCTAAAATTAAATTTTGAATCATCACCAAAAAGTATACAGATCTTAAGATTAATATAACTAAGAAGTGTGTAAAGTTTTAAGCAATAATCATAAATTGTGTTTGAGATACGGCGCGACGTGAAAAAAAACACACACCTGTTTTAGTTACTAAGTCCCGTAACTCAAAAAGTTTTAATCTTATTTTCACCTAAAAGTATACAGATCGTTTGACCATCATAATAAAACAAATATGTTAAGTTTCATGAAATTTGGATAAGTCATTCTCAAGTTGCGGTGCGACATGTTTACGCCGGTCAGACAGACGGACGGACGCCGGACATTTGTATACCATAATACGTCCCGTCAAAAATTGACGGGCGTATAAAAAAGTGTAGCTGCAGGGCTCGCCATGATCTGTTTAATGTTGGAGGTGCTCCATAGATGGTCTGTTCCTAATCCTGAATTCACTCAAACCAGATATTGTGTTGAATAGCTTTTTATGAAAAATATTTATTAATTTACATTTTCTGAAATAGAAGTACCTATTCTAAAGTAACTTTGGGAGCTCATCAACTTGGACCGTCTATGAAGAAAACTTGGACCGTCAATACATGCAAGACAACTTGTAATAAGTATAAAATAAGACTTTTGATGAACTTAGTCCACATATTTAAAGTTGACAATTATATGACTATTAAAGTACAAATGTACATATATGATTGCCAATTAGACAACTTTCCAGACAATTACAAGTCACCACGTATTTAAAGTTGACAACTATATGACTATTAAAGTACACATGTACATGTATGGCCTTCAACATGGAGCCTCGGCTCACACAGGAAAGCAATAGATAGAATAGTAACATAACATTGATTTATTGATTGAATGTTGTCTTTGTTAAGTTCCAATGACAGATATTCCATACAATTGTTGGCACCCGCATTAACTAAATTAATTTTTTTTTGTAATACCATAGATGTATAAACCCATAGATAAAGCTCGTCAACAGTTCCCTACTGTTCTCTATTGTTAGATAAAAAGAACCATGACCAAATTGACTGTCTTTGATGTTTCATGTGTGTTGTCCTCAATCAAGTAACTTAACTACATCTCTTATCTGTTGATCTGTATTGACCAGTACAGCAGAATAGATTTTCTTAATTGTCTTCTCGAGTTATGTCCCTTCTGTTGTGAGAGTATGTCTATTTTCATCGCACTGGACAGACAAATAAAATCGTGAAAAAATGGATGAAATCGGTCAGAAATTGCGCATTTTACAAGGGAAATATTGAACTAAATTTAAAAATGTTTTTTAAGGCTTGTATCTTTATATTTTATAAAAACTATGTTCCTGTTAGTTCCTGACAATGGGAATAGCACGTTGTTGAACTTCTAAAATAAACCTTTTCTTTGATATGCTTCATTAAGGTGTCGAACTGCGTCGAATTTGGGAAAAAATTAATAAGAAAGTACATTCTTTTCTTTATTTCATCAGTTTTTCTACATTTTTAGAAGAGAAATTGTCTTTTTAAATCATTTTTATATTTTTACGAATAGGTTACTAAATATAGATGTATTTTATACATCTATGGCTAAATTATAATAAGTTTAAGCAGGTTTATACATCTATGGTTTAAGTAAAGAGTTTTAGTTTACTACCAAAACATTCCATGTAAAGCATGGTAAATAAATATTATGGAGCATATATTCAACTTTTTCTATGCTTTCTATTAATTATATTTTTAATAGACTCGTTTATAATAGTTAACATACATTGTTTAAATAAAGTTAAATTGTGATAAAAGATATAAAATCTAAAAATGTAAATATGATGAAAACATTAGTTCTGGCTAAAAAAAAAATATCCGCATTTATTCATTTCTTTTCGAGAATAATTTGTAGAGTGAGAGACCCATATTCGCCGCATAATTCGCTCATTTCCACTTACATCCGACCTACATTCGAATATTTGGAACTTTTTATGAAGGTTTCAGAAATTTAACTATATGAAAAAAATGTTTGATAAAGAAATTATCTTCAAAACATTGGTTAATTGTTCTAAAAATTCGTAAGGGTTCCGCGGAACCCAGTGTCTCGCCTACTTTTGCTGTTAATCGCAGGCTCAACATAAATAAGGAAAAAAATTAATAAAAATATTCCTCTCTATACTATCTATTGATTGTAAGTAGCTTCTGTCCAAGTTTGGTAAAAATCCAGGATGGTTTTTGAATCTAATAAATGATTTTAAAACTTTAACTGCAGACTGTATGTTAAGTTAACTGGAAGAAAAACTAAGTCCATTTATAAGTAAAATACGGAAAAAATGGAATTTTTTTTTTACAAAATTTACCTCTGGATACTATCTTATGATCATAAACAAGCTTCTTTCCAAGTTTGGTAGAAATCCAGGATAGTTTAAGAAAGTTATTAAAATTTCAAAAACTTTAACCACAGAGTGAATGTAATGTTAACTGGCAGAAAAACTAAGTCCATTTATAAGTAAAATACGGAAAAAAAGGAATTTTTTTTTTACAAAATTTACTTTTGAATATAATCTTATGATCATAAACAAGCTTCTGTCCAAGTTTGGTAGAAATCCAGGATAGTTTAAGAAAGTTATTAAAATTTCAAAAACTTTAACCACAGAGTGAATATTTGTGGACGCCGCCGACGACAACGACGACGACGACGACGACGCCGACGGAATGTAGGATCGCTATGTCTCGCTTTTTCGACAAAAGTCGAAGGCTCGACAAAAACGAACGCAAACTCAAGAGGAAATCAAGTTGTTCGTGTACCATGGGGGACACATTTTCGCCGTAAAGTATGATATGACAATCCTCATTATCCTGGTATATTATTAAAAAGGAATTAATGTTTGTAATAACATGAACTAGCTTGAGAGATCATTCCTATACGATTTTTCTCACAAATATTTACTTTAAGACTGCGCATGATTGCCATATAAATCTTACATAGTTTCCAAAATCATTTAAAAACACCTGCGTATTTCTAAATATGTGCGAATAACCTTGGAAATCGGGTAAAGAGGAATATCAATAGTTGTAACATTACAAACAGCCTTTATCATCTATTTAGGCAAGTATTGGGTAAAGGCACACAAATTTTACAGAAAAAATAGCAAAACGGCGAAAATGTGTCCAAGGCGAATATGCGCCACCCACTCTAATATTGTTTTACCTACAAGAACATTATTTTTTCATAACCAAGTCATTCTAAAATATATAATGAGATTTTCGAAACGACCCAGGACTAATACTGTAAACGATCAAATTAAATAAATACAACGGCGACTTTGAACATCCTCGGATATAACTTTCAAAACTGTTGAAACGGAAAACTGACCGTCTGTTTAAGTTATCGTTTTACGATGATTTTCATCTGAGGATGTTGCGTAATCACTCAGCTGATTTGTTTTATTTTTATTACCTACACGAGTTGATCAATTTTACTATTCGGTAGGTAAAGGGTGGGAATTAACGGTAGATTTATTATATTCATTGAATAAAAATTGAAATATAAAAGGTAGAAAGACAGCTGATAGATAATGTGATTGCAAACGTACGACACTCGACCAGATTGTGATCAACAGTGGATTTTTTCTCATGACCACTTAGTTGATATGGATGATATTTTTAAAAAATGATAGAAATTAGCTCTTTATCGGATAATTAACTTGAGATTGAAAGATATTTTCATTTATAGACTTACAATCTTTAACGATAATCTCAATTTACTACAACTAACATAAATGTCCTGGACATTCAATAATGTTTTACAAAACAATGACAAGTGGTGTTATAAATTAAATTCCCAGTCATGTGAAATTCGTCATATTTTTCTGGAGTTTTAAAAATAAATTGAGGCAGATGCACATGAATTCAATGCATCATAATCTTGATAATATTACTAGGCTACTCCCTCATGTCCCAATCAACAAATTTTATTTAGAACACATTATGGTATCAATAAATGAATAACAACTATGTATTGTCTAAACCTTTTTATTAAGAACTTTCTATATATACATTGTGTACAATACCATATGAAAAAAACTGCAAGTACATCTTTTATTGAATATAAAACAATTTCCTTAGTGATAAGCTTGAAAACACGATGCAACCGAAACGGTAATGGAATCTCACTTCTCCAAGAAGTTGACCACTTCTCCCTTCTCTCTCATGAAAGGAGAAGTCACTTCTCCCTCTTCAAAATCCTAGATTAGGCCCTGCATCTATGGTAATACTCACAGTTTGCGGCTTGGATTCATCGGAGTCCTCATTATCACTGCTGTAACTGTAAGCTATGTACAGTTCCTTGGAGATTTACAAATGAAGCCCGGATACCTTTTTCTTTCAGTGTCATCACTTGATCCTGCATGATTGAAGTCAGTGGACAAATAACAATAACGATCCCAGTTTCCTCTTTCATAAAATAAGGACTCATGGCAGCATTTGAAAGATCAAACTTTTCCCGTATCCAGTCGGTAGAATGCTAATACAATCATTCCCAAGATGTAAAGCCTGTAAAGTATCTATTTGTTTGTCTTTTAATGGATAAGTTATCTTGAGTTTTTCTCTAGCGAGGCGCGAGGTTTATTTTCGACTCCATCTTAGATTGGTTTCACTTCCGAGGAAGGGTCTCACTAATTAGCGATAAGAAGCGTCCAGAAGCGACAAGAAGCGTCAAGAAGCGACAAGAAGAATAAATTTAGCGACAAGAAGCGACAAGAAGACTATTTAGCGACAAGAAAACTTAAAAAAAATATTATTAGAATAAATATACAGTCCGCCAAAAGTTAAGCACCACCTAAATATAACTGGCAATATTTTTTTAACTATTGCGAAAAAAAAATTTATGTTTGGAGTTATGAATTGCCTATAACATACACTAAGAAAATTCATTACGACCAAAACAAATAAACTCCGATAAACACGCCAAGCAATTTTTTATTAAAGGTCATCTGCACTTTTTCGAATACACTGTTTCGATGCCTTTAAATCATCTTTTTACTGTCCCGCGTACAGGTGCAATTTGACCTTCACCGAGTCTGTGAAATATGGCAAGGGGTAAGTTATATGTGACTGAACCTTGACAAGCAATTGACATGTCAAATGCCGGTAGGACTAGTTGCATAGGTAACCATTTCAATGTTAAACACACCATCATTGTCAGATTTTTACAACGTCATGTTGACACAGGAACTGTAAATGACAGACCAAGGTCCGGAAGACCCCGTTTAACTACCGATCGTGATGACAGACTCCTTATTGCTTGTGCTAAAGCCAACTCATTTACTCCTGCCCCACAACTTAGACATCACTGGCGTCAAGGTGGTCATGTTAGTGTTCGAACATTGGTCCGTCGACTTCATAGAGGCTACATAAGAGCACGTCGTGTTGTCAAGAGACCTGCCCTAACAGCCAGGCACCGTATAATCAGGTTTCAAAGGGCTAATGACAATCGACGCTGGAACATGAGAAGCTTGCAAAATGTTCATTGGTCAAATGAGAGTCAGTTTCTGTTACGACCAATAGACTGCAGAATACGAGTTTGTTGTGGAAATAAAACTGTTAATGACCAAAAACAACATTTGCCCAACGACTGCATACGTTGCTGGTGCATGGTGTTACAGTATGGGGTGTCTTCTCATACTGTTGTAAGGTGGGTATGCATATTCTGCAGGGTAACATGAACGGACAGACATACAGGGATTTGGCGCTTAGAAACATTGTAGTCCGTCATTTTGATAATCCTCTACTTGCTGCAAGACCCTTGTGCATGTACGACAATGCTATACCACACAGGGCAAAGATTGTAACCGAGTACAAAGAGTACAAAGAGCAAGAAGCAATTGACACTATCTTTTGGCCTTCCATGTCTCCTGAACCCTATCGAACATGTCTGGGATGCTATTGGCAGAAATCTCAATCGCAGAGATCCACCTTTGCAAAATCTTAGCGATTTAAGAAGCGCAATTATTGCTGAATGGAATAAATTTGCTCAACTAAAGTTCAGAAGGCTTGTACAGAGTATGAGACTCCGTGTTATGGAACTGTACCGGAAGAGAGAGTGTTACACATCATATTGACTCAAATATTGACTTTAAATTTGCCGAACATACCAAAGATTATTTGTAGAGACTTTTAATGATATTGGGCGATTAATTGTTGTAAAAAAATTAAATCACAGTGAAACTTAAATTCCGTTTCTGATTTGTGTAATTTTCACTATTTCTATGAACGCAAATTTCAAATGCATAGAAACTGCATACGTGAACAAACTTAAGTCTACGGTTTGTTTATGGTATATGTTAGCAAAATTGCTACATGAATGTTTTCTCTTTTTCGAGGATTAACTGATTTTTTTAAATGAAAAAAAATTCGATGCAATAAAAATAGGTGGTGCTTAACTTTTGGCGGACTGTATATATTAAAAAAAATATGCATTAACAGCAATAAAGAGATTTTCATTTTTTTTTATTATATTGATAGATGAAGAAATTAATGAGTCAAGCTAACATTTGGAGGTTTGCCTGTGATCTGAACAATTTCTTTCAAAGAATTTAATATTGGTGACAGCTTGCATATATCATCAGCAATATTTTGTTTGTTAAATAGGATAGGTACCTATGTATTCTGCTATTGCTTTATTCATGGTTTCAAGAGAATGGCCAGGCATTTTTTTTTGAACCGGCTGATTATTTTCTTGTAAGAATTACTTCTTTTCATAGAAGCATAATGACGCTTAAGGATGAACAAATTAGAATCATGGTTGGAGTACTACTACTACTAAATAGAGTTTAATGGCGATTACCCTTGCGGGTATTGCGCCAGATTACCTTATATAAAAACATTTCAAATAAATGTTTTAAAATTTATTATTATTTAGGAATTAACCTGTATTATATATTCATATTATAGTAAATTGTGAGTTTTTTTTTTTTTTTTCCCTAAATTTAATCTTTATATTTAAATCTGAACTATGGTGTGTATTTTAATTATCTTAATTATCTTGTGGTTAATTTATAGTGAGAAGAAAAATTTTTGTGGTCTTATTTTTCTGTTATTTGTAACTTAGCCTGCTTTGTTTATAAATATTAAATGATTTGGTAAGTAGGTGTGTTTGTTGTTTATACATGAGAACTGTAAGTATCAAATAATCTTGGATAGACATATCTGACTTTTCCAAATATGCAAATCCTAGAAGGGGTCTGACATATTCCCGTACATGGTATATACATTAATACAAGTATACCGCGGCTCGTACGTCCTTGGTAAATTGTGATTCTCTGTATATTGAATTTGACTAAAGATAGCACCTTCACTTATAGTATAAAAGATTCTTAAACTTACGTTCTAGAAGAAAAATATATATAGTATTACCGTGTTTGTATAATTAGGATCTATAAGATTAATGTATTGTTTTGACATTTTTGTGTGTAATAAATTGTAAGTGTTCATGTTTTGCAGTTATGTACAGTATAGATACCAGAGAGTGCTATCTTGGTAGTACTTGATTTAGTGTACTACTTTAAAAAAAAAAAACTTTCGTAAAAGTTTTAGTGTATATTGTCAAATTCAACGGGGTTATATTTCTAATATTTAGAAATCATAAACTGATAAATGATACCTTCCAGCTCTGTTACAACTATTAAAAAGCCAATATTTAGAAATAAAAAAAAACTAAAAAAGGTAAATAATATATATCTACCAAATTATTTGTTTTTGGTGTCGCCCGTTTAGACTGGAGTTGTTTCCCTTGCACTGTAAAGAAATAAACATTGTAGGTAAATACTTGCAGCCGTGAAGCTACCACTACGTGGTAACCATGTGCTTTAAGCAGACACGGCGAGGAGGCTGTGAGCAAACAGTTCCAGCCCTAACGGATGATTTAGCAGCCGTGAATAGTAATGATAGACAATAATACTTTAAATACAAGGTTAGTATTTACACGGTGCTTTGTTTTTGGTCGTTGTAAAATGTCCTGGTTGGTTCTTAAAATCATCATATCACAAGGACCGGAGTTCTGGCAAGCCAGTGCCCTCAAAGAAAAATATCCCACAATAAGATAACTCATCTCGTCCGTCGACCCCATGTATAACCCTATCAATATTTTAGCTACGGTGTCAATAGTTTATCCATTGACAGCAGCTGAATCACATTCCTCATAGTGTTAGTTAGGTACATATATATACATGCAGTTAATTCTTGTTGTGAGGTTTGTGTCCCCAATTTGATTTGGGATGGACCGACGAGAGATTGATTGTGATTGATGATTTCTGGGAGATATGTCAGACTCCTGTGGCATGATATTTTACATATGATCACATAGATATAGGAAGATGTGGTATGAGTGCCAATGTACATGTATTTATAAGAAAATTATAATAAAATCTACTTAATGCTAATTAAATTAATCAATTTTATTTTCATTTCCTTACATAGATTTTTTCATATCAAGAGTTCAATTAATCAGTTGTTACAAATGTAATTAGTATTTTGAATACTTGATACTTCTTGTCATACTTGTTAAAATCCATGGATTGTTGTCCAGTGACTAATATTTCATGTTTTGTTAAAAGTAATTTTACTAATGATTTACAAGTCCTAAAGTGTTTTTCATTTCTGTTTACCTATACTGATAATATCTGTAGGTATTCTCACCCTGACCATAGGTATCCTATTAAAATAATTATAAGCATGTTTTTACAAAGTTTAAACTAGAAACTAGAAATATATAGCTAGCTTTTTAGTATATTGATATTCTGAATAATTTTACTTTTATCGCATACCCGTGTTTATTAAATAATCCCATATTGGGATTAGTGTCTGTGAATATCCTGAGAATAAATTTTTATATGAGAGATCTTTTACACCTGTTGATTCAAACTTTTCCATCATTTTTTGTCTTTGTGGTATGTACTTCCTACAGTTAAACAGGTAGTGTTGCATGTCGTCCACTACTAAACATGTGTCACACAGTTCACTATTACATTTACCCATTGTGTATTTGAATTTATTAGTGAATATATAACTTGATCTAAGTTTAAATAGATTTCTTTCTCTTTCTCTAGTACTCTTTGGTATAGTAATACAAAAGTTAACATTATTTTGAATAGTGTGTAGTTGTTTACTTTTTGTGTTATTTTCCCAGTATTGTTGCCACATTTTCTTTAGTAAATTTTTACATAAACATTTGATATCTTCTTTGTAAAGCGGTATATTAGTTATACATGTCTCTATTGATAGAGCCTTTTTAGCTGCTGTGTCTGCCATTTCATTACCACTTAAACCCACATGACTGGGTATCCATTCTAAAAGGATATTCAAACCTAATTTGGAAAGTTTACTATATATATATTGAATGTCATATATTATTTGTGTTTTAACTTTGAATATACTTCCTGTGATAGCTTTTAGTGCTGACAGTGAATCTACAAATATTACAGTATTTTCTGGTTGAAATTCTTCTAACCAATATAAAGATAAAAGTATGGCTGTCAATTCACACATAAATATTGAAACATGGTTTTGCAATTTAAAACCTTTATTTACTTTAAGTTCTGGTACTACAAAAGCACATGCATTTGTGTTGTTTTCTAGATTCTTAGATCCATCTGTATATATTTTTAAAAAATTACTATACTTGTTATCAATGAGGATATTTCCTTCACTTTTAATGAGGTGAGGACTATCCTTTTTAGTAATAATTTTTGTAAGTTCAGTTCTGACCTGTGGTTTTAGAACATGCCATGGTGGAGTTGGGAACTCTTTACATTTGTATACAGTATTAGTATCTACATTAAATTTATTCATAGTATCATGTGCAGTAACACAATATGGTTTTTGATTTTCCTTAATTTTTTCCTTATTAAATTCATATATAGCGTTTTCTTGTAAACTCTTTTTAGTTGGGTTTGTGTCATTGAGACTAAATATATTCATAAAAGACTTAGTAATAAGACTTTTTCTTCTCAACTCATATGGGGGGTCACCAATTTCAGTCTGTAATCCACTTATACTAGCAGTTTTATGAGCACCTGCACATATTCTTAATGCTTGGGCTTGTATACTATCTAGTTTTTTCTTGACAGAGTGGGAGGCTGAGTTATACACTTCACAGCCATAATCAATCTTTGCACCCCATTTGGTACCAGTTAATAATTTCATGCAGTTCAACACTCTTGAACATCTACTTTCTATATATTGTACATGTTTTAACCATGTTAGCTTTGAATCAAACATCATACCTAGAAACTTGACTTCTTTAACAAATGACAATATGGTTTCTCCAAGTTTAAGTTTAATACAAGGGGAACTACTCTTACTAAATATCATAGCTACAGTTTTTGTTTGTGATATGAGGAAACCCCATGTATCACACCAAGTACTAATTGTATCTATATCCTCTTGTATTCTTTTTTGTAGATATTTAGTGCTTTTACCAGATAACCATATGGCACTGTCATCAGCAAACTGTGACATAGCACAGTACTTTAAATTATTGGATATATCATTCACCATGATGTTAAATAGTGTAGGACTTATACAACTACCCTGTGGTGTACCATTCTGAATTATAAATATTTCAGAGTAAGTATTATTAACTTTAACTTGTATTGTTCTATCACTAAGAAAATCCTTTACCCATCCCAACATATTACCCCTTATACCTAGTGAAGCCATTTTTATTAATAACCCATTTTTCCAAAGCATATCAAATGCCTTTTGGAAGTCTATAAATACACCAACTGTGAAATGTTTTTTGAGAAATGCTTTGTGAATATCATTATCAATTCTAATTATCTGTTCCATAGTATTTCTATTTTTCCTAAATCCACTCTGATTTGGTGTGTAGAAATTATTTTTTTCTAGATACCACCGTAGTCTATTATTAACCATTTTCTCCATTATTTTTACAAAATTAGATGTAAGGGCTATTGGTCTATATGACTGTGGGTCTGTGGGTTTTTTTCCAGGTTTAAGTACTGGTGATATAATAGAATGTTTCCATTCACTTGGTAGTTTTTGTAAAAACAATACTCTATTAAATGACAGTGATTTGTCTGTAAATTGTTTAAACATAGAATATGTAATTTTATCTTTTCCAGGGGAGGTATCAGATGTAACACTGATAGCATCTTTTAATTCTTGTATAGTATATGGTTCATTATAACTATCAGAGTTATCCTTATAATAGTGTAATAATTTACAGTACTCCTTTTGTTCTAAATCTTGTTTCTGAATTTTAAATTTTTTAGAGTAATTATCATCACTACTGACTTGGGCATAATTTGTAGCAAGTATATCAGCTTTGTCTTGAGTACATTCATATTTGGTGTTGTTATATAACAGGGTTGGTAAGTTTAATTTTTTAAAAGTTTTACCCAACATTGATTTTACTTTTTTCCATACATCTGATAATTTAGTATCATTATTGAGCGAGTTACAGTAGCTCTCCCAATACATAGCTTGTGCAGCTTTAATAGTTTTTCTGCATGCTCTTTCTTTTCTCTATATGTAGTGAAATCAGTACCAAGACCTGTATGTTGGGCACGATTTTTACAAATGTTCCTTTCTTTTACATATTTAGTGCATTCAGGTGTCCACCATGGTACTTGTGGTTTTTTAGGTTTATTATTTTTTAATTTGACTGGGATGCACTCCCCAGCTATTTGGAGTATTTTGTTTGTTAATCTTGAACATGTTTCTTCTATATTGTCAGAAATCATGTCAGGACTCAAATGTTCATTACATTTGCTGGAGAATGCCTCCCAGTCTGCTTTCTTATAATTATATACAGATTCAGTTTCATCAGTTTGCATTTGTTTATGACTAAAATTAATATTTACAACATGATGGTCACTTCCATAAGAACTAGTGAGGTCAACTGACCATGTTATTTTACTAGCTCGACTATAACTACAAAAAGACAAATCAATAGGTGCCAGTTCTAATGTACTGGGATTACACCTTGTACCTGTACCATCATTAAGAAGTACTATATCTTTATACTCAAGGAAAGAGAACAACTCTCTTCCCTTAGTATCTGTGTGTTTACCACCCCACATAGTGTGGTGGGCATTAAAGTCTCCACATAATAAAAATTTTCCCTCTATTTGGTCAAATATATTGTTATATTGTGGTAATTTGGTATCTGATGCTGTGTCATAAAGATTGACCAGTGTAATATTATTATTGTCAAAGTTAAATTTAATACATGATATTTCTAAATCACTATCAATATTATTTTTCAGATATGGGAGGTTTTCTCTGACATATATTGCTGTACCTCCATGTGATTTAGTATTAGGTACAGAAAAATCAGCCAATTTATAACCTATTACATGTGGATGGTCTTGTTCGTTTTTGCACCATGTTTCCTGGAAGCAAATTATATCAGGCTTTATTTGCGACATAGCTATATACTCGGCAGCATTATTGTGAATACCACGACAGTTCCAATGAACAATGCTAAACATGATGTTGTATATTAGTAAACTAGTAAAATTAGCCATTATAAGCACAGATATAACATATAACATTACTACTGTTACTATTTTATGATTTGTATAATACATTATAGCATTTCTGTTGTTACTCTATTGGCCAATTGGAGACCTTTCGAAACATCGTAATCAAATCCAAACATTTGTTTGGTTGCCATTGATACGAAACCAATAACTTTTTCTAAATTTAGTTCACTTGGTGGGGTTTGGGATGTAAGTATGTTAAGCATTGCAACATTTATAATTGGAATTACTTGGTCTATTATATTGGTGTTTTTATAACTTTTTTTAATATCAGTATGTTCAACTACTTGTTGCTGAACAACAGGTTTTGCTTTAGCATTAGCTTTAGCTTTTACTTGTTTATTTGCTTCATGCAAGGTGATGTTGTCTCTTTTAACTACCTTGAGAGCTTGTTTTTGTTGCTCCCTTGAGGGACAAAGTTTATAATTCGATGAATGGTCACCTTTACAATTAACACACTTCGGGGATTCAGTGTTACATTCGTTGGATTGGTGGTCATCACCACATTTCCTACATTTTCTTTTATTACTGCAATTACCTGCCATATGCCCATATCCCTGACATTTATAACATTGGATGGGATTTGGTACATACAGCTTAATTTTATAAGTATTAAATCCAATATTTATGGTTTGGGGTAGTATTGGTACATCAAAGATCAGTTTGACTGATCTTGACGTTTTTCTTGTATTACTAGTTTTGTCATAGTATGTTGTGTCGCCTTGCAAACTTTTTGACTTTTCATGACTGATTTTAAGTCTTCATCCTCGATGTCGAGGTCAAGCGGTACGTTGTATATCACTCCAGCTGATGATGTAGTCGATTTGGGCAAACTTGTCCTAATCGACCTTCACCAATGGTGGTTCTTTGTTGAATCGCTTTCCATTGATGTTTATCTTGGCACTCGATTAGTAAATTGCCGTTTGCAAGTTGCTTTAGATTTTTTGCAACTCCAACCGAATCCGATAGAGCCTTTTGAATTTTAATTGGATTTTGCCTTCCAAGTTTAATAGATGGGTTAATACTAGCTATTATGAGCAAGTATTTGTTGGGGACATTTTGGAGGGAGGGTACTCTGATAACAGTGGTGTTCTGAGTGGTAGCGGGCGAACCTGTTGTTACTCTCTTACGTTTTTTTACTTGGGTTGTCCACGAGTGTTGACTTTCATTGTCAGTTGTTTCTAGGTCACTACTACTCAAAGCATTATAAAAATCCTCAGTTTGGAACTGAGTATTTTCTGACTCGTCCATAATGGTTAGAGTAAAGGACGTGTGTCCCTTATTGTATTGCTACAATAACATTCAATTAACACCTTTAACTTTGTACACGCGTCAGATTATACAACTACACGCGCCAGAATATCATGTGACAGTAATTGTGAATAGTGAGCAACTGTTGAACACTCAACATTGTCTTTAATTACCTTTAATCTTCAATCAACTTTAAACTATGCATAAACATCATACATATCGTTTGATAAGTCATTACCCAAATAAAATATTCACGTTTTAGTAACATTATCTTTTCTGGACACTGATTCACGTATAATGCCTTTTGCATGCAGTCAGTTTATTATATTTTAGCCAAAGAGCGTGTTAAAAAATTTATAAAATAAATATATTATTGTTCTGAAACACAAGAACATGTAAAAATTAATATCATACTATGACAAGGAAATTTCTATGTTTATCAAATTTAAAAAAAAATGAAAATCACTTTACTTTCCGTATATTAAAATAAAAATGTCAATGCATATTTTTTTAATATATTTATTTTAATAATATTTTTATTAAGTTTTCTTGTCGCTAAATAGTCTTCTTGTTGCTAAATTTATTCTTCTTGTCGCTTCCTGACGCTTCTTGTCGCTAAAATTCTTCTTCTCGCTAATTAGTGAGACCGCCGAGGAACTATATTTTAAAGCGAGGGGATATTTACTTCCGGCAAACAATATAAGAAGATTTTCTCCGTAGTGCATACGAGGTTGTTCACATTCTTCAATATACGATCACGAGATTGATGCCGTGCAGTCGTGTTGTGTGACATTTTTGTTTACAGTTTTCAGATTACCTCTATAAATCAGTATTGCTTAATCATGTTGCCTTAATAATCGGGATAAGGTGAGAAAGGTTCCGAATAATTTTGGCGGGAAGAGGCTCGCAAGGGTAAAAAAGGAATATCCAAAATGGCAAATACCACGGCATAGAGGGAAATTTGAGGCATATTCACCGGCAGTGGTGAAAAACAGGCAAATTCGTTTGAAATGAGGAAAAAATGTTAGAATATGCGAAAAAAACACTTGCTACCAACCAATCAAAATCCGACATTCTTATATAAGGTGTAGTTTTAAATTGAATATAGGGTTAGGTCCGTTGTTAACCAAATCATGATATTGAACATGTATTTCATATTCATGTAGGATGAATAAATCCGATGATATATAAATGATAAGTAATGTTTAAATTAAACCTAAAGGAGAAGTTATTAAAATCAAAATATTTTTTTTTATTTGATCAGTTTAAAAGCGAAGAAACAATCTTGATAAAAAAAAAAAAAAATGGTGTATCTAAAGCGCGTTTGATTTACCTTATACGGTTAAAAAGTGTACGGAAACACTCTAATCTAAATATTTGAAATCTTGGTATGTGTTACCTGGCCAACAGGTGTTTAATCAATATCGGAAACCATCTAAAGTCAACTTTGCCTATGTAGAACGGAACCGAAAAAAATACATGGTTTGCCATGGAAATTTTTTAATAATTTTGCTTCAATGTAAATATGCACATATATAAAACATTCGTATATACTAGTATAAACATGTATATAACCTCGTTCACACGGTGAACAAAAACGAAATCACTCAAAATCATTCAACACCGAAGTAAGTTTTAGATAATAAACGGGTGCTCTTTTGGTGGAACGTGGCTGTATCTATCCGTTCTTCAGGCTACTTCAGCTAACGATCTTCTTTTTTTTTTATCCAATAGGACAAAATGTTTTTGATTTCCGAAATCTTTTATTATTCAAAACTGTAAGATATTCATTGTTTAAGAAAAAAACCACTGTAGCTGTATTACAATCAACTTCAAAATGAGGAGGAGTTTACTTTGGTAATAAAAAGGGAAATTTTCATGATTCGAAAGGGTTATATTTGATATTTATTCAATTCTAAGTCTCGAATATAAATAGAAAATAAAACTGCAAAGGTGGGTGTAATTATAAATGTTTTAAGGTCGGCTGAAACGTGTCAATCATATATTATTCAGTGGAAGAAAACGTTTTTCAATGTGCTTTATATCTTGTACCTTTGAAAAACTTGTCATTCGTATTCTTCAGTAGGACACATTATTCCCACTCTAAACAGACAAGAATACTCGGACAAGCAGTGGTATTTTAAAATTTTTGTGATTTAATACCAAGTAAAAAACACCGAAATAATTAATTTGATACTCAATATGCTTCCGTGAAAATAAACATATTCTCAATCCGTCTGAAAATTAAACATGAATTTGGTATACAGAACATTTAGAAGTGTGAATGTCATAAAATATTGTTATATCAGAAAAAGGTATTGAACGCCATTATAAACGTGAACCTGTATACGTAAGACATCATGGGACGGCACCTTACCATATACAGGTAATATACATGTAGTTCTGTAATACCAGGAAATGTCAAGGTAAATCACTACCTATACAGAATGTACGTACCATGTCGAAAGAATGTTCCATGATTGTAAAACATGACCAGTCATGATTTAAGAGTGTCCTGGGTGGGGGAATGATTTAAATTGTGCCTATTTTTTTTTCTCAACTTATATCACTAGACTAAAAAAAAATTAAATTACATCCAGGAACAAATTTTTTTTGTCAATTCATAGAATACTTCTTAATATCGACTACAGTACTTTGTGGACAAGCAGTATTTTTAAATTTCGATGATTTAATACTACGTTAAAAACACCGAAATTAATTTGATAGTCAATATGTTTCCTTTAAAAATTACATATCCTCATTCGGTCTGAAAATAAAATATGAATTTGGTATACAGGACATGCAGAATTGTGAATGTCATAAAACCTTATTATCATAAGTAGGCATTGAACGCCAATATAAATATAAACCTGGTATATACGTGAGACGTCATTGGATGGCACCCTACCATATACAGCTAATATACATGAAGCTCCGCTGTAATACCCGAAAATGTCAATGCAAATCACTACCTAAACAGAATGTACCATGTCACAGAAATTATCACGATTGTAAAGCATCACCAGTCATCTTTTAAAAGGTGTCCTAGGTGGGTTAAATGGTTTAATTTCTGACTAAACATTTTTTTTCTCAACTTAAATCACAAAACTAAAATTAAGTTTTTAAAATACATCTAGGAACTAATTTTTGTGTGTAAATTTACGTTTTTCATCTGTAACTTTCGATAGAAGTGAGTTGTTTTTTAAATTCCCTTTTGGAACAATGCTTTTTTTAGCAAAATTAAAATTATAAATTGACTCTACAATTAAACAATGTATAACATCCCCCAAAAAAAAGAGATAAAAAAGGGGGAAAAAAGATGAACGGTAAGTCACATCAAATTCAAATATTGAAACATTCTTTTGTTGTTAACCAGATATATATATATATATATATATATATATATATATATATATATATATACATGTCTCTGAGTTAACCTATAAAAATGACAGAAATAAACTGGAAATAGATTTATGGTGTGTACTTTGCAACTGTGGCTATATAAAATTAAGAAGATATGGTATAATTGCCAATGAGACAACTCTCCACAAGAGACCAAATGACACAAAAATCAGAGACATACAATAAATTGTATTATATGTCTTTGCAGAAATTAACAAATATAGGCCTTCAACAATGACACATTTTCTAGGAAGTTGAACAACCACTACTAATCACAGCGTACATGCACATAGTTTTAAATGACTCCTTCCATCATTTAAACCAAGAATGACAAAAATATATAGTTAAATGCTATAGTTGTTGAGACTTTATTTTCTAGAAGATGTGTGAATTCTTATATTTATATACCAAATGTGTGTATTTTTCCCCTACAACATTTGAGAAATTTTTCGTTTATCCGTTCCTATAATGTACAGAAATATGCTAAATGTATGCAATTTATATGATTCTTTTCACTCTTATTTTCAATATATATTTTGAATTGTGCCTATATATAGTTCCGTAACTTTCTAGCTGTATAAACCAATGATCGACAAGTGCATACATTTTTGTGAAATAAATATATATAGGCTATGTTTCAAATTTTCCATAATTATTGACAACGAGTATATACTTACATTTTTCTAAATTTTACCCTACGAAGTACCAAAAAGAAATTATTTCCTCAAATCTTTAGCTGGAATTATTTAGATTTTCATAAATATCATTCTTTACACCCAAAATGTCATTCATAAACAAGTGGTAGTAAAATTGTATACACGTATGAATTTAGCAATGACTAGTATATCACTGTCGGACTCAAGACAAAAAATGTACACATGATGTAAAATATTACTTCTGATAGTTTTTAAATGGAAAGTTCCAAGCGTGTACATTGATACGCTCAGTAGTGAAGCGATATATGAACCTGCATCATGTAATTGTGTAATCAAGAGTTTTTTTTCCCGACAGGAAATCGCTTGAATACCTGGACGTGTCACCTCACAATACCTCTGACAATAATTCCTTAAGCCATGGTGATGATCAAATTAGAGCAGGACTAACTGCATAAAAGACTTATGACTAAATTAGATTTTTGAAAACAATTTTACACGGAACACCGCTAGTCAAGTATGACTTTAAACTTTGAGAGAACCAATAAAAGTAATTGCTCTAAAGTAATTCCCCTATATATTTACTTGTTCCAAAAACTTAGTAAAAAAATAACAGTTTAAAAACGACAGACCATAGTTATTTAGGAAAAATTAGATGTCCAATCGGCCAACTTTTCCGACTCTTAAACCTTTTTTTAAACCTTGTTCCGTATCAAGTTAGTTTAAAAAGTTTGCCGATAGGTAATACAACAATGTTTGATATAATTCTATTTTTTTTGGATACGGGAAACTGTGATTGCTTTTGTTATTACCTTGTCGGGTTAAAACAACCGTACGCCTAACAAGTGATTTCGACACTGAATTACGACTACGTGAGTCCCTGCTTGTTTTGGTACTTTGTGGTTTATAGATATTACGTGGTATTTTAAGATTGAAATAAACAATTAATTTCCCCATAGGCGACAATGATAGCCTTTTTCGAGATACAGACTTCAGAAAGTTGATTTTTTTAACGAAACCTTGCTAGAATTAAAGAAAAGTTATTAGGACAGTATTTTTTGGTCCCAAAAATATAGGTTCGCTTGCTTTTCTTAGCGTAATTTGTACTTATCTCCCATGCCTATCAATTTTGCACTTAAAAAAACGTGTCTCATCCTAGCGTTTAAAAGACATCTCAGTTCCGTTAGGGCTAAGGAAAATAATTTATTTGGCCTTTGGTATAATGCAGAATGCACGAAGTCTCTAATAACAAAAAATAACGGGCGCACATATCAACCAATCAGGATTAGCTATACTCTTAATTCTGAATACCATGTTATGCTCATAAAATGGCTGCGCCCATAAAATCTAATGGTGTATTGTAACCTATACGGTATTTAATACTTTCTAGAATCATGCAATTCATAGTTCGTTAGATGCAC
Organism: Mytilus californianus; assembly: GCF_021869535.1. Lineage (NCBI taxonomy): Eukaryota > Metazoa > Mollusca > Bivalvia > Mytilida > Mytilidae > Mytilus > Mytilus californianus. The sequence goes on from NW_026262581.1 coordinate 455,264, forward strand.
AAATATATATGCCACACAAAAATCATCTTCAAAACGTTCTGGCATTACTCTCTGAATTTTCGCAATTTTTTATCAGAGGTGACCCCAGTCAAAAAATGGGGAAAAAAAATTTCAGATCTTTTGAGTAAATGCGGTACTGCTAAAAAGGGCCTGACGATAATGTCCACTTTCTCCAATGATTCTTTGTATGTCATCAAGTACTGGTTATATTGATACCAAAACTGATCCAATATGTAACTACTACGGTGAATTTTGAACAACAGTTTTAAATGAAACCACTTTCGTATAAAAGTACATTTTTGAAACAGACTATAGCATTTCAAAATATGAAAAATGTGTAAATATTTGCGTTTAAACATCGAATATTATTCGTTAACTACAAAATGTCATGCCTATTGTTTTTTTTTATAGTCTGTCATTCGAGTGAACATTTCAATGTTCGAAGGGGATAATTTCTGTACATTTTCACTGAATTTGGGAATTTCAATAACAGCACTTGGATCGAGATTGTCATGTTTAAAAATCGATTTGTATATCCAAACTCTAGACGTGTACGTGCTTTTTTCAAACAAATCAGCAGAAGATCAGAAAATGACATATTCTCTCCACAGTAAGTCCAAAGTCGAACCCACCCTTGTTTCTAAGGTAAAACGCAATACAAAAATGAAACAGACTATAGCTTAAAAACTAGTTAATCAATAATTGATTTGTCACCAAAAAATACGGTTTCACATCAAATATCAAGTAAAATTACTGTTTTTTGACACTTTTTGAGCACTATGATAAAGAAATGTCGACGCTGTATACGGTATTTAATACTTTATAGAATCATGCAATTCATAGTTCGTTAGATGCACAAATATATATGCCACACAAAAATCATCTTCAAAACGTTCTGGCATTACTCTCTGAATTTTCGCAATTTTTTATCAGAGGTGACCCCAGTCATAAAATGGGAAAAAAAAATTTCAGATCTTTTGAGTAAATGCGGTACTGCTAAAAAGGGCCTGACGATAATGTCCACTTTCTCCAATGATTCTTTGTATGTCATCAAGTACTGGTTATATTGATACCAAAACTGATCCAATATGTAACTACTACGGTGAATTTTGAACAACAGTTTTAAATGAAACCACTTTCGTATAAAAGTACATTTTTGAAACAGACTATAGCATTTCAAAATATGAAAAATGTGTAAATATTTGCGTTTAAACATCGAATATTATTCGTTAACTACAAAATGTCATGCCTATTGTTTTTTTTTTATAGTCTGTCATTCGAGTGAACATTTCAATGTTCGAAGGGGATAATTTCTGTACATTTTCACTGAATTTGGGAATTTCGATAACAGCACTTGGATCGAGATTGTCATGTTTAAAAATCGATTTGTATATCCAAACTCTAGACGTGTACGTGCTTTTTTCAAACAAATCAGCAGAAGATCAGAAAATGACATATTCCTCCACAGTAAGTCAAAAGTCGAACCCACCCTTGTTTCTAAGGTAAAACGCAATACAAAAATGAAACAGACTATAGCTTAAAAACTAGTTAATCAATAATTCATTTGTCACCAAAAAATACGGTTTCACATCAAATATCAAGTAAAATTACTGTTTTTTGACACTTTTTGAGCACTATGATAAAGAAATGTCGACGCTGTCTACGGTATTTAATACTTTCTAGAATCATGCAATTCATAGTTCGTTAGATGCACAAATATATATGCCACACAAAAATCATCTTCAAAACGTTCTGGCATTACTCTCTGAATTTTTCGCAATTTTTTATCAGAGGTGACCCCAGTCAAAAAATGGGAAAAAAAAATTTCAGATCTTTTGAGTAAATGCGGTACTGCTAAAAAGGGCCTGACGATAATGTCCACTTTCTCCAATGATTCTTTGTATGTCATCAAGTACTGGTTATATTGATACCAAAACTGATCCAATATGTAACTACTACGGTGAATTTTGAACAACAGTTTTAAATGAAACCACTTTCTTATAAAAGTACATTTTTGAAACAGACTATAGCATTTCAAAATATGAAAAATGTGTAAATATTTGCGTTTAAACATCGAATATTATTCGTTAACTACAAAATGTCATGCCTATTGTTTTTTTTTTATAGTCTGTCATTCGAGTGAACATTTCAATGTTCGAAGGGGATAATTTCTGTACATTTTCACTGAATTTGGGAATTTCGATAACAGCACTTGGATCGAGATTGTCATGTTTAAAAATCGATTTGTATATCCAAACTCTAGACGTGTACGTGCTTTTTTCAAACAAATCAGCAGAAGATCAGAAAATGACATATTCTCTCCACAGTAAGTCAAAAGTCGAACCCACCCTTGTTTCTAAGGTAAAACGCAATACAAAAATGAAACAGACTATAGCTTAAAAACTAGTAAATCAATAATTCATTTGTCACCAAAAAATACGGTTTCACATCAAATATCAAGTAAAATTACTGTTTTTTGACACTTTTTGAGCACTATGATAAAGAAATGTCGACGCTGTATACGGTATTTAATACTTTATAGAATCATGCAATTCATAGTTCGTTAGATGCACAAATATATATGCCACACAAAAATCATCTTCAAAACGTTCTGGCATTACTCTCTGAATTTTCGCAATTTTTTATCAGAGGTGACCCCAGTCAAAAAATGGGAAAAAAAAATTTCAGATCTTTTGAGTAAATGCGGTACTGCTAAAAAGGGCCTGACGATAATGTCCACTTTCTCCAATGATTCTTTGTATGTCATCAAGTACTGGTTATATTGATACCAAAACTGATCCAATATGTAACTACTACGGTGAATTTTGAACAACAGTTTTAAATGAAACCACTTTCGTATAAAAGTACATTTTTGAAACAGACTATAGCATTTCAAAATATGAAAAATGTGTAAATATTTGCGTTTAAACATCGAATATTATTCGTTAACTACAAAATGTCATGCCTATTGTTTTTTTCTATAGTCTGTCATTCGAGTGAACATTTCAATGTTCGAAGGGGATAATTTCTGTACATTTTCACTGAATTTGGGAATTTCGATAACAGCACTTGGATCGAGATTGTCATGTTTAAAAATCGATTTGTATATCCAAACTCTAGACGTGTACGTGCTTTTTTCAAACAAATCAGCAGAAGATCAGAAAATGACATATTCCTCCACAGTAAGTCAAAAGTCGAACCCACCCTTGTTTCTAAGGTAAAACGCAATACAAAAATGAAACAGACTATAGCTTAAAAACTAGTTAATCAATAATTCATTTGTCACCAAAACATACGGTTTCACATCAAATATCAAGTAAAATTACTGTTTTTTGACACTTTTTGAGCACTATGATAAAGAAATGTCGACGCTGTATACGGTATTTAATACTTTCTAGAATCATGCAATTCATAGTTCGTTAGATGCACAAATATATATGCCACACAAAAATCATCTTCAAAACGTTCTGGCATTACTCTCTGAATTGTCGCAATTTTTTATCAGAGGTGACCCCAGTCAAAAAATGGGGAAAAAAAATTTCAGATTTTTTGAGTAAATGCGGTACTGCTAAAAAGGGCCTGAAGATAATGTCCACTTTCTCCAATGATTCTTTGTATGTCATCAAGTACTGGTTATATTGATACCAAAACTGATCCAATATGTAACTACTACGGTGAATTTTGAACAACAGTTTTAAATGAAACCATTTTCGTATAAAAGTACATTTTTGAAACAGACTATAGCATTTCAAAATATGAAAAATGTGTAAATATTTGTGTTTAAACATCGAAGACTATTCGTTAACTACAAAATGTCATGCTTATTGTTTTTTTTATAGTCTGTCATTCGAGTGAACATTTCAATGTTCGAAGGGGATAATTTCTGTACATTTTCACTGAATTTGGGAATTTCGATAACAGCACTTGGATCGAGATTGTCATGTTTAAAAATCGATTTGTATATCCAAACTCTAGACGTGTACATGCTTTTTTCAAACAAATCAGCAGAAGATCAGAAAATGACATATTCTCTCCACAGTAAGTCAAAAGTCGAACCCACCCTTGTTTCTAAGGTAAAACGCAATACAAAAATGAAACAGACTATAGCTTAAAAACTAGTTAATCAATAATTCATTTGTCACCAAAAAATACGGTTTCACATCAAATATCAAGTAAAATTACTGTTTTTTGACACTTTTTGAGCACTATGATAAAGAAATGTCGACGCTGTATACGGTATTTAATACTTTCTAGAATCATGCAATTCATAGTTCGTAAGATGCACAAATATATATGCCACACAAAAATCATCTTCAAACGTTCTGGCATTACTCTCTGAATTGTCGCAATTTTTTATCAGAGGTGACCCCAGTCAAAAAATGGGGAAAAAAAATTTCAGATTTTTTGAGTAAATGCGGTACTGCTAAAAAGGGCCTGAAGATAATGTCCACTTTCTCCAATGATTCTTTGTATGTCATCAAGTACTGGTTATATTGATACCAAAACTGATCCAATATGTAACTACTACGGTGAATTTTGAACAACAGTTTTAAATGAAACCATTTTCGTATAAAAGTACATTTTTGAAACAGACTATAGCATTTCAAAATATGAAAAATGTGTAAATATTTGTGTTTAAACATCGAAGACTATTCGTTAACTACAAAATGTCATGCCTATTCTTTTTTTTATAGTCTGTCATTCGAGTGAACCTTTCAATGTTCGAAGGGGATAATTTCTGTACATTTTCACTGAATTTGGGAATTTCGATAACAGCACTTGGATCGAGATTGTCATGTTTAAAAATCGATTTGTATATCCAAACTCTAGACGTGTACGTGCTTTTTTCAAACAAATCAGCAGAAGATCAGGAAATGACATATTCTCTCCACAGTAAGTCAAAAGTCGAACCCACCCTTGTTTCTAAGGTAAAACGCAATACAAAAATGAAACAGACTATAGCTTAAAAACAAGTTAATCAATAATTCATTTGTCACCAAAAAATACGGTTTCACATCAAATATCAAGTAAAATTACTGTTTTTTGACACTTTTTGAGCACTATGATAAAGAAATGTCGACGCTGTATAGATTGAAATAAACAATTAATTTCCCCATAGGCGACAATGATAGCCTTTTTCGAGATACAGACTTCAGAAAGTTGATTTTTTTAACGAAACTTTGCTAGAATTAAAGAAAAGTTATTAGGACAGTATTTTTTGGTCCAAAAAATATAGGTTCGCGTTGCTTTTCTTAGCGTAATTTGTACTTATCTCCCATGCCTATCAATTTTGCACTTAAAAATGCGTGTATCATCCTAGTGTTTAAAGACATCTCAGTTCCGTTAGGGCTAAGGAAAATAATTTATTTGGCCTTTGGTATAATGCAGAATGCACGAAGTCTCTAATAACAAAAAATAACGGGCGCACATAGCAACCAATCAGGATTAGCTATACTCTTAATTCTGAATACCATGTTATGCTCATAAAATGGCTGCGCCCATAAAATCTAATGGTGTATTGTAACCTATACGGTATTTAATACTTTCTAGAATCATGCAATTCATAGTTCGTTAGATGCACAAATATATATGCCACACAAAAATCACCTTCAAAACGTTCTTGCATTACTCTCTGAATTGTCGCAATTTTTTATCAGAGGTGACCCCAGTCAAAAAATGGGAAAAAAAAATTTCAGATTTTTTGAGTAAATGCGGTACTGCTAAAAAGGGCCTGAAGATAATGTCCACTTTCTCCAATGATTCTTTGTATGTCATCAAGTACTGGTTATATTGATACCAAAACTGATCCAATATGTAACTACTACGGTGAATTTTGAACAACAGTTTTAAATGAAACCATTTTCGTATAAAAGTACATTTTTGAAACAGACTATAGCATTTCAAAATATGAAAAATGTGTAAATATTTGTGTTTAAACATCGAATATTATTCGTTAACTACAAAATGTCATGCCTATTCTTTTTTTTATAGTCTGTTATTCGAGTGAACATTTCAATGTTCGAAGGGGATAATTTCTATACATTTTCACTGAATTTGGGAATTTCGATAACAGCACTTGGATCGAGATTGTCATGTTTAAAAAATCGATTTGTATATCCAAACTCTAGACGTGTACGTGCTTTTTTCAAACAAATCAGCAGAAGATCAGAAAATGACATATTCTCTCCACAGTAAGTCAAAAGTCGAACCCACCCTTGTTTCTAAGGTAAAACGCAATACAAAAATGAAACAGACTATAGCTTAAAAACAAGTTAATCAATAATTCATTTGTCACCAAAAAATACGGTTTCACATCAAATATCAAGTAAAATTACTGTTTTTTGACACTTTTTGAGCACTATGATAAAGAAATGTCGACGCTGTATACGGTATTTAATACTTTCTAGAATCATGCAATTCATAGTTTGTTAGATGCACAAATGTATATGCCACACAAAAATCATCTTCAAAACGTTCTTGCATTACTCTCTGAATTGTCGCAATTTTTTATCAGAGGTGACCCCAGTCAAAAAATGGGAAAAAAAAATTTCAGATTTTTTGAGTAAATGCGGTACTGCTAAAAAGGGCCTGAAGATAATGTCCACTTTCTCCAATGATTCTTTGTATGTCATCAAGTACTGGTTATATTGATACCAAAACTGATCCAATATGTAACTACTACGGTGCATTTTGAACAACAGTTTTAAATGAAACCATTTTCGTATAAAAGTACATTTTTGAAACAGACTATAGCATTTCAAAATATAAAAAGTGTGTAAATATTTGTGTTTAAACATCGAAGACTATTCGTTAACTACAAAATGTCATGCTTATTGTTTTTTTTATAGTCTGTCATTCGAGTGAACATTTCAATGTTCGAAGGGGATAATTTCTGTACATTTTCACTGAATTTGGGAATTTCGATAACAGCACTTGGATCGAGATTGTCATGTTTAAAAATCGATTTGTATATCCAAACTCTAGACGTGTACGTACTTTTTTCAAACAAATCAGCAGAAGATCAGAAAATGACATATTCTCTCCACAGTAAGTCAAAAGTCGAACCCACCCTTGTTTCTAAGGTAAAACGCAATACAAAAATGAAACAGACTATAGCTTATAAACTAGTTAATCAATAATTCATTTGTCACCAAAAAATACGGTTTCACATCAAATATCAAGTAAAATTACTGTTTTTTGACACTTTTTGAGCACTATGATAAAGAAATGTCGACGCTGTATACGGTATTTAATACTTTCTAGAATCATGCAATTCATAGTTCGTTAGATGCACAAATATATATGCCACACAAAAATCATCTTCAAAACGTTCTGGCGTTACTCTCTGAATTGTCGCAATTTTTTATCAGAGGTGACCCCAGTCAAAAAATGGGGAAAAAAATTTTCAGATTTTTTGAGTAAATGCGGTACTGCTAAAAAGGGCCTGAAGATAATGTCCACTTTCTCCAATGATTCTTTGTATGTCATCAAGTACTGGTTATATTGATACCAAAACTGATCCAATATGTAACTACTACGGTGAATTTTGAACAACAGTTTTAAATGAAACCATTTTCGTATAAAAGTACATTTTTGAAACAGACTATAGCATTTCAAAATATGAAAAATGTGTAAATATTTGTGTTTAAACATCGAAGACTATTCGTTAACTACAAAATGTCATGCCTATTCTTTTTTTTATAGTCTGTCATTCGAGTGAACCTTTCAATGTTCGAAGGGGATAATTTCTGTACATTTTCACTGAATTTGGGAATTTCGATAACAGCACTTGGATCGAGATTGTCATGTTTAAAAATCGATTTGTATATCCAAACTCTAGACGTGTACGTGCTTTTTTCAAACAAATCAGCAGAAGATCAGAAAATGACATATTCTCTCCACAGTAAGTCAAAAGTCGAACCCACCCTTGTTTCTAAGGTAAAACGCAATACAAAAATGAAACAGACTATAGCTTAAAAACAAGTTAATCAATAATTCATTTGTCACCAAAAAATACGGTTTCACATCAAATATCAAGTAAAATTACTGTTTTTTGACACTTTTTGAGCACTATGATAAAGAAATGTCGACGCTGTATACGGTATTTAATACTTTCTAGAATCATGCAATTCATAGTTCGTTAGATGCACAAATATATATGCCACACAAAAATCATCTTCAAAACGTTCTGGCATTACTCTCTGAATTGTCGCAATTTTTTATCAGAGGTGACCCCAGTCAAAAAATGGGGAAAAAAATTTTCAGATTTTTTGAGTAAATGCGGTACTGCTAAAAAGGGCCTGAAGATAATGTCCACTTTCTCCAATGATTCTTTGTATGTCATCAAGTACTGGTTATATTGATACCAAAACTGATCCAATATGTAACTACTACGGTGAATTTTGAACAACAGTTTTAAATGAAACCATTTTCGTATAAAAGTACATTTTTGGTACAGACTATAGCATTTCAAAATATAAAAAATGTGTAAATATTTGTGTTTAAACATCGAAGACTATTCGTTAACTACAAAATGTCATGCCTATTGTTTTTTTTATAGTCTGTCATTCGAGTGAACCTTTCAATGTTCGAAGGGGATAATTTCTATACATTTTCACTGAATTTGGGAATTTCGATAACAGCACTTGGATCGAGATTGTCATGTTTAAAAAATCGATTTGTATATCCAAACTCTAGACGTGTACGTGCTTTTTTCAAACAAATCAGCAGAAGATCAGAAAATGACATATTCTCTCCACAGTAAGTCAAAAGTCGAACCCACCCTTGTTTCTAAGGTAAAACGCAATACAAAAATGAAACAGACTATAGCTTATAAACTAGTTAATCAATAATTCATTTGTCACCAAAAAATACGGTTTCACATCAAATATCAAGTAAAATTACTGTTTTTTGACACTTTTTGAGCACTATGATAAAGAAATGTCGACGCTGTATACGGTATTTAATACTTTCTAGAATCATGCAATTCATAGTTCGTTAGATGCACAAATATATATGCCACACAAAAATCATCTTCAAAACGTTCTGGCGTTACTCTCTGAATTGTCGCAATTTTTTATCAGAGGTGACCCCAGTCAAAAAATGGGGAAAAAAATTTTCAGATTTTTTGAGTAAATGCGGTACTGCTAAAAAGGGCCTGAAGATAATGTCCACTTTCTCCAATGATTCTTTGTATGTCATCAAGTACTGGTTATATTGATACCAAAACTGATCCAATATGTAACTACTACGGTGAATTTTGAACAACAGTTTTAAATGAAACCATTTTCGTATAAAAGTACATTTTTGAAACAGACTATAGCATTTCAAAATATGAAAAATGTGTAAATATTTGTGTTTAAACATCGAAGACTATTCGTTAACTACAAAATGTCATGCCTATTCTTTTTTTTATAGTCTGTCATTCGAGTGAACCTTTCAATGTTCGAAGGGGATAATTTCTGTACATTTTCACTGAATTTGGGAATTTCGATAACAGCACTTGGATCGAGATTGTCATGTTTAAAAATCGATTTGTATATCCAAACTCTAGACGTGTACGTGCTTTTTTCAAACAAATCAGCAGAAGATCAGAAAATGACATATTCTCTCCACAGTAAGTCAAAAGTCGAACCCACCCTTGTTTCTAAGGTAAAACGCAATACAAAAATGAAACAGACTATAGCTTAAAAACAAGTTAATCAATAATTCATTTGTCACCAAAAAATACGGTTTCACATCAAATATCAAGTAAAATTACTGTTTTTTGACACTTTTTGAGCACTATGATACAGAAATGTCGACGCTGTATACGGTATTTAATACTTTCTAGAATCATGCAATTCATAGTTCGTTAGATGCACAAATATATATGCCACACAAAAATCATCTTCAAAACGTTCTGGCATTACTCTCTGAATTGTCGCAATTTTTTATCAGAGGTGACCCCAGTCAAAAAATGGGGAAAAAAATTTTCAGATTTTTTGAGTAAATGCGGTACTGCTAAAAAGGGCCTGAAGATAATGTCCACTTTCTCCAATGATTCTTTGTATGTCATCAAGTACTGGTTATATTGATACCAAAACTGATCCAATATGTAACTACTACGGTGAATTTTGAACAACAGTTTTAAATGAAACCATTTTCGTATAAAAGTACATTTTTGGTACAGACTATAGCATTTCAAAATATAAAAAATGTGTAAATATTTGTGTTTAAACATCGAAGACTATTCGTTAACTACAAAATGTCATGCCTATTGTTTTTTTTATAGTCTGTCATTCGAGTGAACCTTTCAATGTTCGAAGGGGATAATTTCTATACATTTTCACTGAATTTGGGAATTTCGATAACAGCACTTGGATCGAGATTGTCATGTTTAAAAAATCGATTTGTATATCCAAACTCTAGACGTGTACGTGCTTTTTTCAAACAAATCAGCAGAAGATCAGAAAATGACATATTCTCTCCACAGTAAGTCAAAAGTCGAACCCACCCTTGTTTCTAAGGTAAAACGCAATACAAAAATGAAACAGACTATAGCTTAAAAACAAGTTAATCAATAATTCATTTGTCACCAAAAAATACGGTTTCACATCAAATATCAAGTAAAATTACTATTTTTTGACACTTTTTGAGCACTATGATAAAGAAATGTCGACGCTGTATACGGTATTTAATACTTTCTAGAATCATGCAATTCATAGTTCGTAAGATGCACAAATATATATGCCACACAAAAATCATCTTCAAAACGTTCTGGCATTACTCTCTGAATTGTCGCAATTTTTTATCAGAGGTGACCCCAGTCAAAAAATGGGGAAAAAAAATTTCAGATTTTTTGAGTAAATGCGGTACTGCTAAAAAGGGCCTGAAGATAATGTCCACTTTCTCCAATGATTCTTTGTATGTCATCAAGTACTGGTTATATTGATACCAAAACTGATCCAATATGTAACTACTACGGTGAATTTTGAACAACAGTTTTAAATGAAACCATTTTCGTATAAAAGTACATTTTTGAAACAGACTATAGCATTTCAAAATATGAAAAATGTGTAAATATTTGTGTTTAAACATCGAAGACTATTCGTTAACTACAAAATGTCATGCCTATTCTTTTTTTTATAGTCTGTCATTCGAGTGAAGCTTTCAATGTTCGAAGGGGATAATTTCTGTACATTTTCACTGAATTTGGGAATTTCGATAACAGCACTTGGATCGAGATTGTCATGTTTAAAAATCGATTTGTATATCCAAACTCTAGACGTGTACGTGCTTTTTTCAAACAAATCAGCAGAAGATCAGAAAATGACATATTCTCTCCACAGTAAGTCAAAAGTCGAACCCACCCTTGTTTCTAAGGTAAAACGCAATACAAAAATGAAACAGACTATAGCTTAAAAACAAGTTAATCAATAATTCATTTGTCACCAAAAAATACGGTTTCACATCAAATATCAAGTAAAATTACTGTTTTTTGACACTTTTTGAGCACTATGATAAAGAAATGTCGACGCTGTATACGGTATTTAATACTTTCTAGAATCATGCAATTCATAGTTCGTTAGATGCACAAATATATATGCCACACAAAAATCATCTTCAAAACGTTCTGGCATTACTCTCTGAATTGTCGCAATTTTTTATCAGAGGTGACCCCAGTCAAAAAATGGGGAAAAAAATTTTCAGATTTTTTGAGTAAATGCGGTACTGCTAAAAAGGGCCTGAAGATAATGTCCACTTTCTCCAATGATTCTTTGTATGTCATCAAGTACTGGTTATATTGATACCAAAACTGATCCAATATGTAACTACTACGGTGAATTTTGAACAACAGTTTTAAATGAAACCATTTTCGTATAAAAGTACATTTTTGGTACAGACTATAGCATTTCAAAATATAAAAAATGTGTAAATATTTGTGTTTAAACATCGAAGACTATTCGTTAACTACAAAATGTCATGCCTATTGTTTTTTTTATAGTCTGTCATTCGAGTGAACCTTTCAATGTTCGAAGGGGATAATTTCTATACATTTTCACTGAATTTGGGAATTTCGATAACAGCACTTGGATCGAGATTGTCATGTTTAAAAAATCGATTTGTATATCCAAACTCTAGACGTGTACGTGCTTTTTTCAAACAAATCAGCAGAAGATCAGAAAATGACATATTCTCTCCACAGTAAGTCAAAAGTCGAACCCACCCTTGTTTCTAAGGTAAAACGCAATACAAAAATGAAACAGACTATAGCTTAAAAACAAGTTAATCAATAATTCATTTGTCACCAAAAAATACGGTTTCACATCAAATATCAAGTAAAATTACTATTTTTTGACACTTTTTGAGCACTATGATAAAGAAATGTCGACGCTGTATACGGTATTTAATACTTTCTAGAATCATGCAATTCATAGTTCGTAAGATGCACAAATATATATGCCACACAAAAATCATCTTCAAAACGTTCTGGCATTACTCTCTGAATTGTCGCAATTTTTTATCAGAGGTGACCCCAGTCAAAAAATGGGGAAAAAAAATTTCAGATTTTTTGAGTAAATGCGGTACTGCTAAAAAGGGCCTGAAGATAATGTCCACTTTCTCCAATGATTCTTTGTATGTCATCAAGTACTGGTTATATTGATACCAAAACTGATCCAATATGTAACTACTACGGTGAATTTTGAACAACAGTTTTAAATGAAACCATTTTCGTATAAAAGTACATTTTTGAAACAGACTATAGCATTTCAAAATATGAAAAATGTGTAAATATTTGTGTTTAAACATCGAAGACTATTCGTTAACTACAAAATGTCATGCCTATTCTTTCTTTTATAGTCTGTCATTCGAGTGAACCTTTCAATGTTCGAAGGGGATAATTTCTGTACATTTTCACTGAATTTGGGAATTTCGATAACAGCACTTGGATCGAGATTGTCATGTTTAAAAATCGATTTGTATATCCAAACTCTAGACGTGTACGTGCTTTTTTCAAACAAATCAGCAGAAGATCAGAAAATGACATATTCTCTCCACAGTAAGTCAAAAGTCGAACCCACCCTTGTTTCTAAGGTAAAACGCAATACAAAAATGAAACAGACTATAGCTTAAAAACAAGTTAATCAATAATTCATTTGTCACCAAAAAATACGGTTTCACATCAAATATCAAGTAAAATTACTGTTTTTTGACACTTTTTGAGCACTATGATAAAGAAATGTCGACGCTGTATAGATTGAAATAAACAATTAATTTCCCCATAGGCGACAATGATAGCCTTTTTCGAGATACAGACTTCAGAAAGTTGATTTTTTTAACGAAACTTTGCTAGAATTAAAGAAAAGTTATTAGGACAGTATTTTTTGGTCCAAAAAATATAGGTTCGCGTTGCTTTTCTTAGCGTAATTTGTACTTATCTCCCATGCCTATCAATTTTGCACTTAAAAATGCGTGTATCATCCTAGTGTTTAAAGACATCTCAGTTCCGTTAGGGCTAAGGAAAATAATTTATTTGGCCTTTGGTATAATGCAGAATGCACGAAGTCTCTAATAACAAAAAATAACGGGCGCACATAGCAACCAATCAGGATTAGCTATACTCTTAATTCTGAATACCATGTTATGCTCATAAAATGGCTGCGCCCATAAAATCTAATGGTGTATTGTAACCTATACGGTATTTAATACTTTCTAGAATCATGCAATTCATAGTTCGTTAGATGCACAAATATATATGCCACACAAAAATCACCTTCAAAACGTTCTTGCATTACTCTCTGAATTGTCGCAATTTTTTATCAGAGGTGACCCCAGTCAAAAAATGGGAAAAAAAAATTTCAGATTTTTTGAGTAAATGCGGTACTGCTAAAAAGGGCCTGAAGATAATGTCCACTTTCTCCAATGATTCTTTGTATGTCATCAAGTACTGGTTATATTGATACCAAAACTGATCCAATATGTAACTACTACGGTGAATTTTGAACAACAGTTTTAAATGAAACCATTTTCGTATAAAAGTACATTTTTGAAACAGACTATAGCATTTCAAAATATGAAAAATGTGTAAATATTTGTGTTTAAACATCGAATATTATTCGTTAACTACAAAATGTCATGCCTATTCTTTTTTTTATAGTCTGTTATTCGAGTGAACATTTCAATGTTCGAAGGGGATAATTTCTATACATTTTCACTGAATTTGGGAATTTCGATAACAGCACTTGGATCGAGATTGTCATGTTTAAAAAATCGATTTGTATATCCAAACTCTAGACGTGTACGTGCTTTTTTCAAACAAATCAGCAGAAGATCAGAAAATGACATATTCTCTCCACAGTAAGTCAAAAGTCGAACCCACCCTTGTTTCTAAGGTAAAACGCAATACAAAAATGAAACAGACTATAGCTTAAAAACAAGTTAATCAATAATTCATTTGTCACCAAAAAATACGGTTTCACATCAAATATCAAGTAAAATTACTGTTTTTTGACACTTTTTGAGCACTATGATAAAGAAATGTCGACGCTGTATACGGTATTTAATACTTTCTAGAATCATGCAATTCATAGTTTGTTAGATGCACAAATGTATATGCCACACAAAAATCATCTTCAAAACGTTCTTGCATTACTCTCTGAATTGTCGCAATTTTTTATCAGAGGTGACCCCAGTCAAAAAATGGGAAAAAAAAATTTCAGATATTTTGAGTAAATGCGGTACTGCTAAAAAGGGCCTGAAGATAATGTCCACTTTCTCCAATGATTCTTTGTATGTCATCAAGTACTGGTTATATTGATACCAAAACTGATCCAATATGTAACTACTACGGTGCATTTTGAACAACAGTTTTAAATGAAACCATTTTCGTATAAAAGTACATTTTTGAAACAGACTATAGCATTTCAAAATATAAAAAGTGTGTAAATATTTGTGTTTAAACATCGAAGACTATTCGTTAACTACAAAATGTCATGCTTATTGTTTTTTTTATAGTCTGTCATTCGAGTGAACATTTCAATGTTCGAAGGGGATAATTTCTGTACATTTTCACTGAATTTGGGAATTTCGATAACAGCACTTGGATCGAGATTGTCATGTTTAAAAATCGATTTGTATATCCAAACTCTAGACGTGTACGTACTTTTTTCAAACAAATCAGCAGAAGATCAGAAAATGACATATTCTCTCCACAGTAAGTCAAAAGTCGAACCCACCCTTGTTTCTAAGGTAAAACGCAATACAAAAATGAAACAGACTATAGCTTATAAACTAGTTAATCAATAATTCATTTGTCACCAAAAAATACGGTTTCACATCAAATATCAAGTAAAATTACTGTTTTTTGACACTTTTTGAGCACTATGATAAAGAAATGTCGACGCTGTATACGGTATTTAATACTTTCTAGAATCATGCAATTCATAGTTCGTTAGATGCACAAATATATATGCCACACAAAAATCATCTTCAAAACGTTCTGGCGTTACTCTCTGAATTGTCGCAATTTTTTATCAGAGGTGACCCCAGTCAAAAAATGGGGAAAAAAATTTTCAGATTTTTTGAGTAAATGCGGTACTGCTAAAAAGGGCCTGAAGATAATGTCCACTTTCTCCAATGATTCTTTGTATGTCATCAAGTACTGGTTATATTGATACCAAAACTGATCCAATATGTAACTACTACGGTGAATTTTGAACAACAGTTTTAAATGAAACCATTTTCGTATAAAAGTACATTTTTGAAACAGACTATAGCATTTCAAAATATGAAAAATGTGTAAATATTTGTGTTTAAACATCGAAGACTATTCGTTAACTACAAAATGTCATGCCTATTCTTTTTTTTATAGTCTGTCATTCGAGTGAACCTTTCAATGTTCGAAGGGGATAATTTCTGTACATTTTCACTGAATTTGGGAATTTCGATAACAGCACTTGGATCGAGATTGTCATGTTTAAAAATCGATTTGTATATCCAAACTCTAGACGTGTACGTGCTTTTTTCAAACAAATCAGCAGAAGATCAGAAAATGACATATTCTCTCCACAGTAAGTCAAAAGTCGAACCCACCCTTGTTTCTAAGGTAAAACGCAATACAAAAATGAAACAGACTATAGCTTAAAAACAAGTTAATCAATAATTCATTTGTCACCAAAAAATACGGTTTCACATCAAATATCAAGTAAAATTACTGTTTTTTGACACTTTTTGAGCACTATGATAAAGAAATGTCGACGCTGTATACGGTATTTAATACTTTCTAGAATCATGCAATTCATAGTTCGTTAGATGCACAAATATATATGCCACACAAAAATCATCTTCAAAACGTTCTGGCATTACTCTCTGAATTGTCGCAATTTTTTATCAGAGGTGACCCCAGTCAAAAAATGGGGAAAAAAATTTTCAGATTTTTTGAGTAAATGCGGTACTGCTAAAAAGGGCCTGAAGATAATGTCCACTTTCTCCAATGATTCTTTGTATGTCATCAAGTACTGGTTATATTGATACCAAAACTGATCCAATATGTAACTACTACGGTGAATTTTGAACAACAGTTTTAAATGAAACCATTTTCGTATAAAAGTACATTTTTGGTACAGACTATAGCATTTCAAAATATAAAAAATGTGTAAATATTTGTGTTTAAACATCGAAGACTATTCGTTAACTACAAAATGTCATGCCTATTGTTTTTTTTATAGTCTGTCATTCGAGTGAACCTTTCAATGTTCGAAGGGGATAATTTCTATACATTTTCACTGAATTTGGGAATTTCGATAACAGCACTTGGATCGAGATTGTCATGTTTAAAAAATCGATTTGTATATCCAAACTCTAGACGTGTACGTGCTTTTTTCAAACAAATCAGCAGAAGATCAGAAAATGACATATTCTCTCCACAGTAAGTCAAAAGTCGAACCCACCCTTGTTTCTAAGGTAAAACGCAATACAAAAATGAAACAGACTATAGCTTAAAAACAAGTTAATCAATAATTCATTTGTCACCAAAAAATACGGTTTCACATCAAATATCAAGTAAAATTACTATTTTTTGACACTTTTTGAGCACTATGATAAAGAAATGTCGACGCTGTATACGGTATTTAATACTTTCTAGAATCATGCAATTCATAGTTCGTAAGATGCACAAATATATATGCCACACAAAAATCATCTTCAAAACGTTCTGGCATTACTCTCTGAATTGTCGCAATTTTTTATCAGAGGTGACCCCAGTCAAAAAATGGGGAAAAAAAATTTCAGATTTTTTGAGTAAATGCGGTACTGCTAAAAAGGGCCTGAAGATAATGTCCACTTTCTCCAATGATTCTTTGTATGTCATCAAGTACTGGTTATATTGATACCAAAACTGATCCAATATGTAACTACTACGGTGAATTTTGAACAACAGTTTTAAATGAAACCATTTTCGTATAAAAGTACATTTTTGAAACAGACTATAGCATTTCAAAATATGAAAAATGTGTAAATATTTGTGTTTAAACATCGAAGACTATTCGTTAACTACAAAATGTCATGCCTATTCTTTCTTTTATAGTCTGTCATTCGAGTGAACCTTTCAATGTTCGAAGGGGATAATTTCTGTACATTTTCACTGAATTTGGGAATTTCGATAACAGCACTTGGATCGAGATTGTCATGTTTAAAAATCGATTTGTATATCCAAACTCTAGACGTGTACGTGCTTTTTTCAAACAAATCAGCAGAAGATCAGAAAATGACATATTCTCTCCACAGTAAGTCAAAAGTCGAACCCACCCTTGTTTCTAAGGTAAAACGCAATACAAAAATGAAACAGACTATAGCTTAAAAACAAGTTAATCAATAATTCATTTGTCACCAAAAAATACGGTTTCACATCAAATATCAAGTAAAATTACTGTTTTTTGACACTTTTTGAGCACTATGATAAAGAAATGTCGACGCTGTATAGATTGAAATAAACAATTAATTTCCCCATAGGCGACAATGATAGCCTTTTTCGAGATACAGACTTCAGAAAGTTGATTTTTTTAACGAAACTTTGCTAGAATTAAAGAAAAGTTATTAGGACAGTATTTTTTGGTCCAAAAAATATAGGTTCGCGTTGCTTTTCTTAGCGTAATTTGTACTTATCTCCCATGCCTATCAATTTTGCACTTAAAAATGCGTGTATCATCCTAGTGTTTAAAGACATCTCAGTTCCGTTAGGGCTAAGGAAAATAATTTATTTGGCCTTTGGTATAATGCAGAATGCACGAAGTCTCTAATAACAAAAAATAACGGGCGCACATAGCAACCAATCAGGATTAGCTATACTCTTAATTCTGAATACCATGTTATGCTCATAAAATGGCTGCGCCCATAAAATCTAATGGTGTATTGTAACCTATACGGTATTTAATACTTTCTAGAATCATGCAATTCATAGTTCGTTAGATGCACAAATATATATGCCACACAAAAATCACCTTCAAAACGTTCTTGCATTACTCTCTGAATTGTCGCAATTTTTTATCAGAGGTGACCCCAGTCAAAAAATGGGAAAAAAAAATTTCAGATTTTTTGAGTAAATGCGGTACTGCTAAAAAGGGCCTGAAGATAATGTCCACTTTCTCCAATGATTCTTTGTATGTCATCAAGTACTGGTTATATTGATACCAAAACTGATCCAATATGTAACTACTACGGTGAATTTTGAACAACAGTTTTAAATGAAACCATTTTCGTATAAAAGTACATTTTTGAAACAGACTATAGCATTTCAAAATATGAAAAATGTGTAAATATTTGTGTTTAAACATCGAATATTATTCGTTAACTACAAAATGTCATGCCTATTCTTTTTTTTATAGTCTGTTATTCGAGTGAACATTTCAATGTTCGAAGGGGATAATTTCTATACATTTTCACTGAATTTGGGAATTTCGATAACAGCACTTGGATCGAGATTGTCATGTTTAAAAAATCGATTTGTATATCCAAACTCTAGACGTGTACGTGCTTTTTTCAAACAAATCAGCAGAAGATCAGAAAATGACATATTCTCTCCACAGTAAGTCAAAAGTCGAACCCACCCTTGTTTCTAAGGTAAAACGCAATACAAAAATGAAACAGACTATAGCTTATAAACTAGTTAATCAATAATTCATTTGTCACCAAAAAATACGGTTTCACATCAAATATCAAGTAAAATTACTGTTTTTTGACACTTTTTGAGCACTATGATAAAGAAATGTCGACGCTGTATACGGTATTTAATACTTTCTAGAATCATGCAATTCATAGTTTGTTAGATGCACAAATATATATGCCACACAAAAATCATCTTCAAAACGTTCTGGCATTACTCTCTGAATTGTCGCAATTTTTTATCAGAGGTGACCCCATTCAAAAAATGGGGAAAAAAAATTTCAGATTTTTTGAGTAAATGCGGTACTGCTAAAAAGGGCCTGAAGATAATGTCCACTTTCTCCAATGATTCTTTGTATGTCATCAAGTACTGGTTATATTGATACCAAAACTGATCCAATATGTAACTACTACGGTGAATTTTGAACAACAGTTTTAAATGAAACCATTTTCGTATAAAAGTACATTTTTGAAACAGACTATAGCATTTCAAAATATGAAAAATGTGTAAATATTTGTGTTTAAACATCGAATATTATTCGTTAACTACAAAATGTCATGCCTATTCTTTTTTTTATAGTCTGTTATTCGAGTGAACATTTCAATGTTCGAAGGGGATAATTTCTGTACATTTTCACTGAATTTGGGAATTTCGATAACAGCACTTGGATCGAGATTGTCATGTTTAAAAATCGATTTGTATATCCAAACTCTAGACGTGTACGTGCTTTTTTCAAACAAATCAGCAGAAGATCAGAAAATGACATATTCTCTCCACAGTAAGTCAAAAGTCGAACCCACCCTTGTTTCTAAGGTAAAACGCAATACAAAAATGAAACAGACTATAGCTTAAAAACAAGTTAATCAAAAATTCATTTGTCACCAAAAAATACGGTTTCACATCAAATATCAAGTAAAATTACTGTTTTTTGACACTTTTTGAGCACTATGATAAAGAAATGTCGACGCTGTATAGATTGAAATAAACAATTAATTTCCCCATAGGCGACAATGATAGCCTTTTTCGAGATACAGACTTCAGAAAGTTGATTTTTTTAACGAAACTTTGCTAGAATTAAAGAAAAGTTATTAGGACAGTATTTTTTGGTCCAAAAAATATAGGTTCGCGTTGCTTTTCTTAGCGTAATTTGTACTTATCTCCCATGCCTATCAATTTTGCACTTAAAAATGCGTGTATCATCCTAGTGTTTAAAGACATCTCAGTTCCGTTAGGGCTAAGGAAAATAATTTATTTGGCCTTTGGTATAATGCAGAATGCACGAAGTCTCTAATAACAAAAAATAACGGGCGCACATAGCAACCAATCAGGATTAGCTATACTCTTAATTCTGAATACCATGTTATGCTCATAAAATGGCTGCGCCCATAAAATCTAATGGTGTATTGTAACCTATACGGTATTTAATACTTTCTAGAATCATGCAATTCATAGTTCGTTAGATGCACAAATATATATGCCACACAAAAATCACCTTCAAAACGTTCTGGCATTACTCTCTGAATTTTCGCAATTTTTTTATCAGAGGTGACCCCAGTCAAAAAATGAGAAAAAAAATTTCAGATTTTTTGAGTAAATGCGGTACTGCTAAAAAGGGCCTGAAGATAATGTCCACTTTCTCCAATGATTCTTTGTATGTCATCAAGTACTGGTTATATTGATACCAAAACTGATCCAATATGTAACTACTACGGTGAATTTTGAACAACAGTTTTAAATGACCCCAGTCAAAAAATGAGAAAAAAAATTTCAGATTTTTTGAGTAAATGCGGTACTGCTAAAAAGGGCCTGAAGATAATGTCCACTTTCTCCAATGATTCTTTGTATGTCATCAAGTACTGGTTATATTGATACCAAAACTGATCCAATATGTAACTACTACGGTGAATTTTGAACAACAGTTTTAAATGAAACCATTTTCGTATAAAAGTACATTTTTGAAACAGACTATAGCATTTCAAAATATAAAAAGTGTGTAAATATTTGTGTTTAAACATCGAAGACTATTCGTTAACTACAAAATGTCATGCTTATTGTTTTTTTTATAGTCTGTCATTCGAGTGAACATTTCAATGTTCGAAGGGGATAATTTCTGTACATTTTCACTGAATTTGGGAATTTCGATAACAGCACTTGGATCGAGATTGTCATGTTTAAAAATCGATTTGTATATCCAAACTCTAGACGTGTACGTACTTTTTTCAAACAAATCAGCAGAAGATCAGAAAATGACATATTCTCTCCACAGTAAGTCAAAAGTCGAACCCACCCTTGTTTCTAAGGTAAAACGCAATACAAAAATGAAACAGACTATAGCTTATAAACTAGTTAATCAATAATTCATTTGTCACCAAAAAATACGGTTTCACATCAAATATCAAGTAAAATTACTGTTTTTTGACACTTTTTGAGCACTATGATAAAGAAATGTCGACGCTGTATACGGTATTTAATACTTTCTAGAATCATGCAATTCATAGTTCGTTAGATGCACAAATATATATGCCACACAAAAATCATCTTCAAAACGTTCTGGCATTACTCTCTGAATTGTCGCAATTTTTTATCAGAGGTGACCCCAGTCAAAAAATGGGGAAAAAAAATTTCAAATTTTTTGAGTAAATGCGGTACTGCTAAAAAGGGCCTGAAGATAATGTCCACTTTCTCCAATGATTCTTTGTATGTCATCAAGTACTGGTTATATTGATACCAAAACTGATCCAATATGTAACTACTACGGTGAATTTTGAACAACAGTTTTAAATGAAACCATTTTCGTATAAAAGTACATTTTTGGTACAGACTATAGCATTTCAAAATATAAAAAATGTGTAAATATTTGTGTTTAAATATCGAAGACTATTCGTTAACTACAAAATGTCATGCCTATTGTTTTTTTTTATAGTCTGTCATTCGAGTGAACCTTTCAATGTTCGAAGGGGATAATTTCTATACATTTTCACTGAATTTGGGAATTTCGATAACAGCACTTGGATCGAGATTGTCATGTTTAAAAAATCGATTTGTATATCCAAACTCTAGACGTGTACGTGCTTTTTTCAAACAAATCAGCAGAAGATCAGAAAATGACATATTCTCTCCACAGTAAGTCAAAAGTCGAACCCACCCTTGTTTCTAAGGTAAAACGCAATACAAAAATGAAACAGACTATAGCTTAAAAACAAGTTAATCAATAATTCATTTGTCACCAAAAAATACGGTTTCACATCAAATATCAAGTAAAATTACTGTTTTTTGACACTTTTTGAGCACTATGATAAAGAAATGTCGACGCTGTATACGGTATTTAATACTTTCTAGAATCATGCAATTCATAGTTTGTTAGATGCACAAATGTATATGCCACACAAAAATCATCTTCAAAACGTTCTTGCATTACTCTCTGAATTGTCGCAATTTTTTATCAGAGGTGACCCCAGTCAAAAAATGGGAAAAAAAAATTTCAGATTTTTTGAGTAAATGCGGTACTGCTAAAAAGGGCCTGAAGATAATGTCCACTTTCTCCAATGATTCTTTGTATGTCATCAAGTACTGGTTATATTGATACCAAAACTGATCCAATATGTAACTACTACGGTGAATTTTGAACAACAGTTTTAAATGAAACCATTTTCGTATAAAAGTACATTTTTGAAACAGACTATAGCATTTCAAAATATGAAAAATGTGTAAATATTTGTGTTTAAACATCGAATATTATTCGTTAACTACAAAATGTCATGCCTATTCTTTTTTTTATAGTCTGTTATTCGAGTGAACATTTCAATGTTCGAAGGGGATAATTTCTGTACATTTTCACTGAATTTGGGAATTTCGATAACAGCACTTGGATCGAGATTGTCATGTTTAAAAATCGATTTGTATATCCAAACTCTAGACGTGTACGTGCTTTTTTCAAACAAATCAGCAGAAGATCAGAAAATGACATATTCTCTCCACAGTAAGTCAAAAGTCGAACCCACCCTTGTTTCTAAGGTAAAACGCAATACAAAAATGAAACAGACTATAGCTTAAAAACAAGTTAATCAAAAATTCATTTGTCACCAAAAAATACGGTTTCACATCAAATATCAAGTAAAATTACTGTTTTTTGACACTTTTTGAGCACTATGATAAAGAAATGTCGACGCTGTATACGGTATTTAATACTTTCTAGAATCATGCAATTCATAGTTTGTTAGATGCACAAATGTATATGCCACACAAAAATCATCTTCAAAACGTTCTTGCATTACTCTCTGAATTGTCGCAATTTTTTATCAGAGGTGACCCCAGTCAAAAAATGGGAAAAAAAAATTTCAGATTTTTTGAGTAAATGCGGTACTGCTAAAAAGGGCCTGAAGATAATGTCCACTTTCTCCAATGATTCTTTGTATGTCATCAAGTACTGGTTATATTGATACCAAAACTGATCCAATATGTAACTACTACGGTGAATTTTGAACAACAGTTTTAAATGAAACCATTTTCGTATAAAAGTACATTTTTGAAACAGACTATAGCATTTCAAAATATGAAAAATGTGTAAATATTTGTGTTTAAACATCGAATATTATTCGTTAACTACAAAATGTCATGCCTATTCTTTTTTTTTATAGTCTGTTATTCGAGTGAACATTTCAATGTTCGAAGGGGATGATTTCTGTACATTTTCACTGAATTTGGGAATTTCGATAACAGCACTTGGATCGAGATTGTCATGTTTAAAAATCGATTTGTATATCCAAACTCTAGACGTGTACGTGCTTTTTTCAAACAAATCAGCAGAAGATCAGAAAATGACATATTCTCTCCACAGTAAGTCAAAAGTCGAACCCACCCTTGTTTCTAAGGTAAAACGCAATACAAAAATGAAACAGACTATAGCTTAAAAACAAGTTAATCAAAAATTCATTTGTCACCAAAAAATACGGTTTCACATCAAATATCAAGTAAAATTACTGTTTTTTGACACTTTTTGAGCACTATGATAAAGAAATGTCGACGCTGTATAGATTGAAATAAACAATTAATTTCCCCATAGGCGACAATGATAGCCTTTTTCGAGATACAGACTTCAGAAAGTTGATTTTTTTAACGAAACTTTGCTAGAATTAAAGAAAAGTTATTAGGATAGTATTTTTTGGTCCAAAAAATATAGGTTCGCGTTGCTTTTCTTAGCGTAATTTGTACTTATCTCCCATGCCTATCAATTTTGCACTTAAAAATGCGTGTATCATCCTAGTGTTTAAAGACATCTCAGTTCCGTTAGGGCTAAGGAAAATAATTTATTTGGCCTTTGGTATAATGCAGAATGCACGAAGTCTCTAATAACAAAAAATAACGGGCGCACATAGCAACCAATCAGGATTAGCTATACTCTTAATTCTGAATACCATGTTATGCTCATAAAATGGCTGCGCCCATAAAATCTAATGGTGTATTGTAACCTATACGGTATTTAATACTTTCTAGAATCATGCAATTCATAGTTCGTTAGATGCACAAATATATATGCCACACAAAAATCACCTTCAAAACGTTCTGGCATTACTTTCTGAATTTTCGCAATTTTTTATCAGAGGTGACCCCAGTCAAAAAATGGGAAAAAAAAATTTCAGATTTTTTGAGTAAATGCGGTACTGCTAAAAAGGGCCTGAAGATAATGTCCACTTTCTCCAATGATTCTTTGTATGTCATCAAGTACTGGTTATATTGATACCAAAACTGATCCAATATGTAACTACTACGGTGAATTTTGAACAACAGTTTTAAATGAAACCATTGTCGTATAAAAGTACATTTTTGAAACAGACTATAGCATTTCAAAATATAAAAAGTGTGTAAATATTTGTGTTTAAACATCGAAGACTATTCGTTAACTACAAAATGTCATGCTTATTGTTTTTTTTATAGTCTGTCATTCGAGTGAACATTTCAATGTTCGAAGGGGATAATTTCTGTACATTTTCACTGAATTTGGGAATTTCGATAACAGCACTTGGATCGAGATTGTCATGTTTAAAAATCGATTTGTATATCCAAACTCTAGACGTGTACGTGCTTTTTTCAAACAAATCAGCAGAAGATCAGAAAATGACATATTCTCTCCACAGTAAGTCAAAAGTCGAACCCACCCTTGTTTCTAAGGTAAAACGCAATACAAAAATGAAACAGACTATAGCTTAAAAACTAGTTAATCAATAATTCATTTGTCACCAAAAAATACGGTTTCACATCAAATATCAAGTAAAATTACTGTTTTTTGACACTTTTTGAGCACTATGATAAAGAAATGTCGACGCTGTATACGGTATTTAATACTTTCTAGAATCATGCAATTCATAGTTAGTTAGATGCACAAATATATATGCCACACAAAAATCATCTTCAAAACGTTCTGGCATTACTCTCTGAATTGTCGCAATTTTTTATCAGAGGTGACCCCAGTCAAAAAATGGGGAAAAAAAATTTCAGATTTTTTGAGTAAATGCGGTACTGCTAAAAAGGGCCTGAAGATAATGTCCACTTTCTCCAATGATTCTTTGTATGTCATCAAGTACTGGTTATATTGATACCAAAACTGATCCAATATGTAACTACTACGGTGAATTTTGAACAACAGTTTTAAATGAAACCATTTTCGTATAAAAGTACATTTTTGAAACAGACTATAGCATTTCAAAATATAAAAAATGTGTAAATATTTGTGTTTAAACATCGAAGACTATTCGTTAACTACAAAATATCATGCCTATTGTTTTTTTTTATAGTCTGTCATTCGAGTGAACCTTTCAATGTTCGAAGGGGATAATTTCTATACATTTTCACTGAATTTGGGAATTTCGATAACAGCACTTGGATCGAGATTGTCATGTTTAAAAAATCGATTTGTATATCCAAACTCTAGACGTGTACGTGCTTTTTTCAAACAAATCAGCAGAAGATCAGAAAATGACATATTCTCTCCACAGTAAGTCAAAAGTCGAACCCACCCTTGTTTCTAAGGTAAAACGCAATACAAAAATGAAACAGACTATAGCTTAAAAACAAGTTAATCAATAATTCATTTGTCACCAAAAAATACGGTTTCACATCAAATATCAAGTAAAATTACTGTTTTTTGACACTTTTTGAGCACTATGATAAAGAAATGTCGACGCTGTATACGGTATTTAATACTTTCTAGAATCATGCAATTCATAGTTTGTTAGATGCACAAATGTATATGCCACACAAAAATCATCTTCAAAACGTTCTTGCATTACTCTCTGAATTGTCGCAATTTTTTATCAGAGGTGACCCCAGTCAAAAAATGGGAAAAAAAAATTTCAGATTTTTTGAGTAAATGCGGTACTGCTAAAATGGGCCTGAAGATAATGTCCACTTTCTCTAATGATTCTTTGTATGTCATCAAGTACTGGTTATATTGATACCAAAACTGATCCAATATGTAACTACTACGGTGAATTTTGAACAACAGTTTTAAATGAAACCATTTTCGTATAAAAGTACATTTTTGAAACAGACTATAGCATTTCAAAATATGAAAAATGTGTAAATATTTGTGTTTAAACATCGAATATTATTCGTTAACTACAAAATGTCATGCCTATTCTTTTTTTTATAGTCTGTTATTCGAGTGAACATTTCAATGTTCGAAGGGGATAATTTCTGTACATTTTCACTGAATTTGGGAATTTCGATAACAGCACTTGGATCGAGATTGTCATGTTTAAAAATCGATTTGTATATCCAAACTCTAGACGTGTACGTGCTTTTTTCAAACAAATCAGCAGAAGATCAGAAAATGACATATTCTCTCCACAGTAAGTCAAAAGTCGAACCCACCCTTGTTTCTAAGGTAAAACGCAATACAAAAATGACACAGACTATAGCTTAAAAACAAGTTAATCAAAAATTCATTTGTCACCAAAAAATACGGTTTCACATCAAATATCAAGTAAAATTACTGTTTTTTGACACTTTTTGAGCACTATGATAAAGAAATGTCGGCGCTGTATAGATTGAAATAAACAATTAATTTCCCCATAGGCGACAATGATAGCCTTTTTCGAGATACAGACTTCAGAAAGTTGATTTTTTTAACGAAACTTTGCTAGAATTAAAGAAAAGTTATTAGGACAGTATTTTTTGGTCCAAAAAATATAGGTTCGCGTTGCTTTTCTTAGCGTAATTTGTACTTATCTCCCATGCCTATCAATTTTGCACTTAAAAATGCGTGTATCATCCTAGTGTTTAAAGACATCTCAGTTCCGTTAGGGCTAAGGAAAATAATTTATTTGGCCTTTGGTATAATGCAGAATGCACGAAGTCTCTAATAACAAAAAATAACGGGCGCACATAGCAACCAATCAGGATTAGCTATACTCTTAATTCTGAATACCATGTTATGCTCATAAAATGGCTGCGCCCATAAAATCTAATGGTGTATTGTAACCTATACGGTATTTAATACTTTCTAGAATCATGCAATTCATAGTTCGTTAGATGCACAAATATATATGCCACACAAAAATCACCTTCAAAACGTTCTTGCATTACTCTCTGAATTGTCGCAATTTTTTATCAGAGGTGACCCCAGTCAAAAAATGGGAAAAAAAAATTTCAGATTTTTTGAGTAAATGCGGTACTGCTAAAAAGGGCCTGAAGATAATGTCCACTTTCTCCAATGATTCTTTGTATGTCATCAAGTACTGGTTATATTGATACCAAAACTGATCCAATATGTAACTACTACGGTGAATTTTGAACAACAGTTTTAAATGAAACCATTTTCGTATAAAAGTACATTTTTGAAACAGACTATAGCATTTCAAAATATGAAAAATGTGTAAATATTTGTGTTTAAACATCGAATATTATTCGTTAACTACAAAATGTCATGCCTATTCTTTTTTTTATAGTCTGTTATTCGAGTGAACATTTCAATGTTCGAAGGGGATAATTTCTGTACATTTTCACTGAATTTGGGAATTTCGATAACAGCACTTGGATCGAGATTGTCATGCTTAAAAATCGATTTGTATATCCAAACTCTAGACGTGTACGTGCTTTTTTCAAACAAATCAGCAGAAGATCAGAAAATGACATATTCTCTCCACAGTAAGTCAAAAGTCGAACCCACCCTTGTTTCTAAGGTAAAACGCAATACAAAAATGAAACAGACTATAGCTTAAAAACAAGTTAATCAATAATTCATTTGTCACCAAAAAATACGGTTTCACATCAAATATCAAGTAAAATTACTGTTTTGACACTTTTTGAGCACTATGATAAAGAAATGTCGACGCTGTATACGGTATTTAATACTTTCTAGAATCATGCAATTCATAGTTCGTTAGATGCACAAATATATATGCCACACAAAAATCATCTTCAAAACGTTCTGGCATTACTCTCTGAATTGTCGCAATTTTTTATCAGAGGTGACCCCAGTCAAAAAATGGGGAAAAAAAAATTCAGATTTTTTGAGTAAATGCGGTACTGCTAAAAAGGGCCTGAAGATAATGTCCACTTTCTCTAATGATTCTTTGTATGTCATCAAGTACTGGTTATATTGATACCAAAACTGATCCAATATGTAACTACTACGGTGAATTTTGAACAACAGTTTTAAATGAAACCATTTTCGTATAAAAGTACATTTTTGAAACAGACTATAGCATTTCAAAATATAAAAAATGTGTAAATATTTGTGTTTAAACATCGAAGACTATTCGTTAACTACAAAATATCATGCCTATTGTTTTTTTTTATAGTCTGTCATTCGAGTGAACCTTTCAATGTTCGAAGGGGATAATTTCTATACATTTTCACTGAATTTGGGAATTTCGATAACAGCACTTGGATCGAGATTGTCATGTTTAAAAAATCGATTTGTATATCCAAACTCTAGACGTGTACGTGCTTTTTTCAAACAAATCAGCAGAAGATCAGAAAATGACATATTCTCTCCACAGTAAGTCAAAAGTCGAACCCACCCTTGTT
This sequence comes from Mytilus californianus, assembly GCF_021869535.1. NCBI lineage: Eukaryota > Metazoa > Mollusca > Bivalvia > Mytilida > Mytilidae > Mytilus > Mytilus californianus. Next base: position 484,434 of record NW_026262581.1, read on the forward strand.
TCTAAGATAAAACGCAATACAAAAATGAAACAGACTATAGCTTAAAAACAAGTTAATCAATAATTCATTTGTCACCAAAAAATACGGTTTCACATCAAATATCAAGTAAAATTACTGTTTGTTGACACTTTTTGAGCACTATGATAAAGAAATGTCGACGCTGTATAGATTGAAATAAACAATTAATTTCCCCATAGGCGACAATGATAGCCTTTTTCGAGATACAGACTTCAGAAAGTTGATTTTTTTAACGAAACTTTGCTAGAATTAAAGAAAAGTTATTAGGATAGTATTTTTTGGTCCAAAAAATATAGGTTCGCGTTGCTTTTCTTAGCGTAATTTGTACTTATCTCCCATGCCTATCAATTTTGCACTTAAAAATGCGTGTATCATCCTAGTGTTTAAAGACATCTCAGTTCCGTTAGGGCTAAGGAAAATAATTTATTTGGCCTTTGGTATAATGCAGAATGCACGAAGTCTCTAATAACAAAAAATAACGGGCGCACATAGCAACCAATCAGGATTAGCTATACTCTTAATTCTGAATACCATGTTATGCTCATAAAATGGCTGCGCCCATAAAATCTAATGGTGTATTGTAACCTATACGGTATTTAATACTTTCTAGAATCATGCAATTCATAGTTCGTTAGATGCACAAATATATATGCCACACAACAATCACCTTCAAAACGTTCTGGCATTACTCTCTGAATTTTCGCAATTTTTTATCAGAGGTGACCCCAGTCAAAAAATGGGAAAAAAAATTTCAGATTTTTTGAGTAAATGCGGTACTGCTAAAAAGGGCCTGAAGATAATGTCCACTTTCTCCAATGATTCTTTGTATGTCATCAAGTACTGGTTATATTGATACCAAAACTGATCCAATATGTAACTACTACGGTGAATTTTGAACAACAGTTTTAAATGAAACCATTGTCGTATAAAAGTACATTTTTGAAACAGACTATAGCATTTCAAAATATAAAAAGTGTGTAAATATTTGTGTTTAAACATCGAAGACTATTCGTTAACTACAAAATGTCATGCTTATTGTTTTTTTTATAGTCTGTCATTCGAGTGAACATTTCAATGTTCGAAGGGGATAATTTCTGTACATTTTCACTGAATTTGGGAATTTCGATAACAGCACTTGGATCGAGATTGTCATGTTTAAAAATCGATTTGTATATCCAAACTCTAGACGTGTACGTGCTTTTTTCAAACAAATCAGCAGAAGATCAGAAAATGACATATTCTCTCCACAGTAAGTCAAAAGTCGAACCCACCCTTGTTTCTAAGGTAAAACGCAATACAAAAATGAAACAGACTATAGCTTAAAAACAAGTTAATCAATAATTCATTTGTCACCAAAAAATATTGTTTTACATCAAATATCAAGTAAAATTACTGTTTTTTGACACTTTTGGAGCACTATGATAAAGAAATGTCGACGCTGTATACGGTATTTAATACTTTCTAGAATCATGCAATTCATAGTTTGTTAGATGCACAAATGTATATGCCACACAAAAATCATCTTCAAACGTTCTTGCATTACTCTCTGAATTGTCGCAATTTTTTATCAGAGGTGACCCCAGTCAAAAAATGGGAAAAAAATTTTCAGATTTTTTGAGTAAATGCGGTACTGCTAAAAAGGGCCTGAAGATAATGTCCACTTTCTCCAATGATTCTTTGTATGTCATCAAGTACTGGTTATATTAATACCAAAACTGATCCACTATGTAACTACTACGGTGAATTTTGAACAACAGTTTTAAATGAAACCATTTTCGTATAAAAGTACATTTTTGAAACAGACTATAGCATTTCAAAATATGAAAAATGTGTAAATATTTGTGTTTAAACATCGAAGACTATTCGTTAACTACAAAATGTCATGCTTATTGTTTTTTTTTATAGTCTGTCATTCGAGTGAACATTTCAATGTTCGAAGGGGATAATTTCTGTACATTTTCACTGAATTTGGGAATTTCGATAACAGCACTTGGATCGAGATTGTCATGTTTAAAAATCGATTTGTATATCCAAACTCTAGACGTGTACGTGCTTTTTTCAAACAAATCAGCAGAAGATCAGAAAATGACATATTCTCTCCACAGTAAGTCAAAAGTCGAACCCACCCTTGTTTCTAAGGTCAAACGCAATACAAAAATGAAACAGACTATAGCTTAAAAACAAGTTAATCAATAATTCATTTGTCACCAAAAAATACGGTTTCACATCAAATATCAAGTAAAATTACTGTTTTTTGACACTTTTTGAGCACTATGATAAAGAAATGTCGACGCTGTATACGGTATTTAATACTTTCTAGAATCATGCAATTCATAGTTTGTTAGATGCACAAATGTATATGCCACACAAAAATCATCTTCAAAACGTTCTTGCATTACTCTCTGAATACTCTAGTTCAGGGAAAGCTTGTTCGCGACCTAGAATTCTGAGTGGGCCAAGCGTTTAATTAAAATTCATGCGAGAATATGCGAGATTTGGATGAACTGGGGGCAAAGTCATTTGGTACAAATCAATATTCGATGTTAAGGATGTCCGCCGCTTTCCCGTTTACCTGTGAAATCGTTGAGTGTCATCTGTTTTTTTGTTTATGTTTATGTTTAATAAAGTAAAAAAAATATTATGTAGAATTTCGAGACCTAGTGTTTGAAAATTAAGGGAGAAAATTGGGAAAGAAATTTGAAGGAAACTTGAAATTTACCTTGCAAATAATCAAAACGAAATGTTTGATAAAGAAGGAACGAGGGCCTATAAGTCCCTGGAAGCTTCCAAGAACTTCGAGGAAGTTTATGTGCAAAAACATCATCTTTGGAGATTTTCCTGATACATGCTGACGTAATGGCATTAATTGATAAAACAGTATATCATTCAACAGTGACACTGCATAATTTATTCTCTTTGGCTTGTGTCGGTCGGATATAGATAAACAATTTAAACCATATGATTGTCATGTAAAACGGAGCTTTTTGAAAAGTTGTTTCTTGTCATAACACAACTTGAAGCTAGTCGATATCATGAATGATATTATGCGAAGTATTCAATAAACTATAACCATGGCTTCATAAATGTTATGTTTTCAATATTGTATAAATAGCCTGATCGTTTAACCTTGGAATAATATATACGTTCCTTGTTCAACCCATAATAAAAAAAAGTTCCCTTAAAAACAAACAGCTATGTACAGTTCGTCGTATGGAATTAAACTCTTAGCAAATAAGCCACACCCACTAATAAGCTATACAATGTCTTTACTCGGACTGTTGCATTTTGTACAAACAAGTGAAAAGTCCAGTGCAATGTAGAACAAAACAGTTTCAACATTCATATATCATTATCATGATCTTGACCTGCATGGATATGCATTTAACTTGCAACTGGACGATTAAACAAAACGGTTATTGATGACTGTATGAACAACTTTAACCTTAGACAAAACCTGAATTTAACTGTTAAGGAAAAAACGAAGTCCATTTAGAAATAAAATACGGAAAAATGAAAATAAATATTTGCAAAATTTTGTCCTGGATACTGTATTTTGGTCATAAAGAAGCTTCTGTCCCAATTTCTCGAAATTCCATTATGTTTGACAAAGATTTTGATGTAAAACAAAACTTTAACCACAGACTGAACCTAAATGCTGACGCAGCCGGCGTTAACGCTGACGACGGAATCTAGGATCGCCAAGTCTCGCTTTCGCGAAATAAATTTCTGAAGCTTGACAAAAAGAAGGATGTATGTCAACAGATCCAAGAAGGCAGTTATTTCACTCATAAATCTTGAAGATCTCCTTGCTTTCGACAAGACGACAATCATTGGTTTTTTTTTTTGTCTAGGGGGAGGGGGGGTACTTTTTTTCTAAATTAATTGTAATATAACAATATTTTTTTTCACATTTATTATCATTTTTCTACCTATTAACGTGAATTTTCTGACACAAAAATAAATATACAACAGAACTGTTCTTTAAAAGTATGTAATCAAATGCCAAACTATATATATATATGTGAAAATTTACTTTCTGAAGATATAAAAAATATATAAAGTATCTTTTATTCTGTTTAAGATCTTATAAAATCTCATTGAAATTAATTAGATATTCTGCATACTATATTATGTATGCTTCACGATAAGGGAGCTACCATTTGATTTTTATGGTGGGGGGGGGGGGGGGGGGGGGGGGGGGGGGGGCTAGGATGAAAAATTTTGTCCTGCATTTTTTTTTAGTTGTAATCTCTGTCCTGCCTTTTTATTTTTCACTCTATTCGGTCCTGCCTTTTTTTTTTTAGTTTATCCTGACTTTTTTTTACATAAATTGTCATCCTACCTTTTTTTTGGCAAAGTGTCTCATCCTGCCTTTTTTTTTTACTCAAAACTCCTGTCCTGCCTATTTTTTTTAAATTTCATCCTAGCCCCACTCCCCCCCCCCCCCCCGCCATGAAAATCAAATGGTAGCTCCCTAAGACAAGATAAAATGCTGAACGACCCAGATCCCCCTCCTTTCAAAATTGTCAATATCTGATGCATTTGAATTAAGCACGATACCTTTATGTAAATTTAATACACTCATGCAATCAGGGCTAGTATTTTGAACATATGTTTGAACGGTAACTGTCAGAACATGATTATAATTATTAAGAGTATATTAATTTTGTCCAACTGTCGCCTGGTGAGATACATAGTTTAAAGTAAAACTTCATGATACCATATGGCCTAGGTGTTGATTGACTTTTATTTTTGTGACCTAAGATATGGTAATGAAATAGCACCCGTAACTTGTTGAATATATCTGCTAAGTGAACATCACGTCATGAATCTGTCCATTTTTGCGTGAAGGTGACACGCAAAGTCAGGTGACATATCAAACCGTTTCTTTTGTAATTAAGATTAATTAACATATAACAGTCAACATAGTCTGTTTTAATCTGTCAGTGTAATCAATCACTTTTCATAAATAATCTGATTACAGTAATAACGATGCCGATCTGATAAATCAATAAACTGATAATGCCCCCAGTTCATCAAATCTCGTATCTAATCAGTCGATAACGCAAAATCACGACCGATCTTGCACATGCGCATTGTTTCCCTGAACTAGAGTATTGTCGCAATTTTTTTATCATAGGTGACCCCAGTCAAAAAATGGGAAAAAAAATTTTCAGATTTTTTGAGTAAATGCGGTACTGCTAAAAAGGGCCTGAAGATAATGTCCACTTTCTCCAATGATTCTTTGTATGTCATCAAGTACTGGTTATATTGATACCAAAACTGATCCAATATGTAACTACTACGGTGAATTTTGAACAACAGTTTTAAATGAAACCATTTTCGTATAAAAGTACATTTTTGAAACAGACTATAGCATTTCAAAATATGAAAAATGTGTAAATATTTGTGTTTAAACATCGAAGACTATTCGTTAACTACAAAATGTCATGCCTATTCTTTTTTTTATAGTCTGTTATTCGAGTGAACATTTCAATGTTCGAAGGGGATAATTTCTGTACATTTTCACTGAATTTGGGAATTTCGATAACAGCACTTGGATCGAGATTGTCATGTTTAAAAAATCGATTTGTATATCCAAACTCTAGACGTGTACGTGCTTTTTTCAAACAAATCAGCAGAAGATCAGAAAATGACATATTCTCTCCACAGTAAGTCAAAAGTCGAACCCACCCTTGTTTCTAAGGTAAAACGCAATACAAAAATGAAACAGACTATAGCTTAAAAACAAGTTAATCAATAATTCATTTGTCACCAAAAAATACGGTTTCACATCAAATATCAGGTAAAATTACTGTTTTTTGACACTTTTTGAGCACTATGATAAAGAAATGTCGACGCTGTATAGATTGAAATAAACAATTAATTTCCCCATAGGCGACAATGATAGCCTTTTTCGAGATACAGACTTCAGAAAGTTGATTTTTTTAACGAAACTTTGCTAGAATTAAAGAAAAGTTATTAGGATAGTATTTTTTGGTCCAAAAATATAGGTTCGCGTTGCTTTTCTTAGCGTAATTTGTACTTATCTCCCATGCCTATCAATTTTGCACTTAAAAATGCGTGTATCATCCTAGTGTTTAAAGACATCTCAGTTCCGTTAGGGCTAAGGAAAATAATTTATTTGGCCTTTGGTATAATGCAGAATGCACGAAGTCTCTAATAACAAAAAATAACGGGCGCACATAGCAACCAATCAGGATTAGCTATACTCTTAATTCTGAATACCATGTTATGCTCATAAAATGGCTGCGCCCATAAAATCTAATGGTGTATTGTAACCTATACGGTATTTAATACTTTCTAGAATCATACAATTCATAGTTCGTTAGATGCACAAATATATATGCCACACAAAAATCACCTTCAAAACGTTCTGGCATTACTCTCTGAATTTTCGCAATTTTTTATCAGAGGTGACCCCAGTCAAAAATGGGAAAAAAAATTTCAGATCTTTTGAGTAAATGCGGTACTGCTAAAAAGGGCCTGACGATAATGTCAACTTTCTCCAATGATTCTTTGTATGTCATCAAGTACTGGTTATATTGATACCAAAACTGATCGAATATGTAACTACTACGGTGAATTTTGAACAACAGTTTTAAATGAAACGACTTTCGTATAAAAGTACATTTTTGAAACAGACTATAGCATTTCAAAATATGAAAAATGTGTAAATATTTGTGTTTAAACATCGAATATTATTCGTTAACTACAAAATGTCATGCCTATTGTTTTTTTTTATAGTCTGTCATTCGAGTGAACATTTCAATGTTCGAAGGGGATAATTTCTGTACATTTTCACTGAATTTGGGAATTTCGATAACAGCACTTGGATCGAGATTGTCATGTTTAAAAATCGATTTGTATATCCAAACTCTAGACGTGTACGTGCTTTTATCAAACAAATCAGCAGAAGATCAGAAAATGACATATTCTCTCCACAGTAAGCCAAAAGTCGAACCCACCCTTGTTTCTAAGGTAAAACGCAATACAAAAATGAAACAGACTATAGCTTAAAAACTAGTTAAGCAATAATTCATTTGTCACCAAAAAATACGGTTTCACATCAAATATCAAGTAAAATTACTGTTTTTTGACACTTTTTGAGCACTATGATAAAGAAATGTCGTCGCTGTATACGGAATTTAATACTTTCTAGAATCATGCAATTCATAGTTCGTTAGATGCACAAATATATATGCCACACAAAAATCATCTTCAAAACGTTCTGGCATTACTCTCTGAATTTTCGCAATTTTTTATCAGAGGTGACCACAGTCAAAACATGGGAAAAAAACATTTCAGGTTTTTTGAGTAAATGCGGTACTGCTAAAAAGGGCCTGAAGATAATGTCCACTTTCTCCAATGATTCTTTGTATGTCATCAAGTACTGGTTATATTGATACCAAAACTGATCCAATATGTAACTACAACGGTGAATTTTGAACAACAGTTTTAAATGAAACCATTTTCGTATAAAAGTACATTTTTGAAACAGACTATAGCATTTCAAAATATAAAAAATGTGTAAATATTTGTGTTTAAACATCGAAAACTATTCGTTAACTACAAAATGTCTAGCCTATTGTTTTTTTTATAGTCTGTTATTCGAGTGAACATTTCAATGTTCGAAGGGGATAATTTCTGTACATTTTCACTGAATTTGGGAATTTCGATAACAGCACTTGGATCGAGATTGTCATGTTTAAAAATCGATTTGTATATCCAAACTCTAGACGTGTACGTGCTTTTTTCAAACAAATCAGCAGAAGATCAGAAAATGACATATTCTCTCCACAGTAAGTCAAAAGTCGAACCCACCCTTGTTTCTAAGGTAAAACGCAATACAAAAATGAAACAGACTATAGCTTAAAAACTAGTTAAGCAATAATTCATTTGTCAAGAGACCAATGTCCAGCTGTCCATTCCACATTTTTTATTTCAGCCCGTGGTCATTTTGGCATTATTTTAGGGGGTCAATTTTTATGGAACATTCTAGAACAATAGTCATGTGATTAATCATATGATAGTGTTGAATTATTCCTATGTACTTTTTATGTTATATGATGATAGATTATTACAGGTAACACCATTTGTAGCTGTAATTTGACTTTGGAATTTTTAAAATGGCCGCCGTTACCACGGCAACTGCAAAAATGTGAAATTTTTTAAAATGCTTCAAATTTAATGAAATTTTACAGAGATGTTAACGAGTGTATGAAGATTTGGAATTTGACTTTGGAATTTCCAAAATGGCCGCCGTTGCCATGGAAACAATAAAAATGCGAAAAATCTAGATTTGGTATAATCTTAATGAAACTTGACAGTAATGTGACCTGTCATGTGTAGATGTGCCATCCGACTTTGAAATTTTCAAAATGGCTGCCGTTACCATGGAAACTGCAATTACAAATCTGGTTGTCATTGTTCTAGTGTTTGTGTTCATTCTTATTTAATAAATAAAATATATAGAAGGAACATCGACCACCTTGTTATATTTGAAAAAAAAAATCAGTTAAATGGACAATTTAAGTTGTCACCAACATGTAAGGTAAATAATACAAATGTACATTAGAACTTCATAAATGTGCCTTGTTTAAAAGTCTATGGTATATGGATTGTGTAGGACTTTGATCAAGTGGCAAAAGTATTTCATATCGGCCTAAATTAATTCATACAGAAATGGAACTTTCTGATCTTTATAAATGTATGTTTGCCTTCCAATTTCTCTTTTATTATTGCCATTATTCTAGTGTTTGTGTTCATTTTCATTAAATAAATAAATATATAGAAGGAAAATTGACCAATATACATATATATATATATATATATATATATATATATATTTATATATCTTTAGACAATTCTAAATATTACTGAAAAGACTTTAATTGTCGACATCCGGATATGGTGTACTAATTTTTGCACATTTTGATTGCCGTATACCATCTTTTCCGCAAGTTTATTGTTTTCTGTTTGATATTAAATTAATAATTAGATCCATTTTGTTACATCTGGTGATCCGTTTATTTGGCAATCGCCAATGACAGTCAACAGGGTTTTAGAACATCCGTTGTTCGACCTGCTAGTCAAATGCGTTTTGTTAAAATATACTTTTTCACTTTTTTGGTCTTTTGGAAAATGTTGTTTGTGCTGTATTTAAACCCCTCTACCACGAAATTTGTATGCATGTACACATATAAAAATTGCGGTTTTTATCTAACGCAATCATAGGTTTGAACGTTGTTTTCAATTTAGACTTGTTTATATTTTTTCGTTTGGCCTTGTATTATATTTGCCTTAGGGTTTATATGATCCGTTCATCCTATTTCGACTCTTCAAGATTCAGGAGTCTATCCAAAAATGAGATAAATTATATGGCCTTCCAAATACCGTTTCGATTCCTTACATTACTGAAGAGACATAAATTGTCGAAATCCGGATATGGTGTACTAATTTTTGCACCTTTAGTTTGCGGTATACCAATTTTTTCGCAAGTTTATTGTTTTCTGTTTGGTATTAAATTAATAATTAGATCCATTTTAGTACATCTGGTGATCCGTTTATTTGGCAATCGCCAATGGCAGTCAGCAGGGTTTAAGAAAATTCGTTGTTCGACCTGCTAGTCAAATGCGTTTTGTTAAAATATACTTTTTTACTTTTTTGGTCTTTTGGAAAATGTTGTTTGGGCTGTATTTAAACCCCTCTACCACGAAATTTGTATGCATGTACACGCACAAAAATTGCAGTTTTTATCCAACACAATCATAGGTTTGAACGTTGTTTTCAATTTAGACTTGTTTATATTTTTTTGTTTGGCCTTGTATTAAATTTGCCTTAGGGTTTATATGATCCGTTCATCCTATTTCGACCTCTTCAAAACTCAAAGAGTTTATCCAAAAATGAGATAAATTATATGGCCTTCCAAATACCGTTTCGATTCCTTACATTACTGAAGAGACATTAATTGTCGAAATCCGGATATGGTGTACTAATTTTTGCACCTTTTGTTTGCCGTATACCAATTTTTTCGCAAGTTTATTGTTTCTGTTTGGTATTAAATTAATAATTAGATCTATTTTGTTACATCTGGTGATCCGTTTATTTGGCAATTGCCAATGGCAGTCAGCAGGGTTTAAGAACATCCGTTGTTCGACCTGCTAGTCAAATGCGTTTTGTTAAAATATACTTTTTCACTTTTTTGGTTTTTTGGAAAATGTTGTTTGGGCTGTATTTAGACCCCTCTACCAAGAAATTTGTATGCAAGCACACGTATAAAAATTGCAGTTTTTATCCAACACAATCATAGGTTTGAACGTTGTTTTCAATTTAGACTTGTTTATATCTTTAGACTTATATATATCAATAACAAATCTCTTTAAAAAAACATTGTTCGTTTCTTTGTTGCCTGTCTGATATCTTTTTATTAAAATTATTAAACAGTATTTAAAGAACCACAAATTAAAAGAAATTAACATATTCTAGATTGATCTTCAAATGGTGGGGGAGGGGGTGGCGCACTGGTTTTACATTGTTCCTCTTTAATTAATCATCCACTTGTCATGTCTTCGAGAAACAATAGAACTTCAATTGTCTCTAAAACATTTATGTTCAGACTGGTCAGTCGATGTTTTTCAACTGCACACATCAACATCATACTGAATTGTCTGAAAAACAACTGAACAGTACAGAATTGACCTCAGTGGATAAGTCTGATATTTGACTGAGAAACTGAACATGACTTCATTATTTATTGTTCAGATTTTACAGATGATATTAAGATCAAAATGACCGTTTAAGACTAAAATTCATTTACTAGTGTTGCATACGACCTTCAGCTAATGTCGTGAATACTTTGTGTGTTTGCTGGTTTATCATTAATAAAGTTCAAAATTTATCAAACGCTGAGACTAGGTTTTGTTAGAACATACCGGGAAAACGTTCTTTAAATAGATTTAAATACATAATTTTGCTTGCTTCACTGATGGTTGAAACATTTAATTGCTGAAATTCTTTTTTTTATGCGAACAAATGAAAACATACATACAAATTTATTATTTTCTTCATATCAAATGTTTTCTGATACAAAAGAAATATTTAAATTCATAAGTCGTACCTACTCCTACTCATTTCATCTTCCTAACTTAAGGAAACATTGGTCGTAAAGCAAATTTTCCTGTGGTTACCATAATTAAATGTTTGTAATATTAAGATTCAGAGATGCAAACAAATAGATATTGGAAATTCTTATGCTGATTATCTGCACTTAGACGAAATCAGACGCGAGGACTGTCGGTCCGTGACATGTTTTGTTTTCATCAATTTTAGCATACGGCAATCAACGTATGTGCTGACAAGTATCCAAGAAACACGTGTTAATTGAAAATAGATCTAAATAAAAACCGGCATAACTACTAGAGAAATGTTATTTCCGAGAGTTATGCAACCTAATAAATAGATAAATATTTTGATCCACGTTAGTGAAATATTCATTTTAAAAAGTATAATTTAGATTATATAATTATTCATACATATGTTGTTCACTTATTATCCAGTGATACTCAAAAGATATGGTTGTGTGGTATGGTCTATGACACTGCTGTTTTTGAATAGGCATTACACTAAATGAGTAAAAAGTAATCATCAAGGATTTATGTATGAATTAAATATGTTTCATGAATATGTACCTTACCGAAGAAGTACATAGCATTTGTATTCGTTATTTTGCAAATAATGTATTGTACAAGTCAAAAAAAAGGTCTGATTTAAACTGATTGGTCAAATATAACAAGCCTTTTCCCCAAAATATTTAATTTAGAAACAATCGAATTATGTAGTTTGACCCAACTGGTTTCGAATCCATGACCTTCCGCATTCGAGGCGTGCAAATTACCACAATTCCACCGAGGCGGTAGTAAAATCGGTTGTTTTTTGTGAGATATTTTATATAATTTGAGAATTATAGGTTTGCAGTTCTTAAAACAATTACCGGAATTGATAAAGGGCACAATGTTGGTTTTCTTTTTATTGACAATCAAGTCGTGACGGATGGGTAAACTAAATGGATGGAAAGGCAGTATACAAAGTCTATTTCGTTTGACTGTGTGATCTCAATTCAATATGATAACATATTACATAACAATAGAACAACGTTAACAAAAGATATATTGACGTTAACAACGGTTAAAATAGAACGGCGCTAAAAGTTATGTAAAAGTTTGAAGCAAATTAAACTGTCTCTAAAAAATGAAAACAGCTAATAATGTCATGCGTCCGAATCGCTTTTCTGGATTTACCTTCATCAGGAACGCTCAAAGTCGAATATTTGAAATAAATTGATGCTCTCTTTCACGTCCGCAAACCGGGTCATTATATAGGTCTCTATACTTTGCATACATACTAAATACATATGGTTTTGGAAGGCGGCCTATTTATATATATAAATATATAGTAACTGCGCCTTAAATTCATAAAACATGTTCATATACGTGTATATGCATTTTATGTGTAGCCTACATACCTTCATTCTTCAATATGGTTTTAGTATTACTGTTAGAAATTTTCACGCGAGAGAAGGGGGGGATGTCTCAACATGAGTTTTTGAGTACAGTACCCATTCATATATTCCTCAGATACCACATATTTTATTAGATGTTAACTTGATTATAAACGATATCTCGAGATTTATACAAAAATCTAATCGAAAGATGAAAATTACTGACCCATTGACATATTACCTTGGTGAAATCGCAACCCATTGATATATTTGACGTATCAAAAAAGTGACCCTTTCCAGCGGCACATATGTATATACCTTAATATAGGAAGAGACCCCCCTCCCGTTTACATTTTGGCGAGTAATTATATGAACTATGATGGACAGGTCGACTAATTTACTTTATAGTATAAAAGCAAAAAAAAAAAAAATCAAAAACAGCCAAAAACAAATTGAAAAGAAAAAATAACCAAAGCAAAAAAAAAAAAAAAAAAACCAACCAACCAAAAACATATGATAGTTCCTAATGAAACGTAAATTATTAACTAATAGATATTTTTTGATGTCATGATATTGTTAAGAAATTGTATCATAACGTTCACCTTGTGTCGTGCGTGATATAATTATAAAATTTAAGCATATCTTGATAAAACATTAGAATATCGGTCAACTTTTTGAAAGATTTTTAGGTAAAATCCTACTTTTAATTTTGGATGTCTACACTTTATCCTACTAAATTTTTTGCGGTAGTTTCAAAGAAGTGCAGTCGGAAGGAACAATAACAATTCCCATTGTTTCTCCCGACCTGCTCCGGACTAGAAATATAACGGGTGTAAGGATAATTTAGTATTTAAGATTAATGATTATTGGCGAATAAGAACTGAATATGGTCCCTAAATTACCCTCCCGGTAGGCTATTCCAGCGAGAAACGTGTGCCAGTATAATGCTACCAATGCAAAGACGTCTCCCACGATTGATATAGCTGATAAGGAATCCTTAAAAGAATTTAGATTTTATTGCCGTTCATTTCCCATAACAGTCGTGTATATTATTCCGAATAACATTCCAAAGACATACTGGTATTTAGTGATTCCTCCGTCCCAGACGAGGAAAAAAAACATTTCTGTCACCAGAGGCGTATTAGGAGGGGACAAGGTGGCCCTCCCCCTCTTATCTGGGACTTTGTTTTCAAATTAACACGGATTTTTGGCAAAATTTGGTCCTAGCCCAACAACCCCCTCCGCCCCTCGTCCTATCCAACTGCTTATAGAACCAAAATATGTAGCGCCCTCCGCTTTTAAAAAATTCTGGTTCCGCCACTGGTCATTGACTGAGAAATCACTAATACCTACACCCTTTATCGCCTATTTAAATATATATATATAATAAATATAGAAACCAAAAAACAAATATAAGAATGTTCGCTTCTCAGTTTCAAAATAACAAGCTTTTCATTACCCTGCTATTTATTGATAGGGGATTAATAAAGGAGCAAAAAGAGAGAAAAAAATATAGGTCCGTGTGTTTGTTTTCGAGATATTAGCCAATGAAATGTTGGCAGGAAAAATGTTCTCTCTTCATTTTCATATCTTATATCTTTATCATTGACACGTTTTAGTTCTCAAAAAGTATTAAAATATAACAAGGATTTTACAAATAGCTTATTATCCTTGTCATATCTTAATACATTTTGACAACTAAAATGTGTCTATGATATATTGTACATGTAAAAACTTTTAAAAAGAAAACTGGGAGTTAGCGGGCAAATTTTTTATGGCACTTAAACGGATAAAACAAGAGAATTCCGAAATTCTAACAAAATTTCCAAAACATGACAAGCGAATATCCTTACTTTGTAATCAGTAGCAAGAAAGGAAATAAGAATGGTATCTTTTCTTTCCGTCTTTTGAATCTGTCTCAGTCTTCTTTTCTTTAAATATGTGCATTTTTTAAAAGAATTTTTCCAAAATATTTCGTCGATTTCAAGGCGATCCAGATTTCATAAATTTAAGAGATTTCGGCCTTGTAGGATAATTTTGGATTGAATCATATGGACTAACTACCGCGCTAGCAATTCTTTAACGGCAACCGAGAAAGGGGGGACCGAAATTTCTAAAAGTTGGCAATATTTAACGGAAACTGTCAAACCAATGTATATTTTAGAATGAATACATGTAGATCCAAGAGAATATATTTGTATGAAATTTATGATAATCAGATTTCTCAGATGTGCAGCAAATCCCTTATATGAAAAGTTGAATACAAATGTGTATTTAGCTAAATTTATCAAACCATTCGCGTTCATAACTTAACGCATTGAAGCTAACCGTTAATACCGTATCTGGCAATAATATTCATTGAATTTATGACTCTCCGTTCGGAAAAGTACGTAGATGTTTCAAATTTAAACAACGATATTCGTTGAAATGATGAACAAAAGATATTTTCATATCAACAACGGGGGAATAATGTATTGATTATATATAAGCGATTTATTGATTTCGTAGTTAAACGAATGAAATAATTTAACTGCAACCTTTTTTCTAAAAACAGTAACAAGAATTTTTTCTCTTAAAGTCCCCGTAAAGTTTACGATCGCACAACGAGTGAGCTAAGAATCTTTCAGAGGGTAACAAGAACCATTCTTTCCTCGCTCATTTCTTTCTCTTGATGTGTCGTTTAAGAAAACCTTTAAAACATTCTTATTAAAAGCACACTTACTAACTTTCGGACTTTTTTTCTTTGCTTTATTAATGCCAAATAAAAATCTCTCGTTGGTTTTGTAGTAAAAGTATTTCAGATGGCATCGTCTGCTTGTTAATTAATCATGTAAATAAAAACGTTAACTACATTGTACGTGGGAAAATGAAGAGCAAAAGACCAAGAAAACAAAATTTAAGGTATTATTAGGAAATGTTCCTATATTACAACAAATGAAAGAAAGAAAATAAAGTAAAATGACCAAAATACCGAACTCAAATGACTATTCAAAATGAAAAATTACAAAAACCTTGCAAAACGTAACTAAAAAAACACCACCCAACGTAACGACTGTAAAACAACTGTCATATTCCTGACTTTGTACATGCATTCCCGCAGAAAAGGGTGGGTTAAACCTTGTTTTACAGCTTGTTTGCAAATAACGCAATAGGTATTTGCACATAACGTTAAAGCTATTTGCACACAATGTAATAGGTGTTTGCACATAATGTAATAGGTGTTTGCACATAACATAATAGGTGTTTGCACATTACGCAATAGATGTTTGCACATATCGTAATAGGTGTTTGCAAATAACGTAATAGGTATTTACACAAAACGTAATAGTTGTTTGCACATAACGTAATAGGTGTTTGCACATAATGTAATAGGTGTTTGCACATAATGTTATACGTGTTTGCACATAACGTACCGGTAGATTGACATAAAATATTGGTCTTTAAATGAAAGAATCAATTGCTTGGCATAACGCATATAAGCTATATCATGACATATAACATTGTTCACAGAAGATACACATGAATAAACACAACATCAAGCCATTTTAATATAATATCATGCGGATTAGAACGTTTAGAACATTCAACATAACAAACCCATTTGAGACAGGACGCAATTATTAATTGACATACTGTAAGAAAGAATAGACACAACATAGAGGAAAAGTAAAAGAACGTAGAGGTGGTTGATCATACAGTTTAGAGGTACTTACAGAACAGACAACAGTAACAACATAATGTAATGCATATTGCACATACCAACGAATAGCAATTACATATCATACAATTGTTTGACAAAACAAATAAGTAATTTGACATAACACAGAGATACAGCGTCAGGCAATACAGGCACTTACACAGTACATAAAGAAGAAATGACAGGACGTAAAGAAAAAGCGGCATCACACATTAAATATCTGCACTATAAGACAGTTACGGCATTCTATAGTTTTGGGTGCGAATTTTTTTTCAACAATTCGTTGTGCTCATTTGAGTTCGATTTGGGATGAATTATCATTCAACACTATTACTCAGAATATTTCTCATATATTTTCTAGAATTGCAAAGTCGTAAAATTTCGCGTGATACAACTTTTAACGTTAGCGAATTGTCTGATATCATTATTGTCGGCACTGAACATCGACTTACAAATCTCTGGAAACATAATGAAAAGGTTAAGTAATTCCAGATGTATAGCTCGAGTGACAGCACATAAATAGGCAAATGTAAGCCTTCGATTCCTCGTTGTGTCTATTCCGTATCGTTAGCGCCGGTAACAGATATGGAAACTTGACTGCTTCTGCAACTGTTGCATTGGTACTTCGGTGTCCACCACACCGTAATATTTTCCTTTTGTCTAGAAACAGCATTAATTGTTTTTTTTTCAAATTCATTGAGACTTTGAAGAAGAAAAGGTACATTCTTACACAACTGGAAAGTGTTATTCTAGAGGAGATAACTGAGGAAAACATGGATGCTTAGATGAAAGTCGCGGATCGGTATGTTTCAGATATAGAAAGTGTTTTGACAAAAGTACTCAATTCATCAAGCTCAAACAATAAAACAAATCAAAAGAAACTAACTGTAATCAGACCTTAAATCCAAATGCAGTAGATTTCGTATTTATCAACTCTACATGCAATACCCCACATCCCATGCAGAATATTGATATGCACTACAGATCGTCAATGAACACAACAAAGTATAGCATTTATCGCAAGCTACATATTTTAATGGCACTTTGTTAAACTGGCAACTTTTCTGGGATGTGTATCAATAAACAATGCATGATAACCAAACATTAGAAGAAGTACAAAAGTTATCGTATTTGCAAAATCTAATTCAGGGCATAGCTGCACAATGTATCGCCGGATTCCCTCTCATAAGTACAAATTTCTAGCAAATCCTAAAAGATAGTTTTGGTCAGAACCATAAAATCACGAACCCATATAATAAAAATTTGAATGAGTTGACTGCGCCGAGGTCAAACTTAGATAGCGTGAGAAACTTTTCAGACATACCTGAGTGTAGCATACAAGGTTTAGAATCATCAGGAACAAATGAAAGCACATTTGGAACCATTCTTACTCCTATAATATACAATAAGCGTCCGTCCGATGTACGAAAAACATAACTGGAGACATTGGAAACGACGACTGGGACATCGAATCATTGAGGTAGCAATGAAGAGGGAAGAATGTGTTCAGGTCACAAGACAATATATAGGTGTTAGTCACGAATAATCAGAAATTTTACCGACCGCTTCGTTTATTGCAGGAACGATTAACGAAAAGAACGGATAACACTTTCAGTCGATGACACGTAAGAAATGCTTGTATTGTGAGAAATCTCACAATCCGAATTCGTGTAAAAAAAGTGAAAGAAGTCGAAAAACGCATAGGAATTGTGAAGCGAAAAAAGTATGTTTTAATTGTTTCGGAAATCAAAGAGTAGCTGAACG
This sequence comes from Mytilus californianus, assembly GCF_021869535.1. Lineage (NCBI taxonomy): Eukaryota > Metazoa > Mollusca > Bivalvia > Mytilida > Mytilidae > Mytilus > Mytilus californianus. Next base: position 502,433 of record NW_026262581.1, read on the forward strand.
TAAATCTAAATTTAAATGCCGACAGTGCAGAAAGGGACATCACACGAGTATACATGTACATGTACATAACACAGAATCAAAGTTTGGTTCGATAATTGATGGATTATGACGAATATTTTACTTGATGAGGGAGCACTGAACTCATGTATGACAGAAAAATTAGAAATTGAGTCCAACGAAAAGATTGCACTGGATTCGGCGAAACGAAGGACAGGTTCGACATCTTGATAAAGCAAAAATAGCGATTGAAACAGTTGGTGTATAGAAGTTAAAGTAATCATCGTACCGGAAATTGCCGATTCTATTCAGACGGAATCACGGAAGGAAATCAAAGCACTACCATACTTACATGGATTACGACTCGCACATCCGATATCAACAGAGGACAAATTCAACATAGCCTTGTTGATTGGCGCAGATTATTACTGGTCTGTTATTGAAGATGAAATAATTAGAGGAGATCGACCGACCGCAGTAAAATCGAGAATTGGTGATCTCTTGTCGAGACCCGTAATGACTAAGAACTAAAGTAATTCAAACCAATCTTCCATAATGCATATTTTAACTGATCACAGAGCCGATGTTTGCGACTTGGGAAAGTTTTGGAGCTTACAATCGTTGTAAGTTTCAGGAAGCGATCACATAAAGAGTCAGTCGGAAGTTGTAAGGGAATACGGAGAACAGTATAACACTCGAAAATGGAAAGTACACAGCTAAGTTACCAAGGAAACCAGACTTCCGTCCGCTGCTGCATAACATGGAATTGGTTAAACAAAGGACACATTATTAGTATACAATTGAATGCTTAAACGGACAAGGGACAAGTTGTTATAGTACTATATATAAACTTCGAAATAGACGAAAAGGGAAACTGACACAACGATGTATTATGCGACAATTATCCAAGATTTTCGATCAATTTGAATTATTAAGCCAAGTAGTTGTAAAATCAAAAATCTTTATGCAATCACTTTGCAAGCTAAATTTTGAGTGGAACGAAATATTACCGGATGATATTCAATCGAAATGGATATTAATCTCACGAGATCTTGCATCGAACTTAGAAACGGAGATCAATCGAGATAACACAACATAAAACGAGATTAACACAAAATTACCAACTCTACATGTATTTACCGATGCATCAATTCATGCTTACGGCGCATGCTCATACATCATGTACGACAGAAAACCAACAATAGTGATGGCACAGTTGCGCCTATCAAACTTAGACTATTACTTTACCAAAATTAGAGCGCATGGGTACTGTTATCTGGACAAGACCTGATAATCATATCTGCAAAAAACATTCCTGGAACTTTCCGTGAAATTCAAGTTTGAATTAACAGTAAAATCGTACTAAAATGGCGTAAAATAACAGAGACAATTTATTAGAAATAGAATTGATGAAATTAAAAGTGTGTGTAGAAACAATGTATGGAGGTACTGCCCTATAAAGGTCAATCAGATATGCTAACCCGTGGTATAACATCTGTTGAACTGAAACATAAAGTATGTTTCAGTGGACCTAAATAGTTGAACAGCAAAAAAAATTGGCCAACATGGAACAGAAATAATGTGACGTAGCATATGTACAACAATGTCGGGGGACGATGACAAAATTGGAACAACGAATACCGATCAAATTGTGGGTATAGGAGAAATCATAGATATCGAACTGTACAATTCTTATGAAAATTAACCCTCATTAACGCATAATGGTGAGATTCGCAGCAAACTGCAGAGAAACGGAACACTCACAGGAAAAATATTTGTTACAAATTGATGAAATTGAAAATGCAAAGTATCTATGGAGTAGATATACACAACGCAAAATATTAAGAGACGAAATAAATGGTATAGATAATTCTACAAAACGTAAAACACTCCTACAACAATAAAAGCTCTTTCTAGACGAAAAAAACTATTTCAATGTGGTGGACACCAAATAGACAATGCGAAAGTTGCAGAAAGAGTCAAGTTTTCATATCTGTAACCGTCAAAAGATTAAACTACTCGTTAGATAGTGTTAGAAGCACACGAGAACACTCTGCCTTCAGGTATAAATGTTACTCTAGCTTACATACAACAAACGTTTTGGATTCTGAAATTAAGACAGAGCGTGAAATTTATATTAACTAAATCTGTTACAGTACACACTGGGACATAGTCTGAAAAATGCTGGGCATTTTTGTATGTCTGACATGCTAGGCATTTAGGTCAATGGTCAGACCACCTGTTGTGATTAGGGGAATAGGTGACAAAAAAGAAAAAAAAACACGTTATAAATATAATGTGTCCGAAACGCTTTTCTGGATTAACCTTCACCAGGAACGCTTAAAGCCGAATATTTGAAAGCCAAGGATGTATAAACAGATGTGATAAAATTGTTAGGTAATAATTAAGTGTAATAAAATACAAAAGGGATTAAAACATAAAATTACAGGTAAAATTTAAGTGAATTTCAAACAAATGAAATTTATTAGTTATAATATTATTAGTAAGCAAGGTAATATTAAATCATTATCATTTATTATACTTTAGACTTTATTTTCTGTTAATCATTATACTTATTATACTTTAGACTTTATTGTCTGTTAATCATTATACTTATTATACTTTAGACTTTATTTTCTGTTAATCATTATACTTATTATACTTTAGACTTTATTGTCTGTTAATCATTATACTTATTATACTTTAGACTTTATTTTCTGTTAATCATTATACTTATTATACTTTAGACTTTATTTTCTGTTAATCATTATACTTAATAATAATGACATGAACAATAAAGCTGTGACTCTTATTGTTTCACATGTATAGTGAGAATCTTTTATTTTTATTGATTAAAAATACAAATTTTAATGATTTTGTTTTAAATGTGTTTGTTAGATTTTATTTTCCTAATTTAACAAATAAAAAAACCAAAATTAATTTGGAAGATACATTTTTTGTTAATCAACGAAAACTATCTCAAAACACAGTTGTGAGTTTTTGTTCTGTGACTTTCTGTCGTACATTTGTTAAACAGCAGTGTATAATCTTTAATTAGTGAAGGAAATCCTCAAAAAAATTCTATCTAAACTTGACTTCCAATGAATGTTGTCATTTGCCATGTGATTTAATTAATGTTCATAACACATACAAAAGGACAACAGGAATTCTTTACACTGTACAACAGACAACATCATTTTTTTAATATTTGACTTTATGTTATGGCATTTGTCTAATTTTTTGATAACCTTAAACCTAAGCCCTTTCAATTTGAATACATGTCGGTGTGAGTTAAGGCTCCGTGTTGAAGGCCGTACTTTGACCTATAATGGTTTTCATTTACAAATTGTGACTTGGATGGAGAGTTGTCTCACTGGCACTCATGCCAAATCTTCTTATATCTATATATATTATAAAATGAATATAATTTGATTGATAATAATTTTGATCATTTTGGAGTAATAAAAATAAAGATAGTATTTACCAGTTACTTCATATAATTTTTGAAAAATGTACAATTTAATCAATATCTTCTGTAACCATACAAAAGATAAATATTTTTTTATTTCCTGTTTTATTGATATTTTACAGGAAAAACAAAGGTAAATACGAACGTTTGCAGGAACAAAATATGAAACAAAATTACCAGCCTGTGGCAGTAAAATTACAGACCTGAATAAGCACCTGTTAATTGGCCAAGCAGGTAGGCATATTTAACTTCCCTAGCAGTCCATGGTTTATGACCCCCAAAAAATGCATGACATCCAATGTCAGACATAGAAGATGTTGATGATCTATCAGACTATATGTCCCAATGTGAACTGTACATGCTAAAAGTAAAAGAGCGAGTTCAAGATGCTCCACTTTTAGAATCACGGGTGTAGACTTCGCCGGAGCGCTAACGATCAAGAACCGACACAACGAAGAATCGAAGGCTTACATTTGCCCATCTACATGTGCCGTCACTGGAGCTGTACATTAGGAATTAATTTACGTACTCAGCAAAAAATAGTTATTATTGTCTTTCCAGAGAGTTATAAGTCAATGTTCAGTGCCAAAAATAAAAATGCCAGACAATGCACTAACGTTCAAAGTTGAATCAAGCAACATTTCACGATTTTGCACATGAATAGTTTAATTCATCCCAAATAGAGCGCCATGGTTCGAAGGCTAATGGGAAAGGATGATTGTCTTGACCAAAACATCACTAAAGAAAATATAAAGTTGTGTACATGTCAACGATGAGACTTTAAGGACTGCATTTACAGAGATCGACGTCACGCTCAATGACCGACCAAATATCGACACAAGTATTTGTTTTTTTTTCAAAATTAGATATCTAGGTACTTCGGGATGAGTTGTTTTAGATAAAACAAATGTGTATAAATGTACAAAATTCTATTTGTATTATTTTTCTACAAAATAGTAATCCAGGCATTGGCAATAAGTAGTCTTGGCATCACAGGGTCAATGATACTGCATAAAATGATTAATATTATTAAGTGTAAAATTGCTAAATGTATCGAGTGCCAATTCTTCTTCTTTATACTGAATATCAATAGAATATACCTTAGAAATCGGAAAGCCGTTTCTACGTACCAAAGGATTGATTGTTTTACATAATGTGTAAATATTTCCGGAAGTGTCAAAAGCTGATGATCTTAAATGTTCATATATTTCACTTTAATCAGATATTATTTGAAAATATTTGATTTGAATAGGTCTCTGTCAAATTCAAAAAAAAAAAAGTTAAGCAGTCTATATATTGATAATTTATGACATTCTTTTTTTCTGACTAAAGAATATTAATTTGGAAAAAAATCTACCATCATATATATTCTGAAATGATTACGTTAAAACCACAATATTTGATAACCAGGACCGGTTTTCCTTTCCTATTTATAACTTTGCTTTTCTTTATGTTGATGTTCCATTGGCCCCGTCCTTTGCAGTGTACAATTCGAAGCTTGGAATTTTGCGCGTGATAATAGAAAAGTCTCAGATTTCAATGCAGGTAGTATTTTTAATTTCTTAAAAAAAAAGCGCGAATGTAGGCTTTCATGAACTAAAAAACTTTATTGAAAAAAAAATTGAACTGACGGACAAATGGCGTCTCAGATATCCCAACAAAAACAATACACATTTTCAAGTGGTAAATCATACTCGAGAATATATTATATATTCACTAGTGAGAATATCGATTGTAGATTAAACAATGCAAAAATTGTTTATTTCCCGTTCAGTGATCAAGACGGCGTAACAATTACTATGAACATCAACGAACCAGAGGGAGATCAGAGTTATTGGAAAATGAAAAATACTGTAATGAAAACCGACCTATTTTAAAATATATTTGAATCATTCTGGAAATCTTGGAAAAATAACACGAATAAATCTAAAAAAAAGGAGTTCTGGGATCTAACAAAAACTGATATAAAGGACATTACAATAACTATTTCAAAGAAACTTATGTTAAATGAAAATGAGGTTAAAAGTGGGAACATAAATTAGAGACTCAAAAAAGACGAAACGCTACAAAATCTAAATGAGGTTGAAAAACTAATAAATGATATATATAAATATCACGAACGAAAAGCAGAAGCAAAAATAAATAGGAATGAAAAGGTGAAAAATCCTAAAACTATTTTTTTTTTTTTAGATTAGAACAAAAAGAGGACATGAAAAAAGCATGGTCAAAAAGTAAAAACCGAAAATGGAATATACAAAACAAAAAAAAATATAAATGAAATCTTAGGCGAATAATTAAAATATTATGAGTAACTCTTTACCTCGGGGGGTTGGAATTGAGAGGCTGGGGAAAATCATTGCAAAATACAAATGAAAACTCTCTCTGAAGCAGAAAAACATTTATGTGATAGTGAAATTTCGAAAGATAACATTTTCAAAGCAATTAAATTAATGAAAAGGGAAAAATCACAAGGGCAAGATGGCATAACTGCAGAATTTTATCAAGAGTATTGATTTTTGATACAAAATGAGCCTACTCAAATAATAAAAAAAACTTTTTTTTTGATAAAACGCTTTCCGAATCGCAAAGACTTGTAATGATAACCTTATTATATAAAAGTGGGGAGAGGGGGAATATTAAGAACTGGCGACCAATAACATTATTAAATGTAGACTAAAAAATTGGCTAAACAATTCTGGCTGAACGTTTGAAAATGTTTTACCAACAATTATAGAAACAGACCAAACAAGCTAATAGAATGATGCAAGATTTTTTCGAATATATAAATATGGAAATTGAGGAAGGATCAATAATTTCCCTTGATTAAACAAAAGCTTTTGATTATGCAGAATGGGAATGGTTAAATGCATGTTTAGAAAATTTCAATTTGTGGAAATTTTCCGGGAATGGATAAAAATGTTATAGATTTTACAAACAGAGCCGATGGAAGCCACAACTAGGACTAATCCAAAAATTCAAGGAATTAACTTACCTCAACCCAAACACAAAAATTGGAAACAAAGAAGTTAAAATAAACATGTTTGCAGACAATACACATTTTTAAAATAGAACAGAGGAATCAATCGAGGAAACATTTAAGATTTTAGAAATATACGAGAAAGCATCGGGAGCTAAGATGAATTATGAAAATACTGTAGGGGTATATTTGGGTCGCTGGAAAAATAAAACACCAAAATATAAAAAAAAAAAAAAAAATAGGAGGTCAAGTGAACCAATTACAACATTAGGAGTTATTAGATATAAGAAGATGTGGTATGAGTGCCAATGAGACAACTCTCCATCCAAGTCAAAATTTATGAAAGTAAACCATTATAGGTCAAAGTACGGTCTTCAACATGGAACATTGGTTCACACCGAACAGCAAGATATAAAGGACCCCAAAATTACTAGTTTAAAACCATTCGAACGGGAAAACTAACGATCTAGTCTATATGAAAAACGAGAAACGAGAAACACTTATGAACCACATCAACAAACGACAACTAATGAACATCAGATTCCTTAGGACAGATGCTCACAATTGCAGCGGGTTTAAACGTTTTATTGGTACCAAACCTTCACCATTTGCTGACACAAATAGTGTAACATCACAACATAAAAAGACAAACTATAAAATATCAATTGAAATGGCCTAACTCAATCAAAAGACATATTAACACGAGTAAACATACACTGAACAAATAAATTTGATCTATGATTCTATGTAAATACAAAATAAATAAACTAAGGGAAGAATAATTAAAGTAACAAGTTATACCGCTGTGAAATGTTAAACAATTTAAGAAAAACAATATGCTTGAACAAAAATATCAGCCATTTGCAATTACTTTAAACACAGGTAAATGAAATTAATTTTGTTGTTAGGTATACGTGAACAGTTCAAATAGAGAAAGGAAATATTTTTACAAAATAAATAATTTTGATGTTCATAGTAAGAAGAAGTGAAAATATATAGTAATACCAAACACTTATCAAAGCTGGTATATAGACCAGATATAACCCTGAATAAGTAAACATTAAATAACAAAAAAAAACATTACAATTAGTATCAACAGGTCAAATAAACAAGTAAATACGATTTGTGAGTACTCGCAGTTACTGACTGCTAGTGAAAAGCCAAACACAATTGATAATTAAAATTCATGCATCAGAGACTAAAATCAACTAAAACACATCCCAGGGATTTAGTATTTTAACGTCATGGACAGTCAAAGAAGACATGACCTGTGCAATGCCAAAAATAAATGTATCGACAGGCAGTAGGATAGTTAGGAGTTAACCTCTTTATAGATCAAAATGTGAACGTTTATGTGTCTTTATATATACCGTTTGAAAAGAATACAAATTTAATTATGTTTTAATTTGCTGATAACAAAATCGATAATAATGCCAATGTAAACTATATTCAAAGATCTAATTACAACATTGGTAAGATAACCTTTACTAATAAGTTTGTTTAAAGGTTTGATGAGTTTACACGGATCACATAGTGATTTCTGCGCTTTGAATACAATATAACCGTAAAATTTATGATGTTAACAACCAATTCTAATCAGTGTTCTACATTTACAGCCAAATTTACTAACTTTGTATCTATGAATTTAGTAAAAGTTTTACGTAATCTATGGTAACGAAATCCCTGACTTAATAATTTACCAGTGGTGCATTGATTACGTTCGTTAAAATGTATGACATCACTACACACGCGGGCATAACGAACGAGTTGGGATATATAAACACCGTATGATTGAGCCAAAAGAACATCGCCGTCTAAAAAAGGAAAATTAACAATAGGGAATGAAAAGTTGTCTCTATTGTCGTAAATTTTAGTATGATGATTTCCTTTAGAGATTAAAATGTCCAAATCTAGAAAAGGACAACTACTGCTGTTTATGTTAGATTAAATTAAATAAGTAAGTTCTTTTGGGTAAATTCCGGTAGAATATATGTATAGAAAACTCTGAATTATTTAACGAACAATATCATCCAGATAACGGAAAGTATTGTTGAATGTTTCAACCAAATGTAACAATGACGTGTCTTTACTGAGTTTAGTCATAAACTGAGATTCATAGCAATGCAGGAATAAATCTGCTATTAAAGGGGCGCAGTTAGTGCCCATAGGAATACCTACTACTTGTCGATACACTTTATTGCCGAAACGCACATATATGTTGTTCCGGAGAAAATTGAAGCTTCAATCATATCTTCACATTTCCAGTAAGTGTATCTAGCATACATTCTTTTTTCGTTACAGAAAAGGCTTTAAACGAGTTACAACAGATTTTTCAAAAGACCATTTAATTAAATATGAAAACGTTTTCTTGATAAGATTGTGTGGAAGTGTAGTATAGAGAGTAGAAAAATCATAACTGTCAACAGAATTAAAAGGACCATTAAAAGCATGTATTTTATCTAAAACCTCTACAAAATTTTTAGCACTACAAAAATAATTAATACCATTATTTTCAATAGCTGTATTACAAAAGTTAATAACAAGTTCTTTGATAGAAGTAAGGGAGATAGTTAGAAGCATGAATACAATGTTAATGTAGAAGCTATATGGTTCGAAAAAATAAAGAAAACTAAAAAATACAATATCCTTAAAGATAAAGTTAACTGGATTTCGGAATGGACAAGATTGAAATCAGCAATTCAAAATCGTTCAAGGACAGGCAAAAAGACGTCAACCTACAACCCGAACCAGAAAATATTGATTATTACGTTATAAATACTTTTGAATTTTACGATAAACGGAATAAGTTAGTTATCTTAAATGAAACATCTTTGAAATTAATCCAATATTCGTTAAATTTAGATATAGTTCCAAATTGTGAAATAAAATGGAATATTCAGTATAATTTGGAATTACCTTGGAAAAAGATACGGAGAAATTTGAATAAAAATATGTCAAACTGCGAGCTACTGCTCACTGATGATACCCCCGCCCGCCCAGGAAGTTGTTGAGTGATGAATCTGAAAACGCATCGCACGGTATAGCTGACTTATATTAACCCTGAAACCAAATTTCAGAAATCCTTATGATGAAGTTCCTGAGAAAGATGCGACGAAAAATATTCATGGGACGGATGTCCGGACTGACGGATAGACGGATCGAGGGAGGGACGGACGGACAGACAGAGGTAAAATAGTATACCCCACGTTTTTAAAGCGGGGGTATAAATATGTCCTCTAGAAAAGCAAATCAAATTAGCTGGAAAATTGTTCATAACATTATCCACACGGAGCAAAAACTATTTAGAATGGGCATATCCAATAATTGTAAAAGCCATTTTTGTAAAACAGAAAATGAAACCCTCACACATTTTTTTCACAGTTTTAACATTATAAAAGTTGTAGGGAACATATTTTAGATTGTTTCAAAGTTTATAATGTGCTGAATAATACAGCAGATATCCCCATGAGGGAAGAACATATCATACTAGGAATGTACGATAACAACAAAAAATATAATGTCATAACCAATACGATTCTGAATACAGTTAAATGGATTATTTGGAAATGTAGGAATATAATCAAATATCCGTCTAAAAGCTTTACTTCCAGCCAATTGATTTTATAAGCAAAACGGGAACTGGGCAGTTTAAATGAATCTATGGATATATCATTATCTTCAGAAAAAGAAAAATATGCAGCTGAAATAAAACTTACTGCAAACCTTATATTTTAAATAAATAACTTATAATTTTGTACTTACATTCTTTCCTATTTGCAACATTAAACATCCACCAACAGAAATATAGTATAACAACGTCGAGCATGTGACCTATCAAAATCACTGACCGACACATTACAATGTAATCTGGTGTTAAAAGTACAAATTTTAAATGTCAATTATAAGTAAAGGTAATGTGTAGATTATAACAAGTGTGTTATTCGGTGTATTTTATGTAATATATAATGTTATACTGTTTGATCGCAGTTTTTGTCTGTGTAATGAATAAGAATGTAACCTATGTGCTAAACATAGAAAATAGTTTTTTTTTATATTGGAGTCCACCGTTTATCCATGGACGATGGAACATTGTGTATACTTCCCTGGGTTATACAAAGTAAATCATATCCAGGTGTTTTTTCAATAAATGTATTTCAATTAAGGATGTACTTAGGTGATCTAAGGTAAAATTAAATAAATCAAGAATTCAAAATTGATACTTTAAGATGGAAGAGTATTAGTTAAGGATCAAAATAAGCTAAAAATATTGATAGGTCATGGAGCTCCTTTTCGAGATATTTGATTTATGAAATATGGCGGGAAGAGGCTGACTCTGACTTTTACCTTATATTTGCATTGGTATTATTTGGGTCTCAAATCAGAAGAAAGAAAATCAAGAATCTGCTTAAATTTTGTCAAATGACCTTTTATGAGCTATTAATTCTTATGTTAAAAGATAAATAGGTGTTATGAGGCAAAATATTTTACCTTATATTGTATGGAAAAAAACCGAGGAGTCCGAACATTTAACACAAATTCCAAAACCTCACCTAAGTACAACCTTAAGTCTTGAAAAAACTAAATTCTTAAAAAAAAGCTACATGTAATAAAGTATCATAAATTGGTCAAAAATGGTCCACCTGCAATTATGTATTATTTGAAGCGTACATTGTTCTGTAAAACTTCATTTTTTATGGCAAAAAGGGCATGGTGCATCTATTCTTTTAAGGTAATGTTTCACATGTTGCACATTTACTTTAGTATGCTTGAACGATTTAGTTGAAACCTTACAATGTTGTGGTGATTGGAGAAAGTAAATTTCCTTTAATTTCGATATTTTCCAGATTGTTACATTTATTGCAGATTAATCTGTGATAATTATAATGCACTGCTACACTAGAGAAAATTTTAAGAACGCTATCACGATTTGGTTGACCGTTATGGAATAACTGTTGCATAAATAACGACTGTTATGTTCTGTTTCTATTGTTGATATCATCTCAGGTTTTTGGTGTTTTTTTGTTGCTCAGTCTTGAGTTTTCTATATTGTGTTTTGTATACTGTTGTTTGTCTGTTAATCTGTTTTGTATTTTGCCATGGCGTTGTCAGTTTATTTTTGACTCGTGTGTTTAAATGTTCCTGTGGTATCTGTCGCCTCTCACCTAGAGACAATCATCAAATACAGTATAAATTTTAATTTAATTTTCAATAGTACATGTATATATATGGCTGTTTTGTTGAAGATATCAATTTGGATAATGGTAAAACTGATCTATTTCAGGATGATAAACAAATAAAATCTAAGCCATTACAATAATAATTCTGTAATCTCCAGGAAAAAAAAACTATAGGATTTTCAAATTATTGAAGAAATCAAATAAGTATTTTGAGTCAACATTTCACTCAAAACTTATCAAGTGAAGAGGAAAGAAAACGGGGGAGGCAGAGTCTTATACAATTTACAAGGGGAAGCGATTAATATAATTGACCAACTGAATCTTAAAAAGCGGGAATTTGATTGATCGAATTAATATAAAATGAAAATTGCACTCTATATATTTTGTTCGATTGGAGCGCGTTTTGGATTTTACAACACATTACCGTTAAAACCCCCAAATATGAAAGTCAAGGATGTACAGATATCCTTGACTTGATTATATATATAATTGCATTTTATACCTTGTTTTATTGTTGTGATACTATTCATTGTCAGATTGTATAAGCTGCGATTTTAGAGGATTTTTCTTACCTAAAGCTAAGATCGATAAAATTTTATCAAAGAAGAAATCTTGGTATCATTTAGTAACAAAACGGAAGTATTTAAAGCGTAGAATGAAACTATTTAATGTATACATTTTATCAAATCTTAGTTTTATGTTTATATTTCTTTCTCAACCGCGTACAATACATGATTTCGTGAAAACAACAGAGTACAAAAAAAATCATAAATCATAATATACACACCTTAAGAAATTTCCGCCTCTGCTTTAAGACGAGTTTGATTTTGTGACAATGACACTTGATTTAAAGACATGTGTTAAACTTAATCATCCACAAAAACAAAAATATTTGATGTACAACGTATCCTTAATGGTGCGTTTATCTAATGGCTTATGACACTGTTTTCTCAGTACTTTACTTGTCTGTCTCGTGTTATTACGTATCTCAATGTTCTAAATTCACCTGTTCTACCGAACATAAACTATTTATGTGCAAAACGGTATTAATATTCTGAAGCCTACAATTAAACCTAATCTATATTCTACATCAACTAGATCCAAGGTATATGTAAATGAATCTTATTTTTTTTAAATTTTCAATATTGGAAAACATTTAAGTTTTCATTCCAGTACATGCTTTATCATGACACATGATTTTAGATATGTATTTAGGAATTAATTGGACTTTAACTGTCAAGGGGCAGGGTTCAATAGTGGTCTTATTTGGCCTTTTTGTTTACTGAAATTTGAACATACATCGTAATTTTTCAATGTAAGTCAGTTTTAATGTTTAGGTTTGGTGAAAATATAAACCAAGAGTGTTTTATTCATAATGTCACAATACATGTAGTATAGAAGTCAGGAAAAAAAATCCTTCTACGTTTTTTGGTGAAAAATATAATGATTTTGGTATTTTTAGTACAGTTTTGGACACACAAATATAGAGCGCATTCAAGTAGCAACTATATAATTAACCACAATGTTTGTCTATATAAACAAAACCTTTCACGTAATATTTTATATTTTAGGGGTAAAATAATTGGAATTTTGCTATCTTCAGACTACTAACTATCTGTAAATAATAATGATATTTTAAAGATATTACATTTCAAACTTAGCTCATACTTAAAGATTATTTTAAAGCATAAATCACATTATTCTGTAAAACTTCATTTTGTAGGGCAAAAAGGGCCCAAAGTGCACCTACTCTTTTAGGGTAATGTTTCACATGTTGCACATTTACTTTAGTATGCATGAACGATTTAGTTGAAACTTACAATGTTGTGGTGATTGGAGAAAGTAAGTTTCCGTTAATTTCGATATTTTCCAGATTGTCTTTTCCTAGTTATAGGATCTCAATTTGCATAAAAAAAAATCCTGAAATCCTGGCACTCCTGCCTACTTTTATTGCAGATAAATCTGTGATAATTATAATGCACTGATACACTAGAAAACAATTTAAGGACGTTATCACGATTTGGTTGACTGTTATGGAATAACTGTTACACAGATAACGACTAGGTTAGTACTTGAGCAATACGACGAATGCCACATGTGGAGCCGGACCTGCTTACCTTTTCGGAGCACCGGATATCATCCCAGGTTTTTGGTGGTTTTTTTTGTTGCTCAGTCTTTAGTTTGCTTTGTTATGTTTTATATACTATTGTTTGTCTTTTGGTCTTATTCGTATTTTTCCATGGCGTTGTCAGTTAATTTTCGACTTATGAGTTTGAATGTCCATTTGGTATGCCCTAGAGACATCATCAAATACAGTATAAATTTTAATAACATTTTCAATAGTATGGCTATTGTTCAACTTGGCAAAATGTCTGTTTCAGGATAATAAACAAATAACATCAAAGGCATTACAATAATTATTCCGTAATTTCCAGGAAAAGAAACTATAGGGTTTTTGTAATTATTGAAAAAATCAAACAAGTATTTTGAGTCAACATTTCACTCAAAATTTATCAAGTGAAATTTTTCACTTAGAAAATTTATTATCAGAATTTTTACTAAGATCGGCAACATGAAATGTTTTAAAATCATATTTGTATGAAACGTATAAATTTCTTGTTTGATTCCCACTACAACTCCAAATAGTTCTTTTGATCCGGCTTATTTATAAATCTATTGTTTAGAATTCATGGTTTTTTTTCTTTATACCATTTATTTCACATCTTTGTCCTTAACTGTTATAGCGGGTCAGTGGTCATAAAGCTTTGAAATTCTTATATCGGTAAACCACTATAACTATCCTCGTGTTCTTATCTTTTATAAATCAGGAACGTGCATATCTTACAAAATGTCTACCATCAAAAGTCATTAGCGGTACATAACATTGACATAAATATTTTTTCTGTGGGTCTTGAATATAGAAAATAACAAAAAAAAGATAGAATTGAAAGTTTGATTCAATGTTGTTGTTTGTATATTGCTATACCTTTATGGAATGTTTGTTTCAAATAGAAGCAATGTTGAAATACCGCTAATCAGAAACCAAGCAGTAGTTTGTAGCATTTGTTTTTTAGGCAATATTTTTTTTTACCTTGATATTTCAAATTTATTAGCTAAATGTCTGAGATTGTTTTGACGAATACATTAAACATATTAAATCAATGCATGATATTACTCTATTCAGACATTGCACAACACTTACAAGTGAATTGGGCATACTTCTGTTTAACATATACGTTTATTAATAAACCTGAAGCTACCAAAAAGAGAAAATTTATATGACAAATAAAAGATCAATAACAAAACACTGTATAAAAGACATCTAGTTATTATTAAATTCTTAATAATAAAATACTCGTTAATGCAATATATGAGTTAAAACATCTGAAACTGCTAAACGAATGATTTTTCATCAAAACATATTTAACGATATTGTACACCAGCATTTATATATTAAGAAAGACCTTTCGTCATGTGGTCATACATTATCGTTTTAGGAACTGTATAAATTACCAGCGGATTAAACCACAAATTGAGCATTAAACAAAAAAACTATAAAGCAATGTGCACTGGTGGATATTTTAATATAATACTATAAGCGTATTATGCAATTTACCCGTGGAAGCGATTTGTATAGTTTACCTACTGAATTTTAAAAAGCTGGAAATTTATTTCAAAAATAGTTGTTGACTGTCATTAAAAGCTGTCCAACATAATCAACACCACAAATGAACAATTTTTTCTAATCTATATTTGACATGAAAATATTTGGCCATTTACTGTCTCTATGCAAAATCCTTCTAATCCATGTTGATTCAAGTGCTGTGATAAACATATTGAAATCAAGCATTTTCAAACCTCCCTCAGAATAATCTTTGATTTGAATATCATTCTTTACTCTATGTATAGGTAAGTTCGATATGTACTTATAAATAAGTTCATTTATTTTCTTTACAATATCATCTGAAGGGTTTTGTCGAGAGATAATGAGATGGTTTACAATAGAGAAGACTAGACATTTAATCACAGTTATTCTACTTTTTACAGTCAAATTCCTTTTAGACCATAGATTATAAGTATTTTTAATCAGTACAATTCTTTCAGAATAATTTATCTTAACAATATTTTCAAGATCTTCATCAAAATTAATACCTAGTTATTTGAAAGTAGTTTCAACCCAAGACAGTTTTCTGTCAGGAAATATTGTATCTGTACTATATTTTTTGCTCCCAAACCAAATAACTTGTGTTTTCGATAAGTTAATATTCATTCCAGATAATTTTGCAACCCAGTCTAAAAATGTTTCCTGTAGGGATTTTTCAATCCAATCAAAAATCAAAGAGGTGCAATCAGCAAATTATGACAATTCATGTTCAACCCGTGTGACCTTGATACTACTTATGTCACTATTTCCCTTTATTTTCAATGCATGAATCTCAACACATAAAATGAAAAGGTATGGAGACAGCGAGTCTGCTTGTCTACAACCCCTTCCATATTTCAAAACATTTATAAAAAAATCCCATGATATGGAATTGAAAGCTTTTTCGAAATCTATCAATAGTAAAAGCCCTGGTATTTCACGTTCTTCTGTATATTGCAATATATCATAAATGAGTCTTATATTTTTCACAGTATACCTACCACTAATAAAACCAGTCTGATCAACATTGATTAATTTATCAAGGACACTCTTAAATCTGTTTGCAATAACTGCTGATCCTATTTTATACACAGTACTCAGTAAAGATATTGGGCGCCAGTTTTTTTAAAAAGTGGCAGGGTTTATTCCCTTTCGGTAGGCAAGTAATAATCACTTGTTTTGTGTAACAAATAGTTCTCCTGTTTTTGCACCATAATTTACAGAATTACAATAAAAATGTGAAGATCCCTCCTACATTTTTTATAGAACTCTGCAGAAAAAACATCAGTTCCATGAGTTTTGTTGTTTTTCATTTTCTAATGCTTCTCCAACTTCTTTAACAGTAATTATACTTTCCAAGCTTTCTTTTTCCTGAGATGAAAGTAAAGGAACACTTAAATTTTTTCAAGTCTTTTTTCAGATCGCTTAAAGTACTTTTGGTAACTCTTTTTCTTTTATAATGATTGTCATAAAAATATCTTACTTCTTTTAATATATTTTTCTGGACTGTTATAATTTCCCCATTATCGATCGATGGCTTGAAAGTACATTACAATTTTTGAGACTGTTTCAGAAAGTTTTGAGTGAGAAGAACAAAGTTTAATCTAGCCTATTGAAAAGGATTTCTCTTCCTCCTAGTGTATCACTGAACATCTGGAAAAAGTTATTTACATTCACGTAGTTGCAATAATTTATACATGGGTTTTGGACGATATTAAAATCACCACAAATAACATAGTATTTATTTTCAAAATCATCGATAACAGACATAATATTGTAAAAAAAATCTGGATTGTCTGTACATGGTCCATATAGAAATACAAGAGTTATCTTTCTATTTTCTATAAGAATATCTAAAATTAAATAGTTTCCATTTATATCTTTTTTTTCTTTTAATTTGCATTCTAAATTATTATTAAACAAAATAGCCACACCTATAGAGTTTGAGCTTACAGATGAAAAGTAACAGTTATAACCCAACATAGATCTCACCATATGTTCTATATCATTTGTAAAATGAGTATCCTGAATACAATACATATTACAGTCTTTTTACTTCAGCATATCATATACATCTTTTCTATTTGATATATTCCGAAGGCCTTGACAGTTAACAGACAAAATTTTCAATGAGCGCATTGTTCATAAAATGTTTGAATCCAAATTACACCTAGAAGTTAAATGAAAGAAACAAAAATAATTTGCAAATCATGATGTAATCCCAGAGACGTAATTAGAATGGAGATGTCAAACAGGATAATTTTCAAAAGATGTTATGAACATAAATGGGAAAAAAGAGAACGATGAATGTTAAAAAGTTTCAAAAATATTCAATTGATTGAATATGACAATTGTGATAACTTTTTTTCATAATTATGAACAATGGATCCCACGTTTTCAGTTTATACTGAATAAAATCTATACATTATCATTGACTATACGTGTCTCTTATATTTGTGTAGTGTGAGTAGTAATATATATATATACAAAAAATGAAAACAACACGTTATAAATTTCATGCATGTTCAATTATAAATATATTAGAAATTAGTGATTCAAGGGAGATAGCAAACTTACGCATTGAGTCAATTTCAATATAAGTAGTGAAATTGTTTCTAAGTCGACATATATTTTTGTATAACTTTATAAAAACTAATTAAGATGTCAAATGAGGACTTGTAAAACAGTTTCTAGTGATTTCAGTTATAAAACACAAGAATTTCAATACATTTTGTCTATTTTCTATGTTGTAACCTTGTCCTAATATTATCACATATGTTAAGCTTGAGTTGCAAACTATCTTCTGTTCTGCCATATACTCCAGAGTTGTAAAACCTACAGTTTCGAAACAGTTCATGTCTTTCAGTCTACTAATTAGCTGCATGTTTCTCCAGGTAACGTCATCACTTATGCGTACACTGTAATTCAAGTTTTTTTTTTCTATTTACCATCACTTTTCTTTTAACATCACTATTGAAAAGTCTTACAATCAGTGGTTTTGTTCTAGGTTTGTCTGATGGCTAGCGGTGAATATCAACAACATCCCTCTGTTTAAGGTGTACTTCTCTGGTTCGGTCAAATTGCTTTCTGAGTTCTTCATTCTGTATTGATAGGGCTTCAAAACTTGTTTTGCATCTCTTGCATTTTATTGCTGTACTATTGATACTTAAGTATGTAGTGTCTTATCTATGATCGATTCAAATTTTTGAAAGAGTTTGGTCACAATAGAGATTACAATTACTTCTAAATCATGAGTTATTTTGTTAGTATATCAAGATCAACTCTTTTAGTTATCCCCTGAAGGTTCGTTTTTATTTCATCAAGGTCCCTTCAAAGACTTTTTAATCTATTTGTGTCCATACTATTATCTGACTCACTATACTACTCTGAATAAGTTCTCTTTGGTAATTAAGCTTGTGTGCTGGCTTTTGTTTTACCTAAATCTTTTCTTGCTGACAGTAGTGTTTGAACAGTATCAGTGTTTGTAGATTTCCTTACTTTTGGATTTTGTCAAGTTTTATTACTTTGTGAAGAATTGCCTCCAGTCATAATGAAGTTAGTCAGTATAACTGCTCACAACAGAAAATCAATCAATCAATTCTAAAATTCCAAATGGAAAATCTTTAGTATGTGTCTTGTTTTGATAGACTGCAGGTTGAACAGTTATTGATAGGTTTTGGCACTGGAAAGAACTTCCGAATTATTTCAATGGATTATGCCTTGTTCTAAGACCATTTAAATCGAACGTTTTATCACTGTTCCATGCCGAAACCGGTTGTGACACAGTGTCGCCTCTTTCTTAGAAGGGTAAGAAAACAGCCTGGGACACATGGTCCGTATATGAGGAATTGTCAGGAACATTTGTACAGTTTATTGAAAATCCAAATGAAGTAAAAATATTAAAAGTAGTTAAAATTATAGATTTGTATGTTGTTCTTCTGTATGCTCGGTCTAGTTCATTTAATACAGTGAATGAATTAAGAAAACATTTAATCACACAAAAAATAAGAACAATTGACAATATTCCTCCGGCACCAGATGCACTACCCTAACATACGGAACGTGTAGCTTAACAAGGTAGTGTTATTTGGGTTAATTGTTTAGTTGCAAATCATGTTATGCCATCACCAGATTTATTTGATTGGCAAAAATTTGATGGTACATGGGTACCATTCTGGTCGGGGCTTGCAAAAGCTGCAATGTCATGTTAAGAGCTCATCAACTGTGGCTGTAAGAAAGGATGTCGAGAGGCATTTAAATGCTTGAAACAGCATTGAAATGCACAGAATTATGTAACTGCTAACCGGACTGTGATAGAGAGACTGATTAAGACTATGCTAAATTTTGATTATCCTGCATTTGGATCTTAGTTTAATTATCAAAAACTTAAAGCAATATAAGCCTTTAAAATCACGACTTTTTTTGTCCATGAATTTTAAACGAGAATCTGATTAAATGTGTGTTTAAAAACGCAATTTTACTCGTTAAACGATTCAAAATATCTTCTTTTTGAAGTTTTATACCAAAAATGTTCGCCTTGAGTAATTTGTCTTCCCGACATATATAATTTTGATTGTAATGTCAGTATTGAATGACCTCTTAGATGACCTCTTTCTTTAATTCCGTTGCGCATGCGTAATATCTCCGGCGCACGTGGAAATGTCTGACACCAATGTTTTGAAGCGAGGGAGAAAGCCAATATTGACTGATTTAGCTAGAAAACGACGACGTACAGCAGCAGTAAATGCAAAATGTAACAAGAATAGAATATATCTTGGTGCCCAGTATGATCGCTGGAGTGAGCTAAAGTGTACTCTTCGTTTGCAAACACACGCTGAAGTGGCGAAGATTTTGCTGGATAGGTAAGTTTGCTCGTGGTCGTGTTTATACTTACATTTCATTGTTATTAGTATCTTAATCGTAATTTTGTGATCAATACTCAATATAAAATAAATTAAGGGACAGGAGCTAACCATTTAATCCTATAGAGACCCTTTACTTTCTCGTGTTTTGGCCAGTTGTTCACAGAAACGCAACGCGAAATTTAAGGGGCTCACGGAGGGATAATTTGTAATATAACATCGTTTATATATACTTTTCAGACAATTATTAGATCTGTCTTTCTGTTTTTGAATATTCTTCAACTTATAAATTATAAAATTTCTTCAAATAAATAAATATCCAGAAACGAAATTATGTAGCAACTATATAATAAATTATACAGCAGGCAACTGACCTTTTAGAAAATAATACCAAGATGTGTTAAGTTTATAGCTATTGCTACTCTTCTTAAAAAAGAATGGTTGACAATATGGTTATTTACTTATCAAGTGTTTGACCTATTTTATACAGGTTTGAAAACCATACTCAGACTGACCAAGAAAACCCTAATATTAATGATGTCAACACTGTCAGTGAAAAACCAACCAGCCCTGCACCAAATATTAATGATGTCAACACTGCCGGTGAAAAGTCAACCATCCCTGCACCTACATGTAGTGCAATGTTAAAAGAGACATATTCTGCCAGTACACTTGTAACAACATCTACCCCTGGACCAGTGCAATCTAAATTGCAAAAGAGTTCTGTACATTTATCTGATGTGTCCGAAATATCATCACCAAAAAGAGAACATGAAACGAGATATGTGTAAGCACTAACATACATTATATCAAGTATTTTGATTGCAAGAGGTAAGACAGTAACTTGTCATTTGTACATCAATGATGTTCTATTAAACACCATTAATTCAGATTAAAATGTTCTGTACATAGTTATATATGTATATATACAAGTTTCTATGTAACAGTGACATCAGTATATCATATTTGAACGTCATTTAGAATACAGCCTTTTTTCAGAATAATCAAATGTGCATTGAACGTATTTGAACTGTATTTCAGGGAACAGAGCCAGATGTCTTGAATAGAGGAAATTGGTAGAAAAACAGACTCTCTGTGGAAGAGTGCACAAAGCAGCTTTGTAAATCCATTGGAGTAAGCATAAACTATACATGTATTAAATTGAAGTTGTAATCTTAATTGATAATGAAACAAGCACTTCTCATTTTAATTTGAGGTTGACTACAGAAGTTCAAAATGCGCTCATTATTTATTAAAGGAAATACTTATGCTTATCAAAGGAAAGGATGGGGGGGATCATAGTGATAGAAAAAAGTGCTAATTTTTTACTTGATTTAAACTCTAAATTGGTATTGAATCACAGTGACTGTTGTTATACTAGTAACTATTTTCTTGTCCTAAATATTTATATCAATTTCAAATTAAAATATAAAATTCAAAGCAATTACATTTTAATAAGAATTAACAGCAACAACTTATTTTTTCTTTTCTTCAGTCTAACCGTTACTGTTTCTGAGGGTAACTATGATGTTGATGATAATTATTCTCATGAAGACTATGAACCAAGATCTGATGCTACTTATAGGTAATTCTGACTTTCATTATAATTTCCTAATGACATGTACATCATTGTACATGTACTGTTGGTATTTACAGAACAATTTATTTTTTTAATGCCCCACTTACTATATAAGGAGGGAGGGGGGGCATTATGTTCAGTCTGTGTATCTTTCTGTTCATTCGTCCGTCCTGTTAAGTTTTAGGTCAAGTAAGTTTTGGATTAACTTGAAGTCTAATATACTTTAAATTTAGTTCACATGTTACCTATGATATGCATTTTTTAATTAAAAGCTAAAATAGAGTTTTGACTCAAATTTTATGGTTCACTGAATGGGGATTTAAGAAATATTTTCTTATAGATGAAGAATGATGTCCTGCATACAATACTTGAGAATGGGGGTTTTTGAGTTTACTCATCCTTGTGTCCATTAGTTATGTTAGTCTGTCCCAAATGAGATTAACTTTTTTGGTTAAGGAAGTCTAACAAGATTTGAAATTTTTAGTATGAATTATAATTATATCAGGTACATTTTTTTTATAGACAAGACCATGGTGTTGAATCAGAGTCAGAAACTGAAGGATCTGAAGACGAATCAGCAGACCCTTCTGATCAACAGGAAGAAGACCTAAGTCCAAATATAAGAAAGATCAGGAGCGAGACTGAAGTAGATACCTTTTTTAGATGACAGACCACTTATTGTTTATATGAGCTCAATCTTTAGCTTAGCTAAAACGCATATACCACCTATATGTGAAGTAAAAGGTTGCAGATTGCCTTTAATAATTAAGATGGAATTGATTTCTTCAGCTTTATACTTAAAATGGGTTAGTTTATTATAATATTAACGAGATGTGATAATATTGTCAATGAAAACTAGCTTGCCAACTAAAGGATGTTGCTTTGATATTTTAAAAGTTGGTAGAGGCAAGTTCCATCCATGTGCTTGTAAATACAAATTCATATAGAGACTAAAGCTGGATCAAATGTAAAGAGTTGTCTATTGGTAATTATACCACATTTTTATATTTTTATAAGAAAAAGCAGCTGCACTCATTTTATACATGTAAATGTAACACAAACTTGTAAAGATTTATTCTTTGATCGACATTCTTTTAATAAAAAACAAAATTGACTTTTTCAGGTTTGTCAAAGTAAACATCTTGCCCACATGTGGTGTTTATTTGCTGTAACTCGTTTAAAGCCTTTTTCTGTGACGAAAAAGGAAAGTATGCTAGATACACTTACTGGAAATGTGAGGATATGATTGAAGCTTTAAATTTTCTCCTAGATAACATATATGTACGTTTCGGCGATAAAGTGTATCGTCAGGTAGTAGGTATTCCTATGGGCACTAACTGCGCCCCTTTAATAGCGGATTTATTCCTGTATTGCTATGAATCTCAGTTTATGACCAAACTCAGTAGAGACACATCATTGTTACATTTGGTTGATACATTCAACAATACCTACCGTTATCTGGATGATATTTTTTCGTTAAATAATCCAGAGTTCTCTAAATATACTACCGAAGTTTACCCAAAGAACTTACTTTAACTAAATATAACATAAACAGCAGCAGTTGTCCTTTTCCAGATTTAGACATTTCAATTTCTAAAGGGAAACTCCATACTAAAATTTACGACTAAAGAGACGATTTTTCATTCCCTATTGTTAATTTTTTTTTTGGACGGCTATGTGCCTTTGGCTCCATCATACGGTGTTTATATATCCCAACTCGTTCGGTATGCCCGTGTGTGTAGTGATGTCATAGATTTTAACGAACGTAATCAATGCATCACTGGTAAATTATTAAGTCAGGGATTTCGTTACCATAAATTACTTAAAACTTTTACTAAATTCTTTCATAGATACAAAGATTTGATTAGTAAATTTGGCTGTACCTGTAGAAAACTTATTAAAAATGGTATTTCACATCCTAAATTTTATGGTAATATTGTACTTAAAGCGCGGAATTCATTATGTGATCCGTGTAAACTCATCGAACCTTTAAACAAACTTATTAGTAACAACCTGGGATTGTACCCAAAAGCTATCAATTGATGGCACCAGGTAAGTTCTTTGTATCTTCAAGAATGTTGAATTGCATAGAATTGGTAACCTGATAAACTTGGCCAAGTCTGCAATTTTCTGATAATTGTTCCCAGATAGTTAATCTTATGTCAGTACAAAAAATATAATAACTTTCTAAAGACCTTATGGCCCTGTACTTTTTGTTCAGGCTAAAACATAGTATTTGGCACATGTATAAAATCAAGTTTTGATCATCTGTCAAATGAGTGAAATCCAGTGCAAATGCCAATTATTGATTTTTAATTTCAGTTTATCAACCTAAAAAAATATGAAGATTAGCCTTGGTGCCTCTGTGAATATCGTATCTCTGGGGTTGATCATTGTATCAACCTCATCAAAAGTCAATAGTTGTATAATATAATAATAAATGTAATATTTTTCCTCAGAGGATAATGGTTTGGGATCATGCACCATACTGTGAATAAGCATCAATGGATGATAGCATATAGTGACACAGCCGGAAATGAATGCAAACATGGACCGTTGTCGTCTAAACGTGAAAAGGGGTGGTTGACAGGTGCAACTCCTCCTCATGATGCGTTGATAAAGATAGTGATGGACAAACGTTTTCTTAGAAAAATACCATAATATCTAAATTGCAGGTAATTTAATAATAGACGAATAATGATTTGTGATTGGAAACTAGGCTACTTTGCCTTTCTTGGTCATTTATTACATGTTTTGCCGTGTATATAAAAAGTAAGGAGATGTGGTATGATTGCCAATAAGACAACTATCCCCCAAAGCTCAAATGAAGTGAATTTTTTCGTTCATTTTTTGTACATAAATTATGCCGTTAGTTTTCTCGTTTGAATTGTTTTACATTGTCATTTCGGGGCCTTTTATAGCTGACTGTGCAGTATGGGCCTTGCTCATTGTTGAAGGCCGTACGGTGACCTATAGTTGTAATAAAAATTTATTTGATTTTGAAGCCACATATGTGCAATTGAATTTAAAAGTATTTCAAAGTCTTCATCAGAGATTGCTGTTGACAATGATTTTAAATATTAAGTTTAAGATTGGTGCACTTCCTACAATGATCTAATAGTGATGTGATTCTGAAATATGCCCCTTAACGCCATTCTTATGGTCTATCAACATATAATGCCAGGAATCAGCTAGCAGCTGTTGACCACAATGCCCACTGCTTAAGAAAAGTTGTTACAAACAAGGCTGGGACTAAAAGGTAAGTATATAGCTGCAGATACGTTTCAAGTCAGGATTCAGTAATTAACTGGTTGTAATTTGTGTTTCATTGTTTTGTATATGAATTGGGCAATTGTTTTTTGTTTTAAGTATTTGACCCTGGCCGTTTTGTGGGTCTAAAGACCGGCCTGTATGGCTTACTTAGCAGTGTGCGCTTAGGCTCAGTGTTGAAGGCCGAACTGTAACATTTAATTTCTTACATTAACAACATTTGGGTTTGGATTAGTTGTCTAATTGACAATCATATCACATCTAATTTATATATATTCTGATATAATTATTTAAAAATGAAGACAATGTTACGAAATGTAAAATTTCATGTTTGAGTGTTGTTTAAGTTGATAGATTGTTGTCTATTTGACATATACACCATATCTGATGTTTTTTTATGACTTGTGATATCTCTTATTCAATTTCAGACTTCAAAGGTAATACAGTAAGAAAGGGGGAAGGTGGACTGATACTGAAGTGAAGACACCAAAACAATATAACTACATTCCAGAATTAATGAAGCATATACATGTATTAATGAAAAGGCTGTCCGGTGATATCGGTATGAGCAGGAGAGTGGTTTTAGATCCGTCAGCAACCATTGCTTTTGTTCCATGTCCCCCTACACAAGAATTGATGGCTGCCAAAATTTCGAGATTTAACAGGGAAGATCTGGACAAGACCTTAGACTACGATTTTGACCAGACAATAGACTACGATTGGCCGACTAACTAACTGTTAATGAGAAAAACAAATAAAATTGTAATAAAATTTATTCCTTCTCAACCAAAACGTCCTCCAATGAATCCAACATATTGGCCAGATTGGTCTGGGAATCTGTCCCTTATAGCCCAAACACAGCAACTTGGAATAACTTGTCAGTTCCCAGCTCCAAGATATCCATGGATCCACAGAACATATTGGCGGTATGCAGTATGTCTGTGGCATCTATTGTAGTCCTGGTCTAGAGGCTGCGCAATCATGTCAATCCTGTATCTCATTGCAACCTCCAGAACCAAATGGTCCAATACAACATTATTAAAATCCTAAAATTAAAAAAAAAAAAGGAATAAGTGGAAATTGTAAACAGACCATGATTTTTTTTCAATACAGCTCTTTGATGCGGAGGGTTGTCAATGTTGTATCTACTTTTTAGGTTTTAAAAAGTAGTTTAAACCTTGCAATGTCTGATTTATAGTTTGAAGTTTACATTGAACCATATCATTCAAAGTAACAACCATGAGTATTGTTTTGTGTATCAAATGTGATTTCTTCTTTTTTTTGGCAAAATGAATTGAAGCAACCAAATCTTTTTAACTTCTCATGTACATTTGTTTACTGTTCTCATTGTTTGAGAAAAATCACTAGGATTATAAAAACATACTATGAGGACGCTGCCATATAAATAATCAACTGAATAGAATGAAAATTATAAGTAAGTCTCTAGTTAAACATCAAAATATAAAGAATTATATAAGATGAGATAACAGTCATGCCAACTCTAATATGAGTAAACAAAGAATGATACTTACATGTAGTATAGAGTGGCAGTTTTGTGGTATTTGGTTGCAGCATCTTTTTTCAACTTCACTTGGCATTTCCCTGCAATTGTTGCACCGACACCAAGTTGGAACGTCTCCTGAAGGTGTTGGTGTTGGTTCTGGCTTTGGTGGAGTCTCACTTGCAGATCACCCCAGTTTTTGGTGGGGTTCGTGTTGCTTAGTCTTTAGTTTTCTATGTTGTGTCATCTGTACTATTATTTGTCTGTTTGTCTTTTTATTTTTGGCCATGACGTTGTCAGTTTGTTTTCGATCTATGAGTTTGACTGTCCCTCTGGTATCTTTCGTCCCTCTTTTGCAGCACACTGTTGGTTTACTGCTTCCAAAACTCGGAAAAGAAAACTAAGCTGATCTCTGTATGTGGTCATCATGACAAATTTCATTTGATCTGCAGATAGGCCATCAATCCGTTCCTGAAAAATAAAGTACTTATGCAAATTTAAAGGCAAATCACACAGCACTTCTTTCAGTAAAATGTTGCATTGAATGAAGAAAATAATGAAACTGGAATGAAACAATTAAAGTTTACCGATTTATAAATGCATCAGTAAATGTTGGATAGTTTACCCGCATCTGACGATCTCTTTCTTTCCTGACCTGTGCCGCTACTTCGGCCCTATTTACAGGTTCTTATAGTCTGTTATGGCCTCTTCTGCCTCTGCCTCTGCCACCTCTCGCCCTATTTCTCCCCCGCGCTGTCCGTCTTCTATTACTCCTACCACGAATGGGTCTTTCTCCATCAGAAGTAAGAACTTCAGGTGTTGTAGACCTGCTTCTGGTATCTGAAATCTAAGTAATGTAATGTGGTCAGTTAGAAATTTCTCAAATATATAATTTTCTATGCTTGACGTATATTTTGTTATCACAAGACTATCATTATAGCTACGGGACTGTATGAAGCATAAAAACCTAAATTCACATGTTTTTTTTTTTCAAAACGCCACCTTCTCATGGTAACTTAACTTTTGAAAGAATCGATCATCTAGTATGACAAAGAAAGAAGATGTGGTATGATTGCCAATGAGACAACTCTCCACAAGAGACTAAAAAACACATGCAGAAATTAACAACCATAGGTCACCGTATGGCCTTCAACAATGTGTTAAACCTATACCGCATAGTTGGCTATAAAAGACCTTGAAATTACAAATGCAACACAAATCTAAAGAGAAAACTAACTGCCTGAGTTATGTATATAATCATGAAGAAAAAAAAAATATGATATACAGCAACAAACAACAACCACTGAATTAGAGCCTCCTGACTGGGCACAGACACATACAGAATGTGGCGGGGTTGAACTAGTTTGAACACCCCCCCCCTTTTTTCCCCATCACACTGGAACAGAAGTGTAAAATCAACATACAAATCAGTTGAAAAGGGCTTAACTCATCAGATCGATTCAAATCAATAGAAATACATCTAACAAAATATAGAGTGGACGTGGCAGTTTTCTTGTACATCCCCACAAAAAAAACCATACTAACGGTACAATAGAATACATTTATATGAGAGCACTAGCAGTTTATACTGGCAGCTCAAAGCCAATAACTAATAAAAAATATCATGCATCTAAGATTGAAATAGCTGGGGGTTTTTTGCAACAAAGAAATCAATGTTTGAAAATAAAACTTGCGGTACCTTTTACCTCTACGAACTATGTTTTTTTTTATTCCACATCGATCTTTTGATCATTGATGTTGTCCAAAGGCCAAATAATGCACAAAAGTTGGGAACACTGAAAGAAAGTGAACACAAAATTATCGTCACTTTCATATTCAAGTCTAGTATATATATATGTCCTTGTTATATTGCAAATACGTATATTTGTTTATTTCTTCCTTTGCATCAAATGCATCGTAACTCTTCCGAGGTATTCATGCCAAGATATATACCAACTTTTGATATCCCAGAAAATTTATGATTTGTCGTTTCTATTTCTTATTCATTCACTGAAAAACATCGTTTGTACATGAAACAAATGTCTGTATATTATAGTATATTAGTGTACCGAAAAACTTGACTTGAATAATTTTGTAAACAAAACACGCATACTATCGGCGATTCCCTAATTGGACCCCCAACTGGGGATTCTATCAATATTAGGTTATTTTCTTTGCAAGTGAGACCAGAAATTAGTTCTTATTAAAATATCAGAATAAATCACTTTTATTGGGACTTAAACATAAACATAAATATAAACACCATCGTCAGCAATGCAATACTTATGAATAACTACGAAGATTTACATGCAACATCTTACCTCTTCGTCTATTTTTGTTGACCCAGATCAGCAGCACACGCATTCTTATCAGCATCGGCAATCTTCGGAATTGGTGTCGAAAGTTAATAAGCTGCCATTTGCACTGGTCAAACGGAATGATGAGGAATATATTTTCAACTTAAA
Organism: Mytilus californianus; assembly: GCF_021869535.1. NCBI lineage: Eukaryota > Metazoa > Mollusca > Bivalvia > Mytilida > Mytilidae > Mytilus > Mytilus californianus. Next base: position 531,373 of record NW_026262581.1, read on the forward strand.
CAGTAACATTAAGGATTTATAGGACGTGAAAGTGTATGCAAACCTTTTAATTCAATAATCGTTTTTTATTTCACCTCTTTTATAGCATTTTAAAAAATCGCGATTTTGATTGCTTATATTGCTTTAAATGTGTTCTATAAAGTTGGTATGCCAAATAGTTACTTTTGAGGCGCCATTTTTATTTTCGCTCCCATTTAAAAAAAAAAAAAGAAATACTTGGCTTGTATCTTTGTAGGGTTGCATACATATTTTTCATTGCTAGTAAATCGAAATTTTTTTCTGACTGCATGTGAACAATAACTATAACTGTGTAAATTTATACCGGGTCAGAGACGCCATTTTGAATTATAGTGGCAATTTTCATTTCATAGTTTATGTCACCTCTTCCAATAAAATAACATGCTGTTTTGCATTTGTGTTAAACAGAATGTTTCGTTATTTTTGATTCATTTTATTTCACATTATTACAAAAACCCGTCAAATTTTGACATTTTTGACGGCGACATTTTGAATTTTGCAGCCATTTTGAAAACATAATATATGTTCCCTGGTTTTTTTTAATAAATTGTAGGACTGTGTCCACATCAGAATATCAGTTTCACATATTTGTTAACTTTCTATACCACATTGATAGTGTAAATGTATCAATACCGTTAAACTCTGACATTTCCGACGGTGCCATTATGAGAAAACTATGTATTTTTTAAGTTGAAAAAATAAGCATTCGCATATCTTAAATGTATTTCCTTAAATTTGTAATATCTACTGAACTCTTGCATATAGTAGCATGTTTATTTATTGTCAGAAAAATTCATAATATCAAATAAAATAGATTTGGCTACCTAAGTCCTTATAATTGAATAAAGTAACATTCATTTTTAGTGGACAATTGTTTTAACGTTTATTAAGCTCTAATAAAAAATTGTTTGCTAGCCCCTCTTTGTGATTAATGTAAGATAACTCTGGTTAATTTTCCCAACATTTTATCATTATGGGGAGATAATATTATTCGGTTTTCATGTATAGTCTTTTTCCAAAAAATTCAAATGCTTTATGTAGGTTCCAATCATAATTTCTCACTTAAGCATTTGACATGAGTTTTCTGTTTTTGTGTTTGTGCGTATAAGAATCTTGTGTGTGTTTATGTAAAAGGGGGGAGGGGGTACACATCATACATGTATTTGTCTTTAGGGAATCAAGTAATGCAGATAAAGTAAGACAATATGTCTTCTTCATTTGAATTCTGACATAATTACATACACCATATTTAATCAATAAATGCTTTTACAAGTAGCAGGATTATTGCCTTTTGAGGTTTGATGATGCGGACAACTACTTAAAACAGTGTATTCTTGACAGCAGAATGAAACATGTGTTATTCACTTGAATAATTTACCTCACATAAAAAGTAGACAGATTACTATTTATATAATGTCTTACCATAATACAGCTTTAAAAGTAAACAATTCCAGGATTAGTTTGAGGCAGATTCACTTACTGTACTCTCAAAAGTAGATTGATTCATCAAACAAAGTAACTTAATATGTATTTAAATAATGTTTATAAAATTATGAAAGGTTCTTTATATTGGTATATAATAATTTTTAACATTTCAAAACAAATAAATAGAATTATAGATATACATAAAGATCTTTAATAAACCAATAATAAATACTAAGATCTATTAAATTTATAAATGTTGTAATGATTTAAAATTAAATCAAATAACTAAACTTAAAAATTAAATTATAAACCTGTTCAAGGGAGACAATAAACGCATTGATTCGATAGACTTTTTGGAAATGAACCATAGTACAAAGAGATGTCACTCTTGCATACAAATGACACATCAAACGAATTAATTAACACAAAATTCGTGTTCCAGCTTCAAAGAAGATTCTAAATTATCAATATAACCAACAGTTGTTAATCTATATGATAGTGACTGCTCACGAATGCTTACGCGCAGTAAAGTATATTTGTTTGAATTATTTTTAAACCTACTTAGAAAAATGCACGAACTACTTGACTTTCATAGCTCATAATTAACGTGTTTACACATTAATATAATATGTTCGTTAAACATTATTTGGCTCTAACAGTATAAGACACAATACAGATCGTAAGTTTGCATCAATTTACCCAAATAAAGATTTAATTAAAGCCTTAACATTTTGACATTGTTTTTTTTTCCTTTTATCCGTGTCGGCTTTTTAATATTATCACAACTTCCTGTTAAGATTTGACTAAATACCAATATCCCGATTTCGTCAGATAAATATGCTACATATAGGTAGACTTCGTCAAGGGTATGATGTTGTATTACCAGTACCTTATGTCAACAATCTTTAATGTGGCGGCCATAATTGATTTTTTTCGTGGCTCCATATCTGAATTTTTTTTATACCTCTTAATCTTTCACTTTGCCAAGTTTCATGCTTTTCCCATAAAGTAATCAATTATTCGTATATCCGCTGGACTAAAACCGCAATGTGTTTTGCAAATAAATGTTTGTATTTGAATTACACATTACAACATTCCCGTTAGAAGGATTACATATTTTGGTAGAGTAAGTAAACTGAGATAATTTGGTAACAAAGCGCACTTTTCATTTTAAAACAATTGCACCGAGAAATTACCCATCCATAGTATTGTAGTATCAAAATATTTCAATGATAAAAGGTCGAATATATATCGTCCTGCATAACCTTTCTAATATGTTTAAGGAGTACCATACCATGGTAAATACCTGACAAGATGGTAATTAACAATTACACAACTCAAATATGGAAAGATTGGCGAATAATGGTTCATTGCAACCTTACGTATGATTATCAAAATGATAATATAATGTAAACACGGTCATGACACGAACTTTTTGACATTTAACATTTAAATATAATTAATTTAATGAATTTTGAAATGAATGTATATATACATATATATTAAACATGCAACAAAATGATGAAATTCCTTAATATCTTTAAAAACATAAAAGCTAACATATTCTCACTTATATTTCAGAGGTGGAAGCTATGCTATACAAAGACTTATTTCATTCTATCAGTAATTTGTAATTTGTAACTGGGTATTTACATAATCAACAGTCGAGGCAAATAGGAAATTGCATAATATTATGAAATATCCTAATTTAACACATTATTATGAAACTTCATAATATTAGATAATCGGCTAATTTTGTAACTATATTATGGGATTTCGTAATTCATAAAATTATGGAAATACATAAGATAAGAAAAATTTTATAATTTTAAATATTTTTTTCGGTCGTTTTTTGGACCCCGTGACTAATTTTGGGAAATTTCTAGAAAAAAAAAGTTATTTTTGAGTGGCGTTTATACCAGGTCATAATGAACAACTGGCAGATTTTCATCGACACGCCTTAAATTCTCCCGACACCACCCTCTTTATTTGTTGTAAATAATTTAACAAAGGGAGACAACTAGTATCGGTTTAAAATACAACTTGCGGTTATAGTTCTTTGATAAATCGATCTTTTTATTGCTAATCTAAGGTTGAAGATGTGTTTTTGTTATATTGCATGTGATTTACAGCTGCATATTTCATTTTCATTGTTGAAATCTTGAATTATCTAGTTTAAGACGTTTGAAATGAATATACTTGAAATAAATTTTAAAGGTTTATCTAAACAATTGTCTGTTGTCATATGCATGTTGAAACAATAAAATATCAAAACACCAAATAAAATATTATCTATCAAAGTTTATTTAATGCATAACGATGTATTTGTTAACTAAAATAATGCCAAATAACAAAATTATTTAACAACTAAAATCATATGTCTGATCTTAATTTTGTAAATAGCGATATTTTCTTTACCGCGTGTAGAAACTTTATATTTCATTTAATTTTAGAATTATTTTTTAAATATTTTTCAGTGTTCTTTTGTTGATTTAGGTACTATTAATTGGATCATGGAAGTATTATATTGTCAATAAACTACTTCCATGATCGGATAATTATGATAAGATTAAATCGTAAGATACGGCATTTAAGTGCATAACGATGTATCATGGTTTATTTTCATCACTGCTGTCAAGATATGTAGCGTGTACAACATGTAATAACAACTCATCTTGGTATGATTCAACCACAAAAGTTACTGTTTACAAAAGAAACGATTGTAGAAAATTTATGTTGTAAAAAGGAGTATTTGTTTTAATAACACACATTTGTACATATTTTTAACGAAACAATTGCTATATTACGCACACGTTTTGATTTAAATGATTCATTAAGTTTTGAATATTTTATAATTAAAAACTTTTTTATTGAATTTAAATTTTATGTTTTTTTATTTGATTTGAAAGTGGTGTTTTGTAAACATCTGCATTTGCATGTCCGTATGCCTGTTTGTGATTTAGTTAAGAAAGAGAGCATAAAAATCAAACAAACTCATAATAATAAATATACATAAGAATAAAGGAATACTTGTATCACAATTATACAAAAATTAAGAAATATTTTTGTATCAGAAAATTATTAACGTGAAAATTGATATGGAATAGAACAATTGTAATTGAAAGACTACGCTTTCGATAATTTTAATTTACAGGGAAGTGGCAAAGTAGGGAAGAGCAACAAAAAAGTTCATACAATTGCGAAACTCTCGAGTCAAGTAGACAAAACGATCTTTCGGCTTCAAAATGATTTACTTTGAAGAAGAAAAAAAAATAGTGCTGTTTTACGAAATCGTTTATCGAATTTCAGTATATGATAAAGTTTCTTTAATTGACAAAAATATGGGGATTTTGAACTTCAATCTAGTAAGGTGATTATTTAAGATGCTTGCGTAGAAAATTATTATAGACTACATAATTATGATAATAAGAAATCGTCATATTATACATTTATTTCAATATGGTAGTTTGTAAAGATCTAACCAATCTTTCACAATGCTCAAACAAGCGCTTACTTTGGAAGTGTTTTTTTTTCGGCTACATTAACAGGGACCCCAAAGGGTGACTGGGGGATAGAAGTATGGTCACGTAGTCTTCTTTCGACCGGCAGTAAAACGCTTGACAAAGTCCTTTTGGCTGTGCGGGATGTACGTAATTGCAGTCACATCCAGTCAGAATGGGGACGTTAAGTCTGATGCCTCATGTAAAGAGAGTGTAACGCTATCAGTAAGTTAAGAACCCTGAAAACAACTCTTTGAGGGGTCCGTAGGTGGCCTGTTGCAAGGCAAAATTTCTGTCCCTATCCAAAATACTCTCATTTTACAGTGCCAGTCCAAATTTCCCCGACCTTCATCCTGGATGGCCACTTATACAAGACCTGCCTATATTGTATTTATTGTTAACTTGTTCTCGTCCTAAACATGCATTAAATATTTTTCACTGGACGTTAAGCAACGAAAAATCAATCAATCAATAATTACCAGTTTATATATATATATAAAGGTTTATTCTTCTCCTCATTGTTATGCAATGATATGTACATAACACTCGGCATTTTACTTTGCAGTAAGTACACAGGGTGGTTAATTTTAATACATGTACCTTTCTTTATTTACAACAGCTTATTCCCTTAAATCTAACATAAGAAATAGAAATAAAAAATAATGTTTGCGTTATATCGCACAGGTTTGCCTTATTTCGCAAATGTTTGCGTTAGTTCGCAAAGGTTCGCATTATACTCAATTGTTTGTGTTATTTCGCAAAGGTTTGCATTATAACGCAAACATTAGGAGACATATAAGAAAACAAATGTATGGGACTTTTACGCTTCCGTAAAATAACGACAAAAACGAAGTTAAATCTTAAATGACATTGCCTATTTATCTATTTTTATTCATGGGTAGATCAAAACATTTTTTTTAAGACTCATCGTTAAAGGCCATACGGTGACTGTTAGTTCTTATCCTCTACGTATTTTGGTCTATAGTGGACTGTTGTCTCATTGGCAGTCTTACAGCATTTTCGTTTTATAGTTATTATATGAATATCTTTCGACAAAACCGTATTAATATATAATAGATATCTACCCAGTATATAATACTGCTTCCTGTTTGTTTTCATTAGAAATACGAGATTGCAAGTGTCGTCCGTATCATACTTATTTATTATGACATTCTTCTATTGAGTATTTATACCTTGTTATGAATCCAGGAGTTTCGTACATATTGTGCCGAATGTAGGTTTATAATTTATTATAATTACTTACCATACACCACTAGATCGGTATAAACATTGTTTTACCTTTTTAGTTTAATGTTATTTCTATTTCTTTCGAATGTAAAATGGTAGAAAGAAAAACAGTTGATGAAACCCATTTGAATAACGTATACAGGATGTACAATGATATATTAAAATGTCTATAGAAGTTGGATCTTTGAACGTGTAGTTGCATATACATTGTACACAAAGATACTGTTAAATGAAATTAGATATCCTGCATTTATCATGCTTTTCAATTATATATGGTCGAATCGCAGAAAGATCCCTCCTTTAAAGTATTGACAACTACAAATCTGCATTGACAATAATATATTGGTGTACATTAGATACACCTATTTGGACTAACGCCCACAAGGTGTATATAAAACAAAAAAGTATAAATTAATGTCTACAGAAATGGAAATAATACATGTACATGTAACTGTGCGTATTGCTTTTTGTTTCTTTATTCTACATTGGCTAGAGGTATAGGGGAAGGGTTGAGATCACACAAAACTTGTTTAACCCGGCCGCATTTTTGCGCCTGTCCCAAGTCAGGAGTCTCTGGCCTTTGTTAGTCTTGTATGTTTTTTAATTTTAGTTCACTTATATGTTTTGGAGTTTAGTGTGACGTCCATTTTCACTGAACTAGCACACAATTTTAGTTAGGAGCCAGCTGAGGACCACCTCCGGGTGCGGGATTTTCTGCATTGAAGACCTATTGGTGGACTTCGGCTGTTGTCTGCACTTTGGTCGGGTTGTTGTCTCTTTGACATATTCCCCATTTTCATTCTCATGTATGTGTCACACATGGTTAGAAGATGTCAGGAATTATGTACAATTGATCCATAATAGCTTAATATTCGATGAAGTTGAAATTAAAATTGCGAAAAAAAGGACGGATGTCAAATGATAAGTTGAACAGTCACAATAGTCAGAAAAATAAAAATATAACTATGATGAATATAAACAATAATAAAATATTGATACAAACAATATTTTCTCTTAATTCAAAAACGATAAAATCCATATATCATGTGTTTATATTCTACATTATGAGTAAACAGGACATCTGAAAACATACCATATAGCTTTGATTTATCGAAAAATACAAGATTGTGCATTATGTTTTTTAATACAAACTGGGAACCTGTCTACAATCTAAATTATGCAAGAAAAAAGAAGCATAACAAAAAAAGCAGCGTATTTGTTAACGAATGATAATCTTCTGAATATTCGACATTCTTCACAATCTATATTATAATCTAATCAGATTTGGGAGACACACTCCTGTAGAAAAACGTTCTGTATGATAAGCTTGCAATTATAGCATAATACTTAGCTACATTATTAGAAACAGATGTTTGCGATGATTATTAAAGGGACATTAGTTACTATTCTTATCGTTATGAAAGTGTTAAAACTTTGCTATTCAAAACTATTTACTTAATTAAAGATTAGAAGGGATATTGAGCAATAATTTGAAAAAAACACAGTATATCATCGATATAAAGCATTTGATATATCATTGTTATAATTTATTTATTGTGTACATGTATCGTTAATGATACAGTGCCCTCGTTAGAAAGGTCGTTGGCAAATATCTAGACGTTTTATACATATTGTGAAAATTGATCTAGAAAAAAAAAAACAAATGTTAAACTCTTTAAATAAATTTATTTTCAACTTGTTATATGACGTAATTGGAATCTTATTTTCACAAAGTCTTTCATTTTTTGACTACTCAGTTTTTCAAGCACACCGGTCTATTCACTTTCGTTTAAACTTTTAATATATTAAAATATTGAAATGTCTAGGTGAATATTATAAATTAACTAAGTGTGATCAGGGGCGTTGTTTATCGAAGCTGTCTTAGGATCTGTCCTAAGATCTATCTTTGAAATAAATTAAGTTTATTTTGAGTACCGACTTACTGTATATCGAAGCTATCTTAGCTAGGATGTGGCCTCACCACTTTTCTAAGTGTTACAGATAAGAAAACTGGGACTTAAACAAAATTTGTTTTTAGAATGCATCGAATTTCACCTGTAGTAATACATTCTAAGATTAAGTGTCCGATTCCCCAAAACGTGTCTATTCTCCCCAAACGTGTTCGTAATATTCAATTGCCCAAACGTGTCCGATAATTGTTATCGCCAAAACGTGTCCACTGTTAAACGCCAGAACGTCTCACGTCTTTTAGCACTAATACATGTATGTCCTTAAATTTTGACTGAAATTGCTTATTGTTCAGTTTCAATTATTTCATGCTCATTTGGAGCGAACATACAAACAGTTCTAGTGTAGTTGAATTAATCGTTTACTATGTAAATTAAGTGTTACTAATAAACTCTGATGATGCCTTTTATATTAATCCCACGGCGGGCCTTCAGCAGACTTTACTACCTGTTATCAACAGTTCTGGTATTTTAAAAACCGTTCAAATCAAAAACTGTTATCAGGGTTTTTTAATAAATTTTAGGTTTCGAGCATCACTAACGGCACACAAACAAGAGCCATAACGTCCAGTGCCAAATATGTCATGCATTATTTCAACGACATTATGTTAACAATAAATACTGTAGATAGCGTGATTGGTATGATTGCCAATTAGACAAATCTCTACAACAGACAAATGACACAGAAATTAACTACTATAGATCACCGTACTGCCTTCAACAATGAGCAAAGCCCATATCGCATAGTCAGCTATTAGAGGCTCCGAAATGACAATGTAAAACAATTCAAACGAGAAAACTAACGGCCTGATTTATGTACAAAAAAAAAACCGAAAAACAAATAAGTATCACATAAACAAACGACAACCACTGAATTACAGGCTCCAGACTTGGGACAGGCACAAACATGCATAATGTGGCGGGGTTAAACATGTAAGCGGGATCCCAACCATCCTCCAAACCTTGAACAGTAGTGTCACAGTACAACATTAGAACAAACTATAAAAATCAGTTGAAAAAATCTTAACTCGTCAGATGGATATAAATACAAATACAACTGTACACAGAGTGGACGTGGCAGGGTACTTGTACATCCCAACAACAAAAAGACAATATAAGTACAGATCTGAGAGTACTCGCAGTAACTGACAGCTAGTCCAAAGCCACTAGCAACTAATAAAAAAAATCATGCATCTAATACTAAATCTATAGGCGGGTTCTTGTCTCTTTGACACATTCCCCATTTCCATGCATAATTTTATACAATACTTTCACGAATGTTTAATACAATTTAGTTCAGACTAAAACAATTTACTCTGTAATAACGCGTTAATTTCACATTATGTAAAAATTAAACTATGTTAAAATATAATGTTATACCTAAAAAAAATTGCAGTTAATGAAAGTATAAGCCTGAAGATTCCATACGTTTCAGCCATTGGCCTTTTTATTGGAATTAAATAAATTACAATCATAAAGCTTATATTCATTACGTATAACTACAACTTTACCACGCTTTTTCTCTTTTAATTTTTTTTTATCGTTTGTACACATTGTTAAGTCTGTCAGGTCCTCACGTTTTTATTTATTTTATTCGAAGGTCTTTTTAGTTTTTTGATAAATTGCTGTGCCAAATACTCTTTTTTTTTGCAGTGACTTTTAGATTTTTCATTTATTCTGGAATGATGTAGCAATATTAGTTTGAATCAAATCATGTTTTCATACGAATGTCGGTTATTTCAAAGACTGTCCACTATACATCATTTTTATTTTGAAATATTCTATAAACATGCTTAACTATCAAATCTTCTATTTTTACTTGCAGCTTGACTCTTTCAAATCGCACTTTACTTTCGAATCTCGCAACTCGAATTTCTATAAATAAGAAATGTAGAATTTTTTTCAGTTCGATAATGACTTTCTTTAAATTTGTTGCCTAACAATGTAAATTTGTGGTTGTATTTTTTACTTTCAAACTTTACGTCTTTAGGAAATTTAATCAATTTTTAATAAAGTCATCTATATCTGTCATAATTCAATAGAAACCCTTCAAAAGAATACGGGAATTCAAGGCTTTTTACCAGAGATACCGCTATGAATATAGAAAGATGTGAGAACAGAGGGCTATGAAATTAATAAACAATATTTGGTGTGCTAATGATATCGTTAGGTACCAACCTTCATTATTTTTTTACTTGATCTGTACGCAGCAGTAATACTAGGACTGATAGTTGATGGTTTACGTCCAGTGTCAAATATGTCATGCATGTACAGGATGCGATATGTTGATTTTAAAAGAAAGGGCTGTTCCGTTTGAAGGTTAGGAATTGGAGACAGCCACTGCTAGGGTATTGATAAGGACAGTTATTTATCTAGCAATATTTCACCAGCATGTCAACCCTCAGGAACATATAGACATAAAGCATCCATCCAAGTTCCGATCGAACGTGGCTGCGTATTTATACATCCCGCACAGTTAAACGGACGTCCATCTCAAGCAAAGGTTACGATACCAGAATATAAAACGTTCAGCAGTTTTATTCAGAAAATAGACTAAAGTGTGAACAAAATCGATTGCTATTAGGAAATATTAATACGAATTGGAAATTTAAGACACTAGGCAATTTCAAACACGGACTTAATTAAGTCCGATTGAAAATTTAAATGCATCTCAAAATGTATATGTACATATACGTGCACACATTGACACATTCTCAATATAAAAACACTAATACCCTTTCATTGAACAATTATGTCCTGCTAGTTAATCAACTCATAAAATCTATTTTCTTATTTTTATAAATGTACATTGTAGCATACTGTTTGAAAGCGGCAAACATACATTTGTATATATTCAATCGTACGGTCTTGAACTATGAGCAATACCAGTAGAGTGTAGTTTACTTTAAAAAGACACTGGTACAACATAATGTGAAATATTCTTTTCAAAAGAGCAAACCAACGATCAAATATATGTTAAAAACTATAAAATAAAAAAAAAAAGTAATTAACGACCACTGCTAGTTTCGGAGACATAATAAATATTATAACAGGTTTAATCATATTTTGAACGCTTAATCCTCCCTCATCTAGTGACAGGCGTGTTGTGGCAGTACTCTTGTCATGCTTTAAGTTTAAAATAAATCATATTCTATAAACCGCTATACAGTATGGGTTTTCCTCAATGTTAAAGGCCGTGGTGTTGACTATATATATATATATATATATATATATATATATACCCCTCTACCAAGAAATTTGTTTTGCATGCACATGTATAAAAATTGCGGTTTTTATCCAACGCAATCATAGGTTTGAACGTTGTTTTCAATTAAGACTTGTTTATATTTTTTCGTTTGGGCTTGTATTATATTTGCCTTCGGGTTTATATGATCCGTTCATCCTATTTTGACTCTTTCAAAATTCAAGAGTCTATCCTAAATTGAGGTAAATTATATGGCCTTCCAAATACCGTTTCGATTCCTAACATCACTGAAGAGACATTAATTGTCGAAATCCGGATATGGTGTACAAATTTTTGCACCTCATGTTTGCGGTATACCATCTTTTCCGCAAGTTTATTGTTTTCTGTTTGGTAATAATTTAATAATAAGATCTGTTTTGTTACAACTTGTGATCCGTTTATTTGGCAATCGCCAATGGCAGTCAGCAGGGTTTAAGAACATCAGTTGTTCGACCTGCTAGTCAAATGCGTTTTGTTAAAATATACTTTTTCACTCATTTGGTCTTTTGGAAAATGTTGTTTGTGCTGTATTTAGACCCCTCTACCAAGAAATTTGTTTTGCATGCACATGTATAAAAATTGCGGTTTTTATCCAACGCAATCATAGGTTTGAACGTTGTTTTCAATTTAGACTTGTAAATTTACTATGTACCGGATCGTCTAGAATAGACGATACTGTGCAGATAAGGAAAAAATTATAAGAGTCTAGAGATTTGCACAACGATACTAATATAAGATGGTATTATACGAAGATGTTGTTATTAAATCGTGTTGACAAATATTTCGGCTTAACAAATATTATATATATATTTTTACAAAACGCATTTGGATAACAGGTCGAACAACAAATGTTCTTAAACCCTGCTGACTGCCATTGGCGATTGCCAAATAAACGGATCACCGATGTAATAAATGGATCTTAATCAAAAATTTAATACTAAACAGAAAACAATAAACTTGCGGAAAAGATAATATACCGCAAACATGAGGTGCAAAGGTTTTTGTACACCATATCCGGATTTCGACAATTAATGTCTCTTCAGTGATGTTAGGAATCGAAACGGTATTTGGAATGCCATATAATTTACCTCAATTTAGGATAGACTCTTGAATTTTGAAAGAGTCAAAATATGATGAACGGATCATATAAACCCGAAGGCAAATATAATTCAAGCCCAAACGAAAAAATATAAACAAGTCTTAATTGAAAACAACGTTCAAACCTATGATTGCGTTGGATAAAAACGCAGTTTTTATACGTGTGCATGCAAAACAAATTTCTTGGTAGAAGGGTCTAAATACAGCACAAACAACATTTTCCGAAAGACCAAATGAGTGAAAAAGTAAATTTTAACAAAACGCATTTGACTAGCAGGTCGAACAACTGATGTTCTTAAACCCTGCTGACTGCCATTGGCGATTGCCAAATAAACGGATCACAAAATGTAACAACATAGATCTTATTATTAATTTATTACCAAACAGAAAACAATAAACTTGCGGAAAAGATGGTATACCGCAAACATGAGGTGCAAAAATTTGTACACCATATCCGGATTTCGACAATTAATGTCTCTTTAGTGTATATACATATACAACTCGTCTAAACATCAGCCCAACAATGTATGTGAAGCCAAGGTGGTCGAGGGGATTTAGCGCGTCGGATACAGTGCAGGCGATTTGGTGTCACAATATTTCAGTAGCATGAGTTCGAATTCCGGCGAGGGAAGAACAAAAAAATTGCGAAAGCAAATTTACAGATCTAACCTAGATGGGCTGATGTTTAGACGAGTTGTATATACAGAATGTACAGTAACACAGCCATATATCACCATCACTGCTGGTGATCCGATGAATAAATCTGTTGTAGAGTTGTCACTTGTTCAGACGTACTTATGTATATATAAATATATAATTGCATGCATGTTCTTTGTTTCAAGCTCGTTAGAAGTTTTCTTGAATACATGTAATGTTTAATAAATGAGGTTAACCAATCAAATCACTCAAATTGCATTCCGATGACGTTTTCATTTGGTCAACAGGCTATAAATTGCCAAATCGTCCTACTTTTTTTTTCACTTGCGGACAAAAAAACTGATTTTTTAAGAACATTAATTGACATTTATTTTGCGTCCAACTTATATCTTAAAGAGATGCATAAGCGTTCAATATTTTTAGATGTCAATTTGCCTGTTTTAGATGACTCCATCTTGCGATAGTTAAAATTGTGTAGCTAGACAAATGTCTGAAATTGTTTACCAACATACCTTAGCAAAATACGTATATCGGTAAAAAAAATGACTTTAGTTCAATGTAATGTATTTCCTTTTAAGGTTTCTTGTATTCATTCAGTCAATTGGAATTTAGAAATATTTGTTCTCCTTTTTGTATAAAAAAATAATGACCTGTTTTGCAGACATAACTGCACCCCCTTCCCCTCCCCCTTAAAACAAAGGAAAGGAGACAACGTACGTCTAGTTCACAAAGGATACACAAATGTATGTTCCTCAATATATGAATGATTGTTGGTTGCACAACGTCCAGTGGCAAATATTGCATGCATATTTAGGACGATTTCTTGTCCTTTTTTACTAAGAACAACATTGATAGTACTATTGCTTTTATAAGCAAGTAAAAAAGAAAACAAACCATTGTAGTTTCCTACATATATTAACTGTATAATTAATCTGCAATCTGGTCATTTGTCAATTTTTTTGTCATTGAGTTACTGTCTTGTTGATGCATACGACATTTTCTTTTTATTCATATTTAAAGTCTGTCCTTGATGACACTTTGTTTTCATAATATTTGCTTAATATAAAAGGACGACCATTTGATTTCCTCTGGGGATAAAGGAGGATTAAGAAAATGATATCAAATGTTCGTCCCCTCTCTGTAAGTGTCCAAATTAAAAAGTATGATTTAACAATAAGAGGAAAACACAAGAATAATTTTAAAGATAATATGTTCACAGCAGCTATGATAATAATACATTACATGAATGAATTTGTACGAAAGCATTACAAAAATATCTACTTTTTAGACATAATATAAACAAATCATTATATATATATATATATATAACGAGATCTACTCTTACATCGTTAGGTTGATTTTCTAGGCACTTTATACATGTATATACATATATAATTATATCCGAAATATCTGAAATTTGTTCATGATTTAATAATTTTTTTTGTGATGTTGTACCCTTTTAGACTTGTTATATATATATATATATTATATAGTTTGTTCTACTGAATAAAAATAAAGATCCCGCCAGAATTTTTAGATCAAGGATAGGCTTGGCATTTGATATCTTTGTGGTTAGAAAACCCCATTCATGCATTTACAACAGTTTTGACATGATTAATTTGATGTAATCAAGATAAACTGCTGACTTCTATATTCCCAGACTATAAGTACATGTGTAACATTTAATCGGTATAGTATTGAAAACACACAAATGATATATTTTGCAGTCGCACTTGATTTATACAACGAATCCTATCTTACAAAAGTCTTGGCTTGATAATTGATGCAAAATAGTTTGAATGATACATCCACTTCGCTTTCTTTCTCTCTTTCTCTCTCTTGAATTTAAAAAAAATAGATTGCATTTAAAAAGATGAATTTATGGCAGACAAAAGTTTCGAAAAGGATACCTATATAATTAACTTTTTAAATAAAATGGTTGAAACTATCGTTTTAAAATTATTCGTTTATTTAATTACTTTTAATATTAATTGGAATTGGGGTTCGCGTGAAGAGGTAATGAGTAGATAGCATTTTTTTTAGATGAGGGGGGGGGGGGGGGGGGGGGGGGGGGGATGATGAAAATGATATAACGGTTGCCTATAGCTATAATATATACCTTTTATTTCAAACACTAAGATTTTAGAATAAATACCGTGTAATTATAAATAGTTTTACAAAAGACAGATGCAATGCCATTCAGTGATATTACAATTTAATTAGATGATCTATAGGAAGATGAGAATATCAGATGACTTAAAAAATGTATAACCTATTCCAGCGGCACGTCCTATCACCTTGTATGTAGAACGTATCCCCCCTTTTTTTCAAGTCAACCGACTGATTTAATGAGGGGGGAGTGAAAATAAATATACTGCTGGCCTGGTAAGAACTGTTGATAAATAATCTGACACAAGGTGGGATTAGAATATTTTGCAACACAAAATGCAGGAAACAATAGTGAACAGAAGGTTAAGCTTTTCTCTGACTGTCAACGCAGTCTTTGTACTAAAACCAAGGTGAATGTGTTCTGATTGATATTTAAGGGCATACAATACAGTTTCGATCCCACAATGAATACATTTTACCAAAATTTGCATACAAGTTATTTTACAATTCAATTATGTAATAAAAAGTATACCTTATTATAGAATTAAATTATACGAAAAGAACCTCAGCGGCATCCCCTGTCACTGAATTAAGTATTTTAGTACCCCCCCCCCCCCCCTTCCCTAATCTACGAAGTAAGTTACACACAAATTGATTACAAACTATTGACTGGATATTGTTCTGTAAATATAAACATGCAAAAATTAGTTAGGGAACGACAATTTAACTTCAAAAGAGATTTTTTTTTCTTTAAAAAAACAATATGAAGCCAAGATTACAAAATTATCTTTTCTTCCAATAGGAAAATAATGTAAAAAACAATCTTACTGAGGGCAAAAGAATAGCATGAAATTGTAATAATTAGAAAAATAGTTAATCTAGAGGAAGCGGGATAATAACCTTTACCGTTGGTCACTAAATAAGCATAACTCATAGAAAAGATCTGAAAAAAAACAACATTTTAGTCCACTCAAACATTTTTGTGTGTGTCTTTTAATGCTTTTAGTCTCTATCGCATGTTCAGGAGGATATATACAGCACAGAACATGCGGTATGTGGTTAAATAAAGATAACAAAAATTGAATCCATTCATCTATATGTTAAAATGTTTTAATTTGTGTGTGTATGTGTCTGGTGGGCTATACATATACTTCTTTATATTTTTGTTGTTTTTTCATATTCTTTCTTCTGAATACAAATATAATTATATATAAGCACACCAGTATTCTCTTTTCTTTTGACATATTTACCTCTACCCTTTATGTTTTTGCCTTTTATCCACTTTTTGTGTGCCCTATACTCTCTATTTCTGCCCATAATTCTGTATTTTGTTAACCCAATCAAGCCTCTTTTCTTTTTTGTCACATACAAATATATTTCCTACATTTTAGCTTAATTTTAGACTTGAACAAATGTAATGAAGAAAAATGCACTTTTCAATTTGTTTGGTTGTTATTATTATGAAACACCGAAAATAGTACCTCAACTACATTTTATAACGAAACTGGATTTAAAAAAAAAACAAAATGACTGATATGAAAGATTTTGAAGAGCTTCCATGAATATCAAAATTACAAATATGCTACAATTTAATTACAGTTCCATGTAAACGCCTATTGGTTTGTAGAAATGAATGACTAGTAATAACTATTTCCCAATTGTATAGAGCATGACATATTGTATAGACTATTGTTCAGTGTATGTTCACTGGTGTTAATATGTCCTTTGATTGAGTTAAGCTATTTCAGTTGATATTTTATAGTGTGTCTTTCTATGTTGTGATGTTACACTATTGTTTCAGAAAAAGGGTGAAGGATTGGTACCATTAAAACGTTTAAACCCGCTGCATTTGTTTGTACCTGTCCTAAGTCAGAATCTGATGTTCAGTAGTTGTCGTTTGTTGATGTGGTTAATAAGTGTTTCTCGTTTCTCGTTTTTTATATAGATTAGACCGTTGGTTTTCCCGTTTGAATGGTTTTACACTAGTAATTTTTGGGGCCCTTTATAGCTTACTTGTTCGGTGTGAGCCAAGGCTCCGTTTTGAAGACCGTACTTTGACCCCAAATGGTTTACTTTTATAAATGTTGACTTGGATGGAGAGTTGTCTCATTGGCACTCATACCACATCTTCTTATATCTATGTATTGAAAACCATTTGCTATAGATAGTTTTTGGATTGTGAGTTGTTGTATTTTTTGCCTTTTGGGTATTATATTGTTTTCTTATTACATATAATTCATCTTCCTCAAATCTTATTTAAGTCATACTCTGAAATCTACAGATTTTAGACACCAAAGAGCACTTTTGCAACTCTATGATTGATTGATAGATTGTTGGTAATTAACGCCACATTCATCACTATTGGCTCTTTATATTGATGAAGGAGCCGGCATTCCAGGAGAGAACAACCGACCTCCGGCAAGAAAACTGGCATGCAATTCTATTCAATTAAGATGAGAGTCAAACGCAAATGTTTCATGGGGGTTTGAACTCACAATCTCAAATTGACAGTACAGCCGAGTCCAACCAAAGATTTGAACATTGCTATTTGATGCGTCTTAATTGAGTACGTGTCCTTTAGGAGTAGGAGCAAACACTATTCGGATCGGAGTCAGAGTAACGTGTTACACATGTAATGTTTACTGTCTTCCAATCGATTTATTTGTTTCTATATTTTTTTAATGAACTACTCTGTTATAGCGGGAAAATGTTCTTACAATTGAAGAGTTCCGTTTTAGAGTGTTTACAAATTGTCTCATGATTGGGAAATTTCAACCTTGTCTTAAAAAAATTGCCTCATTTTACGGATTGAATTTACACCTACAAATATAATGCATTTAATAACTTATATAACAATCACTGACGAGAAAGCGACCCTTCATGGAGACGCTTGATCAAGTGTGCGCTTTATTAAATACGACTCTATCCTAAGGCAATTACTCTATTACCTTCACGGAGACGCTTGATCAACTGTGCGCTTTATTAAATACGACTCTATCCTATGGCAAATACTCTATTACCCTTCACGGAGACGCTTGATCAAGTGTGCGCTTTATTAAATACGGATGGTTGTTATGTACAAGACGCCATAGTTTATTACTTTGAATTTGAAATTTAATCGACAGTAATAACAGAACATTCAGTATAATAAATTAAATAACACATATCTGAGAGGGTGATAGAGCAGATTGTTACCCCTCGAAAAGACATTGTCAACCTTGGCTTCGCCTCAGTTGACAATGTTTTCTCGGGGTAACAATCTGCTCTATCACCCTCTCAGCTATGTGTTATTTATATAATGTCAAGCGATGCCGACCCATGGGTAATAAAGAACGTAAACACGATGATTACCTACAAATTCATTTAAAGAAGCACATATATGCTGTTCTTTTTTTATGAAACAAAAATAATCTGGCCTATTCAGTTGCTAAAAAATATTATGACTTCATCTACAGCAAGTATGACATGTATGATGTTATTTTTTCTTCGCTCGCTAAAAAGATTATCCACACATTGTCAGATTGTAGTGTACTAGTACCTCACTTTCAAGATCTATGGACAAACCGACATACCATACAGGACACACTTGTTAAACCTTAACTGAACACTTAAACAAATATTTACATAGAAGACATTTATGATAAAATATCGAAAGGACAAAATAGAAAAAGAATTTAAAAATCAAATGCTAAGAGTGTGTATATATAGGATTGGTTCATTCAAATGTTGAAAAAAAATATTCTTGCTTTGGATTGACTGAAAAAAATATTCTTGCTCGGTTTGCATGATAAAAAAAATCTGGCTTGATATAAGAAAGAAAGTCAAATGGTCCATGTCTAATTGAATGAAAAAAAATCTAATGGTTTTTCATATATATATAGGATTGGTTCATTCACATGTTGAAAAAAAATATTCTTGCTTTGGATTGACTGAAAAAAATATTCTTGCTCGGTTTGCATGATAAAAAAAATCTGGCTTGATATAAGAAAGAAAGTCAAATGGTCCATGTCTAATTGAATGAAAAAAAATCTAATGGTTTTTCATGAGTTAGATCATTATACCAAAACTTCAATCAAAAACTCATTAAAACTATGTATGTAAATAGTAAATAATAAGTCAGTGTTTGAAATATTTGTTAGAAATTTCAAACTTTTTGTTAGTAGGAATGAGCAGCTGAGACGCCAAGTACCCAACCCTTTTCATATATTTTGTTAAAAAAATATATACCTTATCATACACAATTAACAAAAAAAACCAGACCTATACAGCTTACTGTTTGGTGTGAGCCAAGGCACCGTGTTAAAGACCGTACGTTGACTAGACTTGCTACATGTCCCTTCCTTATTATTTTTATTTTCAATTTTCTCCTTTAACAATTTTACTACTACAACTAAGAGATTACCATCATACTGACATTTGCAGAGAAAGGTCTGTTTCTAAGGACAATCAGTATACTGACAGTTTTCAGTAAATATATAGATTAGTAAGAAAGAAATAAAAGAAAGGGAATTGTAGCAAGTCTATTTTTTGGCCTATAATGGTTTACTTTTACAAATTGTGACTTAGATGGAGAGTTGTCTCATTGGCACTCATACCACATCTTCTTATATCTATAGATATATTTGGATATATTTCATCTTCTGGTACATAACTATGTAGATTTTTTGGGGTTCCGCTCATCGTCAGGTTCTTGTTTAGAAGCAACGCAGTCGTAATACTAGACGTGTTACGAAAAGGTATATACTCGACGCTGAGGTTGGCAAATAAGACTTAAAATGAGGAGACTGTGTCAAAACATTGATTATCGATTAAAACAGGTAAAATTCAATTTGAGTTATGTTAACCGGGTATCCTACACACAAGTCTTGATTCATTAAAAGTTATACAAATTGAGTATAATCAGTTTCTGATATCATTGCTTTGGATAGATCATAGGATGGGCAAGGTTTGAGTATTTGTGTGTGTGTTGGGGGGGGGGGGGGGGGGGGGGGGGGGGATTTTTTTACTTTATTCATCACGATATCAATCTGTCACTCCACTACTGTACCTCGTTCCGAAAAGCATGAAATATTTGTAACTGGACCAAAACATCCAAACAACATTCAATATAATATAATAAATCTAGGCAAAACCCGCATAAAGCTCTACAGTCTGATTGAATTGTTTTCGGATGTCTCCATAGGCTTCCAC
Source organism: Mytilus californianus (assembly GCF_021869535.1). Lineage (NCBI taxonomy): Eukaryota > Metazoa > Mollusca > Bivalvia > Mytilida > Mytilidae > Mytilus > Mytilus californianus. Next base: position 551,829 of record NW_026262581.1, read on the forward strand.
CGATTTTGGAAGTTGAAAAAGCATGAAATATTTGTCACTGGACGAAAAAAACAAACAACTTTCAATCAATCTCTGCAAAACTTGTACAAAATTATACAGTCTAGTTGATTTTTTTTCAGATTTCTTCATAGGCTTCCACTGAATTTTTCAGCGTCTAATAGCGTGTTTCAAGTATACCTTACACCCGAACGATAATTGCAAGTTTATTTTTTACATTATATTTTTTCTGCTCTTGTTCTACACGTAGCTCTAAGTTGATGGCGCCAATAGAGGATAACGAACGGAGAACGACATGCGGTATTTCTATTTTACCTAATATGACTAAATTCCAGGGAAATCTTATTTCATACGTGGCAAATAAAAGGCAGTATATTAAATTGTTGAAAATCATCCTGTTGATATAAGAAACTACTCCGTGTGAACATGATATGATTTCTAGTGTCCACAACGGATCGAACCAGTCACATTTTACATGAATATAAGATAAAGGAAATTAATTCCTGTGTAGGTATTAACAGATTAGTATATATAAAATCATTTCCAATGTCCAATAAGGGCTACTGAGGCACTAGAGATTAGGAGTTTATTGCTCAAAACGGGTTCCCTCTTCTCCTGCTCGACTGCATGTCAGCCCGCCCGCCAGCTAAATTTCGTAATATTGTATCAGTCAGTTTTGCATTCAGTACAACCCGTCCAAAAGTTCTGAACACGGGTAAACACACCTTTAATGAAATGTTCGTCACTATTGAGTTCGAAAAAAAAGAAATAGCAAGTTGCTTTATTTTTTATGGATTAGCGAGGATTTTTTTTCTCCCATCCATTAATACTCCTTTTTTCTCGAATTTTAAATCCTTTCTGCAATACCCTCTCCTCCTGTCAGTGTCCCAAAATACAAAATAGGAAGAATAATTATGTTGTAGATTATAATTATATTCTTCACGAAATAATTACTATTGAGTATTTATTCCAAATATAACACCTTGCTTTTCAAATAAATTCGTCATTTCTTTAACACTTTTCTCTATTACCCCTTTTATATCTTTTATTATGAAGAAATTTTAATTTCAAAAGACAATTAAAGATGTTTGATCAGATAAATGAATTAACAGCCCAGACAGTAGCTAACACTTTCATTGAGTTTAATATTAATGAAAAACGGATAAAAAGTTACTTTGCCGTTCCCTCTTAAAGATTGAAATAAACAATTAATTTCCCCATAGGCGACAATGATAGCCTTTTTCGAGATACAGGCTTTAGAAAGTTGATTTTTTTTAACGAAACCTTGCTAGAATTAAAGAAAAGTTATTAGGACAGTATTTTTTGGTCCAAAAAATATAGGTTCGCGTTGCTTTTCTTAGCGTAATTTGTACATATCTCCCATGCCTATCAATTTTGCACTTAAAAATACGTGTCTCATCCTAGCGTTTAAAAGACATCTCAGTTCCGTTATGGCTAAGGAAAATAATTTATTTGGCCTTTGGATTAATGCAGAATGCACGAAGTCTCTAATAACAAAAAATAACTAGTGTCAAGCTATCCAGCAATTCTCATCCTGCAATTCTCTTTATAAACATCTATCCTGCAATTCGTCATCCTGCAATTGCGTTTGGAAAACTACTTGAGCGACAATTTTATTTTTCTTTAAAACCATAGTTTTTGACTTTTTCGTTCGAAAACAAGATTTATATAGAAAATCAAAGACTTTTATATCCCATTAACAAAATTCTAAATTTAGTTTGCAAATTTCTAACTCATATTTACGGTTTTGTAATTAGCATTTACAATACTATCATGATGACGATTCAAACAAAGTATTATCCGTTAATAAGTCCAGTATGTGATTCGTATAAACCCATGTTAAACCCAAATTTGCGATTTTCGAAACTCATATTAACGACTAAAAATACAGAATTTTGATGTAAAAAGATTTGTTTTCATGGTATACATACAACACAACTTCTATTTAAAACTGGGTCACCCACTTGTTCAAAACCATTGCCCCGGCAGTTCTGTATGGCTAGGGGTTATAGATTCTGCTCTAATAAATAGCTTTTGGGTAGTACTACAACGAGGGGCCAAAGAATTTCTGGGGTAAGCATTCCTAGAGGACGAAAATTGCGTCCGAAACATGGAAATAAAGCCCAATTCGATAAAATACTCATTGGGGGCACCCACTTTCCGACCCATTGTCTCGGTAGTTCTTTATGGCTAGGCATTATAGACGCTGCCCTAAGGAATAGCTATTGGATAGTACTACAACGTGAGGGTAAAGAATTTCTGGGGTAAGCATTCTTAAAGGCCGAAAATTTCGTCCGTAACACGGAAAAAAGTCATATTTGATAAAATATGCACTGGATTCAACTAGAACGGGATAGTGCGTCATAAGTCAAATTAATTTTTTTTTTCTTTGCTTGCCATACATTGATTACAAAAAATAAACCATCGTATTAAATTCAAGCGCAAGCTACTTGCACGAAAAATGTGTAATACACTTTTTCTGCTTTGTTTTACAAGACATTTGCTATAATACAGATAATATCAGTTACTCATTCAACATAGACATATTGTTATTTTTTCGGAACTACTTTAAAGAATGCCGAGAGTATGGAGGGCCATTTCACAGTATGACTGCCAAAATGAATATAGTGAAAAAGTTATTAGATAACACTACATTAAGATATAATCGGATTTTTTGGCGTATACATTCCTTAGATGCGAACATTCGAATCTGAAATATTGTTTGTGTTTGATGAAGATCTAGCACATTAAATGACATTAAAGTGGTCTAAGAGATATGGGACGCACGATCGGTCTTATTCGTTTACTGTCAACGAAACAATGAACAGTGCCGAATGTTGGTACTGTATGATGTATGTTCTTCTTTAATAAATAAATCATTTATTTACTGATTCACATATGAAGTTGACACACTATAGTAATGACTACCCAGATAATTGGTTGGAAATTGGGTGACCCTAGAGCGTATTTTATCGAATTTTGCTTATTTCCATGTTTCGGACGACATTTTGGCCTGTAAGAATGCTTACCCCAGAAATTCTTTACTCTCCCGTTGTAGTAATATCAAATAGCTATTCATTAGAGCAGAGTCTCTAATCCCTAGCCACAAAGAACTACAGAATTAATGGGTCGGAAAGTGCGTACCCCAATGCGTATTTTATAGAATTTGGCTTTTTTCCATGTTTCGAACGAAATTTTGGGCTTTTAAGAATGCTTACCCCAGAGATTATCTACTATCCCAATGTAGTACTATAGAATAGCTGTTCATTGAAGCAGAGTTTTTAATCCCTAGCCATAAAGAACTACCCAGACAATTGGTTGGAAAGTGGGTGACCCTAGAGCGTATTTTGTCGAATTTGGCTTTATTTCCGTGTTTCGAACGAAATGTTGGGCCTTTAAGAAAGCGTACCCCATAAATTCTTTACCCTCCCGTTGTAGTACTATCCAATAGCTATTTATCAGAGCAGAGTCTATAATCCCTAGCCATAAAGAACTACCAAATTAATGGGTCGGAAAGTGGGTACCTCAATGCGTATTTCATCGAATTTGGCTTTTTTCCGTGTTTCGAACGAAATTTTCGGCCTTTAAGAATGCTTACCCCAGAAATTCACTACTATCCCAATGTAGTACTTTATAATACCGGTAGCTATTCATTGAAGCAGATTCTATAATCCCTAGCCATTAAGAACTAGCCAGATGATTGGTTGGAAAGTGTGTGATCCTAGAGCGTATTTTATCGAATTTGGCTTTATTTCCATATTTCGGACGAAATTTTCGGCCTTAAAGAATGCTTACTTAAAAAATTCTTTACCCTCCCGATGTAGTACTATATAATAGCTATTCATCGAAGCAGAGTTTCTAATCCCTAGCCAGTAAGAACTACAGAAACAATGGGCCTGAAAGTGGGTACCCCAATGCGTATTTCATAAAATTTGGCTTTTTTCCGTGTTTGGAACGAAATTTTTGGCCTTTAAAATAGCTTACCCCAAAAATTCTCTACTATACCGATGTAGTACTATATAATAGCTATTCATTGAAGCAGAGTCTCTAATCACTAGCCATTAAGAACTACCCAGACAATTTGTTGAAAAGTGGGTGACCATTGAGCGTATTTTATCGAATTTGGCTTTATTTCCGTGTTTCGAACGATATTTTGGCCCTTTAATAAAGCTAACCCCAGAAATTCTTTACCTTCCCGTTGTAGTACTACTCAATAGCTATTCATTGAAGAAGGGTTTATAATCCCTACTCATTAAGAACTACCAAGATAATTGGTTGGAAAGTGGGTGACCCTAGAGCGTATTTTATCGAATTTGGCTTTTTTCCGTGTTTCGAACGAAATTTTCGGCTTTAAGAATGTTTACCCCAGAAATTCTCTACTATTCCAATGTAGTACTATATAATAGCTAACCATTGAAGCAGAGTCTATAATCCCTAGCCATTAAGAACTACCCAGATAATCGGTTGGAAAGTGGGTGACCCTAGAGCGTATTTTATCGAATTTTGCTTATTTCCATGTTTCGGACGACATTTTCGGCCTTTAAGAAAGCGTACCCCATAAATTCTTTACCCTCCCGTTGTAGTACTATCCAATAGCTATTTATCAGAGCAGAGTCTATAATCCCTAGCCATAAAGAACTACCAAATTAATGGGTCGGAAAGTGGGTACCTCAATTCGTATTTCATCGAATTTGGCTTTTTTCCGTGTTTCGAACGAAATTTTCGGCCTTTAAGAATGCTTACCCCAGAAATTCACTACTATCCCAATGTAGTACTTTATAATACCGGTAGCTATTCATTGAAGCAGATTCTATAATCCCTAGCCATAAAAAACTACCAAAACAATGGGTCGGAAAGTGGGTACCGAAATGCGTATTATATCGTATTTGGCTTTATTTGCATATTTCGGACGAACTTTTCGGCCTTTAAGAAAGCTTACCCCAAAAATTCGTTACCTTCCCGTTGTAGTACTATATAATAGCTGTTGATTGAAGCAGAGTCTTTAATCCCTAGCCATAAGGAACTACCCAGACAATTGGTTGGAAAGTGGGTGACCCTAGAGCGTATTTTATCGAATTTGGCTTTATTTCCGTGTTTCGAACGAAATTTTGGGCCTTTAAGAAAGCTTACCCAAGAAATTCTTAAACATGCATAAAAACGAAACCATATCCGGGACTTCACAGATATATATCTCTTTTTGAATCGTCATGATTTTTCTAATTGTAAATTCTAGTTATAGACCGTAAAGATGAGTTAGAAATTTGTTAACTGAAGCTAGAAATTTGTGAATGGGATATAAAAAACTTTATATTTATCTTTTTTTTCAAACAAAACAAGTCAAAAACCATGATTTTGAAAAAAATAAAATTGTCACTCAAGTTGTTTTTCGAACGCAATTGCAGGATGACGAATTGCAGGATAGCTTTATCGCAAAAGAATTGCAGGATGCGAATTGCTGGATAGCTTGACACTAGTCAAAAAATAACGGGCGCACATATCAACCAATCATGATTAGCTATACACTTAATTCTGAATACCAAGTTATGCTCATAAAACGGCTGCGCCCCTAAAATCTAATGGTTTATTGTAACCTATACGGTATTTAATACTTTCTAGAATCATGCAATTCATAGTTCGTTAGATGCACAAATATATATGCCACACAAAAATCATCTTCAAAACGTTCTGGCATTTCTCTCTGAATTTTCACAATTTTTAATCAGAGGTGACCCCAGTCAATAATTTAAAATCTAATGGTTTATTGTAACCTATAGGACGCTAGCTGTCACAAAGGAATTTCTTTAAATAATTGTTATCATATTTCATGTAAACAAACCTTTAATGTGAATTAGGTGCACATATCAAAATGATCGGATTTATTGCATCTATAAATAGCATCAGTGGAAATACCAGATTTCAGTAAATAGAGTTTAATTGGTTTGACAAATAGCTGATGTATTTACGGCAGCCGCATCAAAAATAAATACGGACATATAATTAGTATCAGATACTTATGATATAATCAAGCAAGTGATTATATCAACCTATCGATCGCGATGTATTCAATCTGATTTTCTCACCCTTTTCATGAAATAGTGACCTATTTTAGCTCATCACTACCACTCATTACATAGTAAGTGGCCCCGAGATCTTCAGATCTACCTTTTTAAACGCATTTAAGTAACATATGTATAATTGTGTGTGTTTTATCAATAGCTAATACTGTGGTATTATCTTTGTGGCGTTATCAACCATGTAATTACGCATGCTATTCTATGCATCGGTTTCCAATGTTTGAATGAGTTTACAAAAATTATTACTTGATATTGACCTTCAAGACAAAACCACAACCTTGATAAAGGTAGAATTTTGCGAAAGACTGTAATTATTTGTGGTACCGCTTTTAACAAACAGGATGTTTGATTATGATAAGGAAGAATTGAAGCTCCATTATGTTGTGTCAAAACTTTAAAGAATCCAGAGTGTAACAAAACTCCACTTAACTTAATAGTCATTTCATCATAAAGTTTATAACACAATTCCGTCTGTTGAACACGTACGGTTTCTACATTTTCCATTTTTTTTTACATAAAACTACATATCACACATACAGAGAAAAGTATATTTAATTCTAGGTATCTATTTAAACTTAGGCCTACATATTATTTCTTGTTAATATCTCTTACTCATTTTTTTAGTTCGTAATACACTATACAATATAAAAAAGAAGATGTGGTATGATTTCAAAAGAGACAACTCTCCACAAGAGACAAAATAACACAAAAAAATAACTGCTAAAGGTGACACCGTACGGCCTTCAACAATGAACCCAAACCTAATAGTTAATAAACTTCACTTTCTTATCTGTTTTGGGACCTTATATCAAATTATCACTAACATTGGTTATAAAGATAATTTGTGTTGTTAGTTGATTTACAAAATTCAACTCCGACATTTGGTTTAAGTCTTAATGTTCTTTATCTTATATTATTGAATATATATATATTGAAGTTTTAAGTTTTGTCCACGCTGTGCATAAAAAAGGGGAAAAATTAAGGCTGAAAATGCACCAAGTATTTATATTCAATTCATCCATGAGTATTTGTTAAGCAGTGAAACCAGTAGAATTCTATTGGAACATTTTTCAACAATTTGATGTTTGAATAGACAAAATGTGAATATTCGTATTGAATATGAATATATCGTGCATTTTCACCCTTATTTTTCCTATATTTTTTTTACCTATATATATATACTTTGTCTATCCAACGCAATTATAATTTTGAACGTTGTTTTCAATTTAGATTTGTATAGTAGCATGAGTTCGAATCCCGGCGAGGGAAGAACAAAAAATTTGCGAAAGCAAATTTACAGATCTAACATTGTTGGGCTGATGTTTAGACGAGTTATATATATATAAATACTTAAAATTGAATTCTCCGTCCACACTAGTAGAAAAAGAAATAAAATTAAATTTCAAAATGCTCTTAAAGTCCTTAAATTTAATCTTCTACATTTTTTCACCAACCGGTTTCACATCTTTGTATTAATCATGGATGATAATGAATATATATATATAGTGAGGCCAACAATGCTGGATCTGTAAATTTTTGTTCTTCCCTGGTCGGGATTAGACTTCATGCTACTGAGATATCGTGGCACCAAATCTCCTTGCACTATGCAATATTTTCTGAATTACAATCAATTCCAACAAATGTTATTGTACGAGAAAAAAACAGACAGAAATTTGTTTATGCATATAATGATAATAATAATAAAATAAACACGAGGGTTTTGCCGTTTTACCACTGATAAGATTTACCGATAGCGTCAAAGAATTATACAACAAAAACATGCAATTGTGAATAAAAATGGAAACATAATATGATTGGAACGCGAGATTAAACATTGTAAACTATAACCTATGCAAAGATTTAAGTTATAAAAATCATGATAATTCGATAAAGTCTTATCAATTCATAAATTGGTACAAAAATAAATCATTGTAAAACAGATATGGAATGGATATATGGATTATCAAACTTGATAAGTATTACAAATTTATGTTGTATCCTAATTATACTTATGATACTATTAAGTTATCTTCCTTACAACTTCCTTTAAGACAAAAGTTGTTATCTCCCATGTCTTAATTGTCAGGGTGAGTCTAAGAAAGATAACTCAAATTTGCCACAAGATGTAAGTAGAATTATGCTTTTTCATAATATTATGGTATTTCCTATTTGCCTCGACTGATCAACATCAACATATTCCAAGGTATGTACTTTGAGTAAAGGGGAAAGATGATATTTGTCCAAATAATGCTTTATTTATCTAAGGATCACAAATACAAGAAAAATTAGGAGATATGGTACGATTGACAAGGATAAGTCTATCCATCAGACCACAGGGCATACCGATGTGCAAAATTATAAGTCATCGTAGGCTTTTTAGTCATGATCAAAACAAATACTGTAAAAGGATATATAAAAAATTACAAAATGGAGAAATATTGCAAAGGGAAAAATAGAATTTTGATAAAAACTGCAACAGAAAGAGTAAACAACTTTACTAAATATTATTGTTATACATATGCATATTCACGGTTCTGCGATCTGTAGATACCTATACTTTGGCATTGCACAAGATTTGACAGTTAATGACATCTTTACACAAACTCCATTGATTGTTGGATGTGTACTGATTGATATTTCAGTCTTATATACATGATTGTTTTACTAGTTGTAATTGAACAGGCTGTCAGTAACTGGGAGTACTCTTAGGTCTGTAATTTGCATCTTTTTTGTAAGGAGGGATGTATACATTCTCTCCCATCCCGTCTCAGGTTTTGTTAGATGTGTTTTTCTACTTTATATCGATCTGATGAGTAAGCACTTTTCAACTGATTTTATAGTTTGTTCTTATGTTGTATTGTAACACCACTGTCTGAGATTAGGGGAGGGTGTGGCGCCAGCATACATGTTTAACCCCGCCACATTTTGTATATGCCTGTCCCTAGTCAGGTGCCTATATTTCCAATGTTATCGTTGGGTCATGTCTGTCATATTTGTTTTTCGTACTTGTTTTGATATGAATAAGGCCGTTAGTTTTCTCAATTGAATTGTTTCATATTTTATATGTCGAGGCCTTTTATAGCAGACTATTCGGTATGGCTTTTTCTCATTGTTGAAGGCCGTACGATTGCCTACAATGGCTTACATCCACTTTATTTGAACTTTGGTGGTTAGTTGTATCATTGGTAATTATATCAAATTTCCTTATTTGTATATAGTCAGCGCCCAACGAAATCTATTGAAATATTTTATCCTGGCTCTGGACAGGCAAATTATAAATGGCGTGGGGTTTATTATATTCGGGAGAGCGTAACCCTCTCCTTAATATGGTCAGCGGTGTAACAACATACAAACTGTCAAATCAATTTTAAAGACCTAGACTTATCAAATTGGCACAAATCACCAAACAACCCAAAGGACACAAAATTAAAAGACACACAGTACTGATCTTAGAATTTTCGGAATAACTGAATGCGACTCCAAAGCCTAATTTCAACTGATATATTCAATAAACCATTTTATTCCAGACTAAAACACACTTATTATATGTCAAAGCATAAACAAGATGTTCAACTTTCGCAAATATATCGAGATCGTGAAATAGTTTGACAGCCGGGATGGTGGGAATGGTTTTTCATTCGCTATGAAATGCGCTTCTTTCTCTACAATTATCTTTTTATTGTGAATTTGCACATCGCATTTCAGTTATCGTTTGCGTCAAATGGAGTCACATATTTATCGTTAACAATTACCTAAGCAAATCGTACCTTTATTTGTGATAATAAATTTTAAAATAAGAAGATGTGGTATGATTGCCAAAAAGACCGCTTAATGTATGCACATTTGTATAATCATTCAAAAACTGGCACTAATTTTCGGATTATCGGGTATCGTTCCGATATTAAAATTATATACAATCACAAGTTTATAAAATATGATAGCGTGTTACCTTGTTGAAATGTTTAACTTATATTTTACTTTTTATCTGTACAATATGCCCTGTTGGCTGTGAATTAATTTCATTGGTAATGATGTTTATTTAGAAACACACAACTGATTTTAGAATGAAAGATTCTAGTTTCAAAATCTAGTTAAAACAAAATTAAATATGTATATGCATTGGTTATCGCATATGAGATATAATTGATAAACTGAGCTTAAGGAACATCACATATGACACCGTATGTTTTTTATTTGTCTCAATAATAAGTCCGTCACTCTTATTCTCGTTTAAATCCTACTACCGAAAACAAGTCATATCCGTGAAGAACATGAATTTTATTTGATTCTTCTTTTTCCTTCATTACTGTTATGCGTAGTGTTCTGTTGTCTTATATTTGAAAAAAGAATATAATGTAACGAGAAAGCATGGATTAGTAAAACCTTAATGTTTAGAATAACTTATAATTTGATAAATAGTTACTTAACTGAAATGACTTAAATTGTAAACTTATTTTTAGTAAAATGCATTTCATACAACGTTAATACTATCTCATCTATTTTCAATACTTAATCATTAAAATTAACAAAAAAATTTTAAATTGAGCTATTTACCTTTAACCTCACATTCAAAGGTTGTGGCACTTTTTTTGTAGTCTACAACCGAGTGAAAAAAAACCTTATCTATTATTTAAAATATTGATGAAGTAATATTGTTCCATTAGAGCCATAAAGTCTTGTCACCCGACTTTGATATTCAACTGCAAGTGCAAAAACGATGGTACATTAGTAAAGAAATTAAACTTAAAAAAAAGTTGAATAATACGGTAAAATGTCACTACAAATCCATTTGCACTGATCCTATCCCAACTAGAAATAATAAATAGATTGGTTTAACATGACGTCTTGGCGATATACCATTTTAAGAGGTAACGAGGAAATTGAATTCGCCTGGTCGCGTTAATAAGGTAAGCGTTCTCTGTTTCCAGACATTGAAAATATAGCGAAATGAAATCTGTTAATTTACATATCAGAAGAATATTCCGGTATCCAACACTCCCCGATTCGTGCAATTTCCCAACTTATACTTGTCCCCTTTAAACCATATTCTATACAATAGCATGAATTACACAATACAATATACCTTTTACTAATTGAATAAAACATGATACAAATCATTCAAAAGTATTTGCCAAAAACGCCTGCGATTACCAACAATGTTTATTTTTAATAAAAAATTCATAACGGAGGTGTTAAACTTTTCACTGATATTCCACCGCATGATACACAATTTACCGCTACACAATACACAATACCAATCATGAGTCACCTCTTAAAACGGCATTCTTTCGAGACAACCTTTTAAACAATTAAGGTCATCTAAAATTATTTCTAACAGAGGTAACCGATGCACAAGTGCCAATCATTTGTGCAGGTCACTATTTACCTTCGTGTACTCATAAGTCGAGGACAAATTGAAAACGCCATGGCAAAACCGAAAACGACCAAAAGACAAACAACACAGTTTACGAAACACAACTTTGAAAACTAAAGACAGAGCATCATGAATCCCAATAGAGATTAGGGTGATCTCAGGTTCTGTATAAGGGTAAGCAGATTCACCACTTGGAACTCTTGGTTTTCTTGCTACAAGCAACCATCAAAATTGGTAATGAAAATAGGTCCACCCAGTATACTACACAAACATAGAAACATTGGCGAAAATGGTGCATGCATAATTATAATATGGCAGCATTAATATGTTTCAGATGTCAAGCACAAAATGGAAATTCAATTGTCGGGTCATGCAAATCAAGTACACAGCGTCAATGGAAACGAATAAACATTAGTTACAGCTTATTTTAACATAAGGTCATTTAAAAAAACTCCAAATTTAATTTTTTCTAAAAGCACATATAACAATTGGATGAAAGGCTTTCAGTCAGTGAACAACTGTGTTATTCTTTATACGGATCAAATTGATTTATCAGTGCAGTTCAAATTATATCGTAGACATTTCCCAATCCATATGACTAAGGCATTCATTTTGAATCAAACAAGTCTTTGGGCTTTTGGTTTGCAACCACGAATCAAAGAGATTTACAACCAAAAAGGATACCCAATTCCGGGTCGACCCGCTTATTCATCTGCAATGCATGCTAAGTATGAATTGACCGGAAGAGTAATACAAGAACAAATATTTACGACGAAATATCTTGCATGGATTGATATAGGCTATCTTAGAAGAATGAGACCTGACTACTTTCAAATGAAACCGCCAAAAAGTATGAAAGATGATCATATTTCATTTTCGCAAGTAGCTTTTTTCAATTCAAACTTAACTCTCAAGGACATTATGTATCAAACTAAATATTATATAGCTGATGGACTTTTCATTGGAAGACCAGAATATCTTTCATTGTTCATAGAGGATTATAAAATGGCCGTAGAAAGTTTACTTAAAATGAAATTGATGAACTCTGATCAGCAAATCTTGTATGCAATGTATTCAGCAAAATTATTTTTTCAGCCAAGAATACGAATTCAAACATTCTTTGACGATAAAAGTTTGAGAACAGCGAGACCTAAGCGATGGTTTTATCTAGGTAATCTATGTTCAGAAGTCAATAAACCGAATGTCAGTGAAGAAAAATGCATTTTTAATTAGATTTTATTTTATTCATTCTTTTTTACATATAAATTAAAGGTGATGTGGTATGATCGCCAATGAGACAACTATCCGCCGGATAGGCAAAGGACAATAATTACGATACATTAGAGGCAAGTTTATTGATATTGAATTAAAAAAAAAATAATTCTGAACCTTACATCTATGTTATAACACAAAACCGTTGGGAACTAAAATAATCCCAAAAGGAGCAAGGTAATTAGATACATGGTACCAATATTATTATACCAGAGCTTTGCTTGAGGGAGATACATTCATTAATCTAAAAAAAAAATCAACAATTTTTACTAGCAATTTTCACTAAACAAATGTCCGCTTTTTCACCGTCTTCAACTACACATGCAACAAACATAACCGAATCCAAGCTCAGTCAAAATGTGACAGTAGCAAATAGGACATAGTCGGTAAATCAAACGAATAAATGGGAAACAAATACTGCAGACTTTAACTAACGACAACTAATAAATTACAGACTGCTGATTAAGAACATACAGAATTATGCCAGAGGTAATCATGTTTGAGAGCACTGAACACATCCCCTACACTAGGAAAATGGCCACCAACACCACAAAAGACCCAAATATTAAAATCACTGGGACAAGACTTGGCTTATCAGATTGTCGTGAAACACAAACCACAATAAACAAAAAAAAAAAAAACAACAGTAACACAAATAATTGAACTAAGAGTAGTCGTGGTTACTGAAATCTGGTTTATAGCATCTTAGAAATAAGGAACAAGTCATATTTCCCCAGATTATCAATCAAACCACATCCTACAGTTTGAGTGGACAACAACTTCGATCACATTTTCTGTTATCCTTTACCAGCATGATCGTGATTCGGCATATTCTGTAAAACGTTTACATCGAAAATGTACTTAATTTCTACAACTTGATGGTTAACTTCCTTAACCAGCAATTATAACCTGTCACGTATTATCATATTACCATGATCAGTCAACCAATAATTCTGGGTCAAAATTCTAATATTTTGTTTAACATTCTCATCATCATGAACATGTGCACTCATTGTCAAGCTAATTTGACCACGATTGGATAACGCAATGTCAACGTGCTATCGACTGGAAGGTACAACAAGACATACTATCACTTTTCTACAGGAAAAATGTTTATGCCAAATGGAATTCCAATGATTAGCGAAACGTGACAACCACGTTATTTCAAAATTATATTAAAAAATAAATATGTATGCTAGTCAACTATTAAATAAATGGCCATGCGAAAGATAGTGTTCTTATGTAAATATTCCCAAATTTTCGAAAATATGAAATGTTCATATAGTATTACACATTAAAGTGTGTCGCTTAGATTTATATTTATATAACGAACATGTGTTAGAAGAAGCCTCAGTTTAAGCTGATGTCCTGGAAACTAATACTTAAATGACACTATAACGATTGCTTTTCCTAACCATATGCTGTCAAAATAATTACACAAATGTATACGTCCATTAAACATTCAAAATGAATCAGATATAATTAAACTGTTTTGTAAGCTAACTTTAAAACGAATAATTATGAGTTCAATTGGAGCAATTCAGTACAAGATGCATTAACAAATTCATTTTGACCATTACATTTATTACCACAATACTGAGATCAAAGATTTTTACAAAGTTTATTCATTCCTTTTTCTTTTGATTTAACTTATCTTTTTTATCAAACATTTCAGTAGGGAATATTCATTTAGATTAAATAATCAATCAACAATTACATTATAGCATTACACAAATGTTTTATAATGTACTACTGAGAAGTTATATTTATAATCATGTTTTTTTTTTATATAATGGCAAAAAGTGTATTGCGAAACTAGTATATCTTAGTTATTCGGTCTTTGAAAGGTAGTTGTTTTATTTACACATGCTACAATCATACATAATCTTTGTTTTATATCTGAGGGCAATTACAAATTATGTGATAAGTCTTATTCGGTGATATTATAATCGAAAGGCAGGATTGTGGTTACGACAATTAGGACATATCATTGTCATCTGTGATAGAAATCTTTCACAACGGTCAACCAAATCATGTTTTAATCAATAAAACTTTTAATGTTTTCCACTCTACCACTTGGAATTCTTGGTTCATTATCTTTATTGTAAGCTGTTTAGTAAACCAATTTTGGACTGACACGGCCATTTTGATATGAAAAACTCTTTTAAGACTGAAAAATACATTATTTAGTCACGTTCACTCCATTTCCATAACAATTTGCAGGAGGTAAATCAAGATCTGTTCAGCCTATTTACAGACTCTTCCGTATTCGTTACTTCCCTTTGCCAAAAAAAAAACCATACTGAATTGAAGGCTTCTGAGCAATATTGGATTGACTTGATATCTGTCTGAACAGATCTGAATTTACAAACAAGAAAATATCCAGTAAATAACTTATACTCTTAACATCTTTGGTTTTAGACATTTCAGATGATGTAAAGATAAAAAAAAAGCCGCTTAGGACTAAAATCTATTTACTAGTGCAACAACCCTGTCATAGAAATCCTGACATAAATAGCGAAATATTGCGTGAATATATAAAATATAACAATCATTTTTATAACACTCATTAGCGTGTTGAAGTTACATTCTTAGGCATTTATTATATTTATATAAATACATATATGACTACTTGTGATCCTTTATCCTGTCGACACTGTTTACTTATAGTTTGGCATTGCACTAGGTCGTGCGTATCTCAAACTGTTTATGACGTCTTTACACTAAATCCGTTGGATGTGTAGTGATTGATACTTTTGAAGAACGTGATTTATCTTTTAGTTGTATTTGGCTTTGAACTAGCTTTTAGTGATTGCGAGTATTCTTAATTCGGTGCTTTGTGTCTATTGTTTTTATGTTAGTGGTTTTTGTTGCTCGTACTGATCTTCAGATTTAAGTCAATTGCAACGATTTTTACAATTTGTTCTTATGTTGTGGTGTTACAACGCTGACCGGGGGGGAAGGGGGGGGGGGGGGGGGGCTCGGTGGCCGAGTGGTATAAGTAGTTACTACTGTAATCACTAGCCAGTCAACACTGAGGTTGTGAGTTCGAACCCCGCTCGTGCGGGTGCACTCGACTCCAATCTTAATTGACTAGGATTGTCAGAAGGTCGGTGGTTTTCTCCGGGCACACCGGCTTCCTCCGCCAATAAAAACTGGCCGCCGCGAAATAGCCCAAAAGCGGTGCTTAAAAGTGGCGTTAAAACACCAAAAATCAAAATCAAATCGCTGTCCCGGATCAGGAACATGTATTGAATTGGTTGTTGTTGGTTCATGTCTCTCAAATTGTATTTTTGTAAATTGGTTTGTTACAAATTATGCCGTTAGTTTTTTCATTTGAACTGTTACGCGTTTTTTCATGCCGGGGCCGTTAATTGCCGGTGTATGAAGGACGTACGGTGGCCTATGATTAATTACTACCACTTTAATTCAACTCCCATAGTTTACATACATGTATTTGAATATCAAGTACAATTGTTTTACCTGATAATCATCATCGTAATACATAATAATATCGTATATCCAGTTCATTGACTACCATGTGTTAATTTAATAGGGACGACATCAAAAGATCGATGTCGGATAAAAAACATAATTCAAATAGTTTGGGGGTAGGGGGCCTGGGTGGGGTAAAAATCAATGCAAGTTTTGTTATCCAACATCGATTTTTGGATTGAAAAATACGGATTCAAATTCGGCCATAAGATATGTTCGGACTTTTAAAGCAAATAAAAGTAATTAAATCGTACCGGAAAGTAAATATTTTGGCCGAGTATTGGAGCGAAATCAATTATAGTATCTACGTCCTTTTAACGCTTTATCGATTGTCAATTTTGAATAATATGAAACCATATACAGATAAACACAGATTGTTTTGGTGCTATTACATTTCCTTTGAACTGTTTTTAATAACCAAATGAAAGTTGAAATCTGAAATAAAAATAAAAATTTGAAAGTTATATAGAATTTATTGAGACAGTAGAAAAATATGACAGAGGTCAACAGACCTTGAATAGACATTACGTAGATCATATCACATCCACTATATTCATTTGGGATTGTGCTTTTCACTCTCTCTACAGTTTGAACAAATGCACTGCCCTCTTAGCACAATACATGTCAATAGACTACTATTTAGTCTAAAGTTTTATATTTAATATGAAACAATGACCTGTTTTATATTCATTTGAAAAAAGAAACAAAGAACAATCAAAATCATAAACCCACTATTTATCCATGCCATCAGTGGAATGATGAAAAATGCAGAATTCATGAAGACTGTTGTGTTTATAAAATTATAATTTAAGTGACTTTTTTGATGCATACTAAAATACACATCACTTTTTTCCAATATTTTTTTAAAAATGATGTCCAAGTTAATATACAGAACAAATATACATTGTTGGGTAAAAACAGACCCATGACACAAAAAAAGTGATAATCTGAATTGAAATTATTGATGTGATTGACACAAATTAAGTATTAAATCTGGTATATAACCATGTATGGGTGATAAAACAATAAAGAACGTGTGGTAAGTACTAGAGTACAATGTAGTATGAAGCATTATATATGTGGCAATTTACTAATATACATAATACTGCACATATGCACAGACATTAATTAATAAATATCGATTACAATAAGAATATAAGAAGTGTTCTTTCTGTAAAAAGTATCTAAATAACTTTCAACAAGTTTTCCCTAAGATACAATAAGTTAAGATTATTTCATATGGAATAGAACACACCTTTTAGCTTAAGGCAGTAGAACTAAATATCCTTTCCCATGTTTTCTTGATAAAGATTTCAATTGTCACGCTGCATATATACTCCATATCCAAGCGTAGCAAGAGTACGTTAAATGCAATTTCAGCAAAGCTTGTACAGACTGCATATTAAGTTTAATTTGATCGAATATGCACGGAAAATTTGTGACCTTTGTTTTTATCGTTTCTCCCGTAATGACTAAACTATTGGGTCATTTGCTGTTGTTCAGTATTTTATTTTTCAGAAACTCAAACCTTTGGTCTGAGACGCAACTGCTACTGGCTATCTATGAACAAAATTGACATACACACGGTAAATAGAATCATGCGATTTTACTGTTACTACTGGGTTTTAGCCTCTGCTATTTTATTAGAAATCTGTTAGAGCAGTTTTTATGCAAGAAGCACACTCCTGCAAATGAAGTCTGTAAAGTGTGAAAATGTACAAGCGTTACGTATCAATTGAAATAGTTCAATGCCATACCTTTGCGCGGAGGGTAAGTTACTGCTTGCTTGGAAATGGGAGAGTTGACACTTGAAAAATTGAAATCATCACATTTGTCATAAATTCTAGTTTGAATACATATCCATGTAGTCATCTTTTCATATTCAATATATTATCAGAACTTTCATTAGTTTAAAAATACCACAGTGTGACTATATTTATTTGCATTGGTGTATAGTTATTTTCTGTTATTAAGCTTATTCAAATTTCAAATCGCCAGTTTCTTGCAACTCGTATCTTCGTCAAACCTAATTTATAGTACATATCCAATCTTTGTATGGGGTGTCCCCTGTTTACTTGAAATTTTACATTGAAACTCATCGAATAAGTTCAGAAGAAGACGCATTTCAACTAGTCTTGACGAACTGAATATGTATTTTTATATGACACTTAATTTCATTAACAGTGTGGTCTGGCCACTCAATAGATTTCTGAGGTTCTATTGTCAGACACCTTAAAATGTAAAGCATGATTTAGCAAGCAGATGGTGAAAGCTTTACATTATGAAAACAACACGTTCTTATGGATGATTTTAGACTGTACATAAAAGTCATAAGGACAGACTTATTAAGCTAGTTTTCTTTATGAATTAATTGTTTCCTATTTTTTATGTCGGGGCCTTTTATAGCCGACTATACTGTATGTTTTTTTTCTCATTATAGAAGGCCGTACGGTCGCCTATAATTGCTTACATTCACTTCATTTGAACTTGGGTGGATAGTTGTCTCATTGGCAATCATACCACATCTCCTTATTTTTATATTAACTAGTCAAATGTATACGTTACAGTCATGTTTTGGCAATGTTGGCAGGCCTTTCCGGCTTCATTCAATCCATAAACCAGAAGTATTAACTTTCCTTCATTTTATTTGGACTAAAACATAAACACACAAAAAAAAACAACAGTAATTTGAACAGCCTTTTACTTATATATTTGAAAATTTGAAATACAAATATATATTATTTTTTTTTTCTATTATCAGTCATTTCTTATATAAATGAGGACTCGTACTTAGCCATGACTCATCTGCCTGTGACAGAAATTTTAGGGGCTAGATAATGGCTTTATCATATCCCACACTTTTAAGTTAATAAATAATATGTCTGTACTTACAGCTTGGAAAATTTTGTTGCCTCTTTAGACTCGGTTTGTTTTTGTTCGTTCAAATGTTTTATGTAATAGTATTTGGATTTACACTCATATTACCTACATTCTACCTGACACACTTACGTGATCATCGAAAGCGGTTTTATTTGTGTATCGTGGCTTAATAAAGGTAGATTTTTGACCGTGTAAATTCTATCCATTAATTTCAAGATCTCTTTTAAATGACTGTACCAAGGCAGGAATATGCCTGTTGTTTTCCATTCGTTTGATGTGTTTGAGCTTTTGATTTACCATTTGACAAATGCCTTTCCGTTTTTAATTTTCCTTGGAGTTCGGTATTTTTGCTATCTTACTTTTTTTTTAAGTCTTTCTAATTCATTCATTTATTTTCAAGAATTTGCAAGACGCGAGCAATTTAGAGCTTGACAAAATGAAAAGACAATTTTTTATTGTTGAATAATTGTCGTTTACTGTGAGTTACAACAAGGGAGTAGGAACTAGAATGTTTACCTGGTAACGACATTTTCGTTTGAAGACTGCATGCTGATCTCTAGGTTTCTAATGACATGTTTGTGTTGTTGGGTTGCTGTCTTATTAACTTATACCGTCACATCTCACTCTATTTACGGAGAAAAGTAAATACAGAATACAATTAGGGTTTTCCATCAAATAAAGTCTACAAAGAAAATGAATAGCAATAGTATGACAATATCGCAGGGAAACATTTCTCTAGTTGGCACAAAATGTATTGGATTTTAATGACTATTAACACAAATTAAGAATGCCGACAAAAGCCCGGCCACTTTATAGATACTTCTATAATAATCGTAAAACTTAAAATATCATATTAGAAATAAAACTGTTTATGCTTAATTGTGGCTTTTAATTTCTAATGCATGTCCTGAATTCACCTTTTACGCACCAAGATGTAATGATAATTTCGGTATATTTGGAATTGATGTTCTTTTTAGCAGAGTATTTACAGGCGGAATAAAGGTTTATTTAGTGGTAAAAGACATGTTTAAGGAACAATCGTTAATATAGAAATAATAAACTGGGGTATTATTGTTAGTGAGACAACTTTCCAACAGAGGCCAAATGACGTAGAGGCTAGCAACTATACGTCTCCGTACGTTCAACAACAATGGTCAAAATTCATTCCACACAGAAAGCTATAAAAGGCCCTGCTTTGACGAAAGAAAAAACAAATCAAACAAGAACGCTTACGGCATGATGTATGTACACCACAATAAACGAAAAACAATATGATATACAGCAACAAACTACAACCAATTATTGTAGGCTCTGAACTTGGAACAGGAACATACACAATGTAGCGGATTTAAACATGTTTTCGTGCGCCCAATCATCACTTTAATTTGGGACAGTGCTGATACAGCACAACATAAGTACAAACAATAAATGTCAGTTGAAAAGGCTTAACTCATCAAAACAATACAAAACCACAAAAGACAGAAAATAAAGATCTTAGAGTACTTGCAGTTACTGAAAGGTATTTCAAAGGAAAAGCATCACGTATCTAAGACTAAACTATCGATCAGTATAAATACAAAATCCAATGGATTTAGTGTAAAAACGTTAGAAAAAATTATGGCCGTGTACAATGGCAAAATATAGGTATCGACAAAATGTAAGACCGTGAATGTTCATAGGCGTATAGTAATAATTAGTTGGGTTTTATTTTATTGACAACAAAATCAATATTTATACCGATAAAACAATATTCAAAGATCTAATTACAGTGTTAAATTTGTAACCTTTTATAATTTTTTTAAAAGGATATATAAGTTAAGCCGAACCGTATCTTAATTTACGGGCTCGATAAACAACATCACCGTAAAAAAAGGATGTGCTTCCCCGTTTGTGATAAATTTTCTACTGTGTACATAGACAGCCAAACTTCCATCCAAATTTAAAAAGAAAAAAATTTAGTAAAGGTTTGAAGTAATTGGTAACGAAATCCTTGACTTAATAATTTACCAGTAATACATAAATTACGCTCACTAAAATCCCCAAAAAATCACTTCAGATACGAGCAAAGCGATCGGATTGGGAAACATAAAACACAGTAAAATGGGACAAAACATCTACAACGTAATATAACTACTGAAGAAATAGCGCGTAGCTAGTGAAATTGGAATCATCCAGTACTCACCATGTGGTAAACGTAGTCAAAGCAGAAGCAAGTACCCTTACATTGACAAAAGGCTTGGTGACCATAAACAGAGACAACAGAATAACAATATAACACATGTATGTGCGCAGATGCAGCTTCATATCTTTTGCATATTAAGTAGTGTATGACATTTGTAATAATCAAGGTCAACTGTGTCTTATTCTGGGTATGAGTCATTATTGTAGGATTCAAAAGTGTATATAATTTACAAGTAAGTATATATGAAATCTATGTTGAAATAGTGCTATGGTCAGTATGTCCAATGCCATGTATTTGAAGAAATTTACTTACATTATCATTTAATATTTCGCTCATATATTGTATGATATTCATAAGAATGATACTGATATTTTTTCTGAATGAATGAGTATTACTTTAATACAATTAATCCTTATTTTGAATTGTTTTATCACAACTCATAATCCAAAAGAGATCATCAGCACATAAAATTAGCTTCAATTTCACTATCACTTATAACAAAAACGGTTTTCAAGACACTTAAACTGGTTGTAAATTGATAAGCCCATTGTCAATTTATGTTTTATTTCAGTTAATCTGTGCATATATTTTTCAACCTATATAGATATAAGAAGATGTGGTATGAGTGCCAATGATGTCTACATTTTTCATACAATTTTATATCGTAATTTCAAAATGTCTGCATAGGTTGAATGAACGCGTCCAAAGTACAAGATACTTTTTACTGACTTGGTTAAACAGAAGTTATTGTTAATCTTCAATAATTACTTATAGCCATTCGTATTTCATCAAAAAAGAAAAAGACCAACAGACAAACAACAGTACGCAAAACACAACATAGAAAACTAAAGACTGAGCAACACGAATCCCGTGGAAATCTGGGGGTGCTCTCAGGTGCTCCGGAAGGGTAAGCAGATCCTGCTCCACATGTGGCACCCGTCGTGTTGCTCATGTTAGTAAATACCCGGTAATTAGTCTAATTCGGTAGGTCACATTCGGGAAAAAGGGGACGGGATTGTAGTTACGACAATTGGAACATATTCGCTATCATCTGTGAAACGGATATTTCATAACGGTCAACCAACTCGTGTTGGCGTCCGTCAAATTTACGATTGGATGATTTCAACTTCACCTGTTGGAACTTTTGGTTTGATAGCTTCCTTGTGAGCAGCAACCCTCTATCAAGGAAATCATGATAGTAAATGTGAAGGAGAATAAAACCTGTTGGGTAGTTTGTGAAACACCATTTTTATTTTGTTAACATCATAACGAATTTTAGTTCGACACAGGTTGCCAGTATACAAACCAAGGATAAATCAAATAACAATAACTAACTACTCTCATCAACGTTTGATATGGCATTTGCAAATATACTTTAACATCCACAATTCCATCAACCAATCAATGTTGTGCAGATTGACTTAAATACAGTTATCAAATATGATGCCAATTTCAAGGAACACCTTAGTAGCTTCCTGAAAAAAAAACCGCTTTCATCAAAATCACAGTACTACATAAATGCTATCAATCACAAACACAAAAACAGTCACCAAATAATTTTTTTACCTAAATTGAAAAATTGTCTTGGTAATTGGAATCAAGCGTAACTAATTTCATTTGTTTCGTTTAATCTATCACATTTTTATATGTGCTGAAACGATGTCACAGAAGCGTGTCTTCAAATCCCGCTAAGGGAAGAACAAATATCAATTACCGCAAATTTGCAGATCGTACATTGTTTTGTCCTACTTTAAAGTATATATCTTTGTATAACGAAGTATATAAAGACTAAAGAAGACAACCAACCAGCATATTTGATTGATATTACAACAAAAACAAAAACACAGGAAAACATGTCAAATGAACATGTCTAAAGCGAAAAGATTATTATTCAATATGTTCAGCACTAACTAGAAGATCTGGAACCGAAAACAGAATTGAACTTTTCCTTGTGCAACCAAAGAATATCAATTACAGAAAAGATGTAGAATTTCCTGAATTAGCGCAACATATTAAGAGACTAAGCCGTAAAACGCATTCAAAATCTTGGTTCGAACCGAGGACAAGTTGAGCCGGTATTATTTCACTGATGCCTTAGATGACGCGGATACACGTTTGAGTATACATCAAGCTCACCAAAAAATCAATAGATGATGCAGTTAGGTTAGCAGTTGAGCTTGAGGCGTTTTACATCGTGAATAAACAGAGGGACAAACATTCAAGTGATCGAAATTTTGCTGCTTAAGAACTTTTAGAAGTATCTGGTGCAGTTAAAACACTATCTGAAGTCGTAGAGGAACTTCGAGGTGAACTTCAGTTTCTTAGGCGCGGTATGAATCAGCTGAAACGCGGATTAAATAACAATTACAACAAGCCGAGAAAAAGGAATGTTGGACTTGCGGAAAGACAGACCATATTAGAAGAAATTGCCTGCAGGAAGATAAAACTAACAACAATTATCAGCAAGAAGACAGAGTCAGAACTGGTCGCGTAACGAGCGGCGATGGACGAATGTATATATCTGGTAAATTTCAAGGACAAAACGATCAATGTTCAATAGATACAGGTGCAAATGTGATACTTTTGAACGTTAATGTATACAATTCCCTGTACGATGGATACAGAGTGATGTTGCATCCAACACATGCAAACCTTAAACTTACGGACGGTAAATACGTGCAAGTAAGAGGAATTTGTAGAATGAACATTGAAATTGGGGAGACACTTGAGTTAAAACCGGTCGCGTAGCGAGCAGCGATGGAAGAATGTATACAAATGGTAAATGTCAAGGACAAAATTATCAATGTTTAATAGATACAGGTTCAAATGTGATATTTTAGGTTTGCGGACGGTTAATTCGTGCAAGTAAGAGGTATAGGTAGAATGAGTAGCTGCTATAAATAAAGATGTTTTGTCTTTATGAAGCAAAACAGGAGTTGCATTGATGTGACCAACAGTACAATGGCTGTCAACACAGACGATTTTTCTTGTGTAGTATTGATACTATAACTGCCCTTGAATTTTTACTGGATAACATATTTGTTCGCTTTGGAGATTCCGTATATCGTCAGGTTATCGGAATTCCCATGGGGACTTACTGTGCACCACTTATTGCGGACCTGTTTCTGTATTGTTATGAGTTACAATTTATGACTAAAATCAGCAAAGACCCATCAAAACAACATCTGATTCAAAAATTTAATAAGACTTTTAGATATTTAGATGATGTATTGGCTCTCAATAATGACGACTTCAGTCAAAAATTCAAAAAAGTCAGCACAAAAATGTCGGCATTCACCTCAAAAGCTAACCAAACCTTTAAACAGACCTATTCGGAAGGAAATAGTTACGATACTGTTGTCAAATCATTAAGGATTGCATATGTTGGTATTAATATTGATTCACTCATAGGGTCTTTGCATCGGAAACACATTTATTCTAAAACCAGTTGTTGGCATGATACGGGTTATGTTCTTCTCATATATTTTATGATGGTATGATACTAAACACCTAACGGGAGGGATTGTATTTTCATATGATGAAGACATAATCTTTCAATCAGTTTAATTGAGGTCTGGAGCTGGCATGTCAGTAACTGCTAGTAGTCCTTTGTTCATTTATGTAGCATTGTCATTTTGCTTAGTTTCTTTTGTTACCTATTCTGACATCGGACTAGGACTTCTTTTAAACTGAATTTTACTGTGCGTATTGCTATGTGTTTCTTTATTCTACATTGTCTAGAGGTATAGGGGGAGGGCTGAGATCTTACAAAACATGTTTAACCCCTTGCGCCTGTCCCAAGTCAGGAGCCTCTGGCCTTTGTTAGTCTTGTATGTTTTTTAATTTTATTTCATTTGTATGTTTTTGAGTTTAGTGTGACGTCAATTTTCACTGAACTAGTACACAATGTTAATTAGGGCCCAGCTGAGGACCACCTCCGGGTGCGGGAATTTTACGCTGCGTTGAAGACCATTTGGTGGCCTTCGGCTGTTATTTGCTCTTTGGTCGGGTTGTTGTCTCTTTGACTATTCGCCATTTCCATTCTCAACTTAATTCAATAACGGCCCAATGACAATTCATACCGATTCTTATATTTTTATCAGAATTTTGAGAACTACATTAGCGAATAAGAAATTGTAAACAACGAACAAGATCTGCTAGACAATTAGTCGACTACATGTATCTTTAAAACCACAACGGGACTGACTGAATGTTTTAACAGCAAAATCGATCAGGAAGACATGATATTGGCATAAACAGTTTCCATTCAACTGAAACATTTTTGTTGCATTGTATTAACATTATACAAAAGGCACAATGTAAAAATCAGTTGCAATGGGCTAAACTCAAAAGATCGGTACGGGGCACAAAAACAACTAACATAAAAACAATAGACACAAAGCACCGCAATTAGAGTACTCGCAGTTATTGAAAGCTATTTCAAAGCCAATGTTAACTAATAAATCACTCATGTTCTCCCAGACTAAAGTATCAATCGTTACACATTCAAAATACGTCATAAACTGTCTGAGAAACGCATGACATTGTGCAATGCCAAAGTATAAGTAAACAATATCAACAGGATGTCGGATTATGATTTCGCATAACGGTACATATATAGCGATATATATTAAGTTAGGTTTTAACTTTTCAAAAACAAAATCAATGTTAATACCAATAAAACATCATTTATAGATTTAACTACTGTGTTAAATTGATAGCCTTGAAAAGTAAGTATGTTTAAATGATCAATTAGTTAACATGGATCGTATTTAATTGACGGGCTTGATAAAAAACATCGCCGTAAAAATTAGGATGTGCAGATGCAGCCATTTTTCCAAACCACATCTTTATATCTATGAAAGAATTTGAAAAAAGGTTTTAATTAATATTTGGTAACGAAATCCCTGACTTACTAATGTATCAGTTGTACATAAATCACGTTAATTGAAATCCAAAACACGACTATAGACACGGGCATAGCAACAAGTTGTGAAATATACAAACCGTAAGAAGGGGCCAAAGGATCATCACAATCTAAAAAAGGAAAACTAACAATAGGGAACGAAAAATCGTCTCTTTTGTCTTTTTTTCATTACTGAGGAAGGCCTTATGTGAGTTGCAGCAACCAGATTTTTCAAAGGACCATTTAATTACAAAAGAACACTTCTGTTTGATAAGATTGTGTGGTAGTGTAGTGTTCAGAGTTGACAACTCATAACTGTCAACTGATTTGAACGGACCATCAAAAGCACGTAGTTTATTTAAAACATCCACGTTTTGACACTCCAAAAAAGTTAATTCCATTATTTTTATATGCTTTATTATAAAAATTAAAAACAAGTTTTTTGATAGAAGTAAGAGAACTAGTCAACAGTTCAGATATGTAAAAAAACACTTACTGAAGAGGAAATCCTTGATTATCATAGGTCTGTTCTATATTCTATATTTGGAATTTCAACCAAAGATGAAGAACTGGATCTCCCATTACTGTATTGGATACCTTAACTACATAAGTGTCCCTACAAACAACGGTATATTACTGGGTCTTCCAAGTGCTCCACGAAACCTTTTTCTAAATTATCAACATCAATTTTATAGCCAATCAAAGTCGGGCTTCAAATTTATTGTGAAACTACCCATTCTAGAGGTGGCTTGAATCAGATGTGGATACTATAAAATTTCATAGTTCTTTTAGAATAAATACAATCTAAGACTCTTTCATCTTGCAATAGTATTAAAACATTTGACTTTTTCTATACTTTACACAAGTATTCCACATTCCAAACTAAAAGTAAATTGAAAGAGTTGGTCCTGCTTTGTTTCATAAAAAAAATGGCCAACGTAGATACAGGAATCTCGTCTTAGGGATGGACAAATCCTACTTTGTAAAAAATCACTCTGATTCAAACAAAAAATTCTCTGAAAAAAACACTATCAAGAAGCTTGATTTTTTGATTGAAAACATATTTGTTACTTTTGGAGGACATGTTTTTCAACAAACAAACGCAATTTCCATGGGAACCAACTGTGCCCCTCTTCTTGCCGACTTGTTCCTTTATTCATATGCGGCTGACTTCATACAGGAACTTCTTATGTATCTATCCCATCGAACTTGAGACAAAGGATACAACAGATACAGTTAAGTCTGCTTCATATCTTGATTTACATTGACAAATTGACGCTGAGGGTCGGTTGAAAACAAAACTTTACGACAAAAGATATGATTTCAGCTTTCAAATTGTGAACTTTCCATTTCTATGTAGCGACATTCCAGCAGCGCCTGCATACGGAGTATATATCTCCCAATTGATACGATATTCCAGGTTTTTGATTTCCTTGATAGAGGGTTGCTGCTCACAAGGAAGCTATTAAACCAAGAGTTCCAAGTAGTGAATTTGAAATCTTCCCTTCGTAAATTTTATGGACGCCATCACAAGTTGGTTGACCGTTATGGAATATCCGTTTCACAGATGATAGCGGATATGTTCCAAATGTCGTAACTGCAATCCCGTCCCCTTTTCCCTGAATGTGACATACCGAATCAGTCTTATTACCGGGTATGTACTAACATAAGCAACACGACGGGCGCCACATGTGGATAAGGATCTGCTTACCCTCCTGGAGCACCTGAGATCACCCCCAGTTTTTGGTGGAGTTCGTGTTGCTCAGTCTTTAGTTTGTATGTTGTGTTTTGTGTACTATTGTTTGTCTGTTGGGCTTTTTCTATTTTGACCATGGCGTTGTCGGTTTATTTTCGACTTATGAGTTTGGATGTCCCTTTGGTATCTTTCGCCTCACTTTTACTAGAAGCTTAGATGAACATGAAGTTAAACGGGGTTTTGTGTAGCTTAGGAAGCCAATACATAGAAGGGACTTTCAAATTTTCAGAAGAGGCCTTACGCTGAGCCTTGGTGGTGATATAATTATTCATAAGTTGACTATCTGTGGAGCGCACGGCCTTGATTGTAGTTGAATGTCATACCAACTGTTATATCGCATAATTTAATAATTGAAATACAATTTCTTTAGTCATTAGAATATATTTGTGCAGCAAAGTATAGCAAATTGACACAGTGTGCTATAATGCTTACACTTCGATTCTTGTAAGACAATACGTTGCCAAAACAGATGAAACTTTCAAAAAATATTATAATGATACAATAGTAAGAGGCGATAAACTTGTCCACACTTGAATCGTGTTAATAAAATTTTGACAGATTTTATTAAGATCAAACCATCGATCAGTGCTTCTAAATATCAAACTAATCGGTTGAAAGAACGTTCGAATTGGTATCCTCGGCTTTAAGGATGACCTTGGGGAATACATGATATATAACACTTGTTGATCTGAGTTCATTAAATTCATATCAAGCATCCATTCTACGGCTAATCTACAATCCTGGACAAACAACATCATCTTTTATACATCTCGAGACTGCCAATTTTATCAAAACAGATTTCTTGTTTCTAAAATAGCCTATATCAATCCATGCAAAAAATACAGTTTTGTATATTTTTCTTCTCATGCATAGCACATAAATATGCAGGTATTACAACATTTGGATAGTATCTCTGGTATCCTGTGTGATTATAAATGTCTTCTTATCTAGGTTTTAATTTAAATGACTGGAGATTTGATTGATTCACCAAAATTACATATGTCATATATGTTGGGAAGTGTTTACGATTTGATATGAATTTCACTGCAACATCGTTTACGTCAGTAAAGGATCACACTATTTTTTACAGATTCAAATTGTTTCATCCAATTAAAATATGTGCTGGAAGAATAAATTGTATTTAGTTTTTTTCGGAAAGCACCGATGTTGAAATAAGCTGTTATCAATGTTACTTCATCTGTCTGACTACGATATTTTTGATTTGGAAAACCCCTCGAAATGCCTAGACTCATCTTATAATCTGAAATAAAGAATGCAATGTAGTAGAATATTTTCTTTTTTTTCTCACGTGTCTGATGTTGAGGACATGTAAACCAATTGTGATCTGAAATGATCATGTTGATCTGAACAGATCTTGCAAGCTTAAGACTGGACAAACAATCATTAGATCCATTTTAGAAATTGTAAGCAAAAAAGCAAGTTACCTTCATCGGTGGTAGACCAGACCTAGATCTGCTTTTTTTATGACTGCTGCATACCTTTTGACGAGACTGCTCCATACCAGGCATGTGAACAGGTATCTTTTTCATCAGTCCTGAGGTCAAGTCAGCTCCTGATCAGACCTACAAGCAGGTCTGCTTTTGAAAGGTTTTCGTGTTTAAAATATTTCATAGCAGGCCTGACCCTTTATTATATAAACTATAATCGTATTGTTCTATTTTCTAGTAAAGAAAAATGCATTATCCTAAGACTGTACATCTAATTCAAAGACGGATAAAAAGGATATCCAATGCATTATAAAAAAATAAATGTATATGAGGGGATAGTTACAACATTGATTAAATGCTTCGCGACCCGTTTTTTACATTCTCTTCTTAAATATACATATTCTATGCATTTCATGGATTTAGCATCGTAGTTCGCTGTGTTTGCCTTTGGTTTACGATTATATGTTGGAGAAAATGTTCAAACGAAAGTTTTATAGTGCCCTGATGTAAAAGGCCTAGTATAATTATCTGAACTACTTTTGGATCTTCTCGTAGATATCGGCATATTTACCGATTTATGATACCGCAATTAACTTTTCATTATAAAGTACAAACATGGTCAATGTTAAGTGATGCGTACACATATTTTTTTATACAACCACCCTGAGTGAGATATGAAAACTACTGACTTTTAGTCATTATCGTTTTTAAATAAAAAGAGCAAATGTTGGCACTCTAAATTGATGCAGACAAAATTTTGTAGTCATCAAGTGCAAATATTGCTGTTATTTGTATTTATTAATCTATCCTGAGTTAAACATTTACTGATATATATATAATACCGCCATATAATGTCCATTATTAAGTAAAGACTGGTCAGTTTTAGTTGCTGCAGGCACATATTTTTGTTATACAAACCATCCTGAGAAATGACAGCTACTGATTTATAGTGACGTCTCAGTATTTTAGACACATTGGCACTCTAAATTGATGTGGACAAAATTCAGTTGTCAACGTGTACCAATATTACTGTCCTTTGTATTATACAATCCTTCCTGAGTTAACAAATTTACTGCTTTATGATACGGCTATTTGAATGTATAATAAAGTGTAAATATGTTATATGTTTTGATTGATGTGCGCAACTATTATTTTTATAAAACCTTTCTGAGATGTGAGAACTACTGATTTTTAGTGATGGTTTAGCATTTTAAAAAAAATTATAAAAAGAGGAAATGCCGGCACAGTTATTTATTATACTGGCATATAATATTTATTATAGTAGTACAAATATGAACAGTGTTGATTTATGTTGGCAGACGGACATATGTGTATATATATATATATATACACTACCAGGAATTTACATAGCATTTACATGCACTTTTAATGCCACTACATATACAGTTCTGATAAAAAATATAATCAATCAGTACATTGCTTACCCATATCATATCTTTTCAGTGCATTTAATTATATGCATGTTTTTAGTGATGTTGAGAAAAAAGAGTTGTTTTCAGAACCGAAAATTTCAGTCATTTTTAAATGCTGAACATTTCAGTCATTTTACTGTACTGAAAATTTCAGTCAATTTTAAGTACTGAAAATTGTAGTCATATTCAAGACCTTATTAAAAAGTTCTCTGTTATGCTATCACAAATATCATAAGATAGTTTTGGATAGATACAAGTATTTTCTTTTCAAACTCCATTGCTGTAATCATTCTTTCATTTCAACCCGTTAAGGCATTGGAGATTCTTTATGATGAACTATATGGCTACAATCTTTATGTGCCTGTTTCAAGCCAGGACTTTTAGTTTTTGATTGTCGTTATTTGTCGTCTGTCATAAATGGTATTATTATATGTTTTTGACTTAGATCAGGACGGTTTCTTTCTTACGATTAGTTTCACTAGTTATAAAGTGACTTTTATAGCTTTCCATGCCCTATGTTTTTTTCATTGTTGTTGTGTGTGACAAACTGAAAAGGAGCAATGTCATGAAGACAGACTAATTCACATAAGAAACAAATACAAAACCAACATACAGAGGTCACCATTACGGTTCTTCAATGTTTGGCAGCCACACCATACAATAAGCTCTGAATAGCTTCAAAAAAATATAAAAAATAAATACTATCCAGCTGTACAGCACAATATCAGAATATCGTTTAATAAACTAAATATATAACTACACAAAGACATATCTATGACATGCAATTGTCCAACTTGGGACCGAGGTGCATATAAATGTGGCGGGGTTAAACCGGTTTTGTCGACATAATGGTTATACCTAGTATTCTTGTTCTGTGGTTGATAGTTGGCAATCATACCACATCTACTTATTTAGATATTAAAATTAAAACTATAGTTTATATATGCAGTCGTCCATATTAAAACTGTTGCTGTATAACCAACAATGCGGGGTCATAACTATTTTTGACTAGGTACTGTTTTGGACCACTTAAATTGCAATGAAGTCTGTAATCTAGTTCACATGTTGCTCCTATAGATAGAAAGCTTTCTTCTGATACCATGATAATTTGTTATAGTAATAATTTCAAAGTAATTTTAAAGAAAGTGCACACCAGGCATGGAGTAATTGTAATCAGTAATCGTAATCCGCTGAAATCGATTACATTTTGCTATGCAATCACATGTAATCAGTAATCATACAATTTCTGATTACATATAATCGATTACTTTTAGAATACTTTTAGATTACATTCATTTGATTACTTGCAGATTACAAATTTTGTATATGGAAATAGTTTTTAATATACAAGCAAGAATAACAAATTTATCAAATTAGTATTTACTATGTTTGATTCAATCTTCTATATAACAAGTTAAGTATAACCAAGCTTGGACATGAAAAGTGAAAATTTGTGATTTGATTTGTAAACAGATCACTAAATGAATTTATCATCCAAATGTTTCATTGTGGGATTGAGTCCTTGTGCTACAAGAATATGCTTTGTGAACATTTTGTGTCCCCTGATGGAACACTTCTGATATTAACTTCCAAATGTTGTTATAACTATATCGACATTCAATAGCATTGAACATTAATTTTGGGGATGTGAATCCAATTTTGACTTTGATGATCGACATAAATGAGCCCATTTAAATAATAATGGAATTAAGATCAAAATGATTTTTTTTACAATTTGTATAAATTTTGTTTTCCTTAAATATTTTGATATGTGCTTTCTAAGCATATCAAATATTGAAATTTTTCATAGACATAATGAAAGTTAACTACTTATTAATTAATTATTGCAATTTAGACAATTAGAATAAATACCAAAGCTCATCTGTTGATTGTTTAAAAAATTGAAGTGGTAATCAACACCTGTAAAAACATATGTATGTGTCAATTATGTTACCACAGACAATAAAACTACTTAATTATTAATTTTGCATTGTTCATGTTTTTTTGTGCAGGTCTTCTTTTTAATTGAAAATTTGTGCTGGGCTAAAAATTCTATAATTACAATGTTAATTCTTTAACAGAGAAATGACACTTGTCTGTGCTATCAAACAATACACATGTTACACTGGTCCAAGTTCTTAATAACATGAATATATTTAAGAGCATGTCTGCCAGAAAACCATGCAAAATCCAAAATATTGTCCAAATGGCATGTCGGAACTTTTGATGTATTTTTATATTTTTGAAATCTTATATATAAAGGAAAAGTAAAAATATATCTTAGACTTTGTTTCATCGTGTCTATTTTTGGAAACAGCCTCATTTGCATAGATGCCTGAAAATCACTTAAATGCTCGTGAAAAATGTGTATAGTTTCAACTCAATAATTCTGATTTTTAACAGTGTTACTGGTCATTTAAACTTATATTTGCTAAAAATGACCTGGATAGACAAAAAAAAAACCATGTCAGGAAAGATTTGTCTCGAACGATTATTCGGTGGAGGGGTATGAAAGAAGGCCTTGTAGGCCACAATGAGTTTTGAAGGAAGTTTGAGTCCATCAATCTCCTAAAGTGGCACTTATTTTTTCATGAGATAAGCATCAGTGAATAGGCCAATGGATATTGTCAAAAATATCAAAAATCCAATTTTGGCAAATTATTGCAAGATGTTGAAATTTGCATCTAACTTTCTTATATTTGAAAACATATTGTAACCGTAAGTTGTCTGTTTTGGAAAGGGAGAACAAGAAATGTTACTTCTCAAACTTACTGGTATTTCTTGTGGAAAATAACCAAATTATGACAATGACACACTCACAATACCTATTGCACAGTGAAATAAGAACACACATATACATTCGATTGGACTGGAGTGTCTGGAAAGAAGTCAAAGTGAACCCAGAAAGTTTACTTATTTTCATACCGCACTGGTTATTTAAATATTGATGCTAGATTGCTTTAGTTAAACATATGCCAGCAACACAGAGACTATTTTTTGCATTTATTGGAGAGGAAGATTAAGTGAACAGAAATGTTGCTTCCCAGAACATACAGGCTATAGGCTAGTTGGAGACAAGAGAGGTCATCAACATAGAAACAGGTAAGAGAACACACTCTTTCTATACACATACACAGAGATGGATTCCTGAGGACCATTTGATTTTTTTAGGGAAAAGGGGGGATGTGGTTGAGCTTGGAAGATGTTTGGATAAAATATGAATTTTCAATGTTTTTGGGGTAAATGATTTATTTTTGCCATAAGATGATTTAAATTAAATATTTTCATGTAAGGGGAAATGATCTAAAATCTGAGGCAAAGAAATTATTAATTTCTCAAACCTTCTATAATAATCTATTGTCAACAAAATTATTGTAAAAAAATTCTTTAAAACATTTTGCACCCCCCCTCCCCCCCCTTTCCCCCCACCTCCTGAAAATCTAACAGCTATTCACTAAAACTTCTATATTTTTTTTTATTATATATTTTTTAGAGAGTGTAGTTCGTTTTCTCTATTATACGAGCCTTCATACATAACATTTGGATGTAATTTCATTACAGAATGATTGAGAAAAGCAATTAAGTACTGCATAAATGTTTTCACTCTTTTCTAGGACGATTCCTATTTCTTGACAATATTTCTGTGTATTAAAGAAATCCCTAAACTTTAAATTTCTTGACAAGTATTCTCTGTTCTGACTACTTTTTTCTAATTAATACAATCATTTTATATCCATATGAATCTGTATTTTTAGGACCCTTTCCCTGTAAAAAAATATGCCACAATTTGGTCACGCATACATTGAGTTTTTCATTTAGTAAATTACAAAAACAAAAAAACCTCAGCAAATCATACAGTTCGTAATATAAATTTATTGGTTCAAAAAAACATCTCTGCATTCAATTGTCCCCTCAGACAACAATTCACCATTGGCGTAAATTCATGTTTCTCCTTTAAGTCAATATATTCTCTTTAAATACGTTTTTATAATTTTAATATGGGCAAATTGCATTGTTCATATTAGCACTAAATTAAATATAATCCATATAGAGATATATTTGTATTTTACATTTTTTTTTCAATTTTCAATTCATAGGTTTTAATTTTTCCTCTCATTGTTTCTTTGTGTGAGTTTTATACTACATATATATCTTGATGTGTACGAAGTATCCAGGACCAGTCTCGCATCACAATGATCTGTAAAAATCTGCTTACATGTATATCAAGAGTTCTATGATCATGATGGTTTTGATTTTATTTTCAACACAATATGAGGGTGTGGATGGGGGTTTACAGAATAGATAATATTGGGCAAAAAATATAAAGAATAGAGAAAATTGCCCAAACATATAAAGAATAGAGAATAATGAGGTTCTAAAATATAAAGAATAGAGAATAATGAGGTGCTAAAATATAAAGAATAGAGAATAATGAGGTGCTAAAATATAATGAATAGAGAATAATGGTGAAAAAGTATAAAGAATAGAGAAAAATTGCCTAAAAAATTAAAGAATACAGAAATGAAGGACCCCCAATCCAGACCCTCCAATATGAACTAAGATTTGTTACCCTGTTTCTCCTAATTTGTGCCAACATTTAGAAACATCAACTGATAAAGGGAGAAAACTTAATTTATCCGGGTAGGATTTCAAACCCATCAATGAAAATATGCATTGCTTTGATGAACCAAATTCTTGATGATTTTTGTCTTTGGTTATTTTCAGGTCCAGGTCCATACTATGACATAGGCTAGATAAAATTTTCTAGCACACGTTCATAAATTTGATATGGGTTATTAAATATCTGTATATTTTTTTGAATGAACACACAAAATTGTAACAAATTGCCATTAGAAGCATGGAGATCTTCTCGAAAGCAATAACATGTCAAACAGTACTTTATTATAGAATCGTCAAGCAAAATAACAAATCTTGAGCAGATCAATGATTCGTGTAGACAAATTAAAAATACGCATTGGGCATGAACTCATATTTCATAAGAGTAATGTGACAGTGGTAGGTAAACAAATACCAATTAATTTTGGCAATTTTACGACGAATAGACATACCAAAAAAGCAGAAACTAAAATTTCTGGCTTTACAGACTAGAAGACTGTGGAATCTAACCCTCATAATTTATTTTGACAACCATGGTTGATACAAATAAATTGCATAAGAATTATAGAAATTGAAGTTATCAATACAAACTCAATAAAAATCTAAAATGAGAGAATGTTCTCAGGAACATTGTACTTAGGAAGGGTAAGCTTATTGTGCTCCACTATTAGTAACCCTTGTATTGTTCTAAAAAAAGCAGTGTCAGTAAAATTCTAGTCTGTTTGAAACGACAATATGTCTTCGGTTATTTTTGAGAAAAAAAAACTTTGTATTGAGCTAGAACACTATTCTTTTACAATATGTCAATGTTTGCCTACGTTATGCTTAATCAATTCCATGTATTATGATAATATTGTTATGGTTTTTTTTGTAGGTACAAATACCATATATCAAGACGAAATCTCTTATAAGCAAAGACAAATTAGATGGAGGATATAATGAAACAGTAGAAACTGAATATTTTCCAAGAGCAAAATGTAGTAGCCGACACTGATGATAATTCAGATGATGAACCATTATTTGCTTGTCCTGAGCGAAATTGCATTAAGGTTTAAACAAAAACCGCACTTCTTAGAATAACATATATGCATAGACAAGCATGTATATACCAACAACAAAGAAAACATTTATTACAAAGTGAAATTTCTCTGGGCTGAGACATGTGTAGCTGATTTTCATGGGCACAAATGTTTTGCTACAATCTGTTTTGACAACTATTTTGAATATTGCAGAAGGATGGTCTTTTACGGTTTCTATTAGCCATTAAACGTTTAAGTAGAAGGGTTAAGGAATTTTTTACATGATATATACGTAGAATGCAGTGCTACAGAAAAAAAAACCAATTTTTCATCAAACCTTTGATAATTTGAAACTATTAAGAAACGATGATGGAACAAAGAAATTTAACTATGATGAGTGGTTACCACATATCAATTATGGAGTGTATTTGCCAAATTTGTCAAACTTGGATCTAAAGGTCCAGCAGAGTCGTCATAAGCTAAAATTGAAAATTTGAATGTAGTTGATGATGAAGGTATGCAAAACACCTTGGTAGAATGTTAAGTGGTGACATTACGGAACATGCTGTTTCTGCAGACTGGGCAACATATATTATTATACAGATAGCATAGACATTTCAACTTTACATTCATTCTCGTTGCTGAAACAGTAAAGTGTAACTACAAGCAAATGCTACCGTCATTGTATTAGTGTTTTACTTTCCAGTACTAATTGCCTTGATACATGTATTTTGAATTAATATAAAATGAAAATGGTTAAAACATGTTATTTTATGTACATAAAAATTCCACAGTTAAAGTCTTAATAAAGTTGAACAGTGCTGGGTTCATTTTGAACTCGCAGTGAGGTGTGAGCTGTTTGTACATGTTGAAAGCATCACTGTGACTTTTAGATGAAGTCGAAGAACAGCAAAAGCTCTGTTAATTTGCTGGGATTTGATCAAGTATATATAAAGATTTTGTGTCATGAATCTAAACAACATATTCCTCCTTTTTTTAATTTAGATATAGTAATTGGTGGTTTGATAAATTTTCTCCACATGTCTTATTCCATTGGAAAGATTCATCCGAGTATCCACAATAGTGAACCAACCATATCCCTTCAGCGTTCTTCTTTTAACAAATTATTGAACAGGCCAGAAGAGATAGCTTGACCTGTTATTATTGGCTGTTCTTAATCCATTTTATCCTTTTGTAAAGAGACTTGATATACCATGCTAGTGATAGCTGGGGAATACATGATATTCATAATGTCGGTCTGTCTGTCTGTCCATCTGTTTGTTTGTAATATATCTACAACCCTTAAGTCCTCTCAAAGTACAGAATGGATTTAAACCAACTATGATATGTCTTGTAAGGGTTGTGAAATTGTGCACCATATGTTTGTTTTATCGATTGAGGGTTAATTGGGGAAACTTTGGACAAAAAAGGAGAAAATCAGTAGTTGTGTAGTGTATTTGCCAGCGGTCTGCAACTCCTCTGCAACCACTAAAGGGTTTTATGTCAAAGTTGGATGATATACTAATAAGCTATTTTAGTTGTGCATCATATATTAATTTTCTACAAGGTGGGGCCCCAGAGGGGGATTATTGACGGGTCCAACTAGGAAAAATGTCATTTATATAGGATAACACCTGTTAAACCATAATTCCTCCCAAACTAATAATTTTACATTGAGTACTATGATCATTTGCCGAAATTTGATTTTTTTATTTTGTAGATATATGATTAGAGTTTAAGAAAAAACAAATGGCATTAAAATATTTTTGCCACTTTAGAAAATATAGACTTTTAAAAATTAGCAAATTTCACCATTTTAGCAGTTTCGTAAAACTTCCGATATTTAGACCAGAATGAGCAAATATTGGGAAAAAAATTTGCATGAGGTATTAACATATTTTGACAGTTAAAATACAGTATTACAGCATATTCTTACTAATAAAACAGTAACACGTTGAAAAACATTGGTAGTTGTCAGCTTAAAACCGCTGAAATTGGCTAATTTTCAGCTTATTTTCACCATAAATGGCTAAATATAGATGGCGCTCCATTAAGAGACAACCTTTGAACTTTAAAAAAAAAATATTTTGCACAGAGAGTAGTTGCCATGAAGGCATCATGTATGCAAATTTTCAGTCAATATGATAACATTGCATTTGGAGCCTGTATAGTTTTCTGGCAGACTGGCTCTTAAGATACATGTATTATGAATAAAAACACAATATTTCACAAAAAGTAGCTACTTTATGTATTTAAGGATAAAAAAAAGATTATAATAAATTCTTTAATATCACAGAATACAATGTTATCGAAAGTAATCCGAATTAATCATGATTACTTTAAAGAAAAGTAATCGAATGTAATCAATTACATTTGAGTTTATGTGTAATTGTAATGTAATCAATAACATTTAATTAGCAATGTAATTGTAATTAAATCGATTACATATTTAAGTAATCGACCCCATCCCTAGTGCACACATTTCAAGATCTTTTTATAACATAAATCTTGGCTTAGTTTAATCAATTTTAGAATATTACCCTTTATCTAAGTAAACCTTAGTTTAAAAAAATTATTGTTCTAAAGGACATTTTTTATATTTCCAACATGGCTTTGTTTAAGGTCCTTTTTGGTCATATAGCTCTTCAACTGTTTCGATTCTTATACTTTCTTTGCTTTCAAATATTCGAATGTGAGCGGTCCTGATGAAGGTAAATCCAGAAAAGCGCTTTAAACGCATGAATTTTATAACGTGTTGTTTTCATTTTTTAGTAACGGATAACCCTTGCAGGGAAATTCCATGAAGTAATTTACTTAGGTAATTTAGACGAAACCTAAGTTGACACAAAAACCATACAGATGTAGTAATTGTTAGTTAGCTATAGTGATGTATAAATACCCTGCCACATCTGGTTTGTGTTTTTGTTAGATGTTTGTCTGCTTTGAATCGATCTGATGAGTTAAAAACCTTTTCAACTGATATTTATAGATTTTTCTTATGTTGTGCTGTAACACCACTGTCCCAGGTTAGGAAAGGAGAGAGTGCCCACAAACATGTTAAACTTCGTCACATTCTTTATGTGCCTGTTCCAAGTCAGGAGCCTGTAGTTCAGCGGTTGTCGTTGGTTCATGTCTGTCATATTTGTGTTTTCGTAAATTGTTTTATTATAAATTAGGACCTTAGTTTTCTGAATTGAATTGTTTCATAATATTCATGTCGGGGGCTTTTATAGCCGACTATACGGTATGTTTTTTTTTTACTGTTGAGGCCGTACGGTTGCCTATAATTGCTTACATCCACTTTATTTGAACTTAAGTGGATAGTTGTTTCATTGGCAATTATAACCACATCTCCTTATTTTTATATTCTAATACACCAATTTGGTAGTTTCAACTTCTTTCAAAAAAAAAATTGCAACTTTAATGCTTTAGATTACTTTGCATTTCAGTTAGCTGGCTATCGGTTTAAACAAGAAACCAGCAATACCAACATTGGTATTTTTTATTCAACGGCGGAAAATTAGAACCTGAACTTTGGTGTGTTTCTTTTTGTTCTTTGTATGGTTTTAATATTGCATGACAACTTTTACAGCAGTAGGTTTTGAATGAAGAGCTGAACTTATTTTTAGGGTAGTAGGATCCAGTTAAAATACATAATTTGAATAAAAGGAATTTTAGTTAAATGCTCTTTAAACAGTAACCCTTCTACCCAGGATATTTAAGTCTATTACTAATTCTGTTTTCTTAATCTTTAACGTCACTACTAATAGTGTGTTCAATTACAAAACAGCAAATGTTTGCCTTGATCTAAAGCACTTCAATCCAAAGCGATTGGTATGAAATAATTATTTAGAATACACAGACAAATTTTCTACCCATGAATTTCACATGAAAAGCTTCATGTGAAACTAAGGCGAATCGAGCTTTCACATTAAAAATTTCATGTGAAATTAACATGAATCGAGCTTTTACATGAATTTACTAGTAACTTAACATATTTCAGATAATGTTAATGCTCATCTAGTATACCTTCTCTTTTATAATATATAAATTTAGAATATAGATATGTCTTCTTGTTGGTATTGATACTACCATTCTATATTTCTTTCTTGTTGTTCAAATTTCTTGGTCCTCAACAATACAAGTCAGTCCTGTAAACTCCAACCAAAAATGTCTCCAATGCAACATATAAGATACAACAAGAATGCACACGCTGAAATGTCTCGGCTGCTTTACTATTCATGAATTATTTTATGATGATAGTCCTCAAGATAAAGTTTTAGTAAACGTGTCACATAAACTTAACATTATCAATGATCCACGAAAATGAGGTTAAGGTCAGATAAACCAAACCAGAAAGACATGTATAGCTGACGATTATAACATACATGTACATGTAAGCTATTGCTTATATTATACAAGAAACAGAAATAAAACCATGAAAATTTGATATTGACCAATGAACCATGAAAAAATGAGGTACAGACAGACATGTACACCTTAAAATCTTTTCATACACCAGATATTTTTGACCTATTGCTTATAGTATTAAAAAAAAAGACCAAAACAAAAAACTTGACATTGACCCATAAACTGTGTAAATGAAGTCAAAGTCAGATGAAACCTGCCAGACGGACATGTACACCTTACAATCATTCCATACACCAACTATAGTTGACCTACTGCTAAAAGTATCTGAGAAATGAACCTTATCATGCAACTTTAACCTTGGTCATTGATCTGTGCAATGAGACTGAGGTTTGGTCCTATTACTAATAGGTAAGTGAGAAATTCACTTAACAAAAAAAAAGAAACTTATTTTCAAGCAGTCACTGAACCATGAAAATTAGGTCAACGCCAACAGACATATAACAGAACTTTGTAATATAAGGCATCTGTACACAAGGTATGAAGCCTATACTACCTTACCAATCAAGATTTTTAAAGGTAAGTGAGTCCACAGACTTAGCATTTTTGGCCTGTAAGATTAAGAAATTTTATTGCTTTATAATTTATCATTGCAGTCTTCATGATAAAAAAGAACAAGGTCATTATTTTAAAAGGTTTATACCAATTCAACACTTTAATCAGATCTTTGAACATTTGTTTTATTGGTATAAAAATTGATTTTGTTATCAGTAAATTAAAACCATAATTTATGTTATTATTATACACATATATTTTGTTTTCAATTCTAAATATACTTAAAATGTTTTACTTGTTTAAATTATTGCAATTATTTCTCCATTTCAATTTAAATCATTACCCTTCAATAGATATAATTGTAATTGTACATCGAGATGTGTTGTTTTGCTTAAAATATCATGAATATAAGAGAAATATACCAGTTTGTTTGCATGTTTTAGAATGTCAA
The DNA here is from genome assembly GCF_021869535.1 of Mytilus californianus. Classification (NCBI taxonomy): domain Eukaryota; kingdom Metazoa; phylum Mollusca; class Bivalvia; order Mytilida; family Mytilidae; genus Mytilus; species Mytilus californianus. The sequence goes on from NW_026262581.1 coordinate 593,677, forward strand.
TATTTCTTAATTTATTCGATTTTATTTATTTTAATCGATAATAATGCATTGGTATTTGCAATGTTTGGTTTTTTCCATAGGCATTTAAGGCATTTTAGTACATTGTTACCAATCGCAATGAACGCCGTCTTTTGAAATTATCTGGTTTTATAACTATAAATGCCTATATATTTACGACAATCGGAACACTTAAATAAAATTTTAATCTTAATTTTATCTACATATTTCACTTCTGTTCTTACCAACGTGAAGTGTGTGAAAATTTTGCTTCATAATTAAAAAAACAAATGTCAGGTTTCTATACTAAAACGGTCTGTACTTTTCCGTGGTTATATCTCAATTAAATGAATAAATAAAGGCAACAGTAGTATACCGCTGTTCAATAGTCATAAATCGATTAAGCGAAAACAAATCCGGGTTACAAACTAAAACCGAGGGAAACACAATTACTAATCCGTAATTTATAAAGGGTCAGCTTGACGTCAGACGGATCAGTCCTTTTGATCTGTTCGATCAGTCAAGCAGATTCTTCTCATAAGTCTGACTGATTGATGATTTGACGCAAATTTGATTGATCGAAGACGGATTGTTGACTGTTGACTGATCTATAGAATATTAACACATATAAGGTTGCAAGAACTGTATTGAAAATAAAACGACCCGTAGTGATATGCATTCATACCCATTAGAATACAAACTAGTCCAGCATTTTGATAACATCATCTTCGATGTGTTTAATTTCAGGAATAAAGATTTTGCTGTATATTTGCATACTTATTTTAGAATCAAAATCTGATGATACTGCTGATTGATATTTCTGAAAGTGATTGTGTACTGTTTAAAGAACTTTAGAAAGATGTTTAATCACATATTTTGGCGACACGGCAATAAATCGTTCTTTATTAGGTTTTTGCAAAGTTTGTGTTTTCAGAATAGAGACGGGAGATTTTGATTGTCTTTATTGATGTTCATAGCAAAGGAGGGAAGGACAGATTTGTGATTTTCAAAAATTTCAATTTTGTGAACTATTTAGAAATATTTGTGGAATTCACAGTTGAATTGTGAATTTTAGGCTCTTTAGTGAGACATTCCAAGTAATGATTTGTGCATATAAAACAACACTTTTGTTTGAGGTTTTGTCTACTGGATCATCAACATAGTTGTCGTGAAAGGAGGATAAAGAATACACAATATCTGGATTCTTGAAAGGGTCAGAAACTCTTGGGATCATTGTATTATGTAAATTTTGAAGGCGCTTCTGTATGCATAACCAAATACCTTTGATCCATTCTGATGAAGCGTCAAGTTTTGGGTCAACTAGCTTCAACTATTTTCTGGCTACGTTTTTAACTGCATTCATCAGTAACCTGAAGTTCTCCTTCGATTTGTGGTTGAAAATTGTGGAAGCAATAGGTTTGATGTAGGTATATGAAATGCCAGGTATAGTTTTATCTATTAAGGAACCAGGTATTGCTTCCTGCACAGATTGTTTATGAAAATATTGTTAAAATTGATGGCATTCAAACCCTTTTGGCGAATTTTACTATACATCCTCTTTGGATATATTTAAATAGCTTATGGTTAGCCATTTCCATAACTATTGTAACCAATCTGTACTTAACAGTATGTGCACCAATAACTGATGTGTTTCGGCCTCTATACATTGTTAATTTAGCTTTGATAATGGTAGGGAAAACAATTGAGTTCGAATATAGTGAACTTTTAAAGGTTTATGATAACAGACCATCGATAGATACAGGTGGTGTATATTTTCGATGACCGTGACTTCTATTGCGTCTAACAAAGGTGTTAAATAGTTCTAATTTGTTGATGTCACTACACCTGGGGATAGACAAAATACATACACCATTGATATTGTCGTTGCATCCGTAAGGATAACTGTTCTTAATTCTGGAATCCAGAAATCTTCTCCTTGAATAAATTGAATGGTCAGGCTATTGAAAATGTTTCTAGAGAAATTTTATTGTAAATTAGGATCATATTAACATTAGATCGGTGATCATTCATTCTGTCGTTAAATCTTTGACATATGTCTATTCACAGATATATAACAATCCACAAAAAGTGCAATTCATGCCGTACACAATATGTAAAGCAGCACAATTCAGATTCTCGTGACTAAGTTTATGGTATAAAATTTGGTAGTTAAAGACAGAGGAATCTGATGATTGAACAAAGGTCGTTCTAATGACATCTTTTAAGAAGATCAAAGAGAAGCATATTTCATTCGAAATTGTTGTGTCCTTGACAAGATCGGATTTACACTTTTAATACTGGGCGACGTGCTATACATTATCCTGATTATTTTTTCTACTATTTGAATGCAGTTAACCAACCGGGCTGGTAGATTCTTCGGGGATAGTACTATCCACTAGCAGAGATTCCGACCTAGCTGGGATAAATTATGGCGGCAGTAATTTGCCAATGTTCAAATCTCTTAAATCAATTAAGAATTAAACTGAAAGGAATAATATATACTCCCAAAGAGAGAGAGACCGGATGCATCAACATGGTAAGCGTTTCGTGATATAAAATCAAGTATCGGGGACGGAAATAAACGACAACCACTTAGTTCCTGACTTCTGAACTGAGGCCGACAAATACATTATTTGGAATTTTCAGTTTTTCTACTCTTAAAACTTCGTATTCAAATTGGCTTTCCAACTGATTCAAGCTACACGGATATGTAGACAAATCGCGCGTGTGGTATACCAAATAATAAGCTTGGTATCGTTCATGAGTTTTTAAAAATGTTCATGAGCGCGCAACCCTCTACTAACCTCGGACTAACTGAACTAACTGTAGAATCAGTTGCAAAGGTGTTGACTCATTTTAAGATTGGAACAAATCACAACAAAAACATTAACAAAAAGACAACACACACATTACTAATCTAAGTGTACTCACATTTACTAAAAACTAGTTCAAAACCATTTTTAACTAATTAATAAAAAACAGCATTTTTCCAAACTTATATCCCAATCAGTACACAAACTAACGGAGTTACTGTAAAAACTTTCTTTTAACGGCAATTCTCATTTGATGTTAAGTAAGCAACAATTAAAAAAAATTATGAATCAATCAGAAACGATCTAAGAAAAGACATGACCTGGTTCAAAGTCATAATATAAATATCGAAATAATGTTGGCCTATAATTGTTTATAACCGTATAACAATACATATTACCGATAAAGAATCTATTCATAGATCTTACACAAGTGTTAATTTGATAACATTTAAGAATAAGCGTATTCAAAGGATCCATAAGTTTGAATTGATCTTTTCATAATTAACGGACACTTTTAACATCATCTTCGTAACATTCTGGTTTTAATATCCCGTTTGTAGTATGCTATCTACAGGTACAGCAACACTTCCAATCAAATCTTTGTATTCAATTAAATACTGCAGTGAAGATTTCATTAATGTGTCAATCCCAATATTAAGATTACGTTCATCAAAATGTAAAACATCACAAATAACAGTCAACGCCGATTTCCATGCAATCACGTACCTCGAGTTAGAAATACAAGGATTGAGAAAGTCTCATTTGCCATTTTACCAGAGATACTCATATCTGACTTGTCAAATCATGAAATTTTTAATCATTAGACAGTGTTAACAGTGCTTATTTTTTTTTAATGTGCATTCTCAAATTTAAATAGTCATCTGGTGTAAAAAAAATATAATACAACTCTCAGGAAAACAAATGATGTCTATGAAAATAATAGATTAATCATTATGGTATTTTCATTATTCTTATTACATGTATGAAGGTGACAGTCGTTTACTGATGTTTGAATCTCGTTAATCGATTTCGAATAGACCTATTTAAAACATTTCTTAGAGATCATGAAGTTCAAGAGGAGCAAACCGGCTGCGTCGACAGGATAAGCGTCTCCTGCTTTGAATGCATCAACCACCATGCGAATTCACATTCGGTCAAAATTTCACAATCTGGAACAGGACACGATTGGTAAAAATACATACTAGACGACTATACTGGTGCAGGTATTAAAAGATCTAAGAACGCGAAAACATGTCATAAGGATGTTCGATACTGTGTTTCAAAATAGCAGGCATTTTAAAAGACTTTTATAAATTGAAAGTGTATAAGTACCACAAATAACTTAAAAAGCAGAAAAAAATGAAAGTTCTGTGTCTTACTTTTTGAGATATAATCAATTGAAAAATTGGCGGGAAATGATTCTCTCTAGATTTTTCATACATTTAACATTGACACCTTTATTCCTTCCAAAACTATGAATATAAAGGATTTTATAAGATTTTCAAAAATGGCTTTTTAAACTACATGTAATAAAATTATTAAAAGAAAAGTAAGGATTAGCGGGCAAATATTTTATTGGCATTACATGGATAAAACTAGAGGATTCGGAATATCTTGCAGAAAGTCAAAAACAAGAGAAGCTAACACACTTAAGTTGAAACACCAACACATCGTATCGGACAAACTATTCGTGTTAGTGAGTTCTTGGACATTTTTTTTATGTCAAAATATAATTTTGATTAGCATGACGTCATATTTTGACATTTATGAAATTTCGCGGAATTTAATTTATTTATATTTTATAAAATTTTTTTCAATTTAAAATGTACTAAATGATTTTGTTTAGCATTATAATATGAAAAACATTCCTGCAGTTTCGTTTTTCAATTTCAATTTTACACAGCGAAATCGACATAGTGCTTGTGCATAAATAAAAAATACATGCGGATTTAGGGGGATTAAATTGTAACATTCATAAATATGTACATCTGAAAGTCTTCGAAAATAAAGATATATCGAAAATTTTATCACGCTGTTGTTAACAAAGCGAAAGAAACACGTCAAATTAGTTTTACATCAATATTTATAAAACAAAAGAAATATTTGGTTGATAAAAGCACAGTAAAGAACACCCTTACTTGTCGATGAAGACAAACTTTGCATAAAAAATTTATACAACGTTATTAATTATCAGCATTAAGAGAGGTGAAAGATACCAAAAGGACATCCAAACTCATAAGTCGAAAACAAATTGACAACGCCATGGCAAAAAACGAAAAACAACCAAAAGGCAAACAAAAGAATACAAAAGACAACATTCAAAACTATGAACTGACCTACATGAACCCCATCGAAACCAGGGGTCATCGCAGGTACTCTGAAAGATTAAGCTGATCCTGCTCCACATGTGGCACCCGTCGTGTTGGTCATGTAAATGCAAACCGATGATATGTCAAATTCGGTAGGTCACATTCGATGAAAAGAGGCAAACCTTCTTGTATACCGACAAAAGGTGCCAATTCTCAACCTCATTAATTTTGCAACTGGGCCCGATTCCAAAAAATACAGAAGAAATTAATATACATGTATTGGAGAAATATATTAAAGAAGGCATCAAGTTGCCACATTGCCACGATTTTACAGATTTATTTCTGGTATTGATGTACTATTTTGTATATGCATCTTTTGCTAACATCTGATGTTATAACACTATTGTTATTGACGAAATATTCTAAAAGCTCCTTAAAATCATCGGACCATTCTAAAAACTTCTTAAAATCATCGGACCATTTTACGAAATCGGTTGACACATTTGGAATAACAAATATCTATACAGTCTATCTTAAGGAAAATCTTTTTCAACACGTAAGTTGCGATTGGTATATAGTTAATCATAGAACAATATATATGATTATTTTTTAATATTTATTAATATCTGGTCTTCAATTACTACCAGTATGAAAATTAAGCCATGTCATTATAATGTTATCATCCCCGCAACTATTGTTAAACTACAGTATTAGAGAAAAACAGATATAACGGTATAAATAAGATTTAAAACAAAACTGGAAAATACGATGAAATGTGACCAGTAGTTACTACGAACGCAACAATAAATCGCAACAAAGTCTTTAGTTCATTAATTCAGTCAGTGGAGGACCATTGGTTTACATTAGTTGAAATATTTATTAATATGTGGTATGTATACGTTTGTATTTACTGTATGTATGCTATGATTTGTATCAACATGGCATTTTTCTTCAAGATAGAGCATCAATGACTTACCAGCTCTTGGCGAAATCGCTACTTGCAGGTTATCATCTCACGAGGGCACAATTTACCAAGTAGTTAGTTCTTTAATATACAGCCATAATTTGAATTATATATTCTGTCTTCATTTTTCGGGTGATAAAATATGCAATTATGGAAAGACCAGGGTGCCATTTCCTTCACAGTTAACTGTTAACGAGTTTGACTATTAGGAAATTTTGTTGTTTAGGCAATTCGACATTTCATACCTTTGAATTATTTTTCTGGAGCATTCTCGTGATGAATTTACCAGAAACACGTATATAACTGTCAGCAAAATAAAAAAACGTTATCAAACTGTTGACCATCAAGTCAATAGCCAGGGTTCGGCAACTGGTACATTTAAAAGATTTTTTTGTGTACTTTTCCTGCTCAAACATTATTGCAAAACTATAAATGACAATTATTTTTCTGATGGAATTACATGTGCAGTTTAACCACTATGACATAGGTTTTCCGAACTTATTTGAATCAAAATTATATGACCTCATAATAACGGCAAGTGAGTTAAGATATTACCGGATATATTGTGCCTGTAGTGATATTCGTAATGCTCCCAGGTTTAATTGGAGTCCATTAACCATATATTTGAATTAAATGTTCAAAAGAAGTATTGTTGCTTAGTGATAAGAGCTATTGATAGTAGTGCAATTTTTTTTTCAATAATATCAAGTGATTCTTTTTTTTAAGTAAATGGGCCATGGAGCAATATAAGAACTGTTCATGTTTCCCATTCTCTCTCTTTTTTTAAATTACTTTAAAGATAAGGAGATGTGGTATTATTGCTAATGATACAATTTCCCGCCAGAGTTCAAATGACGTGGATATAAGCAGTTATATGTCACCGTACAGCTTTTAACAATAATAAAACCATATAGAAAAGTCAGCTATTAAAATTCCACGACATGAAAAAATTTGAAACAGTTGAAACGAGAAAACAATGGGTATACTTATAACATTCCAATTTAAGAAAAGAAATTAACAGACAACAACCAATGACATCCATTGAATAACAGGCTTCTCACTTTGGACAGGCACATACACTTATTCCCAAAGGTTATCATTTTAACACTAATACTGCAATGAGATTTTAAAGTATTGTTTTTATAGGCTTAAATATTGATTAGGTTAAATTAAAACCAAACTAATTATTACTGCTATACAGCAATGACCATTTACGGTCCTACTTTTTGTAGATATCTATAGTATGACCGTGCACAGTATCCTATTTTCTCTAACAGTTTATGACGTCTTTACACTAAATTCATTTGATGTTGAATTTTTTTAGCAGCTGCTATTGGTATTGAACTAGCGTTCATTCAATGCAAGTACTCTCGGAACTGTACTTCGTGTCTTTATTTTTTATTTTTTTGTACTGCTTTATATATCGATTGAATGAGTTAAACCCTAACAACTGATGTTTACTGTTTGTTCTTATGTTGTGCTGTTATACCACTGTCCTAGGTAAGAGGATAATTAGGCACCATCAAAAATGTTCAAATCCGCCACAGGCTTGATAGTTAAGTGCCAAATCAAGAAAAGGTCGCTTATTTTAAGAGTTTAATGGACCGACATAACTCACGGCTGAAAATTCACATGATGATAGAGTAATCATTATACAATCATTTTAGCCCTATCATAGAGTTTTCCCACGGTGCAGTTTTGTGTCAAATCGCGGTAAATCGCGATTGTTCGATTCTTTTCTTTTTCATTACGCTTATGATTAATTCCTGAATAAAGATATCAGCAAAAATATTTGCTATAAAACGAAAGAGTAATGTATTAGCTTTCATTTAATACCAAAATTGAATATCGTATGAAAATACACATGGAGTGAATTTAAGAAATTCAATTGCATGTGATATCTTTTTCAATCTTACCGTCTGTCATAGTATATTGAATTCCTTGCATACATCACATACAGAATGACAGAACATACAAATCAACCTTTACAAGCATTTTTATATTACTCATCATATAGGAGTTTTTCTGTTCAATATTCACCACAATAAGTCATGTTGCGCCACCTTTTTCTATTTTCCCCTTACTTATAAATTGCTGTGTTTTTCACAATGAACTTTATGTGCATTTAATTAATTTTCATAAATTAAAATATAGATTTGTATCAATGTTTGTGTCTAGATGTTTGATTTAGTACAGATGTTAAATTTTAATAACTGGTGAGATGTTTTTATTCTTGTTGATCTTTTTTTCGAATTGACTAATTTTAAACCACATTGGAACTCATCCGAAATAATTCGGAAAATGATTGGCAGTGCTATTCCATTTAGTAAGAACAAATACATGTAAAGTAGTAAAGAACGTGGAATAAAGCCAATACATGTACAAGAAGAATAAATTTTGAAACATTTAAATTCGAGAAAAACCAATGCCAAACAGCGTGTAATAATGAATCAACTTGCGTTAAAACACGCTCCATGGCATTACCATTATACTGGTTCAAATGTTTATTCTGCAAACAAAAGTCATACAACGAGATAAGCAATTTGAGGCATGTTAAGTCATTTAAGCGTGCTGATTATGTTTTAAATGACGCAAATTACCAGTCAGACTATCCAGTGGCAAGTTAACTCTCTATATAGATTACTTCAAAGACAAGGCGCTGCATCATTCATGCATTGTTAAGTAATTGCTGAAATGAAACATTGAACATGCTTCTGATGCGTCAAATCAGTCGGAGTGCTTTCCCAAAACTAACAGAAAGTCTAAGCGATGATCTGTTTGTGAAAAAATGCATTTTTGTTGTCATATAATTTGCTAGATACACACTGTTCCTTGCTTCGAGACCCTAAATGATGCTGAAAAAAAATCAGAAAAGCAAGTTACGATCGTTTGAAATTTCAAATTATTACTACCAATTTCCGTCAAAATGTAGTATTCCTACAGCTTTACAATTTATTCCTACCTCTCTGATAAAAATGTTTGCCAGGTTAGTGGATGACAATTATTTTCATATGGAAAATGATTACAATGCATTATCATGTGATACTGTACGGAAATGTATACCTTTAGCTGAGTGTGTGATATCCCTGCAATAAAAATATGTACAAGCCTGATCAAAGATGGTATGGGTATTGTAAAAAGTCTTTATGAAAAAGTCAATCTTTATGAAAAAGTCAAACAGTTTTTGGCCAAAAAAGCCTTTAAAACCCTAAAAGCTTTATTTGAAAACTTTGGTTGATATGATGTGGAACATTGTACAAAATCATCAGAAAGAATAAGGAGGTCTTTTTCAAATGATTGTAGATCTAAGGTTCTTCGGGTCATTGAAAGCAGATTAGTTAGAGATTTTAAGAAATTTTTTTGTGCACCAGAAAATAAATAGAGGTTGATAAGATTTGATATAAGAATTATTCTGCTGTCTCTGTTTGCTAATGAACAGATGGTAAAAAGTAATAAGAGGGGTCGCATTATATTAAGATCATTAGACACTTACGTTTTACTTGTATGAGGTATTTTCCTTAGATGTCAAACATGATGAATTGGAAAAAAAGACAGTTCTAAAGCGTCAAAACAAAACCCAAACATGTATCAAAGTTTGTCAATCTAGCTGGTTCTAATATTAACATATCTGTTGCAGTGAAAAGTGAATTCATCACGGATCTATATGACCCCAGAAGCAATGCTCAATCAGTACATAGCGATCTCAATAAACTAAAGAGTGAAGTCGACGATTTCTAAGGATGCTTCCTTAGAGAGACTACTTCCTTCTGAGGCATCATTCAGACAGCATATTCTTCGAGTTCTACTCTAAGTGTACGTCTGTATGAATGCTTATATTGCCAAACCACGTCCTAGATTATCTTTGGAATATGGATATGGGGAATAGCTCCATAGTTACAGTATATTTTGAAATTAATGTCCTCTGACTTTTTACAAGACCTTGTTTGTATATGTAAATTCAAAACCATTTGTAGAGAATTTTCCGTGCACTAGCATTTATTGTTGTCAGGGCAGTGGTGAATGTAGAAACCAGCTTACTCGTCAGATTGTTATAGAAGATTGCTACGATAAGGATGATGATTGAACTATTAATCTCAATGCCCAATATTTCAAGGTTTCTGCTGTCAGTGGCCTACAACTTGATGTGGTTGGGGAGCTCTCCCTCTGTCTAAAAAAAAATCCCAAAACCAAAACTAAAAAAACCCAAACCTGCCAATGGTCACGGATCTTGACGCGGTTGGTGCACTTTCAAACCAATTGGAGATATTTTTGCATCGAATATTTCGGAAGTATTACTATGACATCCACATATTTTTTTCTAAGTATTCCGTTACATTTTAGAATGGACGTGCATATTGATGTCTAGTGTTAGTGTAGTATATACCTAGATATCTTCCTTTGATTCGTAATCTCTGTGAATCGTGTTTGTTTGGAATTCACATATATATCGGGCTTTAAAATCGATTTTGGTCAAGCCTGCTATATATTCAATTATTTGTGTTGATTTATAAAAAAAGGGGGACACAAGTTTTCAATATGTTATTACTCTTGTACTAGTTGACTTATTTACATAAAAAAACTTCATATACTTTCGTGATCATGCTGACATTTATGCATCAAGACTTTTCTTTAAACATTTTTTTGGGTTAAAATAATCAATATTGAATTTCATAATTTTTCATTGAATCATGGACCGGGTGTTAACTTTACAGTTCTTATTTCTCCTTTGTTCTTTATAGCATGTTAACAAAACTATCCCAAAAATATATTTATATGTTGTTATATATTATTGCAAAGCTAAATATAAAAAACAAATTTTTTATGTCGATGATTTCTGTAGATAAAGACATTTTTTTCATTCTCTTACATGTTTGAAGAGGGGTTATACATCACTAAACTCTGGCAATCAGGCATACATATGACAAGATGATTTTGTGCAACATTCCCAGAGCATGATTCCTCAGTTATCATGAGGGACGACCGAGACATTGTAAAAAACGTTTCAAAATTGCGATGTTTTAAAATCCCCCTTTTGACCTTTGGCCACAGTTTTGTAAAATCTGCACCACTTTGGCACTCTACAACACGCCTTAATCAAAGTGTATTATATTTATCTCCAAAATAAGACCAAAATTATCCGTGAGATGTTTCGGTCCATTAAATTTTTATTTTACTTTACTTGTCACCGTACTATAATATGCCTGTCCCAAGTTTGGCCTGTAATATATTTGTTTTTCATTCATCATTTCGTACAGTTTATTCATGTGTTGTTTTGATTTATCAATCCCAGGTTTAGGGGAGGGTTGGGCACCCGCTAAACTGTTAAATCCGACACCAATATGTATATGCCAGTTCCAAGTCAGGAGCCATAAATTCAGTATTGGTCGATTGTTGCTGTATATCATATTTATGAACTTATACGTCATTGACAATTATAAAACATCTTATGTTTACACGAAGAATTTGGTATGGTCAAACCTGGGACAGTGGTATTATATAACGACATTAGAACAAACTGTAAATATCAGTTGCAAAAGGCTTAACTCAATAGATCGGTACGAAGCACAAAATATAAAAACAATAACACAGCATCAAAATAAAAATACTCGTAGTTACTGAAATCTTGTTCAGAGTGAATTACAACTAAAAACAGATAATGTTATCCCAGACTTAGGAATCAATCAGTTCACATCATTCAGATTTATTGTAAAGACTTAAAAAACAGTCTGAAAAACGTAGAACCTTGTACAAAGTCAAAATATAAGTGAATAGTGTCTACAAGATTAAGGATCATGAGTTTGCATGACTCTACAAAAAGTAAAATAACAAAAATACCGCACTTCAAGGAAAATTCAAAACGGAAAGTCCTTATCAAATGGCAAACTCCAAAGCTCACTCATCGAACGAATGGAAAACAATAGTCATATTCCTGACTTGGTACTGGCATTTTCGTATGTAGAAAATAGTGGATTAAAGCTGGTTTTACAGCTAGCTAACCCTCTCACCTGTATGACAGTCGCATAAAACTCCTTTAAATTGACAACATTGTGTGAGCAGAACAACAGATATAATAGGTAAAAATGTCAAAAATTGGGGTTCAGCAGTCAACTTTAGTGTTATAATCTCAATAACTAAAAAAAGAAACAACTATGTCAACAAAGAAAATATATATTTAGTTATGTTTTAATTTTCAAAAACAAAATCAATGTGAGTGCCCATGAAAAATAATGATTACAGATTTTACTACATTGTTAAATTACCAACCTTTAACATGTTTACAAATACTTTTATTCAAAGCATCAAGGAGTTTACATGTATCGTAACCAAATTGACGGGCCCCATCAACAACATAACTGTAAAAATTAGGATGTGATATTCCTTTTTAATAAGAATTATTTAGGTACAGGCAAACTTCTTAAGCAAATCTGACTATTGTCTTTAATAGAATTTAGTAACATTTTGATTAATTTATTATAGTGCAATCGCTGTCTTAGTAATTTACCAATTAAACTTGAATTACGTTTATTGAAATCTAAAATGCTACTACACACACGGGCATAGCTAACAAATTGTGAAACATAAACACCGTTAGAAGGGACATTACCATCTCAAATAAAAGCAACAGTAGGAACAAAAACGGAACAACAGAAACACTGAACTACGACAAAAGCAACCGCCAACATACATATAGACTTACTGTAGATAACAACTGCCATATTCCTGACTTGGTGCAGGACATTTTAGGAAAAACAAATGGTGGGTTAAACCTGGTTTTATGGCCAGCCAAACCTCCCGCATATATTATAATGTCAAAAATACCACTAAAATGACAACACTACGTGACAGACAGAATAAAAGTGAAAATTAGCAAAAATAAGGTTATATATGTCCAATATTTAAGAATAAAGGTATCCAAATGATGTGGATAATTATCGTGGTATTACTATTTTAAGTTGTAATGATAAATTATTTACTTGCATTTTGAATGATAGGCTTCATACATATTTAGAAGATTCTGGTATTTTGTGAAGAACAAGCAGGGTTCAGAAAAGGTTATAGTACGACAAATCATATTTTTTATTTGAAATGCTTGATTGACTTATACTTACATAGAAGTAGAGGTAGAACATTGTATTGTGTATTTGTTGACTCCCGAAAAGCTTTTGACTCTGTCAGAAGAGTATATTTATGGCAAAAACTAGAATAAGAAAAATTTGGTGTGCTGTCAGCTATAAAATTATTTTAAGAAAGTTCCCTCGGTATAATTTCGGCAATAATTTTTTTAAATATTGAAAGCAAAAGTGTCTTCGAAGTAACGGTAAAAGATTTTTAAATTTGTCATATTAATTGTTATTCAGACGACTCTTTAGTGAGTTTGGTCATCGACTGTGGTTCATAACAATACAGGAACATGTCTGCTATTAAAGGGGCCCATAATAATTCCTACAATTAGTCGAAAAACGTTATTGTCAAACAATGCATAGATGTCGTCAATAAAAACATTTTCCGTTTAGTCATCTCAGTACTGTTCCTGTAAGTATACCTAGCATATTTCCTTTTTTCTTAACAAAAGAAGGCTTGATATGAGTTACAATAAAACATTTTACAATCATAGGACCATTTTCAAAGGCCTATTCAATTGAATAATAAATAAAAACGTTAAAAAAGATTGTTTGACAGTGTAGTGTATAGGGTCGAGAAGTCATAGCCGTAAACCGAATGTAATAGACTAGTGAAATTCATCCAAATATTCCAAATAAATCATTCTATTGTTTTCGTATTCCTCATTTAAAAAAAACGAATCACAAGTTCTTAAATCAAAGTAATGAAACTAATTAACAGGAAAGAAGTGTTAGTCTTAGAACACTTACTAGGAGCCGAAATGAATCGATTTTTGAAGGGTTTTTAGCTGAGATGTGGCAGTGACGTGACTATTGTTGAGCCTGCGCCATTTATGTCGCGAAAGCGACAAAATAACGATCCTAGATTCCGTCGTCGTCTGCAATGTCGTGTTCATCGTACTCAGTGGCGGTGGCCACATTTAAGTTTGTTCTATGGTTAAAGTGTTTCTTAGACATCAATAACTTTGTCAAACCTGAATCGGATTTTATGAAATTTCGACAGAAGTTGATGTCCAAAAGACAGTCACCAGAGCAACAAGTTGAAATTTTTTTTTTACAGTTTTCCGTATTTTATTGATAAATGGCCTTGATTTTAACGTATTCCAATCATAAAAAACTGTGTCAAGGTGTAATACAACCATTGATTTTCCCCTATTAGTCTTTGTTAAATTTGCACTTTTCAAAAAATTGTGTAGAATTTATCTTTGTTTCAAATAAAGAAATACTTGGCATGAGTAAAATTTTATCCTGTTTAGATTTATAGACAAAATTTCACATGACATTTCATTGCATATAAGAAAATAACTATCACTGGAAGTTAACCAATCAAGTTTTCAACTCTTTTTACCTATGTACAAGCTTTAGTAACCATGTAACCTCAAGTTTCCAAAATATTCCATAGAAACACCAAATAAAAAAATAATTATGCTTTGAAACACCCAAGATAAATGTTTATAACCCAGAAATTGTTTACTGCAATGGAATGTAGGATTAATTTCCTACAACTGTCATATTCAAAGGAATATTTTTTTCGACCCATTTTCGTATGCAACCGGATGTGACATACTATGATTTGGTGGTATTACACCTAAAGAAGACTTTTTTGTTGAATAAACTGAATGTGATTTCTTTTCTTTGTAATACTTGTTATTTCAAGCATTACTGTTAAGTTTTGTCAGTTAAATAGTTTGAGAAAAATCTAGAATAATGTAAGACGACATCTACAGCGATTCGAGCAAAATTTCTTCGAAAAATCCAAATCAGGCCTCATCATGATAGAATATAGTGTGGACCAATACATGATCAAATATTTATCTCATCTGCCTACAAACAGTTGAATAGGATACAAAAGATGACTTTAGGATGATAAATACCATAAATGGACCTCTTTGTCTTCATTATAAGGTCTCTTTTGGTCCATGTATACCTCTCATTTCCTCAAAATTTCAACTTTGTAGGCCAATAAATAAAAATTTTAGGGTAAATTTCACTCATTTATGATAGAAATATTATAACAAATGAGTAATTGAGGAATTCAAGCTGAATGAACTATCCAATTAAAAATTTACTGACTCCAAGGAGGTTTCAATAAGTCCTTACGTAAAACTTAAATTTACGCCACGTTCCAGAGAGGGACATTAAAGGCTTCCCTTTTAGTGAATAATTTGTTGTTACTGGTTCAAAAATATTTCATTTACTTATAACTATATATTTATTAAAGTATTACTTAGGAAACAGTTTTCTTTTATAGCAGAATATAAGAAATAAGGAGAAAAGGTCAGATAAACCTCCTCAAAACACTGAGTATGGCTTGCTCTGTCTACTAATATTCATGGTAGAGTCCTATTTCAAGGCAATTTTCTAATAAAATGTGTTTTTGAGACTCAATCTACTCAGAATATTTCATTTCTTGTAATATTTCACTTAAAAAGCATGTAATTTTAACAAATGAAAGTACTCACTAGGTCAAAGGTGCATGTGCAGCTTCCCATATTAGGTGTAATAGCACCATTGATTTTCCCCTATTAGTCTTTGTTAAATTTCCACTTTTCAAAAAATTGTGTAGAATTTATCTTTGTTTCAAATAAAGAAATACTTGGCATGAGTAAAGTTTTATCCTGTCCAGTACTATAGACAAAATTTTACATGACATGTCATTGCATATAAGAAACTAATCATCACTGGAAGTTAACCAATCAAATTTTTACCTCTTTTTTTACCTGTGTACAAGCTTTCGTAACCATCTAACCTCAAGTTTCCAAAATATTCTATAGAAACACCAAATAAAAAAATAATTGTGCTTTTTAACACCCAAGATATATGTTTATGACCCAGACATTTTTACTGCAATGAAATGTAGGATTCATTTTCTACAACTGTCATATTCAAGGGAATATTTTTTTCCGACCCTTTTTGGTATGCAACCGGATTTGACGTACTATGATTTGGTAATATTACACCTCAACCTTCGTGGTGAATTACATTTGGCCAGAAGTTTTTCCATTTGCAAAAGACATTACCAAAAGCACATTAAATGTTTGCAACTAACAGGTAGATTCAGTATGGGGTAACATTTGATACACATCCAGTACTTTTTCCAACCTTCATAGTATTTAATGAAACTTTCACAGAAGCTTATTTATTATTAAGAAATAATGTCTGAAGTAACATTTTAAAAATACATTGATTTTTCATTTTCCTGTTTTTTTTTTATAGGTGGACATTAACATTTACAAACAGTCTGGGATTATTTTTTTTTACACGATACATTTCTACACCTTCATGGATCGTTATGAAAATTGGACAGAATTGTATATTGGAAGCAGTTAAATCCCATAATTCCAAAAATAGAGATACACATCAAGGTTAACACAAAAACTAAGGGAATGGCATCACCTTTCAGAAGAAGTCAGACCGATTGCGTCGAAAGGAAAACGTCTCCTGCTATTCATAGAAATAAGAAGATGTTGTATCAGTGTCAATGAGACAACACTCCATCCAAGTCACAATGTGTAAAAAGTAAAAGCTATAACAGGCCCCAAAATGACTAGGGTAAAACAATTCATACAGGAAAACCAATAAATATCACAAATAGCTACTTGCAAAACAAACAACTTATGTTTTACAACCAGAATATTTTAATCAAGTGGAAACATGAAAATAAATTATTAGTAAACCAATAACAATTGCTTTCAATACTGCAACACCACATTATTCTTAATACAAACTTATGATGGGTTTCTCTATATATTACGTTAATCTAACGGATGGTTAAACGATATTGTTAAATACAGCTATTTATGAATTAATTATATTCTGTCGGAAAGGAAGATTATTTTCAAACGTCCCTTTTATGATTTCTCCCGGAAAGTTTTTTTTTTTATTAATGTGATATACAAATCAGTAATCGGTCCTGAACAGCAATGCTACAGTTAGGTATGGTTTGGGGATAGAAATACCGTCCATCTACCCGTGCGTCCAATCTCTTTAGCGCAATTTTTGACAGATTTTTATAAAACTTAAAACATAGATTTATATCAGCAATGTCTCGGATGAGTTCAAAAATTAGTGACGACCAACTATTTTTTAAAGCTATGCCGCATGGAATTATTAATTATATGGAAAATTGCATCGTTAGCACTGTCATGTGTACATATCTTTTTATGAAACTTATTTTGTAGGTGTATATCAGCAATGTCTCGAACGAGTTCTAAAATCAGTGCGGATCAATTTTTTTATAGAGTTATTTAAGACATGTAAATTGCATTGATAGGGCTCTCATGTGTACAATTTTTGCCAGATTTTTATAAAACTGATATAATTGGTTTTAATCAACAATGTCTCAGATAAGTTCGGAAATCAGTTGCGATTAATTAATTTTAAAAGAGATATGCCCCTTAGCAAAATATTAATCATACGGAAGCTTGCATTGTAAGCGGTCTCACATGTACAATTTTTGCCAGATTTTTTATCAAATTCATATCAAAGGTTTACAACAACATTGTATCGGACAATTTCGAAAAAAGTGCCCTAGGTCACATGATCATCAAGGCTCTAAAATATAGCTTTCAGTTGTCGAGTAATGCCTTTCCTTGTTGGCTTTATGTAGGGCTGTAACACAGTACATAATGTATAATGGCAAGTAGGATGGTGCATGTATATCTTTCAAATCAGCTATGGTTTGTCCGCCGTAAAGGATTATAATTCAATTACCATGCCGTCACATCAAATTAAATTTCTTCAATTTTTATTATAATAGATAATATACGTCTAAACATGTGACAGCTATATGACAAACATTTGCCATTTGATAACCCGTGTTTATACAGGACTAACACAATCTAGTCGCCATAGACCACTCGACCAACTATGCTAAATAAAAAATTTATAATGCATTACTCGACTAACGAAAGCTCTATTTTATAGCTTAGTCGGTCAAATGATCCAGGGCGATGGAAGCGCCTCATTGCCTGCTCAGTGTCAAGCGCCCTTGACAACCCGACTAACTAAGCTAAATTAAAATATAGCTTTCTTAAGTCGAGTAATGCCTTTCTTGTCGGCGTTACCAAGGGTGTACATGAATCAGGCCGTTACTTTTCTCGTTTGAATTGCGTTACAATTGTCATTGCGGGGCTTTTTATATCTGACTAGGCAGTATGGGGTCTGCTCACTGCTGAAGGCTATACGGCGACCTATAGTTGTTAAATTCTATGCCATTTGGTCTCTGGTGGAGAGTTGTCTCATTTCAATCATACTGCATCATATTGTTTTTATGTTGTAACACAGCGCATGATGTAAAGTGGCAAACAGATGGTTTACCTTGCAGATTAGCTGTTTTTTGTCTATCGTAAAAGATGATAACTTTATTTGCAATGCCGTAATATCAAATTCTAGTTCTATTTTAGACGTCTTAAATTGTGACAACTCTACGACATACGTTCAGCAACAAATATCCTGTGGTTACACAGGACTAACACAATACTTTTTATAAACTTCGTCTCAAATGCAGACCAACAATGTTAAATATGCAAATTTGCTAACCAAAGTTATGTTTTTTTCTCAGCGGGTTTCGAACCCCTACTTTTGTGATATCGTGACAACACCGCCTGCACTGTGTGCCGCGCCAAAGTTCACACGGCCAACAAGTCTATATAAAATTAATTTCTCATGCAAGTACAAATCCACTGAAAAGACTCATTCGATAATATCACAATCGACAAAAAGAGGACGGAATTGTGGTTACGACAACTGGAACATAACCGTGGTCATCCACGACGCAGATATGCCTCGCTGGAACGCGGGGAATAAGTCTTATGCTTACATTTTCAGGCTCTATTACTAGAATGACTGTCATCATTCACATGCCAAATTGAGCTTGGATGAGAACCAAATTTGTATTCTTACTTCTTCTCATGATATACACAATATGTAACTTCAGCAATAGCAAATCTTCACTAAATATTCTTCCTGGATATCATACAACTAAATTACAGAGATGCCTAGCCTTATTCTGTAAACTAAGTATACTGTTATACAGCTGATAGTGCAAAACAGATAAATTAATTAGTGAAAAACAAACAAAATTGCATTATGGTGAAGGACATAACGTGTATTATATTTATATTTTCAGAGATAAAGCTGCTAAAGAATTTCAAATTGGAACCAAAAAAATGACCAAATACTTGAAATATAGTACTGGTAATGTTTATATTACTTTTATTTACCATAAGAAAGAAGATGAGTAATGAAGAAGTGTTTTTTATGAAGGAAATAGAAAAGGTACGAATTATGTGTGGCGAACTTTGCGATACATCACGTATTGGGCATCCTGGTCTATTTTTTGACATAATAAAAGCAAAGGTAAATTGCAAAGCTTTATTTAGAAATGTGTACGTCGATGCGACCCATGGATTTTCACAGGCTCCCAGATATATACCCTCTGTTTTTATGAAAAATTTCACTATGGGAGAAAAATTAAGGTTTAATGAAATGTATTTCAATCAGCCATATCTAGGAAATAAGGCAAAAACACCAGTCTGGACTAGGTTATAAATCGACCAATATATATCACAAGCGAAACTAGGACAATTGAACGGTACTTATGGCATATCTGAAACAAACGCGTTCAGAGATGGATTAAATCACGCTCCAGGTGTAAAAAGCGGGCGTATCTTAGTGATAGGTTCAGAATATCCATGGGTTGAATCATGTTTACTTAAAGCGGGTGCAAACAGTTTTGTAACACTTGAGTATGGCCAAAAAAAAAGTGAACATGATCAAATTTCAACAATGGTCCCGTCGGAATACAGACGTCAGTATTTAGATAACACCCTAGGATTGTTTGATGCAGTTGTTCCATTCTCTTCGGTCGAACACTCTGGGTTAGGTAGATACGGAGATGCTTTAAATCCGTGGGGCGATTTAATTGTAATTGCTAGAGCATGGTGTGTAACGAGAAACAACGGCTCATTGGTTCTTGGTGTACCTTACGATATCAATAATGATTATATAGCCTTTAATGCACACAGGTGTTACGGAGCTAAGCGATATCCTTATCTGACTACGAATTGGCATCAACATTATTTAGGAAAAGGAATCCACCGAGTTCATGTTTTTACAAAGTAAACTTTAATATATATGCATGTCTCCAAATATATAAATACATACGTGTTGGAACGATTCATTCCAACGAATCAATTGTTTAATGATATTTGTTAGCAATGTCTACCATGGTTGACTTAATGGCATAGTAAAACGGTGTTTATGACAATTTTAAACATTGATAATGTGTTTATGACTATTATTGATGAAAGATCGGTAACCATAACACATGTGTAAAGTAGGGTTATGTTTCATAAATCGTCTCATTTAATGTCCCAGTGAATGATATTAAAAACAAAATTGAAATTATATCAGTTGTGAAATTGATTTAATTTTTTGTTCATGTCGAGTTAACTATTAAGAGATAACAAATGTTTATATAAGGTTATTAACCCTAAACTAAAAGAAGAAGAAGAAAATAATATGGAACTACATTTGAACGACTCCGGTGCGATATTTTCAATAACGTAAGTTGCAATATATTTTTTACTTACTTGTCAATTTTGAAATTATGGTTGTTACTAAACACATGCTGTTAATGCGTGTCATTTACTGTCTAAATCCGACATATTCAATAAAACAGATGAATTTCACATTGATAATTGAGTTTAGATACAATTACCAATATCTTTATATATGTTATCTTACTAGTACTCTTGGTACAATCATAAACCTAGTAATAAATTGTTCAAATAAGGCCTTTGAAAATAGTGGAATTAATTACTTTTGGAGCGTCAAAAATTCGCTGGAAGTACTTGATAAATTGCATGCTTATATTGGTGATATCGAATCTGTTCAAAGTTTTGGTTTTTCTACCCTATATAGCATTTTGCCTCATAACCCTTTTAAGAAAAACATCACACACCTAATTAAATGGGCATTCAAAAAGTCGGAATGAGAATATATATGTTCAAACTCTGTTAGGTCATTTTTTAGAAGCAACAAACAAAAGAACTATGTCAATTGGACCTGCTTTGATACTATAACTGCCCTTGAATGTTTACTAGATAGCATTTTTGTTCGCAATGGAGATTCCGTATATCGTCAAGTTATCGGAATTTCAATGGCAACTAACTGTGCACCACTTATTGCGGACCTGTTTCTGTATTGTTATGAGTAACAATTTATGACTAAAATGAGCAATGACCCATCGAAACAACATCTGATTCCAAAATTTAAAGACACTTTTAGATATTTGGATGATATATTGGCTTTCAATAATGACGACTTCAGTATGTACACTAAAGAGATTTATCCTGCTGAACTGACATTAAATAAAGCTAATACTAATAATGAGCACTGCCCTTTCCTGGATCGTGATATCTATATCTTTAACGGGAAGCTTAATACGAGAATTTATGATAAAAGAGATGATTTTTAATTTCCCATTGTTGATTATCAATTTGTAGATGGTGACGTTCCCTTGTCACCATCTTATGGTGTTTATATATCTCAACTTGTTCGATTCGCTCGTGTATGTAACAACGTATTTGATTTTAACGAAAGAAAACTCTATATTACTGCAAAATTATTACACCAGGGTTTTCGATATCACAAACTAGTCAAAAGATTTACTAAATTTTATCATCGGTACAAGGACATCATTTGTAAATATAAATCAACATGCAGACACCTTATATGTTCAGGTATTTCACATCAAATCTATTAAAGTAATATTCTTTACAGAACACAAAAATGTCGGCATTCACCTCAAAAGCTAACCAAACCTTTGAACAGACTTATTCAGAAGGAATATAGTTACGATACTGTTGTCAGGTCATTAAAGATGGCATATTTTGTATTACTATTGATTCACTCATAGGGTCTTTGCATCGGAAATAAACAGATTTATTCTAAAACCAGTTGTTGTCAGGATACGGGTTATGTTCTTCTCATATATTTTATAATGGCATGATACTAAACCCCTAACGGGAGGGATTGTGCTTGATTTTCATACGATGAAGACATAATTTTTCAATCAGTTAAATTTAGGTCTGGAACTGGCATGTCAGTAACTGCTAGTAGTCCTTTGTTGATTTATGTATCATTGTCATTTTGCTTAGTTTCTTTTGTTACCTATTCTGACATCGGACTCGGACTTCTTTTAAATTGAGTTTCACTGTGCGTATTACTGTGTGTTTGTTTATTCTTCATTGGCTAGAGGTATAGGGGGAGAGTTAAGATCTCACAAAACATGTTTAGCCCACCCGCAGTTTTGCGCCTGTCCCAAGTCAGGAGCCTGTGGCCTTTGTTAGTCTTGTATGTTTTTAAGTTTAGTTCATTTATATGTTTTGGAGTTTAGTATGACGTCCTTTTTTACTGAACTAGTACACATTTTTGTTTAGGGGACAGCTAAAGCCCGCCTCCGGCTGCGGGATTTTCTCGCTGTGTTGATGACTCATTGTGGCCTTCGGCTGTTTGGTCGGGTCGTTGTCTCTTTGACACATTCTCAATTTTATGTAAAGTTAGATTATTTAATCACATACAACTATCTTGTATGAGTTATATCGATAATTTAATACAATACTTTCAATCTAATGTGAAAATTTAAGCTGGTTAAATGAGTTGTAATTTGAATTTTCATATCTTCTAATATTATGCAAGCTAAGATAACGTAACAGCACAGGCCATGTTGATGAAATTAACCCATCATTTAACATAGTTTTGCACGTTTCTCCATATGTATACCATGGAGATGTTTAAACTCTATGTACTCAAAGCTGACAAGCTTATAACTAAGTACACCAGATGAGAGGGCATACAATTTATCAGTGGCGCTCCAATCAAAACAGAAGGTACATTAAGTCAATAGCGACGTTAAAAAACATTGACATCCAAAAATATAGATCAAAGTTATGCCAATCCTGAAATGTTGATTTAATGAAAATAGACAAATACGAGAAAGCAATAGATTTACCTATGTTCAAACTCGTAAGTCCGTTTTGAAACACTTGTAAACAGGTTTTCTATTAAAAGGGTAATTACTATCTGAACAGGTCTCAACAATACCAAATTAAGCCATGTTTGGTCTTTCGTTTGCAGTCAATTAAGATATGTTCAGTTTATGATCGGGTTGTGCAGTAGCCTTGATTTACCTGCACAAAAAAGACCATGAGGAATTGTCAGAAAAGCAACCAAACAGACAGTTTATTGACTGCAAGTGAACCGTCTAAACTGTCCTGAATTAAAAACAAGAACATATGTTAAAAAACATTAACTCTTAAAAAGACAAAAGGATTTTAGGTATAGATTTTCAGATGATGTCAAAACCACAAAGTATGTTCAAGATTGAAATTCATATACATTCGAAAATAATCAACAACAAAAAATGACTGGTGAATTTGAACTCCAAATGGAATAAACACTGTTTATACAAAATCAGTCGAAATTTTTCTTTGCTGATAAGGATCCGGAGTAGCAATACCATGATAAACTATCTAGGAGAGATACCTCTTCTGCTATCGCTTTTACAGTTGTTAATAATTAGAAGTAATGAACTTTAATAAAGTTATTTTCAAATATTTTATAAAATGAGGTCAATTAAAAGGAAACTCCAGTGATAGGTTAAGTGAAACTGATATCCTAAGTACAGTGTCTGTTGTAATTTACTTTGAAGATTATCAGCTAGCTAAGGTTACAAAAGTTAAATGGCGGTAGAAAATAAAACAAATCAGATCTAGAACAAATTCTTAGGTCTCTTTACATACAATATTAAAATTTTAACAGAAAGTATGAAAGCCTTATAAAACATATTTGTTATGAGATATTTAAAAAGATCTTTTTTATTTTTGATTTCACAGTTATTGATAACAAATATATTTTATAAAATGAGTGCAAACAATTATAACTTCCGGTTTCAGATAAAAGCTTTTATCAAAATGATTTGACAAAAACATTATGTGTTAGTACTTTACTTTAGTAGTTGATGATCTATATTTTTGCGGGCGTTTACTTATTTAAAAATGCTATATTTGTATGCTCGACATAAATTTGCTACTTCTGGTTTATACTATTTCACTTCCATTGTCATTGAATATTTTACTTCCAAAAATATGCCAATTACGTACTTTTACCTTGAAATTCTATCAAAATTGGCTACCTTCGGTATACAACATTCACTTCCAGTTGAACAAAAACACATTTGTCCTTACATTATAAAAAAGATGTACAAATATCAAGCTATAACAGATACAAAAATATCAAGACATTCAATGTTGAAAAAAGTCCAATAAATATCATCGTATTTGTTTGAACCAACTCTATCAACTTTTCCCTATAACATTTTGTTCCATTTATTTTCTCTTTCTATCTTCTACATTTTTAAGCGACAAACAGTAACTAGGTCAAAATCTAGAACACCAAAATAGCCTTAATTTTAAAGTCATAAACATTGATCTCAAATCAAAAGACCTTTTTTTAACTTCCTCAATAAATATTAAGACGTAGCATTATTGCCAATAAGGCAACTATCCACCTAAAACCAAATGTTAAAGAAGCATATAAAAGCCATTTTGTGTCAACGTATGACCTTCAATAATGATCAAATAGATACCATAAAATAAGCTATAACAGACCCCTACACTTCAAAATGTAAAACAAGTCAAACGAGAAATCCAAAAACCGAATTTATGCACAAAACAAACCAAAATCAAACATGACCAACAACAAACGCTATATTTTAGACTTAAAGGTACTTTAACTTGGAACATGTATTGTTACGATTATTTCAAACATTCTTTGAGAGAAACTTTCTTTTAAATGTCACTGTTTTATTTCGTAGTCAAGTTTCAAATTACAACATGTCGCAAGTAACAATTTGGTAAACACCTTTTGTCGATATATATATTGCGGTTTTTTAGGAGCAAGAGCAAAAATCAATAGTGTGAACTAATCCAGTTGTGAAGTTTCCATTTTAAAGCAGTAACATTCCCTTTGCTCCATTGTTAGACGTTTATATATGTCAGGTAATACGTTACGCTCGTGCAGGTGCACACTTCACGGACTTCATAGACGGGAATAGGTTCCTTACACAACAATTACTCTAACAAAACTATGAGGATGAACGACTGAAATCGAAACTACAATTCTACGGTCAC
This sequence comes from Mytilus californianus, assembly GCF_021869535.1. NCBI lineage: Eukaryota > Metazoa > Mollusca > Bivalvia > Mytilida > Mytilidae > Mytilus > Mytilus californianus. The sequence goes on from NW_026262581.1 coordinate 619,078, forward strand.
TATTGAGAATCGGTTGCCTGATATGATGAGTTGGTGTCTCAACCCACCTGTGACACGTTTTTGCGGTCCAATTCTACTTACCATCGCGAATTGGTTGACTGATATGATGTGTTGGTGTCTCAACCCACCTGTGACATGTTTTTGCAGTCCAAAATCTGTAAAGACCAATTAAATTGGCTTATATTCCCGATTGTGACATTTTTGCTGAGTGTGAATTCGTGTAGTTGGTGATGCATGCATAGCAGGAGAGGCTTACCCTGTCTTTGCATCCTGTCTCGCTCCTTTTATTTTTCATACGATTCCCTGATTTTTTTTTGTTACCTTGATTTGTGTCTTCCGAATCGAATTTCAAGGTTTATCATTGGTAACACTAATAAATGAATTTTAGTCTAAAACTGTCATTGTGATCTTAACATCGTCTGAAAAGTCTTAACAATAAATTATACAGTCATGTTGAGTGTATAAGTCAATGTTCAGTCTTATTCACAGCGGGAAATTAAGTACTGTTCAAATAAATCAGATCAAAATTGATTTACTATCGTAGACTGTTGTCGCCTTAATTAAAGATGGTGATGTTATCTGACAATACTGTGACATAATATTAATTTATTTATAAATTTATAAATACCAATGAGGACGCTGTTAATGACTGTTTATGTGGTGATATATATGTGCATACGGTCAATATTATTTTTTTTTACAATTTCTTCAGTTTCCGGCTGCATAAAGATTTTCTACTCTCTTGACTAAATTTGTCTGAAGGACCAGCGCGTAGAATATGCGAGTTATGATTTTGTAACAGAACACAACGTATTGATTTATTTTCGTACGTATGTAAGTCACATACGAAACAAGAGAATACCTATTATGCATTTCTGTTTTTATCATGCGTTGTGTGTATCTATTAAGTAAGGGTTTTCATTTATTAAATAATCCCACGGAAATACAAATTTAAGTGAACAATATATAATATGCAAATTGAAACTGTTTTTATTAGATATCTTATACAGCTGTTCTAAAGTGTATGCATATACTTGTAATTGCTGTATGGTTACTTTTCAGAATATCGAATCTTGTTCTGAAACTGTGCATATTTTTTCTGCTGTAGCACAAGCAAAGATGGATTTGAGTCTGATCAAATTTATTGTTTTAAATGTTTTTGATGGCTCTATCTATTCCAACTACGACTGTTGTATTTATGGAGAGAACGAACAAGCTGTTCATCGAGTAAACGCCGTTGTAAAAGAAACATACACTCATGGCAGTAAATTTTCCGATCTTATAGCAAGACAGTATGTATGTTCTGTACAAAAAAATTATCTAAAGATAAAGAATATACAATTGGTCGGAAAAATGAATTTTTGTAATTGTTCTCATAATCTTCATCCTGTGTTATATGCAGCAGTCAAGAAAAACAAGTTTGCAATATGTGCTAAGATAGCTTACAATTATCTTAATCCATTGTATCTTATTGAATGGTTCGAATATCAAAAAATGATGACAGTAGATACAGTACTGATATTTATACAAGATATAAATGAAGATGCGTATGCAGTTCTAGAATATTATGAACAAGAAGGGATTGCAAAATTGCTTCCATATCCAAATAAAATGCCTGGAAATATAGGTTTGTATGGAAATGCACATTGTTAATATATTTGTATATGTATGTTAAGAAGAAATCAGAAAAGAAGAAAATCATTATATATCGGTGTATTAAAAATCGTTCACATTATGCCTACCGGTTTCACTCCTCATGGAAGATATTCATGGTAAACATCCATAGTACAAGATAACAATATAAACGTTTTCGTTTGTAACTTAACGTTACAATCACAATCTTCCGTGAGGAGAGAAACCGGTAGGAATAATGTGAATGATTATTGCATGCACACGTATAAAATTGGGTTTTTTTTATCCAACGCAATCATAGGTTTGAACGTTGTTTTAAAATTAGACTTGTATATATATGACGCCCGACAAGCAAAAACAGCCCTTATAGCAAAAAATATATATTTTGGGTTTTTGTCTTATTTATACAGATGCTATCAATGCAACCTTCGTGCCAGTAATTTGTCAACGATCAGAGAAAAATTAGCTGAGAATTTTCAATTCTTATTGCACACAAAATATGCTCTAACATAAAAAAATGAGTATAAAGTTTTTTGGTGGAATACTTTGACGTCGATTTAGACCTGCTGAATTGTTTTACATTTGTCATTTTGTTTGAATTGCTTTACATTTGTCAATTTGGGGCCTTTTACAGCTGACTATGCAGTATAGGCTTTGCTTATTGTTTTTGGCCGTACGTACCGTGACCTATTGTTGTTAATTTTTGTATCATTTGGTCTCTAATGAAGAGTTGTTTCCTTGGCAATCATACCACATCTTCTCATATTTACTGCAGGGTTTGTTACTCGTGTTGTGTGGATAAAGTAGCATGTATCTCCGTGCCTGTAGTGTATGTCCATGTATTTTTATAGTTAAAGTGTTTTGCTTGTGAGAGAGCCGTTACATATTCCATTATATTAATGTTTTATTTCTTTGACTGTATTTTATCCCTGTCCCCTTTTACGGTTCTACTAAGAATTCTGTATTTACCATTGTTTAGGTCCGGGAATACAGTTTTTGTCCTTTGATTTTCATTGTCAACAAAAAAAGTCCCTATTGCGGACAGTGTATAACTTGCGCACATTTTGTTCATGCACCTTCCAAATTTATTTCTTTATGTTCAATGCATAAAATAGTGAGTATGGAAGTGAAATTACATCTATAAACAAATTGGTCATATAGATGAAGACACATTTGAAAATCTAAAACCTGAAAAATGAAAGACATTGAATGGTGAACACTATCTCCAAGGTAATGAAACAGTAATGGGGACAAAGATTTCACAGTGGTGAAGTTTAAATCATCCCTTCGTAAACTTTACTGACGCCATCACGAGCTGGTTGCCCGTTATGAAATATCTGTTTCACAGATAACAACTGATATGTTCCAATTGTCGTATCTATAGTCCCGTCCCCTTTCCCAGAATGAAACCTAACGAATAAGATGTATCACCGGGTTTGAATTTGAATAAGCAACAAGACGGGTGCCACATGTGAAGCAAAATCTGCTTACCCTTCCGGAGCACCTGAGATCATCCCAGCTTTTGGTTGTGTTCGTGTTGATCAGTCTTTAGTTTTTTATGTTGTGTGTTGCCTGCTGTCGTTTGTTTCTTCTTCTTCTTTTTTTTGCCATGGCATTGGCAGTTTATTTTCGACTTATGAGTTTGAATATCCCTTTGGTATTTTTCGCCTATCCAATTAATGTAGTATGGGGTATGAAATAGACATGTGTATTTTGTTAAACTTTGCAACGTAAATCTCTGCAATATATACATCGAAAACACAGAACAATTTTAGGTTTCCCCCCGAGGGTATCATCAGCCCAATAGTCAGCACCTCAGTGTTGCTATGACTTAACATTGATATGGTCATAGCTATACATTAAGATTATCAAACTTTTACTTTTTCGAAATACTAAGGATTTCTACCCCAGTTATAAATTACTTTCGCTGTACGTTTTGGAATTTTAGGTATTCATGATGGTCAACGTCGTACTTTATTCAATCTTTTAAACGTGTTAGATTCGGTTGTCACTGATGAGTCTTTTGTAGACGAAATGCGCGTCCTGTATACAAGAGATGCAAAAAATACAAGAGGGACAGTCAAACTCATAAGTCGAAAATAAAATGACAACGCCATGGCTAAAAATGAAAACGACCAACCGACAAACAAACGGTTCACAAAAAACAACATAGAAAACTAAAGACTGAGCAAAAAGAACATCAACAAAAGCTGGGGGTGATCTCAAGTACTCCGGAAGGGTAAGCAGATCCTGCTCCACATGTGAGACTCGTCGCATTTCTCATGTTAGTACAAACCCAGTAATAAGTCTTATACGGTAGAGCACATTCGGGAAAACATTACGGGATTGTAGTTACGACATAAGGAACATATCCGGTATCATCTGTGTAACGGATTTCCATAACGGTCAACCAACTCGTGATGGCGTCCTTTAAACTTACAAAGGGATAATGTCAACTTCACCTCTTGGAACTCTTGGTTTAATAGCTTCTTTGTGAGCAGCAACCCTCTATCAAGGAAATCATGATAGGAAATACAAGCCCTGGAATATCATATCAACTGGGAGATATATACTCCGTATGCAGGCGCTGCTGAATAGTTGCTGCATAGAAATGGAAAGTTCACAATTGGGAAGCTGAACTCATCTTTTTAATCGTAAAGTTTTGTTTTCAACCGACCCTCATTGTTAATTTCTAGATGTTAGTCAAGATATGATGCAGACTTAACTGTATCTGTTGTTTCCGTTCGGATAGATGCGTTAAATATGGTCACCAAATTTTGAATAATTTAGTGAGAGAATATCATCTTTATAGCGAACAGTACAGTTAAAGGATACTGCTAACTTCTTCTCTTTCTTCCTAAGAAGTTCCTGTATAAAGTCAGCCTCATATGAATAAAGGAACAAGTCGGCAAGAAGCGGGGCACAGTTTGTTCCCTTGGGAATGTTGATTAGTTGTTGAAAAACACGTCCTCCAAACGTAACAAATATGTTGTCAATCAAGAAATCAAGCATCTTTATAATGTCATTTTCAGGAAAAAGGTTAGGAATATAGCAGTTGTTTTTACTTCTTCCGTTTATTGAAAGCGTTTGATTTTGTCAGTATCTTAGAAATGTAAGGCTTGGCATCATGCCAAGAAATATTTTTTTCAATATATGCTTACAGTAATTGGTACTGTTTGTATATAATTTCATATAATAATGGTATTGATAGCTTATTGTTGTATGTTTCTTTGTTAAGTCTAGATGATGCTTTAAAAATATATATGCATTTTTTTTTGCATGTACATATAGCTTAAAAACATATGTTTGTTCATATGTTACACGGAAAATCTACATGTATTGCACCTTTTAATATAAAAAAAATACAAAGACAACGAAAAGGACGTAACAACTAAATAGGTAAGTTATAGTACATTGCAGTTTTCTCATATCGGCGAAAAATATAAAGTTAACCTATACTCGCCACAAAACAATTAAAAAGCTCGCAAGAACAGACTGTTCTTCCAATTTCAAAAACTTAAATTTAATATTTCCGACAGAAAACTAATAGTTTTAGTATACGTGATATCATAAATCATAGAAATAATTGGTAGACTTTGCAGATAATATATTCTATGATTTATTTAGATCGCGGTTTCCTTCTTCATCAATGGCATAACCGTCAAAATACACATGATGAACAAGTCGCAGTGTATTCATGCAAAGAACTTTTACAAGGATTCGCTTTTGTGGCAGTGGTAGATGTAGACGAGTTCATTGTTCATGACAAGTTTTTAGGATATACAGAAATACTTAAGGTAAATAACGGTAAATAGAAAAATAGGTGATTTAAAATGTTACCAGTTTTTTAATTTATAACTGAAATATACTCAAACAAGAAAACTTTGATGCATGTTATCAATTTCAAATATGAAATGAAAAAGGGACATTTAAAACTATAACAGAGAAAAAAGAAGAAAAAAGAATAAACAAAAAACATCAGTTCACAAAAGACTAAAGTAGAAACAAAAGTTTAAAAAACATAAACTCCAAACAAGAATTGAGCACAATTGTCACGGAAGGTTAAGCTGTGCTTACTCCATCATTTGAATCCGTCGTAGGTCAAGATATAAAACAGAACACATTGTATATGAGGAAAAACATCCGTCACCAGTGAAGTGGATTTTGGATTCATCAATAAAACTAAACCCTTAAGATCAAGTATTATCTGGTTTTGTTTTTACAATTTTAGGGAGGGGGGAGAGAGGGGGGAGTGAGGGGGTAATGATTTTATTAATACCAAAGCTAATCATTAATAATTATCTTATCATTACTATTGTTTGATTTGCATTCTTAGTCTATTACAATATTTTCTTCTTTAGACAGAGTTGTTACCTGTTTATCCGGACGCTGCTGCTTTCACACTTAATGCTTCATTCTTCATAACAGATTGGGGAGTTTCTGGAGTTGAACCTTTATTAACTAGTAGATACATAAAAAGATCAAACCCACTTTTTCATCGTTATAAAAATATCTACTTGCCTAACAGAACGACTTCTATGGATATACATTTGGTGTGGCCAAAGAAAGGTTACCGAAGGTATTAATCATTTACTAATCAACATTAAAGACAACACTCGTAAATTACCACAAATATATAATGCTTCGTCAACATGCGCGGCGTCTTTAGAACAGGTTGCAGTATGATATAAAATATTGAATTAAAACAACAACTTGGCTTTGCGGTTCATCGAAGGTAGTGTGACAACCACACTACGTGGACCATAACACAGACCAATTTCAAGATACCATACAATTATCTATGGAGTCCTCTATTAAGGAAAATGAATATAAAGATATAAGTACACGTAGTCAAAATCATTTGGAATACCAGATAATCCATTTGGAGAAAAGATGAAATATTTCGAAAAAGAATGAACCACAGGAACTACATGATATTTACAAAATAAACTTGATCCATGAACTATATACACAAACTTACAACGTTGACAGATCTACTACGATTTCTAAATTCCAAACAATTTCGGCGATCATAATCTAACAATTGTACCGACGCCATTGGAAGCAGTCCCTTCTTCTGGGTGAAGTCAGTGGAATTGGTTCTGAATGGCAAGTTAGGCGTTGTCAATTTGCAAAATAGAAATAATATTCCATTATCTTATTTCTATTTTTATAACAGTACCACTAGGAACTTCCAATGAGAATAACTGAACACAAACGTGTGTTAGACAGCTATCTACCACATAGTTAAAAGTTTGAATACAAGAAAACACGAACTCACCTACAAATAACTTTATATTTGTCCACTGTATTTTCACTTTCAATTAAAAATAACGTCGTCATGATTACTGGCACAACACTCCGGCGAACAACACAACATGTTTTGTACTCTAATGCTTTGTACTTCAATGTTTTATATCATACTATACTTGAGTTTTTCTGAAGACCGCTTTATACCAATAAAATAATTAATTCTCAGTATTTTAGGAGTTTTGTTGTCTTTAATGTCGATTAATTATTACTTTTATAAAGACAGATATTTTGTACCCACTCATGTATGACCCATCCACGCAATCCCCACCCTTTAGAATTACAGTTTTGTTAAAACTGAAAGGTGAATTGTGCGCATAACAACTCACTAATGACAACCATGCGAAGATCTCTTATGTGTTTACATCCTTGTTATAAAGTTGATATTTGTCCCATTGGCAATCATAAAACATTTCCTTTTTTTTTTGCGGAAGACCAGGTATTTTAAAGGGAAAATGATTGTTTGATTTTTAAGTGATCAGCAATATGTTAAATACATATATAATTAATTAGGTCTTTCCACCTTTCCGTGGAAAGACCTATTGGTTTTCTTCTGATTATTTTTTTTTTCTTCCGCCTAATTTTTTTCTTGCGGTGTATTTTTGTTTCAAAAGATGTCGCTTAGTTTTTTGGTATATGATATCATACAGTCTATACGCTTTTGAAACTGACCCTGTTTAACCGAACACTTTTCTTTGTAAGAGTTATCTCCCCAAACACTGTTTTTCTTGTTATGAGATCTCCTCCGCAACCGTAAAAGAAAGTGACAAATTTATTTTTCCAAATTGCTCGTTATATCCTCAAGATGTTAGGTTTTATTTTGACCGAAGCCGTTTAGAGATTCCATATGAGAGTTATTTCCCCTTTTGTATTTGATATAAGTGAAATGTATTTTTAACTGGAAAACCATAAGTGATAGAGGCCTAGGGTCTTTTGATATGAGGTCCTTGGTCCAAAAAAATGAAAATGAGGTCAAGGTCAAAGGTCAAGGTCATGTTCAAAATTTTGATTTTGGCTTGTTATCTCTTATTTTTAGAAATCATATAAGATATCGACAAAATCTTTTCACACAATTGTTAGTTGCGACATGTCGTAACACGTAAATTTTAGTTGAAAGGGTACGTAGACATTTGATGTGAGTCTTCCCCCTTTTATATCTAATATTAGTCGTATGGTAATAGAACTCATTAACAATATAAAGTAGAGGCCTAGAGTCTTTTGATTTGTGGTCCTTGGTTTATGACCTTGAAATTGAGCTCAAGGTCATAGGTAAATTTAACCTTCTAGATTTTGACCTTTGCTTTTACCTCATATGTATACATGATAAAGCCAAGGGACTTTTTGCATTAGGTTGCAAGCAATGTGACATTGAAAAAGTCAACCGGAAGTGACCTTTTGTAAACCGGAAGTAGCTATTTTTTGTACTAAGTTAATGTAAAAGTATATAGAACCATATATTTTTGGAATCAGTGTCAAGTAAACTATCAAACAATACCGGAAGTAACATCTTTTAAACCGGAAGTAAAAAATTATCTCCCTTATTTATATCTTTTTGTATAAAAAAAACATATATTTTTGGAATCAGCGTACAATAAGCTGTCATTTGACGCGGAAATTGACATTTAAAACAAAATTTTAATATTTTCATATCAAAATAGATCCTTACTGGTGGAAAGACCTTCAATTGTTCTCTGAACAATTGGTTTTTAATTATGTTTTATGTTCCGTTCTTACATGTGTATAATTTTATTGATCTAGTATCTAGTTAGACTTTCTTATTTTGATTGTCCATGAAGAGACATTAGTAACGGGTAAAAGGAAAGTATTGGTTTAAAAACAGCATTACACGTAAATATGAATTAAAAGTTGACTCTCTATGGTTTATAAGAATAGAATGTTATTTCTAATTTACAGTCCTTTTTGTTGGCATCTGTTAAGGAACTTCAATGATTGATTTGTATGATGTTTTCCAAGATCTCCATTAGTAAGGGTCTTAAAACTGTTTATTGAAACGCACAATTGTTGCATTGCTATTTATATTTGTGGTGAACATTGTGAATAAAATTTAAAAAAAAGTAAACTCTGAATCAACTATCCACTAAAGTTATTTAACAATGGCGTAATCAAACCAAATGCTTTTATACCAATGTCAACACCGAGCAACAATCATATATATTGTAAGCTATAAAATGTCCGGGACCAAAAACATGTATGTTAAACAATGCAAAAAGACCAAACAAAAAACTCATGTTTTAATGAGCAATTAAGATATATCCCGAACAGATACAGTCGTGTTACAGCACAACATCAAAACAAACTGTAAAATTATGTTGGATATAGATCGAATTATCAAATCGATACTGATCACAAAAAAACCAAAATGCCCCAATTTACTTACCTATAAATAGCTGCGGTTAGGAAAATATATTTCAAAGTTAATTTCACCGAGAGCATATACCATGTTTCCAAAGAATTGAATATCAATCAGTACATTTACACCTGCAATGCATTGAGTGTTAAGACATGAAATATAGTCTCAAAAAAGCATGATATGCTTTAATACAGAAGACATTTTTAACTTATGATATCCCAAAAAATACCAGGCTGAATTTATACACAGCAACAAAGTATTTTCTTTTCCAGTTTTATACTGATTCATTCCCAAAGAAAGTCATTTTTTACGGTATTTATTTATTAAGATGCATACGACCAGAATGTAGTGATGCATTAGTGATTTTAATTTTGTCATACACAACAATGTATTTTCTCTGTAACGGGATTATGCTACGATCTCATAATATAATTTTGTATCACTAGAGAAAAGGCTACGAAATACTGATACAAAAATGCTAAAAATCAAGGATAAGTTGTATGAAAGAGTAATTGCAGTTAAGAAAAGATGTGGTATATCTGCCAAATAAATAACATATTTCTTTATGAATTGAATTGTTCTATAACACATACAAGCAATCAGATTGTTGTACACAAAATATTAATATTGATTTATGTACAATATTTGCAGCCAATTTCTGTTTTCAGTATATATTCATTTTCAGCAGTTGTAACAGTTTCAAATATAAAAAAAAGATAAAGAGTACTTGTATGATTTTGTTATTTTTTAGCATTCATTTGCTTCAAGTGTATTATGTCGAAGTTATATATTTTAATATATTATTTGGTTTGTTGACGTCTAAGAAAAGTGAAATAGGTATACTAGATATAAAATGTAGGGGCGTTACCAACACTGAACAAAATTCTACATGAGTACTAAATAAACTAAAATAACAGAAATAATGTGATTTCATTAAATTTCAAAATCAATTAAGGACTGCATACCCCTCATGCGTATCTTTGATTCTTGCCGGGGTGTGGCATTACCTAGATGTTTTAAGTTATGTCTGCTCTTTAACAACTGTTTTAGGTTTTTGACTTCCACAAGCTGTTGACTTTATCATCACTGAAGAGAAATTAATTGTCAAAATGCGCATCTAGTGCACAAAATTTGGTTACGTTAATGTTTTTGCTACCACTGATTCGATTCCTCTGCTGCTAGAATGTTAGGCACGAAGGTATTGCAAGCCAAGTAGCCAGTACTTCGATACTGGCAGACAACTATGAATATCGTTCTATATAAACAATTAGTATTTGAAAAAAAAGAAGATATTTGATGCATTATGATTGGAGCAAATTATTTTTATGTCTTTTCTTTCATACCGAAATGCTTTAAATTTGACGTCAAAAGTTTGACAATTCGGAAATTGAGTGCACGCATTTGTTGCTGACAAATTTACCGTTAAATACAGTGTAGAGGTATATATATTATCTTCTATGAGACAAGTGCCTGTGAAGTCAAGATAAAATAAAATATATACAACGTAACAGATAACAAATTGAACAAAAAAAAAACAGTTTTAGAACAGGGAAGACATGTCCATGATAACTATACAAGCCATGATAACTATACAAGCCATGATAAATTAGAGAAGCAAACCATTTCGGCAAGTAATGGACGGACGCCAAATTGAGATGATCTTTAACATATTTTAATTATGTCTGTCAAATGTTCACTGTACCATGTGCACACAATTGTTAACAGAAGATTAATGTGCAAATTAAAATTTCCCTTGAAGAGTCAATGAAAGATATTTGCATAGCATTCGAGCTATTAAACTTCAATTGTAGATTACTGAACCTGGTAAAAACTAAGGTTAACTTGTACAGACGGTACTTTAGATAGGCATAACTGATTGACGATCGTGATGAGAAAGAATTGAAAACATGCAAGTTTGGAAATAATTTGGCATTGGTGATAATGACCTTTTCAATACCTTCATTATGTTAATCTCAAAGTTTTGATCTTGAAGATGTGAATTTTCCGTCCGTAAATTATTCTATTTCTATGGTACCATTAATACTATTATTCCGATTGAGTAAATAAAGGCGACATTAGAATACCGCTGTTCAATAGACATACATCGATTACGCGAAAACAAATCCGGGTCACAAACCAAAACCGAGGGAAACACATCAACTATAAGAGGAAAAAACCGACACAACAGAAACACTGAACTGCAACAAAAAGAAACGCCAAACTACAAAAAATGGACTACTTGATAACAACTGCCATATTCCTGACTTGGTACAGGGCATTTTAAGAACAAATGGTGGGTTGAAGCTAGTTTTTTGGCCAGCCAAACCTCCCGCTTATATGGCAATTTTAAATAATATATAGAATTGTGTTAGTAATGGTGTAATTATTTGTACTTTTTAACCATGTCGGTTTTTCTTCTGAATCAAAACTGTGTATAAACCCAAAAAATACAAGAATGTTGGATGTATAAATACCGAGACACGTCGTATAGCAATGCGAATTCGGCAAAACAGTCATATTAAGGAATGGGTCACGTTCGGTACTTAGCAGACCAGACCACCTAGATGGTAAACCACAATCTAAGAAGTGGTAAAAATGCCGTTAGTTAGTTTAGACACAGACACAGCGTATAGATCAACCAATTCGTGATGGTGTCCTAAAATTTACGGAGTGTCATTTTTAATCTTTCCTCCTCATAACTCTGCTGGAGCAGTTTCTGCGTAAGAAGCACACTGTATATGAAGTCCGTATAGTGTGAACATGCACGAGCATAATATCAACTGAGATATGTAAATAACATACCCTTTTCTAAGGGTGACGATAATGCATGACAACAAATAAAAAAAAAAGAGAGTAATATCTATAAACACATTCGATTACATCATTGGCATCAGTTAAAATCATAATAGTTCTCGTTTTACTAGAAATGATTTACCGTTATTTGAAATCAGTAGACCTTGTAAATAAGAATGAATTGTATTACATCCACACGAGCAATAGTTATATAAATCACTGTTATCTTATTTAGCATTAGTTGATTCCTTCGTATTATTGTAAAGTATATATACCGGTATTGGAAACAAGTCGTTTTTTTATTTGGATTCCGTATGATGTTACCAAATACGTGAACAGTTACTTAAATTTGTGTCAGTGGTAATAAAATGTGGTAATAATGACAGTATTTAATATTCTGAGGTCTGTTGTTCAACTTATCGTTGGTACTGACGAATGGATTGAGAACAGAGTGTTGTTCCACTTGCTGTTATTACTTTGAAAACTGTTAAAATGCAAAATATTTCGATTAATTTAATCCATCCCATGAAGGTGTATAGAAGTTTAATTATACAATTAACAGACTAGCATTAATCTGACACCTGCATCAAAGTCTATTAAGGGTAAATGTTATGCAACAAAAAAGAAAAAGAGAGGATCGAAGACAAACAATGACAGAGTTTCCAACCGGAAACAGACACATGTTGTATGAGTAACCTTATCAAGCTATGTTGGAAACTTTAAGAAACAAATTTTACACTCTGTTTTCTTCTTCGACCGACCGCTTCTATCATTTCAGATGATGAAATTTGTAAACAAACAAATTCAAAATCTAGAGCCTTAGTCATGGTTGAAATGGTAATTAGATATAAGAAGATGTGGTATGAGTGCCAATGAAACAACTCTCCATCCAAGTCAAAATTTATAAAAGTAAACCATTAAAGGTCACAGTACGGTCTTCAACACGAAGCCTTGACTCACACCGAAAAGTAAGCTATAAAGGGCTCCAAAAATTACTAGACGTGTAAAACCATTCAAACGGGAAAACCACGGTAATGTTTTTTTTATTGCAAAATATGCATTGAGGCATATTTTGTTAATTTTTGTTTGTTTTTTAATTAGAATACATTAATTCCTGAAATACTGAAAGTAACTGACCCTTGAAGCACATTTGCATTATGAAATCTTCAAACAAACCAGTTTCAGTTTTCTTACTAATGTTACCATATACAAATATGTACATATTTAAATATAATATAATTCACTTACATTTGACAACAATAAGGAAGAAAAAAGCCACATTTTAAAGCAGAGAAGGAATTTATAGGTCTTGATTCACAATACATTGGGGGAACACTAGCAAATTAAAAAAAAATATATCCATAAATGTAATACCATGATCAATTTATACAATGATTAAAACAAATTGAACAATAAGATTTAATCAAGTATTTTGTAATCATGCGATTACATCTGAACAGCTCGTTAATGTAACATTAATCATATGATTAGTTAAACGACAATTTGAACATTAGACCCCTGGTATCCAAAAAACTAAGACTGCAAAAACATCTCGCGAGTGAGTGACTGTAAAACGTATGAAGAGTTGATTTAAGTCAGCCTCGATCACAATTCTTTTGACAAATTTTGTGTATAAGGAGCACACCCAATCAAAAGTCCTTATATTTCTTTTTATATTCATAGTTGAAATTATGTAGTGATATAAGAAATCATTCGACTGATTCAGCAAAGGTGGATTGTTCATTTGTTACGGGACTTTCCGTTTGAAATTTTCCTTGAGTTCGATATTTTTGTTATTTTACTTGTTGTATAACAAAAAACTAAACATCTGCAATGTGCTCACAGGTAGTCAGGAATCATGCAATTTCTGATTACGTGCAATAGACTGAATAGTAACTTAATCAATTACAATGTAAAAAACAGATGTTATCCTGATTATTTTTAGATTAATTTAAGATAACTTTCTGATTATAAATTTTGTATATGGAAATAGTCTTTGATATGAATAAAATGTTTATGAAACTAGTAGTTGCTATGATTGATTCTATCTTCTATATAACAAGTTTAATATAGACAAGCTAGGACATGAATAGTGTGTAAAGTGTGTGATTTATTTTGTAAACAGTTCACTTACTGAATTTACCGTCAAAATGTTTCAATATGAGAATGAATCCTTGTGATACAAGAATATGCTTTGAAAACATTTTGTATTCCCTAATGGAATACATATGATATTAACTCCATTTTTAGTTTACACAAAATGTGTTACTAAATCACATATACATGTAAATCAGTCCGTTTTTGTATCGTTTTAATTGTTTAACATTTTTCATCTGGAAGACTTTTATATGTAACCACGCGGTATGAGTTCTGTGTCTTATTGAAGACCTACTCTACCATACTCTCAATTTAATAATTGATTAAATCATGTTATTAAAAAGAGCTTCTACAAAACAATAGAATCACAGGTACACATTCATTGCTCAAGGACACGACCATTTGTTTTAACTAAAAAAACTGATTCAAATTACAAATTACACCGAAGATGATTTATTTAAATGCTGTACATATTTGTTGAAATTTGTTTCAACAGTCAGTATTCCAATATTTACTTTTTGTTTAACTCTAATTGTAGACTTGTTTTGGACTCATATGAAGCACAGTTCATACAGAATCTCATAAAGACAAAAAGAAAAAGCATCTCCCAAAGTTCTTTAATTAATTTCCTGATCAATCTTTCATGCCCAATTACTCAATAATGGACATTTTAATGAGTGTTACTCATCAAAAGTGCAAAAGAACTTGAGAATAATCATAATTATACTTTACATTAATCACTATAGTTCTATTATATGATGAAATTCTAAAATTGTGTACCTTACATCAAATCACTCTTATACATAGTACAATGACAAGTATAAACTCATCATAGATACGAGAAAATCTCACAATAATTTAATTTTCCACTAGCTAACATTCCAATTGTCAGCAGGCACATACCATTTGCTCCATTGTATATATGCAATCGTTTATAATCTTTATTTCTCATTTTTTATTACTCATTTTTGGTTTGCTGGTTTGATTCTCTCTATAAAAAAGGTCAGTTGTGTAAGTTGTTGCTGACCTTTTTGCAACTTTATGTCTGGAGTGGATTCACATTCTTGTTTCTCAGGTAGGAATTGTTGTATTGCACTTTGTTTTTTATCATTTGAATCATTTTGACATATTTTCATATGAGTCGGAGTTACTTCAGACACTTGTCAAAAACAAGGAGATCAAAGAAGCTAGATCATTTCACATTCAAATATATTGATGACGTTTTTTCCATTAACAATTCAAACTTTTCTGATTGGGTTCCATTAATATACCCTCCAGAACTAGAAATTTAAGAAACATCAGACACGGCTTCTTCCGCCTCAGGTTTAGACTTATACTTCGATTTCGACATAAACGGTCACCTCAGTACCAGAATCTTTGACAAACGAGACGATTTTCATTTTGAAATTATCAATTTCCCCAACATTAGTAGCAATATACCAACTTCACCTGCATATGAAATATACATTTCCCAACTCATTCGGTATACAAGATCTTGCAGCTGCTACTCAGACTTTATAAAACGTCATCAGTGTCTGAGCAGAAAGTTGATGAACCAGGGTTATGTCAAAGAACGTCTAGTCCTTTTCTAAAAAGGTTCATCAAATGATGCCAAGACCTTGTTGTTAAATATTCCATATCAATTTCACAAATTATACATGATGGTCTTGAATTAATTTGCCTTTGTAAATTATTAACCTTTACTGTTTAGTCCATTTAAGTAATATCCTTTTGGCGTGGCTCGGTACGTATACATCCCGATATTGTGTTATTTGCTATGGTCATTTTTTGTATTCGTGTTGATCATTTTTGCTTATGCGCTTTGTCTATATAGAAATAAGAAGATGTGGTATGAGTGCCAATGAGACAACTCTCTATCCAAGTCACAATGTGTAAAAAGTAAACAATTATAGGTAAAAGTACGGCCTCCAACACGAATCCTTAGCTCACACAGAACAACAAGATATAAAGGGCCCCAAAATGACTAGTGTTAAACAATTCAAACAGGAAAACTAACGGTCTAATCTTTATAAAAAACGAGAAACACTTATGAACATGCCATTTTGTTTTTCTTTTTTGACATATATGTTTGTTTTTACATTGATTAAGATAACACTATGTTGACTGTTGTACCCTTTCTTTTGAGATTTTCACCTAATATGTCTGTTTGTTTTGTTCACACATTGTTGTCAATATAATGGATTTTTTTGCGTCAGTCATACAAGTGAGAGGTTTAGCTAACTTTAAAACCAGGTTAAACCACCATTTTATACATCTGGAAATGCATTTACCAAATCAATAATATGACAGTTGTTTTCCATTTGTTTGATGTGTTTGATTCCGCCATTTGATAAAGGAGTTCTGTTTCGAATTTTCCTTGGAGTTCGGTATTTTTTGTATTTTTACTTTTTGCAATGTAACTAACTCGTTTTTCCCTATGTTTATCATCTCTGTATTTTTACAGTGAACTGTTTGTATATACTTTTGCTATTAATAATAATGTATGTTTGCCAAGCATTTCCACAAGATAAATAATCACGCTCTAAAGGGAAATTTCGAGATTTTTGACTAAATATGGTCATCATAACATAAAAAAAATATTCACAAAGTTTTATCAATCTATGCGCAGTAATAAAGAAGAAAATCAATAATTATTAATTTCTATAGACTACTGCCTGCAGTACTGACGTTAACTACTGATATTGCATACCGGGATTTAAAGAACAATCATTTGAAGTTTTGTTCTTTAATCATATTTCAACGTAATCATAAGCGCGCCGATGACTGATTTTCATAGCTAATTACCATCCAATAATAAGAAAATAAAACGAACAAACATGCAACTTGTTACATTCATAAGTTAAAAATTTCTATGTTCACCGTATATATGTTGCTTTTTGATATGTTGAAAGCGCAAAAAGTAAATCTTTTAATTGTTTTTAATATTTTCTTTTCCAACGAATATGGGGAAAAAATTAGAGAATACAACGTTAACTGTAAGGACAATAAGTCACGGTACGTTTTGATCCTTGATTCAAGTAAACATTTCTACGCTAGGACTATGGTAATACAATGTATATTCATCCCTGGCAATACACTGGAAGCCTTGTTATAAAATCAGGGTCATTTGCAGATCGGTATTTAGCCGTGTCTCTAGGGCACACCGTTCCTGGTTCGAAAAAAAAATCAACAAAAATACTGAACTCCGAGGAAAATTCATAACGGAAAGACCCTAATCAAATGGCAAAATCAAAAGCTCAAACACATCAGACGAATGGATGAAAACTGTCATATTCCTGACTTGGTACATGTATTTTCTTATGTGGAAAATGGTGAATTAAACCTGGTTTTATAGCTAGCTAAACCTCTCACTTGTATGACAGTCGCATACAATTCCATTATATTGACAACAATGTGTAACCAAAACAAACAGACATAATAGGTAAAAATGTAAAAAATAGGAGTACAGCAGTCAACATTGTGTTATAATCTTAAACACTATAAACACAAAAAAATATGTCAATGTCATTTCGGATGGAGGTCGAGTTTAATGCACAAAGTTTAAATACATATTTAAGGGGCATAAGCTACGAAATACAAAAATAAATAAAAATCGGATTTTTTTTGTTCAATCATTAATGCAAGCAAAATAGCGAAATAATAATTCACTTTAAGAAGCCAGTTTGGTTCAATTTTGTCAAAATAAGCTAAGAAACATCGCTGATGAATTATTCACTTGCAAGTGAATAATTCGACCTCATCATTAAATCCGTATTCAGGTGACCTTCAATTTAACCCCTTAGCTAGAGATGGGTTACGCATGAATTAGACGTGTTCAGTTATTAAAAGGAAAAGAATGTCAACATTGAAAGTGAAACAAGGGTAAACCATTTGACTGATTTGATCCACAAAAAAACTAATTTTGTACACGATGATTAACATATTTTTTAACCTATAATATGAAATCAAACGGACATAGCAAACGGACCTAGAAAAATCCGATTGCACGAGTTTGCTATCTATCTATATCTATATTTATATTTATATCGGGTTATATTACCGTCGGCAGTCTTCGGAGGATACCTCGATGGTTCATTAGATGGTATCGAGACTAAAATACACACGAAATGATGATACATATTATCGGGCCTATTCATTGTAAATTATCTATTTTAGACTTTTTGTAATTTGGATATACGTTTTATGAGAATTTGAGTTAAATTGGTGAACATGAATTTGACAGGTAATGCCCATTTAATGGAAGTGGCAAAAACAAATAGATCGCCGTGGAATATTAAATTACATTGAGGGTTATGTCCGTTGTTTACCAAATCATGATATTGAACATGTATTTCATATACATGTAGGATGAATAAATTCGATGTTCTAAATATGATAGATAATGTTCAAATTAAATCTACAGGAAATGTTACTAAAATCAAAATGACTTTTGTATTTGATCAAAGATTTGTATAGGACAAATGTAGTAAGAAGGTTCTTACTATACAAATCCTTGATTTGATTAGTTTAAAAACGAAGAAATAATCTTGGGGAAAATAATAATCAACTGTTAAAATAACAGTATATCATTTGACTGATCAAAACGAAAAAAAAAACAAAAATAAAAGTTTATAAAATTGGTGTATCCAATGCGCTTTTGATTTACCTCATACGGTTTAAATTTACATATGGTATTAAAAAGTTAGTTTTTTAGGGCCAATATAAGGCCTTCGTAGCCATACTTCTTTGGCGGAAGAAAACAAATGATTAAAAACCAATTGTTCAGAGAACAATTGAAGGTCTTTCCACCCGAAACAATGTATTTTGATATGAAAAAAATTAAAATCTGGTTGAAGATGTCATTTCTAGTGTCAGATGATAGCCTAGTGTACGCTTATTCCAAAAATGTATGGTTTCTATACACTTATGTTTGAATTAAGGGAGATAAATTTCAAGGTCATCAAGCAAGGACCTCATATCAAAAGACCTTGGTCTCTGTTATGTATTGTTAATAAGTTATATTACCACACATCTTAATTTTAACATTCCAGGGGAGAAAATTCCTAGGAAATGTAACGGCACCGCTTCGAATAAAAATTTCCTATAACGACAGATCAAAACTAACAATTTAGTGAAAAACCTTTTGTCGATATACATTACAGTTTCTTAGGAGTAGCATGAACAATCAAACGTAAAATATTAAAACATGACCTTGACCTTTGACCTTGACCTCGTTTTCTTTTTGATAAACCCAGGACCTCGAATCAGAAAAACCTAGGTCTCTATCACTTATGGTTTATGAGTTACTATTGCATTTCTCTTATGTCAAATACATAAAATAAAATAACTCTCATATGGAGTCTTCAGATCTCTTCGATCAAAATTATTTTCGACAACCTGGGGATATAACGAGCAATTTGATAAACTAATTGTGTCGTAATCTTTTACGGTTGCGAAGAAGTAGTGCGCACAAGACAAACAGTGTTCGGGGAGATACCTATAACTAAGTAAAGTGTTCGGACAAGCAGAGTCAGTTTCAAAAGCGTATAAATTGTTTGATATCATATACCAAAAATCTAAGCGATATCTTTTTGAAACACCAATACAGCGCAAGAAAAAAATTAGGCGGAAGGAGAACAAATCAGAACAAAAGCAAAAGATCTTTCCACATAAAAGTGAATGAATCAGAGGGGTGTAAAAATAGTTTATATTTTAGGTAAAATAGGGAAAGAAATAAAGGAACAACCACAAACGTTCTTCAAATTAGGGGATATACTATTTTATACTGATTATCGACTGGGAACAAACTTTACAAAACTTAGAGTGACGTTTGAATAAGTTTGAGCATTAGAAAGAGCACAAAGTATGCCTTACAAGAAGTTTCACTAAATCTATTCAATGGTTATGTAGAGGAGTTATGGATAGCAGGAGTAAAGCTTGTGCTATTACTTTGGGTGCCCCCTGCTCGCACCCTAGCTGAAATTTCGTCATACAGACAAGCAATGCAGAAAACAAAAACAGTATGCTCAAGTACACTTAACATGGAAGACGTAATATAAGTATATTTTCCCATTTAATATCATTAAAGGAGATCAGTAATGCAGAATAAGTTCTCACAGACAGAACATACGAACAAACGGACAGATCATACAGACAAACGGACTTAAGGACGTCATGAATACTATTTATCCCCTTTCTAATCTGATTAATAAAGACTGTAATGCAATGTTACAACGGCAGTCATTGGTGACGTTTTTATGGCGTGATTAACTTGAAGTTCAATATATTCATGTTTCCATTTATGTACAATAGCTGTATGCGTGTTCAATCCTTCAAACAAACTTTTTCTTCGGGGTATTCATTTAACAGAGTAATAATATCTTTGGTTCTAATATGACGTCCTTATTACGCTTTTTAAACAAAGCCGTGTTCTACTTAGCACAAAATATGTTTGACACATGCGCACAACCTTACTGTTTACATTCCCGTTATTTTCATTGTCATCCTAATAAAATATTTATATTTTAGCTGCTTACATAAATTTTTTTTATATATTGTTATTAAAACATAATATATTTACCCTGCTATTAGTTTTTAAACTTATCAAATATGACAATGCAATGTCCATAATTCATGGGGAGGAAACGGGAATAGCCAAACATTCCTAAGGTATTTTCGTACGCTTCAACCTATAAAAATACCATATTTGTCCTATTAGAACCGAAATAATTCCTTCATGCTAACGCTCAGTGTAAAATATTGACAAATATAATGCCTACCAATGTTAAAATGCCCATAGAGCATGACATGAAGGAATTGTTTCTTAAATAGTGTATGTATCAATACTTACATTCATTAAGTTTTCAATAAATTAGAATTATGTAAAAATGTATTGCTTTACAATTATAAACACTTACTTATATTCAGGTATTGCACAAGTTCATAATTTTCAAATTCTTTTTACCTATAACGTGTTAACGAAAAATCTGTCAGATGTGTACTGATTGATATATTTTTTTATTGGAAACATGATTTATTTATTAATTCTTATTGGCTCCAAACTAGCTTTTAGTAACTGTGGGTATCATATGATTGGAACTTTGTGTCTTTTGTCTTCTTAGTTGTTTTATTTGTACTGTATGTCGATCTGAGGAGTCACTATCATTTCAACTGATTTTCACAGTTTGTAGTTATTGTGTGCTGTTACACAACTGTCTCGGGTTAGGGGAGGGTTGAGTGCTCGTAAACGTATATACAATTTCTACATTCTTTAAATAGCTGTCCCAAGTAAGGAGTCTGTAATTAAATGGTTTTGTATTTGTTTGCTGTATATTATATTTGTTATTTGTTATTCAATTTTTTATTTTGACATAAATCAAGGTGTAGGTTTACTCGTGAGAAGTATTTTACTCTTTGTCATATCAGTGGACTTTAATAGCTTACTATATCGTATTTTGTTCATTGTACGGTTGATCTCTAGTTGATAGGTATCTCAATTGCGACCATAACACATCTTCTTATATCTATATATCATTTGTATATATACTTTTACCACTCACAACGTTATTCTCTTTTTTTTTAGAGAGAACTGAACATTAATTAAAATGGCATTCATAGGTGTTGATGTTGCTGATGTCATACAACAACTAAAACCACTAACAAGATTTATGAATGTAAGTAAATATTAAATGGTTTTTGTATTTGTTGCGCCCATAAAACGTCACATTATACTTCAATGATCTGAGAGTGTGTTAAGATGTAGGCTTTTCGGTGATTGGTGAATGAAATTTACAACTGATATTATTAAATGTATTTGTAAGATACAAATGTAACGTAAAACTGGAATAACTAAAAATGTATGTAAGATATTTTTGGTTTCTTTTAAGAAGTTCATAGTGTTATTAAAACTAAGCTTTGCACTCTCTATAGCTTACCGGCAGATTTATTTTGTTCTACTAAGGCTATTATTTGGTTCATGTCCGATTATTTAATTCTTGGCCAGTTTTTTGCTGTGATGTCCTCTACGATTTCCGCACAATACAATGTATGTTCGTCTTTTAATTCATTTGTTTGAAAGGAGTTCATGGTAATTTGTGAATATTTAAATCTTGTGATGTCAAACTTGATTTCCATCTCTATCTTTTCTATGTTTCTCTCGGATGTCATTTGTAAAACTGGATCTGCAATATACACCTAATATTTCAATATGATCTCCTTATTATCAGATCAATCTTAATACATAACTTTATCTGACTAAAATGTGAATTTCCTGTCTGGAATAAAAGTTAGAACTTAAAATATAGGCATGCTATACAGATAATTTAAAGGATGTGTCAGCAATCCAACTGCACAAAAAGATACCTAAAGCATACGCTGTATGTGAATACTCAGTCGTAACAATGAAGTGTTTATACAAACACTAAACCACTTTAAGTCAGACAATTCGGGGAAAAAGTAAACAAAAGACTTTAAAAAATCTGATATAAACACCCAATTCCTTTTTAAAAGACAAAATTATGAATATTTTACGAATGGCAATTACTGAAATGTTTCTGATTCAGGACAGTCAAGAGCGTGTGGAGGGATTAAACTTCTTTCGACATGCTAGTCATCCACTGAAAATTCCGATCGGTAAATTAACAAATAAATAAACAGAAGAATGTGTACACATGTACACCAAAAATCAATAACCATCAGGTCAATAAATACGATGACAAAGACAGATACAAGTAAAACAACATGAACAAAGCATAAAGATACTAGAAAGAAAGAGGAAAGAGATACCAAGGGACAATCAAAGACTATAGGTCGAGTTTTCCTCTATTGAGATATTTTAAAACCTACAGAATACGAAAAATCCACGTCCTTTTCTTGTTAATCGGTAACACAACGGTTGTCACTAGAAAGCTATGCTATTTCTTCTGCAGCACCCAAGTTTATGCTCAGTATTTGGTAGGGTTCGTGCTGCTTAATCTAGTATTCAACAGGTTTTTTTTTGTCGTTGTCCATTTTGATTAAACATATGAATCTGCCTATTGCTCCTTAGTCTACGAGTTGACTGGGCTATAAAAATACGGCAATTCCTTGGACTTCGGCAGCGACACCATTGCTAGAGTGGGGCGCCAGATTGTCTCTGCGGGGTGAATAATTAATAAGCAATCACGTCCAGTCGGAATGAGGACGTTTAATCCGATGCCTCGTGTAGAGAGAAAGCCTCGCCCTCTACACACTAAAGAACCCTTGTAACAATTCTCTCAGGCGTCTGTAGGTGGCCTGTTGCAAGGCAAATATTCTGTCCCTATCCAACACACCCTAATGTTGGTTAAAACACTCTTTTTCTGGATAGACTGATTTCGAGTTTCACATACGATTTTTGCGACAGTGTTGTAATGACAGACCTGTACCTTGCTCAAAACTAAGAAGATGTGAGTTTTCTTTTTACAGACATATCGTCCATTTAGGGGACAACTATTTGATTCTGAAGTGGGGTCCAGCAGACTTTGTTAATACCATTTCTGGCCCTCATTAAGTTGGAAATAAATAATCTTTCTTTATCATACATCAAAATAAACATACTGGCCAAACATATTTAAGATGTTCAAAACAAGGTATAGAATAGGTTAAGAAATATTGGCAGTGTCAAATGCAAAGGGCTATAGAGAGCGTACCCCTTTGACCGTAATATATATATATTTAATATATGTTTTTGCTTTAAATCGTCTAAAAACATTATTCCATTTTGGATAACCCTTTCCAAGCACCCTGGATCAGCCCTGAATGTTAATCTATTATATTTTAATATCACAATCATGACAATACAATGTGTATCCTACCAACATGCGATTTTTAAAACTTATTAATTTAGGGGACGGTGGGTAGTTTTTGGGTCAATTTTCGAACAAGCAGAAAATAAATATTCAGGCTCTGGTCTGTGCCCGTCCTTACATCGTTTTATAATTTCTAGAATCTCATAAAATGACACTGTGCGATTTATTCTGCATCATCGTCGTTATTGTACAATTGTTAAACATGTTTAATGTCTTCAGTCCACTTCTCGCATCATGTACCGCCGTTTTGTTTATACCTTGAATAAATTGGACTAACCTTTTCCAATAAGTATATCTGACTTCTAGCTCCAAAATGAGATCAATTGGAGAGCCCCACTGTCCCTTTAATTGTTGTACAACTTGTTTGCTCATTTTATAATGGCTACAATTACCGTTTGATTGTGTCACATGCTATTTCGTGTTTTTGTGGGAGGGGCGAATATCCGATTGATTCCGTAACCATGGAAACAAAGTTTGGTTAGTTATCTTCATTGTTTGCCGGATGTGCGATTGATGCCGTGACCATGGTAACAATGATCGTTTATTTAACTCGTAAGGAAACAGTTGTATCAAAAGGTAAAGCCATATAAATGTCATGAATACCATCAGTATCAACTTGAAACGCCGAAACTCCATTACAGCTATCCCTCTTACACCTCACTTCCAGGACAAATACTACACATATGTTTATTACCTGAGGTCTCTATGAGCAGCCTAACTTCTGTCAATAATCAACTGCGCCAAAGTTTCATCATTGAAGACCAGAATCGTATTGATTCCCTATTAAACATTATAGCCATATAATGAACATTTATTAATTAAAAACAATCCATATTATCTTAAATGAAAATTAAATTCAACTACACATATGCAATATGAATTAACCCACTATTAACATTACACTAAATGTATCTTTATTCAGATCTGTTGACTTTTCATAAAACGCATGTCATATTTGATAATGGCTACAACAACTATTCCATTAATTGTCCATACTATTCTTTGTGTCATCAAGAATATATCTCACTATTTGCATAATAGAATTTATTTAAATTAAATTAAACTCGTTTAATGAATTAGCAAATATTTGTATTGACAGGCTTGGCAAATCGAGTCGTCCTTAACTGCTATTGTTATGCTAATTCGACCATGTGAGATTGCCGTAAAACTTCCTGAACTTTAATAGTTCACATTTACTTTTAAAACCAAGCTGAGACGACGTTGGAAATTTTAGAAAAATAAATAAATAAAGATAAGTAATGTAATTTAGTTTAGAGGAATACATATTTTAGCTTGAATTCGGATTAAATTATTTGTTTTGTTTTGTTTGTGATAAATATTTAAATTTACTTTATTTCGATGAATCCAACTTGCAGTGTGCGTTTATAGGCTTACTTATTTTATATCATATTCATAAATGCCATGCACATAAAAGAATATGGGGTGCAAATTTATCCATACAAAATTTAATTTTGAGGAGTTAGAACACTTGTATCGATAATTTGGTATAATTTAAATCATGATTTGATGGATATTAGTTGAGATTAATGGCCGTTCTGCTCGTTTGTGTATTATGGAGTTCTCTTACTTTTATATAGTTTCAAAACAGCAAATATACTTAGTGATGTGTCATGTTGTACATATAGCCGAAGGATTTGTCTTTTACAGCAATAATATGTATTATTTCGTTACACTTTGCGGAAAAATAATATTAGTTACATAGTGAGAAGTGACGTTATACGATATATACGGGGTCAGTAAATCCCATATGGAATTACCTCATATATATCGTATTAGGGTACTTGCATACTGTGTAACGAACTTATCTTACCGACTATCTTAACATGTGGTGTTTAGACTAGTGGCCTATAAAAGTGATTCAGTCTTCAATATTTAGTATTAAGGTCCTACTTCCATTTGTCTATACAAAAACAAATACCAACAATAACAACTTGTTAGCTTCAAATGTGTTTTATAAATTTATTTCGATCGTTCTTCATCATTTTCTTCGTCTGTTGAAACCTTTCAGATTTTTCCTCGGGCGTATGACATTTGCGCAGATTTTTAAAATTTTCGATCTTTCATTTGCGCCGATTTGATTTTTCATTTGCGCCATTTTTGTACAGGTAAACTAAAGGTGAATGTTATTTTTATTTATCATTATAAACCTCTTCCGTTCGCCAGTTGTACATATGTTATGAATGGTATTATAACATGTATATAACTGCTGTCCCCTGCAAGTAGATTTTTGTCGTTTTCATCTGGCTCAGAACTGGTGTTACGCTAAGCACAGAGTATTAAGACAAATCAAGTGACACTGGTAAATGGCTATCGCAATTTTTCGGGCTACGACTCCTTCCCCAAGTTGGAATCGAAGACTGCTTCATGTTTGACATAATGTATAACGCTCCTTCTGGTGACAAATGTCATGCATTGTTAGACTACGTACTAAGTACTTATATAAATATAATTATGCTCATCTTCACGTTATGCACCTCATTTCTGGGCAGCTGCACCCATTGAAAACTAAGAGGATCGACGAATAACAGTCCAGAATCATTACAATGAACAAATTATAACATATATACAATTAGCTATCGGAAGAGGTTTACAATGATAAATAAAAAAAATAACGTTCACCTGTATAAATTTACCTGTACACAAATCGGCTCAGATGAAAGAAAAAATGGGCGCAAGTGAAAGAAAAAATCGGCGCAAATGAAATGCAGATCGACGCAAATGCAAAACACCGTGTTGTTTTTATAAAGGAACGTAACATCCCTAATAACTGTGTATTGAAATAAGTCCCGCCTACTAACCTAATATGAAATACACACCATCTCCATGCGGTTGCTTGTAACCAATCATATTTCTAGAAATGTATAGGAGGTATGATAAGATATTGTATCTAATCAGGTCAACCTTCTGCGGAGGGTCCACGGACGTTATTACTCACAATTTTTCATTATAAAATGTTAATTTAAAACATTTATTACGCCTGATTGTCCATGTTATGATAGCATTTATGGTTTGAAAGTCACGAGGAACTTTTATTTAAAAAAAAAATTCTGCCTATCACTGAAGTCGAGAGCACCCACAAAGGTGTACTTGAATATGCCCATACCTGTACTTATTTTAAATGATATCATTATTTAAAAACCTGTTTTATGGAATTCATTACTACATATGGCACTACATGCAGTAATCCCATATCTATTAAGTATATAATTATTAAATATAAGAGAACGATGATAAAGGATTTTCGATAAAATTTCCTTATGTTTATATTGAAACATCAGAAGGAACATAATCATAATTTTGAATACTGAAATTTATGATCTTGAACCATTGATTTAAAACAACTCAAATTATATGAACATAATTTTTGAACATGTTTTGTTTATACAAATGCCTAGAATCTTTAGGTCATTGGGGTGTGGTGGAAAAGGGGACGCATGAGTACCTGCAGTTGAATCTCAACTACCAGAGAGACGTCTTGGAAAGAGGAACCGTGATGTCGCTGCACCGGCAAAATCAAGACATTGAAATGGTAGCTACAGTTGAAGTCAATGCTTTTTTTCATAAACAAGTCCAGGCTCCTATGCCATTTCAAGGACATCACATTTTAGGGCCGGAGGGATCAGCATAGAATTTTCAAGCGCCATTTGTGCAAGTACAGATAACAGCATCTGTACCTATGCATAATCAAAATGGTGAGGAATAGTGATAATATGCTGATACCTTGTCAGTCAGAATGTGATGTTTACAAAATAAAAAAAAAGAAAAGAACAAATAGGGGATAGGGAATTTATTGACTTATCGCTTATCAAAATTGTGTCAGTGAAATTGACAGGCCTCAAAATGTCATAAATTATTATATCATCGCCGGTTTACTTGTCAATTCGTCTAACAAAAACAGCAGAGATCAATTAATTCAAAATATTGAATCGGAATCGATGTATTTATTATGTATATGAATATGTTTTGCAACGATTCTCAAATTTAGCTATTGAATTGATTACTTATGTGTCACCAATTAGAGGTACACATGTTTTTTTTAGAAGATCTATCGTTATGATCAGCTATTTAGGTTAAGATCTTGGTCTTCTATTGGTGGCATGTTATGGTACACTGTTATAGCAAATGGGGAATCAAAAAGATATAAAATTCAACAGACAAGTGTATTCACCCCGCAAAATCTGTATGTGTCTATCCCAAGGCAGGAGCCTGTAAATCAGTGGTTGTCGTTTGTTGCTGAATCAATTTTAATTATATTTTTTCTTCATTGTTTTATACTTAGATCAGGGCGTTAGTTTTCTCGTTTGAATCGTTTTACATTTGTCATTTCGGGACACTTTTAGCG
This sequence comes from Mytilus californianus, assembly GCF_021869535.1. NCBI lineage: Eukaryota > Metazoa > Mollusca > Bivalvia > Mytilida > Mytilidae > Mytilus > Mytilus californianus. The sequence continues at coordinate 647,471 of NW_026262581.1, forward strand.
GACTATTGGGTATGGGTTTCATTTGCTCATTGTCGAAGACCTTACGGTGACCTATAGTTCTAAACTTATTTCATCTGGTCTCTGGTGGATAATTGTTTCATTGGCAACCATACCACTTCTCATTTTTATAGGCAATCGATCATGCTTGGATTATAACTTTAAGGGTGCGTGTTATAGACAGACTTGTTTTATACCCATTCATTTTTTTTAAATACGGATTAACACACCCGTTCGCTTTTTATTCTCAAGTAAATATCAAGGAAAGTTATCGTTGTTTCCCAAATGAATACATGTGAACATATTAAATTACATTTGATGAAATTTCTATGTAGCAACATTCCAGTACCGCCTGCATACGGGGTATATATCCCTCAGTTTATACGATATTCCAGGGCTTGTATTTCCTATCATGACTTCCTTGATAGAGGATTGCTGCTCACAAGGAAGCTATTAAACCAAAAGTTCCAAGCGGTGAATAGATAAAAAAAGATGTGGTATGAGTGCCAATGAGACAACTCTCCATCCAATCACAAATTGCAAAAGTTGAAATCATCTCTTCGTAAATTTTACGGATGCCATCACGAGTTGGTTGACCGTAATGTAATATTCGTTTCACAGATGATAACGGATATGTTCCTTCTGTCATAACTTCAATATCGTTCCTTATCCCCGAATTGTACCTCCCGAATAAGACTGTTTACCGGGTTTGTACTAACATGAGCAACACGATGGGTGCCACATATGGAGCAGGATCTGCTTACCATTCCAGAGCACCTGAGATCACCCCCAGAGTTTTGTGGTGTTCGTGTTGCTCATTCTTTAGTTTTCTATGTTGAGTTTTGTGTCTTTTTCTTTTTTAGGCATGGCGTTGTCAGTTCATTTTAGATTGCTGTGTGGATGCAGTAGAAAGTGTTCCCTTGCTTGTAATGTATGCCTTATATTTTACATTTATGGGTTGTTTGCCTTTGAGAGAGCGTTCACATGTTTATTATATCGTTGTTGTTAATTCAATATTATGGTGTTTGGATGTATATATACTCATCCACGCTTGCTGTTTTTATTATTGCCCCCTGTCATGGTTTTACTTACATTTCATATAATCTCTGTTTTGCCCTGTGTTTGTTATATGTCTCTTTTGTATTACGTAGGTCTTTGTGTCGGGCGTTTTACAACAGTTTTTGTAAGAGTTTTTTACTGCTTTGCCTATTATTTCTTGTTCCGTAATTGTGATCGTTATTCAATGCTACAACCTCCAGTCTTTATTTATTTTTCCTATACCCCTATTTATATTATCATGATATAACGTAATGGAAAGAAATAAAAAAAAAAAAAAAACCTACTTCTAGGATATCCATGTGCTTAAAAATCGTATTTGTAATATAAATTCTACAGTGGCCTATCAAAATTATCCTACTACATTTACACTGTAAAAATGGTGTTTAGAGTGTAAACATAATCCTAAACGCGAATTTTGTTCTCACTTGAGCACATGTTTAACCCTAAACCTGTTCTAGTTTTTGTACATGTTTAGGTTTAGAACACCATAATACTGTCCCCTAAGAACATGTTTAACCCTAAATATGTTTAACCCTTTAGAACATGTTTAGCCTCTATGTGTTCCTTTCCTAAACATGTTAAACATCCGCCATGTTCCAATCCTAAACATTGTTAGCCTCCATCATGTTCAAATCCTTAACATGTTTAGCCTCCCTGAAGTTCCAATCCTAAACATGTTTAGCGGGCATGTTTGTGCTCAAGTACTGGTAGTAAATACTTATGTGACAAGAATCATCCAATCAATCATCAAAGACCATACAATAACTCCAAAACTGATCTACTGTCGGTGTCTAACATTACATTGGAATCCTTTGATGTGCAAGCAGTCGCAACCTGAAACAGATTAAAACAATCTACAAAGTATCATGTATAAAATACCTCAATTTTAATTGTGCAGAAAGTGTTGATACACGCATGTCATTTTCTGTCTGATTGCTTCGATACCCTATACAAGTTTCATATACTTTATTACAAAACACTGGACACTTTTAATTTGCAAAACACTCATTTGCAAATCCGCCGCCGCCTCTCCTTAGTGCGGAATTATATGGGATTCAATAATTTCATTGCTTTTCTGCTGTTATTATTATATATATTTTGTAATTTGATTTAGAAAAACATTGGATTTTCAATATCCCATGGGATAAGGCAAATCCCATGGGATTGACCATTATCCCATGGGATTTTGGTTAAATCCCATAGGATTTTTTTGGGTTCCATGGGATAATTGTAGTCCCATGAGATATTTGTTGTTCCATGGGACAAAAGAAATCCCATGGGACTATAATTATCCCATGGGATTTTTAATATCCCATGGGACAAAATAAAATCCTATGGGATTCAAATTATAAATATACAGTAATGGGTATGTTACAATGAATTCTGTTTGGTAGTAAATTGTTTTAAGATGAATCTTTTTAGTTGAATATCTTTTTTTCGTTGGAAACGTTAATGCAATTATATTGTTCTATAACTGTCCAAAACTAAACTTTTAAACAACAAAGCAGATAATGTAAGTATCAATATATGTTTATTTATGAATTCTGGAATACTTTTTTGAAACACAATTATTTCCCATTTGAAATCAATGAAAACTTTTTCAGGATATCCCTCCACCCAAAAATTATAATTAGTTTCTTATCATCCAGCATTGTGTGATCATAATGTATAGTCCACTTTTTGGCCAGAACATTGTCATTATTGTGGTTTTAATATCTTTAGGTTTTAATAGAACTTCAATTCATTGACTGAGTGATGAAAATAATAACTGATCTGACTTTTGTCTTTGAATTTATTCTGGTCTTGTTTCTGTGTTTTCTCCTTTTATTATAAGTGATGAATTTCAATCCTTCTGAAAAAGAACCAATAAAATCCGAAGTTATGGATAATAGAAAATTGTTTGCATACATGTAGCAATAACATATGATTTTCAATAAAAATAGCTATGCGGTATGGATTTTACTGATTGTTGAAGGTTGTCCAGTGTCATCAGTTGCTAACCTCCTACACCCTTTGGTCCCTGATGGAGAGTTGTCAAATTAGCAATATACCACATCTTCCTATTCTAATATTATATCACAATCAATTTATGTATTCTTCTTTATAGCATTTGGGTATTTTCCCCAGTTATATATATATATATATATATTAGGTAAAACAGTATTTAAATTGAATAGAACACTGCATGCATCATTGTTCTAAAAATAGAGTATTACATAAAATATCTGAACTGTATCCCTGTTGGCAGGAATTAAATCCATTACTCGAAGATATATCCCCGGTAAATAGAAGGGACCCATTTATAAAATTTTCTTTGGGAGACCACTAGTCAGAGAGGCAGAAAAAAGCCCCATTTGTAATAAAGTCGTTTATTCTGTGACAACAGACCAGTTTGTTGAATCACTAAAGCACGCAAATCACATAATCAATTTATAAAAGGAAAAGGCCACAGCTTTGTAGGAACCCATAGATTAAGGAGGGTCTCATATTCCTATTGCTCTGAAAGTAAATCTACCACCAACTGCTGAGAAAAAAAAATTACGACATGTACAAGTGTTATGGACCAACTAGCGTAACGGTTAAAATGAACCAGACACCATGAACACAAATTAAACAAAAATTGATAATCATAAATTAAATAACAGCTATCACACATATTTGAAAGAAATATATTTTTATTTGGAGCAATGCCTTGCTGATGAATCATTCAGTTGATAACTCAAAACAGCTTTCACCAATCTTCATGAAACTTTGGTGAATTGTTTAAATTTATTGACATAAGTTTCCTTTCCATTTCTATTAGGTATTTTTGATACCTGGTTTTGGAGTATAGGGACTTTATTCATAATAACGGGTCGAAATTATCGCGTTTTTAGACAATGTCTCAAAACACATTTTCATGAAACTTGCTGAAATGTAACGTAAGCTCCCTTACGATTTTTAATATATTTTAAATTTTACTTATTCCAGTTATTGGATGTTATTCATAAGAATTATTCATGAATTGTGCCACTGTGCGCAAGTTTTTTTTATTTTTTTTAAATTTTATACACCACTTTTAGTCTTTAAAAAAGTGGGGGTGGGTATACTGTTTTACTTCTGTCTGTACACCCTCAAGCCAGTCAGTCCTTCCGTCCCATGAATATTTTTCGTTACATCTTCCTCAGGAACATATTTTACTTATTCCAGTTATGGGATTTTATTCATAAGAATTATTCATGAATTGTGCCACTGTGCGCAAGTTTTTTTTTTTAATTTTTATACCCCACTTTTAGTCTTTAAAAAAGTGGGGGTGGGTATACTGTTTTGCTTCTGTCTGTACATCCTCAAGTCAGTCAGTCCGTCCGTCCCATGAATATTTTTCTTTGCATCTTTCTCAGGAACATTACAAGGATTTCTGAAATTTGGTTTCAGGGTTTATATGTGTCAGCTATACCGTGTGATGCTTTTTCAGATTCATCACTCAACAACCTTTGTTTACCTTTTACTTTAAGGGTATGGGGATATATTAGTAGCTCACAGATTCACTTGTTTGTTTTAGATTTTTTTTTGGGGTGGGGGGGGGGGGGGGAGGGGGGGGGGGGGGGTTAGCACAGCTCTCTATTTAGCATAGGATGCAGCAATTTTAGAAATCCAAGAAAAAATTGGCATTTATATATCTATGGAGGAAATCCGGATATCAAAATAGGGTTGTGTGGCAGACGTACATGACGTAATTTCTTTAGTTTAAAAATTATATGAATTATTATACATATGTTTATGCTCCTTATTTAAAAAAAAGAACTTATATGTAATTAAATAATTACTTTCTCTTATTTTTTTAGCTCTTCTGTCAATTACAAGATACAGTATGCCATTCCAGCTTTGATGAAATAAAGTAATGGTTTGATTTGGAGAGCTTTATTATTATAGACAGGTAAATTGTTTTATCCTGATATCAGCTAACTATTGTACAATGAGACAACTCTCCCCAAGAAGCCAAATGACACAGACATTAACAACTATGAGTCTTTGAATGGCCTTCTACAATGAGTAAAGCCCATTCTGCATAGTTGGCTATAAAAGGCCCCAAAATCACAAATGTAAAACATTTCAAAGGAGAAAACTAATGGTCTAATTGATGTAAACAAAAATGAATGAAAAAGAAATATGTAACACAGCAACAAACGACAACCACTGAATTACAGGAACATACATTGTACATACAGAATGTGGATGGGTTAAACATGTTAGCGAGCCTGGCTTTTCTTCCTGTTTTATGATGTATGCAAATAAATTCTGTTCTAACATCATGTACATTGTAAGAATAGTGTATGATGTAAACTCAGAAATTATTGCAATGTTTTTATAAGGCAACTTTGAATATCGCAATAAAAGGAACTCACATTCTGAAATCTATACATATAACTGTACAAGTATGCAGATTTTTCTGAAATCGCAATTATAAATCTCACATTTTTGTCCATTTTTCGAAAATTGCAAAAATAAATGAACCCAATAATCATGATAATTTCTTAATTTAATCAATGTTAATGAAGTATCTGTACCAGCAATAAAATTTATTTACACAGACATGACAGATATTAATACAATAATATACTGAACTTGCTAGCAAAATTTTTTTAGCTGTGGATTACTGATATTGATATTAAAGTATTCCTATCGGAAAAGGAGATACAAAACAAAGAAAATTAACATAAATACATAAATTTAAATATTCATTACATAATACATCTTATAGGCACATCTGGGTTTGTGTCTCGCCTTGACGGAGTCAAAATGCGAGACATAGGTATGCTGTTTCCGGCGACGGCGGCGTCAACAATGTTTTAGTTTGTGATTAGGTCTAGTTCATGGTGAACCACAAATGGTAGGTCAATGATATTTGGTATGCAGTTGTATTAGCATTGGTACATCTCATTACCATGGAGATTAATTGGCCCAGCCCCCTCAGTCAAGGTCTATTGACTTTGAAACTTTTCATAGTTTACATGTATTAGTTTGTGATTAGGTCAATTTATGGGGAACCACTAGTGGTAGGTCAATGATATTTGGTATGCAGTTGTATAAGCATTGGCATATCTCATTTCCATGGAGATTATTCAGCTCCGCCCCCTCTATCATGGTCTATTTACTTTGAAACTTTTGCTTAGTTTACATGTATTAGTTTGTGATAAGATCATTTAAAAATGAACTGCTAATGTTAAGTCAATGATATTTGGTATGCAAATTTATTGGCATTTGCAAGTATCATTTCCGTGGAGATTATATAGCCCCACTCCTGATCATGGTTCATTGACTTTGAAACTTTTACATAGTTTACAAGTTAATGTTTGTGTTTAGGTTTGTTTAAAGGGGAACGACTTATAACAAGTCAATGGTATTTGGTATGCAGTTGTATTAGCATTGGCACATCTCATTCCACGGAGATTCTTTAGCCATGTACCTTCAGTCATGGTTCATCGACTTTGAATATTTGCATAACTTACATGTTAAAGTATTGCTATTTTAATTTCAACATTTGCATTATCAAAATTACAAAAAGGCGAGACATATCTCTGTGATAACAGTTTATTTTTTATTTAACTTTAAAGTTTTATAAAAGTACATGTAGTGCACCTTATTAAAATGTGTGTGGAAAATTAAATCCTTGTTCAAATGATGAATGAAGACATTATTAAATAAGGACAGGGAAAGTATTTTGTTAGCATTTTAACAGTAACTTCTTGAAGAAATATGTTTGCACTTACTTTTGATTACTTTTCACATGTTCAAAATTTCATTTAATATATATTATATTTGCATTTTCATATTTCAGGGATGATGACCTGCAGTAGAAAGTTCCTTATAACTCATCATGGCCATTACGGAAGATCTGATAAAAATTTGTTTAGAAAGCCACCAAATATGTCCATGAAAAGTAGAAAAAAGACAATAATTCTCTATAATGTACATATATGTACTAAGCAGAAGCATTGACTGTTTCAAGACCAAATGAATCGGAATTTAGTGTTTTGATGCTGAGAGACAGAGGAAAATTAACTAGACAATTTAGCTTCTTTTTCATCATCATGTATCACTGAAGTTGATGTTTACCATCTTAAAGAGCTTTTACCTCAGTTAAAATAAATTCTAAATACGGACAGTTTGGAGATTTGTGAATTTTCTTACAATTGGAGTTTCAAAAAAGGATTTCATTTAACAAAATTATATTTCGTGGATGTAATTTGTAGTTTCTTTCATGAAATATTTGAAAAATCTGCAATACATTTGTATCTGAACAAGTTAGAGATCTACAAATAGACATATGATATTCAGTTGAACTGTAAAGAAGGAGATATTCATTTATAAGACTTATATGAGTGTTTTGTTATTTTTATGGCAATTACGGGCAAAAGATAGTAATTGATTTAAACATTATTCCTACCTAGATATACATGAGATATCTATCATATACATGTAGGCATACAATTCACTGATGCACTACTAATCATACTAATGGAGTAACATGTAATTATAAAACTAAGAATATGACATATGATTGCCAATAAATTAACAACTCTTCATCAGAGAACAAATAGTCATATTGTCCACCAGCATGACTAGAGAACAAGAAGATCATATTATATCATGATTCATATTTCAATTTCATTTCATTTCATAACAGTTGACACAAAATAAAGGTATACAAAAAGTTCAGAAGCATAAAAAAGTGTTTTAATTGCAGTTGTTGTTCATCTTAAAGTGACTTAGTCATATTGATGTTGGCCTTCAGTACTGAGCAAGACCTCTGTAACAGCCACAGAATGTTTGAACAAAAAAATTATATACTTATATATTTGTCTATACTTAGAAATCAGATTTTTTTTCATTTCTTGTCTAAATTAAAATTGGTTATACAATTGTATACGTTTGGCAAAAAAATATCAATTTATTTAAATTATGGTATTATTTGTATCCAGGATTTTCTGAAACTGCAATGATTAATCTCGCATTTTTAATTGTCCTTACATTGTTCAATAGTTAAAATTATCTTGGGAATAAATTTACTCAAAAAATTCTGAGTCTTTTTGAAGGATATATAAACTTGGAAACTTGTGATGGAATATTTTCACAGTAACTGTTTTAGAGATTCTTATATCTAGCATGTTTAGAAAAAGATGTTGGGTATACATGTATGGCAATGAGACAGCATCCCCAAAACAGACAGAAATTGCTTTTTTCTCAGTTTGAAATTGCACACATATTTTTGTATTACAGCTAGAATTTGATATAAAAAAAGATGATCTGGTATAATTGCCAATGAAGTTTTGATTTACAATTAAGTAATTTTTTTACTCGTGTGATTGGTTCAGGTAAAGATTAACCACTGATTGTACCCTTGTCAATGATATTTGTAGGCAGTAGTTTTATAAGCATTTACACATCATTTTAATTTCCATGCTAGCTAGTTTGTCCTGTCCGCTATGTCATGATTCATTCACCTGACACTGCCTGAAACTTTTGGATTGTGTATATATGTATTAATTGTGATTGAGTTAGTCATTTCTGTGTATTTATATTATATATGGTACATAGAATTTCTTTTATTCTGACAGAAAAGAAATACCATTCAGTTGCCTCCAATCTCAGCAGGTGATGGGAAATAAGTTTTCTGATTTTGGCATGTTTGAGATAAACCTTAAAATATTATGGCACTTGATAATGAAAAAACAATTGATTGATTGTGCTGAATTTCATGTAAGCACTTTTGGCTATTTCCTGGCTGTCTATTTGAATTGTTGAACACTGGTAGGCAGGGATTTAATATGAAATGAGCAGCAGAAAAATATAGGTTACTATTTCCAACTTCATGGTATAAATGTAAACTATAAGGTTGAGAAATTGAGATGATATATATGACAATGTTGTTGATTGAATCATAGGTACATGTACATGTATCTGAAACTAATTGGATGTGGGTTTTTTTCACAGATGCGATTAAAATTAGTCGTGTATATATATGCATCCGATATTTGTCGAACTGGTTATTGCTTTATGATATAGTGTAAGCAAAAATAATGAGAGCTCAAGGTACATTTTTTTGAAGTATGGGGTACTCAATGCCGTAGCTGCCATACAAAATACTGGCCTAGTAACTGGTGAAAAATCATATTCATTTATAGGCAAAAAAATTACCCTACCCCACCAGAATAAAATTCAAAAAGACCTCCCAATCATGATTTACAAATTGATACCAGTCACACTTGAGATGCAGGAGATATTCAACTAGTAAAATGTGAATATTTATATGCAGGTAGGAGTTAATATTTATGATTTGAACATTGTCAATGACAAAGAGCAAACAAAAAAATCATGAATTTTGGTATAAAGTTCTGTATGAAAATGCAAATTTTTGCATTAAAATTTTAATGGTTCCCAATATACAAGCACTAGAAGAAACTTTATAGTATACTATTAATGATATAATAAACTTGCATTTGCAAAAATGAGAACTGCAATATGACCCCAGATGCGGATTCCGGATTTTGACAAAAAAAGGGGGGGCTGCGTGTCCCAACACTAATCGAAGTTATGGACATATAAGAAGTGTATACATTAATCATAAATTGGTTGATACACAAGGGATCAGAGCCCACATGAATCCGCCTCTGCCATTTCAGCCATTTGCGGTGATATACACAAGAGGCGGAATGCAAGAAGATGTAAATATTCTATTTTAAATCAAATCAAATCAAATAATTTTATTGGTGTAAACTCCAATACAGGAGTGATACCAGCTGACATTTACAAAATACAAATACAAAAACAGACAAAAATAAACAAAAAACAAATATACAGAGATATGTTTTCTCAATGATAAGAGACACATATTTTATATCTACATTGTGGAGGTGTTATTCATACTATGTTATCACTTCAAGCTATTACAATAAGCTTTAATACTACAACAGTTCTTAACAACATTATGTTTGCTTTAAATGAATGTTCGAATCATACATATCGCTTATTTAGTTTCGACTTTTTAAAGACTCTCCTTGAAATAGAAAAACGTTCTTTTATTTGCAATTACTTATGATTAAAATAGTTTTACGTGCCTCTTTTTTTTGAGTAAATATTTTTAAAAAAATTAAACCACACTCAACAGTGCCGTCATATTAGGTAGAATAATTGTACAGTTGATTCGCTTGATCTTGATGTTTTGCTTTTTTTCTAACCGTCATTCAAATATACCTGTTTAAAAAATCGCCGAATTGTTTACCTCTGATTTTGTGAGATTATTAGATGAGTTTGAAAATTCTCCTGCAATTAGTAATAAAGAATAGTCAATAATTGTATATTGATGGAAAGGTAATTAATATATAATGGAAAACAGTGTATACTATATATTTTTGTTCATTCAGATTTTTTACAAAAATAATCAATAACTAAGAATGCATATATATTTGTGTTCAAATTGGTTTAAAACTAATTGTTTGAAATATGAAGTTGCCATTGTTATGTTCAATGAAAATATCTTTTCATAAAAACTCTAATTTGTTTTTCTTTAAACTTTGTCACTAGTTTCGACTTTTTAAAGACTCTCTATGAAATAGAAAAACGTTCTTTTATTCGCAATTACTTATGAATAAAATTGTTTTACGTGCCTCTTTTTTTTTGAGTAAATATTTAAAAAAAAATTAAACCACACTCAAGAATGCCGTCATATTAGGTAGAATAATTGTACAGTTGATTAGCTTGATCTTGATATTTTGCTTTTTTTCTAACCGTCATTCAAATATACCTGTTTAAAAAATCGCCGAATTGTTTGCCTCTGATTTTGTGAGATTATTTGACGAGTTTGAAAATTCTCCTGCAATTAGTAATACAGAATAGTCAATTATTGTATATTGATGAAGAAGGTAATTAATATATAATGGAAAACAGTGTATACTATATATTTTTGTTCATTCAGATTTTTTACAAAAATAATCAATAACTAAGAATCAGATATATTTGTTCAAATGGGTTTACAACTAATTGTTTTAAATATGAAGTTGCCATTGTTATGTTCATTGAAAACATCTTTTCATAAAATCTCTAATTTATTTTTCTACAAACCTTGTCACTAGTTTCGACTTTTTAAAGACTCTCCTTGCAATAGAACATCGTTCTTTTATTCGCAATTGCTTATGAATAAGATTGTTTTACGTGCCTCTTTTATTTTAATCAATATTTAAAAAACAATTAATCCTCACTCAACAGTGCCGTTATATTAAATAGACTAATTGTACAGTTGATTAGCTTGATCTTGATGTTTTGCTTTTTTTCTAACAGTCATTCAAATATACCTGTTTAAAAAGTCGCCGAATGTTTTGCTCCTGATTTTGTGAGATTATTCGACGAGTTTGAAAATTCTCCTGAAATTAATAATAAAAAATAGTGAATAATTGTATATTGATGAAGTAAGTAATCAGAGTATAATGGAAAACAGTGTATACTATATATTTTTGTTCTTTCAGATTTTTGACAAAAATAATCAGTAACTAAGAATGCAGATATATGTGTTCGAATGGGTTTACAACTGATTGTCTGAAATATTAAGTGACCATTGCGAAGTTCATTGAAAGCATCTTTTCATAAAAGCGCTGATTTATTTTTCTGCAAACTTTGTCACTAGTTTCGACTTTGTAAAGACTCTCCTTGCAATAGAAAAACGTTTTTTTATTCGAAATTGCTTATGAACAAGATTGTTTTACGGAGCTACTTTTTTTGAGTCAATATTTTTAACAAAATTATACCACACTCAACAGTGCCGTTATATTAGGTAGAATAATTGTTAAGTTGATTAGTTTGATCTTTATGTTTTGCTTTTTTACTAGCAGTCTTTCGAATATGCCTGTTTAAAAAGTCGACGAATTTTTGCTTCTCATTTTGTGAGATTCTTCGACGAGTTGAAAATTATCCTGTAATTAATAGTAAAAAAAAAGTCAATAATTCATATTTCAGACAATTAGTTGTAAACTCATTCGAACACATATATCTGCATTCTTAGTTAATGATTATTTTTGTCCTATATGTTCTCCCATTTATTTGTATTGTAGTCCTGTCATGTAATGTTGTCATTTTAATGATATATTTAACATTGCCTTAAAAGCGGGAGGTTTGGCTAGCCACCAAACCAGGTTCAACCCACCATTTGTTTCTTAAAAATGTCCTGTACCAGTTCAGGAAAATGACAATTGTTATCGTATAGTTTGTTTCTGTGTGTGCTGCATTGTCGTTTGTTGTTTGTTCACTTCAGTGTTTCTGTTGTTTCGTTGTCCAAATGTACTATATTGTATTGTTTATTTGCGTAATTCTCTGTCCGTAATGTTGTACTGTATTCATGTCATGTAATGGTGTCATTTTAGTGTTATATTTAACATTGCCATAAAAGTGCGAGGTTTGGCTAGACAGAAAACCAGGTTCAACCCACCATTTTTTTCTTAAAATGTCCTGTACAAAGTCAGGAAAATGGCCATTATTATATTATAGTTCGTTTCTGTGTGTGTTACATTTTAATGTTGTATTTCTGTTGTGTCGTAGATCTCCTCTCATATTTAATGTGTTTCCCTGAGTTTTAGTTTGTTACCCGGATTTGTTTTTTCTCAATCGATTTATGAATTTTGAACAGCGGTATACTACTGTTGCCTTGATGTATATTGATGAAGTAACACTAGTAACTCGAATTTAGCTTTAACGGACAAAAACGCATTAACGGCATTTAAAAAAGATTAATGAAAATTGAATAAAGATTGACAAAAATTATAAATTATTTTTAATGCATTGCAATCCATATCAAATCATTTTAATACCAGTCAAATAGTTTCCCTTGCGGTCATTCAAGTTAATTTGAGATGTGGTTAAACTGCGTCAAACTAATTAGCCACGCCCCTGTTAAACTGAATCAAACTGATGTTAAGTCCTTTTAAACTTGAAAGTGTCCGCCTTTTTGTAAGGTAAATCACTCAAGCAGAACAGCATCCTCGTGTATGTAATATCATTAATCCGCTCCGAGCGTTATCGATTTAAGATATTTTACTGGTGGTTAGTTTTATATATGTTTTCCAATATTTATGTTATACGTAATGTTTTATATGTATATTGGAATGTATAATGTTATACAAGTGGTGAGACTTTAATAAAAAAAATTGAATCTGAATATATAAACATGCTTCACAATTAAGATTAACGAATGAACAATAGATATATAACTAAATTTATAAATATTGATGCACGATTTAAAAAGCACAAAGTGTTAATCTGTTAAAAATAAAATAGCTCTTTATATCAAATTATTCGTTTTCAACATTGCTTACTAATATGAAAACTCGTGGCATGTAAGTAAGGTATGGTCTTTTGAATATATCTGCGAAAAAATAAAAACCGGAGAGATAATAAGAAGGTCGTAATTGTACTCATTACAAACCTAGAAGTGAAGGATGTTTTTTTAAATCAATAGACAATAAGTTTTAATAGATGCATATTATATTTTCGTTAAGAAAAAAACATTAACATTTATACCGACATTTAAAATAGCTTGTAATTAAAAACATTTTTTTTGATAAATAATAAAATTGATCTAGATGAGCTTGACATTTGTTGAATTCATTTAGTAAACAGTTTCGTCTTGCTAAAACTTGTAATTAAAGTAACAGCTCAATGAACTTTTAAACCTGTGTAAAATTGTAATACCGGTCACTGGTTAAAAATGTGTGTTATTTGTGTAAAAGCAGCAAACGAAAAATGAAATTAGAGGTGGGTTTACGAAGGGATTATCGTTAGGTCCGCATGTAAAATAATTCTTGCAAGACATGAACATTTGACGAACTGGACTGGCTATTATGCCCTCGCACGGTCGGCCCTGGCCCAAAAGGAATTTTTAAAAAAAACCTTATTTTTATATAGCGGCATTCAAAAACGTTTTTAAGACCAAAAGGTAACTTAAACATTGTAAAGCACGTAGGATAAAATGTTTCTCTCATATAATTGTGTAAGGCATATTTTAGCGGTAATTACTAGATATAAAAAAATAATTGGCTATTCTAACTTCCCAAGTTTAATCTAGGTGCTCTCGTAGGCCACGTTTAATATTCAAATAAATTTCATTGGTCGGGATTTCATAATGTGTTATCTGATATTATCTTGAAAATAATTGCGGGAAAGGGCTGTTAAAGTGCAAAGGAAAACTCTTTTTCTTTTTGCGGAAACGTGAACGAAGGAACGTGCTACAAATAAAGACCTGCGATTGTTTGTCAATAACTATAATTTACAAAATAGTAAAATATAACTAATGATCAATGTCAAAATTATTGGAAGTTTTGTGATCATGACATCACCTATGTTATGTAGTATAAATACTCGAATTTGTCAATTATACCACATCTTCTTATTTGTATAATAATCATGTCAAAATACGAAAATGGAACGAATGTAGTGAAGTATTGTGTCCATGCATGACGATATCAAAGTCGCGTACATATACGAAGAGAAGATGTGATAAAGACGTAAAAGAGACAGCAACTCAACCACACAACATACCAGAATGTGTACAGTTAGCTCTTGTGTGCATCCTTTCCTTAGGATTTGACTTTAAAAGATATTACTACTTTTGAATGAACATACCGGAATTGTACTATTTTTTCGGAAAAGTAAGGTATTTATTTCCGGAAGCGTAGACTTTAATTGTGGAAACGTATTCTTTTTCCCGGGAAAGTAATGCAAAATTTTATATGAGCAGTGTATTTGTTTCAATGTCAGTATATAAAGCATTAACTAGTGTTAATGTCTATGGATGTATTAGTTACAGTTGCATACTAATTGAGAGATCGTCCTTTTTGATGTTCTTCGTGTGGAAATTATTCTTCCTTCAGCATGCATCTTTACTTTGTTCCTCTAATGAGATCCTCATTTACCCTTACATTATAATAGTTTGTGGACCCGTATGTATTAAGGGAATGGCACTCTCCGTGTATCGTACGTAAAAAAAACCAACTTTCGTATATTTTACGTTTTAGAGTCCTACATGTATGTTGAATTTTACTCAGAACTTAGAAAGTTGATATCGGCGCGGGTTATGCTTAAAATTAACCTTTGATTCTATATGTCAGATAACCTACTTGTTTTATGTAGGATTGCTGTCTGATTGAAGAATAGCCGTAATTTTATCTCTATATATTTTTTTTTTAATTTTTTTTTAGGGATGCATCCAATTGCATCTTTTCATTTGAAATATATTTCCGTGACGTAATCTCAAAAGATTAGTCACTTCAATAAAAAAAATGTAAGCGAAAATGAAACCTCTTCTCGCATGTTGCACTTTGTGTAATTGTTCTCTTCGACAAAATTAAATATAAAGAAGCCACAATTTGGTTCCTAAATGGATATTTTTTAAAACCCGGGGCCTAAAGCTAGGTAAAGCCTATCTCTTGATACATTTTCTTAAATTCGGCAAATTTTAGAGACCGACCGTGCGAGGGCTCAGTCTGTATAGCCATTCAAGGTCGTTAAAACTTTGATCATCCTTGTAGAGATTTTTTGAAAATACGATGGTTGATGCCTTTTTCGAAACTAAAACATGATCAAATATAATTGGTGGCCTTCTGTTTTCATGTTGTTGTCTCTTTCACATATTCCTTATTTCCATTCTTAATTTTAGATAAAGTAAAAAATTATGATAAACAAATGTATTCTTGTTGTCAGATCAAAATACATTTAACAAGCAAGTGCGATAAAATTCCATTCGTTACTATTACGTAAAATATATATCACGATATCTCAGTAGCATGGGTTAGAATCCCGGCGAGGGAAGAACAAAAAAATTTGCGAAAGCAAATTTACAGATCTAACATTGTTGGGTTGATGTTTAGACGAGTTGTGTATATATATATAAGTCCTGTGTCCAAGTGAGAAATAACTACATGTGGTTTGTATATCGGGGAGAATTGACAACGGGTGGTATGTATACTAAAATGTTTATCGTCTTCCATTATGCATGACGTTGTGGATGAAAATTATTGACAAAAGAATAAAGAAAACAGAAAATAACCAGACAAATACATAGAAAAGAAAATGATGAGGTTCTAGAATACATGGAATAAAGAATGATCGGCAAAAGGTATAACGAATAGAAAAAATTGCCTAAAATGATAGAATACAGAAATGATGAATCCCGATTCAGTACCTCACAATCTGACGATGACATTTAGCTTTAGGGCAATTATGGGCAAACGACCAACAACACAGTGTTTTTTTTTTATGAAAGTTCACATACAAGCTAATTTTTACAAAATCAACTGGAATATGTAATAAAAACTATATCTATATCTTCATGTGTTGAATTTTAAAGATAAACGGGTTTGATGTTTTCGATATTTACTAAAAATTTCGGTTTCTTGAACATTTCTGTCTCCTTAAATTTTGTTTCAAAAGATAAACATATGCGGATTTCGGTAAAGAGATAAGGAATATCTTCGTTACAAAATAAGGCTCTACATTTGTGTAACAATCCTTATCAAAAATCCTTTTTGTTAAAGAAAGAAATTGATTTTAGAAGAAAAAAAAAACGGCATTTTTGTTGTTTATTTATCTAGTTGAAAAAAGTCGGTTATTTCTTCATAAAAGTTGGAACGAATAATCTTCATCAGAGACATATAGTAATTGTATGGGTGTATAACGTTTCCGCATTTTTAGCAAAAATCCAGTTCACGTTTCCACATTTTCGTGCATTACTTTTCCGAAATAATTAGATACCTCTTTTCAGCATTTTTACCTGTATTTCACCTGTAAAAAATGGTAATAATGATATATCGGTATAAGACTTTATTATCAAATATGGTCATCTCCTCCCGACACAGATACCAAAAGAACCACAACTGGGCCGGAATCGTTTCTCCCAGTTCTATCCATGTCACACAATTATATTTATTTTTATGGACGTTTTGCAGAAGATCCAAACAACAACTTACATCAAAATTCGGTCTTTATCAGCAATAGCATCAGTTCGTAAAAATGATCGCAAACGTGCTGAATTCGTATCCGAACAGTTTGTCAAGTATGGTAGAGAATATAATACGAGGTTAGACTTTATAAAGTCAGTTGGCTACAAGTTTACCGCTTTAAACTGTGCTACATGTACTGTATAATAGTATACTGACGCTTAAGACATATATAAACTTTTAGTGCTGAACATTGACTTTTAATTGGTATATGACCATGTGTGATTTTTATCATTTTAAGTTGATACATTTGTAGTTTCATTTTAGTCATAAAGACTTATCCTGCTCGAAGTCCTACTTCCACTTAGTTGGTGAGTAAAAGGGGATACATTAAAAATTTAAATGCGGAAACGTAAATAACCTTTGATAAAATCAATGTAAAAACAATGATGAAAAGAGTACTATAAAAATGCGAAAACGTAAGAATTTTAATGCGGAAACGTAGTGCCAAAATGTGGAAACGTAAAACGCCGAATTGTATTATATGTCTCTGTCTTCATACAGTATCATGCCAAACGCCATTTTTTAAAAGAGGGGGTCCATGTTCTCGTTTTTAAGCTAATGGTTAAATCTCGAAAAGATGCATTTTTTCCCGATATTTCACAGTTTGACGTCGCGAAAAATAACATTTTACGGAAGCAAATAATCAATTAATGTGTCGATAAAAAGAACGAATTCTACAATATATAAAATTCTGTCAAAAATCATTTCCTGGGTCAATATTATAAAGTTCATCCGAAAAAGTGATAAAACTGATAATAACATACTAATTCAATTTCATGCAATTAGGTTTTAATGCTAAAAGTTTTAGAAGAAAGAGTTAAATGTCTTCTTTAAAATATTAAGATTAATTCTGCGAAAACATCAGAGAGAGATAAAACAAAAATGCATGCAACCAATTGAATAAAATGGAGAATGGAAATAGAAAATGTGTCCAACAACAATCCGACTAGAGAGCAGAAAAGGTATATAAAGCACAAAATTTGCACCATAATTGAGTTACCTTGTTTTGTAACCCCCATTGACATAATGGTTACATTGGTTACAATGGTCACACTCATACAAGCTATCATAAATCATATTATTCAGAAATTCTTTTTGGGGATCATTAATGTACGTCCAGTGGCATATATATAACATGCATGTCGGAACAGGAAAATTGACATAAGGTACTATTAGAACCATGTTCACATTATTATACATTAGACATATGTCTCTGATTATACCCAACAATTGTGATGATGACGAATTTCTTAAACTGTTCGAAATAATCTAACCGAAATATAAATCTGTAATTTTACGTCCATAACTTCGACGAACCAAATTAAAGCGAGTAATACTTCGACCTGTTTTTAAATCAGATTGGTTTTGAATGTTTCTCTCGTATATTCAATATGTATATGCATGTATATATTCTAAATTGAGACTATCTATTATTATCATAGTTTCATAACATTCTTCCAAGGCGTATAAGGGCGTTTTTCAATAAAAACGTGATTTCTTGTCCCAGCCACTTTTAAAAAAATGTGTTTGATCTTTACAAGTAATTTTTTGTGTAGTTAAAACATTGAATTAGATTTAACATTTGTAAGCAAAGAAACATACTATTTTTAGAGGGATTAATAAGATATTGATTCCTGAATGGTTCAAAATAACCAAAATGGCATGTTTCTAGACCTCCTGTTCAACATTCATACTCTAAAATATTGTAAAAAAAGGTAGAAATAAATGTTATTTTTACTTAATATAAGTTCTTTAATTATTCAAAAGTATGTTTAGAGCCAACATATTTTATTAAACAGTTTTTGACAAAGATTTTTAATTTTAGAAGGTGTGTCCCTTGACATTCCTGACAAAATGTCCACTACGAAACGAAGTCATTAGATTTTGCTAATAAACAGTTTTATAAAATCAATGTTTGCAAGAGATATAAACATCAGGGTCTTGCAAAAGAAGTGATGATTTTATAACGGCAGTTAAATTGTTGGCAAAAAAATTTGAGCACATCAAATGAACCAGAGTGATACCGTATTTTTGTTAATGTCCACTACGAAACGGGTCAAATATCCTTCGGTATCTGGTTTTAAAATTATGAAAAAAAATATCAGTGTACAGTTTAGTACGTGCTTTGATGAATAGAATCATTCTTGTTACTTTTGCAGTATAAGGATTGTGGGGGAAAAAAAAACATGTGAATATGTCAACTATGAAACGGTCACCTACGAAACAAGTATGGGAGAAAAACGTTTCGTAGTGGACACTACCACTACCATGCAGTCGTTTTTTACTCTTTTTTCAATTATATTCGTGCAAAACAATTAACAAGAGTTAGTTTCATGTAATTTTCAGTATGTTTTTATCAACATAGAATAGGGTTGTTGTCAACTACGAAACTTTTTGTCCACTACGAAACGTTTTTGTCAACTACGAAACTCATCAAAATGTCCACTACGTAACATGAGTTGTACCTTCATATGTGAAGTACTGCCTAATCTTTATCGATAAAAAATGGTTCTCCTATTCAGACAAAAATAAGATCTTTCTAGTATATAAAGTAAAACAAACTGGAAAGTCTATAGGAGAAATTAAAATGCAATAAGATGTACGTTTAGAAGCAGTTTCGTAGTGGACAAATGTCCCCACGAAACAGTACATAAATCATGAAAATAATATCATTTTAAAGAATATTTAAGATTGCACCTTTTATTTACAAACAGGTTCATAATAGAGGTATTCAAAATAACTCTTGAAATAAAATTTTAGACAAGTTGATTTTCCATTTTTTTTAGGTCTGAAATTCACACTTTTATTGAAAAACGCCCATAAACCAATGATCGACAAGTGCGTACATTTTGTGAAATCATTTATAATGTGTATGTTTCAAATGTCCATATCTATTGACAACGAGTATATACCCTTGGAAAATATGTAAATAGATTTTTATTTTATCGGATCTTTTTTTGGGGAATTAGTAAGATTTTCATAAATATCATTCTTAACTCCAGAAACGTTATTTATAAACAAGCGTATAAGTAATGACTATAGTATATCACTATCGGACACACAAGACAAAGATGTATATTACACCTGATATTTTCAAAATGGAAAGTTACAAGTTATCGGCCGTGTACACTGATCAATACCCTCAGAGGTCAAGTGATGCACCAACTTGCTTTATGTAATTGTGTAATAAGAGTTTTAAAGTCCGACAGGAAATCGCTTGAATACCTGGACGTGTCATCTCACAATACATCTGCGAACAATTTCTTCAGCCATGCTGGTGATCAGATGAGGGAAGATCCGAATTTATTTAAAGAAGTTTACAAAACCGTTTTACATAGAGAAATTATGAACAAACTAGACTTTCGAAAACATTTCTACACGGAACACTTCTTTATGACTTTGAACTTTGTCTTTTTAACTAATTTCCATTAATAATACTTTTTTCAAAAACTAAATAAAAAATTAGTTTCAATACGATTCCTTATTTAGAATTTAAAAAATATGCTATTATTTTAATGTGGCACGCGCTCTTCTTGTGTAATGTCTAATCACCTTGTTAATTGATCCAATAAATCTTTAAGAAAAAACTTCAAACTAAAAAAAAATAATTCTTGTGTTTTAGTAATTAGAAGAGATAAAGAGGTATTGATCTTAAAGTCATATGAAACCTCAAATTAAAAAATATGACTTTATGTTTTTTATAATGAAATGGATAGTTGTCATTATTAAACTTATGTTCAAGTGTTATACAAGTGCTCAATATCCATGCTTCTTTGTTGATTGATTTGCTTGACAAACAGCACCAGATAATATAATATCTTGTGGAAAAACTACATTTGACGGTACGTTTATTATTTATTCATAACACTATTCCATCATGGGCTTGGCATAGTTAAAGGAGCTTAGTGCACAAAGGCGGCCTAGGTGGTGTTTAGAAGCTCTCGTAAATTCAGTCTCCTGATATAAAGGCTCCAAGGCAGCACATTCGTAGAAATACCGCAAAGGACCTCCTTCGTACACTAAGAAGAAAAATGTGCACTAAGGACCTGATTGAATGATACAACTTTCACAAAGGACATGGCATATAGAAATAGACTTTGTAAAAATACATTATTTTAAACTTTATGATCATATCTTTTGTGAGGGGGGGGGGGGGGGGGGGGGGGGGGTCGGAGGGGTCCTGATCCCGAAATCCCGGGCTTAAAAACATGAAATTCCGAAGTCCCGAATTTAAAAAAAGTTAAATCCCGACATCCCGAAATTCGAAAAACCTTGACCGTTTAGAATCCACTTTGTATACTGATAAAACATGTAAAATTGAAGATGAGAAACATTTTATATTAGACTGTCCTTATATGCAGATTTACGTGAAAGTTTATTTTATGAAGTTAAAAGAAGTAATGGTGATTTTAATATTTTATCTGATGATGATAAGTTTATATATCTTTTTAAAAGTACTGTTTTTGGTGTGGTTGACAAGACCTGCTGTAATATTCTAAGAAGAAGAAATTGTTTTTTTATATGCTTGATTGATAGTGATGTTTTTGCAGACCTGAAATATTTTATAAACATGATAAATGCAGTTATATGGTGCTTTTTGTATTTCTGTCTGTTATATGTTTTACTTCTATGTAATATCGTATTTTCTACATTTATTTTTAGCTCATCTTGCGTCCGTTGTCGTTAGCTTTTACAAAACATCTTCTCCTCTGAAATCACTGGGCCAAATTTTAGTTATAGAACGGTAATTTTGTTCAACTGAAATACTTTTAATGGGTACACATACTAGATTTACTAAGGATAAGATTATAAGAGTTTTATTTAGGAGCAAGAATATATGGTTTACATTATTTTTTTAAATGCATCAGTGTTATATTGATAACATAATTGAATTTTATAATTATACAAAATACACATATGGCGGAGAATGACAATAAAAAATCAATGACATCCGTAATAAAGGTAACTTTCATAGAAGACAATTTAATATGATTATTCTCTTTTTGAAAATAATATTATTATAATAACCTCTTGAAGTCTTTCTATGTCACTTCTATAATCGGGTTTTGAAGAATATGTTTTATTCTCAAATGTCTTTCAAGGTATTATGATAGTATGTAAACTATAGAGTTGTAAATGTGGAAATGAAATCTCAGAAGCATTTTTTTTTCTCAATTTCTATCTCAAAACAGGTTTCTTTAAAAAAAAACAAGTTTACTAAAGCAATTTCCTTCAAAACAAAATAAAGCAAAGGCAAAGTAAACATTAAATTCAGTTTTTCATTTTTCTTTTATCAGCTTGAAATGGGCGTATTGCATTTTCGCTAATTTTTCAAAGTTCCAATACTACGTTTCTGGAAACTTAAAGTATACGTTTCCAGAAATTGTATTTATTACTTTTCCGGAAATTTACGTGGTAGTAAATTATTAATATTTGAATATATGTGAGATAAATTGTTTATTTCATATTTTTATACAAAAAAGGTTCTGATCTTATATCTACAATATACTAGATATAAAAAAAATGAAAGTTTCACCTTAGTGAAAGATGATGATGTTGGAATTGATATATTTTTATGTTTCGCCAACCTGAAATGTCTATGATCGTCTATGCAATGAAATAACTAATATTTTCATAGATGGCACAGTTAATTATTCAATACATGGGTGTAAAATGGTAACTATATTCCTCTTGTGTTTGCGCTACTTCTACTTTTATCAAAATGTGGGATCTGCTTATTGATGTGTGCACTTCCCGAAGACTAACTCTCCAGTCCGAGGTAGATCATATTGACTTTGAATGTGCAATGCATACTGCTGTTACAAAAATTTCATGCTGCTTCAATCAGTTGTTGCAGGTTTCATTTAGGACAAAGTTCAAGGTACTCCTTTAACTGGCCACCCGCTGATTGATATTTCGACATAAACGAAGTTTGTGTAGATAAGATTGAAACAACAGCAGGGGTCCAGATAAGGTACTCCTTACTTATTTTCTCGAAAAAGTAATAATTTATTTTTTCCGGAATCGTTACTATTTTCTCGAAAAAGTAAGGTATTTATTTCCGGAAACGTAGCCTTTTTTTTGCGGAAATGTCATCTTTTTTTCCCGGAAAAGTAATGCCAATTTGCGGAAATCGTGAAATTATAACATCCTAAACCGTTAGGTTTATTCAACGACTATCATTAATTAATCAATTAGTAACGATCAAAAGACGATTGTTATTTGGATATGGTTGATTGAACTTAATGATTGGGAATTTGCAATAAGCCGTTAGTCACGTGCCGAGTGGCACGCGCTGATTAAAAAGACATTTTACTTCAAAATTACAATATCTATTGATACCAAACTTTATATTAATGAGTTATATACTTATATCCATGTTCTTTGTGATCTTAAAACATCGTTTTTGTGTCCTTAGTGCACTAAGAAGTCCTTTGCGGTATTTCTACACACCGTTTCATTTTAAAGATACTATATAATATGTTTTTGCATTGTTTGCACATTGAACACAAACAAATCTAAATAAATAAGGAGATGTGGTATAATCTCTCGTCAAGAGACCAAATAACACAGAAATTAACAACTAAGCGTTTTTTGCCTTCTACTATACATCTGACGGTGACTTTTAGCTTTAGGGCAATTTAGTGACCAGAGAGAAGATATATAACCTTCTGTAGAAAAATCATTTGAAAGGTAAATATTATTAGGGTCATCCGGAAAGCTGATGAAAATACTTTAGATACAGAATGTATTTCTTTTTAATTTATGCAATTCAATTTTGATAGTACACGTTTTTAAATCAGTAATATCTTACGATTCAAATTAGCGTTAGGCAAACTATAAGCAATTCGTCAGTATTTCAATTAGTTATAAGTCCTAATGAGTGACATTGGCCGATCTGAGTGGTGATACTTCTTATTTAGTTTGATTTTTAGATGATCTGTTATAATACTTAAAGTGTTTTTGACATTTGAAATAATAATAATTCGAACTTAACTATTCATTTTCTTACTAGCGTCAACAACTGGTAAATGCCAAATTTGTTGTTAATTCGTATACTAGTAAAATTAGAAGATACGGGGATGTCGTGTGACTCGTGTCTGTGGATTGGATATTAGGAAGTGATAATGAAATGAAATCCTCCTGGGCCTATACCATGTTTAATACACGTGATTTGCGTTATCGTTATATCCGAGACAGTCCATGCAAAAAGGTACAAAAAGTCTCGTTGACCTTTACAGATTACGATATTGAAGTTCGATAAAATATTTTCAAATAAACAGCTGCGCCATGAGCGCATGATACGCCCGTCGTCTTGTGTGTGAATTGTTATTCAATAATCATAAATAATTTCTGACATACGGCCTGACATGCAAAAACCTCCCTTTTTTACAAAAAACTCAATATCTCTAAAATAAAATTTTGAATCAAAACCAAAAAGTATACAGATCTTTAGATTAATATAACTAAGAAGTGTGTAAAATTTAAAGCAATAATCATAAATCGTTTTTGAGATACGGCGCGACATGTGAAAAACCCCTCTCCCTTTTTTTACAAAATACTCAATAACTCAAAAATAAAATTTTGAATCATCACCAAAAAGTATACAGATCTTAAGATTAATATAACTAAGAAGTGTGTAAAGTTCTAAGCAATAATCATAAACTGTTTTGAGATACGGCGTGACATGTGGAAAACCCCTCCCCCTTTTTTAACAAAATACTCAATATCTCTAAAATAAAATTTTGAATTTTCACCAAAAAGTATACAGATCTTAAGATTAATATAACTAAGAAGAGTGTAAAGTTTTAAGAAATAATCATAAATTGTTTTTGAGATATGGCGCGACATGTGAAAAAAAAAACACACACCTGTTTTAGTTACTAAGTCCCGTAACTCAAAAAGTTTTAATCTTATTTTCACTAAAAAATATACAGATCGTTTGACTATCATAAGAATCAACTATGTTAAGTTTCATAAAATTTGGATAAGTCGTTCTGATGTTACGGTGCGACATGTTTACGGCGGACAGACAAATGGACGGACGGACGGACGGACGGACACCGGATATTTGTATATCATAATACGTCCCGTCAAAAATTGACGGGCGTATAAAATCTATTTCTATCAATGTCAACATTCATAAAATTGTGAATTTATGTAATAATCAGCGGGGTATAACGACTGAATTATTCGGGTTACACCACCTCTATATTCTGTTAAATAGTCTTTTTTTGCCTCGCTTCTTATTAGCTTAGTTTCCCCATAATTCTCAAATCTGTAAACCCCATTCATATACTTATAAATGGTGGTCCCATTTATAGCCTCATACATGTAAATGATAATTGAAACAACTTGAAACAAAAAACACACAAATATTTGTGTATGCATGGGCTTTTAGGGAAATATTAGTCCCCGAATCTGTTAAAATGTAGATCTCAATAAGAATATAATAGCAGTTTATCTATGATTTTACATTTATTCTTGATAAAATGTCAATTCATTCTTTTCTGGATTGAAGGGGGAGGGGGGTGAAGAGAAGGATGGGCGGAGTTAGTTTTTTTTTTTTTTTTGACAAATTGTTTATTTCCTTTGAATATAAGGGACGAAAAAATACTTCATTTCGTTAAAAAAAATCTTGTTTCATTGTATTAGAAATAAATAAATTCATTTGTTGCTGAATAATTTCACAATAAAAAGACAATTCGAAAAAAAATATGAATATGTTTACCCTCGCCGCATTTTTGCGCCTGTCACAATTCAGGAGCCTCTGGCCTTTGTTAGTCTTGTATAATTTTAATTTTAGTTTCTTTTATATATTTCGGAGTTGAGTATGACGTCCATTATCCCCATATTCATTCCCAATTTCATTTACAAGAAAATTAAATGTAAGTACTCTATTTTGGTATGAAGACATGTTCCATATATTAATACAGTATCAACATTCTTAAAAAAATTGTAAAGAGCTATATGACCAAGAGACCTAAACATAATAGCGAATTCCATTTGAAGTCAATTTTGCCTGACAGAGTTGGATCCTTAGTTTCAAAATAATTTCAAAATTTCTCAACGGCGAACAAACGAAGGTATGTTATAAATCGTCGCAGTACCATATCACTAATTAATGAGCTGATGATACCCTCTTTGACTAGTAGGGTATGTTTGTAATCCTTTTTTTGAATCCAGACTCGATTTATATATTACTTTAGGTGTAATACCACCAAATCATAGTACGTCACATCCGGTTGCATACGAAAATAGGTCGAAAAAAAATATTCCCTTGAATTTGACAGTTGTAGGTAATTGATCCTACATTTCATTGCAGTAAAACATTTCTGAGTCATAAACATATATCTTGGGTATTTCAAAGCACTATTATTTCTTTATTTGGGGTTTCTATAGAATATTTTGGAAACTTGAGGTTACATGGTTACTAAAGCTTGTACACAGGTTAAAAAAGGGGGGAAATTTGATTGGTTAACTTCCAGTGATGGTTATTTTCTTATATGCAATGAAATGTTATGTGAAATTTTTTCTATAGTACTGGACAGGATAAATCTTTACTCATGCCAAGTATTTCTTTATTTGAAACAAAGATAAGTTCTGCACAATTTTTTGAAAAGTGCAAATGTAACAAAGACTAATAGGGGAAAATCAATGGTGGTATTACACCTTAAAGCTTATTCAAATCTTGTATGCGTGTATACGGAAGAAAATATGCATACATTAAAATATTCAATCTGGAAAACAACGCGCCGGTCGAAATTCCGCTATTGGTCGAACATTGCTTCTAGTTTACCCTAGTTTACCAACAACAATATCCAGCCAAAACTAGAAAACAAAAATTACACTTTATACATTTTATGCGTAAGAAAAAGCACCTTGCGAAATTCTATAATTTTACTTTTAGATATATTGACGATGTCCTATCACTGAATAACCCATATTTCAGTCAGCATTTGCATCTCATACATCCCAGTGAACTAAGGATACTACTGATACTAGAAGGACTGCTTCATACCTTGATCTTTTCCTCAATATTGACACAGATGGACGACTTCACACTAAAATCTATGACAAACGAGATGATTTCAACTTCCCAATTATCAATTTCCCATTTCTCAGCAGTAACATACTCCCTGCTCCGTCGTATGATGTTTACATATCTCAATTGATACGTTATGCTCGTGCATGTTCACACTATACGGAATTCATATACAGGAGTGTGCTCCTTACGCAGAAACTGCTCCAACAGAGTTATGAGGAGGAAAGATTAAAAATGACACTCCATAAATTTAATGGACACCATCACGAATTGGTTAATCTATACGATGCGTCTGTGTCTTAACTAACTAACGACATTTTTACCACGTCTTAGATTGTGGTTTACCATCTACGTCGTCTGGTTTGCTCAGTAGCGAACGTGACCTATTCCCGAATATGTCTGTTTTGCCAGGTATGAATTCGCATTGCTATACGACGTGTCTCGGTATTTATACATCCAACATTCATGTATTTAGTTATGATGTTTCTTTTGTAAATCCGGTAAGGTATTGTCTTATATCTTACCGTTTGTGGTTTGAATTCTGTTTGTTCGGTACATTTCACATATGTCTTATTTGTCAGTATAGTTGAGTTTATTTCCATTTTCCATGAATAAAGTATTGTGTTAGTCCAAATAATAATGACGTCGTCACAACATTAATTTATAATAGCCGTTCAAGACCATCATAATAATGATAATTATTTAGACTAGTATTGTAAAAATAATTGTGAATTTTTGGATCTCGTTCCACATAATTGAAGTTCAAGATTATACATACGTCACAAAAATACGTAACTTTTTGTGGCGTTGATCCATTCATGTGACGCGCAGTTTGTGATGTCCTGTGCTGTCGTTTATGGGAGATGTCCATTGTTTTTCTGCGGTTTACATGTTGTAATGCACTACTATATTATTTATTTATGAATTTCTCTGAGCTGAGTGTTTATGCGTTTGTTTGGACTGTCATTTTAGCGATATTTTTTAACATTGCCATGTAAGGTAGAGGTTTGGATAGCCATAAAACCAGGTTTAACCCACCATTTTTTTCTTAAAATGTCCTGTACCAAGTCAGGAATGTGGCAGTTGTTATCAAATAGTCTGTTTCTATGTATGTTGGCGTTTGTTTTCGTTGCAGTTTAGTGTTTCTGTTGTTCCGTTGTTTTCCTTATAAAGTCTATGTGTTTCCCTCGGTTTTAGTTTGTAACCCGGATTTTTTTTCTCTTAATCGATTTATGAATTTTGAACAGCGGCAAACTACTGTTGTCTCTATTTAGAACCGCTTTTCTGAACTTACCTTCATCAGGTGCGTTAAAAGATGGAAGGATGTAGTAGATCCAAAGAGTCCTAATTTCTAAAAAAATAAAGGGTCATTTGTTTTATTATCATTTTTTTAAACCACTTAGTTTAACTTATAACGGTTACTTTTGCCTTAGTGAGTTGTAGCTTTAGTTTTCAGAATAATTTCTATACATGTATGTATAAACGGGGAATTTGTTATAAAACATGTCAGCATTTGACACACTGACTATTGAAATGATGATACCCTCGGAGATTAATAGCGCACTGACAGATGTATTTACCCAGTGCATGAAAATCAAAATAGCATTTTCCCATTTTATGTGTCCGAAACGCTTTTTGGATTATCCTTCATCAACTTGAATATGATATATACGACCAAAAACTGTTCAAGGGCTAATTTTATCAAAACATGTAATACTATTTATATTGTTCAGTCTTTAGTTTTCAATGTTGTTTTTTGTGTCTTTACTGTTGTTTGTCGTTTTTCGTGTTTTGCCATGGCATTGTCAGTTTGTTTTCGACTTATGATTTTGAATATTTTGGTATCTTTCGCCTGTCTTACTTTGCATGAGGGAATAGAGCCTTAATCTCATAATGGTTGCTTAATTTATAGATGGAGAATTTAAGAAATGGTTGTTATAAGTCACGTCAGGATCGAAGCACTGACTACTGGGCTGATGATACCATCGAGGACAAATATTAAAAATAATTTATAAAATCAGTAGGGGTATCGACCCAGTGCTAAAAAAAAACCAACTAAACAGATTGTATGCGCCCAGAGCGCTTTCCTGGATTAAATGTAACATTGATAAGGACAGCTCAAAATCCAAAATATTAAAATCAATGTTGCATAATACCCAAAACGTGTGAAGGACTATATGGCCAAACGCAACCTTAAAAAAAGTAGTTGGAACTTTAGATTCCTTATGATTACCTTTGTTAACGAAGAATTTTAGAATGGTGTGTGAAAAATTATGTCAGTACTGAAGCACTCATTAAAGCACCCCTGGTGAGTCTTATCTAGACGAAAAAGGCGTTTGATGTACAAAAGCATAAGCCCGGTATTTTATTTTATATATTGTTTTTTTTCAACCAAAATTATTTTACCAAATAGTCAGGTTGCCATGAACAAAGCTACACATGTGTGTTTACTGTCACTTTAGTGTCTTATGCCTCTTTTGTTATTCAATGCAATTTAATTATTTATATGTATAACGATATTTTCAGCCAAACCTGTAATATCATAGTCATGTATATAGCAATAAAATACTACCAATAACATTAAAATCATACTTTCGTGAACTTTTAAAACGAAATTTTGCATGTTGTTGTCTTGTTGACATAAGTGTATGTCCCATTACAAACAGATTGAAATTTATTACAATGTATTACTGACGTTCTTATACTTGTAATACAAAAAAACAGAGCTCTTGACTGGTATTTATTCACATTTTATCATTCTTAGCGATTTTAGATTGGAACAATTTTTGTACATGTAGTTGATTTTTCTATTTTTCATTTTTTTCATTTTTCATTGATAATCTGCATAAATCATATGATAAATGTGATGATTTAAACATTCCAATTGCCATCATCGAATTTCTCAGCAGTTAAAAACCCTCTGTCCATTGTTTGATGTTTACATATTTTAGTTGATATGTTACACTCGTACATGTTCAAACTATATGGACTTCATTAACAGTAGTGTGCGCATTACACAAAAAACAAACTACTCCAACAGAGTCATAAGTAAGAACGACTTAAATCGACACTAAGTAAATTGAACGGTCACAATTAAGAATTGGTAAATTGATATGATGTGGTGTTTCAACTCACAAGCGACATGTTTTCGTGATCTCAGATCTTTAGATGTCACGATAGTCGTCTGATCTGTAGATTTACCAATAGAGTCCAATACCCGATAGTGGTCTTTAAATCGGGTGTGGATTTGGATAACGGGTGTTGCATGCATATCAGGATACGCTAATATTGTCGAATCATTTTGGAGTTCGCTAATGTTTTGTTGTTACCTTGATTTTTTTCTTATAAATCGATTTACGAGATTTTGACCTCAGTAAATTACTGTCGCTTTAATTTAATTGTTTAATCATGATTGATATTCAGTTCTTCTTTACGACAAAAGAGATGATTTCAGCTTCCCTATTGTGAACTTCCCATTTTTGTGTAGCAAAATTCCAACAGCACCTGCCTACAGAGTATATATCGCCCAGCTAATACGATATTCCAAGGCTTATATTTCCTATCATAATTTCCTTGCTAGAGGGTTGCTGCTCACAAGGAAGCTATTAAACCAATAGTTCCAAGTAGTGAAGTTGAAGTCGTCCCTTTGTAAATTTTACAGAAGCCATCACGATTTGGTTGACCGTTATGAAATATCCGTTTCACCGATGACAACGGATATGTTCCAATTGTCGTAACTACAATCCCGTCCCCTTTTCCCCGAATGTGACCTACCGAGTTAGACTTAACACCGGATTTGTACTAATATGAGCAACACGACGGTTAAAAACGATTGAACAGTAATATGGAAGGTCAGTCCTGATATGAGGCTGACATTATTTTGATTTTAATTAAAAAATTAGGAATAAGTATTTACAAATATTGAGCCTTTGATTATGTAATTTTCTTATTTGTTCATGCCCTACTCAAGGGTATATTTGATAAAAATTGCTTGTTCATCACTTTCTGTAAAGACATATTTCAGTTCAAACAAATTAAACAACTGTGTTAAATGAGTAATATTTACACTGCATGTATGTTTCATAAAAATCTGTACTTTTGAGTGGCTGAAATCAATTGCGAGGCATTCCAAAATAACATTGTACTTCTCAATAAAATTCAACATTTATGACGGCACGTGCTTTTCATGACAACGTCACAACAATGCATAGGAAAACAAACGAAAAATTTGCTATAACACCATGATTGTCAAAAAGAACTTGATTCACCATCCGTCCCGAGTTAGACGTAAATATTATTTGTTGTTTGAAACCGTTTATGATCCTGCCATTTACTAGCATTACTAGTAATTCCCTCGGTGCAAGATCATTACATCACTCCCAACTTACATATTTGGTGTAATTGAGTTTTACTATACTTTAGAAAGATATAAAGTTACGCTACATAGATTATGTTCTCTCACCAAATAATTCAAAATTTGGTGACTATGTTGAACGCTTCTATCCCATCGAACTTGAGATAAAGGATACAACAGACACAGTTAAGTCTGGCTCATATCTTGACTTACATCTAGAAATTGACAATAAGGGTCTGTTGAAAACAAAACTTTATCACAAAAGAGATGAATTAGTTTCCCAATTGTGAACTTTCCATTTTTATGTAGCAAGATTCCAGCAGCGCCTGCATACGGAGTATATATCTCACAGTTGATACGATACTCCAGAGCTTGTGTTTCCTATCATGATTTCCTTGATAGAGGGTTGCTGCTCACATGGAAGCTATTAAACCATGAGTTCCAAGTGGTAAAGTTGAAATCATCCCTTCGTACATTTTACAGACGCCATCACGAGTTGGTTGACCGTTACGGAATATCCGTGTCACAGTTGATAGCGGATATCTTCCTAATGTCGTAACTACTATCCCGTCCCCTTTTCCCGAATGTGACCAACCGAATTAGACTTATTACCGGGTTTGTACTAACATGAGCAACACGACGGGTGCCACATGTGGAGCAGGATCTGCTTACCCTTCCGGAGCACCTGAGATCACCCCCAGTTTTTGATGGGGTTTGTGTTGCTCCTCAGTCTTTAGTTTGTTTTCTATGTTGTGTTTTGTGCACTATTGTTTGTCTGTTGGTCTTTTTCTTTTTTAGTCATGGCGTTGTCAGTTTATTTTCGACTTATGAGTTTGAATATTCCTTTTGTATCTTTCGCCTCTCTTTTACACGCCACAGGTACTTTATATGTTTTGTTCAAAAGAAAACGAACACGGGATAATTTAATCAAAATGTATGCTTTCGTTTACTATTGGAATTTTAAATTATATGAAGCAATACAATTCAACGCCATTTATATATTTGACTTTCAAATGTTCCAAGAAGATAACAATAGTTGTAAACACTTGTATTAGATATGACGCCAATCAGATATGAGACGACCTTATCGAATTTTTAGAGAAGTAATAAATAATGGTTTTATCTTTTTTGTTATTATAAAAAGAGCAAAGTGTTTGATAAAACTGGAATAATTAATTACAATCTCAGAAAACGTTTTATAATATGATAATTATGGATTTGGAATAAAATCTTTTTTTTTCAATTCTAAACATATTTTTTCTCTAAGTATTACCTGTTACAAAAACCCTAAATTGCAACTTAGAAGTCCTCGTTTTTTTTTCCAAATAACATTTGTCGGGGGAAATGAAAACGAGAAAAAAAAAACCACACACCTCCCATTATAGATAATCAGATTCAATCTGTTTTGTTCATTTGGTTACCGTATTACTATTACATTGCCACGTGCTACTTGTTCAATATTATTTGTCAGTTTTTTGGAAGTGTGTAATTCATTCATTGAAAGTAGAATTTCATTTTTTTTTTCAAAAAGGAGTCGTATGTCATATCAGAATTATGGTGAGTAAACATTTGCTTTCAATATGTTTAATGTTTAACCACAATCCAGTCCTCTTTACCTCGAATGCGACCTACCGAATTAGACCTATCACCGAAATTGATCGTATATGAGCAACACGACGGGTGACATATGTGAAGCAAGATATGCTTACCCTTCCGGAACACCTGAGATCACACCCAGTTTTCGATGGGAGTCGTGTTGCTCAGTCTTTAAATTACTTTGTTGTGTTTTGTGTACTGTTTGTCGTTTTTTTTAGTTTTTACCATGGCATTGTCAGTTTGTATTCGACTTGTGAGTTTGAATATCCCTTTGGTATCTTTTGTCTTTTTTTTTAAGACAATGATGATACAATATATCTTTGGTACAAGTATATGATACTGACTTCATTTGGCTCGTTTGATATTCTTTCTGGTAAAGTTGGTATCAAAAAATCAAATGACCTTATTCTTTTCTAATCGAAATTTTTCTTAACAATATGCTTATTTTTTAGTTTAGATAGGAAAAAAATATTTTTCGCGTACAAAACTTTGTTATAGTCGTTTGGTTGTATGAATGCATTCAAGTCGAGTGCATTTCATTGATACATTGACGCGGATGTTCATGAACGCGTGGTGTTGCTACACTTATACTTGACGTCATTGCCTAATAATTTTAGGCCTTGCGGTCATTAAACTTTCGAGCACGATTATCGTACTCAGACTGGGAAATCAAATAAACATAATACTGGATTTTGTGTTCCGAGCACAAATTTTGTACTTCGAGTAATGAATGACGTTATCGCTCCTATTGATGTTTCGCAATGTTACTAAAACAAATAACCCATTGTGTTATTAGAAGCACCGTATAATTTGAAAATGAATATCTGTATTTAAGACTCCTAAAATAAAAATTTGAGGTTTTGTAACTGTTCGATTTTCAATTTTGTGTGATTTTGGATATTCAAATATTTTGGCCTCGAGCATCACTGAAAAGACATTAATTGTCGAAATGCGCATATAGTGCATTGAAATTGGTACCGTTTATGTTATTACTACCACTGGGTTGATACCTCTGCTGGTGGACTTTTCTCTCTCCTTGGGTATCATCAGCCCATAAATTTCGGAATAAAAACAGAAAATATTGGCACTCTAGATTATAGCTGACAAAGTTTTGTAGTCACTGTGTGGTCATATTGCTGTGTGATTTATGTTATACAATAATCCTCAGATACCAGAGTAACTGGTTTATAATGCCGACATATACTATTCATTATAAAGTACGAATATGGCCAGTGGTGATTGATGCGGGTTAGCATTTTTGTAATAAAAACCGTCAAAGGATATCAAAACTAATGCTTTTTAGGATGGTTCAGTATTTTGAATGAAAAAAGAAATGTTGGCACGCTAAATTAAAGCTGTCAAAATGTTGTAGGCATTGTGTACCAATATTGCTGTCAATCTTAAAAGGCGACCTATAAATCGTCAACGTATATATATAATCACAGAATATCTACTATTAGCGCAAACGCATTAATACATAAAATTGGCTGTTCCGCGTTACGCCCACCTTATTTTTACTATCATGTTAACGAAATTGGCGAAAGTTACACCCACGTGTTACGCAGACCAGGCTTTAAATGCAATACCTTTATCTCTTTTCTTATGCAAAATAAACAAGTCAGTCCATTTCAGTTATCATTTCGGTGCAAAATTTCATAAAACGAAACGCTTTCGCTCGGGAAAAACAATCGAATATAAATGCCCAAATATGGTTAAATGAAAACATATCTACGGCTGCCATGAATCATTTCTAAATTATATTATACAATTTATTCATAGTTACTAACTTTTCTGATGTATGGTACCAGCATATACTGTTAATTATAGTGTTCAAATATGGCCCGTATAAATTGATGCGGGCACACTTTTTTTGTTAAACAAACAATCCTGAAATATCAAAATTACTGATTTTTTGTGTCAATTCAGTTTTTTAATGAAAGGAAAAAATGTTGGCACTATGTATTATAAAACTGACAAAATGTTTAGTCAACCTGTACCAATATTGCTGTCAACTTAAAATTCATCATGAGTTACCCAATTTTCTGATTTATTATACCGGCATATTATTCTTAAGCAGAGTAGAATATAATCTGGTCGAATTGAAACGGGCAAACAATTTGGTTACAAAAACCATCTTGGGATATCAAAATTACTGATTTTTTTAATGCCGGTTGAGATTTCAAAAAATAGCAAATCAATGCTATGATAACAAAATAATACTCTAAAACTGTTATCATAAAGATGCTTGATTTCTCAATTGACAACATATGTGTTACATATGTTGAACGCATCTATATCATCGAAGGATACAACAAATACTGTTAAGGCTGCCTCATATCTTGACTTCCATCTAGAAACTGACAGTGAGGGTCGATGGAGATCAAAACTTTACAACAAACGAGATGATTGCAATTTCCTTTTTGTGAAATTTTCATTTCTATATAGCAACATTCAATCATA
Organism: Mytilus californianus; assembly: GCF_021869535.1. NCBI lineage: Eukaryota > Metazoa > Mollusca > Bivalvia > Mytilida > Mytilidae > Mytilus > Mytilus californianus. The sequence goes on from NW_026262581.1 coordinate 683,004, forward strand.
GCCGACATATGGTGTATATAGCTCCCAATTAATACGATATTCCAGAGCATGAATTTTCTATCAATATTCCTTTAAAGGGCGTTGCTGCTTACAAGCAAGCTATTGAGCCAAAGGTTTCAAGTTGAAGTCATTGCTTGTCATTGCTTGGAAAATTTTGACAAACGACATCAAGAGTTAGTTTGACAGTTATGGAATATCTGTTTCTCAGATTACAACGGATAAGTCCCAATTATCGTAACCACAATCCTGTCCTCTTTTCTTCGACTATGACATTACCGAATTAGACTTATAACAAAGTTTATTACTTATATAAGCAGCACGACGTGTTCCATGCGTAGAGCAAGATCTGTTTAGCCATCTGGATCACCTGAGATCACTTTAGATTTTTGGTGCACGCGTAGAGCAAGATCTTTTTAGCCATCTGGAGCACCTGAGATCACTTTAGATTTTTGGTGGGGTTCATGTACCTCAGTTTTTTGTTTTTTTATGTTGTTTTGTATACTGATGTTTGTGTTCTGGTCGTTTTTCGTTTTTGTTCATGGAGTTTTTAGTTTGTCACGGTCATTAACTTATGAGTTTGAATATCCCTTTGGTATCTTCCGCCTCTCTTATCAACAGATGATTGTAATAAAGTAACACTGCTAAATATATTGTCACATTTGGCCACATTTACACAAACATTCATACATAAAAGTTTTCACAGCAGCATTATATCAATAACTACCCTAAATAGTCAAAAGCTAAACATCTTTCTAGTCTATATATCTTTCGGATCTACTTTCTTAAGATATGATTGATGTGATAAATTTCCGAAATAGAGACAAAATGTGTATAAATGAATAGCAAATGTTTGTTTTATTGCTATACAGCGCAAACGCACTAAATGTTTTGTTTTGTTATACTGGAATCAAAGTCATACACATGTGCATTTTTCAGAACACCGCAAACACCATGGTTTAACAGAACACTATTGAGATAATTTCTCCTTCTAAAAATAATTCCAGACTTAAATGTGACTAAAGCGATGTCATTTTCCATAGATTGTACATTCTATCATGTAATCCTTGATATAGGGTTGCTCAGTTATATTTCGTCTCTCTTTTGCTGCGTACAATGAAATTAAACAAAGGGTTCTGAGTGATGAAAATGAAATCATCTCTTCGACAATTTTACGGATGCTATAACGAGTTGGTTTACTATTATGAAATAGATGTTTCACGGATGACAACAAATATACTGTCGTAACCCACAATCCCGTCATGTGTGCATCAAATGGGATGAGTTTTTTCTTACATGAGCATCACAACGGGTACCACATGTGGATCAGGATCTGTTTACCCTTCCGGAGCACCAGGGATTGTCCACGGTTTTTTTTTGTGTTTCGTGTAGCTTAGTCTTAACTTTTTTATGTTGTGTTTTGTATAGTCTTGTTTGTCTTTTTGTCATTTTCGTTTTTTTGCCATGTCGTTGCCAATATGTTTGGAGATATACAATATATGTCTTAAGATATTGAGTTGAACTGCAAAGATATTTAAATGAGGGTATTATCATTATCACATCATTGGAATTGTATCGGCGGTTATTGATTTCAAAAACAGATGTAACTGGTTCTTGAATGAGTTGACAATTTTAAGTCACAAAAAAGCAGTTTGACGTCTTTAAAAATGAAGACATACGACGATACCCATATGACTTATTTCGAGATTGTCCTTATGCCAACACAAATATTTATTTTTTCTTAAAATATATGTGAATTATCATCACTCAGAATTATGAAATGAATGTTTTCAAATATATATTCTTGCAAGTGTAATATCAGTTTTAAAACCATAAAATAATACACTATAATGTTTTATCTGTGTACTGTTGACTTTTTTTTAACATCCTGTAATTTACAAATATCTCACTTCATTTGTTTTATCGGTTTTCATTATCTTCTAAAATAGTTTTTGATCAAATGTTTCAAACCATGGCAAACGTATTGTGTAATATATGAAGACATCAACTTACTATCTTTGTACCTCATTCTGTTAATTGTTTTGATTTTGTAAATGATAAAGTTTGTAGCCTCAATGTATATTCATATGTACTTAGTTTATCACTCAGAGCCAATAATTGGGTTTTTACATGTGACCTTGCAGGGCGAATTGATGTTGTAAGAAGAAATGTAAATAAATAAAAGGTGAACATGCTTGTTCTTAACGTTTGTTATTTTAGATGATGAAATGGATGGTCAATTTTTGTATTCTTGTCTTTCATTTTTGCTTATGTGCTTTGTCTATCTGCCATTTTGTTTTCTTTGTTGACATGTTTGTTTGTTTGTATAGTGATTAAGATTACAACACAAAGGTTCACTGCTGTACCCCTACTTTTGACATTTTTACCTTTTATGTCTGTTTATTTTGTTCACACATTGTTGTCAATATAATGGAATTTTATGCGACTGTCATACAAATGAGAGGTTTAGCTGGATGTAAAACCAGGTTTAATCCATCATTTTCGACATAAGGAAATGCCTGTTCCAAGTCAGGAATATGACAGTTGTTTTCCATTCGTTTGATGTGTTTGAGCTTTTGATTTTGCCATTTGATGAGGGACTTTCCGTTTTGAATTTTCCTTGGAGTTCGGTATTTTTGTTATTTTACTTTTCACGTGATTGCATTGCTTTTAAAAGTTTTCATCTTCCATAAGAAATGAATATGGTGTTATTGTTCAAACATGTATCGCCAATCATCTTTCAGTTCTATCATAGCACTAAAAACGTTTTACATATCAATGATTGCTTCAGACATCTATATTAATCAGTCGGTACATGTGTGCTGTTAAATCCTTTTCATTATGCATTCTTCTATACACTCTTAACCTCGTTAACTTGAGTTCATGTACAAAAATCAATGTTCAACCGAACTTTCAAACGTTCCAAATATATTTCATTGTATCTGCAAACAGATGGCATTATTCTATTCATTTTGAAATAACAGAATCCTTTAGGAATTAATTAAGCTCACATAATACTGTTCATGCTTGAGACATGACCGAAATGTCTTAAGACGTTAAAGTTTTTATATTGATTTTTTGCGCATGGTTGATTTCAAAATAATCATGAACTATGTAAATTTCTTGCGACATACAATAACAATACAATAAATGTCTTCCGATGTTCAGTTGAATTGATTGTAAAGATAGTTAGTTACCTGAGGATATCATATAGGAAGTAAATTGGTGGTCATTGATTTCATGAATAGATTACACTGGTTTTTCAATGAGTTTGAAAAAGATTAAGCCATAGTGTGTCATCAACAGAGTCGAAGGTATACGAGGATACTAATATGGTAAGCATAACACATACTCATATGACTGATATTGAGATTGGCCTTGTGCAAAAACAATTACAATGCATGAATTATTATCTTACTAAGACCATGAATTGTGTGTATTAACACATTTGTATTTGCACGTAAAATTGCCTTTTGAAAAACTGTACAGTGATAAATTATGAGGCTTTACCTGTGACATGTTATTTTTTTTATTATCCTATAAAATACTTACACTTTACCAAGTTGTCCTCTGGATGTGTATTATCTCCTAAAATAAATGTTCGTCAAAATGTTTGAAAACGAGGTAAATATATTTTGTAATGTCTGAAGACATTAACTTATCATATTTGCCTGTCTACTACTATTTGTGTATACAATCATAGTATTTAACAAAATCTTTAACAAACTATTGATTTTTTAAATCTTCAATTTTATTTATTGTGAAACACGAAATATTTTCTAAATACTTAGCCTTATAAACATTATGTATTTCTTGAGACATGCAAGAAATATCTTGACACTAAGTTGGTGTCTCAAGACATTCACTAATCGTGTATTTTATTTATATTTTGGAGATCAAATAGAGTATTAAATAAATAAAGGCAACAGTAGTATACCGATGTTGAATAGTCAGAATTCGATTAAGCAAAAACAAATCCGGGTAACAAAGTAAAGCAAAGGGAAAAATATCAGCTATAAGAGGAAAACAACGGAACAACAGAAACACTGAACTACAACAAAAGCAAACGCAAACATGCATAGAAACGGACTGTGTTATAACAACTGCCATATTCCTGACTGTACAGGACATTTTAAGAAAACTGGTGGGTTGAACCTGGTTTTGTGGCTAGCCAAAAATCCCGCTTATATGGCAATAAGAAAAATACAGCTAAAATGACAACACTACGTGACAGGAATACAGTACAAACAAAAGCAAGAATACTCAGCACAGAGAAAAACATAAATAAATAATTTTAATAGTACATAACAACATTTAAACCGCAGAATAACAACGGACGCCTCCCATGAATTCACAACAGCATACCAGGACACCACAAACGAAATATAAACTGCGCGTCACATGCATGGATCAACGTCACAAAACGTGATGTATTTTTTGTGACGTTTATAGTATCACATGTAAATTTTTAGAAATAAAATAGATTTGTTTAATTTTAAGACACGTACAAGCATATGAATTGGGATTGAGTTTGTAATGGTGTTATTTTAAGTATTTTTTAACCATGACAAAGAATATTAAAATGAAATTGTGTTTGTAATAGTGTTTTTATTTGTATTTTCTAACCATGTTGGTTTTTCTTCTAAATCAAAACTGTGTATAAACAAAAAAAGCCTGTGCATATAGCTGTTTTAAACTTAAAACCATATAAATGAAGTAGCTGATTTTTTATCTTAACTTTTACATTCAAATAGAGAATACAAATAGAAATAAAATAACTGTAATATAAGGCAAGATCATGTAAGACCAAACAGTAAACACACACGAAAACAAACAACATAAAACAAAAACCCTGTAGACAAACCACGAATAACTCGACTATTCTGACAAATAAGACATATGTGAAATGTACCGAAAATACAGAATTCAAACCACAATCGAAATAAACAGACAACAACTCAGCACAAATTGACCGAACGGACCCACACGTATAAGAAAGTAACAACAGCAAAATGCCCGAAAGTGGGATATGTAAATACCAAACCACGTCGTCTCCAACAGCTAACATAAAACATAACAAAATATCCAACCGGACTTACGAAAGAGGCATCAAAACTAAATACATGAATGTTGGATATACAAATGTATAAATACCAAGACACGTCGTATAGCAATGCGAATTCACACCCGGCATAACAGTCATATTCGGGAATAGGTCACGTTTGGAACTAAGCAGACCAGACGATGTAGGTGGTAAACCACAATCTAAGACGTGGTAAAAATGTCGTTATTTAGTTTAGACACAGACACATCGTATAGATCAACAAATTCGTGATGGTGTCCATAAAATTTACGGAGTGTCATTTTTAATCTTCCCTCCTCATAACTCTGTTGGAGCAGTTTCTGCCTTAGGAGCAAACTCCTGTACATGAAGTCCGTATAGCGTGAACATGCACGAGCATAACGTATCATTTGAATTATGTAAACACCATACGATGGGGCAGAGGGTATGTTACTACTGAGAAATGGCAAATTGATAATTGGGAAGTTAAAATCATTCCGTTTGTCATAGATTTTAGTCTGAAGTCGTCCATCTGTGTCAATATTGAGGAAAAGATCAAGGTATGAAGCAGTCCATCTAGTATCAGTAGTATCCTTAATTTCAAGTTCACTGGGATAAATGAAATGAAATGTGAAATGAAATTTAAATTATATTCTTTTACTTGTAGATTTTTTTAATAATAAAACATTGCAGCCTACTGTATATTCATATTTATATTTTATTTTCTCAATCAGAGCCAAGAACTGTTTTTGGTAAGACTGTCCTTGTACGATGAATCGATGTTTAAAGAAATGCCATACAAAGATATTAAGGTTTTGTATAATGTATGACTTTATTCACGTCTCTTAATTACTTTTATGGATTTTCATCTTCGTTAAAAAAAAAATGAACCTAATATTGTTGTTGATTCAATCGTTGTCTTTTTTTATCTACGAATTATATCATTACATTAAATTACATATTCATTAATGGAAGTCATTTATTTCTATTCATCCTGTGCATGTGTGCTGTTGGTTCTTTACTATATAGCTATATGATTATGTATTCGACTTTACACTTCACTATATCTCTTTAACTGGTGATCATACACAAAAACAAATATTCAAGAACATTACAAAACCTAGAAGATATATTTAGTCAAATCTCCAGACAGATGACATAATTGTTTTTATTTAGAAATAGAGAATTTCTTTATCACTGATACGTGTTCATGGTGCTCTAATATATTAAAGTATGGAGGAAATGTCTTAAAAATTTTAATTTGAGTTTATCATATACTGTAAATTCAGAAATTATTGCGTACATTTATCATTGCAATTTATGAACAATGGACAAAAAATGCAAGATCAATTATTGCGATTTCTGGAAAAGCTGTATACATGTATATGTATATGTACTGATTATCAGAATGCGAATTTTTGTTATTGTGATATTCAACCAGTCGCATTATTCGCAATAATAAAAATCTCGCAATAATTTTTGAATTTACAGTATGCATGAAAGGTTGATTTTAAACATATCTTTTTAGAAGTGCTTTTCTGGATAAACCTTTATTAGGGATTCTCAAGTTTTAAACTTTTAAAGTCAAGCATGTATTATACCAAAGCTAGTAATTATTTATATAATCAGAAAGGACATGAAAATGTTACTAGTAGCCAAATCCATCTAAAGTCAACTTTGCCTAAAGGAGTTTTTACCTTAGTTTGATAATAATTTTTAACTTTTTCAACGGAAAATTTAATAAGGGTTTGTGATAAATCATATCAATACCGAAGCACTGACTACTGAGTTGATGAAACACTTGGGGAAATAAAGTCTACCAGTAACGTTTTCGACCCACTGCTTGAAAATGAAAAGAACAATTTGGAAATTAAATGCTTCAAAATCGCTTTTTCTGGATTGAAGTCATAAAGAACCGTCAACGTCAAATATTTAATGGTGAGGAATGTGGGACTCAAACTTATGAAGAGCTATGTAATCAAAACGCAACCTAGAAATAATAGCCTAATAGCTAAGTGTTACTTTGCCTGGGGAAGTTGGAACTTACGTTTCAATATAATTTCTAACAAAATCAACGGGAATTTTCGAATGGTTTGTTATAAATCATGTCAGAATCGTATCACTGACTATTGAGCAGATGGTCGTTTTGGGGAATTGTAGTTTAACTGTAGCGGTATCAATTCAGTGCTACAAACCAAAAAATAACACTTCAAATTGTATGCTTCCGGAACGATTTTCTGGATTGACCTTCATCAGGAACGCTCAACGTCAACGTTTTAAGGATGTAAAAGACCCGAAACTTGTAAAGAGCTATATAACCAAAAAGGAACCAAAAATTTATACCCAAATATATGTACGGTCAACATTCCCTGAGGGAGTCGAACCTTAGTTTCATGATAATTTCTAAATTTATCAACGGAAAATCTAAAATAAGGTTTGTTATAAAAGAGAAGCGAATCATATCTTTACCGTCGCACTGACGTCTGAGCTGATGATACCCTCGGGAACGAATAGTCAACCAGCAGTGGTTCCGAACAAGTGTTAAAAGACAGGCGAAAGATACCAAAGGGACATTCAAACTCATAAGTTGAAAATAAACTGACAACGACATGGCTAAAAAAGAAAAAGACCAAAAGACAAACAAAGGTACACAAAACACAACATAGAAAACCAAAGACTGAGCAACACGAACCCCACCAAAAACTTGAAAATAAGACTCTAGAAATTGTTTGCGTGCAAATCGTTTTATCCGTATTAAACTTCATCACGATCGATCAAAACCCAATATTTGAAATTCAATGATGTAAAAGATCCAAAACTGGTGGAGAGTTATATGGCCAAAACGCGACCCGAAAAATGATAGCCAAATACATCTTATTGTCAACTTTCTTGATGGAATTGCAACCTTATTCATGTTAGATTTGGTCCTGTTTGGTCATAAAGATCATCAACTGTTTTGGTTTTTATAGATCCTTGGCTTTCAAATATTCGGCTTTGGGCGTTCCTGAAGAAGGTAACTCCAGAATAGCGCTGCGGACGAATGAAATTTATAACGTGTTGTTTTCCTTTTTTCACAATAATTTCTAAATTTATCAACAAATAATTTAAGAAAGGTTTGTTATAAATCATATCGGTACCGATGCACTTACAACGTATACTAAGGAGATGCTTCCCTTAAATAGTATACCAGCGGCGTATCGAAACAATGCAAGAAAATGAAAATTACCCTTTATGCATTTTATTCGTTCAAAGCGCTTTACCACAGAAGCTTTCACGCAACCAAATGAATGTTTATAAATAATTATGGACACATAACGTTCTCATGATCATTTTCTATGTAACCCACAGCTTTAACTTATTGAAACTTGAACACTAATATATCAAACTAATTTTATTTAGATTGTATTATACATGGTTATTTGATATCAGGATATTCCAATCCTTCAACAACTCTTCTTGTAAATTTATCAAGGATTACTTTGATTTTGATATCGGTTAACGCATACAAGGTTCACTGACAAGAACTAGGCTGCTAATTAGTTTTCCAATTTGCAAAGTATTTGCCTTAGACCGAAAAAGGGCATCAATTTTTTAAAGTACTAAGGATTTTCTACCTCAGAAATAGATTACCTTAGCTGTCAAAACTTTTAAGAATTTTGGGTCCTCAATGCTCTTCAACTTCGTACTGTTGTTGGCCTGTTTAACCTTTTTGATTCGAGCGTCGCTGATGAGTCTTTTGTAGAGGAAACGCGCATCTGGCGTACACAATTTCATTCCTTGCACTTTTGATGAGTTTATGTACAATATGTAAAATAAAAAACCAGAAAAGGAAATCTTTATTTCGTTAACAGATGGAAAATTGTCGCAGCCTAGTCCATATGGAACAAAGCTTCCAGAAATATACCAGAGTGTTTAAGAAGTAATGTGGCTTTGAACAAAACGATATAGCAACTTTGGGCACATGTTGTTGCTTATAGAACAAGATGATATGTGTTAAGTGTTATAGTCAGAAACGAGAATTTAGCTTTACATCAAAATGCTAAGAAATACAAAAAGATGCGTCCAAAAGTAAGTCCACATTTATTTTTACACTTTTTCATTGTGCTATGTATGGATTCCAAAAACGTTTTTGTTTCGATTATGAAAATGGCTGCCTTTCTATCGAAGTACACACATTTTTAATTTTCCTTTCAGATTTGGTTTATTCTTTCTAGTCACGTTTTATAATCATTTTAACATGAGTAGTCATACTATTTCACAACATTTTACATTACAAAAATTTTGAATTTTTCCATAAGACATCTTAACTTAATTCCGAAACCGAATCTAAACCGATAACGAAACCAAATTAAAAACCAAGGACAGTTGAGTGGGTTAAAATTCTCCTCTGTTAATGTAAGTGTGAACCCAATCAGTGTTATCATTTATATTGTTCTAAATCATATGAAAGTATCATATCGATGATTACTTGACTAATCAACTCATATGAATCATTATTTGAAACAGTGAAGATTAATTCCACCTCTACTGAATACGATGGTAAAAGTAGTATACAATTTGAGATGTAGATATGGCTAAAAATGTTATAGACATTTACCATATGGCATGTTTTCGAAAAGACTGTGCTGCACATAGCTAACTTAAAATTTGTCTAATGGGATGTTCTACATTCACTCTTCTTGTTAGGGTCTTATCGTGGACTTTGTTAGATTTGTGTTGATCACGGATTTTCAGATTTCAGAATTAGAACATTATACTTCATGGGTTACGTTATTAAATTGGGATCAGGATCAACGCAAACTGGTCAACAAGGAGACTTTAAAAGTTTCGAAAACGTAGATGAAACGAAAACTTTTTAAATCATACGCAATATTACACCAACTATATAACGATGTGTAGGACTGAACCTTCGTAGAAAAATTCTTCATGTTAAATGCACATCATTAAAAAGTATAAAGTTAAACTGACGTATTCAACTGTATATTATTGAATATGTGTATTCAGTAAGAGCTGCAAGAACCATCTTCCTTTTTATCTTTAGATTCATGTGAAGTGATGTTTCATGTTATAATCGATGTGATATCGTCAGTTTCAGAAAACAATATCTGTTTAGAGTTCATTAAAACTAAACAACACTGACATTTACACATTATAATCCGAACTCCCTCAACCATCCTTGGTTTCGATATGTGTCTCGGTTTCGATCTCGGCTTAGAAGATCTTTATTGGAATTGAAATTATTCTTTGATGTCATGGTCTATGATGCTCACTTCAACATTGGTAGGCATTATGATTGTGAAAATTTTACAATACAAAAGTTTTCGATTTCCTTATTAGAATTGAAATTATTCTTCCTGTGTTGTGCTAAAAAATGTAAACAAGACGTCAAATATTTTGAGCGTCAGAGGCGCATTTCAGGATTTATTGTCATCATATAAAATAGCAATTTACAAATGGATGTTCATTTAAGAAAATATACAGTATTAATTTTATTTTCATAATAAGCTGAATACAAAAATCAGATGTTCTGGTATGATTGCCAATGAGACAAATCTAAACCAGACACCAAATGACATAGAGGTAAGCTATAGGTTACCGTACGACCTTCAACACTGATCAAAACCTATATCGCATAACAAGCTTTAAAAGGCCTAGAAATGACAAATGATAACCAATTCAAACGAGAAAGTTAAGTAAAGGCTTGATTTATGTACAAAACAATAAAACGATAAACAAATATGATATACAGCAACACACGAGAACCACTGAATACAGGCTCCTTACTTGGGACAGGCCCATACAGAATGTGGCGGGGTTAAACATGTTATCGGGGGCCCGCTTTATCATGAATAGTGGTGCAACAGCACAATACAAATCCAAACTTTACTAAACAATAAACATAAAACAAATTTCATCAACAGCAACAAATGACAACCCCTGAATGACAGGCTCCTCACTTGGGACAGGCACATACGGACTGTATCGGGGTTAAACATGTTTACGGGCGCCCAACCCTCCCCCTTTACCTGTTATCGTAGTGTAACATAGGAATAAGCTATAAAAGTGCTTAACTCAAGAAAAGACACAAAGTACCAATGTGAGAGAACTATCCAAGGTCAAAGGAATATTTTTGACGCTCGTAAACATGTTTAACCCCACAACTTCCTAAGTCAGGAGCTTGTAATTGAGTGGTTGTTGTTTGTTGCTGTTGATTATATTTGCTTTTTCTTTATTGTTTTGTACATTCGATAAATAATGTCTCTTCAGTGATGCTAGAGGCCAAAATATTTGAAATTCAAAATAGAATACAAACGTTAAAGTCCTGATTAAACCAAACAAGAACTGAGATATAGTTAAATCTAGATTAGTAATCAGATTTTTGCATAAGAGAGAGATTTAGACCTTAATTCAAAAGGATTTCTCAAATTTGATAACAGCAAACTTCAATCAAAAGTTATCCGTATTGTCATGCCAAGACCGAAGTAAAAGCTACTAAACTGGTGGTACCCTCAGGGACATACAGTTTAATAACATAGATATCGAACCAGTCGTAGTTATAACAGAACCGGTACAAATTGTACTGCACCAGATGCGCAATATAATCGTGATTGTCTCTTCAGTAATGTTCGAGGCCTATATATTGAAACCTGCAATATCGCGTTCATGTGTATAACAAAAATAGCTACCAATAGAAATTAAATTTACTTTCGTGAATGAAAATTGTCAAATGAACGCTTGCATTTTGTGGTCTGGTTTGTCATAAATGTATGCCATTTAACAAAATTTCAAGAATACCAGGGTTATAGTTTTGTACGCCGGACGCTCGTTTCGTCTACAAAAGACTGATCATCGACGCTCGAATCAAAAAAGTTATAAGGCCAAATAAAGTACGGAGTTAAGGAAGAGCAAAATACAGATTGGACTTTACTACAATACATTCCTGACGTTCTTATGCATCTAATATAGATAACAGAGCTGTCGATTGGTATTCATACGCATTTTTTAGCAGTATCGGTCAATTTGGTACACAAGGGATGGGAATGCGTATCATTATTGTTGTTAATACAAGTTTTACTCTTTTTTATTTCTTAATTAATAATCTGTTTGATATATAAGACATGTGATTTTGACACCCTAATGCCGTTTCTTCATTTCTCAGCAATCACAAACCTTTTGCTCAATCGTATGACGTTTATATATCTCAATTGATACGTTTCGCTCGTACATGCTCACATCATACGGGCTAAATTATTAGGGGTGTGCTTCTTACACAACAACTGCTCCAACAGAGTTATGAGGAGGGACTACTAAAAAAAGAAACGAATTGTTTGCCTTGAATTGTCACTTCTAAATTGAACATAGGTTAACTACTGTCGCTTTAATTTAATTCTTTTAACCTGATGTATTTTCATGTTCTTCCATACTCCGGATAAAAACTGATTTAACAACTAAAGGGTCTTGGAATAATCTTCATTCCAGTTAAAAACTGGTTGAAAATCTAATCTGGTGTGTAGGTCCTGGAACGAGTCTTACCTGGAAGAACAGGATTTTGATATCTATTTAAAAATAAAAAATAAGTATATTCTAATTTTAGCCTTCGATCAAGTTCTTTTCTTTTTTTCTATACTTCATCAATTTGTTTAATCATATCTGTCACTTACTTCTGAATAGATATACAAAAAACTCATCAAAGGAACCAGCCTTATAATTGTGTACGCCAAGCGTATATTTAAGAAGTCCAATATTGAGATTAAAAGCTTATCTTGAAAATATATATGGTGATCTATGTTAATAACTATTACATTTGACATATATCATGTATAATAACCGTTCATAATTAATCCATTGATCGATGAACGGGTTAAATTTCTTCCAAATGTATAGATATTCATATGTTATTACTCGATCAAAAGTTAGCAAGCTTTTATTTATTTTACCGTTTAAATTAAATAAACAATCGAAATATTAATTTGAATAAGCATTTTGACTTGAGCAAGAATTGATTTTTTGAAAACTGCAAAAGCCATGACCGGAAATGGTTCAGTATAGTTGTCAAATTTATTGACCAAAATCCGCTCTTTTCTGGTTTCAGATCTTTGTTAGATAAACCATCAACTCGATTTTTAAACCGATAGCTATATTTGTGTTTTTGATATTATTATTAAGTAAAGTCATCAACATGATAATCTCGGATGAAAAAAATCAACGAATTGGTTTAAAACTGTTTGAGATTTCAGTTTCTTCAGATGAGATTTCTCTGAGTGTATCTAGATTAAAAATAAAGAGTCCTTGATATATTATTATTGGTTGAAAGTATTTTATAAAAAATGACGTGAAATGTGTTCCTAAAATCTTTCTATAAGAATCAATTTCCTATTGGAAGTGTTTGACTATATAAGGAAACGTTGCATTTTAAAGGGGCATTAGCTACGAGATATACAAAAATTAAAATATGATTTTTTTTTCAATCATTGATGAAGGTGAAATAGTGAAATAATTATTCGCTTTTAGCAGCCAGTTTGGTTGAATTTTGTCTGAATAAGTTAAGAAACGTCGCTGATGAATTATTCACTTGCAAGGGAATAATTCGACCTTATTGGATCCGTATTCATGTGACCTTCAATTTAACCCTTTAGCTAGAGATGGGTTATGTATAAACAAGGCCTGTAAAGCTATTAAAAAAAAAGAATGTCAACATTGAAGTGAAACAAGGGTAAACTATTTGGTTGACTGATTCGATCCACAAACACTCATTCTTATACAGGTAAAATTGATGATTAACCTTATAATATGAAATCAAACAGACCTAGAAAAAAACCAATTACACGTGTTCGCTATCTATCAATATCTATATTTATGTTTATATCGGGTTATGTGACCGTCAACAGTCTTCTAACCTCGATGGTTAATTAGATGGCGTCTAGACTGAAATACACACGAAATGCTAATACATATTATCGAGTCCATGCATCGTAAATTGTTTGTTTTAGACTTTTTTATAAATTTGATATACGTTTTATATTAAAGTAAAAAGATGTGGTATAATTGCCAATGATACAACATTCCACAAGAGACAAAATGACACAGAAATTAACAACTATAGGTCACTGTACGGTCTTCAACAATGAGTAAAACCGCATAGTCAGTTGTAAAAGGCCCCGAAATGACAAATGATAAAAAATTCAAACGAGAAAAATAACGACCTGATTTATGTACAAAATAATGAACGAAAAACAAATATGATATACAGCAACAAACGAGTTTGAGTCAAATCGGTGAACATGAATTTGACAGCTAATGCCCCTTTATATTACTTTTTTTTCACTTTTGACGCTCGCAGCCCAAAGTTCAAGCAAAAACAAGAGTGAACGTAGAGTATTTGAGGCTCACAGAATCAATAAAAATTAATAAAAAACAGAAATGAGTTAAAAAACATTGCTAAATAATCAATTTAAATGTTAACATCATCATTTTCGAAATGAAGTCGATTCACCCTCTGTACCAATTGAGACGATAAAATCATTTGTTGATTTGAAAAGTTTATGATCTTGTCAATGACAAGCCTTCATTCGTTCGGTGCAAGATCATACATGATTATATCAATTTCATCGTACTTCATTGGGTGTTACTAAGTTTAAATATACTGTAGAAAGATAATTAATTACGCGCCACAAATACTTTATATGTTTTGTTAAAAAAAAAACAGTAGTATACCGCTGTTCAATAGTCATAATTCGTTTAAGCAAAAACAAATCCGAGTAACAAACTAAAACCGAGGGAAACACATCAACTTTAAGAGGGAAACAACGGAACAATAGAAACACTGAATTACAACAAAAGCAAACGCCAACATACATAGAAACATACTATCTGATAACAACTGCCATATTCCTGACTTGGTACAGAACATTTTGAGAAAAAATGGTGGATAGAACCTCGTTTTATGGCTAGCCAAACCTCCCGCTTATATGGCAATGTTAAAAATACCACTAAAATGACAACACTACGTGACAGGAAAACAGTACAAACAAACACAATAATATAATAGTACATAATAGTACATTACAACATGTAAACCGCAGAAGAACAACGGACAGCACACCAGGAGACCACAAACAAAATAGAAACTGCGCGTCACATGAATGGATCAACGTCACACAAAGTGCTGTATTTTTTGTGACGTTTATATTATCACAGGTAAATTTCTAAAAATAAAATAGATTGTTTTATTTATAGACACGTACAAGAATATAAATTTGAATTGAGTTTGTAATCCTGTGCATATAGTTGCTTTAAACTTAAAATCATATAAATGAAGTAGCTGATCTTTTATCTTAACTTTTACATACATATATAAACTATACTATAACTATATTAAGCAATGTAATAAAACGGAATCAATATTTGTCTTGCAGGTGTCTCAAGAAGATAATCATAGTTGTAAACACTTATACATTTATAAGGTTGTTGTTAAAAGAAAGGATGTTTTGAGTGCTGTACAGTACCCGTCTTTGTAATCAATTATGTTTAGCAAAATAATTATACACATAAAATTGAGAATGGAAATGGGGAATGTGTCAAAGAGACAACAACCCGACCATAGAACAGACAACAGCAGAAGGTCACCAACAGGTCTTCAATGTAGCGAGAAATTCCCGCACCCGGAGGCGTCCTTCAGCTGGCCCCTAAACAAATATATATACTAGTTCAGTGATAATGAACGCCATACTAAACTCCAAATTGTACACAAGAAACTAAAATTAAAAATAATACAAGACTAACAAAGGCTAGAGGCTCCTGACTTGAGACAGGCGCAAAAATGCGGCGGGGTTAAACATGTTTATGAGATCTCAACCCTCCCCCTATACCTCTAGCCAATGTAGAAAAGTAAACGCATAACAATACGCACATTAAAATTCAGTTCAAGAGAAGTCCGAGTCTGATGTCAGAAGATGTAACCAAAGAAAATAAACAAAATGACAATAATACATAAATAACAACAGACTACTAGCAGTTAACTGACATGCCAGCTCCAGACTTCAATTAAACTGATTGAAAGATTATGTCTTCATCATATGAATATCAGGCACAATCCTTCCCGTTAGGGGTTTAGTATCATACCATCATAACATATATGAGAAGAACATAACATAGCATACCTTAAGAATAAATAACTTTATTAGGTTTTAAGGCACCGATTCACCTTTTCCGTGTGATAGATATTGCCATCCAAATGTGCTGTTATTGTAGTTGATTCTCCTTTTATTTTCATTTTTCTTTTTATCAACACGATCTGACAAGGTTCGAAAATATTGACACGATACATCAACTGGGCTCGGGTATATTTTATACACTATATTGACATTAATCCAGCCAAAGCATGATATACATTAACATGTCTTTTCGAATTATCTGTGGTTTCGAAAGTACAATCAGTCAGCTATCACATGTGATTTTTAATTTAATTTTTATTTCCTTTTAAATTTTATCGACAACCTAGTATTTCAATAAAAAAAAAAGTCGATACCAGATGATGTTACATGTCATTTTCAAAACATATGTGTTGTATTTACTGGTGTACATGTACGTGTTTATTGAACTGATATATAATTACTTAATGCGATAAAAAATAATCACTATCTAACAACAAATCTCAATCACCATATAAAGAAGCGGGACGTTATTCAGATGAAACAATTAGTAATCGGGATAGATTTTATTAATTAAGTACTACTTAGAAAAAACTGAGGTATGAGCGTTCCGGATAAACGTCAATCCAGAGAAGTGCATCGGTCGCATTACAATTATAACGTGTTATTGTCCTAGACTTACAGCCCTTGGATGGTGTAAACTTCCCAAAATAACGTGTATGGTGTAATGGTGTATGGCATATGGTGCAATGGTAGAAGGTGTATGGTGCTATGGTGTATGGTGTAAGGGGAATGGTGTAATGGTGTATGAGGAATGGTGTGATTGTGTAACGTGCGATTGGGAATGGTGTGAATGAATAGTGTACGACATTTCATTGGTTGAAACCGAAGTTCATTTTATTTTAATTTTTCGGATTGTAAACATAAACAATAATAATAATCCTATTGTTCTTTTTTCCCAGTAAAGCAAATTACTTTACTCGTTAGACTCTATGTCATATATATTTAATATACACATATTAAAAAATCTTTTTTTTTCATATTCTTATTTACATTAAACAATGGCTTTAAAATTACACACTTGTGATCACATGCAGTTATCATAAAAGAAAGGATTTTATTTAAACTAGAAGGCGGATAGAAAGGTTATCCACGCATCGGAACAGTATTTTTATATCACGGGTTATCAACATCATTTTTAAAGTTGCTTCGTTCCCCACTTTTGACAGTCTCTTTATAAATATCTTATCGTCATTCACCTATGTTTGCCTTGGATTTACGATTCTGTTTTCCAAAAAATGTTCAAAGGAAAATTGTACAGTGTTATTGCACATAAGGTGTTGTATAATTATGAACAATCTCGTCAATTTCGTTAGATTTGTCTTTACGGATTATAAATGATATCTTGAACGTCCGAAAAAATATACTTATGTGAAACGGAATGAAATATTTGCCACTTGATATTTAGCCACCAACAAAATCAACCAACCGACATAATATACTAACAGTATACTTTTCCTAGAAGAGAACTTCTCATACTTTTCATTATAAAGTACAAATGAAATCTGTCATGTCAGTCACACTGTTGGATGATGAGGTGGAATAGTTTTATTATACAAACCATCCTGAACTACTGAGTTTAAATCATCACACCTCAGCAAGCACGACTAATTTATGCGCAGACCAACCCATCACACAATAGCCCAAAAGGAATCTGTGATGTACCCGTCCATATTCAGAAGTCATGGAAGTGGGAAATACAGATACTGATACTGACTTTAGTGGCAGTTTTATATAACGAATACAGAGATGAAATGCTGGCACTCTAAATTAAAGCGGACAAGATTTTGTTATCATTGTATTGCAATGTTGCTGTCATTTGTATTATACAATCCATCCTGACATCAAAATATTGCTGATTTACTATGCGGCTGCCGCTATATAGATTTACATAATAAAGTGCAAATATGGTCAGTTTTGTTTGATACTTTAAAATAGTTTTGTTATACGAGTCAGCCTGAGGTATCAAAACTACTGAAATTTTCTTGCGAGACAATATTTTTAATAAAAAGAGGGCATGCTGGCTATCTAGATTGATGGGGACAAATTTTTGTTGTCATTGTATTGCAATGTTGCTGTCATTTGTATTATACAATCCATCCTCACATCAAAATATTGCTGATTTACTTTGCGGCTATATGCTGATTCACTATGCGGCTATATAGATTTACATACATGACATAATAAAGTGCTAATACGATCAGTTTTGGCTGATGCTTTAAAATAATTTTGTTATACAAGTCAGCCTGAGGTATCAAAACTACTAAAATTTTCATGCAAGACAATATTTTGAATAAAAAGAGGACATGCTGGCTATCTACATGTCGATTGATGGGGACAAATTTTTGTTGTCATTGTGTTGCAATGTTGCTGTCATTTAATTTGTATAATGCAATCCATTCTGACATCAAAATATTGTTGTTTACTATGCGGCTATATAGATTTACATAATAAAGTGCAAATATGGTCAGTTTTGGTTGATTTGTTTAAATAATTTTGTTATACGAGTCAGCCTGAGGCATCAAAACTACTGAAATTTTGTTGCGAGACAATATTTTGAATAAAAAGAGGACATGCTGGCTATCTAGATTGATGGGAACAAATTGTTGTTGTCATTGTATTGCAATGTTGCTGTCATTTGTATTATACAATCCATCCTGACATCAAAATATTGCTGATTTACTATGTGGCTATATAGATATACATAATAATGTGCAAATATGGTCAGTTTTTGTTGATGCGTTTAAATAATTTTGTTATACTAGTCAGCCTTAGGTATTAAAATTACTGAAATTTTGTTGCGAGACAATATTTTGAATAAAAAGAGGACATGCTGGCAATCTAAATTGATGGGGATAATTTTTGTTGTCATTGTGTTGCAATATTGCTGTCATTTGTATTATACAATCCATTCTGACAATAAAATATAGCTGCTTTACTATGTGGCTATATAGATATACATAATATTAAAAGTGCAAATATGGTCAGTTTTGGTTGATGCTTTAAAATAATTTTGTTATACAAGTCAGCCTGAGGTATCAAAACTACTGAAATTTTCTTGAGACAATATTTTGAATAAAAAGAGGACATGCTGGCTATCTAGATTGATGGGGACAAATTTTTGTTGTCATTGTATTGCAATGTTACTGTCATTTGTATTATACAATCCATCCTGACATCAAAATATTGCTGATTTACTATGCGGCTATATAGATTTACATAATAAAGTGCAAATATGGTCAGTTTTGGTTGATACTTTAAAATAGTTTTGTTATATGAGTCAGCCTGAGGTATCAAAACTACTGAAATTTTCTTGCGACACAATATTTTGAATAAAAAGAGGACATGCTGGCAATCTAGATTGATGGGGACAAATTTTTGTTGTCATTGTGTTGCAATGTTGCTGTCATTTGTATTATGCAATCCATTCTGACAACAAAATATTGCTGATTTACTATGCGGCTATATAGATTTACATAATAAAATGCAAATATGGTCAGTTTTGGTTGATTTGTTTAAATAATTTTGTTATACGAGTCAGCCTGAGGTAACAAAACTACTGAAATTTTGTTGCGTGACAATATTTTGAATAAAAAGAGGACATCCTGGCTATCTAGATTGATGGGAATACATTTTTGTTGTCATTGTATTGCAATGTTGCTGTCATTTGTATTATACAATCCATCCTGACATCAAAATATTGCTGATTTACTATGTGGCTATATAGATATACATAATAATGTGCAAATATGGTCAGTTTTTGTTGATGCGTTCAAATAATTTTGTTATACTAGTCAGCCTTAGGTATCAAAATTACTGAAATTTTGTTGCGAGACAATATTTTGAATAAAAAGAGGACATGCTGGCAATCTAAATTGATGGGGATAATTTTTGATGTCATTGTGTTGCAATGTTGCTGTCATTTGTATTATACAATCCATCCTGACATCAAAATATTGCTGATTTACTATGTGGCTATATAGATATACATAATAATGTGCAAATATGGTCAGTTTTTGTTGATGCGTTCAAATAATTTTGTTATACTAGTCAGCCTTAGGTATCAAAATTACTGAAATTTTGTTGCGAGACAATATTTTGAATAAAAAGAGGACATGCTGGCAATCTAAATTGATGGGGATAATTTTTGATGTCATTGTGTTGCAATGTTGCTGTCATTTGTATTATACAATCCATTCTGACAATAAAATATAGCTGCTTTACTATGTGGCTATATAGATATACATAATATTAAAAGTGCAAATATGGTCAGTTTTGGTTGATGCTTTAAAATAATTTTGTTATACAAGTTAGCCTGAAGTATCAAAACTACTGAAATTTTCTTACGAGACAATATTTTGAATAAAAAGAGGACATGCTGGCTATCTAGATTGATGGGGACAAATTTTTGTTGCCATTGTATTGCAATGTTGCTGTCATTTGTATTATACAATCCATCCTGACATCAAAATATTGCTGATTTACTATGCGGCTATATAGATATACATAATAAAGTGCAAATATTGTCAGTTTTTGTTGATGTTTTTTAATAATTTTGTTATACTGGTCAGCCTTAGGTATCAAAATTACTGAAAAATTGTTGCGAGACCATATTTTAATTAACAAGAGGACATGCTGGCTATCTAAATTGATGGGTATATTTTTTGTCGTCATTGTGTTGCAATGTTGCTGTCATTTGTATTATACAATCCATTCTGACATCAAAATATTGCTGATTTACTATGCGGCTATATAGATTTACATGATAAAGTGCAAATATGGTCAGTTTTAGTTGATGCTTTAAAATAATTTTGTTATACGAGTCAGCCTGAGGTTTCAAAACTACTGAAATTTTCTTGCGAGACAATATTTTGAATAAAAGAGGTCATGCTGGCTATCTAGATTGATCAGGAAAAATTTTTGTTGTCATTGTATTGCACTGTTGCTGTCATTTGTGTTATACAATCCATCCTGACAACAAGATATTGCTGATTTACTATGTGGCTTTATAGATATACATAATAAAGTGCAAATATGGTCAGTTTTTGTAGATGCGTTAAAATAATTTTGTTATACGAGTCAACCTGAGGTATCAAAACTACTGAAATTTTGTTGCGAGACAATATATTGAATAAAAAGAGGACATGTTGGCAATCTAGATTGATGGGGACAAATGTTTGTCATTGTACATGTTGTTTTGCAATGTTGCTGTCATTTGTATTATACAATCCACCCTGACATCAAAATATTGCTGATTTACTATGCGGCTATATAGATCTATATAATAAAGTGAAAATATTATGGTCAGTTTTGGTTGATGAGTTAAATAATTTTGTTATATGAGTCAGCCTGAGGTATCAAAATTACTGAAATTTTGTAGCGAGACAATATTTTTAATAAAAGGAGGGCAAAAATATTTCCAAATTTTTTAACCCTATATAAATTAACAGATTGTGAAGAAGTGCAAATATGGTCAGTTTTGGTTGATGCTTAAAATAATTTTGTTGTACATGTTGTACATGTACCAGTCATCCTGAAGTATTCATTTTTGGCATTGTTTGTCGATTTTATCTGAAAACCAAGTTTATAAGATTTACGATACATGTTAAAACCGATAATAATAGCATTGTAACCAATATCGTTTTTAATTTATAGATAGGCAGATCGCGGATAAATTTGCATTACAAGCGTACTTTATTTACAAATACATGTATATATATTTAATCTGTATTGTTTATATAACCATCATAGGCATGACCACGGAGATTTTAATTTTATACATTAATTTACAATATTGTGATCAAAATTCGTTTTTTAAATCAAATAAATAATTTTGTAGTCGCACGCTTTCTTTGAAATTTAATTGCTTTATGGATTATTTCGGATCGTGTAGATAGAATGGGGAATGGTGTATGGTGTAATGTGTAAGGTGTATGGTGCAAAGGTGTAACGTGTATGGTGTAATGGCACAAGGTGTATGGTGTAATGGTGTATGGTGAATGGTGTAATGGTGTATGGTGTGAGTGGGAAGTTTACACCATCCAAGGACTGTATACGCAGGAGGGGTTAACTTATTTGTACTTTTACATACTGTTAATTCAGAAATTATTGCGGCATTTTTTATTGCGATCTTAAAATGACAGACCAAAATGTATGAATAATTATTGTAACTCAGGAAAAGCTGCATACAAATGTATGTTAGAATCAGAATGATGCGAATTGCTATTTTTGCAATACTCAACAAGTCGCATTATTTGCAATAATAAAAACCTCTCAATGATTTCTGAATTAACAGTAATACAAATATATTTAAATATATATTGGAAACAATTTGCTTCATTCGAGTTATAAAATAACAAATCAGTAATCATGGTAATGAATGAGCAAAACTGGTGCAAACCGATATAATTCGGTTGATGCAATGATTGAATAACCATGTTAAAATTTATAATTCATTATTGAAACACATTGACCATAATGCAACCAATATGATAATTCCCTTCTTGAAACATTCAATCAAGTGAGAAAATATTAAAACGGATATATCTCTGATCAAATAGATGACAAAAGTTGGGTATAAGACCCAATGTATTTATTACATACTGGGCATCTAAATATTTCCATTATTCAAACATTGATATTGTTGTTCATTTAAATGAAGTCTTTCAGACAAACGATGGTTAAGTTTTCAATAAAATCTGATTGACTGATGGGAAATTTCGAAATTCCAAAAATCTTTATTACCTAAACTATAAATGTGGCAACGGAAATATATGCATCGGACAATTTGGTTAATCTATATAAGTGTTGCAGATCATGTGCATAAAGAAGGTAGTGAATGGAAAGATAGTTACTTAACTTCAAAATTTATTAGTATTCAGCTGTAATCCGTTACATTCAGTTAAAACGAAAAATTGAGGATTTGTACGAATGCTTTAGTTTAATATTCAGTTGCAGAAGACCACAGTTATTACTGGCCATAAGCCATGTGCATATATAGATGTCTTGATTATATGTCAAAGAAACAGCAAACGACTTTTAGGTCCATGTGCAATCTCTAACAATGGACTATTGATATTCATCAAGTCCGAATGCAAATGACGAGTTCAACTTGAGTAAACAATCTGAAAAAGTGGAAAATTAATTAAGTCTGTATATATCTTTTACCTTGTCTTTGTTAATTTATCCAAAAGGGACATATAAAAAATACCACAAATTTCTGCAATTGAATAACCATGACTTTCTTATGCAGGTGTTATAGATTACAAACACATGTTAGGTCAAATCAATATTCATAATACCGTATCGAAGAAAACTAACAGTTTCTAAAAGTATCAGCCTGCTGATATTCATCATGCTGGATTCTAAAACCGCTACTTGTACTTCAGAGTTGATTTTATATAAAATCCAGAAACAGCATAGAAAGATACGATCATCAGGAGTATAAAGAGACACATCTAAAGACATGATGAACTGGAATATGCCTTATTGTCATTAAAGAATTGTTAAAAAAAAAAATGATATTAAAAGAAAGAAGAAATTGGAGGTGAGTGTTACAGTGACATTTGGCCTTGGATTGACCAAAATTACAAAGACAACATGTTATTTACAATAATCTTTTACAGGTATGAATAAGGAGAGATGTTGGCTGGCTATATGTCATAATTGCTTAATGTTGGTTTAGAGGGGGTTAAACATAAATAGGGTGATATATTACAATGTCTAATGAAAAAACTATCCAGTTGAAGACAAGAATCTATGCAACTATTAAGCACTGTACAGTCTTAAACAATGAGCAAAACACATGTCGTAAAGTAAGATATGACAACATGATAAAAAAATTATAAGCCAAAATCATCGGCCTAATAAATGCAAAAAGCAAAAAACAAAGGGCAGACAGCAATCAAATGCAACCACTATTTTTTTTACATACGAAAGAGACATAAAAATGTGACGAAGTTAAAATGTACCGATCGTTCGACACCCTCATAGGCAGTCAAGGTCGTTAAACAACCCCTTTAGTAGTTAAAATGTGTGTAAGTGTAGAGACCCGTACAAAAAAACAAAAATGCATAGTACCGTTCAATGAGATTACGTGTCTTTCTGACATGCATCCATAACAAGTTGGATTCATTCCAGTGCGCAGATTACATTTCAGTAGTAGTGCTATTTAAAACAATGTCGTTTCAATTTTTGTTCTTTATATTGACAACCTTTCATGTTATAAGTTTTAAAAAAAAATTTTATTCATGGAAAACATTTCGAAACAGGATATAACTTATCGTACAAGTACAGATTGTGTAGAGAAAGACCAAATAATTGTCCAGTTCTGAGGAATAATGCAGCAGGCATGTAGGGCCGACGCCCATTATTTCTAATGAATGAATAGTTATTTGGAAACAAAGGGGCGGACGATACCAAGCGTACATTCAAAACTCATGAGTGGAAATAAGTGGAAGAAAACTGACAACGCCATGGCAATAAATAAAACAAAAAACGACGAAAATACGAACAAATTTCAGAGAAAACTGAAGGTAACGCAACATAAATCACACCAAAAATCGCGGGTGAAGTCAGGTGCTCCAGAAGGGTAAGCATTTTTTTGCTCCACATGTGGCAACCGTCGTGTTGCTCATGCAAGTACAAATTTGGAGATAAGTCTCATTTGGTGATGTCACAATCGCGAAAAAGAAGACGGTATTGTGGTTATGACAATTTTTACATATCCGTGGTCAATTGTAACGCAGATATTCCAGAACGGTCAACTAACTCGCGACCTCATCATTAAAACTTTCGAACGGATGGTTTCAACTTCACGACATGGACTTTAGCAAACTTTAAATACACCTCAAATATTGAAATTAATCTCCATAGTCAAAAATTTTGAATATTTATATTTTAAGTGGTTTTCCTTTCATTTTCCCGTGTTGTAGCAAATAATTTGCAGTCAGAATTCTTAGATCAAACTGACCATTTATTAACTAAACAGAATTTTTATGAAAATAAGTATAGATATTATAAAAAGATTTTCAATAAAATTCATCCAGATTTATTGGAGAAGCACGTCGTGTAGCGAGAATGAAAGGATTTTGTTTGGTGTTTTAGAAAAACAAACCTAAATATTAATGTGTATATGTATATGTTGATGGATTATGTGTTTTTTTGTTTGATAAAGACTGGATGCAAAATAATCTAAGACTGAAGACTAGGATAATCTTCCAGGTATGTTACACTGTAGTCTAGGTTATTTATATAATTAACTAATAAGAATGTGCTCGATTGTTTGTACTTTCGCAAACAAAATATCCTTCCATATATCAAAGCCTATTATCGGATGAATTAAAATAAAGCAGCAAAATAAGTGTTTGATGCATATTCCCACATTTTGTTTTGCTTTTCTGATATCAACAAACTTAAATCTTATATCATTTACTAAGAATCAATAGAGAAAATGATTCAAATAATAATGAAACAAAAAATATCCGTTGAATATTTTTTCTCTCAATTTTCTTGTAATTACGAAGAAAAAAATTCAAGGATAACTTCTTCATGTACATTGAGTATTTTACACTGTACATATTACAAAAAAGTTCATGAAATTGATGATATTACGCGTTTCTGTTAAAAAAAATGAAGATAAAACGCGCTCAATCTATAACAGTTATCTTATTCTAATTGTATCTACAACACCAAAAGTATATCCCTTAGGACTGTGTCTAGATTAATAACAATCCTTATATTTGAAAAAAATATAATCCGAATGCTTAAATTGATAACAGTTACAATATTTAAATTAATAATCAGCCAAATATTTAAATTAGAGCAAATATGCAATTTCGACCATTTCAGTTTCTTGAACTATTTGTTCCTCACACAATATTATTGATGAAAATAGCAAGTACGCTAAAAAATATTGTTGAGTATCTATTTTTTTTCTTTATTTTTAAACCCCCAAGGGTGACTGAGGGAATATAATTATTGTCAGTTAGATCTTCATCTGACCGGCAGTAAAACCCTTGTCAAAGTAGGGCGTCCGTTTGGCTGAGCGGGATATACAAGTACGCTGCCAAGTCCGGTCAGAATTGGAATTTTAAATCCGATGCCTCCTGTAATGAGAGAGCCACGCTTTCTGCATGTTAAGAACTCTTGCAACAACTATTTGAGGGGGCTGTATCTGGCCTGTTGCAAGGCAAACTTTTTCCTATCCAATATAACCTCATTTTCCAGTGGCAGTTTTAAATTCCCCGACCATGATCCCGGACGGGCTCTATTACAGGACCTACCTTTTGTATTTATTACTAATTTGTTCTCGTCCTGAACATGCTTAAAATATTTCTCTCTTAATATAGCAAACAATTAGAAAATCAGGCTAGGGAGTTTTGTGTAAAATTGATATAAAAAGTTGCTACGCAAAAACTTGCATATCGACTTCAATTTATTTTTCTAATAGATCTACACCTGATAAGAGCATGTCAATTAACCGCATATGTTTACAGCTATATTAGTGAAATTCAGAAAGAAAAAATTCATTGACATGCAGCAAAGAGTAACAATATTGAAATTAAGTAACATGGGGATTTAAACGGATGCACATATTTGATGCAAATACAACGAGATGACCGCACACACATGTACAGAATTTCGAGAGACCTATTTTATTTTTTTTAAATATTTTTCCTTGATTTTTTAACCAGAACAGACACAACTTTTAAATCTTTATATTTAGGCAGATGATATTTTATATTGCATGTTCACTTAACATTGAGCAGATCAGTGTACTCGAAAACTTTAATGTAGAAAAAAGGGTAAATTTGGGGAATTATTGCATGCTTAGGACTATGTGAAACACTCCGAACATTGGATACTAGAAAGGGTTTTTTGTTATTGATATGAAACAAATAATATATTTTAAGCAAGCTTCTAATGCAATCATCTTGATTAATAGCGAAAATAAGACATTATGTATTTGTATGTCTATCATGTATACTTCAAATAACAGAAAACTAATAGATAAATTTTCATTGCCAACTTCACAAATTATACATACTGGTCTTGAGTTATAGATTCTAGGTGCTGACGTTGTGTGTCATCATCTTAACTTTGCTGTTTTCCCTTTATTTCTATGTGTACTTTTATGCTACTTTTGGTCGTATGACTCTTGGCGTGGCACGGTATTTTGTCAATCTAGCTTTCAGGTTTTTTGGCTTTGGGCGTTCCGAGTGCGGTTGGTTCCAGCATTTCAATTTAGACGCATGAAAGTTTTACAATGTTTTTTTTTTATTTTGTACACTCATTGTATTTATATTTTACTTAATTTGTACTTTATCGGGAAAGTGTGTATATGTCATTATGTTTTACTATAATGTACTATTATCTACAAAAAATTTTTTCTTGGCGTCTTTCTTGGAGTGTGCTCCTTACGCAGAAACTGATCCAACAAAGTTATGAGGAGGAAAGATTGAAAATGACACTTCGTAAATGTTATGGACACCATCACGAATTGGTTGATACATACGATGTGTCTTTGTCCAAACTAACTAAGGACATTTTTACCACGTCTTAGATTGTGGCTTGACATTACGTCGTCTGATCTTTTAAGTACCGAACGTGACCTATTCCCGATTGTGACTATTTTGCTGAGTGTGAATTCGCATTGCTATAAGACGTGTCACGGTATTTTGCTATCCAAAATTCATGTATTCAGTTTTGATGTTATATTTGTTATTGTCAAATGTCTTATCGCTTGTAGTTGTTATTCTTACTTTTTTCTGTTCTTTTCGTGTGTGAGGGTTAAGATAATTTATCACCCAGTTCATTTATAAGATTTTAGTTTGGGTCAACTAAAATTACACTATGTATTTGGTTTTCAGTTTGATTTAGAAGAAATACCGACATAGCTAGATAATATAATTAATTATTAATTACTAAGTTAAACACACTTTTATATTAATAAGTATTGTAATTTTCATTGTTATTAAATACATGTAATATCAGTATTACAAACCTTATCTTGAACTCTATCCTATTTTTTTGAAATTTTTAGAAATTTACCTGTGACGTCACTTTTGTGTGTCGATCTATTCGGCTGACATACAATGCGTTGTTCGGCTGTGCTGTTTTTATGTGCTGATCTAGGTAGTTTTACATATTCGTTTTTCTTCTGTAGTTAGTCTCCACTTCAATGTTGACATGTATATCGATTGTATGGTCATTTTTTATATTTTATAAATTTGCTGTTTGCAAAAGTGTGAATTATTCTAATACTAAATATTTTTTTATCCTAGGCAGATAGCCTAGCCGTGTTTGGCACAACTTTTTGGAATTTTGGGTCATCAATGCTCTTCATCTTTAGGCCAGGCGCCTTTGATGACTATTAGCTTGTCGTAATGTTCTATTGTATTGTTTATTTGTGTGTTTCTCTGTCCTGTATGTTCTTCCATTTACTTGTATTGTAGTCCTGTCATGTAATGTTGTGATTTTAGTGTTATATTTAACATTGCCATTAAAGCGGAAGGTTTGGTTAGCCACAAAACCAGGTTCAACCCACCATTTTTTCTTAAAATGTCCTGTACCAAGTCAGGAAAATGGCTATTGTTATCTTATAGTTCGTTTCTGTGTGTGTCGCATTTTAGTGTTCCTGTTGTGTCTTTGTTCTCCTCTTTTATTTGATTTGTTTCCCTCAGTTTTAGTTTGTAACTCGGATTTGTTTTTTCTTAATCGATTTATGAATTCCGAACAGCGGTATTGTTGCCTTTATTTAGATTTATTTGTATGTTTGTTTGAAGGTTTTAAGTCAGTCGAGTAGTCCATGTAAGCATGTGTTTACATAATTTTGGCTGCTTGATCCCAATGATTGTCACGTTGACCATTTATTTTTGTTTGTGTTGTTCTCACGACTTTATTAATATACATGTGTTAAGAAACTATAAACAACAAGTGTTTTTTTAGCAGGCTATAAAGCCAGGTTTAACCTTCCATTTTCTTCGGTAAATGGTTGTGCCAAGTCAGAAATATGACAGTTATTTTCAAGTCGATCCTTTGGTTGATATGGTCGAGTTATACGTGTTATAGGATTTGTCAGGTTTTATGAATTTCTTCCTTTTTGAATCTTTCATTGAGTTCGGTATTTTTGTTAATACATTTTTTCTTTAAACCGTACAACGGTGGTTTATAAATAACTGTTTGCCATGGCATTGTCAGTTGCTTTTTTCGTATATATCTTCTCAATCAGTATGGTAACCTTCAACAACAAACTTTTGATTTTGTCGACTTTTTAAAGACTCCCTTTTTCTATTGCCCTTACTTTATCACTATTGTAGAGTGCATTGTTGAAAGCGGATGTGGTTGTTGAATACCACCTCAAAATCCAGTTTAGCCAATTTTTGACTAAAAGACGAACATGACTAAATAATTTAGTGTTCAGACTTTTAACTTACCGTTCAAGACTTAAATCCATTCCCTATTTTATAAAATCATATATTTTTATTTTGTAAATATATTATTTTATCAGGTTCTTAACATAATATATGACGTGCGTAAGAAAAAAAAAAGTATAACAAAAATACAGAAATCCAAGGCAAATTCAGAACGAAGTCCATAAAAACTGACAAAATCAAATGCTATCAATCAACGGAAACAAATGAAAAACAACTGCCATATTCCTGACTTGGTGTAGGCATTTTCGCAGAAAATGGTGGGTTAAACCTGGTTTTATAGCTAGCTAAACCTCACTATTGTATGACAGTTGTTTATAGTTCCGTTATATTAACAAAATTGGGGTGAGCAACCTAAACAGGCATAATAGGTTAATATGACAATAATTGGTATTCAGCAGCCAAAACTGTGTAAACATACATCACGGACAAACAGCACAACTGACATACAAACATTCAATTAAATTTTACATAACTGGATTTGTAAGGGAGAAATAAGATAAAACTATCAAGATTCTCACCACAAGTAAAACACCTCTCAAATGAAATCTGAGACGCTTAAAAAATAACTGGAAAATATCCTTATTTATATATTTATATTTTGAACTGCTTACATCAATTCTACACTAATTTAGTGTTTTGGCTGTTATGTATTGATATCTGTATTGTGGTAAGCTGTTAAAAGCATGACATTCAACATCCACAAATTCCAATCTATCAAATGCCATTAATATAATGATTATTTATTTATGCAAGAATAATAATACTCTATGAGTTATGTGCCCTTATTTATATAATTATATTTGGAACTGCTTACATCTGTTTTGAAAGTAGCCTTGAATAACAATGGTAGAATACATTTAACGAAAAAAGAAGAAAAGTGAAGCAATTCACAAATTAAACGACTTCAGATCTGATATCATGCATCAATCAATCAACTTTTGGATCAATTAAAATCCAGGAATGTTTACATTCATAAACAAAAAACACTCTGAGCTTTATGAAAAAAGTGGACATAAACAGAATATCCAAATGTTAATGAAGGAACAGGAACCTTAAGCTTAGATTCTTAATTTATCAACAATGAATTATCGAAAAATATGTTATAAATCATTACAATTCCAAAACAATGACTTCTGAGCTGATCATACCTTAAGTGACCAACAGTCCTCTTGCAGCGGTACAAGCCTATTTTTAAATTATTTGTATATGTATATAGCATATAATTTGGTTTATAATTGCATTTTATTATTCAGTTGATGATGTCTTCACTTAATGATCTATAATGATTTTCGGGTGTTTGTTTTTGTTTCTGTGTCTCGTCAGGAATTTATAGCTTAGTGGTCAGATCACAGCCGTAAAAATAATTACTATTGAAAACCGTTTTCAAAGATAACGCACAGTCTTCTTGTTTTCGTTTAGTTTGTTAGCGATCTGTCTTTCCAAAAATGATTCTTCATATTTTTGCACTGGGATTTAACATAACAATCTTTTTTTACAACAAATGTATATATATATCTGAAGTTTATTTTTTAACATTCTAATTGTTTTACGGAAAACTATACTCAATGGCTCTCCGAGAAATAGGATATTTCCCATATACAATTGCAAGCAGCAGACAAGAAAATGACTGTTCATCTTGGTCAGTGCAAGAATTCAAGGAAGACCTTAATAATACTGGAATTAACATCATTTCAACATTAAGTAAAACAGTGTTACAACAAATTTATTTGGATAATCTCATATCAATCACCGAACCTTAAGAATTATCGAATGAAGACCAGGAAGGCTCGCCAAATTTACAAAATATGACCAGTTATTTGCCTAATGAACTACCACATCTTATCGGAAATCTAACAGAAGTTGTAAGGCCACACCAAATTATTTTCTAGTTCTTCGGACACTTTCGGTAAAAAAGGGTAGCGAGAGAGCGAAATTTTTTTATTTGTTTTTTTTTTACCAATTTTTTTTTTTGCAGACGAAGGTATTTTTTACTAGCGAGCGATTTTATTTTTGAAATATAAAAAAAATAAAATCTATGAAAAGCATTTAATGCAAGCGAGCCATGAAACATTTACACAGTTTTGGTGCTTCATGTTTTTTTACGTCTCATATCCTACTTTGTTTCTTAGTATGTTCTCAGACACCCTGTTGAATCTTTATACAACATTTCTAGTACAACTGCATTGAACAGGTACACATCCATGTTTGATGACAGTTATCATTGGTGCGTTATAAAAATAAGGAGAGGTAATATGATTGCCAATGAAACAACTCTCCACCCAAGTTCAAATGAAATTGGCATTTACAATTATAGGCAACCATACAGCCTTCAACAATGAGAAAACCCATACCATATAGTCTGCTATAAAAGGCCCCTAAATGAAAAACATGAAACAATTCATTTGAGAAAACTAACGGCCTAGTTCATAACAAAACAATTTACGAAGAACAAATGTGACAGACACGAACCAACAACTAGTGAACTACAGGCTCCTGACTTGGGACAGGCACATATAGAATGGCATGTAGTTTCGAATATACGTATGCAAAGCATATATGCATGTATAAAGCTTTTATATTCAACTATACATGTCCATATTTGTGAATACATTATGATGAAAATTTATAAGGACTGTCTTTCAAAAACTACATCAATTTATACTACTACGTATTCACACCAGATGCTATATATACTACATTAAACAAAAGAAACATTTTAATACATTCAACTTAATAGTCATGCTTTGATGAAAAATTTAATATGATTAACTGATTGTTGGTTGCTTAACATCCAAAGGCAAATATTTCATGCATGTTCAGGACGAGAACAAATTAGCAATAAACAGAGTGGGTAGGTCCTGCAACAGAGGCGGTCCGGGGCGAAGGTCAGTGAAATTTTGACCGCCACAGGAAAATGAGGGTACATTGTACATTGGACAGGGACAGAAATTTAGCCTTGCAACAGGCCACCTACTAACCACTGAAAGAGTTGTATAAAGGATTTTTAATGCGCAAAGAGTGTGGCACTCTCCTTACACAAGGCATCAGATTTAACGTCCCAATTCTTACCGGACGTGGCTGTGCACCTAAACATCCCGCACAGCCATACGAATTCCCCACTCTAGGGAGGGTTTACTTCCAGTCGGTGGAAGACCTATGGTTATCATATTTCTTTTCCCCAATCACCCTAGGGGGGAAGAAGAATTTTATAGCAACTGATCAGATCTTTATGTATATGGGGATATTGTTCTGTGTTGAATGCCATACATATACTGTGAACTTTACTGGTTACAAACCTCAACAAATTTAGGCACTGGTGCCAGTGGTGGAAGTTTGTCTCGTTGACAATCATACAATTTCTTATTTTTTAGAAGATTTTGTAAATTGTTGAATTGGATTAATGTGTTATATTCAATTACCACAAGCACTTTCTTGTCAAATTTCATTTGCTTTATAAATTTGTAATGATACTAGAAAATACAAATAAAAGTTTCAAGGGAAAGTTTTATTATAAAAGATTTAAAAAAAGTAGAAAATATAATAGTTTCATCGCGGTGCCATTTAAATGCATGTACCGCAATCTCCAGAATTCTCTCTTCATGCATGTTATATTGTCATCATTCAAATCTTCCAATTCGTAGGCATTGGTGCTTAGTGCCAAATAAGTGTGGTCTTGCACGGAGTCGGAGCCCTTTAAACATATCGGTTAACGAATTATCAAAACCACATTCCACTGCTGTGTTTGGTAATAAGGCCGTAGCCTGCGTTACCACTCTAACTACACATATTCCACTCGTGTCTAACGTTTAGAATATATACATATCATATTTGTCCATGTATGTCTGTATGACGTTACTTTAAAACGCACAATTGATTAAAATTTTGGTTATATAAATTAAGAGACAGCCGCGCGCGGCTCCGTACTGGACGCGGGTTTTTAAAAAAGTAATTTTTTTCTCGTCGAACTTTCACAACACGCGGGAAATCCGACGAACGAGGTATTAATTTGGCGTGGCCTAAAGGAACTAAAATTAAAAATTCTACGAATTCTAACAACACAAACAGCGAAAATTCTATTTCTTCTTTATCAGCGGAGTTTTCAGGGACTCTACAAGAAACGCGTCGAAACAGGTTTGCACAATTGCACACAGCAGATATTCATGCGTTTACATTATACAAAGGTCATGAAAGTGATTTCGGGATAACTCCCACCCTTAGCACCTCTGCTGCTACAAACAACGGGTGTGCCTTTCTTGGATATCATTTTGACAGCGCATAATAAGCAAATAATTGCAGGTAGGGTCGTCAAATTAGCTGGTTTGTTTATGAAGGAATACGAATCCGTTCAGGCAGCTAGTACTTTACTTACCAGCAGTGGTCTAGGAATTAATTTGCCGGGAAAAAAAGATATCCGTCTTCATAAATTTCTGACTATCAAAGAGTTCGTATGTACTTTTTGAAAATTTAAGCGCGTCATGTGTAGGGTGTTTTCCTCAACGTAGTGAGGAATTAGATTATTACCTAGCTAAAATTTTACAGATTGAGACTAGTTATGGTGAGATATTTTATGAATACCATCAGCTTTTGGTCCCAAAGCTGATACTGCACTTCACGATTTTAAGGTAAAATTGAACTGGGGGAGTAAAAGAAAATGACATCCTTAGGGTTTTAGCTCCGCATGCAAGGCCAAAATTTGTAGACTTTGTGACGCTATCGACCACGGAACAAATGTTTGTCCTCTTTCTTCTCAATCAGTAGAACGTAATACCGTAAATTGGGAAATTTTGGCGGTTTTCATTCGAAAGGCATGTGTTTTATTTTGGTGTGTGTAATTTTGGTGCTTCGTCCAATTGATGTGTTTAATTTTGGAAAACAATAGAAGTGTGCGAGCTTATTCATATTTGCCCTTATTTACCCGTTTACGTTTATTGACAAAATACACAAACTAGAAACACGACAAAGTTAACTAAATGAAGGAATCGGATACGAATGCAATTGCAAATAATTCCGTATCTCGGTGTTGAAAGCCAAAAAAAAGTGATTTTAAATAGATTATTTATTTTTTACAAATATCATATGAAATAAATTTTAATCATTATCTCTCTTGCAGTACATGTTAATGATTGACGATCAAGGATTTAAATTTTAATCCTTATGCCTCTGGCAGTTCATGTTAATTAATAGAAGATAAAATAATACAGGAGTTTTGATATTCTAATTACCAATAACGGCGTCTAATCAGCAATAGCCTGGCATATTTATGACATGTGTGAATACAACTTCATATTTTGTGTTCTTAACAATTTCAGAAAAATGACAATTAAGTGAAAATTATATAGTGTTGTTAAATTATACCCGGTATTTATTTGCAGATTTGGCTATGTATAGAATTATAGGAAATATACAAAAGATATAATAGCATAAGATATTTTCCCCAACAATTAACATTACAATATCGTCGTACCGGTCCGCGATTTTGGCGTTTTAATTTTTAGTGTTTGCTTTATTTTCGTGTGTTTAATTTTAGCACTTTCATTGGAGGCATGAAATAAACCAAAATAAAACTACAACCAAAATAACCCAATTTACGGTACATATCCGAAGAAAATACCATCTTCCGATCACTTTGATAAGAGGGGCAGAACATGAGTTGTGCACGACGGGAAAGAGATCTGCAATAACTATAACACCACAAGGGTTTGCGCTAAACGGGGTTGTTCATTGTTATTGGTTCTTATTTGCAGTTCTTGTTTCGCTTTTCATTCAGACTTCAATTACAACAAAGTACCAGTGGATACTAAAAAAACTAAATTTCAACGAAAATAAAAATATACTAGTAATAATTCCCGTTATCGAAAATTCACCGATTAGCGTTCAGTTGTTACGTGAATTATTGCAAACACATCCGGATATACTTAGTGTTAATTATCTTTGTAATGGGATAAACGAGGGTTTGACTCTGTGATTAAATGTACTGATGTGCAAACACTTGAATAACTTTTCACTTCGCTCTTAACCTTTCTTTGTACGGCAGCTTATTGACAAAGCATGTGAAAAGGGTTTCTTGTCAGGTCCGTATAAAATTCAATCGTTTAACAATTATCGAGTCAGCCCTTTGAGGCTTACTGAGGTGAAGTACTCCGGGAAAAAGTTGATTGATCAGCTCCACATAATGATGATGGTAATTGTAGTAATAATGACTTGATCAGTAGAGAAGATTGTTTAATAAGGTATGTCTGAATGGACGATGCAATCAAAGTTTAGGTATTTTTTCGTTGTGCTCAAAGTTTATAGCTTAGAGTCAGATCATAGCCGTAAAAATAACGACTATGGAAAATTAGTTTATTGATAACGCTCAGTTCTTCTTGTTTTCGTTCAGTTTTTAAACTTGTAGTAATAATGACTTGATCAGTAGAGAAGATTGTTTAATAAGGTATGTCTGAATGGACGATGCAATCAAAGTTTAGGTATTTTTTCGTTGTGCTCAAAGTTTATAGCTTAGAGTCAGATCATAGCCGTAAAAATAACGACTATGGAAAATTAGTTTATTGATAACGCTCAGTTCTTCTTGTTTTCGTTCAGTTTTTAAACAGTCTTGTCTAAACAAAAATATTCCCTTCGCCACCCCCATTTCAGCCAGCATTCATTCTGCATGTGACGGGGACATATCAGCTACGCAGCAATACCTCTGCACTGCCATTCAATGCATTTTATCACTGGTCAGTCTTTTAAATTACATTTTTTTATTCCCCAAGTTATATCAAATCACAACTCATATTTCATTAGTTAAACAACAGTTGATAGGAAAGGTCACGTCGATTTTACCACTGTTTCGCAAGCAGACATAGTTCGCGCAAACTAAACGCTTTACAACAGATCAGGATTAAGAGAATTCGACGGAAAAAAATTTCAAAATTAGCTTAATTATTTTCAATATTAGCTGAAATATTTTCAAAATTAGCTGAGCTAATTTCCCAAGGGCAATACTATACTTTTTCATTTTCTGGTTATAAATTTTATATTTCTTTTATATTTGTTGTTTTTTTCTATTGTAACTATTCGTTTTCAGTCAGACATTTTGTCTCTACTATAGCACCACCAGTCACTTAGTTACCAACAGCTTATCTTAACTTGGTACAGATCATTAAGGTCATTTACAAGTGTATACCAGTTGCAACCTTTCAACCACTGTTTCGCAAGCATCCATAATTCGCCCAAACTAAACGCAGATCAGGATTCCGGGAATTCGACGGAATTTTTTTCAAAATTAGCGAGAAGATTTCCCAAGGGCAAAACTATATCATTTCATTTGTGGTAATACATGTTATATTTCTTTTATATTTGTCAGTTTTCTCTGTTGAAATTAATCGTTCTCAGTCAGACATTTTAAGACTGTTAAATCACCACCAGCCACTTAATTACAGAGAGCTTATGTTAACTTGTTACAGGTAGTTAAGGTCACTTATAAGTGTATACCAGTTGCAACCTTTAGTCAATGTGTTCTAAAATATGTCACAATGTAGTTTACTGTATACGTTCTTGAGGTGGTTATAAATGCAAGTAATAAAAATGATCTTTATAAAGTTCGTGCGTTCTAAAATATTTTTTTTATTAACCAATATCAAGAACGCTTAATCTTAACATTTTTTAACCCAGGGATGTATAAATACATAGAAACTTTATGAGCTGTAACTCAAAAGGGGACCTTATAAACAAGACAATTAAATCTAATCTTAAACTACAAGTACAATTACATGATTTTCTTTCAATACGTGTATTTAAGGTCGGTTGCGTTTCATAAACGACTATGTATGAAACTACAACTAGGTGCATCAATGTTTTCCAACAAATTTTATTTGATTAAACAACACTCTCCGTTCTCGCAAGGGACTGATGCTTGTAAGGTAGTTTTTCGTTAGTACTTTGATAATAACGTTACTGAAGAGAGTATTTTTGAGTGATATGGAATATTACAACACTCTCTTAACATACATATCTCAGTTTATACGTTAGGTTTGTTCATGTTCACACTAAGCGGACAATAAGCTTAATCGTAACAGTCAGTTTTTATTGGTTGAGGAAGTTGGAGTGCTCAATGAGAACCACCGACATTCGTCAGAAGCCGTTGCATGTGTACTGAATGATACTTTAGCCTAGAAGAACATGATTTATTTATAAGTTGTTTTGAATCAGCCTTCAATAATTGGTTCAGGGGAGGGTTGAGAGCACACAAACATGTTTTATTTTACCCCGCCATATTCTATTTGTGGTTTTCAAAAGTCAGGTACTTGCAATTAAGTGGTTGTCGGTGGTTGTTGTCTGTCATAATTGTTTTTCGTTTATGGTTTTGTCATAAATCATGCACAAGTGAATGAGTTCTTGTCTGAGACGATCAGGTTGATCTTCACATCATTTGCATAGTCTGAAAAAATGATTGAAAGTGTCATGTTCAGTCTATAAGTCTATTTTCTGAATTTTCCACTGCGATAAATGCAGTGCTGTTCAGACAATTCGCTTGCAGTCAATTAAGATCTGTTCAGTCTATGCTCAGAAGTTGTTATTTACTTTTCTCATTAACATCAAACTGAAATGTTTGAAAATATACTGGCTGGAAGCGAATGTATGAACAGTACTGAATTGACCGCTGTGGAAAAGTCTGAAAATTGACTGAAATACTGACTGAATAACTTATTGTTCAGACGTTTCAAATGCTTTTCAGATCAAAATGACCGTTTAAGACTAAAAGTATGACCCACCGAATTAGACCTATCACTGAATTTGTACTTACGTGAGTAACACGACGGGTACCATTTGCTTACCCTTTCGGTGCACCTGAGATCACCGCCGGTTTTTTCGGTGGGGTTCGTGTTACTCAGTCTTTATTTTTCTTTGTCGTATTTTTTATACTGTTGTTTGTCTTTTGATCGTTTGTCCTTTTTATCATGGACTTGTCAGTTTGCTTTCGACTTATGAGTTTATATTTTCCTTTGGTATCTTTTGGGTCTCTTATTTTAGTGTTATACATTCAAATTGTCCCAAATAAGAAGGATATTGTCAATGTACTATATGAATTTTGAATTTATCAATTACTCTGCTTATTGCATTTTGATATTCAATATCTTTTAAATAGAAATTTCTAATTTTCAGTACTCATTTATTCTTCCGGAAACCCCTGTTCAAAGGTTTAACACTACCGCTTGATGGTCAGGCATTCTTATCAGTACCGATTTAATTTTACAATTTACAAAGATAGACTGTATCCCTTAATAATTAAAACTAAAAATATCATACTTGCGTGTGTCTTATTTTTTACATTCCACGTAAAATTGTGTGCTTTCATGTAGAAAACGCCAAATATGTAGAATATTAAGATTATTCATGACAGTTTATTAACTATCAACAGGATTGGAAAATCTTGCATGTTTATTTAAACTTTTCCTTTCCACATGTTTAACGATACATAGGAATCCCCAACAACCAGTGTTATATATATATATGCTAATAAAGTTTTCTTTATAAAATTGTTTATTTTGTTAAAGACATAATTGATATCTCTTCTGTAATATAGTGTATTAAGACAATTAATGACAATATTGAATTGTATTTTTTTGCATTTGATATAATAAACCTCCAATCATCAACACCTCATGAACTGACAAATATTGGCATTCAGTTTTAATGGTAGAAGAAACCAGAGTACCCGGAAAAACCAACGCCATTGGTCAGGAAACTGACAAATAAATGCAACAGTAGTATACCGCTGTTCAATAGTCACAACTCGATTTAGGAAACTGACAAACCTTATCACATACAAATTGAGAACATCCATTTTTGGTAAATACACAAAGCTGGAGTCAAAATCACACCTGTAACAGTGATAGGCTAGTGGTCATCAAAGTAAACCAACCACCTAGACCATTTGGCCACCATGCCCCTGCATTGGAGCAAACAAAGATAAACAGTTAAGAGACTTTTTTTCTTCAATAAACTCATCAGTGGAGTTAAGTAAACTACTTAAAATTATCACTTTGCATATGTATAAATAAAGATCACAGAAGTATAAGATGATACTGCCTAAATATTAACAAAACTTATATTGTTTTTTTTTTTTCAGAAAGAACAAACATGCAATCATGCAAATCAAATTTTTAAATATTTAAAGATGAAATCTGGTCAACAAATTTGTCAGTTACAACGTTGAACTGGAACTCAAACAACTTCTGCAACTCACCACATCTGGAATAATTTCCAGATTGCCATTTCTATATAAAAATAAGGAGATGTGGTATGATTGCAAATGAGACAACTATCCACCAAAGATCAAATGAAATGGATGTAAGGAATTATAGGCAACCGTACGGCCTTCAACAATGAGAAAAACCCATACCGTATGGTCGGCAATAAAAGGCCCCCACATGAATAATATGAAACAATTTAATTGAGAAAATTAACGGCCTAATTTATAACAAAACAATTTACGGAAAACAAATATGACAGACATGAACCAACGACAACCACTGAACTACACGCTCCTGACTTGGGACAGGCACATAAAGAATGTGGCTAGCTTCAACATATTTGTGAGCACTCAACCTCCCCCTAAACTGGGACAGTGGTGCAACAGTACATCATAAAAACAAACTATAAAAATCAGTTGAAAAAAGTCTAAACTCATCAGATGGATACAAATAGAAATATATCTCACAAAAACACAGAGTGGACGTGGACGGGTACTAATAAATCCCAAAAACAATTGCATCTGACAAATTGTTAAGATATAAGGAAGGTCGAACCCACGTCCTTTTCATCTGATTTTAAATAAAACAAAATTGAATAAAAACTTTCCTTTTTTTTAACTTGCAAGCAAACAAATATGGAATTTAACTGACAATTACAAATATGAATAAGAAATACCAGGAAACATTTTTTTTTCCATTAAGAATAAAAGAAAATGTTGGTAATACGTCAATGAGGCAGCAATCAACAACAAAATCCCCGACGTCAACAAACTGTCTTTAACATAAGACATGTATCCACACAATATGTCAAGCTCCATACAAGTTTAAAATTTCAATTTCATATTTAGGTTCTGTGCTCGCTTTAAACAATTTGTTTTTCAGTATTATGATAATTATTTATTGTTGTTCGATTTTCAAATATTCCCTTTTGTAACAGCTTACAATCATGGAATTTTTTAATGTGCTATGTTCCAGGATGGAAGTGAGAAAACATGTTTGATGTCTTGAAAATGAAGGGCGGGGGACTCAACATGGAGTTTAAGAATGTTCCTTTATGTTATTGAAAAAAAATGTTGGTTTTTATTAAATAATACAAAAATGGTTTGTACCACGATGATGAGTGGTCGGTACTTTGAGAGTTCTAAAGATGTCACTATTACGTTTCTAAAACAGCGTAACAATAGGCGAACAAAGGATTTTGAAAATGATTGAATGATTGATTGTTTATAGCTAAACGTCCAGTGGCAAATATTACATGCATGCTCAGGACGAGAACAAATTCACAATAAATACAATAGGTAGGTCCTGTAATAGAGGTCGTCCGAGATGAAGATAGACGTGGCTTGATACTTGTACATTCCGCAAACTGACGCCTTACTTTGGAAAGGGTTTTACGGCCAATGGGAAGATGATCTAAGTGACCATATTTCTATTCCCCAATCACACATACTTTGTCCTACAAAATGCTGGACTTTGCAAGAACAAGTTGTGTACAAAAAGCGAAAATGATATTCGCACTAATAAATAAGCCGTACTATCAACCGGTGTAAAATGAATATTCTATTAGCAAAAAATCCCCCTCCAACTGAAAAACAAATGGTATACTAAGGCTATTAAATTTAATCATGTTTTTAACAAAGCAATGTTTGAGTTTTGTCATATAAATAGGAAAATAACTTAACTCATAGCATTATAATAATCATATATATTCAATAAATGTAACTTCCTTATTATAATAAATATTCACAATAAAATCGAACCTGTTTTAAACTACATGTAAACATTGATTTTTATCATTGGGAATGTAAATGAGATTAATGTAAGTGTAGAGTACACTTACACCACACCAAGTTGAGCTCAATGTGAACACGGCCATTAGAGATACATTTGTTTCGTTTGATTCCTAAAGCATTCATAAAACGTATTTTTATCCAGATGAAAATTTCACAGTTCCTGTCACATATCGATGGTTTCATTGCAGCGAGTTAGATTTGAATGCGGAAGCGGTTGTGTGTTTGATTTCCAGTCTGCAAAAAGTTAGGAGTAAGATCAACGTCTTTAAACAACAAAAATGCTTGGCGATTAGATGACACAAGAATTTATCTGGACTGTTACTTTGTGAGTTAGCAAAAAGGAAATTCGACTCAGTGTATCCGTCTTGTACAAAAAAAAGTTTTACAAAAATACCGAACTCCAAGGCAAATTCAAAAAGGGGAAGTCCATTAAAACTGACAAAATCAAACGATATCAATCAAGGGTACAAGTGAAAAACAACTGCCATATTTCTGACTTCGTACATGTATTTTCCGAAGTGGTGGGTTAAACATGGTTTTATAGCTAGCAAAACATGGTTCATATGTATGTCAGATAAACTCGTACTTGTCTAAATATGTATGCATTATTTGCCGCTAGACATCAAACATAACACACCAAACTAGTTGGTTTCATCGTATGAGTCAGTCCATACAGTTGACAAATTGAAAATAAATGATTGGATGAAATCAGATCATAAGTAAAAAGACATTTTATCTAATTAACATACAATAACCCCTGAAATTCATAACCTATATGAAATGTATAAAACTGTATTCTTATTATTGTCTGTAGCTTTGACAGAAATGAACAAATTAACGTCGT
Organism: Mytilus californianus; assembly: GCF_021869535.1. NCBI lineage: Eukaryota > Metazoa > Mollusca > Bivalvia > Mytilida > Mytilidae > Mytilus > Mytilus californianus. The sequence continues at coordinate 725,584 of NW_026262581.1, forward strand.
AATTGTTTAAGCGGTGTCACATTAACTTAACTTTATCTGATTGAAAAAAAATTTTGAAAAAGGGAAAAGAAATGAACAGTTCCGTAAACCACATGTATTTGTCAATGTTACATCAAAAGAATGTAATTTTCCATAGCTTATGCTTACTGAGGTAAAATGATAATTGCCGTGATTGGATTAGCCTTTTAATACGATATATGCAACATTTTGTTCATTACCATATAGTATATGAAATATACAGTGATTTTAAAAAAAAAAGCATCACTCATCATAGTATGAAGGACATTCAAACTGGAGTAAACAGTTATAATATTGTACCATGAAGTACGGCATGTTTGGTTATGCTTATAACTTCATTTCATCAAAGTTAAAGCAAAATACAGCTCCTTTCCTAACTGTTGATACAAATAAACGGTTGATCAATTAAACATTATTTCTCAGAAATATACATACTATTTGTAAAGCTGAATTCACCAGATTTTACAATTGCATAAGAAATAATTGTATCAGTTCTTCGGAAAGATACATAGAGAACTATTTAGCAATTATCTAAAGTAATCTTATATTGAAAACAATATGGTCTCAATTTAAGACACTTTAGACCAATATCATAATCCTCCATCATAAATCAGTTTACTCCAAAATACCTCCCTACTTTAAAGATCAGTATGTACCTATCATCTCTTATACCTAAACCAAACCAATTGCAACTAAAACTATCAATTAAAACACGTGTTGTAGGATCTCCACATTGGCGAATTCAATTCTAAACCTCCTGTTTGCACCTGTGTTAGCTCCTCATTTATATATAACCCTATTGGCTACGTTTTTATTTGCGACCTGCACATTGTCAATATCACTTCTCTGTGAAATGTGTAATTCAGTGGCCCGACGTATCGTGAGCCTAAATCCATCAATTGGAAATACAACTTTAAAATAATGATGGAAACAGTCGAGGATTGTGCTAGGCAATGGGCTAAACGCAAAAAAGAAAACGTAGAAACTCTTCCCAAATGGGTTAAGGCTGTGGGGTCGTTGATTCAAATTAGAATTAAAAAACTAAATGGGTCTATGAATGCACACACTACATCAATCTTCAGAGACCCAAACTGTCCTACCTCCATGACAACTTTGTTATTGTCCTCGCAGATCAATCCCCAAACAGCTTCGTAGTTGTGTGTTAATCACATTACATTAACTGTTTGATAAAGGAATTGTGTATTGACGTTTCACTTAGAAATTCAACATATACCCCTACGACACTTAACAAGGAGGAAATCCTGAATAACCATAGGTCTGTTCTATATTCATTTGGTATTTCAACCAAAGATGAAGAACTGGATTTTAATTCACTGTATTGGATACCGAAATTAATTTGCTCACACATTTTTGTCAATATAATGGAATGCTATATGACTGTCATACAAGAGAGAGGTTTAGCTAGCTATAAAATCAGGTTTAGTCCACCCTTTTCTACATAAGGAAATGCCTGTACCAATTCAGGAATATGACAGTTGTTTTTCATACGTTTCATGTGTTTGAGCTTTTGATTTTACCATTTGATAAGGGACTTTCCAATTTGAATTTTCCTTGGAGTTCGGTATTTTTGAAATTTTACTTATTACATAGGTTTCTCTACAAACAACGATATAGTGCTGGGTCCTTTAAGTGCTCAACGAAACCTCTTACTAAATTATTGGCATAGATTTTTTCAGCAATGGAAGTCGGGCTACAAATTTACACCTTTTCACTCTCCTGTCAATCATTAGGAGATAAACCATTAGCAGTTGGTTAATTTATCATGTGTGTAAACAAATGATTGCAACGTGTTTGTTGGCCATAACCTCGGTCAAACATTCTTGTCTAAACAGTTATATACATCACAAAAATCTACAAATTTTGTTAAAAACTATTTAACAGATGTTGTTGGGGGACATGTGATTCTGATACCAGGTATCCAGATAGAGTCCAGAATGTTTTTTTTTATACCATTTCCAACCCAAAAGACAAATTTTGATGTTTGTTTGAGATGGATTAAAGTATGTGGGAGACCAAATAACCAACTGAATATCAACAATATAACAAATGATACATATGTTTGTTCCAAGTTAAGCAATGAATTTATGATTCATATGATATTTTTGCAACAAATTCAGTATCTACTTATTAATATCAAAGACTCCTTGTATCTTATCTTAATCTAATAATAATAAATTATGCAATAAAGTTATATGAAGTGAAATGAATACAAGTAAACTGGATATGATAATGAAATAGGTAAACAAGGATTGAAAGTGATAAAAGGTATATATTTAATTCTTTTTACATATATTCATTAACACAAATTAAATTGCATTCTTCTAAATTTGAAATAAAGCATTTCACTCTTTTTGTCTTGTAGCACTTCATTGATGGAAAACCTTATATCCTGATCCTTGTCCTGGGACAGGTGGAGGGGTATTTCAAGCAAGAAAAAATCAAAATAAAAAGTAAATTGAAATAATTGACATGAGACAACTGTTTCTGTTCCAAAAAAGTCTGCATTTGAAGATCAAAATAATAAAGGGTGTCAAACAGAAGAAACAGGTACATTACTACTCATATTTTGAAAATAAGGTATTGCATGTAATTTGTAATATTCACACAGTTTTACAAACATAGACATTTGAAATTCTTTTTCTGGTAAAACTTTTGCAACAGCAAAATCACTTTGAGGGTAAACAATAAATTCACAATAGGGTGTTCCTGTAACTAACAACTGTTCTTGCACTTGATAATAATAATCATGTGATTTATTTATGATATATATATCTCCAGCTTTTAATAAATAAAAATTTGCTCAATCCAGTGCTTCCTCAATCGTCATGTCACGTACAGAATATGGACATTTGATTTCTATGATTCCAGTTTCTAAATTTGAGCACACTTATCCATCTGGGCCCAGTTGTTCAAAAGTGTCGTTAAATTTAACGATGATTAAGCCTAACGAGTCGTTAAATCTTAACGCAGTCGCTAACTAATCAATGCGTTAAATATTGTTGTTCAAAAAATGTTAACGACAATGTTACTTAACGCAGTGTTAAAATTTAACGATGTGATTAAAAAAAAAATTCCCACAATTCTTAGAAAAATTAAACTTCCTGTATTATTCAACATGGCCGAAAATATGTCTGTAAAAAGTACAAGGGAGAGGAAATTAAATTTCACTGCTACTGAGAGCAACCTAATAAGTGAGCTGGCTACAACCCACCTAGACCTCCTGCAGGGGAAGCATTCCCCAGAAGTAACCAATGCCAAAAAGCAGGAAATGTGGCTAGACATCACCAGCAAGGTTAATTCCTTGGGGGTCTGCCTCATGACAGAGACAGAGGTCAGGAACAGGTGGAGAAACCTTACCCGTGGGGCAAAACAGAAGTTTACTAAAGTGCAGAGGGAAAGGTCACAAACTGGTGGTGGTCCTCCTCCTACCCAGCCTTCCCAGGCAGAGGAGAACATCATTAACTGCATGAGGGACACTGCCTCTTTCCGTTGAGTTCCCGGTGGTCAGGAAGCTGCAATTGAGGGACCAGAAGGTAATAAATATTTAAAATGTTTTCAGATTACTGTAATAATGCTTTTAAAACAGTCTTTTTATTCCGAAATTCACATGACATATTTATTCAAAAGGCTACTTATCGTCTGCAATAGACGTATTTACACTTGTATGCAAATTTGTCCGCCATTACGTAAAATCACACAGGTTCCCGTAAACTTTGACATCATAATTCAAAACATTTGACGTCATAATTAAAAAGTGATTGTTGACGTCAAAAGGTGATTCGGAGTAGATCGAAGGTCATTCGGAGGCAAAATATAGCTTAATACCAAAAGTGTAAATACGTTTATGTTTACAAATATACAACAGGGGAATCCCAAATAGTGACCCTGACCTTCGAAATAAAAATAGATGCATTTTTATTGTAACAATATTGAGTTGTAGACTGCGACAGTTTCAATGACAGTCTTGTGTGCTTTCTTAAATCATTAATATAAGACAAATGTCCTGCCGTTTGTGTCAAAATCTCACCTTATGTAGCTTATTTGTTTACAATTCATTATTCCCCCCCCTGCAACTTGGCTGTCCTTGGCGCCGAAAAGAAGCCGCTTGTGTCATAGCAAAATATTTATGGGGTGTTCGAGGATAAATTTTGTGCAACGTTGTTTTTTTATTTGATATGCATCCATTTTTGTGTGTTCTGTAATTTGACATTCATCCGTGCAAGATAGGTTTTGTGCATGTATTTATTTCCTGCTCATCATGAAATGCGTTTGTTTAAACATTCTCCAGTGCACGTACCCCACCTCCTTTTATCACCCTCATTCCTGTTTATTTCGGTATCGGGTCCGTTCGCCCTAATAACATGTTCGCCCTGGATCTGTTCGCCCATAGAGTCCGTTCGCCCTACTTTGGAAAAAATAATAATGTTCAGGGCATTAAAGTTGACTATATACACAAATAAATTTAGATGTCTTATCAAATTTCCAAGAATTATAGTAAAGCAATGTAGCATGGGTTTCATTATGCAATGCAACTTGTTCCATAATTTGAGTTAGAAAATGAATATTACAAAACAGCTTGCAGCAAACATTTGTTTTAATAGCTATCACCTGGGGAAAATTATTAATATATCAAGGATATTTTTATAGTGATATATACTATAAAAATCCTTGTTAATACTAAGAATAATTTTAGGTTGGCCTAAGTAGGCAATGCCAAGTTCTGCAGCCATTTAAGTGCCTATATTCAAGTTTACTATTTGTTGCATAAAATCAGTTTCTCAATGGAAGTAAATGTATAATATTTCCTTCAGGTAGGCCCTCTTCCTTAGTAAAAAAAGCAAAAGAGATGAAGGGTCAAATTGAAGAATATCTTCAGAATTACCAGCCATTAAAATCATTGCCAAAAGTTGAATGATTATGTTGACAACACTAAAGGCATCTCTGAGGAAGAGAGAGATGAATTAACTTCATATCTCAGCTTGAAATACAAAGACATTTTCAATATATCAATCAGTTCTGACATTCCGTCTATGATGCACAACACTATATCGTTCATAATCCATCATTCAGGAAACAAAGGTACAACTATTTTGTGAGAAAAAAGTCTTATCTTAAATTTCTGTCACCACTAAAAACCTAAATAACCTATATGATAAAATATTAATATTTTGTCCTCGTCTAAATTCTTGTTTTTGTATGGCTACATACGGTTTATTGATATGTTATATATTATACCATCTTCATTTTACACATACAATACAAATACAAAAATAATCACAGATAGAATATGTTGTGTTCATCTGAAAAGATATGGTAAGATATTTTTTTTTGGGGGGGGGGGGGGGGGGGCTCTTCTTAGGTTTGGTATTTCCTAGTTAGACTGGATACATCCGTAACAGGAAAAAAGTTGAATGTGAGCGCTATCTTTACTATGAAAAATTTGTGGTTCTGCATAGGAATATATTATTTGATTATACCACCAACAAAAATAGGGGCAGCCCCGTTATTCCGACGCCCCATTAGTCCAACACCCCATTGGTCCGACACCCAAATAGTCCGACGCCCCATTAGTCCGACACACCATTGGTCCGACACCCCAATAGTTCGACACGGAATAATTGAACAATATTTTAAATAAATGATCTTTATTTCAAGAGGATAATCCCATTAGTTAAAACTAATTCTCCTGAGAGTCCTCAAAATAATAATAACATATTCATAAAGTACTTACAATATTATAATTTTGCTTAATGTCCAGTGGCAAATGTTACATGCATGATCAGGACGAGAACAATTCAACAATAAATACAATAGGTAGGTCCTGTAATAGATGCCATCCAGGATGAAATAATGTCAATGAAACTTGGACTGCCACAGGACAATGAAAGTATAGCGAATAGGAACAGAAATTTGCTTTGCAACAGGCTCAGACAAAAGGCCACCGACGGCCCCTCAAAGAGTTTTTGCAATGGTTCTTAACCCACAGAGAGCGTGGCACTCTCTCTACACGAGGCATCAGATATAACGTCACAACTCTGACATTTGTTGAAAATTATACACCCGCACAACTAAACGGACGTCCAAATTTGGCAAGGGTTTACTGTCAGTCGGAAGAAGACCAAAGTGACAATATTTCTATTCCCAACTGCATTTTAAATATATATTAAAACTAACATGACCTTGCCCATCGAATGACTTAGAACAGGTAATGCAATTTATCAAGGTTGGTTGGTAGATATGTATTAGCGAAAATAGTGGGATATATTTACCGAAACAAAATGTAGAATGATTGAGACGCGGAGTAGCGAACATTTTGTCAAACTAAATATTATACTTTGTTAAGTTTTGTCGATTAACTAACATGAAGATACGCAGCTTGTATCTCTCTCAAAGCAGAGAAATAAGAAAAGTTAAGGCTCCAATTAGGCTTTACTGCTTAAACGATTGTATGTGAGATGCTTGCTTGGTTCAGTGGACAGAATTATTTTGAGAAGAACATTCATTTAGTTTGTCTTTATGCAACAATGTTTGTACTTAATTGAAGAGCGAATTATTTATAGTTAATACCTTCAACTCTTAAGACAGTGTAAAGTTTGGCGCGTTCTCCGTAAGGAATCTGTTTGAGTATACGAGTTTACAATAAAATGCTCCGCTGGGCGCAGCTTGATACGACCGCAGAGGTCAAACCTTGAACAGTTGGGGCAAGTATGGACACAACATTCAAGCTTGATACAGCACTGAATTTGGATTGTGATTAAATATTTGACACAGCATTGGTTTCTGACACAGAATGAATGTGGTCTAAGAACTTAAAATTTTTAAATTTACCTATTCAAACCATATCATTATTATTTGCTTTTATATATAAATCAGAAATAACAATTTAAAATGGAAAATTAAAAAAAAAAAAACCTCCCCCAAATTTTTTGAACCCCCTTATGATTCATCCCCCCCCAAACTCAATCCCAGCCTTCCCTTTGTGGTATGGTACCTTGCAGTACAATTTCAGAGAGATCCATACACTTGAACACAAGTTATTGTCTGGAAACTAGAAAAATGTTGTTTTTTTTGCCCCTTTTAGGCCCCTTATTCCTAAACGTTTTGGGCAATTACCCCCAAACTCAAAGCCAGCTTACCATTTGTGATATGGAACCTTGTAGCACAATTTCATAAAGATCCATACACTTACACACAAGTTTTTGTCCTTAAACTAGAAAAATGCTTAGTTTTGGCCCCTAATTCCTTAACTGTTAGTACCATCACCCCCAAAATCAATCCCAACCTTCATTTTGTGGTATTGAACCTTGTGGTAAAATTTCATAGAGATCCATTTACTTAAACTAAAGTTAGAGTGCGAAAACCAATGTGTCTTCGGACGACGACGACGACGACGCCAACGTCATACCAATATACGACCACAAAATTTTTTTGCGGTCGTATAAAAATGTGCTGGTAAATAGCAATGATGACAAAACAGGTACATTCAATGTCAAGAGAAGTTGTGTTGGTTACTAGAGTTATTTTCATGTCGCATGTTTGCTTGTGTTGTTCAAAAGAAAACCGATAAGTTGTGTTTTTAAAGATGCAACAAAGAACACAAATGAAAATAACTATATACAGAAAAAAAGTTTTATGAATATGCAATTACAAATATTATCGCTTATGTAAACAGTACATGTAGTTGGCTATTTGTACATGATTGGTAGTTATTTGTTTGTCTAATGTCCAGTGGCAAATGGTTCATGACTATTCAGTTCAAGTTCATTCTGACAGCACATTTCATCCATTTTTATCGAAGTTTCAACCTTAATAAAGTCTTTTTTGTATAGAAAAATTATCAACGATTGGACAATTTTACTATCGATGTTATAAACTTAAACTCGCCAATTTTCGAGTGTATCATCAATTAACAATTCGATAGCTCTCATTTTTTTTTTAAGTTTTCGATCTTTAAGTTCTTGTACAGAATACTTGAATGGATATAATAATGTTTGGAAACAATAATCCCTTTTTATGGTAAAATGACACTTTTTACAGTTTTGACTGTATCCGAGACCTAATCGCGTGAACATTATTCTTTATGATGAGAGACTGCACTGCTGATGACATTTCTTTTTTAGTAGAATGCGTACCCATATAGAACACATCTTGTATTAGTTTACCAAAACTTGAAAGGTTCTCGATTTCTTTATATGCATATGGTCATGCTACTTCTTTAATAGTAGTACCAGATAGGTGGCATGGTATTATCTGTTTCTATGATATACTCATAAGAAAGAGTAGTTCAAATACCACGTCAACAACGATTCTACGAAGGAGTGTCTGGATTGGTGAGGGGGTTCGTTCATTTCTGTATTCTATAATTTTTAGGCCATATTCTCTATTCTTTATACTTTTTGCCCATTATTCTCTTATCTTTATATTTAAGCACCTCACTATTCTCTATTCTTTATTTTTTTGGTCCATTTTTCTCTATTCTTTATATTTTTGCCCATTATTCTCTGTTCTGTAAACCCCCATCCACACCCTCATGAAGTAGATTTTCTATTACGGCAGTTATTAACCTTTGTCAGACTATTGGGGTGTCGGACCAGTTGGGTGTCGGACAAATGGGGGTGTCGGACTAATGGGATGTCAGACCAATGGGGTGTCCGCATATCGGGGCGACCCCCAAAAATAAGCTCACTAAGACAAATACCAACCATCTTTTATTTTTTCTAATATTATGAATCCAAAAAAGGAAAAAAATGTAATCATAATCGAGGGGCCATTGAGGGTGTGAATGGTTTTTTTCAGAATGGAAAATAATGGGAAAAAAAATAATAGACAAAAATTGACAAAAAAAATGTAAAAATAGAGAATAATGAACAATAGCATAAAGAATAGAGAAAATGGCCTAAACAATTTTAAAATAAAGAAATGAAGAACCACCCATCCAGACCATCATGATTTTATTCTTAGATCACGGTAATATCGATACAAATATCTTTGATTTAAACGCTGTGTACTTGTTGAATTAATACCGTGCTAAAAAAACATTTTTCTTGAAATCATCTGAAAGATAAACAGTTGGCTTCTGCTAACAATTAAATACAAATTATGATTTTTATTTCCATTTTGTTGAAAGTACACAGAAAAGCCATTGGAGTCAACTATGTTTAGTCTGCATTTTTTTAGGGGTAAAAAATAATTGGAAGTAAAAAATAAGAGTGCAGAAATGAACATTCATCAAAGAAAATTGAATAAAAGATTTTAAGATTTATAGTTTGTTCTAATGAGTACACATACCTATTTCAGACCAATTAGAACACACTTTGCAGTCCAGTGTGGATGTGCAGTCCAGTGTGAATGAGGAGATGGAGGCTGTATGGAGGAATCGCCTGGAGATTCATTTTAATGCCATCAGTGATTCCTCAGTTCCTGCTGCAGCCCCACTGACAGTTGTTAATGAGATGGTACAAAACAGGACTGACCTGAATGTTAGGTATACTCTAAACTCTAAGTACACAGACATTTGAAATTACAAGGATATAAATGTCTTCTCCGCTTTTAAAGTAAACTACATCTACATCACCTTGCGATAATATATAGTGGCATTTATGGTTTTGTTTTTGTTTTGCTTTTTTTTAAATTTATTTGCCTTTTTTACATTATTTTATTAGTACCAGCGTTAATATATAGCATAAAATGCTTGAAGAATAATATGTGTATATGTTACAGTGAATTTGTATAATTAGGGATTATGTAGAATCCCTGACTTTTCAGGGATTATGTAGAATCACTAAACTCATTAGTGATTATATATAATCCCTGAAAATGACGAGTGATTTTACATAATCACTGAACATTTTAATAATTATTCTACAAATTCCCTAATATAATTTCAGGGATTATCAATATTGATTAGAAAAATTAAATATAGACAATTTATCATTTTTTTCCCTTATTCCTTGAAATTTTAGTTGAATCGTTTTCATTTCTGATCTACTACTACTAGGTAAATCTTAAGTAAAAAGTTTTTTCCATTTATATTTTATTCAACTGTTGAACCACATTATTTCACAAACAATAAGTATGGCACAGGCATAGATGTTGCTTGGGTTGGAGCAAACGTATGCTCAAAAGTTACTGCAAATTGCAAAATCAAGGAAGTGTCAAACGTGTAAATGCTGATATTAAAGATATGACAATTACATGGATGCGGAATAATGGTTGGCATGCAGGAATTAAATTTGTTCAATTAAAAAAAATCCAAGCAACCACTCTGGCATTAAACGGACACCTATAGACAATGTTTGGAGTAGAGGCAAAGGTTGGCTTAACATCATCCTCCTTGCCAGATGAAATAATTTTTAAACACAGAGGATGATCTTAAAGATATAACCAGAAAAGAAAAAAAGATGTGGTAAAATAGATGTGAACCAAATAGATGTGCCTGTAGAAAAGTAGGACAAATAGTAAATAGTCGTTGCCATCCAAATTTAGTTTGTAAAAATGAATGATTGTTTTTGAAATATTGTGCTTTACATTTTAAAATATTATGTCACATTTTAATGTACTGTACCTAATATTTTAATTTATCTTACCTTCTATAGATTTATGGGGATATGATTGGTTAATCGACTACACATGGTGATCATATATATTTCATATAGGGTGTCCTAAAAAATACATGGTTAGTTACCATATACGGTTAGCAAACATATGGGGTTAGTAAGGGGTTACTTCCCTTTTAAAAGAAAAATGACATCTGAAAGGTTTAAACAGACGAAGAAACTGGTAATAAACGATTGAAATACATTCATAAAACAAATCTAAAGCTAACACGTTGTTATTGTTGGCATTTGTTTTTTGTATAGACAAATGGAAGTAGGTTCTTAAATATGTTAATTTTAAGTATTGAAGTCTTTGAAATCACTTTAATAGGCCGCTAGTCTTAATACCACATGGGAAGATAGTCGGTAAGATAAATTAGTTACATGGTGTGCTAGTGACCTAATACGATATATATGGGGTCAGTAAATTCCATATGGGGATTTGAGCTTCGCTCTCACCCCATATGGAATTTACTGACCCCATATATAACGTATTAGGTCACTTACACACCATGTAACTAATAATATTGTGCTGATCATTTTAATATATTTTGCCTAACATTTTAATGTATTTTGCTTAACATTTTGATATATTTTGCCTAACATTTTACTATGTTGAGGTTATCATTTTAATATTTTGTGCTTAACATTTAACAATTTCTGTATATAATGATGTTTTAATATGGTTTTATAAAATAAATTATTTAACTTTTATTCATTTTCTTTATATATAAAACTAATTTTTCATTTCAGTTATTATGTATAATCCCTGACGTTTTTTCTAGTGATTATACATAATCCCTGAAAATTTTAGTGAGTATATATAATCCCTAAACTAACCAGTGATTCTACATAATCCCTGAAAATTTTAGGGATTCTACATAATCACTGATTATACAAATTCACTGTAACATATATACTAAAAATATTCAGTCTCCCAAAAAATGTAAGTTAAACTGACCTCATTGTTGATACTATAGATCTTCTATTTATGAAGAATTGTTGTTATATCTCGTCCAATCGTACATAAGAACATATTCACAACAACCACACGTCGCTTAAGCATAAAATGATAATTGAAGTGGTCCAAGACATAAAGCATCAATCGTTTCACTTTTTAAATGATTTTCGTAAAACATAAATTGTTTCTGAAAAGAATTGAAAATAGTGGGGATGGGGAGGGGTTTAACATTCACTAAAAAATAAATAAAATAAAGTTGATGTCTAATTAGTAAGTGATAGTAATATTCCCAGGTTAAGTTTCGTTTCATTGCAAAACTATAAGTAAACCTTAATACAAGAACATAAACAAGTTTATGAAGCCTGAACAGACATGGATAAATAGATGTACCTGATACACTTTTATTATGTTTTTATATGCTATCCTCTTGTACACGTTGAAGTGTAATAATTAAATCAATGAAGTTCTATGCATATATACAAAAATTGGTCAAGTGGAATTCATGACATCTATTTTATGTTTTATCTCCTTGTTTTCTAGATCCGATGAACAGGAACCACCACAAAAAAAAAACCGAAGAAAAAGACAGCTGATGATGTCTACAGTCTGCAGTGTCAAGTTTTGGAGAGAAAATTAATTAAAACAAACCTCCAAATTCAGTTGTATGAAAGACTACACAGCAAGCTTGATGACAATCTTACTGCTGGGTTGCTGTCTTTCATGGAGCAGTAGAATATAAAGATTCTATTTCTAATGTTAACCTGTTGTTTTTTTGTTTTGTTTATCTTAAATATATATATATATTTATATAATGACTCTTTGTCTGGTTTATTTTTTATTTTCCACTGGCAAAAACCATTTCATAAACAGGAGTGCCCACACTGATATGTTCAACTGCTTTCTGAGGCTGATCACAATTCAATTTATGCAGAAAGTCTTTAAGATAAAATTATAACTACAAATATCACAAAAACTTTATAAATGACTATACGGTATATGTTTTATTCTTATGTGAGGTCAGGTGAACCATGTATTGGTGGCCTTCGGCTGTTGTCTGCTCTATTGTCGGGTTGTTGTCTCTTTGACACATTCCCCATTTCCATTCTCAATTTTACTTATTGATATGAAACCTAGCAATAATTCAATAGACCAAAAACTGTCTAACCTATAAATAATGATTGAGAAATTCACATGACAGCAAAAAACTTCGTAACATAAAGTATCTGTATACAATTTATGAAGGAAGCAGAACTTCTACCTCTTGAAAAATAAAGAGAGACAAAATTACAGAAACCAATTGTTCAGAGAACAATTGAAGGTCTTTCCACATCAAAGAAATTTTGAAAAGAAGATAGTTAATTTATTTTGATGCGATACATAAGTGGTTTCGATATACTTTTGAGTCATATAAGGGAGATAATTTGCTTCTTTCAGTGAATTAAATGTCACTTCAGGTCTCATATGATAGCTTTTTTTCACACTGATTCCAAAAATATATAGTTTGTATATACTTTTGCCTGTAAACCAGGAGATAATTGGCCACTTCCTGTTTATCGAAAGTCACTTCTAGTCTTTAGTGATAAGTTAATGTATCTACAATACAAAATATATGGATTCCTTTGAACCAAAATTTAGAAGTTACCACATGTTCAAATGACAAATTATTAGAAATATATTGTCAATATCTTGTACGGTTTATGAAAAGAAGTGAGAATAAGCCAAAATCAAAATTTAGAATTTGACCTTGACCCATTTTTCTTTTTTTTTGGACCAAGGACCTCAAATCCAAAGACCCTAGGTCTCTAACACTTTTGGTTTTTCATTTACCATTGCAAATTACTTATATCAAATGCATAAGGGGAAATAACTCTGATATGAAGTCTCCAGATAACTTCGGTTCAAATGATACCCTTAATCCTGAAGACATAACGAGCAATTTGGTAAAATAAATTTGTCGTAATCTTTTACGGTTGCGAAGAAGTAGCAAACACAAGATAAATAGTGTTCGGGGAGATAACTCTTACAAAGAAAAGTATTCGGTTAAGCAGGGTCAGTTTTGAAAGCGCATAAACTGTTCGATATAATATACCAAATATCAAATCGACATCTTGCGAAACAACCAAACAGCGAAAGAAAAAAAAATTAGGGGGAAGAAAAAAAAAATAATCAGAACAAAATCAATAGGTCTTTCCATGGAAAAGTGGAAAGACCTAATAATAATCAGAACAAAAACAATAGGTCTTTCCACAGAAAAGTGGAAAGACCTAATAATCAGAACAAATACAATAGGTCTTTCCACAGAAAAGTGGAAAGACCAAATAATAACCAGAACAAATACAATAGGTCTTTCCACAAAAAAGTGGAAAGACCTAATAAAGTGGAAAGGTAATTAAGAATTTAATGTGCGAATGTAATGTGTGAAGTACATCTGAGTGATGTGATCCCTCATTCTTCTTCCATCATTGGCTCCATTTGTACACTGCATCTATATTAGGCATCTCCTCTTCTTGATCTTCTGGCAGTTCAGGCTCATTCATCCACAAAGCTATATTGTGCAGAATGGCACAAGCCATGATAATGCTACATACCCTTTCAGGTTTCATACGAATCTATAAAAGTAAAAAAAATATTAAAATTTAAAATGAACTTATGACATTAGCAGCCTTATTAATTTGACACTCTTCCCAAATCTTTATTAAGCCTTTTGTTCAGTGGTTGTCGAGTGTTCATGTTGTTCTTAGGTTTTTCCTTTTTTTCTATAGATTAAACTTGGTTTCCTTTTTGAACTGATTTACACTAGTCATTTTGGGCCCTTAACAGCTTGCTGTTCAGTGTTATACAAGGCTCCGTGTTGAATGACGTATAATTGACCTATAATTCTTAACTTTTTATACAGTGGCGGATCAAAAATTTTAATAAGTGGGGCCCACTGACTGCCTAAGAGGGGGCCCGCTCCGGTCATGCTTCAGTGATTTGCTATATAATCAACCATTTTTTTCCAGAAAAGGGGAGGCCTGGGCCCGCTAGCCCCCCTTCCCCCCCTCTAACTCCACCTCTGTTATACATTGTGACTTGGTTGCAGAGTTGTCTCATTGGCACTCATATCACATCTTCTTATTTATATGGTCTTATATACATGCATTTTTTTAAATTTTAGTTTTTAGTTTTTTGACACTATATAATGAATCAAATTATTTTTTCTTCAAAATTTAACACGTTAAGTCATGGAGGGAATCTGCTTTTAAAATATAAAAAAATTGTCATTTGCTTGAACAGAATTATTTTATGAAAAAAAAACATTACCCCAATCGTAGTTAAATGGTTGTTCCCTAACTTGATTATTTTTTTTTTAATTTAATTTAATACCTCTGAATGAAGTACATGAAAACGCCTTTTCCATCTCCCAAAGGTCCTTTCTATTACACATCTTGTTGTAGCATGATGCCTGTTAAACCTTGTCTGGTCTTCATTTGCAGGACGGGCATAAGGCGTCATGATGAATGGGCGGCATGGATATCCACTATCCCCAAGTAAGATGCCACTTTCCCAGTTAGGTGTCTTTTCCATGTGTGTACATACCTAAACAATGAAACTGGTATATGTAAAACAAAATCATGTTTCAACTGGACAAATTGTCATGTAAATTAAGGGATGATAAAAATGAAAATATTTAAAGAAGAGTTCCAATATAAAAAAAGAAGATGTGGTATGAATGCCAATGAGACAACTCTCCACAAGAGACCAAAATGACACAGAAATTAACAACTAAAGGTCACCGTACGGACTTCAACAGTGAGCAAAACCCATATGCAATGTCCGCTGCATTGCATATATGTTATCTATTTAAGATACAAGGGCAATAACTAAATAAAACAATTTAAAACAATTTATATATCTCTTAAATTAGAGAAATTAAGGCTTCAGATAATGAAATGTCATTACCAATATGATTGATTGTTCTAAAAGGCATAACTCTTTTAAAAATTAATTGCTCAGTGCTGTTTTTGAAACTCATCAAAAGCATTGATTATAAAACTTACAATATAAACTTCATAAAAATCTGGCAAGATTTGTACACATAATTAAGGGGTCCTTATGGGGCAATTTTCCATATTTAATCATTATTTCCAAGAGGCATAACTATATTAAAAATAATTCATCAGCGGTGATTTTTTAACTCGTTCAAGACACATAAAAATATTTTTTGTCAAGATTATGCATAAATTTGTCAATGAAAACATTTTTTTATTCTAAAATTCCCAGCCTTTATTTTATTTTTTTCTACAGCACTTCTTGGCCATTTAATAAACTCGTTCTGCCTCCTACACAATGCAGTTGTGGTGTCCTTTACAACCCTTGACACTGTGCCTTTGTCCAACCCTTTAAAAAGATTTTTTTTTATTAAAACCATGATGACATAAGAAGAAATTGGCAACATAGATATTGAGGGTAAATTCGGTAATATATTAACATTAAAAACAAATAAATGAATGAATACAAATATAATAATAAAATCAATTAAATTCTTACCAAGTGTGTCTCCAACAACTTGTAGGAAACTTCCACTGGCCAAAAATCTTAGTGTAACCATGACTTGCTGTTCCACAGTGAATGCATGGTTTCTGTGTGTCCCTCTCTGTAAGTCATCCCTAACAAGGTCTGAGAGCACCAACATACTACGTCTGCTGAATCGATATCGTGTCCTTAACTCCTCATCAGTGAAATCCAAAGATAAGCCATCCCTGTTGCGAAAATGTCGCGGTCTTCTTTGTTGAGGAACATTGTATAATGCTAAGCCAGCCATGTTTAACGCAGTCGTTAGTATTTAATCATGGGTAAAAATATGATTAAAGTTAGCGAGAGTTTAACACAAAAGTTAGCGATAATATTTTTGAACAACACTTAACATTATCGTTAAATTATAACGACACGTTTACGACAGTTTAACGCAGTCGTTAGCCTAACGACACTTTTGAACAACTGGGCCCTGGTGTAGCTCCAAGAAAACTAAAACTTGGATTTGAAACTAATCCACAAGCATGTAAATGGCTGTTACCACATTTGCCAGCATACTTTTCCTTTGCCTTAATCTCGTTAGCTATTCCATAGGAAGTTGATGCTAATGTAAACTGTTTTTTATTGGAAATAGAATTCAAAAATGTTTCCTTTATATCCCTTTTTCTTTTTGCCACTTTTGAAAAAATGGAGGCTGTGATTCTCTCTTTTTTTTGGGGCTATCCATTCCTCCAAATCAAACTGTCGTACAGTTTTTCTTTCCAACTCAATCGCTTCGTTGGCTGTTATTGGTATGAAGTCATTACAGCACTTATAGTTTTGATCAATTTGAAAATCACTAGCAATTAGAAATGCTGTGTTTCCACGTAGTTTAATTGGTGAAGTTTGAATCTGGCCATAATGTTGTAGATAAAAAGATAAAAATAAACAGTATAACATGGATGTCAATTAAATGAGATAATATCTAATATTTTTTTTCACAGTTTATTCAAGTTTAGACATCTTGTCCTTTCAATCATCAATACGGAACTTGGAGGAAGAAAAAAGTGGACTAATAACAGAAAATGTACAACTGAAAACTAAGATTGCTTCATATATTGAACAGGATTACAGAAGAAAGAGTTTTAAAACTCCACCTAAAAAGAAAAGTGTGAATGACAAGCTTTTTCAGTGGATAGTGTTTTAACTTCTAAGGTCAAAAATATATTTGAATACTATACAGGTCTGTCTTATGTAAGATTCATAATGCTTGCTAATTTCTTATTTCCAAATGACAAGCCAAACCCCGGTTCATATAAGGAAAAATGAAAGGAGGTTAGAGAGATGAACCTGAAGGAACAGCTATTTTTAGTTCTATGCCGTTTGCGTAATGGTTTGTGCATCTTAAGGATTTGGCATATAGGTTCAACCAAGAAATCAAATATCCACGAAAATGTTAGTTTTCCTCAATCCTAGAAAATTGATATTCACGAAAAAAAATGAATCCACAGTATCCATTATCTGTACCTTAAATTGGGATTTTTAACATACTGGCCACATAGAGATGAAATAATAAAAAAATATGACAAAGCAGTACAGAGATGATTTTCCAACTTGTCTTGCAATTATAGACTGCACTGAAATCAGAACAGAGAAACCAAAATAATTAAAATCCCAAAGTCAGTGTTATGCAGATTACAAGTCATCCACAACTTTGAAGTCGCTGGTTGTAACTGATCCAAGGGGCTTCTGTGATTTTTGTGTCAGACTTATTTTCAGGTTCCATATCTGCATTTTATACTGCAAGTGGATTTTACAAACTATTGCAACAACTCAAGGACATAGGATACATACAAGACAATGACAGTATAATGGCAGATTAAGGTTTTAGAATAAAAAAAGACCTTCATGAATTAAAAATGAAACTAAACATCCCACCATTTGCGTCTTTCGCAACTCAGATGTCGGCAGGATATGTGACCGTTAACTCGTAAAAAAGCTTCACGCAGAAAGCATATTGAACGCCCAATAAATTAAATAAAAACTTTAAACTAATAAGCAGAAGAATTCCAGGATTTTTATTTCACAGTATAAATGAAATATGGACAGTTTGTAGTCTTCTCACAAATTTTCAGGATATTCTTGTTAAATAAACCTATTGATTATGTTTAATTATGTGTATATGTCGTATACAAGTTGCGATTTTATACATGTTATAACATGTACAGAAATAATGTACATGTTATAACTTGTTCAATGCAAAAATACAAGTTATAGCATGTACAAAAGTACTCGTACATGTTATAACATGTACAAAATATTTCTTAAAATGGTTTTAACTTGTACAAAATTTGAAAATAAAATGGAATGCTGTATTTAAAAAAAAACAATAAAGCAGAATATACATTTCAAATTTATAGAATAATAAATAACAATAATCAAAAACTCAGAACGTATTGCTTGACGGCTTATTTTGGCATAATGCGTTTTCATGTCATTGTATGTTTTAAGCAGTCAACCATGGCCAACAGCAGTTTGACTCTGTTTGATAATAGCATACATTTTCTCAATGGCAACAAAGTATATAACTGTTTCATCTAAAGTTTCTAATAGCAATGCCTTCAAATTTTGAATTATACCCCTCCCCCTTTTTTTTAACATGCAAATAATAAAGCAAGGTCTTCTATGCATACTCTATCAAAGCCAGAGAGAGAAAATGGTTTTTATTGGGCCACGTTTAACTACATGTATGTCTTAAAAGGTATTAAGTAATTATGAAAACTATTCATCTGGTCATTAACTGTATCAGAAAGGACAAAACACACTAACATGAAATAACATTAATAAATAACTTTGGAATTGTTGAATCTGCTCTTCAATATTTTTATCCTTGGGCATAACTGATGTCAATCTTATGCATCAAATTATTATGTTGTTATAATAAAAAATATCATTGCATGAGTCGAATGTAATTTTGATGTTTTAAATTTCAATCCTATCCTTTGAAAACAGGGTATTGTTTACAGAGGATTTTTTATAAAAACTATTTATCGGGTCATTAACTGTATCAAAAAGGACAAAACACACTAACATGAATGAACAATTAAAAAATGATGAAAATATTATTGAGAATAATGACATGTGTTGTAATAATAAAAACATATCCTAATTTAAAAATTTTGTACAAGTTAAAACCATTTTTATGCAATATTTTGTATATGTTATAACATGTACAATATTTCTATACATGTTATAACATGTACAAAATCGCAACTTGTACACGACATATATATTCTTTGAATCACTGATACATTGCTTACATGGAAAAATAAAGATGATCCTGTTTGAACCTGGCCAAGTTTAGTTGGTACTGTAGGACTATTTTCTTGAAGTAAATATGATAATGGAATATTTTTGTCCTCTTTCAGTGTCAGGATTTCAGTAGGCGTTGCAACTGGGATACTTTCTTCATGTATTTGCGTGAAGATTGGTTTTCTCTTCCTTTCGGCTGGTAGTTTTGCTGGGTCTGCAAGTGTCATTGAGACAACAGGCTGAGGTTTGATTTTTTTTCCCTCTTGGTTTATGCCATTGCTGTGGTAAACTTGTAGACGACAGTTCAGCTGGAACCTCTTTTGAATTTAAATTCTGGTAATGTGCAATTGTATGCACTAGTCTTACAACATGTGAGCATGTTCCTGAAAAAAAATATTTTGTTGTAATATATATCATGCATTTGTGCAGAACATAGAATATAAATATCTTTTTTTATCTTTTTGCTCAAATTATAACACTGAGTTTTGATATCATAAGTTGATAAACTGATAAAAATTAAGTGCACAGCATGCTGTGTAATACTATTATTTATGACTAAAACATGGACACATGTAATCATAGTTCATGTTGAAGTCTTGCTGTGTTTGTTTACATATACTACCAGTTCTTATCATTGTTACACTAATTAAACATCCCAATAACCAGTTAATACAAAATATTAATAGATAAATACACATATTTATATAAGAGATTGATATTACTTACCCAGCTACACATGCACATTTGCTATCAGAGATGGATTTCTCATCTTTCCTCACAGTAATGTTTACTTTATGTGGATGTTCATTTTTCCTCATAGATCTATAACATTTTGCTGCAATATCAACTACTTAGTCATTAACTTCACACGAATTTACACTAAGAATATATCCAAGGGTGAAATAATTATATCCTTGTTCTTTGGATCTTCCACTTCAAGGTTTATCTTTAAAATATCCAATGTTGGTAAAACATCTAACTTTGTAGTTACCGCCATCTTGTTGATTAGCTTGACCTAGGATGCTGGGTTGCTATGTGTTGTTAACGGAGGCGGGGCATAGCATGGAATAATGGAAAAGTGTATTGTGAAACTATATACTCTAGGGGCGGCGCAATCAGATGTGGATACTTAAACATTCGAAAGATCTGTAAGAGTACATTCAATCTAAGTATCTTTCCTCTTGCAATAGTATTTAAACAGTTGACCTTTCTACCATTTACACAAGTATTCCCGATTCCAAACTAAAAGACAAATTAAACGAATTGGTCCTTACTTGTTTCATTAAGATAATGGCCAAAATAGATACAGGTATATTGTCTTAGTCAGAGAAAAATCGTACTTTGTAAAAGGATAGCCTTGATTCAAACAAAAAATTCTTTGAAACTGATATTCTCAAGATGCTTGATTTCTTGATTGACAACATATTTGTTACGTTTGGAGGACTTTTTTTTAAACAAACCATCGGCATTCACATAGGAATCAACTGTGCTTCTCTTCTTGTCGACTTGCTTCTTTATTCATATGAGGCTGACTTTATGCAGGAGCTTCTTAAGGCGAAGGAAAAGAAGCTAGCATTGTCTTTTAACTGCACGTTCCGCTATAAAGATTATATTCTTTCACTAAATAATTCAAAGTTGGTTGACTATGTTGAACGCATCCATCCCATCGAACTTGAAGTAAAGGATACATTATATACAGATCAGTCTATCTCATATCTTGACTTACATTCAGAAATTGATAATGATGGTCGGTTGAGAACAAAACTTTACGCCAAAAGAGAGGATTTCAGCTTCCCAATTGTTAACTTTCATTTCTATGAAGCAACATTCCGGCAGCACCTGCATATGGAGTATATATCTCCCAGTTGATACAATATTCCAGAGCTTGCATTTCCTATCATGGTTTTCTTGAAAGAGGGTTGTTGCTTATAAGGAAGCACGCTATTGAACCACGAGTTCAAAGTGGTAAAGTTGAAATCATCTTTTCGAAAATTCTACGCACGCCATCACGAGTTGGTTGACTGTTATGGAATATCTGTTTCACAGATAACGATGGATATGTTGCAACTGTTGTAAGAACAATCCTGTCCTTTTTTCCTCGAATGCGACCTACCGAATTAGACTTATCACCGGGTTTAAAGTTACATGAGCAACACGACGGGTGCCACATGTGGAGCAGGATCTGCTTACCCTGCCGGAGAACCTGAGACCCCCCCCCCGGTTTTTGGTGGGGTTCGTGTTGCTCAGTCTTTATTTTTCAATGTTGTTTGCTGTGTACTGTTGGTTGTCTTTTCGTTATTTTTCGTTTTTTGCCATGGCATTGTCAGTTACTTTATGACTTATATGTTTGAAATTTCCCTTTGGCATCTTTCGCCTCTCTTCATTCAATTAGAAAATGGATACCAACATTACCTTTGGGAAACATAGGATCCAAAATTTTGCCACTTAACTGATTATGACTTTTTATGTGTTTTGACGTAATTTGATAATTGTCTGCCTTTAAGCACCAGCGACAAATGTCACATACATATCTTATGTTAAATAATTGATCTTGATGAAAGATATAAACATGTAGAAACAGATTTTGGAATACTGTGACGTCTCCAGAAATATAGGAAAACGACAATGCGAATTCGTTAACTACATCGAATACTCATATGACTTATTTTGGGATTGTATATGTGCCAAAAAACACCAAACATTTTTTTTTTAATACAAAAATTATAATCTCACTATAAATCAGGAAATGAGTGATTCCCACATATCTTCGTGCACGTTAAATCGGTATTTGGAGAACGACAAGGTAATAAATTATACAGTTTTACCCGTGAACTGCTGACTTTTTCAGTATCCTGTATGATTCTAATATCTCAATAGATTTGGTTTATCGTTGTATATCGTTTTCAAAAATAAATGTTCGACTATAAATGTTAAAAACGTGGCAAACCTTATTTTGCTTCACAAAATATACGTACAAACAACGGTACAGTTCCGGCTCATCTGCATGTTCTACAAAGGAATTGTCCATTAGATTGACAAAAATTCTGTTTGCAGTGATAGAATGTACATATAACTGTGGTCTTTTATCTTTTCATTCTATCAATACATCAAAAACAAAAATAAACATCTAATTGATTATTTAGAAATATTGACTGACAAAAACAACCCATTTGAGAACAATATCAGTAACATTTTAAAGTAGCAGTACCCTTATATTTGACAAACTCTTGATTTTTTATGTGTTCCGTCCAATTTTACCAGAAACACGAAAATACTTCCTAAATGATTAGACTTTAAAAATGTTTTATGTCTTCAATATATGAACAATATATCTTGAGACTTAGTTTGTTTCTAAAGACATGCAATATCGATAAATCATACATGGATATGTATTATGTTGATTTGTAGATTTTTTAAATGGTTAAAAAGGAAGCTAGCGTGCATATGTATATGTTTTTTTTCGGTTTCTCATTCAGAGTCAAGATCTGTATTTTCAGACAAATGAATAAGTTTCACTCGTGATCCTCTTCTATAAGACAGGAACTTGATATCATTGTACATACAACTGTCGTCTTTTATCTTCAATTTCTATCATCACATTGAACAAATTTTGACATATACCATGAATATTTTTCAGTTTTATTTTATGCATTCTGTAAATGTTTGCTGTTGAATGTTCATTATTATGCATTCTTCTATGTATTTCACTAAATATCCTCTATCCGGTGTTTTTGTACAAGAAAAGTGGCAAATCTATTTTGTCATATTTGGAGACAGATGACATGAATTAAGTCATTCTGAAATACTAAAATTCCTTCCAAACTGCTCAGGTTTATATGATACTGTTCATGTCTTATTATGTATGCATTCATGTGCATGCTTGATTTTGAAAATGTCATGGACTATGTCCATGTTACATGACATACAATAAATGCTCAAGATATAGAGTCGAATTGTAATTATATTTTGAATCGGGAAAATTTGTATCGGTGGTTATTGAATTCAAGAATCGACTAAAAAATATTAGCTCTTGAATGAGTTCAAACAATTTAAGTCATAATCAAAATGGCGTCAACAAAAAAGTAATGTTTCCAAAAATGAATGCATACGACAATGCTAACATTGAAACCTCAATGGCTTGAAAATTGGAATAACGTGGTTACTCTCATTCTCATTGGAATATGGAAATACAATGCATTGTGAACGGAGACCTATGCAAACAAATCCATTTACACTGTTGACATAACTATATTTTTAAGTATACTCTTAGATATAGAATTATAAAAAAAATATCAATAAGAATGCGCGAACAATATTGTTGCGTTCTTAAAAAATTCCAAGAAGTTATTATTTTTAGTATTCATATTTTATGACAACAGTAATATCGAGTAGATTAAAATTACAAAGTAACATAATTCATAGCATTTCCATCACCAAAATAAACTTTGTCACTGTACGCTGATTTTCCGCTTTTTGGAGGAAACACTGAATCAATCTGTCCTTACAACTCGCTTGAAATTGTACAAGAAAAAATCTGTATCTTAATCTATATTATGAAATCCTACTTACACAAATATGCTTATTTTATGATTTATCACATTTACATCTTAATCGCGATATGGAAATGACCCAAATTTGTATATTCATCCCTTTGCTCAACGTACTGAGGTAGATATCAGGCCGACGAAAGGACACAATGATGTAAAATGACGTCGTCTAAAACCAAAATAATTTGACGGAATGATAACGCTTAGAATCAAATCATAAACCTCCTGATTCTATTTAGGATACATTGATAAATCAACTTTAAGTAGCATCCAACGGAACTCATTTTCTGTGAAAAAAAGTATTTAAAAAAGATTTCTAGTATAACAGTAGTCCCTTTGTAGCTTGATTTATAATGATCCCTCTTCGAAATATTGACTGACAATATAAAAAAACACATTTGAGTACAATATGAGTAACATTAAAAGGTAGCTGTACACTAAAGCAAAAGTAAAACCGCGCGGGAATAAAATGTTTTTGGCTTGTCTTCTTATAATTACTAATGTCTATTTCTTTTTGGGTTAATTATTTCTTGTCTTAACATCATGCAGCCGTTCTTCAACATTATACACCGAGCTAAGGGTCAAATTATTCATCAAGGAAACTTTTTTGTGCTCACCTCAGGTTTGAGTATAAATGTGAGGAGATACCTGCAGCACTCACGTGTGTCCATTGGGTAAATTAGTCTGAGACACGTCAAAAACTTTTAAAACAGATACACTTAGAAAAAACGAAGTCCAAGAATCAACGATTAACCAGCTTGTATCTACGATATTTACCAAACGTAGTGGTAGTTGGCGATTTCTTGGATATAAGACACTATAAAAAGGAATTAAATGAGAGGCAAAAGATACCAAAAGGACATTCAAACTCATAAGTCGAAAATAAACTGACAACGCCATGACTAAAAAAATAGTCCCAACATAGAAAACTAAAGACTGAGCAACACGAACCACATAAAAAAATGGGGGTCATTTAGTAATCAATACATAAAACATTTGATGCATACTTTGAAGTGACAAAAAATACTTTCTCTCTATTTTTGAAGATTTAATTCAAAGAAACTGCAGACGAATTGTTTTCATTCGTGTTTTTCAATATGTGAAGGAATACTGATCCTTTGAAAATACTAATTCAATCTAGAGGTCACGATGGGTCAATCGGAATATTATATTTCAGAATATACAGACGATACCTCTATCATACTTAATGCATCACTTCAGGCTAGTTTTTTTGTTCATCTCTCCATACTTTACTTACAAATGTTGGATTTTAATATCTTTATTTAAATTTAGAGAAGACCAACGTTGTTTGATGTGAAAAGAAAATTTGAATTAGTATCCGTATTTTGTGATGGATTGGAATTAAATCTAACAAAAATAGATACGTAAAATAGTTTCACGACTCTGAAAAATGAAAGTAATTAAAACACAAAATAACATCTTTTCTTCCCATTAGTACCTAGTTCAAATAATAAAATGCTTAACTGATTTCCTTTCGTTTGTATGCGGAAATACAACTATGACTTATAGTTTTATCAAAACTACACTTAACAGTAGGCCTGATGATTATGATGACAGTTAAATGAAAAGATTTAAACTTATATAAATAAGAAGGATACGCATAAATAATTTAAAAATTTTTAAGGAAAGAAAAGAACAAAATTTGTTTTTTTTTAACTTTTTCTAGGCCCTAACTCAAACTTGAAAACGTCATTTTAACAATGCAATTAACATAAAACATCGATTTTATGTTTAACAGTTTATGGGTTGATTTAAATGTATTTAATAAAGTGTTGGTGTTTTATCAATTGTTGTTTTTCTTTCAACAGTCTACTCTTGTTTCTCTTAAAAGTGTTATAGTAAACATACGATGCATTAGAAATATGTTCCTATGAGAAACAAAAACTGTTTCGTGGACAGATAAGCAATATTTGAAATCTTTAAGAAAATAAATACTTATCAAATTTCAATATATTGAAGCAGTGCTTTTCTTGTTCTGACTGTTTGTTGTATTGTTGTTAGTGCTTCCCATTGTCAACTGACGTGGTAAAGGGGCATGTTTTTTTAAAAAAAACCTCTCATGAACCTCCGCTATAAGTTCACGTGTCTGTAATAAGCTTCTTTGTTTATATTGTGGAGAATGGTGATGAAGACAGATCTTTCGTAGTATTGTTTAATTTATTCCCATTTTTTGAAGACTAAACCAGGTTCAATATTTAATAAATTAAAAAGAAACATTATATAAGAGATGTGATTATTTGATAATCTTGATTTGCTGTTGATTTTAAGTTTACTTTACATCTCATGGTACGTGCTATGGTCTTTTGATATTGACCAGAAGCAAATTTTAAACTTTGATTAACGTTGTTATAATTTTACATAATGGCATTTCTACTATTTTGTAAAAACATGAACCCGTTGTTTTCCTTTCCCTAAGTAATGTTGATTCCAATTCGTAGTAAGGTAAGGATATCGTTTTCTACCATAACATCTGTGTGCGTTAAAAGCTATAAAATCATGATTAATATCGTAAAGTACACCAAGTACAAGAGACCCGTTGCTTTTCGTGACACACCATGCTCTAGCAACTACAATTAAATCACCCCAGGGGTTTAAAACATCACCATACCTTCCCAAACCAGAATGTTCAATCGAACTAAATGATACTACGACATCAAATAATCCAAGAGTGTTATCCAAGTACTGGCGTCTGTATTCCGACGGAACGATTGTTGTAATGTTATCATGTTCAGAATGAATTTTGCCATATTCAAGTGTTACAATGTTGTATGCACCTGCCTCTAGTAAACAAGCTTCAACCCACGGTCTTTCTGAACCAATGACTAGAATACGACCGTTTTTAACACCTGGTGCATGACGTAGTCCATCTCTTAATGCATTTGTTTCAGATATTCCATACGCACCGAATAGTTTTCCTTGTCTTGCTTGTAATAAATACTTGTTAATCAATGATTTTGTCCAGACAGGTGTTCTTGCATCATTTCCGAGATATGGCTGATTGAAATAGGATTTGTGAACTCTTATCTTACCTCCCATTGTAAAATCTTCCTGAAAAACAGAAGGTATATTTCTTGGAGCTTGATGAAATCCATGAGTAGAATCAACATATGCATTGCTGAATAATGCTTTGCAATTTATATTTGCTGTTATTCTATCAAAAAATATGCCTGGATGGCCAACACGCGATGTATTGCAGAGGTCGCCACAAATATTTCGAACATTGTTGATTTCATCGATATATGTACGTTTTGAAAACTTCAGGTTTTCATTATTTCCCACCCATTTCCTTTTTGTCATGCTTATCATGGTGCAAAACAAAATTATCAAAATTAAAAGCGGAACAAACTTTTTATAATCTAATTTTTTAAACATGGTAAAGTCTTCAATTGATGATACTCATCAGCTAAACTTCTGAAAGAATAATGATAGAATAGATTAATTACTATAGATGACATTAATTTAACAATAAGAACTGTATGTTATATATTTGCCACAATAAAGCAAGGTTACTTGTTTGACAAAACTTTTTTGTACATTCTATCCTTACAAATAAGTTTAAGGTACTGCAGAACACACATATATATTTGCACATAGGCATGTTTATTCAATTTAACTTCCTATTTCTGTTTGTTTATATTACATTATGTATTACATGTACCTATATGACATTATATATTATCTATATGACATTATATATTATCTATATGACATTATATATTATCTATATGACATTATTTTTTTTTTATCTATATGACATTATTTATTATCTATATGACACTATATGACATTATTTATTATCTATATGACATTATCTATTTGACATTATTTGTTATATATATGACATTATCTATTATCTATATGACATTATATATTATCTATATGACATTATTTTTTTTTTATCTATATGACATTATTTATTATCTATATGACATTATCTATTTGACATTATTTGTTATATATATGACATTATCTATTATCTATATCACATTATTTATTATCTATATGACATTATTTATTATCTATATGACATCATTTACATTATGTATTATCTATATGTCATTATTTACATTATTTATTATGTATATTACATTATTTATTCTTCCAAGGCTATCAAATATTCGAATTTGAGCGATCCTGATGAAGGGAAATCCAGAAAAGCGCTTCGGACGCATAAAATTTATTTAGCTTTGCTTTCAATTTATATCCAAATACACATGTTGCCTTCGTTGTTGTCGTCCTCTTCATAAAAGAAAAGGCGTAAAGGATGCTGTTTTTTACAAGTCGATTCAGTATTTATTAACAATTACAGAGTGTTATGTTCGCCATAAAAAATCATATCAAAACACCATTTCAAATCACTAAAAAAAATAAAATACAATCGATTTCACTAAATCAAAGTAATATACTGAATATAGAATACTATGCAAAACGTGTGGTTTCATGACCATAATGTGAGTGCATCGATAAATACTGTTCAGCCAACTTACACAGATAAAATTGACTTAAGATGGATTTGGTTTTTCGTTTATGTCTCTATTGATCATTTAGATTCCCCAGTATTCAAGTATTTATTCAACACTGCTTTTGAAAATGGTAGGTTAATTATTTCTGATTTAGGTAAATCTACTTTGGACGATCGATTTTTTTTATCAAAGTGTTATTTCAATTTCTTAGCACTCGGTCAACACCTTTTCTATGGGGCAGTTAGCCTCAAGGGTATCATTAGCTCAGTAGTCAATGGTTAGGTACTGACATAATTCATAGCATACATTTTCTTAAAGTACCTGTTGTATAATTTAGAAATTATTAAGAAACTAAGGCCTTCTCGGGCAAGTTTATATTACATGGACTTTGCTTTTCTTCTTACGTCTCCTTGAGTCTAGTAGCTCTTCAAATATATAAGTATTTATACATATTTGAGTCTTATATATTTGTTTTGAGCGTTCCTGATAAAGGTATATCAAGTAAAAAAATTTAATTGCACGAAATCTACAAGAGAGGCGAAAGATACCAGAGGGACATTCAAACTCATAAGTCGAAAATACAAGGTGCTATCTTTTTACACGTAGCGTTGTCAGATGGACTATTTCCGTTGTTGAAGCTACAATAAAAGTAAGAACCATCAGTGTATCAGTATTGTTTTTAATATGAAGGACATACCTCTTACACAGTGAGGTACAACCAGAAAAGACAAATTTCCTATGTTTTAATGTGTATTATAGGAGAAACTATTTGAAGAGCAATATATTATTCACTACATATGTTAAATGAATAACAGGGACCCTTCAAGTGAACAGAAAACGTCTTCAACAGTAAAGTATTTGCGGTCCATTGTATTCTATATTTTTCCATAATTTGATTCGTCGTTTACTTTATATATTCTAAATAATTTATATCCGATTTGGTCATTACTGTAAGTAAAAACATATGACATACAATATTGGGCACAACTCTTGCACAGTAAAATCGATTACAACGTAGTCAAAGATACTATGCTAAGGAAATATAATAAACTGTTTATTAATACTGCTATTTTTCAAATTGCAATCTCTCTTTAAATTTCTTTCATAAAACAAAAACTAACGTCGTTGAATGTAAATAACAAAGCAGAACTTGACATTGATAAATGTAAAGCAGGCATTTCTAATCAGCTATACTTTGATTTCTTATTTCTATTTCTTTGTTTAACTTTTTAAAAATTAGTTTTGTCAATATTCTACTTTTATATTGTTTAGTAAAAGTTCTGTTAAACTGCATGGATAAATATTTAGCGGTATGAGGGTGGGGTTCTGTAATTATATAAACCAATCTATCAACCGGATACCTGTATGGAATTAACTGTTAGTACTCGAGGTTGTCAACAATGTATCAACAGAAAATATGAGAAAAATTGGCATTCTATAGATCATGTTAATATTGAAGCACTGACTATTAAGCTGATAGTTCTTTCGGAACAGAAGTCCACCAGCAGAATTTTAATTCTAGATAATTTGATCATGGACTTCATATGGAACTGACCGTTTATCTATTATACAGAAGTCTAAACGGATGTTCGTGTAATACATATGTCGAGTTTCCATTGTATGACGTAACTTAAATGTTTTGTAAAACATATTTTGGTCAAATTTCTGTAAAGCAACAATATCTGCAGTAATATATGAAGTTAAAACACGAATAAGGAGCACAAACAATCAACAGTTCGAACCTTACAATTAAAACAAATTAATTGTTGATCAAGAGATGCGATTTTTCCCTGGCGAAATTGTTCGAAATAGACTTCAATGAAAACATAGTAGAAATTATCATATTAGACAAGTGTTAATTTGATTCTGGAGTGCTTAACTGCATTTTGGTAGCATTAACAAAGCGTGGTATACAATTAAGAAAACAAACACTGCTCTCTGAAAATACTGTGTTCTAAAAAGTATAAAATTGATGTTCATTTTAACGATGTTTATGATTTTGAAATCCGAATTTTTTTTATATGCAATTCCTGTTTGACTGTTTCAAAGGATGGGGACATACGGGAGTGTAGTATCTTTGATGATGAATACTGTTTTTCTAAGGTAGCTGGGGTGTCTAAATGTTCGACGATAGATTTTTTTTAAACTTCTGTAAATGAATTTCTGGGTCAATGTACTTTCAAATTTCAATAAAAAAAATTGGGGTTACGGACTTAGTTTTTTTGTTTTGTTAAAATACATTGAATTAACGAAATCACAGTTTTTTTTATATGGGTTATATAGGAGAAACTTAATTTTTCTTTATTGAGGAAAAATCAAACGAGAGAATTGGCTAAAATTTAATGAGAGAATTGATTTTCATAACTATATCCGAAATATCAAATACGAATAAGGGGTCACGGGTTTATTTTCTTGAAAAATAAAAAAAAAAAAAAAAACACACAAATTGTCGTATCAAATTCAGTATGATTATAGGATTTTTTTTTTTAAATTTTAGATAAATTTACCGACACTTAATTTTTTTATACTTGGTAAAATATTTTTAGACCAAAAAGTATTTTTGCAACTTGCCTCAAAGGATGATCAGAAAAAGACACCCGATCTACATTAAGAATTTACTTTTTTAACATGCTGGGGTTTTGACATTGGCATTCTGTATAAACACCAGTCTATGACTCTCATATCATAAGATATAGAAATATTGTCATCCCTGGATTTCTCCCGGAATCTAATTACCCCTTGTTGACGTTGGCGTCCGCTCTGCTGGATGTACAATTACGCTGCCACATTAGGGAGAATGCGGACGTTAAATCCAATACGATGTTTAAAGAGAGTGCCACTCTCTGCATGTTAAAGAATCATTGAGACAACTCTTTGAGGGGGGTCCGTATGTGACCTGTTACAGGGGAAAATCTCCAAAATAATATTGTTTTCTATTGGCAGTCATGCAAAGTTTCCGCCGTTAATCCCTGGCGTCTCACCTTGCAACAGCTACTTATTGTATTACATGTTAATAGTTTTTCGTCATGATTATGCACGAAATAATTGCCGCTTGACTTTAAGCAAAAAGAAATCAATAAATCCTGATCGATTTTTATGTACCAATTGAATTAATTGTCAATTTGGTTTGTTCCTGGATATTTACGTAAAATTTGCCAATGGACGTTATCCAATCAACTAATTCATCTATTCATATATCTTGTTTTGCCGAACACAGTCAGTGCCGTAAAACAAAGGTTAGAATCTGTGATGTTTGTCTTATGTGAATGAGGATATTTTCATCAACTTTTCAGCATTCTCGTTTCGTTCCGATATCACTTAGCTGTCTCGTCTATAAACTTGTTCATCTTTTTTCAAGCAACATTGGTATATAAATAATTTGGGATGAGCTTGACTATGACAAAAATGGCGATAAAACAGGAGGAATATCTGTTTTAATTGTGATGGGCAGTAAGCATTGCCATTCAATAATGATTTGTACGTCCCAATTTTTTGCGTTTTCAAAGTAAAACTAGAGTATACAAGGAGAACCCGTCACCACCAAACAAGATCTGCACACAAGTTAACTGATCGAATTAGCAGTTCACTTATTTTGCGTTTTAGCTATTACCATACAAACTGTAATACAAAGAGGAAAATATTAGATTGTAAAAAAATGTCAACTAGATATACACATAAGTCCCATGACTGAAATTGTCAGTCGCCTTGAATGACGATTGTCACCGTTGTTTTGCGTAATAATTGTAGATGGAGAGAAACTTTAAACAGCAAAAACGGTCAGAAAAACACGATCTACAAATAGGTTTAACTGCCTTAATCGTCAGTTGATTTGTTCTAGAAATTATTACCCTGAAAGACATTTGTTTTATCCATTATTGAAAACTATAACAGATTAAAACCATAATAGAAATAGAGAAACTTGAAATATCAAGTAAAATCACCTAGAAAAGATCTGCAAATTTTTCAACATGACGTAGATCGTAATTCATATAGGAGTTATTGCCTCTCAAACCGAATTTTTCGGCTCTACTCTCCTTCCCTTAGTTTATCTGGCTAGGATATGATGTAAACCCTTGTTACATTATTGTTTACAGGGAGGTTACGGCTCACGTCAAATGTAATAGACAATAACCCGACAACTCTATTGTCATAAATTGCTGTAAATAAAATAGAAAAGCGTCGATACATATTTCAAATGTGCATGTTGAGCAGACTTCTGGTAAACGAATATAACAGGAACTGTTGTACAAAACCTTTCTAGATTGTTAATTCATCTACCCAGTATACTGGTTCATAATACTATCTTAGACTACCTTATCTTAAAGAAAATAACTAATAGAAAAAGACAAATGAGTAATGAACAGATAAAATTGGTACTGTTATTCTAAAAAGGTATGTAAAATCCCGTTTGAATGGTTTTACACTAGTAATTTTTGGGGCCCTTTATAGCTTGCTGTTCGGTGTGAGCCAAGGTTCCGTGTTGAAGACCGTACTTTGACCTATAATGGTTTACTTTTATAAATTTTGACTTGGATGGAGAGTTGTCTCATTGGCACTCATACCACATCTTCTTATATCTATGTAGAGTATAATATGTATTCCTGACTCACTTCTGGTATGTATTGAAGCTTGCAATAACCTCCTACAAGTACATTGTATTGTTGTGTTATTTTTTTTAGAATCACGATATATTGCTAAAATAACACATACAAACCAAATTTGAGAAAACAAGTATTTAGCAACTTAACAGAAAAGAACAAATAAAGTTCGAAACTGAAGAGCATTGAGAACTCAAAACTCCGAAATGTTTAGCCAAATACAGCTAAGGTTATATATTCTAGGGGAAGAAAATCCTTATTATTTCGAAAAAATCAAAGTTTTGTAAACAATTGATTTATAATTATCACCATATCTATGATAATTCATGTATGTCAACACAGAAGTGCTGACTACTAGGCTGGTGATAACCGCGGGAAGGAAACTACTACGAGTGCGGTATTCTCTGGTGGAAAGTTGTCAAATTGGTTCAAATTGCATCGTGGTGTTGAGAAGGAAGTATACTTTCAGCAAAACTCTACCTAATTTTTATCAACGACCTCATTGACAAATTAGAAACTTGTCAACAAGGTGCTTTTATACATGACCTTAAGGCTAGCACGCCGGTTCAAGCTGGCGATATTTCAATAATCGCAACTGATCGCCAATCTTCACAAGTTATGGTCAAAATTTGCGAAGAGTACAGCATCCGTTGGACCTTTGCGTTATCAGCAGGGAAAAGTCAGCTCTTACATTTTGGTTAATCTACAACTGGAACCGATGTGCTTCTATATAATGAACCAATATCGACAATTAAGACAGCAAAACATTGTGGAATTAAGCTTTATACGTGCCTTAAGACTATGGAACGTACAATAGACATTTGGAGAACCCTATGTGCAACAGTATATCTTTAATCCGTCTAGGTGTTCATCCAGCTATTTTAAACCCTATTGTATATTCAAAATTCGC
Source organism: Mytilus californianus (assembly GCF_021869535.1). Lineage (NCBI taxonomy): Eukaryota > Metazoa > Mollusca > Bivalvia > Mytilida > Mytilidae > Mytilus > Mytilus californianus. The sequence continues at coordinate 759,524 of NW_026262581.1, forward strand.
AAAACAAGTGTGTTATCCGAAGGCGTTGTACGGATGTGAATTATGGGGCAAACTTACTTCAACTGAATGGTTAATGTTGGAAAGAACTCAGCACTACATTTATTATATATTCAAGGTTTACCACGACGCACACGAAGTGATATGGGCCTTCCGATGATCAGTTGGTTCAGCATTGAAAGCTATGTGGACGAGAAGAAACTTCTATTCTTAGGGCGGATATGTAATCTTCCGTGCGAATCTGTATCTTTCCGTATATTAATTCGTAGAGTTAACGACTTTAAATACAACGACGGAAGCCATTCAAATTTGGGATTCACTGTTGACATTATGAACATTTTGCAGAAATATGATTTATCGACATATTTTGATGATTTCTGTGAAACCGGACTTTTCCCATCACCTCTAGTATGGAAGCGTATTGTGAAAACAGCAGTGGCCGCTTTCGAGATTGTTAATTGGACAAGACGTATTAACATTGATGATGACTTTGTTGCTTTTAAAACGATCAAAAAAACATATGCACCTCACTCTGCATGGACTGTAGCATTGAAGCATCCAAACCTACGAAAACAAGCTCATTATTTGATTTCTGTTTGATGTTTAGTAAGAGAAAATGGCATTGGACAATACATTCTCTGTGACAGATGTGGTAGAATGTTTTTGGATCCATTAGTTCACGCTATTGCTTCATGTGACTATCTCGACGAAACACGTGATAACTTTTGGTGTGAAATCATTAATATCAATCCAATAACTTCAGTATCTTCCTAGCAAACATGTCTGATGAAGAACTTTTTTATTATTTACTTTCCTGCAATTCGGACAATTTCCCACTAGAAACCGACCAATTAGAGACATTCCAAGCCATATGCGTTCGATTTATCTTTAAATTTGGATCTTTAATACAAGATTAGAATAACTGTAATATCCGTTACTGACAATTACTCATTTCAACTGATCATGAAATTTCTGATTTAATTTGCCTATTTTGTTAAAATATTTAATTTTGTGTTTATTATAAAATAAAATTGAGAATGGAAATTATGTTTATTATTTACACTCTCCTTCTGGAGGCAATAAAGAATATATATATACATTGTACTGTTGTGTTATTTTTTTGAGAATCACGATATATTGCTAAAATAACACATACAAACCAAATTTGAGAAAACAAGTATTTAGCACCTTAACAAAAAAATTCGATGTTGGAAAATGCAAAATCTTGGATAAATATCGTGATTTTAGTAAACTTAAACTGTTTACCAAAAAGCAAGATATCAATGATATAAAAATTACATTGTGCATTAGCACTGAAGACAAACAATATCGGCATTGGTTTTTGTACTATATTTTTTTGGATTTCTGTCCAATAAGTTGCGTCAGAAATTTGAAAAGGGCTTATTGAATTGGGGAGGGGGTGTAAGTCTGATGTAAGTATATAGAAGTTCTGAAATCATTTGTGAATTTTTATTTATACTTAATTTTTTATGAAAAGCGACTCCTCGGATGCGCAAAATTTATCAAGTATTATTTTTTAGAATTGGGTCGATGCTGGTGGAATGTAAGTACCTGAGGCCCAGTAGTCAGTATTTTTTCGATGATTTGTAATATTTGTTTCGTAAATTATAAGATGATCAATTTAGAAATTAATAAAAAAAAAACTAAGGTACAAGAATCGATCGAAATATTTGCGGGAATATCCCTGTAGTACCCCCTGCATTCATTGGTCAATTGTGAATGAGGTCTGTATAGGGTGTTAACTCACTCATTCATAAAATATAAAATCATTATTTTGAAAAGTTAAAGTTCACATATAAATAACTTATTATAGATCAGGACTGAAGTTTGTACGCCCGACAAAAGACTCATCAGTGACGCTCGAATAAAAAAAAAAGTTGAAAAGAACAAATAAAGTTCGAAACTGAAGAGCATTGAGAACTCAAAACTCCGAAATGTTTAGCCAAATACAGCTAAGGTTATATATTCTAGGGGTAGAAAATCCTTATTATTTCGAAAAAATCAAAGTTTGGTAAACAATTAATTTATGATTATCACCATATCTATGATAATTCATGTATGTCAACACAGAAGTGCTGACTACTAGGCTGGTGATAACCGCGGGAAGGAAACTTCCAAATATACTCATCTTAGATACCAGGATTAAAATATTATACGCCAGACGTGAATTTACCATGACACCAGTAAAAATTACTCGTTGGTTTGATAAAACCATCCTACGGCATTTATTAAAATTTATTTTCAATTTGATTGTTATGCAATTAAGTTAAGTATTTGTTATTTGTTCCAATCAGTATTTTTTGTCTATCATATAAGTTGAATCCGATTTAGACTCGTTGTTTAACTCAGTAAATATCTATCTTGATCCCATTATATCTATCTTATAGAAATTGTCACTAACAGCTACCGCTATCATAATATTTTTGCTTAAAAACAAAGAAATCATCTTATTATTGCACAGAAATTTCCCTGTTGGTACTGACTTTTGATAATCATAATATGAACAGCAAGTTTTCCATTTTTCTATTGGTATATTCAGTTTCAAAATAGGAAAGTTTTCATATTGAACAAATGCTGCGAAACTATGGGAAGTCGTTTTCGTTAAACAATTATTAACCAGTTTTTCGAGAAAAAATACTAGTATAAGTAACAAAAAAACTTGTTTAAGTAACACCTCTGACTGGTCAACTATGAGAACTATTAAATTAACACACTAAAATTCAGAAAAATTCAAAATACACACTGCTCATTACTCTTTACTCATTGAAATTTAAGAAAAGCATACTGGAATAATATAAATTCAATAATTTACAATGCGAATTAAAAATTACACAATGGGAATACAATGTCAAAGTAAGATTAGAATGAAAAACACACATTCTTATGTTTTTCATTTTAAATTTCTGTTTAAATTTGCTTTGCCCTTTTTCGAGAATGATGGTATGATCTCAAGTTAAAAGAAAAATACACCATTTGTCATATTTTGTTTTTTTCATGAAATTCTGAGAAATATTTCTATGATTTTATTAGAAATTTATTTTAGTAAGGGAAGCATACCATTAATAAAACTCTGATTTGTGCAATTTTAAGGAGATCCACTCAAACCCCTACCCTGCTTCATCCCAAAAACTATTTTCTGTCATATGTTCAATTCTAATTGATATCGTACACTAATACTCTCGCAGAATATCAAGACTAACTCAAAAATTGCCTCATTTAACTTTCTTATGTCAATTGCTTTGCTTTTAAAAAGGGTTATATATATATGTATATATATACTCAAGTCTAAATTGAAAACAACGTTCAAACCTATGATTTCGTTGCATAAAAACCGCAATTTTTATACGTGTGCATGCAAAACAAAATTCTTCGTATAGGGGTCAAAATACAGCACAAACAACATTTCCAAAAGACCAAAAAAGTGAAAAAGTATATTTTAACAAACACATTTGACTAGAAGGTCGAACAACGGATGTTTTTAAACCCTACTGACTGCCATTGGCGATTGCCAAATAAACGTATCACCAGATGTAACAAAATGGATCTTAACTATTAATTTAATACCAAACAGAAAACAATAAACTTGCGGAAAAGATGGTATACCGCAAACAAAAGGTGCAAAAATTAGTACACCATATCCGGATTTCGACACTTAATGTCTCTTCAGTGATGTTAGGAATCGAAACGGTATTTGGGAGGCCATATAATTTACCTCAATTTAGGATAGACTCTTGAATTTTGAAGAGTCGAAATAGGATGAACGGATCATATAAACCCGAAGGCAAATATAATTCAAGCCCAAACGAAAAAATATAAACAAGTCTAAATTGAAAACAACGTTCAAACCTATGATTGCGTTGGATAAAAACCGCATTTTTTATACGTGTGCATGCAAAACAAATTTCGTGGTAGAGGGGTCTAAATACAGCACGAACAACATTTTCCAAAAGACCAAAAAAGTGAAAAAGTATATTTTAACAAACCCATTTGACTAGCAGGTCGAACAACGGATGTTCTCAAACCCTGCTGACTGTCATTGGCGATTGCCAAATAAACGTATCACCAGATGTAACAAAATGGATCTTAACTATTAATTTAATACCAAACAAAAAACAATAAACTTGCGGAAAAGATGGTATACCGCAAACAAAAGGTGCAAACATTAGTACACCATATCCGGATTTCGACACTTAATGTCTCTTCAGGGATGTAAGAATCGAAACGGTATTTGGGAGGCCATATAATTTACCTCAATTTAGGATAGACTCTTGAATTTTGAAGAGTCGAAATAGGATGAACGGATCATATAAACCCGAAGGCAAATATAATACAAGCCCAAACGAAAAAAATATAAACAAGTCTAAATTGAAAACAACATTCAAACCTATGATTGCGTTTGATAAAAACTGCAATTTTTTTACGTGTGCATGCAAAACAAATTTCTTGGTAGAGGGGTCAAAATACAGCACAAACAACATTTTCCAAAAGACCAAAAAAGTGAAAAAGTATATTTAAACAAATGCATTTGACTAGCAGGTCGAACAACGGATGTTTTTAAACCCTACTGACTGCCATTGGCGATTGCCAAATAAACGTATCACCAGATGTAACAAAATGGATCTTAACTATTAATTTAATACCAAACAGAAAACAATAAACTTGCGGAAAAGAAGGTATACCGCAAACAAAAGGTGCAAAAATTAGTACACCATATCCGGATTTTGACACTTAATGTCTCTTCAGGGATGTAAGAATCGAAACGGTATTTGGAAGGCCATATAATTTACCTCAATTTAGGATAGACTCTTGAATTTTGAAGAGTCGAAATAGGATGAACGGATCATATAAACCCGAAGGCAAATATAATACAAGCCCAAACGAAAAAAATATAAACAAGTCTAAATTGAAAACAACGTTCATACCTATGATTGCGTTGGATATAAAACCGTAATGTTTATACGTGTGCATGCAAAACAAATTTCTTGGTAGAGGTGTCTTAATACAGCACAAACAACATTTACCAAAAGACCAAAAAAGTGAAAAAGTATATTTTAACAAAACGCATTTGACTAGCAGGTCAAACAACGGATGTTCTTAAACCCTGCTGACTGCCATTGGCGATTGCCAAATAAACGTATCCCCAGATGTAGCAACATGGATCCTAACTATTAGTTTAATACCGAACAGAATTTAATGCCTTTTTATCTTAGCGATCACTACAAGGATACATATAAATGCTTACAAATACTAATCAGTCCATACGAATAAAACAATATAAACATAAGGAGATGATGTATGATTGCAAATAAGACAACTATCCACCAAAATAAATGACGTGGATGTAAAACAACCATGTAAAAATAAAAAGAACGAAGGTTTTTAGGGAAGAAAATAGTTAAAAGAAAACGTGGATTGCTAGACATATATTTCGATATTCACCTCTGTGAATCTAGTGTTAAAGCCAAGAAGATCAAATTTCGTAAAAGAAGAGGGTAGATAAAAATATCAAGTAAAACCGCTATGGTGTTGGTCACAGTGTCGTCAGGTCACAAAAGACGCTACTTCATCGTATTGTAAAAATTGGTGTAAACGGGAAAAAGATGAAAAGAAAACTGTTGATTCTTATTTTTTAATGAATGTATGAATGTTGTGGATATTCGAATATCACATTTCGAAAATGATTTAAAACTAGATAAAAGAGTACATAATACGCCTATCTCTAGACCTAGAATATGAAACAAACTTTAAGTACTGGAAAAGCGGTTGTGTTTGTAGCGCCCAGCAAACCAGCCAACAATGTGGTGTTGGTATGACGTTAATACTACACGGAAGTTCTTAAGAATGAAATCAATAATTCTTCTACATTCAGGTCCGTGCGGTCCACAGAGCATATTATAAACAGTCATATCATAACTACGCCACAGTTTGAGGCATTCTGGACATTTGAAGGTCCCTACTATGTATTGGTTACCTAAACTTCACAAAAAACCGGTAAAATGTCGTTTCGTCTCGGCTTCTAGTAAGTGTTCTATTACTAATTTTTTTGTGCTTTTAACGAGTTCCTTAACTACTATCAAAGAACTTATCATTAAATTTTGTAATAAAACATAAGAAAATAGTGGAATTAACTATTTGTGGAGTGTAAAAAATTCTTTAGATGTTTTACATTTATGTACGTTTCAGCAATAAAGTTTGTCGACAGGTATTCGTATGGACGCCAATTGCGCCCTTTTAATAACAGACTTGTTCTTGTACTGTTATGAATCACAGTTTATTGAAAAACTCAAAAAGACCTGTCTAAATTGCATCTTATCGTTATCTTGATGATATTTTTTCGTTAAATAATCAATAATTTTCTAAATATTCTGCCAAAATTACCCTAATGAACTAACTTTAAATAAATCAAATATAAACGGTAATGACTATCTTTTCCTAGATTAAGATATTTCAGTTTTACATGGGAAACTCTACACAAAACTTTTTGACAAAGGGGACGATTTTTCTTTCCCTATTGTTAATTTTCCTTTTTTTTGTATCGGGGTGTTTTTTTGGCACCAACTTACGGTGTTTAATTATCACAACTCATTCGCTATGCCCGTGTCTGTAGTGACGTTTTGAATTTCAATGAACGTAATCTATGTATTACGGGTAAATAATTTCAGAGATTTCGTTAGAACAAATAACTTAAAACCATAACTAAATTTTTCCATAGATACAAAGATTTGGTTTGAGAAATTTAGCTGTAACTAAATAGTATTGTTATATATATATATATATCATGCATATGCACATTCACGGTTCTACACCTGTAATTTGGCATTGCACAAGGTCATGTTTTTCTCTGACTTGTAATGACGTCTTTACACTAAATCCATTTGGTGTTGGATGTGTACTGATTGATATTTTAGTCATTTGGTCCTTGTCATTCGGTCTCTGGTGGAGTGTTGTCTCAACATCTTCTTATTTTTAAGAACAGAAAAACGTTATCATTTGTTTACATCGTTTATTTAAACTATACTATTCACCACATTAAATGCATTATTTTATAAGATATGTCTGTTAACACCTACATATATAATGTAGATAAATGTCCTTAAGGATTGAACGAGAAATGTAAAGCAAACTTTCTGAAAGCTATTTTCAGCATTATTTACATACAGCTTTAATATAACATCACTTACTGTGACTGTTTAATTGCAAAATATTTTGTGATAATCATTTGGTTACATCAATACAAGCTTTATTATGATTCGAGGCAAAATATCAGTTATCATGCCGATTGTGTTCATACAATGGGGTAATGTTATACGTAATATCTCCGTCTTCTTTTCTCACATATTAAAATAGATTTTATTAAGTTCAACGAGGACTTACCATGGAACATGTTTTTATTAAATTTTGCAAAGATTGCAATCATAACACCACGATTTATATCATACTTTTCTTAAATTCGCAGTTGGTTAATTAAGAAATTATTAACATAAGTCCAAACTCCTTTAGGCAAAGTTGACCTAGATGAATTTAGCTACTCTTTTTTTCACCCTTTTAATCACAATATTATAGGCATTTTAGTCTTAAACGGTCATATGGATCAAAACATCATCTGAAAAGTCTGAACAATAAATCATTCAGTCATGTTCAGTCTCAGTCAATTGTCAGACTTATATAAACTTCGGTTAATTCAGTACTGCGCAGACAATTCACTTGCAGTCAATTCAGTACTGTTCAGTATCTTTTCAGACAATTCAGTATCATTTTGATGAGTACAGGTAAATAACATCTACGGAACAGTCAACTGAACATAAACTGTAAAGTGAATTGTCTATACAGTACTGATTTTACCGCAGTGGATAGATCTGAAAATTGACTGAAAGACCGAAAATGACTTAATGATATATTATTCATTTTTTTAAGAGTTCCTTAACCAAAATGACAGTTTCAGATCAAAGTTTGTCGATTACTGTCAAATAGCTTTATATAGTCAGGTATTTATACATCTTTGAATTTCATATTTGTGTGTTTTAACGTTCCCCATGAAGATAGCCTCAGAAAAGTGCCCGGACACTCGCAATTTAGGACTTGATATTTTTATTTACTTATTTATTGAACTTAGTCGGTACTACTACTGGTGAGTTTAAGATCTTGGTGGTGTCATCATAATTTCAGTAGTCAACGCATCTGTATTGACATGGTTCATGACACACTTTTCATAAACTCTCCGTTGGTCAAATAAGAAATCACGAAACAAATATTCTTACTTAAATAAAATTTTTATACTCTATGTTGTCCATTTTTGTCATATAGCTCCACACATGCACGTATTGGTGTCTATATGCATCGTTTAAATTCAAATGTTATGTTTTCCTTTGAGCGATCTTGATGAAGGTTAATCTAGAACAAAAAGTCAGGAAAATGGCTATTGTTATCTTATAGTTCTGTTGTGTCTTTGTTCTCCTCTTATATTTGATGTGTTTCCCTCAGTTTTAGTTTGTAACCCGGATTTGTTTTTTCTCAATCGATTTATGAATTTCGAACAGCGGTATACTACTGTTGCCTTTATTCGGATGCCCATACGCTATAAAGTGTAATTTTCATTTACTACAACTGGGTCGATACCACTACTGGTGAATATTTAGCCCTTGATGGTATCATTATCTCAAAAGTCAGGGCATATGTATTGACATGATTTATAACACATTTTTTTTTTAGATCATCGGTTTATAAAACTGGGAAGAAGAAAAAATCAGGTATTGAGAAAGTAAGGTTTTAACTCCCCCAAGTATGTTAATCAGTTAAAAAGATGAATTTGGAAACTCATGTTTCCTTTTTGTAATATAGTTCCATGCGTATTCATGTATTTATTCATTCTTGCATTCAAATGTTTGTGATGTGGTGTTTCTTCTGAAGTTAAATCTAGAAAAACGCCTCGGACGCACGAAGTTTATAAAATGCTATTTCCATATGCATGTAAGTATAATTTATAAACGTAAACAATTGATGTTGTTATTATCTATCCAATTGATTAACGTCTAGTGCCAAGTATTTTACGCAAATCTATGGCTAGAACAAATTCAAGACAAAACCAATTGTGGGTTCTGCAAAGTGAGTTGATTGTACTGAAGGACGGGAAATTTTGACTGCCACTAGAGAAAGTGCTGACCCCTAAAAAAATTAAATTCTTGAAAGTGATATTAATGTGCAGAAAAGTAATAAGCAGATATGTTCATTTGATTTTAGGTACTCTTTCTGATTTGACCATGAGGAATAATGAAACTCTTTACACTTGAAGGTCAATGAAATTTGCATAAGAGTAAATATTGTGTTTGCCGGCGGTTTCAAAATGTGTCGTGAATATATGGGGTAAAATAATTTATATTTAACTTAAATCAAATTTGATTGTGAATAATCTTTTAACTTGAGCGATCTAGTCTAAAATAAAAGCAAACATGCTTGCTATCATCAATGTTGAATATCAATAAATCTATCGAGTGTCAATTCATGGTTTACAATTCATCTCTGAAATATATTTGATATATTTTTTGCAAACTTGAATTTTACTGGACAGTAAATAAGACGTGTATGCATGTACTTACTGTGTTCAATAAACAAGAATTAACTATTTAAGAGAAAACTACTTTTAAATATTACGTTTACTAAAGATTTAAACAACAAGGATAGTATTGAACCCGGAAATTACAATGTAGGAATTACCTGAAGTAGAGTATGGGTAAATTGAATTAAATCATTTATGCAGTGCTAAATTCCATGTCATTTTCACATCTGGAGCAGGATCTGCTTACCCTTCTAAAACACATGAGATAGATTTTTTGTGGCGTTCGTGTTGCCCTTTTTTAATTTTAATATTTTTTGTTTTTTAGACTGTTGTTTATCTTTTGGTCGCTTTTTTGGCATGGCATTATCAGTTCGTTTTCGACTTATGAGTTTGAATGTTCATTTGGTATCTTCCGCCTCTCTTTTTTCATTACCTTTGATTAATATTTGTAAATTGTTTATCATTAAAATTTGTAAACCCACTTACATCGTTCAAATATCTAACCTTAAATTTGTAACTTATAATCATGTTGCCCACAATTTCAATATACTGCAAATACTTACTGTTCAATTTTAACATCGTTTTCAAACATAACCTATATTTTGAACAATATACACTTTTTGGCTGAACAATACTGTATATTATCAAATTAAGAAAACCGTTCTTAAATGCATCGTTGATTTTACAGTATAAAAATACTGTAGGTCATATTTCAACAAAATTGTACATTTAAATTATTTAAGATTTTGTTTATTAACCCATTTTTTCTGAATGCATCATAATCGAGGGAATAACCAATCAGAACATTAATAGGCACAATAGAACTAAACACACTTGGTAGTTATCCCATCTGTCTCCTTCTCCATTACTCTTTGTAAGTCGTTCTTGTCTGAGTAGTTTTATTTTGTCGGTATTACAGTTGCTACTTTGAAGCTTTGAGTTTTCCATCCGTTTTTATTATCTTAATAGTGTAATGAACCATGTACAACCATATACAGTGTAAAATCCAACAACATGACACATTTCAACTACAAAATCGCAGACATAATACAAACTCTGTTTGATTATGGTGCCTTACAACAGGAAAATGAAGTTGGAGGACACGATTTGTTTTTATTCAAATTGTCTTTTTAGCAATAGAAGATGGATTTTTTTTCCAGTGTTGTAACTTTATTTTATCTTTTTCTTTAATACGGCCATAAGAATTTTGAGGAAGACTGACCTTTAGACCATATTTAGTACAAGATGATTAACGAACATTTTACAATACAAACATGCTGTGATCTATAACACAAAAAGCTCATCACATGAAAACAACTGAAACATGTTAAATTTGAACTTATCAACATAGAACTGACAAATGTCTAAATTGAGCTAGAAAATTACAAGTGTGGACCAGACTAAGAATTGTCATTTTGGAAATGAAAAAATTCAGAAAAATTCAGAAATTTCAAATAGGAAGAGAAATTCCAAATTGGAACTGACAAATTCCAAATTGGAACAGAGAAAAACTACTTGGAACTGAGAAATGACAAATGTCTACTAAGAAATTAGAAATGTCAACTAAAAAATGAAAAATGCCAAGTTGGAATGAGAAGTTTAAACAACTTAATGTCCCTAACTGTTGGAAAATCAACCCTGAAGCGATACAATAAGCTATTGTACAAATGTAAATATCATATTAGACAGCACTGAAGTCCTGAAGTCGAAACATTGCTTTGAGTAGTTATAATTTGTATTTATTTTTCTACTCAAAACATAAGTAGATCGAGTTAACTGTTATAATATATTACAAGTTTGTCGTTAAAGTTGATGAGAAATTAGCATGCGCTATCAAAACATTGATATTTTTTTACATATAAAATTCATGAAAAGATGACCATGTACTACATAATAGGTGGTTTCTTTTTAACAAAAGTAAAAAAAAAAATTGAGAACAATCTAGTAAACAAGTTGATGTGAGAAAAAATTTAGATGAGAAACTGGGGGTTATCTCTGGTGCTTCGGAAGGGTAAACAGATCTTGCTCAACATGTCGTATAAGCTCTGCAACATGGATCGACGAAAATCCATTACCACGGGAAAAATGGTATATCGAAAAAGACAGTGATATGACACTGATAACATGTGGTTCTGCTACACACAGAGAGTTTGAAACTTGAAAAAAAGATTTAACGCCCTATTCCGACTGTAGGGGTCTGCTTGTTTTACCATTCCAAAGTGTCGAACAAGTGCTTCCTCAACTTAGGTCTGCCTTTGGAAGGGGACAATCCAAAAGGCTATATTTCAGAACTCAAGTCAATGGTTTATTGTTCAATGGATTAACATCTACATTAACTTAGGTTTAATATAAATAATAATGTTGCATATATTATTTTCGTGTTATAAACATTTTATGAGCACGATGGGACACACTTTATTTAATAGAAGGTAGGACAATCGGTCATACAAGTGCCAGTTCTATGTGCATCCATATGAGAAATGGGTTATAAAATTTTATCCTTTTTATAAAGTATTGAAACGTAAATAGTAATTCAACTTTAGCATTACAACAGCACATGTCAATATAAAGGAACTGTTACTTTCTTTCGACTGATCAGCCAAGCCGCCCCCTCTCCTTGAGAACATAACCGATCTGTTTGATAACATCAAGAATTAATATGGATTATTAAGTTATATAAGTTATTCAAAATAAAAAAAAATCCTTATCATCTCGTCTATTATACTTCATATGACTATAAAGACGCAAGCAAACACAACCGTAATCGATAAAGTGCAAACAGTAAGTGTCTGCTTAAAGGTTAAAAAAGGCAAATTCGTTGTGTTGTTTCGTTTCTTTTTACTTGATTTTTATTAGTTTATCAACATATGTTGCTTTTAGTTTCCTGTAGTAGCGGGCATATATTGACCCTACTTTCCAAATTATGAGAGGTTTTATTTTTCTTGATCACGTTAGAGAAAAGTAAAATAGCAAAAATTCCGAACTCCAAGGAAAATTCAAATCGGAAAGTCCCTCAACAAATGCCAGAATCAAAAGCTCAAACATCCCAAACGAATGGAAAACAACTGTCATATTCCTGACTTGGTACAGGCAGTTCCTTGTGTAGAAAATGGTGGATTAAACCTGGTTTTATAGCTAGCTAAACCTCTCATTTGTATGACAGTCGGATAGAATTCCATTATGTTGACAACAGTGAGTGAGCAAAACAAACAGACATAATAGGTAAAATTGTAAAAAAATAGGGGTACAGCAGTCAACATTGTGCTATAATCTTAATCACTATAAAAACAAATAACTATTCCAACAAAGAATCACCTGGTTCACCCAAAGTAACGGATAATTTTTTCTAATAAGATAAGTGCTAATTGTAACAAAAAACGAGTTATACGCTGCTTCCTGAACATGATATTTGAATGGTTTGAAGAATTTGTTTTTAATCGAACATTGGTAATATGTTACTGAAAAAATCCTACCCGTTTTGACAACATTTCTTCAAATATTTGTTCATAAAAAACGAATTGTAGGTATTTTTCAATTGGAGTATAATGCCAATCCGGTTTTAACAAAGCAGAGAATTCCGGTTCAGGGATCGATGAAAAACACTTCATGTGTCATCAATAAGTGCATATTACAGTGATATGTAGTTGCTTTTCCAGACGCAGAAAATAATACCTACCATTATAACCAAATCACGTTCTATTCTGTCTAATACCTCGCATTACATTTTAATTTCTTAATACATATTTTTATATTATCTTTTATGTTAGCTTAATTCCTGTGGTATTGGATAATAAACATTTCACTGATTTTGAGAGTTGCAATTTAAACTTAATGACGGGATATTAAACAATTATGCAAAAAACTTCTATTTTCAACACAGTATGGTGGTATCATTATTACATTAAAATGAATAATATATAAAAAAAAAAAACACACAAACAAATCAAACGTTAATTTGAAGGAAAATTTTCTCTGGAATTAATGGTGTCGACTATTATGACTTATCTAATGTACCTTCAGTTCTTTTCATAAGTATTTCGTAAAGCTACAGGGTGTAATTTTTTCAACAGACTAGGTACCTACGTACGGTTAATATGCATTAATATTTTGAAAATAATTCAATAGGAATAGATTAAACTTGATTAGAGACTATATGAATTGCAGATACTTGTAAGTAAAATACGTTAGAGAATGGCTTATTTGCAGATTTGCTTTTTTAAAGGTGATTTCTGATTAACCTTTCCCAAGATCACACGCGAGGAAGCCTTAAGCAAAAAAAAAACGAAAACGTTATAGATTTCGTCCGAAGCGTTATTCTGGATTAACCCTTTATCAGGAACGCTCAAGGCCGAATATTTGAAAGCCAAGGATGTATAAGAAGCGAAACAGTTGAATAACTATATAAACAAAAAGGGCATTAACACAATAGCCAAATCCATCTAAAGCTAGCTTTGCCTGAGGGAGTTGAAACCTTAGTTTATTTATAATTTCAAAATTTATTAATGGACAATTTTAGAAAGGTTTGTTATAAATCATGTCAGTACCGAAGTACTGAATAAAGGCAACAGTAGTATACCGCTGTTCAATAAATCTGTCATAAATCGATTTATCTGAAACAAATCCGGGTCACAAGTCAAAACCGAGGAAAACACATCAACTATAAGAGGAAAACAACGGAACAACATAAACACTTAAATGCTACAAAAACGACGCCAACATACATAGAAACGGACTATCTGATAACAACTGCCATATTGCTGACTTGGTGCAGGACATTTAAGAAAAAATGGTGGGTTGCACCTGGTTTTATGGCTAGCCAAACCTCCCGCTTATATGGCAAAGTTAAACATACCGCTAAAATGACAACATTCCGTGACAGGAATACATTACAACTTAACGCAACAATACTCAGGACAGAGACATACATAATTAAATAATATAATAAAACATTACAACATGTAAACCACAGAATAACAACGGACACCTCCCATTTACACCACAATAGAATTATGAATTGTGCGTCACACGAATGTATCAACGCCACAAAAAGTGACGTCTGAGTTAAATTTCTAAAAATAGAATATAAAATTGGGATTGAGTTTGTAATGGTGTTATTTTATGTATTTTCTAACCATTAAAAGAATATAAATAGAGAATTGTGTTAGTAATGGTGTAATTATTTGTATTCACTAACGATGTCGGTTTTTCATCTAAATCAAAACTGTAAAAACAAATAAATCCTGTGCATATAGTAGCTTTAAACTAAAAATCATATAAATGAACTAGCTGATTAATTATCTTAACTTTTACATACATGTAAAAAAATAAAATAGAATTCAAACCATAAACGATAAGACATAACACAATATCCAACCAGAATTACAAACGAAACATCATAAATAAATACATTGTATGCTCTATGGTCGGGTTGTTGTCTCTTTGACACATTCCCGAATTTCCATTCTCAATTTTATGAATGTTAGATGTATAAATACCGAGACACGTCTGATAGCAATGCGAATTCACACTCGGGAAAACAGTCATATTCGGGAATAGGTCACGTTCTGGACAGTTTTAAATGTCGGTCTATTTCTGAAATTAATTCTAACATAACTTTTGATTTTTTAACCCTGTATACCAACATTCCCCATGTGAAATTATAAAATTGTTTTGAATAAACATTGAACGACAAAATTTCTTCTTATGTGACGTTTACATTTTCTGACGTCAGACACGCGAAGCATTGAATGTGGTTTTTAATTTGATAGATGCTTTTGTACTTTTTTGTAAATGATTGTTTGTTTTGATATTGTAACACAGTGATGACTGCTATACCCATATTTTGACTATTTTATTTATTATGTCTGTTTTGTTCACGCATTGTTGTAAATATAACGAAACTTGAAGAGACTGTCGTACAAGTGAGAGGTTTAGCACTATAAAACCAGGTTACTCCACCATTTTCTACATTTGAAAATGCCTGTACCAAGTCAGGAATATGACAGTTGTTGTCCATTCGTTTGATATGTTTTGTCATTTGATTTTGCCATGTGATTAGGGACTTTCCAATTGAATTTTCCTCGGAGTTCAGTATTTTTGTGATTTTACTTTTTCGGTACTTAGCAGACCAGACGACGTAAATGGTAAACCACAATATAAGACGTGGTGAAAATGTCGTTATTTAGTTTAGACACAGACACATCGTATAGATCATTCAATTAGTGATGGTGTCCATAAAATTTACGAATACTAAGCTGATGATACCCCGGGGACTGATAGTCCAACAGCAGAGGTATCGACTAAGTACAAACTCATACTAACGTCACATTGAGTCCCTTCATGCAAACGTCACATTGCATGAACCATTAGACATTGCAATCAGTTAAAAAAAGGATTTATAATTTGTAATTCACATGTAAGTCTTATTTATTGATTTAATACAATTTTGACCCTAATGTATCAAAACATTCATTAATTAGAAACATTTCAGATAATTAGGTCATGACTTGGCCTTAATTTCAAAGTCGAACATCAATTGTTGTATATTTATAAATTACCTATTTAGAATTATCAAAGGTCAAGATCGTTTTGGGTCTTGCATAACCCTTTAAATTCACTAAAAACAAATAATACCTGATTACTCATCTCATCTTTTCAGAAAAATGTTTATATTGGCCAAGCTTTGATCCCGCCACTTGACTCTGACGTATTGAAAGGGACGTCATTAGAGATATGTGTCATACTTTTCACTACAAAGACTTCATATGTAATTGGGAGAACATTTTGAGTAAATTAACACACAGCACCATTGTCGCACAAAACATTTTTTTTTTATCTGAGAATGGATAAAGACAAAACAACATATACTAATGAAATGCGACGACTAGGCGCTTTCTTATCTATCATGATGCAAAACTCAAAAAAGTAAGACGTTGAATATTTTCGTCATTTAAAGAATTTCCAGTCATTCTATTGCTCTATAACTCGTGCAAATGGTATTTCTTTAATCAGAGCAAGTCTGTTTAATTCAAGTACATTCATGTAATATTTAAGTCTAAAAACCGAAATAGTCTGAAATGTGTATTAGATACAATACAAAGGTAACAAAGAAACAGGCCGGTAACAAACGTTGAGGGATAGTTTTTCTGCACGAGTAGTCAGGTGAAGATCCGAGGCGATAGCCGAGGACCTTGACCTGACTACAAGTGCAGAAGAACTTAACGGCAGTTTGTTTCCGGCCTGTTTTTTTTTATTACCTTTGTTTTGTATCTGACTTGTACGACGTTTCAAGAAAGAAGTAGTACATTTTGCATTTAGAAGAGGTAGCAAAATTAAACAGATTAGAAACTTAAATGGCCATATACCAGTTAATGTAAGTTACAGTTTAAACAAACTTTTTTTTTACTTCCCTTCAGTCGAGAGTTTTTTTTTCTCAAGAAATTCAAGAATCTAATTTTTTATAAAAAAAAACCAATCATGTCAAGTAAAAGTTGAATGTCGTACACATTTGAGACTTTTTAAAATGCAGTTTCGCAAGTAAGTAATGTATGAAAAACATTTCAGAGGTAAGCAATCTAACATTTGATTTTTATTTGGGGAAAAACGGAAAAGAGGGGGTGGGGATTAAAATAAATTTGAAATAAACAGGCTTGATCCTTTTTTTGTTGAAAAAAGCAGGATGTGCTATTCCATTCCCCCTTAAAAAAATAATAAAAATCGTACGTTTGCTCCCAAATATATGAATTCATTATATATGAATTCAATAACAATATAAATGTATAAAAAGAATGAATTTCATTTTTCATTAGTGAATGAAATGTTATTAAAAAATGGATTTTGTCTTGTTATTTGATATATATTATAATATAGGCATATATTTAGGATTTTTTTAAATTGTTTCATGCTTGTAGGTTTTTATATGTCTTTAATAGTGTTGATCGGGATTAGACACGTGATACAATATGACCCAATCGCAGCTTATCGTCCTCAATTGATGACATAAGTTGAATGATTTTCTTCAAGATTTGCTGCTTTCAACATGTATTAAAAGGACACTTTTTATTTATAGGATCAATCGTGCATTGGTGAGTTGATAGGGACTTTATATTTTGATTAGATTTGATTTTTTTTTTTATATATATTTTTTGTCTTTTTTATTGAAATATAAACGTCGTTACCAGCATTTCTTTACTTTCGGCATTGTCCAAAATACTATTCATGTCCATATATTGAAAAAAAAATACATTTACGAACCAACCATTTAGCTTCAAAAGGTGGTATGTTTTTTTTAGTAAGAAAATTATTTAGTTTTTCAACACTATCAATCAAATATTTTTTTTCGAAATTAGCACTTTTATATACGGTATTCGGAAAATCAGGAATCAGAACATTATTTTGTCATCTGCTTGACCACAATAAATTTTTTCTCATAAAATTGGGGATCAGAATATTTTTTTAGGAAAAAACCATAACACCCCTTTTGAAGTTAAATGATCAATCCCTTAGTGTACTGATATGAATAGTAATATACCCGAATTGTTTGAAAAAAAATATTATTATTGATGCCAATTAACGTAAATATTTTAATAAAAAGGACAAGAAATATGTCGGTGAAACAAAAAGTTCAAATCTAATTGAAATTTAAAGTGCCCATGAACTCACTGATCATGCACGAGTGATTCTATTCATAAAAAGTGTCCGTGTAACAACTAAAAAGTGTCCGTGTATCATCTAAAAAGTGTCCGTGTAACACCCGTTAATGTACTGTTTTTCTATAGCTCTGCTGGGGCAAAGTCGTACAAATTTCATTAAGGGCAACGCACCTTTATTTAATCAATAAATATGTTTACTTTTAAGTTTTATACAGTAACATTTTGGTAACACGTGATGAAAAGATTCGTACCGATTGCCTACATTTTTTTGTATTTTGTTTTGATACAAAAATGACAAATTTCGAATGGAATAACTATATGTACTTTGAGATAAAAACACAACTTCCAATTTATAAACAACAATTTTCGAAGCTGCAGAATATAACGTGGTACACACGTATAGGTAGTTTTATTGAACATGATACAGAAATTGTCATCTCAAGTTTATGTACATGTGTACGAATAATGTCATATTAGTGTATACACTAGGGATTGTCTTACTTCTGACATTAGGAACAGATTTATACTTTATTATAGACTATATGGTTTGCAGATACTTGTCCTCCAAACTGATTAGCTTCGAACGCTGCTGCTGAGACTAACGTAGACACAACGGATATCAACAGTGAAATTGAGAATGCAAATGGGGAATGTGCCATAGAGACAACAACCCGACTTTTACTTTTAATTCTGGTTCATTTGTATCTTTGTTTGGATTGTATTGAACATCTGTTTGGTTGCCACGCAAATGTTCTCATACACTGATCAGGGCATTGTATAGTTTGGTGGTCTTATCGATTGCTATACAAGTGGATTTTGCTCGGTTTGCACAAATTCGTCTCACCGGACCATTAATTAAAATGTCCCAGGGTTTTCACTATTTATCATTATGAAATGACAAAAAAAAAGTCATTAGGGCTGTCCACCTTTACACAAATCTTGTAATTTGAACAGTAGCCATCACGTGATATCTTTTAAGTTTAATCCCTTTCATTAGTTAAGTACCAGGTTTGACGGCGTAACTCATACTCCATATATTGGTCATACAAATATCACTAGGCATAAATTGTTAAAATAAACAATATTATGGTCATATTCTTAGTTTTGCATGTTACATAATAACATTAACGGTACCAATTTTACTCCAGCAGATGCGCATTTCGGAAATTAATGTATCTTTAGTGATGCTGGAGGCCAACATATTTGAAAATTCAAAAGCTAATTTGACCCCCCTCCAAAAAAAAAGACGCAATGTTTTGTCAAATCCAGACAAGGAATCATTGCTTCGGATGCGGGATATATATATTTTTTAATTCAAAATGACATGTGTTATCTAACTTAAAATTATCATATATGGTTTCGGACATTGGCATGCATATCCAAATCTACCATTTTACTACATACCTACCAAACTAATTTATTATTACATTTTGATCTCGTTTATTTTTTTATCTATATTATATATAATTTGAGTATGGTGCCATTATGATTCATTAATTCAATGACCTGGGGCAGTTCTCACGATCAATTCTGTGATTTTTACATTTTGACTTGATTCATATATATATATATAGTTATGTAAAAGAATAGTTAAAGCCAAAATAGTTAGCGGTACACCATGATTTGAAAAGCTACATTATCTAAATATAGCAAAATGGTATAACTAAAAAACAATTGTATAGCTAGTTTTGGATAGCTTTCAATTAATTAAGATATACGGACAAATGAAGGACCATATTTCAGGAGGAATGGCCATCAAACATTTTTAAAAGAGATATTAAACCAGCATTACCTGTATATGTGTAAATGACCATATTTTGTTGACAAATGTTAACTATTTTTACTTTAAAATCAACGTTGTCAGATTAAGAGATATCAAATGTATGTTTCTTTTCATCATAAATAAATTGAATAACATGAGTGCTACAAAACAATTTCTCATAGTTCTGAAATGAGATCCAAATTAGAAACGAATCAATTTAGAATATTTAGAATGACAAAAGATACAACCATGAGGCTAATAACTTGTTACACTAGACGCACGTTTCCTCTGCATCAGAATCACCAGTATTAGTGACCATCCAATCAAAAGTAAGAAAGCAAAAATCAAACAAAAATACTAACACAACATGTTCATTTCTGATGCATAATACCTGCTTTCTTATAACATAAACGGTACCATATTTACTGCACCTGATGTGAATTTCGACAATCAATGTCTCTTCAATGATGCTGGCGGCTAGACTTATTGACAGGGTTGGCAAAGTATTACCCGGGCGGGAAAACCCTGGTGAGAAAATCCGGGTTTTCCCGGGCTTGGCAATACTCCTAATAACGGGTTATATTGGGCAATACAGGGTAATATGATTTTTCAAGCTTATTTTTACACATAAGAGTAAAGACTTGTTGTAGTTTAATAGTATTATAGCTAAATAAACACATTTTATACAGATAACCATTGAGAGTCAGTCATGAATATTGAATTTCTTCCTTTTCTCCACTAATTCTACATGTATGTACATGTAGGCAGAATACAAGTTTTGGACATTTCAGGATACCTAGTTAATTTCCAAGCTTTGTTTCAATATTAAATCCAACAATATTAAATCCAAGTTGAAAAAAAGCATTTAATTGCAGTGTTTAAGTGAATTGTAAATTTTAATTGTTATACAATCATACTGCTAAATAAACACTCTAAGGGGAAAGGTCATGAACACTAATAGAAATCAAAAGGCTGATTATTGCTATATAAACAAATGTGTATTATAATCTGAATAATTACTTATAAATTGGTGATGTACATAAACATATATATGCTAAAACTTAGTAAACATTTTTAGTAATGAACAAAAAATGTTTAAAAGTAATTTTCCTATAGAATTGTAAATTCTAAATATTAGCAGAAGTCCATTACTGGACTTCTGATATTAGTTATATTTATTAAAAAAACAAATTGAAGTCTTTGACTTTATATTGCATTTGTGATTAATCACTGAATCCTCTTTAAAATTCATGGCAGTATTTCATATTACCCCGTATTGCCCAGTATTACCCAGTAAAACCCGGTTTTTCCCAGTATTTCCCACTGGGTTGGGCAATACTCATACAACCCGGGTTTTTGCCAACCCTGCTTATTGAACATCCAAAACCTAGTATACACATTCAACAACCGACAAAACAAAACAGGACCAAAGGTAAATCAAAACACAGACAAGGAAGCAGAGATGTGCACGATGAAAACTAAGGCAACTTTATACACTATCATTGAAATTTCATTTTAATATCTTTTTCATTATTTCCCAGTCACGTATTAATGTATATGCCATGTCATATACAGGACATGATAAAGTATTGGCTAACATATCCACGAGCATTTAATACGATAAAAACTCAGAATGATGTCGTATCTCTATCTTAAAAGATGTAGGCACCATACCAATGAGGGCATCTTCTATAAAACATGTGTGCTTACATATTTTACTGATATATTGATATATCCAATATTCGTGCACTGTAGGAAAACATGAAATGAATTTTTACTCGCTTTGCTCTCTGTTTCTAAAGCGTGTACAAATGATTTTTATTTTTTCTGCAATGTACGAATATTTTCTATATATCCATTTCACAAACTAATTTAATTTGACTCTCGCATGCAAAGTTTAGCTAGAAATTTTATTTGATAATAAAACGTAACTGAAATAAAATTTGAAGTATTAGTCAAGGAGCAATAATTAAACAAGGAGACCTAAGTGTGTTTGTTTTTCTATTGTGTGTCATTTAAACAAATATCTTGATCTTCTTTATTCTGACTAGAAATGACTGATGATTTAAATATCCACACCACAAAACAAATATATTTATTAGCATAGATAAAATGTCCTGGCAAATTTGTGCCCATATGTCTGTTTTTAAGTTATCCTATTATAAAAATAAGAAGATGTGGTATGATTGCCAATGAGACAACTCTCCACCAGATACCAAATGACATAGAAGTTTACAACCATAGGTCACCGTATGGTCTGTTTATGATTGTTTGGATCGCTCATCCAATTTTGTCATTATATCGGAACTCTAAGCAACTGTCATACAAGTTGGATGTTTAGCTAGTTATCAAACTAGGTTAATCCAACCATTTGTTTTTCGAAAAATGCCTGTACCAAATCAGAAATATGTCAGTTTGTTTTTTTTCCCTTGTTCCGTTGATTGATATTGTTTAATTTTGTCTATTTTTATGGACTTCCCGTTTTTGAATTTGCCTTGGATTTCGGTATTTTTGTTATACTTTTCTGAAAATCAGATTTGATTATCATGAAAATGAGTTCACGTATTTTGCGTATTACTATTAATTTATTTAAGATTAAAAATTGTGTTTTTTAATTAGTAAACGTTTCTTGTAATGAGATAATGTGAAATTTAGTTTTGAACATATCATGTCTTAGCAAAGTTCTGACAATTGTTTTAATGAGCATATTTATTCCCTGAGTGAAATTTTATAAACATCATATTTGTACACTTGCTACTCAGTTCAGTTTAATTTCTTAGATGTCGTAGTTTTGGTTCTTTGCTTTGTATATTGAATTCTCGAACATGACAGTAACAGTGCAACAGAAGTTGAACTGCAATACCTCCTTCACACACGTTTTAAATGTGTTTAATCCAATAACAGAGCATGTGCCGGTACAAGGTGCTATGTAAAAGTTTTTTTTTTCATATGACAACACATTGAACTGAACAATGATGTAAACAAGAAGAAAAAAAAATGTACCCCAACCCAGTCTTTAAAGATTGAACAATTAAACTGAATCTAATATATAATTTTACAGTCAGGATTGTGATAGCAGCATTGATACATCAATGGTTACTGAGACTGATTGTTTATCGACAATCAATATAGAATAAGAATATGTTTATGATTGCAAATGAGACAACTATCTAACAGAGACCAAAATGAAGTGGATTTAGGCAATTGTGTGTCACCGTACGGCCTTCAATAATGTGCAAAACCCATCCCGTATATCCAGCAATGAAAGGCACTGACATATTTGAATGACCAAAAAAATATGACAGACTGCAACAACGACAATCACTAAATAAAGACAAAAGTAGTATATCGCTGTTCAAAGTCATAAATCGATTAAGAGAAAACAAATCCGGGTAACAAACTAAAACCGAGGGAAACACATAAACTTTAAGAGGAAAACAACGGAACAACAGTAACACTGAACTGCAACAAAAACAAACGCAACATACATTGAAACAGACTATTTGATAACAACTGCCATATTCCTGACTTGGTACAGGACATTATAAGAAATAGTGGTGGGTTGAACTGGTTTTATGGCTAACCAAACCTTAAAATACATGCTCCTGACTTGTGATAGGCACATATAGAATGTGACACGGTTAATAATTTTTATGAGATCTTAACCCTCATCCAAACCTGGGACAGTGGTTGAACAGCACAACATAAAAACAAACTGTAAAAATCAGTTGGAAATGCTTGAGTCTTCAGATCGACACGTGGCACACACATAACTTATATAAAAACAAAAGACACAAAGTACCGATCTAAGACTAATCATAGTTACTGTAAGGTTCAACGCTATCCCCAATAACAACTTTTAGATAAATGATGTTCTCCAATTATTAAAAACTCAAGCATTTTGAGACGATGCTAAACATATACATTCATAATAACGACAGGATGTAGCACCATTATTATTCATAAAATGTATAGCAATACATATCTAGTTAACTTTTGTTGGGTTTTTTTTCAAAACAAAATTTATTTAAATGTCAATTTAAAAAATATTCAAAGACCTCACCATCTTAAATTGATATCCTTTAAGAATTAGTCTATCAAAAGGACCTATGATTGTTAAAACAAATAATTCTATTGCATTACAATGATTAATGCAGCTGATATTATGCTTACCAACTGCACACCTACGTTATGCATAATGTTGTAATAAAATGCATGCTATGTTACCAGACATATTGATTTTCTATACCGAGCGAGGATATTTAAAAAAAGGATTGGCATTCTTATTGAATTCTTACAAAGAACTTATACCAACAAAGATGACATTTACGTAATACAAACCCGATATACCAAGAAAACTGATTTCATGTTATGGCAAAAAGTGGTGTGGTTAATACCAGTACAGCAAATTAACTTCAAGATCTGACAGGGTTTTCCACTTTTTCGTATGGTCATATGACGAAAAATAAAGTAATCCGAAAGTAGAATTGATTCTAAGACTATCATATGTTTACCGATAAAGTTGAATTTTGGCAGCTCCGATAACTTCTGCTGGTATTGTTCCTGTTTTTTCAAGACTTGTTCTAAATATAATTTTTGTTTTGGTCTGGTAGCTCAAGTCAAATTTTTATTAAGACTGCTTTGTATAGATTGATGACATATTTGATATTTCCTTGTTTCTCGATATTTACATCATGTTTTCCGGACTATATGTGTATAGTTTTGGTTCTTTGCTTTGTATATTGAATTCTCGAACATGACAGTAACAGTGCAACAGAAGGTGAATTGCAATACCTCCTTCACACACATTTTAAATGTGTTTAATCCAATAACAGAGCATGTGCCGGTACAAGGTGCTATGTAAAAGTTTTTTTTTTCATATGACAACACATTGAACTGAACAATGATGTAAACAAGAAGAAAAAAAAAATGTACCCCAACCCAGTCTTTAAAGATTGAAAAATTAAACTGAATCTAATATATAATTTTACAGTCAGGATTGTGATAGCAGCATTGATACATCAATGGTTACTGAGACTGATTGTTTATCGACAATCAATATAGAATAAGAATATGTTTATGATTGCAAATGAGACAACTATCTAACAGAGACCAAATGAAGTGGATTTAGGCAATTGTGTGTCACCGTACGGCCTTCAATAATGTGCAAAACCCATCCCTTATATTCAGCAATGAAAGGCACTGACATATTTGAATGACCAAAAAAATATGACAGACTGCAACAACGATTTTCTATACCGAGCGAAGATATTTAAAAAAAGGATTGGCATTCTTATTGAATTCTTACAAAGAACTTATACCAACAAAGATGACATTTACGTAATACAAACCCGATATACCAAGAAAACTGATTTCATGTTATGGCAAAAAGTGGTGTGGTTAACACCAGTACAGCAAATTAACTTCAAGATCTGACAGGGTTTTCCACTTTTTCGTATGGTCATATGACGAAAATAAAGTAATCCGAAAGTAGAATTGATTCTAAGACTATCATATGATTACCGAGAAAGTTGAATTTTGGCAGCTCCGATAACTTCTGCTGGTATTGTTTCTGTTTTTTCAAGACTTGTTCTAAATATAATTTTTGTTTTGGTCTGGTAGCTCAAGTCAAATTTTTATTAAGACTGCTTTGTATAGATTGATGACATATTTGATATTTCCTTGTTTCTCGATATTTACATCATGTATATTTTCCGGACTATATGTGTATTTGCACCATACGCGTATTAGCGAACCATATGGGTATATACTCGTTTGGTTATTAACGGACCGAACCATACTATTTTGACCATATAGGTATGTTTTTAATAAATTCTAACTTCCTTCGCAGGAACACACAGCACTTTCTCCAAACCAAAATCGGCCAAATTACTGACATAAATCTATAATTTTGACAAATAGTCTGTATTTTGGTGTATCTGTTATCCTGCCTTCGCTAGAGCCATTTTAAAGCCCAGCTGGTATCATGTCTACCTTCTCGTCCGTAAGTGAAACCTCAGGCAGTTTTTTATATTTCTTATAATTTCAACTTATTTTCATTTAAACGTTGTGTTTTTATTCCTATTTGCTGCCTCTCTAATCTTATTTTCCAAATAAGAACTGAGGGACAGCAAATATGATCTACTGTTATTGTAAGATCGTATTAATAGGAGTAAAACCACACTAAACTACTCAAAAGAATTTGAAATATTTAAGAAATTCGAATTGACTTAAAACAAATTTATATACTAAAATAATGATTAAAAAAGAAGAATGTTCAATGTCCCAAGTATCTGTTAGTAAAACTATTTATTATTGTTTAATGGTTCATAAAGATATTCATTAAAGTTATATAATTCAAAGTCGAAGTATTATGTTTCGTAGAGAAAAATCGATTATGCACATGCTTTTACTATAATTTTAACTTGGAGTAAATTCACTATATTTCATTAAAACGTACACGTAATAATAGATTAACATATGAATAGATGATTCAAAAATTCATTTTACATACTCTTGATTTGTGACACCTAGAAGGGTCATTCTTATGTAATTTACAGTAAAAGTAATTTTTCAACGTTCATCGTATTAATAACCCGGACCATACGCGTATATGGTCATTACGATACGCGTATGGTCCAAATATTCATATGGTTCGGAACATATACAACTTTTATCAAAATCTAAATATATATTTAAATGTGCCAATAAAAAGAGGAAATTCAAATATTAAGTTCACTGTTTTAAAGAGGAATGAACTTACGAACCTTGTTTAATAATTCGTGTTAAATTTTAACTTAGGTCGGATTCGGACGGGCTGTGATGTTTAAGTTTGAAAATATTTAACTGTAGTCCTGGAATCTAATGATATAGGCTATGCAACTGTACATTAACTATAATATTTAACAGCATTATTCAAAAGTGCCAATATTTCTTTGTTTTCTTCGAAATAAAGTTGCATTATTGAAAATGTATTGTATACTAAATGAAATGGATCACGAGCAAACGATGTGGGCAATGTTGTAATTCAACTTTTACCATTTATGTCAGCTTTGATTTAGAGTGACATTATTTCATATCAACCATTATGAACCCGTATTAGACATTAAAAGTTTAACTATCTTATGATGATTTGCTGTGTTTAAAATACATTTATAAACAATCCTGTACTGGATTTTTAATTCAGTTGTCTTGGTATTTCAGGATGCATAGTACTTAAAAATAGCATCAATTATTATCCATGGCTGGTCTTTATATCAAAAATGACATATCGGTTTGATAAATTAGTATCCACACATACAAAGGATGGATTGTATATATCAATGATAGCAATATTGGCATCCAATTACCTCACATGTCGGCTAAATTAAGAGTGATGCGGTTTCTGCTGATTGAAAATACTAAACTGTTAATATTGATAATGAAATGCTATACCCATAGAGGATTGTTTAAAATGCATGTAAGCAATCACTATTAAACCGATTTTTATCTGAAACGGTAATTTTGAACTGACCAGATCTTACAAGACGGAGCAATTTATAAGTAAGTCATGTAAAAATTTTTTCAGTAAAATTTTAGACTCACCCACTGCGGTGAATTCAGTATTGTTCATACCATTCACTTGAAGTCAATTAAGGTCGTTCAGTTTATTTTTGCCGACTGTCAAATAAATTGTATTTACTTGTACTGGACAACAAAATACAGAGTTAAATGAAAAAAATACTGAATTAAGTGAACACATACTTAGTTACATGTCTATACTGCACTGAATTAACAAACAAAAATATGTGAAAGATAACTTTAACCTATAAGAAAACCTGACGTTTTAGGTTAAAAATGTTCTGATGATGTTAAAATTAAATGAACGTTCATACTATAATTCAATAACAAGTGAATACTTGTAAATCATGACTATATTTTGTAGGTTTTTATGAGAGTTCCAAACATTGCTTATATTTAATTGAAAATACTGATTTGTTTTTTTTTTATATCATAGCATTGTGTCACTCAAGATTGATATATAGTAATTAATACCAGCCACATTGGTATACAATTACTAAGGTTTGTGTTCGTCAGAGCCCACGCCATTTTTTTTAATTGAAAACGCCGAACCGGTCTCTTTGTTCCTGCATTGTTATGAGTCACAGGATATGCCTTAATTCTATAAAATCCTTCTAAAATCAACTTAATAGATCGAACTTAAATTGGTACCGTTAATATTATCAAAAACACTCACAATTACCTTGAATATTTTGTTTACTTTAAATGAAAATTAAACTTAATACTTCCGTGCGTACGAAGAGATTGTTTTATATTACTTCATCAAAACCATTCAGAACCTAAGAAATAAAAACCAAGTGTTATAGATTCTTGAACACGTCCAGAGCTGTTTCACCAACTGTTCCGAAAAGAATTTCCAAATCTATTAAGGTCAACTTTGCCTCAAAGAGTTGAAACAGGATTTTTTTTTTATCAAAGTTTACGTGTATAAACAGAAATGTAATAAAGGTTTGTTATAAATCATTCCAGTACAGAAGCAATGAATACCGAGTAGTTGATACTCTCGAGGACTACCAGTAAGCCATTTTTGAATAGTCAAGAGTTCTATAAATATACTGAGGAGTTTATGCAGGAAAACTTACACAAAACATGTATTACAAACAGCAATAATAGTTGTTTTCTAGATTTGGATATTTCAGTTTTGCCAGCGCGTCTGGCGTATTAAATTATAAACCTGGTACCTTTTGATAGCTATTATTTGTATGTGTCTCTGTCCTGTATGTTCTCCCATTTATTTGTATTGTAGTCTAGTCCTGTCATGTAATCTTGTCACTTTAATGTTATATTTAATATGCCATAAAAGCGGGAGGTTTGGCTAGCCACAAAACCAGGTTTAACCCACCATTTTTTCTTAAAATGTCCTGTACCAAGTCAGGACAATGGCCATTATAGTTCGTTTCTGTGTGTGTTGCATTTTAGTGTTGAGTTTCTGTTGTGCCGTTGTTCTCCTCTTATATTTGACGTGTTTCCCTCAGTTTTAGTTTGTAACCCCGATTTGTTTTTTTCTCAATCGATTTATGAATTTAGAATAGCGGTATACTACTGTTGCCTTAATTTACCAGGCAAACTATATAAAATAACAAAAAAAATTCGATTCCGTTTGGTAATTTTCCTCTTTGACAGTGAAATTCATGGCTCCTTCTTAGGGTGTGTTTATTCAATTTGTTAGCTATTTTGATGTTTTAGATTAAAGTCAGTGTTTTGTTGCCAGACATTACTAAAGAACTTTGGTTAGAAGCGAACTGATTGGTATTTATATCTGGAAAAAACATGATATATTTATAAGTTGTGAATGGCTGTCAACTAGCTTTCAATAACTGTGAGTATCCTCAGACCGATTCTTTGTGCCAGTGTCTTTTTTGTTAGTTGATTATTGTGCTACATGCCATCTGATGAGTCAAGCCCTTTTCAAATGATTTTCTGTTTGAACGGGCTGTGTTTCGTAGACATCAAATACGAGACCCAAGCACACGGAACATATCGTTAAGCGGACACATTGAAACATGCGGAAATGATAAATTCAAAATTTGCCCGTTCTTTTTATGTAAAAAAAACACTGAGACATACAGAAAAGGTAATAACTGTTTCTTTTTCAAAAAGACGGAAACACCCAAACTGCAGATGAATAAAAGCAGTGTTTTTATTCATCTTATCGTTTGGGTGTTTCCTGATTTTTGGAAAAGAAACAGAACGCCATAGACACAACAATAAGTAAAACCCATACCGCATAGTAAGCTATAAAAGACCCCGAAATGGCAAATGTAAAACAATTCAAAAAAGAAAACTGACCACTGATTTATGAACAAAACACGAAAAATAAATGTAAATATGATATACAGCAATAATCGACAACCACTGAATTACAGGCTCAGTTTGCTTTCGACTTATGAGTTTGAATGTCCCTTTGGTATCTTTCGTTTCCCTTTTAAATGTCACAAAAATCTTTATCAATAACAATATATAGCCTGGTAGTCAATATATTTCACTTAGCACCTTTCTACTGCAGAATTTGAAAACAAACTTCAACAAAATTAAAAAATTATTTTCTTAACAACCTTTAACAGATTCCATATATCTTTTTTGAATAAATGAAAATTGTTTTGTCCAAAATAAAAACTGTAGCTAGGTTGATACATAAAATCTAAGTAAAATGTAAAGCCTATTGATCAAGGATTAATAAACCGCTCACAAAAACACACTAAATATAAAAAAGAAGATGTGGTATGATTGCCAATGAGACAACTCTCCACAAGAGACCAAATGACACAGAAATTAACAACTATAGGTCACCGTACGGCCTTCAACAATGAGCAAAGCCCATACCGCACAGTCAGCTATAAAAGGCCCCGAAATGACAATGTAAAACAAATCAAACGAGAAAACTAACGGCTTAATTTATGTACAAAAAATTAACGAAAAACAAATATGTAAAACATAAACAAACGACAACCACTGAATAACAGGCTCCTGACTTGGGACAGGCACATACATACAAACAGAATGTGGCGGGGTTAAACATGTTAGCGGGATCCCAACCATCCCCCTAGCCTGGGACAGTGGTGTAACAGTACAACATAAGAACGAACTATAAAAATCAGTTGAAAGAGGCTTAACTCATCAGATCGATAAAAATACAAATATTACAAATACAAGTAGACGTGGCCGGGTACTTGTACATCCAAACAACAAAATGACACTAAGTACAGATCTGAGAGTACTCGCAGTTACTGACAGCTAGTTCAAAGCCACTAACAACTAATAAAAAAATCATACATCTAAGACTAAATTATCAATCCGTTAACATCCAACATACAATGGATATATTGTAAGCATAGCGAAATAAAAATAAAACAACAAACCTCAAGAAAAATAAACCAATGGACAAACAAAACCCAAATGAAATCTAATTACAAACCAAATATAAAGCAGAGCAAGCATTCAAACACAATACAATGACAACATAGAAACATAAACAATGAAACAAAACAATAAAATATCAACATATTTGAATTTCAGCTATAAAAACACAGAGAAGAGAATGTAAGGTCTAGAACACTACCAGATCTTCAAAAGTAGACAAGAAAAAGTGTTTTGTCAAAATGTCTTGCATTAAATGGCACATAGTATAAACAAACTTGTGATATCTAAACAGTGATTATGAGCTTCCGTCAACACACATGTGTTAATTTAACCTTTATCAATGTTATTCTGTAAATAAAAGAGAGAGTATGATATCACTAAAGATCTAAACGACCAATGACTTTGGATATGTATATCAATGTTCCTCTCTAAAATGTAAAAGTATGAAATTACGCAAGGTCATGTGTTAACCATGCAATAAAAGCAAAAACAAATCGGAAATATCAAAATAAACTACAAAGTCAAGCAAAGCAATAATAACTTATGGCAAACAATGCTCTCAGTAATCGAAAGCAATACCAAAGTGCTTTACCTGGACAAAGAAAATAACAAAGAATGGCCAACGTAGATACAAATATCTTGTTTTAAGAATGGATAAATCATACTTGTAAAACATTACTCTGATTAAAGCAAAATATTCTCTGAAACTGACATCATCCGTTTCTCATGAAGATTGAAATGAAGAAAGTATAATCTATAACTTCTCATTCTGCTATAAAGATGATGTCATCTCTCTAAATAATCTATAGTTTGGTGACTATGTTGATAACCTAAGAAATTCTCCTTCCCATGTATGTTACATTTTACTCATTAAACTATTTTATTATTTTGGCTGAAATTGTTATGTAATGATCAAACTGTTCCTTCCTGGAATTGATCATTACCTCTTTGGTTAAACGTCTTGTATCGAAAAAAAGAAAAACGTTAACTTGAAAGTTGCATTATTCAGACATTTACCATGTGAACCCTTACTCTTGAAAACACTAAGATAAAACAAAGTACTATGTCATGCCGTTCATAGTAAAGATTAAATATATGTAAAACTGATAAAAGAGAGATCTACGGTCTTAAGTGATAACCTTCAGGAATTGGTTTATTGAAATATTCTTTAATGTTACGTGGATCGTATATTGATACGATAGGAACATATCAACGTCAAGAGATACAATTAGAAAATAGAGTTTTGGGCTACAAAGTGTACAAACTACAATTCTAACCGAAGAACGTCCATATTGACTTAGGAATAAGCAACGTGAATGACACACAACGTTCCGAGATACTCAAGCAACATGTGAATAAAAGCAATGATTCATAAGCAGAACAATTTGGTGGCTAAATGAACATATCTATTTTTACTAGACAAGTCATCTTCTGAGTTAATTGCAGACATACATTAAATTCTTCCCTTTCAAATAGAACACACTCCTCAACGAGCCATTACGATCAGCGGAAAGTGTTTGTAAGGGGGAAACCTTTGTATGGTTTGTTACACGTGCATGCTCTATGGTCGGGTTGTTGTCTTTTTGACACATTCCCCATTTCCATTCTCAATTTTATAAGATAACATGTAAGCGAGTAATATTTACTATGGAAGCAGACGAGATACGTTAGGATAACACAATAGACAAAATGTTTTGTATTGATAGCACGTGTTTGCATATCTTTCCTTTCTCATATAAGTTATTGTAGTCATTTGTATATGCAAAACATGACTATTTTACATAGAGGATGCGATACACTTCTGACCGAGTGGCCGTTTAGCTGTAGCGATCGATGCGTCTTTTCTGAATACTAAATTATATCACAGTGCATAAAGGTTATATTAAATACTTGTATTTGTCTAAAAGATTATTTTTTTTCAGAAATAGACGTATGGAATGATACAACTTCTACAATCAAACAACGGATTTACATTCATGGAGAAAAAATAAACACGAACAAGATGAAAGTAGAAAAAGAACAAAAATAGAAAAATGAAATACAATAAAATTGAATTAGATGAAAATTGATAAATAACTATTTAATGTCATTCAAACAACTATGCGTTTCAATCAAAAAGGATAGAAAAAAAGTCTTTAGTATGAATAATTTTGATTTATATTAAAAATGATTGATTAAAATTTAGCATCTCAAACATCATATTTATGATATATTCGTGTTAATCTTTATGAATAAGCAAAAACAAATCCAGCAATCAACTCTTTAATAGTAACCTGAAACTGCATAATCTCAGTAAAACTAATTTTTGTGATGAAATATATCTCATTCTGATTAAACGAGTTTAAGATAAGGAATTGTTTTATAACACTACTTACTAGTATTAGCAGCAACAATGTTTACACGTTAGGCTATTTCCCTACAACATTGATGTATAATACTTACTATATTGAATACCTCAAATAAGATTTTTAAAATTCATAAAAAATACAAACGAAATATTGTATGCACTATTTTATTTTACATAGATAAATAAGGCCAAGATTCCGAGTTTTTTCTTCAAATAATGCGTACCAGTATTTTAAATCAGTATTGTTGGTGCTTGAAAATGCAATATTTTACATAAAGTTTAAATATTTATATTTGCCTGCAGTTGACTTATTGATGTTTGGAATAATTCAGAATCTTTATACCTATTTTTTGCATTAAAGGTTTTGATTTGGTTTAAGAAATCAGATATCCACTGACTTCATGAGGGATTGTTTTATATTTTCCTGAATGCTATGAATATGCAATTATTCAAATTCAAAAAGACAACCATCAAGCGTTTCAATATTTATCAGTATTTTCAAATATCGATAAACAGTACAAGTTTTACCTACCGATATAAAAAAAAACTAATGGACAGTGTTTTTAATATAATGTCAAATATAACCGTACATTTATTAAATTTCGTTTAAGTAATTAAATTATTGGTCAAGAGTACGTAAGTAATTCTAACATTTCTCTTTCATTTTCCTTAACATTCCGATATAACATTCATCTTTTTTTCTCAAGGTTAGATTAGATTGAATTAAATGTCGGGTTTGATTCTCTCCAAAAGTTTATAGTTATACACAAATATTTTATTCAGAAGGAGTGCTAACAATATTACTCCTTTTATATTAATTATACAATGGGAAAATAATAAATTAATAAAAGCATATATAATCAGATATTATGAAATAGAGTTGACAATTATTAAGTCTTGCACCCTAGTATATTTTGTGTTACATAAAATGTAGTTAATATAAGTCTACAAGTACTAACAGTTTGTCTGAATTGATATCATTAATATAATGCAGTAGCCAGTTCTTCGGCATAGGCACAAAATTACGGATATTGTTCTGTTTAAATTTGCTGTCGTAAAATTTGTGAATCAATTTAAATTAAGGATTTATCTTCCTCATCAATCAGTCTGATTCCTCGTCCAGGTCTGGGTATGTCTTAAATTTTTTGTTAATGTTTTAGCAACTTTTCAACGTTTTTAGTAGGTACTTTCAAATACGTTGGCCTCGAGTCTTACTGAAGAAACATTAACTGTCGAAACGTCATCGGGTGCAATTCAATTGGTACCGTTTCTGTTGTTACTAGGAACAGACAAACACTATTGTGGTTTTTTAAATTTTATTTGAAGCATTCTTAAATTCTTCAGTACGATTTGGTTTATGTTACGTTATATAACTTTATATAATTGTATCACATTAATTTAAAAGGGTAGTTTTTAGATAATAATTATTTACAATAATAATTAACACGAAAAGTATTAAAACAATTTTGGATGTAAGTAAAATATATTGGACCGATGTAGCCTACAGACGAGATTTCTTTTTTAATCAAAATCCTAAATCAAAAACAAAATGTTTTCAAATGTGTAAAAGACTCCCATACAAGAATGTCGATATTATATATTTTCTAACTATTGATCTAATTAAAGATTATATGCAGATTCGAGTGTGATTAACTATATCATTGGCCATGAATATAGTGGTATATTTTTTTTAACATTGTCGTAACAGTTCATTTAGTAAGAGATG
This sequence comes from Mytilus californianus, assembly GCF_021869535.1. NCBI lineage: Eukaryota > Metazoa > Mollusca > Bivalvia > Mytilida > Mytilidae > Mytilus > Mytilus californianus. The sequence goes on from NW_026262581.1 coordinate 794,501, forward strand.
TAGTAACAAAATATGAATTATGGAATAGCCATTTAAAGAACTACACTTCATAAAATGTAGCAATAAACTGTTTGCATGCACAACTAGTGTTAAGGTTTGTCATATATCTTGATGTTTTTGCATACCTAGATTAGCCTTAAATATCTGAACAACTTAAACAAATTGTTTAAACGATTACTGTAAGAAAAGGCCTGTAACAATATAAATAGTCTCTAACTAGACATATTCGGTAAATTGTCTTGCAAGATACATATACCTACATCCATATCATATGCTGACTTAAAAAAAAAAGAGAGAGCATATTATTTTTATAATAAGTATGTATTTTGGGGCACATGTCTATAACGAATAAAAATGATATAGGTATCGATAACGTTAAACTCTCATTAATTTACTTAATCACATAGTTTATGATATGACGAGTAAAAAATAACAGATTGATATTCTTGTGATGATGTTGTTATTTTATTTTGACAGACCATTCTGCTCTTATTCGTTTATAACAAGGGACTCCATTAATACCTTGCTTGGTGGCTGCGTGAGTGGTATTTGTGGAGTTGTATCAGTTCTGTCATCATAATAGGTGTTTTCATTCGCCCAGACTGTTTTCATGGCGGAATGAATATATTATGTGGCCGATATCGAATACCCACAAGAAAACATGCTTGTATATAGTCAATAACAAATTTTCTTAATGATGTGTAAGGTTATTTTGCAGAAAATTGCTATTGATATACCTTTAGTTACGGTTGTATTTTTTTGTACTTTCTAATTATCACTTCTTAATATATGAAAGTAAAATCCTACTAATAAAAGTAACGATTGAATTCTAATCTAATTAAAATTTCGGTGTTTCACACTTAATTTTTTTCCTCAAGGAGAAGTTGTGTAAAGAATCAAAATTATATCTAGTGGCCGTATGTACCAGTTTCGGTATTTAACTATAGCTTTTAATACCAAAGTTATTTAAGGTTAATAAAATACCACAACTATCATTTTATTCGTTTAAAAACAAAATGTGTTCCACCTAACCTTAAACCCCGTGAATGTGTATATACTTTGTACACGTCAGTGACATCAACAATGTTAATGGCCATGAATGGGTATGATTATAATAATAAATAGATCAAGATACATTTCAGTATTCAAACACTTTGAACTGTTTTACCAAATCTATTGTATGTGTATGTCTTCGGGTGTTAATATGGTAACATGGTAACATTGCAACATGGTATTTGATATCGGTCACACATAAATCTTGATAAAATGGACTTAAATATAGTAACATATTTTTCCTAATCTTTTTTGTGATCATTATCATCATTGATTATTCAAAGTTAGATGCATATTCGATTCAACGAGACATATGGCTGTAAAATAAGTTATAACGGCAAATCGTTGCAATCGGATCGTGAAAAATCCGGTAACAAATCTTTACCCGAAATTGTATCGACAAGACACATGCAAGTTTAGTTTTAGATCAGTTTTAAATCCAATTGATTGAACTATAAGATCAAGCACTAAATGAATAAAGATGTCCAAAAAATTGTTCGACAACATGCTTAGTATTTGAGAATAATCAAAGTTAAAACATAGATTGCTTTTACAGACTTCAAATGGCAGATTGTTCAACGACATTTTAATGTCGAACATAACTTAGACAAACAAAGATTCTTGACATAAAGGACAGAATAAATTTTCCCTGACCATAGTCATTTTATATGACTTATATTTCCAAAGGCCATAATTGTAATTATACAGTTACGTGTTTACAGTGTGCCGAAAATATAATAATAATTTGATATATCTGATCTCGAATGCTTTGGTGCCGCTGTTTTACTCTAAAAACTTTTCAGTATACAAAGTGTGCTGTCCAGTATTGTTAAGATTATTTAATCAAAACATCCTTGCGTTAAAATTCAGGTATCGTGTCAATTGTTAGATAAATATATCACTTTTACGTTTTCTGTTTGTAAACTTATATTCATACGGAGTGTTTTTCTTTATTAAGATCATAACAATTAAATTGCTTATTCATCAGTTTAATCTATGAAAAATGTATTATATTAATTTATTCATGTATGTTTACTTATTAATTAATTTATTTATTTATTTATTTATCTATTTATTTATTTTAATTATTTATTTATTTTTGTGTTTGTTTGTTTGTTAGTTTTGTTGTTTATTATTATTATTTTCTTGTATGTGTCAAGTACACAAGATAAATCATTAAAATGACCTCCTGTATTGGTTTGAAACGGAACAGACCTTGTATAACCAAAAATTCAACCGATAGGTTTATGAAATTCAAGATAAGCTAATGACGTCATGTAATTTGAAAACAATTTCCCGGTCAATGGATATGTAGAAACTTGCAATCTGCATTATTTGTTGTAATATCAGGAAAACGAACACCTATCTAATAAGTGTTGCCTCATGGTAACGAAGTACTATTGTTAATTTTTCAGAGCTATTTACCTGTACTTCAAAAACGTTTTCATAAAATGTGGCGCCAAACAGGTTGCATAAAATCTTCAGAAAAAAATATTTATTAGTGTGAACACATTTTAAAATTAAGATCCTTGTGCAGACTGTTCAGTAGTTTGTTATCTACCTGTATACATCAAACTAAGTCTGAATTACCTTAGAAGCTACTGAACAGTACTGAATTGACTGCAAGCGAACTGTCTGAACAATACTAAAATTACTGCAGCGGATAAGTCTGAAAACGTACTCAAAGAATAAACATTACTTTATGATTTATTGTTCAGACTGAATTTGCTTCTGTCTACCCTATTGTACTGATTTTAAAAATTATGATCAATTGATTGAAATGATTTTCTGCAGTGGATTCTGTGGAAGTTCAGTAAATGGGAAACCATTTCATTACTATGTTTTCCTTGACACCGGGCGACTTGGTTAGCAGTCGACGTAACAGTCATAAAACTCTCTCGAAAAATTGCGCTGTGTGATGCAATTTTGTTGACGCGGCGTTGTTTCTACAAGTTGACCTGGGTATGGATGTTCATTTACAACTCTTGTTTGCCAATACCGTTGTTGTAAGAACTAAAAGGGGCATATCTGACCTGAAATGTTGAGTATCATCACGTTGACTTATTCCTGCCTTCAACCTTCTAATGGCCTGATTCTGTTTTTCTTTGCTCGGTCCCGGTAGTTCAGAAACACAACTTTGTTTTACTGATTTCAGTGCAGGTATTGATTCAAAGAAATGTTACACGAAGAAAAAACACATGTAAAAAAATTCATGCATCGGTTTCAAATCTAGCGTCAAGAAATTCATGCGACGTCAATTAATCTTGTCAAAATTAACTATTGGAAGTGCGATCATTGCTTGCGAGTTGATGTGTATTGTTAAACAAAAATGACATGTCTTTATAATTTTACTACGTTAAAACATTCTTCATTTACTTTAATACAGTTTTGATTGTTAAATCCTGGAAATTCTGGTCATTGAATACAGTCAATATCTATAATTTACTACTAACAACAATTTTTAGAAATAGATTATTAACATATTTCCAGAATGTAGCCGAATTGTTCTATGTTGCACATATGTAGCAGATATATATAATTAGATAAGGGACAATGTCATGTTTTCATCTGTTTAAATAGCAGTTACAATAATTTAGTTGCAGCTTCCGTTTCGACATAAAATCTTATCATCATAGAGATTTCTGATGTATCAGTATTCCCATCCATCTGTAAAAAAGTTGTAATCCTGTCGTAATTTCCTAAATCGGTGTCATTGTATAAAAACAAACAATGATATTGGAATTAATTCAACTTTCATATATATTTTTGTTGGAATTTGCTACAGTTACGTATTTATCAATTACACATAAAGTTTCAGAACAGCTGTCCTCAAAGTCAAAGGACAAAATTTCAACAACATACTTGTCATCCACGTTTGAGTTTTAAGATGGTCCGGTTCGGGCGATGGTCATTTTTTTCTGTAATTTTTTCTTTCATAAGGTCAAAATTGGAAGGTTAGGAATTTGAATATCAAATAGTCTTTAAACTACTTAAAGATTTCTCAACAATGCAGATGACAATAAATTTGAACAAAAAATTGTGTATAGCAATACCAACATGACCAACAAGATTTCGATGTATAAGGTAGCTTAATTATGAAAATGATAGTGAATATCCGGTGCCGCTTTTGTTTTCACAAACATATATGCAAGCATTTCAATCTTTTGTAAATGTTATGTATAAATGGTAGAATTCAAGGTTTGACTTCCATGACTTATTCCTTTTAGCTTTTGTTAATATAAGGCCTACGATGATTCAAGGTTTTTCAACCTGGTTCTTTATTGTTTTCGTAAAATATCACATACATCTCCATAAAACAGCACAGCCAGTTGGCATCATAGAACTCGAGAACGAACGTTTTATACTTGCTCTCATCGTAATCGTATCGACGTGCTTATATGTAACTATATTTGCTTGATTTCTCAAAATTTTAATGAATGTAATTTAAAACATTTACAAAAATATAGATCAATATCGTATGAAAAAAAAATTACATTTGACTCCATGATTGCAGGCAGATAATCAAAGAAGATGTAGGGAATACCCCCAAAGAGACAGGAAGCCAACGACAACAATTACCAAAAAACAAATAGATATCAACATATGGTTTCAACAAAATACTGATGTGTATACAATATGTCCATCTCTAAATCAACTGTATAAACTCTATGACATGCGAGAACTACTGACCACGTGACTGACTTGGACCAAGCTATTGAACGTGTGGCGTTGTTTCACTGGATTTTTGAAATCGCAAACCTCCTACTATTTAACTTAGATCCGTGGATTAAAAAAACCTTCCATAAAATGATATACAAAATAAATCAGCATAGGAAAACTTATTAACTCATAAATGAAGGAATACTATATAACTGAAACACAAACCAAAACAATATCAATTAACCCAATTAAAGAATGATCGTTGTTACTTTGAAAGTAACTGAAAGCAAATTATGTAACATGTTGATAAGAAATCATTTCGTCTTCCGCCCAAGATCAGTTGCTGTACCTCGTAGATGTTTACTTCTTGCAGCGTCGTAAAGGTGTAATACCACCATTGATTTTCCCCTATTAGTCTTTGTTAAATTTGCACTTTTCAAAAAATTGTGCAGAATTTATCTTTGTTTCAAATAAAGAAATACTTGGCATGAGTAAAGTTTTATCCTGTCCAGTACTATAGAAAAAATTTCACATAACATTTCATTGCATATAAGAAAATAACCATCACTGGAAGTTAACCAATCAAATTTTCCCCCTTTTTTAACCTGTGTACAAGCTTTAGTAACCATGTAACCTCAAGTTTCCAAAATATTCTATAGAAACCCCAAATAAAGAAATAATGGTGCTTTGAAATACCCAAGATATATGTTTATGACTCAGAAATGTTTTACTGCAATGAAATGTAGGATCAATTACCTACAACTGTCAAATTCAAGGGAATATTTTTTTTCGACCTATTTTCGTATGTAACCGGATGTGACGTACTATGATTTGGTGGTATTACACCTAAAGAAGACTTTTTTGTTGAATAAACTGAATGTGACTTTTTTCCTTTGTAATACTGGTTATTTCAAGTATTCCTGTCAAGTTTTGTCATAATCAGTTCAATAGTTTGAGAAAAATCTAGTATAATGTAAGACGACATCTACAGCGATTCGAGCAAAATTTCTTCGAAAAATTCAAACCAAGCCGCATCATGATAGAATATAGTGTGGACCAATAAATGATCAAATATTTATCTCATCTGCCTACAAACAGTTGAATATGATACAAAAGATGACTTTAGGATGATAAATACTACGAATGGACCTCCTATTCTTCCTTATAAAGTCTCTTTTGGTCCATTTATACCTCTCATTTCCTCAAAATTTCTACTTTTTAGGCCAATAAATAAAAATTTTGGGGTAACTTTCACTCATTTATGATAGAAATGTTATTATAAATGATTAATTGAAGTATTCAAGCTGCTTGAACTATCCGTATAAAAGTTTACTGTCTCCAAGGAGGTTTCAATAAGTCCTTGCGTAAAACTTAAATTTACGCCGCGTTCCAGAGAGGGACATAAAAAACTTCTCTTTTGGTGAATAATTTGTTGTTACTGCTTTAAAAATAATTTCATTTACTTAAAACTATATATTTATTAAAGTATTTCTTAGGAAAAATTTTCTAGTATAGCAGAATATAAGAAATAAGGAGAAAAAGCTCCCCAAGACTCTAAGTATGGCTTGTTCTGTCAACTAATATTCATGGTAAAGTCCTATTTCAAGGAAATTTTCTCATAAAATGTATTTTGGAGACTCAATCCACTCAGAATATTTCATTATTTGTAATATTTCACTTAAATAGCAAGAAATTTTAACACATGAGAGTACTCACAAGGTCAAAGGTGCATGTACAGCTTCCCATATTAGGTGTAATACCACCATTGATTTTCCCCTATTAGTCTTTGTTAAATTTGCACTTTTCAAAAAATTGTGCAGAATTTATCTTTGTTTCAAATAAAGAAATACTTGGCATGAGTAAAGTTTTATCCTGTCCAGTACTATAGAAAAAATTTCACATAACATTTCATTGCATATAAGAAAATAACCATCACTGGAAGTTAACCAATCAAATTTTCCCCCTTTTTTAACCTGTGTACAAGCTTTAGTAACCATGTAACCTCAAGTTTCCAAAATATTCTATAGAAACCCCAAATAAATAAAGAAATAATGGTGCTTTGAAATACCCAAGATATATGTTTATGACTCAGAAATGTTTTACTGCAATGAAATGAAGAATCAATTACCTACAACTGTCAAATTCAAGGGAATATTTTTTTTCGACCTTTTTTCGTATGCAACCGGATTTGACGTACTATGATTTGGTGGTATTACACCTAAAACATTACAGAAACCCCTGGTAGCTATGCAGAAAACAAAAGAAACGTTTTAGTATTGATTCCTTCAAACTAAAAGTAAGTGAATTGATTTATAAAACAAATACGGGACGCAGTACTAGTGATTAAACAGTAACATTGTATACTATAATTTGTACCAATCCATTTATTTCTGAGTGTGATATCATATTTCCAGAATGCATTGCTATATTTGTGACAACATTCACTTAACGTGTTGAACAATTTAATATTATATATCTATAATGATTTAAGTAAACAGATAATACTTGACTTTAAATCCAGGTTTTCACTGCAATTGCTTACAAAACAATTATTTGAGGGTTGATTATTTCACGTCCAGTGGTATATGTTTCATGCATAATCAGGATTACGCCCATATCAAACCAAATGAAAGCCGAAAGTAAGAATGATTTAAAATTGGAAAAGAAATAGTCGTCCCGTTTGTCCACATTTTTTTGTAAGTAAATAATCATCTGCAATTTTTATATCAAATTCTAAAACATGACATCAGCCTTTATGAATGTTCGATTTAGTAAAAATTAGTTCAGGCGGACGAATCTTATTTGTATATTCAAAATCAGTCTTGGCTGTTAAAAGGATAACATATGTGTTTGTGCACGTATTATTAAAAGTAATTATCATGTAATTTTTGAAGTTTGAAACACGAAATATAAATTAAATTGTAGATGTTCCGGATACTTTACATTCAAATTTCTACCCAACATTCCCCAACTGGATAAACTTTTCTATACAACCTTACCTAAATAACTGAGTTGGTGTCACGAAAATAATTGCAACTTTAAGCAGAGTCTGCAAAAGAAAATACTGAAGTATATTTTAAATACAATTTCGATTGAAAAATTCAGTCTTATTTGTTGACCAGTTGTGTTACTTGTATTATATTTGCAAAAAGAATAGGACAAAACTACAACAAAAAATAAAATAGATGATCCTATAAGTATCATGTACTTGGATTGAATGATCAGATACTGAGGTATTCTTGAATATATGTTTAGTTTTCTTAAAAATATAGGTAAAAGATGATTTTGATGTATGTTTATACAAACGGACACCGCTGTGGGAAAAAGTATAACAAAAATACTGAACTCCAAGGTATATTCAAAAAGGGGAAGTTCATAAAAACAAAAACAAACAAAAAATGATATCAAACGCTATCAATCAACGGAACAAGTGATATTCCTTACTTGGTACAGGCAATTTCCGAAGAAAGTGGTGGTTTAAACCTGCCACTTGTATGACAGTTGTTAATAGGAAATGTGCAAGACAAAAAATAATATTATAAATATAGAAGACTAATTATCAAGATCCCAATATTAATTTTCTGTTTTTGTTGAGACTTTACCGATAAACAAATGATATATACTGCATTATATAATCCAAAGTTTACACTATATTTACGACAAAAGGGACTATTTTCGTTCCCTATTGTTAATTTTACTTTTGTGAACGAGTATGTTCTTTTGGCACCATCTTACGGTGTTTATACATCCCAACTTGTCGTTATGCCCGTGTATGTAGGGACGTTTTGGATTTTAGTGAACGTAATTATATATGTATTACCATTAAATTATTGAGCCAAGGATTTCGTTACCACACATTACTAAAAACCTTTAATAAATTCTTCCATAGATACAACAATTGGTTAAGAAGTTTGGCTGCAACCGTAGAAAGCTTATGTGATGTTGTTTAAAGAGACCGTAAATTTTGATACGATCCGGGTACGCTAATCGATCCTTTAAATAAACTTATTCTAAAAGGTTACAAAGTCATCACTGTAATTAGATCTTTGAAAATGGTTTATCAGTATAAATATTGATATTGTTATCAGTAAATGAAAACCAAACCAATAACAAAAAAACCGAACTCCAAGGAAAATTCAAAACGGAAAGTCCTTTATCAAATGTCAAAATTAAAAGCTCAAACACATCGATACAGATATGTACATTCACGGATCTACATGCTGTCGATACCTATTTTTTGGCTTTGCACAAGGTCATGTTTTTCTCTTACTGTTCATGACGTCTTTAAGCTAAATCCATTGAATGTTGGGTGTGTACGGATTGATATTTTAGTTATATACACATGATGTTCGTTGTAGTTGGCTTTGACCTAGCTATCAGTAACTGCGAGTGCTCTCAGATCTGTACTTTGTGTCTTTTGTGTTTTTGTAAGATGTTTTTGCTTTGTATCGATCTGATGAGTAAAGCACTTTTCATCTGATTTTTAAAGCTTGCTCTTATGTTGTGCTGTTACACCAATGTCCAAAGTTAGTAGAGGATTGTGAGCCCTCAAACATGTTAACCCCGCCACATTATGTTTGTGTCTGCCCCAAGTCTGCCCCAAGTCATTTCGAGACCATTTATAGCTTACTAAGCGGTACGGGTTTTACTCATTGTTGAAGGCCGTATGGTGACCTATAGTTGTTGATTTCTATTTCAATTGGTCTCTGGTGGAGAGTTGTTTTTTGCAATATACCATATCTTATTATTTCTATTGAATCTCTTAACTGATGGAAATCCACTGAATTGAGAAGGCAAGCATCTTCTATTGTGCATTCTTTACCCGTGCCGACATGCAAATAGACAATCAGCTAAAATTAACGATTTAGAAAAGTATACGACCTGTTAGTTACAGACCAGAATAGAGATCTAACCAAAGCCCTACCAGACTCCATTCGTTAATGCATTGAACATTAGAACATTTCGTGCTTAGTATCATTGAGGAATAATATTTATCTTAAAACAACAAGTTTGCTTTTGAATTTTTAGTTGAATTGCATTTATTCAAACCGCAATCCGACGGCAATATTTCACAGCTGTTACTGATTCTGAAACAATCTTTTGTTTCGGCATTCTGAATTACAGCCGTGAATGTGATTAGAAAAATATAATTTCATAGGAAATATTTATTCTTTTTACAATGTAGTTTAGCCTCATGAATAATTTGTCTTTGCTCAATAAGATTATATTTTGATAGATCAGGTTGAACAAGTAGTTTAATATCCCTGTTGGTGATCTGTTAGTACCCGAGGGTTTCATCAACTCAGTAGTCAGTGCATTTTTTTTGTTCACTCTAATTTCTTTTTCTTATTATCTATTATTTATGATTCTTTTATGTACCAACACGGATAATTACTCACTGTCGTTATTTCTCAGGTGCGATTGATTAGTAAAACATAAGTGATAGATATCTAAAATGTTGTTTGGGAAAAATGATTTATTCTAATTATAATATTAAACAGTTGACTGGAGGTGCAATCAGGGATGTACAGAATTTTCAATACCGGTGTAAACTTTCGTACACCCCAGATTACACAAAGATAACGAATTTGTTTTTCTTACGAAGCATTCTTTTTCCAACTTTATACCGGGATGTAAAATTGAAAAATTCTTACGGAGACTCCCATTACACTTTTTTCAACACTTATGTTGGTGCACATTGTCAAATATTATTTATTATTTTTTTTTTATTTTGGGGAATTTATAAAAAAAATCGTTATTTTTTTATTTTTTTTTTCATTCTTTTAAATTTTAGCAAAGAATAGTTTTTTATATTTTGCCAAATTATTATATTTTTTTCGAAATTTTTGCATTTACAAATTATTTTCTTTATTTTGAATATTTTTTTCTTTTTAATTTTGAAATGTTTTATCCCCAGGTGAACTTTGGTAGGGTGTTATTTAGACCGCCGTAATTAACCAATCAGATTGCAAGGTTCTTACTTTATAAGAAATAATATGTTTTACCTTGTTGTGTAGAAAGGGCTTACATAGGATTGGCCTGTTAACCAATCCGAATCAATTTATCTGAATCAAATATTGTTTAAACTTTAGTCAATGCATTAGTACTGATATGATTTTTAACAAACGTTTCTTAATGTTTTGTGTGATGAGTTGAAAAATGATTAAAAAACGAAGGTTCAAGCTCCGTCAGAAAAGATTACCTTGAATAAATTTGCATATTTTATGTTCTTTTAGGTCATATAGCTCTTCACGTGTTTAGGTCTCATACGTCTTTGGCTTTCAAAAGTTTTTGGTTTGTGCAATCCTGATGAAAGTAAATCCCGAAAGTGCTATTGCATTGAACAAAATGACTACTCATAAGAAATAACAATTCAACAAGGATAGTAAGCGTTTTATAAATTTAAATTCAACGAAATATATTTTTGTCCAACATCTATTGCTATTTGATTATTCAAATTCCTTCCTTTTTTTTTTAGCTCTTGGTCCTCACGCGTTATTTTCTCGATTCATAACTCTGTTTAAAGTGAATACATTTTACCTTTAAAATGTCTATCTCCATCTTATTCCTCTCTAATAGGTAATATATTCCATACAGGGTTAATACTTCAGATTCCATTCAAAAGTCTTTCAAGATATTGCCAGCTATCTCCCATCCATGTAAAATAAACCAAACTACTTTTTTGTCTCAGATAATTATTAATAATTTTGCGAATACCAAATAGTCTCGACCAATTTAGACTTCAATGCTCTACAATTTCATACTTTGTTTGACCTTTAACATGTTTATTCAAACGTCCCTCTGGCGTACAAAATTGCCTGGTTATCATTTATTGAGTTTTATTGACGTCGTTGATAGATATTACAAATTCAACATTGTCACAACAAAGTACACAAGAGAAACATACACGGATGAATTCAGCCTTTTAAGATTTGTTTTTGTATTTTATCAAAACAAAATATTAATATAAAAATAGAATAACATGAAGGTAGACACATAAAGTGAAACTTTTCTAATGATGTAAAACATAGAAATATAAAAGTTTACCTGCTTCTTCTCATTTCCTGTGTCGCCAAATAAAAATGATTGTGTTGCTTCTTTTTGTACAATAGTTTAATGTGTGAGATATAAAAAATGTATTTAAATTCAGTAATGCTCATTATCAAACCTTAAAAATTAAAACTAATACGGTAACAATGATATACATGAAAGATTTTTGGAATAAGATGCAACTTATTATTGAAACTAAAATTAGATAAACATGTTGTTGAATTCAAATGTTGATATCAGTTGCTTCCTTTTTATTATATAATTTACTTTATAAAAGATCTTATTGACTGTAAAACTTAAGAAATAGAAAATTGATGTGTATAAATTGCTTAAGAGTGAATTGAAATACAGATTTCATATAGAACAAACTAGACCCAAAAAAACCAAGACAATTACTGCAAAAATTTAATTATCTGATTTAAGGTATTGAAATATGATCAGTATTGTTTTTGTACATGTAACAATTGCCTTTAAAGATAAAACGAGAAAAGTAAAATAAGAAACAATAGAAGATGGCATTATGATCCTAATGCAAGAACTTTTAAAACATGGATGAACGTTAATGTGCATTTTATATATTACAGATTTTTCGTTTGTTATATTGTTCCTTTTTTTTTTAGCTTTCTGTACTTTCTGATGTTTTGTAACACGTACCCGTACGCATACAAAGCTTTTAATCACACGTATTGAAAAAATAAAATAAAATAATATTGTCTAAAAGGTTACTTTAACTTATATAGTGATCTAAATAAAGACAGAGCTGTGATAAGAACCATTATTTAGCCCATTAAAATTGCTAAAATGGTAAACTTATTTAATTCTATTAAAAGTATGATAATGTTATTCACAAATTAATAGGTTAATGTAATTTTGACACTTTAGTTCCAAAAGTCACTTGTGATGTCATAAACATGTCTAAATTTACGTAATTGATCACAAATCGTCATTTCACGTATATTTTTTTGTCAAAATATATATGGGTTACACTTTTATCCAAAAATATATTTTCATATCAATATCTTTGAAAAATACATTTTGTAGCAAAATATCTTTTTGGGTATATATAAGAAGATCTCAAAATGAGGCTATTTTGGCAGAATTTGCTATTTTGCGCTATATGATATAAGAAGTTTAAACTATTATGTCAATATGTGAGACAAATACTTAATTATACTTATAATTACTGATGTCCGATATACTGTCTTGTGGTATTTGGTAGATTGAAACAAAATGGCCCTACCATAACTTCTCCATTGGACAGCTAATTCAAAGCCAATAACAATTATTAAAAAAATCATGCATCTAAGACTAAATTATCAATCAGTACACATCCAACATCTAATGAATTTAGTGTAAAGACGTCATAAATAGTCAGAGAAAAACATGACGTTGTGCAATGCCAAGAAACAGGCATCGACAGATTGTAGATTCATGAAAGTGCATATGTATATAACAATCATGTTTAGTTTTCTTTTAATTTACTGATAACAAAATCAATATTAATACTAATAAAACAATATTCAAAGATCTAATTACAGCGTTGAATTGGTAACCTTTTAGTTTATTTAAAGGATCGGTAAGTTTACTAGGATCGTTTCTAAATTTCCGGGCACGGTAAACAACATCTCCGTAAAAATAAGGATGTGCTATACTGTTTGAAATAAGTTTTCTACAGGTACAACCAAACTTCAAAACCAAATTTTTATATCCATGGAAGAATTTCTTAAAGGTTTTAAGTAATTTGTGGTAACGAAATCCCTGCCGTAATAATTAACCAGTAATACATAGATTATACAATGTAACCGATTACATAACAATAACATCTTAATTGAAAAGTAATCGATTACATTTGATTTCTTTTCTTTTAAGTAATCATAAAAAAACATTTGATTGCATATAATTGCATTACATACTGTGATATAAAAGATATTTATATACATTTTATCCTTACATAAAAATCTAATTTTTTGATAAACATTGTATCCGTAATATATAGATATAAGAAGATGCGGTATGATTGCCAAAGAGACAACCCTTTACCAGATACCAAAATACGCAGAAAGGTTTGAGCTATAGGTAATCGTGCGGGCTTTAACAGTGAGCAAGCTATAAAACGCACCGAAATGTAAAAATGTTAAACATACAAACGGGAATAATAACGGCCTGTGTTATGTACAAAACAATAAAAGAACAACAAACAACAACCACTGAATTACAGGTTCCTGAATTGGGACAGGCACATACAAAATGTGGCGGGGGTTAAATATATTTGAGGGCGCGCCGACCCTCCTCTAACCCGGGACAGGGATGTAACAACATTGAATAAGAAGAAACTATAAAAATAGTTGCTAGACAATTTCAGGACAGAAATTCCCCTTCCAGTTCTTACAACGAAGGTACAGGCAGACGGGATTTGTAAATTAACACACATGATCAGAAAAACCCGAAGTGACAGCCCACATCTATAAAATTCTATTACGCAAGGCCATTTACGATAGAGATCTAGTGTTCAAAGTTAACTGCTAACCAATGTAATGGCATACTGATTCAAGTTAAAAGTTTCCAATGTACTCTAATCATTTAGATTCTGAAAATTTTACCCTAGAACATTTTTAAACAGTTCTACCCTTGAACAGTTATGGACAGTTCTACTGGTGTCCTGATTAATTCTACAATAAAACAGATTCTGACAGTGTTATCTCTGGGACAATTTTGTGGAGCTCTGTCTATTCATAAAATATTGTCTTTGTCTATTTTATTTATGTCTTTAATTAATTTTTCAATTTTTCAATTTTATTGATGTTTTGCTAGATTTCGTGTAGTCAGAATATTTTTCGATTTTTTTCATTTGTTATTTTTGATTTATTATTCTAATTATTTTTTTATATTATTTTTATCATTTGAAAAAATATTCTAGTATATCGTTTTTATCAATTATGATTAATTATTTAGAAAAGTTCGTGTTTTAAACTTTTATTATTTATTTCCTTATTGAATCTTTCTGATCTGATACGAATAATACCGAGGGTTCAAATTTACACAATGACATTCAACAACACATGTATCATTACATACACTAGTTAGTCAATTTTAATCTTTAACGGTAATTTTGATCTGATCAGCTCTTAAAAACTGAAAAGTAAAATGTAAGACTTTTATGCTATTTTCAGACTTATTCGCTGTTATGAATTCGGTATTGTTCAGGCAGCTCGCTCGCAGTCAATTAAGATATGGTCAGTCTACCAGAGTGGTTAAGTCTGAAAATTTGCTTAAAGACTGAACATGACTGCATACTTTATTGCTCAGACTCTTCAGAAGAAGTTAAGATCGAAACAGTCGTTTACGGCTAAAATACAATTGTAAAATGTCAGATAAATTAAAGTATCAGTAGTTTATCGGTGTTCAAATCCTATCAATTGATTAAGAAGGCACATCAAAGAAACAAACAAAAGCTGAAAGAATCGCATGAACTCCTGAAATGGGCGAAACCGGGTCCTTCGACAGGGTAGGCGTCTCGGGTTGTGTATGCATCACCCGCCAGACGAATCAACACTCAGTTAAAATATCAGAATCGGGAATATGACACAATCGGGAAAATCACAGATCAGACTACTATTCTGGTATCTGGAGATATAAGACTTCGAAAACAGGTTGTAAGTGAGTTGAGATCAGGAGAGTTTTTTGTAAGAGTTAATAAAATCGATGTCGACCAGGGTTGATAGTACGCAGAATGTATTACATTCATAGATGGATTGTAAATTGAACCTACTTATACTTGGCAACTTTTGTAGAGATTGATTGTTATCTGTTTAACGTTCATGATTATATCTGTATCAGTCGGTGAATTTGTCTTGCTAATATGTAAACAGGAGATAAATGTACTACATTATATTAAAAAATAAAAAAAAAATATGTTATAATGTATTCAGTTAATAGGTAAAAACGAATAATGAATAACCTTTATAATTCGTCTTTTGCAGGATACATTTTTTTCAGTTTTTCTGACAAATAAATAATGGGGAAATTGATGGAGTATTCGAAACTTATTTTAATCATTATTTTTATTTCTTTATTCATAATACTGTTCCGTCATACGAGATTAAAACATATTGAAAAACATGTAGAACATATAGAACCTATTACTGAGCAGACGACTAGCAAACACAATTCATATTTTTCAACATATTTAGAGGAAATAAACAAAACAAGGTTATTATGTGGCCAGCTGTGTGATACTTCACTAAAAGGAACTCCAGGAATTTTTTTTGATAAAATTACAGCCACTATAAATTGTGAAGCTTTATTTCAAAACGAATATGTTGATTCATCTCATGGACCTGCGCATGCTCCAAGAAAAATACCTTCAATTTTATTGAATTATTATACGATGAATGGACAAATAGAAGTGCACACGGCATATTTTAACCAACCCTACCTTGGTAGTACTGCGAGGATACCTATTTGGACCAAATCTTCACTCAATGAGTATGTTTGGTACTTACGGCATATCTGAAACTAACGCAATAAGGGACGGACTACAACATGCACCAGGAGTGAAAGGAGGGCGTGTCTTAGTCATAGGATCCGAAAAACCATGGATTGAAGCATGCTTGCTTGAGATAGGCGCAAACAGTATTGTTACACTTGAATATGAAAGGATCAAATCTGAACATGAGCTTCCATCTGAATATAGACGAACTTTTTTAGAAAATACATAAGATTATTTGACGCAGTTGTATCATATTGGACTAGGAAGGTATGGAGATTCTCTGAATCCGTGGGGCGATTTAATAGTAGTGGCTAGGGCTTGGTGTGTAACAAAAACAAATGGGTCTCTGGTACTCGGTGTACTATACGACATAAATAGGGATTACATTACATTCAATGCACACAGGTGTTATGGTAAAAAAAGATATCCATATCTGACAACAAATTGAATTCAAGATTATTTGGGGAAAGGACTTCAACGTGTGCATGTGTTTACAAAATAGAACTATTTATGTGAATTATCTAATATTAATATGCCTGATACTAGTATGATAGAAACGGAGGAACCAAAAATTTCATATCAATTTTAAATCAATAATAATGACGTACAACGATATCTCTTCGACGTTGCGGTAATTTATCAATATCGTGTGCATCTCGTTAGACGTCACGTTTATATAGATAAACTTAGCTGTATTTGGGAAAACCTTTTGGAGTTTTGGGTCCTCAATGCTGTTCAGCTTCGTTCTTTTACCTTGTAACTTTTTTTTTCGATCGTCGCTGTCTTTTGAAAACAAAATTCGAGCAAATTTATAAGCCTGGTATCTTTCATGAGTTTTTAATGAGCCATTTTAGTTGCAGCTCGTACAAGTTTCAATCCCATTCAGATTCACGGTGCGCTCAACTTCCATATACGCCATCATATACATGACCTGATGACCTGACCTTGACCTTATTTTCACCATTGATTGATTAACATTCTTATAATACCATCAGATTTTCAGTTATTAAATATAACAGTTAATTTTTGAATTGCTCATTGTGAGCTTACATGTCGGCTAGCTGGGTTCATCTGACTTTGATATACAGTGTGTGTGATAATATATCTGGTAAGCTTTTTATCTCTGTGATTTCCAAAAACAGTGTTGAAGCATACCTTTTTCGCTTTACAATTTCAATGCGTTTCTCAACATCTCGCACAATTTTGCAACGTATTCGGATGATGCAATTCTGCGCAAAACAAACACACATGTCATCGACTGAAAATGTTTCCCGTTCTTTTAAATACTCGTTTCGGAGACAAATGAAGCAGTCGAAGCAGTCGATAACACGTCTGCATGACTTGCACCTATAAATTGTCATATGACCTGTTCGCATACTTTCCGCTGTATTGCTACCCTCAATGGATGACCCTGTAGTCGTTTCCACGGTCTTGAGTTATGTGCTTCGTACATAGGAAGGCAACTTGTTGTGTATTAACTGTTTCAAATGTGTTCTCACTTGTTCCTAAAGATTCCAAACCGCGTATTCATCTCAATTCTGTCTAAAAAAGTTTCGCAATCTGTCGGCGCAGGCAAATAAACGAAAGTTTGAATATATATTATGTTTGTGATTTTGAGAGTCTAACAAAACCATTCTCTCAGTAATGATATGGCTTGAGAGTAATTTTGACGATACACGATAATCCGACGTTACATTGTGCGGCTATGTCCTGAATTTGATTTGGTTTATTCGTAAATTTTTTTGCAGCGTTTTAATGTTTAGTTATCATGTATTGTTGATTGATACGCACCACAAAAAGGTTGACAGTTTAACAAATTGGCATTAAAATATGGAAGATTAGATTTTGGTAGCTAGAGATAGATGCTAGAATTTGTTGTGAGCTCATTAACAATCTGTCGTGTATTTCATTATTTTGCATGGGATATGAAGTATTGCATATAGATGTGGAGGTCAATTATGCGAAATCTGCTGCATAGAATTTTAGTTCTGATTTAAGCTACTCTCATTTGATTTGTTATTCTATTTTGAGCTTGAGTTTTTGCGTGTTTTTATCAATTTACGTACTATATCTAAGAGATACCGATCTGCGTGTTTTATCTCAGCTTCAAGGGTTTCCTTATTTATTTACTCTAGAATTGCAGTGGAAGGTTGCGTACGAATGTCTCTTCTTTCAAAGTCTATCAAAAACTTTCAATTTCGTCGCGTTGTGTTGTTGATTTTTCCAACTCTTCTTCTATTTTGGAAACACATTTTTATGGCTCTTCAAAGGCCCACTTTACTCCCCTCTTTATCTCATTGTATCGTGGTCACCGTACCAATGTGACGGATGCGTAAAGTCAATGTAACATGTACAAAGCACGATAACAAACGTAAGGAACACCCATGTTCACCTTTGACTTTACAAGCATTCCTTACACTTCGATTCACTGTGTGAGGACACTTTCCGAAAACACAGTTCTTATCACTTAGAAAATTACATATAAACATACTTGTAGGTTACATTTTTGTACCATCGATTTTGCATCTATTAAGACACCAAATAAGTGCCAATATATTTTATGGTTATACACATAGTGCATGATATATTCAAATTTATTGGAACACAAACATGCATAATTTATAAATTGGAATGAAACGTCTCAAGACATGTCTTATATGTTCCAAGACATCAAAACATCAATGTAAGTCTGAGCAATTCCATAGGAATTTTGTTATTTTAGAATAAATATAGTTATGTCAGCTGTCTGGATTCATGACGAAATACATTTGCCGAGTTTTGAAAATATTGTTGAATATGTATCATTGTATTTAAACAGATATTCAGTGAAATGCATAGGGGAATGCATGAGCATATTTTGATAAAGTTATATGATAAAGATTCAACATCAGACGTGAACATAATGAATTAAATACAAAGTAGACGATTTAAGTATTAGATACAATACAAAGGTAACAAAGAAACAGGCCGATAACAACCGTTGCCGGCTAGTTTTTTGGCACGAGTAGTCAGGTGAAGGTCCGAGGCGATAGCCGAGGACCTTGACCTGACTACAAGTGCAGAAGAACTATACGGCAGTTGGTTTCAGGCCTGTTTTTTTTTTTTTTGTTACCTTTGTTTTGTATCTGACTTGTACGACGTTTCAAGAAAAAAGTAGTACATTTTGCACTTAGAAGAAGTAGCAAAATTAAACAGATTATAAACTTAAACGGCCATATACAAGTTAAAGTAAGTTACAGTTTAAACAAACTTTTTTTTTCACTTCCTTTTAGCCGAGAATTTTTTTTCTCAAGAAATTCAAGAATCTAATAATTTTATAGAAAAAACCACGTCAAGTAAAAGATGAATGTCGTACACATTTCAGACTTTTTAAAATGCAACTTCGCAAGTAAGAAATGTATGAAAAAGATTTCAGAGGTAAGCAAGCTAACATTTGATTTTCATTTAGGGAAAACGGAAAAGGGGGGGGGGGGGGGTTAAAGTATTAATTTAAACAGGCTGGATCCTTTTTTTTGTAGAAAAAATGCAGTATGTGCCATTCCATTCCCCAATTCCCCCTTAAAAAATAATAAAAAACGTACGTTTGTTAAAAATTTGTTTGCTTTTGTTATGATTAAGATTGTGACACGGTGTTGACTGCTGTACCCCTATTTTGACATTTTTACCTATTATGTCTGGTTGTCTTATTCACGCATCGTTGTCAATATAATGGAATTTGATGCGACTGTCATACAAGTGAAAGGTTAAGCGCTATAAAAACCAGGTTCAATCACCATTTTCTACATAAGAAAATGCCTGTACCAAGTCAGGAATATGACAGTTATTGTCCATTCGTTTGATGTGTTAGTGTTTTTGATTTTGCCATTTGATTAGGGACTTTCCGTTTTGAATTTTCCTCGGAGGTCAGTATTTTTGTGATTTAACTTTTTACTTCCAAATATATGAATTCAATAACAATATAAATGTATGAAAAGAATGAATTAGTTATGAAAAAATGAATTTTGTCTTGGTATTATATATATATATATATAGGCATATATTTTGGTTTTTTAAAAATGTTTCATGCTTATAGGTTTTTATATGTCTATAACAGTGTTGATCAGGATTAAACACGTGTCACAATATGATCCAATCGCAGCTTATCGTCCAAAATTGGTGACATGTTATTAAGTTGATTGATTTTCTTCAAGATTAGCTACCTATTTGAATATGTATTACACGGACACTTTTTATTTATAGGATCAATCATGCATTGGTGAGTTGATAGGGATTTTTTCTTTTGATTAGATTTGATTTTCATATATATATATATATATATATATATATATATATATTTCCTGTCTTTTTTATTGGAATATAAACGTCGGTACCAGCATTTCCTTTCTTTCAGCATTGTCTAGAATACTATTTATGTCCATATATTGAAGAAAGAAAAAAAAAACATTTACGGACCTACCATTTAGCTTCAAAAGGGGGCTATATTTTTTTTCTGAGTAAGAAAATTATTTAGTTTTTCAAGGCTATCAACCAAATATTTTTATAAATTAGCCCTTTTACATACAGTATTCGGAAAATCAGGAATCAGAACATTATTTTGTCATCTGCTTGACCACAATATATTTTGTTCTCATAAAATCTGGGATCAGACTATTTTTTTTAGGAAAAAAACAAAAAAACCCTTTTGAAGTTAAATAGTCAATCCCTTACTGTACTGATATGAATAGTAATATACTGGAATAGTCTGAAAAAAAATATAGTTATTGATGCCAATGCAACGTAAATATTTTAATAAAAAAGACAGGACACATGTTGGGGGAACAAAAAGTTCAAATCTAATTAGAACTCACTGATCATGCACGAGTGATTCTATTCATAAAAAGTGTCCGTGTAACACCCGTTAATGTACTCTTTTTCTATAGCTTTGCTGGGGGCAAAGTCGTACAAATCTCCAATGATATGCATTTTTTTGTAAATGTAATTATAGAATTCTAAGAATAAAAAAAACTATAATCATTTCTAGAACGACATTGAACTCATTACTAATTGAAGATGAATATTCGAAACATTCAGTGACGTAAATTCCAACTTACATTATAGCAAATATTAAGAAGACGTATGTACAACTTTGTATTTACTTACATACCTTAAAACAGCGATTGACCGTGCAAGGACTCTTGTCAAGAAACTTAATTCTTGATGCTGAGTGAGAACAAAAATAGTCATATGAATAAAAATGTTGGTTGTTAACTTCAAACTACAAATATGATACACTACACAATATGTTTACGTCGTTTTGAAACATGTTGTTTCATATTTATTTTTTGAAGAAAACCGATAAAACAAATGTATTTGGGGTATAAAGATCACGCAGTAAATTAAAAGAAGGAAACAGTTGACACATGCAAGTAAAAGAGCAACTTGGTGGAGGGTTGGGATCCCGATAAAATGTTTAACCCCGCCACATTCTGTATGTATGTGCCTGTTTAAAGTCAGGAGCCTGTAATTCAGTGGTTGTCGTTTGTTGCTGTGTTACATATTTGTTTTTCGTTCATTGTTTTTGTACATTAATTAGGCCATTAGTTTTCTCGTTTGAATTGTTTTACTATTGTCATTTCGGGGACTATTATAGTTGACTATGCGGTATTGGCTTGCTCATTGTTGAAGGCCGTACGGTGACCTATAGTTGTTAATTTCTGTGTCATTCGGTCCATTGCGAAGAATTGTCTCATTGGCAATCATACCACATCTTCTTTTTTATATTAATCGAAAAAGGTAGTAATACACATAATGTACAAAGTGTTTTGCAGAACAACAATCTCAAAAATAGAAATATGAGTATGTGTTGTATATTGTCCGGTGCCTTTATTTGCAGCAGGCGTCACTATTTTCACGCAACATTAGGGCTTAGATTTTTAAACTCTTTCAAGAACCAGTTCAACTTGTCATTTGGTGTCTGGTAGAGACTTGTGTCATTAGAAATCAAACCACATCTTCTTATTTTTAGATTAAATGCTGAAAAGTAAGCAAGATTTCCTTTCAACATTTGTTAAATGTAATGCTGGATATTCAGAGGTATAAGGAATAATGGCTAGACATCTTCTGCTGCACTGAAACGGGTGATCCTTTAAAAATTTAAAAACTTGGTTTCAAAAGTCTTCGGTCTACTCTACAAATATATGAAAGACAGGAGCGAACATAGACCTCGTTGTTGTTGTTGAGGTGACAGTGAAATATAACCATATAAATCAACATCATCAGATTTTCTTCCATCGTGCGTCATATGCCAAGTCAGGGGCAAAGATGCTTTAGAACATCACATTGAATATTTTTCAAATAAGTAGATTTCATTTGAATTAAATTTGATAAGTCTTAATATATACATATGAATAAAAAGAGATGTGGACTAACTTCATAGAGACAGCAAACCTACAACAATAACATGTAATGTATGTAAAAAGTAAAATCACAAAAATACTGAACTCCGAGGAAAATTCAATCGGAAAGTCCTTAATCACATGGCAAAATCAAATGACAAAACACATCAAACGAATGGACATCAACTGTCATATTCCTGACTTGGTACAGGCATTTTCAAATGTAGAAAATGGTGGATTGAACCTGGTTTTATAGCGCTAAACCTCTCACTTGTACGACAGTCTTATCAAATTAATTTGTTGTTTGGGTCTGAAATCTTTTAACAAAGTTTTATAGATTGTTCTTATGTTGTACCGATAGACCACGGTCCCATGTTTAGGTGGTGGAGGTGGAGTGGGGTAGGGTTTGACGCCAGCAGACATGTTTTACACCCGCCGCATTCTGTTTAAGCTTACCCCATGTCAGGAGCCTGTAAATGGTTTTGATTTGTTACTATTGATTTGTACATACATCAGGCTTTGGTGCTTAAGGTTGAAGGCCGTGTGGTGACCAATATTCAACTCTTACGTCATTTGCTCTCCAGTGGAGAGTTGTTTCATGGGCAATAACACCACATCTTCTTATTTTTATATGTAGTAGGTACATGCATTACATACATTTTGTTGTAATAAAGTATTATAACAAAAATGGAAATGAGTGCTTTTTCAAGAACGATTTTATTATTATGCAATTCTTGGTGATAATGAGCTACAAGATTGAACGGTTTAGTACTGATTTCATACAGCACTGTTTCTTACTTCAAATTTCTTACATTTGAGGAAACAATAAATTAAGATATATATCATATTTATCATTTTGACATAACAAATTATGTTTCTGTGGATCTTAACAGCTTCGTGTCTGTACACCATTTAAGAGAATTTCTCAACTTAGGAGCTTAAACTCTGCAACAGGTATGGTATTTAATGTCTACTTTCAATAACAAAATATACACCTTGTCAACGAAAAATTGAACATGTGTATTTCTTGCATCAAGGAAATTTTAATGAAGACTGAACCAAGCCAGAGATGTTTAAAACTATTCTTTATTTTTCAAAGCAAAATGTTCGGACACACTGTCATTTTGTTCATAGCTTTACTGCCAGTTCGACCATATTTTGTAAAGGCGTTTCGGCTATACTTTTTTATTGTTATAAAATAAATATAGAGAAACAAATAATTGTTTTCAAAGCAGACATTAAGAAACATAAGTAAAATACATTTTATCATACACTTATACTCATTGGTAAAAGTGTGTATTACATTAGGAATGTAATAAAAACAATCGTTAAATGGTGATAATCAAATGAACAATACTAAATGTTTTGAATGGATATTCTTTCTTTTGTCCGAGAATGTCATTGTTATTTTCTCTTTTCTGTCCGAATTTTTTTTAATCAAGCAGAAATTCAAATAAAAATGTGTTAATGTCTTAATCATGTGTGACATATAGAAAAAATATTGTGTCCATTTGTTTCAGAGCAACATATTTTATGAAAAAAACCGTTGTATTTTGTAACCGTAGTTATTCCGATCGGATTGGAAGTATAATGCATAAAGGCTTCTCATTTGAATCAGAACATGCAAAAAAACTTTCACCATTTACGCTTCAGTAACTGGAACTTTACTTATTGAAATGTTAATTGTATTTAATTTAAGTGTGTTAATATTGAGTCTCTAGTAAATACTATCTAAGTGCAATAATATCTCTGAGCTGGCACAGTGTTTTGCTAGGATCTTGTTAAGTGCAAGGAAGCTTCCATATAGCGATCAAGCAAAACCAAGTGAGCAAGTGCAGATATCTATTTTTTTTTTATATTCTTAAATAATTCAATAACAGACCATTTGTATTGCACTTCTTTTACTTGGAATTCATTCTCTGTATTTGAGTACTGTTAATCTTAAGCCTCTATAATCGCAAAAATATGAAATTATACTATAAATATTTTTGTCAATATCTTCATCAGAAAAATTAAATACAGTCGTGAACAGAATTTTAATGATCAGATTTATGCATAACCTACAATTTTTTTTTCACTTTCAGATTTCTATGCACCAACGTTCTCTACGCTACTAATATTTTGATAATAACAAAACACTTAATGTTTATCAATATATTTCAACTTCCATATTCAATCTTAGATGAAATTTAGCTTTTCGGTGTTAGTTCATATATATATTAGCGGCAATAAGTGAAATTAGGCAATAAGCTTAAATCCTAGGCAACAAGCTAACGCCTAGGCAGTATGATGTTAGGCATTATACTTAAATCCTAGTATTTAAGCTTAAATCCGGAAAAATGTGTCTAGGCATAATTCTTAATGCCTAAAATGTAAATGAAAAACATTTTTTTAAAAGTTGAAATACCTTTCGTACGAAAACATGATAAGAACTGAATGTTAAAAAGTCAACTACCTGAAAAAAAGTCACAAATTCTGGCCTTTAAGTTTTAACTCCGATATAACCAAAGCTGTAAACTCACGACCATTGTCACTTTGCAGTTCATGGGACGAACCAAAATTGCGAAAACATCAATTAAGTCGAAAGTCACCACTGAAGCACATTTTGACTAAAGAGCTACTAATGTAACAAACTTGTTTTACGTGATTTTATAGAAATTTATAGTTTCCATCTGAGTTTGATTAAATCCTTAAATCAACATGGCCTGAACACTTGAACTCTTTTGGTAAAATGGGTTTCACTTCTTCTCCCTTTCTTAAATACTTTTTCTTCTTGTTACAATTTTCACAAAGTGAGAAAATTGTTCGAACGAATCATGACATATATTTGGATAGCAAAGGAATCACGGAAAATATTTGCATAGGCAATACTAAGTTGGTTACAGCATACGGTCTCTGTGGCCATGACCTGTGTATGTGCCTTTTCCCAAATACTAAACAGTCCATCTAGAAAAAAGAAGTGTATGTCAATGCCGGCACCAGAGAGGATATTAAGTGTTACCTTTGTGTGTCCGTAAGCCCATACACGTACACGTCCCAAACTTCGTTTCCGTTCTCTAACTTCAGTTTGTTTCAACTAAATATTATGAAACTTACACACAATGCTTATTACCACAAAATACAGATCAAGTTCGAATTTTGGTGGCGTCACTGTTGCCTTCTTGAGTTATGTCCCTACATAACGTTATATGCAAGCGGGGGCTTCATCTATGTCCCACGAACACATTCTCCATTTGTTTTTTTTTTTTTTTTTAATTTCCTCATCATTCTTGATTACTTTACTTTTTTTTACATTTCAAGGCATCCAATGCTAAAAATGCCATACCTATTTAAATTGTAGTATGCTATAGTTTTTTTCTTGGGATTCTAAAAGGTAAAAATATCTTCAATCTTTGTTAGAATATCATTAAACTCTCTTGGGTATATGCTCCTTGTGATAACTGATTGAGGCCGCAAAGATTCAAGAAATTTGTCTTCAGTAGACATGTTAAACAAATGCTAAAAATACAGATTATGAAGTGAAAAGACTTGATTGCCTGGGGGACTTTGACAAAATGAGTCACAGTAATAGTAAACAGATAGAATCATCAATCCCCATCCTTTCATCAGATATAATCACGTGTTTGAAACATATCATGTTTTATATTAGAAAGTAATACACGTTAATTCTGTTATGAATAAGGAAAAATGCTTATATTTGAAGATCTGTTAAATTACTGTATATTAATATTTGGAATATTATATAAACAAATCTTTACATCAAGAATATTTCACCGAATGAACATTTACATGGAAGATAAAGCATAAATCACAAAGTCCCTTAATGCCTGAAATGATGTTTGGCAATAGGTTGAATAATCATCATCAGATTTCAGGTAATAAGCTTAATGCCTAATTTTATTATGATAAATTTTGTTGTCATGTGTTAGCTGCTCACTACTAAGAATATAAATAACAAAAGGCACCAATAGATTATTTGTTTTATTATTAGTTTCTTACAACATTTAAAACATATTATGCATACAAGACCCTCAAATTCCAGAGGTTCATTTAATGGTAAGAGGAAAGGAGAAAACCCGATGACACCATTAGATTATTTAAACAATTAGGTATCATATTGTTTACCTTTG
Source organism: Mytilus californianus (assembly GCF_021869535.1). Taxonomy (NCBI): domain Eukaryota; kingdom Metazoa; phylum Mollusca; class Bivalvia; order Mytilida; family Mytilidae; genus Mytilus; species Mytilus californianus. The sequence goes on from NW_026262581.1 coordinate 821,257, forward strand.
TCATTATCAATGCTATCTGTCTGTTTTGGTTTTAGAGTCAGCATTTGGATTACTTATTTAAACACAATTTGTATTTATTTGTGATCAGTATTTTCAACTCTACTCCTCGACGAAGACGCAATCATAGTTAACGTTATTATATATCACTTACTCTGAATGATGTCTCTTTTAAAGACCGTCTGCCATTTATAAAATTCATCACATTCGTACGAAGCTTTATTCGAATTCACTACCCCTTTCAAAACTTCATTCTCGGTACAACATATGTTTTGAAACAACTGTTACAAGCCCCCATTCAAACCAATACAAACTTACAGCCATCATCTAGGATTTTGCCAGTTACGGACATTACAAATCAGTTCGCATTGGAAAAGAAAATAATGAGAAAAGATCCTTTCCTAAACTTTCCTTGACCAAACAAGGTCTCGATTCCATCAACTTGGGAAATGTCCTGCATAATAAATCAGGTCAATCGAAAATACACCCATGTTTTACAGATCAGTCTGCCCCTACTATTTCATATACGTATACCAAACCTATTGCAACTTTCATTTTCAATTACAAACACGTCTTGAAAGATCTCAATATTGACGACATCGAATATAAACCCTCTGACTGCACATGTGCTAGTTCCCCATTCATATATAATCCGACTGACAATGATATTAAACATTGTCAATAACACTTCTCTGCGAAATGTGTTATCCAAAGGCCCGAAATATCATTAGCCTAAATCAATCAATTGGAAACACAACTTCAAAAATACTGATGGATTTAGTCGATGATTATGCCAGACAATGGGTTAAACGCTAGAAAAAAGACGTAGATACCCGGTCCGAAAGAATAAAGGCTCTTAGGTCATTGATACAAATCAGAATGGGCCCATGAATACAAATGCTACATTATTTTTAAAGAAACAAATGTTGCAAGCATCAGTCATACCTTCATATCAAATATGCAGCTAAAGCCCAAAATCACATAATTTGTGTGTGTTAATCACATTACATAATTTGCTTGATAAATGAATTAAGTATTAACAAATCACTTAGAAATTCAAGATATCACCCACTATACCTACCAAGGAGGAAATTCTGGAACATATGGAATATCATAGGCTTATTCTATGTTCCTTTAATTTGAAATTTCAACCAAAGGTGAAGAACTGGGTTGGAAAATAACATAAGTGTCCTTACAACTAACGTTATGTTGCTGAGTCTTCCATGTGCTCCATGAAACCTCTTTCTAAATTATCAACATTGATGTTATCAGCAATCAAAGCCGGGCTCCAAACTAATTGTGAAACTACCTATTCTATAGGCAGCGTGAATCAGATGTGGAAACTGAAACATTCCAAAGATCTGTTAGGGTACATAAAATCTAAGATTCTTTCATCTTGCATTTGTAATAAAACATTTGACTTTTCTACACCTTACGCAAGTATTTCCCATTTCAAACTAAAATATAAATTGAAAGAGTTGGTCCTGCTCTGTTTCATAAAAAAAGAATGGTCAATGCAGATACACGTATCTTGTCTTAAGCATGTCAAGGGGGGATAAATTGTACTTTGTAAAAATGAAATCTGATTCAAATTTTTTTTTTTCTGAAACTGACATTATCAACATGCTTGATTTCTTCATTGACAACATATTTGTTACGTTTACAGAACGTGTTTTTCAAAAAACAAACGACATTCTCATAGAAACCAACTCCTCTTCTTTCCGACTTGCTCCTGCATGTCTGACTTCATACGAGCGCTTTTTAGAAAGAATGAAAAGAAGTTAGCATTACCCTTAAATATTTTTCGCTATATAGATGGACAATGAAGCTAGTTAACCCAGAAATCCAAGTGACGAAGTTGAGATAAACTTTTCTTAAATTTTACGGACGCCATCACGAGTTGGTTGACCGTTATGGAAAATATGTTTGCACAGATGACGACGGATATGTTCCAATCATCTTAAACACAATCCCGTCCTCCTTTTCCCCGAATGTTACCTACCAAATTAGACAAATCACTAAGTTTGTACTTACATGAGCACCACGACAGGTGCCACATGTGGAGCAAAATATGCTTACCCAACCGGAACATCTGAGATCACCCCCGCTTTGTCTTTATGCATTTTTTTTTTTATTTTTGGCATGGCTTTATCAGTTTTTTTTTCGGCTTATGAGTTTGAAAATCCTTTTTTGGTATCTTTCGCCTCTTTTGTAAAGTTACACCTGTTCTATATTCATATCGGTTAATAATTAATAAAATAGTAAATGAACAGTAAATTTGAACAGTCTTTTGTATGAAAGTTAATTTGTGGCCAAGCCGTCGTTTAATCCACCATTTTTTACAATGCCTGGACCAAGTCAGGAATATGACCTTTGTTTTCAATTCGTTTGAGATGTTTGAGCTTTTGATTTTTCCATTTGATAAGGGACTTTCCGATTTGAATTTTCCTTTTTTTTTTCTTTTTTTTTTTTTATTTTACTTTTTATAAGAACTACACAAGGCCGGCTTTGTATACAGTTACATACAATAATTTGTGTAAAGGTAGTAACTGACAAACAAACTGAAATTTAATTCAAATACTTCAACAGATTTACAGAAAAATGTATACGTGTATTGAGTCCTGACCAGTTTTACAGATGAACAATCAGTTTTGAAGTTCTTCACATTAAAGAAAAATATTGCCATAGGCAATTCAACGGACGGTATTGGAATTATAATAATGAAGATTTACAACGTTGCTGGACGAGAATAGATCGCCGACAATAACACAAAAGATCAACGTTAAGGCATGTGATTTGAAATGGAACACGACGACCTGAGATTCCAACAAATTAATTTCATAGAAAAGGACAAAACGGGAGGTTTTAAGCACATGGTCTAGGACTTTTTACCTTAGGATTAATCACACCAAAAGTAGTAATGAATAAGGATAAATGTGTGTTCGACGAATTCAGGTTTGATGGCAGGTTAACATATTTGATATATAGGATACTATCAAAATAAAGGCAACACAACACTACTATACCGCTGTTCAATAGTCATAAATCGATTCAGTGAAAACAAATCTGGGGCACAAACCAAAACCTAAGGAAACACATCAACTATAAGACGAAAACAACGGAACAACAGAAACACGGAACTGCTACAAAAATAAACGCCAACATACATACAAACGGACAAAATAGTAAATCCACGAATGTTTACGAAAGGAATCAATAGCGATAGAACCTCAGCACATTTTTTTTCACGAACGCCAGACAGTAAGCACACGGATTTTGTGACAGCAAATTCATCGGTCTTTTTTATGGCTAAAAACAGGGTATCAGCCATAGAACCGATTTCACCCTCATGCTTAAAAGCAGGTTGCGCTAACAAGAACCAGATTAACCAATCACGTTCTTCCAATCATAAACAAAAGAACGCGTATATATTTGGTACGACCATCAAAACTTGAAACCGTTTGTAGCAAATCGACTTAAACAAATATTAGAAATGAAAGCCAAGGTTGAATGGAATTACCCAGCTGATTACTTTACACGCAGAATTCACGCCAAACATCTAAAAAAACAACACATTATTGTTTACCCAAGGCTCATTGATGGCTTTGGGCTGTATTCTGCTCTTTGGTCGGGTTGTTGTCTCTTTGACACATTCCCCGATTCCATTTTCAATTTTATAAATCATTGTTAAACTATCAACAAATGATTTTTAACATGACAATAAGCCGACATAGACGAGGAAAACGAGAGATGAAAGCACGATGGTAACCATTAAGGATGAATATAAAGACAATGAAAATGTAAGGACGCAATTGAGATTGTAACTTCATCTTCACAGAAAACTAGTATCGCTTGTAAAACAACTTCAATTGTATTGAGACAAAAATGGATTTTTATACCGGGACATCCCATAACGCACATGACTCAAAGGATACATAGTATTCGTTATCATTAACGATGCATCACAGTTTTGTGTCATTAATCGTCATTGTTGCGCACATTAAGACATACTGGCCTTAACCGTACAGTGTACAATCACAACTACGTAAATGCATTAAGATTTAAGGAATGCCTAACAGTGCACCCGATCCGCCACTGGTGTCTTAAGACCGAGTTCAGTACCACTATCTTTTTTTGGTAACCGGTGTTGATTTGTACACAAAATGAAAATACGACGAACTATATGAAACATAAATTTGTTTATTCATATGTACTACAACCCAATCTATACACTTAGTCCCACATTTGACTGAGGAGTCTATATCACTTACTTTTTAAGAGATTTGTTGCTAGTGGAAATGTTCCAAGAATTGTGTTTTCCGATAACGACATCAACGTCAAAAGTCGAAAAAATAACAAGAACGAACCAATACAACCGTACCTAACAAAAACTTGCAGATAGTGGAATCGAATAAGAGTTATACCTTGTAGTGATTTAAGGTCTTCTGGGATCGCCTAAATGACTCATTAAAAAGACGATTAAAGCTGAACTTTGAAATTTGTGTGTTACTACGAAATTTTGCATACAATTTTAATTGAATTCATCCGTAACTTACCTTTATACTGACATTAAAGGTCATCCATCAGCGCTGACACCAGCGCACCTCCTATATGGCCGCCGCCTTCACATCCAATCGAAATACGAACAAAAAATAAACAGTGTTATATCTAGAGAGATTTGTATGTTAAACTAATAGATATATACAGAAATAAAACGAACCGATCAACCACGTTAGAATAGGATCAAAACACGAATATTTGACATCTCTTCGTGAATTTCACTGTTCATCCGGAAGAAATGAATAGACAATACAAATGGGAGACATTGTACAAATACACAATGATTTATATCGTACAATGTGGAAATTGTAAGTAGCACAGGATTTAGTCTCGGACTTTTTATGATACTAAAACCTGACCACGACGAGCTTGATTTGATATGTAGCATTACATGCCTTTATTTTTGCTTTTTTAGTTATGCGTTCTTTATATGTTGAGTAAGTGCATGCATGCTTTAGCTTACATATATATATTATATGTTATATTGTGATTTTTTTGCTTTTTTCGTTCTGCATTTTATTTTCAGCTGTTTATATTTCTAGAGAAAATGCATGCTTTAGTCTATTTCATAGATAGCACAATGTATGTGAATTTATAAGATCACCTTAAGAGGTGTATATATACACAACTGGAGGATGGGCGGGTTGCTTTTTTATACCTTCAAGACTCTACATTTTTTGAAAATAAACATTTAGATTGAAATAAAACATGTACATTTTGTACCTTCAATACTCATAAAGGGATAGAAATTAATATCTTAAGGTGGGCTTTAAAAAATTAATATTTAATTTTTGATCTCAATTATAGTAAATAAACAAATTGTGTATGCTTATTTAAATCTTAAGATGCAAAGTGACACCTCACATATTGTAGTGATGTGATATAAACATAAGACAAACTTGACCAGATCAGATAATTAAGCAAAAAACAATGGACATTTTGTGGTAAGGTGCTTCTTGTGTGATCTCTTCTCTTTTGTCTAAATAATTATTTTCAATATTTTATGTATAAACCTAATTCATTAATTATAAGTTTGTAAGAAATGGTGTTTAAATATTGAGATGTAGTACATATTATTATGCAGATCAGTACAAAACTTAGTCTGGCCTAAATTTGATCTAAAAACAAATTGAGTTATCTCCCCTAGAACACATATGTAAATCTGCATTAAGATGAGAAATATCTTAGTTTCATATTATATGTTTTATATGTGTTTCATCTTCTTTTTTGTTTGTTTATTTTATGTATATATTTATTACAAAACATGGATTTCTGGAATTTGGCATATATATGAAATATTTTTTAAGGAAGTGAAATATTATGAAATCAGTCCTGATGTCTCGCATGAACTATTTTTTCCTTTGTTTGTACAAATATCATACTTCACAGTTGAAGAACAAATATCATGATGGAAAGAAAAAACATTAAAATAATGTCTGTCCTATAATTGTCAAGGACTTCACATGAGGGAAAAACGGGGAGATATTTTTGATTATCTTTATTCAAAAGATTTAAATATATATTGTCTCCAGGATACACACTTTGTAGAACAAGATGAAGTTTTGATAAAAAAACCAATGGAAAGGCTATTGTGTTTTTAATTCATTTGCTTCAAATAAACGAGGAGTTGCTATTCTGTTTAAAAATGATTTTGACTATAAAATACATAAAGTTAAAAAAGATGGAGATGGCAATCTGGTGGGATTGGATCTTAATATTGAAGACAAGAGATTTACTCTGAAAAATGTTTATGGGCCAAATATTGATACTCCTTGCTTCTATGACAAATTAACAGAAATAATAGATTTCTTTGGAAATCAGCTTTGTATTATTTGTGGGGACTTTAATCTTGTTAAAAATTTCAACCTTGATACCCATCACTATATAAATATAAACAATCCAAGATCTAGAGAGAAAATTTTGGAAATTAAAGAATATAAGAATCTCATCGACCCATTTAGAGAAATATATCCTGATCTTAAACGATTTACATGGAGAAGGAAAAACCCTTTTAAACAATCTAGATTAGATTTCTTTTTGATTTCTGAAAGCCTTATAGATGACATTTGTGAAGTAAACATTGGTAATAGCTACAGGTCAGATCATTCACCAGTGATTTTGACTTTAAAAATAAATGACTTTATAAAAGGCAGAGGCCTCTGGAAGTTTAATAACTCTCTCCTTCAAGATCCTGAATATGTAAAACTAATAAAACAACAAATTACTAACACAGTTGAGCAATATGTAATGCCAGTGCATAGAGGGGATGCTTTACATGGTATTGATAATTTGGATATTGAATTTTCAATTAATGACCAATTATTTTTGGAGACCCTTCTCCTTGAGATTAGAGGTAAGACTATTTCTTATTCAACATTTATAAAAGGAGAAAGGACAAAACAGGAAATCCAACTGACTGAGGAGATACAAAATTTAGAAAATAAGGTAAGTACAGAGGACACTCTTGATGAAATAGAAGCCAAAAAATGTCAACTTAGAATTTTGAGACAGAACAAGGTTAAAGGTCAATATGTTAGGTCAAGAACCCAATGGATTGAAGAAGGAGAGAGGCCCACTAATTTTTTTTGTAATTTAGAAACACAAAACTTTGTCAATAAAACTATTAAAAAACTAGTTACTGATGAAAATACTGTAGTCGAAAATCAAAACGAAATCTTAAAACAATAAAAATATTTTATGAGAAACTTTACAAAAGACAAGAATGTCTTAAAAAAGTAACCTTATCAAGGGAATTACCATCTTTGACATCTAAATTAAATGATATCGAAAAAGAATCATTAGAAGGTAACATTTCTTTTACTGAATTAACACAAGCTTTGAAAAGGATGAAAGATAATAAAAGTCCTGGGTCAGATGGTTTTACTGCAGAATTTTTTAAAGTATTTTTGATAGACATTGGAAAGTTTGTTTTGAGGTCAATAAATTATTCATATCAGATAGGGGAAATGTCTGTCACACAGAGGCAGGGAGTTATCACATGTATTCCAAAAGAAGGCAAGTCAAAACAGTTCTTAAAAAATTGGCGTCCAATTACACTTTTTAATTCAACATACAAACTAGCTTCTACTTGTATAGCTGAGAGGATTAAGTCAGTTCTAAACAGAATTATTGACTCTGATCAAACAGGCTTTATCCCGGGTAGATTTATTGGGGAGAACTGTAGACTTATATATGATATTTTACACTTTACAGAAGAAAATGATATCCCTGGTATATTATTACTCATTGATTTTGAGAAGGCCTTTGACTCTATATCATGGGCCTTTCTCTTTGAAACACTGAAGTATTTTAATTTTGGAGACTCTATTATGAACTGGATAAAACATTTTATAATGATATTACATCTACTGTCACCCAGAACTGCTGTCTGTCAGACTTTTTCCGTGTGGAGAGAGGCTGTAGACAGGGGGATCCTTTGTCTCCTTACCTTTTCTTGCTATGTGCTGAAATATTAGGCATTTTAGTAAGAAGTAGTGATGAGATAAAGAGTATTACGATAGATGATTCAGAGTATATCTTGTCTCAATATGCAGACGACACATCACTTATTTTAGATGGGTCGCCTTCCTCACTGGATGCATCTCTCCGTATATTACAATTCTATGCTGAGATATCAGGACTGAAAATTAATTTAGACAAAACAAACGTTATATGGATAGGTAGTAAAAGACATAGTCAAGACAAAATATGTGTGAAGTGGGGACTGAAATGGGGTTTCAGTACCTTCAAATTATTAGGTATCACTTTCTGTGTTGATTTAGATAGAATGTTAAATCTAAACTATGCTCCTCTAATACAAGAAATAGAAAAAATATTACAAAAATGGTCAAAACAGTCACTTACCGCGTTTGGTAAAATGACAATTATAAAGTCACTAATTATATCAAAATTAAATCATCTGTTCCTGTCCATCCCAGGTCCAGATGATAATATGATACGTCAACTTAATAGTAAAATTTATTCATTCATTTGGGATGATAAGCCTGACAAGATAAAGCGGGATCTTCTATGCCAAGAATACTTTAGAGGGGGCCTAAAAATGATTAATTTGATACATTTTATACAAGGGTTAAAACTTACTTGGGTTAGAAGATTATTAAAGTCAAAATCCAAATGGATCCAATTATTTACCTCCACCCAAAATATAAATTTTACAGAGTTGGCTTATTTTGGAATTATTAAAAAATCAAAAAATAAATTTTGGGATGAAGTTTTTCATGCCTGGAAAATTATGTCAAAACTCAGACATCCATTTCATTTTGAGGAAGTCATTTCGACATCTATATGGCATAACGAACATATTAAAATTGATAACGTCAGCGTTAACTATAAAAATTGGTCACATCATGGGGTATGGACTGTAAATGACCTGTTAGATGAACATGGAAATATATTAACATATGAAAATTTTGAAATTATGTATAATTTCAAACCTATGTTTCTACAGTTTTATGGGCTTATATTAGCACTAAATAAATGGCTACAAGCCATTGGAATCAACACCGAAAGAGAGAAAAAACATCAGACTATTATACCTTTTAACATTAATATTTTCATTAAGTCCGAAAAGGGCTCAAAAGACATGTATACTATTTTAAATCAAGGAACTTTATCTATAGATTTTGTAGCAGAAAAAAAATGGGAAGGTATTCTTAATAAAGTTATAGAAAATTGGAAAAAAATACACTTGTGTGTTACCAAGGTTTCAAAAAATACTAGGTTATGTTGGTTTAAATATAGAATTATTCATTATATCTTAGGGACTAATGCTCTACTCTTTAAAATGAAACTTGTTAACTGTAATTTGTGTACATTTTGCAAGGAAGAGCCTGAAACTATAGAACATTTATTTTGGGGTTGTCATATTGTAGCCGACATTTGGCACAATCTAAATTCTTGGATTTTCGATATAGTTCATATAGAAATTCCACTAAATTTGAATATTGTCATTTTTGGCCTCTATGAAAATTATAAATTGAATTTTATTAAAAATAAAGTTATCTTACTGACAAAGTATTTCATTTACAGATGTAAGATGCAAGATATAAAACCTCATATTAAAGGTCTTCAAAATTACATAAAAGAAAACTTGATTTTAGAGAAACATATTTCTTCAAAATATTTAAGTATGGAAGAACACAACTTGTACTGGAACCCCTGGGCTAAGATCATTAATTAAATTTAAATTAGGTTAATGTATATACATATGTGTATATATATGAGTATTTGAAAGAACTTGTATACTAGTAGTTATACCATATGCATGCTCATATATTTCTTGTTCTACTATTACTATCATTACTATATTAATGAAAATGTTATTACAAATACTTCATCCATAGATTTCATAGTGTTAGTCCATAGAATGCTTATCATGCTTATTTATTTCACTTGCTTGATTATTGTACCACAAGATAAGTATATGTTGATACCTGTAAATTCATGAAGAAAGATAATAAATTATAAAAAAATTAAACCTGACCACATTTGTTTTATCGGTTTTCATTATCTTCATTAAGTTTTTGACCAAATGTTTGAAAGTAAGGTAAACATAGTAGGTAATGAATGAAGACATGGATTTACTATATTTGTACATACGACTGTCTACTTTAATTTTGTTTGATATTATGATATTATAGAAAAGCATTGACATATTTCTGATTATTTAAGTCTTTTTTTGAAAATTTACTATATTTGTACATACGACTGTCTACTTTAATTTTGTTTGATATTATGATATTATAGAAAAGCATTGACATATTTCTGATTATTTAAGTCTTTTTTTGAAACACACGAACAATTTCTAAATGCTAAGCCTACCAACAATGAATAATGTCTTAAGACATGAAACAAATATATCGATACTTAGTTGGTGCAATTTGACATGTACTATCTGTATAGCATATTTGTAATTTCAAGTCAAAATTCTTAATTAAAAATGTAAAATTAAAGATATATGATATAAATAAAGGCAACAGTATTATACCGCTGTTCAATAGTCATTAATCGATTAAGCGAAAACAAGCGGGAACACATCATCTATAAGAGGAAAACAACGGAATAACAGAAACACTGAAATGTTACAAAAAAAAAACGCCAACATACATAGAAATGAACTATTTGATAACAGCTGCCATATAAAATGAACATTGTCATTTTGTTAATATGTAAATTTTTTAAATGGTAAAAATGATCTCTACATTTGTACTCATGTATCGTTTTTAGTTTCAAATTCAGAGTCGAATTTTCACAATTGTCCTGTGGGGAAATGTAAGTAAATTTAAAAGTTAATTTGCGTGTTCTGAACATTTGTTATAGTGCATTGTTCAATTAACGTATGACAGATGTTCATCTTCAACAAGACATGGACTTCGCATTGTTAGAGATACAACTGTCGTCTTTTATTTTTTAGTTCCATCATTACAATAACACAAATTGACATACGAATGATTCTTTCATTTATCTGTTTCATTCATTCTGTAAAGGTGTACTGCTGATTCGTTATTATTATGCAGTCTACTATGCATTTTAGTATTGTCAAAACATTGAAAATGTATTTTGTCATATTGCAGACAGACGACATAATTTATTTTTTTATCAAATGTAATTATCCACTTGGAACTCATTAGGCTTGCATGATACTGATTATAGCTGCTTGAAACATAAGAAATGTCTAAATGTCTTCAGGCGTTATCTTTTATTTGATCATTTATGCATTGGTATGCATGGTTGATTTAAAGTACACCAAGGACTATGACCATTTCTTGAAATATACATGAATGTTAAGTTTAAACATATAAATACTAGTATGTGTATTCGGGGTTTTATATAGGAATTGTATCGGTGGTTTTTGATTTAAAAAAACATAGGAGTAAATAACTGTTCTTCTAAATATTATAAGATGTGCAAAATTGAAAAAAAAACTACTATAACCAACAATCAATTGTGTTGTTGTTTTGAATGATTTTGTCAAACTTTATGCACTCCTCATCAGTGCCACTTTAATATACATATCTGAAAGGCTAAATCCTATATTACCGGATGCGTTTAAATAGAAGCGCAAAAGACATAGATGTAAGAGATTGGAAAGAACTTACTAATATTATTTCGACATTTCCATTGTTTCCATTTTGTTTACACTTGTACTTATATCTTACTTAATATGTACTTCATCGAGATAGTGTATACTATATGGCATGTAATATCAACTACAAAATTTTTTATCGGCGTCTTCGTAAGTATACTATCAACTATAAACACGTTCTTTTGTTGACGTCATTTTCAACTTTTTGACGTCTTTGTTAGATTTGTTTGTATGCATGTTAGTACTTTTAGCAAGTTATCTTGTATGTCGGTGATGTATGTTAACACAGTTGTTTATAGAACACCACAGCTGCCTAATGATGACATTAATCATATCATTAAGAGTTGAGATATAACATGAAGCAACTTTTCCATACTATTACTTCATTTGACTATACTACTCTGTCAATTTGCTCTACCACTAAGATAAATTTATATACTACAAAGACGGTTTGATATTACATGGAGTTACCTTTTCATACTATTCTGTCTTTTTACTTTATCATGAAGACAGTCTTTTATACTATGAAGACATCTTGATATAACATGCAGCTACCTTTTCATTCTATTTTGTCATTTTACTATACTTTTATGCGATATTGCTATATCATAAAGATACATTTTATACTATAGAGACATCTTTATATAACACTGAGCAACTTTTTCATACTATTTTGTCACCTCACTATACTATTATGTCATGTTACTATCTTATTACGATAAATTTGTATACTATACACGTATACCTAACAACAAAATTATTTTCATTTACCTGTTTTTAAAGTAATTGCAAATGGCTGATATTTTTGTTCAAGCATATTGTTTTTCTTAAATTGTTTAACATTTCACAGCGGTATAACATGTTACTTTAATTATTCTTCCCTTAGTTTATTCATTTTTTATTTACATTGTATAATATATCAAATTTATTTGTTCAGTGTATGTTCACTGGTGTTAATATGTCTTTTGATTGAGTTAAGCCATTTCAATTGATATTTTATAGTGTGTCTTTTTATGTTGTGATGTTACACTATTGTTTCAGATAAGGGTGAAGGTTTGGTACCATTAAAACGTTTAAACCCGCTGCAATTGTTTGCACCTGTCCTAAGTCAGGAATCTGATGCTCAGTAGTTGTCGTTTGTTGATGTGGTTCATAAGTGTTTCTCGTTTCTCGTTTTTTATATAGATTAGACCTTATTCCCGTTTAAATGGTTTTACACTAGTAATTTTTGGGCCCTTTATAGTTTGCTGTTCGGTGTGAGCCAAGGCTCCGTTTTGAAGACCGTACTTTGACCTATAATGGTTTACTTTTATAAATTTTGACTTGGATGGAGAGTTGTCTCATTGGCACTCATACCACATCTTCGTATATCTATGTACAATCATCTCGATATAACATAGAGCTCTTTTTTCATACTATTCCGTCACATTACAATCTTATGAAGACATATTTTAATATCAAGATACCAATTTCTTATACCAAGAGGTGTCATTTATATACCTGTAGACTATTTGATTAAAAAACAGGGCCATTTCATCGAAATATCCTATCAGAAGACAATTCTATAAATTGCGTCAAAAATATTATAGATCATATTTTTTAATTATTTTTTTTAGTCTGTATTTTCAGAAATTTTATCATGACCACATCAAGTTAATTTGTAGATGATCATCCACCTGTTTTAAACAAGTGGGGTGGGTTGGAAAATTCTATTAAATCTTAATTCTTACCAATCTCTGAGAAATTTACATTATTTCTCCAAAATACAAATAAAAAAAAATGTAGAAAGTGTTCGTGGGACACAGATGCATCCGCTTCAAAAGGGGCATAACTCTTGAACGTTAACAATTACAATATCCAAATTCGAAACTGATCTGTGTATTGGTGTAATAAGCATTTAATATATGTTTCAAATAATCGGCCAAGGCAAACTGGAGCAAGGGGATAGTAAGATTTACGGAAGCGTATTAGGGCCATCCATTTCAAATTGTCTACTTTAATCTTGGAATTATCAACTTAAATCTTGTAATTTCAAACTATAATCTTGAAATTCTCATCTCTAATCTTGGAATTTCAAACTTTAATCTTTGAATAATCACCATGAATCTTGGAATTGTCAATATAAATCTTTGAATTTCCAACTTAAATCTTAGAATTATCAACTTTGATCTTGGAAAATAATCAACTTGAATCTTGGAATTATCAGGGGTGGTAACAGGATTGTAAGGGGAAATACAATTGACTGGGGGTGGGGGTCCTTGACCGAAATATGGGAAGAATAGGCAAAAAATAATAAATCGCTCGTAAACATATTGATTACTAAAAACATATTAAAATCTGCATGCCATTGGGAACATCTATTTTAAAAAGGGAATACAGTATGATTGTCAAGGAGACAACTATCTGACTGAGTAAAAATGACGTAGATTTAACGGGGCATTAGCAACGAGATACAAACCAAATTTCAAATATGATTTGTTTTTTGTTCAATCATCAATGAAAGTGAAATAGTGAAATAATAAATTACTTTTAGCAGCCAGTTTGGTTCAATTTTGTCAAAATGAGCTAAGAAACACTTGCAAGTAAATAATTAGACCTCATTGAATCCATGTAAATGTGACCTTCAATTTAACTCATTAGCTATAGATAGGTTACGCATGAAATAGGCGTGTTCAGTTATCAAAAGGAAAGGAATGTCAACGTTGAAAGTGAAACAAGGGTAAACCATTTGATTTAATGAAAAACTCATTCTTTTACAGGTAAAAACGATGATTAATAAATGGTTTTAACCAGTAATATGAAATCAAACATAACAGACCTTAAAAAATCCAATTGCATGAGTTCGTTATCTATTCATATCTATATCTATGTAAATATCGGGTCTTCGGAGGTCACCTCGACCTTTGATTAGATGGCGTCTAGACTTAAATACACATGAAATGCTGATTCATATTTTCAACCATTGCATTGTAAATTGTTTATTTAAGTCGTTTTATGCTTCACGGCTGGTAATCTACATAAGTTGCAATGAAAACCGTGAGAGGGTTTTCCGGTTATGCTTGAGTGGAGTCATTGTTGCCGCTTCGCAAGGTATGCACATTTTGAAAATCGCAATTTTCTATTTCAACTGATTGCAAATCGGGGGTGCTATGCTGTGATGAATGCTTTCATGAAGAGACACATTTATCGTTTACAGTTGTGCATGGAGTTTAACTGCAAAAAAAAGTCGTCCCACAAGACATTGCTGAAAAAAGTGACATTAAAACTTTTGAAATGTTTCTATTAACAGACCTGCAAGTTCAAATTTCGTTTTTTTTCTTCTTTTCTGTACACGGGACTGAATTTCGTTTTGGGTGGCATACATGCTGTCAGAAGTTGAAAGACGTCTTAATAAATCTAAACACTGTCAATGTTCGTTATTTCATGCGTGAGGGTATCGGTTCTGATTGAGGACATTATGAATGCTTGAGCGGAAGTGCAAACCTATCTTATCGAAAGCTAAAGAAGATCACAATTTAGTATTGATTATATATGATAATAACTTTGATCAATGCTGAATAAATGCAGCCTAAATTTCATTAACAAAAATTGCAACAATCACTCCAAAGAAAGGTAAGTAACTTGCATAGTTTTAGTGAAGTTCATACTAAATATAAATTCACAATGGAAATGGTTACATCGTAAATTTAAGTGGTTTAGATTAATGATTGACTATGTTTTCCCGTGTGCATGTAAGACTTTAACTATGCTTCAGATGGATAGAACACGCCACTATTGTCTGCAGTGTGATAAATCATATGAGACAACTCTCCACCCAAGTCAAAATTTGTAAAACGTAAACCATTATACGTCACAGTACGGCCTTCAACGCAGAGCCTTGGCTCACACCGAACAGCAAGCTATAAAGAGCTCCCAAAATGACTAGTGTAAAACCATTTAAAAAACCAACGGTCTAATCTATATTAAAAAACGCGAAACTAGAAACACTTATGAACCGCATCAACAAACGACAACTACTGAACATCAGATTCCTGACTTAGGACAGGTGCAAAAAAATGCAGCGGGTTTAAACGTTTTAACAGGCGCCAACCTTCACCCTAACCTGAAATAGTAGTGTAACATTACAACATAAAAAGACACAATATAAAATATCAATGGCTTAACTCAATCAGAAAGACATATTAACAATAACAAGTAAAAAACACTGAACGAATAAATTTGATTTATGACACAATATAAATACAATATTAAATAAAAAAGGGGGAGATTTAAAACAATGTCAAAAAGACAACTATAACCTTTGACATAATGGCGTTTAATAAAATAACGTACTCAGGTTAATCTTAATATAATAATTTTGTTGTTAGGAGTACGGAAATATTTTTTAAAACACCCGGCCAAAGAGCAGAAAACAGACCAAGGCCCCCAATGTGTCTTCAACACAGCGAGAAAATCCCGCACCCGGAGGCGGGCTTCAGCTGGACCCTAAATAAAAATGTGTACTAGTTCAGTGAACATATAAATGAACTAAAATTAAAAAACATACAAGACTAACAAAGGCCAGAGACTCCTGACTTGGGACAGGTGCAAAAATGCGGCGGGGTTAAACATGTTTTGTGAGATCTCAACCCTCCCCTATACCTCTAGTCAATGTAGAATAAACAAACACACAACAATACGTGTACAACTCTGAAATCCGAGTCCGATGTCAGAAAAGGTTACAAAAACAACTAAATAAACTGACAATGATACACAAATTAACAAAGGACTACTAGCAGTTACTGACATGCCAGCTCCAGACCTCAATTTAATTTTATTGAAAGATTATGTCTTTATCATATGAAAATCAAGCACAATCACTCACGTTAGGGTTTTAGTATCATACCATCATAAAATAATGAAAAGAACATAACCCGTATCATGCAAACAACTGGTTTTAGAATAGCTGTGTTTATTTCCGATGCAAGGACCCTATAAGTGAATTGATATTAATACCAAAATATGCCATCTTTAATGAACTGACAACAGTATCGTAATATATCTCTCCTGAAAAAGTCTGTTTAAAGGTTTGGTTAGCTTTTATATGTGAATAACGACATTTTGGCTTTGAATAGAATATATCCATAAAAGAATGGATGTGAAATACCTGAACCTATAAGATGTATGCATGTTGATTTATTTTTACAAATGATGTCTTTGTACAGAAAATTGAGTAAATATTTTGACTATTTGTGATATCGAAAACCCTTGTGCAATAATTTTTAAGTGATAGAGATTTCTTTCGTTAAAATCAAATACATTGTTACACACACGAGCTAATCGAACAAGTTGGGATATATAAACCCCATAAAGAATTTTACATCTCCCTTCCAAATAGATATCATTAGAAGGCAATAGGACTTAAAATATTAGACAGAATACTAAATTTAGATAAAAATACAAGGAAAAGAGAACAAACACTGTTGTTTTTTTTTTAATTATATCCAAGATAATAAATTGAAAATGTTAAGTTGGAAATTTCTACATTACATTTTACCAACCAAACAATGACTTTTTCTCTTGGAAAATAACTAAAACTCCTTTATGTAATATATGCAATGTCATTGAAGATAATGAACATTACATTTTGACATGCAAATATCTGAAATTATTTTGGGATCAAATAAAACTAATACTCATAAACTTTAAATAAGGCATCATATAATATATCTGGCATCATTTTTGTATGGATACAAGATAAACGATACAAATTATTGCAGTATCAACGATTTTCTAACAATTATACTTTTTACTGTATATAATGTATATTATATATCCAAGCAGAAAGCAAAACAAATTAATGTTTTTGAAATTTTTAATAATGAATTTCTTCAATATTACGAAATGTTGACAAATAAAGAAGGCAAATGTAAAAACTTCCACACTTATGTTGCAGAAAAAAATTATTTATCTAAACTAAAATTTATAATATATCATATGGAACGGGGACTCAATTATTTCCCCCATTACTTCAATGCAATTGTATTCAAATTGAGGGGCAATTTTTGTATTCCCTATAGTAGACTGCAAAATTTCAATTAACTTCCTGGTTATAATCGAAAATAAAATTTGGACAATTTACTCAGACAATCATCCACCCTATACATTACAGAATCATTTAAAATTTAAATGAAGTTGAAAGTTTAATGAATACACTTTAGATATACTACAATTTTAAGCAACTTACATTATTTTCATCTCGGTACAATATCCCATTTGAAAGATGGTAGATTTATTTCATTCATGGGTACTGGACAGGTATCCTGTAACTCGGATTCTATTCCATATTATTTTCTTTTTTGGAAGTTGCATATCATTCATTAGCCGAACTGTATATTGTGTAAACTAACAAGATTAGTACAAACCTTATCACTGAAATACTTTATGTTTCTCTAATGGACTATATAATTTTGGTGAATTTCGGATTTTTCCTTTTTTCCTTCCCGAGTTATAGACTTTTTTCATATAAGAAAGGGGAAGCAATTGTTCACCCGCCAATTTCACCTCGAATTTATTAAATTCTACGTAAACAAATATCTTGCGCCAATTTATTTATATTCCTTGGCCAGCATTACTGTTATACCAATACGTCTTTATAGTATAAAGATGTATAGTTATGATATAGTAATCTGCCAGAATATCATAGTGAGGTGATAAGATATTATGAAAAGGTGGCTTCATAATATACCAAGATGTCTTTGGAGTATACGACTTTATCGTCGCAAGAAAATAATATGACAGAATAGTATGAAAAAAATGCTCCCTAGTATATCAAAATGATTGAATAGTATACAAATATGGTAATAAGATAGTAACATGGTATAATAGCATAGTGAGGTGACCAAATAGTATGAAAAAGTTGCTCAATGTTATATTAAGATGTGTTTAAAGCATAAAATGTATCTTTATCATGTTTATTAACGTCTCCTCGGGGACGTTATTAAGAGTTGAACGATGGACAGTCTGCGGGCTGAATGCTTCTTACTACCGGATCGGAAGATATTACTGAGACGTTAATAATTAAAATCGTTGATTGGTTGGGACAATCCAAACCTAGTAAATGTCTTTCAATCCCGTAGAGTATCGGATTTGCACTCTCTATTTTAGCAATTAGATTTTGCCTGGTCACCAATCATGCATATCGGTACACAGGTAACATTTATCTATAAAAAGCCAAACCTCCTGAAGTTTTGTAAACACACACGTGATTGTTTCACATTTAATCCAGTCGCTCACTGTTACGTACATTTTATACATGAAAACATAAGAAAACTTGAAGTAAATCATGATTATGATATTTCATGATGGAAGAATAAATTGTTTGACAAATATGTAAAGCATTTACAACCATGATTTTAATTGCATCTGTAAAAACTTATCGACATCTGATCAGATTCAGATTCAATCTTCAACCTAATTGTCTTATATCACCTAAATGTCTCGACCTCATCAAATATCATGAAGCTTAAATAAAGACATATTCTACCTCTCAATACAAATGATAAGTATGATAAATGCACTCCCCGATCTTTAGAACAGGATTTGGGTTGGGTTGAACGTTGTCTATCTCTCCCTAGCTATTCCTATCAAAATAGCAGACGATGAAGAACAGAAGACCCAAAAATATCCAAAGGGGAATATAAGAAGAATTAAAAAAAATACTCCCAGACGATAAAAGTAATTATACATGTAAAAACTATACTATCATATTTGAGCAGTGCATAATTTCTATGAATGATTTTAAAGGAGGTATGAAGTATACCTAATTAATTTAGACAGCAACCCAATTAAACAACAAACAAAACAATTTACTTCTAAAATTCAACCTACGGTCTTCTACAATATACATGTCATTACAATATTTTAAGTTTTTAATCCTCCCAAATCTAGCTATGATATATAGAATAGTTGTGAATACATGTAAATTTTTTTTATCTTAATATCAAAAAGTTAATATTACTTAAAACAATGAGCATGGTCAAGAACAAACTGCTAGTAGTTGTTTTGATGTTTATTGACCATTTATACTATATATATATATATATATAATTTAGACTTGTATATATATATATATATATATATATATACAAGTCTAAATTGAAAACAACGTTCAAACCTATGATTGCGTTGAAAAAAAACCGCAATTTTTATACGTGTGCATGCAAAACAAATTTCTTGTTAGAGGGGTCTAAATACAGCACAAACAACATTTTCCAAAAGACCAAAAATGTGAAAAGGATATTTTAACAAAACGCATTTGACTAACAGGTCGAACAACAAATGTTCTTAAATCCTGCTGACTGCCATTGGCGATTGCCAAATTAACGGATCACAAGGTGTAATAAATGGATCTTAACTATAAATTTAATACCAAACAGAAAACAATAAACTTGTGGCAAAGATGGCAAACCGCAAACAAAGGTGCAAAGATTTTTAGTACTCCATATCCGCATTTCGACAATTAATGTCTCTTCAGTGATGTTAGGAATCGAAACGGTTATATATATATATATGCTATATGAGAGAAAGAGAAATAAAAGAAAATTATAAATTTCAAATACGAAAATACTGTTGGCATTTTAAAAGAACAGTCTCTCACAAAAGATTATGTCAATCCAGTATGTTAAGCTTTGAAGGATAAGTACGATACGGACCTTATTTGACACCCAACATTAAACAAAATACTGCTTCATAACGTGTTTGGTAAAATTTGTTGATTTATATGCAAGGCTATCCTGAATGAATTAATCTACAAAGCGAGGACACTTTCCACTTTCATCAGCTAAGCGACGGCTAGCTTTTTTAGAAAAACTATTACTTGTTATATAGCAATATCAAATATTAGTATACTGGAATGACAAATCAGTATGAAAAGGTAACTCCATGTTATATCAAGATGTCTTCTAAATATAAAAGAATATCTTCATGAAAAAGTAAAATAACAGATTAGTATGAAAAGGTATATCAAAACAGAGATGTATAGTTAAATGTCGCACGTTATAGTGTAAGAAGTTTGCTTAACGTTATATCTCAACCATTTATGATATGATTATTGTTATCATAAGGCAGCTGTGGTGTTCCATACCATGTATCGAGCATGAAAAGATCACATTGAAAGTTACGAATTCAAAAAGTAGTTTCTGCAACATGGTCCATCAAGGTGTAAACCAAGGGAAACAATTCTAACGGACCAATCCGATTCATGAATTTGTAGATATGCAAATCATATTAGAATCAATCAGTACACAATGGATCTAGCTTATAAAGGAATCCAAACCTAATATTTATGTATCAACTTTACCAACGTTCAACATTATTCTATTTAAAGAAAGGGTTTCGGTTCCTAAATATATTCTAGAGCCATATAAGTATCAATCCTGGATTAAGCACAGGGGTACGTGAAAATTGTTTTATTCCTAGTGTTATCATTGGATAGAGAGCAGAATATGTTTTGAAATATACTTCCCGAGCCACTACGATTTAAGATGGCATGAAAGATGACTTTTGAGAACTTTTTCGGCGGAATACGGGATATATAGAAATTGAATTTTACATGAGTCTATGTATAGACATGACAGTGTAGAAATTTCTCAAACAAGTTAAACATTTGGACAAGTGGTTATTTTTGTAGGACAAATCATGTATCATGGTAAACTGCCCGAAGGGCAATTTGTTAAAACAAGTTTTGAACCCTGCACTATACTAGTTTTGAGCTTTGACTACTTATCTGAAAATCCAATCTGGCTGTCACCGAGGAACACACTTTAATTAACGTAGTGATCTATGAAAAGACATAGAAATAGCCAAGAAAACACCTGATGAATGCAAAACCAATGCATAAAATCAGTGGAGATAGCGTTGAACTACTGCTTACGAATACTCGTACGTTTTGGGAGATCTGTCCAATGCTAGTTTGACCAAGTCTTGTATCTCTTAATCTTGACACTAACAAAAGTACATTGAATTGAAGATCACTGCATTTTAAATAATCTAGATAGATCGTTAGTTTACTATGTAATTACTGAAATTAAGATAACAATTAAGAAAACTTGATGTTTTAGGGCACTTTTACGTATTTTGGTTGTTTTCCTCTTTTAGTGTTCTAAAACCTGAATTTCAAGACGTTCAAGGTCAATGATGCTTAATTTCCAATATTTCTGGATAAACTGATAATACATTAAATCAACATTTATCAAAAATTGATTGATTAAAGTCCTACCCATTGTGGATAGAAATGGTCCTCAAAGTTAAGTATGCGTTCAAATCGTGAACCCTTTTTTGCAGCATCTTTAACGTAAACCACTTCTCCACCAGTTAAATAACCAATCCACCAACCAAAAGTTCCTATTGTCATGATTGTATGGTCACAAGCAACGGCAGTTGCCATATCAAATTCTCTTTTCCCTAAGGATATAAATTCTACAGGAACATGAGAAGGCATATTATTTTTAGACCAAGCCATGCCATCTGATATAACTAGAAATATAACAGCTGCATACCTTTTAGTGTAATAATTCACAGATCTGTTTAAATACTCGGGTGTAGCAATATTAAATCCGTCATGGTTTCCTACCTTATCACCTCTCCTGATATGAACACCTACCAGAGTAATACTCTTCCGAGATGTAATTTTTCGTCTCTGTAGTATTTTCCCAATTGTCTGTTCTGCAGTATTCTGAATATGCTTTTGAAATGTTAATTGCCTCCGCAGCTCCTTATCATACATGTGAAAATATTTCCAGGACTGAAGTCCATATCCTAGTTGAATGTTATCTTCAGAACTAAAATTTAGTAAACTTTTGTTGTATGTCGGAGATGCTTTATCTAAAACTTTTCGAAACCCCTTACATAAGCCTTTTGGTCTATTTTTGGATGTCACATTAATTACAAACACTTTTCGGATTTCAGCATCGGAAGGTACGATAAGCTCCATTTGTTTCGTCCTTGCAACAGCAAACGTAGTAGAAAATTGAAACAATCGATTTCCGAGACCACCTTGTAAAATAGGACAAATTGACCCCTTTTTTTTCCTTCTAACTCCATCAGAATGTGTTGTTGACATTTCTCTCCTATATAAAGGTACTGGTAAATTTAATACCGTTGATGTATCAAACAGTTGTCTGAGAAGAAGATAAACGGAAATTAGTACCAGGATACCTTAAATGTAAAAAAAAATCCAAAAAAAATCAGGGAATATATTTTATAACGGTATAGCAATTATCAATACATCTTATTGTCGTAAAAGATTTGATAGAAATAGATAAAACTTTAATTCATTCTCAACTTTTCAACAGGAAGCAATCAACAACTGAACATGCTGCAAAGACATAATTTAAATGTATATTATTCAATATTTTATCATCCATCCATCCATGCATTCATGCATCCATCCAAGCCAGCCAACAGGTCATCCATCCATCCATCCATCCATTCATCCATCCTTCCATCCATCCATCCATCCATTCATCCATCCATCCATTACTACCGTTGATGTATCAAACAGTTGTCTGAGAAGAAGATAAACGGAAATTAGTACCAGGATACCTTAAATGTAAAAAACAAAATCCAAAAAAAATCAGGGAATATATTTTATAACGTTATAGCAATTATCAATACATCTTATTGTCGTAAAAGATTTGATAGAAATAGATAAAACTTTAATTCATTCTCAACTTTTCAACCGGAAGCAATCAACAACTTGGTATGATGTAGGGTTTATGCTCATTTTTGAAGTCCGTACAGTGACCTATAGTGGTTGACTTTTACGTCATTAGGTCTCAGGTGGAGAACAATCATGCCACGTTTTTTTACTTTTAAATTGTAATAAAAAGAATAACTAATCAAAGAATTCAAATAGCGAAAAATATTCAACTCGTGACCAATCACCACTAAGTATTAACTCATGCACAATGTGAAGTTCGGTCTCTCATTGTTATACATTGTATAACAGTGATGTTTTATACAAAATATATTGTACATTCTCTCTTTATTCTCAATTTAATCACACATAAAATTGAGAATGGAAATGGGGAATGTGTCAAAGAGACAACAACCCGACCATAGAACAGACAACAGCAGAAGGTCACCAACAGGTCTTCAATGCAGCGAGAAATTCCCGCACCCGGAGGCGTCCTTCAGCTGGCCCCTAAACAAATATATATACTAGTTCAGTGATAATGAACGCCATACTAAACTCCAAATTGTACACAAGAAACTAAAATTAAAAATAATACAAGACTAACAAAGGCTAGAGGCTCCTGACTTGGGACAGGCGCAAAAATGCGGCGGGGTTAAACATGTTTATGAGATCTCAACCCTCCCCCTATACCTCTAGCCAATGTAGAAAAGTAAACGCATAACAATACGCACATTAAAATTCAGTTCAAGAAAAGTCCGAGTCTGATGTCAGAAGATGTAACCAAAGAAAATAAACAAAATGACAATAATACATAAATAACAACAGACTACTAGCAGTTAACTGACATGCCAGCTCCAGACTTCAATTAAACTGATTGAAAGATTATGTCTTCATCATATGAATATCAGGCACAATCCTTCCCGTTAGGGGTTTAGTATCATACCATCATAACATATATGAGAAGAACATAACCCGTGTCATGCCAACAACTGGTTTTTAAATAAATGTGTTTAGTGCCGATGCAAAGACCCTATAAGTGAATCAATATTAACGCCAAAATATGCAATCTTTAATGACCTGACAACAGTATCGTAACTATATCCCTTCTTGATAAGTCTATTTAAAGGTTTTGTTAGTTTCAGAGGTGAATACTGACATTTTTGTGCTTTATAAAGAATATTTCCATAAAAAATTGGATGTGATATACCTGAACGTATAAGAAGTCTGCATGTTGAGCTATATTTACGAATGATGTCCTTATACCGATGATAAAATTTAGTAAATGTTTTGACTAGTTTGTGATATCGAAAACCCTGGTGTAATAATTTTTCAGTAATACATAAATTTCTCTCGTTAAAATCTAAAACATTGTTACATACACGAGCGAATCGTACAAGTTGAGATATATAAACACCGTAAGATGGTGACAAGGGAACGTCACCATCTAAAAATGGATAATTAACGATAGGAAATGAAAAATCATCTCTTTTATCATATATTTTAGTATTAAGCTTTCCGTTAATGATATAGATATCAAGATCGAGGAAAGGGCAGTGGTCATTGTTAGTATTAGCTTTATTTAAAGTAAGTTCAACAGGATAAATTTCTTTAGTATACATACTGAAGTCGTCATTATTGAGAGCCAAAATATCATCCAAATATCTAAAAGTATTATTAAATTTGTGTATCAGATGTTGTTTCGATGGGTCTTTACTGATTTTTGTCATAAATTGTAACTCATAGCAATACAAAAAAAGGTCCGCAATAAGTGGTGCACAGTTAGTCCCCATTGGAATTCCGATAACCTGACGATATACGGAATCTCCAAAGCGAACAAAAATGTTATCTAGTAAAAATTCAAGGGCATATATAGTATCAAAGCATGTCCAATTGACATAGTTTTTTTGTTTATTGCTACTAAAAAATGACCTAAAAGAGTTTGAACATATATATTCACATTCTGACTTTTTAAATGCCCATTTAATTAGGTGTGTGAATTTTTTCTTAATGAGAATGTGAGGCAATGTGGTATATAGGGTAGAAAAATCAAAACTTTGAACAGATTCAAAATCACCAATATATGCATGTATATTATCTTGTAGAGTGTTTGGTTTAAATAGTGTATATACCTTTTATGTGATGTTTGTTCATTTATTACAAGTGGGGAGATTGCATCTGAATCTTTAATTTTGATTTCTATATTTGAATTCTTGGATTGTTTATTCTTTGGATAATTCAACAGTTATCATACCTCCTAATATCATTAACGAAAATCATAAGATCATATAAAGCATTAGTGTAGGCATACATAATGGAGAAAATCGTGATAATTGCTCTAACAAGATATGATTGATTAACATCAATCTAATAATGTTAATGAAACTTGTTCACATAAACCCGAAGTATGAAACTTGTCCACCTTTCTCCTGAAGTAGTTTAATTCAATTATATAATACTCACATGGAACTAAATATAACAACTTCTGTTTTAAAGGCTTCTTCTACAAAACATGTTTTGCATTTATAAATATTTTATATGCTTTAAAACATATCGAACAAACACGCGTACATATCTTCACATAATTCTAAAACACATACAGATGCACACTTTATCAGTTATCCTAATGAGTGTATTTATCGCTTTATGTTTTTTTATGTGATAATATTTCATATCTTACTCTCGCTTTAGATAACAAATTATCGCTAGTATCTAAGGCCCGTTTGCAACGGTGTGTTTTAACTTGGCCAAGAAAGAAAATATATCATATTGGCAGTCAAAGATGTATTAAATAGTAAATTAATTTTCAAGGTTAAGAACGTTGAAACAAATAAATACGTTTATTCTAGTGATTTCAACTTTCAAATTGTAAACTTTTCATCTCTATATAAGAACATTCCTGCAGTGCCTGCATGTGAAGTATACATGTATATTTCCCAGTTGATTCGATATCAAAGAGCTTGCGTTTCCTACAATGATGTTATTGATAAAGGCGTCCTGTCTACAAGGAAGGTTTCAAGTGGTGAAGTTGAAGTCATCCCTTTCAAAGTTTTGCAGACGCCCTCACGAGTTACGTCCCCTTTTTGGCCGATGGTGGAATCATTGAATGATACTTATCATCGAATGTGTATTTACCATTAGTAACACGATTTGTGTCACTAGTGGAGATTTGTTTGCCTTTCCGAAGCACCTAAGATCGCCTCGGGTTTTGATAGGGTTCGTGTTGCTTAAATTTCCGTTAATTGGTAATATTATCTTGTTTGTCGTGGTTTTTATTTTGCCGAGGCGTTGACAGCTTCTCTTGATTTACGATTTTTCCACTTACCCCCACTTTTTTCCCTTATTTATATATTCGTCACACTCTGTTAGTATTCTTATTCTACTTTAATACATCCTTGTTATTAAACAAGATTTATTGGTAGATTTTTAAAATACGCCGGTGATTTATAGATATAAGAAGATGTGGTATGAGTGCCAATGAGACAACTCTCCATCCAAGTCAAAATTTGTAAAAGTAAACCATTATAGGTCAAAGTACGGCCTTCAGCACGGAGCCTTGGCTCATACCGAACAGCAAGCTATAAAGGGCTCCAAAAATGACTAGTTTTAAACCATACAAACAGGAAAACCAACAGTCTAATCTATATAAAAAACGAGAAACGAGAAACACTTATGAACCACATAAACAAACGACAACCACTGAACATCAGGTTCCTGACAGGTTAGTTCACATTTTAACATAACTTGCTTTAGTTGTATAAGGTCAATCGTCGAAAGGTAAACCTCAAAGTGGCATAATGTGCTTTTATTTCAAATTCATTAGAAAACCGAACACATTGTCTGGAATCTTAAAGTTTTAACATTGCGTGTGTATTCTTACTGGACGTCGTATAAATGACTATCAACAGGAGCCACGAGAACTGTCGATGTGCATGTGTTTATTAACTAATACAGACAGGTAAACATAGAATGCGTATAACAGGAAAGCACGTACAACAGTATATACGGTCGATTTTCTTAGTGCTGTTTGAAATAATTTTATAGATAAAAACATATAGATTAAATGTAAATCAGTTACTTACGACATGAAGTAAGTTGGATTGTTGACTTGCAAGCATATAACAGCAATGTTTTTAAACTTATTTTTCCAAAATTGAACCAAACCGATTAATAATACTGAAATAATATTTCAATCATCCGTTTTTATAAATGTTTGAAACAAAAACAAACATGTAGTATAATATTTCGTCTACATCGTAGCTTAAGATAAAGGATACCAATAAACTCTTACTCGTTTATGAATCAACATTAAATACTAAGTTTTGTCGTTGAGTCGCTAAATGCATAGATCAGAGCATTATTTAACATATATGTATGCCTACAAAGACACATAAGTCGAAGCAAGAACGTACACTCATTTTCTTCAAACTTGTGAAGCATGTCTATCTCTGAAGACTGTATAACTTGATCAAAACGTTTATTCTCCTGCGTTTCATATCAATGCCTTTGTGTTTCATAAACGTTTACCTATGGCGTGTAAAACGTTGCAATATTCACAAAAAGTAAAATATACGTTCAAAAAGTTAAATTATTTGTACATAAAAACGAATATACAAAAATGTATGTTCATAAAAACAAAATATATATTCAAATATCAAAATATGTGTTCATAAAATAAAATATATAAAGCATAAAACATAAATAATTGTTCACAAAACAAATGTATTTTCTCAAAAAATGTATATATGTTCATTAAACAAATATATTTTCATAACAACGAACATTAAGATAAATGATTGTTCATAACATTTAAATACCGGGGTACTTGTTCATAAAATTTGAATACTTGTTCATAAAATTTAAATTCTTTATCATAAAATTTAAATACTTGTTCATCAAAGTTAAATATATATTCATAAAAAGTTAAATATACATTCATGAAAAGTTCAATACATATTCATAAACACAAAATTTTCATTCCAAAAAATAGAAATATGTGTTCATAAAGTAAAATATATGTTCTGAAAAATTTATAAATACGTTCAATAATTTGCATCATGGGATTCCTCGTTGTTTTTGTTGCAGTGTATTTGATTGGGTACACTCTGAAACCCGGACCGTGCGGGACTGCGGACCCGGACTTTGGTCTGAAACCCGAATCCGGATTTTATCTTCTCTAAAATAACGACAATCCGCTTGAGAAGTGCTTATATAAATATATAGAACATGTTTTTTCAATAATGCCCTCTGGGGAAACTGTCCTTAACTTTCTTATCCAAAAACATTCCTGAGCAAGTCTGTCGGCCCTTGACCAACCCTCGTTGTGGTCTATGATAGTGATGGTAAGGTTTTTGAGATCAGCTTGGGCGACTTACGGGGAGGTCGGGCTTGCAGGTGTAGTCACTTCGATGACCATCCATGCGTTTGTTGAATGGCTGTTCTGTCTCGCCAACATACATCCCTTATCAGTGCTCCCAAAAAATAACTTCCTTCCCCTCAGTAGGGTACACATAAAGGAGAACTTAATGCTAGTAAATTTAAACACTTTAAATTTTTCCCCATAATTTTCTCAGTGCTGGTCCGGTATCTAGTCCGGGTCCGGGTTTCAGACAATAGTCCGGGTCCAAAGTCCCGTCCGGTCTGGTTTCAGAGAATACCCAATCAAATACACTGTTACAAAAGCAACGAGGTATCCATGATGCAAATTATTAAACGTATTTATAAATTTTTAAATTAAAGGATGCGCGTTTCAAAGACCATCGTACAAATGCAATATTTATGAATATACAGTTGGGTGCAGCCCAAGCATTACATGTAGACGGGCGGAAAAGTTAACGCGGCGTTTACTCGCGTGCACTTCATGTAAACGCCGCGTTAACTGTGCGTTAACTCCGAAATTTCAGTAGACATAAAAAGTAAACGGGCGTTTACTTTCGAGTTTACTTCCGCGTTAACACGAAAATGGCGCGTCTTCTTATTTTGTAAAGAGTAAACGGGCGTTTACTTTCGCGTTCACTTCCGCGTTAACGTGAAAAAAGGCGCGTCTTCTATTTTCGTAAAAAGTAAACGCACGTTTACTGTTTGTCATCGTATCCTGGATACACTGACCTTACATATCAAATGATAAGGTAAACATCAAAATTAAATGACCAACTGGTCATTTTTTATTGACATATTGACGATTACAGTTAAGGTTATTACACCTCTTTAATTAATTGAAAATTAATCATAGTATATTTCTGTTTCTGCACAAATAAACAGTTCAAGCACGTCCTCCTTTTATTCAAATAATTAAATCATCACAAAAATACAGCAGTTTTCACATCTCAGACTGGCTCAAATATAACAAAATTTTTAGTCCGCATCAACTAAAACTGACCATATTTGCACTTTATTATGTAAATCTATTATAGCCTCATAGTAAATCGGTAATATTTCTATGTCAGGATGGATTGTATAATACAAATGACAGCAATATTATAACACAATGATTACAAAATTTTGTCTGCATCAATCTAGAGTTCCAGCATGTTCTCTTTTAATTCAAAATATTGAATAGTAAAAAAAAATCAGTTGTTTTGATACTTCAGGCTGACTCGTATAACAAAATTATTTGTCCGCATCAACCAAAACTGACCATATTTGCACTTTAGTATGTAAATCTTATAGTCGAATAGTAAATCAATAATATTTTTATGTCAGGATGGATTGCATAATAGAAATGACAGCAATATTGGAACACAATGACTACAAAATTTTGTCAACATCAATTTAGAGTGCCAGCATGTCCTCTTTCTTTTCAAAATATTATATCGTAAACAAATTTCAGTATTTTTGATATCTCAGGCTGACTCGCATAACAAAATTATTTGTCCGCATGAACCAAAACTGACCATATTTGCACTTTATTATGTAAATTTTATAGTCGCATAGTAAATCAGTAATATTTTTATGTCAGGATGTATTGTATAATAAAGATGACAGCAATATTGAAACACAATGACTACAAAATTTTGTCCACATCAATTTAGAGTGCCAGCATGTCCACTTTTCATTCAAAATATTGAGTCGTAAAAAAATTTCAGTAGTTTTGATACCTCAGGCTGACTCGTATAACAAAATTATTTGTCCGCATCAACCAAAACTGACCATATTTGCACTTTATTTTGTAAATATATATAGCCTCATAGTAAATCAGTAATATTTCTATGTCAGGATGGATTGTATAATAAAGATGACAGCAATATTAGAACACAATGACTATAACAAATTTTCCGCACCAATTTAGAGTACCAGCATTTCCTCTCCGTATCCATATAATAATGACCATCATTAAAGTCAGTAGTTCGGGATGGTTTGTATTTAAAACATAACTATTTAACGAGAACATCCAACACTGACATGACCATGATGACTGATTTCATTTGTACTTTATAATGAAAAGTATGAGAAGTTCTCTTCTTGGAATAGTATACTGTTAGTATATTATGTCGGTTGATTGCTTTTGTTTGTAGCTTAACCTCCAGGGGCAAATATTTCATTTATGTTCAGAACGAGTATATTTTATCGGACGTCCCAGATATCATTTATAATCGGTAAGTCTGTCTAAATTGACGAGATGGTACATAATTATACAACACCTTATTGATATCCCTACATTGTACAATTTTCGTTTGAAAATTTGGCAAAAACAGAATCGTAAATCTAAGGCACACAAGGTGAATTACGATGAAAAATCCATGTATTAAATGCAGTTATATTTAGGAAGAGACTGTTAAAAATGGGGAACGAAGCAACGTCAACCATGATGTTTATATCACATCATATAAAAATATTTTTCCGATGCGTTGGATAACCTTTCTATCCGCCTTCTAATTAAAAAAAAAACATTTCCTTTCTTTTATGATAGCTGCTTGCATATTTGTCGATCAGAAGTGTCTAATTTTATAGCCATTATTTAATGTTTATAAGAATATGAAATGAAAAAGATTTTTTGAAATGTGTATAATATCTATACAGATAAGTTTCTAGAAAGGGTTTACATGCATTTTTCCGTCATAGTGGAAATTCGATATTTGAACATAACTTTTGAAAAGAAAATATAGAAAATCCGCTACTTAAAGTTATTGGAACTGATTTTTTGCAATAAATAAAAGTTAATATTTCGAATTAAAAGTTTTTTTATAATAGTTTTGGTTTTAAACACATATACGCAAAATATTAAGATAAAAGTCGTTTTAACAAAATAAATTAAATGTACAAATGTACACGAAGTTCATTTCATAATTTACACAATCAGTTAACGCGAAAAGTGAACGCGCGTTTACTTTCAAGTGCACGTAAAAATACACTTGAGAAATCTGTAGTAAACGGCCGTTTACTTTTAAGTGCACGTAAAAATAAACTTGTGAAATCTGAAGTAAACTACCGTTTACTTCTGACTAAATGGACACAGAGTAAACGCGCGTTTACTCGGGTAGACATAAGAAATTTCCATTTTGACCGCGTTAACGTAATTATAGTAAACGCGCGTTTACTAGTAAACGCGAAAATTGAAGTTAACTAACGAAATATGTGCACGCGGCGTTAACATGCGTTTACTTTATGTAATGCTAAGTCTGCACCCAACTGTATATTGAACTTTTTATGAATATATATTCAACTTTTATGAACAATTATTTTATTCTATGAACAAATATTTCTTTTTAATGAACAATTGTTTTTTTTTATGAACAATTATTTGTTTATATGAATATTTATAATATTTTTAAGAACAAATATTTTTTTTAATGAACATATATCTATGTTTTATGCATATATATTTTATTTTATGAACACATACATTGATTTTTTGAATATATATTTTGCTTTCATTAACATATACTCGATTTTACGAACAATTATTTAATTTTATGAACATATATCTAATTTTTTGTGAATATTGCAACGTTTGACACGCCATATTTACCTTACTTGTTATTTCTTTATTTTTATTTCTTCGCTTTTTTTGTTTAGTTCACATATGATAAAACGTTCGTTACCTTTTCTGCCATTGATCCTGAAATGTTTCTCATATCTTATATTTATATTTTTACAATATTTGATACGCGGAAAATCAATCATGTGAACACAAATCATATGTCATTGTTTATCATCAGTATTATAATCATTGATAACAACGTATGTTTGAGTTTGCCTAAGGAGAGCATTTGTTT
This sequence comes from Mytilus californianus, assembly GCF_021869535.1. NCBI lineage: Eukaryota > Metazoa > Mollusca > Bivalvia > Mytilida > Mytilidae > Mytilus > Mytilus californianus. The sequence goes on from NW_026262581.1 coordinate 853,808, forward strand.
TGCTTTTCGAACATTTGTTAACATTTGAGAATAGAATCTACAGAATGAAATGTGTAATGTAGATATGATTATGGTTGTAAGAATTTGTTTAATTTTACTTATCATCCTTTATTACACAATTGTTTGATATATCGTTTTTCTATGACATTTGTTTTTAACAAATGCTGGTTGCAATAAGAAACTCTCTCATACATGTCGTAATAAAGAGTTATATGAATACCAATTGTATCTTTTATTAAACGCTTCTCAAACAACAACCAACACATTTTAAAACATCAGAAAACATAATTAAAGAAAATTAATATCAACCAAATCTTGATGAAAGAAGTTAGTTGTGACGTCATTAAATTGACTTATATTAATGTGCATGCTTTTTCAGGTTTCGTTTGTTCAAATATAGGCTAGTTTTGATTTTTTAATAAATACTGTTTAATAAAGTATTTTATAACATTAAAGTGAAGATGCATCGATATGAACTATGTGAACAATCTATACTTTGTGTTCCTTTTACATTATGTACATTTGTCCCTCTATTTATTATTTAATAACGAATTCAAAATAGAAATACAGAAAGAGAAATTTAAAGTAAATATACGGAACACATACATTTGACACAGTTTTGATCCGTTATAATCCATTAATTTTTATGTGATGTTTTTGTTTACTATTTTTCACAATTCCTAGACTCGCAACACTGATTGCAATTAATCAGTTACCAGTTATCAACCATCTTTCAGAAATAGTCTAAGATGCTTGATTTTTATCATTAGTTGTTATTGGATTTGATCTAGCTATCAGTAACTACGAATACTCTCAGATATGTACTTAGTGCCTTTCTGTTGTGTGGATATATAAGTACCAGTCCACGTCCACTCTGTGATTTTGTTAGATGTATTTCTATTTGTATACATCTGATGGGTTAAGCCTTTCTCAACTAATGTTTATAGTATGTTCTTATTTTGTACTGTTATACCACTGTCCTAAGTTAGGGGTACGGTTTGGCGCCAACAACCTAGTTTAACCCCGCCATATTCTGTATGTGCCTGTCCGAAGTCAGGAGCCTGTAATTCAGTAATTGTCGTATGCTGCTGTGTAACATATTGTTTTTCGTTCATTATTTTGAACATAAATTAGACCGTTAGTTTTCTCATTTGAATTGTTTTACATTTGTCATTTCGGGGCCTTTTATAGCTGACCATACGGTATAGGCTTTGTTCATTGTTGAAGGTCTACGGTGACCCATAGTTGTTTATTTCTGTGTCATTTGGTATCTTCTTGAGAGTTGTCTCATTGGCAATCGTACCACATTTTCTTATTAAAAATATTGATTTTGCATCAATAACACGGCTGTAATTCGGTATATCGAGAAAAAAGATCGTGAAAGAATACCTAACGGTGGTAAAGTATTAGGATTGGATCGTGAAAGCTCTGGTATAGGATCGTGAAGGAAATCCTATCGAGAAGGAATATGCAAGGTCAATTTCAAATATAATTTAATGAGTTATACGGACAAATTTACAACAACAAAAAAATTAAAATAAGACTGTCTGGCAAAATGGTTCAACATTATGATCAGTATCTGAGAAAATCAAGATTCAAAAGTAAACCTTTTTTTTTCAAAACTACAAAAGGCAGATTGCTCCTCGACATTTCAATGACATTAAATATGTAAACAAACAAGATTTTTTTTCATAATTCGAATGACTAAACAACTTTTCTTTGAAACTGGTCATTCCATTTCGATGATTCAAATGGTTCTTACAGTTATTTTGTGTTAGCTTAATCAGAAATTTTGCAAAAAATGAAAAATCTAGAAAAAAAATATTTTTTGGATCGTGAAAGATTGCGTTCCGCTTTTTTAAGATCGTGAAATAAATTGTGAAAGATCTGATGCTACGAAAACGTTCAAATCATTCTTCAGTTATGTGATAATTTATATGTTTAATTGGTATAGCAATTGGATTTGCATACCTCATTCCGGTTCTCTTTTGCATACCTAATTCCGGTTCTCTTTTGTTGGTGAATAGGGCCATAATCGTTCAATGCCATTGTATCTGATTATCTTATAATACCACACCGACTAGGTGCTTTATAGCAATATTAGTATTTTTGTCCGTCCTTCGTAAGTTTTGATTTCTTATACAAATTAAGATTGAGAATAGAACCTAATCGGCAAAATTACAGTTCAAGCTGGGCATCATGCACAATCGATCGCGAGGTATATGAATGGTAATTTCTCCACCTGGTTGGTACAATGACGTATAGCTATTGTGAACAGACTGATCAAACAATCAAGTAAAAATAACGTTATCTTGGTACCTTGCAAGTTTATGTCAGCGCAGCCACGAAATAAACAATAAATTAGCCAATATTGTCATAATATGTACACACGAACGACACTCCATATAACTGAAAGTAACAACCCTTACACAAAAAAAAACAACAAAACAAAATGCGTACACATGCATATATTTTCAGGGTGGATGCATTAAGCATTATAGTAAAAAAATTGAGAATGGAAATGGGTACAAATGTACCTTTACTTTTCGAAAATTGACGCTCCTGAAGGTCCTTTTATCTTGGAAATCTACTTATTTCGACACGTTTTTACTTATTTTAATAACTTTTAAGGAAAAGTGTTGAATTAAAAAGAAGTGAAAAAAAGACGAAAGCATTAATGTTCGTTCTTATTAAAAGAATTACACGCTTCAACTAGTTGCAAGTTTATCAGTTGGTAGAAGAAATATTGTCTTCTGATTATTAAGTCTGGTCCGTCGCGGGACGTTTGCGCTTTTTGATAGGAAATGAGCTTAAATATTTAGGACATTTGCGTTTTTTCAAGAGGATATTTGCGCTATATCAACATAACATAAAAAAATCATTTGATATATAAAGAAAAAAAAAACACAAACTATTCATATATCTATATACAACTAAAAGTATCAACCTTTCCCCATCATTCTTGTGTCAGATGAAAACGACAACAATCCAAAAGGGTGGATGGGAGTAAATTCCATATAACAACCATGAGTCTTTCTAAAAGTCAGCAGGTACCGTGGTTTAGAAATAAAATTTCAGTCATCACAAATTGAAACAATCTTAGTGAAATATGATGGTACAGCTCCTCTAACTATTCAGGCACCAGAATAACCACAAGAGGAATATGATTTTCCAATTTTAATCCACTAATAAGAAAGCTAATTGAAGAATTTAGGTCAAAATTTAAACGGAGTTTCTATTGTTCCGGCTAGCCGGAAGAATAGATAAAAGTCTCTATTTTTTCCGGCCATCCGTTTGCGCATGCGTAAATGTACAATATCAACGGCAGTGTCATGTTTCGCGGAATGTGTTCCGGATGAGGTGTCGGATAACAAAAGCGCGTATGCAATGGATGTTTTGAGAATCGGAAATCAGAATTATATTTAAAGATGTCCTAAAGTAAATTAGAGAGAATGTGATTGCTTTTAAAACAAAATTCTATAGAACAGACTCCAGAACAATAGCGTGTGCACGTAAACTGAGAGGAATAAAGCATGAAATCCAAATGAAATCGCTGATTTACCCCATTTACCTTAATCAAAGACTGTATGGTCTAACTATACAAATCCTTGCTTTAACTGTATCAATGGAGACAAAATGCACAAAACAATTAACAGGAAAACGACTAAATAAAATATACTGGGATGCATTATATTTTGGTTCTTCTACAACAGAGATATATGAACATGCACTACTGATATATCTTGACTTGGAATAGTATACCAGGGTTGGGGTATAACCCCCACCCTATTTCATTCCGTTTTATTCATTTTCTCATTACAAAAATGTTATATTTTTGCTATCATGAACACAGTCTTACTTTGGGGACAATTAACACTTTTTCTTATTTCTTTGTGTTAAAAATCACTGTAAATTGTAAATAAAAAAATATTGTGCAAAAATCATTTTACGACTTACTTGGAACCAAATTTCAAGGAAATGATTACTTCGGGTTCTTCTTTAGGAATCAAAGATGTCCACTAGCCATAAATCAGTGGCCCGACCCTAATCTTGCTGGAAATTCATAGGTAGAATTTTAAAGAGGAGAGGCATTTCCCCCCTTTTTCCCTTAGAATAAAAAAATCTGAATATACTGTATACTGTGAGGTAAATGTATTTGCATTTTGATTTGTTTAAGTGAATGGAAACTTTTTGTTCAATTTTTAGCCAAGGGAGGAAATTTTTGGCCACTACTTTCTCCATTGGATGCTCCTATAACCACTTAACCAAACGCATATTCATTATTAATGGTCATGTATGGCTGGAATAATAGCATAATAGCAGAGAAAAGGTATTCTTCCGGTTTGCCGGAAGTATAGTCATTTTTTGCTATTTTTCCGGCTAGCCGGAAGAATAGCCAATGCAAATTTTAAATGTTCCATCCATAAAAGTTTCCTTTTCTCTATCGTTTACCCAGAAACGTATACTATATATGTCTGGTTTACCCGAATAATTTTTTTCTGATTTTGTTGTTTGTCCGGAAGAGTTTTCAAAGAATATGTGAACATCTTTGGTAAATTTTCTAAATATTACAGGTAATCTATTATAGGTAAAAAGCGCACATGTCTTGTCAATTTTGTTCAGGTGTATCAAAGTTTAAAGCGCAAATGTCCATAGAGTTTGAAGCGCAAATGTCCTTTAGTGTTACATGTGAAATAGCGAAAACGTCCTGCGTCTGTCTGGTCACGCCTTGTCTTTCACGATCAAGATAATGCGTTGCCCAATCTTTCACGATCAATTTTGATAACAAATCAACAAAATTCAATGTTTTCAAAAACTAAATGAACGGATTCAAGCGAAAACAAACTTTTATTTTACTGTACTATCTGGCACACCAAAGATTCAGTTTCAAATATATCATTACATATTGGAATGTGACCATTATAGGTACAAAACGAGGGTTTTTTAATTAATCTCATAAACGTGTTGTGCTTTTTGTATTTTCTCATAAAGTACTGCATATTTTTTTTTATCTTGTTGCACAGTACTAATGAGAAAGTTGAATCATTTTGACAGACATAATTTTTTATTCGGATTTGTTCCGCGTTTTGAAAATACAGCAGATTTTCACAGATTTTGAAGTAGAATTGGAATTAATTACATTCACGATCCGATTCCAGATTTTTCACGATCGGATCGCAATGCTTGACCACCGTTAGGTATTCTTTCACAATCATTTTTCTTGATATACCGAATGACAGCCGTGAATAAGTAACTTAATTAGCTTGTATTTTTCATTAATTCATTTTTATTGTGAATATTTTTTTGAAAATATATAATTATCTAACAAATCGATAACAGGTCCATTTTTCAACATTGATTTTTATTCACCGACTTCTGTGACAATGTGGTCGGCATCTGATGATAATAAGTGTGACGATTACAGGTGGTGATATCGATTAGCTGACGTCAAATAATCATACGTTTTGACTATGTATATATTAACACTGTAAGTGTTGAAGGGAACAATTGTGATGGATAAGGACGTTTAATATGTCGAGCTTTTGTTTTGAAAATGCAACATACTCCTTGACTTCAGTCCGGCAAAATAATCACCATTCAAAATAAAATTGTCTAGATATAGCTATTAAGATTTTGCATTGTTTCGAAATTGACGTAATACATGATATTCAAATGCAATCTCTAAAAATCAACGTGAAAGTACATTGAGAATAAATAAAAAATACACAATAAAAAAGGAAGGTTAATCTTTTAGTCACTTATTATTGGGACAAATAACATTGTACATTTCTTCTGTTCATCAAATGGAACATTATTTTTCGGGTTGACTATGTAATGATGTTGATTTTCATTAAAATGTCAACAGGTTTAACCACTACGAATTCACTCACGACTACCCTTTACCACTCGTATGTTTACCATCGAATCTACGACAAAATCTTAGTTTCGTTTTTTATGAAGTCGTATGATTTCACGTATGACCGACGTATGATTTAAGATTGTCGTACGAACTGTTGTGAAACGCTAGCTAGGTTAAAAACCCATACATCTGTACGAATACGATGGGTGTAATGCAAGCATATGTATGATATTTAGATGATTATGGCAGTACTAAATAAATGTGAACAATCAGATAATGATGATGGTAGAGATAAATAAATGTATACTGTTGTAAAATGAAACGTATACCTCGGATGAATTTTTCAAAATGCAAAATTATATATTTTACAAGGTAAAATGAAACGGTCAATTGCATCTTCGAATTTTTACAAGTTAGTTTTAAAGTTTAAATGCCCGTTCTTTTGATTTTGCTCTCTGCCGCATAAAATTTGGGTCTTGCTAAAAGTGTATATGCACTTTTTGGCCGCGAAATTTTGCTAACGTTTTTTACGAGAATTTTGTGGTCAACTCAACTGTTACACTTTTGCGCATGTAAGGACCAAGTTTGAAAATTCAATTCATCACAACGTTTAATCGCTGCAATGCCAAGGTTGGACCCTGCTATTCGAATATCGTCATCGGCCGTCTTAGACCGGAATGTCCCAAAGTGATGTAGCAAGAACTAAAAATCTTAACCGGAGGACAATTTCGCGACTTTGGAACAGATACCAACAGATTGAATGTACTTAGGACCGCCCGAGGAGTGGACGACCTCACCTAACGACTCCTGGACAAAATCGCTACATCCGGGCATTCATCTGCAAAATCGAACCTTTGCCGCAACAACTACTGCAATTGGAATACCAGGATTGAGAAGAATCAGCTCACAAACAGTCCGCAATCGACTGCAACAACATGACATTAGACAAAGGAGGCCGTATTTTGAACCCGTTTTGAGGCCGTTACACAGACGGAGTAGAGTCTGATGTTGCAACAGATTGAGGGGCTGACCATTCTTCGGGACATCTTCGGTGGAGGAACTGTCATGATGTGGGCGGCTATCTCTTATGACCGTAAAATGGTATTGGTACATTTTCCGGATGATTAAACGGCTAAAAGGTACAGAGACGAAATTCTCCAACCTCACCATATGCATGTTATTAATTGACAGAGGGAGCTATTCCAGCAGGACAATGCTAGGCCTCACACAGCGCGTTTAACAATAGATTACTTTGAGCAAATAACATCTGTGTGCTACCTTGGCCTTCGAAATAACCGTACTTGAATCTTATTGACCATCTATGGTACCAATTAGATAAACGTGTGTGCCAGCGTCAACCCCCGCCTCAGACTCTTGATCAGCTCCGACAAATATTGCAACAGGAATGGCGAGCAATTCCTAGCAACAACATGAGAACATTGACAGCATCCATGCCGAGGAGATGAATAGCAGTCTAAGCAGCGAGAGGTTGTCATACACGGTACTAATCTTAATGGCGCCGGAAGATTGATTGACAGTTATTCATCAATCACGAAGGAATAGACTGTCCTCTCCTCAATTAACCACGTTTTGAGTGAATATCTTTAATAATAATTGTAAATTTTTTTTTCAAAATACATGTATCAGAATTCTTAAAAATCAATTATGCGTTTCATGCGAGTATATAATAATGAGATGACGATGGTAGTAATGCATGTATGATATTGATTCTACGATAATCATGGTAGTAATAAATAAATATGTATGTCACTAAGATGATGATAGTAGTATTAATGAATACATGTAGGATAATTTTGAATTCAAGCATTGCAAAGAGTCTTCAAAGATTTTTTTTCAGTAGATGTACATGAACAATAATGAATCGATAGTATTAAAATATTCTAGTTCATAATGCTGTTGAAGACCATTTTAATAACATATTGCTTATTTTATAAGTTTTGTTGAAATTATCACTAAAGATAGATTCGAATCAAAACTAGTTTTCCCTTCAAAGCCATTTTAACAATTTATAATTATCTTTCAATTAAAAAAAAAACATATAGATTATTTACAAATTAATCATATTAAACTGCTATACTCTGAGTCCTGCTAAATATAATATTCGCCTTTTGCAGAATTACTCAGGTGTGAATTGATTCGTTTTTTCCCTTATTTCATGCACGAGCGAAAACTCGTGAAAATTTGTGAATCAGATGCATTAAGCAAATACAAATATTTATGCGTCAGCAAAATACATTCTTTCATAATTATTTGAAGGGAGTAATACCAACATAATTTCTATAGTAAATAGTAAATAGTTCTAAAAGAACAACAACGAAACAACGACGAAAAGGCAAACTCTAACTGGTAAATTGTGAATAATCCCAGGTGCTCCAGAAAGGTAGGTAGAATCTGCTCAATATGTAGTACCCGGTTTGTTACTCATGGTTAGTACATATAATTTCATGTTGTAGTATGGAAACGTTTGATGTCTTTTCCATTTCAATAAGTATAAAAAAAAATGTAGAACAGAGAGTCACAGGACAGATGGTCATAAAACAACAAGTTACAATTCAGTTTTGATATATCTTTTTATGTGAACAAGAAAACACTCATTTTTAAATAAAACCGTTTTGTATTTCTCTTTTAAAAAAAAAAGTATTCTAAAAAATCTATAATGATCAAATATTAAATACTAAAACAATTTGTCAAAGTGGCTTGGTACTTAAACGGCTCCATGGTGCCTAGAAATATATCCTTTGCATGATTAAAATATGTATTTCTCAGCAGTAACATACCCTCTGCCCCTTCGTATGGTGTTTACATATTTCAATTGATACGTTATTTTCGTGCTTGTTCACACTATATGGACTTCATATACAGGAGTGTGCTCCTTACGCAGAAACTGTTCCAACAAAGTTATGAGGAGGACAGATTAAAAATGACACTCCGTAAATTTTACGGACACCATCACGAATAGGTTGATCCATACGATGTGTCTTTGTCCAAACTAACTAAGGACATTTTTAACATGTGTTAGATTGTGGTTTGTCATTACGTCGTCTGATCTTTTAATTACCGATTGTGACTGTTTTGCTGAGTGTGAAACCGCATTGCTATAAGACGTTTCAAATTCATGTATTTAATTTTGATGTTATATTTGTTATTCTCGTCGGATTTTGTCAAATGTCTTAACGTCTTTTCTGTTATATTCGTGAGTTATGGTAAATATATTTAAACAAACCCTTCATTTATTAGATTTAAGTTTGGTTCAACGAAATTTATACGATATATTTGGTTTACAGTTTGATTCAGAAGAAACACCGACATAGCTAGATAATATAATTAATTATCTAATTACTACCACAATTTGATATTAATAAGTATTGTAATTTGCATTGTTATTAATAAATGTAATGTCAGTATTACAAATCTAATCTTGAATCAATCCTAATCCTATGTTATTTTTAGGAAATATTTTTACAAATTCAAATGTGACGTCATTTTGTGTGTCTTTTTAGAATTTCAAATGTGACGTCACTTTGTGCGTTGAGGCTTTTGCTAACTCGGCTGTGTATTTTTATGTGTTGGATTAAATTGTTTTGTGTAATGTATCCGTTTTTATTCTGTAGTTAGTCCCCACTTCGGTTTTATCATTTATATCTATTATATAGTCATTTTATAAAATTTACTGTTTGCAAAATTATAAATTATTCTAAATAATAAGGATGTTCTTGTCCCAGGTAGAAAACCCTGGCCGTGTTAGGCGCAACTTTTTGGAAGTTTTGGTCCTCGGTGCTGTTCAGCTTTGTACTTGTTTTGGCTTTCAAACTTTTTTCATCTGAGCGTCACTGGTTAGTCTTGTGTGGACGAGACGCACGTCTGGCGTATTAAATTTTAAGCCTAGTACCTTTTGTTAGCTATTATTCGTGTGTTTCTTTGTCCTATATGTTCTCCCATTTATTTGTATTGTAGTCCTGCCATGTAATGTTGTCATTTAAATGTTATATTTAACATTGCCATAAAAGCGGGAGGTTTGGCATGCCACAAAACCAGGTTCAACCCACCATTTTTTTCTTAAAATGTCCTGTACCAAGTCAGGAAAATGGCCATTGTTATATTATAGTTCGTTTCTGTGTGTGTTACATTTTAATGTTGTGTTTTTGTTGTGTCGTTGTTCTCCTCTTATATTTGATGCGTTTCCCTCGGTTTTGGTTTGTAACCCGGATTTGTTTTTATATCTATCGATTTATGAGTTTCGAACAGCTGTATACTACTGTTGCCTTTATTTTGCATATCATGCTACTCGTTCGAAACAAAGGGCGCACGTGCCGTTGTCAATGAAAACACCAACAATGTCATAGGCAAAAGAGCGATTAAACAGATTATTATTGGTCTTTAAAATTCGAGGATATTTCTTGGCCATATCTTACCTCAGGGTTGTCGCCCTTTGATGAAATTTGAAAAAAAACATCGGTAATCTATAATTATCAATCAAATATTTACCAATTCCATCGAATCATCCCCACCACTCAATACAGAATAAGGGTAACTGAAAACAAAGTCACAAATTTGGTAGGAAAAGAAGTCACACACTTGATAAATGAAGGGAAATATTCACAAATCTGATAATTTCCATTTTTTGTAAAACAGTTTGATAGTATTTCATTTCTTTTTTTTCTTTTTCTACATTTAGTCAGAACTTTCAAAGGTAAACAAATGACATATCATTACAGAACTTTCGATGACAAACAAATGACATGTTGAAAAATAAAAACCATATTTTTTCAAGGTTTTAAGCGTTAACATATTTCCAGACAGTAGATGACTGACAGGAAATATAAATGTCCCCTTATACAGCTTCAAATATGATAAATAAATTACAAGTATCACTTCTCACGTTGGCTTGTAAATCCCCTCATATAAAAAATACTGAATCCGCAACTGAAAAGACTCGGTTCATGCGTTTACTAGAAAATGGCTTCAAATCAACTAGTTGATTATACTGCCATGGATTCTGTGCACATGCAGAATCATACCCTCCCCCATAATATTTGAATTTGACTCAGCTTTGTCAGCCGGATTATTCTTTGGAAGAATGATCTTGAGTGTTTGCATGTATTATTAGTTACATAGTGTACTAGTGACCTAATACGATATATATGGGGTCAGTAAATTCAATATTGGGTGAGAGCGAAGCTCAAATCCCCATATGGAACTTACTGACCCAATATGTAATGTATTAAGTCACTAGCACACTGTGTAACAAATTTATCTTACCGACTATCTTAACATGTGGTATCTAGACTAGTGGCCTGTCAAAGTGATCAAATCTTCAATACCGTTTGTATTAAAAACCTACTTCCATTGGTCTATACAAAAACAATTGCCTACAATAAGAACTTGTAAGCTTTAAATGTGTTTTACGAATATATTTCAATCGTTCATCATCAATTTCTTCGTCTGCTGAAACCTTTTCCATTTTTCCTTAACACCGTGTTGTTTTTATAAAGGAACGTAACACCACTACTAACCGTGTACTGTAAAAGCCCGCCTACTAACCCCATATGAAATATACTCCGTTTCCAGGCAGCTGCTTTTAACCAATCATATTCATAGAAATGTATAGGAGGTAATATAAGGTTAAATTCTTTTCCGATTAGGGGTTGTATTGGTTTTTTTTTCTGTTCACAAATTACGCTTATTGCACAGAATTATTCCTGTTTATAATAAATTGAGCGCCATCAAATCATTTTTTTGTCGTGAATTGATCTGATGAGCACAGGCGCTCTTAAAATAACAGACAACGTAAAATACTTATTCTACAAACACGTCAACATTTTTTTTACAGATTTGCTGGTCTTTTCCGAATATAAAACAAGTGTGAAACTACTTCAGAAGCAACCAAACTGAAGATCGTTTTCTGAAATTTTCAGTTGCATTATAGTATCCATAAAAAGCAGTCTATGTGTTCGATTATAATGAATTATCTTGTCTTTGTTTTTTCAAACGAAGTCAAGAACATGTTCCTTTTGCCACAATAAACTTTATAAAGTTATAAAATTAAAGTTTTCAATTACAAGTATTCGGTTCTTCTTTACTGTATTCTTTAATTGTAAAAATCAGCACCAATTAAAATGGCTAATTGCTACAAGACAATGAGCATGACTTACGATATCATTGCACAACAAACTGCGCAGAAGGAGCGAAAATTCAAACTCTCATACCACCTTAAGAAAGCCGAGTTGAGAGTTAAGAAAGATCTGTAGCGGGTAAAAAGTAACGGAGTTCAGTTGTTATCAAATAGTCCGTTTCTATGTATGTTGGCGTTTGTTTTTGTTGCACGTCAGTGTTTCTGTTGTTCCATTGTTTTTCTCTTGTAGTTGATGTGTTTCTCTCGGTTTTCATCTTGTAACCCGGATTTGTTTTCTCTCAATCGATTTATGACTTTTATACAGCGGTATACTACTGTTGCTTTTATTTTGCAAATCAAGAAATCGGGGATGAGAGTTTCAAAAATGGAGGTTAGAGTTGGGAAAGTCAATTTTTAGAGTTTAATATATGGGAAATAGGATTTATATCACAGGTTGTTTATTATCGGACGACCATTTAATACTAAAAAGTAGGCTTGTAGCTTTCATTCGAAAAAAAAGATGAACATGAATTCTGTTTCATTACATAATATATATATATATGTAATTTTCAGACTTATATAAATATTTGTATTAACCCTGCGTCTCAAACACACTGAGATCCAGTGGGCATATATATTGTATGGTTGTCACTTGCTTAGACTTGTTTGTATGATATACTTATTTCTAGTGACTGTATAATGAATTGAATCATTGTCCCATACGGTATATAAAAATTGTTGAGTTAGATTGCTGACAAATAACAAATACATTGTGTATTAAATAATAATATAACATCTTCACACGCTTAAAACACATGTCTTATGTCTATCTCTAGATTCGCCTTACGTGACAAGGTAACACTACGACTATTGAAGTTATATTTTTATATAGCGGATGTGGTCGTGTGGTCTAGAGCGCTGGACATGAGGCTAAGCGATTGGTGCTGTAGTGTATCAAAGGTGTGAGTTCGAATCCCGTTGAGGGACAAAAATTTGTCAGCATAAAAGTCTAATTCTAACACTGTTGGGTGTAATTTTCAGACTTATATAAATATTTGTATTAACCCTGCGTCTCAAACACACTGAGATCCAGTGGGCATATATATTGTATGGTTGTCACTTGCTTAGACTTGTTTGTATGATATACTTATTTCTAGTGACTGTATAATGAATTGAATCATTATCCCATACGGTATATAAAAATTGTTGAGCTAGATTGCTGACAAATAACAAATACATTGTGTATTAAATAATAATATAACATCTTCACACGCTTAAAACACATGTCTTATGTCTATCTCTAGATTCGCCTTACGTGACAAGGTAACACTACGACTATTGAAGTTATATTTTTATATAGCGGATGTGGTCGTGTGGTCTAGAGCGCTGGACATGAGGCTAAGCGATTGGTGCTGTAGTGTATCAAAGGTGTGAGTTCGAATCCCGTTGAGGGACAAAAATTTGTCAGCATAAAAGTCTAATTCTAACACTGTTGGGTGTAATTTTCAGACTTATATAAATATTTGTATTAACCCTGCGTCTCAAACACACTGAGATCCAGTGGGCATATATATTGTATGGTTGTCACTTGCTTAGACTTGTTTGTATGATATACTTATTTCTAGTGACTGTATAATGAATTGAATCATTATCCCATACGGTATATAAAAATTGTTGAGTTAGATTGCTGACAAATAACAAATACATTGTGTATTAAATAATAATATAACATCTTCACACGCTTAAAACACATGTCTTATGTCTATCTCTAGATTCGCCTTACGTGACAAGGTAACACTACGACTATTGAAGTTATATTTTTATATAGCGGATGTGGTCGTGTGGTCTAGAGCGCTGGACATGAGGCTAAGCGATTGGTGCTGTAGTGTATCAAAGGTGTGAGTTCGAATCCCGTTGAGGGACAAAATTTGTCAGCATAAAAGTCTAATTCTAACACTGTTGGGTGTAATTTTCAGACTTATATAAATATTTGTATTAACCCTGCGTCTCAAACACACTGAGATCCAGTGGGCATATATATTGTATGGTTGTCACTTGCTTAGACTTGTTTGTATGATATACTTATTTCTAGTGACTGTATAATGAATTGAATCATTATCCCATACGGTATATAAAAATTGTTGAGTTAGATTGCTGACAAATAACAAATACATTGTGTATTAAATAATAATATAACATCTTCACACGCTTAAAACACATGTCTTATGTCTATCTCTAGATTCGCCTTACGTGACAAGGTAACACTACGACTATTGAAGTTATATTTTTATATAGCGGATGTGGTCGTGTGGTCTAGAGCGCTGGACATGAGGCTAAGCGATTGGTGCTGTAGTGTATCAAAGGTGTGAGTTCGAATCCCGTTGAGGGACAAAAATTTGTCAGCATAAAAGTCTAATTCTAACACTGTTGGGTGTAATTTTCAGACTTATATAAATATTTGTATTAACCCTGCGTCTCAAACACACTGAGATCCAGTGGGCATATATATTGTATGGTTGTCACTTGCTTAGACTTGTTTGTATGATATACTTATTTCTAGTGACTGTATAATGAATTGAATCATTATCCCATACGGTATATAAAAATTGTTGAGTTAGATTGCTGACAAATAACAAATACATTGTGTATTAAATAATAATATAACATCTTCACACGCTTAAAACACATGTCTTATGTCTATCTCTAGATTCGCCTTACGTGACAAGGTAACACTACGACTATTGAAGTTATATTTTTATATAGCGGATGTGGTCGTGTGGTCTAGAGCGCTGGACATGAGGCTAAGCGATTGGTGCTGTAGTGTATCAAAGGTGTGAGTTCGAATCCCGTTGAGGGACAAAAATTTGTCAGCATAAAAGTCTAATTCTAACACTGTTGGGTGTAATTTTCAGACTTATATAAATATTTGTATTAACCCTGCGTCTCAAACACACTGAGATCCAGTGGGCATATATATTGTATGGTTGTCACTTGCTTAGACTTGTTTGTATGATATACTTATTTCTAGTGACTGTATAATGAATTGAATCATTATCCCATACGGTATATAAAAATTGTTGAGTTAGATTGCTGACAAATAACAAATACATTGTGTATTAAATAATAATATAACATCTTCACACGCTTAAAACACATGTCTTATGTCTATCTCTAGATTCGCCTTACGTGACAAGGTAACACTACGACTATTGAAGTTATATTTTTATATAGCGGATGTGGTCGTGTGGTCTAGAGCGCTGGACATGAGGCTAAGCGATTGGTGCTGTAGTGTATCAAAGGTGTGAGTTCGAATCCCGTTGAGGGACAAAAATTTGTCAGCATAAAAGTCTAATTCTAACACTGTTGGGTGTAATTTTCAGACTTATATAAATATTTGTATTAACCCTGCGTCTCAAACACACTGAGATCCAGTGGGCATATATATTGTATGGTTGTCACTTGCTTAGACTTGTTTGTATGATATACTTATTTCTAGTGACTGTATAATGAATTGAATCATTATCCCATACGGTATATAAAAATTGTTGAGTTAGATTGCTGACAAATAACAAATACATTGTGTATTAAATAATAATATAACATCTTCACACGCTTAAAACACATGTCTTATGTCTATCTCTAGATTCGCCTTACGTGACAAGGTAACACTACGACTATTGAAGTTATATTTTTATATAGCGGATGTGGTCGTGTGGTCTAGAGCGCTGGACATGAGGCTAAGCGATTGGTGCTGTAGTGTATCAAAGGTGTGAGTTCGAATCCCGTTGAGGGACAAAATTTGTCAGCATAAAAGTCTAATTCTAACACTGTTGGGTGTAATTTTCAGACTTATATAAATATTTGTATTAACCCTGCGTCTCAAACACACTGAGATCCAGTGGGCATATATATTGTATGGTTGTCACTTGCTTAGACTTGTTTGTATGATATACTTATTTCTAGTGACTGTATAATGAATTGAATCATTATCCCATACGGTATATAAAAATTGTTGAGTTAGATTGCTGACAAATAACAAATACATTGTGTATTAAATAATAATATAACATCTTCACACGCTTAAAACACATGTCTTATGTCTATCTCTAGATTCGCCTTACGTGACAAGGTAACACTACGACTATTGAAGTTATATTTTTATATAGCGGATGTGGTCGTGTGGTCTAGAGCGCTGGACATGAGGCTAAGCGATTGGTGCTGTAGTGTATCAAAGGTGTGAGTTCGAATCCCGTTGAGGGACAAAAATTTGTCAGCATAAAAGTCTAATTCTAACACTGTTGGGTGTAATTTTCAGACTTATATAAATATTTGTATTAACCCTGCGTCTCAAACACACTGAGATCCAGTGGGCATATATATTGTATGGTTGTCACTTGCTTAGACTTGTTTGTATGATATACTTATTTCTAGTGACTGTATAATGAATTGAATCATTATCCCATACGGTATATAAAAATTGTTGAGTTAGATTGCTGACAAATAACAAATACATTGTGTATTAAATAATAATATAACATCTTCACACGCTTAAAACACATGTCTTATGTCTATCTCTAGATTCGCCTTACGTGACAAGGTAACACTACGACTATTGAAGTTATATTTTTATATAGCGGATGTGGTCGTGTGGTCTAGAGCGCTGGACATGAGGCTAAGCGATTGGTGCTGTAGTGTATCAAAGGTGTGAGTTCGAATCCCGTTGAGGGACAAAAATTTGTCAGCATAAAAGTCTAATTCTAACACTGTTGGGTGTAATTTTCAGACTTATATAAATATTTGTATTAACCCTGCGTCTCAAACACACTGAGATCCAGTGGGCATATATATTGTATGGTTGTCACTTGCTTAGACTTGTTTGTATGATATACTTATTTCTAGTGACTGTATAATGAATTGAATCATTATCCCATACGGTATATAAAAATTGTTGAGTTAGATTGCTGACAAATAACAAATACATTGTGTATTAAATAATAATATAACATCTTCACACGCTTAAAACACATGTCTTATGTCTATCTCTAGATTCGCCTTACGTGACAAGGTAACACTACGACTATTGAAGTTATATTTTTATATAGCGGATGTGGTCGTGTGGTCTAGAGCGCTGGACATGAGGCTAAGCGATTGGTGCTGTAGTGTATCAAAGGTGTGAGTTCGAATCCCGTTGAGGGACAAAAATTTGTCAGCATAAAAGTCTAATTCTAACACTGTTGGGTGTAATTTTCAGACTTATATAAATATTTGTATTAACCCTGCGTCTCAAACACACTGAGATCCAGTGGGCATATATATTGTATGGTTGTCACTTGCTTAGACTTGTTTGTATGATATACTTATTTCTAGTGACTGTATAATGAATTGAATCATTATCCCATACGGTATATAAAAATTGTTGAGTTAGATTGCTGACAAATAACAAATACATTGTGTATTAAATAATAATATAACATCTTCACACGCTTAAAACACATGTCTTATGTCTATCTCTAGATTCGCCTTACGTGACAAGGTAACACTACGACTATTGAAGTTATATTTTTATATAGCGGATGTGGTCGTGTGGTCTAGAGCGCTGGACATGAGGCTAAGCGATTGGTGCTGTAGTGTATCAAAGGTGTGAGTTCGAATCCCGTTGAGGGACAAAAATTTGTCAGCATAAAAGTCTAATTCTAACACTGTTGGGTGTAATTTTCAGACTTATATAAATATTTGTATTAACCCTGCGTCTCAAACACACTGAGATCCAGTGGGCATATATATTGTATGGTTGTCACTTGCTTAGACTTGTTTGTATGATATACTTATTTCTAGTGACTGTATAATGAATTGAATCATTATCCCATACGGTATATAAAAATTGTTGAGTTAGATTGCTGACAAATAACAAATACATTGTGTATTAAATAATAATATAACATCTTCACACGCTTAAAACACATGTCTTATGTCTATCTCTAGATTCGCCTTACGTGACAAGGTAACACTACGACTATTGAAGTTATATTTTTATATAGCGGATGTGGTCGTGTGGTCTAGAGCGCTGGACATGAGGCTAAGCGATTGGTGCTGTAGTGTATCAAAGGTGTGAGTTCGAATCCCGTTGAGGGACAAAAATTTGTCAGCATAAAAGTCTAATTCTAACACTGTTGGGTGTAATTTTCAGACTTATATAAATATTTGTATTAACCCTGCGTCTCAAACACACTGAGATCCAGTGGGCATATATATTGTATGGTTGTCACTTGCTTAGACTTGTTTGTATGATATACTTATTTCTAGTGACTGTATAATGAATTGAATCATTATCCCATACGGTATATAAAAATTGTTGAGTTAGATTGCTGACAAATAACAAATACATTGTGTATTAAATAATAATATAACATCTTCACACGCTTAAAACACATGTCTTATGTCTATCTCTAGATTCGCCTTACGTGACAAGGTAACACTACGACTATTGAAGTTATATTTTTATATAGCGGATGTGGTCGTGTGGTCTAGAGCGCTGGACATGAGGCTAAGCGATTGGTGCTGTAGTGTATCAAAGGTGTGAGTTCGAATCCCGTTGAGGGACAAAAATTTGTCAGCATAAAAGTCTAATTCTAACACTGTTGGGTGTAATTTTCAGACTTATATAAATATTTGTATTAACCCTGCGTCTCAAACACACTGAGATCCAGTGGGCATATATATTGTATGGTTGTCACTTGCTTAGACTTGTTTGTATGATATACTTATTTCTAGTGACTGTATAATGAATTGAATCATTATCCCATACGGTATATAAAAATTGTTGAGTTAGATTGCTGACAAATAACAAATACATTGTGTATTAAATAATAATATAACATCTTCACACGCTTAAAACACATGTCTTATGTCTATCTCTAGATTCGCCTTACGTGACAAGGTAACACTACGACTATTGAAGTTATATTTTTATATAGCGGATGTGGTCGTGTGGTCTAGAGCGCTGGACATGAGGCTAAGCGATTGGTGCTGTAGTGTATCAAAGGTGTGAGTTCGAATCCCGTTGAGGGACAAAAATTTGTCAGCATAAAAGTCTAATTCTAACACTGTTGGGTGTAATTTTCAGACTTATATATATATATATATATATATATATATATATACATTGTTTTCAATTTAGACTTTTATATATATATATATATATATATATATATATTCTGTCCTGAATGATTAGAAAATGTTCTGACCTTCGTTTGCGTGGAAATTAAGAAATTAATATCTGACTGTCTTTAAGGAAAAACGTTATTATATGTCTTTATGTTCGAAAAAAGTAAAAAAAACTTTACACGACAATATAGATTCATGATTCATTGAAACGAATAAATATGCTATGAATATAATTAAATTAAATAAACGCTTAACTTTTTTGTGTTCATATGGTAATGTTTACGTTCATAAGACGTTTTGCTAAAAAAAACAAATTATAAACTGTTCATTACAAAAAAAAAAAAAAAAAAAAAAAACAAGATACCAATTTGATCAGTGTTGATTGAGGTCGTGCAGCAAATATACCCCGAATCATGTTTGAAAAAAAAAAGATAATCAAGATTTATTAGATATTCCCAAAAACTGGTTATTTTTGACAGTTTTGATGTATTAGAGATACGTCTAAGACTTATAAAACTGTTGTAATCATATATTTCATCTCAACTTTTATAATTTATAATATATAATGATGCAAAAACAGAAGTGTTCATATATAATCGATACTTAACTGGCAATCCGATTAATACATAGAAACCGCTACTATTCGCGGGTTAATTACGCCTTTTACTCTGTGAAATTCCTATATTCAAAGTATTATAATCAAGATAAAAAAAAGTGAGGGCTTCGAATGAATTCTACAGGGAGCGAGACAGAGTTTATCGACGGGGTAAATGGGTCCCGCTATGAGTTCACCATTTGATATGCAATTTGACACTCAGTCAAAATATCGTAACAGAACGAATAATTAAATGAACATATTTACTATATAAAATGTGACCAACAGAGTAATGTTGACGACTCTTTGACCTTTAAGATAAAAAAAATCAAAAGGTAATACACCTTTGAAAAAAGTGTCACTATGGCAATTTCGGCGACACGTAGTAGAATTACTGCTGCTTGTTAACTTATTTCAATTAACATTCGTGTATTGTTATCTTCTGAGTGGCTGTTTTTTATCAGTCTGCATTATTGAGAAATTAAAGTTGAAACTACCTCCAGGAAAATTGGTGTGATATGATATTGGATTCTCTTTCTAGGTCCATTTTAATCATAAAGGTCAACACGTTTTCAGGTATTTCAAATGCTTAGAACAGAGGAAATTTAAGAAAAGTGCTTACGACTTAATACTCATTCTCTGTAACCACTTAAACTTTTTCGGCACGCATAGTCACCGATCTTTCTGAAAATTGGCTGATATGTAGATCCTATAAGCCTAGTCAGAAAAATAATGCCAACCGATATATATATTGGTTGGTTACCATGGTAACAGCGGAGAAAGTTGAGAATTTTGAGAAAAATACAATATTTGGTGTAGTGCTGTGAAATTATGCGGCTACATCTATTAAAAAGAAACACAAAAACAATTAATTTCATTCTTGTTTTTATCAATATTCAAAAAAAGTTATGGGGAATCTACTTAGAAACATGTGAAATTAATTTCTAAAAAATGATCATGTGCAATATTCCTCACAATACGAATTATCTCCCTTTGGTGGGTTACACTAATGACTGGACCAAAGCGACAATGCTAATACCTTTTTTTATTTCTCAAAGGATTCATGTCAAATTTGAATTGTAATAAATTTAGACCATTTAATACATAAATATAAGAAACCATATTGAAAACTTCTTTAAATCTTCAGAAAACTTGACCTGACCAACGCTGACAATGACAGGACCAAACGAATATGCTAATAACCTCTTTGATTTCTTAAAAGATTTATGTTAAATTTGAAATAATAATAAAATTTCATCATTTAATATATAAATATAGGAAAAATTTATAAAAAATTCCGAAAAAGTGACCTTTCTAACATTGACAATAAACTGACCAACAACATCAATGACCTAACCGATGAAACTTTCTGTGTTATTTTATATTATTAAAAAAAATACAGGAAAAATATATGTTTTTGGGTAAAAAACTTGACCTCACCAACGTTGACTGTGTCCTGAATGTTGTACTACCTAATACTTATTTATATCTTATAGGATTTGTTTAAAATTTATTACAAAAAACAACATTAAGATTGAATGGTAAAGTCTTTATCAAATAATAAAAAACCCCTGGGGAAAACAGTTAAGGGTACTGTGACGAGCACGGGGTTATTTAAACTTTTTATAGTATGGAGTAGTAGATTGTATTTTACTGTGTTGTAAATCATGTCGTATATTACCGGTTATAATTTGACAAGTTTGATCACAAATATAAAGTAACACAAAAAAGGTGTGAAGTAGGCCAAAAATACATGTAAGTTGATAATTCCAATATAGTTTGTTTTTTTAATATTTTCTTAACAGTAAATAATTATTTCCACGTCCTACTTAAGGCATGCCCGAGCCTTGTGCAGGATATCTTGGTAGTTTTAAATATTTTCATAACAAACAAAAAAACATTTTGAGGACTACTTGAGGTATGCATGAGCCCTTGTATGCACGATATCTTGGTAGTTTAAAATATTTTCATAAAATATAAGTAAACAATTTCGCGGACTTAACTTGAGGTATGCAAGAGCCTTGTCTTAGTTTAAATGTATCCGAAAGTCAATAAATTTATCGTTTGCTAATATGTTTGAAAATCATTTTATATTTTCTTATTTGATAAAATTAATGGTTCAATCTAAGTGTTTCTATAAATTTGATGCAAAGCCTTTTATATTTAAATAGGTATATAGTCATTTTTCCTGGTCAAGATAACTGTCAGAATGTAGGACAGAAAGTCACAGACAAAAAGTCACATACAAAAAGTCACAGACAAAAAGTCACGGACAAAAAGTCACATGTATAATATGTTATAAACATTGAGTTCTGTTTCATAGTAAAATCTATTTTTTTTTTGTTAAAAGAAAGCCAATATACTAATTTTGAGAAACATCTTTCTGTAATGGGCTTTCAGTGAAAATCAAATTATATGTACATAAAATTGAGAATGGAAATGGAGAATGTGTCAAAGAGACAACAACCCGACCATAGAGCAGACAACAGCCGAAGGCCACCAATGGGTCTCCAATGCAGCGAGAAACTCCCGCACCCGGAGGCATCCTTCAGCTACATATATATAATTCTTTTAACTTTACCCTGTGTTAAGTTATCATATTGTCAATATTTTTTAATTTGCTGCTAAAAATCCATTAAGATAATCGTTATTTTCTCAAATTTGAATAATCCAATGCCTATTACTAATGTTAAGATAGTGCTACCTTAGTCGGATCCTGGGGGCACGAAGGACCTACCCCCGCCTTTCATTGGAAACATTTGGTTGAAAACATATGGAATCACTGAAGCATGTATGTAGCGGGCCCTCTCTTGAGGCAGTCAGTGGGACCCCTTATATGAAAATTGTCTAGATGTTATATTCCACCCCCACCCCCCGGCTGCTCGTCGTAAGACCCGCAGCTGCCCGCTGACAGATTTTCCGCGGGTCCTCGTAGGGAAATTGAACTTTGGGAATAAATCTCAAAAATTCCTCCCCGGCCAGAACGGCAAACAAGAAATATGTCGGATGAATAGCAGGGACCATCGGATCGACGGTTGACTGTACCCGACCTGGCTGGTTACGCCATTTGTTTGCTGAAGAACCCTTGCGTTAATTATTTTAGGGGCACCCTAGTTGACCTGTTGAAATTTGTGTCCTTGTCTAATTGATCCCGATTTCCAGTGATATTTCAAATTGTCCGCCTTCATCCAAGCCTACCCCTATTGCAGGACCTTTCTGAAATTGTTTGTTTTTCAACTTATTTCAAAAATTATCTTCATATAGAAACTCATCGTCCAATAATACAAATATTATTCAAAACATATAGCTATGCCTGCTTTTCCATTTCAACATTGAGTTAGAGAATGAATAAGAAAAATAAAAAGCTCATAATGTAGGTGTTTTTTCCTTTATACAAAGAAAGGTTAGATGGTCAATTATCATTTATTTAGAGAATCAACGTCTGACTCTTTTTGTTCTATTTTTTATTGTGTTGAATTGTATCAAATTATTACCTTTAATTAATTTTTGGTCACTAGACTAGCAGGGCCTACAATGTTCCTATTAAATTAAATGATTTTGTTCTCTTCTGAAATATGCATGAGATGTTTGACACTGGACATAAAGCAAACCACAACTAATCGATCATTTTTTTTTTACAAAATCTTACCCCCCCCCCCCCCCTCCCCATTTATTTCTGTGCCTCACACACACAATTTTAAGCTTGGCCTTTCTTGAACTGTCAATTTTCTGATTGTATCTTCTTAATATTATGTATAAATAGGTAGGAGCTAGAAGCTATAATTCCAAACTGTCAACACCAAGTCTTTGATCTTTTATCTTCACTACAGCATTTCAATAATTATAGTTGATGGACTGACTTATAAACACCATCGTATTTTGACACTGCATTAAATTGAAAACTTACAGAAGAGAGTTTTTTGTATGAGAGATTTAGTCTATTTTAAAGCGTTTTCTAAGTTTATGCGTATAATTTGTTGTTTCTATTGCAACACTTACACGAATAATGCCTGCAATATTATTAATATTTCTCAAATACAAGAAAACCTGCATAATGTAAGCAAAATTGTATACATTCATTGTTATATGTATCGAAGTTCTTTAAAACGAATTTGTAAAAATCAGCACTCATCCGTTATTTTGAAAATGGACTGCTTGTTTCCATGGCAACGAATTCAATGGCAAATATTGCACAATTGAATATATATAATTTTTGAAATGATTTTATTTGTTTTTTCTAGATTAAGTAAATGTTTTTCTTGTATATTTTTCATGATCATGAAATTAGACTGTAATTTCTTCATAATCAGCACTTTTATCCAGATTAGAGAAATTGTGTTTGTTTCCTTCAAGTGGTAACACCATTATCGATATACTATACTAGCAAAATTATTATTATATACACATGTGTGTATACAATGAAACTTGATAAGTGTTTTAGTTTTCGTACTTTTGTGCACATTTAAGAAACTAACTGAAACTTTTTCAAAATTGTTTTAAACTTGTGTATCATCATGAAATTGTTTCCATAGCAACACAGTTTAAACTATAATACCGTTATATATGAATATGTTTAAAATTTTGATGATTACAATAATTTCTACAAATTGTATATTTATTTATTTTTTCTGACTGCAGAATTAGGTTTTAAAACATTTTTTTTCAAAATTTTTCAATTTTTTTTTCTGAAAAAATTAAAACTAAGCATTTTGTATCCATGGTAACAAAATAATGAAACATACTTCCCCATGACTTTTTCGCGTCATTGATTAGATAAGACTATTGTATTTATGAATTCATGGTTGACTTTTACTCAGGTGTCCGCAAAAAAATTTGGTGAGCATTCAAAAATGACCTCAAAAGGGTATTTTTACCTAATGCAAACCACATAAAAAGGGGGGTATATGTGGTTATGATTGGAAATTGATATGAAAATATCAGTTATTAAATTACATTAATAAAATGCATATATTCAATAAAATCATAAAAAATTATTCTTTCACTTATTCATTTACTATGAAAAATTATGTTGAAAATAGCCTTTTTCAGCTTAAATCATAGATATCCAGAACAGGTAAAACTGGTCATCAGTTGCTATGGCAACCGATATGCATAGCAACCAAAATTTTGCAATTTTTTGTTTGTTTCATCAAGACTAGGAAGTGTGTGAAGTTTGAAGAAAATCGATGACCATGTGTGCCACACTCCCTATGTAAGAGTTTAAATAGTTACAGAGAACCAGTATTAATAAGTTGATAAGGTATTATCTGTTTTATTTTGCAAATCGATATTTTTGTCTTTTACTTTTTTAAATATAAATTATCCAGTCTTAAGTGTTTCGTTTAATAATGGAAAAAGCAACATCAATAGTAAAATTGAATGACAAAAAATTTAGTCTAGTAGTTTACATACAGTTGATAATCACATGGAACGTTTGAAGAGCATTTTCAAAAATGTTGCATACTCAAGGGTACTCTGATTTTTTTTTAACCAGGGTTGATACACATGGCATATGAAGCATATAGCACGTCGACGCACCCGGTCTCGATCATTTTAGAGTTGATGCAATTCCTTCAGTTTGTTTTTGTAACCTTGATCCTTGTATTCTTATTCGCTTTACGAGATTTTGAACATCAATAGACTACTATAATAGTATTGCATTTATTCATTTGATCTTTAACAGTTCAAATATTGACTGGTTTGTTATATGAAAATATCGACGTGATACAAGTAGGCTGAAATTTGTCAGTTTATAATCAGAATTTGTTTTTTGTCTTTTTCCTTGTTGTTGTTGATTTTTTTTTTTTTTTTTTTTTTCTCTTGAGACAGGTGTTTAAAAATCAAAACTATTCAACTTTCAAAAACATTTGTAGATTAAAAGCAATACACTTCAGATAGACAGTCCTAATTTTTGTATTGTTTGCTTGATTATTATTTTATAGTGACAGATTAACAAAGTCCTTACTTATGTTTTTGCTTATTACATGCATTCCCTTACAATCCGTTCACTGTGTACATTTTGTAATCTTCTTACAACACCTTCAAAACATCAGAATCACTTATGTTTTGTTTTATTTATCTAAGTAGGCTGTGTTTAAAATGCATTGTTGCGGATCTATATTGATGAATATGTGATTTTAGTATCTTGTTTTCATTTTGTTATAATATAGGTCAATTATGAGATATAAAGGCCAAGAATACGTAACACTAGTTTTACTGGCTGCTGTTATATACTTTTATATTTCATGGAAGAACAGATCGATACTAGTAAGTACTAATATGTTTTTGTAGACTGCTGTTTGTCTTTTAAATGTTTAGTTTTGTTTTGTATTTTGTCTTGGTGTTTTCACTTTTGTCTTTAATATTCCTTCTGTATCGTCCGCTTCTTTCTGTAGTATACGTCAACATGGAGAAATTTCGAATCCAACAAAATGAATTCCACTTTATACATGTATCTGTAAAACCATTCGAAATTTGGGGTCTTAATGCTCTTCAACATTCTACTTTATTTGGCCTGTTGAATGTTTTTGATTCGTTCGTCACTGATAAGTTTTTTGTAGACAAAAGATGCGTCTAACGTATAAAATGTTAATAATGTTAAAAATGATATCTATGACGAGTGTATCTATATCCAAACTCTAGGTCACATAGATTCACGAAAAGAGATACACAATATAGTACTCAAGATGCGTATTAATATCAATTGTTTTAGAGAGGTAATATGACACATAAACAAACATACCACTGACGAGATTCATTGGTCAATGGTTACACAATTAATACATATGTGACATTATCTTTTATCTCCAACAATTAAAAACATGTTGTAGTATATATACGTAATTTATCTAAAGTGAAGTATGTGTATATTCATCGTTGTTTATTTTAGAGATCACGGTATTGGACGGTTACTAACATTATGAATTTAAAATCAAGGTTGATACACGAATCAACAAATAAAAAAAAAAATAAACGGAATAATGAGTAATATTTTAATTGTTCCCAATTGCATCTAAAATGCAAAGGTAATTTGATTCTTCCAATAAAGAAAACAAAAACACACACCGGCTGAAATATACTTTCCCCTGTGATCTGTTGACCTACGAAAATGTAACTGGTGTTTTTTATGCGAATACGATTGGCGCATTGTTCTATCGATAATACGACATGATAGCCATCATCCACCAATGATGCGAAAGACGAAAACGTCCGATGTTCTTTAAATCTTTCAGAAGTTTACCATCAATGTTTCGAATAATAAAATATCCAATATTTCTGACAAAAAAGAAATATTTGTAAGAGCTTTAGTACATTATACATTATAAACACCGGCAATGTTTTCTTTCCTGTCTTCCAACCGCTTCAATGGCAAAAAATATAGAGAGTTTTCAAGATCGTTTTTATTATGCAATGCTATTACTTAAACTTTAAAAGTAGAGATTCATTTTGAATATAGCGTACTTAAACATCTATGCATCTTGTCTAAGATGCTTAACTTATGGGTATGTTTTAATATATATAGTAATGTAACATGAGTATTAAGCAGTATGAACTTAATACAACAATATGGATCCAATAATGAAATACTTACCCTTATATTCCTTTTTTTCAAGTCAAGCATAGTGCTGGAAACCTTGCATTTAAATGAATATTCCTAAATACTTACATAATAAGTAAATTGTTACTGGTATTCGTATTAACTTAATAATGTCTCCCTAATATGTAGTCCAGCTTACGATCATGTCCCGATAAAAAACAACGAATTAATTTTCAATTTAACGAACATTGATTTTGAACTTGTATCTTCAAATTTAGCAACTTCTCGGATAAACATTGCACCCAACTGTAAATTTACATATGTGTCTGATCAACCTCGGTATTTGCCAAGGTTTGGCTTTACTTATTGTCCTTTTTGGTTTTATCAACTATTCAACGTTTGAATTACTGTTTAATCTTTTAAATTTTTTGTCCTTGAGCATCACGGAAGAAAATCATGTTATTAACAATCTGAATCGACAAACAAAAATTGTAAACACTCCAAATTTCGGCAGCAATTCTCTAATGAGATGAAAGTAACATAAAATTGAGAATGGAAATGGGGAATGTGTCAAAGAGACAACAACCCGACCATAGAACAGACAACAGCAGAAGGTCACCAACAGGTCTTCAATGCAGCGAGAAATTCCCGCACCCGGAGGCGTCCTTCAGCTGGCCCCTAAAAAAATATATATACTAGTTCAGTGATAATGAATGCAGTGTTCTTGAAATAATTTATTCGTCCTAAATATAATTTAGAGAATGACAATGTGAATTTCAAAGTAGGTAGCTAAAATAACTTTGTTTAAATTTCGTTACTTATTAAACATGTTCATCAGAGTAAATTGATATAATTTTTATTCATATTTCTATAGCAATATTCATACTTTCAAAATATTCATTCGTAATGACAATAACTTCTTTTAATTTAAAATCATTTGCATTTGATTTAATCATAACGGTTTGTACGAAGCATGTCAACGATATGTAAAAAGACAGTTTTATGGTCAACAAACGTCGACATTTGTCATCCAATAAATAACACATCAGGATATGTATGAATAGGTCTACCTCTGAGAAAACATATATATGAAAAATTGGGATGTGAATTTTATGTCTATAAAACACAAACAAAACGCGTAAAACTTCAGCAGATATCTTTCGGTCTAAGTATATCTCTCTTATTTATTTCATCGACCAATCTATAAAACCCTATTCCCAACAGTAAACTCCTGTTTGTATAAATTGTTGCTAAAGTCTTAATTTGATGTCATGGGATGGACAAAATCCTTAAAAAAAAAAAGTGCTCACATAAAAGGGTTTATCCAAACATCTTTTAATGTGATGTTACAATATGTACCTACTACTCCGTGGGGGGGAGGGGGGGTGGGGGGGGGGGGTGGAGGGGGAATGACATTTAGAGTCTATGGAGGTCTGGCAAAGTCAGTTCTGAAACTTAGCATCAGCATTTGTATTTTTCGCGTTACGGTTTGACAGAAACTAAACGGATCGGTGATTATTTGGTAACTAGTTTACGAATAATTAATAGATGATTAATGATCGATGATAAACAAAAATATTTAACTTATTTCACGAACCATATTTGAGAGAGTCCCTGAAAACGGTCAGCGAACAATAAGTTTAGATAACTTTATGAACTGATCTGACTGATACATATATAAAATACATGCATAGCCGAAACGAACAGGCAATAAACACGATTCTCGAAGAAAACATCATAATTAATCAATTCTATGTTTATTCATCGGAACGACGAATGAAAAACAAAAGCACAAATTAGTTTTGGTCCTTGGTACATTTATCTGATATCATGTAACAACTAATCATTGAGTGAAATTGGCCATTCAATTGAGATGAAGATAAAACATTGTAAACAACTAGTCAACATTGCAGCTTGTAAACGATTTTATATACAGGTATCTCCCCCTTCAAGGTATTGCTCTAGCGACACACCATGCGTTGTATTGTCACTATAACGAATTTGTTGACCAGTATACGTAGGATTTATCTATAGCTGTGTTGATTCAAAATAGTTATCTTATAGGGGTACTAGTTTTAATTCTTTAAATGTTTAAACAGGCGTTAATTCATTAGATTGAGTCTTTTTCCCTTGCATGGCATAATATTGAGCTTGATTTGCCTTGGGGGTGTTGCATGTAAAAACATGAGATGCTAACCAAGTTGTCGTAGCCACAATCCCAATTGAAAAAAATGAAAACAACACGTTATAACTTTCATGCATACGAAGCGCTTTTCTGGATATACCTTCACCAGGAACGTTCAAAGCCGAACATTTGAAAGCCAAGGATGTATAAGAACCGAAACAATTGAAGATCTATATAATCAAAAGGGACCTAATAGAATAGTCAAATACATCTAAGATAAACTTTGCCTGAGGGTTTTGCAACCTCAGTTTCTTCACAATATCAAAATTTATAAACAGACAATTTATACATAAATATGACATCCCCGAATTAGTGTTGTCAGCGATGTTGTAATTACATGGGCAACATAAAAGGCGTCACATTTGATACAGGATATGTTTACCTCTCAGACTTCCTGAAATCACTCCTGATTTTCGTTGGGGTTCCAGTTGAACAGTCCTTAATTGCTATGTTGTGTTGTGTTTACTGTTGTTTGTCTAATAATCTTTTTTTTTTATTTTTCCCATGGTGTTGTCAGTTTGGTTCTAGTTATGAGTTTGCATATCACTTTGCTATCTTCTGCATGTCCTTTACGAAAAGGATTAGGTTGCATTCTTAAAAGAATATGTAAAACAGGATGTAAGACAGTATGAAAAAGCAGTAAAAACAGTTTCTAAAACAGTCCAAAACAACAATAGATTTGATTTAAGATCAATATGAGCTCAGATACAAAGAAGAGTTGAAGTTATAGAACTAAATGCACAATCGCTAGAGGTACAAAACTTACAGTCAAAAGAAACTAAAAAAAAATATAAAAATTACATATTAGTTATTACTTGACAAATGTATTGCCAATATTTGAAAAAGGGAAACTACATTGAACTAACTGGCGAATACGATCAAGCTCCGCAATTCCATATGTTATGTTCCAAATGTATACATTTTGTTATCCGGCACCCAAGACCGAAAGAATAATCCAGGAAAAGAAATTCATTAACATTTTCGAACACTAAACCGGGTATACACAATAAAAGTAATGTCCCATAATAGTGGAGCAGCGAATGTTGAAAAAAACCGCTTAGTTAACGAGTTTAATTACCTAAATACCTCATGGAATATTAATGTATAAATAGTCTATCGATTATTCAACTTAAAAAAACATGTTTGTCGTAAATATCAAATGTGGTGACAATGACGTTAAAAACGACCTTAACTGACGTTATTAAACTGTCACCGAAGACCCCACTTCTATTTCGATAGACTTATCTCATAATTAACCCTTTTCGAAACATGATTTGTAAACTAAATTGGTTAATAGGGTTACTCTTGAACTTAATACATTATAACGACATTTTGAATGAGTACTATATTTAAAGCACAGAGCATCTGAAAACTGTGGAAAAACAAAACAAAAATCACTATTTTCACCTAGCCTTATTTGCACGTGCAATTAATGTGCTTTTTACAGGTACAACCGTAAAGCCGTCGTATAATACTTAATCGACTCAATTTACTTTCTGAAGAAAATTAGTAATAAGCAGTATAATTGGTAAAACATGTGCATTTCATTAAAATTTCACTTCCGGATGTTTGTCATACATAAACCGACGTTGTTCTGGTTTCTAGTTATCAGCCCACATTAGGCAATTTTGCGATGGTCATTCGTAGTTATTTTCACGCGTATTGCTTGTTTACGATTTATTAATGTTATTAGTTATTGTTGTTTTGTCGTGTTTGTTGAATTTAACCGTGAAAGTTACAATTATTGTATGATACGTTTGGTTTTCAGGTGTGTTCTTCTTGTTGGACATTCATGTAAAAAGACAATTACACTAGTTCGTTAAACTGGCTCCTTCCGATGCCACCAAAAGGTGCTCTGAAGTTGGAGTTGACAAATACATTACCTGCAATTTTGTATTTGCTGAATTTTAAAAAAAAAGCAACAGATTCTAGAAAAAAAGTCTGCTAAATGCTGCAATACTGAGACGTGATGATTTATTAATTTTAGTTGAATAAACTATGTAACGATAAGTAAGCTGATTGAACCATTTTTAGATATCACAGGTCTTGTTTTAAAAGCTACACAAGTAAACAGAATTTTAAATTAATAGCACGACTGAAAAGGAAGCACCAGATATGAAACCAGATTTGTCCAATTCTTTGTTGGTTGAAAGTAATGTTGACCTGGCCTCTCGATACATTTAAGTCACTGTATAATTTGCAAGAAAATTTCCAAAGGAAAGTGAAAGCATTACATACCATGCTGCAAGATTATCAAATTTAAATGATATAACTGTTAGAGCAAGCGACGATGATATGCTATACCAAAAAAGCATGAAAATTTTCTCAATGACGCAGTTTATCATTCTAAAGAGTATTTGAAATTATAGACAAAGACATTATTCGTGAAAAAGAGACTCTTGCTATTTCATCAATGTTGATAATGTACCAGTCTTTCATACCAAATAACATTAGTAAAACCTACTTCAATTACTCTACACTCAAGACTCAACTTAAGAAGCACTACAGAGATGCAAAAGTGTCCTTTTCTAAACAAGGACATGACATATCAAACATTTAATTTGCAAGCGTCATTTCTATTGGCGACGCCTTGAAAGCCTCGAATAACATCAAAACCTAGGAAAATCAAAAATGGTTAAAAGCCTACTCCCTGCTGACACCATGAAGAGGCAGATACCACAATGATTTTTCATGCGTTTCATGCTGATGCAATGTTTTTTACCTGATGCTTTAAATTATAAAATCAAAAAGTTCAGACTAGTTCCATTGACAGCTTGAAGGATAACAGATGGTTTATCCCAGTACACGCCACTGTTTCATCTTTTGACCCAGTTGTCACCGAAATTCTGACGATCGTTCATGCATAGAGTGGAATTTATTTCACTTCATGTTTTTGTGATATCGGTAAAATGTCGAAATGCAACCTCGTTAATACTTGTAGCATTTGTCGAGACCATATTCAGACTATACCAAGATTATCAAGTACTCAGTCAGACGTATTAAGTGAAGTAAGTCCAAACTAAAGTCGAGACAGTAAAGTACAGTTAAGTACTTAGAGATTTATTGAGTATTGTCAAGTAAAATCTTTGCTCGACGTTACTGATCGGGCGCAAAATATTTGTTTTTTCAGACTCCGAGCAGTTTGCAGTTTCTTGTCAAGAAATGCTATTTATCGAGGTCGACTATCAAGGTCATTCAGTTGCAGTTATTTATTAGGCTTTGAAATTTCCATCAAACATTTTACCTTCGAAAAAGTTATGGAATACGTTGTTCTGACGTCATGTGCAAATATGATACACTTCTAAGTCGGAACTTAAGCATTGATAAATAATACTACTTGTATTATTCATTGAATGGTGTATAGATTTTCCAAAAAATCTGCAGTTTATTTCTCCAGATGAAACTTATATTTATTAATTGATGACCTTTGACCTTGATTCAACGCATGATTGGACCAGTTTTCATATTAACGACACATATAAGTAGACGATGTAAGCTTTCAAATGAACTATTTTAATTACATGAGGTATGTAGGTAATTCACATTTCTAAAATTTTCCTCTTACCGCTCCACTATAAGAACATTCAAACTCCGTCAATTTAAATTATGAAATAAAATGAACAACCGCTAGAGGTACAAAACCTGCAGTCAAATGAAATCCCAAAAAATATAAAAAAAATAGAAATATACTACGAACGTAAGTTAATTTTTGATAAATGTATTGTCAATATTTAGATAAGGAAACTTACATTGGCCAAATTTGCGGTTTTAGGAAAAGATTAACAGTACACAAGTAATAGATGATCCGTCAACCACAACACTCCAGAATATATCTAACGGGCACATTAGAAACTGCGCCCAAGACTAACCTTCGCAATTCCATACTCTCCCGACTTTATTCGTGTGCCTTCTTAGACGGAAAGAAAAATGAAGGAATCGATTAGCATTTTCAAACCCACACTAAACCGGGAATAAACAAGAATGGTAACGTTATATAAAAATCAAACAACGTACATAAAGATGTCTGAGACAACATCGTTATCCTTGATGATCGTTCAATCTTCTGAAACTTAATAATGTTATTCACAATATTGAATAGTGGTATATGAACCAAATTTTAATCTATTTTATTCTATTTGGTGTAATATATAAAACTTCTTCATATTAGTAAAAGATCTTTCTTACGAGGGCGCTGGGTCGTTATGAGAAACAGAGACTGCATAGATATGCATCCAAAAGGAATCGTAATGAGAGATAAGTAACTAAAACAGAGGTTGCGTGATTATACCTCTCAAATGGATACCACTGTTGAGTTGAAAATAGTTTATTCTTAAATTTCAAAGTTGACGAAAGTTAAATAATTACAATAGCGGCTTCGTATTTATATATTCTAAATGTAGAGCACTGAAATATGAACTGAAAACATCTAGAATTTTAGAATTGATAAAGGAATTACAACAATCATTGCGTAATTATTAGAACTACGCCTTTTCATTGATTCCATTTGGTGGTAACGGTAATTGTCTTATCTAAAATCTTTCCCGAGTGATCTTTCCTCCCTAGACAAAGCAGTTTTGTGGTCTTTGATAGTAACAGTTAATCGATTGAAATATTCCTTATTGTGGATAGGGGCACTGCTTTTTCTACTTTTGCCCATTTCAGAAACATTAGATAACCCATTTTGGAGTTATTCCCCCTGAAATGTCCATTTGTAGCAAACTTAATTTTTTTAATTTTGAAAACGTTTATAGATAGATAGTATTTCAATGTAAAAATTGACTAATAAAGTCAGATCTACAAATAGTTGACTCTTGATTTGAGTCTATTTTAGCTACATTGTAAAGGCCATTTGAGTTTTTGACACCCCTTTAGTCTGTCGACCGTTAGAAATTTGTTCAAAAATCTTTTCCTCTGATTCCGCTGCAAAAGATTTCAACTGAAATTATCCGTAAGGTATTTCACAGAAAATCGTTTATTTTTTTGTTTTTAATTTCTTATCTGCCAAGAAAATGACCATAAAGGTAAACAAAAACAAGGGGTAACACAAGTTTTTGGCTTTAATCTTAGATACTAAAACAATTGAAGCAAAACTGAAATAGGTAAAAATATTAAGCATGCTTAGATATAGATGTCACATTTTTTCACACAAAGGAGTTATTGCCCGTGAAATATAAATTTAACGAATTGTTAATACAAGTGTCAAAATCCATGATTGATAGAAACAAACTTTAAGTTGCTACCATGTTCAGCATAGTAAGAGTTATGAATCTGCTACAGATTGGTGCAGTCCCAACCTGTACGAAAGTTAACTTGGAGAAAATGTTTTGACTGCTTTCCATGTTACCTTAAGAAATTTTAACAGACTAGCAAGTTAAATTCGTTGTTGGTAGACAAAACCTGTCTGCTTTTTAAGGACTGTTGTAGAAAATATTGACAAGTCTGCTCCAGACCATACTGGTGGACTAATATGTTTTTGACAAGACGTGAAAATGAGCAACTTCTGACCATACCCAAGGACAGGTCTGTGTTTGCCAGATTGCTGTGTTAAAGATCATATCAGAACTGAACTGACCTTTGAATATATAAACCATATGCGTATGATTCTATTTTCCAGCAACGTTCTATACTCTTTAGTGACTTTAATTATACACAAAATTCTGTTTTGCATTTTATATTCTTGTACATATACCATAATGGCTTTACAATTTTGCGCTTGTTGATCGACTTATATAGAATCACGTATCATAAAAGAAAGGAAAGTAATGGTTATTCTTTTCATTTGAAGGCGGAATAACAAGTTATCCAACGTATTGGAAGAATGTGTATTTGATGGGATATTAACAACATTGCTCAGGTGCTTTGTACCCCGTTCTGACAGTCTAAACTTTCCTTAATATATATATACTATGTAGAACTTGGATTTCACGTACTTTTCAATGATTTGCCTTGGATTTACAATTTTATTTTCGACGGAATGTTCAAATGAATGTTCTACAGTACCCGGATATATAAGACGTAGTATAATTTTGAGCATTCTCAATTTAGTAGAACCAACTTTACCGATTAATGATACCTAGGACGTTATATATCATATACTGACACTCAGTCAGTCAAGTATGATATTTCCAGACGAAACCGCTATATATAGTTATAGGACAAACCCCAGATTTCATCATAAAATTTAGGAGATATCAGGTTGCAACAATTAATTGATGTTAATATATTACAACCTCTTATCAGCTTGATCTGATGACTTGTTTTGTAACTCTTATCTGTAACCATGGTAAATAGAACATTGACCACAAGAAAAATAGATGTGTACACTGTACAAAAAAATTTCAAGACATACGAGTGTACTTGTATTACAGACAGGCAGCTAATTTAAAGGTATGTTGTGTGAAATAATTCCTACCACTAACTTAATGTAAAAAGAAATGTTCTGTTTCTCTGTATCATTTTTAATATGAAGTTATACTGATAGATATTTAAGACCTTTACATATCAATAAATTTAAAAAAAATTGTAATGAAAAAAACTGTTTTTAAAATCCAATGACTACATTAGAAAAGAAAATCGGCTAATTGCTTATTCCAGAGAAGACCAATAAATTTTACATGCCCTCAATTTTTTTTTCATTTTATGATTAAATATTATGAATATAGCAAAATAGTATTGCTGTGTTGTTGACATTTTTACCTTTTATGTCTGTTTGTTTTGTTCACACATCGTTGTCAATATAATGGAATTTTATGCGACTGTCATACAGTAGTATTGACTGCTAAGCGAAGAATTCACTAAAGCTGCTAATTCAAATTTTGACTTGGCTAGGGATAGGACCCTCGATCCCCTGCTCTCAAAGCAAGCCTCTAGGGATGGATAAAAGGAGAGGTGTGGGTATATCATGTTAATAGCAAGAAAAACAGTTAACACTGAATGAACTACCATCTTGATGTCAACATACAGTTTTCAACCAGTGACATTTGTCTATTATGTATGTCAAGCTATTTACTGTTCAATATTCCCTACAATTAAGATAAAAGGTGTTTTTGTTTTAGATCATAAAACGCAAGTTCTAGTAATAAAGTACCAAAATTACAAAAAGTCCCATTTGAAGAAGATAACAATAAAACAGTGCTGAAAGTTGTTGAATTAGTCAGAAAACATATATAAAGGAAGGAGATAAAGCCATCATAAAAGATAACCTGAAACTAGAACTTACCAAAACAATAAATTCAAAACTGTAGATGCTAACACGTTTGTGACCTTTCAGGGTGTTAAATGTACATTTCTAATCATATAAATGAGTATGATATCTTAAGAAAAAAATGCTGCAGAAATGTCAAAAGTCCTTTGTGGATAGAAAGATGACAATTGAAAATATATCCTATAATTTTAGAGAGAAATTTCGAATATAAACTTTTTACTGCCATTGGTAAAATAGCCATTAATGAAAATAATTAGCAATCACTACATATCAATTACAAGGCGAATTTTAGCGAGAATGAATGAGACAAAAATAGTATATTTGAGTACCAAAATAATTGAAAAATCCACTCACATTAGACTTTGAAGAAACCTCAAGAAAATCTGCTCTCTAAACAGGCTTATAACGATTTGTAAAATTGCATATACATACTGACATTTCCAAACGCATCACCGAAAATGAGCAGAGGAAAGAGGCTTCTGGGTTAATAAATGAGGAAACAGTACACTGAACAATATCAACAATACTTTCAATGGTCTTCGACAATCCGTTGGCAAATACCAAAGATATATTTTCAAGCAGAAGCCCACCGACACTGTAACTGAGTTTGTTTCATAGCAATGTTTAAACCATACCAATGGCTTTCATGCATTTGTTGAATGTAAAGCTGAAGCAAATTTTGGGTCGCTAGAGGAACAAGCTACACTTGATCGTTCAGATTTACATAAAACACATGGTGTTGTTGTACCAGAAGTGGTTTGAATTGAAGAAAACATTTTGAGTGGATATAGTTGTAAACAATGTACAAATGACAACTATCATTTGTTTCATTTGAGAGAAGACTATTTTTTTGGAAAGCTAGGGACCCACTTTTTTCATGTTTTAAATACATATGATGAAGATTATATTCACTCGAACCGAAAAAATAGATGTCTAACTAATATTCAATTTCAATTGTATTAAGTGTCAAAACAAAAAGTAAGATAACCAAAAATCTAAAATCATCTTCAAGATGGTAATATGTACGTTCTGACCTCGACAAAAGATACTATGAGGCCTATTTGAAGCATTATTTAATAGAACATCAAGATTTTCAAGGTGAAGTTTCAAAATTGGAGGTATGCAAGATTTACTGCTGTTATATTGTGTAGTTAGATAATTTAGTACGATGTAGTCCTGATCTTGGAAAAACACAGAACAAGTCAGATATGTACTCTTACAATCACAATACAAGGTCTTCAAAAACAGTCATACACAATTGAATCCTGGCACCAAGAAGACTGTGATCTACTTATAAGGAATGGATAAGGTGTCAGAGTAGAAGATGTATTTGTGCAAGTGACGATGGATGCCAAATGATGAGAGTACTCCACATTGCACAATAGGCCAGAAGGAGAGCTCGAACAGCGATAGAAGTCCATGAAACATATATGTAGTTATTTGTTTTCGTTTCATGCTAATGAGATTAACTTACCAATTACTCCACTAGGGAAAATATAGGATTCTTAGTACTTACGTGTTGGCCAAAACAATATTTCAAATTTCGTCCTAGGTTATGCATGTTTATATGCAATATCCATCCTTTTTTACTTTTAAGTCGGATTGACAAATATCATCTTTAACGTGTCTTTTTTGAATAACTGATATATACGTATGACAAGGACATGTGGAAACAATATTCAACGTTGTGTGTTTTTTGAACACTGTTAAAGCTCTGTGCATAAGATTTAAAGTTGTGAACTCAAGTTTACAAAATGTGAAACAAATTAGACATGTTAGCTTATAGTTTCTGCGAGTACTATTTGATCAGTCATTTGTGTTCTTTGCCTGTTATTATTAGTTTCCGTTTTATATACCGATCTGATATATTAGTCCTCTCCAACTGAATTCAAAGTTTGTTTTTATGTTAAGTTTTTACACTATTGTCCTTGATAAAGGAAGGATTGAAGTCCTACAGGTACGTTAATCCTAAAATGTGCCTGTCATAAGCAAGTGGTTGTCGTTGGTACCTGTCTGTAATATTTTTATTTGTTCATTGATGACGGCAATAGACTATTTTCATATTACCGACTTTTGACTCCGGATTATATAATTTGTAGACTGGTTACCTTGGACATCATGGTACCATGTAGGTAAGAGCAAGCTAAAGAAGTAAAACCAAGCTTTCAATCGGTACAATTTTGGTGGAAAATTACCTGGTAAATATTTTTTTTTCACTACAAAATCAGTGTTTATCATTCATTTTTTTAAATTTATTGGAAGCAAAGTACAAATTCAGAGGAAAATTATAGACAACAGTAGTTAGATTATCTAAATTTGTAAAACCCAGTTGACAAAAATCAATCATTTGAAAACCATTCAAATGATTGGTTTCACTCCGAAAGGTTAGTCGTTACAATAAGCGTATCTTGTGGTTCATCGAAAAAACTTTTACAAAGGTGTAGTCTCTATTAGGATTTGACACAAATCAAGAAAAAAAGAACAAAAGTTCAATGTCGTATAAAATTTCGCTTAAAATTTTGTACTGTGACATCTTTTAAAATATTTTTTATGTTTTGCGAACTGTACGAAACATTTCCACAGAGTCATTTCCAATTGGTCAATCTATTTAATCGCGTGTAAGTTCTATTGCCCCATTGCAGAAATACAATAGATATTGTTCTCTGTGTAGT
Source organism: Mytilus californianus (assembly GCF_021869535.1). Taxonomy (NCBI): domain Eukaryota; kingdom Metazoa; phylum Mollusca; class Bivalvia; order Mytilida; family Mytilidae; genus Mytilus; species Mytilus californianus. Next base: position 893,158 of record NW_026262581.1, read on the forward strand.
TTATTCAGTGGGGTCTTTAAAAATTGTCTTAGAGAAATCCATCACTCTTTGATTAATTAATCTTTGTAATAAAATCATCTTATGAATAGATGAAAATACATGTTTCAACTCACAAAAATGCATGTGATGTTGTATTTGTTCACTATCAATGATATGTTCAATCTGTTCGATATCAACACTGATAAAAATATGATTTCTGACAAAATTTTTAGCATTGTTCCTTTTGCTCTGCTTGGCTATGAAAAAATTATAAAATAAACTATTGCACCAACCTTGCACCTAAATGATTCTTTATCTGCAGTTTGATTTGTATTAATTTCTCAAAATGTTAAAATTTAAATTGGTGCAAGCATGGTGAGGTGGTCAAAATGTAGGAAAACCATCCCAATTTAAGTATTCTTGCCTATTTTCCCGATTATGACGTCTTTTGCAATTACCATTATGACGTCATTAAACATTTTCTTGCTAGATAAAAACAGTTTTTTTTTAATCATTGACTCATATTCTAATAATTTATGGGAAAAAAATCTGCTGGGTTTAATTCTTTTATTTTTTTGTAAATCTGGGGCCATTTTAGGCCAATATAGCCCCTACTCCTTTGCATTTTTCTGTTTTTTGTTAAGTTATAGATTACATTTAAGAAGGCCTAATTTAAACATCATCATTTTCCAGTTTTTTTTTTGTCAAAAAAAAAAAAAAAAAAAAAAAAAAAAAAAAGAAAGAATTCAATTAGAACAATGTAAAAAATTTTGAAAGAATACATACTGAAACAGCATAGGGATCATTTTTGAATTGCTCTTCAACATCGTCTTGTTCGTCTTTTTCGTATTTCTAACTATCAACGAGCACAAACACCGTTCAGTTTCAAATCACTAACACAGAACATTCTCTCGCAGAACAACCTTACCATGATCATAAAGTTTTACACCTTCAAGATTAATCTTTATCTTTTTTTTTTCAAAATAAAAAAATAAAAGGAAATAAAAAGATACAGTAAACATGACATAAAAGGTATTCTGTTTAAACAGATGTAGACTCGTAGAATACTGTAACAACTAGATTTCAAAGGTTTGGTTTAATGTGATCGATTGCTCAAATATTAAAGTGTTCCCTATTTAAAAGTTATGTTAATGGAATAGTCATAACTATACAAAGTTGTGAATAAAATGGAATTTTCTGCGAATGTCATACAAGTGAGATTTTCGCTAGCTATACATAAGAAAATGGCTGTATCAAGTCAGGAATATGAGAGTGGTTATCGATTTGTTTGATGTGTTTTGAGCTTTGATTTTGCCGTTTGATTATGGACTTTCCGTTTTGAATTTCCCTCGGAGTTCGGTATTTTTGTTTTTTTACTTTTTGATATCTGTAGGATGATCAAGGTAACCAAGTAAATATTTGCGTAAGACAAACAGTGGTAACCCAAGTAAATATCTGTGTAAGGTAACCAGAGGTAAAAAAGATCAATATGTGTAAGAGGTGACATGAGGTTACCTAAGTAAATATATGTGTTAGGTGACAGCAGATAACCAAAGTTAATATTTGCATGTTGTAGGTGACCATAGATCATCAAAATAAATATGGGTAAGGTCATCAGAGGTAACAAAATAAATAGGTGTATGACAACCAGAAGTAACCAATTGAAAGTAGATATAAGTGTAAGGTGACCACAGGTTACCTAATTTAATATATGTAGGGTCATACTCCTGGAGCACTCTGATCTAAAAAATAAATATAAGGCTCAGTTACATATTCAATAATTCACAGTTTTGTTCAGTATACGTAATTAATTGTTACTTTCTGGTGGACAGAGTAGTGTTCAACGTTAATTGGAATTCATAAAATGCATATGAGGACAGGTACCTATTGATGTTTTTTTAAATGATCTCTATTTTGTACTAGTACAACACACAGAGCTTTTTTTGATTTTCGGGCTAGCTCATAAGGTAACAACAGCCAGCAGGAAGATATATCACCCGGCTTATAAACATAATTCTGACCAGGATCTGATCAGTCTTTGTTCTTACTTCTCATTGCCACTTTCATATTTACGAGGTTAGCTTTACAGTTTGTAGTTTTGACATGTAAAATACTATTGTTGAATTTGAAAAAAATAGCATTAGGATGCTATCAAGAGTCATTCTCTGTAAGCATACAAAACTGAGTCGCAAAGTCAGTAATGGATAGTAAATGTTTTGTATATAACTAATATAGGACAATGGTGTTGATAAAAATTACACCATTCCAGACCCTTTTGTTTTCCACATAATTAATATTATCAATAATTAACAAGTTCCGGGTCGATACCGATACCAATAGTATATATATGTCACCTGTTACCTATTACCAAATCTGTACGTTCCGCATCTGTCAGGCGTACCACCATTTGCTATATACACGGGTCAAAAACACACCTGAACTTCGTCATTATACAGGGTTGACACTACTCAATTCAATCATTGTCACATTGTTTCCGTTTATTGTTTTTTAATCAGTGTTACTTTATAATATAACAATACAAATACTAAAATTCCAGACTTGAAATAATGACGTAGGTACAGTTTCTAATTTGTTAGCCCGCATGACGTAAAAACGGCGAAAAAAAGAATTCAACTTTATATATAACTTATATAGGACAATGATGTTGATTACAAATTACACCACTCCAGGCCTTTTTGTTTTTCAAATAATAAATACTACAAATAATTATTAAGATCCAGGTCGACGGGTTCAAACAGAAAGATTTTGAAAGCAGAGAAAACCGTGCCTCTTATAATCAACATGACTTGATTATATGACAATACCAATACAAAAAATCCACCTTAAAAATAAGGCTTATACATTATTAGATAACTCAATTCAGTCACGGACCCGCGATGTCGTGGGTGTGGTCTAGTTGAAATAAAACCTACACATTTCAATGACTCACGAAGTCAATTATAATAAAATGTAACCGTGAAAAATATAAATTTATTCTTCAGATGAGCTTGATCTGTTGACTTGCGATATATTTTCTTATTTACCAAAACAGTTCTATATTTCGTATGCAATTTGCTTAAAACTGGTTGCATGGTAAATAACTTAATATCAAGCTTTCAAAAAGTTAAATTTTCTTCTCACATAGGTGTCGCTATTGCCATTACAACCATATTAGCTGTACTATTAGAAACTATATTTTTGTTAACTGGACACAATAAAAAAAAAACAAAAAAACAAAAAACAAAAAAACAAAAAACAAAAAAATAAAAACAAAAGCAAATCGGAATTTTCAAAAAAGTATGTTTACGTCTTGTTACTTACCATTAACTTGGTTTAAAATCTTGCAACCTGCCATTTGTATTATTATTCATTTCATTATATGGATAACCTCCTGTTTTAATTAGCTTTTGACTTATGTTGACCAATGATCTCTTTTCAATAATGCATACCATCCAATCCATTCTGAACAAATAAATTCTTAAATTTTTCTCAATATATTCATATCTTATCTACAGTAACAACATATGTCTTTTCTTAGAAATTTTTTAATCAAAGAGAGTGTAGACGATTACCTATATGACCTAGTTTTGTGCTGTAATACTTGGAATTATCATACAAAATTTGGATATATCAACTAATGCTCTATTTAATTATACAAGTTATACAAGTTCGTCAAGTCCTATTATTAAAGCGTAAAACAAAAATACAGATCTAGAAAGTAAATTATAAAAGGGTGAAGTCCATCAAAACTGAAAAAAGGGAATCGTTATAAACCAAATAGAAAGAGTGAGAAACAAATGTCATACTCCTGATTTGGTTAACAGGCATTTTTTGCAGAAATTGACGGATTCAGCCTAGTATTATAGCTGGCTAAACCTCCCACTCGTATTTCAGATGTTTAAAGTACAGTTATATTGATAACATAGGGTGAGCAATCCGAACAATCATAACTTACAAGAAAATAGTTTCAATTGGAAAACAAGTTCAGCTGAAATACTTTGTGGGTAAAAGATGGTAAAAACTTGATATATGCGAATATACTCATATGGTGCAACAATACGCGTGTGGTACGGGTGTCCTATACTAAGAACGTGCATTAGTTATCACCCTCCGAGGTATCATACATTAACAGTTTCTTAAAATGTGACTCATTTAATTAAAGGTAATCATTGTTACATGAATAATGCAACAGTCAATTTAACTCACAAATGAAGATTATATTTGATTAGAAAAATTTACATAGTCATAATCGACTTTGACTTTGGAATATAACTTTAAGAAATATCTAAATGAACTGTTAATCCAGAAGTTAACGTTTAAATACAGGCATTTGTGGCATTGCACACTTTTTGGTGTTTTTATTTGTTTATAGTAGATTTAAACTTTTTAATGTTTCAAATTATTTTTAGTCATTTAAAGTGTGCATGCTTTTGTCCACACGATTTTATACAGTAGAAGTTACGTGTCGTTCCTATATTCCCATCAGGAAATAAAAATAGAGGAACAGCACGTATAAACTACTGTTATTGTAAGATTGTATAAATAGCAGCAAGTGCAATTTAATAAATATATTATAGCTTATCATATTTAGTAATGTACTGAGATTGTAAAGCACAATTTGCCCTATTAAAACTAGCACATTTATAAAATCGTATCTGTAATTCAAAAAAGTCTTTTGAAAAGATTCTTCCTTACTTGGAAGAATCTAATTAATTCCTATAGTTGTATCTCAAACTGTAATTTACAGAAAAAAGTGGTAAACTATTACTGATACCCTGTAGACAACAAGATTCTGATCTACAATTGTGTCCTGATTTGACAACAATAACTTCAAACTATTTCTTCCGAAAACAGTTACTATTTATCTATTCTAAGACTTTTGTATTCATAATTAATGTTATAACAATGGCAAGATATAAGACTTAAAAACCTATTGTCTTATGTTCAACTATACGAGGGTATCTGTCATAAAGATATAGTAATAAATGTACATCAGACCGTTGGTTTTCCTGTTTTAATTGTTTTACACCAGTCATTTTGGGGCATTTTATGACTTGTTGTTCGGTGTGAGCCAAGGCTCCGTGTTAAAGACCGTATTTGACCTAAAATTGTTTACTTTTTACACATTGTGACTTGGATGGAGAGTTGTCTCATTGGCACTAATACCACATCTTCTTTTTTCTATGAATATCACTTTACTTTCAAAGTTTATTTAGATCTGAAATCTGCATTTATAAATTCGAGAAAATGCTAAAACATGCAATGTTATATTTTGTTATTTCCTTCCACATTATGCTTGCTGTGTCAGACATCATAAAATGATCCTTGAAAAAGGAATTTATATTTGACAGATGCATGTCAGTCATAAAACATTTACAGAGGATCCTTTGTTCTTTCTTATTCAATATTTAATATCAACTAATATATTTTGATATATTGGCATTTCGCAACATTTTTATCGTATTGTTCTTATTCTAACATCAGATTTATTTTCTTCTTTGATAGCAAATAAATAAATTAGCAATGAGCAATGATCATCTGCTTGCTATTTGACAGGATTTAGATCTAAAATCTTGCAGGATAATATTCAACTGGCCACTCAATATTCAGATACCAAATATCTATCACATAATTTATATTATTTCTCTTTTTTTTTTACTGTAACACGCTTTATGATCTCACTAAGAGCTTATTGTGAAGCCTAAACTGGCTTTGCAAGTTACACAAATGCATATACATATTCTTTACATATTCTTGATTGTTTCAATATATATTGTATGTTCCTTCTAAACAGTTGTCACCTTTGTGACACACTAATGATTTATAATACAGTCTCTGGATTCACTAAGAGCTTAACAAAAAAAATAACTTTTCAAGAATATGCTTTTTTAAATTTCATATCTGTAGCAAAGGTTTTCAGATATCTTTGATTAGAAATAGCCCATATAGCTTCCCTATTGTCATTACCTGGGTCTATTCATATTAACACACATATATGTGTATATTGACAAGTAGCATAACCTAATGCACTACATTTAAATTTCTTATACTGAAATAAGAAATCTTATTTTATTCACAACACTTTGTGATAATGAAATCTTAAAAATATTTTCCATATTTGTATAAACTGTACGTCACTATGTGGGTACATTATGTCAGGGATACGAGTACAACTTCGTACATTTTGTACTCGCCTTGAAAATCAAGAAGATGATTCTTCTCATATACTTCTGTGTAGAGATTCATTCCATGTAAAATTAACAAAGATAATTTATAAACGTAAACAAATTATTTAAAGGGGAACATGTTCGGTCCACTATTGATTGCGTGACACTGAGCACCTGTTCGTTTTACACTACTGTTCACGCGTATTTTAAAACACGGTCAGAAAAGAGGACACCGAAAAAATACTTTTTTTGTAACCAAATCGGATACCTTTTCAAGTTATTTAATGTTTATAAAACAACTTTTACTGAAACAACGTTCACAGTTTTACAAAATCTTAAATTTCTGGACGTCGTCACAGATTACAACGAGTTAGACACCTCGCTGCTTGGAAAATTATATGATTGACACATACAACAACCGCAGTTATTATAGCAAGGTATAGCTACGTCATATCAATAGGTCAGGATTTTGACCTTTTTTAATTGAAATGCTAATCGGCGAATGAATGCTATATGTTGCTTTTTCGAAGAGCCGAAGAGCGTAATTAGTAGAATGCATGTTTTATGTGATGCGTATCATCTTTCCATATCCGCCGTCCTTCAACCATAGCATCTGCTTCAATGAAATGAAGTAATTTGTATTCATTATTTCGTCTTAATTGAATGGTCAGTTATCGTAATCATCTCTATTGCCTTTGCATTTTATTTGTTTTCTTTGTTTAAATATTATAACTATAATTTATATTAGTGAATATACATACTTATTTCGATCTGCTTTAAAAAATATTCCTACCATTTTATATAAAAGTCTTTCGGACTGTTAAGGCGGTAAAACTCCAATCAAGATATATTCATTCAAATTAATAATACTGCAGAATATCACAAACATAACGTTACGTTTTATCTCTCAATAAAAAATGAGAATCTTTTTGTTATTGAGAGTTTGTACAGTCTATTAAATTCCTCTTCAACCAGCTTTCAATGGCTAGAAGTATAGGGGGAGGGTTGCGATCTCACAAAACCTGTTTAACCCCGCCGCATTTTTGCGCCTGTCTCAAGTCAGGAGCCTCTGGCCTTTGTTAGTCTTGTTTGTTTTTTTAATTTTAGTTCATTTATGTATTTTGGAGTTTAGTGTGGCGTCCATTTTCTCTGAACTAGTACACAATTTTATTTAGGGGCCAGCTGAGGACCACCTCCGGGTGCGGGATTTTCTCGCTGCGTTGAAGTCCCATTGGTGACCTTCGGCTGTTGTCTGCTCTTTGGTCGGGTTGTTGTCTCTTTGACATATTCCCCATTTCCATTCTCAATTTTATTCAATTATGTTACTTTCATAACTCATACAATCGTAAACAAATTCTTTGCTTTGCTTATCAAGAAGCTTAAACATATTTACATTGATTGATATTTGTTTAATTACGTTTACGTAAAGTAATGGAAAGCTGATATTCGAGCGGGTGAAGATACATGTAGTTAAATTAAATCCCATTATTCTTTTTATCGATTATTTGTTTTATCTGTATGTTTTATTGATAATATGAAATAAAATCAAATAGTGAGTAAAACTATTTTTACTCGTTCAAAAAGTTGTGATATTTAATTGTTTGCTTCTAAGAATGATGTCGCGTGCATTTCATTGAGAAATTGACGCTGATGGACAAACACACGTGACGTTGCAGCACTGTTACGTTGTGTCATTGTCTAAAGATATCAGGTCCTGCTTATGATATAGAAATATAATAAGCAGTAAGATGAAAAAGAAAAATGTACAATTTGCCGATAAAATAGTTTAACAACCGTTACATATCCATCATATTTCAACAAATATTATTCAAAACAAAAATCTTAGTCCGATAAAAATCAGATATACTAACTGTACAATAAAACAGAGCACCATGCTTAAAGGTCAATAACAGTGAGTGAAAACTTTAATATTGCTGACAACTTACTAGCATTCATCAAAAGAACGAAATATTTTGAAATTTTCAAACATTTGATTATCGACAACGGTCTTTTGCTAGAAACGCTCTCAAAGTGACAAGAAATATGTGGTTTGTGCTTTTAAGTTAACGTGTAACTCGGTCGCAGGACGAAACTTTTTGTCGTGTGGATACGTAAATGACATATTAAAATGATGAAATACATTTTTTTATCAGTAATATATACTATTTCAGTATTAGTGCAGCTGATTCGTGCATATTTTTTGAAGAATTGTGGGTTTGGTTATAAAGCATTAAACGTTGCACAACTATATGTGGTAGTTGATTTAAGCTATGGACCCACTCTGAAAAATATTATATGGCGGCCATTTTCAAGATGTCTGCCAATCAGTCTAAAGTTTACAACCATGTATATATTAATGCAAATAATAGTCGAACCAAATCTTAAAAACATATAAAATGTTATCCATCGTTTTTAGTAAATCATGATGTTATATTAGACTGCATTTCTTTTCAAAATAGCCGCCAAAAAATGAAAATGAATAAAACTGAGTCAAGGCTTTGCTGATATCTATTTCGTCTATCGAATTGCACTTTGTAGTTCATATACATTTCTAGGGATTGCGTTTCCATGATATATGGATGCTGTTTGAAAGACAATTTAATCAACGATCCCATAAATGAAAACATTCGAACAATTATCGGGACGCCATCAGAATTTGTTTGACCACTAGGTACCATCTGAGTCACAAATGATAATGGATATGTTTATCTTCTCCTTGCCACACTCCTTTCTATTTCAGCGATTGTAGTAACATCAAGATGACGAATAAATACGACTAATCTCCGAATTTCTACTGACAATGAGTAACATCACGTGTGGTACTAGTTTGCCAAAATTATAAACACCCTTCCAGACACCTGTTGGCCCCTAGTTTTGATGAACAGGGAGTCTTGTTGTTTTATGCTTTCAATGTTGTGTTATTTGCTCTTTATTTTTCAATGTTTGTGTTGGTAACCAGTGAAAGTCTTGTTTATCTATCGTACAGGAAATGAAAACCTTATTTCATTCCAAACATTCACATTTGGTCAAAGTTTAGATAACTTACATGTACCAATGGTTTTAACATGTTTTATATATTGTGAATTTGAAGGGTTAGAAAAGAGATATTTATAAATCCACCATTATATGATATATGTCTAACTACCGGATATGACTCATAGATCTATTTAAACAAGAGTAACTAGGTAGGTGTCATTATTGGACAGGAACTGCTGACCCTTCTTGAGCACATGAGATTATCCCCGGTTTTTGTTTTAGGAGGGGAGGGGTTGTTTTGCTCAATTTCTATATTTTTGTGTATTGATTTGTGTTAGTCACGTTTTTGCGTTGTTTGTTTTTATCTGGTTTTGTTTTACTAATGATTTTGATTGCCTTAGTATTTTCTCCATCTTTTTTATCATCTAAACAACAACGTTTTTTCACAACAGTTTTCAAAATGATTCTTAAGGACAGCCCATTCAATGTTTGCCCCACTGCCCACCACATTTTAAACAGGACCGTACATAACATCATTGTCCTGCATTTTCATCTACCATGACATCCGTTTCATATCTGTAAACCACATTCTATTACCTCATTACAAAAGTGATGATACCTTTGTGATAAATTCCAAGAAGGTAGATGCCTACCGCATTCTCTTAAAGAAGCACTCTTGGTTAAAAGCCTGATACATTCACGCGCCTAAAGCTTTCACCTGCTTTGGGAGTGTTGCGCTTTTTGCTTTTGACCCGTTCCTGGTGTAGAACATCATGAGGATTACCTGATCACGTAATGTTATTTCAAATGTTGATTGAAGCTTGTTAAACACAATGGCCATTTCCAGACAAAACACTATTACATGATGTAGTTGTGCGATATTGATGGTCAATCTGAATGCCACCACCTTCTCCTTTTACAATAATTCTACTCATAGGCCTGATCTAAATTTACCATTTTCAAATTACGTCTGCAACACTTAAACTGTATAGTTAAATGGCAATGTATCGCGCACGGGTACTGAAAGCCATAATTTGGAAGGAAAATTGCAAAGAACCAATAAATAATGGAATCTTTAAACACCTAGAAGGAAAATTCTTTTAATGATCTTCATTTCTTTGACTTACATAGTTCTCACCAGGGTCTTGTTCCTCATTAAAAAATGATGTCAGGATCTTTGCATAAGAATGAGAAGTACACCTACTGTAATTTCACGGAAATATAATAATGTACGAGAGCCTTTAAAACACTCTGCTATTCATTAAGTATTATCTTTCCTTGATTCAACTCTTGATCAACCACTGTTTTCTAATCAATGACATAAGGTTCTCAACGATGCCATGTCTATGCTATTTCCTTATGAAGACCAAAAACAAAACCTTTCTTTGTTCTGCTAAAATATGTTTGTCAAGTACCATTATTCCGATTTTGCAAAAGCAAAAAAAAAAAAACAACTGATCACTAGTGATAAATGATACTCGGAAAAATTACATTGCTGGAATGTATTCATGGAATGTTGAATTGTTGTGACAGACTTGATCTCTTCCTGAACCATTGGTGAATGCGTACTGATATAGTAAGGCGGACGATTTTTCATGGTTCTTCATGCGTGGAATGCTTTCCAGACTTATTTAACGTTTTCATTATCATCTGCTTTATGCCATCTGTGTTATTATTTTGTTAACTTAATTATACCAGGTGAGGATATAATTGCACAATTAAATAATTATACCAGAAAGGAACACATGTATATTTGGTTAGACAATTGACCTAATGCATGTCCATAAAATGTTTATTAATAGATGCAAGTATGATACGCATGGTTATATTTGGTTAGTATTAAGGATACATCTTAATATATAGTAAAATATATACTAAGTTATAGCAATAATATGAACAATTGTGCTGGCGCATAATATATTGGTTAAAGTACCAGAGATTATAAGTGAAATGCATATATTTCAAAGCAAAAGGTTGTCACGAATTTGCCAAGTTAGAACAAGAAAAGACCAAAAATGGAAATTGTCGTACTTTGTAACGATTCTTAAGCCTAATTGAACTCTTGTTGTTGTCAAGATTGGCCAAGGATGTTGCTGTAAAACCTACAGGTTTCGCGGGAGGAACAATCTATTCCATTTTGAATGTTTCATAAATTGAATCTTCTTGTACTGCCGATAAATGGATAATTGGCCCATTCATAAACGACAGGCGTAAACTGTTCATTTTATAATTTAGTAATATATATTATGAGATGGTTTTAGTTCACCGCAATGCAATATTAAAGATTAATAGAAAAAAAAAAACAGTTACTTTGAAATGAATAGCATCGTATTTGCCTTAATGAAATAACTAGACTGAATCTGAATATTTGGCCAAATGATTATCAACTAATGTTTTTAAGGATTGTTGAAAAGACTTTCGCCTTCATCATGTCTTTTTGAACTACCTGTATGTGCAGCTCCTTCAAGTATCGTTGCCATACAAACAAATTGTTGCGGTTGCTTGTTTAATTGCAACTCAACAGAAGATTACTGCAAGTTTTAGATAATTAATATCTCCTCTTTAAGTTGATCACAGAGATTACTGTTAGAGTTGAAAAGTATGAATTTTAATTAAGTCTAGCTTAAATATTGGAATAACGCCAGTCTCTATATGTGACCTCTTGCTGTAGACTACTGTTCTACAAGAATGGTACCGTAGTTACGATTTTCTATACTTTCCTCACAAATCTTTTGATGTTTGGCTTTAGTATATAAATGTGGCATACACTTGGTACATGTATTATAATGCACTAGATTATACTGTCAAAACAAAACACTTTGTAACCTTCTATATGTGATTGTTTTTAACTTTCATATCTTATGGCGGCCATCTTGGAAAAAGCCGCCACTTTGAAATTTCAACTTTGGTCCATAGCTTATATTGTTTGAAGCACCTAGCACTACAAACATAACAAATTTGAATTAAAAGACGGGATATTTGTTGATTTTGATATTTTTTGTGGCGGCCATCTTTGAAAAAGCCGCCATATTTTATTTTCAAAGTTGGTTCATAGCTCATGGTTTTTAAACACCCAGCACTACTACCACTACAAATTTGCCCTTATATAAATGATATATGTTGATTTTTATATTTTATGGCGGCCATCCTTAATAAAAGACGCCATTTAAAAATTTCAAGGTGGGTCCATAGCTTATATTGTTTAAAACAACAAGAACTACTCCCATGCCAAATTTGGTACTTTTATCATCAAACCCACAACTTTGTCACCGATCCGCTGAACTATATATTTGCATGGTTGTGACAATAATTAACCATTATACATCTTTATATTTCAGGTTCCGAATGTATACACAGTAAGTAAAGAAACGTTATACTGTGTGATTCGTGTACCTACTTTTTCATTAAACCTATTGATTTACGTCTTTTGCTTTGCCCATGAAAAATATAATTACATACTTTATACAAAAGACCGTCTGACTGTAAAGGCGGCAAATCTTTAATTAAGACATAATCAGTCATATAAATAAGACTGTAGCATATGACAGACATAACGGTACTTTTTAGCTCTCAAGAGGTTTTACTTTAAATGCTTTATGTTATTGAGAGTTTATAGAGTCAATTAAATCCGGCTTAAACCAACTTTCAACAATGTTGCTGTTGTAAACTTTTATAAGGCGTACAATTGTAAACAAATTGTTTGCTTATCAAAAGGTTTAACGTGTTTGCATTGATTGATATCTATTTAATTACGTAAAGCAAAAATAAAAGTCATTGGACCTTTTGCTGGGATGAACGACAATGGTTGCAAAACTTAATTGTTTACTTTACAATGTGTCGCCTATGACAAAATTGAAGATTGAAGAGCTTACAATGCTCTATTCGAGTACCAATATCAGAAATGGATTATTTGTCTTAACTGCATGTTTTTTGGTTGAGAATATGAAATAAAGTTAAATAGTGAAAAAGCTATTTTTATGCGTACACTACGATATGATATTTGACTGTTTGCTTTTATGAAGGAAGTCGCATGTATTTCATTTACAAATTGACGCGGATGGACATGCACACGTGACGTTGCTACACTGTTACTGTCCATGATATCGAAAAATGTTAAGCAATAAGATGAATAGAAAAATGTACAAATTGACGATAGAATAGTTAAACAACCGTGTAATACCCATCATATTTTAGCATGGCAAATATCTACTCAAAACAACAATCCTGGTCCGATAAAAATCAGATATACTCACTGTACACAGTGCACCATGCTTAAAGATCAATGAAAGTCGATGAAACCTTGCTTGATACTGCCAACTTACTACCACCCATCAAATAATGAAATGCTTTTAAAATTTTCTAACATTACATTATCGACAACGGTCTATTGCTAGAAACGCTCTCAAAGTGAAAAGAAATATGTGATTTGTGCTTTCATGTTTACATGTAATATAAACGCACGACGAAACTTTTATCGTGTCGATACGTAAATGACATATTCAAATAATGTAATATTTTTTATCACTTATATATTCTATTTCAATATATATGCATGGTTGTGGCATTAATTGACCATTAAACAATTTTATATTTCAGGTTCCGAATGTATACACAGTAAGTAAACACACGTTATACTGTGTGCTATGTGTACCTGCATTTTCATTAAGTTTATTGATTTACGTCTTTAATAATTTGTCTTTTTGTGTTAACATTGGTGTTCACTTTGTTTACTTTGTTGACAAGTGCAAGAGTATTTGATGTCTCTTTTATACTGATACATACTTCGCGTTCAAATATTTGGCTATGAGCGTTCTTGATGATGGTAAATCCAGAATAAAGGGATTCAGACGCATGCAATTTATCACGTGTTGTTTGAGCACCAGGTCGATACCTCGATACCTTTGCTGGTGGACTGGACTATCAGTCCCCGAGGGTATTATAAGCTCAGTTTTCGGTACTTCGGTACTGACATGATTTATAACAAACTTGTCGCAAACTATTCGTTTATAAATATTGAAATTATAAAGAAACTAAGTTTTCAAATCCCATAGTAAAAGTCGACTTTATACGGATTTGACTATTTTGTAGGTCATTTTTATCATATAGCTCTTCAACTGCTTGGTTCTCATACATCCGTGGTTTTCAAACATTTAGCTTGAACGTTGCTGATGATAGTAAATCCAGAAAAGAGCTTCAGACTCATGAAGCTTATATCGTACATTCACTAATGAGGTGACCAGGTACTTGAACAAGACAAAACAAACAAAAAACGACACAAAACTTGTGAATGTGATCGCTGCTTCCAAAATCTATCTGAGGTATCCACACAATAGGAAACACAAAGGTCATGATAGCGACATGCATTCATCAACACAAAAACAAACAAAAAATTGTAACAATATATTAGTTTTCTTACTTTTTAAATGAAATATCTATTTTATTATTAACTGATATTTTGACGATCAAACAATTATGGCCTGACAATTGTATACATATAATTGTATTAAATTTTCCTGCAGAGTTTCAGAGAGAAACCAAATAACAGATATCACTAAAGTTTCATTTTTTCTCTCAAAGGCATGAATATATAAATTGTCCCAGAGCAATAAAAGGGCTATGGAACTGGGTCTCGGGAAATTCACACGATAATTATCCTAATAAAAAGCCTTTTCATTTCAAGAATTTTGCGTGGTGACAAACTTTTAAAAAAACTTTTTTGCAAGGAAACATAATTTTTCTTTTTGACAATAATTGTATTAATTTTTTGAAGTTGTTTTGCTCTTTAATTAGTATTCCTTGTTTGCATTACATCGATTCAAACGTGCAGTATATATTTATCAACAAATAACATGTTTTATTTCTGTTATACTGTTTTTTACTGTGTTCACAAACTGACAATTATGTATAAAAAACGTCTTTCAGCTTGTCTATATGTACCATGTTTTTCATCATAAAGTGTTGAAAACAGAAGGAGCAATATTGGGAGTTGTGAGATTTTTGCCTGAAGGCAAATATAGGGATAGATTGTAACAAAGGGCATTAGTGCAAACGTTCCCTTATTTGTTTTACTCAAAGCATCAAAACCAGAAAGTTATTAATGTACATTCTGAAAGTCTATATAATATACCTAAAACAACAAACATTTTACGTATTTAGTTTGAATAAAGATGTCAATTAGCGCTACGAATTGTGCAGATAATATTAAACATGTTATATATTTTTGTCTAATTTTGCGTCAAACGTATCATTACTCTTATTGAATTATTTCAATTTCAAAAGGCAATATATAGAAATATTTCAAGGACAATTTTACTTTTTGTAAAGAAAGTCCTTCTTATACGTTTATATTATAAAATTTCCCACAACCTGTCAAATTTGAAATTGTTGAACCATGTATCTTAAATGTTAAAACATATTTGGAATAACAAAAAAATGTTGTTCAAACTTAATAGTACATATATAAAACTATGATACTGTGAATTTGTGAATTTTGAGAAATTCAACAAGCAGTTACCCAGTTGAATTTAAACAAAAGAAATGGAACTCTCTGTTAGAGAAGGTAAAAAAGGCCAAGTTGGTATATTTGAATTGTTGACATCTGTTTCTATGGGCTTTAAAAGTTTAATAAAGGTGCATCATTTCGGATTTTATGCATCTTATATGGTTTTACTTAAATTATAGTATGGAGTTTCTAGATATTTGTAAACTTTTAAATTATAGAAAAATTTTCATAAATCAATCGATTGTAGTAGGTGCAAATCCAAGTGGATCTTTTTTGTACATAAGCATAAATTCCGCCGAAAAATATTCAACAGAAAGATAAAAGATTAATTTTTAAAGTATTAATTTGCATCTCTTCTCCGACGACAATTTTTTGGGAAATAATCCAAAAATGGACATAATTTAAGCGAAAAGAGAAGTCGAATGCACCGTGTTATGTTCGGGCATTTGATTTGTCTTTTTTGTCTTGAAAACGTATAAAACAAATATATTTGATACATCATCTCACTTTAGATTCTATTATTTTTATATATTTAGGCTACAGGTTGATTTTATAACATTTAAAGTTCACAGTACTAAAAAATGAAATATAAGGGTCATGTGTAATACCTTTGTAATGAGTCATAACAACAGAGTAGATGTGTTCGAATAACAAATTTTTACTAAAAGTACTTGACGACAGACTTTTCAAGTTGATCTTAAAAATGCATAACTTCAAACAAACTTCATTTTTTGTGTGTGTTATCTAGTGTTATTAGTCTTCAACCTCTGAAAATTTTTAGTCTGCCCTTCCACGAAATATTTAATTAGAATATTTTTAAATGTTTTTGAACTTACGGAAATTCCACCTGACAACCGATCAGACAATAGTTTTAAGTTAAATAAATGCAGAAAACTACATTAAATGATGCTCAAAAACTAGTAGATACATTTGTCTTTTAAAATAGAACTGGCATATAAAAATCGTAGTGGTGCTATGTGGATAAATTTATCTGTTTTCATGAGCTAAATTGGCAGCGTGTCATCCCTACAATGACTTCCATATTTTCAATTGTAAAAATTAGCTGGCGTAATGGGGAGATAATTTTGACAAAGTAGAATCCTGACTGTTAAAAGAAGACTTTAATAAAAATTCTCTGCTGTGAAATGCATTCAGTAAATTTCAGTAACCTTTAGGTACAAATCTGGATTTCCTTATTTATACAAGTATATATTTGCACATGATTTGTTGGTATACATTAAAATTCCAATAACTTTTATTTTATATAGATGTACTAGGCGAATTACGGATTCTACTGAATTTCAATTTGTACCGTTACATTTACATGACTGTCATGTTGAAAATTGTTCTCCCTTAATACAATTCAATCACTCTTTTTAAAATTGTCCTCAACTTAAGTATTCCCTAATGTTTGAGATGTATAAATGTAGATACGAACAATTCGCATCGTCCTTTTCTGAGTGAATATCAAGGGAAAGATAAGCGATTTTTTAAAATCGCGTTTTTCGTGAATGATAAATGAAAGGGTATAGGTCAGATTCCTAGATTGGATGGAATTTCCCGGCTCTTATTTTTGTATGCATTCCAAACAATTGTTTTCCATTAACAAATATTGTTTAAGGTTGTTTTTTTTTTTGCTAGAACAACAACAAATTCATCGTAAAGAGAGAATACAGCATCAGCATTCTCAAGCTCTCTGAAAAAATCAGAAACCCGTATGATCAGCGTACATCATATTTTTTATTCACAAATGGATGCATGACCGAACATGCTATGATTCATTTAGATAAGGATTAAGATGTCAATTTACGGTTCACATAGCTCTCGCTTATCTTACTTTTTGACATCGGCCTGATCTATGCACCATCAGTAACCTGACGTTCGTCTTTCTTTTGATGATTTCATAATTAGATTTTTGAGACCAGTTTAACCATTCTTTAGGATATTTATATTTGAATATACCAAGGTCTCCGGTATTAATATGACCAGCAGGACTAAAATGGCAGTGGTTATTTACATTCAAAGACTGATGATAAAAGAATGGCATGCACATATGTACAAAAGATGTTTATCTGGAAATGTGTGTTGCTATTTATGTGTATGTAGAAGCTTATCAATCTTATTATCGATTATAGACCTTTTCAACAACTTTCAATACGACACCGACTAATGATACCCTCAATTTACAGGTGAAATGTAGGGGTATAACATGCATGTAACATATGCGTGCATATTCGATTTAGACTATACTATTTTGATATTAAGCGAACAGCTATAGTGCAAATATATCGTTGTGGTAAATACATATAGTCAAATATTTGTATTTCTATGAATTCAGTTAACCACTGGTAAAACTTAAATAGCTTTATTACTATTTTGAGACGACCACTTCAATCGCAGCAGTGTAGGCGTGGACAATTGTTGTAAAGGTTTAATAGCATGCATGAATTGCAAGCAATCGATACAAAGTATTTCGTCGTTATAACTTATGATAAACTTTGCTTAGAATGTGTTTATTTTTACTAAATGCCTCAAACATATCTCTTTTGAATTTGTTTGAGGTTTCAAAAGAAAAACAAGCTTAGATTTCTGCATATTAATTCATGAATGCTCGTGTCAAGATCGTGCCAAACTCATCAATATCAGAAGTCACCGGTGCCTTTTTCTTTTTCCTTTGATTTGATTTTGGTTTTTGGGATTTAAGTATCACCAGTAAGTAATACGTTTATTACATGTATGTTTAAACTAATAACTTAAATATTAATGAATAAAAAATTACACATTTTTTTTCTTATTCATCCTCGTTCCTTGCAAATTCAAAATAGGTATGACATGGTAAGATTATACTTCGGTTGTTTGCATTTTATTTTGAAAACAATATGAAATTTAGATTCGTTGATCCTTTATACAATAATTAAAATGTACATTTGATAGGTCAAAGATAAAAAGATGATAAGAGTATGTAGACGTGATGATCTGTATGCATATTCAGCGGTAGCAAAGCCGAGTGCAGACTGGACAAAGTACATCTCAATTATCATAACATCCTGGTGTAAAAGAACGAAGACACAGTTTAACTGCTTTTTCGACCCTTCAAATAAAACTGTTCAAACAGTTAAAGCTACTTCTAAGAAAATTCCTTCAATTTATCGAGCAAAATTGGTTGCATGTCAGTATGAATGCAAGTTAGAAAATACCTTCCAACAAATAAAAGGCTATGTCAGCGAAGTCGGCCTTAGTCCATTAAATGATATCCAGGCAGACACTTGTCCACAAATAACCAAAGTTGTATATCCAACCAGACATGCCGGTAAGATGGCTATATGTTCTAAAATGGCCTATGGTACAAAGAAGGCAATACATTTGATTGAATGGTTTGAATACAATCGACTGATGGGTGTAGATCGAATCATAACAATGGTCCAGTTGATAAATAGAGATGCATTTCAAGTGCTAAAATACTACAAGGAAAAAGGAGTGTTAGACATGGACCTTTTTCCCTCGCCATTGCCAGGAGAAAGCACAAGTATGTCTTCGATAGAATATGAATGTATACATTATTATTTTCACCATTATATAAATTATATATATCATGCTTCCGCAAATATGCAAATTTAACATTGTTGTGCTTATTTTTAGAGTAATTATATATATATATATATATATATATATATAATAAAAACATTTTTAAGACATTTCTAATTTCAATCAGACAAAATTTCAAGAAATTTGTTTCTTAATGTTAGAAAAGTTAACAAATGTCTAATTACAAGAAAATATCTTAAAGTACCTTTTAAAGCTTTATCATACTAATTCACTAGCCTTGTGCACTATTGAAATAGAAATCAGAAAGTGATAAATAATCTATATAGCAAATTGCTGCAAAATCGTCACTTGGTGGAAATTTCATGAAATCTGTTTTTAAAGATCAAAGGAACGGAAACATCAACGGTACATCAATAGATGATACTGAAATTTACTGAAAACCACACGTTAAAATAACATATACCACTGACTGAAAAATATGAAATAAAAAATTAGTTTTTTTCATAATTTCCTTCTTTATTGTGAAAATTACGAGCAGTGCATTCTAATTTAATAATCTTCTAAAGACAGTTCTAGTTTTGTGTTAATGCTATGAGTGTAACACATAGAATGCTTAAGTAATATTTATCAAATTTTGTATGTCTGTCCCCCAATTAAGCCAAAAGAAATGAGGCCAATTTCTCCTTTATTTGTTTCACTCACAAGATCAAGATATACAAGTTTATATCCTATCGAACTTTATATTATATCTTATCTAAGAAACTAAAACTGGGTTTTATTATTTTTATAATGATATTCTTTAACTTCAAAATGAATATCAAAAGTGACAATTTATCTGATGCTATCTTATATCTTATCTGATGATAGCTGGCATGAAGAATTTGAAAAAAACTTATTTTACTTAAAAAAAGAAAGATACAATGGACCCAACCTTAAGTATATCATCAAAAGAATGCATGGTTTAAATTCTTGTTAAACTTATGAATATGTATGAAAATAATTTAAAAATTTTAAATACCCATACAAATAATACTTTCCAGAACTTGGATACATATATTTAAGGATATGAATGATAATTAAATGTCAGCTGAGGAGCAGATCTTTGAAAACGAAATGCTAGAAAAACTAGAATTTAAAAATCCATTGTCCTGATGGAATCATGAATGAAATGTTAAAAATGTACTCGCTAATGGTTCACTGGTTAATTTATATATCAATTAAGTTTAAACTCATTTTATTTGATTCCTGATGATTTTTAATTATTAATTTTGACAAGATACGTACTACACAAAATATGCAAATAATAGAGAAACAAGGGACATGGGGTATCCATCCGTGACATAAAATCAGTAAATGCCAATCAAAATCCAAAAGAATATAAATTTTTGAAACACAAAATGCACTAAACCTTTACATCTGGTAAATGCTAGGCCTTAAAACGATGTAAACTCGGGGTTGGGGTTGGGGTGATGGGTGGGTCTTTTCTTATATAAAAGCACAATATAAATAGATGTGCCAATTATATTTTGGTGTATAAATTCTGTTTTATCGTTTTATATCAAATTCAAATTACGATGCCAAAAAATTGAAATAGTGTAAATGTGATAACTGAGATATATTATGAATCGGTCGAGTTTGCCATGAAATATATTTATACGTATTACTGATAAGTAGATGTCTGCAAGTTGATGTTTACCTTTAACCAATAACCAGTCTCATGTGCCATCATGTAATATTATACACAAAACGTTTTAAAACCTATTTCTAATTGTATTAACATACTAATACTGGGACACAATTGTATAAACACTAATCTAGTATCATAATCACAAAGAATTCTAAAACTCTTGTACATAATACTCGAAATAACAATAATTTTATCATTTGGCTTTCTAGGGTGCTACTCATCAAAATTTATAATTATAATAATTAAAACTCAGAAACACTACCTACTCAACATAATATTTAATTTAAATATGAATTGCCTAAATTATGCATCTGTGGTCATGGTGGTAGATCCAAGACAGGTGATGCGTTTTGTTCATAAAAACCTTTGGTAGATCCCAGACAGGTGAAACAATTATACCAATCCGTGGTAAAGCCCGAACAGGTGACAATTTTATTAGAACCTGTGGTAAAACCAAGACAGGTACAAATTATTGATACCTGTGGAAGAACCCAGACAGGTGAACAATTATTGATACCTGTGGTAGAATCCAGATAGGTAAAAAAAAGCAATAACCTGTGGTAGAACCCAGACAGGTGAAAAATGCAATAACCTGTGGAAAAAACCCAAACAGGTAAAAAAAGAAATTACCTGTGGTAGAACCCAGATTGGTGAAAAATTCATGAAACTTGTGGCCAAAACCCAAACAGGTTTAACAATTCTTAAAACCTCTGATAGAACCCATACAGATGAAAAAGGTACTAACTTGTAGTAGAACCCAAGACAGGTGAAAGCAGGCAATAACCTGTGGAAGAACCAAGAGAGGTGAGCATTAAAAACATACATGTACAAGAACCTGTAGTAGATCCCAGACAATATTAACATGAGAATTCCTGTGGTTGATCCAAGCAGGTACAACTAACTTTCTTAATTATCACCCTTTAATTAAACAAAGCCTTAATAATTTAAAAGATATATTAATGAATTGTATAAGAACCAGCGGTAGATCCCAAACAGGTGTAAAAATGAGAATTCCTGCGGTAGATCAGGGCAGGTTCAAACAACTAACTTAATTATCATCTATAAATTAAACAAAGCCTTAAATATGTATAAGATGTATAAATGAATTGGGGAAAGGAAAAATAATTTCCCTGAAATTAAGTTGGCAACATATTTTCATTTGTAGCCCCTTTAAACATATAAATTCGATTAAAAAATAAAAATAAAAAATACAATTTTTTGGTGTAGTTGGGGACGGTGGGTCGGCTGAATTAATTTTCCACAAATGCTCAACAAACAACTGACCCCCTTATAAATTAATCAAAATTATATACACGTGCTTCTCTGATTACACCCATGCTGTCATGCTGTTTCATATCTATGACCAACCTCATATCCTAATTTATCTCATTAAATCAAGCTGACATGCTAGCATTTAACAGTAAATAAAAGATTAATACTAGGGAAAGTACAGACCACAGGAATTTATGAAAAAAAACTCTGAAGTAGTTATTAAATTCCCATTCATACATATTATTTATGAGTAGATGTCTGCAAGTTGATGTTTACCTTTAAACAATAACCAGTCGCATGTACCATACCACATCTATCCATAACTAATATTGATTATATGAAATTGAAGTGAAGGGAAGAACCTGTATGCTTGCCATTGTGAATAAACTATAAAACTACAAACACATTTTTTTAATAACCTTTTCTAATTTTATTAACTTACAAACCTTTCCTTAAAATTTTCAATGTTATTCAATGAAAAATAATTATCTAAGATACCTGGGACGATCTCATTTCACAAAGGATTTCTTTTGTTTACTTATTGTATCCCGAACTTATTAACCCGGTGTAGGTCTTTAAGTTGATGTTTCAATTACTAAAAGTTAATCGGACGTGACTATTTAGACACGCCCACTTGGTATCAAGAGGTCGAAAATTGGATTGTAAATAAAGCAATCAAGAAAAATACCATCATTTACAAATTCAAAGAATAAAAGTGCATTTGATCATCTCCAGTTAAATATTAGACGGTACTAAAGTTTAAATTTGTCCGAAACTTGCCTGCAAAAGTACAAATCTTACTTACTTACCTCTTTAGATGGCATTCATTCCCTTCACATTTGTTTTCTGTTTATTTTTTGAATCCGTCTGTCATTGAGTGAAAAGAAATGAAAAGGTTTTGGGTTTTGTTGTAGAGGGGGGGAGGGTTAATAGCTTACGTTACGACATAGGTCAAGGCTTACCCTTATTCTTGTCAGGCATAGTTTTTAGCATTTTCCAACGCACGATTATATAGTCCAAGTGACTAGTGTCTATGTAAGGTTTTTAACATTTGTTCTCAGACGACCCACATTGGATCTCGTCTTAAGTATGCATGACATATTTGCAACTGGACGTTAAGGGAGAAATCAATCTTCAGAGGCATCGGATTTAACGTCTTCATTTTGACCGAATGTGTCTGCGTATTTAGACATTCATCACAGACAAACTTTACCAAGGCTTAGTTGTTGTTCGAGAGAAGTCATGGGCTGACAAATGTGGTAGGGTTAAGTAGCGCCTAGAGACAAAAATTGGACCGATTTAGTATATCAAGTGTTTGAAGCCCAGTGATAGGGTCATATTCAAATTGTTAAACAAGAAGATATACCAGACGTTTCATTTCATTTTGGTTGTTAAACTTAAGCTTTAGCTTTTCCTTACTCATTTGTCTTTTCCATTTATAATACGTTTAGATAATGTAGTCTGCAATCTTACATATGACTCAATAAGCTGGATAGATAAAGTAGCAATCTTGAAAGTTTTTTTACAACAGTCCCTGTTAGATTCCTTTAAAAAAAGTCTACGTACTCATTTGAAATATACATATTGACCTTTACTATCATCGAAGCCCGTTTATTAACCTCAATATCTGTTTACAGTGTTGTCGGATTATTGCAGTACTACCTATGACGTTTACCTTTACATCCATTTAAAAAGTAATGGGAATAATTTGTATCCTATCCAGCGAAGCCAGAGAAAGGGGTGTTAAACTGGGGGAAATGAAGGTCAATGACTTTTATGTTAAACCCAATTGCGACCACAGTCATGCATGTTGACTCATTTGCAGATCATTCACAAAAATTTATATTCCCAACTTCAACAGTTTCGAATTGAAGCGAGGCCAACAATTGCAGTTATTCAAAGTGCATAAGGTCCGTTTCCCCTAGTGATTGTATTATATCACTTGACCCCTTGTTCACATTGAAAAAAGATAAACCCAACCCCCTATTCAAAGTATAATCCCAAAGCCTGGTATAAACATGGAAGTACACAAACACAAAGGTCAATGAAGGTACTATTTGATATTATGATATTCATGCACCAAATTTTGTGACAAAAATTAGAGCACGTGTTTAATTTACTTGTTTTCATCAATGAACTAGATAGTAAAATAAATAAATTTAAAAGTGCATCGTGCACTTATTTGTTCCCAGTTTGATTGTACATTATTAAAGTTAAAACTGATTGGAGTTTTACCTATTATAAACTGCATAAATGTATCTATATATAAATTGATCATTAATCAACTTTTTAGACGAATAGATAATGGGCTAAGTCATGGAACAACATTTTTGAATGATATTTCGTTTGTTTTATTTCTTGAATTATGGCCCAGTTAATCTGCCGTAAAGAATGTTGACCACTTACTAGTGATACTGTATAATAATTTTACATGTACATACAGTTTTGCATTATTTAATTTTGGCATAATTTTTAAAACGATTTTGCCAATCGATATTTGAAACCTATAAAAAAGAAAATATGGAAAATCGCTGTTTAAAGTTATTAGAATTGATTTTTTTTGCAATTAGTAAGTGTTCATATTTCGAATTGAAAGTGTTTTCGAATTTTTCGGTTTAACATATACATAAAATATAAAGTTAAAAATCATTTGAGCAAAATAAAGAAATGTGCAAATGTACACGAGGTTTATTGAATAATTTACACAATAAGTTAACGCGAAAAGTAAACGCGCGTTTACTTTCAATGCACGTACAATATACACTTGTGAAATCTGTAGTAAACAGCCGTTTAGTTTCAAGTGCACGTAGAAATAAACTTGTGGAATCTGTAGTAAACGCCAGTGTACTACTGACTTAACGGACACAGAGTAAACGCGCGTTTACTCGGGTAGACATTAGAAATTACCATTTTTACCGCGTTAACATAATAATAGTAAACGCAAAAATTGAAGTTAACAAACGAAATATCTGCACGCAGCGTTAGTGTGCATTAACTGTATGTGATGATTGGTCTGCTCCCAACTGTACATCTAGCCTCATATTGGAACATCCTCTAAACGTAGATGAGACAGAAAAAAAAGATATTAAATTTCAGTATTTCACATAATAATTGAATGATTATGAGTGTTCAAAAGAAATCATCTTCTTTTACCTTAAAGATTGAAGCATATCAAAACAATGTGACTAACCAATTTACACATAAAATCGAAAAAGCAATGCTTGTATATCTAAACTCCACACTAAGACTAAGATAGATATCTTGGTAATGTTAACTCATGATGACGTTGTTGAAATGTTCATGTACACGATTTTGTTCAGTTACTCCAATTGTTTGACAACTAAACCCTTTCTGGTCCCATTGCTGAACAAAATCTACATGATCTAATCGATTGTTGTCACCAATGATCTCAGTAGATGATAGGCTTAGTTCAAAGGTAATAAAATTTATTCGCTCTCTGGCTGAATCGTAAGGTGCTAACAGGTGTTATAGAAATTGACTTTAAAAAAAACTCTTGGAAATTGTTTCACCTTCAGAAATTTTTGTTCAAGTTGTTTACTATATGAATTTACATTTCATTGGATGAACTATTTTTTTAAGGGGTTTTTAATTAATGTTTGCTCCCATTTAATCTAGAGATGCATGCATGAATTGTTGAAGCGAATAAATGTATCACGGATACATCAGGAATGTGGAAGCCACTCCTAGTGGATGTTTGTTTATCAAGAATGAAAATTTATTTAATGATCATTAGAGAAACATATTTTTACGTAGTTACTCATGGATTATCTGACTTAAATAGAATTTAAGAATCATCGTGGAGGCTTGGACTTTAAAAATTCGAAATTTAACTATTTCGATTAGATAAATTTTATAATCCACTGTTATCATTGTACGAATTTATATTTATGTATTTAACTCATCTTTATATTTAACGAAAAACAAGTCCATACATACTCTCCCTAATAATTAGTTGGAGGCCATGTCGAAAGAAACCTGTATGAGAATATGTTATTTGAATGTTAAGCATGGTGGCGGTGGGGAAGGTGGTGGTTAGTCTATATAGAATCGACAACACTACTCCATTGCAAATTAATAATGGCATAGGTCACGTGCTATATGACTTCACTCTTCATGCATGAGGCACCCTAAGGTGCACGTGGAAAAATAGTTTTGTGTGTATAAGAACAATTTATTTAAGTTAACCTATATAAATAACCCTTTATACACAACAAAACATAGAATATATATTTATTAGATATGATTAAACTAAGATACATACTACATGATATACACACAATAAAATAAACATCATTTGGCGTTTAGCCGTCTCGGTTGTTGTCACAGTTATTGATTAGTCGTGATTGATTAATTCCAAAGCTTGAGAATCATATCAATCGGAAGATCTGAGTTCATGCTTGAACTTCTGAATAATGATAGGACACTAACTTTAAGTTCATGCTTGAACTTACTGCTGGACCTGTTCTTGTTTATGACTACAAGCATGTAGATCAAAAACGTCAGTGATAGAAGTCCATGCATGGACTGACGTCAGGACTGACTTAGAACAGGGATCTGTTGGTAGTAGTGTCCGGAAACTTCTAGCATGTGTCTGGTCTATTTAAATGTTAACCAAACTACTGCTATAAGTCCCATTAACTCTGACAAGCAACTTATACATCAATAACTCTGCATCAAATTTGGGGAAATTGAGTTAATAATAACGAAAATATGTCAAATACAGTTGATGACTGGTAATTAAAGGAGACAACTGAACCCCAAATGAAGATGGTTACTGTAAATTCAAATTAATATGAATTCATTAATGCGACTGAGTGAGTATGGCAATGATAAAATTTCGCATTTAATAGATTTTCTGAAATCGCAATGATAAATGCACGCATTATTTTCTGAATTTAGAGTACCTCTTGAACAAAGATTTGTAACTAAATTAATATATCTCAATATGTGAATTAATATACAAATAAACGTTATATCAAATGCGAATAGATAAATAGCAATTAAAACGTCCATTACTAATCGTTTATCAGTATGTCACTTAGGCGTGCTGGAAAACATTGTAACATTTAGCGATAAGCGCAAGTGTTCTGATTAGCTAATGTTTATCTCAGCGGGTCGTGAGAAGAAATGTAACGTCTTGATGAAATTGAAATGTTCTACCTGACCTTAACATGACTTTCAGAAACATGTCAATAAACTCTTGATAATAATGTTCTCTGCATCGGCTTTACTATAATGTTCTATAATGTACATAATTAATCAGTAAGTGCAAATATCAAAACAAAATCGGGAACTGTTATACTGTATAACTTGGTCTCAAATGTTTAACCATTGTCTCATTCAATGAAAAATGTCACGTCACTGATTGCGGTTATTAACAATTCGTATATGTTTAGCAATTAATAAACAAATAATCAATGTAGACACAATGAGGACAATGATACGTCAATATTTTTTTACATAATATGGGGATTATTATGCCCCAACACTATCTAAATACACTTTAAACCAATATCAGATTCAAACAATGGGGATTATTATGCCCCTGAAACACTTAGTAAAAACGCAATTGATGGTGTTGTGTTGACCTCGTAAAGACGATGAACTGGTGATGAACAGACTATATATAATCTAACGAACTAACAATATTAAATCAAGATGAAAGCGTATGCGATTTAAATATTCCTATGTACAATATGTAAACACTAAATCTTCACTCGACTAATGCTTGTTGAGCTTGCTGTATCGTTGATAAAGATGTTCTTATATATCGAGTATAACACTGTGAACTCCCCCGTCCGAGTGTCTGAATAAGGTGATCTTCAATTTTTGAACCTGCTGTGGTACTTGCTCCAATGCGAAAGCTGTGACCATTATATAAGTCTGAATTGTATCCAAGTACGGCAAGTATCTTTTTAAGAGAAGAAATGAAATAGTTTCGTGTTAAAGCTTTCCTATTTTCCATCACAAAGAAAACGTCTTGTGTTTTACTATCTTTGAATTTTCTATTACGAAATTCCATGTAACGTTCCAGAGATAAGACTGGACAAACAGAAGCTCCCGACGCAAATAAATGAATATCAACACCTTCACGAAATGGGTCTGTTTTGGAAGCTTTCAAATGAAAGGTCACTTTATCCTTTAGAAACCGGATATCCTCGATACTCACATTGCATTCTGAATCAAACGAATGTAATACTGTAAATTCCCCACATCGAAGAAATCCAAAATATGCCGTGACACACGCTGCTTCCAGAAGAATGTCTACATACGGCGTATAATACCCTTTCCTCAAAAACTGACAAATATCCTTAGGATCGTGAAGGTAATTGGCAGCCTAGGTTTTGTTGATTTTTTTCTCATTTTTCTTTATTCCTCTATATAAAGCATGGAGTCGATAAAGTTTATCAGAACCGTCGCTAAATATCGAAGGCTTCCCAAACTCTAAATATTTATATCGTATTCCACATATATACATTTTGATAGTAGAACATTTCAAATGCAAGTTTTTGAAACAATGCGTAGCGAAATGAATAAGAGATTCTTCAGTTAACGGAGGCATGTCTGAATTTCTCCAAACCACCCCAGTCATTCGTAAGAAGGTGGTATAGGCGGAATACCCACACTCATACTGTGTACGTGTTCTTGGCGCTATTGAAGTTTTGAGTAAACAACTTACACTATTAGTCAATTCCACATTACGAGTGAGAAGTGCGGACAAGTCATGGCTTGTGCATCTGCTTCCGGAGCTTCATTCCGGAACGTCTGAAAATCAAATCGAGAAAGTGAATCGGCAATCACATTTTTAACACCAGGGATATGCTTACTTGAAAATGTAAAATTGTTTATTGCAGCTAACCAAGTGAGTTTACGCATTAGTTTCATAATATCTTGCACCTTTGATCGCCCTTTGTTTATAATGTTAACAGTAGATTCATTATCACAATGAAAAACTATCCGTTTCCTCGTCCATTCTTTGCCCCAAAGTACTGCCGCCACTACAATTGGGTACAATTCTCGGAAAGCCATAGACATATCAGAATCAAGTATATTTTGTAACTCTGACGGACAAGAACTACAAAACCAATGTCCCTTGAAGTACCCCCCGAAGCCAAGTGTTGAAGCAGCATATGTATACAAGTCCAAGTCCGCTGCACTGGTAGTGAAAGTATCGTAGAAAAAAGAGACGCAATTCCACTGTTTCAGAAAAATATACCACATCTTTAAATCATCTCTACATTCGGCTGACAGTGAAACATAGTAATTGAGATTATTAACTTTAGTCGATAGGTTTATGAGATAAGTAACAAAAGTCCGTCCAGGTATAATGACTCTCGCAGCAAAATTGAAATGTCAGAAGAGTTGTAAAAGTTCTCGTTGTTTAATAGAGTGTCGACGTAGAAATGTTCCAATGAAATAAATAATACGTTCAACTTTATCTTGTGGAAGTCTAGCTTCCATCTTATCTGTGTCTAATATAATTCCTAGATACTCTAGTGTGGTATGTGGACCTACAGTCTTTTTCTTAGATAATGGTATATTCAATCTATTAAAAATTAAGGTGATAATTGCCATAGTTCTGTCTCCTGAAGTGTCAGATGCTCGAACAGTTAAAAAATCATCAAGCAGATGAAGTATAACTGGAATATTGTAAATGTTCTTGGCTATCTAACAAATTGCTACTGACAAATTGTCAAATATTTTTGGTGATGATCGTGAGCCAAAACAAAGACGCACATAATAGTAATATATATTTCTCCATTTAATACAGTATAACTGATGCTGCTCCCTTTTGATCCCTAATTGTTTGAATGCATCGGCAATGTCCGCCTTATTTAATATTGATAATCGTCCGAATTCTTTAATTGCGTTGATTGCATCATCTATTTTAACGTATGACAGGGAGCATTGATCTTTGTCGATTAAATCGTTAATACTAGAATGATCTTGACTTTCATGTGGAGACGACAGATCAACTATTAGCCTCTTTTTCCCTAAATATTTGCCTTCCACTATACCTATTGGGCTCACACGATACCTATCAAAAGGGAGCTTTTTAAATGGCCCAATTAGATAACCTTTATCGACCTCTTGTTTAATTATAATATCAACGCTTTCTGGATTTTGGAAAGCTGATTGTAGATTTTTACATTCAACTGTTGGTAATTCTGTTTTCGACACCATGGTATCAAAACCGTTCTTTATACCGTCTAATAAATATTTTACAAAATGCCTATCCGAATGTTTTGTTAATTCTTTTTCAAGGTTGTTTACGTTGATGTGAGAAAGTTGATAATCATCATTCATTTCGAGTCACCTAGATGTTTTTACTTTCTGCTTATCAGCAGTTTTGTTTTGATTACTAGTACTGGTATCCTTGTTGTTACCACAGGTCTTAAAGCCATGACCTCTACTTTTACACTTAAGACACGCATGTGTAAATTTGCATTCTTTCCACTTGCATGTTCCATAATTGAAATTGTTACAAAGATCATAACCCTCTGCTTGAATGATATTTCTCCCATGCCTATCTTTTGATCTATCTACAACACGACCGTTCAACGTGTTTAGTGGGGCGCATGGAGGAGTTTCTTGATAAACTTGTTTTTGGCAGAACTTCGTTGTGTGGTCGTAATCTCCACAGAGTTCGCATTCTCTACTTTGTAAACCATTCATTACCAAATGCAATAGATGGTCGTCTACCTTTTCCCAGTTAATTGCGATATTATGTTCTATGATAGCATTGGCGGCCTTAGCCGAAAACAATGTGTGATATTTATAAAATCTTTGCCCGTAGTTATAGGCTATATCATTTATATCGGCCTCGTATTGATCAAGTTCATCTCGCCGTTGGGGATATACTTTACAAATGATGTTCCTTAATTTCCTGAAGGCCTTGTTGAACTCATCAAGGGTCAAACTTTTCTCTAGACGAGGATCCTTAGGAGCTTATAATTCTACAGTTAGCCCTTCAGAAAAGACAGAGCGTGTTTGGGGAACCTCGTTCTTTGGATAAAGAAAGGTTTATGTCCTTACCTTCTAAAATTTGCTTGTGCAAGGAAGTAGACACGTAGTCTAATTTTGGCAAATCCTCCGCAAATACAATCCCTTTTGAAGTGTCTACTTGTCTATGGAAGGTTTGTTCAGCATTAGCAGAAGAGATCTGGTAATTGTTTCCATAGGTAGCCTGATATGCTGAGGCAAAGTCGAAGTTTGACTTTGGATTCGACAGACTATTGCTACTGCTTGATGAAGAATCTTTATTGGCTAGAAGTCCTTCCACCATAGATGACATCGCCGACATAGCTTCATTTGCCGACTTTAGCGCGGAAGTCGAGTCCTTCAGCATTTCTTCTGTACGTGAAATTGTACTGTTTTCATTTGTGTGTTGATCAGTGTCCACGGAAGGTTGCTCATCGGCAGCGACTGTCATTTCATCAATATTGCTACTATTTGGTTCCGGGGAAACAACCGGACCACTTTGTGTTGAATTTGCAATGTCTTTTTGATTGACAAAATACAGTTGTCGAATCATGTCTAATCTCCAAGTAGATTTGACTGTAATTCCCATACTTTTCAAATGGGTAACATATTGTTCCTTGTTCCAATGCATTGGATCATTTGGATCATGCCGCGATGGCCGTTTTCGGCTACTCATTATGAAACGAATTTGATAATCCAGTTAATATGAATATTATGTATAAAGTTAATCATGAATGAATAAGAAATGATAATAAGTTTAGTCTATAAAGAATCGACAACACTACTCCATTGCAAATTAATAATGGCATAGGTCACGTGCTATATGACTTCACTCTTCATGCATGAGGCACCCTAAGGTGCACGTGGAAAAATAGTTTTGTGTGTATAAAAACAATTTATTTAAGTTAACCTATATAAATAACCCGTAAATTGCCAAAAATACATTATTTAGTTATTAAATATTTTGCATTTGAATGTAACATACCCTTATTAAAGAACCCCAAAAATCAATATAGAAACATTTGTCTTGTCTATATCACGAGCATTCTGGAGATTCAATGGTATTACATTGAATGATATTTATTACGGATGAAGGCAAGAGACTGGAAGAAATATGTTAAAATTTAATAAAACAGACGAAAAGTTTTGTATGTATCACTACTAAAGTCAAAAAGTCTGAAAAGACCAATTTTTGTCTGAATTTGCATGAATTTTTACTCGACATTCTTTCTTTGTCTGAATTATTTTTAAAAATTCTTAACATATTATGAATTTGTCTAATAAGGTTCTTGATTTTTCTTGACAAGTGTCTTGACAGTATTAGAATTGTCTAAAAATTTCTCAACACTTTCTGTATCATCTGGTAAGAGTTTTGATCAATTCTTGACTGTCTTAAATTTGTCTCGATCAGTCTTGACACATCCTTGACTGTCTTAAAGCTGTCTGAATATATCTCGACACATTCTTGACGGTCTTAAAGATGTCTTGACACTATTTCAACAGTATAAATTTCGCTTGAATTGTGTATAGACACATTCTGCACTGTTTAAACACTTTCTTTTGCTGTTATATACTCATTTTTATTATCGCTAAACTAAACTTAGAAGAATCAAAGATTTGTATAGTAAGATACCCTTTGGGTGAACCTATGTCGAAAACCCCGAATGACCCCCCATGTAGTTTAATTTCGATTTATTTTTCATTAAACGTTTAATCAAATTGTTTTCACTCGGAATATACGTCAAAGTTACTGACAAACAGCATTTGAGATTTTTGCCGGTCAAAAAACTGCCAGTCAAATTTGCTATATTAAAATGGGTGACTTGAGGCAGTTTTAAAATGTGACCATGTGTCTCTTTTGAACCCCACCATTCATCTTGTGCGTGTGTGTGGCTAAAAAGGGGGAGACTTTCGTTTGGGACAAAGAATTTGTTCCCATCTTGATTCAAAAACTTTTTTTTCTTTTTAGAACAACCAAAAACATTTTTTATTCAAAATTGAGTGTTGAATTTCATAATTTTTCATCAAAACTAAATATTTGGTATACTTCAATCCCTCCTGATTTTTTTCTCAAGAAATCATAGAACAAAAAAAATGTTTAGATCTTAATTATGCGTGTCTCTTTGAGATCCATTTCATAAGACCAATGATTTATAGAGAAATCATTGATTGGACCTTTTATAAGTACAGTTTTCTATTATTCCTGAAGTAGATAATAGTTTTCTTTTAATCTTTGGGAAATTATCCAATTTGTTTTTAAGGTTAAATTATTTCACTTCATAATGTTTGATGAAGAAAATCCATTTTAATTCAAAATTTCTAATTAAAATGATTATTTTCATTTTTAACTATCAACAAACTTTTTAAATTGTAGTTACATGGTCAGTTAACTGATAAGTTGCATGGCTGATTACAGGTAAAGCAGTAATTTTCCATATGACAGTCGCGTGTACCCTGATTAACTTATTTGGAATACCTTAATTGTATGGGGAACATCCTGTCCACATGTAATACTTAATATATATTGCAACAGATGACATTACACAAATTTTCTTCTGTTAAAGCAAGGATTTGCATAGTAAGACTAAATCCTTGGAAGAATTAGGATACAATAATAATTTGCTATTTATAAAAACCACATTTTGGTACAATAATTGTTTATTTACCCTATTACCATTGAATATTATGCATGTCGAATGAAATATGTCTACAGTATGATTGGTTTTAATCATTTAGCAATTATTTATAAGATTTAGGAATCAACATTTGTAATTATTTACAAACCCAAATTTGAATTGGTTTTTATCAACATACTCACATTTGTATTGTTAATACTTTAAATTTCATAGCCATATTTGTATTTATAAAAATATTTATATACCCAAATGTTCAATTGATTTACATGCCCAACTTTTGTTTTTGTTGTAACAAGTGTAACTGAAACAACAGTGTATTATATAAAGAGAAATAAAGATGAAGTTATATCATGTATATTGGTCATGATTTGTAAAACTCAGAATTTTTTAGACACAATTCAAAATGTTCAGATTATGTCAAGCCATACTGAGAAAAAGTAAAAATGTCGAGAATCTGTCGAGAAATTTCAAGACAGTACTCAAATGTCAAGAACTTTCAAGTAATTTTAAGACCATATTCAGAATGTCGAAAATTTGTCGAGTAATTTTCATACAAATTTAATATAAATGAGAATTTGTCAAGAAAAATTAAGACACAAGTCATACATTTGGAGAATGTCGAGTAATTGTTCATGCAAATCAAGACAAAAATTGGTCTTTTCAGACTTATGGACTTTTGTAGTGTATAGCACTTAATGTCATGTCCTGCATCTATCTTATAAGTTATTATGAGTGAAGAAAATGGAAACCTTAATATGACTCATCCCACATAGAATATGTGATACACTAATGGCCGAATAGCTGTTTAATTATAATCATAAAATAAGCGTGTTTGTTATTTGTAATTTTGCAGTGTGGAAAAAGTGTGGATACGGGACTTTGTCTCAAAGAATTTGTTTATTTTATGACAAATAGACTGATAGAATTATTCAACTCAACAATCATACAAAAAAGAGTGATTTATTAAGAATCTACATCATTTTTTAATGTTTGTGTAAACTATAATAACACTACAACAAATCACCACACTACGTTCAATTCAATTGAAACCTACAAGAAACGTTTTGGTAGTCCCCGAGTATGAACTTTTTCAAAGAGAGAAAATCGTGAACAACAATACTTAAGCTAATAAAAAACAGTCTTTCATGTGACCACGCGTTGCTCTAATTATCAACGGAAGTATTGTAAACAATCGAGATTCAAAACTTGTATTCCTCTGCCTCTATGTCAGACTAAGGCAAATCGTTACATTATCGTGGACGAATTGATACCGGTTCCACAATATTGATTTTTGAGGAGAAGACGTTGTTTAGTTGGAATGACTTATCTGCCATTGCTATGTTTCGCAAACATATAAGACAATATATAATAACATTGTGTTTGTATTATCCGATTATCTCAAACTGATTTCTTTTGGGGTTTCCGTTTTACTTGCACACCTTAATGGACTTGTTTAAATGCATAACAGGAGACGCTGTTAGAACATTGTAATCCATGTTAAAAAATAAAAGCAATAAAATTAAGTGACTTAGCTGGAAAATAGATGTATTCCAGATTCACAAGACATGTCAAAAACTAGTGGTATTGCCAGTGCAATCATATCTAAACACCATTATCCACTCCAAGTGCTATGAACAAAAGATAGAAAAACATAGACGCAACCCGAAACTAAAGCGTAAATAACAAACAAGTTAATACGTATGATGTACGCTTCATGTTGGATATATACTATATACATAGTTTTACCACTATATGAAATTAAGCATCGATTTCTAAATTTCAAATGACTAATTAATTGCACAACGTTTAATTGAATATCCAACTATTGACCAGTGTATCGGTTCCTCTATATTAAGTTAATTACAATAAGTTATGTGCAGCTGTGGGTGAATGTAGTCACGAATTTTAACTTAAACACAATCTATCACATATATACCCGTTTCAACAGTATCTAAAGGTGACACGTATTGTAGTATGATAACTAAAATAAGTTTTTAAATAAGTTAAAAATTGGTTGTGTCTCGTGTACATCTTCCTATTGAAATATTGATGCATACTATACACACGATAAGTATGCCATTGTCGGCATTTGTATGTCATTTGCTGCGTTGTGTATGCATTTTTTGAAAAGTTATGGAATAACCAAAATGTTTAAGTTCGATATCGCAAAACTATTGCCACTTAACTTTAGAAACAATTTATTGAAGTGAAATCTGACATCAAATTAAATAGAAACACTTGCATTCCAGTTCATGAGAAAGCTCACAAAACATAACCAACTACCACAGACCAACATCGTTCAACCATTTCAATAAACGTAGCTTGACAGATGCTGCCTTAGGACAGATGTTAAAATAAACATTTATATAAACATTAATTAAACATGCCAAATATATATATATATATTACATATGCATATAGATACAAACGAATTAGAATAATAGGAAATACAGTTACCTTACTCAACTTGTACCGTAAATGTATGACAAAAAAGATATATGACTACATTCAAAATTTCAAATGCAGAACAAGCAATTGGTATGGCCTACCGAAATACGTAAAAGTATTGAGGCTGTGTGGAAGTCTTGAACTCTCGCAGCACCTTGCAACCACTAACTGAATGTCTAGACCAGCTTCTGACTTTGGTATTGAAATGCAACTTCACATGCAATGATAAACACTTTCTCCAGATTAATGAAACAGCAATGGGAACAAACATGGCCCCGTCTTATGCCAGTATTTCTATGGGCAAATTACAACAGTAAATTCTTAATTCTTATCTTTATCAACCTCTCACTTGGTTCTGATTCATCGACGATATTGACATGAAGTGGGATAATACTGAACAAGATTTCAATGTGTTTTTCAACATGCCAACGATGCTCATCCCTCAATAGTATTCTCTTAAGAAATCTCTGACTCTAAGATCACAGACAAACATCAATATCTTTTTTCTTTGAGTTGTCATCCTAAACATTGAACCAAAAGCATTCCCTATAGCCAGGTCATCAGAATAAAACGAATTTGCTCCACCAATGATAGTGCAAAAAGGCGACTACAAGAGCTTTGAGGTTACCTAAAAAATCGGGGCTATAGAAGAAAAGATATTGATAGAGGTTTTTCTCTTGCTAACAACATCAGCCGAAATGAACTTTTACAATATAACGAGAAACAGGTCAACAAAAGAGTGCCGTTTGTGCTGACTTATAATCCAAAATTTGACAAGTTATCACATCTTATCCGCCAAAATTGGAAAGAAATCGAATAACATCCAAAAGTATCAAAGATCTTTCCCGAGCCACCCGTACTAGCTTTCCGTAGACCAAAAAGCCATTAAGACTTGCTGGTGAGAGCTGATTTATCCTCTAAATCTGGCTCTTCGTCAGTGGGCTCTAGCAAGGGATGTGGATACAAACGATGTCTGACTTGCAAGCAAATACTGAATACCCAGACTTTTAACAGTCACTTCACTGGTACAGAATACACCATATTGCAAGACTACAAATGCTGTGTATCATCTACAGTGTAAATGTGGTAAACAATATGTTGTTGAGTCGGAACATCCATTTCACAAACGTATGAACGGCCATCGTAGTGACTATGAATGCAAGTTAGATCTTTCTCTCAGTCGACATTTGAGATTCCCTGTCCAAACAATGGCACATCTCAATCGACTGATTATTACCATCATAGACCACACCACTGCTTGGTCCAAGGAGGATATATTCAATCGGAAGAGATTTTGGATAAGAAAATTAAAAACGTTATCATCAAATGGGATCAATGAAAAGGTGTAGTTCTATTTTGCGCAGTGCTTTGTATTTGGGTTGTATTACTACGCAGTCTCTGTTGCTATTCCTTTACCCTTGTCAACTCTGTATTTCTAGAATAAAACAGTTAAAATGGCAGGGTGCTGTATCTAGGATAGATAAATACGTAGCCACGGTGTAATTACTTAACCTTTGTCTAAATTAAAATTAGAAATTATACCAGCCCAAATCGAACTTCTATTCATCTGGGATGTGTATAACTTTCAAGATTGCTTGGTTAAATCATTCATTTTACATCATCATAATCATCATAATCATACTGATGTGAGATATCATTTATCCGAAATATTTATAGATACTCGTATTCAATGTTTTATTGTTTAATATTGGTGTTGTTTTGAACACTTTGTAGGCGTATATATATAATAATGTTATGACAGTGACAGTACCTCCGTCAGTGGTTACAATAGTTTAACTTTAGTTATATATGGTGTACCAATTTTTGCACCTCATGTTTGCGGTATACCATCTTTTCCGCAAGTTTATTGTTTTCTGTTTAGTATTTAATTTATAATTAAGATCCATTTATTACATCGGTGATCCGTCTATTTGGCAATCGCCAATGGCAGTCAGCAGGGTTTAAGAACATTTGTTTTTCGACCTGTTAGTCAAATGCGTTTTGTTTAAATATACTTTTTCACTTTTTTGGTCTTTTGGAAAATGTTGTTTGTGCTGTATTTAGACCCCTCTAACAAGAAATTTGTTTTGCATGCACACGTATAAAAATTGCGGTTTTTATCCAACGCAATCATAGGTTTGAACGCTGTTTTCAATTTAGACTTGTATATATATATATATATATATATATAAGTCTAGAGATTTGCACAACGATACTAATATAAGATGGTATTATACGAAGATGTTGTTAATAAATCGTGTCAACACGATTTATTAACAACATCTTCGTATAATACCATCTTATATTAGTATCGTTGTGCAAATCTCTAGACTTATATATTTTTTTTCCTTATCTGCACAGTATCGTCTATTCTAGACGATCCGGTACATAGTAAATTTGCTGGTTGGTCCTTTTTATAGACTTATATATATATATATATATTTATGAATAAGAAAGTCCAATATTACCGGATCATGCATTTATTAACTAATATTCACAAGTATTTATTATTTTTTTCTATACTCAAGACTTTCAACAATTCGACATATACATATATATATATAAATTGCTTAACAACTATTTAGTATGTAATGATTAAAATGTAAAAAAAAAATGTTACATTTGTAACAATGCGATGAAAAATAAACGCAATATTTCGCTAGACAAATTAGCTTCATCGAGCGTTCATCTATCCAGGTGAAATCGGATGAATATAAGAAACTTTTGCAGCTCATTGTACATTCAATTTTGCTGCCTAATAGATTGGGTGAAGTTCTTGAAGTTTCTTATCCGCATCCGATTACACCTAGAAATATGCACGCTTAATGAACTAGTTTGTCTAGCGAAATATTGCGTTTATTTTTTTATCGATTTGTAAATATTTTAAATAGTGTGTTAAAATTACATGTAGGGCAATTTATAATTGCAATTGTGTAATTAGGTCTTTCCACTTTTCTGTGGAAAGACCTATTGTATTTTTTCTGATTATTATTAGGTCTTTCCACTTTTCTGTGGAAAGACCTATTGTATTTG
Organism: Mytilus californianus; assembly: GCF_021869535.1. Classification (NCBI taxonomy): domain Eukaryota; kingdom Metazoa; phylum Mollusca; class Bivalvia; order Mytilida; family Mytilidae; genus Mytilus; species Mytilus californianus. The sequence goes on from NW_026262581.1 coordinate 932,407, forward strand.
TTCTGATTATTATTAGGTCTTTCCACTTTTCTGTGGAAAGACCTATAGGTTTTTCTTCTGATTATTAGGTCTTTCCACTTTTCTGTGGAAAGACCTATTGTATTTGTTCTGATTATTATTATTTTTTTTTTTCTTCCGCCTAATTTTGTTCTTGCGATAAATATTTGTTTCGCAATATGTCGCTTAGATATTTGGTATATGATATCGAACAGTTTATGCGCCTTTGAAATTTACCCTGCGTAACCAAATAATTTTCTTTGTAGGAGTTATCTCCCCGAACACTGTTTTCCTTGTGCAAGCATCTCCTCTGTAACCGTAAAAGAAAGCGACAAATTTATTTTACCAAATTGCTCGTTATATCCTCAGGATGTTTTGTCCAATTTTGACCGAAGCGATACGTAAACTCCATATGAGAGTTATTTCCCCTTCTGTATTTGACATAAGGGATATATAAATGTATAGCATGAATGGTAAGTGATAGAGACCTAAGGTATATTGATTTGAGTTCCTTGGTTCATTTAAATGAAATTGAGGCCAAGGTCAAAGGTCAAGGTCATATTCTAAATTTTGACTTTTCCTTGTTATTTCATCTCCTCTGTCACTTTTAAAATTACAAATTAAAGAACTAGTGCAAAATGTTTGCTTAATTGTGATTAAGATATGATACATTTGGTCTGAAATAATCCAATGATATCTTATAGGAGTTATTGTCCCTGAAATGATTCAATTTAAGGTTAATTGTTTATTACTCCAACTTGGTACATGATAAACCCATAGGGTCTTTTGCAAACTGTTGGTTGACATATGACCTTGAAAAAATAAAACCGGAAGTGACCTTGAGTGAACCGGAAGTAGTATTGTTTGCACTTATTTCTCGGAAAAGTACCTAGAAACCATATATTTTTTGAATGATCATAGGTTAACCTATCATTTGAGACCGGAAATGAAATTTTATAAACCGGAAGTAGCATATTATCTTCCTTATTACAGGCATAAGTATATACAAACTATATATTTTTGGAATCAGTGTAAATAAAGCTTTCATATGAGACCAAAAGTGACATTTTCTAAACCGGAAGTAGTCAATTATCTCCCTTTTTACAGGCAAAAGTATATATAAACCATATATTTTTGGAATCAGTGTAAATAAATCTATCATATGAGACAGGAAGTGACATTTTCTAAACCGGAAGTAGCCAATTATCTCCCTTTTTACAGGCAAAAGTATATATATGAGACCGGAAGTGACATTTTCTAAACCGGAAGTAGCTAATTATCTCCCTTATTTCAGGCGAAAGTCTATAGAAACCATATGTTTATTGAATCAGTATGAAGAAACCTATGATTGGACGCCAATAGTAGCTTTGAGTAAACCAGAATTAGCTTTTCATCAATTATTTAGAAAATTGATGTGGAAAGACCTTCAATTGTTCTTTGAACAATTGGTTTTTAATTATTATTTTTTTTTTTTTTTTTTCCGCCAACTTTTGAAATTTTTGTTACGCAATATGTCGCTTAGATATTTCTCATATTGTATCGTATAGTTTATGCGCTTTCAAATTTCACCCTGCTAAGCCAAACAATTATCTTTGTAAGAGTTATCTCCCTATTCACTGTTTATCAAGTGTGTGCATCTCCTTCGTAACAAAAAAAGATATCGACAAAATTCTTTTTCTAAATTGTTTGTTACATCCTCAGGAATTTTTGGCTAATTTGGATCGAAGCGATTCGATGAAATTTTATAGGAGTTATCTACCTTTATCAAATAAATTTGTCATTATGTTTTTGTTACTCATTAACTGTAAGCTGTATAAACCTATAGGTCTTTGGATCCTAACTTCGAAAATGAGGTCAAGGTCAAAGGTCAAGGTCATGTTCTGAATTTTGTCTTTTGCTTGTTTTTGCATTTTCTCCGATATTTTTAATGTTATATATTAAAGAACAAATGCAAAATGTTTGTTATATTGTGATGAAGATATGATACATTTGGTCTGAGACAATCCAGCGACATCTTATTGGAGTTATTGCCCCTGAAATGTTTTATTTTAAGGTAAATTGATTACTACTTCATATTGGTACATGATAAAGCCATAAGATCTGTTGCAAAATGTTGGGTGACATATGACCTTAAAAAATGTCAACCGGAAGTGACCTTGAGTGAACCGGAAGTAGTAATTTTTGCACTTATATCATGTAGAAGTACATAGAAACCATATATTTTTTGAATGGTCATACATTAATCTATCATTTGAAACCGGAAGTGATATTTTATAAACCGGAAGTAGCATATTATCTCCCTTTTTACAGGCAAAAGTATATATAAACCATATATTTTTGGAATCAGTGTAAATAAATCTATTATATGAGACCGGAAGTGATACTTTCTAAACCGGAAGTAGCCAATTATCTCCCTTTTTACAGGCAAAAGTATATATTAACCATATATTTTTGGAATCAGTGTAAATAAAGCTATCATATGACACCGGAAGTGACATTTTCTAAACCGGATATTGACAATCATCTCCCTTATTTCAGGCAAAAGTCTATAGAAACCATATGTTTATTGAATCAGTATTAAGAAACCTATGATTGGATGCCAATAGTAGCTTTGAGAAAACCAGAATTAGCTTCTCATCAATTATTTAGAAAATTGATATGGAAAGACCTTCAATTGTTCTTTGAACAATTGGTTTTTAATTTTTTTTTTTTTTCTTCCGCCAAATTTTGTTCTTGCGATAAATTTTTGTTTCGCAAGATGTCGCTTAGATGTTTGGTATATGATATCGAACAGTTTATGCGCCTTTGAAATTGACCCTGCTTGACGGAATACTTTTCTTTGTAGGAGTTATCTCCCCGAACACTGTTTTCCTTGTGCATGCATCTCCTCCGTAACCATAAAAGAAAGCGACAAATTTATTTTACCAAATTGCTCGTTATATCCTCAGGATGTTTTGTCCAATTTCGACCGAAGCGATACGTAAACTCCATATGAGAGTTATGACCCTTCTGTATTTGACATAAGGGATATATAAATGTATAGCATGAATGGTAAGTGATAGAGACCTTAGGTATATTGATTTGAGTTCCTTGTTTCATTTAAATGAAATTGAGGCTAAGGTCAAAGGTCAAGGTCATATTCTAAATTTTGACTTTTCCTTGTTATTTGATCTCTGTCACTTTTAAAATTACAAATTAAAGAACTAGTGCAAAATGTTTGCTTAATTGTGATTAAGATATGATACGTTTGGTCTGAAACAATCCAATGATATCTTATAGGAGTTATTGTCCCTGAAATGATTCAATTTAAGGTTAATTGATTATTACTCCAACTTGGTACATGATAAAGCCATAGGGTCTTTTGCAAACTGTTGGTTGACATATGACCTTGTAAAAAGTAAACTGGAAGTGCCCTTGAGTGAACCGGGAGTAGTATTTTCTGCACTTTTGTCATGGAAAAGTACCTAGAAACCATATATTTTTTGAATGATCATAGGTTAACCTATCATTTGAGATCGGAAGTGACATTTTATAAACCGGAAGTAGCATATTATCTTCCTTATTACAGGCATAAGTATATACAAACTATATATTTTTGGAATCAGTGTGAATAAAGCTATCATATGAGACCGGAAGTGACATTTTCTAAACCGGAAGTTGGCAATTATCTCCCTTATTTCAGGCAAAAGTATATAGAAACCATTTATTTATTGAATCAGTATGAAGAAATCTTTACTTTGACGCTATTAATAACTTTGAGTAAACCAGAAGTAGCTTCCTATCAATTATTTAGAAAATTGATGTGGAAAGACCTTCAATTGTTCTTTGAACAATTGGTTTTTAATTATTATTATTTTTTTTTTTTTTTTCGGCCGCCAAATTTTGTTCTTGCGATAAAATGTTTGATTCGCAATATGTCGCTTAGATATTTCTCATATTGTATCGTATAGATTATGCGCTTTTAAATTTCACCCTGCTAAGCCGAACCATTTTATTTGTAAGAGTTATCTCCCTATTCACTGTTTATCATCTGTGTGCATCTCCTTCGTAACAAAAAAAGATATCGACAAAATTCTTTTACAAATTGTTCGTTACATCCTCAGGAATTTTTGGCTAATTTGGATCGAAGCGATTCGATGAAATTTTATAGGAGTTATCTACCTTTATCAAATAAATTTGTCATTATGTTTTTGTTACTCATAAACTGTAAGCTGTATAAACCTATAGTCTTTTTATTTAAGGTCTTTGGATCCTAACTTCGAAAATGAGGTCAAGGTCAAATGTCAAGGTCATGTTCTGAATTTTGTCTTTTGCTTGTTTTTGCATTTTCTCCGATATTTTTAATGTTATATATTAAAGAACAAATGCAAAATGTTTGTTATATTGTGATGAAGATATGATACATTTGGTCTGAGACAATCCAGCGACATCTTATTGGAGTTATTGCCCCTGAAATGTTTTATTTTAAGGTAAATTGATTACTACTTCATATTGGTACATGATAAAGCCATAAGATCTGTTGCAAAATGTTGGGTGACATATGACCTTAAAAAATGTCAACCGGAAGTGACCTTGAGTGAACCGGAAGTAGTAATTTTTGCACTTATATCATGTAGAAGTACATAGAAACCATATATTTTTTGAATGGTCATACATTAATCTATCATTTGAAACCGGAAGTGATATTTTATAAACCGGAAGTAGCATATTATCTCCCTTATTACAGGCATAAGTATATATAAACCATATATTTTTGGAATCAGGGTAAATGAAGCTATCATATGAGACCAAAAGTTACATTTTCTAAACCGGAAGTAGCCAATTATCTCCCTTTTTACAGGCAAAAGTATATATAAACCATATATTTTTGGAATCAGTGTAAATAAATTTATTATATGAGACCGGAAGTGATACTTTCTAAACCGGAAGTAGCCAATTATCTCCCTTTTTACAGGCAAAAGTATATATTAACCATATATTTTTGGAATCAGTGTAAATAAAGCTATCATATGACACCGGAAGTGACATTTTCTAAACCGGATATTGACAATCATCTCCCTTATTTCAGGCAAAAGTCTATAGAAACCATATGTTTATTGAATCAGTATTAAGAAACCTATGATTGGATGCCAATAGTAGCTTTGAGAAAACCAGAATTAGCTTCTCATCAATTATTTAGAAAATTGATATGGAAAGACCTTCAATTGTTCTTTGAACAATTGGTTTTTAATTTTTTTTTTTTCTTCCGCCAAATTTTGTTCTTGCGATAAATTTTTGTTTCGCAAGATGTCGCTTAGATGTTTGGTATATGATATCGAACAGTTTATGCGCCTTTGAAATTGACCCTGCTTGACGGAATACTTTTCTTTGTAGGAGTTATCTCCCCGAACACTGTTTTCCTTGTGCATGCATCTCCTCCGTAACCATAAAAGAAAGCGACAAATTTATTTTACCAAATTGCTCCTTATATCCTCAGGATGTTTTGTCCAATTTCGACCGAAGCGATACGTAAACTCCATATGAGAGTTATGACCCTTCTGTATTTGACATAAGGGATATATAAATGTATAGCATGAATGGTAAGTGATAGAGACTTTAGGTATATTGATTTGAGTTCCTTGTTTCATTTAAATGAAATTGAGGCTAAGGTCAAAGGTCAAGGTCATATTCTAAATTTTGACTTTTCCTTGTTATTTGATCTCTGTCACTTTTAAAATTACAAATTAAAGAACTAGTGCAAAATGTTTGCTTAATTGTGATTAAGATATGATACGTTTGGTCTGAAACAATCCAATGATATCTTATAGGAGTTATTGTCCCTGAAATGATTCAATTTAAGGTTATTTGATTATTACTCCAACTTGGTACATGATAAAGCCATAGGGTCTTTTGCAAACTGTTGGTTGACATATGACCTTGTAAAAAGTAAACTGGAAGTGACCTTGAGTGAACCGGGAGTAGTATTTTCTGCACTTTTGTCATGGAAAAGTACCTAGAAACCATATATTTTTTGAATGATCATAGGTTAACCTATCATTTGAGATCGGAAGTGACATTTTATAAACCGGAAGTAGCATATTATCTTCCTTATTACAGGCATAAGTATATACAAACTATATATTTTTGGAATCAGTGTGAATAAAGCTATCATATGAGACCGGAAGTGACATTTTCTAAACCGGAAGTTGGCAATTATCTCCCTTATTTCAGGCAAAAGTATATAGAAACCATTTATTTATTGAATCAGTATGAAGAAATCTTTACTTTGACGCTATTAATAACTTTGAGTAAACCAGAAGTAGCTTCCTATCAATTATTTAGAAAATTGATGTGGAAAGACCTTCAATTGTTCTTTGAACAATTGGTTTTTAATTATTATTTTTTTTTTTTTTTTTTCGGCCGCCAAATTTTGTTCTTGCGATAAAATGTTTGATTCGCAATATGTCGCTTAGATATTTCTCATATTGTATCGTATAGATTATGCGCTTTTAAATTTCACCCTGCTAAGCCGAACCATTTTATTTGTAAGAGTTATCTCCCTATTTACTGTTTATCATCTGTGTGCATCTCCTTCGTAACAAAAAAAGATATCGACAAAATTCTTTTACAAATTGTTCGTTACATCCTCAGGAATTTTTGGCTAATTTGGATCGAAGCGATTCGATGAAATTTTATAGGAGTTATCTACCTTTATCAAATAAATTTGTCGTTATGTTTTTGTTACTCATAAACTGTAAGCCGTATAAACCTATAGTCTTTTTATTTAAGGTCCTTGGATCCTAACTTCGAAAATGAGGTGAAGGTCAAAGGTCAAGGTCATGTTCTGAATTTTGTCTTTTGCCTGTTTTTGCATTTTCTCCCTTATTTTTAATGTTATATATTAAAGAACAAGTGCACAATGTTTGTTATATTGTGATGAAGATATGATACATTTGGTCTGAGACAATCCAGCGACATCTTATTGGAGTTATTGCCCTTGAAATGTTTTATTTTAAGGTAAATTGATTATTACTTCTTATTGGTACATGATAAACCCATAAGATCTTTTGCAAAATGTTGGGTAACATATCACCTTGAAAAATGTCAACCGGAAGTGACCTTGAGTGAACAGGAAGTAGTCATTTTTGCACTTATTTCATGCAGAAGTACATAGAAACCATATATTTTTTGAATGGTCATACATTTATCTATCATTTGAGACCGGAAGTGATATTTCATAAACCGGAAGTAGCATATTATCTCCCTTATTACAGGCATAAGTATATATAAACCATATATTTTTGGAATCAGTGTAAATAAATCTACCATATGAGACCGGAAGTGACATTTTCTAAACCGGAAGTAGCCAATTATTTCCCTTTTCACAGGCAAAAGTATATATAAACCATATATTTTTGGAATCAGTGTAAATAAATCTATCATATGAGACCGGAAGTGACATTTTCTAAACCGGAAGTAGCAAATTTTCTCTTTTTTTACAGGCAAAAGTATATATAAACCATATATTTTTGGAATCAGTGTAAATAAAGCTATCATATGACACCGGAAGTGCCATTTTTTAAACCGGATGTTTACAATTATCTCCCTTATTTCAGGCAAAAGTCTATAGAAACCATATGTTTATTGAATCAGTATGAAGAAACCTATGATTGGACGCCAATAGTAGCTTTGAGTAAACCAGAATTAGCTTCTCATCAATTATTTAGAAAATTGATGTGGAAAGACCTTCAATTGTTCTTTGAACAATTGGTTTTTAATTGTACTAATCTTTGTAATGATTAATCCACACTCAAATTCATTTGTATGTTATGTGTTGCTATTTATAGACACACACACACATATATGTATATATATATATCAATAAAAAGGACAAATTTGTTTGCAATAGACCACATTTAGTAATACATTAACAATCACAATAATAATTCGGTAACGTCTTCGTGCCTCTTGACACTTATCAGGCGAATGTAATTTACAAATAAAATGTTCAATAAGATAACATAAAAAAAAACATTTTATACTAATACAACAGATTCTTATTTTGAAATATAGTCCAATTTTGTTTGAAAAAGAAACAATTATTTCAAGAGATATTTTATTAAATAAATCATACATATCATTTACATAAAAACGTTTTTTCCGGATATTTAACTTGTCAGCATACTGAGGACCAAGCTTCAAACGTCTATGATGGAGCGATGGATTGTCTGCCTCTACATATAAACTCTCAACTTGAGAGGTTTTTAGGCACCAAGACACTTTAGAAGACCTTGGTTATGCACAGCATCGATAATTCCTATGTATGACTTCCTTGCGGAGTCATACACTATGGATCCATAATCTAGTTTAGACCGAACGAGTGATCTTTACATATTTTAAAAATGTTGCAAACAGCAACCCAGTCAGTGCTAATCACAACTTTTATAATTATATCTAACGCTTTTAGGCTCTTTGATTTTAACGTCATAAAACATTAGACCAAGAAATTGGGTTTAACCAACCATTTTAATTTGGTTTCCGTATAAGTAAAGATCAGGATCAAGATGCAAGTTATGTTTTTTGCAGAAATGCATCCCAGTGGTTTTTGAAGCAGAAAATTTAAAACCATTTTTAGAAGCCTAATATCAATTCTACCAAGACACAATTGTAATTGACGTTCTATATTACTCATATTTTGACCTCGTTAACAGATTAAGAAATCATCAACGTACAAAGAACCTTCCATATTTCTTTTTAAAACTTCAACGGGACTGTTAATGTTTTAACTGAACAGACAAAATACTCCCCTGAGACGGACACCAATCTTCTGATAATAAAGATCAGACATGGTTGAGTTAACTCTAACATTAAATTGCCTGTTAGAGAAAAAATTCGAAGTGACATTTGGCATATTGCATTTCAACCCTATATAAAAAAGATCTTTTAGATTCCATACTTACAAGTAGTGTCATAGGCCTTTTCAAGGTTGGAAAAGTCTGACACTACATGCTCACTTTTCGCGAAACCATTACGGTTGAAAGATTCAAATCGAATAAGATGATCAAGAGTACTACGGCCCTGTCGGAATCCGCACTGGATATTGGCTGAAAGCCCATTAGATTCGAGGAACAATACAAGGCGATCGGTGACCATCCGTTCAAGCATTTTGCAGACACAACTGGTTAGAGCAATTGGTCGATAATTTATAGGATCTGTATGATCTTTATTTGGTTTTGAAATAGGCATGACGGTTGCTAGCTTCCAGATAGATGGTAAATCACCAGATTCCCAGATGTTATTCATGAGCTCTAGAAGAGCTTCAAGGGAGGAATCCGGTAAGACTAAATGCTTTAAAAGTTGATAGTGGATATAATCAGGACCACAAGCTGTATCATAGGCTTTAGATAAAGATGTTTTAAGTTCTTCCAATGAAAAGAGTTTATTGTAATTTTCTCCATTTTTCGATTTAAAGTTCAATTTTATTTTTATTTTTTATTTTTTATGTTTCTTAAAATCTTCTATGTAACTATCAGAAGAAAAAGATTTCGCAAACATTTCACGTAGCTTGTTGGCAATATCATTTTCCGGTGTTAATAAAGTATTGCCTTCCTCTAAATATTTGACCGTTGATTTTGAATTTTTACCTTTGATCTTTTGAATCATGTTCCATACTTTTGTCATTGGAGTGCGAGATGTTATTCCCGGAACAAATATTTGCCAAGAAGAACGCCGAGCTTGTTTACATGTTCGTCGTGTCTTTGCACGAAAAATACGAAAATAGCTAAGTTTTTCCGACGTAGGATGTTTATTAAACTTTCTTTCAGATTTTTTTACGGTTATTTATGGCTTGATTACAATCGTTATCAAACCATGGTTTGCTGGGATGTTTCGGATTTGCCGAGGTCTTAGGAATTGTTCTGTCAGTAATTGACATTAAAGCTGTTGTAATAGTCAAAATTGGATCTTCAACAGCCTCAAACATCTTCGACTGTAATTCCTATCTGCAGAGAGTCTCAAACGGAGGCCAATCATCCTTGTCAAGTTTCCAACGAGAGACTCTCTGTTGAGCAGAAGTAAAGAGATGCTCAAGTATTTTTGGAAAGTGATCACTTCCACAAAGATCATCGTGTACACGCCACGAAAAATCTAGTAGAATGATCGCAAAATAGTTCAATAGCAGAATAAGCGCCGTTTCCAGGATGAAGATAGTATCAGACCCATCATTAAAAATGTAAAAGCCTTCTTGAGACACAAGGTCTTCTATATGATTTGCCTTTATCATTCAAAGATTTGTTTCCCCATATTGGATTATGGGCATTGAAATCCCCCAACAGAATATAAGGTTAAGGGTAACTGGTCAGTAAAATTTTTAAGTTTTGCTTTATCAATTGTAGATCTAGTCGGATATTAATTGAACACAAAGTCATTGTTTTATCCAATGACAAACGAACAGCAACTGCCAGCAGATCTGTGGTGAGTTGGACCGTACTATGAATGACGTTGTTCTTCTCAGGAACTGTTGATTTTCCAGCAGCCCGTTCATCTTCCATAGAAAAAGTACCATACATGGTATATCACTTCAAAGAGATATTGTTACTTTCTTTTAAGTGAGTTTCTTAAAGACAAAACACAACAGGTAAAAGAGACTGAACTAATGGTGTTAACTCAAGAAGATTAATCTTAAGACCTCGGCAATTCCATTGGACGATATTGGTCGTGAATTAGGAGAAGGGCGAATGTGATCAGGTTTTCAAGCATTTTTCTTTCAATTATCTTGTGATTGTGGTTTTTCTGATGGAACAGCATCATCGCATTCCATCTGCAAGTCATCTAACCCAGCAAATCCAACAAATGGAACATTCAACCAACAAATTCTCTGAACTTATATTAGAAACTTTTTTCACAGTGCCAGCAGTGCTTTGGATTTGTTTGTGAATCACAAAAGGATATCTTTGGAATATGTTTTTCATCTGTACCTTTAATTACTATAAATCGGGGCATACTGTCATCTTCCGTACATGGTGCTGAGTCATCACATTTTTTTATTTTTTATTAAAGCTGATTGAGGTGGTTTGTTTTGGTGTGTCATAGGAAATGATAAAGATTCAGTATTCGTGTCATCCACCAACCTCGGAGTGCCTACAAGGTCGATGCTGTGTTTTCGTGGCGAGTGGGGGTCAAATGCTAACGCTGGAAACAGGGGACAAGAACAATATACGATATTAAATATATGGAAATAGGACATATGTATAATAGAAGCAAAAACTCTAATTGTAAAACAGTGAACAACCTTATCCTACTTGCATGAAGGCAGACCAATCCCAAAACATTTAACCTATATTGAGGAAAGGTAAAACAAACAACTTTTCATAAAAAAAATATATCATTGATATTACCCGAAGGACATTAAAATTAGACATGTGGATGATTAAAATATTAAAGATAATGTTGCCTACCAAATTGCAAAGAGTTGACTTGCTCATTAGTTATTTCAACATGATTTAGCATAGATAATAATATCAAGATGAATAGTTAATTAATGCTCTTAGTCTATGATAAACCATTTCTTCTAATATATAAAATAAGTTCACTTTACAAAAGTAAAGGTTAATTCTATGTGTACTAAAATGAGCAACACGACGGGTGCCACGTGTGGAGCAGGATCTGCTAACCCTTCAGGAGCATCTACGATCACCCCCGGTTTTTGGTGAGGTTAGTGTTGCTCAGTTGGTTTTCTATGTTGTGTTTTGTGTACTGTAGTTTATCTGTTGGTCTTTTTCTTTTTAGCCATGGCGTTGTTAGTTTATTTCGACTTATGAAGTTGAATGTCCCTTTGATATATTTAGCCTCTCTTTTAATTCCAAAAAAGACATACCATATCTCCTTATATGTATACAGAACTTGATTATTATTGTATCAACATGTTATCATATAGAGTCATGGAACACATATGTTATGTTCACATAAATTGATTTACAACTTGAAACTAAAACTATTTGTGATACCTATTACTTTTGGAGTGTCAAAAACTCGTTGGAAGTACTTGATAAATTGCATGCATATATTGGTGATTTTGAATCGGTTCAAAGTTTTGATTTTTCTACCCTATATACCACTTTGCCTCATATTCTTATTAAGAAAAAATTCACACACCTAATTAAATGGGCATTTTAAAAGTCGGAATGCGAATACATATGTTCAAACTCTTTTAGGTCATTTTTTAGTAGCAACAAACAAAAGAACTATGTTAATTGGACATGCTTTGATACTATATCTGTCCTTGAATTTTTACTTGATAACATTTTTATTCGCTTTGGACATTCCGTATACCGTCAAGTTATTGGAATTCCAATGGGGACTAACTGTGCACCACTTATTGCGGACCTGTTTTTGTATTGTTATGAGTTACAATTTATGACTAAAATCAGCAAAGACCCATCGAAATAACATCTGATACAAAAATTTAACAATACTTTTAGATATTTGGATGATATATTGGCTCTCAATAATGACGACTTCAGTATGTATACTAAAGAAATTTATCCTGTTGAACTTACTTTAAATAAAGCTAATACTAACAATGACCACTGTCCTTTCCTCGATCTTGATATCTATATCATTAACGGGAAGCTTAATACAAAAATTTATGATAAAAGAGATGATTTTTCATTTCCTATCGTTAATTATCCATTTTTAGATGGTGACGTTCCCTTGTCACCATCTTATGGTGTTTATATATTTCAACTTGTACGGTTCGCTCGTGTATGTAACAACGTATTAGATTTTAACGAGAGAAATTTATGTATTACTGAAAAATTATTACACCAGGGTTTTCGATATCATAAACTAGTCAAAACATTTACTAAATTTTATCATCGGTATAAGGACATAATTCGTAGATATAACTCAACATGCAGATATCTTATACGTTCAGGTATTTCACATCCAATCTTTTATGGTAATATTCTTTACAAAGCACAAAAATGTCAGTATTCGCCTCAAAAGCTAACAAAACCTTTAAACAGACTTAGTAAGAAGGGATATAGTTACGATACTGTTGTCAGGTCATTTAAGATTGCATATTTTGGCTTTAATATTAATTCACTAATAGGGTCTTTGCATCGGAATTAAACACATTTATTCTAAAACCAGTTGTTGGCATGACACGGGTTATGTTCTTCTCATATATTTTATGACGGTATAATACTAAACCCCTAACAGGAGGGATTGTGCCTGATATTCATATGATGAAGACATAATCTTTTAATCAGTTTAATTGAGGTCTGGAGCTGGCATGTCAGTAACTGCTAGTAGTCTGTTGTTATGTATGTATTATTGTCATTTTGTTTATTTTCTTTTGTTTCCTATTCTGACATCGGACTCGGACTTCTCTTATACTGAGTTTTACTGTACGTACTGTTGTGCGTTTGTTTTTTCTACATTGGCTAGAGGAATAGGAGGAGGGTTGAGATCTCAAAAAACATGTTTAACCCCGCCGCATTTTTGCGCCTGTCCCAAGTCAGGAGCTTCTGGCCTTTGTTAGTCTTGTATCATTTTTAATTTTAGTTTCCTGTGTATATTTGGAGTTAAGTATGACGTCAATTATCACTGAACTAGTATACATATTTGTTTAGGGGCCAGCTGAAGGACGCCTTCGGGTGCGGGAGTTTCTCGCTGCATTGAAGACCCATTGGTGGCCTTCGACTGTTGTCTGCTCTATGGTCGGGTTGTTGTCTCGTTGACACATTCCCCATTTCCATTCTAAATTTTACTATGTAGGAGATTATTGCTTTTACATGTACCATCTTTATGTAAATATAAGGGAACAAATTATGACATGAAATAAACACTCGTATTGATTATAAATGAAAATTGAAATATGCAAGTGGCATACATTTCTTGAATATAATGTTGAATACATTCTAATTTCTATGTATCATAATTATGCCTGTCCTGATATCTTTAACATAAAATGTAGATCTTTTTATAGCCTTTTGAACTGCTGACTGAGCATTTCATTATCTTCATGAAGAATTGTTGCATTATGTTTGTCGTTGATTTATGTTCATTTGTGAAATTACCATCAGTTTTTTTTTTTTATAAACTTTACTTTTATCCATGATTATTTTGTATATTGTAAGTGTAAGTCTTCATTGTCATGCTATTGTATAGCTCTTGATTTTTGAATCGTATGCATAACATAGCAAAAAAGTAAAGTGTAACCTCTCAAAATTAACTTTCTTTCGACAAGATACCTCCAGCCTCACGGTGGCACATCTTCTATATACAGATGAGACAGAAACAAAAGATACTAACTGACGAAATTACACGTGAATGCGAAATTCAATGCTTGTAATTCTAAACTTCACACTTTGACTGAGATATATATTTTAGTAAAGATAAATTATGATGACTTTCTTTGAAATGATCATGTATACGAAATCATTCAGTTTCTCTCCCGCTCCCTCTAAGGGTGACTGGGAATAAAAATATGGTCACTTCAAGTCTTCTTCTAATCGGCAGTAAAACCCTTGCCAAAGTGGGGCGTTTTTAGAGAGAGTACGACGCTCTCTGCACGTTAAGAATCCTTGCAACATCTCTTTAAGAGGTCCGTATGTGGCCTGTTGCAAGGCAACATTTCAGTCCCTATGAAATGTACCATCATTTTCCAGTTGCAGTCTAAATTTCCCCGACCGTCATCCCGGACGGCCTCTTTTACAGGACCTACCTATTGAATTCATTTTTTATTTGTTCTCGTTCTGAATATGCATGAAATATTTGCCACTTGACGTCAACCAACCAATAATCTATCATGATTCAGTTTCTTTATTTAACTCATCTTCATATTTAATGTAAAACAAGTCGTAATGTACACTTACTAATCAACAATCGGAAGCCATATCGAAAAAAAACCGCGTGTGGAATATTAAATTGAATGGGTAGCAATCAGAGATACTAAAAAAAAATCTTGGGTAAATCAATGGTTTAAAGGCTGAATCATTTGGTAATAGAAGGAATTTCACCATTTTACTGGACAAGCCATCTTCTGAGTAAATTGCCAAAATACATTTACTTACAACATTTGCATTTGAATGCAACACACTCGTATTTATGAGTCTTAAATTTAATGGAAATTGTTTATATGTTGGAAACATTGGTATTTTGTGGACCATGTGCATTCTATCGATTAAATATATAGAACCGTGTAAAGTGTGTAATAGATATTATGGAGTCGGAAGGAGATAGAAAGCCAAATACTTGATAGGGCAGACAAACAGTTTGATTTATTTATAGCAGGTAAATCCTTGTCTTGCATTTCTTTTATAAGTTTTTGTAGCCAAAGAAACTAGAGAATTCAATACGACTTATTCAGTATAGAATATGTGATACATTTATTGCCGAATGGCTATTTATTAATAGACATAACAAACGTTTCATTGCTGACTGCGACAAGATATAACAGAGCAGAGCAAATTAACAATGAAATATCTGATTCCTAACTGTGCCTCAAAGAATTAATATGTTTTATCACAAACAGACTAATGGAATGATACAATTTCTACAATCATGCAACAACTTTACAAGTATGAAAAAAAATTTAACATTAACATAGAAATAATTAGTTTTGCGATTTATTTAGGGTTTACATTCTACAAAAAAATCATAACAGTTCACAGTTTTAGGGAAGAACCTTTCTCCTGTCCCAGATACTTTTAGTAATTTTATTCTATTACACATTTCGAAACGGTGAATTTGTACAAAGTTGATGATTATGTCGTAATTGTAATGACAGAGTGTCGTTGAACATTGAAATGCACCTGAGGTAGTTATTGCACACCTTAGCTATGCATCATCCAGATTATAGCACAATAAGTAGACATAAATGTGCTTATGTCATATATATATATATATGAACATATACATTAACTCAGGTGTGAACATATGTTGATTGAATATTGCCAGCACAGTTGAGGTTTGAACAGTTGATTCTGTCAGTTACCATTGTTTATTATGCACATTGCATAGTTTTAATAATACTGTACCGGCACACAAGGATAGCAATACATGATTAATACTATCAATGTTTAAACAAATCATCAATAGAATAGAATATAGAAGGGATTAACGTTTTTAGGAAATAAAGAACAAGCTGTTAAAAGGGCGCAATATTCAGTAGATAAACGAACACCAAGCAATGACCATGATGCATTGGAAACTGAATTAATTTTTAATGTTTGTGTAAACCGAAAAATAAGACAACGTATCTGAAATAATATCGTGAAAGTTAAGCATTCTACAAAATACATGCAATGCATCAGACTTGTAAAACGATCATGCCTGCCAAATTACGCGACTTAGGCGAACAATTCACGAGTTTAATCCTTTGATCCGATTGAAAGGTCGTGATTGTGAAATTTTCCATACAACACGTTCTTTGTTTAAATCTGAAGGCCTCAGATAATAACTGCTTTTTCCTTTGGTTACATAACGCTTCTTTGTAAAAGTCTAAATGAATTAAAACAAATTATCCTATTCAAACCTGAAATAAATTCTACTGCTTATAGATCATTTATATTCAATAAAATATGCATGTCCCAGCAAAATACATCGCTAATTACCCTCAACAGTTAGTCATGTAAAAATCAAAAGGATAGGAGTTTAGTCTTTAATACATGCCTAATGTTAATGTCTACTCATCTTTCATTTGGCCAAATCACTATGTTCACTTTTTACAATCAATTTTATAAACATGTTTTATTTTTTTCAATATATATGTAACGTTTGCGATAACTTAGATAGTAAACTTTTCAAAGAAACCATTAACACGAAAATCCAAATAATACTTGGAATGTATATCCGTAAACCACTAACAAAGTAAATTAATTGTGGTATGACGCCTACATGAATATTTTGTTGGTTGCCGATTTTCAGCGTTTTCCAAGACAATCATGATCAGTCTTTCCTGTAATCATGCTTTCGTGTCCTGGTTAATGTAAGCCTATAAACTTGAAATGTTGTGTTAAAGGCCTTGCCTGTATATGGTTGATATCGGTTACCTAATATAAATTACTATGGAGAAGACGTTGTGAAGTTGGGATGACTTGTCTGTCCTTGTTATATTTTGCAAATAACAATACAACATTGAATGAAATTGCGTATCTGTTGTTCGATTATTTTAATCGTATCTTTTTAATGATTCTCGTTGCAGTAGAAATCATTATTGAACTTGTTAATGTGCATAGCAGAAGAAGACGCCTACGCTGCAGATGTACCATTTTATGGGGTTTATGAGATTCCCTCAGTTTTTGTTTGTTACTTTGTTTTGTCTCTTCTTCATCAGTTTACGATATTTGAACATCTGTAAGCTAATGTCGCATTAATTTATGAACATTATACTAGCAAAACATTAAAAACAAATACTTGTCTAAATCCGAAAACTGACGAAGATCCCGTCCTCCAAATGTTTAAAAGCAACAAACAATTATTTTTTCTTGCCTTCTGGAACAATTTTATATTCAAAACATCGTAAATCAAACATTTGATTTGTAAAGAGCATGTACCCCCTCACAAGTAATAAATGGACAGTGCCTTGCATAATGTGTTGTGTTAATATATTTATATATTGTCAGGAAACTACTTGTACTATTAACACAAATTTATATGCGTTTTTGAGGGAAATCATTGCGTAAGACATTAATTCAATTTATGTAATACTGTTTTGATGTAACGAATGAAACAGAATATAAAAGAAACAAATCAACATTAGCAGCTTGAGGGAAGTAATGATAGGATTAAAAATAATATATTAATGTTAAATTTACTCGAGAATAACTTAAACGATTGTTCGTTTGTTTTCCTGTAGTGACATGAAATACATGTTGGAAATAGTTCTTCGAATAGTGTAATTAACGTTCCAAACTGTGCTAAGTTGCTGTTATTTATGACCTTTTATTTATACAATTTTCAAGTCGCAGTCAGTTATTTCTTTAATGCATAAACAATTATTAGATGTCTGTGAGATATGTTTTTTTTTACGTTCATAATTTATATTATATTGTAGGTTTGAAGGCATGTGGTAAACCCAGCATGGTTATTTCTGATTCTATTTTAAAGTATCTACTAGAGATGAGGAATGCGCAACTTCAGGCTTTTGGTGGACTGAGTTGCGAAATGCTCTTCAGAAAATTAAGAAATAAGGTATTCACCTGGTACCATTTTAATAATATTATTTTGCATGTGGGTAGATATAGATACTAGTCGACCTGAAAAGTACATTCGTGATATTATACATGAATGGAGGATTTCTAATCCAGATAGTATAATTATTTTAATTTTAGCAAGACCATGTGATTTTTAATCATTCTGAATTGTATGTTATGAATTTTAACAATGTACTTTTTTGTACAGTTTGCTTTCTCTCTCACTAATGTCAGATGCATGGCATATGCGAAGACTTTTTATAGTAGAGTGAGGAAGCCAATTAACACTTTGTTTCCAATTGACAAATTGCACTTGTCCACTACTGGACTCAATAACATTTTTTGCATTATAGCTAATACTCTGGCTCATCTTCAAAACATTTGAAATAGAATGAATTGAATTTAGATCGTGTTTGAAATTAGAAATTAGAAATTTTAAATTCATTTACTAGTGGTTTACTTTTAATCTCCTCATGAGAGAGAGAGTGGACTATTGATCCTGTTTTCTCTATTAATCTTGTAGAGGGCTTACATCGTTAACTCTATCATACATCCTTGTTAGTACAATGGTTATTAAACCTGTCATTGTGATAGGGGATCGAGGTTCGAGTCTTCGACTCGGATTATAAAAGATGGTGAAGACTTACCCTTTACAATATTTTAAAGTAAAAAAATGTTTATTTCTGTAATAGATATGTTTACAGTGACCCTTTTGGGGAGTATTACAGTGACATCTTCAATGCACTGTTTAATACAGTAAAAGTCATAATAAGACATGCATTTTTTTGTTGAGGATTTGTTGTTTTTTAAATAGGTGTCGTTGATATAGGTTTTTCTTAGCATGTAGTTTCGCCAGATTGATTAGAGCCAACAGATGATCGATGTAATCTGACCATTCATCTTAGTCTTTGGGAAAACAGAAATATGATGATATAATTCAACGACGTTGATAAGAAACACAATCATTTAAACGGAATTTCTTTTTTTGCCCAAAAAAAAAGAAGAAAAATGCTATACTTCAGTAGTCTAGTGTATGAGGCTAGCCTGTTGTGCATGTTGTTCCATTATAAATACAATCACTAGGTAAGATTTATAAAGACTTCAGAATGACATGTTATATAAACACTTTCTACCTTTTTCATTTCGACAACGTAAATAGTGTCGGTACAATGTAACGCCTTAGATAAAACAAAGTCGATTTTGAATTATGTGATGTGAAATGCAAACTTGTGTGTTAATTCGTTTTTGAAAATTTCTGGGTCTATCATTTTACTGTGTAAACAATAAGAACATTTACGAGTTTCGGTTACAATAATGATTCAATACTACTTGTACATTCTTTTCAAGGTTATATTTTGTTTCAATAAGTGGATTGAAAAAAGATAGCCAGCATATTATTTTCATTATATTTGATTTACGAAGTATTTGACCCATATCTATAAAGATGAAAAAATGCTATGGATGTCGTTAACTGTAAACTCTCACTATCTTACTAAATCACGCGGATGTATGGTATCAAGTGTAAAATAATTTACAAATTGATATTCTAGTGATTTTAATGTAATTTTATTTTGACTGATCATTCTTCTTTTATTCAATAAAAAAAAAAACCTTTTAACAATACTCGACATGGCGGCTGCGTTAGTTGTAGCTATAAAGTTTTTCAAGCTCTGTCATAATTTTCCTTTTTTTTCATCAAGTTTTTTTCATTCGCCCAGGCTGTTTTCCTGGCCGAATGAATATAGTTTGTGACCGATATCGAATACCCACAAAGCACATGATAGTATATATTACGCTAGTCAATTAGAAATTTTCTTAATGTGAATGTTTATTTTTGAGGAATTACCTTTGATGACGAGTGTTGTTGATTATTGTTGTATTTAAGACATTTTCTAGTTATCACTTTTAATAAAACCAGAACAGCCTGATAATAGAATGAGCGTTTGAAATCTTAAATGTTTTGATGAGTTTTGTTTATTCCAGCGTGAACTCATACACGGGACATTAAGTGTTTTAAGTTTACCAGGAAAAGCATTATGCACATTCAAAACTGTATTCAATGGTCGTCTATACCTATATCAGTATTTAACTCGAGCCGTATATACTATGTATACCACAGTGGTTTAAAGGAAAACAGTAAATACAAACAAATTAAAACTGTCTTGGTTTCAAAAATAGATCTTCTTTTACAAGCCTTAAATACACTTACTTTGTTTATACTTTCTACATGTCAGAGACTAAAACAACGTAAGTGGTTATAAACGGGTATGAATATCATAATGAATAGATATAGATATATTTTTGAAATACAAAAATATTGAACTGTTTTACAAAATCTAGTGTGTGTGTATGTCTTTGCGTTTTCATATTGTGGCACATGTATTTGATATCGGTCACATTTATTTCCTACTGAAAACAGGCTAATGTATTATAACAGAACTGTTGTTAAACACTTGTTGATGTAATAATTAGCAAAGAGCATTATTCAAAGTCTATTTTTCATTCGTTATATCAAGACACAAGATCGAGAAAGACTAAGTTATGGTGTTAAACTATTGCAATCTGATAGCAAAAAAATCAGATATCAGATCGTGAATGAAAATTGTACATACAAGACACATACACGTTTAATTTTAAATGCATAAACAATTGTTCAATAACATGATAAACATTTGAGTGGTGTACATAATTTAGACAAACATTGATGCCTGTCAAAATATAAATGAAAGATTGTTACTCTGCACACAGTGGTTCTACATTACTTCGTAATTGCCAAAGGTTCATAACATTTTTTATGCCAAAAAATTTTCACAATGTGCGGAACTGTACATTTGATATATCTGATCGCGAAAGACAAGGTTCCGCTTGTTTACTCTAGTCACTACTTTAAATACTCAAACGATCATTTTAATTTTAACAACCCATGCATGTCTGAGCATACCACAAAGGGAAGGATTTATGTTTAGTCGTTTAAAGCATAAAGGTATATTAAGTGTACTGTCCTGTATTGTTAATATAAAAATGTCAAAATATCATTCCGTTTAATTCAATGTTGATCAGGTAACTTGTGTGGAATTGTCAAGTGTTAAAAAAATATCAGAAAAATGATATACTCATATGAATACGGATTTTTCCTCCTTTTTTTTTTTTTAGATTTAATAATCAATTGTTGATCAATATTTATATTTGTCTGTGGATAATGTCTTAGTTAGTAAAATATTATGCGACCTTAAATTAAAGTCTGCATTGCAATCAGACACACAACTATAAATTTGAAAGAGTAAAAATAAAATTAATAAAAATACCGACTTCAAGGTAAATAAAAAAAGGGGAAGTCCATAAAACATCACAAAATGAAACCTTAGATTATATCAATCAACGGAACAAAGGTAAGATGACTGTCAAATTCCTGACTCGGAACAGTCATTTCCCGAAGAAAAGGTCGGGTTGAACTGGGTTCTATAGCAAGGGAAAGCTCCCACCTGTATGACAGTTTTTTTTTAGTTCCGTTAAATTGACAAAATGGGATGAGCAAACAGACATACTTGGTTAAATTATCATCGAAGGAAAATAAGTCATCTCCAAATAATGCAACTGAAGGTAGATAAACATGTTGTATGCCTTGTGATTATCTTATTTACTTTATAATATAGGATATTTTGTCTGTAACTGTGAAAAGGTGAAAATCGATCTGAATTTTGCCTAAGAGTGAGATTAAAGATAAATGTTATCTAAAATAATATAAAAAAGAACACAAAAACTAGCACGAATAAAACAAGAAATTTCCTCCGAAACTTTTATGATCTTATCTAAGATATGTAATTATCATCAAGTTCCTTATTTTTACTTGTAACACGTGCCTTGTAGAATACAATAGACAAAGAAACATACGAAAACATAACCTGGGACAGTGGTATAACAGCACAACACAAGAACAAAAGATAAAAATCAGTTGCGAAAGGCTTAAGTCATCAGATCGATACAAAAAAATACATCAAACAACAACACAGACAGGACGTGGCAGGGTATATATCTATCCCTCATCCCTAACAACAAAAAAGACAATAAGTACAGATATGAGAGTACTAACAGTTACTGGCAGCTAGTTCAAAGCCAATAACAACTAATATAAACAACCATGTATTTAAGACTAAAATATCAATCAGTACATATCCAACATCCAATGGATTTAGTGCAAAGACGTCATTAACAGACACAGAAAACATGACCTTGTGCAATGTCAAAATATAGGTATCGGTAGATTGTAGTACCGTGAAAGTACATAGGTGATATATGTAGTATAATGGTTTTAATCAATAGGTAACCTTTTAGAATAAGTTTATTCAAAGGATAGATAAGTTTACCCAGATCGTATTTAAATTTCCGGGCTCGGTAAACAACATCACCGTAAAATTTAGGATGTGTTATTCCGTTTGAAGTAAGTTTTCTACAGGTACAGCCAAACTTGCAAACAAAATCTTTGTATCTATGGAAGAATTTAGTAAAGGTTTTAAGTAATTCGTGGTAACGAAATCCCTGACTTAATAATTTACTAGTAATACATAGATTACTCTCATTGAAATCCGAAACTTTACTTCAGACACGAGCATAGCGAACGAGTTGGGATATATAAACACCGTAAGACGGTGCTAAAGGAACATCACCGTCCAAAAAAGTAAAATTAACAATAGGGAAAAAAATTAACCCTTTTGTCGTAAATTTTTGTGTAGAGTTTCTGGTTCAATGCCGAAATATCTAAATCTAGGAAAGGACAGTTATTGCTGTTAATATTTGATTTATTTAAAGTAAGTTCCTTTGGTTAAAGGACAAGGTATGATAAGGGTTGTTTTTGGCCCCCTCTCCTAATAAGTTTATATTAATATCATTGATGGTCTTAGTAAAGAAACTTGAAAAAACAATGATTTTATATTGTTCCGGTGAAAGGATGGTTGCCTAGCAACGGTTTCAATTAAGTATCGAAATTATCACATAAGAATTGCTTTATCTGTACAAATTCAAATATTTCGAAAATAATATTGTTTGTCCAAGAAGAACTTGAAGTCACAAATAAAAAGCCTCTTTGATTTCGTTTAATATATGCTTAAAAACAACCTAGCAACAGAAATTTTGCCTAGCAACGGTTAAAAAACGTGTGTTTTTCCCTCTGAAGCATGCTTATAGCAGTTGTTGGAAGATTTTACATTTCCTTATGGTGTTTTATTCCCATATACTACCATATACATCTTTCAATATAACAAATTCCGTATTGAGCATAGCAACACAAATGTTGCTTAGCAACGGGAAAATATGTTTGAATTGAAGAAAAATACAAATCAATTAGTCATTTCATTGAACAAACAAAATGAAATGTAATGCAGACTGTCCTGTTGATGAACAACTGTTGGTTAGAAATGAAAAGAAAGTTCAAATTGTAGTTCACTTACTGCTTATCAACAACTAAGCAACATAACAAGTGCTTAGCAACCATTCAATAATTGGTTCTTAATGTTATCTGAAGTATGAATTTAGTTATTTTGAAAGAATGTACTTTCACATATGGTGAAACACTATAATACAAACATCATTAAGAGTATCATTAATCATTTTTAAAGAATTCCATATCGAGCATAGAAACCTACATGTTGCTAAGCAACAGCAAATATTTTCTTAAATTAAAGACAACTTCACAACCTATGTTTCAATGTGAAAGTCTTTTCATAAAAACACGAATTCAAAGGATTTACTAATTATATATGGGTCTGAATAGATTTTAAAGATAGTCAACAGTTAATGAAATGAAAGAGACTTGGCCTGTAACACACATAGTCGTAGGGAAATAAAATGTCTAAGAATATATATGGTTTAAGGGTTGAACATATGAAGCTCAATCATTTTACCAAGAACAAAACATCATTCATTTGACCTTGAGATTAACGGCAAAGGTCATAATGATATTAAACTCATATCTCATTGCTATACACTTTATGCCAAATATTATAAGTCAATGTCACAAAATTAAACAGGTGTGGGCTCGGACAAGTGTGTATGAGAATAAAATCCAGAAAAAGAAGATGAATACTTAAGTTAAACATAATGTATCCATTCAGTTCATCTTGGAAAAAAGGGGAAAATGACAAAAAATAGTGAGAACTGAGTACTGTATAAACTGCTGTTTCTTTCGATGAAATGAAATATGGAACGATCTTTTTCTCTGTAATTATGATGTGGATACTTGCGATGACAAACAATGATATCTCTTTCCTATCGTTGTCGATTGATTCGTGAAATATCAGGTAAAATCAATAGTATTTGTTTATTGTGCATTATGGTGTTTCTACAGCGGATGACCGTGAGGGCATTCCGGTGTATTGCTATCGCCTAGATTTCCATTACGTATACGTAATATTCGTTTTGGGTTTTTAACCGTTCTATAAACATGATGAATACGTAGACATCATCAAGTGCAAACTAACATCCCTTATCGCTTGTTATAAATTCATTTCTTCAATGAATACTCATCCAATACTTTTAAAGAAGATAAATTAATAATATTAAAATGTCTTGTTATATGTATATACATATAAGTAAAAAATCATTAATATCTATGCACACGCATGCAGAAGAATATCTCAATAACGTTTTCAATCTCAAGGAACGATAACTTTGCATGGATGATTAAACATTTTTTTGCGGGAAAATACGAATGCCTACTCAAATCCATTCTATTAGAAAAATCGAATTATTACAGAAGAGTGACGTGTCCACCATGCACTTGCACTGCACTATTATTAATATAATAGTAGAATAGAATGATATACAAATGCATGAAAATTATATATACATATAACTGTAATATACAACTATTTATATAATATATAACAATAAACCAGAGTATACTAATTTGTATCACTACAATATAATAGTCATTACGGTGAGGATGAAATCGCTGTCTTTAATTTATCATCCACGCAGGAACTTGTCCCAGTAAAATAAATATGTCTATACATTAACCTCACTTTCAGGTATACAGATATGATTTTTTTCTGATGCAAGTGCTTGTCGGACCATCCACAAGAACTTACGGTCATCCGATGTTCAGTACTTCAGTACTTTGATTTACGTCTTATTTTTGTGTTTTTATATTGTTTTTATCAAAATGAACAACTGTACTTGGACGTGTAAGATACTAATAAGAGTATGATTTTGATCACAGAAGTCAATTCTTTTGTTTGAAGCTTATGTTTAAGCGAGGATTTGTATCAATAAGAAGAATTCATTTAAGTCATCGTACAATTAAACAAGCATTCTGAGAGTATTGCATAGTAATACATAGTCCCCTACCGGTAAAAAATTTATTGTACTGGAATAAATGCTAACTTGATATATAACTTGCCATGGTGTATATCTAACAAGTATTAAGTCAATTTCTTCAAGCATGACGAAAATAAAGTGCGGAAAACTAAAACTAAATTATCCGGGGGGGGGGGGGGGGGGGGGGGGGGGGGGGGGGCACTTCAATACTTAGTTGATAGGCTGGGTTTCTGTTACCCCCCTCTTTTTTCATATAATTTGAATTTTAAAAAATGTATACCTTTTCATATATTGCGTTGGTTAAATTGTTACCCTTTCCCATATTGTTTGGGTTTCGTTTGATGTGTAATGTAACAGTGGCCATGGAATACCAAAGTGCAAAAGGGAGAAAATTTGTTGATAAAACAAAGCCAGGAACACAAAAAAAGATGACAGATGAAGTTTATTGACCTTATCATATATTTCTGATAGTTTTCCCGACTTATTCAAATATTTTCAAGATTAATAAGGTGACCTATTCCAGCGGCATTTCATATCACCTTGTATATAGGAAGTGGGCCTCCCGAGAAATTATCAGACCGAAACAAGTTTCGAATTTGATCTGTGACTTGTCGTGATAAAACAATACACCAAATATCAAATCAATATCTTTAAGCACGAAAAAAAAAAAAGTGTGGAAAACTGATTTGCTGGACTGACGGATGGACAGACAGACTGACGGACGGAGTGCATATCTAAAGTCCCCTTCGACTTCGTCGGTAGGGGACTAATAAATTGAAGAAATGAATTGAAACTATACAAAGTCTTCTTAAAACTGACACATTTAATGTTTTATCAAATCGTGCAATTTAAAAAGTTGTTATAGAATGACATAAAAATATAAATCATTTATAATTACATTTATCTATTGTAGTTAACTTTCGAATGTTCCATATTCATCTTTTAAAACACCATGCACATTTTGGTGCACAGTTTCGCGTTGTTAGTTATTTTCCCACCAGCATTAAACTATATGACAAACACCGCCTTAGTTGTCTGGTTGAAGCGTCTTCACCTCGAGTACTGGATACCATGTGTTGGGTCTAACCAAAGACTTTGCTGATTTTCCGTATCACGTGGCTTTCAGGGGTCAGAGCAAAGACTAGTTAGTTCGGAGTCAGACTATATAGTGTCCAGTCAGGTCAGGGTGATATGTTCCCTGCGGACTGTAACTTTATGAGCACATTAAAAATAGTTACACAAACATCCCATGCAGTAACACAATGTCCAGTATAGATAGTGTTTATATCATGAATTATAATTGATATGGTCAAATTTTTAAACTTATTGATTTAAAAAATTAAATTGTTTGAAAAACTACAGCTTATCTGTTCAGAAAAGGATAACTTTGGCTGTATTTTGCAAAAGATTTGGAATTTTTAGCCTTTTATGTCCTTTGACTTGTTTATTCGACCGTCACTGATGAGTCTTCTGTTCTTTGAAATATGTTTAAAGTCATAATTGTACTGCAATTTAAGAGGATATATGATTGATTGAATGTTGTTTTCTGACCGTCCAGTGGCAAACACCTCATGCATACTTTTGACGGAAAGTAATATAGAGAATAGTTTTCAGACAAGACATACGAAGTAGCATGCGTTTTCGTTGAAAAAGAGCGGATGCAAGGAGGAGGACAATTGCAAATAATACAAACTTCACAAAGACAAAAATTATGATACTCAATATACATACTAGTGTTGGGTAGTTTTGTTTGATCTTTATTACTGTTACACTTACAAGATTAAATAATTAAATTTTCCACATAGTTTCTTAATTCTTTTGACGTATGAACTACAATATATGTAATTATTCACAGTTTTGTAATTCATTTTCGCCATCCATGATGATTGCCTAAATGTTAACTTGGCATGCCATACTTGATAGAAATTGCGGACGTGAAAGAAAGCACCTTGATAAAAGCTTCAATGGAGATATTACATTCCAGGGCGACCATTTCCTCATTTATAGAACAAAATACCGTACGTGTTTCTAATTGGGTAATTTGTACTTAAATATAATGTTGACATCAATATCGATCTGGTGAGTAAAGAATTTTGATTTAAAATGTGGGTTTGTTTACAGTTCTACGGAAAATACATGCTTAACAAATCTTTGCAGTTACGCTACAAAAGACATGTTTATGGTTCAACATGATTAATTTCTGTGTCACAGTGTTCTAAATAATGAAATTTTGTAAAAAAGGAACTGTTATTAAATAACTTTCGTTTCATTTACATTCACAAAATTTCTCTGAAGTTTGTCACAGTTCCTTCTGATTTTTTGTCAAAACTCGACCGTGTCTGCTAATATGTCTCTTTAAATTCATACAATAATAAATACAGGAATATCCTGTGATCCTTTCTCATAGATGTTAAATTTTTGTCATAAAGAAACTAACCAGTATAGATCATTACAGCACGAATAAAAGTTTGTCGTCGGATCCAGTGAATACCGGAAATCATCTCCGGTCCGTAGTTCGTTCAAATATTTCGATGATTCAATGAAAACTACGACGATTTTTTTTCACTTTTTTTTATCTTTAACTATGAGCGTACCTACGGCCCACTTAGATATTTCAACTGCATCAACATTTATATTCAAGGAACATCTGGTATAAATATGATCGTGGGCCGTAGGTACGCTCATAGTTTAAAATACAGAAAAAAGTTTGGAAACTGCCATTTTCATGCCATTTTCTCGAATCGTGAGGTGTTTACAGCAACAAAGCATGAATAATATCAACGGAAGTTGACAAATCTATTGATGCTAACAAAAATATAGGTTTTAAACTTTAAAAATATATTATTATAATCCATGGCATGTCCCTTTTAATTTGAACGAAAATTGGGGGCCATTCTCTTATGCTTATCGTACCTTGTCCTTTCAGCTGTATATTTAGAGAATTTTTTTAACGAAAAAATATCATCAAGATAACAGTAAGTGTTGTTGAATTTATCAATTAAATGAAATTTAGACGGTTCTTTACTGAGTTTGACCAAAAACTGTGATTCATTACAGTATAGGAACAAGTCTGCTATTGAAGGGGCACCATTGGTGCCCATAGGAATACCTACAACCTGTCGAAAAGTACATAAATGTTGTCAAGGAGAACATTTAGAACTTTAAACGTCCCATTACACCTCCAGTGAGTATATCTAGCATATTTACCTTTCTCATTGTAGAAAAGGGCTTTATATGAGTTGCAGCAAATACATTTGCAATCAAATTTATAAAACGACCATTTAATTAGATAGGAAATATAGGCAACAGCAGTATACCGGTGTTCAAAAGTCATAAATCGATTTAGAGAAAACAAATCTGGGTTACAAACCAAAATCGAGGGAAACACATCAACTATAAGAGGGAAACAAATGAACAATAGGAACACCGAAGTGCCACAAAAACAAATGCCAACACACATAGAAACGAACTATTTGATAACAACTGCCATATTCCTGACTTGGTAAAACTTTTGTTTCATAAGATTGTGTGGAAGTGTAGTATTAAGAGTTGAAAAGTCAGAACTGTCAACCGAATCAAAAGGACCATCAAAAGCACGTAATTTATCTCAAACATCCAAAGAATTTTGTACACTCCAAAAATTGTTAATTCAACTGTTTTCATATGTTGTATTACACAAATTAATGGTAAGTTCTTTGATAGTAGTGAAGGAACTCGTTAAAAGCACCGAAAGATTAGTGGTAAAATACTTACTAGAGGCCGAGATGAAACAATATTTTACGGGTTTTTTGTGTAGTTTAGATAACCAATACATAGTGGGGACTTTCAAATGTTCAGAGGGAGCCCTAAGCTGAGCTGTGGTAGTGACATGATTATTTACTATATGACTCTCTGTGGAGCGTACGGCCTTGAATGTAGTTGAATGTATAATTCCATTCTTAAGGACTTCCGTGTAGTATTTACGTCATACCATCACTACATTTTTGGCTGCTTTGTCGGCCAGTACAAACATAAAACGCTTTGCGAGTACTTGAATTTTTTTATTCTAATCCTAGAAATAGGGTATTACTTACTCTTTTATTTATTTCTAAATTGTTTTTGGAATGTGATATGCAAATATCAACAATATTCAGAATTTTATTTAAGTGGGAATCAAGTGACTTTTTCGCAGATTTCTCCCGTTTACACCATTGTTTACAATAGGATGAAAGAGCATCTTTAACAACCTGACGACACTCTTGAACGATGTTGAAGTCCTCTGTAATTACATGGCAATATGGATCATATCTAAACTTCAATGTTTCACAGTCTCATGTTGAAGGAGCATTATTTTCTATACTAACGTCTGATGTTACTGACGTATAATTAACAATTAAACTTCTATTGTTTTTTTATACGAATAAGAAACTATTGGTGCCTCTATGTTATCAAATATGGAGGTATAAAGTTTTGAACGGTAGAGTCATAAAACATACTAGACAAATAATAAAATCAATACCTCTATTAATGTATTTTATTTTTAGAAAATACCTTTTATGATCTTATAAGCCCGGTTTTATAGCTAGCCAAACCTCTACATTACATGTATCATGCACTACCTGTCCTATAAGTGTTCTAAAAAACAAAACAGACACATGATTCATATCGAACACGTAAACTTTAACTGTCACCAGCTACTTATCTTAAATTTCAATTCGTCTAACATAAGGGAATACTATTTTCTAAAAGGTTGGTTTATATTACATAGTGATCTTAATAAATGTATGCGTAGACAAAAGAGCAAAAACATTCCTTAACTGGTGATGTTAAATCAAGCCTTCTTACGGAGTGTTTATTTAAAAGTTGGTTCAGTATGTAATTACAGCTTAATGTACGAGAAACCTGCAGTGTAATGTAATTAATTATGTTAACAATATCCTTTTCATATTGATAGCATTTCCAACGTGATGAGTTTTTGAATGGTTCTTCAAAACATAAACCCTACAAACAAGTTATATCTGTTTTAAAAACTGTTTGTAATGAAAGTGAAAAAGTTCGTGAGTAAACAGTCGTTCACTGGCGTTCAAATCTCTTAAACCAAATAAAAAATACAAATCAATGTAAAAGGTGAAAAGAAACCATAAAAACTTCAAAAACATTGCAACTGGTTGCGCATACATGGGAAGTATCTCCTGCTATGAATACCATGCGAATCCATACTCAGTAAAATTGAATCAAATACAATCAGTTCATTTATGGATCAGACAACTATTTTTGTGTTTAAGGATTTAAGAATGATACATATTGATAAGATTGATGCGTCCAAAGCATGTATCTTGATTTATCTTCATCATTTGCTCGTATTAAAACATTGATAGCAAGGAATGTTTAAATACCGAATTTAAATAAGAAAGACAGGGGCCTTAAATAACGCGTCAAATGCATCTAAACAAGAAACATATTGGTGTACAGTTTCGTTGGTATGAAATCATTTTCCGAAGGTTGCATATTTTACGATAACGGCGATATTTGTTTGGCCAACAGAAATAGTAACGAATCATTCAGACACCTGTCCTTGATGAAGAATATTCGGAATCGATCTTATTGTAACATAGCTTTTATCATTTATATTGATAGTTCATACATTTGAAATTTGGAAGAATGTCGGCATCAACACTTAAAAAGCATTTGTGTTTAACTACATATTGTGTTCTTTGATGCAATATAAATATTTAATAATTATACTAAAAAAAACCCTGTAATTGGACTAGTCGTATGATTTTCGATTACCACATTGGCGCCGTTTTATTTCTTTTAAACAAATGTTACTAAAATTTCCGTTCCATTTCATTCGTCTCTAGTAGAATGAGTTATGATTAATATTCATGCCTGTAAATCATACGGTTTCATTGAAAAGGATTTTAGCAAACATTATTGCAATTTAGAGTGACTTACTTTATCACAGACAACGCTTATGCGTTCTAAAACGAAAAGCAGGAATCTGAACCATATTGGTGCATGCCCCTCCCCTGGACCAGATAGAACAGTTCTAGAAAGGTTGAACAAAAATATATTAAATCAACATACCTTATTACATTCTCCTGATTTTCTGAACATAGCTCATAAGTTAAAGAGATTAATCCGATTAAAAAAAAAACAACAACTGGTTCAAAACCTAATCATCCGAAACAACTTAACTGTAGAAGAAAATTTTATTGAATAATTCACAAAATTTCCAGAGGCATCATTTCAGCCAAAATAATAACAATAAATCATGTTTTTTTAATGCATGACATTAACAGATGGAATATTCAAACGGGATATTATTTTTTTTTTATCTTTAAATAGCCAGTCTGCCTAAGGATCAGGCAGTGACCAAAACATGAATGTTTCAGATTTTGATGAAAACTGGCATAAATCATCTGAATAACATGTTATAAAGAAAAAAAAACCAACTTTTCAGACCAATTAGATATGGTTGCTATGGAAACAGGGCCATTGTATTTTTCAAAAGCAACAAGTAATGAAGGTTAACATAAAACCCAGTCTCATGAAATCTACTGTTTATATAAAATCTATTATGACTCCATTGTACTGCAACTTTTCAATTATCAAATACTCTTGAAGAACAGCCGTTTTGATGAAATACTATTTCATTCTAGAAATATTGAGAAACGGGTGGTCTCTAGGAACAATAATATCCAAAAAAGCCCAAAAAAGTCAGAAATCAAGTTCAAATATTTTCTATTTCCAGAACAGCACATGCATGGTGTTACTTAATATGGAACAAGCAGTGGTCATACTTTCATTATTTCATAAAAGATCGGTGGGTTTTTTCCAAATAATGTGCAAACATAGCAACAAAGTTAACCCAATAGCAACAAAGCTAACAAACAAATTGTAACAAATTTATTCAATATTAAAGACTAAATTTATGAATATGGAGTAATCATGATTTATTTAAGTTTGTCACCTTTGAGTGTTGTCAATTTTTCCTATTTTTGCCAAGTATTACATAGCAACCAACAAATGTCCTTAGTAACCAAAATGAACAACCTAAAAATTGAGTTTTTTTTCATATAAAAATAAATTAATTTAGTGTATTTACTGTCTTCTGATTGGTTAAAAGTATTACCTTTATTTTCAATGTTGTCAATTTTTATGGCGACACGCCCACTCTGACGTCGTGTATTCATACGCCAACATGTGTGTACGTTGTTATTGTTAATATAAATAATATAAAAAGCCCTTTGAGCCTTATTTTTTATAGAAATTTATTTATAATGAATGCCAATAATTTATTTTGAATTTATTGAACCATAAAATTAATTTTTGACTCTTCACATTTTACATAATCCGCTTCGCGGATTATTCAATGTGAAGAGTCAAAAATTAATTTTATGGTTCAATAAATTCAAAATAAATAATAGCCATTCATTTAATATTGTCAAGTGCAAAATCTGACAATTAAGAGGTCAGATATCAATCAGGTCAATATAAAATAAGTAAATCAAATAATATCTACATTTCATTAGGAACAACTGTAGCCGCCTAGTAACATAATAGATTCCTTCCATGCCAATAATTAAAATAACAAAAAAAAAAAAAAATAATATTATAACTCTATCAACATGTAATATTTTTTGTTGTCTAAAGATGTTTTTAATCGAGGTAAAGCCATTATAAATATTGTGATGGGTTCTCATTATCCCCCCTCTTACTAGTAATTGGCTATTCGAGGTCATGCGACCTATTTCTATTCCTAACAAGTTTCCATTATGTTGCTTTATTTTTTTTTAAAGATTTGAAAGACTATTTTTGATATTTATATTTGATTTGGAAGATAATCTAAAAATATAGTTAAGTATTTGCTGTAACAACGCATTTGATTTTAACGAACGAAATCTCTGTATTACTGAAAACTTATTACACCATTGTTTTCGATATCACAAACTTGTCAAAACATTTACTTAATATTATCATCGGTATAAGGAAATCATTCATAAAAATAAATCAACGTGCAGACAACTAATAGACAGGTTCTTCCGATTATCTGCCTTAGTTTGTGACGCGACTCCTAGGCGTCGTCGAGGTAGCGGTCGCCATTACAACCGTCAACAAAATATAAACAAGATATACATCTATATCCCAGACCGCATATGATTAACGTAAACACAAGAATGTGAAGGCGTACTTGACCTCGGCAAAATTATTAATGTTATAAATAATAATTTAAAAGTAATTAGATAAGGAATGGACATTAAAATTATAAGTGTATTGCAGGCCAGGTGTTGTGTCCTTATAGTGGGCCGGCTTAGAAATTTGACAAAATCATGCAAATGGTGATACAAGCATATGATTTGGCACATACGTTCTTTAGGGTGTACTTTAGCATGTTAGAGGGGAAGCCAACATATTTTTGAAATTTTTCACGGCGGCCATCTTGAATTTAAATAAATAATGAGGTTAACATGGTTAAGGATAAGCGATAAAAATATCCGTTTGATATGGAGGAAATTTTTTATGATATGCAGGAAGGTCGAATGATGTATTATTCTACCATATTTTCCGATGTATTTCGTTTTAACAGCTACAGGAACACAATGTTGTACTGGTCAAATCAGCTTAATAACACTTACATTTACCAGAACAAGTTTTCTTGCATCACCATTTGTTTAACTCCTGGAACGATGCTGCAATTGCTGCTTATTGTGTCCACTACCCATCTGCCGCCTCCTAAACCCACCCCAAATCGCCCAGAATAGGTAGCTGTTGTTCATGTGTGACTGCCTATCCCCATAGATGACCATCTTGATATGCAACTCGTTTTGGTGTGCTCAAGCAGTGCAGCTCTGGTGAGCGCAATTGTGTCATACTGTCTTAGTTTGTGTGCAAACAATTCAAGCCTGTATTCATTGATGTCAAAAATGCTTGTATTTCTGTCGTACATAAGTACAACAAATGTCTCTATCAACTCCATATCAGCTTAACTGACCAATGCAGGTTTCTTACTCAACAGCCAAAACACCTCGGTTACGGGATCAAGTATACGTCATCAAGTATTTCCAACTTGATTTAACGCCAATACTGATTTTGCCACTTGAGACAATGAAGGTGGAAATTTCTGATTTTCGTGGCTGAAAAACCTTTCCAAGTCGCATTGTTTTCTTTGACAGGATATGCAAAGCCTTGAAAACAGACAGCAATCTTTTCGGGCGAGGTCAGGCTTGCATTGTGTTTCACTGGAACTTTTCTCTTCTTTATAGGTTCATAAATGTTTGCCTTGTATTGCATTCGGGTTCTGAAGTCAGTGTACATTTAGTTTATTTAGTTTGTGACAGTTTCCCTGTTGGCTTGTACAATATATGTGCTGTCTATCTTGTAGATATCTCCAGAATCCTCAAGAAATGGATTTCGATAATCATTCATGATAGTCTTCAGTCTTTTCACTTTGTCAATGAAATGTCGTTGCATTGAGATAGAATGTTCATGATGTCTGTCATCTGCGTTCCTTCTTCCAGACAAACATTCTTCGAACTGGCTTATCAGACTACTGATTTTTTAGTCCGGCTACAATCTAACGTCTCAATACATCTGGATCCACGGTTAGCCCTACGGCACCCCCTCACATTTAACAATAGCATTATTCTGTTCATGAGCCTGGTCTATCGCCATGTTTGAGAAAACGCGGTTTGACTTATACTCAGTGAAGTACCCGTTATAAATTCTCTGTAAATATCTTGATAGTTGTGTTTCCAATGAAACCATATCGCAAAGATGAATAGGAAGCCATCTAGCATAGTTGATATGATCAAGTCCAAAAAAAGTATGGGATCAAGGAAGACAACGTTTGTTTGAAAAACTCAAAATCTGCCTCTCGTAATGATCGAATGTACGAACAACAACTGAAAATCAACAACCGGATATCAAAATTCAAAATGAGGTCTACCTACTTTTCTTTCTTCATACAACTGCATAAAATTGTCAAATTCTATTAATTTATCAGGATTTTTGTTATGAAAACTTTCATAAGCAAACATTGGTAAATTAAACAAAACAATGTTGTTACTTGATGCGCTAGTCTAGTTTTGGGGTATTAGAACTTGATAAGAACGATTCTGCAGTCCCAGAGGACGCAACATCTGCTTCTGACAAAGCCTCATTCAAATAATGTTCAACTACAGGTTCATCTAGTTGAGTTGATATTCCTTGTACCTTGTTTGTTTGGGTTTTTTGTCGTTGGTTTTCTGTCCCAACGATGTATATCCTTATGTACTTAATGCAGAGATTTGTCACATACATTTTACATGTAGTATTTCATGTGTATGTAAATCATGCCTTATAGTTTACTAAAAAATATGATATATATAGATTCTTTCATTGGTACCAGTGGATTATCGGATTTATCCAATCGAGATAGTTAAATTATCGTATTTTGAAGTCCGAGCCTTGGCGAAGATTTTAAAATTGAAAATTTAACTATCGAGAGTAACTATGTAAGAATCTGTTTCTCAAATGATTATCAAATAAATTTCATTTTTGATAAACGAAAATTCCTTTCGAGTGCCTTCCACATTCCACAAAGTTGTCAATTTCATTAACACCATATTTTGTTTCATCCAGTGAGCTGAAAATGGGTGTGACCCTTAAACTCATCAAATCATCTTCTGAGATCATCGACAACAACACGTTGATTAAATATTTTTATACAATGGGTTAGGAAAGGATTAAATTTCCAAAGAATTAGAGAAATATATTTATATATATAGATACATCATGCATGGCACCTTTACTATGAAACAGCAAGCCAGTAACACAAAATCCCAAAAGACAAGTACATGCTATATTGTTCAGGTAGTATATCCCTAATTCATGATGGGATGTCAAAAACCTCTAACTTAATGATAAATCAAAACATCAATTTTTCTGTAAAATATTTTTTGCACGTTGATGACGTATATTTTTTAATGAAAATAAAACATGTGCATTTACAGTCGAAATACAGATGAACAGAAAGGATGTGTTACAAAACGTCTGTAATACAGAAGATCCGTGATACGTTCGTATATATTTTACCTGTGTATTGTATTATAGTTTCTTTGGTGATCGTCTTAACAAAGAAACCATTGTTATCCTGCAATCAACCAATTTAAAGATGCGCGTAATTTGTGTAAATTTCTATTCTTATTTAATGCACTTAATCATAGGAGTGAACTGTTAGTGAACATCAATTTTTGTTTATATGTTTCTCTGGTTTTTTATGCCATTTCATGTTAGACATATGTTTTGAATTTTTTTTTGTACTGATGAGCATACTGGGCTTAAAGTAATTTAGACTTGAATTGTATTGAATTGAAAAAGTTATTTTTGTTCTAGTTGACCAATTATTTGTTGGCAAAATTGTCGCTAATTAAAGAAATGTTTACCATTTATACAAGTGCAACACTAGCATTACATGTAATAGTACATCTTTGACAATAATGATATACTAGTATGTTAAATTCTAAAATGTAAAAAGTCTTCATAGTATACTAAAAATGTTGTCATAAAATAAAGATGGTTTTCGGACAGTTGGCAGTTTCATATTTTCATTTATTTTATTTCTGGTGAAAACATTTGTCAAATGCGACGCTATTTATTGCGATTTCAAGATGTGTTGCATACAAATAACGATACGAAAATTTAACATAGACATTTTAGCTTTTTGCAATTACATCCCGTCGCAATTTTTGCGATTATACAAACATCGGAATAATTTCTGTACAGTACTTGTTTTGGACATGAACTGATACAAAAATGAACACATCAGTTCTTTCGACAGCCTAAACATTTTTTTTTCTCAATAAAACTTTTTTTGCACAGTTACAGTATACAAATTGAAAAATGAATACCATTAAAACAAAAAGAGTGGTTCAAGATTCTCCAAAACAAGATGACATGTTGGTTAGGTTATTAACTTGTGAATTTTTTAAGGATGAGTGGACTGTATCAAATTCGTTCAATTTTTTCAGCTATTGAATCTTTAGAACAACGTTTTCTCTCTGTTTTTTTCTGTTTTTCCCTATATTCTTTCAACAGCTTCTCTTTTTTTTTATAAATAACACCTTTTGCTCCTCCAAGACATGGTCTTGTATCTGAAAAAAAACCGTCTTCTACGGATAATGGTCTTTCTTTCCAATTTACATTTGAGGCAACCGATCTCTTTTCCGTGGATATTATGTTTAGTCCAGTTACAAGTCTACTAGGCGGACCAACTTGTGTATTTAGATCAGGCAGCGAGATCTCCATTGCAAATGGAGAAATTGGTACTGCATATATTGAGGGTGCAACAACATTCGCATTGTACCTCCCATCCCATTCTCATTTTATATTCGATCTCGGTTGGTTTTTCCAAAGCCATCCTCTAAAGGAAAACAAATCGACTCTAAACACAGAGTTAAATTGGTTTGGCATTGATCACACAAATACATAAATGTATTTGCAATAGACCGAATAATATTTACATACTGGGTAAGAGTTAGTGAAGGTAAGAATGGTTGAAAATAGGATATATGTACGAGTTGACAAAGGTATGAGTTGTCGTATACCCACTGTAACTGACTAGTTGCATATCGTTCGAACATTGCAGTTACCAGACACAACGTATAGTTGCGATGTTATTCGTATTTTCGTTAAGATAGGAGAGTTCATACTGAAATAAAGAATGGCAACTTTCATGAGTAAGCAAAACAACAATAGAGATATATTTTCCTCCGTAGTTAATTTGAAAAGCGTACAAAATCTGATTGAGGTCAAATTTCACCAATCATTTCGATTTTTGTTTTCTTGATACGTTGATATATTAAATATAAATTATCAATATGTGGATTTCAATAATAGTAAAAATTAAAAAATGTAAATGCGTGAAATGTAATCAAAAAGTTTTATTTTGTTGTGCATTCTTTTATACACAGAAGCATCGAAGTACATATCTTTTTAGCATAGTATCAAAAGGAAACAACAATACCATAGTCGTAGAAAATCGGTCATACACTTTTAACTTTCTTTTAAGTGGATGCACATATCTAAATAAAAAAAGTCTTTCGAGGTTGATTTGAATATATGATATAAATAGAGGCAACAGTAGTATACTGGTGTTCAAAAGTCATAAATCGATTGAGGGAAAACAAATCCGGGTTACAAACTAAAACCGAGGGAAATACATCACCTATAAGAGGAAAACAAAGGAACAACAGGAACACTATAAAACATAGGAACACAATCGGTTTCATACTTTTTGGCTTTCTTTCTTTTAAGTGGATATCTAAAATAAAACATATCTTCGAGATTGATTTGATTATAATATAAGATATAAGAACACGAATAAACATATAATAACTCTTTCAAGACAGGAAGTTTCAACTCCATCCTGTATTCCAGAAAAATATAGTGGTCGAATCTTGCATCATATTTATTATCCTCTTTACACTTTTGAATAACCTTGTGTGGGCCGCAACTAGGATACGACAGTTATTGTTGTTAAATTGGATTGATTTGAAGTAAGTTCCTTTGGGTAAGTTTCGGCAGTATATTTAGAGAATTCTTGATTATTAGACAATATCATTAAGATAATGGCAAGTGTTGTTGAATTTATCAATTACATGGAATTCAAACGGCTCTTTACGGAAATTGGTCATAATCTGTGATTAAAAACTGTACAGAAACAAGTCGATTATTAAAGGGGCTCAATTGGTGTATATAGGGATACCTACATTATGTTTTTAATATTTTTTCCGAAATGGCATCAATGTTGTCAAAGAGAACATTTTGACATCAATGTTGTCAAGGAGAACATTTACAGTTTAAACAACACATCACACTTCTATTAAGTATATCTTTTTTCCTTCTTCATTACAAAGAAATGCTCTATATAAGTTGGAGCAAATATATTAGCAATCAGATTTTTAAAACGAACTTTTTATTAAATAGATACACTTTTGTTCGATACGATTGTGTGTAAGTGTATGGTAAAGAATTGAACAGTTAAAACTGTCAAACGACTTAAAAGGACCACTAAAAGCACGTATTTTATGTAAAATGTCCTAAAGATTTTCAACTGCAAACAAAATTACTTCCGCTATATTCACAAAATTTAGTGGTTCATTCTTTAACAGAAGTTAGAGTCATATGAAACTTCAAATTTAAATGAAAAGTTGAAAATCTTTGTTATATACTTGAATGGCTAATTTTATTATAAAACAAGTGTTCGCGAACTGTCTTGTAAAAGGAAATCCGTTCTATTATCAAAATCTTCAAAAATATACTGCTATTGAATTACTGCCTTCCTGTACATTAATTCGCGGATATTTTCCCGTATGCAGTGACCTCAGCTACGATACCTTTTGCTAGAACATCGGCCACTGCATAGCACAAGTGCGGGAGGAAACCGTGATGGAAGAATGTAAACAAACGTGCACTGGAAGGAAAATAGTAATAATTGATTCTAAAAGAACAAATTTAATACAACAAATCATTATCAACTGTTTATCTTGGCTTATTTGTCATTTGCTCTACGTGCTCTGTGTTGATTGCTTATTAATGTAACGATCAGGTAAACCTATGCAACAAAATCGAAAATTAATCATCTAGCGACCAACAATCCCTGAATGAAATATTATTTGTCAACAATACGTTATAGATTCGTAATACATATAAATGATTGATTCTTAATGACAGTTCATTAACGTGACAAAACAGAAGAAATATTGAAACTATGAATTAAACCTGAAATGTTCACTTTCGTTCATATTTGTCTTTGATTTCAGCTTTATCATAAAATGTAAAACAAAAGGCACGATTGCAGTCTCAAACGGGTTTTTAAATTCTTAAATGCTAAATAAAACACATTGTTTTCAAAAGAGAAGATGATTTGCCCAAAAGTCAGCAGATTTCGGATATGTTGTCACAAAATGATGATAATGTGGAATTTTTGGACAAACGCGTTTACAAAAATACGTCTACTATCCAAAATGTGATGTTAACAAAAGATGGCAATGTTTATATTGGATCCCTTGACACAACAAGCATCATATTAATATTCATTGTTAAAGCTATCAATGCCAAAAACTGTTATAAATTATGAAAAGTGGGACCAAAACTTACGTTACAACAAAAAATAAGCAAAATTCAATGACCGTTACTTCTTCATTTATAATCTGATATGCCATAACAAAGTTATTTTGTATGTACTATTTGTAAATTTTTTGCAAGATAAATAACAAATTGAAATCGGAAGGCAAATTTTCACCTTT
The DNA here is from genome assembly GCF_021869535.1 of Mytilus californianus. Taxonomy (NCBI): domain Eukaryota; kingdom Metazoa; phylum Mollusca; class Bivalvia; order Mytilida; family Mytilidae; genus Mytilus; species Mytilus californianus. The sequence continues at coordinate 973,163 of NW_026262581.1, forward strand.
AGTCAAACTTCTTCTTTGTTTGGTATTATTGTCATTATGAATGTCATGCATATTATTCAATAATCCTTTGTTACCAACTTCTACAATTTCCATTATTGATTACAACTATTTCCAGTGATATCCGATGCAAACAACATTTTTTGATAAATTCCACCTTTATGCTTATTTAAAATTTTAGTTCAGTACTTTGAATAAGTAGAAGAAATATTGGCACTCTTTATTAAAGCTGACAACATTGGCTGTTAATTATACCAACATTTAGCGTACAAATATATTATACAATCCTTACTCAGTCACCTAATTTACTGATTTATGATACCGGAATATAATTATCATTATAAAGTACACATCAGTTTATGGCCAGTACTAGGTAAGCAGCAAAACGATTTTGTTCTATCAATCATCCAGATATATCAAAACAGCTACTTGAATGCGTGTTCAATCAGTAAGATACTTTTCTTACTCGCTTGAATTCAATCCAATTTTTGTTAAGCGCTTGTGTAAGACAATCTTTAGTTTTGTTGTGTATCATTTATGGACGCTTATCATTCGATCTTTTGTCTTGTATTTTCGCTGTCCATTGTCACTCAATTAACGCATAAGTAACAAAAGTTCAACGAAGCTTTTAATAAAATTACACCAGCTCATGAAAACAGATCGAGTCATTTATATGGAAGAAATCAAATCCACAAGTCAAAAAAACATACTACACCTTTGTCACCAGAGAAAGAAAAAATGAAAACACCACTGATTTAAAAAAAAAACTTACTCTGTCGAATAATACTAGAATTCAGAATGTTTTTATTTTATTTCCTTTTAACTTTGTTATATCTACTATTTTTTACAACTGTTAACGAAATCATTAAAACATTAAAAAATATCCACAAAAAGGGCTGACCGTGTGAAATTCCTTTCTGAATGATATATCATTTCCCCAACTAAATCAAATGAAGTTTGTAAATTTAGAATTTTCTTCTCTCAAACTACAATTTTACATACAAGAAACCCTGGAAATGTAAACGTTTTATTCACACATAATTAAGTCATTCATATCATACATATATACTCTTTTAAATAAAGTCAAATATTATTGTTCGCCAATCTTAGCTATAACCTAATTTCGATACTGGTAGATTCAAAATATATTTAACTACAACAACCATTGTAATACTGATGCAAAACACTGTACACTTAAAGCAGTATCAAACGATTCGTTTACACATATTCGATTTCAACGAAGATCAAGTTATTATATTGGGTAAAAGATGTTGATGATGTAAACGGCACTTCAATTTTTCTCTTGAATTGGTCAATATTCTTCCCTAGGAATCGAATGTTTTTATTTCTATTTAAGTTGTTGCATTTCCAAAGTCCAAACATTAATATGAATATATGTGAAAATTTGGTTTTAACAGAAAATCCAGTTATATATTACAATAGGTTTCTATTTAAGTAGAACACAACGTACCGCAAATCACTCAATCGTAAATGTGGAAAACTAATCATTTCAAACAAACTTCCTCTGCAAAATCGTTCAAGCTGAATTGCCGTTAAACTTGTTATAAAATCAACAGGTTGACCAATAACGGAAAAAAGTAATGACATTGTTTTTTTTAAGGTATTATTAATGCTGAAGGACCAACCGTCCTTACAAATAGGTCAACTGGGACAACACTCTGTCATTCTTATGATCCGACCCTATATCAGATTGATACTCGACAGATTTTAGCATTTAAAAGGAGGATAGTACGGTAAACTTTCTAGACGGAGGGACTAACAGTCCGATGTAAGTACAGCGTCCACAGCTATAATCGTCTTCGGCTTTGGGAATAGACGGGAATAAACTGATGTGCAATAATTTTTGTCCACTAGATAAATATCAATACTGGTACATGCAAACACAGAATGTTGTCTAAGGTCGCGTAATAATTTTTAAACCTTGCTTGAAAATAAAAAATCAAATCAGTCAACATTAGATAATATGCAAATTGTATTATGGATCCATGTAAAACTTTTCATAAAAACCACCCCTATCCCCCATATTCCCCATAGATATCCTTGTCATGAAGTAAGGTAATAAAAACAAACCGTTCGAATGCATGCTAATGTCTTGAGACAGGCACATATACATGTTATCCCGTTAACCATGTTTATGAGCACCAAATATCACCATAACTTTACCCGCTAAGATAATATAACAACAACAGAACGAACGAAAATATCAGTTGGTTTAGTCAATGGATATACGTAAGAGAACACATCTGTATTTAGAGAACATACATAAGGCGTGTGTTATTAATATCGGAATATTGATGTGTCATTATGTGTGTCTTTTGTCTTTCTATAAGATGGTTTTTTTCTTCGTGCAAATCTATTGAATAAGCCATTTCAATCTGATGTTTATAGTGATTTCTCATGATATGCATTAACACCACTTTTTGACGGTTGGGAGAAGGGGGATGAGCGATCACAAACATATAATGGACTAATAAATTAAAACTGTATTTACCTTGATTATGACACGGTTAGGAGTGTATCGTCTAATTAATGGTGTTGGACATATTAACTTCCAAAAATAAGACCAGTATTGACTTAAACAACAAAATCAGTATCTTAATTACAAAAAACAAGTGTATTAAATTGCTAGACCGGTATATATATATATATATTATTTTCATTGTTCGGTTCAGAAATGTCATAGCTGTGACCTGAAGTCATTTGTTTTACAATTTCTACATAAAACATGAGAAAATAGAACATAATTTATTTTTAAAGTAAAGACAGATAGTTAATTTTTCGGATATATCATAACGATTCCCTAAAGATTGTGTGTTGTAGAGTATCTGTTACCGTATATTGTAAAAACTGCAATAGTTCATCTTATCATTATAATAAACATATATAAGTTATCGAAATCATAATCAATCAAATGATGCTAGTGTTTAAATTTCTACAATTATTTTGCATGACAGATTCTACTAAGAAAATGATACAAATGGAGTGGTCACTAGTGGACAAGGAACTGCAAACCCTTCCGGTGCATCTGCATTTACCCTCGGTGTTGTTGGCGTTCGTGTTGCTCAATATTTTGTTTTCTTTGTAATCTTTTGTTATTGCTGTTTTTATTTTATTTGTTTTTGCAATGGTTTTTTGTCTGTCCTTTTTTCCGAATTTATTATTCATTTGTATTTCCTCCTTGGATTTGCATATGGCACCAAGTAAAATTTTATATTCTGTTTACCATTACTATTCTTAGTTTCAGTTAACTTTAATATTGTTGTAAAATAAAATGTTGACATTCTTTTTGCAGTTACAGATAAAACGCAAGTTTTGGAAAGAAATACATCATTGTTCCAAATTCTTATAAAACACGCAATGATTTTTTGGAAAAACTACAAAGTTGGTGTATTATCCGCACTTTGTGTGTTATGCTTTTGGATTACGGTACACCTTCATAATGTTTGGTTTGATATCGTTGATAAGAGTACTACAGCGGTTCCTACAGCTAAAATGTCCATCACTCAGTTAAAAAATAAGGATGACTACCTTGAGGAGATGGACATCCTCAACAAGCAAAAAGTTGATATGGATGACCCAAGATTGATCAATTTGATTAGAAATTACTGGATAGAAAACCCGTCAGACAAACCCTACAATCTTAACAAACCTCACGTGATAGACCCCTCCATTGGACAAGCTGCATTTGTTGATAATCGATTAAATTTTAAGGTACGTGTTATTGATTTTGTACGTGTAAAGCGTAGATTTTTGTGTTTGTGTTATTATTGATATCATCTTCAATTCTGCATAAGACACAATTTGTAACATAACATTTAGTTCCAGTTTATGTTTTGAAGTGTGTAATAAAGGTGACACCAGTTCAAAGATTTTCAAAACATTCAAAGGTATCTAGCGCACACTTATGGCAATAGCCCTAGTATTTCTACAGGATAGGGTATTCGTCTCCTGTTGTTTCCCCACACCCACTTTTCAAATTCACGCTCAATCAAATCGTATCCGTCACCCAAAACGTGATGGTGACCGTAAAACTTTGAAGTGTTAATTTCAATCGTTCTTCGTCTTAAAACACAGTTTTGTGTAGGGAGCACATTTCTGTTAATGTTGTCCGCATAGTGTGCATACTTTGATACAATCACTGAAATTCATCAAAGAAAAGGGTTTCATCACTTACAATTGTACAAAGAAGATGTAATGAAGGTAATGAAAGTCTTGCAACAACTAAATGTGCTTGAAAATAAACCAGGCCGCACATTTAATTGCAAAGCACTTGTTGTAGACATAAATCTTTATGACAATTGTTTTGAAGGATTATCATCAATGATTTACCGCCACAGGTCACATGTTCCATGATGACGTCTTCGTGATTCACACCTGTGATGCACCTTTGTACACTTACCACTGTTTTATAAGAATGTTAGTGTGAACTCTTGTTTTGCTTTCTTGCTTGACCTTTCAGCGGGTATGCTTATAATGTAATAATTGGTGTCAGTCCTTGGTTTAAAGCTTTTCGCTCTATTGATATGAACTTAATGAAGATAAAAATCAAATTTATGATAATAAATTTTATCATTTTATACTGTGTGTCGTATGTCCACTGTCCTTGATCTCAATTTCATTGTTAAGCGAGTGTTAATATAGGTAAACTAAATTTGGTATATAGAATGATTGTAAGGTGTTTATGTCTATTTGGCAGTCATCTGAACTTGACATCACTTTCAGGGTTTGGGCTCTTTCGTAGACCCATACTATAAGCAATAGGTCAATAATTTTGTGTGTATGAAATTATAGTTGTGTGATCATGCCCATCTACCATGTTTCATCTCATAACATGATCATTTATGATTTTAAAGTATATAGAATACTGGTAGAATTGCCTTTCATTACAATACTGTTAATGGAGCCATATTTCGATTGGAACATAATACCTTGAATAACTCACTCCAATTGTTGACTAGCGTTACCTGTTGTTTTATCATGTGGAATAATTTGAGATTAATAGCATGTGTACCCATGTTATCAATAGCTTGGAATCGTTGTTTCAGAAATCAAAACAGAACAGTCTAAGGAGAACATGTTTTTTCACACGATCAAGATTTATATTGTCGAATTTACAAATAAATTTATGAATCCTTTTTTGTCTAGCCGTGAAAGAGTCAAAAGGCGAGACTTTGGTATGGTGTTTATGGCAAGGTGGCGTCAACCATTTGTTTAAGGTGATTTGGTTAGATTAAGGAGAACCACTAATATTAAATCATTGATATTTGGTATGCAGTTGTATAAGAATTGGCACATCTCATTTCCATAGAGATTTTTTGTCTCCGCCCCCTCAGTCATGGTGTATTGACTTTGAGTGTTTTGCATAGTTTAAAGTATTGCTATTGTAATTTCAACATTTGTATTTCACTATCAAAATCATATAAAGATGAGACATACATCTGTGTCAACAGTTTATGACCTCGTTTCCATTGTTTTATTGGCCTTGCGTTACTCATGCTACTGTGTATTTCCACGGTGACAGTCAAGTCATAAGTGTCATGTTTTTGGGATAAGGTCAGTTTCTAAAAAGCCATGCTACATGTATTTATTAAGAAATCCTTGTAACAATAGAGGTAATTCACAATTTGTTGGTCATGGGTGCAATTCAGGCGAGAAAATTTTTGAATGTTGTGTGTGGTTTTATAAAATGAGAAATATTTGAGCATAGTTTACAAGTGTAAATCTTTGTATTCTGTAATTCTCTTAATGTCGGCTGCAATTTGTTTTGGGATAATTTTGTATTTGCTATTAATGCTGGTTAAAACTCTTCTACCTAGACATGTTTAGAATAACAACCAGACATTTGATTTGTTTTATTAACACGATTAAAATTCATCAAGTAGTTCAGCAGGAACTTCACTTTCATCGCCATAGTAGTAAAACTTAGTATCACTACTTGAACTACTGGTTTCTTCATTGTCTACGCTTATGCCATAAAACGTTGCTCGGTCATCACTTTGTTACATACCTTCTAAAATTCAAACTGACCACACGAACGATACACACACGGACGATACACGCATGGAGAATGGACGATGAATGGACGTTGAATGATGCCTTCACGATGAGCGTTGAGCGTTTCACGGAGGATTAACGCATAATGAGTGGCGAGCGTTACACGGACGATGAATGCACGATGAGTGATGGGCGTTACGAGGACGATGAACGATAGATAAATACACAGCGATTAATTAGCTTACAGAAACTAAAACGATAACCATTAATTAAACGTTTTGAATTATTTGTCTAGTTAAAGAGGCGATGACTCTGTATTTAAATCGGTGATTCGAATTATCTTACAAGGTACCAAAACGCAAGCATGGTACATACATGTATATATAGATATTGCAGCTTAATACACGTTTATTATATTATGAACATTATTCTATATTGGTATCATATATTCTAAAGGTTTTTCTAATATGAATTTAATTTTGAATAACTGTGACAGCATAGATATTCACCGCGCTAAACGTCACATGCTTTTACATGTATAATTATAGTAACATGTTTGATGCACAATTGATTTTGGTAAAAAGTTGCTATCAAATACATTTTCTCTCGCGGAATATTCATAGAATAAAACAACTACTGTCTTTTAGTGAGGTACATTTGTGGGTTAATTGTTTTTTGTAAAACTTATATTGACGTCAGTCGTTGTTACATACACAACATTTGTTTAACATGATATGTCAATCGCCATGGATTTGAACGTTTTTGTGGTTTATTACTGCATTCGTTTTTCTATTGAGGATATTTAAAAACGGTATGTACGACTGAACAACATTATGGTGTTAATTGAATCACAAGGAATAACACGAAATTATTTTTTAACAATATAAATTAATTGATTATTTTAAGATTGAATTTAATTAATTGAATATTTTCCCAACACTTTAGGACATCGATGTTTTAATATTCACTGTAGTGGTATTATTTAAGTAGGTTTTCCTATATTAATTGAATTTTGATAAAGCAACATATTCAACTGTAGAAAATGATATTTAAAGCGCAATATGTCACGGGTATTTTTTACATGTTTAGACATTGTAAAATATTTTATGTACAATTGGTTTTGGTGAATAATTGTCAGTAATTGCATTTTTTGTTGTCTCTCGGAATATAAATATGGAATAAAATGTTTCTAGTTATGTTTTTGTTTGTGTCGGTAAATATATGGTTTTATTGACTGTTGGCCTCGGTGAATATCAAATTTCAAAAACCCATAAAACCATATATTAACGTCATCATAATATAGAAAGCATGCATATTTAGGACCAGTATTACATGTAATGATGATTAATGTTGGTGAAATACAAAATTGCAGAATAACACATTTTCCTATTACGTTTGACAAAAGATCAAATGTCGACGATTTACACACCTTATCAACCTTGACTGCCTGTTAAATATCTCCAATGACAAACTTTATGATTGAACATACATTCCGTTAAATTTAACTTAAGGTTATGTTACAAAACAAATATCCCAACCGACTAACCGTCGTTTTTCTGTGGCAGTCCAGCTTTATCTTGGTCGTTCGACTTAATTTGCAGACCTTACCTAATTATTGATAATTTGTTGTCGTCAAAAAATGTATTAAATAGTTTACACTGGACAACTAACAACCAAGGGATCATTATAGTATATATATATGTCTGATCAAATATGTGACACTGTGATAAAATAAATAATAATAATTATTATTATTATTATTATTATTATTATTATTATTATCATTATTATCATTATCATATATTAAATAATCAACACAATATAGTGCTGTCAAAAAGAAACTTTATGATATTTAAATCTTTGTTTTTTTATTCAAAATGTTTGGCAAAAAATCCTCTTTCCGAAGCATTTTTCTGTTTCCGTGCTCTTGACCCGTGTCGGTTAATTGTTTTTTATTTTGCATAAAGTTCAGTGAAAATCGATATATGTAACTATATATATATATAGTCTAAATTGAAAACAACGTTCAAACCTATGATTGCGTTAGATAAAAACCGCAATTTTTATACGTGTGCATGCAAAACAAATTTCTTGTTAGAGGGGTCTAAATACAGCACAAACAACATTTTCCAAAAGACCAAAAAAGTGAAAAAGTATATTTTAACAAAACGCATTTGACTAACAGGTCGAACAACAAATGTTCTTAAATCCTGCTCTGACTGCCATTGGCGATTGCCAAATAAACGGATCACAAGGTGTAATAAATGGATCTTAACTTTAAATTTAATACCAAACAGAAAACAATAAACTTGCGGCGAAGATGGTATACCGCAAACAAAGGTGCAAAGATTTTTTGTACACCATATCCGGATTTCGACAATTAATGTCTCTTCAGTGATGTTAGGAATCGAAACGGTTATTGGAAGGCCACATAATTTACCTACATTTGGGATAGACTCTTGAACTTTGAGGAGTATATATATATATAACTCGTCTAAACATCAGCCCAACAATGTTAGATCTGTAAAATTTGCTTTCTATAGAAGTGTATGAAAAGGACCAACCAGCAAATTTAATATGTACCGGATCGTCTAGAATAGACGATACTCCGCAGATAAGAAAACATTATATAAGTCTAAAGATATGCAAAACGGTATTAATATAAGATGGTTATATACGAAGATGCTGTATTTAGTCCCCTTTATTGTTTTCTGTTTAGTATTTAATTTATAATTAAGATCCATTTATTACATCGGTGATCCGTTTATTTGGCAATCGCCAATGGCAGTCAGCAGGGTTTAAGAACATCAGTTGTTCGACCTGCTAGTCAAATGCGTTTTGTTAAAATATACTTTTTCACTCATTTGGTCTTTTGGAAAATGTTGTTTGTGCTGTATTTAGACCCCTCTACCATGAAATTTGTTTTGCATGCACACGTATAACAATTGCGGTTTTTATCCAACGCAATCATAGGTTTGAACGTTGTTTTCAATTTAGACTTGTTTATATTTTTTCGTTTGGGCTTGTATTATATTTGCCTTCGGGTTTATATGATCCGTTCATCCTATTTTGACTCTTTCAAAATTTAAGAGTCTATCCTAAATTGAGGTAAATTATGTGGCCTTCCAAATACCGTTTCGATTCCTAACATCACTGAAGAGACATTATTTGTGGAAATCCGGATATGGTGTACGAAAACCTTTGCACCTTTTGTTTGCGGTATACCATCTTTTCCGCAAGTTTATTGTTTTCTGTTTAGTATTTAATTTATAATTAAGATCCAGTTATTACATCGGTAACCCGTTTATTTGGCAATCGCCAATGGCAGTCAGCAGGGTTTAAGAACATCAGTTGTTCGACCTGCTAGTCAAATGCGTTTTGTTAAAATATACTTTTTCACTCATTTGGTCTTTTGGAAAATGTTGTTTGTGCTGTATTTAGACCCCTCTCCCGAGAAATTTGTTTTGCATGCACACGTATAAAAATTGCGGTTTTTATCCAACGCAATCATAGGTTTGAACGTTGTTTTCGATTTAGACTTGTTTATATTTTTTCGTTTGGGCTTGTATTATATTTGCCTTCGGGTTTATATGATCCGTTCATCCTATTTTGACTCTTTCAAAATTTAAGAGTCTATCCTAAATTGAGATAAATTATGTGGCCTTCCAAATACCGTTTCGATTCCTAATATCACTGAAGAGACATTAATTGTCGAAATCCGGATATGGTGTACAAAAACCTTTGCACCTTTTGTTTGCGGTATACCATCTTTTCCGCAAGTTTATTGCTTTCTGTTTAGTATTTAATTTATAATTAAGATCCATTTATTACATCGGTGATCCGTTTATTTGGCAATCGCAAATGGCAGTCAGCAGGGTTTAAGAACATCAGTTGTTCGACCTGCTAGTCAAATGCGTTTTGTTAAAATATACTTTTTCACTCATTTTGGTCTTTTGGAAAATGTTGTTTGTGCTGTATTTAGACCCCTCTACCGAGAAATTTGTTTTGCATGCACACGTATAAAAATTGCGGTTTTTATCCAACGCAATCATAGGTTTGAACGTTGTTTTCAATATAGACTTGTTTATATTTTTTCGTTTGGGCTTGTATTATATTTGCCTTCGGGTTTATATGATCCGTTCATCCTATTTTGACTCTTATAAAATTTAAGAGTCTATCATAAATTGAGGTAAATTATGTGGCCTTCCAAATACCGTTTCGATTCCTAACATCACTGAAGAGACATTAATTGTCGAAATCCGGATATGGTGTACAAAAACCTTTGCACCTTTTGTTTGCGGTATACCATCTTTTTCGTAAGTTTATTGTTTTCTGTTTAGTATTTAATTTATAATTAAGATCCATTTATTACATCGGTGATCCGTTTATTTGGCAATCGCCAATGACAGTCAGCAATGTTTAAGAACATCAGTTGTTCGACCAGCTAGTCAAATGCGTTTTGTTAAAATATACTTTTTCACTCATTTGGTCTTTTGGAAAATGTTGTTAGTGCTGTATTTAGACCCCTCTACCGAGAAATTTGTTTTGCATGCACACGTATAAAAATTGCGCTTTTTATCCAACGCAATCATAGGTTTGAACGTTGTTTTCAATTTAGACTTGTTTATATTTTTTCGTTTGGGTTTGTATTATATTTGCCTTCGGGTTTATATGATCCGTTCATCCTATTTTGACTCTTTCAAAATTTAAGAGTCTATCCTAAATTGAGGTAAATTATGTGGCCTTCCAAATACCGTTTCGATTCCTAACATCACTGAAGAGACATCAATTGTCGAAATCCGGATATGGTGTACAAACCCCTTTGCACCTTTTGTTTGCGGTATACCATCTTTTCCGCAAGTTTATTGTTTTCTGTTTAGTATTTAATTTATAAGTAAGATCCATTTATTACATCGGTGATCCGTTTATTTGGCAATCGCCAGTGACAGTCAGCAGGGTTTAAGAACATCAGTTGTTCGACCTGCTAGTCAAATGCGTTTTGTTAAAATATACTTTTTCACTCATTTTGGTCTTTTGGAAAATGTTGTTTGTGCTGTATTAAGACCCCTCTACCGAGAAATTTGTTTTGCATGCACACGTATAAAAATTGCGGTTTTTATCCAACGCAATCATAGGTTTGAACGTTGTTTTCAATTTAGACTTGTTTATATTTTTTCGTTTGGGCTTGTATTATATTTGCCTTCGGGTTTATATGATCCGTTCATCCTATTTTGACTCTTTCAAAATTTAAGAGTCTATCCTAAATTGAGGTAAATTATGTGGCCTTCCAAATACCGTTTCGATTCCTAACATCACTGAAGAGACATTAATTGTCGAAATCCGGATATGGTGTACAAAAACCTTTGCACCTTTTGTTTGCGGTATACCATCTTTTCCGCAAGTTTATTGTTTTCTGTTTAGTATTTAATTTATAATTAAGATCCATTTTCAACAATTTAAATTGTGAGATATTCAATTCAATTGTCAGACATGAAAACTTTTAGTGTTAAAATTGAATTGGATAATATTTAATAAGTATCTATGTTATAAATTATTTCCATCACTTTTGCGGATGACCTTAATAATGTTCACCTTTAAAATGATTTTTCGACAGAATGTTATATATTTTAAATTTCGTTCTTTTCTGTGGACACTAAATTGACCTTAAGCTAAATGTCGTCGTCAGATTTAAATTGGAAGGCGATAAACACTTTAGTATATATGTTACAATAAATGTGTATAATTAAGGATTATGTAGAATCCCTGAAATTTTTCAGGGATTTTGTATAACCACTGGTAACTTTAGTGATTATATGTAATTACTAAAATGTTCAGGATTCTTCATAATCACTAAATAAATGTCAGGGATAATACATAATAACTATAAAAAAGAGACAATGAATAAACGTTAAATATTACATTCCATAAAATCATCTTTAGAATAATAACTATTAAAATTTTAAGCACAATATTCTAATACAAATCATTTATTCTTTCATTTTGTAGATCATTTTTCTCTATTCTTTATCTTTTTTGGCCAATATTCACTATTCTGTATTATTAAAAAAAAACACATAGCTGAGAGGGTAATAGAGCAGATTGTTACCCCGAGAAAACATTGTCAAATGAGGCGAAGCCGAGGTTGACAATGTTTTTTTAAGGGGTAATAATCTGCTTTATCACCCTGTCAGCTATGTGTTATTTTGTTTATTATACTGAATGTTCTGTTATTTTTATCTAGAAAAATATTAGAATATCTTGATATACTTTGATAATTACTAATTTACATTGACATTTCTGTAAGATGACAGAAATAAAGATATTGTCTCATGTACACATCTACCCGTCATTTTTTTCAAATTGGATACATAGTTCATATGAAATGGGGAAAAGTCAACAAGAAAACAGAACATATTTTTCAACAATTCTTTAACAGAGAAAATACAAAGGTCACATACATTTTGTATATGAAACAATTCAACATAGAATTAAATTTAACTGTCTGTCAGAATAAAATTCAACACAGAATGACATGTAACTGTATAGTTCGTGAAACAATTCAATTTTGAAAATCACTTGTGAATGTTGAAATTAACAACACTGTTAGTAATATTCGGACATACATTCATTGTGTGAGTGTTCCACCATGGCTGGACATTGTTCATGGACAGCTAAAAATTTGAAGATACAGCTGGAAGAGGTGAGTTTTCCTTGTTTGCGTTACCAGATACACAAACATTTTGCAGCGCAACCGGGTTAATATCCATAGGAATTTCTTCCAATGTGTTTTCGAATGAAAATAAAGCTTCTATTCCAGTTGCACTGAGCCCAACAATGGCAGTGCTTCAGGTCTAGTCTCAATTATATTGTGATCACCTTTAGGCTGAAGTTCATAACCAATTTTGTCACTTTGGAGTATATTGTTTAAACTGTCCGACATCTCGCGTTGCTTGTTTTTGCTTAGTCTCTTAGAATAACTACGGATAGAGGCTTCACTGGCTCTCATTATGTGCCTAGTTTCTATGTCTGCTTCATCCATTGCAGTTATTGATGTTGCACGGATAGAGTGGTTCGTTTACCTCCTAGAAAGTTTTGCTTTCTCAGAAATTTCAGGCATCATTACCGCTAAACTGTTTTTCCCTATAGGGGCTTTACAGTACCATGTTGTGTCACTTATATCATACGAATCCTTTGTCCGCTGCCATAACTCATCGAGATCAGGGTGAAGTTTTTCAAGATACAATTTAAATGAAAATACTGGACACAGACGATCACACACTCTGGCGTACATTTTTATTTCACCGACAGTGTCATCAGGGGTTGCTTCATCAGGATGATTTTTATCATACGCATCTATTTGTTGATACGCATACTCTCTTCCACTAGAATCTGTTTTAATAGCAAATGTTTTGTTTTTTTATAGATCTCAAGTTTTCTTGGCCTCTCCTACATAAATAGAACATTATGTCAAATCATACCTTTTTCTGTAAACCAAAAAGGTGTGGTGGTATTGATTGCAATACTGTTCGTGTTGTACAGCTTATGTAAGTCCTCTTTAGAAATAGGGGGTTTGTGGTCAGTAAAACCATACCCTGTTTTCTTCAAGTTAACGACGACTGCTTTAAACACATCTTTTGAACCGGCGAATTGAACATCGTTTGAAATGTCTATAGAACAATGTTCTTTCATATATTTGGATATTTCGTATCTATATTTGTGATGGTAGACTTGTTCAAGTGATTCCCGTCAGTTTTTCGTAACGAAGCAAAACACAATCTCAGTTTTTCATTCAATTTTGGTTTTACAAATGTATCAAATTCATTGTCTTGGCCAAGGAAACCACGGAAACTCTTTACACTGTGTGCTACACATTTTTTTTTTGTTGACTTTGAGTCTTTTGACTCCATTAAATCAGATATATCATCCTCTGAAACTTCAGAGCCTGTTGTTTTTTGGTAAAATCGGTGTCATTTAGGATCTTATAGCGATTTGCTCCACTTTGTTACTTTCAAGCGCACATATATATAGCTATAAAATCTGATTACTAATTGAAGAAACCAGTTGAGGCTCTGCAGGAGAGGGTGACATTAAAAAAAAATTATCTACCGCTGAGCTATGGGATAGAGTAAAGTGTCTCCCTCGTATTAACCAATAAAAATCTGGAATTTTAAGTGAAGTATAATAAATTTAAATATCCCATCATTCTCTATTCTTTTTTCCTTGGCCTATTTTTCACTTTTCTTTTTTAGTCCTTTATTTTGCACTTTTTGTCTATTATTCTCTACTTGTAAATCTCATTTAGATCCTCTATTATTGAACATTTGTCTTGATTTTTTGTGGTTGTTTTTTCATGCAACAACAGAAAGGGGTTTCTTTCACAAACATAGTTTATTTAAAGTAACGACTTTTTTAAAGACCAAACAGCCTATTCAGTTCAACCAGTGATTTTTCCTTAAAATTTTGTGTGAAGGTATTTCATGTTTTGAGGAACAAAATATGATAAAAAAAATTGGGGGTCACCGACTTAGTTTTGTCACTATAGCAACCTCAGTTTCGTGTTTTCCCGAATATTAACATGATATTTGCTGTTATTTAAACTCTCAAAAAATACCATTATATCAAACCTACAAGCATAATTCTTGTTTCATGTTAAAGAGTAGACTTGTGTCTATCAAATACAGGTTCAAGACTTTAAGACTCTTATTGTTTTGATCTGAAAAAATATGATTTATTTCATTCCCGCCAAAAATAAAACGCAAGAATGAAAAACGTTTCAAGTATTAAAAAATATCTACCAGTGATTTTTTCATAAAAATTTCAAGAAAGAAAGTGCCATGTGTACTCTTCAAAATAAAGCAAAAAAATGTATATGTCACCGACCTTTCAAAAAAGTTATGATTAATTTTCATGTTTTTTTCTCGTTCGTTTTGAAGAAAAGAGTTGTCGTTCTTCAGAACATTGAATCTGACGTCATAGTACAAGTTTTCCTTGTTGTCGCACGGTTTGAAAAAACATTGCAAATTGGACGTTTGAAACCCACATTTAAATTTTTAAGAATCAAGAATAACAACTATATTCACCTACTTTATTATCCGGTAATACAAGCGATCACATTTATATATCAGTATCAGATCTCATGATGTTGTTGCCGCACAAAATTAACCTTCAGAAACACCATCCGTCGGAATGAAAAATTGTTCGAAATAACCTTTTACGACGCTTTAGAAAGGAAAGTCTGTTTTTGTCCTCTCCAGCTCATTAGCAAAATCATTGAAAATAAAAAGAGAAATGAAAGATGATTACTTACAGACTATTTGACTATATTAGACTAGATGTGTGGGTTTTTTTGTCGCGTCAATTTCAGAACTTCGCCCTAGCGCACACTTTCGCTACTATTGACAGACGGACAGACATTAGCACGGACGGACTTCTTTATACCATTATGTGTCCCGACTAAGACGAGCGTATACAAATTATTCCATCTAGTTTGTGGATTCATTATTTCTTCAAATATTTAAAATATAAGAAAATTTAAATTATAGGTATAATATATGAATTAAAGTTTTTGATTCCAAAACGTTTTACATCCATTTAACCTATCATAAAATACGATCCCCGTTATTACTACCTCACGTGTTTTGAATAAACGAGACAGTAAATATAAAATACAAATAAGTTTTTAATTCAAAAATAGATTTAGAATCTAAGAAATAATTTTCCGTTGAAAACTATAAAGTATTTCTCAAAACAGGATGAAATATTATGAATCTAAATAGCTCATTTTGGAAATAAAAACAAAGACAAGGTTGTATGTATAGCCGGATTGCCGGCATTGAAAATCGAAATTTATTTTCAATCTTTCCGGTCATTGTAGCTTTTTGAAAGTGAGAAATTTTATGTTGGATCTTATTCTTGAAGCAATTGTTTTTGTCATAAGTTAAATTTACAACAAGTTTAGTTTTAAAAACCGTAAATTTTTATTTTAATTCACATTCACTCAGTATAATAATTTCTTATATTTTTATCATTTCTCCTTGAGACAATTTGAAATGAAACAAAAGACAAAATACAATGTAGCTTTATCATTTTTATTTTTACTATAAGATTTTGTCAATTAAGCAGTATAGATAAAATTTAACTTCATTGCAAGATCACCATTAATTTACGAGAATCTTAAAGAAATAAGTTAATATCATCATGCATACGTTGCCAGTATATCGAAACTTCTAGAAAGTATTGTTTATCGGCCTAACCTTCTGAAAACTCAGTTTTGAAAATCACATATTAAGTTAAAATTCTAAGCGTAAGTCATATAAATATACCAGTGTAAAGTTACACGGGCGTACGAGATTTGCGCCGATTTAAAAAAAAATTCGATCTTTAATTTGCGCCGATTTGATTCTTTCATTAGCGCCTATTTTATTTTTTTTTTATCACTAGCCCCGATTCTTTATTTGCTATACGAGTAAATACATGTACATGCAGTAAACCTAGAATGTATATTGCATGGTAATATATGGATATAAATAGTGTTCCCTTATGTTTAAGATAATTTTGGTCATACTGTTCGAGAACTTCGTTTTTACACGAGAAAGAAAAGATGGATTTCGTTATTGGCAAGTACAACAAGTATAGAAAAGATAAAATGACAAGAAAGAATTATATATCAGATGTGTGGCATATAAATTCTCGGCAAGATAATAATTCATTGTACTAGTATTACATTTTTATGGATTTTATTGTGGTGCTTTGAAATGCTGTGAAATAGAATTTTACTCCGTGATTTTAGTGGATGTAAACAGAGTGCACAAATATCTTTTAAATTGACTTATCCTTCTCGAAATTCTACTCCCACCTCCCCTTTGTGAGCAGGGGACAACAGTTTTATACATGTTATAATTGACAATTCATAACATATGTACAACTGGCTAACGGAAGAGGTTTACATGATAAATAAAAAACTAACTTTCACCTATAATATACCTGTACACAATCGGCGCAAATGAAATACAAAATCGGCGTAAGTGAAAGAAAAAAAAGTGAAATGCAGATCGGCGCAAATGCAAAAAGCCGAGTTCAAAATTTATATTTTTACTATTATTTTTTTTTTGAACGGAGGTTACAGATAGTGTAGTATCTTTTGTGTCCATTTGTGTTTAATTTCCACTAGGTATCAGTGCGACGCTTAATTCCACTTTTCTTGGAAGACGTAGTTTTAAGCGTACACCATGTTGGAATCCGTGAAAAACGCGAAATAGGACGTTATAATTTGACGTTTTTTTTCATGGCTAGAAACAACGTCATAGAGCTTTTATGTCACTACCAAGTTGCGTTAGTTGATGCGCATCAACAATAGGCTGTTTGGTCTTTAAGGTTATGCCGCGTTAATATCTTTTTAAGAAAATGCTGCAACTGGATGCATCTCTAAAAAAAATATTAACCATAAAATGGCTGGTGTGCGGCAATCAGACAGTAACCCAACAACTGCAAAAAAGGAAAATCTTGTGAACAATATTTTCATTCGTCAGCAATACACAATTTTCATTACGGTCAATATGTCATGTTAGCTAAGAGGCCTTTAGTCGAATTTAATTGTGAATAAAGTAAAAAAGACTGCCATAGATTTGTTATTAATCCCACCTGCTTGATGGGTAATTCAGGAGAAGTTAACTGTTAAACGTTAAACCACTTTACAAAAAAAAATAATTCGAAAATGGACCCTGGAAGTATTTCTAAGAAACTGTTTTTATTGTTTTCATGAATTTCTTTTGAAAAACAATCGATTTGTTAAAAAAGATAAAAGAACTATTTGTTTCTTTTCCAAATTAGTTTAAAAAATATAAACAACACCAATGTCTACGAAATTCCTTATTCTAAACTGTTTGAGAAAATTAGTTTGTTGTTATTAAAGTTTAAAAATTTTGTTTCCACAAAAAAATATGCTCCGCCTACACAAAATGAAAGGTTGGTGCATTACAATTATTTTTTCCTGTACTATTCATGACGCTGCTACATGAAATATATCCTTAAGAAGAGCTATCGATAGAACGATTAAAGGGGGTTATACTTCAATTCGATAGCAACTAAACACAAACAAAAACTATCGGACATTTAGAATTAAGAGGTATCGGTCTTACCTGCGCCTGTATTAACCTTCTGAGTTCTTAGGTGAAATCTATATATATATATATATACTTTTTTTACTTGATTTCAATAATTTGGAACACTTATTTATGAAGTATTTCGGATAATAGGCTGTATTGTACTATAGTTATAACTACATGTTCCGAGGGGAAAGCCCAAGAAAAACATGATTTATTAAGGGTAAACAAATCTTCATAACTGAAGAAAAGAACGACCTGAAATGTAAATATAACGTATAACAAGAATATGTTTAGAATAAAGAAATTATGCATTTCATTAATTAAATTCATTTCATAAATTGTCCGTTTGATTTAAAGTTATTTAAACACATTTTGAAATAGATTAACGAAAATGGTTTATCCACATGTGACGCAGGAATGTGATTGAGTGATTTACGTGTACAATTATATCGGCCTATTTACTGCAGTGTAAATCTGCAATTGTTTCATGACGTTGTTTGAATTACACATTATAACAAAACTCAGGATGAGACGGATGAATGTATAGCTGGTTGTTGAACGTCCAGTGGCAACTAATAGATGCATTCTTAGAAGGAGAACGTTCTATATGATATAAATATGAACAAGGACGTACATGTGCAGATTGTCGACTTTTACTTTAAACGACTGCGTCCCCAGGCGTCAAAACCGAATTTAGACTTATGTAAACTGATGAAACATACATTACATTATTTACCAATGTAAAGCTTTCCGAATTCACTCCGTATATTTTAATGTATCCTCAATATGAAATCAAGAAGAAATAAATTTCAAATGTTCAGGCAAAACAAATGATACTTTTTTGAGCTATAAAGCCAAAACGATTCTTAGGGAAGGATACATACAAGAGCTAACAGATCACCTTTTATTATGTTGATCCAATTTGAATGTCAAACGTAATGTACTATATTTGATGGATGAATTCTGTATTAAACCCAACAATGAACGATCGGATGAAAATGAATTGGAATGTTAGAAAAACCAAAGTTATAAATGTACACGAACAGGCAAAGGTTTTCTCCGTGTCATTGGTGATTTAGTACTGTGTTCCTGTCACGTAGTGTTGCCATTTTAGCGGTATTTTCAACATTGCCATATAAGCGGGAGGTTTGGTTAGCCATAAAACCAGGTTTAACCCGCCATTTTTTTTCTTATACTGTCCTGTACCAAGTCAGGAATATGGCAGTTGTTATCTACAGCCCGTTTCTATGTATGTTGGCGTTTGCTTTTGTTGTAGTTCAGTGTTTCCGTTGTTCCGTTGTTTTCCTCGGTTTTAGTTTGTTACCCGAATTTGTTTTTGCTAAATCGAATTATGACTATTGAACAGCGGTATACTACTGTTGACTTTATTTAGTTGCATAACATATCGTTTGAAAATTATGGTCTTGAATTTGCAAATAATACACAGCAATTTGCAGCTAGCAAACAATATCCAATCTTATTCATTATATGACATGCATTTTCAGGAAGAGAACATGTTTTGCGATACACACTGACAGTGTGCGTACTACTAGACCAAAATGCTGACAGGATTTTTATCTTTGTAGATGCATCCGAAACTTCAATGCATTATTTGTATTCATCAAAATAACGATTGTATCTGATAGAAATGAACAAAATCTATCGGATAAAATACTAACGTTTTGTCATATGAGACAAAATATCTCCTATTGGAGTAAAATCTCTATTGATTCGTAAAGGATAAATTATCCTCAGCAACGGGACAAAAAATAACCCAATGGAACAAAAATTCCGTCCTTTTTTAATAACCCTATAAGGTTCACAAAGTTCTTAAGTAATTTTTTTTCTCGGAAATAATCCTTTAGACATGCTAGACATACCTTACAAACGATGAGTCGAATTTGCAATCATGAACATGATGGAATTTTAAGTGCAAATTAATCCGAGAAAGTGTTAAATGTTTATTTAAAATGAAATAAAGAAGTATTATGATAATAACCGAAATGTAATAATTTTATCAAAAACAAAAATAGATTCCTATATTTCTAAATCACTCTGATTCAAACAAAGAATTCGCTAAACGGATATTATCACGATGATTCATTTCTTGATTGGCAACATATTTGTTAAGTTAAGAGGACGTGTTTTTTTTTACAAACAATCGGCATTCCCATGGGAACCAACTGCGGCTCTCTTCTTGCCGACTTGTTCCTTTGTTCATATGAGGCTGACTTGATACAGGAACTTCTTAGGAAGAAAGAAAAGAAGTTGGCAGTATCCTTTAACTTTACTTTCCGCTATATAGATGATGTTTTTCTCACTGAATAATTCAAAATGTGGTTACTATGTTGAACGCATCTATCCCATCGAACTTGAGATTACGGATACAACAGATACAGTTAAGTCTTCTTCATCTCTTGACCTACATCTAGAAATTGACAATGAAGGTCGGTTGAAACCTAAACTTTACGACAAAAGATTTCAGCTTCAGAATTGTAAACTTTCCATTTCTATGCAGCAACATTCCAGCAGCGCCTGCATACGGAGTATATATCTCCCAGTTGATACGATATTCCAGGGCTTGTATTTCCTATCATGATTTCCTTAATATACGGTTGCTGCTCACAAGGAAGCTATTAAACCAAGAGTTCCAAATGGTGAAGTTGAAATCATCCCTTCGTAAATTTTACAAACGCATTCACGGGTTGGTTGACCAGTATGGAATATCCGTTTTACAGATGATAACTACAATCCCGTCCCCTTTTCATAAAATGTAACCCACCGAATTAGACTTATTTCCGGTTTTGTTCTTGCATGAAAAACACGAAGGGTGCAACATGTGGAGCAGGATTTGCTAACCCTTCCGGAGCACCTGAGATTACTCCCAGGTTTTGGTAGGGTTAGTGTTGATCAGTCTTTAGTTTTCTATGTTGTGTTGTGTGTACTGTTGTTTGTTTGTTTGTCTTTTTCTTTTTTAGCCATGGCGTTGTCAGTTTATTTTCGACTAATAAGTGTGAATGTCCCTTTGGTATTTTTCGCCTCTCTTTTAAAATCGTTCTTAGTTCTTAAGGGATCCGTGATATTTTGCCTTATTTTATATTTGTTTATTTACAAAGTGCCTTCAAATACATCTGATGTTTTTTTTTTAATTCTCACAAACGTATTTGGCTTAGTTTAAATGAAAATAAAGAACAGAAGATGAAAATACTGTTTAAGAAAAAATACATATCTGTGTTAAAATCTCCTCAGTCTGTTAATTAAAGTTTGACATCCAACTTCTTAATCCGCAATCCACATTTACCTGACAACCATGTGTACTGTATAATCTTGATGGAATACCCTCGTGAACATGCAATCACCAGGAACTAATAATATAGCTGTTATGATGTTTATCAAAACTTTATGAAAATATCTAAGTAAAATTTGAATTTGTCAAATAAACGAATAATCTAGCATAGTTCAACATTGGAGAAATGACTCAATTTGAACGTAATGAATAAGATAATAGTGTCTTCAACACTATGCCAGCATTTGATAAATACATATCCAACCTATACCTACAAACAAAATACAATAGGTGTTGTTATAACAATTATTAATTAATTACAGGTAAAATACAGTCAGTATTTTCAAGCATTAAACATTACTCTTTCAAAACTTGAAAAACAAAAATAAAATACTTGCAGAATTGTTTTGCAGTAAATATGAAATTGTTATAAAAAAAATAGACACAAATAATAAAAAAGAACACTTGATAATTCAAAAAATGGTGTTACAGTAACCGATAAATTACTAAATAAAAAAAAAAAAAAAAAAATTATAATAGTACACTTAATACTTGCTAAAAAAATATAGTTGAAACGCTATTATATTGGCGAATTTTAAGATAACTTCTATTAACTATTTTGAAACATACAATAAACAAGCAACAAAATATACCAAACTCCTACAAACAATACTGAACTAAAACAAAATTAAACAATTTTAAATAAGATGAATTATGCAATATTCAAATTTTAAAATAACAATCAAATAACAGTTTACCTGACCGAAAACAGACTCTAGGATAACAACATGACACCTGTTGAGTACCCAGATGTAGCATCATATCTTCTACATATTATGAAGCGTATTGCTTTTGTGACAATCATAGTTTTAAAACTTTATCTTATTCTGCCTCTGCGTTCGTGTCAACATTTAAGGATTTAAAAGGTGATTTCTTTTTAACATAAGTAGTCAGTATTTATGAAATATATGTTTCAATAGTGATAAAGTCGTTATGTCCATGTATTTGAAAGAACATTTTTTATTGATTTCGCAAAAGCTGTCGACACAGTATGGAGAAATGGCTTATGGTTTCAGATGGAATTGAATAATATCAATGGAAAAATGCACGAAGTTATACATAGTATGAACAACAATATAAAATCACGAGTTATATACAATAATTAAAAGTCAGATTTTCTCCGTGTAACACTGGAGTAAGACAAGGTGAAAATATTTTCCCTCTATTTATCTCTTTATATATAAAACCTCACAGCAAGCTATAACGGGCCCCAAAATGATATTGTAAAACAATTTTCAAACAGGAAAACCAACGGTCTAATCTATATGCAAAACGAGAAACACCAATGAACCAAACCAACAAACGTCAACCACTGAACAACAGGCTCCTGACTTAGGGCAGGTGCATAAAAAATGCAGCGGGTTTAAATGTTTTAACAGGCGCCAACCTTCACCCTAACCTGAGACAGTAGTGTAACATTACAACATAAAAAGACAGAATATAAAATATCAATTGAAATGGCCGTACTCGATCAAAAAGACATTTAAACAAAAACAATCATACATTCAACGATAATATTGTATGGATAAAGTACATCAAAACCATATTGGACAATGCTAGATTCTCAAACCTATTTCATGTACAAAATACCGACCTAGCAAAATGGTTACCGAAAAGTCTCAAACTTCGATTGATTGACCAGTTTAAACAAATTTAGAACTCGGGTATATAGAACACTCCTAACTGCATCACATATAGGCTTTTCAAGGAAACTTTGGAATTTGAAAATCATTTTACTATTAGCAATGACCGAGATATATATACATTTTGCAAATTCCGAACTTCAAATCATTCACTCCCAATAGAAAAGGGGAGATGATATTATATTGACAGAAGTGAAAGAAGGTGTTTTATATGCCAGAATGGAGATATTGGAGACGAATATCACTATATTTTTGTTTGCCCGGCTTTAGAAGATGGAAGGAACAGATTTATACCAAAACGAACTAATAAACAGACACAATGTTTTATATACAACACACTGTTTAACTCCAAAAATCCAGAGACATTCAGACAGATTTGTAATTTCAGAAGATGCATCAACAGTAAAATTACTCCTTCTTCTCAATCATTATTTCAACATATTTAAACACTAAAACTATGTCTTTAAACATGTTTATTTACTTTATTTGTGTGTGTATCTATTTTCATATTTGTATTTATATTTATTTTTATTTTTTTAAATTTTTGTTTTTAATTTTTGTTTTTTTAATTTGTTTTACCTTTGTACCTGCATGGTTTTATGCAAATAAACCATTTATCTATTTAAACAAAATTATCATTAAATATTTTGATCGTATATATTGTATATTACTCATGAGAATGATACTTGTAAACATGCTACTCACAGAAAGTTTTCAACACTTCTATATAGAGATGAATGAGATCAAACTTTAAGGGATGTAAAAAAATGCCCTCCCAATTTTTTTCCCAGGGAAATGTTAGTTTCCGTTCATATGTAATTAATTATGCCAACAAGTTCACCACTTCGTCCATCTTGTGCGTTTTATATATTTTGTAACGAGACCATGTGCAAAACAATAGTTTAAACTGTAACTTTCAATTTTGACCCCTTCCCTCAAATTTTGCAAACACTGTAGCTGTCTATAGTTTGACCAGCATAACTGTTGTACTTTTGAATAAACAAATGATTGTAGATTAAGAAAACACAATCTTCAAAGATGAATCGAGATTTTGTTTTCTTTATTTACAGTCAGAACTGTTGTTATGCTAAACTTTTTTACGAAGTATATTACATATATGATTAGATAAATATTCCTTTAATAAAATTGTAAAAATCCTTATTTTCCATTGTTTTATATTATCAATTCCTAATGAAAAAAAGATCATAAAAACATTCAATTACCTACAAACACTTAAACATTCAGTTTTAACTGGTTGTAAATTGATTAGCCCCTAACCAATTTATGTTTTTATAACACTTAATCGGTTGCATATTGTTCAACCTATGCATTTTTTTTCATACAATTATATACCTATATTCCAAAATGTTGGCATAAGTTGAATGAACCAAGATAATGATTTTGTATTTTAAATAGATTAATATATATATATATATATATATATATATATATATATATATATATATATATATATAATATATGCATCATTTTAAATGATATAGCACTGCATAACATTAAATTTGATCATTTTCTTTATAAAATATCGTGATAGTCATTTCATGTCAAAACAATACCTAAGCCTGGCTTCGGCTGAAAACTATATAGTTTATCTGTCTTAAGACTTATATAAGAAGTGATCATGGGGATACATTTGTGTTGCTCATACTGAGAGAGAAAGATAAAAAAAAAGAAACAGAAATATTATTTACTATTTGGACAACAATTTGATTCGAGGGGGGGGGGGAGGGGATAAGTTGATGGCATATTTTATGTAGTGATGATTTTAAACTGGAAGGCAGCCAATTTATTCTGAATAATTCATCTGATTTATCATTAATTATAAACAAATTACTCTTCCAACCATGCTACTGACAGAATTAACAAACATAGATGTACACGAAAGGGGATTCAAAAGGAAGTCCGGCCTGTGACATACTATCTCACTCGACTATGATGTATGAGTATCTCATGCGATACGATGTGCCTTGAATAATTGACTAGTTTTTACACACCATCTATCTCACCTAAGATGTGTAAGTATCGCAAATGATATATGAGTATATGAGTATATGAGAACTTTATCTCTGATTATTAACACACCATTTAACTCGTTCAGGATATTTGCGTATAACAAATACAACAATATATCATTACTTGTTCTGTGATTAGTTACCCACTATCCGATTCATCTTTGATTATTGAGTCTGTCAGCAGATACGACACGCATTATTTTGTTTTCTGTAGGACACATTATTTTCTTTTTCTCAGAATCTTCAGGTATGAAAACTAAAGCAACATATCTAAGAACCTTTTTTTTCAAAATTATTTAACAAAATTTCACTCTTATTCTAGCACCAATCCCTTCTATTTAAATTGTACATTTTTTTGATGTGGGAGAGACGCTGATAAACAGTAAGGTAATTTTATCATGTTTTTAAAATTTCTTCAGATAGGCGGATTTTTCGTTGAATGTGGGGCACTTGATGGGGAAACTAGATCAAATACCTTAATATTTGAGCGCACCAGGAGTTGGAACGGTCTATTGATTGAAGCTGACCCATCAAACTACAAGCTATTGAGGAACAAGAACAGAAAAGCATTTACCATAAATGCTTGTCTCAGTGTTTACTCATATCCGGTAAAGGTTAGTTTTATAGTTGACACTGGGGTAAAACTGATGACCGTAATTCGATTCACGGTCATCTCAAGATGGCGGACGCAGAATTAGATCAGAATCGGAATAGTCTGTTAAAGTGTTTCTACAATATATTCTATATAAAGCAAACATTGGTATGATATAAATTTATAAAAGATTCACACGGAAATCTCAAATTACTACCGAGAAATGTTAATGAGACAGGAAATTATATAAGAAAATATTGCTAAGATGACCGTAATTCATCAGCATTATTTTTTCAAGATGACTGTAACATATAACAAGGATGACCGTGATTCAATAATCCGAATAACATATAATTTTGAGTTTGTCTCAATTCGGGCTCGGTTAGCGAATATAAATATGTTTCATCAATGTCTTTTTAACTTCTTGCCGTATTTTAGGTACAGGACATAGATAGTAAATTGCATATTGCTAGTAAACATTGAAATATTGATAACAACATTAATATTTTAACACAAATTGACAGAAATACGATAAAAAGTTTTGAAAAAATTTATTAATAGATATAAGAAGATGAGGTATGAGTGCCAATGAGACAACTCTCCATCCAAGTCACAATTTGTAAATAAATAACCATTAAAGGTCAAAGTACGGTCTTCAACACGGAGCCTTGGCTCACACCGAACAATAAATGCTCCAAAAATGACTAGTGTAAAACCATTCAAACGGGAAAACCAACGGTCTAATCTATATAAAAAAACGAAAAACATATTTATATCCACTAACCGAGTCCATGTATATCACTACAAAAGTCTAAAAGTCTGAAAAGACCAGTTTTTGTCTTAATTTGCATGAACTTTTACTCGACATTCTCCAAAAGTATGACTTGTGTCTTAATTTTTCTTGACAAATTCTCATTTATATTAAATTTGTATGAAATTTACTCGACATATTCTCGACATTCTGGATATGGTCTTAAAATTTCTTGACAAATTCTTGACATTTGAATACTGTCTTGAAATTTCTCGACATATTCTCGACATTCTTATTTTTTCTCAGTATGGCTTGACATATTCTGAACATTTTGAATCGTGTCTTAAATTTACTTGACAGGTCTGAGTTTTACAAATCATGACCAATATTCATGATATAACTTTAATCTTTATTTCTCTTTATATGATATACTGTTGTTTCAAGTTACACTTCTTTACAACAAAAATAAAAGTTGGGCATGTAAAATAATTGAAAATTGGGTATATAAATATTTTCAGAGACATATATAAATATGTGCATATATGTCTCTGATATTTTTACAAATGCAAATATGGCTATGAAATCTAAAGTATAAAATAATTCAAATGTGGGTGTGTTGATATAAAACAATTTCAATGTGGGTTTTTAAATAATTACAAATTTTGATTCCTAAATCTTATAAATTAAATGATTCAAACCAATCATACTGTAGACATATTTCATTCTACATTCATAATATTCAATGTTGATATGGTAAATAATTATTATACCAAAATGTGGTTTATATAAATAGCAAATTATGATGATATACAAATCATTCATTTAACAGAAGAAAAATTTGTGTAATGTCATCTGTTGGAATATATTAAGTATTACACATGGACAGGATGTTCCCCATAAAATTAAGGTATTCCACACCCCAGAGTACACGCAACTGTCAAATAGAAGTTATTGCTTTACCTGTAATCAGCCATACAACTTATCAGTTGACCGACCATGCCACTACAATTTAAAAAGTTTGTTGATAGATGAGAATGAAAATTATGAAGCTAATTATTTCAACATAAAAACAAATTGAATAAATCCCAAAGATTAAAAGAAAATTATTATCTACTCCAGGAATAATAAAAAAAATGTATTTATGATGGGTCCCATCAATGATTTCTATAGAAATCATCAGTCTTATGAAATGGTTCTCAAACAGACATGCATAATATAGATCTAAACATTTTTTTTTTTCAGGAAGGAGTTATCACAAATATTTATTTTTGTTAAAAAATTATAAAATTCAACACTCAAATTTGAATAAAAAATGTTTTTGGGTTGTTCTAAAAAATAAATAAGGTTTTTGAATCAAGATGGGAACAAATTCTTTGACCTAAACGAAAGCCCCCCCCCCCCCCCCCCCCTCTTTTTTTAGCCACACACACCCAAAAGATGAATTGTGGGGTCCAAAAGAGATACAAGACACCTATTTTAGTAAAGCAAATTTGACTGGCAGTTTTGCGAACGGCAAAAATCTAAATGCTGTTTGTCAATACCTTCGACTTATATTCCAAGTGAAAACAATTACTTAAATGTTTTATAAAAATAAATCAAAATTAAACTACATGGGGGATTATTCGGGGTATTCCAACTTAGTTGCACCAAAAGGGTATCTTACTATACCAAATTAATCCTTGATTCTTCAAAGTTTAGTTTAGCCATAATAAAAAGGAGTATACAACAGCAATAGAATGTCATAAACAGTGCTGAATAAGTCTGTTCACATTTCAGGCGAATTTTATACTGTTGAGATAGTGTCAAGACATATTTAAGACTGTCAAGAATGTGTCGAGACATATTCAGACATTATTTAGAATGTCAAGAATATGTCGAGACATATTCAGACATTATTAAGAATGTCAAGAATATGTCAAGACAGATCGAGACAAATTTAAGACAGTCAAGAATTGGTCGAGACTAATCCAGACTCTTATCAGATGATACAGGAAGTGTCGAGAAATTTTAAGACAATGTTCATACTGTCAAGACACTTGTCAAGAAAAATTAAGAACCTTATTAGACAAATTCATACTATGTCAAGAATTTTTAAAAACTATTCAGACAAATTAAGAATGTCGAGTAAAAATTCATGCAAATTCAGACAAAAACTGGTCTTTTCAGACTTTTTGACTTCTGTAGTGTATGTTTCCACGGGAAGCAGATTAAAAGCTAACTTTGTCTTGATGTATGAATAACATTTTTTAAACAATTTGACAAGGTTCCTCCTTGTAATACGCTATTCGTGCAAGACTGGTTGTAGGATCTAAGTGGTAAGTTAAATTATGAATTTGGTAATATTTTGCCGGAGCTCACCTTCATCAGTTTGATCGTAGTTTTTTAACAACAGTGTCTGTCTATATATAAACATAAACACATATATATATATAAATAGATAGCAAATTCGTGCAATTGGATTTTTCTAGGTCTGTTTGATTTCATATTATAGGTTAAAACAATATGTTGATAATCGTGTTTACCTGTATAAGAACGAGTTTTAGTAGATCTAATTAGTCAACCAAATGGTTTACACTTGTTTCTCTTCCAATGTTGACATACTTTTCCTTTCAATAACTGAACCCATAACTAACTAAGGGGTTCAATTGAAGTTCACATGAATACGGATTTAATGAAGTCGAATTATTCACTTGCAAGTGAATAATTCATTAACGATGTCTCTTTGCTTATTTTGACAAACTGAAACAAACTGGCCACGAAAAGCGAATTATTTTTTCACTTTCATTAATGATTGAACACACAAAAAAAAAAATTATCTCGTAGCTAATGCTCCTTTAATATTTTATTGAAATAATTCTTCTTACATGTTTGATTTACTTTTCAAATTATTTAATTCTTATAAATTATGTTGCAAATAGCATCAATGGATACAGTAATTAATTAGTATCCCTTTTCATAAAGAAAACGATTATCTGTTTTTAAAAGATTTGTTCTATTTAATTGAGATATTATTACTTTTTAAGGATATATCGTTGAACACTATTGATGTTATGTATAGTTTAATAAACCCAAGTTACTTGAAATTTTTAAAACATTTTGTGTCTGGGCACTTACACATATGAAGACATGAACCATTCATAATTTTAGCAATTTTATTTTTGATATCAATTGTTCAGTATCACTCTGAGCAAGGAAGTATTATATTTTATTTTACTTTCATGCTCTGAGGATGTAAACTTCAAGAGTCATTGCAAAATTTTGACCCACTCTGTTGGTTTTCTATCATGAATCTTTTTTTCATACATGTCATAGTGAAAGTGTCTGGGACAGATTCATTTAGGAGTTATGTTCTGTTGGTATTTTCAACCTCGGCAATTTACATTGTTTTTGGAAAGTACATTTCTTGGTTAAACTCCAATGGGGGGGGGGGGCTTGCAGATTTTTCATTAAAAGTTTCTGACCTCGATAAAGTTGAAAATAAATATTCTGGTTTAACTTCCTAGAAAATTTATTCTTACCGCCATGTATATTTTTTAGTAAAAAAAAAAAAGAATCTTGCTCTAAAGTGGTTGAAGAAAATTTTCTGACCCACAATACTTTTCTAAAATAAATATTCTGACCCTATAAAATCTATCCGACCCTCACCTCAGAATCAAATGATCGTTCCCTTACCTGAAAAAGTTTCAAAATTTCAATATTTTATTGTTCGGGAAATTCATGCATCAACCTGAACAGAGCCAGACTATAATTTGATCTTATATAGAAATGAACATTAAATTTAATCTTAGATGCATGAGTTTTTATATTAGTTGTTATTGGCTTTGAACCAACTGTCAGTAACTGCGAGTACTCTCAGATTTGTACTTAGTGTCTTTTTGTTGTTGGGGTGTACAAGTACCCGTCCACGTGTTTTTGTTATATGTATTTCTATTTGTATCCATCTGATGAGTTAAGCCATTCTCAACTGATTTTTATAGTTTGTTCTTATTTTACTGTAACACAACTGTCCAAGGTTAGGGGAGGGTTAGGATCCCGCTTACATGTTTAACCCCGCCACATTATGTGTGCGTGTGCCTATCTCAAGTTAGGAGCCTGTAATTCAGTGGTTGTCGTTTGTTGCTGTGTTACATATTTTTTTTTATCTTCATATTTTTGTATATTAATTATGCCGTTAGTTTTCTCGTTTGAAATGTTTTACATTTGTGATTTCGGGGCCTTTTATAGCTGACTATGCGGTATGGGGTTTGCTAATTGTTGAAGGCCGTACGGTGACCTATAGTTGTTAATTTCTGTGTCATTTGGTCTCTTGTGGAGAGTTGTCCAATTGGCAATCATGTCACATCATCTTTTTTATATTTAAGTAGTCTAAGGGTATAACATTTGCTTCATGCTCAGTGATATATCTTCTGACTACCTTGAAATATTTTTTTTTTTTTTTTGGTTCATTATTCATTGAGTTTTCATTTGTTTCGTTTGTTTAGAAAAAATAGTCCATAATTGATATTTCTGATGAAACTAAATAATATAATTGAATATTTTATATCATTCTTTTTGGACAATTTCTATTCAAATTAGTAGTTTTTTTTCCTGTATAAATTACGGTCATCTTTTACCAATTACGGTCATCCTTGTTTTGAATCGCTGGTACTGTTACGGTCATCTCGATTGTGAATTACGGTCATATTAGCGATTTTTTAAAATCGAATTTCCTGTTTCATATAGATTTCTCGGTAGTAATCTGTGATTTCCGTGTGAATCTTTTATAAATTTATAGCATACTAATATATGCTTTATATAGAATATATCATAGAAACACATTAACAGACAATACCGATTCTGACCTAATTCTGCGTCCGCCATCTTGAGATGACCGTGAATCGAATTACGGTCATCAGCTTTATCAAAATGAATTGTATTACTTTTCACTGTTTTTTTTTTGTTCCAGCTTTGGATCATCGTAAGTTATTGTCTCTGTCCAATTTTAAGATCTTGGTCAGAGTTCGTCTATTTCCCATATAAGGATTCTTTTCAACAGTTGTCTTTGTCCTCTTTAAGATTCATTGTTATTGGTGGTCTTTGTTCCAGGCTATTATCATCGTAAATGATTGTTTTTGTCACATTTTAGGATCTTTGTCAGTTGTTATCTATGTCCTATTTATCAGTAGTTTTCTATGTCAGAGGTCAGGATCCTCGTCAGTTGTTGTTATTGTCCAAGTTCTGGATCTTCATCATTGGTTGTCTTTGTCCCAGTTCAGGATTCTTGTTAATTGTTTCTAATGCCTCTGGTCAGGATTTTCGTCAGTGGTTGTCTCTGCCGCTATTCAAAATTCTCCTCAGTGATTTCTTGGGTTTGTCCCAGCTGAGAATCTCCGTCATTGGGTTGACTTTGTATTATGTCATGATCTTTGCCAGTGATTAATTTAGTCCCAAATTATGATCCTTGTCAGTTGTTGTCTTTGTTCTAGTTTAGGATCTCGTCAATGGTAGAATTTGTCTTAGGTAAGACTCCTAGTAAGTAAAATTGAGAATGAAAATGGGGAATGTGTCAAAGAGACAACAACCCGACTCAACAGCAGAAAACAGATCAATGTCACTAATGGGTCTTCAACACAGCAAGAAAATCCCGCATCCGGAGGCGGGCTTCAGCTGGTCCCTAAACAGAAATGTTAATAGTTCAGTAAAAATGGACGTCACACTAAACTCCAAAACATATAAATGAACAAAAATTAAAAAAAACATATAAAACTGACAAAGGCCAGAGAATGCTGACTTAGGACAGGCGCAAAAATGCGGCGGGGATAAACATGTTTTGTGAGATCTCAACACTCGCCCCATTAGCTCTAGCCAATGTAGAATAAACAAACACACAGCAATACGCACAGTAAAACTCAGTTGAAAAGAAGTCCGAGTCCGATATCAGAAAAGGTAACAGAAAAGACTAAGCAAATTTACAATCATACATAAATTAACAAAGGACTACTAGCATTTACTGACATGCAAGCTCCAGACTTTAACTTAACTGATAAAAAGATTATGTCTTCATCATATGAGAATCAGGCACAATCCCCTCCGTTAGGGGTTTAGTATCATACCATCATAAAATACATGAGAAGAACATAACCCGTATCATGTCAACAACTGGTTTTAGAATAAATGTGTTTATTTCCGATGCAAAGTCCTATGAGGTAATCAATATTAATTCCAAAATATGCCATCTTTAATGACCTGACAGCAGTATCTTAACTATATCACTTCTGAATAAGTCTGTTGAAAGGTTTGGTTAGCTTTTGAGGTGAATGACGACATTTTTGTGCTTTGAATAGAATATTACCATAAAAGATTGGATGTGAAATACCTGAACGTATAAATTGTCTGCATGTTGATTTATATATACGAAGGATGGCCTTGTACCGATGATAACATTTAGTAAATGTTTTGACTAGTTTGTGATATCGAAAACCCTGGTGTAATAATTTTTCAGTAATACAGAGATTTCTTTCGTTAAAATCAAATACGTTGTTACATACACGAGCGAATCGAACAAATTGAGATATATAAACACCATAAGATGGTGACAAGGGAACGTTGCCATTTAAAAATGGATAATTAACAATAGGAAATGAAAAATCATCTCTTTTATCGTTAATTTTGGTATTAAGTTTCCCGTTTAAGGTATAGATAACAAGATCCAGGGAAGGGCAGTGTTCATTGTTGCTATTAGCATTATTTTAAGTCAGTTAAATCTCTTTAATGTACATACTGAAGTCGTCATTATTGAGAGCCAATGTATCATCCAAATATCTAAAAGTGTTATAAAATTTTTGTATCAGATGTTGTTTCGATGGGTCTATGTTGATTTTAGTCATACATTGTAACTCATAACAATACAGAAACAGGTCCGCAATAAGTGGTGCACATTTTGTCCCCATTGGGATTCCGATAAGTGGACGATATACGGAATCTCCATAGCGAACCAAAATGTTATCTAGTAACAATTCAAGTGCAGTTGTCGTATCAAAGCAGGTCCAATTTACATAGTTCTTTTGTTTGTTGTTCCAAAAAAATGACCTAAAAGAATTTAAACATATATATTCGCATTATGACTTTGCCTATATTTGTCACTGGTTATGGTCCTCGTCAATTGTTGTAATTATCCAATACGAGAATCCTCGTCAGTTGTTTTTTTTCCAAGTTCAAAGTTACAGTCAGTGATTGTCTTGCTTCCTATTTAGGATCCTCATCAGAAGTCGTCCTTGTTTCAGTTAAGGTCCGTTTCAATTGTAGTTTTCTACTGAACTTCGTCAGTGGTAGTCTTCTTTAAATGTCAGGATCCTTGTCAGTCGTTCTCTTTGTCCAAGGCCAAGATTTATTGAGTGGTTGTCTTTATCTCAGTTTAAGATCCATGTCAATGGTTTGTGTTGTGCCTGATCAAGATCATCATCAGTGTTTTTAATATCCCAGAGCATGATCCTTGTCAAAGGTCGTCTATGTCCCAGTTCCGGATTATCGTCATGTTTGTCTTTGTACGAGGTCAAGATCTTTGTCAGTTGTTAGTTGTTCTTGTTCAAGCTCATGTTTATCGTAAGGGGTTGTCTTTGTCCCAGTTAAAAATCCTCTTGAAAGGTATATATTTTCCAGTTAAAGATTATCGTCAGTGGATGTCTCTGTACTTGCCCTGGATCTGCATTGGAGGCTGGTTCCTTCCAGGTCAGATTATTGTAAGTTGATGTCTTTGTCCAAGTTCAGTATCCTCGTGAGTGGTTGTCTGTTTCCAAGTTCACGATTCTCTTCAGTTCGATCTTTGTCCCTGTTCAGGATCATTGTTAGTGATTTACTTTGTTCCCTGTAAGGATCAGCGTAAGTGGTTATGTTTGTCCTAGTTAAGGATCCTCCCAGTGGTTGTCTTTGTCACAGGTCAGAATTCATGTCAGTGGTTATTTTGGCACCTAGTCATGAATTTCGTCAGATGTTGTTTTTGTCACAGATCAGGATACTCGTCAGTGATTGTCGTTTTCCCACTGCAGGATCCCAACCAGTGTGTTTTTTATCCTATATCATGCTCCTTGTCAGTGTTTTTTTTTTATCCCAGGTCGGGAACCTTGTTAGCAGTTGTCTTTGTTTAAGTAAGGGATCCACATCACAAGTGTTATTTGTCATAGTTCAAGATCATGGTCAGTGATTGTCCTTGTTCCAATTCATGATCTTTACCAGTTGTAATGGTTGTCCGAGGTATGCACTTTGTAAGTGTTGTCGTTTTCCCAGTTCAGGATCCTTACCAATGGCTGTCTTTTCCTCAGGAAGGGTTATTTTTTTTATTCCAGATAAATGATCGTCGTAAGTGGCTGTCTGTGTCCCTTGTCAGGATCTTTGTCAGTATTTTTTATTTAGTTAGGACTCCATATCACCAGTGTGTTTTTTTACGGTTCAAGATCATAGTTAGTGGATGTCGTTGTTCCATTTAAGGATTTTTACCAGGTGTCTTTATTTTAGTTAAGGACTCCATCAGTGTTCTTTGTCAAAGTTCAACATCATAGTCAGTGGTTATCCTTGTCCCATTTTAGAAATTTTACTACTGTATTGTTTTCTCCTATGTATGGGCTTATAGTTAGTGGTTGTCTTTGTCTAATGTTAGAATGTTCGTCAGTGGCTTTCCCTGTCCAAAGATCATCGTAAGTATTTAACTTAGCCAAAATTATGATCCTTGCAAGTTGTTGTCTTTGTGTTAGTCGTTAGTCGTAAGTGGTGTTTTTTTTCCATTACATCCTTGTCAATGTTTGTCTGTGCTTTAGTTCAGGATCCACATCAGTAGTTGTGTTTGTCTCAGATCAGGATTCTCGTCAGTAAGATACCTTGTTGTGTCAATGGTTGTTTCTGTTTATGGTCAGAACAACGACAGTGATTACCTCTATCCAATGTCATGATCCTCTTTAGTTGTTACCTTTGTCCCAGTTTATGATCTTAGTCAGCGGGTGTCTGTATCCCAGTTGATGATTCTCGTAAGTATTTGGCCTGGGCTACGGCACAATCCTTGTTAGTGGTACTCTCTTTTCCAACCCATGATCACCGTAACTGATTGTCCCAGTTCAGAATCTACGTCAGTGGTTGTGTGTTTCTATGTTTATGATTGTCATCAATTGTTTCTAAGATCCTGGTCAGAATAATCGCAAGTGGTTGTCTATGTTCATCGTCAATAGTTTCCTATGTCCGTGTTCAGAATCGTCTTCAGAGGTTGTCCGTGTTCAACTTCGGGATTCTTACTAGTGTTTGTCCCGCTCCTAGGTCATGATCCTTGTAAGTTATTGTCTTTGTTGCAGCTCAAGATCCTCCTAAGTGGTTGTCGTACTCTAAGTTCAAAATCCTGGCCGGTGGTTTTCTTTTAACAGTACATAATAAGTGGTGATCTTTGTATCAGCTAGGAATCAGGATGCCCGTCTGTAGATTATCTTTTATCTGCGTTCAGGATCATCATCAGTGGTTGCTATTATCCAAGCTAAGTATCCAGGTTAGTGGTTGTTATTGCCCAAGGTCATGATTAACAACTTTTAGATCCTCGGCAGTTGTTTTTTTTTTTGTCCAAATCTAGGATTGTTGGCGTCTTTTCCATCTTCAGGATCCTCGTTGAATAATGTCTATTTTAACTGCTGGCTGATCGTCAGTGGTTGTGTCAGCCGCAATTTAGAATCCTCACCAGTATCATCGTAATTGTTCAAGTTATGGATCCTTGTGTGTTGTTATCTTTATAAAAATGCCGGGGCATTGCCAGTAGTTTTCTCTTTCCGAGGTCAGAATCATCGTCAGTAGTATTTCGTGGCCTAGGTCAGAATCCTTGTCATTCGTTATTTGTTCAATTCCTTGTCAGATGTAATTTTATAAGTCATGATCATCGTTTGTGGTTATTTTCATCCCAGTTTAGTATCTTCGTCAGTGCCGTTACGGTAGTGGTTGTCATTGCCAACGGCCATTTGCTCGTCCGGGGTTGTTTTTGTTTCGCTGTAGTATTCTCGTCATATGTTGTGTTTGTCCCAGTTCTGAATCCTCATTATTGGATGTCTTTGTCTCTACTCAAGATCCTCGTCCATGGCTGTATTTGCGCATTTTCAATATCATTGTCAGTGTTTGTTTTTATTTGTCCAACTTAAGGATCCACTTTAGTGCTTGCCTTTGTCTCTGGTCGGAATCATCATCAGTGTTTGTGTTTTTTTTCTTCTTCAAAAAACGGATGATCGTCAGTGGTTCTTTTCCCGGGGTCAGGATCATCGTCAGTTGGTCTCTTTTTCTTAAGTCGAAATCTTAATGAGTGATTATTTTTGTCAAAGAATAATAAAATCTCCAGCTTTTGTCTATGTCCCAACTCTGAATCTTCGTCAAATATTGTATTTGTCTCATGTCAGGATCCTCGTCAGAGGTTATCGCAGTCCTAGACCAGTCAGATGATGACTTATCCCTTAGTCAGATGATGACTTTTCCCTTAGTCAGAATTCTTGTCAATCAGTTATGTCTATATTGAAATGTATTCCAAATTTGGTAATATATTTGAGAATATAATTGAGTATATTGCTGTATCAAATCAAAAGAAAAATGGTTCAGTAATAGACAACATATTGAATTATGTTATGGACTTATATATCTTGGTATGCTGTTAAATTATAATGTTATTTGTAGTATAAGTTAGTTGGTGTCTGTCCAAGGCTCAAATCCTCATTTGGTATTGTATTGTCAACGTTCAGTATCCATTTCAAGGACTGCCTTTGCCCAAAACCAGGATCCTCGTCAGCGGTTTTCTTTGTCCAAGTATAGGATCAGCGTCATTGGTTGCCTTTCTCTAATTCTATAATCCTCGGGAGTTATTTTCTTTGCCGCGGGTCAGTATTCTTACTAGTTGTTGTTTTTGTCCAAGATCATGATCCTCTTCAGTGGTTATTGTTGTCCAATTTCAGAATCCGTTGTTGTCATTGTTCCAATTATCGATATTTGTAAGATGTTGTCTTTGGTCGACATCACGATTCCTTTCAGTGCTTGTGTTTGTCAGAGATCAGGATCGGCAGTGTTGCATCATTTTAAGTTTTAGAAAGTAAAGTATCAGGCAATAATGTATGTATTCTGGTTAACAAAAAGAATGTGTCAACCTCTCTCTTTGTACATGTGACCACCCTTGTTACCGTCCACTAAAAAGTACAATATGTAATAGAGTTTGAAAATTAAAAAAACAAAAGATGAGATTTTCAAAAACATTAACAATATTAAACAAGTTATATAATCTGCACACGTTACAACAGCGTTGTCTTAACTATTTATGTGTCTGTTTATTTTCTGCAAGGGCGGGAGAGCATTGATTACTCTCATGAAATATCTTAAATCTGCCATATTTACGATTTTTGATAATTTAAATTTCTGTAACCATGGTTACGGTTTAGATCAAAATACAATCTTTAATATAGTTTGCAGATTAAAATGAAACACAAAAAGTTTACTAAACACATATTGTACAGATAATACGCACTGGTCACTACAACGTTATCTATACTATAAATCGTGATTTCTTCGGAATCTCACAGTTTTTTTGTTTGCAGGTGTAATTTTATGTGTTTTCAGATGCAATTCAAAAAGAATTTCAGTGTTGGCAAGATATTACAGAACCAGAATTCGACTGGCAAAGACATTGTGGATGTCCAGTGCTTCCCTTTCTATTCAATTATGAAGGCTTTAAACGTAACGCATGTTGATTTCTTCAGTCTTGACGTAGAGGGAGCGGAATTACAAGTGTTACAAACTATACCATTTGGTAAATTAGATATTGATATGATGACGGTGGAATTTATTCACGTCCCAGCAGGAGAAGCACAATTAAAAAAATTTGTAGAAAAACATGGGTACTCATCACTCATGAAAATGTCCCATTACAATGGTCTAGCAAATGATATAATATTTAGGAAAAACGTATAAAAGTTCGTTTTCGTCAAGTTTAAGAGTTTTCTAATCTTAATAGCAAACAAATTACTTTGAATTTTGTTATAAATTTTGTATCACAAATTCCTCCGTAATCATTCCAATGTGCAGCAATGAAACTACATTTACAACTAATCAACATTATTTTTGAAAGTCCTTTTCTATCCTGGATGCAAAATACCAGACCAATTATATGAAGTAAGAACTGCGATGTCATTTTCGTTTTCCATATCCTCTATACTTATTGTTTTGTCAGGTCGTAAAAAAAAATCATACGGTGCAATTTCTGTGACATCAAAATTAAAGGTGAAGGACGGATACTTTCATGTTATTTAAGATGTCAGCATTATGACAGATTACTCTTTTTTTCTATATTTAATAATGTATGCAAATCGGGAAAACCTTTAGAAGTCAGATAAATAGTCAATTATCAAGCACAGTTTTAAGTATTTAAAACTTGCTTACAATAAACAGCAATTTTTTTTATCAAAAACTCTAGTGAAAATGATGAAATTGAGTGAAAACCAAAATACTTCCTTGTTATTCAAATGTTTATACCCTAAAACCAAATAGATCCTATAATGGGTACAAAAGAAATAAACAATACATACACTCACAAATGAGCTGCGTCGGATAGAAATCGACCTTTTGCAAGTGCACGTATACATGTACGTGTATAAGACTTTTATTAATTTTGGAACAATCATATACTAAATAAAAGATATATTTAGGTCTATTCAGACTAAATGATATTTATTTGCATTAGGTCAATTGTTATTCGACGAAGCTTATTTAATAACAAATCAGTTAAAGAAGAAAGAGTTCTAATATACAAAGTAGAAAACTGGTCTTCATGGCTGCTTCAACAAAAACTGCTCATTGTTTTGTGTTATTTTGCTATGGTCATTTTTTGTATTCATGTCTTTCATTTTTTCTTCTGTGCTTTGTCGATAAGATGTCTATATGCCATTTTGTCTTTCATTGTTGCAATAGTTGTTTGTTTTTATAGTGATTAAGATTATAACACAATATTGACTGCTGTATTCCAATCTTCGACATTTTAACCTATTATGTCTGTTTGTTTTGCCCACACATTGTTGTCAATATAATGGAATTATATGCGACTGTCATACAAGTTAGATGTTCAGTTAGCTATCAAACTATGTGTTATCCACCATGTTCTACATAAAGAAGTACATGTACCAAGTCAGGCATATGACAGTTGTTTTTTATTCGTTTGAAGTATTTGATGTTTTGATTTTGCCATTTGATAAGGGACTTTCCGTTTAGAATTTTCCTTGGAGTTCGGTAGTTTTGTTATTTTACTTTTAAATGCATCAAGTCATCGATGACAAAAAACAAAATGGTGAAACTATTATTTACATGTCATTTTTATGTCAGAATTAGGAAACTTTATATCTCTCAATTGATACGATATTCCAGGGCTTATATTTCCTATCATGATTTCCTTGATAGAGGTTTGCTGCTCACAAGGAGGCTATTAAATCAAAATTTCAAAGTGGTAAAGTTGAAATCGTCCTTTTGTAAATTTTACGGACGGCATCTTTGTTGACCGTAATGATATATCTATTTCACAGATGATGACGTATATCTTCCAATTGTCGTAACTACAATCCAATCCCCCTTTTCCCTGAATGTGACCTACCGAATTATATTTATCATCAGGTTTGTACTTACATGAGAACCACGACGGGTGCCACATGTGGAGCATGATCTGCTTACCTTTCTGGAGCTCCTGATTTCACCCCAAGTTTTTAGTGGTGTTCGTTTTGCTAAGTCTTTAGTGTTCTACGTTGTATTTTGTGTAATGTTTTTTGTCTGTTGGTCTTTTTCCTTTTCTGCCATGGCGTTGTCTGTTTATTTTCGACTTGTAGGTTCAAATGAACCCTTGGTGTCTATCACCTCTTTTGTAGAAAGATGTAATTTTCGACATATTACAGTTACATTGTTTTTGATTATTTATCTCAACTTCCGAGAACAGAGTTGAACTCAGATGGATTTCATCATTCTTTTGGTAATAAAATTCCTCACGTATTCAAGTACTTCTAACGCTATGAATGCAACATATTGAAAACACACATATTTATTGCCAAATTTTAGTGGTATTATACGAATAAACATGACTGTGTAAGTGTCAC
The DNA here is from genome assembly GCF_021869535.1 of Mytilus californianus. NCBI lineage: Eukaryota > Metazoa > Mollusca > Bivalvia > Mytilida > Mytilidae > Mytilus > Mytilus californianus. Next base: position 1,013,746 of record NW_026262581.1, read on the forward strand.
ACCAACCAACATGACCAATTCAACTAATCAGCATCAAGAATATTTTGTAAAGAAAAGCCTACTCTGATAAAACAGCACTTTTGATTTTGCTGTTTACATTGCATGTAAGAATTCAATTTGCATAAACAAATAAAGGCAACAGTAGTATACCGCTGTTCAATAGTCATAAATCGATTAACAAATCCGGGTTACCAACTAAAACCGAGGAAAACACATCAATTATAAGAGGAAGACAACGGAACAACAGAAACACTGAACTGCAACAAAAACAAACGCCAACATACATAGAAACGGACTATTTGATAACAACTGCAATATTCCAAAACTTTAGAACTACGAGCACAAATGTACGCGACTTTGGTTTTGCATTAGATTTGTACGGTAAATGTGATACATGATTTTGTCATCAAAGGTATTCAGGAGTGTTGTTTTAGTATAAGGTGACTTACATGATGTCATCTGGCCCCTAATTGACATCAAATTTGCATTCTAAAGGGTGCTCTTCAATTTCGTATTTCATTCGGCCTTTGAATTTTTTTCTTTCGATTATCACTAATAGGACTTGCGCGTCTGCCGTACCCAATTACATGTATAAGCCTGACATCTTTGTTGAGTTATCTTAAACATTTATTTTCTAGGATATGTTTTGTTTGTTGCATTCAGTCCTCTTTAGCTGACTTTGCATCGATGTTTTGGGGATTTTCTTACTGTTCATAATAATGAAAATTAGAATTAACTAAAGTCGCTTTATTTTTCCACCGAAAAAAGACGCGTGTTTGAATTGCATGCCAAACTGGTTTGAAGCATTACAGTACTTGCAACCTTAGGCGTTACTGCTTGGATGGACTTGACTGATCAGTGAATGATCGGTGACGAATGTTTGACTGATCGATGAATGATCGATGATCGATGACCAATAGAATATGTCAGATATCTAAAATAAGCTATGTGAAACGAACTCAAAAGTATTTGCATGCGATAAACACGGACCTCTACCGAAGACACCTTCACCCGCTGATTTGTAATCCACTTGGTCGGAATAACATATTAAAAAATATATAATTACTTTAAAGACTTTATATGCATTTTTTTCATTATTGGTTCTTTTATTTTTATGCTAAAAAAATTACATAATTGCAGAAGAATGAAATGCTCAGAATGTTTCTGTATCATTAATTCTAAAAAGAAATAAAATGTTATCATTTGAAGTAAGTACCATATTCAGCAAGCATACATTTCAATGCCACCAGATGAGTAAGTTTTCATGAAATGTAAATAGTATAACAGTAAAGATACTTATAGTTATGTTTTTGTTGATTAAGAGTGCAATTAATTCTTTATTTTAATGGAAATCATCAACCGCCTTTTGTTATTTCCACTTTTCTTTACATCAGGATGGGATGTTTTTCATAGAATATGAGATAAGTTACTAAACTTTTGTTCACATTGTTTAAAAAGGTCAATTTTTATTCTTTTCATAAAAATCAATGCACTTTCATTTGAAATCAGTCATTCCAAATGCCTTTTGATGAGTTATTTTTTTATAAAATTTGAATAATCTAAGGATTCTGTAATCATAAACCGTCATTGATTTTTTTGTTCTCCTTTTATATTTGATGCGTTTCCCTCAGTTTTAGTTTGTAACCCGGACTTGTTTTTATCTCTATCGATTTATGAGTTTTCGAACAGCGGTATACTACTGTTGCCTTTATTTAGTACTTTTGTACATCAGGATGGGTTGTTTTTGCATAAAATATGATGAATATCAGAGACAAAATACTTAAATTTTGTTCGCATTGTTCAAAAATGCCCGTATTCTTTTTTTTTGTGGAAATCAATGCACTTTTTTTGCAATCAGTCATTTCAAATGCCTCTGGATTAGTTACTTTTATAAAATGTGAATAATCTAAGGATAAAAAAAAATTATGTGTATGTTGAATAAGAGTGCATTTTTTCTTTATTTTAATGGAAATCATAGACCCCCATTGTAAATTTGTACATTTTGTACATCAAGATGTTTTTTTTTTTTTTTTTTTTTTTTTTTTTTCTTTTTTTTTAAATATGATGAATATCAGAGAAAAATGTTGTTCGCATTGTTTTAAAATGCCCATATTTTATCTTTTTATGAAAATCAATGCACTTTGTTTTGCAATCAGTTGTTTCCAATGCCTCTGGATGAGTTATTGTATAAACTGTGAATAATCTAAGGATAAAAATGACTAAAATCATGTGTGCGTTGAATAAGAGTGCAATTATTTCTTTATTTAAATGGAAATCATGAACCGCCTTTGGGTTTTTGTACATTTTGTACATAAAGATTTTTTTGTTTTTTTTTGTTTAAAAATATGATGAATATCAGAGAAAAGATACAAAGATGTATCTCGCATTGTTTAAAAATGCCCATATTCTTTTTTTTTTTTTTGAATCAGTCATTTTAAATGCCTCTGGATAAGTTTTGTTTTTCTAAATTGTGAATATTATAAGACTTAAAATTCTTAAACTTTTGTTTGTTTTGAATAAGAATGCAATAATTTCTTTATTTTAAATAAAATCATTAACCACCATTGCAATGTTGTATATTTTGAACATCGATATTGGTTGTTTTGTATAAAATATAATCAATATCAGAAAAAAGATACTAAAATGTTGTCTCCATTGTTTAAAAATACTAATAATTCTTCTATTGATCAAAACTAATAAACTTGTTTTATAATCAGTTATTTTAAATGCCTCTGGATAAACTTTTTTTAATTTTGTTAAACTGTAATAATATAAGGATAACGATACTTATACTTGTGTTTGTATTGAATAAGAGTGCATTTAGTACTTCACTTTATTAAAATTTAATGGAAATCATTTTCCATCCATCATTTTCCATCTTTCGATATAATTATTTTGAACATCGGGATGGGTTGTTCCCCAAAAACCTTACGAATTTAAGAGAAAACATACTTTATATTTTGTTTGCATTTTTTTAGTGTTCCCCTAAATCTTTGTTTATTTCATTAAAAATTATTCACAAATATTTGCAATATTTGATTGTTTGATTTTTCAGAACATTTTCGGCTAATTCAGTAGATTTTTGCAATCGCGATAAACACCGTGTTAGCATACATTGGGTTTGATAAAAAATATATTAACGACAATTGCAATTCTTTAATAAAGTTTTAATTTTAGTTTTTTATCTGCATATTTCACTTCTCTTCTACAAACGTAAAATTTTAGTTGTGATAACTTTGCTGAATGATTGATTATAAACGATTCGTATTTTCCGGGGCGCTATTATGATGAAATAAAACGAGACTAAAATCTCGTAATTTCAAAGAGTTCAACATGTGACGTAGCAGAATTCAATCCCTCAGACAGGTCAATCCGTCCGATCCGTCCGATCAGTCAAATATTTTCATTATAAGTCTGACGGATTTGTGACCTGAGTTTGACGCGAACTTGACTAATCGGTGAATGATCGATGACTGCTGACTGATCGCTAAAAACAGTAACGCCTAAGGTTGAAAGTATTGTATGTTTACCAAAATATCAGTTTATAAAATAATCCCTGAAACTTGAACCAAAGGATGAGGGAAATTGTTATTATCTAATTACTGCAATACTTTTATTAAGTGGAAAACCATGAATCGAAGAAAGTAAGATAACGTCATGAACAAAACAGGAAGGTCAAATGAACAAATAGCAGTCTACAAATAATATACCAAAATGTAAAAACGAACACTACCAAGTCAATATGTCAAAGAATTTTATTTTCCCCTTAAGCTGTAAAAAAATAAATGCAGGTAATAATGGTAAGAACTGTATTAGTGAATGTTTTGTTAAAATATGACTTCAAATTAAGAAAAAAAAAATGAAAAAATTACCACACATCCTGATCATATGAGATCATTCCGGGTTTTAGAACACATTAATTCGGATAAACTTAACACGTTTAACATTTGCAACACGTTTTTTATCATACAAACGTTAAACACAGGTATTTCAATTTTGTCAAAAATTTAGAAGTAAGGGTATGCTGGCATTCCTATATGACCTCAACAGATAAATACGTTCGGCTTAGAAAAACAAAACAAAAACAAATGCCATCTATATTCAGGTCGTATACAACTTTTTTCGAACTTTCAATATCAGTCGCTGTTTAATTGAAAATGTTTTTCTTACTGATATAGACAATAATCAATGTACTTTCTAAACATAGTAAAGCAAAATGATCGCCTTTCGCAGATGGTAGGATGTAGAAGGCCTTTCCGAGAACAATATACATATGTTGCATTTCAAAACTATGAAAATAAATTTCCTTTACATAAAAACCCATACGTTAAGCTTTTACTTTTTGAGAATATAAATATCTATCCCCAGAGCATTTTTTTTTTTTCATTTTTGGTGGATTTTTTTAGAATTGCAATTTTCTATAAATATTGCTATACTGATGTCTTGGTAGCTATATGATTTGAAATTATTGTATCCTGTTCTATATGGTACCTTTGCTATATTTAAAATGTTTTATCCTAAAAGAACCAGACAAGACATTTTTTTTTTGTACAGATAATCAGTTTTCGAAGTATAAATCAAATAGCCGTGTGTTAGGTGTGTGCTTTTAAGTCCGTAACAACGAGTATTTTTGAAAAATGTTTCTCGCCTATAAGGTAATCTATCGATATGGTAGCGTATATTCTAATGAAGAAGCCAGCTAAAAATTATGTATTTTGATCCCAAAACATAGCAATAACACTCAATCAAAGGCAGAGATACGAAAAAAACCAGTATTTGCCACCTGAAATTGCAAAAATACTTAAATCAAACAAGCCTTACAAAATTTGGTAACTTAATTGTTAAACAAACAGATTGATCAGTACATTTTAACATTGATATGTCATATGTGCTGTTACTATAATGTCATAAACACGTCAAAATTGACATATATAATCAGGATTTGCACATAAATGTATAGTTTGTTTTTTACAAAAAAAGATATTAGGCCAATGTCTAACCAAAAAAAATATTTTTAACACATTAACATGTTGTAAAATATATCATGTATCCTACCGTAGTCTATAATCGGTCATCATGTTGGTTCGTTCGGAATTTGTTATTGCACTTATCACACGGGAAAACTCCGCATTGACGTCACTACGCTAATACCAGCGTACAAAATTAGTGCAGAATACATTTTTTCTACTCTTCTAAATAAAAAAAATTTCTAAAGATATGTTTTCATTGTTATTCTAAAGTATTGTTCAAAAATGCCAATTTTCTAATGGCCGTTTCAAACCTGACATCCGAATGCCTAAACACATTCCAGAGATTCAGAAAATCCCTCTTCCGGCCTCCATTGCTTTGTTTACATTCCATTAAGCGTCATCAATCTTAATGGCAGACCAAACAGGCCAAGCAAATCGTATTTCTAAGAATTTCAAAATGGCAAGCACCTTACGTCTTTCGCGATTTTCCCGCAAAACAAAACCCATCCAAATTGAAAGAAAAACTTTAGGAAACAAACGATAATCATGCCATATTTTTGTTCAGGAATATAGAGTAGGTTAATAAAAAACAATATACATATATTTTTCATAAAAAAATATTTTGGTTCAATATAAAGAGATCGATATTCTGACCATAAGTAAATATTCATATAAAATTCCATTGATGTCAAATTTCATGGCTAATAATGAGGTTTCCTATTGAATAAACCCCCAATTTATTGCAAACTATTTCAAAGCAATATCATACAAACAAATAATATAATTGCCTTGTACTAAAAAATCACCTATTTGACAGTAGAGCAATTTGATTGGATATAACGATTCAATGTATCACGTGGTTTTGAAGCCAATAGAATTTGAATGTAAACAAACCGGGTCAGCTGCTCCAGTATGGAACAACATCGTACATTCATTGACTGAAAAACAATTATGAGTAACCAAGCTTGACAACACACAGTAATAAAAAAATAAAGCTAAGTCTACAGAAAAATCAAATAAAAAATGTCCTTAAGTGCACGACTTACCACCATTGCGGGATAGCAACTAATGTTTTGTTTTTTTTTTGGTGAAGCCTTCGATCATATCTAAATATTAATAACAATATGTCAAAATGAGGTCATGTTGGCAGTATTTACTCTTTTTTTTTTCAAAGTCAAGGGGACAAAGAGGGGCATTACCATACCATTTCATTTGTGAGCTGTTGTTAGCTAAAGATACTCAGCATAATGGATTTTTAAGAATTTGATACATTTATTTTGAATAGAATTTTTAAATTTACTTATAAAGATATTCACTAAAAACTTGTTTGATTGAGAAGAAGAAAGTCAATGCCTTCGAGATTGATGAACAAAAGATAATTTATCACAATTAGAGTTACTTCCGGTGCCATTAAAGTTAGTACCGTGTATGACCACCTCTCGCTGTTAAGACTGCTACGCGTCTCCTCGGCATGGATGCTATCAATGTTCTAATTGTCCTGCGTGGAATTGCTTGCCATTCCTGTTGCAACATTTGTCGGAGCCGATCATGGGTTTGAGGCAGGGTTGACGCTGGCGCACACGTTTATCCTTTTGGTCCCATAGATGCTCAATAGGATTCAAGTCCGGTGATTTGGAAGGCCAATGTAGCACATTGATGTTATTCTGCACAAGGTAGTCCATTGTTAAACGCGCTGTGTGGGGCCTAGCATTGTCCTGCTGGAATAACTCCCACTGTCGGTCAATAACATGCATAAGGTGAGGTTGGAGAATTTCGTCTCTATACCTTTTAGCCGTTAAATTACCCGGAACATGTACTAATTCCGTTTTATGGTCATTAGAGATAGCCAACCACATCATGACACTTCCTCCACCAAAACTGTACACTTCTTGGACACACGAGTAAGCAAAACGTTCATTCATGCGCCAGTAGACTCGAGTTCCTCTATTACGTTTCTGAAACATAAAACAAGACTCATCACTGAAACAGATTCTACGCCAGTTGAGGAATGTCCAGCCCCTCAATCTGTTGCACCATCGGACTCTATTCCGTCTGTGTAACCTCCTCAAAACGGGTACAAAATACGGCCTTCTGGGTCTAAAGCCATGCTGTCGCAGTCGATTGTGGACTGTTTGTGAGCTGATTCTTCTCAATCCTGGTATACCAACTGCAGTGGCTGTTGCGGGAACGGATCAATTACGTAGATTAAATAGCCGGATGTAGCAATCTTGTCCATGGGCTGTTAGGCGAGATCGTCCTCTCCTTGGACGTTCCTTAGTACAGCCAGTCTGCTGGTATCTGTTCCAAAGTTGCGAAATTGTGCTCTGGTTAACATTTTCAGTTCTTTTTGGGACACTCGAATAGCAGTGTCCAACCTTGGCATGGAAGCATTTTAACGTTGTGATGAATTAAATCTTCAAACTTGGTCCTTATATGCGCAAAGTATAACAGTTAAGTTGACCACTAAATTATCGTGCAAAACGTTAGCAAAATATCGCGGCGATAAAAGGTTTTGCAACGGAACAGTCGGAAGACCTAATAATCAGAACAACATCAAAAGGCCTTTCCACGGAAAGGCAGAAAGACCAAAAAAAGAGAATGTCTTTTTTTTTATTGCCTGCTCGAGATTTCCATAAATATGAGTTTACTCGACATAACCAACATAACTGAACGTATCTTGGCCTAATGTATTGACTCATGACGAAGGTAAGGGTAGACTGCGTGAATTATTTGCTACATTGTAGTTAAATAAACATATTTTGTTGGAATAGATTTTATTTCAGAATTAATCCGATCTGCTATTGAAGATATTTTAATTGTTTATTGTTACAAGTTGGATGATCTTAATTAGCAACATCATTTTGAGTGAATAACTAATCCACTGGCTTGTAGTTATTACTTGGTAATTTCACGTAGCCCAAATGATTAGTTGTATTTAAATTGCAAATTTTAAAGAGACTTCATCAACGTTTAGGCTAAAAAAAAAAAAAAAAAAACAATAATGAAATCTGAAGCTAGATAATTTTTGTTTTATAATTCACCTTTGAAAAAAGAGGTTTCAAACACACTCAAATTTCTATAATTTGTGTTATTGGCAGAAATTATGATAAATAACATGAGTATTGCATTTACTAACTCATATAGTACGTTTCATCTTTCCGTAGAATATTATAAAATTTAATAAATGAGAATGCATCTTCAAGATCGAAAATTAAAATAGAACCTTACGCAGATCAGTTATTGTCTTCAATGTTTTCGCTTAAAATGATGCATTGTTTTTAAAAAGAGTCGTCATCTTTACTCTAACGTCATGGCCCACTGTTTGTTTTCTTAAAGAAATTTTGACTTGAGAACCTATTCTAAAAACAGACATGCATGGAATATTTCATTGCAGTTTCGTTGTATGCAAACCCTATGATAATAGGGTATATAGCATTTTCTATTCAGTATATCCGTCCGTTGGTCCATCCAGTACCAGATTTGATACTTTGAAAATGTTTTTAAAAATAATGACCCGGATTTTGTATCTAACTGAACAAATAATGTTATCATGTGAAAGGCACGATTTCGTATGAAATCATTTTCATGTTTCATATGTTTTAGATATCCATGTATGTGTTTCTTCCATGAACACTGTTTTCCTACAGACAAATTACTAGGTATTATTTGCTTGTAAATGATATATACTTTATATTCAAACTACATATTGTTTAGCTTATGTACCTACATTTGTATCATGTCGAAACTTATATTTTGGCGTACACATAGTCGTGATAATCTGCACAGCATTACAAAACATTAACGTTAAGGCAAACATTAAATGTTTCTTATTTTTTGTATGTTTCTAACTACGCTATATTGCAAAATGCAGTCTAAACGAGTTCGGTGACACCTATAAATTGTATAAGAGATGCTGTGTTGTATATGAATACTAGTAAAAAGGATAAAGTAACGTAAGTTAAGATACTTCGATGGATATAATAGATATTGCATAGAAACTTAATTTGAATTGGAATCGTTTAGAATTTTAAACTGTCAAATCCGTTATGCAAAAACAACACACTACAATCCCTAATCGAGCACATCTTCTAAAATACAATTTATTTAGAGAATATATTTATCTATACAGTAGTGTTCGTAGTTGTTTTAAAGAAAAGTGTATTCCTTTCACTGTAGCTTTGTCTTGCTGCCTACTCACAATAATGTACTAGTTTAATTTGGCTGATATCGATATATCAGGTGGTGTGTCTCGATTCTAGATTCAGAATTTGGTGACATTTATGTTTGTTGAACTTATTAATAACTTGTTGTTTAATTTGGATCTTACTATATATACAACGTGGTCACTTGGTCATCTTTTGAGGCCTAATAATTTCCTCTGAACGTCTTTTGTTTGTTGTTGTTAACTCTGACGTTTGTATGTCGCGTGTCGGATTGAAAAAGGGATTTTAATACAATTTATGAAAGTTTTTTTTTTATTATCGTGTCTTCTTCATTATGAATTGTTTTATGATAACTATTTAATTTCAATTATTATAATAAAAAAATGGTACGGTTACTTTGATTGCGAGGTACAATACTTAAGAACTTGACGAAGTACAAGTTCTGCATCCTTAAGGAAATACTGGTTTTGTGGAATGGTAATCCTATCTTATTTTGGAGAAAAATTTTTACAAATTCAAATGTGACGTCACTTTGTGTTTTTTTTTAGAATTTCAAATATGACGTCACTTTGTGAGTTGAGGCTTTGACTAACTCGGCTATGTATTTTTTATGTGTTGGATTAAGTTGTTTTATGTAATGTATCCGTTTTTATTCTGTAGTTAGTCCCCACTTTGGTTTTATCATGTATATCTATTATATAGTCATTTTATAAAATTTACTGTTTGCAAAATTATAAATTATTCTAAATAATAAGGATGTTCTTGTCCCAGGCAGAAAACCCTGGCCGTGTTAGGCGCAACTTTTTGGAAGTTTTGGTCCTCGGTGCTCTTCAGGTTTGTACTTGTTTTTGCTTTCAAACTTTTTTCATCTGAGCGTCACTGGTTGGTCTTGTGTGGACGAGACGCACGTCTGGCGTATTGAATTTTAAGCCTAGTACCTTTTGTTAGCTAGTATTCGTGTGTTTCTTTGTCCTATATGTTCTCCCATTTATTTGTATTGTGGTCCTGTCATGTGATGTTGTCGTTTTGGTGTTGTGTTTGTCGTTGCCATCAAAGCGGGAGGTGTGGCATGCCACAAAACCAGGTTCAACCCACCATTTTTTTTCTTAAAATGTCCTGTACCAAGTCAGGAAAATGGCCATTGTTATATTACAGTTCGTTTTCTGTGTGTGTTACATTTTAATGCTGTGTTTTTGTTGTGTCGTTGTTCTCCTCTTATATTTGATGCGTTTCCCTCAGTTTTAGTTTGTAACCCGGATTTGTTTTTATCTCTATCGATTGATGAGTTTTCGAACAGCGGTATACTACTGTTGCCTTTATTTAGCTGAACACATTATGTTGTTTCTATAAGTAGCCTTTATGTTTCTTTAAACGTACGTCGAGTTACGTGCACGTGTCTTTTTATTAGAAATATATAACAACGGTCATGTAAAACAACACATTTTAACAAATTGGTTCTGCTCAGTTATTCCTTGTCTTTGTTGTCACTTATGAGTCTTATGAAAATGAAACAAGCTACTGGTATCTTTTATGAGTTTTTATATCCACTGTTGTGTTGACATGAAACATCACTAATAAGTTCTTTCTTGTAAATTTGCTGTTGATAAAATATTGAGTTATTTGAAACTCTATGGTATTTCTACTTATTTGGCTCAGTTTTTTTTTTTTTTGTGGTTAGTAATTAATGTTCTTCAACTTCGTATTTGAAGTATTTTTCAACTGTTCTAATTCGAGCGTCATTGATGAGTTTTATATAGACGTAAAATATAACTGGTATACAATTTGGTACGCCAGCTGTACCAAATTGTATACCGGTTGTATTTTATAATTTTTCACAACCACTGGGTCAATGTCATTGCTCGCGTTTCGTATGCGACGGTATCATCAGCCCAATAGTCAACATTTTTTTTGTTGACATGAAATATCATTAACAGACTCATTTTTCTGTAAATTAACTGTTTATAAAAGAACGAAGGATATGAAACACCAAGTTTTATCCTTCATCAGGTAAAGATTGCCATAGAACTGTTTTGGCGCAGCTTTTCGGGAATTTTCTGTTTTAAATGTCCTTCAACTTTGGATTTGATTTTGCCTTTCAACAATAGTAATTCGAGCGTCACTGATGTGTGTTATATAGATGAAACGCACGTATGGCGTACCAAATTATCAAACTGTTATCTTTTACCACTGGGTAAATGTCACTGCTGGTGGACATTTCTTCTCCAAAGGTATCATCAGTCTAATTATCCATATATCCGTGTATTGACGAGACATATCATTGATATGCTTATTTGTCTCTTAATTTACTGATAATGAAATATTGGATTTTTCGAAACCCTCAGTTTTTTTTCTTACCCCAGATATAGATTGCCGTAGATATTTTGGGCTCGGCTTTAGGGAATTTTAGGGGTTTTGATGCCCGTCAATTTTATATTTTATATTGCCTTTCAACCGTTTTGATTCGCGCATCACTGATATTTCTTATTAAGGCGGAACTCGAGTCTGGTGTTCAAAATTATAAGCCTTATATGTCCTTGATGAATTATTATAACCACTGGGTCGATGAAAATGCTCTGCGACTTGGTATTTAATTTGGTCTTTCAACCGTTTTGTTTTGTCGTCACTGGTGAGTCTTCTGTAGAAACGTGCGACTGCCATACACAAGTATAGGACTTGTATATTTGATGAGTTTTTTTGTAGTAACTACTGGTAGGTTTATAATGTGTTTGTTTTTATTAGCAACAATTTTGTAAATACGTTATGGTCTATTGATTTTACTTCCATATTTTTTTCATAATTTCCCTTGCAGTTGGTGACTTATTTTCAGCAAATAATTGCTTCATTATTACTTCAACTTTGTGTTTGAATAGTTGTCTTGGATTTGATCATGCAATTTTGTTTTTCCCATGCTCGATATTTGGCTGCGAAACGAGCTGTAATAGCATTATCTGTTATTGTATTGTTTTATTTCATAATAATTCAATATAATTATCTCCATATTGACATTAATTTAAAAAGTGCAGCGCACATTCCTGATGTTAATGAAGCAAAAACAACATTCAAATTCACGCCAGCCTTTGATGGTAAATCGTTTCTTACATCTGCTATATATACTAATTTATCAAACTGTTTAAACCATCAAGATGTTATTGTAAACGGCTGGGAATATAATGTTAAAAACAATAATTTCATTTGTTGCTTTCGTTTAAAGAATGGAAAACCACTAGATATTACTTCGAATCAGAAACTATCCAGTATATATGCACATATGCCACTTCGCAGAATTCAGTATAGATGTCCAGTTCAAGTAGAGTTCAACTTGATTGAATATGTATCGATTGTAAATGATATGAAAGCTACATGTCAAGAGGACATATCATATTATGTAAAAGTATCATTACCACTGGCTTCACAAGATTCCAGTATAGCTATATGCTCTCTAATATCCTATAGATCACAAGATGCTGCAATATTAGTTGAATGGTTCGAAGCACAACGTTTACTTGGTGTAAATAAGATTGTAACGTACACACAAGAGCTTAACAGCGATGCATTGCGAGTGTTGGATTATTACGAGTCCATAGGACTTGCTTATGTAATTCGAGAGTTTGATATGCCAGAAAAAGGTATGTGGTCGTTTGTTTGTTTTCTGTTATTGTGTTCGATTTGTATTCCTTTTGAAGCCAGGTTCTATTTTCTACAGGAATCATACAAATTTGATAATTGATTTGTGTATACATGTATTTTTAATTCTTGTCAATCGAAACCTCCAAAATTCTTGGCAAGCCATCCAGAAGTAACACAAAACTGAAATTTGGATTGATGAATGATCGGTGCAACGGGTTTTTCTGATAGGATTCGTCATGTAGCAGTTACCTAGATAACGATTACTATCAATCTGTAAAATAACGATATGCAACAATCAGAGCGGGTGCTCACACGACATATATTTTCACTCGAATGTTAATAGCAACTGTGAATGATGTAAATGTATGCATGTTATATATGTGACCATTTTAATTTATACTTATTTAAATTAGTCGGGCTAATGTCAGGCTGACATCTAATTAAAATTAACCATTAGTAATGGAACTTTTCATTAGGGAAGGGAAAAGTAGCCAAGTGTGTATATTTGAATTATTTATATCTGTTTATATGGCCTTTAAACATGTTAAACGTTTACCGTTGGTGCACAATTTAGGTTTATTGTTTGCATCTTATTTATGTGCTTATAAGTAAATCATAGTATAATACTTCGATTAATTTGTAAATTTTCAAAATAAAGAACGATTTTCATAAAACAGTAGATTATGGTTAGTGCGAATAAATTGGGACTTTTTAAAATGCAATAGCAAAAATTCTACCAAAATAAATTCCACAGAAAGATAAAAAAAAAAAAAAAAGGATATCTTTTTAAAGCATATATTTGCATCTCTGCCACCAGGAAACAGCTTTCTATGAAGAAATATAAAAATGGGCAATAATCATATCGAAAGAGGATATCGTAGATATGCAACAAATCAGTAATAGCAACAATAAAACTATTCAGACTATACTGTTCAATTAATTAAAAAACATTGTGTGGTTTTTAGTTTATATATGGGTCATAATATACATTTACTATTTCTTTAGAACATTGATCGCAATACCATCACCATTACTGCGCCGGATGCACATTTCGACAACTAATTTCTTTTCAATGAACAAATAAGCGGCACACTGTAAAATGTGCAATGGCATATATTTCAATCTACTATTTTTTTTTTAAAACAAGCAGTTTAAATTCAAATCAAGTTATGAATTGGTGTGCCATGTGTCATTTCGTTACAACATTTGAATGTTTCACACGGTAAACTGTTTTACAAAGGATCTTAGCTATCCCGGACTTTCATGTATTGTGTATAAATTAACTGTTACAACTTTTTAATAAACAAACATGTCATAGCCGTAAAAAATTTTATGGCATTTACACAATTTATTTATGACTGTTTCAACGTTTTTGGGACAGTTATAAATTAACTGTGACAACTTTCAAATAGTTGAAGCAGTCATATTATAACTGGTACAACCTTTTCGCTGTTTAAAAAAATTATTTATGACCGTTGCAACGTTTTTAGAGTTGTGACAGTTATAGATTAAGTGTTGCAATTTTAATGATTGATTGATTGTTGGTTGCTTAATGTTCAGTGACACATATTTCACACAAGTTCAGGACGAGTTACTTTGTCAAAATAGTTGCAGCAGTCCTATTATTACTGTGATAACAATTTCAAGCGTTGTTGCAGTCGGCTTATGTTGGAAACAACTACTTTTAGAACTACTGCAATAGTGAAGATTACAACTTTTATCAGTCATAAAATGACTGTTACTGTTATGGACATTTCTTTTGTAATGTATTGCCTGAGGCTAACATATTTTGAAATTTAAAAATTATTATAAACGTTGAAGAACATGTACATTTATAAATAACAAAGCAGTTACTAGTAGCAAAACTCTATGTTTTGTATACAGGTGAAGTTGCGATATACACTGTACTATTTCTTTGATTATTATGTTTAATGGCATGCTCTGTTTTTGAGCTAATTCTATAGCTGGAATTTATAAGAATATTTATGGTACAATTATGTTCTCGTGTCTCGTAAAATTCATTTCTCACTCGGCAAGAATTGTCGATTTCTAGAATAAACATCGATATTCCATATTGTTCTAATAAAACATGATGACGGCCGTGAAACTCATGAATGGATTACTTTATCTTCACTATTCGGAACCCTTGATACTATTGTCTTTTTTTCCAATGAAATCATGATAATTTACGCAAACTATGGAATCATGTATGAGCTGGAAGATATATCATTCATATTCTGGCGCTGTTGGCATGTTTTTACGAAGGAATATAAAATTTATTTTGAATTATCTCCTCTTTAACACACAAGTAAATGGACATCTTGAATTAACATTGACAGATTTTGCGGACTGATGACTTTATTGCACACTTTATTGGAAATTTCATAAAACTAGAGGCGTAACAGACTGGGTAGTTATATATATATATATCCTATGCTTACTACTTATATTTTTAGGTGCATATAAACAATTTAAAAGTCATATTTTCAGAAAAGTATTCAATATAGGGAACGATATTAACATCATACAAGAAATTCAAGCGTACATGTAATACACTCATCATAGATACCAGGATTAAAATTTTGTACGCCAGAAGCGCGTTTCGTCTATAAAAAACTCATCGGTGGCGCTCGAATAAAAAAAAAGTTAAAAAGGCAAAAAACAGTACGAAGTTGAAGACCATTGAGGAACCAAAATTCCAAAAGATTTTGTCAATACAGCTAAAGTTAACTTAATATCAAACTAGCGCATGTTATATATTGAAAAAACAATGAAATGACATTTAAAAATGAAGTATATACAACAACGGGCAAACAATTAAGTTGGCGATGTAATACATTTTTTTAGAAGAAACGCACGTCTTGCGTAGAAAGTTACAAGCCTGGTTTCCTTGATAAATTATTTTTATATTTATAAGAGGCTTTTAGGTTGCAATTCTGTAAATACAGACAATGTAATTTCCCATAGGAACTCCCTTTGCGGCTAAAACTGTGACACTTTTACTATGAAGTTTCGTGAAAAATAATATCCCAGAACGGAAAGTTTATATGCACTACTATTTTATTCAAAGGTCAAAATATAGGGCTGTGCGGCATATTTTCAACATTTATATGCCCTGAACTTCTAAGAGTTTAAACTTATACTAAAATTCTATACTACCCTTACCTCCATTTTTTGACCTCCTAAGCATTAAAATTTAGCCGCTACCATGTTTTTCTATACTGGTTACATTCCCAAGTGATGTCTCTATGAGATGAAACACAGAGATCATCAATGGGAACCAGTACGTTAACAAATTAACATACCTATGAATATTAAATATCTCCCCAAAAGAGGCGTGGTTTGAGAAACAGCTGTATTTACAAAGTGCAACCTATACAAACATTTATTCAAATAGAAAACTCTCTAAAAACACTTTTTCTCACAACAATACTTATTTATCACAATTATAGCCTTAAAGAAATCACTGCATATACTCTAAGTCTCCTTTTACAGTACATTTTATACCCCTACCCCTGTTTCAATTTTTTAAAGATTTTGAAAACAAGACTCTAATTATTGCCAGCTTACCCTATGTGCATGTTTTCTGACATGAACTGTCTAAAACCTGTTTGAAACTATTTTGATAACAAATTGAAAGCATTTTAGAATACTATAAATGTATTGTTTAGTAGTTAAGCATTCCAACATTCAAGATTATACAAAGTATCCAATCCTGCCTGTGTCTCCAGTCCACATCTTACTGTATGCCTATTTGTCAATGAAAGTTCACAATTTCTGCCTCAAATGGTCAGTTTAGAATTCTTGTCACAACAGTATCATTCCTAACCATATATCTAACATAAGTTAGTTAATATATGTCCTAGAAGTGTTTAAACAAAGCCATATTTGCAAAAGTTGTATTTATGAAGATATCAGTCTGGTGCATAAATTCACTAAAAGTTTGATTGAAATGACTGCTTACATCTGATTTTTGCATAACTTCCTAGCACAGTTATTGTTTACTTTATAAAAGACCTTTAAAATAAAAAAAATCATAGCATTTACAAGTTAAATTATCTGTTTTATGACTCAGGGGTAGGCATTTTTCTCTGTGTTTTGCCCCTGGGGCCTCACATTTCCTAATTTTTTCCCCTGTTTCTAGCAATGTGGAATATTTACTACATATTTAGGATAGAACACACTATTGTAAGTTTTACTGAGGTCTTTTTGTAATTCTAGCTTGTACTTTTTTATGCCGCAGTCACAAAAAAGCACATTTAGGCGTTACGGCTTACTTTTGGGTTATCGACAGGACAAAAATACCCCACCAGAAATATTTAGGAAGGATCAATGAGTTGCAATTACTGCGAAGAGTAAATATAAGCACTTCTAAACAATTTAAATTACAAATAGGCATATATTATGAATTTATTTTGAATTCAGGGCTTTGGGTAAACCATGCATACTGTAAACTGTGAATTTATGCTGAGTCATCATAGTTAAGGCCCAGGATTTTCTCAATCTTCATGAAATATTTATAAAACTTCATATTTGAGTTAAATTCTTTAAAATCTCTGAGATAAACCAGATTTTGTGAAATTCTGTATGTTCTATTTTTTAACCCTATATAGGTTGCAATTCTGTAAATACAGACAATGCAATTTCCCATAAGAACTCCCTTTGCGGCTAAAACTGTGACACTTTTACTATGAAGTTTCGTGAAAAATAATATCCCAGAACGGAAAGTTTATATGCACTACTATTTTATTCAAAGGTCAAAATATAGGGCTGTGCGGCATATTTTCAACATTTATATGCCCTGAACTTCTAAGAGTTTAAACTTATACTAAAATTCTATACTGCCCTTACCTCCATTTTTGGACCTCCTAAGAATTAAAATTTAGCCGCTACCATGTTTTTCTATACTGGTTACATTCCCAAGTGATGTCTCTATGAGATGAAACACAGAGATCATCAATGGGAACCAGTACGTTAACAAATTAACATAACTATGAATATTAAATATCTCCCCAAAAGAGGCGTGGTTTGAGAAACAGCTGTATTTACAAAGTGCAACCTTATATAAAACACCAAGCAGCAACTGTAGTATTAACGGATCGTCACACATATATATCTATGCAGTCTCTGTTGTAAATACTTAACCTGTTTTCAACTTTGAATTTTTAGAATTATACAAGCGTGTTCCAGTTATTAATTTGTATTCCGTTAAGGATTGTTTGAGCTTATTCAGAATATATTGATATGATTCATTTTACATCATCAATATCATACTGATGAAGGATATGTGTTATATATACTTATATTTATTGTTTACGAGTTTATTATAGTCTTATGATTTGTGCAACGATTCTGATCAAATATAAAAATATACGAACAGGATGAAATAATATCGTATTGACGGAAATTTCAGAACAATAAAAGGCCTTCATCATTGTATGTCTCGTTTTAAAATGTGATAAAACAATGAATGCGTTGTGTGTCAAAAAAGCCAATTCACTCAGAAAAAAAAAACGTTAAAAAACATACAATTCTTTTTAGTGAAAATAAATTGTTTTTTTTTTTTTAATTTATTTGTTGACTGTTGCAAAAGTAAATACTTATATTTTTGTTTATGATTGCGTGAAAAACTGATCACTTTTTATTTAAGTATTCAAATTAGAACACTATAATACTTGACCTAAAAAGAAGGTTTAAAAAAATCAGGAGATGTGGTATGATTGCCAATGAGACAATAATCCACCAGAGTTCAAATGAATTGACAACCGTACGGCCATTAACAACAAGAAAAGTAAATTTATAATTCGGAAATTCATGTTCAAGATAATGGTTTTGTCTCTTATCGTTTACCTCTTTTTATCCATTTTCTTTTAATATGCAATTGATTCAAACATTTTATAAAAAAAAAAAAATAATAGTTGAATCGATAAAACTGCAATAACGATGTAAGCTTAAACAGAGATTGATATCTAATTTAGAAATTGCATGTAAGCACTATAAATTGTGTAGCTGACATTTTGCATTCATATTTATCCGTAATTGAAGACTGCATGTTTATTTGTATACGTGTGCTTATTTGTGTCGTTAAGTTTTAACGTGTGTGTAAGCTTTTAGTCTTGGCTGTTGTATTTATTGCAAACAATTCAAATTTAAATTAAAATAATGCACATCTACTCATTCATTTAAGACA
Source organism: Mytilus californianus (assembly GCF_021869535.1). Classification (NCBI taxonomy): domain Eukaryota; kingdom Metazoa; phylum Mollusca; class Bivalvia; order Mytilida; family Mytilidae; genus Mytilus; species Mytilus californianus. The sequence goes on from NW_026262581.1 coordinate 1,032,696, forward strand.
AACTTCCTAGATTTCTTGGAGAACAGAATGCAAGGCAATGGACTGACAAAGAAGTTGTATCTCTTGATTGCAACGCACGACTTCTTGGATTTAAGTATGTCATAATGTGTGACAAAGATGAATTTGTGGTGCCGAATTTCACGAAGTTTGGATTTTCATTACGGAAAGCACTAGTACGTATCTTTTTCCTTAACAAATTATATATCACATCAGGTTTTTAAATAACCCCTTAAGTCAACAGGGCATTTCGTCTACATTAGGAAGACTAGCGTTTAGAAGACTGCTTATTTTTTAATTCGGTAAAAGCTTTCAATAGAAGGGCAATACATCTAGTCTATGAAATAATGCAAATAACACTCCCTAGACCATTTGAAAATAGTGCTCGCAAAGGTATAAGCAGTTCATTTAAGAAACTTCGAATGATAAATGTAAATACCTGCATGTGCTTTTTTTAGATATCAATTGTTTGGACCTGAAATGGAAGGCGGAAATGTTATCAACAAAACGTCTAAAATGTGATGTAAAGTATTTAATCCAGACGAATTAAGACTTTTCTGAAAGGAAAGTTGCAACACACCTATATTCTACTGATATCTAGAAGGACTTTTCATACCTTGATCTTTTCCCCACTATTGACACAGATGGACGACTTCACACTAAAATCTATGACAAACGGGATGATTTCAACTTCCCAATTATCAATTTCCCAAACTCATACATACCTCAATTGATACGTTATGCTCGTGTATTTTCACTCTATACGGACTTCATAAAACAGGTGTGTGTTCCTTACGCAGAAACTGCTCCAACAGAGTTATGAGGAGGAAAGATTAAAAATGACACTCCGTTAATTTTATGGATACCATCACGAATTGGTTGATCTATACGATGTGTCTGTGTTTAAACTAACTAACGACATTTTTACCACGTCTTAGATTGTGGTTTACCATCTACGTCGTCTGTCTGCTAAGTACCGAACGTGACCTATTCTCGAATATGACTGTTTTGCCAAGTGTGAATTCGCATTGCTATACGACGTCACTCGGTATTTATACATCCAATATTCAGTATTTAGTTATGATATTTCTTTTGTAAGTACCGTTGGATATTGTGTTATGTCCTATTGTTTATGGCTTGAAATCTGGATGTCTTATTTGTCAGTATAGTCGAGTTAATTTCCATTTTTTCATGGATAAAGTATTGTGTAAGTCAACATAATTATGACGTCGTCACACATTAATTTAAAATAGCCTTTCAAGACCGTCATAATCATGATAATTATTTGGACTAGTATTGTGAAAATAGTTGTGAATTTATAGATCTCGTTCCATAAAATTGTATGAATGTCAAGATTATATATACGTCACAAAAATACGTCACCTTTTGTGGCGTTGATCCATTCATGTGACGCAGTTTGTGGTGTCCTGTGCTGTCGTTAATTCATGGTAGATGTCAGTTGTTATTCTACGGTTTACATATTGTAATGTATTATTATATTTTTTATTTATTCATTTCTCTGTGCTGAGTCGTCATTTTAGCGATATTTTTTAACATTGCCATATAAGTGGGTGGTTTGGCTAATTATAAAACCAAGTTCAACCCATCATTTTTTCTTATAATGTCCTGTTAAGGGTTTCTGTTGTATTGTTTTTTTCCTCTTATAATTGGTGTGTTTCCTTCGGTTTTAGTTTTTAACCCAGATTTGTTTTCTCCTAATCGATTAATGACTTTTAAACAGCGGTATACTACTGTTGCTTTTATTTATAACTTTTTGGAATTCTTAATATAAAAAAAAAATAATCCAACATGCAGGTTTATCAAAAAATGTCCCTCTTTTTTGTTTAGATACACAATAAACTCTAATTGAGAATACATTTTCATCTGCAATACATGGAAAATTTAACCAATCTTAATTACCTGACCATCAAATGGTACAATACAACAATTCAGGACGCTATGCATTGAACAGCCAGCGTTATTGTATACGTAATTAAATTGCACACTATATCGGCGAAACACGACTTAGACTAAACGAAATGCAAAAAAAATGTTCCTTTTTCGTCTTATGTATTTGATCCTGTTTACACTACAGTTCTTTATAATACTTTTTACAAGCCTGATAATTAAATTTTTTCTATGAAAGTCATGATTATAGAAAAACAAATCGATTGGACATGCATTAAGAAACGATGTAGCATACGGGTTTCTTTCATGTCATGTAGCCCGGTGGATGTCTGCTTGTTTCTCCCTGCACAACACATACTTTTTATATGCAAAACTCATTATCTGAAATGCTTTAAAAAGACTACGTGAATCCAACGTATGTACTTGTACCACTCACGAGAAAAAAGGTTCACTTATCTCAAATATCCGTGTGTATCTCCATCTGTGATTACTTGCATAAGAAAGATGATTCTAATTTCCCTGTTTAATATTTGATAGCAACTCCTACCAACATTTCGTTCGTATTATTTACATTTTGATATGTCCGGGCCTTTTATAGCGTACTATACGGTATGGATTTTGCTTATTGTTGAGGGACGTCCGATGTCATGTTATAACTCAAATTCACGTTAATTTTCTGGTGGATATCTGTCAGAGGTTTACATGCCAAAAGACGTTATAAATCGGACCAAAATATTGTTCGCAGTACTATATTTCTGTTTTTGTAAAGACTATGTGAATTTGGATGGCGGGGGTAACAAACATAAGATGCTCACAGGCTCATTCCATTATGAGTTATTGCTTTTTATCTTAATAGTGGAGCGGCAAAATCTGAAAAGACTCTTAGTTAAGGAGTTTAATGCACCCAAAAGAACACACACCTGGAAATGTTTTTAAATGAAATAATAAATATTCAACTTATTTTGTAAACATGCCGTAAGAAAATCGTATGGTCTTAATTCCGTAAGAATTGCCTTATTTAGCATTATGCAGTTTATAAAACAAAATCGCTGATTTACTAAAATGATTATTTTTACTACGAATCACCACATGCAGGCTATATTTGATCATGCAAATGTAAGAATAAAACATTAATGATAAAAGGCGACAATGATTTCGTTTTCATATGTTTACCAATAAAATTTTGTGAAGGTTTTTATTTCAGTAGTTTTGGTTAACTACCTGTTTCCGTTTATGATAAGACAATAATTATTCGCTTCATTTGTATTTATTTTGCATATAAATACACTTTGAAACATAGAACTTCCATTTGAAACAATTTAAATTCTATTTTGGAGAAATTCATAATTTGAATAAGGCACACCAATCCGTCAAATGATGCATTTAAATCCAGAATTGTGGTCCGAAACTTTTATTTCCATTTAATCCTCAACCCGATCAGTTCTATCCCTCTGAAGCTAAAATTCTATTTGCCTTTCACATTGAAATTGTTTATTTATTACCTTTAGAGGTCTTTACGCATTGCTAAAGTAGATTTTTTGTTAATTTCATTGTTTTTTCTATTTTGATCGACAAAAGAGGTTATTATTATTATTTTCTATCATAGTTTACATTGTGTTGAAATTTGCGTTTAAAAAATATTCCGGATCTACTGTGCAAAAATTTCCGGAAAGTGTAACAATAAAAATAAGAAGATGTGGTATGATTACTCTCCACAAGTGACCAAGTGACACAGAAATTATCAACTATAGGTATCCGTACGGCCAGTTCATTTGTCCTTTAAACTTGCTTCAGCTAGCGCCAATTGAGTCAAAACATCGTTTATCAAATTTTCAGATGTGTATTACATGTATTTGTAAAACTGAAAGTCCTGGAAAATTCTACATTTTCACTCACAATGGCAAAGTAGGCTTTATTGAAACTACTGAAGTACGACAATATGAGATTAATAAAGATTAAGAAGATTGAAGAAGATTTTTTTTTCTGTCAATCATATCATTTCGGGAAAAAGGTAAATGCCATAAATTAGACATCAGTAAAAACAATCTTACTCGTTATAAACAAGAATTAATGGAAATGGTTGTAAGCATATCTAGAATAACAACCCGATCTGACTGGTATTCCTGCAAATTTTGTAAGACCAACTGAAAAGAAACAAGACTGCATACAGTTAAATAAAAAAACAGAATGACAAATATCCCAGAGGCAACCAGAATTAAATCATGAAATTGAATCAAAGATTTTATATATTTTTGTTTTATAAAAATGCACTTTACCATTCGCCCTGTTTAAGTTATTAAGTATACACCGAAAACACCAATAAAGTGAAAGCAGAAAGCAAATCTTTAAACCAGAATACTGAAGTCGTGAATTTGATATCCGAAATAAATTCTTATCTAATTAGGTTAAACATAAGGCATTACTTTTGCGTGTTTTTCTTCCAAAGGAGCATGCTGACACAACGGATACATTGGAAAATAGGTTGTAGAATTATTACGGCGATTCAATTATTATTGAATTACAACAAAGACAGGGTAAATCTAAAATAGTATTCATCAGTTCCATATCTTTAGCATCTGGTGCAGTAAAGTTGGTACCCTTAATGTTATTATTACCACTGGGTCAATATTTCTGCTGGTGGACTGTTAGTCCCGATGGTATCAACAGCCCAGCAGCCAGTACTTCGGTACTGGCATGAAAACACGGATATTGTTCTGTTTCAAAAGGTTTGAAATTATTTGAAATTAAGGTATACATCTCCTTCATGCAAAGCTCTGATTCCTAGCATGTCTTTGTCTATACTTTTTGTATTGTTTGCTTTATAAGCTCTTCATCTTTTTTTAATAAGTTTTGGATTTTAAAATATTTTGACCCCGATCATCACTGAAGAGACATTTCTTGTCGAAATTCGCATCTGCTGCAGTAAAATTGGTACCGTTAATGTTTTTACTATTGATGATGCCATTAAAGCTTTCGCACAAATGACTCATATATCTGCATTGTAGTTTCAGACAGGAATAGTTTCTAGCCTAAGCATTGTAGGCGTTACATTCCTCTTCATGAGTTGTGCAAGTCAATGAATTCAGTTCTATGTTCGTTCCTACCAACTGCCCATGCTATTAAAGGATGTGACACTACATCATCTTCAACAAATCCTTACTAAAGGCACTGAAAGAAACACCCGATCAACACAATGAGTTATATCAGATCAATTCAATGACTTATCCTATATATCACCATAAGATATATATGATAGCAAGGCGGTGTGATGCGAAGAAAAAGTCTACACATTGCCATACAAATCAGAGCAGGATCCGTGTGTAATTTGCAACCTGTAAATGCTCCAACTAAGTCCAGCTTCCGCCTTGTGAAGCATCATTTAAACTACACGTGTTGAAATTTCTTTTGAAATGTCTGGTGAATGCGCATAAAGCCAAGTCGGTTATTGGGTCGCTTTTACAATTTTGGTTGGAAAGAAGGAAATTGTGGTCTTGAACCTTTCTTGTTTGAAGGTCAAATGTCATATGACTTCCTTCAAGGTTCGGTGTGCATGTGCAAAGGAAATGCAGTGTGCAGTAAGGGTTGTACGTTTTGAAGAAAACGCTTTGGAAGCTTTATAACGTGTTGTTTTCATTTTTTACAGCACTGGGTCGATACATCTGCGGGTGGACTATCAGTCCCCGAGGCTATCATCAGCTCAGTAGTCAGTATTTCGATACTGACATGATTTATAACAAACCTTTCTAAAATTGTCCGTTTATAAGTTTTGAAATTATTAAGAAACTAAGGTTTCAACTCCCTCAGGCAAAGTTGGCCTTAGATGGATTTGGCTATTATTTTAGATCCTTTTTTATTATAAAGCTCTTCAACTGTTTCGGTTTTTATACATCCTTGGCTTTCAAAAATTCGGATTTGAGCGTTCCTGATGAAGGTAAATCCAGGAAAGCGCTTCGGACGCATGAAATTAATAACGTGTTATTTTCATTTTTTGAAGATAATTTGTCTTCTACTGAACTTTGTCAATGTCAAGCATCAGACCTGTGTCATTTTATCAATACACACATGACAGATGTCGATGATGATGATGCTTGATTATCTGAGCTATTTACATTGTAAACATTTGAATGACTAAAACGTACTTTACATTCAGTTATTGTCTATTTTTTTGTTATTAATACATTTATGTAAGTAAGTACACACAAATTATTTCCGTTCTATACGATATAGTTATTGGCACATTCCGAGCGTCAAATATTAAACGCCAATAAAAGTTGACAGGATACTAATATATTTTAAAAAAGTTTATACGAAAACATTTTTATGTAAAAACAGAAATGTCAAAGATACCTTTAGTCTGAAATGAAAATTTCAATTACTGACTAAAAAAGCCAGTGGGACTAAATTCTATAAAATAAAGTTTTTTCCCTCCTTACTTCTCGTTTAAGTTTTAGATACTGACAAGTCTATCAAAACTTCATTTTTATGTAAATTTTGCATAATCAAAGTTCAAGGTTATCCTTGTATGAAAACAAAATGGAGTCATACATGAACAAAATTTGTTAACTAATAAAACGTCAATTTTAACATATAGAAACGTTATTTTTTTTTTAAATTTGATATCTCCTACAAGCTTCATTAATGTTGAATATTGTTCTCTGACTTATCAATATGTTTACAATTTCTGAAATAAACACCAAATTTACAGTTCGGACAACATTTGGAACACTACTGTTGCCTCTGATCTATAATTGCATTACAAGGACAAGAACTTGTACTGGGAGACATAGGATTCCCTCGGACATACTTCCATATTAGCATATTATTAATCAAGTATTTTGCATCATCCGTTTAATATATCCCCCATTGAGTTTTAGTAAAGGTTGCCTAAATTAAAAATTAAGATTCTATCCGAAATTCCCAGTGATAAAAGCGCTTTATGAGTAATAATACATGAACCAGAATTCCTTTGATACCCTTAAAACAAGACAAACGCAAATGATATTCATTATGATAAGAAATCAACGTTTTCTTATAAGAAAAACATCAGATTTTGTACCAGAAAAGCATAATATTTAAAACCTTTGTGTAAAGTACAGTGACCTGTTTCTTTCTTTTAAAGATATAACTTCATGGAAAGAAAAAAAAATCTAAATTTCTTTTCATTATTCCTATCTACACTGACTACACTAAAATGATAATACTAATACTGATATTTATACTAATATTTCTACTAATAATAATACTAATTATTATATTTGTCAAAATAATACCAAAAAGTCTTTCTCTAAAGAAAAGGTGCAATACTTTGTACATGTTATAATGCAAGAAAGAGCGCACGACGAAAAATGATAAATCCGAATACAAAATGAATTGTGGAAGTAACTAACAATGGCAATGCCAACTCGCTTGTCACAGTAAAAGTGATACTATAAATCAGTATTTACAAAAAATACCGAACTCCAAGGTAAATTCAAAAATGGTTTAGTTCCATAAAAACTGACAAAATAAAACTTTACATTTGGTAACAAACGGAACGAATAGAAAACAGCTGCTATATTCCTTGCCTGGTACATGCATTTTCACACAAAAATGGTGGGTTAAAACCTGGTTTCATAGATAACTTAACCTTTTACTTGTATGACAGTTGAATATATTTCGCTTATATTGACAACATTAGGTGAGTAACCAAAACAGACATAAGTGGTTAATGTGACACTTTCTGGGATCCAGCAGTCAAAAGAATGTAAACATACATCGAACAAAACTGACTTTAACATTCAAACAAGCATACACATACATCAGACAAAGAAAAAAACAAGGTTATTGTAGTTAATAGTACATACAATCAAACAAACAAATCTGACAATCAAGTTTTTGTAGTTAAAAGTGCAAACAATGTAGTACATGTACAGCATATTGTCTTAATAGTAAACACTTTCCGGATAAAGTACAAATAGAGTTAACTATATATACAAGGGTAATCGAAACGAAAATAACACCTTGAAAACTGCATGCATTCGAATCGCACAGAGCACAAGAAACATCCAAAGACAAAAAACTAGAAAGGTGGATGCGCAAAAAACCGAGCCACGACACGAATCATACGAACAAAAGGAACGTACAAGTAAAAAAGAAAAATAAAGCTGAACTGTTAAGTTAATAAAATGATACACAACTTCTCAATTATCCATCTATAACCCAAGATCATTGTGTATTATTTGGGACCATGATCTATTTTGTATATTGTCTCAGTTGTTGTAATACAAATATATGGTGGCATGTTCATTTCAAAACAATATCTTAATCCACCATTTTCTGCCTAAGGAAATGTCTGTACTAAGTCAGGAATATGACAGTTGTTTTCCATTCATTTGATGTGTTTGAGCTTTTATTTTGCCATCTGATAAAGAAAGGACTTTCCGCTTTTAACTGATGTTGGAGTTCGATATTTTTGTTATCTTTTACTTGTTTTTGTTTAGGAAAGGTATGATTATTGTGTTCTTTATTTTTACTGGTGATGATATGTTTCTTCAATGAACCAATTACTAAAAGCGGTGCGGAAATGTCAAGACAACCAGTAAAACTAGATTTTTTTTTTATATACGTCATGGTTTCATATGTATTTGCATTTTTATTGCGGTTGTTTGAATGTCAATCCGTATTCGTTTCACTCAAAATGTAATGTAAATACTATTGTAGCTGCTGTTTGTTGGCTACTATTTACTGTCAAATGCACAATTGACATGTCGTGACTAAGGAGTGGTACGCCATGTTGACTTGCTGAAATCCATGAATGATCGAATGATGTAACAGAATAGAAAATGAAACAACACCTACCTCAAAACTCCATTTTAATGCAATATTATCCGAATTCAGAGTGTACACGTAGAGGAATAATCTTCAACTTGAGACTTTTCATTCGTACGACGTCATGTTTTGACATGACATTAATGCGCCAAAATCATTCATGGAATTTCGTTGAATTTTATTTTATTTTGAGCTATACAATTTTTAAAATCTTATGCATTTATTCTTTTTATTATGCATTGGAATAGGAATAACGGTTCTGTAGTTTCCTTCTTCAATTTGAAAACAACGAAATCCACATAGTGTTTGCACATAGGTAACGATACATGTGGATTTACGTGGGAGATAAATTGTAACAGCCATCAATATGTACATCTCTGAGTTTGGTATATATATCGATATAGTATAGATATATTGAGAATTTTATCACGCTGTTGTTTACAAAGCGAAAGAAGCACGTCATATTGAATCGGTGATAATTTATTTTTATTTTCTTTCATTTATATATTGATTGTATTCCAGGATCAAATGTTTGACATAAAAACAGCAGGAGTTCAGTTAAACCCAAAAGTACATGTCACAACATGGATACCTGACAACCGATCAAGTACCTTGTTTATCAACAAATACCTAAATAGCACCACCTCAATTGCTGACAGACATAAATACATTTACATGCCTCAGCGAACTGTTGTTGGATCGACTACTATTCACTCCTTTACCGCATGCAGAGGCTATAAAAGGTACAGGAATCGACACATATCTTTGTGTGTGTTTTTAGAATTTAAAATGTGACGTCACTTTGTGTGTTGAGGCTTTGGCTAACTCGGCTGTGTATTTTTATGTGTTGGATTAAGTTATTTTATGTAATGTATCCGTTTCTATAGTTAGTCCCCACTTCGGTTTTATCATGTATATCTATTATATAGTCATTTTATAAAATTTACTGTTTGCAAAATTATATATTATTCTAAATAATAAGGATGTTCCTGTCCCAGGCAGAAAACCTTGGCCGTGTTAGGCGCAAATTTTTGGAAGTTTTGGTCCTCGGTGCTCTTCAGCTATGTACTTGATTTGGCTTTCAAACTTTTTTCATCTGAGCGTCAGTGGTTGGTCTTGTGTGGACGAGACGCACGTCTGACGTATTGAATTTTAAGCCGAGTACCTTTTTTAGCTATTATTCGTGTGTTTCTTTGTCCTATATGTTCTCCCATTCATTTGTATTGTGGTCCTGTCATGTGATTTTGTCGTTTTGGTGTTGTGTTTGACGCTGCCATAAAAGCGGGTTCAACCCACCATTTTTTCTTAAAATGTCCTGTACCAAGTTAGGAAAATGGCCATTGTTATATTTTAGTTCGTTTCTGTGTGTGTTACATTTTAATGTTGTGTTTTTGTTGTGTCGTTGTTCTCCTCTTATATTTGATGCGTTTCCCTCAGTTTTAGTTTGTAACCCGGATTTGTTTATATCTCTATCGATTTATGAGTTTCAAACAGCGGTATACTACTGTTGCCTTTATTTATAAATGCAAGATAGAGCGATGGATTAAGCCCCAATATTTTAAAATTGTTTATAAATGATCTACCGGAAACAGTTTCATTATGTACAGACCCAGTTGACCTGAACAACAGCATACTTAAATGTCTAATGTAGGCAGATGATATTGTTGTTTTTTCTTATATACCTATATGGAGTTTTTTTTAAGACCAATAAGTCTTTTTTTCAAGAAACAACCCGGATGAAACCAAATGTCAATGAAATTTGCCTCAATGAATAACATAATGACCTGTGTAAGGTCATTAGTTTCACTGATTAAAATGCAAACTATAATAAACTCGAACATTCAATTCATTTGATAGACATCGTGTGTTGTTGCCAATTGGGATTTTTATTTTTTATTTTCCATCTTTTATAAGTTTAAGACAAAATATATACATTCCTCCATTTATTAGATTGAAATATCAAAAAATGTCGTTGACACACATTTTAACTTTCGAAACATATAATGTGAAGTTTTTTTTTAATTTATCGCTACAATGAAGGGACATTTTTTGAGATGAAATTGATAATGCAAAACTTCTCATAACACTTTTAAAACAAGCCAAATGTTAACACATTTGTGCGTATGACTTGTATAATCTCATTGATTCACACTGCATTGGAAATCATACTTTGATTCATGGATGTTCGTTTTTCGTGTTAGACGTTCACCACGATTTAGTGCTCTCTATGTGCGAGTTCTTAACTTTTGACATTTATATAAACCTTTTACTCTATCAAACGATCAAAATAGCCAACATTCTCATTTTCTATAGAATAACAGCCACGCACTGTATAATTAAAAGGAGGGGGGGGGGGTGATGGATTAGCGTATTAATTAAAAATTGAATTGCAAGAAAAAAGAAAGAAAACAATAGTTCGTTTTAAAAATTGTACCAAAAAAATCATCTGCTTTTCCGCGATAAAAATATTATGGAAAAAAACCACAGCATTCCCTTTTCATAAACTAAATTACAATAAATTACTTACACGGTTATATGTATTTTTCATACACCATAACGATTCATTTGTGTCTTGATTCATGCAGTATCTAAATTAATTAGTGAGGTTTACTACACATTTTACATGTGCCGTAGGGCGTATTTAAACCTGAACGCATCAGAAAAGAATACCCCACTTTAGTTTGATCGGTAAAAAAGGATGCAAATCTTTGCAGAAAAATAATATTTTTTGACGGTATATAAGTTAGATAATGCATTATTTAAGTTTTTTCTTGTCATATAAGAACCCAGGAATAACTTGTGTATCTAGTGATAAATTTACATAGTGTACAGATGAGCTATACAATAAATCAATGAAAGCTTGTTTTGAATTACAACAATGCCTCGCATCATTAAATCCCAGTGTCTCAACTTCAATGCATCTTTATGGCCATATCATTAAACCTATTTTAATGTTGGGCAGTGAAATATGGGGAATATGTTCAACCACTTCAGTTGAAATTAAGAACAAGAATGATAACATTTTAGAAAAAGGTTTATTCAAAAGATATATCTGAAAAATCACACACAAAATTTATGAAATTTATTCTCGGGATTTACAGAAAAGCAAACAATGTTGCTGTTATGTTTGAATTAGGAAGATTTCCTATAATTATTCTATTTCCGTGGTTATGTTTCAATACATGTGAAAATATCACTACGTGGTTTTCTAGTATTGTTTTTTAATCGAAGTACTAGAATTATCAATCTTAAATGTAAGTGTTGGCCGATTATGTCATATTATAAAAGATAAATTATGTCAAAATGTTCGGAATTATTGGAAAGATTTTAGAGGAAATACTGTTAAATCAGATAAAGGTAAACTCTTGACTTATTTTTCAAATATATTTTTCTGGTACAGAACGATATTTGAAATAAGGAAAATTTGAAGATAAACAAGCACTATGCAAGATCAAATCATTGCACACTCCATAAAAATAGAGACGGATAGACATGCAAAAACTAAATAGATAAATCACAAAGGTTATGAAAAAAATGCACGTTGGGTGTCCTCTTTATAATCTCTCGCTGGAAACTATCAACATAGGACAAATATGTGTATAAGTAACCAATTTATAATATTTATTCTTCCTATTATATATCATCTGTTTCATTACTGTTTTTTACACACATGCTTATGGCTCTGATCTGGTTGTGGCATAAGATCTTATAATTTAGTTGATTATATTTATATGTATATATGATGGTCCAAATATTTGTGTCAATTATAAAAAAAAAATACTTTGCTCTTCATAGGCCCTTTGATTGTAAGGAAAATATCTTATCCTATCTTATCGTATAAAGTAAGTAACAATTTCAACATTAATACACTTTATAATTTTAAAACAAACATGTTACAAACATCCCAGGATGCAACTTATGTGTCCAGATCACACAGAAGAATTATTTGCGAAACAATCAAATTAAACACCACAATATGACATTCTACTTTGTCAAACATAAATTCGTCCTTATATTTTCATTGTTTTTTGTTTTTATTTGTGTATTCTATATGTTGGGTTTGCATAATTTGTGTATGCTTTTGTCGTGTTATTATAATGTAAGATCACAAACTCGTTTTCAATTTGTTTTTGTCCTTTTTAACTGTTTTAGTTGTAATTAAAAATGACTGGGTTTTTTTTTCAGATATACAGCAATGTCTACTGTGTTAGACTTCCATCATTACCGGTCTTGTGCAAACAGTTTTGTCAAATATCAGTCGGTCTTAAACAGAGAAAAACAAACAAATAATATCGAATATCATGGAAAAAACACTGGAAATGTATGTGCAGATTTCAAACAGCATGCGCAAAGTGGAATGAAGGTTATTGGTAAACAAATCGAAAAAAATGTTTTGGAAGTAAGAAAACAATTGGGTATTGCATATCAATAATCATGATGTTGAAAATATGTCATTGTTAAATCTTAAATCACAAATCCTAGTTTTAGTATTAATGTATCCCTTTAAATGCTTTTTCATTGATCAATAGTGCTAATGAAAAAGGGCATAACATCTATGTTGTTTTTGTATGCCAACAATGTTAAAAAATGCATTTGTAATTTAACACAGCTGCCCATATCTTTACTCTCTACCTGATTTAGTGTGTAAATCTGCAAATTTTGCCAAATCTGAATCAATCTCTCCATAAGACACCGATGAATGTTATTAAGACGAAACTAGCGTCCGGTGTACATAACTATTAGACTAGTAATGTTGATACGCTTTTACATTTACTGGGTTGATAACATATATTACGGACGTTTCTTTGCCTAATGTATTACTAGCTCAGAGTCAGCTTGTATGTGATGACATTATGTATCCATTTTCTGTAAAAGTACTGTTCATACAGGTGTAATACCACCATTGATTTTCCCCTATCATTCTTTGTTAAATCTGCACTTTTCAAAAAATTGTGCAGAATTTATCTTTGTTTCAAATAAAGAAATACTTGGCATGAGTAAAGTTTTATCCTGTCCAGTACTATAGACACGACTTCACATAACATTTCATTGCACATAAGAAAATAACCATCACTGGAAGTTAACCAATCAAATTTTCAACCCTTTTTTTTCCTGTGAACAAGCTTTAGTAACCATGTAACCTCAAATTTCCAAAATATTCTATAGAAACACCAAATAAAAAAATAATGGTGAAAAATAAAAAAGGAAAGTCTCTTATCAAATGGCAAAATCAAAAGCTCAAACACATCAATCGAATGGATAACAACTGTCATATTCCTGACTTGGTACAGGCATTTTCGTATGTAGAAAATGGTTGATATACGTATACAACATTTTAAAGAACATTTTACTCCTAACAACAACCATAATAGCCCTACATGTATTTCTCGTATCAAACATAAGCTAAAAGAACTCGCCAAGGAATTTTTGTTTGTCCCGGCTGATAAGGCTGCAAATAGTATCATTATTTTGACGTAAATTTTACATTGAGGTTCTGCAAAAGGAAATCACGAATTCACCAACATGTCAACTGATTTAATTTTCGGAAATGTACAATGAAAGTTCCAACTATGTACTGGCTTCCAAAGCTTCGCAACACACCTTACAAATATAGATTTATTTCGTCTTCAAGCAATTGTTCCACTACTAAACTGTCTATTCTACTTACTAGTACACTTGGTACAATCAAAAACCTGGTAATTAATTGTTCAAATAAGGCCTTTGAAAATAGTGGAATTAAATACTTTTGGAGTGTCAAAAATTCGTTGGAAGTACTTGATAAATTGCATGCTTATATTGGTGATTTCGAATCTGTTCAAAGTTTTGATTTTTCTACTCTATATACCACTTTGCTTCATAATCTTATTAAGAAAAAAATTACACATCTAATTTTAATGAGCATTTAAAAAGTCAGAATGCAAATATAAATGTTCAAACTCTTTTAGGTCATTTTTTAGTAACAACAAACAAAAGAACTATGTCAATTGGACCTGCTTTGATACTATAACTGCCCTTGATTTTTTACTAGATAACATTTTTGTTCGCTATGGAGATTCCGTATATCATCAAGTTATCGGAATTTTAATGGGGACTAACTGTGCACCACTTATTGCGGACCTGTTTCTGTATTGTTATGAGTTACAATTAATGACTAAAATCAGCAAAGACCCATCGAATCCACATCTGATACAAAAATTTAATAACACTTTTAGATATTTGGATGATATATTGACTCCCAGTAATGACGACTTCAGTATGTACACTAAAGAGATTTATCCTGCTGAACTGACTTTAAATAAAGCTAATACTAACAATGAACACTGCCCTTTCCTGGATCTTGATATCTATATCTTTAACGGGAAGCTTATTACCAAAATTTAGGATAAAAGAGATAATTTTTCATTCCCTATTGTTAATTATTCATTTTTAGACGGTGACGTTCCATTGTCACCATCTTATAGTGTTTATATATCTCAACTTGTTCGATTCGCTCGTGTATGTAATAACGTAATTGATTTTAACGAAAGAAATCTCTGTATTACTGAAAAAAGGGTTTTCGATATCACAAACTAGTCAAAACATTTACTAAATTTTACCATCGGTACAAGGACATCATTCGTAAATATAAATCAAAATGCAGACATCTTATACGTTCGGGTATTTCACATCCAATCTTATATGAAAATATTCTTTACAAAGCAAAAAAATGTCGGCATTCACCTCAAAAGCTAACCAAACCTTTAAACAGACTTATTCAGAAGGGATATAGGTACGATACTGTTGTCAGGTCATTAAAGATGGTATATTTTGGTATTAATATTGATTCACTCATAGGGTTTTTGCATCGGAAATAAACACATTTATTCTAAAAACAGTTGCTGGCATGATACAGGTTATGTTCTTCTCATATATTTTATGATGGTATGATAATAAACCCCAAACGGGAGGGATTGCGCTTTATTTTCATATGATGAAGACATAATCTTTCAATGAGTTTAATTGAGGTCTGGAGCTGGCATGTCAGTAACTGCTAGTAGTCCTTTGTTAATTTATGTATCATTGTCATTTTGCTTAGTTTCTTTTGTTACCTATTCTGACATCGGACTCGGATTTTTTTAAAACTGAGTTTAACTGTACGTATTGCTGTGTGTTTGTTTAATCTACATTGGCTAGAGGTATAGGGGGAGGGTTGAGACCTCACTTACCATGTTTAAACCCGCCGCATTTTTGCGCCTGTCTCAAGTCAGGAGCCACTGGCCTTTGTTAGTCTTGTATGTTTTTTAATTTTAGTTCATTTATATGTTTAGGAGTTTATAGTATGGCGTCCATTTTCACAGAACTAGTACACATTTTTGTTTAGGGGCAAGCTGAGGTCCGCCTCCGGGTGCGGGATTTTCTTGCTGTGTTGAAGACCCATTGGTGGCCTTCGGCTGTGTTTTTTACTCTTTGGTCGGGTTGATGTCTCTTTGACACATTCCCCATTTCCATTCTCTATTTTATTAATTTCCTACAAATGTCAAATTCAAGGGAATATTTTTTTTTCGACCCTTTTTCGCATGCAACCGGATGTGACGTACTATGATTTGGTGGTATTACATCAACAATGTTGAAAATTTCGGGACAGACATGTTTTTTTCTGCTACGAGGTAAAGATTGTCTTAGCTTTTTTGCACTACTTTTTTTTTTATTTTTCTGTTTTTAATGCTCTCCCATGCGTGTAGCAAAGTTTATACCAAAACGCCCGGGCGTTCACATGGATCTTGGAAAAACGAATTTAAGGATGTATTCTTCTGATGTTTCAGTCTCGTTGAAATCTTGTTCGGGAACTATTTCCAAAGCATGTGATATAAGTGGGAAATATCAATGAATTTAAAAGTATTACAATCAAACTTAACTCTGTGACAAAATTGTGTACTTACAATAAGGAATTTTTGAGTAATAACATTTTCAAATTTTATAACCAATTCGGTCAGTGTCATCAGCCAAAATGTTGAGAAAATGGGTGAGAGATACAAAGAAATGATTTACCAAAAATATATTTATCCCATATTTCTTTTTCTTTTAAAAATTCTAAGATATGTTTTTTTTTTCTATCATTTATAACAAAGAAGTTGAAATAATATGCTTTTTGTTCTAAAGAAAAGAGAAAACCACAAATTTCCAAATTGACAGCATGGTCAATTTGAGACGAAACAGAATTTGTTTTTTATAAAACTTTCTTATATTAACACCTACCTATAGTTTTTAAGTTAAATTTATTCAGATTGGTCCACTTCATCTTTTGTAAAAGTATGAACAAAAGTGTAATCGTTAGATAAAAAAGGGTAAAAATTGATGAAAAGTGGGAACATCATTAAAAATGGGCTACTTTCAAATGGCCGAAGCAAAAAAAAGAAGTGCACCACCATATGATTTTTTCTTCATCAGTTACTTTCTTACAGCCATATAAACCCAAAAATCAGGTTAAGAAAAAAGTTTAATTCTAGAAAGTTTTGCTTCTCTGAGATGTACATCCTTAATCTAAATAATTTAAAAAAAAAAATGGTTAAAAGCACAAGAACCTTGTGATTCTTTTTCGACGAGTTATAATTGAAGATAAAAGAGACGCAATTTACTTATTAATCAAATGGTATCATATTATAAATGTTTTTCATTTTCTGTCAAAGTCTGTATCTATTGTGCATTTTACTTAGTTTCCTATTGTTTAAAGCAATTCATTATATATAATATCACGTAAACAATGAGAGTGGCGATGTTTAACAGTCGGAAGATGACAGCATCAAGACATTAATTAAGAAAATCTTTTATTAAAAATTGCAAATATGTGACTGAAGTCCAGACGATATATATTAAATAGCTGCATACATACTGTAAAATGCATTTATCGTCATGTATGCCCCACTGCACACGGATTACAAATACACAGGGAAAGGTTATTAATGTATTAAACTAATGACATCACCAAACAACTTTGTTTTTATGATTCATATCTAGTTTTCGTAAAAAGTCTTTACTTTTTTTAAAAATCGAATAAAAGGATAGATAATTTTGTCAAGTCAATATTATTTACTGCTACTCCGTCACACCATAACATTTGTCAGACTCCACTGGAAGATGAAAAACATTGTCGATTTTACAAAGTAAAAAATGTATACTGTGGTTGATTGCAATATTTTTGCCGATTGTACAATAGATTGCTTAAGCCATGGCCACTCACTTTTCTTTGCAGTTTCAATAAACACAATTTGTACCTCACTATGCGGTTATATTTGCCAAAATCTTTTTAACATTATGTGCCCTCAATTTCATCTTTACTTTTTTAGTATCGGTCTCAAGGAAATACCTGTAAAAAAATCGCTCAGCAATTTTTGATACCGAGTTTTTCAGTGTGTTCTACGATGTCGAAGACTTTCTTAGAATCAAATCTAAAACACTGCTCAAGATTTGTATTTTGGTATTGCAAGCCATCAATGTATGAAGTAAAAATAGTATAGAACATATTTTCTGCAAAAATCATCAACATTAAAGATACAGTTATATGTGTTTCATTGTGTACAACTTATTGTTTGAAACTGCAAAATTTATCAACACTGAAGATAAAGTTATATATTTGGTCGAATGTATACAATTTATTTTCTGAAATTTCAAATTACCCTTTTTGATTGTTTATTGGATAAAGCGCTGATTCTTTTTTGCTGATTCATTGTCAATTCTTTCGACTTATTTATTTTAATGTTTCTTTATTATTCGGCAGTGTCTTTTCGTGAGATTTATTTATATGGCCACTCATTTTGTGAACTGTTCAAGAAACTTATTTCGTACCTTACAATGCGGTTACATTTGGTATAATATTTTTTAACAAATTGTCGGCATTCCTATGGGAACGAACTGTTCGCCTCTCCTTGCCGACCTCTTCTTGTTTGCATATGAGTCGGTGTTCCTTCATACACTTGTAAAAAGCAAGACTATCAAAGAAGACATATCATTTAATTTCACATTCAGATATATTAATATTGTTCTTTCCAATAACAATCCAAACTTTTCTGATTGGGTTCCATTAATATATCCCCCAGAACTAGAAATTTAAGAAACAACAGACACGGCTTCCTCCGCCTCATTTTTAGACTTATACCTCGAATTTTACATAAGCGGTCATCTCAGTACATGAATCTATGACAAACGAGACGATTTTAATTTTGAAATTATCGATTTTCCCTACCTTAGTAGCAATATACAAACTTCATCTGCATACAGGATATAAATTTCCCAAACGCATTCGGTATTCAAGAGCTTACAGCTGCTACTCAGATTTTAAAACGTAACCAGTGTCTGAGCAGGAAGTTGATGAACCAGAGTTATGTCGAAGAAAATCATGTCCTTTTTCTAAAAAAGTTCATCGGAAAATACCAACACCTTGTTGATAATTATTCCGTATCAACTTCACAAATAATACATGATGGTCTTGAAGTATAGAATCTAGGTACTGACGTTGTTTACCATCTTAAGTACGTGTTATAGTGTTCTTTTATTTGTCTTTGAAAATTATCAAACTTTACTGTTGCAATATGTGCAGTTCAAATTAATGTGCATACAGTCAAAAATATTTTCTGTTGCAGTTTATGGCCAATAAAGTTTTAATCCATGTGTATTTGAATTCTTTCTTCAGTTGAATTGATAAGACTCTCACTAGATCTATTAAAACTTTTTCAATTCATTACTAAAAGCACAATCCTTATCATTGTCTACCTCACTATTAAACAACCTTAGCTCCGATGAGATTTCCACAGTACCGACATTAAGTACAAGGACACTGTCTCTTATATTTTAAGCCTAACAGAAACTATCTTAGCAGACTTTACAACAACATTTCCTACAAGAGCCTTTCCTTGATCAATAAATTTTTCACTTGGTTAATAAGGCTAGTTACCTTAACAGCTGGATCCGATCATGGAACTATGCCAATTTTAATTTTCACTGCTACCAGATAAACAACTTACTTTCCCTGTAATTACAAAGGAATGTGTTGATCATCCCTTTGTAACACCTTCAATGACCACTTGAAAGCTTACCAACTTCCCAACAAAAAACCCTATATAATGTTGACCAACTGTGGTACTATGAATTCGGGCTGCCTCGTCAACAGACGTTATGTCATTACATTGAGTGGTAATCCTGAGTCACTTGCAAACTCGGAAATGGGTATAGAATGTGAATGGCGACACCTTGACAAGGTGGACTGAATTTCTTTTTGAAACCTATACACTTGGGCAAACACATATGCGACTTTATCCATATTTATATGGAAAACATATGCCTGACTGAATAGTGACTGATATATCTAAATAACAAATATACAGCGAACAAATCCAAACGCTGCCAACAAATTCTGCAACGTAGAGGGGTCCTACACGCCAGACGGTACCTTATGTGCCTGTGGACCCGTACCAGAGTCACTTCCCTGGATTTGTTGTGTATCGTTGGTTAACCCTAACAAATGGTAACGGGTATCCTAAACATAACTTAAACTAAGATATAAAAGCCTAACGAGAATGAAAAAGATTACTTCATGTAACTATACTATATAAGACCCTTAACCTAACAATGGATTACAACACAAGGGACGGCCTATTTGAACCTTGACTTAGCCTTTCTTAAAAATTAAGGATGACTGTTCACCTATTTGTCTAACAGTACTTTAGTACTTTGATTCTAAGGTAATATATGAATATATGGTAACTAGTGCGCCCCTGGGCCTTATGTATACAGGGCCAAGGTGTCACTGGTCCAAAGGGACAGTATGACGTTGTCACCTTAATTATACACAACAGGACAATATGTCGCCACTTTATTCAGATAGTACAATTGGCTCCTTCTTATGTAAGCTTAACCAAATGACCTTGGTAATCTACTTCTTCAGAAAAAGCTATAGTTACTTTTTGGTATGTATTCACTCTAGGAGCTCTGATGACCGAACTGATTAACGCTGTGAGAAACTTTACTTTTATACTTGAATAATCACTAACCAGAAATATATACAATTTCTAAACAGAAATAAATATATTCCGTATAACTTTTATGTTTTAATATAACGCCTATAGAATTTTAATATCAAAAACTTAATTTTTAATTAGGAAGGATTGGAACCCGTACCAAAACTTCGGAAGAAATCGCTTTCCGTATTACAACCGTAATTGTCGTAAACAAAGGAAAATGAAAGTAGAAATTATCGTGTGAACATTCACTGGATTTAAATCTCTGTCATCTTCCTAACAGAGAAACTTTGAACTTCCTAATATTATTAAGGTAATTGAATATTTTTTTGTCACAGTAAACCGTTTATTGGTCTCAAGATGTCTTCTGGATATTGTTGTCGTAGGGTTGCTGTCTTATTAACGTGCAACCAATATATCCTTACATTCATATTTGTTGGGTTGATTATACAATGTATAATTGAAGTTATCAAGCACTATTTTAGATAAAGTCTAATCGCTCACTCAGAGACCAAAAGACATGGAAGTTAACATATGAATGTTTTAAAGCTAGAATCAGTCACAAATCGAATTTACATTTGACGTATTTGTGTATTAGCAAAATTTGTTTTGAAATTTGAAATTATTTTTCGATTTTTTATTATGAACGATCGTTTAGGTGTTTTATAGAATCAGAGTGTAATCAGAAATAATATACATATCTCCAAATGTGTTCTAATCATAATATAATTAGTGTTTTAGTTTTAATAGGATTCAAGTAAAATTTACTGACACGAAATTTTGTGAGAAACTGTGTATTTTAAAAATTACTTTCGATTTTTAAAATTTGATTATCTTGAAGTTTTATCATGTTCATTACATGCATGCGGTTTCGGACGACAATTTTAGCGATTTAACAATTCCAGCGTCCCACCACCAATTTTAGATTTGGAAAAGAGTGGATTTGTTGATCACCTAATTCAGAATTATTTTACTTTCACTTAAAGGAATATTAAATATTTTCGGAACAAAAAAAACTACCTTTATATCAAATGTCCGCTATATTTATAGATATTTATTGTTGGTAAAGTATAAAAAAATGGCTAATAACCATAATTGACACATATCATTATCTATTCACTACATTCCAAATTATAAAGAAAAACTCTATTCAAGTCTTTAATTGCTGCAAAAATAAATCGTTGAAATGTGAACATTTTTTTCTATTACTTTTTCTTTAAATATACACGAAAGCTTATAAAAGACCCTTGATTATGAAATTCGATATACGACGTAATAAAAGATTTTTTTGTTTTTTAAAGGGAAAATTCGGGATTTTTTACTTATCATGTTCATAATAACATAAAAAACATATTCACCAAGTTTTATCTGATATGAACACTAATAAAGAAGAACATTGGACACTATTAATTTTATTTATTCGAACTTCCTGTCTACTGTGACATACTTTTAGACTAATTGCATGCCTGGAATGAAATTAATCTCATTGTAAGTCTTGTTCGTTAATCATCTAATAACGCGATTTAAAGCGCCTCGATGACTATTTTGCGTAGCTATTAACTAACTTATAATTTAGAAAGTAAAGTGATCGGCCGTGCAACTTTTTAAAGTAAAATGTACGATTTACATTTTATGGATTTCTGATATGATTATAGTAATAAAAGTAAATCATACGATCAAATATTTTTATCCTATGATTTTTATTATCCGACGGCTTTGTTAAACAAACACCTATAACTGATAATGTAATAAAAATGCATGTTTCTCACTTTAATTCAGTCTAGCAAGCATTTCCCGCTAGTACTGTGTATATACAATGTGTATTATACTCTGACACTACCTGGTAAAGGCGTGGTTAAATTCACAATAAGATTAGCATTATGTTATTCTGATATTTTGATCTTCACTTGAGTGTATTTTTGCCTCAAGGGTTTACCGTTTCAAGGTGTGAACAACATCTCGTATGGATGATCAAAGAGAAGTGCGAGTTTGAGACAGAAAAAAAAATATTTGGGGGAGGAATATGGTGGCAAATACCTGAATCGCCCTCGTATATTTTTTTATATTTTGTGCTAGCTCAGTTTTAAATAAATACTAGGCGAATATTTTGTTTTAACAATGAAATACTGAATTACTTTCAATTGAACAATTTTATAAATAAAAATGGCCTCCAAAAACGAGCGTATCAACCCAAAAATGTACAATTATAAATTATCATCGCTAACCTTGAATATTTTAATGTGCAGAGAAAATTATCAATTGCATTAATATAGTTTGGTCCGTTCAAAGCAATTTTCATTTACCTAGTCGGGAATGCCCTTTTTAAAATATTTTAAATATTACAACGTATAAATACTTTAGCTATTTGACTAAAGATGTTTAAAAAATTAACAGATTGAAATTAACGCCCTCATTTCCTTATTGGAATGAACATAGACCGGAGGAATAAGACTTTCAATGTGCTTTATATCTTGTACCTTTGCAAGACTTATCATTCATTCATAAACCCACTCTAAACAAGAGACGTATATACACACATATATGTCTCTGTCTAAACTGACAAGAATACTCCTAACGCGGACAAGCAGTATATTCTTTAAATTTCTGTGATTTAATACCAAAAAAGAAAAAAAAATACCGAAATTAATTTGATACTCAATATGTTTCCTGGAAAATATTCACATCCTCATTCGGTCTGAAAATAAGATATTAATTTGGTATACAGAACATGCAGAATTGTGAATGTCATAAAACCTTCTTATATCAGAAATATGTATTAAACACTATTATAGATGTGAACCTGTATACGTAAGACCTCATGGGACGTCACTTTAATACATACAGGTAATATACATGTAGCTCTAATACCCGGAAATGTCAAGGTAAATCACTACAGATTCATAATGTACCAATGCAAAGAAATTCTGATGATTGTAAAGCATGACCATTCATGAATTTAGAGAAGTCTTGGGTGGGGAACGATTAAATTCTGACTATATTTTTTTCTCAATTTAAATCACTGAAATACAAAAAAATAATTACATCCAAGAACAGAATTATTGTTGTAAATTCATAAATACAACGTTCTTATTTTGTAACTTTCGATAGACGTGATCTTTTTTTTTAATTCCCTATTGAACGAATGCCTTATTAGTAAAGTTTGAATTAAAAATCCACTCTACAATCAATTTTCAACCCCCGCCCCCTCCCCCCCCCCTTAATCAACCAAACAAAAGAAGAAGAAAAAAGGAAGAGATGAACGGTCAGTCACATCAGATTCAGATATCTAAATAGTTTATTGTCGTTAAATGTAGAGATGTATACATGTCTCTGCATTAACTTATAAAAATGACAGGAACATATAAACTTGAAATAGATTTATGATGAATACTATCAACTGTGGCACATACACATGTTCTAGGGAGTTGAATAACCCTTTCTTATCGCAGCGTACATGCACGTATTTTATTGACTCTGTCCGTTATTTCGTAGAAGAATGACAACTGTACGTGAAATCCTAAAGTTGGCGATACTTTTTCTACCAGATGTGCGACTTTTCGTTTTTATATTTTTCTTATTCTCTCATTTAATATTTTATGCATAAGTGCAGTATTGGGAATGGTTTATTCCCCCACAAGCTACCCAAATAAATTAATCAACCCTCTAGCTGATCAGACGTTAATACAACTACTATCAGTCCATCGAAATGAAGTTTTTTTATATCTTCTTATAGGTTTTTTTGTACGTCCAGTGGCATACACATGTATAACATGCATGTCGGAACAGGAAAATTGACAGTAGGTATTATTAGAACCATGTTCATATTATTATACATAAACGATAACAATTGTGATGACGAATTTCTTAAACTGTTAGAGGACAATCTAATTGAAATACAAATCTGTGTTTTTACTATGTTCATAACTTCGACGAACCAAAGTAAGTTACATATTGATCTGAATTTAAACTAGATTGATTCTAGATGTTTCTCTCTTATATTCAATGTATATATTTTAAATTGCGACTATCTAGTAATATAGTTCCGTAACTTTCTATCTAGCTGTATAAACCAAATGTGGGTACATTTTTGTGAAATTAATGTTTGTATGTTTCAAAATGAACATAATTATTGACAATGAGTGTATATTTACATTTTCCCCAATTTTACCCTTGGAAAATATGTAAAATGATAGATTTTTATTTCATCAAATCTTTGCTGGAGTTATTTAGATTTTCATAAATGTCATTCTTTACACCAGAAATGTTATTTATAAACAAGTGTGTATACACGTAAAACTTTAGTAATAACTAGTATATCACTGTCGAACTGAAGACAAACAATATCATGTACACATGATGTATATTACACCTGATAGTTTTTAAATGGAAAGTTACAAGTTACCGGCCGTGTACACTGATGCCCTCTGATGTGAAGTAATGCATGAACCTACATTATGTAATTGTGTAATAAGAGTTTTTAAGCCCGACAGGGAATCGCTTGAATACCTGGACGTGTCACCTCACAATACATCGGGGAATAATTCCTTTGGCCATGCTGGTGATCAAATAAGGGAAGGTCCGAATTTATTTGAATAAGTTTATTACATAAAAGAATTATGAACAAATTAGATTTTCGAAAACAATTTTACACGGAAGACATAATTATAACTTTGAATTTCGAGAGAATCCGTAAACGTAATCGCCCTGAACTAAATCCCCTATATATTTACTTTTTTCATATACCTAGTAAAAAAAAAACAATTCTTACGTGTATACACACTTGTTTATAAATAACATTTCTGGTGTAAAGAATGATATTTATGAAAATCTAAATAATTCCAGCAAAAGATTTGATGAAATACCAATCTATCATTTTACATATTTTCCAAGGATAAAATTGTGAAAAATGTAAATATATACTCATTGTCAATAATTAAGGACATTTTGAAACATACAAATATCAATTTCACAAAAATGTACCCACATTTGGTTTATACAGCTAGATAGAAAGTTACGGAACTATATTACTAGATAGTCGCAATTTAAAATATATACATTGAATATAAGAGAGAAACATCTAGAACCAATCTAATTGAAATTCAGATTAATTTCTAACTTGATATGGTTCGTCGAAGTTATGAACATAGTTAAATCACAGATTTGTATTTCAATTAGATTGTTCTCGAACAGTTTAAGAAATTCGTCATCACAATTGTTATCTGTTATGTATAATAATATGAACATGGTTCTAATAATACCTGTTGCCAATTTTCCTGTTCCGACATGCATGTTATACATATATATGCCACTGGACGTACAAAAAAAACCTATTTGAAGAAATAAAGAAACTTCCCTTCGAATAGACTGATAGTAGTTGTATTAACGTCTGATCAGCTAGAGGGTTGATTAATTTATTTGGTTAGTTTGTGGGGGAATAAACCATTCCCAATATTGCACTTATGCATAAAATATTAAATGAGAGAATAAGAAAAATAAAAATACGAAAAGTCGCATATCTGGTAGAAAAAGTATCACCAACTTTAGGATTTCACGTACAATTGTCATTCTTATTCGAAATAACGGACAGAGTAAATAAAATACGTGCATGTACGCTGCGATGAGAAAGGGTTATTCAACTCCCTAGAACATGTGTATGTGCCACAGTTGATAGTATTCATCATAAATCTATTTCAAGTTTATATGTTCCTGTCATTTTTATAAGTTAACGCAGAGACATGTATACATCTCTACATTTAACGACAATCAATTATTTAGATATCTGATGTGACTCACGTCTATCGAAAGTTACAAAATAAGATATTTGTATTCATGAATTTACAATAATATTTTTTTTTTATTTCAGTGATTTAAATTGAGAAAAAAACTATAGTCAGAATTTAAATCGGGTCCTACCCTAGACTCCTCTAAATTCATGAATAGTCATGCTTTACAATCATCAGAATTTCTTTGCATTTGTACATTATGTATCGGTAGTGATTTACCTTGACATTTCCGGGTATTAGAGCTACATGTATGTTACAAGTATGTGGTTAGGTGGCGTCCCATAAGGTCTTACGGATACAGGTTCACATTTATAATAATGTTCATTACACATTTCTGATATAACAAAGTTTTATGACATTAACACTTCTGCATGTTCTGTATACCAAATTCATATCTTATTTTCAGACCGAATGAGGATGTGAATATTTTCCAGGAAACATATTGAGTATCAAATTAATTTCGGTATTTTTTTATTTTTTTCTTGGTATTAAATCACAGAAATTTAAAGAATATACTGCTTGTCCGCTTTAGGAGTATTCTTATCAGTTTAGACGGAGACATATATGTGTGTATATACATCTCTGGTTTAGAGTGGGTTTATGTACGAATGCTAAGTCTTGCAAAGGTACAAGATATAAAGCACATTGAAAATCTTATTCCTTCGGTCAAATAAGGAAAAGAGGACGCTAATTTCATTCTGTTAATTTTTAAAACATCTTTGGTCAAATAGCTAAAGTATTTAAACGTTGTGAGATTTGAAATATTTTAATAAGGGCATTCCCGATTAGATAAATGAATATCGCTTTGAACGTACCAAACTATATTAATGCAATTGATAATTTTCTCTGCACATTTAAATATTCAAGGTTAGCGATGATAATTTATAATTTTACATTTTTGGGTTGATACGCTCGTCTTCGGAGGCCAATTTTATTTATAAAATTATTCAATTGAAAGTAATTCAGTATTTCATTGTTACAACAAAATATTCACCTAGTATTTATTTAAAACTGAGCTAACACAAAATATAAAAAAATATACCAGGGCGATTCAGATATTTGCCACCATATTCCTCCCCCAAATAATTTTTTTTGCTGTCTCAAACTCGCACTTCTCTCTGATCATCCATACGAGATGTTGTTCACACCTGAAACGGTAAACCCTTGAGGCAAATATACACTCCAGTGAAGATCAAATGATCAGAATTACATAATGCTAATCTTATTCTGTGAATTTAACCACGCCTTTACCAGGTAGTGTCAGAGTATAATACACATTGTATTTACACAGTACTAGCGGGAAATGCTTGCTAGACTGAATTAAAGTGAGAAACATGCTTGCATTTTTATTACATTATCAGTTATATGTGTTTGTTCAACAAATCCGTCGGATAAAAAAAATCGCAAAAATATTAGATCGTATGATTTACTTTTATTACTATAATCATATCAGAAATCCATAAAATATAAATCGTACATTTTAATTTAAAGAGTTGCACGGCCGATCACTTTACTTTCTAAATTATAAGTTAGTTAATAGCTACGCAAAATAGTCATCGAGGCGCTTTAAATCGCGTTATTAGATTATTGACGAACAAGACTTAAAATGAGATCATTTCACTCCAGGCATGCAATTAGTCTACAAGTACGTCACAGTAGACAGGAAATTCGAATAAATAAAATTAATAATTTCCAATTTTCTTCTTTATTAGTGTTCATATCAGATAAAACTTGGTGAATAGGTTTTTTATGTTATAATGAACATGATAAGATTATAAGTAAAAAATCCCGAATTTTCCCTTTAAAAAACAAAAAATCTTTTATTACGTCGTATATCGAATTTCATAATCAAGGGTCTTTTATAAGCTTTCGTGTATATTTAAAGAAAAGTAATTGAAAACAAATGTTCATATTTCAACGATTTATTTTTGCAGTAATTAAAGACTTGAATAGAGTTTTTCTTTTTAAATTCGAATGTAGTGAATAGATAATGATATATGTCAATTATGGTTATTAGCCATTTTTTTCATACTTGACCAACAATAAATATCTATAAATATAGCAAACATTTAATATAAAGGTAGTTCTTTTTGTTCCGAAAATATTTAATATTCCTTTAAGTGAAAGTAAAATAATTCTGAATTAGGTGATCAACAAATCCACTCTTTTCCAAATCTAAAATTAGTGGTGGGACGCTGGAAATGTTAAATCGCTAAAATTGTCGTCAGAAACCGCATGCATGTAACGAACATGATAAAACTTCAAGATAATCAAATTTTAAAAATGGAAAGTAATTTTTAAAATACACAGTTTCTCACAAGAGTTCGTGTCAGTAAATTTTACTGGAATCCTATTAAAACTAAAACACTGATTATGTAATGATTACAACATATTTGGAGATATGTATATTATTTCTGATTACACTCTGATTCTATAAAAAACACCTAAACGATCGTTCATAATAAAAAATCGAAAAATAATTTCAAATTTCAAAACAAATTTTGCTATTACACAAATACGTCAAATAAAAATTCGATTTGTGACTGATTCTAGCTTTAAAACATTGATATGTTAACTTCCATGTCATTTAGTCTCTGAGTGAGCGATTAGACTTTATCTAAAATAGTGCTTGCTAACTTCAATTATACATTGTATAACCAACCCAACAAGTATGAATGTAAGGATATATTGGTTGCACGTTAATAAGACAGCAACCCTACGACACCAATATCCAGAAGACATCTTGAGACCAATATACAGTTTACTGTGACAAAAACTATTCAATTACCTTAATAATATTAGAAGTTCAAAGTTTCTCTGTTAGGAAGATGACAAAGATTTAAATCCAGTGAATGTTCACACGATAATTTCTACTTTCACTTTTCTTTGTTTACGATAATTACGGTTGTCATACGGAAAGCGATTTCTTCCGAAGTTTTGGTACGGGTTCCAATCCTTCGTAATTAAAAAAATAAGTTTTTGATATTAAGGTTCTATAGGCGTTATATTAAAACATAATAGTTATACGGAATATATTTATTATTGTTTAGAAATTGTATATTTGTTTGGTTAGTGGTTATTCAAGTATATAAGTAAAGCTTCTCACAGCGTTAATCAGTTCGGTCATCAGAGCTCCTAGAGTGAATACATACCAAAAAGTAACTATAGCTCTTTCTGAAGAAGCAGCTTACCAAGGTCATTTGGTTAAGCTTACATAAGCAGGAGCGAATTGTACTATCTGAATAAAGTGGCGACATATTGTCCTGTGGTGTATAATTAAGGTGACAACGTCATACTGTCCCTTTGGACCAGTGACACCTTGGCCCTGTATACATAAGGCCCAGGGGAGCACTAGTTACCATATATTCATATATTACCTTATAATCAAAGTACTAAAGTACTGTAAGACAAATAGATGAACAGTCATTCTTAATTTTGAAGAAAGGCTGAGTCAAGGTTCAAATAGGCCGCCCTTGTATTGTAATCCATTGTTAGGTTAAGGGTCTTATATAGTATAATTACATGAAGTAATCTTTTTCATTCTCGTTAGGCTTTTATATCTTAGTTTAAGTTATGTTTAGGATACCCGTTACCATTTGTTAGGGTTAACCAACGATACACAACAAATCCAGGGAAGTGACTCTGGTACGGGTCCACAGGCACATGAGGTACCGTCTGGCGTGTAGGACCCCTCTACGTTGCAGAATTTGTTGGCAGTGTTTGGATTTGTTCGCTGTATATTTGTTATTTAGATATAGCAGTCCCTATTCAGTCAGGCATATGTTTTCCATACAAATATGGATAACGCCACATATGTGTTTGCCCAATTGTCTAGGCTTCAAAAAGAATATCAGGCCACCTTGTCAAGGTATCGTCATTCACATTCTATACCCATTTCCGAGTTTGCAAGTGACTCAGGATTACCACTCAATGTAATGACCAAACTTCTGTTGACGAGACGACCCGAAATCATAGTACCCCAGTTGGTCAACATTATATAGGTTTTGGCACAAGGCCAAAGGTCTTCCAAGATGTAGGAGTCTCGAACCAGTTAGAATCCCTGGATTATAAAGTTGTTAAGGAAAAAAAACATCAACTTGTACTTGTAGTCACCGGGAAGGTACCAGAGGAAAGCGTGACTAAGCGTAGATATTTGACGGTTGCAACGTACCATGGGTCAGTTGTTTGGAATATCTACAGGTCATATTTTGAGGCATGTTCTTCTATTAACGGTTGGAATGATCAAGAACAAAGTTTATAAATAGCAGTTTCTTGAAGAGATCAGGCTCAAGTTGTTCTTTGGAAATTATCAGATGACAAGAAAAGTTATTTTGACAAGTTTGTTCGATCTCTAGAAGTTAGGTTTGCTCCCCCAAATCAGTCAGAGATGTACAGGATACAATTGAAAGACAAGAATCAGAGGTCTTCCATGTCGCTTCTTTAGTTTCGACAAACGATACGCAGGGTGGTGAATAAGGCGTACCCCCACTGCCCCAGGATAATGTAAGAAACGTTGGCTAAAGAACCATTTTTTCGATGCATTGATTAATACCGAAATGAATATAAAAATCAAACAAACACGGCCCCTTGACCTTAATTCTGTCATTTGTTTCGCTGTGGATGTAGAAACATTTTACAGGACAGAAAAGAAATTTGAAGTAGGGAAAGTCCATTAAAAAGTTTTAAACAGCAGTGAACAGGTGGTAAGAGAGTCTGAGTCTCATGATAGGTTGTCAAATAAAAACGAGGGCATGATACCAGTTTTCAATGATCAATTGGCAAGTATGTTCAAAGAGTTAGATGAATTTAAGAATAATATCAACATGCCTGGACCAGTTGATAAGTCGATGTTTCCTTGCTTTAATCGAGGTACATGTGTAAGTCCGGTCACATGGCTAGAAATTGCAATGATCATAGAAATAAGAGGCAGAACATCCAAGGACCACCAGAACCTTCAATTAGGCGTATGTACAAACGTATTGGTGGACGGAAACGGAAATCTGTGTACTTTGGGTCGAAGACACAGAACAATGACTCAGGGCTCTATGTAAAGTTGTCGATAAATGGAACCCCTGCCAAGTTTCTTGTTTATATGGAAACTGCAGTTAATTTGGTGTCGGCCACTCTTTCAAATCCAGTGATTGGCCCAGTGTACAACAGGTCATTCAGGAACTTACAGTTGCAAACGGAGAGTCTTTAAAAATCTTTGGTAAGACACTGTTTTTTGTTGGGAAGTTGGTAAGCTTTCAACCGGTCATTGAATGAAGGTGTTACGAAGGGATGATCAACACATTCCTTTGTAATTACAGGGAAAGTTAGTTGTTTATCTGGTAGCAGTGAAAATTAAAATTAGCATAGTTCCATGCTCGGATTCAGCTGTTAAGGTAACTGGCATTTCAAACCAAGTGAAGAATTTATTGATCAAGGAAAGACTCTTGTAGGAAATTCTGTTGTAAAGTCTGCTTAGATAGTTTCTGTTAGGCTTAAAATATAAGAGACAGTGTCCTTGTACTTAATGTCGGTACTGTGGGAACCTCATCGGAGCTAAGGTTGTTTAATAGTGAAGTAGACAATGATAAGGATTGTGCTTTTAGTAATGAATTGAAAAAGTTTTTAATAGGTCTAGTGAGAGTCTTATCAATTCAACTGAAGAAAGAAATCAAATACACATGGATTAAAACTTTATTGGCCATAACCTGCAACAGAAAATATTTTTGACTATATGCACTTTAATTTGAACTGCACATATTGCAACAGTAAAGGTTGATAATTTTCAAAGACAAATAAAAGAACACTATAACACGTACTTAAGATGGTAAACAACGTCAGTACCTATATTCTATAATTCAAGGCCATCATGTATTATTTGTAAAGTTGATACGGAATATTTATCAACAAGGTATTGGTATTTTCCGATGAACCTTTTTTAGAAAAAGGGCGGGACTTTCTTTTACATAACTCTGGTTCATCAACTTCCTGCTCAGACACTGGTTACGTTTTTAAATCTGAGTAGCAGCTGTAAGCTCTTGAATACCGAATGCGTTTGGGAAATATATATCCTATATGCAGATGAAGTTTGTATATTGCTACTAAGATAGGGGAAATCGATAATTTCAAAATTAAAATCGTCTCGTTTGTCATAGATTCTTGTACTGAGATGACCGCTTATGTCCAATTCGAGGTATAAGTCTACAAATTAGGCGAAGGAAACCGTGTCTGTTGTTTCTTAAATTTCTAGTTCTGGGGGGTATATTAATGGAACCCAATCAGAAAAGTTTGGATTCTTAATGGAAAGAACAATATTACTATATCTGAATGTGAAATTAAATGATATGTCTTCTTTGATGGTCTTGCTTTTGGGAAGTGTATGCAGAAACACCGACTCATATGCAAACAAGAAGAGGTCGGAGGGGAGAGGCGAACAGTTCGTTCCCATAGGAATGCCGACAATTTGTTAACAAATATTATAGCAAATGTAACCGCATTGTAAGGTACGAAATAAGTTTCTTGAACAGTTCAAAAAATTAGTGGCCATATAAATAAATCTCACGAAAAGACATTGCCGAATAATAAAGAATCATGAAAATAAATACGTCGAAAGAATTGACAATGAATCAGCAAAAAAAGGATCAGCGCTTTATCCAACAGGTTTTTTTTCCAATAAACAGTCAAAAAGGGTAACTTGAAATTTCAGACAATAAATTGTAAACATTCGAGCAAATATATAACTGTATCTTCAGTGTTGATAATTTTTGCAGTTTCAAACAATAAGTTGTACACAATGAAACAAATATAACTGTATCTTTTGCAGAAAATCTGTTCTATACTATTTTTACTCTATACATTGATGGCTTGCAATAGCAAAATACAAATCTTGAGCAGTGTTTTAGATTTGATTTTTAGAAAGTCTTCGACATCGTAGAACACACTGAAAAACTCGGTATCAAAAATTGCTGAGTGATTTTTGAACAGGTATTTACTAGTGACCAATACTAAATAGGTAAAGATGAAATTGAGGGCAAACAATGTATAAAAGATTCTTGCAAACATAACCGCATAGTGAGGTACAAATTTTGTTTATTGAATCGTTCAAAGAAAAGTGAGTGGCCATGGCTTAAGCAGTCTATTGTACAATCGGCATAAATATTGCAATCAGCCACAGTATAAATTGATGACTTTGTAAAATCGACAAAATTTTCATCTTCCAATGGTATCTGACTAATGTTATGGTGTGACGGAGTAGCAGTAAATAATATTGACTTGACAAAACCATCTATCCTTTCATTCGACATTTAAAAAAAGTAAAGACTTTTTTCGAAAACTAAATATGAATCATAAAAACAAAGTTGTTTGGTGATGTCATTGGTTTAATACATTAATAACCTTTCCCTGTGTAGTTGTTATCCGTGTGCATTGGGGCATACATGACGATAAATGCATTTTACAGTATGTATGCAGCTATTTAATATCTATCGTCTGGACTTCAGTCACATATTTGCAATTACAATTTTTAATAAAAGCTTTTCTTAATTAATGTCTTGATGCTGTCATCTTCCGACTGTTAAACATCGCCACTCTCATTGCTTACGTGATATTATATATAATAAATTACTTTAAACAATAGGAAACTAAGTAAAATGCACAATAGATACAGACTTTGACAGAAAATGAAAAACATTTATAATATGATACCATTTGATTAATAAGTAAATTGCGTCTCTTTTATCTTCAGTTATAACTCGTCGAAAAAGAATTACAAGGTTCTTACGCGCGTCTGACGTAAATACAAAATTTAATCCTGGTATCTATGATGAGTTTATTTACAACCCCTGGGTCGATGCCACTGCTGGTGGAGTTTTAATTTCCCGAGGGTATCACCAGCCCAGTAGTCATGAAATATCATTGATATGGTCATATTTATAAATTAACTGTTTACAAAACTTTTGAAATTTTGAAATACTAAGGCTTTTCTACCTCAGGAATAGATTACATTAGCTGTATTTGGCAAAACTTTTAGGAATTTTGGTCCTCAATGCTCTTCAACTTCGTGCTTTATTTTGGCTTTTTTAACTTGTTTGGATTCGAGCGTCACTGATGAGTCTTTTGTAGACGAAACGCGCGTCTGGCGTAAATACAAAATTTAATCATGGTATCTATGATGAGTTTATTTACAACCACTGGGTCGATGCCACTGCTGGTGGGGTTTTAATTTCCCGAGGGTATCACCAGCCCAGTAGTCAGCACTTCTGTGCTGACATGAAATATCATTGATATGGTCATATTTATAAATTAACTGTTTACAAAACTTTTGAAATTTTGAAAAACTAAGGCTTTTCTACCCCAGGGATAGATTACCTTAGCTGTATTTGGCAAAACTTTTAGGAACTTTGGTCCTCAATGCTCTTCAACTTCGTGCTTTATTTTGGCTTTTTTAACTTGTTTGGATTTGAGCGTCACTGATGAGTCTTTTGTAGACGTAACGCGCGTCTGGCGTAAATACAAAATTTAATCCTGGTATCTATGATGAGTTTATTTTTAACCATTTTTTGTAATTATTTAGATTATGGATGTACATCTCTTAGGAGCCAAAACTTTCTAGAATTAAACCTTTTTTCTTAACCTGATTTTTGGGTTTATATGTCGGTAAGAAAGTAACTGATAAAGAAAAAGTCACATGATGCTGCACTTCTTTTTTTGCTACAGCCACTTGAAAGTAGCCCATTTTAAATGATGTTCCCACTTTTCATCAATTTTTACCCATTTTTTGGGCTATTATCATGAAAAATATCACAGTCTAACAATTACACTTTTGTTCATACTTTCAGAAAAGATGCAGTGGACCAATCTGATTAAATTTAACTTAAAAACTATAGGTTGGTGTTAATATAAGAAAGTTTTATAAAAAACAAATTCTGTTTCTTGTCAAATTGACCAGCCTGTCAATTTAGAAATTTGTGATTTTCTCTTATCTCTAGAACAAAAAGCATATTATTTCAACTTCTTTGTTATAAATGATAGAAAAAAACATATCTTAGAAGTTTTAAAAGAAAAAAAAAATTGATATGGGATAAATATATTTTTGGTAAATAATTTCTTTGTACCCCTCACCCATTTTCTCAACATTTTGGCTGATGCCACTGACCGAATTGGTTATAATATTTGAAAATGTTATTACTCAAAAACTACTTATTTTAAGTACACAATTTTTTCACAGAGTTTAGTTTGATTTTAATAATACATTCATTGATATTTCCCACTTGTATCACATACTTTGAAAATAATTCCCGAACAAGATTTCAACGAGACTGAAACATCGGAGGAATGTCCGGGTACACAGTTATCGTCCTTTGATTTTCGTTGTCCACGAATATAGTCCCTAGTGTGGACAGTGTGTTACTTGTCGATTTTTTTTATACCCCTTCCAAATTTATTTCTCCATGTTTTATGACTCAAATAGTAAGTAGAGGGGTGAAATGACACTGTAAAAAAATTTGGGTCATGAATTTTAAAGTAAAGTAGTGATTTGGTCCAGCTGAAAAATGTTAAAAATTAGCACTTCGGAAGCTGTCAAAAGATTTGAAGACCCCCTTAACATGAAATTGTCCATATTTTGAGTTAGAGCCGATGAAGTTTTCTATAATTTTGATATAATTTGTCCCAAAAGTAGTACAACACACTGTAAAAATATTATTGAGAAAGCGCAGGTGGGATTTTTTTAATTTTCATTTATTCTCTAAAAGAAATGCACTACGAAATAACTGTGTACTCGGACCACTTTAATTTCGTTTTTCCAAGATCCATCTGAACGCCCGGGCGTTTTGTTGTAAACTTAGCTACACGCATGGAAGATGGAAGAGCATTAAAAACAGAAAATTAAAAAAAAAGTAGTGCAAAAAAGCTAAACCAATCTATACCTCGTAGCAGAAAAACATGTCTGTCCCGAAATTTTCAACATTGTAGATGTAATACCACCAAATCATAGTACGTCACATCCGGTTGCATGCGAAAAAGAGTCGAAAAAAATATTCCCTTGAGTTTGACATTTGTAGGAAATTAATAAAATAGAGAATGGAAATGGGGAATGTGTAAAAGAGACAACAACTCGACCAAAGAGTAAAAGACACAGCCGAAGTCCACCAATGGGTCTTCAACACAGCGAGAAAATCCCGCATCCGGAGGCGGACTTCAGCTGGACCCTAAACAAAAATGTGTACTAGTTCTGTGAAAATGGACGTCATACTAAACTCCTAAACATATAAATGAACTAAAATAAAAAAAATCTACAAGACTAACAAAGGCCAGAGGCTACTGACTTGGGACAGGCTCAAAGATGCGGCGGGGTTAAACATGGTTAGTGAGATCTCAACCATCCTTCTTTACCTCCAGCCAATGTAGATTAAACAAACACACAGCAATACGTACAGTTAAACTCAGTTTAAAATAATTCCGAGTCCGATATCAGAATAGGTAACAAAAGAAACTAAGCAAAATGACAATGATACATAAATTAACAAAGGACAACTAGCAGTTACTGACATGCCAGCTCCAGACCTCAATTAAACTCATTGAAAGATTATGTCTTCATCATATGAAAATCAAGCGCAATCCCTCCCGTTAGGGGTTTAGTATCATACCATCATAAAATATATGAGAAGAACATAACCCGTATCATGCCTACAACTGGTTTTTAAATAAATATTTGTATTTCCGATGCAAAAACCTTATGAGTGAATCAATATTAATACCAAAATATGCCATCTTTAATGACCTGACAACAGTATCGTAACTATATTCCTTCTGAATAAGTTTGTTTAAAGATTTGGTTATCTTTTGAGATGAATGCCGACATTTTTGTGCTTTGTAAAGAATATTACCATATAAGATTGGATGTGAAATACCTGAACGTATAAGATGTCTGCATGTTGATTTACATTTAAGAATGATGTCCTTGTACCGATGATAAAATTTAGTAAATGTTTTGACTAGTTTGTGATATCGAAAACCCTTTTTTCAGTAATACAGAGATTTCTTTCGTTAAAATCTAATACGTTGTTACATACACGAGCGAATCGAATAAGTTGAGATATATAAACACCATAAGATGGTGACAAGGGAACGTCACCACCTAAAAATGGATTATTAACAATAGAAAATGAAAAATCATAAATTTTGATAATAAGCTTCCCGTTAAAGATATAGATATCAAGATCCAGGAAAGCGCAGTGTTCATTGTTAGTATTAGCTTTATTTAAAGTCAGTTCAGCAGGATAAATCTCTTTAGTGTACATACTGAAGTCGTCATTATTGAGAGCCAATATATCATCCAAATATCTAAAAGTGTTATTAATTGTTTGTATCAGATGTTGATTCGATGGGTCTTTGCTGATTTTAGTCATAAATTGTAACTCATAACAATACAAAAACAGGTCTGCAATAAGTGGTGCACAGTTAGTCCCCATTGAAATCCCGATAACTTGACGATATACGGAATCTCCATAGCGAACAAAAATGTTATCTAGTAAAAAATCAAGGGCAGTAATAGTATCAAAGCAGGTCCAATTGACATAGTTCTTTTGTTTGTTATTACTAAATAATGACCTAAAAGAGTTTGAACATATATATTTGCATTCTGACTTTTTAAATGCTCATTTAATTAGATGTGTGAATTTTTTCTTAATACGATGATGAGGCAAAGTGGCCTGGTATATAGAGTAGAAAAATCAAAACTTTGAACAGATTTGAAATCACCAATATAAGCATGCAATTTATCAAGTACTTCCAACGAATTTTGGACACTCCAAAAGTATTTAATTCTTATGGATGGAGCATTTACAATTTTACCACTAAATTTTTAAGCAACTTTATAACATATGTGGATTACAAATGGAAACTTTATTTCTTTTATGTTAACTCTATTGTATGGAAAGATCAATGAACGCTTATCAAAGCTTGTTTAAATTTGTGGAGACCGAAATTATTTTTCTTACCGCCTGTTGTTCATGTTGACTTTGAAGAAAGATTCACTGCTGTTAAACGGTGATATTTAAGATTCTTGTGGGATATTGGTCAGTGGAAAAGTAACCCAACATTTAAAGAAAGATAGGACAACTTTAAGTTGTATATAGATATATAGATTTGCTATGGTTGGGATATTAAATGAATACTTTTAACCGTGATATCTGAAATTTTAAGTTTATAAAGCTCAATTTACCATTAAAAAAACACAAATGCCCATTTAAAAAGCGCAAATATACTATCAAAAAGCGCAAACGTCCCGCGCCGATATTTAGACACAACTTCTATGATGTCTTACACAAATACAGAAAACAATTAATTACTTTTAATATCAAAGTGTACTTTCAAAACTACTACTAAACTAATCATTTAAACAATATCTGTTAACATATGTATAATGAATTCTTTATTTAAGGTCTTTACTAAGAAGAAAAGATGTCTCCATATTATTTAAATATCAAGAAATGGTATGATGCTGATGTAACTGCAGTATTGGAAGTTTGTGAGTTATTATATGTCATAGATATAAGTTTAAAGTAAA
The DNA here is from genome assembly GCF_021869535.1 of Mytilus californianus. Taxonomy (NCBI): domain Eukaryota; kingdom Metazoa; phylum Mollusca; class Bivalvia; order Mytilida; family Mytilidae; genus Mytilus; species Mytilus californianus. Next base: position 1,071,737 of record NW_026262581.1, read on the forward strand.
TCCACGAAGGAAAATTCTGTTTTATGAATACAAATATAAAAATGCATGCTGTCGGTGGATCCTCATTATAAGCTCACCTTCACCAAAGCTGTCTCTTGGCGTCTGTCGTCTGTCGTTGTCATCCAGAAACCTTTACAATGATCATCTTCTCGGAAACTACTGGACCATTGTTTGTCGTTTTTGTCCATTATTTTGAAAACTATAATAGCTAGATGTAAACTTTTGAAAATAACAAAAATCATCAGCTAGACAAAACTAGCAAATAAATCGGCTAACATGCAGATGAAATTGTCAGTTGTCTTCTTGTAGGAGTTATTACCCTTAAACGACGATTTGTCGTGTTTGGGCAAAAACTATAAGCGATAAAAATTGTTATTTTTAATATCCTAGAGGTTATAAAAATCCTATGGGATATATTTTCTCCCTTTGGACTTTAAAAAATCCCTTAGGAGAAGGAAAGCATTTCCTACCGGATATTTTGTATCCTATAGGATGAAATAATCCTGTAGGATAAAATATTTCCGATAGGATTAATTCTAATCTTAAGCATGTTAAGGGATTTCATTACTGAAAAAATATTCTATGGGATAAAAAAAAAAATCCCAGGAATGAAAAAAAATCCTAAAATAATTTTTACAAATCAAAAATGAGAAAAAAGATTTTAAGGGAGAACACATTCTATGAGAGAAAGAAATATCCTATGGGAGATAAAAAAAAAACAACAATGGGAGATAGAAATATCCTATGAGAGGATACAAATCATATTGAAGAAAACAATATCCTATGGGAGAAAAAAAATCCTATCTTAGTTGAGACCAAATAGATATAGGAAGATGTGGTATGAGTGCCAATGAGACAACTCTCCATCCAAGTTACAATTTATAAAAGTAAACCATTATATGTCAAGGTACGGCCTTCAACACGGAGCATTGGCTCACACCGAACAGCAAGCTATAAAGGGCCCCAAACAATTACTAGTGTAAAACCATTCTAACGGAAAAATCAACGGCCTAATCTATATAAAAGTGAGAAACGAGAAACACGTATGAACTACATAAACAGACGACAACTACTGTAATCAGATTCCTGACTTAGGACAGGTGCAAACATTTGCAGCGGGATTACACGTTTTAATGGTACCAAACCTTCTCCCTTTTCTGAAACAATAGTATAACATCACAACATAGAAAAACACATTATAAAATATCAATTGGAAGGCTTAACTCAATCAAAAAGCGTAAACTAACACACAATGAACGAATAAATTTGACCTGTGACACCTGAATGCAAATACACAGTTAATAAAAAAATACATGGGATAAATAATTAAAGTCAAAAGTAAATAAACAGGTTTAAACAAAGTTAAAGTATGATATCACTGTGAAAACCCAAACAAAGCCTAAGAAAAGAGAATAGTTGTATATGTTCTGTTACTTAGTGAAAATATTCTTTTATTTGACCAAGATTTCATGGTTCAAGAAATGCAGGCTTAACTTCCAATAACACAAAATTCCCGATAATGGTACCTTAAGTCTGGAGCTGGCATGTCAGCAACTGCTAGTAGTCCTTTGATCATTTATGCTAATCGTTGCATTTGCTTAGTTTCTTCTGTTTCCTATTCTAACAACGGACTCGAACTTCTGTTAAATTGAGTTTTACCGTGTAGTTTGCTGTGTGTTTGTTTATTCCACATTGACAAGAGGTATTAGGGGAGGGTTGATATTTCAAATGACATATTTAACCCCGGTGCAATCTTGTGCATGTCCCAAGTCCGGAACTTGTTTAGTCTTGTGAGGTTTTTTTTAAATTAAGGTTCATTTGTATGTTTTGGAGTCAAATGTGGCGTCCATTTAGCTGAACCCAAGGGCCAGCTGAAGCCTGCCTCTGATTGCGGGATTTTCTCGCTGCGTTGAAGACCTATTAGTGGCCTTGTGCTGTTTTTTTCTGCTCTTTGACGTAACAACGTGCAGCTAGTACAGCTGTAATATTTAACTCTTTAGGGCACCTGTAAATTGTACTCAACCCTGTTTTTCACTTAGACAAGAAAATGTTACCATCTAAACCAAACTTAATCTGTGGAAAAACTTAAAAGCAAATTCAAACATGAACAAGAATGCAAATGTTTTTTGAGGCTAAGCATACCACAAACTCGTAATTGAAAGTAAGGGCAAGTTGGAAATATGTGTCCAACAGATTTTGAAACAATCATAAGTTTGCGTTCATCTCTGTTGAGCTGCGACCCAAATATGAAGTCATTGGGTTCCGTAGGTTCTGAGAAATGTTAAAACTAATTATCTGTTGCGCTGATTTATATTTGAAGCGATAGCCTGTAAAATAAAGAAAGACCGTAATTAATGTTTAATGCAACACAACAAGATTACATGATATTTTAAGCCTTTTTTAAATTTCAATTTGTGGTTTCTATAATCATGTTATTGATCTCAATATTTTTAAAGAAGAAAGGCTCAATCTATAATTACACCAACATAAAATATTTAGGAATTGAATATAAGTTTTTAGGTAGGTAGCATTCTATGAAGTTTTATTTTAAGTGGGCATGCATGACTAGTTTTGACAGTTACTATATTGTTTTGATTTTCTCCTCAATATGCATGAAGTATTTGCAAGTGGGCATTACCATTAACAACCATCAATCCATCAACATATTTTGATAACATCCCAAACATATAAACTAGAGGCTCGAAAGAGCGTGTATCGCTCACATAGGTCTATATGCATCTTCATCAATGGTCACACTCCAACATGTAAGATATCAATAGTATTCATGACATCTCTTTTTTTCTTTTTGGTTGAAATTGTATTGCTGATCTTTTTTTTTCTGTTTACAATTTTTATCGCTTATAGTTTTTGCCCAAACACGACAAATCGTGATTTAAGGGTAATAACTCCTACAAGAAGACAACTGACAATTTCATCTGCATGTTAGCCGATTTTTTTGCTAGTTTTGCCTAGCTGATGATTTTTGTTATTTTCAAAAGTTTACATTTAGCTATTATAGTTTTCAAAATAATGGACAAAAACGACAAAAAATGGTCCAGTAGTTTCCGAGAAGATGATCATTGTAAAGGTTTCTGGATGACAACGACAGACGACAGACGCCAAGAGACAGCTTTGGTGAAGGTAAGCTTATAATGAGGATCCACCGACAGCATGCATTTTTATATTTGTATTCATAAAACAGAATTTTCCTTCGTGGATTTACTTTAAACTTATATCTATGACATATAATAACTCACAAACTTCCAATACTGCAGTTACATCAGCATCATACCATTTCTTGATATTTAAATAATATGGAGACATCTTTTCTTCTTAGTAAAGACCTTAAATAAAGAATTTATTATACATATGTTAACAGATATTGTTTAAATGATTAGTTTAGTAGTAGTTTTGAAAGTACACTTTGATATTAAAAGTAATTAATTGTTTTCTGTATTTGTGTAAGACATCACAGAAGTTGTGTCTAAATATCGGCGCGGGACGTTTGCGCTTTTTGATAGTATATTTGCGCTTTTTAAATGGGCTTTTGCGTTTTTTTAATGGTAAATTGAGCTTTATAAACTTAAAATTTTAGATATCATGGTCAAAAGTATCAATTTAATATCCCAACCACAGCAAAATTTATATATCTATATACAACTTAAAGTTGTCTTTTCTTTCTTTAAGTATTGGGTTACTTTTCCACTGACCAATATCCCACAAGAATCTTAAATATCACCGTTTAACAGCAGTGAATCTTTCTTCAAAGTCAACATGAACAACAGGCGGTTAGAAAAATAATTTCGGTCTCCACAAATTTAAACAAGCTTCGATAAGCGTTCACTGATCTTTCCATACAATAGAGTTAACATAAAAGGAATAAAGTTTCCATTTGTAATCCACTTATGTTATAAAGTTGCTTAAACATTTAGTGGCAAAATTGTAAATGCTCCATCCATAAAAAATTGTTTTATCTATGATTTGGTTGTACATGTAGAAAACTTATTTCAAACGGGATAGCACATCCTAAATTTTTCGGAGATGGTATTTACCGAGCCCGGAAATTTAGATACAATCCTTTTTTTTTTCATTCAGTTTATTGCACACTTGGTTGTTAACAAATACCCTAAAAGGTACAACTATCCCAAATAGGTTTATCCCTGTGTGTGATTTATCAAATGAACCAGGGGATTCACAAGATAAACTTATTATAAGTTTCAAAAGTGGTTAATAGAATATTACAATCGATATAGTTTACAAAATCTGCATAGCCACAAATCCGGAAAACATACGTTCTCTCTGTTTACGTTTTTCTACTTATTTTAATTGTATATCACGTGGTATAGATGTTTATTATGTATCTCGAACACGTGTATTTTATTCATTCTTGTGTGTTGGAATATTCTTAACTTATTTGGTAAGTTTTAAATTTAATGAAATAACTGTTTTGTTTTTTTTTAACGATAACTTGTACACGCTACAGAATACTGAAAACTTGAAGCATTATGAGTATATATCAATCATTGATGACATTCTGATGGTAAGTTAACATGATCAAAAACATGGATAAAGAATGAGTTTTTGTTGATACTTTGTATAAAGTATTGCCAATGGTTTCGTGTAAACAGAGAAACAGTATACATAAAACATAAATGAGAAACATAGTGTTGCTCTACGAGTATAATGTCTTTACTTTCACATAAACAGAGACACACACATATACCATTACCTACACAAAAACATGGTCACAAAACTTGCACACGCACACTCCCTGTCACACAACTACTCAACCATGAGTACTTGCACACCTCTCCTATTGAATTACATTGCGGTTAATTAGATATATTTAAATGTATCTTTCAAAAATTTACTACATTTTCTTTCTAAGAGTATACTATTTTCATACCATTCTAAGAATTCTAATTTAAAAACACTATATACATCTATGTACTTGTGTTTTAACTCTGTTGCATAATTACTTTTGTAAACAGTAAATAAAATAATTGTTAACAACACATTAATATCAAAATATGAACTGTCATGAATTTTGTATCCAAGTATTAAGTTTTGCATTGATAAAATATGTGTACCTATTTTTATTTTATCAAGTAGTAACCCAACTTTAATCCAAAATTCTTGTAAAAATTCACACTCTTAAAAAAATGATCATAATTTTCTACTTGGTGACATATATGACATTGATTATCCTTCATTATTTTCCATTGATGTAGCATTTGCTTACATGGTAATATATAATTGATCAATTTCCACCTAAACATTTTTAGTTTGTTATCATTTAACTGGTGAAATGTAAAGTTTAATATATCATGTATATGATTTGAAGAATTTAGATTGAATATTTTTTTCCATTTTATGAAGCCAATAGGTGTGTCACTTTCTATACCTTTGATATAATAATATATATCTTTAGCTTTTAATTTTTTAATGCAAATTGATTTGGCTTTGTTTTTTGCTTCTATGTAAAGATTTCTGTCTATTTGAACTTTAGTTGAAATTGATTGATTTGATTTTAACATGATTTTCCATTCCTTTTTGATTGCAGATTTTAGTTTAGAAAGTTCTGCCATCCAGTTTGATTTTTCTTTCAATTTATTTAAGATTACTTTTTGGGAGATATTACCTTGTCTATCTATGATATCATTAATAAAAAAAATGTCACTTTCTATCCAGTTTGGAAAAACAAGACTTTTACCATTTAATTTAATTGATTGATTACCCCAAATGACATGCTGTCTTACAGTTTTGAAATTTAACCCCTTGCTTATCTTGGAACTATTATGTACTTTATACCAACTTTTTAATACTTCTAAATAAAATTCTGGCATAGATTTTTTTAAATTTGGTATGTCATATATATTTTCAGGGTTCATGTTAAATAAAGCGAAGTTAGCTCCAAATTTGTTAAAGTAATATAAAGGTATAACCTTCCAATTTGAAAATTCTTCTGTTGTTAACCTTTTAACCTAAGATATATGAATTGATGTTATATAACTATCTATATCAATCATTTTTAAACCTCCTTCCTGATAATCATTACATAGAGTAGATCTCTTGATTTTCTCATTTTTGTTTTGCCATATATAGTTAAATATTAGTTTTTTAAATTGTGTTAGAAAGTCTCTCGATAAATTGGTTACTGATGCTAAAAAGGTTATGCTTGGTATAATTAATGTTTTTTATTACTGTTATTCGCCCAATCATTGTAAGCTTTCTTTTCTTCCAATTTGAAATTGCTTTTTCTGACTTTCTCAAAATATTTTCTGTGTTTAATTTATTTATGTTGACTTTTTATCATAATCCCACACCTTCGTATTTTATGCTAAAATTAAGAGCCAAATTCACCCAACGTCAACTTTGTGTAAAAGAGTTTAACCCATGACTGGACAAGACTGACTGTTGAATGTCACCTTCCGTTAGCATCTATATATTAAATACGGGGCCAATGTATATATATATATATCGCCATGGCAGTAAGCAGGGTTTAAGAACATCCGTTGTTTGATTTGCTAGTCAAATGCGTTTTGTTAAAATATACTTTTTCACTCTTTTGGTCTTTTGGAAAATGTTGTTTGTGCTGTATTCAGACCCCTCTACCAAGACATTAGTTTTGGTAGAGGGGTCTAATTTGTACACCATATCCGGATTTCGACAATTAATGTCTCTTCGGTGATGTTAGGAATCGAAACGGTATTTGGAAAGCCATACAATTTATCTCAATTTAGGATAGACTCTTGACTTTTGAGGAGTCTAAATAGGATAAACGGATCATATAAACCCGAAGGTAAATATAATACAAGCCCAAACGAAAATATATAAACAAGTCTAAATTGAAAACAACGTTCAAACCAATGATTGTTTGGATAAAAACCGCAATTTTTATACGTGTGCATGTAAAACAAATTTCTTGTTAGAGGGGTCTAAATACAGCACAATCAACATTTTCCAAAAAAACAAAAAAGTGAAAAAGTATATTTTAACAAAACGCATTTGACTAACAGGTCGAACAACAAATGTTCTTAAACCGTGCTGACTGCCATTGGCGATTGCCAAATAAACGGATCACCGATGTAATAAATGGATCTTAATTATAAATTTTATACTTAACAGAAAACAATAAACTTGCGGAAAAGATGATATACCGCAAACAAAAGGTGCAAAGATTTTTGTACACCATTTTCCGGATTTCGACAATTAATGTCTCTTCAGTGATGTTAGGAATCGAAACGGTATTTGGAAAGCCATACAATTTACCTCAATTTGGAATAGACTCTTGAATTTTGAGGAGTCAAAATAGGATGAACGGATCATATAAACCTGACGGTAAATATAATACAAGCCCAAACGAAAATATATAAACAAGTCTAAATTGAAAACAACGTTCAAACCAATGATTGTTTGGATAAAAACCGCAATTTTTATACGTGTGCATGCAAATCAAATTTCTTGTTAGAGGGGTCTAAATACAGCACAAGCAACATTTTCCAAAAAAACAAAAAAGTGAAAAAGTATATTTTAACAAAACGCATTTGACTAACAGGTCGAACAACAAATGTTTTTAAACCGTGCTGACTGCCATTGGCGATTGCCAAATAAACGGATCACCGATGTAATAAATGGATCTTAATTATAACTTTAATACTAAACAGCAAACAAAAAACTTGCGGAAAAGATGGTATACCACAAACAAAAGGTGCAAAGGTTTTTGTACACCATATCCAGATTTCGACAATTAATGTCTCTTCAGTGATGTTAGGAATCGAAACGGTATTTGAAAAGCAATACAATTTACCTCAATATATATAAATATATATATATATATATATAAGTCTAGAGATTTGCACAACGATACTAATATAAGATGGTATTATACGAAGATGTTGTTAATAAATCGTGTTGACAAATATTTCGGCTTAACAAATAGCCTTCTTCGGTGTCAATTATTTTAACAATACTGATAATATGTATAAAAATAGCTCAATAATACAGGTAAGTTTTGGTCTATTGATTTAATCCAAAATCCTGAACATCATAATATAAAACAAAACTCAATACTCAAATATACGTGACTGTGTATATTTACAACCCAAAATGAGTGAAAAATAAAACTTAGTATTTTTTATTGATGCCGTTTGGATGATGTACATATATATATATATATCTGACCAAATTGAAATATCTAAGACTTGATAAGAATTCTCCTTTTATTTCGATAATGAGCGAACATGAAGATATATGACGACGTGATTAACGAATATAATCCGTTAAGACTCATTCAATCTCTATTTAAACTAGATTTATTTTATATTTAATATTTAGAGTAATTTTGATGGAGTCATATGACAAAATTATACTTCTACTAAGGAGTTAATCGTATTTTACTACATTGACTACACGTAAGGGTCTGGTAAGTTATTATGATAAGTATTTTTACCTTACTGTATTTCAGAGACATTTATATGTATATATGTCTTTGGGTATTTTTGTGTAATGTAAGAGAAACAATACAAAATAAATGTGTACAAAACGGAATAAAAACAAACCTGTTCGTGCCTTTTTCATTGTTATTTAACACAAAATAATTATCCAAGACACCAGGGACGATCTTATTTCATAATACTTATTGTACCTCTAACTTAATAGCCCAATGAAGAAGGTTATATTTAGCAAAAGTTAACCGTGCATGACTATTAGACACGCCCCTTACAATCAGGGGGTCTAAATTAGGATCGAGAAAAAACGGCAAGTGAAATATCATAATTTATAATTCCAAACAATCTAAGTGGCCTTTTTTTATTATCTCCGGTTTATAATAAGACGGTATTAGAGTGGAAATCCAAACCTTGCTTACATTCATTTCATTTGAACTCGGGTGGATAGTTGTCTCATTGGCAATCATACATATATCATTATTTCTAGACTATGTGAAACCGGAACATCAGGCTGCAATGAGAATTCATTTACAAATAAGCACAACAACGATATGCTTATAGTGGCCGTTATTGCCTGTTAATTCATTTTTTTTTTTGTATTCATCTACCGTGTTGAAAAAAAGGAGAAAAGGGGGTAATAGCTTACCGTACGATTTTAATTATGGTTCAACTTGATTCTAGTAACGTTTGCCTCTTGCCAAAGATCCATCTTTTTTATGTGTCACTCTTAAACTATTAACGCTTCAGTGTTTCAGGTCGACCCACTTTGCATTTCTTTCCTCAGTTGTCTCTCTTCATTTTTTTAATTAAATGACTCAGTCTACAACAGGGTGATGGTGGATGGTTATTTAACATGCAGCGGCAAATCAAATGCATGTTCAGGACGAGCACATATAAATGTAATATGAATATTAACCCTGCTTTATTCTAGACCGACACGCTGAGATGGATTTTTAACGTGCTAGTTCACAAAATAATAGTCCTCATAAAGCTATGTCACCCTACCTGGACACATTATTCTGACACCGAGCCGACCAAGTCTTTGTTCTTACTCTTTAATGCGACTTGCTTAGCGGAGAAACAGCAACTACAATCTTTACGTCTTTTCTTTGAACCAACTGGGGTTCAAACCTACGACCTCCCGCAATAGAAGAAAACACACTACCACGAGATCTCCGAGGCATTCAGATGAAACAAAAATATCATCCCAAAAAACTCAAGTGTAAAAACAATACATTTTCATATAATTCTCACTGTTACTAAAGCGAGCAAAACGTACCTAACCTATTTATATCAGAGCAGATATCTTGAATCAACGCATTCTGCCCATTAAAATTCTTGCAGCATGTATTTTAGGTGTTTGTATTTGGCCAGCTGTTGCAAGGCTTAATTATGTTCTCCTTCAATATACCCTCATTTTCCAGTGGCATTCCAAGTTTCCCGTCCAATCTCACAGTCGACCTCCTATTGAAGATATTGCAAGACCTACCTATTGTATTTATAATTAATGAGTTCTCGTCATGAACATGCATGAAATATTTCCCACAGGACGTAAAGCAAGCAACAATTAGTTAAACTCATAAAGTATTAAATGTACATAAACACTACATGAAGACAAGATCTTGTGCAATGCTTTAAAGTAATATTTCCATGTATATCACTTGATAATTATGAAAACTTAATGATTTTTTTCGCAGTTATTTCTTTGCAAACCAGTACATGACTCAACACTTATATCTGTGGAAAGACCTATTGATTGTGTTTTGATTAATATTATTTTTTGTTTCTTCCGTCACTTTTATTTCTTGCAAGGGGTTTTTGTTTCGCAAGATGTCGCTGAGATATTAAGCATATGATATCGAACAGTTTATCTGCTTTTGAAATTGACACCGTTCAAGCGAACAATTTTCCCTGTAAGAGTTATCTTCCCAAACACTGTTTTTCTTATTATCTCTACTACTTCGCAACTGTAAAAAAAGCTTGTTTCTTATTATTTGACACTGCTTTTTCGTGCGATGTATGTTAATGGCCACTCATTTTTCTTTGAACTTTTCAACACACTTAATTTGTACCTCATAATGCGGTTATATTTGCTAGAATCTTTTTAAAATTGTTTGTCCTCAATTTCATCTTTACATATTTGCTAACAGTCACTCGGACAGACCTGTAAAACAAATCGCTGAACAATTTTTGCGTCAGATTGTGTCGGTATGTTCTACGATTTTGGATACTTTCCTTGAATCAAAGATAAAACACTAGTCAAGAATTGTATATTGATATAGCAACTCAATAATGTGTAATATAAAAATGTTATACAAAATATTTTTTTAAACAGTTTTTCGCAAAAATAATAAACACTTAAGATACAGTTATATATTTGCTCGAATATGTACAATTTATTGTCTGAAACTTCGAGTTGTCTTTTTTTGGCAGTTAACTGGAAAAACCTGTTAAATAAAGTGCTGATCCTTTTTTGCTGTAGCATTGTCAATACTTACGACGTTTTTATTTTAATTTTCTCCGAAAAAAAAGAGCTTGTTTCTTAGTATTCGACATTGCTTTTTCGTGCGATTTACTTGTATGGCCACTCATTTTTCTTTTAATATTCAACTTAATTACTTTGTACCTCACAATGTCGTTATATTTGTTAAAATCTTTTTAAAAGTTGTTTGTCTTCAATTTCATTTTTTTCATATTTGCTAACGGTCACTCGAACGTACCTGTTCAAAAATTGCTCAACAATTTTTGAGTCTGATTTGTTCAGTATGTTCTACGATTTCGGAAACTTTTCTGGAATCAAAGATAAAACACTGGTCAAGAATTGTATATTGCTATAGCAAGCCATCAATTTAATATATAGAAATAGTATAAAAAAAGAATTTGACAAACAGATTTTCTGCAAAAATAATCAACACTTAAGATACAGTTTCATGATATATTTTCTCGAATGTGTATAATTTCTTGAATGAAACTTTAGGTTGTCATTTTTGAGAGTTAATTGGCAAAACCTTTTGAGTAAAGCGCTGATCCTTTTTTGCTGAAGCATTGTCAATACTTTCGACGTATTTATTTTAATTTTCTCCGAAAAAAGAGCTTGTTTCTAAGTATTCGACATTGCTTTTTCGTGCGATTTACTTGTATGACCACTCATTTTTCTTGTAATTTTTCAATTAATTACTTTGTACCTCACAATGTCGTCATATTTGTTAAAATCTTTTTAAAAGTTGTTTGTCTTCAATTTCATTTTTACATATTTGCTAACTGTCACACGAACGTACCTGTTGAGTCTGATTTGTTCAGTATGTGCTACGGTTTCTGAAACTTTCCTGGAATCAAAGATAAAACACTGGTCAAGAATTGTATATTGCTATAGCAAGCCATCAATTTATTATATAGAAATAGCATAAAAAAAGAATTTGACAAACAGATTTTCTGCAAAAATAATCAACACTTATGATACAGTTACATGATTTATGATCCCGCCAATGTAATACCGTTACAACAACAATATACAGAGAGGCATACAGGAGTTTGTTCGCTCAAAATAAAACCCAACACAATTGTATGTCGAAAATGAGCATTGAATATAAAATGCCAATATCAAACAAGAGAACACATGTACAATATGATATCAAAAAACAAATTTTATAAAATATAAAAAATATCAAAATTATTCATGTAACCAATATGGTAAAACCATGCATATGACAAGACTGTAAATAGTGATTGGTTCATCTGATATAATTAGAGCGAAGGTGGGGCATAAAAAGCGTCCACAAACATGGAAATAAAAATAACTAGACTATCAAATACTGATTTGAGAAGTGATTACAAACCACATGAGACAAAAAATAAAACATAACACAAATTTACACTTTTTTTAAATAAAAAAGATTTGGTTTCAAAGGAGGGAGGTAGGGGAGGAAAGCGGAAAATCGACGAATTAAATTTTTCGTGAGATAAAATTTCTTTTCTTTGTTTCTCTAAATGAAGGTGTTGTCTAAAAAGAGACTTTTCATTGGTTGATCGGCTATCGATCTGAACAAGAAACCTGCTAAAACAATAGCAACAATCCTGGCAGTATTGAGGGACCATAAATTCATTTATGCTAAACATAAATACCTTGATGATCCCGCCAATGTAATACCGTTACAACAACAATATACAGAGAGGCATACAGGAGCTTGTTCGCTCTAAATAAAACCCAACACAATTGTATGTCAAAAATGAGTATTGAATATAAAATGCCAATATCAAACAAGAGAACACATGTACAATATGATATCAAAAACAAATTTTATAAAATATAAAAAATATCAAAATTAGTCATGTAACCAATATGGTAAAACCATGCATATGACTAGACTGTAAATAGTGATTGGTCCATCTAATATAATTAGAGCGAAGGTGGGGCATAAAAAGCGCCAATAAAGCTGTTTGAATTTAAATGTTTTAAAATGAAAAGTCAAACAGCAGCCCCAACCGATTTTGAGAGTTAATTGGAAAAACCTTTTGAGTAAATCGCTGATCACTTTTTGCTGAAGCATTGTCAATACTTTCGACGTTTTTATTTTAATTTTCTCCGAAAAAAAGAGTTTGTTTCTAAGTATTCGATATTGCTTTTTTGTGCGATTTACTTGTATGGCCACTCATTTTTCTTTTAATTTTTCAACTTAATTACTTTGTACCTCACAATGTCGTTATATTTGTTAAAATCTTTTTAAAAGTTGTTTGTCTTCAATTTCATTTTTTTCATATTTGCTAACGGTCACTCGAACGTACCTGTTCAAAAATTGCTCAACAATTTTTGAGTCTGATTTGTTCAGTATGTTCTACGATTTCGGAAACTTTTCTGGAATCAAAGATAAAACACTGGTCAAGAATTGTATATTGCTATAGCAAGCCATCAATTTATTATATAGAAATAGTATAAAAAAAGAATTTGACAAACAGCTTTTCTGCAAAAATAATCAACACTTAAGATACAGTTTCATGATATATTTTCTCGAATGTGTATAATTTCTTGAATGAAACTTTAGGTTGTCATTTTTGAGAGTTAATTGGAAAAACCTTTTGAGTAAAGCGCTGATCCTTTTTTGCTGAAGCATTGTCAATACTTTCAACGTATTTATTTTAATTTTCTCCGAAAAAAGAGCTTGTTTCTAAGTATTCGACATAGCTTTTTCGTGCGATTTACTTGTATGACCACTCATTTTTCTTGTAATTTTTCAAATTAATTACTTTGTACCTCACAATGTCATTATATTTGTTAAAATCTTTTTTAAAGTTGTTTGTCTTCAATTTTCATTTTTACATATTTGCTAACGGTCACACGAACGTACCTGTTGAGTCTGATTTGTTCAGTATGTGCTACGGTTTCTGAAACTTTCCTGGAATCAAAGATAAAACACTGGTCAAGAATTGTATATTGCTATAGCAGGCCATCAATGTATTATATAGAAATAGCATAAAAAAAGAATTTGACAAACAGATTTTCTGCAAAAATAATCAACACTTAAGATACAGTTACATGATTTATGATCCCGCCAATGTAATACCGTTACAACAACAATATACAGAGAGGCATACAGGAGCTTGTTCGCTCTTAATAAAACCCAACACAAATGTATGTCGAAAATGAGCATTTAATATAAAATGCCAATATCAAACAAGAGAACACATGTACAATATGATATCAAAAAACAAATTTTATAAAATATAAAAAATATCAAAATTATTCATGTAACCAATATGGTAAAACCATGCATATGACAAGACTGTAAATAGTGATTGATTCATCTGATATAATTAGAGCAAAGGTGGGGCATAAAAAGCATCCACAAACATGGAAATAAAAATAACTAGACTATCAAATACTGATTTGAGAAGTGATTACACACCACATGAGACGAAAAATAAAACATAACACAAATTTACACTTTTTTCAAATAAAAAAGATTTGGTTTCAAAGGAGGGAGGTAGGGGAGGAAAGCGGAAAATCGACGAATTAAATTTTTCGTGAGATAAAATTTCTTTTCTTTGTTTCTCTAAACGAAGGTGTTGTCTAAAAAGAGACTTTTCATTGGTTGATCGGCTATTGATCTAAACAAGAAACCTGCTAAAACAATAGCAACAATCCTGGCATTATTGAGGGACCATCAATTCATTTATGCTAAACATAAATACCTTGATGATCCCGCCAATGTATTACCGTTACAACAACAATATACAGAGAGGCATACAGGAGCTTGTTCGCTCTAAATAAAACCCAACACAATTGTATGTCAAAAATGAGCATTTAATATAAAATGCCAATATCAAACAAGAGAACACATGTACAATATGATATCAAAAACAAATTTTATAAAATATAAAAAATATCAAAATTATTCATGTAACCAATATGGTAAAACCATGCATATGACTAGACTGTAAATAGTGATTGGTTCATCTAATATAATTAGAGCGAAGGTGGGGCATAACAAGCGCCAATAAAGCTGTTTGAATTTTAATGTCTTAACATGAAAAGTCAAACAGCAGCCCCAACCGATTTTGAGAGTTAATTGGAAAAACCTTTTGAGTAAAGCGCTGATCACTTTTTGCTGTCAATACTTTCGACGTTTTTATTTTAATTTTCTCCGAAAAAAAAGAGTTTGTTTCTAAGTATTCGACATTGCTTTTTTGTGCGATTTACTTGCATGACCAGTCATTTTTCTTGTAATTTTTCAACTTAATTACTTTGTACCTCACAATGTCGTTATATTTGTTAAAATCTTTTTAAAAGTTGTTTGTCTTCAATTTCATTTTTACATATTTGCTTACGGTCACTCGAACGTACCTGTTCAAAAATTGCTCAACAATAAGTCTGATTTGTTCAGTATGTTCTACGGTTTCGGAAACTTTTCTGGAATCAAAGATTAAACAATGGTCAAGAATTGTATATTGCTATAGCAAGCCATCAATGTATTATATAGGAATAGTATAAAAAAAGAATTTGACAAACAGATTTTCTGCAAATGTAATAAACGCCTAAGATACAGTTACATGATATATTTGCTCGAATGTGTACAATTTCTTGACTGAAACTTCAGGTTTTCATTTTTGACAGTAAATTGGAAAAACCTGTTGAGTAAAGCGCTGATCCTTTTTTGCTGAAACATTGTCAATACATATCTTTCAACTAACTTACTTCGTACCTCACAATGCAGATATATTTGCAAGAATCAGATTAAAGTTTTTTGTCATCAACGTCATCTTTACATTTGCTAACGGTCAGTCGGACATATCTACTATAAATCGCTGAACATTTTTGCGTCCGCTTTTTCTGGATGTTCTACGATTTCGGAAACCTTCCTAGAATTAAAGATTTAACACTGGTCAAGAATTGTTTATTGCTATAGCAAACCATCAATGCATAATATGAAAATAGTCTTACACAGATTTTCTGCAAAAATAACTAGCACTTTATAGACAGTTACATTTGCTCGAATCAGTACACTTTATCATTTTTGACTGTTGATAGGAAACACCTGTTGGATAAAGCGCTGATACTTTTTTTGCTGAAACATTGTCAACATTCTCGATATTTTTATTTTAATTTTCCTCGAAATAGTAAAAAAAAAACAAAGTGTTTCCTATTATTGGACATTACTTTTCGTTCGATTCATTCACATGGCCACTCAATTTTCTTTGGACTTTTCAACAAACTCAATTCGTACCTCACAATGCAGTTATATTTGCTAAAATCTTCTAAAATTGTTTGTCCTCAAATTTATCTTTAATATTTTCTAACGGCCACTCTGACAAACCTGTGAAAACATCGCGGAACAATGTGTGGGTCGGATTTTTTCAGCATGTTCTACGATTTCGGAAACTTGTATAGGATCAAAAATAAAACACTAGTCAAGAATTGTATATTGCAACAGCAAGCGATCAATGTAGAATGTAAAAATAGGATACAAAAGATTTTTTAAAACTGATTTTCTGAACAACTCTTCAACACTTTTAAACATGCAGTTATACATTTTGTACATTTGCTCGATTGTGTAAAATTTATTGTCTGAAACTTCAAGTTGTAATTTTTGAGTTAATTTCAGTGCGAATAACGATTAGGATTTAGTTATAGCAGCTAATAATGGCAAGTTTTATATATATATTTTTAAAATGTAATCCTCTCTTATTATTTCCATATTCCTTCTGGGGTTTTATTAGGCGAAGAGAAAAAGAAATGCAAAAAACACAT
The DNA here is from genome assembly GCF_021869535.1 of Mytilus californianus. Taxonomy (NCBI): domain Eukaryota; kingdom Metazoa; phylum Mollusca; class Bivalvia; order Mytilida; family Mytilidae; genus Mytilus; species Mytilus californianus. Next base: position 1,088,429 of record NW_026262581.1, read on the forward strand.
GAAGCTTGAAGGCAGGGTCACGTTCCAGAAAAAGGTTCAACAATATCGAGTGCACCACAGTCAATTCTATTTCTAACTCAACACTATAAAATATAATGAATGAGCACAGATGAAGATATATCAAGCAGGCAAAACATTTAAATGCTTTTGTTGTTCATCGGAATTTTCCCCTCTCATATCATTTCAATAAATAGGAATTATTAGCCAAATATTATATCTTTTATTTGTAAAAATGAATTAATAAAGTTTTGATATCTACATTCATCGCCATGAAATATCCAGAAATTAAGAATTCGATCAGATGTATTCACCTACTATAAATGGGGAAAATAATTATTCATGATTTTCCTGTATGACGAAAATTGACATTGACTCGGGGGGGGGGGGGGTCTTGCAAGTGACAGTTATTGGTTATTCTAACAGGACCACCTGCATACGACCCAACCTCACCCATCTTTTCCGTATTTTGGAAGGTTCGTGTCGCTTTTGTTTTTTTTAAATTATTTGTGTATTGCTGCATGTCCTTTGTTTTTTGTTTTTTTTCATGTGTCCGAAATATATGTTTGTCCCTCTATTATGTTCCTTTGTAAATAATGCTTATTTTTTTTCTTTCAAAATAAAGTATAATTGTAGGTGTACATATCTTTATTTCTGTGCTTAATGTATAATTATTGTATTCAATCAATTTTACTTTTGAGATCTAATCTAAAGTGAAGTGTTTGAAGCTGGAAATATACAAATGTAATTCGTATTTTGACGTAATATATATATAGTAAAAAATACTATATTAATAACTCCACCGTTTTCTATCAAATAAATGCAGGAAAGGGTTTTATGTTCAAATTTATATAACACAATTACAACCTGTCCAAAAACTTATTTAACAAATCTACCACCTACGTTTATTTAATTTCAAGAGACTACATCGGTTTCGAAAAAAACATACGATCACTACCTTAAACTGCGACATTTTTTCCCTTGTTTTTGTTTCTAATATGCATCGTCGTTGATAAGCGAAGGTTTGTATTATATTGCTATACTGGCAAAAATATCAGATTTTTAAAACAAAAATCTTGCAAACCAACGCCGACACCTGAAAATTATATAAGCCGTTGTAGCCCCTTAGTTCATGAAGCAAGTTTTAGATTTTCACTTTGCACACCTGTGGGGGTTTAGGTTGTTAATCAAATTCTTGATAAGCTATATTTACACGGAATAATCTGTGGCTTGCACATCAACGCTTGGTCAAATATCTACTTCCGATGAAAGATTTTCTTCTAACTATGATAATACAATTATTTTACTTGGTCCTCGTATTGCGGCATGATCTTTAAAACGTTAGCAATATTATTTTTTTTTTCATTTTCATTGTAGCTGAAAATGATGTTAGGAGGAAAGAATGAGAGCAACACAAAGATCATTTTTTATATCCAAAGACGGACGAGGATAATAGTTAAAAAAAATACTGTGCAAAAAGAAATACATAAAAGCACCAAAAACAACACTTACAACGAGCATTGTCATCCAAATTGGTGCTAAAGGAGACCGACCAAAACATGAGAAAAATGGCTGTAAAATAAGTATTGATGCAGAAAGTGTTAAAATCAATTTGAAAGTTTTTTTTCAAGAAAAAGCCTTAATGAGCGACGAAATTATTGTATTGGAATGTGACCTTAATAGAAAAATAAACGTTTGTTTTATTGTAATTTGTTCTTTCGTTGTAAATTTGTTTCAAAATGAAGAAAAACAAATGTGTGAACTGATGGATTTTTTTCCAGTCCTTTTAACAAATATTTACCTGTAACAAAGCATTACAACAATGTATGCTACCTTCAGCTGTCCAAACTTTTTAAGAAAGAAGAGGGTTATTTTTTTTAAATATTTGACAGTTAAAGGTAACATAATAGTTTTTTACCGGTAAATGCCAGTCTAATCACTGAAATAAAGACGGGTACAACAATAGAACGACATCTCAGCAATGTTTTAGAAATTAATCAGACCTAGAAAAATCGCAATTATGCTATTGCACGTGCATGTTTATCTTTTTATGTCCATATTTATATCAGGTTATATGACAATCGGCAGTCTCAGAAAGTCATCTCGATCTCGATGGTTAATTATATGGTGTCTAGTCTATTATTTTTAATATGCTCAGTATGTAACGAGCACTTATGGAAATTAAATTTGTGGCTTCTTTTACAGTTGTGAAGGAGGTGTGATAATCTGGGAAATAGTGTTCGGGAATATAACTCTTACAAAGACAAATGTTGGAATCAGCATTGTCAGTTTCAAAAGCGTAATAGATAGTCAAACATCTAAGAGACATCCTACAAAACTATTAAACAGCGTAAGAGCAAGAAGTGGCGGAAAAATAATAACAAACGTGTTCGCTAAAAATGCACATATTCATACCGGATAAAATTAACTTTCCGTTTTGAATGACAATGTCAGACTTATTATAGCTTACGTTCAGCTGATTCTAAAAATACATGATATCTATGTATTGTTGCTTGAAAAAAGGGATAAAAAATTGTTATTTTCCATTGCATATTATAAATAACTTGACACTTATTCTATCAATATATAAATCTACTTTCACATTAAATTAGCGAATGGCTATTATGGTTTCTGAGTAGAAGCAATAACTAGTAAAAGTAAATAATGAGCACATGACCTTGACCGCATGTTCAGTCGTCAAGGAGATTATTCCTAAGGAAAAAGTATTGGGTTAGACAGTGTCAGTTTCAAACGCGTACAAACCGTTCAATATAACATACAAAATATCAAGCTACTTCTTTTGAAACACCAATACAGAGCAAGAAAAACTCTAGGCGGAAAAAAACAGACGTAATCCAGAACATAAGAAAAGCCCTTGCCACAGAAAGGTGGAAAGATCTTTAAATAATCAATACAAAATCAAAATGTCTTTACATTAGAATGTGGAAAGACCTAATATTAATAATATTAATAATTATAACAAATTGAAAAGGTCTTTTTTCACAGAAAGAGGAAAGATCGAATTAAAGAAAAACGTGGGTACAGGTGGACCCAACTAGCCATCATGCTATTTCTATATAAACATTAAAAGAACCAGGGGTTACAGGCGGACACAACTGAAATAAATTATGTTTTTTCTAACGACATTTTAAATCAACCAATTTTCGAAAGAAATGAGCTTACTCTCAAAACAAGGATGCATGGATATTTCCTTGCTTCTATGGCCCCACTAGTAAACCAATTTTAATCTGAAATGGTCATTTTGATCTGAACAGCTTTTAAAAAACTGAACAATAAATTATTACGTCATTTTCAGTTTTTCAGTCAATTTTGCAGCTTATCCACTGCGGTAAATTCAGTACTATTCAGACAACTCGCTTGCAGTCAATTGAGATCGGTTCAGTATATGTTGAGCCTGTTAAGTAGCTGCTATTTACCTGTACACACGAACACCATACTGACTTGTCTGAAATGCTACTGAACCTACTGAATTGACTGAAGGTGAGCTGTCTGAACAGTACTGAAATTTGCCGCGGTGGATAAGTCTGAAAATTGACTGAAAAGCTAAATATGACTGAATAATTTATTGTTCAGACATTGCATGCATATCCCGTTTAGGTCAAAATGACCGTTTCAGACTAAAATTAATTTACTAGTGCCCTAAGAACCAAAAAAAAAAAACACAATACCTAGAACATATTCTGCTTTAAAACCTATAAATTGGAGAAAATAAATCAATATTTGTTTTTTTTTAAAAGGCTTTGACATTTTTTTCTAGAAAAAGTATACTAAAAAGTTTTTTTTTATTTTTCATTTTAGTGTGTTATAGAACATGTAGAATATTCTTGGGTATTTCTATGTTTTGGTATTGATAGTTCACTACAAAACCTCTAACTATTTATTCTCAAAAGTTTTTTTTTTTTTTTTGCTGTGTAAAATGGGTTGAAAAATAACCCCATTTTTCCATAAAGTACTTTACACATAAATATATGATAAGATGTTATACTACAGGCCAATGCAAATAATCGATCAATCGATCACGGGCTAATACAGTTTCTCTCATTCTTATCCGATTTATCCTTTTCCTGACTAGTTGATTTTTCTTTATTTAATCAACGTGTGGTTCGTTTTATCTCAGTTATGCATTGGTCAAAATTCGATTATAACGTCAAATTTTCTTGCTTTCCTATTTTTATTTTATGAGAAAAGGCGACCATGCTCGTGACGTCACATAGAAAGAACACATCTTTTTGCAGATAATTTGAAAAGAAGGAATAAGTTTGCCTGCTAATTGTAAACAAAATCATTAGAAAAACCGTTACCACCACCAAATCGTGTGTTATACGATATTTATCCACTCTCGACAGTAACATTTTTAAATTTAACTGTCTGGATAGATATCGTATCACACTTGATGCAGTGGTAGAATCTATATTTATTTTTGTATTGCTTATTTAATTATTAAAGCTTTTAATGTTGTATAATTTCTATTTTTGTCCCCGAAATCCCCATCCGTAATTCAATAATAAAATCATAGTTTCAATATGAGTGTACTTTGTATTCAAAACATTAAAACAGAATGTTACCAAATCACCAAAAGATGGTAATACTTTTTAACGATTATCTAGAACTGCATTCCGTATCCTTTGCTACAACTTCATTTTCGTTTTTTTGAAAAACTGCGGCTGCATTATGTATTATCCGAAGTCCATTACTAGGGGAAAGATACTAGTTATACAGTACTTGCAACCTTAGGCGTTACTGTTTGACGTGAACTTGACTGATCGGTGAATGATCGGTGACGGATGTTTGACTGATCGATGACTGATCGGTGATCGATGACCCATAGAATCCGTCAGATACGTCAAATAAGCTATGTGAGAGTTACCTTGACAACGGTCAGCGATCGATCAGTAAAGTAATTATATGCACGGATCTGACAGATATGTATATAATTAAAATTCTTATGAAAAACGAACTCCACAGTATTTACATTCGATAAACGTGGACCTCTACGAAGACACCTTTACTCGTTAACTTTTTATCAACTGGTTGCAATAACACATAAATAATATATAAATTACTTTTCAAGCATTATATGTATTACTTAATACTCTCTTGTACTTGAACGTGGTATGTTTTATTCAAAATCGAAAGGCCTCAAGTAACGTTTTTTTTTTATAAGAATTTCATACTTCATTTCAAAATTGTAAGGGGAAAAATACTTCAGCTTTTTTGTGTTGAATACGGTGAATACGAATGTAATAATTTCTTTATTTTGATAGAAATTACGAAATTCCATTAGATTTCAGTATTTTTTGTACATCAGGATTGATTGTTTTTCATAAAATATGCTAACTTTTAGGTAAAAGCTACTAATTTTTTTTCGTGTTGATTAAAAATGCAAACATTTTTTCTTTAATATCAAAAATAAAGCAACCTTAAATCAGACATTATAAATGAATTAAGATTAGTACATTTGTATAAGATGTAAATAATTTAAGCATATATGCATAAACTTCTGTTTTTGTTGAATAAGAATGCAATGTTTTTTTTATTTCAATGGAAATTATTGACCGCCATTGGATTTTTGTAGTTCAGGATTGTTTTTTTTCATTAAACTAAAAGAATATCAGAGAAAGTATACTAAAATGTTGTTCGCGATGTATAAAATTAATATTGTTTCTTCTTTTGATAAAAGATAATGAATGTTATTTGAAACTAGTTATTTTAAAGGCTTCGAGATCAGTTTTTTTAAAAGAAATCTAATAATGTAAGGAGAATAATACTTAAACTTTTGTTTGTGTTGAATTCATATACAATAGTTTCTTTATTTTGATAGAAATTATGAACCACCATTAGATTTCAGTACTTTTTGTAAATCAGGATTGGTTGTTTTTCATAAATAATGGTGAATTTCAGAGAGAATACTCAATTTTTGTTTGTGTTGCTTGAAAATGCAAATATTTCCTCTTTTATTTCAGAAATATTGCAACGTCATTTGCAATCAGTCAGTACAAATGCCTTTAGATAAGCAGTTTTGTATAAAATGTGAATTATTGAAGGATAAATATGTATAAACTTTTATTTTTGTCGAATAAGAATGCTATCATTTCTTTATTTTAATGGAAATTATTGACCGCCATTGGATTTTTGTATTTTTTGTAGTTCAGAATTGGTTGTTTTTCATAAAATTAAAAGAATATCAGAGAAAATTTACTAAAATGTTGTTCGCATTGTTTGAAATTACCAATTTTTCATTTTTTGATAAAAAAAAATGCAATGATTTTGTAACTAGTTATTTCAAAGGCCTCAAGATACATGTAAGATTTTTTATGAGAATTTTAAACACATAAGGTTTAAACTTTTGCTTGTGTTGAATAGGAATGCGATAATTTCTTTATTTTGAAGGAAATTATGAACTCTCATTTGATTTCAGTTCTTTTTGAACATCAGGATTGGTTGTTTTTTATAAATTATGCTGAAATTCAGGGAAAAAATACAAAGTTTTTGTTTGTGTTGCTTAAAAATGCATATATTTCTTCTTATATATGAGGAATAATGCAACGTCACTTGCAATCAGACATTATAAATACCTTTATATAAGTAATTTTGTATAAAATGTGAAAAATTTAAGAATAAATATGCATAAACTCTTATTTTTGTTGAATATGAATGTAATAACTTCTTTATTTTGATAGAAATTATTGACCTCCATTAGATTTCTGTATTTTTTGTACATCAAGATTGATTGTTTTTTATAAATTATGCTTAATTTAAGGGAAAAGATACTAATTTTTTATTCGTGTTGCATAAAAATGCAAATATTTCAGAAATAATGCATTGTCAATTGCAATCAGACAATATAAATGCATTTAGATCAGTACTTTTGTATAAGATGTGAATAATTTAGGGATATATCCATAAACTTTTGTTTTTCTTGAATAAGAATGCAATAATTTATTTATTTTAATGGAAACTATTGACCGCCATTGGATTTTTGTACTTTTTGTAGTTCAGGATTGTTTTTTTTTTTCATTAAACAAAAAGATATCAGAGAAAATATACTAAAATGTTGTTTGCAATGTATAAAATTACAAATTTTTCTTCTTTCGATAAAAAATAATGAATGCTATTTGTAACTAGTTATTTCAAAGGCCTCACAATCAGGTTTTTTTATAAGAAATCTAATAATGGAAGGAGAATCATACTTAAACTTTTGTTTTTGTTGAATTTATATACAATAGTTTCTTATTTTGATAGATATTATGAACCGCCATTTGATTTCAGTACTTTTTTTACATCAGGATTGGTTGTTTTTCATAAATTATGCTGAAGTTCTGGGAAAAAATATAAAATTTTTGTTTGCGTTGCTTAAAAATGCATATATTTTTTCTTATATATGAAGAATAATGCAACGTCACTTGCAATCAGACATTATAAATGCCTTTAGATCAGTACTTTTGTATAAGATGTGAATAATTTAGGGATAAATATGCATAAACTCTTATTTTTGTTGAATATGAATGTAATAATTTCTTTATTTTGATAGAAATTATGAACCGCCATTAGATTTCTGTATTTTTTGTACATCAAGATTGATTGTTTTTCATAAAATATGCTTAATTTAAGGGAAAAGATACTAATTTTTTATTCGTGTGGTAAAACAATGCAAATATTTCTTCCTTTATATCAGAAATAGTGCATTGTCAATTGCAATCAGACATTATAAATGAATTTCATAAATTATGCTGAAATTCAGGGAAAAAATACAAAATTTTTGTTTGCGTTGATAAAAAATGCATATATTTCTTCTTATATATGAGGAATAATGCAAAGTCACTTGCAATCAGACATCAAAATGCCTTAAGATAAGTAATTTTGTATATAATGTGAAAAATTTAAGGATAAATCTTATTTTTGTTGAATATGAATGTAATAATTTTTTCTATTTGTAACTAGTTATTTCAAAGGCCTCATGATCAGTTTTTTATAAGAAATTTAATAATGGAAGGAGAATGATATTTACTTTTGTTTGTGTTGAATACATATACAATAGTTTCTTTATTTTGATAAATATTATGAACCGCCATTTGATTTCAGTACTTTTTGTATATCAGGATTGGTTGTTTTTCATAAATTTTGCTGAAATTCTGGGAAAAAATTAAAAAATTTTGATTGCGGTACTTAAAAATACATTTATTTCTTCTTATATATGGGGAATATTGCAACGTCACTTGCAATCAGACATTATAAATGCCTATAGATAAGTACTTTTGTATAAGATGTGAATATTTAAAGGATATATATGCATAAACTTTTGTTTTTGTTGAAAAAGAATGCATAAATTTTTTTTTTATTTTAATGGAAACTATTGACTGCCATTGGATGTTTGTACTTTTTGTAGTTCAGGATTGTTTTTTTTTCATTAAAGTAAAAGAATATCAGAGAAAATAAATTAAAATGTTGTTCGCAATCAATCATTACAAATGCCTTAAGATAAGTAATTTTGTGTTAATGTGAAAAATTGAAGTATAAATATGTATAAACCTTTGTTTTTTGTTGAATAAGAATGCTTTCATTTCTTTAATTTAATGGGAATTATTGACCGCCATTGGATTTTTGTATTTTTTGTAGTTCAGAATTGGTTGTTTTTCATAAAATTAAAAGAATATTAGAGAAAATTTACTGAAATGTTGTTTGCATTGTTTTTTCTTTTTTGATTTCAGTACTTTTTGTACATCAGGATTGGTCGTTTTTCATAAATTATGCTGAATTTCAAGGAAAAGATACTAAATTTTTATTTGCGTAGCTAAAAATGCAAATGTTTCTTCTTTTATATAAGAAATAATGCAACGTCAATTGCAAAATGGGTTGTATTTCACAAAATTAAACGAATATCAGAGGAAAGATACTAAAAGTCATTCACATTGTTTCAACTCTAACAAATTACCAATATTTCTATTTTTTTATAAAAAATTCAGCAATGTTATTTGTAACTAGTTAATTTAAAGGCCTCCGGATAAGTTTTTTTAAAAGAATTTTAAGATTATAAACATATAAAAAAATAATACATCGAAATTGGCAAAAAATGATCATGTATTTTCATTTTCCAGAGCATTTTCGGAGAACAAAATCCCGATCGCAATAAAAAATGTTTTAGCACTGTTCGGGTATGAAATATATAACCTAAATAAAAACGAAAATCACCATGCTGTCATAATAATATTTAAAATCAGTTTTATTTGCATATTTCTTTTTTATTTAATTCTTAAAACTTCGCTGAATAATCACTAAAAAAAAGTTGATCTTTTGTTCTTGAACGTTTCGTATTTTCCGTGGCGCCATTAATTAAATGAAACGAAACTAAGATTCCGTAATTTGTATTAGTTTATCATGTGACGTAGTGGAGTTCAATCCGTCAGAAAGGTCGATCGGTCCTATCCGTCCGATCCGTCCGATCAGTCAAATATTTTTACCATAAATCTGACGGATTGGTGACGTGAGGTTGACGCGAACTTGACTGATCGGTGACTGATCGATGACCGCTGATTGATCGCTAAACTAGTAACGCCTAAGGTTGCAAGTACTGTAGAACAAAAAAATTGGGTCTGTCGTTCCCTAAATCTCAGACCAATAGCCAAACAAACAATTCTTTTTCAATGGCATCTGTGCGTAAAATGTCCATGATTAAAGTTATTTGTCCGAATCGCCAATAACTGAGCAGAAAGTAAAATAACAAAAATACCAAAAAACTCCAAGACAAATTATAATCGGAAAGTCCCTTATCAAATGGCAAAATAAAAAAGCTCAAACACATCTAACGAATGGTAAACATAATGCCTGATTTCGAATCATATAGAAATTTCATGACGACGGAACGAATGAAAACACATCAAACGAATGAAAATACATCGTAACAGAATAATTTAACAGAATTTGCTTTCGTTTTAAACAATTAGCATCTTCTAATGGTTATAAGAATAAGAAGATGTGGTATGATTGCCAATGAGACAACTCTCAACAAGAGATCAAATAACTCAGAACTTAACAACTTCTCTTGAACTGAATTTTAATGTGCGTATTGTTATGCGTTTACTTTTCTACATTGGCTAGAGGTATAGGGGGAGGGTTGAGATCTCATAAACATGTTTAACCCCGCCGCATTTTTGCGCCTGTCCCAAGTCAGGAGCCTCTAGCCTTTGTTAGTCTTGTATTATTTTTAATTTTAGTTTCTTGTGTACAATTTGGAGTTTAGTATGGCGTTCATTATCACTGAACTAGTATATATATTTGTTTAGGGGCCAGCTGAAGGACGCCACCGGGTGCGGGAATTTCTCGCTGCATTGAAGACCTGTTGGTGACCTTCTGCTGTTGTCTGTTCTATGGTCGGGTTGTTGTCTCTTTGACACATTCCCCATTTCCATTCTCAATTTTAACTATAGGTCTTTTTGATGGTCTCACTTTTTTTAAATCACAGATAAAAAAAGTAATGGAATTACGTGGGACAATCTGGAATTTTTGTTGGAAGTTTGAATGTTGGACAGTCGAAAATTGTTTTGATAGTTATTACATGTAATTCATTAATGGAACTTCAGGTTAATTTTGCAACAGGGTTTTTGCGCAAATTGTTAATCTTGATATGTATCATTTGTGCCAAATATTATTTTTCAAAGGTATCAATTGCGCCAATATACGGAAATCATTTGCACCAATTTACTTGTACGCATAGTCGGGTCAAGATGCGCAGTAATGGGTTGGAGGGGGGGGACATGTCCCTCTCCTTATGAAACAATCCCAAAATTCTGATTCTCATCACATCAGCTCTATGAAACGATTTTTATAGTTCCATTTATTTTAATCAGAGCATCCCCAATTGTATGGCCGAGTGGTATTGCTATATGATTACGTAATATGCGTTCCTCATCTCAAGGACCATTAGGGATATTGACCCATTTATCATACATGATAATTATAAATAAAATTTAGTACCTTTAAGAGTATACTAAGTACATAATTTATGGGGGAAAGTTCGGACTATTGTTACTTAAAAATCAAATGAAAGGGAAGTATACAATTGCACAGAACATGAATAAAAAATTATGGATATGCACTAACTAAAATTATGTAAATAGACTAAAAGGTGAGTGTACAATTGCACAGAACATGATTACAAAATTTATCGATATGCACTTGATAAAAATATGCACATAGACTAAACGATGGACACTAATTATGGAAAGTATTCACTGAAGGGAAATAAAAGAGAATCGATCGATACAAAAGGAACATTCAAACTTGTAAGACGAAAATAAACTGACAATGCCCTGGCTAAGAAAGAAAAAGACAAACAGACAAAGAAAGTACAAAAAGCACAGTACAGAAAATCAAAGACTGAGGAATACGAACCCCACCAAAACTGGGGTGATTTCAGGTGCTCCGGAAGGGTAAGCTCCACATATTGCTCATGTTAGTACAAATCCAGTGATCAGTCTAATTCGGTAGGCCACATTCGGGGAAAAGGGGACGACATTATAGTTACGACAGTTGCAAACATATTCGTTGTCATCTGTGATACGGTTATCCATTACAGTCAGCCAACTCGTGATGGCGTTCATACACTCTTTGACAACGGGTCAAGATCTTAAACGACACGGTAATTATAACTTAAAATACTTTCAAATCAAAGTATCGTATTTCTCCGACTAAATTTTAACTCTAAGCTTCAATGAGATGTACGACTGACTTTATGTTCATTTCAATTAATATTGCACTAAGTTTGAAGCTTTCAACTGACAAAACACTTCTGGTTGATATTATCGCCACATTTTCAAACACCAGACTTTAACATATTTTCAGGACTAAGAATACAAACTGTATTTATATTACAATACCTTAACTATTATCTAAAAAAACTCATCCGGAAGTGCAATTTACACATGTATCATTTTCGTTTAGCGGGTGATGCTGTGGTACACTCAGGCATACAAACTAAATCAGTCTCTATTCCATACTTTATTTAACCTACCGTTCATTTTTCATTTTCTCATCACTTGGCATCCGTCGTCCGTCGTCGTCCGTTAACATTTACAAAAATTTGCTCCTCTGAAACTACTGGACCAAATTTAACCAAACTCAGCAACAATGATCATTGATGTCTCTAGTTTAAAAAATGTCTCCGATGACCACGCTTGCCAACCAAGATGGCCGACATGGCTAAAAGTAGAACGTAGGAGAAAGAGTAGGGGGGGGACATGTCCCTCTCCTTATGAAACAATCCCAAAATTCTGATTCTCATCACATCAGCTCTATGAAACGATTTTTATAGTTCCATTTTTTTTAATCAGAGCATCCCCAATTGTATGGCCGAGTGGTATTGCTATATGATAACGTAATATGCGTTCCTCATCTCAAGGACCATTAGGGATATTGACCCATTTATCATACATGATAATTATAAATAAAATTTAGTACCTTTAAGAGTATACTAAGTACATAATTTATGGGGGAAAATTCGGACTATTGTTACTTAAAAATCAAATGAAAGGGAAGTATACAATTGCACAGAACATGAATAAAAAATTATGGATATGCACTAACTAAAAATATGTAAATAGACTAAAAGGTGAGTGTACAATTGCACAGAACATGATTACAAAATTTATCGATATGCACTTGATAAAAATATGCACATAGACTAAACGATGGACACTAATTATGGAAAGTATTCACTGAAGGGAAATAAAAGAGAATCGATCGATACAAAAGGAACATTCAAACTTGTAAGACGAAAATAAACTGACAATGCCCTGGCTAAGAAAGAAAAAGACAAACAGACAAAGAAAGTACAAAAAGCACAGTACAGAAAATCAAAGACTGAGGAATACGAACCCCACCAAAACTGGGGTGATTTCAGGTGCTCCGGAAGGGTAAGCTCCACATATTGCTCATGTTAGTACAAATCCAGTGATCAGTCTAATTCGGTAGGCCACATTCGGGGAAAAGGGGACGACATTATAGTTACGACAGTTGCAAACATATTCGTTGTCATCTGTGATACGGTTATCCATTACAGTCAGCCAACTCGTGATGGCGTTCATACACTCTTTGACAACGGGTCAAGATCTTAAACGACACGGTAATTATAACTTAAAATACTTTCAAATCAAAGTATCGTATTTCTCCGACTAAATTTTAACTCTAAGCTTCAATGAGATGTACGACTGACTTTATGTTCATTTCAATTAATATTGCACTAAGTTTGAAGCTTTCAACTGACAAAACACTTCTGGTTGATATTATCGCCACATTTTCAAACACCAGACTTTAACATATTTTCAGGACTAAGAATACAAACTGTATTTATATTACAATACCTTAACTATTATCTAAAAAAACTCATCCGGAAGTGCAATTTACACATGTATCATTTTCGTTTAGCGGGTGATGCTGTGGTACACTCAGGCATACAAACTAAATCAGTCTCTATTCCATACTTTATTTAACCTACCGTTCATTTTTCATTTTCTCATCACTTGGCATCCGTCGTCCGTCGTCGTCCGTTAACATTTACAAAAATCTGCTCCTCTGAAACTACTGGACCAAATTTAACCAAACTCAGCAACAATGATCATTGATGTCTCTAGTTTAAAAAATGTCTCCGATGACCACGCTTGCCAACCAAGATGGCCGACATGGCTAAAAGTAGAACGTAGGAGTAAGAGTAGGGGGGGGGGACATGTCCCTCTCCTTATGAAACAATCCCAAAATTCTGATTCTCATCACATCAGCTCTATGAAACGATTTTTATAGTTCCATTTTTTTTAATCAGAGCATCCCCAATTGTATGGCCGAGTGGTATTGCTATATGATTACGTAATATGCGTTCCTCATCTCAAGGTCCATTAGGGATATTGACCCATTTATCATACATGATAATTATAAATAAAATTTAGTACCTTTAAGAGTATACTAAGTACATAATTTATGGGGGAAAATTCGGACTATTGTTACTTAAAAATCAAATGAAAGGGGAGTATACAATTGCACAGAACATGAATAAAAAATTATGGATATGCACTAACTAAAAATATGTAAATAGACTAAAAGGTGAGTGTACAATTGCACAGAGCATGATTACAAAATTTATCGATATGCACTTGATAAAAATATGCACATAGACTAAACGATGGACACTAATTATGGAAAGTATTCACTGAAGGGAAATAAAAGAGAATCGATCGATACAAAAGGAACATTCAAACTTGTAAGACGAAAATAAACTGACAATGCCCTGGCTAAGAAAGAAAAAGACAAACAAAGAAAGTACAAAAAGCACAGTACAGAAAATCAAAGACTGAGGAATACGAACCCCACCAAAACTGGGATGATTTCAGGTGCTCCGGAAGGGTAAGCTCCACATATTGCTCATGTTAGTACAAATCCAGTGATCAGTCTAATTCGGTAGGCCACATTCGGGGAAAAGGGGACGACATTATAGTTACGACAGTTGCAAACATATTCGTTGTCATCTGTGATACGGTTATCCATTACAGTCAGCCAACTCGTGATGGCGTTCATACACTCTTTGACAACGGGTCAAGATCTTAAACGACACGGTAATTATAACTTAAAATACTTTCAAATCAAAGTATCGTATTTCTCCGACTAAATTTTAACTCTAAGCTTCAATGAGATGTACGACTGACTTTATGTTCATTTCAATTAATATTGCACTAAGTTTGAAGCTTTCAACTGACAAAACACTTCTGGTTGATATTATCGCCACATTTTCAAACACCAGACTTTAACATATTTTCAGGACTAAGAATACAAACTGTATTTATATTACAATACCTTAACTATTATCTAAAAAAACTCATCCGGAAGTGCAATTTACACATGTATCATTTTCGTTTAGCGGATGATGCTGTGGTACACTCAGGCATACAAACTAAATCAGTCTCTATTCCATACTTTATTTAACCTACCGTTCATTTTTCATTTTCTCATCACTTGGCATCCGTCGTCCGTCGTCGTCCGTTAACATTTACAAAAATCTGCTCCTCTGAAACTACTGGACCAAATTTAACCAAACTCAGCAACAATGATCATTGATGTCTCTAGTTTAAAAAATGTCTCCGATGACCACGCTTGCCAACCAAGATGGCCGACATGGCTAAAAGTAGAACGTAGGAGTAAAAAATCCATGTTTTGAAAACAGTTATAAATAAGGAAATTCTGACAGGAGCATAATGTTAAGAATGTTGAGCTCTACAAATTGTCTGTATAGGTCAAAACGGTCAGACGACTTCTTCTAGGAGTCATTGTTCTTAAATGACACATTTTACCATTTTTGTTCAATTTTTTCTATTATATTCAAAACTATAATAGATAAAAAGAAACTTTAAACGACAAAAATGATTAGCAAGACTCGTTCTACAAATAAATCAGATGGTCGAAATCCCCAGTCCATTCCTTATTAGAGTTATTGCCCTTTGAAGACATTTGTTACCAATGTTTTGCGTTCTTTTCCTTATATCTTAAAAAAAATAATAGTTTGATAGAAACTGAAATCGGCAAAAATGATCAATAAGATAAAACATACAATTAAGACTAATATGGAGGAAATCGTCTTACAACTCCTTATTGGAATTAATGCCTTTTAATGACGATTTTTACCATTTTTTTTTTTTTGCGTTTTGCCTTGTATGATAAAAATTATGATAGACAAAGAGAAACTTTAAATCACAAAAAGCATCAGCAAGGCAAGATCTACTAACAAATCAAATGTTGCCGATATAGTTAGTAGACTGTCACTCTTCATAGGAGTAGTTGCCTTTAAAAGAGGATTTTTTTTTTACCCTTTTTTGTGTTTTGAGCAAAAACTAAAGAAGGTAGAGAGAAACTAAATTGACAAAACTATCAGCAATACAAGAGCAGCAACAAATAAATTTTCGTCATGATTTTGATCCTCTACAGTGTTGGAGGGTGTCCTTTGTTGAATATGCACATAGACCAAGGTGAGCGACACAGGCTCTTTGGAGCCCTAAATAACTGTTGCATTTACATCGTTGACATCTACTATCTATATTGTCAAAATTTGACTTCTTTGTGGATCTGCCTTGCTGGTAATTTTTGCTATATAAGTTTCAATTTATCTGTTATATTTTTATCATATAAGGCAAAACGCAAAAAAAAAATAGTAAAAATCATCATTAAAGGGCAAAAACTCTAATAAGGATTTGTTGGAAAATTTACCCCATATTGTTTTAAATGTAGATATTGTCTTGCTGATCATTTTTACTTATTTAAGTTTCTATCTAGACAGAATACTAGGAGAACATAGATATCTGACCAATATCGTTAATACTTTAACTGATACTATCTGGTTTTTACAAAAAAGACTGTGTTAAGAACAACTATTTCATTTTTTGTGGCGTCGATACATTCGTGTGACGCACAGTTCATTGTTCTATTGTGCTGTATTTGTGTTCTGTCGTAAATTAACTTTAGGTGTTGGTTGTTAATCTGTGGTTTACATGTTGAAATGTACTATTATATTATATATTTATGTATTTCTCTGTCCTGACTGTTCTTGCATTTATTTGTACTGTATTCCTGTCACGTAATGTTGTCATTTTAGCGGTATTTTTAACATTGTTATATAAGCGGGAGGTTCGGCTAGCCATAAAACCAGGTTCAACCCACCTTTTGTCTTAAAATGTCCTGTACCAAGTCAGGAATATGGCAGTTGTTATCACATAGTCCGTTTCTATGCATGTTGGCGTTTGTTTTTTGTAGCAGTTCAGTGTTTCTGTTGTTCCGTTTTGTTTCCTCTTATGGTTGATGTGTTTCCCTCCGTTTTGGTTTGTGACCCGGATTTGTTTCAGTTAAATCGATTTATGAATATTGAACAGCCGTAAACTACTATTGCCTTTGTTTATTCATGAAACTGTAGTTATCCAAATGGCAAATTCAGTCCTGATTTACATCGATATTGACCTTTCTATGAGAATGCAAAAGTTTCAAAAGAGACTACTGTAGATATTGGGGTTCACTTCTATTTTTGACAAATAATGACGACAGTGAAAAGTGAGTATAGACACATATTGTTTCTGTCAACCAATTAAAGATTGTGACCGTTAGATCATGTAGTGCCGATTTCGTTCGTTCTTCCGCATAACATTGTGTCGATACATTTATTTTTGGCATTGCACAAATCATGTCTTCTTTGACTGTCCATGACGTTAAAATACTAAATCCCTGGGATGTGTTTTAGTTGATTTTAGTCTATGATGCATTTTTTTTTAATTTTTAATTGTTTTTGTGATACTATTTGTAATGTTTTTTTTGTTATCTAATGTTTACTTATTCAGTGTTATATCTCGTCTATATACCAGCTTTGATAAGTGTTTGGTATGACTATGAATTTTCACTTCTTCGTACTTTGAACAACAAAATTATTTATTTTGTAAAAAATATTTCCGTTCTACATTAAACTGTATACCTTACAACAAAATTATTTTCATTTACCTGTGTATATTTTTGTATTTGGCGGCTTTGTGTTCAAGGTTGTTGTTGTTTTTATTTAAATTGTTTAACATCTCACAGCGGTATACTACTGTTGCCTTTATTTATTCACCCCTTATATTATTGATTTTGTATTTACATTGTATCATAGATCAAATTTTTTCGTTCAGTGTATGTTCACTTGTGTTAATATGTTTTTCGATTGAGTTAAGCCATTTCAATTGATTTTTTATAGTGTGTATTTCTATGTTGTGATGTTACACTGTTGTTTCAGATAGGGGTGAGGATTGGTACCTATTGGAACGTTAAGGCCCGCTGCGTTTGTTTGCGCCTGTCCTGAGTCAGGAATCTGGTGTTCGGTGGTTGTCGTTTGTTGATGTCGTTCGTGAGTGTTTCTCGTTTTTTATATAGATAAGAACGTTGGTTTTCTCGTTTGAATGGTTTTGCACTAGTAATTTGTGGGGCCTTGATAGCTTGCTGTTCGGTGTGAGGCAAGGCTCCATATTGAAGACCGTACTTTGACCTATAATGGTTTACTTTTACAAATTGTGACTTTGATGGAGAGTTGTCTCATTGGCACTCATACCACATCTTCTTATATCTATTAGAGTAGTTTTTGTGTAAGGACATCACTTCTGTAAATGACGTATAGTGCGAACATGTACAAATATAACGTACTGATTAAGAAATGTAAACGCATTCCGGTGTGCAGAGGGTATGTTACTGCTGAAACATGGTAAACTGACAATTAGAAAGTTGAAATAATCACGTGTGTCATAGATTCTAGTTTGAAGTCGTCCATGTGTGCCAATATCGAGGAAAACATTTAGATCTGAAGCGGACTTTTGAGTTTCGGAAATATTCCTAATTTCAAGTTCACTGGGATGTATGTGATGCAAGCACTCGCTGAAATCTGGGTTATTGAGTGAAATAACATCGTTAATATATCTTTTAGTGAAATAAAAGAACTTTGCAAAATACTAGTTCTCGTTTTGTCTTTGACAGGGTGTTGTATGGATTATAGTATGCTTTTGTTGACAACCGACTGTCTGTTGAAATATGTATCCAACAAACTGAACAAATCAGTTGTCGATCAAAAAGTGCAGAAGTTTGATAATATCATCCTGGGTGTATTTGTTTTTGGAATCAGTGCATGTTTCACAAACAAATATTTGAAATGGCCTGAAACAAGAAAGGATGAGTTGGGGCTTTAAGGACCCATATAGTCTTTATTTTTTTTTACAATTTTCAAAGTCTTCTTATCCTAATATGGGTGATGTATTCATTTAGTTGAATATATTTACTTTTAGGAAAGAAAACATTTTTCATGTATATGACGTAATAATGACTGTTTTGGCGTCACTTTACGTGCACCATTATGAATTTTCTCAATTCTTAACTTATTTTGTTAAAAAAAATGATACATATGTATATAACTCTAAATTCTACTGACGAGGAAAGGTAACACTAGGCCACCGAAATCTGAGTTATTAGTTCAGTCTAGGTGGCCGAGTGGTCTAGAGCGATGGACACAGTGCAGGTGGTGTTGTCTCGATATCCAAATAGTATGAGTTCGAATCCCGGCGAGGGAAGAACAAAAATTTGCTTCCGCAAATTTGCAGATTTAACATTTTTGAGCTGATATTTAGAGTAGTTATATATAAAAATAGCAACAATCAACATTCAATCTATTTAGGCGTGCATCAGCTTGTAAAAATAAACTGATACAGTTACTAAATTAAAATTATATAAATGTCTAAGAATATAACTTAAACACGCTAATTGATACATTATAATAGTTCTATTAGATTTTAAATAGATATACGCAATATTTCGCTAGACAAACTAGCTTCATCAGGCGTGTGCATCTATCCAGGTGAAATCGGATGCATGACAAAAAAATATTTCTGTAGCTTAAAATACACGCAGTTGGAATAAAAGTTTAACATATTTATTGGTGTTGTATACATTGTACGGATTTCAAGATTATTATTTTGATTGGTTTATAAATCTTTTTTCGTCCCTTTCATTGAGTGCACCAGGTTAAATAGTCCATAACTGGTGGATCCAAAATCTCTCTCTCTGTTGTCTCCCTCGCGTGTCCTATTTTGTTTTTTCTTAATGATTTAAAATGTGACGTTTACAAAATCATGCCCTTCTCTTAAAAGATGTTTTGTGATAGGGCAGTTTCTGTCTTTTGCATAAAATGACCAATGGTTATTCAGTCGGATGTTGAATGGTGTTTCTGTTTCACCAACATATTGCACCTTACAAGTTCCACACGTTAGAACATAAATACAATTTTGCGTTTTGCAATTGGGTGTTATACATAGGTTGTATTTATTTTTTGTGACTGTGCTGACGAATTGGGTTTCAATGTTGGCGACTTTGCAGTACTTACAGTTGCCTCTTCCGCATGACATATCCTCCTATTTTCGATGTATCTTGTTTAGATACTTTAGATGTGACTAGACTATCTTTGAGGTTTTTGGGTCTGCGGTAAGCCATGACGGGAGGTGATGGAAAAAACCTCTTTTAAGGAAGGATCATTTTCAATAAGACGCCAGTGTTTGTTGACAATAGATGAAAGATTTCCGTAACCATGGTAACTGGGACATGTACAAACAGAATGTGGCATAGTTAAAACATGCTTGCTGGTGCCCCAAACATCCCCAAACCTGGGTCAGTGGTGTAACAGCACAGCATAAGAACAAACCATTATGATCAGTTGAAAAGAGCTTAACTCGTCAGATTGATACAAAGCACAATAAAAACTAACAAAAACTGTAAAGAAACAAAGTACACATCTGAGAGTATTCGAACTAACTAAAAGCTAGTCAAAAGTCATGTACGCATATATTATTAACTTTAAAATTATTTATTGTGTTACTAATAGCAATTTTCCTACCGATTTTTATTTTAGACCAAAATGTACGTTGCAGACCTTGGACATAAATATAATAGGATTTTTTGTAAATGTAGAAATGAACAAGTGTCTTTCTCCTACAAGTGGGCCAATAGAGCCATCACCTGGTTCTTTCATATGTGCGTCCGTTTGTATAACAAATATTTTTGTCGCACTTTTCCCAGAAACTGCTGAACAAAATTACTACATAATTAATCAGCAGTTTAACAATTGAAAAACGTGAGCTGATGTTTTTTTCTTCCACAGAGCACTTGCATGAGTCTAGTAGGGTTGTTTTTATCAAAGCAGCAGCCGTTGACTAGCCTAAATATGTAAACGAAATGAGACCCGAGTGAGTAAGCCTCTCCTGCCAGTACATAGCCTCTACACTGTAACACTTCTCCAATGTCTCTTTGCGATAGCGCATGGTAACTGGGATCTAGTATCTCAGGCTTCATTGTAGGAGATCTTAGAGCAGCAAGGGTTCAAAGATGCAGAGTGAAGGCCCACTGTGGATCGTTATCCTTGAAGAGATTTGTTTTGGAGAAAGAAATCTCTAGAAAACAAAACGGACAGATAATGGCTCGTCAGCCTTGGTCGGCAACTTATCCAAAGAAAGGAAACCTTGACAGAAAATCTCTGGCCCTCCAAGAAGGAACTCTATCCTGTAAAAAGATTTAAGTTATGGAAACAGCAACAAAGGAATCAAACACAACCGAAAATTAATAATAAAAAATAGTCAATACGTATATATTGATGAAGTAAGCAAACAAAGTATAATGGATAAAAAAAAGTATATCATATAATTTTTCATTTAGATTTTTTTACAAAAATAATCAATCACTAAGAATGCAGTTATATTTGTTCGAATGCGTTTACAATTAATTGCTTGAAATATAAAGTAACCATTGTTATAAAAGCGATAATTTATTTTTCTACAAATTTTGTCACTAGTTTCGACTTTTTAAAGATTTTCCTTGCAATAGAAAAACATTGTGTTATTCGAAATTGCTTATGATTGTGATTGTTGTACGTGCCTTCTTATTCTTAGTCAATATTTTCAACAATATTAAATCACACATAACATTTCAGTTCTTCTAGGTTGAATAATTGTACAGTTGATTATCTTGATCTTGATGTCTCCCTTTTTTCTAACGGTCATTCGAATATACCTGTTAAAAAAGTTGCCGAAATGTTTGCTTCTTATTTTGTGAGTATATTCGACGAGTTTGAAAATTCTCCTGAAATTAATAATAAAAAATAGTCAATAATTGTACATTGATGACGTAAGCAATCAATGTATAATGGATAAAAAAAGTCTACTATATAATATTTCATTCAGATTGTTTGCAAAAATAATCAATAACTAAGAATGCAGTTATACTTGTGCGAATGCGTTTACAATTAATTGTCTGAAATATGCAGTAACCATTGTTATGTTCGTTGAAAACATCTTTTCATAAAAGCTATGATTTGTTTTTCTGAAAACTGTGTCACTAGTACCGACTTTTTTAAGACTCTCCTTGCAATAGAAAAACGCTCTTTTATTCGAAAATACTTATGGATGAGATTGTTTTACGTGCCTGCTTTTTTTAGTCAATATGTTCAACAAAATTAAACCACACCCAACAGAGCCGTCTTATTAGGTAGAATAATTGTACAGTTGATTATCTTCTACTTGATGTTTTGCTTTTTGTCCAACGGTCATTCGAATATACATGTTAAAAATGTCGCCGAAATGTTTCCTTCTTATTTTGTGAGGTTATTCGACGAGTTTGAAAATTCTCCTGAAATTAATAAAAAAAAATAGTCAATAATTGTATATTGATGAAGTAATTAATCAATGTATACTGGAAAACAGGATATACTATATATTTTTTTCATTCAGATTTTTACAAAATATAATCAATAACTAAGAATGCAGTTATATTTGTTTGAATGGGCTTAAAACTAATTGTCTGAAATATGAAGTTACCATTGTTATGTTCATTGAAAGCATCTGTTCATAAAAGCGCTGATTTATTTTTCTGCAAACTTTGTCACTAGTTTCGACTTTTTAAAGACTCTCCTTGCAATAGAAAAAAAATTGTTTTATTCGAAATTGCTTATCGATGAGATTGTTTTACGTTCCTACTTTTTTTAGTCAATATGTTCAACAAAATTAAACCACACCCAACAGTGCCGTTATACTAGGTAGAATAATTGTACAGTTGATTATCTTGATCTTGATGTTTTGCTTTTTGTCTAACGGTCATTCGAATATACTTGTTAAAAATGTCGCCGAAATGTTTCTTTCTTATTTTGTGAGATTATTCGACGAGTTTGAAAATTCTCCTGATATTAATAATAAAAAATAGTCAATAATTGTATATTGACGAAGTAAGTAATCAATGTATAATGGAAAACAGGGTATACTATATATTTTTTTCATCAGATTTTTTACAAAAATAAGCAATAACTAAGAATGAAGTTATATCTGTTCGAATGGGCTTACAACTAATTGTCTGAAATATGAAGTTACCATTGTTATGTTCATTAAAAGCATCTTTTCATAAAAGCGCTGATTTATTTTTCTGCAAAATTTGTCCGACTTTTTAAAGACTTTCCTTGCAATAGAAAAACGTTCTTTTATTTGAAATTGCTTATGGTTGAGATTGTTTTACGTGCCTACTTTTTTTGAGTCAATATGTTCAACAAAATTAAACCACACTCAACAGTACCGTTATTTTAGGTAGAATAATTGTCCTATTGATTATCTTGATCTTGATGTTTTGCTTTTTTTCTAACTGTCATTCGAATATACCTGTTAAAAAAGTCTCCGAAATTTTTCCTACTTATTTTGTGAGACTATTCGACGAGTGTGAATATTCTCCTGAAATTAATAATAAAAAATAGTCAATAATTGTATATTGATGAAGTAAGTAATCAATGTGTAATGGAAAACAGGGTATACTTTATATTTTTTTTCTTTAAGATATTTTACAAAAATAATCAGTAACTAGGAATGCAGTTATATTTGTTCGAAAGGGCTTACAACTAATTGTCTGAGATATGAAGTTACCATTGTTATGTTCATTGAAAACATCATTTCATAAAAGCGCTGATTTATTTTTCTGCAAACTTTGTCACTAGTATCGACTTTTTAAAGACTATCCTTGCAATTAAAAAACGTTCTTTTAGTCGAAATTGAGATTGTTTTACGTGCCTTCTTTTTCTGAGTAAATATGTTCAACAAAAATAAACCACACTCAACAGTACCGTTATATAAGGTAGAATAATTGTAAAGTTCATTATCTTGATCTTGATGTTTTGCTTTTTTTCTAACGGCCATTCGAATATACCTGTTAAAAAATTCACCGAAATTTTTTCTTCTTATTTTGTTAGATTATTCGACGAGTTTGAAAATTCTCCTGAAATTAATAATAAAAAAAAGTCAATAATTGTATATTGATGAACTAAGTAATCAATGTGTAATGGAAAACAGGGTATACTTTATATTTTTTTCATTCAGATTTTTTACAAAAATAATCTGTAACTAGAAATGCAGTTATATTTGTTTCAAGGGGCTTACAACTAATTGTCTGAAATATGAAGTTTACATTGTTATGTTCATTGAAAGCATCTTTTCATAAAAGCGCTGATCTTTTTTTCTGCAAACTTTGTCATTAGTTTCGACTTTTTAAAGACTCTCCTTGCAATAGAAAAACGTTCTTTTATTCGAAATTGCTTATGGATGAGATTGTTTTACGTGCCTACTTTTTTCGAGTCAATAGGTTCAACAAAATCAAACCACACTCAACATTAGCGTTATATTAGGTAGAATAAGTGTACAGTTGATTATCTTGATCTTGATTTTTGGCTTTTTGTCTAACGGTCATTCGACTATACCTGTTAAAAATGTCGCCGAAATGTTTCCTTCTTATTTTGTGAGCTTATTCGACGAGTTTGAAAATCTCCTGAAATTAATAATAAAAAATAGTCAATAATTGTATATTGATGAAGTAAGTAATCAATGTATAATGGAAAACAGGATATACTATATATTTTTTTCATTCAGATTTTTTACAAAAAATAATCAATAACTAAGAATGCAGTTATATTTGTTCGAATGGGCTTAAAACTAATTGTCTGAAATATGAAGTTACCATTGTTTTGTTCATAGAAAACATCTTTTCATAAAAGCGCTGATTTATTTTTCTGCAAACTTTGTCACTACTTTCGACTTTTTAAAGACTCTCCTTGCAATAGAAAAACGTTGTTTTATTCGAAATTGCTTATGGATGAGATTGTTTTACGTGTCTACTTTTTTTAGTCATTATGTTCAACAAAAATAAACGACACCCAACAGTGCCGTTATACTAGGTAGAATAATTGTACAGTTGATTATATATAGCCGACCGTGCAAGGGCTGTATAGCCAGTCAAGGTCGTTAAAAACTTCCATTTGTTGCAGTTGATTATCTTGATATTGATGTTTTGCTCTTTGTCTAACGGTCATTCGAATATACCTGTTAACAATGTCGCCGAAATGTTTCCATCTTATTTTGTGAGATTATTCGACGAGTTTGAAAATTCTCCTGAAATTAATAATAAAAAATAGTCAATAATTGTATATTGATGAAGTAAGTAATCAATGTATAATGGAAAACAGGGTATACTATATATTTTTTTCATCAGATTTTTTACGAAAATAAGCAATAACTAAAATTGAAGTTATATCTGTTCGAATGGGCTTACAACTAATTTTCTGAAATATGAAGTTACCATTGTTATGTTCATAGAAAACATCTTTTCATAAAAGCGCTGATTTATTTTTCTGCAAAATTTGTCACTAGTTTCGACTTTTTAAAAACTCTCCTTGCAATAGAAAAACGTTCTTTTATTCGAAATTGCTTATGAATGAGATTGTTTTACGTGCCTACTTTTTTTTAAGTCAATATGTTCAACAAAATTAAACCACACTCAACAGTGCCGTACTATAAGGTAGAATAATTGTACAGTTGATTATCTTGATCTTGATGTGTTGCTTTTTTCTAACGGTCATTCGAATATACCTGTTAAAAAAGTCGCGGAAATTTTTCCTTTTTATTTTGTGAAATTATTCATCGAGTTTGAAAGTTCTTCTGAAATTAATAATACAAATTACTCAATAATTGTATATTGATGAAGTAAGTAATCAATGTGTAATGAAAAAGAGGGTATACGATATACTTTTTTTTCCGATTTTTTACAAAAATAATCAGTAACTAGGAATGCAGTTTTATTTGTTCGAATGGGCTACAACTAATTGTCCGAAATATGAAGTTAACATTGTGATGTTCATTGAAAGCATCGTTTCATAAAAGCGCTGATTTTTTTTCCTGCAAATTTTGTCCGACTTTTTAAAGACTTTCCTTGCAATAGAAAAACGTTCTTTTATTTGAAATTGCTTATGGTTGAGATTGTTTTACGTGCCTACTTTTTTTGAGTCAATATGTTCAAGAAAATTAAACCACACTCAACAGTACCGTTATTTTAGGTAGAATAATTGTACCATTGATTATCTTGATCTTGATGTTTTGCTTTTTTTCTAACGGTCATTCGAATATACCTGTTAAACAGGTCTCCGAAATTTTTCCTACTTGTTTTGTGAGACAATTCGACGAGTGTGAAAATTCTCCTGAAATTAATAATAAAAAATAGTCAATAATTGTATATTGATGAAGTAAGTAATCAATGTGTAATGGAAAACAGGGTATACTATTTATTTTTTTCTTTCAGATATTTTACAAAAATAATCAGTAACTAGGAATGCAGTTACATTTGTTCGAAAGGGCTTACAACTAATTGTCTGAGATATGAAGTTACCATTGTTATGTTCATTAAAAACATCATTTCATAAAGGCGCTGATTTATTTTTTTGCAAACTTTGTCACTAGTTTCGACTTTTTAAAGACTATCCTTGCAATTGAAAAACGTTCTTTTATTCGAAATTTCTTATGGATGAGATTGTTTTACGTGCCTACTTTTTCTGAGTAAATATGTTCAACAAAAATAAACCACACTCAACAGTATCGTTATATAAGGTAGAATAATTGTAAAGTGAATTATCTTGATCTTGATTTTTTGCTTTTTTTCTAACGGTCATTCGAATATACCTGTTAAAAAATTCACCAAAATTTTTTCTTCTTATTTTGTGAGATTATTCGACGAGTTTGAAAATTCTGCTGAAATTAATAATAAAAAAAAGTCAATAATTGTATATTGATGAACTAAGTAATCAATGTGTAACGGAAAACAGGGAATACTATATATTTTTTTCATTCAGATTTTTTACAAAAATAATCAGTAACTAGAAATGCAGTTATATTTGTTGCAAGGGGCTTACAACTATTTGTCTGAAATATGAAGTTTACATTGCTATGTTCATTGAAAGCATCTTTTCATAAAAGCGCTGATCTTTTTTTCTGCAAACTTTGTCACTTATTTCGACTTTTTAAAGACTCTCCTTGCAATAGAAAAACGTTCTTTTATTCGAAATTGCTTATGGATGAGACTGTTTTACGTGCCTACTTTTTTTCGGGTCAATAGGTTCATCAAAATTGAACCACACTCAACATTACCGTTATATTAGGTAGAATAAGTGTACAGTTGATTATCTTGATCTTGATTTTTTGCTTTTTGTCTAACGGTCATTCGAATATACCTGTTAAAAATATCGCCGAAATGTTTCCTTCTTATTTTGTGAGGTTATTCGACGAGTTTGAAAATTCTCCTGAAATTAATAATAAAAAATAGTCAATAATTGTATATCGATGAAGTAAGTAATCAATGTATAATGGAAAACAGGATATACTATATATTTTTTTCATTCAGATTTTTTACAAAAAAAAATCAATAACTAAGAATGCAGTTATATTTGTTCGAATGGGCTTAAAACTAATTGTCTGAAACATGAAGTTACCATTGTTTTGTTCATTGAAAGCATCTGTTCATAAAAGCGCTGATTTTTTTTTTCTGCAAACTTTGTCACTACTTTCGACTTTTTAAAGACTCTCCTTGCAATAGAAAAACGTTGTTTTATTCGAAATTGCTTATGAATGAGATTGTTTTACGTGCCTACTTTTTTTAGTCAATATGTTCAACAAAATTAAACCACACCCAACAGTGCCGTTATACTAGGTAGAATAATTGTACAGTTGATTATATATAGCCGACCGTGCAAGGGCTGTATAGCCAGTCAAGGTCGTTAAAAACTTCCATTTGTTGCAGTTGATTACTTGATCTTGATGTTTTGCTTTTTGTCTTACGTTCATTCGAATATACCTGTTAAAAATGTCGCCGAAATGTTTGCTTCTTATTTTGTGAGATTATTCGACGAGTTTGAAAATTCTCCTGAAATTAATAATAAAAAATAGTCAATAATTGTATATTGATGAAGTAAGTAATCAATGTATAATGGAAAACAGGGTATACTATATATTTTTTTCATTAGATTTTTTACGAAAATAAGCAATAACTAAAAATGCAGTTATATCTGTTCGAATGGGCTTACAACTAATTGTCTGAAATATGAAGTTACCATTGTTATGTTCATTGAAAGCATCTTTTCATAAAAGCGCTGATTTATTTTTCTGCAAAATTTGTCACTAGTTTCGACTTTTTAAAGACTCTCTTTGAAATAGAAGAACGTTCTTTTATTCGCAATTGCTTATGAATAAGATTGTTTTACGTGCCTACATTTTATTGAGTCAACATTTTTAACAAAATTAAACCACACTCAACAGTGCCGTTATATTAAGTGGAATGATTGTACAGTTGATTAGCTTGATCTTGATGTTTTGTTTTTTTTCTAACAGTCATTCGAATATACCTGTTTAAAAAGTTGCCGAAATTTTTTGCTTCTGATTTTGTGAGCTTATTCGACGAGTTTGAAAATTCTCCTGAAATTCATAATAAAAAATAGTCATTAGTTGTATATTGATAAGTAGTTAATCAATGTATAATGGAAAACAGTTTATGCTATATATTTTTGTTCATTTAGATTTTTTACAAAAATAATCAATAACTAAGAATGCAGATATTTTTGTACGAATGGGTTTACAACGTATTGTCTGAAATATGAAGTTTCCATGATTATGTTCATTGAAAGCATCTTTCCATCAAAGCGGTGATTTATTTTTTGCAAACTTTGTCACTAGTTTCGACTTTTTAAAGCCTTTCCTTACAATAGGAAAACGTTTTTTTTATTCGCAATTGCTTATGAACAAGATTATTTTACGTGCCTACATTTTTTTAAGTCAATATTTTTAACAAAACTAAACCACACTCAACAGTGCCGTTATATAAGTAGAATAATTGTACAGTTGATAAGCTAGATCTTGATGTTATGATTTTTTTCTAACAGTCAATTGAATATACCTGTTTAAAAAGTCGACGAAT
Source organism: Mytilus californianus (assembly GCF_021869535.1). Lineage (NCBI taxonomy): Eukaryota > Metazoa > Mollusca > Bivalvia > Mytilida > Mytilidae > Mytilus > Mytilus californianus. The sequence continues at coordinate 1,117,283 of NW_026262581.1, forward strand.
TGTTTGCTTTTGATTTTGTGAGATTATTTGACGAGTTTGAAAATTCACTGAAATTAATGATAAAAAATAGTCAATAGTTGTATGTTAATGAAGTAAGTAATTGTCTGAAATATGAAGTGACCATTGCTATGTTCATTGAAAGCATCTTTTCATAAAAGCGCTGATTTATTTTTCTGCAAACCTTGTCACTAGTTTCGACTTTTTAAAGCCTCTCCTTGCAATAGAAAAACGTTCTTCTATTCGCAATTGCTTATGAACAAGATTATTTTACGTGCCTACATTTGTTTGAGTCAATATTTTTAACAAAATTAAACCACACTCAACAGTGCAGTTATATTAGGTGGAGTAATGTTACAGTTGATTAGTTTGATCTTGATGTTTTGATTTTTTTCCAACAGTCATTCGAATGTACCTGTTTAAAAAGTCGACGAATTTGTTGCTTCTTTTTTTGTGAGATTATTCGACGAGTTTAAAAATTCTCCTGCAATTACTAATAAAAAAATAGTCAATAATTGTATATTGATGAAGTAAGTAATCAATGTATAAAGGAAAACAGTGTATACTATATATTTTTGTTCATTCAGATTTTTTACAAAAATAATCAATAACTAAGAATGCAGATATATGTGTTCGAATGGGTTTACAATTGATAGACAACTTTCGAGTTCCATGCATTTCTGTCAAAATCTCTGGTTTTAGTGAACATCATTCGTGCGTTTAGGGGCATCGTCACTTCCGTTCCAATGTTGAGCGAGTGGTTGGAAAACTATAATGCCATATTGCACGAATTATTCGGCAAATTAAATTCTCATAATTGAAAATCAGCACTGATGTCATTAGGGAATTGTGATTAAGTACTTACAAAACAAACGTTAATTCTGGTTTATCCTGCACAATGACGATCACTTAGACGCTTGCTGAACGTTAATAGTGCAGGGATACAGGGGATCCCCTCTATCTGGTAAATGACGTCATAAAGGCGCGCATAATTCACGAGTTTGTTCCGGTGACGGATGAACTCGAAAGTGGTCTATTTACAGAAATATGAAGTTACCATTGTTATGTTCATTTAAATCATCTTTTTATAACAGCGCTGATTTTTTTTCCTGCAAACTTTGTCACTAGTTTTGACTTTTTAAAGATTCTCCTTGCAATAGAAAAACGTTCTTTTATTCGCAATTGCTTATGAATAAGGTTGCTTTACGTCCCTACATTTTTGTTGAGTCAATATATTTAACAAAATTAAATCACACTCAACAGTGCCGTTATATTAGGTAAATAATTGTACAGTTGATTAGTCTGATTTGATGTTTTGCTTTTTTTCTAACAGTCATTCGAATGTCCCGTTTTAAAGAGTCGCCGAAGTTTTTGCTTCTGATTTTGTGAGATTACTCGATGAGTTTAAAATACTCCTCAAATTAATAATAAAAAATATTCAATAATCGTATATTGATGAAGTAAGTATTCAATGTATAATGGAAAACAGTGTATACTATATATTTTTGTTCATTTAGATTTTTGACAAAAAGAATCAATAACTAAGAATGCAGCTATATGTGTTCGAATGGGTTTACAATTAATTGTCTGAAATAAAAAGTTACCTTTGTTATGTTCATTGAAATCATCCTTTCATTAAAGCGCTGATTTATTTTTCTGCAAACTTTGTCACTAGTTTCGATTTTTTAAAGACTCTCCTTGAAATAGAAAAACGTTCTTTTATTCGCAATTGCTTATGAATAAGATTGCTTTACGTCCCTACATTTTTTTTTGAGTCAATATTTTTAACAAAATTAAACCACACTGAACAGTGTCGTTTTATTAGGTAGAATACTTTTACAGTTGATTAGTTTGATCTTGATGTTTTGATTTTTTTCCAACAGTCATTCAAATGTACCTGTTTAAAAAGTCGCTGAATATTTTGCTTCTGATTTTGTGATATTATTCGACGAGTTTTAAAATTTTCCTCGAATTAATAATAAAAAATAGTCAATAATTGTATATTGATGAGGTAAGTAATCAATGCATAATGGAAAACAGAGTATACTATATATTTTTGTTCACTCAGATTTTTCACAAAAAAAATCAGTAACTAAGAATGCAGATATATTTGTTCGAATGGGTTTACAAATTATTGTCTGAAATATGAAGTTTCCATTGTTATGTTCATTGACAGCATCTTTTCATAAAAGCGCTGATTTATTTTTCTGCAAACTTTGTCACTAGTTTCGACTTATTAAAGACTCTCTTTACAATAGAAAAACTTTTTTTTATTCGCAATTGCTTATGAATAAGACCGTTTTACGTGCCTACATTTAATTAAGTCAATATTTTGAACAAAATTAAACCACACTCAACAGTGCCGTAATATTAGGTGAAATAATTGTACAGTTGATTAGCTTGATCTTGATGTTTTGCCTTTTTTCTAACAGTCATTTGAATATACCTGGTTAAAAAGTCGCCAAATTTTTTGCTTCTAATTTTGTGAGATTATTCGACGAGTTTGAAACTTCTTTGAAATCATTAATAAAAAATAGACAATAGTTGTATATTGATGAAGTAAGTAACCAATGTATAATGGAAAACAGTGTATACTATATATTTATGTTCATTCAGATTTTTAACAAAATTATCATTAACTAAGAATGCAGATATATGTGTTCGAATGGGTTTACAACTAATTGTCCAAAATATGAAGTTATCATTGCTAGGTTCATTGAAACCATCTTTTCATAAAAGCGCTGATTTTTTTTTTATGCAAACTTTGTCACTAATTTCGACTTTTTAAAGACTCTCCTTGCAATAGAAAAACGTTCTTTTATTCGCAATTGCTTATAAATAAGATTGTTTTACGTGCCTACATTTTTGAGTCAATATTTTAAACAAATTAAAACCACATTCAACAGTGCCGGTATGTTAGGTAGAATGACTGTACAGTTGATAAGTTTGATCTTGATGTTTTGCTTTTTTGCTAACAGTCATTCGAATATACCTGTTTAAAAAGTCGCCGAATTTTTTGCTTCTGATTTTGTGAGATGATTCGACAAGTTTGAAAATTCTCCTCTTATTAATAATAAAAAATATTCAATAATTGTATATTGATGAAGTAAGTAATCAATGTATAATGGAAAACAATGTATACTATATATTTTTGTTCATTTGCATTTTTTACAAACATAATCAGTAACTAAAAATGCAGGTATGTGTGTTCGAATTGGTTTACAGCTAATTGTCTGAAAGATGAAGTTACCATTGTTATGTTCATTGAAAGCATCCTTTCATAAAACCGCTGATTTATTTTTCTGCAAACTTTGTTACTAGTTCCGACTTTTTAAAGACTCTCCTTGAAATACAAAAACGTTCTTTTATTCGCAATTGCTCATGGATAAGATTGTTTTACGTGCGTACTTTTTTTCAGTCAATATTTTTAACAAAATTAAACCACTCTCATCAGCGACGTTATATTAGGTAGAATAACTGTACAGTTGATTAGCTTGATCTTGATGTTTTGCATTTTTCCTAACAGTCATTCGAATATACCTGTTTAAAAAGTCGCAGATATTTTTGCTTCTGATTTTGTGTGATTATTCGACGAGTTTGAAAATTCTCCTGAAATTAATAATACAAAAGAGTCAATAATTGTATATTGATGAAGTAAGTTATCAATGTATAATGGAAAACAGTGTATACTCTATATTTTTGTTCAATCATATTTTTTTTACAAAAATAACCTGTAACTAAAAATGCAGGTATATGTTGTCCACTGGGTTTACAACTAATTGTCTGAATTATGAAGTTGCCTTTGTTATCGTCATTGAAAGTATCTTTTCATAAAAGCACTGATTTGTTTTTCTGCAAATTTTGTCACTAGTTCCGACTTTTTAAAGACTCTCCTTGCAATAGAAAAACGTTCTTTTATTCGCAATTGCTTATGGATAAGATTGTTTTACGTGGCTTCCATTTTTGAGTCAACATTTTAAACAAAATTAAACCACACTCAACAGCGCCGTTATATTAGGTAGAATAACTGTACATTTGATTAGCTTGATCTCGATGTTTTGCTTTTTGCAAACAGTCATTTGAATATACATGTTTAAAAAGTAGCCAAATGTTTTCTTCCGATTTTGTGAGATTATTCGGCGAGTTTGAACATTCTCCTGAAATTAATAATACCAAATAGTCAATAATTGTATATTGATAAAGTATGTAATCAATGTATAATGGAAAACAATGTACACTATAAATTTTTGTTTATTCAGATTTTTTACGAAAATAATTAGTAACTAAGAATGTAGATATATGTGTTCGAATGGGTTTACAACTAATTGTCTGAAATATGAAGTAACCATCGTTATGTTCATTGAAAGCATCTTTTCATAAAAGGGCTGATTTATTTTTCTGCAAACGTTGTCACTAGTTTCGACTATTTAAAGACTCTCCTTGAAATACAAAAACGTTCTTTTATTAGCAATTGCTTATCGATAAGATTGTTTTACGTGCGTACTTTTTTTGAGTCAATATTTTTAACAAAATTAAACCACACTCAACAGCGCCATTATTAGGTGGAATAACTGTATAGTTGATTAGCTTGATCTTGATGTTTTGCTTTTTGCAAACAGTCATTAGAATATAGCTGTTTAAAAGTCGCCAACGTTTTTGCTTCTGATTTTGTATGATTATTCGACGAGTTTGAAAATTTTTCTGAAATTAATAATACAAAATAGTCAATAATTGTATGTGGATGAAGTAAGTAATCAATGTATAATGAAAAACAGTGTATACTATATATTTTTGTTCATTCATATTTTTTACAAAAATAATCAGTAACTAAGAATGCAGATATATGTGTTCGAATGGGTTTACAACTAATTGTCGGAAATATGAAGTTACCATTGTTATGTTCATTGAAAGCATCTTTTCATAAAAGGGCTGATTTAATTTTTTGCTAACTTTGTCACTAGTTTCGGCTTTTTAAAGACTCCCCTTGCAATAGAAAAACGTTCTTTTATTCGCAATTGCTAATGGATAAGATTGTTTTAAGTGCGTACTTTTTTTAGTTAATATTTTTAACAAAATGTAACCGCACTCAACAACGCTGTTATATTAGGTAGAATAATTGTACATTTGATTAGCTTGATCTTGATGTTTTGCTTTTTGCAAACAGTCATTCGAATATACCTGTTTAAAAAGTCGCCAAATGATTTCTTCCGATTTTGTGAGATTATTCGGCGAGTTTGAACATTTTTCTGAAAATAATAATACAAAATAGTCAATAATTGTATATTGATGAAGTAAGTAATTAATGTATTATGGAAAACAGTGTATACTATATATTTTTGTTCATTCAGATTTTGTACAAAAAAAATCAGTAACTAAGATTGCAGTTCCCTACCGAGAAGGATTGTGCCTGATATTCATATGATGAAGACATAATCTTTCAATCAGTTTAATTGAAGTCTGGAGCTGGCATGTCAGTTAACTGCTAGTAGTCTGTTGTTATTGATGTATTATTGTCATTTTGTTTATTTTCTTTGGTTACATCTTCTGACATCAGACTCAGACTTCTCTTGAACTGAATTTTAATGTGCGTATTGTTATGCGTTTACTTTTCTACATTGGCTAGAGGTATAGGAGGAGGGTTGAGATCTCATAAACATGTTTAACCCCGCCGCATTTTTGCGCCTGTCCCAAGTCAGGAGCCTCTAGCCTTTGTTAGTCTTGTATTATTTTTAATTTTAGTTTCTGGTGTACAATTTGGAGTTTAGTATGGCGTTCATTATCACTGAACTAGTATATATATTTGTTTAGGGGCCAGCTGAAGGACGCCTCCGGGTGAGGGAATTTCTCGCTTCATTAAAGACCTGTTGGTGACCTTCTGCTGTTGTCTGTTCTATGGTCGGGTTGTTGTCTCTTTGACACATTCCCCATTTCCATTCTCAATTTCAGATATATGTGTTCGAATGGTTTTACAACTAATTGTCTGAAATATGAAGTTACCATTGTTATGTTCATTAAAAGCATCTTTTAATAAAAGCGCTCATTTATTTTTCTGCAAAGTTTGTCACTAGTTTAGACTTTTAAAAGACTCTCCTTGCAATAGAAAAACGTTCTTTTAGTCAATATTTTTAACAAAAGTAAACCACACTCAACAGCGCCGTTATAATAGGTAGAATTATTGTACAGTTGATTAGCTTGATCTTGATGTTTTATATTTTTCCTAACAGTCATTCGAATATACCTGTTTAAAAAGTCGCCGAAATTGTTGCTTTTGATTTTGTGTGATTATTCGACGAGTTTGAATATTCTCCTGAAATTAATAATACAAAATAGTAAATAATTGTATATTGATGAAGTAAGTAATCAATGTATAATGGAAAACAATGTATACTATATATTTTTGTTCATTCAGATTTTTAACAAACATAATCAGTAACTAAAAATGCAGGTATGTGTGTTCGAATGGGTTTACAACTAATTGTCTGAAATATGAAGTTACCATTCTTAGGTTTATTGAAAGCATCTTTTCATAAAAGCGCTAATTTATATTTCTGCAATTTTTGTCACTAGTTTCGACTTTTGAAAGACTCTCTTTGAAATACAAAAACGTTCTTTTATTAGCAATTGCTTATGGATAAGATTGTTTTACGTGCGTATTTTTTTGGAGTCAATATTTTTAACAAAATTAAACCACACTCAACAGCGCCGTTATATTAGGTAGAATAATTGTACAGTTGATTAGCTTATTCTTGATGTTTTGCATTTTTCCTAACAGTCATTCGAATATACCTGTTTAAAAATTCGTCAAAATTTTTGCTTCTGATTTTGTGTGATTATTCGACGAGTTTGATAATTCTCCTGAAATTAATAATACAAAATAGTCAATAATTGTATATTGATGAAGTAAGTAATCAATGTATAATGGAAAACAGTGTATACTATATATTTTTGTTCATTCATATTTTTTACAAAAATAATCAATAACTAAGAATGCAGATATATATGTGTTCGAATGGGTTAACAAATAATATTCTGAAATATGAAGTTACCATTGTTATGTTCATTGAAAGCATCTTTCCATAAAAGCGCTGTTTTTTTTCTGCAAACTTTGTCACTAGTTCCGACTTTTTAAAGACTATCCTTGAAATACAAAACGTTCTTTTATTAGCAATTGCTTATGGATAAGATTGTTTTACGTGCGTATTTTTTTGGAGTCAATATTTTTAACCAAATTAAACCACACTCAACAGCGCCGTTATATAAGGTAGAATAATTGTACAGTTGATTAGCTTATTCTTGATGTTTTGCATTTTTCCTAACAGTCATTCGAATATACCTGTTTAAAAATTCGTCAAAATTTTTGCTTCTGATTTTGTGTGATTATTCGACGAGTTTGATAATTCTCCTGAAATTAATAATACAAAATAGTCAATAATTGTATATTGATGAAGTAAGTAATCAATGTATAATGGAAAACAGTGTATACTATATATTTTTGTTCATTCATATTTTTTACAAACATAATCAATAACTAAAAATGCTGGTATATGTGTTCGAATGGGTTTACAACTAATTGTCTGAAATATGAAGTTACCATTGTTATGTTCATTGAAAGCATCTTTTCATAAAAGCGTTGATTTATTTTTCTGCAAACTTTGTCACTAGTTTCGACTTTTTAAAGACTCTCTTGAAATACAAAAACGTTCTTTTATTAGCCATTGCTTATGGATAAGATTGTTGTACGTGCGTATTTTTTTGGAGTCAGTTTTTTTAACAAAATTAAACCACACTCAACAGCGCCGTTATATTAGGTAGAATAATTGTACAGTTGATTAGCTTATTCTTGATGTTTTGCATTTTTCCTAACAGTCATTCGAATATACCTGTTTAAAAAGTCGCCAAAATTTTTGCTTCTGATTTTGTGTGATTAATCGACGAGTTTGAAAATACTCCTGAAATTAATAATACAAAATAGTCAATAATTGTATATTGATGAAGTAAGTAATCAATGTATAATGGAAAACAGTGTATACTATATATTTTTGTTCAATCATATTTTTGACAAAAATAATCAATAACTAAGAATCCAGACATATGTGTTCAAATTGGTTAACAACTAATTGTCTGAATTATGAAGTTATTATTGTTATATTCATTGAAAGCATCTTTTCATAAAAGGGCTTGTGTTTTTTTCTGCAAACTTTGTCACTAGTTTCGACTTTTTAAAGACTCTCCTTGAAATACAAAAACGTTCTTTTATTAGAAATTGCCTATGGATAAAATTGTTTTACGTGCGTACATTTTTTGACTTAATATTTTTAACAAAATTTAACCACACTCAACAGCGCTGTTATATTAGGTAGAATAATTGTTCATTTCATTTGTTTGATCTTGATGTTTTGCTTTTTGCAAACAGCCATTCGAATATACCTGTTTAAAAAGTCGCCAAATGTTTTCTTCCGATTTTGTGTGATTATTCGGCGAGTTTGAACATTCTTTGGAAATTAACAATACAAAATAGTCAATAATTGTATATTGATGAAGTAAGTAATCAATGTATAATGGAAAACAGTGTATCCTATCTATTTTTGTTCATTCAGATTTTTTACAAAAATAATCAATAACTAAGAATGCAGATATTTATGTGTTCGAATGGGTTTAAAACTAATTGTCTGAAATATGAAGTTACCATTGTTATGTTCATTGAAAGCATCTTTTCATAAAAGGGCTGATTTATTTTTCTGCAAACTTTGTCACTAATTTCGGTATTTTAAAGACTTTCCTTGCAATACATAAATGTTCTTTTATTCGCAATTGCTTATGGATAAGATTGTTTTACGTGCGTATTTTTTTAGAGTCAATATTTTTAACAAAATTAAACCACACTCAACAGCGCCGTTATATTAGGTAGAATAATTGTACAGTTGATTAGCTTATTCTTGATGTTTTGCATTTTCCCTAATAGTCATTCGAATATACCTGTTTAAAAAGTCGCCAAAATGTTTGCTTCTGATTGTGTGTGATTATTCGACGAGTTTAAACATTCTCCTGAAATTAATTATACAAAAAAGTCAATAATTGTATATTGATGAAGTAAGTAATCAATGTATAATGGAAAACAGTGTATACTATATATTTTTGTTCATTCAGATTTTTTACAAAATTAGTCAATAACTAAGAATGCAGATATATATGTGTTCGAATGGGTTAACAAATAATTGTCTGAAATATGAAGATACCATTGTTATGTTCATTGAAAGCATCTTTCCATAAAAGCGCTGTTTTTTTTTTCTGTAAACTTTGTCACTAGTTTCGAATATTTAAAGACTCTCCTTCAAATACAAAAACGTTCTTTTATTAGCAGTTGCTTATGGATAAGATTGTTTTACGTGCGTACTTTTTTGGAGTCAATATTTTTAACAAAAGTTAACCACACTCAACAGCGCCGTTATATTAGGTAGAATAATTGTACAGTTGATTAGCTGGATCTTGATGTTTTGCATTTTTCCTAACAGTCATTAGAATATACCTGTTGAAAAGTCGCCAACGTTTTTGCTTCTGATTTTGTGTGATTATTCGACGAGTTTGAAAATTCTCCTGAAATTAATTATACAAAATAGTCAATAATTGTATATTGATGAAGTAAGTAATCAATGTATAATGGAAAACAATGTATACTATATATTTTTGTTCATTCATATTTTTTACAAACATAATTAGTAACTAAAAATGCAGGTATGTGTGTTCGAATGGGTTTTCATCTAATTGTCTGAAATATGAAGTTACCATTGTTATGTTCATTGAAAGCATCTTTTCATAAAAGCGTTGATTTATTTTTCTGCAAACTTTGTCACTAGTTTCGACTTTTTAAAGACTCTCCTTGAAATACAAAAACGTTCTTTTATTAGCAATTGCTTATGGATAAGATTGTTTTACGTGCGTATTTTTTTGGAGTCAATATTTTTAACAAAATTAAACCACACTCAACAGCGCCGTTATATTAGGTAGAATAATTATACAGTTGATTAGCTTATTCTGGATGTTTTGCATTTTTCCTAACAGTCATTCAAATATACCTGTTTAAAAAGTCGCCAAAATTTTTGCTTCTGATTTTGTGTGATTATTCGACGAATTTGATAATTCTCCTGAAATTAATAATACAAAATAGTCAATAATTGTATATTGATGAAGTAAGTAATCAATGTATGATGGTAAACAGTGTATACTATATATTTTTGTTCATTCATATTTTTTACAAACATAATCAATAACTAAAAATGCTGGTATATGTGTTCGAATGGGTTTACAACTAATTTTTTGAAATATGAAGTTACCATTGTTATGTTCATTGAAAGCATCTTTTCATAAAAGGGCTGATGTATTTTTTTGCAAACTTTGTCACTAATTTCGGTATTTTAAAGACTTTCCTTGCAATACAAAAATGTTCTTTTATTCGCAATTACTTATGGATAAGATTGTTTTACGTGCGTATTTTTTTGGAGTCAATATTTTTAATAAAAATTAAACCACACTCAACAGCGCCGTTATATTAGCTAGAATAATTGTACAGTTGATTAGCTTATTCTTGATGTTTTGCATTTTTCCTAACAGTCATTCGAATATACCTGTTTAAAAAGTCGCCCAAATGTTTGCTTCTGATTTTGTGTTATTATTCGACGAGTTTAAACATTCTCCTGAAATTAATACAAAATAGTCAATAATTGTATATTGATGAAGTAAGTAATCAATGTATAATGGAAAACAGTGTATACTATATATTTTTGTTCATTCAGATTTTTTACAAAAATAATCAATAACGAAGAATGCATATATATATGTGTTCGAATGGGTTAACAAATAATTGTCTGAAATATGAAGATACCATTGTTATGTTCATTGAAAGCATCTTTCCATAAAAGCGCTGTTTTTTTCTGCAAACTTTGTCACTAGTTTCGACTATTTAAAGACTCTCCTTGAAATACAAAAACGTTCTTTTATTAGCAGTTTGTTATGGATAAGATTGTTTTACGTGCGTACTTTTTTTGAGTAAATATTTTTAACAAAAGTAAACCACACTCAACAGCGCCGTTATATTAGGTAGAATAATTGTACAGTTGATTAGCTTGATCTTAATGTTTTGCATTTTTCCTAACAGTCATTAGAATATACCTGTTGAAAAGTCGCCAACGTTTTTGCTTCTGATTTTGTGTGATTATTCGACGAGTTTGAAACTTCTCCTGAATATAATTATGCAAAATAGTCAATAATTGTATATTGATGAAGTAAGTAATCAATGTATAATGGAAAACAATGTATACTATATATTTTTGTTCATTCATATTTTTTACAAACATAATTAGTAACTAAAAATGCAGGTATGTGTGTTCGAATGGGTTTTCATCTAAATGTCTGAAATATGAAGTTACCATTGTTATGTTCATTGAAAGCATCTTTTCATAAAAGCGTTGATTTATTTTTCTGCAAACTTTGTCACTAGTTTCGACTTTTTAAAGACTCTCCTTGATATACAAAAACGTTCTTTTATTAGCAATTGCTTATGGATAAGATTGTTTTACGTGCGTATTTTTTTGGAGTCAATATTTTTAACAAAATTAAACCACACTCAACAGCGCCGTTATATTAGGTAGAATAATTATACAGTTGATTAGCTTATTCTGGATGTTTTGCATTTTTCCTAACAGTCATTCAAATATACCTGTTTAAAAAGTCGCCAAAATTTTTGCTTCTGATTTTGTGTGATTATTCGACGAATTTGATAATTCTCCTGAAATTAATAATACAAAATAGTCAATAATTGTATATTGATGAAGTAAGTAATCAATGTATGATGGTAAACAGTGTATACTATATATTTTTGTTCATTCATATTTTTTACAAACATAATCAATAACTAAAAATGCTGGTATATGTGTTCGAATGGGTTTACAACTAATTTTTTGAAATATGAAGTTACCATTGTTATGTTCATTGAAAGCATCTTTTCATAAAAGGGCTGATGTATTTTTTTGCAAACTTTGTCACTAATTTCGGTATTTTAAAGACTGTCCTTGCAATACAAAAATGTTCTTTTATTCGCAATTACTTATGGATAAGATTGTTTTACATGCGTACTTTTTTGGAGTCAATATTTTTAATAAAAATTAAACCACACTCAACAGCGCCGTTATATTAGGTAGAATAATTGTACAGTTGATAGGCTTATTCTTGATGTTTTGCATTTTTCCAAACAGTCATTCGAATATACCTGTTTAAAAAGTCGCCCAAATGTTTGCTTCTGATTTTGTGTTATTATTCGACGAGTTTAAACATTCTCCTGAAATTAATACAAAATAGTCAATAATTGTATATTGATGAAGTAAGTAATCAATGTATAATGGAAAACAGTGTATACTATATATTTTTGTTCATTCAGATTTTTTACAAAAATAATCAATAACGAAGAATGCATATATATATATGTGTTCGAATGAGTTAACAAATAATTGTCTGAAATATGAAGATACCATTGGTATGTTCATTGAAAGCATCTTTCCATAAAAGCGCTGTTTTTTTCTGCAAACTTTGTCACTAGTTTCGACTATTTAAAGACTCTCCTTGAAATACAAAAACGTTCTTTTATTAGCAGTTTGTTATGGATAAGATTGTTTTACGTGCGTACTTTTTTTGAGTAAATATTTTTAACAAAAGTAAACCACACTCAACAGCGCCGTTATATTAGGTAGAATAATTGTACAGTTGATTAGCTTGATCTTAATGTTTTGCATTTTTCCTAACAGTCATTAGAATATACCTGTTGAAAAGTCGCCAACGTTTTTGCTTCTGATTTTGTGTGATTATTCGACGAGTTTGAAAATTCTCCTGAAATTAATGATACAAAATAGTCAATAATTGTATATTGATGAAGTAAGTAATCAATGTATAATGGAAAACAATGTATACTTTATATTTTTGTTCATTCATATTTTTTACAAACATAATTAGTAACTAAAAATGCAGACATATGTGTGTTCGAATGGGTTAACAAATAATTGTCTGAAATATGAAGTTACCATTGTTATGTTCATTGAAAGCATCTTTTCATAAAAGCGTTTATTTATTTTTCTGCAAACTTTGTCACTAGTTTCGACTTTTTAAAGACTCTCCTTGAAATACAAAAACGTTCTTGTATTAGCAATTTGCTTATGGATAAGATTGTTTTACGTGCATACTTTTTTGGAGTCAATATTTTTTAACAAAATTAAACCACACTCAACAGCGCCGTTATATTAGCTAGAATAATTGTACAGTTGATTAGCTTATTCTTGATGTTTTGCATTTTTCCTAACAGTCATTCGAATAACCTGTTTAAAAAGTCGCCAAAATTTTTGCTTCTGATTTTGTGTGATTATTCGACGAGTTTGAAAATACTCCTGAAATTAATAATACAAAATAGTCAATAATTGTATATTGATGAAGTAAGTAATCAATGTATAATGGAAAACAGTGTATACTCTATATTTTTGTTCAATCATATTTTTGACAAAAATAATCAATAACTAAGAATGCAAACATATGTGTTTAAATTGGTTAACAACTAATTGTCTGAATTATGAAGTTACTATTGTCATATTCATTGAAAGCATCTTTCATAAAAGCGCTGATTTTTGTTTTCTCCAAACTTTGTCACTAGTTTCGACTTTTTAAAGACTCTCCTTGAAATACAAAAACGTTCTTTTATTAGAAATTGCCTATGGATAAAATTGTTTTACGTGCGTAACTTTTTTGACTTAATATTTTTAACAAAAGTTAACCACACTCAACAGCGCTGTTATATTAGGTAGAATAATTGTTCATTTCATTTGTTTGATCTTGATGTTTTGCTTTTTCAAACAGTCATTCGAATATACCTGTTTAAAAAGTCGCCAAATGTTTTCTTCCGATTTTGTGAGATTATTCGGCGAGTTTGGACATTCTCCTGAAATAATAATACAAAATAGTCAATAATTGTATATTGATGAAGTAAGTAATCAATGTATAATGGAAAACAGTGTATACTATATATTTTTGTTCATTCATATTTTTTACAAACATAATCAATAACTAAAAATGCTGGTATATGTGTTCGAATGGGTTTACAACTAATTGTCTGAAATATGAAGTTACCATTGATATGTTCATTGAAAGCATCTTTTAATAAAAGCGTTGATTTATTTTTCTGCAAACTTTGTCACTAGTTTCGACTTTTTAAAGACACTCCTTGAAATACAAAAACGTTCTTTTATTAGCAATTGCTTATGGATAAGATTGTTTTACGTGCGTACTTTTTTTGAGTCAATATTTTTAACAAAAGTAAACCACACTCAACAGCGCCGTTATATTAGGTAGAATAACTGTACAGTTGATTAGCTTGATCTTGATGTTTTGCTTTTTTCCTAACAGTCATTCGAATATACCTGTTTAAAAAGTCGCCAAACTGTTTCTTCCCATTTGGTGAGATTATTCGACGAGTTTGAAAATTCTCCTGAAGTTAATAATACAAAATAGTCAATAATTGTATATTGATGAAGTAAGTAATCAATGTATAATGGATAACAATGTATACTATATATTTTTGTGCATTCATATTTTTACAAACATAATTAGTAACTAAAAATGCAGGTATGTGTGTTCGAATGGGTTTACGTCTAATTGTCTGAAATATGAAGTTATCATTGTTATGTTCATTTAAAGTATCTTTTCATAAAAGCGTTGATTTATTTTTCTGCAAACTTTGTCACTAGTTTCGACTTTTTAAAGACTCTCCTTGAAATACAAAAACGTTCTTTTATTAGCAATTGCTTATGGATAAGATTGTTCCACGTGCGTATTTTTTTTTGGAGTCAATATTTTTAATAAAATTAAACCACACTCAACAGCGCCGTTATATTAGGTAGAATAATTGTACAGTTGATTAGCTTATTCTTTATGTTTTGCTTTTTCCTAACAGTCATTCGAATATACCTGTTTAAAAAGTCGCCAAAATGTTTGCTTCTGATTTTGTGTGATTATTCGACGAGTTTGATAATTCTCCTGAAATTAATAATACCAAATAGTCAATAATCGTATATTGATGAATGATGTAATCAATGTATAATGGAAAACAATGTACACTATAAATTTTTGTTTATTCAGATTTTTTACGAAAATAATTAGTAACTAAGAATGTAGATATGTGTTTTCGAATGGGTTTACAACTAATTGTCTGAAATATGAAGTTACCATTGTTTTGTTCATTGAAAACATCTTTTCATAAAAGGGCTGATTTATTTTTCTGTAAACTTTGTCACTAGTTCCGACTTTTTAAATACTCTCCTTCCAATAGAAAAGCGTTTTTTTATTCGCAATTGCTTATGAGTAAGATTGTTTTACGTGCCTACCTTTTTTTTGAGTCAACATTTTTAACACAATTAAACCACACTCAACAGCGCCGTTATATTAGATAGAATAATTGTACAGTTGATTAGCTTATTCTTGATGTTTTGCATATATCGATGAAGTAAGTAATCAATCTATAATGGAAAACAATGTATACTATATATTTTTGTTCATTCATATTTTTTACAAAAAAAATCAGTATTTAAGAATGAGGATATATGTGTTCGAATAGGTTTATAACTAATTGTCTGAAATATGAAGTTACCATTGTTATGTTCATTGAAAACATCTTTTCATATATATAAAAGGGCTGATTGATTTTTTCTGCAAACTTTGTCACTAGTTCCGACATTTTAAAGACTCTTCTTGCAAAACAAAAACGTTCTTTTATTCGCAATTGCATATGAATAAGATTGTTTTAAGTGCGTACTTTTTTTGAGTCAATATTTTTATCAAAATTTAACCACACTCAACAGCGCCGTCATATTAGCTAGAATAATTGTACATTTCATTAGCTTGATCTTGATGTTTTGCCTTTTGCAAACAGTCATTCGAATATACCTGTTTAAAAAGTCGCCAAATGTTTTCTTCCGATTTTGTGAGATTATTCGGCGAGTTTGAACATTCTCCTGAAATTTATAATACAAAATATTCAATAATTGTATATTGATGAAGTAAGTAATCAATGTATAATGGAAAACAGTGTATACTATATATTTTTGTTCATTCAGATTTTTTACAAAAATAATCTATAACTAAGAATGCAGATATATATGTGTTCGAATGGGTTAACAAATACTTGTCTGAAATATGGAGATACCATTGTTATGTTCATTGAAAGCATCTTTCCATAAAAGCGCTGTTTTTTTCTGCAAACTTTGTCACTGGTTTCGACTATTTAAAGACTATTCTTGAAATACAAAAACGTTCTTTTATTAGCAGTTGCTTATGGATAAGATTGTTTTACGTGCGTACTTTTTTTGAGTCAATATTTTTAACAAAAGTAAACCACACTCAACAGCGCCGTTATATTAGGTAGAATAATTGTACAGTTGTTAAGCTTGATCTTGATGCTTTGCATTTTTCCTCACAGTCATTCAAATGTACCTGTTTAAAAAGTTGCCGAAATTTTTGCTTTTGATTTTGTGTGATTATTCGTCGAGTTTGAAAATTCTCCTGAAATTAATAATACAAAATAGTCAATAATTGTATATTGGTGAAGTAAGTAATCAATGTATAATGGAAAACAGTGTATACTATATATTTTTGTTCATTCATATTTTTTACAAACATAATCAATAACTAAAAATGCTGGTATATGTGTTCGAATGGGTTTACAACTAATTGTCTGAAATATGAAGATACCATTGTTATGTTCATTGAAAGCATCTTTCCATAAAAGCGCTGTTTTTTTTCTGCAAACTTTGTCACTAGTTCCGACTTTTTAAAGACTATCCTTGAAATACAAAACGTTCTTTTATTAGCAATTGCTTATGAATAAGATTGTTTTACGTGTGTATTTTTTTGGAGTCAATATTTTTAACAAAATTAAACCACACTCAACAGCGCCGTTATATTAGGTAGAATAATTATACAGTTGATTAGCTTATTCTTGATGTTTTGCATTTTTCCTAACAGTCATTCGAATATACCTGTTTAAAAAGTCGCCAAAATTTTTGCTTCTGATTTTGTGTGATTAATCGACGAGTTTGAAAATACTCCTGAAATTAATAATACAAAATAGTCAATAATTGTATATTGATGAAGTAAGTAATCAATGTATAATGGAAAACAGTGTATACTATATATTTTTGTTCAATCATATTTTTGACAAAAATAATCAATAACTAAGAATGCAGACATATGTGTTCAAATTGGTTAACAACTAATTGTCTGAATTAAGAAGTTATTATTGTTATATTCATTGAAAGCATCTTTTCATAAAAGCACTGATTTTTTTTTTCTGTAAACTTTGTCACTAGTTTCGACTTTTTAAAGACTCTCCTTAAAATACAAAAACGTTCTTTTATTAGAAATTGCCTATGGATAAAATTGTTTTACGTGCGTACTTTTTTTGACTTAATATTTTTAACAAAATTTAACCACACTCAACAGCGCTGTTATATTAGGTAGAATAATTGTTCATTTCATTAGCTTGATCTTGATGTTTTGCTTTTTGCAAACAGTCATTCGAATATACCTGTTTAAAAAGTCGCCAAATGTTTTCTTCCGATTTTGTGTGATTATTCGGCGAGTTTGAACATTCTTTGGAAATTAACAATACAAAATAGTCAATAATTGTATATTGATGAAGTAAGTAATCAATGTATAATGGAAAACAGTGTATCCTATATATTTGTGTTCATTCAGATTTTTTACAAAAATAATCAATAACTAAGAATGCAGATATTTATGTGTTCGAATGGGTTTACAACTAACTGTCTGAAATATGAAGTTACCATTGTTATGTTTATTGAAAGCATCTTTTCATAAAAGGGCTGATTTATTTTTCTGCAAACTTTGTCACTAATTTCGGTATTTTAAAGACTTTCCTTGCAATACATAAATGTTCTTTTATTCGCAATTGCTTATAGATAAGATTGTTTTACGTGCGTATTTTTTTAGAGTCAATATTTTTAACAAAATTAAACCACACTCAACAGCGCCGTTATATTAGGTAGAATAATTGTACAGTTGATTAGCTTATTCTTGATGTTTTGCATTTTTCCTAAGAGTCATTCGAATATACCTGTTTAAAAAGTCGCCAAAATGTTTGCTTCTCATTTTGTGTGATTATTCGACGAGTTTAAACATTCTCCTGAAATTAATAATACAAAAAAGTCAATAATTGTATATTGATGAAGTAAGTAATCAATGTATAATGGAAAACAGTGTATACTATATATTTTTGTTCATTCAGATTTTTTACAAAATTAATCAATAACTAAGAATGCAGATATATATGTGTTCGAATGGGTTAACAAATAATTGTCTGAAATATGAAGATACCATTGTTATGTTCATTGAAAGCATCTTTCCATAAAAGCGCTGTTTTTTTTCTGTAAACTTTGTCACTAGTTTCGAATATTTAAAGACTCTCCTTCAAATACAAAAACGTTCTTTTATTAGCAGTTGCTTATGGATAAGATTGTTTTACGTGCGTACTTTTTTGGAGTCAATATTTTTAACAAAAGTAAACCACACTCAA
This sequence comes from Mytilus californianus, assembly GCF_021869535.1. Classification (NCBI taxonomy): domain Eukaryota; kingdom Metazoa; phylum Mollusca; class Bivalvia; order Mytilida; family Mytilidae; genus Mytilus; species Mytilus californianus. The sequence continues at coordinate 1,135,899 of NW_026262581.1, forward strand.
CAGCGCCGTTATATTAGGTAGAATAATTGTACAGTTGATTAGCTGGATCTTGATGTTTTGCATTTTTCCTAACAGTCATTAGAATATACCTGTTGAAAAGTCGCCAACGTTTTTGCTTCTGATTTTGTGTGATTATTCGACGAGTTTGAAAACTCTCCTGAAATTAATAATAAAAAATAGTCAATAATTGTATATTGATGAAGTAAGTAATCAATGTATAATGGAAAACAATGTATACTATATATTTTTGTTCATTCATATTTTTTACAAACATAATTAGTAACTAAAAATGCAGGTATGTGTGTTCGAATGGGTTTTCATCTAATTGTCTGAAATATGAAGTTACCATTGTTATGTTCATTGAAAGCATCCTTTCATAAAAGCGATGATTTATTTTTCTGCAAACTTTGTCACTAGTTTCGACTTTTTAAAGACTCTCCTTGAAATACAAAAACGTTCTTTTATTAGCAATTGCTTATGGATAAGATTGTTTTACGTTCGTATTTTTTTGGAGTCAATATTTTTAACAAAATTAAACCACACTGAACATTCTTTGGAAATTAACAATACAAAATAGTCAATAATTGTATATTGATGAAGTAAGTAATCAATGTATAATGGAAAACAGTGTATCCTATATATTTTTGTTCATTCAGATTTTTTACAAAAATAATCAATAACTAAGAATGCAGATATATATGTGTTCGAATGGGTTAACAAATAATTGTCTGAAATATGAAGATACCATTGTTATGTTCATTGAAAGCATCTTTCCATAAAAGCGCTATTTTTTTTCTGTAAACTTTGTCACTAGTTTCGAATATTTAAAGACTCTCCTTCAAATACAAAAACGTTCTTTTATTAGCAGTTGCTTATGGATAAGATTGTTTTACGTGCGTATTTTTTTGGAGTCAATATTTTTAACAAAATTAAACCACACTCAACAGCGCCGTTATATTAGGTAGAATAATTGTACAGTTGATTAGCTTGATCTTAATCTTTGCATTTTTCCTAACAGTCATTCGAATATACCTGTTTAAAAAGTCGCCCAAATGTTTGCTTCTGATTTTGTGTTATTATTCGACGAGTTTAAACATTCTCCTGAAATTAATACAAAATAGTCAATAATTGTATATTGATGAAGTAAGTAATCAATGTATAATGGAAAACAGTGTATACTATATATTTTTGTTCATTCAGATTTTTTACAAAAATAATCAATAACTAAGAATGCATATATATATGTGTTCGAATGGGTTAACAAATAATTGTCTGAAATATGAAGATACCATTGTTATGTTCATTGAAAGCATCTTTCCATAAAAGCGCTGTTTTTTTCTGCAAACTTTGTCACTGGTTTCGACTATTTAAAGACTCTCCTTGAAATACAAAAACGTTCTTTTATTAGCAGTTTGTTATGGATAAGATTGTTTTACGTGCGTACTTTTTTTGAGTAAATATTTTTAACAAAAGTAAACCACACTCAACAGCGCCGTTATATTAGGTAGAATAATTGTACAGTTGATTAGCTTGATCTTAATGTTTTGCATTTTTCCTAACAGTCATTAGAATATACCTGTTGAAAAGTCGCCAACGTTTTTGCTTCTGATTTTGTGTGATTATTCGACGAGTTTGAAAATTCTCCTGAAATTAATGATACAAAATAGTCAATAATTGTATATTGATGAAGTAAGTAATCAATGTATAATGGAAAACAATGTATACTTTATATTTTTGTTCATTCATATTTTTTACAAACATAATTAGTAACTAAAAATGCAGACATATGTGTGTTCGAATGGGTTATCAAATAATTGTCTGAAATATGAAGTTACCATTGTTATGTTCATTGAAAGCATCTTTTCATAAAAGCGTTGATTTATTTTTCTGCAAACTTTGTCACTAGTTTCGACTTTTTAAAGACTCCTTGAAATACAAAAACGTTCTTGTATTAGCAATTTTCTTATGGATAAGATTGTTTTACGTGCGTACTTTTTTTGAGTCAAAATGTTTTAACAAAATTAAATCACACTCAACAGCGCCGTTATATTAGCTAGAATAATTGTACAGTTGATTAGCTTATTCTTGATGTTTTGCATTTTTCCTAACAGTCATTCGAATAACCTGTTTAAAAAGTCGCCAAAATTTTTGCTTCTGATTTTGTGTGATTATTCGACGAGTTTGAAAATACTCCTGAAATTAATAATACAAAATAGTCAATAATTGTATATTGATGAAGTAAGTAATCAATTTATAATGGAAAACAGTGTATACTATATATTTTTGTTCAATCATATTTTTGACAAAAATAATCAATAACTAAGAATGCAGACATATGTGTTCAAATTGGTTAACAACTAATTGTCTGAATTATGAAGTTACTATTGTTATATTCATTGAAAGCATCTTTCATAAAAGCGCTGATTTTTTTTTTCTCAAAACTTTGTCACTAGTTTCGACTTTTTAAAGACTCTCCTTGAAATACAAAAACGTTCTTTTATTAGAAATTGCCTATGGATAAAATTGTTTTACGTGAGTACTTTTTTTTACTTAATATTTTTAACAAAATTTAACCACACTCAACAGCGCTGTTATATTAGGTAGAATAATTGTTCATTCCATTTGTTTGATCTTGATGTTTTGCTTTTTCAAACAGTCATTCGAATATACCTGTTTTAAAAGTCGCCAAATGTTTTTTTCCGATTTTGTGAGATTATTCGTCGAGTTTGGACATTCTCCTGAAATAATAATACAAAATAGTCAATAATTGTATATTGATGAAGTAAGTAATCAATGTATAATGAAAAACAGTGTATACTATATATTTTTGTTCATTCATATTTTTTACAAACATAATCAATAACTAAAAATGCTGGTATATGTGTTCGAATGGGTTTACAACTAATTGTCTGAAATATGAAGTTACCATTGATATGTTCATTGAAAGCATCTTTTAATAAAAGCGTTGATTTATTTTTCTGCAAACTTTGTCACTAGTTTCGACTTTTTAAAGACACTCCTTGAAATACAAAAATGTTCTTTTATTAGCAATTGCTTATGGATAAGATTGTTTTACGTGCGTACTTTTTTGGAGTCAATTTTTTTTTACAAAATTAAACCACACTCAACAGCGCCGTTATATTAGCTAGAATAATTGTACAGTTGATTAGCTTATTCTTGATGTTTTGCATTTTTCCTAACAGTCATTCGAATATACCTGTTTAAAAAGTCGCCAAAATGTTTGCTTCTGATTTTGTGTTATTATTCGACGAGTTTAAACATTCTCCTGAAATTAATACAAAATAGTCAATAATTGTATATTGATGAAGTAAGTAATCAATGTATAATGGAAAACAGTGTATACTATATATTTTTGTTCATTCAGATTTTTTACAAAAATAATCAATAACTAAGAATGCATATATATATGTGTTCGAATGGGTTAACAAATAATTGTCTGAAATATGAAGATACCATTGTTATGTTCATTGAAAGCATCTTTCCATAAAAGCGCTGTTTTTTTCTGCAAACTTTGTCACTAGTTTCGACTATTTAAAGACTCTCCTTGAAATACAAAAACGTTCTTTTATTAGCAGTTTGTTATGGATAAGATTGTTTTACGTGCGTACTTTTTTTGAGTAAATATTTTTAACAAAAGTAAACCACACTCAACAGCGCCGTTATATTAGGTAGAATAATTGTACAGTTGATTAGCTTGATCTTAATGTTTTGCATTTTTCCTAACAGTCATTAGAATATACCTGTTGAAAAGTCGCCAACGTTTTTGCTTCTGATTTTGTGTGATTATTCGACGAGTTTGAAAATACTCCTGAAATTAATGATACAAAATAGTCAATAATTGTATATTGATGAAGTAAGTAATCAATGTATAATAGAAAACAATGTACACTTTATATTTTTGTTCATTCATATTTTTTACAAACATAATTAGTAACTAAAAATGCAGACATATGTGTGTTCGAATGGGTTAACAAATAATTGTCTGAAATATGAAGTTACCATTGTTATGTTCATTGAAAGCATCTTTTCATAAAAGCGTTGATTTATTTTTCTGCAAACTTTGTCACTAGTTTCGACTTTTTAAAGACTCTCCTTGAAATACAAAAACGTTCTTGTATTAGCAATTTGCTTATGGATAAGATTGTTTTACGTGCGTACTTTTTTTGAGTCAATATTTTTTAACAAAATTAAACCACACTCAACAGCGCCGTTATATTAGCTAGAATAATTGTACAGTTGATTAGCTTATTCTTGATGTTTTGCATTTTTCCTAACAGTCATTCGAATATACCTGTTTAAAAAGTCGCCAAAATTTTTGCTTCTGATTTTGTGTGATTATTCGACGAGTTTGAAAATACTCCTGAAATTAATAATACAAAATAGTCAATAATTGTATATTGATGAAGTAAGTAATCAATGTATAATGGAAAACAGTGTATACTATATATTTTTGTTCAATCATATTTTTGACAAAAATAATCAATAACTAAGAATGCAGACATATGTGTTCAAATTGGTTAACAACTTATTGTCTGAATTATGAAGTTACTATTGTTATATTCATTGAAAGCATCTTTCATAAAAGCGCTGATTTTTTTTTTCTCCAAACTTTGTCACTAGTTTCGACTTTTTAAAGACTCTCCTTGAAATACAAAAACGTTCTTTTATTAGAAATTGCCTATGGATAAAATTGTTTTACGTGCGTACTTTTTTTGACTTAATATTTTTAACAAAATTTAACCACACTCAACAGCGCTGTTATATTAGGTAGAATAATTGTTCATTTCATTTGTTTGATCTTGATGTTTTGCTTTTTCAAACAGTCATTCGAATATACCTGTTTAAAAAGTCGCCAAATGTTTTTTTCCGATTTTGTGAGATTATTCGGCGAGTTTGGACATTCTCCTGAAATAATAATACAAAATAGTCAATAATTGTATATTGATGAAGTAAGTAATCAATGTATAATGGAAAACAGTGTATACTATATATTTTTGTTCATTCATATTTTTTACAAACATAATCAATAACTAAAAATGCTGGTATATGTGTTCGAATGGGTTTACAACTAATTGTCTGAAATATGAAGTTACCATTGATATGTTCATTGAAAGCATCTTTTAATAAAAGCGTTGATTTATTTTTCTGCAAACTTTGTCACTAGTTTCGACTTTTTAAAGACACTCCTTGAAATACAAAAACGTTCTTTTATTAGCAATTGCTTATGGATAAGATTGTTTTACGTGCGTACTTTTTTGGAGTCAATATTTTTTAACAAAATTAAACCACACTCAACAGCGCCGTTATATTAGCTAGAATAATTGTACAGTTGATTAGCTTATTCTTGATGTTTTGCATTTTTCCTAACAGTCATTCGAATATACCTGTTTAAAAAGTCGCCCAAATGTTTGCTTCTGATTTTGTGTTATTATTCGACGAGTTTAAACATTCTCCTGAAATTAATACAAAATAGTCAATAATTGTATATTGATGAAGTAAGTAATCAATGTATAATGGAAAACAGTGTATACTATATATTTTTGTTCATTCAGATTTTTTACAAAAATAATCAATAACTAAGAATGCATATATATATGTGTTCGAATGGGTTAACAAATAATTGTCTGAAATATGAAGATACCATTGTTATGTTCATTGAAAGCATCTTTCCATAAAAGCGCTGTTTTTTTCTGCAAACTTTGTCACTAGTTTCGACTATTTAAAGACTCTCCTTGAAATACAAAAACGTTCTTTTATTAGCAATTGCTTATGGATAAGATTGTTTTACGTGCGTACTTTTTTGGAGTCAATATTTTTAACAAAAGTAAACCACACTCAACAGCGCCGTTATATTAGGTAGAATAATTGTACAGTTGATTAGCTGGATCTTGATGTTTTGCATTTTTCCTAACAGTCATTAGAATATACCTGTTGAAAAGTCGCCAACGTTTTTGCTTCTGATTTTGTGTGATTATTCGACGAGTTTGAAAACTCTCCTGAAATTAATAATACAAAATAGTCAATAATTGTATATTGATGAAGTAAGTAATCAATGTATAATGGAAAACAATGTATACTATATATTTTTGTTCATTCATATTTTTTACAAACATAATTAGTAACTAAAAATGCAGGTATGTGTGTTCGAATGGGTTTTCATCTAATTGTCTGAAATATGAAGTTACCATTGTTATGTTCATTGAAAGCATCCTTTCATAAAAGCGTTGATTTATTTTTCTGCAAACTTTGTCACTAGTTTCGACTTTTTAAAGACTCTCCTTGAAATACAAAAACGTTCTTTTATTAGCAATTGCTTATGGATAAGATTGTTTTACGTTCGTATTTTTTTGGAGTCAATATTTTTAACAAAATTAAACCACACTGAACATTCTTTGGAAATTAACAATACAAAATAGTCAATAATTGTATATTGATGAAGTAAGTAATCAATGTATAATGGAAAACAGTGTATCCTATATATTTTTGTTCATTCAGATTTTTTACAAAAATAATCAATAACTAAGAATGCAGATATATATGTGTTCGAATGGGTTAACAAATAATTGTCTGAAATATGAAGATACCATTGTTATGTTCATTGAAAGCATCTTTCCATAAAAGCGCTGTTTTTTTTCTGTAAACTTTGTCACTAGTTTCGAATATTTAAAGACTCTCCTTCAAATACAAAAACGTTCTTTTATTAGCAGTTGCTTATGGATAAGATTGTTTTACGTGCGTATTTTTTTGGAGTCAATATTTTTAACAAAATTAAACCACACTCAACAGCGCCGTTATATTAGGTAGAATAATTGTACAGTTGATTAGCTTGATCTTAATCTTTGCATTTTTCCTAACAGTCATTCGAATATACCTGTTTAAAAAGTCGCCCAAATGTTTGCTTCTGATTTTGTGTTATTATTCGACGAGTTTAAACATTCTCCTGAAATTAATACAAAATAGTCAATAATTGTATATTGATGAAGTAAGTAATCAATGTATAATGGAAAACAGTGTATACTATATATTTTTGTTCATTCAGATTTTTTACAAAAATAATCAATAAGTAAAAATGCATATATATATGTGTTCGAATGGGTTAACAAATAATTGTCTGAAATATGAAGATACCATTGTTATGTTCATTGAAAGCATCTTTCCATAAAAGCGCTGTTTTTTTCTGCAAACTTTGTCACTGGTTTCGACTATTTAAAGACTCTCCTTGAAATACAAAAACGTTCTTTTATTAGCAGTTTGTTATGGATAAGATTGTTTTACGTGCGTACTTTTTTTGAGTAAATATTTTTAACAAAAGTAAACCACACTCAACAGCGCCGTTATATTAGGTAGAATAATTGTACAGTTGATTAGCTTGATCTTAATGTTTTGCATTTTTCCTAACAGTCATTAGAATATACCTGTTGAAAAGTCGCCAACGTTTTTGCTTCTGATTTTGTGTGATTATTCGACGAGTTTGAAAATTCTCCTGAAATTAATGATACAAAATAGTCAATAATTGTATATTGATGAAGTAAGTAATCAATGTATAATGGAAAACAATGTATACTTTATATTTTTGTTCATTCATATTTTTTACAAACATAATTAGTAACTAAAAATGCAGACATATGTGTGTTCGAATGGGTTAACAAATAATTGTCTGAAATATGAAGTTACCATTGTTATGTTCATTGAAAGCATCTTTTCATAAAAGCGTTGATTTATTTTTCTGCAAACTTTGTCACTAGTTTCGACTTTTTAAAGACTCCTTGAAATACAAAAACGTTCTTGTATTAGCAATTTTCTTATGGATAAGATTGTTTTACGTGCGTACTTTTTTTGAGTCAAAATGTTTTAACAAAATTAAACCACACTCAACAGCGCCGTTATATTAGCTAGAATAATTGTACAGTTGATTAGCTTATTCTTGATGTTTTGCATTTTTCCTAACAGTCATTCGAATATACCTGTTTAAAAAGTCGCCAAAATTTTTGCTTCTGATTTTGTGTGATTATTCGACGAGTTTGAAAATACTCCTGAAATTAATAATACAAAATAGTCAATAATTGTATATTGATGAAGTAAGTAATCAATTTATAATGGAAAACAGTGTATACTATATATTTTTGTTCAATCATATTTTTGACAAAAATAATCAATAACTAAGAATGCAGACATATGTGTTCAAATTGGTTAACAACTAATTGTCTGAATTATGAAGTTACTATTGTTATATTCATTGAAAGCATCTTTCATAAAAGCGCTGATTTTTTTTCTTCTCAAAACTTTGTCACTAGTTTCGACTTTTTAAAGACTCTCCTTGAAATACAAAAACGTTCTTTTATTAGAAATTGCCTATGGATAAAATTGTTTTACGTGAGTACTTTTTTTGACTTAATATTTTTAACAAAATTTAACCACACTCAACAGCGCTGTTATATTAGGTAGAATAATTGTTCATTCCATTTGTTTGATCTTGATGTTTTGCTTTTTCAAACAGTCATTCGAATATACCTGTTTTAAAAGTCGCCAAATGTTTTTTTCCGATTTTGTGAGATTATTCGTCGAGTTTGGACATTCTCCTGAAATAATAATACAAAATAGTCAATAATTGTATATTGATGAAGTAAGTAATCAATGTATAATGAAAAACAGTGTATACTATATATTTTTGTTCATTCATATTTTTTACAAACATAATCAATAACTAAAAATGCTGGTATATGTGTTCGAATGGGTTTACAACTAATTGTCTGAAATATGAAGTTACCATTGATATGTTCATTGAAAGCATCTTTTAATAAAAGCGTTGATTTATTTTTCTGCAAACTTTGTCACTAGTTTCGACTTTTTAAAGACACTCCTTGAAATACAAAAATGTTCTTTTATTAGCAATTGCTTATGGATAAGATTGTTTTACGTGCGTACTTTTTTGGAGTCAATATTTTTTAACAAAATTAAACCACACTCAACAGCGCCGTTATATTAGCTAGAATAATTGTACAGTTGATTAGCTTATTCTTGATGTTTTGCATTTTTCCTAACAGTCATTCGAATATACCTGTTTAAAAAGTCGCCAAAATGTTTGCTTCTGATTTTGTGTTATTATTCGACGAGTTTAAACATTCTCCTGAAATTAATACAAAATAGTCAATAATTGTATATTGATGAAGTAAGTAATCAATGTATAATGGAAAACAGTCTATACTATATATTTTTGTTCATTCAGATTTTTTACAAAAATAATCAATAACTAAGAATGCATATATATATGTGTTCGAATGGGTTAACAAATAATTGTCTGAAATATAAAGATACCATTGTTATGTTCATTGAAAGCATCTTTCCATAAAAGCGCTGTTTTTTTCTGCAAACTTTGTCACTAGTTTCGACTATTTAAAGACTCTCCTTGAAATACAAAAACGTTCTATTATTAGCAGTTTGTTATGGATAAGATTGTTTTACGTGCGTACTTTTTTTGAGTAAATATTTTTAACAAAAGTAAACCACACTCAACAGCGCCGTTATATTAGGTAGAATAATTGTACAGTTGATTAGCTTGATCTTAATGTTTTGCATTTTTCCTAACAGTCATTAGAATATACCTGTTGAAAAGTCGCCAACGTTTTTGCTTCTGATTTTGTGTGATTATTCGACGAGTTTGAAAATTCTCCTGAAATTAATGATACAAAATAGTCAATAATTGTATATTGATGAAGTAAGTAATCAATGTATAATGGAAAACAATGTATACTTTATATTTTTGTTCATTCATATTTTTTACAAACATAATTAGTAACTAAAAATGCAGACATATGTGTGTTCGAATGGGTTAACAAATAATTGTCTGAAATATGAAGTTACCATTGTTATGTTCATTGAAAGCATCTTTTCATAAAAGCGTTGATTTATTTTTCTGCAAACTTTGTCACTAGTTTCGACTTTTTAAAGACTCTCCTTGAAATACAAAAACGTTCTTGTATTAGCAATTTGCTTATGGATAAGATTGTTTTACGTGCGTACTTTTTTTGAGTCAATATTTTTTAACAAAATCAAACCACACTCAACAGCGCCGTTATATTAGCTAGAATAATTGTACAGTTGATTAGCTTATTCTTGATGTTTTGCATTTTTCCTAACAGTCATTCGAATATACCTGTTTAAAAAGTCGCCAAAATTTTTGCTTCTGATTTTGTGTGATTATTCGACGAGTTTGAAAATACTCCTGAAATTAATAATACAAAATAGTCAATAATTGTATATTGATGAAGTAAGTAATCAATGTATAATGGAAAACAGTGTATACTATATATTTTTGTTCAATTATATTTTTGACAAAAATAATCAATAACTAAGAATGCAGACATATGTGTTCAAATTGGTTAACAACTAATTGTCTGAATTATGAAGTTACTATTGTTATATTCATTGAAAGCATCTTTCATAAAAGCGCTGATTTTTTTTTTCTCCAAACTTTGTCACTAGTTTCGACTTTTTAAAGACTCTCCTTCAAATACAAAAACGTTCTTTTATTAGAAATTGCCTATGGATAAAATTGTTTTACGTGCGTACTTTTTTTGACTTAATATTTTTAACAAAATTTAACCACACTCAACAGCGCTGTTATATTAGATAGAATAATTGTTCATTTCATTTGTTTGATCTTGATGTTTTGCTTTTTCAAACAGTCATTCGAATATACCTGTTTAAAAAGTCGCCAAATGTTTTTTTCCGATTTTGTGAGATTATTCGTCGAGTTTGGACATTCTCCTGAAATAATAATACAAAATAGTCAATAATTGTATATTGATGAAGTAAGTAATCAATGTATAATGGAAAACAGTGTATACAATATATTTTTGTTCATTCATATTTTTTACAAACATAATCAATAACTAAAAATGCTGGTATATGTGTTCGAATGGGTTTACAACTAATTGTCTGAAATATGAAGTTACTATTGATATGTTCATTGAAAGCATCTTTTAATAAAAGCGTTGATTTATTTTTCTGCAAACTTTGTCACTAGTTTCGACTTTTTAAAGACACTCCTTGAAATACAAAAACGTTCTTTTATTAGCAATTGCTTATGGATAAGATTGTTTTACGTGCGTACTTTTTTGGAGTCAATATTTTTTAACAAAATTAAACCACACTCAACAGCGCCGTTATATTAGCTAGAATAATTGTACAGTTGATTAGCTTATTCTTGATGTTTTGCATTTTTCCTAACAGTCATTCGAATATACCTGTTTAAAAAGTCGCCAAAATGTTTGCTTCTGATTTTGTGTTATTATTCGACGAGTTTAAACATTCTCCTGAAATTAATACAAAATAGTCAATAATTGTATATTGATGAAGTAAGTAATCAATGTATAATGGAAAACAGTGTATACTATATATTTTTGTTCATTCAGATTTTTTACAAAAATAATCAATAACTAAGAATGCATATATATATGTGTTCGAATGGGTTAACAAATAATTGTCTGAAATATGAAGATACCATTGTTATGTTCATTGAAAGCATCTTTCCATAAAAGCGCTGTTTTTTTCTGCAAACTTTGTCACTAGTTTCGACTATTTAAAGACTCTCCTTGAAATACAAAAACGTTCTTTTATTAGCAGTTTGTTATGGATAAGATTGTTTTACGTGCGTACTTTTTTTGAGTAAATATTTTTAACAAAAGTAAACCACACTCAACAGCGCCGTTATATTAGGTAGAATAATTGTACAGTTGATTAGCTTGATCTTAATGTTTTGCATTTTTCCTAACAGTCATTAGAATATACCTGTTGAAAAGTCGCCAACGTTTTTGCTTCTGATTTTGTGTGATTATTCGACGAGTTTGAAAATTCTCCTGAAATTAATGATACAAAATAGTCAATAATTGTATATTGATGAAGTAAGTAATCAATGTATAATGGAAAACAATGTATACTTTATATTTTTGTTCATTCATATTTTTTACAAACATAATTAGTAACTAAAAATGCAGACATATGTGTGTTCGAATGGGTTAACAAATAATTGTCTGAAATATGAAGTTACCATTGTTATGTTCATTGAAAGCATCTTTTCATAAAAGCGTTGATTTATTTTTCTGCAAACTTTGTCACTAGTTTCGACTTTTTAAAGACTCTCCTTGAAATACAAAAACGTTCTTGTATTAGCAATTTGCTTATGGATAAGATTGGTTTACGTGCGTACTTTTTTAGAGTCAATTTTTTTTTACAAAATTAAACCACACTCAACAGCGCCGTTTTATTAGCTAGAATAATTGTTCAGTTGATTAGCTTATTCTTGATGTTTTGCATTTTTCCTAACAGTCATTCGAATATACCTGTTTAAAAAGTCGCCAAAATTTTTGCTTCTGATTTTGTGTGATTATTCGACGAGTTTGAAAATACTCCTGAAATTAATAATACAAAATAGTCAATAATTGTATATTGATGAAGTAAGTAATCAATGTATAATGGAAAACAGTGTATACTATATATTTTTGTTCAATCATATTTTTGACAAAAATAATCAATAACTAAGAATGCAGACATATGTGTTCAAATTGGTTAACAACTAATTGTCTGAATTATGAAGTTACTATTGTTATATTCATTGAAAGCATCTTTCATAAAAGCGCTGATTTTTTTTTCTCCAAACTTTGTCACTAGTTTCGACTTTTTAAAGACTCTCCTTGAAATACAAAACGTTCTTTTATTAGAAATTGCCTATGGATAAAATTGTTTTACGTGCGTACTTTTTTTTACTTAATATTTTTAACAAAATTTAACCACACTCAACAGCGCTGTTATATTAGGTAGAATAATTGTTCATTTCATTTGTTTGATCTTGATGTTTTGCTTTTTCAAACAGTCATTCGAATATACCTGTTTAAAAAGTCGCCAAATGTTTTCTTCCGATTTTGTGAGATTATTCGTCGAGTTTGGACATTCTCCTGAAATAATAATACAAAATAGTCAATAATTGTATATTGATGAAGTAAGTAATCAATGTATAATGGAAAACAGTGTATACTATATATTTTTGTTCATTCATATTTTTTACAAACATAATCAATAACTAAAAATGCTGGTATATGTGTTGGAATGGGTTTACAACTAAATGTCTGAAATATGAAGTAACCATTGATATGTTCATTGAAAGCATCTTTTAATAAAAGCGTTGATTTATTTTTCTGCAAACTTTGTCACTAGTTTCGACTTTTTAAAGACACTCCTTGAAATACAAAAACGTTCTTTTATTAGCAATTGCTTATGGATAAGATTGTTTTACGTGCGTACTTTTTTTGAGTCAATATTTTTAACAAAAGTAAACCACACTCAACAGCGCCGTTATATTAGGTAGAATAACTGTACAGTTGATTAGCTTGATCTTGATGTTTTGCTTTTTTCCTAACAGTCATTCGAATATACCTGTTTAAAAAGTCGCCAAACTGTTTCTTCCGATTTGGTGAGATTATTCGACGAGTTTGAACATTCTCCTGAAATTAATAATACAAAATAGTCAATAATTGTATATTGATGAAGTAAGTAATCAATGTATAATGGATAACAATGTATACTATATATTTTTGTGCATTCATATTTTTACAAACATAATTAGTAACTAAAAATGCAGGTATGTGTGTTCGAATGGGTTTACGTCTAATTGTCTGAAATATGAAGTTATCATTGTTATGTTCATTGAAAGCATCTTTTAATAAAAGCGTTGATTTATTTTTCTGCAAACTTTGTCACTAGTTTCGACTTTTTAAAGACACTCCTTGAAATACAAAAACGTTCTTTTATTAGCAATTGCTTATGGATAAGATTGTTTTACGTGCGTACTTTTTTGGAGTCAATATTTTTTAACAAAATTAAACCACACTCAACAGCGCCGTTATATTAGCTAGAATAATTGTACAGTTGATTAGCTTATTCTAGATGTTTTGCATTTTTCCTAACAGTCATTCGAATATACCTGTTTAAAAAGTCGCCCAAATGTTTGCTTCTGATTTTGTGTTATTATTCGACGAGTTTAAACATTCTCCTGAAATTAATACAAAATAGTCAATAATTGTATATTGATGAAGTAAGTAATCAATGTATAATGGAAAACAGTGTATACTATATATTTTTGTTCATTCAGATTTTGTAAAAAAATAATCAATAACTAAGAAAGCATATATATATGTGTTCGAATGGGTTAACAAATAATTGTCTGAAATATAAAGATACCATTGTTATGTTCATTGAAAGCATCTTTCCATAAAAGCGCTGTTTTTTTCTGCAAACTTTGTCACTAGTTTCGACTATTTAAAGACTCTCCTTGAAATACAAAAACGTTCTTTTATTAGCAGTTTGTTATGGATAAGATTGTTTTACGTGCGTACTTTTTTTGAGTAAATATTTTTAACAAAAGTAAACCACACTCAACAGCGCCGTTATATTAGGTAGAATAATTGTACAGTTGATTAGCTTGATCTTAATGTTTTGCATTTTTCCTAACAGTCATTAGAATATACCTGTTGAAAAGTCGCCAACGTTTTTGCTTCTGATTTTGTGTGATTATTCGACGAGTTTGAAAATTCTCCTGAAATTAATGATACAAAATAGTCAATAATTGTATATTGATGAAGTAAGTAATCAATGTATAATGGAAAACAATGTATACTTTATATTTTTGTTCATTCATATTTTTTACAAACATAATTAGTAACTAAAAATGCAGACATATGTGTGTTCGAATGGGTTAACAAATAATTGTCTGAAATATGAAGTTACCATTGTTATGTTCATTGAAAGCATCTTTTCATAAAAGCGTTGATTTATTTTTCTGCAAACTTTGTCACTAGTTTCGACTTTTTAAAGACTCTCCTTGAAATACAAAAACGTTCTTGTATTAGCAATTTGCTTATGGATAAGATTGGTTTACGTGCGTACTTTTTTAGAGTCAATTTTTTTTTACAAAATTAAACCACACTCAACAGCGCCGTTATATTAGCTAGAATAATTGTACAGTTGATTAGCTTATTCTTGATGTTTTGCATTTTTCCTAACAGTCATTCGAATATACCTGTTTAAAAAGTCGCCAAAATTTTTGCTTCTGATTTTGTGTGATTATTCGACGAGTTTGAAAATACTCCTGAAATTAATAATACAAAATAGTCAATAATTGTATATTGATGAAGTAAGTAATCAATGTATAATGGAAAACAGTGTATACTATATATTTTTGTTCAATCATATTTTTGACAAAAATAATCAATAACTAAGAATGCAGACATATGTGTTCAAATTGGTTAACAACTAATTGTCTGAATTATGAAGTTACTATTGTTATATTCATTGAAAGCATCTTTCATAAAAGCGCTGATTTTTTTTTCTCCAAACTTTGTCACTAGTTTCGACTTTTTAAAGACTCTCCTTGAAATACAAAACGTTCTTTTATTAGAAATTGCCTATGGATAAAATTGTTTTACGTGCGTACTTTTTTTTACTTAATATTTTTAACAAAATTTAACCACACTCAACAGCGCTGTTATATTAGGTAGAATAATTGTTCATTTCATTTGTTTGATCTTGATGTTTTGCTTTTTCAAACAGTCATTCGAATATACCTGTTTAAAAAGTCGCCAAATGTTTTCTTCCGATTTTGTGAGATTATTCGTCGAGTTTGGACATTCTCCTGAAATAATAATACAAAATAGTCAATAATTGTATATTGATGAAGTAAGTAATCAATGTATAATGGAAAACAGTGTATACTATATATTTTTGTTCATTCATATTTTTTACAAACATAATCAATAACTAAAAATGCTGGTATATGTGTTGGAATGGGTTTACAACTAAATGTCTGAAATATGAAGTAACCATTGATATGTTCATTGAAAGCATCTTTTAATAAAAGCGTTGATTTATTTTTCTGCAAACTTTGTCACTAGTTTCGACTTTTTAAAGACACTCCTTGAAATACAAAAACGTTCTTTTATTAGCAATTGCTTATGGATAAGATTGTTTTACGTGCGTACTTTTTTTGAGTCAATATTTTTAACAAAAGTAAACCACACTCAACAGCGCCGTTATATTAGGTAGAATAACTGTACAGTTGATTAGCTTGATCTTGATGTTTTGCTTTTTTCCTAACAGTCATTCGAATATACCTGTTTAAAAAGTCGCCAAACTGTTTCTTCCGATTTGGTGAGATTATTCGACGAGTTTGAACATTCTCCTGAAATTAATAATACAAAATAGTCAATAATTGTATATTGATGAAGTAAGTAATCAATGTATAATGGATAACAATGTATACTATATATTTTTGTGCATTCATATTTTTACAAACATAATTAGTAACTAAAAATGCAGGTATGTGTGTTCGAATGGGTTTACGTCTAATTGTCTGAAATATGAAGTTATCATTGTTATGTTCATTGAAAGCATCTTTTAATAAAAGCGTTGATTTATTTTTCTGCAAACTTTGTCACTAGTTTCGACTTTTTAAAGACACTCCTTGAAATACAAAAACGTTCTTTTATTAGCAATTGCTTATGGATAAGATTGTTTTACGTGCGTACTTTTTTGGAGTCAATATTTTTTAACAAAATTAAACCACACTCAACAGCGCCGTTATATTAGCTAGAATAATTGTACAGTTGATTAGCTTATTCTTGATGTTTTGCATTTTTCCTAACAGTCATTCGAATATACCTGTTTAAAAAGTCGCCCAAATGTTTGCTTCTGATTTTGTGTGATTATTCGACGAATTTGATAATTCTCCTGAAATTAATAATACAAAATAGTCAATAATTGTATATTGATGAAGTAAGTAATCAATGTATGATGGTAAACAGTGTATACTATATATTTTTGTTCATTCATATTTTTTACAAACATAATCAATAACTAAAAATGCTGGTATATGTGTTCGAATGGGTTTACAACTAATTTTTTGAAATATGAAGTTACCATTGTTATGTTCATTGAAAGCATCTTTTCATAAAAGGGCTGATGTATTTTTTTGCAAACTTTGTCACTAATTTCGGTATTTTAAAGACTTTCCTTGCAATACAAAAATGTTCTTTTATTCGCAATTACTTATGGATAAGATTGTTTTACGTGCGTATTTTTTTGGAGTCAATATTTTTAATAAAAATTAAACCACACTCAACAGCGCCGTTATATTAGCTAGAATAATTGTACAGTTGATAGGCTTATTCTTGATGTTTTGCATTTTTCCTAACAGTCATTCGAATATACCTGTTTAAAAAGTCGCCCAAATGTTTGCTTCTGATTTTGTGTTATTATTCGACGAGTTTAAACATTCTCCTGAAATTAATACAAAATAGTCAATAATTGTATATTGATGAAGTAAGTAATCAATGTATAATGGAAAACAGTGTATACTATATATTTTTGTTCATTCAGATTTTTTACAAAAATAATCAATAACTAAGAATGCATATATATATGTGTTCGAATGGGTTAACAAATAATTGTCTGAAATATAAAGATACCATTGTTATGTTCATTGAAAGCATCTTTCCAATAAAGCGCTGTTTTTTTCTGCAAACTTTGTCACTAGTTTCGACTATTTAAAGACTCTCCTTGAAATACAAAAACGTTCTTTTATTAGCAGTTTGTTATGGATAAGATTGTTTTACGTGCGTACTTTTTTTGAGTAAATATTTTTAACAAAAGTAAACCACACTCAACAGCGCCGTTATATTAGGTAGAATAATTGTACAGTTGATTAGCTTGATCTTAATGTTTTGCATTTTTCCTAACAGTCATTAGAATATACCTGTTGAAAAGTCGCCAACGTTTTTGCTTCTGATTTTGTGTGATTATTCGACGAGTTTGAAAATTCTCATGAAATTAATGATACAAAATAGTCAATAATTGTATATTGATGAAGTAAGTAATCAATGTATAATGGAAAACAATGTATACTTTATATTTTTGTTCATTCATATTTTTTACAAACATAATTAGTAACTAAAAATGCAGACATATGTGTGTTCGAATGGGTTAACAAATAATTGTCTGAAATATGAAGTTACCATTGTTATGTTCATTGAAAGCATCTTTTCATAAAAGCGTTGATTTATTTTTCTGCAAACTTTGTCACTAGTTTCGACTTTTTAAAGACTCTCCTTGAAATACAAAAACGTTCTTGTATTAGCAATTTGCTTATGGATAAGATTGTTTTACGTGCGTACTTTTTTTGAGTCAATATTTTTTAACAAAATTAAACCACACTCAACAGCGCCGTTATATTAGCTAGAATAATTGTACAGTTGATTAGCTTATTCTTGATGTTTTGCATTTTTCCTAACAGTCATTCGAATATACCTGTTTAAAAAGTCGCCAAAATTTTTGCTTCTGATTTTGTGTGATTATTCGACGAGTTTAAAAATACTCCTGAAATTAATAATACAAAATAGTCAATAATTGTATATTGATGAAGTAAGTAATCAATGTATAATGGAAAACAGTGTATACTATATATTTTTGTTCAATCATATTTTTGACAAAAATAATCAATAACTAAGAATGCAGACATATGTGTTCAAATTGGTTAACAACTAATTGTCTGAATTATGAAGTTACTATTGTTATATTCATTGAAAGCATCTTTCATAGAAGCGCTGATTTTTTTTTTCTCCAAACTTTGTCACTAGTTTCGACTTTTTAAAGACTCTCCTTGAAATACAAAAACGTTCTTTTATTAGAAATTGCCTATGGATAAAATTGTTTTACGTGCGTACTTTTTTTGACTTAATATTTTTAACAAAATTTAACCACACTCAACAGCGCTGTTATATTAGGTAGAATAATTGTTCATTTCATTTGTTTGATCTTGATGTTTTGCTTTTTCAAACAGTCATTCGAATATACCTGTTTAAAAAGTCGCCAAATGTTTTCTTCCGATTTTGTGAGATTATTCGTCGAGTTTGGACATTCTCCTGAAATAATAATACAAAATAGTCAATAATTGTATATTGATGAAGTAAGTAATCAATGTATAATGGAAAACAGTGTATACTATATATTTTTGTTCATTCAGATTTTTAACAAACATAATCAGTAACTAAAAATGCAGGTATGTGTGTTCGAATGGGTTTACAACTAATTGTCTGAAATATGAAGTTACCATTGTTATGTTCATTGAAAGCATCTTTTCATAAAAGCGCTAATTTATATTTCTGCAATTTTTGTCACTAGTTTCGACTTTTGAAAGACTCTCCTTGAAATACAAAAACGTTCTTTTATTAGCAATTGCTTATGGATAAGATTGTTTTACGTGCGTATTTTTTTGGAGTCAATATTTTTAACAAAATTAAACCACACTCAACAGCGCCGTTATATTAGCTAGAATAATTGTACAGTTGATTAGCTTATTCTTGATGTTTTGCATTTTTCCTAACAGTCATTCGAATATACCTGTTTAAAAATTCGTCAAAATTTTTGCTTCTGATTTTGTGTGATTAATCGACGAGTTTGATAATTCTCCTGAAATTAATAATACAAAATAGTCAATAATTGTATATTGATGAAGTAAGTAATCAATGTATAATGGAAAACAGTGTATACTATATATTTTTGTTCATTCATATTTTTTACAAACATAATCAATAACTAAAAATGCTGGTATATGTGTTCGAATGGGTTTACAACTAATTGTCTGAAATATGAAGTTACCATTGTTATGTTCATTGAAAGCATCTTTTCATAAAAGCGTTGATTTATTTTTCTGCAAACTTTGTCACTAGTTTCGACTTTTTAAAGACTCTCCTTGAAATACAAAAACGTTCTTTTATTAGCCATTGCTTATGGATAAGATTGTTGTACGTGCGTATTTTTTTGGAGTCAGTTTTTTTAACAAAATTAAACCACACTCAACAGCGCCGTTATATTAGGTAGAATAATTGTACAGTTGATTAGCTTATTCTTGATGTTTTGCATTTTTCCTAACAGTCACTCGAATATACCTGTTTAAAAAGTCGCCAAAATTTTTGCTTCTGATTTTGTGTGATTAATCGACGAGTTTGAAAATACTCCTGAAATTAATAATACAAAATAGTCAATAATTGTATATTGATGAAGTAAGTAATCAATGTATAATGGAAAACAGTGTATACTTTATATTTTTGTTCAATCATATTTTTGACAAAAATAATCAATAACTAAGAATCCAGACATATGTGTTCAAATTGGTTAACAACTAATTGTCTGAATTATGAAGTTATTATTGTTATATTCATTGAAAGCATCTTTTCATAAAAGCGCTGATCTTTTTTTCTGCAAACTTTGTCACTAGTTTCGACTTTTTAAAGACTCTCCTTGAAATACAAAAACATTCTTTTATTAGAAATTGCCTATGGATAAAATTGTTTTACGTGCGTACATTTTTTGACTTAATATTTTTAACAAAATTTAACCACACTCAACAGCGCTGTTATATTAGGTAGAATAATTGTTCATTTCATTAGCTTGATCTTGATGTTTTGCTTTTTGCAAACAGTCATTCGAATATACCTGTTTAAAAAGTCGCCAAATGTTTTCTTCCGATTTTGTGTGATTATTCGGCGAGTTTGAACATTCTTTGGAAATTAACAATACAAAATAGTCAATAATTGTATATTGATGAAGTAAGTAATCAATGTATAATGGAAAACAGTGTATCCTATCTATTTTTGTTCATTCAGATTTTTTACAAAAATAATCAATAACTAAGAATGCAGATATTTATGTGTTCGAATGGGTTTACAACTAATTGTCTGAAATATGAAGTTACCATTGTTATGTTCATTGAAAGCATCTTTTCATAAAAGGGCTGATTTATTTTTCTGCAAACTTTGTCACTAATTTCGGTATTTTAAAGACTTTCCTTGCAATACATAAATGTTTTTTTATTCGCAATTGCTTATGGATAAGATTGTTTTACGTGCGTATTTTTTTAGAGTCAATATTTTTAACAAAATTAAACCACACTCAAC
Organism: Mytilus californianus; assembly: GCF_021869535.1. Classification (NCBI taxonomy): domain Eukaryota; kingdom Metazoa; phylum Mollusca; class Bivalvia; order Mytilida; family Mytilidae; genus Mytilus; species Mytilus californianus. The sequence continues at coordinate 1,156,922 of NW_026262581.1, forward strand.
AGCGCCGTTATATTAGGTAGAATAATTGTACAGTTGATTAGCTTATTTTTGATGTTTTGCATTTTCCCTAATAGTCATTCGAATATACCTGTTTAAAAAGTCGCCAAAATGTTTGCTTCTGATTGTGTGTGATTATTCGACGAGTTTAAACATTCTCCTGAAATTAATAATACAAAAAAGTCAATAATTGTATATTTATGAAGTAAGTAATCAATGTATAATGGAAAACAGTGTATACTATATATTTTTGTTCATTCAGATTTTTTACAAAATTAATCAATAACTAAGAATGCAGATATATATGTGTTCGAATGGGTTAACAAATAATTGTCTGAAATATGAAGATACCATTGTTATGTTCATTGAAAGTATCTTTCCATAAAAGCGCTGTTTTTTTTTTCTGTAAACTTTGTCACTAGTTTCGAATATTTAAAGACTCTCCTTCAAATACAAAAACGTTCTTTTATTAGCAGTTGCTTATGGATAAGATTGTTTTACGTGCGTACTTTTTTGGAGTCAATATTTTTAACAAAAATAAACCACACTCAACAGCGCCGTTATATTAGGTAGAATAATTGTACAGTTGATTAGCTGGATCTTGATGTTTTGCATTTTTCCTAACAGTCATTAGAATATACCTGTTGAAAAGTCGCCAACGTTTTTGCTTCTGATTTTGTGTGATTATTCGACGAGTTTGAAAATTCTCCTGAAATTAATTATACAAAATAGTCAATAATTGTATATTGATGAAGTAAGTAATCAATGTATAATGGAAAACAATGTATACTATATATTTTTGTTCATTCATATTTTTTACAAACATAATTAGTAACTAAAAATGCAGGTATGTGTGTTCGAATGGGTTTTCATCTAATTGTCTGAAATATGAAGTTACCATTGTTATGTTCATTGAAAGCATCTTTTCATAAAAGCGTTGATTTATTTTTCTGCAAACTTTGTCACTAGTTTCGACTTTTTAAAGACTCTCCTTGAAATACAAAAACGTTCTTTTATTAGCAATTGCTTATGGATAAGATTGTTTTACGTGCGTATTTTTTTGGAGTCAATATTTTTAACAAAATTAAACCACACTCAACTGCGCCGTTATATTAGGTAGAATAATTGTACAGTTGATTAGCTTATTCTGGATGTTTTGCATTTTTCCTAACAGTCATTCAAATATACCTGTTTAAAAAGTCGCCAAAATTTTTGCTTCTGATTTTGTGTGATTATTCGACGAATTTGATAATTCTCCTGAAATTAATAATACAAAATAGTCAATAATTGTATATTGATGAAGTAAGTAATCAATGTATGATGGTAAACAGTGTATACTATATATTTTTGTTCATTCATATTTTTTACAAACATAATCAATAACTAAAAATGCTGGTATATGTGTTCGAATGGGTTTACAACTAATTTTTTGAAATATGAAGTTACCATTGTTATGTTCATTGAAAGCATCTTTTCATAAAAGGGCTGATGTATTTTTTTGCAAACTTTGTCACTAATTTCGGTATTTTAAAGACTTTCCTTGCAATACAAAAATGTTCTTTTATTCGCAATTACTTATGGATAAGATTGTTTTACGTGCGTATTTTTTTGGAGTCAATATTTTTAATAAAAATTAAACCACACTCAACAGCGCCGTTATATTAGCTAGAATAATTGTACAGTTGATAGGCTTATTCTTGATGTTTTGCATTTTTCCTAACAGTCATTCGAATATACCTGTTTAAAAAGTCGCCCAAATGTTTGCTTCTGATTTTGTTTTATTATTCGACGAGTTTAAACATTCTCCTGAAATTAATACAAAATAGTCAATAATTGTATATTGATGAAGTAAGTAATCAATGTATAATGGAAAACAGTGCATACTATATATTTTTGTTCATTCAGATTTTTTACAAAAATAATCAATAACGAAGAATGCATATATATATGTGTTCGAATGGGTTAACAAATAATTGTCTGAAATATGAAGATACCATTGTTATGTTCATTGAAAGCATCTTTCCATAAAAGCGCTGTTATTTTCTGCAAACTTTGTCACTAGTTTCGACTATTTAAAGACTCTCCTTGAAATACAAAAAAGTTCTTTTATTAGCAGTTTGTTATGGATAAGATTGTTTTACGTGCGTACTTTTTTTGAGTAAATATTTTTAACAAAAGTAAACCACACTCAACAGCGCCGTTATATTAGGTAGAATAATTGTACAGTTGATTAGCTTGATCTTAATGTTTTGCATTTTTCCTAACAGTCATTAGAATATACCTGTTGAAAAGTCGCCAACGTTTTTGCTTCTGATTTTGTGTGATTATTCGACGAGTTTGAAAATTCTCCTGAAATTAATGATACAAAATAGTCAATAATTGTATATTGATGAAGTAAGTAATCAATGTATAATGGAAAACAATGTATACTTTATATTTTTGTTCATTCATATTTTTTACAAACATAATTAGTAACTAAAAATGCAGACATATGTGTGTTCGAATGGGTTAACAAATAATTGTCTGAAATATGAAGTTACCATTGTTATGTTCATTGAAAGCATCTTTTCATAAAAGCGTTTATTTATTTTTCTGCAAACTTTGTCACTAGTTTCGACTTTTTAAAGACTCTCCTTGAAATACAAAAACGTTCTTGTATTAGCAATTTGCTTATGGATAAGATTGTTTTACGTGCGTACTTTTTTGGAGTCAATATTTTTAACAAAAGTAAACCACACTCAACAGCGCCGTTATATTAGGTAGAATAATTGTACAGTTGATTAGCTGGATCTTGATGTTTTGCATTTTTCCTAACAGTCATTAGAATATACCTGTTGAAAAGTCGCCAACGTTTTTGCTTCTGATTTTGTGTGATTATTCGACGAGTTTGAAAATTCTCCTGAAATTAATAATACAAAATAGTCAATAATTGTATATTGATGAAGTAAGTAATCAATGTATAATGGAAAACAATGTATACTATATATTTTTGTTCAGTTATATTTTTTACAAACATAATTAGTAACTAAAAATGCAGGTATGTGTGTTCGAATGGGTTTTCATCTAATTGTCTGAAATATGAAGTTACCATTGTTATGTTCATTGAAAGCATCCTTTCATAAAAGCGTTGATTTATTTTTCTGCAAACTTTGTCACTAGTTTCGACTTTTTAAAGACTCTACTTGAAATACAAAAACGTTCTTTTATTAGCAATTGCTTATGGATAAGATTGTTTTACGTGCGTATTTTTTTGGAGTCAATATTTTTAACAAAATTAAACCACACTGAACATTCTTTGGAAATTAACAATACAAAATAGTCAATAATTGTATATTGATGAAGTAAGTAATCAATGTATAATGGAAAACAGTGTATCCTATATATTTTTGTTCATTCAGATTTTTTACAAAAATAATCAATAACTAAGAATGCAGATATTTATGTGTTCGAATGGGTTTACAACTAACTGTCTGAAATATGAAGTTACCATTGTTATGTTCATTGAAAGCATCTTTTCATTAAAGGGCTGATTTATTTTTTTGCAAACTTTGTCACTAATTTCGGTATTTTAAAGACTTTCCTTGCAATACATAAATGTTCTTTTATTCGCAATTGCTTATGGATAAGATTGTTTTACGTGCGTATTTTTTTAGAGTCAATATTTTTAACAAAATTAAACCACACTCAACAGCGCCGTTATATTAGGTAGAATAAATGTACAGTTGATTAGCTTATACTTGATGTTTTGCATTTTTCCTAATAGTCATTCGAATATACCTGTTTAAAAAGTCGCCAAAATGTTTGCTTCTGATTTTGTGTGATTATTCGACGAGTTTAAACATTCTCCTGAAATTAATAATACAAAAAAGTCAATAATTGTATATTGATGAAGTAAGTAATCAATGTATAATGGAAAACAGTGTATACTATATATTTTTGTTCATTCAGATTTTTTACAAAATTAATCAATAACTAAGAATGCAGATATATATGTGTTCGAATGGGTTAACAAATAATTGTCTGAAATATGAAGATACCATTGTTATGTTCATTGAAAGCATCTTTCCATAAAAGCGCTGTTTTTTTCTGTAAACTTTGTCACTAGTTTCGAATATTTAAAGACTCTCCTTCAAATACAAAAACGTTCTTGTATTAGCAATTTGCTTATGGATAAGATTGTTTTACGTGCGTACTTTTTTGGAGTCAATATTTTTAACAAAAGTAAACCACACTCAACAGCGCCGTTATATTAGGTAGAATAATTGTACAGTTGATTAGCTGGATCTTGATGTTTTGCATTTTTCCTAACAGTCATTAGAATATACCTGTTGAAAAGTCGCCAACGTTTTTGCTTCTGATTTTGTGTGATTATTCGACGAGTTTGAAAACTCTCCTGAAATTAATAATACAAAATAGTCAATAATTGTATATTGATGAAGTAAGTAATCAATGTATAATGGAAAACAATGTATACTATATATTTTTGTTCAGTTATATTTTTTACAAACATAATTAGTAACTAAAAATGCAGGTATGTGTGTTCGAATGGGTTTTCATCTAATTGTCTGAAATATGAAGTTACCATTGTTATGTTCATTGAAAGCATCCTTTCATAAAAGCGTTGATTTATTTTTCTGCAAACTTTGTCACTAGTTTCGACTTTTTAAAGACTCTACTTGAAATACAAAAACGTTCTTTTATTAGCAATTGCTTATGGATAAGATTGTTTTACGTGCGTATTTTTTTGGAGTCAATATTTTTAACAAAATTAAACCACACTGAACATTCTTTGGAAATTAACAATACAAAATAGTCAATAATTGTATATTGATGAAGTAAGTAATCAATGTATAATGGAAAACAGTGTATCCTATATATTTTTGTTCATTCAGATTTTTTACAAAAATAATCAATAACTAAGAATGCAGATATTTATGTGTTCGAATGGGTTTACAACTAACTGTCTGAAATATGAAGTTACCATTGTTATGTTCATTGAAAGCATCTTTTCATTAAAGGGCTGATTTATTTTTTTGCAAACTTTGTCACTAATTTCGGTATTTTAAAGACTTTCCTTGCAATACATAAATGTTCTTTTATTCGCAATTGCTTATGGATAAGATTGTTTTACGTGCGTATTTTTTTAGAGTCAATATTTTTAACAAAATTAAACCACACTCAACAGCGCCGTTATATTAGGTAGAATAAATGTACAGTTGATTAGCTTATACTTGATGTTTTGCATTTTTCCTAATAGTCATTCGAATATACCTGTTTAAAAAGTCGCCAAAATGTTTGCTTCTGATTTTGTGTGATTATTCGACGAGTTTAAACATTCTCCTGAAATTAATAATACAAAAAAGTCAATAATTGTATATTGATGAAGTAAGTAATCAATGTATAATGGAAAACAGTGTATACTATATATTTTTGTTCATTCAGATTTTTTACAAAATTAATCAATAACTAAGAATGCAGATATATATGTGTTCGAATGGGTTAACAAATAATTGTCTGAAATATGAAGATACCATTGTTATGTTCATTGAAAGCATCTTTCCATAAAAGCGCTGTTTTTTTCTGTAAACTTTGTCACTAGTTTCGAATATTTAAAGACTCTCCTTCAAATACAAAAACGTTCTTTTATTAGCAGTTGCTTATGGATAAGATTGTTTTACGTGCGTACTTTTTTGGAGTCAATATTTTTAACAAAAGTAAACCACACTCAACAGCGCCGTTATATTAGGTAGAATAATTGTACAGTTGATTAGCTGGATCTTGATGTTTTGCATTTTTCCTAACAGTCATTAGAATATACCTGTTGAAAAGTCGCCAAATTGGTTAACAACTAATTGTCTGAATTATGAAGTTATTATTGTTATATTCATTGAAAGCATATTTTCATAAAAGCACTGATTTTGTTTTTCTGCAAACTTTGTCACTAGTTTCGACTTTTTAAAGACTCTCCTTAAAATACAAAAACGTTCTTTTATTAGAAATTGCCTATGGATAAAATTGTTTTACGTGCGTACTTTTTTTGACTTAATATTTTTAACAAAATTTAACCACACTCAACAGCGCTGTTATATTAGGTAGAATAATTGTTCATTTCATAAGCTTGATCTTGATGTTTTGCTTTTTGCAAACAGTCATTCGAATATACCTGTTTAAAAAGTCGCCAAATGTTTTCTTCCGATTTTGTGTGATTTTTTGGCGAGTTTGAACATTCTTTGGAAATTAACAATACAAAATAGTCAATAATTGTATATTGATGAAGTAAGTAATCAATGTATAATGGAAAACAGTGTATCCTATATATTTTTGTTCATTCAGATTTTTTACAAAAATAATCAATAACTAAGAATGCAGATATTTATGTGTTCGAATGGGTTTACAACTAACTGTCTGAAATATGAAGTTACCATTGTTATGTTCATTGAAAGCATCTTTTCATAAAAGGGCTGATTTATTTTTCTGCAAACTTTGTCACTAATTTCGGTATTTTAAAGACTTTCCTTGCAATACATAAATGTTCTTTTATTCGCAATTGCTTATGGATAAGATTGTTTTACGTGCGTACTTTTTTGGAGTCAATATTTTTTAACAAAATTAAACCACACTCAACAGCGCCGTTATATTAGCTAGAATAATTGTACATTTGATTAGCTTATTCTTGATGTTTTGCATTTTTCCTAACAGTCATTCGAATATACCTGTTTAAAAAGTCGCATAAATGTTTGCTTATGATTTTGTGTTATTATTTGACGAGTTTAAACATTCTCCTGAAATTAATAATACAAAATAGTCAATAATTGTATATTGATGAAGTAAGTAATCAATGTATAATGGAAAACAGTGTATACTATATATTTTTGTTCATTCATATTTTTTACAAACATAATCAATAACTAAAAATGCTGGTATATGTGTTCGAATGGGTTTACAACTAATTGTCTGAAATATGAAGTTACCATTGTTCTGTTCATTATAAGCATCTTTTCATAAAAGGGCTGATGTATTTTTTTGCAAACTTTGTCACTAATTTCGGTATTTTAAAGACTTTCCTTGCAATACAAAAATGTTCTTTTATTCGTAATTGCTTATGGATAAGATTGTTTTACGTGCGTATTTTTTTGGAGTCAATATTTTTAACAAATTAAACCACACTCAACAGCGTCGTTATATTAGGTAGAATAATTGTACAGTTGATAGGCTTATTCTTGATGTTTTGCATTTTTCCTAACAGTCATTCGAATATACCTGTTTAAAAAGTCGCCCAAATGTTTGCTTATGATTTTGTGTTATTATTTGACGAGTTTAAACATTCTCCTGAAATAATAATACAAAATAGTCAATAATTGTATATTGATGAAGTAAGTAATCAATGTATAATGGAAAACAGTGTATACTATATATTTTTGTTCATTCAGATTTTTTACAAAAATAATCAATAACTAAGAATGCATATATATATGTGTTCGAATGGGTTAACAAATAATTGTCTGAAATATGAAGATACCATTGTTATGTTCATTGAAAGCATCTTTCCATAAAAGCGCTGTTATTTTCTGCAAACTTTGTCACTAGTTTCGAATATTTAAAGACTCTCCTTGAAATACAAAAACGTTCTTTTATTAGCAGTTGCTTATGGATAAGATTGTTTTACGTGCGTACTTTTTTGGAGTCAATATTTTTTAACAAAATTAAACCACACTCAACAGCGCTGTTATATTAGGTAGAATAATTGTTCATTTCATTTGTTTGATCTTGATGTTTTGCTTTTTCAAACAGTCATTCGAATATACCTGTTTAAAAAGTCGCCAAATGTTTTTTTCCGATTTTGTGAGATTATTCGGCGAGTTTGGACATTCTCCTGAAATAATAATACAAAATAGTCAATAATTGTATATTGATGAAGTAAGTAATCAATGTATAATGGAAAACAGTGTATACTATATATTTTTGTTCATTCATATTTTTTACAAACATAATCAATAACTAAAAATGCTGGTATATGTGTTCGAATGGGTTTACAACTAATTGTCTGAAATATGAAGTTACCATTGATATGTTCATTGAAAGCATCTTTTAATAAAAGCGTTGATTTATTTTTCTGCAAACTTTGTCACTAGTTTCGACTTTTTAAAGACACTCCTTGAAATACAAAAACGTTATTTTATTAGCAATTGCTTATGGATAAGATTGTTTTACGTGCGTACTTTTTTGGAGTCAATATTTTTTAACAAAATTAAACCACACTCAACAGCGCCGTTATATTAGCTAGAATAATTGTACAGTTGATTAGCTTATTCTTGATGTTTTGCATTTTTCCTAACAGTCATTAGAATATACCTGTTGAAAAGTCGCCAACGTTTTTGCTTCTGATTTTGTGTGATTATTCGACGAGTTTGAAAATTCTCCTGAAATTAATGATACAAAATAGTCAATAATTGTATATTGATGAAGTAAGTAATCAATGTATAATGGAAAACAATGTATACTTTATATTTTTGTTCATTCATATTTTTTACAAACATAATTAGTAACTAAGAATGCAGATATATGTGTTCGAATTTATTTTTCTGCAAACTTTGTCACTAGTTTCGACTTTTTAAAGACTCTCCTTGAAATACAAAAACGTTCTTTTATTAGCAGTTTGTTATGGATAAGATTGTTTTACGTGCGTACTTTTTTTGAGTAAATATTTTTAACAAAAGTAAACCACACTCAACAGTCATTAGAATATACCTGTTGAAAAGTCGCTAACGTTTTTGCTTCTGATTTTGTGTGATTATTCGACGAGTTTGAAAATTCTCTGAAATTAATAATATAAAAATTGTCAATAGTTGTATATTAATGAAGTAAGTAATCAATGAATAATTGAAAACAGTGTATACTAGTTTCGACTTTGTAAAGACCATCCTTGCAATAGAAAAACGTTCTTTTATTCGCATATGCTTATGAATAAGATTGTTTTACGTGCCTACATTTTTTGAGTCAATATTTTTAACATAATTAAATCACATTCAACAGTGCCGTTATATTGGGTAGAATAATTGTACAGTTAAAATAGAGAATGGAAATGGGGAATGTGTCAAAGAGACAACAACCCGACCATAGAGCAGACAACAGCCGAAGGCCACAAATGGGTCTTCAATGCAGCGAGAAACTCCCGCACCCGAAGGCGTCCTTCAGCTGTCCCCTAAACAAATATTTATACTAGTTTAATCTTGATGTTTTGCTTTTTTTCTAACAGTCATTCGAATATACCTTTTTAAAAAGTAGCCGAACTTTTTGCTTCTGATTTTGAGAGATTATTCGACGAGTTTGAAAATTTTTTGAAATTAATAATAAAAAATAGTCAATAGTTGTATATTAATGAAGTAAGTAATCAATGTGTAATAGAAAACAGTGTATACTATATATTTTTGTTCATTCAGATTTTTTACAAAAAATTATCAGTAACTAAGAATGCAGATATATGTGTCCGAATGGGCTAACAACTAATTGTCTAAAATACTAAGTTACCATTCCTATGTTCATTGAAATCATCTTTTCATAAAAGCGCTGATATATTTTTCTGCAAACTTTGTCACTAGATTCTACTTTTTAAAGACTCTCCTTGAAATAGAAAAACGTTCTTTTATTCGCAATTGCTTATGAATAAGATTGCTTTACGTCCCTACATTTTTGTTGAGTCAATATTTTTAACAAAATTAAACCACACTCAACAGTGCCATTATATTAGGTAGAATAATTGTACAGTTGATTAGTTTGTTCTTGATGTTTTGAATTTTTTCTAACAGTCATTCGAATGTCCCATTTTTAAAAGTCGCCGATTTTTTTGCTTCTAATTGTGTGAGATTATTCGACGAGTTTGAAAATTCTCTGAAATTAATAATATAAAAATTGTCAATAGTTGTATATTAATGAAGTAAGTAATCAATGAATAATTGAAAACAGTGTATACTATATATTTTTGTTCATTCAAATTTTTTACAAAAAGTAATCAATAACTAAGAATGCAGATATATGTGTTCGAATGGGCTAACAACTAATTGTCTAAAATACTAAGTTACCATTCCTATGTTCATTGGAAACATCTTTTCATAAAAGCGCTGATACATTTTTCTGAAAACTTTGATACTAGTTTCGACTTTTTAAAGACTCTCCTTGCAATAAATACGTTCTTTTATTCGCATATGCTTATGAATAAGATTGTTTTACGTGCCTATATTTTTTGAGTCAATATTTTTAACATAATTAAATCACATTCAACAGTGCCGTTATATTAGGTAGAATAACTGTACAGTTAAAATTGGGAATGGAAATGGGGAATGTGTCAAAGAGACAACAACCCGACCATAGAGCAGACAACAGCCGAAGGCCACAAATGGGTCTTCAATGCAGCGAGAAACTCCCGCACCCGAAGGCGTCCTTCAGCTGGCCCCTAAACAAATATTTAAACTAGTTGAATCTTGATGTTTTGCTTTTTTTCTAACAGTCATTCTAATATACCTGTTTAAAAAGTCGCCGATTTTTTTGCTTCTGATTTTGAGAGATTATTCGACGAGTTTCAAAATTTTTTGAAATTAATAATAAAAAATAGTCAATAGTTGTATATTAATGAAGTAAGTAATCAATGTATAATGGAAAACAGTGTATACTTTATATTTTTGTTCATTCAAATTTTTGACAAAAATAATCAGAAACTAAGAATGCTGATATATGTGTTCGAATAGCTTTACAATTAATTGTCTGAAATATGAAGTTACCATTGCTATGTTCATTGAAAGCATCTTTTCATCAAAGCGCTGATTTATTTTTCTGCAAACTTTGTCACTAGTTTAGACTTTGTAAAGACTCTCCTTGCAATAGAAAAACGTTCTTTTATTCGCAATTGCTTATGAATAAGATAGTTTTATGTGCCTACATTTTTTGAATCAATATTTTTAACCAAATTAAACCACATTCAACAGTGCCGTTATATTAGGTAGAATAATTGTACAGTTGATTAGTTTGATCTTGATGTTTTGCTTTTTTACTAACAGTCATTCGAATATACATGTTTAAAAAGTCGCCGAATTTTTTGCTTCTGATTTTGTGAGATTATTGAACGAGTTTGAAATTACTCCTCAAATTAATAATAAAAAATATGCAATAATCGTATATTGATGAAGTAAGTATTCAATGTATAATGGAAAACAGTGTATACTATATATTTTTGTTCATTCAGGTTTTTTACAAAAATAATCAGTAACTAAGAATGCAGATATATGTGTTCGAATGGGTTTACAACTAATTCTCTGAAATAATAAGTTACTATTGCTATGTTCATTGAAAGCATCTTTTCATATAAGCTCTGATTTATTTTTCTGCAAACTTTGTCACTAGTTTCGACTTTGTAAAGACTCTCCTTGCATCGAAAAACTTTCTTTTCTTCGCAATTGCTGATGAATAAGATTGCTTTACGTGCCTACATTTTTTTTTAATGCAATATTTTTAACAAAATTAAACCACAATCAACAGTGCCGTTTTATTAGGTAGAATGATTGTACAGTTGAGTAGCTTGATCTTGATGTTTTGCTTTTTTTCTAACAGCAATTCGAATATACCTGTTTAAAAAGTCGCCGAATTTATTGCTTCTGATTTTGTGATCTTATTCGACGAGTTTCAAAATTCTCCTGAAATTAAAAATGAAAAATAGTCAATAGTTGTATATTGATGAAGTAAGTAATCAATGTATCATGGAAAACAGTGTATACTATATATTTATGTTTATTCAGATTTTTAACAAAATTATCATTAACTAAGAATGCAGATATATGTGTTCGAATGGGTTTACAACTAATTGTCCCAAATATGAAGTTATCATTGCTAGGTTCATTGAAACCATCTTTTCATAAAAGCGCTGATTTTTTTTTTATGCAAACTTTGTCACTAATTTCGACTTTTTAAAGACTCTCCTTGCAATAGAAAAACGTTCTTTTATTCGCAATTGCTTATAAATAAGATTGTTTTACGTGCCTACATTTTTGAGTCAATATTTTAAACAAATTTAAACCACATTCAACAGTACCGGTATGTTAGGTAGAATGACTGTACAGTTGATTAGTTTGATCTTGATGTTTTGCTTTTTTGCTAACAGTCATTCGAATATACCTGTTTAAAAAGTCGCCGAATTTTTTGCTTCTGATTTTGTGAGATGATTCGACAAGTTTGAAAATTCTCCTCTTATTAATAATAAAAAATATTCAATAATTGTATATTGATGAAGTAAGTAATTGATGTATAATGGAAAACAGTGTATACTCTATATTTTTTTTATTCAGATTTTTTTTTAAAAATAATCAGTAACTATAATGCAGATTTATATAACATGTTTCAAACATAATAAAATACACATCAAGCGTATGATCTAAGTAAGTACCGACACAGCAGACCAAAGCCAATTAACTAATAAAACCTCAATGCGTTGACCTTAATAGACCAATTGATAAGAGAATTACTAGCGTGAACAATGATTAGAGATATACAGCTAAATATAAATAAACCTTGACCGCAGATAATTGATAGCTATTAACGACCACTCTTATAAGAACGATCACAGACACTATACCATAATTACAAAAGTAGTTATTGTTGATATAAAGCCTGTAAACGTCCAGCAGGAAGTATTTCAGATACCCAGTCTGATATTGTTGAAGTACTGAAAAAATATAAAACATGATAAAATAATTATTTTTATTATGCAAATATTTGGGCTTAAGGGCAACACGTTATGTTACAGAAAACTTCCTTGGCGTCATTGAATAAAAAGCGATGAATGTAAACTAACTGACGCCAACATTATACTTAACTATCCGAGCAGTGTGCGCGGCACACTGTGTGAATGCTTGAGGATATTTTTTCTCTAGTATCATGTAATTCACTCAGTTCTGTCATATTGTAAATCAAGAACAAAACAAATTACATGCTACCTGCAGTTGACACAAAGCACACAGTATGTACATAAAATGATAGTGTGTTCTCAGATAATTAAGGATAATGTGCCGCTAAAATACTGTGCCTGAGCTAGCCACATATCTTTGACAGAAATGCGTCACCATAGGGGTATTTGCATACACGTGTGTGTACGTCTACCAGTCTACTTGTCTCAGAGTACTTTAGCAAGCCGTTCCCGAGCGGTATAGCCTTACTTGATTTTCCACGTGGTACCGCATAAGAGTAAATCTTTGTGGGCATAGACCGACGTGAAATAGAGCTGTTGAGCAATCAAGATGAGACTATTCCTCGTTAAGGTACGTAGGCACCCTAACTACTCAGAAAATTTTGGGGAACGATATTATATTTGGCCAAAATAAAATATCATAGCCCAAAACGAAATATGTAACGTTATGTTGCCTGCCCAAGTTGCATATTGAGTAACCCCAAAATTTGAAGATGTTGTGCCTGATGAAGCCTTGTGTCTTGTTAAAATTAAAGTTGATCTAGAGAAAATTAATGTCAATATAAAAATCCTTAACCACAATATTGAGATCAACGTGAAAAGAAAAGACACAAGGCTAGGATGTAGGACATGTTACAAAGTCATAACCGATCGTGGATTTAATATCCGATTTAAATGTTCTACTGTAGCGTTTAAAACAATCTGATTTCCAAAGTCCCAGTGATTGTATCATGCTGTCCTCAATACCTTTAGAACTAGCGCTAGTGGCCGCACCTGATCGAAAGGAATGTCCGCTATAATCCTTTTCACAATATCCTAATGCCATGAGTATTGTTTTAAGCTTGCTTATAAAATAGTTCCGGGAAACTGGGTTTCCGATATTTCTTCAACGAAAAACGAATCATTATGCTTTGCGTTTATAGGTTTCGTCTTACACTCAGCAGCTGGCAGCTGGAATAGCAATTTATACGAAAAAGCGATGTCATCAATCCTGAACAATGAAATTAATACCTTGTCGGAAAATATCTGTCTTCGTAGCTTTTAAATTTATAGTTACTTCGCTTTCTGAAACGAAACATCTGAAATAGCAATTAATACGGACAAGCGATGCCATCAATCTTGAACAATGAAATTATAATGCTGCTAGCCACGCCTGATTGAAAGGAATGTCCGCTAAAATCGTTGTCTAATTGTGTTATTGGACAAAATATCTCTATGCAGTCTAAATGGACTTCGGTCGGACAATAAATACTATTCTTGTAGTTGATACAATGTATTTAAAAAAATTACGTCGGTGAAATAGTAAGCTTACAATATGTCAAATGTAAATATAAACAGTGATGAAGATAATTTGTCAGCAAAAGTTCTAAATTGCAGTTTTTCACGCGATCGTATGTATTTAGGCCTCTTCAATAACTTCAGTTGATCATGATGTCAGTTCTTCACATAAATACGCTATAAGTATCACTTATCCAATTGGTTGAATGAACAACAGACAACGAGCTTCTCCTCCACAACAGACAAAGAGCTTCTCCTCCATATTCCAAATATGAAATAAAGAAAAAACGAATGTAACTGTGTGCACAATATCTGGTATCATTTAACATACTAAACCTTACTAAGTAATAATCAACCAAATTACAAAAAAAAAACCAACTACTAGTAAGTAGTAAAATAATAGATTCAATCAATCCAACTATTACTGTATCGTGACATCTGAACTTGTGATGAGTTAGATGTTTGCCCTATGTTGAAGTGTCAGTGTGACTTGAGATAAAGGACGGCAATAAAAGCATATTGTGATATTGTGTTATGAATTGATATATACCATATCCTTTTCTACTTGCTCATAGTATGTAATCATTGTCGGGGACAAATGTATATATATTAGGATAAAACGTTAAGTTGCATGACTTGTCTATCATTCATTGTGTCATGGAACCTTAATTTCGTTAATTTTCCTAATCTGTAATCAGATTTACGTAGGTAAATTGATAAGGTCGTCGTTGTTGAATACTTGAAGGTTAATTGTTTGATGAACTATAACAGACAGTCTTAATGACTGTTAGTTTAATGTACAAGTAGTTTTGTGGACTAGAGGTAAATGATATTTGATGGGTGTTACATGTAGAAAGTGTCGAAAACTTTCATGAAGTGAATATAATATATGACATGCGGGAGAGTCGAGTATGAATAGTTACAGCGAATGGACATGTATCTGCTTAACTATGTAAATTTGGTAAAGTGTATATATACATGTATGAACATACATTTGTAAAATTGTAAATGTGAAATTGCATTTTTAAACCAATGCATAGGAAGAACCCCGTGGTTTGCCCAATTGTACCGTGATTTCGCGGGCATCATCTAGTACCATATAATAAATGTGTTGTAGTCCGATGATTTTACTCTCATTCTCATGATTCTTGTGAATCCGTAGCCTATTGTCAAGTAAGAGCCTCAATGCAGAACGTAGTCTTGTTGAGTGTTAACAATAATAATGTATCATGATCTATAAGAGTATAGTGTAACGTTTACTAAATACAACCTGGTGTAACATCTCTGTAATCATAGTTCCATATGTACATGGTATACAAAATCTGAAGTCTATGTGCACGTGCTAAATCAGGTGATCACCATAAACATGTCAATGATAAAACAAATATTAAATAGAAAATTTCACATTCAAGATGAACCTATGCACTTGCGAACCTTGTGTAACACAACAATTCTTTAAAAATAAAAGATATATATATATATATGTATATATAAATAAATAGAAAGTAATTGTTTCTGTCTCTTGACTACACGCGTACGTTCTATGAATGTCGAAAATATATATACAACATCGTGAACTCAATTAGGCGCAATAAATTCTCTTCTGTAGATCTTATATCATGTGAATGTGTAGATAATTCAAATGAGCATGCTAAATTGCTGCTCGTCAGTTTCAAACTGCACGCATAATTTGTTGTATGACCAAAATATGAATTGAGATGACATGTCTATCGATTATTAATCATTTAAAAATATCTATTTTAACGATAGCTTTCAGAATCAATGAAAAATCTAGAAACTGAAATATACAATAAACTGACCTTTCTAGAAGATAAATTTGTACCAGATTCTCAAGACACGTCTAAAAATGTTGGTATACCAGTGCAATCTTATCTGTAAGACAATATCCACTCCGAGTCATTAGCAGAAAATATCGGCATTGACAGAAACGCAAGCGTAAATAACAAACTAGTGAAAAATTCTGACGTACGTTTAGTGTTGTATACTAGATATATTTATATACATAGTTGTTACCATTTGAAATTTAGCATCCATTTCTATATGAACAAATAATTGAGTAGCGTCTAATAGAACACATCACTAGTAATCAACCTACTCGTTTCCAAGTAAAAGCAATCTCACAAATTGCAGAATAAAGCATTTATTCCCATCCGGATCCGTTTCGACACAATCTAAAGTGTCAAATATCGAGTATAATTCTAAATCTTCATACCTCTTGTTGAAAATGTTGCGGGTGTATAATATAAACACAATAAGTATACTGTCGTAATTCGTATAGTTATGTTGGCATTGTAAGAATAGTTATGAAATAACCGAAAAATTTGATTTGAATTTTTTTCACTGCTACTGCTACTAGCTAATTAATGCAACTGACTGAATAATCCTGACAAAGATTGAAAATTAACACGTGCACCAAGTTCATGAGACGGTTAAGAAAACATTGCCGTCTCGACCACAGACATCATAAATCTAGTAATAAAATGTGTATCGTCCACCTAAATAAATAATGGATTTTTGACAGAAGCCGAGTCGGACAGAACATGAAACACTAATATAAACATCAATTAAAAATTTCTAATATATGTGTTCGAATGGGTTTACAACTAATTGTCTGAAATATGAAGTTTCCATTGCTATGTTCATTAATAGCATTTTTCATAAAAGCGCTGATTTATTTATCTGCAAACTTTGTCACTAGTTTCGCCATATTATAGAGTCTCTTTGCAATAGAAAAACGTTCTTTTTTTCGCAATTGCTTATGAATAAGATTGTTTTACGTGCCTACATTTTATTGAGTCAACATTTTTAACAAAAATTAAACCACACTCAACAGTGCCGTTATATTAAGTAGAATAATTGTACAGTTGATAAGCTTGATCTTGTTTTTTTTGTTTTTTTTCTAACAGTCATTCAAATATAACTGTTAAAAAAGTCGCCGAATTTTTTTGTTTCTGATTTTGTGAGCTTATTCGACGAGTTTGAAAATTCTCCTCAAATTAATAATAAAAAATAGTCAATAGTTGTATATTGCTAAAGTAAGTAATCATTGTATAATTGAAAACAGTGTATACTATATATTTGTGTTCACTCAGATTTTTTACAAAAATAATCAGTTACTAAAAATGCATTTATATTTGTTCGAATGGGTTTACATACTTATTGTCTGAAATATGAAGTTTCCATTGCTATGTTCATTGAAAGCATCTTTCCATCAAAGCGGTGATTTATTTTTTGCAAACTTTGTCACTAGTTTCGACTTTTTAAAGCCTTTCCTTACAATAGGAAAACGTTTTTTTTATTCGCAATTGCTTATGAACAAGATTATTTTACGTGCCTACATTTGTTTGAGTCAATATTTTTAACAAAATTAAACCACACTCAACAGTGCAGTTATATTAGGTGGAGTAATGTTACAGTTGATTAGTTTGATCTTGATGTTTTGATTTTTTTCCAACAGTCATTCGAATGTACCTGTTTAAAAAGTCGACGAATTTGTTGCTTCTTTTTTTGTGAGATTATTCGACGAGTTTAAAAATTCTCCTGCAATTACTAATAAAAAAATAGTCAATAATTGTATATTGATGAAGTAAGTAATCAATGTATAAAGGAAAACAGTGTATACTATATATTTTTGTTCATTCAGATTTTTTACAAAAATAATCAATAACTAAGAATGCAGATATATGTGTTCGAATGGGTTTACAATTGATAGACAACTTTCGAGTCCATGCATTTCTGTCAAAATCTCTGGTTTTAGTGAACATCATTCGTGCGTTTAGGGGCATCGTCACTTCCGTTCCAATGTTGAGCGAGTGGTTGGAAAACTATAATGCCATATTGCACGAATTATTCGGCAAATTAAATTCTCATAATTGAAAATCAGCACTGATGTCATTAGGGAATTGTGATTAAGTACTTACAAAACAAACGTTAATTCTGGTTTATCCTGCACAATGACGATCACTTAGACGCTTGCTGAACGTTAATAGTGCAGGGATACAGGGGATCCCCTCTATCTGGTAAATGACGTCATAAAGGCGCGCATAATTCACGAGTTTGTTCCGGTGACGGATGAACTCGAAAGTGGTCTATTTACAGAAATATGAAGTTACCATTGTTATGTTCATTTAAATCATCTTTTTATAACAGCGCTGATTTTTTTTCCTGCAAACTTTGTCACTAGTTTTGACTTTTTAAAGATTCTCCTTGCAATAGAAAAACGTTCTTTTATTCGCAATTGCTTATGAATAAGATTGCTTTACGTCCCTACATTTTTGTTGAGTCAATATATTTAACAAAATTAAATCACACTCAACAGTGCCGTTATATTAGGTAAATAATTGTACAGTTGATTAGTCTGATTTGATGTTTTGCTTTTTTTCTAACAGTCATTCGAATGTCCCGTTTTAAAGAGTCGCCGAAGTTTTTGCTTCTGATTTTGTGAGATTACTCGATGAGTTTAAAATACTCCTCAAATTAATAATAAAAAATATTCAATAATCGTATATTGATGAAGTAAGTATTCAATGTATAATGGAAAACAGTGTATACTATATATTTTTGTTCATTTAGATTTTTGACAAAAAGAATCAATAACTAAGAATGCAGCTATATGTGTTCGAATGGGTTTACAATTAATTGTCTGAAATAAAAAGTTACCTTTGTTATGTTCATTGAAATCATCCTTTCATTAAAGCGCTGATTTATTTTTCTGCAAACTTTGTCACTAGTTTCGATTTTTTAAAGACTCTCCTTGAAATAGAAAAACGTTCTTTTATTCGCAATTGCTTATGAATAAGATTGCTTTACGTCCCTACATTTTTTTTTGAGTCAATATTTTTAACAAAATTAAACCACACTGAACAGTGTCGTTTTATTAGGTAGAATACTTTTACAGTTGATTAGTTTGATCTTGATGTTTTGATTTTTTTCCAACAGTCATTCAAATGTACCTGTTTAAAAAGTCGCTGAATATTTTGCTTCTGATTTTGTGATATTATTCGACGAGTTTTAAAATTTTCCTCGAATTAATAATAAAAAATAGTCAATAATTGTATATTGATGAGGTAAGTAATCAATGCATAATGGAAAACAGAGTATACTATATATTTTTGTTCACTCAGATTTTTCACAAAAAAAATCAGTAACTAAGAATGCAGATATATTTGTTCGAATGGGTTTACAAATTATTGTCTGAAATATGAAGTTTCCATTGTTATGTTCATTGACAGCATCTTTTCATAAAAGCGCTGATTTATTTTTCTGCAAACTTTGTCACTAGTTTCGACTTATTAAAGACTCTCTTTACAATAGAAAAACTTTTTTTTATTCGCAATTGCTTATGAATAAGACCGTTTTACGTGCCTACATTGAATTAAGTCAATATTTTGAACAAAATTAAACCACACTCAACAGTGCCGTAATATTAGGTGAAATAATTGTACAGTTGATTAGCTTGATCTTGATGTTTTGCCTTTTTTCTAACAGTCATTTGAATATACCTGTTTAAAAAGTCGCCAAATTTTTTGCTTCTAATTTTGTGAGATTATTCGACGAGTTTGAAACTTCTTTGAAATCATTAATAAAAAATAGACAATAGTTGTATATTGATGAAGTAAGTAACCAATGTATAATGGAAAACAGTGTATACTATATATTTATGTTCATTCAGATTTTTAACAAAATTATCATTAACTAAGAATGCAGATATATGTGTTCGAATGGGTTTACAACTAATTGTCCAAAATATGAAGTTATCATTGCTAGGTTCATTGAAACCATCTTTTCATAAAAGCGCTGATTTTTTTTTTATGCAAACTTTGTCACTAATTTCGACTTTTTAAAGACTCTCCTTGCAATAGAAAAACGTTCTTTTATTCGCAATTGCTTATAAATAAGATTGTTTTACGTGCCTACATTTTTGAGTCAATATTTTAAACAAATTAGAACCACATTCAACAGTGCCGGTATGTTAGGTAGAATGACTGTACAGTTGATAAGTTTGATCTTGATGTTTTGCTTTTTTGCTAACAGTCATTCGAATATACCTGTTTAAAAAGTCGCCGAATTTTTTGCTTCTGATTTTGTGAGATGATTCGACAAGTTTGAAAATTCTCCTCTTATTAATAATAAAAAATATTCAATAATTGTATATTGATGAAGTAAGTAATCAATGTATAATGGAAAACAATGTATACTATATATTTTTGTTCATTTGCATTTTTTACAAACATAATCAGTAACTAAAAATGCAGGTATGTGTGTTCGAATTGGTTTACAGCTAATTGTCTGAAAGATGAAGTTACCATTGTTATGTTCATTGAAAGCATCCTTTCATAAAACCGCTGATTTATTTTTCTGCAAACTTTGTTACTAGTTCCGACTTTTTAAAGACTCTCCTTGAAATACAAAAACGTTCTTTTATTCGCAATTGCTCATGGATAAGATTGTTTTACGTGCGTACTTTTTTTCAGTCAATATTTTTAACAAAATTAAACCACTCTCATCAGCGACGTTATATTAGGTAGAATAACTGTACAGTTGATTAGCTTGATCTTGATGTTTTGCATTTTTCCTAACAGTCATTCGAATATACCTGTTTAAAAAGTCGCAGATATTTTTGCTTCTGATTTTGTGTGATTATTCGACGAGTTTGAAAATTCTCCTGAAATTAATAATACAAAAGAGTCAATAATTGTATATTGATGAAGTAAGTTATCAATGTATAATGGAAAACAGTGTATACTCTATATTTTTGTTCAATCATATTTTTTTTACAAAAATAACCTGTAACTAAAAATGCAGGTATATGTTGTCCACTGGGTTTACAACTAATTGTCTGAATTATGAAGTTGCCTTTGTTATCGTCATTGAAAGTATCTTTTCATAAAAGCACTGATTTGTTTTTCTGCAAATTTTGTCACTAGTTCCGACTTTTTAAAGACTCTCCTTGCAATAGAAAAACGTTCTTTTATTCGCAATTGCTTATGGATAAGATTGTTTTAAGTGGCTTCCATTTTTGAGTCAACATTTTAAACAAAATTAAACCACACTCAACAGCGCCGTTATATTAGGTAGAATAACTGTACATTTGATTAGCTTGATCTCGATGTTTTGCTTTTTGCAAACAGTCATTTGAATATACATGTTTAAAAAGTAGCCAAATGTTTTCTTCCGATTTTGTGAGATTATTCGGCGAGTTTGAACATTCTCCTGAAATTAATAATACCAAATAGTCAATAATTGTATATTGATAAAGTATGTAATCAATGTATAATGGAAAACAATGTACACTATAAATTTTTGTTTATTCAGATTTTTTACGAAAATAATTAGTAACTAAGAATGTAGATATATGTGTTCGAATGGGTTTACAACTAATTGTCTGAAATATGAAGTAACCATCGTTATGTTCATTGAAAGCATCTTTTCATAAAAGGGCTGATTTATTTTTCTGCAAACGTTGTCACTAGTTTCGACTATTTAAAGACTCTCCTTGAAATACAAAAACGTTCTTTTATTAGCAATTGCTTATCGATAAGATTGTTTTACGTGCGTACTTTTTTTGAGTCAATATTTTTAACAAAATTAAACCACACTCAACAGCGCCATTATTAGGTGGAATAACTGTATAGTTGATTAGCTTGATCTTGATGTTTTGCTTTTTGCAAACAGTCATTAGAATATAGCTGTTTAAAAGTCGCCAACGTTTTTGCTTCTGATTTTGTGTGATTATTGGACGAGTTTGAAAATTTTTCTGAAATTAATAATACAAAATAGTCAATAATTGTATGTGGATGAAGTAAGTAATCAATGTATAATGAAAAACAGTGTATACTATATATTTTTGTTCATTCATATTTTTTACAAAAATAATCAGTAACTAAGAATGCAGATATATGTGTTTGAATGGGTTTACAACTAATTGTCGGAAATATGAAGTTACCATTGTTATGTTCATTGAAAGCATCTTTTCATAAAAGGGCTGATTTAATTTTTTGCTAACTTTGTCACTAGTTTCGGCTTTTTAAAGACTCCCCTTGCAATAGAAAAACGTTCTTTTATTCGCAATTGCTAATGGATAAGATTGTTTTAAGTGCGTACTTTTTTTAGTTAATATTTTTAACAAAATGTAACCGCACTCAACAACGCTGTTATATTAGGTAGAATAATTGTACATTTGATTAGCTTGATCTTGATGTTTTGCTTTTTGCAAACAGTCATTCGAATATACCTGTTTAAAAAGTCGCCAAATGATTTCTTCCGATTTTGTGAGATTATTCGGCGAGTTTGAACATTTTTCTGAAAATAATAATACAAAATAGTCAATAATTGTATATTGATGAAGTAAGTAATTAATGTATTATGGAAAACAGTGTATACTATATATTTTTGTTCATTCAGATTTTGTACAAAAAAAATCAGTAACTAAGATTGCAGTTCCCTACCGAGAAGGATTGTGCCTGATATTCATATGATGAAGACATAATCTTTCAATCAGTTTAATTGAAGTCTGGAGCTGGCATGTCAGTTAACTGCTAGTAGTCTGTTGTTATTGATGTATTATTGTCATTTTGTTTATTTTCTTTGGTTACATCTTCTGACATCAGACTCAGACTTCTCTTGAACTGAATTTTAATGTGCGTATTGTTATGCGTTTACTTTTCTACATTGGCTAGAGGTATAGGAGGAGGGTTGAGATCTCATAAACATGTTTAACCCCGCCGCATTTTTGCGCCTGTCCCAAGTCAGGAGCCTCTAGCCTTTGTTAGTCTTGTATTATTTTTAATTTTAGTTTCTGGTGTACAATTTGGAGTTTAGTATGGCGTTCATTATCACTGAACTAGTATATATATTTGTTTAGGGGCCAGCTGAAGGACGCCTCCGGGTGAGGGAATTTCTCGCTTCATTAAAGACCTGTTGGTGACCTTCTGCTGTTGTCTGTTCTATGGTCGGGTTGTTGTCTCTTTGACACATTCCCCATTTCCATTCTCAATTTCAGATATATGTGTTCGAATGGTTTTACAACTAATTGTCTGAAATATGAAGTTACCATTGTTATGTTCATTAAAAGCATCTTTTCATAAAAGCGCTCATTTATTTTTCTGCAAAGTTTGTCACTAGTTTAGACTTTTAAAAGACTCTCCTTGCAATAGAAAAACGTTCTTTTAGTCAATATTTTTAACAAAAGTAAACCACACTCAACAGCGCCGTTATATTAGGTAGAATTATTGTACAGTTGATTAGCTTGATCTTGATGTTTTATATTTTTCCTAACAGTCATTCGAATATACCTGTTTAAAAAGTCGCCGAAATTGTTGCTTTTGATTTTGTGTGATTATTCGACGAGTTTGAAAATTCTCCTGAAATTAATAATACAAAATAGTAAATAATTGTATATTGATGAAGTAAGTAATCAATGTATAATGGAAAACAATGTATACTATATATTTTTGTTCATTCAGATTTTTAACAAACATAATAAGTAACTAAAAATGCAGGTATGTGTGTTCGAATGGGTTTACAACTAATTGTCTGAAATATGAAGTTACCATTCTTAGGTTTATTGAAAGCATCTTTTCATAAAAGCGCTAATTTATATTTCTGCAATTTTTGTCACTAGTTTCGACTTTTGAAAGACTCTCTTTGAAATACAAAAACGTTCTTTTATTAGCAATTGCTTATGGATAAGATTGTTTTACGTGCGTATTTTTTTGGAGTCAATATTTTTAACAAAATTAAACCACACTCAACAGCGCCGTTATATTAGGTAGAATAATTGTACAGTTGATTAGCTTATTCTTGATGTTTTGCATTTTTCCTAACAGTCATTCGAATATACCTGTTTAAAAATTCGTCAAAATTTTTGCTTCTGATTTTGTGTGATTATTCGACGAGTTTGATAATTCTCCTGAAATTAATAATACAAAATAGTCAATAATTGTATATTGATGAAGTAAGTAATCAATGTATAATGGAAAACAGTGTATACTATATATTTTTGTTCATTCATATTTTTTACAAAAATAATCAATAACTAAGAATGCAGATATATATGTGTTCGAATGGGTTAACAAATAATATTCTGAAATATGAAGATACCATTGTTATGTTCATTGAAAGCATCTTTCCATAAAAGCGCTGTTTTTTTTCTGCAAACTTTGTCACTAGTTCCGACTTTTTAAAGACTATCCTTGAAATACAAAACGTTCTTTTATTAGCAATTGCTTATGGATAAGATTGTTTTACGTGCGTATTTTTTTGGAGTCAATATTTTTAACCAAATTAAACCACACTCAACAGCGCCGTTATATAAGGTAGAATAATTGTACAGTTGATTAGCTTATTCTTGATGTTTTGCATTTTTCCTAACAGTCATTCGAATATACCTGTTTAAAAATTCGTCAAAATTTTTGCTTCTGATTTTGTGTGATTATTCGACGAGTTTGATAATTCTCCTGAAATTAATAATACAAAATAGTCAATAATTGTATATTGATGAAGTAAGTAATCAATGTATAATGGAAAACAGTGTATACTATATATTTTTGTTCATTCATATTTTTTACAAACATAATCAATAACTAAAAATGCTGGTATATGTGTTCGAATGGGTTTACAACTAATTGTCTGAAATATGAAGTTACCATTGTTATGTTCATTGAAAGCATCTTTTCATAAAAGCGTTGATTTATTTTTCTGCAAACTTTGTCACTAGTTTCGACTTTTTAAAGACTCTCCTTGAAATACAAAAACGTTCTTTTATTAGCCATTGCTTATGGATAAGATTGTTGTACGTGCGTATTTTTTTGGAGTCAGTTTTTTTAACAAAATTAAACCAAACTCAACAGCGCCGTTATATTAGGTAGAATAATTGTACAGTTGATTAGCTTATTCTTGATGTTTTGCATTTTTCCTAACAGTCATTCGAATATACCTGTTTAAAAAGTCGCCAAAATTTTTGCTTCTGATTTTGTGTGATTAATCGACGAGTTTGAAAATACTCCTGAAATTAATAATACAAAATAGTCAATAATTGTATATTGATGAAGTAAGTAATCAATGTATAATGGAAAACAGTGTATACTATATATTTTTGTTCAATCATATTTTTGACAAAAATAATCAATAACTAAGAATCCAGACATATGTGTTCAAATTGGTTAACAACTAATTGTCTGAATTATGAAGTTATTATTGTTATATTCATTGAAAGCATCTTTTCATAAAAGGGCTTGTGTTTTTTTCTGCAAACTTTGTCACTAGTTTCGACTTTTTAAAGACTCTCCTTGAAATACAAAAACGTTCTTTTATTAGAAATTGCCTATGGATAAAATTGTTTTACGTGCGTACATTTTTTGACTTAATATTTTTAACAAAATTTAACCACACTCAACAGCGCTGTTATATTAGGTAGAATAATTGTTCATTTCATTTGTTTGATCTTGATGTTTTGCTTTTTGCAAACAGCCATTCGAATATACCTGTTTAAAAAGTCGCCAAATGTTTTCTTCCGATTTTGTGTGATTATTCGGCGAGTTTGAACATTCTTTGGAAATTAACAATACAAAATAGTCAATAATTGTATATTGATGAAGTAAGTAATCAATGTATAATGGAAAACAGTGTATCCTATCTATTTTTGTTCATTCAGATTTTTTACAAAAATAATCAATAACTAAGAATGCAGATATTTATGTGTTCGAATGGGTTTACAACTAATTGTCTGAAATATGAAGTTACCATTGTTATGTTCATTGAAAGCATCTTTTCATAAAAGGGCTGATTTATTTTTCTGCAAACTTTGTCACTAATTTCGGTATTTTAAAGACTTTCCTTGCAATACATAAATGTTCTTTTATTCGCAATTGCTTATGGATAAGATTGTTTTACGTGCGTATTTTTTTAGAGTCAATATTTTTAACAAAATTAAACCACACTCAACAGCGCCGTTATATTAGGTAGAATAATTGTACAGTTGATTAGCTTATTCTTGATGTTTTGCATTTTCCCTAATAGTCATTCGAATATACCTGTTTAAAAAGTCGCCAAAATGTTTGCTTCTGATTGTGTGTGATTATTCGACGAGTTTAAACATTCTCCTGAAATTAATTATACAAAAAAGTCAATAATTGTATATTGATGAAGTAAGTAATCAATGTATAATGGAAAACAGTGTATACTATATATTTTTGTTCATTCAGATTTTTTACAAAATTAATCAATAACTAAGAATGCAGATATATATGTGTTCGAATGGGTTAACAAATAATTGTCTGAAATATGAAGATACCATTGTTATGTTCATTGAAAGCATCTTTCCATAAAAGCGCTGTTTTTTTTTTCTGTAAACTTTGTCACTAGTTTCGAATATTTAAAGACTCTCCTTCAAATACAAAAACGTTCTTTTATTAGCAGTTGCTTATGGATAAGATTGTTTTACGTGCGTACTTTTTTGGAGTCAATATTTTTAACAAAAGTTAACCACACTCAACAGCGCCGTTATATTAGGTAGAATAATTGTACAGTTGATTAGCTGGATCTTGATGTTTTGCATTTTTCCTAACAGTCATTAGAATATACCTGTTGAAAAGTCGCCAACGTTTTTGCTTCTGATTTTGTGTGATTATTCGACGAGTTTGAAAATTCTCCTGAAATTAATTATACAAAATAGTCAATAATTGTATATTGATGAAGTAAGTAATCAATGTATAATGGAAAACAATGTATACTATATATTTTTGTTCATTCATATTTTTTACAAACATAATTAGTAACTAAAAATGCAGGTATGTGTGTTCGAATGGGTTTTCATTTAATTGTCTGAAATATGAAGTTACCATTGTTATGTTCATTGAAAGCATCTTTTCATAAAAGCGTTGATTTATTTTTCTGCAAACTTTGTCACTAGTTTCGACTTTTTAAAGACTCTCCTTGAAATACAAAAACGTTCTTTTATTAGCAATTGCTTATGGATAAGATTGTTTTACGTGCGTATTTTTTTGGAGTCAATATTTTTAACAAAATTAAACCACACTCAACAGCGCCGTTATATTAGGTAGAATAATTATACAGTTGATTAGCTTATTCTGGATGTTTTGCATTTTTCCTAACAGTCATTCAAATATACCTGTTTAAAAAGTCGCCAAAATTTTTGCTTCTGATTTTGTGTGATTATTCGACGAATTTGATAATTCTCCTGAAATTAATAATACAAAATAGTCAATAATTGTATATTGATGAAGTAAGTAATCAATGTATGATGGTAAACAGTGTATACTATATATTTGTGTTCATTCATATTTTTTACAAACATAATCAATAACTAAAAATGCAGGTATATGTGTTCGAATGGGTTTACAACTAATTTTTTGAAATATGAAGTTACCATTGTTATATTCATTGAAAGCATCTTTTCATAAAAGGGCTGATGTATTTTTTTGCAAACTTTGTCACTAATTTCGGTATTTTAAAGACTTTCCTTGCAATACAAAAATGTTCTTTTATTCGCAATTACTTATGGATAAGATTGTTTTACGTGCGTATTTTTTTGGAGTCAATATTTTTAATAAAAATTAAACCACACTCAACAGCGTCGTTATATTAGCTAGAATAATTGTACAGTTGATAGGCTTATTCTTGATGTTTTGCATTTTTCCTAACAGTCATTCGAATATACCTGTTTAAAAAGTCGCCCAAATGTTTGCTTCTGATTTTGTGTTATTATTCGACGAGTTTAAACATTCTCCTGAAATTAATACAAAATAGTCAATAATTGTATATTGATGAAGTAAGTAATCAATGTATAATGGAAAACAGTGTATACTATATATTTTTGTTCATTCAGATTTTTTACAAAAATAATCAATAACGAAGAATGCATATATATATGTGTTCGAATGGGTTAACAAATAATTGTCTGAAATATGAAGATACCATTGTTATGTTCATTGAAAGCATCTTTCCATAAAAGCGCTGTTTTTTTCTGCAAACTTTGTCACTAGTTTCGACTATTTAAAGACTCTCCTTGAAATACAAAAACGTTCTTTTATTAGCAGTTTGTTATGGATAAGATTGTTTTACGTGCGTACTTTTTTTGAGTAAATATTTTTAACAAAAGTAAACCACACTCAACAGCGCCGTTATATTAGGTAGAATAATTGTACAGTTGATTAGCTTGATCTTAATGTTTTGCATTTTTCCTAACAGTCATTAGAATATACCTGTTGAAAAGTCGCCAACGTTTTTGCTTCTGATTTTGTGTGATTATTCGACGAGTTTGAAACTTCTCCTGAATATAATTATGCAAAATAGTCAATAATTGTATATTGATGAAGTAAGTAATCAATGTATAATGGAAAACAATGTATACTATATATTTTTGTTCATTCATATTTTTTACAAACATAATTAGTAACTAAAAATGCAGGTATGTGTGTTCGAATGGGTTTTCATCTAAATGTCTGAAATATGAAGTTACCATTGTTATGTTCATTGAAAGCATCTTTTCATAAAAGCGTTGATTTATTTTTCTGCAAACTTTGTCACTAGTTTCGACTTTTTAAAGACTCTCCTTGATATACAAAAACGTTCTTTTATTAGCAATTGCTTATGGATAAGATTGTTTTACGTGCGTATTTTTTTGGAGTCAATATTTTTAACAAAATTAAACCACACTCAACAGCGCCGTTATATTAGGTAGAATAATTATACAGTTGATTAGCTTATTCTGGATGTTTTGCATTTTTCCTAACAGTCATTCAAATATACCTGTTTAAAAAGTCGCCAAAATTTTTGCTTCTGATTTTGTGTGATTATTCGACGAATTTGATAATTCTCCTGAAATTAATAATACAAAATAGTCAATAATTGTATATTGATGAAGTAAGTAATCAATGTATGATGGTAAACAGTGTATACTATATATTTTTGTTCATTCATATTTTTTACAAACATAATCAATAACTAAAAATGCTGGTATATGTGTTCGAATGGGTTTACAACTAATTTTTTGAAATATGAAGTTACCATTGTTATGTTCATTGAAAGCATCTTTTCATAAAAGGGCTGATGTATTTTTTTGCAAACTTTGTCACTAATTTCGGTATTTTAAAGACTGTCCTTGCAATACAAAAATGTTCTTTTATTCGCAATTACTTATGGATAAGATTGTTTTACGTGCGTACTTTTTTGGAGTCAATATTTTTAATAAAAATTAAACCACACTCAACAGCGCCGTTATATTAGGTAGAATAATTGTACAGTTGATAGGCTTATTCTTGATGTTTTGCATTTTTCCAAACAGTCATTCGAATATACCTGTTTAAAAAGTCGCCCAAATGTTTGCTTCTGATTTTGTGTTATTATTCGACGAGTTTAAACATTCTCCTGAAATTAATACAAAATAGTCAATAATTGTATATTGATGAAGTAAGTAATCAATGTATAATGGAAAACAGTGTATACTATATATTTTTGTTCATTCAGATTTTTTACAAAAATAATCAATAACGAAGAATGCATATATATATATGTGTTCGAATGAGTTAACAAATAATTGTCTGAAATATGAAGATACCATTGTTATGTTCATTGAAAGCATCTTTCCATAAAAGCGCTGTTTTTTTCTGCAAACTTTGTCACTAGTTTCGACTATTTAAAGACTCTCCTTGAAATACAAAAACGTTCTTTTATTAGCAGTTTGTTATGGATAAGATTGTTTTACGTGCGTACTTTTTTTGAGTAAATATTTTTAACAAAAGTAAACCACACTCAACAGCGCCGTTATATTAGGTAGAATAATTGTACAGTTGATTAGCTTGATCTTAATGTTTTGCATTTTTCCTAACAGTCATTAGAATATACCTGTTGAAAAGTCGCCAACGTTTTTGCTTCTGATTTTGTGTGATTATTCGACGAGTTTGAAAATTCTCCTGAAATTAATGATACAAAATAGTCAATAATTGTATATTGATGAAGTAAGTAATCAATGTATAATGGAAAACAATGTATACTTTATATTTTTGTTCATTCATATTTTTTACAAACATAATTAGTAACTAAAAATGCAGACATATGTGTGTTCGAATGGGTTAACAAATAATTGTCTGAAATATGAAGTTACCATTGTTATGTTCATTGAAAGCATCTTTTCATAAAAGCGTTTATTTATTTTTCTGCAAACTTTGTCACTAGTTTCGACTTTTTAAAGACTCTCCTTGAAATACAAAAACGTTCTTGTATTAGCAATTTGCTTATGGATAAGATTGTTTTACGTGCATACTTTTTTGGAGTCAATATTTTTTACCAAAATTAAACCACACTCAACAGCGCCGTTATATTAGCTAGAATAATTGTACAGTTGATTAGCTTATTCTTGATGTTTTGCATTTTTCCTAACAGTCATTCGAATAACCTGTTTAAAAAGTCGCCAAAATTTTTGCTTCTGATTTTGTGTGATTATTCGACGAGTTTGAAAATACTCCTGAAATTAATAATACAAAATAGTCAATAATTGTATATTGATGAAGTAAGTAATCAATGTATAATGGAAAACAGTGTATACTCTATATTTTTGTTCAATCATATTTTTGACAAAAATAATCAATAACTAAGAATGCAGACATATGTGTTTAAATTGGTTAACAACTAATTGTCTGAATTATGAAGTTACTATTGTCATATTCATTGAAAGCATCTTTCATAAAAGCGCTGATTTTTGTTTTCTCCAAACTTTGTCACTAGTTTCGACTTTTTAAAGACTCTCCTTGAAATACAAAAACGTTCTTTTATTAGAAATTGCCTATGGATAAAATTGTTTTACGTGCGTAATTTTTTTGACTTAATATTTTTAACAAAATTTAACCACACTCAACAGCGCTGTTATATTAGGTAGAATAATTGTTCATTTCATTTGTTTGATCTTGATGTTTTGCTTTTTCAAACAGTCATTCGAATATACCTGTTTAAAAAGTCGCCAAATGTTTTCTTCCGATTTTGTGAGATTATTCGGCGAGTTTGGACATTCTCCTGAAATAATAATACAAAATAGTCAATAATTGTATATTGATGAAGTAAGTAATCAATGTATAATGGAAAACAGTATATACTATATATTTTTGTTCATTCATATTTTTTACAAACATAATCAATAACTAAAAATGCTGGTATATGTGTTCGAATGGGTTTACAACTAATTGTCTGAAATATGAAGTTACCATTGATATGTTCATTGAAAGCATCTTTTAATAAAAGCGTTGATTTATTTTTCTGCAAACTTTGTCACTAGTTTCGACTTTTTAAAGACACTCCTTGAAATACAAAAACGTTCTTTTATTAGCAATTGCTTATGGATAAGATTGTTTTACGTGCGTACTTTTTTTGAGTCAATATTTTTAACAAAAGTAAACCACACTCAACAGCGCCGTTATATTAGGTAGAATAACTGTACAGTTGATTAGCTTGATCTTGATGTTTTGCTTTTTTCCTAACAGTCATTCGAATATACCTGTTTAAAAAGTCGCCAAACTGTTTCTTCCCATTTGGTGAGATTATTCGACGAGTTTGAAAATTCTCCTGAAGTTAATAATACAAAATAGTCAATAATTGTATATTGATGAAGTAAGTAATCAATGTATAATGGATAACAATGTATACTATATATTTTTGTGCATTCATATTTTTACAAACATAATTAGTAACTAAAAATGCAGGTATGTGTGTTCGAATGGGTTTACGTCTAATTGTCTGAAATATGAAGTTATCATTGTTATGTTCATTTAAAGTATCTTTTCATAAAAGCGTTGATTTATTTTTCTGCAAACTTTGTCACTAGTTTCGACTTTTTAAAGACTCTCCTTGAAATACAAAAACGTTCTTTTATTAGCAATTGCTTATGGATAAGATTGTTCCACGTGCGTATTTTTTTTTGGAGTCA
This sequence comes from Mytilus californianus, assembly GCF_021869535.1. Lineage (NCBI taxonomy): Eukaryota > Metazoa > Mollusca > Bivalvia > Mytilida > Mytilidae > Mytilus > Mytilus californianus. Next base: position 1,189,102 of record NW_026262581.1, read on the forward strand.
ATATTTTTAATAAAATTAAACCACACTCAACAGAGCCGTTATATTAGGTAGAATAATTGTACAGTTGATTAGCTTATTCTTTATGTTTTGCTTTTTCCTAACAGTCATTCGAATATACCTGTTTAAAAAGTCGCCAAAATGTTTGCTTCTGATTTTGTGTGATTATTCGACGAGTTTGATAATTCTCCTGAAATTAATAATACCAAATAGTCAATAATCGTATATTGATGAATGATGTAATCAATGTATAATGGAAAACAATGTACACTATAAATTTTTGTTTATTCAGATTTTTTACGAAAATAATTAGTAACTAAGAATGTAGATATGTGTTTTCGAATGGGTTTACAACTAATTGTCTGAAATATGAAGTTACCATTGTTTTGTTCATTGAAAACATCTTTTCATAAAAGGGCTGATTTATTTTTCTGTAAACTTTGTCACTAGTTCCGACTTTTTAAATACTCTCCTTCCAATAGAAAAGCGTTTTTTTATTCGCAATTGCTTATGAGTAAGATTGTTTTACGTGCCTACTTTTTTTTTGAGTCAACATTTTTAACACAATTAAACCACACTCAACAGCGCCGTTATATTAGATAGAATAATTGTACAGTTGATTAGCTTATTCTTGATGTTTTGCATATATCGATGAAGTAAGTAATCAATCTATAATGGAAAACAATGTATACTATATATTTTTGTTCATTCATATTTTTTACAAAAAAAATCAGTATTTAAGAATGAGGATATATGTGTTCGAATAGGTTTATAACTAATTGTCTGAAATATGAAGTTACCATTGTTATGTTCATTGAAAACATCTTTTCATATATATAAAAGGGCTGATTGATTTTTTCTGCAAACTTTGTCACTAGTTCCGACATTTTAAAGACTCTTCTTGCAAAACAAAAACGTTCTTTTATTCGCAATTGCATATGAATAAGATTGTTTTAAGTGCGTACTTTTTTTGAGTCAATATTTTTATCAAAATTTAACCACACTCAACAGCGCCGTTATATTAGCTAGAATAATTGTACATTTCATTAGCTTGATCTTGATGTTTTGCCTTTTGCAAACAGTCATTCGAATATACCTGTTTAAAAAGTCGCCAAATGTTTTCTTCCGATTTTGTGAGATTATTCGGCGAGTTTGAACATTCTCCTGAAATTTATAATTCAAAATATTCAATAATTGTATATTGATGAAGTAAGTAATCAATGTATAATGGAAAACAGTGTATACTATATATTTTTGTTCATTCAGATTTTTTACAAAAATAATCAATAACTAAGAATGCAGATATATATGTGTTCGAATGGGTTAACAAATACTTGTCTGAAATATGGAGATACCATTGTTATGTTCATTGAAAGCATCTTTCCATAAAAGCGCTGTTTTTTTCTGCAAACTTTGTCACTGGTTTCGACTATTTAAAGACTATTCTTGAAATACAAAAACGTTCTTTTATTAGCAGTTGCTTATGGATAAGATTGTTTTACGTGCGTACTTTTTTTGAGTCAATATTTTTAACAAAAGTAAACCACACTCAACAGCGCCGTTATATTAGGTAGAATAATTGTACAGTTGTTAAGCTTGATCTTGATGCTTTGCATTTTTCCTCACAGTCATTCAAATGTACCTGTTTAAAAAGTTGCCGAAATTTTTGCTTTTGATTTTGTGTGATTATTCGTCGAGTTTGAAAATTCTCCTGAAATTAATAATACAAAATAGTCAATAATTGTATATTGGTGAAGTAAGTAATCAATGTATAATGGAAAACAGTGTATACTATATATTTTTGTTCATTCATATTTTTTACAAAATTAATCAATAACTAAGAATGCAGATATATATGTGTTCGAATGGGTTAACAAATAATTGTCTGAAATATGAAGTTACCATTGTTATGTTCATTGAAAGCATCTTTCCATAAAAGCGCTGTTTTTTTTCTGTAAACTTTGTCACTAGTTTCGAATATTTAAAGACTCTCCTTCAAATACAAAAACGTTCTTTTATTAGCAGTTGCTTATGGATAAGATTGTTTTACGTGCGTACTTTTTTGGAGTCAATATTTTTAACAAAAGTAAACCACACTCAACAGCGCCGTTATATTAGGTAGAATAATTGTACAGTTGATTAGCTGGATCTTGATGTTTTGCATTTTTCCTAACAGTCATTAGAATATACCTGTTGAAAAGTCGCCAACGTTTTTGCTTCTGATTTTGTGTTATTATTCGACGAGTTTGAAAACTCTCCTGAAATTAATAATACAAAATAGTCAATAATTGTATATTGATGAAGTAAGTAATCAATGTATAATGGAAAACAATGTATACTATATATTTTTGTTCATTCATATTTTTTACAAACATAATTAGTAACTAAAAATGCAGGTATGTGTGTTCGAATGGGTTTTCATCTAATTGTCTGAAATATGAAGTTACCATTGTTATGTTCATTGAAAGCATCCTTTCATAAAAGCGTTGATTTATTTTTCTGCAAACTTTGTCACTAGTTTCGACTTTTTAAAGACTCTCCTTGAAATACAAAAACGTTCTTTTATTAGCAATTGCTTATGGATAAGATTGTTTTACGTTCGTATTTTTTTGGAGTCAATATTTTTAACAAAATTAAACCACACTGAACATTCTTTGGAAATTAACAATACAAAATAGTCAATAATTGTATATTGATGAAGTAAGTAATCAATGTATAATGGAAAACAGTGTATCCTATATATTTTTGTTCATTCAGATTTTTTACAAAAATAATCAATAACTAAGAATGCAGATATATATGTGTTCGAATGGGTTAACAAATAATTGTCTGAAATATGAAGATACCATTGTTATGTTCATTGAAAGCATCTTTCCATAAAAGCGCTATTTTTTTTCTGTAAACTTTGTCACTAGTTTCGAATATTTAAAGACTCTCCTTCAAATACAAAAACGTTCTTTTATTAGCAGTTGCTTATGGATAAGATTGTTTTACGTGCGTATTTTTTTGGAGTCAATATTTTTAACAAAATTAAACCACACTCAACAGCGGCGTTATATTAGGTAGAATAATTGTACAGTTGATTAGCTTGATCTTAATCTTTGCATTTTTCCTAACAGTCATTCGAATATTCCTGTTTAAAAAGTCGCCCAAATGTTTGCTTCTGATTTTGTGTTATTATTCGACGAGTTTAAACATTCTCCTGAAATTAATACAAAATAGTCAATAATTGTATATTGATGAAGTAAGTAATCAATGTATAATGGAAAACAGTGTATACTATATATTTTTGTTCATTCAGATTTTTTACAAAAATAATCAATAACTAAGAATGCATATATATATGTGTTCGAATGGGTTAACAAATAATTGTCTGAAATATGAAGATACCATTGTTATGTTCATTGAAAGCATCTTTCCATAAAAGCGCTGTTTTTTTCTGCAAACTTTGTCACTGGTTTCGACTATTTAAAGACTCTCCTTGAAATACAAAAACGTTCTTTTATTAGCAGTTTGTTATGGATAAGATTGTTTTACGTGCGTACTTTTTTTGAGTAAATATTTTTAACAAAAGTAAACCACACTCAACAGCGCCGTTATATTAGGTAGAATAATTGTACAGTTGATTAGCTTGATCTTAATGTTTTGCATTTTTCCTAACAGTCATTAGAATATACCTGTTGAAAAGTCGCCAACGTTTTTGCTTCTGATTTTGTGTGATTATTCGACGAGTTTGAAAATTCTCCTGAAATTAATGATACAAAATAGTCAATAATTGTATATTGATGAAGTAAGTAATCAATGTATAATGGAAAACAATGTATACTTTATATTTTTGTTCATTCATATTTTTTACAAACATAATTAGTAACTAAAAATGCAGACATATGTGTGTTCGAATGGGTTAACAAATAATTGTCTGAAATATGAAGTTACCATTGTTATGTTCATTGAAAGCATCTTTTCATAAAAGCGTTGATTTATTTTTCTGCAAACTTTGTCACTAGTTTCGACTTTTTAAAGACTCCTTGAAATACAAAAACGTTCTTGTATTAGCAATTTTCTTATGGATAAGATTGTTTTACGTGCGTACTTTTTTTGAGTCAAAATGTTTTAACAAAATTAAACCACACTCAACAGCGCCGTTATATTAGCTAGAATAATTGTACAGTTGATTAGCTTATTCTTGATGTTTTGCATTTTTCCTAACAGTCATTCGAATAACCTGTTTAAAAAGTCGCCAAAATTTTTGCTTCTGATTTTGTGTGATTATTCGACGAGTTTGAAAATACTCCTGAAATTAATAATACAAAATAGTCAATAATTGTATATTGATGAAGTAAGTAATCAATTTATAATGGAAAACAGTGTATACTATATATTTTTGTTCAATCATATTTTTGACAAAAATAATCAATAACTAAGAATGCAGACATATGTGTTCAAATTGGTTAACAACTAATTGTCTGAATTATGAAGTTACTATTGTTATATTCATTGAAAGCATCTTTCATAAAAGCGCTGATTTTTTTTTTCTCAAAACTTTGTCACTAGTTTCGACTTTTTAAAGACTCTCCTTGAAATACAAAAACGTTCTTTTATTAGAAATTGCCTATGGATAAAATTGTTTTACGTGAGTACTTTTTTTGACTTAATATTTTTAACAAAATTTAACCACACTCAACAGCGCTGTTATATTAGGTAGAATAATTGTTCATTCCATTTGTTTGATCTTGATGTTTTGCTTTTTCAATCAGTCATTCGAATATACCTGTTTTAAAAGTCGCCAAATGTTTTTTTCCGATTTTGTGAGATTATTCGTCGAGTTTGGACATTCTCCTGAAATAATAATACAAAATAGTCAATAATTGTATATTGATGAAGTAAGTAATCAATGTATAATGAAAAACAGTGTATACTATATATTTTTGTTCATTCATATTTTTTACAAACATAATCAATAACTAAAAATGCTGGTATATGTGTTCGAATGGGTTTACAACTAATTGTCTGAAATATGAAGTTACCATTGATATGTTCATTGAAAGCATCTTTTAATAAAAGCGTTGATTTATTTTTCTGCAAACTTTGTCACTAGTTTCGACTTTTTAAAGACACTCCTTGAAATACAAAAATGTTCTTTTATTAGCAATTGCTTATGGATAAGATTGTTTTACGTGCGTACTTTTTTGGAGTCAATATTTTTTAACAAAATTAAACCACACTCAACAGCGCCGTTATATTAGCTAGAATAATTGTACAGTTGATTAGCTTATTCTTGATGTTTTGCATTTTTCCTAACAGTCATTCGAATATACCTGTTTAAAAAGTCGCCCAAATGTTTGCTTCTGATTTTGTGTTATTATTCGACGAGTTTAAACATTCTCCTGAAATTAATACAAAATAGTCAATAATTGTATATTGATGAAGTAAGTAATCAATGTATAATGGAAAACAGTGTATACTATATATTTTTGTTCATTCAGATTTTTTACAAAAATAATCAATAACTAAGAATGCATATATATATGTGTTCGAATGGGTTAACAAATAATTGTCTGAAATATAAAGATACCATTGTTATGTTCATTGAAAGCATCTTTCCATAAAAGCGCTGTTTTTTTCTGCAAACTTTGTCACTAGTTTCGACTATTTAAAGACTCTCCTTGAAATACAAAAACGTTCTATTATTAGCAGTTTGTTATGGATAAAATGGTTTACGTGCGTACTTTTTTTGAGTAAATATTTTTAACAAAAGTAAACCACACTCAACAGCGCCGTTATATTAGGTAGAATAATTGTACAGTTGATTAGCTTGATCTTAATGTTTTGCATTTTTCCTAACAGTCATTAGAATATACCTGTTGAAAAGTCGCCAACGTTTTTGCTTCTGATTTTGTGTGATTATTCGACGAGTTTGAAAATTCTCCTGAAATTAATGATACAAAATAGTCAATAATTGTATATTGATGAAGTAAGTAATCAATGTATAATGGAAAACAATGTATACTTTATATTTTTGTTCATTCATATTTTTTACAAACATAATTAGTAACTAAAAATGCAGACATATGTGTGTTCGAATGGGTTAACAAATAATTGTCTGAAATATGAAGTTACCATTGTTATGTTCATTGAAAGCATCTTTTCATAAAAGCGTTGATTTATTTTTCTGCAAACTTTGTCACTAGTTTCGACTTTTTAAAGACTCTCCTTGAAATACAAAAACGTTCTTGTATTAGCAATTTGCTTATGGATAAGATTGTTTTACGTGCGTACTTTTTTTGAGTCAATATTTTTTAACAAAATTAAACCACACTCAACAGCGCCGTTATATTAGCTAGAATAATTGTACAGTTGATTAGCTTATTCTTGATGTTTTGCATTTTTCCTAACAGTCATTCGAATATACCTGTTTAAAAAGTCGCCAAAATTTTTGCTTCTGATTTTGTGTGATTATTCGACGAGTTTGAAAATACTCCTGAAATTAATAATACAAAATAGTCAATAATTGTATATTGATGAAGTAAGTAATCAATGTATAATGGAAAACAGTGTATACTATATATTTTTGTTCAATCATATTTTTGACAAAAATAATCAATAACTAAGAATGCAGACATATGTGTTCAAATTGGTTAACAACTAATTGTCTGAATTATGAAGTTACTATTGTTATATTCATTGAAAGCATCTTTCATAAAAGCGCTGATTTTTTTTTTCTCCAAACTTTGTCACTAGTTTCGACTTTTTAAAGACTCTCCTTGAAATACAAAAACGTTCTTTTATTAGAAATTGCCTATGGATAAAATTGTTTTACGTGCGTACTTTTTTTGACTTAATATTTTTAACAAAATTTAACCACACTCAACAGCGCTGTTATATTAGGTAGAATAATTGTTCATTTCATTTGTTTGATCTTGATGTTTTGCTTTTTCAAACAGTCATTCGAATATACCTGTTTAAAAAGTCGCCAAATGTTTTTTTCCGATTTTGTGAGATTATTCGTCGAGTTTGGACATTCTCCTGAAATAATAATACAAAATAGTCAATAATTGTATATTGATGAAGTAAGTAATCAATGTATAATGGAAAACAGTGTATACAATATATTTTTGTTCATTCATATTTTTTACAAACATAATCAATAACTAAAAATGCTGGTATATGTGTTCGAATGGGTTTACAACTAATTGTCTGAAATATGAAGTTACTATTGATATGTTCATTGAAAGCATCTTTTAATAAAAGCGTTGATTTATTTTTCTGCAAACTTTGTCACTAGTTTCGACTTTTTAAAGACACTCCTTGAAATACAAAAACGTTCTTTTATTAGCAATTGCTTATGGATAAGATTGTTTTACGTGCGTACTTTTTTGGAGTCAATATTTTTTAACAAAATTAAACCACACTCAACAGCGCCGTTATATTAGCTAGAATAGTTGTACAGTTGATTAGCTTATTCTTGATGTTTTGCATTTTTCCTAACAGTCATTCGAATATACCTGTTTAAAAAGTCGCCCAAATGTTTGCTTCTGATTTTGTGTTATTATTCGACGAGTTTAAACATTCTCCTGAAATTAATACAAAATAGTCAATAATTGTATATTGATGAAGTAAGTAATCAATGTATAATGGAAAACAGTGTATACTATATATTTTTGTTCATTCAGATTTTTTACAAAAATAATCAATAACTAAGAATGCATATATATATGTGTTCGAATGGGTTAACAAATAATTGTCTGAAATATGAAGATACCATTGTTATGTTCATTGAAAGCATCTTTCCATAAAAGCGCTGTTTTTTTCTGCAAACTTTGTCACTAGTTTCGACTATTTAAAGACTCTCCTTGAAATACAAAAACGTTCTTTTATTAGCAGTTTGTTATGGATAAGATTGTTTTACGTGCGTACTTTTTTTGAGTAAATATTTTTAACAAAAGTAAACCACACTCAACAGCGCCGTTATATTAGGTAGAATAATTGTACAGTTGATTAGCTTGATCTTAATGTTTTGCATTTTTCCTAACAGTCATTAGAATATACCTGTTGAAAAGTCGCCAACGTTTTTGCTTCTGATTTTGTGTGATTATTCGACGAGTTTGAAAATACTCCTGAAATTAATGATACAAAATAGTCAATAATTGTATATTGATGAAGTAAGTAATCAATGTATAATAGAAAACAATGTACACTTTATATTTTTGTTCATTCATATTTTTTACAAACATAATTAGTAACTAAAAATGCAGACATATGTGTGTTCGAATGGGTTAACAAATAATTGTCTGAAATATGAAGTTACCATTGTTATGTTCATTGAAAGCATCTTTTCATAAAAGCGTTGATTTATTTTTCTGCAAACTTTGTCACTAGTTTCGACTTTTTAAAGACTCTCCTTGAAATACAAAAACGTTCTTGTATTAGCAATTTGCTTATGGATAAGATTGTTTTACGTGCGTACTTTTTTTGAGTCAATATTTTTTAACAAAATTAAACCACACTCAACAGCGCCGTTATATTAGCTAGAATAATTGTACAGTTGATTAGCTTATTCTTGATGTTTTGCATTTTTCCTAACAGTCATTCGAATATACCTGTTTAAAAAGTCGCCAAAATTTTTGCTTCTGATTTTGTGTGATTATTCGACGAGTTTGAAAATACTCCTGAAATTAATAATACAAAATAGTCAATAATTGTATATTGATGAAGTAAGTAATCAATGTATAATGGAAAACAGTGTATACTATATATTTTTGTTCAATCATATTTTTGACAAAAATAATCAATAACTAAGAATGCAGACATATGTGTTCAAATTGGTTAACAACTAATTGTCTGAATTATGAAGTTACTATTGTTATATTCATTGAAAGCATCTTTCATAAAAGCGCTGATTTTTTTTTTCTCCAAACTTTGTCACTAGTTTCGACTTTTTAAAGACTCTCCTTGAAATACAAAAACGTTCTTTTATTAGCAATTGCTTATGGATAAGATTGTTTTACGTGCGTACTTTTTTGGAGTCAATATTTTTAACAAAAGTAAACCACACTCAACAGCGCCGTTATATTAGGTAGAATAATTGTACAGTTGATTAGCTGGATCTTGATGTTTTGCATTTTTCCTAACAGTCATTAGAATATACCTGTTGAAAAGTCGCCAACGTTTTTGCTTCTGATTTTGTGTGATTATTCGACGAGTTTGAAAACTCTCCTGAAATTAATAATACAAAATAGTCAATAATTGTATATTGATGAAGTAAGTAATCAATGTATAATGGAAAACAATGTATACTATATATTTTTGTTCATTCATATTTTTTACAAACATAATTAGTAACTAAAAATGCAGGTATGTGTGTTCGAATGGGTTTTCATCTAATTGTCTGAAATATGAAGTTACCATTGTTATGTTCATTGAAAGCATCCTTTCATAAAAGCGTTGATTTATTTTTCTGCAAACTTTGTCACTAGTTTCGACTTTTTAAAGACTCTCCTTGAAATACAAAAACGTTCTTTTATTAGCAATTGCTTATGGATAAGATTGTTTTACGTTCGTATTTTTTTGGAGTCAATATTTTTAACAAAATTAAACCACACTGAACATTCTTTGGAAATTAACAATACAAAATAGTCAATAATTGTATATTGATGAAGTAAGTAATCAATGTATAATGGAAAACAGTGTATCCTATATATTTTTGTTCATTCAGATTTTTTACAAAAATAATCAATAACTAAGAATGCAGATATATATGTGTTCGAATGGGTTAACAAATAATTGTCTGAAATATGAAGATACCATTGTTATGTTCATTGAAAGCATCTTTCCATAAAAGCGCTGTTTTTTTTCTGTAAAATTTGTCACTAGTTTCGAATATTTAAAGACTCTCCTTCAAATACAAAAACGTTCTTTTATTAGCAGTTGCTTATGGATAAGATTGTTTTACGTGCGTATTTTTTTGGAGTCAATATTTTTAACAAAATTAAACCACACTCAACAGCGCCGTTATATTAGGTAGAATAATTGTACAGTTGATTAGCTTGATCTTAATCTTTGCATTTTTCCTAACAGTCATTCGAATATACCTGTTTAAAAAGTCGCCCAAATGTTTGCTTCTGATTTTGTGTTATTATTCGACGAGTTTAAACATTCTCCTGAAATTAATACAAAATAGTCAATAATTGTATATTGATGAAGTAAGTAATCAATGTATAATGGAAAACAGTGTATACTATATATTTTTGTTCATTCAGATTTTTTACAAAAATAATCAATAACTAAGAATGCATATATATATGTGTTCGAATGGGTTAACAAATAATTGTCTGAAATATGAAGATACCATTGTTATGTTCATTGAAAGCATCTTTCCATAAAAGCGCTGTTTTTTTCTGCAAACTTTGTCACTGGTTTCGACTATTTAAAGACTCTCCTTGAAATACAAAAACGTTCTTTTATTAGCAGTTTGTTATGGATAAGATTGTTTTACGTGCGTACTTTTTTTGAGTAAATATTTTTAACAAAAGTAAACCACACTCAACAGCGCCGTTATATTAGGTAGAATAATTGTACAGTTGATTAGCTTGATCTTAATGTTTTGCATTTTTCCTAACAGTCATTAGAATATACCTGTTGAAAAGTCGCCAACGTTTTTGCTTCTGATTTTGTGTGATTATTCGACGAGTTTGAAAATTCTCCTGAAATTAATGATACAAAATAGTCAATAATTGTATATTGATGAAGTAAGTAATCAATGTATAATGGAAAACAATGTATACTTTATATTTTTGTTCATTCATATTTTTTACAAACATAATTAGTAACTAAAAATGCAGACATATGTGTGTTCGAATGGGTTAACAAATAATTGTCTGAAATATGAAGTTACCATTGTTATGTTCATTGAAAGCATCTTTTCATAAAAGCGTTGATTTATTTTTCTGCAAACTTTGTCACTAGTTTCGACTTTTTAAAGACTCCTTGAAATACAAAAACGTTCTTGTATTAGCAATTTTCTTATGGATAAGATTGTTTTACGTGCGTACTTTTTTTGAGTCAAAATGTTTTAACAAAATTAAACCACACTCAACAGCGCCGTTATATTAGCTAGAATAATTGTACAGTTGATTAGCTTATTCTTGATGTTTTGCATTTTTCCTAACAGTCATTCGAATATACCTGTTTAAAAAGTCGCCAAAATTTTTGCTTCTGATTTTGTGTGATTATTCGACGAGTTTGAAAATACTCCTGAAATTAATGATACAAAATAGTCAATAATTGTATATTGATGAAGTAAGTAATCAATGTATAATGGAAAACAGTGTATACTATATATTTTTGTTCAATCATATTTTTGACAAAAATAATCAATAACTAAGAATGCAGACATATGTGTTCAAATTGGTTAACAACTAATTGTCTGAATTATGAAGTTACTATTGTTATATTCATTGAAAGCATCTTTCATAAAAGCGCTGATTTTTTTTCTTCTCAAAACTTTGTCACTAGTTTCGACTTTTTAAAGACTCTCCTTGAAATACAAAAACGTTCTTTTATTAGAAATTGCCTATGGATAAAATTGTTTTACGTGAGTACTTTTTTTGACTTAATATTTTTAACAAAATTTAACCACACTCAACAGCGCTATTATATTAGGTAGAATAATTGTTCATTCCATTTGTTTTATCTTGATGTTTTGCTTTTTCAAACAGTCATTCGAATATACCTGTTTTAAAAGTCGCCAAATGTTTTTTTCCGATTTTGTGAGATTATTCGGCGAGTTTGGACATTCTCCTGAAATAATAATACAAAATAGTCAATAATTGTATATTGATGAAGTAAGTAATCAATGTATAATGAAAAACAGTGTATACTATATATTTTTGTTCATTCATATTTTTTACAAACATAATCAATAACTAAAAATGCTGGTATATGTGTTCGAATGGGTTTACAACTAATTGTCTGAAATATGAAGTTACCATTGATATGTTCATTGAAAGCATCTTTTAATAAAAGCGTTGATTTATTTTTCTGCAAACTTTGTCACTAGTTTCGACTTTTTAAAGACACTCCTTGAAATACAAAAATGTTCTTTTATTAGCAATTGCTTATGGATAAGATTGTTTTACGTGCGTACTTTTTTGGAGTCAATATTTTTTAACAAAATTAAACCACACTCAACAGCGCCGTTATATTAGCTAGAATAATTGTACAGTTGATTAGCTTATTCTTGATGTTTTGCATTTTTCCTAACAGTCATTCGAATATACCTGTTTAAAAAGTCGCCAAAATGTTTGCTTCTGATTTTGTGTTATTATTCGACGAGTTTAAACATTCTCCTGAAATTAATACAAAATAGTCAATAATTGTATATTGATGAAGTAAGTAATCAATGTATAATGGAAAACAGTGTATACTATATATTTTTGTTCATTCAGATTTTTTACAAAAATAATCAATAACTAAGAATGCATATATATATGTGTTCGAATGGGTTAACAAATAATTGTCTGAAATATAAAGATACCATTGTTATGTTCATTGAAAGCATCTTTCCATAAAAGCGCTGTTTTTTTCTGCAAACTTTGTCACTAGTTTCGACTATTTAAAGACTCTCCTTGAAATACAAAAACGTTCTTTTATTAGCAGTTTGTTATGGATAAGATTGTTTTACGTGCGTACTTTTTTTGAGTAAATATTTTTAACAAAAGTAAACCACACTCAACAGCGCCGTTATATTAGGTAGAATAATTGTACAGTTGATTAGCTTGATCTTAATGTTTTGCATTTTTCCTAACAGTCATTAGAATATACCTGTTGAAAAGTCGCCAACGTTTTTGCTTCTGATTTTGTGTGATTATTCGACGAGTTTGAAAATACTCCTGAAATTAATGATACAAAATAGTCAATAATTGTATATTGATGAAGTAAGTAATCAATGTATAATAGAAAACAATGTACACTTTATATTTTTGTTCATTCATATTTTTTACAAACATAATTAGTAACTAAAAATGCAGACATATGTGTGTTCGAATGGGTTAACAAATAATTGTCTGAAATATGAAGTTACCATTGTTATGTTCATTGAAAGCATCTTTTCATAAAAGCGTTGATTTATTTTTCTGCAAACTTTGTCACTAGTTTCGACTTTTTAAAGACTCTCCTTGAAATACAAAAACGTTCTTGTATTAGCAATTTGCTTATGGATAAGATTGTTTTACGTGCGTACTTTTTTTGAGTCAATATTTTTTAACAAAATTAAACCACACTCAACAGCGCCGTTATATTAGCTAGAATAATTGTACAGTTGATTAGCTTATTCTTGATGTTTTGCATTTTTCCTAACAGTCATTCGAATATACCTGTTTAAAAAGTCGCCAAAATTTTTGCTTCTAATTTTGTGTGATTATTCGACGAGTTTGAAAATACTCCTGAAATCAATAATACAAAATAGTCAATAATTGTATATTGATGAAGTAAGTAATCAATGTATAATGGAAAACAGTGTATACTATATATTTTTGTTCAATCATATTTTTGACAAAAATAATCAATAACTAAGAATGCAGACATATGTGTTCAAATTGGTTAACAACTAATTGTCTGAATTATGAAGTTACTATTGTTATATTCATTGAAAGCATCTTTCATAAAAGCGCTGATTTTTTTTTTCTCCAAACTTTGTCACTAGTTTCGACTTTTTAAAGACTCTCCTTGAAATACAAAAACGTTCTTTTATTAGAAATTGCCTATGGATAAAATTGTTTTACGTGCGTACGTTTTTTGACTTAATATTTTTAACAAAATTTAACCACACTCAACAGCGCTGTTATATTAGGTAGAATAATTGTTCATTTCATTTGTTTGATCTTGATGTTTTGCTTTTTCAAACAGTCATTCGAATATACCTGTTTAAAAAGTCGCCAAATGTTTTTTTCCGATTTTGTGAGATTATTCGGCGAGTTTGGACATTCTCCTGAAATAATAATACAAAATAGTCAATAATTGTATATTGATGAAGTAAGTAATCAATGTATAATGGAAAACAGTGTATACTATATATTTTTGTTCATTCATATTTTTTACAAACATAATCAATAACTAAAAATGCTGGTATATGTGTTCGAATGGGTTTACAACTAATTGTCTGAAATATGAAGTTACCATTGATATGTTCATTGAAAGCATCTTTTAATAAAAGCGTTGATTTATTTTTCTGCAAACTTTGTCACTAGTTTCGACTTTTTAAAGACACTCCTTGAAATACAAAAACGTTCTTTTATTAGCAATTGCTTATGGATAAGATTGTTTTACGTGCGTACTTTTTTGGAGTCAATATTTTTTAACAAAATTAAACCACACTCAACAGCGCCGTTATATTAGCTAGAATAATTGTACAGTTGATTAGCTTATTCTTGATGTTTTGCATTTTTCCTAACAGTCATTCGAATATACCTGTTTAAAAAGTCGCCCAAATGTTTGCTTCTGATTTTGTGTTATTATTCGACGAGTTTAAACATTCTCCTGAAATTAATACAAAATAGTCAATAATTGTATATTGATGAAGTAAGTAATCAATGTATAATGGAAAACAGTGTATACTATATATTTTTGTTCATTCAGATTTTTTACAAAAATAATCAATAACTAAGAATGCATATATATATGTGTTCGAATGGGTTAACAAATAATTGTCTGAAATATAAAGATACCATTGTTATGTTCATTGAAAGCATCTTTCCATAAAAGCGCTGTTTTTTTCTGCAAACTTTGTCACTAGTTTCGACTATTTAAAGACTCTCCTTGAAATACAAAAACGTTCTTTTATTAGCAGTTTGTTATGGATAAGATTGTTTTACGTGCGTACTTTTTTTGAGTAAATATTTTTAACAAAAGTAAACCACACTCAACAGCGCCGTTATATTAGGTAGAATAATTGTACAGTTGATTAGCTTGATCTTAATGTTTTGCATTTTTCCTAACAGTCATTAGAATATACCTGTTGAAAAGTCGCCAACGTTTTTGCTTCTGATTTTGTGTGATTATTCGACGAGTTTGAAAATTCTCCTGAAATTAATGATACAAAATAGTCAATAATTGTATATTGATGAAGTAAGTAATCAATGTATAATGGAAAACAATGTATACTTTATATTTTTGTTCATTCATATTTTTTACAAACATAATTAGTAACTAAAAATGCAGACATATGTGTGTTCGAATGGGTTAACAAATAATTGTCTGAAATATGAAGTTACCATTGTTATGTTCATTGAAATCATCTTTTCATAAAAGCGTTGATTTATTTTTCTGCAAACTTTGTCACTAGTTTCGACTTTTTAAAGACTCTCCTTGAAATACAAAAACGTTCTTGTATTAGCAATTTGCTTATGGATAAGATTGTTTTACGTGCGTACTTTTTTTGAGTCAATATTTTTTAACAAAATTAAACCACACTCAACAGCGCCGTTATATTAGCTAGAATAATTGTACAGTTGATTAGCTTATTCTTGATGTTTTGCATTTTTCCTAACAGTCATTCGAATATACCTGTTTAAAAAGTCGCCAAAATTTTTGCTTCTGATTTTGTGTGATTATTCGACGAGTTTGAAAATACTCCTGAAATTAATAATACAAAATAGTCAATAATTGTATATTGATGAAGTAAGTAATCAATGTATAATGGAAAACAGTGTATACTATATATTTTTGTTCAATCATATTTTTGACAAAAATAATCAATAACTAAGAATGCAGACATATGTGTTCAAATTGGTTAACAACTAATTGTCTGAATTATGAAGTTACTATTGTTATATTCATTGAAAGCATCTTTCATAAAAGCGCTGATTTTTTTTTTCTCCAAACTTTGTCACTAGTTTCGACTTTTTAAAGACTCTCCTTGAAATACAAAAACGTTCTTTTATTAGAAATTGCCTATGGATAAAATTGTTTTACGTGCGTACTTTTTTTTACTTAATATTTTCAACAAAATTTAACCACACTCAACAGCGCTGTTATATTAGGTAGAATAATTGTTCATTTCATTTGTTTGATCTTGATGTTTTGCTTTTTCAAACAGTCATTCGAATATACCTGTTTAAAAAGTCGCCAAATGTTTTTTTCCGATTTTGTGAGATTATTCGGCGAGTTTGGACATTCTCCTGAAATAATAATACAAAATAGTCAATAATTGTATATTGATGAAGTAAGTAATCAATGTATAATGGAAAACAGTGTATACTTTATATTTTTGTTCATTCATATTTTTTACAAACATAATCAATAACTAAAAATGCTGGTATATGTGTTCGAATGGGTTTACAACTAATTGTCTGAAATATGAAGTTACCATTGATATGTTCATTGAAAGCATCTTTTAATAAAAGCGTTGATTTATTTTTCTGCAAACTTTGTCACTAGTTTCGACTTTTTAAAGACACTCCTTGAAATACAAAAACGTTCTTTTATTAGCAATTGCTTATGGATAAGATTGTTTTACGTGCGTACTTTTTTGGAGTCAATATTTTTTAACAAAATTAAACCACACTCAACAGCGCCGTTATATTAGCTAGAATAATTGTACAGTTGATTAGCTTATTCTTGATGTTTTGCATTTTTCCTAACAGTCATTCGAATATACCTGTTTAAAAAGTCGCCCAAATGTTTGCTTCTGATTTTGTGTTATTATTCGACGAGTTTAAACATTCTCCTGAAATTAATACAAAATAGTCAATAATTGTATATTGATGAAGTAAGTAATCAATGTATAATGGAAAACAGTGTATACTATATATTTTTGTTCATTCAGATTTTTTACAAAAATAATCAATAACTAAGAATGCATATATATATGTGTTCGGATGGGTTAACAAATAATTGTCTGAAATATGAAGATACCATTGTTATGTTCATTGAAAGCATCTTTCCATAAAAGCGCTGTTTTTTTCTGCAAACTTTGTCACTAGTTTCGACTATTTAAAGACTCTCCTTGAAATACAAAAACGTTCTTTTATTAGCAGTTTGTTATGGATAAGATTGTTTTACGTGCGTACTTTTTTTGAGTAAATATTTTTAACAAAAGTAAACCACACTCAACAGCGCCGTTATATTAGGTAGAATAATTGTACAGTTGATTAGCTTGATCTTAATGTTTTGCATTTTTCCTAACAGTCATTAGAATATACCTGTTGAAAAGTCGCCAACGTTTTTGCTTCTGATTTTGTGTGATTATTCGACGAGTTTGAAAATTCTCCTGAAATTAATGATACAAAATAGTCAATAATTGTATATTGATGAAGTAAGTAATCAATGTATAATGGAAAACAATGTATACTTTATATTTTTGTTCATTCATATTTTTTACAAAAATAATTAGTAACTAAAAATGCAGACATATGTGTGTTCGAATGGGTTAACAAATAATTGTCTGAAATATGAAGTTACCATTGTTATGTTCATTGAAAGCATCTTTTCATAAAAGCGTTGATTTATTTTTCTGCAAACTTTGTCACTAGTTTCGACTTTTTAAAGACTCTCCTTGAAATACAAAAACGTTCTTGTATTAGCAATTTGCTTATGGATAAGATTGGTTTACGTGCGTACTTTTTTTGAGTCAATATTTTTTTACAAAATTAAACCACACTCAACAGCGCCGTTATATTAGCTAGAATAATTGTACAGTTGATTAGCTTATTCTTGATGTTTTGCATTTTTCCTAACAGTCATTCGAATATACCTGTTTATAAAGTCGCCAAAATTTTTGCTTCTGATTTTGTGTGATTATTCGACGAGTTTGAAAATACTCCTGAAATCAATAATACAAAATAGTCAATAATTGTATATTGATGAAGTAAGTAATCAATGTATAATGGAAAACAGTGTATACTATATATTTTTGTTCAATCATATTTTTGACAAAAATAATCAATAACTAAGAATGCAGACATATGTGTTCAAATTGGTTAACAACTAATTGTCTGAATTATGAAGTTACTATTGTTATATTCATTGAAAGCATCTTTCATAAAAGCGCTGATTTTTTTTTTCTCCAAACTTTGTCACTAGTTTCGACTTTTTAAAGACTCTCCTTGAAATACAAAAACGTTCTTTTATTAGAAATTGCCTATGGATAAAATTGTTTTACGTGCGTACTTTTTTTTACTTAATATTTTTAACAAAATTTAACCACACTCAACAGATCTGTTATATTAGGTAGAATAATTGTTCATTTCATTTGTTTGATCTTGATGTTTTGCTTTTTCAAACAGTCATTCGAATATACCTGTTTAAAAAGTCGCCAAATGTTTTCTTCCGATTTTGTGAGATTATTCGTCGACTTTGGACATTCTCCTGAAATAATAATACAAAATAGTCAATAATTGTATATTGATGAAGTAAGTAATCAATGTATAATGGAAAACAGTGTATACTATATATTTTTGTTCCTTCATATTTTTTACAAACATAATCAATAACTAAAAATGCTGGTATATGTGTTGGAATGGGTTTACAACTAAATGTCTGAAATATGAAGTAACCATTGATATGTTCATTGAAAGCATCTTTTAATAAAAGCGTTGATTTATTTTTCTGCAAACTTTGTCACTAGTTTCGACTTTTTAAAGACACTCCTTGAAATACAAAAACGTTCTTTTATTAGCAATTGCTTATGGATAAGATTGTTTTACGTGCGTACTTTTTTTGAGTCAATATTTTTAACAAAAGTAAACCACACTCAACAGCGCCGTTATATTAGGTAGAATAACTGTACAGTTGATTAGCTTGATCTTGATGTTTTGCTTTTTTCCTAACAGTCATTCGAATATACCTGTTTAAAAAGTCGCCAAACTGTTTCTTCCGATTTGGTGAGATTATTCGACGAGTTTGAACATTCTCCTGAAATTAATAATACAAAATAGTCAATAATTGTATATTGATGAAGTAAGTAATCAATGTATAATGGATAACAATGTATACTATATATTTTTGTGCATTCATATTTTTACAAACATAATTAGTAACTAAAAATGCAGGTATGTGTGTTCGAATGGGTTTACGTCTAATTGTCTGAAATATGAAGTTATCATTGTTATGTTCATTGAAAGCATCTTTTAATAAAAGCGTTGATTTATTTTTCTGCAAACTTTGTCACTAGTTTCGACTTTTTAAAGACACTCCTTGAAATACAAAAACGTTCTTTTATTAGCAATTGCTTATGGATAAGATTGTTTTACGTGCGTACTTTTTTGGAGTCAATATTTTTTAACAAAATTAAACCACACTCAACAGCGCCGTTATATTAGCTAGAATAATTGTACAGTTGATTAGCTTATTCTTGATGTTTTGCATTTTTCCTAACAGTCATTCGAATATACCTGTTTAAAAAGTCGCCCAAATGTTTGCTTCTGATTTTGTGTTATTATTCGACGAGTTTAAACATTCTCCTGAAATTAATACAAAATAGTCAATAATTGTATATTGATGAAGTAAGTAATCAATGTATAATGGAAAACAGTGTATACTATATATTTTTGTTCATTCAGATTTTGTACAAAAATAATCAATAACTAAGAATGCATATATATATGTGTTCGAATGGGTTAACAAATAATTGTCTGAAATATAAAGATACCATTGTTATGTTCATTGAAAGCATCTTTCCATAAAAGCGCTGTTTTTTTCTGCAAACTTTGTCACTAGTTTCGACTATTTAAAGACTCTCCTTGAAATACAAAAACGTTCTTTTATTAGCAGTTTGTTATGGATAAGATTGTTTTACGTGCGTACTTTTTTTGAGTAAATATTTTTAACAAAAGTAAACCACACTCAACAGCGCCGTTATATTAGGTAGAATAATTGTACAGTTGATTAGCTTGATCTTAATGTTTTGCATTTTTCCTAACAGTCATTAGAATATACCTGTTGAAAAGTCGCCAACGTTTTTGCTTCTGATTTTGTGTGATTATTCGACGAGTTTGAAAATTCTCCTGAAATTAATGATACAAAATAGTCAATAATTGTATATTGATGAAGTAAGTAATCAATGTATAATGGAAAACAATGTATACTTTATATTTTTGTTCATTCATATTTTTTACAAACATAATTAGTAACTAAAAATGCAGACATATGTGTGTTCGAATGGGTTAACAAATAATTGTCTGAAATATGAAGTTACCATTGTTATGTTCATT
Organism: Mytilus californianus; assembly: GCF_021869535.1. NCBI lineage: Eukaryota > Metazoa > Mollusca > Bivalvia > Mytilida > Mytilidae > Mytilus > Mytilus californianus. The sequence continues at coordinate 1,209,306 of NW_026262581.1, forward strand.
GAAAGCATCTTTTCATAAAAGCGTTGATTTATTTTTCTGCAAACTTTGTCACTAGTTTCGACTTTTTAAAGACTCTCCTTGAAATACAAAAACGTTCTTGTATTAGCAATTTGCTTATGGATAAGATTGGTTTACGTGCGTACTTTTTTAGAGTCAATATTTTTTAACAAAATTAAACCACACTCAACAGCGCCGTTATATTAGCTAGAATAATTGTACAGTTGATTAGCTTATTCTTGATGTTTTGCATTTTTCCTAACAGTCATTCGAATATACCTGTTTAAAAAGTCGCCCAAATGTTTGCTTCTGATTTTGTGTTATTATTCGACGAGTTTAAACATTCTCCTGAAATTAATACAAAATAGTCAATAATTGTATATTGATGAAGTAAGTAATCAATGTATAATGGAAAACAGTGTATACTATATATTTTTGTTCATTCAGATTTTTTACAAAAATAATCAATAACTAAGAATGCATATATATATGTGTTCGGATGGGTTAACAAATAATTGTCTGAAATATAAAGATACCATTGTTATGTTCATTGAAAGCATCTTTCCATAAAAGCGCTGTTTTTTTCTGCAAACTTTGTCACTAGTTTCGACTATTTAAAGACTCTCCTTGAAATACAAAAACGTTCTTTTATTAGCAGTTTGTTATGGATAAGATTGTTTTACGTGCGTACTTTTTTTGAGTAAATATTTTTAACAAAAGTAAACCACACTCAACAGCGCCGTTATATTAGGTAGAATAATTGTACAGTTGATTAGCTTGATCTTAATGTTTTGCATTTTTCCTAACAGTCATTAGAATATACCTGTTGAAAAGTCGCCAACGTTTTTGCTTCTGATTTTGTGTGATTATTCGACGAGTTTGAAAATTCTCATGAAATTAATGATACAAAATAGTCAATAATTGTATATTGATGAAGTAAGTAATCAATGTATAATGGAAAACAATGTATACTTTATATTTTTGTTCATTCATATTTTTTACAAACATAATTAGTAACTAAAAATGCAGACATATGTGTGTTCGAATGGGTTAACAAATAATTGTCTGAAATATGAAGTTACCATTGTTATGTTCATTGAAAGCATCTTTTCATAAAAGCGTTGATTTATTTTTCTGCAAACTTTGTCACTAGTTTCGACTTTTTAAAGACTCTCCTTGAAATACAAAAACGTTCTTGTATTAGCAATTTGCTTATGGATAAGATTGGTTTACGTGCGTACTTTTTTAGAGTCAATATTTTTTAACAAAATTAAACCACACTCAACAGCGCCGTTATATTAGCTAGAATAATTGTACAGTTGATTAGCTTATTCTTGATGTTTTGCATTTTTCCTAACAGTCATTCGAATATACCTGTTTAAAAAGTCGCCCAAATGTTTGCTTCTGATTTTGTGTTATTATTCGACGAGTTTAAACATTATCCTGAAATTAATACAAAATAGTCAATAATTGTATATTGATGAAGTAAGTAATCAATGTATAATGGAAAACAGTGTATACTATATATTTTTGTTCATTCAGATTTTTTACAAAAATAATCAATAACTAAGAATGCATATATATATGTGTTCGGATGGGTTAACAAATAATTGTCTGAAATATAAAGATACCATTGTTATGTTCATTGAAAGCATCTTTCCATAAAAGCGCTGTTTTTTTCTGCAAACTTTGTCACTAGTTTCGACTATTTAAAGACTCTCCTTGAAATACAAAAACGTTCTTTTATTAGCAGTTTGTTATGGATAAGATTGTTTTACGTGCGTACTTTTTTTGAGTAAATATTTTTAACAAAAGTAAACCACACTCAACAGCGCCGTTATATTAGGTAGAATAATTGTACAGTTGATTAGCTTGATCTTAATGTTTTGCATTTTTCCTAACAGTCATTAGAATATACCTGTTGAAAAGTCGCCAACGTTTTTGCTTCTGATTTTGTGTGATTATTCGACGAGTTTGAAAATTCTCATGAAATTAATGATACAAAATAGTCAATAATTGTATATTGATGAAGTAAGTAATCAATGTATAATGGAAAACAATGTATACTTTATATTTTTGTTCATTCATATTTTTTACAAACATAATTAGTAACTAAAAATGCAGACATATGTGTGTTCGAATGGGTTAACAAATAATTGTCTGAAATATGAAGTTACCATTGTTATGTTCATTGAAAGCATCTTTTCATAAAAGCGTTGATTTATTTTTCTGCAAACTTTGTCACTAGTTTCGACTTTTTAAAGACTCTCCTTGAAATACAAAAACGTTCTTGTATTAGCAATTTGCTTATGGATAAGATTGGTTTACGTGCGTACTTTTTTAGAGTCAATTTTTTTTTACAAAATTAAACCACACTCAACAGCGCCGTTATATTAGCTAGAATAATTGTACAGTTGATTAGCTTATTCTTGATGTTTTGCATTTTTCCTAACAGTCATTCGAACATACCTGTTTAAAAAGTCGCCAAAATTTTTGCTTCTGATTTTGTGTGATTATTCGACGAGTTTGAAAATACTCCTGAAATTAATAATACAAAATAGTCAATAATTGTATATTGATGAAGTAAGTAATCAATGTATAATGGAAAACAGTGTATACTATATATTTTTGTTCAATCATATTTTTGACAAAAATAATCAATAACTAAGAATGCAGACATATGTGTTCAAATTGGTTAACAACTAATTGTCTGAATTATGAAGTTACTATTGTTATATTCATTGAAAGCATCTTTCATAAAAGCGCTGATTTTTTTTTCTCCAAACTTTGTCACTAGTTTCGACTTTTTAAAGACTCTCCTTGAAATACAAAAACGTTCTTTTATTAGAAATTGCCTATGGATAAAATTGTTTTACGTGCGTACTTTTTTTTACTTAATATTTTTAACAAAATTTAACCACACTCAACAGCGCTGTTATATTAGGTAGAATAATTGTTCATTTCATTTGTTTGATCTTGATGTTTTGCTTTTTCAAACAGTCATTCGAATATACCTGTTTAAAAAGTCGCCAAATGTTTTCTTCCGATTTTGTGAGATTATTCGTCGAGTTTGGACATTCTCCTGAAATAATAATACAAAATAGTCAATAATTGTATATTGATGAAGTAAGTAATCAATGTATAATGGAAAACAGTGTATACTATATATTTTTGTTCATTCATATTTTTTACAAACATAATCAATAACTAAAAATGCTGGTATATGTGTTGGAATGGGTTTACAACTAAATGTCTGAAATATGAAGTAACCATTGATATGTTCATTGAAAGCATCTTTTAATAAAAGCGTTGATTTATTTTTCTGCAAACTTTGTCACTAGTTTCGACTTTTTAAAGACACTCCTTGAAATACAAAAACGTTCTTTTATTAGCAATTGCTTATGGATAAGATTGTTTTACGTGCGTACTTTTTTTGAGTCAATATTTTTAACAAAAGTAAACCACACTCAACAGCGCCGTTATATTAGGTAGAATAACTGTACAGTTGATTAGCTTGATCTTGATGTTTTGCTTTTTTCCTAACAGTCATTCGAATATACCTGTTTAAAAAGTCGCCAAACTGTTTCTTCCGATTTGGTGAGATTATTCGACGAGTTTGAACATTCTCCTGAAATTAATAATACAAAATAGTCAATAATTGTATATTGATGAAGTAAGTAATCAATGTATAATGGATAACAATGTATACTATATATTTTTGTGCATTCATATTTTTACAAACATAATTAGTAACTAAAAATGCAGGTATGTGTGTTCGAATGGGTTTACGTCTAATTGTCTGAAATATGAAGTTATCATTGTTATGTTCATTGAAAGCATCTTTTAATAAAAGCGTTGATTTATTTTTCTGCAAACTTTGTCACTAGTTTCGACTTTTTAAAGACACTCCTTGAAATACAAAAACGTTCTTTTATTAGCAATTGCTTATGGATAAGATTGTTTTACGTGCGTATTTTTTTGGAGTCAATATTTTTAACAAAATTAAACCACACTCAACTGCGCCGTTATATTAGGTAGAATAATTGTACAGTTGATTAGCTTATTCTGGATGTTTTGCATTTTTCCTAACAGTCATTCAAATATACCTGTTTAAAAAGTCGCCAAAATTTTTGCTTCTGATTTTGTGTGATTATTCGACGAATTTGATAATTCTCCTGAAATTAATAATACAAAATAGTCAATAATTGTATATTGATGAAGTAAGTAATCAATGTATGATGGTAAACAGTGTATACTATATATTTTTGTTCATTCATATTTTTTACAAACATAATCAATAACTAAAAATGCTGGTATATGTGTTCGAATGGGTTTACAACTAATTTTTTGAAATATGAAGTTACCATTGTTATGTTCATTGAAAGCATCTTTTCATAAAAGGGCTGATGTATTTTTTTGCAAACTTTGTCACTAATTTCGGTATTTTAAAGACTTTCCTTGCAATACAAAAATGTTCTTTTATTCGCAATTACTTATGGATAAGATTGTTTTACGTGCGTATTTTTTTGGAGTCAATATTTTTAATAAAAATTAAACCACACTCAACAGCGCCGTTATATTAGGTAAAATAATTGTACAGTTGATAGGCTTATTCTTGATGTTTTGCATTTTTCCTAACAGTCATTCGAATATACCTGTTTAAAAAGTCGCCCAAATGTTTGCTTCTGATTTTGTTTTATTATTCGACGAGTTTAAACATTCTCCTGAAATTAATACAAAATAGTCAATAATTGTATATTGATGAAGTAAGTAATCAATGTATAATGGAAAACAGTGCATACTATATATTTTTGTTTATTCAGATTTTTTACAAAAATAATCAATAACGAAGAATGCATATATATATGTGTTCGAATGGGTTAACAAATAATTGTCTGAAATATGAAGATACCATTGTTATGTTCATTGAAAGCATCTTTCCATAAAAGCGCTGTTTTTTTCTGCAAACTTTGTCACTAGTTTCGACTATTTAAAGACTCTCCTTGAAATACAAAAAAGTTCTTTTATTAGCAGTTTGTTATGGATAAGATTGTTTTACGTGCGTACTTTTTTTGAGTAAATATTTTTAACAAAAGTAAACCACACTCAACAGCGCCGTTATATTAGGTAGAATAATTGTACAGTTGATTAGCTTGATCTTAATGTTTTGCATTTTTCCTAACAGTCATTAGAATATACCTGTTGAAAAGTCGCCAACGTTTTTGCTTCTGATTTTGTGTGATTATTCGACGAGTTTGAAAATTCTCCTGAAATTAATGATACAAAATAGTCAATAATTGTATATTGATGAAGTAAGTAATCAATGTATAATGGAAAACAATGTATACTTTATATTTTTGTTCATTCATATTTTTTACAAACATAATTAGTAACTAAAAATGCAGACATATGTGTGTTCGAATGGGTTAACAAATAATTGTCTGAAATATGAAGTTACCATTGTTATGTTCATTGAAAGCATCTTTTCATAAAAGCGTTTATTTATTTTTCTGCAAACTTTGTCACTAGTTTCGACTTTTTAAAGACTCTCCTTGAAATACAAAAACGTTCTTGTATTAGCAATTTGCTTATGGATAAGATTGTTTTACGTGCGTACTTTTTTGGAGTCAATATTTTTAACAAAAGTAAACCACACTCAACAGCGCCGTTATATTAGGTAGAATAATTGTACAGTTGATTAGCTGGATCTTGATGTTTTGCATTTTTCCTAACAGTCATTAGAATATACCTGTTGAAAAGTCGCCAACGTTTTTGCTTCTGATTTTGTGTGATTATTCGACGAGTTTGAAAACTCTCCTGAAATTAATAATACAAAATAGTCAATAATTGTATATTGATGAAGTAAGTAATCAATGTATAATGGAAAACAATGTATACTATATATTTTTGTTCAGTTATATTTTTTACAAACATAATTAGTAACTAAAAATGCAGGTATGTGTGTTCGAATGGGTTTTCATCTAATTGTCTGAAATATGAAGTTACCATTGTTATGTTCATTGAAAGCATCCTTTCATAAAAGCGTTAATTTAATTTTCTGCAAACTTTGTCACTAGTTTCGACTTTTTAAAGACTCTACTTGAAATACAAAAACGTTCTTTTATTAGCAATTGCTTATGGATAAGATTGTTTTACGTGCGTATTTTTTTGGAGTCAATATTTTTAACAAAATTAAACCACACTGAACATTCTTTGGAAATTAACAATACAAAATAGTCAATAATTGTATATTGATGAAGTAAGTAATCAATGTATAATGGAAAACAGTGTATCCTATATATTTTTGTTCATTCAGATTTTTTACAAAAATAATCAATAACTAAGAATGCAGATATTTATGTGTTCGAATGGGTTTACAACTAACTGTCTGAAATATGAAGTTACCATTGTTATGTTCATTGAAAGCATCTTTTCATTAAAGGGCTGATTTATTTTTTTGCAAACTTTGTCACTAATTTCGGTATTTTAAAGACTTTCCTTGCAATACATAAATGTTCTTTTATTCGCAATTGCTTATGGATAAGATTGTTTTACGTGCGTATTTTTTTAGAGTCAATATTTTTAACAAAATTAAACCACACTCAACAGCGCCGTTATATTAGGTAGAATAAATGTACAGTTGATTAGCTTATACTTGATGTTTTGCATTTTTCCTAATAGTCATTCGAATATACCTGTTTAAAAAGTCGCCAAAATGTTTGCTTCTGATTTTGTGTGATTATTCGACGAGTTTAAACATTCTCCTGAAATTAATAATACAAAAAAGTCAATAATTGTATATTGATGAAGTAAGTAATCAATGTATAATGGAAAACAGTGTATACTATATATTTTTGTTCATTCAGATTTTTTACAAAATTAATCAATAACTAAGAATGCAGATATATATGTGTTCGAATGGGTTAACAAATAATTGTCTGAAATATGAAGATACCATTGTTATGTTCATTGAAAGCATCTTTCCATAAAAGCGCTGTTTTTTTCTGTAAACTTTGTCACTAGTTTCGAATATTTAAAGACTCTCCTTCAAATACAAAAACGTTCTTTTATTAGCAGTTGCTTATGGATAAGATTGTTTTACGTGCGTACTTTTTTGGAGTCAATATTTTTAACAAAAGTAAACCACACTCAACAGCGCCGTTATATTAGGTAGAATAATTGTACAGTTGATTAGCTGGATCTTGATGTTTTGCATTTTTCCTAACAGTCATTAGAATATACCTGTTGAAAAGTCGCCAAATTGGTTAACAACTAATTGTCTGAATTATGAAGTTATTATTGTTATATTCATTGAAAGCATATTTTCATAAAAGCACTGATTTTTTTTTTCTGCAAACTTTGTCACTAGTTTCGACTTTTTAAAGACTCTCCTTAAAATACAAAAACGTTCTTTTATTAGAAATTGCCTATGGATAAAATTGTTTTACGTGCGTACTTTTTTTGACTTAATATTTTTAACAAAATTTAACCACACTCAACAGCGCTGTTATATTAGGTAGAATAATTGTTCATTTCATAAGCTTGATCTTGATGTTTTGCTTTTTGCAAACAGTCATTCGAATATACCTGTTTAAAAAGTCGCCAAATGTTTTCTTCCGATTTTGTGTGATTTTTTGGCGAGTTTGAACATTCTTTGGAAATTAACAATACAAAATAGTCAATAATTGTATATTGATGAAGTAAGTAATCAATGTATAATGGAAAACAGTGTATCCTATATATTTTTGTTCATTCAGATTTTTTACAAAAATAATCAATAACTAAGAATGCAGATATTTATGTGTTCGAATGGGTTTACAACTAACTGTCTGAAATATGAAGTTACCATTGTTATGTTCATTGAAAGCATCTTTTCATAAAAGGGCTGATTTATTTTTCTGCAAACTTTGTCACTAATTTCGGTATTTTAAAGACTTTCCTTGCAATACATAAATGTTCTTTTATTCGCAATTGCTTATGGATAAGATTGTTTTACGTGCGTACTTTTTTGGAGTCAATATTTTTTAACAAAATTAAACCACACTCAACAGCGCCGTTATATTAGCTAGAATAATTGTACATTTGATTAGCTTATTCTTGATGTTTTGCATTTTTCCTAACAGTCATTCGAATATACCTGTTTAAAAAGTCGCATAAATGTTTGCTTATGATTTTGTGTTATTATTTGACGAGTTTAAACATTCTCCTGAAATTAATAATACAAAATAGTCAATAATTGTATATTGATGAAGTAAGTAATCAATGTATAATGGAAAACAGTGTATACTATATATTTTTGTTCATTCATATTTTTTACAAACATAATCAATAACTAAAAATGCTGGTATATGTGTTCGAATGGGTTTACAACTAATTGTCTGAAATATGAAGTTACCATTGTTCTGTTCATTATAAGCATCTTTTCATAAAAGGGCTGATGTATTTTTTTGCAAACTTTGTCACTAATTTCGGTATTTTAAAGACTTTCCTTGCAATACAAAAATGTTCTTTTATTCGTAATTGCTTATGGATAAGATTGTTTTACGTGCGTATTTTTTTGGAGTCAATATTTTTAACAAATTAAACCACACTCAACAGCGTCGTTATATTAGGTAGAATAATTGTACAGTTGATAGGCTTATTCTTGATGTTTTGCATTTTTCCTAACAGTCATTCGAATATACCTGTTTAAAAAGTCGCCCAAATGTTTGCTTATGATTTTGTGTTATTATTTGACGAGTTTAAACATTCTCCTGAAATAATAATACAAAATAGTCAATAATTGTATATTGATGAAGTAAGTAATCAATGTATAATGGAAAACAGTGTATACTATATATTTTTGTTCATTCAGATTTTTTACAAAAATAATCAATAACTAAGAATGCATATATATATGTGTTCGAATGGGTTAACAAATAATTGTTTGAAATATGAAGATACCATTGTTATGTTCATTGAAAGCATCTTTCCATAAAAGCGCTGTTATTTTCTGCAAACTTTGTCACTAGTTTCGAATATTTAAAGACTCTCCTTGAAATACAAAAACGTTCTTTTATTAGCAGTTGCTTATGGATAAGATTGTTTTACGTGCGTACTTTTTTGGAGTCAATATTTTTTAACAAAATTAAACCACACTCAACAGCGCTGTTATATTAGGTAGAATAATTGTTCATTTCATTTGTTTGATCTTGATGTTTTGCTTTTTCAAACAGTCATTCGAATATACCTGTTTAAAAAGTCGCCAAATGTTTTTTTCCGATTTTGTGAGATTATTCGGCGAGTTTGGACATTCTCCTGAAATAATAATACAAAATAGTCAATAATTGTATATTGATGAAGTAAGTAATCAATGTATAATGGAAAACAGTGTATACTATATATTTTTGTTCATTCATATTTTTTACAAACATAATCAATAACTAAAAATGCTGGTATATGTGTTCGAATGGGTTTACAACTAATTGTCTGAAATATGAAGTTACCATTGATATGTTCATTGAAAGCATCTTTTAATAAAAGCGTTGATTTATTTTTCTGCAAACTTTGTCACTAGTTTCGACTTTTTAAAGACACTCCTTGAAATACAAAAACGTTATTTTATTAGCAATTGCTTATGGATAAGATTGTTTTACGTGCGTACTTTTTTGGAGTCAATATTTTTTAACAAAATTAAACCACACTCGACAGCGCCGTTATATTAGCTAGAATAATTGTACAGTTGATTAGCTTATTCTTGATGTTTTGCATTTTTCCTAACAGTCATTCGAATATACCTGTTTAAAAAGTCGCCCAAATGTTTGCTTCTGATTTTGTGTTATTATTCGACGAGTTTAAACATTCTCCTGAAATTAATACAAAATAGTCAATAATTGTATATTGATGAAGTAAGTAATCAATGTATAATGGAAAACAGTGTATACTATATATTTTTGTTCATTCAGATTTTTTACAAAAATAATCAATAACTAAGAATGCATATATATATATGTGTTCGAATGGGTTAACAAATAATTGTCTGAAATATGAAGATACCATTGTTATGTTCATTGAAAGCATCTTTCCATAAAAGCGCTGTTTTTTTCTGCAAACTTTGTCACTAGTTTCGACTATTTAAAGACTCTCCTTGAAATACAAAAACGTTCTTTTATTAGCAGTTTGTTATGGATAAGATTGTTTTACGTGCGTACTTTTTTTGAGTAAATATTATTAACAAAAGTAAACCACACTCAACAGCGCCGTTATATTAGGTAGAATAATTGTACAGTTGATTAGCTTGATCTTAATGTTTTGCATTTTTCCTAACAGTCATTAGAATATACCTGTTGAAAAGTCGCCAACGTTTTTGCTTCTGATTTTGTGTGATTATTCGACGAGTTTGAAAATTCTCCTGAAATTAATGATACAAAATAGTCAATAATTGTATATTGATGAAGTAAGTAATCAATGTATAATGGAAAACAATGTATACTTTATATTTTTGTTCATTCATATTTTTTACAAACATAATTAGTAACTAAAAATGCAGACATATGTGTGTTCGAATGGGTTAACAAATAATTGTCTGAAATATGAAGTTACCATTGTTATGTTCATTGAAAGCATCTTTTCATAAAAGCGTTGATTTATTTTTCTGCAAACTTTGTCACTAGTTTCGACTTTTTAAAGACTCTCCTTGAAATACAAAAACGTTCTTTTATTAGCAGTTTGTTATGGATAAGATTGTTTTACGTGCGTACTTTTTTTGAGTAAATATTTTTAACAAAAGTAAACCACACTCAACAGCGCCGTTATATTAGGTAGAATAATTGTACAGTTGATTAGCTTGATCTTAATGTTTTGCATTTTTCCTAACAGTCATTAGAATATACCTGTTGAAAAGTCGCCAACGTTTTTGCTTCTGATTTTGTGTGATTATTCGACGAGTTTGAAAATTCTCCTGAAATTAATGATACAAAATAGTCAATAATTGTATATTGATGAGGTAAGTAATCAATGTATAATGGAAAACAATGTATACTTTATATTTTTGTTCATTCATATTTTTTACAAACATAATTAGTAACTAAAAATGCAGACATATGTGTGTTCGAATGGGTTAACAAATAATTGTCTGAAATATGAAGTTACCATTGTTATGTTCATTGAAAGCATCTTTTCATAAAAGCGTTGATTTATTTTTCTGCAAACTTTGTCACTAGTTTCGACTTTTTAAAGACTCTCCTTGAAATACAAAAACGTTCTTGTATTAGCAATTTGCTTATGGATAAGATTGTTTTACGTGCGTACTTTTTTTGAGTCAATATTTTTTAACAAAATTAAACCACACTCAACAGCGCTGTTATATTAGCTAGAATAATTGTACAGTTGATTAGCTTATTCTTGATGTTTTGCATTTTTCCTAACAGTCATTCGAATATACCTGTTTAAAAAGTCGCCAAAATTTTTGCTTCTGATTTTGTGTGATTATTCGACGAGTTTGAAAATACTCCTGAAATTAATAATACAAAATAGTCAATAATTGTATATTGATGAAGTAAGTAATCAATGTATAATGGAAAACAGTGTATACTATATATTTTTGTTCAATCATATTTTTGACAAAAATAATCAATAACTAAGAATGCAGACATATGTGTTCAAATTGGTTAACAACTAATTGTCTGAATTATGAAGTTACTATTGTTATATTCATTGAAAGCATCTTTCATAAAAGCGCTGATTTTTTTTTTCTCCAAACTTTGTCACTACTTTCGACTTTTTAAAGACTCTCCTTGAAATACAAAAACGTTCTTTTATTAGAAATTGCCTATGGATAAAATTGTTTTACGTGCGTATTTTTTTTGACTTAATATTTTTAACAAAATTTAACCACACTCAACAGCGCTGTTATATTAGGTAGAATAATTGTTCATTTCATTTGTTTGATCTTGATGTTTTGCTTTTTCAAACAGTCATTCGAATATACCTGTTTAAAAAGTCGCCAAATGTTTTTTTCCGATTTTGTGAGATTATTCGGCGAGTTTGGACATTCTCCTGAAATAATAATACAAAATAGTCAATAATTGTATATTGATGAAGTAAGTAATCAATGTATAATGGATAACAATGTATACTATATATTTTTGTGCATTCATATTTTTTACAAACATAATCAATAACTAAAAATGCTGGTATATGTGTTCGAATGGGTTTACAACTAATTGTCTGAAATATGAAGTTACCATTGATATGTTCATTGAAAGCATCTTTTAATAAAAGCGTTGATTTATTTTTCTGCAAACTTTGTCACTAGTTTCGACTTTTTAAAGACACTCCTTGAAATACAAAAACGTTCTTTTATTAACAATTGCTTATGGATAAGATTGTTTTACGTGCGTACTTATTTGGAGTCAATATTTTTTAACAAAATTAAACCACACTCAACAGCGCCGTTATATTAGCTAGAATAATTGTACAGTTGATTAGCTTATTCTTGATGTTTTGCATTTTTCCTAACAGTCATTCGAATATACCTGTTTAAAAAGTCGCCCAAATGTTTGCTTCTGATTTTGTGTTATTATTCGACGAGTTGAAACATTCTCCTGAAATTAATACAAAATAGTCAATAATTGTATATTGATGAAGTAAGTAATCAATGTATAATGGAAAACAGTGTATACTATATATTTTTGTTCATTCAGATTTTTTACAAAAATAATCAATAACTAAGAATGCATATATATATGTGTTCGAATGGGTTAACAAATAATTGTCTGAAATATGAAGATACCATTGTTATGTTCATTGAAAGCATCTTTCCATAAAAGCGCTGTTTTTTTCTGCAAACTTTGTCACTAGTTTCGACTATTTAAAGACTCTCCTTGAAATACAAAAACGTTCTTTTATTAGCAGTTTGTTATGGATAAGATTGTTTTACGTGCGTACTTTTTTTGAGTAAATATTTTTAACAAAAGTAAACCACACTCAACAGCGCCGTTATATTAGGTAGAATAATTGTACAGTTGATTAGCTTGATCTTAATGTTTTGCATTTTTCCTAACAGTCATTAGAATATACCTGTTGAAAAGTCGCCAACGTTTTTGCTTCTGATTTTGTGTGATTATTCGACGAGTTTGAAAATTCTCCTAAAATTAATGATACAAAATAGTCAATAATTGTATATTGATGAAGTAAGTAATCAATGTATAATGGAAAACAATGTATACTTTATATTTTTGTTCATTCATATTTTTTACAAACATAATTAGTAACTAAAAATGCAGACATATGTGTGTTCGAATGGGTTAACAAATAATTGTCTGAAATATGAAGTTACCATTGTTATGTTCATTGAAAGCATCTTTTCATAAAAGCGTTGATTTATTTTTCTGCAAACTTTGTCACTAGTTTCGACTTTTTAAAGACTCTCCTTGAAATACAAAAACGTTCTTGTATTAGCAATTTGCTTATGGATAAGATTGTTTTACGTGCGTACTTTTTTTGAGTCAATATTTTTTAACAAAATTAAACCACACTCAACAGCGCCGTTATATTAGCTAGAATAATTGTACAGTTGATTAGCTTATTCTTGATGTTTTGCATTTTTCCTAACAGTCATTCGAATATACCTGTTTAAAAAGACGCCAAAATTTTTGCTTCTGATTTTGTGTGATTATTCGACGAGTTTGAAAATACTCCTGAAATTAATAATACAAAATAGTCAATAATTGTATATTGATGAAGTAAGTAATCAATGTATAATGGAAAACAGTGTATACTATATATTTTTGTTCAATCATATTTTTGACAAAAATAATCAATTACTAAGAATGCAGACATATGTGTTCAAATTGGTTAACAACTAATTGTCTGAATTATGAAGTTACTGTTGTTATATTCATTGAAAGCATCTTTCATAAAAGCGCTGATTTTTTTTTTCTCCAAACTTTGTCACTAGTTTCGACTTTTTAAAGACTCTCCTTGAAATACAAAAACGTTCTTTTATTAGAAATTGCCTATGGATAAAATTGTTTTACGTGCGTATTTTTTTTGAGTCAATATTTTTAACAAAATTTAACCACACTCAACAGCGCTGTTATATTAGGTAGAATAATTGTTCATTTCATTTGTTTGATCTTGATGTTTTGCTTTTTCAAACAGTCATTCGAATATACCTGTTTAAAAAGTCGCCAAATGTTTTTTTCCGATTTTGTGAGATTATTCGGCGAGTTTGGACATTCTCCTGAAATAATAATACAAAATAGTCAATAATTGTATATTGATGAAGTAAGTAATCAATGTATAATGGATAACAATGTGTACTATATATTTTTGTGCATTCATATTTTTTACAAACATAATCAATAACTAAAAATGCTGGTATATGTGTTCGAATGGGTTTACAACTAATTGTCTGAAATATGAAGTTACCATTGATATGTTCATTGAAAGCATCTTTTAATAAAAGCGTTGATTTATTTTTCTGCAAACTTTGTCACTAGTTTCGACTTTTTAAAGACACTCCTTGAAATACAAAAACGTTCTTTTATTAGCAATTGCTTATGGATAAGATTGTTTTACGTGCGTACTTTTTTGGAGTCAATATTTTTTAACAAAATTAAACCACACTCAACAGCGCCGTTATATTAGCTAGAATAATTGTACAGTTGATTAGCTTATTCTTGATGTTTTGCATTTTTCCTAACAGTCATTAGAATATACCTGTTGAAAAGTCGCCAACGTTTTTGCTTCTGATTTTGTGTGATTATTCGACGAGTTTGAAAACTCTCCTGAAATTAATAATACAAAATAGTCAATAATTGTATATTGATGAAGTAAGTAATCAATGTATAATGGAAAATAATGTATACTATATATTTTTGTTCATTCATATTTTTTACAAACATAATTAGTAACTAAAAATGCAGGTATGTGTGTTCGAATGGGTTTTCATCTAATTGTCTGAAATATGAAGTTACCATTTTTATGTTCATTGAAAGCATCCTTTCATAAAAGCGTTGATTTATTTTTCTGCAAACTTTGTCACTAGTTTCGACTTTTTAAAGACTCTCCTTGAAATACAAAAACGTTCTTTTATTAGCAATTGCTTATGGATAAGATTGTTTTACGTGCGTATTTTTTTGGAGTCAATATTTTTAACAAAATTAAACCACACTGAACATTATTTGGAAATTAACAATACAAAATAGTCAATAATTGTATATTGATGAAGTAAGTAATCAATGTATAATGGAAAACAGTGTATCCTATATATTTTTGTTCATTCAGATTTTTTACAAAAATAATCAATAACTAAGAATGCAGATATTTATGTGTTCGAATGGGTTTACAACTAACTGTCTGAAATATGAAGTTACCATTGTTATGTTCATTGAAAGCATCTTTTAATTAAAGGGCTTATTTATTTTTTTGCAAACTTTGTCACTAATTTCGGTATTTTAAAGACTTTCCTTGCAATACATAAATGTTCTTTTATTCGCAATTGCTTATGGATAAGATTGTTTTACGTGCGTATTTTTTTAGAGTCAATATTTTTAACAAAATTAAACCACACTCAACAGCGCCGTTATATTAGGTAGAATAATTGTACAGTTGATTAGCTTATACTTGATGTTTTGCATTTTTCCTAATAGTCATTCGAATATACCTGTTTAAAAAGTCGCCAAAATGTTTGCTTCTGATTTTGTGTGATTATTTGACGAGTTTAAACATTCTCCTGAAATTAATAATACAAAAAAGTCAATAATTGTATATTGATGAAGTAAGTAATCAATGTATAATGGAAAACAGTGTATACTATATATTTTTGTTCATTCAGATTTTTTACAAAATTAATCAATAACTAAGAATGCAGATATATATGTGTTCGAATGGGTTAACAAATAATTGTCTGAAATATGAAGATACCATTGTTATGTTCATTGAAAGCATCTTTCCATAAAAGCGCTGTTTTTTTTCTGTAAACTTTGTCACTAGTTTCGAATATTTAAAGACTCTCCTTCAAATACAAAAACGTTCTTTTATTAGCAGTTGCTTATGGATAAGATTGTTTTACGTGCGTACTTTTTTGGAGTCAATATTTTTAACAAAAGTAAACCACACTCAACAGCGCCGTTATATTAGGTAGAATAATTGTACAGTTGATTAGCTGGATCTTGATGTTTTGCATTTTTCCTAACAGTCATTAGAATATACCTGTTGAAAAGTCGCCAAATTGGTTAACAACTAATTGTCTGAATTATGAAGTTATTATTGTTATATTCATTGAAAGCATCTTTTCATAAAAGCACTGATTTTTTTTTTCTGCAAACTTTTCCACTAGTTTCGACTTTTTAAAGACTCTCCTTAAAATACAAAAACGTTCTTTTATTAGAAATTGCCTATGGATAAAATTGTTTTACGTGCGTACTTTTTTTGACTTAATATTTTTAACAAAATTTAACCACACTCAACAACGCTGTTATATTAGGTAGAATAATTGTTCATTTCATTAGCTTGATCTTGATGTTTTGCTTTTTGCAAACAGTCATTCGAATATACCTGTTTAAAAAGTCGCCAAATGTTTTCTTCCGACTTTGTGTGATTTTTCGGCGAGTTTGAACATTCTTTGGGAATTAACAATACAAAATAGTCAATAATTGTATATTGATGAAGTAAGTAATCAATGTATAATGGAAAACAGTGTATCCTATATATTTTTGTTCATTCAGATTTTTTACAAAAATAATCAATAACTAAGAATGCAGATATTTATGTGTTCGAATGGGTTTACAACTAACTGTCTGAAATATGAAGTTACCATTGTTATGTTCATTGAAAGCATCTTTTCATAAAAGGGCTGATTTATTTTTCTGCAAACTTTGTCACTAATTTCGGTATTTTAAAGACTTTCCTTGCAATACATAAATGTTCTTTTATTCGCAATTGCTTATGGATAAGATTGTTTTACGTGCGTATTTTTTTAGAGTCAATATTTTTAACAAAATTAAACCACACTCAACAGCGCCGTTATATTAGTTAGAATAATTGTACAGTTGATTAGCTTATACTTGATGTTTTGCATTTTTCCTAATAGTCATTCGAATATACCTGTTTAAAAAGTCGCCAAAATGTTTGCTTCTGATTTTGTGTGATTATTCGACGAGTTTAAACATTCTCCTGAAATTAATAATACAAAAAAGTCAATAATTGTATATTGATGAAGTAAGTAATCAATGTATAATGGAAAACAGTGTATACTATATATTTTTGTTCATTCAGATTTTTTACAAAATTAATCAATAACTAAGAATGCAGATATATATGTGTTCGAATGGGTTAACAAATAATTGTCTGAAATATGAAGATACCATTGTTATGTTCATTGAAAGCATCTTTCCATAAAAGCGCTGTTTTTTTTTCTGTAAACTTTGTCACTAGTTTCGAATATTTAAAGACTCTCCTTCAAATACAAAAACGTTCTTTTATTAGCAGTTGCTTATGGATAAGATTGTTTTACGTGCGTACTTTTTTGGAGTCAATATTTTTAACAAAAGTAAACCACACTCAACAGCGCCGTTATATTAGGTAGAATAATTGTACAGTTGATTAGCTGGATCTTGATGTTTTGCATTTTTCCTAACAGTCATTAGAATATACCTGTTGAAAAGTCGCCAAATTGGTTAACAACTAATTGTCTGAATTATGAAGTTATTATTGTTATATTCATTGAAAGCATCTTTTCATAAAAGCACTGATTTTTTTTTTCTGCAAATTTTGTCACTAGTTTCGACTTTTTAAAGACTCTCCTTGAAATACAAAAACGTTCTTTTATTAGAAATTGCCTATGGATAAAATTGTTTTACGTGCGTACTTTTTTTGACTTAATATTTTTGACAAAATTTAACCACACTCAACAGCGCTGTTATATTAGGTAGAATAATTGTTCATTTCATTAGCTTGATCTTGATGTTTTGCTTTTTGCAAACAGTCATTCGAATATACCTGTTTAAAAAGTCGCCAAATGTTTTCTTCCGATTTTGTGTGATTATTCGGCGAGTTTGAACATTCTTTGGAAATTAACAATACAAAATAGTCAATTATTGTATATTGATGAAGTAAGTAATCAATGTATAATGGAAAACAGTGTATCCTATATATTTTTGTTCATTCAGATTTTTTCCAAAAATAATCAATAACTAAGAATGCAGATATTTATGTGTTCGAATGGGTTTACAACTAACTGTCTGAAATATGAAGTTACCATTGTTATGTTCATTGAAAGCATCTTTTCATAAAAGGGCTGATTTATTTTTCTGCAAACTTTGTCACTAATTTCGGTATTTTAAAGACTTTCCTTGCAATACATAAATGTTCTTTTATTCGCAATTGCTTATGGATAAGATTGTTTTACGTGCGTATTTTTTTAGAGTCAATATTTTTAACAAAATTAAACCACACTCAACAGCGCCGTTATATTAGGTAGAATAATTGTACAGTTGATTAGCTTATACTTGATGTTTTGCATTTTTCCTAATAGTCATTCGAATATACCTGTTTAAAAAGTCGCCAAAATGTTTGCTTCTGATTTTGTGTGATTATTCGACGAGTTTAAACATTCTCCTGAAATTAATAATACAAAAAAGTCAATAATTGTATATTGATGAAGTAAGTAATCAATGTATAATGGAAAACAGTGTATACTATATATTTTTGTTCATTCAGATTTTTTACAAAATTAATCAATAACTAAGAATGCAGATATATATGTGTTCGAATGGGTTAACAAATAATTGTCTGAAATATGAAGATACCATTGTTATGTTCATTGAAAGCATCTTTCCATAAAAGCGCTGTTTTTTTTCTGTAAACTTTGTCACTAGTTTCGAATATTTAAAGACTCTCCATCAAATACAAAAACGTTCTTTTATTAGCAGTTGCTTATGGATAAGATTGTTTTACGTGCGTATTTTTTTGGAGTCAATATTTTTAACAAAATTAAACCACACTCAACAGCGCCGTTATATTAGGTAGAATAATTGTACAGTTGATTAGCTTATTCTGGATGTTTTGCATTTTTCCTAACAGTCATTCAAATATACCTGTTTAAAAAGTCGCCAAAATTTTTGCTTCTGATTTTGTGTGATTATTCGACGAGTTTGATAATTCTCCTGAAATTAATAATACAAAATAGTCAATAATTGTATATTGATGAAGTAAGTAATCAATGTATGATGGTAAACAGTGTATACTATATATTTTTGTTCATTCATATTTTTTACAAACATAATCAATAACTAAAAATGCTGGTATATGTGTTCGAATGGGTTTACAACTAATTGTCTGAAATATGAAGTTACCATTGTTATGTTCATTGAAAGCATCTTTTCATAAAAGGGCTGATGTATTTTTTTGCAAACTTTGTCACTAATTTCGGTATTTTAAAGACTTTCCTTGCAATACAAAAATGTTCTTTTATTCGCAATTGCTTATGGATAAGATTGTTTTACGTGCGTATTTTTTTGGAGTCAATATTTTTAACAAATTAAACCACACTCAACAGCGCCGTTATATTAGGGAGAATAATTGTACAGTTGATAGGCTTATTCTTGATGTTTTGCAATTTTCCTAACAGTCATTCGAATATACCTGTTTAAAAAGTCGCCCAAATGTTTGCTTATGATTTTGTGTTATTATTTGACGAGTTTAAACATTCTCCTGAAATTAATAATACAAAATAGTCAATAATTGTATATTGATGAAGTAAGTAATCAATGTATAATGGAAAACAGTGTATACTATATATTTTTGTTCATTCAGATTTTTTACAAAAATAATCAATAACTAAGAATGCATATATATGTGTGTTCGAATGGCTTAACAAATAATTGTCTGAAATATGAAGTTACCACTGTTACGTTCATTGAAAGCATCTTTTCATAAAAGCGTTGATTTATTTTTCTGCAAACTTTGTCACTAGTTTCGACTTTTTAAAGACTCTCCTTGAAATACAAAAACGTTCTTGTATTGGCAATTGCTTATGGATAAGATTGTTTTACGTGCGTACTTTTTTGGAGTCAATATTTTTTAACAAAATTAAACCACACTCAACAGCGCCGTTATATTAGCTAGAATAATTGTACAGTTGATTAGCTTATTCTTGATGTTTTGCATTTTTCCTAACAGTCATTCGAATATACCTGTTTAAAAAGTCGCATAAATGTTTGCTTATGATTTTGTGTTATTATTTGACGAGTTTAAACATTCTCCTGAAATTAATAATACAAAATAGTCAATAATTGTATATTGATGAAGTAAGTAATCAATGTATAATGGAAAACAGTGTATACTATATATTTTTGTTCATTCATATTTTTTACAAACATAATCAATAACTAAAAATGCTGGTATATGTGTTCGAATGGGTTTACAACTAATTGTCTGAAATATGAAGTTACCATTGTTCTGTTCATTATAAGCATCTTTTCATAAAAGGGCTGATGTATTTTTTTGCAAACTTTGTCACTAATTTTGGTATTTTAAAGACTTTCCTTGCAATACAAAAATGTTCTTTTATTCGTAATTGCTTATGGATAAGATTGTTTTACGTGCGTATTTTTTTGGAGTCAATATTTTTAACAAATTAAACCACACTCAACAGCGTCGTTATATTAGGTAGAATAATTGTACAGTTGATAGGCTTATTCTTGATGTTTTGCATTTTTCCTAACAGTCATTCGAATATACCTGTTTAAAAAGTCGCCCAAATGTTTGCTTATGATTTTGTGTTATTATTTGACGAGTTTAAACATTCTCCTGAAATAATAATACAAAATAGTCAATAATTGTATATTGATGAAGTAAGTAATCAATGTATAATGGAAAACAGTGTATACTATATATTTTTGTTCATTCATATTTTTTACAAACATAATCAATAACTAAAAATGCTGGTATATGTGTTCGAATGGGTTTACAACTAATTGTCTGAAATATGAAGTTACCATTGTTCTGTTCATTATAAGCATCTTTTCATAAAAGGGCTGATGTATTTTTTTGCAAACTTTGTCACTAATTTCGGTATTTTAAAGACTTTCCTTGCAATACAAAAATGTTCTTTTATTCGTAATTGCTTATGGATAAGATTGTTTTACGTGCGTATTTTTTTGGAG
Source organism: Mytilus californianus (assembly GCF_021869535.1). Lineage (NCBI taxonomy): Eukaryota > Metazoa > Mollusca > Bivalvia > Mytilida > Mytilidae > Mytilus > Mytilus californianus. The sequence continues at coordinate 1,230,455 of NW_026262581.1, forward strand.
TCAATATTTTTAACAAATTAAACCACACTCAACAGCGTCGTTATATTAGGTAGAATAATTGTACAGTTGATAGGCTTATTCTTGATGTTTTGCATTTTTCCTAACAGTCATTCGAATATACCTGTTTAAAAAGTCGCCCAAATGTTTGCTTATGATTTTGTGTTATTATTTGACGAGTTTAAACATTCTCCTGAAATAATAATACAAAATAGTCAATAATTGTATATTGATGAAGTAAGTAATCAATGTATAATGGAAAACAGTGTATACTATATATTTTTGTTCATTCAGATTTTTTACAAACATAATCAATAACTAAAAATGCTGGTATATGTGTTCGAATGGGTTTACAACTAATTGTCTGAAATATGAAGTTACCATTGATATGTTCATTGAAAGCATCTTTTAATAAAAGCTTTGATTTATTTTTCTGCAAACTTTGTCACTAGTTTCGACTTTTTAAAGACACTCCTTGAAATACAAAAACGTTCTTTTATTAGCAATTGCTTATGGATAAGATTGTTTTACGTGCGTACTTTTTTGGAGTCAATATTTTTTAACAAAATTAAACCACACTCAACAGCGCCGTTATATTAGCTAGAATAATTGTACAGTTGATTAGCTTATTCTTGATGTTTTGCATTTTTCCTAACAGTCATTCGAATATACCTGTTTAAAAAGTCGCCCAAATGTTTGCTTCTGATTTTGTGTTATTATTCGACGAGTTTAAACATTCTCCTGAAATTAATACAAAATAGTCAATAATTGTATATTGATGAAGTAAGTAATCAATGTATAATGGAAAACAGTGTATACTATATATTTTTGTTCATTCATATTTTTTACAAAAATAATCAATAACTAAGAATGCATATATATATGTGTTCGAATGGGTTAACAAATAATTGTCTGAAATATGAAGATACCATTGTTATGTTCATTGAAAGCATCTTTCCATAAAAGCGCTGTTTTTTTCTGCAAACTTTGTCACTAGTTTCGACTATTTAAAGACTCTCCTTGAAATACAAAAACGTTCTTTTATTAGCAGTTTGTTATGGATAAGATTGTTTTACGTGCGTACTTTTTTTGAGTAAATATTTTTAACAAAAGTAAACCACACTCAACAGCGCCGTTATATTAGGTAGAATAATTGTACAGTTGATTAGCTTGATCTTAATGTTTTGCATTTTTCCTAACAGTCATTAGAATATACCTGTTGAAAAGTCGCCAACGTTTTTGCTTCTGATTTTGTGTGATTATTCGACGAGTTTGAAAATTCTCCTGAAATTAATGATACAAAATAGTCAATAATTGTATATTGATGAAGTAAGTAATCAATGTATAATGGAAAACAATGTATACTTTATATTTTTGTTCATTCATATTTTTTACAAACATAATTAGTAACTAAAAATGCAGACATATGTGTGTTCGAATGGGTTAACAAATAATTGTCTGAAATATGAAGTTACCATTGTCATGTTCATTGAAAGCATCTTTTTATAAAAGCGTTGATTTATTTTTCTGCAAACTTTGTCACTAGTTTCGACTTTTTAAAGACACTCCTTGAAATACAAAAACGTTCTTTTATTAGCAATTGCTTATGGATAAGATTGTTTTACGTGCGTACTTTTTTGGAGTCAATATTTTTTAACAAAATTAAACCACACTCAACAGCGCCGTTATATTAGCTAGAATAATTGTACAGTTGATTAGCTTATTCTTGATGTTTTGCATTTTTCCTAACAGTCATTCGAATATACCTGTTTAAAAAGTCGCCAAAATGTTTGCTTCTGATTTTGTGTTATTATTCGACGAGTTTAAACATTCTCCTGAAATTAATACAAAATAGTCAATAATTGTATATTGATGAAGTAAGTAATCAATGTATAATGGAAAACAGTGTATACTATATATTTTTGTTCATTCAGATTTTTTACAAAAATAATCAATAACTAAGAATGCATATATATGTGTTCGAATGGGTTAACAAATAATTGTCTGAAATATGAAGATACCATCGTTATGTTCATTGAAAGCATCTTTCCATAAAAGCGCTGTTTTTTTCTGCAAACTTTGTCACTAGTTTCGACTATTTAAAGACTCTCCTTGAAATACAAAAACGTTCTTTTATTAGCAGTTTGTTATGGATAAGATTGTTTTACGTGCGTACTTTTTTTGAGTAAATATTTTTAACAAAAGTAAACCACACTCAACAGCGCCGTTATATTAGGTAGAATAATTTTACAGTTGATTAGCTTGATCTTAATGTTTTGCATTTTTCCTAACAGTCATTAGAATATACCTGTTGAAAAGTCGCCAACGTTTTTGCTTCTGATTTTGTGTGATTATTCGACGAGTTTGAAAATTCTCCTGAAATTAATGATACAAAATAGTCAATAATTGTATATTGATGAAGTAAGTAATCAATGTATAATGGAAAACAATGTATACTTTATATTTTTGTTCATTCATATTTTTTACAAACATAATTAGTAACTAAAAATGCAGACATATGTGTGTTCGAATGGGTTAACAAATAATTGTCTGAAATATGAAGTTACCATTGTTATGTTCATTGAAAGCATCTTTTTATAAAAGCGTTGATTTATTTTTCTGCAAACTTTGTCACTAGTTTCGACTTTTTAAAGACTCTCCTTGAAATACAAAAACGTTCTTGTATTAGCAATTTGCTTATGGATAAGATTGTTTTACGTGCGTACTTTTTTTGAGTCAAAATTTTTTAACAAAATTAAACCACACTCAACAGCGCCGTTATATTAGCTAGAATAATTGTACAGTTGATTAGCTTATTCTTGATGTTTTGCATTTTTCCTAACAGTCATTCGAATATACCTGTTTAAAAAGTCGCCAAAATTTTTGCTTCTGATTTTGTGTGATTATTCGACGAGTTTGATAATTCTCCTGAAATTAATAATACAAAATAGTCAATAATTGTATATTGATGAAGTAAGTAATCAATGTATGATGGTAAACAGTGTATACTATATATTTTTGTTCATTCATATTTTTTACAAACATAATCAATAACTAAAAATGCTGGTATATGTGTTCGAATGGGTTTACAACTAATTGTCTGAAATATGAAGTTACCATTGTTATGTTCATTGAAAGCATCTTTTCATAAAAGGGCTGATGTATTTTTTTGCAAACTTTGTCACTAATTTTGGTATTTTAAAGACTTTCCTTGCAATACAAAAATGTTCTTTTATTCGCAATTGCTTATGGATAAGATTGTTTTACGTGCGTATTTTTTTGGAGTCAATATTTTAACAAATTAAACCACACTCAACAGCGCCGTTATATTAGGTAGAAAAATTGTACAGTTGATAGGCTTATTCTTGATGTTTTGCATTTTTCCTAACAGTCATTCGAATATACCTGTTTAAAAAGTCGCCCAAATGTTTGCTTATGATTTTGTGTTATTATTTGACGAGTTTAAACATTCTCCTGAAATTAATAATACAAAATAGTCAATAATTGTATATTGATGAAGTAAGTAATCAATGTATAATGGAAAACAGTGTATACTATATATTTTTGTTCATTCAGATTTTTTACAAAAATAATCAATAACTAAGAATGCATATATATGTGTGTTCGAATGGCTTAACAAATAATTGTCTGAAATATGAAGTTACCATTGTTACGTTCATTGAAAGCATCTTTTCATAAAAGCGTTGATTTATTTTTCTGCAAACTTTGTCACTAGTTTCGACTTTTTAAAGACTCTCCTTGAAATACAAAAACGTTCTTGTATTGGCAATTGCTTATGGATAAGATTGTTTTACGTGCGTACTTTTTTGGAGTCAATATTTTTTAACAAAATTAAACCACACTCAACAGCGCCGTTATATTAGCTAGAATAATTGTACAGTTGATTAGCTTATTCTTGATGTTTTGCATTTTTCCTAACAGTCATTCGAATATACCTGTTTAAAAAGTCGCATAAATGTTTGCTTATGATTTTGTGTTATTATTTGACGAGTTTAAACATTCTCCTGAAATTAATAATACAAAATAGTCAATAATTGTATATTGATGAAGTAAGTAATCAATGTATAATGGAAAACAGTGTATACTATATATTTTTGTTCATTCATATTTTTTACAAACATAATCAATAACTAAAAATGCTGGTATATGTGTTCGAATGGGTTTACAACTAATTGTCTGAAATATGAAGTTACCATTGTTCTGTTCATTATAAGCATCTTTTCATAAAAGGGCTGATGTATTTTTTTGCAAACTTTGTCACTAATTTCGGTATTTTAAAGACTTTCCTTGCAATACAAAAATGTTCTTTTATTCGTAATTGCTTATGGATAAGATTGTTTTACGTGCGTATTTTTTTGGAGTCAATATTTTTAACAAATTAAACCACACTCAACAGCGTCGTTATATTAGGTAGAATAATTGTACAGTTGATAGGCTTATTCTTGATGTTTTGCATTTTTCCTAACAGTCATTCGAATATACCTGTTTAAAAAGTCGCCCAAATGTTTGCTTATGATTTTGTGTTATTATTTGACGAGTTTAAACATTCTCCTGAAATAATAATACAAAATAGTCAATAATTGTATATTGATGAAGTAAGTAATCAATGTATAATGGAAAACAGTGTATACTATATATTTTTGTTCATTCAGATTTTTTACAAAAATAATCAATAACTAAGAATGCATATATATATGTGTTCGAATGGGTTAACAAATAATTGTCTGAAATATGAAGATACCATTGTTATGTTCATTGAAAGCATCTTTCCATAAAAGCGCTGTTATTTTCTGCAAACTTTGTCACTAGTTTCGAATATTTAAAGACTCTCCTTGAAATACAAAAACGTTATTTTATTAGCAGTTGCTTATGGATAAGATTGTTTTACGTGCGTACTTTTTTGGAGTCAATATTTTTTAACAAAATTAAACCACACTCAACAGCGCTGTTATATTATGTAGAATAATTGTTCATTTCATTTGTTTGATCTTGATGTTTTGCTTTTTCAAACAGTCATTCGAATATACCTGTTTAAAAAGTCGCCAAATGTTTTTTTCCGATTTTGTAAGATTATTCGGCGAGTTTGGACATTCTCCTGAAATAATAATACAAAATAGTCAATAATTGTATATTGATGAAGTAAGTAATCAATGTATAATGGAAAACAGTGTATACTATATATTTTTGTTCATTCATATTTTTTACAAACATAATCAATAACTAAAAATGCTGGTATATGTGTTCGAATGGGTTTACAACTAATTGTCTGAAATATGAAGTTACCATTGATATGTTCATTGAAAGCATCTTTTAATAAAAGCGTTGATTTATTTTTCTGCAAACTTTGTCACTAGTTTCGACTTTTTAAAGACACTCCTTGAAATACAAAAACGTTCTTTTATTAGCAATTGCTTATGGATAAGATTGTTTTACGTGCGTACTTTTTTGGAGTCAATATTTTTTAACAAAATTAAACCACACTCAACAGCGCTGTTATATTATGTAGAATAATTGTTCATTTCATTTGTTTGATCTTGATGTTTTGCTTTTTCAAACAGTCATTCGAATATACCTGTTTAAAAAGTCGCCAAATGTTTTTTTTCCGATTTTGTAAGATTATTCGGCGAGTTTGGACATTCTCCTGAAATAATAATACAAAATAGTCAATAATTGTATATTGATGAAGTAAGTAATCAATGTATAATGGAAAACAGTGTATACTATATATTTTTGTTCATTCAGATTTTTTACAAAAATAATCAATAACTAAGAATGCATATATATATGTGTTCGAATGGGTTAACAAATAATTGTCTGAAATATGAAGATACCATTGTTATGTTCATTGAAAGCATCTTTCCATAAAAGCGCTGTTTTTTTCTGCAAACTTTGTCACTAGTTTCGACTATTTAAAGACTCTCCTTGAAATACAAAAACGTTCTTTTATTAGCAGTTTGTTATGGATAAGATTGTTTTACGTGCGTACTTTTTTTGAGTAAATATTTTTAACAAAAGTAAACCACACTCAACAGCGCCGTTATATTAGGTAGAATAATTGTACAGTTGATTAGCTTGATCTTAATGTTTTGCATTTTTCCTAACAGTCATTAGAATATACCTGTTGAAAAGTCGCCAACGTTTTTGCTTCTGATTTTGTGTGATTATTCGACGAGTTTGAAAATTCTCCTGAAATTAATGATACAAAATAGTCAATAATTGTATATTGATGAAGTAAGTAATCAATGTATAATGGAAAACAATGTATACTTTATATTTTTGTTCATTCATATTTTTTACAAACATAATTAGTAACTAAAAATGCAGACATATGTGTGTTCGAATGGGTTAACAAACAATTGTCTGAAATATGAAGTTACCATTGTTATGTTCATTGAAAGCATCTTTTTATAAAAGCGTTGATTTATTTTTCTGCAAACTTTGTCACTAGTTTCGACTTTTTAAAGACACTACTTGAAATACAAAAACGTTCTTTTATTAGCAATTGCTTATGGATAAGATTGTTTTACGTGCGTACTTTTTTGGAGTCAATATTTTTTAACAAAATTAAACCACACTCAACAGCGCCGTTATATTAGCTAGAATAATTGTACAGTTGATTAGCTTATTCTTGATGTTTTGCATTTTTCCTAACAGTCATTCGAATATACCTGTTTAAAAAGTCGCCCAAATGTTTGCTTCTGATTTTGTGTTATTATTCGACGAGTTTAAACATTCTCCTGAAATTAATACAAAATAGTCAATAATTGTATATTGATGAAGTAAGTAATCAATGTATAATGGAAAACAGTGTATACTTTATATTTTTGTTCATTCAGATTTTTTACAAAAATAATCAATAACTAAGAATGCATATATATATGTGTTCGAATGGGTTAACAAATAATTGTCTGAAATATGAAGATACCATTGTTATGTTCATTGAAAGCATCTTTCCATAAAAGCGCTGTTTTTTTCTGCAAACTTTTTCACTAGTTTCGACTATTTAAAGACTCTCCTTGAAATACAAAAACGTTCTTTTATTAGCAGTTTGTTATGGATAAGATTGTTTTACGTGCGTACTTTTTTTGAGTAAATATTTTTAACAAAAGTAAACCACACTCAACAGCGCCGTTATATTAGGTAGAATAATTGTACAGTTGATTAGCTTGATCTTAATGTTTTGCATTTTTCCTAACAGTCATTAGAATATACCTGTTGAAAAGTCGCCAACGTTTTTGCTTCTGATTTTGTGTGATTATTCGACGAGTTTGAAAATTCTCCTGAAATTAATGATACAAAATAGTCAATAATTGTATATTGATGAAGTAAGTAATCAATGTATAATGGAAAACAATGTATACTTTATATTTTTGTTCATTCATATTTTTTACAAACATAATTAGTAACTAAAAATGCAGACATATGTGTGTTCGAATGGGTTAACAAACAATTGTCTGAAATATGAAGTTACCATTGTTATGTTCATTGAAAGCATCTTTTTATAAAAGCGTTGATTTATTTTTCTGCAAACTTTGTCACTAGTTTCGACTTTTTAAAGACACTACTTGAAATACAAAAACGTTCTTTTATTAGCAATTGCTTATGGATAAGATTGTTTTACGTGCGTACTTTTTTGGAGTCAATATTTTTTAACAAAATTAAACCACACTCAACAGCGCCGTTATATTAGCTAGAATAATTGTACAGTTGATTAGCTTATTCTTGATGTTTTGCATTTTTCCTAACAGTCATTCGAATATACCTGTTTAAAAAGTCGCCCAAATGTTTGCTTCTGATTTTGTGTTATTATTCGACGAGTTTAAACATTCTCCTGAAATTAATACAAAATAGTCAATAATTGTATATTGATGAAGTAAGTAATCAATGTATAATGGAAAACAGTGTATACTATATATTTTTGTTCATTCAGATTTTTTACAAAAATAATCAATAACTAAGAATGCATATATATATGTGTTCGATTGGGTTAACAAATAATTGTCTGAAATATGAAGATACCATTGTTATGTTCATTGAAAGCATCTTTCCATAAAAGCGCTGTTTTTTTCTGCAAACTTTGTCACTAGTTTCGACTATTTAAAGACTCTCCTTGAAATACAAAAACGTTCTTTTATTAGCAGTTTGTTATGGATAAGATTGTTTTACGTGCGTACTTTTTTTGAGTAAATATTTTTAACAAAAGTAAACCACACTCAACAGCGCCGTTATATTAGGTAGAATAATTTTACAGTTGATTAGCTTGATCTTAATGTTTTGCATTTTTCCTAACAGTCATTAGAATATACCTGTTGAAAAGTCGCCAACGTTTTTGCTTCTGATTTTGTGTGATTATTCGACGAGTTTGAAAATTCTCCTGAAATTAATGATACAAAATAGTCAATAATTGTATATTGATGAAGTAAGTAATCAATGTATAATGGAAAACAATGTATACTTTATATTTTTGTTCATTCATATTTTTTACAAACATAATTAGTAACTAAAAATGCAGACATATGTGTGTTCGAATGGGTTAACAAATAATTGTCTGAAATATGAAGTTACCATTGTTATGTTCATTGAAAGCATCTTTTTATAAAAGCGTTGATTTATTTTTCTGCAAACTTTGTCACTAGTTTCGACTTTTTAAAGACTCTCCTTGAAATACAAAAACGTTCTTGTATTAGCAATTTGCTTATGGATAAGATTGTTTTACGTGCGTACTTTTTTTGAGTCAAAATTTTTTAACAAAATTAAACCACACTCAACAGCGCCGTTATATTAGCTAGAATAATTGTACAGTTGATTAGCTTATTCTTGATGTTTTGCATTTTTCCTAACAGTCATTCGAATATACCTGTTTAAAAAGTCGCCAAAATTTTTGCTTCTGATTTTGTGTGATTATTCGACGAGTTTGAAAATACTCCTGAAATTAATAATACAAAATAGTCAATAATTGTATATTGATGAAGTAAGTAATCAATGTATAATGGAAAACAGTGTATACTATATATTTTTGTTCAATCATATTTTTGACAAAAATAATCAATAACTAAGAATGCAGACATATGTGTTCAAATTGGTTAACAACTAATTGTCTGAATTATGAAGTTACTATTGTTATATTCATTGAAAGCATCTTTCATAAAAGCGCTGATTTTTTTTTTTCTCCAAACTTTGTCACTAGTTTCGACTTTTTAAAGACTCTCCTTGAAATACAAAAACGTTCTTTTATTAGAAATTGCCTATGGATAAAATTGTTTTACGTGCGTACTTTTTTTGACTTAATATTTTTAACAAAATTTAACCACACTCAACAGCGCTGTTATATTAGGTAGAATAATTGTTCATTTCATTTGTTTGATCTTGATGTTTTGCTTTTTCAAACAGTCATTCGAATATACCTGTTTAAAAAGTCGCCAAATGTTTTTTTCCGATTTTGTGAGATTATTCGTCGAGTTTGGACATTCTCCTGAAATAATAATACAAAATAGTCAATAATTGTATATTGATGAAGTAAGTAATCAATGTATAATGGAAAACAGTGTATACAATATATTTTTGTTCATTCATATTTTTTACAAACATAATCAATAACTAAAAATGCTGGTATATGTGTTCGAATGGGTTTACAACTAATTGTCTGAAATATGAAGTTACTATTGATATGTTCATTGAAAGCATCTTTTAATAAAAGCGTTGATTTATTTTTCTGCAAACTTTGTCACTAGTTTCGACTATTTAAAGACTCTCCTTGAAATACAAAAACGTTCTTTTATTAGCAGTTTGTTATGGATAAGATTGTTTTACGTGCGTACTTTTTTTGAGTAAATATTTTTAACAAAAGTAAACCACACTCAACAGCGCCGTTATATTAGGTAGAATAATTGTACAGTTGATTAGCTTGATCTTAATGTTTTGCATTTTTCCTAACAGTCATTAGAATATACCTGTTGAAAAGTCGCCAACGTTTTTGCTTCTGATTTTGTGTGATTATTCGACGAGTTTGAAAATTCTCCTGAAATTAATGATACAAAATAGTCAATAATTGTATATTGATGAAGTAAGTAATCAATGTATAATGGAAAACAATGTATACTTTATATTTTTGTTCATTCATATTTTTTACAAACATAATTAGTAACTAAAAATGCAGACATATGTGTGTTCGAATGGGTTAACAAACAATTGTCTGAAATATGAAGTTACCATTGTTATGTTCATTGAAAGCATCTTTTTATAAAAGCGTTGATTTATTTTTCTGCAAACTTTGTCACTAGTTTCGACTTTTTAAAGACACTACTTGAAATACAAAAACGTTCTTTTATTAGCAATTGCTTATGGATAAGATTGTTTTACGTGCGTACTTTTTTGGAGTCAATATTTTTTAACAAAATTAAACCACACTCAACAGCGCCGTTATATTAGCTAGAATAATTGTACAGTTGATTAGCTTATTCTTGATGTTTTGCATTTTTCCTAACAGTCATTCGAATATACCTGTTTAAAAAGTCGCCCAAATGTTTGCTTCTGATTTTGTGTTATTATTCGACGAGTTTAAACATTCTCCTGAAATTAATACAAAATAGTCAATAATTGTATATTGATGAAGTAAGTAATCAATGTATAATGGAAAACAGTGTATACTATATATTTTTGTTCATTCAGATTTTTTACAAAAATAATCAATAACTAAGAATGCATATATATATGTGTTCGATTGGGTTAACAAATAATTGTCTGAAATATGAAGATACCATTGTTATGTTCATTGAAAGCATCTTTCCATAAAAGCGCTGTTTTTTTCTGCAAACTTTGTCACTAGTTTCGACTATTTAAAGACTCTCCTTGAAATACAAAAACGTTCTTTTATTAGCAGTTTGTTATGGATAAGATTGTTTTACGTGCGTACTTTTTTTGAGTAAATATTTTTAACAAAAGTAAACCACACTCAACAGCGCCGTTATATTAGGTAGAATAATTTTACAGTTGATTAGCTTGATCTTAATGTTTTGCATTTTTCCTAACAGTCATTAGAATATACCTGTTGAAAAGTCGCCAACGTTTTTGCTTCTGATTTTGTGTGATTATTCGACGAGTTTGAAAATTCTCCTGAAATTAATGATACAAAATAGTCAATAATTGTATATTGATGAAGTAAGTAATCAATGTATAATGGAAAACAATGTATACTTTATATTTTTGTTCATTCATATTTTTTACAAACATAATTAGTAACTAAAAATGCAGACATATGTGTGTTCGAATGGGTTAACAAATAATTGTCTGAAATATGAAGTTACCATTGTTATGTTCATTGAAAGCATCTTTTTATAAAAGCGTTGATTTATTTTTCTGCAAACTTTGTCACTAGTTTCGACTTTTTAAAGACTCTCCTTGAAATACAAAAACGTTCTTGTATTAGCAATTTGCTTATGGATAAGATTGTTTTACGTGCGTACTTTTTTTGAGTCAAAATTTTTTAACAAAATTAAACCACACTCAACAGCGCCGTTATATTAGCTAGAATAATTGTACAGTTGATTAGCTTATTCTTGATGTTTTGCATTTTTCCTAACAGTCATTCGAATATACCTGTTTAAAAAGTCGCCAAAATTTTTGCTTCTGATTTTGTGTGATTATTCGACGAGTTTGAAAATACTCCTGAAATTAATAATACAAAATAGTCAATAATTGTATATTGATGAAGTAAGTAATCAATGTATAATGGAAAACAGTGTATACTATATATTTTTGTTCAATCATATTTTTGACAAAAATAATCAATAACTAAGAATGCAGACATATGTGTTCAAATTGGTTAACAACTAATTGTCTGAATTATGAAGTTACTATTGTTATATTCATTGAAAGCATCTTTCATAAAAGCGCTGATTTTTTTTTTTCTCCAAACTTTGTCACTAGTTTCGACTTTTTAAAGACTCTCCTTGAAATACAAAAACGTTCTTTTATTAGAAATTGCCTATGGATAAAATTGTTTTACGTGCGTACTTTTTTTGACTTAATATTTTTAACAAAATTTAACCACACTCAACAGCGCTGTTATATTAGGTAGAATAATTGTTCATTTCATTTGTTTGATCTTGATGTTTTGCTTTTTCAAACAGTCATTCGAATATACCTGTTTAAAAAGTCGCCAAATGTTTTTTTCCGATTTTGTGAGATTATTCGTCGAGTTTGGACATTCTCCTGAAATAATAATACAAAATAGTCAATAATTGTATATTGATGAAGTAAGTAATCAATGTATAATGGAAAACAGTGTATACAATATATTTTTGTTCATTCATATTTTTTACAAACATAATCAATAACTAAAAATGCTGGTATATGTGTTCGAATGGGTTTACAACTAATTGTCTGAAATATGAAGTTACTATTGATATGTTCATTGAAAGCATCTTTTAATAAAAGCGTTGATTTATTTTTCTGCAAACTTTGTCACTAGTTTCGACTATTTAAAGACTCTCCTTGAAATACAAAAACGTTCTTTTATTAGCAGTTTGTTATGGATAAGATTGTTTTACGTGCGTACTTTTTTTGGGTAAATATTTTTAACAAAAGTAAACCACACTCAACAGCGCCGTTATATTAGGTAGAATAATTGTACAGTTGATTAGCTTGATCTTAATGTTTTGCATTTTTCCTAACAGTCATTAGAATATACCTGTTGAAAAGTCGCCAACGTTTTTGCTTCTGATTTTGTGTGATTATTCGACGAGTTTGAAAATACTCCTGAAATTAATGATACAAAATAGTCAATAATTGTATATTGATGAAGTCAGTAATCAATGTATAATGGAAAACAATGTATACTTTATATTTTTGTTCATTCATATTTTTTACAAACATAATTAGTAACTAAAAATGCAGACATATGTGTGTTCGAATGGGTTAACAAATAATTGTCTGAAATATGAAGTTACCATTGTTATGTTCATTGAAAGCATCTTTTCATAAAAGCGTTGATTTATTTTTCTGCAAACTTTGTCACTAGTTTCGACTTTTTAAAGACTCTCCTTGAAATACAAAAACGTTCTTGTATTAGCAATTTGCTTATGGATAAGATTGTTTTACGTGCGTACTTTTTTTGATTCAATATTTTTTAACAAAATTAAACCACACTCAACAGCGCCGTTATATTAGCTAGAATAATTGTACAGTTGATTAGCTTATTCTTGATGTTTTGCATTTTTCCTAACAGTCATTCGAATATACCTGTTTAAAAAGTCGCCAAAATTTTTGCTTCTGATTTTGTGTGATTATTCGACGAGTTTGAAAATACTCCTGAAATTAATAATACAAAATAGTCAATAATTGTATATTGATGAAGTAAGTAATCAATGTATAATGGAAAACAGTGTATACTATATATTTTTGTTCAATCATATTTTTGACAAAAATAATCAATAACTAAGAATGCAGACATATGTGTTCAAATTGGTTAACAACTAATTGTCTGAATTATGAAGTTACTATTGTTATATTCATTGAAAGCATCTTTCATAAAAGCGCTGATTTTTTTTTCTCCAAACTTTGTCACTAGTTTCGACTTTTTAAAGACTCTCCTTGAAATACAAAAACGTTCTTTTATTAGAAATTGCCTATGGATAAAATTGTTTTACGTGCGTACTTTTTTTTACTTAATATTTTTAACAAAATTTAACCACACTCAACAGCGCTGTTATATTAGGTAGAATAATTGTTCATTTCATTTGTTTGATCTTGATGTTTTGCTTTTTCAAACAGTCATTCGAATATACCTGTTTAAAAAGTCGCCAAATGTTTTCTTCCGATTTTGTGAGATTATTCGTCGAGTTTGGACATTCTCCTGAAATATTAATACAAAATAGTCAATAATTGTATATTGATGAAGTAAGTAATCAATGTATAATGGAAAAGAGTGTATACTATATATTTTTGTTCATTCATATTTTTTACAAACATAATCAATAACTAAAAATGCTGGTATATGTGTTCGAATGGGTTTACAACTAAATGTCTGAAATATGAAGTAACCATTGATATGTTCATTGAAAGCATCTTTTAATAAAAGCGTTGATTTATTTTTCTGCAAACTTTGTCACTAGTTTCGACTTTTTAAAGACACTCCTTCAAATACAAAAACGTTCTTTTATTAGCAATTGCTTATGGATAAGATTGTTTTACGTGCGTACTTTTTTTGAGTCAATATTTTTAACAAAAGTAAACCACACTCAACAGCGCCGTTATATTAGGTAGAATAACTGTACAGTTGATTAGCTTGATCTTGATGTTTTGCTTTTTTCCTAACAGTCATTCGAATATACCTGTTTAAAAAGTCGCCAAACTGTTTCTTCCGATTTGGTGAGATTATTCGACGAGTTTGAAAATTCTCCTGAAATTAATAATACAAAATAGTCAATAATTGTATATTGATGAAGTAAGTAATCAATGTATAATGGATAACAATGTTTACTATATATTTTTGTGCATTCATATTTTTACAAACATAATTAGTAACTAAAAATGCAGGTATGTGTGTTCGAATGGGTTTACGTCTAATTGTCTGAAATATGAAGTTATCATTGTTATGTTCATTGAAAGCATCTTTTAATAAAAGCGTTGATTTATTTTTCTGCAAACTTTGTCACTAGTTTCGACTTTTTAAAGACACTCCTTGAAATACAAAAACGTTCTTTTATTAGCAATTGCTTATGGATAAGATTGTTTTACGTGCGTACTTTTTTGGAGTCAATATTTTTTAACAAAATTAAACCACACTCAACAGCGCCGTTATATTAGCTAGAATAATTGTACAGTTGATTAGCTTATTCTTGATGTTTTGCATTTTTCCTAACAGTCATTCGAATATACCTGTTTAAAAAGTCGCCCAAATGTTTGCTTCTGATTTTGTGTTAATATTCGACGAGTTTAAATATTCTCCTGAAATTAATACAAAATAGTCAATAATTGTATATTGATGAAGTAAGTAATCAATGTATAATGGAAAACAGTGTATACTATATATTTTTGTTCATTCAGATTTTTTACAAAAATAATCAATAACTAAGAATGCATATATATATGTGTTCGAATGGGTTAACAAATAATTGTCTGAAATATAAAGATACCATTGTTATGTTCATTGAAAGCATCTTTCCATAAAAGCGCTGTTTTTTTCTGCAAACTTTGTCGCTAGTTTCGACTATTTGAAGACTCTCCTTGAAATACAAAAACGTTCTTTTATTAGCAGTTTGTTATGGATAAGATTGTTTTACGTGCGTACTTTTTTTGAGTAAATATTTTTAACAAAAGTAAACCACACTCAACAGCGCCGTTATATTAGGTAGAATAATTGTACAGTTGATTGGCTTGATCTTAATGTTTTGCATTTTTCCTAACAGTCATTAGAATATACCTGTTGAAAAGTCGCCAACGTTTTTGCTTCTGATTTTGTGTGATTATTCGACGAGTTTGAAAATTCTCCTGAAATTAATGATACAAAATAGTCAATAATTGTATATTGATGAAGTAAGTAATCAATGTATAATGGAAAACAATGTATACTTTATATTTTTGTTCATTCATATTTTTTACAAACATAATTAGTAACTAAAAATGCAGACATATGTGTGTTCGAATGGGTTAACAAATAATTGTCTGAAATATGAAGTTACCATTGTTATGTTCATTGAAAGCATCTTTTCATAAAGGCGTTGATTTATTTTTCTGCAAACTTTGTCACTAGTTTCGACTTTTTAAAGACTCTCCTTGAAATACAAAAACGTTCTTGTATTAGCAATTTGCTTATGGATAAGATTGTTTTACGTGCGTACTTTTTTTGAGTCAATATTTTTTAACAAAATTAAACCACACTCAACAGCGCCGTTATATTAGCTAGAATAATTGTACAGTTGATTAGCTTATTCTTGATGTTTTGCATTTTTCCTAACAGTCATTCGAATATACCTGTTTAAAAAGTCGCCAAAATTTTTGCTTCTGATTTTGTGTGATTATTCGACGAGTTTAAAAATACTCCTGAAATTAATAATACAAAATAGTCAATAATTGTATATTGATGAAGTAAGTAATCAATGTATAATGGAAAACAGTGTATACTATATATTTTTGTTCAATCATATTTTTGACAAAAATAATCAATAACTAAGAATGCAGATATATGTGTTCGAATGGGTTTACAACTAATTGTCTGAAATATGAAGTTACCATTGTTATGTTCATTGAAAGCATCTTTTCAAAAAAGGGCTGATTTATTTTTTTGCAAACTTTGTCACTATTTTCTGTATTTTAAAGACTTTCCTTGCAATACAAAAATGTTCTTTTATTCGCAATTGCTTATGAATAAGTTTGTTTCACATGCATTTTTTTTTTGGAGTCAATATCTTTAACAAAATTAAACCACACTCAACAGCGCCGTTATATTAGGTAGAATAATTGTACAGTTGATTAGCTTATTCTTGATGTTTTGCATTTTTCCTAACAGTCATTCGAATATATCTGTTTAAAAAGTCGCCCAAATGTTTGCTTCTGATTTTGTATGATTATTCGGCGAGTTTGAACATTCTCATGAAATTAATAATACAAAATAGTCAATAATTGCATATTGATAAAGTAAGTAATCAATGTATAATGGAAAACAATGTATACTATATATTTTTGTTCATTCAGATTTTTTACAAAAAAAATCAGTAACTAAGAATGCAGATATATGTGTTCGAATGGGTTTACAACTAATTGTCTAAAATATGAAGTTACCATTGTTATGTTCATTAAAGGTATCTTTTCATAAAAGCGCTGATTTATTTTACTGCAAAGTTTGTCACTAGTTTCGACTTTTTAAAGACTCTCCTTGCAATAGAAAAACGTTCTTGTATTAGCAATTTGCTTATGGATAAGATTGTTTTACGTGCGTACTTTTTTGGAGTCAATATTTTTAACAAAATTAAACCACACTCAACAGCGCCGTTATATTAGGTAGAATAACTGTACAGTTGATTAGCTTGATCTTGATGTTTTGTTTTTTTCCTAACAGTCATTCGAATATACCTGTTTAAAAAGTCGCTAACGTGTTTCTTCCGATTTGGTGAGATTATTCGACGAGATTGAAAATTCTCCTGAAATTGATTATACAAAATAGTCAATAATTGTATATTGATGAAGTAAGTAATCAATGTATAATGGAAAACAATGTATACTATATATTTTTGTTTTTTCAGATATTTTACAAAAATAATCAATAATTAAGAATGCAGATATATGTGTTCGAATTGATTAACAAATAATTGTCTGAAATATGAAGATACCATTCTTATGTTCATTGAAAACATCTTTCCATAACAGCGCTGTTTGTTTCTGCAAACTTTGTCACTAGTTTCGACTATTTAAAGACTCTCCTTGAAATACAAAAACGTTCTTTTATTAGAAATTGCCTATGGATAAAATTGTTTTACGTGCGTACTTTTTTTGACTTAATATTTTTAAGAAAATTTAACCACACTCAACAGCGCTGTTATATTAGGTAGAATAATTGTTCATTTCATTTGTTTGATCTTGATGCTTTGCTTTTTGCAAACAGTCATTCGAATATACCTGTTTAAAAAGTCGCCAAATGTTTTCTTCCGATTTTGTGAGATTAATCGGCGAGTATGGACATTCTCCTGAAATTAATAATACAAAATAGTCAATAATTGTATATTGATGAAGTAAGTAATCAATGTATAATGGAAAACAGTGTATACTATATATTTTTGTTCATTCAGATTTTGTACAAAAAAAAAAGTAAATAAGAATGCAGATATATGTGTTCGAATGGGTTTACAACTAATTGTCTGAAATATGAAGTTACCATTGTTATGTTTATTGAAAGCATCTTTCCATAAAAGCGCTGTTTTTTTCTGCAAACTTTGTCACTAGTTTCGACTATTTAAAAACTCTCTTTGAATTACAAAAACGTTCTTTTATTCGCAATTGCTTATGGATAAGATTGTTTTACGTGCGTACTTTTTTGAGTCAATATTTTTAACAAAATTAAACCACACTAAACAGCGCCGTTATATTAGGTAGAATAACTGTACAGTTGATTAGCTTGATCTTGATGGTTTGCATTTTTCCTAACAGTCATTAGAATATATCTGTTTAAAAGTCGCCAACGTTTTTGCTTCTGATTTTGTGTGATTATTCGACGAGTTTGAAAATTCTCCTAAAAATAATAATACAAAATAGTCAATAATTGTATATTGATGAAGTAAGTAATAAATGTATAATGGAAAACAGTGTATACTATATATTTTTGTTCATTCATATTTTTTACAAACATAATCAATAACTAAAAATGCTGGTATATGTGTTCGAGTGGGTTTACAACTAATTGTCTGAAATATGAAGTTACCATTGATATGTTCATTGAAAGCATCTTTTCATAAAAGGGCTGATATTTTTTTTTGCAAATTTTGTCACTAGTTTCGGTATTTTAACGACTTTCCTTGCAATACAAAAATGTTCTTTTTTCGCAATTGCTTATGGATAAGATTGTTTTACGTGCGTATTTTTTTGGAGTCAATATTTTTAACAAAATTAAACCACACTCAACAGCGCCGTTATATTAGGTAGAATAATTGTACAGTTGATTAGCTTGATCTTGATGTTTTGCTTTTTGCAAACAGTCATTCGAAAATAACCTGTTTTAAAAAGTCACCAAATGTTTTCTTCCATTTTTGTAAGATTATTCGGCGAGTTTGAACATTCTTCTGAAATTAATAATACAAAATAGTCAATAATTGTATATTGATGAAGTAAGTCATTACTGTATAATGGAAAACAGTGTATACTATATATTTTTGTTCATTCAGATTTTGTACAAAAAAAATCAGTAACTAAGAATGCAGATATATGTGTTCGAATGGGTTTACAACTAATTGTCTGAAATATGAAGTTACCATTGTTATGTTCATTAAAGGTATCTTTTCATAAAAGCGCTGATTTATTTTACTGCAAAGTTTGTCACTAGTTTCGACTTTTTAAAGACTCTCCTTGCAATAGAAAAACGTTCTTTTATTCGCAATTGCTTATGGATAAGATTGTTTTACGTGCGTACTTTTTTGGAGTCAATATTTTTAACAAAATTAAACCACACTCAACAGCGCCGTTATGTTAGGTAGAATAACTGTACAGTTGATTAGCTTGATCTTGATGTTTTGTTTTTTTCCTAACAGTCAATCGAATATACCTGTTTAAAAAGTCGCTAACGTATTTCTTCCGATTTGGTGAGATTATTCGACGAGATTGAAAATTCTCCTGAAATTGATTATACAAAATAGTCAATAATTGTATATTGATGAAGTAAGTAATCAATGTATAATGGAAATCAATGTATACTATATATTTTTGTTCATTCAGATTTTTTACAAAAATAATCAATAACTAAGAATGCAGATATATGTGTTCGAATTGATTAACAAATAATTGTCTGAAATATGAAGATACCATTCTTATGTTCATTGAAAGCATCTTTCCATAACAGCGCTGTTTTTTTCTGCAAACTTTGTCACTAGTTTCGACTATTTAAAGACTCTCCTTGAAATACAAAAACGTTCTTTTATTAGCAGTTGCTTATGGATAAGATTGTTTTACGTGCGTACTTTTTTGGAGTCAATATTTTTAATAAAATTAAACCACACTCAACAGCGCCGTTATATTAGGTAGAATAACTGTACAGTTGATTAACTTGATCTTGATGTTTTGCTTTTTTCCTAACAGTCATTCGAATATACCTGTTTAAAAAGTCGCCAAACTGTTTTCTTCCGATTTGGTGAGATTATTCGACGAGTTTGAAAATTCTCATGAAATTGATAATACAAAATACTCTATAATTGTATATTGACGAAGTAAGTAATCAATGTATAATTGAAAACAGTGTATACTATATATTTCTGTTCATTCATATTTTTTTAAAAAATAATCAGTAACTAAGAATGCAGATATATGTGTTCGAACGGGTTTAGAACTAATTGTCTGAAATATGAAGTTACCATTGTTATGTTCATTGAAAGCATCTTTTCAAAAAAGGGCTGATTTATTTTTTTGCAAACTTTGTCACTATTTTCGGTATTTTAAAGACTTTCCTTGCAATACAAAAATGTTCTTTTATTCGCAATTGCTTATGGATAAGTTTGTTTTACATGCATATTTTTTTGGAGTCAATATCTTTAACAAAATTAAACCACACTCAACAGCGCCGTTATATTAGGTAGAATAATTGTACAGTTGATTAGCTTATTCTTGATGTTTTGCATTTTTCCTAACAGTCATTCGAATATATCTGTTCAAAAAGTCACCAAAATGTTTGCTTCTGATTTTGTAAGATTATTCGGCGAGTTTGAACATTCTTCTGAAATTAATAATACAAAATAGTCAATAATTGCATATTGATAAAGTAAGTAATCAATGTATAATGGAAAACAATGTATACTATATATTTTTGTTCATTCAGATTTTTTACAAAAATAATCAATAACTAAGAATACATATATATGTGTTCGAATGGGTTAACAAATAATTGTCTGAAATATAAAGTTACCATTGATATGTTCATTGAAAGCATCTTTCCATAAAAGCGCTGTTTTTTTCTGCAAACTTTGTCACTAGTTTCGACTTTTTAAAGACTCTCCTTGAAATACAAAAACGTTCTTTTATTAGAAATTGCCTATGGATAAAATTGTTTTACGTGCGTACTTTTTTTTGACTTAATATTTTTAAGAAACTTTAACCACTCTCAACAGCGCTGTTATATTAGGTAGAATAATTATTCATTTCATTTGTTTGATCTTGATGTTTTGCTTTTTGCAAACAGTCATTCGAATATACCTGTTTAAAAAGTCGCCAAATGTTTTCTTCCGATTTTGTGAGATTATTCGGCGAGTTTGGACATTCTCCTGAAATTAATAATACAAAATAGTCAATAATTGTATATTGATGAAGTGAGTAATCAATGTATAATGGAAAACAGTGCATACTATATATTTTTGTTCATTCATATTTTTTACAAACATAATCAATAACTAAAAATGCTGGTATCTGTGTTCGAATGGTTTTCAACTAATTGTCTGAATTATGAAGTTACCATTGATTTGCTCATTGAGAGCATCTTTTAATAAAAGCGTTAATTTATTTTTCTGCAAACTTTGTCACTAGTTTCGACTTTTTAAAGACACTCCTTGAAATACAAAAACGTTCTTTTATTAGCAATTGCTTATGGATAAGATTGTTTTACGTGTGTACTTTTTTTGAGTCATTATTTTTAACAAAAGTAAACCACACTCAACAGCGCCGTTATATTGGGTAGAATAACTGTACAGTTGATTAGCTTGATCTTGATGTTTTGCTTTTTTCCTAACAGTCATTCGAATATGCCTGTTTAAAAAGTCGCCAAACTGTTTTCTTCCGATTTGGTGAGATTATTCGACGAGTTTGAAAATTCTCATGAAATTGATAATACAAAATACTCTATAATTGTATATTGACGAAGTAAGTAATCAATGTATAATTGAAAACAGTGTATAGTATATATTTCTGTTCATTCATATTTTTTACAAAAATAATCAGTAACTAAGAATGCAGATATATGTGTTCGAATGGGTTTACAACTAATTGTCTGAAATATGAAGTTACCATTGTTATATTCATTGAAAGCATCTTTTCAAAAAAGGGCTGATTTATTTTTTTGCAAACTTTGTCACTATTTTCGGTATTTTAAAGACTTTCCTTGCAATACAAAAATGTTCTTTTATTTGCAATTGCTTATGGATAAGTTTGTTTTACATGCATATTTTTTGGAGTCAATATCTTTAACAAAATTAAACCACACTCAACAGCGCCGTTATATTAGGTACATTAATTGTACAGTTGATTAGCTTATTCTTGATGTTTTGCATTTTTCCTAACAGTCATTCGAATATATCTGTTCAAAAAGTCACCAAAATGTTTGCTTCTGATTTTGTAAGATTATTCGGCGAGTTTGAACATTCTTCTGAAATTAATAATACAAAATAGTCAATAATTGCATATTGATAAAGTAAGTAATCAATGTATAATGGAAAACAATGTATACTATATATTTTTGTGCATTCAGATTTTTTACAAAAATAATCAATAACTAAGAATGCATATATATGTGTTCGAATGGGTTAACAAATAATTGTCTGAAATATGAAGTTACCATTGATATGTTCATTGAAAGCATCTTTCCATAAAAGCGCTGTTTTTTTCTGCAAACTTTGTCACTAGTTTCGACTTTTTAAAGATTCTCCTTGAAATACAAAAACGTTCTTTTATTAGAAATTGCCTATGGATAAAATTGTTTTACGTGCGTACTTTTTTTGACTTAATATTTTTAAGAAAATTTAACCACACTCAACAGCGCTGTTATATTAGGCAGCATAATTATTCATTTCATTTGTTTGATCTTGATGTTTTGCTTTTTGCAAACAGTCATTCGAATATACCTGTTTAAAAAGTCGCCAAATGTTTTCTTCCGATTTTGTGAGATTATTCGGCGAGTTTGGACATTCTCCTGAAATTAATAATACAAAATAGTCAATAATTGTATATTGATGAAGTGAGTAATCAATGTATAATGGAAAACAGTGCATACTATATATTTTTGTTCATTCATATTTTTTACAAACATAATCAATAACTTAAAATGCTGGTATCTGTGTTCGAATGGTTTTCAACTAATTGTCTGAATTATGAAGTTACCATTGATTTGTTCATTGAAAGCATCTTTTAATAAAAGCGTTAATTTATTTTTCTGCAAACTTTGTCACTAGTTTCGACTTTTTAAAGACACTCCTTGAAATACAAAAACGTTCTTTTATTAGCAATTGCTTATGGATAAGATTGTTTTACGTGCGTACTTTTTTTGAGTCATTATTTTTAACAAAAGTAAACCACACTCAACAGCGCCGTTATATTGGGTAGAATAACTGTACAGTTGATTAGCTTGATCTTGATGTTTTGCTTTTTTCCTAACAGTCATTCGAATATACCTGTTTAAAAAGTCGCCAAACTGTTTTCTTCCGATTCGGTGAGATTATTCGACGAGTTTGAAAATTCTCATGAAATTGATAATACAAAATACTCTATAATTGTATATTGACGAAGTAAGTAATCAATGTGTAATTGAAAACAGTGTATACTATATATTTCTGTTCATTCATATTTTTTACAAAAATAATCAGTAACTAAGAATGCAGATATATGTGTTCGAATGGGTTTACAACTAATTGTCTGAAATATGAAGTTACCATTGTTATATTCATTGAAAGCATCTTTTCAAAAAAGGGCTGATTTATTTTTTTGCAAACTTTGTCACTATTTTCGGTATTTTAAAGACTTTCCTTGCAATACAAAAATGTTCTTTTATTCGCAATTGCTTATGGATAAGTTTGTTTTACATGCATATTTTTTTGGAGTCAATATCTTTAACAAAATTAAACCACACTCAACAGCGCCGTTATATTAGGTAGAATAATTGTACAGTTGATTAGCTTATTCTTGATGTTTTGCATTTTTCCTAACAGTCATTCGAATATATCTGTTCAAAAAGTCACCAAAATGTTTGCTTCTGATTTTGTAAGATTATTCGGCGAGTTTGAACTTTCTTCTGAAATTAATAATACAAAATAGTCAATAATTGCATATTGATAAAGTAAGTAATCAATGTATAATGGAAAACAATGTATACTATATATTTTTGTTCATTCAGATTTTTTACAAAAATAATCAATAACTAAGAATGCATATATATGTGTTCGAATGGGTTAACAAATAATTGTCTGAAATATGAAGTTACCATTGATATGTTCATTGAAAGCATCTTTCCATAAAAGCGCTGTTTTTTTCTGCAAACTTTGTCACTAGTTTCGACTTTTTAAAGACTCTCCTTGAAATACAAAAACGTTCTTTTATTAGAAATTGCCTATGGATAAAATTGTTTTACGTGCGTACTTTTTTTGACTTAATATTTTTAAGAAAATTTAACCACACTCAACAGCGCTGTTATATTAGGTAGAATAATTATTCATTTCATTTGTTTGATCTTGATGTTTTACTTTTTGCAAACAGTCATTCGAATATACATGTTTAAAAAGTCGCCAAATGTTTTCTTCCGATTTTGTGAGATTATTCGGCGAGTTTGGACATTCTCCTGAAATTAATAATACAAAATAGTCAATAATTGTATATTGATGAAGTGAGTAATCAATGTATAATGGAAAACAGTGCATACTATATATTTTTGTTCATTCATATTTTTTACAAACATAATCAATAACTAAAAATGCTGGTATCTGTGTTCGAATGGTTTTCAACTAATTGTCTGAATTATGAAGTTACCATTGATTTGTTCATTGAAAGCATCTTTTAATAAAAGCGTTAATTTATTTTTCTGCAAACTTTGTCACTAGTTTCGACTTTTTAAAGACACTCCTTGAAATACAAAAACGTTCTTTTATTAGCAATTGCTTATGAATAAGATTGTTTTACGTGCGTACTTTTTTTGAGTCATTATTTTTAACAAAAGTAAACCACACTCAACAGCGCCGTTATATTAGGTAGAATAACTGTACAGTTGATAAGCTTGATCTTGAAGTTTTTTTTTTTCCTAACAGTCATTCGAATATACCTGTTTAAAAAGTCGCCAAACTGTTTTCTTCCGATTTGGTGAGATTATTCGACGAGTTTGAAAATTCTCATGAAATTGACAATACAAAATACTCTATATTTGTATATTGATGAAGTAAGTAATCAATGTATAATTGAAAACAGTGTATACTATATATTTTTGTTCATTCATATTTTTTACAAAAGTAATCAGTAACTAAAAATGCAGGTACATGTGTTCGAATGGGTTTACAACTAATTGTCTGTAATATGAAGTTACCATTGTTATGTTTATTGAAAGCATCTTTTCATAAAAGCGCTGATTTATATTTCTGCAAACTTTGTCACTAGTTTCGACTTTTTAAAGACTCTCCTTGAAATACAAAAACGTTCTTTTATTCGCAATTGTTTATGGATAAGATTGTTTTATGTGCGTACTTTTTGTGAGTCAATATTCTTAACAAAAGTAAATCACACTCAAGAGCGCTGTTATATTAGGTAGAATAATTGTACAGTTGATTAAGTTGATCTTGATGTTTTGCATTTTTCCTAACAGTCATTCGAATATACCTGTTTAAAAAGTCGCCGAAATTGTTGCTTCTGATTTTGTGTGATTATTCGACGAGTTTGAAAATTCTCCTGAAATTAATAATACAAAATATTCAATAATTGTATGTTGATGAAGTAAGTAATCAATGTATAATGGAAAACAGTGTATTCTATATATTTTTGTTCATTCCGATTTTGTACAAAAATAATCAGTAACTAAGAATGCAGATATATGTGTTCGAATGGGTTTACAACTAATTGTCTGAAATATGAAGTTACCATTGTTATGTTCATTTAAAAAGTATCTTTTCATAAAAGCGCTGATTTATTTTTCTGCAAACTTTGTCACTAGTTTCGACTTTTTAAAGACTCTCCTTGCGATAGAAAAACGTTCTTTTATTCGCAATTGCTTCTGGATAAGATTGTTTTACGTGCGTACTTTTTTTGAGTCAATATTTTTACCAAAGTAAAACACACTCAACAGAGCCGTTATATTAGGTAGAATAATTGTACAGTTGATTAGCTTGATCTTGATTGTTTGCATTTTTCCTAACAGTCATTAGAATATACCTGTTTAAAAGTCGCCAAAGTTTTTGTTTCTGATTTTCTGTGATTATTCGACGAGTTTGAAAATTCTCATAAAATTAATAATACAAAATAGTCAATAATTGTATATTGATGAAGTAAGTAATCAATGTATAATGGAAAACAATGTATACTATATATTTTTTGTTCATTCATATTTTTAACAAACATAATCAGTAACTAAAAATGCAGGTATGTGTGTTCGAATGGGTTTACAACTAATTGTCTGAAATATGAAGTTACCATTGTTATGTTCATTGAAAGCATCTTTAACTAAAAGCGTGGATTTATTTTTCTGCAAATTTTGTCACTAGTTTCGACTTTTTAAAGACTCTCCTTGAAATACAAAAACGTTCTTTTATTAGCAATTGCTTATGAATAAGATTGTTTTACGTGCGTACTTTTTTTGATTCAATATTTTTAATAAAATTAAACCACACTCAATAGCGCCGTTATATTAGGTAGAATAATTGTACAGTTGATTAGCTTGATCTTGATGTTTTGCTTTTTTCCTAACAGTCATTCGAATATACCTGTTTAAAAAGTCGCCAAATTGTTTCTTCCGATTTGGTGAGATTATTCGACGAGATTGAAAATTCTCATGAAATTGATAATACAAAATACTCAATATTTGTATATTGATGAAGTAAGTAATCAATGTATAATTGAAAACAGTGTATACTATATATTTTTGTTTATTCATATGTTTTACAAACATAATCAGTATTTAGATATGCAGATATATGTGTTCGAATGGGTTTACAACTAATTGTCTGAAATATGAAGTTACCATTGTTATGTTCATTGAAAGCATCTTTTAATAAAAGCGTGGATTTATTTTTCTGCAAACTTTGTCACTAGTTTCGACTTTTTAAAGACTCTCCTTGAAATACAAAAATGTTCTTTTATTTGCAGTTGTTGATGGATAAGATTGTTTTACGTGCATAATTTTTTTGAGTCAATATTTTTAACAAAAGTAAACCACACTCAACAGCGCCGTTATATAAGGTAGAATAATTGTACAGTTGATTAGCTTGATCTTGATGTTTTGCATTTTTCCTAACAGTCATTAGAATATACCTGTTTAAAAGTCGCCAAAGTTTTTACTTCTGATTTTGTGTGATTATTCGACAAGTTTGAAAATATTCATGAAATTAATAATACAAAATAGTCAATAATTGTATACTGATGAAGTAAGTAATTAATGTATAATGGAAAACAATGTATACTATATATTTTTGTTCATTTATATTTTTAACAAACATAATCAGTAACTAAACATGCAGGTATGTGTGTTCGAATGGGTTTACAACTAATTTGTCTGAAATATGAAGTTACCATTGTTATGTTCATTTAAAATATCTTTTCATAAAAGCGCTGATTTATATTTCTGCAATTTTTGTTGCTATATTCGACTTTTGAAAGACTCTCCTTGAAATACAAAAACGTTCTTTTATTCGCAAAAGTTTATGGACAAGTTTGTTTTACGTGCGTACTTTTTTTGAGTCTATATTCTTAACAAAAGTAAATCACACTCAACAGCGCCGTTATATTAGGTAGAATAATTGTACAGTTGATTAGCTTGATCTTGATGTTTTGCATTTTTCTTTACGGAAATTAGAATATACCTGTTTAAAAAGTCGCCGAAATTGTTTCTTATGATTTTGTGTGATGATTCGACGAGTTTGAAAATTCTCCTGAAATTAATAATACAAAATAATCAATAATTGTATGTTGATGAAGTAAGTAAGCAAAGTATAATTGAAAACAGTGTATACTATATGTTTTTGTTAATTCAGATTTTGTACAAAAATAATCAGTTACTAAGAATGCAGATATATGTGTTCGAATGGGTTTACAACTAATTGTCTGAAATATGAAGTTACCATTGTTATGTTCATTGAAAGCAGCTTTTCATAATAGCGCTGATTTATTTTTCTGCAAACTTTGTCACTAGTTTCGACTTTTTAAAGACTCTCCTTGCAATAGAAAAACGTTCTTTTATTGGCAATTGCTTATGGATAAGATTGTTTTACGTGCATATTTTTTTTTTGAGTCAATATTTTTAACAAAAGTAAACCACACTCAACAGCGCCGTTATATTAGGTAGAATAATTGTACAGTTGATTAGCTTGATCTTAGTGTTTTGCATTTTTCCTCACAGTCATTTGAATATACCTGTTTAAAAGTCGTCGAAATTGTTGCTTCTGATTTTGTGTAATTATTCGACGAGTTTGAAAATTCTCCTGAAATTAATATTACAAAATAGCCAATAATTGTATGTTGATAAAGTAAGTAATCAATGTAAAATGGAAAACATTGTATACTATATATTTTTGTTCATATATATTTTTTACAAAAATAATCAGTAATTAAAAATGCAGGTATATGTGTTCGAATGGACTCTCATCCAAGTATAACTTGGAATATGAAGGATGAGAGTCATTCTAGTAATGGGGCCTCAAGAGGAGGTAACTATAGCATTCATTTCCCGATGTACAACGAGGCATCTCATTTAAAAGAGGTCAAAAACCTTGACCTATGGGTATGACGTAGCTATATGAAGCTATAAATACTGCGGCTATTACCTGTTCCAATCATGATTCAAAGTTTGTTTGTGCAACCAAAACAATTGGGATGGGCAAACAATATCCTCCAAACTGGGTGGGTAAACTGTCACATCCTGTTGAGCCTCAGGCTCCATAACTAGAATGACTCTCATCCTTCATATTCCAAGTTATACTTGGATGAGAGTCCATTCTACTAATTACGCTCATCGGCTCTTCGAGGATGTAACTATAGCATATTCAAAGTGTTGGCACAAACAAGTAGTTCCCTGAACAATTAACAGAGAGCAAATCAGAATTTGCTGAATCAGTCCAGAATATACTGGAGACTAAGATAGTAGTCAATCTAACTAATCTTTCTGACTTGATAATAAATACAATCTAAATATTAAGGTAAAGTACTAATATTGTTAGTCCAGGTATCAAAAATAAATAGTATCAAAAACATTTAAAGTAATTTTGAAAATAAATATATAACAAAATATCTCTTTCTCTGAATATATTTTGTAGTCTGAATTTCACTATTTTCAAGAATAATAACTTATTCTATACACTCAAGACTAATTCGCTTAACTATATAAAGAGCATAACACTCATACCACATCTTCCTATATCTATATAACAAGTTTTGAATTTTCAAAATACCATTTGCCTGATACTTGCTTACAAACCATTAATTGTATATCTAAATATCTACTGACATATTATTCGGCAACATTTTTCTTAAATATTTGAAAGTGTTTAATTCTTTAGCCCTTCTTTTTTGTACTCTTCTAACATGACACTCACTGTAGTACAAATGTGTATGAAAAAACAAAAATTTGAAGACAAATTCAGGAGACAGTAGTTTAAATAACGATGTAAATACAGCGAGATACAGATTTTCATTAGCCTTCTGAAGCTTTAAATATTATGTATACATGATTTATCTAATATTAATCCATGGTAAAATATCTAGTATATTTACAAGCTAAAAACTGTCACTGCAAGTTCTACAAGTATTATCCCTTTGCATGACATTTGCAACTCAGTCTGTCTTTAATATTGTTAGAACAGAAAAATTGTTTCAAAAGCTCAAGTAAGCAACGAAAGCTTCAAACATTGTTAATATTCATAACTTTTACATAACTTAGCAATCAAAAACTCTTCTCTGAGTCATATCAAAAAGTCACAAATAGGTAATTACTGTCACACTAAGGTCACCTGTTAATTAAAGGTTGACTTATTTAAAACTACATGTAGATGTCAAAGATGATCAGCCTCTACTGTAGTTCTTATTCAGGACACTTAATAAAGTGACTATATTTATAAATTTCTTCTTAATCATTTGTATCTGGATTATACCAACTACAATATAGTATTTGATGTCTGATTCAGTAAATTTACATTCCATGTTCGTTTATGACAATGAGTATGAAGTATATGAGTAATACATATATATATATCAAACAGTATAATTGATAATGAATTGAATCTTAAAGTCCTACACTTCATACAGACTAGGTCTACATATACATACTGCATCTAATGTACCATTTTGAAGTAAATCATCTCAAAAGTATCATCATTATGATATTTCATTAAGTATAAACAAATTATACAAAAAACAAGTGTAGCTATTTAATATCTTATGTTATAAGAATTAATATAGATCAATATATCCAGAATTAAAACTTGATCCAGCGTGTTTAAAAAAAAAGATTTAATTGATACTGTTCTGTGAACACTCATCTGATAATCTGATAATTTTCTTAAAAAAGAACTGGAGAAGGGTTACAAAGTTTTTACTTCATTGTAAACTGTAACATTTGAAAACGACCTTTACCATCCTGATATCCATACACATGTTGGATATTGAAGGAATATAACTATTACTTTATATTGACATATATCAGTCAGGACTTGAACTGCTCCTTTGTACAATATGCTTATGATACATCTTACATGTACTATTTTTCTATATATATACATATAATATTATATATGGCTATGTTATATTTAAAGCAATATAACTACATGTAATTAAGAAGAGTAATTTCTAATTGAACTGAAAAGAAAATCCAGTGTACATGTACAGATTTAGGTGGTAAGCAAAATATAAGTTTGCAATTTGTTTTGCAAATTCTGATGCTTTATAGAATACTTTTGAAAGTTGCATTTCTCGATGGAGCATAACAATAAATAAATGATATAATATATATATATCATACTATGAATATGTCAATTCTTATAAACTGATGATACAAAAGCATCAATATAGCAATTCTATTTCAAGTTCATGGAGTCTAGAGAGATCACCATTTTCTATTTTAATTTCTATCATGGATTTCAATAATACAGATGCATAGATGCAATATAATCATTTAATAATCATTATAGAAACTTTATAAATTCTACATAAATACATGTAATACTACTTTCTTCAGTATTTGCTATCTGACATGAAAAATGTGTAGGAGATTAGTCGCTTAAGCACTTTTATACAATTGTTTACAGGGATATGACTTAGCCTATAACAAGGCAACACTTAGTCACATAAAGATTAGTGATGCACATATCCAATGTTCATTATAGTATTCCTTTTTTAAAAAGGAAAATATGTCAGATATTTCATGTCCAACATCAAAGCAAAATTTGCATGTTGGGAGAAAAATCTTCCTGTTTTGTATAGTTCTTTAACATTCATTACTGCTACCATTTGCAATTTAATAAATATATTATAGCTTATCATATCTAGTATCATTACTGAGATTGTAAAGCACAATTTGTCTTATCAAAATAAGCACATTTATACAATATTTTCTGCAAGTCAAAATTTTATAGTTGTATCTCAAACTATATTTTACAGTAAAACGTTGTTTACTATTACTGATACCTTGTAGACAGCAAGATCAGGATCTACAATTGTGTTCTGATTAATGAGAACAATAACTTTGAACTATTTCTTCAGAAAAGAGTAACTGTTTATCTATTCTAAGGCTTTGTTTGTTATATTCATAATTAATGTTATAACAATGCCAAGATATAAGACTGAAACACTCTATTGTCTTATTTCAACTATATGAGGATATCTTTTATAAAGATATTGTAATAAATGTACATGAATGTATAATTTTACAAGTGACAAATAATTTTATTCATAATCTGAAATCTACATTCAATTTGATGAGTTTAAAGGCAATGATAAAACCATCCAATGGAAATTATTTTTATTTCCTTCCACACTATGCATATATATGGAAGTTTGTAACGACCTTGACTGACATAAACAGCCCTTGCATGGTCGGTAACTCTATGCATGTTATGTCAAACATCATAAAAATTATCCTTGAAAAAAGGAATTTACATCTGACCAATGTATGTCAGTCATATAAATTTTTCAGAAAATCCTTTGATCTTTCTTTTTTAATATTTGATATCAACTAGTACGTTTTGATATATTGGCATCACACTCCTCACAATTTACAACATTATTATCATATTGTACTTATTCTTTTTCAAAAGCAAAAAATCTGAAGTTAACAATGAGCAATGCTCCTCTGCTTTATTGTTTGCCAAGATAAAGATATAAAATCTTGCAGGATATCATTTGTTTATCTTGATCATAGTAAAGACATGACATTAACTTCATGTACAGAATTATGCAACCAAAGTTTGCATTTTTAAAAACTGCATTGTTGCAGATTTTTTCAAACAATTGTTTTACTATTATTTTCTACAGTATGTTTCTACCTAATCAATTGTTTGTTTATAGTGCCATGTTAAATGCTCTACAAGGAACTATTCATTAAATGCTAATGTCCTCCCCTTCGACCTATTTCTGGTCATGCATGTTTGCCGTTATATTCCACTGGCCTCTCAATATTCAGATATAAATATCAATCACATAATATTATTTCTGTAAATGTTTCAACTGTAACACAGTTTTATTATCTCACTAAGAGCTTATTTTGAAGCCTTAAATGGCTTTGTATATTACAGATAAACATATTCTGTACATATTCTTGATAGTTTCAACAATATTGTAAGTTCATTCGGAACTGTTGTCACATTTATGACACACCAAGGACTTATAAAAGTCTCTAGGCTCATTAATTGCTTTAGACAAATAAGCTTTTAAAAATTAGCTATTTGAACATTATTTGATATAACATATCTTAAGCAAAGTTTTTCAGATACCTTAGATTGGAAGTGGCACATAATGCCTTCCGTTTTATCACTAACTTTGTCTATTTATAGTAACACACATACAGGTGTATATCGACAAGTAGTCTAGCATATTCCAATGCACTACATTACAGTTTCTTATATTGGAATAAGAAATGTATTTTATTCACAACATTTTGTGATAATAAAATCTCAAATATATTTGCTATATTTTCTATAAATTGTACGTCACTACGTGGGTACATTATAGTAAGAATATACGAGTACACCTTCGTACATTTTGCACTTACCTTGAAAATCAAGAAAGATATTCTACTCATATACTTCTGTATAGAGATTCATTCGTGTTAAAATAACTACGATAATGTATCAATTTATTTAGACGAAAAAATGTCAAAATTATTAAAAAGTGAACACGTCCGGTCCACCATTGATTACGTGATAAGCAATTGTGTGATTCACACCACAGTACACGTGTATTTTTAGAACAAGGTTAGGAAAAGGAACAACGATAAAATACGTTATATTTAACGAACTTGGATATTAAGTTCTCAAGATCACTAATATTTATAAAACATTTCTTACTGGAACAACGTTCTCAGTTTTACGAAATCTTAAAAGTCTGGACGTCGTCACAGATTATAACGAGTTAGACACCTCGCTGCTCGAAAAATAATATGATTGGCACATGTAATAGCCGCAGTATTTATAGCTAGATATAGCAACGTCATACCCATAGGCCAAGGTTTTTGACCTCTTTTAAATGAGATGCCTCGTTGTACGTCGGGAAATGAATGCTATAGTTACATCCTCGAAGAGCCGAGGAGCGCAATAAGTAGAATGGGTTTACAACTTATTGTCTGAAATATGAACTTACCATTGTTATGTTCATTGAAAGCATCTTTTCATAAAGCGCTGATTTATTTTTCTGCAAACTTTGTCACTAGTTTCGACTTTTTAAAGACTCTCCTTGAAATACAAAAAAGTTCTTTTATTCGGAATTGCTTATGGATAAGATTGTTTTACGTGTGTACTTTTTATGAGTCAATATATTTAACAAAAGTAAACCACACTCAACAGCGCCGTTATATCAGGTAGAATAATTGTACAGTTGATTAGCTGATTCTTGATGTTTTGCATTTTTCCTAACAGTCATTCGAATATACCTGTTTAAAACGTCGCCGAAATATTGGCTTCTGATTTTGTGTGATTATTCGACGAGTTTGAAAATTCTCCTTAAATTAAAAATACAAAATAATCAATAATTGCATATTGATGAAGTAAGTAATCAATCTATAATGGAAAACATTGTATACTATATATTTTTGTTCATTCATATTTTTTACAAAAATAATCAGTAACTAAAAATGCAGGTATATGTGTTCGAATGGGTTTACAACTTATTGTCTGAAATATAAACTTACCATTGTTATGTTCATTGAAAGCATCTTTTCATAAAAGCGCTGATTTGTTTTTCTGCAAACTTTGTCACTAGTTTCGACTTTTATAAGACTCTCCTTGAAATACAAAAACGTTCGTTTATTCGGAATTGCTTATGGATAAGATTGTTTTACGTGTGTACTTTTTTTGAGTCAATATATTTAACAAAAGTAAACCACACTCAACAGCGCCGTTATATCAGGTAGAATAATTGTACAGTTGATTAGCTTATTCTTGATGTTTTGCATTTTTCCTAACAGTCATTCGAATATACCTGTTTAAAATTAGCCGAAATATTGGCTTTTGATTTTGTGTGATTATTCGACGAGTTTGAAAGTTCTCCTGAAATTAAAAATACAAAATAATCAATAATTGCATATTGATGAAGTAAGTAATCAATGTATAATGGAAAACAGTGTATACTATATATATGTTCATTCATAGTTTTTACAAAAATAACCAGTAACTAAAAATTTAGGTATATGTGTTCGAATGGGTTTACAGCTAATTGTCTGAAATATGAAGTTACCATTTCTATGTTCATTGAAAACATCTTTTCATAAAAGCCCTGATTTGTTTTTCTGCAAACGTTGTCTCTAGTTTCGACTTTTTAAAGACTCTCCTTGAAATACAAAAACGTTCTTTTATTCGCAATTGCTTATGGATAAGATTGTTTTACGTGCCTACTTTTTTTGAGTCAACATTTTTAACAAAAGTAAACCACACTCAACAGCGCCGTTATATTAGGTAGAATAATTGTACAGTTGATTAGCTTGATCTTGATGTTTTGCTTTTTTCCTAACAATCATTCGAATATACCTGTTTAAAAAGTGGCCGAAATATTTGCTTCTCCTTTTGTGAGATTATTCGACGAATTTGAAAATTCTCCTGAAATTAATAGTACAAAATAGTCATTAGTTTTATATTGATGAAGTAACTAATCAATGAATAATGTAAAACAGTGTATACGATATATTTTTGTTCATTCATATTTTTTACAAAAATAATCAGTAACTAAACATGCAGATATATGTGTTCGAATTGGTTTACAACTTATTGTCTGAAATATGAAGTTACCATTGTTATGTTCAATGAAAGCAATTTTTCATAAAAGCGCTGATTTATTTTTCTGCAAACTTTGTCACTAGTTCCGACTTTATAAAGACTCTCCTTGCAATAGAAAAACGTTCTTTTATTCGCAATTGCTTATGGATAAGATTGTTTTACGTGCCTACATTTTTTGAGTCAATATTTTTAA
Organism: Mytilus californianus; assembly: GCF_021869535.1. Lineage (NCBI taxonomy): Eukaryota > Metazoa > Mollusca > Bivalvia > Mytilida > Mytilidae > Mytilus > Mytilus californianus. The sequence goes on from NW_026262581.1 coordinate 1,265,723, forward strand.
CAAAATAAAACCACACTGAACAGCGCCGTTATATTAGGTAGAATAATTGTACAATTGATTAGCTAGATCTTGATGTTTTGCTTTTTTCATAACAGTCATTCGAATATACCTGTTTAAAACGTCGCTGAAATGTTTACTTCTAATTTTGTGTGATTATTCGACGAGTTTGAAAATTCGCCTGAGATTAAAAATACAAAATAGTCAATAATTGCTTATTGATGAAGTAAGAAATCAATGAATAATGGAAAACAGTCTATACTATATATTTTTGTTCTTTCATATGTTTTACAAAAATAATCATTAACTAAAAATGCAGGTATATGTGTTCGAATGGGTTTACAACTTATTATCTGAAATATGAACTTACCATTATTATGTTCATTGAAAGCATCTTTTCATAAAAGCGCTGATTTGTTTTTCTGCAAACTTTGTCTCTAGTTTTGACTTTTTAAAGACTCTCATTGTAATACAAAGACGTTCTTTTATTCGCAATTGCTTATGGATAAGATTGTTTATACGTGCGTACTTTTTTTGAGTCAATATTTTTAACAAACGTAAACCACACTCAACAGCGCCGTTATTTCAGGAAGAATAATTGTACAGTTGATTAGCTTAAACTTGATGTTTTGCATTTTTCCTAACAGTCATTCGAATATACCTGTTTAAAACGTCGCCGAAATGTTTGCTTCTGATTTTGTGTGATTATTCGACGAGTTTGAAAATTCGCCTGAAATTAAAAATACAAAATAGTCAATAATTGCATATTGATGAAGTAAGTAATCAATGTATAATGGAAAACAGTGTATACTATACATTTGATCATTTTTAGTTTTTACAAAAATAATAAGTAACTAAAAATGCAGGTATATGTGTTCGAATGGGTTTACAACTGATTGTCTAAAATATGAAGTTACCATTGCTATGTTCATGAAAGCATCTTTTCATAAAAGCGCCGATTTGTTTTTCTGCAAACTTTGCCTCTAGTTTCGACTTTTTAAAAACTCTCTTTGAAATACAAAAACGTTCTTTTATTCGCAATTGCTTATGGATAAGATTGTTTTACGTGCCTACTTTTTTTAAGCAATATTTTTAAAAAATTAAATCACACTAAACAGCGCCGTTATATTAGGTAGAATAATTGTACAGTTGATTAGCTTGATCTTGATGTTTTGCTTTTTTCCTAACGGTGATTCGAATATACCTGTTTAAAAAGTCGCCGAAATTGTTGCTTCTGATTTTGTGTGATTATTCGACGAGTTTGAAAATTCTCCTGAAACTAATAATATAAAATTGTCGATAACTGTATATTGATGAAGTAAGTAATTAATGTATAACAGTGTATAATGAAAAACAGTGTATACTGTATATGTTTGTTTATTCAGATTGTTGACAAAAATAATCAGTAACTAAGAATACAGATATATGTGTTCGAATGGGTTTACAACTTATTGTCTGAAATATGAAGTTACCATTGTTATGTTCATTGAAAGCATCTTTTCATCAAAGCGTTGATTTATTTTTCTGCTATTTTTGTTTACTAGTTTCGACATTTTAAGACTTTCCTTGCAATACAAAAACATTTTATTATTCGCAATTGCTTATGGATAATATTGTTTTACGCGCCTGCTTTTTTGAGTCAATAATTAAAACAAAATTAAACCACACTCAACAGTACCGTTATATTAGGTAGAATAATTGTACAGTTGATTAGCTTGATCTAAATGTTTTGCTTTTTTCCTAACAGTCATTCGAATATACCTGTTTAAAATTAGCCGAATTTTTTTCTTCTGATATTGTGAGATTATTCGACGAGTTTTAAAATCCTCCTGAAATTAATAATACAAAATTATCAATAATTGTATATTGATGAAGTAAGTAATCAATGTATAAAAGTGTATAATGAAAAACAGTGTATACTGTTTATTTTTGTTTATTCAGATTGTTGACAAAAATAATCAGTAACTAAGAATACAGATATATGTGTTCGAATGGGTTTACAACTAATTGTCTGAAATAAACTCAATATAGATACCAGGATTGAAATTTTTTATTTACGCCAGACGCAATATGACCTTACCATTGTTATGTTCATTGAAAGCATCTTTTTTTATAAAAGCGCTGATTCTTTTTTCAGCAAACTTGGTCAATAGTTTCGACTTTTTAAAGACTCTCCTTGAATAGAAGAAAAAACGTTCTTTTATTCTCAATTGCTTTTGGATAAGATTGTTTTACGTGCCTACTTTTTTTGGTCAATATTTTCAACAAAATTTAACCGCACTCAACACTGCCGTTATAATAGGTAAAGTAATTGTACAGTTGATTAGCTTGATCTTGATGTTTTGCTTTTTTTCTAACAGTCATTCGAATATACCTGTTTAAAAAGTCGCCGAAATATTTGCTTCTGCTTTTGTGAGATTATTCGACGAATTTGAAAATTCTCCTGAAATTAATAGTACAAAATAGTCATTAGTTTTATATTGATGAAGTAACTAATCAATGAATAATGTAAAACAGTGTATACGATATATTTTTGTTCATTCATATTTTTTACAAAAATAATCAGTAACTAAACATACAGGTATATGTGTTCGAATTAGTTTACAACTTATTGTCTGAAATATGAAGTTACCATTGTTATGTTCAATGAAAGCAATTTTTCATAAAAGCGCTCATTTATTTTTCTGCAAACTTTGTCACTAGTTTAGACTTTATAAAGACTCTCCTTGCAATAGAAAAACGTTCTTTTATTAGCAATTGCTTATGGATAAGATTGTTTTACGTGCGTACTTTTTTTGAGTCAATATTTTTAACAAACGTAAACCACACTCAACAGCGCCGTTATTTCAGGTAGAATAATTGTACAGTTGATTAGCTTAATCTTGATGTTTTGCATTTTTCCTAACAGTCATTCGAATATACCTGTTTAAAACGTCGCCGAAATGTTTGCTTCCGATTTTGTGTGATTATTCGACGAGTTTGAAAATTCGCCTGAAATTAAAAATACAAAATAGTCAATAATTGCATATTGATGAAGTAAGTAATCAATGTATAATGGAAAACAGTGTATGCTATATATTTGTGTTCATTCAGAGTTTTTACAAAAATAATCAGTAACTAAAAATGCAGGTATATGTGTTCGAATGGGTTTACAACTAATTGTCTGAAATATGAAGTTACCATTGTTATGTTCATTGAAAGCATCTTTTCAAAAAAGCGCTGATTTATTTTTCTGCAAACTTTGTCATCAGTTTCCACTTTTCAAAGACTCTCCTTGCAATAGGTATAAAACCACCAAATCATAGTAGGTCACATCAGGTTGCATACGAAAAAGAACCGAAAAAAATAATCCCTTAAATTTGGCAGTTGTAGGAAATTAATCCTACATTTCATTTCAGTAAAATATTTCTGGGTCATAAACATATATCTTGAGTGTTTCAAAGCACCATTTTTTTTTTTTTTTTTTGTGCTTCTATAGAATATTTTGGAAACTTGAGGTTACATGGTTACTAAAGCTTGTACACAGGTAAAAAAGAGGTGAAAATTTGAGTGGTTAACTTCCAGTGAAGGTTATTTTCTTATATGCAATAAAATGTTATGTGAAATTTTGTGTAAAGTACTGGACAGGATAAAACATTCATGTCAAGTATATCTTTATTTGAAACAAATATACATTCTGCACAATTTTTTTAAAACTGCAAATTTAACAAAGACTAATAGGGGAAAATCAATGGTGGTATTACACCTAATATGGGAAGCTGCACCTTTGACTTTGTGAGTACTCTCATTTGTTAAAATGTTATGCTTTTTAAGTGAAATATTATAAAACATGAAATATTTTGAGTTGATTGAGCCTAAAAACACATTTTATGAAAATTATGTCTTGAAATAGGATTCTACCATGAATATGAGTAGACAGAGAAAGCCATACTCAGTGTTTTGGGGAGCTTTTTTTGACTTTTTCTCCTTATTTCTTATATTCTGCTATAATAGAAAACTTTTTCCAAAACAATACTTTAATAAATACATAGTTATAAGTAAATGAAATTATTTTTGAAGCAGTAACAACAAATTATACACTAAAAGGGAAGTTTTTTATGTCCCTCTCTGAAACGCAGCGTAAATTTAAGTTTTATGTAAGGACTTAATGAAACCTCCTTGGATTCAGTAAACTTTTATATGGATAGTTCATTCAGCTTGAATACTTCAATTACCCCTTTATTATAACATTTCAAAATTGTTATTTATTGGCCTAAAACGTTGAAATTTTGAGGAAATGAGAGGTATAAATGGACCAAAAAGAGACCTTATAATGAAGACAAAGAGGTCCATTAGTAGTACTTATCATCTTAAAGTCATCATTTGTATCATATTTAACTGTTTGTAAGCAGATGAGATAAATATTTGATCATTTATTGGTCCACACTATATTCTATCATGATGCGGCTTGATTTGGATTTTTCTAAGAAATTTGGCTCGAATCGCTGTAGATGTCGTCTTACATTATAATAGATTTTTCTCAAACTATTGAACTAATTATGACAAAACTTTACAGCAAAGCTTGAAATAACCAGTATTACAAAGGAAAAAATTCACATGCAGTTTATTCAACAAAAAAGTCTTCATTATGTGTAATATCACCAAATCATAGTAGATCACATCCGGTGGCATACAAAAAAACGGCCAAAAAATATATTCCCTTGAATTTTACAGTTATAGGAAATTAATCCTACATTTCTTTCAGAAAAAAAAATCTGGGTTATAAACATATGTCTTGGGTGTTTCAAAGCACCAGTATTTTTATATTTGGTGTTTCTATAGAATATTTTGGAAACTTGAGGTAACATGGTTACTAAAGCTTGTACACAGGTAAAAAAGTGGTGAAAATTTGATTGGTTTACTTCCAGTGATGGTTTTTTTCTTATATGCATCAAATGTCGTGTGAAATTTTGTGTAAAGTACTGGACAGGCTAAAACTTTACTCTTGCCAAGTATTTCTTTATTTGAAACAAAGATAAATTCTGCACAATTCATTGTAAATTGTAACATTTGAAAATTACCTTCACCCATCCTGATATGCAGAATATTGAAGAAATATAACTATTACTATATATTAACCTATATCAGTCAAGACTTGAACTGCTCCTTTGTACAATATTGTGGTTTATCGTTTTCTCTTACGCGACGAGACTCGCTACTCGCCACTGCTACTTGTCACATACGATATCGGAACAAGTATTCGATAATTTTTTTGTACACATGTATCGAGTTATTTTCATATTTTTGTTACGTATAGACATTGTTGTGATGGAAAGGGACTTTAATAATTTTTAAATGTAATTATTTTTTATTCCCGCTCAAGTTACTTTTAATGACAAATCGTAATTAAAGTGTTTACTTTTGTTAAAAAAGCGTAATTCAATGTGTAAGAACAATGTGTGTATTTGTTAACTTTTGTAAATTTTTAATTTCATTCAATTGCCAAAACATTGAAAAAAATATGTCATTCTTGTAATTGATGACATTATTGCTATATGCAACTTTGCTTCTTCCCGAACTATCAGTTTCGGGAAATAGGTGCAAAACAATTTTTGTGGCAAGCTCAACTACAACAAAATGTAATCTTACCACAATAAGTGATTTTGAGCTGCTATTTCGCCAATTGCATAGTTTGAGAACTGACCACACATTTCAAGAAGAATTACTGCATTGTGTATTATGTACAAGGATCCGGTTTCATTATAAAGGCATTTAAGAAACGTTACTCAGTGTGTTATAAATTATCCACTGCAAGCAAATGTTTTGAACTGTACTAATTAAAATTGTAAGTGCATACGGGAAATGGTTTAACAAACATGTCAGAAGGGGTCTTAGGAAACCAAGTGATACATTTTTCTTTCTTGTCAGAGAACATGAAACAAATGTAAATAAATTAATGGGTCAACCTTATAGTGTCAGTTCTCTGTCGAATGTAGGAAAGAAAGTCAAAGACAAAAAAGTCATGGGACAAAAATTTACAACTCAGTTTTGATATTTCTTTTTTCTTTGAACAAGAAAACACTTAATTTCAAGTTTTTTTTCTTGAACTCTTAAATATAAACAATTTTGTTATTAAAATATCAATAATGATCGAATAATTGTTATGAAAACCAAATGTCAAAGTGGCTTGGTACTTAAATGGCTTCATGGTGCAAAGAATATATCCTTTCAAGTTTGCATGATTAAAATTTAATACATTTTTCATTTATTAAGGCTTGTGAACAATTGCCGAAACTTAAAAATGAATATATATAATAAAAACTAATATTTCAAGATCTTTCTCTTATATATTCGAACAATTATCAAAAAATCATTTGTGACTTTTTGTCCTGTGACTTTTTGTCCTATCACATTTGTGACTTTGTGTCCTGTGACTTTTTGCCCTGTGACTTTCTGTCAGTTTATCTATCTGTCATAACAGCCTTTCAAATAGTCAATCATGGAATTATTCATGGTCTACAGACACTATCTTGAGCAAAGAGACTTGTGTCATCTATCACAGAAGACTTCGTTCATCTTTTTCTGATAAGTTGGTACGCTTTAAAATGTTTTGAAAGAAATAAGGTAAGCAGCAAAGCTTCATCTGGTTTACGTCACGTATTAAGGGAAAAGTTTATAATTAGTTTGACTGTTCTTTGTGTAACTTTCATGCACAATGCATGCTAGGTCTATAGCTATTGATGAATAATGTCTTGGTAAACATAATAACAAAAATGTTTATTATGTAACAGTATATATTTTTTTAACATTTTTGGCTTGTATTGACTTTATAGCATACATGTAAATGTAAAACACTTTGACATTTGTCTATCATGATATGAAATAAAGATAGACTTTATGATTGCTTACATCCACTTCATTTGAACTTTGGTGGATATTTGTCTTATTGGCAATCATACCACATCTCCATTTTCTTATTTGTCTTAATTTAAGTTGGTTTAAAAACTGATTTTCGCACATGTCTTATGTAAGGGCTGTTGGTTTCATGTGAGAAATGTTATTGACTTGTTATGCTGTATGCTTTTTTGATAATTATGTATGATGACATACATGAAGACTACTAGTTGCTCAAATCTTTATTGGATATTTGGTGGATAGTTGTCTCATTTTCGATCATACCATAATTAATACACACTCACCACCAAGGAGTTATAGGCTTTTAGCAGGTTCGCAGAATATTAAATGACTCTGGCATGTAAATGAATTTGATCAATGATAATCAATAATTTATTTTTACATCAAAAAACAGACATCCAATTCAACAAGTACTGGTATCACATCTATCGAGTCACTATCAAAGTTTCCTACACAAACAGAGTAGCTCTCAACTTGTGGTTGAAGAGATTGAATGTTAATGATGCAATGAAATATTGTTGGTTAATCTTTCCATAAATGGTAATCAGAGGAACGTTTTCGTCAATAGTCACATTTAGTTGTACCAAGACTATTGTTTTTTTTTTTTAAAGGCATGCCATTGATAAGTCCACATGATTAGTGTATGGATGATCAATTCCTGTTGTCACACAACTGCTTAGACTGTTTTTGGGGCTTTCTTAGTGATTGGAATTTTCTTCTCAATATTCACCAGTTTAGACATATTAGAGAATACTAGAAACAAATTGTGTAATATAGTTACATGTAGCAAAAAAGACAATATCATATGGCTTTAAAGTTTTCAATATCAAATCTGTATCAACAATAGAGACAGCAATATAACCTCAAGAGCTAGCTCTGGTAGAAGAATTATATTTATTGTACACATTACCAGATTTATGTAAGTTTTCTATGGGTTAATTATGATGTAAGCTTATTCAAATTCAGTAATTTTAACAATGTTTTTATTATTGTTGACATTTTTTACAGGATAAGATGTTGCAAACATAAAAATTCACATTTTAATTTAATGGTGCATGCTTATCCAAAAATTACAAAACTATGTATACATACATGTACATGTCAAAATAGGCAATGCAGGACCTAAATGAATTATCATGTCACAACATGTGTCACTGTGTCTTCAAACAACACTTAAAAAACACAGAAAAATTGATATTTTCATATCTTCAAGAGTAATAAAATAAAAATAAAAACAACTTGGTAAACCTAATCCCAGCAAAGGCCATTAATAGGCCAAAGGAAGGAGATGTATGGGAAAGTTTTAATATTGAGCGACTTAAAAAAAAAAGTTGAATTATTTGGGTTTATCTTATAATGAATATATATATTTATTACTCAAACTGGACCTGAGTAAAGTATAGTTACTAGCAATTGGGCTGAGAGAAGAGTCTCAAGAGAGCTCATGTCATGCATGTGATATGTGATATAAACAGATAGAGAAGATGGGAGTACATAAACAGATAAAGGGAGGCAAGGATTTATATATCTATATATTGAAGGAAGGCAAACACAGCAGTACCTATAATTAAATAATGATGAGCTGTGTTGAGGTAGTGATGTCAGTAAAACAATTACATTCACTTGGCATAAGAGGGTCAGCTAGTAAACATTGGACTGAACATTTGAAAAGAGTACCAACCATGCATTGTCCTTTTTCACGTCGGCAAAGGCAAATCTAGGGTTTTTTCTATGGCACATGCCTTGATAAAATTGTTGTATAAATATTTAAAACCACATGGTTTAACGATTTCGGTAACAGGACGGAAGTACATCAGATTAGTATGACAACTGGATCCCTCCAAAATTATGCCTGGTAAGTTACGATTCATCTGAGGACCACATTGATTTTTAAAGCCAGAAAAGTATAACAATTCCTTTATTTAGCGGTTTGAGCGTTCTTCGAGTAATTTTATTACCAATGTTTTACGTTTGCAAACATGTGTGAACATTATTTTTGGCTGATTGTAGAACTTTAATGACTTTTCCTCAGCAACCCAATTTTATGTTACGACGTGCCCCTGTTTGTGATAATCAACTCAAAGAAACGGAAAAATAACGAAAACTAATGCGTGTAACACTACGAATTTTACTCAAGATCTGAAGCAATCCTATATCTATCAGAAAATATAACTTTTATCACTCATTTCCGTGTTTTGAGGCAGGAGTATGAAACAGAAAATTATGCGTGGACCGCCCATTAGGCGGGATAAGTTTAGGTCATTCGGGTAAAAATGCAAATTCATTCTAGAAACTGTGTATTCGTACTGCAATCGTAAAAGTTTATAAATTGCACCAGAACCATTTTAAACTTCTTATTGCATGCATAACATTTGATAAATATGGACTGTAATACTTACATAACGTTTATCAAGACGTTTAAGTGAAACAAAATCCGCCATTAATCAAGGCACGGTCACCATTATCGAAATGCATCATGGGTAATCACACAAAATCTCGCGCTGCATAACACATTATAAAACTGTCTATGCAAAAGTCCACGAGATTCTAATACTTCTTACTATACAAATCCTTAATATTTTCAACAACATTATACCAAACTCAACAGTGCCGTCATATTAAGTAGAATAATTGTACAGTTAATTAGCTTGATCTTGATGTGTTGCTTTTTTCTAACAGTCATTCGAATATACCTGTTTAAAAGGTCGCCGACATTTTTGCATCTGATTTTGTGAGATTATTCTCCTGAAATTAATAATACAAAATAGTCAATAATTGTATATTGATGAAGTAACTAATCAATGTATAATGGAAAACAGTGTATACTATATATTTTTGTTCATTCATATTTTTTACAAAAATAACAACTAACTAAGAATGTAGGTATATGTGTTCGAATTGGTTTACAACTTATTGTCTGAAATATGAACTTACCATTGTTATGTTCATTGAAAACATCTTTTCATAAAAGCGCTGATTTATTTTTCTGCAAACTTTGTCACTAGTTTCGACTTTTCAAAAGACTCTCCTTGCAATAGAAAAACGTTATTTTATTCGCAATTGCTTATGGATAAGATTGTTTTACGTGCCTACTTTTTTTAGTCAATAATTTCAACAAAACTAAACCACACTCAACAATGCCGTTATATTAGGTAAAATAATTGTACAGTTGATTAGCTTGATCTTGATGTTTTGATTTTTTTTTCTAACAGTCATTCGAATATACCTTTTTAAAACGTCGCCGAATTTTTTGCATCTGATTTTATGAGATTATTCGACGAGTTTGAAACTTCTTCTGAAATTAATAATACAAAATAGTCAATAATTGTATATTGATGAAGTAAGTAATCAATGTATAATGGAAAACAGTGTATACTATATATTTATGTTCTTTCGTTTTTTTTACAACAATAACAAGTAACTAAGAATGCAGATATATGTGTTCGAATGGGTTTACAACTTATTGTCTGAAATATGAAGTTACCATTATTATGTTCATTGAAAGCATCTTTTCATAAAGGCGCTGATTTTTTTTTTCTGCAAACTTTGTCACTAGTTTCGACGTTTTAAAAGACTCTCCTTGCAATAGAAAAACGTTATTTTATTCGCAATTGCTTATGGATAAGATTGTTTTACCGGCTTCCTTTTGTTTACTCCATATTTTCAACAAAACTAAACCACACTCAACAGTGCCATTATATTAGGTAGAATAATTGTACAGTTAATTAGCTTGATCTTGATGTGTTGCTTTTTTCTAACAGTCATTCGAATATACCTGTTTAAAAGGTCGCCGACATTTTTGCATCTGATTTTGTGAGATTATTCTCCTGAAATTAATAATACAAAATAGTCAATAATTGTATATTGATGAAGTAACTAATCAATGTATAATGGAAAACAGTGTATACTATATATTTTTGTTCATTCATATTTTTTACAAAAATAACAACTAACTAAGAATGTAGGTATATGTGTTCGAATTGGTTTACAACTTATTGTCTGAAATATGAACTTACCATTGTTATGTTCATTGAAAACATCTTTTCATAAAAGCGCTGATTTATTTTTCTGCAAACTTTGTCACTAGTTTCGACTTTTCAAAAGACTCTCCTTGCAATAGAAAAACGTTATTTTATTCGCAATTGCTTATGGATAAGATTGTTTTACGTGCCTACTTTTTTTAGTCAATAATTTCAACAAAACTAAACCACACTCAACAATGCCGTTATATTAGGTAAAATAATTGTACAGTTGATTAGCTTGATCTTGATGTTTTGATTTTTTTTTCTAACAGTCATTCGAATATACCTTTTTAAAACGTCGCCGAATTTTTTGCATCTGATTTTATGAGATTATTCGACGAGTTTGAAACTTCTTCTGAAATTAATAATACAAAATAGTCAATAATTGTATATTGATGAAGTAAGTAATCAATGTATAATGGAAAACAGTGTATACTATATATTTATGTTCTTTCGTTTTTTTTACAACAATAACAAGTAACTAAGAATGCAGATATATGTGTTCGAATGGGTTTACAACTTATTGTCTGAAATATGAAGTTACCATTATTATGTTCATTGAAAGCATCTTTTCATAAAGGCGCTGATTTTTTTTTCTGCAAACTTTGTCACTAGTTTCGACGTTTTAAAAGACTCTCCTTGCAATAGAAAAACGTTATTTTATTCGCAATTGCTTATGGATAAGATTGTTTTACCGGCTTCCTTTTGTTTACTCCATATTTTCAACAAAACTAAACCACACTCAACAGTGCCATTATATTAGGTAGAATAATTGTACAGTTGATTAGCTTGATCTTGTTGTTTTGCTTTTTTTTCTAACAGTCATTCGAATATACCTTTTTAAAAAGTCGCCGAATTTTTTGCCTCTAATTTTGTGAGATTATTCGACGAGTTTGAAAATTCTTCTGAAATTAATAATAAAAAATAGTTACTTATTGTGTATTGATGAAGTAGGTAATCAATGTATAATGGACAACAGTGTATATTCTAAAACTGTTCGTGAAAACCGTTCTCATGGGCGTAGAATAAATCCCAATCAGAGAAAATTTCGTACCAACAATACAAATATTTCGGACCTAATTACTATTTCAAAAACAATGGCAGACAGTATCTGTTAGCCAATCTCTGCTCTGTACTTGTTAATAAATTACATCAAATTTTAGAGGATTGCAGCACAATTCCATATTGCAGTCATAAGTATGAAATCGTCCAAATTATAATTGCATATTGTTAGTCTAAACTGTTTCCCAAAATTGATCGCCTTGAAGATCATTAAAAAACATTGTATTTAAATCAAATTAGTCAATAAAGGTTTTGATTTTGTACATATTGCCGGTATTTTGAATGATCATTCTGTTAAAGAACAAATTCCTGCCTATTTTGATAATACTGAACTCCCTCTTATTTGTTACGTTTACAAAAAATCTACCCGGAAATATGTGTTTAATTATAGCGAAGTGTGTAAAGATGTTAATATCAGTGACAATACACTTACGTCATGAAATTGCAGTAATTCAGAGTACATTTATGGCCCCAGTTCCCATGTTATAACAGGAGACCTCAACATCGTTCATGACCGAGAGTTGAAATCATTCCTCAGTAAAGGACCTAAATATCGTCCCCCGTCAATTATTAATTGGAATGAGTGTCGTAACATCATCCACGACTCACTCCGTACTCGAAATGGATAAAACGAGTAAAAGCTGAAAAAAAACCCTTACATTATTTTTTTAATTCAGTAATGAACATAATTGATATTTATATTAAACATTTTAAAGAACATTTTCTCCTAACAACAACCATAATAGCCCTATTTCTCGTATCAAACGAAAGTAAAAAGAACTCGCCAAGGAATTTGTTTTTGTCCCGGCTGAAAAGGCTGCTAATAATGTCATTATTGTTTGACGTAATTTTTACATTGAGTTTCTGCAAAAGGAAATCACGAATTCACCAACATTCAAATTGACTCCATTTTCGGAAATGACATCTGTAACAAACATAAACTTTTAGCTACCTCTTTACAAGCAGAACTAATAACAATGAAAGTTCCAACTATGGACTGGCTTCCGATGCTTCTCAAAATACCTTACAAATATAGATTTATTTCGTCGTCAAGCCATTGTTCCACTACTAAACTGTGTATTATACTTACTAGTACACTTGGTACAATCAAAAACCTGGTTATAAATTGTTCAAATAAGGCCTTTGAAAATAGTGGAATTAATTACTGTTGGAGTGTTAAAAATTCGTTGGAAGTACTTGATAAATTGCAAGCTTATATTGGTGATTTCGAATCTGTTCAAAGTTTTGATTTTTTCTACCCTATATACCACTTTGCCTCATAATCTTATTAAGAAAAGATTCACACACCCATTTAAATGAGCATTTAAAAAGTCGGAATGCGAATATATATTTTCTAACTCTTTTAGGTCATTTTTTAGTAACAACAGACAAAAGAACTATGTCAATTGGACCTGCTTTGATACGATAACTGCCCTTGAATTTTTACTAGATAACATTTTTGTTCGCTATGGAGATTCCGTATATCGTCAAGTTATCGGAATTTCAATGGGGACTAACTGTGCACCACTTATTGCAGACCTGTTTCTGTATTGTTATGAGTTACAATTTATGACTAAAATCAGCTAAGACCCATCGAAACAACATCTAATACAAAAATTTAATAACACTTTTAGATATTTGGATGATAAATTGGCTCTCAATAATGACGATTTCAGTATGTACACTTAAGAGATTTATCCTGCTGAACTGTCTTTAAATAAAGCTAATACTAACAATGAACACTGCCTTTTCCTAGATCTTGATATCTATATCTTTAACGGGAAGCTTAATACCAATATTTATGATAAAAGAGATGATTTTTCATTTCCTATTGTTAATTATCCATTTTTAGATGGTGATGTTCCCTTTTCGCCATATTATGGTGTTTATATATCTCAACGTGTTCGATTCGCTCGTGTATGTAACAACGTATTTTATTTTAACGAAAGAAATCTCTGTATTACTGAAATATTATTACACCAGGGTTTTCGATATAAAAAACTAGTCAAAACATTTACTAAATTGTATCATCGGTACAAGGACATCATTCGTAAATATAAATCAACATGCAGACATCTTTACGTTCAGGTATTTCACATCCAATCTTTTATGGTAATATTATATACAAAATAAAAAAATGTCGACATTCACCTCAAAAGCTAACCAAACCTTTTAACAGACTTATTCGGAAGGGATATAGTTACGATACTGTTGTCAGGGCATGAAAGATGGCATATGTTGGTATTAATATAGATTCACTCATGGAGTCTTTGCATCGGAAATAAAAACATTTATTCTAAAACCAGTTGTTGGCATGATACGGGTTATGTTCTTCTCATATATTTTATGATGGTATGATACTAGACCCCTAACGGGAGGGATTGTGCTTGGTGTTCATATGATGAAGACATAATCTTTCAATTTGTTTAATTGAGGTCTGTAGCTGGCATGTCAGTAACTGCTAGTAGTCCTTTGTTAATTTATGTATCATTGTCATTTCGCTTAGTTTCTTTTGTTACCTATTCTGACATCAGACTCGGACTTCTTTTAAACTGAGTTTTACTGTCCGTATTGTTGTGTGTATGTTTTTTCTACATTGGCTAGAGGCATAGGGAGAGGGTTGAGATCTCACAAAACATGTTTAACCCCGCCGCATGTTTGCGCCTGTCCCAACTCAGGAGCCTCTGGCCTTTGTTAGTCTTGTATGTTTTTTATCAAGGGATCACACATACAGATATTCTAAACAAAGTGAAAAAATGTATAAAAAGAGAAAAGGTTAAAGCTATACAAAATAACTGAAAGAGAATGTGTAGTAACTGTTGATGATCAGGCATCGAAAATACTATTACTAATAAAAGGCATCAAACTTAAAAACTATCATTACAAATTTGTAGATGTTGAAAAAGAGGTGACAAATGTTACGATTAATGATGCACCTGTCGAGTTTGGTGATCTTGCTGTTTGTACCTTTATGAGACAATACGGTGAGGTGGTCCAAGGCTCACTTAAAAGGGGGACTATCAGAGTTACTTACATTGATACCGGTACGCGGTATTTTCAGCTTATAAATTGCATTCCAACCAGACCAATATCACCAAACTCGGACGATTTGATATCCGACTTTTCGCTGATAACAATAGAACCCAATGCCGATACTGTAGCAGCAGAACGGACCACCCTTCATACCGTTGCGATATAAAACCACAAAGACAAGAACGACAGCGATACTGTTTTCGATGCAGTAGCCATGGGCATATTATACGAAATTGTCCGCACAAAGATAACGTATGTTTTAAATCAGTTCGCATTGGAAAAGATGAAAAAGAGAAAAGATCTTTTCTTAAACTTTCCTTTGCCAACAAAGGTCTCGATGGCGTCAATTTAGGCAATATCCTTCATCATAAATTAGTTCAGTCGAAAATACCTCCTTATTTTAAAGATCAGTCTGTACCAATAATTTCTTATACCTATACCAAACCAATTGCAACTAAAATTTTCAATTACAAACACGTTTTGCACGATCTCAACATTGACGACTTCAAGTCTAAACCTCCTGATTGCACTTGTGCTAGTTTCCAATTCACATATAATCCGGCTGGCCACGTTATTACCGGATAACTCAAAATTGTCAATAACACTTCCCTGCGAAATTTGTTATCCAAAGGTCCAAAATATCGTGAGCCTAAATCCATCAATTGGAAATACAACTTCAAAATACTGATGGATTCAGTCGAGGATTATGCCAGGCAATAGGCTAAGCGCAAGAAAGAAGACGTAGATACTCTTTTCGAATGGAGTAAGGCTGTGAGGTCGTTGATACAAATCCGAATTAAGAAACTAAATGGGCATATCAATACCCACGCTACATCAATTTTTAAAGACCCAAATGTTGCAAAACACTTGATCTACCTCCATGACAAATATGTTGTTGTCCCCGCAGATAAAGCCCCAAACAACATCGTTTTTGTGTGTAAATATCATTACATAAACTGTTTGATAAATGAATTATGTATTGACAATTCACTTGGAAACTCAACATATACCCTCACGACACTTACCAAAGAGGATATCCTGGATAATCATGGGTCTGTTCTATGTTCCTTTGGAATTTCAACCAAAGATGAAGAACTGGATCTTCCATTACTGTATTGGATACCTAAACTACATAAGTGTCCGTACAAACAACGGTATATTGCTAGTTCTTCCCAGTCCTCCACGAAACCTCTTTCTAAAATATTAACATCTTCTTTAGCAACAATCAAAGCCGGGCTCCAAAGTTATTGTGAAACTGCCTATTCTAGAGGTGGCGTTAATCAGATGTGGATACTAAAATATTCCAAGGATCTTTTAGATTACATACAATCTAAGACTCTCTCTTCTTGCAATAGTATTAAAACATTTGACTTTTCTACACTTTACACAAGTATTCCCTATTCCAAACTAAAAGACAAATTGAAAGAGTTGGTATTACTTTGTTTCATTAAAAAGAATGGCGAACGTAGATACAAGTATCTTTTCTTGGGGAGGGATAAATCCTACTTTGTAAAGAATCACTCTGATTCCAACAAAAAATTCTCTGAAACTGACATTATCAAGATCCTTGATTTCTTGATTGACAACATATTTGTTACGTTTGTAGGACGTGTTTTTCAACAGACTGTCGGAATTCCAATGGGAACCAATTGTGTCCCTCTTATTGTCGACTTGTTTTTTTTATTATTATGAGGCTGACCTCATACAGGAACTTCTTAGGAAGAAAGATAAGAAGTTAGCAATATCTTTTAACTCTACGTTCCGCTATATAGATGATGTTCTCTCACTAAATAATACAAAATTTGGTGACTATGTTGAACGAATCTATCCCATCGAACTAGAGACAAAGTATACTACAGATACAGTTAAGTCTGTCTCATACCTTGACTTACATCTAGAAATTGACAATGAGGGTCGGTTGAAAACAAAACTTTACGACAAAAGAGATGATTTCAGCTTCCCAATTGTGAACTTTCCATTTCTATGTAGCAACATTCCAGCAGCGCCTGGATACGGAGTATATATCTCCCAATTGATACGGTATTCCTGGGATTGTGTTTTCTATCATGCTTTCCTTGATAAAGGAATGCTGCTCACAAGGAAGCTTTTAAACCAAGAGTTCCAAATGGTGAAGTTGAAATCATCCCTTCGTAAATTTTACGGACGCCATCACGAGTTGGTTGACCGTTATGGAATAACCGTTTCACATATGATATTGGATATGTTCCTAATGTCGTAACTACAATGCCCTTCCCTTTTCACGAATGTGACCTACCGAATTAGACTATTTACCGGATTTGTAATAACATAAGTAACACGGCGGGTGCCGCATGTGGAGCAGGATCTGCTTACCCCCTTCCGGAGCACCTGAGATCACCCCCAGTTTTTGGTGGGGTTCATGCTGCTTAGTCTTTAGTTTGCTATGTTGTGTCATCTGTACTTTTATTTGTTTGTGTCTTTTTATTTTTGGCCATGGCGTTGTCAGTTTGTTTTCGATCTATGAGTCTGACTGTCCCTCTGATATCTTTCGTCCCTCTTTTCAAAGGTGGTCAAGACGGTCATATCAAAAGAGACTGTAATCGAAATTGACAAAACGGAAGAAAAGACGAGCAAAATGATCAGATTACAGACGAGAACGA
Source organism: Mytilus californianus (assembly GCF_021869535.1). Taxonomy (NCBI): domain Eukaryota; kingdom Metazoa; phylum Mollusca; class Bivalvia; order Mytilida; family Mytilidae; genus Mytilus; species Mytilus californianus. The sequence goes on from NW_026262581.1 coordinate 1,283,370, forward strand.
ATACGGGGATTATATTCACGAAATAAGGGAGGGATGAGAAACTATGGAACAAGATCAGATTTAGGATTTGAATGTGTTCAAGGGCAAAGACACCACTCAACAACACTCAGATAAAAGTGATTTACCGTTACCCCCTACTACTATCATTTTAGGTGCATCAAACTGTTGCCGTCTCAAGTTATCTGACCGCAGAATAAATAATGCATCTGTTTCTGGTAGTACGGCATAAGACGTTGACAAACTTTTAGTCACATTGGACAAAAGTGTTGATAAAAATTATGTGTTGAAGGTCATCTTTTGTTTGGGTAAAAACGACGTCACAAACAAAAACAATACAGATAAAGAAATCATTTGTATTCATATGAAAAATGCTTTAAATAAAGTGAAAGCACAATTCTCAAATGCGGATATAAGCTTATTCAGCATACTTCCAAGAAAGGGTAAAGGTCGAAATTTTACCAAATGTAAACTGACATCTCATTCTGTAAATTTGTATATGGAAAAGACATGCTCAAAGATCAAAGACTTTCTTTCGTCGATCTTTGGGATGATTTCTGTCGACCAGGCATGGATTGCAGCCCCGTTAAATCAATGTTTGACAAAAATGACCCATCCGGGGTCATATTATTTCAGAAGGGGCAAAACAAAGTGTTTCTCATATCAAGAACTTTATGAGCATAGACAGATTAGGCAAATACGAAACACCCAGTTGTAAAAAGAGAACTCGAAGTTAAGCTTCTACACCAGGATCAGCTGAGAAACAACTACCAAAAAGACAAAACTCTTCTTTGGAAGAAACAGTTACTAAATACATTCTTCCAGCACAAGCTTTTTTAAACGAGATAAAGAAGAACTAGGTGTAAATATATGTATTTATATATATTAATATCAACTTTTTTTATCATATATATGGAAAACTTTTAAAACAAATCACTGCTAACTCGCATATGTGTATGCAAAAACTTGCATATACTGTAAATATTTTGGAAATTATTGAACTATATATTGTTATTGATACAAATATAAAACTTTGTATAAAACAAATGAAATCATTGAACTGTGCAGTAAACTAAATATGCAAATCTATAACATACATTTTTTTCATAAAGTATGTCTATTCGTTTAGTTTCTTTAAACGCAAACGCTATGGAAGAATGTATTATTTCAATGATGTCAGAAAAAGAATTTTGATTTTATATGTTTGCAGGAAACTCATTGTACAAAATTGGAAGAAAATGAATGGAAAAAAGAATGGGGAGAGTAACGTTTTTGGTGTAACGGGACTTCCGTTTCTAAATGGGTAGCAATTTTAGTAAAACCAAATTTAGATATTAACGTTACTGAAAAAAATAGAGATGCACAGGGAAGAAAATTAATAGTTGAATTCAATTTACACTCAAACGAAATTGTTAGAATTTTTAATGTGAACGCCCCTAATTATGGCATAGAAAGGAAAATGTCTTTAATAAGATACCATAAATAAAGAAAATAATGTTGTGAATTATGTTATGGGAGATTTTAACCGTTGTCTAAATAGGAATTTAGATAGAAAATATATGCCCAAGCGTGAAGATGTAGGCAATCATGAACAAAAAAATTTTATGGAAAAAATGAACAGACGGATATATGGCGTCTAAGATATCCGAACAAAAAACAATACACATTTTCAAGAGATAAATCATACTCCAGAATAGATTTTATATTTACTAGTGAAAATATCAATTGTAGATTAAACAACGCAAAAATTGTTTATTTCCCGTTCAGTGAAAATGACGGCGTGACAAATACTATAAACATCGACGAACCAGAAAGAGGTCCAAGTTATTGGAAAATGAACAATAGTGTAATTTAAATCGACCTATTTAAAAAAAAATTGAATCATTCTGGAAATCTTGGAAACATAATATAAATATATTTAAAGATAAAAAGGAGTTCTGGGACCTAACAAAAACTAAAATAAAGAACATTAAAATAACTATTCCAAAGAAACTTATATCAAATGAAAATGAGGCTAAAAAGTGTGAACATAAATGAGAAACTCTACTTGAAAATGACGGAACGCAACAAAATATAAATTAGGTTGGAAAACTAAAACATGATATATATAAATATTACAAACAAAAAGCAGAAGCTGCACGCATAAGATCAAAAATAAATTGGTATGAAAAAGATCAAAAATCCACAAACTATTTTTTTTAGATTAGAACAAAAAAGAGGACAAAAAAACTATGGGCAAAGATAAAAGCCGAAAATGGCACATACAAAAAAATATCAATGAAATCTTAGGTGAACAAATAAAATATTATGAGAAACTTTTTACCTCGGGGGAATTGAAATCGAGATCCTGGGAAAAAATTACTACAACACGTAAATAAAACTCTCTCTAAAGCAGAAAATAGTTTTATGATTATGATATCTCGAAAGATGAAATTTTCAAAGCAACCAAATTAATAAAAAGGGATAAAGCACTAGGGGAAGATGGCATAACTGCAGAATTTTATCAGAAGTATTGTTTTTTGATACATGATGAGCTTACGCAAATATTAAAAGAAACTTTTTTTTTATAAACGCTTTCCGAATCGCAGAGACTTGCAATGATGACATTATTATATAAAAGTGGGGAGAGGGAGAATATTAAGAACTGGCGACCTATAACATTATTAAATGTAGGCTATAAAATTTGCTCAAAAATTCTGGCTGAACGTTTGAAAATTGTTCTACCATCAATTATAGAAACAGATCAAAAAGGGTTTATGAAGGGCAGAAATATTTTTGATTCTAATAGAATGCAGCAAGATATTTTCGGTTTTATAGATATGGAAAACGAGGAAGGATCCATCATTTTTCTTGACCAAACAAAAGCTTTTGATGATGCAGAATGGGAATGGTTAGATGCATGTTTAGAAAAAAATTCAATTTGGGGAAACTTTTCGGGAATGGGTTAACATGTTACTAAAAAAGCTAAAATTTGTTTAATGACTGACTGTTTTCAATCAAGACATATCCCAATTTCTAGATCAATCCGTCTGGGCTGTCCAATATCGCCCATGCTATACATTATACAAGCAGAGCCAATGGCAGCCACAATTAGGACTAATCCAAAAATTCAAGGAATTAATTTACCTCACCCCAACACAGAAAATGAAAACAAAGAGGTTACAATAAACATGTTTGCAGACGATACACATTTTTTAAATAGAACAGAGGAATCAATCGAGGAAACATTTAAGGTTTAAGAAATATACGAGAAAGCATCGGGAGCCAACATAAATTATGAAAAAACTGTAGAAGTATATTTGGTTCGTTGGAAAAATAAAACACCAAAATATAAAAAAAATAAGGTGGTCAAAATAACCAATTAAAGCATTGGGAATTATGCATAAATACAGTGTTAATATAGAAGCTATATGGTTAGAAAAAATAAAGAAAACTAATGCGTGTCTTGAGGTATGGAAATCTCGTGACCTAACATTCAAGGGCAGGATCTTAATATTAAAATCATTGATTATATCTGAAATAGGGTTTGAAATCGAAATGCGAGGAATTCCTGAAAAATATAAAATAGAAAAAAAACAACATCATGTGGAATTTTATATGGGAGGGAAAAGTAAACTTAATTAAGAAAAAATGCCGGGTTGATCCTGGTTTTATGGCTATCCAAACCTCCCGCTTTAAGGCATGTTAAAAAGTGACGTTTTTTTTATGACGTTTATATCATTACAGGTAAATTTCAAAAATAGAATAGATTTGTTTTATTGTAGATACGTACAAGAATATAAAATTGGGATTGAGTTTGTAATGGTATTATTATTTGTTTTTTCTAACCATTTTGGTTTTTCTTCTAAATCAAAACTGTGTATCAACAAAACAAATCCTGTGCTAGAAACTAGAAATCATATTAATGAAATAGCTGATTAATTATCTTAACTTTTACATACATATAGAAAATTGAAAAAAAAATAACTGTAGTATTAGGCAAGATCATGTAAACCAAACAGTAAACACATTTGAAAACAAACAACATAAAACAATAACACTGTAGACGAATCACGAGTAACTCGACTATATTGACAAATAAGACATACGTGAAATGTACCGATAAATACAGAATGCAAACAACAGACGATAAGACATTTCACAATATCAAACCAAACTTAAAAAAGAAACATCATAACTAAATACATGAATGTTGGATGTATAGCATACGACACGTCGTATAGCAAAACGAATTCACACTCGGCAAAACGATCATATTCGAAAATAGGTCACGTCATGTACTTAACAGACCAGATGACGTAGATGGTAAACCACAATCTAAGACGTGGTAAAAATTTCGTTAGTTAGTTATAGTTTATATTTAGTTCTAATCAATTAATCGATTATTAAACCAAACCATATGAGTGCAATTCATTTATTTAAAACAGAATGGAGAATGTGACGAATGTAGTTGATGCTGTAAAGCTGTATTATTAAAAGAATTCAAATTCACTAAAAGACGCTCATATAAAAACTCGAACGAGGTAAAAGATTTTAAAATTCATATGGATTACCAAATGACATATAACCTACAATTACAATAACTGTCAAAATAAATGCAAACTTTGGTTTTCCAACATTTGTATACTCATTATTAAATCAATCAACTAGGTTTCATAGTAATGTTGTAGGTTTGATTCCGTGCCTGGTCACGTCAAGACTTTAAAGTCTCAAATTCATCAAGCACGGGGCGTTTATGAGTAATAGCAAATACTGGTCGACTTGGCAAACGTCCAGCTCAGTACGTCGACGTTTTAGACAAAGCAGGGTTGATATTCATATCACGTTTACATGTTTTCGTCCTGTATATGCGTTGTATATGCCTCCGAACGGTAAATATTATCAATTATATTAATTACAGATTACAATATCATTATAAAAACAAATAATTTTAAAATCAGACAGTGATAATAACACATAATAGCAAAATTTAAAAATATTAAAAGCAACATATTTAATTTGAAAATGTTTGGATCCAGCAAACTCAAGTTGTATCACGGAATCGACATTTAATTAAATTTTCAAATTAATCAAGGCATTTACCTTTGAACGGCAAAGATGAACATCATCCAAACCAATAGTCTTTTAATTGAAAGGCTTTCGGTGAAAATCTAGTAAGATAAAAAATTAGCCATAAATATGATAGAGGTGTAGTTAATTTTTGGTATCTATATCGGAATAGAGATTGGAATATTGATATCTTCACCTGGTTATAATAAGTGACCAAAGGAATGTTCTTTACATAGTGATTTACTTTATATGTTTTGGGCGTCGTCTCTTTTTTTCATTTTTAATCCAATATATTACATATAAGACTACAATTTCTGAAGTCATTACTTTGATTGTCCATTAAATATGAGGCGAGTGATACGAAAAAAGCTGAAGAAAAACATATTTACGATAAAGATAAAAAGAGATTTACAAAAAGTTACATAAATACTAGAAATATTGGTAACATGAATCACATTAAAATAGTGGGGTGAGCTCAGGTCACCAGGGCGGATCTTGATGGGTAACACATGGGATATCACATCCTTATTTTCCGGGTAATCTAGTCTATAGAAATCTTTAATTTACATATCATCCATATTAACAGTATAAGCATTGAATATGCGTATTCTTAAAGCTTATCTATTGAACACTGAAGCAAGATATTTGACTATTCTATTTATCGGTTCTAACATTGATTTAGTTTAAGCAAAATGAATTTATATTTAGATACCTTAATGAATGTTTATATTCCTACAACCAGTCAATACTTTTATGTTGGGATTGCACAATTTAAAACTTATTTAAGAGCGCTAATTACATCTTTACACTGCATGTTTTTTTTTTAGAACTAATATTGCCTATTGTGATTACCTTCATAAATAACTGCTTATAAGGAACCATTATAACAAGATTTCCAAGTGGTGAATTTGAAATAAACAAAAATCGAAATTTCCACAGACGCCATCATGAATCCGTTGACTGTTGCGATTTATTTGCTTCACTGATGACGATTGATATATTCCAATTATCGTAACCACAATCCCATCGTCATTTCTTGGAATATGATCTACTGAATAAGAATAATATCCGGGTTTGTACTTACATGAATAACAAAACGGATGCCACAAGTGGAGCAGGATCTGTTTTCCCTTCTTGTTATGTCTATGTTGTTAACACTGGTCATAATTTTGTATATTATTTGTCAAGCAAATAGTATTTCTTTTTTTTAATGTGTACAGCTGATCAAATTTCAGGGTTAGAACATTTACTTTACCGATGGTTTATTAATTTGGTGCTATCATAGCGTAAGAAAAGAGTCAACTACTTATTCGCTAATTTGTAATGTTTAATCAATTAGTAAATGTTAAAAACGTACTGCAAAATTGTAACACGACGGGTGTCGCATATGCATCAGGATCATCTCACCCAAACGGAGCACCTGAGAGCTCACCGTTTCTTGACGGGATAATTGTTTCGCAGTCTTTCGTTTTCTCTGTTGTGTTTTGTGTACTGTTTTAGTCTTGCAGTCATTTTTTTTCAGCCACGGCATTGTCATTATTTTGAGTTCGAACTTGCCTGTGGTATCTTTGGCCTTTCTTTTACTATGCGGTTTGGGTGTTGCCCATTGTTCAAGGATTAACGATGACCTATAGTTGTTTGCTTCCACTTCATCTGCTCTATGTTGAATAGTGTGTCTCATTTGGAATAATACCATATCACATAATAACAGATTGCTTACTGTCTCTTATCTTAATCAAAAGATTATTTATTGTATAAATTATCCAACCCTTATGATGGCAGAATGTGAAAAAAATTGAAAAGAAAACGCGCTTTTCAAAGACAATGAATTACAAGAAGGAACAAAAAAATACAATCTGAAATAAAATATCATTTAACACATTAATTACCTAACCAAAGCACAACACGGTCCCCGATCGGTTTAACATAATATCCTGTGTTTAAGCTTTGCCAACAAGGATCTGACAACAATCCGTTGTATTTCTGTCCTGGTACTTATTACGTCAGCCAATGAAATGAAAGCCGTCCTTATTTCGAAAGTGTGTAAGAAGAAAAATAGCAAAAATACCGAACTCCAAGGAAAATTCAAAACGGAAAGTCCTTTATCTAATGGCAACATCAAAAGCTCAAAAACATCAATAATAATCCGGAAAAAAAGCAAAGGACTCCGAAAAGTATTTAAACAGAAAGTAGAATGGAGCGTTTTCAGATGCTAGTAAGAAAATATCGGACACACCGAGTCTGTATATTAATCAGATTGCATGAACCCCTTTCAAACACAAAAAAAGTTAATTCAGGAAAACGGAAGGATAAACAGTTCCTTGTTCTTTTCTTTTTATCCGTTGTGTTTGTAGTTAGGTTATTATAATCGATGATAAGTTGCAAGTGTACTGATTTCATGAGATGTATTGAAGGATAAAAGAACATGCTGCAACTTTTTATTTTTATCTTATTATTCGCTAACTGTTTCATGACATTTGAGTTTGCTTTTTAAAAGGCGTCTATGAAATAGAGTCAAAAATAAAACATATCCTCCGTAGTATTAATCTATTTAAAGAATTGTAAATATATTGCACTTTTATATTCCACAATGTTCAGCCGTCATTAATGTGTTTAAAATATGATATGAATGGCACTATGTAACCTCTCCAAAGGCATGTTCAGTGTTTTAATTATATTCCCTTTCTAAATAACTTTACATTTTTTCGAGCGGTGGAGCTTTTTCTTCGTAAGTGACCTAAAAGCGATTTCGGCGTTTTAAGGTTTCTGCCACAACCACACATGACACCTTCCACAGGAAAATTAGCGGGTAACCACTTTGTGAACGAAACTGTATTTGTTATAGCAAACCGTCCTCTTTTCCTAGCTCTTTTCTTCTTTTTCATAAATGTATCCTTTAGTATGTCGATAGCCTCCTTCCATACTACAATTAAAGTTTTTTGTTCATTGATACCTCAATAAGTTGAATGGAATTTCTTTTTTTCTTCTTTTTTTAAATTTAGTTTATATTGTGTTATTTTTCTAAATATAACAAAATGTATTAGCCACAGTACTTGTTCAACAAAAGTATATGTTGTTGTTTTCCCTATTCTGTATTATAAGCAGAAAATGTACAATTATGTGGCTAGAAACAGGTAAGAGATTTTTTTTTTAGAAATATGATACAAAGATTATATATGTTTAAAATAAAAAAAGAAACATGGAATCACTAGATTATTTTTATTGCTGCATAGCAAAACACCATCGTTTACGAAAATTAACTTATTGTATCCACAGTCACGTCTCAAAAAATAATTGATTTCCCCTATTCTATTCTATGAAAGTGATCTGACCAACTTTTTTTATAATAAGAAAAACATTATTTAATAAGGGGATCAATTTCTGTAGAACAAAATAAATGTAAGCAACCTTTTCTTCTATATATTCAAAACAACCCTTTTTAATTATCCCTCCGTGCCCCTAACTAAGCAAATTCTGCAAATGAAAAATCTTGCATAAAACTGTAGATATTCCAAACAAAAATCATACTAGACGATACAGCACGGTTAAGATAATATGACGACTAATAAACCAAGTGTGAAAGCATGCTAGCTGTTAGACAATCTCAGAGTATACAAGTGTATCGGACATACAGGCGAACGAACAGGTAGGTGGACGGACAGGTAGACGGATGGGAATGATTATCATAATCCCTGCGTAGTAGCATACACCTCTGTGTTCGTGTACGATCGGAAATTCCAGAAAAGCCTCCATTAGTGATATTGATCATTAAAGGGAATTGATGTTCGTAATAATTTTACATTTACCTGTTAGTTACTTATATTCCAGAAATTATATTCTATCTGTTCCATTGAGGAATATCACCGACAGTTTTTACGCATGACAAATATTTGTTAATGCTTAAATATAGCAAAAAGAAATATCCCTTTATCAGCTCTATTTCTTTAGCTGAACTTTGTAAAATGCCAGTTATTTTGGTACGTGTGACTTTGCTATTATTGTTTGTCGCCATTTTGTAACTCTTCTCAACCTACTCAGGATTGATTCCCAGTTAACTTGGGTAGGACCAAAAGGTCAAACATGGGAGATTCGACTGCAATTCGAGTGAAGTCGACATACGAATCGAAGGAGGCTAGTGATTTACTGTACAGTAAATATACAGCCACGCCATATTTGCCTAGTGGAATACGATAAGTCTGTGCTATAACAATATGGTGTGTTATTTTTAAAATTTTCTACACCTTACCTAGTTTATTGAAAAAACTCTTGATGGATGAATGTTGAACAAGGGCACAACATAAAATACTTATAGAATAACAATCTGCTTACGTTTTCAAGCAGATTATTATTCTATAGTAATAATAATAATAATAATAATAATAATAATAATAATAATAATAATAATAATAATAATAATAATCTGCTTAAGTTTACAAGCTTAAACTGATAAAATCATTTCTGTAAAATCATTTAAGTATTTTTAACAAAGAATAGACATTAACCATGTATATGATTCAATTTCTTAAGATCTGACAAAGCATATACCTGCGTGTCCCGGACTATATACCACATCTGCTACTGCGAGCTAAAACAAAATGATGAATAAATAGTTATAATTCTAGCACGAATTGATGCTTTTCAATAATATGATTTTTAACAAAAAACTAGGTTTATTCCACACTTTTCCATTATTTCGTTAATATCTGTTTGTGTCAGGGTATCACTGTGTAATACTGGCTATATATTTAGTCAATTGTAACTAATATGTAAGCGTAAAAGCATTTCTCTCGAATATTATCATTTTTGTTTTCAAATGCATAGTATTTACAGCCATTTTTTTTCTTCAAATAAAAACAAAATCGGGATAAACAGACGGACAGAGAGACAGACAGACAGAATAAAAGAAAAGACGAAAATATGGAAATAAAGACTACTTGACTGACAGAGTCAAATATAGGGCACTGTTGAGGGAATGTGGTCGTAATGAATAAGCTTTTTTAAGGTCAAAAAGAGATAAACTATCTAAAGACAGTAAAAACAAATTTTGTTTCGAAGTCGAACTTATGTATCTGTGCCAACATGACTTTGCTCATAAGTCGTTGGCAAAATTCAAAGCACTTATACCTTCGTACAACTAGTGAATGCTTTCAACGAGGTAGAAATAATGCTATTGCTTTTTTATCTAAAAAAGTATTGAACATGTTAAATGTGTTCAGAAGTTTAATCTCGTTAAATATTCGAATAAATATGTTCTAAAATCGGAGATGATTTCATATGCTCAGGAAGGGTGTTCAAACTTTCACTAGTTAAGTTTTATTCAACCAAACAACCAATTCAAATATCTTTACATTCAAAATAACCTTTATTAGGGTTTAAACAGCTTATAAATTTCAATATTAAGCCTGAAGTTTTCGTTTTTAACAATTCGGTGTCGTATTTGTAGACTGTAGTTTGTCTGTTTGACTTTTTTTATTTTGATCATCGTGTTATCTTAGTTTCTTCGATTCATGGACCACACGCAAAGATAAAAAAAAACGCGAAATTAAAACAAACATCCTCAAAGATGCTAGGCTTATAATTGTGTACGCCAGACGCGCTAAATCTGCCATAAGTCTGACATCTTGAAAAATATAAATGTGTCCGTCCTTGATCTTTGAACTTGATTTCATGGAAATTACACCGTACAAATTTGTTTACGACTGAGCAAAAAAGTAAGTACAGAATGTTATATAATATAGCCGTAATAAATAATATAGACGTGTGTTAGGTAGATGCATTAAAAGTTCAATTTTATGATAAATGTCACTCCACTAAATTGTTTGTTAGAAGAGCAGTGACATATGCAGACTAAACCTAAATTTGAATATCAATTAAGAATATATATAAAACCTGATGAGTGTTAAAAATTAGCATCTTTTCTCTTATACCCTTTATTTTGATGAAAAGCAACCATGACTGATGTTCAAAAATTACTAATAACAAATGCAAGTTCATGGTATCGATTTAAATGAAGAAATAATTGTTCGAAAAAATGTCAAAAGAGGATTAGTAGTTTCTAGTGAAAGCATGTTTACTTTTATTCAACACAAACAAAGGTGTTAGAAGAGGGACAGTCAAACTCACAGATCGAAAACAAACTGACAACGCCATGGCCAAAAATAAAAAGACAAACAGACAAATAATAGTACAGATGACACAACATAGAAAATTAAAGACTAAGCAACAAGAACCCCACCAAAAACTTGGGGTGATCTCAGGTGCTCCGGAAGGGTAAGCAGATCCTGCTCCACATGTGGCACCCGTCGTGTTGCTTATGTTATTACAAATCCGGTAAATAGTATTTGTACTCCTATATGATTTTCATTAAAACTAACTCATTTGGAGGCATTTAAAATAATAAAATGAAGAACTATGTGCATTTTTAAAATATGCAAACGAAATTTTAATGTCTGCTCTCTTATATTCATTATATTGATGACAACAACCCATTCTGATGTACAACAAATACTAATACAAAATTTAAGTTCATGATTTCTATTAGGATGAAGAAATATTTGCACTTTTTATCAACACGAACAACAGTTTAGGTATCTTTACGCTTATAATATTAACATGTTATGAAGAAAAAAAATAACTCATCAAGAAGCATTTAAGAGGCAAAATAAACGATTGCAAATAAAGGTACATTGATTTTGATAAAACTAAGAAATATTTACATTTTCAAACAATGCGAACAAAATGTTAGTAAGGTTTATTTTATATTCATCACATTTTTAACTTTAAAAAACAACTCTTCCAGATGTACAAAAAGTACTAATACCAAGTTACGGTTCATGAAATCTTTTTAAATGAAGAAATAATTGCACTCTTCATCAACACAAACAAAGTTTAAAATATCTTTATTCTTATATCATTTACATTTTATTTACATTTTATTTTGAAAACAAACTCATCCAGAGTCATCAACGCGATTGTTTGCAAGTAATCAGGTAATGGTGCATTAATTTTGATAAAAAGAAGAAATATTTGCATTTTGTTTAGCAATGCAAACAAAATTTGAGTATTTTTTCTCTTGTGTACATTGTAATTTATAAAAAAATAAAACCCATCCTCAAGTTCAAAATGGACTAACACCAAATGATGGTTCATGATTTCTATTACAACGAAGAAATAATTGTATTATTCACCAACGTGAACGTATAAAAAGCTTTACTCTTATATCATTCACATCTTATAAAATAAATTTAAAAAGATCATCCGGAGGAATTTAAAATAAAGATTTCAAAAATGGAACATTAATTCTAATTAAAAGAAACAAATATTGACGTTTTTAAACAAAGCAAACACAATTTAGTAACTGGTCTCTTAATATTCGTCTTATTGTATTAATAACAATCCATCCTGATGAACACAAAGTACTTCAAATCAACGATGTGTCATGATTTCATTCCGATAAACTAATAATTGAACATGTTATCAACATAACATTATTCATACTTCATAAATTAATCACGTATTAAGAGGTATTCAAAATGAATGATTGAAAATAAAGGTGCGTTCATTGTATTAAAAAGAGGAAACATTCGCATGTTTAAAGAATGTGAAAACATTTGTAGTATTTTTCTCTTATATTCATCATATGTTATGAAAAACTAATGACGGTTCATGATTTCCATTTAAATAAATAAATAGTTGCACTCTTATTCGTCACAAACAAAAGGTCAAGTATCTTGATCCTTAGATTATTGACTATATATACACTTATCCAGAGGCATTTAAAATGACTGATTGAAAATAACAGTGCATTAAAATTTATCAAAAGATGACATATTGGCATTTTTAACCATTGCGAACAAAATATTAGTATCTTTTGTCTGACATTCAGCATATCTTATTAAATACAACCCATCTCAATGTTAAAAAATGACTAAAAAACCAATGACAGCATGTAATTAAAAGATGAATGATTAAATGATTTAGATGCAGAAATGATTGCACTCTTATTCAACACACAAACAAGTTTAAAGGTGTTTATTCTTTTATTATTTATAAAAATATATTACATTTTATAAAAATTTACTCTAGCGGAGCCTTTTAAATGACTGAATTCAGACAATGGTGCATTTGTTTTAATAAAAAGAAGTAATACAGGAATGTGTAAACAAATGAACATAATTCTACATGTAGTAACTTGTCTCTTATATTCATCATACTGATGAAGACATCCCAATCTACTGAAAAAAGTACTAAAAACAAATAACGATTCTATCAGACCCAGTTCACACTTGCAATTTTAATGTGTTCACACTACAAGTAAACATGCAATCGATCTGACATAATTACCCATGAAACTGTAAACACTGTGTATAAATAGAAATAATATTTTTTTCACCATTTTTGTTGAGCCTGCGACTAACAGCAAAAGTAGGCGAGACACTGGGTTACGCTGAACCCTTACAATTTTTTTATAAACACTTACTAATCTAGTGGCATTAAAAAGCTTTCTTGATAAAAGAGGATGCTGATTCTAAATATTAACATTTTGTCGCTATTAAGTGACGTATAATACCCTATGCTCGTGTCATTATGATGAAACTATGTGATTTATTTAGCAGAAAAATAAAACTACCAATGATAAAATAAGTCTAATAATATATCAAAAGTAATCAATATATTCACTCCGCCATACGTTAAGCAATATCAAATTTAATTTCGATACATTGTTTTTCTTAATGATTTTTTTGTAGAAGAAATGTTCAATATAAAACTGTTAACAAAAGTGAACTTTTGGATACATGTACAACTTCCCTCGATTACATATTGATTGTTCAAAACCTGTTTTTAAATCTGTTTTGTGTGTTTTTTTCGCGTTTATGTTTTTGATTAAACACAAATGATTTTAGCACATGGACGTCTACATGCTTGGAGGCCAATAAAGCGCAAAGAATTAACTTTAAGACACCACAGAGTAAGATTACAGTGGTCTAAAAACAACCGCCAATGGACGCAGCTGGAGAAGAATTTATTGGTCCAATGACAGTCGTTTCTTGCTGAATCCCGTCGACGCCAGAACACGTGTTTGGAGGACACGAAACACCTTATATCGGGACAATAATATCTTGGTGCAAGAGTTTTCGATGGCGGCGGTGTAATAGTATGAGGTTATTTTTCCCATGATCGTAAGCTTGCTATGCATGTTATTGACGATACCATATATTGACAACGATATCGGGATGACATCCTGAACACCATTGTATCGCCTCATTTTGATAATCACGCGTTAGCTGATAGACCAGGGGTCTGTTGTTCAACTTAACGAGTCGTTAAAAGTTAATCGCATGATTAGTAAATACAATGATTAAATTGCGTTGTTCAACTTATTTTAATCATTGTATTTACTAATCACTGTATTAATCTTTAATCATATGATTAAGTTTGGGTAGTTAGCAAGTGTTTCCCACAATGCATTGTAAATCAGGGCCTATATAAATTCCCCCTTCTGCTTTAAGTTATAACATTCTTCTTTTAACCAATTTTTGGGTGCCAATAATTATTGAATAAATATCTTATAACATGTTTATATATTTTATGGAAACATATTCATATTTTAGATTTCTTTCCAGTTCAAAATGAAATGTGTTTAAATGGAACAATAATTTCAGTGAATGCAGAAAGTAATACTGTATGAATTTGTTTTTAAGGTACATTTCTTAATAATCAACATTTTGCATTTCACTTTAAATTATGACTAGGGCTAAAGTTTGTCATTTGTTTGTTCATAAATCTTGGTCTCTGAAATGATGAGGTCATGCAGTTGGTCGAAAAAAAAACACATTGAATGAGTAACTTGAAATGTTGTTTCTGTAAAAAAAAAGGTTTCAATCATTGATGAAAAAGTTTTATCATGCAGCAGGTGACTGTTCTAACTCGGAAACAATGTCAGTGATTGTCTTCGGTCCTCAATAAAAATGCGTCATTCATGGCCATGATTTTCATGGAATTTGATATCCGACGACGCCAACAATGTCAGTGATAGCAATGATAATTTGAAGTCTTTGTTTTTACATATCCACATCATAATGATTCCTTCAAAAACCTGTAATTTCTGTTGTTAATTTAATACAAACTTCTACACTCATGCTAAAGATATGCTTTTGTTTTATAAATGACGCAAATCATTGGGAATAAAATCTCCATTGACGCGTAGGTGAAGAGTGCTTTCTATCACGTCTGCATTTCATCATGTATGGCATGCCAAATTAACATTTAAGATAATTATTACGGATGGTGTAGATATATAACAGACCTGTGATCGATTGTAGTTCATACGGCATAAGAAGATACAGTGTGACAATTTTAAATATTCAATTGTGTAAGTGTAATGGCATACTGCACAGTCCGTCACAGTGGTGTAATTCAGTCAGAGAAGCTTTTCAAGGATTTTTTAAAACTGACATAATGACTTGTTCGTGACATTTATTGACAAAACCCTGCCAGAACATTTTTTTTCCAATAAAACAATAATAAAGATCAAGCAAAGCAATCCGACAGTATGATATATCTTGGGTATCCAATATTCACGTGAGATGGGGTGCATAATAGTAAAGTATAAAGACAAGAAGATGTAGTATGATTGCCAACGAGACAACCTTTTATTGGAGACCAAATGATGTAGAAGTTAACGAATATAGGTCACCGTACGGCCTTCAACAACGAGCAAAACCAATATCGAAGAATAAGCTATAAAAGGCCTAGATATGACAAATCACGGTAAAAAAATCCAAACGAGCAATCTAAAGGCCTTATTTATGTACAAAACTATTAACGTAAAACAATGATATATAGCAATAAACAACAACCACTGAATTACAGGCACATGCAAAAAGCCGATTGAATATATAAGTAGCAGATGCCGGTTTATTTGGTCCCTTTTGTGTGGTCTCTTTTACCATTGGATTAGATTGTACTACAACCGACCAACAAAGATGACTGCTTACTATGAATAAAATAACTATGGATTATGTTTATGTTTCTATTTTTTTCGGCAACAAGTGCAGCTTCTTGTTTGAAATACATTCTATTAATTGCTCTCCGTTATATATTTGGATGGAGAGTTGTCTCATTGGCACTCATACCACATCTTCTTATATCTATATAAATTATTTGCCACTAGACGTTCAGCAAATTAATTCATATCTCTTCTAAAATAACAATACTATAATGATTTTAAACATAATTAAAAAACTAATAATATATTCTTTTAAACCTTTCAGAAGTTATAAACACCTCTCCTATTTATTCAACATGTTCAAATTTCAGAAAAAAAAATAAAAAAACAACAAAAATTGAATATTAAACACATAAGATCACATAATGTTACTACATCGGTTGTTTATCTCACGCTGATGATGATGGATGGCTGTTTAACTTCCCGCGCGGTAATTAGATGCATAGTTAAAACCAGAGCATGTTAGTGTGTTATGAATATTAATGCTGCTTTGTACTAGACCGACTGGCTGAATCGGATTTTTTACCTGCTACTTCACAAGATAACCCAAGAAAGGAAGAAAGGCCATTCACAATTTGTCTAATGTTTTTTTTTTTAATTCAATTAAAAAAAACATAAACCTTTCAAATACAGAGTTCGTAAAATAAAAATATTCCCTGTGGAACCCCTCCTTTTACTCCCTCCATTTTCTACCCTTCAATGAGGCTTTCCAGTCTACTTAAACTCAAAACCTTGCTTTCTAACCGATCTATTCATGTACACGACCGGCAACTCTCTTTATTTAAAAAGAAAATCTACAGTGTCGTTATATGCATGCATGTTGTCTGCTTGAAGTCGATCCCCACCTGAAAAGAAAGAAATAGCCAAACTCCAAGATAATATATTCCTGCATCAAGTGATTTTTACAATATTGGGCTTACATTAGAATAAATACCGAATATAGAAAGTGAAACTACAATTGAAAACATAAAGTCCGAAGGCACATAGAAGAAAAAGTACCCTATCTGTGTTCAAAATATTTATGAAATATTTGCCACTGCACCTTGTTTGTTCTATGAATTCTAACCCAAGTTTTCTATCTGTTACATGCCAAGAATTCTGCGCTCAAAACTCCGGTGGACCTCCTACTGCACCCATTAGTAGATAAAGATTTGATTCCATTAAATGAAATTAATTTATGACCTGCATGTACGTGTCGCAAAGAACACGACCATATAACAAATGGTCAATTTAAATTATCCGTGTTATTTGCTCTATAGGATGTTTGCATGCCCTTTATTTTTAATATTGATGCAATTTATACTCTATCATTTCTTATTCGGACTAACCAGAGAAGCATAGTTGAGTGTTAAAAAATTCAAACATATATTCTGTGATGATCTGAATTATTGGAAAGACCTGCACTAATAACAGAAATCCTACCCTTCTCCCAACAGGGGTATAATACTTCTTTTGAAATATCTCTGACACTCGGAAATGAGATTTCCCAAATTCTTAATAATAACAGGTGCGTGTTCTTGTATATTGTGTCAGATGAGAAAGATGAGACATTTCATTGACTCAGTCTCGTTATACTTAATCACTAACATAAAACACTTACGGTAGTATATTTTCATGATAACTATATGCAGTGGTGGATCCAAGAGGGGGGTGTCCGGGGGTTGGAACCCCCTTTTATTTGACAATTATAGCTTTTGAAAGGCGACATATGGTTGGAACAACCCTTTTAACCTGGGCACCATTGGAACCCCTTAAAATGGCTGGATCCGCCTATGATTTTGATCCTCGTCAAGCTCATAAAATTTACTACATGGGAAAAAAATATATGCTGTTTAAAATCTCCGTCTAAAGATAAGAATTGTAAGGTCCAAACTATCTGTGGGACGAATTTATCCATTAGAATTTACCTGCGTAAACAGTTAGGTCAAGGGCGCTACTGAATGTGCTAATATTTGAACTTCGAAAAAGGGGGAAATTAGCAAAGACTTGCTTTGGAAATCACTTATGGCCTGTACATTAATGCTATGGTAACATTTATTATTTATAAAAGCTGTTCGTTATTATTTGTTGAATGATTCCGCACACTAATGTGGCCCGTCTTTACGTTTAGTCTTTGCAATCAACACTGTCTTTGAGCGGTAAAATACAAACGAAAAAACTGCCGAAATGTGCAATTTTTTTCTGTTATCGAATGACCATTGTATGAATGTGTCCGATCCTTTGCCCCTTCAAATCTCTTTCTAATTTATATTTCAACTCAACTCCTAGCAAATATATTGTGTTTCTTTCAAATCTTAAGCTCCTTCATAGCTGGTCATGGCTAAAATCTCTTTCCAGGAGATAAATATATATCTTAAACGTCTCATATTTCGAGCATAAGCAAATTTTTGCATTGGTACAGCAGCCATCTTGGATGTTTTAATCAT
The DNA here is from genome assembly GCF_021869535.1 of Mytilus californianus. Classification (NCBI taxonomy): domain Eukaryota; kingdom Metazoa; phylum Mollusca; class Bivalvia; order Mytilida; family Mytilidae; genus Mytilus; species Mytilus californianus. The sequence goes on from NW_026262581.1 coordinate 1,301,850, forward strand.
ATGATTAAAATTGAATACACCTCAAAGAGGTGGATTAAGTTTAACGACAGTTTAAGCATTTTAAACGACTCTTTAAAATTAACGACAAATTGAACAACACACTAATCATATGAGAAATTTTAACGACTCGATAGCACTAACTAAGTTGAACAACAGACCCCAGTCTTTCAATAAAATAATGCATAATCTCATAGCGCACGAATTGATAATTGATAACGCAACCTGACGTCGGAATCAATAGACACTTAACCTGGGCCGGCCATGGAACCTGATATGAACCCGATGAACATGTATTGGACTTAATCGGCCGTCAACTTAACTAGAGACAACCAAAATGTGCAATAATATCAGAATTGTTGGTCGCTTTGGTACGGAAATGGCAGAGATTTCCACCGAATATGATATGACAACTGGTTAAGGAATGAGGAGATGTGTTTTCAATCTTTACCGGAAGCGCGAACGCTATACACAATAGTGACACTATTAACCTTAATTAATAGTAAATGTGTACTTGAGCGTTTTCCAATAAGTTGAAAATTGTATCATTATTTAAAATGAGTGAACATGATGAACAAACTAAAACTTTGTATTGTGATTTTAATTTGTTGTTTTGTACGTAAAGTTGAAATATCCCTTTACAAGAAAGAAAGCATAAAAATCCTTTTTTTTTTATATTTTTTTTATATTGTACAAGATTTACATTTTATTCAACTTATGGTGGAACAAATTAAAAAGTCAAGGTGTTTTCGTCGAGGTCCGTGGTTATCGCATGTAAAAATTGGGACGTTCGTTTCACATTCTAATGTTGCTGATATATGACTGCGTGTGATCCGGGCATATATTTGATTTACTGATCGATTGCTGACGGTTGTCACGGTAACTGTCATATAGAATACGTGAGATAAGTCATGTAAGTTTCATTGTATCGATCACTGATCATTCACGGATCAGTCAAGTTCGCGTCAACGATCATTTACCGATCAGTCAAGTTCACGTCAAACAGTAACGCCTTAGGTTGTAAGTACTGTAAGTCAATCGATAAATTTGCGTATAGACATTTTCAAGGCAAAGATGTAAAAAAGATCATTATTATAAGTTGGTGATATATTCATTCTCTTCATTACTAATCTAGATGCATACACTATATATACACTATATATATTTTGAACTGTGAAAGTTTACTAGAGACGATAGGGTCTTGAAGATATCGATAGGTACTTTAACAAAAGACTTGTTATCATGAAAATAAGTTTTGACATATGACTGTTTGTATGGTAACATATATGAGTAGTCAACTATTATTTACAATGAATAATTGATAATGTATACATCTGTTTTTTGAAAAAGGTCATATTTCTGAAATGGTATGAATTTGAAACCCCAAAAGGGATATATCTCAATGAAATGTACAAAGTTTTATTTTAAAGGTATTTAAATTGAGTAAGAATGGCAAGACTTCTTTTTGACTTTCCCACTTTTATGCATATTCTGTCAATTATGAGGGTTTCAAAATTCAAGCCTTGAATTTATTCAGAAATTGACAAACAAATTTTGTCATTGAAAATCATGAGCCAGTAATTGTAATCAAAAGGGTGTGTATATAATTGTGAACAGAATTTCAATAAATATGAACAAGTCAAATGTAGAGATCATGCTGATAATAAAATATCCAAGCATTTACAAAGAGAACCAATCATGCACAGGTTTAAAAAAATCTGTATCTGCGGATAGACTTGGTAACTCAAAATGGATTGTAATGTTATTGTTTCTAAAGTTATAAGATACAAAGGGAACAATACACAATACAATAAAAGGTTTGGTATATAGGGTGCCTTTTTTGCTAGGGTAAAAGATATCTTTACGACTGAGAGCAAAATGTTATTGTAAATAGTAAATGTGTAGCCTCTGAGTAGGCAATATAAAGGCATGGGTATCCCAGGGGTCAATTCTGAGATCTCTGTTTCTTCATATTTATCAATGATATCATCTCTGATTTACAGTCCACTATTTAGTTGTTTTCAGATGATACTTGAAAGTAGATGACCCCGGCAATTTTACAGCATCCATGAAATGTTATTTTGAATCAATCCATGGTTAGTTTTTAAATAGATTTATTACCTTTATCTGTCTGAAAACCGAGACCATAACAATTGTACGAAAACTGCACAGTCCTGATCTTCAAAAAGCTTAACATGGAAAACGTAACTGCAATTGATATTACACACCAAACACCTTGGCAGACATATTTGAAATTAAGGCACTTGACACAAACAAATCATAACCAAAGGGGCTTTTACAAACGACTCAATGTTCGACGAAAGTTAACATTCATTGTAGACAGATGAACTCTCGAAACAACATACTTTACGTATGATAGACCATAGTAATATGTTAATGTTTATGGAAAAACAATATAAATGTTGTGATTGATATATTCCAACAGTACAAACAGAGGTTTTCATTATAGTAACTAGGATACAATGCATTTTTATATTATATCTCATAACAGATTGGAAAATTAAAGTCTGAAAGGAGGCACATGATAAAATATATGTCTACAAAAACCATATTACAGCGGAACAGTAATCAAACTTAGTTCTAAGATCCCATAGAACTATACCTAATCCTTATACATGACATGTTTGGACAAGAACTGCCCTTTACTGAAATAAGAATTTACCCACAACTGTTCGCTCTTGCAATCTTCAGCGTGAAAGTACTAAAGCTAAAACTTCAATGGAACTTTAAAGGATTGTATCGAGTTTCGGCTAACTGAACATCAATTGTATTAGGTCAAATTTATCATTAAGGACTTCCCAGTCAATTCACGTCTCTGAATCAGCATTTGTGTCTTAAAACTATTGTTGTATCATGACTATGTGTCTTAGAATGATTAATATAAGTTAACATGTAGTTTCACATGTGTCAGGATTCTATTCATTATTCATTGTATTAATAATTCATGTCAACATATGTTTACACTTAGTCCAATAAAACAGACAACAACATTGCAAAAAAAAAAACAAGGAAAGGACGACAAACAATAGCAATATTACATCGAAGGCTAACGACTGAGCAATTCGAATCCCACCAAAACCGAAGATCCACGATTTCCGCAAAATTTAAGGAAACTTGACACATTCAATTTTCTAATCAAGTACATTTAAGTATATTTACGTCCAGCACCTTCATCCACAGAAACCGAAACTGTTATTGTTTTAAAACTTTTGTAAGATGTTAATTTGAAGAAGATATTGGTAATGTTAGCAAATGATCAGAGGACATCGTACCATTAAATGCCGAAAAAGAGTAAGCACAAATTGTTACACAGTTACATGATTGCTCAATGACAAAAGACAAAAAAATCAAGATCTCTTCGTTTCAATCAAATACCATGTACAAGCATCGGTTATATAGAATTGGTTTCGTGTTTTCAATTATGATTTTCTCAAAAAAAGGGTCCTTTTTACATGGATCTTTTTAGTCCAAATTTCCTAATAGTCGCAAATTTTACATACGCCATCCTGATTCCGACGACAGTAATTGACAATTGAGACACAAATGAGACACAGATAACCAAATTCAAGTTTCACAAGTTGTATTTACAGGTCTATCTTCCTTTTATATATCTATTTTGACATTAACAAACGAGACTCATCTCTGAATGTTTACTTGTGATGAACAAGAAGAAGGGTAAGACTAACTTTTCCATCCGCAGCTCCCGGATTCGGTGAGGTCGGCGTTCCAAAATTCATTTTCTTGCGTGGTATTTTGTCGTTTGCATTTCTAACTTTTTTCTATTTAAGAGCTTGTCTCACAGAAAACCATGCAAAAGTCGTGGAGGTGGGTGGTTAAAACTCTTCTGGCTAATGATTTTTTTTAAATTATTATGTACAATGGTAACCTTAAAATGCATTGAGACTCCTCTTAATTGTGTCTATTTCTAATAACAAGCTTAACTATCCATAAGTGTGTGTTTATATTTACTAGCCAAGTTTAAGTTAGCGGTTTTCAAACAGGTGAGCCCATGAATAAATGAAATTAATATCTTTGCACACATTGTTATTAATTTTTAAAAATATAAAAAATCAACCGATGAAAATAAGTACAAAATATTGAAATGTTTACTTAAAAAACCCACTTTGAGTCTTTCCTTCATTTTGTACTAAACCAATTATGAGTAAATGTCACACAAAAAATGATGTAAAAATACATTAAAATGATCAATTTTGCACAAATGAACATTTTGATTTAAAAGCATTTCCAAATTTATTCCTTCAAAATAAATAAAGATTTTGTAACTTTCACAAAAGTGTTATCAAAAGTTATTTCCCATTCTGACATTCTTCGCAAGAATTGGAAGACACAGTTTTTGGGAATATTTGTCATTATATAAAGATACCGATATGAGAGGTACTTGTGTCCATAAAACAGCTCTGACACTTGCAACTAAGCTTGTTTGTGTTAGAAGGGCGTTCATTAGGCTTTGTGAGTGACATAAGGATACAACACACGTTTTACAATGTGGAGAGAAAAGTACAGAGAAATTCATAGTAAATGACATTTAATTTTTTAATTTGGCCAACTTACCTCAGATTTATCAAGTCTTCTTAATTTGTATTTGCTTTCAACAAATTTTGAATGTTGTCAACAGTTGGGCGACAACCCGCCAAATTGGGAACTACTCCCCAAACGAGTAACAAATCGATATTAGAATCCATTCTCAATTCTGCCAAAAATGTCCATCGTATTGTAGGTCAAAAAGTTACACTGTTCATATAGAATAACATATCAATGCAGTATATCAGCTCAAAATATGTACAGCGTAAGAACAAGCTTCCACCTAAAAAGGTTGATACACAATTGTCTCTTACAGTGCATACATACATGCACATGCATGTCATATGCACCAACAAAACGCAAGTGTTTGTGGTATGAAAGAATTAATTACTATTGAATTAATACATCCCAATCAAATGTTATCTACATATACCAGCCAACCATTTCACATAACATTTTATGAGAAACACATTCATCATAAATACCATAATTAAAATTGTGAACGCCGGATGAGCGTTTTATCTACAAAAGACTCATCAGTTACGCTAAAATAAAAAAAAATAAAAAATAAAGTACGATGTTGAAGAGCATTGTGTACCCCAAATTCCTAAAATGTATGCTGAATACAGCTAAGGTAATCTATTCTTAAGGTAAAAAACCTAAGTATTTTGCAAATTCAAAGTTTTGTAGGCAGTAAGTCATTACCATTTCAGTATATATAACGAACAATGCTTTTTTCGTGGTAAGATTTTTTGTAAAAAAAGCACCGGTATTTTTAAATTAAACAACGGAAATAAATAAAAGGAGATTGGTAAGGGTATTAAAGTCAGCAACTTAACGACGAGAGTTCATCTCCTTATAATAATAAGTCCTTCGCAGTAAAACTTGTACAACTTACCTTGAATTTATCAATGTAAATCATTCATAATTTGGTTTTCGTTCAAAATGAATATATTTGTATCTAACAATATAATTTTTGGCATGTTTCAGGTCATACAGCTTTTCCCGGGGGGAGGGGGGGGGGAATGCTTGTAGAACAATTCATGGCTAGAGAAGTTTGACCCATGCATATGTACGAGAAACAAAGCCACCATAAATGACAATGCATCAGTCAAAGCTGCTTACTGTTGAGATATATGCCAGTGTTTACATGGTTCAATTGTTTACTTGCATGGCAAGATCTGAATGCAACATGTTAGAAGATGTTGAGAAACTATTTTATTTGTATTTTGAAAAACATCTATCAACTGGATAGAAATTAAAACACATGTAAGACAAGGCTGATAATTTACAATCTTTAAAATACAAATATCCATAACTTGATAGGGTCAACTTATACCAAAAGTTACGTAAGATAATGAATAAAATGTCAGCAGATATTAAAAAGACATAGTTGGAAACTCTACGTAGGAGTACGAGAAAAGAATCACACCACTAGTAAAACGATACTAATATCCTTTGAAGCTTGTGTATAAGTGGGCTATTTCCTTACTCTGTGTCATAATCAGATAGAAGATTCCAATTACACGAATAACAATATTTGGATACGTAAATAAAATCAGGTTGAGAACTTAGAATATTCAAGGAATCAATGCTTTATATCTGTCAACAAAATCATAGATGATATAAGATCTGATCTATTGAATCAAACAGAGTTTTTGAAAGTGAAAGTGAACTTGTGAAGACAGTGCAAAACTTCCAAACAATACAATAGTGCTATAAATTGAAGAAAATGTGTTTTTTTTTTTGTGAATAGGCAATGAGAACTACAAGCAAGACAAACATGACAACTCATAGAACACAGGCGCAATTTTTGTCGTAAAAAGATAGTACATCAGTCTTTTCAATTCACCTGTTATCGTTGTGTTGTTGTTTATCATAATAAATTATATAATCACAAACATGAGTAAACTGCCAAATAAATAATACAAGAATTTATTATCAGTCTTAAAAAAGAAATGCTAAAATTTTGTAATTCACATTGAACAAATTTTGATGGCATTTTGTTGTTTAAATTAATTCCTTAAAATCATTCTGTCACCAATTTTTCAAACCTGACTTGAACAACCTCTTATTATTGTGAAGATAGAAGGACATTACAGTAGTTCATTTAACTTTTTTCTTTTTTTCTAAGCCTTTATATCAGGAACCATTGGACTAAAACACATATGGAATAATGAATAGCATGTGATATTTCTAACAAAATTACATTTCCAGCAAGATGCTGATCAAGCACCATTCTGTGCAACATGTCCAGACTTATATCTTATTATAATTTTAGTTTCACATATAAGAATGTGTTGAATTTACTGCAATCTGACAGCAACCCATAGACAAAAAACCTAACGACATGTAGAGGGCTGCATACAGATTTCAATAATAAACAGAAATCTATACAATATGTCAAGCTACAGGGTCTGTCACGCTTCAAGTGTTGTTTTGGTGTTCTGTATTTTCATTATGTATTATTTATTTTAGTTGTCATTGACCATTGTATAGTTTCCACATTTTATACAAGCAATTAATTATGTTTTTGCTGTTGTTTTTTTTTTTATTTTCATTTTGGTTACTTTCAGAATCCTTTCTACATTTACAAAGTGAAATTTATACGTAGTTCTGTGAGTTTTTGTTGTTGATTTGTCCGATTGGTATCTTCTTCCTCCTCATGCAACATTTGCATTGTCATCAATTATGAAAGTAGATATGTTTTCTTTTGTATGTATTAAATCTCAAGTTCATTTTTAAAAAAATATTGTTAAAGCAGGATGGATACCTAAGTTATAAGCCATATAAACGTATACGTACTATATTTATGTCAGTTATAATATAAGAATAGGGTGATGCAATATGATTTCCTTCTATACAACTATCCATTGGTGACCAGTGGATGTGGATTCAAGCAACTATACGTCAGCGTACGGACTTTACCAATAAGCAAAAGCAATACCGTTCTGTAAGTTGTACAGGACTCCGGTATGACAAAATATGAAACAATTCAAACGAAATATCCAACAGCCTGGTCTTTGCTAAAACAATAAATGAAAAATAAATATGGCAGACAGCAACACAAGACAGCTACTGAATTACAGGCAATTGACTCAGGATGGACAAGTACAGAATAATTGTGTTAAAACTATTGCATAAAGTTTTCTCAGTGCTTCTTGGACTGTTCTCAATAAGGTTTTATGCGACGTCTTAATATTTTTCGGAATGTTTGTTTTCGGTGCGGATATGATTTTTTTTAATTACAGTTGATATGTTAAGTCTCAGTTTTTGATCAGAATCGTTTTACGATTTGTATATTCCTTCTAAAATGCCATAAAATGACCTTAGAAATTAGGCAAGAGGTACTTGCAGATTTATTGGATTATCACTTTACTCTAATAAAACCGTTTGTGTTTCGAGTTGATCCGATGAGTCAATAGATATAAGAAGATGTGGTATGAGTGCCAATGAGACAACTCTCCATCCAAGTCACAATTTGTAAAGGTAAACCATTATAGGTCAAAGTACGGCCTTCAACACGGAGCCTTGGCTCACACCGAACAGCAAGCTATAAAGGGCCCCAAAGATGACTAGTGTAAAACCATTCAAACAGGAAAATCAACGGTCTAATCTATATAAAAAACGAGAAACGAGAAACACTTATGAACCACATCAACAAACGACAACCACTGAACATCAGGTTCCTGACGTAGGACAGGTACAAGCAAATGCAGCGGGTTTAAACGTTTTAATAGGCGCCAACCTTCACCCTACCTGAAACAATAGTGTAACATAACAACATAAAAAGGCACACTATAAAAACCCTTTTTAACTGATTCGTATAGTTTGTTCTTAAGTTGTACTGTAACATTAATGCCCTAGGTTAATAATCCTGGTACCTTTGATAACTATTTACACCACTGGGTCGATGCCACTGCTGGTGGACGTTTCGTCCCCGAGGGTATCACCAGCCCAGTAGTCAACACTTCGGTGTTGACATGAATATCAATTATATGGTCATTTTTATAAATTTCCTGTTACAAAACTTTGAATATTTCAAAAAACTAAGGATTTTCTTATCCCAGGTTTAGATTACCAAAGCCGTATCTGGCACAACTTTTTGGAATTTTGGGTCCTCAATGCTCTTCAACATTGTACTTGTTTGGCTTTATAACTATTTTGATCTGAACGTCACTGATGAGTCTTATGTAGACGAAACGCGCGTCTGGCGTATTTTATTATAATCCTGGTACCTTTGATAACTATTAAGGAAGTGTTGAGCGCTTACATACACTAGCTTTTTTCTGTAAAATGCAAAATACGGAGTAATATCACTGATGCAACGATTTTTATTAAGTATCAAAATCATCACTTATTAATTGCTTTATCAGTACAAATTTAAGATATTTCCAAATAATATTATTTGTCCAAGAAGAACTTGAAGTCACAAATGAAAAGTCCCTTTGCAAACGTTTACTATATGCTTATAACAACCTAGCAACAGAAATGTTGCCTAGCAACGGTTAACAAATGAGTGTTTTCCCCCTCTGAAGTATGAATTTAGCAGTTGCTTGAAGATTTTTCTTTTCCAATATATTATCATATACATCTTTATTCTTAACAAATTCCGTATTGAGCATAGCAACAGCAAAAAAAATGTTGGAATTTAAAGACAACTACAAATCAACTAGTCATGTTATTGAACAAATTAAATTGAATGCAATGCAGATTGTCTGTTTATGAACAACTTTTAGTTAGAAATGAAAAGTTAGTTCAATTGTAGTTCACTTAATGCTTATCAACAGCTAAGCTGCATAGCAAGTGCATAGCAACCGTTCAATAGTAGGTTCTTTATGTTATCTGAAGTATGAATTTTGTAATTTTGGAAGAATATACTGTTTTCCTTACTTGATAAAAATGCGGACGTGAAAGAAAGCACTTTTCACAAAAGCGTCAACGGAGATTAATACATTCCAGGGCGACGATTTCGTCATTTATAAAGCAAAATATGTGTTTCTGAAGGGTAAAGTTGTACTAAAATTTAATGTTGACACCAATATCGATCTGTTAGGTATAGAATTTGTATTCAAAATTTTTGTTTAGAATACACCATTCCACGGAGATTACATGCTTAACAAATCACTGCAGTTTCTACGTTACAAAAGACACATTTATGCTTCGACATGCCAATCCACGATTAACGTCTGTGTCACAGTGTTCCTAATATTGAAATTTAGTCAAATAGGAACTGTTTGAGTATGAAACAGTTATTGAATAACTTTGGTTTCATTTACATTCCCAAAATTTCTCTGAAGTTTGTCACAGTTCCTTCTGTTTTTTTTTTTTTTCTTATTCTTCCGAATACGGGAGTAGACTCCTAGGTAGGGGTGTAAAACTTCCCGGAACTTGTGTGCTATGTATATATGGACTTTATTAAAATTGATATAAACAATAAGGAAATAAAGGCAATAGTAGTATACCGCTGTTCGAAACTCATAAATCGATAGAGATAAAAACAAATCCGGGTTACAAACTAAAACTCAGGAAAACGCATCAAATATAAGAGGAGAACAACGACACAACAAAAACACAACATTAAAATGTAACACACAGAAACGAACTATAATATAACAATGGCCGTTTTCCTGACTTGGTACAGGACATTTTAAGAAACAAATGGTGGGTTGAACCTAGTTTGGTTGCATGCCAAACCTCCCGCTTTTGTGGCAACGTCAAACACAACACCAAAACGACAACATCACATGACAGAACCACAATACAAATAAATTGGAGAACATATAGGACAAAGAAACACACGAATAATAGGAAAAATAGTTTATGGAATAACATGTATACATTATGTACACTGGCTTTTGTAGTTTAATAAGTTGATGTGGGTCCTTCAAATGTTAGAGTGGATATGCCACTTTTGAAGGATTCCGGAGTGTCAGACATACCTATTGCTTCAGGTAGAGAATTCCAGTCAGAGATGGTGTTCGGATAAAAAGAATATTTACAGAAGTCTTTATTAGTTGATATTTGCCGAAATTTATGTTGCCCCCTATATATATAGCTAGTATGTCTGTCAGATTTTGTTATGTTGTCCTTTGGAACTTCTACCAACCCCCAATTAATGTTATATAGCATTGTTAATATAGCTTTTTTTCGTCTGTTATGTAAACGTTCCCTTTGTAAAGAATTCATCATATTCGAAACTGCTCCCGGTGTTCTGTCTTTATAATCGTTATAGACAAATCTTGCTGCTTTACACTGAATCTGCTCAACCTGAGTGATGTGGTGCTTTTTGTACGGATCCCAGACAGGGGACGATTATTCGACGACTGGACGGACAAGTGATGTGTACGTAAGGTTTATAACTTTTTAAATTTGCCTTGCAGGTATTATTATTTTTATGCGTTCCCCAGTCAAGATCATGGCTTATAGTTACATCTAAATATTTACTGTCTTTTACTGATTCTAAAACATGATTATGCAATGCATAATCAAAAGCAGAAGTGTGAATTTTTTTAGAAATATGTATTACATAACGGTTTTCAGGATTAAAATTCATTTGCCAGTCCTGTTCCCATTGCACTAAACTAGATAAATCTTTTTGAAGTAATTGCGCATCATAATTATTATTTACATTTCTATACAATAAGCAGTCATCTGCAAAAGTCTTGCATTGCAAGTTACCTGTTCTGGTAAGTAATCAAAACATAGTAAAAATAATGTTGGGCCTAATACTGTTCCCTGAGGAACTCCAGAGTCAACAGCTAATTTAGAAGATTTAACACCATTTAAAAGTACCTGCTGTTGCCTGTCAGCTAAAAAATCTGTTATCCAATTTAAGATTTGATTCCTAATACCGTAAAAATCTAATTTTTGAGCTAATCTTCGATGGGGGACTTGATCAAATGCTTTAGAAAAATTTAAAAGTAAAACATCTTTTTGATTGTCATTTGCCTATGATTTTGCAAGATCTTGGATACTGATAATTAGTTGGGTGTCCCAAGACCTTTTACCCTTCAACCCATGTTGACTGTCATTTAATATATTATTATTTGTAAGATGTTTTCGGATGTTGCTTTTAAAATATGTTCCAAAATTTTACAACATATTGCAGTAAATGAAACTGATCTATAGTTAATAGCGTTATGCTTGTCACCTTTTTAATATATAAAATATAGAATATATAAGATATGGGCACAACATTAGCCTGCTTCCAATCAGTTTGGAATTTATTAGAATCAATTGATTTTTGGAAAAAGTACGTCAAAAATGGAGACAATTCTTCTGAAAAATTATGTAAAAAATATGCTGGCAGATTATTAGGGCCAGTGGCTTTATGGGGATATAAGTTTTCAAGTAGCTTTAATAACCCGTTATTGTTTATATATATGTCTGGCATGGTGGGATGGGGACTTATACCTTTATTTGGCATGAAGGATGTAGCTTCTGTAGTGAAAGCATTCTTAAATTGTTCACTAAGGATGTTTGCTTGTGTATTAGGGTCACTGTATAATAGACCATTCTTTCCTCTTAGTGGCGAACTTCCAAATGTTTCTGTTTTTTTTTACTTTTTATGAATTTCCAGAAAGATTTAGGTTTTTCTTCTAACTGGGGGCTAAATGTGTCTTGTATATAAGTACTTTGAGCTCTTCTTATCTCCCTCTGTGCGGTAACTTAATTTTTTTTATGTTGATCTTTATGATCTTGTTTGCCAGTTTTTTTGTTTTTTTTTTTTATTTGTTATAGGCTTTGCGTTGTTTTTTACATAAATTATCTATATCCATACTAGTCCAAGAGTTTGTGTATTTAGATTTAGTCCTTTTGCTTGGAACATTATCATCTTTTATTTTGTTACTTCAGAGAGTTCAGATATAAATTTAGATGTTACTTCTTTTCTTTTGTAGATCAACTTTTTTTCCATAAATACATTTTATGTTGCGATTGTTTAGATCTTTGGGGCTTGCAGATTGCATCTACCAATACAATACTATGATCAGATATACCTGGTATGGATTTTATTTTGGTATTAATGCTGGTTGGTTTTTGCAAAAAAGGTCAAGGAAGTTATCTTTCCTATTTTGTGTCAAAACTCGACGATCTGCTAAAATCTCACTTTAAAATCAAACAATAATAAATGCAGGAATATTGTTGTTATTGGTTTTGGTAGGCGGCTTACTTATGTAGCAATTGCGCCTTAAATTCATATAACATAAATAGTATGTATATACGCTGTCCTAAATTTATTTTTAGTATTATATTTTGGCGAGTAATTAGGAATATCCTGTGTTCCTTTTTTTTTCGTAGATGTAAAATTCACGTCATAAATAGCACGAAGAAAAGTCTGTTATCGGATCTTGTGAATACCGGAAATCATCTCCGGTCCGCAGTTCGTTTAAACATTACGATGATTCAACGAAAATTACGACGATTTTTTTCACTTTTTTTTTATTTTTAACTATGAGCGTACCTACGGCCCACTAAGATATTTGAACTGCATCAAGATTTATATTCATGGAATGTCAGGTATAAATATGATCGTGGGCCGTAGGTACGCTCATAGTTTAAAATGCAGAAACATGTTTAGAAACTGACATTTTTCTGGCCTTTTGCGAATCTTGAGGTGTTTACAGCAACAAAGCATGAATAATATCAGCGGAAGTTGACAAATCTATTGATGTTTACAAAAATATAGGTTTTAAACTTTAAAATATAGTATCATAATTTTTTGCACGTCACTTTTAATTTGAACGAAAATTGGGGGCCGTTCTCTGATGCTCATCGTACCTTGTCCTTTTTTTATGGTTGCGAATCGGTAGTTGTAAGAAGATAATCATTCTTCAGAAAGATAACTCTTAAATGGGAAAACATTCGGTTAAGCGATGTCAGTTTCTAAAACGTTATAAATATTATCGATTTCATATACCAAACATCTAAACGACACCATTAGAAACGAACATAGAGAGCAAGAAACACATTTGGTCGAAGAAAAAATAATAACCAGATTGAATTCTGATAGTCTTTCCACAGAAAAGTTAAAAGACCTAATTAAAATATAATTGTTTACAGACCAATTGAAGGTATTTCCCCTTACCAAAATTAACATTGGATTAGACGATTTAGTTGAAATATTACTTTCCGGCTTAAGAAAACAGTTCCATCATTGGAAGATTGTTATTGTAATAAGTTTTTAAAAGTTCATAACTTTAGATAGTTTTATATTGGAATAAAAGAGATAATTAGCAACGTACGGACTAGGTAAATTATTCCTGTTTTATATGATATGTTATGTCACAATAACTCCCAAAAAGTTGGTTTCTAAGTACTTTTGCATGAAAAAATGAGGATCCTTTGCTATTTCCGGTTCACAAATCGTCACTTCCGAGTCCACATGAAAGGTAACTTCACATTGATATTAAAGATATATTCTTTCAGGTAATCTGCATGGAATTACTGCGAAAAAAATGGGTGTTGCCGGTTTAAACAAGGTCACTTCTGATTAAACTTTTTTAAAGGTCCTATGGCTCTTTCCAAATTCAGAATACTTCAAATTTTTCTCATATACCAGTATGCAGTTATCGGAAAGATTAAAATCGATAACGTCAATTTGACTTTTGACCTTGACCTCAATTTCATGGTAAAAAGTAATAACCTGAAATTAAAAGACTTTATTATGTGTGGTTAGTTAGTTAGTCATCGTACAGCAAATTTGAATCATTCCAGTGGAAAACACTTCTATTTAGTGTCACTGTGCCGTTTCGATCAACATGTTTCACTTCAGACATGATGCAGGTTACAATTTAATAGTTTTGATATCGTATACAGTTTCTAAGGCATAGTGATAACTAGCAAATGTAAATAATTCGAACATGACCTTGACCTATGACCTTTACTCATTTTACTTTTGGTGTATTAAATTACACACAAATCAAAATAACCTTGGTCCTTATCACTTCGCCAGTTTACAAGTTACCATTTACCATTTCGACATACTTTTCCTTTTACAACATGTTGCGACTAACATTTTGGTTATTTTATTTGTCGAGTTAAAAAGTTTCAGAGACGAAGGAATATGAGATATATGTCAAATTAAAAACATGACATTGAGGACCATGGTCTAAGTGTTCTAGTCTTCGTCCATTAATCTGAAGTCCTTAGGGTTTTTACGGTTAACAGTTAATGAGTAATGGAACGCGCGATTTGTTTTTTTTTAAATATGGAAGGAGGGATAACGCTTTAAATATGTCACTTGCTCAAGTTTGATCGAAGCATCCATGATTTAACGAACAATTGAGCGAAATACTTTTTTTTTTTGGGTTTTTTTTGTGACGATTGAGATGTGCAATCAAGAAAAACATATTTGCAGAGAGTTGGACCAACCAACCAACCAAGTGACATCTAGTGCATATTGATTGGTTGTTTACTTGCTTTTAATTGTTGATAAGTATGTTGGTTTGCTAAATATATGCTTGATTGATTAAAAACTGTCAAGTTTGACAAATTTTACATGCCTTGATCGTTGATTGGCTTGGTTGGTTGGGTCATACTCTTTACACAGAGAACCAATAAATGTACATCCCCTCTCCTTGAGAAAAAGTAGCGGGTAAGTATCAGTTCCTTGAATTGTTACATGGGACCATGTCTTAAAAAACAAACGAAAAATGAAGAGTGAGCTTGCATCCTTTATTAAATGCGTGAGATTTGGATTAAAAAATTAAACAGAAAAGAAAAAAAAAGGGATTGGATCTCGTATTCGGGTCCTTACAACATGTTTACTTGTATTCAAACTATATTTCTGAGAAAATGCAAGGATTTAAACATCAATTTAAATATTATCTTTGATTTGCCTGTATAGGTTTTCTTCTTTTTTCAAAGAAGCCCCGAGATTTATGTTTCATGCATTTGTTGTGGATGCATTTTGTTTAAATTTGTAGAGAAATCAAACATAGATCTTAATTTTATTTGTATTTAGCTGTACATTGCTAATTTTGTTTCAATCTGGAAATACCCGGCTTCGTTCATTTGGATAATATAGTATCATTTCGGAGTAATCAGATAAATGACCTCTCTGACGTTTATCCTGACATGTCAGACCATTGCGAAGTGTCAATGAATGTTAATGACGAACTGTGATATATATAAATCTGAACAAAATGTTATCAACATTTTTCCAAGGCAGTACGAATGGGATGACAGTTCGGCAGAATATTGTATTAAAACCTTTCAAAGCGATAGTATTTTACGAAGTATACTAAAAGTAATCGATTTAGAGAATGACAGTCACTTTAACACCAACCTGTTGGTAAAAAGTTTCAGAACATTATAGATAATATTGCTGAGACATTTTTTCGATAGAAAAAAAAAAAGTTAAAAGTTAAACAATCAAATGAAAATAAAAAGGTTACAGTCAAACATGATATGTGGTTTGATCAGTCTTTTAGTTAAGTTTTAAAGAAAACTTGATTTTGATGTTGAATTGTGCAATTCGTTGTTGTCTGTTTCAAATGAATTTTTAGGTATAAACCATGCCATTTGTCATCAAGTCATTGTCATTTTTCTTATCTATCTATCAGTGTACGTATTGTTTCACTAGAGAACAGTAAACCAAGCAAATCTGTAAATGCATTTCGCCTAATACCTAGTCATTATTACAAAAGTTAATCACTAAAGAATAATCAAGAAAGCATGGACAAACCGTAGAAATATCTTTGTTAAAACTATTAAACTTAACATAATGATATTAAATAGAAAAAAATCAATTACTCACCGAAAAAAATAATCGCTTCATTAGAAAAGTGCAGAACACACTGTAAAAACTTTGGTACAAACAAATGAGATTTTTTTCTTCTTTAAGATGCAAAAATATCGAGAAAATAAATTCTGATGTAACGATACCAGGCATATTAAATTTATGTCATACTAATCATCATAAAGAGACATGATTTTAAAGCATTAACACAGAATGCGTCAGAAAGATAGGTCTTATAAACTTGAAAGCAAAATGTGCTCACGCAACAATTATAATTGCAATGAATATATTAAAATAGCTGAATTGCTGAATGCATACACAGCATTAGTATACTGATGTTACAGTCACGAAAATAAATGTTTCGTGAACAAACTAAGTAAAACAACACTGATTGATTCAAACAAACAAACAAAAAATACAAAACAAAAAGCATGTGTGTTCTAATAAAATAGAATACAGTAAAGAAATAAGTAATCGGTTTATGAGTAATATGTTACATTATAAGTATACCTTTAACCATACTGGTTGTAAATTATCTTTTCTAAATGGATTGTTTATGTAATTAATTGGAGTACAAATATATTTTACCTCATGATCTTCATGAACTCGTATTAATTCGTCTGCATCGTGAACACCATTTTGGCCTATCATAGCTTTGTTTTCCCCAAAATCCAGTTTGCCTTCGTCTTCGCTATCCAAATCAACGCATGGGGTTTGCTTACAAATAAAAAGGAAACCATAAAGTAGCAAGCATCAAAACCAATTCAAATTGTCAAATGTGAAAAAATATTAAAATTGTCACAGTTTGGGGTTATTCGATATACATTTTCATGTATTTACGTTGATGAATTTTATTCGGTCTCAAAGACAAATGAATCATCAATTTGAAAAGAGTGACAATCTTGGAGTTATCACTTACATATATCATGGATATTAAATGAAAAATCTTACTTATTGTACGAAAAATACGAATGCCAACGGAATTACTTAATGTGTCTCACTGAGAAAGCTGTATCAAACTGCTAATTCGTAACTTTTGATCTAGAAATATGCAAGGATTTAAACATCAACCACATTATCCTTGATTTTTTCTGTATAGGTTTTCTTCTTTTTTTCAAAGGAGCCCCGAGATATATGTTTTATGCATTTGTTGTGGATGCCTTTGATTGAATTTGTAGGGAAATCAAACCTAGATCTTAATTTTATTCGTATTAAGCAGTACATTACTAATTTTGTTTCAATCTGGAAAACCCTGGTTTCATTCATATGGATAATATAGTATCATTTCGAAGTAATCAGATGAATGACCTCTGTGTAGAGTCATGTTTAATAATACTAAACGATTGTACAAGCTTGATGACTCTCTGGACCAGATCACAAGACGACATAGTTGTGCCGTTGATAATTTTATAACTTTTTTAAGATTACTGCAAACAACTTCTTTTCAATAAGTACATAACGTTTGACCTGACATGTCAGACCATTTCAAAGTGTCAATGATGACAATGACTAACTATGAAATATATAAATATGTGCAAAATGTTATCAACATTTTTCCAAGGCAGTACAACAGGGATGACAGTTAAACAAATACAAATAAAAAGATTCCAGTTAAACATTCTAAATGGTTTGATCAGTCTTTAGTTAAGTTAAAAAGAGAACTTAATTGTGCAATTCGTTGTCCGCTGTTTTAATTGAATTTGGGTCAATTTTTAAGTATAAACCATGCAATTTGTCATCAATTCATTGTCATTTTTCATATCTATCTTCCAGTGTGCTTATGGTTTTACTAGGGAACAGTAAACCAAGCAAATCTGTAAATGCCCTTAGCTTTATTCTTAAAGCCATTTAAGCCTAATAGAGAGACGTGAGTTAAAAGCATAAAAATATAATGTGCCAGAAAGATACGTCTTATAAACTTGAAACCAAATTGTATGGAACGCTCAAACTGTCTTGTTATGCCTATTTTCATTACATGATGTGCATTTACCTTTATATGATGTGCACTTGTCATTATATGATGTGCAAACACCTTTATATGATGTGGAAATATACTTATATGATGTGCATTTTCCCTTATATTATGCGCAAACATCTTTATATGATGCGGTTGTGTCATTATATTATGTGCTTGTAACATTATATGATGTGGTTCGGTTTACTTCATTATATGATGTCAAAACGTCCTTATATGATGTGTTTTCATCGTTGTTATGGTCAATAAAAATTATTACGATTAGAACGATTACTGTCTACGTCATAACTGATTTCAATCTGCTTCTCTAGAAATTAAATAAAAAGCTGGCTCAAATCTGTAGCTATCGTTTGGAAAATGATTGAGATTTTAAAAAAGATAAACATTGGCACGTTAATACCTCGTTTCAAAGATGAAAAAAATCTTATCTTATATAATTGTTGGAAAATTGTCAAATTATGAATTGCGAAGTTAAGGTTTAATCGATGGGTCTACGATAATGAGCATATGGTTAAAGTTATTAAATTATGGGTTCTCGACTGTGTATTGAGCACCTTAAGTGCAAATATTTGACATACCAGAGGATATTCTGCGGGGTTTTTTTTAATGCCAGTTTATTTGTTTCTGATCTAGCAACTTCAGCCTCGTATCAGCTTCCAGAAGTGTATTTTTATAGAAAACATGTGACAATGAAATTTTAACAAAAATCAACGTTTCAAACATTTTGGAGTGAAGATTTGGATCAATTAATACAGGCGCTAGTTGAAGAATTTCCTGGCTGCGGCGAAAATATGATAAAACAACGTTTATTGCAAAAGACACCAATTAAGTCATAGTAACTTTTAATGTATTTCATAACAAAAGCTATAAAATTATCTACTCATGCATAATTGTACCTGTATGAATGATTGATTGATTGATTCATTCATTCATTACTTGGTTGATTGATTGATGTATAACGCTACTGTCAACCTTATCGTGCTATTTCGTGGATGTCAGTTTATATTGGTGGAGGAAGTCGTCGTGCACGGAGAGAACCACCGACCTTCGGTAGGAAAACTGACAATTCTAGTCAATTAAGATTGGAGTGGAGCTTACCTGCCACATGCGTGATTCGAACTCACTACCTAAGTGTTGACAGGCTAGTGATACAGTAGTTCGACTACTTAGACCACTCGACCTACGAGGCCCCCTGGTATGGTTGAAAGATTAAATTGGAACTTCAACTCAATGCATTACATTTGAGCGTATTTATTTTACAGCTTCAACAAGATGATAATTGGTGGATGCTTGACGTCCAGCGGCAAATTAATATGCATATTCAGGACAAGAACATTTTAATGTAATATGAATATGTACCCTGATTTGTACTAGACCGACTCGCTGAGCCGGATTTTTAACGTGCTAGTCCACAGGAAAACATGTCACCTTACATGGACACATTATGCAGATTTCGAGCCGACCAGTCTTTGCTCTTACTCCGTATTGCCGCGTGCTTATCGGGTAAGCAGCAAATACCAATTTTAAAGTCTTTGGTTTGATCCGGCCGGGGATCGAACCCACGACCTCCTGCACTCGAGGCGAACACGCTACCACGAAACCACCAAGGCGGTGTTTAAGCTAGAAAGTAACCCGCAATATAAAAGGTTTCGTATAAAGCCATTAATATATATAAACCTCCAGACTCAAGGAATCGAACTGTAAACAGGGCTGAGGTACCGACCATTCAACTAAGAGGGCGCATTTTTAATGTTTGATTCCAAATTTCTTGAAAAAGACTGCAGAAGGGAAGCGAACAAAAAGTTTGTTTCCATTGAAAATGAGATCAGATCATGTGTCTAAGCGTTGGTTACAAGGATCTGACACTACTCAATTGTACTTTCTGTTCTGATATTTATTACATCAGCCAATGAAATTTCAACCTTTTTTGAAGGTGTGTATCAATCCGACAAAACCAGAGAATCCAAAATGGTCTTTAAAACAGAAAATATAATGGAGCGTTTTCAGATCCTTGTAAGCAAAGCTTGGACATACAAGATCTGTATTTTAATCAGATTGATGTCTAAATTAACATAAACAAAACTGCATTAATTTATTGTTTACTGAGTCCTGTTGGTCTAATACAGATAGAGAGTTGTGTGGTTTTTTTTTCTAAAGTGAAGCGCTGCAGAAGTAAAATCAAGCGCTATAGATTTAAAGTCCAGCGATGTAGATATAAATTTCCTTTACATCTACAGCGCTCGACTTTACATCTCAAGACCAACAAGGCTCCATAATTATTAAAATTTGAGGATTGAGGATGTAAAAAATATCTTTCTTTTTAAATAAAGTCCAGTTTCCCAACAATAACTGTTAATGTCATACAGGCCTGTTAGGCCATGTGAGCTATCTTCGTCATTAAGCATACGTCATCCGTAAACTTTCACCTGTTCACCTTCTTCACTGAAACCACTGAGCCAGTTTTAATAAATCTTTGCAAGAAAAATGTATTGAAAGTCCTATACAAAAGACCATCATTTAGTTCCTATTGGTAAAAAATAATACCACCAGGTCAATTTTTAAAAATCCTCTTCACTGAAACTGCAAAGCTATATGTTTCGAAACTATATGATTAATGATGAGTAGACCCCTGTCAACGATAAACATTTACTATTGATAGGTTGCCGATACTGGTCACAGTGGCACATAGTTTCCATTGCAAAACAAAGGGAAATAGTATTATTAAACCACTTTTTATTGAAAAATTGCGCAGAATGTCAAGATCTATACCTACATGAACATTCTATTTCCACCAAATTTATTCCGGCGATGAATCCTTGTAGGAGTTAGTGGCTTTGAATAACAGTTTTGTGTAGAAGTTGTAAACAGTTGAAATGGTGAGCAATACACGATCTAGAGCATTGTCCAAATAGTTAGCCCTACCTTTCATATTGGTTTTGGATAAAGACTCGAGTATCTTATTCTTAATTCTAACACCTTTAATCAAGTAAAAAATAACGTTTTGTAAATATCTGACCCTCTAAGCATTCTAAAATTGTGAACCCTTGAATATTTTTTTTTCGATAAAGGTTCAGTTCGGGGAGATTCAGTTTGCAGCGGCGGCTTTTAATATTTTACGGTTATCTTGAAAACAACAATAGATTAGAAAAACAAATAGTGCAATGAAAACAAATTGAATATGCTCTATAGTAAAGGTCCCATTTGGGCAATTTAAGCTCTTATGAGTTTTGGAGTTTTGTTGTTTTATTGCCTATTATCTTGATGCATTCACATACACACATACACATATATTTCTCAATACTTTTGTTCGTAATAACCAAAAAAGTGTATTAAATTTCTATTGCTATTATAAGTATAAAATATTGCGTCAGTAGTGGATCAAGTGTGAAAGTTGTTTGCGACTTCAGGGAACTTAATTTGGATATGCCGGTTATGGTCTCATTGATATTTACCACACCTTCATGCAATTTTCGCTTTAGATGAAAAATACTCTGCTGAAGAACATGTTGGAACTTAGGATTTAGGTCTTAAAAATGAGGTGAGCGGAGCGAGGCGTAAAAAATTGATGTTTTTCGAGTCAAAACTATTTGTTTACTGTAAGGGGAAGTGTAGGGTGTGGATCGAACCCTGAACAGTTGGGGCAAGTATGGACACAAAATTCAAGCTTTATACAGCTCTGAATTTTGATTATGATTAACTATTAGACAAAGCATAGGTTTCTGACTCAGAATGAATGTAGTCTAAGATCTCAAAAAGTTGAAATTGGACATTTAACTATTATATGGTCCAATACCCAAAATCTAAATATATGGTAAGATTCAGCATATCAAAGAACCCTAAGAATTTAATTTTTGTTGAAATCAAACAAAGTTTTATTTGGACCTTTTGGACCTTAATGTGGACCAATTTGAAAACGGGGCCCAAAATAAAAAATCTAGATACACGGTTAGATTCGGCATATCAAAGAACCACAATAATTCTATATTTGATAAAATTAAACAAAGTTTAATTTGAACCCTTTGGAACTTAATGTGGACCAATTTGAAAGCGGGGCTCAAAATAAAAAATCTAAATTCACGGTTAGATTCGGCATGTCAAGGAACCTAAATAATTCAATTGTCAATGCATTCAAACAAAGATACATTGTTGACCCATTGGACCTCAATATCGGACCAATTTAAAAAGGGGTCCACAATCAAAAATCTAATTACACGTTTAGATTCAAATTCAAATTCTTTATAACCTTTACAGTTCATCGGTGTCAATATAAAATTTCAAAGTAAACATGTAAACAGACAGAGAATGTTCATGTTATAATATTGTCTCTGATTTTAAATACAGTAAAAATGTATTTTCCTAAATTGGTTAACTGTTTGATGTTCTTTATACATAAAAGTTCAATAAATCTAAACATACTTGGCCTAGACCAGTAATATTTCTTGGTTAATTTTACTCTTAATTCTTATATTTCGGACACACTAAGATGAAATGGAATTCGTCTTCAATACACTGACGGTAAATTGTACATATACGACAAGACAACTCAATGTTTCAACTGCTAACGAATGAGAAGAAAGTCTTATTTTAGAAAGTGCTCTCCGGTACACAGTAGGAATATACTTCGTAAAATGAAATAGTAAATTAAAGGTGTTTATAATGTATTTATAGATACGATACTTACTACTGCTTTCAATTAAAGAATACAACTCCTGTTTTTAGTATCTAATAGTCGTTTTTAATAAGATAAAAATCAATCTCAAATACGAGCTCTGACTATTTAAAACACATATCTCTAAGTCCAATGTTGTTAAGTTCATCTCTAATTACTTTTGTCCAATTTACAGATTTTGAACGTTTTTGATAAATATCGATACACATTTCTTTATATATGTAGCTTAAAATACAGTTAATTGTTGATTTGATTTTGAACCAATATTTACAAATTTGATTTTTTTTTAACAATCATTGGAAGTCTTCCTAGTTCTATGTATATCATAGCAGAATTTGTAGACTCAGAATATTAAAGATCCCCAAGAATTCAAGACTTTGAATTAAATCCCATTGAAATTGGTCAAGAAATAAGCAATTCATACAGTATTCGAACATAATTGTTTTTGGCCCCTAATTCCTTAACAGTTAAGGCCATTACCCACAAAAATTAATCTCAAACTTCATTTTTTGATATGAAACCTTCTGGTACAATTTCATAGAGGTCTATACACTTATACACAAGTGATTGTCCTAAAAAAAAAGAAAAATGCTTGTTGTCCCCTGTTTGTCCCCTAATTTCTTAACAGTTAAAACAATAACCCCAAAAATCAATCCCAAACTTCCTTTTTGTAAAATGGAATCTTGTAGTACAATTTGATAGAGATCTATAAACTTATACTCAAGTTATTCTATGGAAACCAAATGTCTTCGGACGACGACGACATCGTCATACCTTTATACGGCCGCATTTGTTTAAATATAAAAAATTGAATACACCTATCCATTTAAAAAAAATGTCAATGTCCCCTTAATTTCCTCCTATCCCCTCTTTTAAGGGTCACAAATGACCGGTCCCTTTCAGGAGTCATTACTTTTTAAATGTCCGATTTCCGCCCATTTTTGTGTTTTTTTTTTACTAATATCTTGAGAGAAAAAAATATATAAAGAGAAACTTGAACAGCTTAAATGATCAGCAAGGCAACATTTACAAAAAATGAACATACTTGAAATTTACGTATCAACTTCTTAAAGAAGAAGCCGCCTCTAAATTGAAAAGACATTTTCAATGGAAACAAACTATTTTCTTTGCTTCCCTTCTGATACAAATAATGTATTTTTCAAAAAAATTGGAATCAAACAAATGAAAAAGCATGCCCCTCCCCCCAAAAAAAATGTCCGGTACCTTAGCCCTGTTTATAGATCTTGAGTCTGGAGGTGTATATATGAGCGGATTTCCACGAAACCTTTTATGTTGCGGCGATCTAGTTGAATCTGTAGACGAAATGCACGAAAATGTAATTAAAAGCTGTGCGCAAAAGTAATGCACCGAGTTGAAGTTCATCCCATATCTCATTTCATCCATAACGGGTCCAAGTGGTCTAAATAGTCAAACTACTGTATCACTAGCCTGTCAACACTTAGGTTGTAAGTTTGAATCCCGCACAAGAAGGCAGGTAAGCTCGACTCTAATCTTAATTGACTAGAATTGTCAGTTTTCATACCGAGTCTGGAGCTGCTAGATCATAAACAGTAATCTTGCATTAAAAAAACGCAGAATATCCTATGGTAGATCAAATATGTGAACTCCAGATGCTCAATAAAAAGTCAAGGACCCATAGTTTAATAACTTCAACCGTGTGTTCATTATTGTACACCCATCGATTAAGCCCAAACTTTGCAATTCATTTTTTGACAATTTTCCAACAATTATATAAGATGTGATTTTTTCATCTTTGAAACGAGTTATCAACGTGCCAATGTTTATCCCTTTTAAAATCTCAACCATTTTCCAAATGATAGCTACAGATTTGAGCCAGCTTTATAATATTTCCAGAGAAGCAGATCGGAATCAGTTATGACGTAGTCGGTAATCGTTCTAATCGTAATCATGTCCATTGACCATAACAACGATGAAAGCACATCATATACGGACGTTTTGACATCATATAATGAAGTAAACCGAACCACATCATGTAATGTTACAAGCACATAATATAATGACACAACCGCATCATATAATGATGTTTGCACATAATATAAGATAAAATGCACATCATATAAAAAGTTAAATAACAAAAATACCGAACTCCGAAGAAAATTCTAAACGGAAAGTCCCTTAGCAAGTGGCAAAATCAAAGTTCAAACACATCAAACGAATGGACAACAACTGTCATATTCCTGACTTGGTACAGGCATTTTCTTATGTAGAAAATGGTGTATTAAACCTGGTTTTATAGCTAGCTAAACCTCTCACAGTCGCATACAATTCCATCATATTGACAACGATGTGTGAACAAAACAAACAGACACAATAGGTAAAAAATTCAAAATTAGGGGTACAGCAGTCAAATTGTGTTATAATCTTAATCACTACAAAAACAAGCAAATATGTCAAAAAAGAAAAACAAAAAGGCATATAGACAAAGCACATTAGCAAAAACGAAAAGGTTACAATAGCACAACAACACAATGACGGGATGTACAAGTACCGAGCCACGTCAAATGAATCACTACAAAACAAGCAAATATGTCAACAAAGACAAATAAAAAAGCATACTGACAACGCACATTAGCAAAAACGAAAGACAAGAATACAAAAATTTATCATAGCACAACAACACATTGACGGGATGTACAAGTACCGAGCCACGTCAAATGGATACTGCCACAAATAGGCTAAACAGTAAAAGTAATAAATTACATAGACAAATAAAATAATACTATAACACGTTATTAAGATGATAAACAACGTCAGTACCTAGAATCTATACTTCAAGACCATCGTGTATTATTTGTGAAGTTGATACGGAATATTTATCAACAAGGTCTTGGTATCTTACGATGAACTTTTTTTAGAAAAAGGACGAGACGTTCTTTGACACACCCTTGGTTCATTAACTTTCTGCTTAGACACTGGTGACGTTTTACAAAGTCTGAGTAGCAGCTGCAAGCTCTTGATACCGAATGAGTTGGGAAATGTATATTCCATATGCAGGTGAAGTTGGTATATTGCTACTATGGAGGGGAAAATTGATAATTTCAACATTAAAATCGTCTCGTTTGTCATAGATTATGGTACTGAGATGACCGCTTATGTCAAACTCGAGGTATAAGTCTAGAAATGAGATAGAAAAAGCAGTGTCTGTTGTTTCTTTAATTTCTAGTTCTAGAGAATATATTAATGGAACCCAATCAGAAAAATTTGGATTGTTAATGGAAAGAACATCATCATTATATCTGAATGTGAAATTAAATGATCTCACTTCTTTGATCTTCTTGTTTTTGACAAGTGTCTGAAGGAACTCCGACTCCATATGAAAATAAGAAGAGGTCGGCAAGTAGAGGCGCACAGTTCGTTCCCATAGGAATGCCGACAATTTGTTGAAATAGTCTACCTCCAAATTCCACAAATATGTTGTCAAAAAGAAACTGCAGCATACTGATCACTTGCTCTTCTGTGTATCATGTTTTACCTTTTTGTTCACTATTAACAAATAAGGATATTTGCACATCATATAAGGATTTATGCACAACATATAAGTATATTTGCACATCATATAAGTATATTTGCATATCATATAAGGATGTTTGCACATCATATAAGGATATTTGCACATCATATAAGGATATTTGCACATCGTATAAAGGTGTTTGCACATCATATAAAGATAAGTGCACATCATATAAAGGTAAATGCACATCATATTATTAAAATGGGCATAATAGGACAATTTTGACGTTCCGTAAAAATGTGCTCACGCAACATTTATAATTGCATGAATATATTAAAGTCGCTGAAATGCTGAATGCAGAGACAGCATTATCATACCGATGTTACAGTCACGAAAATAAATGTTCAGTAAACTAACTATTTAAAACAACACTGATTGATACAAACAACCAAACCACAAAAACCAAAAATATGTTTTTTCTATCAAAATAAAATGCAGTAAAGAAATAAGTAATCGGTTTATTAGTAATATGTTACATTGTAAGTATATCTTTAACCATACTGGCTGTAAATGGTCTTTTTTAAATGGATTATTTTTTATGTCATTAATTGGTGTTCAAATATATTTTACCTCATGATCTTCATTTATTTGTATCAATTCTTCTTCATCGCGAACACCATTTTGGCATACCATAGCTTTGTTTTCCCCATAATCCAGTTTCTCTTCGTCATCGCTATCCAAATCAACCCATGGTGTTTGCTTACAAGTAAAAAGGAAAGCATAAAGTAACATTCATCAAAACCAATTTAAATTGTCAAATGTGTAATAAAAATATAATAATTGTCACAGTTTGAGGTACTCTGATATACATTTTCATTTATTTACGTTCGTGAATTTTATACGACCTCAAACATTGTCAAAGACAAATGAATCCTCAATTTGAAAAGAGTGACAACCTTGGGGTTATCACATATACAAATAGCATGGATATGAAATGAAATCCAACTTGTTGTACAAAATAATCGAATGTTAACGTAATTTCTCAATGTTTCTCACTGGGAAAGCTGTATCAAACTGCTAATTTGTAACTTGTGAACAAAAAGTACATTTTTCCTTCAATGATTATAGCTACACGTTGAATTTCAAACTTTTCGTCACTCATAAACTTCCCGATTTTTACATTTCACATTTGTGTTACAGAAATAAAATTGAAGACAGCTGACTAATGGGGTAACCTTTATGAGTTTCCAGAATTCTATTGCTTCACCAAAGCCTTTAAATAAAACATACTTGTATTTTCTGGTATCTTATATATCAACTTAATGTAAATAAGATAGAATTACGATGTGTCGTATCATCATTTCATG
Source organism: Mytilus californianus (assembly GCF_021869535.1). Taxonomy (NCBI): domain Eukaryota; kingdom Metazoa; phylum Mollusca; class Bivalvia; order Mytilida; family Mytilidae; genus Mytilus; species Mytilus californianus. The sequence goes on from NW_026262581.1 coordinate 1,329,657, forward strand.
TAGAGTTTTTGCCCTTTTCATGTTGGTTATATCATGCTCTGAAATTCTTTTTTTTTTTTAATTTTTGAATCAACTTCATAGTATCAAATGATAAAATAAAAAAGTGTTCTTTCTCTACAAAAATGATCTATGAGAACAGCACATGCTAAATCAGGTACTGTAAAATGTTCTACAGACATAACGTTACGGAACACAAATTAAAGTAAAAAAGTTAATCATCCAAATCTAATGGTCTTCAACAGAAAACGTATTGCATTTAAATTCTGAAACCTTACTTTAAATTCATAACTTATGAACTAAACATTTATGATCAAAATATTCCAATCAAGTCATTAGAAAATTGAAAACATGCAATTGACTTCTTGGCGGAGAGAACTCGCAGGGATTGTTAGTCCAACAAAAGTGGTTCTGCATGAACGTACAATACGTTTGTTTTGTATAAGGAATATAACAGGACCATGGCTGACCTCGACTTGTATTGATTCCACACCTTTAAAAGAATTCATATGCCAATAAACATCACAGACGTATGGGGTATTTGTCGAACAACTACCAGTCTTATGTACGGCTCTGAATTATCTTCTCTCAATTAAAACATTGACCAGATACAAAGACTTATTAAACAAGAAACATTAGACCATAAGAAATATTATCCAACAGCACATAAGCGTGTATTTTCAACATTAAACTACCCTGGTACTTCCTTTTTTATTTTCTATGGATATTTTGAAGAGTTCAAATGCTTTAATTAGATTGATGTTGTGTATTCTATTTAAAAAAGAAAGAAACGTTTTACAAATACTTGACAGTTACAAGCGTAAATTGTGACCTAATGAAATCTGCTGTTTTAAATCGATGTACTCTTTTGTGAGACCTTTTTACCATTATTTCGTTTTAAAATCAAAATATGTGCAACGTAGACTAGTGTTCTCCTTTCTATAAATACAATGATAAAAATGATACCTGTACAGTTCCTTTTGTGTGTACTGGAGTCTTTTCATGTTGATATTCATCCCTACAATAATAAATGTTTTACTTCAAACACATTTATGTTGTATAATCAATATTTCTGGAGATTGTTTTAAAATATAAACAAACATGAATAGATATATTTTGGATATGTCAGAACTATAGGAATTCGTTAGCATCAAAATGGGTCTTAAATCTATTCATTATATATTTATATATATATATATATATATATATATATATCTTTATTCCCAAACAGCCAATGCCTAACACCAATACAGATATACAATAACAATATGAAAAAAATAAATGAAAAACAAAATTTGTATATACTCATATTATCTTAACCGTTGAGCCAAACTATCTGACCAGGATATAAATTTTACATCGACTGCCACATGTGTTACTTGTCAAAAGTAAATAACAATATGATGTTAAATGATTTTTTCAAGTAAATTCTTATTATGCGCAAAAACATATTACGAATAGATACTCGAGATAGCTGGAAAACGGTTGATACTGACATTTTTCAAACTTATATACAGACCTCATACAATTCAAACTGACGACAGGCATGATAAACGTATGGACGATACACGTACGGAGAATGAATGGTGAATGGATGATAAATGCACTGTGAATGATGCACTCACGATGAATGTTGAGCGTTACACGGAGGATTAACGCATACTAATTGATCAGCATTACACGGACGATGAATGTACGATGAGTGACGAGCGTTACGAGGACGATGAACGCAAGATACATACAGTTATAAATGAGTATACAAAAACTAGACTGAATAATATTTCGGCCGTTGGACTCAGTGAATGTCAGTTTTTCAAAAGTCAAAAAAACCACATATTTACCTCATCAAAAGGCAGCATTTGTATATTATTCAATATTGAAGAAAAGTGATATTCACCGCGCTAAACGTCACATGATTTAAATGTATAATTATGGTAAAATGTTTGATGCACAATTGAGTTGTGGTAAATAGTTGTCATTAAATACATTTGTTTCTCTCGTGGAATATTCATAAAATATAACAATTAATGTCTTTCAGTGAGGTAAATATGTGGTTAAATTGTCTTTTGTAAAACTGATATTCACTTCGGCCATTGGCATATACACAAAATGTGTTTAAATTTGTATTTCAAACGCTGCGGTTTGAACATTCCTGATAATCAGTGCTGCATTTGATTTTCTATTGAGGAAAATGAAAAAACAATATGTAATGGTGTAAAGTGAATCCAAAGGAATACAACGAAATTACTTTTTTAATAATATAAATTGATTGAGTACTTTAAGATTTAATTGAATATATTCCCAACACTTTAAGACATTTGTATTTTATCATTCCATATAGTGGTATTATTTTCGTAGGTTTCCTATATAGATTGTATTTTGAATAAAACAACAATTTTAACTGTAGAAAAATGATATTCAAAATTCTAAACGTTTAAATATGGTTAAAAGTGTTTGATGTACAATTGATTTTGGTAAACAATTGTCATTTATTACATTTTCTTTCTTTCGGAAAACGGAATAAAACTATTACTGTTTTTTTTGGTTTTGGTAAATACATTTTTTTAATAGTCAGGGTTTAACATCACCCTTTTACCACCACATTACTAAGGTGTTACATGGTTTTAAAAAATATAACAACAAACTTAAGACTATTGTTTTACAAAGATATCAATACATATATAAACCTTTTGAAAATATGTGTATGTCTCTCTCTCTCTCTCTCTCTCTCTCTCTCTCTCTCTCTCTCTCTCTCTCTTCATTTAACTTTTTCACAATCTATTTAAAGCAAAATATCTATAAGTAATAAAATAGAGAAGATAATTATATGTACATGTACTGTGTATATATTGCATGATGTTTGTCCTGTTTACATAAATAAGACAAAAAGACAACCATTCAGAAAAAAATAATTTGCATAGGGGCCCAGAGTTTTTCAAATGCAAAAACTCTGTTGTATTTTTTTTGCAATATGTAATTCTATATTATAAAAGTTTGTCTGTATATTTTTCCATTCAAGTGCTTTAGGAAGCCTTTCTCCTAGTTTGCATTTGAATATGTATTTTTTGGCGAAAATTGCCAAAAAAAACATTGTTTAGTTGTATAGCAAGTAATTCCACCAGTGACAATAATAAACAAATAGGGAGACAATGATCCCCTTGGCGACAGCTTCTTTCAAGGTTCAAAATTTTGGACATATTACCATTATGCATGACACAGCTCTTAGCATATGAATAAAGCACTTCAAATCATATACAAAAAGATGGACCAAAATTACAACTGATCAAAGCCTGCTTTAAAAAATCCAATTCTATAGAATCGAAGACTTTCTCAAAATCTACTAGTAATAAAAATCTCTCTAAATCATTTTTTTCTAGATAGTGCATTAGATAATATAGAAGTCTAGTGTTCTCTCCTCTCTCCTATAAATCTCCCTTTCATAAAGCACTTTTGTGTGTTACTAATAATAGCAAACCGTACATTTTTAAATCTACCAGCAAGAACTGCAGATGCCATTTTCATATCTCTGTTCATTAACGTACTTAAAGCTTATTGGTCGCCAGTTATCCATTTATCTCCTATCCTTCCCTTCCTTGGGACTACATGTAATAATACTTTGGTACTGAAAATCTGAAAAATGGCCTAACTCATATCGATATTGCAGAGAACTGAAAACAAAAGGACCAATATCTTTCCAGAAATATTTGAAAAAATCCACTGTAAATCCGTCCGATCCAGGACACTTTCCATTTTGCATATGTTTTAGAGCCTCCTAACAATCCCTAAAAGAAAAGTTTCCCTCATTAAGTAGTTTTTGTTCTTCACTGAGCTTTGTGTCATGATTAAAAAACTAATGTTCATCAATGCTGAATGAGTTTGATGTATACAGTGTCCTTTAAATAAAGGCAACAGTAGTATGCCGCTGTTCAATAGTCGAAAATCGATTAAGCCAAAACAAATCAGGGTCACAAACCAAAACCGAAAGAAACAATGTTTCTGTTCTTGTTTGAACAATATTATAGATTGATCAGAAATTTGGTTTTCTTGGTCATTAATGAGTGCAGTCCCGTTTGTTTTAAAGAATGTTTTCTTTTTCTAACTTACAAAAATATTTGGTGCCTCTTTCTCCATTCTCGCGCCAATTTGCACGAGAACGGAGAATGAGGCCATTAACTAAGGTCGGCTGTCTATTCTTTAATTCACACTTTTGTTATTGAGTGACGTCACATTTAGTAAGGGTTTACATTTACAGTGTTTATAAAAGACTGGATCTCCAACTCAAGTCTTTTGAAAATCTCTTTTTCTTCCCTTGACTTTTAATACAGTAGGAGATGGTAAGACTTTGAATCTACATTATTAGAATCTCTAAAAATAGCTGATCACTACATGATAACTGAACATGAAGAACATTTTCAAAATAACTCCAGAGAAATACTCAGAAACAGTATATCTGATGCAAATTCTAACTAATTCTCCATATGCTGAATCTTTAAAAAGCTTAAAATTAAATTTCCATTATCCTTTGCCCCTTTTTGTTGGGGTTTCTGTCATTCATTACATTAAAAGTATCATCATTCTTATCTTGTGTTAAATTCTAGTCACCGCAGAAAATGAAACTCGTAATTGAGAATGTTTTGTAAGATATCACAGAAAAATTAGGGTTTATCTGTGTTACAATCATATAAACATACCAAAGTTAATCTTTGGTCATTTAAAGTACGGTTTAGTTTGATGTATCGTCTATGCTGGTCTATTAGAAAGTCATAAACTTTATAATTATTACCACTCCTGAACATGATACAAACTGCAGCACTTCCACTACTTAGTATCACCATGACAGAAGTAACACTGATGACCCCACCCTATTCATTACCCCATAAAATTTCAATATCTCTAGTACTGTGTGTGTCTTGAAAAGACACAATTGAACTTTTTGTTTGTCAAGTTAAAGACATCAAATATTTTCTTAACATTAGAGAACAGACCCCGAACATTCATTGACAAAATTTTAATATGATTTTCCATTATGTCATATTGACTTGAGAGACAATATTTTTTGTCAAAACACAAGAGCAAGCAAAACAATCTTATACAATTAAAAAAAACTAAATAAACTACATTTACACATTAATTCTCTCTCACATTTACACGGTTAAGATAACCCACATCCATATGAACGTACTATTTTATGTGTTGCAGCTTGGCTGGCATTAAATACTACTATTTCCAAAATGCATGTTATTCACACTAACAAATTTTCGTCTGTCTGTTATAAGATAAGATTGAGGAATCTGTAGAAAAATGCTTATATACGTTAGAAAAATTCTATGAGTGTGCTGGACTCAGGGCTTACTTTGATTAAACTGAAGACATATGGATTGGTTCAACGATTCACTCGAAATACAAACTAAAAAATACAAAAAAATCTTGAACTGGAACTACTCGGGAAATCTTTAGCTTTTTAGGAATAAATTTGATCTATTCAATGAAAATAAAACGCTTGTTAATTTTTAAGGTAAAAAAGTAGAGCCTTCTTTATCCTTGGTATATGGAGATTAAACTTAAATGGGAAATATTACTGTTATTAAATCACTAGCTCTACCTCTAATTCAGTCACTTACAGTTCTGCCAAATCCGCCTGTGGATAAGATTAAACACATTTAAAATATTTTATTCGGTTTTCTGTGGTCAGGAAAACCAAATAAGGTTGAAAGAAAAGTTATGATAGGGTTGCAGAAGGATTTTAAAAATGCTAGATTTAGAGTCTTTTTGTTGTTTTTTTTTTATTAAAGATGACATGAAAACACTGCTACTAGATCAGTACCACAAATTTTGAGCATACAAAACGTAAGTTATGACCTTGATTTCTACAAAATGTAATAGCTTTTGCAACGACATTTTACTTAACTGAAATATTCCTAATACTGTCAGTAATGACACTGCTGAAGGAATCACGAAACAATCCATATTGCCAAACTATATACAATAAGTAATGAAACTCTCTTTTACTAAAGCTGGTGTGAATCAGAAGTTTTCTTTATAAGTGATTTACTTGGTAAGAACAGTAAATTTTTGACTTCGCAGGAAATGTAACCTTAACATTACTTAACTGGAATACCAGTATATACTTGCGGGTCCGGATGGGTGTGTTTTACGACCTTGACTGGCTATTAAGCCTTCGCACGGTCGACTCGGTGCCTTCAGGAGTTTTATTGAGCTTTAGAGTATTATAGTTGTCGATTATGAAATTTGTCTGGAAGGAGGCAGCCATTTCGGTTTTACAAGTCTTGTATTCGTTTCTTGACTATTTTGAAGTTTGATGTTAACAGCACTGCTCTTCACAACGACTATGTTGATCAGCTTGGCAGCCCGCTAACCACGTCTATGCAATACTGGTAGATGAAGATTAGACAAAGTAGTAGTTGTCTGCAGGAAAACTGTGAGGAACCACTGTCCATTACTCAACACAACGGATACAGGGCCCTCGGACGTCATACGGCAAAACACTTCCCTATCCACAATGGGTCTTGGAGTGAATGCTGACGCGGACCATTTTTGGCAACTGTACTGCGTTAAAGGAGTTGGTTTACTGCAAACATGGACTAGTATGTTGTTTAACCATACGATCAGCATTACCTTGTAGTTTTCTGATAATCAGGAGCTGATCCAACACGTCCGTTCAGCTGCAAGGACTGAGACTGAAAGCTTGAAAATATCTTAACACTACTTCAGAAAAAATTATATGCCTTTCAATTGAAAAATTGAATGAATTAAAAAACAGAAAAAAAATCATGTCAATCTTTCATTATAAAATTATTGTCAAAATATGTAGAATGTCCTACAAATCAAGAAGAAAAATGTGTAACAAACTAAACGCTCATATAGAAAAGTGGGATTTTATTCATAATTTCCCCTTGTGTTGTACGGAAAACAGCAAATTTAGTATGCCTCATTTCAAAATTATATATAGAAAGCTTGCTACAAGTGCATTATTGCATAAATGTGAGTTAAAATAAACCAATGTATGTAGGTTCTGTAATGAAACCAAGGAAACTTTACGTCATCGTTTCTGGGAATGTATTCTAGTTAGAAATTTATAGATAAAAAAAGTCAGCACTTTGTCAATATAAACATAATTTGACTTTGAAATTAAACGCAAAAAATATTATTCCTGGGTCAGATTCATGGAATGTTTAAAATTACCTACCAAATAGAAAAAATAATATCTTTCTCCTTATACAGCAAGAGAGACATTTGAGAGTAAATTTGAATTCATTAAATATATGTTTGTTTATTTGTGAGGGGAGATCTATCCTTTTGTAATCTTTTAAGATATTCTAATAATGTATATAGAATTAATAAGATTGTTATGCACATCACAATTGGACAGGGGTTTGTGTGCATCAATATATTGCCATTGATGATGTATATTGATATTGATACAGATAAGTTATGCAAAATAGTCAAAGTCAGTGAACCATGACTGAAGGTACAGGGCCAACCAATTTTCATGGAAATGAGATGTGTCAATGCTATTACAACTGCATACCAAATATCATTGACCTACCACTAGTTGCTCCCTATACACAGACCTAATCACAAACTCCATGGAAATAAGATGTGTCAATGGTAATACAACTGCATACCAAATATCATTGACCTACCACTAGTGGTTCTCCATATACTGAACTAATCACAAACTAATACATGTAAACTAACCGAAAGTTTCAAAGTCAATAGACCATGACTGAGGGGCGATGCTAAATAACATTCAATTAAATTATATGTTCCAATGCTAATACAACTGCATATCAAATATCACTGATCTAGCTCTAGTGGTTCCATATAAATTGGTCTGATCACAAATTGATAATTGTTAACGCCGCCACCGCAACAACTGACACCACCGCTGAAGCCGCCACCGACGCCTGGAACAGCATATCTATGTCTCGGTTTTTTATTCCGTCAACCAAGACAAAAAGGAAACAATAAATATAAGTATCTTTAAATATTTATTATAAAAGATATAATTCATCCGTATATTGATGATGATGTAACATGAATCATACCAATCTTTTCTAATTTGGCTAATACAGTCTTTAACGTTATAGAAATTAAAAACCAAACCACGCTTGTATCATTCTAGAATTTCAAAGTTGACGCAGGTGAAGTATTTACAATAGAGAATGCATAGATATGCATCCAAAAAGAATAATCATGTGCGATATGAGCTGGTACGATTCTAAAATTTCACAGGTGACGAGAGTTGATTTCTTACAACAGAGACTGTGTAGATATACATCCCCAATAAATAGCACTGTCCGATTTCAACTGGTATATTTCTAACATTTCAAAGTTGGCAAAGGATAAGTAATTACAAAAGAGGCTGCATATTTATAAAGCCCAAATGAATAGCACAGTTCGATTTAAACTTGTATTATGGTAAATTTCAAAAATGACTTAGGTTACGTAATTCCACAGAGGTTGAGTATTCATGTGATTATTCCAAATGAATAGCACTAAGCGATTTGGGCTGGTTTAAATCTAAATCTCAGAGTGGACGAAGGTAAAGGAATTACAATAGAGACTGCGTAGTTATACAACTCAAATGAATAGACTGCGTATTTATAACTATACTATTTCATTTATCCCATTTGGTGCCAACTTTTTAATGTTCTTATTCATAGTCTCTTCCCTAAACCAAGCAGTTGTGTGATCTTAGATGGAAATATTCAGTCGATTGAGATCAGCCTTCGTTTGTCCAGGGGATCTCTAATGTCGACTGGGGGGAGGTCTGGTGTGCATTCATAGTCACTACGATTGCCGTTTATACGTTAGTGAAAAGGCTGTTCTGACTCACCAACATACTGTCTACCACATTTACACTGTAGAAGATACACAACATTTGTAGTCTTACAATTAACATTGCAAAATATGGTGCATTCCGTACCAATGGAGTGACTGTTACAAGTCTGAGTATTCAATATATGATTGTATATATACAAGTCTAAATTGAAAACAACGTTCAAACCTATGATTGCGTTGGATAAAAACCGCAATTTTTATACGTGTGCATGCAAAACAAATTTCTTGGTAGAGGGGTCTAAATAAAGCACAAATAACATTTTCCAAAAGACCAAAAAAGTGAAAAAGTATATTTTAACAAAACGCATTTGACTAGCAGGTCGACCAACTGATGTTCTTAAACCCTGCTGACTGCCATTGGCGATTGCCAAATAAACGGATCACCAGATGTAACAAAATGGATCTTATTTTTGATTTATTCCCAGACAGAAAACAATAAACTTGCGGAAAAGATGGTATACCTCAAACATGTATATATATATATATATATATATATATATAGAAGTCTATATAAAATGGACCAACCAGAATTTTAATATGTACCCGATCGCCAGGAAAAGACGATACTGCGCAGAAAGAAATACCAGGTTGCTCCTTGTGTTATTTTCCGCTTTCTGAAAACTTGTTTCAATAGTCTTGTGTTTATATGCTCTTCTCTTTAGGCGGGTTTCGGGTTGACTCAGTCGTTTTTAGTTGTTTCTGTGTTGGAACATATTCGCTTGACTCTGAGTGCCTGACTGTACGGGATGGTCTTAGTGCAGTGATCAAGATGGCAACTTTTTAGGGACAAGTATTGGTGAGTATCAGTAGGCTTAGAATATAGGTTTGTGGATATCATGCCTTCTGTTAGGGGGCTGGAAGTATCGAGGAAGGTGATTTCGGATTTAGAACTTTCATTAGTAAATTTGGTACTTTGATGTATGTTGTTGGCATCATTGATGACTGTATCTAAATCCTCGTCACTTTTATTCCATTTCATATCCACATCATCTATCAATTTAAACCAGGAAAGCGGTTCTTCGATCGAAGATTCAAGGAGTTGTTTTCTTATTTGCCAATAAATATTATGGAGCCATCTCGGTACCCATAGCAGTTCCATCAATTAAATTAAAAACAACTCCTGGAATCATATGGGAATATATCATATATAAAATTATTGCCACTGACGAAGGCTATTTGTTCAGCCGAAGTATTTGTCAACACGATTTTAAAATATCATCTTCGTATATCACTATCTTATATTAATACCGTTGCGCAAATCTTTAGACTTTTATAATGTTTTCCTTATCTGCGCAGTATCGTCTATTCTAAACGATCCGGTACATATTAAATTTGCTGGTTCGTTGTTTTTGTAGACATCTATATATATATATATATAAATGCATAAAGTGACTAGAAAATCTGTTAGAGCAGATCCGAGTCTTTACTTCCTCCCAAACCGGGGGTATAACCTGTACTTTTACTTAACAGTGTTGACTGGCTAGTGATTACAGTAGTTGAACTACTGAGACCACTCGGCCACCGAGGCCACGCAAATTTTAATTAAGTTTAAAAAGCATGGCGGTCGAAATATGTTATAAACACATAGAAGTCACATGGAACATATATGATTTGCTTTTTCACAAAGCTATGGTTAAGCAAAATAAACCAAACAATATGTTTAAACACTTTAAAATGTACATGTATATTCATTAACTGAGAAACTAATAAATCGCCAGAGATGAAATGATCAGCTTTATTTTTAAACAAATTTAACGAACATGTATAATTACTATAATATATATAAAGACTAATGTTTGTGGTAAGCCAAATAGAAAATACCCGGATTTGTTTTCGAGAATAAGACGTGATATACAAATAATGTGAATACACAGAACCACGATCCACTCCATCGTTTGCTAAAATGTTGTTTTTTTTTTCTTCTTTTCTAAAAACGTCTTGGTATAATTTACATTTTACAACTAGAAATTTTCATCTTTAAATACATTATTTTAGAATTAAAAGTCCGATGATTGGTCATGATTTTACTTTTTGAAAGGCATTGAATTTATGTTCAGAATAACCAACAGAGTTGAAAAGAAAAAGGTCATCGCTAATTCATGGGTTAATCTTAGCAACTTGAACATAAAGTCTTGTCAAGCATATTTGTCTTACAATTATGAGGTGATATACATATATATATATATATTATAAATAGACTGCAGTGTTGGGTGAATGTTGCTTATCGATGAATTTGATTTCATAAAAATATAATGTGTCAACAATTCTCCCTTGCAACCATAAGTTATTCATTACCAATCTTTCGTCAAAAATCAAAATCAATCAACTGACCACTGGTACCAGATAATTTATTACCCATCTTTCATCAAAAATCAAAAAAAATTAACTGACCACTGGTACAAGATTATTTATTACCCATCTTTCATCAAAAATCAAAATCAATCAACTGACCACTGGTACAAGATTATGTATTACCCATCTTTCGTCAAACATCAAAACCAATTTGGTTAAATATTTCTTTCCTTGAAAATAATCTCGTTTTCTTCCAGATTTAATTTTACATTTTCCATTAAGTAGAACTATTACACATAACCTATAACCATAGAATGGGGTTTGTGCGCCAAACATAGTTGTTGTGCCCTACAATCATGTGTCCACAGAGCCTGTTAGCCCTGGGTTCATTTGACCAACTTAAAATAAAACATTTAAATTAGTAATAGCATATGGTATTGTTTTGTTTTTGTTCTTTTCGTTTATCATGAAGGTGCGCTCAAAATGTGATGTAAAATCTAATGCTTCGTTCAGTGAGAGTGTCACAATACCTGCATGTTAAGGAACCCTTGCAGCAACTCTTTCCAGTTCTGTAGGTTGCCAGTTGCATGGCTTCATTTCTGTCCTAACCCACCATTCCCTAATTTCTAGTCGAAGTCTAATTTCCGCCATTCAGACAGACAATAAAACAATGATAACCACTAAATTACGGGCGTAAACATGTTTAACTAAACAAAATTTCTTCCATGAAATTATTTTAATTTGAACATGTTAAATACAAAGGTTTTTTTTCTTCTCTAGAATATGAATAAATGCAATTATTATGGAAGCAAGCTATGAATTGCATCCCCAAAACTTTAATGTGACACCTCTACATTGTGAGTGGTTTTGGGGTTACTTACTTTGCATACAAAGATATCGTTGAGTAATACAATATTCCCGTAAGACGTTCTACATTATACTGGTGCATTTATAATTCTATTGGTTTTTTTTTTTTTTGCTTTTTTGTTTTTTTTTTTTTTGCTTAAGATAAGACGTGTGCTTCTTTGCAAAAATTCAGATGACAGATGTAAATGAACATGTCAGGCAATTTTTTAACTTACAAATTATGATTCAATTCATTCAATTTATCAATTTTTTACAGTTCATGAAATATTTAATATTGTGAAAGTTTTGCATTAATTTTACTAGTCCATTAAGGTTCCATGGTGCTACCAGGGATGGGCACGATTACTGACAAATGTAATGACAATCGATTACATGAAGATTTTTTGTGTAATCGATTAATTACAAACTGAATTAATCCTTTTGTTTGGATGATCTCCATCATTACAGGTGATAACACCGCCAAAGGAGTAAAATTTATAACCTATGGCAGTATAATGTGTAAAAAAATCACACTTAATTAGACATAAATGTAATTGGAATCAAAACAAAGTCTGCATCTAATTGATTAGAAGTCTTTCATCATCTGATTAGTAAAGACAAAAAGGCAATTGGCAATTCTTTATTCTCTATTCACAATTATAAACAATATAAAGGTTAAGTGTCAAAAAGGTCTACATGTATCTATATATTACCATAAATACTGAACAATATTTTCTTTGCATTGATCCATTGTCAATAGAATATTGTATCCTTTCTTAATCTTTATATCATAACATAATGATGAAACAAAGGTTTATCTATAATAAGCTAAAACTCAAATTCTTATTGAAAATTATGCTTTTTTATATATAGAAATTTAAAACAGATAAGCTTTTTACTTCAATGTAGTACAGAACTTAAGGCCATTTTATAATTCTTAATATATCTTATTTTCTATTTTTAATTTTAAACTTTTAAAGTATTTACAGGACTTCAAAGCTTGAAATACAGTATAATTTGTTAGGATTTCTAATTGAACATTATGCAGCTTGAGACAACAAATCTGAATAAGTCATTTGACAAAACTCTAAAGTCATATTATCGTTTTCATAACAGTGTGGCGCGCTCATGTCATCAATTGCCTGGGTCAGAATAGGTGAACTTTCGTCTGCATCGCTCACTTATAACGTCGTACTTAATAGACCTTTACAACAATTGTCTACACCTACAGTTGTCAACGACTACGACAGGTAAGATGTAAGTGGTCGTCTCAAAGTAGTAATGGTTGTATATAATGGTTACCAGTAACTGAATTGAAAGGATTTTTTTGTTGCCTATATGTATTTACCACAACGATATATTTTTGTTGTTGTTGTAAACCATTTACTGATTTAAATTCTTTAATTTTATTTTTGAATTAAGTATGAATGAGGGTCTTGATGGGGTTTACAGAATAGACATAAATTGACCAATACTGCAGAATCATGGGGCAAAAAAATAAAGAATAGAGCAAAATAGGGAAAAAAATAAAGAATAGAGAACAATGGGCAAAATAATAGAAATAGAAAATCGCTTAAAAAGTAAGAGAATACAATATAGGGATCCCATCCAGACCCCCATGAATGAATGAAAGGGAGATCTTTAATATTCTATGCAAATTTTTTAGAAGATGAGATTAAAGCTACTTTAAACTAGGAAAATAAAAGTAGTAAATATTTAAACAGACAATTGTTTTATGATTATTGACATGGGCGGCACATTTCTATACGAAGTCTGTTACTTTTGGCCTCAAGATTCCTTCGTACTTTTTTTTTAATTCACTCATACTATGTTCAATTTAAATCTGTATTTAGTGACAAGTTGTATAGAACATTTAGATAAAGCGAATGTCCTATTTCATATTTTGGTTATACTTTGTTTTTAATTCCAAAAGCATATAACAGACTTTGGCAATAATGGGAAAAGGCAGACACGGGTTATGGACACGGCACGAATAAAGCATAAAATCACACAATGCAACACATAAAACAGACATTAACAGCGTGATCTTCAATACTGTCGGGTAATAATTACCCAGCAGCGAGATCTGGTCGGCCCCGACAAAAAAAAAGAGATCAAATCCAATGCCGCAGCATAATATTGTAAAATATAAATTCTTCCGAGAAAAGAATATACCATTGACCAAAATATTCCGGGCTTGGAACCGTCGCATAACACATTCGGCGAGGGTTTTACTAATATAATTGGATCCAACAGCTCCCCCTATGTTTGGTCAGAGGTGAAATAAAAAAGACAATTGGGAAGCATAGTGAAACTAGATAAGAATAGAAAACCGATGCGTAGATCAACAGAAGGGAAAATCAAGAAACAAAAACAAATCCGGGGACAAGAGAAAAGGGCAATTTTCTCATAGAAAACCAAAGTTATATGATTAAAAACTGACACCCTTAAACGCAAGTGCTACGACAGGCTACGCAGTTCTAGTAAGTATTGGTGTCGTCCACACTGTTACGGGATAACCTCTTTATTTATACATTATATTCTATCTTTGCTATAAACCAATGAGTAGAAGCAGTTGTCTTTTTTCATTTAAAGTAGGTCCTTTTTGATCAAAATATTTTACTTAAGTAATCGAAATGTAATCGAAAGTAATAAATGATTACATCATAATTTTTACATGTGATCAAAATATTGTCGATTACAGATTACTGTCGATTACTTAAACAAAATGTAATTAATTACAATCGATTACGATTACATATTACGATTTCCCCATCCCTGTGTGCTACTGTAATTGTGGCTTGATAGACAGATTATTAAATGAAATGTTTGACGTCAACCAAAAATGACGAAAATAATAAGTCAGGCTTGCCATAGACTCATTAACAAAACTTGACCTTGAAGTTGTTTTTTATCAGATCCGAGTTTTGTCCTTTACATATAAAGTTAATGTTATAGTCTCTTTTTTATTAACATTCAGCTAAAAACTGAATGTGCAATAAATGCCCTTCAAATTATAGATGCTTTTGATATTGATCCAAAGTCAAAGATTCACTGATTGTATATCCAGTCTTGCTAGGGAGTGTCATGTGTACTTGTATGTAAGCTCGCATTATTTACAATTATAGCACAACACTAAGTCTTATAATACATTCCATCATCACATATATCCAGATAGCAAAACATATAGCACCTTAGTGTTATAAGGCTATTGGGAGCACCAAGTAAAGTTCTTTATACATATTTGAAATATATATATGGAAGTTTATTACTACAATTTGTTATTTCCATCATGATATGATTCCATGGAGTTGACACTATCTTGTGTACATCAAGGCATGTACGAAGATGTACAATGATTTTGTTAATGTGTAATGCTTACTTGATTGATTAATGGTGTTGAACACCACATTCAACACTTGGCTTTATCAAGGTTTGCCTTATTTGTCGGAAACCGGAGTTCCAAGAGAGAATCAGCAACCTTCAGCAGGAAAACGTTCAATCCTAAGATCGAACTAATGATCGAGCCAAGAGAAGGTTTTACACTCATAGTCTCAGTGTTAATGTGCTAGAGGCCTATTTCAAGCTTCATCATATATAACAAGATTACACAATTTAAATTAAATATATTATAAAAGTATTTGAAAAGTTTAATATTTGTTAATTTTATGAAGTAGTGTAACAAAGATATACTAGGTCTTTTTTATTTATATTCAAAACATATACAAAGGGTGTTGTACTGAACGTCAAATTGCTATCTCATACCACAAAAGAAGAGAAGTCCCCCTCTGTTTGTGTATAAAACAACATTAAAACTCGTATATTACTTTTACATCTACTTTTATTCATATCTGTTATATATTTGGCTTCTATTTATTTTAATATAAACTAGTCTTTTTGCGGATTTACTATTACTATGTAGTGTACATGCATATGTATGTTACATCTATTTTTTCAGAGTGGCAAACATTAAAATTGAAATGAAATCTAAAATATAATTTTTTTTTTTTTTTTTTTTGTTAAATCAATATGAAATAATGCTTATTTCTTATTCAGATTCATAAAAAATAAAATTAATGTAACATTTCAAAAGCTAGTCCCTAAACAGCTTACTTTTCATTTTGATTTCTTTAGAAACAGCTTTGTTACAGTTAAATTGTTTTAAAAATTTAAATGCAATTAATCAGCACATTAACAAACAAAAATCAACGAAATGACAAACACATTAACAAACAAAAATCAACGAAATGACAAACATATTAACAAACAAAAATCAACGAAATGACAAACACATTAACAAACAAAACTATTACACAGAAAGGATTAAACAACAAAAACCAAACCAAAAGACGATGATAAATCACGTGCTCTGAATGGATAAGTAGATCATAATCATAAGGCAATCGTCAAGTTGTTCACGTGAAAGTCGCGTTATATCACAATAAAGACATATGACGGGAATGTGGTTTCTTTTTAGGTTCTATTTGTTCATATAGCTCTTCACGTATTCAGGTATTTATTTATCCTTGATTTTAAAATGTTTTGGATTGAGGGTTCCTGTTGAAGGTAAATACACAAAACCATGTCGAACGAACAACATTTCTAAAGTGTTATTTTCATTTTCTTGAACCATTTAGGGAAATTCATTATACAATTAATATGTTGCTTGCTAGAAATATGTTCATAGTGTGGGCAATATTTTTGGTAATGGTATTTGTTTTTTAGTACTAGTGTTATAAATCCATTATACTGTCAAGGAATAATACCACTAATGCATAGCCCCATTGCTTTCTATGTTTAATTCTGCAACTTCAAGTATTGATCGCTATTTTGTCTCAAGTTCAAATAAATTGATGGTAACTTCATGTCAAAACTATACCTTATCTTGACTTGTGCTGAAAAATTCAATATACCTTTAATTGCATATTAAACGCACTGGCTCCCGGAAGTTTGGTAGAACAAAAAACAGGTACATTGTACTTCTGATCTGATCAACAGGGAAGTATGCTCTCCTATTTTTCATAAATTTGTATATTATTCCAAAGAAAAAAATAACAATGGTTCTACACTGATCTCAAGTCCTTCAGCTTTCATTTGATACCACAATTATCTAAATAGTTTACTTATTGAAACAGTTACAGCTATGTATAGAAACTACTTTTTTTGCAATACGTACTTCTTTCTTTCTGACCTAATCCAAATTATAGGTTCTATACCTGAAGAGTGATTTCCTTTTTTTTGCTTTTTAACTCATCCTCTTTTACGTACCTGTTGTTAGTTTTCCTAATGTTTTATAGGTTAGAATTGGGTTGAGATCCCATTAAACAAGCAAAACCAAAGGTGTCGGTAACAAATGTTTGATAGCCTCTAATAGATAGATTAACTTCATGTTTAAACTCATGGCGATACTTGAACTTGACCTATCATGTTGACACCTGCAAATTGTTGGAAACCGTATATTTATCTGTACAGAATGCTGTTTATTTGTGTTTTGTTCATGGCTCTCTCGTTCACTTATAAACCAAATAATATTCGCTATTCAGACCTCAAAATAAATAATTCATTTAAAGGTTACATAAAAACAAGTTCTAAAAACTACTTTGAAAATTTGATTCATAATAAAATGCAAAAAAAATATGAAAAAAGTAGACTTTATTTATATAAGATACTTAAACAAAATTTATTGTTTAAAGACTATTTAAGAACAACAAACTTTACATATAGAACTTTAATTACAAAACAAACAATTAGAGATTATAATTTAGATATATTAAAAAGGACGACATTCTTATATTCCTAGAGAGCAGCGAAGTATGTCTTATGTGTAACATAAAAGAAGATGAAAAAGCAGTTTTTATCAGTTTAAAATTGAAATAAATAGGGAGCTGAGAAACACATTTTTTTATAATTTGGAAATAAACTTTTCTAGCTGTTCAAGATTTGTCTGATGAAGAAAAGTTGATGTTCATGCTCAATCCATCAACACCATCAGAAGTAAATAAATTTGGGTTCTACATTAAAAATTCATTAGATTTGAGGACATGAGACTCTTGACTATTTACTGTAAATGATTGTATATATATATATATACATGATATATGTGAATTTCAGTCATATTGTATAAATACTAATTTGTATTTGGGTCAATATCCCTAATGAGCCTCAAGTTTACGATAGGGACTGAGTTACAGGAAAAAACGTTACCATTACCGACTATGGAAAAAAAATTAAAGATATTGACCCCCAAAAAAAAGGGGGAGGGTCAAACCTTTTGAAAACAATAGTGCTGCACCTATTTAACTATTAAGCTACTACTCATTACTTCTAATATAAAAGGTTTAAATGCAGGTTGATAAGCCACAAGGGAGAAGCCTTTCTCTTTCTTTGTGATAAAACTTTCAAAAATTTGATTTTTTCTCTCTCAATAATACTTGTGTATTTAAATCAAATGACAACACAGCCTGAGTAAATTTTTTGTCTTATTTCAGTTCCAGACATATCATTACTATTTAACCTGAGACGACAAACTAGAGGTTTTAAAAAGTTCTGAATAACTGGTAAGCATTTTGTTTTATTAGGCAAGCTCTAAATTGTTTATTTATGGTATTTATGCAGTTGAAATTACAGTCGGTATGTTAAAAATATGCTGATATGAAAACTGTTGCTATGGTCTTGATATTATATAAAATTGCTTAGTTACTGATCTTTCCCACTCCATTTTTCGAGTTAAACCTTGCGGCAATTGTTCCTCATGTAACACTGCAAACTATAGTTAGCATTATTTT
This sequence comes from Mytilus californianus, assembly GCF_021869535.1. NCBI lineage: Eukaryota > Metazoa > Mollusca > Bivalvia > Mytilida > Mytilidae > Mytilus > Mytilus californianus. The sequence goes on from NW_026262581.1 coordinate 1,348,442, forward strand.
GATCTGTCGTTATTTAATGACGCCATAATACCTGTGATGTCACAATGTTCCTTTAAAACCTCATGTGCATTTCTCACTGATAAAGGGTTTTCAGTGAAATACATGTAAAAGACTTTTTTTTCAAATAGAATTATGTGAAAAGACAAGTTTTGTAAATATTGCACTTCATTGCACTCTAATTATATGATAAAAATGACATTCACAGTAGTTTAGAGTGGTTTCTACAGTATAAATACCAGATTCCCACTGGTAAAAATAATTAAGTATTTTGGTGTTTTTTTTTTATGAGATCTACATTTTTGCATAATTTCTCAGTCAAAATGCACTTTTAGGCACTAGAAAATTTTATTGAATGCTTTAACAGGGTCTGTGTATTGTAATTTAAGGTTATCATCAGATGTTTTGTCCATGTTTTGACTAGTGAAGGTATACTGGAAGAAATTAATTATACATACACATTGTTTTCAAAATAAATAAATAAATATAGCGATAAAAATGTCATTGCCTTATAGTGCTGAAACAACTTTATTTTTTTTTCAGAAATGGACAAAAATACACAGATTTATTCAGAAAATCATACCGATGAAGATCACACAAAAATCTTTAAATATATCAGAACTATGGATTTCAATATGGGTCATTATCCCTAATGTACCTCGAAATGAGGAACTCAAAAGTTGTGTGTAAACAAAAAATCTCTGTGTATTGATTTTGGACATGTTTCTATTTTTTACAAATGCTGAGCATAACCATTTGTGATGATTAGGAAAGTAGAGGAACATAGAATAAATGTGTAAAAACTATGGAGCTATTAAATGTGTTCAAAGTATTAAATTTTCAAAGAACTTATTGTGTTAAAAAAGGGATTTTTTACCACGAAGAGCCGCATCACAAAAGAATGTTCGGGGTATGCTAATTTACGGAAAAAGTAATCTCACTTCGTACCCCGAAAATTTAACCACATATGTGAAAATGTCACAGCTTCGAAACGAGCTATCATACATATCCAAGTTTACGATATGGACTGAGCTACAGGAAAAAACGTTACCATTACCGCCTATGGAAAAAGAATTACAGATATTAACCCAAATTACAAGAAGAATTTCAGCAGTTTTCAGACTGATTTATGGATGATTGCACCTTGTACACCAGAGGAAATTGTGAAAATAACGGTTAGTAGTCTTTTATTTATACCTAGTTATCCAAGCTGGTTTTAAATAAACATTATCGATAAAGATCAGCAAAAATTTTCGCTTTTGAAATGCATTACTGGCACGGGGCTGAACACTTCTTTTAGGCACAATCATAACTTTGTTTACCCCGAGAGATCCGAAAAGCACTTGTTATTTACTTGAAAAAGGCATGAACTGCTTATGGAAACATTTAATATTATTAAATTGTAAGTAAATATGACACAATAAAGTCTTTGTTATGTAATTATCATTCCGGTCTACAGAAATAACTGATAATCAAGAAAAATAGTATACATCGTCACATGTGATTTTATGCAATAATTTGACCCCTGGTCATTAGAAATTATATGCAAATAAACAGACAAACATGTATTAAGAAAATCATGAACTATTATATATTAATGCACACTAGCAAATCACAAGATATTGTCTTTTCTCAGTGAAAAAGAGGGAGGGTCAAACCTTTTGAAAACAATAGTGCTGCACCTATTCAACTATTAAGCTACTACTCATTGCTCCTAATATAAAAGGTTTAAATGAAGGTTGATAAGCCACAAGGGAGAAGCCTTTCTCTTTCTTTGTGATAAAACTTTCAAAAATTAGATTTTTTCTCTCTCAATAATACTTGTGTATTTAAATCAAATGACAACACAGCCTGAGTAAATTTTTTGTCTTATTTCAGTTCCAGACATATCATTACTATTTAACCTGAGACGACAAACTAGAGGTTTTAAAAAGTTCTGAATAACTGGTAAGCATTTTGTTTTATTAGGCAAGCTCTAAATTGTTTATTTATGGTATTTATGCAATTGAAACAACAGTCGGTATGTTAAAAATATGCTGATATGAAAACTGTTGCTATGGTCTTGATATTATATAAAAATGCTTAGTTACTGATCTTTTCGACTCCATTTTTCGAGTTAAACCTTGCGGCAACTGTTCCTCATGTAACACTGCAAACTATAGTTAGCATTATTTTGATCTGTCGTTATTTAATGACGCAATAATACCTGTGATGTCACAATGTGCATTTCTCACTGATAAAGGGTTTTCACTGAAATACATGTAAAAGACTTTTTTTTCAAATAGAATTATGTGAAAAGACAAGTTTTGTAAAAATTGCACTTCATTGCACTCTAATTATATGATAAAAATGACATTCACAGTAGTTTAGAGTGGTTTCTACAGTATAAATACCAGATTCCCACTGGTAAAAATAATTAAGTATTTTGGTGTTTTTTTTTATCAGATCTACATTTTTGCATAATTTCTCAGTCAAAATGCACTTTTAGACACTAGAAAATTTTATTGAATGCTTTAACAGGGTCTGTGTATTGTAATTTAAGGTTATCATCAGATGTTTTGTCCATGTTTTGACTAGTGAAGGTATACTGGAAGAAATTAATTATACATACACATTGTATTCAAAATAAATAAATAAATATAGCGATAAAAATGTCATTGCCTTATAGTGCTGAAACAACTTTATTTTTTTTTTCAGAAATGGACAAAAATACACAGATTTATTCAGAAAATCATACTTATGAAGATCACACAAAAATCTTTGGAAAAATCAGAACTATGGATTTCAATATGGGTCATTATCCCTAATGCGCCTCGAAATGAGGAACTCAAAAGTTGTGTGTAAACAAATAATCTCTGTGTAGTGATATTGGACATGTTTCTATTTTTTACAAATGACTGAGCTTAACCATTTGTGGTGAATAGGAAAGTAGAGAAACATGGAATAAATGTGTGTTTCGGGACATACGGACGTACAGACGGACAAGGGTGAAACTTAATGCCCCATCCGCTATGGCGGGGGCATACAGAGATATATTTATTAGCGTATGATATACACAATACACAGCTTGCCTATCATTTTATAGAAGGAATATTTGATAACATTAATAAAATAATTTGAAGTAAATGATAAGAAAACAAAAGTAAAGTACCATCCCTTTCCTTATTTTGTTTTTGACAATGCTTGTAAGGATCAACAGGAACGGATCCATAAATTTTTCAGAGGGTTTAACTAAAACGAACTTTCAAAAATATTTCAATTTGTTTTGTTAATATTGAGGATATTATAGGTAGTAACAAAAACATGGTTTACAAAATGTATTCTGATTCTATTTTTTATTTACCGCCTCGTGGTCTTTTTGTAGCTTGCTCCCCTCGAGTGTGGGAAGTAGTGGCTTTCGGACCCCGGCCTGGTAAAACCAAAGACTTGGAAATACGTCTTTGCTGCTTCTCCGCTAGGCACGCAGCATTTAGGAGTAAGACCATATATTGGTCGACATAATGTCAGAATAATTTTTCCTCGTAGGCTCGGGACTGTTTCCTTGTGAAAAAGCACGTTAAGAATCAGGCTTATTGTGTCGGTTCAGTACAAAGCAGGGTTTTATACTCTGATCATATCACAAAATTATGATACCCGAAATGTGTAAACTATCATATCAAGGTATAAGTATAAATATATAATAAACGTTTATCAGTGCTAATCCATTTTCAGGAACATGATCTCACCATTTAAACGCTCACATTCGGAAATGGTTAATATCATGCAGACAATTTAAGAATGACAACAATGTATTTGGATGGTCAAACTAGATGCATTTCTTTATGCTTTCAGTTGCTGACCTTGGGAAATATTTCTTTTGTATTTTGCCAGAAAGATGCCCACTTGGCTAAACACCAAAACTGTTTTAGGTTTTCGAGCCATGACGTGCTAGATCTATACTCTGGGAAGGGGACATTTTCTATAGTATATGTCGTAGGGATTGCTGTAGTAGGTGACGTGAGGTTACCCAAATTGCACCTATTTTGACAGTTTTTTCACCTACGTTTTTTAACGATCCAGACAAAAGTTACCATTCTACCAATATCTTCACTAAAACTGATACTCTGTACTCTGAGGTTGGCTTGGAAACTTTATATGAAAGACGAAGAAGAAGAAAATTACAGATGTTTTATAATATAAATAAAAAACATGCACCTGAGTACCTGTGTAATCCTGTCCCCCCATGTATACAAAGTACAACCAACTATCCGTTGCGAAACGGTCAAAATATCATTGTTCCATTTTGTAGACTTTCCCTTTCCACTGAATCTTTTATTCCTTCCACAATACGAGAATGGAATAAGCTTGACTTAAAAATTCGGAACACCGACTCTATATCTAAATTTAAGAGAGAATTGAAAAAATGAAAGTGTTCAGAGTAGAGTTGCGCCGTATTATATGTACGGTCCGAGGAAACTGAATATTATTTTAACTCAATTGCGATGTTCCGCTTCTTTTTTAAACTCTGACCTTTTCAAAGCTAACATTATACTGGATCCTTCGTGTCAGTGTGGGTCTGATATTAAGGATGTTCATCATTTTCTTTTCGTTTGACCAAAATACACTACATGTAGAGAAATTTTACTTACTGAAAACTTTATTATTGATACTAAACTATTAACTTGCGGACACCTTGAACTTTCGAATGAAAAAAATCTTCTAATTTTCAATCATGTTCAAGATTTAATAAAAGGTCTAACATATTTCTAGTACCTTCATAAAGTGTTATTACTACCGGCACGGATGATCATCACCATCAAATCTAAGTCATCATCACAGAAAACATGATTTGCTTCTTTTTCTTTTCCTCCTTTTTCCATTCTTCTTGTTCTTTTCTTCTTTTTATTTATAGTTCGTATAATATTCAATGAATTTGTTCGCCTTACATGCATGCTCATAATGTTATTATTGTATATATACTTGTATTGTAATATGGAGAAGATTTCATAAGTATGATTTACTTGCGTCTCATCCATTTTGCTGATATTCAGCAAATAAAATATGTTTAAACTACGTTTTGGATAAAAAGAAAAAAAAGGGGGTGGCAGTTCTGCCAACTTTTAATAATGCATATGCGTGAGATTTGGCCAAAATCGTTAAGATCAAAGAGAAAAAACAATAGATCAAAGGAAAATGCCGGGGTGTCTAAACATTGGATTTTGGGTACAGTTGTGCAGCTGGGATTTAAAACCCCCCCCCAATTCATATATTGAATAATTGTGAAATCCCTACCTATACATATATTTCACAGCGAAATCATAACCCATTCATATAAACGCAACAAAATAAGTGCAAATAGATCGATATGTTACGCAATAAGTGCAAAAGGTTCGATATGTGACCTGTTTTTTACTATACTCTAGTGGGTAAAGATTATTTATTGTGACAGTGTAATAAAATTTAATCAATAACAAAACTTGTGTCAATAAGTTTCAGCAGATGTGGAAATTTTAATGTCTTTTTTTTGACAAAGAGTTTGGGAAATTCAGTGAAGATCGTTGCACAACAAACTAAAAAATTATGACCCATTGATATATTTTCTCGGTAAAATTGCACCCCATTGATATATTTGACGTATCAAAAAAGGGACCCATTCCAGCGGCACATATGTATATACCTTCATATAGGAAGTGACCCCCCCCCCTCCCCCCCCCCCCCCCCGTGTGCGTAGTTTCAATCTGGTGTCATACTCTTGAAACACCATTCTTATGTGTTTGCTGTTCGGTGCGAGCCAAGGCTCCGTGTTGAAGGCCGTACTTTGATCTATAATGATTTACTTTTACGAATGGTGACTTGGATGACGAGTTGTCGCATTGGCACTCATACCACATCTTCTTATATCTATTTAAAGTTTAAAATGACGAAAAGTATTTAAAAAGTCTATATGTAGAAGGTGTTGATCAATTCCTTGTTTACTGACTTAACAGTTGGAAAGCAAGTCCTTGGAAACGTCCGTTGTCGTCAAGCTCTATCAGCAACAATAGCAGGGGGAATTAATTAGGTGGCGCTACAGTCGTCCGTGACGTCAAAAAGTCCGCCAAATCAATCGGCTAAAAGATTGACGTTTAAAGTATTTATTTCAACTTGTCATGCTTTTATTATAATTGAATTTTAGAATTTGAAGGTTTTGCGACCAATATAGTTTCAATACGTCATACAAACATTATCAAAAATAGCTTGTTATTGCTATTTCTTTATCCTGTCCGTTCTAAAAAATTTCAGCCATCTTTTTTGTTCGCCAAAAACATCGATTTTTCATAACTTGACCTTTTGCGTATCCAAATAAGGAAAAGAACGGTAATAATCTTAAATGAAACCGGGTAAACTATTTCAAATTTCTACACAATTTTGAAGCCATCATTTTTTACTATTATACATCAATTTTGGTGACCACCAGTCATGTTAATTTGTACCTGGTTTTGGCTGCGTTTCTACTTCAAAACAGGAAAGTTCAACTTCTTTTCATTGTACCTGTTTCCAAAGTACTCTAAAATACTGATTTTATTATAGATATGAATTAAATTGTGATTAAAAATTGTTGTTTTTCACAATTCCATACGATACCTCCATTTTAAAGTAATTAAAACCACAGGCGCTTGGGTATATGATACAGAAATGTTTTAAAATTTTTGTTTTTGTTGATTAAAATATTCAATTTTCTATATTTATACTAAATATCTATCACTACTGCGCATGTCTCACCTAGTTTCGAGTGATTTTACCAACTTTGAGACAAACCCCCATTTTACTATCCACACTTAGAAACAAAAAGGCAACTAACTCGACGCCATCTTGCATGCTATAAATAAATAATAAAATTGACCTACCTGGATTCCCCATCGATTTTTTTGGAAAACATGCCTTTCTCGCAGTCCGATCGCAGACGTCGTTTCTATTTATCAAATTGCTACTGTTCGTAACATTTTTAGTCCATCTCAAGCATATAATAAAAAGATTTTCACTATTTTCACTAAATTCAAATTTACGTGCCCGGAAGTTTACTATTAATATTCAGGGGAAGTTACTTTTTCCCGAACTTTTGTTAAAGGGAAGCAATATATTCCCGGACTTTTTCGGGACATCTCTGCAAGTACACATAAAACAATCACGCCTGTAATTAAAACCCTTTTTGATCCCCTACACAAATTGACGGTGACATTGTTTTCTCTTTCAACATACGCCATATAACGTTTACAAAATATGTGTCAGGGTCATGTGCATGGTGAAAATTTACACATTGGACAAGTGAAACAACAAACAAAGTTCTTCTTTATGGCGTATGAAACTATAGGTCTATTAGAAAATTTCATTTATACTGGAAACAAATATGACAAATTAATGATGGACTATGGATAAACAAAAGCACAAAAATAGCAATAGAAAATGCATTGCAAAGAAAATTTCTGGAGGAAAAAACATATGAAAAAAGGAAATGAAGGTCAGTTAATTATATTTATATTTTATAAGTTAGAAACCTTGCTTATTAATTACCTCTTTACTAAGTAAGCTACATTAATAATAGCAAACACTAGCTTTTCCAGTCAAACAAGAAATTAATTCATAGAGATGTATTCTTACAAAATTGAATTTATTCAAATGGCAAATTCTTGTCAAATTTAATCATCATTGATCATTATTAAAGTAAAATGCACAAGATTTGTCATACCAACTTTCATTTCTGAGATTAATATCCAATTATTCAGGTAAAATATACAATACTTTCTTTATAAATATGTAAAGCAGCATATACAGCAACCTGAAGAGAAGAAGCCCCATTTTTTTTTCAAAAAGTTTACTTCATAATCTATAAAATACCCTGAGAAATTGGACAAGGGCTAAAATTCAAAATTATGTCACTTTCACTTATAATTTTAAGCATTATTTTTTTACAGAATTTTTGTCATTTTTTTTGGTAAACTTTTCCTTTTTCTGTATGATATTTTCTAGGCAGTACTGTACTGTTCAACCAAGAAACATAGGCTTGAGTTAAAATGCTTTTTTACTTTGAAGAAATTAAATTGTGACTCTTGGTCCCACTTTATTAAAATATAAAATGTAAATGGTCAGTACTATTTTTTTTTAGAAAGATTATTCAAATTGTATACAGTTTGTTTTATTGCATTAAACATTGTTAGAAGTAGTTAAAAAAAATCCATTAGGAGTGATCCCATATCCCATTATAAAAATTACAAACTGAAAGTAAATTTCACCAGCCAGAGCTAATTCATATCAATTCATCTAGGTTTCTAGATCTAATTTTTACCATTTTTTTTGTCTTTTAATTTTTACCTGTAATCCTTCTCTGAAAAGTAAGGAAGTATCTCTTCTGAATATTATAATAACATAGTTGTTAATCGACTTTTATTTATTTTCTTCTTGATTTTTGTAAAATAAACTCCTTTTTATTCATTTTGATGGGTTTTTATTTCTGACTGGTGATATCAAGGGGAGATAACCACTTGCACAAATCGGCAAAAAAAACACCGCTTCGTGTTGAACATAACTTGACGTTTGCGTATCCAAAACTGTATTGCCTAGATATTCATATCGGGTGTTTGTCTTAATGAGATGCTTTATTAAATTTAAATTCAGCCCATCATTTTTAGTTTCCTCGAAAATATTTAGATTTTTCGATCAGGAGCCTTGACAATTTTCACACAAACTTCACGTTTGAAGATAAAATATAGATTAAAGGACTTTGAGTTGATGTGTAAGTTTTGACGAGTTAAAACTATGTATATTCAAGATTATTTTGATTAATAAGTTTTTACCATGACACTGGTATTTTAGTGAGTAAAAGTGAGGTTTGTCTCATCCGTAGTTTTACTGAATTTTCACGGTCACGTGACTCTATTGTTGCATACAGTGAAAGCAGCAACAAAATTTAAACATATTATATTATTAGATAAGCAAAGTTTCGATAGTATTTAGGACAATTTTAGATATCTGATGGTAGTTTTTGGAAATTAGAACTTTACAAGGAACTTGTATACTCCAATGAAGGTTCAAGGAGTGTGCAAAGTAAAATGTGTACGACTTAATGGAGAGTTCCACTAGATATCATAAATGATCATAAATGTCCGGAACTTTTACAAACTGTTATTACAAATATAGAGATTTATTATGGAAGTATTTTTCCTACTGCAAAAAATAAAAAAAGCACATTTACAAGTACGATGCATCACACTTAATTGAAGGACAAAGTAGTAAGTCTTATTATTAAAAAGGGGAAATTATCTGAAATGAACTATTGATTTCAAAATTCTAAAAAATTGAACAAACAGTTGCAGTCCATGTACCTGCTATTATAAAATGCTTGTTACACTCGAACACGAATTGTGTATTCTTTTGAATGTAATAAGTAGTTACATTCAAGTGATATACTTCATCAAATTTTGACGAGGTGTTGTTTTTGTTTTTGTTTTTTTCATGTAAGTTTATATGCATAAATGAGAACGCAAGGTTTTAAAATAATTTTTTGGAGGTTTCCCGGCTAACGCTAGGAAAATTGCGTCTTGTGTTCGACAAGCGTAAAATATCAAAACTGGTTGCATTAAGTGCGAAAATTGAGTCCAAGAACTATGTGTACACAGGCACCGGTGTCGATTTGAATTCAATAACATACAAAAAAAAGTTTCAGATTTAAGGCGGTTAAGTATATGTTATCATGGTTATAAGGTAGAGTTCCGGTTGTTTTATAAACATTTTTATGCATTTACAGTTTGTTAATTAAGATCGAAGAAAATTATGTGTAGCATTTTACATCAAGAAATAAACACTATATTTACAATTTGTTAAGATCGAAGAAAATTATGAGTAGCATTTTACCTCAAGAAATACACAATCAATTAGAATTAGTGAAATAGATAGAAGTTTAAATCATTTATGTGGAATGCACGTAAAAACGACATAAAAGTATTTGTTTTCAATTTTAGAATTGCTAAATTCTGTCGTAATAATCTTGTCTAAAACTACATATATCTGTTATGGACACTTCTGTTTTAAATGATATGAAACAAATTTTGATTTGAATGGGTATAATATGTAGAATGTCAATTCCACATGTTTTTTCAGTAATAGGAATAATAGGGTCGGTTGCCTTGTTTTGCGATATAAATTCTTCATGGCACTGATAACCAAAAACAAAAAAACAAAAACTAAAGCGGGGATAAAACATCAGACAACATAATGGCAAAAACAAACAAGAATATTTTTTTAAATATAACTGTAATACTTGTCAAAGAGGTTATGAGTGTGGAAAAATATATTTTGCGCCTCAAAATTTGATGAAGTATATCACTTGAATGTAACTACTTATTACATTCAAAAGAATACACAATTCGTGTTCGAGTGTAACAAGCATTTTATAATAGCAGGTACATGGACTGCAAGTGTTTGTTCAACTTTTTAGAATTTTGAAATCAATAGTTCATTTCAGATAATTTCCCCTTTTTAATAATAAGACTTACTACTTTGTCCTTCAATTAAGTGTGATGCATCGTACTTGTAAATGTGCTTTTTTAATTTTTTGCAGTAGGAAAAATACTTCCATAATAAATCTCTATATTTGTAATTACAGTTTGTAAAAGTTCCGGACATTAATGATCATTTATGATATCTAGTGGAACTCTCCATTAAGTCGTACACATTTTACTTTGCACACTCCTTGAACCTTCATTGGAGTATACAAGTTCCTTGTAAAGTTCTAATTTCCAAAAACTACCATCAGATATCTAAAATTGTCCTAAATACTATCGAAACTTTGCTTATCTAATAATATAATATGTTTAAATTTTGTTGCTGCTTTCACTGTATGCAACAATAGAGTCACGTGACCGTGAAAAGTCAGTAAAACTACGGATGAGACAAACCTCACTTTTACTCACTAAAATACCAGTGTCATGGTAAAAACTTATTAATCAAAATAATCTTGAATATACATAGTTCTAACTCGTCAAAACTTACACATCAACTCAAAGTCCTTTAATCTATATTTTATCTTCAAACGTGAAGTTTGTGTGAAAATTGTCAAGGCTCCTGATCGAAAAATCTAAATATTTTCGAGGAAACTAAAAATGATGGGCTGAATTTAAATTTAATAAAGCATCTCATTAAGACAAACACCCGATATGAATATCTAGGCAATACAGTTTTGGATACGCAAACGTCAAGTTATGTTCAACACGAAGCGGTGTTTTTTTTTGCCGATTTGTGCAAGTGGTTATCTCCCCTTGATATCACCAGTCAGAAATAAAAACCCATCAAAATGAATAAAAAGGAGTTTATTTTACAAAAATCAAGAAGAAAATAAATAAAAGTCGATTAACAACTATGTTATTATAATATTCAGAAGAGATACTTCCTTACTTTTCAGAGAAGGATTACAGGTAAAAATTAGAAGACAAAAAAAATGGTAAAAATTAGATCTAGAAACCTAGATGAATTGATATGAATTAGCTCTGGCTGGTGAAATTTACTTTCAGTTTGTAATTTTTATAATGGGATATGGGATCACTCCTAATGGATTTTTTTAACTACTTCTAACAATGTTTAATGCAATAAAACAAACTGTATACAATTTGAATAATCTTTCTAAAAAAAAAATAGTACTGACCATTTACATTTTATATTTTAATAAAGTGGGACCAAGAGTCACAATTTAATTTCTTCAAAGTAAAAAAGCATTTTAACTCAAGCTTATGTTTCTTGGTTGAACAGTACAGTACTGCCTAGAAAATATCATACAGAAAAAGGAAAAGTTTACCAAAAAAAATGACAAAAATTCTGTAAAAAAATAATGCTTAAAATTATAAGTGAAAGTGACATAATTTTGAATTTTAAAATCATTATTATTGTAAAATTCAACTATTAGATAAGCTAGCACAGTAGCCCTTGTCCAATTTCTCAGGGTATTTTATAGACTATGAAGTAAACTTTTTGAAAAAAAAATGGGGCTTCTTCTCTTCAGGTTGCTGTATATGCTGCTTTACATATTTATAAAGAAAGTATTGTATATTTTACCTGAATAATTGGATATTAATCTCAGAAATGAAAGTTGGTATGACAAATCTTGTGCATTTTACTTTAATAATGATCAATGATGATTAAATTTGACAAGAATTTGCCATTTGAATAAATTAAATTTTGTAAGAATACATCTCTATGAATTAATTTCTTGTTTGACTGGAAAAGCTAGTGTTTGCTATTATTAATGTAGCTTACTTAGTAAAGAGATAATTAATAAGCAAGGTTTCTAACTTATAAAATATAAATATAATTAACTGACCTTCATTTCCTTTTTTCATATGTTTTTTCCTCCAGAAATTTTCTTTGCAATGCATTTTCTATTGCAATTTTTGTGCTTTTGTTTATCCATAGTCCATCATTAATTTGTCATATTTGTTTCCAGTATAAATGAAATTTTCTAAAAGACCTATAGTTTCAAACGCCATAAAGAAGAACTTTGTTTGTTGTTTCACTTGTCCAATGTGTAAATTTTCACCATGCACATGACCCTGACACATATTTTGTAAACGTAATATGACGTATGTTGAAAAAAAAAAACAATGTCACCGTCAATTTGTGTAGGGGATCAAAAAGGGTTTTAATTACAGGCGTGATTGTTTTATGTGTACTTGCAGAGATGTCCCGAAAAAGTCCGGGAATATATTGCTTCCCTTTAACAAAAGTTCGGGAAAAAGTAACTTCCCCTGAATATTAATAGTAAACTTCCGGGCACGTAAATTTGAATTTAGTGAAAATAGTGAAAATCTTTTTATTATATGCTTGAGATAGACTAAAAATGTTACGAACAGTAGCAATTTGATAAATAGAAACGACGTCTGCGATCGGACTGCGAGAAAGGCATGTTTTCCATAAAAATCGATGGGGAATCCAGGTAGGTCAATTTTATTATTTATTTATAGCACGCAAGATGGCGTCGAGTTAGTTGCCTTTTTGTTTCTAAGTGTGGATAGTAAAATGGGGGTTTGTCTCAAAGTTGGTAAAATCACTCGAAACTAGGTGAGACATGCGCAGTAGTGATAGACATGTAGTATAAATATAGAAAATTGAATATTTTAATCAACAAAAACAAAAATTTTAAAACATTTCTGTATCATATACCCAAGCGCCTGTGGTTTCTATTACTTTAAAATGGAGGTATCGTATGGAATTGTGAAAAACAACAATTTTTAATCACAATTTAATTCATATCTATAATAAAATCAGTATTTTAGAGTACTTTGGAAACAGGTACAATGAAAAGAAGTTGAACTTTCCTGTTTTGAAGTAGAAACGCAGCCAAAACCAGGTACAAATTAACATGACTGGTGGTCACCAAAATTGATGTATAATAGTAAAAAATGATGGCTTCAAAATTGTGTAGAAATTTGAAATAGTTTACCCGGTTTCATTTAAGATTATTACCGTTCTTTTCCTTATTTGGATACGCAAAAGGTCAAGTTATGAAAAATCGATGTTTTTGGCGAACAAAAAAGATGGCTGAAATTTTTTAGAACGGACAGGATAAAGAAATAGCAATAACAAGCTATTTTTGATAATGTTTGTATGACGTATTGAAACTATATTGGTCGCAAAACCTTCAAATTCTAAAATTCAATTATAATAAAAGCATGACAAGTTGAAATAAATACTTTAAACGTCAATCTTTTAGCCGATTGATTTGGCGGACTTTTTGACGTCACGGACGACTGTAGTGCCACCTAATTAATTCCCCCTGCTATTGTTGCTGATAGAGCTTGACGACAACGGACGTTTCCAAGGACTTGCTTTCCAACTGTTAAGTCAGTAAACAAGGAATTGATCAACACCTTCTACATATAGACTTTTTAAATACTTTTCGTCATTTTAAACTTTAAATAGATATAAGAAGATGTGGTATGAGTGCCAATGCGACAACTCGTCATCCAAGTCACCATTCGTAAAAGTAAATCATTATAGATCAAAGTACGGCCTTCAACACGGAGCCTTGGCTCGCACCGAACAGCAAACACATCAGAATGGTGTTTCAAGAGTATGACACCAGATTGAAACTACGCACACGGGGGGGGGGTCACTTCCTATATGAAGGTATATACATATGTGCCGCTGGAATGGGTCCCTTTTTTGATACGTCAAATATATCAATGGGGTGCAATTTTACCGAGAAAATATATCAATGGGTCATAATTTTTTAGTTTGTTGTGCAACGATCTTCACTGAATTTCCCAAACTCTTTGTCAAAAAAAAGTCATTAAAATTTCCACATCTGCTGAAACTTATTGACACAAGTTTTGTTATTGATTAAATTTTATTACACTGTCACAATAAATAATCTTTACCCACTAGAGTATAGTAAAAAACAGGTCACATATCGAACCTTTTGCACTTATTGCGTAACATATCGATCTATTTGCACTTATTTTGTTGCGTTTATATGAATGGGTTATGATTTCGCTGTGAAATATATGTATAGGTAGGGATTTCACAATTATTCAATATATGAATGGGGGGGAGGGGTGTTTTTTAAATCCCAGCTGCACAACTGTACCCAAAATCCAATGTTGAGACACCCCGGCATTTTCCTTTGATCTATTGTTTTTTTCTCTTTGATCTTAACGATTTTGGCCAAATCTCACGCATATGCATTAATTAAAAGTTGGCAGAACTGCCACCCCCTTTTTTTTTCTTTTTATCCAAAACGTAGTTTAAACATATTTTATTTGCTGAATATCAGCAAAATGGATGAGACGCAAGAAAATCATACTTATGAAATCTTCTCCATATTACAATACAAGTATATATACAATAATAACATTATGAGCATGCATGTAAGGCGAACAAATTCATTGAATATTATACGAACTATAAATAAAAAGAAGAAAAGAACAAGAAGAATGGAAAAGGAGGAAAAGAAAAAGAAGCAAATCATGTTTTCTGTGATGATGACTTAGATTTGATGGTGATGATCATCCGTGCCGGTAGTAATAACACTTTATGAAGGTACTAGAAATATGTTAGACCTTTTATTAAATCTTGAACATGTTTGAAAATTAGAAGATTTTTTTCATTCGAAAGTTCAAGGTGTCCGCAAGTTAATAGTTTAGTATCAATAATAAAGTTTTCAGTAAGCCAATTAAGATTATTAAATAAAATTTCTCTACATGTAGTGTATTTTGGTCAAACGAAAAGAAAATGATGAACATCCTTAATATCAGACCCACACTGACACGAAGGATCCAGTATAATGTTAGCTTTGAAAAGGTCAGAGTTTAAAAAAGAAGCGGAACATCGCAATTGAGTTAAAATAATATTCAGTTTCCTCGGACCGTACATATAATACGGCGCAACTCTACTCTGAACACTTTCATTTTTCAATTCTCTCTTAAATTTAGATATAGAGTCGGTGTTCCGAATTTTTAAGTCAAGCTTATTCCATTCTCGTATTGTGGATGGAATAAAAGATTCAGTGGAAAGGGAAAGTCTACAAAATGGAACAATGATATTTTGACCGTTTCGCAACGGATAGTTGGTTGTACTTTGTAAACATGGGGGGACAGGATTACACAGGTACTCAGGTGCATGTTTTTTATTTATATTATAAAACATCTGTAATTTTCTTCTTCTTCGTCTTTCATATAAAGTTTCCCAGCCAACCTCAGAGTACAGAGTATCAGTTTTAGTGAAGATATTGGTAGACCTGTTACAATTCTTGCGGCTTCCAGTTGCATGTTTTCTAATTTATT
Organism: Mytilus californianus; assembly: GCF_021869535.1. Lineage (NCBI taxonomy): Eukaryota > Metazoa > Mollusca > Bivalvia > Mytilida > Mytilidae > Mytilus > Mytilus californianus. The sequence goes on from NW_026262581.1 coordinate 1,364,224, forward strand.
TGAATAACAAATCCCACAATTATCCCACTCTGCCGTGGCATATTCAAAAATGGGTCTGATAAAAACTAGATAAAGTTTTTCTAAGTTATTACGAGACAGTCGATATTTAAGTTTACGCTTGTGATTAAACTTTCAATATGATTGTTCCATTTTGCATCACAACTAAAGGTAACTCCCAGGTGCTTATGCGATGTATTTATAGGGATATTTTTATCATTTAGGGAAAAACGTACTTCTTTGAGGGCGTGGTATTCTTTAATAAAATAACGAATGTTATTGACTGCCATATACATATCTTTCATTTTGAAATTTCCGTAAACGCAACTTTGGAATGCTTTACACCGATTACCTCCCTTCCGCCAATCAGTAAGGTCACTAAAGCGTTTATTCAATGGGCGTCACTTCAGACGATATATGTGGACAACAAACAAACGAGTAGAACAAGTTACCAACGGCAATATTATTTCAAAACCTTTGAGTTGTGTATAGAAGAATTAGTCAGCTTATTGATAATTGTTGAACGCTTGTATAATTTTTTGGTTAAATTGAAAATCGAGGTAATTTTTATGATAAAACTCCCAACAACAGACGTGAACTTCTAGTTTTAATGTTGTTAAAATGAAGGGAAGCATTTTGCAGTGAGCGATCAGCAGTTTTTATGGAGTAAAAGGTATCTTTTACCATACAGTGAAATTTTATGGCGAAATTTTCAGTATGGGAACTTGTTCTACAGGCTAAATCATACGGAAAATTAGTCATATCGTTAAATCACGTGACGACCTAGACACCACGTGTGACAGCAGAAAATATTTTCCTGGTATAGACCTATCAACAATGTGTTCCACATAAACAATTCTGAAATCAGTTATTTTTCTTTCAAAATGAAAAATAAATAAAAAAGGGGGAATGCCTAGAACATTAATGAAATCTTGGATTAACCTACCTGCGTATGCATAGTGTTTACTCAAGCAAGAGTCACATGAACTTCTCCAGTCTTGTATTGGGGAAGCGGATCTGTTTTAAACACAAAAATCACGTCTGATCGAAATGCATTCATTAAATGTATTATCCAGTACGGTGCAAAACACATTTAACTTTTTATTTTATCCCTTTCGACTCTCTATGCCCACAGAACCTAGACAATTGATTACATGTAAAAATAGTAGTATGTTAACGTCTTAAATGTGGCTGAAATGTTTGATATTTGACTTGAAAAAGCAACTGCTAGTAGTCTATGAGGTAGAACATTTTTTTCATTTATTTGCCAGCCATCAGATTTTGGGTTTTGCTGGGTAAACAGCACGTCAGTACTTTGATATCATATGTTCCCAATCGGACCATTTCACTGAAAGATAATTTGTATCATGTGTTACCTAGGAAACCATTTCAAGGTTCCCAAGCCGAACATTTCACTAAATGTGTATACCTAGATGCACATTCATTTGTGTGTTTCCCTTAGTATCATTTCACTAAATTGTAACTTTTATTATGTGTTCCCAAGGATAATATTTCACTAAATGATAACTTTTATCATGTCCTCCCAGACGGAACATTTAAAAGTGAACTTCATCCACGAATCTGTATAGATACATGCTTAGGAGTCTGACATAATACTGTAACATGTTCAAAAGTACGCATTTGATTAAACTTACATATATTTTTTTTAAAAGATCAAAGTTAAGATAAAGGAGATCGAATCTAAATGCCTTTTTTTTTGGACGATTTTCTTCCATTTTTGTACGAGTATTAGTGCAATCAGGAGCGGATCAAGGACTTGTGAAAAAGAGGAGGCGTAATTCCCGAAAAGGCAATACATACTGGCAAATTTTTGACGATTGTATGCTTAAAAATCCATATTTTTGGCGATCAATAGAGGGACTATCCGTTCGAGGTATAAAAACGATCAAAATTACGAAAATCTGAAATATCTCATTTTTCCAACATTGTGACAACAAACGTTACCAAGACACAGAAAGTGAAAAATCTAAAAAAATCTTTATTCTCAATTGCGAAAACCAATTCCATAGTAATTAGTTTTCTACGATAAAGAAACAGTTTCCTAACACAGATTTTTGTTTAATCAAACACTGCATCATTCGATTTCTTAAAGGAGAAGATTTAATGGAAAAGATTACCGATATCTAGCCATCGGGTAAGATTTGATATTGCAGTTTGTAAAAAAAATCGTGTAATGCTTGCCATTTGATGTAAGAAGTCAGTCAATCAATTACTCTATATATCCGATCGTGTTAATCACATCAAGTAATACAACATGAAGGTTAAAATATTGATATTGTTACCCGTGTAAATGAGGGAGTGAACCGTTCAAAAAGATTTCCCTCAAATTTTTTGTTACGTTAGCACTTAGCTTTTTTTGTCTGTAAACTTATTTATCAATTTATTTCATGGAACTTTGTTAATATCACACAACCTTTCTGGGTTGTTAAGGCGATTCTATACAGTTTCAAGGGATTAAACTCTTTGCGCAACGTTAAACGTCCAATTCCACAAAAACGTTACTTTTGGCTGTACGTCATGCATGTAATATTCCGTAATTAAAAAATAAGCTTGAACAGTATTTAATTAAAACGATGACTGAATTATATAATGTTTCTGACATACGGCAACGTCTACGCTCGTAAAAGAAGTGCCTTTGATTTTTACATTTCCAATGAAAAGAACAGACATTTTGGTAAAGGATTTGGATATATTTTCTTTTGATAAACATTAAGATATTGAAAAATTGGGGGTTTGGGGTATGTCAATAACAAAGCAGCCCACCAACCAAAACATTTTAAAAACACCATCTATGACAACATATGGTCTTAAACAATACACGGGTATGTACACAGTGCTTGTATGTCTAACTCTAGATTGGGTTGAGTCTATAAATTGAGCCAAAAATCTATTCAACAGTCCGCAATAACCTCCTGAGATGGTCCAATCTATGGCTGGATTCAACTTGTTTTCTTACACCTCAAACCGGGTCTCTGCCCCTTTTTTTTATCTCCACAAGTATAATAATTAAATGTACAAAAACGAACGATAGAATATATACAGGAATACTGGAAAAGCACAAAACTCTTTTTTTTATGTATAACAGATAATAAATCACTAGTGCAAACTTATAATAATGGTGTGCAATAGTCTTAACGCCTTCTAAAACGAATGCTAATAAAAAATAAGAAGATGTGGTATGATAGCCAATAAGAAAAATCTCCACCAGAGACCAAATAACACAGAAATTAACAACTATAGGTCATCATACGGCCTTGAACAGGTCAAAATCTGATGATAAAACAAAGCGCACACATGACACATACACGTGAATTCGTGCTGATACTATTCACATAATCTCACCAAATATAAAGTTGTTTCTTTGATCGAATTGTTGTAAACCAAGGAAAATTAAGATTTGTTACCAAATATACAAACTTCGTCATGGCTTGTTGCCAAGGTAATTTGTTAAATGTGTATTTTGTCCTCTATTTTCTGAACCTCTTATACCCTAGTGTAGTTATGACAAATTTAAGAATATGTATGGTAACTCTTCTTCTTCAATAATATTTGGGCCAAAAAAAGGGCCTTATTGCCGCTGCTGCTTAGCAGTATAAATGGCTCCATCTTTAAACTGTTAAATAAGTATAAGTAATAAACAATATATAATTAATCTTCCCTGCTGTCTTACTGTGACTTGACTATAGGTGTTGCTGTTTACCTTTAACTATTGCACAACCAGATTGTAAAATTGACAATACAATTGGGACATTTAAATTGCTTAGTTGGTATTGTTAGAGTTGATGAATAGATGATCACTCATGCATTTAGAGTGTACCTGGATGCTGCCCCATCACTTCACCTGATCAATTGTAACTGTTGCAGTGCAACTGGGATAGGTCTTTCAAAAGTTATCCATGTGGCAATAAGGCTTCAATTTTTATCTTTGTTACATAACATAGCATGCATACAGTTTAAATTAGTATATGTGGTATGATTAAAGCTAGAGTATGACCACAAGATGCAAACTTATTTAATGTTCTGATATTTGCTAAAAAAAACTACTAATATTTTTACAAATTCATTTCCCTATGTTTTTCATTGGAGAATCCTCATACAGGAAAAAAAAACCATTGGAGAAATAAGTTCATCCAACATGTTTCTGTGGCTTTGTGATTTTAAAAATAATCATTATAAAATTTTGGTTCTAATATGAAGATGATTCACCTGTTTAAATGGGATATATATCATGGGAAATGAAATAAAATGTGAATACAGTCATTGACAGTGGATATCCTCAAATCTAGTGAGAAAGTGAAAAATAAAGTAAAATATTCCAAAAAACATAATGTGAGGATTACAATTTTGAATGTGATATTGGAAAAGTGTAATCATAATAAATAGTAATATAAAGACTCTGCACCTATTTAATTGGGGTTTATATCATTGGAAATTAAACAGAATACTGTGGAAATAGTAAAATCTTGTGATATAGTGAAAATGTAAGAAAATATTCCACAAAGTTAATAAAATTAGGAAAGTATTTATAAATTATTTCAAATAGTCAAACTGGAATACTAGATGGAATATCAAATATCAGTGTCAATAAATGAATAAATAAATAAAACAGTTTTTCAGAACTTTTTTTTTTATATTTCACTATGCATACGGTTAACGCTTTGGGCAAGGCTCATGTCATGTATTGAACAAATGTCTAAATGAAGGAATGCACACATTTGTTTTGGTGTTTATTAATCGTGGAAAATTATGGAAATTATAAAATGATTAAGATTTCCACAAGAGTTAAAAACAATATATATGTTGAGTTATCTCCTATTAGAAAAAGCCAAAGAGATATCAAAGAAATCCGAGCACTCATAGTATTTGGCTATGAAAACATTAAAAGGAAATGTAGTTCATCATACAACATGCAATTAAATACCCTGCAAGAAAAAAAATAACATATATACATTATTGGTCTGGCTTGCTCACTCCTAAAGTTTGAAATAACAGTAAAAAAAAATCTCTTTTATTTCCTTCTAAATGTTATGTTTCTTTGGCAATTGTATGGCCAATTACTTAATGAATACGTTCTTTTCAATGACAAAAAGACTGTAATTGTAAAAGAGTTTCCTTTGACTGAACACAGTATTTTATGCACAAAAATCCTAATATATTTCAAATAAAAACACTGCATGGTATACTCCAAAATTATTTCAAATTCTACATGTACATCATCATGTGAAAGCCACATTAAACATTTTGATTGAATTATTTATTCCTTGATACATTCATGACAATCCATTCTTGGGGAAAAAACAAGTCACATTTTAAGAAGCAAAATTAAATGGCATCTAAGAAGTGAATTCAAATAAAATAAATCACAATTATATTGTATGCACATTGATTCCAATAGATTTCAAACACTATGAATAATAATCCAAAATGAAAAGATTGATGGGATATATGAAGAAATGCATAACATATTTATCCATCTGAAAACTGAAATTGTAAACACCTGAATAGCTTGTTTTTGTTTCAGTGACAACTGGATAATACTATGTATAAGGGTTAGAAATTTAAAGATTTATTTATTATGAATAGGCAGTTTTAATTTTCATACATATTAACATGCAGTTAAGAAAATCGTTTATTGAATAAGATTTTTGGGTAAAAATTACATTAATCATCTATATTGGGGATTTAAAACAATGAAAATCAATAATATTTTCTTCCCTATCACTTTTATAGAATAACCCTAGGTGAAGAAAAACTTCAGGAAAAAAGCATGCTGTAAGGTTGGGTTAGGTAAAGAAAAATCAGTACATGTAGCATCAAGGTAGACTCAACTCTAAATCAAAGCACTGTAAGCGCTGCAGGCAGTTAACCAAAAACCAAGGCAAACGTAATTATGAAAACTGTGGCAGTGTTGCTTCAAATTTTTTTTTCAGATTTGAAAGAACAAACATTAAACATTCGTATATTGTACATTTATGTTTATTTAATGAATTGATTATTAAAGCAAATTAATTAATATTTAATCAAGGTTTTCTAAAGCAACGCATATATCAATGTATATTTTTAATGGTGAGTCTGCAGTGGTACAAGTTCGCAATGATTGCAGGTGTTCTAGTTGGTAGTTAACGTTGGTACCAGTTGACTTTTAGTGGTACAAGTTGACGTAATTGTATGAATGGACTTGCTTCCTGGAAGGAACACTGAGTTTGGGTTCTACAGTACAAAAGTTATGAGACACAAATCAGACAAATTTTTACTACTACAGGGATCAAAGGTGAGGTCTGACTGCCCTGACCATAGTAAATGTAAATGACCCCCACCTTCACCCCAAGTCCGTGATATCACTCCATACCAAGTTTGGAATAAAATGACAGGTGATTATAAAAGAGGGACGAAAGATACCAGAGGGACAGTCAAACTCATAGATCGAAAACAAACTGACAACGCCATGGCCAAAAATAAAAAGACAAACAGACAAATAATAGTACAGATGACACAACATAGAAAACTGAAGACTAAGCAACACGAACCCCACCAAAAACTGGGGTTGATCTCAGGTTCTCCGGTCAAATAAAACAATTGGTCAAACATTCTTGGGCTTTACACTGCTTGAAAGATTTATATGTATTCTTTAAAATAAGCCATAAATGAAAATTTTTTTAGGCCCAGAAATAATTCAAAAAATAATTAAAGTAAATTCAATTTACCTAGACTCATTTTTTGCATCAATAAAATTTTATAATAAACAAGAAATATTTGTAACAGGATGCTGTTACGAAGTCTCCCAAACAAAGCTCCCATAATTCGTCATTCCCATGGTCGCCTGACATTGGGCAAGTTCCAGTACACATTGGTTTGGTCTAGTAAAGTGATATGCATATGTCACTTAATGTGACGCCTAGGAGATTGACCCTGTATATCATTCAAATTATTTTGAAATGACAAACAGGAATAAATATGGTTTAGGAGTGGGGACCGTTTACAAGTTCTCAAACAGGAGGGGGTGGGTTGACCCCAGGGACTCCCCCTATATTTCATTTGATTTGTTATATTGTCCCATACATGAATATATATGGTTTAGGAGTGGGGATTTCAACCGTTTACAAGTTCTCAAACAATAGGGGGTGGGGTGACCCCAGGGACTCCCCCTATATTTCATTTGATTTGTTATATTGTCCCATATATTAATATATATGGTTTAGGGGTGGGGATCTCGACCGTTTCCAAGTTCTCAAACAGGAGGGGGTGGGGTGACCCCAGGGACTCCCCCTATATTTCATTTAATTTGTTATATTGTCCCATACATGAATATATATGGTTTAGGGGTGGGGATATCGACCGTTTACAAGTTCTGAAACAGAAGGGGATGGGGTGACGCCAGGGATTCCCCCAAATTTTCATTTGATTTGTTTTATTGTCCCATACAAGTATATATATGGTTTAGGGGTGGGGATCGCGACCGTTTACAAGATAAAAGAACATTTTCAAATTGAAGGGGGGTGGGATGACCCCCAGGGACTCACCCTATATTTTATTTGATTTGTTTCATTGTCCTGTTCTCATTACTGAAGACCACGCGTGTCTATCACTTACTGTTTTCGAGTATAAATAGTCATTTGAAAATAAAATCCCATAGGGTTCTACAGTAAACCCCTCCCTTCTTTAGGCCCCTCAAAATACCCCTAAATAGTTCCCAATGCACAAACGAAAGACATGTTAGTCTTACATTTTATGAAACCCTAAGTTAATCTGACAAGGGGTCCGAGTTGTTTTCTTAGACGGTCCGAGTGGACTCGGTCCGACTTGTCTCTGGGACGAGTTATTCCGCATTTCTTAAAACATCGACCTGATTGGTCGACATTGATTACGTCGATTTCCGGTTTTTCATTCATAAAATAACAACAAGTTCAGTGATAAACGGAATAGTTTAATAAAAGAAAGGAATTTAAATGTGCATACATTTAATTGAAATCAATTAAATAATCACAATCTTCTTAAACTAAAAGAATATCATGATTAAGAGTACTTTCGCTTAATCGGACTTTATATCATCAGAATCAAACGAACTTACGTTTCGTGTAAGTTAAAATTACCGCCAACTTAAGACTACATGTGTACTAAATATAACTTTATTCCCTCTATCATAGAGATTTGGTGTACATGAACAATATTCCTGCGCATTTTGCCATTTGGGAAATATAAACGACTTGTAATTACAGATTTTCGGCGATGAAATATTTCATACAATTGTTCTTTGCCATCTTAGCCAAAAGCACAGGGGATAATAAACTACGTACGGATTTCTATTGAGCACTATTTCCTATGTGCAACTTCAAATATTATGCGTCGTTCGACGATCATTTAAGGTTATTCTGGTCATATTTTTTGTATTCCAGAATTAAAAGAATGAAAAAAATGTCCAATTAGTTATAAATAACATATTAGCCTGCTAGATTACAACAATGGCACTTTTTTCAGCATTCGTTAGGAAGAACACAAATCTAGGGTGCTAGCATAAGGCAGCTTAACTGCCTAAAAACCAACTGGTCAATTTAAATGTCCCAATTGCATTGTCAATTTTTAACAAACTGGTTGAACAATAGGTAAAGGTAAACAGCAACACCTATAGTCAAGTCACAGTAACTTATTTCATTAAACCTTTAAATTAGCAAATAAAATTTGTTTTAAGGTAGACCGACAAATACCATAAATATACTAATATATACAACAGGCCAGAGTCTGACCTTGTCTTGCTGTATAGCATAAAAACAAAATTTTTGTCCAAAAGTGATGTAATTATGAATTAAAAACCAATTGTTCAGAGAACAATTGAAGGTCTTTCCACAGTAATTATTAAATTTATTGAAAAGAAGCTAGTTCGTGTTTACTCATAGTTAAAATTGGCATCTTATCATCAGTTTCTTAGTGAAATAAGGGAGATAATTAGCTACTTCCGGTGAAGTAAATGTCACTTCCGGTCTCATATAATAGTTTCTTTCACACTGATTCCAAAAATATAGGTTCTATATACTTTTGCTTGTAAACCAGGAGATAATTGGCCACTTCCGGTTTATCGAAAGTCATTTCTAGTCTTCAGTGATAAGTTTATGTATTAAAATTACAAAATATATGGATTCCGAGTACTTTTCTATGAAGAAAGTCAAAAATGGCTTCTTCCGGTTTTCTCAAGGTCACTTCCGGTTGTCATTCTTCAAGGTCATATGTCATCCAACCTTTTGTAAAAGGTCATATATCTTTATAATGAACCAAGTTGAAGTAATAATCAACTAACCTTATAATTGGACATTTCAGGGGCACTTACTCCTATAAGATGCCATTAGATTGTTTCAGACCAAATGTAACATATCTTCATTACAATAAAGCAAACATTTTGCACTTGTTGTTTCATATATATATCTTTAAAAGTGTTTGAGAAAATGCAAAAACAAGGAAAAGTCAAAATTGAGAACTTGACCTTGACCTCATTTCTTAGTAAGTACCTAGGGACCTCAAATAAAAAGATTCCAGGGTTATACGGTTAACGGTTTATGAGTTAAAAAACATACCGACAAATTTATTTGGTAGAGGTAGATAAATCCTTTAAAATTTCATCGAATCGCTTCAATCCAAATTAGCCAAAAATTCCTGAGGATGCAACGAACAATTTAGAAAAAGAATTTTCTCGATATCTTTTTTTGTTACGAAGGAGATGCACACACCTGATAAACAGTGAAAAGGGAGATCACTCTTACAAAGAAAATTGTTCGGCTTAGAATGGGTGAAAATTAAAAAGCGCATAAACTGTATGATACTATATAAGAAATATCTTAGCGACATATTGCGAAACAAAAATTTTACGCGATAACAAAATTTGGCGGAAGAAAAAAGTACAATTACAATAGGTCTTTCCACAGAAAAGTGGAAAGACCTAATTATAACTTCAGTTAGTTTTGTAAAAGATCGAATATCATTATTTCTGTTGTTTTATAAGCTGAACTTTCATTGTCCACGATTATGCACATCGTGATAAGTTGTAGATACAATTATTTCCCAGTAGATGTTTGAAAAGGACTCATTGAATATACAGAAATAAGATAGAGATGAGATATCATGTAATAAGGAGTGTGCCTGTTACACGGAAAATGTTAGACGGAACAATCATATCACCTCAAGAAAAATACAAAATGAAAAAAAAAATGAAACATTGTTATAAAATAAAAAATCAATAGACTGAATAGTGGTTTCTAACATTTGCCAGGAACTTCATAGATAAAGTAGAAAATCGGATATTAGTGTACCCCGTTTATCATAAAACATCAGTGCATTATAACGGAAAAGCAGGTGCTCAAATTTTCGTATTAACTTAACAAATCTCATTAACAACAGAATAAAAAGACAGGCATTTATGATATACTTTTGTTTTTTCCGAAAAAAAAGTGTGTTCATTTACTGAAGCTTGAAATAAGCAATATGCATCTGAAAAATAGTCGGGGAACGTGAAATTTGTTAGCAAGCGACGTCGTGCATTTTCGCGCTAACTTTCAGGTTACCAAGGAGGGGACCCAATTGTTTGGATTAATAGCGATTTACCTTCGACTCCAGCACTGTGACATATATTTATGTCGGAGAAGATGATATACCGCAAACAAAAGGTGCAAATTTTTTTGTACACCATATCCGGATTTCGACAATTAATGTCTCTTCAGTGATGTTAGAAATCGAAACGGTATTTGGAAAGCCATACAATTTACCTCAATTTAGGATAGACTCTTGAATTTTGAGGAGTCAAAATAGGATGAACGGATCATATAAACCCGAAGGCAAATATAATACAAGCCCAAACGAAAAAATATAAACAAGTCTAAATTGAAAACAACGTTCAAACCTATGATTGCGTTGGATAAAAACCGCTATTTTTATACGTGTGCATGCAAAACAAATGTCTTGTTAGAGGGGCCTAAATACAGCACAAACAACATTTTCCAAAAGACCAAAAAAGCGAAAAAGTATATTTTAACAAAACACATTTGACTAACAGGTCGAACAACAAATGTTCTTAAACCCTGCTGACTGCCATTGGCGATTGCCAAATAAACGGATCACCGATGTAATAAATGGATCTTAATTATAAATTTAATACTAAACAGAAAACAATAAACCTTGCGGAAAAGATATATATAAAGAAGTAAAGATGAATTTACACGTCAATCTATACAAGATAAAGAGAAGGAACATTTCCTTTTGCAATTTTATGAACAGTATTGCACAGGAGGTTAACATTGATCCATTATTTACGTTCCCTACGATACCAATTTCAGGCTAGAAAGGAGTTGTAACATTTGACTTAATCGTTTATACTTTAAGTGGTGTATTTTAATGGACATGATATTTTTTATATTGTGCTGTCTTGATTCTATTAAAGTTCATAATTCTTTTACGGGTTAATTTCTGTCGCTAAAATGAGCATTTATATTTTTACTTTTTCGCTAAAATGGATTAAGAATCTTTCGCAAAATAGGGCATTGATAGTTTCACTTTTCGCTAAATTTGGTTAAAAATTTTGCGCTAAAATGGGTTACACTTTGGCGCTAAAACGTCCAATTTTTTAAATCTTAAATTGAAGCCAGAAGTTCCTGCCTTGAATTGGTATATATTGGACAGGATAATAGGAAATGAGACTTTGTTTCCAAGTCACCACGAAAGTTTGCAGAGTCTGCTAAATTCCAAAGAAATAGATGAGAATTTTTAAAATGAACTCGAGTTCATCCTTAAGCGAGCTTGAAGAACTTGCCCAAACCGATTTCCTACATAGTAATAAAGAGGGACTTTACTTTTTTTAGTACAAATTAGTTTCTTAAATATTGAAAGAGATTCACATTTTCTTACGTTTTCTATGTCGTTTATTTCATAACTTGGTTGGGAAAAAATACTCTGAGTATAAACGGGTCCGTGTATTATATTGAATAACATTATTACGTTGTCTTGTATAATGGTCATGTCTACTTCTTACTATATCGGGCATAGCGTCTCTAAGATAATTTAGTGTTTTGTTATTCAAAATTTTATGAAAAAGGACTAATCTATGATTCCATCTTCTTTCCGACAATTTTTCCCATTTAGTTTCAAAATACAATTTATACAAAACATCCAAATTTGGTTTATTACAGTTATTTAATAATCATTCACGGTTGAATTGACACGTGGCCCCGTCTTAGAGAACCAACATCTCTACTGTAGAATTAACTATTAGTCATTATTCGACCGACTTTTATTATATAAAATTGACATTGGTCTAGGCCTTAGGGAAAAAAATATTGATTTACACGGTCGTATAATTTCATGTCGTTTATAGACAAATTTAGAACTTAATGACTTTAATTCTTCTATCTCAAATCTTTCACGGCAATGCTTTTGACTTTTAGAGGTTTGTCCATGCGTTCAGCTTTCCCCCTTATAGCTGAAATAAAGGAGTTCCACAGATATATCAAAGTGATACCCGCCTGTGACTAGGTTGTATTCAGTATATACTTTCGTTAACCTTATGTGGTTGAGTTGAAGTGCTTCAGGACAATACAAAAATAAATATTGAAACTTATAAAAAATAAAACTAGATAAATCAATGAATAGATAAATAAATTAATAGATAAATAAGTATATAGATAAAAAAATAAATAAATAAATAAATAAATAAATAATTATTTAATTAATTAAAATAAATAAATAAATAAATAAATAAATAAATAAATAAATGAATGAATGAATGAATGAATGAATGAATGAATGAACGAACGAACGAATGAATGAATGAATGAATGAATGAATGAATGAATGAATGAATGAATGAATGAATGAATGAATGAATCGATGAATGAATGAATGAATGAATATCGTATTATAGTAATCTCAGTAATCAATAGTTAAAGAATAAAGAATGGAAACGGGGAATGTGTCAAAGTGAAAAACCAAAAACGACCAAAGAGCAGAAAATAGCCTTAGGCCACCAATGCGTCTTCAACACAGTGAGAAAAATCTTGCACCTGGAGACCGGCCCCTAAACAATAATGTAACCCGTTCGGTGATATGGACGCCACATGAAATTCCGAAACATATACAAATGAACCAAAATATAAAAAAATCCACAAAACTAACAAGGGCTAGAGATTCCTCACTTGGGACAGGCGCAAAAATGCGGCGGGGTTTAACATGTTTTGAGAGATCTCAACCTTCCCCCTTTACCTCCAGCCAATGTGAAATAAACAAATACACAGCAAAATGCACAGTAAAACTCAGTTTAAAAAAATCCGAGTCCGATATTAGAATAGGTAACAGAAGAAACTATAGTACTACCTGTGACATACTCTGATTAATGGTGACCATAACAAATATGTCCACCATGATGGCCTTACATGTCAATCATTATCCCTCTTGTTGCTTAATTAATACACAAGGTATTACTCAAAACTAGTCAAGGGTGAAGCGAAATTATGATTGCATTTAGGTGATAAAATTAAATAGGTTAGAGGTTAAGTGTCTGAGGTACATTGTAAATACACATGTATATGGCATGTCTCAGGTAAAATATTTGTGTTTGTCAAATTTAATTACTGTGATGTAATGACAATAAAATTAAAAAATAAAATATAATAATAAAACTAGTTGAACATATAGCTTAATAATATTTTTAGAAACAATTTTCTTATGACCTCAGTTTTTATATGTAGCTTATACTGCCTTGACTGTTGGTTTTGATGTTTTACCTTTGAAATAATTCTCTCAATTTAAGTTATTTCTTATATGTATTTTTTGGCAAATGAAAAAATAAATGAATCTCATTTTTCTAATATATTACAGACTTACAAAGTCTCCCATTTCTATGAATCTTATAATGTCTGCCTTTTCATATTGAAAAAGTGTTTCTCAATTTCATTTTTTTTTAAATCAAAATTGTTAAGATTTAGAGATACTAATCTCCATTCAACACTGATTAACAAATGTTTAAGATAATCTTTAGGACTTTATTTTTAAAAAATCTAGGCAATTCATTCTTTCTCTATTGACATTTCAAAATATTCATAAAAGCAAAATTTAATAATATCTTTATTGTCATATAAACATTATTATTTTGTGACAGAAACAAACACTATTACACAAAGAAATAGGATAGGAAATGAACACACTGAAAACAATTTTAAGACTTCTGTCCTCATTTGTAATAACTGATTTATAAATGAGCCAATTTTTTTAACATGTTCCATGATAGAGAGGTTTAACATTTCTTTTACTTTTTGTTCTTGGGTAAGAGACATGATTCTGAACGGGAAAACAATTTTCAAATTGATTATCCCTTAGGTTTTTGTTAATGTTACATTCAAGGAGGAAGTGTTTTTCATCCTCTAACAAGTGGGCACAGTTTACATATTCTATCCCTCCAAGGAATCTTATAATAGCGACCTTTTTCTATTTCTAAATTATGGTCACTAATTCTTAACTTAGTGAAGCATTTTCTTATAGAAAAGGCATTGGACGCTAAATTAAACTCTCTATCCATGTAAAGCTTAAATTTTCATAAAGTAACAGTTTACTATTTCGTCATAATTTTTTATTCTATTTTAAAAATTATTTTTATGTTTTCCTTTAAATTCATATTTTATTCAAGTTCCTACAATTATCAACTTTATCTACAAGGTCTTGGTTTTTTTTTTTTTTAATATTCTTGGCATTTGTTTACCAAGAATATGTACCATTTTAGTCTAGCAGTTTTGACAATATAAATGCTTCTTTAATTGTCTTTATATTTTCAGAATTCAGAATTCAGTTTTATGATTTCTGTATTTTATAACTTGCACATGTACAAATGATGTATCAGAAAATATATCCGTATATATATAATATTAATCTTTTTAATTGGAATTGCTTGTTATATAATTCAGGATAATCAAATACATATTTTTATTAAATAAATAATCCTTAATTGTATATTATTAAAAAAAAAGGACAAAAATCAGTTAATTATTGGGCAAGAAGGAGAAAGCTGATATTTGATTTTAAATCAGAACACTGTTGATAACATATGAGGATGATCAAACTTAATATTCTATAAAAATGTCACAATCTATAGTGTACTTTATTTTTCCTGGAGAAAAATTTGTCTGTTTACCTATATATTTTCTTAACATCATGAATCAGTCAAAAAAACTTTAAATAAGCCATATTGACAGATAGTTTTTATGTTTATTAATTATTCGTTATTATATTTTTAGAAGAAGTTTGGATACCAGTTGTAAAAAAATAAATAGTAATAAAACACATTTAACTGCCTATGTCATGATCATTATGAGAATGATTCAAATGAATTTGCTACAATATAAATACTTGACAATGCTTGAGAAAGGGAATTAATTTGCATCCCATAAACATACGGAATGATAAAATTAGTATGACATGTACAAAAATAGAAATTACTACATTGTTACCTATAATTGTAGATGATTTCTAATTTTTGAAATGACTAAATAAAAAAATCATATTTCAAGCTTTAAACAAAACTTATTCACATGTAAGTAATTGAAAAGGGACAGGAACAATTTACCTGTACAGGTAAAGTTTTGATGCAGGATGTCATTTACACATTTTTTTATCAATAGATCAAATCAGTGCATCTTTCTAGGTAACCTAATTAGATTGACCACCAGCCTATGGTTTATGACCCCAATAAATGGCAAACATCCCAGGTTTTATGAAATCAAATAAATGGTCACCATTTGATGTTGAACATAGCAGATGGTGATCATTTTTCAGAGCATGTCACAGGTTGTACTGTAAGCAAAATGACAATGATATACATAAACTGACAAAAGACTAATAGCAGTTAAAACCAGCCCCAGACTTCAATCAAACTGATTGAACGATTATGTCTTCATCATATAAAAATCTACCACCAGGCCTCCCGTTAGAAATTTAGTATCATGCCAGCATAAATTATTTGAGAAGAACATAACCCGTAGCATGTCAACAACTGGTTTTAGAATAAATGTGTTTATTTCCAATCCAAAGAAAACAATCCGATTTCCGATGTTGTTCATTTTTTATAGAGAAACATGCTAGCCTATCTAATAGACTTCAGAGTTGTCTAGCCTTGTGGCACCGAGAAATATATATATATCCTTTGTATGGTTCAAATTTCTATAAAAGAGAGCAATGATAATGAATTTTTGCCATAATTGTAAAATGACATACTAATGATTTAAAACATGTAAACATATCAAATTTGAAATCCTGTCCAGTCAGTTTTATTACTGTCAAATCTTAAATTAGAATAAGACCTCTATAAAACTGGTATACCACTGTAATACAAGTACCAGTATACACGGAAAAGCATTCACTGTTTTTTACGAGCAGAATTCGGCTTTTCGTGCCAATGAAAACATATCATTTACTTCAAACTTCGAGTCGCACAAACGAAAGTTACCAACATTTCATATTTGCCTAGGTTGAGTATATAATCTGAAATACCACACAGGAAACAGGAAAAGCCCGTGCGCAAGATTTAAGTAGTTTTAAAGATTTTAATTGTTTGTCTTATCGTAGAGTCGTGCAAAATTATTGTAGGGTCAAACCCCTTGTCATTGTTTCACTAACAAGGTCAACATTTTATAGTTGCCAAATAATACCGGAATTTGAACATCAGTCTTGTACACATACATAAACATCTAACATATACTTTTAACATTTTAAGGAAATCAAATCTTAAATATGTATGGAGAGGCAGAAAACAACGTCTAATTCGTATGATTGTGTAATCTCAACTCAATATAATGACGAATTACATAATAAAAGAATAACGTTAACAAAAGATATAGTGATGTTAACACTGGTTAAATGAAAACGGCGTTAAAAGTAGCGTTAACGTTGGACGTAAATTAAACTGCATCTAAATCACAGACATACTCGGGGCCACCAGGTGCAATATCCATTGGCTGTGATGTATTGTGGCATGCGGAATGAACTAAAATAGATTTATCTCACAAATAAAGAAAAAGATTAAATTTGAAATTTAAGTTAACACTCATTGAATTTGAAAGTCTTTTCACAAATAAGAAAAAATAACAAGTCTGTTCACACACGTTAGTTTCTTCGTTCACTTCGTCTCAGATAAGAGTCCATGCTGTTGACTTCTAATGGGTAGAGTTTGGTCATAGGTCTATTTGTTATTCCAGACTTGGTACGCACCATAGCAACGCGCACTAAACAGTCTTTGCCTTTAATAGTGTCCTGTACAACACCGTTTCTAATGCACGCGTTTCGATTAGTCGTGTATCTGAACGATATCGCCTTTAATAATCTTCCGAATGTCGACTCCAGCTCTTTGGTGATATTCTCGCAATAAAGTAAGGTATTCTCCTTTCCATCTTGTCCAGAAATCTTGTGTGCGTTAATTTACAAACATTTAGATTTTCACTGTTTAACGATACATACGGTAAAGTTGTTAATCTTCGTCCATGTATAAGATGGGATGGTGTAAGCGGCGCCGGATCTCTGATATTTGTTGAAATATATAAAACTGGTCGGTCGTTGAGCGTGGCTTCGATCTCTGTTGATACAGTCCTAAGAGTCTCATTGTTGACATGTGCGCGTCCTAATACTTTCTTAAGTGATGTTTTTGTCAAGCCAATCAACCTTTCCCACATGCCCCCGAACCATGGAGCTCTTTTTTGGATAAATTTCCATTCAACGCCATAACTCTGAATATTTTCCATAACTTGTGTAGAATTGCAGAGTCGTGAAATTTCGCTTGATGCAACATTGAACGTTAGCGCATTGTCTGACATCATTATTTTCGGCACTGAACGTCGACTTACAAATCTCAGGAAACACAATAAAAAAGATTTTTCGCTGAGATCGTAAATTAATTCCAAATGTACAGCTCGAGTGACGGCACACGTAAATAGGCAAATGTAAGCCTTCTGCAACTGTCGCATTGTCTATTCGGCGGCCACCACATCATAATAGTTTCTTTTCGTCTAGAAAGAGCTTTAATTGTCGCACAAGTGTTTTACGTTGTGCAGAATTATCTTTCAACAAGAAATGATTGTAACAGGATGCTGTTACGAAGTCTCCCAAACGAAGCTCCCATAATTCGTAATTCCCAGGGTCGCCTGACATTGGGCAAAGTCCAGTGAAAATTGGTTTGGTCCAGTAAAGTTATATGCATAAGTGATGCCTGGGGATTAACCCTGTATATCATTCAAATCATCTTGGCATGACAAACCTGAATATATATTGTTTAGGGGTGGGGATCTCGACCATTTACAATATACTAGAACATTGGGGGTGGGGGAACCCCTGGGGACTGACCCTATACGTCATTCAAATGTTCGAGACATGACGAACAGGAATATATATGGTTTAGGGGTGGGGATCTCGACCATTTACAAGATATTAGAATTTTTCAAATGGCAGGAGATCGGGATGACCTCCGGGGACTAACCCTGTATATCATTCAAACCATCTTCGCATGACAAACCTGAATATATATGGTTTAGGGGTAGGGATCTCGACCATTTACAAGATACTAGAACATTGGGGGTGTGGGGAACCCCTGGGGACTGACCCTATACGTCATTCAAATGTTCAAGACATGACGAACAGGAATATATATGGTTTAGGGGTGGGGATCTCGACCATTTACAAGATATTAGAACTTTCTCAAATGACAGGGGGTCGGGATGACCCCTGGGGACTAACCCTGTATATCATTCAAACCATCTTAGCATGACAAACCAGAATATATATGGTTCAAGGGTGGGGATCTTGACCACTTACAAGATATTAGAACTTTCGTAAATGGCAGGGGATGGGGGTGACCCTTGGGGACTAATCCTGTATTTCATTTGATGTGCTTTATCATGACAAACCAGAATATATATGGTTTAGGGGTGGGGATCTCGACCATTTACAAGATATTAGAACTTTCTCAAATGACAGGGGGTCGGGATGACCCCTAGGGACTTACCCTGTATATCATTCAAACCATCTTAGTATGACAAACCAGAATATATATGGTTTAGGGGTGGGGATCTTGACCACTTACAAGGTATTAGAACTTTCTTAAATAGCAGGGGGTGGGGTTTTCAATTTATAATCATTTGAAAATTTAAAAAAATAAAATCCCATAGGGTTCTATAGTAAAAACCTTCCTTTATTTTTGCCCCTCAAAGTACCCCTTTATAAACCATATTGCACAAACAAAACCCTGGTTGCACCACTAGACATGTTAGTCTAACATATTGTGAAACCCTAAGTTAATCTGACAAGCGGTTTTGGAGAACGGGTGAGGACAAGTTCAAATTTAAAAGCGGCTGAAGAGGAAGAATAATAACAAGTAATCCTGTGTTAGGATGCTAACACAAAAGTCGCCAAAACGGCCCCCAACCATTGTTCTGCTGTTTCCATGGTAACGGCAGCCGTTTTGAAATTTCAAAGTCGAATAGCACATCTACACATGACATGTCACATTATTTACAAGTTTCATAAAAATTAGACCAATTTTCAAATTTAAGCATTCGTGTTTCCATGGTTACGGTGGCTATTTTGGAAATTCCAAAGTCAAATGCCACATCTACACAAGACAGTCAACATTTGTGTAAAGTTTCATTAAGTTTGAAGCATTTGAATTTTTTGACATTTTTGCAGTTTCCATGGTAACGGCAGCCATTTTGAAAATTCCAAAGTCGGATGGCACATCTACACATGACAGGTCACATTACTGTCAAGTTTCATAAAGATTGGACCAAATCTAGATTTTTCGCATTTTTGTTGATTCCATGGCAACGGTGGCCATTTTGAAAATTCCAAATCTACATACACTCTTTAACATCTCTGTAAAATTTCATTAAGTTTGAAGCATTTTGAAAAATGTTCACATTTTTGCAGTTTCCATGGTAACGGAGGCCATTTTAAAAAGTCGAATTACAGCTACATACGGTGCTACCTGTATTAATCTATCATAATATAACATAAAAAGTACATAGGAATAATTCAACACTATCACATGACTAATCACATGACTATTGTTCAGAATGTTCCATGAAAATTGACCCCCTAAAATAATGCCAAGATGACCCCGGGCTGAAATAAAAAATGTGGAATGGACACCTGGACATCGGTCTCTTGTATTACACAAAACTTAAAGGTTCTACCAGTAGCGAATCAATAGTCGAAAAATGACCCCACCCATGTTCCGGCCCCAAATAGTGCCAGGTTGACCCCCATTTGAAATAAAAAATAGTGAATGCACCCCTAGGGATACTACCCCATCATCATACCAAATATAAAATTTCCATCATTCAAGGCTTGGAAGAAAATGGTCGGACGAATTAGGTTTGAGAATAATAATAATAATAATAATAATAATAATAATAATAATAATAATAATAATAATAAATAGAAACGGGACAAAAACATAAAGTCTCCAAAACTCCGTTTTGGCGACTTAATAACAAGTAATCCTGTGTTAGGATGCTAACACAAAGTCGCCAAAACGGACCCCCAATCATTTTTCTGCGGTACCCATGGTAACGGCAGCCATTTTGGAAATTCCAAAGTTAAATAGCACGTCATCATATGCCAGTTAACATTTGTGTAAAGTTTCATTCATTTTGAAGCATTTTAAGAAAAATGACATTTTTGCAGTTTCCATGGTAACGGCGGCCATTTTGGAAATTCTAAGGTCAAATGCTACATCTATATATGCTAATCAACGTTTGTGTTAAGTTTCATTACGTTTAAAGCATTTTGAAATTTTTCACATTTTTGCAGTTTCCATGGTAACGGCGGACATTCTAAAAATTCCAAAGTCAAACTGCTGTTGCATATGGTGCTACCCATAATAATATACCATCATATTACATTTTATGTCTCTAGAATTAATTCAACACTGATGTTCTAGAATGTTCCATGAAAATTCACCCCCCTCAAATTATGCCAAGGAGACCCCCAGCTGAAATAAAAAATGTTCCATGTTGAAGTGGACATGTGTCTCTAAATATTCATAGAAGTAATCATAATTCTATCTACTCTACATACAGCAGCTAATTTAAGAAATGTAAAAATTGTTTGACCCCACCCATCTTTGAGGCCCCCTAATTATGCCAAGTGGACACCCTGGTATCATGAATTTTGGGTTCTGCAACCCCCATGATACAAACCCATACCCATAATAAATATAAAGTTTCCATCCTCTATAGCTTCCAAGAAAATGGTAGGACAGTTTAAGGGGTCAGAAAGAGAAGAATAAGAATAATAACTAGATTTGCTATTGCAAGCAATAGCGGAGGATGTCACCCTGTACTGGACATTGTCACAGTAGCAGCAACTATTTTGAGTGTACCAAAGTCAAATGGCACATCTATTATACATGCTGGAATTTTCATGTCTTTTATTCCCCCCCCCCCTTTCCTCTTCCCGTAGAATAAGTTTGAGTTCTATACATAGTTTGGGAATTCTTAATAATCTAAAAATAGACCCACGCGCGAGGAAGAACGTCGCGTCACGTGATGTGCAAGTATATTATCGTGAGCACATTTATATTCTTTTTAGAGGGGACCTTGGACAGACAACACGTGTATATATATGGACGGAGCGGCATACTAACTGTTCATTTTTGTTCTTTAATAGCTCGCGTATCACACAATACATGTGTCTTATCTTGTACAATTAAATTACACGTTCATCGATTGATTTCAGCTAATGTGTATATTTTAGCAGGTGTGTGATTCACGGATGTGTACTTTAATGCAAGTACAGAAATGTCACTAATATGTACTCTTAAGTGTTTCTCTCTCTCTCTCTCTCTCTCTCGGTGGCCATTTTCTCTTTAAATCACGATTTTTGTATACAATAGAAGCACGTTAAATTATATATTTCTAGAAGATGTTTTGCAGTACAGATTTGTATTTGATCCTATGCACATACTCTTGATTACATAATTTTGCCTCAAATTTACGAGGTGTTTTATGAATAAAAAAGAAGATGTGGTATGATTACCAATGAGACAACTATCCACAAGAGACAAAATGACACAGAAATTAACAACTATAGGTCACTATACGGCCTTCAACAATGAGCGAAGCCCATACCGCAGTCAGCTGATGTTTTTTTTGTGCTTTTTCCATGGTAACGGTGGCCATTTTGAAAATTCCAAAGACAAATAGCAACTCTGCACATTTCAGTTGACATTTTGTGAAGTTTTATCAAGTTTGGAGCATTTTGATTTTTTGGGAAATTTTGGACATTTTTGCTGTTTCCATGGACACAGTGGATAATTCCAAAATTCTAGAAGCAGACTACTCATTGCCACATGTCATGTTATATATCAATACAGTTGCATTGACTTTGGTGAAATACTCTTCAAGAAAATGCTGATTTTATGCATTTTCACATAGGGTCAATGTAAAACTTGCCCCCAGTTTCCATAACAACGGCAGCCATTTTGGACTATCCAAATATTGTCTTGACATCTTAGCATACTGGGTAACATTTTTATAAAGTTTCATTCAGTTGGGTCTTATAACGAAAGAGTTAGAATTTTTGATATTTTAACTGTTTCCATGGTAACGGCAGCCATTTTGAAAATTCCGAAGTCAAACTGCAAATCAGCACATGCCAGTTACCATTCCTGTGGAGTTTCTTTCAGTTTGGAACACTTTGATTTTTTTTGGCATTTTTGTTGTTTCCATGGAAACGGCGGCCATTTTTTACCATTCCATAGCAAGGTGCACAACTTAACATGGGGGTGCTCATTATAGTACAGTTCCATCAACATTGGTCCATTGGATTCCAAGAACTCGCGCGGACAAAATGTGAGGAAGAAAAATAAGAAAAAAAAGAAACGTAGAATAACAGTATGTCACCCCAACTCCGTTGAGGGTGCCATAATAAGAAACGGGACAAACACATAAAGTCTCCAAAACTCCGTTTTGGCGACTTAACTAGATTTGTAATTGCTAGCAATAACGGATGGCACCCTTCCCCCTTTGCCAGGGTAACGGCAGCCATTTTGAAAATTCCAAAGTCAAAGAGAACATCTACACATGCCAATTATCATTTCTGTAAAGTTTCATTAAGTTTGGAGCATTTTGAAATTTTGGACATTTTTGCTGTTTCCATGGTAACGGCGGCCATTTTGAAAGTTCCATACCCCGATTGCAAATCTGCACATGCTGGTTAACATTATGGTATAGTTCCATTAACATTGGTTCTTACAATTCTGAGATATAAGCTGGACAAATAAAGTGGAAGAAAAAGAAAAATAACAAGTAATCCTGTGTTAAGATGCTAACACAAAAGTCGCCAAAACGGCCCCCAACCATTGTTCTGCTGTTTCCATGGTAACGGCAGCCATTTTGAAATTTCAAAGTCGGATATCACATCTACACGTGACAGGTCACAATACTTACAAGTTTCATAAAAATTGGACCAATTTTCAAATTTAGGCATTCGTGTTTCCATGGTTACGGTGGCCATTTTGGAAATTCCAAAGTCAAATGCCACATCTACATAAGACAGTCAACATTTGTGTAAAGTTTCATTAAGTTTGAAGCATTTTGAATTTTTTGACATTTTTGCAGTTTCCATGGTAACGGCAACCATTTTGAAAATTCCAAAGTCGGATGGCACACCTACACATGACAGGTCACATTACTGTCAAGTTTCATAAAGATTGGACCAAATCTAGATTTTTCGCATTTTTGTTGTTTCCGTGGCAACGGCGGCCATTTTGGAAATTCCAAAGTCAAATTCCAAATCTACATACACTCTTTAACATCTCTTTTAATACATTGTATCAGGATGGATTGTATAATACAAATGACAGCAATATTGGAAAAAAATTACTAAAAAATTTGGTTTACATCAATTTATAGTGCCAGCATGTCCTCTCTTTATACAAAATATTGAAATGTAAACAAATATCAGTTGTTTTCATACCTCAGGCTGACACTCATAAAAAAATTATTTGTCCGCGTCAACCAAAACGGACCATATTTGCACTTTATTATGTAAATCTTTATAGCCGCATAGTAAATAAGTTATATTTTTATATTAGGATGGGTTGTATAATACAAATGACAGCAATATTGGGAAATAATGACTACCAAATTTTGTTCGCATGAATTTATAGTGCCAGCATGTCCTCTTTCATTCAAAATATTGAATCGTAAACAAATATCAGTAGGTTTCATACCTCAGACTGAATCTCATAACAAAATTATTTGTCCACGTCAACCAAAACGGACCATATTTGCACTTTATTATGTTAATCTTTATAGCCGCATAGTTAATAAATTATATTTTTATATCAGGATGGGTTGTATAATACAAATGACAGCAATATTGGAAAATAATGACTACCAAATTTTGTTCGCATGAATTTATAGTGCCAGCATGTCCTCTTTTCATTCAAAATATTGAATCGTAAGCAAATATCAGTAGTTTTCATACCTCAAACTGACTCTTATAACAAAATTATTTGACCGCATGAACCAAAACTGACCATATTTGCACAATATCATGCAAATCTATTTTGCTGCATAGTAAATCAGTTATATGTTTAGGCCAGGAGCGGCTGAACAATACAAATGACAGACATATTAGAAAATAATGACTACAAAATTTTGTTCGCATGAATTAATGGTGCCAGCATATCCTCTTTTTATTCAAAATATTGAATTGTAAACAAATATGAGAAGTTTTCATATGTCAGACTGACTTGTATAACAAAATTATTTGTCCGAGTCAACCAAAACTGACCATATTGGCACTTTTTTATGTAAATCTCATTAGCTCCATTGTAAATCAGTTATATTTTTATATCAGGATGGATTGTATAATACAAATGACAGCAATATTGGAAAACAATGACTTAAAAATTTGGTTAGAATCAATTTATAGTGCCAACATGTCCTCTTTTTATTCAAAATATTGAATCGTCAATAAATATCAGAAGTTTTCATACGTTAGACTGACTCGTATAACAAAATTATTTGTCTGCATCAACAAAAACTGACCATATTGGCACTTTATTATGTAAATCTCAATAGCTGCATAGTCAATCAGTTATATTTTTATATCAGGATGGATTGTATAATACAAATGACAGCAATGTTGGTAAAAAATTACTAAATAATTTGGTTCGCATCAATATATAGTGCCAGCATGTCCTCTTTTTATTAAAAATATTGAATCATAAACAAATATCAGTAGTTTTCATATCTCAGACTGACTCATATAACAAAATTATTTGTCTGCGTCAACCAAAACTGACCATATTTGCACTTTATTATGTAAACCTTAATAGCCGCATAGTAAATCAGTTATATTTTTATATCATGACGGATTGTATAATACAAATGACAGTAATATTGGAAAAGAATGACTTAATAATTTGGTTCGCATCAATTTATAGTGCCAGTATGACCTCTTTTTATTCAAAATATTGAATCGTAAACAAATATCAGTAGTTTTCATACCTCAGACTGACTCATATAACAAAATTATTTGTTCGTGTCAACCAAAACTGACCATATTTGCACTTTGAAATCATTATAGTTGCATATTGAACTGTCAGTAGTTCGGGATGGTTTGTTTTTAAAACAAAATTTTAACGGCTTCATCTAACACCAGAGACATATAATACAATGTATTATATGTCTCTGCTAACACTGACATGACTGATTCATGTAATTTATTATGAAAAGTATGAGAAGTTCTCTTCTTGGAATAGTGTACTGTTACATGTAATTTATTATGTCGGTTGATTGATTTCGTTTGTGGCCTAACGTCCAGGGGCAAATTTTTTATTCATGTGCAGAACGAGTATATTTTTTCGGACGTCCCCGATATCATTTATAATCGTTATGGATAAGTCTGACTAAATTGACGAGATGGTACAAATGTACATACTTATACAACACCTTATCAATATCCCTATATATACACTGTACAATTTTCGATTGAACATTTGGCAAAACAGAATCTTAAATCATGTATGTCCAATGCAAACAAGGTGAATTACGATTAAAAATCCATGTATTATGGAAGAGACTATTAAAAATGGGGAACGAAGCAACGAAAACCATGATGTTTATATCCCATCATATAAAAATATTTTTCCGATGTGTTGGATAACCTATCTATCCGCCTCGATTTTTGTACATGTAACTTTTTAAATGGAAAAATAGCAAATCTGCTACTCAGTAAAGTTGTTGGAACTGATTTTTTGTAATTCATAAAAGTTAATATTTCGAATTAAAAGTGATGTTGAATTGTTCTGGTTTGAAACACATATACGTAAAATATTAAGATAAAAGTCGTTTTAATAAAACAAAGGTACAAATGAACACGAAGTTTATTTCTTAATGTACACAATCAGTTAACGCGAAAAGTAAACGACGTCGTGCGTTTACTTTCAAGTGGCTGCACGCAAGGAATTGTATATTTAAATATATAATTCCTTGTTGCACGTAATAATACCGTAGTGAAATCTGTAGTAAACGCCCGTTTACTTTTAAGTGCACGTAAAAATCAACTTGTGAAATCTGAGGTAAACGCCCGTTTACTACTGACTAAACGGACACAGAGTAAACGCGCGTTTACTCGAGTAGACATTAGAAATTTCAATTTTGACCAAGTTAACGTAATTATAGTAAACGCGCGTTTACTAGAAAACGCGAAAGTTGAAGTGAACTAACGGAATATGTGTACGCGGCGTTAACGTGCGTTTACTTTATGTAATGCTTGGTCTGCACCAAACTGTACACTCGTGAACATCTCTGTGAAATTTCATTAAATTTGAATCATTTTAAAAAAATTTCACATTTTTGCAGTTTCCATGGTAACGGCGGCCATTTTAAAAATTAAGAAGTCGAATTACAACTACATATGGTGCTACCTATAATAATATATCATTATATAACATAAAAAGTACATAGGAATAATTCAACACTATCACATGACTAATCACATGACTATTGTTCTAGAATGTTCCATGAAAATTGACCCCCTAAAATAATGCCAAGATGACCCCGGGCTGAAATAAAAAATGTGGAATGGACACCTGGACATCGGTCTCTTGTATTACACAAAACTTAAAGGTTCTACCAGTACCGAATCAAATGTCGAAAAATGACCCCCCCCCCCCCCATGTTCCGGCCCCCAAATAGTGCCAAGTTGACCCCCATTTGAAATAAAAAATAGTGAATGCACCCCTAGTGATACTACCCCATCATCATACCAAATATAAAGTTTCCATCATTTAAGGCTTTGAAGAAAATGGTCGGACAAATTAGGGTTATTAATAATAATAATAATAATAATAATAATAATAAGAAGAAGAAGAAGAAACGGGACAAAAACATAAAGTCCCCAAAACTCCGTTTTGGCGACTTAACTAGATTTGCCATTGCAAGCAATAGCGGATGTCACCCTTCCCCCCATTGCCACTACGCGGCAGCCATTTCAAAAATTTTAAACCAGGATGCTTATATATGCATGGCTATACATGGTTCTGTAAATTTTTAGAACATTTAGAGCATTTTTGATCATTTACAATTTTTTGACATTTTTGCAGTTTCCATGGAAACGGTGGCCATTTTGGACATTCCAAAGTCAAAAGTCTCATTTAGACTTGCCAGTTAAGAATCATATTAAGTTTCATCAAGTTTTGAGCATTTTGTAATTTTTGGAAATTTTTGACATTTTTGCTGGTTTCTATGGTAACAGAGACCATTCCCAAAATTTAATGACAGGTGCTACATTGGTACATGGGAGGGAACATACCATTAAAATTTCAATGGATTTGACATACCATTTTAAGAAAGTAAATGCCACTTTTAGGTTTTTGGATCATTTTGACCTGTTTTGCATTGTTTCCATGGTAACGGCAGACATTTTTGAAATTCCAACGCCAAATTCCACATCTACCAATGTTGCTCATCATTACTGTGAGGTTTAAATAAATTTTGAGCATTTTGATATTTTTGAAATTTTTGGTGTAGTTTCCATGGCAACATAGTATTTCCGATGATTGCCAAAATCATCCAAAACTAGTATATAGTGAACACCTACATTGTATTAAAATTTGATGATTTTAAGTCAAAGCATATCCAAATAATTCACCAAACCCTATAATTTTATTTTTTCATCTTTTTTCGGTTTCCATGGTTACGGCAGCCATTTTTTAGTTCCAAAGTTGCGCTGCAACTCGAAAGTCAGGGTTCCTTGTTATAGTGCACCATCATTTAGATTGGTTCCTTTGGCTCTGAGAAAACTGGCGGACAAAATTAGGTGGAAGAAAAATAATAATAATAATAATAGGGAAAAAGAAACAGAGGAAAAGCAATATGTCACCCGATATTGTCGATCGGGTGACATAATAATAAGAAACGGGACAAAAACATAAAGTCCCCAAAACTCCGTTTTGGCGATTTTATAATAATAATAATAAGAAACGGGACAAAAACATAAAGTCCCCAAAACTCCGTTTTGGCGACTTAACAAGTAATCCTGTGTTAGGATGCTAACACAAAAGTCGCCAAAACGGCCCCCAACCATTGTTCTGCTGTTTCCATGGTAACGGCAGCCATTTTGAAATTTTAAAGTCGGATAGCACATCTACACATGACAGGTCACATTACTTACAAGTTTCATAAAAATTGGAACAATTTTCAAATTTAGGCATTCGTGTTTCCATAGTTACGGTGGCCATTTTGGAAATTCCAAAATCAAATGCCACATCTACATAAGACAGTAAACATTTGTGTGAAGTTTCATTAAGTTTGAAGCATTTTGAATTTTTTGACATTTTTGCAGTTTCCATGGTAACGGCAGCCATTTTGAAAATTCCAAAGTCGGATGGCACATCTACACATGACAGGTCACATTACTGTCAAGTTTCATAAAGATTGGACCAAATCTAGATTTTTCGCTTTTTTGTTGTTTCATGGCAACGGCGGCCATTTTGGAAATTCCAAAGTCAAATTCCAAATCTACATACAATCATTAACATCTCTGTAAAATTTCATTAAATTTGAAGCATTTTAAAAAAAATTTCACATTTTTGCAGTTTCCATGGTAACGGCGGCCATTTTAAAAACTCCAAAGTCGAATTACAGCTACATATGGTGCTACCTGTAATAATCTATCATTATATAACATAAAAAGTACATAGGAATAATTCAACACTATCACATGACTAATCACATGACTATTGTTCTAGAATGTTCCATGAAAATTGACCCCCTAAAATAATGCCAAGATGACCCCGGGCTGAAATAAAAAATGTGAAATGGACACCTGGACATCGGTCTCTTGTATTACACAAAACTTAAAGGTTCTACCAGTAGCGAATCAATAGTCGAAAAATTACCCCACCCATGTTCCGGCCCCCAAATAGTGCCAAGTTGACCCCCATTTGAAATAAAAAATAGTGAATGCACCCCTAGGGATACTACCCCATCATCATACCAAATATAAAGTTTCCATCATTTAAGGCTTGCAAGAAAATGGTCGGACAAATAAGGGTTAAGAAAAATAATAATAATAATAATAACAAGTAATCCTGTGTTAGGATGCTAACACAAAAGTTGCCAAAACGGCCCCCAACCATTGTTCTGCTGTTTTCATGGTAACGGCAGCCATTTTGAAATTTCAATGTCGGATATCACATCTACACGTGACTGGTCACATTACTTACAAGTTTCATAAAAAATGGACCAATTTTCAAATTTATGCATTCGTGTTTCCATGGTTACAGTGGCCATTTTAGAAATTCCAAAGTCAAATGCCACATCTACATAAGACAGTCAACATTTGTGTAAAGTTTCATTAAGTTTGAAGCATTTTGAATGTTTTGACATTTTTGCAGTTTCCATGGCAACGGCGGCCATTTTGAAAATTCCAAAGTCAAATTCCAAATCTACATAAACTCGTTAACATCTCTGTAAAATTTCATTGAATTTGAAGCATTTAAAAAAAAAATCACATTTTTGCAGTTTCCATGGTAACGGCGGCCATTTTAAAAATTCCAAAGTCGAATTACAGCTACATATGGTGCTACCTGTAATAATCTATCATTATATAACATAAAAAGTACATAGGAATAATTCAACACTATCACATGACTAATCACATGACTATTGTTCTAGAATGTTCCATGAAAATTGACCCCCTAAAATAATGCCAAGATGACCCCTAACTCGAATAATTCAAGCCCTTTCCGTGTCCGATTTTCTCCCACACGAGGGCTTGAACTCCTTATGATCATTGGCCGCGTCGCCTGCTCTCTGTGAGAGAGAGCCAATCGGTGGCCATCAGGATAATGAGTCTGCGCAACTGTCTTGTAATTGTCTAACCAAACACGTGTGTTCAATTAACACAAATCCGATAATAATTAATTAACATCAATTAACATCAGTTTACATCATTTAACATCAATTAACATCCGGAACTCCTTCTTTAGCTGCCAACTTAAATCAAAATTCCCATATTGCATAGCGGTGTGAATTTTCCGGTTGACGGTCTTTATCGAGGAAGACGTTCAGGCGTTAATGTAGCCTTCGTAGATCAGCGGAATATAACGACTGAATTATTCGGGTTAGATGACCCCGGGCTGAAATAAAAAATGTGGAATGGACATCTGGACATCGGTCTCTTGTATTACACAAAACTTAAAGGTTCTACCAGTAGCGAATCAATAGTCGAAAAATGACGCCACCCATGTTCCGGCCCCCAAATAGTGCCAAGTTGACCCCTATTTGAAATAAAAAATAGTGAATGCACCCCTAGGGATACTACCCCAACATCATACCAAATATAAAGTTTCCATCATTTAAGGCTTGCAAGAAAATGGTCGGACAAATTAGGGTTAAGAATAATAATAATAATAATAAGAAGAAGAAGAAGAAGAAACGGGACAAAAACATAAAGTCCCCAAAACTCCGTTTTGGCGACTTAATAATAATAAGAAACGGGACAAAATCATAAAGTCCCCAAAACTCCGTTTTGGAGACTTAACTAGATTTGTAATTGCCAGCAATAACGGATGGCACCCTTCCCCCATTGCCAGGTGAGCGGCAGCCATTTTGAAAATTCCAAAGTCAAAGAGCGCATCTACAGATGTTTATTGCCATTTTTTTAAAGTTTCATCAACTTTGGAGCATTTTGAAATTTTTGAACATTTCTGCTGTTTCTATGTTAACGGTGACCGTTTCCAAAATTCCAAAGACACCTACCACATTGCCACATAATAAGGAACATACCATTAAAGTTTCAATGATTTGATATACCAAAGTAAGAGTGTAAAAACTACTTTAAGATTTTTCCCATAGGGTACAATGCTAAACATTTCGAGTTGCTATGGCAATAAGTAGTTCCAAAGATTCTCAAAACCATCCAAAACCTGTATATAGTGGACACCAACATTGTATGAAAATTTGATGATTTTAAGTTCAAACATATTGAAATTATTCACCAATAACCAATATTTAATTTTTTACATTTGTTCTGTTTCCATGACAACGACAGCCATCTTGAATATGCCAACCCTTATTTGCAAATCTACACATGGTGGTAAACATTATTGTATAGTTCCATTTACATTGGTCCATACAATTCCAAGAAATCGCCTGGATAAAAAAAGTGGAAGAAAAATAATAAAAATAATAATAAGAAAAAAAGAAACGTAGAATAACAATATGTCACCCCAACTCCGTTGAGGGTGCCATAATAATAAGAGCTGAGCAAAACCAATAAGTCTTCCCAAACTTCTTTGGGAGACTTAATTAAATGTCGTCTCTAAATATTTTACCTTGTGTATATCTAATCCATTTTTTTAACGCAATCTATTTGAAAAAGAGAATTTCTATTTTATTCTCTTATTTCAATGTTTTCTATTTGTGTGAACAAAATATTCCAACAAACATTTAACTGACATGATTGTAACACATATATTTGATGATGGTATCAAATAACACTACACAAAAGAACAAGAAATAAACACGTTTTACTTTACATGTACAAGAAACGTAGAAATTTTTTGTTAACAAGTATTGGGGAAATTTCCCCATAAAGTTGAAAACCAATCAGATATCAATAATTTGGGAAATTTCCCCAAAGAGATGATAACACAACAAATCAATAGAATGGGGAAATTTCCCTAAAACGATGTTAACGAAAAAGAAATCAATAGAATGATAAAATCTCCCCAAAATGATGAAAATTAAAAAGAAATCAATAGAATGGTAAAATTTCCCCAAAAAAGACGATAACCAACAAGAAGTCAATAGAATGGGGAAATCTCCCCAAAAAGATTATAACCAACAAGAAGTCAATAGAATGGGGAAATTTCCCCAAAAAGATGATAACGAAAACGAAATCACTAAAATGGGGAAATTTCCCTATAAAGTTGATAACCAAAATGAAATCAAATGTCTGGGGAAATTTCCCCAAAAAATTAATAACGAAAACAAAATCACTAAAATTTCATAACCAAACATAATTCAATAGACTGGGGAAATTTCCCCAAAAGATGGGAACGATACCGAAATCAATAGAATGAGGAAATTTCCTGACACAGTTGATAACAAAAAAAAATATTTAGACTGTGGAAATTTCTTCACAAAGATTTTAACCAAATAGTTATCTATAGACTGGGGAATTATTCCCACAGAGATGATAACCAAAATAAGTTCACAGGCTTGAAGAAAATACTCATGCATTGCACAATGATTGCACATTCCGTTGTATACAACAGCGAGAAATATGTCATCTAACAGATACTTTAAGAATAGAAAAGAGTCACTGTGGTGAAACATTTTCAGCAGCAGATAACACAATTGAAAGGAATCATTGGCTGAGGAAACATTCACACTGATGAATTAAACAAAAAACATCAGAGATAGAGATGATACAGTTTACGAAATGGGCTAATTCTAATAGGCGACTAAACAGTATGGTTTTTCTCATGTTGAAGGCCGTAAGGTTGCCGTTAATTGTTAAAAAATACTTAAAATGATCTTTGAGGAATAGTTGTCTCATTGACAATCATACCCGATCCCCTTATTTATGAATAGCTATAAATTAACTCGTATGTTTTAATCTGTCGGGGCCTCGGTGGCCAAGTGCTCCAAGTAGTCCAACTACTGTATCACTAGCCAGTCAACGCTGAGATTATGAATTCGAATTCTGCTCGTGCAAGGTGCGCTCGACTCCAATCTCAATTGACTAGGCCCATGATTGTCAGTTTTCCTTTCGACGGTTCGTGGTTTTCTTCGGGCAATCCGGCTTCCTCCATCAATAAAAAATGACCGCCACGAAATAGCACAATAGTGTTGAAAGTGGCGTTAAACACCAACAAATCAATCAATCAATTTATTCTGGTGAATTTCCCAGCCTGTTTGAAAAAAATTACACCCTATGGGAGACCATGAAAAAAATTGACACATTTGAAGTGAGTTTATAATCTTGCAGAATGCGGTTTTAATTTCAACTGTTCAACATTTACAGCAAATATTATAATTCAAACCATACAGATTAAATAGAAAATAAGCTCTGTCCTTTATTTGGTGCCTTTATACAGCAGTAATAGATCATGCCTTAAGTTGAAGTCTTCTTTTCCTTTCCTGTAAATATATCATGCCTTGAGTAGAAGTCTTCTTTTCCTTTCCTGTAAATATATCATGCCTTGAGTAGAAGTCTTCTTTTCCTTTCCTGTAAATGTATCATGCCTTGAGTAGAAGTCATCTTTTTCTTTCCTGTAAATATAAAATATATTATGCCTTGGGTAGAAGTTCTTTTCCTTTCCTAGATAATTCGTTGATACAAAAGATTGCTACATGTACCAGACAGTGTGACGTTACGTTAATATTATAAGGAAGCTTCCATTTCATTTTTAGGGGGGAGGGGGCTGGGATGAAATCATAAAAAAACGTCAGGACCGAATAAAGGGAAAAACAAAAAGAAAAAGGCAGGACAGAGATTACAATTATAAAAAAATGCAGGACAACATATTTCATCCTCCCCCCTTTTTCCCCCAATTAAAGTCAAATGGTAGCTCCCTTACGTATAAATTAACCTGCTATATGTATATCGTTACAGGGTTAACTGCATTGAATGTCTCAATACTTTCCGTTATCGTCATTCTGACGTTGATATCTATAAAATGAGAAGATTGTACCTGCATAGGGCAATTTTGATATCATTAAGAAAGAGTACGAGCACCTTTACAGACATTCTGATATCTGACCATACAACAAATTTTGAGGAGGTTTGTGTTCAGTTTTAGAATATGTATCATGAGAATCATTCTGTCAACACTGTGTTAATAGGGACAATTTCATACTCGATATTTGATTCATAAAAATTAGGACAATACAAACATTTTAAAAATAGATGTGAAACCCTGTCTAATTTAGAAAAGATGGAGTTACAGTCTAAACAGTAACTTTCTTTCACTTGCAGTATATTTACATATGTGAGTTTTTGTATTGGCAGCAGAAATGTCCTTAAAAACTAGTAAGTCTATTTCCTCATCAATTGATTACGCTTGAGAATTGGCAATAGTTTGGAATAGTTCACGCTCACGATTTTTTACCACACTGTATGGTGTAATAGCGTTATAGAGTATAAAAGTTGTGGTGACGTTACAGTAGAAATTAAATAAGGTTTCCGAATTTGTTTTTTTCCGCTAAAAATCAAACCTTTAAGAAATGAATTCTAAAAAAAAAAAAAACTAAATAAATGGGAATGGACACAGATGCTGCCCCCGCTTGCATATAATGTTATAAAGGGACACAACTCAAGAACTGTAAAAGTGACGCTACCAAAATTTGTACTTGCTCTGAGTTTTGTGGTAATAAGCATTGTGTATACATTGTACGTTTCATAACATTTAGTTGAGGCAAACTTAAGTTAGACAACCGAAACAAAAAATCCAGAAATTTTTCCATTTGTAAAGGGGCATAACTCTAGAATGGTAAAAAATGACGCCACCAAAGTTCAAACTTGATCTGTGTTTTGTAGTAATAAGTATTGTGTATAAATTTCATAACATTTGGTTGAGGAAAACTAAAGTTAGAGAACGGAAACAAAAAAATAAGCATTTTTTCCATTTGTAAAGGAGCATAACTCAAGTACGGCAAAAGTGACGCCACCAATATTCAAACTTGGTCTGTGTTTTGTGGTAATAAACATTGTGTATAAGTTCCATAAAGTTTGGTTGAGGCAAACTAAAGTAAGAGAACGGAAACAAAACAATTAGCAATTTTTCCATTTGTAAAGGGCATAACTCTAGAACGGTTTAAATGACGCCACCAAAATTCAACCTTGGTCTATGTTTTGCGGTAATAAGCATTGTGTATAAGTTTCATAACATTTAAGTGAGGCAGACTAAAGTTAGAGAACGGAAACAAAAAATTCAGCAATTTTTCCATTTGTAAAGGGGCATAACTCAAGAATGGCAAAAGTGACGCCACCATAATTCAAACCTGATCTGTGTTTTGTGGTAATAAGCATTGTGCATAAGTTTCATAACATTTGGTTGAGGGAAACTAATGGTAGAGAATGGAAACCAATTTGGAGACGTTCTTTAGGAAGTACAGACAGACAAGGATAAAAAACTTATTGCCCCCTCCGCTACGGCGGGGGCATACAATTTGAAAATAAATCTTTAGAAGTCTGTTGCCGATGAAAAAAGCAATATCTAGAAGCAATGAATTATATTTAACAAGAATGTATCCATAGAACACGGATGCCCCATTGCACTATCATTTTCTATATACAGTAGACTGTGAAATTGGGGTAAAAAATCTAATTTGGCATTTAAATTAGAAAGATCAAATCATAGGGAACATGTGTACGATGTTTCAAAAATTGAAAACAACACGTTTAATAATTTCATGCGTCCGAAGCGCTTTTCTGCATTTACCTTCATCAGGAACGCTCAAAGCCATACATTTGAAATCCGAGGAATGTATAAGTACCGAAACAGTTGAAGAGCTATATGACAAAAAAGTTGATTGGACTTCATTTTCATCAAAAACTACCTTGACCAATAACTTTAACCTGAAGTGGGACAGACGGACGGACGGACGAACGGACGTACGAACGGACGGACGAACAGACGCACATACCAGGAAACATAATGTCCCTCTACTATCGTAGGTGGGGCATAAATATAACAAGAACAATTTTCAGTGTCGTGGTAGCATGTTTGCATCGAGTGCAGGAGTTCATGGGATCGAAACCCGGCTTGGTCAAAACAAAAACTTTAAAAGTGATATTTGCTGCGACTACGCTGAGCACGCAGCATTAAGGAGTAAGAGAAAAAACTGGTAGGCTTGGAATTAGAATAAGGTCTCCGACTAGGGTGACGTGTGAAGCGGCGGATTTTACCCGAATCCTCCTTATGGAGCTACTTTTATGGTTAATGAAAATGTTTTACATGTTCCACTCCAAACATTGCCTAATAAGGGCCCTGGTCCCCCCTTCAAAATCCTAGATCCGCATCTGATGTCTTCCTACGGACTGTTGTCTTGTGAGCGAGCAAGTTGTAAATCCACCCCAGCAAGTCGGTCTAGTACAAAGCAGGGTTTATTATGCATATCACATTAACATATGTTCCCGTCCTAAATAAAAATTAACTTTGCCGCTTGACTTTAAGCAGCAATTCACCGTCACCATCTTATACTAAATTACACTAACGCTCGTGTTCTATAATAGATACCTTATTAGCGTATCTTATAATTTGATCCTTTCTTCGTACTTCGTATTTCAATTATTGGTAAAATTTCTCATACATGTGTAAGACGATTTCTGTGAAAACACAGAAAAAATATAAGTATTATAAAGGTATTATATTGCAGTGAAGAATGCAAAAATTTAATACTGATTACGCTCATCTTTACTTTTTTATTTAAGCTTGCACACTTGGTATGTAATACTATTTATTTTACTTCACTTAAAAATGCAATATTTTGATTGGCTTATACGAGGGTGTTAATTTACTTTATTATACTTCATGTCAAATGACAGATTTTGATTGGTTAATACAAGGGAGACAATTTACTCTATTCTATGGTAAATACTCTATTACCCTTCACGGAGACGCTTGATCAAGTGTACGCTTTATTAAATATGACTCTATCCTATGGCAAATACTCTATTACCCTTCACGGAGACGCTTGATCAAGTGTGCGCTTTATTAAATACGGATGGTTGTTATGTACAAGACGTCATAGTTTATTACTTTGAATTTGAAATTTAATCGACAGTAATAACAGAACATTCAGTATAATATATTAAATAACACATATCTGAGAGGGTAATAGAGCAGATTGTTACCCCGAGAAAAGATATTCATTTGTCAACCTTGGCTTCGCCTCAGTTGACAATGTTTTCTCGGGCTAACAATCTGCTCTATCACCCTCTCAGCTATGTTTTATTTATATAGTAATACCCGCTCGACCAAGGTCGTTAAATTCGAATTAAATGTACATATGAACGACCAGCCACTCCGCTAGCAGCCATTTTTCAGATATGTCTATAAATAAAAAAAAAAATTGCATAAAATTCATTCTAACTTATTTTTTTTATTAATATATTAGTACCCCTAAATCGTGTGTTTTATATATAAAATGAAGCAGTCAAAGACACTATTAAATGAATTGTCGTTAAATTAATGAACACGAAATGAAATTTTGAAATTCATTTAATCAGAGTGTCTTTGACTGCCTAATTGTATTCTTAAAACAGATAATTTAGTAGTCATATATTAATAAAAACAGTTTCAAGTTAATTAAGTTCGAATCTGATATAGCCATATCTGAAAACTGGCTGCAAGCGTAGTGGCTGCTAGTATGATCCTGGTGTGCGAGGCATTAATACCTTAAAAATGAGATTACTAGCTTGTGTATGTTGAAATTGATCTTATTTTGTCATGTTTTCTAAAATCCTACCCATAAAATTCCAACCTATTCATGTTATACTTTTTTCATAATATTCATAGCATGCAAAATCAGATATAATATAAAGTAATGTCTACTAAATCTGCTTATAAACCATCCGTGCAACAGTTACTTGAAAGCATAATCGAGTACACACACTATCGTTTGCTATAAATACGTATTATATCCAAGTGAAAATAATGCCATGATGCAGCTAAAAATAATTCCAATACTGTTGGTTATGATCATAAAACGTACGTTGATATTAAGTGTATATATCAATTATTTTCGTTCAATCTCGGCTCCCATGTCGTGCTGCGGTTCGTACAGCATCAAATCGGGTATCTGCTATTAAAATTTCTCTTGTGCAAATGTAGAAGAACACATGAAGGAGTCTGCAGCTGTGAATTTTTGTGTTCAAGATAATTTCAGAATTGATGGTTTTTTGTTATTTCATTTTCACTAAGCGTTGGTCATTTGACTTTCCCACAAGTATTGATTACAGCACGGTGTTGTCTGTTCACTTTTAATTGTATGCATCATAAATATCTAGCAAATAACACATCTTGTTGTGATTAACAAAAGATATCGATTAAAAAGATGGTCCGAATTATTCGGGATATTTATATATATATTGTGCATAAAACAGTGAAAAATAGTAATTACATGCTTTATTTAAAAATTAACACACTTGCATTTTCACTGATCCATGAAATGAGCTCGAGGTCAATTGAAAACTGTCAGACGGGCATAAGGACCTTGCAAGGTACGCACATATACCAATTAACTAGCTATTTGTTAGCGAAAAATACGTCATAATTGTGTCATTTGGACAGAGGATTCGTTCTGCATATGTCTGAAATATTTGTCACTAGAAGTTGAACAAGCAGTTTTATATTTGTATGATAATATACATTTTCTATTCTGGTAAATGATGCAATCAAACTATTTTTTCAAATTGATATGCTACAATTAAAATGTTTCACTAGACGCAAAAAGGAACTGGTATCGCAGTAAGGTATTCTCGCAGTAACTTCCGGAATGCTTCTTTGAGAACATGTCGTGGTATTCATGCTAGAAATAGGGATTTTGATGATCCACATTTCAAAAATGACAACATTGTTTCATAAGAGGAAAAAATCGGCATGGCAGTAATTCCTCGTCTTTGAATATATATCATTATATTGACGAAAGCTATGAATATATGTCAATATACACTTTGTTTTATCAAAAATTACTCTGAACAAAAACACATTATCTATCCAAAATTTTCTAACATTACGAATGATTATTGCTATGAGGATGTTTCACAAGACGCAAAATGGATCGGTATGGTGCTATGCTTAATTTTTATAATCCGTATTTCAGAAATGACAATATATTATACTTTGCTTTATTAAGTTTTATTCTGGACAAACAAATGATTTATAAATTTTCTTTCATCACGAAATCAGAATGTTAAAAATGAACGTCTGTCTGTCCAACTGTCTTTTGGTTATTTGTGTCGTTGGGCTGTCTGATAAAACGAAAATATACCACTTGTACTCTATAAATACTTGATGCATAATTGAAATGAAAGTGTACCATCGTGACTATCATATGTATGACTTTGAAATATGTATCTATGAAAAAACTCTCTCATTGTATACCTTATTCTAAAATTTTGAATACAATTATTCTATTTCTCCTTTTTCTACTTCAACAAATGATGTCTTTGATCACCGCTTGTAAGATTTATATTTAGAAAACTTGTATAAAAGTTTCTTTTTTTTTTCTCTCTTTTCTTTTCTAAATATTTGATAAATATAAAAATAAGAAGATGTGGTACATGTATGATTGCCAATGAGACAACTCTCCACAAGAGACTTAATGACGTAGAAGCTAGCAAGTATAGGTCACCGTACGGCCTTCAACATTGAGCAAAACCCATACCACATAGTCAGCTATAAAATGACAAATGTAAAACAATTCAAACAAATATGCAGATATTTGTTCATGTCAATCGCAATCCAGTTCTCATTATACAATAGTTATTTTATTTGTGAAATTGAAACTTTGACAAATAATTGTGCATTTGCTTTTTTATCCCAGTTAAAGGTCTAGCGTTTATTTATACAATTAGGTTCATTTAAGCATCATTTTTAAATATATATACAAATGATACTAATCTTCGATAATTGATAATCTGAAAAATGCCGTAATGTAAATATGCATACCTACTTTGTAACACGGCTTCGTAAGTTTTTTAACTTACCGATTTAGCACAAAATTCAATAAAAACAAATATTGTTTTCGTCTGAAATGACCTTCCTAACCATTATGCAAACGAATATATATATATCCTTTGCTCAGAAAATAGGGGGAAAGGAGAGGGGGGGGGGGGTTGTTGTTGGCACTTAATGTAAAAATGTAATAAGTGGTAGGGATGAGCCGCTGAAATAGGTCACTATTTCATGCTCCATATGAAAAATTCAGATTACATATATCAATAGGTTGAATTTATCACTTGCTGCTTGATTATGTCATAAGTCACTGTAAGTATCTGAATCAGGTGTCAATATCTATTTTTGATGCAGTTAAACAACAGTTGTAAATGCTTCAGCTAAGTGTCAAACCAATTAATCTCTATTTATTCCAATGTGGTATTTCCACTGATGCTAGTTATAGATGCTATAAATCCGACCATTTTGACATTTGCACCTAATTAACATTCAACGGTTTGTATACATGAAACATGATAACAATTATTTAAAGAAATTCCACTGTGTCAGCGTCTTTTAAGAGGGAACTTTTTATCAGTTTTTCAGTAATATAAATCTATCTCTGGGGTGTCACTACATTTATCTGACCAAACTTGTTTATTGTATATTGAAAGTGAAATGTCTTCATACTGAAAGATATGAAAGGGCAAATAGTGGAAAGTATTTAAGATTTGACGAATTTATCGGAAAAGCAAGGTGTGATTAAAAAAATGGGGGAGGGGTTCCCCACCCAGGATAAAAGGGGCGGGGAGTTCCAACTCAAGGACACCCCCCCCCCCCCCCCCCCGGATCCGACACTGGATT
The DNA here is from genome assembly GCF_021869535.1 of Mytilus californianus. NCBI lineage: Eukaryota > Metazoa > Mollusca > Bivalvia > Mytilida > Mytilidae > Mytilus > Mytilus californianus. Next base: position 1,405,298 of record NW_026262581.1, read on the forward strand.
GCGTTGCTTCTAAACATTAACGTGACATAGTTGGAAAATGAGATTATTTATTTTTATCCCGATAACGATACTCCTTTCAACCCTACGTAGCCAGCACATACAGTTAATCAGTAAATAATTTAGTCAAACGTTTGTGTATTTGTCTTCACAGCATGAACTTATCTGATGACCAGAATATTATAGATGATTATGACCAGCTGTGAACTATGGATTGTAAATACTATGTAACGCCAAGGAATTGTATACTCAACGCATAAACATAATTTATAATTTTGAACTAATCGGTGGCACACTGTACGTCTACGTATGTAAGGAGATCAAAACAGAATTTTCATAGAATAATATCATAAAAATTGAGACGAGGCTTTGTTATTAAATAGTTTATTCGTTTGTCAATATCATCATAATATTAAATATAAGAAGATGTGGTATGAGTGCCAATGAGACAATCTTTACATCCAAGTCACAATTTGTAAAAGTAAACTATTATAGGTCAAAGTACGGCCTTCAACGCGGAGTCTTGGTTCACACCAAACAGCAAGCTATAAAGGGCTCCAAAAATGACTAGTGTTAAACCATTCAAACAAGAAAACTAACGGTCTAATCTATATGTATAATATGTCATTATAAAAATAAGAAGATGTGGTACGATTGCTAATGAGACAAATCTTCTCAAGAGACAAAATAATACAACTACAGGTCATCGTACGGCCTTCGACAATGAGTAAAACCTATACCGCTTAGTTAGCTGTTAAATGCACTGAAATGACAAATGTAAAACAATTCAAAAAAGAAAACTGACAGCCTGATGTATGTGCAAAATAATGAACGAAAAACAAATATGATATACAGCAATAAACGACAACCACTGAACTACGGGATCCTGACTTGGGACAAGTACATACAGAATGTGGCAGGGTTAAACAAGTTTGAAGGCGCACCAACCCTACCCTAACCTGGGATAGTGGTGTGACAGTACAACATAAGAACGAACTATGAAAATCCGTTGAAAATGGCTAAACTCGATAGATCGAAACAAAGCAAAAATACATCTTACAAAAACGCAGAGTGAACGTGGCAGGGTACCTATACATCCCCACTAAAAAAAGACACTAAGTACAGATCTGAGTGTACTCGCAGTTGTTGACAGCTGTTCAAAGCCAATAATAACTAATAAAATCATGCATCTAAGACTAAAATATCAAATAAGTTCACATCCAACATCTATATAAAGGATTTAGTGTAAAGATTTATTATAAATGAATGTGCCTATTTAAATTAATATTTAGTTTGATTTTAATTTACTGATAACCACTACACCAATGAAAACAGTACAAAAAGATCTAATTATAGCGTTGAATTGGTAACCTTTTTAGAATAAGTTTAATAAAAGGAACGATAAGTTTACCCGGGACGTATCTTAATTTCCAGGCTCGGCAAACTACATGTACATCTCCGTAAAAACTAGGGTGTGCTTTCCGATTAAAAATACAACCAAACTTCCAAACCAAATCTAAATATCTATGGAAGAGTTTAGTAAAGGTTTTAAATAATTTGGTAACGAAATCCCTGACTTAATAATTTACCAGTTTTTTGTCATTGGAGAGTGCAGGTCTTGATGTCAGATCTTGGAAAGGTTGTATTAGATTTATGCAATGCGTCTAGACTCTGCATGGCCTGTATACCAGTGCAATCTGAAATTGAGAAAATTAATTATCTGGAGATAAATTAGGATTATCTGAAAATCGATCAGAAAAACCTAGATTTTCTTAATATTTTGAGATAAATCGGGATTTTCTCCAGATAATAAATTTTCTGTATTTTCTGAGATAAACTAGGATTTTCTCGAATTTGAATTAAGCTGAGATAAACAGGGATTATCTGAGATAATCCCAGTTTATCTGAAATAATCTAAGATTAATTAATAAAAGTGGTTCAGGCGTGCCATAAATTTCAGATAATGAATTATCTCATATCTCGAGAAAATCTAGGTTTATCTCGGATTCTAAATATACAAAAGAACAATGTAACGAGTGTTTTAATTGGACGACACTGAATCCGGCGTTTAACGTTTTACTTTCTCTTTGAAACCATGATGGTGACGAATTCACTTCCTATTATTGGGTGAACGGGGATGTGCCAAAATATGGGTCATAATTTTGCGAGATTTTATTTAAAATTAGCGTCCTTTTCAGAGGAGGGGCGACATTCAGCATACGGCACGCAATTTTTACTGATCGATCGCTGTTATTGTGTCATTTATCACTACTCGTGGTGTGAACATCACCGTTATTGACACCTGGACAAGCGAAATTTGTTGAATCAATTATAAAAACAAGTAATATACAGAAGGGCTGATTATTAGTATACTATATAATAAAATATTAATTTTCGCGAACCATTTAGGTCACAGAAATTCCAAAAAATGGCATCAGTTAGGAGAGTTGTACAAATGATGTGAATACACAGAACCCGGATCCAAATTATCTTTTACTAAAATTATTCATCATTTTCTGTTTTGTATGTACTAACAACATTTCATTTTTCTACAATTTCGATTAAAATATTATAAAACCTGCAGTTCAATAGGTCACATGCCCCAAATAAACATTCCCCGATTGGTCGAACTACTGTGGCCTCGGTGTAAAGCAACGCAAGCCTCGATGTAAAGATCACGCTTCCAAAAATAGAGGTATGTCCCAACTTAACATTCCCCGATTGGTTGAATTGCTGCTCGATGTAAAGCAACGGAAGCCTTGATGCAATGAAGAAAAGGGGTTGACAGGATAAACGTAATCGTTATAAATTTTAACTTCATGGTTCTTATGCAAGCAAATTTAATAAACAATGATTTTATACAGTTGTGTTATTGTTTTCACCTTACATAGGGCTTTATTTCTGATCTTATTTCTGTGTACACAATTCTGAATCTACATATTTCACCTATATCAATATTAGGTAATCCGTTTGGACGATTCCATATACTATTATGTTTTAGGGTTTTTAGCTTCTGTGTCGAGTTGGTGTATAGTATTGAGGGCTATCTGCGAGAAATAAATCTTTTTTTCTGATAGATTAACTAAATCCAAAATGATACATAAACCTAAAATTCGTTTTGGTCTATCCCAGTGATGATATTTGCGCGGGAATTTAGTCCATTGACATCGTAATATAATTTACTTTGGATTATAATTATCTTTAGATGTAATGTTACAGGATTTAATGTGAAATCATTTGTCTCTTCTTTTATAGTACACGAGTTTGACGTCAGGTTTGTACACATGAAGTCTCTAGTCTAAAAAAAGCCAGTGACAGAAGGATAAACAGATATTGAGATAAGCAACTGTCTAGGGCCAAGTAAGGGAGGTGAAAAAGCCAGTATTACGCAGAACGATAAACAGTTACATAGACGGATCCAGGGGGTGGGGAAAATTTGGTTGATTTTATAGGGAAGCAGGGGCGGATCGAGCCATTTTATAAAAGAGGGTTCCCAACTCAGGACAAAGGGTGGGTGGGGGGTGTGTTCCAACTATGTGTCCCCATTCAAATGCATTGATCGTCCAAAAAAAGGGGGGGTTCCAACCCTCGGAACCCTCCCCCGGATCCGCCACTGGGGAAGCATGACGGGAGTGGGCAACCCTTAGGTCAGTCAGCGGCCACCCCCCCCCCCCCCCTTTTATGAAAAGTTGTGGATCCGCCACTGAGATTTATACAAGCAGGTTTTCTTTGTGTAGATACCTTAAAATATCACCAACTGTGACTGAGTACAGAATTTGATTCATTTTAGCTCATTAGCTGGGCTCACTCGCTAAAAAGGTTCATTGCGGGCCTGCTCACCGGCTAACATTTTACGATATTCATGACTCGTGTAGAAAAGCCGATAATCTATACATGTGTGTGAGGAGTAGTTATCAAGCTTCCTTTCGTCTGTAAAATCTGTCTTAGGCCAAGTTAGGGAGGTGAAAAAGCACGTAATAGAACGATAAACAGATGATCAGGTTTTCTTCATATAGATCCCTTAAAATATCCCCCACTGAGGACACAATTTGATTCATTTTAGCTCATTAGCTGCGCTCACTCGCCATAATAGGTTCATTGCGGCTTACTGGCTAATATGTGTAGAAAAGCTGATAACCTATACATACATGTACATGTATATGGTCAGATCATATGTTTTCATACGTCATATGAATTTGTACTATGCATGCCTTTTCAATGGAAATTGTGACGACAGTATGCATTCTTAATAGCACGAAAAATGATGTCAAGAGGATACATATGTCAACCAAAACTTTTCAGCAACGTCAAAATATGTGAGGACACCCTATCAAGATCTATCAAGCTTGTGTTCATGTTGCGTTAAAACTGTTTTAGGAAGGTGAAAAATACCAACAACATAACAATAAATAGATAATCGATATTGTAAAATATCAATGTGTTGAAAAGCCAATGATCTACATATATACTTAAATATGTCAACCATAAAATAAAACTGATTTAATTTACACCACAACTGTAAAAACCTTTATGTTTATATAACTTATCTCATTCTAGTCCATTCAACTGACAGAATCGGTGTACATTTCATGAACTCTTTAATAACAAGAATCATCATGGACTATTCTTTATAACAATATCTGTTAGCCATTTAGGGGTCTTTTGCATTCAAAGTTTAGTTTTAGTGGGTTTGTTTTGCGAAAAAGAACTCAATTTCCAGATCAAAGTTAACATTTTCTATATATTTTGCTGTGTCAAAATGACCTAATAAATATAAAGGACAGTACCCATATAGACCCAAAAATGGTATATCACATTCTACACATGACATTTTAGCAGGAAAGACTGCCATTGGAGTATATAACTTTTAACCTGTGTATATATAATTAAAATACGATAATAAAATTCATGTCTTTTTCAGGACCTCTGATCCAACCATGTAGTATGGCATGTTTGTGAGATATGGTTTTGGTGGATAGGATGTTCTTGAAGGACCTGTAGTACAAAGTATATCACTGGATTGAGCTCTTTGTCTAAGTGTATTATTAAAGTGCTTTGCTTTGAGCTCAGTTCATTGTTATGCAATTCATTCTTTGTGAAATAAAGATTTGACAGACAACTCCCATGTACAAGGATTTGTCAGGGTAGTGTCCATTCTATGTACAATGTAAGTAATAAGGAGATAAAAGCATTTTATTATGATTTGAACCAAACATTTTTTGTCCATTAACCAAATTTAAAAAAAAGAACAAATTTACCCGACAATGCTACACTCGCTACTAGCAATATGATGCTAGGTTGTTTTAATACATCTGTACTGCCTACTGATGACTCGGTCCTGAGTGTAAATGGTCATTCAGTATGTTAAAAAAAAAAGGGCAAAATTTATAAGGCCTATCTGGCCTAATTGATTTCTAAAACTATATTTCATTGTACATGTTCAACATTTTTCATTCATTTGTTTGTTTCTTAATTTGTGTGAATTAACATTGTTACAGTAAATGTTAATTACTACACTTTCATACCACAACAAATACTGTATTGTATCATTTATATTTGTATCCATATAACAAAAAAAATTGAAAAGAGAATAATTTTGCAATACCTTTTTCATATTGAATACTATAACTTTTTTGATATTTAGACATATTAAGTAGATTTTCATAATACCCACTTGACATGCTTGAAATTCTATCGGATTACTTTTGGAGCAGTTATGAGTCTTTGAAGCATGCTCACAAAGGTTTATTTGTTGATATCATTTTCATATTGGTCAAAACTTTTTTTTGCTTGGGCCAGCTTTGGAGGAGATGTTATCAAAGAATTGATAAAAAACAACACAGAAGTTTACTTTCTAGCTCTTCTAGCCCCAAGCATCATGTCAGGCATTGTCATTACTAAAAACCAATAAATGTCTTCTAATCTGAGAAACAATTTCGACATTTTAACAGAATATTTTACTAATGATACTTACAATCCACCAAAAGTAATATAAATAGAACCATACAAATAGTAGTGAGCAAATACATATAAAAAAGATGTGGTATGATTGCCAATGAGACAATTCTCCACAACAGACAAAAATGACACAGAAATTAACAACTACGGGTCACCGTACAGCCTTCAACAATGAGCAAAGCCCATAACACATAGTCATTTATGTTATTTATGTACACAAAATAAACGAAAAACAAATATTATGTAACACATAGACAAACGACAACCACTGAATTACAGCCTCCTGATATCATGTTCTCAGATATCATCTCCCATTTAAAAACAAATCACATGAAAAAATGAACATATTATGTGTTGCTCTCCTAGCTACAAAATGTAACCAAAATCAAAGATGTGGAAAATATTCTATCATAATCATTTGGTAATTAATGCAATTAGTGCCTCTTCCATGCCCGTCTTGAACATAAAATCTAAATATTAAATAAACAACACTCCTCATGCTCAGGTTGGTTGTCATCGTGCAACACAGTTAATAACAACATATAGGAAAAACATAGAACTCCTTTTGTCATATATAACACTGTCAAACATCCAAACATACTATCCACATTCATCTGTGTCCACACTTGTATACAATATACATATACTTTGTACATACGTAATAAACAAATTTGGTAGCTATTTCTTTTACACAAACTGACTGTTTATTACCGACGGCTAATTTCGACACCGATAATCATTGAATTCTCATATTTTAATTCATTCAGTCGGTTTTAATTTTTTAATCGTGACAAAGTTTTGTAAAATATTTAATTTTAACTATTGCGTTATTTCGTCATTTGTCAGTAAACAAAATAAATAGCACTAGAAAGAAGGCAACTAAGTAATCCAATACACAAATGCACGATTCAATTATGGAAAAAACAATTATTTCATCATGGTCATTCATTAGACATAATTTTGATTTTGTTTTCAAAATAATTAAATACATAAGAGTTTATATGCCACGAACCTTAAAGCGCCAGTTATTAATTGTAGGATATAAACAATAAATGTACATTGTCTGAATACAAAATGTGTGTGTACTCGCTAACACGGGTGTCATTCGGTTTATCGAGAGAAATGATCGTGAAAGAATATCTAACGGAGGTCAAGTATTGCGAGACGATCGTGAAAGCTCTGGTACCGGATCGTGAAAGAAATTTAATCGAGAAGACATATGAAAAGTTATTAAATAATCTAATTTAATTAATTACACGGACAAATTTACAACAAAATAAAACTGTCTGTCAAAATGGTCGAACATTATGATCAGTATGTGAGAAAATCCAGTTCTAAAAGTACATAGTTTTTACAAAACAACAAAAGGCATATTGCTCCTCGACATTTCAGTGACATCAAAAATGTAAACAAACATGATTTTTTCACAAATTCCAATAAAATAAACTATTTTTCTTCGAAAAAGGACATTCTATTTGAATGCATCAAATGGTTTTCATAGTTATTTTGTATAAACATAATCTGAAACTTGGTAAAAAAAGAAATATTTACACAAAATTGATATTTCGGATCGTGAAAGATCACGTACTGGTTTATGAAGATCGTGAAAAGGATCGTAAAAGATCTAATGCTACGAAGACGTTCATATTATTCTTCAATTATATGATAATTAATATTTGTTATTGGTATTAAAAAAAACTAGATTGGCATGACTGACCCGGGTCTCTTTTGCTGGTGAATAGGGCTATAATCGTTGGATCTAATATCTTATAATACCACACAGACTTGGTAAATTGTATCAATACCAGTCCATTTGTCCGTCCTTCATAAGTATTGTTTTTTTTTATACATTAAGATGTTTTATTTTGTATTTATAACTTTGAATTCTCATCTTTATGCCCATTATATTTATAAAGCTTGCATACCTGTATGCTATAGTTCCACGGTATTTGGTGTATGGTGTACATGTCTGTCTGCATGTTTCATATATGACGTCAATTGTATTTGATATATTGAATGATAGTAAGATGTCTGTGTCTGACTGTCGGTCAGGGTTCATATACTTTTGACCTCATGTTCCGAATTAATTGGCCAAACATAACTTTTACATTTGTCAGTTTCTAAGGTACTGTAAGCATCGGAACTCCTATATTTGGTGTACGGGATTTTTGTAGATATCTGTATGTCATGGTTCATCTGACCTTGACCTCTTTTTATGAATCATTGACAATTTTAAGAGTATGTGACACTTCTAGTAAAACCCTTAATATTACAGAAGTTCAACAAATATACTATCATAAGTAAAGCAGACGAGACATTTCAGCATTTGCGCTCTGGTATTCTTTATTCTGTAATATATAGTTGTCTCATTGGAAATCAATCCACATCTGCTACGTTGTATACAAAGATACATATAACAAAATGTTGGTTATCGTTCAATCTCAAATTTTTCATGAAAGATGCTGTTTTTGCTATAAGTTTTTGGTTGATGGTTAACTTTTTGGTTTGATCGTTGCATACCCATATTATTGGCTAAATAATGGCGGTCTGCCTGATTTGTACTAGTCCGATTCTCAGAGCTGAATTTTTTACACTGATTTAGACACGTTTTAAGTTAATTTCTTTTAACTTTAGAGGTAAAGTGTTGAATTTAAAAAACAAATGATAGCTTTCATGTTCGTTCTTATCAAAAAAGTTACTGGCTTCAACCAGCTGCAGGTATATCAAATGGTAAAAGAAATATTGATTTCTGATTATTAAGTCTGGTCACGCATTATCTTTCACGATCAAAATAATGCGTTGCCTGATCTATCACGTTCAAGTTTGATGAAAAATCAACAAAATTCAAGGTTTTCATAAACAAATGAACGATTTTAAGGGAAGAGCATACTTTTATTTTACTGTACTTTCGGACACAACAAAGATTAAATTTCAAATATATCATGATATATTGAAATATGACCATTATAGGTACAAAAAACGTGTTTTTTTAATTAATCCCATAGACATGCATTGTGCCTTTTGTGTTTTTTCATAAAGTACTGCATATTTTCTTTATCTTATTGTACAGTAATGTTGAGGAAGTTGAATCATTTTGACAGACATATTTTTTTGTTCGGATTTGTTCCGCATTTTGAAAATTCAGCGATTTTTTCACACATTCTGAAGTAGAATTTACATTTAATTACATTCACGATCCGGTACCAGAGATTCCACGATCGTCTCGCAATACTTGACCACCGTAAAATATTCTTTCACTATCATTTCTCTCGATAAACCGAATGACACCCATGGCTAAGAAACAGGAGAAAACCTCTTCGTTCTGTTTCTGTAGTAGAGAATTGATAAGAAGTAGTGGATTCGTAAACGATAATCAACGAGCGACTTTAGTGGCAAGTTGATTATCGTTTCCGAATCCACTACTTCTTATCAATTCTCTAGCTTAACCCATTTCTATTAAAACGACTGTCTGTTTTACGTTTTGACAATGAATCAACGATATTTCATAAAAATAGTTTAGTATTTTGTCTTTTTTATTCTATAATAGCTGGAAATGATTATATCCACACGGTTCGCATCTATAATTAGACATTTGACAAGTTAACATAAGTTTAAGATAACTTAAATGGGGGTGTTAGCTCCCCTTTTTAACACCAGATTTTAGTTTTGTATATACATATTTCATTTAATGTTTAATCATTACAAATTATTTATATTGAATAGATTTTGGTATATTTAATTTATTCAAAAAGACACATATTAATATACAGAATTTATTTATCTTGTTTTGAAAAGTTAAAAAATTTTAATTACCAAAATTTAGAACCTTCAAAATTTATATATATAATATTTAGCAACATGTTTTGGTTAATTGAAGACTAAACACCGTTAAGCCGTTCTTAGTCAAAAAATATTGATTAGGTAGATGCCATAAATCTGCCATTTCATAATGCTCAAATTCATGTTGCTTTCCTAAAGTATAAAAATTACGATTGTGCTTACGATTTAAATTGAACAATTATATTCAAATCAGTTTAAACTGTTTCCGTTTCATTAAGTTACGATTATTTTAACGTTATAATTTCATTTGGCATATATCGTTCACCGGTAAATAAACTAGTTTTATCTGAGGTACGCATTCTGAATCCCCATCAGAATTGCTCTTGCTACGGATGTACAATGAATAATTATCTTGATTTCATAAACTTACCATCAAGCTGTTCATAGCTGTGATTGTCTAGTCGTTGGTAACGAATGTCATAACGGTGATATTAACAGTGCAAAGTTCGAACCTTGTATCCGGAATGAAATTTTTTCATTGTAATTTTTTTCTCGATAAAAATAGTTTTAATCTTAGAGGTATTATATACTTCATTTTCATGTAAAGGCGATGATTTTGTTTCTGGTTTTACAGTCAAAGAAGTAGTTTTACGGTCGTAGCTTATATATCACACTTTACTCAAATTAGAGTCCGTTCAATGTTGACGTGATATAAATAAATTTGAAAAGAACATGAACAAATCCAGACATAGTATATATATTTTGTTAGATAACAAAAGCGAATTATCTCTGAGATAGGAATACAGTTTATTGACATGTATTGACAGTTGTGCGTTTTAAGAGTGTTATTTAAATAATGCTTTATGTGAGCACTCGTGGTATAGTGGTATCATGCATAGACTGAAGACTCTACTGATTATGAAGAAAATACGCGCGAGTTCGAACCCTTCATATGCCACTCGTTTTTGAGAGGATAAAAAATCGTAAGTTCAAAGTTTCAAGTTATAAAATAAGTTATCTTAAGTGAAAAATAATCCACTGTAAGAACAATAGAATGACGTCAGAGAAATGGGTTAAAAATCTTGAACCAAAACGTTTTATTCTTACAGGTAAATGTAATTACAGGTGACAAGATTGTCAAAGCTTTACCTGTTATAGTGCTAATATATAACAACTGCCCCCAATAAATGTTCACATAACAGGAAAAAAGTAATTAAAGTTTGTTTAAGACTGTTCAAAACAATATTTTAATTCAGGCACGAAAAAGAAATTTTGAAAGATTTATATTCTTATGGTTTCTGTTCAATCTTTTTCTCAAATATTTTATTCTAATAATATCTTTTGACTCGAAAACTAGCATATATTTAAGGAAGGACTTATCTTTTTAGACAACCAGTTGGATTTTTGTCGAGCCTGCGACTTTTGTCGCAGAAAGCTCGACATAGGGGGCCGTTAGCTAACTTCTTAAAAGCTTTATATTTTAGAAGGTGGAAGACTTGGATGCTTCAAACTTTGTATATAGATGCCTCATGCTACGAAGTTTCCGTCTGTCACATGTCCATTTACCTCATTTTCATGGTTCAGTGACTACTTGAAAAAAAAGTTAAGATTTTTTGTAATGATAATTTCTCTCTTATTATGAGTAACATGATAACTATGTTTTGTATTTGCGTACCTTGCAAGGTCCTCATGTCCGTCAGACAGTTTTCACTTGACCTCGACCTCATTTCATGGATCAGTGAACAAGGTTAAGTTTTGGTGGTCAAGTCTATATCTCAGATACTATAAGCAATAGGTCAAGTATATTCGGTATATGGAAGGACTGTAAGGTGTACATGTCCAACTGGTAGGTGTCATGTGACCTTGACCTCATTTTCATGGTTCAGTGGTTATAGATAAGTTTTTGTGTTTTGGTCTGTTTTTCTTATACTGTATGCAAGATGTCTACTATATTTGGTGTATGGAATGATTGTAAGGTGTACATGTCTAGCTTGCAGGTGTCATCTAACCTTGGCCTCATTTTCATGGTTCAGTTGTCAAAATTAAGTTTCTGAGTTTTGGTCTTTTTTTCTCATACTTTTTCTTTATTCTCAATAAACTATATACATGTACATAGGTATAGAGAAGACATTTATGTACAATATTTACAATAAGACAGAACAAACAGAACTATTGCTCAGACAATATATGAAGTACATTTTAGCCAGGAGCACATATACCTGTGTTGATAATCTTTATAAATTTACAAAGTTTAAATCAGTATCGATTTGTGTTTTGAAGACATAATCTGCTTGTATTTAACAGTATTTCCATTTTTAAAATAATAATGTGACATACAATGTTTCCTGTTTTCTTCAAAGTATTTGCATTCTAATATGTAATGAAATTCATCACCAATGTTATTTTTATTACATAGAAGACACAATCTATTACTTCTAACTATATTATTCCATCTACCCTGTTCAATAGGGAGCTTGTGATTTGTGGTCCTAAATCTACAAAAATCAATAGACAGTTTGTTCCCAAGAATTTCAAAATAATCTTCTTTTCCAAAAAAATCTTTAAAAAGTTTATAATTAAGTGCTTTTGGTGAGTTTTCAAGCAAAGAATGCCAGACTTGTACAAACTGATCTTTAAGTCTGACCTTGATGAATGAAACTAACCATTTACAATTCATAAAAGATTGCGTTTCCCACACATTGGGGATACCACATTCATTTAAAATAGTCTTTACTCTGTTTAACCATGAAAAATGCACATTGTCATTAATAGACATGTGATAACACAATTCATATAGGGTATATGATAGTTTTGTCTCTTTACCAGAATTTAATTCCCCCCAAAATGAGATCAATCTAGTTTTTATGTCCAAGTCTATAGGATATCTTCCAAGCTCCCCATAAATCATGTAAGAGGGTGTTGATGTTTTCAGACCTAATAATAATTTACAAAATTTTAGTTGTACCTTTTCAATTATCTCATTATTTCCGATACCCCATAATTCACAACCGTACAGTAATATTAATTTCACCATTTTATCAAATAAGTCCAACTGACTACATATAGAAAGATTATGTAGACGACCAGTCTTAACACTTCGTAAAAAGCCTTAGTAGCCTTTTGTACATTGATTGCTTCGTTTTATTAAAATTACCTGTTCTTGTTAGAATTATGCCCAAATAGTTAAATTCATCAACGATATCCAGTTTTTTTTCATTAAAGAAACATTGAAAATTACATGATGGTCGTCTCCTTGAAAAAACCACGACTTTTGTTTTATCAACATTTACTTTTAGCCTCCATACATCTGTGTATTAGTAATCTAGAAAACAATCTAATAGTTTTTGGAGTTCAGTTGCGGATTCGGCTATCAACACAGTATCATCAGCATACAGAATAATAAAAAGTTTTAAAAATATGTCAAGTTTTTCTTCAAGCTCTGTTGAGACTGATTTTAGGCCCTCTATATTACAGGTTTGGAAAAATGAATCAAGATCATTAAAAAATAGAGAAAAAAGAAAAGGCGATAAATTTTCGCCTTGTCTAACCCCGTTATTACATGGGAAAAAATCAGACACGGAATTGTTATATGAAATACATACATGACTTAGTACCTTGATACATATTTACAATAACATTATACATACATCCATTCATATTATTCAAAAGCATTGCGTCTCGCCAAATCGTGTCAAACGCTTTTTCAAAGTCGACGAATGCACAAAATAATGTTTTCTTTTTTAATTTTACTAATACTATATGCAATAAGTCTGTTTTTTAGAATTTATCAGCAATAGGTCAACTATATTTAGTGTATTGAATGATAGTATTTAAAACATGACATTTTCAAAATTTCGGTGTTAAAAAATATAGTCTTTAAAAACATATAAACTTTATCAAATACAATAATATTTATTTAATAAACATTTACACAAGCGACGACCAAAGACATTGTTCATCGTTTGTTGATGTAAAAAAGGGAGAAATAGAAACCATTTTGTCAAATTTTTTATTAGAAGGTATAAAGTTCAGAGAGTTTTTCATAAATATATTCTTCACGGCCATATATTTCACGGAATGATGATAAACTTTTATTACAATTACATATCGAGGTTATCTAGACAGGTATATTATCTGTTTCATCAAACAGCCCAACGAAACATATACCCAAAAGACAGCTGTGCAGTCCTTTTTTTATTGCACCTTTTTTTTTTTTTGCACCATGTGCACTTTTTGTTCCTCACAGCAAATTAAGATTCACAAAGTAAGAACATTTCTGTAGATTCTTTGTTTTTGTCCAAAATGAAATTTGAGAAAGCAAAGCATATATTGACATTTCTGAAATACAGATTTAAATAAAATACTATTTCCTTACAAAACAGTGATTATAAGGTCCTTTGTGCTCTTATAAACTCCTTTGTGGTCCTTTCTGCTACATTGTGTTCAAAGTAGGTCCTTTCTGCTACATTGTGCTCAAAGTAGGTCCTTTGTGGTGTTTACGAGACCAAAAAAAACATGCTGTCATAGTGTATTGGAATGTCGAAAAATAAGTCTCAGAAAATAATCACTGTGTGGGATTCTTTCATGAATTTGGTTTATAATTTAAAATGTATAAATGATTTGGTCCATTTTAGAGGTCAATGCCTAACTCTATCTAAATCAATAGGACATTCATCGAGTACCATCTATGACTATAGGACATTCAACAAGTACCTGCTATAGCTTTGGGACATTCACCAAGGAACTGCTATAAGTATAGGACATTCAACAAGTTCCTAGTATAAAAATAGGAATTCAACACGTACCTGTTATATACTACTATATAGAACATTCAACAAGTACCTACTATACCAATAGGATATTCAACAAGTACCTGCTTTAGATATAGGACATTCAACATGTATTTGCCATCACTATAAGACATTCAACAAGTTCCTACTATAACTATTACTACTCTGTATATCTATCACCACTCTGTATATCTATCACTACTCTGTATATCTATCACCACTCTGTATATCTATTTCCACTATATCTATCTCTCGTTTGTATATCTATCAATACTCTGTATATATATCGCAACTCTGTTAATCTACCACCACTCTGTATATCTATCACCACTCTGTATACCTATCACTACTTTGTATATCTATCCTCAATTTGTATATATATACCACCACTCTGTATATCTGTCCCAAACCTGTATATCTATCAACATATTGTATATCTATCACCACTCTGTATATCTATCACCACTTTGTATATCTATCACCAATCTGTATATCTATCACCACTCTGTATATCTATCACCACTCTGCATATCTATCTTCACTCTGTATATCTATCACCACTTTGTATATCTATCACCACTCTGTATATCTACCACCACTTTGTATATCTATCAACACTCTGTATATCTACTACCACTCTGTATATCTATCACCATTCTGTATATCTATCACCACTTCGTTTATATATCACCGTTCTGTATATCTATCACCACTTTGTATATCTATCACCACTCTGTATATCTACCACCACTCTGCATATCTATCTCCACTCTGTATATCTATCACCACTTTGTATATCTATCACCACTCTGTATATCTACCATCCCTCTTTATATCTATCACTACTCTGTATATCTACCACCACTCTGCATATCTCTCACCACGTTATATATCTCCACTCTGTATATCTATCACCACTCTGTATATCTATCACTACTCTGTATATCTATCACCCTTCTGTATATTTACCACCACTCTGTATATCTACCACCACTCTGTATATCTATCACCACTCTGTATATCTACAACTACTCTGCATATCTATCACCACTGTGTATATCTATCACCACTCTGTATATATATCACCACTCTGTATATCTTTCAACACTCTGTATATCTACCACCACTCTGCATATCTATCACCAATTTATATATCTATCACCATTTTGTATATCTATCACCACTCTGTATATATACCACCACTCTGTATATCTACCCCACTCTGTATATCTATCACCATTCTGTATATCTATCACCACTCTGCATATCTATCTCCACTCTGTATATCTATCACCACTGTGTATATATATCACAACTCTGTATATCTATCCCCATCCTGTATATCTACCACTACCCTGTATATATATCATCACTCTGTATATCTATCACCATTCTGTATATATATCCCCACGCTGTATATCTAACACCACTCTGTATATCTATCTCCACTCTGCATATCTACCACCACTCTGCATATCTATCTCTACTCTGTATTTCTATCACCACTTTGTATATCTACCACCACTCTGCATATCTATCACAACTTTATATATCTATTACCATTTTGTATATCTATCACCATTCTGTATATCTACCACCACTCTTCATATCTATCACCGCTTTATATATATCTATCACCACTTTGTATTTTTTATCACCACTCTGTATATCTATCACCAATCTGTATATCTATCACCACTCTGTATATCTACCACCACTCTGCATTACACACATATATATCTCCACTCATTCATCGAGTACCATCTATGACTATAGGACATTCAACAAGTATCTGCTATAGCTTTGGGACATTCACCAAGGAACTGCTATAACTATAGGACATTTAACAAGTTCCTAGTATAACAATAGGAATTCAACACGTACCTGTTATATACTACTATATAGAACATTCAACAAGTACCTACTATACCAATAGGATATTCAACAAGTACCTGCTTCAGATATAGGACATTCAACATGTATTTGCCATTACTATAAGACATTCCGTAAGTTCCTACTGTAACTATATCTACTCTGTATCTATCACCACTCAGTATATCTATCACTACTCTGTATATCTATCTGCACTCTGTATATCTATCACCACTCTGCATATCTATCACCAATCTGTATATATCTTCTATCACTCTATATATCTACCACCACTCTGTATATCTATTTCCACAATATCTATCTCTCGTTTGTATATCTATCAATACTCTGTATATATATCGCCACTATGTTAATCTACCACCACTCTGTATATCTATCACCATTTTGTATATCTAACACCACTCTGTAAATCTGTCTCCACCCTGTATATCTACCAACATTCTGTATATCTATCACCACTTTGTATATCTATCACCACTCTGTATATCTATTACCACTCTGTATATCTATCACCACTCTGCATATCTATCTTCACTCTGTATATCTATCACCACTTTGTATATTTATCACGTCTCTGTATATCTACCACCACTCTGTATATCTACTACCACTCTGTATATATATCACCATTCTGTATATCTATCATCACTTCGTTTATATATCACCATTCTGTATATCTATCACCACTTTGTATATCTATCACCACACTGAATATCTATCACCACTCTGTATATCTACCACCACTTTGTATATCTATCACCACTCTGTATATCTACCATCCCTCTTTATTTCTACCACCACTCTGTATATCTACAACCACTCTGCATATCTCTCACCACGTTATATATCTCCACTCTGTATATCTATCACCACTCTGTATATCTATCACTACTCTGTATATCTATCACCCCTCTGTATATCTTCCACCACTCTGTATATCTACCACCATTCTGCATATCTACCACAACTTTATATATCTATCACAACTTTGTTAATCTATCACTACTCTGTATATCTACCACCACTCTGTATATCTATCACCACTCTGTATATCTTTCACCACTTTATATATCTACCACTACTCTGCATATATATCACCACTCTGTATATCTATCACTACTCTGTATATATATCACCACTCTGTATATCTTTCAACACTCTGTATATCTACCACCACTCTGCATATCTATCACCAATTTATATATCTATCACCATTTTGTATATCTATCACCATTCTGTATATCTACCCCCACTCTGTATATCTATCGCCACTCTGCATATCTATCTTCACTCTGTATATCTATCACCACTTTGTATATCTATCACCACTCTGTATATCTACCACCACTTTGTATATCTATCAACACTCTGTATATCTACTACCACTCTGTATATCTATCACCATTCTGTATATCTATCACCACTTCGTTTATATATCACCGTTCTGTATATCTATCACCACTTTGTATATCTATCACCACTCTATATATCTATCACCACTCTGTATATCTACCACCACTCTGCATATCTATCTCCACTCTGTATATCTATCACCACTTTGTATATCTATCACCACTCTGTATATCTACCATCCCTCTTTATATCTATCACTACTCTGTATATCTACCACCACTCTGCATATCTCTCACCACGTTATATATCTCCACTCTGTATATCTATCACCACTCTGTATATCTATCACTACTCTGTATATCTATCACCCTTCTGTATATTTACCACCACTCTGTATATCTACCACCACTCTGTATATCTATCACCACTCTGTATATCTACCACTACTCTGCATATCTATCACCACTCTGTATATCTATCACCACTCTGTATATATATCACCACTCTGTATATCTTTCAACACTCTGTATATCTACCACTACTCTGCATATCTATCACCAATTTATATATCTATCACCATTTTGTATATCTATCACCACTCTGTATATATACCACCACTCTGTATATCTACCCCACTCTGTATATCTATCACCACTCTGTTTATCTATCACCACTCAGCATATCTATCTCCACTCTGTATATCTATCACCACTGTGTATATATATCACAACTCTGTATATCTATCCCCATCCTGTATATCTATCACTACCCTGTATATATATCATCACTCTGTATATCTATCACCATTCTGTATATATATCCCCACGCTGTATATCTAACACCACTCTGTATATCTATCTCCACTCTGCATATCTACCACCACTCTGCATATCTATCTCTACTCTGTATATCTATCACCACTTTGTATATCTACCACCACTCTGCATATCTATCACAACTTTATATATCTATTACCATTTTGTATATCTATCACCACTCTGTATATCTACCACCACTCTTCATATCTATCACCGCTTTATATATATATATATCACCACTTTGTATTTTTTATCACCACTCTGTATATCTATCACCACTCTGTATATCTACCACCACTCTGTATATCTACCCCCACTCTGTATATCTATCACCACTCTGTATATCTATCACCACTCAGTATATCTATCACTTCTCTGTATATCTATCACCACTTTGTATATCTTTCACCACTCTGTATATCTATCACCACTCCGCATATCTATCACCAATCTGTATATATCTTCCATCACTCTGTATATCTACCACCACTCTGTATATCTATTTCCACAATATCTATCTCTCGTTTTTATATCTATCAATACTCTGTATATATATCGCCACACTGTTAATCTACCACTACTCTGTATATCTATCACCACTCTGTATATCTATCACCACTCTGTATACCTATCACTACTCTGTATATCTATCACCCCTCTGTATATCTTCCACCACTCTGTATATCTACCACCACTCTGCATATCTATCACAACTTTATATATATATCACCACTTTGTTTATCTATCACCACTCTGTATATCTACCACCAATTTGTATATCTATCACCACTCTATATATCTACCACTACTCTGCATATCTATCACCACTCTGTATATCTATCACTACTCTGTATATATATCACCACTCTGTATATCTTTCAACACTCTGTATATCTGCCACCACTCTGCATATATATCACCAATTTATATATCTATCACCATTTTGTATATCTATCACCACTCTGTATATCTACCAACACTCTGTATATCTAACCCCACTCTGTATATCTATCACCACTCTGTATATTTGTCACCACTCTGTATATCTATTACCACTGCATATCTATCTCCACTCTGTATATCTATCACCACTGTGTATATATATCACAACTCTGTGTATCTATCCCCATCCTGTATATCTACCACCACCCTGTATATATATATATATATATATATATATATATCACCACTCTGTATATCTATCACCACTTCGTTTATATATCACCATTCTGTATATCTATCACCACTTTGTATAGATATCACCACTCTGTATATCTACCACCTTTCTGCATATCTATCTCCAATATGTATATCTATCACCACTCTGTATATCTATCACCACTCTGTATATATACCACCACTCTTTATATCTATCAACACTCTGTATATCTACTACCACTCTGTATATCTATCACCGTTCTGTATATCTATCACCACTTCGTTTATATATCACCATTCTGTACATCTGCCACCACTCTGCATATCTATCACCACTCTGTATGATCTATCAAAGTTTACTGACTTTGAACATGTTGAACTAGGTTATAAAATGCTAGTACTATCAGATCGTTCTTTTGTGTCCTATTTATTGGTATACTTTTTTTTGTCTGTATTGTGTTGATCTGGCCACCGATTCACAAAGCCTTCTTAACTTACGATCACCGTATCATTTTACGATCCGTGTACGTGTGGTTCTACGTTCCCGTTACGTGTGTTTCACATAGGCATCGTAAAGGACTACTAAGTTGATCGCAAGTTACGCACTGTGTATCATCGTAAGTGTATCGTAAAACGGAACTCTAGCTGTAAACAGGAGGTGTGAATCGTAGTTTATTTACATCGGGATATGGCACACTCTTCTTTCACAGATCGATGAGTCGAGCATGCCGATGAGAGCGGACGTGAAAATGTTTGCAGAGAGAATCCTTCAATATCATTGAAATTGTTTTGCCAAATTGGTTTCATGGATAAATATTGTTATCCTTACATCTTATATTTTATGTTTTGGATTATATTTTTTTGTTGAGGAAAGTTTCTGCAGATATTTTCAGGTTTGTTTGAGACATGTGGTCAGATGGAATCCATAAGAAGTTTCCATGTGGGAAACTATCAGACCAATCTATTTGATGTCTGAGGGTTTTAGCTGTTGTTCCCCTAATGGATCGGTAGTTTCTTTCCGAGATGCTTTATTGTAGGATTTTCGGCTTTCCTCTACCAGGAATACAGCTGGGCATTTAGCGGTATCGGTTTGGAATCCAAGTATGTCCTTTCAGGTTTCTCGTTCGTTGCCTTGACATTTGTGCGGCATCCGGGGTGACCTTATCCTTTATTTTGTATATAATTGTTTCTTTATTTTGATTTTTTTATATTTGTGAGGACGAGCGAATCAGGTGTGTTCGTATGTTTTTCATTTGTAGACGAAACACAAGCCTTGTATCTTTGATGGGTTACTTCCTTTGATATTCAATAATACTTTTTTTTTTGTATCGGAAATTTGAAATAATATATAGGAGAGTGACGAGACGTGTTTATATCTGATCAAAGAATTAAACGAATTTTTTAACAATTATTTGATAATGTCTAAAGTTATTATAGTACTGCAATTTTAGAGGAGATATGATTGATTGATTGCTGTTTTCTGAACGTACAGTGGCAAATATTTCATGCAGATTTATGAGCAAGAGAAGAATTTTCAAACAAGAAATAAGAAGTTGCATGCGTTGTCGTTGAAAAGAATTAAATGAAAGTCCAATAAAAATAAACAAAACCAGTGTATATAATGTGCGAATCCTGAAATACCATTTTCACTGTATCCGTTATGAATTTCTAATGTAGAATGATAAATAAACAGACGACAAATTCATGATTTTTGAATAGAATAAGAAATAAGATATAATGTGTACTGTTTTTATAAATTCATGATATAGGTATGAGATGCGGACGGGTTTTCATCGCGCCTACAGCCATCCAGGTGTAAAATTGATACACAAATAGATAAATATTAAGAATAGTTCACGAACAGAGCGCGCAAGAGATTTGAAAGCAGCAGTTAAGTTTCATTTGCAGAAAAATGTAACTTTTAACATAATTATTAATGTTGTATAACTTAAAACAGGTTTTGTTATTCAGCTTGTTGATATTGAATTAAATTCCTATATGCTGTTTTCATTATGCGATTCATGTTTACTGTCGAATAATGATACTAGACTTTAATTTTCACTGTAGGGGCGATTCATTTCTATTGTACATGCGATGCATTTTCACGGAAGGAAATTAATTAATTTTCATCATATAACGTCTTAATTCAGCCGACTCTCTAACAAAATTTATGAAGTCAGAAGGATTGATTATATGTGACCCGCCACGACATTTCCAGGCTTATGGAGGTAGAACATCATTGTGAGAAAAACGCTGTTAACTATATGTGACTAGCCACTTCCAGGCTTATGAGGGTACATTGTCTAAACTTTGCTTTTTGTATATTTATCTAGAACATTCTGAAGCAAAAAAAACTCTGTCATGTTATTATGAACTATTTTTTGTAATAACAATGAAACGAGTCATTTCGAATACCGACATGATAATGAGACTGTTCGATGAAGAATTTTTCATTATCGAAGACACTAATTTATAAAATACAAAATTATCGTATTCTATTGGCGCTTAGTAATCTTCAACAGCGTATTTGAATAAAAATTTCAAACGAATTAAATTTACAACATTACAAACAGTTCTTGGCTCTATTTTAGAAAATGTAATTTAAACTTGTTAAAATGAAGTTAGTATAAAATTTGTCAAAGAAAGCTTTTAAAATTCCTTTTTTTCAATTTGTCTTTTAACTTAGATTTATGATGCATGTCTCTATACATAGTATGCGACGCGTAGCAGTTTATAAGTAGTTTTTCTCATATATGCATTTGATACAGTGCATTTATTATGGATATATTTTAGACTCCATTTATGAAAATCTATAGATCAGAGAATTTTGATTTTTTGTATCAATTTAAAATGTAGATTCAAATATTTATATGTCGTTGATACAGACAAAAAGATCTTATCATGTCAAAATCATGATACAACAGGAAATTTTCATATGCACGGTCTGAACACAAGAATTTACAGAATAAGCATATTTCTTACTGAATAGAGAAAAATGGCCAAAAGAATTACAGAATACAGAAATGTAAAGCCAACCCACCCCCCTTCCCCCCCCCCCCCTAATCCAGACCCTCATATATCATTGTGACGGATAGTTTTGTTTGTTCTATTTAACTGTTTTTATTTTCGAAAAGAATATTTGTACAAGGTGTTGTTAATAAATGTAACGGACAATATATACCATGCCCTCTCAGCCGACGTCGTAATTTCATTTTTAATGAAAGAAAGTATTTAAAAGCTTCTCTCCCTGTGCAATATGATTTATTAAACTCATTAGGCAGAGCATTTTTTATGACTACTTGCATAATTGTTTAATCGTATTAAATTCTGTATCAAATTTATATTAATAATAAAAGTTTCAGATCTTTAATATTGAAAACGGGTTAAAATTATTTACTTGCATTAATATTGATATAAAAACATCCAGTGCGTTTTTTTTTTTTTTTGTGTTTTTTTGTAGATCTAAGAAAAAAGCAACTCTGTTACACTAAAACAATTGACTAATTAAAATTGTCACATGGTGCCTTCTTATGTCGTGATCTGTAATTTATATATTCGCCATCCGTAATTATTATCTAAAATGTTTATTTGGCATGCCATACTCGATAGAAGTGCGGACGTGAAAGAAAGCACTCTGCACAAAAACGTGAACGGAGATTATATTTCGATGATTTCGTCATTTATAGCCCACCACCATTTATAAAATATAATACGCGAATCTGAAGATCTGTATTAAAATTGAATGTTGACACCGATGTCAGGTTTTGTTATTCAGCTTGTTGATATTGAATTAAATTCCACTATGCTGTTTTCATTATGCGATTCATGTTTACTGTCGAATAATGATACTAGACTTTAATTTTCACTGTAGGGGCGATTCATTTCTATTGTACATGCGATGCATTTTCACGGAAGGAAATTAATTAATTTTCATCATATAACGTCTTAATTCAGCCGACTCTCTAACAAAATTTATGAAGTCAGAAGGATTGATTATATGTGACCCGCCACGACATTTCCAGGCTTATGGAGGTAGAACATCATTGTGAGAAAAACGCTGTTAACTATATGTGACTAGCCACTTCCAGGCTTATGAGGGTACATTGTCTAAACTTTGCTTTTTGTATATTTATCTAGAACATTCTGAAGCAAAAAAAACTCTGTCATGTTATTGTGAACTATTTTTTGTAATAACAATGAAACGAGTCATTTCGAATACCGACATGATAATGAGACTGTTCGATGAAGAATTTTTCATTATCGAAGACACTAATTTATAAAATACAAAATTATTGTATTCTATTGGCGCTTAGTAATCTTCAACAGCGTATTTGAATAAAAATTTCAAACGAATTAAATTTACAACATTACAAACAGTTCTTGGCTCTATTTTAGAAAATGTAATTTAAACTTGTTAAAATGAAGTTAGTATAAAATTTGTCAAAGAAAGCTTTTAAAATTCCTTTTTTTCAATTTGTCTTTTAACTTAGATTTATGATGCATGTCTCTATACATAGTATGCGACGCGTAGCAGTTTATAAGTAGTTTTTCTCATATATGCATTTGATACAGTGCATTTATTATGGATATATTTTAGACTCCATTTATGAAAATCTATAGATCAGAGAATTTTGATTTTTTGTATCAATTTAAAATGTAGATTCAAATATTTATATGTCGTTGATACAGACAAAAAGATCTTATCATGTCAAAATCATGATACAACAGGAAATTTTCATATGCACGGTCTGAACACAAGAATTTACAGAATAAGCATATTTCTTACTGAATAGAGAAAAATGGCCAAAAGAATTACAGAATACAGAAATGTAAAGCCAACCCACCCCCCTTCCCCCCCCCCCCCTAATCCAGACCCTCATATATCATTGTGACGGATAGTTTTGTTTGTTCTATTTAACTGTTTTTATTTTCGAAAAGAATATTTGTACAAGGTGTTGTTAATAAATGTAACGGACAATATATACCATGCCCTCTCAGCCGTCGTCGTAATTTCATTTTTAATGAAAGAAAGTATTTAAAAGCTTCTCTCCCTGTGCAATATGATTTATTAAACTCATTAGGCAGAGCATTTTTTATGACTACTTGCATAATTGTTTAATCGTATTAAATTCTGTATCAAATTTATATTAATAATAAAAGTTTCAGATCTTTAATATTGAAAACGGGTTAAAATTATTTACTTGCATTAATATTGATATAAAAACATCCAGTGCGTTTTTTTTTTTTTGTGTTTTTTTGTAGATCTAAGAAAAAAGCAACTCTGTTACACTAAAACAATTGACTAATTAAAATTGTCACATGGTGCCTTCTTATGTCGTGATCTGTAATTTATATATTCGCCATCCGTGATTATTATCTAAAATGTTTATTTGGCATGCCATACTCGATAGAAGTGCGGACGTGAAAGAAAGCACTCTTCACAAAAACGTGAACGGAGATTATATTTCGATGATTTCGTCATTTATAGCCCACCACCATTTATAAAATATAATACGCGAATCTGAAGATCTGTATTAAAATTGAATGTTGACACCGATGTCGATCTGTTGGATGTAGAATTTATTTTCAAAAAAGGTGTTTTTTAAGGATATACCATTCCATAGAGATTACATGCTTAACAAATTTCTGCAGTTTTCAACTTTGTTTAGTTTTCAAGATTGATATGATTTGGAATAAATGACGATTTAACAAAATTATTTATGGTAACTTTATAATCAAATATAACTCATATGACACTCTATGTTGTGCTAAATATTTATTCTTGCTTGGTCTTCTATCCGTTAACGGGAATTACAGGTTTACGAAGAAAACATTATGACGGCCGGTACGATCACTATCGTTGTGCAATATGTAGATAATAAAGAAATATAAAAATCTCAGATATAAGTATAACAAGCTACGGGTATATAACTCGAAGTCGTTAGTTTTGCTTTGTTACGGTGGGACAAAATAAAATGGGCGCTTTACCGGAGAACCAGTGAGTAGCGCAAAGCTAACAAAACCTGCGTTTCAGGAGTAAGTGCATGGGACCTATTTGTATCATGTTTTATATCTGGTTCTATTGCCAATGTTATTTAATTGATACTGTGTCTATCCAGTCTGTATCTGGATATAATATCCATTTCATTTTCAAAATGATCAAACGAAGAAAGTGTGGTTCTAATATTGAAGATTCTTCTCCGTCTTCTAACATTTGCGGCATCTTGATCGAGAATAAAGCAATCTTAGATATGGTTTAATTCATATTCGCGGACAAACTATGATCGAGATACGACTGGGTATAGCTGTAGTAAGTTACGCCAGGATTTACGTATTATTTACGCTCATCTTAACTTACGACGGCTTTGTGAAACGACTGTAAAACCTACGATTTATTTACGATGAACGTACGTTGACACGTAGACTTTCGAAGGCTTTGTGAAACGGTACCCTGGACCTTTTTCAACAAATTTTTACTTTAAGTTCTGACTTCGGTCTTATCCCATGTGTACAGTTTCAGTTTAAGGTATGGTTTGGCACTAGACCTTTTTTTAGCCCCTTCCAAATATGCATGTGCCTTCCTCCGTCATGACATATTGTGTCATTGAGTCTTTGTTTCTGTATTTCATTTTGTTTTTGTTGTAAATATAAATCAGGCTGTATGTTTGCATATTTGCTTTTTTTTTTACACTCGTCGTTTTGGAAATTAAAAAGAAGATGTGGTATGATTGCCAATGAGACAACTCTCCACAAGAGACCATATGACACAGAAATTGACAACAATAGGAGAAGACGTTACTAAGTTGTGTCTAATCCATTTGTCATTTTTGAACAATAAAATATGTTTAAACTAACAACTATAGGTCACCGTACGGCCTTCGAAGCTAGAATACAGTGTTGCTGTTTACTGAAGTTACTCTTAGACTAGTAGCTCTGTACTGTTTTCTTGATGTTGGAGGTCCATAATATTTTTTTGACGGTGTTGTCCATGTACCATTTTGTAGATCGTACTTCTTGGGCATATGTTTTATAGCGACACGCAACTAGAACTTTGGCTATTTTTCAGTTTAAGTTGTCGTCAGCTAGCAATTTATCTATTCTTTTTTCGGGCTGATTACAGATGTTGTTCAATAGTCCAAGTACTCGGATATGTAGTTGGGCTTCTACTGGTAGTATTCCGTTTAGGATGTTGATAGTAACATCTGCTACATGTACATAAGTTGGTAATGAGAGTATAAGCTTATTAGTAGCTTTTTCTGGAAGTTTTCGATTAATTCTGGTGAACTTGTTTTTGGTAGCTTTAGCTCTTATCCATAGAGAAGTACTGGAGATACGTAACACGAATGACCGAATGACACTTGGAATGACCGTATGACACATGAAATTTTATTCTTAGTTTAAACAGTATTTATTAATGAAAAATTTTACAAGAATAAAGTATTAAAATATTACATGAAGTTTTAATCTAAGCACATATATGTGAATTTTAAACATTGATTTATAAATAATAGTACATTAAAAGTGTATGTTATAACTAAAACATGATTTATTTAAGCAGGCAAGTTCATAAAATGTTAATATAATTTCGTGGATACATCTGTTCCTGATTGCATATATACGATCGCTCAATGTGTTCAAGTTGGACTACCAAAGTGGGGCCCTCATTTGTAAAATATATTATAACTCACTGACACTCCATGAATTGAAATGTATTTCATTTAACAGTCAACAAAAATTATTTTAAGTAATAATTTTGCGGTACGTTTTAAAACCGCTCAGGGCCTCCTGAGTGCACTCAGGACATGTAATAGATATTTTAGTGGGCGTTGAGGGTATGCGTCCGATAAATTATTTATTTTTTTATCTTAATATTTTTGTTTGAATAAAATTAATTGAATATTTCAGAAGTTATTGAAGTGTTTATTAACACGCGCCGTTATTTGGAATATGTCATGCATGACCGATGATCATATTCGATACCAATTATCATGTTGATTAGGTCTATACAAATACTTAATTAGGTCGTCTGATCTTTAGTAATTAGTGAAGGTAATCAACACATACTAGTTAACCAAGCATGAAAGGTTTTCTTAGAACAAAAATAAAGATAAAAGTTGCAAAAAATGTTAAATAAACGTTTCGTTTTGTTTGTAATAATATTAAAGCCATTTGAGAATTTTAAGAAATCCATTCAGTTTATTTAATTTGAAAACGTTAACAAATATAGATCTAATTCATTGCAAAGTGTGGCGTCCTTCAGGGATCAAAACCCCGTTTTAACAGCGTTTGTTTAAAGGTTAATTATGCATTGGCCACGTGTCGTTAAAAAACAAACTGATTAACAATATAATAGAGTTGTAAGGTAATAAATATTTCAGGTATTGGGCATTTGTCATTATCATGATTAGATTATCTAATTGACAACAAATACTTTATACAACTTACCAAGTAAGTACTAAAATGTAACACTTTGCAATAAATGGATGATAAATTCCTGCACCATATTTTACTCTTTTAATAGGGAAAATTAAGGAAAGAAAAACGGCGCGTGATATTTTTTTTTTAAAGATTATAACTTTCTAAAAGAAAACTCATTAGAACTTCGAAATGGTGTATTTCAACTTTGCTTAACTTATTTCAACATTTTAGTTATTTGTCCTAGTTAATTATGCGGTTACCAGATTTATGTAACATATTTCACTATCTTCATAAAGACAAATACGGATATAACATTCAAATTCTCTTAAAAAAAAACCTCTCAAGACAAACTTCTAAATTCTAGATCCCTCTGATCTTCATTATTATCGATACACTTGTCACACATGTACATCCTGAATAAATCAATTGTTATTTTTATCAAATTTGGAAATTTAAAACTTCTAAAACGTTTCCCGTAAGAGCGTAATCTTTCATTCTTCTCTATCTGTATAGATGCACCATTGTATCTATATCTTATCCCTTATGACCATGAAATTTTCCTCCAATGTGTCGTGGCTTTCTATTGGCTACTTTTTTTCAGTTAATCGATTTTCTCAAAATTCTCAGATAATCCCGGATTTTCTCCAGTTAATTATTTATCTAATTTTGTGAGGAATATAATGAATTATCTCAAATATGCATTAAGCTGAGAAAATCACGGTTTATCTTAAAATTCTGAGATAAACCGGGATTATCTAAAAAAAATCGAGATAATCCCGGTTTATCTGAGCTTAATGTAAAATAGTGAGATAATGCTAGTTTATCTGAGATTATCTATAAAAGTGGTTCAGGCGTGCCATAGGTATACAATGAGAGAGTTTTTTCATAGATACATATTTCGAAGTCGTGTTATCAGACAGCACAACGACACAAATAACCAAAAGACAGTTGGACAGACAGACGTCCATTTTTAACATTCTGATTTCGTGATGAAAGAAAATATATAAATCATTTGTTTTTGTCCATAATAAAACTTGATAAAGCAAAGTATAACATATTGTCATTTCTGAAATACGGATTATAAAAATAAAGCATTGCACCATACCGATCCATTTTGCGTCTTGTGAAACATCTTCATAGCAATTATCATTCGTAATGTTAGAAAATTTTGGATAGATAATGTGTTTTTGTTCAGAGTAATTTTTGATAAAACAAAGTGTATATTGACATATATTTATAGCTTTCGTCAACATAATGATATATATTCAAAGACGAGAAATTACTGCCATGCCGATTTTTTTTTCCTCATATGAAACAATGTTGTCATTTTTGAAATATGGATCATCCAAATTCCTATTTCTAGCATGAATACCACGACATGTTCTCAAAGAAATATACCGGTAGTTACTGCTAGAATACCTTACTGCGAACCAGTTCCTTTTTGCGTCTAGTGAAACATTTTAATTGTAGCATATCAATTTGAAAAAATAGTTTGATTGCATCATTTACCAGAAATTAAAATTTATATTATCATACAAATATAAAACTGCTTGTTTAACGTCCAGTGACAAATATTTCAGACATATGCAGAACGAATCCTCTGTCCAAATGACACAATTATGACGTATTTTTCGCTAACAAATAGCTAGTTAATTGGTATATGTGCGTACCTTGCAAGGTCCTTATGCCCGTCTGACAGTTTTCAATTGACCTCGAGCTCATTTCATGGATCAGTGAAAATGCAAGTGTGTTAATTATTAAATAAAGCATGTAATTACTATTTTTCACTTTTTTATACATAATATATATAAATAACCCGAACAATCCAAACCATCTTTTTCATCGATATCTTTTGTTAATCACAACAAGATGTGTTATTTGCTAGATATTTATGATGCATACCATTAAAAGTGAACAGACAACACCGTGCTGTAATCAATACTTGTGGGAAAGTCAAATGACCAACGCTTAGTGAAAATGAAATAACAAACAACCATCAATTCTGAAATTATCTTGAACACAAAAATTCACAGCTGCAGACTCCTTCATCTCTTCTTCTACATTTGCACAAGAGAAATTTTAATAGCAGATACCCGATTTGATGCCGTGCCAACCGTAGCACGACATGGGAGCCGAGATTGAACGAAAATAATTGACATATACACTTAATATCAATGTACGTTTTATGAATCATAATCAACAGTATTGGAAGTATTTTTAGCTGCATCATGGCATTATTTTCACTTGGATATAATACGTATTTATAGCAAACGATAGTGTGTGTACTCGATTATGCTTTCAAGTAACTGTTGCACGGATGGTTTATAAGCAGATTTAGTAGACATTACTTTATATTATATCTGATTTTGCATGCTATAAATATTATGAAAAAAGTATAACATGAATAGGTTGGAATTTTATGGGTAGGATTTTAGAAAACATGACAAAATAAGATCAATTTCAACATACACAAGCTAGTAATCTCATTTTTAAGGTATTAATGCCTCGCACACCAGGATCAAGCTAGCAGCCACTACGCTTGCAGCCAGTTTTCAGATATGACTATAAACCCAAAAGTTGCATCAGATTCAAACTTAGTTAACTTGAAACCGTTTTTATTAATATATGACTACTAAATTATCTGTTTTAAGGATACAATTAAGCAGTCAAAAACACTCGGATTAAATAAATTTCAAAATTTCAGTTCGTGTTCATTAATTTAACGACAATTCATTTAATAGTGTCTTTGACTGCTTCATTTTATGTTAAAAAAACACACAATATTTAGGGGTTACTGGTATATTAATAAAAAAAAATTAAGTCATAATGAATCTTATGCCATTTTTTTATGGTTTATAGACATATCTGAAAAATGGCTGCTAGCGGAGTGGCTTGTCGTTCACACGTACATTTAATTCGAATTTGAACGATCTTGGTCGAGCGAGTATTACTATATAAATAACACATAGCTGGGATTGTGATAAAGCAGATTGTTACCCCGAGAAAACATTGTCAACTGAGGCGAAGCCAATGTTGACAATGTCTTTTCTCGGGGTAACAATCAGATCTATCACCCTCTCAGATATGTGTAATTTAATTTATTATACTGAATGTTCTGTTATTACTGTCGATTAAATTTCAAATTCAAAGTAATAAACTACGACGTCTTGTACATAACAACCATCCGTATTTAATAAAGCGCACACTTGATCAAGCGTCTCCGTGAAGGGTAATAGAGTATTTACCATAGAATAGAGTAAATTGTCTCCCTCGTATTAACCAAACAAAATCTGGCATTTTGACATGAAGTATAATGAAGTAAATTAACACCCTCGTATAAGCCAATCAAAATATTGCATTTTTACGTGAAGTATAATAAATAGTATCACATTCCAAGTGTGCAAGCTTAAATAAAGAAGTAAAGATGAGCGCAATCAGTATCAAATCTTTGCATTCTTCACTGCAATTCAATACCTTAATAGTTCTTATATTTTTTCTGTGTTTTCACAGAAATCGTCTTACACATGTATGAGAAATTTTACACATAATTAAAATACGAAGAAAGGATCAAATTATAAGATACGCTAATAAGGTATCTATTATAGAACACGAGTGTTAGTGCAATTTAGTATAAGCTGGTGACGATGGATTGCTGCTTAAAGTCAAGCGGCAAAGTTGATTTTTATTAAGGACGGGAACATATGTTAATGTGATATGCATAATAAACCCTGCTTTGTACTAGACCGACTTGCCGGGATGGATTTACAACTTGCTCGCTCACAAGGCAACAGTCCGTAGGAAGACATCAGATGCGGATCCAGGAATTATTAGGCAATGTTTGGAGTGGAACATGTAAAACATTTTCATTAACCATAAAAGTAGCTCCATAAGGAGGATTCGGCTAAAATCCGCCGCTTCACATGTCACCCTAGTCGGACACCTTATTCTAATTCCGAGCCGACCAGTCTTTTCTCTTACTCCTTAATGCTGCGTGCTCAGCGTAGTCGCAGCAAATGTCACTTTTAAAGTTTTTGTTTTGAACAAGCCGGGTTTCGATCCCATGACCTCCTGCACTCAATGCAAACATGCTACCACGACAAAACTGAAAGTTGTTCTTGTTATTTTTATGCCCCATCTACGATAGTAGAGGGACATTATGTTTCCTGGTCTGTGCGTCCGTTCGTCCGTTCGTCCGTCCGTCTGTCCCGCTTCAGGTTAACGTTGTTGGTCAAGGTAGTTTTTGATGAAGTTGAAGTCCAATCAAATTGAAACTTCGTACACATGTTGCCTATGATTTGATCTTTCTAATTTAATTGCCAAATTAGATTTTTGACCCCAATTTCACGGTCCACTGTATATAGAAAATGATAGTGCAATGGGGCATCCGTGTACTATGGATACATTCTTGTTAAATATAATTCATTGCTTCTAGATATTGCTTTTTTCATCGGCAACAGACTTATAAAGATTTATTATCAAATTTTATGCCCCCGCCGTAGCGGAGGGGGCAATAAGTTTTTTATCCTTGTCTGTCTGAACTTCCTTAAGAACGTCCCAAAATTGGTTTCCGTTCTCTAACATTAATTTCCCTCAACCAAATGTTATGAAACTTATACACAATGCTTATTACCGCAAAACATAGACCAGGGTTGCATTTTGGTGGCGTCATTTAAACCGTTCTAGAGTTATGCCCCTTTACAAATGGAAAAATTGCTAATTGTTTTGTTTCCGTTCTCTAACTTTAGTTTGCCTCAACCAAACTTTATGGAACTTATACACAATGTTTATTACCACAAAACACAGACCAAGTTTAAATATTGGTGGCGTCTCTTTTGCCGTTCTAGATTTATGCCCCTTTACAAATGGAAAAAATGCTTAATTTTTTGTTTCCGTTCTCTTACTTTAGTTTTCCACAACCAAATGTTATGAAACTTATACACAATGCTTATTACTACAAAACACAGATCAAGTTTGAACTTTGGTGGCGTCATATTTTACCGTTCTAGAGTTATGCCCCTTTACAAATGGAAAAAATTGCTGGATTTTTTGTTTCGGTAGTCTAACTTAAGTTTGCCTCAACTAAATGTTATGAAACGTATACACAATGCTAATTACCACAAAACTCAGAGCAAGTACAAATTTGAGTAGCATCACTTTTACAGTTCTTGAGTTGTGTCCCTTTCTAACATTATATGCAAGCGGGGGCAGCATCTGTGTCCATTCCCATTTATTTAGTTTATTTTTTGAGAATGCATTTCTTAAAGGTTTGATTTTTAGCGGAAAAAACAAATTCGGTGACCTTATTTAATTTTTACTGTAACGTCACCACAACTTCTATACTCTATAACGCTATTTTCCATACAGTGTCGTAAAAAATCGTGAGCGTGAACTATTCCTAACTATTGCCAATTCTCAAGCGTAATCAATAGATGAGGAAATAGACTTACTAGTTTTTAAGGACATTTCTGCTGCCAATACAAAAACGCACATTGGCAAATATGTAAATATACTGCAAGTGAAAGAAAGTTACTGTATAGACTGTAACTCCATCTTTTCTAAATTAGACAGGGTTTCGCATCTATTTTCACAAATGTTTGTATTGTCCTAATTTTTATGAATCAAATATCGAGTTTGAAATTGTCCCGATTAACACAGTGTTGACAGAATGATTCTCATGATACATATTCTATAACTGAACTTATAGGTCGCGCAAACCTCCTCAAAATTTGTTGTTTACTCAGATATCAGAATGTCTGTAAAAGTGCTCGTACTCTTTCTAAATGATATCAAAATTGCCCTATGCAGGTACAATCTTCTCATTTTATAGATATCAATGTCAGAATGACGATAACAGAAAGTATTGAGACATTCAATGCAGTTAACCCTGTAACGATATACATATAGCAAGCTTATTTATTCGTAAGGGAGCTACCATTTGACTTTAATCGGGGGAAAAAGGGGGAAGGATGAAAAAATATTGTCCTGCATTTTTTTTTAATTGTAATCTCTGTCCTGCCTTTTTCTTTTTGTTTTTCCCTCTAACGTCCTGACGTTTTTTTTCAAATTTCACCCCAGCCCCCGCTCCCCTAAAAATGAAATGGAAGCTTCCTTATAATATTAACGTGACGTCACACTGTCTGGTACATGTAGCAATCTATTGTATGAACGATTTATCTATTTACAGGAAAGAAAAAGATGACTTCTACTCAAGGCATGATACATTTACAGGAAAGAAAAAGATGACTTCTACTCAAGGCATGATATATTTATAGAAAAGGAAAAGATGACTTCTACTCAAGGCATGATATATTTACAGGAAAGGAAAAGAAGACTTCTACTCAAGGCATGATATATTTACAGGAAAGGAAAAGAAGACTTCAACTTAAGGCATGATCTATTACTGCTGTATAAAGACACCAAATAAAGGACAGAGCTTATTTTCTATTTAATCTGTATGGTTTGAATTATAATATTTGCTGTAAATGTTGAACAGTTGAAATTAAAACCACATTCTGCAAGATTATAAACTCACTTCAAATGTGTCAATTTTTTTCATGGTCTCCCATAGGGTGTAATTTTTTTCAAACGGGCTGGGAAATTCACCAGATTAAATTGATTGATTGATTGATTTGTTGGTGTTTAACGCCACTTTCAACACTATTGTGCTATACCGTGGCGGTCATTTTTTATTGATGGAGGAAGCCGGATTGCCCGAAGAAAACCACGAACCTTCGATAGGAAAACTGACAATCGTGGGCCTAGTCAA
The DNA here is from genome assembly GCF_021869535.1 of Mytilus californianus. Classification (NCBI taxonomy): domain Eukaryota; kingdom Metazoa; phylum Mollusca; class Bivalvia; order Mytilida; family Mytilidae; genus Mytilus; species Mytilus californianus. The sequence goes on from NW_026262581.1 coordinate 1,440,229, forward strand.
TTAGGATTGGAGTCGAGCGCACCTTGCACGAGCAGAATTCGAATTCATAATCTCAGCGATGACTGGCTAGTGATACAGTAGTTGGACTACTTGGAGGACTTGGCCACCGAGGCCCCGACAGATTAAAACATACGAGTCAATTTATAGCTATTCATAAATAAGGGGATCGGGTATGATTGTCAATGAGACAACTTTTCCTCAAAGATCATTTGTTAGTGGTTTTTAACAATTAACGGCAACCTTGCGGCCTTCAACATGAGAAAAACCATACTGTTTAGTCGCCTATTAAAGGCCCCTATATACATGATTACAGTTAAACAAGAGTTTGTGAGGAAATTAGCCCATTTCCTATACTGTATCATCTCTATTTCTGATGTTCGTTGTTTAATTTATCAGTGTGAATGTTTCCCCAGCCAATGATTCCTTTCAATTGTGTTATCTTCTGCTGAAAATGTTTCACCACAGTGACTCTTTTCTATTCTTACAGTATCCGTTAGACGACATATTTCTCGCTGTTGTATACAACGGAATGTGCAATCATTGTGCAATGCATGAGTATTTTCTTCAAGCCTGTGAACTTATTTTGGTTATCATCTCTGGGAATAATTCCCCAGTCTATAGATAACTATTTGGTTAGAATCTTTGTGAAGAAATTTCCCCAGTCTAAATATTTTTTTTGGTTATCAACTGTGTAAGGAAATTTCCCCATTCTATTGATTTCGGTATCGTTCCCCTCTTTTTTGGGAAATTTCCCCAGTCTATTGATTTATTTTTGGTTATAAAATTTTAGTGATTTCGTTTTCGTTATCATCTTTTTTGGGAAATTTCCCCAGACTTTTGATTTCTTTTTGGTTATCAAGTTTGTAGGGAAATTCCCCCATTTTAGTAATTTCGTTTTCGTTAGCATCTTTTTGGGGAAAATTCCCCATTCTATTGACTTATTGTTGGTTTTTATCTATTAGGGGTGATTTCCCAATTCTATTGACTTCTTGTTGGTAGTCATCTTTTTGGGGAAATTTCCCCATTCTATTGATTTCTTGTTGGTTATCATCTGTTTGGGGAGATTTCCCCATTCAATTGACTTCTTGTTGGTTATCGTCTTTTTGGGGAAATTTCCCCATTCTATTGATTTCTTGTTGGTTATCATCTTTTTGGGGAGATTTCCCCATTCTATTGACTTCTTGTTGGTTATCGTCTTTTTGGGGACATTTTACCATTCTATTGATTTCTTTTTAGTTTTCATCATTTTTGGGGAGATTTTATCATTCTATTGATTTCTTTTTCGTTAACATCGTTTTAGGGAAATTTCCCCATTCTATTGATTTGTTGTTGGTCATCATCTTTTTGGGGAAATTTCCCAAATTATTGATATCTGATTGGTTATCAACTTTATGGGGAAATTTCCCCAATACTTGTTAACAAATAATTTCTACATTTCTTGTATACGTAAAGTAAAACGTGTTTATTTCTTGAGATTGTTCTCTAATTTTTGTTGTGTAGCGTTATTTGATACCATCATCAAATATATTTGTTACAATCATGCCAGTTAAATGTTTGTTGGAATATTTTGTTCACACAAATAGAAAACATTGAAAAAAGAGAATAAAATAGAAATTCTCTTTTTCAAATAGATTGCGTTTTATTATTAAAAATTACCTTGTGTATATCTAATCCATAAATATTTTACCTTGTGTATATCTAATCCATAAATATTTTACCTTGTGTATATCTAATCCATAAATATTTTGCATTTGCAATTTCATCAATACGTAACAAGTCTTTCTTCCGTTCGTTTTCCGTTGCTCTGCAGTTTGCTGCAAATCTCATCACATATGCAGTAAAGCGGGTTAATTTTCTATAAGAATTGTACTGTTCGATATCTATGATTTCTCCTATACCAGTACCTACATTTTGATTAGTATCCGTTGCTTTAATTTTGTTATCGTCCTCCGACATTGAGTGTAGAAAACGCAGTTTAGAATCTTTAGGCACAACCGAGAGCACATTTGGAACTATTCTGACTCCTATTACATACAATAAGTTGCCGTCCGATGTACGAAAAAACATAATCCGTGACCGCGGAAACGACGACTGGGACATCCAATCATTGAGGGTAGTAAAAAAGAGAGAAAGGATTAGAAATTTGACCGACCGCTTCGTTTATTGCCGGAACATTTTACGGACAGAACAGAAAACAGTCGATGACACGTGAGATATGCTTATTTTGTGAAGAGCCGCATCATCCGAATACATGAAAAAACGTGAAAGATGTTGAGAAACACAAAGAAATTGTAAAGTGAAAAAACGTTTGTTTTAACTGTTTCGGAAATCACAGAGTTGCTGAATGAAAACCTGAATTTAAATGCCGACAGTGCGGAAAGAGACATCACATGAGTATACATGTACACACCACGGAATTAAAGAGCTTGACAGCAAACAGCAAAAGCGCACATAAGACCGTAGCACAAACAACCGTAGAGGAAACGCCACTAAAGCCGATCACATTATTCATTCTACTGTTTCCGCACATATAGAAGTTCTCCTGAAAACTGCCGTAACACCAGTTTGGTCCGACAATCGATCCATCGTTACGAATATCTTACTTCACGAGGGAGCGGAGAACTCATTTATAACTGAGAATTTAGCGCAAAAATTAGAAATCGAGTCCACCGAAAAGATTGCACTTAAAATATCTGGCTTTGGAGGAAACGAAGGACAGGTTCGTCATCTTGATAAAGCAAAAACAGTTATTGAGACAGTTGATGATAAAGGAATAGAAATTGAAGTAATCATCGTACCGAAAATTGCCGCTCCTATTCAGACTAAATCACGGAAGGAAATTAAAGCACTGCCATACTTACATGGATGACGACTAGCACATCCTATATCCGCAGAGGACAAATTCAACATAGCCTTGTTGATTGGCGCAGATTATTACTGGTCAATAGTTGAATAATAAGATAAAATGGACCGACCGCAGTAAAGTCTATAATTAGTCAACACCCTGTTGCCAAGGAATCATCTACTACGCCGATGCGCATTGTTTATGATTGTAACTGCAAAGATGGAAAAGGTAATCCAAGTCTAAATGAATGCTTAGAATGACACCCGCCTGTTATGAATGACATTATGGAAATCCTTATGAGACTTCGCGCTAGGAAATATGCTACTACCTCAGAGATAGAAACAGCATTTCTACAAATACAGCTCGACGAGAAAAAACCGAGATGAAACGAGGCTCCTGTAGCTTAGCGACCCTGCAAATACATCAAGTTCACTAATAACATATCGCTTCAAGTCCGTACTCTTCGGAGCTATATGTTCGCCATTTATTTTGAGCGCCACACTTCTCAAGCATTTTAAGGAAAATCCGGGAAAATTTTCAGATACTCTAGGAAATGGGTTATATGTGGACAACATTTTAACTGGCTTTGATAACGAAAATAGCGTAAAAGATTATTACAGGAGATCGAGAGAATTACTCACGAAAGGCGGATTCAACCTATGGTATTGGAATTCAAACAGTCTAAAATTACAAGAAATCGCTTGCAAAAAACCTTAGACAAAGATGAACTCACTAAAATTCTTGGTATGCAATGGAACGCTAAATTGGACAAGTTGTTTTATCAAAGTAACAACTTCGAGATAGACGAAGAAGGGAAACTGACAGACAATATATCTTACGACAATCATCCAAGATTTTCGATCCATTAGGATTATTAAGCCCATTAACTGTAAAAGCAAAAATCTTTATGCAATCACTTTGGAAGCTAAATTTGGAGTGGGACGAAATATTACCGGAATATATTCAATCCAACTGGATATCAATTTCACAAGATCTTGCATTGAGATTAGAAATAGAGATCAATCGAAGTACTACAACACAAAACGAGAGTAACACAAAATTACCAACTCACAGGTATTAACCGATGCACCAACACATGCCTACGGCGCATGCGCATACATCATGTATGACAGAAAACCAACAATAGTGATGGCAAACAATCGAGTAACGCCTATCAAGACTATAACTTTACCAAAACTAGAGCTTATTGGGGGCTGTAATTGGAGCAATACTTGCTGATCATATCTGCAAAAACTTTCCTGGAACTTTCAGTGAAATACAATTTTGGAGTGACAGTTAAATCGTACTTAGTTGGCTTGCATCAGTAAAACCACAGGGACAATTTTTTAAAAATAGAATTGAAGAAATTAAAAGTATGTGTGGAAAGAATTTATGGAGGTACTGCCCTACGACGGACAATCCTGTAGATCTGCTTACCCGTGGTATAACATCTGAAGAAATGAAACAGAATAAAATCTGGTTTAGTGGACCTAAATGGTTAAACAGCAAAGAAGATTGGACAACATGGAACGGAAACAATGTAACGTCTAGCGTATGTACAACAATGTCGGAGGACGATGACAAAATTGAAGCAACGGAGACTGATCAAAATGTAGGTACTGGTATAGGAGAAATTATAGATATCGAACAGTACAATTCTTGTTGACAAAGGATATAGTGACGTTACCAATGGTTAAATTAAAACGGCATTAAAAGTAGCGTTAATGTTTGGCATAAATTTAACTGCCTCTAAATCACCGACAGTTGAAGGCATATTAAACAAACTTTCGAATTGTAAATGTTATTGTAAAATTGTGCATCGAAGGACATCACTATAATTAGTTTACCGGTTTACGATGGAAATGTAGAAGTCTGTGCATGTCAAAAAGAAGGACCTACAGTAAGCATTTGAGCATGTAGTGACTTCTAGTTCATTTAACTTTGTGCTGAATATTTTCACCACAACTACCTTTGGTTTCTACGTCTAATAGAATTAATAAGCAACGGTTTTTAAAGGTCTTACATGCATTTTTGTAACACTGTTTTTTTAATTCAAGTTATGGCAAGTACAATGGCAATGTATTTTACATGATTGGGTACTCTCTTCCGAGTAGTTTTAGGGTTCTTTGCATAACGACAAGTTCCATGTTATGCATTACTTTTAGATAAGTAAACAGACAATCCATATGTTCATAAAAATCTTAAGGTAAGATGGTTGAACCATGGCATATGCTTTCCTTCATGGGGCAATCCACTATTTAGCTAGACTGATTTTGAACAGTGATCTAAAGTAATGCTAAAATATTCATAAGTGCTTGTAATTTGTACAAGAGCAATTAATCAACGATCTTATTTTCCATACGTCACTCAATTTGCAAAGAAGGAGATGAAAAAGGTAACGACTGCTTTCAGAACATAGAAATTTCGTGTTTGAAAGTAGTAGATTCATCAATTTAGTACGTATGGAATTTTGAAAATATGCTAAATGCAATGTGGTCACGTTTTAGCAGCAATATTTGAAACTGAATTTCTTGTTTGGTAATGAATCGATAGAAAACAAATCTTTATAGTGTAAACAATTTTCTTGTTTGTTACGATTAGCATCATGGCAATGCTATGAAAAGATGATTGTATTTGAATGATTTTTTGCAAAATTTGCATATTTAACATTTGACTAAACGAAATATTTATTTAGTGGTGCGCCTCCTACTATCAGCGTAAGGTATTATTGAAGCATAGTATGGACTGTTAAAGGACAATTGAAGCATTTTATTACCAACGGAACCTAACTTTACTTTTACTAAAAAGCATATATTAAAAGATAACTGAGTAACATTCAACTGAAAATTGCTAACAGTAACATATTACCCGGTTTTTAAATATCTATTGATTACTGACGAGTACAATTAAATGGCATTCGTTTATTGATGTAAAAGGACGAACCTTATAAGGCCTAACTGACTACTAGTATCTAATTATCAAATAAAATAAAGTTGTGAGTTAATAGTCATTGCAGCAATGGTCTATTTGTATACCACAAATTTACAATTCATAAATTTTTTCATTTTCGTTGTACTGCTAATTTCAGTATCCATTTTTTTTAAGTTCATCATTGATGTTTTACTCGACATAACAAAAAAATGAACAACACAATTATGCATCAAAACATTTCTTTTAACCAACGCAATATATCTTGATTGACCTATCATACAATTTTTTTAATCATTGACTAAAAATTATTGTAAAATGTTAACATTTCTTTACATATTGACAACCAATACATGGAAGTCTAAGCAGAAAACTCATTCAAAGACTATATATATCAAAACTTAGTGATGTTATGTCATTACCATGTCTCAATCATCGTCCTTAATTTTTTTAAGTTTGAATCTTTTGCTGGAAAACATCTTTTGCCAATTGGAACTTAACCTGACAAGATTTTTCATTTGAAAGTACTTAAACTATTTGAGTTTCTGTTTGTGTGAGTCGGAAATGCAAAATTATTGATAGACTCAATATTGTGTTCTAAATTTATAAAATTACAGGGATCTTCTAATGAATTGCTTGGCATATCGAAATGGGAATTTTGGGAACGATCCATATATAATATTTCACTCATGTTAAGTTGTTTGTGCCAATCCCAAATGGAGAGGACTGCATCTTTGGAACGTGTGGAAATTGTTTTTTTTTTATAGCATATAACCCTATGAAAAATACATACACAAAGCTTCTTATCACACAGCGTCCGGTCAGAATGGGGACGTTAAATCCGATGCCTCGTGTAAAGAGAGTGCCACGCTCTTTGCACGTTAAGAACCCTTGCAACAACTCTTTGAGGGGTCCGTAGGTGACCTGTTGCAAGGCTAAATTTCTGTCCCTATCCAATATACCCTCATTTCCCGTGGCAGTCTAAATTTCTCCGACCTTTATCCCTTAATCTATTACAGAACCTACCTATTGTATTTATTGTGAACTTGTTCTCGTCCTGAATATGCATGAAATATTTGCCACTGGACGTTAAGCAACCAACAATCAATCAATCTTATCACACATAGGAATTACAGATTTCACTAAGAATACTCTGGTGGAGAGTTTTCTGATTGGCAATCATACCACATTTTATTATTTTTATAAAGTGATCACATGCTAATTTGGGATTTTTTTGTTATGATAAACAAATAAACGAAAGACCATTTAAAACATAAATGAACTACATGTGAAATACATACTAACAACGTGTCAGAAACATTATCACACTTTGAAACCAAATAATACACCAATGCACAATGGAGTGTTCTTTTGCTTATTTTAAGGATATGGTACCTATTTCGAAATTATAAAATGACACCACTTTGGAACATAATTACGCATACAACTGGTTTGAAAATGCATATAAATATCTTCTTTTCAGAAACCGTCTAAAACCTTTAAATTAAATATTGAATGCATGATACTACGATGATACTAATATTGAGATTGTTGTGTGAACTTGAAGTTCAAAATGGCTGTCACCATATAACACAGTTTAACATAGAACTCTATAAGAGAGACATATGACCAATTTCTCACAAACCATATCACACATTATAACTTAATCGTTTACAAATGAAACAGATTGGGTGCGGTACACCGTGCTGAATAAACATTGCTGCTCCACTATGAAAAAAAACAACACTTTTTAGTCCAGCCCAATAAGAACAAATACAGGGAACCATATCTCCATAATATTACTATTCATGTCATCCTAAACACAGTTTATATTTCCCAAATTATCATGACAAAAATCAACTAATACAAATCCAACAATTACTGTATATACTATTCTGTGTCCACATTTGTTAAAGTAATAAAACACCTTTCAGTACGAGCATAAATTATTGGATAATGTTATGTCTAAATGATATTACACTGGTTGATACATCTTCTTAGCAAAAACAGCCATGAGGAAGGAAAAGAACATATTCAGTGTATACTACTTTCAAAGTGTTAGCAGAATACACACGCCTGTGCATTATTCTCATCTTTAAGATTGAATTTAGAAGCAAATTATATTGGACCGTAGGAAGAAATGTCTTTAAAACTAAGGTAGCAAACTATAAGCTACTGTAGTTAATAAACTCATCATATATACCAGGATTAAAATTGTGTACGCTAGACGCGCGTTTCGTCTACAAAAGGTTCATTAGTGAAGCTCGAATCAAAAAAGGTACAAGGGTCAATTAAGGTACGAAGTTGAAGAGCACAGAGCACCTTAAGTTCCGAGACGTTTTGCTAAATAAGTAGAATTTTACTTAAAATACTAATGGCCAGACATGTTTTATAAATTGGCAATTATGTAGGCATGATAGATACTATGTCAAATACTGTACGGGTTAGCTGCCTTAACTGTACATATCAAGATAGACTATTGTTTACTTCAGAAGAAGAGAGGAGGTGTTATTAATTTAACCATAGGATTACCACATGTATGTATGTACATCCTAGTTTCAGACCAGCAAGAAACCCCTGTAGTTTTTCCAATGCATTACTACATATAAATAACTAGTGCCATTGGTGTGTAATGCTATACTTTTAATTTGCCACAACTTTTTTTTCTATTTTCCCTAAAATTTCAAAGCTTAGTCTGAACCTTTCATCTTCAAATAGAAAGAATTATTTTCACTAACAAAAAAATCTCAAGGATGTTCGCTTCATGTAGATTCATTAAAAAATTAGCCCGCTAACCCTTACTTTTCTTTTCATAAATTTATTACATATTTTAAAAAGCCATATTTGAAAATCTCAAAAAATCCTTTTATTTGTTTTATACTTTGTCAAAAAAAGGTGCCAATGTTAAATGTATGAAAAACTAAAGAGAATCATTTCCTGCCGAATTTTCGTTGGCTTATATTCCGAAAATAATGACACGAACCCTAATTTATTTCTGCTTTTTTAGGTCTGTTATTTATATACTATCAAATAATCACAGTATTTTGAAAAGCTTGTTATCATAGCTATTTTGAAACGGAGTAACGAACATCCTTAAGACATAAATTGCATTACATTCAGATAAACTAAAAAACTGATTAGTGTTAACTTTCGCCAATTATTGAAGCTATACGAGAATGGTTTTGATGCAAAATTTCAGAAAACTCTACTATTGATCTGTAAGTTAAATTTATTCAACACGTAATATAATCCTGGTTGTTATTTACATCTACATTTTAGTGCATTTACTACGATATAAAATTTAAATAACGTAATTCAAATATGTTTTAACAGGATTTCCTATGCGAGATTTGAAGACAGCGAGAGGCATTATGCTATCTTAAATTCTTCCTTTTGCTAAATTATATCTGACTATCACATGTTGACAAAAGCAGTCATGAAAAATGATTTTGTAAAATACTATGATTTAAAGTTATTCTTAACAGTTCAACGTATATCATTTACAAAATATAAAGAATAGAAAAAAACAATATATACTAGTAAGTTAGAGATCCTTTCAGCGGCACAATATTCATTTAATCGTAGATGATATATATACCGTACATGTACACGTCATAGTTTAGAGCAGTAATGAAGTGGTGTTGTAAAATTAACAATCAATTTGTATCTTAATGTATAAATTTACTACAAACCGTAAATCAGGGTCTGTATTTTCATCACTGAAATTATAACTAGGTCGGTTAGTACACACACAGTCATCTGAATTGAAGAACGCCGACTTCATATGCTGTTGTAATATGTGTCGTTTAGAATTATCTTCTGAATTAGGAATGTTTCTTGTGATATTCAAATAATGTCTTCCTGTTTTTTCCCTTTCTAATTTGACAAGAAATGAAACACCACAACTCGTTACATTGCCATAATGTCCATCTGAAATATTCATATGTTTAGTATTGACTCCTTTCGGATCAAATTCGCATATAGGATTTTTATTGTCAGAAGCATCATTCACATTTTGTGCTAAGATGCATTCTATTTCATTCGAAATGCTTTCAACGGGCTCTTCCACACTTTCCGAATCTGTATCCTCCAAAATGTCTTCTTCTTCGGAACTGTCTGTCCATTCGGAATCAGATTCTATCTCAGGTGAAATTCCTGATATATTTTTTCTATAAATACTTTCAGCATTTTCAACAAACGTGTTGATGATATAATCCGAATGCTTATATCTGATATGATTTCCTAATTGACTATGATGCACAAATGTTAACGGACACAGACTACAGGAAACTGGTGGCTGTTTTGCATGGATATAAAGATGAGCTCTCAAACTCAATTCATCCTTAAAAGGGATAAGACAAAATGAACACCAATGTTGTCGTTCCATGGTTGAAATTTGAATTGTTGATATGTTTCGTTTCTTGTAACACCTAAAACAAAAAATAATGTCATTGTAATGTACTGTAAATTTCTTAAATATTATATGCAAAAAGTTTACTTTACTTAAAATATATATTATGCATTTACAAATTTTGAAAAATACATGTAAAGTCACGCTGTAAACACAATACGAAGGGTTGCAATGTAACAGATTTATGTCAACATAATAATTCACACATTGTCTTACGTTTCCGTATTATGAAAATATTATTCATTTCATGAATATTGAAACACAGATACGGTAACAGAAAAAAAGAAATAGGTATAAATATGAATTGTAAGATGACAATCGTTCAGTTAACCGACAGGAGCACTATTTAATTGTGATAATAGTTCAGCATATTAAAAATGAAAATGAAAATCAATGCAGTATTGTTTCAAATATACGTCCTCGAATCAAAATATTCAGTTGAAGTGTCAATCGACTACATTGACTGAAATAGCCTCCTTTATTTTATATAAAAGATTATTTTTCTTCAGGTAATAATAAATGTCAATATCTATAAAAATTTCAATGAAGTTTCTCTGTGCCCTTATTATAAATGTGTACACGTAAAACAGATTGTCTACAGGATGGTTGCATTTGAAGCAAACACTTTTTAATTCACCAACTTTAATTTTTCCTTCTGTAATATTTTTTGTTATGTAACTAGGATAAGATACAGACATATATCCAACAATTTCCTAAAAACAGTTCTACATCATTCAAATTCATAACTTTTTCCGTAAAAGAGGGACGAAAGATACCAGAGGGACAGTCAAACTCATAGATCGAAAACAAACTGACAACGCCATGGCCAAAAATAAAAAGACAAACAAACAAATAATAGTACAGATGACACAACATAGAAAACTAAAGACTAAGCAACACGAAACCCACCAAAAACTGGGGGTGATCTCAGGTGCTCCGGAAGGGTAAGCAGATCCTGCTCCACATGTGGCACCCGTCGTGTTGCTTATGTTATTACAAATCCGGTAAATAGTCTAATTAGGTAAGTCACATTCGTGAAAAGGGAAGGGTATTGTAGTTACGAAATAAGGAACATATCCGATATCATCTGTGAAACGGTTATTCCATAACAGTCAACCAACTCGTGATGGCGTCCGTAAAATTTACGAAGGGATGATTTCAACTTCACCATTTGGAACTCTTGGCTTAATAGCTTCCTTGTGAGCAGCAATCCTCTATCAAGGAAATCATGATAGGAATCACAAGCCCGGGAATATCGTATCAATTGGGAGATATATACTCCGTATGCAGGCGCTGCTGGAATGTTGCTACATAGAAATGGAAAGTTCACAATTGGGAAGCTGAAATCATCTCTTTTGTCGTAAAGTTTTGTTTTCAACCGACCCTCATTGTCAATTTCTAGATGTAAGTCAAGATGTGATGCAGACTTAACTGTATCTGAAGTATCCTATTTGTAAATTATTTGTTATTTCTACAACGAAAGTAATTAAAAATTATGGGCTGTGAATTGTGATCACACAAAACATGAACATATATTTTGCACCTTAAACAACCAGATTAATATGATGATTAAATGATATTTCCATGGGATACATTTTGTTATTAGCATGATATTTGAATGAACAAGCAACTATGATCGTTGGAGTTTTCAATCTTACTTCAGTTTGTTGTGCAAAGCCCTAGGACTTACATGATTTTACTGATAAAGGTTCTGGGTATTTTTATAAAGTATGACCCTGAGGGCAAATATGTTCATTTCCTTATTTTGCTATCTGTTATATTATAGTTGACATTTGCTGTTTTTGCTATCTAGAAATTATAAAGCACCATTATAGTATTGACAAGTCTGCCTCGAACCAGTCCTATAGACCTGCCCCATACCATACCATACCAGAAATATTGACAGGTCGTATTTTGACCGTTCCTGTCAATAGGTCAACTCCTGACTTGACCTTAGGACAGGTATACTTTCGACAGATTGTTTAGTTTTACACTTTTAATATCAGACCTAACCTATGGTTTTAAAACGATACAGTCCTTGGATGGTGTAACCTTCCCACTAACACCATACACCATTACACCATTAACCATACACCATTACACCATACACCCTGTGCCATTACACCATACACGTTACACCTTTGCACCATACACCTTACACATTACACCATAATGCAATTTAATTTCAAAGAAAGCGTGCGACTACTAAATTATTTATTTATTTCAAAAAACGAATTTTGATCACAATATTGTAAATTAATGTATAAAATTAAAAATCAGTTCTTATCAATATTTTGCATAGTTTTAAATGTCGTACACCATTCATTCACACTATTCCCGATCGCACGTTACACCATCACACCATTCCCCTTACACCATACACCATAGCACCATACACCTTCTACCATTGCACCATATGTCATACACCATTACACCATATTCGTTTTTTTTTGGGGGGAAGTTTACACCATCCAATGGCTGTAATGGTATCGATTTAGTTTCTAAAACAGCAAACTACTATATTCTTTACATTGTGACTCTTTATATACACATTTAGATTTATTTTATCATTGATTCTCGTATGTATAAAATAATGTTAAAAAAAATTCGCATATATATATATATAGACCCACTTCAGTCTAGGTGCCCGAGTGGTCTAGAGCGCTGGACACAGTGCAGGCGGTGCTGTCACGATATCCCAATAGCATGAGTTCGAATCCCGGCGAGAGAAGAACTAAGATTTGCTTCCGCAAATTTGCAGATTTAACATTGTTGTGCTGATATTTAGAGTAATTATAAATATAATATGTGTTTTCAGCCGTGTATCACCTTCACTGGTGATCCAATCGATGGATCTGTCGTAGAGTTCTCACTTGTTTAGACGTACCTATACACACACATATATATATATATATATATATATATATATATATATATATATATATATATATATATATATATAAGTGCCTATAAATAGCAGCACATGACATACAAATCTATGGGAGTGTGGATTAATCAGTACAGAGATTAATTCAATTACACAAATAAAATTATAGATTGCCTAACAATGTAATTTTAACACACTATTTAGTATGTAAATATAAGAATGTTTTAAATATTTACAAAATGATGTCTTCTTTATATACCAACATTCCACAAGACGAAGGAATAGCAGCGTGTGAAGAGGTATGGAACACTCGTAGTGAAAAAAATCCTCCAACTGAGTGCCTTGTTACACTTCTGAAACTAGTGCTAGAGAACAACAACTTCTCTTTCAATGAAAAACATTATCTCCAGATAGACGGTATTAGTATGGGCACAAAAATGGCCCCGTCATATGCCAACATATTTAAGGGCCAACTTGAAAAACGCCTCTTGGCTAGTGCTCCATACCAGCCCTTATCATGGTTCCGATTCATTGACGATATTGATTTCAAATGGACAGATTCACAAGAACATCTTAATGAATTTCTAGGAAACTGTAACACTTTCCACCATTCAATAAAGTTTACATATGAATCATCTTTAGAGAAAATAAACTTCCTCGACACTTCGAGTTACATCAAGAACGGAACCATTATAACGGACCTTCATACCAAACAAACGGACAAACATCAATTCCTTTCTCCTAAAAGTTGCCATCCTAAACACTGCTCCCGTGGCATCCCATTCAGCCAGGCATTGCGAATCAAGAGAATATGCTCTACTGAAAATACGAAAAATGCTAGACTTGGACAACTACGTAAACATCTAGTTGTTCGAGGATACAATAACAACATAATTGATAGCGCTTTCGAAAGTGCAAACAAAACTAGTCGCCAAGAACTTCTAGAGTACAAAGATAAGAATAAAGCAGCTAACAGAACACCCCTTGTACTCACTTACCATCCTGATTTTAAAAATGTGTCTTCCATTGTTCAGAAGCATTGGAAAATTATAGAAAATGATTCAAATCTTAAAAAAGTATTTTCCCCACCACCAGTTATGGCCTTCAGAAGACCTAAAAACATCCGTGACAAATTAGTGACATCTGTATTAGCAAAGCAGCCTACTCTATCTCCCGGTTGCTACAAACAATGTGGTCGAAGGAACTGCTTGTGTTGTAAAGCTGCCAATACAAGCAGTTCTTTCATCAGCTCCGTTACTAAACAAAATTATACCATCTACTCAAATTCCAACTGTAAAACGGAGAACTCAATTTATATATTAACATGTGACACTTGTGGCATTCAGTATGTGGGAGAAACAATGGACAAATTTAATATTCGGCTCAATAACCATCGTTCATGGTACAAAACCAACAAAAACTGTCCTCTCACAAGACATCTTCGTTCAACGAAACATTCTTTTGATAAGGTTACTTTCCAAATCATAGAAGTCAACACCGAGTGGGACACCACGGCGAGAAGGAGAAGAGATAATATTGGATCCACCAACTCCACACTTTAGAACCTGATGGTCTTAACGAAAAAGATGAGAAAAGATACAGGAAAGATAAAGAATAATTTAGTACACAGCATCGTCCTTTATATCCTGTAATATTGGCCAATGGACGTTGCTAACTTCAACTACCAATTTTGTAAAAATCTTGAACTTCATCCAAATTATGTATTATTTTCAAGGCAGCTAAATTCAAGTGCAACATATACATTGAGCTGCAAAAGTTTCTTATCATCTACATCCGATTTCACCTGGATAGATCTACGCTTGATAAAGCTAGTTAGTCTAGCGAAATATTGCGTTTATTTTCATCATTTTGTAAATATTTTAAACATTCTTATATTTACATACTTAATAGTGTGTTAAAATTACATTGTTAGGCAATCTCTATATATATATATATATATAAGCTTATTTTCCAATTTTGACAGTCTCCTCCTTAATATATGCTTTACATTACATGGATTTTGCATAGTAAATTACTTTGTTGGCCTTGTATTTATGATTATATTTTCGATGGAATGGTCAAAAGAATCTGAATAGTGCCCGGATATATAATTATAAAGTATTGTATAATTTTTTGAAGCGTTTCTGATACTTCACGTCAATTTCGACAGAGACAATGCATTACCTGTCTCTTATTTCGGTTACATCAGGTCTTCAACATTTCATTTGGGAAAAAATAGTAAAATAATATGTCGTGAAATACCACGACTACCGACCAGTTTAGTATCTTAAATAAAAAGAAGAGGGTTGAACATACTTATGGCACGCCTGAACCACTTTTATAGATAATCCTAGATATCTCAGATAAACTAGGATTATCTCAGATAAACTAGCATTATCTCACTATTTTACATTAAGTTCAGATAAACCGGGATTATCTCGATTTTTTTCAGATAATCCCGGTTTATCTCAGAATTTTAAGATAAACCGGGATTTTCTCAGCTTAATGCATATTTGAGATAATTCATTATATTCCTCACAAAATTAGATAAATTATTAACTGGAGAAAATCCGGGATTATCTGAAAATTCTGAGATAATCCGGGATTATCTGAGAATTTTGAGAAAATCGATTAACTGAAAAAAAGTAGCCAATAGAAAGCCACGACAAATTGGAGGAAAATTTCATGGTCATAAGGGATAAGATATAGATACAATGGTGCATCTATACAGATAGAGAAAAATGAAAGATTACGCTCTTACGGGAAACGTTTTAGAAGTTTTAAATTTCCAAATTTGATAAAAATAACAATTGATTTATTCAGGATGTACATGTATGACAAGTGTATCGATAATAATGAAGATCAGAGGGATCTAGAATTTAGAAGTTTGTCTTGAGAGGTTTTTTTTAAGAGAATTTGAATGTTATATCCGTATTTGTCTTTATGAAGATAGTGAAATATGTTACATAAATCTGGTATCCGCATAATTAACTAGGACAAATAACTAAAATGTTGAAATAAGTTAAGCAAAGTTGAAATACACCATTTCGAAGTTCTAATGAGTTTTCTTTTAGAAAGTTATAATCTTCAAAAAAAAAATATCACCCGCCGTTTTTCTTTCCTTAATTTTCCCTATTAAAAGAGTAAAATATGGTGCAGGAATTTATCATCCATTTATTGCAAAGTGTTACATTTTAGTACTTACTTGGTAAGTTGTATAAAGTGTTTGTTGTCAATTAGATAATCTAATCATGATAATGACAAATGCCCAATACCTGAAATATTTATTACCTTACAACTCTATTATATTGTTAATCAGTTTGTTTTTAACGACACGTGGCCAATGCATAATTAACCTTTAAACAAACGCTGTTAAAACGGGGTTTTGATCCCTGAAGGACGCCACACTTTGCAATGAATAAGATCTATATTTGTTAACGTTTTCAAATTAAATAAACTGAATGGATTTCTTAAAATTCTCAAATGGCTTTAATATTATTACAAACAAAACGAAACGTTTATTTAACAATTTTTGCAACTTTTATCTTTATTTTTGTTCTAAAAAAAAACCTTTCTTGCTTGGTTAACTAGTATGTGTTGATTACCTTCACTAATTACTAAAGATCAGACGACCTAATTAAGTATTTGTATAGACCTAATCAACATGATAATTGGTATCGAATATGATCATCGGTCATGCATGACATATTCCAAATAACGGCGCGTGTTAATAAACACTTCAATAACTTCTGAAATATTCAATTAATTTTATTCAAACAAAAATATTAAGATAAAAAAATAAATAATTTATCGGATGCATACCCTCAACGCCCACTAAAATATCTATTACATGTCCTGAGTGCACTCAGGAGGCCCTGAGCGGTTTTAAAACGTACCGCAAAATTATTACTTAAAATAATTTTTGTTGACTGTTAAATGAAATACATTTCAATTCATGGAGTGTCAGTGAGTTATAATATATTTTACAAATGAGGGCCCCACTTTGGTAGTCCAACTTGAACACATTGAGCGATCGTATATATGCAATCAGGAACAGATGTATCCACGAAATTATATTAACATTTTATGAACTTGCCTGCTTAAATAAATCATGTTTTAGTTATAACATACACTTTTAATGTACTATTATTTATAAATCAATGTTTAAAATTCACATATATATGTGCTTAGATTAAAACTTCATGTAATATTTTAATACTTTATTCTTGTAAAATTTTTCATTAATAAATACTGTTTAAACTAAGATTAAAATTTCATGTGTCATACGGTCATTCCAAGTGTCATTCGGTCATTCGTGTTACGTATCTCCAGTACTTCTCTATGGATAAGAGCTAAAACTACCAAAAACAAGTCACCAGAATTAATCGAAAACTTCCAGAAAAAGCTACTAATAAGCTTATACTCTCATTACCAACTTATGTAGCAGATGTTACTATCAACATCCTAAACGGAATACTACCAGTAGAAGCCCAACTACATATCCGAGTACTTGGACTATTGAACAACATCTGTAATCAGCCCGAAAAAAGAATAGATAAATTGCTAGCTGACGACAACTTAAACTGAAAAATAGCCAAAGTTCTAGTTGCGTGTCGCTATAAAACATATGCCCAAGAAGTACGATCTACAAAATGGTACATGGACAACACCGTCAAAAAAATATTATGGACCTCCAACATCAAGAAAACAGTACAGAGCTACTAGTCTAAGAGTAACTTCAGTAAACAGCAACACTGTATTCTAGCTTCGAAGGCCGTACGGTGACGTATAGTTGTTAGTTTAAACATATTTTATTGTTCCAAAATGACAAATGGATTAGACACAAGTTTTTCAACTTAGTAACGTCTTCTATTGTTGTCAATTTCTGTGTCATATGGTCTCTTGTGGAGAGTTGTCTCATTGGCAATCATACTACATCTTCTTTTTAATTTCTAAAACGACGAGTGTAAAAAAAAAGAAAATATGCAAACATACAGCCTGATTTAAATTTACAACAAAAACAAAATGAAATACAGGAACAAAGACTCAATGACACAATATGTCATGACGGAGGAAGGCACATGCATATTTGGAAGGGGCTAAAAAAAGGTCTAGTGCCAAACCATACCTTAAACTGAAACTGTACACATGGGATAAGACCGAAGTCAGAACTTAAAGTAAAAATTTGATGAAAAAGGTCCAGGGTACCGTTTCACAAAGCCTTCGTAAGTCTACGTGTCAACGTACGTTCATCGTAAATAAATCGTAGGTTTTACAGCCATTTCACAAAGCCGTCGTAAGTTAAGATGAGCGTAAATAATACGTAAATCCTGGCGTAACTTACTACAGCTATACCCAGTCGTATCTCGATCATAGTTTGTCCGCGAATATGAATTAAACCATATCTAAGATGGCTTTATTCTCGATCAAGATGCCGCAAATGTTAGAAGACGAAGAAAAATCTTCAATATTAGAACCACACTTTCTTCGTTTGATCATTTTGAAAATGAAATGGATATTATATCCAGATACAGACTGGATAGACACAGTATCAATTAAATAACATTGGCAATAGAACCAGATATAAAACATGATACAAATAGGTCCCATGCACTTACTCCTGAAACGCAGGTTTTGTTAGCTTTGCGCTACTCACTGGTTCTCCGGTAAAGCGCCCATTTTATTTTGTCCCACCGTAACAAAGCAAAACTAACTACTTCGAGTTATATACCCGTAGCTTGTTATACTTATATCTGAGATTTTTATATTTCTTTATTATCTACATATTGCACAACGATAGTGATCGTACCGGCCGTCATAATGTTTTCTTCGTAAACCTGTAATTCCCGTTAACGGATAGAAGACCAAGCAAGAATAAATATTTAGCACAACATAGAGTGTCATATGAGTTATATTTGATTATAAGGTTACCATAAATAATTTTGTTTATAAAGTTACCATAAATAATTTTGTTAAATCGTCATTTATTCCAAATCATATCAATCTTGAAAACTAAACAAAATTGAAAACTGCAGAAATTTGTCAAGCATGTAATCTCCGTGGAATGGTATATCCTAAACAAACACCTTTTTTGAAAATAAATTCTACATCCAACAGATCGACACCGGTGTCAACATTCAATTTTAATACAGATATTCAGATTCGCGTATTATATTTTATAAATGGGGGGGGGGGGGGCTATGAATGACGAAATCATCGAAATATAATCTCCGTTCACGTTTTTGTGAAGAGTGCTTTCTTTCACGTCCGCACTTCTATCGAGTATGGCATGCCAAATAAACATTTTAGATAATAATTACGGATGGCGAATATATAAATTACAGATCACGATATAAGAAGACACCATGTGACAATTTTAATTAGTCAATTGTTTTAGTGTAACAGAGTTGCTTTTTTCTTAGATCTACAAAAAACACAAAAAAAACGCACTGGATGTTTTTATATCAATATTAATGCAAGTAAATAATTTTAACCCGTTTTCAATATTAAAGATCTGAAACTTTTATTATTAATATAAATTTGATACAGAATTTAATACGATTAAACAATTATGCAAGTAGTCATAAAAAATGCTCTGCCTAATGAGTTTAATAAATCATATTGCACAGGGAGAGAAGCTTTTAAATACTTTCTTTCATTAAAAATGAAATAACGACGTCGGCTGAGAGGGCATGGTATATATTGTCCGTTACATTTATTAACAACACCTTGTACAAATATTCTTTTCGAAAATAAAAACAGTTAAATAGAACAAACAAAACTATCCGTCACAATGATATATGAGGGTCTGGATTAGGGGGGGGGGGGGGGGGGGGGGGGGTGGGCTTTACATTTCTGTACTCTGTAATTCTTTTGGCCATTTTTCTCTATTCAGTAAGAAATATGCTTATTCTGTAAATTCTTATAGTATCATTATTCGACAGTAAACATGAATCGCATAATGAAAACAGCATAGTGGAATTTAATTCAATATCAACAAGCTGAATAACAAAACCTGTTTTAAGTTATACAACATTAATAATTATGTTAAAAGGTACATTTTTCTGCAAATGAAACTTAACTGCTGCTTTTAAATCTCTTGCGCGCTCTGTTCGTGAACTATTCTTAATATTTATCTATTTGTGTATCAATTTTACACCTGGATGGCTGTAGGCGCGATGAAAACCCGTCCGCATCTCATACCTATATCATGAATTTATAAAAACAGTACACATTATATCTTATTTCTTATTCTATTCAAAAATCATGAATTTGTCGTCTGTTTATTTATCATTCTACATTAGAAATTCATAACGGATACAGTGAAAATGGTATTTCAGGATTCGCACATTATATACACTGGTTTTGTTTATTTTTATTGGACTTTCATTTAATTCTTTTCAACGACAACGCATGCAACTTCTTATTTCTTGTTTGAAAATTCTTCTCTTGCTCATAAATCTGCATGAAATATTTCCCACTGTACGTTCAGAAAACAGCAATCAATCAATCATATCTCCTCTAAAATTGCAGTACTATAATAACTTTAGACATTATCAAATAATTGTAAAAAAATTCGTTTAATTCTTTGATCAGATATAAACACGTCTCGTCACTCTCCTATATATTATTTCAAATTTCCGATACAAAGAAAAAAAGTATTATTGAATATCAAAGGAAGTAACCCATCAAAGATACAAGGCTTGTGTTTCGTCTACAAATGAAAAACATACGAACACACCCACTCACCTGATTCGCTCGTCCTCACAAATATAAAAAAATCAAAATAAAGAAACAATTATATACAAAATAAAGGATAAGGTCACCCCGGATGCCGCACAAATGTCAAGGCAACGAACGAGAAACCGGAAAGGACATACTTGGATTCCAAACCGATACCGCTAAATGCCCAGCTGTATTCCTGGTAGAGGAAAGCCGAAAATCCTACAATAAAGCATCTCGGAAAGAAACTACCGATCCATTAGGGGAACAACAGCTAAAACCCTCAGACATCAAATAGATTGGTCTGATAGTTTCCCACATGGAAACTTCTTATGGATTCCATCTGACCACATGTCTCAAACAAACCTGAAAATATCTGCAGAAACTTTCCTCAACAAAAAAATATAATCCAAAACATAAAATATAAGATGTAAGGATAACAATATGTATCCATGAAACCAATTTGGCAAAACAATTTCAATGATGTTGAAGGATTCTCTCTGCAAACATTTTCACGTCCGCTCTCATCGGCATGCTCGACTCATCGATCTGTGAAAGAAGAGTGTGCCATATTCCGATGTAAATAAACTACGATTCACACCTCCTGTTTACAGCTAGAGTTCCGTTTTACGATACACTTACGATGATACACAGTGCGTAACTTGCGATCAACTTTACGATGCCTTTGTGAAACACACGTAACGGGAACGTAGAACCACACGTAAACGGATCGTAAAATGATACGGTGATCGTAGGTTAAGAAGGCTTTGTGAAACGGTGGCCAGATCAACACAATACAGACAAAAAAAAGTATACCAATAAATAGGACACAAAAAAAACGATCTGATAGTACTAGCATTTTATAACCTAGTTCAACATGTTCAAAGTCAGTAAACTTTGATAGATCATACAGAGTGGTGATAGATATGCAGAGTGGTGGTAGATGTACAGAATGGTGATATATAAACGAAGTGGTGATAGATATACAGAACGGTGATAGATATACAGAGTGGTAGTAGATATACAGAGTGTTGATAGATATAAAGAGTGGTGGTATATATACAGAGTGGTGATAGATATACAGAGTGGTGATAGATATACATATTGGAGATAGATATGCAGAAAGGTGGTATATATACAGAGTGGTGATATCTATACAAAGTGGTGATAGATATACAGAATGGTGATATATAAACGAAGTGGTGATTGATATACAGAAAGGTGATAGATATACAGAGTGGTGATATATATATATACAGGGTGGTGGTAGATATACAGGATGGGGATAGATACACAGAGTTGTGATATATATACACAGTGGTGATAGATATACAGAGTGGAGATAGATATGCAGAGTGGTGATAGATATACAGAGTGGTGACAAATATACAGAGTGGTGATAGATATACAGAGTGGGGTTAGATATACAGAGTGTTGGTAGATATACAGAGTGGTGATAGATATACAAAATGGTGATAGATATATAAATTGGTGATATATATGCAGAGTGGTGGTAGATATACAGAGTGTTGAAAGATATACAGAGTGGTGATATATATACAGAGTAGTGATAGATATACAGAGTGGTGATAGATATGCAGAGTAGTGGTAGATATATAGAGTGGTGATAGATATACAGAGTGGTGATAGATATACAGAGTGGTGGTAGATATACAGAGTGGTGATAGATAAACAAAGTGGTGATAGATATATAAAGTTGTGATAGATATGCAGAGTGGTGGTAGATATACAGAGTGGTGGAAGATATACAGAGGGGTGATAGATATACAGAGTAGTGATAGGTATACAGAGTGGTGATAGATATACAGAGTGGTTGTAGATATACAGAGTGGTGGTAGATATAAAGAGGGATGGTAGATATACAGAGTGGTGATAGATATACAAAGTGGTGATAGATATACAGAGTGGTGATAGATATACAGAGTAGTGGTAGATTAACAGAGTGGCGATATATATACAGAGTATTGATAGATATACAAACGAGAGATAGATATTGTGGAAATAGATATACAGAGTGGTGGTAGATATACAGAGTGATGGAAGATATATACAGATTGGTGATAGATATACAGAGTGGGGGTAGATATACAGAGTGGTGGTAGATATACAGAGTGGTGATAGATATACAAAATGGTGATAGATATATAAACTGGTGATAGATCTGCAGAGTGGTGGTAGATATAAAGAGTGGTGGTAGATATACAGAGTGGTGATAGATATACAGAGTGGTGATAGATATACATAGTGGAGATAGATATGCAGAAAGGTGGTAGATATACAGAGTGGTGATAGATATACAGAGTGGTGATATCTATACAAAGTGGTGATGGATATACAGAATGGTGATATATAAACGAAGTGGTGACAGATATACAGAAAGGTGATAGATATACAGAGTGGTGATATATATACAGGGTGGTGATAGATATACAGAGTGGAGATAGATATGCAGAGTGGTGATAGATATACAGAGTGGTGATAAATATACAGAGTGGCGATAGATATACAGAGTGGGGGTAGATATACAGAGTGGTGGTAGATATACAGAGTGGTGATAGATATACAAAATGGTGATAGATATATAAATTGGTGATAGATATGCAGAGTGGTGGTAGATATACAGAGTGTTGAAAGATACACAGAGTGGTGATATATATACAGAGTAGTGATAGATATACAGAGTGGTGATATATATGCAGAGTAGTGGTAGATATATAGAGTGGTGATAGATATACAGAGTGGTGATAGATATACAGACTGGTGGTAGATATACAGAGTGGTAGTAGATAAACAAAGTTGTGATAGATATATAAAGTTGTGATAGATATGCAGAGTGGTGGTAGATATACAGAGTGGTGGAAGATATACAGAGGGGTGATAGATATACAGAGTAGTGATAGATATACAGAGTGGTGATAGATATACAGAGTGGAGATATATAACGTGGTGAGAGATATGCAGACTGGTTGTAGATATACAGAGTGGTGGTAGAAATAAAGAGGGATGGTAGATATACAGATCGGTGATAGATATACAAAGTGGTGGTAGATATACAGAGTGGTGATAGATATACGGTGTGGTGATAGATATACAAAGTGGTGATAGATATACAGAATGGTGATATATAAACGAAGTGGTGATAGATATACAGAATGGTGATATATATACAGAGTGGTAGTAGATATACAGAGTGTTGATAGATATACAGAGTGGTGGTAGATATACAGAGTAGTGATAAATATACAAAGTGGTGATAGATATACAGAGTGAATGTAGATATGCAGAGTGGTGATAGATATACAGAGTGGTAATAGGTATACAGAGTGGTGATAGATATACAAAGTGGTGATAGATATACAGAATGTTGGTAGATATACAGGGTGGAGACAGATATACAGAGTGGTGGTAGATATACAAAGTGAGGATATATATACAAAGTGGTGATAGATATACAGAGTGGTGTTAGATTGACATAGTGGCGATATATATACAGAGTATTGATTGATATACAAACGAGAGATAGATATTGTGGAAATAGATATACAGAGCGGTGGTAGATATACAGAGTGATGGAAGATATATACAGATTGGTGATAGATATGCAGAGTGGTGATAGATATACAGAGTGGTGATAGATATACAGAGTAGTGATAGATATACTGAGTGGTGATAGATATACAGAGTAGATATAGTTATAGTTGGAACTTGCTGAATGTCTTATAGTAATGGCAAATACATGTTGAATGTCCTATATCTAAAGCAGGTACGTGTTGAATATCCTATTGGTATAGTAGGTACTTGTTGAATGTTCTATATAGTAGTATATAACAGGTACGTGTTGAATTCCTATTGTTATACTAGGAACTTGTTGAATGTCCTATAGTTATAGCAGTTCCTTGGTGAATGTCCCAAAGCTATAGCAGGTACTTGTTGAATGTCCTATAGTCATAGATGGTACTCGATGAATGAGTAGAGATAGATATGTGTGTAATGCAGAGTGGTGGTAGATATACAGAGTGGTGATAGATATACAGATTGGTGATAGATATACAGAGTGGTGATAAAAATACAAAGTGGTGATAGATATATATAAAGTGGTGATAGATATGAAGAGTGGTGGTAGATATACAGAGTGGTGATAGATATACAAAATGGTAATAGATATATAAAGTTGTGATAGATATGCAGAGTGGTGGTAGATATACAAAGTGGTGATAGATATACAGAGTAGAGATAGTTATGCAGAGTGGTGGTAGATATGCAGAGTGGAGATAGATATACAGAGTGGTGTTAGATATACAGCGTGGGGATATATATACAGAATGGTGATAGATATACAGAGTGATGATATATTTACAGGGTAGTGGTAGATATACAGGATGGGGATAGATATACAGAGTTGTGATAGATATACACAGTGGTGACAGATATACAGAGTGGAGATAGATATGCAGAGTGGTGAAAGATATACAGAGTGGTGATAGATATACAGAGTGGGGTAGATATACAGAGTGGTGGTATATATACAGAGTGGTGATAGATATACAAAATGGTGATAGATATATAAATTGGTGATAGATATGCAGAGTGGTGGTAGATATACAGAGTGTTGAAAGATATACAGAGTGGTGATATATATACAGAGTAGTGATAGATATACAGAGTGGTGATAGATATGCAGAGTAGTGGTAGATATACAGAGTGGTGATAGATATACAGAGTGGTGGTAGATATACAGAGTGGTGGTAGATATACAGAGTGGTGGTAAATATACAGAAGGGTGATAGATATACAGAGTAGTGATAGATATACAGAGTGGTGATAGATATACAGAGTGGAGATATATAACGTGGTGAGAGATATGCAGAGTGGTGGTAGATATACAGAGTAGTGGTAGATATAAAGAGGGATGGTAGATATACAGAGTGGTGATAGATATACAAAGTGGTGATAGATATACAGAGTGGAGATAGATATGCAGAGTGGTGGTAGATATACAGAGTGGTGATAGATATATAGAGTGGTGATAGATATACAAAGTGGTGATAGATATACAGAACGGTGATATATAAACGAAGTGGTGATAGATATACAGAATGGTGATAGATATACAGAGTGGTAGTAGATATACAGAGTGTTGATAGATATACAGAGTGGTGGTAGATATACAGAGAGGTGATAGATATACAAAGTGGTGATACATATACAGAGTGAAGATAGATGTGCAGAGTGGTGATAGATATACAGAGTGCTGATAGATATACAGATTGGTGATAGATATACAAAGTGGTGATAGATATACAGAGTGGTGATAGATATACAATATGTTGGTAGATATACAGGTTTGGGACAGATATACAGAGTGGTAGTATATATATAAAAGTGAGGATAGATATACAAAGTGGTGATAGGTATACAGAGTGGTGATAGATATACAGAGTGGTGGTAGATTAACAGAGTTGCGATATATATACAGAGTATTGATAGATGTACAAACGAGAGATAGATATAGTGGAAATAGATATACAGAGTGGTGATAGATATACAGAGTAGTGATAGATATACAGAGTGGTGATAGATATACAGAGTAGTAATAGTTATAGTAGGAACTTGTTGAATGTCTTATAGTGATGGCAAATACATGTTGAATGTCCTATATCTAAAGCAGGTACTTGTTGAATATCCTATTGGTATAGTAGGTACTTGTTGAATGTTCTATATAGTAGTATATAACAGGTACGTGTTGAATTCCTATTGTTATACTAGGAACTTGTTGAATGTCCTATACTTATAGCAGTTCCTTGGTGAATGTCCCAAAGCTATAGCAGGTACTTGTTGAATGTCCTATAGTCATAGATGGTACTCGATGAATGTCCTATTGATTTCCCGTGTGGGTTATGGTTACCAGAAGTAGAGGTATGCATGGTATCTAAAATTACCCTTAGCACTAGACCAGTAAACGTTTTGAAGCATTAAGGTAGAAGGTGTCTGGTTTGTCACAACGACCACTATTACTATTACCGGCTGTCGGCCATGATAATAGAGGTAGAGATAGAGTTAGGCATTGACCTCTAAAATGGACCAAATCATTTATACATTTTAAATTATAAACCAAATTCATGAAAGAATCCCACACAGTGATTTTTTTCTGAGACTTATTTTTCGACATTCCAATACACTATGACAGCATGTTTTTTTTGGTCTCGTAAACACCACAAAGGACCTACTTTGAGCACAATGTAGCAGAAAGGACCTACTTTGAACACAATGTAGCAGAAAGGATCACAAAGGAGTTTATAAGAGCACAAAGGACCTTATAATCACTGTTTTGTAAGGAAATAGTATTTTTTTTAAATCTGTATTTCAGAAATGTCAATATATGCTTTGCTTTATCAAATTTCATTTTGGACAAAAACAAAGAATCTACAGAAATGTTCTTACTTTGTGGATCTTAATTTGCTTTGAGGAACAAAAAGTGCACATGGTGCAATAAAAAAAAAGGTGCAATAAAAAAAGGACTGCACAGCTGTCTTTTGGGTATATGTTTCGTTGGGCTGTTTGATGAAACAGATAATATACCTGTCTAGATAACCTAGATAAGTTATTGTAATAAAAGTTTATCATCATTCCGTGAAATATATGGCCGTGAAGAATATATTTATGAAAAACTCTCTGAACTTTATACCTTCTAATAAAAAATTTGACAAAATGGTTTCCATTTCTCCCTTTTTTACATCAACAAACGATGAACGATGTCTTTGGTCGTCGCTTGTGTAAATGTTTATTAAATAAATATTATTGTATTTGATAAAGTTTATATGTTTTTAAAGACTATATTTTTTGACACCGAAATTTTGAAAATGTCATGTTTTAAATACTATCATTCAATACACTAAATATAGTTGACCTATTGCTGATAAATTCTAAAAAAACAGACTTATTGCATATAGTATTAGTAAAATTAAAAAAGAAAACATTATTTTGTGCATTCGTCGACTTTGAAAAAGCGTTTGACACGATTTGGCGAGACGCAATGCTTTTGAATAATATGAATGGATGTATGTATAATGTTATTGTAAATATGTATCAAGGTACTAAGTCATGTATGTATTTCATATAACAATTCCGTGTCTGATTTTTTCCCATGTAATAACGGGGTTAGACAAGGCGAAAATTTATCGCCTTTTCTTTTTTCTTTATTTTTGAATGATCTTGATTCATTTTTCCAAACCTGTAATATAGAGGGCCTAAAATCAGTCTCAACAGAGCTTGAAGAAAAACTTGACATATTTTTAAAACTTTTTATTATTCTGTATGCTGATGATACTGTGTTGATGGTCGAATCCGCAACTGAACTCCAAAAACTATTAGATTGTTTTCTAGATTACTAATACACAGATGTATGGAGGCTAAAAGTAAATGTTGATAAAACAAAAGTCGTGGTTTTTTCAAGGAGACGACCATCATGTAATTTTCAATGTTTCTTTAATGAAAAAAAAACTGGATATCGTTGATGAATTTAACTATTTGGGCATAATTCTAACAAGAACAGGTAATTTTAATAAAACGAGGCAATCAATGTAGAAAAGGCTACTAAGGCTTTTTACGAAGTGTTAAGACTAGGTCGTCTACATAATCTTTCTATATGTAGTCAGTTGGACTTATTTGATAAAATGGTGAAATCAATATTACTGTACGGTTGTGATTTATGGGGTATTGGAAATAATGAGATAATTGAAAAGGTACAACTAAAATTTTGTAAATTATTATTAGGTCTGAAAACATCAACACCCTCTTACATGATTTATGGGGAGCTTGGAAGATATCCTATAGACTTGGACATAAAAACTAGATTGATCTCATTTTGGGGGGAATTAAATTCTGGCAAAGAGACAAAACTATCATATACCCTAATATATGAATTGTGTTATCACATGTCTATTAATGACAATGTGCATTTTTCATGGTTAAACAGAGTAAAGACTATTTTAAATGAATGGGGTATCCCCAATGTGTGGGAAACGCAATCTTTTATGAATTGTAAATGGTTAGTTTCATTCATCAAGGTCAGACTTAAAGATCAGTTTGTACAAGTCTGGCATTCTTTGCTTGAAAACTCACCAAAAGCACTTAATTATAAACTTTTTAAAGATTTTTTTGGAAAAGAAGATTATTTTGAAATTTTTGGGAACAAACTGTCTATTGATTTTTGTAGATTTAGGACCACAAATCACAAGCTCCCTATTGAACAGGGTAGATGGAATAATATAGTTAGAAGTAATAGATTGTGTCTTCTATGTAATAAAAATAACATTGGTGATGAATTTCATTACATATTAGAATGCAAATACTTTGAAGAAAACAGGAAACATTGTATGTCACATTATTATTTTAAAAATGCAAATACTGTTAAATACAAGCAGATTATGTCTTCAAAACACAAATCAGAACTGATTTTAACTTTGTAAATTTATAAAGATTATCAACACAGGTATATGTGCTCCTGGCTAAAATGTACTTCATATATTGTCTGAGCAATAGTTCTGTTTGTTCTGTCTTATTGTAAATATTGTACATAAATGTCTTCTCTATACCTATGTACATGTATATAGTTTATTGAGAATAAAGAAAAAGTATGAGAAAAAAAGACCAAAACTCAGAAACTTAATTTTGACAACTGAACCATGAAAATGAGGCCAAGGTTAGATGACACCTGCAAGCTAGACATGTACACCTTACAATCATTCCATACACCAAATATAGTAGACATCTTGCATACAGTATAAGAAAAACAGACCAAAACACAAAAACTTATCTATAACCACTGAACCATGAAAATGAGGTCAAGGTCACATGACACCTACCAGTTGGACATGTACACCTTACAGTCCTTCCATATACCGAATATACTTGACCTATTGCTTATAGTATCTGAGATATAGACTTGACCACCAAAACTTAACCTTGTTCACTGATCCATGAAATGAGGTCGAGGTCAAGTGAAAACTGTCTGACGGACATGAGGACCTTGCAAGGTACGCAAATACAAAACATAGTTATCATGTTACTCATAATAAGAGAGAAATTATCATTACAAAAAATCTTAACTTTTTTTTCAAGTAGTCACTGAACCATGAAAATGAGGTAAAGGACAATGGACATGTGACAGACGGAAACTTCGTAACATGAGGCATCTATATACAAAGTTTGAAGCATCCAAGTCTTCCACCTTCTAAAATATAAAGCTTTTAAGAAGTTAGCTAACGGCCCACTATGTCGAGCTTTCTGCGACAAAAGTCGCAGGCTCGACAAAAATCCAACTGGTTGTCTAAAAAGATAAGTCCTTCCTTAAATATATGCTAGTTTTCGAGTCAAAAGATATTATTAGAATAAAATATTTGAGAAAAAGATTGAACAGAAACCATAAGAATATAAATCTTTCAAAATTTCTTTTTCGTGCCTGAATTAAAATATTGTTTTGAACAGTCTTAAACAAACTTTTATTACTTTTTTCCTGTTATGTGAACATTTATTGGGGGCAGTTGTTATATATTAGCACTATAACAGGTAAAGCTTTGACAATCTTGTCACCTGTAATTACATTTACCTGTAAGAATAAAACGTTTTGGTTCAAGATTTAGAAACAGAACGAAGAGGTTTTCTCCTGTTTCTTAGCCACGGGTGTCATTCGGTTTATCGAGAGAAATGATAGTGAAAGAATATTTTACGGTGGTCAAGTATTGCGAGACGATCGTGGAATCTCTGGTACCGGATCGTGAATGTAATTAAATGTAAATTCTACTTCAGAATGTGTGAAAAAATCGCTGAATTTTCAAAATGCGGAACAAATCCGAACAAAAAAATATGTCTGTCAAAATGATTCAACTTCCTCAACATTACTGTGCAATAAGATAAAGAAAATATGCAGTACTTAATGAAAAAACACAAAAGGCACAATGCATGTCTATGGGATTAATTAAAAAAACACGTTTTTTGTACCTATAATGGTCATATTTCAATATATCATGATATATTTGAAATTTAATCTTTGTTGTGTCCGAAAGTACAGTAAAATAAAAGTAAGCTCTTCCCTTAAAATCGTTCATTTGTTTATGAAAACCTTGAATTTTGTTGATTTTTCATCAAACTTGATCGTGATAGATCAGGCAACGCATTATTTTGATCGTGAAAGATAATGCGTGACCAGACTTAATAATCAGAAATCAATATTTCTTTTACCATTTGATATACCTGCAACTGGTTGAAGCCAGAAATTTTTTTGATTAGAACGAACATGAAAGCTATCATTTGTTTTTTTAAATTCAACACTTTACCTCTAAAGTTTAAAAAATTTAACTTAAAACGTGTCTAAATCAGTGTGAAAAATTCAGCTCTGAGAATCGGACTAGTACAAATCAGGCAGACCGCCATTATTTAGCCAATAATATGGGTATGCAACGTTCAAACCAAAAAGTTAACCATCAACCAAAAACTTATAGCAAAAACAGCATCTTTCATGAAAAATTTGAGATTGAACGATAACCAACATTTTGTTATATGTATCTTTGTATACAACGTAGCAGATGTGGATTGATTTCCAATGAGACAACTATATATTACAGAATAAAGAATACCAGAGCGCAAATGCTGAAATGTCTCGTCTGCTTTACTTATGATAGTATATTTGTTGAACTTCTGTAATATTAAGGGTTTTACTAGAAGTGTCACATACTCTTAAAATTGTCAATGATTCATAAAAAGAGATCAAGGTCAGATGAACCATGACATACAGATATCTACAAAAATCCCGTACACCAAATATAGGTGTTCCGATGCTTACAGTACCTTAGAAACTGACAAATGTAAAAGTTATGTTTGGCCAATTAATTCGGAACATGAGGTCGAAAGTATATGAACCCTGACCGACAGTCAGACACAGACATCTTACTATCATTCAATATATCAAATACAATTGACGTCATATATGAAACATGCAGACAGACATGTACACCATACACCAAATACCGTGGCCCTATAGCATACAGGTATGCAAGCTTTATAAATATAATGGGCATAAAGATGAGAATTCA
Organism: Mytilus californianus; assembly: GCF_021869535.1. Lineage (NCBI taxonomy): Eukaryota > Metazoa > Mollusca > Bivalvia > Mytilida > Mytilidae > Mytilus > Mytilus californianus. The sequence goes on from NW_026262581.1 coordinate 1,472,133, forward strand.
AAGTTATAAATACAAAATAAAACATCTTAATGTATAAAAAAAACAATACTTATGAAGGACGGACAAATGGACTGGTATTGATACAATTTACCAAGTCTGTGTGGTATTATAAGATATTAGATCCAATGGCATTGCACGATTATAGCCCTATTCACCAGCAAAAGAGACCCGGGTCAGTCATGCCAATCTAGTTTTTTTTAATACCAATAACAAATATTAATTATCATATAATTGAAGAATAATATGAACGTCTTCGTGGCATTAGATCTTTTACGATCCTTTTCACGATCTTCATAATCCAGTACGTGATCTTTCACGATCCGAAATATCAATTTTGTGTAAATATTTTTTTTTTTACCAAGTTTCAGATTATGTTTATACAAAATAACTATGAGAACCATTTGATGCATTCAAAAAGAATGCCCTTTTTCGAAGAAAAATAGTTTATTTTATTGGAATTTGTGAAAAAATCATGTTTGTTTACATTTTTGATGTCACTGAAATGTCGAGGAGCAATATGCCTTTTGTTGTTTTGTAAAAACTATGTACTTTTAGAACTGGATTTTCTCACATACTGATCATAATGTTCGACCATTTTGACAGACAGTTTTATTTTGTTGTAAATTTGTCCGTGTAATTAATTAAATTAGATTATTTAATAACTTTTCATATGTCTTCTCGATTAAATTTCTTTCACGATCCGGTACCAGAGCTTTCACGATCGTCTCGCAATACTTGACCTCCGTTAGATATTCTTTCACGATCATTTCTCTCGATAAACCGAATGACACCCGTGTTCGCGAGTACACACACATTTTGTATTCAGACAATGTACATTTATTGTTTATATCCTACAATTAATAACTCGCGCTTTAAGGTTCGTGGCATATAAACTCTTATGTATTTAATTATTTTGAAAACAAAATGAAAATTATGTCTAATGAATAACCATGATGAAATAATTGTTTTTTCCATAATTGAATCGTGCATTTGTGTATTGGATTACTTAGTTGCCTTCTTTCAAGTGCTATTTATTTTGTTTACTGACAAATGACGAAATAACGCAATAGTTAAAATTAAATATTTTACAAAACTTTGTCACGATTAAAAAATTAAAACCGACTGAATGAATTAAAATATGAGAATTCAATGATTATCGATGTCGAAATTAGCCGTCGGTAATAAACAGTCAGTTTGTGTAAAAGAAATAGCTACCAAATTTGTTTATTACGTATGTACAAAGTATATGTATATTGTATATAATCAGCCCTTCTGTATATTACTTGTTTTTATAATTGATTCAACAAATTTCGCTTGTCCAGGTGTCAATAACGGTGATGTTCACACCACGAGTAGTGATAAATGACACAATAACAGCGATCGATCAGTTAAAATTGCGTGCCGTATGCTGAATGTCACCCCTCCTCTGAAAAGGACGCTAATTTTTATATAAAATCTCGCAAAATTATTACCCATATTTTGGCACATCCCCGTTCACCCAATAATAGGAAGTGAATTCGTCCCCATCATGGTTTCAAAGAGAAAGTAAAACGTTAAACGCCGGATTCAGTGTCGTCCAATTAAAACACTCGTTACATTGTTCTTTTGTATATTTAGAATCCGAGATAAACCTAGATTTTCTCGAGAAATGAGATAATTCATTATCTGAAATTGAGAAAATTAATTATCTGGAGATAAATTAGGATTATCTGAAAATCGATCAGAAAAACCTAGATTTTCTTAATATTTTGAGATAAATCGGGATTTTCTCCAGATAATGAATTTTCTGTATTTTCTGAGATAAACTAGGATTTTCTCGAATTTGAATTAAGCTGAGATAATCTTAGTTTATCTGAGATAAACCGGGATTATCTGAGATAATCCTAGTTTATCTGAGATAATCTAAGATTAATTGATAAAAGTGGTTCAGGCGTGCCATACATACTTTTGAAACCAGACGACAAGTGGTAGTTATGGATACTATTACTGCCTTCATTTGAATACATTTACAATATGTTCTGAGTTTTCCTGATTTTAGATGCCGCCATATTATTGCCATCATGAAAAACAATTATGTACAATGTTGTTAGATGATGCACACATTTTGTTAAACGAACTATTCTGATATGTCAAAACTACTGTTTTTAATATTTTTAATAAAAAGAGGTAATGTTGGGACTCTCAATTAAAGCAAATGCAATTTTGCAGTCATTTTGTATCAATACTGCTGTCCTTTGTATTATACAATCAATCATGAGCTACCGGTTTACTGATTCATGATACCAGCAAATAATGTTCCTTATGAAATACAAATAACAATGAATAAGGAAGATATGTCCAGTTTCCGGTGCAAACTTTAACGAAACGAGGGCTTCTGGTGGACACAAGTAGACAAAGCGTTATTTCTATATAAAAATTAAAAAAACAAGAGAATATAGACGAAAACAACTGGACACAATGCTATTTCTATATAAATTTAAAGAAAGCCGGTGGCTTCAGGTGGATACAACTGGAAGCAATGCTTTTTTCTAGAAAGAATCAAAGACACACATGGATACAGGCGGACAAAAATGGACACAGTCGGGTGGATAGAGGCAGACATAGCTGAAAACAATCCAATTTCTAAATACAAATTAAAAACCATTTGTTCAGAGAAAAATTGAAGGTCTTTCAAGTGATATGAAAATACTAAAAGCCGGTTTAAAATGTAATTTCTGGACGATAGTTTAATTAAAGCTGATTCCAAACGTATATTGTTTCTATTTGCTTATAATAAGGGAGATTATTTGCTACTTCAGGTTAAAAATGTCACTTCCGGTATTATATGAATATGATATGTCACTTGACACTGATTCCAAAATAAATGGCATTAGATACTTTTATATTACATTAATGCAAGCATGGCTACCTCCAGTTTCCTTAAGGTCACTTCCGGTTTACTGTATCAAGGTCATGTGTATTCCTATCAAATGCAAAAGACCCTACGGCTTTATCATGTATCAATATGAAGTTATACCAAAGGTCAAAATCTAGAACGTCACATTTACCTTTGACCTTGACCTCAAGTTCAATGTCATCAAGCAAGGACTTCATATCAAAAGACTTTAGGTCTCTACTATGTATTGTTTATAAGTTACAATACCATACATCTTAATTTTAGCATTTCAGGAGAGAAAACTCGTAGTAAATGTAACCGTACCCCTTGGAAGAAACAATTTCCTTTTACAACATAGTGCAACTAACAATTTAGTGAAAATATTTTGTCGATAAATCTTACTGTTTCTTAGTAGTAGCAAAAAAAATAAACATAAACCTTGACCTTTGACATTGACCTCATTTTCTTCTCGGTGGACCATGGACTTCAAATCAAGAGACCCTAGGTCTCTATCATCTATTTTTCATGAGTAACTATTACATTTCACAAATGTCGAATACATAAAGGGAAGAATCGAATATGGTTAAATGAAAACAAATGTACGGCCACCATGGATTATTTCTTGATTTAACATATACATAATTGAAAAGTATTGAAAATTGAAAAACAACATCGTTATCCTAAATACACATCATATTCACAACTGATAGATAGTATTCGCTAGTAACATGATAAAACTTAATTGAATGGACATATAGTAAACGTACATTATAGTTACCAAACACTTATTGACAAAAATGTAAAACAATATGCGAGAAAAGTTCTTGATGTTGTGTTTATTAAAATGAATTTATTTCAATAATTGGTATATTTAAACTTACGATGCTCTTAGTATTTTTATGACGTACGAGAGATATTTTTGGTATAACAAGGAAAATTGACAAGCTGTCGACCAATTCACCGACAGAAAATATTCGAAATTGTGTTCTTGAAAACAACTTTATTTTCCATGAGACACAATTTTAAAGTTTTATTAAGAATTTTCCCGAATAGCCAAAATTGTTTTTGAAAATGTTAATAGGATAAGTCAAAACATTGCTACACATAAACAAAAGTTTAAATATATATTATTGTATGAAATAATAATATTTATTTGGTTTTATTTTGTTGGTTTGATTATAAAAATGATGGTTTAAACTTGTAAGTATTATTCGATTTTGCAATTTCAAAATTCGATATTTTTAGTAAATGATCCATATATTGGTCAAAGATGATGGTAAGTAAATTATTCAAGGCTAATGCAAAGCTTGATATATCAATTATGCACAGAAATACTATGAAATACAAATTTGAAATTATTAAAGATTTCGACATATATACACCAATTGAGACTGATTTATCATTTTTTGCGTCTTAATACTTGGGTTTATCTGGTATTCTTGGATATTTTTTATTGTCTGAATATGAGTACATATTTCCACCTCTTTCTAAATATAATTTCATTTTATTCATTCGTTGTATTACGTAATAAAGCGTTTATTTCTACAGAAAGGCCATTATTTACAAAGATGACATTATTACATTATATATAAAGATAAGCAAAATAAAAACTGATCTCTTTTTTTCTTCATCTTATTCCAATGTATAAAGTTAATCAATGTTAAGTTAGTCCAATTGCTTTTATTCTGCTACTAGATACGCTAGTTCCATGATCAAGCATTGTTGATAGAGAAGGCTGTTAACCATATCAATATTGAAAAAAGAATTGAAGTGTTTAAACGTTTTACATAAAAACAACAAAAATGACTGTTTTGGTCATTTACACGACATGTAATATTATCACAATATTTATATCGGATACTCTTAAACCATCACTGAATATTTTCCAGTTCAAGGACATTGGTGATTGGTCAAACATAATGATTGGTCAAATATGATGATAATAGATACTGCTGACGGTAATGATATTTTCATATGACAAACAAAGATGAAGGACAATTTGGATCAACTAATATTATTATGGAAATGTGAAACAAATAATCAAATGACAAAGCAAAATTGTATACATGCTTAAAAATAAATTTCTTTATTCTAGAGTACAAATGTATTATTAGAATTATGTCACTACCGAAGTGCTCTCAACCAATTTGATAGGTATAAAACATAGAAAATACTCTCACCATAATTTACCGTCATATGAAATATGCATTTTACATCAAATTCGAGTGTTTCTCGCTTACCATAAAATCTCTTTTCTTATTAAATAATTTACATATGTAAAACAAAAATGCAAACACCTTTCTGTATGTCAAACTTTTTAGAATTATAGCAAAAATTTATATATTGTTTTGATCTTTTGGGCGTATTTTTTTGAATTTTTATATAAGTAACGAATATATTTACTTTACAAACATTTAAAACATAGAGATTTGAATAAACTCCATGATCACTATTCAAACAAATTTATGCAAAAATCGTTTTACTGCTATTTCTTTTCATCGTTCATTTATTTATCGTTTGCATTTTTCCTCTCGCTCCTTTGGGTTCTATTTTTTCATATTTGTTTGCATAAAAAGAACTGATTACTATGTAAAATGAGTCTTTCATTCAGACTGTTTAGGCGTCAAAACACTTATTACTCTTTGTAAAATATGGTTGAAGGTAACAAACAAGGTTAATCGATATAATAAAATGATCAAAGAGGAAACGATGATAATAAAAGCTTTCCCTCGAACATCATCGTCCAAATCAAAATATTAAGATTTGAGTATGCAGACCTCAGGTTCATTCAATTAAGCCCGTTACTAGATGTTTAGAAAAATACAGCATTTTAAAAATCATTTTGGAGCATCAATCACAAAAACTTTGAAAAAGGGAGACACAACGTTCAGTATAATACAATTCATATTTTAATCAAATGTAACCCCTGGTATGAATTGTCAAGGACAGAACTGTTCTTCAAATTTCAAAAAAATAAATGAAAAATTTCTATAGTTAACCAATTTAAATAATCTTGATAAACTTACAGTAAAGGTTTAAATCCAACATGCTAGGACTTCATTTAATAGAAAATGTTTTACTTCAATAACGACCAGTATTACCTGTGTAATATTATAAATTTGAATGACAGAATGACAGAATGACAGTATGAAGACAAACCCACTTTGCACTATTTAATTTTTCACTGTGTGATATGATGTCGTTGCCGAGAAAAAAAACTATTTTTAAGAAACGACTTTGTCGATATGTTAATCAGCATTCAACATTACAAAACGGACATGATCGCAATCCGTGGACATGCTGTAAATTTAATCAAGAAACATTATTTATTGATTTTTTTCCTAAGTTTTTACTCAAATTAAAAAAAAAAAACTAAATGTCGAAAATTCTCTAAAAGGCAAAATCCATAATTTCATTTTCTATTTATGTAACATATGTTTATTGTTTTAAATGATAAAATTGATCAGAATTTTACAACTTAGTAATGTCTTATTCAAAACAACAAGAACAAATACAATAGGTCTTTCCACAGAAAAGTGGAAAGACCTAATTAATGAACGCATCAAACATGCAATACGAAAAAATGATTTAAGCTTACAGAAGGCCGTACTTTGACCTATAATATTGGCACTCATGCCACATCTTCTATATAAAACTAAAAGGAGACTGTTGAAACGAATCAATGGATTTTTTTCGAGTGCATTTGTTTTTACAATATAAATAAAAACAAACAAGCCGTCTTGTCAGTGTGTAATTTTTAAATGCGCAATTCTAATCTTGACTAGTGTCAAGCTATCCAGCAATTCTCACCCTGCAATTCTCTTTATAAAAATCTATCCTGCAATTCGACATCCTGCAATTGCGTTTGGAAAACTACTTGAGCGACAATTTTATTTTTCTTTAAAATCATAGTTTTTGACTATCCTGCAATTCGACATCCTGCAATTGCGTTTGGAAAACTACTTGAGCGACAATTTTATTTTTCTTTAAAATCATAGTTTTTGACTTTTTTGTTCGAAAATAAGATTTATAAAGAAAATCAAAGATTTGTATATCCCATTTACAAAATTCTAAATTTAGTTTGCAAATTTCTAACTCACATTTACGGTTTTGTAATTAGCATTTACAATAATATCATGATGACGATTCAAACAAAGTATTATCTGTTAATAAGTCCATGATGAGATTCGTATAAACCAATGTTTAACCCACATTTGCGATTTTCGAAACTCATATTAACGACTAAAAATATAGAATTTTGGTGTAAAATAAATTTTTTCATGGTATACCTACAACACAACTTCTATTTGAAACTGGGTCACCCACTTCTTCAAAACCATTGCCCCGGCAGTTCTGTATGGCTAGGGATTATAGATTCTGCTCTAATAAATAGCGTTTGGGTAGTACTACAACGAGGGGTCAAAGAATTTCTGGGGTAAGCATTCCTAGAGGACGAAAATTGCGTCCGAAACATGGAAATAAAGCCAAATTCGATCAAATACGCATTGGGGGCACCCACTTTCCGACCCATTGTCTCGGTAGTTCTTTATGGCTAGGCATTATAGACGCTGCCCTAAGAAATAGCTATTGGATAGTACTTCAACGTGAGAGTAAAGAATTTCTGGGGTAAGCATTCTTAAAGGCCGAAAATTTCGTCCGTAACACGGAAAAAAAGTCATATTTGATAAAATGTGCACTGGGGTCACCCACTTGTTTAAAACCATTGCCCCGGCAGTTCTGTATGGCTAGGGATTATAGATTCTGCTCTAATAAATAGCGTTTGGGTAGTACTACAACGAGGGGTCAAAGAATTTCTGGGGTAAGCATTTCTAGAGGACGAAAATTGCGTCCGAAACATGGAAATAAAGCCAAATTCGATCAAATACGCATTGGGGGCACCCACTTTCCGACCCATTGTCTCGGTAGTTCTTTATGGCTAGGCATTATAGACGCTGCCCTAAGAAATAGCTATTGGATAGTACTTCAACGTGAGAGTAAAGAATTTCTGGGGTAAGCATTCTGAAAGGCCGAAAATTTCGTCCGTAACACGGAAAAAAAGTCATATTTGATAAAATGTGCACTGGGGTCACCCACTTGTTTAAAACCATTGCCCCGGCAGTTCTGTATGGCTAGGGATTATAGATTCTGCTCTAATAAATAGCGTTTGGGTAGTACTACAACGAGGGGTCAAAGAATTTCTGGGGTAAGCATTCCTAGAGGACGAAAATTGCGTCCGAAACATGGAAATAAAGCCAAATTCGATCAAATACGCATTGGGGGCACCCACTTTCCGACCCATTGTCTCGGTAGTTCTTTATGGCTAGGCATTATAGACGCTGCCCTAAGAAATAGCTATTGGATAGTACTTCAACGTGAGAGTAAAGAATTTCTGGGGTAAGCATTCTTAAAGGCCGAAAATTTCGTCCGTAACACGGAAAAAAAGTCATATTTGATAAAATGTGCACTGGGGTCACCCACTTGTTTAAAACCATTGCCCCGGCAGTTCTGTATGGCTAGGGATTATAGATTCTGCTCTAATAAATAGCGTTTGGGTAGTACTACAACGAGGGGTCAAAGAATTTCTGGGGTAAGCATTCCTAGAGGACGAAAATTGCGTCCGAAACATGGAAATAAAGCCAAATTCGATCAAATACGCATTGGGGGCACCCACTTTCCGACCCATTGTCTCGGTAGTTCTTTATGGCTAGGCATTATAGACGCTGCCCTAAGAAATAGCTATTGGATAGTACTTCAACGTGAGAGTAAAGAATTTCTGGGGTAAGCATTCTGAAAGGCCGAAAATTTCGTCCGTAACACGGAAAAAAAGTCATATTTGATAAAATGTGCACTGGGGTCACCCACTTGTTTAAAACCATTGCCCCGGCAGTTCTGTATGGCTAGGGATTATAGATTCTGCTCTAATAAATAGCGTTTGGGTAGTACTACAACGAGGGGTCAAAGAATTTCTGGGGTAAGCATTCCTAGAGGACGAAAATTGCGTCCGAAACATGGAAATAAAGCCAAATTCGATCAAATACGCATTGGGGGCACCCACTTTCCGACCCATTGTCTCGGTAGTTCTTTATGGCTAGGCATTATAGACGCTGCCCTAAGAAATAGCTATTGGATAGTACTTCAACGTGAGAGTAAAGAATTTCTGGGGTAAGCATTCTTAAAGGCCGAAAATTTCGTCCGTAACACGGAAAAAAAGTCATATTTGATAAAATGTGCACTGGGGTCACCCACTTGTTTAAAACCATTGCCCCGGCAGTTCTGTATGGCTAGGGATTATAGATTCTGCTCTAATAAATAGCGTTTGGGTAGTACTACAACGAGGGGTCAAAGAATTTCTGGGGTAAGCATTCCTAGAGGACGAAAATTGCGTCCGAAACATGGAAATAAAGCCAAATTCGATCAAATACGCATTGGGGGCACCCACTTTCCGACCCATTGTCTCGGTAGTTCTTTATGGCTAGGCATTATAGACGCTGCCCTAAGAAATAGCTATTGGATAGTACTTCAACGTGAGAGTAAAGAATTTCTGGGGTAAGCATTCTTAAAGGCCGAAAATTTCGTCCGTAACACGGAAAAAAAGTCATATTTGATAAAATGTGCACTGGGGTCACCCACTTGTTTAAAACCATTGCCCCGGCAGTTCTGTATGGCTAGGGATTATAGATTCTGCTCTAATAAATAGCGTTTGGGTAGTACTACAACGAGGGGTCAAAGAATTTCTGGGGTAAGCATTCCTAGAGGACGAAAATTGCGTCCGAAACATGGAAATAAAGCCAAATTCGATCAAATACGCATTGGGGGCACCCACTTTCCGACCCATTGTCTCGGTAGTTATTTATGGCTAGGCATTATAGACGCTGCCCTAAGAAATAGCTATTGGATAGTACTTCAACGTGAGAGTAAAGAATTTCTGGGGTAAGCATTCTTAAAGGCCGAAAATTTCGTCCGTAACACGGAAAAAAAGTCATATTTGATAAAATGTGCACTGGGGTCACCCACTTGTTTAAAACCATTGCCCCGGCAGTTCTGTATGGCTAGGGATTATAGATTCTGCTCTAATAAATAGCGTTTGGGTAGTACTACAACGAGGGGTCAAAGAATTTCTGGGGTAAGCATTCCAAGAGGACGAAAATTGCGTCCGAAACATGGAAATAAAGCCAAATTCGATCAAATACGCATTGGGGGCACCCACTTTCCGACCCATTGTCTCGGTAGTTCTTTATGGCTAGGCATTATAGACGCTGCCCTAAGAAATAGCTATTGGATAGTACTTCAACGTGAGAGTAAAGAATTTCTGGGGTAAGCATTCTTAAAGGCCGAAAATTTCGTCCGTAACACGGAAAAAAAGTCATATTTGATAAAATGTGCACTGGGGTCACCCACTTGTTTAAAACCATTGCCCCGGCAGTTCTGTATGGCTAGGGATTATAGATTCTGCTCTAATAAATAGCGTTTGGGTAGTACTACAACGAGGGGTCAAAGAATTTCTGGGGTAAGCATTCCTAGAGGACGAAAATTGCGTCCGAAACATGGAAATAAAGCCAAATTCGATCAAATACGCATTGGGGGCACCCACTTTCCGACCCATTGTCTCGGTAGTTCTTTATGGCTAGGCATTATAGACGCTGCCCTAAGAAATAGCTATTGGATAGTACTTCAACGTGAGAGTAAAGAATTTCTGGGGTAAGCATTCTTAAAGGCCGAAAATTTCGTCCGTAACACGGAAAAAAAGTCATATTTGATAAAATGTGCACTGGGGTCACCCACTTGTTTAAAACCATTGCCCCGGCAGTTCTGTATGGCTAGGGATTATAGATTCTGCTCTAATAAATAGCGTTTGGGTAGTACTACAACGAGGGGTCAAAGAATTTCTGGGGTAAGCATTCCTAGAGGACGAAAATTGCGTCCGAAACATGGAAATAAAGCCAAATTCGATCAAATACGCATTGGGGGCACCCACTTTCCGACCCATTGTCTCGGTAGTTCTTTATGGCTAGGCATTATAGACGCTGCCCTAAGAAATAGCTATTGGATAGTACTTCAACGTGAGAGTAAAGAATTTCTGGGGTAAGCATTCTTAAAGGCCGAAAATTTCGTCCGTAACACGGAAAAAAAGTCATATTTGATAAAATGTGCACTGGGGTCACCCACTTGTTTAAAACCATTGCCCCGGCAGTTCTGTATGGCTAGGGATTATAGATTCTGCTCTAATAAATAGCGTTTGGGTAGTACTACAACGAGGGGTCAAAGAATTTCTGGGGTAAGCATTCCTAGAGGACGAAAATTGCGTCCGAAACATGGAAATAAAGCCAAATTCGATCAAATACGCATTGGGGGCACCCACTTTCCGACCCATTGTCTCGGTAGTTATTTATGGCTAGGCATTATAGACGCTGCCCTAAGAAATAGCTATTGGATAGTACTTCAACGTGAGAGTAAAGAATTTCTGGGGTAAGCATTCTTAAAGGCCGAAAATTTCGTCCGTAACACGGAAAAAAAGTCATATTTGATAAAATGTGCACTGGGGTCACCCACTTGTTTAAAACCATTGCCCCGGCAGTTCTGTATGGCTAGGGATTATAGATTCTGCTCTAATAAATAGCGTTTGGGTAGTACTACAACGAGGGGTCAAAGAATTTCTGGGGTAAGCATTCCTAGAGGACGAAAATTGCGTCCGAAACATGGAAATAAAGCCAAATTCGATCAAATACGCATTGGGGGCACCCACTTTCCGACCCATTGTCTCGGTAGTTCTTTATGGCTAGGCATTATAGACGCTGCCCTAAGAAATAGCTATTGGATAGTACTTCAACGTGAGAGTAAAGAATTTCTGGGGTAAGCATTCTTAAAGGCCGAAAATTTCGTCCGTAACACGGAAAAAAAGTCATATTTGATAAAATGTGCACTGGGGTCACCCACTTGTTTAAAACCATTGCCCCGGCAGTTCTGTATGGCTAGGGATTATAGATTCTGCTCTAATAAATAGCGTTTGGGTAGTACTACAACGAGGGGTCAAAGAATTTCTGGGGTAAGCATTCCTAGAGGACGAAAATTGCGTCCGAAACATGGAAATAAAGCCAAATTCGATCAAATACGCATTGGGGGCACCCACTTTCCGACCCATTGTCTCGGTAGTTCTTTATGGCTAGGCATTATAGACGCTGCCCTAAGAAATAGCTATTGGATAGTACTTTAACGTGAGAGTAAAGAATTTCTGGGGTAAGCATTCTGAAAGGCCGAAAATTTCGTCCGTAACACGGAAAAAAAGTCATATTTGATAAAATGTGCACTGGGGTCACCCACTTGTTTAAAACCATTGCCCCGGCAGTTCTGTATGGCTAGGGATTATAGATTCTGCTCTAATAAATAGCGTTTGGGTAGTACTACAACGAGGGGTCAAAGAATTTCTGGGGTAAGCATTCCTAGAGGACGAAAATTGCGTCCGAAACATGGAAATAAAGCCAAATTCGATCAAATACGCATTGGGGGCACCCACTTTCCGACCCATTGTCTCGGTAGTTCTTTATGGCTAGGCATTATAGACGCTGCCCTAAGAAATAGCTATTGGATAGTACTTCAACGTGAGAGTAAAGAATTTCTGGGGTAAGCATTCTTAAAGGCCGAAAATTTCGTCCGTAACACGGAAAAAAAGTCATATTTGATAAAATGTGCACTGGGGTCACCCACTTGTTTAAAACCATTGCCCCGGCAGTTCTGTATGGCTAGGGATTATAGATTCTGCTCTAATAAATAGCGTTTGGGTAGTACTACAACGAGGGGTCAAAGAATTTCTGGGGTAAGCATTCCTAGAGGACGAAAATTGCGTCCGAAACATGGAAATAAAGCCAAATTCGATCAAATACGCATTGGGGGCACCCACTTTCCGACCCATTGTCTCGGTAGTTCTTTATGGCTAGGCATTATAGACGCTGCCCTAAGAAATAGCTATTGGATAGTACTTCAACGTGAGAGTAAAGAATTTCTGGGGTAAGCATCTTAAAGGCCGAAAATTTCGTCCGTAACACGGAAAAAAAGTCATATTTGATAAAATGTGCACTGGGGTCACCCACTTGTTTAAAACCATTGCCCCGGCAGTTCTGTATGGCTAGGGATTATAGATTCTGCTCTAATAAATAGCGTTTGGGTAGTACTACAACGAGGGGTCAAAGAATTTCTGGGGTAAGCATTCCTAGAGGACGAAAATTGCGTCCGAAACATGGAAATAAAGCCAAATTCGATCAAATACGCATTGGGGGCACCCACTTTCCGACCCATTGTCTCGGTAGTTCTTTATGGCTAGGCATTATAGACGCTGCCCTAAGAAATAGCTATTGGATAGTACTTCAACGTGAGAGTAAAGAATTTCTGGGGTAAGCATTCTTAAAGGCCGAAAATTTCGTCCGTAACACGGAAAAAAAGTCATATTTGATAAAATGTGCACTGGGGTCACCCACTTGTTTAAAACCATTGCCCCGGCAGTTCTGTATGGCTAGGGATTATAGATTCTGCTCTAATAAATAGCGTTTGGGTAGTACTACAACGAGGGGTCAAAGAATTTCTGGGGTAAGCATTCCTAGAGGACGAAAATTGCGTCCGAAACATGGAAATAAAGCCAAATTCGATCAAATACGCATTGGGGGCACCCACTTTCCGACCCATTGTCTCGGTAGTTATTTATGGCTAGGCATTATAGACGCTGCCCTAAGAAATAGCTATTGGATAGTACTTCAACGTGAGAGTAAAGAATTTCTGGGGTAAGCATTCTTAAAGGCCGAAAATTTCGTCCGTAACACGGAAAAAAAGTCATATTTGATAAAATGTGCACTGGGGTCACCCACTTGTTTAAAACCATTGCCCCGGCAGTTCTGTATGGCTAGGGATTATAGATTCTGCTCTAATAAATAGCGTTTGGGTAGTACTACAACGAGGGGTCAAAGAATTTCTGGGGTAAGCATTCCTAGAGGACGAAAATTGCGTCCGAAACATGGAAATAAAGCCAAATTCGATCAAATACGCATTGGGGGCACCCACTTTCCGACCCATTGTCTCGGTAGTTCTTTATGGCTAGGCATTATAGACGCTGCCCTAAGAAATAGCTATTGGATAGTACTTCAACGTGAGAGTAAAGAATTTCTGGGGTAAGCATTCTTAAAGGCCGAAAATTTCGTCCGTAACACGGAAAAAAAGTCATATTTGATAAAATGTGCACTGGGGTCACCCACTTGTTTAAAACCATTGCCCCGGCAGTTCTGTATGGCTAGGGATTATAGATTCTGCTCTAATAAATAGCGTTTGGGTAGTACTACAACGAGGGGTCAAAGAATTTCTGGGGTAAGCATTCCTAGAGGACGAAAATTGCGTCCGAAACATGGAAATAAAGCCAAATTCGATCAAATACGCATTGGGGGCACCCACTTTCCGACCCATTGTCTCGGTAGTTATTTATGGCTAGGCATTATAGACGCTGCCCTAAGAAATAGCTATTGGATAGTACTTCAACGTGAGAGTAAAGAATTTCTGGGGTAAGCATTCTTAAAGGCCGAAAATTTCGTCCGTAACACGGAAAAAAAGTCATATTTGATAAAATGTGCACTGGGGTCACCCACTTGTTTAAAACCATTGCCCCGGCAGTTCTGTATGGCTAGGGATTATAGATTCTGCTCTAATAAATAGCGTTTGGGTAGTACTACAACGAGGGGTCAAAGAATTTCTGGGGTAAGCATTCCTAGAGGACGAAAATTGCGTCCGAAACATGGAAATAAAGCCAAATTCGATCAAATACGCATTGGGGGCACCCACTTTCCGACCCATTGTCTCGGTAGTTCTTTATGGCTAGGCATTATAGACGCTGCCCTAAGAAATAGCTATTGGATAGTACTTCAACGTGAGAGTAAAGAATTTCTGGGGTAAGCATTCTTAAAGGCCGAAAATTTCGTCCGTAACACGGAAAAAAAGTCATATTTGATAAAATGTGCACTGGGGTCACCCACTTGTTTAAAACCATTGCCCCGGCAGTTCTGTATGGCTAGGGATTATAGATTCTGCTCTAATAAATAGCGTTTGGGTAGTACTACAACGAGGGGTCAAAGAATTTCTGGGGTAAGCATTCCTAGAGGACGAAAATTGCGTCCGAAACATGGAAATAAAGCCAAATTCGATCAAATACGCATTGGGGGCACCCACTTTCCGACCCATTGTCTCGGTAGTTATTTATGGCTAGGCATTATAGACGCTGCCCTAAGAAATAGCTATTGGATAGTACTTCAACGTGAGAGTAAAGAATTTCTGGGGTAAGCATTCTTAAAGGCCGAAAATTTCGTCCGTAACACGGAAAAAAAGTCATATTTGATAAAATGTGCACTGGGGTCACCCACTTGTTTAAAACCATTGCCCCGGCAGTTCTGTATGGCTAGGGATTATAGATTCTGCTCTAATAAATAGCGTTTGGGTAGTACTACAACGAGGGGTCAAAGAATTTCTGGGGTAAGCATTCCTAGAGGACGAAAATTGCGTCCGAAACATGGAAATAAAGCCAAATTCGATCAAATACGCATTGGGGGCACCCACTTTCCGACCCATTGTCTCGGTAGTTCTTTATGGCTAGGCATTATAGACGCTGCCCTAAGAAATAGCTATTGGATAGTACTTCAACGTGAGAGTAAAGAATTTCTGGGGTAAGCATTCTTAAAGGCCGAAAATTTCGTCCGTAACACGGAAAAAAAGTCATATTTGATAAAATGTGCACTGGGGTCACCCACTTGTTTAAAACCATTGCCCCGGCAGTTCTGTATGGCTAGGGATTATAGATTCTGCTCTAATAAATAGCGTTTGGGTAGTACTACAACGAGGGGTCAAAGAATTTCTGGGGTAAGCATTCCTAGAGGACGAAAATTGCGTCCGAAACATGGAAATAAAGCCAAATTCGATCAAATACGCATTGGGGGCACCCACTTTCCGACCCATTGTCTCGGTAGTTATTTATGGCTAGGCATTATAGACGCTGCCCTAAGAAATAGCTATTGGATAGTACTTCAACGTGAGAGTAAAGAATTTCTGGGGTAAGCATTCTTAAAGGCCGAAAATTTCGTCCGTAACACGGAAAAAAAGTCATATTTGATAAAATGTGCACTGGGGTCACCCACTTGTTTAAAACCATTGCCCCGGCAGTTCTGTATGGCTAGGGATTATAGATTCTGCTCTAATAAATAGCGTTTGGGTAGTACTACAACGAGGGGTCAAAGAATTTCTGGGGTAAGCATTCCTAGAGGACGAAAATTGCGTCCGAAACATGGAAATAAAGCCAAATTCGATCAAATACGCATTGGGGGCACCCACTTTCCGACCCATTGTCTCGGTAGTTCTTTATGGCTAGGCATTATAGACGCTGCCCTAAGAAATAGCTATTGGATAGTACTTCAACGTGAGAGTAAAGAATTTCTGGGGTAAGCATTCTTAAAGGCCGAAAATTTCGTCCGTAACACGGAAAAAAAGTCATATTTGATAAAATGTGCACTGGGGTCACCCACTTGTTTAAAACCATTGCCCCGGCAGTTCTGTATGGCTAGGGATTATAGATTCTGCTCTAATAAATAGCGTTTGGGTAGTACTACAACGAGGGGTCAAAGAATTTCTGGGGTAAGCATTCCTAGAGGACGAAAATTGCGTCCGAAACATGGAAATAAAGCCAAATTCGATCAAATACGCATTGGGGGCACCCACTTTCCGACCCATTGTCTCGGTAGTTCTTTATGGCTAGGCATTATAGACGCTGCCCTAAGAAATAGCTATTGGATAGTACTTCAACGTGAGAGTAAAGAATTTCTGGGGTAAGCATTCTTAAAGGCCGAAAATTTCGTCCGTAACACGGAAAAAAAGTCATATTTGATAAAATGTGCACTGGGGTCACCCACTTGTTTAAAACCATTGCCCCGGCAGTTCTGTATGGCTAGGGATTATAGATTCTGCTCTAATAAATAGCGTTTGGGTAGTACTACAACGAGGGGTCAAAGAATTTCTGGGGTAAGCATTCCTAGAGGACGAAAATTGCGTCCGAAACATGGAAATAAAGCCAAATTCGATCAAATACGCATTGGGGGCACCCACTTTCCGACCCATTGTCTCGGTAGTTCTTTATGGCTAGGCATTATAGACGCTGCCCTAAGAAATAGCTATTGGATAGTACTTCAACGTGAGAGTAAAGAATTTCTGGGGTAAGCATTCTTAAAGGCCGAAAATTTCGTCCGTAACACGGAAAAAAAGTCATATTTGATAAAATGTGCACTGGGGTCACCCACTTGTTTAAAACCATTGCCCCGGCAGTTCTGTATGGCTAGGGATTATAGATTCTGCTCTAATAAATAGCGTTTGGGTAGTACTACAACGAGGGGTCAAAGAATTTCTGGGGTAAGCATTCCTAGAGGACGAAAATTGCGTCCGAAACATGGAAATAAAGCCAAATTCGATCAAATACGCATTGGGGGCACCCACTTTCCGACCCATTGTCTCGGTAGTTCTTTATGGCTAGGCATTATAGACGCTGCCCTAAGAAATAGCTATTGGATAGTACTTCAACGTGAGAGTAAAGAATTTCTGGGGTAAGCATTCTTAAAGGCCGAAAATTTCGTCCGTAACACGGAAAAAAAGTCATATTTGATAAAATGTGCACTGGGGTCACCCACTTGTTTAAAACCATTGCCCCGGCAGTTCTGTATGGCTAGGGATTATAGATTCTGCTCTAATAAATAGCGTTTGGGTAGTACTACAACGAGGGGTCAAAGAATTTCTGGGGTAAGCATTCCTAGAGGACGAAAATTGCGTCCGAAACATGGAAATAAAGCCAAATTCGATCAAATACGCATTGGGGGCACCCACTTTCCGACCCATTGTCTCGGTAGTTCTTTATGGCTAGGCATTATAGACGCTGCCCTAAGAAATAGCTATTGGATAGTACTTCAACGTGAGAGTAAAGAATTTCTGGGGTAAGCATTCTTAAAGGCCGAAAATTTCGTCCGTAACACGGAAAAAAAGTCATATTTGATAAAATGTGCACTGGGGTCACCCACTTGTTTAAAACCATTGCCCCGGCAGTTCTGTATGGCTAGGGATTATAGATTCTGCTCTAATAAATAGCGTTTGGGTAGTACTACAACGAGGGGTCAAAGAATTTCTGGGGTAAGCATTCCTAGAGGACGAAAATTGCGTCCGAAACATGGAAATAAAGCCAAATTCGATCAAATACGCATTGGGGGCACCCACTTTCCGACCCATTGTCTCGGTAGTTCTTTATGGCTAGGCATTATAGACGCTGCCCTAAGAAATAGCTATTGGATAGTACTTCAACGTGAGAGTAAAGAATTTTTGGGGTAAGCATTCTTAAAGGCCGAAAATTTCGTCCGTAACACGGAAAAAAAGTCATATTTGATAAAATGTGCACTGGATTCAACTAGAACGGGATAGTGCGCCATAAGTTTAATTAATTTTATTTTTTCTTTGCTTGTCATACATTGATTACCAAAAATAAACCCACCATCTTATTAAATTCAAGCGCAAGCCACTTGCACGAAAAATGCGTGATAGACTTTTTCTGCTTTGTTTGACAAGACATTTGGTATAATACAGATAATATCAGTTACTTATTCAACATAGACATATTGTTATTTTTAAGGAACTACTTTACAGGATGCCGAGAGTATGGAGGGCCATTTCACAGTATGACTGCCAAAATGAATATAGTGAAAAAGTTATTAGATAACACTACATTAAGATATAATCGGATTTTTTGGCGTAAACATTCCTTAGATGCGAACATTCGAATCTTTGAAATATAGTATGTGTTTGATGAAGATCTAGCACATTAAATGACATTAAAGTAGTCTAAGAAATATGGGACGCACGATCGGTCTTATTCGTGTACTGTCAACGAAACAATGAACAGTGCCGAATGTTGATACTGTATGATGTTTGTTCTTCTTTAATAAATAAATCATTTATTTACTGATTCACATATGAAGTTGAAACTCTATAGTAATTTTCAGATTCGTTCGTATCTTTTATAAATTTTTCCTTCTTTAAATACCCAAGACCTAAGTTGGAATACTTACAAAAAAAGTTTAACAACGAAACAAAGGAAACATTGTAAAGAAACTTGATGTTTGATCTACAAAAACTGATAATACTTTTTTCATTACGTGTTTTGAAACGACCAATTCTTACTTGAATAAGGAAAATAAGATGATCTCAGATTATCATGAAGTTAGTAAATATGATAAATGCCGCACACCATACTTGAAAGGGTAGATAACTCGCATTAGAGTAATCAATAATGAAAGACAGGAATATTTTTAATATTTTAATGGTCTATCCTTACCAAAGAGGTAAGTAAAACTTACAAGTGATATTATTTTTTCATTTCGTATGAAGAAGTTAGATTGTTTTCATTCTCAAACAAAACAGGAAAGTTTCAACATTGCAATTGAAATAACTTATGATCACTTATGGAAAGCCAATGGATCCAGATTGCAAAATAAAATTACATTTATAAGTTCATTGTATCCAATAGCTCCTCTAGAATAACCTTTAAACACGATCAAACGCTCAAATCCAAAGTTTAAAAGCTAAAGATGTAAGAGTATCCGACAATGTGAAAATCAAGATGAACAAAAAAAGAGCTAAAGAAAGCCAACCGATCCACAGATCAGCTATGCCACGAAGGATTGTAAATGTGTGCAAGTTATGTACTTCCGTAAAAAGGGGGGATTTTTTTTTACAAGAATAACCGGTCATTTAGTGTTTTGTTTCCTACACAACAAAACCATTTCCATTTACAAACTCTTCCTGGAAAACAATATCTGCATGTTCTCATCTATGCATGTTATTTGTAAATAGTATTATGTTGCTGTAATCAAAACTATACATATGTGATTGTCATGAAAAAAATGACGAAATCTGAAAAAAAACAAGATGTGTCGTAAGGAAGGTATATACCGATAAACGTGGAAGATGACGACAGTAGATTTATACTGTTCAAGCATATTGTTTTTCTTAAATTGTTTAACATTTCACAGCGGTATAACATGTTACTTTAATTATTCTTCTCTTAGTTTATTTATTTTGTATTTACATTGTATCATAGATCAAATTTATTTGTTCAGCGATGTTCACTGGTGTTAATACGTCTTTTGATTGAGTTAAGCCATTTCAATTGATATTTTATAGTGTATCTTTCTATGTTGTGATGTTACACTATTGTTTCAGATAAGGGTGAAGGTTTGGTACCATTAAAACGTTTAAACCCGCTGCAATTGTTTGCACCTGTCTGATGTTAAGTAGTTGTCGTTTGTTGATGTGGTTCATAAGTGTTTTCGTTTCTCGTTTTTTATATAGATTAGACCGTTGGTTTTCCCGTTTGAATGGTTTTACTCTAGTAATTTTTGGGGCCCTTTTTAGCTTGCTGTTCGGTGTGAGCCAAGGCTCCGTGTTGAAGACCGTACTTTGACCTATAATGGTTTACTTTTATAAATTTTGACTTGGATGGAGAGTTGTCTCATTGGCACTCATACCACATCTTCTTATATCTATTATAAAGAAAATGTTATGTTATTGCTAATAAGACAACTATCTCTAATTGACCAAATGGCATAAAACCCGTAAAGGTCAACGTACGACCTTCAACAATAATCAAAACCAAAACTGCATTTTTAAAATATCCAGCTAAGACAACGTAGATTAGTTTAAACAGGTTTATATCTAAGTGTACCAAATCATCAATCCGTGCACATCCAATAGATTAAGCGTAAAGACGTCGTAACAGTGTGGATATTGTTAATATTCAAGTATCACATTTTTAAAAGAACTTGGAAATTGATAATATATGTGCTTATATTTCTAGAATTATATAAACTCCAGTTACACTAGCACTATTCTGCTATACCGACCTTCAAAGTAGCCAAGCATGTAGTAGTAGTAGTATTAATAGACATTTGCGAAAACTGTCGGTCACCTACGATTAAGACTACAATTAGTAGCATTCGAATCTTGGGTCGTCTCAAAGCGCAAATATAAACCGTTCCAAAGCAAAGTCTAACTCATACATGATGTTTTTCTCTCGTTGAAAAATTTTCCATCTAGTTTTTTTAAACAAATGAGAGGATACAAAGGTTTGTGTGCTTAAGAACAGTTTATTGTTTATAGCATTATACTTGCCGATTGGTATATATTTATTTTTTTATTTGTCCATGTTTTCGGTATAAATTATTCAAAAATATACGAAAATATCATTGTACATTATCAATGGGTGTATTTGTGTCTTATACTTGTCAAACTCTGTAGACAGTAAAATAGATGTACTCAAATAGTTGGAATTTTACTATCATTTTTTTCAACATGATTAAACAAGACCAATACCAGACGTGGACTTGCGTCAGTGCATGTAATTGATTGAATAAAATTGAGAAATGAAATGGGGAATGTGTCAAAGAGACAACAACCCGACCATAGAACAGACAACAGCAGAAGGTCACCAACAGGTCTTCAATGCAGCGAGAAATTCCCGCACCCGGAGGCGTCCTTCAGCTGGCCCCTAAACAAATATATATACTAGTGATAATGAAGGCCATACTAAACTCCAAATTGTACACAAGAAACTAAAATTAAAAATAATACAAGACTAACAAAGGCTAGAGGCTCCTGACTTAGGACAGGCGCAAAAATGCGGCGGGGTTAAACATGTTTATGTGATCTCAACCCTCCCCCTATACCTCTAGCCAATACATGAAGTGAAGCATACATGACCAGCACCTTCCATCGAAGGCAAGGGAAGAGAAATTTCCTTAAACACTGAGTCTTATAAAATTCAAACTATCGGAAAACAGGAAGTGGCTTCATGGTTGATATACAAATTTCTCAATCGCTGCAACTCATAACTATCAAGCAGCAGACCTAATATCAATTCATTCCCTTCTATACAACCCAAAAGATGTTTGACGAAAATTTATCTTGCGCGATGAGTCTTTCAAACCCTCGGAAAATAGGATGTAGCTGCAAGGAAAATGCTTACATGTCGCAACTCAAAATTATTTAGCTGCAGACCCAATATATAATCATTATCTTCGATAGAGACCAGGAAAACTTTTAAAGTAAAGTTTTGTATGCAAGGTCTTTTGATGGATGGACGGACGGACAAATTCGAGTAGTTACTAGACCTGCTTTCGCCTCCATCGACAAAGGTAAAAATGACTTCCGAATTCAGATTTGTTTTTGTGCAATTTTCTTTATAATGATTATGGGAATCATTTGAGTATAGACGGGTTTTTTCATGATATTGCTAATTCTTCTTCTCCAATAAACATGGTCTCTAATCCCTAGCTATTAAGAACTACCCAGACAATTGGTAGGAAAGTGAGTGACCCTAGAGCGTATTATATCGAATTTGGCTTTAGTTCCGTGTTTCGAACGATATTTTGAGCCTTTAAGAAAGCTTACACCAGAAATTCGTCACCTTCCAGTTGTAGTACTATCCAATAGCTATTCATTGAAGCAGAGTCTTTAATCCCTAGTCACTAAGAACTACCCAGATAATTGGTTAGTAAGGGTGTGACCCTAGAGCGTATTTTATCGAATTTGGCTTTTTTCCGTGTTTCGAACGAAATTTTGGGCCTTTAAGAATGCTTACCCCAGAAATTCTTTACCCTCCTGTTGTAGTAATATTCAATAGCTATTTATGAGAGCAGAGTTAATAATCCCTAGTCATAAAGAACTACCAAAACAATGGGTCGGAAAGTGGGTACCCAAATGCGTATTATATCGAATGTGGCTTTATTTCCATATTTTGGATGAAATTTTCGGCCTTTAAGAATGCTTACCCCAGAAATTCTTTACCCTCCCGATGTAGTACTATATAATAGCTAATTATTGAAGCAGAATCTATATTCCCTAGCCATATAGATCTGCAGAAACAATGGGTCGGAAAGTGGGTACCCCAATGTGAATTTTATAAAATTTGGCTTTTTTCCGTGTTTCCAAAGAAATTTTGGGCCTTTAAAATAGCTAACCCCAGAAATACTCTACTATCCCGATGTATTACTATAAAATAGCTATTCATCGAAGCAGAGTCTATAATCCCTAGCCATAAAGAACTACCCTGACAATTTGTTGGAAAGTGGGTGACCATTGAGAGTATTTTATCGAATTTGGCTTTATTTCCGTGTTTCGAACGATATTTTGGCACTTTAAAAAAGCTTACCCCACAAATTCTTTACTCTCCCGTTGTAGTACTATATAATAGCTATTCATTGAAGCAGAGTCTATAATCCCTGGCCATTAAGAACTACCCAGATAATTGGTTGGAAAGTGGGTGATCCTAGAGCGTATTTTATCGAATTTGGCTTATTTCCATGTTTCGGACGACATTTTCGGCCATTAAGAATGCTTACCCCAGAAATTATTTACCCTCCCGTTGTAGTACTATTACATAGCTATTTATAAGAGCAGAGTTTATAATCCCTTATCCATAACGAACTACCAGAACAATGGGTCGGAAAGTGGATACCCAAATGAGTATTATATCGAATGTGGCTTTATTTCCATATTTTGGACGAAATTTGGGGCCTTTAAGAATGCTTACCCCAGAAATTCTCTACTATATCAATGTAGTACTATATAATAGCTATTCATTGAAGCAGAGTCTATAATCCCTAGCCATTAAGAACTACCCAGTTATTGGTTGGAGAGTGGGTAACCCTAGAGCGTATTTTATCGAATTTGGCTTATTTCCATGTTTCGGACGACATTTTCGGCCTTTAATAATGCTTACCCCAGAAATTCTTTACCCTCCCGTTGTAGATATATTCAATAGCTATTCATTAGAGCAGAGTTTATAATCCCTTGCCATAAAGAACTACCTAGACAAATGGTCGGAAAGTGGGTGACCCTAAAGCGTATTTTATCGAATTTGACTTAATTCCATATTTTGGACGAAATTTTCGGCCTTTAAGAATGCTTACCCCAGAAATTCTTTACCCTCCCGTTGTAGTAATATTCAATAGCTATTCATTAGAGCAGAGTTTATAATCCCTAGCCATGAAGAACTACCAAAACAATGGGTCAAAAAGTGGGTACCCAAATGCGTATTTCATCAAATTTTGCTTTTTTCCGTGTTTCGAACGAAATTTTCGGCCTTTAAGAATGCTTACCCCAGAAATTCTCTACTATCCCAATGTAGTACTATATAATAGCTATCCATTGAAGCAGAGTCTCTAATCACTAGCCATTAAGAACTAACCAGACAATTGGTAGGAAAGTGGGTGACCATAGAGCGTATTTTATCGAATTTGGCTTTATATCCATATTTAGAACGAAATTTTGAGCCTTTAAGAAAGATTACCCCAGAAATGCTTTACCTTCCCGTTGTAGTACTATCCAATAGCTATTCATTGAAGCAGAGTCTATAATCTCTAACCATTAAGAACTACCCAGATAATTGGTTGGAAAGTGTGTGACCCTAATGCGTATTTTATCGAATTTGGCTTTATTTCCATGATTCGGACGACATTTTCGGCGTTTAAGAATGCTCACCCCAGAAATTCTTTACCCTCCCGTTGTAGTAATATCCAATAGCTAATTATTAGAGCAGAGTTGTTTATAATCCCTATCCATAACGAACTACCAGAACAATGGGTCGGAAAGTGGGTACTCAAATGCGTATTTTATCGAATTTGGCTTTATTTCCATATTTCGAACGAAATTTTTGGCCTTTAAGAATGCTTACCCCAGAAATTCTTTACCCTTCCGATGTAGTACTAAATTAAAGCTATTCCTTGGAGCAGAGTCTTTAATCCCTAGCCATAAAGAACTACCTAAACAATGGGTCGGAAAGTTGGTACCCCAATGTGTATTTTTTAGAATTTGTCTTTATTTCCTTGTTTCGAACGAAATTTGGGTCTTTAAGAAAGCTTACCCAAGAAATTCTTAAACATGCATAAAACGAACCATATCCGGGACTTCACAGACATATAACTCCTTGTGAATCGTCATGATTTTTCTAATTGTAAATTCTAGTTATAGACTGTAAAGATGAGTTAGAAATTTGTAAACTAAAGTTAAAAATTTGTGAATGGGATATAAAAAACTTGATATTTATCTTTTTTTTCAAACAAAACAAGTCAAAAAGCATGATTTTGAAAAAAATAAAATTGTCACTCAAGTTGTTTTTCGAACGCAATTGCAGGATGACGAATTGCAGGATAGCTTTATCGCAAGAGAATTGCAGGATGAGAATTGCTGGATAGCTTGACACTAGTCTAATCTTGTGGAGATATAACTTTAAGATTAATAATTTGTACATACTCATAATTCTGCATGGGATATATAAGTTTATGGAAACTACACAACAATGGTAACTATTGATTTATAATTCGGATTCTTTCAGTCAAATCCATTGAATCATGTTTGGTAACATAATATGATAATAATTATACATCAAGATCATTCGATTATTGCAATTATAGAGAAACATTTTTAATCGCATGTGTTGTTTACAGGTTGTCAACGCAGAGAAAAACGTTTGGTATTTTTATATACTTTTGAAAAGATAGACAAATAACATTATTTTCTTCAGTACTCAATGCATCAGCCCCAAATAATAATAAATCGGATGTAGTATTGACACTAAAAACATTAATTTCGTTTAACATCAGATTTCTAGGTGTTGGAAAATTAATACAATATAATAAATAGTGGTCGACATTTTCACTGATAAAACAACATTAACAATTAGTATTTTGTATCAAATTTGCTTTGAAAAATCAGCATGCAGAGCGCTTCATCTGTTATGCAGCCTTGTGTGTAAAACAAAACGCAAACGATCCCCTGAGAAACAAAATATCGGAGATTTTTTTATTTTTATTATATATTTTATGCAACTTTCGTTGAAACAAAGAAAATATTGGAATATGTCTAATACTTCGGTCCAAAGAATTCCACAATTTAATGGATGATGGAAAAAAGAATGTGGAGAAGTTGATAAATGATTTACAGGAAATAGATATTTTGACTGTTGCGCAAATTATTATAATTAATATCTGATACAAAATTAGGAAACAAATCGTGTAAATAATCTGGCGCTTGGTTATTTAATCTTATTAAAAAAATAGCAATATGTTTAACCTCCCGTCTTACGCTTAAATTTTCCCATCCCGTTCTTTTAGAGATACTGTTCCTGCTAGCGTAATTTGGTAATCCTCAGTGTAACTATTCGAGCAGCCTCGATTTGGATATTTTCCAACCGATCAGAATTTACTTGCCCACAGTTACCCCTAACTTCTGATGAATACACCAGAATTCGACAAATGAAAGTCATGTATTTTTTTTTTCCAAATATTCTTTTTTAAGACTAAATTTAAATTTTCGTTATGCTTTAAGTTGCTTCGAAGTTTTTTCTTTCAGTTTACCAACATGCTTACTCCATTCAAAATCATTACTAAATATGACACCAAGATACTTATGCGTATGAACTGTTTCTAATGTTACATCCTCAAAATGAAAGAAAATATACTTTGTATTGTTCTCATCCTGAATATCATAATTATTATTATATCTGTAGTATTCGGATTAAAATTCACTAGCCATCTTTTTAACCACTTCCATAAAATGACAAGATATGTGCTGATTGAATTTCTTAAAATGGATTCATTAGACGGAGGATGACTTATTGGCGTATCATCTGTAAAAAGCCTTTCAACACCAGAGAAACCATCAACTCTATCATTAATATATATTAAACATAATAAAGGCCCTAATACCGAACACTGAGGAACACAGGCGTTTAATTTTTTTCAAAATTTGGTAGTGAATCTTTTAAGACGACTTTTAACTAATACAGAAAATCTCTTTTAATACCATATATTTCAAGTTTGTATAGAAAAGCCTTTTCCCAAACAGTATTAAAAGTTTTATTAATATCAGCAAACGTAATGCTTGTTACTAACTTACTAGTTAGCGCCAATTGGATTTTGTTGTAAAGTTAAATCAAGTGATGCGTAGTTGATTATCATGGAATAAATTCAGAATGATACTTATTCAACAGTTTATTTTCATGTAAATGATTAAAATTATTTTTGAAAACAATTTGTTCTTACACTTTAATCACACATGACAATAAGGAGACAGGCCTGTAGTTAGACGGCAATCATTTGTCACCTCTTTCGAATAAGGAAATAACATGTGAAAATTTCCATTGATCAGGAAATATTCTATCATTAAGATATTTATCAAAAAGTAAAAATAATGGTTTGAACATTTTATTTCTAACAACAAGTGACATTCTGTTGCTAGTGATATCAGGTCCCACAGCTTTATTTGCATCAAGCGTGGAAACAATATCACGTACATCTTGTTCACTAACAATAATTTGTAAAAGAAAAAAAACAGCGATTTTAAAATTCAGGTAAATCTTTGCTAGCTTCATCTAAATTTGAAACAAAATCCTTTATTTAAAATAACTGACGTTTCTGTTTCATCATACGCAAACTTAAAGATTTGATCCGGGTCTCTTAGCGGAGGAATATCATGAGTGGGCACGTTGGTTTTAATTAACATATTAATTGTCTTCCAGTACTGTTGACCGTTTGTCACGTTCAGTTCATCTAGATTCTTGTTTATACTCGCATAGCCTGCTTTTTCAAATTATTAACCTTGTTTCTTTGTTGCTTTTTTTCTCTGCAGATGTACTTCTAAAACAAATAAAACATTCCGAAGTCTGTCCCGTTTTCTCGTTTCTCGCCGCTAATTCGTATCAAAACAAACATTAACATCACATCCTATATTACATCCCTTGTGGGTAAACACTCAGATGCTATATAGAAAAAGTGAAATTTGCAGCAGCAACATGAACATCACTTGCATCAGAAAAAAAATTGTCCAAATTAGCATTTAGCATTTTTTGTTTCATTAAGTCATGATCCCCTCTTTTATAATTCCATATAGATCTACTATATGTTCGGCTTTTACTAGAACCACAATCAATTGTGATGTATGTGCCATCATGATCATTTATACTTCTATCAATAGGTATTGTGTCCTTATCTTAAAATGGTATTGAATCTGTAACTACAATAGTGACGGGCTATATGTTAGTGTGTTAAATTGAGAAGCTTTTATAATCATGTTTATCAGGCCATTAATGAAAAAAATGTAACGACGTCTCCGGAAGCCAATACCACCCAATTATGATTTTCTAGTTATTGTATGGTGTTGTTGAAATCTGTGTACATGTAAGATCTTATTATTTGATTTGTAGAAAAGAAAATGCACTTTTGCACATAACAATAACAATAATAAGCTTTGTTCTCTGTTACTTTAAACATTCATAATTCACAGTGGCATATAACCAATTTAAAAGGTAGATGGTGTATTACTGAATCTGCTGAAATAACGAAAGCACGAGCTAAGCAACAGTAAAAACTCTAGAAATAATGCAACCAAACTATTTGTCTACATTTTGATTATAATGGTTTTGATCCCCCACCCGAGTACTCTGGCGACGTGAATACAATTTATATTTAACTTGAAAAATTTACAAACATGACATTCACATAAATGTACACCAAAAAATAACACTTTATTTTTGTAAAACGTTTCCACATTGAGCTGAAATATTAAAAGTTCATATGATCATATACCAAGATATTACTTTCAAATTATCTCTTACTGATAAAATTGATTAAAGGTGTAAATCTTATTCCGGTCAGGACCACAGCAATAAAATTACAATATAATCGTCGTTAAGTATATGTTTCAGAATTCATATTTCGTCTTACATCTAGACATTTGATAATAGTATCCCCTAAATATTTTAGTACGGACAATTAGTACATTAATTAACCGAAACTTTATATTTAATCTTAAATCTTCAAACAAAATAGAAGTACATTTTTACGATGCCCTGGATCCTTTCTAAATACGAAGTAACTCATGATTCGGTAAAAAGTTAAGCTTTAGTCATAATCTTAAATATACAGCTTTTTAGAAATTTAATGACTGGTGAATAGCACCATTCAATATTAATAGTAATAATTTGTATCGATAATACCACTATAAAAATAACGGGAATCCACCAAACTTACTTATCCAACACCGATAAGCTTGGGGACTTTTAATTTACACTTAAAATATACTTAATATACATTTTGATTTTTCTATTGAAAAAAAAAAAATAATAATAATAATAATAATAATAATAATAATAAAAATAAATGAATAAATAAATAAATGAATATATAAAATAAATATATTGCTATACATAAAATAAATTCATATTCATTTTCTTCTTGGCATGCTACAGAACTTATTCTGAACATACTGATATTCCAATGCAATGCATTTTAAAAGGTTTATATTGTATATGGTCGTAATAAAGTTGTAAAATGAAAAATATCTTTGAAATAATATTCCAGCTTTTAGTGATTTTTCGTATAAATTTTTAATTACCTTGCGATGAATATGATGAAAGTTAAATGATGTTAATTTTAACCGAGTAAATATTTATAACTTTTGACACATACTCTAAATTTTTTCTCGAAAGAGAAAAACCCATTTAATTAATAACCAGTTTAGTTAAATATAAAAACTTTAGTTTGTGATGGGTTTATCTCTAAAGACCATAGCATTTAGTACATCATTGGGATAAACCATAAAGTCCTTTTATATATATATATATAATTTGAAAAATTACGAATTCGAATTAAATAGGCAACATTAAAAACCATAACATGATTTACGAACAATTCATGTATACATACAGGAAGTTAAACCGAGCCATAAAATTAAAAAAACAATTTAATGGTAGCCTATCAAATGTCCACATTGACAGTCTGAATAATGTGTAAAGACAGCATCGGCAGGAGGGCAGGCAATATAGACACCAATCGTATGAAATAAAGATCATAAACGTTTTGGCTGGCAATACTGACCCAAAACAAGATACGGTTGTAAATATATGAAATAACGATAATAAACGTTTTGGCAGGCAATACTGACCCAAAAACAAGCATAGCATTTTATTACTAAAGATCATATACTAGTAAACGTTTTGGCAGGCAATGCTGACCCAAAACAAGACATTTGTAATTATATGAAATAAAGAGCATAAAACGTTTTGGCAGGCAATGCTGACCCAAAACAGAAGGATAGCATTTTATTACTAAAAATAATACAAACCGTTTTGGCAGGCAATGCTGACCCAAAACAAAATAGTTGTAGTTGTATGAAATAAAGAGCATAAACGTTTTGGCAGGCAATACTGACCCAAAACAGAAGCATAGCATTATTTTACTAAAGATCATATACTAGTAAACGTTTTGTCAGGCAATGCTGACCCAAAACAAGACAGTTGTAATTGTATGAAATAAAGATCATAAAACGTTTTGGCAGGCAATGCTGACCCAGAACAAGATAGTTGTAAATGTATGAAATAAAGATCATAAACGTTTTGTCAGGCAATACTGGTAAATTGTATGGCTTTCCAAATACCGTTTCGATTCCTAACATCACTGAAGAGACATTAATTGTCGAAATCCGGATATGGTGTACAAAAACCTTTGCACCTTTTGTTTGCGGTATATCATCTTTTCCGCAAGTTTATTGTTTTCTGTTTAGTAATAAATTTTTAATTAAGATCCATTTATTACATCGGTGATCCGTTTATTTGGCAATCGCCAATGACAGTCAGCAGGGTTTAAGAACATTTGTTGTTCGACCTGTTAGTCAAATGCGTTTTGTTAAAATATACTTTTTCACTTTTTTGGTCTTTTGGAAAATGTTGTTTGTGCTGTATTTAGACCCCTCTAACAAGAAATTTGTTTTGCATGCACACGTATAAAAATTGCGGTTTTTATCCAACGCAATCATAGGTTTGAACGTTGTTTTCAATTTAGACTTGTTTATATTTTTTCGTTTGGGCTTGTATTATATTTGCCTTCGGGTTTATATGATCCGTTCATCCTATTTTGACTCCTCAAAATTCAAGAGTCTATCCTAAATTGAGGTAAATTGTATGGCTTTCCAAATACCGTTTCGATTCCTAACATCACTGAAGAGACATTAATTGTCGAAATCCGGATATGGTGTATAAAAACATTTGCACCTTTTGTTTGCGGTATATCATCTTTTCCGCAAGTTTATTGTTTTCTGTTTAGTATTGAATTTTTAATTAAGATCCATTTATTACATCGGTGATCCGTTTATTTGGCAATCGCCAATGGCAGTCAGCAGGGTTTAAGAACATTTGTTGTTCGACCTGTTAGTCAAATGCGTTTTGTTAAAATATACTTTTTCACTTTTTTGGTCTTTTGGAAAATGTTGTTTGTGCTGTATTTAGACCCCTCTAACAAGAAATTTGTTTTGCATGCACACGTATAAAAATTGCGGTTTTTATCCAACGCAATCATAGGTTTGAACGTTGTTTTCAATTTAGACTTGTATATATATATATGATTTGTTTAAACGTTTATCAAATCCAAGCGATAACTCGGGTATAGACATATACACAAAGTCATCTTGATATCTGCATATCGGCAAATATAGTCCCTAGTGTGGACAGTGTGTTACTTGCAATTTTTTTTTATACCCCTTCCAAATTTATTTCATCATGATTTAGGGAACGACCATTTAACTTTAAGGGGGAAGGGGGGGTATGGTTTTTTCCTAAAAAAAAATATTCTGATCCACAATTTGATGAAAAAAAAGTATTGTGGTCAAGCAGATGACAAAAAAAAAAAATTCTGAATCCAGTTTTTCCCCAAACCTCATAGTGCTAAATTTTGAAAAAAAAGTAATTTGATTGATAGCGTCGAAAAACTGAAGGAACATATTTTTCGGTCTCAGACAAAAAAACCTTAACCTCTAACCCCTAACCCCCCCTCCCTTTTGAAGTTAAATGGTTGCTCCTTTATGCCTCAAATAGCAAGTAGGGGGATGAAATTACACTATGAACAAAATTTTGGTCATGAATTTTAAAGTAAAGTAGTAAAGTAGTGATTTGGTCCAGCTAAATAAGGTTAAAAATTAGTATTTCGGAAACTGGCAAAAGTATTCAAGACCCCCTTAACATAAAATTGTCCATATTTTGAGTTAGAGCTGATGAAGATTTCTATAGTATATAATTTTCATTTATTGTTTAAAAGAAATGTACTACGAAATAAATGTGTTCTCGGGCCTTCTGTATGTAGTGTAGAGCGAATGCCCCCACTCAAGCTTTGCAATTTTCTAAGTTATAAAGGGGCAGAACTCTAGAACGGTAAATGACTCACTGTCCAAATTTAAACTCTGTCTGCGTGTTTTGGTTCAAAGCACTGTGTATGAGTTTCATAAAATTAGTATGAGGCAAACTTAAGTTAGAGTACGGAAATGAAAATTTGGACGGATGGAAGGACGGAAGGACAATCAAGGGTAACACCTAATGCCCCATTTGCCTAGCGGAAGGGGCATACAAATGTGTCAAATCAACATCACTCAATATATGGCTATACAAATCGCAAAAAAACATACTTTATATGATTTATATATTTATGTAAGTTTCATGCCTGACAGACATATGCATCGACAAAAAAAAATGTCCAGACGGAAAAATACATATGTCTACGGAAGCGTATGTTTTCCTATGTTTGCGTTATAACGCAAGCCTTTTGCGTTATAATGCAAACATTTGCGTTATAACGCAAACTTTTGCGTTATAACGCAAATCTTTGCGAAATAACGCAAACATTTTGATTTTAATTATTCATTAAGTATTGAATATTTAATAATAACAAACTATATATAATATTAAATTTACATTTTATGTATATTATATAATTTGAAAGCAGTGTTTTGTAAATGTCGGCATTTACATGTCCGTCTGTCATCAAATTTCGGTTGTGATTTAGTTAAGAGAGGAACCATGAAAACAAGGCCAAATCATTATAATAAATATGCATAGAAATAAAGGAATATTTGAAGTGCAATTATACACAAATTAAGAATGGTTTTTGCATCAGAAAATCATATAAATTTAACAAGTGAATAGATATGGTTTAGGCAAATTTTAATTGAAAGGCAAAGATTTTGAAAATTTTGAATAACGGAAAGTGGTAAACTAGATAAGAGCAAAAATAATGTCATACAATTGTGAAAGTCAAATAGACAAAATGATCTTTCTGCTTTAAAATTTATTATATTTTTGATGTAAGAAATCGTTTGTCTCAGAATATGATAAAGATTCTTTAAAAAAAGTCCATGGAATTTTAATTTCAATGTAGTGAGGTAGCTATTTAAGATGCTTGGGTAGCAATTTGAATGTAGAGAACATAATTATAATAAAATAACATCTTCATCTTTTACATTTATGGAAAAAGGGTAGCTTGTTTGAATCTAACCAATCTCACACAATGCTCAAACGAGCGCTTACTTTGGAAGTATATTTAAATTCGGCTACACTAGCGGGGTTGATTTTTTATTTTCTACGGTATAACTTCAATTTACTCAATTTTCTTTGTAATATATATGTATATATACAAAAAAGTCATGTATTATCCTGCTCATTATTATCCCATGATGTGTGCTAAACACTCAAGCATTTTACATTGCAATGAGTACAAAGGGTGATAAATTTTAATATATGCAGCCTCCTCCATTTATAACAGCTGCTTCCTTTGAAACTTATAAATTAGAAATAAAATAAAACAAATGTTTGCGTTATTTCGCAAATGTTTGCGTTATAACGCAAAGGTTTGCGTTATATAACGCAAAGGTTTGCGTTATTTCGCAAAGGTTTGCGTTATAACGCAAAGGTTTGCGTTATTTCGCAAAGGGTTGCGTTATAACGCAAACATAGGAAGAAATATAAAAAAAAACGTGTGGCGCTAATACGCTTCCGTAGAAATGTGTAACAATTAAGTGATTATTTAAATCC
Source organism: Mytilus californianus (assembly GCF_021869535.1). Taxonomy (NCBI): domain Eukaryota; kingdom Metazoa; phylum Mollusca; class Bivalvia; order Mytilida; family Mytilidae; genus Mytilus; species Mytilus californianus. Next base: position 1,505,963 of record NW_026262581.1, read on the forward strand.
CCACTGGAAGGCCTCTGACAGACTGAGTGAGCTTAAATTCATTTTTATGGATAGCCTATGACAAACAAGTTAAAGGTAAATGATTCAGGTGTTGTTTACCTTTTGTAATTTAAATGGAAAGTTAATATCTTCAATTTAAATCCAGTGATGTCATCCGTATCGATAAAGGAAAATTGAATTTGGAGGTACAACGTATATTACTATATTTTTTACAGTAAATCTCTCGTACGTTCGACACGAGGGCGTCCAGTGGAAAGGTTGTTTACATTGATGTTGAAAGGTCCTTCAATCTTTTCCTGAATATTCAGATCCGCGTATTTCATTGTGATGTAGGTCCGAACACGTAACTAAATTATAATTGCAAACAGACAGTTTAGGTCCTTAATTTTTCTAGACTTTTGAAAATGTGAATTTTTTCCAGAAAAAAAGTTGAGTGATGATGAAGCTTTGTGCTGCCAAACTGATTTTTGTATTCGTTTTGGATAAGGATGTCTATAAGTCCTATAACACAACTGCATTCAACAGCATTGTGTAGCGTTGGATAACATTTTCAATATAAGGATACCAGTATATTAATAAGTTATTGAAGAATACCATTTAAACTGTTATCTTAAATTCTATTAAGATTCAAAGAACTTTCCGATCTTCATTTGGAACTTATACAGTTAATAATTTGAATGAACTAACAAGAATTTCGAACAGAAATTTCCCTAAGTGTCGTAGACACCAACATAGGACTGGCACAGATCATATTTGATTTTGATTCTGTGATAGCTTATAAATATTTTTATATCGAAAAAAACGCTTGGAAATGTCTTTAAGGGAATAAGTCTGTACAGTCATAAAAAAATCATTGTTTTCGTAAGAGCAAGTCAATTATATAAAACGATATATATGGCGATGCTTGATATATTAATAAATGTGCTATCAAAATCCTCAAAATATCCATAAATAAAGTACTAAAACAAAATAATACTAAAAAAATGCATAATAAAGTTCCAGGACTTCTTCAGATATGTTTGTATGATATATTTACAATGTCATTGACTTCATTGCTGATTACATATATAAATTGAAAGTAAAAAAACACTTACTTATTTATAACAGTTTTCGAAAAGTAATTTCTTCTAGACTTTTAAATCGATTTTTCAGTATAGCATCAAACTCTTTGTGATGAAATGTAAAACCATTTACTCTGACTTTCTATATTGCATTGGAAAGTTTTCCGATTTAACGAGATTTTAATATGAATTGATTTGCATTATTAACAGATTTACAAAGATGTCAAGAAAATAAATGCCCAAATATAAAGTCGTATAGTTCATTCATTGTTACAAATAGTTCACCGTATCAAATGTGTTATATCTGAGATGCTATTTTGTAAAGCAATTGAAAACTGTTATCATGGTTCGCATGCTATCTGTGTTAAATATTCGCACCATGAAGCGAATCTAAGGTCAAATCTATGTGAACGAATTAAATACAGCTATTCGTTTTAATTCATTTTTCAAGTTTTGACCTTGGATTCTGTAATGATGCGTGTCTCCAATGAGGGTTTCTTATCGTCGAGTTGCAAGTTGCGAGTTTAAAAGGCCGAGTTTCGAGTTACAAAAGTCGAGTTGCGAGTTACGAAAGTCGAGTTGTGAGTTACGAAGGTCGAGTTGCGAGAGTTAAAAAAGTCGAGTTGCGAGTTACGAAAGTCGAGTTGCGAGTTACGAAAGTCGAGTTGCGAGTTACAAAAGTCGAGTTGCGAGTTACGAAAGTCGAGTTGCGAGTTACGAAAGTCGAGTTGCCAGTTACGAAAGTCGAAAGTCGAGTTACAAAAGTCGAGTTGCGAGTTACGAAAGTCGAGTTGCCAGTTACGAAAGTCGAGTTGCCAGTTACGAAAGTCGAGTTGCGAGTTATGAAGGTCCAGTTGCGAGTTACGAAAGTCGTGTTGCGAGTTTCGAAGGTCAAGTTGCAAGTTACAAAAATATTATGTTTCTCTAATTTCTTAAGAATAATATATAAACGGTCGAATATATAAACGGTCGTGTCGTCTGATTTTCAGGTTTACTTCGCATTAATAAACAAATAAAATTGAGAATGGAAATGGGGAATGTGTCAAAGAGACAACAACCCGACCATAGAGCAGACAACAGCCGAAGGCCACAATGGGTCTTCAATGCAGCGAGAAACTCCCGCACCCGGAGGCGTCCTTCAGCTGGCCCCTAAACAAATATGTATACTAGTTCAGTGATAATGGACGTCATACTAAACTCCAAATTATACACAAGAAACTAAAATTAAAAATGATACAAGACTAACAAAGGCCAGAGGCTCCTGACTTGGGACAGGCGCAAAAATGCGGCGGGGTTAAACATGTTTTTTGAGATCTCAACCCTCCCCCTATACCTCTAGCCAATGTAGAAAAACCAAACGTACAACAGTACGCATCGTGCGACCCCCTACAATTTGTAAAGCATGGGTTGTCCTCAGCTTAATAAAGTATCTAAAGAGACGACGAAAATTAAAGCCGTCGCATTCCATCCGTTTTAACATTCAAATTGTATTATAAACAGTAAGTTTAAGGATGTTCGCTACTCTGTTTCAGAATAACAAAGCATACATGTACCCGAACTTAGTTATACACTGCATAAGGAAGGGTCCCGGTATTTTGATTGCAGGATTTGAAAGAGTTATGTGATACTTATTTATAAGAGTCTATATGTTGCAAAGTCACGCACGCTTAAATTTCTTTCATGAGAACGACATTGTTCATTTTCTAAAATAAAACAAGATATACTGTAGATATAAGACAAAATGTATACCGTAAGAAGATAAATTATGTAGACAAATGAAATATACCTTCAAACAGGGATGGATACAGGCGGGGGTGTGGTGGGCGTGCGACCCCCTACAATTTGTAAAGCATGGGTTGTCCTCAGCTTAATAAAGTATCTAAAGAGACGACGAAAATTAAAGCCGTCGCATTCCATCCGTTTTAACATTCAAATTGTATTATAAACAGTAAGTTTAAGGATGTTCGCTACTCTGTTTCAGAATAACAAGCTTTTTAAAAGACTGTTATAAATAAAGAAACTCAAAAAGCAGAAAAAAATTAAGGGTCAGTGTTCTTGTTTTCGAGATATAAGCCATTGAAAATTTGGCGGGAAATGATTCTCTCTAGATTTTTCATACATTCAACATTGGTACCTTTTTTCATTCAAAAACTATGAAAAAATAACAAGGATTTTATTAGATTTTCAAAGATGGCATTTTAAACTATATGTAATCAAATTATGGGAAAAAAGTAGGGGTTAGTGGGCAAAAAATTTTATGGCACTACATGCCATTGGATAAAACTAGAGGATTCCGAATATCTGGCAAAAATTCAAAAATAAGAGGAGCGAACATCCTTAACAGAACCAACGTGAATTGATTACTCATCAACTGAACTACGGTTTATTTAAGTTCTACAAATATTATATACTTCAAAGGAATGTGTCAAACGCGGTGATTGATGACAAGTATAAGAGGCTTTTAGCAGTTTAAGTAAAAACAACTGCTACATTGTATTTACGCTTTTTATAAACAATTTCTTTGTTAATCGAAGTTTCAAAACATCCCTAACTCACATTCCCACGAAGTAGGTGAATGTGCCCTACCCGCGGTTGGGTTGGTTATTTCATCATGGCACAGCCAAGAAAACAATCCAGGTTAGATTCATTCTTAATGAAAGATAGAAATACTGTTTCAAGCGAAAGGTTAGTTTATTAATTTGTATCATTATTTAATATCTCTGTGTCTATATATATTTCTGACTTGCAACCTAAAATTTTGCCGAAGTATGCATAAACGATAAAGGCCCCCGACCCGTACTACCGTATAACATGTGATCCCAAGAAAATAAACATAAATTCGTAAAAGCATCTAATTTTGATTTTAGTGGTTTGCGGCGAAAACAGTATATATAAAGTCTGGCACGACCTCCGAAAATCAAAAAATTAAAAACTCATTATGAATCCCTTAGGGCGTAAGTTAGGGATGTTAGGAGATCGTTGTTGATTTTTCCAATTTTGTAAGATACTTTGCCATCTTACCTCGGAGGCTCTTCGCGGAAACAGGGACATAGTTTTACCTCTGTCCGTTCATCCGCCAGTCAGTCACTTGATATTTGGCACGGAGGATCCGCTAGGAGTCCGGTATTGCATTTGCACGCATACAAATCTATTACACCATTACTTCATTTCCCCCCGAATATATTCCATTGACTAATATGAATGTTACACCAGTTTTCTCATCATTGACATAACAATACTTGATTTTTTTTTATATGGAGGGTAAGCTTGTGTACTCCGGATTGAGGTCTGTCTCTATTCTACTTGTCTTGTGTCTCGTTTTCTGGTAAATATATGGGGTTAGTCTCAATGAATAGAAGCTCACAGATTTCTTGTTAATTAATTTATGGTGATTGTAGATTGTTGTCAGGGGTGGATTTAGGCGGTTTTAGCTTGACACTTTAATTTCTCGCTAATTTTACCACAAAATATTTTCGCTTGGCGAGATATCTACATTGCACCCACTCTAGAAGAACATTTCGATAATTTTACCTCAAAAATTTTATGTTTGCGCCCCCTAACCTACAAACCTGGATCTGCCCCTGGCAAATTATCGAAATCTCACAGAATATGGCACTGTGTTAGGCCTAAAGTAAATACTTACCAAAGGTACCAGGCTTATAATATTTTCTACGCCAGACGCACGTTTCGTCTACACAAGACTCATTAGTGACGCTTGAATAAAGGATATTCATACGCATACATGTACCAAGTGCTAACTCCTCGTCTTTCGCAAAGGTTTAGTATGGAAAGCCTCAGCTGTCATATATTAGAGATTTACAAAACGTTATGCTGAAGCTTAAAATGTAAAGTTTAGACAGCGTGATGTTGAATTGAGTCATCAAAATGCTAACTCTAAATTACAATATGCTAAGTTGAATTTGCGCAATGTTGACTTGCAATGACAAGTGCTTTAGTCGTGATAGTATAATGATAAGTCACGATGTTGTGATGATATGCCAAACACACGTAACGTTGGGTTTAAAGTACATGATGTGAAGTTGACGTTGCATGATGTTATCTTGCAGATGGATACTGCTCAGTCGTCCACTTCGATAGCTATGATAACAAATAAAATGAATAGCTAAAATGTATGGTGCTGACTTGTTATTAATAAATGTTGAGCTGAGATAGTACGATGTTATATCATTGTGATATTACGATAGGTCTATCATGCAATCTGTTGATTTAAAACACCATGATGCACAGTTGAAAGTACATGATGTTAAGTTAAGATAACATGATGCTACACCACTATATTGAAACGAAAGGCTTACCATACAATTTGTTGACCTAAAACAACACGATACAACGTGTTAAGCTAAGATGCTCACTTGAAACTACACGACGTACAGTTGAAATTTTGTAATGTTAAGCTACGATAGCACGATGTTATATCATTATAATGTCACAATAGGCTTATTATACAATTTGCTCATTTAAAATTACACCTCGTACAGCTGAAAGTACGTGATGTTAAGCTAAGATAGAACGTTGTTATATCATAAGAATTTCACGATAGGCTTACCACACGATATGCTCATTTAAAACTACATGATTTTCAGCTGAAACTAAGTGATGTTAAGCTAAGATAGCATGTTGTTATATCATTAGAATGTCATGATAGGCTAACCACACGATATGCTCGTTTAAAACTACACGACGTACAGTTGAAAGTACTTGATGTTGAGCTGTGATAGCAATATCTTGTATCATAATAATATCACGATAGGCTTGCCATACAATATGCTCATTTAAAACTACACGACGTACAGTCGAAAGTACGTGTTGTTCAGCTAAGACAGCACGCTGTTATATCATCATAATGTCACGAGAGGCTTATTATACAATTTGCTCATTTAAATTTACACCACGTACAGCTGAAAGTATGTGATGTTAAGCTAAGATAGCACGTTGTTATATAATTAGAATGTCACGATAGGCTTACCACACGATATGCTCATTTAAAACTACATGATTTTCAGTTGAAACTAGGTGATTCTAAGCTAAGATAGCATGTTGTTATATCATTTGAATGTCACGATAGGCTTACCATACAATATGCTCATTTAAAACTACACACCGTACAGTTGAAAGTACGTGTTGTTGAGCTAAGATAGCACAATGTTATATCATTATGACGTCACGAGAGGCTTATCATACAATGTGTTGACTTGAAACTACACGATGTAAATTTGAAGTAGTTTAGTCTTGACTTGAAACAGTAAAATATTAAGTTATAAAAACAGAACGTAAAGTCAAAATAAAACAATGATAGGATGACATATACTTGTGCAGAATTGAAGATTTTTGGTGTTGACTTCGAATATAGTACAAATATTAGATCGTTTTATGTTAAATTGAAAGACAATAACGATGCGTAAAACATTACAGAAGTATGTGAATTGAAACTGCAATTCTATGGAAAAGAATGAGGGACAAATCCCCAGGATTTTGTCTTCTTCATTTGCAAGTTCGGAGGCAAAATGATATACAAAGAAAGTTTTCCATAAATTCATAAAGCAAAAGAATTACCCATCGCTATATATTACACTTGAATACAGTTTTGCCGTATATTTTACATGTTTTGTTCGGATTTTTTTTATGATTAAAACCAGACTCTTTTTTATGAACAATATTTAAGAAAATGTTTATCTATGTTGTGTGTTAATATATTATACAACATATTATTGTGCTTATAAGACTTATGACTGTGAGGGTCAAATTTTACTCATATAAAATCACATCTATGTAAGAGTTAGCGGAGAATTTGTATTTACCACTCCCGTTTTCCCCGAAATCAAAACATAAGAATCTGGAGTTTTAATCTTAAAAAACAAAGATCAACTGTTATGACAAATAATACGCTTAGCGTAGGACTGAGAGGGTCAGAGCTATATCAGAATGTGACCCCCCCCCCCCCCCCCTGGACTTAAATCAAAAGCGATGCGATTACGATTTCCATAGAATGTCAGAGACAGTTTGTCGACTAGTTCGTTGAAAATTCGACTAGGCAAGTAAAGTTTGTCTTGGAACAAAGCAGGATTTATTTATATTCATATTACACTTACATGTTCTCGTCCTGACATGCATGTAATATTTGCCACTGTACGTAAAACGCACCCCTTTTTCCCGAAATAAAACAAAAAAATCTGGACTTAATCAAAACCGATGCTATTTGGATTTCCATAGATTGTCAGAGACGGTTTGTCAACTAGTTTGTTAAAAAATTCGGCTAAGCAAGCAAAATATGTCTTGTACAGAGCCAAGATTTATAAATTCATAAAGCAAAAGAATTACCCATCGCTATATATTACACTTGAATACAGTTTTGCCGTATACTTTACATGTTTTGTTTGGATTTTTAGCTCACCTGACCTGAAAGGTCAAGTGAGCTTTTCTCATCACTTTGCGTCCGTCGTCCGTCGTCCTGCGTCCGTCGTCCTGCGTCCGTCGTCCGTCGTCCTGCGTCCGTCGTCCGTCGTCCGTCGTCCTTCGTCCGTCGTCCGTCGTCCGTAAACTTTTACAAAAATCTTCTCTGAAACTACTGGGCCAAATTTGACCAAACTTGGCAACAATCATCATTGGGGTATCTTGTTTAAAAAATGTGTCCGGTGACCCGGCCAACCAACCAAGATGGCCGCCATGGCTAAAAATAGAACATAGGGGTAAAATGTAGATTTTGGCTTATATCTCTGAAACCAAAGCATTTAGAGCAAATCTGACATGGGGTAAAATTGTTTATTAGGTCAAGATCTATCTGCCCTGAAATTTTCAGATGAATCGGACAACCTGTTGTTGGGTTGCTGCCCCTGAATTGGTAATTTTAAGGAAATTTTGCCGTTTTTGGTTATCATCTTGAATATTATTATAGATAGAGATAAACTGTAACAGCAATAATGTTCAGCAAAGTAAGATCTACAAATAAGTCAACTTGACCAAAATTGTCAGTTAACCCCTAAGGAGTTATTGCCCTTTATAGTCAATTTTTAACCATTTTTCGTAAATTTTTGTAATCTTTTACAAAAATCTTCTCCTCTGAAACTACTAAGACAAATTTAACCAAACTTGTCCACAATCATCATTAGGGTATCTTGTTTAAAAAATGTGTCCGATGTCCCCGCCCGTGAACCAAGATGGCCGACATGGCTAAAAAATAGTACATAGGGTAAAATGCAGTTTTTGGCTCATATCTCTGAAACCAAAGCATTTAGAGCAAATCTGATGAGTATAAAAATTGTTCATTAGGTCAAGATCTATCTGCCCTGAAATTTTCTTACCAATCAGGCAACCCGTTGTTGGGTTGCTGCCCCTGAATTGGTAATTTTAAGGAAATTTTGCCGTTTTTGGTTATTATCTTGAATATTATTATAGATAGAGATAAACTGTAACAGCAATAATGTTCAGCAAAGTAAGATCTACAAATAAGTCAACTTGACCAAAATTATCAGTTAACCCCTAAGGAGTTATTGCCCTTTATAGTCAATTTTTAACCATTTTTCGTAAATTTTTGTAATCTTTTACAAAAATCTTCTCCTCTGAAACTACTGAGACAAATTTAACCAACCTTGTCCACAATCATCATTAGGGTATCTAGTTTAAAAAATGTGTCCGATGACCCCGCCCGCGAACCAAGATGGCCGACATGGCTAAAAAATAGTTCATAGGGTAAAATGCAGTTTTTGGCTCATATCTCTGAAACCAAAGCATTTAGAGCAAATCTGACATGGTGGTAAAATTGTTCATTAGGTCAAGATCTATCTGCCCTGAAATTTTCAGACCAATCAGGCAACACATTGTTGGGTTGCTGCCCCTGAATTGGTAATTTTAAGAAAATTTTGCAGCTTTTGGTTATTATCTTGAATATTATTATAGATAGAGATAAACAGGAAACAGCAATTATGTACAGCAAAGTTAGATCTACAAATAAGGCAACATGACCAAAATTGTCAATTGACCCCTTAAGGAGTTATTGCCCTTTATAGTCAATTTTTTACAATTTTCATAAATTTTGTAAATTTTTGTAAATTTTTACAAAGTATTTTCCACTGTATCTACCGGGCCAAGTTCATTATAGATAGAGATAATAGTAAGGAGCAAGAATGTTCAGTAAAGTAAGATCTTCAAACACATCACCATCACCAAAACACATCACCATCACCAAAACACAATTTTGTCATGAATCCATCTGTGTCCTTTGTTTAATATGCACATAGACCAAGGTGAGCGACACAGGCTCTTTAGAGCCTCTAGTTTTATGATTAAAACCAGACTTTTTTTTATGAACAATATTTAAGAAATATTTATCTACATGTATGTTGTGTGTTAATAAATATACAACATAATATTGTGCTTATAAGACTTATGACTGTAAGGGTCAAATTTTACTCATATAAAATCACATCTATGTAAGAGTTAGCGGAGAATTTGTATTTACCACTCCCGTTTTCCCCGAAATAAAACATAAGAATCTGGAGTTTTAATCTTAAAAGACAAAGATCAACTGTTATGCCAAATAATACGCTTAGCGTAGGACTGAGAGGGTCAGAGCTATATCAGAATGTGACCCCCCCCCCCCGGTCTTGTTAGAGGTATCAAAAAATTTGAATTTTCTTTTCCACGAAATAAAACAAAAGAATCTGGACTTAATCAAAAGCGATGCGATTACGATTTCCATAGAATGTCAGAGACAGTTTGTCGACTAGTTCGTTGAAAATTCGACTAGGCAAGTAAAGTTTGTCTTGTAACAAAGCAGGATTTATTTATATTCATATCACACTTACATATTCTCGTCCTTATATGCATGTAATATTTGCACTGTACACTAAATACAAATACATTTTGATCAATTCTTTTTAATGAAAAGGAGCCTATTTTAAGCACGTTCGTCGATTTGACACCCTGTAATTCATGTTTTTTGGGAGTTCCTCGAAAATTATAACACATTCCTTCTTTATTTGCAAAATCGCCATGTGACGGGTGCCACATATGAAACAGGATCTGCTTACCCTTCTGGAGCACCTGAGATGATCCTTTTTTTAGGGTTTCGTGTTGCTCAGTTTTTGGTTTTCTATATATGTTGCGCTTAATATACTGTTGTTTGGCTTTTGATCTTTTTTTCTATCGTTTATTTCGGCTGAGTTTTTGTCATGACATTGTCAGTTTGGTTAAGAGTTTTACTATCCCTTTTGTATCTTTCGCCTTCTTTTATCCATTTTTGTGTATTTTTTTCGATTCTCCCCTCCCCCTGAACAGTATAATAGATAGATAAATGAAAACAGAAACCCTTTTCAACAAAAGGAGATCTACAAGTAACTCGACGTGATCGAAATTGCAAATTTCTTCCTCATTAGATATATTGCCCTTAGGGTAGATCGGGTTTCTTCCGCCATCTTAGGGAGCTACCATTTGATTTTTATTGGGGGGGGGGCTAGGATGAAATTTGAAAAAAAGGCAGGACAGGAGTTTTGGGTAAAAAAAAAGGCAGGATGAGAAACTTGGCAAAAAAAAAGGCAGGATGACAATTTGTGTAAAAAAAAAGTCAGAATAAACTAATAAAAAAAATGCAGGACCGAATAGAGTGAAAAATAAAAAGGCAGGACAGAGATTACAACTAAAAAAAGGCAGGACAAAATTTGTCATCCTATCCCACCCACCCACCCCCCATAAAAACCACATGGTAGCTCCCTCAGATTCTCATATAGCTCAACACAATCGGTCTAGATCTAAAAAAAATATACACATTTTGAGAGAGGAATGTCATTCATATGTAGTACTTTTCATCTTGAAAAATTAAAAAATTATGAGATTTATCTGATTAAAACGACTATTTGTTTTTGAATACAGAACGTTTTTTGCATATGTTTTATAACTTTTCCATATAGGGGAGATAACTCGGATAACATTATTTTTTGTCGTTTTTTATTTTTTTTATTTTTTGCCATGGTATTGTCAGTCTGTTTTCGACTTATGAGTTTGAAATCCCTTTGGCATATTTCGTCTCTGATGATGGAATGTGTAGGGACTTTATCTATTTTGTTTTGTAGACAGAAAACGAGTCTCGTGATCCCAATTTATATATTTTTATTTTTATTTTCTAACATTGAGTTTTCCATGTATAGTTTATACAAAATCTGACAATACTGCATAACCTGTAGCTTGCAAAATGCTCTGTGGCCCATACTTTTTATTATGTTTTTCAAAAAAGAATAAACTTCATTTTGGCAAATAATTTTAAAAAATCTACCGATTTTAATTTAGACCACACTCATAAAAACTATAAGAGAGAGAGAGAGAGAGAGAGAAACTGTTGACATCAAAAAAACATATCTACAAATTAATCAAAGCAATACCAAAATAATTCATGGACTTTAACAATTTTTACAGATTTTTGATTTTATTTTTATTTTTCTTTGAAAACACATATAGATAGAGAGAAGCTGCAAAGAACCAAGAAAATCACTATGGACAAGAAAATAAGTGACGGAAATTATTAATTGGCTTCTCATTATAAGTTAAAGGGGTCATTGTCCACTAATGACTTTACAAATTTAAAAAAATAAAATATTCTCCGAGTGGATATATACATAAACCTGGGCACTATCTTACTTGGTGCTGGAAAAATGGTTGGCACTGCTGTAAATTTTATATATTTTTTTTTAAGTTGCAATTTAGAGTGGAGGCTCTAGGTCAAGTTTCATTCGGTTTCATAGACTTCGTGTATGAGCGAAAAGTATACAACAGAATCTACCATACTTTATGTTTGGGTTGGCCCCATGCAGTAAGATTCTTCCGCCTATCAATTCTTTTTGTTTTATTTCGTGGAAAAGAAAATTCAAATTTTCAGATACCTCTAACAAGGCCGGGGGGGGGGGGGGGTCACATTCTCATATAGCTCTGACCCTGTCCTCAGTGACGCTTTAGCGTATTATTTGTCATATCAGTTGATCTTTGTTTTTTAAGATTAAAACTCCAGATTCTTTAGTTTTATTTCGGGGAAAACGGGAGTGGTAAATACAAATTCTCCGCTAACTCTTACATAGATGTGATTTTATATGAGTAAAATTTGACCCTCACATTCATATCTTATAAGCACAATATTATGTTGTATATATTAACACACAACAAAGATAAACATTTTCTTAAATATTGTTCATAAAAAAAAAAATGGTTTTTAATCATAAAAATAAATCCAAACAAAACATGTAAAATATACGGCAAAACTGTATTCAAGTGTAATATATAGCGATGGGTAATTCTTTTGCTTTATGAATTTATGGAAAACTTTCTTTGTATATCATTTTGCCTCCGAACTTGCAAATGAAGAAGAAAAAATCCTGGGGATTTGCCCCTCATTCTTTTCCATAGAATTGCAGTTTCAATTCACATAATTCTGTAATGTTTTACGCATCGTTATTGTCTTTCAATTTAATATAAAACGATCTAATATTTGTACTATATTCGAAGTCAACACCAAAAATCTTCAATTCTGCACAAGTATATGTCATCCTATCATTGTTTTATTTTGACTTTACGTTCTGTTTTTATAACTTAACATTTTACTGTTTCAAGTCAAGACTAAACTACTTCAAATTTACATCGTGTAGTTTCAAGTCAACACATTGTATGATAAGCCTCTCGTGACGTCATAATGATATAACATCGTGCTATCTTAGCTCAACAACACGTACTTTCAACTGTACGTCGTGTAGTTTTGAATGAGCATATTGTATGGCAAGCCTATCGTGATATTATTATGATATACCATCGTTCTATCATAGCTCAACATCACATACTTTCAACTGTACGTTGTGTAGTTTTAAATGAGCATATTGTATGGTAAGCCTATCGTGACATTCAAATGATATAACAACATGCTATCTTAGCTTAGAATCACCTAGTTTCAACTGAAAATCATGTAGTTTTAAATGAGCATATCGTGTGGTAAGCCTATCGTGACATTCTAATTATATAACAACGTGCTATCTTAGCTTAACATCACATACTTTCAGCTGTACGTGGTGTAATTTTAAATGAGCAAATTGTATAATAAGCCTATCGTGACATTATGATGATATAACATCGTGCTGTCTTAGCTGAACAACACGTACTTTCAACTGTACGTCGTGTAGTTTTAAATGAGCATATTGTATGGCAGCTTTCGTGATATTATTATGATATAAGATATTGCTATCATAGCTCAACATCAAGTACTTTCAACTGTACGTCGTGTAGTTTTAAACGAGCATATCGTGTGGTTAGCCTATCATAACATTCTAATGATATAACAACATGCTATCTTAGCTTAACATCACCTAGTTTCAGCTGAAAATCATGTAGTTTTGATATGCTCATTTAAAACTACATGATTTTCAGCTGAAAATCATGTAGTTTTAAATGAGCATATCGTGTGGTAAGCCTATCGTGACATTCTTATGATATAACAACGTTCTATCTTAGCTTAACATCACGTACTTTCAGCTGTACGTGGTGTAATTTTAAATGAGCAAATTGTATAATAAGCCTATTGTGACATTATAATGATATAACATCGTGCTATCGTAGCTTAACATTACAAAATTTCAACTGTACGTCGTGTAGTTTCAAGTGAGCATCTTAGCTTAACACGTTGTATCGTGTTGTTTTAGGTCAACAAATTGTATGGTAAGCCTTTCGTTTCAATATAGTGGTGTAGCATCATGTTATCTTAACTTAACATCATGTACTTTCAACTGTGCATCATGGTGTTTTAAATCAACAGATTGCATGATAGACCTATCGTAATATCACAATGATATAACATCGTACTATCTCAGCTCAACATTTATTAATAACAAGTCAGCACCATACATTTTAGCTATTCATTTTATTTGTTATCATAGCTATCGAAGTGGACGACTGAGCAGTATCCATCTGCAAGCTAACATCATGCAACGTCAACTTCACATCATGTACTTTAAACCCAACGTTACGTGTGTTTGGCATATCATCACAACATCGTGACTTATCATTATACTATCACGACTAAAGCACTTGTCATTGCAAGTCAACATTGCGCAAATTCAACTTAGCATATTGTAATTTAGAGTTAGCATTTTGATGACTCAACTCAACATCACGCTGTCTTAACTTTACATTTTAAGCTTCAGCATAACGTTTTGTAAATCTCTAATATATGACAGCTGAGGCTTTCCATAGTTTAGGGTGATATAGGCACAATTGCACATTTAACTTAGGAAAATATCTCATGAATTAGTCAGAAATGTGATATGATATGTGCTTTATGTGATAAATTAAATAATTTTGAACTTGGTTAACTTTGTGATTCAATCCCAAGCGGAGAGTGCATATATATACCAAATAGTTAATAAAAAAATCGAGTTGTTCAATGTATGTATATCTGTATAATACAACGCAAAAATAAGCATGCTATAGATGTCTGTCTATGGCATTATGGTAACTTCCTGGCATTGGAGATCATCACATGGATTTTTTTTAAAATTGGAAAGACGTTATTCTACAATGAGCTATACCGCTGTTACAAAAAATAAAGGAACAGTTTTAGTGAATGTTATGGCGTGTGTTTTTACGGTATGAGCACGGAAGCCTTGTCTGTCACAAGTGCACAGTGGGATATCCAGTGAACGAGAACAAAAGAAAATTCACTCTTCTTATGATAGAGTCGAGAAAGTCAATAATAAAACAATGCCGGTGACGATACTGATCAAAAGCTATTTCTAAATGATAACTGTTCATTTTAAATAAATTAATTGTTAAATTGTGTTATAAGAAATAAACATGCAAATACACGATGTTTTATGTTCAGTATTTATCGAGATATATAATTGCATTAGAAGCTCGTGAAACCGAATTTAAAAATTGCCAATCTTTGCTGCATATTGATAAAAAAAATTGGAAAAAATCGTGAACATACAAAATCTAAAGATCTTTCGGCTCACCAATTTTCTGAGTGTTCCAAAAAGTCCTTAGCATGTTACAAGTTCCCAAAGTATACTTATTTTTTCACACCTAAGTTATCGAGCACACCGGTCTGCTCTTGTCACATGTACATTCAGTAGAGAAATGTTGTCTTTTTGTGAATATAAAAGTTTGAAAGTCTTTCTGTGCAGGTTAAGAAATTAGAGATTACTATTTTTATAAAGTAGGTATCTTTCTTCTATTTTTATACAATTTTAAGAAAAGGTCGTCTCGATTTTTTTACATGTATTTGCGGTCTTCTTGATCTATTCACATTCAATGTTTACATCGAGATAAGGTCCGTTTGAATTTGCTTAGTAACTTAATTTCAAAAGTGCCAATCTTTGCTGCATATCAATCGATTCCTTTGGAATTTTTCCCTGACTTTCTCGGATCTAGCTGTATATATATTCGGATAACTAGCATGTTCCAGAAAGGTATACAGCCAGTAGAAAAATAAATTGAAGTTGGTACTCCAAGAATTTATTCGCATAGCAACATTTTAAACCAATTTTACATCAAGCTTCTATAGCCTGCTGTACTCGTCGTTTGCTACTTAAGGAGGGAAATGATAACATTGAATGGAAGTTTTGTTTTTATTTCAACTTATTTCTATTTTTACTATTTACCAGAACGTTTTCCCGTGAATCCATAATTGATAGCGTCCTTCCTAAAATGGGACAAACATTGAGAAGATCTAGGCTGTGTTTGGATATACGCCAGAGGTGGCCTATGGTTATCCATGGGTACCTTTGGTTTGATATTCTATATATCAAAATATCAAACCATTGGTACCCAAAGATACCTATGGGTAACCATAGGCTGCCTTAGGCGTATCTCCAAACACAGCCTTAGTTTTCAATATTTACAGGGGAGGTAATATGTTTTCACTAGATTTCCCACTGATACAGCCTTGATACAAATGTTGTAGTTTCAGATATCAGCTGGGTATTGTACATTTTTCTAAAAAAAAATGTGCTTCCTTTTCCTTTTAATATCATGTATAGCCTGTCACGAGAGCACCTGAAATTTTTTTTACCCAGGTAAGTATGGCATCAAGTTGTACTTTCAGGCATCTGCCATCCATATTTTGGAAAGGCGTAGGTTTTTTTTAAAGTATTGTTTGATTCTGAATTCCTTGAGAAAAAAATTGTCTAAAACGGAAGTGAATAAATTTAAAGATTATTTCTACTGAAAATTAGGAGAAAATATATATATATATATTGACTTTAAGTTTCTAATAAATTGTTCGGATTTTAATGAAAACAAAACACATTTGGTGTTTTATTTCTGGAAATATTTGAAAAAAATGTATCCTTAAAGGACGCATGCACCCCAAAAAATGAATTAAATAGCCATTGTGCATCATATAAAAAAAACGTTTTAAAAAAAGTCAAAAGAGTTATATTTGTCAGCACGTTATTCCTAAATTAACTTGATTGATTTGGTTATGATTTTTTTTTATTAGTTGTTAGCGGCTTTGAACTAGCTGTCAGTAACTGCGAGTACTCTCAGATCTGTACTTAGTGTCTTTCTGTTGTTTGGATGTACAAGTACCCGGCCACGTCCACTTGTATTTGTAGTATTTGTATTTTTATCCATCTGATAGGTTAAGCCTCTTTCAACTGATTTTTATAGTTCGTTCTTATGTTGTACTGTTACACCACTGTCCCATGTTAGGGGGAGGGTTTGGATCCCGCTAACATGTTTAACTCCGACACATTCTGTATGTATGTGCCTGTCCCAAGTCAGGAGCCTGTAATTCAGTGGTTGTCGTTTGTTTATGTGTTACATATTTGTTTTTCGTTCATTTTTTTTACAAAAATTAGGCCGTTAGTTTTCTCGTTTGAATTGTTTTACTTTGTCATTTCGGGGCCTTTTATAGCTGACTGCGTTATGGGCTTTGCTCATTGTTGAAGGCCGTACGGTGACCTATAGTTGTTAATTTCTGTGTCATTTGGTCTCTTGTGGAGAGATGTCTCATTGGCAATCATACCACATCTTCTTTTTTATATTGGTTATGATTAACCCGTTTTTTAGAAAGAAGTTACATATTTCAATACTGCTTCTTTTGTCTCTTTTACAAAAGTATCTTTGACAGCTACATGTATAGAATAAAGAATGGAAACGGGGAATGTGTCAAAGAGACAACAACCCAACCATAATATACAAGTCAACGCAAGGCCACCAATGGGTCTTCAACACAGCGAGAAATCCCACACCCAGAGGCAGCCCCGAGCAGGCCCCGAAACACAATGTACACTATATCAAGAATATGGACGCCATTCTATGCTCCAAAACATGTAGATGAATCAAAATTAAAACATATACAAGACCAACAAAGGCTAGAGGTTCCTGACTTAGGACAGACGCAAAAATGCGGCGGGGTTAACTCGACTTTCGTAACTCGCAAATCGACTATTGTAACTCGCAACTCGACTTTCGTAACTCGCAACTCGACATTTGTAACTCGCAACTCGACTTTCGTAACTGGCGACTCGACTTTCGTAACTCGCAACTCGACATTTGTAACTCGCAAATCGACTTTCGTAACTCGCACCTCGACATTTGTAACTCGCAACTCGACTTTCGTAACTCGCTACTCGACTTTCGTAACTCGCAACTCGACTTTCGTAACTCGCAACTCGACATTTGTAATTCGCAACTCGACTTTCGTAACTCGCAACTCGACTTTTGTAACTTGCAACTCGATACTCGACAACAAGTGAATCTCGTCTCCAATACGGATAGCATGGTACAATGTTTGAACAATTTAGAAGTACAATTTATGTACACGTAGGAATGACATATGACTATCTTTAACTAATTGTTTATCAAACCCAAGCGATGAATCAGGTATAGGCGTGTTTGGGTCGATACCTGATCGACTTTATATAACCTCCGAAATATGGGTCGAAATGACAAAGGACTTATATAGTTGTTGATATATGTTAAGGTCAAGGTAATATTGAAGTGATAAAACAAACATATCATCAACAGCGACGAAGGTTAAATACCCAAGTAATAGCTTTTCTAAAAAGCTTGCCGTATTTTAGCTGCTTATACATGTATTGAGATCGGTGGTTTGTGGGTATAGGTTTTTTTTATTGGAATCTTGAACTCCAAGCATTAGAATATATAGTGTCTTTTTTCTCCTGGTTTTTGATTTTAGTTATATAATTGGTGAATCAGGGTTATCATTGAAGGAGGCTTGATAGTCACATATGATAATATATATATATATGGTTTGTAATAGCTAGAGTAACGATACAAACACTTTTTTGTTTGTTTTGTGGAATATGATTGTTTACTCTTTATGACAATGCAAGTAGTTTTAGCATGCATACTGTGTCTTGGCAGTTATGTAATAGTTAGCAAGGTTATAATCAAGTTGATAAGAAAAACGTATTATTTACTTTTGAAGATTATTGCTAGACAAAATGGACTACCAGTGGCAGATCTAGAAATTTTCATAAGAGGGGGCCCGCTCCAGTCATGCTTCAGTGATTCACTACATGTATATGATCAACCAAAGTTTTCCCACGAATGGAGGGGGGGGGACCCTGAAAAACTCTCTAAATCCGCCTCCGACTACTATAGTTGGCCGTTCGAATATGAGAATATTACATCTTATATGTATAGAAGACAGTGGTCTCTTTAGTCCAAATTAGAAGGGCGCAGCACCCTGGGTGCCCTTAGCCACGCCCTGGGTGCCTTCAATTGCGCCCCTTCCTGAGAGGGGTGTGGGGGGGGGGGAGAATAGTAAGTTTATTTCGCTTCTTTTGGTTAATAGTGATCTGATGTATGAATGTGTATTGCCATGTTTTATGAACATGTAGTATGAATGACTTTTCTAATGCAAATTTTATAGAGTAAATAATCAAAACAACAACTTATGCATCTTTATTAACAACATATACAGTAAAAAAAAAAGTGAACTCGTGATACATACAGAAACGTAGACAAAAGAAGATGTTTTGTGGTAATGGATTTGGAATGAAATATTAATTGCAAATAATTTTTTAGAACATGTTGTCAGCTGGCTTCTTATATTTTTTATTATTTTGTTGCAGTTTGTAATCTTGACATTTTTTTGTAAGTTCTATAGATGAGAGCTTCATATTGGTATTATCATTTAGTGCTTTATATTTGGTTGCATGTGTAGGCATATGCTTTTGTTAGTTGGAATATTTATATTTTCATTTCTGATGGCAACAAGTTCATGTAATACATATAGTCAGGATTATTAGTAAGCGATAGTTGTTTTGTTTGTTTATGTTTATTGTCATGATTGATATGGACTATATAACTTGCTGTTTGGTGTGAACCAAGGCTTCATGTTGAAGACCGTACTTCAACCTATAATGGTTTACTTTTACAAATTGTGACATGGATGGAGAGTTGTCTATGGTACTGATATGACATTCTGTTATATCTATCGACAAGATTGAGAACACATTTTTTGTAATAAAACATATTTAGTTCTATGATATCATATTTAACAATGTATCGGTAATTTGTGCATTTTTCCTTTGATGTGTACTCTCTGATAATGTCAGTATCAGTTGACTGGTCGTGATATATAAATTATTGGGTCAGTTCGCAATTGACATGCTCAGGTGCGCTGTGTCAGGGACTCAGGATCTTCTTTCCCCTTTCATTCACAAAATCATGCATGATTTTTCTTTTTGCAGAATCGCAAGAGTGTTTTGGTGAATGAAACACTTCTCATATTGTTTGAAAGTTTCAGTAAAGTTAGTTTTGCCTTTTTGACAGATTGTGTGAAAATTCAAACAGAATATGAATAAAAAAAACCCAATAAACTTTAAAAAAATGCACCATTATTAATAGCTGTCCTTGCTTATTCACAATGATGTACAAAATGTATAAATACTCATACCACATCTTCTTATATCCATCCATGCTATTCCGATCTGAGCTTTTATTCATACAAATGTACATCATGTACATAGCCTGGTGCTGTTCCAAGTAGTCTTCTTTTTCTGTTTCTTGAGAAGTATTTGTTTTACCTGTTCAGTCACTTTAAAGTGTTACAATTAATATTTAGACGCAACACAGAATAGTGACCAAAAAGGTACTGCTATCATATGAGAGGAGCTAGAAAAAAAATGAAATGTACACATTATCAACATTTTTGTGGGACCATCAAGATGTGGTTTCATTGTCAATATACAGACAGATATTCATAGACCAAATAACAAATAAGCAACAAATTCAAAAGTAGATGTAGGATGAATTATAGAAAGAAGGGGTACCGGGGGGCCCGAAACTTGACAAGGTTTGGTTTGGAACAAGTAATATGTCTGCATTAACATTAAATGTAGGTTTTAAAAGGGGGACCCAGATCGCCTTTCCCTAAATCCTTTTCTGAAATTAAAGGTAACCGCATATTTCTGGGCGCAGTTGAAAAATAAATGAACATGACTTTCATTGACTTTGAAAAAGCAAGAATATTAAGCTAAAAGAAATAGACCAAATTTGGATGACATCTATTAAAATGTTTGAAATAATTATGAAGTTGACAAGAAATGAACTTGTTCAGATAATATAGTCAGCCTACAGACTTGTTGCTTCCTGAAATGTCTGCTTACACAGTGCTTTCCTAAAATGATTTGTAATGTGATCGTTTTCATGATGAATGCTGAGCAAACATAGATTATGCGGTTGGTTTTCTCATTTGAATTGTTTTACATTGTTATTTTCGGGGCCTTTTATAGCTGACTATGCAGTATGGGCTTTGCTCATTGTTGAAGGCCATAAGGTGACCTATAGTTGTTTATTTCTGTGTCATTTTGGTCTTTTTTGGAGAGTTGTCTCATTGGCAATCATACCACATCTTCTTTTTTTATATTATAATGACAAGATAAATGTTATGTTACCCACCCAACTAAGTAAAATATATAACTTCTCGTTGAACTTCTAAAACAACGATAAATCTGCTGATTCATATCATATCATTCAATGCTGTCAGATGCTACATGTATGTGAAAAATAAAGAAATTTACCTTAAAGTATGCTTCCATTACATGTATATTCGGCATTGTTATTCAGTTATTTCCAAAGCAGAACTTATGAAAGGCATGCAATAATTTATTTTCAATAGATGCATTTGAAAAATTTATTTTCGGCACTATTAAAGCGACGTCTATGTTCATGATGTCATGTGATCATCTATATATATAAGAATATTTCATTAGAGTTGTTTTACTAAAGATTGCCTTGAATCCTACTTAATTATAATTGCTATTTGTCTGCAATAACAGGCCATCACAAAGGTTCACGTAAAGTTTTGACGTCATAATACAAAATATCTGACGCCACAATGGAAAAGTGATTGTAGTATGATGTCAAAGGTTGAAGCGGGACAGATTCTCAGGTCAGCTGGGAGGGAATTCCATAAAGTGATTAGGTGTATGGTTATTATATATGGGTACTATGTTCAGGAGGATGAACTCTAATATACATGTATATACGTAAAATACCTGTTCGGTTTGGGATTAACATCCTGAATCTGGATTTCCTTATCAACCACCATCATTGTTAACGCATCCAAGTCATAAACTAGAGCCTTTACATAGTCAGTTCGATCTGCTAATATCACATATTACTAATACATGTGTACTTATACAAATACAGCCGATAAATTAAACTCAGCACCATTGTATATTGATGATTATACATATAGTATTAGCTCATTCAGATTTGAAAAGGTTAGCAAAATAGCGGCACCATCCGAAAATGGGAAACCTTGATTATCTCGAGCATGTGAATCAAAGCAAATAGTAATTATCATCACGACGAAATATACTTATTGTAAGACCTGATACATTGTAATGTGAACAAATTAGAATTGGATTTATATATATCAAATGCATTTCTCAGTGCTGTTGATATATCAATTAACAATGACTGCTGAGCGCCACTGTGTACAGTGGCAGATCCACAACTTTTCATAAAGAGGGGGCCTATAATGGCTATATAATCAACCAAGGGGAGCCCCCCCCCCCCCCCCCCCCCCCTTTTTTTGGATCCGCCTGGGGTGTACAACGACTCCAAAGAATAAATCATCATGTACGAGTACATTAAACTGTCTAACCCACATGCGAACATCATTTGGGACCTCGCTGTGTTGCAAGTATCTTGGGTTTTCTGGCAAATTAATTCAAATTGCTCATTGCTGCCTTTTTTAATTTCATCTATCTATATACATTTTGTATAGTCGTAGACGTCCAGCTAGAGGGGTCATTAAACAAACTATAGTGCACTGAAACCCTTGCCCATAACTAAACCGTGATGCTTGGTGTTTGCTTCCTTGCACATACGCAACCATATTACTCACCTTGTTTGTTTATCACCTGTTTATCGGCAATTGTCTGTTTTGTTTACATCAGAAATCAATGAAGCGGTGAATGCGCAGGGAAACGAAAGGACATCTTCGTATCAATACGGTAAATTCCGTGAATATTTTCTAATCAATATGTTCAAGCAATGAAAAATATGAGGATAACATTTTTAATCATAGAGCACACGTTTTGTGTATTTACTATTTAAAATTATAATTTATGAAGAAATATAGCAAAATATGTTTCAATACGCACTATAAAGTGAAGATTAGATGTATTATTGTTTTGTTTTTGAAAGAACATTAATAATCCATACACACCTTTGTACCAAAATTGCAACAAAATTTCAAGATAACATAAATTTCATCATCACAGAATGATATTATTTGCTCAAATTGACATTGCTTCGTGAACTAAATTTGGCTTAAACTATGATAGCAATTGAACACTTCATTATTGTTTCTTCCGATGACCTACTATCATGATTTTTATCCGACCCCAGTTACGGACGCGTTGACATATATAATGCATTCAACTCAATAATAGCCAATCACACGTAAAGATTTCCTTCACTTCCCCCAGACACAGCCCGGAAGCAGCTGAGATGCAGCCATTTAATGTTATTTATAACCAATGAGATACCGTTAACAGATTAACCACATTCCAGACGTCCAGCCTCTGACTAATCAGACCGTATCACCATGGTGATACGGTAATAATTACTAACAGTCTATACATTTATACTGTGGTATCCCTTCCTATTTACGAAAGCTGCTTCGGCTCTAGATGGTGCCTTAATTGTCACATGATTGCAATATATACAACCCCCCTTTTTTTTTAATATTAAACATATTTTCTCTCTTTTCATATGTTCTCGTTCTTATTCAGACGATATTACTATAACAGTAGTTTAAATATGCTATCCCTTATTCTTGGCATATATAAACTTTTGTTATTGGATTATCTTATGGAAAAGAGCAAGAATATATGAAATAAGTAAATTTTAAGTTAAAATTTTAAAGATTATTTACTCAAATAAATTAAACACAAAAAAAACAAAGAAAAAAGGGGGCAATGCCCCAAGTACCTTTGTAAATAATGTATCGTTCTATTTTTCCTATCCAATTGCATATGCTAAAATATCCTATGAGTAGATCACAGAATTACATTTTCTATATCGGTCCTCGTATTATCCCTTGACCGATACCGGACCTCGGCTTAAGCTCTCAGTCCGATAGGGGAATCTGGTGATGACTATGTCGTAATCTATAAATATATTAATTCAATTCTTTTTTGATTGGATGATGATTATTGTTTGAACCCCCTGAGGGGTTAACGCCTATATATTGGTGAGTTTTGGAAACTTCTATGGGCCATTCGATATCCTCGGAAACAAGATTCTCGGAACGTCTCAAAAATTTTCGATCATTTATACAGGTAGTTATCTATGTCTCTGATACGGTCCCTCTATTGATGTGTGACCACGTGACATTGTATTATATTTCGACAATCAAATTAAAGTTCATTTGTAGATCGGAAAGTAAAAACTTAAAGAATAGATTGCAGTAAGAAAGCCATTTATATATTCCAACCTATTTGCTTTTGACAGAACGTATGCGTTTTTATTTGAAAGTATATTAAATATGAAGTATAATGATATTGCAATTATATATTTTATGTTTTGAGACGATCCCTGTACGCGTTGTTTGTGTAGTATCAGAAGTCTAGTAATGGACTTCTGGTAGTATTTAATACAACGTCTTATGGCATTGTGACAATAAACATGGGAATAATATACTGACATTAAATTATGTCCCAGAATAAACTGATTATTTCTGAACGTTTAACATGTCATATTTGTTATTCCATCATAGCCTGAGCAAATGTCGGAAAGCAAGAAGAAAATAAACAAAACGATATTACTGTTAAAAATATTTATCGCTTAGGTCGGAAAACAGAAAGATAATTAAACAAAACGATATTCTGTCTAAAATAGTTATTTTCATTAATAGATACAAACAGACCAAGGGAATATTCATTAAAATTATAAAAGTTTAAACTGAAACTAAATTTATCATTAATAGAATATAATTAATAAATTAATGTTATATTACCATTTCGCGGGTTTTAACAGTGAATACATTTATGAAAATCAAATGCAACATATGAGTACCAATTATCAGGAATGAACACAAATAAATTAGTATCTAATGTTTAAACTGTAGGGAATAAAAAGAAAATAGTCGTATGGTTATAATTCACAAAAATTTTGAATCTTTGCATTTCACAAAAAAACATAATTAATATTTTACAATAATCATAATTACTACGTATACGTTACTAATTTTCTGCCGTTTACGTTGTAGAAGTCTCTGCTTATATTTTGTATAAAAATAAAATAGAACGTTACTAATAGACTTGAAGAAGAGATTGAGTTTAAAAAAAAAATGCCATTAGTAAATACTTGACGTTTGTGTTTATTGATCGTATATTCTAAATTTCTGGAAAAGATTTATTAACAGCTAGGAATGTATGTTATTCAAATTTTAGTTCGTATTTTATTTTTAATAGTTCAACCTTATAGCATCTTAATCTTTGTAATGATTGTGCGATTTTGAAAATTGTATGCATTGTGTTGATCAGCTACACTACAAACGTCTTGCCGTTAATTTACATAATATTACTATTATTATTAAACCTTCAAGTTGTTCACACGACACGCACAACAAAATCGGATTTAAAATCTGGTTTGAAAACTATATCGGTTTGCGTTGACACAAATTCCGGATTGAATGGCAATGAATTCGGAGTCAAACCACTTGGGGTAGGCAGTTTGACATCCGAATTCAACTAACATTAGATTTGAACCTATAATAAATATACGTGATGACGCAAATGCATATTCTTATTCAGAAAATCAGTACGTATGCTTGCCATTTACTATTTCTTGCGAAAGAAAACTACGTGCATGCGTAAACATTGATTTCACTCGTGGTAGGTGATTTTTTGCATTTCTTATCTAATTATTATTAAATCTAGGACACGGTAGTTAGAGCTTGACATGTGATTTTGAAGCATGCTCATCATTGATGAGGTACTCTGACATCTAGTTGTTTTTCTAATCTTTTCTTTTTTGTTGAGTGACTGTCCTATTATAAACTTTGAAATTTTCCAAATACTAAGGATAACCCGGAGAATAGATAACCTTAGCTGTATTTGGCAAAACCTTTCGGAATTTGGGGCCCTCAATGCTCCTAAACTTTATTCTATATTTGGCCCTTTTTAATTTTTTTTTATTCGAGCGTCACTGATGAGTCTGGCGTACAAAACTATAATCCGGACCACGTGTCCATGATGAGTTTATTGATTTTTACCAAATATAAACTTTTTATAGATTGGTTCTTTTGACAATAGACAATACAATAGACAATACTATTGGTTCTTTTAAGTGCATGTTCGGGTATTCAAAACAAAATCTACACACAATAACACATTTTCAATAAAGGTGTTTTAATATTCCATTACCTTATTCTATTAATAGTCAATTATTTCAAATCAAAAGCAAAAATAAATTCAGCAAAAAATATTTGGTGACCAGTCAGTTGTCTCGGGTTCACGTATTGCTTTTCTTTTTTTTTAAAGAAAACAACTTATTTTTACATAAGTTTGATAATTAACTGCATATTGATAATAACTTGAAAAGATAATCAACTTCAATTTAACAAATCTTAAGCTGCATAAAAATGTGTCGTTTTGCCAACAAGAGGCTCACAAGAGCCTGAATCGCTCACCTAGTAAAAAACACGCCGTTTTAATATTTCTTTTTTCCCTTTATTGCAAGCAGTTCAAAGGCAATACATCCTTTTACTAGTGTGACAAATTGGCCATGTTGACCTACTTGCAGATCTTATTTTGCTGATTAGTTTTACTTTTTAAAGGTTCTCATTAAGTTTAACTTTTTAAAGGTTCTCACTAACTCCAATAGTGCAAAACATTCAGGGGGAAATATCATCTATAAGGAGTCTGTTGACAGTTTCGGCCATGTTGACAGATTTGTAGATCTGATTGTTCTGAAAAGTTTTGCTTTTTAACTGTTTCTCACTATCTATGTTAATGTGAGCAAAATTAACTGCACAAACAGAAAAAGAATCATCTATCAAGGGCAATAACTCCTAAAAGGAGTCACTTGACAATTTCAGCCATGTTGACTTGTTTGTAGATCTTATTGTGCTTAAAATCTTTGCTCTTTACACAATTTCTCTCTATCTATAATGATTTCAACAAAAATATAAAAATAACATCTTCCAAGGGCAATAACTCCTGTAAGCGGTCAATTGACAGTTTCGGTTAATTTCACTTATTTGTAGATCTTATTTTGCTGAAAACATTTGCTGTTCACAATTCTACTCTATCCATTATAGTTTCTACCAAAAAAATGCAAAATAGGCAAAACTAGTATTTTCAGGCCAATAACTCCTTTAACAAAGGGGTCAAAACAAAGGGGTCAATTAACCATTAGTCCATGCTGACTTATATGTAGATCTTATTTTGCTGAACACTTTTGCTTTTTAAAATTTCTCTCCATCTATTATACTAGTTTCTGTAACAAATAGGTAAAAATAGTCTTCAAAGGTCAATAACTCCTATAGTGGGTCAATTGACAATTCGTCCATGTTGACAGATTTGTAGATCTTATTGTTTTGTTCAGGTTGACTGTTTAACATTTTTCTCTATCTGTTGTAGTTTTCAGGATAATGCCTTTAAGGCCAGGTGAGCTAATAAAAAGGTATAATTGCAATGATCTCATTTTTTTTTTGTGCTTGAAATAAAGTTATTAAACTTTAGTAAATGAATAAAAAGACAATGGACTAAACGGTGCAAGTCTTCTTGTAAAAAGGTTTAACGAAGCTGAAAAAAGAAAATGAAAAGCTTAAACTTGTAATTGTTAAGGTGTCTCGTTTTACAGTTTAAGATAGGATGATTATTTATATATTCACCATTGACGGCGTAGTCAATTGTAATTGATATTGAAACAACCCTAAAAAGAATAATATCATTTAACTAGAATATTTGGAATAACTATAAGAAGTTCTGAGTCCTTCATATTAGTTATTTTGTGACGTACTGTTTGATAAAGAGATTGAAGAAATTATTATTAGGTAGGTCACTTACTTTACGAAATTGTCCTGCTGATGATATGTTTTTCTCATCATAACTTACAGACTCTTTCTTAACTATTCATAAAGCCTCGGTGGCCGAGTGGTCTTAGTCGAAACATGAAGAATACGACAAAATTGTTTGTAAAAGAAGTCGTATTAGCGGTGATGTGTTAATCGGAAAGATCACTGATATAAATGAACCTTATAATAGAAAACCGATAAACGTGACGGACGATATGAACACTATTATTTACTTTTAAAGGATTTTGATGAAATAACAGAAACGGATTTTAATACGGATAAGGCAAAGGAAGCAATTGAACTGATGATTAACTATGCGAGATGTAATAAAATGTCGGCAATATAAACAAGTTATTAGTCTTTTGTGTGAAAGGTTTGCGGGAAGTTTATATAATTATGTTAGTGATTTAATTCAGAAATATTGACATCAAATTCATATCAAAAAGGTATGTCGTGGACCATTTCGAAAATAAGTGCTGATAAAATATTTTTAATGAGTTTCCCTTGGAAATATTAAATATATCGGAAAGTGACTTAAGTCTTCATTTCTCTATTATGATTTTAAAAAGTTTAGTTATTGCCTTTGGACAGAACAGATAAAATATGTGAAACGCGGGGGACATTGAAACTCATGTTTTTTTTTTATCATGAATGGAATCCATCGGCAAATGCAACAAATTTAGGATTTTTTTGTGATAATATATAAAATTTGTTGTAAATAATATTGGATTTATAAATATCAGGATAACAAAAAAAACTACTGTATCACTAGCCTGTCAACACTGAGGTTGTGAGTTCGAATTCCGCACGTGGCAGGTGCGCTCGACTCCAATCTTGAGTGACTAGGATTGTCAGTTTTCTTACCGAAGGTCTGCTTCTTCCACCAATAAAAACTGACCGCCATGAAATAGCAAAATAGTGCTGAAAGTAGCATTTAACACCAATCAATCAATTAACTAGTCCTACAATTTCAATGCTGTCAACGACCAAAAAAAAGTTATATTGCAGGTATTCATTCACAAAAGACTGAATACAATTTATTTTACCATATTGTCTTGACAAACTATTTTATTGACGTAAAAAGAGAAACATTTTATATTGAACATAAGGTAACACTTATATAAGGAGATGTTGTAAGATTGTCAATGAGACAACTTTCCAACAGAGTCCAATAATGTGGATTGAAGCAACTATAGGTAACAGTAAGGCCTTCAACAATGAGCAAAACCCATACCTTATAGTCAGTTATAAAGGCTCCGACATGACAAAACGTGAAATAAATCAAACGAAATTAACAACGAAAAACAATAATCGAAAAATGAATATGACAAACAGCAACCAACGACAACCATTGTTAAATTGATACCCTTTAAGAATAAGTTTATTCAAAGGATCATTGGGTTTACAAGAATTGTATCTAATTTTAAGGGCTTTATCAACAACATTACCGTGAAAATGAAGACAGTTATTTGATATTTTTAGCCATAGATGAGGAAAGATAAAATACTTTTCTAAATCTCAATATCAACAAGTTTACAGTATGTTAAGATTTTCATTTTTGGTCTGATTTTCAAACTTCTTGTTGCCAAAACCGAGATAATAACAATGATAGCATATGCATTTTGAACTGACGTGCGAACACTAGTTATCAGTTTGTGCGAAAACTTTCGTGAAGACAATGATGCTCTAAAATCAAGAGTCCACGGAAGAGTAATCTATGGACAATTATATTTATTCATTCATTTGTAGAAATGTTTAAGGATTAATGTTTCAAAGAGCATATTAACATCACATTATCAGTATAGAAAATATATATTGAATAAGGAAACAAGGAGATTGTAATGATTAAAAAAGAGATAACTATTCACCAAAGATCAAAGCGTATGGCCTTCAACAATGAGCAAAAACAATACCGTGTAGAGAGCTTTAAATAACTGGAATAAATGTAAAACAAATAAAAAGAGTAAAATAACGGCTAGATGCATGCTTACACATGTAACTTAAAACAAATAATAGTTATGAGGGTATAGAATAAAGACAACAATCACTGGAAACATATTTTGCTGAGGACTTATTTTCAGGTTAATTGCATGAAATAAAAAGCGGCGTGTTTACATTAATTTCTTCAGTTTCATATGCAGATAGACACCATTACTCCATTGTTGAAATGATCTTTTGTGGGGGGGGGGGGGGGGGGGGCATTCTTCGTGTACATACAGTAGCACGATGTTTTAGATATATATGTTGATTAAGAAAATATTTACTCTTTTCATAATTTTAATAGAAACCTTTCATGATAAAAGCTATGACCAGAGGGCGTATTTTATCACAAACAATACATGCTCTAACTTATAAAAAATTTGCATTGTGACTAGAGCATTATATTCTACGGGTCTTTACTGTTGTCTTGGAGCCACAACTAGAAATAAATGTCAAGCTATGCAACTGTCAATTATTGCATTAGGGACTGGTTATTTTCTTTCATTGGAGGGATGGGAGGAAACATCTGATTTTCTCTTATTTTTTTCAAATCCCCACCTTTGTGAATGTAAACCTTCCAAAGATATGAAAATGTCAACCCCCCTCCAATTTCTCTCTATTTTTACATTATTATCATTCAATAAAATGGTGTATTAGTAGTGGAAATAAAGTATTCAAGATGGGAAATTGTTTGACTTCAGGGAACTTCATTTAGATATGATCCTTCGTTCAATTTCAGCACAGTGATTGTCCCTATCCCTCATTAAAGAAGTAAGTAAATTATCATACATATTATCCTGGAAAGACATGTTGAAAATTAGGATTTTATCTTAACAATTGGGCCGAGCGGAGCGAGGCGAAAAAAAATTGATGTATTTCCTACCTAAAAAATTATATTTTTTATTATTGTAAGGGGAAGCATTGGGTGTGAGTTGTCTGGCTCCATATCTCCAGGTCATAACGGAAAAGGCCCCCTAATTTCCTCCCACTCTCCTTCATGTTACAAATAACCAGTCCCTTAAGCCAGGTTGTTTCTATATTTCGAGAGGATCAATGGGGCATGTCGTTTTTTCATAACAAAGGAGAAAATGAAGTAATCGAAAACTTTCTAACTTTTAAAACTTGTACTGTGTATATGTCTGAATTGAGTCTGGGTGATACGTGTATGTGCATGAGCTCCGAATGAGACCGGGTTAAACGTGTACTGTATATATATAAGCTCCGATTAAGTCCGGGTTAAGAGTGTACTGTGTTTAAGCTCCGAATGAGTCTGGGTTACACGTGGTTTGTGCATGAGCTCCGAATGAGTCTGGGTTAAACGTCTACTGTGTATAATAACAAAATCAGTCTAGATTAAACGTGTATTGTGTATAATCACCGAATGAGTCTCGGTTAAACATGTACTGTGCATAAGCTCTGAATAAGTCTGGGTTAAAAGTGTACTGTGCATACGCATAACTGTGTTTTTGTTTATTAATTTGGTTCATTGATATGTTTCGGAGATTAGTGGCCAGCTGAAACCCGCCTCCAGGTAAGGGATTTTCTGTGCGTTAAAGACCCAATGGTCAACTTGTTGTTTCTTTGACACATTCCCCGTTTCTATTCTCTATTCTATAAGCTTCGAATTAGTCCATGTTACACGTATACTGTGTATGATCACCAAATAAGTCTGGGTTAAACATGATCTGTGTTTAAGCTCAGAATAAGTCCAGGTTACACGTGTTCTGTGCATGATCTACGAATCAGTCTGGGTCAAACGTGTTCCGTGTTTAAGCCCAGAATAAATCCAGTTTACACGTGTTCTGTGCATGAGCTCCGAATGAGTCTGGCTCAAACGTGTTCTGTGTTTAAGCCCAGAATAAGTCCATGTTACACGTGTTCTGTGCATGAGCTCTAAATGAGTCGGGATCAAAAGTGTTCCATGTTAAAGCCCAGAATAAGTCCAGGTTACACGTGTTCTGTGCATGATCTCCGAATGAGTCTGGATCAAACGTGTTCTGTGTTTAAGCTCAGAATAAGTCCAGGTTACCTGTGCATGATCTCCAAATGAGTCTGGATCAAAAGTGTTCTGTGTTTAAGCTCAGAATAAGTCCAGGTTACACGTGTTCTGTGCATGAGCTCCGAATGAGTTTGGATCAAAAGTGTTCTGTGTTTAAGCTCAGAATACGTCCAGGTTACACGTATTCTGTGCATGAGCTCCGAATGAGTCTGGATCAAAAGTGTTCTGTGTTTAAGCTTAGCATAAGTCCAGGTAACACGTGTTCTGTGCATTATCTCCGAATGAGTCTGGATCAAACGTGTTCTGTGTTTAAGATCAGAATAAGTCCAGGTTACACGTGTTCTGTGCATGAACTCCGAATGAGTCTGGATCAAAACTGTTCTGTGTTAAAGCTCAGAATAAGTCCAGGTTACACGTGTTCTGTGCATGAGCTCCGAATGAGTCTGGATCAAACGTGTTCTGTGTTTAAGCCCAGAATAAGTCCATGTTACAAGTGTTCTGTGCATGAGCTCTAAATGAGTCGGGATCAAAAGTGTTCCATGTTAAAGCCCAGAATAAGTCATAGTTACACGTGTTCTGTGCATGATCTCCGAATGAGTCTGGATCAAAAGTGTTCCGTGTTTAAGCTCAGAATAAGTGCAGGTTACACGTGTTCTGTGTATGATCTCTGAATGAGTCTGGATCAAACGTGTTCTGTGTTTAAGCTGAGAATAAGTCCAGGTAACACGTGTTCTGTGCATGATCTCCGAATGAGTCTGGATCAAACGTGTTCTGTGTTTAAGCTCAGAATAAATCCAGGTTACACGTGTTCTATGCATGATCTCCGAATGAGACTGGATCAAAAGTGTTCTGTGTTTAAGCTCAGAATAAGTTCAGGTTAACCGTGTTCTGTGCATGAGCTCCGAATGAGTCTGGATCAAAAGTGTTCTGTGTTTTAGCTCAGAATAAGTCCAGGTTAACCGTGTTCTGTGCATGAGCTCCGAATGAGTCCGGATCAAAAGTGATCTGTGTTTAAGCTCAGAATAAGTCCAGGTTACACGTGTTCTGTGCATGATCTCCGAATTAGTCTGGATCAAACGTGTTCTGTGTTTAAGCTCAGAATAAGTCTAGGTTACACGTGTTCTATGCATGATCTCCGAATGAGTCTGGATCAAAAGTGTTCTGTGTTTAAGCGCAGAATAAGTCCAGGTTAACCGTGTTCTGTGCATGAGCTCCGAATGAGTCTGGGTCAAAAGTGATCTGGGTTTAAGCTCAGAATAAGTCCACGTTACACGTGTTCTGTGCATGAGCTCCGAATGAGTCTGGATCAAAAGTGTTCTGTGTTTAAGCCCAGAATAAGTGCAGGTTACACGTGTTCTATGCATGAGCTCCTAATGAGTTTGGATCAAACGTGTTCTGTGTTTAAGCTTAGAATAAGTCCAGGTTACACGTGTTCTATGCATGAGGTCCGAATGAGTGGATCAAAAGTGTTCCGTGTTTAAGCCCAGAATAAATCCAGTTTACACGTGTTCTGTGCATGAGCTCAGAATGAGTCTGGATCAAACGTGTTCTGTGTTTAAGCCCAGAATAAGTCCATGTTACACGTGTTCTGTGCATGAGCTCTAAATAAGTCGGGATCAAAAGTGTTCCATGTTAAAGCCCAGAATAAGTCCAGGTTATACGTGTTCTGTGCATGATCTCCGAATGAGTCTGGATCAAACGTGTTCTGTGTTTAAGCTCAGAATAAGTCCAGGTTACCTGTGCATGATCTCCGAATGAGTCTGGATCAAAAATGATCTGTGTTTAAGCTCAGAATAAGTCCACGTTACACGTGTTCTGTGCATGAGCTCTGAATGAGTCTGGATCAAAAGTGTTCTGTGTTTAAGCTCAGAATAAGTCCAGGTTACACGTGTTCTGTGCATGAGCTCCGAATGAGTTTGGATCAAAAGTGTCCTGTGTTTAAGCTCAGAATACGTCCAGGTTACACGTATTCTGTGCATGAGCTCCGAATGAGTCTGGATCAAAAGTGTTCTGTGTTTAAGCTCAGCATAAGTCCAGGTTACACGTGTTCTGTGCATGAGCTCCGAATGAGTCTGGATCAAACGTGTTCTGTGTTTAAGCTCAGAATAAGTCCAGGTTACATGTGTTCTGTGCATGAGCTCAAAATGAGTCTGGATCAAAAGTGTTCTGTGTTTAAGCTCAGAATAAGTCAAGGTTACACGTGTTCAGTGCATGAGCTCCGAATGAGTCTGGATCAAAAGTGTTATGTGTTTAAGCTCAGAATAAGTACAGGTTTCACGTGTTCTGTGCATGAGGTCCGAATGAGTGGATTAAAAGTGTTCTGTGTTTAAGCTCAGAATAAGTCCAGGTTACACGTGTTCTGTGCATGAACTCCGAATGAGTCTGGATCAAAAGTGTTCTGTGTTTAAGCTCAGAATAAGTCCAGGTTACTCGTGTTCTGTGCATGAGCTCCGAATGAGTTTGGATCAAAAGTGTTCTGTGTTTAACTCAGAATAAGTCCAGGTTACATGTGTTCTGTGCATGAGCTCCGAATGAGTCTGGATCAAACGTGTTTTGTGTTTGAGCTCAGAATAAGTCCAGGTTACATGTGTTCTGTGCATGAGCTCCGAATTAGTCTGGGGTAAACGTATACTGTGTATAATCTCTGTCATCTTCTCTTTCTGCTGAAATCTAGACAAAAGCATCACTCACACAGAGAAAAACACATTTTAAACCACTATGACAGCAAAGTATAAAATAAGTGAAACCTGCATATTCTGCATTTGGAACCTACATACTTAAAACAAATAAAGGATTAAAATATGTTAAGTGATCATCCTTATGCTAAAAATTGAACGACACAAATTTTATGTACTTTGCCAATTTATACAATTAATGACTTTTGTAAAGTGAGCAGTTTTGTTGAGTGTATTAAAATTCAAAATAACTTATTTTTATTTATTTTCAATATATTGTTTAACAGGTAAATACACCAATGTCTCAAAGAAGACCTTATACTGACGGCTTACCATCGATTAATGGGAAATTGTTGTTAGAATATAAAAGATATCAACGACTCTCGAAATCTCTTGGCTCTCGTTCAGTTCGAGAGAAAGTAGTTAGGGGAAAAAAACTCTCAAAGGATCAATCGGCAACAACCTTTGGTCAACCATGTTCATTTCATAGGGAATCACTGCACTTCTATTGCCATACGCATAAAGAACCAGCATGTATAATTTGTGCAACAACTATGCATAAAGTCTGTAACGTTGTAACAGTGACAGAAAATGCCGTCAAATCTCACCAAGCATGCGTCAATTTAGAAGACATCCACCAAACAGTAGAAACTGTTTTAGACAATATCGAAAAAATCAAAACAGACAGGGAAGAAAATTTAACAAAGCTGTTGTTACAAAAAAACAATATTGAAAAGGAAATGCACAGTATGCGGAAGAAAATGAATGAACACTTAGATCATATTGAAAAAGAAATAATTGGCCAACTGAATGATACGTACAGAAAGCACAAAAATGAAACGGATTATTTGTTGAAAAATATAGACCACCGAAAACAAGGCATAAAGGAACTCCAGAATACTATCATAAAGGCCAAAACTATTGAAACAGACGTCGAAGCGTTCTTGATGGGAAAACGGATCGAGCAAAAAATCAGCGAGGAAGAAAAATTCGTAGGCCATTTCTATAACGACGAATCAATAAAACAAACTGACTTTGAATTCAGACTCAGTCCGGCTATGAATTCTTTTTTTGTTGACATAAAATCGTTTGGTGATATTTTCGTACGTAAAAGTCCTAGCAGGGTTAATCTTACTCGTACCACTCACAAAGTAAAACCACCAGAAGCAGGATTTCAACTTGCTCGACATGTGAGCCACATTAAATTACGACTACACGAAAAAACATACAATGCGACTGGTATACAAGACCTACTACCATTGCCACACATCTACGATGGTTTACAGAGACAAAAGACGATGTAGTTCAAAGATAATTATCTGACATTTAGTGTACTTTTTCTATTGTTTTCATGAGAAAATTTGTTTTAGAAACCAATGCATTCGTTTTTAACACTTTATTTTTAATCAACTCGTAAATATCCGACTCAAAGTA
Source organism: Mytilus californianus (assembly GCF_021869535.1). Lineage (NCBI taxonomy): Eukaryota > Metazoa > Mollusca > Bivalvia > Mytilida > Mytilidae > Mytilus > Mytilus californianus. The sequence goes on from NW_026262581.1 coordinate 1,541,672, forward strand.
AGAGGTGACATGGCAATATTTTGGATTTTACAAAAACTTTGCATGCAACTAGAACATTTGGAACTTCTATTTTAATGTTGATTTAAATTTGACTTTTTTAAGATTTTTTTTTTTTACAAAACCTTTTAAATTGAGATTAAGAAATAGTATAGTTGTTAATGATACAACTATTCGTTGAATATCAAAGGTCAAAGGACAAAGATGTGAACAATAACAGGTCATCGTTACGAATTTCAACCTAAAGCAAACGCATGTCGTATAGTTAGCTATAAAAGGCCCCGAGAAGACAATTCAAAAGAGAAAACCAAAGCCCTGATAATACTACACCAATAAACGATAAACTGTTAGGGCAGACAGACAACAACCAACGATAAACACTGGATAACAAACGCCTGGCCGAAAATGAATTATCAAGATTTAAAAACGTAATAGTTGTCAAAACACTTAAGTAAATTACCCTTCAAATCGAGATTTTTCTAAAAACCTGTACTACGAATTTCTATAATAATTTTGCTGTTGCTACCGACATGTCTGCCTTTATTGATGGAAAATTTGATGAGAACTACAGACAATTCTTGATTGAGTCAGTAGAATGAGTGTGTGCGTGCCCAAACATTTACACTTGCTCCAGATTATCTCTAGATAATACTGTTCGGTCATCAGTGAACGAAAGAACTATTTCTCTTTCCTTTTCATATGACATTACTTGAAAAACCCAAAGCCTCATATATCTTGTAACATTAACAAAACCGAAATGTAGTATTCAATATGTAGGGCAAACTGGACGTGAATTTTTCAAACGAGCACAAGAACATCTACATCGCTTCCGCAGACTTAAGAAATTCAAAAGTTTAATTTACCAGCATTTAGAAAAACACAAACACAATATCAAAATTATAAAATTCCAATCATTTCAAACCGTCCAGAAACAACCAGGACAATCACATATACAGTTTGAAGATTCCCGTAAACTTTGCGAACTTTCTTGGATTAAACGACTACAGACAGTGTATCCCCTAGGTCTAAATGACAATATCATGGGCCAAGGGAACATATCTAAAACTTCCTCTATTGATATCATGACTATTGTTGATAAAAGACAATGCAATAATAGGTCTCATGGCAATCGCATTAACGGTAATCAACGAAATAAACATCGTTTTAATTTTACACTTGATGATTTTTTATCTATATTTAAAAACAATGGTCGACATCAATCATTATGCAAACTGGGTCAATTCCCAGTTAGTAAATTACATAATATTTATAACGAGTGTGATACAGTATCGTTTTTCAGTCCAAAATATGAGTGTACACGAATTATTACGGCCTTTTGTCACCATAGACTGTTCCCTCAAATTGACAAACCTGAAGATCATAAAAGTATTTCATAAACATAAAATACATTAATAGAATATTGATTTGATTAATTTGTCTAGTATTTTTCATGACTCTACCGTTCAAAACTTTATACCTCCATATTTTGATAACATAGAGCCACCTATAATTTCTTATTCGTATAAAAAAGGCCAGTAGAAGTTTAATTTTTAATTATACGTCAGCTACATCAGACGTCAGTTAAGAAAATAATACTTCGACACGAGACTGTGAAACATCAAAGTTTATATATGATCCCTATGGCCATGTAATTACAGGGAACTTCAATATCGTTTAAGACCGAAAGGTTAAAAACTTTCCGAAAAAGGACCAAAATATCGTCTCCCGTTGCAAATAAATTGGGAAGAGTGTCGTCAGGTTATTAAAGATGCTCTTCGGTTGTTGGCATGACACGGGTTATGTTCTTCTCATATATGTTATGATGGTATGATACTAAACCCCTAACGGGAAGGATTGTGCCTGATATTCATATGATGAAGACATAATCTTTCAATCAGTTTAATTGAAGTCTGGAGCTGGCATGTCAGTTAACTGCTAGTAGTCTGTTGTTATTTATGTATTATTGTCATTTTGTTTATTTTCTTTGGTTACATCTCCTGACATCAGACTCGGACTTCTCTTGAACTGAATTTTAATGTGCGTATTGTTATGCGTTTACTTTTCTACATTGGCTAGAGGTATAGGGGAGGGTTGAGATCTCATAAACATGTTTAACCCCGCCGCATTTTTGCGCCTGTCCCAAGTCAGGAGCCTCTAGCCTTTGTTAGTCTTGTATTATTTTTAATTTTAGTTTCTTGTGTACAATTTGGAGTTTAGTATGGCGTTCATTATCACTGAACTAGTATATATATTTGTTTAAGGGCCAGCTGAAGGACGCCTCCGGGTGCGGGAATTTCTCGCTGCATTGAAGACCTGTTGGTGACCTTCTGCTGTTGTCTGTTCTATGGTCGGGTTGTTGTCTCTTTGACACATTCCCCATTTCCATTCTCAATTTTATCTTTCATACTATTGTAAAAAATGGTGTAAACGGGAGAAATCTGACAAAAAGTCACTTGAGTCCTATTTGAATAAATGTCTGAATGTTGTTGGTATTCGCAATTCACATTTCGAAATTAATTTAGAAATAAATAAAAGAATAAATAATACGCCCATTTCTAGGATTAAAACCAAAATTCAAGTACTCGCAAAGCGTTTTGTGTTTGTACCAGCCGACCAAGCAGCCAACAATGTGGTGGTGGTATGACGTAAATACTACACGGAAGTCCTTAAGAATGAAATTATACATTCAACTATATTCAAGGCCATACGCTCCACAGAGAGACATATAGTAAATAATCATGTCACAACCACAGCTCAGCTTAAGGCCTCTTCTGAATATTTGAAAGTCACCACTATATGTATTGATTACCTAAACTGCACTAAAAAAACATAAAATATCGTTTCATTTTGGCTGTACCTGTTAACAAAAATGATTTTAGACGGAATAGCACATCCTAAATTTTACGGTGATGTTGTTACCGAGCACGGAAATTTATATACGATCCGGGTAAACTTATCAATCCTTTAAATAAATTTATTCTAATAGGTTACCAATTCAACACTGTAATTAGATCTTTGAATATTGTTTTATTGGTATAAATATTGAATTTGTTATCAGTAAATTAAAATCATACTAAATAGTTTTGTTATACACATATGCACTTTAACGGTACTACTATCTGTCGATACCTTTATTTTGACATTGCACAATGTCATGTTTTTCTCTGACTGTTAATGACGTCTTTACACTAATAAAATTGAGAATGGAAATGGGGAATATGTCAAAGAGACAACAACCCGACCAAAGAGCAGATAACAGCCGAAGGCCACCATTGGGTCTTCAACGCATCGAGGAAATCCTGCAACCGGAGGTGGTACTCAGCTGGCCCCTAAATAAAATTATGTACTGGTTCAGTGAAAATGGACGTCACACTAAACTCCAAAACATATAAAGGAATTAAATTAAAAAAAACAAACAAGACTAACCAAGGCCAGAGGCTCCTGACTTGGGACAGGCGCAAGAATGCGGCGGGGTTTAACAAGTTTTGTGAGATCTCCCCCCTCCCCCCTATACCTCTAGCCAATGTATGGATAAAGAAACACATAGCAATACGCACAGTAAAACTCAGTTTAAAAGAAGTCCGAGTCCGATGTCAGAATAGGTAACAAAAGAAACTAAGCAAAATGACAATGATACATAAATTAACAAAGGACTACTAGCAGTTACTGACATGCAAGCTCCAGACCTCAATTAAACTGATTGAAAGATTATGTCTTCATCATATGAAAATCAGGTACAATCCCTCCCGTTAGGGGTTTAGTATCATACCATCATAAAAAATATGAGAAGAACATAACCCGTATCATGCCAACAACTGGTTTTAGAATGAATATGTTTATTTCCGATACAAAGACCATATGAGTGAATCAATATTAATACCAAAATATGCAATCCTTAATGACCTGACAACAGTATCGTAACTATATCCCTTCCGAATAAGTCTGTTTAAAGGTTTGGTTAGCTTTTGAGGTGAATGCCGTCATTTTTGTGCTTTGTAAAGAATATTACCATAAAATATTGGATGTGAAATACCTGAACGTATAAGATGTCTACATGTTGATTTATATTTACGAATGATGTCCATGTACCGATGATAAAATTTAGTAAATGTTTTGACTAGTTTGTGATATCGAAAACCCTGGTGTAATAATTTCTCAGTAATACAGAGATTTCTTTCGTTGAAATCAAATACATTGTTGCATATACGAGCGAATCGAACAAGTTGAGATATATAAACACCATTAGATGGTGACAAGGGAACCTCACCATCTTAAAATGGATAATTAACAATAGGAAATGAAAAATCATCTCTTTTATCATGAATTTTGGTATTAAGCTTCCCGTTAAAGATATAAATATCAAGATCCAGGAAAGGACAGTGTTCATTGTTAGTATTAGCTTTATTTGAAGTCAGTTCGGCAGGATAAATCTCTTTAGTGTACATACTGAAGTCGTCATTATTAAGAGCCAATATATCATCTAAATATCTAAAAATGTTTTTAAATTTTTGAATCGTATGTTGTTTCGATGGATCTTTACCGATTTTAGTCATAAATTGTAACTCATAACAATACAGAAACAGGTCCGCAATAAGTGGTGCACAGTGAGTTCCTATGGGAATTCCGATAACCTGACGATATACGGAATCTCCATAGCGAACAAAAATGTTATCTTGGAAAAATTCAAAGGCAGTTATTGTATCAAAGCAGGTCCAATTGACATAGTTCTTTTGTTTGTTGTTACTAAAAAATGACCTAAAAGAGTTCGAACATATATATTCGCATTCCGACTTTTTAAATGCCCATTTAATCAGGTGTGTGAATTTTGTTAGAAAAGTCAAAACTTTGAACAGATTCAAAATCACAAATATAAGCATGCAATTTATCAAGTACTTCCAACGAATTTTTGACACTCTTCGCCTCAGTTGACAATGTTTTCTCGGGGTAACAATCTGCTCTATCACCCTCTCAGCTATGTGTTATTTATATAATGTCTACCGTTGTTTTTTTAAATAGAAATTAGGTCCGAAATATTTGTATTGTTATTACGAAATTTTCTTTGATTGCGATTTATTCTACGCCCATGAGAACGGTGTTTACGAACTGTTTTAGAAACTATATCCAAAATGTTAACAGAATCTGTTCTAGATATATTACCAATTCTCATGATATTGTCATTAAGACCGAGAGGATAGACTGTCTGTAATTTTTTAATCCAATTTAATTCAATTATTTTTCTTGATCGTACAAATTTTGAATGAGATTCCCCAGGCTGCTTATTAACAACTTCTAAAGGTTGAACTGTTAAATATTTAATAGGATGATTGTGCTTCTTAAGGTGTTGATAAATGATACTTTTGAATTTATGAGGCTTGTATAGGGTATATTTGGATACAGGATATTTGCCATTTTAATTTTAGGGATATGGGATATTTGTTCTAAAAATAAATGGGATATGGGATATTGATGCATTTTTAAGGATATTGAATTTTGAACATGAAAAAAAAATGTTGAATTTAAAAGTTAAGAACAGAAATATTTACATCTCGCTTGATACAATTGCCAAAAATAATTTACTAGAAAAAGTCATTTTAGTGCTTTGTTGATTTTCATGTATTAACGAATGTTGTATACGAAAATGGGTTTGGGAAAAAAAATGAGAATGGAAATGGGGAATTTGTCAAAGAGACAACAACCGGACCAAAGGACAGAAGACCGCCGAAGGCCACCATTGGGTCTTCAGCACAGCGAGAAAATCCCGCACCCGGAGGCGGGCTTCAGCTGGCCCCTGAACAAAATGTGTACTAGTTAAGTGAAAATGGACGTCACACTAAACTCAAAAACATATAAATGAACTAAAATTTAAAAAAAACATACAAGACTAACAAAGACCAGAGACAGGAGCAAAAATGCGGCGGTGTTAGACATGTTTTTTTGAGAACTCAATCCTCCCCTATACCTCTAGCCAATGTAGAATAAACAATCACACAGCAATACACACAGTGAAACTCAGGTCAAAAGAAGTCCGAGTCCGATGTCAGAATAGGTAACAAAAGAAACGCAAAATGACAATCATACATAAATTAACAAATAATTACTAGCAGTTACTGACATGCCAGCTCTATACCTCAATTAAACTGATTAAAGATTATGTCTTCATCATATTTCAAATCAAGCACAATCCCTCCCGTTAGGGGTTTAGTATCATACCATCATAAAATATACGAGAAGAACATAACCCGTATAATGCCAACAACTGGTTTTAGAATAAATGTGTTTATTTCCGATGCAAAGACCATATGAGTGAATCAATATTAACATCAAAATATGCCATCTTTAATGACCTGACAACAGTATCGTAACTATATCCCTTCTGAATAAGTCTGTTTAAAGGTTAGGTTAGCTTTTGAAGTGAATGCCGTCATTTTTGTGCTTTGTATAGATTATTACCATAAAAGATTGGATGTGAAATACCTGAACGTATAAGATGTCTGTATGTTGATTTATATTTACGAATGATGTCCTTGTACTGATGATAAAATTTAGTAAATGTTTTGACTAGTTTCTGATATCGAAAACCCTGGTGTAATAATTTCTCAGTAATACAGAGATTTCTTTCGTTAAAATCAAATACATTGTTACATACACGAGCGAATCGAACAAGTTGAGATGCATAAACACCATAAAATGGTGACAAGGGAACCTCACCATCTAAAAATGGATAATTAACAATAGGAAATGAAAAATCATCTCTTTTATCATGAATTTTGGTATTAAGCTCCCCGTTAAAGATATAGATATCAAGATCCAGGAAAGGACAGTGTTCATTGTTAGTATCAGCTTTATTTAAAGTCAGTTCGGCAGGATAAATCTCTTTAGTGTACATACTGAAGTCGTCATTATTGAGAGCCAATATATCATCCAAATATCTAAAAGTGTTATTAAATTTTTGTATCAGATGTTGTTTCGATGGGTCTTTGCTGATTTTAGTCATAAATTGTATTTCATAACAATATAGAAACAGGTCCGCAATAAGTGGTGCACAGTGAGTTCCCATTGGAATTCCGATAACTTGACAATACACGGAATCTCCATAGCGAACAGAAATGTTATCTAATAAAAATTCAAGGGCAGTTATCGTATCAAAAGCAGGTACAATTGACATAGTTCTTTTGTTTGTTGTTACTAAAAAATGACCTTAAAAAGTTCTGACTTTTTGAATGCCTGTGTGATTTTTTTTCTGAATAAGATTATGAAGCAAAGTGGTAAAATGAAAACTTTAAACAGATTCGAAATCACCAATATGAGCATGCAATTTATCAAGTACTTCCAACAAATTTTGGACACTCCAAAAGTACTAATTCCACTAAAGCCTTATTTGAACAATTTATTACGTCGAATTAATTAATGATTTTTGAGGATATTTCAAAATGGTTTAAGGGATACGGGATATTTGTAAAAAAAATTTTTTGGGATATTTGGGGTAAACATTATAGGAATATGGGATATTGGGACAAAAACTTAATGGGATATGGGATATTGATACCCTCCCTAAACAACCCTCATTTATGGGGTCTTTTAAAACGATAAAGGTGTTCTTGCGTGCGTTTAGATAAATATCGTCCTACGTACTGAATATCGCATCCCGGTTTATTTCATGTGAGTAAATATATAATACTGTTAGTTTTTCAAGTGATACCAGTTTCAAAATTTAAGGAAAATGTGCGACCATTAAACGTGGACCTTACCGTATTGTTGGTGGAAAGACGGGGACATGTAAGTCATTTTTTGGCATGACACTTATAGATAGAAGGGTAACCACGATTTTTGTTGTGAAAAATGTTAGCGATTGTAGTATTTTTAGATAATCGATTTTATAGATTGAGACGTGTAGATACCCTTTGAACGAGTTTAGAATTAAGTATTTTTCCATTTCGAAGCTGTCAGTACTGCGATTACTCTCAGATCTGTACTTTGTGTACTTTTTGTTGTGAGGGATGAGGGATGAATAAATACCCTGCCACGTCCGGTCTGTGTTTATATTTGATTTTTTTTGTTGCTTTGAATCGATAGTTTGTTCTTATGTTGTGCTGTTACACCACTTTCCCAGGTTAGGGGGTAGGGGTGTTGGGCGTTCACAAACATGTTTAACCTCGCCACATTCTTTATGTGTCTGTCCCAAGTAAGGAGCCTGTAGTTCAGTGGTTATCGTTGGTTGACGTCTGTCATGTTTGTTTTTCGTAAATTGTTTTGTTATAAATTAGGCCGTTTAGTTTTCTCAATTGAATTGTTTCATATTTTTCATGTCGGGGACTTTTATAGCCGACTATCCAGTATGGGTTTTTCTCATTGTTGAAGGGCGTACGGTTGCCTATAAATGCTTACATCAACTTTATTTGAACTTCAGTGGATAGTTGTCTCATTGGCAACCATACCACACTCCTTATTTTTATATTAGCAAATAATGTCTCTGATAATGTTAAAGTTTATTTACTTGCATAACAGCTAAGATCAATAACAAATAAAATGATGTTATAAATAGTAAAAATCAAATTTACAATCGATTATGTATGGTAGCAATCGTTCTCTGGTTATACGGAGCGTTTTAAACAATTACTTCTGTAAAGCCGCGCCCTGTCGCCTTGAACGTGCACGTGCTTCATGGTTGGATTTTTATTCTATAGTTTTCGTCTAGTGCCGAACAAGGTTCCAAATTACATTTTAAGAGCACATGAATTCGTCCCTATGTTTTCATTATTTTTTTGTACATTGTTCCAGCTTGATTCTTGATTTATTTATATTAATATGTTCCTGCCACATACATCCTTATATTCACTATACGATCTTTTGTTTGTACACGATCGATATCGTTAAAACAGCTACTATGCTGTGTCTTATTAAAAAAAGATATGTAGGATGTACGTCAAGGAGACAGCAACCAAACGACACAAATAACAATATGACTTCTAGAAAGAACATATAAAGTTATTTCTAACGATACTGCTATCATACGTTGAATTCAGTTTCAACATCACTTATGGTAATCCGAGGTAAATGTTTTAAAGGAATGTCTTCTTTCTTCCTAGGATGATCATTGTCATCTATCAGGTTGTTTAGTATTGATATATTATGCAGCGAATGAGCAGCTGATATAACTTGTCTTTTGGTTTTTGATGAAAATGGAGCTAGATTTGGTACTGATGCTGCCAGAAGTCCATTCTTTGTGTATACATACTCATCACTGGATTCCTCTGTTCCTACTGCAATACAATTTTGTCACAAAATATAATTACATACATTCAAACAGGTTAATATTGCAATGCCAATTTACGAAAGTGAAATTAAACTCGATTTGATCAAATTGGTTTAAATGCCGTAAGGGTGAACAATATAAGCAGAAATTATCTTCCATATATATCGGATGCATTTTTCAATTGGGGTTAATGTTTGTAAGGCAATCCTGGTGTCGTTAAATCAAATGTCATTTTTTCTCGTTTACAATAGTTGTTGGTGACTTTCTGTGGGATTTTATTATAGTTTGCACCAAAAACTGGTTGACCGGTCTACCCGGCTATTTAGACTACCCAAAATAATGACCGACACGACCAGCAGAATACCCCAAGAGCACTTAGTTTATCATTTGTATAACTCATTCTAAAGATTTTTGTGATCTGGTGGCATTGATTGGAAACCTGTTTCAGTATTACAACGGACATTTGATTAGACTCCAATTTGTTGTGCATGGGTTAATTACCTGACGATTTCGAAAGTCAAAAATTGGAGTTTTGAATGAGAATAATTTCGAGAATGTGGTGCGTGTATTTTTGAAGAGCTACAATAAAGCCAATGTTGAAGTAAAAATAAAAACCTCTCGATTTCATTTTGAATCATAGGCGGATCCAGGGGGGGGGGGCCCTGGGGGGCCCGGCCCCCCCCTCCCCCTTTCGTGGGAAAAATTTGGTTGATTATATAGGGAATCACTGAAGCATGACTGGAGCGGGCCCCCCTTAGGTCAGTCAGCCCCCCCCCCCCCCTTATGAAAAGTTCTGGATCCGCCACTGTGAATTACTTTATTTCGAAACGGTACTAAGACTTGAACTAAATAATTGTTGTGAGGGGGCACAAATCCAGTTGGGCATAGATAGAAAGTTAAATAATTCTTTTGAAATAGAATCCTATTTGAAGGGTGAACATGCCCATAATGTATTGAAGTGCGTTTACCAAATTTAAATGCAGATTAATCCCTATCTGTATTGAGATCGAATATGAGACATAATGAGTAAAAGTATTCGTCCTGCATTCAGCAAACTATTGTACAATTCACAGATATACATATAAATTGATGCTTTTTTCGTACTTATACAGATAAAGTATCCTGTAAGAAAATATTAAAAATGCAAACCATTAGTCAAGAAAGAGAGACAACATCATAGCCATTAAGAATATGCAAAAAGAAAAACAGCAGTCCACAAAACGCTAGGCATAAAACGTAATGTTAAACAAAACGAACCCCACAGAAACAAGGGTTGACTCGGGTGCTCTAGATGTTTGTTATATGTTCCTTCTCCATTAAAATCATATGTCATGTACACATTCGCTGATAAAAAAAAAGGAAGACGGGATTTTTTTCCCCGACAAATGAAACATATTCGTGTTCATTTGTGAAACACAAATTCCATAACTGTCAACACAATCATTATGGCGCTAAATGATTTTTCAAAGAGATTATTAACCCATAAATCAAAACCTTTTTTGTGAACAGTATTCCGCTACTAAGAAAATCGGGATATTCAATGAAACTATAAGCAATTGACATCATGTTTGACACCTAATTACTAGTAACATAAAATATGCTTTTTTTAACCGACAAAATTATATCTTTTAATTAAATTTCTGGCTTGCAACACCATCCTTCAATAGTCCAAGTATGTGCTTTTATATTTATTTTTAGAAGGCCTTTCAGTCATCCATCTTCGCTAGCCAAGGGTTACGATCCACTTCCCTCCTCTCCACCCTTGGCAGATTAAGCCAACATTTGTGATAACAATGTTGCGCCATCTATCGGTAGATTAAAGTCTAGCCTGGCATCCTGACCCAATCTAATACTTCGTCGTGCAGTGAGTCAGGATCCCAGGCTAATTAAAGTCACGCTCATTCCGAATACATTATTCTTGACCAATGGTAGCACTTGAACTCTTCAATTTGGAGGTAAAAACACGGTAGCGTCTAGATTCTACACACTTGGTAAAGCAGGAAACGAAAATATACGTTGACATTCATGCATTTGTGCAAGAAACATACACAGGAACTTCTATTGATTGATTAAAAACATTCAAATTGTCACTAAATATAGTCGTATGTTTAGGGATGTAAAGACTTGTTGCACAATAAGCACGTGCCAATTGTTTACATACACTTTCTACATTTACACGTGATCATGTTATAGGCGCTTTTTGATTGGATGCAGCGAGTTTCGACTGCAACCAATGAAATTCATTACCTTGTGTCTCCGAAATTCTATCTTAATCCGCCAAGGGTGGAGAGGAGGGAAGTGGATCGTAACCCTTGGCTAGCGAAGATGTCAGTCATCTAACAACTTAAAGTTCAAAATATTTAGCTCTTTGGTTTCCCAAAAAAAATAGCAATTTGAACCAAAGACTGCCTCTGGCATAACCACGTTTTCTCTTGAACCAAATTAAGATAATTTGTAAAAATAAGATAATTGGACTGTTGGAAGAAGATGATAATGTAAAATGTTTACGGACGATGGACGCCAATTGAAACATTGCAATTACTTAGTCTTTTGAATTTGTATAAAAGACTAAAAAAAACATAGTACGGAATTTGTAGCTATGATCTTCATCTGTATTTCATGCAAATATAAGCATAAAAAAATTAAGCTTTAACCTATATAATTGAAATGATCCTAAATAAGATCTGAGTAACTTACCTGATTTATTAGCCGTATAACATTTACTTGTCCTGTCAGACTTCTCATTTCCCCGAGTCATCACCCGCTCCCTTGTGTTTAACCTTGGTTTAAATATGATGATGTATAACCTTGATAGAAATAGTACACACAGACTTACTGTTGAGTTTATAGAAAGTGTTATACATAGAGACAGAACACGTACTATATTATTGTTGGTGAAAAAGAATGTTGAGGCAAACGCTAACCAAACAATACAAGTTGTATATGAACATATTGCAATGAATCGTGTCTCTTTGAAACCATCCGGAATCTTTCGGGTTTTTACAGCAAAAATTACACATGCTATCAACAGCGCTACTGAGTACGATAAACTGATAGCATACGAGTAGTTATCTGCATCATCACATATTAAAACGCCACTGTCTTCGTCATAATCGATTCTTATGTCCGGTCTATCAAAAATAATCCAAACCGTCAGTCCTAAAACGTGAAAAAACGTAATCAATAATGTCAAAGTTATAGATGATCTTGAATTTATGAACTTCTTTTTTTCGAGACTCTTTGCCTGAAACAGTCTATAAATTCTTATTGTCTTGGTCAACAGAGTGGCATACTGCAGTGTGTAACACAATCCAAGAAGATATCGGATAAGACCACACGAAATAGGTGATGGTTCAGCAAGAAAGGCAGCTGATGATCCATACGATAATATCAGACTAAAAACCAAAAGAAGGCTGAGTTTAAGGTCCGTTGCCTTAACTAATGGCGTTTCTCTGTTTATCGTGAATACCACTATGACTACGATACATACAGCAATACCAATAGAAGATAACGTAAGAGTCCCAATGGCAGCTGGGTCATTGAAACTCATATAGTCAATGTGAATTGGCGTACAGTTACTTTTATTATTATTCGGATGAGAACCAACAGGACATGGCATGCATCCAAAATCGCCAGAATACTGATTTCCGGAACATTTGGTACATTGCCAGCAACAACGGTCCTCTGATATTGTTTTTGCGTATCCGAAAGGACAAGAAAGTGAACACACTGAAGGTCCCCTGTATTTATCGTCTCTGTACTTTTTATTAAGGAAAATTTCTTCTGTGCCACCAGCTTCTGTAATTAGAATCATTGTCATGTTATGCGAGCATACCACTCCTTATATATCAAAATCTCTCTCTCTCTCTCTCTTTGAATATATACTTGCTGTCTGTACAAATGCAGTATTAAATGTGTTTTGGCGGTTGTGTATGTGTTAACAAGTTCTTGTTCTGTGTGGCTGCAAGTAATTGTTTACTTTAATGCGTTTACTATCTGAGCATTGACCATAACTTTAACTGACTTAATGTTCTTGCTAATGTCTTAAATCTATGCATATATATACCTGCTGCATGTAACATTTTTGGCATAAAATTGTAAAGGTAGACAGAAACCTAAATTCATGAAAAAATATATTGTAGAGTTGTTACAAGCAAAGGGCTTTATATAAAACAAAATTTTGGGCACAACAATGCCAAATAAAACATGTAAAAAAAGAACAGAAGATAAAGGACAATAGATAGGTGTCAGTGAATTGTCATTCAAAGTACTTTCTGACCGTTTTCATACACAAGTCATACATTTTTTAAATCAGTGCTCCTGATGAATAGGTATTCAATCGTTCCAACCTTCTCTTTGATAGTAAATATAAATAAGAAGATGTTGTATGAGTGCCAATGAGACAACTCTCCATCCAAGTCACAATGTATAAAAAGTTAACAATAGGTCAAAGTACGGCCTACAATACGGAGCCTTAGCTCACACCGAACAGCAAGCTATAAAGGGCTCCAAAATGACTAGTGTAAAACAATTCAAACAGGAAAAACCAACGGTCTAATCTATATAAAAAACGAGAAACGAGAAACACCTATGAACCACACCAACAAACGACAACCACTGAACAACAGGCTCCTGACTTAGGACAGGTGCATAACAGCGGGTTTAAACGTTTTAACAGGTGCCAACCTTCACCCTTACCTGATACAGTAGTGTAACATTACAACATAAAAAACACACTATAAAATGTCAATTGAAATGGCTTAACTCGATCAAAATGACATTAAAACAAAAAACAAGGTAACACACACTAAACGAATAAGTTTGAGCTATGACACAATATAAATACAATATTAAAACGTAGGTGCCTATATAACATAGACGTTACAGGTAGTAATAAAAAAAGAAGAATAAGAGCGTCATTAAGCCAACTCTTACCTGGGACAAAATGGCGTTAAATAGGTAAATTTAAATATAATTATTTTGTTATTAGGAGTACGGAAATTTTTTAAAAAATAATAATATATCTGATTACACTGTTCTTGCTTAATAAAAATAATATTTCACTAGCAATGGCTGGGTTGATATTTTTCATCTGTTGATCGAGTTGAAGAGATGAACTCAAGTTGCATCTTGCAAAGATAATTTGCCCAAGTCAGAAGTGGTATTGTGAAAGGACAAAACTTTTTGAATAAGCACAGTAATATCGCTTTGAACATTTTTGGCATATAATTGTAAAGGTAGACAGAGAAACTTAAATTCATGAAAAAATAGATTGTAGAGTTAGTTACAAGTAAAGAGCTTTATATAAAACAAAATTTTTGGCACAACAATGTCAAATAAAACATGTAAAAAAAGAGCAGAAGATAACCGACAAAACAATGACAAAACAACGAAATGACCAACAACAGTCTACTATAAACGCTACTTAGAAAGCTAAAGACTGAGTAAAAAATCCCATAAAAAACCGGAGTGATCTCAAGTGCTTTGGAAAGGTAAGCAGATCCTGCTCCATAAGTGGCACGGGAATAATTCTCATTCGAAGATGTCACGATCGAGGAAAAGAGGACTGGATTCTCGCAACGACAGTTTGATTATATCCGTGGTCATCTTGGAAACAGATATTCCATAGCGGTCAACAAACCCATGATGTTCTTCCGTAAAACTTTCAAAGGTATTACTTCAACTGTACTACCATGAACCCTTTGTTATACAGCTTCCTTAGTGTAAATACAAGTAAGTAAATGGGCGGACAACAGTTCATCGTAATACGTCGTTTATTTTACTGGTGGTTACATTTCATGACATATGATTATAAGACTGAACTTACGTGAAAAGTTTCCTATTATTTCCCACTGTTCCTTCTCATTGTACCTCAAAATGCTGTAACGGGCTGGTCCCTCGGAACTATTTACAAATTGAAATATCCCTCCTTGATTATCTGAAAACAAAGCACACAAGTTATCATAGCACTTTATTATTTTCGATTTCAGCAAACCTGCACATTTTATCCTAAAATTTAATGAAATGCAAATATGTATGCGTCAATGAAAACCAAACGACACATAAAAACAGAAGGGTCAATATACAGTCTGCAATAAAACACAGGTGTCTATTCAATATGTCTATATATAAATCGCCAGCGCCATGTTTTAGAAAATGGTGAATAAAGTCAAAGAAACAAAATTTAAATCGATTTCCCATGAAGACAAACAAATTGAGATACAGACACCTCGCTGTTTGCAAGTTGTAGTTATAGCCATATCAAATAGTATCAATCTTATGTATGAAAATGGATCTTTGTTACAAGATCTATATTGTCGTTCTTTGAATCGTTGCTTAGTAAACACCTAGAAGTTCCGTTTAAATCCGTCCGCATAAACTGTCAGAAGGAACGTAAAAAGGCGTTCTGACAAGCCGAATGGTCATACATAAATGAAAAAAAGCAAATTATTTAGGTAGGTAAAATAAAAAAATGAAAGACAACATGGGGATATAACCTTTAATTGATGATTAAACATATATATCGTAATTTTGCGAGGATCGATAAGGGACAAGGATCCTTTAGTTTAATGGTATATCTTTGCATGCCAAAACTCTTTACATTCTTTTACTTTGTTGCATAATTTCTTTAATGTTAAAAGCATTAAACGACGTCTTCTATTATCTAGCTTTAACCATCAAACACACCTTTAAAAGACACGTTGCCAAGGAATTCTAGCAGCTGAGTTCCACCACGAAGAGCCGTCTTTAAACTGTTGCACAAACCATCTGCTTTATCACAATAAGCTTCGTGCATTCCTCTAATAGCATATGCAAATGTTTTTACAGCATCATTGATATAGTGAAGAATTCCAAACTCTTCAACATCTACAATAGAATTACTACAGCAATTTAATCCAGCTAAACCCGAGTTACCATTAAGGATTGATTGATTTACAGTTTTTTGCTTTGAGTCCAGTGACGAATATATTTTGTAAATTCAGGACGAGAACAAATTTAAGATAAATACAATAGGTTTTATAAAGTTGGACGACCGAGAATTTTGCAAAAGTCCACCTACAGACCGCTCAAGTTGTTGCAATGGTTCTTTAACGTGCATAAGCGTGGCGCTCTCCCTACACAAGACATCGAGTTTTCCTTTTCTGACCGGACGTATAGCTATACTGACGCCCCTCTTTAGCGTTCTTTTACTGTCGTATGGGAGAAGTAAGCAACATAAACAATGAACATTAACATGAGATAATTTAATGAACATAAAAATCATCCAACTTTATATCTAATAGAGTATGTCACTTAATCAAAATTCTTAAAGAAAAAGGGAGACAATACCAAGGCAGCCATTGAAAGCAGCAGTCGAAAAAAACAATGACCAAAAGCAAACTGTCCACATACAAACAGATGTCCACAAAATAATACACAGAAAACTACAAATTGAGCCACACGAGCTACATCAACGGGGGGTGAACTCAGCGCTCATTATTCATAGCACTCTCTTTCAATGGTTAAATTGTGATATCTTTTTTAAGCATTTGCAAGATCGTGATCTCAAAAAAAATATTCATACACTTGTTTGTTTATTCAATCTTTCTTAAATATGATCAAAGGAAATCTTCAAAATACATATGTCGTATTTATATACAGAATGAACGTATATGCGAAATTTCTCCCAAATTATCCTTATATCCCCATATCCCTAACATCAGTTAACATTATTTTTGTAAAATAGATAGTTTGTTGTTAAGTAAATTCCGTTTTGATGATTTTAAATATGTTCATCGAGTTTTTGTGTTTTATTTATATGATATATGTAGTTCATTGTGGAGTTCTTAAAATAAGCGTAAATGTTGTAAAGCTGTAAAACTTATTATTCCAACGTTTTTCGTTGTGAAAATAGTATAGTAAAATGGTTAATACTTTAAAACCGATCATACAAATATCTGAAACCAATTAATTACAACGATTATTTATGAAGCAAACGTATTACTTTATAAAGAAAAAATCTTTAGATTGGCTTTGAAACTATTTCCTTTTGCAAATTTAAATGTATATTCATAATTCTTTCAACAGTATTTCAGAAAATAAGGAAAACTATACTGATCAGACCTTACATATTGATTACCCCGCCACTTCTCATGAGTTCAAGCTAATGCACGGTTCATGTTGTGATACGTAAAACCTCTAAAATCATTTGGATACAGAAAAAGAACATAGTTGAAAAATATTGCATTAAGTCAGAAAGACAGGGAATTTTTAGAGGTGTGGCTATATACATTGTGTATAGATAAAACGGAAAAGCCAAACACCAGTCCAAAAATAAGATAAGATGTGCTTTATGGTATAGTGTACTTAAGATCCTTTGAAAAACCCATTGAAACCCAGTCTCTGGTTAGGCATGATTAATAAAGTGTTAAACTGATGAAACTACATATTGTTTTGTTGCTTGTTCTACAAAATTGTAATTTCTTTTGTATTTTATCCCTGTCAAATTTCTAATTTAGGAACAGTGCTAGCCTTTTTTATGGTGGCTTAGGTGATCAACCACAATTCTTAAAGGGAAATATCTTTTAACAGACATTTGGTTGCAATTGATTCATCTGTATAACTTGTTTGATTTTAACATTCTGATCCATTCTGATATCCACTGTGTACCATCACACCGGATATAGTTACCCTTGACCTGGTTCTCTGTTCATTGTCTAAGAAAAACTACATTACTGTTCATATACCAACATATAGGTACCCAGGTAGCTAGCTCTACGCTGGTATTTGTACAGTAACAGTAACGTTGTTTTTCTTAGACAATGAACAGAGAACCAGGCCAAGGGTACCTATATCCGGTGGTGATGATCCACAGTAATATCGGTGACTGTATTACAGGAGGTTCTATACAGCAACGTCATAAACACTGTAGATATCTTTATTTAAAAATGCATTTTCACACTTGGAGGTCAGTAGTTGAGATCCTCATTTTATATTTTGAAAATGTTTGTGTAAACATTACAAATTAGATATTTTTGCTAATTTTTGTCTAAATTTTAAGATCACAGATAATTTTATTGGTACATTACATCAAAAAAATATATTTGCTAATTTAACTTTTATAACTTAACTTTTCTCGTCCAGTCCTGAAATGTTACCTTCTTTGAGGGGGCATTTTTTTTTTGTTGTTGTGTGTATTGAAACAAAGCCTCGTCAGGTCCAAATGGAGACGTCAAATTGTATGCCCTACGTCAGAATAGGGACGTCAAAATCTATACACTAGGTCCGAATGGGGACGTTAAATTCTATGCCCTTCGTCAAAATAGGGACGTTAAATTATATGCCCTACGTCAGAATAGGACGTTAAGTTATATGTCCTACGTCAGAATAGGGACGTTAAATTCTATGCCCTACGTCAGAATAGGGACGTCAAATTCTATACACTAGGTCCGAATGGGGACGTTAAATTCTGTGCCCTTCGTCAAAATAGGGACGTTAAATTATATGCCCTACGTCAGAATAGGGACGTCAAATTCTATACACTAGGTCCGAATGGGGACGTTAAATTCTTTGCCCTACGGCAGAATAGGGACGTTAAATTATATACACTAGGTCCGAATGGGGACGTTAAATTCTATGCCCTACGTCAGAATAGGGACGTCAAATTCTATACACTAGGTCCGAATGGGGACGTTAAATTCTATGCCCTACGTCAGAATAAGGACGTCAAATTCTATACACTAGGTCCGAATGGGGACGTTAAATTCTATGCCCTACGTCAAAATAGGGACGTTAAATTACATGCCCTACGTCAGAATATGGACGTTAAATTCTATGCCTTACGTCAGAATAGGGACGTCAATTTCTATGCCTTACGTCAGAATAGGGACGTTAAATTATATGCCCTACGTCAGAATAGGGACGTTAAATTCTATACACTAGGTCCGAAATCTCCCTTACGTATAAAGGATGTAGTTATATAAATCGACAGTCGAATTCTCATATGAAATACCTATATTCATATCTTCATTGTTATACACCTATTGCTGTTTAAAATTTGCTGATACGATACTGTAAATTTATCTTGCTTCACAGTGACTCGTACACTATGCATAAGACTTTACAAGTATAAAGTACAAAATGTTGCTCCTACCACATTTATCTTGAGTACATCCATATGCATACATGTAATCCCGCCACCATGGATTCGTCGGATTTCCATTAACAAGGCTGCAAGTAATATGTAAGCAAAGTAGATAAGTTAAACTATAAACCAATGGTTATTTAATATACTAGTAAGGTAATGTGGGTTATTAAAATTGTTGCGGACATCTTGAACTCCAAATGTTTGATAATTTGTACATTGTTGGAAAAAATAAAATTTATGTGTACGAGCTTTAGAAACAGGACGAAAAGCGAAGCTTGCCGAGCTGTTTCGTAGCGAGTACAAATACATTTTATATTTCCGACAATGTACATATATTGTTTTTATCCTGTTACTTACACCAGAATTTTAAAGCTTTAGTTGTTTACGTCCAAAAAGTTGTCTCTGATTTTTCATAGAAATCGACATAGTTTAAACGCGGATCGCGAAGAGGACCCCAAAATGAACTGTTACGCAAAAAGAAATATTCATATTACCAGTTGCTCAACATGGAAGCGGGGTAAAAGAGAGGCGAAGGATACCAAATAGACATTCAAACTCACAAGTCGAAAATAAACTTACAACGCCATGGCTAAAAAGAAAAAGACAAACAAACAACAATACACAAAACACAACATAAAAAACTAAAGACTGTACAACACGAACCCCACCAAAAACTGGGGGTGATCCCAGGTGCTCCGGAAGGGTAACAGGAGACTTTATTCGTACAAGTACAAATCAAAAAATTATTTGTGTTATAAGATAAGAAAACAACACGTTATAAATTTCATGCGTTCGAAGAGGACAATAGTTGGCTGATTGCAGGATAAATTATTTTACCGAATAAAAAAATGAAGAATGTGATTTTTAGATGGGATTACACAAATAATTTAACTGTGAATTTATCTTTTTTGTTATGTAGCTAAAAAACGAGAAAACAGTCTCTCGGTCTGTTTTCATACTTTAATTTTACTGTAAATTATCCTAACACGATATGGGAATTTTGCAGAACAGTTTGAAAACAAGATCAGTTGCATAAAGTTTATACTTCTTATACTTTTTTACAACTTTAGAATTTGCATGATACAAGCTACCTTATAGGTATTTAATTCTATTTATTACATTGGTTGCAATGAATTACATTGATTTACCAGTGAAATAAAAATCGATAATTTCACATGTGAAATAAACGTGGTTATTTCACTCCTCTGACGTCATACAACAATAGGCGTTGTCAAGACGTCGATAACGTCGGATCTTGAAAAACAAATCGTGAATGCGTAGAAAAAGATATAGTTCCTTACATTTTCTACTTTAATTTCATAAAAAAAAGTCATTTGCCAATGTAATAAAAAGAATAACTAATCAAAGAATTCAAATATCGAAAAATATTCAACTCGTGACCGAACAACACTGATAGTTAACTCATGCGCTACGCGCATTCGTGAATTAATGTGTTGTTCGGTCACTCGTTGAATATTTTTCTCTATTTGAATTCTTCGATTAGTTATTCTATAATTAATTATATTACATGTTTGTTACAAAATAATCCGTACTTTGGATTTGCTGAAAGAATATCAAATCATATTTCTCAATAAAATTCAACTGCCATGACTGCACATGTTTTTCACGACAGTTACACAACAATGCATAGGAAAACAAACGAAAAATGTGTTATATATAACTCGTAATTTCTTGGTTGTAGCATAAAAATGTAATTATAATAAACAGCTGCGCCATGAGCGCATGATACGCCCGTCGTCTTGTGTGTGAATTTTTATTCAATAAGCATAAATAGTTTCTGACATACGGTGTGACATGCGAAAACCCCCTTTTTTTTTTACAAAAAACTCAATATCTCTAAAATAAAATTTTGAATCAAAGCCAAAAAGTATACAGATCTTTAGATTAATATAACTAAGAAGTGTGTAAAATTTTAAGCAATAATCATAAATCGTTTTTGAGATACGGCGCGACATTTGAAAAACCCCTCCCCCTTTTTTTACAAAATACTCAATAACTCAAAAATAGAATTTTGAATCATCACCAAAAAGTATACAGATCTTAAGGTTAATATAACTAAGAAGTGTGTAAAGTTTTAAGCAATAATCATAAACAGTTTTTGAGATACGGCGCGACATGTGAAAAACCCCTCCCCCTTTTTTAACAAAATACTCAATATCTCTAAAATAAAATTTTGAATCATCACCAAAAAGTATACAGATCTTAAGATTAATATAACTAAGAAGTGTGTAAAGTTTTAAGCAATAATCATAAATTGTTTTTGAGATACGGCGCGACATGTGAAAAAAAAACACACACCTGTTTTAGTTACTAAGTCCCGTAACTCAAAAAGTTTTAATCTTTTTTTTTCACCAAAAAGTATACAGATCGTTTGACCATCATAAGAAACAACTATGTTAAGTTTCATGAAATTTGGATAAGTCATTCTCAAGTTACGGTGCGACATGTTTACGCCGGACAGACAGACGGACGGACGGACAGACAGACGGACAGACAGACGGACGGACGCCGGACATTTGTATACCATAATACGTCCCGTCAAAAATTTGACGGGCGTATAAAAATTGAATGCTTTCTTTTTGGTATTTTTTGGGGCTGAAAAAGCGTTAATCGTGCGCACATGTTTATAGTATGAAACGCTTCCGCGCTTCATACAAAATGTCACGGCTTCGGTCAACGCCTTGACATCCCAATGAAATTACAAACAGAAGCATTCAATTCTTAAATACTTTTTACTAATCCTCCAGTACTATTTTAAAACAACAAAATATTAATTATAACGACTATTAAACCAAAATGTTTAAACAACATGTATACCTGACAATTTTGTAGTAATTATGATAAAAAGAATATGTTAAGGCTTTTTTGAAAATGTGCATATTTGTTTTGGCCAGAATCCTAAAGGTAATGCACCACTTTTTTATCGTCAAAGTTAAAAACTTGCTATTTCATCAGTTTTTCGGTAGTAATAAATGGAAATAGTTATTAGCAACTTACGAAGTAAAATACGTTTTGAAGCCAGGTATGTTGCCAAGCAATAACTGCACACCAACAGATCCTTCTAGTACTTTTTTAATGTCATCATTTTTAAACGCCCTTCCAGCCCAACCGTCGGTAGCTATCCAGTGGAAAGACGATTTTGCATGCGTTGTTTGACTGACAGCTTTGAATAACTCAATGGCGGTATGTGGCCTTAGAATTAAAACCACCACAATGTGACCTACAATAGATGTTTTAACGTACTTCTGTATGTACTATGGTAACTACATTGATAACTATCGTATATGATAAATTATCACAGAATTATAAACAGAAAATCTGTAAAGGGTTCCGTGGAACCAAGTGTCTCGCCTGCGATTGCTGTAAAATATAGTAAAAGTGTAATGTTGACCAGTGTAGAAGTGAGTCCTTTTATCAGTAAAATGACGAATTTAAAAAAAAATGCTTTTTCTTAAAGATTAGCTTCTCCCCAAGTTTCATAACAATCCATGCAGATTTACGGGAAAATGAAGATAAATATATTCAAAATTTTGCTCTGAATACTGTATGTTGGTCATAAAAAAGTAATGTGTCCAAAACTTCCATAAAATTATTGATATCTGAAAAAACTTTAACCACAGACTGATCCTAAATGTTGCCGATGTCGACGCCGATGACGGAATCAAGGATCGCTATGTCTCGCTTTCGCAGTCTCGACAGAAAGGTATATAGATTTTCGTCTACTGTCAAAATAAAGTATATATCAGTATAATGCTAAGATTGCCAATGAGACAACTACAAAAATGGATACATATACCCCAAGGGATAACAAGTGACAATAGCAGGTCATTGACAGTACAGTCTCCCGCATTAGATGACAATAACAGATCATTGACGGTACAGTCTCACGCATTAGATAAAACTCAACATAATGCTACTGAAGACCCCAGTATTACAAAATGTGAAACATCAAAGGAGAAAACCAACGGCCTGATTCATAAAACCCAACCGTATGCTATTGAAGACCCCAGTATTACAAAATGTGAGACATCAAAAGAGAAAACCAACGGCCTGATTCATAAAACCCACCCGTATGCTATTGAAGACTCCAGTATTACAAAATGTGAGACATCAAAAGAGAAAACCAACGGCCTGATTCATAAAATTCATAAAACCCAACCGTATGCTATTGAAGACCCCAGTATTACAAAATGTGAAACATCAAAGGAGAAAACCAACGGTCTGATTCATAAAACACAACCGTATGCTATTGAAGACCCTAGTATTACAAAATGTGAAACATCAATAGAGAAAAACAACGCCCTGATTCATACAACAACAATGAACGAAAAATAAATATGACAGACAGCAGCTAACGACAACCACTGGGTTTCGGGTTCCTGGTACATACACAATGTAGAACTGATGATGTGGCGGGGTTAAGATGTTTGTGAGCTCTCAACCCTCTTGCTAACCTGTGGCATTGTCGTCAAAGTATCGTAAGCGGGGCATGAAGGGACAAAAGACATAAAGTAAACGTACCGATCTTACAGTAAGTAATCTCATTTACTGAAAGCTAGTCCAAAGCCTAATTTTAGCCAAAAAAATTTAACACCTAAATGCCATTCAGCGCAACTCCAATGGATCTAGGATAACAGAGTCATAAGCAGTCTAAGAATATTATTACCTTCAACCTATTTTCAAATTTTTTTATTAAAATTATAAGTCATCGAGATTGTTTTCAGGCTAGAGGTTGTGAAAAATGGACATGTTTTGTAAGGATTGTACATACAAAGATAATTATTCATTTTCTTATGAGAACAGAAAGAAAACTTCATAGCTGAATTTCAAAGTAAAATATGAAAAGATACCTTTTATAAAAAAATAAATAACAAAAATTCAGAAAGTTATCTAAGATGGCGAAATATCTCATACCTTAACATGTGTTGTTTTCTAGATTTGAGCTTTTTTATTACTATTTTTCAATTTGTTTGCGTTTATCAAATACATTTGAAAAATATTGATAAAAAAGTAATATGAGATTCTTCGCCTTCTTATCTCTTTCGTAAAAACCAAAGAGAACGTCTGGTCGAGGGTACAAAGATTAATATATTTTACTATTGGTTTTATACCTTTCATATTTTTATGTTTCAATAAAGTTTTGATTGTATGTTGATTCTGTGTGTCCGATGGATCGTATGGTAGCTTCATTGATACTCCAACACAGAAATCACCACGCATGGTCAATTTCTCTAACATCGATTTGAAATTGAATCCATAGCTGCTGTCTTCATACACAATGGAGATGTATTTATATTCCAGACTCCTGTTTCAAATAGAAGATTCACGTTTCACTATAATTATGCCTGCATATTAACGCATTTTTTTTATGTTATGATGTGTCTGTCTTCCTGTCTGTTCGTTTCTTTCAGTTTTATGCGTCTTGCACGATATTTTTTGTATTGCCCACACCACCAAGCTGAGGCAAAAAGATCAATAAAATATAGGTTTGGTTTAAATTCAGAGATCAAGAAAATAGCAGAAACGTAGCTACCAACACTGTTGTAGTAGGCATGACAATGCTGTCTAATTTCGTGCTTATTTGTTAAGAAGTTAATGGGTTCAAGTAATATTTCAAGTGTCATGACAAAAGGTACTATTTTGAGTGCCACGACAAAAGGTAGACAGATGTTTAACAATAAATATAATATCAGTGAAAAAGCAGAGCAACTATTTGCAGCATTATATTTATACATATTATATTATAAAGTTTACGTCTAAAACAAGTCTACAACGTATTATGTTAAATGCAGCGAAAAGAATAACACATGTTCTCCTATAAAGAAGGACTAAATGTATTGACCATAGAAAAGTCATATACCGACTAATGAATTAGACAAATAAGATCGATAACTGCAGATAGCCAGTTCCAGAATATTCCATCAAGTTAGTGTTTAGTCGCAACAGTCCACATTCTTCGATCCAGGAGTGTGGATTTAATCAAGTCCACATTCTTCGATCCAGGAGTGTGTGGATTTAATCTAGATAATCATATGGATAAAGGAAACCATTGAATGTGTAGGACTAAAAGGTACGGACAAAACGATAGTCATATCGGTAAAGGAAACCATTGAATGTATAGGACTAAAAGGTACGGACAAAACGATAATCATATCGGTAAAGGAAACCATTGAATGTATAGGACTAAAAGGTACGGACAAATAGTTATCAGTGGCATCTTTGGTCTTCCTTCTCCCAGTGTGTCAGAACAACATCAAGAACGATTGCTATTACAAAACAATTTTGAAACCAACACCAGCTGATTTATTGTGCGATTATATTTTCTATATATCCTGAAACATGCTGAATTGTATGACATATTTGACATTATGTAAAATTAGTTAATACAATATATTCGATTTACAATGACAATCTATTAAAAACTACCTTCAAAAGGGAAATATAATTATTTCATCCCAGAGTCGTCAGTCCATTACATTGAAAATATTTGCAGTACGACAAATTTTCCTGTCGTGGAAGCACAAAAACATGTTCTCTCAAAAACGAGGCATCATATCGGAATCTAAGAGAATCACAATGCCACTAAGTAATATTGCTTTAAGATGGTTAAACACAACTACTGCAGACCATACAACAGAAGGGATCTATCAGCAAAGAATAACTATATTTGACAATATGTGATGAACGGATGATCTCTATCTGTTACTCTGATTTCCAGGAAAACAAACAACAATGCAACAAACTGATGTTGACCAATCCGAAACAAATCAAATCAGACGGTACGAAGTTGATGAAGACGTCAACAAAACGATTCTTGAATGATTCGAAAGAAATAAACGGAAAAATAATAACTTGGACAGACCGAGTAGTAGATGAAGTTAATACAGAAATCCATTCAGAGAAAGCTCCCTAAGTAGTAGATAAAGTTAATATAGAAATCCATTCAGGGAAAGCTCCCTAAGTAGTAGATAAAGTTAATACAGAAATCCATTCAGAGAAAGCTCCCTAAAATGTAGATAAAGTTAATACAGAAATCAATTCAGAGAACGCCCCCTAAGTAGTAGATAAAGTTAATACAGAAATTCATTCAGGGAAAGCTCCCTAAGTAGCAGATAAAGTTAATACAGAAATCCATTCAGAGAAAGCTCCCTAAGTAGTAGATAAAGTTAATGCAGAAATCCATTCAGAGAACGCCCCCTCAGTAGTAGATAAAGTAAATTCAGAAATCCATTCAGAGAAAGCTCCCTAAGTAGTAGATAAAGTTAATACAGAAATCCATCAGGGAAAGCTCCCTAAGTAGTAGATAAAGTTAATACAGAAATCCATTCAGAGAACGCTCCCTAAGTAGTAGATAAAGTTAATACAGAAATCTATTCAGGGAAAGCTCCCTCAGTAGTAGATAAAGTGAATACAGAAATCCATTCAGAGAAAGCTCCCTAAGTAGTAGATAAAGTTAATAAGGAAATCCATTCAGAGAACGCTCCCTAAGTAGTAGATAAAGTTAATACAGAAATCCATTCAGAGAAAGCTCCCTAAGTAGTAGATAAAGTTAATACAGAAACCCATTCAGAGAAATCTCCCAAAGTAGTAGATAAAGTTGATACAGAAATCCATTCAGAGAACGCTCCCTAAGTAGTAGATAAAGTGAATACAGAAACCCATTCAGAGAAAGCTCCCTAAGTAGTAGATTAATACAGAAATCCATTCAGAGAACGCTCCCTAAGTAGTAGATAAAGTTAATACAGAAATCTATTCAGGGAAAGCTCCATCAGTAGTAGATAAAGTGAATACAGAAATCCATTCAGAGAAAGCTCCCTAAGTAGTAGATAAAGTTAATACAGAAATCCATTCAGAGAACGTTCCCTAAGTAGTAGATAAAGTTAATACAGAAATCCATTCAGAGAAAGCTCCCTAAGTAGTAGATAAAGTTAATACAGAAATCCATTCAGAGAAATCTCCCTAAGTAGTAGATAAAGTTAATACAGAAATCCATTCAGAGAACGCTCCCTAAGTAGTAGATAAATTTAATACAGAAATCCATTCAGAGAACGCTCCCTAAGTAGTAGATAAAATTAATACAGAAATCTATTCAGGGAAAGCTCCCTCAGTAGTAGATAAAGTGAATACAGAAATCCATTCAGAGAAAGCTCCCCAAGTAGTAGATAAAGTTAATACAGAAATCCATTCAGAGAAAGCTCCCTAGAATCATGTGCATAACAGTGTAGACGAGACCATTGATTGGCGCGCTAAAATATACCATTGACTGGGTCAGATTAGGTGAACGTTCGTCTGTAACGCCCACTATTCACGACGTATTTATTATAGACATTTAAACTGTGGGGTCACCAAAGGGTCTCAACGCCTAAATAAAATAATTCGAAAAACTAATCAGGAACAACCTTTGTGTTTTGATTTATATTGAATACTTAAAAGTTCTGTACTTGTGTTTTTATTATGTTTTGATAATCAATTTTTATGATATCGCACGTTCTCTCAGCAAAAAAAAAGATTTAACTGGCTTTAAAAGTTACAATGCATGTGTTGATTATTATCTTTTTTCGGACGTCAAAGCGATTTAACAATTGCGGTTGTCCAATTATGTCATCTTTTAACTTTTATCTGGTCAAAATTTTATTTTAAAACAAATGCATGATCAACTTTAAAAAGTGTGCAAACACAAAACATATAGACAAAATATACTTCTGTCCTGTCTTTTTTGTACTTGCAAGTTATTAGACAGTAAAAAAGCTTTTTGGATCAAGCCTTGTGAAATTTGCATTTACGTTTTTGAATAGGTAAAATGTATAGTTTGGTGAACTTTTCTGCTAACTACTATACTTGTGAAAAATCCTTGGCAACAGAAACATATTCAGCTTTTTTTTTTCAATCGACCCAATTTACATAGTAATGGACGACTTCGTACATTTTATGATCGCAAATAAAATATGTATATAATATACTGTGCACTGTAGTTCGTATATTCATTTTTTTTCTTTTGTTAATGGATTTCCCCGTCTTTCTGGGAGTGATTATTTGTTATTGACTCCTTAAGCTTACTCGCAAATAATTTAAAACCAAGACTTGCATTATAAAAATGTCCAAACAAACCTTGATTATCCTTTTTTTAAACATACACCTCAGCCATAGATAAGGACTTAAATTCGCCAGGTCTTTAATTTCAAGTTAGTGAGTTGACCAAAGTGACATTGCGGACCATTTGCCAGTTTCCATGCGGTATCCGTGTTTTTTCACTCGCTATGTTCTGCATCCACTCAACTTTCGTGTTTGTCATGACAAGGCCATTTGAAGCTTTCATGCTATACAGTGTGTGTTTTGCTTATTGTTGAAGGTCGTACGGTGACCCGACTTTGGCACAATATGTAGCGGTGTATTGCTGTGTGTTTGTTTAATCTACATAGGCTAGAGGTATAGGGGAGGGTTGAGATCTCACTAAAAATGTTTAACCCCGCCGCATTTTTTGCTCCTGTCCCAAGTCAGGAGCCTCTGGCCTTTGTTAGTCTTCATTTTGTATGTTTTTTAATTTTAGTTCCTTTATTTGTTTAGGAGTTCAGTGTGATGTCCATTTTCACTGAACTAGTACACATTTTTGTTAAAAGGCCAGCTCAAGTGCGCCTTCGGGTGCGGGATTTTCTCGCTGTGTTGAATACCCATTGGTGGCCTTCGGCTGTTTTGTTTACTCTTTGGTCGGGTTGTTGTCTCTTTGAAACATTCCCCATTTCCATTCTCTATTTTAACATGTAACCTTTCAAACTTTTTTTTATTTGTCTTGATTATATTTGGCAATAAACAATAAAAGAAAAATAAACTACACAGCGCAGCTTCCAACAGGATTACAACAAGAAAATTAATTTTAAAAATGCGGTCAACAGTCAAAATTTGCTCGCAGCGGAAAAATGCAACAGCTTGATATTCATTTGAAATAAAATAATTGTAATGATTTACACAACGTTACTTTTTCCAATATAAACATTCAAATTATTTAGTTTTTTGTTGTTTTTGGTTAATTTACAACATCTTTACAAAGACCTCATTCTGACTTCGATATTAAGTAGACAATAAAAGCGATGTTCATTATATTTCTTCTGTTGTAAGTTTAACTTACTTATTTTGTGTCATGAATTGGTATTGATGTCACTCGTATGTTTTTAAATATAAAGAAAGGGGTAGTCCGGTTTTCTTATACGTCAATGAGACACACAAAAAAAACGACAAAAAATAATAAACTGTTATCACAGAGATATATCTCGCCTTTTTGTAATTTTGATAATGCAAATCTTGAAATTAAAATAGCAATACTTTAACATGTAAGTTATGCAAATATTCAAAGTCGATGAACCATGACTGAAGGTACATGGCTAAACAATCTCCTTGGAATGAGATGTGCTAATGCTAATACAACTGCATACCAAATACCATTGACTTATTATAAGTCGTTCCCTTTAAACAA
Source organism: Mytilus californianus (assembly GCF_021869535.1). NCBI lineage: Eukaryota > Metazoa > Mollusca > Bivalvia > Mytilida > Mytilidae > Mytilus > Mytilus californianus. Next base: position 1,571,537 of record NW_026262581.1, read on the forward strand.
ACCTAAACACAAACATTAACTTGTAAACTATGTAAAAGTTTCAAAGTCAATGAACCATGATCAGGGGTGAGGCTATATAATCTCCATGGAAACGATACTTGCAAATGCCAATAAATTTGCATACCAAATATCATTGACTTAACATTAGCAGTTCATCTTAAACTGATCTAATCATAAACTAATACATGTAAACTAAGCAAAAGTTTCAAAGTAAATAGACCACGACTGAGGGGGCGGGGCCAAATATTCTCCATGGAAATGAGATGTGCTAATGCTTATACAACTGAACACCACTTAACATTGGCCTACCACTAATGGTTCCCCTTGAACTGACCTAATCACAAACTAATACATGTTAACTTAGCAAAATTTTCAAAGTCTATAGACCATGACTAAGGGGGCGGAGCCAAATAATCTCCATGGAAATGAGATATGCCAATGCTGATACAACTGCATACCAAATATCATTGACCTACCACTAGTGGTTCCCCATAAATTGACATAATCACAAACTAATACATGTAAACTATGAAAAGTTTCAAAGTCAATAGACCTTGACTGAGGGGGCGGGGCCAAATAATCTGCATGGTAATGAGATGTGCCAATGCTAATACAACTGCATACCAAATACCATTGACCTACCACTAGTGGTTCACCATGAACTAGACCTAATCACAAACTAATACATTGTTGACGCCGCCGACGCCGGAAACAGCATACCTATGTCTCGCTTTTTGACTCCGTCAAGGCGAGACAAAAAAGGGGCAACATTCATTCTTCAACAAAAGAATACATCACAAGAATATAAGTTTTGTAAAAAAAATCAAGGTATTAAACAAAACAAAAATAAAATGATTTTTTAATTATCCGGAACTCTTCACAAACAAAACCTACATGTATGCATTGAATAAATAGTAGGCCACTCTTTTAAAATGATTACAACGTAGAAGTACTTATTCTCGAAATCAATAAGATATTTTGTGAATTAACCCCATCAACTTAAAGTTTTTTACAATGAATAAACGTATTTTTGGATTATTTAATGATATCAGCTCTGAACATTATTATTCTTTAAAATGAAACTGTTGTATGTGATGGTATACAAAAAATATTTAAAACAAATCTTTTAAAGTTTTGTGAAAAGAAAGTTTCATTTTATGTATCGAAATGTTTTACAAGTGATCATTATTTAAATCCCCACTGGAAGGCCTCTGACAGACTGAGTGAGCGTAAAATCATTGTTATCGATAGCCAATGACAAACAAGTTAAAGGTAAATTATTCAGTATTATTACCAACAAAAGTTTTACGGTTGTCTACGCTGTTATGAAAACGAGATAAAGTTAATACAGAAATCCATTCAGAGAAATCTCCCTCAGAGATGGGTAATAGAAGATAACTTTTTGGGACATGTATGATGTACCAAAGAGTACAAACTTTACTGAATGTAATTTATGTCTTCCGTTTCACAGAAAAAAAGGACCAAAACTGGTAACTAGAACAGCTATGAGTCGATAAGCATTTTCGTTGGGCAGCACTAGTATATCAAACCATAGAGAGTAGAGAAAAGTTGTAACACAGAATCGTTGACTGTCATTTTATGAGAAATGCACTAAAAGTCCGTTTCCCTACGAAGTGACTTATTATCATTATAAATTAATTATAAGGTTGAGTTGTCGGTAAGAATACTCAAAACATATTCTGGTTATAGAAATATGTATGGAACCAAGTGCTGTGATTCATAAAACAAATAGGATTGACGCTTAATTTTATATATTTCAATATGACCGGATATGTTTTTAATAATTTGATCAAGTGACACGTGCTTTAGTTGTACGTTGAGTCCTTCCTTCCTTCCTTCTCAAATTGATCTCGGTTTTTTGGTTTTTGGTGTTTTTGTAATATGCGTATTGTTGCTTCTACTTTCGGGTCGGATTATATGATAAAAATGCTAAAGTTAGGTTTTCAACAAAGTTTTTTTTAAAACAATTTACATTAAGGATGAAAAGTATAACATATAATTTCCTAAACAACGACACATCATAAACTGTTTAATGTAAATACCAAAAATAATTATTTGAACATACTAGATTGGTTAGAAGATTACAGTTGTCTGATGTCTTTTATACTTTCATGTCATTATTATTTTTTGTGTGAGTTGGCCTTTAATATGATTGATATCATCGTTCTAGTCAATTTATGATATGTATTAATCAATTAATTTATTTTCTAAATACTTGAGTAGATCAGCAATTGCTGTGGCTTGAAAGTAATCTGAAGGGACGGTTCTCTTGAAATATTGAAATCTAGTTTTGTCGCTCAGTTCTGGAGAGGTGGACTGGTAACTTATCTAAAAGAGAAAAAAAAGTCATTATTTCTTAGACCAAAGTTTCTCAATTTATTAGTTTATTTGAATTGTTAAGTAGCATATTTCTAATATATTATTGAAATGTAGCATACTGAAGGTCTAACGCGTGTAATTCAGTTTTAATCCATGGAAGTGTGAATTAAGTGAAAACATGATATTGATACTAAGGAACATCTTCTAATGCACCTCATATAGATGACTAACATATAGACATATTATGGTTTCCAGAACTTTTCAGTTCACCCGTGTAAGAGTTCGAGCTAACATTCGAGTCAACTTTGAGATAAAAAAAATCGAGTTATTGTTAAGTTCAAATTAAGTTCGAGTTAGGAGTCGCCTTTTTAATTTAACTTCAAGTTAAAGGTTAAACAACCTACAACGTTTATTCGTTCAACCGCTGAATATTAAGTCGAGAACTAGCTTTCGCTGAATATCAAGTCAAAACAACCGCTGAATATCAAGTCGAGAACTAGCTTTCGTTGAATATCAAGTCGAGAACTAGCTTTCGCTGAATATCAAGTCGAGAACTAGCTTTCATTTCTAAATGTATTGTTTATTTAATATTTTCGTTTACTTTTATATTGCATCATTCCTTACTATAATAAATGTACACTGAGGATAGCAAGCTGAACCAACAATCAAAAACAAATCGTAAGAGAAACAAATACAAATAATATAAAAATAAGGAGATGTGGTATGATTGCCAATGAGACAACTATCCACCAAAGTTCAAATGAAGTGGATGTAAGCAATTATAGGCAACCGTACGGCCTTCAACCGTGAGAAAAACCCATACCGGATGGTTGGCTATAAAAGGCCCTGACATAAAAAATATGAAACAATTCGACTGAGAAAACTAACGGCCTAATTTATTTCAAAACAATTTACGAAAAACAAATATGACAGACATGAACCAACGACATCCACTGAACTACAGGCTCCTGACTTGGGACAGGCACATAACGAATGTGGCGGGGTTAAACATGTTTGTGAGAGCTTAACCCTCCCCATAACATGGGTCAGTGGTGTAACAGTACACCATAAGAACAAAATATAAAAATCAGTTGAAAAAGGCTTAACTCATCAGATGGATACAAATAGAAATACATCTAAAAAAAACACAGAGTGGACGTGGACGGGTACTTATACATCCCCACAACAAAAAGACACTAAGTACAGATCTAAGAGTACTCACAGTAACTGACAGCTAGTTCAAAGCCAATCAAAAATAATTAAAAAAATTCGTAAGGGTTCCACGGAACCCAGTGTTTCGCCTACTTTTGCTGTTAATCGCAGACTCAACAAAAATGAGGAAAAAAAATAATAAAAATATTCCTCTCTATACTATCTTTTGATTGTAAGTAGCTTCTGTCCAATTTTGGTAAAAATTCAGGATAGTTTATGAATCTAATAAATGTTTAAAAAACGTAAACTGCAGACTGTATGTAATGTTAACTGGAAGAAAAACTAAGTCCATTTATAAGTAAAATACAGAAAAAATGGAATTAAATTTTAACAAAATTTCCTTCTAGATACTAGCTTTTAATCATAAACAAGCTTCTGTCCATGTTTGGTACAAATTCAGGATAGTTAAAGAAAGTTGTTAAAATTTTAAAAACTTTAACCACAGAGTGAATGTAATGTTAACTGGCAGAAAAACTAAGTCCATTTATAAGTAAAATACAGAAAAAAATGGATTTTTTTTTTTGCAAAATTTACTTCTGGATACTATCTTATGATCATAAACAAGCTTCTTTCTAAGTTTGGTACAAATCCAGGATAGTTTAAGAAAGTTATTAAAATTTCAAAAACTTTAACCACAGAGTGAATGTAATGTTTCCTGGCAGAAAAACTAAGTCCATTTATAAGTAAAATACGAAAAAATGGATTTTTTTTGTGCAAAATTTACTTCTGGATACTATCTTATAATCATAAACAAGCTTCTTTCCAAGTTTGGTAGAAATCCAGGATAGTTTAAGAAAGTTATTAAAATTTCAAAAACTTTAACCACAGAGTAAATGTAATGTTTCCTGGCAGAAAAACTAAGTCCATTTATAAGTAAAATACGGAAAAAATGGATTTTTTTTTTTGAAAAATTTACTTCTGGATACTATCTTATGATCATAAACAAGCTTCTGTCCAAGTTTGGTAGAAATCCAGGATAGTTTAAGAAAGTTATCAAAATTTCAAAAACTTTAACCACAGAGTGAATATTTGTGGACGCCGCCGACGACGACGACGACGACGACGCCGACGGAATGTAGGATCGCTATGTCTCGCTTTTTCGACAAAAGTCGAAGGTTCGACAAAAATCATGTATCTAAGACTAAAATATCAATCAGTACACATCCAACATCCAATGGATTTAGTGTAAAGACGTCATTAACAGTCAGAGAAAAACATGACCTTGTGCAATGCCAAACTATAGGTATCGACAGATTGTAGTACCGTGAAAGTAAATATGTGTAATATTAGTTTGGTTTTAATTTACTGATAGCAAAATCAATATTAGTACCAATAAAAACAACATTCAAAAATTTAATTACAGTGTTGAATAGGTAACCTTTTAGAATAAATTTATTTAAAGGATTGATAGGTTTACCCGGATCGTATATAAATTTCCTGGCTCGGTTTACAATTTATCAATTAAATGGAATTTAGACGGTTCTTTACTGAGTTTGGCCATAAACTGTGATTCATAACAGTAAAGGAACAAGTCTACTATTAAAGGGGTAAAATTGGTGCCCATAGGAATACATACAACCTGTCGATAAACTCTACTGCCGAAACATACATAAATGTTGTCAAGGAGAATATTTAGTGCTTTAATCATCTCATCACACCTCCAGTAAGTATATCTAGCATATTTATCTTTCTCATTAGAGAAAAAGGTTTTATATGAGTTGCAGTAAATAAATTTGCAACCAGATTTATTATACGACCATTTAATTAGATAGGAAATGTTTTGTTTAATAAGATTGTGTGGAAGTGTAGTATAATTGATGGATTATACTATTAATACTACTGTGGATTCATTTATTTTCGTTTGTACCAATTTTCGTGGATTGAGGAAAAATCGTATGTTGGTGGATATTTGATTTCGTGGTTTTGTCAAAGTCAGCATACAAGCCTATAAAAAAGCTGTACTTCGTTGAACATTTGAATTCGTGGCTCACCTATACCCACGAAATCGACGAAAATTGGTATCCAACGAATAATAATGAATCCACAGTAAGACTGTAAAACAAAATGTAACAACTCGAATTCTTTGAAAGTCAAATCAATTCCATGAATCAAAGTGAGTGAGTGTTGATTTAAACAAGCAATTTATTATGTATTGGCCTTAATACGAAACTATTAGAAAGCCAAAATTTGACAAATGAAAATTAACACTACTTGAGCTATGATCCTGAACAGATTTTTTTTTTAAACAAAGAAATCATGGTATTTTCAGATCAAATTTGCTTCAGAAAATGATAACTTTAAGAACTGATGTAACAATTAGACACATTATATGATTAAATGCTGGAAATTATCTGAATTTTAATTAATCAATCAACTGCCGAAGCACTGACTTATGTAATTGGTGGATTATACTATTGATACTAACTGTCCAAACGTTATAGTATGGGCCCAAAATATCATATCATAATCATAGTTGAATTAACTGCTCAACAAGCTTTCCTAGACTAAATAGATACACTATTGGCTCAAAATTCAACCATTTCATACTATAGTCGAAACATGGTCACGTGGGTTATACGTCAATGATACAACAACGGTCAACGACTAGCAAAGATCTTCAACAATACACATGTGTTATACAATACGTGGACTATACGTCAATGATACAACAACGGTCAACGACTAGCAAGGATCTTCAACAATACACATGTGTTATACAATACGTGGATTATACGTCAATGATACAACGGTCAACGACTAGCAAGGATCTTCAACATTACACATGTGTTATACAATACGTGGATACAACAACGGTTAACGAGCCCAACAAGGATTTTCAACAATACGTGGAATTCTATAATTACCTCGAGGTCAACGATCAGCAAGGATCTTGACCAATACACATGTGTTATACAATACGTGAAGTTCTATAATTACCTCGAGGTCAACGACCAGCAATGATCTTCAACATTACACATGTGTTATACAATACGTGAAGTTCTATAATTACCTCGAGGTCGACGACCAGCAATGATCTTCAACAATACACATGTGTAATATAATACGTGGAGTACTAAATCACCTCGAGGTCGACGACCAGCAAGGTTCTTCAACAAAACACATGTGTTATATAATACGTGGAGTTCTATGATTACCTCAAGTCTATAGATATTTTTGATAAGGAAAGACTATCATTGCAAAATTGTATATTGAATTAGGGACATTATTATATAGCAAGAATGAAAGAATAAACTAGTTTCCAACGAAATCAGCAATGCATCTACAACAAAGATATAAAAGACTTTTCGAGTGAGTATTCATTGCATCTCAATTTATCAGTCAGAAATACTTGTTCATCCACCTTTAGTAAGGTTCTTGTTGCTCAGTCTTTAGTTTTCTATGAAGTGTTTTGTATAGTTGTTTGTCTTTTTGTCGAGTTCTGTTTTTTGCCATGATAGTGTCGGTTTTTCTTCGACTTATAATTTTTGGTTGTCCTTTTTGTATCTTCTGTCTCCTTTTAATTGCAACAGTTGCGTGGACGTGGATAAACAAAATAAACTGTTGACGCAGAGATATGTCTCTCCTGTCGGCATAAAATTCAGAAAAAGACAATTTGATGGACAGCAACATGGTTTATCAATTCAGTCGCTGGACCATTATCTAGTTAGCAGGGTCTGAAAATAATCGTCAAACTGATATGTACTGAGAGTAATGCAAAGTTATACATGTTATACAAAATATCATTGGTCTATCACAAGTAGTTCTTATCAAACTGACTGAAGCAGAAAACTTAACATTGAAAATTGCTAATAAATTCAGTCACTGGACTATGACCTAGGGGGCAGGGCCTAAAAATAGTCCCTAATTTTTGCCGCATGACCATATATATTTATTTGGTTGCTATGCAACACTGACATTTCTAGTAACAGGCGCTGCTACCCATTTTTTCCTAGTTTGTGTAGTTTTCGAGAAATAAAATATGGAACACCACTGGTACCTTATGGAAAACGCATTACGAATAATTGCGTTCATGTAACCTTTATTTCTCTACTACGTTCAGGGGACATTACATCATTTCTAAATTAGCATAGAGCATACACTACTCCTAAATTTACCTATCCCGAAATATATAGATCAACACAAAACGCACTTAGATTTATATGAATGTATTTGTCCATATAAGATTTTGTGTAATTTCGCCATTTTTCTGGACCTATTATAATTCGTGGCTGAAAAAAACCCCATGAACAGGAAATATTTAAAACCAAAATTTCAAGGTTTTATTAAAGAAAAGCGTTTTTAAGATTTTGAAACGAATTTGATATTATAATAACCATAGCTTTATACCATCATCTTTTACTCTAGATCAAACCTTAACTCTGTGGAAGTTCACTCCAGCCCAGATTCTGAATCGAACTCTAACTCGAACCTTTATTCATAGATGCGATTATTATGGATGATGATGATGGAAAATAAAATACTAGGCAGGACGATATGAATATCCTGCTTCGTACTACACCGACAACCTGAGCTTGATTTTTAACGTGCAAGTTCACACATTATTCTGACTAAGCCGACCAATATTTGCTCTTACTCCTCCATGATGTGTGTTTAGCAGAGAAAAAACAGTAAATATCAATATTAAAGTCTTTGGTTTGTATCGAACCCATGAACTCTCTCACTCTCACACTCGAGGGAAGCATAAGACCACCGAGGCAGTTCAATTATTTAATATCATTGTATATGGATGTTCTCATCACTTGTATAGTCCCTTTATCTGGCCTTCCTAATTTGTATAGTCCCTTTACCTGGCCTTCCTAATTTGTATAGTCCCTTTACCTGGCCTTCCTAATTTGTATAGTCCCTTTACCTGGCCTTCCTAATTTATCGACAGTGTTTTATTTTTATTTGTATTAGTTATCACACAAACCTGTGGAACTTTGAACAGACGAAGCAAACTTGCTACAGGAATTGACAATTTACTGGAAGCTGGACCAATGACACCAATCAAATTATTTGTCATTGTGTTGCCAGATTTACACGTGCATGTTTCTGTGTTCACGTTTTTGTTTATTCTCATATCTAACAGTTCGTTTGTATTATCCAATGAGATTGTTTCACTTTCACACGTGTCAACTCCTACCATTCCAAGACTTAGTCCAGGAAGAATTTTTGCGTCGTTATTAATCGTTTGTATTGAATATTTCATAGCTTCCAATGCCTGTATGCCATCCTGTCCTTGGATATCAGAACACTTTTCCAATTCAGGTTTGAATGTTGAGTGAATGGGAAACAGTCCACCTAGAACTAGATCTCCTTCAAGAATATATTTGTCGTCCTCCGGTACAAAAGCAATGGAAAGCGATACCATCACATGCATATATATCCACAAAAGTGTCATAATTATTTATTAGAAAATTATCTACATTTTATAATGCGATTACAGTTGATGACCTCTTGGATTAAGCTGAGAGTTGATATATAAGAGAGCACCACGTTGGTTTAACCATACTATGTAAACCTGGTATAAATACAAGAACATAGGCAATAATCAATGGTCTACAGTTATAACAATTGACTTTTAATTTGCTTAAAGGCTTATTGTACGCGGAAAACTAAAAACGATTAACATGATACTTTAAGTTTCCTCTTCATTGTATTTAATATATTTCCATCAAAATGTTATGTAGAAAAGTTTAGTAAATATAGAGTTGTACTTATCTGAACAAAATATTAATGAGATTTTCTTTTGATCCTCATTTTCCAACATTTGACATTGCATTATATCACACGTACTTTTAAGTTTTTCTTTACCGATTATGATCGGATAGCAAGACAGATATTCAACATTAGCAATTGACTTCCATTTCAATTATTATATACATATATAAGTACTAGTTTATGAATATTCTGAGTAATCAAAAATATTAGAATGGGTTTTTCAAACGAGGAAGTTGACGGTGCAATCGATGACTGGGTGTTTCCGAATTGTCAAGAGGGCACTAAGTCCTTAGTTCTTGGTACAATATAACAGACTGCAATTATTCTATTATTGAAATCATGGCAGAAATGAAAATAGATTATTCGCGATAGTAGAGGATTTTGATTGGACTCTTTAAAATAAGTTCTCAAATACCCGTCATAGTAGTTACATAACATACGCCTAATTTAGGCTACAGTTGACTCATGCTAGATTGTATGAGGGTACTAAGATATCGATCATTCATCTTTTATGGGGCCATAGGTTTTTTCTTGTTATAATTTTTCTTTTTTTGGCTTTAACAAAAAACAATTATTTTTTTTTTTCAATAGCATACAGGAACAAAAAATAAGTGTTTGAAAATAATTGATGTTTGTATCCCCCCCCCCCCCCCCCCCCTTAATTTTTAGAAAAGATTAATAAATATAGAACTATACTTATCTGAACGAAATTAAATATGAGATAAATTGTTCTTTTGTTCCACGTTCCCCAAAATTTTACATATATCGTACATATTTTCCCCCTTAATTTTAAACAGCAACAAATAGTTTTTTCCCTTCCGGTCCCGATACAATTTCGTGGCTGTGTGTTGTGTTTCTGTCACTACACTTCAACATTTACACATAAAAAACTCATCAAAGATAATAGGCTTACTAAATATACTTAGTATGTAAATTTATTACTTCGTCTACATAATACCCTTCAGTGGCGTTCATGACGTAAATGTGATTATCGACTGATTGTACCTGGACGCAGAAATATACGCAGCCAGGCGACCCAACCACTACACTTTTAATACGTGATCTGTTAAGATCTGTTAGTGCACATACGGAATTAGCCTCAAGTTCTTCGCTAATAAAATGATAGTTGTTCATACAGTAATTATAACAAAATAATACGATCCTTACCTTTTATCATTGTTTTCTATAATATGATATGAGACAGGTAGGGGAACGTTATCTATGTTTTGGTCAAGGGTCGAATGTTTAAGGATAGTTACATTCATAATTAATGAATGATATCATTTGTACAATGTCATATTCTATGTGTAACATTGTATAACCAATGCTCGTCTTGTTTTAAAGATGTCCTTTACTATTAAAATCCTTAAGTTGTGAATATATTTTACAATGTAGTCAACTTCGTTAAGTTAATAAATAGTCTAAAAAGATCCTTGCATGTACTAGAAATTTACCAAGTAATTCGTATCTACGCTGCCACAACCTTTGAGTACAACCAGGCTTTAAGTTCCCTAGTAATTCGTATCTGCGCTGCCACAACCCTTTGAGTAGAGCCTTTAAATTCCCGAGTAATTCGAATCTAATCTGCCACAACCTTTGAGAACAGCCTTTAAGTTCCCAAGTAATTCGTATCTGCGCTGCCACAACCGTTGAGTACAGCCTTTAAGTTCCCGAGTAATTCGAATCTAATCTGCCACAACCTTTGATTTCCCAAGTTTTTGACAAGGCATTTGACAAAAAACTGTGAAGAATTGCATATTCATAAGAAATCTTCATTGTCGAACCTGTCACGGACGACTTGGGAGCGATATATATCAATCCTTCAGTCGTGCTTAGTCTGCGGTGGCTTGGGCGTCGACATGTAGGTTCAGTCTTATTTTTATTTTTTTTTTATATATCAATAACATTGTCAAACCTTCTTGGAATTGTATGTAACTTTGGACAGAAGCTTTTTCATTCTAAAGACAGTATCCAGAGCAATATTTTCAAATTGGCTTTTTTTCCATTCATTTTCTTTATTTTAGACATTTTACTGATAAATGGACTTTACATCCGACAGTAGCAATCGCAGGCGAAACATAGGGTTCCACGGAACCATTTAAAAGTTATTTTAACAATTAATATATTATTTTAACCGGCTTTCCATACATTATTTGTGTCAACGTTTTCAATAGTATAGTAGTCATACTGGAGATGAAAATATAAATCATATAAATCATAAAAAGTTTATGTATAGGCTATGTTCAAGTAGCACTACATGATATTCGGCAGTGGTCTCGACAGAGAAGTAATATGACAACTTAGCTCATCCGCGTTCATTCACAGAGTAACATCTACTGTTGTGCATGTAAAAACCCTTGCAACAACACTTTGAGGGATCCGTAGGTGGCCTTTTGCAAGGCAAAATTTCTATCCCTATCCAGTTTATCCTCATATTCCAATGGCGGTCCAAATTTCCCCAAGCTTCACACCGGACGGACTTGCCTATTGTATTTATTGTTAATTTGATTTTGTCCTGAAAATGTATGAAATATTTACACCTAGACGTTAGTCAAACACCAATCAGTTAATCAACCATGTCACTCCAAAATAGAGACAAAAGACACCAAAGGGACATTTAAACTCATAAGTCGAAAATAATCTGACAACGCCATGTCAAAATAAAAGACCAAAAGACAAACAAACAGCATACAAAACAGAACGCAGAAAATTAAAGACTGAGCAACGCGAACCCCACCAAAAAACGGGAGTGATATCATGTGCTACAGAAGGGTAAGCAGATCCAGCTCCACATGTGACACTCGTCGTGTTGCTCATGTAAGTACACACCCGGTGATGATACGTCTGATTCGGTAGGTCACATTCTGGGAAAAGGAGGACGGGATTGTGTTTACGACGATTGTAACATATCAGTCGTCATCTGTAAAACAGATATTCCATAACGGTCAATCGACTCGCAACCCTCTATCAAGGAAATCATGGTAGGAAACGCAAGCCCTGGAACTGGGAAATATATACTCCATACACAGGCGCTGTTGTGGTGTTGCTACAAAGAAATGGAGAGTTCACAATTGGGGAGATGAAATCATCTCTTTTGTCGAAAAGTTTTGTTCTCAACTGACCCTAATTGTCAATTTCTATATGTAAGTCAAGATATGAGAGACTTAACTCTATCTGGTGTATCCTTTATTTCAAGTTCGAAGTTACATTCTAGAGAAAGACATGAATACCTACGAAACGCCATATCAAAATGGAGTAACGGTATCTACGACAGATGTAACTTTCTCTCGTGTCTACGACAGAGATCTACAACAGATGACAGACACACTCTCTAGTATTCAAGACAGGGACATGTAGAGAGAGGACATTTTCTCCAGTATCTACGACAGATGACACATTACCTAGCATCTACGACAGGGACGCATTCTCTGCTATCTAGAGAGAGGACACTTTCTCTAGAATCTACGACAGAGGACATTCGCTCTTTTATATACGACAGAAAAAACATCTTTCTCTGATCTACAACAGATGACACTTTCTTGAGTATATACGAAATAGGACACATTTTATGTATTTACGACAGAGGAAACTTTCTCTCGCATCTACGACAGAGGACACTTTCACTAGTATTTACGACAGAGATATACGACAGAATACACGAATACAGATGCTCTAGTATCTACGACAGGGGACCTATTATCTACTATCTGTTGAGAGAGGACACTTTCTCTAGTAACTACGACGGAGGACACATTCTACGATTGATTGATTGATTGGTGTTTAGCTACACTTTCAGCATAATTGGCTATTTCGTGGCGGTCAGTTTAATTGGCGGAGGAAGCCGGTATGCCCGGAGAGAACGACCGACCTTCGGCAGGAAAACTGACAATACTAGTCAAGTAAGGTTGCATTGGAGTCGAGCACATCTGCCACGTGCGAGGTTCGAACTCAAGACCTCAGTGTTGACAGGCTAGTGATGCAGTAGTTGGACTACTTAGACCAATCGGCCACCAAGGCATATGCATCTAAGAAAGATGACACTTTCTCTGGATCTACAACAGAGGAAAATTTCTCTGGTATCTACGAAAGAGGACACGTTTTGTTTATCTACGACAGAGGACACTCTCTGTAGTATCTACGACAGAGGACTCTTTTTCTATTACTAGTATCTACAAAAAAGATCACATTCTCTGCATCTACGAAAGAGAACACATTAAGTATCTACGACAGAGGACATCTACTACAGAGATTTCTCTAGTATATACGATAGTGGACACTTTCACTATTACTCACCACAGAGGACACAATCTAATGTCTACGACAGATGACTCAATCTTATGTCTATTACAGAAAACTCTTTAATATCCACGACAGAGGACACTTTTTCTAGTATCTACGACAAGACATTATCTAGTATCTAAGACAGATGACACTTTCTCTAGTATCTACGACTGAAGCAATTTCTCTAATATCTACGACAGAGTATACATTCTCAGAAGACACATTTTCTGTATCAACGACAGAGGACACTTTCTCATGAATCTATGACAGTAGACCCTTTCTCTGTATCTACGACAGAGGACACTTTCTCATGAATCTATGACAGTTGACCCTTTCTCTGTATCAACGACAGAGGACACTTTCTCATGAATCTATGACAGTAGACCCTTTCTCTGTATCAACGACAGAGGACACTTTCTCATGAATCTATGACAGTAGACCCTTTCTCTGTATCAACGACAGAGGACACTTTCTCATGAATCTATGACAGTAGACCCTTTCTCTGTATCTACGATTAAGTGTTTTTTCCTTAGGTGTGATTTGTTTGTGTGTCTCTCTTTAGAATAGTGTATCTGTGTGTGTGTTTTGGTTTTTAAAAATATTTTTACAGATTTTTATTCATGATAACATAGTCTGCAAAGGAAATGCCATGCTTTGAATGTTGGATGTGTACTGATTGATAATTTAGTCTTAGATGCAGGATTCTTTTTATTAGTTGACGGCTTCAATTATAAAACATGGTGTCAGAATCGATCACAGCAAGTTTAGCAGCATTGTAGGCTTCCTTGACATATACTAATTCTTATATCAAGATTCATATCTCAGATACAAAGCACCTTATAATTAGGTACAAGGATATACGTTTATGTCAGACAGCTACTTAGGGAGCTACCATTTGATTTTTATGGGGGGATTTGGGGGGGGGGGGGGAGTCCTAGGATGAAAAATGTTGGCATGCCTTTTTTTAAGTTGTAATCTCTGTCCTGCCTTTTCATTTTTCACTATTCGGTCCTGCCTTTTTTTACATAAATTGTCATCTTGCCTTTTGTTTTGCCAAGTTGCTCATCCTGCCTTTTTTTTACTCAAATTTCATCCTAGCCCCCCCCCCCCCCCCCCTCTTAAAAATCAAATGGTAGCTCCCTTAGTGAGTACAACTATGTAATTTACTATGAGGAAGCATTCAAAAAACAGTAAAACAGCCTCTATTAAACAACTGGATTAGACATAAATGGGTGTTTTTACATGTCATAGACACACAGGAACAGCCGAACTGTATGTATAGTATACACTTGTAGAAAATCATATTGCACCTGAAAATGTACATTCACAAAAAAGTGTCCCACTAATACATGTAATAGGCTGAAGGCTTCTTTGGTGCCCAAAAACCTGGAAAAAAGAGTTGACACTCAAACAGGGAAAACAATAGATCTGATGTACTAATCTAGATCACCAAATCACTACACTCATTTTATAAAACCCAATGCAAAGTAACAGGGTATTTAATGATGTTCTTCTTCTCTGGTGCAAAATTGGAAGAATATTAAAGGTCAATGTCTGATGAAACCTCTCAGATACACCTGTCAGATTTTTTTTTCTACACTGGTTTTAAAAATAATTGACAATACTTGCAATGCATTTATCCTCATGCTCTATTTTAAACCTTGGCAGACATGTTGGTTGACAGACAGTGTCATCTGACACATTTCTTAAACTAGATACCCTTATGATGATTGTGTTTAAGTTTGGTTCCAATTGGCCATGTAGTTTCAGAAAATAAGATTTTTGTAAAAGTGAATGGAGGATACAGACCATAGACAACTGATAATGGAGTCAATGCCCAAGTGAGCTTCTCTTTGTTGGAGACCGTATGGTTGCCTATAATTGCTTAAATCCACTTCATTTGAACTTTGGTGGATAGTTGTCTCATTGGCAATCATACCACATCTCTTTATTTTTTTTTAATTAAAAACAACTAAAAGAAACAACACTTCAACACTATGATTAGCCAACCTATGTAGTATTTGTGCATTATATTTCCTTTGTATAAAAAGTTCTACAAAACCCCCAAACTATGTCTGAAATTCTGAATGTCAACACATTGTATCCCAAAAGATAAACATAAACATTCCTTGCATATACATAGCATTAAATAAAAGGAAAATTCTATTCCTCAAATATTTTATTCTTTTTAAAAGACTAGATGAAATCCTTATGCTTATAAAGAGTATTATGGTTTCAATATGACAATAAAATCTTAAGTAAAAGACAAACTACTAATGACCTATTTTTTAAAGTATTTTTCCAATAAGTAACTTCTTAATAGCCTGTATTTAGACTTTACTTTGGTATTCATGTATTATTTGATTGTTCTTGGCTTCTGGTTAATTAATTGCAATGTCTAGTTGTATGGCAGTTGAATGCTTTTGTTACTGTGATGAAATGGGCAAAAGGAACTTTGTCAGATGATACTATTTAAAAAATAAAACACCTGGGCCACGAGGTCATCAAACACCCATCCTTAGCAACATACAGTTCATATCAAACCATAAAAAGGAAGATTTTTTGAAAATTGTAACTCTGCAACAAGAATATTAAAATGGAATCCAAAATAATAGGTGGTGTAAATATTTTGCATAATTTCGCTCTTTCAAGGACCAGTAATCTGGTAATCAAAATAGCTTGTATTCCAATGTGAAACAATCTGAGGCTTATGGCCAACAACGTCTATACACTATCTACCAAGTTGAAAAATTTTGTTATGGGAACTATGTGCCAACAATGCCATCATGTTTGCCTCCTGTTCAACATTGAACGAGGATACTTTGTAGAAGGTTTCCCAATCATTTAAATGTTTTTTTGCTTCAAATATTTTGCTTTGTAGTTTCAGAGCAGAATAATTTTGAAAATTGGCCATTTAGAATCAAAGATTGCCTAATGTGGCCATGTTTTGGTCCAATTAAAACCAAATGAGAATAAACTGCTTTGCTGAGCTCAGCTGGATACACCTGCAGAGGTCCAACCCTGAACAGTTGGGGCAAAAATGGACACAATATTCAAGCTCAATACAGGTCTGAATTTGGATTGTAATTAAATATTTGACACATTAGAGGTTTCTGACACAGAATAAATGTAGTCAAAGAACTTGAAACGGGTTGTATGATTTCTTGCTGTTGTGCAATACACTGTGCTGTTGTGCAATACTAAGTAAATCTGTTTTCAGACTATATACTAACGAATTAGCAAAATAAATTGTGACCCCAAATTTGTTTCTTTGGAAAATTGACAATTTCTTAAATCATGAGGGAAAAAAAATTGACCCCCCCCCCTTCCAAAAAAAAAATATTTGAAGAGATTTTCTTTTTAGGAAAAACAATTGCCCCCCCCCCCCCCCAAAAAATAAAAATTACCCCCAAAATGAATCCCAACCTTCTACTTGTGGTATTGAACCTTGTGGTACAATTTCTGAGCAATCAAATTACTTATACACAAGTTATTGTCCTGAAACTAGAAAAATGCTTGTTTTGGCCCCTTATTCCTAAACGGTTGGGACCATCACCCCCAAAAACAATCCCAACCTTCCTGTTGTGGTATTGAACCTTTTGGTTAAATTTCATAGAGATCCATACACTTAAACTCAAGTTATTGTCAGGAAACCAAATGTCTTCGGACGACGCTGACGTGATACCAATATACGACTGCAAAAAATTTTTGCGGTCGTACAAAAATGTTTAAAGGTCTATACATCATTCCTAACCAAGTTTTTTCATACCAGCAAGTTGTTTCAGAGTGATTTTCTCTAAGAGTTTAAAAGGAAACTGTTCTACCATGTTTGCAACCAGATCAACATTAAATGGGGATCATTTTTAAAGGCTCTCCAAATCAACAATCATAAAAAGTTTTTAAACATTTTGTGTTGTAGAATCAAAGATAGCCTCTGGTAGCTGTGTTTTTCATCTTATCGGAACCAAATGATGATAGTTTGTAGAAAACCTTCCATACATCATTCCTGCCAAGTTTGGTTAACATTGACCATGTAGTTTCAGAGATAACAATGAAAATGTGATTCACCATACAGTTTCAAAGGGCACTTCGTACCACTAATGTACCACCAATATCAAATTTGGTTAAAATAGGCCAAGTTAGTTAAAGAAGATAATAAGGTGAAAAGTTTACAGATAATGATGGAAGAATGCAAGTGATGACAATAGATAATTTGGCCTTTCAGGCCGGTTGAGCTAGTAAACACAAAAACTATAAACACTCTCTAAATACCTTTCCAAATTATATTTGTAAAACAGTGTGTACAAAATTCATAAGGATGTATATATATGAAAGAATATCAAATTTATCATGACCCAATTATAATAAAAATAATTGCTATGTTTTGACGATTAAAAGTCCTTTACTGTAGACAGACTAATTTAAAAATCCTCAAAATCGACCTTGGCTTAAAAAAAGTAAAATGATGTGAACTGAAGAAAATACACTCTAATTATCACCTAGCATATGAAAAGTGCCAAGTTTTTTATGAATACAGTGTAATAACTTTGGAACCATTGATCTACAAAATTAATCAGTATTACATGTATTATACAAAGTAAGCTTATGAACCTATAATTGGTCAATTTCTCACAATTTTTTTCCTTTTTTCACATTTCCCAACCGATTGTGAAAAAATTGTTCTCCTCACTAGTGAAATAACTGTTCTCGGCAAATGATTGGTAGAAATTTAATTATTACGTCAAATATTGATTTCTTCTGAATTTCCTATTGTGACGTCAAGAAAAAAGGCAACCATGCCTGATGACGTCACAAATAAAGAACACAACTTTCTGCAAATCTTTGAAAATGATGGATAAAAATAATTAGAGAAACAGATTCCACCACTATAACTCGTGTATTACGATATTTCTCCACTCTCAACAATTAAATTTTAATTATTTGAAAAGTTCAGCAAGCCTCCCGGTTTTAGGAATAAAATTTAACTATCCGAGTGGAGAAATATCTTACAACACGTGTTGCAGGATACTGAGAGGATACTTGATTTAATTATGGGACATTTGAAAAAATTGCCTCATTTTAGATGATTAATTAAAGTACTGCGACTCTGGATTAACTAATATGAAAATCTTCAAAATCGAAATAGAGCTAACAGTCATTAGTTGTGACACTGTTAACAAATTCCATGTAGTTCTGTGAAAGCACACATGAGTTATCAATAGACATTTCAATGCTTAGTATTTTGATGATTAAAGTCCCATAACTCAAGATTAGACTAATCTGAAAGTCATCAAAATCGAAAGGTAGTCTCTATAAAATCTTACATTGTGTAAACATTTCATTTGTAAAGGCATTATTGAGTTGTCACTTGACATACAGGAATTGTTTGAGATTGACGTCACAACTAATCTTAAATCATCAAAATTAAAAGGAAGCAAGTCTTCATAGAACATAAAATATGTACAAATTTAGTAAGGATTCTTTCCTACATGCTTGAATTATTGTGAGACATGCTCAGACATTGAACACACAGATGGAAGAACAACAGTATACCATGATACATCTCTCTTATAGTATTTAATAAGAATGATAAATAAACCCTTAATAAAGTCTCATGACGCTGCAACAACATATATGAAAACCATTTGAAATGTATACTAACACTTTGACCACTTTTTCTGGTAATTTGGTTTAGTTTGAAAGAATTTAGTCATATCACATATTCTACTTCAGTTTGAAGGAACTTAGTTACAAAGTTAAGTCTGCATTTGACAATTACAAAATAAGGAGTTACTTAAACATGATCTACAACAGATGACACTTTCGAAAATCCGGTTAAAAATTTATTGGGACTGATGCAAAATGTGCCTGTCAGAAGCTTGCTTTCATTCAGAGGATCCTAAGGATGAATATCATCAAATTTTACATTTTATGCAAGATAAATAAAAAATAAATGGGGAATGTGTCCATAGGACACAGATGATGCCCCCGCTTGCATATAATGTTATAAAGGGACATAACTCAAGATCTGTAAAAGTGACACTACCCAAATTTGTACTTGATCTGAGTTTTGTGGTAATTAGCATTGTGTATACGTTTCATTACACTTAGTTGAGGCAAAGTTAAGTTAGAGAATGGAAACCAAAAATTGAGCAATTTTTCCATTTGTAAAGAGGCATAACTCTAGAACAGTGAAAGTGACGTCACCAAAATTCGAATTTGATCTGTGTTTTGTGGTCATTAGCATTGTGCATAAGTTGCATAACATTTGGTTAAGGCAAACTAAAGTTAGAGAACGGAAACGAAATATTTTGCAATTTATCCATTTGTAAAGAGGCATAACTCTAGAACGGTAAAAGTGACACCACCAAAATTCAAACTTGATCTGTGTTTTGTGGTAATTAGCATTGTGTATAAGTTTCATATTATTTGGTTGAGGCAAACTAAAGTTAGAGAACGGAAACCAATTATGGGAGGTACGGACGGACAGAAGGACAAGGGTAAAATTTAATGCCCCCTCTGTTACGGCGGGGGCATAACAAATGGGAAAATAAGATCAAAGTCCAAATAAATCATAAAAATTACAAGCTAGGTAAAACTTTTATCGGTCAGTGACTTCCATGCTACCAACTGTGTCAGGGTTTTATAACTAGTCAAGGTCATTAAACATATCAATCACCAACTTTCCTGATTAGGTGAGGCTGTTAAGGAGTGAAGTAAATTGAGTACTACTGTTAAACAGGTAAAACATCAAATTATCAAACAAATTTGATGGATTGTTGCATGTGTTGTGCTATCTTTGTTAGGAAGATTGTGTACATAAATTAAAGTAATTAAGTACAATGTAATATATAAGTCAAATTTATAATGAACCTTTTGAAACACACAGAACGTTAGTGATCAATTATTACAATACACATTTGACACATTTTAATTTACCACTACATAACATAATTTTATTGTTTTAATTTACCACTACATAACATAATTTTACTGTTTTAATTTACCATTACATTACATAATTTTACTGTTTTGATTTACCATTACATTACATAATTTTACTGTTTTGATTTACCAATATATTACATAACTTTATACTGTTTTAAGTAGGAAAATGGATCACTTTAAGTATTCAAGTAGCCAGATGAGGCCAGTTATTTTTCATCATAAGTATCATATATATAATTGTCTAAGACAGAGGACACTTTCTTTCATATCTACAACAGATGACACTTTCTCTACAATCTAGAGAGGACACTTTTTCTAGTATCTAAGACAAGATGACACATGCCCTCTATCTATGACAGAGGACACTTTATCTCGTATCTACAACAGATGACACTTTCTCTACAATCTAGAGAGGACACTTTTTCTAGTATCTAAGACAAGATGACACATGCTCTAGTATCTATGACAGAGGACACTTTCTCTGGTATCTACAACAGATGACACTTTCTCTACAATCTAGAGAGGACACTTTTTCTAGTATCCAAGACAAGATGACACATGCTCAAGTATCTATGACAGAGGACATTTTCTCTTGTATCTACAACAGATGACACTTTCTCTACAACCTAGAGAGAACATTTCTCTAGTATCTTAGACATATGACACATGCCCTATCTAGTATCTATGACAGAGGACATTTTCTCTTGTATCTACAACAGATGACACATTCTCTACAATCTAGAGAAGACACTTTTCTAGTATCTTAAGACATATGACACTTTCATTATATAATTTGATTTCCAACACTTTGGTCCTTTGTGGGACTTTTCGAGATAAAATCTAACTAGCTATTGTGACTATTAAATAAGATCTTCAAAAAGTATCAGTGATATAACATCATTGTTCTCTTCTCAAAGGAATAAAAGCAAATGTGGGGTAAAATTACATGGATAATTCTTAAAGCAGACAATTTGTTTAATTTGATGATGTTAAGTAATTAATATATCAAACAGCACAGGCAATGCGGCATGTAAACAATTATTAACAAAATATTCTTAAGCAAAGCATAGACTAATTATATAAATAATGGATTTCACTGACTGTATCACCAGGTAATTATGGTTTACACTAATGAGAGTCAATAAGTACAAAGACTGGTAACAAAAGTCAACATCAACATTATCAATGTTTCAACTGATTTACATTTAGGTCTTTATAAAAAAAAATATCAAAAATGTTTTGTTCATGTTCATTTCAAACTAAATAATTTGTAAACTGGCCATTACTTATATATATATATAAAGAAGGACATCCAACAAGTATGTCCAATGTACAGGCTCTGTAAAAATTGTTCATTCAAAACATTCTGTAAATAGTTACTAACAAATGAGACTAAAAATTTGCACCACATCTAAAGCTTTCTCTAAATTCTTCATATTATCCAATTTAACTGCATAAAACTTTCACCAATCATTATTGTTCTGAGCATGTGTCTTTATTTCCAAGGAAACAAATGATATCAGTACATACACAGTGGATATCTACAGCAGTGCATCGTGTTGATTCATAATTTTGAAGGTTTGTGTTGCTTATCAGTTGTATTCTGTATCAATAGCATACTTTTCTATAACATTTCATAAAAAATTGCTTTATGCAGGCTAAGTTGGACACAAAGTAATGTTCCTGAATATTTCTGTGTATGTATTATTTAGCCAGATTTCATAGATCAAAGACATTCACAAGGCTAAAGAATGTAGAAAGAATGTACACTTTCCTGTATATCAAAATGAAGGAAACAAGTAATCCAAAATTTCACACTTTAATTCAAATTCTAAAAACATATTTTATAAAATTTATGTCAAATATTTTAGTTCCCAACTACTTATCTAATAGCTTATATATGAGATTTTATTTACATACATGTTTATTACTGTAGGCAAGTGTAAATCGATGGAAACATTGACAATAAACTACATTTTTTGTACACTTGTTTTGTAAAAATTAATTACATCTGTTTAAAATAAAACCTCTTGGGCTTTAATTTCTTCTTTACAATACAATATGAAACATTTTGCCCTTATACATCTAAAATTTCAATAAGCACAGTTTTGGCATCAGAAGAGAATAAGTATATTTATGAAAAATGTGATCCATTAAAAAAACTTCTACATAAAACTATACTGCAGGTACTGTGCATATACTTTATAAATGAAAATAACCATAACAAAGTTAAAACTAGAATATGAAAGACAACTTGCACACCATTATACAATAGAATAACAAATAGCATACATCAATTCCTTAAAACAGTCAACATGTATAATCACAGACACCATTTAACATCTTAAAATACAAAATTTAAATTGGAAAATTCTAAATATTAAGCTTTAACACAGAAAATCACTTCTCTCTTTTCTTTAAATAAAAAATATAAAAATAACACATTGCTTTTAGAAATGATAAGTCCAGTATTCTCATCAAAACTTCAAAGACACCTTTTAGTTTTACTTATTTGATATAAAGTAATTATAAGAACAAATCCACATGAGCTATAGAATATCATGTGGATATAGGCTCTACACATGAGCTATGGAATATCATGTGGATATAGGCTGTACACATGAGCTATAGAATATCATGTGGATATATATAAAGGCTGTACACATGAGCTATAGAATATCATGTGGATATACGCTGTACACATGAGCTATAGAATATCATGTGGATATATATATATAGGCTGTACACATGAGCTACAGAATATCATGTGGATATAGGCTGTCAAGTTTCATAAAATTGTAGTTAATTATTGTAAAAATCAAGTAAGCAATGTTTAAAGGAAATGGTTAGGATTAATTATATGTCACAGGCTATACCATGATAATGACTGATGGATGTTTTACTGTAGAATAAAGAATGAAATATGACAATATTTACCCAATGAAAAAGTTGAATGAATTTATATTCTTTGCTAATGATTCAATCAACAGTTCTTCCAATATATTTTAAGCAATTCATTACACCTTAATACTAAACTGATTTAAATGCATAATAAAGGCAAGATTAAAATTAAACTGATACCCAAATACCACAACTACAGGTACTAACCACTTGTATAGTACAAACAATAATGTTATTATATCACATGTAACTGCATTAACAGCTGGTTAAAATTGCACATCATCTTTGAGATTCCATCTCATTAAATAAAAACATCTCTTCCAAATTTACTCTATGATCCAGCTTCCTGCTCTTGACCTAAGCCTTCCAATATTATACCCATTGGAGTTCTTTTCAATCCAATATGTTCAATTCTATTTGTTATCTTGTTTTTCACATTCCTCATTCTAAGTGATGCATGAACAATTACTACTGCAATAATAAGAAATAGATCATAAATAAATGCATGAAGGAGATATGAGATCTAAATAAATGGGGAATGTGTCCATGGAACACAGATGATGCCCCCTCTTGCATATCCTGTTATAAAGGGACATAACTCAAGAACTGTAAAAGTGATGCTACCCAAATTTGTACTTGATCAGAGTTTTGTGGTAATTAGCATTGTGTATACGTATCATAACATTTGGTTGAGGCAAACTTAAGTTAGATAACCGAAACAATAAATCCAGCAATTTTTCCATTTGTAAAGGGGCATAACTCTAGAACAGTAAAAGTGACGGCACCAAAATTCAAACTTGATCTGTATATTGTGGTAATAAGCATTGTGTATAAGTTTCATAACATTTGGTGGAGGCATACTTAAGTGAGAGAAGGGAAACGAAAAATTTAGCAACTTTTCCATTTGTAAAGGAGCATAACTCTAGAACGATAAAAGTGACGCCACCAAAGTTTAAACTTGATCTGTGTTTTGTGGTAATAAGCATTGTGTATAAGTTTCATAACATTTGGTTGAGGCAAACTAAAGTTAGAGAACGCAAACAAAAAATTAAGCAATTTTTCCATTTGTAAAGGAGTATAACTCTAAAATGGTTAAAGTGACGCCACCAAAATTTAAACTTGATCTGTGTTTTGTGGTAATAAGCATTGTGTATACGTTTCATAGCATTTGGTTGAGGCAAACTAAAATTAGAGAACAGAAACATAAAATTCAGCAATTTTTCAATTTGTAAAGGAGCATAACTCAAGAACTGCAAAAGTGATGCCACCAAAATTCAAACTTGACCTGTGTTTTGTGGTAATAAGCATTGTGTATAAGTTTCATAACGAGGCAAACTAAAGTTAGAGAATGGAAACCAATTTTGGGATGTCCGTACGGACGTAGAGACGGACAAGGGTAAAACTTAATGCCCCCTCCGCTACGGCGGGGGCATAAAAAGCAATAGTGTAATCATGTCACAAGATAATGGATATGTCTCATTGTGGCAAACCAGGAAAATTTCTTACTAGCTGACATTATGTTTCATCATCATGTTTTTGTCATTTAAAGTATTTGGTGTTGTTGGTGGATCTACAATAAATTCTGCTACTTTATTTAAAACTTTTCAAACTCTGGGCCATTTACATTGTAGACCTTGACATATGACAATCATATATCTTGCTGAAAACCATGAATGCCCTCTTGATGTCTTGGTTTTTTGTGTCACTGGGTTGATGTCTCATTACAGTGACAAACACACCACATCATCTTTTGTTCACCTAATTACCTTTAAGGGCTTTTCAATTATGCATGTACCAAGAGAAGTCACTTTCAAATAGGAGTAACCACCCATTGAGGCAAATTTCGAATTTCACTTACTTTTTCACTGTACTTAACACCTTCCCATAGTCATGCTAGTTCCATGGGTCCCTTGTATATCTTTATGGGTCAGTCTCAGTAATAAGTTAACGTGGTTAATACATTGTATATCATGTATATTGTGTAATGATGAATTTTTAGTGATTTGATTGACTTTTGTTTTATATTTGTTTACAGTCAGATTAGAATACAGATCCTGTGTCCAAGCTATTTACTTTTATCCTACTGACAATGACTGATTTGGTTGTTTTTACTTTTTTTTTTACAGATAAACACAAGTTACAAAATGTATATCTTAAATAAATGTGGATTGTGTCCACATGTGGACACAGATGATGCCCCCGTTTGCATATCATATAGTTATAAAGGGACATAACTAAAGAACAGTAAAAGTGATGCTACCCAAATTTGAACTTGATCTGAGTTTTGTGGTAATAAGCATTGTGTGTAAGCCTCATAACATTTGGTTGAGGCTAACTTAAATAGAGAACAGAAACTAAAAATTCAGCAATTTTTCTATTTGTAAATGCGCATAACTCTAGAACGGTTGTGTATAAGTTTTATAACATTTGGTTGAGACAAACTACAGTTAGAGAACGGAAACGAAAAAATTCAGCAATTTTTATGTTTATAAAGGGACATAACTCAAGAATGGTAAAAGTGATGCCACCAAATTTCGTACTTAATCTGTATTATGTAGTAATAAGCATTGTGTATAAGTTTCATAACATTTGGTTGAGGCAAACTAAAGTTAGAAAACGGAAACAAAAAAATTGTACATTATCTTAGCTTTGAGGTAATGAATATTGTGTATAGGTTTCATAATGTTTGGTTGGGGCAAACTTAAGTTACAGAATGGAAACTAAAAATTTTTCAATCTTTTGATTTATAAAGGGGCATACATGTAACTCAATAATGGTTAAAGTGACACTACCCAAATTCAATTTGATCTGTGTTTTATCAGTGGAAGGCAATATTAAACATTGCATTGTATAAAGCATTGATTGTAGTTGATTCAACTATAATCATGGACAAAGGAAGATAACTCCAATTTTTAAAATTACTTGAATAATGCTATTGATATTTTTAGAAATTACATTTAGTTAAGACAAACTCAAGTTAGAGAACGGAAACGAAAAATTCAACATTTTTTTCATTTGTAAAGGGGCATAACCCTAGAACGGTAATCAAAGTGCTTGTAAGCACTGAATGGTAAAGATTGCTTTAATTTATCAGTAGGAAGTAAAATTGAATATTGCATTGTATAAAGCATTGGTTGTAGATGATTCAACTATCATTATGCACAAAGAAAGATAGCTCCACTTTTCAAAGAAGACTTTAAAATGTTTTTAGAAATGAAGGGTAAAAATTGCTTTAATTTATCAGTGGAAGGCAAAATTAAACATTGCATTGTATAAAGCATTGATTGTAGTTAATTCAACTATAATCATGGACAAAGGAAGATAACTCCAATTTTAAAAATGACTTGATAATTAGAAAAAAAAATAAAAATTGTTAAATTTTTCCATTTGTAAAGGGCATAACTCTAGAACAGTAAAAGTGACGGCACCAAAATTCAAACTTGATCTGTATATTGTGGTAATAAGCATTGTGTATAAGTTTCATAACATTTGGTGGAGGCATACTTAAGTTAGAGAACGGAAACGAAAAATTTAGCAATTTTTCCATTTGTAAAGGAGCATAACTCTAGAACGGAATAAGTGACGCCACCAAAATTCAAACTTGATCTGTATTTAGTGGTAATAAGCATTGTGTATAAGTTTCATAACATTTGGTTGAGGCAAACTAAAGTTAGAGAACAGAAACCAACTTTGTGACGTACAGACGGACGGACAGACAGATAAGGGTAAACTTAATGCCCCCTCCGCTACGGCGGGGGCATAAAAAAATTAATTTAGTTAAATTAATAGGATACACATACTACAGGTGTAATACTATAAAACATGTGAGACTAGTAGTGGTACTTACAAAGCAATGGGAATGCTATGCCAAACATGAATACTATCACTGCCCCAATCATATATACTAGTAAGTATCCTACAGCTAAAACTATTAAAACACTGATCAGTGGATGATCTTGTTTAAACCGACGAGCTGTCCATTGCGAGTTTGTACAATATACGAAGACGCCAAACGCCACTGATATGGCAGCAAAGCCACATACCATTTTAACAGGATGAAGAATTCTGAAAAGTAAACAAATACTTATAACATCATTCAGCATACTTATTTGGTTCTGCTTCATCTTGGTTAAAAAATTTCAACCAAAAGAATTTCACAAATGGTTGTTTCCAAGTATTTGTGGTAATTGTTTTCCAATATGCTTAGAACCATAATCCATAACTTTTTAAAGCATTGCCTTAAATATGTTAAAACAGACACAATTATCACTATTTTATTAAAATCCTGGGTTAAATTCCCTAAAAAAATAAATAAAATAAACTGCTTCGCCCAGCGCAGCTGGATACGACTGCAGAGGTCCAACCCTGAACAGTTGGTGCAAAAATGGACACAATATTCAAGCTTGATACAGGTCTGAATTTAGATTGTACCTAAATATTTGACACATTAGAGGTTTCTGACACAGAATAAAAGTAGTCAAAGAACTTGAAATTGGTTGTATATGAATTTATATTCAATTGAAGATTTCTTGCTCTTGTGCAATACACTGTGCTGTTGCGCAATACTTAGTAAATCTGTTTTCAGACAAAGAATTAGCAAAATAAATTGTGACCCCCAATTTTTTCTTTGGAAAATTGAAAATTTCTTATATCTTGATGACACAGAATAAAAGTAGTCAAAGAACTTGAAATTGGTTGTATATGAATTTATATTCAATTGAAAATTTCTTGCTCTTGTGCAATACACTGTGCTGTTGCGCAATACTTAGTAAATCTGTTTTCAGATAAAGAATTAGCAAAATAAATTGTGACCCCCAATTTTTTCTTTGGAAATTGAAAATTTCTTATATCTTGAGAAAAAAAAAATGGACCCCCCCCATTTTTTTTAACCCCCCCTCTCCAAAAAAATGTTTGAAGAGAATTTTTTGAGGGAAAAAAAATTGAACCCCCCCCATCCAAAAAAATAATTTTGAAGAAATTTTCTTTTTGTAAAATGTGGTACAAATTAAGAGACATCCATACATTAAACACATGTTTGTCTGAAAACTAGAAAAATGCTTGTTTTAGACCCTTTTTGGCCCCTTATTCCTGAAAAGTTTGGGCAATTACCCCCAAAATGAATCCTAACCTTCTACTTGTGGTATTGAACCTTGTGGTACAATTTCAGAGCAATCAAAATACTTATACACAAGTTATTGTCCTGAAACTAGTTTTGGCCCCTTTTTGGCCCCTAATTCCTAAACGGTTGGGACCATCACCCCCAAAAACAATCACAACCTTCCTTTAGTGGTATTGAACCTTCTGATTAAATTTCATAGAGATCCATACACTTAAATTAAAGTTATTTTCCGGAAACCAAATGTCTTCGGATGACGCTGACGACGACGACGTGATACCAATATACGACCGCAAAAAATACGATCGTATAAAAACTAAGTCCATCTTTCATAAAAATACTGAAAAGGAAAAAAATATAATTTCAAAAGTTTGCTTCAGACATTATCTCTTAATCATAAAAAAGCTTCTGACAAAGTTTCATAAAATTCTATGAATGTTTGACAAATTAATTGATGTGTAACAAACTTTGACTCCAGATTGTTTTTACTTGTTAGGCCAAAAAAAAATATATGTCTGTTTAAGGTTACATCATTACATAAATAAATTGCTTCGCTGAGTATAGCTAGATACGACGGCAGAGGTCCAACCCTGAACAGTTGGGGCAAAAATGGAAACAATATTTGAGCTTGATACAGGTCTGAATTTGGATTGTAATTAAATATTGACACATAATAGGTTTCTGACACAGGATAACTGTAGTCAAAGAACTTAGAATTGGTTATATGATTTGAATTTATATTCAATTTTTTGCTTTTGTGCAATACACTATGCTGTTGCGAATTTTATTTTTGATTTCTGAAATCTTGAGGAGAAAAAATTGTCCCCCCCTTTTTTTTTAACCTCCACCCACTTCCCCCAAAAAAAATTCTTTCCCTCAAGATATGGTCATAATCTCAATTCAAATTTCCAATGGAGTTTGCAACCATAATAACCCATTTAAATACATCATAAAAGTCTTAAAATAGCAAATGACATACATAATCATGGCTAAAATTAATATACCTTAATCAGCATTTTTAAAATTATTAAAATAGTAACTTCTAAAATTAATTGACAGCTAATCACCTCAAGACAAGATAACATTTCTTTATTCATAATTTAAAAGCAGTGTAAGGGAGGTAATTCAAACACAACATTGTACTTTAAGTAATTGTCCATTAACCAGGACCCCCTTGTTTTTTCTCTCTTTTCTGCCCCTTATTCCTAAACGGTTTGAGCCATAACCCCCCAAAGCCAATCTTAACCATCCCTTTGTGGTATGGAAACTTGTTGTACAATTACAGAGAGATCCTTACACTGTTCCACAAGTTATTGTCTGGAAACTAGAAAAATGCTTATTTGGGCCCCTTTTTGGCCCCTAATTCCTAAACTGTTGGGACCATAACCCCCAAAATCAATCCCAAACTTCCTTTTGTTGTTATAAACCTTGTGTTTAAATTTCAAAGATTTCTATTTACTAATACTAAAAGTTATTTGTCGTATAAAAACTGCATTTTACCCCTATGTTCTATTTTTAGCCATGGCGGCCATGTTGGTTGGCAGGCGGGGTCGTCGGACACACTTTTAAACTAGATACCCCGATAATGATTGTGGCCAAGTTTGGTTAAATCTGGCCAAGCAGTTTCAGAGGAGAAGATTTTTGCAAAAGTTAACGTACAACGACGACGGACGCCAAGTGATGAGAAAAGCTTTTAGGCCAGGTGAGCTAAAAATAAAACAAATGAAAACGAATATCCAAAATGAGAGATTAATTTCTGTCATAGTTAAAACAATAAGTTTAGTTTGATATATAAAACTAAGTAATCAGATAATGATTAATTTTAAAATTTAAGAAGATTGTTGATTGCTTATCATTTCTTTGATGAACATAATTATTAATTATGCTTTTGTTATAACCACAATGGAAATAATACTTAAAGTATGGACAATATGTCTTTACAAGATATGGATAACATATTCTATGGACGATGTGCGTATAGCAGACACATCCTGTGGACGATGTGGAAGTATAGCCGTAGTGCTCGAAAGCAGCCAGTGCCAGTCAGAAAAGGTATCGGGTCCGTTCGCCTTGATAACTTATTCGCCCTGGGTCCGTTCGCCCTGAGTTTGTTTATCCATATAGTCCGTTCGCCTTGGGTTCGTTCTTTCTACTTTTATTAAAAAATATTAATAATAAGGGTATAAAAATTTAAAAAACTTATTCAGATATTTATATGGTATAAATTCTCGAAAGTCATGAAAACACATGGAAATATTTAAAAGTTGATGGCTTGTTTTGGAGCATTGATAGTTCATTATAATAATTCTCACTGATTGTTGTAATAATTGTCTTTAATGGATTAATAATAAAAACATTTTGTTTTGATAAACAAATCAGCTTGCAAGGAGTAAAAACAATGATGCACGGATTTATAAGTTCATTTACTATTATACTGCATAAATCAATGTAAATTGACTTGCTAGAATTATCAAATTTGTTAACAAATATCAATAAAGATAAGTACATTGTATTCCAGTATTCTACTATGCAAATCAAAGGAAAAGAATTATTAGGTTGCAGCAATACAAATATTCGGCAAATTTTTCAACAAACTTTAACATACTCTGTTCAAATAATAAAGATTATGCAACTAGCTATAGACAACATTCAACAATAAAAAAAAATAAAAAATCAGGGCGAATGGACCCTGGGCGAACAGGTATTAGGGCGAACAGGTACTAGGGCGAATGTGAATCAGGGTGAACGGACCCGGCTTCGTCAGAAAATCACTCTGTCTCTGAACACAGGATCCCAAAAGGGATTTGCAAGATCTTGCATTCGCCATTCGTCATGTTCGGTAGGCCTGCGCTTTTTATTACCAAATTAATAAGCTTCAGGCCTCATGTATTTAGACTACACAAATAAAATTCGAAACCAATATATTAAACCCTCAGGCAGCACCTGCCTCATAAACTTTGTAAGCATACCCAATCAATAAAAAGACCATCAAAGCTACTAAGAAATAATTCGTCTGATAATACAGTAAATTGTTCAGAACTCTGTTCGCCCATTTCTCTGCGTCTTTGATGTTAGGAACTTGAAATCTAGCAGAGTCCAATACAAAATCACTCATGGAACGAAGAGGGGCAATCTGTACTTCGGCCATGCTGTCAATATTGAGGCCGCTTGCAGCCTTTGAGTATCAAACATTGATACAAATCGGTGAAATGCATGTTATGCAAAGTGTGTTTATGTACAAATACTTTGAACAAAAATAAAAAGAATTGGCATTTGTTTTATACAGTAAATTTAAATATATTATTTTTTTTAAATGTTGTTATGATATAAGCAATAATTTACAAAAAATTACGCCTTTAGATTGTTTCATTATAGAATCATATGCTGTACACAAAATTACAGTTTGGTATTTCCAATAACAACACGCTACAACTTTCCAAATAGGAATAAAATTATATAATGTTTCTCTTTAGAGGATACCAATATACATGGAACAGAAATGCAAAAATAATAATATTTTGCAAATTTTATTTACATTTAGCTAAATCATTATATTGAAATGCAACTGAATAGTGTATAATTTTATGTACGTTGTGGTTAATTTTTGTTTCCATTTTTGAAAGCGTTAGTTTTATTATTTGTGATATCTAATGTAGTCAATTCTGATACCGTATAAAATACTTATCAATAATAGCATCTGCATGATACTAACGTTTGCTACTGTATGAATTTTGTTGATTACATTTAAGAACCTAAGTTATACCAACCGGTAAAAATCATAAAAAGAAAAAACAGGTACAAATGAATTTGAAGCCAATGTAACATTTTCATGAGAACGAAGTTATCGTGTGTACCCTCAGCTGAAAAAAAAAAATCAGTTTTCGTGTCAGAAGGTGTTCAATCTCGAAATTTTTGAAGAACAGAAAACATGGAAATGTAAACTGCCAGCAAAAAGGACAGAAAGTTGCTTGAAAAAAGTTTTATAGAGCTCTATCTTGTTTGGTATTTTCTCAACAATTACTTGACAAAAGCATAATGAATACTGTAGATATATCAAAGAAATGACAATTAACAATTAACATGATTAACAAATGATCAGAGGGATAATTTATTGTTTTTATCATGATAAGAACAACAACCTTCTTCACTTTTTACAAAATGTATGCCCCCGCCGTCACAGAGGGGGCATTAAGTTTTACCCTTGTCCATCTGTACATACGTTTGTCTGTCAGTACGTACGTCCCAAAGTTGGTTTCCGTTCTCTAACTTTAGTTTGCCTCAACCAAATGTTATGAAACTTATACACAATGCTTATTACCACTAAATACAGATCAAATTTCAATTTTGATGGTGTCACTTTTACCGTTCTAGAGTTATGCTCCTTTACAAATGGAAAAAATTGCTAAATTTTTCGTTTCCGTTCTCTAAAGTTTGCCTCAACCAAATGTTATGAAACTTACACACAATGCTTATTACCACAATATACAGATCCAGTTTGAATTTTTGGTGCAGTCACTTTTACTCAGGCCATAATCTTGCCGGCTAAATGACGATTTAAGTCGCCAAAGAATTTTGAAAATCGCTAAATCTCGCCGGCCAACTGACTTCATAGTGAAGTCAAATCGCTATCAAAACCGGTAAAAGGGAGACTACTTGCGATTTACAAGTCGCACAGGTGAAAAAAAAATGGCGACCTTCAAGGAAAATCAAGATTTTCGAAACGACCCAGGACTATTACTGTCGACGATTAAATTAAATAAATACAACGGCGACTTTGAACATCCTCGGATATAAGATTCAAAACTATTCAAACGGAAAACTGATTGTCTGTTTAAGTTATCATTTTACAATGATTTTCATCTGAGGATGTTGAGTAATCACTCAGCTGATTTGTTTTATTTTCATTTATTACGAGTCGATCAATTGTACTATTCGGTAGGTTAAGGATGGGAATTAACGGAAGATTTATTACATTGTATATTCATTAAATAAAAATTGAAATATAAAAGGTAGAAAGAAATGTGATTGCAAACGTACGACTCTACCAGCTTGTGATCAGCAGTGGATTTTTTATTTCACGACCATTTCGTTGATATGGAAGATATCTTTAAAATATGATAGAAATTAGCTCTTTATAGGTTAATTAATATGCGATTGGGAGATATCTTCATATATAGGCTTACAATCTTTAACGAGAATCTCAATTTACAACTAACATGATGTCGTGGACATTCAGTAATGTTTTACAAAATAATGACAAGTGGTGACATAGGTATGCTGTTTCCGGCGTTGGCGGCAACGGCGGCGGTCTGCGTCAAGACAAGACATATCTCTGTGTTAACAGAGTATATATTAAAGTGATGTTAAGTTTATTTTACGATTTTGACATAAGCTGAGAGGTTACTTTCCTTTTAAAATCTTTTACTTGATACTATTGGAAATTGCACTTAACAGCTGATCATTACATGTCTCTTTTCAATTTTTTTGTCTCGCCTTTGACAAAAATCACGGAAGGCAAGACATAGGTGTTGCTTTTCCTCTGGTGAGGTCAACAGTTGTTTAGTTTTCTGTTTAATTCATATCGATAGGAACTACTTGTAATAGATCAATGATAATTTTCTATAAAGTTGCATAGCTACAGTCATCCTGCTGAACCACAGGCCCAGCAGCCCAGGCTTGTAAAATCCCTTTCGGGCCTGTAAAAAGCTACAGGCCAACAGAATCGACCTAAAATTTTCCAAAAATTAAGCTCCTGGCCTGCAGAACTAAAAGTTTATCGTGAAGACTGTAGCTAACAGTGCATATCAATTTGCATTACTATCAGTTTGATGACTATTTGAGGCCCTTCCCCCTAGGCCAGTGATTTTAAGTTTATTAGCAATTTTCAATGTTAAGTTTTCTGGTTAAGTCAGTTTGATAGGAATTACTTGTGAAAGATCAACGATATTTTCTATAAAGTTGTATTACTATCATTACATATCAGTTTGACGACTGTTTCCAGGCCCTGTCGCCGTATGTCCAGTGATTTTTAATAAATTACCAATTTTCAATGTTAAGTTTTCTGCTTAAATAGTTTGATAGGAACAACTTATGATAGGCAATGATATTTTATATAAAGTTGCATTACTATCAGTACATCTCAGTTTGTCAACCATTTCAAGGCCCTGCCCCTAGTTCATGGTCCAGCGGCTTTGAATTAATTAGCAATGTTGCTGTTCATTAAAATATCTTTTTCTGAATTTTCTGCCAACAGGCGAGGCATATCTCTGTGTCAACAGTGTATTATATTTATTTCTAAGGGAATCAGAGTTATATAATAATATTGTAAAATTGTAAACTCACACCAACGTCAACTCGTACCACAAATAGCAACTTTGTACCATTGTCAAAATGTACCACAGTAAAAACTCTAACCAGCACAAACTCATACCAACTTATTTAAATACATCCAAATTGACCTGATCTTTTTATATCACTGATAATACCACTTGGCATCCGCCGTCTGTCATCCCTCATCATCCTTTTAACTTTTAAAAAAATCTATGAAAATACTAGGCCAAATTTAACTAAACTTGGCCACAATCAGCATTGTGTTATCTAGTTTAAAAAATGTGTCTTATGTAAAAATAAGGAGATGTGGTATGATTGCCAATGCAATAAGACAACAATCCACCAAAGTTCAAATGAAGTGGATGTAAGCAATTATAGGCAACCGTACGGCCTTCAACAATTTGAAAAACCCATACCGTATTGTCGGCTATAAAAGGCCCTGACATGAAAAATATGAAACAATTCAATTGAGAAAACTAACGGCCTTATTTATAACAAAACAATTTAGGGAGCAACCATTTAACTTCAAGGGAGGGTTACGGTTTTTTGTCTGAGTCAGAAATTTTTTTCGACGCTATCAATCAAAATATATTTTTTCAAAATTGAATACTATATGAAGGTATGGGGAAAATCTGGATTCAGAATATTTTTTGGATCATCTGCTTGATCACAATATTTTTTTTCATCAAATTGGGAATCAGAATATTTTTTTAGGAAAAAACCATAACCCCCCACCCTGAAGTTAAATGGTCGTTCCCTTATGAAAAACAAGTATGACAGACATGAACCAACAACAACCAATGAACTACAGGCTCCTGACTTGGGACAGGCACATAAAGAATGTGGCGGTGTTAAACATGTTCACTCCTCCCCCTAACCTGGGACAGTGGTGTAACAGCATGAACAGTACAACATAAGAACAAACTATAAAAATCAGTTGAAAAAGGCTTAACTCATCAGATGGATAAACATAGAAATACATCTAACAAAAACACAGAGTGGACGTGGACGGGTACTTATACATCCCCACAACAAAAAGACACTAAGTACAGATCTGAGAGTACTCGCAGTTACTGACAGCTAGTTCAAAGCCAATAACAACTAATAAAAAAAAACATGTATCTAAGACTAAAATATCAATCAGTAAACATCCAACATCCAATGGATTTAGTGTAAAGATGTCATTAATAGTCAGATCTGGCAACCAACATGGCTGACATTGATTAAAATATAACATGGGTAAAATGCAAGTTTTTCTGTTATCTTGAAAACTGCTATTAATAAAGAAAATCTGACATAGGCAACAAAGTTCAAAATATTGAGATCTACCTATTGTTTATTTACATCAAAACTTCTATCTTTTAGGAGTTATTGCCTTTAAATGGCTAATTTTACCATTATTTTCCATTTTTGACTATTATTTTTTAGATTATTGTAGATAGAGAGAAACTTTGAATAGCAGAAATGACCAGCAAGACAAGATCTAAAAATAAGTGTTATGCCATAACACTTATTTGTAGTAGTAGATCTTATCTTGCTGACTGCTATTCAAAGTTTCTCTCTATCTACAATAATTTTCTAAAATAATAGTCAAAAATGATAATATTGGTAAGATTAATGCAGGTCGAAATTGTCAGACAACTCCTTATTGGAGTTGTTGCTTTTTAAGGATGTTTGCTCCTCTGTTTAAAAATAACAAGATTAGTAGATTAGTTACTGTAAAAGAATGTTATAAATTGATAGTTTATAAATAACAGAACTTAGGAAGTACCATAAAACACAGATCAAGTTTGAATTTTGATGGTGTCACTTTAACCGTTCTAGAGTTATGCCACTTTATAAATGGAAAAATTGCAAAATTTTTATTTTCTTCTAAATATCAAATTCAAGTAATTTTTAAAATTGGAGTTATCTTCCTTTGTCCATGATTATAGTTGAATCAACTACAATCAATGCTTTATACAATGCAATGTTTAATTTTGACTTCCACTGATAAAGCACAGATCAAGTTGAATTTGGGTAGTGTCACTTTAACCATTATTGAGTTATGCCATTTTATAAATCGAAAGATTGCAAAATTTTTAGTTTCAATTCCGTAACTTAAGTTTGCCCCAACCAAACATTATGAAACCTATACACAATATTTATTACCACAATTCTAAGATCAAGTACTAATTTTTTGTTTCCGTTTTCTAACTTTAGTTTGCCTCAACCAAATGTTATGAAACTTATACACAATGCTTATTACTACATAATACAGATTAAGTACGAAATTTGGTGGCGACACTTTTACCTTTCTTGAGTTATGTCCCTTTATAAACATAAAAATTGCTGAATTTTTCGTTTCCGTTCCCTTACTTTAGTTTGTCTCAACCAAATGTTATAAAACTTATACACAACCGTTCTAGAGTTATGCGTGTTTACAAATAGAAAAATTACTGAATTTTTAGTTTCTGTTCTTTACTTAAGTTAGCCTCAACCAAGTGTTATGAGACTTACACACAATGCTTATTACCACAAAATTTTTGGGTAGCGTCACTTTTACCGTTCTTCAATTATGTCCCTTTATAACTTTATATGATATGCAAGAGGGGGCATCATCTGTGTCCCATGGACACATTCTCCATTTATTTAAATAATGAAATCCCCATTACAAGTAGAACAGCTCCTTGATTGACCCCCTCATACAGCATGTGTCAAATGTATGTCTTTTTGATTTTCTTCGCACATAAAACTTCTTACATACCCCGGTAATGAAATTTTTTTACCTTTTAAAATTTTGTACATGCCCTGAGAACACTAAGAGAACCAGATATCAAGTTTTCTGCATATAGTTATTAAATTTCACCTGTCCATTTTAAAAGACACAATGAAAATAGGAATTAATTATAACTATGCTTCCTGTCACTTTTCTATTAAAAAAGAAAGAAATCAACTTGTGTATCAAATATAGATTACATAGGTAAACAAGCTGCCTAATTTTATTTTGAAGTCACACATCATTAACAATTAATACTTCTGTGATTCGAGAGATCTTTTGGAGGAATTTGGAAGTAGAATCTGTGATTGGCAGTTTGACATTGCTTAACAATATAATTGGCGAATACCAATCTTGAATATCTATTTGCGTGGTTGGTACTGTATGTCTGTCTGGCAGAGTTAATTTGGCTGTGACCTCATTTTCATGATTCATTGGTCAACTTGGCAGTAAAGAAGTGAAAAAGGTTGAAAAAGGAATTAAAACTAAAAGAAATGATGTCAGTCTCGGTTATCCAAAATGAAGAACAAATGATATTTAATTACAGTTTTGAGATTTGGTATATTTGCCAATGAGACTATTCACACAAGTTACTGAACTTTTGCTTGTGCTGCATATACATTGTAAATAAGTTTTGATGGAATAGATCTACCCAATTAAGACATATGTTTAACCAAGTCACATGTATATCCTTTTTATACGACCGCAAAAATTTTGCGGTCGTATATTGGTATGACGTTGGCGTCGTCGTCGTCGTCGTCCGAAGACACATTAGTTTTCGCACTATAACTTTAGTTTAAGTGAATGGATCTCTATGAAATTTTACCATAAGGTTCAATACCACAAAAGAAAGGTTGGGATTGATTTTGGGGGTTATGGTATCAACAGTTAAGGAAAAAGGGGCCAAAAATAAGCATTTTTGTAACTTCCAGACAATAACTTGTGTGTTAGTGTATGGATCTCTCTGACATTGTACCACAAGGTTCCATATCACAAAGGGAATGCTGGGATTGATTTTAGGGGTAATTGCCTCAAAATTTAAGGAATTAGGGGCCAATAAAGGGGCAAAAAACAAGCATTTTTTCTAGTTTCATGACAATAACTTGTGTGTAAGTGTATGGATATTTCTGAAATTGTACTACAAGGTTCCATATCACAAAGGGAAAGCTGGGTATGAGTATGGGGGTAATTGCTCGAAACGTTTAGGAATTGGGGGCCAAAAAGGGTTCAAAAATAAGCATTTTTCTAGTTTCTTGACAATAACTTGTGTTCAAGTGTATGGATCTCTCTGAAATTGTACTGTAAGGTACCATACCACAAAGGGAAGGCTGGGATTGATGATGGGGGTAATTGCCTCAATATTTTAGGAATTAGGGGCCAAAAAGGGGCAAAAAACAAGCATTTTTCTAGTTTCAGGACAATAACTTGTGTGTAAGTATATGGATCTTTCTGAAATTGTACTACAAGGTTCCATATCACAAATGGAAAGCTGGGTATGAGTTTGGGGGTAATTGCCCTAAACGTTTAGGAATTTGGGGCAAAAAAAGGGGCAAAAAAACACATTTTTCTAGTTTCCAGACAATAACTTGTGTTCAAGTGTATGGATCTCTCTGAAATTGTACTGTAAGGTACCATACCACAAAGGGAAGGCTGGGATTGATGATGGGGGTAATTGCCTCAATATTTTAGGAATTAGGGGCTAAAAAGGGGCAAAAAACAAGCATTTTTCTAGTTTCAGGACAATAACTTGTGTGTAAGTATATGGATCTTTCTGAAATTGTACTACAAGGTTCCATATCACAAATGGAAAGCTGGGTATGAGTTTGGGGGTAATTGCCCTAAACGTTTAGGAATTTGGGGCAAAAAAGGGGCAAAAAACACATTTTTCTAGTTTCCAGACAATAACTTGTGTTCAAGTTTATGGATCTCTCTGAAATTGTACTGCAAGGTACCATACCACAAAGGGAAGGCTGGGATTGAGTTTGGGGGTGATGAATCATAAGGGGGTTAAAAAATTTGGGGGGGGGGATTTTTTTTTTCCTTTTTCTCTTTTTTTCCTTTTTGTTTTCTTTCAAAATTTTCCATTTTAAGTTGGTTATTTCTGATTTATATTTAAAAGCAAATAATAATGATATGGTAGAAGATACACACCAAACAGGATGTGTAAATTATTATATAATAAGTATTGTGCAATAGCAAGAAATTTTTAATTGCACAGTATTGCACAATAGCAAGAAATCTTCAATTGCACAGTATTGCACAATAGCAAGAAATCTTCAATTGCACAGTATTGCGCAATAGCAAGAAATATCCAA
Source organism: Mytilus californianus (assembly GCF_021869535.1). NCBI lineage: Eukaryota > Metazoa > Mollusca > Bivalvia > Mytilida > Mytilidae > Mytilus > Mytilus californianus. The sequence continues at coordinate 1,611,459 of NW_026262581.1, forward strand.
TAGCACAATATTGCGCAATAGCAAGAAATTGTCAATTGTACAGTATTGCGCAATAGCAAGAAATATTCAATTGCACAGTATTGTGCAAAAGAAGATACTTCGTATAAATTGCTTATTTCTTGACCAATATCAATGGGGTTTTATTCTTGAATTCTTGGGGTTCTTTAATATGCTGAATCTAACCGTGTATTAAGTTTTTGGATTTTGGGCCCCGTTTTTAAATTGGTCCACATTGAGGTCCAAAGGGTCCAAAATTAAACTTAGATTGATTTTAACAAAAATTGAATTCTTAGGGTTCTTTTATATGCTGAATCGAAACATGTATTTAGATTTTTGATTATGGGCCCAGTTTTCAAGTTGGTCCAAATCGGGGTCAAAATTAAACTTTGTTTGATTTCAACAAAAATTGAATATATGGGGTTCTTTTATATGCTGAATCTAAATATGTATTTAGATTTTTGATTTTTGGGTCCCGTTATCATCTTTGTCCACATTGAGGTCAAAAGGGTCCAAAATTAAACTTTGTTTGATTTCATCAAAAATTGAATTCTTGGGGTTCTTTGATATGCTGAATCTAACCATGTATTTAGATTTTGGATATTGGACCATAATAGGTGAATGTCCAATTTAAAATTTTTAAGTTCTTAGACCACATTCATTCTGTGTCAGAAACCTATGCTCTGACAAATATTTAATCACAATCCAAATTCAGAGCTGTATCAAGCTTGAATGTTGTGTCCATACAAAAATTGAATTCTTAGTGTTCTTTGATATGCTGAATCTAAACATGTATTTAGATTTTTGATTATGGGCCCAGTTTTCAAGTTGCTCCAAATCAGGGTCCAATATTAAACTTTGTTTGATTTCAACAAAAATTGAATATATGGGGTTCTTTGATATGCTGAATCTAACCATGTATTTAGATTTTTGATTTTTGGGTCCCGTTATCAACTTTGTCCACATTGAGGTCAAAAGGGTCCAAAATTAAACTTTGTTTGATTTCATCAAAAATTGAATTCTTGGGGTTCTTTGATATGCTGAATCTAACCATGTATTTAGATTTTGGATATTGGACCATAATAGGTGAATGTCCAATTTAAAATTTTTAAGTTCTTAGACCACATTCATTCTGTGTCAGAAACCTATGCTCTGACAAATATTTAATCACAATCCAAATTCAGAGCTGTATCAAGCTTGAATGTTGTGTCCATACAAAAATTGAATTCTTAGTGTTCTTTGATATGCTGAATCTAAACATGTATTTAGATTTTTGATTATGGGCCCAGTTTTCAAGTTGCTCCAAATCAGGGTCCAATATTAAACTTTGTTTGATTTCAACAAATATTGAATATATGGGGTTCTTTGATATGCTGAATCTAACCATGTATTTAGATTTTTGATTTTTGGGTCCCGTTATCAACTTTGTCCACATTGAGGTCAAAAGGGTCCAAACTTAAACTTTGTTTGATTTCATCAAAAATTGAATTCTTGGGGTTCTTTGATATGCTGAATCTAACCATGTATTTAGATTTTGGACCATAATAGGTGAATGTCCAATTTAAAATTTTTAAGTTCTTAGACCACATTCATTCTGTGTCAGAAACCTATGCTCTGACAAATATTTAATCACAATCCAAATTCAGAGCTGTATCAAGCTTGAATGTTGTGTCCATACAAAAATTGAATTCTTAGTGTTCTTTGATATGCTGAATCTAAACATGTATTTAGATTTTTGATTATGGGCCCAGTTTTCAAGTTGCTCCAAATCAGGGTCCAATATTAAACTTTGTTTGATTTCAACAAAAATTGAATATATGGGGTTCTTTGATATGCTGAATCTAACCATGTATTTAGATTTTTGATTTTTGGGTCCCCTTATCAACTTTGTCCACATTGAGGTCAAAAGGGTCCAAAATTAAACTTTGTTTGATTTCATCAAAAATTGAATTCTTGGGGTTCTTTGATATGCTGAATCTAACCATGTATTTAGATTTTGGATATTGGACCATAATAGGTGAATGTCCAATTTAAAATTTTTAAGTTCTTAGACCACATTCATTCTGTGTCAGAAACCTATGCTGTGTCAAATATTTAGTCACAATCCAAATTCAGAGCTGTATCAAGCTTGAATGTTGTGTCCATACTTGCCCCAACTGTTCAGGGTTCGACCTCTGCGGTCGTATCAAGCTGCACCCTGCGGAGCATTTTATTAATATTTGGAAAGAAACCTTCTAGCAACTGCTGCTTTGAATAAAATATTTGTTAAGAAATTATTACATGTAAAAAAAACCATATTAATGTATGGATGTTTAATTGAGATTATCTGTTTAAACTATACCATACACTGCTTCCATGTCTTAGACATATTCTTGGATCAAAACATTCTTCACACAATTGTTGGCTATATGTTAATTTCCAATCTTCATATCTTCAACTTAATCTTAATAAAAAAGTTTAAATTTTAAGAATATCAGTAGCTTGTATTCAGTATTATAGATACAATGGATAAGCGTTGATTCTTGAAAAAGAAATCATGAGCCTGGAGGCTTATCCATTGTGTCACTAACTTAAACCATTGTGTTGATGTCTTTTCACAATTAAAGTCTTTTCTTAATTAGAAGGTGTTGGTAGTGAGTTTAAATAACCCTGTTATCATGTTCAACGATGCATTAATAAACATGATAAATCAAGTTCACAATTAATTGGTTAGAGGAATACAAATATAACATAACACATCTGTCTTTAAATAATTATGCAACTGAATATTATCCATAATTTACAAAATAAGACATATTCAAATTTATTTCTAAGTTTATATAATAAATACAAATGTATGTTGCTGAAATTTCTAGCAAGAACCCTAATTCTAGGCACATCACGATTTACTGGCATAGGGATTTGAGAATAAACATTTGTAAGGATATGTAGTAAAACTGAGGTAAATCATACTATATTTATAAAACAAACAAAAAAATTATGAAATTAGGCACACAAAGGAAACAATTAAATATAATTGGTGAGTCCATTTCAGCAATGGATTAGGAAGCGTTGATTCTAGCAAAATAAGAAAAACCGAAAAACTAAAGAATAGGGACAACAAAGAGAAAACAGGTATTAAACCTAAACCGACAAGTCTCTACTTCTAACTTGACTCTATAACTCATTGATCTTAACAGCTACCAACTTATACTATATCATTGTTTATTATATATAAAAATAAGAAGATGTGGTATGATTGCCAATGAGACAACTCTTCACAAGAGCCTAAATGACACAGAAATTATCAACTATAGGTAACCGTACGGCCTTCAACAATTAGTAAAAACCATACAGCATAGTCAGCTATGAAAAGCCCAGAAATAACAAATGTAAAACAATTCAGACGAGAAAAGTAACGTCCTGATTTATGTACAAAATAATGAATGAAAAAACAAATATGATATACAGCAACAAACGATAACCATTGAATTACAGGCTCCTGACTTGGTACAGGCACATATGGAATGTAGTGGGGTTAAACTAGTTTGAAGTCGCCAACCCTCCCCTAACCTGGGAAAGTGGTGTTACAGTACAACATAGGAACAAACTATAAAAATTGGTTGAAAAGGGCTTAACTTTTCAGATGGATACAAAGCAAAAATACTTCTAACAAAAATACATAGTGGACGTAGCAGGGTATTTTTATATCCCCACAACAAAAAGACACTAAGTACAGATCTGGGAGTACTCGCAGGTACTGACAGCTAGTTCAAAGCCAATAACAACTAATAAAAAAAATCATGCATGTTTATATAAAGGTACAAGCCCTGTGTGTCCGTTGTACTGATATGTATCATAATTATGTTCATTTATATTTATATATATATATATGATAGACATCAAAATTGCAACCCATTGGTAGCTGAGAGGTTTCGTAGATGTGTTGATGTCAGTCACATATAACAGATTTCAAGGAGGGGTTCGATTCCCAGTGAAGGCATATAAAAATTACAAAAATTAACGGTAAGTTTTTAAATTAATTCCATTAGTGAACAGAAATCAGTAAATTATCCAATTCAAACTTTATGAAATTAGGCACACAAAGGAAGCAATTAAATATAATTGGTGAGTCCATTTCAGCAATGGATAAGGAAGCGTTGATTCTAGAAAAAGAATAAAGGTAAATGAATAGGCTGACATTGGTTTAAGTTTGTATAATTTTGTATTTTCAGCTCTTTTTTACAATCTGTATTAACCAGATGGAAAGTGATTGGTCTGGTCGTTGGAATCATGTCAGAAAATTTGTAGAACGTGGAGGTCCATTTGCTCACCCTGATTTTGAACCTAGTACTGAGGTAAGTTTTCGTGATAAAATTGTAATTTTCAAATAATGGTAGATGTTTACACTTAGAGAACTAAATTTTCAGAGTTCTGTGATAATGACCAACCAAAATGCCTTGACTAACTTAACTTAATTGATTTATTAAATTCATTTATTTATACATTTGTTTTCCTGTTTTCCAACTTAACCATTAAGAGTTTTTGGTATAGTAGCTTCCTTGTAAACAGCAACCTTCAATCAAGAATATCATAATAGGAACTGCAAACCCATGAATATTATTTAAACTCTAAAATATACATTTATGCATTATATGCAGATCCGGCTGGAATATTGCAACATGTAAATGGAAAGTTAACAATGGGAAAAATTTAAACCATCTCTTTCGTCCATAGGCTTAGTTTTCACACACCCCTCACTGTCAATTTCTAGGTGTAAGTTGATATGGGCATTAATTTCAGTATTAATATGCATTGATTTGTTATTCAGAAAATGACACACAAATTAAGGGATTTATTAGGGCCCCGCCGAATGGCGGAAGCCCTATAGTGATCAGTCTGTCCGTCCGTCTGTCCATCCCTCTGTCCATAACAAATTGTGTCCGCTCTTATATCTAGAGAACCGTTATGATTTCAAAGTTTATACTTGACATGTATATAAACCAACACCAGAGGGTGTGTCATAATTTATGTACAACTTCCTAGGTCAAAGGTCAAGGTCAAAAACTTTGGTTTCAGTTGACAAGCCCATGTCCAATGATAAAGATACAAATTTTTTATCACACATTATTCACAGCGGGGCCCACAGAGATGGCTCTCATCTCAATGATATCTAGTTATACATGTAAATTTTACAAGATCATTTTTAAATCATGAAAATGTTTAACAGTTGCATGAAACTGTCAAACACATGTTAAGTTGAACTTTGGCATATTTCACATATGTAATTTCTCAGTTGAATTTGGGCATATTTCACATATGTCATTTCTCAGTTGAACTTGGGCATATTTCACATATGTAATTTCTCAGTTGAACTTAGTCATATTTCACATATATCATTTCTCAGTTGAACTTGGGTATATTTCACATATGTCATTTTTCAGTTGAACTTTGGCATATTTCACATATGTCATTTCTGAGTTATGCATTTTACAATGATTATATATATATACATGATATATGTAAAAATTGCACAATTTAAAATTAGTTTGAAATATAAGTTAGCCTCTCCTAAATTCAATTGACCCATTGAATTTGGGAATTTATAGCTTAATAGCTTTAACAAAACCATTTGAAACTTCATAAATATTGTCAGGGAGATTGAAACAGAAGTGAAACAATTACATGAATTTGAATTTTTTTTCATATCTTTATTCCTGTCTGAATATGCAGAGTGTGTTTCACTTAATAATACATAAAAACTGCCAAACTTGAGGTTTCAATTCTGTAACTAAAGTTGGCAAAGCAGACCATTTTAAATTTGGAAATGTTTTTAGGGGCCACTCAGTTTGATATTCAGTCTGATTTAGTGTGTCCATGTAGAAGTATTTATGAAAGGTCATTGACATACCCAGTATATATTATGTGTTGTTGCATTAATTTCCAAGTAGAGTATGAGTCTCCTATGGAAATTTTATGTGTTCTAATATCAAAATGTAATACTTTAAGATAAGTAGTGCTTAAGTAGAAATACTTGCTTTTGATGTCACTGTGACATCATAATAAGGTACTCTGACTAAAAAATAGGTATTACCAATTTTCTGCTGTTTGAATTTTAAGAAAACACTGGTCACATTCTCTAACAGAAATATTTTTTTGTGATTATTTTTATCTTTATGTTATATATCAGTTGATCACAAATCTGTTTTGGTCAGAAAAAGCCTAGAGTGCTTTACGAATAAATGTTAGATAAACTGCTCTGACATGTCTGAAAAATGTTTAAAGTAGTGATTTGACCAATAAAACACACCTTGATTTTGTGTGTGATGCTGCTGGCATGGTTAGGGCAATCATGGACCTACTCTTTTTCTTTGCACACAAGGGACTATGATGATAATCATACCTTGATTTTGTGTATTAAGCTGTTGGCTTGGTTAGGGCAAATCATGGACCTACTCTTATCTTTGCACATAAGTGACTATGATGATATTCATACCTTGATTTTGTGTATCAAGCTGTTGGCATGGTTATTGCAAAATCATGGATCTACTCTTGTCTTTGCAGATAAGGGACTATGATGATAATCATACCATGATTTTGCGTATCAAGCTGTTGGCATGGTTATTGCAAATCATGGATCTACTCTTGTCCTTTCACATAAGGGACTATGATGATAATCATACCATGATTTTGTGTGTGAAGCTGCTGGCATGGTTAGGGCAAATCATGGATCTACTCTTATCTTTGCACATAAGGGACAACGATAATAATCATACCTTGATTTTGTGTGTGAAGCTGTTGGCTTCGTTAGGGCAAATCATGGACCTACTCTTATCTTTGCACATAAGTGACTATGATGATAATCATACCTTGATTTTGTGTATTAAGCTGTTGGCTTGGTTAGGGCAAATCATGGACCTACTCTTTTCTTTGCACATAAGGGACTATGATGATAATCTTTATTTTATTCTTGAGCATATCTTTGGTTGATTTCTTTTAAAAATAAATAACTTAATTGTGAAGATTTGGTGTTATTCAGAGTTTGACAAACATGTACTGCAAAGATGCAAATTTTATCCTGGCTAACAGGTGTATTAAGATATGCTTGATATTGCTACATGTATTTGTATTTCAGGCTATAGGATTTTTACAAGATGTCTGTAAGATATTGGTCATTGGTGCTGGTGGTTTGGGATGTGAATTACTCAAAGACCTGGTAAATAACAAAAACTACACTCAGTAAGATAAATACTTCATATTATAGATTCAGAGGTCACCACACTTCAAAATTGTATGTGGTCTGAATGAATTGACAAAGGAATTGAAAAATGATCAAATGATCAAATTTTGCTGCATCTTAAAGCTTTTTATTGGTAGGATTTAAGTCAGAATGATTCACCATACTTGATAGAAACAAATAATGGAACATGGACTGAGAACTTTTCAACTTTGTTAGAATATTTATATTCCACATAAATTACACATGTATTTACAATTACATTTATACTATAAAACTATTTGAATAAAGTATACTACAAAATAGTTAAATTTTATTTATTAATACAGGTTTTTAAATTATAAACATGCATATATTTTTTTCTATTTGTAGGCCCTGATGGGATTTAGAAACCTTGATGTGATTGATATGGACACTATAGATGTTTCAAATTTAAACAGACAATTTTTGTTCAGGTATAATATCAGAAGGATAATTATATAGTATACTTTTCAAACATTACAATATTGGTGATTGAACTTTATAGCTGCCACCTAATCCTGTTTATTTGTACATTATTATAAATCAATGAGTTTAAAGCCATATAATAAAAGTGAATGAATTTAGCATCTGTTATAGTTTTTTGGAACAAAATACTTTTGCTACTAGTTTGAGTTTTGGTATTCTAAGGTTCTCATGCATTGCAAAATTTTGTCCTTTATTTTAAAAATCAGAGGACTCAGGGGTCATCACATCAGGCGAATTGAGTGACATATTTGCCCTAGGATTCCCGACATTGCTCTACAGAAACTAGAAGGAGAAGTTTATATCGCCCTCGATTTATAGTAAAATTCCCAAATATTGCCTCAAGATTTTTGAAAAACTTCTGGATCAGAATGCACATGATTCTGATATTCAACGAAATAAACATATTACTACATTAAACCATGGCTAAAATTATCCTTAATTATGACAAATTTATTGCTTGATAGTCGGGTAGCAAACTTTATTATAATTACCTGTCAACTAGGTAAAGTTTGGGGACCGACATCTGTACATATCACATGACCCAATTTATTCAAGTTGAAAATTCAGGTTTATTTTAATAATGGCAATCTATTCTATAAATAAAAATCTTTTATAAAAATCTTCTCCTCTGAAACTATTGGTCCAAATTTAACCAAACTTGGCCACAATCATCATTAAGGTATCTTGTTTACAAAATGTGTCCAATGACCCCGCCTGCAAACCAAGATGCCGACATGGCTAAAATTAGAACATAGGGGTAAAATGCAGTCTTTGGCTTATATCTCAGAAACTAAAGCATTTAGAGCAAATCTGACATGGGTAAAAATGTCCAGTAGGTTAAGATCTATCTGCCCTGAAATTTTTAGACGAATCAGACAACCCGTTGGGTTTCTGCCCCTGAATTGGTAATTTTAAGGAAATTTTGCAGTTTTTGGTTATTATCTTAAATATTATTATAGATAGAGATAAACTGTAAACAGCAATAATATTCAGCAAAGTATGATCTACAAATAAGTCAATATGACAAAAAAATTTCAATTGACCCCTTAAGGAGTTATTGCCCTTTATAGTCAATTTTTAACAATTTTTTTCTTAAATTTTTTTAATCTGTTACAAAAATCTTCTCCACTGAATTTACTGGGACAAATAGAATTAAACTTAGCCACAATTTTCAATAGGGTATCTTGATTGAAAATGTATTCGATGACCCTGTCATCCAACCAACATGGCCGCCATGGCTAAAAATAGAACATAGGGATTTACTATAGAAGTCTAAGGGGAAATTGTAAAAAAAAAACAATTTCAAATGGTCACAACTTGAAAACTACTTAAAAAAATGTTAAGGGGTCTTCAGTAACTATTTAAGTCTAGTTACTAGTGGGATGACCTGCTTTTAATTCAACTACTGGGCCAAATTAAACCATTACTAGTCGGATGACCTGCTTTTAATTTAACTACTTGGCCAAATTAAACCAAACTTTGCCTCGATCATTATTAGGGTATCTAATACTATTTATTATGTTTTAAACCTTATTTTACATGATTTCCAAAAACCACAGAAGATACAGGTGAGCAACACAGGCTCTTGAGAGCCTCTAGTTTTATTTACATTTGACTACAACTTCCTGTTATTTAGGCGGGAATATATGGGGATCTCCTTGTTGACATTGAATATGTTTACTTATAGATCTATAGACCTAAAAAAATATATTTAGAAATTCTTTTTATCTTTTTTATCTAGATCATGAAAAATGAAGAATTAGATTTTAATACAGTATTTAGTCTGTATCTAGGCCCTAAATAAAAATTTCCAGATCAGACAGGAAAAGGAGATACAAGTTAAATTAATCAATTGGAGTTATCCCTTTTCGTACTGGTTCTCTCCTCAAATGTATAGTAAAATCTTAATAACGTTTCTATATTTGTTTTTATTTTAACTTTTAAAATTTTTATTTTTGAAAGGAGGAAGGGATCCTAGGTTCTTGCTTTATTTATGTTATTAAGGACAATTGTGGCTAAATCTAAACAGATTTTGGTTAGAAAAAGGCTTCAAGATGTAGAAAAATTTAATCAATGAAATATTTTTCAATTCCTTCATTAATTCATTGAGACCTCAAAGGAAGGCAATAACACCTTAACTGTTGTCATGCAAAAGGCTCCTTAAAATAACCAAGAACCCTGAAATTCTGAAGTGTGGTGACCCTTGGAGGTTCTTTAGATTAATTTGATATTAAGAAGGAAAAATAATGTACAGATTTAAACAGAATTCACCTTGTAACTATATATCCTACAATACAAGAATACTGTTTTTACTCTTAACAGGATGTTTCTAAATAAGATTTGACAGAAAGCATGCATGATCTAGAAAATCAATACACCTGTCAAACAAGATGTTTTATGATAGCCAATGAGAATGCTTGCCATCAGAGACCAAATAATGTAGAAGTTAGCAACTAAATGTCACCATATGAGATTCAAAAATGAGCAAAACCCATATCAGTAGCAAGCTATAAAAAGCCCCCAGCATGATTAATGTAGAACAATTCAAACGAGAAAAATTACGGCCTGATTTATGTACAAAACAATAAATAAAAATCAAATATGAATACAGTATGTACACTAACAAATGTTGACCACTGAACTACAGGCTCATGACTTGGGGCAGGCACATACAGAATGTGGCAGGTTAATAAATTTTTTTATTTTTATTAAATTCTATATGCTTGTAGAACTGGTTGATCTGCGTCTGATTATAGAAGTGGTTATACATGTATAGGATTTATATTAAAATTAACCAAACATTCTGAAACCATTGACCGATGTCCAATAGGAGTTATTGCACATAAATGTCTGTTTTTGACACATTTTAGTATTTTTGCAAAAAATATAAGATTATGATTCAACAGAAACTGTTACTGTGGATTCATTTATTTTCGTGGGTATCAATTTTAGTGGATAGAGAAAAAATGACATTTTGTGGGATATGTAAATTCGTGGTTTGCTGATTCAAAAATTTAAAAAAAAATATGTTTCAGATATGTGAATTTTTGGATATCTGTTTGAATGATAAAAAATTAAAGATAGATATTCATTGAAAATGTTATGAACTGTTAAAATCCTCGCTTGGTCATTATAGGTTAAAATGTTAATTTAAAACTTCGATTGCGAGCTTGGATAAAGTCAACTAATTATTTGTTTGTTTTACAGTTTATGATTTCTTGTCAAAAGTTTTTCAAAGCCTTTTAATGTACAACTGATTGAAAGTTATTTTCTCTAATTACGACATAATAAGCAGTCATTAGAAAATGATCAAAAGTAAGAAGCATTCTTACAATGTTTGCAGCCCAAGCTCATAAAAACAAAGCATGCTACAATATCTACTCATCGCACAGTTTTGTTACATAAACTCTGGGGAACATGTAAATGGCTATTTTATTTTCTAAATTTTAAGTTTCATTTCGGAAATAATCATTTCATTTAATTTTTGTCGAGCCTTCGACTTTTGTCGAAAAAGCGAGACATAGCGATCCTACATTCCGTCGGCGTCGTCGTCGGCGGCGTCCACAAATATTCACTCTGTGGTTAAAGTTTTTGAAATTTTAATAACTTTCTTAAACTATCCTGGATTTCTACCAAACTTGGACAGAAGCTTGTTTATGATCATAAGATTATATTCAAAAGTAAATTTTGTAAAAAAAAAATTCCATTTTTTCCGTATTTTACTTGTAAGTGGACTTAGTTTTTCTGCCAGTTAACATTACATTCACTCTGTGGTTAAAGTTTTTAAAATTTCAATAACTTTCTTAAACTGTCCTAGATTTCTACCAAACTTGGAAAGAAGCTTGTTTATGATCATAAGATAGTATCCAGAAGTAAATTTTGTAAAAAAAAAAATCCATTTTTCCGTATTTTACTTATAAATGGACTTAAGTTTTTCTGCCAGGAAACATTACATTCACTCTGTGGTTAAAGTTTTTGAAATTTTAATAACTTTCTTAAACTATCCTGGATTTATACCAAACTTGGAAAGAAGCTTGTTTATGATCATAAGATAGTATCCAGAAGTAAATTTTGTAAAAAAAAAATTCCATTTTTCCGTATTTTACTTATAAATGGACTTAGTTTTTCTGCCAGTTAACATTACATTCACTCTGTGGTTAAAGTTTTTAAAATTTTAACAACTTTCTTAAACTATCCTGGATTTGTACCACACTTGGACAGAAGCTTGTTTATGATCAAAAGCTAGTATCTAGAAGGAAATTTTGATAAAATTTTGTTCCATTTTTTCTGTATTTTACTTATAAATGGACTTAGTTTTTCTTCCAGTCAACATTACATACATTCTGCAGTTTAAGTTTTTAAAACATTTATTAGATTGATAAATTATCCTGGATTTTTACCAAACTTGGACAGAAGCTACTTACAATCAAAACATAGTATAGAGGGGAATATTTTTATTAATTTTTTTCCTCATTTTTGTTGAGCCTGCGATTAACACCAAAAGTAGGCGAGACACTGGGTTCCGCGGAACCCTTACGAATTTTTGTCGAGCCTTCGACTTTTGTCGAAAAAGCGAGACATAGCGATCCTACATTCCGTCGGCGTCGTCGTCGTCGTCGTCGTTGTCGTCGGCGGCGTCCACAAATATTCACTCTGTGGTTAAAGTTTTTGAAATTTTAATAACTTTCTTAAACTATCCTGGATTTCTACCAAACTTGGACAGAAGCTTGTTTATGATCATAAGATTATATTCAAAAGTAAATTTTGTAAAAAAAAAATTCCATTTTTTCCGTATTTTACTTATAAATGGACTTAGTTTTTCTGCCAGGAAACATTACATTCACTCTGTGGTTAAAGTTTTTGAAATTTTAATAACTTTCTTAAACTATCCTGGATTTCTACCAAACTTGGAAAGAAGCTTGTTTATGATCATAAGATAGTATCTAGAGGTAAATTTAAAAAAAAAAAAAATCCATTTTTTCCGTATTTTACTTATAAATGGACTTAGTTTTTCTGCCAGTTAACATTACATTCACTCTGTGATTAAAGTTTTTAAAATTTTAACAACTTTCTTAAACTATCCTGGATTTGTACCACACTAGGACAGAAGCTTGTTTATGATCAAAAGCTAGTATCTAGAAGGAAACTTCGATAAAATTTTGTTCCATTTTTCCGTATTTTACTTATAAATGGACTTAGTTTTTCTTCCAGTTAACTTTACATACAGTCTGCAGTTAAAGTTTTAAAAATCATTTAATAGATTCAAATACCATCCTGGATTTTTACCAAACTTGGACAGAAGCTACTTACAATCAAAAGATAGTATAGAGAGGAATATTTTTATTAATTTTTTTCCTCATTTTTGTTGAGCCTGCGATTAACAGCAAAAGTAGGCGAGACACTGGGTTCCGCGGAACCCTTACGAATTTTTATGAACAATTTTGAAATTTAAGTTTTATTTGTAAAATGTATGATTTGTACTGAAAAATTCTTAAAGGATTATAATAAATGGGTTACAAGTGTCTTCACAACGTGTTCATGTGCAAGTAAATTATTATTTTAATAAAATGTTGTTTCTGTCCTGATTAAAGGTGTGAAATTTAATGATCCTGTCAAAAACATTATTACCTAATGGCAATGTCCCATACTTAATCCTATCGATTTTTAATCACCTTTAACACCAAATTATGACACTGTAATTAACATATTGCAGTAATTTCCCATTAACTATTTTAACCAATTTAAAAAAATAACTTCTCACTGATATTCTACAGATTTCATAATTTATTTAATCAAAATACTTTTATATTTCATTTGAAGAACACGTTTTATGTTACCAAGTTTATCGTAAGTCAACACAATACTTAAATTGCACAACAAAACTGGAAATAAACATCCGACTGAATACACATCTGTCATTTCTCGGGATTACTCTTCGTTGAATTCTTAAAAATTGGTACACCACAAATAAAAATGAATCCACAGTAACAGCAAAAATTATCTAAAAACATGTTGAAATGAATGAAACTATTTATTGATTCCTGAGAGGAGTAACTGTTCTTAAATGACTATTTTTGACAAATTGTAGCATTTTTGCCTTTAATTTTGAAAAGGAATATATAAAGCCAGAAACTATGAACAGAAAAAGTGATCAGCAATATGCCATAGAAGCTGATATTTATGCAAATATCAATATAGCATATTTTAACAAGATAAGTGATTCAGGCTTCTTGGAGCTTGTTGTTTTTTGTATCTTTCTCTTTATTTCCACTGTAATGTATGAATATGTTTGAATCTTTCTTTTAGGTTTTAAAGTTTTATATAACTGTTTGTAACTTTCAGACATAAGGATGTAGGTAAACCTAAAGCAGAGGTAGCAGCTGAATTCATTAATAAGAGAGTACCTGGATGTAAAGTCACTCCGTATCCTTTTCTATAAGTATATTAAAGTTTTAGAACTTAACAGGTATAATGTAAGTAAGTTTAAATCACAGGTATCATCTGATAAGGTAGATTAGGTGTCTTTTTCTGGGCATTCCTTTTTGACATTTTGCCAAAATACTTTTTTGGTTTAAAGATATTTTACCAAGTATATTCAATATACAACAAAACATCTAAAACTTTAAGTTTAAAGATTAAATTATCTAAAAATTAAGTGTTGTTAAGTGTATCTAAAATTTTCATACAAAATCCTTTTCAAATCAAGGGCAGATAATTTAACTGAATTTGATAGGACAATTTGGTTTTTGTTTTTTTCAAGAAATAAAGGACTGTGACCCTTATCTCTTTTTTTTTTATATTTTTGAAGTATTTTTGAAAAGAAATTCTGTTACTTAATTTCAAGCAATTCTATAGTTTAATGAATCCTCAATAAAAAAAAAAAGTTTTCCCTATATAGCCCATATAAAATAACTGTGATTTCATTAATTTAAATGTATTTCAACGAAAAAATAAGGTTTGTGATGTTGTGACCCCCTGTTTTTATATTGAAATTTGAAATTTGAAAGTACATTGACCCAGAAGTCTTTTACAGAAGTAAAGGAAAAATCTATCACATTTAGACACCCCAGCTACCTTAAACAGAAAAGATCCATAACATTCTTGCCTTGATAAATGAACTCTAAAGTTCGTGTCTAACATCTTTCTGGTTACTTTCAATCATCATTTTAAGATGAAGTTTTTTTGTAGAAGCCAACACACACATACACATGAAAAGTATACATTATAGATTCTACTACTCATATATGGGTGACATTAACTGAACAAATGATAGATTAAAAAATAATCTGAAAAAAGATAATGTTAATTTATTTAAAAATTGAATACTTCTTTTCTTTAGCAGTAAAGAAAATCTCTTCCTTAACTTTATCAAGTCATTATTGTCAAATTCAGGATTATGATGAATCATTCTACAGAAGTAAGTAAAAACTTGAATACATGTATAACCAACTCTAGGTATTTTATTATAAGCCATCTAAATCAGTCAGACTTTTACAAATTTTTATTTTGGTGTTTTTATATCCCATCTGATAAAATTCACATTCCTGGTGTCATATGGAAAATTTAACCCCCTGAAAAATGAACCCGGGTCAAAATCCCATATGCAAATGGAACCCAAGTCAATTTTCTATAGGGGGAAATTAAACCCCCTGTATTTTCTTTAATAAATGTCAAACGTACATAAGGTTAAGTATTATAACTATACAAAGTAGATTGAATAGCTATGACAACTTGAAAATCTGAGATCTATAGAGGGAGGCTTAGTTCCATGGCTGAGTAAAAAAAAAAAAAACTTTCTAACATGTTTTATTCATACCAAGTACTATCAATGCATTTTAACAACAGACATATAAAAAAGCTGAAATAGCTATGACAACTTGAAAATCTGAGATCTATAGAGGGAGGCTTAGTTCCATGGCTGAGTAAAAAAAAAACAACAACTTTCTAACATGTTTTATTCATACCAAGTACTATCAATGCATTTTAACAACAGACATATAAAAAAGCTGAAATAGCTATGACAACTTGAAAAGCTGAGATCTATAGAGGGAGGCTTAGTTCCATGGCTGAGTTAAAAAAAAAACAACAACTTTCTAATATGTTTTATTCATACCAAGTACTATCAATGCATTTTAACAACAGACATATAAAAAAGCTGAAATAGCTATGACAACTTGAAAATCTGAGATCTATAGAGGGAGGCTTAGTTCCATGGCTGAGTAAAAAAAAAACAACAACTTTCTAACATGTTTTATTCATACCAAGTACTATCAATGCATTTTAACAACAGACATATAAAAAAGCTGAAATAGCTATGACAACTTGAAAATCTGAGATCTATAGAGGGAGGCTTAGTTCCATGGCTGAGTAAAAAAAAAAACAACAACTTTCTAACATGTTTTATTCATACCAAGTACTATCAATGCATTTTAACAACAGACATATAAAAAAGCTGAAATAGCTATGACAATTTGAAAATCTTAAAGTCTATAGTTGGGGGGTATCAGTTTTTGTCGAGCTTGCGACTTCTGTTGCAGAAAGTGAGACATAGAGATAGTGACGGCCACGTTAACTAACTACTTAAAAGCTTAATATTTCAGAAGGTTGAAGACCTGGATGCTTCATACTTTGTATATAGATGCCTTATGTTAGGATGTTTCCATCTGTCATATGTCCATTGTCCTTGACTTCATTTTCATGGTTCAGTGACTACTTCAAATAAAAGATTTTTTTGTAATGTTAATTTTTCTCTTATCATGAGTAATAGGATAACTATATTTGGTATGTGCGTACCTTGCATGGCCCTCATGCCTGTCAGACAGTTTTCACTTTGACCTCATTTCATTGATCAGTGAACAAGGTTAAGTTTTCGTGGTCAAGTCTATATCTTAGATACTATAAGCAAAAGGTTTACTATATTTGGTATATGGAATGATTGTAAGGTGTACATGCCCTACCGGTAGGTGTCATCTGTCCTTGACATCATTTTCAAGGTTCAGTGGTTTAAGTTAAGTTTTTGTGTTTTGGTCTGTTTTTCTAATACTGTACACAATAGGTCAACTATATTAGGTGTATCGAAATATTTTATGATGTACATGTCTGTCTGGCATGTTTTATTGACCTTGACCTCATTTATACAGTTCATCGCTCAATGTTAAATTTTTGTGTTTTGGTCTGTTTTTCTTAAACTATGAGCAATAGGTCAACCATATTTGGTGTATGGAATGATTGTAAGGTGTATATGTCTGTCTGGCAGGTATAATCTGACCTTGAACTCATTTTCATGGTTCATTGGTCAATGTTAAGTTTTCCTGGTTAAGTTTGTTTCTTAAATACTATAAGCAATAGGTCAACTATATTTGATGCATGGAATGATTGTAAGGTGTATATGTCTGTCTGGCAGGGTTCATTTGACCTTGACTTCATTTTCATGGTTCATTGTTCAATATAAAGTTTTTCATGGTTTAGTTGGTTTCTTGTAAACTATAAGCAGTAACTATAGGTCAACTATGGAATGGAATGGAATGATTGTAAGGTGTAAATGTATTTCCAGTTTGGTTTATCTGACAGTTTTTCTGACCTTGATCTCATTTTCTTGGATCATGTTAAGTTTATGTGATACTTTTTTGTGATATATTTAGGACTATCAATATAAAATCAATGGTCATTAAATCTGGTGAGACATTTCAGCGTGGGCACTCTTGTTTCCATGATAGGGGGTTCAATTTTCTATGGTTGAGTAAAAATGTTTAAAAATATTTTCTCACATGTTTTATTCCTACCAAGTAATTATTAATGCATTATTACTATATAACATAGCTGGAATATCTATAACAATTTGAAAATCTGAGGTTTTTGTCTCACCTTGAAGGAGTCAAAAAGTGAGACATAGGTATGCTGTTTCCAGCATCAACAGCGGCAACAATGTATTAGTTTGTGATTAGGTCTAGTTTATGGTGAACCAGTAGTGGTAGGTCAATAATATTTGGTATGCAGTTGTATTACCATTGGCACATCTCATTTCCATGGAGATTATTTGGCCTGCCCCCCCCCCCCCCTCCCCCCCCCCTCCCCCCCCCCCCCCCCCCCCCCAGTCATGGTCTATTGACTTTGAAACTTTTGCTTAGTTTACATGTATTAGTTTGTGATTAGGTCAGTTCAAGGGGAACCATTAGTGGTAGGCCAATTTTAATTGGTATGCAGTTGTATAAGCATTACCTTATCTTATTTCCATGGATAATATTTGCCCCGCCCCCTCAGTCATGGTCTATTGGCTTTGAAACTGTTGCTTAGTTTACATGTATTAGTGATAAGATCAGTTTAAGATGAACCAATAGTGTTAAGTCAATGATATTAAGTATGCAAATTTATTGGCATTTGCAAGTCTCATTTGCATGGAGATTATATAGCCCCACCCCTCATCATATATAGATATAAGAAGATGTGGTATGAGTGCCAATGAGACAACTCTCCAATCTCCATCCAAGTCACAATTTGTAAAAGTAAACCATTATAGATTATACGTCAAAGTACGGCCTTCAACACAGAGCCTTGGCTCACACCGAACAGCAAGCTATAAAGGGCCCCAAAATTGACTAGCGTAAAACCATTCAAACTGGAAAACCAACGGTCTAATCTGTATAAAAAACGAGAAACGAGAAACACTTATGAACCACATCAACAAAGGACAACCACTGAACATCAGGTTCCTGACTTAGGTGCAAACAAATGCAGTGGGTTTAAATGTTTAAACATGTGCCAACCTTCACCCTAACCTGAAACAATACTGTAACATCACAACATAGAACGACACACTATAAAATATCAATTGCAATGGCTTAACTCAATCAAAAGACATATTAACAAAAACAAGTGAACATACACTGAACGAATAAATTTTTTCTATGACACAATGTAAATACAAAATTAATAAAACAAGGGGGTTAGATGTAAAACAATATCAGAAAGACGACCATAACCTTGGACAAAATGCTGCCAAATAAAATATCGTACACAGATAAATAAAAATAATTTTGTTGTAAGGTATACATGGAGTACAAAGCAATGTACTATTGTTCATGGTTCATTGACTTTGAATATTTGCATAACTTACATGTTAAAGTCTTGCTAGTTTAGTTTCAACATTTGCATTATCAAAATTACAAAAAGGCGAGACATATCTCTGTGTTAACAGTTTATTTCAGTTTTTCATGTTAGGGGGTTCAATTTCCCATGGCTGAGTAAAAAAAAAATAAATATTTTCTAACATATGAAAGAAGATGTGGTATGATTGCCAATGAGACAACTCTCCACTAGGGACCAAATGACACAGAAATTAACAAATATAGGTCACCATACGACCTTCAAAAATGAATAAAACCTATACCGCATAGTCAGCTATTAAAGGCCCGAAATGACAAATGTAAAACAATTCAAATGAGAAAACTAGCGGCCTGATTTATGTACAAAGTAATGAACGAAAAACAAATATGATATACAGCAACAAACAACAACCACTGAATTACAGGCTCCTTACTTTGGACAGGCATATGTTTTATTCCTAACAAGTACTTATTAATGCAGTATAACTATATACTAAGCCATGAATAGAACCCCTTGCCATGGAAAATTGAACACCCCCTCCCCAATCAGATATCAGAATTTCAATTTATAACAGCATTTTAAAACTACTTATACCATTACTTTATGTTTCAATTAGTGTTTTGAATGAACAAACTGGACGGGGGGTGGGGGGGGTAATTTTCCATATGACATCAGTATATTGTAGTTACAGTACAAAATAGAACTTCATTTTCAAAATTCTAAAATTTTAGTACTTAATACATTTACGACACTAGAGCTTACTTAATAGCAACCCTTACTGGATATATTAATGCATTTTTAGTATTATGGAAAAATAAGCATTTTAAATTATGTAGGATTGGAAGGGGATAGTCCACTTCCAGATGTCATTGTTTCCGTAGTAAATGTCATCAGTTTCTAAATGTATAACTGTTAGTTGAATTATATTTCAGAATTTCACATAGTAGTATGTGGTTTAGATAGTATTGTTGCCAGAAGGTGGATAAATGGAATGCTAGTAAGTAATAGCTTATATCGTACTGGAGTTAAATATCCTGCAATTTGATTGGTTACCTTGATAAGGTATATATGAGAATATGAGCTCACATTCCCTGTAAACAAACGAGGACCAGAATGATAATTAATGTTGAATTAGGCACTCCACTATAATATAATTGTGTTCGTGCTTCACAGGGATTATGGGCTGATATTCCCAGTCAGTACCCTATATTCCCTTGGCCTGCTTGCTCATGGGATATAAAACACTAACAGGGAATATGAGCCCACGTCACCTGTGAAGATCCCGAATAACTTTTAATGTATGCCATTAATTCAAATGTTTTTGTTGGTTTAAAATTTTAAACTTTAATATATTTTTTTTAGTTTTTCTTACGACTGAGAGGATGTCAAGTTTAATATTGACAATTATTTTTTTCGCCCTTCAGTTGATATTCATTGATTAAAATACACTTTCTATCGTTAACATGCAGTAGAAAAGGGGAGAAAACCAAGTTAACATAAAAAAACCATGAGTTCAAGACAGACAGATATCATTATGGCCAAATGACTAAAGATAAACAGAAAAACAGCAGTCCACAAAACAGAGAAAAATTTAAGATTGAGCAAAACAAACACAAACAAATACAAAAAGGTCTGGAAGGGTAATATTGCTCCACCATTGTCACCTATCATGTTGCTTATGGCAGGTAAAAATCTAATAAGGACAATAGAACGGGATTGTGGTTACAACATGTTAAACATATCTAGGTCACATTTGGAGCTGTCACAAATAAGGACAATAGAAACGGATTGTGGTCACAACATGTTAAACATATCTAGGTCACATTTGGTTCTGTCACAAATAAGGACAATAGAAAGGGATTGTGGTTACAACATGTTAAACATATCTAGGTCACATTTGGAGATGTCACAAATAAGGACAATAGAACAGGATTGTGGTTACAACATAATAAACATATCTAGGTCACATTTGGAGATGTCACAAATAAGGACAATAGAACAGGATTGTGGTGACAACATGTTAAACATATCTAGGTCACAATTGGAGCTGTCACAAAAAAGGACAATAGAACGGGATTTTGGTTACAACATGTTAAACATATCTAGGTCACATTTGGTTCTGTCACAAATAAGGACAATAGAACAGGATTGTGGTGACAACATGTTAAACATATCTAGGTCACATTTGAAGATGTCACAAATAAGGACAATAGAACGGGATTGTGGTGACAACATGTTAAACATATCTAGGTCACATTTGGTTCTGTCACAAATAAGGACAATAGAAAGGGATTGTGGTGACAACATGTTAAACATATCTAGGTCACATTTGGAGTATCACAAATAAGGACAATAGAAAGGGATCGTGGTTACAACATGTTAAACATATCTAAGCTTATCTGTGACAATAAGAACTGTTCTACCTATCCTTTTTGTCTCGCTTTGACGGAGTCAAAAAGCGAGACATAGGTATGTTGTTTCGGCAGCGGCAGCTGCATCAACAATGTATTAGTTTGTGATTAGGTCTAGTTTATGGTGAACCACTAGTGGTAGGTCAATTATATTTGGTATGCAGTTGTATTAGCATTGACACATCTCATTTCAATGGAGATTAATTGGTTACAACATATTAAACATATCTAGGTCACATTTGGTTCTGTCACAAATAAGGACAATAGAACGGGATTGTGGTGACAACATGTTAAACATATCTAGGTCACATTTGGAGATGTCACAAATAAGGACAATAGAACGGGATTGTGGTTACAACATGTTAAACATATCTAGGTCACATTTGGAGATGTCACAAATAAGGACAATAGAACGGGATTGTGGTGACAACATGTTAAACATATCTAGGTCACATTTGGAGATGTCACAAATAAGGACAATAGAACGGGATTGTGGTTACAACATGTTAAACATATCTAGGTCACATTTGGAGATGTCACAAATAAGGACAATAGAACGGGATTGTGGTTACAACATGTTAAACATATCTAGGTCACATTTGGAGATGACACAAATAAGGACAATAAAACGGGATTATGGTTACAACATGTTAAACATATCTAGGTCACATTTGGAGCTGTCACAAATAAGGACAATAGAAAGGGATTGTGGTGACAACATGTTAAACATATCTAGGTCACATTTGGAGCTGTCACAAATAAGGACAATAGAAAGGGATTGTGGTTACAACATGTTAAACATATCTAGGTCACATTTGGTTCTGTCACAAATAAGGACAATAGAACGGGATTGTGGTTACAACATGTTAAAAATATCTAGGTCACATTTGGAGATGTCACAAATAAGGACAATAGAACGGGATTGTGGTGACAACATGTTAAACATATCTAGGTCACATTTGGAGATGTCACAAATAAGGACAATAGAACGGGATTGTGGTTACAACATGTTAAACATATCTAGGTCACATTTGGAGATGTCACAAATAAGGACAATAGAACGGGATTGTGGTTACAACATCTTAAAAATATCTAGGTCACATTTGGAGATGTCACAAATAAAGACAATAGAACGGGATTGTGGTTACAACATGTTAAACATATCTAGGTCACATTTGGAGATGTCACAAATAAGGACAATAAAACGGGATTATGGTTACAACATGTTAAACATATCTAGGTCACATTTGGAGCTGTCACAAATAAGGACAATAGAAAGGGATTGTGGTTACAACATGTTAAACATATCTAGGTCACATTTGGAGCTGTCACAAATAAGGACAATAGAAAGGGATTATGGTTACAACATGTTAAACATATCTAGGTCACATTTGGAGCTGTCACAAATAAGGACAATAGAACGGGATTGTGGTTACAACATGTTAAACATATCTAGGTCACATTTGGAGATGTCACAAATAAGGACAATAGAACGGGATTGTGGTGACAACATGTTAAACATATCTAGGTCACATTTGGAGATGTCACAAATAAGGACAATAGAACGGGATTGTGGTGACAACATGTTAAACATATCTAGGTCAGGTTTGGAGATGTCACAAATAAGGACAATAGAACGGGATTGTGGTTACAACATGTTAAACATATCTAGGTCACATTTGGAGCTGTCACAAATAAGGACAATAGAAAGGGATTGTGGTTACAACATGTTAAACATATCTAGGTCACATTTGGAGCTGTCACAAATAAGGACAATAGAAAGGGATTGTGGTTACAACATGTTAAACATATCTAGGTCACATTTGGTTCTGTCACAAATAAGGACAATAGAACGGGATTGTGGTTACAACATATTAAACATATCTAGGTCACATTTGGAGATGTCACAAATAAGGACAATAGAACGGGATTGTGGTGACAACATGTTAAACATATCTAGGTCACATTTGGTTCTGTCACAAATAAGGACAATAGAACGGGATTGTGGTTACAACATGTTAAACATATCTAGGTCACATTTGGTTCTGTCACAAATAAGGACAATAGAACGGGATTGTGGTTACAACATCTTAAAAATATCTAGGTCACATTTGGAGATGTCACAAATAAAGACAATAGAACGGGATTATGGTTACAACATGTTAAAACATATCTAGGTCACATTTGGAGATGACACAAATAAGGACAATAAAACGGGATTATGGTTACAACATGTTAAACATATCTAGGTCACATTTGGAGCTGTCACAAATAAGGACAATAGAAAGGGATTGTGGTTACAACATGTTAAACATATCTAGGTCACATTTGGAGCTGTCACAAATAAGGACAATAGAAAGGGATTATGGTTACAACATGTTAAACATATCTAGGTCACATTTGGAGCTGTCACAAATAAGGACAATAGAACGGGATTGTGGTTACAACATGTTAAACATATCTAGGTCACATTTGGAGCTGTCACAAATAAGGACAATAGAACGGGATTGTGGTTACAACATGTTAAACATATCTAGGTCACATTTGGAGCTGTCACAAATAAGGACAATAGAAAGGGATTGTGTTACAACATGTTAAACATATCTAGGTCACATTTGGAGCTGTCACAAATAAGGACAATAGAATGGGATTGTGGTGACAACATGTTAAACATATCTAGGTCACATTTGGAGATGTCACAAATAAGGACAATAGAACGGGATTGTGGTTACAACATGTTAAACATATCTAGGTCACATTTGGTTCTGTCACAAATAAGGACAATAGAACGGGATTGTGGTTACAACATGTTAAACATATCTAGGTCACATTTGGAGATGTCGCAAATAAGGACAATAGAACGGGATTGTGGTTACAACATGTTAAACATATCTAGGTCACATTTGGAGCTGTCACAAATAAGGACAATAGAACGGGATTGTGGTGACAACATGTTAAACATATCTAATTCATTTGGTTCTGTCACAAATAAGGACAATAGAATGGGATTGTGGTTACAACATGTTAAACATATCTAGGTCACATTTGGAGCTGTCACAAATAAGGACAATAGAAAGGGATTGTGGTTACATGTTAAACATATCTAGGTCACATTTGGTTCTGTCACAAGTAAGGACAATAGAACGGGATTGTGGTTACAACATGTTAAACATATCTAGGTCACATTTGGTTCTGTCACAAATAAGGACAATAGAAAGGGATTGTGTTACAACATGTTAAACATATCTAGGTCACATTTGGTTCTGTCACAAATAAGGACAATAGAACGGGATTGTGGTTACAACATGTTAAACATATCTAGGTCACATTTGGGGCTGTCACAAATAAGGACAATAGAAAGGGATTGTGTTACAACATGTTAAACATATCTAGGTCACATTTGGAGATGTCACAAATAAGGAAAATAGAACGGGATTGTGGTGACAACATGTTAAACATATCTAGGTCACATTTGGAGATGTCACAAATAAGGACAATAGAACGGGATTGTAGTTACAACATGTTAAACATATCTAGCTCACATTTGGAGATGTCACAAATAAGGACAATAGAACGGGATTGTGTTACAACATGTTAAACATATCTAGGTCACATTTGGAGCTGTCACAAATAAGGAAAATAGAACGGGATTGTGGTGACAACATGTTAAACATATCTAGGTCACATTTGGAGATGTCACAAATAAGGACAATAGAACGGGATTGTGGTGACAACATGTTAAACATATCTAAGCTTATCTGTGACAATAAGAACTGTTCTACCTATCCTTTTTGTCTAGCTTTGATGGAGTCAAAAAGCGAGACATAGGTATGTTGTTTCCGGCGGCGGCAGCTGCATCAACAATGTATTAGTTTGTGATTAGGTCTAGTTTATGGTGAACCACTAGTGGTAGGTCAATTATATTTGGTATGCAGTTGTATTAGCTTTGGCACATCTCATTTCAATGGAGATTAATTGGCTCTGCCCCCTCAGTCATGGTCTATTGACTTTGAAACTTTTGCTTAGTTTACATGTATTAGTTTGTGATTAGGTCAGTTCAAGGGGAACCATTAGTGGTAGGCCAATGTTAATTGGTATTCAGTTGTATAATCATTAGCACATCTCATTTCCATGGAGAATATTTGACCCTCCCCCTACAGTCATAGTCTATTGATTTTGAAACTTTTGCTTAGTTTACATATGTTAGTTTGTGATTAGATCAGTTTAAGATGAACCGCTAATGTTAAGTCAATGATATTTGGTATGCAAATTTATTGGCAATTGCAAGTCTCATTTCCATGGAGATTATATAGCCCCACCCCCTCATCATGATTCATTGATTTTGAAACTTTTACATAGTTTACAAGTTAATGTTTGTGTTTAGGTATGTTTAAAGGGAATGACTTATGATAAGTCAATGGTATTTGGTATGCAGTTGTATTAGCATTGGCAAAACTCATTTCCATGGAGATTGTTTAGCCATGAACCTACAGTCATGGTTCATTGACTTTGAATATTTGCATAACTTGCATGTTAAAGTATTGCTATTTTAATTTCAACATTTGCATTATCAAAATTACAAAAAGGCGAGACATATCTCTGTATTAACAATTTATTCTTACTTTTAATGAGTTTCATAGACTAGTAGCTGTATTTCCTTCAGTGCTTTTACATGCTATGAAACTATGAAAAAGATGGATTTGATTAGCAATTACTGAATGTTATAAAGTTTATTATTGAATTGTAGATAAGTTTATTAAAGTATGAAGATGGTGAATTAGACCAGAGTACATTGATACCTATGGTAGATGGTGGAACAGAGGGATTTAAAGGAAATGCAAGAGTTATCCTTACTGGTATCACTGCATGTATAGAATGTACATTGGATTTATATCCTCCTCAGGTACAATCAATTGTAGCTTACCTGAAGGGTTGTTTTCTCATCACTTGGTACCAGTTGTCCATCTTTTTGTCATATGCCATATGTGGTAAAAAGTTCTTATGCAATTTAAACACAATATATTGGGACAAATTACAACCTAAATCAGCGTAGGGAGGTCTATCGTTTGTGATTTTTTTCCCTTTCTTAAAATTATTTACTCATATTACCATTGTTACTATTAATAAAAGGGTAAAACAACTGAAGTTAGAGGTTAGTTTCCACTCATCAAGCCTTCTTGTGAGTTCAATAAGAATTTTTGTCTCGCCTGCAACGAAAGTCGTGGAAAGCGAGACATAGGGTTTGCTTTTCTGGCTGCGGGGACGGCTGCGGTGGTGGCGTCAACAATTGTTAAGTTTTCGGCTTAGGTTAGTTTAATAGGAACTACTAGTGATAGATCATTGATATTTAATATAAAATTGCATTACTATCAGTTTGACGACTATTTCGAGGCCCTGCCCCCTAGGTCATGGTCCAGCAACTTTGAATTACCTAGCAATTTTCAATGTTAAGTGTTCTGCTTAAGTTAGTTTGATAGGAACTACTTGTGATAGATCATTGATATTTTGTATGAAATCATATTACTATCAGTACATATCAGTTTGACGACTATTTAGAGGCCCTGGCCCCTAGGACATGGTCCAGTGACTTTGAATTAATAAGCATTTTTCAATGTTAAGTTTTCTGCTTGAGTTAGTTTGATAGTATCTACATTGATAGATCAAGGATATTTTGTATGAAGTTCCATTACTATAAGTACTTATCTGTTTGACAATTATTTTGAGGCCTGCCCCCTAGGTCATGGTCCAGTGACTTTGAATTAATTAGCAATTTTCAATATTAAGTTTTCTGCT
Organism: Mytilus californianus; assembly: GCF_021869535.1. NCBI lineage: Eukaryota > Metazoa > Mollusca > Bivalvia > Mytilida > Mytilidae > Mytilus > Mytilus californianus. The sequence goes on from NW_026262581.1 coordinate 1,638,486, forward strand.
TGAGTTAGTTTGATAAGATCTACTTGTGATAGATCATTGATATTTTGTATGAAATTGTATTACTATCAGTACAATGTTAAGTTTTCTGCTTGAGTTAGTTTGATAGGATCTACTTGTGATAGATCAAGGATATTTTGTATGAAGTTGCATTACTATAAGTACATATCTGTTTGATGACTATTTTGAGGCCTGCCCCCTAGGTCATGGTCCAGTGACTATGAATTAATTAGCAAATTTCAATATTAAGTTTTCTGCTTGAGTTAGTTTGTTAAGAACTACTTGTGACAGATCAATGATATTTTGTATAAACTTGCATTACTGTCTGTATATCTCAGTTTGTCAACGATTTCAAGGCCCTGTACACAAGATCATGGTCCAGCGACTTTGAATTAATAAGCAATGTTGCTGTCCATCAGGTTGTCCTTTTCTGAATTTTATGCAGACAGGCGAGACATATCTCTGTGTCAACATTTTATTATGTGGGTTATGTGGAGTACCATAATCAGCCATGAATAAGCTGTATTGATACATACCTTTTTTCGCCACAGGAATTCAGGAAAAACATTGTTGCTACTTGTTGAAAATGTCTAGTGAAACTGGCAATTTCAAGTTCACAGTCTTGGATTTTGATACGATAATTATGAAGATGTGGGGAATACCTTAATCAGACAGCAAAAGTAACCAAAAGACATCTAGAGGGAAGCATACAATCTTCAACAATAGACATCTAGAGGGCAGCATACAATCTCCAACAATAGACAGGTGTCTGTACAAATGCCACAATCTATATTGCCTGATTCTATAAAACTTGTGAATAAATTTAACAGAAAGATCAAAGATAAAAATACAAATAACAACAAAAATATGATATGACAAGACAACCACTGACAGGGTTCCTTACTACGGACGGACACATGCATATTTAGCAGTTAAAACTATTTTTTCAGATCTCAACCTTCTATTTTTTTTTAATCTTGATCATTGAACTGACAAAATGTACATAAAACAACATAGTCATACAATAAAGAAACTTTAAAATAAAAATATAAGAGATAACACTGAACAACAATTATGTTGATATTCAAATATTGCTGTCAGCTAAACAGCTGAACATATTCCTAAAGACTTGAATCATGGTACATATTTCCCAAAATGAATTTATTTAGTTTATTCAGATACAATTAAGAATGATAAAGAGTACGAGATTGAGATTTGTGGCAGGATTATTCTACAAACCTTTCTGATTTTAAATTGATATGAAAGGAAAACTTCGTATTGCCTTTTGACATTTGCCTCATTGAATTATAAAAGTGTTCTTTAATGTATATTGGAATTATGCATGTTAATATATATTTTTGCTCATTGCCTAATTCATTTCATATTTTGATGTAAACTGACAAATTTGTGATTCATTTCACAGTTCTGGGCACTGCATTTCTTGACAAAAGGGGTGAACACCCAAGGAAACAGTAAAGCTAATAAGGTTGTTGGTCTTATAACTTGCTTTCTCATTTAGAGTGTATATTCATTGAGACATTTGAATTGCATTGCATGTTGCATGGTGTTGGGGATCAAGAATATTTCAAGCAAGCAGTATTCAATCTCGTTTAATGATAGTACATAAAACTTTCAAGCCTTATTTAAAAAATGACTGTAGACCTGTTCACTTAAGCTAATAGTTTCTGTATTGGATGAATTAACAAACTAATCAGCCTCTGTACAATCATGTTATTTGACTATGTTGCCTCATTCCTCAGTTCAATATAGCTATGTACTGTAAATTCAAAAACTATTGGGTTCATTTATTATTGAGATTTTTGTCTCACCAGAGATGAAAGTTGCGGAAATTGAGACATAGGGTTTGCTTTTCCAGCAACGGTGACGGCGTCATCAATTGATAAGTTTTCTGCATAAGTTATTCTGATAGGAACTACTTCTGATAGATCAACTATATTTTATACAAAGTTGCATTACTATCAATACTGTTTGACGACTATTTTGAGGTCCTGTCCCCCTAGGTCATGGTCCAGTGACTTTAAATTAATTAGCAATTTTCAATGTTAAATTTTCTGCTTAAGTTTGTTGTGATAGATCAACAATATTTTATATGAAGTCACATTACTATCAGTACATATCAGTCTGACGACTATTTTGAGGCCCTGAACCCAAGGTCATGGTCCAGTGACTTTGAATTAATTAGCAATTTTCAATGTTAAATTTTCTGCTTAAGTCAGTTTGATAGGATCTACTTGTGATAGATCAACTATATTTTATATGAAGTCGCATTACTATCAGTACATATCAGTCTGACGACTATTTTGAGGCCCCGAACCCTAGGTCATGGTCCTGTGACTTTGAATTAATTAGCAATTTTCAATGTTAAATTTTCTGCTTAAGTCAGTTTGATAGGAACTACTTGTGATAGATCAATGATAGTTTCTATAAAGTTGCATTACTATCAGGACATATCAGTTTGAAGACTATTTCGAGGCCCTGCCCCCTAGGACATGGTCCAGTGACTGAATTAATTAGCAAATTATAATGTTAAGTTTTCTGCTTGAGTTAGATTGATAGGAACTACTTACAATAGACAAAGATATTTTCTATAAAGTTACATTACTGTCTGTACATCTCAGTTTGTTGACCATCTCTAGGCCCTGCCTGCATGAATATGGTCCAGCGACTTTGAATTAAAAAGCCATGTTGCTGTCCATCAGATTCTTTTTCTGAATTTTAATGCGACAGGCGAGACATATCTCTGTGTCAACGGTTTATTTTAGAATGGACAAAAATGTGAGATTAATTATTGCAATTTCATGAAAATAAGCATATAGGTATATGTATCAGAATGCGACTTCTAATTATTGTGATACTCACTCAGTTTCATTATTCCCATTTATAAAAATCTCACATTATTTTCTGAATTTACAGTAATCTGGAATTATTTGTGCCTTAATAACACTTTAAAACAATGTTATAGACATTATGAGCAGCTAGCTTTTATTTCTGCACTGTCAAAAGGTCAATAGCAGACCACACAACAACAAAAGCAAATTTAATTGTGATTCTGATAATACCCATTTTAAGATATCTCAAAGTAAACAAATGTTTCAATGTTAATTCTCTATCTAATTAGTGAATTATATTGTGAATACAGATAACAAAATGTTTTTATATTTATCTATGTTTTAAAGGAATTTGTACGAATGAAATTCTAAAACCCTTTAGAAAATTCTTAGTTGTTTTGGGGTAAAAAGCAGATAAGAGAATAACATGCAACATGCTTTTCATATATCATTTTACAGCCATATTATAATGTTATAAATCTGTCATTATTGGCCAGTAATGGGTGATTATTTCCATGCAATATCTTTGCTTCTACCTGGTCACCATTTTTCTCTGAAATTTTGTAACAAATGATGAAATTTACTTATTATTGAAGATTGTGTTTTCTGCTTTTTTTTCTTTCTTAAAACTGGAAAAAATGCACAAATGCATCATTTGGCTTTGAAAATACCTTATATAGCAACACTACACAGCTAATTGCTTATAAAAGTGTGCTGTTTTATGATATGAAACAATAAATAATTAAATGCACTCAAAATATTTGATAAATAGACTAAAGATTGAGCTATTTCATATGCACACTTAAATCATGTAGTTAGTTTTATTTATTACAATAAGTTGTATAAAGTTAATATTCAATGAGGCAGTTGTCAAAGGAAAATTGGAAGTTTAAACCATACAATATTTAAATTTCTTCAAAGTAATTGACCTAGTTATATGTTTTACCAATTGTTTGATAAACAAATTGACAAGGTCTTTAAATGTTTATGTAAGACATTAAACAGACACTCTAACCTATTATACACAATCTTATCATAAAGAAAGTCTGTATACAGATTAGTTTTTCAATTTGTTAATTTCTAATGACTAAAATTAATTATGCAATACATTGTTTCATTTTTACAGATAAATTTTCCTCTTTGCACAATAGCACATACACCAAGACTTCCAGAACACTGTATAGAATATGTCCGAATCTTATTGTGGCCAAAAGAGGAACCTTTCGGAGGTAAGGAAAGTTTTATTTTGATAGTCCATACAACAACAGATTTTTATTTTTCAACAACAAAAGGACTAGGAGGAGATAATATTCACATTTTGTTTACCCTTTTACACTATTATGATAAACACATGTACTTCTGTGTGTCTAAACAAGAACAAATTACACTATTATGATAAACACATGTACTTCTGTGTGTCTAAACAAGAACAAATTAGAACTGTACCTTTCGTCATAAAGTTCTAATTGTATCCTTGGATAGAATAGAACTGTGACCCTCATTAGCAAATAAATGGATTTCTGCTAACTTTCAAATAATTTTTTTTGCACAATGCCATTATGCAGATGATTATTCTGGTTTATTTTTTATGGAATTTATTTTTGGGGTTCCCCATAGCATAACATGGGCTTAAATATATCTGTAGAAATGCCTTCCACCATTTGTATCTGTAACTCCTACATAACTAGGCACCATGTCAATCAAATATTGTTGGGGGAAACAATTTAAATAATCGTTAAAAAAATCCATTTATATTAGAATTAAGAATGGAAATGGAGAATGTGTCAAAGAGACAACAACCCGACCAAAGAGCAGTAAACAGCCAAATGGCACCAATGGGTTTTCAACGCAGCGAGAAAATTCCACATCAGGAGGCGGGCTTCAGCTGGCCCTTAGACAATAATGTAAACTAGTTCATTGAAATTAAACTCTGAAACATATGAATGAACTAAAAATATTAAATTAAAAAACACACAAGACTAACAAAGTCTTCAGGTTCCTGACTTGGGACAGGAGCATAAATGCAGTGAGGTTAAACAGGTTTTGTGAGATCTCAATCCTCCCCTATACCTCTAGCCAATGTGGAATAAACAAACACACAGTAAAACTCAGTTTAAAAGAAGTATGAGTCCGATGTTAGAATAGGTAACAGAAGAAACTAAGCAAAATAACAATGATTAGTTTATTTTTTCTACATAATACTGTTGTAACAGAGGTAAGTCCAGTAAAATGTTATGACCACTCCTCCTCTATGAATACTTGCCCTGAAGCTCTTATTGTAGGATTGTTTTTCATCATTTGTAACTAACCAGACTATACTGCCTTGAAAGCTTACAAGCAATAAAAGAATACTTACTATTGTTACATATTGTTTTACATTTTAGCTGATGTAACAATCGATGGTGATGAACCTGATCATATTAACTGGATAATGGATAAGTCTATAGAGAGAGCTAATGAATTTAAAATTTCTGGTATAACTTACAGACTGACACAAGGTAATTGTCAGGGTATTAACAGGGAGAGACTTTCTCTAAATAGGGGACTGTATTAAACATTTGTTTTAGTCGAGCCTGCGACTTTTGTCGCAAAAGAGAGACATAGCGATCCTACATTCCGTCGGCGTCCACAAATATTCACTCTGTGGTTAAAGTTTTTGAAATTTTAATAACTTTCCTAAACTATCCTGCATTTTATCCTGCATTTCAACCAAACTTGGACAGAAGCTTGTTTATGATCATAAGATAGTATCCAGAAGTAAATTTTGTAAAAAAAAAATCCTGTTTATCCGTATTTTACTCATAAATGGACTTAGTTTTTCTGCCAGTTAACAATACATTCACTCTGTGGTTAAAGTTTTTCAGATTTTAATAACTTTCTTAAACTATCCTAGATTTGTACCAAACTTCGACTGAAGCTTGTTTATAATCATAAGAAAGTATCCAGAAGAAAATTTTGTAAAAAAAAAATCCTGTTTATCCGTATTTTTCTCATAATTGGACTTGTAACTATCCTGGATTTGTACCAAACTTGGACAGAAGCTTGTTTATGATCAAAAGCTAGTATCTAGAAGGAAATTTTGTAAAAATTTATTTCCTGTTTTTCCGTATATTACTTATAAATGGTCTTAGTTTTATTCCAGTTAACATTACGTACAGTCTGCAGTTAAAGTTTATAAAACATTTATTAGATTCATAAACCTTCTTGGATTTTTACCAAAGTTGAACAGAACTTCTTACAATCAAAAGATAGTACATGTATCCAGAGGAAAATTTTTAATAATTTTTTCCCCATTTTTGTTGAGCCTGCAACTACAGCAAAAGTAGGCGAGACACTGGATTCCGCGGAACCCTTACGAATGTTTTAATCTCGTACTTAAAATTTTTACATTTTCCCAAAAGGGAAAGAATAGAGTCATACCACGAGTCATACTAAGTACAGAATCAAGTTGATTATTAATGAAAAAGAAAAAAGTTGTATAAGTTATTATTATTTTGATAATATCTGATAAAAAACAAAGATATTGCAATTAAAAGGGAACTAAACTTTGTTTTTTTTTTCATCTTTGTTGTGTTGAAAACTTGATGATAAGTTGATAGATATGCTTTGCCAATCCTAAGTACAAGAAAAGTTAGAAAGAAACAACCTGTTTTGTACCTCAAGTAATTGCATCATTTGTATGTACACATTGGATTGGTAATGTTTCTAAAAAAATCTGCACCTGGAATTAGTGTATAAGCTGTAGAGTAAAGCTTGAACAGATTTGATCATTTTGTAGCTTGTATATCATGCTAGATAAGAAGAGACTGAAACTTTTACAAGAACTGGATAATGTCTGAAAGTTTCAAAACACAAAGATACACTTGTCCTCTCAGTTATGGTCTATATGCTTGGTAACTAACGATAATTTTTATGTTGAAAGGTAAATGGAAAGGTTTTTCAGAAACTGTGAATATTAGCAAAGCCTTGATGACTTAATTTGTCTTCAATGTAACATCCTAAGTATGATTTGTCAGAATTTTTGTATAGAAAGGTTAATTTGAGAAACACTGCCAGCTTAATTAACATAGAACACAAGCGTCGCCCAAAATTAACAAAAACAGTATTGTTTTATTTAAGAACATTCATTCAATATTTGATAAAACATTTAATTAATTAATGAATTTTTAATTCTAAAAATCTGAGATATATTTGATTGTAGGGCCAGTTTGCCCACAAATCATACCTTGTCCTTTATATCTCAAATATATATGATATATAGAAGAAAAAAATAAACCTATGCATTTTATTATGTTTTTAGAAATAGCATGATAAAACATAGAGGGGCATTATGTTTTCTGGTCTGTCAGTCCATTTTATTCTGTCCCATATCAGCTATTAGTTTTTGGTTAAGATATTTTACAATGAAGCTGTGATCACCTCAACTTCATACTTATATTTTACAATGAAGCTGTGATCACCTCAACTTCATACTTATATTTTACAATGAAGCTGTGATCACCTCAACTTCATACTGATATTTTACAATGAAGCTGTGATCACCTCAACTTCATACTTATATTTTACAATGAAGCTGTGATCACCTCAACTTCATACTTATATTTTACAATGAAGCTGTGATCACCTCAACTTCATACTTATATTTTACAATGAAGCTGTGATCACCTCAACTTCATACTTATATTTTACAATGAAGCTGTGATCACCTCAACTTCATACTTATATTTTACAATGAAGCTGTGATCACCTCAACTTCATACTTATATTTTACAATGAAGCTGTGATCACCTCAACTTCATACTTATATTTTACAATGAAGCTGTGATCACCTCAACTTCATACTTATATTACACATGTTTATGATAATGTTAACTTTCTTTTACAAAATTATAGTTTTGACCAATTTTTCATGGTTCACTGAATACAGTTATGTGATAGTCTTAAATTAGTACGTTCTCAGGTCAAATTTTTGGATTAAGGTAGTAAATATTATTTTTTTATTTTATGCCAGATTATGATTTTGATTCCTAATTTCACAGTTCACTGAACATGTACAGTTCTCAAGTAGTTTTAGGTTAAGTTAGTTTACCATGAAGTTGTGGTCACATAACTTGACATATCATACTCATGTCCATTGTTATGCCTACATTTAAAGTTTTACACCCAATTATGATTTGCCCCCTATTTTATGGTTCACTGAACATGGATACATGATAGTGGGAGTGCAGCATGGTGCCCTTTGGACACATGTTCTTATTTTGAATTTACTACAACTTAAAGACTTAAATAGATAATTTCAATTACAGGTGTAGTAAAAAGAATTATTCCAGCCGTAGCCTCAACAAATGCAGTTATTGCAGGTATTAATATATTCGTTTCAAGATTCCTATTTCATTTGAAACCTTATATGAAAATAACACAAGCAACAATATTTGTTGCTTCGTTAGTAAATTAGGCATACTTTTATGTCCCAGGAAGTCCTAAAACAGCCCTCTAAACTCTAATTAGCTTGTCATTTACTATGAGTTATAGGTCAACTATATTTGTTATAAAGAGTGTTTGTAAGGCATACATGGGATAGGCATGTGACACAAAGTATCAATCAAAAGGAAGAGTTCTCACAGAATGCTAGTTCAAAGCTCAATTTCAATTGATAAATAAACCATGCTTGTCCATCAGTACACCTCTGACATTGTTCAATGGTCAAGCTGAAGCTTTCCTGCTATAGTCAAAGTATTAAGTTACTTTTGTATAATGAGTCAATAGTGTGAAGCTTTCTTGCTTAGGTCAGTCACAGTTTCTATGAATAATAGGTCAATAGTATGAAGCTTTCTTGCTTAGATCCAAGTCACAGTTACTATTAATAATAGGTCAATAGTGTGAAGCTTTCTTGCTAAGGTAAGAGTCTCAGTTACTATACTATAAATAATAGGTCAATATTATGAAGCTTTCTTGCTTAGATCCAAGTCACAGTTACTATGAATAATAGGTCAATAGTGTGAAGCTTTCTTGCTTAGGTCATAGTCTCAGTTATTATGAATAATAGGTCAATAGTGTGAAGCTTTCTTGCTTAGGTCATAGTCACAGTTACTTTGAATAATAGGTCAATAGTGTGAAGCTTTCTTGCTTAGGTCATAGTCTCAGTTATTATGAATAATAGGTCAATAGTGTGAAGCTTTCTTGCTTAGGTCATAGTCACAGTTACTTTGAATAATAGGTCAATAGTATGAAGCTTTCTTGCTAAGGTCATAGTCTCAGTTACTATGAATAACAGTTTCAAGTCCTTAGAACAAATTCAAGATGTAAACGTATTCTTGACAGGGGTCACCAAGCTCAAAATCAATTGAAAATGTGAATACAAGATTAAACAAATACAAAAAAGACTTTTTATTGGAGAGTAATATGTTAAACCAGGTTTTAAGATGTATCCAAAAGGTAAGTGTTGGTGATTGTGTATCACAAGAAAAACTATAACCCATAAGTTATGAATTAGATTATGAATAATGATGTATGTGGTGATGACAATAATTTTGATATGGAAAGCCTTAGATGTGATAATACCTTTGTTATTTTTCATTTTTCAGCTGCCTGTTCAACAGAAGTATTTAAACTTGCAACAAGGTAAAGATTTGTATTAGGATACAATAGTGTTTTTTAACAGGTTAAAAATTACAGTGTTAAAATCTTTTGTTTATATGCAAGAAAAACTAGGGTACTTAAATGATTCTCAAAAGAATGAACATTTTAGTTCAACTGACCTTACATGTCAGCGTGACCTTTTTCCATTGTTATTTCATAAAAAAAAACATATTCAAGGTCATCTGTTAAGCCTGGAGAAATATTGTATCTGCCCTTATCACATGATATACTGTGGTGGAATCTATTTCTCTCAAGGTCATCTGTTAAGCATGGAGAAATATTGTATCTGCTCATCACATGATATACTGTGGTGGAATCTTTTTCTCTCAAGGTCATCAGTTAAGCATGGAGATATATTGTATCTGCCCTTATCACATGATATACTGTGAAGGAATCTATTTCTCTCAAGGTCATCAGTTAAGCATGGAGAAATATTGTATCTGCCCTTATCACATGATATACTGTGGTGGAATCTATTTCTCTCAAGGTCATTTGTTAAGCATGAAGAAATATTGTATCTGCCCTTATCACATGATATACTGTGGTCGAATCTATTTCTCTCAAGGTCATCTGTTAAGCATGGAGAAATATTGTATCTGCCCTCATCACATGATATACTGTGAAGGAATCTATTTCTCTCAAGGTCATCTGTTAAGCATGGAGAAATATTGTATCTGCCCTTATCATATGATATACTGTGGTGGAATCTATTTCTCTCAAGATCATCTGTTAAGCATGGAGAAATATTGTATCTGCCCTTATCACATGATATACTGTGAAGGAATCTATTTCTCTCAAGGTCATCTGTTAAGCATGGAGAAATATTGTATCTGCCCAGATCACATGATATAATGTGGTGGAATCTATTTCTCTCAAGGTCATCTGTTAAGCACGGAGAAAAATTGTATCTGCTAATATCACATGATATACTGTGGTGGAATCTATTTCTCTCAAGGTCATCTGTTAAGCATGGAAAAATATTGTATCTGCCCTTATCACATGATATACTGTGAAGGAATCTATTTCTCTCAAGGTCATCTGTTAAGCATGGAAAAATATTGTATCTGCCCTTATCACATGATATACTGTGAAGGAATCTATTTCTCTAATGAATTTAAGACCAAATATCATTGTATGGAAGTAATGTTTATCTTTCTTTTATATTGATCTACAAAATGATCCTCATCTTTCTATGTGATGTCATCACTCATCAGACATAGTCACTTTTTCATTACCGGTACATAACAATAGCAAAATCAGAGGAAAGCAAGAACATTTTACACCATCATTGAAGTTTAACCAATAAGATCAAGCAAATCACATGTTGAAAAAAAGATCGACCATAAGAAGAAAGCATAAATCAAATTGAATTAGAGAAAGTTTTATATATTGTAATTCAGATTAACTTATATTTTTTTTCAGTTGCTGTTTACCCCTAAATAATTACATGAACTTTAGTGATATTGATGGTATATATACGTATGCCTTTGAGGCCATGAAAAAGGTATGAAGTAACTTTATATAGTCACTGAAACACTGCTTACTTGTTAAATTTTTGCGGTCGTATATTGGTATCAGGTCGTCAGCATTGTCCGAAGACATTTTGTTTCCGGAAAATAACTTTAGTTTAAGTGTATGGATCTCTATGAAATTTAACCAAAAGGTTCAATACAACAATAGGAAGGTTGGGATTGTTTTTGGAGATGATGTTGCCAACCATTTAGGAATTAGGGGCCAAAACAAGCATTTTTTCTAGTTTCAGGACAATAACTTGTGTATAAGTATTTTGATTGCTCTGAAATTGTACCACAAGGTTCAATACCACAAGTAGAAGGTTGGGATCCATTTTGGGGGTAATTGCCCAAACCGTTCAGGAATTAAGGGCCCAAAAGGGTCTAAAACAAGCATTTTTATACACCCGTTTACGGGACGTATTATGGTATACCGTTGACCGTCTGTCCGTCCGTCCGTCGTCGACATGTCGGACATTAATTCAAAATCGCTTTAACCAATATGCATGAAACTTTGGTGAATTGTTTATATCTATTGATGTGAGCTCCCTTTTGATTTTTATAAATTTTAGACTATACGTTTCCGATTTATGGGGTTTTATTCATTACAAAAAGGGGGATTTTCCAGTTTGCAGACAATAACTCAAAAATGCTTTCAGCATTTTTTATGAAACTTTGGTAAATTGTTTATATCTACTTTTGTAAGCTCCCTTTTGATTTTTATAAATTTTCGAAATTAGGTTTCGGAGTTATAAGATTTTATTTGTTTATAGTCTGACAACAGATTTACTAAGCATTGCGCAACAGCACAGTGTATTGCACAACAGCAAGAAATCTTTAATTGAATATAAATTCAATTCATATAACCAATTTCAATTTCTTTGACTACATTTATTCAGAAACCTGTAATATGTCAAATATATAATTACCATCCAAATTCAGACCTGTATCAAGCTTGAATATTGTGTCCATTTTTGCCCCAGCTGTTCAGGGTTGGACCTCTGCGGGTGTATCCAGCTGCGCTCAGCAAAGCAGTTTATTCTAGTTTTCAGACAATAACTTGTGTTTAAGTGTATGGATGTCTCTTAATTTGTACCACATTTTACAAAAAAAAAATTTCTTCAAAATTAATTTTTTTGGAAGAGGGGGTGTAAATTTTTAATTTTTTTTAAATTTTTTTTGGGGGGGGCAATTTTTTTTCCTCAAAAGAAAATGGTCTTCAAATATTATTTTTTTGGGAGGGGGGAGTAAAAAAAAATTTTTTTTTTGGGGGGGGGGGGTCCAAAGAAAAAAATTGGGGTCACAATTTATTTTGCTAATTCTTTGTATTTAGTCTGAAAACAGATTTACTAAGTATTGCACAACAGCACAGTGTATTGCACAACACAACAGCAAAAAATCTTCAATTGAATATAAATTCAAATCATACAACCAATTTCAAGTTCTTTGACACATTTATTCTGTGTCAGAAACCTATAATGTGTCAAATATTTAACTATAATCCAAATTCAGACCTGTATCATGCTTGAATATTGTGTCCATTTTTGCCCCAACTGTTCAGGGTTGGACCTCTGCTGTCGTATCCAGCTGCGCTCGGCGATGCAGTTTATTGTGTTTTGGTCTGTTTTTCAGATACTATAAGCATTAGTTCAACTTTATTTAGTGTATGGAATGATTATAAGGTGTGCATTTCTGTCTGGCAGTGTAATCTGACCTTGACCTCATTTTCATGATTCATTGGTCAATGTTAATTTTTTGTGTTTTGGTCTGTTTTTCCTTGACTTCATGGTCATGGATCTTTAAAAATGTTAAGTTTATGTGATACTTGTAGTAAAACCTTTATCTTTAAGACTTTCAACATAAAATCAATGGTCAGTCAAACAAGCAAGACATTTCAGCGTGTGCACTCTTGTTTTTCAATCGATGGGTTCATTTCTGATTGAATTTTCACCACCTTGGTACCACTAAAAGCAAATTTCAGTCGTTCGACTACTTAGACCATTTGGCCACCGAGGCCCCTGGGGAGTTTTATGTTTGTTAAATTTGTTCACAACCTTTGTAGACGTGGGACCGCTAAGATCTTGACATATTGTATTGACCCAATTATTGTTGAAAACTTTGTGTTGACCTTTACACGTCTGATTATATTATTTTTTTAGGTTTAGACTGTTAAGTCTACTGTCATTGACATTACAACATTTCCTTTTATTCATATACATTGTAGATTTATCATCTTAAATAAAACTTCCTATGCAAAATATATTTGAGGATTACTACATTATTACCAAATATCATCGATGGCTAAGATTAATAAATGATAAGATAAAAACAATAACTATGGCCGGACGATGTCCTTAAATATTTTGAGGGAGAGGAGATTTGCAAGAAATAATCTTTGCTGCATTCTTTAGCCATTACTGACATATAAAATGCTTTAGTATTGGAAATTATCAACTGACAGAAAAGTTCACATCAGAGACAATATGGAGTCCTGTTTTGTATTTTAAGTACTGATTTTATAGTCCTTAGAATCATGCACTACTAATCAACATTCTTACAATTATTCAATGCATCATTGTATCACTGTTGAAATCAGGAGATTTTTTATTAATTATCTCTTTCTTGTAAATCTGTGTACTTTCTGTGTATTTGTTGTGACATGTCAAGTGTTTGAGGACACATGATATTTAATTCATTTATTTGTTGTGACATGTCAAGAGTCTGAGGACACATGATATTTAATTCATTTATTTGTTGTGACATGTCAAGTGTCTGAGGACACATGATATTTAATTCATTTATCTGTTGTGACATGTCAAGTGTCTGAGGACACATGATATTTATTTCATTTATTTGTTGTGACATGTCAAGTGTTTTAGGACACATGATATTTAATTCATGATTAACATACATTGACAGGAAGATTGTATAGCCTGTACAAATATACCAAAAGCATTGAAATTTTCTGATGGTGATAAATTACAAGATATTTTAACATACCTAATAGACAGTGCTGAATAGTAAGTATTGGATTGTTAGTACATTTATTTATAAGACATGAAAGACAGGCCAATATAATGATGAAAAACTGTAATTTAGATATCTATTTAAAAGTTAGAAAAAAAATCAAATATATGAATTACATGTAGCTTATAAAACAAGAATCAGAACATACAGAAAATCTCATCAGCAAAAAACTTACTAAAATACTTAAGTGTTCATGTGGTACCATGCACAGCCTGAGAGCTTAAATAGTGTCAAACAATTAGGCAGCTATTATTTTATAAAAATAACAGTTTTGTTCTATATAAGAAATGTTGTCTGTCAAATTTCTTCTTTTTCTATTGATTGCAGACTTACACATATATGTATTATTTGATGTCACGCTCCAAATATTTATTCACCTGTTTTCTCTTTATCGATACTTTCAAATTTATTTATTTCATGACACATCTCTTTTAAATTTTTTTGTCTCGCTTGCGAAAATAATCGTGGAAGTCAGTTTGATAAGAACTACTTGAAAGAGATCAATGATATTTTTATAAAGTTGCATTACCATCAGTACATATCAGTTTGACAACTATTTCGAGGCCCTGCCCCCTAGGTCATGGTCCAGCGACTTTCAATTGATGAGCAATTTTCAATGTTAAGTTTTCTGCTTAAATCAATTTGATAGGAACTACTTGTGATAGATAACTGATATTTTCTTTACAGTTGCATTACTATCAGTACATATCAACTTGATGACTGTTTCGATGCCCTGCCCCCTAGGGTATGGTCCAGTGACTTAGAATGAACTGGAAATTTTCAATTTTCCCTTCAGTTAAATTTTGTTACGAAACGACATAAAAAGTATATTTGTAGACCTAGCCAGTCCCAACCCGTGGTTTATTTAGTATCAAGTTACTAAGATCATGATAGGCCTAGGTTGGACCAACTCCAGGCTTATTTGATATCCAGTTGCCAAGTTCATAACAGACATTTTTGAAAAGTCGTCTACACAGGCACTTACACCGACACTGATACCTACACAGACTACAAAAATAAAGGGACCGTATCAAAATGTCGAAACATACTGAGTTACCGTAATAACCTCGTAAAACTTGGTTGCAGAGATAAAAAAATATATTCTGTAATTTTTAACCGGATTTTCAAGTAAAAATCAGTTATTGATTTGGGGATGTACGACGGGCGGGCGGGCGTTTGTGAGTTATTGCCCTTTTTAATATCCATAAGTGGTATTTTTTTGTGAGTGAATTATTTTCCTTTGAACAGAAATTGTTAATTATATACATAAAGTTTGATTACACTAAGCCTATAGATAATTTTCACCTGTTTATATGTCCTGTTATCAGTTTACTAAACATATGGTTAATGTATTATCTTGAGAGGGGCCTCGGTGGCCGAGTGGTCTAAGTAGTTACTACTGTAATCACTAGCCAGTCAACACTGAGGTTGTGAGTTCGAACCCCGCTCGTGCAGGTGCACTCGACTCCAATCTTAATTGACTAGGATTGTAAGTTTTCCTATCGAAGGTCGTGGTTTTCTCCGGGCACTCCGGCTTCCTCCACCAATAAAAACTGGCCGCCACAAAATAGCCCAAAAGGGGTGCTTAAAAGTGGCGTTAAAACACCAAAATTCAAATCAAAATCAAATCTTATCTTGAGTGACAGATTTATTTGAAAATTTTCTGTTTTCTAAGTGTTGATGATTAAAAGCTATATAGCAGTAAATATAGTTAGAAGTTTACTGTTCATTATTAGACATTTTGAAGATAATTACAGATAAGTTTTTGTCTCACCTTGACAGTGTCAAAAAGCGAGACATAGGTATGCTGTTTCCGGAGACGGCGGCGACGGTGGCGTCAACAATGTATTAGTTTGTGATTAGGTCTAGTTCATGGTGAACCACTAGTGGTAGGTCAATAATATTTGGTATGCAGTTGTATTAGCATTGGCACATCTCATTACCATGGAGATTATTTGGCCCGCCCCCTCAGTCAAGGTCTATTGACTTTGAAACTTTTCATAGTTTACATGTATTAGTTTGTGATTAGGTCAGTTCAAGGGGAACCATTAGTGGTAGGCCAATGTTAATTGGTGTTCAGTTGTATAAGCATTAGCGCATCTCATTTCCATGGAGAATATTTGGCCCCGCCCCCTCAGTCATGGTCTATTTACTTTGAAACTTTTGCTTAGTTTACATGTATTAGTTTGTGATTAGATCAGTTTAAGATGAACTGCTAATGTTAAGTCAATGATATTTGGTATGCAAATTTATTGGCATTTGCAAGTATCGTTTCCATGGAGATTATATAGCCCCACCCCTGATCATAGTGCATTGACTTTGAAACTTTTACATAGTTTACAAGTTAATGTTTGTGTTTAGGTTTGTTTAAAGGGAACGACTTATAATAAGTCAATGGTATTTGGTATGCAGTTTTATTAGCATTGGCACACATCATTCCATGGAGACTGTTTAGCCATGAACCTTCAGTCATGGTTCATCGACTTTGAATATTTGCATAACTTATATGTTAAGGTATTGCTATTTTAATTTCAACATTTGCATTATCAAAATTACAAAAAACGAGACATATCTCTGTGATAACAGTTTATATAGATTTTTAAAAGACATTCTATTAATGATACATTGTAAATTAAATTTTTGATTTTTTTTCTTTTCTTTGGTAAATTGTTAATTGTTTGTTATTCTGTAAAAACTAATTTTCTGAATTATATATATATATTTTATACGCCCGTTTACGGGACGTATTCTGGTATACCGTTGCACATCTGTCTGTTCGTCCGTCGTCAACATGTCTGACATTAACTCAAAAACGCTTTAAATAGTATGCATGAAACTTGGGTGAATTGTTTATATCATTTGACATGAGCTCCCTTTCGTTTTTTATAAATTTCAGTTTTACCGTTTCCGAGTTTTTGGGTTTTATTCATTAAAAAGGGGGGATTTTCCAGTTTTCCGACAATAACTTAAGAACGCTTTCACCAACTTGCAAGAAATTTTGATGAATTGTTTATATCTATTGACATGAGCTCCCTTTAGAATTTTATAAATTTTAGATTTTTACATTTCTGAGTTGTGGGGTTTTATTCATTACAAAAAGGGGGGATTTTCCAGTTTTTGGACAATAACTCAAAAATGCTTAAAGCAGTTCGCATGAAACTTTGGTGAATTATTTAAAGCTATTGATGTAATCTCCCTATTGATTTTCATAAATTTCAAATATGATATTGAGAAGAAATTGAACTTTATTTGTTTATAGTCTGACAACAGATTTACTAAGTATTGCGCAACAGCACAGTGTATTGCACAACAGCAAGAAATCTTTAATTGAATATAAATTCAATTCATATAACAAATTTCAAGTTCTTTGACTACATTTATTCAGAAACCTGTAATATGTCAAATATTTAATTACAATCCAAATTCAGACCTGTATCAAGCTTGAATATTGTGTCCATTTTTGCCCCAACTGTTCAGGGTTGGACCTCTGCGGGCGTATCCAGCTGCGCTCAGCAAAGCAGTTTATTTTGATTAGGTGAATTCCTTTCAAAACTTAGCTTATATTGTCTATTAATAAACATATATTTAGATTTCTGTTTTTGGGCCCAGTTTTCAAGTTGGTCCAAATCGGGGTCCAAAATTAGAATGTGTTTGATTTCAACATAAATTGAATATATATAGGGTTCTTTGAAATGCTGAATCTAAACCTGTATTTACTTTCATTATAAGTTAGATAATACCATATCGAGGTACAAAGGGTCATAAATTAAACTTTTGTTTAATCATGGAAGTATTATATTGACAGGAACTCCAACAAGCGGACTTCAAACGTTTATAGTGCGCTGCCGCAAAATCGTTAAGTATCTCCTAATTAACTCGACATGTCATATGGATGCATGGGTTCCGATCAAATTTTTGGAACCTTGTGATTGATCGTATTTACGGAACATACCGAAATAAGCGGATGTGTACTTGATTGCCAAGGAAATAACATTTACCGACTATGTTAAGTCAGTTTTACCGGGTTTTGCTGCGTAAAAACAAATAAAAAGAAAGCAATTATTATCGCATTTTACTGCTAACTTTGACAAATATTTTAATGAAGTGTTTACTGAAAGAATTTCCAACAAAAATTTGATTCAAAAGTTGGTTCCCTGTAGCGGCAGCGGGCCGGGGAGATTAAAGGGTTTTGATGGCAAATGATGATTAGTATGTGGAACAGTAGAACTACATAAATGGCAAAGTTCCTCCATATCAGTTTACTGAAAAAAAGTATTGCTAGCTATTCTTCATTTGATTCAGTTGTAGTAAAAATGTAACCATCCCCCTTTTGTGCTAACAATGTGAAAAAAATATTTTCATTACTGACAACCAACTGATTAATTTCAAGAAGATACCATATGAAACATTTCCTCCCCCCCCCCCCCCAAAAAAAAATAAATTAAAGAGTTAAACCACAATTGTTTGCATGGACATCATTTTCACCGTGATTTGTTTTTCAGTTATTTGTTTTGTACATAAATCAGGTCAATAGTTTTCCGTTGTTTGAATATGACTATGCTATATGGGTTTTGCTAAAATATGTTAAAGGCTATAGTTGTAAACTTCTATGTCATTTGGTCTCTGGTGGAGAGTAGTCTCATTGGCAATCATACCACATCTTCTTATTTTTATATTGAATTATAATTAATTTCTTGTGTAAGGAAAGAAATAGTTGTAATCTGCATGTATATATGAGGTTTACTGCTAACTTTGATAAATATCTTGTTTATTTGTTTACTGAAAGTCCAATGTCAAATAGTTCATGCATTTCAACAAAAACAAAATATTATAAATTGCTAAACAAACGCTGCAAGATGTTTCAGAGCTGTTAGGCCTTTACAAATAAATTTAATTCTAATGATAAAATTTTAAGAATATACTGCTTAGGACCCAGCATTATGATTGTTCTTTAAATGCATTGAAATATTTAAAGTTAAAGGGATACTTCGCAAAAAAATGAAAAATTGATATTATGTTGATTATGTATAAAAAAGCACAAATTCATAAATATTAAAGTTTAATTCTGCTAGATAAGAGATCACCATCGATTTTAAATTTAGAGTATCACTTCTCCGTGTGCGGCCATTTTGACATCATCTCCGAATAGAAACCACGATATATCTATAAACCACAAAGGTCAAAAAAGAGCAGTAACCTAACATAGCCGTAATTGAGTGTCGATATCTTGTCAAGCGAAAATCTAGTGTGTTCATAATTCTTTTATGTACTAATCTTATTTAAATAAATTCAGACCTTCCCTTATCTGATCACCAGCATGGCTAAAGGAGTTGTTCCCAGAGGTATTGTAATTTGACACGTCCAGGTATTCAAGCGATTTCCTGTCGGGCTTTAAAACTCTTATTACACAATTACAAAAAGCAAGTTCATGCATCACTTCACCTCTGAGGGTATTGAGAAGTTTACACGGCCGATAACTTGTAACTTTCCATTTTGAAACTATCAGGTGAATATACATCTTTGTCTTGCGTGTCCGGTAGCGATATACTAGTCTTTACTAAACCATAGATATAATAGCCATTATATATATGACTAAACTCTGATTGTCTCATACGCTGGTTTATAAATAACATTTATGGTGTAAAGAATATTTATGAAAATCTAAATAATTCCAAAAAAAGATTTGATAAAATAAAAATATATTTACATATTTTCCAAACGTAAATTGGGGAAAATGTAAGTAATTACTCTTTGTCAATCATTGGATTATACGCCTAGATAGAAGGTTACGGAACTATAGATAGTCGCAATTTAGAATATATACATATATATTGAATATACGAGAGAAACATCCAAAACCAATCTGATTTAAATACAGGTCAATATCTACATAGTAAAATCACAGATTTTTATTTCAATCAGATTATTTTGAACAGTTTAAGAAAGTCATCATCATCTCAATGGTTGTGTATTATGTATAATAATGTGAACATGGTTCTTATACCGGTAGCACCTCATGTCAATTTTTCTGTTCCGACATGCATGTAATATATATGCCACTGGACGTACACTAATGATCCCAAAAAAGCTTATTTGAAGAAATAAAGAAACTTCACTCCGAATAGACTGATAGTAGTTGTATTAACGGGTTGATTAATTTATTAAGTTACCTTAAAAAGGGGGGGGGGGGGGGGATAAACCATTCCTTATATTGCACTTATGTATAAAATATTAAATGAGAGTAATATAAGAGAAAATATAAATACGAAAAGTCGCGTATCTGGTAGAAAAAGTCTCACCATGAACTATAATAGGATTTTACGTACGATTGCAATTCTTAATCGAAATAACAGACAGTCATTTAAATACATGCATGTACGCTGTGATCAAAAGGGGTGTCGCGATTGCATAGTTTTCATCAAAAATCCTTTTCAAGTTTACTTTATACTTTCCTGTTATTTTTATAAGTTAACAGAGACATGTATACATCTCTAGTTAACGACAATCAACTATATAAGTATCTGAATCTGATGTGACTTACCGTTCATCTCTTTCTTTTTTCTTGTTTAAAAAAAAATATTTTGGCAGGAATATATACATTGTAAGATATACTGTTCGCAGGTTGGGGAAGGGGGAGGTGGAGGGGGTTGGAGGTCAAGTCTATCGAAAGTTACAAAATAAGAACGTTGTATTTATGAATTTACAAGAAGAATTCTGTTCTTGGACGTAGTTTTCTTTTTTTTCCAGTTCAGTGATTTAAATTGAGAAAAAAATCTAGTAAGAATTTAATTCGTTTGCATTGCTACATTCTTTATCGGTGGTGATTAACCTTGACATTTCCGGGTATTACAGATCTACTTGTATATTACCTGAATGTGGTTAGGTGAAGTCCCATGAGGTCTTACGTATACAGGTTCACATTTATAATGGTTTCTGATATAACAATTAGGTTTTATGACATTCACACTTCTGCATGTTCTGTATACCAAATTCTTATCTTTTTTTTCAAACCGAATGAGGATGTGCATATTTTCCAGGAAAAATATTGAGTATCAAAGTATCAAATTAATTTCGGGATTTTTTCCTTTCTTGGTATTAAATCACAAAAATTTAAAGAATATACTGCTTGTCTGCTTTAGGAGTATCTTGTCAGTTAAAAAAGACATATGTGTGTCTCTGGGTTTAGAGTTGGTTTATGAATGAATGATAAGTCTTGCAAAGGTACAAGATAAAAGCATATAAAAGATTAATTCTGCCGGTCTGTCTCCATTTAAAAAAGGAAAGTTGACGTTAGATTGATTTTGTAAAAATTTTTGAACATCGTTGGTCAAATAGCTAAAGAATTTCTACATTGTGAGATTTAGAATATGTTGATAAGGGCATTCCCATTTAGGTCAATGTAGATGACCCGTAGATCGCTTTGGACGGACCAAACTATATTAATGTAACTGGTAATTTTATCTGCACATTTAAATATTCAAGGTTACCGATGATAATTTAAAATAGTACAGTTTTGATTTATACGCTCGTTTTCGTGGGCCATTTTTATTTATAAAAATATTAGATTTAAAGTAATTCAGAATTTCGATGTTACATACAAAAAACTCACCTATTTATTTGAAAACTGAGCTAACGTAAAATATTAAAAAGATATATAACAGCGATTCAGGTATTTACCACCATATTCCTCCCAAAATGATTTAAAAAAAATCTGTCTCAAACCTGCACTTCTGTTTTATAGTTCTGTTTTTTTCTTCATGTTTTTCATACCTGCAACGGTGAACCCTTGAGGCCAAACAACACTCTAGTGAAGATCAAAGGATTAAAATTACATAATGCTAATCTTTTAATTATCGTGAATTTAACCACGCCTTTACAAGGTGGTGTCAGTATAATACACATGCATTGTATTTACACAGTTCTAGACTGAAGCAAGGATTTATATAGTAAGACACCCTCGACTGAAGTAATAGGTGAGAATACAAACATGCATTACTATTACACTATCAGTTATATATGTTTGTTCGGCATATCCGTCGGAAAAAAATCATTCTATTGTATGATTTAATTTTATTACTATAAATATCAGAAATCCTTAAAATATAAATCGTACATTTTAAGTTTAAAAAATGCATGGCTGATCACTTTTCTTTCTGAATTATTAGTTGGTTAATAGCTACGCCAAAAGTCGTCGATGCGCTTTAAATCGCTTTAAATTCCTTGAAATGCTGAATCTTACCATGTATTGAGAGATTTTGGATTGAGAACTCCTTTATCAAATTGGTCCATATTGTGGTCCAAAGGGTCCTAAATTAAACTTTTGTTTGATTTCATCAAAAATTGAATTTTTGGAGTTCTTTGATATTCAGATTCTGACAATGTACTTAGATTTTGGATATTGGACCAAGATCCAAATTCAGAGCAGTTTTAAGCTTAAATGTAGCGTCCATACTTGCTCAACTGTTCAGGGTTCGACCTCTGCAGGAAAATCCAGTTTGCTGTCACTCTGACAGCCTCTTGTTCTTATATAATTTTTATTCGGAATCGGACCTAGAAACTCCAAATGCTCTCATTAGTTTTGGATTATTTTAAGTAATTATTTTTAATTGACTGTCTCCTTTTGCATCCATTCAAACAAAAAACAGTGTTGCAGTAGAATATTCAGTTGGTGAATTGAATTGCTAGAAAGCATTTGGAACACTGTGGAGACATCCAAATAAAAAAAAAACTTTTTTGGCCTAAATTCCCAAAACTAAAATTTACAACTAAAATAAAATTTCAGTATATCTAGAATATGTTCGTATATTACAATCTCATATTAGTACCATTGTCCAAATCTTTAGACTTAAATATATATATATTTGACAATGCGCGGCAACATTCGGTGTTGAAATGTGAAGTGGAAGTTTTTCATAAGAATTGTTCCAATTTTATACCAAGGTGTAAAAATTAGTAATGGTACATTTAATAAGAAATAAACTCATTTTTTTGGATGTAATCAGGGGTATATAAAAATTTTACAATGCATTTTTAACACCGGTGTAAACTTCTGTACAGCCCTAATTACACCAAGATAGCTAATAATATCATCTATATATTTATATGTTTCACGCTATATAAAATGCTTTACACATTCCTGTTTCTGATTAAAAGTTCAATTAATTTACACAAAGCTCCCCTTTTTTTACAAAGTACAATATTAAGATCAGCCAATCTACTAAACAGAGCCAATGAAGTGGCAAATCATTCAAAATAAATGTTTAGACCAGTATTTAAAATGAAAATTAGTCAAAATATAATAGAAATGCCTGTGGTCGTTGTACACATTGAGATGACCCCTTCTCAAAAAGGTTACCTGTAGGCATAGGCATAGGTGTAAGCATCGGTATCGAATAGTTTTCGAAAATGTCTAATAGGCCTAGGGGACTAACTCCAGGTTTATTTAACATCCTGTTTCTAAGTTCATGATAGACCTAGGATGAACCAAGTCCAGGTTTATTTCACATCCAATTAATAAGTTCATGATAAGCTTAGATTTGACCAAGTCCAGGTTTATTTGCTATCCAGTTATTCAGATTCTTATAGCCGAACCCATGTTTGTTGCTAAATATATTTTATAGTGTTATTCTTATGATAAGTATTTAAATCTTTTTTTTTTCAGTCAAATGAAATCTCCTGGAATAACGACTTCACTGAATGGCAAAAATAAGACCTTGTACATGCAGACAGTAAAATCAATAGAAGAAAAAACCAGAGAAAATCTAAAAAAGACATTAAATGGTAAATAGTAATGTTCTTTAAGTAATAAGGACAAGACTTCCTTTTGATATATTTTATATTTACCTTCAGTGGACCTTAAACAATTCATATGCTTTAATAATGAAATAAACTGAAATCAAGTGTGACTTTAGACTTATTTCACCTTGGTTTTTTCAGAGTAAAATTTCTTAATTTACACTGTAGAGTTACCCAGAGAATGTATACACAAACTAGATCTATCAATTTAGTACTAACTTATTTTTATTATCTAATACAGAAATGTAGTAATTTCTTTTCATTTTCAGAGCTTGGTCTGAGAGATGGACAAGAAGTGTATATAGCAGATCCCACCACACCAAATACAATTACATTTAAACTGACTTTAGGGTGTAACATGGAGTAGCTTCTGTTATTAACTCTGGTTTATTTCTATCACAATATACTGTTATGTTAGTATTATCTTATAATTGTTAAATCTGTATTATTTTGATTGGAAATACAGAATTTTAAGCTTTTTGTGAATACATCATGGCACCATAGACTAAAATATTCTCTTTTGGGTGGCTGTATAACAGTATTTCTTTATATTTATCAACAGTGAAAATTAGATGCCATAATTTTCTAGATTCCATGGTATTGACTTTTGTGGATTTTATTTATCTAATGATTTACCATCAAATTTGCATTCATTGAAATAAAAAGTCTTCTTTGAATTATGATTAAAATGTTCAAATTGATAGACCAGCAATTCAGTCAATTCAAATTTTCTTGAAATCATATGACTTTTGAAGAATAAAAAAATTGTTTTAATAATTATCAGAAATAGTATTGATACACAGATTAACAAGGTATTATCAATTTACAATTCTTTGTTGGATAAATAATTTTATTATACTTCATGTCAAAATACCAGACTTTGATTGGTTAATACGAGGGAGACAATTTACTCTATCCCATGGCAAATACTCTATTACTCTTCACGGAGAGGCTGGATCAAATGTGCGCTTTATTGAATACGGATGGTTGTTATGTACAAGACGTCATAGTGTATTTCTTTTAATTTGAAACTTAATAGACAGTTATAACAGAACATTCAGTATAATAAATTAAATAACACATATCAGAGGGTGATAGAGCAGATTGTAACTACTCGAAAAGACATTGTCAACCTTGGCTTCGCCTCAGTTGACAATATTTTCTCGGGGTAACAATCTGTTCTATCTCAGCTATGTGTTATTTATATAGTGTGTACATATTAGACACTTTTGTACTAAAAATTTCCTGTTTTTGATGTATTCAAAGTTTGTTAATCCAAATAGTTTGATGGTTATGTATCCATTAATTTGGTTGGTCTGCTTTTTGGTAGCCTCAAGATTAGAAGCCATATGTTCTAAAATTAGATTCTTCTGCTAAAATAAAAAGTTCTGTTTAATGCTGTTAAAGTCTCACATTATTTATTATGCAAAGTCAGTCATTGATAAAGATCTGAACAGCTTTTAATTTCTTCTTAGTTTATTGTATCAACAAATCACACTGGTTAATTAAGATTTTGTCTCATTAGGCTGTCTCTCTTCAATTTATTTTTTTTATTTGTACGGTAAAAATCATATATAGAAATATTCAATGTGATTCTATGATTTTTTGTTAGTAAGGCATTTAGCGTTAACTCTTGTAATATTGACATGCCTTTGCTTGTACAATTTGTATAATAATTATCATTTGTGCTTTATGTTGTATAATGGTAAACAAGATATTTTGATGGAATTCAATTGTTGATATTAAGATACTTGTGCATTTTGTACTGGAATATTTATGACTCTACTACTGGGTTCCAAACCAATATATGTGAGAATAAAAAGGAAAGCAACATCACCTTGGATAGAAAAGAAATACATATGAATACTAAGCTACTGTGTTAAATAATTGGTCATATTTTGTGACTTTATGATAGTGACATAGTAAAATTATTTTAGTTACTGTTAAGATTAATGGTTTTGAATAAAACATACCATGGAAGAACAAATTAATTCCAAATACTTAAAAACTTTTATTTGTCAGCTTGCCTGAAGTTTATTTAAGTTTGCCTGGAAAAAAAGGAGGAATTTTAATATTCAG
Organism: Mytilus californianus; assembly: GCF_021869535.1. Lineage (NCBI taxonomy): Eukaryota > Metazoa > Mollusca > Bivalvia > Mytilida > Mytilidae > Mytilus > Mytilus californianus. The sequence goes on from NW_026262581.1 coordinate 1,664,383, forward strand.
ACTCACAATTACTAGGAAAGGTAGACAATTAGATTAATATGTATCTTTTACCTTTGCTAAAGAATATCCTTCTAGGGTTATTCGGGGAATTGTTGTCAGTTGGTTGCTGTCTGTTTAATCGATGCCTCACATCTCCTTTTGTTCATACTTGCATTTAGAGGTACATATTTTGGGTAAGGTTTGAGGTTTATGATAGTTACTCTACGTGCTGAAAAGGCTTGCAAAAGTAAGATACAATTGATGTTAAGTCATGATAAACACCTGCAATGAAATGCTTTAAACTGCTTTTTATACGACCGCAAAAAAATGTTTGCGGTCGTATATTGGTATGACGTTGGCGTCGTTCGAAGACACACTGGTTTTCGCACTCTACTTGCGTGTTAGTGTATGGATCTTTCTCAAATTGTACTACAAGGTTCCATATCACAAAGGGAAAGCTGGAAATGAGTTTGGGGGTAATTGCCCAAAACGTTTAGGAATAAGGGACCAAAAGGGGGCCAAAAATAAGCTAGTTTCCAGACAATAACTTGTGTTCAAGTGTATGGATCTCTCTGAAATTGTACTGCAAGGTACCATACCACAAAGGGAAGGCTGGGATTGATTTTGGGGGTAATTGCCTCAAAATTTTAGGAATTAGGGGCAAAAAAGGGGCAAAAAACAAGCATTTTTCTAGTTTCAGGACAATAACTTGTGTGTAAGTGTATGGATCTTTACGAAATTGTACTACAAGGTTCCATATCACAAAGGGAAAGCTGGGTTTGAGTTTGGGGGTAATTGCCGTAAACGTTTAGGAATTTGGGGCCAAAAAACAAGCATTTTTCTAGTTTCCAGACAATAACTTGTGTTCAAGTGTATGGATCTCTCTGAAATTGTACTGCAAGATACCATACCACAAAGGGAAGGCTGGGATTGAGTTTCGGGGTGACGAATCATAAGGGGGTTCAAAAAATTGGGGGGGGGGGGGGGGGGGGGGGGGGGTTTCCTTTTTTTCCTTTTTTTTTTTTTAAATTTTCCATTTCAAATTGGTTATTTCTGATTTATATATAAAAGCAAATAATAATGATATGGTTTCAATAGGTAAATTAAAATTTTTTAAGTTCTTAGACCACATTCATTCTGTGTCAGAAACCTATGCTGTGTCAAATATTTAATCACAATCCAAATTCAGTGCTGTTATCAAGCTTGAATGTTGTGTCCATACTTGCCCCAACTGTTCAGGGTTCGACCTCTGCGGTTGTATCAAGCTGCACCCAGCGGAGCATTTTATTTTTATGTTCCCAAAGTTTGTTTCTGTTCTCTAACTTTAGGTTGCCTCAACCAAATGTTATGAAACTTATACACAATGCTTATTACCACTAAATACAGATCAATTTTGAATTTTGGTGGTGTCACTTTTACCGTTCTAGAGTTATGCTTCTTTACAAATGGAAAAATTGCTAAATTTTTGTTTCCATTCTCTAACTTAAGTTTGCCTCAACCAAATGTTATGAAACTTATACACAATGCTTATTACCACAATATACAGATCAGGTTTGAATTTTGGTGCCGTCACTTTTACTGTTCTAGAGTTATGCTCTTTACAAATGGAAAAATTGTTAAATTTTTTTTTTTTTTTTTTTTAAATATCGTCATTTTTAAAATTGGAGTTATCTTCCTTTGTCCATGATTATAGTTGAATCAACTACAATCAATGCTTTATACAATGCAATGTTTAATTTTGCCTTCCACTGATAAATTAAAGCAATTTTTACCCTTCATTTCTAAAAATATTTTAAAGTCTTCTTCGAAAATTGGAGTTATCTTCCTTTGTGCATAATGGTATTTGAATCAACTACAACCAATGCTTTATACAATGCAATATTCAGTTTTACTTCCTACTGATAAATTAATTTGTTTCCGTTTTCTAACTTTAGTTTGCCTCAACCAAATGTTATGAAACTTATACACAATGCTTATTACTACATAATACAGATTAAGTACGAGATTTGGTGGCGACCCTTTTACCATTTTGAGTTATGTCTCTTTATAAACATAAAAATTGCTGAATTTTTCGTTTCCGAACTTATATACAACCGTTCTAGAGTTATGTGTGTTTACAAATAGAAAAATTGCTGAATTTTTAGTTTCTGTTCTCTTCATAAGTTAGCCTCAACCAAATGTTATGAGACTTACACACAATGCTAGTTACCACAAAACTCAGATCAAGTTCAAATTTGGGTAGCGTCACTTTTACCGTTCTTCAGTTATGTCCCTTTATAACTATATGATGTGCAAGCAGGAGCATCATCTGTGGACACATGTGGACACTATCCACATTTATTTATTTCTGTTAGATACTAAATCATGTAAAAATGCATAACTCTGAAAATCCTAGCCAAATAATTGCTCAATCATGACATATATAAAAGAGATATGGTTTTAGGTCTAATAGACAGCTAACTATATTCAAAAGGTATTTATGCAATATAAACTGAATATCGACCGAAGGGGCATAAAGTATACAAACTGCCATTTCATGTTTCATTATTATCATTCATTATTTTGACTCAGTTGATGCCATGCATATTTCTTAGGACAAACAGAACTATAATAAACGCATGCAATTCTTAGTGTCATAACAAACGCATGCAATTCTTAGTGTCAAAATAAACACATGCAATTATAAGTGTCATAACAAACGCATGCAATTCATAGTGTCATATCAAACGCATGCAATTCTTAGTGTCATAACAAACGCATCCAATTCTTAGTGTCATAACAAACGCATGCAATTCTTAGTGTCAAAATAAATGCATGCAATTCTTAGTGTCATAACAAATGCATGCAATTCTTAGTGTCATAACAAACGCATGCAATTCTTAGTGTCATAACAAAAAAAATGCATGCAATTCTTAGTGTCATAACAAAAAAAATGCATGCAATTCTTAGTGTCATAACAAACGCATGCAATTCTTAGTGTCATAACAAACGCATGCAATTCTTAGTGTCAAAATAAACACATGCAATTCTAAGTGTCATAACAAACGCATGCAATTCTTAGTGTCAAAATAAAGGCATGCAATTCTTAGTGTCATAACAAACGCATGCAATTCTTAGTGTCATAACAAACGCATGCAATTCTTAGTGTCATAACAAACGCATGCAATTCTTAGTGTCATAACAAACGCATGCAATTCTTAGTGTCAAAATAAACGTATGCAATTCTAAGTGTCATAGCAAATGCATGCAATTCTTAGTGTCAAAATAAACGCATGCAATTCTAAGTGTCATAACAAACGCATGCAATTTTTAGTGTCAAAATAAAGGCATGCAATTCTTAGTGTCATAACAAACGCATACAATTCTTAGTGTCATGATAAATGCATGCAATTCTTAAGTGTCATGATAAATGCATGCAATTCTTAGTGTCACAATAAACGCATGCAATTCTTAGTGTCATGATAAATGCATGCAATTCTTAGTGTCATTATAAATGCATGCAATTCTTAGTGTCATAATATATGCATGCAATTCTTAGTTCCATAATAAACGCATGCAATTCTTAGTTTCATGATAAATGCATGTAATTCTTAGTTTCATCAAATCATCAGAATGGCCTACCCCTGAATTGATAAAATCATTTCTCTCCAATTTGGTGGGTTTTTTTCTCTGATAATTTTTTCAATCCAATTGCCTTAACTTCAGTAACTATTCCATTTTTTTGTGGGGAGCATTATCAATTGTAGTCTTAATATATATATGACCGGTTTGAGCACTGTCCGATAAAATTTACGAGGTTTACTGTATTTGAACCACCACCTTCACTATCATCAATCATCATCATCATTACAATGTTGTCACAACTGCATATAATTTTGTAATCACTGCATATAATGTTGTCACCACTGCATATAATGTTGTCACCACTGCATATGATGTTGTCACCACTGCATATAATGTTGTCACCACTGCATATAATGATCATCATCAACATAAGACAGTCATTGTGTTCCATAAAGTGTTGTGAGGACATCATTTGTATAGCAGAAATTGAAGTTAAAGGATAATGCTAGCTTCTTTTCATTCTTCCTCAGAAGCTCCTGTATGAAGTCTGCCTGGTATGAATAAAGGAACAGGATAGCACGAAGAGGGTTGTTGAAAAAAATGTCCTCTGAATGTAACAAATATGTTGTCAATGAGGAAATCATTCAATACTATAGGCATTAGGTCAACTATATTTGGTGTTTGCAAGGATTGTAAGGTGAAGATGTCAGTCTGGCAGGATTCATCTGACCTTAACCTTATTTTTATGACTCATTGGTCAGTGCTTAGTTTTTCTGGTCATGTGTGTTTCTCTGATACTATAAGCAATAGGTAGACTCGATGTACAATTGATGTATGAAATGATTGTTTGGTGTACAGTATATGTCTGTTTGGCAGGTTCATCTGACTTTGATATCATTTTCATTGTTCATTTTAAGTTTTCGTGGCTAGGTCTGTTTCATAGATACTATAAAGTATAAGCAATTAGTTAATTATTTTGATGTATGGAATTGTTTTCACCCGACCTTGACCACATTTTCATGGTTCATTGGTCAAACGTAAGTTTTCTTGGTTAGCTCTATTATTAGTTACTCCAAGCAAAGAGTTATTTAGTTTATGTATGGAATGAATTTATGGTGTACATGTCGGGTTTTTTTTCAGGGTTCATTTGACCTTTGACCCCATATAAAGGCTCGTTGATCAACATCAATTTTTTGTGGATATGTCTGTTTCTGGGATTCTGTAAGGGAGCTGCCATTTGATTTTTATGGGGGGGGGGGGGGGGGGGAGGGGCTAGGATGAAAAATTTTGTCCTGCATTTTTTTTTAGTTGTAATCTCTGTCCTGCCTTTTTATTTTTCACTCTATTCGGTCCTGCCCTTTTTTTTTTTAGTTTATCCTGAATTTTTTTTACATAAATTGTCATCCTGAATTTTTTTTTTTGCAAAGTGTCTCATCCTGCCTTTTTTTTTACTCAAAACTCCTGTCCTGCCTATTTTTTTCAAATTTCATCCTAGCCCCCCCAAGGATTTGTATAGTCTCACTATACAAATCCTGGTCAAACTTGAAAACTTTTATTTGAATTTTGCAATATTGCATACAATTTTTAATTTTTTAATTTACAATGTCAATTCTACAAATCCCGTATGTTGTTTATCGAAGCATGATTTAGTCCCACACATTTTAGTGAAACCACTTAACAGCCATCACAAACAAGTGATGCAGCAATGTGCACGTCTGTATTGCATACTCCACAATTACATTTTGCACTATCCCTTTTTGAAGTTTAAAGAAACTTTCAATGTCTGTCATGATTCATATGAAAAAATATTATTTTAATCTTGCGATGACCCCATCATCATGTTTATGTTATATTGTGAAGGCAATTCAGTAAGGTATCCGGTCGTTCCGTCCCCAAACCGATCCGGCCCCAAGTCGATCCGGCCCAAAGTCGATCCGTCCCAAGTCGATCCGGCCCACGTCGATCCGGCCCAAAGTCGATCCGGCCCCATAATAAAATATGAATAAACTATAGACTTTGGAGGATTTTTAACAGTATAAATTGATTTTGCAAAAAGTATCGATGATGGATGACAACAGGTAAGTGAAGTATTGGTGTACCAGTCAAAGAATTATTTTAAATCGATGCGAAACTGAGTGTGATTGTGTCTGTTTGTAGAGCAGCTTCAACATATTAATATGAAGTCATTTTCCATGATAACTTTGAATGTCATGGCGATTTTTATTTTATTTAATTCACACACAGAATAGCTAAATAAATATTTACAGTCTAATGGAACCTATAAAATTTAACTCATCATATAATGACTTGTTTAATCAAATCATTAATCTATAATTGGTTTGTTTATTCAACAATTGTCTGATGATTGTGAACTAAGGTAATGCCACTCGTAATCACTTAATTCAATCAAATCCTGGTTGATTAAAGTTACGTAATCAGCAAGGTCTTTATAGTTTGATCTTTTTTTTTTTGTGTTATGTGTTATAATAATTAATTGTATTTTTTTTCAGGTAACATCAGAGGCTTCTATAACACATGTTGTTTTTTTGTAATATCGAATATAGTTAATATATTTTTTTAAAGTTGACAATATTTTGAATAGTTCTGTGTAGATAAAAAAACCAAGTTATATGAGTATCCATTATTCTTTATTGCAAGATAATAACAAAATAATTACACTGAATGCACATTTTCACTCTCTGAGCGTTTTGTATCACATAAGTTCTAAACATTTTTAATTCTTTACAATCTATAAATAGATGTTCAAACGTTTCAAGCTGTCTATTACAGTATTTGCATTGTGGATCTATGCCTCTTATTCCTCTATTTGTTTTTCTCCCGTTAATACAGCTCTGTGTATTATTTTTTAAAGAAATTCTCTGTGAATATCATTTTTAATGTCAGCTACTTTTGTCCAAATATTTGTAAATATTTCTTTATTTCTTTTCTTCAAATGCTTAGGGATGTATAGTAGACATTGTTTGCAAACGCATTCTGTCTCCTCTTTTATAGAAAGGATTCGGCAAATCAAACAACATTTCTCGATTTGAGAAGTTTTAAGAACTTAAAACAAAAACAAAGTTGGTATGTATCAGCTTGGGGATCGGCTTGTACCGTTGTGTATGTAACTATTTGTTATTACACAGGATGAAAGACTTGTTAAGATCACAGTCAATTGAAAGAAAATGCTAATTACTGCTGATTAATGTTGATGTCTGTTGATTGTACTAAATTCTGTTATATACGTTTTTAATATAACTATACCCAATAATCTTGAAAACTTGTAATGAAAAACATAATCAACCTACTTGTTTTATACTCATCTAAAGAAAATATTTGTCAAAGGCCATTTTTTTTACCGTACACCTTTTACATTATAATAAAATTCATAAACATTTATGATTTACAATTAATATATATCTTTATTTTTATTCCTTATAAGTATATTTTTTTATTGGGGCCGGATCGACTTTAAATATGGGCCGGATCGACGTTGGGCCGGATCGACGTGGGACGGATCGACTTGGGCCGGATCGACGTGGGGCCGGATCGACATGAAACCTTCAGTAATGTTAACATTTGCCGACATGTTGAAACTGGTGGAATCAGTGCTTTCATTTTCTGAGTCCAGATATTATGTGATCGTAACTTCGTTCTTATTGGCGAAAACAATTCAGCATCAAAACTATAAGGTTTAAGTTTAATAAATCTAGCTTACATTGAAGTGCATAATTAATATGTAACGATAACGCAATGTAACCGTAGACTCAAATATTATTGTTACATAATTAATCGGATCCTTACCCAACCTTGTATTCCAGCAATTAGTCTCCAATGTAACAATAATTTTATTATTATTGTTACATTTCCATGTAACCGTAGCCAGTGCCTACAAAAAACAAAAGGCATTGTTCGGATGTTGTCTAATTGCGAGTAAGATGATTAAAATTGACATGTATCCCTAAATGATAGTCTTTTGTTATCAATTTTACCTTGACAAACTACACATGTACATGGCAGAATCGATGGGTCACTGTGAAAACTGTCCAAATATGAGAAAATAAAGGGTGGCAAGTAGAAACTTACATAAATGAAGAGATAAATAAAAAATGAACAAATTGAGGCCCGATTTATATGGATCCAAGGCCGTCAGTCGACATCGGAAGCAACGAAGCGGTGCATCCATTTGGACGGGCAAATATCCACTTATTGATATGGGACGAGCTCTGACATCCCACGGCCCTAGCTTGTCTGGCAAAACAGCCGTTGGACGTGAGGGCAACTTCGGACTAAACACAATCATTCAAACTTGCGAGTCTTTACCGAAATGAGGGAAAAGGTAAAAACGCCGTTGATTGAGAAATTTACCCCTTTCCGTTCGAAATGGTTAGGGTACAAAATGACTATAATTCGGTCAATTAATCAAGTTATATTTAAGGAGCTACCATTTGATTTTTACGAGGGGCTAGGATGACATTTGAAGAAAAAAATGCAGAACAGGAGTTTTGAGTGAAAAACAAAGGCAGGATGAACAACTTGTCCCAAAAAAAAAGGCAGGATGACAATTTATGATCATTTATGTAAAAAATCAGGACAAACTAATAAAAAAGGCAGGACCGAATAGAGTAAAAAATAAAAAGGCAGGACAGAGATTACAACTAAAAAAAAGGCAATTACGAATTATAGTCATTTCGTACCCTAACCATTTCGTACCCTGACCATATCCTACCTTGACTATTTCGTACCTCATGGAATATCTACATGTATACCATTACATACCTCATGGAATATCTACATGTATACCATTACGTACCTCATGGAATATTTACATGTATACCATTTCGTACCTCATGGAAGTTTATATGTATGCCATCATGTCGTATCTCATGTAAGATTTTTATGTATGCCATTTCGTATCATGTCATGGGAGATTTATATGTTTTTGATATCTTGGAAAAAACTGTCTCATTGATGTGCGCCATTTCGTACCTTATGGAAGATTCATATGTATACCATTTCGTACCTCATGGGAGATTTGCATGTATGCCATTTCGTACCTCATGGAAGATTTGTATGTATGTATACCATTCCGTACCTCATGGAAGATTTGTATGTATGTATACCATTTCGTACCTCATGGAAAATTTGTATATATGTAAACTATTTCGTACCTCATGGAAGGTTTGTATGTATACCATTTCGTACCTCATGGAAAATTTGTATGTATACCATTTCGTACCTCATAGAAGATTTATATGTATACCATTTCGTACCTCATAGAAGATTTATATGTATGCCATTTCGTACCTCATGGAAGGTTTGTATGTATGCCACTTCGTACCTCGTGGAAGATTTATATGTGTTTCATTTCTAGGTTGAAACAGCCCCATTGACCTTTTACTGTAAGGCGGTAGAGGTCACGAGAAATGTCTAAAATTCAAAATTAAAGCACCTATGAGATATTATATAGGAATAAAGTCAATAAACGAAATGTTTTGAAATATGTAAAACTTTATATATAAGATATTTATTTCAAATATTAGTTAGCGCTTTAGTAACAGTTAACATTTCTGGCGATAACATTGATCTTGTTACTTTGGTATAAACTTGTAACTAAAGACACGTTTATTGAATACACGTGCCATTTGAAATTGTAACATGTGCCTCAATATTGAAATATATTCAATTGATTATCGTAACATGTAGTTGAACCTAAATGTATATATCATATGCATGGATATTTTTTTTAAATAATACTTTTAGAAAATATGTAATACACACACAAAAAAAGATATCTACCAAACGTTTTTAACATTTAGAAGGTTAGATCGATCAAGGAATTGTATCATGGTTGTCGAGCCTTTAGAATAAAATCAAAACACTGTATTTTTTATTTTGTAATCCGGATGAGACTATCGCAAATTTGACGAACGAGGTCTAGTTTAATATGTCTTTTTATTTAAAGTTTATTGCAAAAATAGGTCGAAAAGGCATTACAATTACACCTAAGGGATTTCCTTTTACACGGAAGAGTAGTTTCTACTTGTCTTTGTTTTTATCCTCCTTTATATCTTCTCAGGGAAGATGACTCTGTGGATTTAGATGACCGATAAATATAACGGGAAATGGACATCCGTTGTGATTCTTTGTATTAGTTATCATACTTCCGACCGAGACGGACATGAATTACCGCTCCGCGGGAGTCCCGATTGATCATGTTGATCTCGGAGCCGCGTTTCCATTCCTTTTAAATATACAATTCCTTGGTTAGATATAAGGATTCAAACTAAATGAACTTGTAATTTAGATTAGACCGTTGGTTTTCCTGTTTGAATTGTTTTACACTAGTCATTTTTGGGGTCCTTTATGACTTTTTATCAGTGACATTGTTTTTTTGTTTTGTTTTTTGTGGGGTAGGCTTATGTCGCCCCCTAAACAAACAAAAAATGTATAACAAAGTATTAAGGCCTGGGCTTATCTCGCCCTTTATTTATATAAATTCAAATACAAATTGTTCTGTCTTGCTATCTTTTCTATATCTTTCACTCGTTGTTTGGAGAAGAGAATGTTCTTCTAATTATCTCTGATATCTAACCAATGCCCGGGTCGTGGCTTCTCTTAGCATCTTTATAGAAGGCTTCCTTGTCTTGTTTCATTATCTGCCCTTGTGTTTGAAGGTCGTCACAATTGGCTAATAGTATCGTTGTTTCTCCTTCCACTTCAAATAAGTAAGTCTCTTGTGGAAGGTCTAGTGTGACTTTTTGTATTTTTTACCCCCCCCCCCCCCCCCCCCCCCCCCCGTTTTTGCGTTTGCGGTGTTCCTTTCCTTCTCTGCTGGTTGTCGATTGACCCTCGGCACCTGCAGAGCAAGCGGGACCTTTTGCATGACGATGATGAGGCTGTTGGTGGTAGAGGCGCTTCATCTTTCTTAGAATCTAACTCAGCCGGCGAGGCTGTTGGTGGTAGAGGCGCTTCATCTTTCTTAGAATCTAACTCAGCCGGTGAGTCCGTTGCCGACACTGTGTCTGTGGATTGAGCGGTAATGCCTATCTCATCAGTTTCTGTAATGTCGTTGTCAATGTTCAGAGCGGGGGTTCCAATCTCTGTTGTTGACTCTGACTTCTTGGCCAAGAATGCCCTTAATCTGCGGTTGTCCCTTTCAGAAAGGGACTTTGATGACCTCTTTTTAGGTGGTAAAGTTGACCCCTCTCTTTCCTCTAACCTCGCAGGTGTCCATTTTACTGTCAGCTTATAGTTTCCGTTCCGAGCAGATAAAACCCAGTCGGCGGTTTGATGTTATTGTATATGTAAAATGGTATTAAGTATATCGGCGGATAATATGGGCTGTTGTTGGTGTGATTCACGACCATCGTCAGACATTATGAGAGTGAGCACAGCTCCATGACATGTTTAACTAATTGTCTTTTTATACATTGTGACTTGGATGGAGAGTTGTCTCATTGGCACTCATACCACATCTTCTTATTTATATTGTAATTTCTCAAATTAGCCATATATATATAGCAAGTTCTTTGATTGGTCACAAAAGGTGCAAATTCTTATGCATACATTTTTATTCATGGCTTCCTTCTTGGTGAATATCAGCTTATGTCCCTTTTCACTGCATTTCCTGACAAAAACAACAGTTACTGTTAATAACTGTAAAAACAGTTGCAGCTTATCATTTCTTTGTTAATTAATTAACGTCTTATTTTTAGAGTTGAAAAATTAATTAAGGATAAATACTCAAAACAAACAACGTGTAATTAAAACTATAAAGTTTCCAAGTGTTGTTTAATCAAACCATAGATATAATAGCCATATCTATGATCAAACCAATCATCGGTCTTTATACAAGTTCTACGGCAGGATGCAAACCAATCATCGGTCTTTATACAAGTTCTACGGCAGGATGCAAACCAATCATCGGTCTTTATACAAGTTCTACGGCAGGATGCAAACCAATCATCGGTCTTTATACAAGTTCTACGGCAGGATGCATTTTATTTATGTTATATTTACAAAAAATTAAAATCATCTCAAAATGTTTTATATCTTAAAAAAATGTGAACTTTTACAAATAGATGGATTGAAAGCCTGTTTTAAGCTGTATAGACACTTGAAATCCTCAAGCCCGAGCAGACTGAACATATCCCTACATTTATTTGATAATTGTTTAAAACCTATTATTCTATACGGTTGTGAGAATTAGGGGTGTTATTAATATTACTCAAAAGAGAAAATCATTAACTCTTTTCAGGGGCGGATCCAGCCATTTTTAAAAGGGTCCCAACCCAGGATAAAGGTTCCAACCCCCGGACCCCCCCCCCCCCCCCCCCCCCTTCCCCCCTCTGGATCCGCCACTGCTTTTTGATATATTCAAGGACTGTGAGACCAATTATGTACAAATATAGGAGTTATAACAGTACTTGGAAGACATCCTCTTTATATAGACATGTTAAAACAAATTTTCATGTATTGGCACAGACTAGAAAATTCACCATCAAACTTCCTCAACAATTCATACAAGGAATATATTCATTTGCACAGCATAAACAAAGGCCAGAACTCTTGGTTCACAAACCTACTTTTTTAAGGTGAAAAATTAAGCATTGGTGTGACCATTTGTAAAAACTGGAGTAAACACAAATTTAAGAAATTACTTAAAATCTGTCCCAAAAAAGCTTCCTAGAGACCTGGAAGGAAGAAAGGTCTTCTCATTTACATGATAAAGGCAAATTAAGTACACATTTTAAATTCAAATAGAGAAAACTATTTATCCTTTACACACACTGATGATGGGAAAATTCTCACAAAATTGAGATTGAGTAATAAATTAAGAATTGAAACTGGTCGCCATGAACGCAGGTTCAACGTTCTCTTCAGGTAAATTGGAATATATTCCAAGATGTGAAAGACTTTGTAGTTATTGCAATTTGAATGTAATAATTGAGGATGAGATCCATGTTGTATTGGAATGTCCTTTATATGCAGCATCAAGAAAAGTTTTACTATATAGTCTATTTATAATTTTATTAAATATCCAAATTTGAGAATTTATTCATTTGGATTATATCAAATGACAACAAAAGCTTTATAATATCTTTATGCAAACAACTGAATATAAGTTTTGAAACTAGAAAACTAAAAATTGAAAAATAAATTTACCAAATCTGCAGGTTTTTAGTGAGATTATATAGATTGGAGTTATCTCTCTTTCAGCCAATTGTTTTTCTCTGTAAATGTTATACAAATCATAAAATAATGTTTAATGAATGTTTTTGTGATCTTTTGTCTCAAATGAATGTATACATGTTTGTCTTTTTAAGGTTCCACTTAAAAGTCAAAATATAGGACACTTCATAAACATCTAAACTTTGCCTGTATTTTTCAACCTATAATGAGTAAAGTCATAAACTATGAGAACATATGTTCATTTAAAGATACTTAACATATACACACTGTGTAAATTGTAAATAAACTTGAAATTGTTATGTTGTGGCCAAACCGGTTCTTGGGGTAAACACTAAATTTTCAAAAAAATCTGGAGGCCTGTGAGACGACTTAATTTGTTTAAAATTGGTATGAACGAATACTGTTATATCTAATGCAGGGCAAGCTCATGGTGATTTTTCAGAAAATGTATTGATTTTCGAGTTTCAGTTAATTTCATGTATCTAGGTGAACAAATATCGAAGGTACAATACAGAAATTGGACAAATATGCCATTAAAACATATGTATGTAACAAATCAACATGAGCTTGCCCTGCATTACATGTAACAGTGTTCGTCTATACCAATTTTAAGCAAATTAAGTCGTCTCGCAGGCCTCCAGATTTTTTTGAAAATTTAGTGTTCACCTCAAGAACCGGTTTGGCCACAGCATAACAATTTCAAGTTTATTTACAATTTACACAGTGTGTATATGTTGAGTATGTTTAAATGAACATATGTTCTCATAGTTTAGGACTTTACTCATTATAGGTTGAAAAATACAGGCAAAGTTTAGATGTTTATGAAGTGTCCTATATTTTGACTTTAGTGGAACCTTAATTGATATGCCTTTAATGGCCCTTTAATTAGGAATAAAATTATTTGATTTGATTTGATTTGATACGAAATAGTAAACATGTATGTTGTCCATGCCATAGGGTTTTTATCGTGGGTACGAAATGGTAAATGTTGGGTACGAAATGGCAGAGGTACGAAATAGTCAAGGTACGAAATGACTTGCTTACCACTTGACCTAGTTCACAAAACCGGAAATTAAACAGCTTACCAGAAACTGTTTTTCTACTCCATTCTCTCGTTTTTAGCCGGTGTCAGAGCTAGAGGAAATAATTTAAGGTAATGTCATGCATTTATTTGTAATTTTATACCAAATTTAAGTGTGTATTACAATGGAAAACGTTATATTTTAGTTCTTTTAATACAGAAATCGAAATGTCATGTCCTCTTTATCTGATAATTACGCAAGGGAACCGCACCCGCACTGGCTTGACTTGGCCTAGCTGCGAATACGTAGCTCTTTGATTTTTATGGGGGGCTAGGATGAAAAATTTTGTCCTGCATTTTTTTTTTAGTTGTAAACTCTGTCCTGCCTGTTTATTTTTCACTCTATTCGGTCCTGCCTTTTTTTATACGACCGCAAAATTTTTTTTGTGGTCGTATATTAGTATGACGTTGGCGTCGGCGTCGTCGTCGTCGTCATTGTCAAGAATCAGTCCGGTCGATATTGCGCATGCGTGAATTCAGATACCCTACATGGATAAAATTGTTACATAGAAGTATATGGAAAATAATCTTTACAAGACGATATTCAATTTTCTTCTCAGTGGTTTTCTTAGCTGCTTCGACCCCCAGAATCCTTAATTTGTCTTCTCTTTAATGATATAAATTATTTTAAAATAAAGTTTGAACTTCTTGCTACAAATTTTGATTTTTTACAGTTATGTCAAATGGCTTACTTTTGCCGTTATTCTTACAGGAAAATGTCATTATTCGGAAGAGTGGTCAGCTTTGAAAAAATAAATAAAATACTTTTACTGATGATATACCTTAGCTGCTGCGACCAAGAAAAAGATGAAAAATTAAAGTTTAATGTGGTGTAGTTTATTTTCAAATTGGTTATTTTCTTCTTGCTCCAAATTTGATTTAAAAGTAGGCGATTTTTGGTTTTTTTTTCTATCAATTTCTATTTGACAACAGGATACATCGTGTGTGTAAACAGATAATAAATTGTTATGCAATCGTGTTTATACAGTCATGCTGCGACATACTATATTCCCAGAGTCATGTAATATAGTGTAAACGACATTTTGTATAAACTTGATTTAGGGTTGAAGGAATAGGAAAACACTATATAATTATAAATAACGTTTTTTTATGATTAAAGACAAGGATTTGTATATCTCACTATACAAATCCTAGTGAAGATAATTAGATTTTAAGTTATTTTTTGTTTCTGTTTTCACGTGGTTATTACCGAATTTAATAAATATATCATTAGAATGCAATCAAAATCTAAAACGCATTAAATAAATGCTTATTCATCTGGATGTTTTATCAATACACAATCATATTTATTTTTTCAATGGCATTAAATGGTTTCTATTCACATTTATTTTTTTCAAAAAAGAAGACGTTGTATGATTGTCAATGAGACAACTGGCTTTTTTTCTTGACAATCCCTAGATAATCTTTTTTGAGTCAATTTTAACACGATTCGAATACACAATCATATAGGAGAACAATTCAATCTCTTCGCACTTTTAAGAGTGCATAAAAACAACATTTAGAATACTCCTCGGATTTGACCACTTGATAAGGCAAAATGAAATTTAATAAAATATTTTACATCAAACCGAGTTTCTGTTATTTAATTTCTTGAAACTATATACACGAATAATAATATGTGCGCACAATAAATTGGAAAGTTTTCACCTTTCAAGACCCGTTTAATAGTTTTGAAATACATTCATTACTAAAATTATTCATTCGCCGTCAAAAAGAAACTTGTTGATGAAAAAAATAATTAAAACGAAAAGTGTATACAATGAAAAACTAACAAAAATCTACTCTTTATTAAATTCCCTTTGTCAATATTTTATGACCAGCTTTTCATCTCAATTAAAATTTATTGAATCGAAACAATATTAAATCAAAAATCAATAATTTCTTCACAAAATGATAAAGATTGTTAGCTTTGATCAGGTACTTGTATATGACAATTAACATGTCAGCTTCGGGGTATATACCTGTGGATATATGGTGGAAACGATGCTGGAAGCTTGTATTATTTTGTCAAAAACAGGAAAGGGTCAATAAATATGACATTTCCGAGATTTCGTTTTTAGACATACAAGTTAATTGTCATAACGAAGATAGAATCTGCTTCTGAAATGGCGCATTCTCACCATCTCCGAGCTCGAAAGAGCATCAACTGGAAAGAACTATGTTATGGTGAAAGTATTGCTATAAGCTTAAGAAAAGAGTCTATTGCACAAAAAAGAGAAGTCCTCCCTGAAGAATACCACATAGAAAGACTTAAAGCAAGAAAGTTTGAAAAACATGTAAGTACTACGTGTTAAATAGTTATGTTAAGGCATCGGCTTCGTATATTTCTAATTTTGAAGCAAAATAAACCGAAAATATTGTTAAAACTGTTGTCGTAACTGTTTTAAGTATGAAGGAAGGGCTTATTTCTCCGGTAATTTTACAGAATGCCAGAGGACAAAAAGTCACAGTACAGAAAGTCACAACATTGATAGGACAAAATGTCACAGGACAAAAAGTCACAAACGATTTGTTTATCTACGTTTGAACATAAAAAAAGAAATCTCTTGAAATAATTTCTTCTTATTACACATATTAATTTTGCAGTTTAGGGAATTATCATAAGCCTTGATAAATGAAGATTTTTCAAATTTCGATCCTATTTGGAAATCATTGATTTTTTTTAATATATTTTGTTTATAAAGTTGCTTTATATATAATAATTCATGAAAACCTCAAAAATGTTTTCTGATTCAAAGAAAAATAATTTCAACACTGATTTGTGACCTTTGTCCTGTGACCTTTTTTGTCCGTAATTTTTTATCCTGTAACTTTCCCAGTCTACTTTTTTTGAATAAATGTGTTCTTATTCAAAGAAAAATAATTTCAAAACTGATTTGTGACTTTTTGTCCGTTACTTTTTGTCCTGTGACTTTCTGTTCTACATTCAATTTCACAAGGGACCATTTTAAAATATCATTTAATCTGTATGTAACTTTATAGAACAATGTACTACCACGACCATGGAATTTATATATAATATATATGACTTTGAAAGTAGTCGTACAGTAAAATTACTCTAGCTTCGAGCATTCGTTGTCTCAGTGACCCTGGCCCATTACGATCCATAGTGCAGTAACTTGTAACACTACCTTCGGGCATTATTTGACTCAGCGATCCCGGTCCATAAAAATCTGTATAGATAAAAGACCCGTTTCTATATAGAATCTAAAGTTGTAACACAGTACATGATATATTGTAGAGTTGTAACACAGTACATGATATATTGTAGAGTTGTAACACAGTACATAATATATTGTAGAGTTGTAACACAGTACATGATATATATGTATATATATGGCTGGTATCAACTTAATTTTCTGTATTTATTCTTTCAGGAATTCTTGTACCTTGTAAAGTGGCGAGGCTTTCCCGAAAGTGATAGTACATGGGAGCCGACTGGCCACATAGACGAGGAAAGTTTACAAAACTATGAAAGTCCTATAATATCTGCAGATCGTCTGTCATATGCCGCCAAACAATTCGAAGATACCGTACAGCAGCGATTGAGATGTAAGGAAAATAAATCGGCGATACGCTTTGATTTAGACGTATACAGATATTGTTTCCTGACAGATGAGAAGCTTTTGGTCAAAGGCGTTGGAGACTTGAAAAGGCTACCAATGTCAGAAAACTGGTATTATAGGATCAACGACAAGGGGAGAGGACTTAAGTTGAGTTTTCCATTGACTTTGATTCCAAAATTGCAACATAAAAAAGTATACATCAAATCAAATGGCATACTACAAGAGAAGATCGTACCATTTGAGACAGTTCGCATGCTTTCCGCAACTGAAGTGTGCAATTTAGATAAACTTTAACTAAATGTAAATTCCACTTTCGACAAAAGTTAAGTATTATTTGGCCCTCAAAATGTCGGACAATTTTTCTAATTACTGCAAAGATAAATTTGATAACCATATTGCCAAATTTTCATCAACAGAACTTTCACCGAGTCTTCATCAAGATTTTCTTCATAGAGGAAAAGTTGCGCTTACAGTTGAACTGAACAATCCGTTCATCTCGGAACTCCATAAAGCTAATCAAAAGTTTAACTTTTCATATGTAGATATATTGAATACGCAAATTCACATTTTCCAGCTGAAAAGGACTGATAGGCTTGAAGAAAGACTAAAAAACATTTGTTGTCGCGTTTCTCAGAAATACAGAACTACTCACCGATCTGGTAATAAACGAGTAAATCTTGACACGGGTAGCTCTAAAATTGCTATATATGAAACTGAACTTGAGAATGTTTTAGAACTCTCAATTAAAATTTCCAAATTTGAAGCGAGTAATGTTGAACTGGTCGCTAGGTGCAAACACTTATACAACGAACTGTGTCAAGAGATGAAAATTAAATCCAGAACAGAGAAGAAATTTATTTTATTGCAAGACGAAGCTAATGTACTACGTCAGGAAAATGAAGACCTGCAGAAGATAAAGAATATTATCGAACAACATAACATTACAAGAAACAACGGAAAAACAGTTGATGAACTTGAAAAATCACAACGGTACGTTAGATTAACATCTATAAAGTCGGTGACAGAGAAAGCACTTTGGTTTGCCGAATCATACGGACTTACACCTAAATCTGTAACTTTTCAATCAAAGACAGGAGAAACTACTAAATTACAACTAGATGAATCTGACCAGCATTTAGAACAAGATGTATTAAGAATGAAAGAGATTATCTTCTTGTTAGACAAGTTTGCAATTGGTGATCAGGCTTATCATGAAATGGCTGTTAGGACAAATGATCTCCCAAAATTTTATTTAGTAAAGAATTTTCGTGACAAACTGAGTGAAAAAATTCATCTTGAGCGTACACCAGGTAATGTTCCTGGAGCATTCGTTTGTTTCAGAGACGAGTTAATAATCGCCATCCGAAATTTTATTCAATCCATACCACAAGAAAACAAGCCATCTAAATTTAGAGTGAAGATATCAGGGGACGGAACAAAAGTCAGTCGCATTTCTAATTACGTAGTAATGTCCTTCGTGTTAGTTGACGAAGATAAAAGTTTGTCTCAACTTCATCAAACGACATTAGCTATCATAAAGTGCAGCGAAAACTATGAAAATCTCCAGAAAGCACTGCATCCGCTGTTTTATGAAATAAACGAACTTTACAAAGTAAGCAACATAACCGTTGATGAAAACACATACGAAGTAGAAGTTCTATTCGGCGGGGACATGAAATTTATACAGTTATGTTTAGGACTAAGCAGCTCCATCGCTGAATACGCTTGTCCCTGGTGTAAGGTACCAAAAGGTGATCGAGGTGATTTGTCAAAAGAATGGAATTATTACCACCAACCGGAGCATCGCAGAACTATTGCCGAAATTAAGGAAGGAAGTATGAAACCTAAAAAACCGTTCAGTATTAAACACGCCCCTCTTATCGAGATTGAACCAGAGAATATAATTCTAGATGAATTACATCTTACTATGCGTATTTTTGACATTTTGCTAAGAAACATTATTGAAGACGCGGCGGAGAAGGACGACCAATCCACAGCTAAAGAGGTGAAAACGGACTACTTGGCTTCCTTAGTTACCAAAATCAACGAATGCGGTGTGAGTTTTAACATTTGGAAACCAAAAACTGGAAAAGGAGAAAGAGACTGGACCTCGCTTCGCGGAGACGATGTTAAAAAGATCCTGCGTAACCTTCCCGAAAAACTTATGTTCGCTATCCATAATAATACCCATGATAGGACAGTTAAACTTTGGAAAGATTTAGTGGAAATTTTGTCTTTGGTCAATTCAGCTGTTGTTCAAACAAAGACACCAGAATTTGTATTTGGATTATGTAAAACATGGCTCACCGACTTCCTTAAAATAGGAGATATTCGAAAAGGCTACTTTCCGGAGAATGTGACGCCATACATGCATGCCATGGTATACCACGTCCCATTCTTCGTTCACAAGTATGGACAACTGAGGAAATTTAGCGGTCAGGCAGTGGAAAAACTTAATGATAACATCAAGACAATTTACCAACAAAAGACGAACAAATTTGACTGTGCCATGGACACGATGAACGTAAGAAAACGACTAGAAATGTTGTCCAGCGGAATGGAACGCCCAAAAAGATCATACACGAAGAAGAAGGCAGATTGGTGGGAACATGATATTTTCCGAGAAAGAAATGACAAGAAAGAAACTGTGCTCCGTGCAATTGAAAACGCGGCCTCTAAATACTCTATTGCTTCAGTAGAAAGTGCACCGGAACGTGAGTTGGATTCTTTATCAACAGATGAAATAAAACAAAAACTATCGAGCCTTGGTGTCACAACTAGATTGAGGAAAAGAGAAAAACTGTTATCCCTACTAAAGTATACGTATGGACATTGATTATTGGACACAAGATGCGACATAAACGTTAACACAATTGAGAAGCCGATTTAAGAAACGTTTGATCTAGATTTGAATAAATTCTTTTAATCTTGCACATTACAAATTCATATGTATTTCATTTAGCAAAATAAGTTTGAATGAAGAAAGTTCTTTTATTGTCGAAAAGGGACATTTATATTCGGCTAATTCGTCTTGAAATGATTAAGTTCTGTTAATTGTGTAGCTTGATTTATTTCCTTTTTTAATTATAGTGTGCATTTATAGATTAACTTTTATTAAGTTGAAATTCAAGTTGTTGTGACTGTGTGTATATATGTATGATTGTGTGTTTGGCAATTTAAAAGGCATTTTCGGATTTGAATATTTGTAAATCCAGGAAGTGGTGAGGTTGGCTTTTTTAAACGTTAACTACATATCTTTTAGATTCTTTATTTTTGATTAGTTTTGATTAGTTTTCATATTCTTTTGATATTCATTTCAAAAATCATCTGAATCATAACATCAACTTTTTAATTTTAATAGATTATTGTAAATGAAATTATTGTTTTAATTCATGTATGATTAATTTTGAAAAGTTGTCCTCCGTGTTAATCTGTTATTTTTTACTCAATGTACATAATTATTTCCTATAAGCATATATATATATATATAAATGTTGTGTTGAAAAAAAAATCTGTTTCGTCCTTTTTTCTGTTTCTTGTTTAAATGTTTGCGTCGTAGATGTTGATATAATGTGAGACGATGTGGTATGATTGGCAATTAGACAACTTCAAGTTGTCACCATAGACCAAAGAACATGGTCGAAAGCAACTATAAGTTACTGTACGGTCTTTATCAATGAGCTAATAAAATTGAGAATGGAAATGTAGCCCATATCGTATAGTAAGCTTTATAGGATAGAATTGAGAATGGAAACGGGAAATGTGTTAAAAGAGAGAACAACCCGACCAAAGAGCAGAAAAATGACAGACATTCCAAATTCTCGAAGTACCCGTTTTATATATATATAAAAAAAGAACCGTAAGTCAACGGCTTTTCGGCCAATTATATGTGAAATAGTTGAACTAAAATTTCAATTACATTTCAGTCAGTTTGATGCTCAATTCGATATGATTTTGAATAAGAATATCTATTTTTATTTATATGCATTTATCATTTACCAATTTGGGTAAAACATCTCATGCCGTTTCAATGTTTCAACTGGGACTAATACACTAATTCAGTAGTCCCAGGTTTGAACAAAGATCGAATAGGAACTCCGGCCTTCAATTAATTTTACAAACTACACCAAAATACAGAAAACATGATTCAAAATTATTTCATCGATAACATCTGGTATTGGTTTTCACTGAAGTTATCTTTACAGACCAGCGGGTGTTTAACCCCTAATTGTGCGTCTTATCGCATATGTCAAATTGGCAAGTGACCCCATATGGAGCGAGGACGGGTTATCGTCCTTGTCGATACAAATAATTGTTTTCAAATTGGGTTATCTCCCTTAAACCGGACAGATTCTTGGCAATGCGTCCGAAGACGCATTAGCTTTCGCACTCTAACTTAAGTTTAAGTGAATGGATCTCAATGAAATTTTACCATAAGGTTCAATACCACAAAAGGAAGGTGGGGATTGATTTTGGGGGTTATGGTACCAACAGTTAAGGAATTAGGGGCCAAAAAGGGGCCAAAAATAAGCATTTTTGTAACTTCCAGACAATAACTTGTGTGTAAGTGTATGGATCTCTCTGACATTGTACCACAAGGTTCCATATCACAAAGGGAATGCTGGGATTGATTTTGGGGGTAATTACCTCCAAATTTTAGGAATTAGGGGCCAAAAAGGGGCAAAAAACAAGCATTTTTCTAGTTTCATGACAATAACTTGTGTGTAAGTGTATGGATCTCTCTGACATTGTATCACAAGGTTCCATATCACAAAGGGAATGCTGGGATTGATTTTGGGGGTAATTACCTCCAAATTTTAGGAATTAGGGGGCAAAAAGGGGCAAAAAACAAGCATTTTCCTAGTTTCATGACAATAACTTGTGTGTAAGTGTATGGATCTTTATGAAATTGTACTACAAGGTTCCATATCACAAAGGGAAAGCTGGAATTGAGTTTGGGGGTAATTGCCCTAAAAGTTTAGGAATAAGGGGCCAACAATAAGCATTTTTCTAGTTTCCAGACAATAATTTGTGCTCAATTGTATGGATCTCTCTGAAATTGTACTGCAAGGTACCATACCACAAAGGAAAGGCTGGGATTGATTTTGGGGGTAATTCCCTCAAAATTTTAGTAATTAGGGGCCATAAAAGGGCAAAAAAACAAGCATTTTTCTAGTTTCAGGACAATAACTTGTGTGTAAGTGTATGGATCTTTATGAAATTGTACTGCAAGGTTCCATATCACAAAGGGAAAGCTGGATTTGAGTTTTGGGGTAATTGCCCTAAAAGTTTAGGAATTTGGGGCCAAAAAGGGGCCAAAAAACAAGCATTTTTCTAGTTTCCAGACAATAACTTGTGTTCAAGTGTATGGATCTCCCTGAAATTGTACTGCAAGGTACCATACCACAAAGGGAAAGCTGGGATTGAGTTTGGGGGTGATGAATCATAAGGGGGTTCAAAAAATTTGGGGGGGTATTTTTTTTTCCTTTTTTTTCTTTAAAATTTTCCATTTTAAATTGGTTATTTCTGATTTATATATAAAAGCAAATAATAATGAAATGGTTTGAATAGGTAAATTAAACATTTTTAAGTTCTTAGACCACTTTCATTCTGTGTGAGAAACCTATGCTGTGTCAAATATTTAATTACAATCCAAATTCAGTGCTGTATCAAGCTTGAATGTTGTGTCCATACTTGCCCCAACTGTTCAGGGTTCGACCTCTGCGGTCGTATCAAGCTGCGCCCCAGCGGAGCATTTTATTAAAAGTTTATCCTGACTTTTTTTACCTGAATTGTCATCCTGACTTTTTTTTCTGCAAATGTCTCATCCTGCCTTTTTTTTTACTCAAAAGTCCTGTCCTGCCTATTTTTTTCAAATTTCAACCCCCCCCCCCCATAAAAATCAAATGGTAGCTTCCTTAGGTCCTTTTGATGATTTTGATATTTGCGGACCATAGCAAAAAAACTGTCTAAGGATAGAGCTATGTTTTTGCATCTAGACTTGACCCACAGGTGCTTGGGGCATGGACCACTTTTTCTTTTTCTTTTTTTTCAGTTTATTTTTTTTACAATATGTTTTTGAATTTTTAAGCGAGATTTTCTAAGCAAAAAATCTGGTGTATTAAAATGGTAAGTATGGCAGTTGGACAGGTGGGTGAAAAAAATATTCTATCTTGACAAAAAGAACCCCAATATTAACACTATTAAAGTTATGAATATCTGATATGGACAATAACTTGTGGAAAGGTGTATTGATCTCTCTGAAATTAGACCACACGTTTCCATACCACAAAGGGATGGTTAGGATTGGCTTTGGGGGGTTATAGCTCAAACCGTTTAGGAAAAAGGGGGAAAAACAAGGGTTTCCTGGTATATGGAAAATTATATAAAAGTACAATGTTATGTTTGGATTACCTCCCTTACACTGCTTTTAAATTATGTATAAAGAAATGTTGTATTGTCGAGGTGATTAGCTGTCAATTTTTTTTTAAGAAGTTACTATTAAAAATGCTGATTAAGGAATATTAAATTTAGCCATGATTATGTATGTCATTTTCTATTTTAAGACTTTTATGATGTATTTAAATGGGTAATTATGGTTGCAAACTCCATTGGAAATTTGAATTGAGATTATGACCATATCTTGAGGGAAAGATTTTTATGCCCCCGCCGTAGCGGAGGGGGCATTAAGTTTTACCCTTGTCTGTCTGTACTTACGTATGTCCGTACGTCCCAAAATTGGTTTCTGTTCTCCAACTTGAGTATACTTGCCTCAACTAAACGTTATGAAACTTATACACAAAGCTAATTACCACAAAACACAGATCAAGTTTGAATTTTGGTGGCGTCACTTTTACCAGTCTAGCGTTATGCCCCTTTATAAATGGAAAAATTGCAAAATGTTTAGTTTCCGTTCTCTAACTTAAGTTTGCCTCAACCAAACTTATACACAATGCTTATTACCACAAAACACAGATCAAGATTGAATTTTGGTAACGTCACTGTAACTGTTCTAGAGTTATGCCCCTTTATAAATGGAAAAATTGCAAAATTTATAGTTTCCGTTCTCTTCCTTAAGTTTGCCTCAACCAAATTTTATGAAACATATACACAATGCTTATTACCACAAAATAAAGATCAAGTTTGAATTTAAGTGTGGTCACTTTAACCATTCTTGAGTTATGCCCCTTTATAAATCGAAAAATTGCATAATTTGTAGTTTCCGTTCTCTAACTTAAGTTTGCCCCAACCAAACATTATGAAACCTATACACAATACTTATTATCTTAAAACTCAGATCAAGTACAAATTTTGGTAGCGTCACTTTTATCGTTCTTGAGTTATGTCCCTTTATAATGTTGTATGCCAGCAGGGGTATCATCTGTGTCCATGGGGACATATCCTCCATTTATTCATTTTTTTGAAAAAGCGGGGGGGGGGGGGTTAAAAAGAAATTGTGGGGGAGGGGACAATTTTTTTTTATTTCAGATTTCAGAAATTAAAAAGAAAATTTCTTCAAATTTTTTTTTTTTTGCAAAAGAGGGAGGGGGGGGGATTGGCAACAGCAAAATATATTGCTCAAAAGCAAAAAATTGAATATAAATTCAAATCATATAACCAATTCTAAGTTCTTTGACTACAGTTATTCTGTGTCAGAAACCTATTATGTGTCAAATATTTAATTCTAATCCAAGACCTGTATCAAGTGCAAATATTGTGTCCATTTTTGCCCCAACTGTTCAGGGTTGGACCTCTGCGGTCGTATCCAGCTGTGCTCGGCGAAGCAATTTATTTGTGTCTATAGTACTTCCATAACTTATGGTAGACCAACTGACACTTTTAAAATGGTCTCACTAATTAGCAACAAGAAGAAAAAAAATTAGCAACAAGAAGAAAAAATTAGCGACAAGAAGACTAATTTAGCGACAAGAAAGTTAATATTCTATTATAAACAATAAATTTATAGAAAAGTGAATTAATTACAGTTGATTTTTTGCTGTTTTATTAAGTTTCAAATTTTGTTATATTTAGCAGCACTCCGTCTTGTAATCAATTTTTGTAAAAATTATTTTATTACATTATTTTAAAGTATGTGTCAATCTGAACATTTTGTAACAATCCCATGTCCCATCCTATATATTTATATATATATATATGGACCTTTTCAGTGAAATAAATAAAGTTAGGATTATCAAATAATTTGGTTTGAACTTTTGATATATCAACCATGCCAACTCTACATATACTCGATCCATTCATTTATACACTTAACTGTAAACTGTAAGTATATCTATTTAAATTAAACACATCCTTGATAACAAAAAAAAAATTTCTAAAACATATGAACAAATCTTTATTTTCTTCTCTCAGTGTCCGATGAAATAATGAAAATTCACGTATATTTAAAACAAAATTAATGCATGTTTCTATATCTATTCATTTCAAATAATCATTATTTAGACATCTTGACACTAAATTTATTTTCTTGTTGCTAAATTAGTTTTCTTGTCACTGAATTATTCTTCTTGATGCTTCTTGGTCGCTAATTAGTGAGACTCCTATTAAAGTATTATTGTGAACTTCAAAAGCTTGTCTCAAATAATAACATATTTTTTTAGCATTAGCCAAATTATTTAAATTAAGTAAATAGATTACTGATTTTATATCATCATCTTTGATCAAAATTTTGGAAAATATTAAACTTCTCTCGAAGGTTTTTATATAATGAAATCCCGTAAATACATATATGTCATTTTTTAAATCTTATCTGTCAGATAGTTTTTTTTACTAAGATCTCAAAAACGACAGCATTTAGAGCAAATCTGACACGAGGTAAAAATGTTCAATAGGTTTACTTAATTGACTAGGATTGTCAGTTTTCCTACCGAAGGTCAGTGGTTCTCTCTGGGCAGCTCATTTCTTATTTAACTTATTTTCACTTATTTGATACAGAGGCGGATTTGGGGAAAGGGGGGGGGGGGAAGAGGCAGGGGCCCAGGTCCCCCCTAAGTGTGGGAAAAATTTGGTTACTTATTTAGGGAATGACTGGAGTGGGCCCCCTCTGATGGCAGTCATGAAAATTTCTGGATCCACCACTGTAATATGTTCTGGTTCTACCCAGTTGTTTACTGGCACCAATATGTAAAAAAAAAAAAGGGAAACCCCAAATGAATGGTGAGCTTAAGCCATCACTTGGCGTCCGTCATCATTGTCGTTGTCCGTCTGGTGTAAACTATTTCAAACATCTCCTCTGAAACTACTGAACCAATTCCAACCAAACTTGAATGATCCTTAGGGTATCTAGAATAAAGTTAGTGTTTTATTTTCTGTTTCGCCAAAAATCAAAAAGCCACAATGGCTAAAAATAGAACATAGGGGTAAAATGCAGTTTTTGGCTTATATCTCAAAAACCAAAGCAGTTAGAGCAAATCTGACATGGGTACAAGTGTTCAAATGTTGTCCGTGCATTTACTCATGAACCATTCAACCAAACCTTTTAAAATTTTAATATGTTGTTACTGACAACAATATGGAGCTCAAGTTTAATAATGACGATTTTGACTTTTACCGTTCAGGAGTTACGGTTCTTGAAAGTTTAAAAAATGTCGTGTCCGTGCATTTACTCATGAACCGTTCAACCAAACCTTTTTAAATTTAAATATGTTGTTACTGACAACAAAATAGAGGTCAAGTTCAATAATGACGATTTTGACTTTTACCGTTCAGGAGTTACGGTTCTTGAAAGTTTAAAAAATGTCGTGTCCGTGCATTTACTCATGAAACGTTCAACCAAACCTTTTTAAATTTTAATATGTTGTTACTGACAACAAAATAGAGGTCAAGTTCAATAATGACGATTTTGACTTTTACCGTTCAGGAGTTACGGTTCTTGAAAGTTTAAAAAATGTCGTGTCCGTGCATTTACTCATGAACTGTTCAACCAAACCTTTTTAAATTTTAATATGTTGTTACTGACAACAAAATGGAGGTCAAGTTCAATAATCACGATTTTGACTTGTACCATTCAGGAGTTACGGTTCTTGAAAGTTTAAAAATTGTCGTGTCCGTGCATTTACTCATGAACCATTCAACCAAACCTTTCGGTTCTTGAAAGATTGAAAAATTGTGTTACCCGAGTATTATTGGCAGATTATACAACAGAAATGGGATTCATTACCTTTAGAAGCATTCTATGATTGATAAAGGTAATACTATTTTTTTATTTTCTTTTTACTGTGCTTGCAATCTCCATCGTGGCACCTTGTACAGTTTGAGATTTAAACAAATTTCCTTCAATGGTAATTGTGTGTACCGGATTTTTGTGTCAAAAATGTCGGTTATTGATTTGGGGATGTACGGCGGTCGGTCGGTCGGACGGGCGGGCGGCAACCAAATGTTGTCCGTGCATTTACTCATGAACCATTCAACCAAACCTTTTAAAATTTTAATATGTTGTTACTGACAACAAAATGGAGCTCAAGTTTAATAATGACGATTTTGACTTTTACCGTTCAGGAGTTACGGTTCTTGAAAGTTTAAAAAATGTCGTGTCCGTGCATTTACTCATGAAACGTTCAACCAAACCTTTTTAAATTTTAATATGTTGTTACTGACAACAAAATGGAGGTCAAGTTCAATAATGACGATTTTGACTTTTACCGTTCAGGAGTTACGGTTCTTGAAAGTTTAATTGGTTATTATCTTGAATAGTATTAATGATAAAGATAAACTTTAAACAGCAAATATGTTCAGCAAAGTAAGATCTACAAATAAGTTCAATGACCAAAATTGTCAATTGACCCTTTAAAGAGTTATTGCCCTTTAAGGACACTTTTACACAATTTGTTTATCATGTTTTCTAACTTTAAAAAATCTTCTACTCTGAAACCACTGAACCAATTCCAACCAAACTTAAGCTGAATGATCCTTATGGTATCTAGAATAAAGTTATTGTTTTATTTTCTGTTTCGTCAAAAAACATGGCCACCATGGCTAAAAATAGAACAAAGGGGTAAAATGCAGTTTTTGGCTTATATCTAAAAAACCAAAGGAGTTAAGACAAATCTGACAAGGGTAAAAGTGTTCATTAGGTGAAGTTCTATCAGCCCTGAAATTTTCAGATGAATCTAATAACCCATTGTTGGGTTGCTGCCACTAAATTGGTAATTTTCAGGAAATTTTGCAGTTTTTAAACGACCGCAAAAATTAAAATTATTTGTTATACGACCGCAAAAATTAAAGATTTTTTGGTCGTATGTAGGTATCACGTTGTCGTCGTCCAAAGACGGATGGTTTCTGGATAATAACTTTAGAATAAGTAAATAGAAATCAATAAAATTTTAACACAAGGTTTATAACCACTAAAGGAAGGTTGGGATTGATTTTGGGGGTTATGGTCCCAACTGTTTAGGAATTAGGGGCCAAAAAGGGGCCCAAATAAGCATTTTTGTAGTTTCCAGACAATAACTTGTGTTAAAGTGTATGAATCTCTCTGAAATTATACCACAAGTTTCCATACTACAAAGGGATGGTTAGGATTGACTGTGGAGGGTTATGGCTCAAACCATTTAGGAATTAGGGGCAAAAATAGGGGAAATCGAAGGGTTTTCCTGGTTAAAGGACAATTGAGACAATTTAAAAGCAGTGTAAGGGAGGTAATCCAAATCAAAATCCAAATAAATTTGAATAACAAAGTTTGATTACCTCCCTTACACTGCTTATAAATTATTTATTAAGAAATGACGATTGTCTGAGATATTGACCATAACTTGAGGGAAAGAATTATTTTTATGAATAAGGGAAAGGGGGGAGGTGAAAAAAATTGGAGGGGGACAATTTTTCTCATTTCAGATTTCAGAGATTAAAAGAAAATTTCTTCAAATATTTTTTTTGGGGGTTAATATTCAACAGCATAGTGTATTGCACAAATGCAAAAAAACGGGGTAAAATTTTTTTTTTTTGGGGGGGGTCAATTCACATAGTCTATTGGACAAAAGGGAAAAAATTGAATATAAATTCAAATCATATAACCAATTTGAAGTTCTTTGACTACAGATATTCTGTGTCAAAAATTTAATTACAATCCAAATTCAGACCTGTATCAAGCGTGAATATGGTGTCCATTTTGGCCCCAACTTTTCAGGGTTGGACCTCTGCGGTCGTATCTGAGCTGCGCTCAGCGAAGCAATTTATTGGTTATTATCTTGAATAGTATTAATGATAAAGATAAACTGTAAACAGCAAATATGTTCAGCAATGTAAGATCTACAAATAAGTTTATATGACCAAATTTGTCAATTAACCACTTAAGGAGTATTGCCCTTTGAGAACAATTTTACACAATTTGTTTATCATGTTTTCTAACTTTAAAAAATCTTCTCCTCTGAAACTACTGAAACAATTCCAACCAAATTTAAGCTGAATGATCCTTAGGGTATCTAGAATAAAGATTGTGTTTTATATTATGTTTCATAAAAAAACATGGCCTCCATGGCTAAAATTAGAACATAGGGGTAAAATGCAGTTTTTGACCAATATATCTCAAACACTTAAGCAATTAGAGCAAATCTGATGAGAGGTTAAAATGTTCATTAGGCCAAGTTCTATCAGCCATGAAATTTTCAGACAAATCTAACAGTCCATTGTTGGGTTGCTGCCACTAAATTGGTAATTTTAAGGAATTTTGCAGTTTTTATATGACCACCAAAAAATTTTGCGGTCGTATATTGGTTTGACGTTTGCGTCGTCGTCGTCCAAAGACACATTGTTTTCGCATTCTAACTTTAGTTTAAGTGAATGGATCTCTATGAAATTTACCATAAGGTTGGGATTGCTTTTTGGGGTTATGGTACCAACAGTTAAGGAATTAGGGGCCAAAAATAAGCATTTTTGTAACTTTCAGACATAACTTGTGTGTAAGTGTATGGATCTCTCTGACATTGTACCACAAGGTTCCATATCACAAAGGGAATGCTGGGATTGATTTTGGGGGTAATTGCCTCAAAATTTTAGGAATAAGGGGGCAAAAAACAAGCATTTTTCTAGTTTCATGACAATAACTTGTGTGTAAGTGTATGGATCTTTCTGAAATTGTACTACAAGGTTCCATGTCACAAAGGGAAAGCGTGGTTTGAGTTTGGGGGTAATTGCCCAAAACATTTAGGAAAAAGGGCCCAAAAATAAGCATTTTTCTAGTTTCCAGACAATAACTTGTGTTCAAGTGTATGGATCTCTCTGAAGTTGTACTGCAAGGTACCATACCACAAAGGAAAGGCTGGGATTGATTTTGGGGGTAATTGCTTCAAAATTTTAGGAATTAGGGGCCTAAAAGGTGCAAAAAACAAGCATTTTTCTAGTTTCAGGACAATAATTTGTGTGTAAGTGTATGGATCTTTATGAAATTGTACTACAAGGTTCCATATCTCAAAGGGAAAGCTGGGTTTGAGTTTGGGGGTAATTGCCTTAAATGTTTAGGAATTTGTGGCCAAAAAGGGGCCAAAAAACAAGCATTTTTCTAGTTTCCAGACAATAACTTGTGTTCAAGTGTATGGATCTCTCTGAAATTGTACTGCAAGGTACCTTACCACAAAGGGAAGGCTGGGATTGAGTTTGGGGGTGATGAATCATAAGAGGGTTCAAAAAATTGGGTTTTTTTTTTTCCTTTTTTTTTCTTTTAAATTTTCCATTTTAAATTGGTTATTTCTGATTTATATATAAAAGCAAATAATAATGATATGGCTTGTATAGGTAAATTAATTTTTTTTAAGTTCTTAGATCACATTCATTCTGTGTCAGAAACCTATGCTGTGTCAAATATTTAATCACAATCCAAATTCAGTGCTCGTATCAAGCTTGAATTTTGTGTACATACTTGCCCCAACTGTTCAGGGTTCGACCTCTGCGGTCGTATCAAGCTGCGCCCAGCGAAGCATTTTATTGGTTATTATCTTGAATATTATTAATGATAAAGATAAAATGTGAACAGCAAAAATGTTCTGCAAAGTAAGATCTTCAAATAAGTTAATATGACCAAAATTGTCAAATGTGTCCTTAAGGAGTTATTGCCCTTTAATGACAATAGTTTTTCACAATTTGTTCATCTAGTTTGCTTACTTTAAAAAATCTTCTCCTTTGAAACTGCTGAATCAATTTCAGCCAAACATGGGCTGAATGAGTTCCAGAGTATCTAGTATAAATTTTGTGTTTTATTTTCTTGTACATCAAGAAACATAGCCACTATGGCTAAAATGGAACATAAGGGTAAAATGTATTTCTTTGCTTTTGAAGAAAATATGACAGATACGAAGAACATCTCAATGGAATTTTTAAGTCACTCATTAATATATTAAAAAGCAAAAATAATCATTGGTGAAGATTTAAGCAAAACATTACAGGTGAGCGATTCAGGCTCTTGAGAGCCTCTTGTTTAATTTTGATGGGTATTTTTGTTTTGTTCCTTTGGAAGGTGTTGAGATAAACTCAGTTGGGTAAAATCTTTCAGAGATATCAAATATAAACAATCATTTACAATTGTATTGTATTGTATTGATGTATATGGACAATAGACAGACAACAAACATCTCTTCTATAAAACGATACATGATTTAAACAGTGTAAATGAGTGGACAGTCTCAAATATAATTCAAGTGTTTATTTTACCATTTTCTGCAATGATATAAATATAGATTCGACCAATGCCATGACTGCATCAAGTGTGATACGATATTTATCCACTAAAGACAGTTAAATTTTCAATTATATATATAATGAACCTTTACGGAAAGGATAAATGATTGTGTAACTGTAGGATCTTTCTTTAAGAATTGTGGATGATGTTCTTTACAACCATTAAATTTGGCTGCTTATGATTGCCGTGGCATCATGTAATTGCATGATTAAAATTGAGAATGGAAATGGGGAATGTGTCAAAGAGACAACAACCCGACCATAGAACAGACAACAGCAGAAGATCACCAACAGGTCTTCAATGCAGCGAGAAATTCCCGCACCCGGAGGCGTCCTTCAGCTGGCCCCTAAACAATATATATACTAGTTCAGTGATAATGAACGCCATACTAAACTCCAAATTGTACACAAGAAACTAAAATTAAAAATAATACAAGACTGACAAAGGCTAGAGGCTCCTGACTTGGGACAGGCGCAAAAATGCGGCGGGGTTAAACATGTTTATGAGATCTCAACCCTCCCCCTATACCTCTAGCCAATGTAGAAAAGTAAACGCATAACAATACGCACATTAAAATTCAGTTCAAGAAAAGTCCGAGTCTGATGTCAGAAGATGTAACCAAAGAAAATAAACAAAATGACAATAATACATAAACAACAACAGACTACTAGCAGTTAACTGACATGCCAGCTCCAGACTTCAATTAAACTGATTGAAAGATTATGTCTTCATCATATGAATATCAGGCACAATCCTTCCCGTTTCTAGTGAAGCTAACTATTTCGGTTATTGTTTCATTGATTTATACTTCACATATCCTTGTTAGGTTGCTGTCTTATTGGATCTTACTTCACATCCATTTTGTTCATATAAGATCAACAATTTTTTTACTTGCAAATTTCAGTTACTCATGAAATTATAATTTCTTTAACATCACAAATAACCTGATTTTCATGGTTTATTCGTCCATGTTAATATTTAAATGTACTTAATCTGTGAATAATCTACTTAATACTGGAGATTCAGTAAACATGGTCAAAAAATTATCCTAGAGATATGACAGAAGATTAATTATTGATTGAACATGTTATGTGGTTTTTGTTAAGCTATATGATTTCAGGATGTAGTTGATAAGGAAATATAAAATGATAAAAATACTTTTATTTGTAAGAAAGTACACTAGTATTCTGTTTCTTTTCAGACAGGAAAAACAGTAGCCATGTCAGGTAAGATGATATTAAATACAGGTTATGATACATATGTGCAATGTTTTTTCATGTTTTTAAGCATACACATGCATGCTGTTTACATTTTTTGTCGAGCCTGCAACTTTTGTTGCAGAAAGCTCGACATAGGGATAGTGATCTGGCGGTGGCATTAGCTAACTTCTTAAAAGCTTTATATTTTAGAAGCTAGAAGACCTGGATGCTTCATACTTTGTATATAGATGCCTTATGTTACGAAGTTTCCATCTGTCATATGTCCATTGTCCTTGACCTCATTTTCATGGTTAAGCTACTACTCGAAAAAAAAGTCAACATTTTTTGTAATGTTAATTTCCTTCTTATTATGAGTAATAGGATAACTATATTTAGTATGTGTGTACCTTGCAAGGTCCTCATGCCCGTCAGACAGTTTTCATTTGACCTCGACCTCATTTCATGGATCAGTGAACAAGGTAAAGTTTTCGTGGTCAAGTCCATATATCAAATACTATAAGCAGTAGGTCTACTATATTTGGTATAAGGAATGATTGTAAGGTGTACATGTCCAACTGGAAGGTGTCATCTGACCGTGACCTCATTTTCATGGTTCAGTGGTCAAACTTAAGTTTTTGAGTTTTGGTCTTTTTATGCCCCCGCCTTAGCGGAGGTGGCATTAAGTTTTAACCTTGTCCGTCTGTACGTATGTCCGTACGTCCCAAAATTGGTTTCCGTTCTCTACCTTGAGTTTGCCTCAACCAAATGTTATGAAACTTATACACAATCCTTATTACCACAAAACACAGATCAAGTTTGAATTTTGGTGGCGTCACTTTAACCGTTCTAGAGTTATGCCCCTTTATAAATGGAAAAATTGCTAAATTTTAAGTTTCCGTTCTCTACCTTAAGTTTGCCTCAACCAAATGTTATGAAACTTATACACAATGCTTATTACCACAAAACACAGATCAAGTTTGAATTTTGGTGGCATCACTTAAACAGTTCTAGAGTTATGCCACTTTATAATGGAAAAATTGCTAAATTTTAAGTTTCCGTTCTCTAACTTGAGTTTGCCTCAACCAAATATTATGGAACTTATACACAATGCTTATTTCAACAAAACAAAGATCAAGTTAAAATTTTGGTGGCGTCACTTTAACCTTTCTAGAGGTATGCCCCTTTATAAATGGAAAAATTGCAAAATTTTTAGTTTCCGTTCTCTAACTTAAGTTTGCCTCAACCAAATGTTATGAAACTTATACACAATGCTTATTACCACAAAACACAGATCAAGTTTGAATATTGGTGGCATCACTTAAACAGTTCTAGAGTTATGCCACTTTATAATGGAAAAATTGCTAAATTTTAAGTTTCCGTTGTATAACTTCAGTTTGCCTCAACCAAATGTTATGAAACTTATACACAATGCTTATTATCACAAAATATAGATCAAGGGTGAATTTTGGTAGCGTCACTCAAACCGTTCTAGATTAATGCTCCTTTATAAATGGAAAAATTGCAAAACTTTTAGTTTCCGTTCTCTTACTTAAGTTTGCCTCTATCAAATGTTATGAAACTTATACACAATACTTATTACCACAAAAATCAGATCAAGTACAAATTTGGGTAGCGTCACTTTTACAGTTCTTGAGTTATGTCCCTTTATAACGTTATATGCAAGCAGGGGCATTATCTGTGTCCCATGGACACATTCCCCATTTTTTTTTCATATCTTGAAGCTAGTGGTCCTTTAAGTGCATGGATGTCTCTAAATTTGTATCACGTACATTTTACAATAAAAAAAATTCTTCAAAATTTTTTTTTTTGGAAGGGGGGGGGGGGGGGGGGGGGTAACAAAAATTTTTTTTTCCTTTACAGAAAATTCTCTTCAAATATTATTTTTTTTGGAGGGGGGTACCACAAAACTCAGATCAAGTTCAAATTTGGGTAGCGTCACTTTTACCGTTCTTCAGTTATGTCCCTTTATAACTATATGATATGCAAGCAGGGGCATCATCTGTGTCCACATGTGGACACAATCCACATTTATTTTCTAATACTATATGCAATAGGTCAACTATATTTGGTGTATGGAAATATTTTATGATGTACATGTCAGTCTCGCAGGTTTTATTTGACCTTGATCTCATTTTCACAGTTCATTTCTCAGTGTTAAGTTGTTATATATACGACTGAAAAAAATTTGTTGGGATCGTATGATGTCTGCGTCGTCGTCCGAAGACACATTGGTTTCCAGACAATAACTTTAGTTTAAGTGAATGGATCTCTATAAATTTTTTTAAAAAGGTACAATACCACAAAAAGAAGGCTGGGATTGATTTTGGGGATGATGGTTATAATTGTTTAGGAATAAGGGGCCCAAAAGGGGCCAAAAACAAGCATTTTTCTAGTTTCAGGATAATAACTTGTGTATAAGTATTTCGATTGCTCTGAAATTGTAAGACAATGTTTATTACCACAAGTAGGAGTTTTGGATTTATTTTAGGGGTTATGGGGCCAACAGTTTAGGAATTAAGGGCCAAAAAGGGACCAAAAACAAGCATTTTTCTAGTTTCATGACAATAACTTGTGTGTAAGTGTATGGATCTCTCTGACATTGTACCACAAGGTTCCATATCACAAAGGGAAGGCTTGGATTGAGTTTGGGGGTAATTGCCCAAATATGTAGGAATAAGGGGCCAAAAAAGGGCCATAAACAAGCATTTTTATACGACCTCAAAAAAATTTTTGTGGTCGTATATTGGTATGACGTTGGCGTCGTCGTCCGAAAACACATTAGTTTTCGCACTCTAACTTTAGTTAAAGTGAATGGATCTCAATGAAATTTTACCATAAGGTGCAATACCACAAAAGGAAGGTGGGGATTGATTTTGGGGGTTATGGTACCCACAGTTAAGGAATTAGGGGCCAAAAAGGGGCCAAAAATAAGCTTTTTTGTAACTTCCAGACATAACTTGTGTGTAAGTGTATGGATCTCTCTGACATTGTAACACAAGGTTCCATATCATAAAGGGAATGCTGGGATTGATTTTGGGGGTAATTGCCTCCAAATTTTAGGAATTAGGGGCCAAAAAGGGGCAAAAAACAAGCATTTTTCTAGTTTCATGACAATAACTTGTGTGTAAGTGTATGGATCTCTCTGACATTGTATCACAAGGTTCCATATCACAAAAGGAATGCTGGGATTGATTTTGGGGGTAATTACCTCCAAATTTTAGGAATTAGGGGCCAAAAAGGGGCAAAAAACAAGCATTTTTCTAGTTTCATGACAATAACTTGTGTGTAAGTGTATGGATCTTTATGAAATTGTACTACAAGGTTCCATATCACAAAGGGAAAGCTAAAATTGAGTTTGGGGGTAATTGCCCAAAAAGTTAAGGAAAAACGGGCCAAAAAGAGGCCAAAAATAAGCATTTTTCTAGTTTCCAGACAATAACTTGTGTTCAAATTTATGGATCTCTCTGAAATTGTACTGCAAGGTACCATATCACAAAGGGAAGGCTGGGATTGTTTTTGGGGGTAATTCCCTCAAAATTTTAGTAATTAGGGGCCATAAAAGGGCAAAAAAACAAGTATTTTTCTAGTTTCAGGACAATAACTTGTGTGTAAGTGTATGGATCTTTATGAAATTGTACTGCAAGGTACCATATCACAAAGGGAAAGCTGGGTTTGAGTTTGGTGGTAATTGCCTTAAACGTTTAGGAATTTGGGGCCAAAAAGGGGCCAAAAAACAAGCATTTTTCTAGTTTCCAGACAATAACTTGTGTTCAAGTGTATGGATCTCTCTGAAATTGTACTGCAAGGTACCATACCACAAAGGGAAAGCTGGGATTGAGTTTGGGGTGATGAATCATAAGGGGGTTCAACAAATTGGGGTGGATTTTTTTTTCCCTTTTTTTTCTTTAAAATTTTCCAATTTAAATTGGTAATTTCTGATTTATATATAAAAACCAATAAATTAATAATGATATGGTTTGAATAGGTAAATTAAAAATTTTTAAGTTCTTAGACCACTTTCATTCTGTGTGAGAAACCTATGCTGTGTCAAATATTTAATTACAATCCAAATTCAGTGCTGTATCAAGCTTGAATGTTGTGTCCATACTTGCCCCAACTGTTCAGGGTTCGACCTCTGCGGTCGTATCAAGCTGCGCCCCAGCGGAGCATTTTATTCTAGTTTCCAGACATAACTTGTGTTTAAGTGTATGGATCTCTCTGAAATTGTACTACAAGGTTCCATACTACAAAGGAAAGGCTGGGAGTGAGTTTTGGGGTTATTGCTCCAAGGGGGGTTTCAAAAAGTTGTGGGGGTGGATTTTTGTCGAGCCTTCGACTTTTTTCGAAAAAGCGAGACATAGTGATCCTACATTCCGTCGGCGTCGTTGGCGGCGTCCACAAATATTCACTCTGTGGTTAAAGTTTTTGAAATTTTAATAACTTTCTTAAACTATCCTGGATTTCTACCAAACTTGGACAGAAGCTTGTTTATGATCATAAGATAATATTCAAAAGTAAATTTTGTAAAAAAAAAATTCCATTTTTTCCGTATTTTACTTATAAATGGACTTAGTTTTTCTGCCAGGAAACATTACATTCACTCTGTGGTTAAAGTTTTTGAAATTTTAATAACTTTCTTAAACTATCCTGGATTTCTACCAAACTTAGAAAGAAGCTTGTTTATGATCATAAGATAGTATCCAGAAGTAAATTTTGTAAAAAAAAAATTCCATTTTTTCCGTATTTTACTTATAAATGGACTTAGTTTTTCTGCCAGTTAACATTACATTCACTCTGTGGTTAAAGTTTTTAAAATTTTAACAACTTTCTTAAACTATCCTGGATTTGTACCAAACTTGGACAGAAGCTTGTTTATGATTAAAAGCTAGTATCCGAAAGTAAATTTTGTAAAAAAAAAAATTCTATTTTTTCCGTATTTTACTTATAAATGGACTTAGTTTTTCTGCCAGTTAACATTACATTCACTCTGTGGTTAAAGTTTTTAAAATTTTAACAACTTTCTTAAACTATCCTGGATTTGTACCAAACTTAGACAGAAGCTTGTTTATGATTAAAAGCTAGTATCTAGAACGAAATTTTGTTCCATTTTTTCCGTATTTTACTTATAAATGGACTTAGTTTTTCTTCCAGTTAACATTACATACAGTCTGCAGTTTAAGTTTTTAAAACATTTATTAGATTCTTAAACTATCCTGGATTTTTACCAAACTTGGACAGAAGCTACTTACAATCAAAAGATAGTATAGAGAGGAATATTTTTATTAATTTTTTTCCTCATTTTTGCTGAGCCTGTGATTAACAGCAAAAAGTAGGCGAGACACTGGGTTCCGCGGAACCCTTACGAATTTTTTTTAGAGGATTCATATTGTTTTTTTCAAATTTTGAATTTTTGAAAAGTTTCAAGAAGAAATCTTCAATTGCACAGTATTGGGCAATAGATTTGTATAGATCTTTGACCACATTTATTTTTATGTCAGAAATCTATATTATGTCAAATTTGATCACAATCCAAATTCAGACAGCATCAAGCTTGAATATTGTGTCCAAATTTGTACCAACTGTTCAGGGTTCAACCTCTGCGGTCGTATCGGGCTGCGCTCAGCGAAGCATTTTATCGTGTTTTGGTCTGTTTTTCTTCAACTATAAGAAATAGATCAACTATATTTGTTGTATGGAAGGATTGTAAGGTGTATATGTCTGTCTGGCAGGTATCATCTGACCTTGACCTCATTTTCATGGTTTATTCGTCCATGTTAAGTTTTCATGGTTAAGTTTGTTTCTTAGATACTATAAGCAATAGGTCAACTATATTTAATGCATAAATTGATTGTAAGGTGTACATGTCTGTCTGGCATGGTTCATCTGACCTTGACCTCATTTTCATGGTTCATTGGTCAATGTAAAGTTTTCTTGGTTAAGACTGTTTCTTAGAAACTATAAGCCATAGGTCAACTATGTTTGGTTTATTGAATGATTGTAAGGTGTACATGTATTTCTCGTTTGGTTTATCTGACCTTGACCTCATTTTCTTGGATCATATTAAGTTTATGTGTTACTTGTATTAAAGCTTTATATTTAGGACTTTCAACATAAAATCAATGGTTAGTAAAGAAGGCGAGACATTTCAGCGTGTGCACTCTTGTATGTCAAAAGGGATGATTTCAGCTTTCCAGTTGTCAACTTTCCATTTCTATTTAG
This sequence comes from Mytilus californianus, assembly GCF_021869535.1. Classification (NCBI taxonomy): domain Eukaryota; kingdom Metazoa; phylum Mollusca; class Bivalvia; order Mytilida; family Mytilidae; genus Mytilus; species Mytilus californianus. The sequence goes on from NW_026262581.1 coordinate 1,703,914, forward strand.
CAATATTCCAGCAGCCCTGCATTTAGCTATTGGGTTAAATTGAAGGTCACATGAATATGAATTCAATGAGGTCAAATTATTCACTTGCAAGTGAATAATTCATCAGCAATGTTTCTTTGCTTATTTTGACAAAATTGAACCAAATTGGTTGCTAAAAACGAATTATTGTTCATCATTTCACTTATATTAATGATTGAACCAAACAAAATCATATTCTATTTTTATGCCCCCGCCGTAGCAGAGGGGACATTAAGTTTTACCCTTGTCCGTCTGTCCATACGTCCGTACGTCCAAAAATTTGTTTCCGTTCTCTAACTTTAGTTTGCCTCAACCAAATGTTATGAAACTTATACACAATGCTAATTAACACAAAACACAGGTCAAGTTTGAATTTGGGTGGCATCACTTTTACCGTTCTAGAGTAATGCCCCGTTACAAATGGAAAAATTGCTGAATTTTTCGTTTCCGTTCTCTAACTTCAGTTTGCCTCAACCAAATGTTATGAAACTTATACAAATTTGGGTAGCGTCACTTTTACAGTTCTTGAGTTATGTCCCTTTATAACGTTACATGCAAGTGGGGGCATTATCTGTGTCCCATGGACACATTCCCCTTTATTTTTCATATCTCGTAGCTAGTGCGCCTTTAAGTGTATGGATGTCTCTTAATTTGTACCACATTTTACAAAAAAAAAATTCTTCTTTTTTTTGGAAGGGGGGTAACAAAAATTTTTTTTTGGGGGGGGGGGGGGGGCAATTTTTTTCCTTTTCAGAAAATTCTCTTCAAATATTATTTTTATTGGAGGGGGGGGGTAAAAAAAATTGGTTTTGGGGGGGGTCAATTTTTTTCCCCTCAAGATTTAAGAAATTGTCTATTTTCTAAAGAAAAAAATTGGGGTCACAATAGTCTGAAAACAGATTTACTAAGTATTGCACAACAGCACAGTTTATTGCACAACAGCAAGAAATCTTCAATTGAATATAAAATCAAATTATGCATTTGGATTCCATACAATAACTTTAGTTTAAGAGTATGGATCTCAATGAAATTTATGCAAAAGGTTCAATACCACATAAGGAAGGTTGGGATTGTTTTTGAGGATGATGGTCCCAACCGTTTAGGAATTAGGGGCCAAAAAGGGGTCAAAACAAGCATTTTTCTAGTTTCAGGACAATAACTTGTTTATAAGTATTTTGATTGCTCTGAAATTGTACCACAAGGTTCAATACTACAAGTAGAAGGTTGGGATTTTTTGGGGGGGTTTTCAGGAATTAGGGGACAAAAAGGGTCTAAAACAAGCATTTTTCTAGTTTTCAGACAATTTTTTGTGTTTAAGTGTATGGATGTTTCTAAATTTGTTCCACATTTACAAAAAAAAAAATTCTTCAAAATTTTTTTTTTTGGAAAGAGGTGGCGGGGTACACATTTTTTTTTGGGGGGGGGGGCAATTTTTTTCCTCAAAAGAAAATTGTCTTCAAATATTATTTTATTTGGAGGGGGGTAAAATAAAAAAAAATTGGGGGGGTAAAACAAAAATTTTTTTGGGAGGGGGGGGGTCAATTTTTTTTCCCTCAAGATATAAAGAAATTGTCAATTTTCCAAAGAAAAAAATTGGGGGGTCACAATTTATTTTGCTAATTCTTTGTATACAGTCTGAAAACAGATTTACTAAGTATTGCGCAACAGCACAGTGTATTGCACAACAGCAAGAAATCTTCAATTGAATATTAATATCAAATCATACAACCAATTTCAAGTTCTTTGACACATTTATTCTGTGTCAGAAACCTATAATGTGTCAAATATTTAATTACAATCCAAATTCAGACCTGTATCAATCGGGAATATTGTGTCCATTTTTGCCCCAACTGTTCAGGGTTGGACCTCTGCGGCAGAGTTATGGTCCTTGGACTTAGAAAATTCACTCAAATAATCAGTTTTCCTCACTTTTTTTCGTCATGCTTGAAGATATTGACTTGATATTTGTTGCATAGTTTATTAAGTCTCTCAAATGAAGTTTGGGAAGACTTATTGTTTTTGCTCAGTTCTTCTTCTTCTTCTTCTTCTTCTTCTTCCTCTTCCGCCGCTTTTAAATTTGAACTTGTCCGCACCCGTTCTCCAAAACCGCTTGTCAGATTAACTTAGGGTTTCACAATATGTTAGACTAACATGTCTAGTTGTGCAATCAGGGTTTTGTTTGTGCAATTGGGTTTATAAAGGGGTACTTTGAGGGGCAAAAAGAAAAGAGGGTTTTACTATAGAACCCTATGGGATTTTATTTTTTTTAATTTTCAAATGATTATAAATTGAAAACCGTTTGTGATAAACACAATCTTTTTAATTGAAAATGTTCTAAATGATAAAGCCCATTAAATGAAATACAGGGTTAGTCCCCAGGGGTCACCCCCCACCCCCTGCCATTTAAGAAAGTTCCAATACCTTGCAAGTGGTCAAGATCCCCACCCCTAAACCATATATATTTTGGTTTGTCATGCTAAGATGGTTTGAATGATATACAGGGTTAGTCCCAGGGGTCATCCCGACCCCCTGCCATTTGAGAAAGTTCAAATATCTTGTAAATGGTCGAGATCCCCACCCCTAAACCATATATATTCTGGTTTGTCATGATAAAGCACATCAAATGAAATACAGGGTTAGTCCCCAGGGGTCACCCCCACCCCATGCCATTTAAAAAAGTTCTAATATCTTGTGTAAGTGGTCAAGATCCCAACCCCTACACCATATATATTCTGGTTTGTCATGCTAAGATGGTTTGAATGATATACAGGGTTAGTCCCCAGGGGTCATCCCGACCCCCTGCCATTTGAGAAAGTTCTAATATCTTGTAAATGGTCGAGATCCCCACCCCTAAACCATATATATTCTGGTTTGTCATGATAAAGCACATCAAATGAAATACAGGGTTAGTCCCCAGGGGTCACCCCCACCCCATGCCATTTAAAAAAGTTCTAATATCTTGTGTAAGTGGTCAAGATCCCCACCCCTAAACCATATATATTCTGGTTTGTCATGATAAAGCACATCAAATGAAATACAGGGTTAGTCCCCAGGGGTCACCCCCACCCCCTGCCATTTAAGAAAGTTCTAATAACTTGTAAGTGGTCAAGATCCCCACTCCTAAACCATATATATTCTGGTTTGTCATGCTAAGATGTTTTGAATGATATACAGGGTTAGACCCCAGGGGTCATCCTGACCCCCTGCCATTTGAGAAAGTTCTAATATCTTGTAAATGGTTGAGGTCCCCACCCCTAAACCATATATATTCCTATTTGTCATGTCTCGAACATTTGAATGACGTATATGGTCAGTCCCCAGGGGTTCCCCCCACCCCCAATGTTCTAATATCTTGTAAATGGTTGAGATCCCCACCCCTAAACCATATATATTCCTGTTCATCATGTTACGAACATTTGAATGACATATAGGGTCAGTCCCCAGGGGTTCCCCCCACCCCCAATGTTCTAGTATCTTGTAAATGGTCGAGATCCCCACCCCTAAACCATATATATTCTGGTTTGTCATGCCAAGATGATTTGAATGATATACAGGGTTAGTCCCCAGGCATCACTAATGCATATAACTTTACTGGACCAAACCAATTTTCACTGGATGTTGCCCAATGTCAGGCGACCCTGGGAATTACGAATTATGGGAGCTTCGTTTGGGAGACTTCGTAACAGCATCCTGTTACAATCATTTCTTGTTTTTATTAAATTTTACTGTTTTTGGTTATTTTCTTATATATTATAATAGATAGAAAGTATAAATGGCAATAAATGTTCAGCTAAGTAAGATCTACAAATAAGTCAACATGATCAAAATAGTCAAGTCACCCCTTAAGGAGTTATTGCCCTTAAAACCTTTTTTTTTAGCATTTTTTGTGAAAGTCTAATTATTTTTTCAAAAATCTTCTTCTCTGAAAGTAGTTGGCCAAATACTGAAAAACTTTAATTGAATGTTCCTTCAGGTATTTAGTTTATAGATTGTATTAGGGGATTTGATCCATTCAAAAACATGGCGGCAGTGTCTAAAAATAGAACATAGGTGTCAAATGAAGTTTTTGGCTTTCGTCTCAAAAACTAAAGCAGTAAGAGCAAAACTGACATAGGTGAAAGTGGTAAACAGGTTTAGATCTACCTGTCAAGTAATCTTCTGACCAAGAGGACAACTTATTGTTGGGTTACTGTCCAGAAATAGTTAATTTTTAGGAAATTTTACAGTTTTGGGTTATGTATTATCTTTAATATTATTATAGAAAGAGAGAAAGTGTAAATGACAAAATTGTTCAGCAAAGTAAGATCTACGAATAAGTCAAATGCCTGAAACTGAAATTACAGGTGAGCGATATCAGGCTCTGATGAGCCTCTTGTTTTGGTCCATTTGGTTTAGATCTATTTTTTGTTTTATTGTAGGTTTGATTAAACAGAAGCAGTATGACTGGAAAGATTCAAACTTAGCATTGTTTGGATCAGACCTTGAAAAGAACGTCAAAAGTAAGATATGTTTTACTGGAAAAAAATACAAATTTAAATTTATTGAGTTTGTAAATATCATTTCAGCCTTTGAGCAATTGTTGACAGATAGATTAAGAGTTAAAAACCAAACTAAAATTATATGGTTATTTTTTCCTAGAACAATAAACATTATTTTTTGCGTTAAAACTAACTCTTAACATTTGTTTTGACAGAGGATTCTGCTGCTACTGAGAAAGCTTGGAAGAATGCTGGCAGCAAGCTTGGAATACAGATCTGGAGAATTGTGGTAAGTTCAGGAGGTTCGAGAGTCCAGCCACAAGCTTGGATTACAGATCTGGAGAATTATGGTAAGTTCAGGAGGTTCGAGAGTCCAGCCACAAGCTTGGATTACAGATCTGGAGAATTATGGTAAGTTCAGGAGGTTCGAGAGTCCAGTCCCAAGCTTGGATTACCTATATGGAGAATTATGGTAAGTTCAGGAGGTTCGAGAGTCCAGCCACAAGCTTGGATTACAGATCTGGAGAATTATGGTAAGTTCAGGAGGTTCGAGAGTCTAGTCCCAAGCTTGGATTACAGATCTGGAGAATTGTGGTTAGTTCAGTAGGGTTTGAGAGTCCAGTCCCAAGCTTGGATTACAGATCTGGAGAATTATGGTAAGTTCAGGAGGTTCGAGAGTCCAGCCGCAAGCTTGGATTACAGATCTGGAGAATTATGGTAAGTTCAGGAGGTTCGAGAGTCCAGTCCCAAGCTTGGATTACCTATATGGAGAATTATGGTAAGTTCAGGAGGTTCGAGAGTCCAGCCACAAGCTTGGATTACAGATCTGGAGAATTATGGTAAGTTCAGGAGGTTCGAGAGTCTAGTCCCAAGCTTGGATTACAGATCTGGAGAATTGTGGTTAGTTCAGTAGGGTTTGAGAGTCCAGTCCCAAGCTTGGATTACAGATCTGGAGAATTATGGTAAGTTCAGGAGGTTCGAGAGTCCAGCCACAAGCTTGGATTACAGATCTGGAGATTTATGGTAAGTTCAGGAGGTTCGAGAGTCCAGTCCCAAGCTTGGATTACCTATATGGAGAATTATGGTAAGTTCAGGAGGTTTGAGAGTCCAGCCACAAGCTTGGACAGTCATTCCCAAGCTTGGATTACCTATATGGAAAATTATGGTAAGTTCAGGAGGTTCGAGAGTCCAGTCCCAAGCTTGGATTACAGATCTGCAGAATTATGGTAAGTTCAGGAGTCTGGCCACAACAATGAATTACATACATGTATCTGGATGCATTCTTCTTCCTTCTTTGGCAAATACATTGTACCTTTAAATTTGAATACATATATAGAGAATGGATCTAAATTCATTTAAAAGGGAATGTCTCCTATGTCAGGGATGGACCCTTTACTGTCACATATGTTGTACAATAGAGAAAGAGAACTGATATAGCAAAAGCAAAATGAAGTCATACAAAGCTCAGCAACACTAAGTATAAAGTTTGCAGTAGAAAGCTGATAATTATCTTGATTAGTAACACACTTAGATAATGACATTATTGATATTGTATGATAAGTAATTATTTACATTTAGTAGTTGTAAGTACAAGTGTTTACATAGGTGTTGACCCTTATGTGACTCCTGATCTGTTTTATGATATATCCTATGACTAGACTTGGTAATTAGTGGTAATTAGGACAAACAAACAATATGTCTACTTCAGGCAAATGTTGGAATAGGATGTAAGACTTTATAAGTAAGACATGATACAACTTAAAAACCGGATTAAAAAGAGGTCCATATTTCTACATGTTATGTGTATGTCAACTCATTTTCATTGAATTATTGAAAATTAATATAAAGACAAATCACCTGCTCTGAATTTTCACCTTCTTTTAATCATACGTACAATTTTTTTTTTTTTATCAAATTGACATTTTTGAATAAAAATGTTGTTCTTTAGAGGTTCAGTTTAATATTGCCTAATTTTGGATGATATTTAAACTTTATTTCCTTGTTTTGGTTTGAATGAGAGAGTTTGTTTCACAATGTTTAGAATATATACCTTCCTATAGTCAAATTCCTCACATTCACATGTAATCAGATAATTTCTGTGAGGTTATCAGAAACATAGTTGTGTTCACATAAACACTGTGCTTAAACAAAAAACAAACTCGTAAACAAAGGGGAGATAACTACACGCTCATTGGTTGCATAATAAAACAGAATATCATAACCTCACTGACAGATTGGGTGGTATACTGCAATCATCTTGTCTCTCCATTCATCAATTCCTTCTGTCGGTCTGTCTGTCTGTTTCCACAACACTTATAGTTTTTATCATTCCCTCTGTTCATGGAACTTTTTTATTACATATTATACAGCTTTTGTATGGAAGAATGATTTGATATATGTCCTGAAACTTTATTGTACAATGTTGATCAGTGTATTAAAGTGATTTTCAGATTAGCCAGGCAGTAATTCATGTTAGAAGATACTTAAAGCTTTTGGCCGTTGGGAGAGGGGATGAACAAAGTGCCCAAGGGATTGATGCACTGTTACAAATGGTGATATTGAGTGGGCAGGAAAAAGTGTAGCTGAGGAACCGTAGCTCTTTAGTCCTTATTAGCTCACCTGGCCCGAAGGGCCAAGTGAGCTTTTCTCATCACTTGGCGTCCGTCTTCATCGTTCGTCGTCGTCGTTAACTTTTTACATTTTGAACTTCTTCTAGAGAACCACTGAATGGAATGAAACCAAACATGGCATGAATGTTCCTTATGAGGTGCTGACCAAGTGTTGTTACTTTGAAGCTGATCCATTATCCAAGATGGCCGCCAGCGGGGGACTTAGTTTAACATAGGACCCTATGGGAAATACATACAAATGTCTTCTTTTAGAGAACCACTGAATGGAATGAAACCAAACATGACATGAATGTTCCTTATGAGGTGCTGACTAAGTGTTGTTACTTTGAAGCTGATCTATTATCCAAGATGGCCGCCAGCGGGGGACTTAGTTTAACATAGGACCCTATGGGAAATACATACAAATGTCTTCTTTTAGAGAACCACTGAATGGAATGAAACAAAACATGGTATGAATGTTCCTTATGAGGTGCTGACTGAATGTTGTTACATTGAAGCCGATCCATAATCCAAGATGGCCACCAGCGGGGGACTTAGTTTAACATGGGACCCTATGGGAAATACATACAAATGTCTTCTTTTAGAGAACCACTAAATGGAATGAAACCAAACATGGCATGAATGTTCCTTATGAGGTGCTGACCTAGTGTTGTTACTATGAAGCCGATCCATAATCCAAGATGGCCACCAGCAGGGGATTTAGTTTAACATTGGACCCTATGGGAAATACATACAAATGTCTTCTTTTAGAGAACCACTGAATGGAATGAAACCAAACATGGCATGAATGTTTCTTATGAGGTGCTGACCTAGTGTTGTTACTTTGAAGCCGATCCATAATCCAAGATGGCCGCCAGCAGGGGACTTAATTTAACATTGGACCCTACGAGAAATACATACAAATGTCTTCTTTTAGAGAACCACTGAATGGAATGAAACCAAACATGGTATGAATGTTCCTTATGAGGTGCTGACCGAGTGTTGTTACTTTGAAGCCGATCCATAATCCAAGATGGCCGCCAGCGGGGGACTTAGTTTAACATGGGACCCTATGGGAAATACATACAAACGTCTTCTTTTAGAGAACCACTGAATGGAATGAAACCAAACATGGCATGAATGTTCCTTATGAGGTGCTGCCCAAGTGTTGTTACTATGAAGCCGATCTATAATCCAAGATGGCCGCCAGCGGGGGACTTAGTTTAACATAGGACCCTATGGGAAATACATACAAATGTCTTCTTTTAGAGAACCACTGAATGGAATGAAACCAAACATGACATGAATGTTCCTTATGAGGTGCTGACCAAGTGTTGTTACTTTGAAGCTGATCCATCATCCAAGATGGCCGCCAGAGGGGGACATAGTTTTACATAGGACCCTATGGGAAATACATACAAATGTCTTCTTTTAGAGAACCACTGAATGCAATGAAACCAAACATGGAATGAATGTTCCTTATGAGGTGCTGACCAAGTGTTGTTACTATGAAGCCGATCCATAATCTAAGATGGCCGCCAGCGGAGGACTTAGTTTAACATAGACCCTATGAGAAATACATAGAAATGTTTTCTGTTAGAGAACCATTGAATGGAATGAAACCAAACATGGCATGAATGTTCCTTTTGAGGTGCTGAACAAATGTTGTTACTTTGAAGCTGATCCTTCATCCACGATGGCCGCCAGATGGGGACAATGTTTAACAAAGGACCTTATGGACAATACATACAAATGTCTTCTTTTAGAGAACCACATACTGATTGGATTGAAACCAAACATGGCATGAATGTTCCTTATGAGGTGCTGACTAAGTTTTGTTACTTTGAAGCTGATCCTTCATCCATGATGGCCACCAATGGGGGGACTTCCTTTAACATAAGACCCTACGGGAAATACATACAAATGCTTCTTCTAGAGGTGAACTGAATGGAATGAAACCAAAACATGGCATAAATGTTTCTTATGAGGTGCTGATATAGTGTTGCTACTTTGTTGCCGATTTACTGTTCAAGATGGCCACCAGGATTTTTTATCAAATTACAGGACCAATATTAAACCAAATTTGGCCTCACTCATTATTAGGGTATCTGTTATGATTTTAATCTAATTTTACATGATTTCCAAAACCAAAGTTGAATCAGGTGAGCGACACAGGCTCTTGAGAGCCTCTAGTGATATTTTTTTACCATTTGTGGTCATGTTTATACATTTGTATTTCCATATACTTAAATGTCATTATCATGATTAAGTATTCTCCACTGTATACGAAATATTCTGTGCAACTTGATCAGATCGATTTCAGTTTTCCACTTAGCATAGAATTTTTGGTTCATATCTAATGAATAGTGGTGCATACAATGCAGGACATAATTCCTTTTGGGATGAGTCAAGAGTGATTTTCTGATTTGGCCACCTGAGTATTGTTTCTTGTGTAATGGAGGTGCGTTTCAAGTCTTGTTTGTTCATCGGTATTGTTTCTTGTGTAATGGAGGTGCTCTTTGAGTCTTGTTTGTTCATCGGTATTGTTTCTTGTGTAATGGAGGTGCTCTTTGAGTCTTGTTTGTTCATCAGTATTGTTTCTTGTGTAATGGAGGTGCTCCCTGAGTCTTGTTTGTTCATCAGTATTGTTTCTTGTGTAATGGAGGTGCTTTTCAAGTCTTGTTTGTTCATCAGTATTGTTTCTTGTGTAATGAAGGTGCTCTCCAAGTCTTGTTTGTTCATCAGTATTGTTTCTTGTGTACTGGAGGTGCTCCCTGGGTCTTGTTTGTTCATCAGTATTGTTTCTTGTGTAATGGAGGTGCTCCCTGAGTCTTGTTTGTTCATCAGTATTGTTTCTTGTGTACTGGAGGTGCTCCCTGAGTCTTGTTTGTTCATCAGTATTGTTTCTTGTGTAATGGAGGTGCTCTTTGAGTCTTGTTTGTTCATCAGTATTGTTTCTTGTGTAATGGAGGTGCTCCCTGAGTCTTCTTTGTTCATCAGTATTGTTTCTTGTGTAATGGAGGTGCTCTCCGAGTCTTGTTTGTTCATCAGTATTGTTTCTTGTGTAATTGAGGTGCTCCCCAAATCTTCTTTGTTCATCAGTACTATATCTTGTGTACTGGAAGTGCTCCCTGAGTCTCCTTTGTTCATCGTTATTGTTTCTTGTGTACAGGAGGTGCTCTCAGAGTCTTCTTTGTTCATCAGTACTATATCTTGTGTACTGGAAGTGCTCCCTGAGTCTCCTTTGTTCATTGTTATTGTTTCTTGTGTACAGGAGGTGCTCTCAGAGTCTTCTTTGTTCATAAGTAATATATCTTGTGTACTGGAAGTGCTCCCTGAGTCTCCTTTGTTCATTGTTATTGTTTCTTGTGTACAGGAGGTGCTCTCAGAGTCTTCTTTGTTCATCAGTACTATATCTTGTGTACTGGAAGTGCTCCCTGAGTCTCCTTTGTTCATCGTTATTGTTTCTTGTGTACTGGAGGTGCTCCCCAAGTCTTGTTTATATAAAAAATGTGTTCTTAGAGTTGTGTTAGTTCTTCAGTATTGTATTCTTTTGTACTTATGGTGTAGTTTGACCAAGTTTTTCATCCATCATTATATGTAATTCAAAATCTTAATTGAGCTTTATGGATGAAATGGTATGTTTTTTTTTTAATCAAATTTACAGCACAATTCAAAACACGTCTTTATTAGTCCCCTACTGACGATTCTTTTTCTAGTCCGGTTTTATCATGACAAGTTACAGATCAAGTTCGAATTTTGTTCTGTTCTGATGATTTTGTACAGAGTTATGGTCCTTGGACTTAGAAAATTCACTCAAATAATCAGTTTTCCTCACTTTTTTTTGTCATGCTTGAAGATATTGATTTGATAATTGGTATATAGTTTACACCATGACAACTTATAGATCAGGATAGCATTTTGTTTCAGTACAATGAATTTTTAACTGGTAGAGGACTATGTATTGCCATGCAATACTCTCAGAATGCTTGTTTAAATTGTTTTTGCTATATAACACTGATTTCAAGAGTAACATACTAAGAAACTGTAACAAAACAAATAAATACACATGTATATATTTATAAATAAAAAGTGGTGATTACATTTGATATTTTTATTGTAGAAATTCAAAGTTGAAGACTGGCCAAGAGAAGACTATGGCAAGTTCTACAATGGGGACTCATATATCATATTAAATGTAAGATATATACTGAAAACTAAGGAATATTAATTGTATCTTTTTTTTCTGGGAAATGCTTCTATATGAAAATTAAATTCCTATGGAATGACCTCACTTTGAGCAGTTTACATTAAAAAACTAAAAAGAGTAAAATGTGTCTGGTTGAACTTTGTGAAATTCATAAAAATATATTTACTACGTGATTAAACAATAAATTGCTTCGCCGAGCGCAGCTGGATAGGACTGCAGAGGTCCAACCCTGAACAGTTGGAGCAAAAATGGACACAATATTCGCACTTGATACAGGTCTGAATTTGGATTGTAATTAAATATTTGACACATAATAGGTTTCTGACACAGAATAACTGTAGTCAAAGAACTTAGAATTGGTTATATGATTTGAATTTATATTCAATTTTTTGCTTTTGTGCAATACACTATACTGTTGCGAATTGACCCTCCCCCCCCCTAAAAAAAATTACCCTCCTTTTTTTTCCCCACCCCTAAAATTTCTTATTCCCCCCCCCCCCCCCCCCCCCATTTTTTTTTCACCTCCCCTCCCCCTTTTTCAAAAAAAAAACAACCTTTCCCTCAAGATATGGTCATAAGCTCAATTTGCAACCATAATTACCCATTTAAATACATCATAAAAGTCTTAAAATAGAAAATGATATACATAATCATGGCTAAAATTAATATTCCTAAATCAGCATTTTTAATAGTATCTTCTAAAAATAAATTGCCAGCTAATCACCTCAAGACAATACAACATTTCTTTATACATAATTTAAAAGCAGTGTAAGGGAGGTAATCCAAACATAACATTGTACTTTTAAGTAATTGTCCATTAACCAGGAATCCTTTGTTTTTCCCCCTTTTTTGCCCCTTATTCCTAACGGTTTGAGCCATAACCCCCAAAGCCAATCCTAACCATCCCTTTGTGGTATGGAAACTTGTGGTCTTATTTCAGAGAGATCCATACACCTTTCCACAAGTTATTGTCTTGAAACTAGAAAAATGCTTATTGGGCCCCTTTTTGGCCCCTAATTCCTAAACTGTTAGGACCATAACCCCCAAAATCAATCCCAACCTTCCTTTTCTGGTTATAAACCTTGTGTTTAAATATCATAGATTTCTATTTACATATATTAAGTTATTGTCCGGAAACCAAATGTCTTCGGACGACGACGTGATACCAATATACGACCGCAAAAATTTTGCGGTCGTATAAAAATTACTGGGGTATTGTTGGATTAAAATAAGATTTTTAAATCACTTAATTAGATTTCATTGTAATTGAATTGGATGAAAATTTAGCTATATCAGATGATAACAATAAACATTAGCATGATTAGAGACTAGTGAATACTGTGGATTCATTTTTATTCTGGGGTAAAAATCTCATTGATTGAGGAATTTTTTTATTTTCATTGATTCTTGTTTTTGTTTATTTATCAAATTCTACATACCCAGTACAAGCCTATGGAAAATTTTTATTTTGTTAAAAGTCTAAAATTTATGGATCACTTTACCCAGCTAATCAATATTTGGTACCCTATAACCATGATGACCTATTCTAATAATGAATCTATTTCTGTTAAATAGCATTTTAAAAGTACTTATTTACTGTAATAACAAAACTTCTGTTTAACATGTTAAAAGGGTAAAGTGTTAATTTCCTTTAGGAAATGCGTTGTATCAGTTTTGTATCTTATAATATTCTGTGAAAAAAAAAAAAAAAAAAAAATTATATCTTTAATCATTGATAAATTGAGCAGTAGATAAATCAAGTATAGAAAAGAGCTGTCTTTGTTTCAGATTTTTTATATACTTCATATACCAACCTCAATGAGTAGGCCAAAGGAAAAACAACTTGTAAATTCTTTTTGGTCTCTGAAATAAATAGAACTGTAGCAAACATGATACTTTCGGTTTACTTTTCATTTCTTTCCTCCTGATATTATGGAACATGAAAGTAACTATTACTCTCAGCTGTACTTTAATAACCTGTAGAGTGTAGATAGAAGAATCTTGTACCTCAATTGTAATGAGAGAGCGCATGCTAGTTGCAAGCTGTTTTAAGCCATCAATGTGGGAGGGAGGTTTACACCCCAAATATATGTTTAAAAATTGTGTCCAATGATCCTGTCTGCCAAACAACATGGCCTACATGTCTAAAAATGAAACATAGGGGAAAATGCAAGTTTGCTATTATCTTGATAACCACTATAGATAGAACAAATCTGACAGTGCAGAAATATTCCAAATGATGAGATCTACCTCCTGTCTGTTTAAATCAAATCTATCATACAAGTTTTATAGGAGTTATGACCCTTAAAATTTTTACCATTTTTGTCTTTTATCTGGAACACTATAAAAGATAGAAAGAAACTTTAAAAAGCAAAAATTATCAGCAAGACAAAATCTACATGTAACTTTAATGACCAAGTTGTCAAGTGACTCCATGTAGGAGTGATTGCCTTTGCATACAATTTTTATCAATTTTTTGTCATATTGCCTACTATTTTTAAACCGTAAAAGCTAGAGAAAAATTTTGAAACCTAAATTGATCCACAAGACAAGATCTACAAATAAGTTAAATATTGCCAAAATATTTTGTCAACTCTTTATAGGAGGTATTGCTTTGAAATGGCAATTTTTACAATTGATTGCGTTTTTGCCTGTTATATTTAAAAGTTTTAATGGTAGAAAGAAATTTGAATAGCAGAATTGATCAGCAAGACAAGATTGACATAAATGTCCAGTTTGTCTATGAACTCCTTACAGGTGTAAATCCCCTTAAATGACGATTTTTACCATTTTTTTTGTGTTTTTGACTATTATCTTGAAATTTAAAACTATAACAGAAAGAGAGAAACTTTTGAAAGCAAAATGGATCAGCAATACAAGATCTGCATTATGTCAATATGGCCAAAATTTTCTGTATCCTCTTTACAGGAGTTGTTGCCCTGTAATGATGATTTTTACCAATTTTTGCATATAAGGAAAAAACTTTGGTGGAAAAAGAAGAACTGTAAACGGAGTAAATGCCCTTAAATGACGATTTTTACGCACTATTTGCATTTTGGGAAAAATATTGTATATAGACAGAAATTGTTAACAGTGAAAATGAAAAGCAAGACATTATAAAAATGAAATTTTAATCATGAATGAAATTCTAGTCTACAATGTTGAAGAGTGGCCATTGTTGAAGATACACATAGATGGGTTTATTGATGCATATTATGTGGGAGTATAGTAGCCCCCATCACAAAGCAGGTCACTCTGGCTTACCCTTGTACATTTACATCATTGATTCATAATAGATTTTACATCTTTAAAGTTCATTTCTGAGCCATTTAGTTAAACTACAACCTTAATTTGGACAAGGTATAGGGTAGTATAAAAGTGTTACAGCAAGAAAATCACCTTTTAATTGTAGCCAACAAAAGACACAAATCAATAATAAAATTTTACAAGATTTATTATACACAAGTTTACAAGAAGTATTACACAAAAAGAAATGTCAACTAAACTGTCAAAATATATGTTTGATCTTTTGTCTTTTCTTTATCCGGAAATCTTCTCGGGAATCCACACAGAATATTACGTCCAATAGGCCACAATCTAGTATGATGTAGTTTGTAAATAAAAGTGTCAATCCAACTGCTGAGAATATTAATGTCTATCGATGTCTATGTCTATGTCTGAAAATTTTACTTTAGTGTCTGTATATGTATAGTTGTCACGGAAATCTCTAGAACACTGTAGAAAGGAAACTTCTAGAACACTGTTGACGTTTAAAATACGCATCTTTTATTATGATCATTCTGGAAACGTTATGTAAGTAAAATAGCAAGTTCTAATCATTCCATCAGTCTCTATGATTGTTCCAGTAATTTCTAAACTGCACAGTTACAATATCATTTTGTAAACAAGTACAAATTATGTAAACATATTATTAGGCCACACATAACAAATTAGGCCAACTAAATAAATATGATAGTTACAATATCATAACACCTCCCCCCTTAAAAAAAGTTTGAGTGTAACAAGAACTTTTCATGAACAATATATACAAAAATAAATAGTATGTATACAGTGTTTTAATAAGATCTAGATAAAGCATCCGCTATTAAATTATCTTTATCTTTAATATGTTTTACAATAACATCATATTCCTGTAACAATAAACTCCACCTAGTCAATCTCTGGTTCTTGTTTCTCATTTTATGTATGAAGGTGAGAGGATTATGATCAGTATAAACCAGAATAGGATGCATAGTGGGATTTAAATATACATCAAAATGTTGAATATCAGACAAAAGTACAAAACACTCTTTTTCAATAGTTGAATAATTTTTCTGATGTTTATCTAATTTTTAGAAAAATATGATATAGGTTTCTCAACATAATCATCTGTCTCTTGATATAAAACAGCTCCAACTTCCTACATCACTTGCATCAACGGCAAGTTCGAATTGCTTTTCAAAGTTTGGAGTGATCAAAACTAGACTAATAATTAAAAGTGATTTGCTTATTTCAAAAGTGTTTTGACAATTATCCCTTTAGATAAATTTAGAATCTTTCCGTAAAAGATGAATCAATGGTTGAACAACAGTAGCAAAATTTGAACAGAATTTCCTGTAAAATCCAATCATGCCTAAATATCTCATAAGTTGTTTTTAGCTCACTTCCGTCGTCATCGTTAGCTTTTTAAAAAAATCTTCTCCTCTGAAACCACTTAATCAAACTTGGCCACAATCATTATTAGGGTATCTATTTTAAAAAATGTGTCCGATGACCCCGCCAACCAACCAAGATGGCCACCATGGCTAAAAATAGAACATAGGGGTAAAATGTAGATTTTGGCTTATATCTCTGAAACCAAAGCATTAAGAGTAAATCTGACATAGGGTAAAACTGATCTATCTGCCCTGAAATTTTCAGACAAATCTGACAACCTGTTGTTGGGTTGCCAGTGTTCTCCTTTTTTCACTAAGGTAAGGTGGGTGTTTTGAAAAAACCACTTGCAACCAGGTGTTTTGTTTTTTTTAAACATTTCCAACCGTTTTTTTTTTTTACCGGTACTGTGGGTGGGGGTCACAAAAGGAAGGATGAGTATTGTATTCATATTTAATGGAATTGAACAAAAATAAATAGTTTTGTGCATCTCAGATAGCAGATGGCTTTTGCAGGACTTCCTCGTCCTGCGAATGCATGGCCTATCGATCCAAGTTTCTGTCCTGTTCCTCGCTTTAGTGCTGTATTTTTGGCACACAGAACAGTAGTATCCTTCCTCTGTGACGATTGGCCATTTAAAGTCCTGTTCATATTTATCTTCGCTTGCGTGCCTTTTCCGTTGTTTTGATGCTTTTTTTCAATTTCAACAATTTCAATACAACTAGTTGACTTATTTGGCATAGAATTTTCCTTATCACCATCGTCATCTTCCTTTCTCTTCCCCCGATTAATGAAAGAAAACATTGAAATTTGACAATCGGCCATTTTTGTCAATGAAATCAAATCAGCAAGGCGCGATTAGTATTTCAATTTTTACAGTGCGGAACCGAAAAAAAAAATCCAGAATTTGAAAAAAAAGCCGACCACCTCCTAAAATGGAAAGGTGGTCGGCACACCCGGCTTAAATGCCAAATGGAAAACTCTGGTTGCTGCCCCTGAATTGGTAATTTTAAGGAAATATTGCAGTTTTTGGTTATTATCTTGAATATTATTATAGATAGAGATAAACTGTAAAAAGCAGTAATGTTCAGCAAAGTAAGATCTACAAAAAAGTTGTCATGACCAAAATGGTCAGTCGACCCCTTTAGGAGTTATTGCCCTTTATAATCAATTTTTAACAATTTTTGTTAATTTTTGTAATCTTTTACAAAAATCTTCTTCTCTTAAACTACTGTGACAAATTTAACCATACTTGGCCATAATCATTATTAGGGTATCTAGTTTAAAAAATTTGTTCGATGACCCCGCCTTCCAACCATCATGGCCGACGGTTAAAAATAGAACGTAGGGGTAAAATGCAGTTTTTGGTTTATATCTCTGAAACTAAAGCATTTAGAGCAAATCTGACAGGTGGCAAAAATATTCATCAGATTTAGATTTATCTGCCCTGAAATTTTCAGACGAATTGGACAACCCGTTGTTGGGTTGCTGCCCCTGAGTTAGTCATTTTACAGAAATTTTGCAGTTATTTGTTATTATCTTAGATATCATTATAATATCTAATATCTAATACTATTAATTATGATTTTAACCTTATTTTACATCATTTCCTAAGCATCAGTAAATACAGGTGAGCGACACAGGCTCTTGAGAGCCTCTAGTTTTATTTGTAGGAGGAGGAAATTTGGTAATTCCATCCACTTTAGCCGTAATAGGTTTCACTTGACCTTGGCCTATACTGTGTGCCCTAAATAATCAACAGTGGCCTGACAAAATTCACTTTTACCAAGATTAACAGTCAAATTTGATCGTGACAATCTATCAAAAGTATCATATAAATGTGTTAAATGCTCTTTCCAACTATCACTACATACAATAAGATTATCAATATAAGCATAACAACAGTCTAAATCTTTTATAACATTATTGATCATTCTTTGAAATGTAGCTGGAGCACTTTTCATACCAAACAGCATGACAGTATATTGAAATAAGCCATCTGGTGTGACAAAAGCTGATATTTCATGAGCTCTCTGTGTCAAAGGTACCTGCCAGTAACCCTTCAATAAATCAAATTTGCTCATAAATTTTGCTTGTCCAATGTTATCAATGCAGTCGTCTATCCTTGGTATCGGATAGGAATCAGATTTTGAAACTGAATTTACTTTTCTGAAATCAGTTACAAAACGAAAAGTTTTATCTGGTTTGGGCACAAGGAAACAAGGAGAGCTCCATTCACTGTTACTCGGCTCAATTATATCATTGTCAAGCATATATTTAATTTCTTGTCTCATAAATTCAAGTTTGAATGGATTGAGCCGGTAAGGATGTTGCTTAATTGGAGAAGCATCACCTACATCGACATCATGACAAACAGCAGTGGTTTTGTTTGGCACATCTGAAAAAAGATTTTTAAAAGAAAATAAGTGTTTCAATTTTTCTCATTAAAATTTTTTTGAAAAAGAAAGGAGGGGGGGGGGGGGGGGGGGGTAAAAAAAAATTTTTTGAAAAAGAAAGGGGGGGTTAAAAAAAAAAAATTTTTTTTTGGGGGGGGAGGTCAATTTGCAACAGCGTAGTGTATTGCACAAAAGCAAAAAATTCAAATCATATAACTAATTCTAAGTTCTTTGACTACAGTTATTCTGTGTCAGAAACCTATTATGTGTCAAATATTTAATTACATTCCAAATTCAGACCTGTATCAAGAGTGAATATTGTGTCCATTTTTGGCCCAACTGTTCAGGGTTGAACCTCTGCGGTCGTATCCAGCTGCGCTCGGCGAAGCAATTTATTGTAATTTCCACTCGAAGTATTAAAATTTTGACCCTTGATACTTCTTTTATGTGAAAGGGTATAATTATCAGAAATAACAGCTGCATCATGTAATGTCTCAACAGTTTTGTCGTCTAAATGTGTTTTTAAGTCTAAATGAACACATTGTTTGAACTCTTCTAATAACATCAATTGTCTTAGGTTATCAAAATTGTTATCTGTTTTCTTCGACGTAAGCCATTTATCAAATAGATCTTCTTTTTCCCTAGCAAATTCAACAAAGGTTTGTGAATCAAACTTTTTGTAAGGTCTAAGTTTCTGTCTATATGCTTCTGGTACTAGCTCATAAGCTTTCAAAACTTCCTGTTTTACCATGTCATAATCAGAACTTTGTTAAAATGAAAGTGCTGAGTAAATTTCAGCGGCCTTGCCCTTAAAAACACTTTGCAGCATCGTAGTCCAATAAGGCTTTGGCCATTTCAAATTATGAGCAATTTTCTCAAACTGTGAAAAATATTTATCGACTGTTTTTTCACAAAATCTGGGAACCAAACGTAAAGTTTTTGCTGCATCAAAATGTTCTGATTTCGACTGGACTTTAGTGTTGCTTTCTTCTTTGACCATTTCAATTTTCATTTTCTCCATCTCTAACCTTTCCCTCATTTAAAGTTCTGCCTGTCTTTCTTCTTTTTCCAATTGTTTTATTTTGAGTTCATGTTCTAATTCAATCTGCTTTAATTTGATAGCGTCAACATTTTTTTACCTTAAGTTCAAGAGCACCTTCAACTTTTTTATAATTTGTTTTCTCATAGATACTCTTAAGTCTAATTTCAGATGTTTAGCAAGCGACCCTAATTCCTCTTTCTTTAAATTATCAAACCCCTCCAGGTCTGGCGTTTTCAAAAATTTACCAGCATCAAATGCCATTTTGTAGAATTTTGTTGGCTAGTTCTAATGAAAATACTGAAAATTTTTTTAATAAGAGATTAACGTTATCCCGGAACGAGCCCCCAATTTCTGTTACGGCCAGAAAATCGCATTTTCATTGTAGCCAACAAAAGACACAAATCAATAATGAAATTTTACAAGATTTATTATACACAAGTTTACAAGAAGTATTACACAAAAAGAAATGTCAACTTAGCTGTCAAAATATATGTGTCTGATCTTTTGTCTTTTCTTTATCTGGAAATCTTCTCGGGAATCCACGTAGAATATTACGTTCAATAGGTCACAATCTAGTATGATGTAGTTTGTAAATAAAAGTGTCAATCCAACTGCTGAGAATATTAATGTCTATCGTTGTCTATGTCTATGTCTGAAAGTTTAACTTTAGTGTCTGTATATATATAGTTGTCACGGAAATCTCTAGAACACTGTACAAAGGAAACTACTAGAAAACTTTATAACAGAAACTTTTAGAACACTGTTGATGTTTAAATTACCCATCTTTTATTATGATCTTTCTGGAAACGTTATGCAAGTAAAATAGAAAGTTCTAATCATTCCATCAGTCTCTATGATTGTTCCAGTAATTTCTAAACTGCACAGTTACAATATCATTTTGTAAACAAGTTCAAATTATGTAAACATATTATTAGGCCACACATAACAAATTAGGCCAACTAAATAAATATGATAGTTACAATATCATAACAATAGCTTCCTATAGAAAGTAGGTGACTGACCTATAATTTACCCAATGATGTGTTAAATTAGTGGTAACACTCCCATTCCACTTATTACCGTACTGAAATTTGTGTTTTTTAATAATAAATGTAATATGATAATAGTTTTTCTTCTTGTTTTCTTCCAGGTTATGTTCTAGAAAGGAAGTGATGATCAGGACTAAAATGTTAAATATATAGCAAAAAATAGATATGTCATCGTGTTAGGTTTGACCTCTATTATGACCTTCTAGAGCTGGATAATAGATGTTTACTTTGTTAATAACAACTTATTATTTTAACAGACATACAAAGAAGAAGACGGAGAAGAGCTTTGTTTTGATGTGCACTTTTGGATCGGTCAATACAGTACTCAGGTAAAATACTTAAAACTTTCCAGATGTCATTCTAAAATCAAGTCAAATTGCCATTATAGTACTCAAGTTAACTTGTTATTAATATAATGACTCCCCTTTTAATTCAGGAAGAAATATTGTTTTACCCTTAATTCTTCTTTTTATACGCTACCTCGACAGAGTTTGGGGCATATAGGAATCCTCATGGCCATATGTCTGTCACACTTTTGGTTTCTAGATGATTAAGCAATTATAGGCAACTGTAGGACTTGAACAATGAGAAAAACCCATACCGTATAGTCAGCTATAAAAGGCCCAGACATGAAAAATATGAAACAATTCATTTGAGAAAACGAATGACCTTATTTATGACAAAACAATTAACAAAAACAAAAATGATGGACATGGACCAACGACAACCACTGAACTACAGGCTCCTGACTGGGGACAGGCACATAAAGAATGTGACGGGGTTTAAGTTGTTTCTTGACAAGGCTATGAGAACTGTTCAAACAATTCTTTTCATATTTGTATTAGTTGTTTCTCATATCATGGCAATGTGGGTCTCAAGTTTGGCTTATTGTTAATTGACACTAATGTGAAACCATATCAACCAGTCTTTTTCAGTTTTATGTTTCTGATGAGAAAATGGGGTTATATTTTGTTGGATGATTTGTACTTTTTGCAACTCAGGAGTTTATACCCTTGTTTAATGTTACAATGTCATATAAATGTAAGTAAACCCACTGTGTTTGTTGTTATTTTGACACCTCTCTTGTTTCATTTTTATGCCCCCGCCGTAGCATTAAGTTTTACCCTTGTCCGTCTGTACATACGTCCCAAAGTTGGTTTCCGTTCTCTAACTTTAGTTTGCCTCAACCAAATGTTATGAAACTTATGCACAATGCTTATTACCACCAAACACAGATCAAATTTCAATTTTGGTGGGGTCACTTTTACCGTTCTAGAGTTATGCCCCTTTACAAATGGAAAAATTGCTGAATTTTTCGTTTCTGTTCTCTCATTTTAGTTTGCCTCAACCAAATGTTATGAAACTTATACACAATGCTAATTACCACAAAACACAGATCAAGTTTGAATTTTGGTGGTGTCACTTTTACCGTTCTAGAGTTATGACCCTTTACAAATGGAAAAATTCCTGAAATATTTGTTTCTGTTCTCTTACTTTAGTTTGCCTCAACCAAATGTTATGAAACTTATGCACAATGCTTATTACCACAAAACTCAGACCAAGTACAAATTTGGGTAGCGTCACATTACAGTTCTTGAGTTATATCCCTTTATAACGTTATATGAGAGCGGGGGCATCATCTGTGTCCCATGGACACATTCCCCATTTATTTATTGCTGATTTCCACTGAAACAGCTATTGATTTAAAAAGGCAAATTCAAAAATAAAATCAACAAATTAGGAAGTTTAAGCAAAAAACCAAAAAGATGGGAGGGGATTAGAATCTGAAAATTGATTTTATGTAACCTAATGCAAAATGAAGATCACACTTTCAATGAGGATAAATAAACTCATCATAGATACCAGGATTGAAATTTTGTATGCTAGACGCCTGTTTTGTCTACATAAGACTCATTGGTGATGCTCAAATCAAAAAAATTTAAAAAGACAAATGAAGTACGAAGTTGAAGAGCATTGAGGACTCAAAATTCGGAAAGGTTTTGCAAAATACAGCTAAGGTAATGTATTCCTGGGTTGGAAATTTCTTAGAATTTCGAATTATATCTCAAAGTTTTGTTAACAGTTAATTTATAATAATGACCATATCGATAATAGTTCATGTCAACACAGAAGTACTGACTACTGGACTTGTTATACCCTCAGGGAGGAAACCTCCATCAGCAATTGCATCGACCCAGTGGTTGTAAATAAACTCATCATAGATACAAGGATTAAAATTGTGTACGCCAGACACATGTTTTGTCTACATAAGACTTATCAAATAGATGAGGGCCTATGCCAATGAGACTTTAACCTCACTTCTCTTTGATACCGCATCAGATACTTTGATAATTTAATATTATTATGGATTAAGATTCAGTATCAAAGAGAATAGATTGGCTAGGATAACAGAAAGATAGAATTGTCATGTTGTTTTCCCACTTTTTGTAGGATGAGTATGGAACAGCAGCTTATAAGACAGTGGAATTGGACACATTTCTGAATGATGCACCAATCCAGCATCGTGAAGTCCAGGGACATGAATCAGAACTCTTCAAATCTTATTTTGATAATATCACGTAAGTAGTCCAAAAACAAAAATTGTTTGATTTTATAACAAACAAAAAACTTTCAAAAAAGGTAGTGCAGTTCGAATTTTTTCATTGTTTAAAAAATTGACATTGAAATACCTGTAATTGTTTAATCTTTCAAATTTTCAAAGAAAACATGGGCTTTCAAAAGTAGTTGGGTTAACCAGCAGAAATCCCCTTCGAATCCCGTAAATGAATCTGGAATCACTCGTTATTTAGTATTACCTTTAAACTTCTAGTTTTTATTTTGTCTTCAAAATCTAATGGTGATTCATGAGAAATTTACAGTTTTAAGTCATCTAAGACTATTTCAACTTTAAACTGTTGCATTCCGTAAATCGTTCTGGAAGAAACTTCATCAAGAAAATAGGATGAACTGTCAATATGAGTTCTTTATACAATAAATCTATTATCAATAATTTGGACAGATTTGAAATAGGACCCAAACTTTAAATTCATGACAAAATGTTGGAAATTTGTGTGAAAAAAATTACAGATCCTTGCCCCTTCCTGTAGAAGTTTCTGAAATAGTTGCCCGTCATTAAAAATGTCTCCAAAAAATTACAAATACATGTTAATCTTATCCACACTTTCCATTACAGCACATGAACATGAGTGTGTAGGTAAAGGTAGTATCTTTGGTTAGATTGCTTGCTAGCTGAACCATGAACTAGCCAAGGTCCTTCCTTCCTTTGGGCGGAGTCAATAGTTAAGCAGAGAACCAATCAAAAGTAAGGACAGTATATAAACATTGTGAAACCAGTTTTCACAAATCAGTTTAAAAAATATATGTTAGTTTAAAAAATATATGTTTTCAATCTAAATTTTGAATCTAGTGTCAATTACAAGATAATTCACAAGCATGTTGTAGGTGTGTGGATTTGTCAATTTCATTTCAGTTAAAGTTGTATGCATTTTGATTCACTGCAGAATATGGTAAAATAAAAATCAGAATTTTAGTCGATACTGTCCACCAAGATACTCACTTTAACTTGATTTCGTGCGTTATCTATTGTCCCGCTATTGTTCATATCAATCAAAACAAGACAATACCATTGATTCATGAGATCTCAAAGATTTTACCCAACTAAGGTTATATTTACATCTTCTGTAGCACTCCCCTGAAAAATACAAAGCAGAATCAAAAGATAATTATATCCTTATATACAATGTATATAAACCTGACACTGATCAGTTTCACAAAAAAATCTTACGACTAAAGTTGATCGTAAGTATACTTAATTGTTCATGACTTACGATCAACTTTAGTAGTAAGATTTTTTGTGAAACTGATCACAGTGACATGTATGATTATATATAATAAGGATAACATTTGTTTTAAATCGATTAAATCATTGTAAACAGAAATTACACATGTTAATAATCTGGTTATAAATGAACAGAGGTAATTGATTGAAATGTAATTGACAAATCAAACACACCTACAACATGCTTGTGAATTAACTTATAATTGACACTAGATTTTAAATTAAGATTGAAAACATATTTCTTTTAACTAACCTGTAAAACTGGTTTAGCAAGCAAGCTAACCAAAGATACTACCTTTACCTACACACAAGTCCATGTGCTGTAAGTACACAAAATTTTATTGAAGTTGTTCCTGATGATATTTTGTTTTCAAATTCCTGTTTTCAGACATTGGTCTCATTTTCCTGCTCTGGTGGTCTTGTTATGGTCAAGGATAAGGCCTGAGAAACATTACATAATAGGTCCATATGTCAGATGACCTTGACCTCCCCTTTTATGCCTCATTGCTCATATCATCTTACTTTTTATGGCACAATATGCATTATAATATGCACAAGTATGATATATGATGCCAAAAAGAACTTAGATGCCATTAAAAATGTAATATGTAAACTGATTTTCAGAATTCTAAAAGGAGGAGCAGATACTGGATTTAGACATGTTAAACCTGAAGAGTATACACCTAGACTGTTCCATTTCTGTGGTACAAGGAAACATGTTGAAATTAGAGAGGTTTGTATGAGTCCAAATTCCATAGATATGTATATATATATTCTCATTCTTCTGGCAGTAAAACAAGGATAGCATTAGCATCATGTTGGAATTTTTGTCTCTCCTGCGACGAAAGTCGCAGTATGCGAGACATAGGTATTACTATCCGGTGGCTTCATAAACTATTTGTATAAAGCTTTATATTTCAGAATGTAAAAGACCTGGATGCATCATATCTTGTATGCAGATACCTTATGTTATGAGAAGTTTCCGTCAATCATAAGTTCATTGTCTTGACCTGATTTCCATGGTTCAGCTACTGCTTGAAAAAAAATTTGAGTTTTTTTGTCATTTAAATTTCTCACTTATTATGAGTAATAGGATAGCTATATTTGGTATATGGGTTATTTGCAACGTCTACATGTCTGTCAGACAGAGTTCACCTGACCTCGACCTCATTTAATGGATCAGTGATCAAGGTTAAAGTTACGTGATTAGGTCCGTTTCTCAAATACTATAAGCAGTAGGTCAACTATACTGTTGTATGGAATGTTTGTAATGGGTACATGTCAGACTCGCTGGTTTTATCTGACCTTGACCTCATTTTCATGGTTCATTGGTCAATGTTAAGTTTTTGTGTTTTGGTCTGTTTTTCAAATACTAATAGCAATAGGTCAGCTATATTTGGTGTATGGAATAATTGTAAGATGCACATGTCTGTCTAGCAGGTATCATCTGACCTTGACCTCATATTTATGGTTCATTGGTCAATGTTAAGTTTTTGTGTTTTGGTCTGTTTTTCAATTAGCATATGCAAAAGGTCAACTATATTTGGTGTATAAAAAAATTGTAAGGGGTATATGTCTGTCTGACACAATTTATCTGACCCTGACCTCATTATCATAGATTTTTTTAAAATGTTAAGTTTCTGTAGTGCTTTTAGTAAAACCTTTATCTTGAAGATTTTCTACATAAAATCAATGGCCAGTAAAGTAGGCAAGACATTTCAGCGTGTGCACTCTTGTTAAACAATATTCATTATGATCATATAAATCCAATAATCAAATAAAAAGATTTTTTATGCCCCCGCCGAAGCGGAGGGGGCATTAAGTTTTACCCTTGTCTGTACGTCCCAAAATTGGTTTCCGTTCTCTAACTTAAGTTTGCCTCAACCAAATGTTATGAAACTTATACACAATGTTTATTACCACACAACACAGATCAAGTTTGAATTTTGGTGGCGTCACTTTAACCGTTCTTTAGTTATGCCCCTTTATAAATGGAAAAATTGCAAAATTTCCGTTCTCTAACTTAAATTTGCCTCATCCAAATGTTATGAAACTTATACACAATGCTTATTACCACAATACACAGATCAAGGTTGAATTTTGGGGGAGTCACTTTTACTGTTCTAGAGTTATGCCCCTTTACAAATGGAAAAATTGCTAAATTTTTGATTTTTTTTCCAGAAATAGCAATGTCATTATTCAAGTAATTTTTATACGCCCGTCGTCAACATGTCGGACATTAACTCAAAAATGCTTTTACCAATATGCATGAAACTTTGGTGAATTGTTTATATCTATTGACGTGAGCTCCCTTTCGTTTTTTATAAATTTTGGATTTACCGTTCCCGAATTTTGGAGTTTTATTCATTAAAAAGGGGGGATTTTCCAGTTTTCGGACAATAACTCAAAAACAATTTCACCAATTTGCAAGAAACTTTGGTGAATTGTTTAATGCTATTTACATGAGCTCCCTTTTGATTTTTATAAATTTTAGACTATACGTTTCTGATTTATGGGGTTTTATTCGTTACAAAAAGGGGGATATTCCTGTTTTCGGACAATAACTCAAAAATGCTTTCAGCATATTTTATGAAACTTTGGTAAATTGTTTATATCTATTGTTGTAAGCTCCCTTTTGATTTTTATAAATTTTAGATTTTATGTTTCCGATTTACAAGATTTTATTCATAAAAAAAGGGGTGATTTTCAAGTTTTTGGACAATATCCTTAAAGTGCTTAGAGCAGTTTTCATTAAACTTTGATGACTGATTTATATCTATTAAGATAACCTCCCTTTAGTTTTTTTTATAAATTTCTAATATAACATTGAGAAGTTATTGAACTTTATTTGTTTATAGTCTGACAACAGATTTACTAGTATTGTGCAACAGCACAGTGTATTGCACAACAGAAAGAAATCTTTAATTGAATATAAATTCAATTCATATAACCAATTTCAAGTTCTTTGACTACATTTATTCAGAAACCTATAATATGTCAAATATTTAATTACAATCCAAATTCAGACCTGTATCAAGCTTGAATATTGTGTCCATTTTTGCCCCAACTGTTCAGGGTTGGACCTCTGCGGGCGTATCCAGCTCGCACAGCGAAGCAGTTTATTAAAATTAGAGTTATCTTCCTTTGTCCATGATTATAGTTTAATCAACTACAATCAATGCTTTATACAATGCAATGTTTAATTTTGCCTTCCACTGATAAAACACAGATCAAGTTGAATTTGGGTAGTGTCACTTTAACTATTATTGAGTTATGCCCCTTTATAAATCGAAAAATTTCAAAATTTTTAGTTTCCATTCTATAACTTAAATTTGCCCCAACCAAACATTATGAAATCTATACACAATACTCATTACCACAAAACTAAGATCAAGTACAAATATTGTTTCCGTTCTCTAACTTTAGTTTGCCTCAACCAAATGTTATGAAACTTATAAACAATGCTTATTACTACATAATACAGATTAAGTACAAAATTCGGTGGCGTCACTTTTACCATTCTTGAGTTATGTCCCTTTATAAACATAAAAATTGCTGAATTTTTCGTTTCCGTTCTCTAACTTTAGTTTGTCTCAACCAAATGTTATAAAACTTATACACAACCGTTCTAGAGTTATGTGTGTTTACAAATAGAAAAGTTGCTGAATTTTTATATGACCGCAAAAAAATTTTTGGGATAGTATAATGGTATGATGTCGTCATCGTCTGCGTCGTCATCCGAAGACATATTGGTTTCCTGACAATAACTTTAGTTTAAGTGAATGGATCTGTATGAAATTTTTGAAGAAGGTTCAATACCACAAAAGAAAGGTTGGGATTGATTTTGGGGATGATGGTCCCAACCGTTTAGGAATTAGGGGCCCAAAAGGGGCCCAAAACAAGCATTTTTCTAGTTTCAGGAAAATAACTTGTGTATAAGTATTTCGATTGCTCTGAAATTGTACCATAATGTTTAATACCACAAGTTGAAGGTTGGGATTCATTTTAGGGGTTATGGGCCAACAGTTTAGGAATTAAGGGCCAAAAAGGGGCCAAAAACAAGCATTTTTCTAGTTTCCAGACAATAACTTGTGTGTAAGTGTATGGATCTCTCTGACATTGTACCACAAGGTTCTATATAACAAAGGGAAGGCTGTGATTGAGTTTGGGGTTAATTGCCCCGAACATGTAGGAATTAAGGGCCAAAAACAAATATTTTATCTAGTTTACAGACAATAACTTGTGTTGAAGTGTATGGAGCTCTTTGAAATTGTACTACGATGTTCCATACTACAAAGGAAAGGCTGGGATTGAGTTTTAGGGTTATTGCTCCAAGGGGCATTTCAAAAAGTTGGGGGGCGGGGGGGGGCGGGATTTTTTTTTCAAATTTTTTTAAGGGATTCTTTTTTTTTTTTCAAAATTTTTCACAAATTTCGAATTTTTAAAAAGTTTCAAGAAGAAATCTTCAATTGCACAGTATTATGCAATAGATTTGTAAGATCTTTGACCACATTTATTTTGTGTCAGAAACCTATATTATGTCAAAAATTTGATCACAATTCAAATTCAGACAGTATCAAGCTTGAATATTGTGTCCAAATTTGCCCAAACTGTTCAGGGTTTGACCTCTGCAGTCGTATCAGGCTGCGCTCAGCGAAGCATTTTATTCGTTTCTGTTCTCTACTTAAGTTAGCCTCAACCAAATGTTATGAGACTTACACACAATGCTTATTACCACAAAACTCAGATCAAGTTCAAATTTAGGTAGCGTCACTTTTACCGTTCTTCAGTTATGTCCCTTTATAACTATATGATATGCAAGCAGGGGCATCATCTGTGTCCACATGTGGATTCAATCCACATTTATTTATCCAGTAATTCATTATCTGAAGCCCCTGTCATAATATTATACTCCCACTTTAGTGGGGGGGACTTTATTCCATTCACCATGTCTGTCCGTCTCACTATTCCTCCATCCAGCAA
This sequence comes from Mytilus californianus, assembly GCF_021869535.1. Taxonomy (NCBI): domain Eukaryota; kingdom Metazoa; phylum Mollusca; class Bivalvia; order Mytilida; family Mytilidae; genus Mytilus; species Mytilus californianus. The sequence goes on from NW_026262581.1 coordinate 1,733,211, forward strand.
ATATTTAGGTAACACTTTTCTCAGGTACTAATGAGCAGAGGACGTTCTTATTCAGTCATCACATGAACAGTAATGAGTTATGATATGTGAGCACTTTTCTTTTGACAACAAGTGAAACTTTATCTTCAAAATTATGCATCAATTTAAATCTCTACAGCATATAATGTTTTTCAAACTCACAAAATATTATAACACAGACTTTTATGTACAAAGGAACTTTTTTGTAAAGTGAGTGAGTCAGCGACTCAGTTTACACATCAATAACCTCTAGAAAAATTCTTATAATTTTTAACCAATGCATTTATTATTTTTCTTTCAATTTCAACTTTCTTTGAACCTCAGGATTGCATTCTTGTGTAACACAGTAATCACACATGAATATATCACATTCAGATTGATAACAGTCATTCCAAAGGTCTGTCAGACTTGTGGCAATGTCCAGTAATAAATTGTTTGGTCCAGTAAAATGTCATAAATAATAAACTGGACCAAATGACCAGTGTAGATGTAAGAATTTTGTAATACTCATAATGTAAAAGACTGCTAAAATACTGACTGGTCAGTAATGGTTGAACAATTATTGGTACCAAAAGACCACTGAGGTCCAAAAAACCTTCAGAACCTCTGTGATAGGTTACAAAAGTAGTTCAGCAATATGGTCTATCCAAGTGTAAACCAGAGAAAAAACATTCAACCTGACCAATCACATTCACGTATTGGTAGATACACAAATCATATAAGAATTATATAGTATTTTATGCTTACTACAGGACCTGTGTCTGATACATAGATTAATAACATATAGTTTTATCTCTACAGGTACCAAGAAACAAAGACCGACTTGATTCTGGTGATGTTTATATTTTAGATTTAGGTCTACAAATATATCAGTGGAATGGTTCGGGTTCTAACAAAGATGAGAGAATGAAGGTAGGTCTACAAATATATCAGTGGAATGGTTAGGGTTCTAACAAAGATGAGAGAATGAAGGTAGGTCTACAAATATATCAGTGGAATGGTTCGGGTTCTAACAAAGATGAGAGAACGAAGGTAGGTATACAAATATATCAGTGGAATGGTTCAGGTTCTAACAAAGATGAGAGAATGAAGGTAGGTCTACAAATATATCAGTGGAATGGTTCAGGTTCTAACAAAGATGAGAGAATGAAGGTAGGTCTACAAATATATCAGTGGAATGGTTAGGGTTCTAACAAAGATGAGAGAATGAAGGTAGGTCTACAAATATATCAGTGGAATGGTTAGGGTTCTAACAAAGATGAGAGAATGAAGGTAGGTCTACAAATATATCAGTGGAATGGTTCAGGTTCTAACAAAGATGAGAGAATGAAGGTAGGTCTACAAATATATCAGTGGAATGGTTAGGGTTCTAACAAAGATGAGAGAATGAAGGTAGGTCTACAAATATATCAGTGGAATGGTTAGGGTTCTAACAAAGATGAGAGAATGAAGGTAGGTCTACAAATATATCAGTGGAATGGTTCGGGTTCTAACAAAGATGAGAGAACGAAGGTAGGTATACAAATATATCAGTGGAATGGTTCAGGTTCTAACAAAGATGAGAGAATGAAGGTAGGTCTACAAATATATCAGTGGAATGGTTCGGGTTCTAACAAAGATGAGAGAATGAAGGTAGGTATACAAATATATCAGTGGAATGGTTCAGGTTCTAACAAAGATGAGAGAATGAAGGTAGGTCTACAAATATATCAGTGGAATGGTTCAGGTTCTAACAAAGATGAGAGAATGAAGGTAGGTCTACAAATATATCAGTGGAATGGTTAGGGTTCTAACAAAGATGAGAGAATGAAGGTAGGTCTACAAATATATCAGTGGAATGGTTAGGGTTCTAACAAAGATGAGAGAATGAAGGTAGGTCTACAAATATATCAGTGGAATGGTTCAGGTTCTAACAAAGATGAGAGAATGAAGGTAGGTCTACAAATATATCAGTGGAATGGTTAGGGTTCTAACAAAGATGAGAGAATGAAGGTAGGTCTACAAATATATCAGTGGAATGGTTAGGGTTCTAACAAAGATGAGAGAATGAAGGTAGGTCTACAAATATATCAGTGGAATGGTTCGGGTTCTAACAAAGATGAGAGAACGAAGGTAGGTATACAAATATATCAGTGGAATGGTTCAGGTTCTAACAAAGATGAGAGAATGAAGGTAGGTCTACAAATATATCAGTGGAATGGTTCGGGTTCTAACAAAGATGAGAGAATGAAGGTAGGTCTACAAACATTTCATTAACAGAGAAAATAGCGGTAGGTATACAAACATTTCATTTACAGAGAGAATGACGGTAGGTATACACACATTTCATTTACAGAGAGAATGACGGTAGGTATACACACATTTAATTTACAGAGAGAATGACGGTAGGTATACACACATTTAATTTACAGAGAGAATGACGGTAGGTATACACACATTTCATTTACAGAGAGAATGAAGGTAGGTATACACACATTTCATTTACAGAGAGAACGACGGTAGGTATACACACATTTCATTTACAGAGAGAATGAAGGTAGGTATACACACATTTCATTTACAGAGAGAATGACGGTAGGTATACACACATTTAATTTACAGAACTTTGCTTTTAGTTCCCCACAAGTAAGGTGTTTGATACATTTTCAATCAATGGCAATAAAAAATGTCTACATCCAGTTTTCAGAAATTTATTTGACACACAGCCATATAATTTGGTGAACAGAAGCATGTTGGAGTCTGATGATGTATCAATAGATGAAAATATAACAAAAAATATTGCATGACCTTTGTTTTTCAGTTGCCTGGTTTTGATTAAGTTGTTCAGTTTAACAGCAATCAATAGATTTAAGGTGAAAGGTAACCTACAACAACTAAATGTCAGGACGGGAGTATGGCAGCCTCTAAATAAGCATAAGTGGGTCACTGTTCAACAATTTTATAGACTTTAAAGTGGTCTTTATTTGAAAATTTGCTCATCTTTCTCTACAAAACTCTGTATAAGTTATATTAATATCCTGAATGCATACAAATTTTAGAGAAAAGATAAACTTCAGTTATCTTGGTTATCCTACTAGTACTTAGATATAGTTGATCTTGCATAAGATAAGAACTGATAAAATAGAAATAAAAACATTGGTAATTTAGTTGATGAATCACATTGCTTTTAAACATAACCCATGCCAATATTGAATATGTCAGATGAATAAACTTTCAAGGACCAGCTCACAATAAAAAATTAAGTGGATATTAAAAGGCATGCTATCTATTTTAAAACAACATTAACAATGGCATGCACTGTCATTATTATATCAGAAAATAAGGTAGAGATTTTTGAAAATGTTAAAGATAAATAAATAGTAATTTGACTTGGACAATCATGTAATTAGCTTAGAGAGAATGACTTACTCCTGATTGTTGCTAGGTAATAGGTACAGGCTCTAATAGACGTATTTACACTTGTATGCAAATTTTCCGCCATTACGTAAAATCACACAGGTTCCCGTAAACTTTGACATCATAATTAAAAAGTGATTGTTGCCTGACGTCAAAAGGTGATTCGGAGTAGATCTAAGGTCATTCGGAGGCAAAATATAGCTAAATACCAAAAGTGTAAATACGTTTATTAGCTTTAGTCGTATTTTTCAGGCTATGCAGTATTGTATTAAATTGAAAGACGAAAGAAGTGGTAAAGCTTCAAGTGAAGTTTTAGATGAGGGTAGTACTGATAAAGATGTGAGTTTATTTTTTTAGATGAGGGAAGTACTGATAAAGATGTGAGTTTATTTTTTTAGATGAGGGTATTACTGATAATGATGTGAGTTTATTTTAGATAATTAGGTTCAGGATTAATGTGTTTTCAAACAATTGCTGAATTCTTCAATAAAAATGAAAAAATAAGTGGAAAAATATTCAGTTAGATTTTAGAGTTGAAAGGGGTTGAAAAAACAGATGTTTTGAACTTTTAGTTGTAATGCTTGCTTTTTCTTTTCTTCTTTTTTAATTTCATCTGATTCTTGGTTGTTAGAACTAAAGGAAATATTGCAACAGATTTTTGGCAGGTCCTTGAAGTAAATCAGCTCAAAAGAACCTCAAGTCAACTTGCTGGCACTGTATTATAGCCAGAAATTGAGCAACGGGTCATAAGTCAAAACAGACTGACAGTGCCATGACAAAAAAACAAAAAATAACCTAAAGCTATATAACAGTATACAAAACACAAAATAAAACAGTAAAGACTGAGCAATGCGAACCCCATCAACAACCGGGGATGATCTCAGTTGCTCCAGAAGGGTGAACAGATCCTGTTCCACATGTGGCAGCTCTCTGTTGGTTGTGTAAGTACAAACCTGGTGATAATTCTAATTAGATATGTCACATTTGAGTTTAAGGGGACAGATTGTGGTTAAGACAATTAGAACATATCCCTTTCTCATCTTTGATGACACTTTAATGTATGGTTAGTGTTTACTGTATTGCTGGAAAGTGTACCTGTAAAGTTATTTGGAATAAACTTAATATTTTGTCATTATGACTTCATGAAAAAAAAAATCCTAGTTCCATCCTGATAAAAGGAAGTAGTTTCTGCCTATCGCAAGAAAAAAAATTAACTATCTGATGTAATAATGAAGTAATAACTATAATCTACCCCTTATCACTGAAATTAAAATAGATGTTATAAAGCAGTGTAAAACTCACATGATGTAATATAATCAATGTGTTTAGAGATTGGTTATTTTTAAACATTGATATATATGTATCTAGCCAAAACATTGGGTAAGTATTTGTAGCCTTGTGTGTTTGTGTGCCTATTCAAAACAATTTTCCTTTGTGACACAACCAACCAAACAAACATGTGCCTCCTTTAAATCATTCAATATTTTTTACTTTTTGTAAGAATTGAATACAAAGTGCCATCATCACTTGAAATTTAGCTTGGTCTGATGCTTGTTTAGAAAGACAATAAAACCTTTATATTTGTACACAAATTGAGGGTTACTTTTATGTTTGACTGTATTGTATTCCAGCATGAATCCCGTTCTTATGTTTTTGCAGTCCTATATTTAAGAGTATTTTCTATTTATTCCATCCAATTCATACCGTTTGGTGCCTAGTTTCTAATTACTTCAAAGTATTCAGATATTGTGCCAAAATATATTTTCTATATTTACATGAATTATACTGTGAATTCAGAAATTATTGCGATGTTTTTATTAATGCGAATATTGCGACTGGATGAGTATCGCAAAAATAAGAACTCGCATTTTGATATCTGAAACATATATCCATATGCAGATTTTCCTGAAATCGCAATAATTAATCTCGCATTTTTGTCCATTCTTCAAAAATTGCAATAATAAATGAACGCATTAATTTTTGAATTTACAGTACTTGATTTTCTTAATTCAGCCTAAATTGAGAAATTGAATGCAAATATATACACAGCCCTAAAAAGTAGATATCTGAAATTTTTTGCCCAAATATTTAAGTTATCAAATGTATCGTTCTTTAGAAAATGCTGCTTAGATACTGACCATAGGGTCTGTTTACTACTTGAAGTAATGAGTGATGCAGCTGTTGATTGTTCACCATTTACGTAGATAGAAAAGATTTAAACATAGAATATTAGACTTATCATGACCAGTTGATTAATTAGTCCCCTTCTGACAAAGTCGAAGGGGACTTTAGGTTTGCACTCCGTCCATCTGTCTGTCTGTCTGTCCATCCGTCAGTCCAGCAAATCAGTTTTCCTCACTTTTTAGCTCACCTGGCCCAGTAAGATCTACAAAAAAGTCGGACCCCTTAAGGAGTTATTGCCCTTTATAGTCAATTTTTAACCATTTTTCGTAAATTTTTGTAATCTTTTACAAAAATCTTCTCCTCTGAAACTACTAAGACAAATTTAACCAATCTTGTCCACAATCATCATTAGGGTATCTAGTGTCCGATGACCCCGCCTGCGAACCAAGATGGCCGACATGGCTAAAAAAATAGTACATAGGGTAAAATGCAGTTTTTGGCTCATATCTCTGAAACGAAAGCATTTAGAGCAAATCTGGCAGGATAAAATTGTTCATTAGGTCAAGATCTATCTGCCCTGAAATTTTCAGACCAATCAGGCAACACGTTGTTGGGTTGCTGCCCCTGAATTGGTAATTTTAAGAAAATTTTGCAGCTTTTGGTTATTATCTTGAATATTATTATTATAGATAGAGATAAACTGTAAACAGCAATAATGTACAGCAAAGTAAGATCTACAAATAAGTCAACATGACCAAAATTGTCAATTGACCCCTTAAGGAGTTATTGCCCTTTATAGTCAATTTTTTACAATTTTCATAAATTTTGTAAATTTTTGTAAATTTTTACAAAATATTTTCCACTGTAACTACTGGGCCAACTTCATTATAGATAGAGATAATTGTAAGCAGCAAGAATGTTCAGTAAAGTAAGATCTACAAACACATCACCATCACCAAAACACAATTTTGTCATGAATCCATCTGTGTCCTTTGTTTAATATGCACATAGACCAAGGTGAGCGACACAGGCTCTTTAGAGCCTCTAGTTTTCTTCATGATTGAATATATTGATTTGATATTTGGTATATTGTTTTATCATGACAAGTTACAGATCAAGTTTGAATTTTATTCTGGTCTGATGATTTTGTGCAGAGTTATGGTCCTTGGACTAAGAAAACTCATATCCTCATTTTTTTTCGTCATACTTGAAGATATTTACTTGATATTTGTTATATAGTTTACACCATGATGAGTTATAGATCATGTTAGCATTTTGTACCAGTAAAATGAATTTTTAACCGGTAGGGGACTATGTATTGCCATGCAATACTCTCAGAATGCTTGTTGTTTGCATAATTAAAGTATGGTTTGTTTGAACTCAGATCTTCATTGGTCAAAATTCAATTATGGGGTCAAATTTTCTTGCTCACCTCTGAATTTCTTACAAAGTTGTTGACATATTGTCTATAAATCATTAGAAAAACAGATTCTACCACGGAATCTTGTTCAATATCATATTTCTTCATGTTTTTTACAGTTAAAATTCATATATTTGACTGTCTCAAATTGAGAAATATTGCATAACACTCGATGCAGTAGTAGAATCTATATATATATATATGTGTGAATGTTTGTGTTAGTTGCCTGTCTTGACATAATTTACAATTTGTCCACCATGAAATTTTACAAATTGTATGTAAATGGGCTTCAACAAAAGAAAACAAATATTAGTTTAATAAGTAATTATATAATATTTTGATTTTATTTTAGCATGAATTTTACAAAGCTTTGAATGAAGATGATGTTCCTGATGAAGCCAAGAAATATAAAGCAGTTGATTCACAGAAGGAGCTGTTCAGGTTATCTGATGCTAGTGGAAACATGAAATTTTCTCTGTCAAAGAAGGGTCAAGTGTCCAAGACTGACCTGGATAGCAAGGTTAGTTTTCTAGGCAACTAACACATTAAGTTAAAACTAGACAAGTTTTTTTCACCTGGATTGCAGGATTAGATTTTTTCATCAAGCACTCCAGATAAAGAATCTCCAAGTTAGGTTTTTATAGCAAAATTTGTTTTGTCCCAGAATTTATAATGCAAAAGAAAATTCAAAGCAAGGTTTGGACTGTAATGATAAAGATTTCTGTATAACCTGACAAAGTCTGTCATACATTTATCCATTACAAAGCAAGGTTTGGACTGTAATGATAAAGATTTCTGTATAACCTGACAAAGTCTGTCATACATTTATCCATCACAAAGAAAGGTTTGGACTGTAATGATAAAGATTTCCGTATAACCTGACAAAGTCTGTCATACATTTATCCATCACAAAGAAAGGTTTGGACTGTAATGATAAAGATTTCCGTATAACCTGACAAAGTCTGTCATACATTTATCCATCACAAAGAAAGGTTTGGATTGTAATGATAAAGATTTCCGTATAACCTGACAAAGTCTGTCATACATTTATCCATCACAAAGCAAGGTTTGGACTGTAATGATAAAGATTTCTGTATAACCTGACAAAGTCTGTCATACATTTATCCATTACAAAGCAAGGTTTGGACTGTACCGGTAATGATAAAGATTTCTGTATAACCTGACAAAGTCTGTCATACATTTATCCATTACAAAGAAAGGTTTGGACTGTAATGATACAGATTTCTGTATAACCTGACAAAGTCTGTCATACATTTATCCAACACAAAGAAAGGTTTGGACTGTAATGATAAAAGATTTCCATATAACCTGACAAAGTCTGTCATACATTTATCCATCACAAAGAAAGGTTTGGACTGTAATGATACAGATTTCTGTATAACCTGACAAAGTCTGTCATACATTTATCCATCACAAAGAAAGGTTTGGACTGTAATGATACAGATTTCTGTATAACCTGACAAAGTCTGTCATACATTTATCCATTACAAAGAAAGGTTTGGACTGTAATTATACAGATTTCTGTATAACCTGACAAAGTCTGTCATACATTTATCCATTACAAAGCAAGGTTTGGACTGTAATGATAAAGATTTCTGTATAACCTGACAAAGTCTGTCATACATTTATCCATTACAAAGCAAGGTTTGGACTGTAATGATAAAGATTTCTGTATAACCTGACAAAGTCTGTCATACATTTATCCATCACAAAGAAAGGTTTGGACTGTAATGATAAAGATTTCTGTATAACCTGACAAAGTCTGTCATACATTTATCCATCACAAAGAAAGGTTTGGACTGTAATGATAAAGATTTCCATATAACCTGACAAAGTCTGTCATACATTTATCTATCACAAAGAAAGGTTTGGACTGTAATGATAAAAGATTTCCATATAACCTGACAAAGTCTGTCATACATTTATCCATCACAAAGAAAGGGAAATGTTAGCTATTGCATTAAGGTTTTCTTCTCTCCTTGGCATTTAAATGTCAAAGTAAAATCTGGTCCACAAGATAATTATATCATATATTCATTGAAGTCCCATTAAAAAAAACTCTCAGAAAAAGAAACCTTAAAACATATGGGACAGCAAAAAAAGTGACTTTTACAGTGACTTGCATTAAGTTAGTTCTATCATTCAGATTGAATTTATTCTTATTCCTTGTTTAAAACACTAAAACAGTAATAAATTATGATTTTACAGGATGTATTTATCTTGGATTCAAAGACAGCATTACATGTATGGATTGGTAAAGATACCTCTGTCAATGAACGTAGAAATGCTATGTCCTACGCACATGTAAGTACAATCTACTGTAAAACTGTTGAACAATCAACACAAATACAAGTTTAATTATTGCGATTTAAAGACATGCTGCATACAAGTAACGCTATTGAAATTCAAAATGTGAGTTCTTAAATTTGCCACACCTATTTCTTTGCAATTGTAGCAATAATGAAAACATTCATTAACATTGCAAAAAATATCTGAATTTACAGTATTTTTATGCGGCATTGTCTAAAATCATAATAATTCTACTCAAATTTTTGTCCATTCTTCAACAGTCCCAATAATTAAAGTCATATGAAACTTCAAATTTGAAAAAAAAACAGTTATGTTTTATATTCTTGAATGGCTAAGTTTCACTTTAAAACATGTGTACGTGAACTTTCTTGTAAAAGAAAATCCTTTATATTATCAAAATCTTAATAAATGTACTACTATTGAGTTATTGTCTTCCCGTACACTTATTTGCCAATATTTTTTCCTGTATGCAGTGACCTTAACTATGAGACCACTCGTTAGAACTGGTGCGCAAATGCGAGGACAAAAACATGATGAAAGAATGTAAATAAAGGTGCATTGAAAGGTTAATAGTAATAACTGATTCTTAAAGAACAAATTTAATACAACAAATCATTAAACAACTGTAAAGGACAAGTTTGATTAACAGATGGGAACACATGGAAAATATGAAAAAAAAATATCATGGCTCTGTCAGTTCACTTATTTGTCACGTGCTTCACATACTCTGTGTTGATTTTTTATCAATGTCATGATCCAGTAGACTTTGGCAACAAACTCGAAAGTTAACTAGCTTGTGATCAACAATCACTGAATGAAATATTATTTGTTGATAAGGCCAAAAAAATATATATGTCTGTTTAACAAGGTTGGGCGGTAAATACCACCCCCGGTATTTACCAGTGGTATTTACCGGTATTTACCACCCTGGTCAATACTCCTCAAGTGGTCAATACTGGCAAATACTGGACAATTGAAATTAAGTGTTTAAGGTTACATACTTTAAAAAAATAGGGTAGGTAGGTCGGTATTTCCATTTTATTTTATTTTTTCATTTTATTTTTTGTGACATGATTTTGAGTCATGCTGTTTCGTCTTGTCGTGGTCCGAGTTGATCATGGGCTGAGTTTACCCGTATTTTAATGATTGGATTATTTCCCTTGGTAATTGGTTGGAAAAAAATGGTGGCAAAGTGTTTATTTCATCACACGAGTTGCGGATTTCCTTAAAACAGCTGTCATATTCATGATTGTGAACATTGGATGTATCAGGCAATTGATTTATATTATTTGCAACCCTAATTTCGCTTTTGACAAGAGTTCAGTTTATTTTTTCACTTTACGACGGAAATAAAATGACTTAGGGTCTGCGCTCAAAAGTAGGGTCGGTCGGGTAACCGTAAACAGACATATATATTTTTTTGGCCTAATACTTTATTGATTTGTAATAAATATAAAAGAATGTGCATACATGACTTAGTTTAGTATATATGCATGGATTGGTTAAATAATTTAGATAACATTAAAATTACAAGAAACTCTCTTCATATGACTTAAATGCACACAAGAATTTCTGGATTTACAGTTGTTTATTTCAAACTATCCAGATTTATTCTTTAAATGTCTATTTTCATATATTTCATTGACTTTCCCTGTCAAAGTTGTATTGGTTGTGGACACAAACCCCATTACAATCAAGGGTTAGACATATGTGGGTCCTGTCATTTGACAAGTTAGGTGCCATTTTCAGTTTTTGGCCTCTAAGAGAGGTCCTGTCAGTTATTTCACAGAACATACTTCTGCAACAAGTGTAAGCTACTTTCCTATGTCATTCAGCATAGTTTAAGGATGGAAAAAAATAAAAATCAGGACCAAGAAATTTTGTTGCCAAAAAATGCATTTCTGGTGGAGTGGGCTGACTTTTTTGCACTCACATATGTAAATCAAGGAAGCAAGACATCATCCAGAAATTTTCCAAACATACAGTAATACAGATATCTTACTTTAATGTTTTTAGAAAATTAGGGCAACGAAATGTCTATTTCCTGTTTGACTTTCAAACCAAAATGTAAAAATTCAGAATTTGGACCTTTTACTTCAACGCTTTGATAGAGACTTTGGTATCAATGAAGTTTTTCTTCCAATGATATCACTTTTGGGATAAAGTTGCTCCCTTGAGAACACTCTTTGCCAAGAACACAGAAAAACTGTAACTTCTAGCATCCTATCAGCCTGAGGGTCAATAAGTAGGTCATGAAATCAGCAAAAATATGTCTATGCTATTTTCTCAAGTAAAAAATAATCTTCAAAACAAAAAAAGATTTGCTTTACATATGTTCCATAATATCAAGTAATTTTCTTTTTTTTTCTCAGAAATACCTCCAGAGTACTGATCATCCATTTGTGTCTGTCAGTTGTTTAGCTGAGGGAATGAAATCAAAAGCATTTGAGTTAGCCTTAGCAGCATAGACTTAATGTGACAGTTCCTTCATCTCATTCTGCAGCAATAAGATCAAATTTAACAACAGAAGAAACGCTCATTAAATTAATACAATACATGGTGTACAGGGTGGAAGTACTTGTCTTCATGGATATTTAGTTTTGTTGCCTATGGACAATATATATTTTCCCTTGGTTTTAGTGTTTGGTTTCAAATATTATCTGACAATTGTCAAGTCAGGAGATATAAATTTCTTAAAAATTAAATAGTCCTCCTTGTGAAATTATCAATTTCGAAATAACATTTGGAAAGCAAGGATTGTATTTATATAGAGAAATTAATTCAATCCTTTCTCATGATTGAAATTCTAAAATCTTTTGATTCGATATAATTATAAAAATAAGTAAGTAAATGCATTCAACAGTATTTAAGTGTATGCATTCATCTGTAAGCTTGTTTATTATAAATATCTTTACTTCAGTATAAAAATTTGTTGTTTTTAACAACCATTAAATCCATGAAAACTTATTCCAATTTGAAAAAATAAGAAAATGCAAAAGTAGTCAGCTTTGCATTTTGTGATAGGAGTAACTACTTTTTAAGAATTATATTAAGGCCTTAAGAAGAAACAAAAAGAGTGTAGACATTTTATGAATTGTGTTTCATTAGGATAAAAAGCTTTTAATTTGAATGATCAAAATGTCTTTATATTAACATTTTTTAACCAAGCAGACATCAGATTTTGCATAATAAATGTTGAAAAGAAACTGTTATTGTACAATTAAGTCTCTAACATGAGCTTGGTAAAGCTACTTAAAAGAGAAATTGGCAATATTTTTTGTTTACTGCTGTAAATATACATATTAATGATGACTGAGTTAAGTGATACTGTGTTTCTTTTGTTGTTAAAAAAGTGCTTCATTATAAACATTATAAAAATTATAATTCTTACTTATTTATTAGCATTTTTCCTTATACCGTTTTTTTGTTTTACTACATAAATACTTTTTGTAACTGAATATTTTGTATGTTTTGTAGTCAAAGATTTGTGTTATAGAAAAAAAAATTTTATTTGATAGATTTTGGAAATGATATTTTATGAAGTGTAACTAACTGAATAACTATACAAAGTTTTAAGTCACGACGGTTGATGAAAAATATTTGTAATCTATGCATTTTTTTTTATAAAAGTTATATAAGATGCAGCAGTTATTTTTTTCTTAAATAAAACACATAAAAACTGTGATTTAGATATCTTGAAATTTAAAATTGGGTTTTCAAAATTTTTGTTTAATGTTGAAATCATTTTTTTGTTGTTTCTTTTAGAGAGCTCCTTAAAAATTGGAAAAGTTGTATATTAGAACTTTCATAAAACTTTGTGTTGTAAAGTGAAGAAGTTTACCTTTGTTTTACTGAACTAGTCAATGTAATAAGCATTTCAGTTATATTTGATAATCAAATTTAAATATCTAGTATTTGATCCTTTACACCTTTTTGTAGATACTTTATGACCAATTTTCTATAACTTTAATTGATATGTAATTATATTAGCCTTGGTATACATAATTATTTATTTTCATCAAATAAATACTAATGTGAAATCTACTAGTTTTTTTTTTATGGCCCCGCAACAAAGTTGTCGGGGGCCATATAGTTTTACACTTTTCTGTCATTCCGTCATTCCGCAACAAACCATTGTACAGACTTTTTTTCTAAACGCCTTCAGATATTGGGCTGATTTTTGGAATGTGAGTTAACCATGATGTACAGATCAAGTTTAAGTTTCGTTCCACTCTGCTTATTTTTGCCGAAATTACAGGCTTTGGACTTTGATAAATTGTTGAAAATCACAGTTATACAGACTTTTTTTCTAAACACCTTCAGATATTGGGCTGATGTTTGGTATGTGAGTTAACCATGATGAGTTACAGATCAAGTTTAAGTTTCGTTCGGCTCTGCTAATTTTTCCTGAAATTACGGGCTTTGGACTTTGATAAATTGTTGAAAATCACAGTTATACGGACTATTTTTCTAAAGGCCTTCAGATATTGGGCTGATTTTTGGTATGTGAGTTAACCATGATGAGTAACAGATCAAGTTTAAGTTTTGTTCCACTCTGCTAATTTTTCCTGAAATTACAGGCTTTGGACTTTGATAAATTGTTGAAAATCACAGTTATACAGACTTTTTTTCTAAACGCCTTTAGATATTGGGCTGATTTTTGGTATGTGAGTTACCCACGATGAGTTACAGACCAAGTTTAAGTTTCGTTCCCCTCTGCTAATTTTTGCCAAAATTACGGGTTTTGGACTTTGAAAATTGACGAAAATCACAGTTATACAGACTTTTTTCTATACGCCATCAGATTTGTGCTGATTTTTGATATGCGAGTCTACCATGATGAGTTACAGACCAAGTTTATGTTTCGTTCTGATATTCTGATTTTCATGTCATTTCAACACATCTTCAGTACATCCACTTCCTGTTTGCTGATAGTTTGAAATTTAACTACTCATTGAACAAGATAATTTTTCAGCAAACTAGTATTGGTCTTGAGAGCTGGATACTATCCATGCATTTTTGTGTCCACATGTGTTGTTGAAATTGCAGATTTTTCAACTTTTTGAGACGGAGCCATTCGTGTCGTTCCGACACATCTAGTTTAATATCAGTCGAATTGCAGGTAAACTATACAACTGATTCTGGCATTCAAAAGGGAACTGTACATTTTATCTACAATCAGTAATTAGGGGATACTATACAATTAACTGAAACCATTAAGTTTTCCTGGAATTTTGACACAAAGTCAATTTAGTATACTCCTTTTTTTATCCCCGCTCCAAAAGAGGGGTTGGTGTTTACCCTTTTACCTGTCTGTCTGTCCTATGAAATTTTTTTATAGGAACTACAAATGAGTGCTACCTTTAGTTTTGATCAAGCTTCATGTGAACATACTATATCATATGACCAAGTTTCAGATTTATGCCTATCAACTTCTTGTTTAACAAATACTTATATGATATCTTCTAAACATAATGAACATCTTTGAAATTTTTGTGGACTTTGCACATAAATGATAATGTTTGCCTTTTTTCTTGAACACTATTATAGATAGAAACTTTAAATAGCAAAAATTATCAGCAAGACAAGATTTACATATAAGTTCACATGGCCGAAATTGTCAGTCAACTCCTTATTGGAGCTATTGCTCTTTAATGGTGATTTTTTTTTCTTCACAATATTTTTGCATATTGTCTTGAAAACTATAATAGATAGATAGAAGCTTTAATCTGCAAAAATGATCACCAATTTACCAATGGTTTTCAAATTTTTTATATGTTGTTACTGATGAAAAAATGGAGGTCAAATTCAATACTGATGATTTTCACTTTTGCCACCCAGGAGTAATGGCTCTTGATAGATTTTAAAATGGCACTTTATGCTATTTTTGTGCAATTACTTATGAACCATTCAACCAAAGTTTTTATACAACCGCAAAAATTAAAAAAATTTTGGTCGTATATTGGTATCACGTCGTCGTCGTCAGCGTTGTCCGAAGACGGATGAATTCCGGATAATAACTTTAGTATAAGTAAATAGAAATCAATAAAATTTTAACACAAGGTTTATAACCACAAAAGGAAGGTTGGGATTGATTTTGGGGGTTTTGGTCCCAACAGTTTAGGAATTTGGGGCACAAATAAGCATTTTTCTTGGTTTTCGCACAATAACTTTAGTATCAGTAAATAGAAGTCTACGAAATTTAAACACAAGGTTTATGACCACAAAAGGAAGGTTGGGATTGATTTTGGGAGTTTTGGAATTAGGGGCCAAAAGGGTCCAAAATTAAACTTTGTTTGATTTCATCAAAAATTGAATTCTTGGGGTTCTTTGGTATGCCGAATCTAACCGTGTATTTAGATTCTTAATTTTTGGTCCCGTTTTCAAATTGGTCTACATTAAGGTCCAAAGGGTCCAAAATTAAACTTAGTTTGATTTTAACAAAAATTGATATCTTGGGGTTCTTTGATATGCTGAATCTAAACATGTATTTAGATTTTTGATATTTGGGGCCCTTTATCAAATTGGTCCACATTGAGTTCTAAAGGGTCCAAAATTGAACTTTATTTGATTTCATCAAAAATTGAATTCTTGGGGTTCTTTGATATGCTGAATCTTAATATATATAAGAAGATGTGGTATGAGTGCCAATGAGACAACTCTCCATCCAAGTCAAAATCTATAAAAGTAAACCATTATAGGTCAAGGTAGGGTCTTCAACACGAAGCCTTGGCTCACACCGAACAGCAAGCTATTAAGGGCCCAAAAATTACTAGTGTAAAACCATTCAAACGGGAAAACCAACGGTCTAATCTATATAAAAAACGAAGAAACGAGAAACACTTATGAACCACATCTAACCATGTATTTAGATTTTGGATATTGGACCATAATAGGTGAATGTCCAATTTAAATTTTTTCAAGTTCTTAGACCACATTCGTTCTGTGTCAGAAACCTATTCTGTGTCAACTATTTAATCACAATCCAAATTCAGAGCTGTATCAAGCTTGAATGTTGTGTCCATACTTGCCCCAACTGTTCAGGGTTCGACCTCTGCGGTCGTATCAAGCTGCGCCCTGCGTAGCATCTGGTTAAAATTTTAATATGCTGCGACTGATGACAAAATGGTGGTCAAGTTGAATATTTCAGCGGAGTAAATTTTCATCAGCGGGGAAAAGGCTGCAGAGAAATTTTTCTTCAGTTTTGTTTTTGCCGTTCAAAAGTTATGGTCCTTGATAGATAGGAAAATAGGCATAGAATGTGGTAGGTAAAAAAAACCCTGAAAGTACCTTTCAAAATACAGAGAACATAGTTTGCTGTCAATTTGACAGCTCATTCCTTGTTACCATTTTTTTGTGTTATTGCCTATTATTTTGAAAATATAATAGACAGAGAGAAACTTTGAATAACAAAAATGAACCACAAGGCAATATCTCCAAATAAGACTAGGAGTTAGTAAGTACCCTTAAATGACAATTGTTATCCAATTCATTGTGTTTTACCTATTATTTTCAAAACTATAAACTATAGATAGAAACTTTAAGAAGCAAAAGTGATCAGCATGAATGAAATTGTCTGGTGTCTTCTTATAGGAGTTTTGCCCTTAAATGCCGATTTTTACCCTTTTTTGTATTATGTCAAAAACTATAGAAGATAGAAACTGTACACAGATAAAATTATCAGCAATAAAAGTTCATCCAAGAGATTTAAGTCATGAATTATATTCTAGTCTACGATGTTGAAGAGTGTCAATTGTTGAAGATGCACATAGACCTAGGTGAGTGACACGGGCTCTTTAGAGCCTCTTATATCTGTTTTCAAAAGAAAAATGTGAAATTTAGAATGTTTGCAATATTTAAGAAAAAGTCTTATCTTTAAAACCAAGGGTATGAAGTTTTCCAGTAAGATTGATCAGGAACACAAAATCTACAAACAATATTATTGAAATCGTCTTGACTACAAATACCGGTAGAAGATGTTGACCCTAATCAGTGTTAACCATTTTTTATACAACCGCAAAAAATGTGTGTTCGTATATTGCTATCACGTCCTCGTCGTCAGAAGACATTTGGTTTCCGGACAATAACTTTAGCTTAAGTGTATGGATCTCTATGAAATTTGACAAAAAGGTTCAATACCACAAAGAAGGTTGGGATTGTTTTTGGGGGTGATGGTCCCAATCCTTTAGGAATTAGGGGCCAAAAAGGGTCCCAAAACAAGCATTTTTCTAGTTTCAGGACAATAACTTGTGTATAAGTATTTTGATTGCTCTGAAATTGTACCACAAGGTTCAATACCACAAGTAGAAGGTTGGGATTCATTTTGGGGGTAATTGCCCAAACTGTTCAGGAATTAGGGGCCAAAACAAGCATTTTTCTAGTTTTCAGACAATAACTTGTGTTTAAGTGTATGGATGTCTCTTAAATTGTACCACATTTTACAAAAAGAAAATTTCTTCAAATATTTTTTTTTTTTGAGGGGGAGGGTAAACAAAGATTTTTTTTTGGGGGGGGGGGGCATCAATTTTTTTCCCTCAAGATTTAAGAAATTATCAATTATCCACAAAAAAATTGGGGGTCACAATTTATATGCTAATTCTTTGTATATAGTCTGAAAACAGATTTACTAAGTATTGCGCAACAGCACAGTGTATTGCACAACAGCAAGAAATCTTCAATTGAATATAAATTCAAATCATATAACCAATTTCAAGTTCTTTGACTACATTTATTCTGTGTCAGAAACCTATAATGTGTCAAATATTTAATTACAATCCAAATTCAGACCTGTATCAAGCTTGAATATTGTGTCCATTTTTGCCCCAACTGTTCAGGGTTAGACCTCTGTGGTCGTTTCCAGCTGCGCACAGCGAAGGACATTTTTTTCTCATTTTATGCCTTTTTCTAGTGCATTGAAAAATGTAATTGATAGACAAAAACTGTCCACCAAACCATCAGCACAACAAGATGTTGGCTCACATCATTTCCATTCAGCACAAGTACTCTTCGTTGCATTGTATAAGTTTTATTAAAAATCACCAGCAATGCGATGCAGGCTCCTTTGGGCCTCTGGTTAAAAAAAAAGGTGACATGTCTTCCTGTTGACTTTTACCTTGTGAGCTAGTACCTTAAAAATCATACTCAAAATTTTGGTTTAGTTTCATGGTTTCATATTCATATTGTATCTGCTTGAATATGCATATTTTTTTTCTGCCAGACTTTAAGCAGCCATCAATCATTAAATTTTGTGAACTTTGTATTACAATTTACAATGTTAGTACAACGTAAACATGAATTTAAAATTTTTAAATCTTGTATTATTGGAATATAACAACACATTTTTATGTACACCAGTATAGAAATAATAAAATTATTGTTTTTTTATTTTATTTGATTTGAAGAGATTGATTATATTCATTAGTAAGAGAACTGATAGATTAATACAGGTATTGACGTTGTCTGTTGGTTAGTAGTATTACCATTAAGGTTTATAGAATTCTGTTGGTTAGTAGTATTACCATTAAGGTTTATAGAATTCTGTTGGTTAGTAGTATTACCATTAAGGTTTATAGAATTCTGTTGGAAAGTAGGATGAATCAATTTAAAGCTGTAGGTCTAATCATCATGGTGGTTTCCTTTAAAACATACATTTGCCAGTTATGAAAGCTTCCCCAAATTATTCCCTGTTCACCAGGTTTGCCCCACAATCCATTAATATTTGATTTGAAACAGCCACTGTACCAGTAGCCACCGTGGTGTTTCTGAGCACAATTTATATCCTTGGATCCATCTTTGTCGTGATCAGCAGTAGAAAAGGCATGTCCATTATGGTCAAATGCAAGGGAATCACCTACAAAATAATTTCACAATTAAATAATCCGGGCATCCCAGCTTCTTTCTATAAACATAAATATGCAGGGTGAGAGATTTTTTTCACCATCAGATATCATCCCTATAGTTATATACGTGTGGCCATGCCATCTTTTAGTGTAATCGCTCAAAGCTTTTCAACATTTACATATATACAAATGTATATAGTTCAATTTATTAATTAAACAGTTTGTTCACTTTGGAATCTAAAAGTGACAGGCACTGCTGGAACTCATTCCATTATGAAATCGAAAAATGCTTTTCCTAACAGTGACCAATACATTCTGTACAGTATGAAATCATTAACAAGTATTGCCTACATTGATACTCTTAATAGAAATCTTAACTGCATCATCAGAATGACCAGACATTTCTGCCTAAACTTACCTACATTACCTGAATGACCAGACATTTCTGCTGAATCTTACCTGCATTACCTGAATGACCAGACATTTCTGCTGAATCTTACCTGATTCACCAGAATGACCAGACATTTTCTGCTGAATCTTACCTGCATCACCAGAATAACCAGACATTTCTTATGAATCTTACTTGCATCACCAGAATGATCAGACAATTCCTGCTGAATGCTACCTGCATCACCAGACTGACCAGTTATTTTTTTTAATCTTACCTGCATCACCAGAATGACCAGACATTTCTTATGAATCTTATCTGCATCACCAGAATGACCAGACATTTCTTATGAATCTTATCTGCATCACCAGAATGACCAGACATTTCTTTTTATGCTTACATGCATCACCAGAATGACCAGACAATTCCTGCTGAATCTTACCTGCATCACCAGAATGACCAGACATTTCTCTTGAATCTTGCCTGCATCACCAGAATGATCAGACAATTCCTGCTGAATCTTACCTGACTCACCAGAATGACCAGACAATTTTTTTTAATCTTACCGACATCACCAGAATGGCCAAACATTTCACTTGAATCTTACCTTCATCACCAGACTGATCAGACAATTCTCTTGAATCTTACCTGAATCACCAGAATGATCAGCCAATTCCTACTGAATATTGCCTGTGTCAGCAGAATGACCAGACATTTCTTCTGAATCTTACTTGCATCACATGAATGACCAAACATTTATTCTTAATCACACCTGCCTCAACTGAATGACTTTCTTTCTCCTGAATCTTACCTGAATCATCAAAATCGACAGACGTGTCTGATGAATCTCACCTACATCACCAGAATGGCCAGACATTTCCTGATGAATCTGCCTGCATCACCAGAATGACAGGACATTTATGCTGCATCTTACCTGCATCACCTGAATAACGAGACATTTCTCCTTAATCTTACCTGCGTCACCAGAGTGACCAGACATTTCTGCTAAATCTTACCTGATTCACCAGAATGACCAGAAATTTCTCTTAAATCTTACCTGCATCACAAGAATGACAAGACAATTTCTTCTTTATCATACTTGTATCGCCAGAATGACAAGACATTTTTGCTACATCTCTCCTTCATTACCAGAATGACCAGACATGTCTGGTGAATCTTAACTGCATCACCAGAAAAATAGACACTTCTCTAGAATCTCAACTGCATCACCAGAATGATCAGACAATGCCTGCTGAATCTTACCTTATTCTCTAGAATGACTAGACATTTCTTTTTAATCTTACCTGCATCACCAGAATGACCAGACAATTCCTGTTGAATCTTACTTGCATCACCAGAATGACCAGATATTTCTTCTAAATCTCACCTGCATCACCAGAATGACCAGACATTTCTGATGAATCTTACCTGCATGACCAGAATGACCAGACATTTATGCTGAATCTTACCTGCTTCACCAGAATGACCTGACATTTCTGATGAATCTTACATGCATCATCAGAATGACCAGAAGTTTCTTCTTTATCTCACCTGCATTACCAGAATGACCAGATATTTCTGTTGAATAAATTCTGTATCACCAGAATGAGCAGAACATTCTGCTGAACCACACTTGCATCACCAAAATGACCAAGCATTTACTGATTAATCTAACCTGCATAACCCGAATGCCAAGACATTTCTGCTAATTTTACTTGCATTACCATAATACCCAGTAACTCATTCTAACTGAATCTTACCTACATGACAAGAATACCCAGATGCTTAAACCAACTGAATCTTAGAACTGTTGAATCTTACTCCCTCACTAGAATACCCAGAAGCTCAGTCCAGTGAAATCGCATCCAAATCATCAGAATACCTAGACACTCAGTCCAGCTGATTCGTGCCCCAGTCATCAGGATACACAGACGCTTATATCAGCAGAATCTTACCCCAATCACCAGAGTACCCCGACATTAAGACCAGCAGATTCTTACCCCAATCACCAGAATACCCAGACACTCCGTCCAGCGGAATTTTACCCTTATCCTCAGAATACCCAGACACTCAGTCCAGCGGAATCTTACCCCAATCACCGGTATACCCAGACATTTAGAACTGCTGAATCTTACCCCAATCACCAGAATACCCAGACACTCCGTCCAGCGAAATCTTACCCCAATCTGCAGAATACCCAGACACTCAGTCCGGCGGAATCTTACTCCAATCATCAGGATACACAGACTCTTAGATCAGCAGAATCTTACCCCATTCACCAGAGTACCCCTCACTTAGACTAGCGGAATCTTACCCCAATCACCAGAATACTCAGACACTCCGTCCAGCGGAATCTTACCCCAATCTGCAGAATATTCAGACATTCAGTCCAGCGGAATCTTACCCAAATCATCAGAATACACAGACACTTAGACCAACAGAATCTTACCCCAATCACCAGAATACCTAGACACTCCGTCCAGCGGAATCTTACCCCAATCTGCAGAATACCCAGACACTCTGTCCAGCGGAATCTTACCCCAATCACCGGTATACCCAGACACATCGAACTGCTGAATCTTACCCCAATCACCGGTATACCCAGACACTTAGAACTGCTGAATCTTACCCCAATCACCAGAATACCCAGATACTTAGACCAGCGAAATCTTACCCCAATCTTCAGAATACCAGACACTCAGTCCAGCGGAATCTTACCCCAATCACCGGATTACCCAGACACTTAGAACTGCTGAATCTTATCCCAGTCTGCAAAATACCCAGACACTTAGACATGCTGAATCTTACCGCAATCATCAGAATACCCAGATACTTAGACCAGCGAAATCTTACCCCAATCACTAGAATACCCAGACACTCCGTCCAGCGGAATCTAACCCCAATCTGCAGAATACCCAGACACTCAGTCTAGCGGAATCTTACCCTAATCACCGGATTACCCAGACAATTAGAACTGCTGAATCTAACCCCAGTCTGCAAAATACCCAGAGACTTGGACATGCTGAATCTTACCGCAATCATCAGAATACCCAGATACTTAGACCAGCGGAATCTTACCCCAATCACCAGAATACAGAGACACATAGACCATCGGAATCCTACCCCAATCATCAGAATACTCAGATACTCAGTCTAGCGAAATCTTACCCCAATCACCAGAATACCCTTACACTTAGTCCAGCGGAATCTTACCTGCATCACCAGAATACCCAGAAACTTCCAGCTGATAGCTGGTTGTTGGACCTTTCAAACTAAAAGAACTGTATTTGGCCTTTTTGGTAGTATTTTGAAAATCGGTCAGCACAACCAGTAATTCATATTCGCCGTTACTTGTGATTGCATAGATGTTCTTGTTCCCTGAAACAAGTTAATTAACCAAGTAAGCAATGTGAAATACATATGTATTAGTTTTTTTTAAGGGGGCAAATTTCCCCTGAATTTATTTTAAAATAGGGCCATTCTCGTGAAGTCTTTCAATCTTTACTTAACTTCATAGTATCAAAGATCCATGTGTGTTCTTTGCAGTCTTACAATATTATGGTTAATTCTATACAGATTATTGATTTCTAAGTCCCAGGAGATAAAACAAAACCGCTAGTTTGACAGAATTTTTGAAATTATGAGTATTAATTCAAAAAATAGAATGACATTCTTAACTAAAACCAAAATTATGTAAAGTTGTATACTGTCTTTCTGATACAATCTAATTAAGATATAGTTCTCTGGTTTCGTTATACTCCTATACAAGCACGCGAATTAATATGGATCTTTGATCATTGTGACAGGATCTTAACAGATACTAGTAGTTGTAACTTCAATCGAAAAATTTTAAAAAGGTAAAAATTGATAAATTTCGAGTTACAATTATCTGCTGACTAACACACCCAAAAGGTAGAACAATTAATAAGGATTTTTTTTTTAAAATATGGCTTGCTACACGTAATAGATCAAGTCTGGGATACAGATATTATAAGTGCAGATTTAGTCAAAATTGTTGTATTTAAGGATGTCCTTAAATATTTCAGGACCTCCATAAATCATTTAGGACCTCCTTTTTTACACCAAACACCTGACCCATTTTGACGACACATCTGTATGCCGTGCATCGTATGGTTCCAAAATGTATACTGCAGTTTGTTGATTGTTTTTGTTTTACTTAAAAGAATGTCCTCCTCGATAAAATATAACTTACCCAGCCAGTGTTCCGATGATACATTCCCAAACCCTACTTCGTAATCATGATAGTTCGTATAGAAGTTTTGTTTACCATCTCTTCGTTTCTGTATAACCTATTGTAGTATAATCATACGATAAATATTATTAGAATATACAAAATTATTCGTTTAGACCCTCGTTTTGCCCCTAATATTTTTTTTTTTGTTTGGTATGGATTGACTATTTCATCTTTTTTGTTAGGTCAAAGTTAACAAATCATTTTGACTAAGTTCATCAATCGAATATGGGGCGTTCGAAGTGAGGATCGCTTCACGTCTTAGCGTTACCGAGAATATCGTATAAAATATTTGTGGGAAGACCTCACTTTCAGATACAGCTGTTTATGTTTATGCATTAATCTGATGCACGTACCATATTCACATTTCGATTTATTTTTCATCAGATGTACTCGGCACTAGATACTTGAAATTATAATGTTAAGTTATGAAAGCAATAAACCAAAATAACTGCAAGACCCAGCAAAGGGATATTACATCAGAAGGATATCATATGAACATCTGTTACCCTGCTAAATATTTCTCGAGGGTAAAGATTACATAGTTTTTTAGTGTTAACCTGGCCACAGTTTTTATTGATTATAACCCTTGTCCGTCCTTCCTCAGGCTGGTAAAGTTTTTGTGTTTTTGGACAATATCTATTTAAGGTATGATTATTGAATACAAATCTAACAGTTTGTATGAAATGTATTTTATACCAATTTTATCTTTTCAAACATAATAGTACAAGTTAATAGTGAATTTTCACTTAACAGCCCATAAAACATAGATATATACCATCAGCATATTTATAGTGGATATTGTCCTCTCGAGCAGGATCTGGAATAGTACTTACCGTCCATCCGCCACCCTCTGTCTCCATATCACAGAAAACATGTGTCTTCTCTTTTGACTCGGGTAGGTATATATTATAGACACCAGATACATTCCTCCCAAGTAACTCATGATCTCTGCAGTCTTTTGGTTTTGCTATGTGGATAAAAAAAAATAATATTTCAATCAAACTGTTTGTAAAAACAAATACGTATATAGCGCAAATTTCCCCTGATTTTATTTCACGCAAGATCATATTCTAAAAGTCCTTTGATCTTTATTAAAAATTCACAGTTATTGAATTCATATGTTTACTTATTTTTTGTAACAACGTTTTGACGTATTTCCGAACTTGTGACTAAATCGTATTCCCAAAGATGGTTCAAAACTGTAATTGTGTTTTAACAATTATCTATAAATTGTATAAGACTGGTACCCTTATTCACAACAAATATTTCATTGGAAGTAATTCTTATTGTTGCGCTTTAGATAAAACAGATATTTTGTGTTAAAGCTGTCCTTCAATTTTACAACAATAAAAAACATGTATTACTTGAAATATTATCTTCAGTAGCAATATTTAGTTCTGAACTTCATTTTGATTCTGTTGAAATAAGTAGTTGTTGAATAGCTTTTCAGTTTAGTATATAAACTCTTTAATATTTTAGTAACGGTATGGTTTAAAAACTATCTTGTTTTGGCCTTGTCAGTTAAACACGTACACCGGGGTAAATTTGCCCAACTATAATAGACCATTTCAAGTCAAATTATTTTCATAAATGGACCTCAATATATTTAACTAACTGGTTACCCTTTAAAGAAAGCTGCTATGGGATAGGACTTACTGGGTGTGATAAACTATGGAAACTACAAACGGGCAACAAAAACATATGTCGCAAAAAGACAGACAAAATCATCACCAAAAGAAAAGACAGACAACATCATCACAAAAAGAAATAGAAGAACATGACAGAACTAGACAAACAACATGACAGAACTAGACAAACAACAGGACAGAACAAGACAAACGACCGGACAAAACAAGACAAACAAGAAGACAGAAAACACTAACCGGAAAGTTAAAGATTGATCAACACGAACCCAAAGAAAAGTCTGGTTGATCTCTGGGTGCTTCAGAAAGATAAGCAGTTTTTTCTCTACAAGTTTCATTCGTATTGCTGCTCATGGTATCAGTTTTATCGTCTTAACCTTGGTTCATAGTTTTTTTTTTCGTTTTTAAAATCACAGTCTGTCTCTGTCCTCTTATTTTCAATTTCTTATGCTCTTTATTTTCTTGATTGATTCTAAACAAAACCTACTATTACCACATAAATCAATAGTAACTCTTGCATCAAATTTTGGTCATTGTTAATGAATTATACCTCTGTGGTTTGTAACTTGTTTAAAAATTGGCATGGAGCTTAAAAATGAAATAATAATTTAAATATCCATGTCAATTATCACAAAACTTATCACTTTTATACTGAATATATATGTCAACCCTTGACATCAACTCACCCATGAATAAAACAAATTAGGTTGATATGGCACAATATTAAAATCATCTTTCATTATTGCTATTCAAGATGAAGCAAATTCCAACTAACCCCCTTTTTTTACTTGCCCAGACTATGCTAATTACGTAGATGCAGGTCAGCTTGGTCCGATATTTGAATTTTCCAAGATCCTTTAAATAAACTTATTCTAAAAGATTACCAATTCAACAATGTAATTAAATCTTTGAATATTGTTTTTATTGGTATAAATATTAGTCATGGTATCAGTGAATTAAAACCATTATTGTTATACACATATGTACTTTCACGGTACTACACTCTGTCGATACCTATATTTTGGCATTGCACAAGGTCATATTTTTCTCTGACTGTTAATGACGTGTTTACACTAAATCCATTGAATGTTGGATGTGTACTGATTGATATTATAGTCTTAGATACATAATTTTGTGTTTGTTAGTTGTTATTGGCTTTGAACTAGCTGTCAGTAACTGCGAGGACTCTCAGCTCTGTACTTAGTGCCTTTTTTGTTGTTATGTATGAGGATGGATAAATACCCTGCCACGTCCGATTAATGTTTTTGTTTGATGTTTTACTGCTTTGTATCGATCTGATGAGTTAAGATTGTTCTTATATTGTGCTGTTACACCACTGTCCCAGGTTAGGGAAGGGTTGAGTGCTCACAAACATGTTAAACCCCGCCATATTCTTTATGTGCCCGTCCCAAGTCAGGAGCCTGCAGTTCAGTTGTTGTCGTTTGTTCATGTCTGTCATTTTTGTTTTTCGTAAATTGTTATGTTATGAATTAGGCCGTTCATTTTCTCAATTGTTTTGTTTCATATTTTTCATGTCGGGGCCTTTTATAGCCGACTATATGGGATGGGGTTTTCTCATTGTTGAAGGCCGTACGGTTGCCTATAGTTGCTTACATCCACTTCATTTGAACTTTGATGGATAATTGTCTCATTGACAATCATACCACATATCCGTATTTCTATATAGTATCCACTATCCAAAAATAATGTTGAATGAATGTTAAGTCGCTCAAACAAAAATCGAAAGTATAACACGGAGAAGCGTTTTTTTTTTCTGACTGAGGTAAGAGAATTTGCAATTGTGCCAGCAAACCATTTATATCTGTGTTTATTATGATTTGCAGAATGTTCTATTCGTAGAATGTTTATGATGTCATAACACTAAATTCGCCGGAGGCGTACTGATTGACATTTTAGTCTAGAGGAACACTGTTTTTTCCTAAGTGGAATTAGACTTTGAACTGACGTCTTGTAACTGCGAATAGTCCTAGATCGGTTTGTTGTGTCTTTTATCTTATTTGTCTTTGTGCTTCGTGTCTATCTGATGAGTCAAGCATCTTTCAACTTCAAGTTCTATCAGCATCACATTTTCAGATGAATCTAACAACCCATTGTTGGGTTGCTGCCACTAAATTGGTAATTTAAAGGAAATTTTGCAGTTTTTGGTTATTATCTTGAATATTATTATAGATATAGATAAACAGCAAAAATGTTCAGCAAAGTATGATCTACAAATAAGTTTAATGACCAAAATTGTCAATTGATCTCTTAAGGAGTTATTGCCCTTTAAGTACAATTTTACACAATTTGTTTATCATATTTGCTAACTTTAAAAAAATCTTCTCCTCTGAAACTACTGAACCAAATTACACCAAACTTGAGCTGAATGATCCTTAAGGTATCTAGAATAAAGTTTGTGTTTTATTTTCTGTTTTGTCAAAAATCATGGCCGCCATGTCTAAAAATAGAACATAGGGGTAAAATGCGGTTTTTGGCTTATATCTCAAAAACTACAGCATTTAGAGTGAATCAGACAAGAAGTTACAGTATTCATTAGGTCAAGGTCTACCTGCCCTGAAATTATAGGCCAAATCGGGTATCTGATTTTTAGGTTATTGCCCCTGAATTGATGATTTTAAGGAAATTTTGCAGTTTTCGATTATTATCTTGAATAATTATTATAGATAAAGATAAACTGTAAACAGCAAAAATGTTCAGCAAAGTAAGATCTACAAACAAGTTTTTATATGACCACAATTGTCACTTGACCCCTTAAGGAGTTATTGCCCTTTAAAGACAATTTTTCACAATTTGTTCATCTAGTTTGCATACTTCAAAAAAAAATTCTCCTTTGAAACTGCTGAATTAATTTCAGCCAAACTTGGGCTGAATGAGTTTCAGAGTATCTAGTATAAATTTTGTATTTTATTTCCTTGTACGTCAAGAAACATAGCCTCTATGGCTAAAATGGAACATAGGGGTAAAATGCATTTTTTTTGCTTTTGAAGAAAATATGACAGATACAAAGAACATTTAAATGGCATTTTTAAGCTATTCATTAATATATTTTGAAAGGCAAAAATAATCATTGATGAAAGATTTAAGCAAAAAATTACAGGTGAGCGATTTAGGCTCCTGAGAGCCTCTTGTTATATCATGTTATACTTTTTAAAAGTATAAGCTATTTTATCATGATACAGTCAATATATATAATAGTGATTGTTTTTAATTCGCTCACCATGATCGCTGTGATATGCACATAAAAGATTTGTTTTTGTTGTTATTTACGTTTATTTATTTAAGTGGTCACGTGATAAAAATTTTCAAGTACTGTTGAGACAAAAAGTATGATTGCAAACAAAAATCGTAATGCAGATGCCGCCCCAATCTATACCCAGAGTAAATAGGTTAGCACAAAGCACTTATGTCGTTCGCTTTCACCTAGTTAAAAATAGTGTATTTTGTTCTTATAGTAACCCAAAAGTGTCCCTAGGCGCAACAATCGAGCGTTCGTCGTTAAACAAAAATTGTAGTCAAGTTTCCTACCAGGCAGAAATCTTCCCATGATAACTATTCCGTATAAAATGTTAGTATAGAGTTTAATATTCTTCAGGATAACTGGATACTGATCTAAGCGTGATTTTACTTAGCATTCAATTAACATTTAAATTTAGTCACTAATCCATGATAATTAGGTCATGGTAAGCTTTCATTTGTCGGTCGAAAACCTTACACAATGAACCGTCTCTTTACAGCATATGGATTTAACGACTTTTTTTTACTTTTAATATAAAACTTTATAAAAGACCAGTTTATACAAAACGCTGTATTATTATCCCTGTTTCCGCGCATGCAGAAATTTTTCATCACAGAAATGAAAAAAACCTAGGTCTCTATACTTACTTTGTGCCGCAATCAGTGGGCAGACACTAGTAAATCCTGAAACCATAGCAGATTTCATGGCAGCTATCTCTTCTTTCATTTCTTTTACCAATGCTGTTAAGGCAGCCATATTGTCTCCTTGGCCATGACAGATTCCAATCGCCAGGACCCAAAAGAAATGCCATTTTACGTCCATTTCTATTTCATAGCAAGCTGACTTACAAATTAAGTAATGTTTACACTATAGACTTAATCTATTTATTTTCTTTGTGTTTTAGGCCAAACAAAGAAATATTTTATCAAGATCTATAAGGGATTCAAATTGTCTCTATAGACTTCATGTTCTTCTGAAATCTTGAAAAGATACAGTGTAATTATCATCATTGCTTTGCAGTGAACACTTTTCTTCCTTGACGATTCAAATTCTACGCTACATAGATAAGACGATACTATGTTTTTGACAAAACACATAGCCGCATACATATTGTTTTGAACTCCGCCGATACATTTATTTTATACAATATTAAAGATGAACAAAGATGGCATATGTTAGAAATATCTCATCTGTTTGTTTAGTTTGAAAAACTATAGGAATCGTATTTGAAATGAATTGTGCTAAGTTAAACAAAGAATTAACGAGGCGCCGAGAATGGATGACACTGTTGTCACCATCACAGGAATTGTATCAATATAATTTCACTTATGCTATATAGGTACTATAAAATCCGAGATAATTTTGTTGACCCTGTATTTGTAAATGACCAATTTGTGACTAACTCTCTACTACTGAAACCTATGGCCTCGGCGGTACAAGTAGTTCATCTAACTCATTACTATAGCCTGTTAACTCGGATGTTGTGCTCTTGGCGAGGTGTAAATTCGACTCCGTCCTATGAATTTATTCATCCCCGATAAATTCACTATTTTTTAAGTTTATCGCATACATTTTGATTGGTTTGAATATGCGTCATACCTATATTATCATAAAGTTAAAGAAGTTTAGATCTTTGACGAAATGTAAAGAAAACATTTATTGGTACAACAAATACTTATCCATGTTATCATTAAATACCGTTTCTAAAAGGCAGTAGGATATGCATGTTGCTCAACAACTCCAGTATGACTTGGAAATATTTACAGTTAAGCAATATTTTTCAAATAATTCACACTGCTGTTAATAAAGATTTCTGAAGACAGGTAAACATGTATTATTCCCTCATTGCGCATTCATTTACTATCTACTATATCAACCATAAATAATAGTTTTCCATCTAATAAATAAATGACTGTTATTGCTGGGGAATCCGAGATGCTGCATACAATAAAATATGATAGTATGCTTATAATTTGAAATCATCATGACGTCCACTTTCACTTCTCAAACAACTTTCTATGCTTTTCCATTTTCTTAAAATTCACAAAAAATATTGCAGAAAAAACTTTATCACTATTTGAATATGTAACATTGATCTTTGACCAAATGACCTCAAAATCAAAAGTGGTATTTTTCATCTCATTGTGCATTACCAACTACAATTTGGTAAAAGTTGATCGAACATATGGTTCAAAAGATAACATGCGGAAACAAATTTTTTACCAAATCATTAATGTTCAGTCCATAAGTAGCTGCTGCGACCTTGACTTTAAATTTCCAGTATATTGGCCCCAAAATGAATAGGGTCAAGTTCCTCACTCCATGGGGCAATATCGAGTCAAGCTTGATAATTGATGGAAATACAGTTCTAAAGATAACATCCAAAAACCGATTCATAGTAATCTTAATATTGAACAGGGTATACACCGTAAATTACCTCTGGAAAAACAGATTATGTCCCCTCTGTAAAAATGGGGTTGAAGATGAATATCATTTTGCTTTAAAATGTCAAATTTTAGAAAAACGTAGGCAAAAACGTTTTCATGAAGTAGAGAGTATAGTTCCACCTTTCAACAAAATGTCTGATGAGGAAAACTTTACATTCATGTTTACATTTAATGAGTATGACATAACTAAAATTATTAAGGGGGTTAATGATTTATATGTACTAAGCTGACAAGAAAAACTAATTATGTAATACAAATTTGTGATTATTTTCTATTTTTCATATATATTAGTTATGTTATATTTATAACAATAGCATTAAGAATATTGTACTTTTACTTTCAAATTTGCAAAAGTATCACCTCCTCCAAAATATCTTAACATGTATACGAGATACTTATATAACATTGAGAATGGAAATGGGGAATATGTTAAAGAGACAACAACCCGACCAAAGAGCAGAAAAACAGCCGAAGTCCACCAATGGGTCTTCAAAACAGCGAGAAAATCGCGCACCCGGAGGCGGGCTTCAGCTGGACCCTAAATAAAAATGTGTATACTAGTTCAGTGAAAATGGACGTCATACTAAACTCCAAAACATATAAATGAACTAAAATTAAAAAAACATACAAGACTAACAAAAGCCAGAGGCTACTGACTTGGGATAGGCGCAAAAATGCGGCGGAGTTAAACATGTGTTGTGAGATCTCAACCCTCCCTTATACCTCTAGCCAATGTAGAATAAACAAACATCGTGACAGCAATACGCACCGTAAAACTCAGTTTAAAAGAAGTCCGAGTCCGATGTCAGAATAGGTAACAAAAGAAACTAAGCAAAATGACAATGATACATAAATTAACAAAGGACTACTAGCAGTTACTGACATGCCTGCTCTAGACTTCAATTAAACTGATTGAAAGATTATGTCTTTATCATATGAAAATCAAGCACAATCTCTCCCGTTAGGCGGGTTTTTGTATCATACCATCATACAATATATGAGAAGAACATAACCCGTATCATGCCAACAACTGGTTTTAGAACAAATGTGTTTATTTCTAATGCAAAGACCCTATTAGTGAATCAATATTAATACCAAAATATACCATCTTCAATGACCTGACAACATTATCGTAACTATATCCCTTCTGAATAAGTCTGTTTAAAGGTTTGGGTAGCTTTTGAGGTGAATGCCGACATTTTGTGCTTTGTAAAGAATATTACCATAAACGATTGGATGTGAAATACCTGAGCGTATTTAAGATGTCTGCATGTTGATTTATATTTACGAATGATGTCCTTGTACCGATGATAAAATTTAGTAAATGCTTTGACTAGTTTGTGATATCGAAAACCCTGGTGTAATAATTTTTCAGTCATGAATACAGAGATTTCTTTCGTTAAAATCAAATACGTTGTTACATACACGAGCGAATCGAGCAAGTTGAGATATATAAACACCATATGATGGTGACAAGGGAACGTCACCATCTAAAAATGGATAATCAAGTAACAATACGAAATGAAAAATCATCTCATTTATCGTAAATTTTGGTATTAAGCTTCCCGTTAAAGATATAGATATCAAGATCCAGGAAAGGGCAATGTTCATTGTTAGTAGGAATGTTGCTTTAATTTAAATATTATATGTTTGTAAATATTGTCATGTTTGTCTTGGTAACAACCCAATATTTGTATTTTACACCAATAAAATGATTTGATTTGATTTTTCAGCCGGCCAGAAACCAAAATTTCCGTCTATGAATAGCTGCTATGACATTGACTTTTAAACAATTGACACTAAAATCAATAGGGATTTACCCAGGCTCACGGGGCATTATATGAAGCCGTTTGAAATTACTATGATTTCGGCACATGGTTCGAAAGATAACATTTTGAAACAAACACATGCACATATTTTATCTTAATATAGCTGCTTTGACCTTGATCATTGACCTGCTAATCCTG
Organism: Mytilus californianus; assembly: GCF_021869535.1. NCBI lineage: Eukaryota > Metazoa > Mollusca > Bivalvia > Mytilida > Mytilidae > Mytilus > Mytilus californianus. The sequence goes on from NW_026262581.1 coordinate 1,766,295, forward strand.
AATCAATGCCATGGGATCAATACCCTGGGACCAACATATTAATGAATTAGTCCCAGATCTTCCTCCGTGACGCAGTCGGGGACATCGCCAAGTTTGTTAAAAAATACAGGCCATGCACCGACCGTCATTTGCATTTTTACGGTAGGGAGCTGACAAATTTAAATTGTTTGATTTTCTGAATTTCTCGAGAAAAAGAATGTTTCGGATATACCGATTGATTGTCACTTGCTGAACATCTAAAAACTATTTAAAATAAATAGCGTGCCATCAAAAATAAAAAATGCCAGTTTATCTAATCATAACCCCCCTTTTACCGCCGCTGAAAAAGTCCGGAAAGTTAACGGCATTCATCATAGACAAGTTCGAATCTATGTGAAAGCATAAGATTTTCAAAATATGTCTCTTTATCACTCACTGATTGTCAGTATTTTTCAAAAAGCTAAACATCATTTTTCCCTATTTTTTTATATCTGAAAGCACGATTAAATGGCGGGAATAATTTTTATCTCCCTTTTTGTTGATTCCCGCCAGAGGTCATTTGGTTGCTACATGTAAACAATAATGGACGATTGCGAGCACCGGGCTATGACCGGGCTGTAAAACAAATATTTTTAATACAGATTTCATCAAACAAGATTTGTTCAGCTATTTAAAAGCCGAAACATTGTGTTAGGGGCCCTGTCAAATGAAATAACCAAATGTGAAACTATAAATATAAATGAAGATTACGGTGTTCAGCTGGAAATAAATGTAATTGTTTTGACACTAACAGTTTAAGGTGTATTAAATCTGCTGCACAAATTTTTAATATTTATACATGTAATTTGCTACAAAATAAGGTCTTATTTTGGAGATTAAAAATTAAAAAAAAAACTAATATTTATTGATTTGGCAAGAAATAAATCTTCCCAAAATTGTCATCTGTTTGTATAACCAGGTATTCATCTTGAGGGGGAGGACAGAGGGGTACCCTTTTCCCACCCTCTTTCTCTTGTCTCCTGTCCTCAAACATATAGGAAGCTCATTTTAATAGAAATCGATCAAATGTCTTGGTTTTTTTACCGAATAAATCTGTAATGGCCCTTAATGAATAAGTAACCACGCTCGAAGTATTAATGAGGTCGTTTTCATTACTATGACATTTATTAGCACTTTCTTGAAGCTTTTTATTAACTAATTGAATAAAATAATTGTTTCCGGCTCACTTTTATTATTTTTTACATAAATTTTTGTCTCCCTTTTCTATCCCTTTTCTCCTTTCTCCTGCGCCTTCTCTCCTTTTTCCCACCCTCTCTCTCCCTGTCTCCCTTAATTCTGTCTGCCCCCTTTATCTTACTAGCAGTGACACTTTATGTGGTTTACATGTACTCTACTGGTTGAAGACCAATTTATACAATGAGGATCAGTTTCTGTCACTTGTGGTGGTGTTAACCTTTTTAAAATACTGACAAACAACAGCTATTATAAATACTTTCATGGTTCTGATAAAGGTGTGTATGCATATCCTGGACGCATGGTTTTCTGTCTGGACGCTCCATTTCATGAACCAGTAACTTCGGAACTTCCCTAGGTGACAAGTGATATTTTCTTGGCAAGTTGAGTAATCGGGCTGTTGCCTGCCCTTGAATTGTCAATAAAGCTCAAGTTTAAAGAATGTTGAGGTTATTTAAATGTACAAAGTAATTCCAAGCTCCGTAACATCTTATTTATTGCAATAGGCAAACCTAAACAATATTATGTTGACCATGACACTTCTTTGAGGTGTAGTGTTTCCTGCAGCTTTTAAAAGGGCATGGTAATTTTTATTGAGCCTGTAGCAAAAGCGAGACATAGCAATCCTACATTCGTTATCGTTGGCAGCGTCCACAAATATTCACTCTGTGGTAAAGTTTTTGAAATTTTTTAATACTTTCTTAAACTATCTTGGATTTGTACCAAACTTGGACAGAAGCTTGTTTATGATCATAAGATAGTATCCAGAAGTAAAAAAAAAATTCCTGTTTTTCCGTATTTACTTATAAATGGACTTAGTTTTTCTGCCAGTTAACACTACATTCACTCTGTGGTTAAAAGTTTTTTAAAATTTTAATAACTTTCTTAAAATATCCTGGATTTCTACCAAACTTGGACAGAAGCTTGTTTATGATCATAAGATAGTATCCAGAAGAAAATTTGGTAAAAAAAAATCCTATTTTTCCGTATATTACTTATAAATGGACTTCATTTTTCTGCCAGTTAACATTACATTCACTCTGTGGTTAAAGTTATAAATTTTTTAATAACTTTCTTAAACTATCCTGGATTTGTACCAAACTACACTACATTCACTCTGTGGTTAAAAGTTTTTTAAAATTTTAATAACTTTCTTAAAATATCCTGGATTTCTACCAAACTTGGACAGAAGCTTGTTTATGATCATAAGGTAGTATCCAGAAGTAAATTTTGTAAAAAAAAAAAATCCTGTTTTTCCGTATTTTACTTATAAATGGACTTAGTTTTTCTGCCAGTTAACACTACATTCACTCTGTGGTTAAAAGTTTTTTAAAATTTTAATAACTTTCTAAAAATATCCAGGATTTCTACCAAACTTGGACAGAAGCTTGTTTATGATCATAAGATAGTATCCAGAAGAAAATTTGGTAAAAAAAAAATCCTATTTAACCGTATATAACTTATAAATGGACTTCATTTTTCTGCCAGTTAACATTACATTCACTCTGTGGTTAAAGTTATAAATTTTTTAATAACTTTCTTAAACTATCCTGGATTTGTACCAAACTTGGACAGAAGCTTGTTTATGATCAAAAGCTAGTATCTAGAAGGAAATTTTGTAAAAATATATTTCCTGTTTTTCCATATATTACTTATAAATGGACTTAGTTTTTCTTCCAGTTAACATTACATACAGTCTGTAAAAATTTTTAAAACATTTATTAGATTCATAAACCATTCTGGATTTTTAACAAACTTAAACAGAAGCTTCTTACAATCAAAAGATAGTATTTTTAGGAAAACTTTTAATAATTTTTTCCCCATTTTTGTTTAGCCTGTGACTAGCAGCAAAAGAAGGCCAGACACTGGGTTCCGTGGAACCCTTACAAATTTTTTACTCAAATAGTAGCTTGTGAAGGACTTGACGATACTTTTATGGCAATTTAAAATTTCAAGTGTGAATAAGGACTATGATATTTATATAGGGCACCCTCAATAGAGATATACAAGTAAAGGCACTGTTATGGATAGGGATTAATTCAAAATATAAAACCATCATTGCTAAATAATTAATGTTAAAAACATAAAGATATATATATATTAGATTACAAATTTCATTCTTTTTGTAATGAAATGATGACTTCTAGACTCAAGCAATAGAATCTTGGTGGAGCTTGAGACTCATCTGTTTAGAATCATCATGAGAAAATTCTGATATACATGTATGATATATTACATTAGTGCAGCTATGTCATTTTATTGCATTGCTAGCAACTGTGAGACATAGGGATGCTAATGTGGCAGTGTCTTTGCATCAAACTTTAGAAGTTGAAGACTTGGAAGCTTCATACCTTGTTTAAACATTTATCTAAAAGACTTCCAATTTAAATTCAATCATGAGCAGTAAATCAGGGGAGACTTTTCAGCGTCTGCACTCCAGTTAACTTTAACTGTCTGGTTCTCCTAGTTATGAATGTGATGATTTGTTTTGTAAGTGTCAGGATTTGATAGGCCGATGAATGTGATGATTTGTTTTGTAAGTGTCAGAATTTGATAGGCTGATGAATGTGATGATTTGTTTTGTAAGTGTCAGGATTTGATAGGCCAATGAATGTGATGATTTGTTTTGTAAGTGTCAGGATTTGATAGGCCGATGAATGTGATGATTTGTTTTGTAAGTGTCAGAATTTGATCAGCCGATGAATGTGATGATTTGTTTTGTAAGTGTCAGGATTTGATAGGCCGATGAATGTGATGATTTGTTTTGTAAGTGTCAGGATTTGATAGGCCAATGAATGTGATGATTTGTTTTGTAAGTGTCAGGATTTGATAGGCCGATGAATGTGATGATTTGTTTTGTAAGTGTCAGGATTTGATAGGCTGATGAATGTGATGATTTGTTTTGTAAGTGTCAGAATTTGATAGGCCGATGAATGTGATGATTTGTTTTGTAAGTGTCAGGATTTGATAGGCCAATGAATGTGATGATTTGTTTTGTAAGTGTCAGGATTTGATAGGCCGATGAATGTGATGATTTGTTTTGTAAGTGTCAGAATTTGATAGGCCAATGAATGTGATGATTTGTTTTGTAAGTGTCAGGATTTGATCAGCCGATGAATGTGATGATTTGTTTTGTAAGTGTCAGGATTTGATCAGCCGATGAATGTGATGATTTGTTTTGTAAGTGTCAGGATTTGATAGGCCGATGAATGTGATGATTTGTTTTGTAAGTGTCAGGATTTGATAGGCTGATGAATGTGATGATTTGTTTTGTAAGTGTCAGGATTTGATAGGCTGATGAATGTGATGATTTGTTTTGTAAGTGTCAGAATTTGATAGGCCAATGAATGTGATGATTTGTTTTGTAAGTGTCAGGATTTGATAGGCCAATGAATGTGATGATTTGTTTTGTAAGTGTCAGGATTTGATAGGCCGATGAATGTGATGATTTGTTTTGTAAGTGTCAGGATTTGATCAGCCGATGAATGTGATGATTTGTTTTGTAAGTGTCAGGATTTGATAGGCTGATGAATGTGATGATTTGTTTTGTAAGTGTCAGGATTTGATCAGCCGATAGCATATTCATTGCTTTTTTAGCTTTACAACAAAATTAGTGCAAGATTGGGTCTGGTGTGATAGTGTATACCAATCGAAGCCACCTTTGCTAAACATTTTGGTTCAACTTATTCATTTTAATCTGTGTGTTTAAGTTGAATTCGGTGATTGAAACTGTGTTTTTATTTTGTTTTTGTTTTTGAAAAACTAATCAATTAACCTGTAAAGGATCTTTAACACCTGATCAGAGAATAACAACCATTAGCTGATCATATACCTCTAGCCAATGTGGAATTAACAGACACACAGTAATATGCATGTCGTAAAACTCAGTTTAAAAGAAGTCCGAGTCCAATGTTAGAATAGGTAACAGAAGAAACTAAGCAAAATGAAAACATATTAAGGAATCAAGTACATGTAAAAACTTACCTCATTGGAGGGGGGGCTAAAAGAGTGGTGTTTGGATCAATTTATAAAATAATGTTATTATTTATATTTTAGTTGTGAAATGGTGCACAAAACAGACGAAGAGGAAGTCAAATCTTCCATCTACCTGACAGAAGTTCCATCAGATGATGTTGAGATTGGTGAAGACTTCGGTATAGATCCTACAAATAGGTTTGCCTTGGATGAAGATGAAGATTTAAAGGCAGCAGATGATCCTGAACTTAATAAAATCAAAGTTCAAATTTCTGAGAGTTTAGAAAAAGCTGAGTCTGTGTCATCAATTGTGTCTGAAGAGAGTGAGGAAGAAAGCAATCCAGTTTTATCAGAAAATTTTACCACTGTAACATATGGCCTGCAGCCTAGGTCAACTTATGAACATGGGAAAAAGAACACAGATATTATGGGATGTATGTTCACTCATTTATATTATAAATCTACAGTACTGTGGACTTATTAGAATCAGCTGGGACTCATTTTAAAAAGTGATGAGTCCCAGGACTCACCCTCAAAAATTTCTCAGTGAGAACCCTAAGTTATTTTACACTATGTACAGTAGAAAAAAACTGTTCTCAAATATATATTATCGTACACAGATGTACAGACTTCTATTCAAATATTGGAACACATATTAAGGGAAAAGTCAAAATTTGTACATGTATGTCCCATTTCTTTGTGATGTAGAACATCTTTATGTTAGAAATAGGAATACAGGAGCTAAAGGGTAAACAACAATGAGACAGCTACCCCAGTCTGCACCTTGAGCAACTAGCTCTACGCTAGTAGAAATTGGTTCAGGCCAGTAAAAATTAGAGAAAACAGTTTATTAAGGCAAATAGGAAGAAGAGTTTAAATTGGACTTGTGGGTTAGTTTAATTATTTAAAACAAAACGACTGATTCTGACTTCAACCTAACTGCAATATATTCTTTGGCGACTTAAATCGTCATTTCGCCGGCAAGATTATGGCCTGCAATAGGTTACTATCATATACAGTATGTCAATATAGAAATAAGAAGATGTGGTATGATTGCCAATGAGAAAACTCTCAACCAGAGATCAAATGATGTAGAAATTAACAACTATAGATCACTGTACGGCCATAAAGCTCATTATTGGCCCAAATCTAGAATAGTTATGAATTACTTAAACAAAAAACTTAAATATTTAGATAAAAAGCTATATTTGGAGAAAAAAAAGATTTTTTAAAGATTAATTGCTACTAGTTATAATTTGACAAAATTCATGATATCATAATGTTTATATACATGTAATTAGGTCTTTCCACTTTTCTGTGGAAAGACCTATTGGTTTTCTTCTTATGATTATTATTTTTATACGCCTGTCAAAATTTTGACGGGATGTGCTATGGTATACAAATGTCGTCTGTCTGTCCGGCGTAAACATGTCGCACCGTAACTCAAGAACGACTTATCCAAATTTCATGAAACTTAACATAGTTGTTTCTTATGATGGTCAAACCATCTGTATACTTTTTGGTGAAAATAAGATTAAAACTTTTTGAGTTACGGGACTTAGTAACTAAAACAGGTGTGTGTTTTTTTTCATATGTCGAGCCGTATCTCAAAAACAATTTAAGATTATTGCTTAAAACTTTACACACTTCTTAGTTATATTAATCTTAAGATCTGTATACTTTTTGGTGATGATTCAAAATTTTATTTAAGAGATATTGAGTATTTTGTTAAAAAAGGGGGAGGGGTTTTTCACATGTCGCGATGTATCTCAAAAACAGTTTATGGTTATTGCTTAAAACTTTACACACTTCTTAGTTATATAAATCTTAAGATCTGTATACTTTTTGGTTTTGATTCAAAAATTTTTTTTGAGATATTGATTTTTTTTTTAAAAATAGTACGGTTTTCACATGTCGCGCCGTATCTCAAAAACAATTTATGATTATTGCTTAAAATTTTACACACTTCTTAGTTATGTTAATCTAAAGATCTGTATACTTTTTGGTTTTGATTCAAAATTTTATTTTAGAGATATTGAGTTTTTTGTTAAAAAAGGGGGTTTTCACATGTCGCGCCGTATCTCAAAAACTATTTATGATTATTGCATAAAAATTCACACACAAGACGACGGGCGTATCATGCGCTCATGGCGCAGCTGTTTATTTTCTTCTTCCGCCACTTTTTTTTTGACGGTGCTTTTTCGTTTCGCAAGATGTCGCTTAGATTTTTTGCATATGATATTGAACAGTTATTTCGACTTTGAAACTGACCCTGTTTAACCGAACACTTTTTATTGTAAGAGTTATCTCCCCAAACACTATTTTTCTTGTGTACGCATCTCCTTCGCAACCCTAAAAGATTATGACAAATTTATGTCACCAATTTGCTCGTTATATCCTCAGGATCTTAAAAATAATTTTGACCGAAGCAGTCCGGAAACTCCATATGAGAGTTATTTCCCCTTCTGTATTTAAAATAAGTAAAATGTAATTGGAATTGGTAAACCATCCGTGATAGAGACCTAGGGTCTTTTGATTTGAGGTCCTTGGTCCAAAAAAAAGAAAATAGGGTCAAGGTCAAAGGTCAAGGTCATTTCTAAATTTGGATTTTGGCTTAATTTCACAACTTTTCAAACATGATATAAGATAATCGACAACATATTTTTACTTAATTGTTAGTTGTGACATGTCGTAACACATACATATTGGTTTAAAGGGTACACTTACATCAAATTAGAGTTTTCTCCCCTCTTTTATTTAAAAATATGCATATGGTGATATAACTCATGACCAAATATAATTAAGACCTAGAGTCTTTTGATTTGAGGTCCTTGGTTGATGACCTAGAAATTGAGCTCAAGGTCATAGGTTAAATTGAGGTTCTAGATTCTGACCTTTGCTTTTACCTCATATGTATACATGATAAAGCCATGGGACTTTTTATACGACCGCAAAAAAAATTTTGTGGTCGTATATTGGTATGACGTTGGCGTCGTCGTCGTCCGAAGACACATTAGTTTTCGCACTCTAACTTTAGTTTAAGTGAATGGATCTCAATGAAATTTTACCATAACGTTCAATACCACAAAAGGAAGGTTGGGATTGATTTTGGGGGTTATGGTACCAACAGTTAAGGAATTAGGGGCCAAAAATAAGCATTTTTGTAACTTCCAGACATAACTTGTGTGTAAGTGTATGGATCTCTCTGACATTGTACCACAAGGTTCCAAATCACTAAGGGAATGCTGGGATTGATTTTTGGGGTAATTGCCTCCAAATTTAAGAAATTAGGGGCCAAAAAGTGGCAAAAAACAAGCATTTTTCTAGTTTCATGACAATAACTTGTATGTAAGTCTATGGATCTCTCTGAAATTGTATCACAAGGTTCCATATCACAAAGGGAATGGTGGGATTGATATTGGGGGTAATTGCCTCCAAATTTTAGGAATAAGGGGCCAAAAAGGGGCAAAAAACAAGCATTTTTCTAGTTTCATGACAATAACGTAAGTGTATGGATCTTTATGAAATTGTACTACAAGGTTCCATATCACACAGGGAAAGCTGGAATTGAGTTTCGGGGTAATTGCCCAAAAAGTTTAGGAATTAGGGCCAAAAAGGGGCCAAAAATAAGCATTTTTCTAGTTTCCAGACAATAACTTGTGTTCAAGTGTATGGATCTCTCTGAAATTGTACTGCAAGGTACCATACCACAAAGAGAAGGCTGGGATTGATTTTGGGGTAATTCCCTCAAAATTTTAGTAATTAGGGGCCATAAAATGGCAAAAAAACAAGCATTTTTCTAGTTTCAGGACAATAACTTGTGTCTAAGTGTATGGATCTTTTTGAAATTGTACTGCAAGGTTCCATATCACAAAGGGAAAGCTGGGTTTGAGTTTGGGGGTAATTGCCCTAAACATTTAGGAATTTGGGGCCAAAAAGGGGCCAAAAAACAAGCATTTTTCTAGTTTCCAGACAATAACTTGTGTTGAAGTGTATGGATCTCTCTGAAATTGTACTGCAAGGTACCATACTACAAAGGGAAGGCTGGGATTAATTTGGGGGGTAATTCCCTCAAAATTTTAGTAATTAGGGGCCATAAAAGGGCAAAAAAACAAAGCATTTTTCTAGTTTCAGGACAATAACTTGTGTGTAAGTGTATGGATCTTTATGAAATTGTACTGCAAGGTTCCATATTACAAAGGGAAAGCTGGGTTTGAGTTTGGGGGTAATTTCCCTAAATGTTTAGGAATTTGGGGTCAAAAAGGGGCAAAAAAACAAGCATTTTTCTAGTTTCCAGACAATAACTTGTGTTCAAGTGTATGGATCTCTCTGAAATTGTGCTGCAAGGTACCATACCACAAAGGGAAGGCTGGGATTGAGTTTGGGGGTGATGAATCATAAGGGGGTTCAAAAAATTTGGGGGGGATTTTTTTTTCCTTTTTTTTCTTTAAAATTTACCATTTTAAATTGGTTATTTCTGATTTATATATAAAAGCAAATAATAATGATATGGTTTGAATAGATAAATTAAAATTTTTTAAGTTCTTAGACCACTTTCATTCTGTGTCAGAAACCTATGCTGTGTCAAATATTTAATTACAATCCAAATTCAGTGCTGTATCAAGCTTGAATGTTGTGTCCATACTTGCCCAACTGTTCAGGGTGATCTCTGCGGTCGTATCAAGCTGCGCCCCAGCGGAGCATTTTATTGCATTAGGTTTCAAGCCATTTAACCTTGAAAAAAAACAACCGGAAGTGACCTTGTGTAAACCGGAAGTAGCTATTTTTTGTACTTTATCAATATAAAAGTATATAGAACCAGATATTTTTGGAATCAGTGTCAAGTAAACATTCAAATAATATCTGAAGTAACATTTTTCAAACCGGAAGTAACAAATTATCTCCCTTATTTAAAAAATATTGTATAGAAACCATATATTTTTGGAATCAGCGTACAATAAGCTATCATTTGACGATTGAAATGACATTTTAAACCGAATTTTACTACTTTCATATCAAAATACATGGTTTTTGGTGGAAAGACCTTCAATTGTTCTCTGAACAATTGGTTTTTAATTATTATAGATGTATTTCTTTTTAGTGGTATACAACAGTAGAATGAGACAGTTTGTTATACTAGACACCAAGGGTATCACTACATGGAAAAGAGACATGGTAGATGTTAGAAGTAGGTGCTGTTTTATATTACAAATGTAAAATGTTCAGTGTATTCAGATTACAGAAAAATCATTATAAAAAACCAAATTTGAGACCCTATTTTGTACCAATTTTTCAGTCTTATAAAGCAATCTATATACATATATACATGAGGTTTAAATGTTTTTGTCCCAAAACTTAGTTATTTGCTCTTTAATGCACACCAGACTCTTAATATTACAGGAATTTGAATCTTGTATGAAATAATGATTTTGTTTCACTCACATAAATGATATCTAACTTTTATTTTCAGTACAGAGAGCATTGCTGTATCCAAAGTATGAATATAAGTTGATTACATACTTGATCTATGCAAAGAAATACAACTGCTATTTTGCTCTTGGGAAAGATTTTTCATTAAGGGTATGTGAACCATAAATAATAAAAACTTGAATACAGAAATGTCTATTGTAATTAACTTTCATTGTTAGATTATTCTCTCATGTACCCAATACCTTTATATTCATATATAGTACTTTTAATCTTAACCCATTTCTTCAATAAGTGCCATTGTAAAGCAAACTCTACTGTGCTTAAAATGTAAATTCAGATTTTGAATTGCCAAAATGGGTCTGAAAAAAACCCACTTTCTTTTATCAATAATTATAGAAGAACTAATCGAATAATTCAAATATCGAAAAATATTGAATGAGTGACCGAACAACACATTAATTCAAGAATGAGTGTAGCGCATGAGTTAATTATCAGTGTTGTTCGGTCACGAGTTGAATATTTTTCGATATTTGAATTATTCGATTAGTTATTCTTTAATTAATCTTTGATTAGTTATTCTTTTTATTACATTGACAATGGGCTTTTTAATGGAATTAAAGTAGAAAATGCAACGAATTATATCTTTTTCTACTCATTCACAATTTGCTTTGATGTGACGTCATCAACAACGTCTTGACAACACCTATTGTTGTATGACGTCAGAGGAGAAAAATAACCGAGTTTATTTCACCTGTGAAATTATCGGTTTTTATTTCGCTGGGAAATCACAGTAATTCATTGCAACCAATGTAATAATATGAATGAAATTATCTTGTTATCAGTTTATGAATTGAAAACAAATTTACTATGACTTAGTTTAATTGAACAGGTGCTGAACCAATACTTTGATGAGACTTGTAGTGTTAGTGGTGATCTCAGATCTGTACTGTTCATGTTATTTAATCCTGTAGAAGATGAACTTATTACTGGTGGAGTGGGTGGCACTAAGGTATTTATCAGGGTAACTCATTATTGGAAAGTGGATAGGACAAAGGTATATAACAGGTAGTGTTAACACATTACCCATGTATTGGTTTAAGGTATTTACATTCAGTGGTAATACCTGGTAACGGATTACTGGTAGTGTGGATAGCACTAGAGTATTTAACAGGTAGTGTTAACACATTACCCATGTATTGGTTTAAGGTATTTACATTCAGTGGTAATACCTGGTAACTGATTACTGGTAGTGTGGATAGCACTATAGTATTTAACAGGTAGTGTTAACACATTACCCATGTATTGGTTTAAGGTGTAATACCATCAAATCATAGTACGTCACATCTGGTTGCATACGAAAATAGGTCGAAAAAAAATATTCCCTTGAATTTGACAGTTGTAGGTAATTGATCCTACATTTCATTGCAGTAAAACATTTCTGAGTCATAAACATATATCTTGGGTATTTCAAAGCACCATTATTTTTTTTATTTGGGGTTTCTATAGAATATTTTGGAAACTTGAGGTTACATGGTTACTAAAGCTTGTACACAGGTTAAAAAAGGGGGAAAATTTGATTGGTTAACTTCCAGTGATGGTTATTTTCTTATATGAAATGAAATGTTATGTGAAATTTTTTCTATAGTACTGGGCAGGATAAAACTTTACTCAAGCCAAGTATTTCTTTATTTGAAACAAAGATAAATTCTGCACAATTTTTTGAAAAGTGCAAATTTAACGAAGACTAATAGGGGAAAATTAATGGTGGTATTACACCTTAAGGTATTTACATTCAGTGGTATTACCTGGTAACTGATTACTGGTAGTGTGGATAGCACTATAGTATTTAACAGGTAGTGTTAACACATTACCCATGTAAAACAGAGTAGTTATGTTAACAAGACTGTCAGTATATATTCCCTGGTAGACAAACATGTATAAAGACGGATATAAACACCATAGATGAGATTTAGAGTATTCCCTGGTAGACAAACATGTATAAAGACGGATATAAACACCATAGATGAGATTTAGAGTTTTCTCTGGCAGACAAACATGCATGAAGACAGATATAAACACCATAGATGATATTTAGAGTTTTCCCTGGCAGACAAACATGAATGAAGACAGATATAAACACCATAGATGAGATTTAGAGCTTTGTATATTATATGGACACTGTCTAATGTTGGATGAGACAGTATGTTGAACTGTAGATGTCTCTGTTTGGTTGCACTGTATTGTTGGCCTGCTGTCACATTGATGTATACTTGACATTTCTCCCATTATTAAGATTGTCAGTGTGAAGCATACAATTGAGAAACACATTCAAATGTTGTGTATTTGTTGCCAGAGTTATATCATAGATCTATAACATTATTTTTATGCCCGCCGTAGCGGAGGGGCATTAAGTTTTACCCTTGTCTGTCCGTCCGTCAGTACATCCCAAAATTGGTTTCCGTTCTCTAACTTTGGTTTGCCTCAACCAAATGTCATGAAACTTATACACAATGCTTATTACAACAAAACACAGATCAAGTTTGAATTTTTGTGGTGTCACTTTTACCGTTCTAGAGTTATGCCCCTTTACAAATGGAAAAATTGCTGAATTTGTCATTTCTGTTCTCTAACTTTAGTTTGCCTCAACCAAATAATATAAAACTTATACACAATGCTAATCACCACAAAACACAGATCAGATTTGGATTTTAGTGGCGTCACTTTTACTGTTCTAGAGTTATGCCCCTTTACTAATGGAAAAATTGCTGAATTTTTCGTTTCCATTCTCTAACTTTAGTTTGCCTCAACCAAATGTAATGATACTTATGTACAATGCTAATTACCACAAAACACAGATCAAGTCCAATTTTGGTGGTGTCACTTTTACTGTTCTAGAGTTATGCACCTTTACAAATGGAAACATTGCTGAATTTTTCGTTTCTGTTCTCTTACTTGAGTTTGCCCCAACTAATTTTTATGAAACTTATAAACAATGCTTATTACCACAAAACTCAGATCAAGTACAAATTTGGGTAGCGTCACTTTTATAGTTCGTGAGTAATATCCCTTTATAATGTTATATGCAAGCGGGGACATCATCTGTGTCCCATGGACACATTCCCCATTTATTCAAATTTTGAATTTGATTTTTTATGATTGACAGGTTTGGAAGTTTGAAAAAGATAACTCAAGACAATTATATAAAATGAAAGAACTTGCAAATTACACTCTTAGACTGAAGTAAGTATTTTTAGTTTGCCTCAGTGAAGTAAGGAAGAATTATTAAGGTACCCTTGTCATCCAGGGTCAACAGTCTATACAAATTTATATTATCCTACTTCATAAAGACACTGCAACATTAATATCAAAATATAGAGATGTGGTAGGATTGCCAATTAGACAACTATCCACCAAAGTTTAAATGAAGTGGATGTAAGCAATTATTAGAAACCGTATGGTCTTCAACAATGGGAAAAACCCATACCATAAGTTGGATTTAAATCTTAACCAAAGACAATAAAGCATGATATATAGAAATACCTTCTTTTGTTGGAAACTCCTCAAAGAGATGCATCTAAACAGCAAAAGATCTGCAAGACAGGATCTACAAGGAAATAAAGTTATGGAAATTGTCAATTTTTCATACTTAATGGGGTAACTGTCCTTGAATAACTTGACCATATTTTAGAAATATTCTCCATGTGAAACTGGATCATACCTAATCAAAATCTTACTAAGGGTGTGAGGTATGATTATTTAATTGTTTTGAAAAATTTTGAAGAAAAAAATGAAAAAAACTTGAAATATTTGACCTTTGTAAGTTGGTACCTTGTCTTTTTGATGAGATAGGTATGAAAAAATATTTTCTGAAATTTTGAACATTATCTAAATTTAAGGAATACTCTATTGATATATTATTAGATGTGAATGGGACAATGTTGGTGGAAGTTGGGTGAAGAGAGTTGATTTAGATCAAACACTAAAACATCTGTATTGCTGTTCTGACACAGATTTACATGTCTATAGATTGACAGATGGGCAAACACTCTTTAAAATTGAAAGGTTGGTATTGTATTGATTACATACAATTATTTATTGTTCCACAGACAAAGGTCAGTGATATGTTCCAGCAATTTTTCAAATTTTATTTTTTTTCCTTGATTAATCTTAAGCCATTTTGGCAGAAATCCCATTTAAGTTAATTTAAACAAATTTTGTAATGAATGATATAGGAAGGTTATGGATTATAAAATATTACCATTTAAATAAAGTCATGGCCACAAGATGACATTCTTGATTCTGATAAATATAAAAAAAAAATAATTCTAGAAAATAATAAGTCCAGATATGTTCAAAATAAAAAAATGCTTCAAATTTGTGCTATATACTAGGGATTTTCTTCCTCAGGAATATATAACCTTAGCTGTATTTGGTCCTTATGATATTTTTTGACAATTTGCGGAGCATGCATATGTTTATTGGATGGAACCTGACAGTAATTTACTTTTTGTAATTGCATCACACATTATGGTGAATTTGGGATTACAAAATAAGTGGTTGCTGAAGGAAAACATGCTTCTTCCACAAGGTTTTCATTGACGAGGAAAACAGTTAGTCCTATTTACGACTTGTCTGCCTGTGCCAAAAATGATAAAATCGGAAACAATGCCATTGTTTCCAAATGGAATTTGACAATGTGTTTTACTTCAATGTGATCAATTTATTTCAGAACCCATAACATGTCAATAACTGGATGTTGTTATGCACCATACTACAGGGCTTTGTTGACTTGTTCTGTTGATACAACAAGTAAGTAACTCTGTCTCATAGTCTACATGTATTTTAAAGTAAGACAATAAGGTTTTGTGACTATAGTTTGAATATATGTTTGTAAATGAATGAATGATGGATGCTTAATGTGAAGCCGCTAATACATAATGCTTTTTTGGGATATATAAATATCATGTTAGCTCTTACCAAGCCATTTTTCTATGGCATTAAGTGTTATTTAATCTCTGAAGGAATGAAAATTCAAACCCAGAAATGTAAAATTGCGAAAAAGAGTATTTTCTACCAATGGTATCACTGAGTGAATAAAGTTGCTCCCCACTTCTGAGCTCACCAGCCCAATGTAATTCATAGCTATCATTACTTCCTATTTCAGTTAAAGCATGGAGTCTGATAGATAATCCAAATGATAACAAAGCCTCCTGTGTCAAACGTCTGCTGCATACATTTTCTGGTCACTCTAGAGCTGTGACTGGAATGGTTCTCCACCCAGAGACACAAACCATGTTTATTACATCATCTCTGGATGGAACAGTCAGGATCTGGTCTTTAGATACAATGGAACAGTTATATAGGTAATCAGTCATGTTAATGGAACAGAAAAGACATGGTGTATCAATTAATGACACAAATACACATCACACACTTGACACACATGCTGTTCTACATCTCAAAGTAACAGTGAAGCTTTCAGCAATGTATCAAAAACTCTCAACTAACTACTGTAAATTCAGAAATTATTGCGATGTTTTTATTATTGCGAAAAATGCGACAGGGTTATAATTGCAATAATTTTAACTCGCATTTTGAAATTTTTTATATGAATTAAATAGGATTTTTCTCAATATCGCAAAAATTAAAATCGCATTTTAGTCTAAAATGACAAAGTCGCAATAATAAATGCACGCAATAATTTCTGAATTAACAGTAAGTTGAAGACAGCCCCCAGCACTCACTAGTTTAAAGTCAAAATAATAGAGAGAGAAGATACCAAGGGGCCAAGCAATAATTCCAATAGAAACCAACAATACCCTGGCCAAAATTAAAATGACAAACACTAGCAGTCAATATGGGATTAAGAACTAAGTTTTCAAACATCAATAAATCTGTCTCCCATCAATTGACATGGCAGCATACATTACTATATTGTTCTAAGAATAACACAGTATAATAATATAGAGCTTAATTGGGTAGCAATAATGGTAGTTGTACATTTTAGTCCCCATTTTAGAATCTGAATTTTATGTAGAGTATTCTGTTTTCATGTAAAGCGACCACAAAACACCATCGCCAAAATGGTAATTTATTTAGAATCCCATATTTGATGTATATTTATCTTTTAATATCAAACATAACCCTTTGTAGCATGTAATCAGTTAAGATTTAGCTTTATTGGGGTAAAGTTTTACTGAACATTTCAACTAATGAATTGATATAGATAGGCTCATCGTATTTTACTCCTATGTATAATCTTTGTATTCAGCAGATTTTACCCAACGTTGGACTTGTGTACATAGTTTGGTTGATAAGCTTTGCATGATGTGATATTTAAGTTTTTTTTTTTATTTTGGCTTTTAGCACTACCATTTCCACTGATGGACTACTCTGGATGGGGCTGACAGATGATAATCTGCTGTATATAAGTACATGCCGTAGCATTACATTATGGCACACAAACCAGTTTCTTAAGTTCTGGGCCTTGGCTAGAAATAATGTTAATAAATTATACCTGTCTGGTGCTGAGGATAAAACAACTAGAGTGGTGGCAGTTTGTGATGATAGCAGGTATTTTACACTTTTACTATGGAAACAGTTTGTGAAAATAGGAGATATTTTAAACAGTTACTATGAAACGGTTTGTGAAGATAAAAGGTATTTTACACGTAAAGAAAGCATGTATTTTACACGTTTACTATAAAAAAGAAAGTTTGCAATGATGGCGGGCATTTTAGAAAATCTTTCTGTTTTATGTTATAGCAGCAAAAAATGTATGGTGAATAAATTCATGAATCTTGAAAGTTCAGTTTTATATTTACCTGGAGTAATTGAAATCTTTTTAAGGAACAAATTTTGCTTAGATGAAACAGCTTTACAAAAACAGTATTGATCATGCATTTGGTTGATAGCCAGTTTAAATTTTTCAGTGTGAAGTTATTTTCTCGAGTGAACAGGAAGAATTTGACAACAATGTTACCGGTACCTCCCCCAGATCTACTTCCACTACAGAAAGTTCTTAGCGTCTGTTATAGCCGAGAGTTCACAGCCATTTACATTCTGATAAATCCCACAAAAATTTGGGTGTATACTGCAAGGTAGGTTTACCAAAGACTAAAATTCCTTTCTTCAGTTAGTATTATCATTGTATTAAAATTGATGCGAGTCTTTTCGTTTATGGGGAATTTGAACAATATTAATCACTTAAAATAGTTTGATCGGGTTCTTTTTAACTGACATGATAAACGAAATAAAGTGGAACTTAGGTGTATTCTTGAAACTTACTTTAAATGGATATTTATCACTCAATTTACACAGTTTCATGTTCGTGTTGAAAATTCCGCCAATCTACATCTTGAACTCTTGCGCTTGAGTTATCGTTCTTTGGAAACATTAATCTCTTGACTTTTTATTATTAGAATGTAAGTGCTCATTGTAAAGTTGTATATAATTGTTTCTGAATTGCATGATAAGGTAATATTCTATGATGAAACTTAAAGACCTTATTATTGTTTTACTTTGTTTTCACGGCTATTAATTCCGCGAAACAATTTGCATAGTGGGAAACAGGGCATGATTTATGTTGTCAATCAACGGAGGAAAAACAAAACGGTAAGCAAAGTTTAGATTGCTCAGAGCTCGGAAGTGAAACTTTGAGCTCCTCACCTTTTAGAAAATTGGGTTAAATATTGGATAAAGAATAAATATATGGTTAATATTTTTAGTAAATAATTATTGCCTATATTCTTATATATTTTTAAGTCATAAAGCGATGAAGTTCGCGACTTGGAAATAACGGAATCTAGGTTTTTACATTGAGAGTTATTTTAGAGTCCGGGGATTTGTCCTTAGCTAAAATTGTTGTTTCTGTTATTTATATGTAATTAATATTTAATACCGGGTTGGGCAAAATTCACTGACACACTGGTTAATTGTTTTATTTTGTATTTCGTCAGCTGTACTGATTTATTTCTTAAATATTCGTATTATATCCATGTGAATAAATTATATTGATTTTGTACTTTGATTTCGTGAATAATTTGCCATCAGATTCTTTTCTTAAAGTATTCAAACCGCTCGGAGGCAAAATTTTACGACAATCATCAATAAATTATTCAAAGTAGCTATAATTATGTTGGTAATTGCTACACCAGCAAATAATCTTACATATATAATGATCTTAAAATAAAAAAAAAACATGACTGCATTAAATTATTATCCCTAGGAAGTAGTTTTGGAGAGGATTTATTTGCATTCATTGGTTTGTTTATGGTGATCTTTTGCATTCAGGTCCAGATTCAATCAACTCGAAATAAGATTCCAATGTTATTTTTTCAGAGGACAATTTACAGTCTCAAAATATTTCAATTTTTTGCACAAAGTTATGTTTGATGGATGGAGTATTTTTTAGAAAAAAAATAAATCACTTGATTTTATCATTGTTAAAAAGGGAAGGAAAAAAAACGAAACAATCAAACAAATTTTATCCCAAAAAATATTCAAAAAACATTTAAAAAAAAAAAGTCAAAATTTCCCGAAAATAAAGAAAAATTAAAAAAAGTAATATTTGACAATGCGCAGCAACATCGGTGTTGAAAAAATGTTGTGTTGGAAGTTCTACAGAAGCGTTTTCTATTTATTACATCCTGATATAAAAATTGGTAAGGGAACGCTTCATAAGAAATAAATTTATCTTGGTGTAATCAGGGATATACAGAATTTTACACCCGTGTTGAAAATGCATACACCTTCGGCGGTGCCTCAGGATGTATGAATTTTTCACACTGGTGTAAAATTCTATTCACCCCTGATTACACCAAGATAACTAATTTTATAATGTATAAACTGTTTTCAGGGGAGACAATGCATTATAATGTATAAACTGTTTTCAGGACTGATCCATGTTGTAAGATAGGGGAGATTAATGTTCTTAGGATGCAGCATGCTGAAATGAAAGGAAATGGACAAACTAACAGGTCAGTCTTACACGTTTCTTAGTTTATAGGCAGCTAAACACTGATTTTATTTTATGGTAGTATTTAAACCATTTTTTTTTAATATGTCCAAAAAGTGGCATGTCTACCATGTAGTTTAGAAGGATAATAAAAAAACTGAAGAAGGCCAGTGGCCGAAACTTCTTAAAATATTGATTTAATCACTACAATAATGCAAAATGTGTTCCCTATTGGAATTTAGAAACACAAAACTGATTTTATAGTTAAAAATATCACTGTTTCATTTACAGAGCTAATTTTTACCTATTGATGACAAACTGGTTACCTATATTTCCAGTGAATGTATGGAATTTCTAAACTACTGTTTGTGTCATAACACTTAGCATATGTTACTTGCTGATAGTAAATGTATTCCTTATAGTGCTGTCAGTGTTGTTATGCTCAACCTTTACTTCATTAAAGTAACACTGAACAACTCTCTTTAGTATCTCTGTTTGGTTCAGAATAGAAATATTGTTTACATATAATTCATAGATAATATTCATTTTCCATATACATTCAAGTACACAAAAAAAAAGAAAAGTTGTATTATATATTTTTTTGCTTTTTGTTATTATTTAAAATAAACATATTAATTTCCTATGAATAAAGCTGACATTTTATTTTGTTTAGGACTCCAAAAGTAGCAGCTGTAGGAAAAGGTCCAGCACACAGAGCTACAGAAAATGGTATGGGAAATGAAATAGCTTCAAATTGTTGCAGTCTCAGTAACCTAAATAGTCCAGCCATGATGTGGACTGATGAAGGATTTTGTAGTCCTATTAGACATAGCTATTTACTGATGGGTCTAGAGGTATGTCCAGAAATGTTACCAGTGGTTGTTATGGTAACCTTAATAGTCCAACTACAATGTGAACTGATGAAGGATTTTAGTTGTCATACATAGATATTCAGTTATATGTCTGAAACCAGTTTTTTAGGTTTATATAGATGTGGTCCATTATCAATATAATACAAAACATGATCTGCTGCTGCAGAATAAAAACACAACTTTTTTAATTTAAACAAAGTAATTTCCATTAAGATTTTTCAATACCATTGAATTTAATACAATATATGAGAATCAGTCCCTCAGTCATACTCCATTGATGTACCAATTCTTGTATTGCTTTCATGTTGTTTTCTGAATTGTTGTGTTTATGAAGAAGTAGTAAGTTTCAAGAAGAATATTAGTTCCCCCTTCCCCCTCAGTAATACATCAATGACTTTGACCCTTTTACTTTTTTAAACATAAGTATTCTGATTAGGCTTATATTTAAAAATGTAAAAACAATAATTTATTAATATCTATCATTCAAACAAAAACAAAAAAGTCAGCTCCTTAGATATTCATCAGTAATTGTGTATATTTTAGAAATTTTGATTTGTGAAGAAGTACATATATGTCTAAAAATACTTAAAATTGATTTATTTAGAACGCTGTTGCATTATGTTTTATGTATTTAAGTGTCAAGCAGACCATATTAGGCATTATCCCCCTTAAACTTGCTTCTTTGCTTCGGCATATTTTGAATTGTTCATTTTATGAAATAGCACTTGCTGTAAATAACTAATATTAAGTATAATAAGTATGTATAAGTCACGCCTCAATGAATTTAAATATGCTTTTAATGTTGTATAGTTGATTTTATATTACTTGGTGGGTGAGTTGTGGGTTTCATGGTAGATTTTATATTGCTTGGTGGGTGAGTTCTGGGTTTCATGGTAGATTTTGTATTGCTTGGTGGGTGATTGTGGGTTTCATGGTAGATTTTATATTGCTTGGCGGGTGAGTTGTGGGTTTCATGGTAGATTTTATATTGCTTGGCGGGTGAGTTGTGGGTTTCATGGTAGATTTTATATTGCTTGGTGGGTGAGTTGTGGGTTTCATGGTAGATTTTATATTGCTTGGTGGGTGAGTTGTGGGTAACATTTTGTTGATGTTACAGATTGTAGAAATAGTAGAATTTCATTTTATATTCCTACGTAGAATTATGATTTTTATTACAGGACGGAAGAATCCTTTTCACAGATCCTGTTATCATTGGTCAGAAATACATGGAATTTAAAGCTTCTAAAGATGCTGTAAGAATTATACAGTTGATAAATGAGGAAGTTCTCTTAAAATTTATGCTCCTTTCTGACTTTTGAAAACACAAATGTTCATTGAAAATTATCACCCTGCATGAGTGGTACATGTGTGTAGGGGAAACATTTCTTCTTATTTATGTACCATGATGAATAAAAAGAGATGTATGATATACATCAATCAGACATCAACCCATTGACAAAAAAACCCAAAAGACTACTCAAGGTCAACATACAGTCTTCAATAATTGACAGGTGCAAGTGCTAAATTATATTGCTGTGGCTGATCAATTTAGATAATCTCAGAAGTCTACAAGTGGATTGACATAAAAAATTAATCTATTAGCATACCTCAATGAACACTGTATAAGAAAACTGTGAAACTTAGTTTCATAAAAGATTGGAATATATTTTAAGATTATTTTTTTTTCATTTTAAAAGAAATATGTCAACCGGTGCCTATAAAAGGACAAAGTCACAAAACATATACATCTTATTTTCACATTTTTATGTTTAGACAGTCTTTTTCATAGCCATATATATTTTAATTGGTAACAACTTAAAAACTTGAGCAAACCATTCCTTTAGTATGAAAATCCTTTTTACTTGATTATTTTCTAGAATGTATAGCATATTTGACTTTGGATCATATTCAAGTAAACTATAAAGGGAGATAATTGAAAAAAACAAATATGAAAGAGTTTATTCATTAATTGACACAAAGTATATATATTTCATTAGAACATTTCATTACAGATATCAGATATGAGACAAGATGAAAACCATAATTCCTTGATAACATTATCACGGTCTAAAGAGTTGATGATGGTACAGATCTGGACACTGCCACAGTTAGAACTTTGCCATGAACTGTACTGTGATGTAGATATTACAAGCTATGCAAGAATTGTTAGTATCTTTTATCTCTATCATTCATACTTGTCCTTTTTCTCACTGAAAAAGTGTGACTGTTCTACAGAAAATAGTTCATTTGCAAAGATCAGTTTTTCTCTTAATCATATGAAAACTATAAAGTCCAATAACAATGCTTCTAAACAGTTGATCAATTTAAGACCCTTTCTTTCATTTCATGTATCTAAATAATATTTGCTCATTTTCAGAATTCATCATTTTTGAGTGGTCATGAAAGTGGACATTTGAATTATTATTTATTAGAACCAGCTGAAGATCCTGGACTTTTCAAAGCCAAACGTAAGTCTTGATGGCAAAAATTGGCATGGAAACGTACATTTAATTAATGACAGCCAAAGAAAAAGGGCACCTACTCACACAGTTCTTTATAAAAGTACAAGTATACTTTGGTTTTACTGTGAAAAATAAAATCCACTTGCCTCTTCAAGACAAATATTTTCTGCAATGTTTCGTATATTTTCATTTGGAGAGACATGTCTCACTTCAGTAATTTGTGCAGTTCTTTATTATGCTAACAGAAATGTGTCCAATGTAACATAGTCCATCTAATTATTTATCCATTTGTCTTTTCCTTGTAGCCTTGCTATCAGCTTCATGTTTATAAAAATAAGAAGATGTGGTATGATTGCCAATGAGACAACTCTCCACAAGAGACCAAATGACACATAAGTTAACAACTATAGGTCACCGTTCTGCCTTTAACAATGAGTAAACCCATATCGCATAGTCTTGAGTGCAACTCCTCTGAGACAATTTTGCTCAAAATTTTGTAATACATGGTAGGATTGTCATCATTTGTAGTATACAATACTCTACTGCAGAGTTGTGTGACTTACTATTATTTGGTAATAACATTTTGAATACAACTCTTCCATTTTCCTGAAAGCCTTCATACTTGGTAGGATTCTTTGTCGACATGTGTTCTTGACAATACTATATCCTCAATTTGATTTGACAGTTTCTGCTAGTTATGGGACTTTGACTATCATCCACATTTTGCACCATACTCACATTTGTCTTAAACCATATTTAAGAACTCTTTAGGAGGTAGAATTGATTGTCATCATGTGCATTTGACCAAACTTTTCAGCCATATATTTTGATAATGTAATCTGTGTAGCTACACCCCTCATTTAGTTTAATACAAGGAGCAAAACAAGAAGATAAATACGATTTGAATAGTTGCAAAAAGATACAAAAAAAACAACAAATAATAAGTAAATTGTTAATTGATTTTAACAGAGGAACCTAAAAGAGAAGATATTATTCCTAAGAAACAAGTAGAACACAGAAGTAAGATTGTATCAGTTGATGGATCATTAAACGTGAAAATATTCTGCTCTTGTAGGTAAGTAAATGTTAGCAGGTATTAAACTTCAAATGGAAGGGAGTGGTGTTGTAGGCCAAGTGGTCTATGTAATTCATCTGCAGTGATCACTAGCCTGTGAACATTGAGTTCAAATCCTGTACGTTGCAGGTGCGCTTGACTCCAATCTTAATTGACTAGGATTGCTAGTTTTCCTACCGAAGGTCAGTGGTTCTCTATAGGTACTCTGACTTCCTCCAAAAACAAAAACTGACCTCTATGTAATAGCACAATAGTGTTGAAAGTGGTGTTAAACAGAATCAATTAATCAATCAAAGTAAAGGGAGGAGCCTGGGTGGCCAAGTGGTCTGACACATTTTAAGTGCTCACTAGCCTGTCAACACTGAGGCATCCAGACAAATATAGGACACTGTGACAATGTGAGATAAATCAACTGTATGTAGATTTTTACTTTTATGACACTGAATTGTTTAAACATAGTGTGCATTATTCAGCATATTTTGAAATCATGGATAACCAATATTTATCATAAATGGATTCTAATGCCTTTATATAACAGCATTTGTAGGTCATTACAATGAATTTTCACATTTAGTTATAGATTTAGTGGCTTTGATACAATCTATACACAGAATTGATGATACCATATTCTACTTTTATTTTAGTGATAATGGAATGATCAGGATCTGGGATGAGTTTAAAGTTTTACTCAGAGAGATTTGTTTAGATGATGAGGGAGCCACCTTGTCATCAGCATGTTTCCTTGACAACCTGGCCAATATGCTGGTGGCTTTCAAAAATCATCTGTATATAATAGATCACAGTAAAGGTTAGTACACATAAATGAGATTACAGGAATATTTATGTAACAAAATACTGATATATTATGTACATGCAAACTATGAAAGTCATTTTTATAATTAACCAGCAGTGTTTTACAACTACCTTTCTTAGCAATAGCTTATATCATGGGGTCCCCCAGTTTATTCCTTTAAGTTATCATGGTTAATGTGGAAGCCTTTTTTTGAAATGAGGTACAGATTTTACTGGATATCATGATTAATCAATTCCTTAAATTTTTAAGAATACTCAATGAAATGAATATTTTTCAGTTGATGTCAAAATTGTTTTTTGCAAGGTCTGATACAGGATATTTATAAATCAAAGAAGTTTCATGTAGCAAAAAAAATTGAAATTGAATCCATGAATAAACTTACTTTGAGAAAATCTTCAGTACCCATGACATTGTGCACTTCCTAAAGTATGTTTGATTCCAAATGAATTTTGGGTTTTTATATATCAAACCAGATTTTGCCATATATTATGAAAGAGAGTTCAACTTGACATCTTGTATCCACAACACCCCCTGAACTGCTACCTCAATTTGAATTAAACTATTATAGAATATTTCAAACATTTCCTTACATAATGCAGGTGTGTACATCCTAGTTTAGTTTTGATGTTTCATACATTTCCTTACATAATGCAGGTGTGTACATCCTAGTTTAGTTTTGATATTTCATACATTTCCTTACATAATGCAGGTTCGTCCATCCTTGTTTAGTTTTGATGTTTCATACATTTCCTTACATAATGCAGGTGTGTACATCCTAGTTTAGTTTTGATATTTCAAACATTTCCTTACCTAATGCAGTTGTGTACATTCTAGTTTAGTTTTGATATTTCATACATTTCCTTACCTAATGCAGGTGTGTACATCCTAGTTTAGTTTTGATATTTCATACATTTCCTTACATAATGCAGGTGTGTACATCCTAGTTTAGTTTTGATGTTTTAAGTTTAACATAGCAGAATATGGACTTTTCTAATAAATATATAAATGGTTGAAGGAATTGTGTGATTGGATCTGAATTGTTCTTCTTATAATAAATATATAAATGGTTGAAGGAATTGTGTGACTGGATCTGAATTGTTCTTGTTATAATGAATTGTTTGGAATTCATCAAAAATAAATGCAAAAGAGGCCTTAACAAGATAGATAAAATAAAATTTGTTTGAGGGAAATGTTTAAGTCATAGTTTGGGATAAAAATGTTTAAATGAAGATTTTCTTTCAAAAGTTTATAATTACATTTTCCACTGGTGAAAATATTGAGTGTTTAGAAGAATATAGCTAACAGTTTACCAAAAGGGATTGTTACAGCAGTACTTTTTTAAAAGTTGGAAGTATTAAAATAATTGTATTCAAAAAGTTATCCTGGAGTAATCTTCACACCAAGTTAATTTGTAATAGAATTTAAATAAAAGTAAGGAATATGAAATCAGGAGACAGCTACCTATAATAGCCCTAAATCTTTGTAGTATTCCTTTGATTCTGTAAACAAAATCTGGTCCATTTGGTTGTTAATCAAGTGGACCACATTATAAATGATTTATTTAAAGGAAACTTTATACATTGTTATAATTTATAATTGAAGTCAACCTGGTTTAACAGTCAGGGGCATTGCTTAAACAAGTAACTTTTAAAATTACCTATACAAGTAATGTTGAAAACGAGGCTAATTTAAAAATTACTTATATGAGTAACTTTTCTAAATATTATTTTTATAGGTTGCCAATTATACAGATTTTACTAGTTTTAACAAAGTTAAAGTAACCCTTTATGTCTATACTCCTCTCAAATCTAATAAATTCTTAATTTTATGATATAAAATGATGTTAAAAATTCATGAAAACTACATTTAGTCCATGCTTCTATTGAAATTTAAAATAACTCTATTGAGTAATTTTATATTTTTTTAAAACAAAAATTACCTATATAAGTAACTAAAAAAAGTTACTTGATTAAGTAACGCCCCTGACTGTTTAATGCATATGTTGAAATCATGATATCCTATTTGTGTAGTATTAAATTTTATATTATTTTTTAGTTTGTCCTCAGATTAGAGGTACAGAAGATGAGGATACATTTGATAAAGGTATTTTTTGTTATCAAGCTAAGATATAAAGTTTTCTAATCACTTGATATAACTTATCAACATATTTTACAGGAGTAACACTACGAGTGTCACATGTGGAGCAGGTCTGCTTACCCCTCCAGAGCACCTGAGATCACCAGCTATATTTTTGGGGTTCTTGTTGTCAGTCTTTAGTTTTCTATGTTGTGTTTTGTATACTGTTGTTTGTCTTTTTGCCATGGTGTTGTCAGATGATTTTCGACTTATGAGTTTGAATGTTCCTTTTGGTATCTTTTGCCTCTCTTTTTTTACAGTAGATTCATACAAATAAATAAAAAATTGCCAGTGCTTCCAATTTTAAGTAACTTTCTTTCAGTTTTGAATATAAACATGTTATCCAAAATAATGACATTTAATGAAAAAGGGGGAATTGGAAGTGAGGTATGTTACAGTCTTGTAGTAATTATACTCCACGGAACGGTAGGGTATAATGTTTTTGACCTGTTCGTCTGTTCGTCCATTTGTCAGTCCTTCAGTCTTGTTTTTGTCATTGCAACTCCTCTAAAACCACACAACAGAATTTCATGAAACTTTGTAGATGTGCATATCGACATGATTTAACTTTTTTTCTAGGAGTTATGCCCCTTTTAACTTAGAATTTTGCCTTAATATACTACTGCAACAGTTTGTCATTGCAACTCCTCTGGAACCACATAGCAGAATTTCATGAAACTTTGTAGATAATTAGGACATAATATGTAAATATGCATATCGACAGAAAATTATGACTCAATTTTTTTTCTAGGAGTTATGCCCCTTTGAACTTAGAATTTTGGTCTAAATATACTACTGCAACAGTTTGTCATTGCGACTCTGCTGAAACCACACAACAGAATTTCATGAAACTTTATAGATAACAAGGAAATAATATGTAGATATGCATATCCACAAGAAATTTTTATCAGTTGACTTTTGTAAGAATTATGAGTCTTTGAGATTTTGTTTGGGCAGTGACGATGTAGGGCTGTGGTGTATGTTAGCGTGCTCACAAAAGTTCTTGAATTTTAAGTGAACTTTACCTTGTTCAATGAACAATTTGCCAAAAAATTAATAAAAACATTAAAATCAGTAATTTCAGATCATTCTGTAATATAAAAGTGTTTAGGTTTGCGATAAGTGTTAAAAAGAAATGAACATTGAAGCAAAAACAAGATTATAATATTTATTAATACATGGAACAATTTATGACAGTATGAAATTATTGAAACCATTTTTTTTTTTTTTGTGTGTGTGTTCAATAATCATTATACTTAAATTCCAGCTATACATTCATAGAAGTACAGATTATCAGGTTGTCTGCATATTGATATTGTAAAAAATTACACCTTGTATAAGAATGCCGGATTTTGATTGGTTAGCCAGTGTATTTTTCGCATATTCTAACCTTTTTTCCTCATTTCAAACAAATCTGCCTGTTTTTCAACACTGCCAGTGAATATGCCTCAAATTCCCCTGTATGCCGTGGTATTTGCAATTTTGGATATTCTTTTTTTACCCTCGCGAGCCTCTTCCCGCCAAAATTATTCGGAACCTTTCTCACCTCATCCCGATTATTAAGGTAACATTATTAAGCAATTTTGATTGATAGAGGTAATCCAAAAACTGTAAACAAAAATGTCAGACAACACGACTGCATGTCACCAATCTCGTGATCGTATATTGAAGAATGCATTGTGTATATAAAGTGGAAAAAGATGTTTATACAAATGAACGATTTAATGATAGAATGACAATGACGTTTACACATAGATACCATGACGTTACATAAAGACAGCGCTAATGCGTATAAGAAATTGTATAATTCCCGCGGTACTATGATAGTCTCTGCTTATCCTCAAAATAATGCATAAACATGTTGATGGATTACAGCTTACTAGTAAAAAAAAAAGAATTTCCCTTCACCTGTACAGAGAGTTTCAATCAAAATCTATTCGGTGTAATTAAACAGATATATAATGTTATGGAGGGGTATTTGCGAAAAATACCAGTAATGGGACCAAAGGAGTAGGTCCGACTAGGGCCGATTTTGGCCTCAAAATTTAGGTTCATCTGATGAAAGATTTTGGACATTTTTTAAACACTTAAGTGTCTACTTCAGTCGATTCAATTAGATTATGTGAAAGATTTGAACTGATTTAGTCATTAAAGAAGCTCAAATTAAAGCTTAAATATAAAAAATCTATCAAATATGCCATAATATGTCACTTTTCAGATGGTTTTTGTCAAAAATGAAAGTGGCCGCATCCGTGTTCATTCTCAACCTTTATATATGTTATGTATTATCATTAAATACAACTTACATTTAAATATTAAGAATGAACACAAATGCGGCCACTTCCATTTCAGACCGAAACTGTCTAAAAATTAACCAAAATGCTAAAATTTTAAAGATTTCAGTAATTTAGCATGACTTAATGATGCTAGTACCCGATACATGTGCATTGTATTGTCAAAAACAGCCCATATTTATGTAACAGAAGTATTCTTCTTCCCAATAAATAGCTAAAAATTTACATTTTAACAATTTTGTAAAACTGCTATATTTTGGGGCCAAAAAGGGGTCTTAATGGGCCTTATCCTTTCCCTCGACTACGGCTCGGGAAATTTCACAGTCCCTTGACTGGTATTTTTGACAAATTCCCCTCCATAACATGATATATCTGTTCAATATAAGCTGGGAGTCACAATATAAAGTTTTTTGTAGAGTAAGCGCAGCCAACGAGTTCAAAAAGGCTTCATATTATGAGGAGCAGCTGATATTTTACAATATCAATATGCAGACAACTTGATGATTGATTTATCGGATTGTATTTGTGTATTTGTATGATAGAAACAAGTGTTTTTCTTTGTTTCACCAGCAAACCGAAAGATGACGTGATGAGTTCGGGTCAAACCTATCAAAGTCGTTTCATTCATTATGACATCGATAATATGTCCGGTGTCAAAGTTATTAAGGAGAGGTCAATGTTTTCGACGTCACAAAGCTGTGATATGCAATTTTATGAAGAGCTAGGCAGAGTGGTACAGACAGTGGGAACACCAATAAAGAATATTAGATAAAGACAACAAAATTAATTAGTAGATTCTCAACAACTGTTAACATGATAAGCAATCTACCTTATATCCCTGTGGCATTAAACAGGAACTTGTAGGGCCCTGTGGATTTTCATACAATACTAAATTGCAGTTTTATTACCAGAAAAGAAATTTCTGAAAAGAAAAAAAAATTTTAAGATTTTGTAACTTGTAACTAAAAATGCAGCATCGGACAAAAAGACGTTTATAATTATGTCCCATCTTTTTAAATCTAAATAAGAAAATCTTGACCTAAATCCAAAGATACATTTTGGTCAAGGACCTTTCGAATCAGTTATGACTGGAAAAATGACCGTTTCCAGACCCTTGAATCAGGTCAATGGTTAGCAGTATGATTAAATAACACTACATAACTACATGCTTAAAGAGGAGAAAAACAATTTAACATAGTTTAATCCCTGCTGTGTTATTTTCTTCAGAATCTCATATCTCAGAAGAACAGTATGTGTTATATGAAGGCAGCATTTTCCACCCAGAACCAGTTACACTAGAGAATTATCTAGTAAGTAAAACATCCCTTGTAATATCTGTGTGAAGGCATTATTTTCCACCATGAACCAGTTACACTAGAGAATTATCTAGTAAGTAAAACATCCCTTGTAATATCTGTGTGAAGGCAGTATTTTCCACCATGAACCAGTTACACTAGAGAATTATCTAGTAACTAAAACATCCCTTATGTTAGCTGTGTGAAGGCAGCATTTTCCACCCAGAACCAGTTACACTAGAGAATTATCTAGTAAGTAAAACATCCCTTGTAATATCTGTGTGAAGGCATTATTTTCCACCATGAACCAGTTACACTAGAGAATTATCTAGTAAGTAAAACATCCCTTGTAATATCTGTGTGAAGGCAGTATTTTCCACCATGAACCAGTTACACTAGAGAATTATCTAGTAACTAAAACATCCCTTATGTTAGCTGTGTGAAGGCAGCATTTTCCACCCAGAACCAGTTACACTAGAGAATTATCTAGTAAGTGAAACGTCCCTTATGTTAGCTGTGCGCAAAACAGCATTTTCCACCAAGAACAAGTTACACTAGAGAATTATCTAGTAAGTGAAACGTCCCTTATTTTAGTGGTATGAAGGCAGCATTTTCCACCAGAACCAGTTACACTCGAGAATTATCTAGTAAGTAAAACATCCCTTATGTTAGCTGTGTGCAGGCAGCATTTTCCACCCAGAACCAGTTACACTAGAGCATTATCTAGTAAGTAAAACATCCCTTATGTTAGCTGTGTGATGGCAGCATTTTCCACCCAGAACCAGTTATTATACACTAGAGAATTATCTAGTAAGTAAAATATCTTTATGTGTGCTGTGTGAAGGCAGCATTTTCCACCCAGAACCAGTTACACTAGAGAATTTTCTAGTGCGTAAAACATCCCTTATGTTAGCTGTGGGAAAAACAGCATTTTCCACCAAGAACCAGTTACACTCGAGAATTAGCTAGTAGATAAAACATCCCTTATGTTAGCTAGGTGTAGGCAGCATTTTCAACCATGAACTGTTTACACTAGATAATTATCTAGTAAGTAAAACATCCCATATGTTAGCTGTGTGATGGCAGCATTTCCCACCCAGAACCAGTTACACTAGAGAATTATCTAGTAGTAAAATATCTTTATGTGTGCTGTGTGAAGGCAGCATTTTCCACCAGAACCAGTTACACTAGAGAATTTTCTACTGAGTAAAACATCCTTTATGTTAGCTGTGCGAAAAACAGCATTTTCCACCAAGAACCAGTTACACTCGAGAATTAGCTAGTAGATAAAACATCCCTTATGTTAGCTGGGTGTAGGCAGCATTTTCAACCATGAACCGTTTACACTAGATAATTATCTAGAAAGTAAAACATCCTTTTTGTTAGCTGTGTGAAGCAGCATGTTCCACCAAGACTTGATTATTCAAGACAAAAAGGGGCAGTGTTAATTACTTTGTTCATTTCACTGACTTTGGTTAAGTTGACCTGTGGGAAGTATAATCATATACAACTTTTGAGTTAAACCTTTCTAATCAAGTTGGTGTTCAAGGAAAAAATTAGGTCATTTTCAACTGCTCATTATGCTTCACTGAATATTAATTTTTTTTCAGAAATAAAAAATATGTAAATCATCGTTTTTAACTGTATGAGAATAATTTTTTGTGGGCCAAATCAGTCTAATAGCATTTTTTTTTCACAATTTAAATAATGAGATGAACTTTGTAATCATGGATTAATGCATTTATTTGTTTTTAAGGTGCCATTTCCAGATAAAAAATTTACACAGGATTTTCTTGAAGGAAAGGTTGAATCAGATTCCGATGATGAAGATGGGGTAAGTTTTATGATTTGATATTAATTTTCAAAACAACTTTTATACTGATCTGATTACAAATGTAAAGAAGCAGAGATAATAAAGTATTTATTGGCATGTACATTATATTAGTTGATAGTGTGTTACTTGATCACACAACTTCATTCCTGGCAACAAATGAAATTAAAAAAAAAATTATTAGAGTTTATAACTACAGTGAGTTTGACTTTTGACCTGTTGACCCCAGAATCAGCAGGATTTTCTTCTTCCCAAATGGTATAACCCATCCAAATTTAATTTATCAGTATCAAACCATTAAGCTATAACTATGAATGAAAAATATAATAAAGATAAACCTTAATATGTTTTATAGATGCCATTCATTAATTTGACACCATAAGCTCAGAAAATTTTCCAAATTTTTTATGTGAAAGGATAAGTAGAAAATAAGAATTCACATTTTGAATCCATTTAACATTATTTGTACACAAAGGTGGATTTGAGGAGGGGTTGCAGGGTGGCCAGGTCCCACTTATGGAGCTACTTTTATGGTTGATGTATAGACTATTTACATGTTCCTCTCCAAATGTTGCCTAGTTCGGGAGCCCTTTTTCAAAATCCTGGATCCACATCTGGTACACAGCATTCCCAGAAATTGCCTTAATCGATCTTACATTTTTTCCAGAACACATAATGATTTCTATATACATTATAGTATTCAACTGTTGCCAGATGTCAGCTAAAAGTTATTAGAATTTAGAAAGTCCATATCTATAACTAAACTAAAACAGTTTAGTATAAATCATTATAAAACATGCTTGTTATGAGAAATATAAATATTAAGTCTGCTGTCACATTATTTGATTGACAGTTTTCAATTCGGAAGTATTATTGTCTTCTGTGGAAGAAATGAACATTTTTAATAATTTTGTTTTCTAGGATTCTGATACAGATTCAACCCTATCCTTTGCTCCATCAGATATCTATGACTCACCCATCCTGACCCCTGATAGTCTGTCTATGTGGGATTTAACAATGGATTCTGAAGTCAGCAAGTTTGACCTGTTAGAACACATGAAGAGAACAATTAAACATCTAAAGCAGAAAGGTAAGAGTTATATCCCCTTATTTTAAAGGCATAGTTTTCCTTTTTTGTATATTAATTACTGCAGTAAGAAATGATTGAGACATAAATGATGTTGTAACTAATGGATGTTGTAATGCATGAGTATAGATGATAGCACCTACTATAAGTATTGTATACAGATACTCTTCCTATCTAACTTTGAGATGGCATGTGAAGTTAAGATATTTTTTACACTCCTTCAAGTTTGAGAGACATGTTTTCACGATCTGAGATCTTTAGATACCAGAAGAATTGTCTGATCTTTAAGTTTATTAAGTTTGTGATATTTTATATTCTCATGGAGGTGATACATGCATACCAAGAGATGCTACCTAGTTAAGCACTCAGTATTGATTGATTTGAAGGTCATGCTATTCCTTCAAACATTTTTTTTTTTAATTCTAAAGGGATTTACATGATTTGAACGTAGGTTAGTTATTTGTTCCCACTTTTTTATGTGTAATTTTTGTGTTTCTGGCAACATTGTTGTCTTCTGCATCAATAGAACATAAAGGGTATTCATCCATGACTCAAACTCAGTATGTGCACAGCAAAAAACACAAAAAGCAAAGGAACAGCAATTGTATTCCTGTTCTTCATCTCAAAGTCACAGTGGGACCTTCAACTTTGGCAAAAAAAACTCTCACCTCACTGCAAGTTTAATACGGCCCCTAGCACTGGTTTGAGCGGAATTATTTGCAAACAGACGATCATTCCAAAAAATTCGGGTAGACTGTGTAAGATGTAACACCACCAACTCGGGCCCAGTCAAAAAGAACATATCCATCTCACACTTAGTTAATCAGAAAATAGTTGACACATATTCCCCTTAAGGACATGCAGTTGTCCTTGGCAGACTCACACCCAAAAGGTACTCCATTTACAATGTGTAATTCATACAACTGGATGACTGAAATCCCTATAGCCTTATGTCTATATCTCAGGCATCTAACATAGTATGAGAGTAGACCGCTATATCATCCAGATAGGCAGATTTATTTACCTTCTCTCAATTACCATCAATGATCATCTCTATAAAAATAAGAAAATGTGGTATGATTGTCAATGAGACAACTATCTACTAGAGACCAAATGATATAGATGGAAGCAACATTAGACACATTTTTAATTTGGTAATGACTATTGGAATTACCCCGGGTACACACTCAAAAATTTAATGGGGACTATTAGAAATACCCTTTTTACACACTTTTAGTGTAATTGTGACTATTGGAAAACCCTTGGTACATGTTTGATATGTAATTTTGACTATTGGAAGACCCTGGGTACATGTTTGATATGTAATTGTGACTCTTGGAAGACCCTGGGTACATGTTTGATATGTAATTGTGACTATTAGAAGACCCCGGGTACATGTTTGATATGTAATTGTGACTATTGGAAGACCCTTGGTACCCATATCAGTATAGTCATCACAGTGCACACATGTCTAGAATCTGAGGAATAGTGATATAGTCATCTTATTCTGTATCCTTGTGTTTTGTATCAGGTTTATATATCTTGTGTCAGTACTAGTGAGTAGTCAGTCAAAACAATATTTGATTATAAAGTTACTTATTGATTTTTTTTTAATTGTTTATAATGCAGTTATGTTTATCATCAAAATGCATTGCTCATATACCTTAAGATTTAAAGTACTTAGTGAGCAGGCAATCAACCAGAATAATGAAGGTCACACTGACCCATTTGTTGATGATTTATTAACTTTGAAATTCATATTTGAGGTTTACATTCATTCACTAAATGTTTTACAATGATTTAGTATAAAGTACATTACTTAGCTGTATTTATATTAATTTATTGGACTGATCCCTGTATTAGTAGATTACCTAATGTTATGTAGTATATCTATATATGGAAAAATTTATGTAGATAGTATGCATGGCATCTGCATGTATATATAGTCCTGTTATTACTCTTGCATGTGTAGCAATGTTCTATCTAACAATTTGTTTTCAGCCGAAGATGAAAAAAATAACCAATTAGCTTTACAACAACGAAATAAACATAAGATAAGATTGTTGACCATGAGTAAAAAAGGTAAAACCTCAGAATAGAGTACACTGCAGAAATTTTCTACACACTTCTTACGAGTGCTTTATCTTCTATCCTGCACTTTAGACAGAATATCTCCTTCACACTTCTGATGAGCACTTGAAGTCTTCATCTTTCTATCCCGCACTATAGATAGTTTATTTCCTCCACTTTTCTGAAGAATGCTTTATCTTTTTATCCTGCATTATAGATAGTTTATCTCAATATTGTTTTACTTTTCACTTTGTTTTTGTTTTGTGTTTCACAATGTATGGATGCACACATTACTTGCATAATTACTTGGTTATGGTTTAACCTGCACAGATGCACATATAACCTATTTTATTACTTACTTATGGTTTTCACAGATTTGTCCCTCGGTTGAAAAATAAAAGTATAGAGAAATAGATATTATTTTCTAGGTTTTAATAGCAGCTGGGATATTCAGAATATTTTCAGATAAACAAAATTATTGGTTAATGATTTTTGCGTAACCTTGATGAAGTAAAAAATGCTAGACTTAGGTGTGCTGCTTCTAGCAGCAGTGGTGGCAGCATCAACAATGTATAAGTCTATGATTAAGTCAGTTAAAGGGGAATCACTAGTGGTAGGTCAATGATATTTGGTATGTAGTTGTATTAGCATTGGCATGTCTCATTTCTATTGAGATTATTTGCCCCCTTTCAGTCATGGTCTATTGACCTTGAAAAGTTTGCTTAGTTTATATGTTAAAGTTTTTGATTAGGTCAGTTTAAGGTGAACCACTAGTAGCAGATCAATAATATTTGGTATACAGTTTTATTAGCATTGGCTCATCTCATTTCTATGCTGTATGGAGATTTGTTTGCCCCTTCAGTCATGGTCTATTGACCTTGAAACTTTGCATAGTTTACATGTTAAAGTATATTTATTTTAATTTCAACTTTTGCATTAAACTATCGTATTTACATAAAGGTGAGACATTTGTCTGTTATATTACACCTGGTTAATATGTTAGAATCATCGGTCTACTCCTTAAAGGAGTTGTTGCCCTTATAAGATGATTTTTTTAACCAACTTGAGTGTTTTACCTAATATCTTAAAAACTATAATAGATAGGCTTAAACTTTGAACAACAACAATTATCCATAACACAAGATCTTCAAATAAATCAATATGATTTAAATTGTCAATTGACTGTTTACTCCTTATTAAAATCACAATCTTTTTTCCCCCCTAATTTTGAAAACTATGATTGACACAATATAATGCTAGCAAAAACAATCAGCAACAACATTTTGTCCCACACAGTTTACATTCAACACAAATTTTCTATGTGCTTTGTATCAACACTGATAAATTTTATACAACAATGCCATGTGAGCAATATAGGATCCTTGGAGACTCTTGATTTTAGTTTCAAAGTACATCTCATGAGAATTATTTCTAAATTTTGACACACTTTAAAATTTTCTTATCATTTTAGTATCATTTCAATATATTGGTATCATTTTAGTATCATTATAATATATGTATTTTGATTACTGTTTTTAGATCACCTTGCTCTAGGTTCATTTTATTATATTTAAATACTTCTGTTACCAGGTGCCAATTGAAACCAAATGAAGTCTGAATCCTAGGTTATCTTATATGAGAATATCAGTGTTCCTGAAGATATATAAAAAAATATATAATTGTTATTTTTAAACTTTATGCTTGAATGCTGTTACAGTGGTTGATTTTCAAGTAAATTTGAAACCTATACTTGATGGCAAACCCCATCAGATATAGTTGTCCTTCTAAATTAGTTTACAAAAAAATCTTCTTTGAATAAATATACTTGACTTGTGTGAGAATTACTGTAAACCAACTTATTTTTGCAACTTTCGAGAGAAGAAAAAAAAATGTAAATATAAATCATCGCAAAATTGTAAATCTTTGGTCTTCTCTTATATAAGAGAAAATCACAAAAATTAAACGTCATGATTTCAGCCGGAAAGGGCCAATCGTGAAATAAAGTTAATAAATTTTGTTTATAATATATGAGATTGTTTGAAGAGCATATTTATACAATGATTCTAATCCGATTGATCTATAGTACCGGTATTATACATTGATAGCTTATGAAAAATATAACCTCCTTTTAATTATGTGGATTCAAAATATGGTTGTATTGTTTCTAAGATAGATATGCTATATGTTTACAGAAAGAAAGAAGAGACGAAAGCAGATGATGTTAGCCCAACAGAATGGAGAGGTTCCAGATTTCAATGATAATGATGAAGATGAAGAGAAATTGAAGTTTGAAATGCCACAGTTTGGAAACTCTCCTGGTCCAACCCCTGTACAGACTCCTACAGGTAGCAGACCAACTACACCTGATGAGACTACAGAACAAGAGGTATTTTCACCTTTAAAGATCTTGCTATACATGTACCCAAATATCAAATCAAAATGACCCAATTACAGTCCTTGAAATTTAGAATTATCTGACTTATATGTCTGTATAGGTAATTGTGTATTTGTTTTAGAACTCAGTGCCTACTGATTTTTTGTATTTTTAGATGATCTCTCACTGTATGCAGTTTATCTAATTTCTGTTTGCTATATATATTTATTACAATACATATTCAATTTTAGCTATATTTTTTTTATCATCTACAAATCACATATAAAGCTACTTTTTATTTACTACCAAGCTTCATTAGGGAAATTTTTGTTATGTGGAGCATTTTCAAACCCTCCTATTTACTCCAAACACATATATAAATTTCTGGATAGAGTATTGAAACTTTCTTGGATAGTTATTTGACAACAAAATATAATTATGTTTTTTTCTTAAACTGACTATACTGTTCAAAAGAAATTATCCTTGATTTTTCAAAAGATATAGATTATGTGATTTAGGGAGGATGAATACTTTATCCCTCAATCAAACAGATTGCAATTTTTTGTCTTGCCTGCAATGAATGTTGCAAAGTGAGAGAGACAGGGATGCTCATACCGCAGCGACAGCATAAACTATTTGTATAAATCTTTACATTTTAGACAGTACCAGTAGAAAAAAAGTACAAATTTTTGTGAGAATAAGACCATATATATGTTTTATACAGTTAGGAGTAGTAGCTGATAGTTTATTTCATATTTATAGAAAACAGAGCAAGCTATAGAGAAACCAAAAGATGAACTAAGAACTCTAGAAGAAATAAAAGCTGCATCTCCTGGTAACTATAGTATTAATTACATTGTCTTATTTATATGAATTATACCAAAGGACATTTAAACAAAAACATATGACAAACTTGATTTTTTTTAGTTTCTGTATTGTGAAGTATCCTTTTCTGAGTAACAACAAACCTGCATCACCACTTTGTGGTGTGTGTATATATATTACACTTGATTTCCTGCTGAAGACCCTATAGCCATTACTATGAGAACCGTTGGAAGAGTATGTGAAAAGCATTGTAAAGTTTTCAGTGTAGGATTGTATTAGGTGATGTCATAATAACAAAAGTTTTACAGTCACCATGAGAACTGATTAATACTTAAAGGGATGACAGATCTTTATAGTTTTTATTTTATTTATTTACAACTTGTTTAGACTTTGTATATTTAAGAGCTTACCAAACCTGTTGCTGGGATATAATATGGTGATTGTTGAGTATGGGATGAATAGGAACCTCAACTTCTCACAGTTTTTAGCCCTGAAACTTCAAATTTTCTAGAATGTGTTTACATTGAAGATGTGTATCTCTCTTTGCATACATATTTTGGAAATTGTCTGATATTGAGTGAATATTTGATGTGTAGTTTTATAATGATGAGTTGCAGATTTAGTTTGTATTATGTTTCGTTTGATAACTTTGAATTATGGTATTGGTAAAATACATTTTTTTATGAGAGCTGTTTTTGACCTTTTTTATGCTTATAGATTTTGAGCCATTTCAGTTATATGATGATATACAAAATATATGTCTGTTTACTAATTCAGTCTGATATTCTTTTAATGGGATTTATGCCATAGTTCATATCTTATTTCTCTCTGATTGGAATAATCAATTCATATTTATGTATAAAACCACAAATGCCCTTTAGTAACATCATATACACTACCAAAGAAAACATGTTTGTTAAACCAACACGTAAAAATAACAGAATCAATTCTGTGACCATGCTGACTTTATCATTATTTTTAACCTGTATTTATTAATTTTTCATCAGTTCCTCAACGAACTTATTCTATGTTTGATCATTTAGTACCATTAAGAACTATTATACAACCGAAAACAATACCAAGGGCAGAGTATGAACTCATAAGAATGCCTAAAACTGCTCTGCCTGTTTATGACAAAAGTATAAAAACAACACCCAGTGATCTTACAATGGATATTCAGTTTGAAAAAGCTTTTGAGGAAATAAGAGAGACCCTAGCCAAGTCTCCCAAAGATCCCTCTATCCCAGACATTAGTATAAATTTGCCAAGTCCGATCAAACTAGACAAGTTTGTTGAGGAGATCCAGTGGGAAGAGAAACAGTTACAAGGTAAAACTGGTGTAGGTCAAATCAAATCACTATAAGTACTTGGTAAAATTGGTGCAGGTCAAACTAAATCACTATGAGTACATGGTAAAACTGGTGTAGGTCAAAACAAATCACTATGAGTACATGGAAAAATTGGTTTAGGTCAAACCAAATCACTATGTGTACAAGGTAAAACTGGTGTAGGTCAAACTAAATCACTATGAGTACAAGGTAAAACTGGTGTAGGTCAAACCAAATCACAATGAGTACAAGGTAATACTGGTGTAGGTCAAACCATATCACTATGAGTACAAGGTAAAACTGGTGTAGGTCAAACCAAATCACTATGAGAACAAGGTGAAACTGGTAACTGGTGTAGGTCAAACCAAATCACTATGAGAACAAGGTGAAACTAATGTAGGTCAAACCAAATCACTATGAGTACAAGGTAATACTGGTGTAGGTCAAACCAAATCACTGTGAGTACAAGGTAATAATGGTGTAGGTCAAACCAAATCACTATGAGTACAAGGTAATACTGGTGAAGGTCAAACCAAATCACTATGAGTACAAGGTAAAACTCGTGTAGGTCAAACCAAATCACTATGAGAACAAGGTGAAACTAATGTAGGTCAAACCAAATCACTATGAGTACAAGGTAATACTGGTGAAGGTAAAACCAAATCACTATGAGTACAAGGTAATACTGGTGAAGGTCAAACCAAATCACTATGAGTACAAGGTAATACTGGTGTAGGTCAAACCAAATCACTATGAGTACAAGGTAATACTGGTGTAGGTCAAACCAAATCACTTTGAAATTTGAGTACAATCCATGGTAGAAAAAATCTTATTACACAAATCTCAATTTGTCAGATATTATTGGTACAATCGATGTTTGTAAGACAAGTTTGATTGTGACACATGTTTTATTTTATTTGTGTGTTATATGTTTAAGTACTTCAGCTCAGCTTAGTTGTGTTTCATTTTAAATGAAATACTGTAAATTCCTTTGCTATCAAGTCTTAATATTTCAGTAGATTTAGCCATCATTTAATTATTTTATTTTTGAAAATGAAAAATCCCCTGATGACGAATCCCTCGAAAAGGAAGTAATAATCTTGAGAAACAAAATACAAAATAAGTGACAGATGAAACCCTTTGAATGTTTTTTTCTCCCTATAAAGGCCAATCTCCTGAACTTTATGGAGAGCATGACTCTCAATTGGATTAAATCACCCTTGTACTTCCTGTATCATGCCAATATCATAATATGTAGTTGTTTGTCTTATGACAATAATGAACTGTTGTCAAATCATTGTTAACCATTATAGAATGGGTCTGTTCCAACACATTGTTAACCATTAAAGAATGGGTCTGTTCCAACACATTGTTAACCAATATAGAATGGGTCTGTTCCAAAACATTGTTAACCATTATAGAATGGGTCTGTTCCAACACATTGTTAACCATTATAGAATGGGTCTGTTCCAACACATTGTTAACCATGATAGAATGGGTCTGTTCCAAAACATTGTTAACCACTATAGAATGGGTCTGTTCCAACACATTGTTAACCATTATAGAATTGGTCTGTTCCAACACATTGTTAACCACTATAGAATGGGTCTGTTCCAACACATTGTTAACCATTATAGAATGGGTCTGTTCCAACACATTGTTAACCAGTATAGAATGGGTCTGTTCCAACACATTGTTAACCATTATAAAATAGAATGGGTCTGTTCCAACACATTGTTAACCATTATAGAATGGATCTGTTCCAAAACATTGTTAACCACTATAGAATTGGTCTGTTCCAAAACATTGTTAACCACTATAGAATGGGTCTGTTCCAACACATTGTTAACCATTATAGAATGGGTCTGTTCCAACACATTGTTAACCAGTATAGAATGGGTCTGTTCCAACACATTGTTAACCATTGTAGAATGGGTCTGTTCCAAAACACTGTTAACCATTATAGAATGGGTCTGTTCCAAAACATTGTTAACCACTATAGAATGGGTTTGTTCCAACACATTGTTAACCATTATAGAATGGGTCTGTTCCAACACATTGTTAACCATTATAGAATGGGTCTGTTCCAACACATTGTTAACCATTATAGAAAGGGTCTGTTCCAACACATTGTTGACCATTATAGAATGGGTTTGTTCCAACACATTGTTAACCATTATAGAATGGGTCTGTTCCAACACATTGTTAACCATTATAGAATGGGTCTGTTCCAACACATTGTTAACCATTATAGAAAGGGTCTGTTCCAACACATTGTTGACCATTATAGAATGGGTCTGTTCCAACAAATTGTGAACCATTATAGAAAGGGTCTGTTCCAACACATTGTTGACCATTATAGAATTGGTCTGTTCCAACACATTGTTAACCATTATAGAATAGAATGGGTCTGTTCCAACACATTGTTAACCATTATAGAATTGGTCTGTTCCAACACATTGTTAACCATTATAGAATTGGTCTGTTCCAACACATTGTTAACCATTTATGTTGAGAATAGTACGAAGTAATAACGTTACGTTTCCCGTATTTACGTTCACATGTTTGTGATGTTACTTTCACCTTGTATGGGCTTCGCCATTGTAAATATTATACGCAAAGTACATATACGACTTACTTAGTTTATTCCTCACATTTTTGGTGCCGTGACCAGGATAAGATGGACAGCAAGCTAAAAGCTGTCAGAGCTGGTCACAAAAGTGCAGTAAAGAGACTTTTACGGAAAGCGGAAGATGATGATTCAAACTTTGACAATGAAAAAAGTGATTAACTTTTAGAAACATTAATTCAAAAACAGAAAACTGTTAGTGCATTGGACGAAGATATTATGAATTCCTTAAAGGAGGAGGACATTGAGGAAGAAATTTTTAATGCAGATGAATACAAATTCTTTTTGAACACCAAAATACGACATATACGGAAAACATTCGCAAACAAAGTATGAACTGATGTCCCACAGCATGATCACGCATTAGGCCAAAATAAAAATATTGTATGTTTGCCCAAACGCGACCGACCCAAAAAAAACCCGCCGACTCAAATTCTTTTTTTGCCGTTTTTTGGAAGAATTTTTTTTTCGGATCTTTTTCATGTCCGCTCCGTCATCGTATAAAACTTAATGTACGTCGTCTTTGCGTTTGAAAGTAACTGTGAATAAGATTTAAAGAAAGCGTGTAAGAGACGCAGTTAATCGATATTCGATGTTCTCAGTTTTTATCTTCTGATTTAACGAACGGTTACTTCTGCTTGGGTGCCGGCTTTGTCAAAAATAATATTTTCACAAAGTTTTCATTTTTTACCAAGTCGATGAAACAATGATAATTAAAGAAATTCAGACATAAACGATTCATTTTCTGAAGAACAGAGATTTAAGCATTGACTTTACAGTGTGAAGCAGATTATTTAATAAAAAGACAACTTTTTATCACTTCATTCACTTCCGGTACTTGTTACACGAGATCGTACATCAAACTAACTTTCGGTGACAAAATAAGTTTGTTACTTCATTTGAACGTGATAAAAATTGCCTCCAGTAAATGTTTAATCCATTTATTGCATTAAAAACGTTATATTCCTTTCCAAATAGCTAGTCAAACATCGTTTATTTTTGTAAATTTTCTTCGTCCGCCATTAACTATTTTCTTACTACGGATCGGAAACGGACCAGCTATGACCGGAATCCGTATTTTTACAATAATAACTACGGACGCATGAATGGAATAGCTGACAAGGAAATTGGTCCCAAATGGAAAAATTACGCATTCCACACGCATTAACAGACTATTTGTTATATTTACTTGATTAATGTATATAATTCCATATATATGGATTGTTTCAAAATATTGATTAAACTTGCTTAATGAACTCTGGGACTATAATACTAATATCAATATATATGGCCCAGCTTAACTTTGTATATCTTTTGATGAGAAACACTGAAATTCATAAACATGATAAACAAGATAGTTTTTTAATTGAATTGTGATTTATATATTATAATTTCTTTATCTTTTTGTCATAAAAAAAAATCTTTTTAGTGCTAGATATTTAGTTGGTAGTTTC
The DNA here is from genome assembly GCF_021869535.1 of Mytilus californianus. NCBI lineage: Eukaryota > Metazoa > Mollusca > Bivalvia > Mytilida > Mytilidae > Mytilus > Mytilus californianus. The sequence goes on from NW_026262581.1 coordinate 1,810,414, forward strand.
TCACAAGAACCTAAACTTAAACAACTTTGAATTTGAACTTTTACTTTAATTGTTTACTCAGATATGAATTGAACAATATTTAAAGAACATTATTTACATATGACCCTTTGTACTATAGGTAGTAAAAACCAAAACATTGTAGCACTGTGTGCAAAGGAGCACTTCTCTTTCAAATCTCACCACTTCTCCCTATCAGTTTCAAAAAGAGAAGTCACTTCTCCCTAAGATTCTGAAGTAGTGTGAGCCCTGCATGATTATGCATTTAAGGATGTACTTAGGTCAGGTTTTGGAATTTCTGTCAGATGTTTGGACTCTGGTTTTTTCCTACAATACAGGGTAAAATATTTTGCCCCATGACCCCCATTTTTTTTCATATATAATACTTTAATTAATAACTCATAAAAGGTCATATACCAAAATTTAAGCAGATTGTAGATTTCTTCTCTTTCCATTAGTTTGCATCTTAACTTAAATGCTCTCGAAGTCTTCTGACTTATAATATCAATTTTAAATTCTACATTTTTCTAATTTCACCAAAGTACATCCTTAAAGACTCACCTTTTTGCCTGCAACAGTCCAATTCATCATTTGATTTATTGTAATAAGTATGTGAAATTATTAATACTGAGAAATAAAAAAAAATGTTGTCTATGGGTTAGAATTATTTGAATAATTGCATGTCTACAGTTAAAACTAAAAATATTTTCAACTAATAAGATCAAATTTGAATCTTTTCCTGAATGATCACCATGTCTTACAGAGTCATGCCTTCATCATTTTCCTCAAACAACTTCAACTACTTGTTACCTGAAAGTCTTGATATAGTGATAATAATATTTATGTGATCAACTTTATAGAAAAAAATGGTGTTTGATTAGGACTAAATTGGAGTTCAGATACCCCCAGAATGCAGGATTTTTGCACCATTTTAGAAAAAAAAAACCCTCGCCGTGATGGGCGCCCCCTCGCCGTGATGGGCGACCCCTCGCGGTGATCTCGTCGCACCGGACGTGTATGACGTCCGCAATCCTTGCCTGCCACTTTAATTATTAATCCTGCTACTTCAAAACCTAGTGACATCCCTGTAAAGAAGTAAAACATGTGAAAATGGCAGACAGTTTTTCATGGCTTTTGATTGTCTCTACAAAGGTTTGACGGAAAAAAAGATATACTGTTTTAATATTTTCATGCAAATTCTGATAAAAAAAAAAAGAATTTGCCTACCTACCTACCCACACCCAGTCGTCATGGGTCGGGTTTGGGCAAACTGAAATATTTTTAATTGTGGCCTTACCTTCTCACACTTTTGAAAACATTAATCAACACAGTTCTGTTCGGTACACAACACAAATGCATCCCGTACAGCAACCTAGCAACCAAAATCACCATTTGCCGAAACTTACATTACCCATGTTCAACGGAGAAATTCTGACTTGGCAAACATTTTGGGACTCATTTGAATCTTCCGTCCATTACAATGTAACACTCACAGACGTACAGAAATTTAGTTATTTAAAATCCCAGCTTGTTAATGATGCTGCAAGAACTATTGACGGTTTACCGCTCACAAACTCAAATTACATGGAAGCTATTAAACTTTTAAAGGAGCGCTTCGGACAATCGCATAAGATTACAAATGCTTATATGCAAGCTATGCTAGAACTTAGAGCACCACAAAACAACCTACTCAGTCTACATGGGTATTACGACAAGTTAGAGGCATATATAAGAGGTCTTGAATCGTTAGGCCACTCCGGAGAATCGTATGGTGCATTACTTATTCCGATAATACTGAACAAGCTTCCGTCAGAAATACGACAACACTTAGCTCGTGAAAACGGTTCCGATAATTGGGAATTGATTGATTTGAGACGTGGAATTTTGAAAGAAATCACTATAATTGAAGCTGGACAACGCTCGTCGTCGTTTATGGATTTAATGCATCCTAACGCAATGACCGCATCGTTTTTGACAAGCGCTAATAGAAAAGGTGAACCGAGTAAAGTAGATACATTCGATAACCATGAGAGACAAACACCAAATAATCGACAAAAACCTTGCATATTTGCCAGAACTTACATAACCCTGCAAAATGCTCAAATGTTACAGATAACGACAAACGCCTATCAATCGTCAAACAAAAGAAGTTATGTTTTAACTGCTTAGGATCACACCGTTCTGTAGATTGTAAATCGAAATTTTGCTGCCACCAGTACCATAAAAAGCACCACACAAGTCTTTGCCATGAAAATACATGTACTAATAATAAGCAAAAGTCACTAAATGCTGTAGTTAATGATAGCGAAAATACATTGATTGCCGCAAGTTTTCATTCATCCTGTTCGAACGTGCTTCTAAAAACTGTGTTGACCAGTTGGGGGAAATCGATACGTTGATCTGCACATTTTGTTTGATGAAGGAGCACAGCAATCTTTTGTTACCGAGGAGTTAGCGTCGAAAATAGACTTACAAATACTAGGAACAGAAACCATACATTTATCGGCATTTGGAAGTACCGACAACAAAGTCCGTCATTTGTCAAGAGCATGCATATTTGTAGAGTCGTTAAATAGAATGAAAATTCCAGTTGAGGTTCTAGTAGTACCAAACATCGCCAGCCCATTAACCAATTACATCGGTAATGGTATATGAGAATTCAAGTACCTGAAAGGACTACGTTTAGCTCATCCGTTTACAGAAGACAACTCTTCTTTTGAAATTTCCTTGCTCATCGGAGCTGATTTCTATTGGGATTTCATAGAGGATACAATATTAAGAGGAAATTGTCCAACCGCCATAAAGTCAAAACTTGGTTATTTGTTGTTTGGTCCAATTCCAACGTTGCCGTGGAAACCAGATCACGAACCCTTACCTACCAACTTCTTCGTTACGAAACGAAGAACTGAAAGCGTCATTCGAAAATTAAGTCAAGATCCCAAATTGCTTAAGGTATATGGACAGATAATCAAGGATCAAGAACACCGAGGATTTATTGAGAAGGTTAAGGATCCCGATATTAGTAAAGGTATTGTACATTATATTCCGCATCATCCTGTTAAGAAGGATTCAACAACTACGCCCATAAGGATAGTGTACGATTGCAGCTGCCGACAGTCATCACAGTTACCGAGTCTTAATGTTTGCCTAATGAACATACCCCCAATTTTAAACGACCTTACAAAGATTTTAATAAGATTTCGATTGAACCCCGTTGCCATAGTAACTGACATTGAGAAGGCATTTTTACATGTCGAACTCCATGATCAGGACCGTGATGTCACACGATTTTTATGGTTAAATAACCCTGTTGATACACAAAGCGATTTAGAGACATATAGGTTCAAGTCTGTACTATTTGGAGTGACGTGTTCACCGTTTATCTTAAATGCTGTACTGCTGAAACACTTACAGCAAACAGAAAATGAAACTACTAAAATACTCACAAGGGATTTATATGTTGACAACATTTTATCTAGCATTTGCAATGAAACTCAAGCCTTAACTTATTTCAAGGAAGCGCGACAATTGATGTTAAATGCAGCATTTAATCTTCGCTCATGAACCTCAAACAACTAAAATGTGAGAAATCTAGCTATCAAGGAGGACGTGTTAAATACTGACAATCTTGCGCAAAACGAGTTATACCGTCTGTATCATCACATATTACAAAACGAGAAATTCTGAAAGAACCTTCAAAGATTTTGACCCGCTAGGATTTTTAAGCCCAGTTAGTATACAAGCAAAGATTTTGATGCAAGATTTGTGGAAAGAATGCTATGATTGGGATGAACCCCTACCCAAAAATCTACAGCTACAATGGAAGGATCTGGCAAAAGACATAGGAATCGTTACAAGTATGAAATTACCTAGACTATACTTTACCGGAAATACAAGCTCAAGATCACTACATGTATTTGTCGACGCAAGCATGAAAGCGTATGGAGCTGTAGCATACATGTATCTATCGAAAGGACATAGTGCCTTATTAGTGATGGCAAAAACACGAGTTGCACCTGTTAAAAAGCTTACATTGCCACAATTAGAATTAATGGCCGCCGTAATAGGAGCTCGCTTGACACAACATCTTAAATCTACTTTGGAATATACAGATGTGACACTTTGGTTGGACAGCCAAATTGTATTTCAATGGCTAAATACGTCAAAACCGTTGAAACGCTTGGTATCGAATCGAATTAAAGAGATTAAGGAATTAACGGAAGAATGCAAATGGAAATACTGCCCGACAAATTGTAACCCTGCTGATTTGCTCACTTGTGGTATAACCGCAAAACAGTTTATGGAGAGCGTATTATGGAAAACAGGACCGACTTGCCTAATTCAAAATTCAACCATCTTGGAAACAAATATACTAAGTCTATGAGAAACACTAGGGAATTAAAACCAGATGAATTACAGCAATCAACTATATAACGATGTTGCCAAGCGACAGCATACCCCGGTGAAGTATGTGCACTCACATTAAAAAATGCACAGAACACCAAACTTCCATGACTTCGACAACTTCAATTATATTTAGATAAAAACAATTTAATGAGATGTAAAGGTAGAATTCATAATGCGCCATTATCAGAATCAGCAAAACATCCTTATATTTTACCAGCAAATCACCGATTGTCAAAGCTTATAGTGTTGCACTCACACGAACTAGTAATGCATTCTGGAGTTAATGCCACCATTACACAAATCCGTCAAACATTCTGGATATCGTCTTTGCGCCAATTCACCTGAAAATTACTTCACAGATGTACAGCTTGCAATAAGATCAACGGAAAACCGTACAGGGCACCAGACCCTCCACCGTTACAGAAAATAACACTTCAAGAAGCACCGCCTTTCACAGTTACAGGTATAGACTTTACAGCAGAGCTTCAAGTCAAGGAAAATGATGGTACATTTATTTACGTGTGCGTCGACAAGAGCTGTGCATTTGGAGATAATACCAACTATGAACAAAGAAACTTTTTTACTTGGATTTAGTCAATTTACAAGTAGGAAATCATTACCGCAGATCGTTATGTCAGAGAATGCGCTTTCTTTTATTTCAGCATCACAGGGGATAAAACAGCTATGTGAGTCAAAGAAAATTGAAGAAGCTCTATCTTCTTTTGGAGTTGAATGGAGATTCATTCCGAAGCGTGCACCCTGGTTCGGAGGGTGGTGGGAGAGATTAATTGCACTGACAAAAACAAATTTGAAAAAGACACTAGGACGTGCGTTAATCAATTTGGATAGGTTAAAGACATTTGTCACAGAAATAGAGAATTTCCCGTATTTACATTCACATGTTTGTGACGTTACTTTCACCTTGTATGGGCTTCGCCATTGTTAATATTATATGCAAAGTAAACACAACGCAAAGTACATATACGACTTACTTAGTTTATTCCTCACAATTATAGCATGGGTCTGTTCTAAAACATTGGTAACCATTATAGGATGGGTCTTTTCAATTTCTGTGGCATTATTTATTTTTGTGCATAATTAATTAGAATTTTGAAAGGTAAAAGACTATTGAACATTTAATGGAATGCAAATTTCATTTAGAAAATATTCATTCAGAGAATAAGAATGATATGTCAGTCTTACATCAAATGAAACCACCAACATTATCCAGAAACAAACAAACTGTGTTCAGTCATTTCTAAATCTTTGTTGTTTAAATAGGTTTATTGTGTTTCAGGAATGATTGATACAATTATAGCTCAGAATAAGGAGAAAGAAGAGCTAGAAAAGGCTAAACAATTAGCCAAGTTAGCGAAATTGTCTAAACATAGCAAAATACCAGGAACTGACCCTGGGTCATTTTCTGTTCACTCCCACACAAGGTCAGGACAAACTGTAGACAATCAAGCAATGTACAGTGTTTCTGGTTTTGAAGATGAATTAAAACATGGCAGTCAGAAATCATCTATTAGAAAGAAACGAAAAAGTGTAAAACATTCACATGAAGGTGATCTCCACCACTGAGTTGATTGATATCGTCACCACAGTTAAAGTTTACAAACTAACTACCGGCAACCTTTTAACTTGTATCCCTTACCCACTATTTACCGCATTAATCACCAGAGAAATTTATCAAAATAATTCAATTCACACTTTTAATTTTGTTGCACATGCACATGAAAATTATTGCTTTTGTTTTGGTAAATATTTATTTCTGTTTATCTCGTTGATAAGGGGAGATGTCCCGTCTAATAAATCCATTTTGGAAGATTTTGTTTGATGAACTTTTTTTTCTTGAATTATTTATCATTATAATTTTTTTTATTATTGAGCAAACATTTTCAAATGAAACAAAAAAATATGTAAATTTAGCTTATGTTTTTAAAATATTAGCTAGCTAAAACAACATCCTTTTATATTTTTAAAGGGATTTTATTACACATTTTAAAGATATGTTATATATTTATTTTATATCAAATTGCTAAGCTATTTATGCTTAGAAAATATACAACTCCTGAAGACTTAAGGTAAAAATATTCTATTCATTTACAAATAATATTCCCTATTCTCTACAGCTGGAATGTCAGAGGGAAGCTCTGCACAGCAGCAACAGCAGGAAACTCAAGAACAGGAAGCCAGTACAACAGAAAAGCAGGAGGAAAGCAAAAAGGCAGTAGAGGAACCAGAAGACAAAACCAGTAAATACAATCTGAAGGATGTGAGTCTGAAAGACTTATCTAAAGGTGACAAAGTTGTTAGGAAGAAGAAACGTCCTGACTCAACAAGAAACAAAGAAGCAGATCATGATCATAAGAAGGAAGGAAGTAGTGATGAAGAGGAAGAACTAACAGTAAGTATAAATAAGGAATAAAATAACTCAAACAATAAATATAATAAAGGAATAGAATAACTCAAACAATAAGTGTAATGAAGGAATAGAACAACTCAAACAATAAGTATAATGATGGAATAGAATAACTCAAACAATAAGTGTAATGAAGTAATAGAATAACTCAAACAATAAGTATAATGAAGGAAAAGAATAACTCAAACAATAAGTATAATGAAGGAAAAGAACAACTCAAACAATAAGTATAATGAAGGAATAAAATAACTCAAACAATAAGTATAATGAAGGAATAGAACAACTCAAACAATAAGTATAATGAAGGAATAGAATAACTCAAACAAAAAGTATAATGATGGAATAGAATAATTCAAACAATAAGTATAATAAAGGAATAAAATAACTCAAACAATAAGTATAATAAAGGAATTAAATTACTCAAACAATATGTATAATAAAGGAATAAAATAACTCAAACAATAAGTATAATGAAGGAATAGAATAACTCAAACAATAAGTATAATGAAGGAATAGAATAACTCAAACAATAAGTATAATGATGGAATAGAATAACTCAAACAATAAGTATAATAAAGGAATTAAATAACTCAAACAATAAGTATAATGAAGGAATAGAACAACTCAAACAATAAGTATAATGATGGAATAGAATAATTCAAACAATAAGTATAATAAAGGAATAGAATAACTCAACCAATAAACTCAAACAATTAGTATAATGAAGGAATAAAATAACTCAAACAATAAGTATAATGAAGGAATAGAACAACTCAAACAATAAGTATAATGAAGGAATAGAACAACTCAAACAATAAGTATAATGAAGGAATAGAATAACTCAAACAATAAGTAAAATGAAGGAATAGAATAACTCAAACAATAATTTTAATAAAGGAATAGAATAACTCAAACAATAAGTATAATGAAGGAATAGAACAACTCAAACAATAATTATAATGATGGAATAGAATAACTGAAACAATAAGTATAATAAAGGAATAGAATAACTCAACCAATAAACTCAAACAATGAGTATAATGAAGGAATAAAATAACTCAAACAATAAGTATAATGAAGGAATAGAATAACTCAAACAATAAGTATAATGAAGGAATAGAATAACTCAAACAATAAGTATAATGAAGGAATAGAATAACTCAAACAATAAGTATAATGAAGGAATAGAATAACTCAAACAATAAGTATAATGAAGGAATAGAATAACTCAAACAATAAGTATAATGAAGGAATAGAACAACTCAAGCAATAAGTATAATAAAGGAATAAAATAACTCAAACAATAAGTATAATGAAGGAATAAAATAACTCAAACAATAAGCATATTATAGGAATATAATAACTCAAACAATAAGTATAATGAAGGAATAGAATAACTCAAACAATAAGTATAATGAAGGAATAGAATAACTCAAACAATAAGCATATTATAGGAATATAATAACTCAAACAATAAGTATAATGAAGGAATAGAATAACTCAAACAATAAGTATAATGAAGGAATAGAACAACTCAAACAATAAGTATAATGAAGGAATAGAATAACTCAAACAATAAGTATAATGAAGGAAAAGAACAACTCAAACAATAAGTATAATGAAGGAATAGAATAACTCAAACAATAAGTATAATGAAGGAATAGAACAACTCAAACAATACGTATAATGAAGGAATAGAACAACTCAAACAATAAGTATAATAATGGAATAGAATAATTCAAACAATAAGTTTAATAAAGGAATAAAATAACTCAAACAATAAGTATAATAAAGGAATTAAATTACTCAAACAATACGTATAATAAAGGAATAAAATAACTCAAACAATAAGTATAATGAAGGAATAGAATAACTCAAACAATAAGTATAATGAAGGAATAGAATAACTCAAACAATAAGTATAATAAAGGAATAGAATAACTCAAACAATAAGTATAATAAAGGAATAAAATAACTCAAACAATAAGTATATTAAAGGAATAGAATAACTCAACCAATAAGTATAATGATGGAATAGAATGACTCAAACAATAAGTATAATAAAGGAATAAAATAACTCAAACAATAAGTATAATGAAGGAATAGAATAACTCAAACAATAAGTATAATGAAGGAATAGAATAACTCAAACAATAAGTATATTAAAGGAATAGAATAACTCAACCAATAAGTATAATGATGGAATAGAATGACTCAAACAATAAGTATAATAAAGGAATAAAATAACTCAAACAATAAGTATAATGAAGGAATAGAATAACTCAAACAATAAGTATAATAAAGGAATAGAATAACTCAAAAAATAAGTATATTAAAGGAATAAGATTACTAAAACAGTAAACAGCTAAAAGACTTTATTTAACTATGCATTACAATTTGTGTTTTATATTAAACATATATAAATGAAGATGAGTCTCCACCAAATGTTTGTCTCCTTTTTTTTAAAACTAATATTTTATATAAAAAATTGATTTAACAAGCTACAATAAAATCTAACCCACATCTCATTTTTCTCTTATGACTATGAATTTTCTAGAAATTGCCAAATTTTAGAATTTCTGTGAAAAGGAGAAAAACCTTCACTTAAAGGGCCTTTCTTGGGATGGTCAGAAACTTATCTTATGGTAGAATTGGCTTGACTTGATTGTTGGTGTTTGATGCCACCTGCAGCACTATTGGTTGATGGTGGTCAGTTTTTATTGGTGGAAGAAGCTTGAGTGCACTGAGAGAAACATCAACCTTTTTGACAATCCTAGTCAAATATGAATTGAGTCGAACATAGCTGCCACCTGCAGGGTTTGAACTCACAACCTCAGAATTGACCATTTATTCCTAAGATTTGATTTTTGTCTTGCCTGCGACGAAATTTGCAGTATGCTAGACATAGGTATTACTATCCAGCGGCGGGGTCATAAACTATTTGTATAAATCTTTATATTTCAGAAGGTAGAAGAGCTGGATACTTCATACCTTGTATGCAGATACCTTATGTTACGAAGTTTCCGTTGTCATATGCCCATTGTCCTTGACCTCATTATCATGGTTCAGTGACTGCTTGAAAAAACAAATTACAGTTTTTTGTCATGTGAATTTCTCACTTATTATGAGTAATAGGATAACTGTATTTGGTAAATGGGTTACTTGCAACATATACATGTCCATCAGACAGAGTTAATCTGACCTCGACCTCAATTCATGGATCAGTGATCAAGGTTAAAGTTACGTGATTAGGTCTGTTTCTCAGATACTACAAGCAGCAGGTCAACTATATGTGGTGTATGGAATGATTGTAAGGGGTACATGTCAGACTGGCAGGTTTCATCTGACCTTGACCTCATGTTCATGGTTCTTTGGTCATTGTTAATATTTTGTGTTTTGGTCTGTGTTTCAAGTACTGTAAGCAATAGGTCAACTATATTTGATGTATGGAATGATTGTAAGGTTTACATGTCTGTCTAGCTGGTGTCATCTGACCTTGACCTCATTTTCATGGTTCATTGGTCAATGTTAAGTTTTTGTGTTTTGGTCTGTTTTTCAAATACTAATAGCAATGGGTCAATTATAGTTGGTGTATGGAATTATTGTAAGGTGTACATGTCTGTCAAGCCAGTATCATCTGACCTTGACCTCATTTCCATGGTTCATTGGTTAACGTTAAGTTTTTGTGTTTTGGTCTGTTTTTCGATTACCATAAGCAATGGGTAAACTATATTTGGTGTGTGGAATAATTGTAAGGTGTACATGTCTGTGTGACAGTTTTTATCTAAGCTTGACCTCATTGTCATGGATCTTTAAGAATGTTAAGTTTATGTGATACTTGTAGTAAAACCTTTATCTTTAAGACTTTCAACTTAAAATCAATGGTCAGTAAAACAGGCGAGATATTTCTTCAGCGTGTGCACTCTTGTTTTCAAATAAAAGATCTTTAGAAAACAATTCTTTTTAAATGATTATAAAACCTAACGTGGTTCTTGTTTCTATTTCCATTAAAGCTAGATATTATCAGACTAAATCATATTGTGTAATTCAGCTTTGGTATTGACAAATAACAAAACAAGTAACATTTTAGACAAAGTATCTTCTGAACATGGAACCTAATACAGTTCTTGTATCACTTGTTTGAAGAATCAATATAAGGAGATGTAGGTTAATCGTTGGTTCCTATTTCATTTAGTTTTGTTTTTTTTTTGCTTTAATTTTGTTTTGTTTCGTTTCATTTCTTTTTGTTTGATTCTCACTTTATAGGCACAACAATTATATTATGGTACTGCTCTGTCCATACCTAAAGGAATTTTGACCCTTCATAGATTTGAACAGAAATTTTACTGTTGTATTTTCTAAAATACCTAAAATTGTTTTCAGGAGGTACAAAAGAAACTGAAAGAACATAAACTAAAAGAACAAAAAGAGCTGAGAAGAAAACAAATGTTAGAACGTAGAATGCAACAAAAGAAGAAAGGACCAACTCCTGAAGAATTACTAGAACTGAAACGGCAAGAATTACTAAAACAGCAAAGTGAGAGAATGGACATAGCTCCTCATCTTAGGGTAAGCCATTCATATTCATATGTTTATGTTGTAGCTAGAGTATTGATTGTTGTCATTTTTTGCAAGAATGGAATAAGTACTATTCATTTAACAAAAATAAGGGATAATAATTAGTTGAATTAATAAAATTATAGATTTTAACTATTTATAGATTCATTTATGGGCTCTCCATTAAGTAATTTTTTTAAAATGAACTAGTATTTGATCACATTCAGTAAGCATAGTGACTGGTACTATTATTTAGTACCAAAGGTCAGTGTTGTTTTTAAGCTGTTGGCATTTTTTGTTGGTAACTTGAAATCTTGATTTTCTTCACAAGATAGATTTTAGTATACCAGTAATACATGATACCTAGTCGTACCAAATTTTTTCACTGAATACAAACTAAAAAATTACTAAACATCTTTTTCATTTGTCTTAAATGAACTTTTGATAGATTTGTCCAATTTAAATCTGTTCACCATAGTAGTAAGATTTATTTAAAGTTTTTTGTTACCTAAATAAATTTTAGGGGAGCATTAGATTGCCACTCTATATATCATTCTGAATAATATCTTAAGCATTAAATAAAAGTAATATATATTGTTCTTATAATCCTTACATACAGGACAGCTATTACTTTCACTAGTGCCCCTTGATTTAATATAATTTAGCACAGTTGTTTATTTTAAACAAAAATTGAGGTGGTTTGCCAAATCAATTTTGTTAACTTTTTTAATCTATTAAAATAATGAATGATTCTGCCATATATCAGGAAATGATAATATCCCACAATATATCATTCTTACATCCAATAAATGTAAATATGTCCTTCTGTTCTGTCTGTCTCTTCTGCAGTGAGAGTGAATCCAAGATTAATTTGTTTAAAAGAAAGAGTTGTCTTTCTTTGGATGGTTTGCGCTCATACCAGTGTAATACTGAAGAAAGATAAGAAAGAAAAATTAATGCATTACTTACCTTTCTCTTATTCAAATAATCATGTAGTTAATATATAAAATATACCTCTATAACAAGTATCACTTAAAGAGATGAAGATGTATATTATATTGCTTTGCTTGTGCACTGTTGTGAGCATGCTTTAGCTGCATCCTTATTGTAGCCAAAACCAGCTCCCAATATGAAACCACTGGACAATCAAACATCAGCAGAGAAATTAAGAGAAGATCCTATGATAAAGGTAGACGATCAATCTATGATGGAGAGCATGGAAGAACAGCTTTGGGCTATGGAAGCCGGTGTTGAACCTAAACAACAAGGTTTAATGGGAACTAAACTTGAGTTACCTCCCCTGAGAAAAGGGACAGGTGCTCTAGGGATTAAAGCAAAATATAATCCAGACAGACCAAGGACCATGATAGGGGATAGAAGTAAAACCCCAAGCATGGCCCCAACACCAACAAGAGATTTAGACAGATTGGACACACCAGAACCAGTTCAACAGTTGGTGAGTATATTAGGTCATACCACAATCAAGAATCAGATCTCAACAGTTGGTGAGTATAAAAGAGTATAACAAAAATACCACAGTAAATAAAAAAAAGCCAAAATTGTGATACTAGGTCATACCACAATCAAGAACCTATTTTTAAATTAGTACACTAGGTCATACCACAATCAAAACCTGTTTTCAAATAAGTATACTAGGTCATACCACAATCAAGAACCTGTAATCAACAGTTGTTAAGTATACTAAGTCATATCCCAATCAAGAACCAGATCTCAACAGATGGTGAGTATACAAGGTCATACCACAATCAAGAACCTGTTTTCAACAGTTGGTGAGTATACTGAGTCATACCACAATCAAAAACCAGATCTCAACAGTTGGTGAGTATACTAGGTTATACCACAATCAAAAACCAGATCTCAACAGTTGGTAAGTATACTAGGTCATACCACAATCAAAACCTATTTTCAACAGTATGTGAGTTTACTTATAACACAATCAAAACCTGTTTTCAACAGTATGTGAGTATAATTATAACACAATCAAGAACCTGTTTTCAACAGTTGGTGAGTATACTCATATCACAATCAAACGATTAAAGAAGATTCCTATTTGTCAGTCTGGAAATTGATTCTATATCTTCAGGTTCATGAGTTCATATGTATGGTTTAGAAACACAGTAATATAAGAAAAGAAGAAGAGAACATGCAGCTTTTTAATTTTAGTTTTCCAATAATTTTTTTTTGAACATTTAGAGGAAAATAAATGAAGATGTGTGAGCCTAACATAATTGTCATTCAGAAATAGTTACAGATGCATTTATCATGTATAACGTATAAGCTGTTATCTTTAGATAATCTCAAATCAGGTTTACATGTTGATATAATTGCCTACATAATAAGCAATACACATAATTACATAGTAATATTTAGATTTGGAAATCACCAGTACTTATAATATCAATGACTGTATACTTTCTTACTTTAGATAGAAGCACTTTATTTAAATATCAAATCTTTTACTTATAGTTCATATATCACAAAATATACATTTCACTAAATAATATTTTTTTTATTTTTGCCAGTAATGTTTTTTATTATGCTTTGGTATTGTTTATGTGTTGTATGATTGCTTGCTGCAGTGTTGTGACATTGTAAATGTGTTTCAGCAAATCATAGGTTAGATTTAAATTGTAAACATCAATCAGTAATTTGATGTTTGGAAAATTATTTAATTGTACATGAATAAAATACTGATTTGTTAAAAAATTTCCAAAACATATCTTATCCCCTTATAACTTTTTATGATGACATAATAACTTAATTAGATGGTTAATTTTTTAACCTTTAGAAAATTCGTTATTTAAGCTATCCATTATAATTTAGACCTCAATGCCCCACCACAAAATAACCCCAAGACAACAACTTCCTTACTCAGGTTATTCCCCCTTTCTGTCAATCAAAGTTCAATTTTTACCAAAAAAAGGTATTTTGTAAAGAGTAAATTAGACAAAAAGTAAGTCACTTATAATATGAAAGATAAAAAGACAGAAATAATTGGTATAAATTGAAAGACACTGTGAACTCACCAATATATTATACAAAAAGTATGACAAAGACAATACTGACAAGTTATCAATGCCATATATATCAGAAATGAATCAGGGGCAGATCCAAGGTTTGAGGAAAGGTGTACACCCTCTACTCCCTCACCTGAATCCACCACTGTGAAAGGTATGACTTGTAATGAAGTAGAGGGGACTTACAGAACGTCCTTTGTGTTCAAATCAATGTTCAGTTCCACGTCACATGTGTTTATGCATCCTCAGCTACTTTTTTATACTGATTGACAGAAAGCCATATATTTGTGTACAGTTCCACCTTGGACAGATCCAACATGAAAAATAAATTTAGGGTCACATGACAGGTATTTTGCAGTTCACTATTTTATATGGTATGATATCAAAATTAGGTAGATTTTCTGCTTTAGTGACTGGTTTACAACAGAGTTCAGTTTCCAGATACATGTACTTATATAGATAGGTGCATCTAGAAAAATATATTAGACTGTCATCAAAATTAGATTGTGTTTAACCTGCATTTGATGCTTGACTTTGGTCAAAAATTATGTCTGAGATTTTTTTGCCAATACAGTTCAACCCTCAAGCATGTAATGTTGTGTTTTGATGGGGTTCATTGTATGATGTCACTCTTAATACAATCAGTTCATTTTAACCTTCTTGTAATCCTTTTTTTCTTTTAAACAAATGCTACTTCTTTATTAATAGAAGGAGAAGTGGTATATCTGCAAATGAGTCTACTATCAAAGACCAAAAGACAAGGATGTGAACAGCTACAGGTCAATGTTAGGCCTTCAACAATGAGTAAACTTATAAATTAAACTAAATTATAAAAGGCTCGTATTCATTACCAGTTTTATTGATAACATAATTACAATTGGAAGGTAGTTGTAGGGAATGTGACAAAATTTTATTCATATATGTAATTGTAGATAATCTAATGTTTATTCATTGCTATGTAGGTTTTTTTCTATAAACATAGGTAATACAATAAAAGAATGGTTGATAGATATTTCTGATTTGATAGAATGTATTATTTTTTATACAGAAACCTGGTGAACCAGATGACTATTTGGATAAATCACATAAAACAGGTTAGTACCATCTTATTAATTATCACTTTTCTATTTTATGCAGACTTTTTCTCAAATTTAACAGTAAGAAATGAAGCAAAAAAAAAACCAATACATTTTAGTATATATTTTGATCAATTGTATGCATGATTATTATTTTGAGTTATTTAAATGTTTTTTGCACAAAAGTGAATGAGACAACTAGGAAATTAGCTGATGGAAAAGAAGAAGATCTCCCACAAGTTGGAGATGAATTGGACCCACGATGGTTGGATAGACCAAGGTCAAGGATTGACAGGTCTGGTGCCGAGACCCCTACAGCTGCACTAAGGAGACTTAAAGACCAAAAAGCTAACTCACAGCCCATCAAAGTTATTTTACCTCGAGAGTCAGATCAGCAGCTTGAAGCATGTAATCCAGCCACTCTTGTTCTTAGCTTTTAAACTGACTTTTCTTTGTATTTAATCATTCAGCTAACTAGATTTGACAAGAGTTTACAATTAATTATTTTTTTTATTAACACATATTTATTTGTCTTGTAGTTAATGTTTTGTTTTATTTATCCTTTAGTTTACCAGTAATCTACTTATTTTTACAGCTATACAAGATTTTAGTTTAATTAACTTAACCAAATTGTTTTATTTTGATACATTCTTTAACTGTTAATATTATAGTTGACTAACATATAGTTAACCAATTATTTACTTTGTCACTAACCAGGTTCTAGTTAATCTTAGCATGTTTTTTTTTATTAACCTTCTGCTAACTACTGTTTGTCCCACTTACATCAGAAATGTCATATCTTCACATTTAGACCTCAGAAACATACAGTGCATTAGGTTGGTCAAACAAAATATTCAAGACAGATGGTTATTTCTTAAAACAAATATATTATAAAAAGATCTTTTTTGTCCAGGCATGCTCTTAATGTTTCTGGTTCCAAAAACTGAAAGACATTGTCCTATTTTCATTTAGGTTGGTGGAAAATTGTTTATGCTAATTTTGACGACATGAAAAGAATCCTGATACCTTAATTTTCAAACAAGAAACCTTCTCCTTATCTATATATATATATTCATTGGTTTTACTTTGATGCATTGCAATAAAGGCCGTCAGTTCCGAAGTTGAAATTTTAGATAGAAATAGGGCATAATCAGATCTTTTTGAACCTATATCTTTTTACCATAATGGTTAGACTGAGAGTGGAACAAAAATTAGTGTCTATCCTTATCTAGTTATTGATGCACTGTTATTTTTACCCCTGCACACTGGTTACCTGTCTATTATATGCAATCCTGCTTTAAAAGCACAACAGTATAAGATACCATTGCGTACAAAGGGAAAAAAACTTATTATTTTAAAAAGGAAGTACAGTTTGTTTATGCTCCCTGTAGAAAAAAATTGTTTTACTTTCCTGTAATTTTCATACCATTGAACAGAAGATTAAAGAAAGGATATTTGTTTGTATTTCATAGTTATAAATTTTGTATTAAGATTTTTTTTCTAAACACAACACAAGAACAAAAGAACAAGCAAAACATTTAAAAAAAATTCCAAATTAAATTAATCATAGGAAATATTTGAGATTTTAATAAAGTTTTACAAGCTATAGTAGGTGATAAATCTTTTGCCTGTAGAAACAGATGGTGTAAATAAAAAGATTTTCAATATAAACCCATATCTTACGTATTTGTGAGTCTAATTAAATCTTGCATTAAAATATCTACCTATATTTGAATTTGAGCAACAAATTGTACATTCTGTAGGTGATCTTTTAAAAATTAAACCAGTCAAACTAATCAATGTTTATTTTTCAGATGGGTTTGTGTTATAATTTATTTTCATTCTTTTTTATGACATTTTGCACACTTGACTGTCATAGTGTTTAAAGAAAATGGTCCAATGAGTTTTTCCCTATTTTAAACTTTCCTATTTTAAAATTTGAATAAAGTATAACTTAATTTTATTATACATATATGATTAAGTTCCGTCCAATTTCAATTTTAATATAGAAAAAAATTGAGGTAGCTGTAATTATATTAATATTTTTATTCATTTTGTTTTTCGTGTTGATATTCATGATATTTCAAAGTATGAAGTTCAAGATCAAACAGGATTTACGCTGATTAATTGGATAACACATGAAAAATTGCAGTCTTTATTTCAATAAAGTGTTATAGTTTATTATGTGTTTTTCCAATATTTGAAGTTGCTAAGTAAGGTCTATAATTCAGTTATGGTATTCTTTCAGCACGTGCATCTCCAATATCTGAAGTAGAGGAAGGACATGCACACCAGACAATACATGATGCAGATGATGAATATACAGATAATGAAGAATTCAAACAGAGACTTCTTAAAAGAGGGGAGAAGATGGAAGAGCAAGATGAAACATTGTTAACAGAGGAGGAAAAGGGATTAGCTCATCAAAGACCTTATTCTTCATTCCATAGAAAGAAAATGTTACCAGGTATATTTATTTCTTCTGTTAAGTAAGTTGAAACATTGGTTAGGTATGGGTAATGTTTTTCCTGCCTCAACAATTGTTATGATTTTTGTCTGACTCGTCGCAGTATGCGAGACATAGGTATAACTATCCGGCGGCGTTAACTATTTGTATAAAGCTTTATATTTCAGAAGGAAGAAGACCTGTATACTTCATATCTTGTATGCAGATACCGTATGTTTCGAAGTTTCCGTCTGTCATATGTCCAATGTCCTTGACCTCATTTTCATGGTTCAACAACTGCTTGAAAAAAAATTTGAGTTTTTTTGTCATGTGAATTTCTCACTTATTGTGAGTAATAGGGTAACCATATTTGGTATATGGGTTCCTTGCAATGTCTACATGTATGTCATACAGGGTTAACCTGACCTCGACCTCATTTCATAGATCAGTGGTCAAGGTTAAAGTTACGTGATTAAGTCCATTTCTCAATTACTATAAGCAACAGGTCAACTATATGTGGTGTATGGAATGACTGTAATGGGTGCATGTCATTCTGGCAGGTTTCATCTGACCTTGACCTCATTTTCATGGTTTATTGGTCAATGTTAAGTTTTTGTGTTTTGGTCTGTTTTTCAAGTACTTAAGGCAATAGGTCAACTACATTTGGTGTATGGAATGACTGTAATGAGTGCATGTCAGTCTGGCAGGTTTCATCTGACCTTGACCTCATTTCCATGGTTCATTGGTCATTGTTAAGTTTTTGTGTTTTGGTCTGTTTTTCAAGTACTATAAGCAATAGGTCAACTATATTCGGTGTATGGAATAATTGTAAGGTGTACATATCTGTCTGGCAGGTATCATCAGACCTTGACCTTTTTTTCATGGTTCATTGGTCAATGTTAAGTTTTTGTGTTTTGGTCTTTTTTTTCAAATTTTATAAGCAATAGGTCAACGATATTCGATATATGGAAGAATTGTAAGGTGTACCTGTCTGTCTGGCAGGTATCATCTGACCTTGACCTCATTTTCATGGTTCATTGGTTAACGTTAAGTTTTTGTGTTTGGTCTGTTTTTCAATTATCATAAGCAATAGATCAAATATATTTTGTGTTTAAAAAAATTGTAAGGTGTATATGTCTGTCTGACAGCATTTATCTGACCTGAGTTTCTGTGATGCTTTTAGTTAAACCTTTATCTTTAAGATTTTCAACATAAAATCAATGGTCAGTAAAGCAGGCGAAACATTTCAGCGTGTGCACTCTTGTGTTGTTTAGGAACCACTTATGACAAGTGTTAGGTTGTTTGGTACCTTTAAATGTTGTAAATAGGACTTAAAATAGAAATTATGACTGTTCTAGCATCTTTCAACAGCAAGGGCTACAGGCATGATAGATTTACTAGTTCAGTTACTAAAATGTTTCTTTCTTCCTATTATCTGAAGATTTTTTAAAATACATACAGTCCCTAACAAATACTGCAACTTTTATGATGAGACTTCATGAAACCTGTAAGGAATGATGTTTTTGGATTTTCAATTTCTTGAGTGGCAGTATTCAAGCCACAGCTGTGGCTACCTTAGTTTCCTGTAGTAGTGAGCTCATCTTGATCCTGTTTTCCAAATTTAGTGCCTTCTTTTATTACATTGTTCAAGTTATTGGTCATCCTGTTGGTAGCTACACTATGCAGGTTTTTGTTGAGCCTACAACTTATGTCGCAGAAAGCGAGACATAGGGATAGTGACCGGCATGGGCATTAACTAACTACTTGAAAGCTTAATATTTCATAAGGTAGAATATCTGGATGCTTCATACTTTGTATATAGATGCCTTATGTTATGAAATTTCTGTCAGTTCATTGTCCTTGACCTCATTTTCATGGTTCAGTGACTTCTTGAAAAAAATGTTAAGATTTCTTGTAATCTTAATTTCTCTCTTATTATGAGTAATAGGATAACTATATTTAGAATGTGTACCTTGCAAGGTCCAAATGCCTGTCAGACAGTTTTCACTTGGCCTCGACCTCATTTCATGGATCAGTGAACAAGGTTAAGTTTTCGTGGTCAATCCAATCTCAGATTCTATAAGCAATAGGTCTACTATATTTGGTGTATGGAATGATTGTAAGGTGTACATATCCAACTGGCAGGTGTCATAACCTTGACCTTCATTTTCAGGGTTCTGTGATGCTTTATACAAATAGTTAACGCCGCTGCCGCCGAATATTAATACCTATGTCTCGCATACTGCGACTTTCATCACAGGCCAGACAAAATTTATTAAAGATAAGTTTTTTGTGTTTTGGTCTGTTTTTCTAATACTGTATGTTATAGGTCAGATATGTTTGGTGTATTGAAATATTTTACAAAGTACGTGTCAGTCTGGCAGGTTTTATTTGACCTTGACTTCATTTATAAGGTTCAATGCTTAATGTTAAGTTTTTGCGTTTGGTCTGTTTTTCTTAAACTATAAGCAATAGGTCAACTATATTTGGTGTATAATATGATTGTAAGGTGTATATGTCTGTCTGCCAGTTATCATCTGACCTCATTTTCATGGTTTATTGGTCAATGTTAAGTTTTTATGGTTTGGTCTGTTTCTTGTATACTATAAGCTTAGTTTAGTTTAAACAGTATTTTATTCAAATGACCATGACCTTATTTTCTTTGGTCGTGTTAAGTTTATGTGATACTTGTAGTAAAACTTTATATTTAGGACTATCAACATAAAATCAATGGTCAGTAAAGCAGGTGAGACATTTCAGCGTGTGCTCTGTTGTTAAATATACATTTGACTTTTGAACATATGATCCAGATAGTCAAAGAGGAGGGTTGTACTCTCATAAAACTGGTTTAATCCCACTATATGGTTTGCCTGTACCAAGTCAGGCTAACTAGACTATATGTTGTGTGTTAATTTGATAAGAAAAAAGGACTAGAGAGAAGAATTTTCAGAAACTTGTGGATTTATATAAAATATATAATAGAAAAGAAAGGATATGGGGTATATAGATGGTATTACTTATGTTTATACAGTAGTCATGTAGTACTGTCCAAAACAGGTCAAGCACTATACCTGTAAAGATTAATTTATATCATTAGAAACTTTACAATTACAGTTACTGGTGAAGAAAGAAGACCACAGACAGCTTTTGCAAGATTTAAAGCTGAGGTAATGATTACAATAATGTTTACATACAGTTATAAAAATACTTTTTATGTCCCCGACCACTTTGTGGTCTGAGCAATATAATTTTACCCTTATGCGTCATTCTGTCATAAACAGTTATACAGACATTCTTTCTAAATGTCTTGACATATTGAGCTGATTTTTAGTATGTGAGTCTACTATGATGAGTGACAGATTGAGCCTACGTTTGGTTCCGTTCAGCTGAATTTTGCCAAAATTACAGGCTTTGGACTTTGAAAACTTTGTGAAAATAACAGTTATACAGACTTCTCTTCTGAACACCTTTACATATGGAGCTGATTTTTAGTATTTGAATAAACTATGATGAGTTACAGATCCAGTTTATGTTTGGTTCTGCTCCACTGATTTTAGCCAAAACTACAGGCTTTGGACTTTAAAAAAAACGAAAAAACGTGAAATTAACAGTTATACAGACTTTTTTTCTAAATGCCTACACATGTATTGAGCAGATTTTTAGTATGTGAGTCTACTATGATGAGTTACAGATCGAGATCATGTTTGGTTTAGATTGGCTGATTTTGGCCAAAATTACGGGCTGTGAACTTTGAAAATTTCTTGAAAATAACAGTTATACAGACTTTTTTCTAAACACCTTCACATATCGAACTGATTATTGTCGAGTCTGCTACTTCTGTCACAGAAAGCTCTACATAGGGATAGTGATGCAGCGGCAGCGTTAACTAACTTCTTAAAAGCTTAATGTTTCAGAAGGTAGAAGACCTGGATGCTTCATACTTTGTATATAGATGCCTTATGTTATGAAGTTCATGTCTGTCATATGTCCTTTGTCCCTGACCTCATGTTCATGGTTCAGTGACTACTTGAAAAAAGTTATGATTTTTTGTAATGTTAATTTCTCTCTTATTATGAGTAAGAGGATAACTATATTTAGTATGTTTGCTTACCTTGCACGGTCCTCATGCCTGTCAGACAGTTTTCACTTGACCTCAACCTCATTTCATGGATCAGTGAACAAGGTTAAGTTTTCATGGTCAAGTCCATATCTCAGGTACTATATTTGGTGTATGGAATGATTGTAAGGTGTACATGTCCAAGTGGCAGGTGTCATCTCACCTTGACCTCATTTTAATGGTTCAGTGGTTAAAGTTAAGTTTTTGTGTTTTGGTCTGTTTTTCTAATACTATATGCTATAGGTCAGATATATTTGGTGTATGGAAATATTTTATGATGAACATGTCAGTCTGGCAGGTTTTATTTGACCTTGACCTCATATTCATGTTTCATTGCTCAATGTTAAGTTTTTGTGTTTTGGTCTGTTTTTCTTAAACTATAAGCAATAGGTCAACTATATTTGGTGTAAGGAATGTTTGTAAGGTTTATATGTCTGTCTGACAGGTATCATATGACCTTGACCTCATTTTCATGGTTCCTTGGTCAGTGTTAAGTTTTTCCGGGTTAAGTTTGTTTCTTAAATACTATATTTGATACGTCAACTATATTTGATCCATGGGATGATTGTAAAGTTTAGATGTCTGTCTGGCAGGGTTCATCTGACCTTGACCTCATATTCATGGTTCATTGGTCAATATAAAGTTTTCATGCTTTGGTCTGTTTCTTGTATACTATTAAAGCAATAGGTCGACTATATTCAATGTATGGAATGATTGTAAGGTGTACATGTATTTCTGGCTTGGTTTATCTGACCTTCACCTTTTTTTCTTGGATCATGTTAAGTTAATGTGATACTTGTAGTAAAACTTTAAAATCAATAGTAGTAAAGCAGGCGAGACACTTAGTGTGTGCACTCTTGTTAGTATGTGAGTCTACTATTATGAGTTCCAGATCGAGTTTACATTTGTTTCTACTCCACTGATTTGTGCCAAAATTATGGGCTTTGGACTCTGAAAATAACAGTTATACAGACTTTCATTGTCAAATTTCCACTCCTTAATATGGCTTCAAGCTTTTCTTGCAAGAGGGCCATTCGTGTTGTTCTGACACATCTAGGTAACAAAGAGTTATAAAGACAGAATATATGATCACTGATTTTTATATTAAGAAATTTGTTGATTTGGTAATTTTCTGCAGTTAGGTTCTACCCATGGGTAGTCAAGGTTATTAAACACCTAATTAGTAATAGCAGTAAGTCAGCAATGTGCATTTTGATTTCCTTTATTCAAACAATATGTTAATGTTTAGAGAAAGTAAGGCCAAATTATTTTAGGTGGATTTTCAGTTTGTCAAACATCTTGAAGAAGTTATATAACAAATCTCCATTTTTAGATGTTGACAGTGATTTCTGTATCTGCTTTCAAATAGTGCCAGTTTTTTTATGAATTCTAACTTCCTTTTAGTTAGTCATATGCCATTCAAAATATATTGTCTGCTTCTCGTAAAATTTTTATATTGGTGTAGGTAAATGACTTCAATTTTCAAAATTTTTGGCCAGTTTGCATTAGGTGAAAAAGTGGGTTATAGTATGTTGATGTCAGCACTGGCCATTTGAGTCTTTGATCCATTTTTCAGAGAAAACATTTAGTTTTTTTTTAGTTCTAAATGAAACTGGAGTCAGTTTCACAAAAATAATTACAACCAAGATTGATCGTAAGTATACTGAACTGTTCATGACTTATGATCAATCTTAGTCGTAAGTTTTTTTGTGAAACCCACTCCAGATTCTTAATTTTTCATAACAGCTGTGTTTCTTTATAAAAATTTATGACATTTTTTGCTTTGTTATGAATGATGGGTCACAAGTCTTTCCTGAATTAAGATATACTTATCTGTATAAAAAACTTAAAATCTGATAAAGAAAAAAAGAATGATGTTACACTAAAAAGATTCATTAATTAGAATAGAACACAACCATTTTAAATTTGTGTAAAGAATCTTTTGCTAATTGTCAAAATCTTTACTTATAGTTTTTGTCAGAAACAACACAAATATACAGAAATGTGTTAAATGAGTAGAATTTTGAGTTACATTTGGGAGAAAGCTAATAATTCAATGATTAAAACATTTGGAAACTGTCCAATTGAAGAAGCAGAAATTGAAACAAGTTATATATGACATGATAAGATATATATTTATGGATTTGAAAGGGGCCAATGCCAAATATTTTGACTTTTTATTTAAAATCCAGTTTTATGCTTTTTTATGCTCTCTGCAAAAGCTAAGGAGAAATTGTTCCCAGAATATGTGCATATAAAACAAGATATCTGATTAAAGATAAAGCTTAGGATTTTTTTATGTAAAGCAGATACTACATCAATATTTGTATTATATATCTGTGAATACATTACTAATTATTAATTTATCTATTCAAAATTCATGTGTATGACCTCCGTCAACAGTGAATTAATCTTATTATTAAGGTTAAAGGTTGTTTGTAGTAAAGTACTTGTGATATCAACATACAGATTTATCTCTTGTTATATCTTGTTGCCTACCACATAGCCATCAATATAATAAGAATTTAATTTTTACACAAAAATGGAAAGTCACTGAAATATGTTTGATGATGTCTGTTTTAAGAGTTACAGGTCTAGAAAAAAAACTTAATACAACGGATATTTATTTTTTTAAAGTTTTAAGTGAAGGTATGACCTGTATATGATTTACACAAATATACAAATGTGTCACATCCATATTGATTTATCAGTAAAAAATGGTTTCCAAATAAAGTCGTGTATTTTGTTTTTTTATCATTTATATAATAGAAATGAAATTGGCTATATTTGATATTTTTTATTTTTATTTATAATTTAGACTTATACATACACAACAGGTGACAATGGTGAAAGTCTCTTATACTTACAAACCACTAAATATTACTAGTAACAGATCTTACTAAGGATTCTGTAATTAGCTTGAATTCATCAGTATATTGTTTCAAACTATATCTCTTGTTTACTTCAGAATTCTGATTTGAAAAAAAAACTATATTAATTATTTTTTCTTTATTTAAGATATGATATCCTTTATATCAAATCCAATTGATGATTTTATTTATGTTGGATTAATAAGATGCAGAACTAACAATTTTAATAACATTTGCCATTTATAAATTGTTGGGGTGTACTTATGTATACCTACCCAATGTTGCAGTTACAGCTCAATTTCATCAACAGATGTTAATTTTATTGTTTAAATTGAATATTAAAATTTCTTAGAATTAATATATGTTTAATAAGGGGAAATGGCATTCTTAAAAGGATAAAATTGCAGGATTGTGTACTAGTAGGTTGGTGCATTCAAAAATAATTATGTCTTATCTCACTTGACTATTATGTTCAGTTTTCCGTATTTGCTTGTTAATAAATTAAAAGGTCAGCTGAAATTGTCCATGAATTGAATTCAAAATGACATCATTCTTTTTAATTTTCTTATTTCTGCTTAATGATTTCTTAACGTAAGAACCTTAACCAATATGAGATAAAAACAACGCTTGTGTTAAAGTTTTATATATATTAAGTTTACCAAGTTTGCAAAATTTAATCCACATAAATTTGTATCATAAATTTTTTAAGAAATTTGATTAAAAATGTACATCTAGTAAAAGAATTTTATAGGAAGGTCTGTAAAGCAATATATCAAAAAATAAAAAAAATGACCATGGAATGATTATTAAGATTTACATATAGATTTAAACTTTATCATACATCACAAAAATAACGTCAGATAAAATACTGTGTGCCTTTTAAATGTTGTTAAAGTATGATAATTATTAGGTAGAAGTCCTTGGGGCATAAACAAAGTAGGACCTTTAAGTGATAAAACACATATTTTTACTGTATAATTAATATGGGATAATCCATAAAGCTCTGCAGGAGACACTTTTCATTTTATTCAACTATTAGATATTGACTAGGAGTTTTAAATAGTGACAGAGTTTCAATTAATTAAGTTGTACTTTTGGATTTCTAAATATTTCATCTGATGTATAGTTCAAGATTTGTTTCTTTGTCATTTTTCTTCTCTTTAATTAATTTTTATTCATATACTTTTTTTCATAACTTATTTGAATTCTTGAATGAAGAAACCTTCAGTTCATATATATATTTTCTATAGCTTAATTCATTGAATAACCATTGCTCTCACTTTCCTTTATACTTATAAAGTACAACACATACAAACAAATGTATGAGATACATTCATCAATGATTTAAATACATTTGAAATGGGTACTGGTTTTATTAAGAATATTCTATATAATAAA
Organism: Mytilus californianus; assembly: GCF_021869535.1. Classification (NCBI taxonomy): domain Eukaryota; kingdom Metazoa; phylum Mollusca; class Bivalvia; order Mytilida; family Mytilidae; genus Mytilus; species Mytilus californianus. The sequence goes on from NW_026262581.1 coordinate 1,836,745, forward strand.
GAAATAAGATGATCTCAAGTAAAGGCAAGATTAGAATATAAAGCTGTGTAACTATATGATGAAAAAAGGAGATTTGTGAAGATTTACTAGGGAAGAAAAATTTGTACAGAAATTTAAAATTAAGCTAAAACTTGAATGTCTTTTTGGTTCATTTATTTGCTTATATCATTAAATACCTGTGGGGCATTATTCAAAATTTACAGTGTCAACACTTAAATGTGTTTAAATGTCTTTATATATTCTCCAATTAAGCTTTCATTTTAGTTATTTTTGTAAAGATTTGTAAAGGTCAGTTTTTGAGACTTGTTTATACAAAATTTCTATACCCTTCTCTCACACAGGTACCAGAATACTTTATTGTGATGTTTAAACATTTTCCATTTCATATTCTATGTTTAATTTATGTTTTTGATGTATTCAAAATGCACAAAGTTTTTGAATACTTAATGCATAATAGCTTTTCAGAAGTTTAACTTTGTATTAACTTGATATGTCACAAATATAAAAATTGCAAATTTGAGGTCAAAATTTGATTGCACTGTTTCATTGGAAAGTGAAGATCTTTCTAAGTGATTTTAAAATGTTAAGGAAATATAATTGAGTTGATTGTTTACAAATGTTTGCAGGAGACAAACACTGGGTTTGGACAATACATCTTAGAACCTGATATTGATCATCATAAATTTTTATTGTATGATTATAATGACGCTGTTGATTTTTCATCTCCGATAAAAATTAAAATTACAGCATAGATATCGACGATTTAAATTAAATTTTGATGTTATTGGTTCACATAAACTATTCCTTTATAGATTATAGATGAAAACATCATGAAACCAGTGTTTGGGAATGTTTGAAAAGGAATAATTCATGTGTTCTAGAACTATGGCACAAATGTGTATATATTTGTGACTTTTCACATTGAAATAAAATAATATTGGAATTGTTCATTTAAAACAGAGGTTGAAAGAATTTTTATAGAATTATTGATTATTGTAAACAGAGAATTGCTATATAAAAATGTCTGAATGTGATCTCTCACTACAGTTGGAGATTTTATTAGAAATCCCTGAAAACTTAGAGGTAAGTGATTGGGTACAGTGTTCTCAGATGATTACAGTCACATAGCTTGTCATAAGGCCATTGCTATTTAAATTTTGTGGATTTTTTTTAATATAAAGACAAGGTCTTAAAGAGTTAGATAAAGAAGTTGTGACTTTATATGGTTTTCATATTAATGGTCTGTCTGTCTGTTACAACAGTAACTCACAAATGGCCTACACTTTACTTCTAATTGTCCATGGCTCTGGGACATAGTAATAGTATTTTTTGTCAGGATTGCATAAAAACCATGGGAAACTGTTTGAAAAAAGCTTTCATATTTCAAATGTTAGGATTATTTGTCATAATTTCTCTTGACCATACTATATTGTCATTTTGTTTTGACAGTATTAACAGACATTATGGGCATTTCACCATTTTTTTTTACAATTGTAACATAATGACACTGAGTGAAAGCAGCTGATTTGAGACTGACCGATAGTTTTCATAATTGAAAGAATTGTTGTCTTGATATGTACTTGACCATAATGTAGCAGCATTTTGATCTGACAATTTTTATAGAAGTTATGGGACTTTGACCATTTTTTTAATATCATACTTATAGCAATGGCATAGCAATTTGGTTGTTTAAAAGCTTGACTTTTTGTTTATCACTGTGTTTAAAGGCTTATTGAATTTTTGGGCCGATAATTTTATTGTTCCCATACTTAGTATATAAATAAGGAGATGTGGTATGATTAACAATGAGACTACTACACACCAGAGTTCAAATGACAAAGATATAAGTAGTAAGGATTTTTTTTCATTTACTAATATGTTCCTATATGTTTAAGCTTTTGTGCAGTGACTGAATCAGTGCCCACCCGTCCTTGCTCCAAAGCCAAAACTTTGGGTCCAGTTGGTTAAATAATCTGTAGGCCTATTTGCTACCTTTGTTTCCATTAAGATTTCACTGTAATGATCTGAGAACATTAATTAATGTGTTTTAAGAACACCATTGTACCAATATTGGTGTTGATTGGTTTTTGAGGCTGCATATACATAAACTGCTGAGTGACATGTCATTGTATGTTGGTTAAGTCATTGTCTGCTAAGCATGTAATGATAACACGTCTGTCATTCAATTAACCAATACAAGTCATGATTTTTGAAGTGAATAAATGGAAGACCATCCAAATATACTGTGAATATCATGGATGTGAAAGATTTAAAAGTAGTTTTTAATTAAAACTATGAATGAAATGTTTATATTAAATATTATATAAATATGAGAAAGTGTAGGCTTCAATTAATTTCAAGGGCTGTATTGATCCTGTTGTAAGACATTTGATCAAGATGAAATTACAGAAAAATACATCAACTAGACAGCAACCCAAAGACACGTATTAAACAGGATAGTAATAAAAAGAGCAGTTTGGAATACATCAATGAGACAGCATCCCAACAACACAAAACAGAAATCAGAAAATGAACTAAATGAGAAAAAGAGAATTGGTCTCAATGAGACAGCGTCCCAATCACACAAAACAGGAGATTGACAAAAGGGAATGTGGGGTTTACATCAATTCGACATCTATCCAACAATGTAAAACAGAAATCAGGAAATGAAAAGTTGAATGTGTAAGGAATAGGTAAATGAGACACCAACAAATTGACACATTTTTAACAGGAGATTAATCAGATTATGTTTGAATTACATCAGTGAGACAGTAACCCAACAATGCCAAACAAAAATCATAAATTGAACACAAGGAGATGAAGGGGATATATTATTGAGACAGGAACCCAATGAGACTAGATATAGGTCCATGAGTAAGCAAGTTCAACATTACTGAGAAATATAAAAGAAGTTCTAGTAACAAAAATAACATTCATTTGAAGGGAAATATTTGTATTCATTTATTCCTGTTTTAGTAAAATATAAGTTTTAATTTATATGTTCCTAAATGGAGCAATTACATTTTGATAATAAAGGCTGATCTTATTTTTACTCACATATCAAAATTTTATTACCAAATTTTGACTTTTTATTGGTTAGTTATTTGACGGATGTGTATCAGGCTGATTATAAAAAATGATACAAGCTATGTATATTTAACATGCAGTGTTGTTTAGGGGTGAATTGTACTTCATTATAGATCACAAAAACTGAAAGCGCAGTTCATTTACACAGTTATCTCCCATTAAATATTTGCTCATTATGGGCACTTTGAAAAATAGGAATTTACAGTATTTTTTGTCATTCATAAAAGTCATCTTAAGATGAAGCAAATTTGATAACAAAAAAATATATTCATTAAGAAAATGAAATTCTTGAAGAGTTATTATGAATTTATCCCAAAATTTACACATTTCTCTTTTCTTAACAAAACAAATTGGCACCTTAACATGAGGTTTTTGGTTTTAAACCTAATGGGAGACTACTCTGATTTCTGACCATACTCGGTAAAATTGTATATATACACACAAGTAAGAGGTCGGGTGATAGGCACAGTCTGCATAGCTTTGGAAATTAGTGTCAGCATGGCAAAGGTAATTGTATAATAATAAAAATGCTTATTGCCCATAAATGTATAGTACCCCTTGCATTAATTTGGTTTGATGATTATTTATGCTTGTTGTATTAATGTGTATTTGGATGCATTTCATGATGATCTTAAAATATTATAATGTAGTCCTGTTGACTAAATCCCAGAAATTCTAAAATAATGGCAAGTTTAAAAGGCCATCATATTGTAGTCCTAATGGTATGAGGTATTAAAACATTGTATCTCCTAAAAGTCTTATAAACAAGATAGTCCAAAAGGTCTGAAATGTTATACATGCATAAATGTAGTCTAAAATATAATGCTGTTGTAGCAATTTTATGAGTTTGTAATTGTTAATGTTTAAAATGGTATGCAATTATAGTTCTATAAAGAACAAAAGTTTTGAAAATATCCATATTTACATTGAATGAAATTCTATTATATCTTATTTGTTGTCAGAATAGTTAAAAGCACACAACTGTTTAAAGTTTACTTTAATTAATTTTTCAGTTCAATATTGCCACACAGTCAATTGACTAGAAGTTCATTTTACATCAGCTATATATGGAGTTTTAACTTGAAACTTTAAATATTTACAGTTCTAAAGTTATTCAATTTCCTTTCCAATTATTAAACTTTTAAAACAGCATCAATTGTTTATATTGATTTTTATGTTACCAAGTAACCTACACCAAGTAGTGATAAAATTATTTTGAATTATCTCCCCTGAAGTTAAGTATTAGTTATTCCCAATTCTTAAGCATAGTTATCGCTCTTATTATCTAAATTTGCCATAGACACATTCATAAGTTATAATAATTCAAAAAGTATTTGTTTGGCCTAGTTAATTTAGAATTAAATTGTTGTAATTAAAAAATGAATTTTATGTAATTTTATTTAACTTGAACCCTTGATTGCATGATACCTACGATTGCCTGCTTGAAGAATAAAAACATCATGCTGTTTATTACTTGAAATATATATTTTTAGAGTTGCATCCATTAACATTTTTTTGTAAGAAAGAAAACTTAGCATGACACAGTTAGAACTATAGCATGTCAGAATCAATTTTTAAATTTACAATACTATGAAGTCTTGGAAATAAATGAAAACTGGAAAAAAAAATCTTTTTAATATCATCCATACTGTCATATTCTCCAACTGGTAGACACAAATGAATTACTTTTGATCCCACAGAGTGATTTTGTTTTTAGAATTGCTAAGAACTAAGATACAATTAAGCGGTCTCTCAGAACATTATATGAATACTTCAAGTTCATTGCAAGAGTTATCACCCATTTGTTATCATATTCATGCCCTGTTCAATATTTAATATTCAATTGCAGGAGCTACAGACTGCATTTGATAAAGCCATGGACAAGTTTCAGAAGATACCTGGGTATGGTTAATTGTACAGAATTATGTGTTAAGTCATAAATGTGTTTTTGATACTTTGTGCCATCATGAAGCTACTGTAAATTCAGAAATTATTGCGAGGTTTTTATTTATGCTGAACATAGGTCTGTATGCAGATTTTTTCGTAATCGCAATGATTAAACTGGCATTTTTGTCCATTCTTGGAAAATCACAATAATAAATACACACAATAATTTCTGAATTTACTGTATTAGATTTGATTGCCTATAGCTAGCTTAAAAGTTTGAAGACTTTCACAAGACTTTAAAACAAAAATTCAATAGAGTCTGAAGACATTTGGTCCAGATAGAATGCTGATAAGTAATTAGTCTACCAATGTCTCTATTAACCCCTTCAACTTAGCTATAAATTATTAGTTAGATACACATATTCTCTTGGATTTTGTTGAAATATATATTGGTACTAATTTTGAAGTTTATTTTCAGTTGAATGTTATGGTTCAAAGTAAAGATTGACTTAATTAAATCAAAAGCTTTCAATTTAATGCTACTTTAAAAATGTGTTTTATGTTGTCTGAACAACATTTTATTATGTGCACTGGCAAGTAGGCCTGAAAGTGAAACAAAAGCCATAGCAACACATAGGAGTGACTTCTGTTTTCTTACATCATCATCATTGTCCACATCACACTTGGTTTATTCACAACTCATTAAAAACAGCTTAATTGAATTGAACCAAACTTGCACCTATTCTTTTACAGGTCATGAAGATTTTTTTTATTTCCCCTACCAGAACATTTACTAACTCCTTGACACTTGTATAACAGAATTAAATGGCACAGATCCTTCTACAGGACATGAAATTATGCACCTGTTATTCAAATCTTTGATATGAGTGTTTTTTTATTGTCGAGCCTGCGACTTTTGTCGCAGAAAGCTCGACATAGGGATAGCGATCCGGCGGCGGCGTTAGCTAACTTCTTAAAAGCTTTATATTTTAGAAGATGAAAGACCTGGATGCTTCATACTTTGTATATGGATGCCTCATGTTACGAAGTTTCCGTCAGTCACATGTCCAATGTCCTTGACCTCATTTTCATGGTTCAGTGACTACTTGAAAAAAAAGTTCAGATTTTTTGTAATGTTAAATTCTCTCTTATTATAAGTAATAGGATAACTATATTTGGTATGTGCGTACCTTGCAAGGTCCTCATGCCCGTCAGACAGTTTTCACTTGACCTCGACCTCATTTCATGGATCAGTGAACAAGGTTAAGTTTTCGTGGTCAAGTCCATATCTCAGATACTATAAGCAATAGGTCTAGTATATTTGGTGTATGGAAGGACTGTAAGGTGTACATGTCCAACTGGCAGGTGTCATCTGACTTTGACCTCATTTTCATGGTTCAGTGGTTATAGTTAAGTTTTTGTGTTTTGGTCTGTTTTTCTTATACTGTATGCAATAGGTCTACTATATTTGGTGTATGGAATGATTGTAAGGTGTACATGTCTAGCTGGCAGGTGTCATCTGACCTTGACCTCATTTTCATGGTTCAGTGGTCAAAGTTAAGTTTTTGAGTTTGGTCTTTTTTTCTAATACTATATGCAATAGTTCAACTATATTTGGTGTATGGAAATATTTTATGATCTATATGTCAGTCACGCAGGTTTTATTTGACCTTGACCTCATTTTCAAGGTTCATTGCTCAGTGTTAAGTTTTTGTGTTTTCGTCTGTTTTTCTTAAACTATAAGCAATAGGTCAACTATATTTGTTGTATGGAAGAATTGTTAGCTGTACATGCCTGCCTAGCATGGTTCATCTGACCTTGACCTCATTTTCATGGTTCATTGGTCAATGTTTAGTTTACTTGGTTAATGTTAAGTTTATGTGACAGTTGTAATAAAGCTTTATATTTAGGACTATCAACAAAAAATCAATGATTAGTAAAGAAGGCGAGACATTTCAGCGTGTGCACTCTTGTATTTCAATAGTGGCATACCAAAACATGGACTCGGCCTTTTCTGCTTATAATTGTTGATGGCAGGTAACAAATATCTTCTGCTGAAGACCTACACATTTTTGTTTTAATGATTTGAAAACACAACACTCTTATGTCCTGACCTGTATCTAAATTAGCACAGGTACTTAAACTGGCCTTGTATTTATACTAGATTAAAATTCTTTCACAAAATAAAATGTGTTATACTTTGGTGCTAAAGCATTAGATTTTTGGTCTATCCTGCAACATTTATGTCACGAAAGCAAGGCATAGCGATTCTAGATTCCTTAGTTGTTGGCCATGTCATTCATTTACATTTAGTATTTGGTAAAAGTCAATAACTTTGTCAAACCTTTATGGAATTTTAGGAAATTTGGACAGAAGCTTTTTTATGACCAAAAGATGTATACAGAGCAAAATTATAAAAATCTTAATATTTATTTTTCCGTACTTTATTACTTTATTATTAAATGGACTTTTTTTTTAACTGTTAACATTACATTAAGATACAGTCTAAGATTAAAGTTTTTTAGTCATCAATAACTTTGTCAAACCTTCATGGAATTTTACATAAGTTGGACAAGTGTTTTTATGATAAAAAGACATTATCCAGAGAAAAATAATAAAAAAAAGTTTTTTTTCATTTTTTATTTATTTTAATGATAAAAGGACATAGTTTTTTGCAAGGCACGACAATTTCATGGAACCCTTTAGATATATTTTTCTAACTAAAATTGACTTCCATTACCTTGAAATGTTCATTGCCATTTAGATAAAGATATGCTGTAAAGTGTAATCAGAACCAGTCTTAAAGAGGAAAAGCTGATTGTCCTCTATAATAATATAATCATATGAATTGCATGAATTATATAAAACCTTATTAATTTTAAAAAGAATAGCCAGGCTTATTGTTTTAATGATATACTGTATTATGAATAGAAATTATCTGACTGAGTTAGAGTTTATCAGTATGAGTTTTTCATGCTCTGTGTGTAAGCCTCACTGTGATTTTGAGATAATGAACAGCAGCAAAAGAGCTGTTCCTTAGCATTTTTGTGTTTTTTTCTGTGCACATACTGATTTTGGGTCATTGAGGGATACCCCATATCCTTACTTTTCAATTATTTTGTTTTTCTTAGAATTTAATTCTTGATAGGGAATTCCAGAAAACTTGAATTCAACTTAAAATTGTCTTGCTTTGGTATAAGTTATTCACTCTTTTGTACTAGTTACTGCAGTGATGAGTGATAATGAGAAGTAGAAATAGAATTGTCATACTTTGGTATAAGTTATTCTCTCTTTTGTACTAGTTACTGCAGTGATGAGTGATAATGAGAAGTAGATATAGAATTGTCATACTTTGGTATAAGTTATTCTCTCTTTTGTACTAGTTACTGCAGTGATGAGTGATAATGAGAAGTAGAAATAGAATTGTCATACTTTGGTATAAGTTATTCTCTCTTTTGTACTAGTTACTGCAGTGATGAGTGATAATGAGAAGTAGAAATAGAATGGTCATAATTTGGTATAAGTTATTCTCTCTTTTGTACTAGTTACTGCAGTGATGAGTGATAATGAGAAGTAGAAATAGAAAGGTCATACTTTGGTATAAGTTGCTCTCTCTTTTGTACTAGTTACTGCAGTGATGAGTGATAATGAGAAGTAGAAATAGAATTGTCATACTTTGGTATAAGTTATTCTCTCTTTTGTACTAGTTACTGCAGTGATGAGTGATAATGAGAAGTAGAAATAGAATGGTCATACTTTGGTATAAGTTATTCTCTCTTTTGTACTAGTAACTGCAGTGATGAGTGATAATGAGAAGTAGAAATAGAATGATCATGCTTTGGTATAAGTTATTCTCTCTTTTGTACTAGTTACTGCAGTGATGAGTGATAATGAGAAGTAGAAATAGAATTGTCATGCTTTGGTATAAGTTATTCTCTCTTTTGTACTAGTTACTGCAGTGATGAGTGATAATGAGAAGTAGATATAGAATTGTCATACTTTGGTATAAGTTATTCTCTCTTTTGTACTAGTTACTGCAGTGATGAGTGATAATGAGAAGTAGAAATAGAAAGGTCATACTTTGGTATAAGTTGCTCTCTCTTTTGTACTAGTTACTGCAGTGATGAGTGATAATGAGAAGTAGATATAGAATTGTCATACTTTGGTATAAGTTATTCTCTCTTTTGTACTAGTTACTGCAGTGATGAGTGATAATGAGAAGTAGAAATAGAAAGGTCATACTTTGGTATAAGTTGCTCTCTCTTTTGTACTAGTTACTGCAGTGATGAGTGATAATGAGAAGTAGAAATAGAATTGTCATACTTTGGTATAAGTTATTCTCTCTTTTGTACTAGTTACTGCAGTGATGAGTGATAATGAGAAGTAGAAATAGAATGGTCATACTTTGGTATAAGTTATTCTCTCTTTTGTACTAGTAACTGCAGTGATGAGTGATAATGAGAAGTAGAAATAGAATGATCATGCTTTGGTATAAGTTATTCTCTCTTTTGTACTAGTTACTGCAGTGATGAGTGATAATGAGAAGTAGAAATAGAATTGTCATGCTTTGGTATAAGTTATTCTCTCTTTTGTACTAGTTACTGCAGTGATGAGTGATAATGAGAAGTAGAAATAGAATTGTCATACTTTGGTATAAGTTATTCTTTCTTTTGTACTAGTTACTGCAGTGATGAGTGATAATGAGAAGTAGAAATAGAATGGTCATACTTTGGTATAAGTTATTCTCTCTTTTGTACTAGTAACTGCAGTGATGAGTGATAATGAGAAGTAGAAATAGAATGATCATGCTTTGGTATAAGTTATTCTCTCTTTTGTACTAGTTACTGCAGTGATGAGTGATAATGAGAAGTAGAAATAGAATTGTCATGCTTTGGTATAAGTTATTCTCTCTTTTGTACTAGTTACTGCAGTGATGAGTGATAATGAGAAGTAGAAATAGAATTGTCATACTTTGGTATAAGTTATTCTCTCTTTTGTACTAGTTACTGCAGTGATGAGTGATAACGAGAAGTAGAAATAGAATTGTCATACTTTGGTATAAGTTATTCTCTCTTGTGTACTAGTTACTGCAGTGATGAGTGATAACGAGAAGTAGAAATAGAATTGTCATGCTTTGTATAAGTTATTCTTTCTTGTGTACTAGTTACTGCAGTGATGAGTGATAATGAGAAGTAGATATAGAATTGTCATACTTTGGTATAAGTTATTCTCTCTTGTGTACTAGTTACTGCAGTGATGAGTGATAAAGAGAAGTAGAAATAGAATTGTCATGCTTTGGTATAAGTTATTCTCTCTTTTGTACTAGTTACTGCAGTGATGAGTGATAATGAGAAGTAGAAATAGAATGGTCATGCTTTGGTATAAGTTATTCTCTCTTTTGTACTAGTTACTGCAGTGATGAGTGATAATGAGAAGTAGACATAGAATGGTCATGCTTTGGTATAAGTTATTCTTTCTTTTGTACTAGTTACTGCAGTGATAAGTGATAATGAGAAGTAGAAATAAAATTATTCATAACCTCTTACAAATAAATCCAGCTTGATAATTGAATTTCTTTAGCAGTATTTTGGAACTAAGCTCTCTTAAGTTAAACCTCAGAATGGTTAAACATGCCAACACTATTTTTACCATAAGTTTTTTAAATTACTTATACTGGTATGGTATGGTATGGTTATTGAAAGTTTTATTGGTTAAATTATATAATGATCATTTTTGCTTTTATAATTGCAGAACACCACATACCGTGACTAAAGACAAACTTTTACATAGAAATAATGGTTTAATGTTTGATGAGAACTGGCCAGACCGGGAAATTGAAAGGTAATTTATATTGTCTTTAACTTACAGTTGATATTTAGGTTAGATTGAGCTAGAGTTTAGTGATAAGATTGGGTTTGGGTGAGAATATGTAATCAAATGATGTTGTCAAAATGGAGACAGAATATTTTATTTTCATTTTCTTGTTTTCTCTTCTGTGAAAGAAGAGTGCTGTTTAATCTTGAAGTCTTTTCCTTCTCATACAAACAGCAGAATGTACTTTCTGTTTTACTATTATGTGGAAGCATGATTACATTTTTGTTGTTTTTTTCCGGCTGTTAAAATGTTTTCTATGGCATTGTCCTGTCAGCAGCGTTATTAGGAAAATACTTATTTGACATCTCAAAACTTTGCTTAATATGTTAATTTTCAGAACAAATATCGTTATTTTATGTGGACTACTGTTGAGTAGCAACCACTTAACTTCAGCTACAATCAAACTAAGTAGATAACCCTGTATTTTTGTATATTCCAGAAAGATTATTTTAAGCAGAAATTGATTAAAAATTATAAATCAAGAACTAAGTTGAATCATCTTAAAGATATCTGAATTTCACCAAGAATTTAAAAAAAAATGAGCACACAATGCTTGAAGATAGTTTAAATTTTAGATGTGACATGAACTAGATAATGTTTTGAAAGTTTTTGAAATGATATCTGAATTTTTCTGTTAACAGGCATTTATTGCTAAGAATGCAGAAAGAACTACGAACTAGAAGTGCCCTAAAGAAAAGACAAGACTGGGAAGATAAACTGAATGAGAAAAGAAAACTCTTTACAAAGAGAACTTTTGATAATTATTCAGGTACTTGTCTTTTATAAAATCATGTTTTGGGACAGAACCAACTTGAAATTACCAATTTCCAGATGGTTGATTGATCTTTCAAAGTATGGTTCAGTCATTGAGATATAACATGTTGTAAACTGAGAAGTCAGATGTCTTTATAGAATAGGTCCACACTACATGGTCAATAGGATTTGTTTTGTTAGTTTGGCAATGACAAACTGAGAAGTAAGATGTCTTTATAAAATAGGTCCACACTACATGGTCAATAGGATTTGTTTTGTTAGTTTGGCAATGACAAACTGAGAAGTAAGATGTCTTAATAGAATAGGTCCACACTACATGGTCAATAGGATTTGTTTTGTTAGTTTGGCAATGACAAGCTTAGAAGTAAGATGTCATTATAGAATAGGTCCACACTACATGGTCAATAGGATTTGTTTTGTTAGTTTGGCAATGACAAACTTAGAAGTAAGATGTCTTTATAGAATAGGTCCACACTACATGGTCAGTAGGATTTGTTTTGTTAGTTTGGCAATGACAAACTGAGAAGTAAGATGTCTTTATAGAATAGGTCCACACTACATGGTCAGTAGGATTTGTTTTGTTAGTTTGGCAATGACAAACTGAGAAGTAAGATGTCTTTATAGAATAGGTCCACACTACATGGTCAGTAGGATTTGTTTTGTTAGTTTGGCAATGACAAACTGAGAAGTAAGATGTCTTTATAGAATAGGTCCACACTACATGGTCAGTAGGATTTGTTTTGTTAGTTTGGCAATGACAAACTGAGAAGTAAGATGTCTTTATAGAATAGGTCCACACTACATGGTCAGTAGGATTTGTTTTGTTAGTTTGGCAATGACAAACTTAGAAGTAAGATGTCTTTATAAAATAGGTCCACACTATATGGTCAATAGGATTTGTTTTGTTAGTTTGGCAATGACAAACTTAGAAGTAAGATGTCTTTATAGAATAGGTCCACACTACATGGTCAGTAGGATTTGTTTTGTTAGTTTGGCAATGACAAACTTAGAAGTAAGATGTCTTTATAGAATAGGTCCACACTACATGGTCAATAGGATTTGTTTTGTTAGTTTGGCAATGACAAACTTAGAAGTAAGATGTCTTTATAGAATAGGTCCACACTACATGGTCAGTAGGATTTGTTTTGTTAGTTTGGCAATGACAAACTTAGAAGTAAGATGTCTTTATAGAATAGGTCCACACTACATGGTCAATAGGATTTATTTTGTTAGTTTGGCAATGACAAACTTCGAAGTAAGATGTCTTAATAGAATAGGTCCACACTACATGGTCAATAGGATTTGTTTTGTTAGTTTGGCAATGACAAACTGAGAAGTAAGATGTCTTTATAGAATAGGTCCACACTACATGGTCAGTAGGATTTGTTTTGTTAGTTTGGCAATGACAAACTGAGAAGTAAGATGTCTTTATAGAATAGGTCCACACTACATGGTCAGTAGGATTTGTTTTGTTAGTTTGGCAATGACAAACTTAGAAGTAAGATGTCTTTATAGAATAGGTCCACACTACATGGTCAGTAGGATTTGTTTTGTTAGTTTGGCAATGACAAACTTAGAAGTAAGATGTCTTTATAGAATAGGTCCACACTACATGGTCAGTAGGATTTGTTTTGTTAGTTTGGCAATGACAAACTTAGAAGTAAGATGTCTTTATAGAATAGGTCCACACTACATGGTCAATAGGATTTGTTTTGTTAGTTTGGCAATGACAAACTGAGAAGTAAGATGTCTTTATAGAATAGGTCCACACTACATGGTCAATAGGATTTGTTTTGTTAGTTTGGCAATGACATATTTCTGTATTCTACTGTCTGCCTTTTGATTTTAGTAATTTTATATCTTCAGTTGCTGGTACAAGTACAAAGTCCGATTCTTATATCCTGGGTCAAATGCAGAGAGCCAATACCTCCCATATGTCACTGAACACTGGTCAGCCAACCGTGACAGTCAGAAAAAGACCACAAACAGCCTACGCAGCTTTACAACAATTTGATAAGAAAGAGTTGAAAGCAGAAAAGCCTTTTAGGTTTGTATATATAAAACATAATAACTGTTATTGTCAGAGTTAAGTTTGTTCCTTGAAACTTTTTATTCAGAAAAAAATTTCACAGAAATTTATATTAGTAGGTAATTTTAATTTTTGTCTCGCCTTGACGGAGTAAAAAAGCGAGACATAGGTATGCTGTTTCCGGCGGCGGCTTCAACAATGTATTAGTTTGTGATTAGGTCTAGTTCATGGTGAACCACTAGTGGTAGGTCAATGATATTTGGTATGCAGTTGTATTAGCATTGGCACATCTCATTACCATGGAGAATATTTGGCCCCGCCCCCTCAGTCAAGGTCTATTGACTTTGAAACTTTTAATAGTTTACATGTATTAGTTTGTGATTAGGTCAATTTATGGGGAACCACTAGTGGTAGGTCAATGATATTTGGTATGCAGTTGTATTAGCATTGGCATATCTCATTTCCATGGAGATCAATTGGCTCCGCCCCCTTAGTCATGGTCTATAGACTTTGAAATTTTGCTAAGTTAACATGTATTAGTTTGTGATTAGGTCAGTTCAAGGGAACCATTAGTGGTAGGCCAATGTTAATTGGTGTTCAGTTGTATAAGCATTAGCACATCTCATTTCCATGGAGAATATTTGGCCCCGTCCCCTCAGTCATGGTCTATTGACTTTGAAACTTTTGCTTAGTTTACATGTATTAGTTTGTGATTAGATTAGTTTAAGATGAACTGCTAATGTTAAGTCAATGATATTTGGTATGCAAATGTATTGGCATTTGCAAGTATCGTTTCCATGGAGATTATCTAGCCCCACAGCTGATCATGGTTCATTGACTTTGAAACTTTTACATAGTTTACAAGTTAATGTTTGTGTTTAGGTTTGTTTAAAGGGAACGACTTATAATAAGTCAATGGTATTTGGTATGCAGTTGTATTAGCATTGGCACATCTCATTCCATGGAGATTGTTTAGCCATGTACCTTCAGTCATGGTTCATGGACTTTGAATATTTGCATAACTTACATGTTAAAGTATTGCTATTTTAATTTCAACATTTGCATTATCAAAATTACAAAAAGGCGAGACATATCTCTGTGATAACAGTTTATATTTCCTTTTTTTCTTCATAAAAAATATACCTTTAATGATGAGTCATTCATGGCTTGGTTTTAACTTTAGATTAAATTAATGGAGTTATTGTGGTCCTTTCCATCAATCTGTGTAGAAAAATAAGTTTTTTCCTTTGCAAATTTTTATATGCTTTTGTTCAGAGTATAGAAATGAATTCCCCTTTGATTTAATATTGAGATTTATCTTTATAGAGTTATTGGCATATGATCATAAAAAAATTAGATAATCTTTCAATATCGTACAATAACTCATGTTTGCTTTTCACAGTGGGTACTGATGACTTGATCTTCTTGTTTGACCTACTTTTTATACTTAAATGCTTAACTTTAAGTTTATGTCAAAGTTCATTAATTTTACAGGACCATTAGAATAACCATATTTTAGAGAGTAGGTGACCATTGAAGGAAAAGTGGTACAATTTCACATACTTTTAATGCTTTTCTGAGTTTGTTACATATCACACCATCATAGTTTATATCTAAGGTTTTATGATTTGTAGATAACACAAAGTTTGTAAAATTGATATATTTTTTTCAGTGTTATCTAGGCAAAAAACTAAACTTTACTTTTTAATTATTTTTGTAATCTCCACTCAAGCAATTAAAATAAGTTGTGAAAAATGAAATAACAAATCATTTCTTACCCAGGTATAAAATAAAGAAAACTCCAGAAGTATCCAGACCTCCCAGTAGAGTACTAAGCCCAGAACCACAACCAGATATACGGATGTTTGATCCCAGAAATCCAGATGCAGTTCGTCCGACAACGGTTAAATCTATACCAAGTAAATGCCAGTAAGTTTACAATTTAGAATATCAATTTGTATGTCTTTATATATATTGATAAAACAAAATAAAAATTAACAATTGAAAACAAGTAACTTAGGCCATTCTTTTACTCATATTTAGACCTAAAGCTATATTAAGCTATTTCATAAAGAGTAAAAAGAGAGATTTTTATACGCCCGTCAAAATTTTGACGGGACATATTATGGTATACAAATGTCGTCTGTCCGTCTGTCTGTCCCGCGTAAACATATCCCACAGTAACTTGAGAATGACTTATCCAAATTTCATGAAACTTAACATAGTTGTTTCTTATGATGGTCAAAGATCTGTATACTTTTTGGTGAAAATAAGATTAAAATTTTTTAAGTTACAGGACTTAGTAACTAAAACAGGTGTGTGTTTTTTTTGTATACTTTTTGATGATGATTCAAAATTTACTTTTGAGTTATTGAGTATTTTGTAAAAAAAGGGGGAGGGGTTTTTCACATGTCGCGCCGTATCTCAAAAACGATTTATGATTATTGCTTAAAATTTTACACACTTCTTAGTTACATGTATATTATTCTAAAGATCTGTATACTTTTTGGTTTTGATTCAAAATTTTATTTTAGAGATATTGATTTTTTTTTTTTTAAAAGGGGGGGTTTCACATGTCGCGCTGTATCTCAAAAACGATTTATGATTATTGCTTAAAATTTTACACACTTCTTAGTTATATTAATCTCAAGATCTGTATACTTTTTGGTTTTGATTCAAAATTTTATTTTAGAGATATTGAGTTGTTTGTAAAAAAAAAGGGGGGGGTTTTGCATGTCGCGCCATATGTCAGAAACTGTTTATGATTATTGCATAAAAATTCACACACAAGACGACGGGTTTATCATGCGCTCATGGCGCAGCTGTTTATTAAAATATCTGATGCATTTATAACTGTGGTTTTAATGCATATTTAATCCTAATTTTTCAACCTTACCATATATTATGAAGCATGAAGTATAGTGACCTATTCTAGCAACTTGTCCCTTTTACCACTCATTATACAGCAAGTGACCAGCCAAGATTAACAGAAGCATATGCTTTGTTTCCCATTTCCTTTTTCAATTATTTCAACCCACGTTTGTTAAGTTACTTATGATGTGATCTTGGCAGCCAGTTATTTTGACAAAACTGTCACGTTTTCATGCCCTTATTTACAGTTTTAAGGTAAGGATGAGACAAGTCTCTTAGATTATTTATTCATTGTAGGTGATCAAAGTTTGTGGTGTACAAGACCATCTCTGATATATTCACTATGACCTTGACCTCCACTTTACACTCCAATGTTCAATTTATAAGTTTTTCTTGTGTATAATGAATTTTATTTGTTTACAGACGATATATTCTGGTATCTCGTCCTAAGGAAAAGACAAACTTACCTTTACCCTCTCCACTGGAGGAACAACTATTGGCAGAACGATTTCCTGGTCTTTGGATGAAGGTGTACCAACAACATACTGAACTAGCTCTCAAAGCTAAGAAAGTATCTTACTGTGTTGAGTACACTCCCTTTAGTTACTAGAAGAGTTATCTCTCTTTGTGTCAACTTTGATGGATCTCTTAAGAACTATTTTAAAATAGATGTACTATTTATAGATTATAGTAATCATGTATTGTGTAGGATGACAGTAAAACCACACTCTGTTGAACAGTACAGATTGGAAAGATGTGTGTTAAGATTGTACTTTCCTGGAGAATGAGATTACAAGACTAGCTCAGCTACTACATTTCATCCTATGGATGTGAAATTTAAAAGTTTTTGACATCTATACAAACAGTGTATATTCATTTATTTTCATGAAAACTTTAAATTGAGTTATTTTTTTTTTTTTTATTACATAATTTTGCATTCTGTTAATTTTACTTTTCTAAATTTTCCCATACTTGCCAAACCAAAGGAAGATATGAAAGGCAATTTCATAGGTTTGTTTTGCTATGATCAGTGTTGTCTCTTTTAAACATCCATTTGATGGATAATGATGGATAATATTCTTTCTCGACTATGATTTTGAATTGTGTTTGGAATTTAAGAAGCAACTGACGATATGTACCATTTACATTAAAACATGATGCATTAAAATATGACAATCATGAAATGGTTGTCTGTTCAGAAGGATCTGACATATTCAGATAATTGTTAATGAAGTAGGTTTAATCTTGATCTGCTACAACCTGGTAGATACAATTGCTGGTGGACAATTTAAGTCCTCAAGGATATCACCTTCCGAGTGATTATTGTTAAGGCAACCATTGATTGTGGACTGTTAGACCCTAAGGGTAACTACTGAACTACAGGAAATGATTGGGCAAACATTGCTAGGGAACTGTTGATTTTGAAGGTTTCTTCTTCTCAGTAGTCAGTGTTCAGGCATTGCAACTGGTCCTTTTTACATTTTTATTCTCAGCTGATAAATTTTTGTAACTTTTGTGAATTCTATGGTCTATATACCTCATTCAGACATATTTTGGCTATCATTTTAAGTTTGTTTGGTTTTACAGCTCCCCAGTCATCAGATCAGTTTTCATGTTTAAGGTGCATGTAATTTGGCCTAAACTCTGATTGTTATTATCAAAGGAGATTCTATAATGAATGCCGTAACATTGGTCACAACCATAGTTCAGTGGTTACCTTTTAAGTGTTGTAAAGCTTTTTCGTCATCCTGATAATGCTTGAAATACATGTCAGTGGATGTAAAACAAACAAAATTTTTATTTTATTAAACTTCTTTTATTAATAACGATATGCAAAGATGTGTAGAATGTCAGTATGTGGATGGATTACCGGTAATAGATAAATATATATTTGTTAAACTGCCAAAAAAATTTGACAACAGGGTTTCTTGTACATTGTATAATGAAATGTCAGCAGAAATTATGTGACGAGACTTTTCTGTCCTTTGATTTTGAAGTGATTACTGTTTGCTAGTTTTCTGTTATGACATCTATAATATTTTTTGAAAATTTAGGGTTTTAGGCAATAAAATAATTCTAGTTCTCTCCTAGAATGCCTTAGCATTTACAATCTGTACTGTGTTTTTATGCCCCAGCCGCAGTGGAGGGAGCATTAAGTGTTACCCTTGTCCGTATGTCCCAAAATTAGTTTCCATTCTCTTACTTTAGTTTGCCTCAACCAAATGTTATGAAACTTATACACAATGCTTATTACCACAAAACACAAATCAAGTTCGTACTTGGGTGGCATCACTTTTACCGTTCTATAGTTATGTCCCTTTACAAATGGATAAATTGCTGAAATTTTACGTTTCCGTTCTTTAACTGAAGTTTGCCTCAACCAAATGTTATGAAACTTATACACAATGCTTATTAATATAAAACACAGATCAAGTTCAAGTTTGGGTGGCGCCACTTTTACAATTCTCTATTTATGTCCCTTTATAATGTTATATGCAAGCGTGGGCATCATCTGTGTCCCATGGACACATTCTACATTTATTTTTTAACTGTAATTCAGTCTTTTGGGAGCCTCTAGTTTATTAATGGATCTTTCTATGTCCTTTGGAGGATTATGGTGATAATTTTTTGTTGAGCGTATAATGTTGATAATTCTTAGAAATTTTGATATTATTTGATCAAATATTTTTACAAGATAGTCTGACCAGTAGAAAAAATATAAATGTAGAGAAATATGATACTGGTAGATATTATAAGTGTACACCAAATTTTTGTATTCTTATACATACTCATATCTCTGTAGATTGCTGTGATATACTAGTGCCAAAATGACTGTAGCAATATTTAGCTTAGTCAGTGCTTTTTTATAAGTGTTGTGATTACTGCTGAACTATTTGTTGCATGTAGCAAATTATTGAATAATTTGTATGATACTATTTTATTTTTTTCTACGATTATGACTGCAAATTATATATATTGATTATTTTTGTCTTATTAGACAGTCAGGTTTTTTCAATTATGGTTCACACTGTTAGACAGTCAACATGTAATGTGCACAGTCATATCCTGCTGTATTAAAACTGACCTCAGAGCCACAATTGCGTATTTACAATGGCTCAACAGAGTTCTTCAAAATATAACCTATCAGCCAATTATTTTATACTGTAAACATTTTACAAGAGGAACATTTGAATTGGTGAAAAATAGCTATTTTGAGATAATTGTTTTGTTTCAATCAAGGACCATGAACAGCAGGATTTGACAAAGTGCTTTAAGTGTTCCATTTGGAATAACAATTCAGTTGTATGGTGTGTTGTTGCCAAGGTTGTGGTGTGTGGTTGCCAGGGTATGGTATGTGGTTGCCAAGGGTATGGTGTACAATTGCCAGGGATATCAAGAATTTGTTAAAATAGTTACTAAGTAATGTTTGTGGTCATATCTAGTGATGAATTTGTAAAACAAGTATTTACATAGTATATTATAGTAAGTTGCTTGTTTTTGTTATTAAGTGTTTCATGAAACTGTAGGTAATGATAGTATGCTTTAGAAGTTTGAGTATCAATTTTTGTCAGTTTTACTCATAGGACCAATGTGAGCTGTTGCCATCACTTGGCATCTGCCATCCATAGACATTTGAGAAGTACTTGACTAACTTAGATATAAACAGAAATTTCAACTAGCTAAAAATGAATAATTATACCAGTTTTACAGGACTAGATAAAATTGAGAATGGAATATAGTTTACTTTCAAAATTTATCCACCACTGGAACATGTTAATTCCATCCAAGATGGCTGTCTCTGTTGAGCATGGGTCAAAGATGATGAATAATGGAAGGTCATTATTTACTTTTCTGTGAGCATAAGAGTGAGATTTTCTATTCCTTTATATGCTTGAAAACATTTTTGATGATCATAGAAAATTTTGAGACAAAAGAATGGAAAATAAACTTCTATATTAGCTTCATAAATTAATGATGCATACATTTTTATTGGCTATATTACTGTGAAAGATGTCCTTAAAACTACAAAAATTAGTCTGTATGACTTTAACTGTACTTACACAATCAGGATGAAACTTGCTAAATTTTGTTATTGTATATGTTGTTGAAATTATAAAAAAAGTAAAGCACATGTGTGTTTATTATTTTTGTTACTGGAATCTGACTTGGTAGATACACTGCTTTTACTTTATTCTTCTCTCATATATTTCATAAATTATTGAAACACAAATTGATCTCAAATAAGGAGACACGAAAAAATGGGAGAAACAAAATTGCTGCTATTTTGAACATTTGTCTATCTGGAATTCCGTCCAAATGGTATTTGAATGAAAACTTAAACTTGCTCAAACCAATATCCTAAAAATCTGAGAAACTATTGATTTTACTATGATGGCTATTTGTGCAAAATTTATGTTTTCTGAATATTTGCTTTAGTTTGAAGGGATCAAAAACCAAAAAGTTGTCAAAGACAGACAATATAAGGTCAAAAGAAAATAGACGAAAAGACAAACATCAGTCATGAAAACCAATGATTGATCATCTTGGAGGTTGGAATGGTAGATAAGAAAACTAAATCTTATAGACCTGTTTCAATTTATATTGGTACTAAAAAAAATACCAAACAACTAAATAAAAAAACAATACTATTTGAAATTGAGACCAAGTGCAGAGACTTACGGCAGCATCCTTTGTTACTGGCATATTAATACACAACATACATTATACCTTTATTTGTTATAGACAAGAACAAAGGCACAAAGTTACGTGTTGCCACTTTCCCCAGTGAAAGGGAAAACATCTATCCTTAAACTAACAAACAGTTCTACCTCATGTGTAAAATAAAATTTTCTTTCCAATTATTTTAACAGGACATATTAAAATATAAAAATCATCTATACAAACTTGGAAAGCCATTTTTTTTTGTTTTTTGTTAACTGTATACTTGTTAACAAAAATGACTTTTTAACACCAACTGAACATATTGATGGCGACACATTATATAAGTACAACTATTTATATGATATCCACACTAACTGTTCATGGTAAAGAAGCACAGGATCTTTTATCTGCTTGACACTCTCTGGCAGTCTTAAAATCAAACAATCCTACAAATAGTTATATTCTAAGGATGTTAACTGTAAGCAAAATGTACTGATGTGTATTAAGGTTAAAAAACACATTCAACAGTAAAATTTTTATATTGAATGGATTTTTATAATTTGTTTATGCTAGTCAAATCTCTAGCTATTTGCTTACATGTACTATATATCATACAAAAATAATGATAAATTAGAAAAGCTCACTAATCAGTATTACAAGATGAAGTTGTAAAATATAAAAAAAAATGTGTAGTTTGATTTTAAACTGAATCTTGCTAAAGCAAATACGAAATCATCAAACTGAAAATGCAGTTTGAATAATTGAATGGACCGAGAAATAATTATATTCAAGTTCACATAAATAAAAAATTGGATAAATACCGTGGGTGTTACCTATATCAAACTTTACAATTCATAGACTAATGATTGTAATTGGAATGATAAAATCTAACCTTTATTTGCACAATTGGTATATTTGGACTCCCAAAATATATTGAAGTCTATCTCGTGGAAACTACCGGATTAAAAAAAAATTGAGGAAATGAGTATGAGAGCCTATATAAAAAGTAATATCTATACTTTAAAATTTAGGCATTTGCTATATTATTTAGGCCCTAAGTGGTTTAAAATTTAGGCATTTGCTATATTATTTAGGCCCTAAGTTGAACCACCACCCCTGAAAGAAAAATTCTGGACAAGCTTCTAACCTTAATCCAGGTTGTCACGTTACGGATTCACCCAGTTAAAATACTAAATTAAGACGTAAATATGAGGTTTTATCTTGAAATCACACCAGTGTGTAATTTTACCCAATAATAATATGATAACTATAAGTTATGTGACACATACTGCCAAAGGCTATGTGTCCATGTTTCAGATATTGACAGGTTGCTTGCATCGATATATGTTAGTTCTGCTGCTTACAAGGTTTGGTCTGAACATTTCCGACATGTACACTTTACATGTATTTGTTTATAATTTCTATGACTAAGAAACAGTGACCTTTAAACTAAGACGCATCTTCTTTCCTAGGGGAATGTTGGATGCAATCGAAAGATATCTGAGTAAGACTCTGAGTTACCAAAATATTTCATATTATTTTCAGTTTATTTTCAATCATGATTTTAGCTGATTATTGTCTTGGCTTTAAAATCTAGTGACAAAATATAACAACGATTTTTAAACGATTTCTTATTTAACCCCCCTAAAAAATAAAATCAAATAAAGATTGCACTTATCATTCAAAAGATATCACGCAGAGATCAAAATTTTTTTCTGCAAAAAACTAAAACATGAAATAATTATGTGCGCATCATTTTACATAAATATACATAATTACAAAGCCTGAAATAAAATGTGAATACATTAAGCATGTTTATATTCTTAATGTCAGACTATATATATTTTGCTGCTTTAGTAATGAATAGAATAAGAAGAAATAAAAAGCTAAGCAATTTGAACCTACTAAATAGCAAATACAATATGTATGTTTATCAAGTATTTTACATTGATTGATTTTACAAAGCAGATACGTTTGAACAATAGTTTGTCTGAAATAGTGCTTCTTCGAATACTATAGATATCCCGAACAGAAAGATAATTATTCATACTGTAAAGCAATCTCTCATCACAGAAATGGAAAAAAATAAATAGTTTGCTAAGCCGCCGTAAAATATTTATGGATTTTCCTAGGAATAGATGGAAATTCTGTCCATTTCTAAAAAAGATCCAGTATTTTTTTGTATAAGTTATCCCTTCCTTGTATAGTAGAAATGGAGAAGAAACTGAAAACCCTTCCTTAGCACATGGCTTTAGTTAAGTTTATTTTTGTATTGTAATTTGCGATATTTTATTTTCAAGTTGTGTGTTGCTGCTACATATGTAATGGCATGAACAAAGTTCAATTCAAACTCTCTCATTTGATCATGAATAAGGTTCACATAATTTACATGTTCCAGAAATTAATTGGACAAGAAACATTACCGATCCGTTACTTTGTGAGGCCACGGAAGTCACTAGTAGAAAAGGAATTGCTGACCGTTCCGGAGTACCAATATGGAACTATTTTACAGTGTTTTAAGTATCTAGCATGCGTAATACGACATTCCAACCGAACACTATTGTGCTCTGTGATGCCCAGTGTCTTTACTAAAGGCTCGGAAGTTTGGTCATAATTACAGACGAAATGTCTTAAATTCTATTAAAAAAAATAAGAAATCTTTTCATGTGTAATATTAAAACACGTAAGCTTGCTGATTAAACAATTCAAATGAAAGATATTTTGTCTCTATCATATCGTCCTACTCAAGACAAAACAGGGGGGTGGGGTATTAGTTTATATAAACAACTTAATGGCATATGAAAGGAGAGAAGACTTAGAGATTGGTAATGTTGAATCAATTTGGCTTCAGATCAATTTTCCATCCACAAAACCTATTCTTTTGTGTTCAGTTTACAGACCACCTGATATGAAAGTAGACTGGATAGATGCTTTTGAATTAGAAATAAGTAAAGCATCAAGCTTAGATTTAGAAATTATTATTATGGGTGATATAAATATTGACTATGCTCAAGGATGTAGTAACAACAAATGGTCCCATATGATAGTGCTATGGTCTTACACAATTTATTGATAATCCAACAAGAGTAACAGATAAAAGTAAAAAGATCATTGACCATATATATACAAATAAGACCGATAATATAATTGAAACACATGTACCTTATTTGGCATTAAGTGACCATTACCCAGTATGCCTTACAAGAAAAACAAATGTTAAAGAAGTACCTGATTCTAGCCACAAGATCATAACTTATAGATGTTTTAAAAAGTTTAATGAAGAGAATTTTATAAAAGAACTTCAATATAAACCATTTAAAACTGTGAAAGAAGAACATGACACAGACAAAGCTTTAAATATCTGGTATTCTCTTTTCAATAATGTTTTAAATAAGCATGCTCCAACAAAAACAAAGCGAGTCAAAAATGTTCAAAGGCCAGAATGGTTAACCCCTGAAATATTAACTGCCAGACAAAACAGGGATTATTACCATAAAAAGCATGATCTAGACAGATACAGGTTCTGGAGGAACAAACGCACATCACTTATAGATGATGCAAAAAACAATTTTTATAAAACATCTATTGAACAGGCTAAAAATCCAAAAGAATTATGGAAATATGTCAAGGGGCTCAACCAAACTAAAAGTTCTCCTTTTCCATCACAACTTAAGATACACAATGGTGTTATCACAGAAACTCAGCATATAGTTTATGCTTTTAACAAACATTTTATAAATATTGCCCCGAAAGATAGCCTATCAACATCTAAATCATACAAATTTGATAGTAATAAGATTTATGAGGAGGTAGCAGCAAAAGTACCTCAAGATACTTGGTTTTACATCCCTTGATTACAGTTGCAGAAGTTAAGGACTGCCTTAGCAATTTAAATGTTGCAAAAGCTACAGGCATTGATCAGATCAGTCCTCGCATACTTAAACTATCATCAGAAGTTATTTCACCGTCAATAGCTTGTATTATAAATAGGAGTATCACTGCTGGTATATTTCCTTCTGAGCTTAAAAATGCCCGTGTCATGCCAAGTCATAAAAAGTGTCCTAAAGATACTGTCGACAACTATAGACCAATATCTATTTTGCCTACTCTTTCAAAGATTTTTGAAAAGCATGTCTGCAAACACCTATACCGATACCTATTAAAATATAAGCTCCTTCATGCAAGTCAGTCTGGATTTAGAAGCCACCACTCTTGTCACACTGCTTTACTAAAACTTATTGATCAGTGGTTGAAAGCCATTGATGATGGAGAAATTATAGGTATTATCTTCCTAGATTTTAAAAAAGCATTTGATCTGGTAGATCACATTATCCTTCTTCAAAAACTGCAGTGCTACAAAATTTCAAATTTATCATGTAACTGGTTTAAATCATATCTATCTCATAGATTCCAACAAGTTGAAAATGGGACAATCAAGTCAAGGGCACTAGAAATAAAATCTGGAGTACCTCAGGGCTCCATATTAGGCCCCCTTTTATTTTTATTGTTCATTAATGATTTGCCCCTTCATATAACCTCATCTCAAGCAGACCTCTATGCAGATGATACTACCATTCACTGCACAGGTCGTAGTCTCAATACCATCCAGGACAGCATTACAAATGATTTAGACAGAATTGAAGAATGGTGCAAGGGAAATAAGATGTATATAAATCCAACAAAAACTACATCTATGGTTATTGGTTCTAGACAGAAACTAGCAAAAACAGACCATGTTCTTAATTTGACTGTTGGTAATTCCCACATTAGAGATGTTAATGGCGAAAAGCTCCTAGGGGTTTTTATTGATGAAAATCTTGAGTGGACAGCCCAAATTGACACTTCGTGCACAAAAATCAGTACCAGGCTAAATCTTTTGTCTAGGATAAAGAAATCCCTCCCCATGGAAACACGAAAGTTATACTTTAATGGTTATATTCTCCCTATTTTGGATTACTGTTGTACAATTTGGGGAAACACCAGTGACCAAAATACAAATAGATTAGATAAACTTCAAAAACGAGCAGCTAGAATTATTCTTGAACTTCCTTATGATACCCCATCTAATACAATGTTTAAAAAGTTATCATGGCTTCGATTTACTGATCGTGTAATTTACCACAAGGCCTTATATGTTCATAAATGTTTATATGGATCTGTCCCAGAATATTTGTCTAACAAAATCTCCTATGTTACAAATAAAAATGGAATGCAACTTAGATCAAATACTACCCAATTACTTAATATACCAAAGGCAAGAACAAACATACTTTTAAAACAAACTGCTTTACGTTTTTACTTGAAAATCCAGGAATTATTTAAATGATTATGTATCAATTTTGATTATGTTTTCTTAAGTTTATCTTTGTTATGAAGAAATTGTGTGATGCATTGTGAGTGGAGTGTGAGGGCTTCAAGGGAGAATAGTGTTTGTACTAATTGAGCATACCCTCTTGAAATAAATATTATTATTATTATTATTATTATTATTATTATTGACGTATTTTAGAAATGATGAATGACAACCTCTAAAAAGTATAACAAAAATACCGAACTCCAAGAAATTCCTAATAGAGCTGTAATAATATGATACCATGATTAACTTGTATGCATAAATGAATACTGATTAAAAATTTACCGGTAAGTAGCATAATTTTCATCAAAAATTTTAAGGAAAATAAAATATTCAATACAGACACATTTGGTAGATTTTTAAAAGTCATAATAGAACTTGCTTTAATTGTACAATGTATCAACTAAAAAGTTCATCATACAACTGTTGTATATAAACAATGCATGTATGTCAACTTATTTTGAATGTCTTTCTCAATATAACCTCTTAGAACGTGTTTGTTACATGCAGTCTGTCCCACGTCTATTTAAAAATATCTATATCCTTCCGAAAATATATTTTATTTCTAAATATAAAGTTTTAAAAAGTAAAACAAATAGATTCGGAATACTGATAATTTTGTAGTAGTGCAAAGTTTATTTGGGATTAAGACGAAGACAAACATAACAAATTTAGCCCATAACAATAACTGAAAATAATGAATACTAGTATACATTTTGCCCCCAAAAATAGCTGAAAATAAATGAAAATATTTGAAAACAGAAAAATCAAAAGTTATACATAAGCTGTGCATACAGTGTTAGTAACAGAAGAACAATATTAGTTGCAGTCAGAGCACCAGAGTTACTACTACCTGGGGTCTTTGTAGATGGTTGGTTGGTTGTTGGTGGTGGCGGTACCAGTGGTATTTTAGAAATGGCCTTGAATGTTGCTGAATATGGTGATGTTTTCTGGTAAAACACCGGTGGTTGTCCTATAGGAGCAGGTACCATTATATATTTATTTCCTGCAGTTTGCAAGGAATTATTCCATAAAAATACCCATTCACCCTGAGGAAGATAAACTTTCTGTGATGTAACATTAGCCTGTATAACTGGTGCTATTAATAAATCGGAACCGTACATGTACTGATATTTAGCGTTTAAGGCCAATGGATCATTTTGATAGTGAAGAACTAGAGGTCTTTGTGCGGGAATTCCATCCCTAACACAGATCTGTATGACAGAGTTAGTGTAATTTCCTAACATTTTATAAATCTGGACTAGCCTGGCAAACTGTAAAAGGATGTATTGATTGGAGTAAGCCTGTACATTGAAGTCCGGTTGATTGCCTATAGAAAAACAAAAGAGATAGGTTAAAACTGCTGAAAAGTTTCATTCAACTTTCATATATTTTTGAAAGATCTAGAAAAGCTTCTCTATGACTATGAGTTATGTACAATGTCTTTGAAATAATTACTACCGCACGGTGCCCCGGGATACGGCCACTAGTGGACTATCTCCAACCGATGCCCATCAGACCTACCTTGAATCGTATTTGGGATAATTACTACCACACGGTTGATGCGGCTGCTTTAGTGGACTCTCTCTCTACCTAAATCCCATTCGGCATATCTTGATTTGTTGTTGAGATAATTACCGCAAAAAGCTGGATACGCAAGTCCCATTAGACCGACCTAAATATTTATTTGAGATCGTTACTACGACATGAAGAAAATGGGTGCTGTTGGACTCTTTCTACCAAAGTCCTATTAGAACAACCTTGCTTAGATTTTGAAAAATAGGTACGATTGAAATCCGAAATCGTCTGAGTTTCAAGAACCTAACTGTCGGGAGTGCTTGGTCGACCTCACTGGACCATTCCGGATCCGTTATGGACGTATACGACTGCGTTCAGACAATGATAGAACATTCCAGATTATTGATGGCAATAATCAGACTTTTTCACTGTTCGCCGACTAGCGCTGCCTGATCTCAAACGGGAATCATAATCAGCAATATGTAACTGCCGCAATACCATGCGAAAGATACAAGTCGGATTGAGTACGTGATAATCGGGACGCTTCCGGAATAATCATTGCATGTCTGAAGCTTAATGGCGAATATCCAAAAATGAAACCTATTCCCGTTTTCACGTATAGTTGCATGTTTTATCCTCGCAGTTGCAAAAACGTGCATTGGCTGCATCCGGCCATCAAAATTAAAAATCAAATAAAAAATCTTGTACACAAACCCTCATGAGTTCTCATGACTGGTGTAAACACCGCCATTTCTGCAGATCTCAGTAACAACTCAGCTGTTCTTCTAAGTCCTAATGATCCAAAAGTAGTGTAGCCTCCAATATCGAAATGTGTTAGACCTGTACCTGACAGACCCATAGACGTAGCAGCTATAATGGTGGACGGTAGGCCATCACCATAACTGAAGTCTACATTCTGGTCTCCAGCCCACATGAGTGTGGTAAAGTTTGAAGTACCTAAAGAATAAAAACAGTTTTAATAACTGGTTTCCAGTCTAGTTACAACTCTGCAAGATAAAGACAATCTTCGTTTTTAAAAAGAGTTACATGTATTACCATTGGGGTAAAGCTGGAAATGTCAAAAATAATAAGTCTACGTCAAAGCCAATCACACTACATAATGTAGTTTGCTATATCTACATATACGTGTTACTTTTTGAACTGAGATGTGTTTCTCTGGTCATGTTTACCTGGGACTATTATACTAACGGGACTGGAAACCGTTACACCAATTAGTGTAATAATATCAACATCACGGTCGTTAGAACGAGACTTTACCTGCGCTATTTATCAATACGCCCTGGGACTATTATACTAACTTAGTATAATAGTCCCAGTGTTTACTTAGTCCAATTTTATCTATTTTTTGACGTGTATTTAAATGTTTAACTTCTCTTTTTAGTTTAAATTTTATGGACATATTATTTAAAAACGTCTAGTAAAAAGTATTACTTTCAAGATTTCTTTGATTAAAATTTTTTTAAAAGAATTGTTTTGCTTTCTGTTTTCAGTTTTCTTGCTTTACGTGGCTAGTACAAACTTACCCCAAATATCCAATGGTATTGTTTAAGAAAATGTAAATATGTACTTTTGCATTATGTATGATAATTACTCTTGCCAATATAGACGCGTTCGGATGTGCTGGGTGTATAAGTACGCAGCCACGTCCAAATTACTTTGCGTTAAAAATTAAACACATATAAATGAATATATATGTGGGTGCATACCAAGGCTGTTTGGAAACACAAAGTCCTTGTCGCTACTCTCGAAGAGAGGTGTACATTTGGCTAGTACATAAATAAGAATAACAGGAATTAAAAATATTTTACAGTACAACAGATCACACTAACTACCTACAACCGCTACCAGACTCCATGAAAAATTATACATTTAGACCTACAAACAAAGACAGATAATAACAAACAGCACATGGTCCAGATAGCCTGGCTTGGTACAATAACAAAATATGGTAGGGTTAAAAGCCAGTTTTACATGGCCCTTTTGCCAATGCAGACCATATATCGTATAAGTAAAACACACAAATAAAGAACATACGCAGTGCAGCTACAAACAGGATGACCACTAACTCGAACAAGGACATAACAGACACCACATACTTTGAAAGGCAGAGTCAAATACAGGAAGCTATCTAGGGTAGCCATGGCTGTTGGTAAAATATCACCGCTTTAGTTAGAAAGTACTAGTAAAAACACAAGCAAGTCCATTTGAATGCTCTAATACAAAGTCGCTACCATTTTGGAACGTTGATTCCTAGATCAAAGTTAATTGGAACCGAAATGTGAGCCGTACACGTTGAGAGTTTGTCGGGCTGTCAAAACTGGTTCAGCCCAAAAATTTGATTCAAAAATGTCTGATCCAATCCATGACTGTATTCATGAGGATAGTTTTACGAGATTTTCTCAAAACTAATCAGTATATAACAACAAGAAGATGTGGTATGTTAATACACATGTATATGGAAATTGATACTTTAGAAAATACATTGAAATAAATTGTATTCAATTTCAATTTCTCCCTTAAATATGTTCTCCCACCAAAACCTTTCAAGCACTACTGAGTGACGGTGTACCAATACCAAGTTCATTTATACAATATTTTAAAGTTATAAATTTTGGTGTCATAAAACCACTTAGCTGATTGTAATATTACTCACGTGCAGCACCAGCTCTCATCCAGAAGACTATCTCTCCTAGTTTGCCCGACTCCTCTACTGCTTGCCTATTTAACATTGCCCACAATACTGGCCACTGATTGTGTACCATCTCAATAGACATAGTTTTATCAAATACTACAGCATCTACGGGAAGATACTCTCCGAAATCTGCCATCCAGCCACTTAGACCTAGTTTTATCATGTTAGTTTTAATCTGACCTACAACAGTGACACAATATGGTGTTAAGGGTATTGTCCAATAATGATTTTGTCTAAACGTAAAATGGGCTGCCTTTTGAAAGCTGTCATGCATTTGTTGTTTTGTACTAAAAGTTTTAAGAATGGTCTTCATTTGAGATGCCTAATTTGTAAAAGTTCTATACCAAACTATATTTATTATAAGTGTCTTTTTTTGTAATTGTGTTACAAATAAACAGCGTGCCACTAAAACTATACAGTTCCTTTTCAAAATAATTCATTTTACTACTAAATGTTAGTAATGTACATCCTACTGAAAAATAAATTGCGGTGACTTTAACCCATGAACTGGACACTACTTACAGGTTACTATTTCCACAAAAATGCCAAATACGCAGTCATTAACTAAAAATAATCACTTCCATTTTCAGTTATCTTTGGTTAATGTAAGTGTTCCGGTTCTAGGAGATAGTTACACCATAGAACAGGAAAATATTTTTGTTTCAGCTTTTTATGTGCCTTTTTGTGTATGTTCATGACGAAATGTCATCTAGGGAATGATTTTAATATTATAAATGCATCCATCTTTTAACGAAGGATTTACACATGAATCAATGAAAATGTTATAAAGGTTGTGTATTGATAACATTTTGTCTCTAAATCGATTGATCGATTACTAGTAGTTTTGTCATGTAGTATTTGTCAGTTTTTTTTAATTTAATTTACCATGTCTATATAGAAATTTTCTGGACATGAAATTGTCATTTTTACACCTTCCGTCACAGCATTTCTAAATCATACTTCCTCCTACTTACCTTTGTACCAATTAAATGCATCTGGGTTGGTCAAATCAACTATACCACACAAAAATTCGCCAAAATCTAAAAGATACGGGTTTCCAGTTCTGTTTTTCACTACAAAACCTTGGCTTGATGCATTCTTATACAAATCACCTTCGATATTCAAATTTGGGTTTATATAAGCAAGCACCTTCACTCCTTGAGCTTTCAGATCTTTTATTTTCTGGTCCAAACCTGCAATTCATAATTTCTAATTGATGATATTAACGAAAGATTAAAGCACCTTGAATTCGAAAATCACAAACTAACTTGAATCTATAAACATGTTTCATTCCTTTAGATATCAACTGTAATATTATATTTGCATTTTGTCTTACATATTTGATTCACAGGTTGACTGTGGTACATAAATATGGTAATCACTTGCAGGCGGACACCCAGTTGAAATTAAACAAAAGAAATGGAACTCTTTGTAAGAGAAGGTAAAAAGCCAAATTGGTATATTTGAATTGTTTACATCTGTTTCTATGTTTCATGATCCTAGCTAAAAAATGTAATTATAAGTATTGAATGCTTCTTTTTGTAATTTCATAGGGTTGTAAAAGCGTTGACCGTGCGTACATTTTTAGAATGAAGCACTTCCGCGCTTCATACAAAATGTACTACGGTCAACGCTTTTACACCCTCAATGAATTTACAAAAAGAAGCATTCAATTCTTAAATGTGGATAAATTTATCGGTTTTCAAGAGCTAAATTGGCAGCGCGTCATCCCTACAATGGCTTCCATTTTTAAGATTGTAAAAATTGGCTGGCGTAATGGGGAGATAATTTGGACAAAGTAGAATCCTGACTACCTGACCTTCTTCAGACTGACAATAAAACGCTTGCCAAAACGGGGCGTCCGTTTTGCTGTGCCGGATGCATGAATTCACAGTCACGTGCGGTCAGAATGGAGATGTTTAATCCGACGAGTAACATGCCATATGTACGTTAAGAACCCTTGCAACAACTCCTTTATGGAGGAGGTGGTCTCTTGCAAGGCAAAAGTTTTGTCACTATTCAATGTACACTCATTTTTCAGTGTCATTTCAAATGTCCCGCTCTTCCACCAGGTCGATCCTATTACAGGACCTTCCTATTGTGTATCAATCTCGTACTGAAATGCATGAAATGAAATATTTTCCATCGGACGTTTAACAAACAACAATCAATCAATCAATTTGATATATTTGCCATACGCTTTTATATTTCTTGGATCCCGGAGAACTATTTTAACTGACAGAACGACTTTACATGCGCCATTTCAATATTCACGAAATACGCACATGGACAATTATATGTATAATGTTAGGCAATTTTTTTTATCCTCAGATCCAACTCGGTATACTTTATATAGAGAGAGAGGATCTTTTAATGATGATCCTTGAAAATTGTACTAATATATCATTTAATTACCATTCAACAAAATTATCATTGAATTACTATTCAACAAAATTACCCGGATATCTTTTTGGATTCCATTTCCAATTCCAAAACAATCTCTGTCCAAATGTAGTGTTCTTAATTCCAGCCCAGTCCTGTATCCACAACCCATTTACAGCAACTCCTTGGTCTTGTGCAGTCTTCAGCCTTTTCAACATCTGTACAAAAATGCATCGATGAAGCTTATACAAATATATTAATACCAAAATGTTAAATCTTTCTGCAACAGAAAATTATGTTGGTCAATTGCTAAGAATTTGAAAGAAATATTTAAAAATGTAAACTAAAATTTGTGTCTATATTATGTATACAATTCCTCGCTGCCAATATCACATTTCTATGTTTATTTAATCGAAAATCTGGGTCAAAATCCCAATTTGGCAAATATTTTAAAAAGTTCAACTCCTAAGAAACATGTGTAGTGAGGTTCAAGATGATGACGGTAAACTACCGTAATCAATCAAATCTTTTAACCTGACACAGGACAAAAACAGACTGTGGATCATAATGCCATCCCTAATACTAACATAAGCGAGGCATAAAATACGAAATAAATAAATTGGATTCTGTTTTCCCACACTAATTTGAATATTTTGATATCCTACGCATAGTTTAAAATGCAAAAGATACAGTTATAAGGAAATGATGCAATCAAAGGTCCAATTTTATAAGTTTGCAGTTCACCGACATTTGTAGAAATGTATTTTTTCAATATTTAACAAAAATATTTACAATATCTGTTCCTCCTTGAACGCCAAGTATAATCCCATCTCGTAACCAGCTAGGTAGAGCTGCCATCTTTCCCAACGGCGTGTCTGTAACAAAACTTTTCACGAGGTCCATCATGCTATTTCGGGGTATGATTGAAATATTGGAAAAGTTTCCTTTTATGAAAACTTCGTGATATTGGTTGTGACTGAAATCGAACTCAACATAGTTATAGCCATCGTAATGGAATAGGTAGTTCCTTGAACTGATGAAGGTTGCTTGGGGAAAGTATGTCGTATGATAATCACCGCCAGCGCCACTCATTTTATCGGCGAAAAATGTCACTTGGTCATGTATGTCCCGTCCAACACCTGAAATAAAAGTACATCTTCTGAAAAATATTTCTCTCCGAAGCTTACATTGAGTATTCCCAAGAGGATTACCTGCTGCACATGATGAGATCTAGTATGTAATTGGTGACAAACACATCATGCAGTGAAATGTTTAACACTGACTACATCTACATCAACATGATCAAAACAGATAATTTTCTGGTCTGAATTAATTTCTTCTTATCGACATTATTCTATTATATCTTAACTTTTACCCCATTATATGAAGCCATGACTAAAAATGTTTAACTTGAAAGATGTTACAGTTTTATATGTTTACCTTGTTCTCTTGTCCAAATGGGATAAATTCTGTCAAGTGACCTACTGACTGAGAATAATTCTGGGTCCTTCCCTGGTGTGTAAGAAAATTCCCGCAGATTTAGGTGACTGAATTGTTCTCCAAGGCCGTAAACTTGTTCTGAGGCTTCAGCAACAACTCGAAACCAAAGATAATCGTATTCTATACCATTATTATATATTTCAATCCCTACTGATCTGTCATTGTATGTCGTGATCCGAAATCTCAGCTATTTATGACAAAAAGAACCTGTATTTACAATTGCATTAAAAATCCCAAAGAAATTACATAATATCAAATATGATATCTTATATCATTTCACCATTAATTCGAGGTTAATTGTCTTCAAAGTCAACATATCAAAATGAATCCGGATAAGTTAAATGAAATAAAAATATTAGTAAATACAGTTTAAAGAAACAACATGTTAGCTTTAGAAAATGAATATTCTTTTTGTATCACATCTTAAGGTTTTTCGTTACTTGGAGATTTGTTGTAGATGGCCGTTGTTAACTTTTATTTATGATCTGGCATATCGTATAAAATGCATGTAGGAAAAATTCGATATCATAATCGTTCTAATGGAGGATTCTAGCGTAGTCAATAGCTACAATAACTGCCCAGGCACTCTAATCATAGTTCGTTATGGTATTCCACTGCGTATCCACTCTGATAGAGGAGACAGTTTTGAAAGCCAAGTGACCATTGACATATAGTTATGTACCTTGGTTGGGATGAAGAAATCCCGGACAACTCCTACCGCCCATTGAAAATGGCGATAGAGAGTTTGATCGCACCTTGATGGGTTTAAAATATATGATTATTATTGTAAGATATAATGTATACAGCTGCATTACCGGTAAATGTGTACGAGGAAAAACAATCCAATTCAAATTTTTAAAAGATATCTGTATACCTGATGTTTGTCCTCCAAAAAGTCAATCTCATCTGTCCAATTAAAATTCTGATATGTGTAATTTCGCAGTCCTACTCTTCTGTCGATGTCGTTGTCAATACGGAAATTCCCACGGAATTCTAGGAAGCTCGTTCTTCCCATTCCAACGTATAGCATAGGGTTGTCATAGGTATGTTGAAATATCTACATGAAAATACGTACAATGTTTTTAGGTTAGTGGTCCTGAAGAAAATTATTTGAAAAATGCAAAAAGACGACTTTTTAACGTAAATGTTTTCATTAAGAATTTTAAAAAAGTCACATTGTATAATTCCAAAACTTTATTTTTGTTTAAAGACTGTATCTTTAATTTTGCAGTAGGATTTTTAACACTCATTGACAGGTTGACAATCCGGATATAGGGTTCAAGCATCGAGTTATAAATTAATAGTGGAATACTGACAGCACATTGGTTTATTTTAGCTAGATGCATTGTACAAGCTAAAGGACAAGGTATGATAAGGGGCATATTTGGCCCCCCTTTTTCCCGATTTGAGAAAATTTTATGTTGAATCCCA
This sequence comes from Mytilus californianus, assembly GCF_021869535.1. NCBI lineage: Eukaryota > Metazoa > Mollusca > Bivalvia > Mytilida > Mytilidae > Mytilus > Mytilus californianus. The sequence goes on from NW_026262581.1 coordinate 1,872,826, forward strand.
TCCTGCTTGTAAAATGACCTGAAGTATCTGTTCGTCAACGTAGAATCTTATTTTGTTGAATTATATACTCAAATTCTGCATAAAGAGACCTTAAAAGGTCATGAACGACGCAAAGTTTGTAAAATCTACAAGTTTTGTAACGTTTGGAGAAGATATTCGACATCAGCGCCAACGTAGACCATCCTGAAATGTTCAACCAGCTACTCTTCTCAGATATATCTTTCATTTTATAAAATATCATGGTGGTCTACGTTGGCGCTCATATTTTAAATTGAAAAAAATAAATATCCGATTGTTTACAATTTTGACAAGTCGATATAATACGCCAATGAAACGGTCCGGTTCCGGGACTATTCCGGTAGCTTTAGATGCAGACGGACAACCAAGGTTGCCAATCACTCCAAAGAAAATACGGGTAAGCAACAAATTTCCAACCCAAAACTTAATTGCAGGAAAATCAAAAAAAAATACTGGTAATCTGCATGTTTGCAATAAGCAATTATAAATGCAAGTGTATTTTTATTTACAAGCTGGGCCAGTGATCAGGCATTGGATTCGGAATCAACATTGACAACAATAAACGATCGCATATTGGATACAAATAACATGTATCATTGCCTCAATTACTGGGAATAAACTTTTAATCATATATTATTCAAATTATATTTTGCCAGATTTAAGATATTTCTTGATAGTATTTCTTGTGACTGTAGTCTGTAGGGGGAGGGTGCCAAATTAAATATATTCCGGGGGTTAATAATTGATCAAAATATCAGGCACTCATAGCTATAACGTATTTCCACAACACATATTACTCTCATAAAGATTATATGTTAGACGTGTAATTAAACACAGGCAATAAAAGTCCACCGCAGTGCAGACGACGTAGCTTTGTTTACATAATAAAAGAGTGATGTCCCCTGAAAATTGGTGAATTAATTTTCAGCTTATAAGTTTTTCAAATATTCAAAAATACCTTTCAAGTATAATTTAGAATAAGGTTTTTATAAAAAGATTTCTTTTTTATAACTTTGAAGTAAATTGTTCATTTGCATCAATATATTTTGCATTTGGAAATTTTATATTGTACCAAGTACAGAGAACGAGATGTAGAGGGATATATAATAAAAGAACTGTCCATAAGCATTTCATCAGATTGCCAAACGTGCGATGGCTGACCAGCCATTCAAAGTCGTTAAACACCAACAGAAGCAATCTAGGAAATCAGTAAAACACTATACAAAAAAAATAAATAACTGTAAACTTCCATGGGTAATCCAGGTCGTTACTAGCTATACACATCATTCAATTCAAAGGGAAAACATGCACGAGAAGTCATTTATCAATTTATTAAGAGGGTTTTTTTTTTATATCAAATGGCTAATTCAATCAAATATCTGATCGCTTTCCTCTGTAGAAAATGATGAAACAAACCTGGCTAACTAAACCTCTCACTTGTACGAAGTCGCATAGACTTCTATTAAAAGAGTATTCAATCTACAAGCCATCAAAGTAAAACTAATCGTGGGCCGCCTAGTTCGAGACCCTCATTGGGAGTAAAGGTTGATAAATATCCAAGTTATAGTTATACAGGGGTAATCAGATAGCAGAAGTCTTTCAGTAGAGCCCACTGTACTCAATGTCATCAAAATGCATGCTCTGACCGATTTAAAATCTGCACTATCAGTTTTTTTTTTTTTTAAATGTGTATACTACATGTGAAACTCAACTCAATAGCAAAACAAAAGAAACTAAATCTACAAAAACACTGAAAAGATCTGCGGTCATGACAAAATTCACAAAAAAAAAGAAAGAAAGAACACAATCAAAAATAAAAGATTATGAAATTATCAGTATCACAAAAGCTTATCACCAAAAGTGGTCTTACTTAGAAAATGCAAATGTAGGAGTGATAACACTTAGATTTCAACCTCTCCCTTTCGTGTGTTAATTACTTTACTTACAAAACGTTTCTTTAAAAAAAAAACATGCATATAAATAGGTACTGGTAAAACACTGTACTCTAACCAATGGTAAACAACATTAAAAGACTCAGTAAACAATATAATTCCTTCAAGATATAGAGTTCAGTTACTGAAAGCAAGCTAATATTAATACTCATCCATAATGTAATTTACATATTGACACCCTATTTACATTTAATACATTTTATGCCCATACCGTAACCAGAGGGGGCATTAAGTGTTAGCCTTGTCCGTCTGTACGTCCGTCCGTCACAAAATTGGTTTTCGTTCTCTAACTTTAGTTTGTCTCAGCCAAATGGTATGAAACTGATACACAATGCTTATTACCACAAAACACAGACCAAGTTCGAATTTGGGTGGTGTCACTTTTACCGTTCTCTTTATATAATTATATGCAGAGTGGGAGGGGCATCATGTCCCATGGACACATTCTCCAGTTAATTTAGATTGTTAAGCACTCTTTCACAATTGTTGAACTTGATAAGCTGTATTCATAAAATAAAAGTTTGTTGTTTATTTAGCATTTCTTTTCTTTTAGCTCCTGTTGATATTGCCAATAAAACACACTACAAAACCCAAAGAAGAGTATACCAGAACAAAATGTATAACTAGTTATATCCGATAGAAGATATTTAGGTAAATCATACAATATCTGCTTATTTTATATCAGTGCTCATTCTTTCCAAAATATATCTATCCGAACCACTTCTGTTACAACACATTTACAACTCTTCGGATGTACTGCAATATTCATAAACGATGACTTCCGTACACTAATATAACAATGTACCAGTATTCAAATGGTGCATACTCACACAGAAAAAAAGGCCCGCCTTAAAGTTTAAGCAGAACCTTTTCCCCTTTCATTTGTAATTAAAAAAAATGTCTACTGTGCAATCTGACCATATGATTCTTTGCTAAATTTTGTTTAAAAGATACCACTTTACACAGGCAATGCAAAACACTAATAGTGATTATCTTTTCTGTTGTTCGCAGTTCTCGTGAAAATAAGAGAGTCTACAGTCCCAAACAACTAAAATAAGTCAATGATATTTTTCATATTCAGTATATGGTTTCTATAAAAACAATTCACCGTAATCGACTCTTAATCAATATATTTTCATTTTTGTGAAGTGAAATATGAACTTATGAATAAAAAAAAATAAGCTATGATTGTTTTGATTTAAAAACTATATGAAGAATATATAATGAACCACCTCCCCCCCAACCCCAATACAAATACATTGAAACAACACTTACTTTAGAGTCTCCATTTCAGGGGAATATCCTAATATGAAGCATACAAGTAACGGAGTATTGTTTAGCTTAAAAGTTTTTATTTGTACGACGTCATACTATGCCATTACGTTAAACTTATTTAATACGCCAAGATCGATTATAAATGTTCATGTAAAATGTATTGTATAGTTGTATATACTTTTTTCTAAATTATTGTGTCTTATCTTTCTTTGTTATGCATTATACACATGTACTTTTAATCTAACAGTTCTGGAACTTTTCTCAATTTCAATTTTTCTAGGAAACCAAGCATCCCAATGGCATGCATGTGTATCGCGCATAAATCTTTATCAGAAAATCAAAAAAGTGCTTACCTTGCTACAAAAGTAGTTTTTGAAACATGGTCTTTGAAGTATCAACCAAAGGTGAAACTCTGACGGACTTAATACGTTCCAGTATTTGTTTATTTGCAAATCTTTTAAGATTTATCATCAAATATATATGGATTTTTTTTTTACATTTTGCAGCACTTTCGAAATTCCAGCAAGATGGTTATGATAAACAGAATAGATACATGTTATAATGGATTCATAAAATAGGTAATTTATAAGAATAAATACAAAATACAGAAATATATACTCCCAACCTGACCATACAACTATTTAAGTGTTCGAAGAAACCAAGATAGTTTCGTTGTGCATATATGAAATAAGGAGTCGTGGTATGATTCCCAACTAGACAACTAGCCACCAAAATTCTAATGAAATAGATGTAAACAATTTTATGAAGCAGTGGAGCCTTTAGCAATGAGAAAAACCGTTCCACATAGTTGGCTATACAAGGCCCAGACATGAAAAAATGTAACAAGTCAATTGAGAAAACTCACGGCCGAATCTATAACAAAACAGTTATATGGTAATCCTTTTTCTGTAAAATATATACATTGCCCCGGCATGTGGCATACGTTTATAACGGTAACTAGGACTATATATAGTTCGCATTCATTCTTACAAACCCTGAATTGGAAATTGCCAAAGAGTAAAATGAAAACAGAACACAATTTGTCAAGTTTAAAAAATGTTCCTCTTCCGTTAACATTCACAGTAGTTATTTGTGCATTAGTTTCAAAAAAATTACAGGACATTCAACAATATAATACAAAACAAAAAGAAACAAGAAAGACATGAACACTAAAGTCAGATAGGTCAAAAAACAGTAAATAAGATTACATTGAAAAACAGTTACAAGACAAGATAGAAACAACAGAAAACAAGATATGATGACTAGGCAAGATAGTAAAATACAAGACAAGACAAAAATCAAGACCTGACAAATAACATAAAGGTCATGACACACCACAAGGGCCTCTAAGCAAGACAAGACGAGACGAGACAAAAGAAAAGAGACAAGACAATGTAAACAAGACAAGAGAAAAGACAATGTAAACGAGACAAGAAACAATCAAAATGTAAACGAGACAAGAGACAGGTCAATGTAAACGAGACAAGAGACAAGACAATGTAAACGAGACAAGCGACAATCAAAATGTACAGGAGACAAGAGACAGGTCTATGTAAACGAGACATGATAATGATAACGAGACAAGTGACAAGATAATGTAAACGAGACAAGAGACTTGACAATGTAAACGAGACAAGAGACAAAACACAATGTAAATGAGACAGGAGACAAAAGGAAATGTAAACGAGACAAGATGCAAGAGACAATGTAAACAAGACACGATACAATAGAGACAAGACAATGTGAACGAGACAAGATACAAGAGACAAGACAACGTAAACGAGACAAGAGACAATGTGAACAAGACAAGAGACAAAATAATGTAAACGAGACAAGAGACAAAAGACATTGTAAACAAGACAAGAAACAAGAGTCAAGAAAAGACAACAGACATTGTAAACGAGACAAAAGACAAAAGACAATGAAAACGAGAAGAGACAAGCAAAATGTAAACGAGACAAAAGACAGGTCAATGTAAACGAGACAAGATAATGATAATGAAACAAGAGACAAGACAATGTAATCGAGACAAGGGACAGACTAGACAATGTAAACGAGACAAGAGACAAAAGACATTGTAAACAAGACAAGAGACAAGAAAAGAAAAGAAACATTGTAAACGAGACAAGAAACAAAATACAATGTAAATGAGACAAGAGACAATGTAAACGATACAAGAGACAATGTAAACGATACAAGACACAAAAGACAAGAGACAATGTAAACGAGACAAGAGAGAAGATAATGTAATCGAGACAAGGGACAAGAGGCTACACAATGTAAACGAGACAAGAGACAAAACACAATGTAAATGAGACAAGAGACAAAAGGAAATGTTAATGAGACAAGATACAAGAGACAAAAGACAAGAGACAAAGTAAATAAGACAAGAGACAAGACAATGTGAACTAGACAAGATACAAGAGACAAGACAACGTAAACAAGACAAGAGACAATGTGAACGAGACAAGAAACAAAACAATGTAAACGAGACAGACAAGAGACAAAAGACAATGTAAACGAGACAAAAGACAGGTCAATGTAAACGAGACAAGAGACAAGACATTGTAATTGAGACAAGACTTCAGACAATGTAAACGAGCCAAGAGACAAAACACAATGTAAATGAGACAAGAGACAATGTAAACGATACAAGACACAAAAGACAAGAGACAATGTAAACGAGACAAGAGAGAAGATAATGTAATCGAGACAAGGGACAAGAGGCTAGACAATGTATACGAGACAAGAGACAAGACATTGTAATCGAGACAAGGGACAAGACTTCAGACAATGTAAACGAGCCAAGAGACAAAACACAATGTAAATAAGACAAGAGACAAAAGGAAATGTTAATGAGACAAGATACAAGAGACAAAAGACAAGAGACAATGTAAACAGACAAGAGACATAACAATGTGAACTAGACAAGATACAAGGGACAAGACAACGTAAACAAGACAAGAGACAATTTGAACGAGACAAGAGAGACAAACCAATGTAAACGAGACAGACAAGAGACAAAAGACAATAAAAACGAGACAAGAGACATTGTAAACAAGACAAGAGACAAGAGACAAAAAAAGACAAGAGACATTGTAAACGAATCAAGAAACAAAAGACAATGTAAATGAGACAAGAGACAATGTAAACGATACAAGACACAAAAAACAAGAGACAATGTAAATGATACAAGACACAAAAGACAAGAGACAATGTAAACGAGACAAGGGACAAGAGACTAGACAATGTAAACGAGACAAGAGACAAAACACAATGTAAATGAGACAAGAGACAAAAGACATTGTAAACAAGACAAGAGACAAGAAAAGACAAGAAACACCAAACGAGACAAGAAACAATAGACAATGTGAATGAGACAATAGACAATGTAAACGATACAAGACACAACAGACAAGAGACAATGTAAACGAGACAAGGGACAAGAGACTAGACAATGTAAACGAGACAAGAGACAAACACAATGTAAATGAGACAAGAGACAAGAGACATTGTAAACAAGACAAGAGACAAGAAAAGACAAGAAACATTGTAAACGAGACAAGAAACAAAAGACAATGTCAATGAGACAAGGCACAATGTAAACGATACAAGACACAAAAGACAAGAGACAATGTAAATGATACAAGACACAAAAGACAAGAGACAATGTAAACGAGACAAGGGACAAGAGGCTAGACAATGTAAACGAGACAAGAGACAAAACACAATGTAAATGAGAAAAGAGACAAAAGACATTGTAAACAAGACAAGAGACAAGAAAAGAAACATTGTAAAGGAGACAAGAAACAAAAGACAATGTAAATGAGACAAGAGACAATGTAAACGATACAAGAGACAATGTAAACGATACAAGACACAAAAGACAAGAGACAATGTAAACGAGACAAGAGAGAAGATAATGTAATCGAGACAAGGGACAAAAGGCTAGACAATGTAAACGAGACAAGAGACAAGACATTGTAATCGAGACAAGGGACAAGAGACTAGACAATGTAAATGAGACAAGAGACAAAACACAATGTAAATGAGACAAGAGACAAAAGGAAATGTAAATGAGACATGATACAAGACACAAAAGACAAGAGACAATGTAAACAAGACAAGAGACAAGACAATGTGAACGAGACAAGAGACAAAACAAGAAAAAAGACATGAGACAAAAGACAAGACATTATAAACTAAACAAGACGATACAAATAACATAAAGGTCATGACACAGCACAAGGTGCTGTTAGCATGACAAGACAAGACAATTCAAGACAATTGAGTACATGTGCTCAAAACAGACTTGTGTTGTCTTCTTATCTTAAATATTTGCAATAAACATATATAGGATACTAGTTAATACATACAAATATATGTATAATATATTTTTTCATTTTTATTTTTTTTAGGCATTTAGCCATGGCAAAAAGTTACAGTTGTGTTCTCTGCAATAAGACACACCTAACAGTGAATAACAGAAGAACTATAATAAATGAAAAATTAAGAGATTATCTGGCCAGGACTCTTAAAAGGAATGTTGAGAATGCAACTATATGCTTGAAATGCAGGGCACAAGTATACAGAGATATGAAAACAGTGATGAACTCACCACAGATGAGACAAGGTATAGCAACTTGCCAGTCAAACGATGATGATGATCCAGATTTTTTAGCAGAGGAAACATTACCATCAGAACTAATTAGCCCGAAATCTATACAGTTAAACCTTTCATCTACATCTAAATCTCATAGACGTTGTACTGTTTGCCAGAAAAATAGCAGTAATCGACATCGACAGGTAGTTGTACCGCATGAGGCTCGAACTCAGGCTTTCATTGACAAATGTATTGTTATACCAGCAAATAGCAGATGCTGTCCAAATCATCTTTTGGGAAACTATTTTACACAGGAGTCTATTTCAAATATACCAGAGGTAAATAACACTACACTTTTTAATAGAAGTGACATCACTGAACTATTAAACAGGGTTCGAGGAACATTGACATTAAATGGCAAACTTAATTTTGATTGTTCACACTCATTGTCAGAGGAGGACTACCAGCGACTGACTGGTTTAACCAGGAATCAGTTCGAAGCTGTTGCAAATACAGTAACTGACCTAAGAAAATCTGAAATAAGATCTGTAAAGACATGTTTGGCCATTCTTTTAGTTAAACTTAGGACTGGACTCTCCAACTCCATTTTAGCTACATTATTTTCATTGGAAATACACCAAATTCAAAGAGCGACACACGCAGCTAGATCATCCTTGATGAAGTCATTCGTGCCTTCGTTTCTTGGCTTTCAACATATGTCCCACGACAAGTTCACTAGGGACCACACCACTCCAACAGCGAGAACTTTGTTTGCAGATAATCAACAAGATACTGGGATTCTTGTCCTTGATGGGACTTACATTTACCTACAGAAAAGTTCCCACCATCATTTTCAAAAGCAGACATACAGTATGCATAAAGGGAGGTCATTAGTCAAGCCCATGATGATTGTCGCTACAGACGGTTATATTCTTAATGTCCTCGGCCCATATTATGCTGACGGTCATAACAATGATGCTTCTATCATAAAGCATGCATTTAAGACTAATGCTGATGAGATTAACACATGGATGCACGAGGATGATGTCATGGTTGTAGACAGAGGATTCCGTGATGCAGAAGAGTTTTTGAAAAAAATGAATTTCAAAGTTGAGATGCCTTGTTTTCTTTCTAAGGGAGCAAAACAACAAACAGTTGATGAAGCGAATACAACGCGACTGGTGACTAAAGTTCGCTGGGTAGTGGAAAGTGCAAATGGTAGAATAAAACAGTGGAAATTTTTGGATAAAGTTGTTGCCAACCACTACGTGCCACACATTGGGGACTTTGTAAGAATTGTCTGTGCACTTGTCAACTGTTTTAGACCGCCTCTTATAAATGATTTCGGCAATGATGACATAGGTAAAGAAATGATTGAAAAGGCACAACTAGACAACCATGTAAAAACATATGTAGAGGAGCACAACCTTTTGAGAAGAAAAACTGTCTACAAAGAAGTTGATGGTGCGACTGAGCTTGATATGTTTCCCAGAATATCTCTAGACCATCTTAGACAAATTACAATGGGTATTTACCAAATCAAATCAGCTAAAAGGTACACGGATGCCCATCAGGAGGACGACAACTATGCATTGTTCATTTGCAAGGATAGGCCAGATCTGTTGCGAGTAAAGATGCACTCTCGCCATTCATCTTCAAGATGCTACCATTTGTGGTTGGAGTACGATGAAAATGAAGTCACTGGTTGGTACTGTACTTGTAAAGTTGGGTCACGTATGGTTGGGTGTTGTGCCCACATCGCAAGCGTTGTTTGGTATCTTGGATATCATAGGTGGAATATTGGGGCTGCTCAATCTGTCAATGCTTCCGGAAAGTTTTCAAGTTCCATACTCAATGCTAAAGATGTTCCTGAAGAGTCCGATCTGTCTGACGTAGAAAGTGTTGATTCATATATAGAAGAATAACTTACAATCATAATGAATTTAACCGTAGCTAAGAATGACTTGAACAAACGCCTCGCAACTTGTTTATTGTTTATTTGTAAGATGTACATTGCTGTTATAATCTAAAATGAATGAAGGTCATTTAAGTGTCACTGTTTTCACATTCCATATGTCATCACATTTATATAATTTTTCTGAAAAAAAGCACTTTTTAACCACGAGATTTATTTTATCTAACTTGTAATGGCTGTTTTCTAAAACCTAACTTGAAGAATGGCCACCTATCTTTTCGGTGTCTCGTTGGAGCATGTTTGAGTGTGAGAAGTGGAAGACTTGATTTGGTATTTATTTCAATTTTTCGCTTTGTTTACACATGTTTTTGTTGCTGACATACCCACTGGACAATACACATGTCGCTTTGTATAAATCATTACATTGTCGTGTTTGGTCAAGTGTGTCGTGTAACTGTGTCTATTTCCCTTGATACTATTGGCCACAACATTAACATACTGTAAAAGGACGTTTAAGATATCTAATCAATTTAAAATGTAGAGTTTTCGTAAAATATTTCATTCCAAGTACATATGTATAATTATCTTTCCATATACACATAAGTGTCCCATTCTGTATAAAATAAAGAGATGTGGTATGATTGCAAATGAGACGAGACCATATGTGTTAATTTCAAGAAATCTAGCAATATATTTTTTTTAGAGAAAAATGAAATAGTTCATGGAGTTCACCTTCTTTATGCCTATTTCTTTTATTTAGTAAGTGTTGACCAAGAACACTGAACTTTGCATTCGCTATTACGTATTTAAAATGTCCTTGTAATTGGTTAACAGTTCACCAACAGATAAAAAATTGAATTCTAGCAACACGCTTTTGTTACAAATACAGAAAACTTCCTGATCTGTTACTCAATTTTCAATAGTATTTTTAATCTCTTTGTGTTTTAATGTAGTTTACAAAACGGTAGGGTCAATGCTTTATTTTTGATTCTTACTAATATTTATAAAGATAAGTGTCACTTAAAAGCTTTTTAATGTTACTCAATTTGTTAATATTGGTTAATTACTGTTGATGGAATCATAAAAGTTCATGTGAAAGTGTATGTACGAGAATGAAAAATTGTATGAACAAGATCCATTTGAATTATTTTATATGTGATTGCAGATTGTTTAATATGAAATTGTTACTTATCAATGCTTATATGTGCGAGCGTATGAATGAAATCTGATATGAAAAAAACGATTATATTTAATTAACGTTCTTAAATTCATACATTAACACAAACTATGATTATAATTTAAACTAAAAGCAAACAATGTTGGTATGACGATCTTCTCTTCTGGATATGCTTTAGCTGGATGTCAGTATGATAACTGTGTTGTTTAAATGTATATAATACTATTTTCTGTTGGAAAATTATATATATATGCACATGCTAGGTTGTTGATAGTTACTAAAAAAGTTATAATTGAACTGTCTTTTTATTTCTTTCTAGTCTTCTTGTACAGAACTGGACAATCTATTTATTTGTAGAATAATATGAAAATACTAGTCTAGTTGTCTTTAATCTTAACATGATTGATAGTTGCTAAGCAACATTTGTGTTGCTATACACAATATGGACTTCATAAAAAAAGACTATTGAATAAGATATTCATATCATAGTGTACTCCATATGTGAAAGTAAGTTTTTAAAAATAGCAAAATTCATACTTGAGATAAAAAAAGAATCGTTATTAAACCGTTGCTATGCACTATTTTGGTTGAAACGTTGTTGATAAACATGAACTTCAATTAAAATTACTTTTATTTCTTACAGTTATTTATTCTTATATGCCAATCAGTTTTGCTTTTATTGTAACTTGTACAATAAAAGAATTGTTTTTATATTTCTCTTCAATTTATTCATTTTTGACTGTTGCTAAGCAATATTTGTGTTGCTATGCTCAATATGAACATCGACAAAAAAAAAGATGACTGAACTATAATATAAGACTGAAAAACAATTTATGGATGCTTAATCTACAAATATTGCTATTATTTAATACCTCAGAGGGAAAAACTTACCAATGTTTGATATGTTGCTAGGCAACAATTTTGTTGTTAGGTTGTTGCTAAGCATTTTAGTAAACTGAAAATTAACGTGACCATTCGATCGTAACTTCAGGTCCCTCTAAAGCAAACAATAACATTTGGAATTGAGCTCATTTGTATAGATAATGCAATCCATAAGTGATAATTTGGCTATTAAATAAAACCGTTGCTAGGCAACCTTCCTTTAACCGGAACATAAAAAAATCATTGTTTTCACAAGTTTCTATACAAAGGCTATCAATGATATGAATATAAGCTTATTTTGAGAGGGGGCCAAAAACGCCCCTTATCATACCTTGTCCTTTTATAAACGAAACCATACCACATCAATAAACAGAATCGAAAAAAAATGTTCTTTTGAAAAATTTTCGATTTTAAAATCGACTGATGTGCTGCTCTTAAACTTATGAAATTTTTAATGTATCGAATATCCGAGTCGCTTTAACAACCGATCAATTTCCTACTAAGGAACAAAACGTGACAAAATCTTCAAATATCATCACAATGAAAAACAAATTAAAATAACTGAAATAATATGTACCAAAATATTATTAACTGTAACATTGAAGCTGTGACCATTATCTATCACTTGATGGAGCTTTGATGCTGCCAAACATCCAGTCAGTAATATTAGATATACAACCACTTTCATCCCTGAAAGAAAAAAAAAATCCAAATGATTTGGGAAATATTTGGAATTTGAGTTCGGATGATTTTTTTTGTAAGGGTAAACAATGTATCCATCGAGGCCTTTCAGAAAAAAATCCTAAATACTAGTAAATAGATTAACCTTGCTGCTTCAGACATATCCCAAATACTAGTAAATAGATTAACCTTGCTGCTTCAGAAGTTAAGAAAGACTTTCTATTGTTTTTTTTTTTAAATATTATTATTGTTTGTTTTCTCTATACAGTTTATAAAATAGAACATTTTTTGTCTGTTTTATTTCAAATATCAGAGCTATTGAGCATTTAGTTTTTGATACAAACTGTATCAATTTCTATGTTCCTGTATTTTATCACCATGATGTATATGTCGTTTAACTTAGATTATAATCACTTAAGTTATATATACATGTCTATGTTATATAGGCACATACGTTTCAATATTGTATTTATATTGTGTCATAGATCAAACTTATTCGTTCATTGAATGTTTACTTATTTTTGTTTAAATGTCATTTTGATCGAGTTAAGCCATTTTAATTGATATTTTATAGTGTGTCTTTTTATGTTGTAATGTTACACTACTGTCTCAGGTTAGGGTGAAGGTTGGCGCCTGTTAAAAGGTTTAAACCCGCTGCATTTTATGCACATGTCCTTAGTCAGGAGCCTGTTGTTCAGTGGTTGTCATTAGTTGGTATGGTTCATAGGTGTTTCTCGTTTCTCGTTTTTTATATAGATTAGACCGTTGGTTTTCCTGTTTGAGTTGTTTTACACTAGTCATTTTTGGACCCTCTATAGCTTGCTGTTCGGTGTGAGCCAAGTCTCCGTGTTGAAGGCCGTACTTTGAACTATAATTGTTAATTTTTTATACATTGTGACTTTGATGGAGAGTTGTCTCATTGGCACTCATACCACATCATCTTATTTATAATGTATATGGTACGATGTCACTTGCCTTGTCTATGTATGTGGTTAGACATCATAATGTTATGATTGTTATGTAATTATTTTGGCCAATTAGTGGAATATTTTCCGTTGGTGTTTTTATCATTGTTTTCTATTGGTATTAACGAATGCAATAGCTCGGATTAGGTTATAATCGTTTCAGAAACATACGTTTGAAGAAAGAACCATTTTTAATGATTGCCATAAATTATTTTGACTACGTCTGTTATTTTTGATTTTTTGGATGCGAGACCTGTTTTGTTGTGCGGAATGGATACTTTCGAAGCCATATCCTAACTGATTCGGGACGTTCAATTTAACGTGAGATGGAGTATGGCAGGCTTTTTGTTCGCACAAAGCCTTTGCATGAACTCTCGCTGGGGAGAGTTGGTTTGACTGTACTGGATGTATAAATACACAACCACATTCCATTAGGGACACACTGATGCCAAGAAACGTATAATTTTCATACAAGTGGCGGTTTGGTGATGTTAAACTTAGTTTAATTCACTACCTCATTCGATATTGCTTTTACCAATCATGACAACGACAGCCAATCGTCAATTGTTTTCATGACCGTTTGAAGCGATTTCTGCCAAATTTCTCACTGTATATAGACATACTTTTAGGTTTTGTATTCTTTTGGAATATACCATGAGTTTAAGTACATTTGTTATCCCAAGTTCTTATCTTAATATTTGTTATATTTCACTTAATAGCAATAAAACTAATGAACATTATATCCTGGAATGTTTTTTGTTACTATGCAAAGACAGAATCACAGCATTGTAATGTTAGATTGTGATTGTGTGTGAAATTTTTGAATTTTTTTCTCTGTTTATGAGGTTAGTTATAAGTCTGACAGACTGTTGGTCCAGGGACACAGTTATCGTCCTTTGATTTTCGTTGTTCCTAGTGTAGACAGTATATAACATACAATTTATTTTCACACACATTCCAAGTTATTTTTTTTAATCTTTTATGCATAAAGAAGGGGGATGACATTACATTGTACCAGTTGCCGATTTATGACACATGTACACTAAGGGTGATAATTCATATTTAAATGGCATACTCCATTGCTGAGAAATGTATGCATTAGACGAAACAAGTAATCTAATGTCTAGTAAAATAGACATTCATTGCATAATCAAACCGTACAAAATAAACATCAACAAAAGAGACAGAAAACATAATATAAATCAATTCAAATCTTTCATAATTTCAATCAAGGTCCCAAAGGGGATTTTACAAGCAGCAATCAAATATAACTCATGTACATACCGATACAATGGTTGCGAATTTGTCCAAATTAGAAAGGTAGCTTTTAAACTGCTTAACAATCAGAATCAATTTAAAATTTATTGCAGTCCTAGCATTACACTGAACATGTAAATAAAGTTGATAATTTAGAATTACACAGAACATTCAGTATAGCATACCTTCACCAGGTAGAAAGACTCATCTTTTATATCATTAAATGCAAGGATAAGTGATTCGTAAATTATTGTTATATAATAAACAGACCGTTACACCACAGTTGATCAAATATCTTTTTCATTTCTATATCAATGAAAACTTAAACGATAAAAAGTACTAAAATAGCGTGTTTCCAGTAATTTTAGCTCATTTGTCCAAGTGACCAGTTTGAGCTACAACCATCACATGGTGTCCGTCCGGACGTCTTGTCGTTAACTCGTTAACATTTCGAAAACTTTTTCCTCTGAAATCACATGGCAAACGAGAATGCAGAATTTGTCAAAATTATGCCGAGGAGGTTTGATTAAAAAAATATATCCAATGTTTACGCCAAACATCGAACATGACTTATTATAAATTGAGTAAAGAGTAAATCAGTAAAAATTCAATTCAATAGTCTAGATGACTGCTAGATTTATGATACATGATATATTCATTACTTATCATTATGTCATTTATATGAGATATTGAAATATGTAAAAGACTTTTCCCTGGCAATGGTATTTGACTATCGAAAATATCCTTTTTTACTGACTCCGTTCTGTGTCGCCAGAAAAAACTGCATTCGCGCCAATCAAATCGTTAATTGACGATGGTAACCCTTCAAATACAAAGCTTACATTATAATTTATTCAGAAGCAACATGCGTTGTAATCCCAAAAGACAAATATTAGTCTACACTCTATACAGAAAACATAAGACTGAGCCATGCGAGTCCCACCGTGGATGAACTCAGCAGCTGAGCAGCAGGGGTCAGCATTTCCTACTTCCTAAGCGGTACCCGTCTTTTGTGCTCAGGACAAGTAAAATGTCATTGATCAGTTATAAACGATGAACATATCCCCGTTGTCATCTGTGAGTGACACAGTTATTCCAGTCTACCAAGCCATAATGGCGTTCGTAAAACCTTCGGAGGAATGCATTCAACGTTACCATTGAGTATCCCCAGTTTAGTAGCTGTGCATATTCGGAGGTTAATATCTTGGTTAAAATTTATCAAGATAAAAAGAAGTGCTTTAAAATATTCAACAATACACTCGTGTTTACTGATTGATATATGTTGGGATGAACTAGGTAAGAAAACCTGGTTTTCATCACAAATAACACTTCTTTCTGTGCAAAATGTCACACAGTATGGCCTATTGGAAGATTTCGTATTTACTTGAACTTTTGCTTTCATTTACTTTATAAAGCGCCCAAAGAAAATATGAAATTTTGAAAAATGGCCACTAAGATTAAGATAGACCGTTTAAGATAGAACTCATTACTGATAATTCAAATAAATCAATAATCAAAGTTCTACAACACTTAAATGGAATTAAAAAGGAAAATAACCCAAATCGAATGATAAGAAAAAAGACATTAAAGTAAGAAAAGCATATAAAACTAGTAAACATATCACTTAACATACCGTTCATTAAAGGTGCAGGTCCAATAATTAAGAGGGACGGGTGTGTTTGTTCGCTTTATCTCTTTCTTCCTGTATCTGATTAGACAACATTCAGAAGAAAAATATTTGTGTTATAAATTATTCCTTGACCCAATAAAAATTGCTTTATCTTACCTGACACGGTTTTACAAATTTGAATTTTCTTTAAAATGGAGATGACACAGAATGTTTCCTGATTTTTTTCAAAATTAATATAAATGTCACTTAATCAGTCCGTTTTTTTTTCAAGTCTAAATCATTTTATCTCGTGTGTTAGTCCATACATATGACACTCAACTGTGTCAGATAAGTTCAAAGTTTTAAAGGACAGTAACCGTCCGCTAAGTCAGTCTGTGACATTGAAATCGGCGTAACTTTCGACGTTTTTTTTTTATGAAATCAAAACATTTTAACGGGAATGATAAGTTTATATACCAGGTATCCTCACAAAAACTGAAAAATTGGTATTTCTGGAATTAAACTATGTTTTATATTGACGGAACAGCGTTTTTATTCCTAGTTCAATGGGGTAGATAGCGTTTCGTCCGAGAGTTCGGTTTAAAAGGCGTGAAAGGTTTGTGTAAAGGTCCAGATCTAAGAAACTGCACATAATAGTGGAATGATCTTTTGTCAGCTGATGCATCGCGGTCAGTAACAAAAATTAAAACTAAAAGTTCACCTTGACTTTCATTTTACGCATGCCTTTTGTTGGAGTGTTTAAGTTTTCTAAAAATCTTTGATTAGCTAACTGTGAACTTTCTATTTTCATGTAGCGTCTTTTTTAATTTTGAACACTATTTAAACCGGTTAAACTTTAAACAAAGACAGGCATTAACAAAACTCAGAATTGGGGACCATCAGCTTGCAATTGAAACAGGGAGACACAAAAACATCTCAGCTCCTGAGCGTATTTGTAAATTTTGTGAGGAGGAGGTGAAAGATGAGATCCACTTTCTCCTTCAGAGCAAAAAAATTAGAAACTTATATAAAAACATATTTTATAACTTTAAACTTTTAACTTATGATTTTTTATCCTCTCAAAAAAGAGTGCATATGAAAGGTTCGAACTCGCGCGTAGTTTCTTCATAATCAGTAGAGTCTTCAGTCTATGCATGATACCACTATACCACGAGTGCAGACATAAATCATTATTTAAATAACACTCTTAAAGCGCACAACTGTCAATACATGTCAATAAAGTGTATTTCTATCTCAGAGATAATTCGCTTTTGTTATATAATAAAATATATATACTATGTCTGGATTTGTTCATGTTCTTTTCAAATTTATGTAAATTGTTTTATTTTGGGCGTTATTTTTTAAGGATGATTATGTTCTACATTTGAACGTTCTTGAGTATAGTTATATAGCAGTATGGAAATATCTTAAAAAAGAGTTTATTCACGATGTAAGGTTTGAACATTGGTCGGTTTTTAACATCGTTATAATGAACCGATGGGTCTTTATACGATTGTGGCTATTACACACTAGTTCTAAACACTAGAGAATCAAGGAATTGTATATATTAGTACAATTCCTTGATAAAATAAACATCCATATGCCCATTACACTTGTCACTTTTAACGTTCAAGGACTTTTCCTATTCATCATAGCAAATGCTTACTTATGGTTTTAGTCTTATAATGATATCGAACTATCAATATGTTTTTCTTTGTTTGATTATAAATGGTCCAAATATACATCACGTCAACATTGAACGGACTCTAATTTGAATAAAGTGTGATATATAAGCTACGACCGTAAAACTACTTCTTTGACAGTAAAACCAGAAACAAAATCATCGCCTTAAAATGAAAATGAAGTATATAATACCTCTAAGATTAAAACAATATTTTTGTCGAGAAAAAAATTACAATGAAAAATTTCAATTCGGGTACAAGGTTTAAACTTGGCACTGTTAATATGTCTTTTGGTACCAACGACTAGACGATCACGGCTATGAACAGCTTGAATGTAAAAGTAAAACAATGACATAATTATACATTGTACATCTGTAGCACGAGCAATTCTGCTGGAGATTCAGAATGCGTAGCACAGATAATACTAGTTTATGGACTGGTTTACGATGGATGCCAAATGTAATAACGTTAAAATAATCTAAACTTAATGAAAGGGAAACAGTTTAAACAAAATACATGTATAATTGTTCAAACAAGACCTTAAGCAATTATTTTATTTATTTCGGAAAGCATCATTAACTGGAGCATCGTGAAATTGTAGTATTATGGCAACTACGCTAAATATATGTATTTGACTTAGTACGGTTATAAAGTTTTTTTTATCTTTAATTACGGTTATAAAGTAGGCAATCCTTAATCAGCTGTAAAGAATCACTACTACTGGAAGTGTTTTACGACCTTGACTGGATATACATCCCTCGCACGGTCGGCTCGGTGCCCGAAGGCGTTTGGTGAGCGTTTAAATAATTTTGTGCCATCGGTCAGGAACAGGTGGAGGACGCCATTTTGGTAGGCCGCCATCTTGGTTTTGTGAGTTGTTTTGGTTTTTCTTTTGTCATAAGTTGACTATTTTGATGTTATGTCTTCACAACGACTGCATTCAGGGCCAGATTGGTCAGCTTGGCAGCCCGCTAACCTCGACGATGGAGTACTGGTAGATGAGTCTCGGACGTAGTATTAACGATGACAGGAAGCATTATCAGGACCAAAGTCGTGAGACAGTGAAATGGTGGTCCATCATCTAACACCTAGGATACAGCCCTCGGACGTCACTCGGCATACCACTCCCCCATCCATAATGGGTTTTGGAGTGTATGTTGACGCGGGAATTAGCCCTACGCGGATTATAGCCTAACGTAGTCTGTACAGCGTTGGATTGGTTTCTGTCATCGAAAGTAGAAAGTCGTTGATCCATCTAACAGTAAACCCTCATCGAAGATAGCGGATAAAGGAGAGCTGACCCAGCATGTCCGTTCAGTTGTAATGACTGAGACGTGACTGGTAAAGAATCACAGATTGCTAAATACTATATATTTAAATTTCAAAGGTTTCTAAAATTTGGTAATTAGATTTTTTTTTTAACTATTCAAAAAAAGATAAATAAATTCTGTATATTTATATATGTCTTTTTGAATAAATCACAAAATACCAAAATCTATACAATTTAAATACTTTGTAATGATAAAACATTAAATGAAATATAAATATACAAGTATGAAATCTGGTAATAAAAAGGGGAGCTATCAACCCATTTAAGTTACATTAAACTTATGTTAACCTAAATATAGACGTGAACCGTGTGGATATAATCATTTCCAGCTATTGTAGAATAAAAAAGATAAAATACAAAATTATTTTTATGAAATTCCGTTGATTCATTGTCAAAACATAAAACAGACAGTCTTTTTACTAGAAATGGGTTAAGCTAGAGAATTGATAAGAAGTAGTGGATTCGGAAACGATAATCAACTTGCGACTAAAGTCGCTCGTTGATTATCGTTTACGAATCCACTACTTCTTATCAATTCTCTACTACATAATACATGGCAAAATCCGTATCGCATGCTGTATCAGCACGAGGAACCAATATCAGTCCCGAGGCCCGAAGGTCCCGAGGCTGATATTGGTCGAGTTCTGTTTATCATATATTTTAATAGAATTAGATTCATGTGATATCTTTTTTTTAAATCGTCCGAAAATATATAAACAAGACAAGAAAATTATGATTTTCCTGTATTTTTCCAGCTGACTTTTTTTATAGACTTCCTTATTTGCTTAATATCCCTTTTCATGATAGTCATAACAAAATTCGGGATCGTTCATACTGGACGAGACATCCACATCGTAATTTCCCCTATAACCTCACTACATGCTCAATATAGAGCTATGAAACTGGCAAATAATATATTTTAAGACCATGTATTTAAATGCATTCACTAACGATACTGTCAGCCGGCTGTTCCCTCTTGTAGAATAGTACAAACCTTCCCAATATTTGTTGTTATTTTTAACCATTATACTACAATCTGAGCTTATTTGTATACCTAAATGTAGATATTATTCAAAGGTTATTATCAGACAAACAGAGGGATCTCTATATATAAATATGAACTCCACATTTTCGAAAGGGTTGCAATTTTGCTAACGTCACAGTACCCAAATTGCACCGAGTACCCAAATTGCACCTATTTAGCAAAAATAGCAGCGAAAATCTTACAAGTTTTCCTAGGGAATAAACAATTTGTATTTATTATTATTTGACATATTGCACGTCTTTCAAATATACAAATATATTTGAATATTCACAAAACATTCACAGTATATATAAACAGATAAAGTAATCACTGGAAAAAGTAAAATATACTATAACGTCGCCGTGCGACGTCAACAAAAAGTCTTCTTTTAAAAATGAGCAAATAAAATATGTTACGAGCATCCATTTCTTAAAAAATGAATAGTAAGCATGGACAAATGTCAAATTGTTCTAAATATTTGAAAAAAATAAATAAAAACATCTGTTTTTCGACTTTTCAGGACGTGAATTTAAGCATAGATGCAATTTGGGTACTCCTCATTACAGAACTATGGATCGTTTGGAGGTCGGTTCAAACCCATTTTTCTATGATTCATTATGGATTTAAAATTAAATTGGTGGAACTATATAGTAAATAAGGATACATCTACAAAATAAACACAAAATGGAAACTTTTGTCTGGATCATAAATAAACGTAGGCGAAAAAACTGTCAAAATAGGTGCAATTTGGGTACCCTCACGTTATACCAAATATGTGAATACTTGGAAAACTAAAATTTCTTCAGTAAATGACCCATTTTCTCTTGCAAGTATTTTTCAGAAATTTTAACTAAATGAGGTTACATTTCGTATCATGCCAGGAAATACAGCAACTGGACGTCATATGTCAAACTTTGACGTCATTCGATATATATGACGTCACGCCTGGTATGCGATACGAGTTTAGCTATGCGATACGGGTTAAGCTATGCGATACAGGGTAGGTGATACAGACTGGGAAAAAGAACCTTTATTAGATGTACAAAATTGCTGTATTTTGTATTAACCCTTTCGGCGCCAAAATGACATTTTTGTCGTTTACCGCTAGCACGCCAAAACGACATTTTTGTAGCTTTTTAGAAGAACCCACAAACCATTAAAAACGTGTATAAAAAACCTCATTTTACTGAAGAAACCATAATAGATTTGAAGACAAATAACTGACTTTGTTCTGTTATACAAGAATAACCCTAAAAGTCCCAAATATATTTTGAATTTTTGTGGTTGAAAACAATTTTTTTTTATAGGAAACGTGCAAATGTTTCCACAAGCTATACTCCAATTATAAACTTTGTATGCCTTTTTTATCAAATTAACTTAGTGAAATTAGTTCTCTTGGTTGACTTTAAAAAAACCAATTGTTATTTTATTTTTAAATTGTAACGTTTATCCGAATGACGTCATCAAAACTGGTGCTGTGTGTGACGTTTACATATGCGTATAAAAGTGGCAGGTACTTGAAATTACTGGTAACGTTTTGCAGTAAAACCATTGAGTTTTTACCGATTTTCATAATGTGAAATGTTACAGATTGCAAATCGTTCGATAATTGGTATCACAGTTTGATTTCTGTAAATATATTCAATAAAAACTGTTTGTTCAAATTTAGAAGGCTAGCTCGGCAGATAAATTCGGTCGAATTCGGGAATATCTGTTTTTGAATGCACTATTTTATCCAACATATTTCTAGATAAACTAACCCATTTGATGTTGGTGTAAACATATGTTGACTGCATTAGTATTAAAAATACCAAAATATTAAAGTTATTAATAATTTGGAGAATGTCTTTTCAAATAATTTCTGCAAAAAGCCAAATCATATACCCTGAATTTTTATTGGTCATTCTAAAAATTGATCGTGGCATACAATTTTCATACTCCGCCTTAATTGTTCATGCGTCCCACTTTGTTGTCAATTCAATGTTTGAAAAAATGTTCTATTTTTAGTTAAGATCGTGTTTTGACTTGCCTATCCTTCATTTTTTTATTTACTTTTTGTCTTTTGTCCTTGTGTTAGGTTTTTGTTTGCGCTTGGTCCAATTCTGACAAGTCAAACTCTTTTCAAATGTTTTTGCTATTTATTCTAATGTCATACTGGTACACGACACCGACACACACACAACATAGAACGCTAAAGACTGAGCAACACGAACCCAACCAAAAACTGAGGGAGATCATTTATACAAAACTATTTTTGAAGGCAGTACGACGACCCGTAGTCTTTAGCCTTGTACTGGTGTCTTTGGTGGCTATAGGTGTCTCACTTGTAACCATACCAAATATCATGACTTTCATATCATAACGGGCTCTTTCAAAATAATACTGGTACCAAAAGAAAATTCTGAATTGTTTATTTTCACAACCAAATTTGTTTAACGGTAGCCAAAAAAACAAAATATAAACACGGACGGCAGTGCATGATTCTATGCAAAAGTTTAGCTAATACTAGTATTGAAAATTCAAATCCAACACAAAATTGATATACAAACTTGTGTTTATACAGAAGTTATTAACAGCATGACGATTTTTCCAGTCCATCTGATCCATTAGAACTATTAAACTATTGTCATCATTTTGAATCGTTTTTTGTCTTGTTTTTTTTGTTTGTTTTGTTAGTAGGAAAGATTAAACAAGACTCTTATCTAACTACTTCGTATGATTATATATGAAAAAGATCAAGATATAATCAAATAGAGCTGAGTTAAAGAGATACAAGTATAAAAAATATAATGGGGCCTTAATTGTAATTCCAAGACCACAGTGTTGTAAGAAATGTTTCCGTTTGGCTTAAAAAAAATCAAATCTCGAGATAGAGAACATTCGCTGCGCCACGTCCTCATATTGATCATCTAGTCCAATAGTTTATTTTAATTTCTATGCGAAAAGCTTTCCTTATGGTGGAACCTGGATATTGCATATAACAAAGCCTTTTTTACAGTTTTAAGAACATACAAGAAAGGGTTGATTAATTCATGTAATTTGAAAATGTCCATCCTTGTAAAAAAGAGTTTTATTTTAAATTTTTCAACTGGAAAATAAGGGTCGTCTAAAATAGTCTTTTCTTCACACAAGTGCAATCTTCTATCTAACTTTATCGTTATAATAGGGATGGGATATGGGTGACTATTTCAACTCGGCGCCATTTATCTGTGTCAGTCAACGGCTGTTGTTTTCACTCATGTCAGAGTTTATTGTCCAAGTCGTTTTTTTCGTTAATATTTGAGTGTGTTTTTTTATTGTCCAAGCGGTGGTGTTCGTTTATATCCGACTGCAATATTTTATTTTAGGAAATGAATGCTGATAGCAAATTTTAGTAGTCTCTGATAATTTATTCACAGACTATGTATACTTTATCCTTTTAGTGTTTGAAATATCGTATAATGTCCGACTATCTTTTAAGACTAAGTTGACCTCTAAATATCTTTGTTAATTGTTTGTGTCCTGGAGTTAAAGTCTCATTTACACCGAGTCCGCATATCTTTTTTAAAATTGGAGAAGGGTTTTTGAAGTAAACAGTTTGTGATTGTGTTTGAGCATGTATCAAATCAAATTCAAGCTTAAAGAATCAACCACAGTCAAAAGGAAAGTACATCGTCCGTCATTATGATTGGGTAAACTATTGGTACCAAATTTTACCTCTTTAATTTCATACTTCAAACTAGCCATGTACTAGTTTTGAAAAATATATACTACATCATAAAGTAGGAAGCAATGAAAGAAAATAGTTACAGCATTTGAGGCCGTATCGATTTTACAGAAATTCCTAAATGAAATCTTGCCAAAAGAGTGTGTCTCTACAATTAGATAGTTTCTTCTCATCATCTGCCTAAATCACACCAATGAAAAAGGGATTTATATATCAGATTTTCGATGTCAATGATCGCAACCAGAAATAAAAAATAATGTTATCGACAGGCCTCATTTAATGACAAAACTGATTTAAGTCGGAGATGTATTTAACACAGCAAAGGATTTCCTTAACCTGTACCTATAATTGTGTTCATAACACTTCAATATTATCTGTAAAAATCAGCTTACTCCATAAAAGGGTTAAGACAGTTTGAACCACAGATAAACATCAAATTTAGACATCAAATGTTGCATAAAAAATACAGATTTAGCGATAATAATTAATGGAACTTCGCATGCCTTTCACATGTAAAATATTGACTTGAATACTAAAAAAAAAAAGATCAGGTTAGGCTTTATAGAAAAAGAAGCAAAATTGATGCTAAAAGTTCACTACTACTGGTTTACTCATACAAGTGACATTCCTCAAAACCAAATCGGCAAATCAAAATGAAGGATAAGTCACACAACTGTAATGTTAAAGTAAACTTATTTCAGATTATACATTATCAGAAAAAAGATAAGTTACTGTTGTGAATATTCATGAAATATTTGCCTCTGAACACAGTTGTCATTCGATTTATTGGCTCAATCAGTTAATTTAGACTTCGATGGTTAAATCATTGCAATGCTATATATTAGTATCCCGATTTTTGTGGTGATGTGCAAAGGGTTAAGTCGGACTCTTCATCGACGGTGCTTTAGAAAAAACCAAACCCGCTCCGAACTATGAAGAAACTGAGAACCCTGCTCGTATTTTGAATCCCTCGATGATATCAAATCTTGCATGATCCTTTATATCAAAATACAGCAATTGAGCTATATTTTCTTCAATATAAATCATCTTTATTGTTTGTAACATTCATCATGTTATAAAAACCTTCATTTATTCCATATTGTCGTTTTTTTTTATAGTATTCTAGAAAAAGAAATAGGAATGAAATAATATAATTTCGATTTCCAACCCGAAAATTAAAAAAAATAAGCTAGGTTCGCTACGTTTACTCAAGTTTAAAGGTTAGTCCTAAGAATGTTGGAAATTTCCCCGAATGTATGAGATGTCCAATTAATCGATTAACGAGGATAACGTGCATGTGCTTGTAGGTAGTGCGTTGACGTTACGTTACGTATTGTTTATAGTAACGCCATTGAAATATGTATGGCAACCTAACAAGGTGAAAAAACAACGTCTCGGCGCTCAAAGGTTAAATATATGATAAAAACCCATAACAGCGCCTCTCGTGCCAGTTACTTCCGGTATTTCCGGTATCGTATGTTTACTTTACCATTGTGGCGTCATATATTTTTTATTATGACGTCAAAATTTACGGGAACTTTTGTGATGTCCAGTAATGGCGGACAAATAGCGATAAGGTTTATTGTATCCAGTGGTAAATCTGTTTGTACAGAACCAGCTGTTTTGAAAAACAGATATTAACATGCATAGCTAAATCCAATGATATAGATTTTCAAAATGATGCTAGTTTACAATTAGTACTTGCTAATAAATGCCATTGACAATTATGAATCATCTCATATAGTACAACATGTAGATCTAGTAATAATGATCATAAAACTGTAAATACTTCCTCCATGCTTCCAGCTTCCAAATTTTTAATGTTTCAAAATGCCTCTATAGGAAATGATACCATAATATATATGGAGGTAGTGTAGTCCAGATAATTATGACGTCTTGTAAGGCTATTATATTATTTTTCTTTGACGCCTTACATCGATGTAAGGCGTCAAAGAAAAAAAATATAATAGCCTTAAGGTTACACGATACCGAATGACGTTACCCCACGAGTTATCTTTCCTGCTGTTGTCGACATCGTTGAAATTGACGTCAAACGTAAAACCTAATGTTTTATAATAACTTAGAACTAATCAAACAAACAATGTGCCTCAGTCTGGTATGAAATAGTTGAAAGATAAATGTTTCTTTATTTCAAATTTGTAAATATATATGACTATGTATTAAAAATACCTTCATTTTAGTGTCGCTTTCTATACGTATCATATTCAATCACAAAACAAAAACCTTTGCATAATTATGATTCAAATAAAAGAACGAAAAATGAGAAAAAAAAATCACACTTAGGCTAAATATAAATAGTAAATTAACCTTTTATTTTTATTAATATTGTTAATAGTAACTTTGCATAGATACAGAATGTCGAGGGATTTGATGCAATACGTTATTTGATATTGATTGCTTCGGCGTCTTCCTCCCATTCCTCTTCTCATTCTTCACATTTAAATAGATACTTTTTAAATGTTCTGTTTCTAGTAAGCATTTGTACGATTTATCTATATATGTTCTTATGCATAACAGACAGAGCTTTTTATTTTGGGTTGGTTTTTTTTTTTTTTTTTTTTTGCAATACATTCTTATCAAGGATGCACGCCGTTTCCCGATGAAATTTTGCTTTGAAAGTAGAAACCCAAATTATAGAAACGCATGATAATGTATGAAAATACGGGGAATTGTACCACAATTAATGCAATGCCGCTAAGAAGCCCATTCGTTTTTAAATGGTCACCGAAATACGTCGCTAGCAAAATAGAAAAAGGAAATTTATTTGGAAAAGAATACCGATAGAAGTTAGCGAAAAAAAGCACCATGCAAGAAGACGTACAAACTCAGACAGAAACTGGTTTATTGGCATGGAATTGAAAAAGAAGAGAAGTTGAAATTGGCTATTTGTCCGAACAACTTTCCCTATGTTTCAAGTGTAAACAGTCTTTGAAATTTATTGGACTGTGTAGAAGAAATCCGATATGGCCTCGAAAGCTTGTTTAAAAGATACTACTAGCATTGTAATCTTATAAGCACACTCTAAACAGGACAGCTACATCGGAATAAGGAGAAAGTTAACAAAGGATATGGGATGTCAACACTAAATGTGCACCCGGTTAGGTCGAAATAAAATTTAATCATTCAGATCCCGTTACATCTTTTTTACAATCAAACGATTAATTAAAAACCTGTGGTCCCACAATGAATGAATGATTGGTGCTTCAATGAAGGTAAATCCACAGAAGCACTTCGAACGCAAACAAGCTACAACAAGATCTTTTCATTAACCTATTTTATTCAAACAGCAAAAACAAACTGATTACAAGAACAGTTCCAATGCCCCCCAATCCCATCCCCCTCCCGCGTTGTACATATTGTATCTGTCAATGGCCATTATAACTTTTAAAAAAAATGTTTGTTCTTTGATTTTTTTTCCATAAATATCGTTGATAGAGAAATGCAGATTTGAGAGCAAATGCAATGCAATTTTCGATATAATTATAATTGCCAAGGGGCATAACTCTTTTAAAAATATTTGATCAGCACTGACCTTCGAAATTATCCAAGACAATGCTGATATAAACTTTTAATTTAAATTATTTTAAAGATCTGGTAAAAAATCGTACACGTGAGCGTGCTTAAAAATGCAATTTTCCATATACTAATTAATATATCCAAGGGGCATGTCTCTTTTAAAAATAATTGATCGGCACTGATTTTCAAACTTGTCAGCGAAAATGCTGATATAAACCTAATATACAAGTTTTATAAAAATCAGCATGAATTGTACACGTCAGAGAGCTAACAAGACCGGATACATATTTGTATGTCCACCACAACTTGTCGCGAGGGGGACAAAAATCTAACGAGATCTTAAAATCAATTTTATTTTAGATTCATATTAATTTGCACTTTGTCTTCGGGGGATGGATGTGTTTTTGGTGTTTTGAGTTGGACATAATGTACAGGTACAGCGGATAAAAAAACGTACCTTTTCACGTAGTGGGGAGACAAAACGACTCACAGACGATTAGCAAAGATGCCTTTTGGGGGATAGGCATATTGCTCACATAGTCGTCGGGAAAAGCCCGAGATATTTCGCAGTCTTAAAAGGAGTTTTTACAACAAGTATACAAGTGTTTTGTGCGTACTGTTGTGCGTTTGTTTTTTCTACATTGGCTAGAGGTACAGGGGGAGGTTTGAGATCTCAAAAAACATGTTTAACCCCGCCGCATTTTTGCGCCTGTCCCAAGTCAGGAGCCTCTGGCCTTTGTTAGTCTTGTATCATTTTTAATTTTAGTTTCCTGTTGTTTAGGGGCCAGCTGAAGGACGCCTCCGGGTGCGGGAGTTTCTCGCTGCATTGAAGACCCATTGGTGGCCTTCGGCTGTTGTCTGCTCTATGGTCGGGTTGTTGTCTCTTTGACACATTCCCCATTTCCATTCTCAATTTTATATATTAAACTAAAAAAAACTAAAACTAAAACTGAAGCTTTAACTTTTAAATTATGTACTTGGTACTGTAAATTCAGAAATTATTGCGATGTTTTTATTATTGCGAAAAATGCAACAGGGTTATAATCGCAATAATTTAAACTCGCATTTTGAAATTTTTAAAATGAATTTAACACGATTTTCTCAATATCGCAAAAAATTAAAATCGCATTTTAGTCTAAAATGACAAAATCGCAATAATAAATGCACGCAATAATTTCTGAATTTACAGTATACTATGTATATTTTTATTGTTGATATTCACCCCATATGTACCAAGTGTTAGATTAGTTTTATTGATATTAAAGAAATTTCTTGGTATTCCTAAACGGAAGATTTTATACACACAGAAGAAGAAGTATACTTAACAACAAAATTATTTTCATTTACCTGTGTATAATATGACGCAGGTTTCTTCAAAAGTGATGATTTTCTATAAATTGTTTGAATTTCACAGTGATATCATACTTAACTTTGTTTAAACCTGTTTATTTACTTTTGACTTTCATTATTTATCCCTTGTAATTTTTTATTAACTGTGTATTTGCATTCAGGTGTCACAGGTCAAATTTATTCGTTCATTGTGTGTTAATTTACGTTTTTTGATTGAGTTAAGCCTTCCAATTGATATTTTATAGTGTGTTTTTCTATGTTGTGATGTTATACTATTGTTTCAGAAAAGGGAGAAGGTTTGTTACCATTAAAACGTTTAATCCCGCTGCAAATGTTTGCACCTGTCCTAAGTCAGGAATCTGATTACAGTAGTTGTCGTCGTCTGTTTATGTAGTTCATACGTGTTTCTCGTTTTTATATAGATTAGACCGTTGGTTTTTCCGTTTGAATGGTTTTATACTAGTAATTTTTTGGGGCCCTTTATAGCTTGCTGTTCGGTGTGAGCCATTGCTCCGTGTTGAAGGCCGTACCTTGACCTATAATGGTTTACTTTTATAAATTGTAACTTGGATGGAGAGTTGTCTCATTGGCACTCATACCACATCTTCCTATATCTATTGGTGTTAGTACATATACAATACGCGCATCTTGTCAGATTTTAATGTTTTATGACAGGTTGCTGAATTTGGCATTTTGATAATATATTGCAGCAAGTCTTTTTTTACCTATATTGAGGGTGTATGTATATTCTCAGGATCACTTTTTTTTAATAATTTTCCACAAATGACAGAATGTTGAACTTTGTCTATTCAAGTGAAATTTTGCATACAGTTTGCAAGGTTAGTCCGACTAACAACGCACACAACCCAAACGTAAAGAGTATAGTATACAGAGTATACTATATTTATAGAATACGTATTTTATTAGGATGTTGATTTTCTTTATGATTTTCACAACTAACAGAATGTGTAACCTTTTTTGGCGGTTGCATCAAATGTGTCTTTTTTATCCCTATTTTTGACATTTTTACCTATTGTGTCTGTTTGTTTTGTTCACGCATCGTTGTCAATATAATTGAATATGATGCGACTGTCATACAAGCGAGAGGTTTGGCTGGCTATAAGGTCGGGTTCAGTCCACCGTTTTCTACATGAGGGGATGCCTGTACCAAGTCAGGAGTGGGACAGTTATTGTCCATT
Source organism: Mytilus californianus (assembly GCF_021869535.1). Taxonomy (NCBI): domain Eukaryota; kingdom Metazoa; phylum Mollusca; class Bivalvia; order Mytilida; family Mytilidae; genus Mytilus; species Mytilus californianus. The sequence continues at coordinate 1,902,988 of NW_026262581.1, forward strand.
CGTTTGGTGTGTTTGAGCTTTGATTTTGCCATTTAATTGGGGACTTTCCTTTTTGAATTTTCCTCGGAGTTCAATATTTTTGTGATTTTACTTTTTAGACACAACTTTTCAAATTGTATTGTATTGTATCGTCATGAAAATCCATGAAATATTTGCCACTGGACGTTAAGCAACCATCAATCAATCAATTCAAATTGTACTTCAACATCACTGTTTACCAAATCAAATTTTTGAATCACTTTATTTTATTCATGCATGGATGCATCGGTGTCATCAGCATTGTCTAGTTTGGTAGGGGTAAGTTGGAGATTCAGTTTTGAAAGCTAAAAGTGCTCACAGTTAGGATGAAATAAAATTAACTCAGTCGAATGTTATATTGAATTATTAGGAAATTTCCGACAGGGGGAATGAAAATAAAATAACAAACACCATTCAGATCCTGTTACATATTTATTTTCAATCCCTCTGAATAAAAATAACGTTATTCTGTATTCCGTAACGTCACATTTTTTTGTCAATTTCTAAGCGTATCGGTCATCTTTGAAGCGATTTATCTAAAAAACAAGGATGGTGACATATTTTTTTTATACATGTATGGATTTGGTATACAATCCTGGATATTATGTTAGTTTTTAGTCTTTCTCCGTATATGAGAAAATAGCCATCCATTGAAAAATCTAGAAAAGTAAGTCGAAAAAAGGGCATCTTCCCTATATATCTATGTAAATTTGGCGCCAAAATTGACATTTACTTATCAAAATTACAAAAAAACAAGAATGGTGACCCCCATCTTTTATTTCATATTCCGATGTAACTCGAATCAAAGTACAAGTGTGCCAACAATTTTAGAAATCGGGGGATATGCCATTCGGTATCGTGTTACCTTAAAAGACGTCATAATTATTTGGACTAGAAGGTAGTGATGCTATTGTTGGGCAATTATAGTGTATTTGTTGGATTCATGATTTAACTTCTTAAAAAAGTTTTTGACTGTTTTAGTTATTTCATTTGTTTATTTGCCTTACATAAAACAATTGTCGGAAGTATATGATAAAGAGATTAACCCTCTTGATGCCACATTAAAAAAATCAACGTTTCGACGTTGCCAATGGCCTGAATGGGCAATGACAATTTGACGTCGCCAGTACCAAATTCTTTTGACGTCGTCTTTTTGGCGTTTTTTTTTTCTCATATTGATTAATAAAGTTGTTTTCCTACGCGACCGGCATTCACAATAGCGGTGACCAGGAGATCATTTTGATAATGCTAAATTGACCGATTAAAATCTTTCCATACAAATTTGCTTCTTGATGGACCAAGGAAACTCATGAATGTAAAGTTAACTGATAAATTTTTGAAAATACTGTTGAATTTGTGCAATTTACGTGTTAATTACTTTACCCATTTAAATTTTCGACTGATATAATTCTCCAAAACGCAAGACCAATTATTAAAAGTTCTTTTTTTAATTGCAAGGGAATATTGTAAAGTATTATGCAATACGTATTTGCCACCTACAATTTTGGCTATATATTTTCATATCATAACAGTTTTTTAAAAAGATATTTTAGGGTTTTATCTTCGATTGTTTTTGTTTTCTACTGATGTGAACATTGATATTAATATTTTGCAAACTAATTTGGGTAAAATATATGACAAACTTCGGGATGAAAAATTATTGTTTATATTACCAGTAAAAGATAATTGTCCAAGGATAAATATTACTTATAAACATATTAGATTTGTGATAATTTTTTTCTATTAGTTGATTGAAATCCAATTAGAAATAACTTTATAAAATTTATATTTAAAAAATGTAATATATAGCCAAAAGTTGTTCGTGAAAAATACTTCTCGGCCACTGTATAAAAAGGAGTTGTACATAATTTCTTCTAAAAGGGTAATGAAAGGTCAGTTATAATCGTTTTTCCCCATGTTCAAGAACTTTTATTTTTCTATAAGTAACATTTTGATTTAACAATTACCGATAAAAAAGAAGGCGAGTAATGTCGTGATATTTTAACCTAGCAACATTGTCCTGTACTGTCTCTATACATAAACCATGTGAGCAGTAGTCTTTTTTTTTAAATTACATGTAAGAACATTTTTTCTTGCATTTAATGTTTAGGGATAAATTCAGAAGACGGGCTTAAATTTATCTTAACTTGTCTCGACACGGGACTATTAAATATATGAAGTTATATAGATGTGATTGCGTATTGAATGTTTGTCAACCTCTGTTTGTCATGATTTTTTTTAATTTATTGTGTCTTTTGATGTAGGCCTATACCACTTCTTTTTATCTTGGAGATGGGGTATTGAAGGTAACAAGATTCATTTTGTGTAAATTTCTGTAGAACAACCTCAATTTCAAAAACATACAGCAAATAAAAAACAGTATGAAAGAAAGTATTGCCCGTAACTATTATCGAAAATAATTTAAGTACCCATACTCCTTGTATTCTTCATCTGCAAAACAACTTATATCATTTCTAAATGGTATATTTTACATCATTAACCGAATCAAATGGTTAAAAATAGTTCCAGATTTTAGAGGCCGTAATAACCGCTGCTGGTTTTGTGTAAAAAAAATTGTGCCAGTAGAGGGTGTCTCCTCTTATATATCTTTTCGTGTTCTCTTCTAACGAATGCATAGACATTGGGTGTTCATTTTGTATTTTTTAATGTGAATCATAGCACAGAGAAGTACGATTATCGACAAGATCCTTTTAAGTTAAATTACAAAAATGAATTTCGAACACTCGGAGAACATATTGTTTCATCAGTTTATTCTCTATAATTTATTTATGAATATTTCATGACCAGGTCTGTGGTATCTGTTTAGTGAAATTCAAATCCCTAGCTTCTGTTAAATCCGGAAAAGTCAGACTTCCCATAAAAAATACTGGTCCCTCAGGCTTTAAAATTTCAAGCTGGATACAGATGGTGCATGCATGGCTAAAAATACGAAAATAATGTCAAAAACATTCAGTAACTTTCATTTTTTTTTTCAATAAATGATTAAAAACTTGTGTGTTATACTTGAACATGAGTATGAATAAGCCATATAGTATTAGAGATGAGGTTTTTCACTACAGTCTAGTCTATATTTAATAAGACCTTATGTAGTATTATGAATTAGGTCATTAATTTTCTCAATTGAATTATTTCACATTTTTTCATTTCGGGGCCTTCTATAGGCGACTAGTGGTATTGTTTTTTCTCATCGTTGAAGGCCGTACGGTTGCCTGCAATACTGCTGACATCCACTTCTTTTCAACTTTGGTTAACTGTTGTCTCATTTGCAGTTATACCACATTCCCTTATTTTTATATTATAAGTATAAAATATTGGTCGCTGAACTAAATGACATGCAATTAATTAATCGTAAATTCAGTTTTAAAATAGCTTTACTTAAAATTTGAATTAAATATTTCTTCTATCAACTATCTGGGATTTTGCTTTTTCTTTTGTGTTTATTTTTTTTCTTCTATATATTTTGTCATTATATATCATTATTAAGAATTGATAATAATCATAGTAATAAATTATTTGTAATTATACTGCCCTCTTAGGGCGTCCTTGATTGACAGTAAAAATATTGTATTATATTGTATTGTATATCTCTTGGTTGATACGATATTTCAGAGCTTGCATTTCCTATCACGATTTCCTTGATGGAGAGTTGCAGCTAACAATGAAGCTATTGAGTGAAGAGTTTCAGTTGTTCACGTGAAGTTGAAATCATCGCAATCGAGTTGGTTGTTGGTTATGGAAAATCTATATCACAGATTACGAGAGATGTGTTCCAATATTGTCGTAACCACAATCCCGTCCTCTTTTCCTCGAATGTGACCTACCTAACTAGACTTATTACCGGGTTCGCACTTATACGTGAGCAACACGATCGGTACCACATGTGGAGAAGGACCTGCTTACCCTTCCGGGGTACCTGAGATCACCCCCGGTTTTTAGGGGAGGTTCTTGTTGCTCAGTCTTTAGTTTTTTATGGTGTGTTTTGTGTATTGTTGTTTGTCTTTTCGTCATTTCCGTTTTTACCCAAGGCATTGTCAGTTTGTTTTCGACTTATGAGTTTGAATGTCCCTTCGGTATCTTTCGCCTCTCTTCTACTCTCCTTTGAAGGTTGTCTTTGTTGCCATTGACTATTTCTCTACTGTCTAGGATATTTTCAATGAACGTAATAATTTCATAACTAAAACATTTTTACAGTAGGAATAGATATCATAAATTGGTAAAAACGTTTAATAAATTTTATTACAAGTATAAAGATGTATTGTACAAGTATGATGCCATGTCGGATTATGAATAAAATGTTGTATTTCGCATCCAGCTTTTTAGGTAATATTATCTATAACAATAACAAGTATTGTCCTTCAAATCAGTTTCTTTCGCTTAGCAGACTAAATAGATTTAGGTTATTATCAAACTATTGTTCAATAACTGAGTCTGATATTTTCGGGGATAAACATCAATTCGCCAATTTTTAGTCAAGTTAAAGCAAAATCCAAATAATTGTTTTCTGCAATTAAACTATGTACAGTTTGTTCTTCACGAGATCGTGTAGTCCTGTACTGTTTACTTTGTTGTTGTGTGAGATATTCTGTGGAAGACAGCAATCAATGTAAGAGTGTAGGAAGGCATGATTGCATATCAACAGGTTCTGGTATTTTGAGCTTCATTTCCATAAAAGCGAGTTATGGTCTAATTTTATCTACTTTTGTTTGTACTTGTGTTTTTATCGTTTATACTATTGTTTTAGTGTGACGTGGTTTTCCTGTACTGATTTTTATTGTATGTTCTTTTATATTTTTTTTATTAACCCACTTACTAGTCTAGATTAAAATAGAGAGGAGGACGATTTAGCTGAAAAAAGATTGTTAGACCCCACCACATATTTATGTGCCAACCTCAATTGAGAATCTCGTCAGTGGTGGTTTAATGTCATTTTTTAAAGTTTTTTTTTTTTTTGTCTTTTGTAGACTTTAGTGTTGATGGAAGATTTTGATAGACCATGCATATTTTTTTTTTAGTCCAGATTTAGAGTTGGCTGTATTGTCTAGGCTCCTGTCTAATGTTGAAAACTGTACATTGTCCTATAGATGCCTTTTGATTATTTGCTGCCTTATGACGTATATCCCATATATCTTTTTATTCGTGTTGACCCTTTTTATTTTAGCTTAATTAAAAGAAAAGTTACTATCCCAGTTATCGAGATTACCCAAAAGAAAATAGTTGTTAAACAAATACTCTAAATTTTTAATAAATAATTATCTTTGTAAGTATTATTCAATCTCATCCTTGTTTCCTTTGTTTAACCTGAGCATAAAAAAATAAAAAGATGTGGTATGATTGCCAATGAGACAACTCTCCACAAGAGACCAAATGACACAGAAATTAACAACTATAGCATGCATTTACCTTTAAATCGTTCAATTTGCACAAAGGCAATACTTTTATTTTGATAGTTAACCAATGCGTTAGTGTTGAACTTTTGAAGCGATGGCCTTAATATTTCTTTCTAGATGTTTTTGTCAGTTGAGGTTATTCCGAAGACCGCTGACGTCAATCAATGCGTTCCTGAAAAGTAAATTTTAACCAATCAGCGGAATTTTGATTTTGACCATCCAATCAGCGGAATTTTAATTTTAACATAACTATTTGTGATGCAGATATTGAATGCGTCAGTTCCGAAAAGTAAATTTCAACCAATCAACGGAATTTTATATCTATTTTTGATGCAGATATTTGCAGACTAAAATGGAAATTTTAGTAAAATAGAATGCTTTTAGTGGATATAAAACTGGGAATAATGAACCCTTTTAGCATTAGAAGGATTGGATAGGGGTTCTGTGTATTCACATTATCTGTACAACTCTCCTTACTTTTGGGTATTGTTGAGGGATTTTGCAACGTAAATGGTTCACCATAATTAAAAATTTTATATAGTATAGTAGCCATGAAAATGGTTTATCCGGTTTATCCTAAAAATTAGTTGTTATAGGCCGATAGAAATTGGTAGATTTTGGTAAAAGGCATCCTATGCAAGGTGTTATTAAGAACTCTCCAGAAATCGATTTCGCGGGTTGTTATTTTTTCGATTTCAATTTGCATTAACCTTTCGCATGGCTGTTGATTTTGCGCAACGAACGATAAGTACAGGGACAAAATTGCGGGCTATTCGCGTTATGTTTAAAAAAAATATTACAGTTGTCTTTCTTGTCGCAACTTAATATTCTGAGATGCTCGTGGAAAAATGTCAGCATATTGCATGATTGATTACACGCTGCACTTCCATTGGTTTTCAATCTTTCCAAATTTCAGTTCATTTGCTAATGAATCACAGCTGCTAATATATGTGTGACAATGTTACGACAGAGAATGGCTTGTCTGTCCGATTCAGATAAACAATACACTTTCGAAAAACTGTAAAAAATTGTTCGATATACTATAGCCAGCAGCCTTAGTAAAGCAGCAAGACATTTTTATGTTCTATAAAAGCATAATATTTACTGCAATTAAAACAGTATTTGAGCCTTTGAATGAGAAAATACATCCAAAACCAAGAAAAAAATATTTGCTTGCTATAGAATTTGAATTTTCAGAGTATTGGACGTTAGGTTGTTCTTAAAAGACAAAAAATTTCTTCTGTTGCCTGAATATGGAGGACCCCTAGAATTATTTCGGTATTGGGACTGATCGATTAAAGATATATCAATTGCCTTTCACATCAATATCGTTGATTTCTAACTTTTCGCAAGGATGACATTTTCGTGCATTTCAATGATCGCGAAATAGGCAAAAATAATTGAGTCCGAAAATTAACAAGTTTTTTGCAGATTTAGTTTTTTTTTCAAAAAGAGGTAGAAGATACCAACAGTGTAATCAAAAACCAAAAGTCGAATCGAAACAGACAACACCATGGCAAAAAGAAAAACGACAAAAAGACAAAAAAAAGTGCACGAAATATTACACAGAAAACTAAAGATTGAGCATCACGAATCCCACCGAAGGTACCTTGTTACTCTGGAGGGGTATACGTAAGCAGTTCCCGCTCCACATTTGGCACCTATCGTGTTACTCATTGCAAATTCGGGTATAAGTAGCATTCGGTGATGCCATAAAAGAAGAAAATGGACGGGAGGATAGGCCACGACAAGAGGAACAAATCCATGGTCTTCTTTAACGCTGATATTCCATAGCGGTCAACCAAAGCATGATCGCGTTCAAAAAACTTTCGAACGGATGTCTCCAATTTCACCGTTCGGACCCTTAGTTCAATAGTTTCTTTGAAGGCAGCAACCCACTATCATGGAAATTATGCTAGGAAATACAAGCCCTGAAATATCGTATCAACTGAGGGAGATATACAATACTCTCCATTTTCAGGCGCTGCTGGAATGTTGCTACACAGAAATGGAAAGATCACAATTGGAAAATTGAAACATCTCTTAGGTCGTAAAGTTGGTTTTCAACCAACACTCTTTATCAATTTCTAGATGTAAGTCAAGATATAAAGCAGACTTTACTGTATCTGTGGTACCCTTTATTTCAAGTTCAAAGGAATAGATGAAGTCAAACTAGTCATCGAACTTTAAATTACTGTAAAGGTCGAAATTTTCACGCGGGGGTTATTTTGATCACTAAAATGCCCGAAAACATCCCCCGCGCGAATTGTTTTAGAGAGCAATAATATTAATGCAAATTAGTCACATTATCTTTGGTTTTATAATGTTTTAATTGTGTATATTATTGTATTGTTGGCCTTCAACACCTTGGGATATAAATGTGCATTTCTTAATAAAATAGATTATCTTTGGCGCATCTTAAACACAAAAATAACAACCTCCGAAAATATCCACGTTTATAGTATTCAGTGAAAGCACATCCTCTATCGGAAAGTGAATTCAAGGTTAATGCCAGCTCCTTTTCATTTTTCTTTGAGAAGTTCCCGGATGAATAATGTCTCATAAGAATAAAGGGAAAATATGACTCGAAGAGAAACACAGTTGGTTCACATATAGGAATACCGATTGTCTGTTGATAAAACAAATTTTCATAAAATACAAATATGTTGTCAATACAACAAATCAAGCAATGGTCATTTTCATATAATTTTTTGTTTGAATCGGAGCGTTGGTTTTTTTATACAAAGTTCCTTCCTAAATCAAGATGTATGTATCTGTGCGGGCCTTTCTTTTTTTAAAACAAATTCAGACTAACTCTTTCAAATTGTCATTAAGTTTAGAATGAGGAATACTTGATAATGGGTGAACAAGGGTTGTGGCAAATGTTTAAGTTATACTATTGCACGATGGGAGGTACCTGTGATTGTATTTACTCAACAGATCTTTAAAATGTTAAAGTTATACTATTTCACGAGGGGAGGTACCTGTGATTGTATGTACTCAACAGATCTTTGAAATGTTAAAGTTATATTATTGCACAAGCAGAAGTACCTGGGATTGTATGTACTCAACAGATCTTTGAAATGTTAAGCACGAGCAGAAGTACCTGGGATTGTATGTACTCAACAGATCTTTGAAATGTTAAAGTTATACTATTGCACGAGGAGAGATACCTGGGATTGTATGTACTCTCCAGATCTTTGAAATTTTCCCCTATATGGTAGTTTCATAGTGACTCTGAAGCGCGGTTTAAATTGCTGATAAAATGTATGTTAAAAATAGTTTAGTGAGAGGTTTTGTGAATCATTTAGGAGATCCAATATAACATGGTTTGTAAGCACACTTGTGTAATGCTGGTATCCATGCAATAGAGTGAAGGAATATCCCATTCTTCTTATCTTTGGAACATAAAACCGACCAAAGATTGTTCATTATTTCCTTCAAATCATGGTAACATCATTGCATGAAATCCGCAATCCCCTTTTTATGGTCCATTACTATCTATATTTCGATATTTTTGCTGATGACACCTCTGTTTCATATTCCGCTATGAACTTTGAAACAACTGCAATTGACATCAGTAATGACCTATATTTAGTTCAAATGAACGGACATACGTGACTGGTAGATTTTATAACCGAAAGAAAATCAAAGCATTGGTATATTTACAAATGATACACCATCAGAAATCAATATTCTATACAAAGATTGGAATTATTGACAGTCATAAACACTTAGGTGTTACACTATCACCAGGTGAAAACTGTTTGTAAAATTTTTTCCCGTCATTTTGTGGAATAGGGATGGTTAAAGGCAAAAGTCTATAACTCCCATCTTCCTGAGTATGCATGAAACATAAACAGTGCACATGATGTTAAGTTAACTACCATCAATCAATTTGGGGCCGCCAAATGTTAGGAAGATCTCATAAGTTTCACGGCGACTATATAGATAGCAAACCGCCTGGGGATTTTGTGCCTTACATTGGCAGTAAGATGCTGTAAAGAAATTGAGTCACTATTAGAATATTTACATAGGATATTCAATAAACACCAAGGGGAATTGTTTATTTTTTTAACTTGTTTACATTTTAATGTATTTTACCTTTCTCCTGTGATATTTGAGGACTACGGACGAGGGATAACACTCACTGATATTTGTACATTAAGTATTGTATAGGCTACATTTCAATATGAGTTAAACATCATATTTAATGTCACTGCATTATTTTCAAGTGATATTGTCTTGCATACAAAACCGGGGAGTAGCTAAAACATTTGTGCTTCCATATACTTTCATCCCTGCTGAAGCGCTTCGGACAAACTATTGTGTCAAGTTATGGATATTCTGATGGTAACTTACCGTTTCCCTCTTGATGTCTTGATGTCTTTTAGTTTTTGTGTTGTTTGGATGCTGTGTCTTATTACACATCTCCTTTTTCATGTTCAATTCGTTCTCGTCTACAAAAGATGTATTTAATTTGATGCTTATAGTAAACGGAAAATAAATCGTTCAGTTTTTTCAATATTATTCGATGTAAACCGAACTCAAAATTATACATATTCTCCTATTTGATACACGTTCTTAGATCGATAGATGGGTGACTTTTTTAACAATGTCCAGTTACAACTATTACATGCATATTCGATATAAGAACATGGAAAGTAGATATGAATATACGAACCCTACTTTTTACTGGACAGATACATAAATAGTACCCTTATACGTATCTGGTACCAGATAGATCCGCTGAGCCGGCATTTTAGTTTCATTATTATTCTAAAATAAAACCTTATAATAATTCATTTATTAGTGGTCAATTGTGTTCTATAATTTGAACTTTTGACGTAAGTGAGCGATGACATGATCGATGGAAAATAACATGAATTGAGATGATTTTTACATTACTATTATAGAAATCACATTAACTTCTTATGACGTAATCTGAGTTGGACAATAGACGATTATAAAATTCTATAGATAATTTTAAATAAATACAAGTTTATCAATCTATGGGGAAATTTATTTTCTTATTTCCAGAGTATGTCGTGTCGATAATTAATAGGTGGCAATCAGCTTTATCGATTTATACAAGGTAAAATCTACACAACTTGTTGTATAATCCTCAGATGTGTTAATTCCATAACCTTAATTGAGGTATTGTTTGCAGTTAATAGTACACATGTACATTCAGCATCTGTCATCAATTCTAACATTAACTGTTTTTTTTTCTCAGTACGGAAAAAGGGGGATTGAAAAGACGTTACCATTGCTTAACAGTTAAGGGACGACCATTTGATTTTCATGGAGAGGGTGGGGCAAGAGGATTTTGAAAATGAATATCCTGGCCTGGTAAGAGCGGAGATTGATAACTTTGCATAAGATAGGTTGTAAAACAATATTATGCAACACAAAATGCAGAAACTAGTTGTGTGCAAAATCATTTCCGCGAAAAAATATAGGCATGCGTAGCAACGGTTAAAAATGAATAGTCAATCAGCAAACAATCCTCCTCCTACCTCCCTAGAATATCAAATATCCTACCTCCCCAGAATATCAAATGGTCGTCCCTTTACAAATAAACCAGGGGGAAAGAGGAGGCGTACAGGTTTGTATAACCACTTTTAAGTTTTTTTGCTATAAGAGGAATAAAAAAAATTGTTCACACTAATTGCAACGTGAGAATTTATTGATATTGGTCTCATGTTGCTATTTCAGATCTGTTCCAAGTACATTGACTTCAGGGGCGTGCGAGGTGCTAAAACAAACCTCGACAGAGCTGTACACTCAAAATAAAAACAATAAATAGATACATTGGTGAGAAAATAAATTTAAAGAAAAAAATCATACAAGCCATAGATTTTTTGGAAATTTTCACATGGCCAGGGTCGTAATAATCGAATTTTACACTGAGCGTTAGCTTAACTTACATGTACAGTTCCACAGCTTCCTGTGTGTACTTTCGGGTTATAACAAAATTATCGGTCGTATTTCTGTGTATCTGTTTGAAAAAAAAATCAAATTTTTGTATGTGATCTAGCTGTTGTTATTTGACTTCATTTTCATAAAAAAAATCTTATCTGCTCTATATGAAATATTTTCGCTTTTTTATAGTATTTTATCTAAGTATTGAAAATGCACCTTGGCAACCCTGAAGGCAATAATTTTAAGTAGCGTAAAGGATTTACAGTATAGAAAATAAAGCATTGACTTTTTTAAAGATAACCATGAATTATAGAAATGACGCAAAGTGACAGAATTGTTAAATAATAGCTTCCCTTTTCTTGAAAAATTGTACCCAATGTTAATTACAAAGTCATCCCAAACCTCAGTTATGCATCCCCTAGAAAAATTGCTCTCTCACAGATTAATTGAAATACATTCGCCGAGTCGTTTTTCTGTAACTATTTCATATTTATAAAGAATGTTTAAATGAGCTGGTGTTTGCCGGGATTAGGGTTATATTCAGGAATTCGCAAATATTGATTCGTTATAAATTTGTTTTACGCATTAGTTTTTTATCGTTGAATTGTTTCTGTTTAAAACAATATTTTTGCATATTTTCACGACTTTTTCGGCGAAACAAATCATTTTATTTACAAAATATATGTGTATATAATATGAGTGGGCTGCTGACTTCACCTTGTCCAGAATATAAAACAGAATGATTAATAAAATCAAGTATAGCAATGAAGACTAATTTTTACACTTTCCTGTTAAAAGGTTATGTTTCATTTTGAAATTAAAAATTTTTGAAATAAAAGTTTGTAATCTACCCAACATCTATATCTGTTTCGCTTGAATGACAAACAATCATAGTAGCCGTTGTCCTTGGCCCGAAATAAATACTAATAAGAAAACAAATTATACGATTGGTCAGTACATAATTGACCTCAGGGCAACTAAACAGTGAATGCGCACAGTCCATAGAAATTATTGAATGACCACATTGCCATTAGCATTCTAGAGTTACGTAATCGCTCCACTTTCTACATGAACTAGCCGTGCGGACATGCTGGACGCCATTTTATCTATATCAATTCTCATCAATTTTACATGCAAGTACTAATGTAAGTATTTATTTATTTGTTTAGTTATCAAATATTGATTTACTACGTATTACAGCGCGAAACATGGTGTTGCGCAATTACAGGACAAACACATTTGTGTGTTTTTTAGTCTTGTAAATGAAACTATTTTTAATAGACGGCAAAGCAACAAATTCAGATTCAGAATTGATCATTTTTATCAGTAAAATTTTCTATGATTAGTCACAGCTGAGTATCCGTGAGTGGGATAATCTCCAAGATCCTGTTGTTTCGAGGATTATGATTGTAAATGGTTTTCAGATTTTACCACTGAACGCGTGTAATTTGCAGTAAGTACAGTTATATAAAACTTTCTCTATTTTTATTAAGATATTTTATTTAGTTCATTAAGTATTTTACATTTGGGTTGAAAGAAAAACCTTTTTCACAATTTTATAGTACTTACCATTTGATCGATTTATATAATTGTACATGTATATACATTAGTTCAAAAAGATCATGCTTCTCCGTACACTTATATAATTTTTTCTTCAATTTTATCAGATTTTCTTTTTAACACTTGTTTTACTTAGCAATTTGCTTTGGGAGTATCATTCCAGTGGTGAGATAGACCGAAGATAAAATTGTTATCTTATTCTTAGAAAAACAAATATTGGCAACCGAAAAAGCTGCAGATATTGGGAAAGATTTATAACAAATCTCTCGGGACAAAATGTCCGCCCTGACCATCTTGACGTAATTCGTTGTATTATTCAGTAGCACCATGTTGTGTTAATTATGATAATGTTACTCATAATTTATTTATATCAAACGAGGAGTGCAATAAGTTAGTTAAACTGATGCAGATTTGGTTTCTTATCATCAAAATAAAAAACTTGAAAATTGTTCATTTAAATTATTGCATAGTTATATACATGTTTGTTGTAATTCACTTAAAGAAATCTCATACTATGCATTTCTTCTTATGTTATAAAATTAAAATAATCGACTCATAAGGCATATGTTTGACAAGTGTAGTTCTATAATTTTTAATGACTCGGATAGAAGAAATCTCCTCGACCTTCATTGACTTGTAAGTTCCGCTCCCATGTTATCCGATCCAATCCAAGCTTATTTTAAATGATGAAACCGTAGCCTACACAAATACCATCTTAGTTGGTAATTATGCTAATAACTGTTCATTCTCGCGGTTGATGGACTCTTTTAGACAGTGAGTGGTACAAAGTGTATTTAAGATATTTATTTTGTATTTATTTGTTCAGGAAGGTATATAAATATATATATATATATATTGTAAGGATATGCAAAATAAAATAAAATTCAGAGAGCAATATTGTAATAATCAACGTATCCAAGGAAATTTTATATTTTATGTAATTTAACATTAACAATTTTAAGTAAGTTTCTTGCACTTCGCTATTTGTATAATATATTATAATGCTGTTTTTTTAACAGTGATAAAAGTTCCAATTAAAAAAAGTGCAAAATGGTTGCTTTTTTCTTGTTGAATTGCTACCATACAAAAATCTTTCTGTCATGTGTATGTAGAGATATTTTTTCTAAGGAAAACTTTAAATTGCTTATTTTAACAAGTTTGTGAGAGCCATAAGCTGGTGGGTGCATTAAGATTGAAAAGCGTCGCTTCCGTTAGAATTCTTTTTGATTGGCCAGAAAATTTCAGATTAAAATTCAATGGAATTTTACAACTTTACAATGGCTAAAAGGTTTGTGGGCTTCAAAAGAGAACATTTAAATAAACATAATCCTGTATTAAACTGGTTTTCAGTTGAAAAATATCAATAGATTGTATTTGTAAAATTATGTCAACAATGACCAGTAATACCACAAAATAACATTAAGGTTACCTGTCCGGACAAGATTCGGACAATGGTCAATCTACAGGAATACCCAGGGGATAAAACCTGCCTATTGTTCATTTCACAGAATAACTACTGTATTTTTAACACTTGTTTTGTCCAAACCAGTTTAAATGAAATCGTACGTAAATGGCTGACTAATTGGCGTAGGATATTGATCACCGATACATAGATATAGTATATCTAATTGCAGAATGACCACAGAAATAGACATTGTCACACGCTGACCACAGGTAAATGACAGGTGTACAACACCATTTGCATCATATGTTTTAATCATACTTTAGCCAGAGAAATCAGAGGCACTTGAGGCAAACATGTTGGATCTTCAGGAAATTTAGTTTGTGAGGCATTATGTAGTTCTTAGGTAATTTGATTTATTTACATCTTTTTGTTCTTACATGATTTTATTTAGCTGTAAAAGTTATATTTGACATTATTGACACTAGAGGCATATTTTTTAACAATGAATTTTAAATCATTTGACACAATGTTGTTACTGTTCATCATGTTCTTCCTAATCTTATGTTCTTCAGGCAGTTTAGATTTATTTTGGATATGAAATTTAGACATCTTGAAATTTTACGATCTTTTAGTTTGATATAATGGTACAGGTTTTGGCATTTACCTACGAGAATACAAGCACAGTTAGACTACCTTGAGTCATGGAAGCTAGCACAGAAATTGGTAATGCAAAAAAAAACTGGTTTCATGGTTTTTGAAACAATTCTAGATGCAGAAGTAGAAAAATCATTCTTTTTCTGTAAATGGCACTGGTAGAATTCACGGATTTTAATGACAACCGTGTTCTCCCGGTCGCCATCTATGGAGAGAGGAAATATCGTCGATTAACGCCAGGACTAATGTACAGGTAAGTTAAGCAAAGACTTGAGGATCATTGTCAGAGGCAGTTACAGTTGATTGCAGACAATTTAAGCAATTACAATCCTATCTTCAAATTAATACTAAGTAATCCTTTATGTTTCACTCAACTAAGGTCTGAATTACATAAGAATAGTTACTATGTTACAGCACAGCTAGCAAGATGCCAACATTTTTGAGTTGCCATTTATTGAGGTAATTTTAGATATGTTTTTACACGATAGCATGTCTTTGTATTACTAAATATATGGTATATAAATCATCAGAATTCATTAGTGGAAATTTTAGACGAGTCAAATCATCATAGAACATGAATATTTAGGAACAAAAAACTGGTACCTCTTTTTTTATCAGTCTGTCGACCACAAGATTATTAATAACGATAGTGAGAAAGATGAAGAACGCTTAATGTAAGCTGTATTGTAAGTGAATAGTTTTGATTCGTATTCTTAGTTTTTTTAGTAAAAACGAGGCGGCTGACTATTTAGCAGTCAGGATTCTACTTCGTCAAAACAATCTCCCCAATACGCCACCTAATTTTTTAAAGCGTGAAAATGGAAGCCATTGTAGGGATGACGCGCTGTCAAATCAGCTCTTGAAAACCGATATGTATCCACATAGCTTCTTTGCGATTCTTACATGACAGTTGTATGTCAAAAGATAATTGGATCTAATGGCTGTTAGGCATCATTTAATGTAATTTTAGGCCTTTTGTCAACTTAAAACAATTTTCTGATCGGTTGTCAAGGGGAATTTTCGAAAGTTGAAAAAATACTAAAAAAAAATCTAATCAAATATTTCGTGAAAGGGCAGACAAAATATTTTCAGAGGTTGAAGACTTATTACCCTAGATACCACACAAAACATTTTTTTTGGTGTTATGCAGTTTTACATCGGATGTGACCTTGAGAGGTCATACCGGTGTTATGTTGCTGCAGAAACTCTGCACACGCCCCTTGCGCTTTTGACTGATAACCGAACGTATTTCGTATAAATACGCGGATATTATCGAGTGCAAAATAACATTCTTTATCGCTTTATATATTAATTTCATCAATATATATTCATGAAAATAATTTTTAGGAACATAGATAAATGATATGAAATTGTTTTGTCGTGAGAAATATATATATCATGCAGTTACAAATCATGAATACCGAAAATTTGTGTTAACACATGCGGAAGAATATCCCGAGAGATGATCTGCTATATATATAACTGTTATACCAATATTAATATAATATATAACAACAAACCAGATTATACTGATAACAAATGATTATACCACTACAGTATAATAATTATTACGGTGAAGTTGAATTCCCTGTCATTCACCCATCATCCACACAGGAACTTGTCTCAAAAAAAATATATCTATGTACCTTAACATAACTTTCAGGTATAGAGATAGGATTTATTTTCCGAGACAAGTGCCTGTGACCATCCACTAGAACTTGTGGTCATCCCATGTTCAGTACTTCAGTACTTGGATTAAGATCCACTTGGAAAGTCTGTCGTCAAGTACTTTTGCTAAAAAATTGTTATTCAAACACACCTACTCTTGTTATTATGACTCATTAGAAAGGTATTTCACTCCACCCATATATTTCATTTATTAGTGCAGTGAATTTTTAATGGTATTATATCAACCTGTAGCCTAAATATATAAAAATAATAGAATCTGAAGCGAGGTGATGTATCAAATATGTATTTATAACTTTGTCAAGCTTTTATGGATTATGAAACTTCATCATCCGAAGAAACATTCTGAATTTTTTTATCCATCTGCAATTTACTGATAAATTAGCTAAGTTTTTTTTAGAGTAAACGTTTATATATACAGTCTAGGGTTAAAGTTTTTAGAATACTAATATCCTTTATCAAATTCAGGAAATTTTAACAAAAGCGTCTTAACAATTAAGAGAAAAAAAAGAAGAAAAAAGGCGGTAATTTTTTTTTTTGGGGGGGGGGGGGGGGGCAGGGGGTCAATTCGCAACAGCATAGTGTATTGCACAAAAGCAAAGTTATTATGTGTCAGAAACCTATTATGTGTCAAATATTTAATTACAATTCAAATTCAGACCTGTATCAAGTGCGAATATTGTGTTCATTTTTGCCCCAACTGTTCAGGGTTGGACCTCTGCGGTCGTATCCAGCTGCGCTCGGCGAAGCAATTTATTATCCAATGTTTTGCGGTTTGAAAAGTGTAAGAGATAGAAGTATGATCTACAAATAAATCAACATGACTGAAATCATTGAGAGACTCCATGTAGGAGCTACATAACCTTAAATGACAATTCACATTATCCATTATTTTGCTTTTTTTTTTATTTCTAGAAAACTATGATATATAGACAAAATAAAATAAAAATGATCAGCTCGATATTAGACATACAAATAGGTAAACATAACAGATTGCCAATAAAAAAAGTGAAAATATATGAAAATTTACCATTTTTGCCAGATTAGCGATGTAGGATCTAAGGAATTTGTGTATTCATATGTCTTTGATTTTACAGAAGATACAAATTTGCTCATTAATATAAAGGCAAGAAGATGTGGTATTGCCAATGAGACAAATTGTCCACAAGGGACTAAAGGACGCAGATGCAAGCAACTATATAACGGCCTTCAACTTGAACAATGAGCAAACCCCATACTGTGTGTGTTAGCTATAAAAGGCCTATCACGCTTTTAGACAAAAAAAATAGTTTTGATGAGATGAGTGCATCGTAACGTACAGATAAAATAGATATAACAGTAAAATTAGTTTATCGACACCTATATATGTAATTGAAAGTGCATTTTGACACAAGATTTGATGCACATGAAAATGTTTTTCACTTCATATACTATATATATATATATATATATAAACCGGTCTATACAGAGATTGAACAAAGCAATGGGCGATCAAGAGTGTCCAATGCATATGCTCATTGTTGAAGATTTTTGTCTCGCCTGCGACGAAAGACCTAGGGATTGCTTTTCCGGCGACGGTGCTGGTGACGGTAACGGCCTCAACAATTGTTAAGTTTTCTGCTTTAAGTTAGTTTGATAGAAACTACTTGTGATAGATCATTGATATTTAATATAAAGTTGCATTACTATCAGTACATATCAGTTTGACGACTATTTTGAGGCCCTGTCCCCTAGGACATGGTCCAGTGACTTTGAATTAATTAGCAATTTTCAATGTTAAGTTTTCTGCTTAAGTTAGTTTGATAGGATCTACTTGTAATAGATCAATGATATTTTGTATGAAGTTGCATTACTATCAGTAAATATCAGTTTGACGGCTACTTTGAGGCCCTGCCCCTAGGACATGGTCCAGTGACTTTGAATTAATTAGCAATATTCAAAGTTAAGTTTTCTGCTTAAGTTAGTTTGATAGGATCTACTTGTAATAGATCAATGATATTTTGTATGAAGTCGAATTACTATCAGTATATATCAGTTTGATGACTATTTCGAGGCCCTGCCCCCTAGGTCATGGTCCAGTGACTTTGAATTAATTAGCAATTTTCAATGTTAAGTTTTTTCTGCGTAAGTCAGTTTGATAAGATCTACTTGTGATAGATTAATATTTTGTATAAAGTTGCAAATACTATCAGTTCATATCAGTTTAACGACTATTTTGAGGCCCTGTCACCTAGGACATGGTCCTGGGAATTTGAATTAATTAGCAGTTTTCAGCTTTAAGTTTTTCTGCTTAAGTTATATATTGATAGGAGCTACTTACAATAAACAACGATATTTTCTATTAGTTTAATTCGCATTCGAAACGTTTTACGTCCAAACGTAAATTCTAATTCGAATTGCAATTGCGCGTCAAAATCGCTTTACTGTCCGAACGACGTTAACTTTTAATTCGTATTAACAAAAACGTATTTGTAATGCGAATTGGCTAATGCGAATTAGCCAATTCGAATCAATTCGAATTAAAAAAGAAGAGTGTGTGAACGCGATTAGCGAATTCGATTCGCATTCGATTCGAATTCAATTCGAATTAAAGGAACGTGTGAACGAGGCATAAAGTTATATTACTGTCTGTACATCTCAGTTTGTCAACCATTTTCAGGCCCTGCCCACTAGATCATGGTCCAGTGACTGAATTAATAAGCAATGTTGCTGTCCATCAGATTGTATTTTTTTGAATAGCTAGTGGTTTCATTGGCAATCATACCACATATATCTTTAATTTTTAAATACACATTTAGGACTAAAAATCAACAGAACATAAAAAAAAAACAGAATTGAAGCTACCTGCCCCGAGAGGGTTAGCATCTATTTGGTTGTCATCACAGCAACGGTGACGCAGTCAATATTGATACGAAGAAAATTTTGAAATTGACATACTAGTAGATGATACAAAATTTGAAACATAAAAAAATGTAAGAAAAATATGGCTTTTCATAGTGATCGTTTTCGCAAAACATGCCAAAGAAAAGCATTTGGGGTATCCTTCCTAAATTTCGACGATTTCGCGTGATTAAAAAAAAAATCCGAGATATAAGTATGGATCCGACATCGGAAACTTTCTCCTCTTGATCCACCACGGCCTTGTATCCATGCATATCGCATATTCTGTTAGACTATAACCTCATCATTTGTCTTTTTTCTGATTTCTTTTTGTATCATGTACCCATTGAATTCTGCGTTACTACCATTCCTGATTTTCGTTACTATCCCATGTGTTCTTTGTCTGGTTGAAGTTACTATCATCTTATCTGATTTTTTGATTTTTTTATTATAATAACATTTTCGGCTTCCTAAAGTTATGCTTCTCATAAATATGATAATATAAAAAAAAATCGGAATAATGCGAAAAACAAATACTTTACCATTTCCGGCGTCCTTCATCTTTGGTCGGTAGTAACGAATGTTACTATAAGCAGTTCACTACCAGTGAATATAGGCATTGCGCAAGGTAGTACTGATTTGTAATATTCACGTCTTTTTGTTGTATGATCCAATTTGAAAATGAAAGTACAGTGTGCAGTGGTCGATATTTGACCGCAAGGCATGATTAATTTATTGTCTCTGCATTGTGAGCCCTTGATGCTATGTTCGACTCGTCATAAGAAGCATAATTTTTTTTTTAAATTGTACAAATTTCTCTGTTTACAAGCGTACGTATAAGTGTTTTCAAAATCCATATCAACGTATAGTTCATATGCGCATGTGTTTATTTTGATGCATCCAGGTGAATATCCAGTTGAATTTAAACAATAGAAATGGGTTTCCCTATTGTAGAAAGTAAAATGATAGAAATGAATTATTTTGATATTTTCATCTATTTCCATGGTAATTATATGATTATTGTAGCCATTATATTATGATATTTTTATGTTATACACTGACTTACACACATGTTATAGTATGAAATTTATACATATACCTATGTTCAATTAAATCTGACTTTGGATAGGTGCAAATTTGTCCTGCATTTGTAGTTGTAATCTGTGTCCTGCCTTTTTTTTCACTCTATTCGGTCCTGCCTTTTTTTATTAGTTTATCCTGATTTTTTTTTACATAAATTGTCATCCTGCCTTTTTTTTTTGTCAAGTTGCTCATCCTGCCTTTTTTTTAACTCAAAACTCCTGTCCTGACTTTTTTTTCAAATTACATCTTAGCCCCCCTCCCCCATAACAATCAAATGGTAGCTCTCTAAATCAATTGAAAAAAAAAATCTACTGAAAGATAAATGATTTGACTGATAGAGGCATCAATTTGCATTAAAAATGATCAAAACAAATAACAAATAAGAAACGCACTTGAAAAGTTTTACAAATTAAACGCAATAAGTTGTAAAACTTTTCATGTGCGTTTCTTATTTGTAAAATTATTTCATTTCTTTGACATATTATCAAAGTAAAACTAAGATATAAAAAAGAGAAGTCGAACATACCATACCGTTCACTTACACCCCATCAATATATGCCAAATACACCTGACGAAAGACTCTTGAGCATACATCTTGTTATCTGTTGGTATTTGTCTTCAATTTTAGAAAATTGTTGACGTATGATTTTTGATTGTCTCCCTTGTATCATTTTATTTTATTTGACACCCATTTAAGTTTTTCAATTAATTTGTATATTTATCAATTGCCAATTAAAGCGGTAGATCATGGAGTACACATTGATAGAATCCAGCTTTCAAACGTTTAAATACTTTGTCGTTAAGACCAGGTTTGTACATAAAACCTTAAAAATCTCCATGTATGCGCACAATAAATTTGTATGATTATCCTATAATTTGAATAATTAAAGAAATCCGTGTTAAGTTAGGTTTACAAGTGTTGTTTGTGAAAACTTCTGGTTATATCTGTCTTGACAAAAATATATGTCAACTAGTAGACATGTTCGAATCCCGGGCATGCGAATTAGATAATTATTTTATTTTCAAAATTAACGTTGTCAACTGATAAAGTATTTACTCAGTGCTGCTAAAAGAAGAAAGGGGCTTTTTACGTCACGTTCAATAGCTTTATTCCTGTCTTGTGAAGACCAATCTCATTTTCGTTTTAAAAAGGCTACTGTGCATGCGTTGTTTGAATTTTTTTTAATTTTTTTCCTTATCTTGTTTCACTTAGGTAAGTTGTTGGTTTTTAGAAGTATCTTACGTAGTAGAGAATTGATAAGAAGTAGTGGATTCGTAAACAATAATCAACGAGCACCTTTAGTCGCAAGTTGATTATCGTTTCCGAATCCACTACTTCTTATCAATTCTCTAGCTTAACCCATTTCTAGTAAAAAGACTGTCTGTTTTATGTTTTGACAATGAATCAACGGAATTTCATAAAAATAATTTTGTATTTTGTCTTTTTTATTCTACAATTATTATAGCTGGAAATGATTATATACACACGGTTCACGTCTATATTTAAGTTAACATAAGTTTAATATAACTTAAATGGGTTGTTAGCTCCCCTTTTTATTACCAGATTTCATACTTGTATATTTATATTTCATTTAATGTTTTATCATTACAAAGTATTTATATTATATAGATTTTGGTATTTGTGATTTATTCAAAACAACATATATAAATATACAGAATTTATTTATCTTTTTTTGAATAGTTAAAAAAATCTAATTCCCAAATTTTAGAAACCTTTGAAATTTACATATATAGTATTTAGCAAACTGTGATTCTTTACAGCTGATTAAGGTTGGCCTACTTTACAACCGTACAAACGAATAAAATAAAAACTTTACAACCGTACTAAGTCAAACACATATATTTAGCGTAGTTGCCATACTACTACAATTTCAAGATGCTCCAGTTAATGATGCTTTCCGAAATAAATAAAATAATTGCTTAAGGTCTTATTTGAACAATTTTACATGTATTTTGTTTAAACTGTTTCCCTTTCATTAAGTTTAGATTATTTTTACGTTATTACATTTGGCATCCATCGTAAACCAGTCAATAAACTAGTATTATCTATGGTACGCATCCTGAATCTCCAGCAGAATTGCTCGTGCTACAGATGTACAATGTATAATTATGTCATTGTTTTACTTTTACATTCAATCTGTTCATAGCCGTGATCGTCTAGTCGTTGGTACCAAAAGACATATTAACAGTGCCAAGTTCAAACCTTGTACCCGAATTGAAATTTTTCATTGTAATTTTTTTCTCGTCAAAAATATTGTTTTAATCTTAGAAGTATTATATACTTCATTTTCATTTTAAGGCGATGATTTTGTTTCTGGTTTTACAGTCAAAGAAGTAGTTTTACGGTCGTAGCTTATATATCACACTTTATTCAAATCCGTTCAATGTTAACGTGATGTATATTTGGACCATTTATAATCAAACAAAGAAAAAAATATTGATAGTTCGATATCATTGTAAGACTAAAACCATAAGTAAGCATTTGCTATGATGAAAAGGAAAAGTCCTTGTACGTTAAAAGTGACAAGTGTAATGGTCATATGGATGTTTATTTTATCAAGGAATTGTATTAATATATACAATTCCTTGATTCTCTAGTGTTTAGAACTAGTGTGTAATAGCCACAATCGTAAAAAGACCCATCGGTTCATTATAACGATGTTGAAAATCGACCAATGTTCAAACCTTACATCGTGAATAAACTCTTTTTTAAGATATTTCCATACTGCTATATAACTATACTCAAGAACGTTCAAATGTAGAACATAATCTTCCTTAAAAAATAACGCCCAAAATAAAACAATTTACATAAATTTGAAAAGAACATGAACAAATCCAGACATAGTATATATATTTTAATAGATAACAAAAGCGAATTATCTCTTAGATGTATCCCGTTCGTCTGAAAGGAAATAAAAAGTGGTACATGTTTTAATCCGTATATGTTTCATAATCCGGTTCATGATCATTTTTGTTATTTAATAAAAACAAGAAAAAAATATTACTACAGAAAAAAATCCTCGTTATTGTTAAATTTTACACAAACATTCATTTAATTCATATAATTTTTGCAGTAACATAGTATATTCCATTGTCGGTGGTCCTGTGTGTCAATTATCGTGCACAATACGATTGTTGGTGTGTCTTTCGGCCAATCAAACCTCTTAAGTCGGAGAGAGAGATACATCATGGCAAAATACGACGAAAAGACTAACCCCAGTCTACATAATACTACATAAAAACTTAAGATTTATGTTTGAGCCTCGCGAATGACAAACAACGAGGATGATATCAGTTTGAGTAGGTCCTGTTGCACATGTGGCCGTGACTGTCGTGTTGTTCATGGTAAGTTCATATTCGGTGTTGTCACACTGTACAAAAGATGGCAAGAGGAAGGCTTCGACAATTAGAATATATCCGTGGTAATCTGTAACACAGATATTCAATAACGGTCAACTAACCCATGATGGCGCCCGTATAACGTTCGAAGGGATGACTTCCACTTTACCACTTGAAACCCTTAGTGCAATAGCTTCATTGTAAGTAGCAACCTTTCAACACGCATTGTCAACATCGAGTGCAAACAGGATATTTAGACATGCATTGTCAACATCAAGTGCAATCAGGAGATTTAGACATGTATTGTCAACATCGAGTGCAATCAGGAGATTTAGACATGCATTGTCAACATCGAGTGCAAGCAGAAGATTTAGACATGCATTGTCAACATCGAGTGCAATCAGGAGATTTAGACATGCATTGTCAATATCGAGTGCAATCTGGAGATTTAAACATGCATTGTCAATATCAAGCATTCAGGAGATTTAGGCATGCATTGTCAACATCGAGTGCAAGCAGAAGATTTAGACATTCATTGTCAACATCGAGTGCAATCAGGAGATTTAGACATGTATTGTCAATATCGAGTGCAATCTGGAGATTTAAACATGCATTGTCAATATCAAGCATTCAGGAGATTTAGGCATGCATTGTCAATATCAAGCATTCAGGAGATTTAGGCATGCATTGTCAATATCAAGCATTCAGGAGATTTAGGCATGCATTGTCAATATCAAGCATTCAGGAGATTTAGGCATGCATTGTCAGCATATGCCAAACATAAGTTATACAGAAAATGAAGTTTTGAAAGGGGTAGTAAATATGGCTTCGTTCAGGTGTGATGAATTCCCAACAGCTTTTGTATAAATGGCACGTCGCGGGACGTTTGCGCTTTTTGATAGGACATTTGCGCTTTTTTTAATGGACATATGCGCTTTAATTTTCAGGACATTTACGCTCCTTTAAACAGGACGTTTGCGCTTTTTCTATAGGATATCTGTGCTTTATCAACATTCCATTTGAGTTTATATGGTTAAAAGTTTAAAAAATCATTTGATATCAAAAACGCTATTCATTCATATATTGATATACACCTAAAAGACGTAATATTTCGCCATCATGCTTTTGTCATCTGAAAACGACAACACTTCAAGAGGGCGGATGAAAATAAATGTCTTATAACAACTAAGATTCTTTTTAGAAGTCAACATGAACAGCAGGTGGTTTAAAAAATCAAATTTCGGTCTTCACAAATTGAAACATTCTTAGTTTTACACTAGTAATTTTTGGGGCCCTTTATAGCTTGCTGTTCGGTGTGAGCCAATGCTCCGTGTTGAAGGCCGTGCATTGACTTATAATGGTTTACTTTTATAAATTGTTACTTGGATGGTGAGTTGTCTCTTTGGCACTCATACCACATCTTCCTATATCTATTAGATAAACTATACAGGGTGGTACAGTTCCTTGGACTTTCTATGCAATATATAGATTTAAATCCATGCACGTATTGTATAAAGCTGCTTAAAGAATTTAGGACCAAATTCAAATGTTCCATTCATATAAATTTCGTTTTCTGTATTGTTTACCCGAATAAATTTTTGTCTGGTTTTTACTTTTGTACGGGAGAACTTTCAAAGAATATGTAAACGTCTTTCAAAAACTTTAGTAGATTTTGTTTAGATTAAAGGAACACTGTCATTGGTAAAACGCGCAAATGTCCGGTAATTTTAGTACAGGTGTATCAAAGTTTAAAGCGCAAATGTCCATTGTGATTGAGCGCAAATATCCTTTCTTGTTAAAGGTAAAAAAGCGCAAACGTCCTGCGCCCAAATGGTAGGAGGTCATTAATATAGAGACATAAGGACAGTATGTGACTTATAATGACGATGGCCAGGATTCATCTACTCCGAAATGTAGACCATCTACACCATCAATATTGCCATTGCAATCATAGGGTGTTGCAATCTCCAGTTCTCTAATCCAGTAAAGTCTTCCTTTTGTCTACGGAGAGGTGTTGCAAGATGAGGATTGCTATTCCTGTGGGATATTTGCGCTCAATCACAATGGATGTTGCGAGCTCGCATAGAACGGATTGAATGGTCGGACATATTTAAACGTTGATAAACAATGTCATGTGCATGGTTGCTAATGTATGATCTATGGCCGGACATACATTTGGTAAGCCTTCATTCGTTTTCACTGACATATACCAATCTGCAAAGGTTACACCTCAAGTTCAAGTTCAATTTCAAAAGCTTTATTTATAGACGAAATCAGTATACAGAAAACATAAGCTCTATTGAGCTTTTATATCGTCTTATTACAAACAAAACATTTAAAACATGCCCGTTTTAAACAAAGCAAGCATGCTTCATACACAAGACCTACACAAAGCAAATCATAACATTGAAGCATACATATACAATATAAAAGACATGAAGAAATTAAATATGTTATACCATGCAGAAATATTAAAAGTACCGTAAGCAATCAATATTAATAGCATATAAAGCACTTTAAAACACATAAGCAATTATAGCACATTAAGCAGAAAAAAGCTCTAAAAATTAAAGCATCAATTATTTGCAGGCATTGCATTGGCATGAACAACCATTCCAGGTAACAATAAGTTTAGAAAATTGGTTAAAATTGTTTTCTTCTCTAAAACTCTGGGTTAGTTCATTCCAAAATTTTGCAGCTGTGTATCGAAAAGAATTGATGCCGTAGCTTGTTGTTCTCACCTGAGGCTGTTGAACTGTATTTTTATATCTGAAGGAATATTTGCGATTTTTTATATTAATCAAATCATGTAAATAAAATGGACTCTTTTTGTGTATAATTTTAAAAGTTTCTATAGCTATTACTTGTAATCTTCTGACTTTAAGAGATGGAAGTTTTGACTTGTGTAAAAGATCTTCATATGAGCTATCATAATCCTCGTATAAACAAATCTCAAGGCTCTCTTGGATTTTTTTCCATCTTAACTTTTTCACTACAAAAATGCCAGGTGACTGGGCAATAATTTAGATTAGACAAAATAAAAGAATAATAAATTGTTAGACGACCAAGTCTATTCAGATATCTACCAATACGTTTAAGAACACTAAGTTGACGAGAGGCCTTCTTACAAATCTCAGATATATGTTTATCAAAATTCAATCTGTTGTCTAGTGTAACTCCCAGTAGCTTTACATCATTTTCACATTCTATTCTATTTCCTTTAAGATTAAAAACAATATCATGATTAAAAGTTTTTTTGCCAATTGCCAGAGCTTGAAATGTAATCAAACCAGTCCAACATTTTGAGACTATCACTTTCTAAATTTTTTATGACATTCTGTATATCAAAATCAACATAGGATAAGGTGTTGTTATCAGCATAATTATATATATAGTACTATTGTCAACTACACCAAAAATGTCATTTATGAATATATTAAAAAGCATAGGTCCAAGTATGGAGTCTTGCGGAACACCTTTAAACATAATCTCAAAATTACTACACATATTATTAATCTTTACACATTGTTTTCTGTTTTGTAAGTAACTCTGTAATAAATCTATAAAACTATTTGATAAACCATAATTTTTTTATTTTTAATAATAATAATTCATGCGGCAAACAGTCGAATGCCTTTGATAAGTCCATCAATATTGCAGCGACAAATTTGCTATCGTCCAGTGCCTTCTTTCAATCCTCAATAACTTTAAGGAGGGCAGTTTGGCACCCATATCCTGATCTAAATGCAGATAATAGGGGATTAAAAAACACAGCTAGCTGATCAAAAATAGCTCGTTCATAAAATTTTGATAAACTTGGCAACACACTAACTGGGTGATAATTTCCTTTGTCCAGCATATTGTCTTTCTTAAATAGTGGTCTAACCTGGGCCACCTTTAGCTTATCTGGAAAAAGTCATCTGTCACAGGCTGGAGGGTAGGTTCTTCGCCCTCATGTTTACAGCGTTTAATTAACTCAATACTAGGATGATTTTCATCAATGACAGTATTAACATTACCAATATTTTTTGCCATATTAATGAAGAAGTTGTTAAATATCTCAGATACTTTATGTGGATCATTTATGATTTCATCATTTTCGCAGATTCTAATGCAGTACTAGTTTACGGATCGAGATCCCTTATTAGACAAAAATGGCTTGATAGTAGGCAAGAAATCGGTTGATTTTGGTCCGCCAATACATCGTTCAAAAAAATAATTTTGCACCGACTTCTTTTTAATTTTTGTTACCAAGTTTCTTTGCTGTCTGTAATTCTCCCAATGTTTACTCGATCTTTGTTTTACTCGATCTATGTTTTCTCGATCTTTGTTTTGAACACTCTTATCCGTAAACAAAATTGTTGATGTACAATTCAGATCATACGGTAACCCCTGGTGAAGTATTAAAACAAAACAGATTTTTTATTTAAATTACTTTTAAATTGAGCATTTGTTATAAAAATGTTCAATTGTGACAGGTTTTGCAGTTTTTTTGGTTTTACATTTAGAAATGATACAGTATTGTTCAGAGTCATTAATGTTACTGAATGGTAGGACGACCATACTGTTAGATAATAATTGTTATTGTCATTAGGAGGAGGATCTGAATGTGACATATTTGAGTTGGAACCTATATTAAAAGCCTGAAGACAATTTAAAGATAATTTACATCACTTAACCTCCGTGTACCATGAGAGTATTCCCACAGATACCCAGTGTGTAAACTGGTGAAGCGGGACTCTTCTTATGATAAAGGTTAAAACAAAGGGTTGGTTCGGATGTTTTTCAAAGAAGATCAACTACTTGTTAAACGGCATATTTTTCATATATTGAGTTTGCTGAAACGACATATTCACAAAAAAGGAGAAAGATATATTATTGCTATTCTCTTTTAATAATTTAATTTTGGATGTAGCACGTCTTCTGATTGGCTGAAAGTTTTTTGTCTATCAGTTCATAGACATAATTTTGGCATGTGACCGTGACGTCATCAACGTTTTTTTCATGATTTACTCCTTAAAAATTGAATTTAGAATTAAATTGTAAGGACTGGCTGTAATATTTTCTGTCTATTCGAAATAACCTTAAAATTGTGGTGCGCACTTTTAAATAACCCGCTACCGTCGAAGGGTTATTCAGTGTGCACCACATTTTTTATGTTAATTCTTCATAGACAGAAAAAATATTACAGTCATTCCTTAAGGATAAGAATAAGTTTTTATGCAAAAACCGAAAAATATATGATACTTGAATTATAAAATTACCGCCAAGTAAGCTAACCGACAAAACTTACAAATCTTGAAATGTTTTCGTACTCGCGGCTCTCTCACTATTAATATTATTGAAATATGCAAATCCCCTCTCTTCGTTTCGAGAAAATAATTTATCTGAAAAATTCAAATAGCCAATCAGCTCTCCCCTGTTTAAAAATATGATGAAGTGTATTTGGAATTGCACGATTTCCTACATAATTTACAATCTAAAGCTTTTCAATAGTTTTCCTCTTGTCAGACATTTCTGTAAACCGTGTATACAATAAAATCTAAATCATTGAACGTTAACACATAACCCATTTTGTAATTTCGATACATTTAAATATACTTCAAATACATACATTGAAATCAGAATATACTTTAAAAATAACACTGTCCATTATAATTGTTTTCGTGTTTTGTCGATTTTCATTGTTCTTTATTTTCAGCTTCAGTACTTTACATTAAACTAGTCACCAATTTATGGCTTTAATTACAAGTCACATGAGCTACGTTTTAACAGCGGGCGCCATATTGCAAGCATCAATGGGTTGTTTAACCACATAGCCAGTTATCACGCATTGTTGACTAAGATGATTGACGATTCGGGTGCATATTGTGAGGAGCATGACTGTTCTTGGCACTTGTAGAATTCACTGATTCAAAAGATTTTCTCAGTGATTCCACTGTGCCAAACTAGGAATGTTCTACTGCGTCACGTGCTTCTGGTGTCGTCTGATTAGCAAAATTCCAGGTGAGGAACTTTACCTGTATAACAAACGTAAGTGTTAATTTAATTTCATTGTAGGGTTATTTTTAAATTTTAATTTTAATCATTTTTCTAAATAATTTTTAGGAAATGCAATTTACTTTAGCAAGCTAGCATGTGTATATTTTATGAAAGCTTAGACAGATCGATTTTATCTCATTTTTATAACGTGTGTTAAATTAATACATTTAATCTTTCTCTAAAAGTGCAAGCAACAATTGGTTCAATATTTGTATCATTAATTTTGCAGATGTAATCGCCATTATTACACATTGTACTGTCATCAGAAGGAAATCAATAACTGACGAACAATTATGTTCTCTTTCAGTTAAATCAATATGATGGTATTAGGTAAATATAAAAACCAAGAAAATTACAAAAGGGGCATCACCGGCCATTGACAAATTAAACAAGATCTGGAGAAAAATCGTAGGTTAATATTTTAGACATACGGCTAGCTATTGACCTAATTTGTAGCATATGAATAAGTTCACTTTCTTGTAAAAATAATTCACTTGTTTCACAAATTTTCAAATTTCAAAAATGATCATCACATTGGCATTACTTGTGTGAACCTATTCGCTACCTGTTTGATAGAAGACAGACGTAAATATTAGATTAACTTCAGTCCTGAGTATCTTTTTCAGTTTAATTTAGTTATCTTGACGGATGGGTTTACATTTTTGCATTGCTTTATCAGTGAATGGTCAATTGATATTTCTAAACCTTTTAAAACGGAAACTCTTATACATGACCTCAGGGGCGGATCCAGCCATTTTCAAAAGGGGGGGGGGGGGTCCCAACCCAGGATAAAAGGGGGGGGGTTCCAAATATATGTCCCCATTCAAATGCATTGATCGTCAAAAAAAGGGGGGGTTCCAACCCCTGGACCCCCCCCCCCCCCCAAACCCCCCTCTGGATCCGCCACTGCATGTATGTAATGGACAAATAGCAATCCGATGGTCAGTTGAACTCTCGATGTCTATGGGTACTTGATATCTTCCCGAGGAAAAGGAATTTTATGCAGATATTAAAAAAATGACTCATACAAACGTGCAAGACCATGAAACAAACGAAGACACAGTAGTGGGTACACTATGTATGTAGGGACCCCTTTATATGGACAAAACACAGTAGTGGGTACATGATGTATGTAGGGACACCTATATATGGACAAAAAACAATAGTGGGTACACGGTTAAAGAAAACCACTTATATATGAGAAAGACGCAGTAGTGACTACACGATTAATGAAGGAACACCTTTATATGGACAAGACACAGAAGGGGATACACGGTTAAGGAAGGAACGTCTATATATAGGAAAGACACAGTAGTGGCTACACAGTTAACGAAGGAACACCTTTATATGGACAAGACACAGAAGGGGGTACACGGTTAGTGAAGGAACATCTATATATAAGAAAGACACAGTAGTGGCTACTCAGTTAACGATGGAACACCTTTACATGGACAAGGCACAGTAGTGGGTACACGGTTAATGATGGAACACCTTTATATGGACAAGACACGGTATTGGGAACATGGTTAATGAAGGAACACCTATATATGGGAAATATATAAAGTGGATACACGATTAAAGAAGGAACACCTTTAATGGACAAGACAGTGTAGTTGGCACACGGTTAATGAAGGAACATCTATATATATAGGGAAGACACAGTAGTGGCTATACAGTTCACGAAGGAGCACCTACATATAGGAAATACACAGTAGTGGGTACACGGTTAATGAAGAACTTCTTCATATAGAAAAGACACAGTATAGTGGCTACACAGTTAACGAAGGAGCACCTATGTGGACAAAACACATTAGTGGGTACACGATTAATGAAGGAACACCTATACATAGGAAAGACACAGTATACGTAGTGGCTACACAATAAACGAAGGAGCACCTATGTGGACAAGAGTAGCGAATACACGGCTAATGAAAAACACCTATATACGGGAAAGACACAGTAGTGGCTACGATATACGGGAAAGTCACAGAAGTGAATACACGGTTAATGAAGGAACACCTATATATGGTGAAGTCACAGAAGTGGGTACACGGTTAATGATGGAACACCGTTAAATGGGCAAGACACATAAGTGGGTACACGATTTATGCAGGGACACCTATATATGGAGAAGACACATAATTGGTTTCACGGTTAATGATGAAACACCTATATACAACCAAGACATATCAGTGGGTAGACGGTTAATGAAAAAAACAACTATATATGGACAAGACATAGCATTGGGTACATGGTTTATGAAGGAAACCCTTAATTTGAACAATGAATTCAAATCAAACATTGATAAGCATGCAGTTTACAAAATATGATTTGTGTAGAAGACATGTATTTTATAGGTAGACA
This sequence comes from Mytilus californianus, assembly GCF_021869535.1. Taxonomy (NCBI): domain Eukaryota; kingdom Metazoa; phylum Mollusca; class Bivalvia; order Mytilida; family Mytilidae; genus Mytilus; species Mytilus californianus. Next base: position 1,935,373 of record NW_026262581.1, read on the forward strand.
CCATTATTATTGTTAACTACAGCCTTAATTCCTTTGTAAACGAATATACATCACTGGAGAGACATTAATTGTCGAAATCCGGATATGGTGTACTTATTTTTGCACCTTTTGTTTGCGGTATACCATCTTTTCCGCAAGTTTATTGTTTTCTGTTTGGTATTAAATTAATAAATAAGATCCATTTTGTTACATCTGATGATCCGTTTATTTGGCAATCGCCAATGGCAGTCAGCAGGGTTTAAGAACATCCGTTGTTCAACCTGCTAGTCAAATGCGTTTTGTTAAAATATACTGGCTTTTCCACTTTTTTGGTCTTTTGGAAAATGTTGTTTGTGCTGTATTTAGACCCCTTTACCAAGAAATTTGTTTTGCATGCACACACGTATAAAAATTGCGGTTTTTATCCAACGCAATCATAGGTTTGAACGTTGTTTTCAATTTAGACTTGTGTATATATATATACAAAGACATATACACAAAGACATGATATTATCGAAGACATGCATTTCACTTTTATAGATATGTACAGTCATTGTACATGAAAAGATTTGAGTTCACATAAAATGTAGCAGACTTTTAAGTTAATTTTATTCAAGTACGAGCATATATATTGATAGTTTTGTAAATCACGATATAAAAAATTTACTAAACTGATAAACATCACGACACATAAAATGTTGTTTTGTTAGAAGTGGAAATGGATCCTTAATGTAGTATAAAAGGTCTTACAGGGGTAAATTGCATTTTTTTGTTAAAACTTTGGTTTCTGGTTATACATTTCTTTCACGATCCTTTAGTATTTAAGATAGAATAAGTTATTAAGTTGTTTTAGCTCTCACACGAAGGTTAATTAAGTTACATGTAGAATTTTCCTGTGGGAGACTCCGTTTGAATTAAACAAGAATACGTTGTTTAATTTGTACTGGAGTGAACAACAAATCGTCGATATTTGACCAAGATCCCACCTATAATCACAGGTACAAATGTATCAACTAATCACCCACCTGTAACCACCTGCGTAATAATACATTTTACTTTCTAAAAGGAAGAATACATAATTCATCTGTATTGGTGTTATTGGCATATTAATAATGTACGAAGCTAATCTTATTGCCAGTATTACCATGGCATTCTTTTGTCACCAGTTAAAGCTAATTAATAACAAACTGACACAAATATTCTGTAAAATCATTATCACTAGTATTTCATTTGATTTCATATTTCAGTTGATCCTGTTAATGATGATATGATCAGAGTTTACCTGTGTAAACAAGGATCAGTTGTATTTACAGAAAATTAATCGTTGGAAGTTTCAAAAATAAGACCACATGAAAAAGGAAAAAGGAGAAACTGTAAATGTAACTTTGTTTTTATAATCGTTTTCCAACTGAAAGAATTAGGGGAACATATTGTATTCAATACGCAAAGGTGAATCTTGAACTTTATTTCCGGCCTTCTTCTCTTTGGAGTCACTTTGTAGAACCAAGGATTTGTATAGTAAGTCTTACTATACAAACCCTTGGTAGAACATCTTATTGCATGGATTTATTGTTTGATGTGTTATCATAAATATGCATGACTTATTTCCAACATGCCGCTTGGCAAACAAAAAGCAATCAATCGTTGATGATGATGACTTCTTAACGTCTAGTGGCAAATTAAATACTAGAAGTATAGAGCATGGAAACGAGGAATGTGTAAAAGACACAACAACCCGACCAGAACACAGCCCAAGGCCACCAATTGGTCTTCAACGCAGCGAGGTAATCCCGCACTCGGAGTCGGGGCTTTAGCTGGTCCCTTGACATTCATAATGTATACAAGTTCAGCGAAATGGACGCCACACTAAACTCCGAAACATACAAATGAACCAAAATTATAAAAAAAAACACACAAGACTAACAAGTTAGAGGTTCCCGACTTGGGACAGGCACACAAATGCGGCGGGGTTAAACATGTCTTGTGAGATCTCAACCCCCCCCCCCCCCACCCCTATACCTCTAGCTAATTTGGAATAAACAAACACACACAGCAAAACGCACATTAATACTGAGTATAAAAGAAGTCCGTGTCCGATGTAAGAATAGGTAATAGAAGAAACTAAGCAAAATAACCATGATAAACATAAATTATCAAACCTACTGACATGCCAGCTCCAGACTTCTGTTAAACTGATTAAAAGATTATGTCTTCATCATATGCAAATTATCCATAATCACCCCGTTAGGAAATGCACATTCAGGACGAGAACATGTCAAGTGTAATATGAATACCAACCCTGCTTCGTACTAGACCGACACACTGAGCCGGTTTTATTAGTTTAAACATATTTTATTTGCTAAATATCAGCAAAATGGATGAGACACAAGTAAATCATACTTATGAAGTCTTCTCCATATTACAATACAAGTATATATACAATAATAACATTATGAGCATGCATGTAAAGCTAACAAATTCATTAAATATTATACGAACTATAAATAAAAAGAAAAAAAGAACAAGAAGAATGGAAAAGGGGGAAAAGAAAAAGAAGCAAATTATATTTTCTGTGATGCTGACTTAGGTTTGATGGCGATGATCATCCGTGCCGGTAGCAATAATACTTTATGAAGGTACTAGAAATCTGTTAGACCTTTTAATAAAATCTTGAACATGTTTGAAAATTAGGAGATTTGTTCATTCGAAAGTTCAAGATCTCCGCAAGTTAATAGTTTAGTATCAATAATAAAGTTTTCAGTAAGCCAATTAAGATTGTTAAGTAAAATTTCTCTACATGTAGTGTATTTTGGGCAAACTACAAGAAAATGATGAACATCCTCAATATCAGACCCACATTGACACGAAGGATCCAGTATAATGTTAGCTTTGAAAAGGTCAGAGTTTAAAATTGAAGCGGAACATCACAATTGAGTTAAAATAATATTCAGTTTCCTCGGAACGTACATATAATACGGCGCAACTCTACTCTGAACACTTTCATTTTTCAATTCTCTCTTAAATTTAGATATAGAGTCGGTGTTTCGAATTTTTAAGTCCAGCTTATTCTATTCTCATATTGTGGATGGAGTAAAAGATTCAGTGGTAAGGGAAAGTCTACAAAATGGAACAATGATATTTTGACCGTTTCGCAACCGATAGTTGGTTGTACTTTGTATACATGGGGGGACAAGATTACACATGTACGCAGGTGCATGTTTTTTTTATTTATATTATAAAACATCTGTAATTTTCTTCTTCTTCGTCTTTCATATAAAGATTCCCGGCCAACCTCAGAGTACAGAGTATCAGTTTTAGTGAAGATAGGTAGACCTGTTACAATTCTTGCGGCTTCCAATTGCAAATTTTCTAATTTATTTGAATAACATATCCCACAATTATCCCACACTTCCGTGGCATATTCAAAAATGGGTCTAATAAAAACTAGATGAAGTTTTTCTAGATTATTACGAGACAGTCGATATTTAAGTTTACGCAGAACGTTAAGGTGTTTCTTTACACTTGTAATTATACTTTCAATATGATTGTTCCATTTTGCGTCACAACTAAAGGTAACTCCCAGGTGCTTATGCGATGTATTTATAGGGATAGTTTTATCATTTAGGGAAAAGTTGAGATCCGGTTTTATTAAAGACATGTAACCCTACCCGGACACATTATGGTGACTCCGAGCCGACCAGTCTCTGTTATTACCCCTTAATGCCACATGCTTAGCAGAGAAGCATGTAAATTAGTATATATTGGTTGTGCCACTGTACACAGTAAAACAAAATAATTCATTTCAATTTTTTTTAAAAACAATAGCAAGTACCGATTTAAGTGGTCGGAATGCCAATAACAGGAAAATCTTTTAAAGTATACATTTAGTTTTAGAACAATTATAAACGTGAGTTTGGTACTCAAGTATTTCCGACTTCGACAGTAGAAATTCTCAATATTTCCAATATTGCAAATTTTATTTTCTGGAACTTTTTTCACTGACTGTAATTCTTATCTTGAATTTTACTATGTATTTAGTTTTTAGTTATCCTTTATTTAAGGATGCATTCTTCTGATGTCTCAGTCTCGTTCGGGAAATATTTCCAAAACATGTGATACAAGTGGAAAATATCAATGAATTTAAAAAATATTATAATCAAACTAAACTCCGTGAAAAAATTGTGTACTCAAAATTCTTGGATATTTATTTTTTCAATCATTTATAAAAAGTAGTTGAAATAATATGCTTTTTGTTCTAAAAAAAAAGAGAGAAAAATCCCAAATTTACAAAATTGACAGCATGGTCAAATTGACACGAAAAATCAACAAAATTTTATGAAACTTTCTAATATTAACACCAACCTATAGTTTTTTTAAGTTAAATTTATTCAGATTGGTCAACTTCATCTTTAGTGAAAGTATGAACAAAATTTTAATTGTGATAATAGCCCAAAAATGGTTAAAAAAAGATGAAAAACGGGAAAATCATTAAAATTGGGTACTTCCAAATTGCCGTAGCAAAAAAGAAGTGCACCACCATAGGATTTTTTCTTCATCAATTACTTTCTTACAGTCATATAAACCCAAAAATCAGGTTAAAAAAAAGTTTAATTCTAAAAATGTTTGGCTCCTCAGAGGTGTAAATCGTTAAAGTCCATACGACTGTCTTTATGTTGTAAAGATGCATTGCAAACAAGCGTTCTTCAAGCAGCATACAAAACTCCCCAGTCAATGTTGTTCTAACACGTGTTGGCTGTTTGCTTTAGGATAAGAATAAACTAGGTGTGGAATGTTAGTCTATTTAACAAAAACACAAAAATACACAATTGTACAACTAGTTGTCAAAATCAAGAAGACGTCCAAAAGTCAAAAGCCAAAAGACACCTATTAGCCAAAATACCACAAGACACCTAGTAGTCAAAAGTCACAGGACGCCTAGTAGCATACAAACAATATTAAAATATGACATAGACAAAAAAACCAGACGAGGTTCCTTACAATATTCTCTCTTGTATATCTGTTTTGCATTTACAACATATATTGGTCTAGAATAAAAGACAAAAGTTATTATTATTGATCCTAGTATTAGCTTTTAATTACTTTCTTTCATACACTATTGTAATTGGAAATAGCTATTAATCTCACTGGTTTCATAAGTATTCATCTAAATAATCTCTGTTTCACGAAAACTAGCTAAACACAGTACAAATGTTTTCCACGATATACATTGAACTGGTGAACAACTGCATGTTGCGACTGAACTCTCTGGGATCTGCAAATCGAACACTTTAGTTCCAATAAATTTGTTTTTTTCGTACCATTTGTTGTTTTGGTGGAATTTAGAATTTTAACCCGGTCATTATAATTTTTCTCATTTATTCCTTAGATGTGTATAACTGGATAGCTGTCAAGACGTCAACATCTGGAGTATGTTATCCATAGCGTTGTCTGCGACGTCCGATTGGAATCGGGACGCTAAACCGAAGTCACGTATAGAGTAGGTGCACGCTCTCTGCACTTTAAAGAAATCTTGAGACAACTCCATGAGGAGTCCGGAGGAGTCCGTAGGTGGCCTGTTGAAGGGCAATGTTTTTGCCCCTATCCGACGCTCTAATTTTCCACCTTTCATCATGGTCGACCTACTTTTTAAACCAGACCAACAAGAAGTATTTATAACACGTATTTTAGTTTATTCATTTCAGTAGCCTGTGTAAAATATATTTACCGAAGAACAGCATGGTAACAGTTAAATTTTTCTGCATTACTGAGGCCTTTCAAAGATTTATCAAAATATTCTGTGAGGCAAGGTTGACCTGTAATTTCAGGAAATAATGTGTGTCTACACATAGGGTCAGATGGTTACAACATAAGTAGACATTTCCGACAAACAAAAAAAGAAAAATTGTGGTAACATTTGTAAATTATGTGATATCATGAGAGATCACAACAACTATCCCACTGAACAGATATAATTCACTTTCCTTCCACATAATACCTCTATACCAAGGACTTCTCAAACATCTCACACATTGGCTTGTCTTAGTCGGGCAATATAGGCACATGATTTCAATTCAGATACAACATAATTTGAGAACTCCAAGTATGTCTTTTATAACAGATAATTTGTCGGTTTACTTTCATAAATGATGTGACTCGCTGAAGTAGCCCCGAAGACGAAGCTCATGTGTTTTATAACGGTCTTAAATGTAGGTTTGCCGTTGAGATGGTAATTTTTGAACGACATAGACCTCTCTTTCCATTGTTCATTTTGAATAAACGCATGTCTGCACAGATCATTTGGATAAACACCAAATGGTGTGAACATGTTTTTTACTTACTTTGATAAAAGCATAAAACAATTTTTAATTATTCAATTATACTGACTACTGGTGTTATTGAAATAATGTCACTCAACATAAGTGTAGATGTAAATAGCAAAAATTGGGACTATCCTAGTTAGGTTGGCCATTTTTGCTTTTTCACCAATCAATGGTCTGTTTTTTTCTTCTTCTTCTAAACTGTTTGACTATAGAGATATACGGAGAAAACTGTAAAGAAACAAATTTCTGTTAACAAGTATTACGAGGGTCACAAAGGATTAATGTGTCATTAAGATTTATCTAACTTTCGCTCTAATTGTTAACTGAATGCCTGAATCATTGGGCTTTTACATCAATCAAATACAAGTATGGTATTTCTCCAAATACAATTAAGTATGCTATTTCTCATCTTCACATAACATTAGAAGCATGTTGCAGCTTTAACATAAAAAAATACGTAGATGTAAGGAAATGTAGGCTTTCAACAATAACCAAAAGCAATCCATACAGTAAACTATCGAAAACCCGACATGACTAAAAGTAAAAACATTCAAACAAACAAAAAACATTGTTTTATGTACAAAAAATTAAACGGCTGAAGCCGTGTCCAGCAACATGGACCATTGACTTTATAAAATATAGCTTCCGTTAGTCGAACAATTCCTTTCCTCGTCAGCTTCAACTACAGGGTTGCAACAAAGAACATAATGTAGTCATAAAGATGGTACACCTTGCAGATCAGCTGTTTTGTCTGTAATAAAGGCTGATGATATTAACCATACAGTCACATCAATGTAGGAATGTTAACATGATATTTGTCTAGAAATTAAATTGAAGCTGTTAAAAGACACATGTTAATTCGCAGCAACGGTCCCTGAGCGAACTTTCGCTACGTGAAGCAGTTAAAAAGCTATCATACTCTGGTGGTCAGGTTTTTTCCCCATGTAAATGCAAAGTGGGTGCAGCACTTTTAAATCAAAAAAGCAAAAGATGTGTGTGCAATTCCCGATGCCATAATTCACTCATAATTATGCTCAAACAAATGATACAGAACTATTTTTTATTGTGTGGTCATTAAATAAAAATTCATTATTGTGTATCAATGGTTGTTTAACCAAATCCAAATTATAAATCATTGTACAAGTTATAAGTCAATTTTAGTCAAATTTTGTATAAATTGTAATTTGTACAAGCACTTTTTGGACAAATTATAATTTGTTCAAAGTTAAAATACAAATTATAATTGCATACAAGTCTAAAGATTTGTGCAGCGACACTGATAAAACTTTAAAGCCACACAAAAATAAGAGGAAATAATATCGCATTGAAAAAAAATATATATTTCGGCATGGTCTTCGTTAATGTCGACCCCCCCCCCCCCCCCCCCCCCACCCCCCACGATTATAATGATGCTATATCAAACGTCTTTGTATTTCCTTGTTTGTTGCACTCACAGACTTATAAGGCGATTTTGACTTTTTTAATGTGTGACTTTTGAACTTCACAGAACAAACAAAATTCAATACTGCAATTATTATGTTTGGATATATCTATGCACTAGTATATATAAATGTCGACGAGGAAAGGCATTACTCGACTAAGACCAGTTATATTAAGGATATTTTGAATTCTATTTTGCCCCTTCTGATTATGCCTCTGTCTCACCCATCTGTTTCAACTTCCTCAGGCAAAGTTGACCTTAGATGGATTTGGCTATTTTTTATGTTGTTTTTTTTTTGTCATATAGCTCTTCGAATGTTTAGGTTTTTATACATCCTTGGCTTTCAAATATTCGGCTTTGAGGCTTCCTGTTGAAGGTAAATCCAGAAAAGCGCTTCGGACGCATGAAATTTATAACGTGTTGTTTTCATTTTTTACAGCACTGGGTCGATACCTCTGCTGGTGGACTATCAGTCCCCGAGGGTATCATCAGCTCAGTAGTCAGTACTTCGGTACTGACATGATTAATAATAATCCTTCTAAAAATGTCTGTTGATAAATATAAAAATTTAAGAAACTAAGGTTTCAACTCCCTCACGCAAAGTTGACCTTAGATGGATTTGGCTATTTTCTATGTTCTTTTTGGTCATATAGCTCTTCAAATATAAAGGTTCTTTAATATACATCCTTGGCTTTCAAATATTCGGCTTTGAGCGTTTCTGATGAAGGTAAATCCAGAAAAGCGCTTCGGACGCATGAAATTTATAACGTGTTGTTTTTATTTATTTAAACCTGTTTTGTCTATTATTCAGTTTATACCGTAAACTTTAAACGGTTTTCTGCAATAAATTCTGTGGCCTTTCAGAATACGGGAAACATTTTTTGCGTGAATCTGTCTTCCATGACATTCAACGATTCGATTAGTTGAAGTCCTTAATCTGTCTCGCATATTGCAATGCGCTATGAACTTTTATTGACGTGGCATTGTCACTGCAAGTTGACCTGGTCATGGATGGTCATTTACAAAAAAAAACATCAGTCTGCACCGTTGTTGTATGCATTGAAAGGGAATTTCTAACGTGAAATTGTCTAGCAACATCACGATGTCCTGATTGATTTTCGATGCTCAGTCTCGGCAATATGAAAACGCAACAATATCTTATTTTATATGTTTCGCGAAGAAAAAAACCTAAACAAATCGCGCATGGGTTTCAAATTTCGCGTCAAGAAATTCGTACGACATCAATAATTTGGTATGTCCAATTACCTCAGGAGAGTCAGGTATTGAATTTTTCGAAACAGAAAGAAGTTTGAATAGCAATGATAATAAGATTAACCATGATTTGGTAAAAAAAAATTACCAAAATGTGTGTTGCGTTTTTACATACAAGCATGACAACTGTGTCACTCATAGACGAACTGTGTACACTTGTTTTAATCGTGATAAAATCAATGAAGCTAAATACATTTACGGTTGATTTATTCATATAGTTGATGAATATCATTTCAAAACCCTTCATTCGAAATATCGTTGATAAATATCATTAGGATTTATGATCCTCCATTAGGAATTATGATCGTAATATTTATAAAAGTCCTTCGACTACTTAATCATTTACAGTGTTTTTTTTAGTATGAAACACGAAATAAATACATTGGTTTTTAATTTTAAAAAATATGGATAGCCAGAATACCACAGGCACTTGTCTCTAAAAGAAATACCTATATACCTTACTATAACACATACATGTAGGTACTTTTATTTCAGAGACAAGTGCCTGTGCTCATTCACTACACACGGTAAAGATTTATATCCGTATCAGAGACATTTAAAAGTGTTAGTTTATTGAGCGATTGTTTTTTCTGAAATGTACAAAGCAAATAGAAAAAAAAAAATAAAGCAATAAAAATGATAAAATAGAAAAAATGGCCTGCGATTCTATGAATTTTACATACATGCTCTCGGTTTGAATGATGACAAACAGAGGCGTTCTCGTGTATGTTTTGTATGTTTGTCTCGAACACTGTTATATCTAGGTAAAAGATAAATGGGAATTTATGCATGGAAAATCAACTAACAAATAATTCATAAACCAAACATTAAGTACGTATGATTACCTCATTCGGTGATAATAATTCATTCTGTTTCAAAGTTATGTCATTTGTTTCAGAAAAATGTTGAAAAAATGTTAAAATTAACGGTACTACTTTTACTTAACCAGATGCGCGTTTCGACACTTAGTGTCTTTTCAGTATTGCTCGATGCCGAAATATTTGAAAATCCAAAACCTAATACAATCGTTGAAGAGCTGATGAAGCCAAACATGACCTCGAGTATAGCCTAATCCGAACAGGGCCTCAAGTATATCCTAATTAGGACAATAAATCAGAATTTTGTATTACCAAACTGGACCTCAAGAATAGCCTAATTCGGACAATAAATCAGAACTTTGGATGAACAAACAGGACCTCAAGTATAGCCTAATTCGGACAATAAATCAGAACTTTGTATGAGGGATATATATTCCAAGGACATATTTACGCCCAACAAAATATGACTGGCTGTTGCCTTAATAATTTGTTTCTGAAGGGATGAGATTTTGAAGTATAGTTTACTATACATAGAGAGAGAAAAATATCACACTGTGTTTAAAAAGAATTGTTCCTGTGTGCTATTGAAAACAAAAAGTTTGTCTTTGAAAACAAAAATGAATAGATCTGTGTGTACCGAGAAAACCAACAATACGCCAAACAAAATATGATTGGTCGTTCCATGCCTAAATATTTGATGCAGTTGATTTCTCAGCTGTTTACCCCTACCAAGAATAAATTGGGGCCTCATCCCTTGAAACCAATATATCATAATGTAAGCTGCAAAAAAATATCAGTAAAACAGTCACAATTAATTCTCTGTGGAAATGGCTTTCATAAGCTTAGCCTGTTGCAAAATCAAATGTGCCATATTTACTGAACATGCTGAATAAGATATTGTTTAAACTAAAAACTCTCAACAAAGATACATGACGTATAATTGTCTAGTGCTAGTGTCATGTTGTAAAAATGCGTGAAATTGTGAATTTTAGCATTTTCTTCTTTTTATGTCGTGTTTGGTATCAAAAGTAATTATTTCGCATAAGTAATTAAGTTTCAATATTTTTATTAAGCAAGAAGTGCATTTTGTTCTGGAAACAAGATTTTGAACTATTTTTCAAATAATTTTATAAAAGACATTTATAAGCCGTTTTAGCGTTTCTTGGAAATATTTATGGATTAAGATTAAGATTATGTCGTGAGAATACTTTTTGACAATAATGGACATCAATGTAATTTATTTGTCAACACCCAAACTGTATATAGAGTGAATAATGTCAATTAACACTAAGTCTTAATTTAATCTGCTTTTGATATATTTTATTGTTTGGAAACTATTTGTTTATAAGTACCTTTTTCTATTTTCATTGGTCAAAACGTTTCTATCATCATGTTTTATGAAGGTAAATTTTGAAACGAAAAAAAGAGAGAGAGAGAAAGAGAGAGAACCATGTGACGCATCGGTTCGCCCCGCTCTCGACCTGCGAGTAGCGGCGGGTTAATGTATGTTGCCATGATTGCTGTTTTGTATATATGTTTTATGAACTGACTGTATATATGTTGGATGGAAAAATAAAGTATGTGAACGTTCATGTATCCAGTCTCATGTATTGATATACAACAACGTCCCAGTATGGAACCTAAAGAATGTCATCTGAAATTGGACTACGTTGTTGGATTGTAAAACACTGCTATTTGTCTATGATGGAATGGATTTACCAAAAACGAAACAAACACTGTTTTAATCAATTGTTTTAATTACGCCAAACAAGGATTTTTTTAAGCATGTCACTAGGGTGCTGGTGATATTTGAATATATGTTGATATTATAATGATTTAAATGACTAAATCAGCTGTCCGTGGCAACACATGTATTCAAAAGTAATTGTGACACCAATTTTGAACCACAGACATGTACTTTTGTATTGTACAAACTGTATAAGTGTTTCGAATATCGAAACTACATATTATGTAAAAGGCAACACAGTTTGTTCAATATCATTTGAAAGATATTTCATTATTGCTAGCACATACATTCAAAACGGGTTTTTTTTTCAATAAAAACAAAGAAACTTGCTTTCAAACACAATTCATATGTATATATCGAATACATAATACCACAAAAATCAAACAAGAAAATATATCTACATTAATTACACCGATGTCTCACTAGAACTATCATTATCAGTGAACCATGAAAATGGGGTCAACTGTATAATTTGGTAAGACCAATTAGAAAGACCACATAAAAGGAATATGTGTTCTAAGTTTTAAATTGATTTGTACAACTTGACCATTAATGGATAGACGGGCCGACCTAAAAACACATAATGCTCATCTACTATCATAGGTCGGACATAATAAAATTAAGATTTCATACGTGCTTCGTAGGATTTGCGATCAGACCCGCTGCTTGAGCACCAAATATTTAAAAATGGGATCAAAACTTTAATCTACCGTGCACATACATGTATGAAAGACCACAAGAAAACAAACATGTGTACTATGTTTCAAGTTAATATGAATACAACTTCGTACCTTAAACTTCCTCCATCAAAAACTTGAACCCTGTAATGGACTGTTTTCACACTATCTTTTTCTATGTTTAATGTACCATGAAGACTGGATCAAACCTTGATTTGGCGTGCACATTAAAAAGATCACATTATAAGTTGCTTGTACATGTATTTAAAAAGAGAGGCGAAAGATACCAGAGGGACATTCAAACTCATAAGTCGAAAATAAACTGACAACGCCATGGCTAAAAAAGTAAAACAGACAAACAATAGTACAAAAAACACAACATAGAAAACTAAAGACTGAGCAACACGAACCCCACCAAAAACTTGGGGTGATCTCAGGTGCTCCGGAAGGGTAAGCAGATCCTACTCCACATGTGACACCCGTCGTGTTGCTCATGTTAGTACAAACCCGGTATTAATTCGGTAGGTCACATTCGGAAAAAGGGGACGGAATTGTAGTTACGACATTAGGAACATATCCGCTATCATCTGTGAAACGGATATTACATAACGGTCAACCAACTCGTGGTGGCGTCCGTAAACTTACGAAGGGATGATTTCAACTTCACCACTTGGAACTCTTGGTTTAATAGCTTCTATGTTAGCAGCAAACCTCTATCAATGAAATTATGATAGGAAATACAAGCCCTGGAATATCGTATCAACTGGGAGATATATACTCCGTATGCAGGCGCTGCTGGAATGTTGCTACATAGAAAAGGAAAGTTCACAATTGGGAAGCTGAAATCATCTCTTTTGTCGTAAAGTTTTGTTTTCAACCGACCCTCATTGTCAATTTCTAGATGTAAGTCAAGATATGAGGCAGACTTAACTGTATCTGTTGTATTAAGTTTCAAGTTGATGCGACTTCAACTTCACCCTGAACTACCTTCATCAAAAACTTTAACCTGATTCGGGACGGACGCACGGAAGTACTGACAAACGGACGAAGGGATGGACGAACGAACGTACTGACTAAAGTTGCATGTACATGCATTAAGTTTCAAGTTGATAGTATCCAGCATTCTGAGAGTATTGCATGGCAATACATAGTCCCCTACCAGTTAAAATTCATTGTTCCCGAGAACAAAACTCGAACTTGATCTGTAACTCATCATGTTTAAACTATATATACCAAATATCGAATCAATATAGTCAAGCATGACAAAAAAAGTGCAGAAAATTGATTAATATTGTGATTTTTTTCTAGGTCCAAGGGCCATAACTCTGCAAAAAAAAAAATCATCAGACCGAAACAAAATTTGAACTTGATCTGTAACTTGTCATGGTTATACTATATACCAAATATCAAATCAATATCTTCAAGCATGACCAATTGCCGGACTGACGGATAGACGGACAGACAGAGTGCAAACCTAAAGACCACTTCAGCTTCGCTGGTAGGGGACTAAAAAATGCACACAGAACCTTAACATAGGTGCACAAGGCCAATATTGTTTTATTTAAAACCAGCACATTGACAGGACATAGGCGCATAAGGCCAGGACCGTTTTACTTATCACCAGCACAGTGTAAGGACAATTTCGTTTTGGGTATTCACAAGAGTTTTCATAACAAATTTTAATATAATATGGTTGGTTGCTTAACATCCAGTGGCAGGTCAGATGCAAACTCAGGACGAGAGCATGATAATTATGGAGAAACGTAACAAAACGGGCAGCAGTATAAAGTAGCTGAAGATATGTTACGTTGAATCTGATTGGGCAAGGCTATACCGGTATATCATGCCTTGGTATAAATATTTATGGCTAACCATGAATAGATTCATGGCTAGCCTAAAATAGTTAAGGCTAGGGCATAAATTGATTTAAGGCTAGCCATAAGTATTTATGCTTAGGCATACAATTAATCATTTAAGGCTAGCCTTAAATGGATTTATGCCTAGACATCAATAAATAATTATTACGCATATACATATCACTATATCCGGAAATATTATTCTGACTCAGAGTCAGTCATATTCCTTTGTTTGGCATACTTAGTGTAAATAATTGACTATCAGTTTTCGAATAAATTCATTTCGAAACTCCAAACCAAGATCATGTTGATGGAAAATCGCATTATCTTCAAAGGGAACGAGACTGGTTGTGTCGACAGGCTACGGTAAGCGTCTCCTGCTGAGCATACATTACCAGAAGTTAAACTGGTCCAGCGTTCCATCTAAATATCCGCAACGAAGGCCGTACCTGTTGTTAGTGTAGCGATAAGTGAACACAACAGGGGTCCAGTTTAAATCCAGACTAGGTCAAAATTTTCACGATTGAGAATAAAACACAATTAATAAATTTTCAGTCAAATTCGGATGTTGTACCCGCAACCTGCACAACACTCAAGGCAAGTAACCTAGTGTAACACCACCGTGACGGGTAATTCGTTAGACGTATAAAGTACAATGGACACTGTACATAATAAATAAGGTCTAAATGTAGATGGACCCGGGGCGTTAAACCTTTCGCCAAAACGCAGTTGCGTACACATTGAATGTATATCCAGATTTTCATTTATCATGACCTCTTTTGTAAAAACCAATACTAGTATGTCATACCATGAAAGTAACATTTAATACTTCCATATATACATAAGTTTCATCTGATAATGGACTGTTTGTTCTCGAAGGTTTCACCTGAAAATGAACTGTTAGTCAACAAAGGTTTCATCGGCTAATGGACTGCTATACCCCGAGGGTTTTATTTACAAATTGACTGTTAGTTACAGACGAATTTATCCGCTAATAGACTGTTTTCCCCCAGGATTTCATCTGCTAACGGAATGTTAGTCCTCGAGGGTTTAATCGGCTAATGGACTGTTAATCCCCGAGATTTGCATATGTTAATTTAAATGGACTGTTAGTCCACGAGGGTTGAATCCGCGAATGGAATGCCAGTCCTCGAGGGTTTTGTCGGCAAATGGACTGTTAGTCCCCGTGGGTTTCATCCGCTAATTGAATGTTAATCTCCGAGAGTTTCCTCTGCAAATCGAAATGGACTGTTGGTCCTCGATGTTTTCATTGAGTAAGTAGACAATGCTTTGTCATTGGTCATGATTTATAAGTATTAATGGGCATATTATCAGGTGATTATTATTGAAATAGTACAATTAAAACTGGTTGCAACTCTATGTGGGAACCAATTGTACTCCTTTTCTTATCGAATTGTTCATTCTTTTATCATTTGTTTAACGCAGATTTAAAGTCCATTAGAGAAGGAGGGAAACTAGCTATGACTATTCCTTAATCTATAATCGGTTCTGATTTTCGAACTCGTCCAAGACATTGCTAATATAAACCTATGATATAAGTTTCATAAAATTCTTGCAAGAACTGTACACATGAGAGCACTAACAATGCAATTTCCCATAAAATTAATGTTTCCAAGTGCATAACTCTTTTAAAAATAATTGATCGGCACTGATTTTCGAACTCGTCCAAGACATTGCTAATATAAACCTATGATATAAGTTTCATGAAAATCTGGCAAGAATTGTACACGTCAGAGCGCTAACAAGACCGGACGGACGGATTAAGTTGTAAATTATTGAAATCTATAATCTATTTGGATATCTGAAATAAAAAAAAAACATTATATTTAAGAATAAAGAAACATTTAAAACAAGAAATATTCAATTTGAAACGACACTCATTAATGTTCATATAAAGCACTTTTTGAATTATCGTAAAAGTTCCCAACGTCACTTTTCTTCCGGTTATATTCTCTACTACTCCCCCGAAGTGCTCGTCCTGAGCACAAACAGTACTATATCATCCTTCTATGGGTAATTCTTTCTGATTGCTGAAAGCGTGAAAAATACTGCAAACATCACGAACACAGAAAATGCACATTTGGATCATTTTATTTATAAATATACAATAATAAATAATCACTTTAATATCTATCATGTACATTGTCACTAGTATATTAAACAACAAAAGGACCAGTTGTATTACAATTAAAGCTAAGGCTAAGTATTTCAGGATTTGGGGGGGGGGGGGGGGGGTGGATAGGTTCAATATTGATCAATGGCTAGTTTATGATATAAACAAATGTTACGCTACAAAAGGGTTTTGGAAAACACTATCAAGACTTTGAACCGATTATTAGATTATCTGTGGCTATAATTGTACCTTGTACACAGATTTTGATCAAACATATGCATATTTCTGACATGCAGTATACAGGTCGTCACTCCTGTACCCACATTGGAAACAAGATCACAAGACAGGTGACGAGTCCATCTTATATACTCTTGTTTCGGCCCAAAATTATATTTATACAAGTTTGAGCTTTCTAAAAAGCTGTGGACTGCTTCGCTCTATCCTAATTTAAGGTAATATATGTGCATGTGGTTGTTGAATTTGTATTCTGGAGTTATGCCTCTCTGGGGGTGTGCCTAGATTGGCAGAAGTTATAAAATACAGATAATGCATTTTTGTTAACATTGATAGAAACACATGCATATTGCAGATAAACAAAGCAAATAAACACGTACTAATAATTGATATTGCAATATTGAATTTCAGTGTGCAATATATGCATAATAAAACGAACATGAATTAATGACAGTTGATCGGATCTAAAATACACATAGTTAATTTTCCGGCATTTGATGTCATCCTGAGACGAGAAAAGTCTGTAAATCTCAGCCGCATCATAAAGCAACCAATCAGAATCTATATCGTTGATTAGTAATTAGTTAGTATATATCGACTGAAACTAATAGCTCCGCACCGTGATGCGAAGCAAAAATGATTTTGTTATACAACTGATAATCGATGTATGTAAATTTAAAGCTTACACGTGTAAATTCACCTACTTTAAGCATGTTGCGAGAAATGATATAATAACGACAACTAAAACAATTGTGGTTATTTGGTATACTTTTGTCCGTGATCTTTGTTCAAAGTTAAAACCTTCACTTGTGTAAAACACTAGGTTCTATGATACAAGTATATACACAGACTTTAGCTCGATTTATTGCTTGTTTTCTTAATGTCAGTGGCAAATATCTCATTAAAACAAGAAATATTCAATTTGAAACGACAGGCATTAATGTTCATATAATGCGTGTCGTTTCAAATTGAATATTTCTTGTTTTAATGAGATATATTCAATTTGAAACGACACGCATTAATGTTCATATAATGCGTGTCGTTTCAAATTGAATATTTCTTGTTTTAATGAGATATATTCAATTTGAAACGACACGCATTAATGTTCATATAATGCGTGTCGTTTCAAATTGAATATTTCTTGTTTTAATGAGACATTTGCCACTTACATTAAGAAAACAAGCATTGGCTAACTTCAATCTCGCGTTATTCCTTAATCAACTTCATTACACAATGAAATTTATCATTCATGATGACACGAGGTCCCACAATAAAGTGCACAGGTAAATTAAATAAAAGCTTGATAAAAATCGTGTTTTCATGATCCTAGCTAAAAAATGTAATTATAAGTATTGAATGCTTCTTTTTGTAACTTCATAGGGTGGTAAAAGCGTTGATCGTGCGCACATTTTTAGAATGAAGCGCTTCCGCGCTTCATACAAAATGTACTTCGGTCAACGCTTTTACACCCCAATGAAGTTACAAAAAGAAGCATTCAATTCTTAATTAAAGCTCTTTTTGAATTATTGTAAAAGTTCCTAACGTTACTTTTCTCCCCATTATATATAAATATCTATTCTACACGAGATATTTATTTGTGTTTTTATTTGTAAGAAAACTAAAAAGACATCATTAAATGTAATTTGATAGCCTGCATATATCATGCTATACCATAAAATAAGATCAAATTGCTGAAGTAGTAACAGATAAATATGTACAACTGGAAAAGCTGCAAGGCAGGACATGATATGGATATAAGGAAGAAAAATGCACTTTGTATTCAAATAATTAAAAAACACTTTTCTGAATTTTGTTGTGCATTTTTGTATCGTACAACAGAAGGCGTACAATTAAGCTAAGTTGGGTAATTAGTTATTGCACCCTGTAGGTCAATAATTTGTATAAAAAAACACATGCAAACCCTATTAGTGGCTATCACCACTGCAGATGTAACAACATCTATGCATGTTCCATTTTTTTGTAATTGGGACAGTAGAATATTTTCCGCACTAACATTTATTTTCAATCATTGCAACGAACGATTATTCATTTTTGAGACAATGCTGCATGACTGTTTATTTTCATTTTTCCAGCATTTTGTTAATTAGGAGATTTTGAGAAAGATTAATTATCAGTTTTCAAAATCCATCCGTACTCTTTACAACGGTGGGGAGACTTCGATTATTTGAAAGGTGATATGATAATCAACAAAAATTATTAAAGAGCATTACAATATAACATTTGAACCGATTGGACCTGCCGTGATTTTTGTCTTGCCTGCAAATGTCGCATAATACGAGACTGAGGGGTGATAACCTAGAGGCGGCGGCGTTAGCTCATTTTGTAAAGCTTCACATTTCAGAAGGTAGAATGTCTAGATAATTCATATCTTGTGAACAAATACCGTATGTTCTAAAGTTTTCCTCTTGCATATGTGTATTTTCTTTACTCTCATTTTCATTGTTCTGTGACTGTTTTTAGTAACTGGGAGTCGTGTTTGAAGGCGAATAGGATCATAAACTATGAATATTGAAGATGCAAGTTTGATACTATTTAGAAGTTTCAACTGTTTGACTTTAAGGCCTAAAATGTAAGTCAGTAAGATTAGTGGAAATACGGGTATTTCATATATGCCTAACATGTTTTTTTCATTATATTTTGATTACAAATTTTGTCTAGTTTTCTATTTCTGGTTAATATAGAGACAATCTTTTAAAGGCTTATGGGTTCATCAACCATAATGATTAGTAAACCACAACTGTATCATTTCCTGAAAATGACAATTGGAACTTTACAGGATTTTTCAGAATTATTATAATGCATTTTATTTTGTTTTATCCGAATGTTCATTTTTAGCTGTGATAACCTTAATACTGCGAATAATTGGTCAGCGGAATTTACCCAAATGATAGATTTACGATGTACAACAGACGGTGAACGCCAAGCGATTGCAAAAACCATTAAAACTCAAAACTCGTCCTTTTAAAAACATTGCAAATAACAAAGGGAAATTTAAGAACTGTCTTTTTGGCTGAATGATAAAATTCGATTTTCTTAAGAAAACACTTTATTTCACATTTCAATGTATTTTTTTGTTTGTGTGTTTTTTTTGTTTTTTTTTAGGGGGGGGGGGGGGGGGTAAAATTTCGGAAAGTGCAATTGAATCCCTGTAGGTTGCACTTAGACAACGCAATTTCCCATAGGAACCCCTTTTAAAATGAAAACAACAGTAATTAAAACCGTTCCACTGTTACTATGAAGTTTCATGAAAAAATATCCATGAATGGAAAGTTTATATGCACTACTATTTCTTGCACAGGTCAAAACATAGGGTTGTGCGACTATTGTGCGGCATAATTTTGAACATTTACATGCCTCAAACTTCTAAGAGATTAAACTTGTACTAAAATTCAGTATTAGCCCTCCCTTTACTAGTTATACTGAGAAAATTCTCAAGTTGTGTCTCTATGAGAAGAGACATGGAGATCATATTTGGTAACCAGTATTTCATTAAAAAGAGGTGTGGTTTATATCTCTATCAGTGT
Source organism: Mytilus californianus (assembly GCF_021869535.1). Lineage (NCBI taxonomy): Eukaryota > Metazoa > Mollusca > Bivalvia > Mytilida > Mytilidae > Mytilus > Mytilus californianus. Next base: position 1,955,396 of record NW_026262581.1, read on the forward strand.
TAATGCGTTCACATACCATACTGTAATACTGTAATATGGTGAGCATTCATCAAATTCGATGCACGCCCATGTCAAGCAATGTATTAATATATTGTTTTCAATTTAGACTTATATGTCGTGTGGTCTAGCGCGTCGGATACAGTGCAGGCGATTTGGTGTCACGATATCTCAGTAGCATGAGTTCGAATCCCGGCGAGGGAAGAACAAAAAATTGCGAAAGCAAATTTACAGATCTTACATTGTTGGATGTTTAGACGAGTATATATATGTATATATATAAAGTGCCTAGAAAATCAACCTAACGATGTTAGAGTAGATCTGTTTCTTTACTTCCTCCCCGAGCGGGGCTGGAACCTGTACTTTTTATTTCTAATTTCTACGACAACACCGCCTAGCATTGCGCACACACCTTATCCCCTCCTCTAACTATAACTGACATATTTCGGTATCTTATTTATAAATGATGTGAATTATAAAAATAAGAAGATGTGGTATGGTTGCTATTGAGACGACTCTCCACCAGGGACAAATGACCTAGAAATTAGCAATAATAGGTTACCGTACGGCCTTGATGAGCAAAACCCATACCGCATAGTCAGCTATCAGTTAAAAAGGCCCCGAAATGACAAATGTAAAAAAATTCAAACGTGAAAACGAGAAATCTAACGACCGAATTTATGTACAAAACAATGAACGAAAAACAAATACGATATACAGTAAAAAATGACAACCATTGAATTACAGGCTCCTGACTTGGTACAGGCACATACAGAATGTGGTGGGGTTAAACTAGTTTGTTGGAGCCAAACCCTTCCCCTAACCTGGGATAGTAGTGTAACAGTACAACATAAAAACAAACTATAAAAATCAGCCGGAAAGGGCTTAACTCATCAGATCGATACAAAGCAGAAAGACGTCTAACAAAAACAACAGACTCTAAGTGCATACCGGAGAGTACACGCAGATACTGACAGTGAGTTCACTTTGTTCCCCCAAAAAATGCAGAAAGTAGTGCATTGTACATGCATTTATCCGTTCTATGTACAATTAAAGACAAAGTGAGATAACCCAATAATAAATACTGCCTACACATGTTGTTTTGTCTAGTACAGCTTTAATTTCACAATGTGAATTGAACAATGTTTATTCCCGCGGTGGTCTCACACACTTTGATTCAATCCATTAGCACATGCAACTTTTCATTTCAGAAACACCATATGGTCAGATGCCAGTTTTGACAGTAGACGGGACAATGGTCAACCAGAGTGGTGTCATTTCACGACATCTAGCTCGAGAATTGGGTTAGTTTAATTTTCTAATTCCGACTCCTATCTTTAATTTGCCTGCCCTGTTGGTTATTTTGTTAAATTGGCGTGTGGTTCGGCTGTGTTCAATTCTTATTTGATTCAATTATGAGATCAAACTCTCTTGCCTTTGTCAGATTTTTTATTTGCAATATCAGGAATAGAAGCGACAATGTTTGAAGACGTTTCACACAGATGGAACACATTTTGTAGATCTTTGTAAGGAATTCCAATAGTTCAAAACATAGCTAAACGTATAGTGTATCCATTTATTTACACTTGTATGACCTATAGTTGTTTACATCCATGTTTACATCCATGTTTACATCCATGTTTACATCCATGTCAAATGATCTTATCCTGCTAACCCCTTTATCATTTCTCCTTTCATTTTGAAAACTATAAAAGATACACAGAAACCATAAACAGCATAACTGATCAGCAGATCTAAAGTCTATAAGATTTAAAGGAACATTTTGTGAATAGAGTTTTTTTTAGGTCCTTATTTTCAATTTTTACATCAATTTGACATATGAGCTACTAATAATCCTTGAAACCTATTGTTATGTTTAAAGGTTTCCTATGCATCGTTAAAAAGCATAAAACAGACAGATTCCAACACTGCATTTCGTGCGAGACAATGTTTCGCCACTCTACAGTTGAATAAAGTACGAACATTTGACCCTGTGTTCAACAATTCTTACAAATATCAGCAGAGATTTAAACCTGCGTTCACCAATACAGTAATACCATCTAACAGATTCCAGCAGATGTTTGAACATTTGTTCAACAATACAGTATTTGTCCTTTCACAGAATCCAGCAGGGATGTGAGCCTGCGTTCAACAATACAGTATTTGTCCTTTCACAGAATCCAGCAGGGATGTGAGCCTGCGTTCAACAATACAATATTTGCTCTCTTAAAGATTCCAGTAGAGGTTTGACCCTGCGTTCATCGCACAGTAATACCCCTCCGGCAGATTCCAGCAGAAGAAATGAGAATTGGTTGATTTTTTGTTTGCTATTCGCCCAGTGGAAAATATTTCATTGATATTCAGGACGAGTACAATATAACTTAGAACACTGGATAATTATTCTAGAATTTTGCTGGAAAAAGCAATATTCAGGGCAAAATGTGACCTTTTAGCTGGCCATGTACTGACCAATCAGAGTTGTTGGTATGATTCTTTGACGTGCAGTGCGTACTCTCTCGACACTATATTTGGATGACATCTGAAGAGCTGCTGAATAAATAAGAAAATTCTTATTCTATGCATTATACTACGGAAGCGTATTAGCGCCATACAACTTTTTTTTTTTTAATATTTCTTCCTGTTTGCGTTATAATGCAAACCTTTGCGTTATAACGCAAACCTTTGCGTTATAACGCAAATCCTTTGCGATATAACGCAAACCTTTGCAAAATAACGCAAACCTTTGCGTTATAACGCAAACATTTGCGAAATAACGCAAACCTTTGCGAAATAACGCAAACCTTTGCGATATAACGCAAACCTTTGCGTTAAAACGCAAACATCTTGATTTCAATTATTCATTAAGTTTTGTATATATGTGATTTACTAGTAGATAGGAAAAGAAGCATAAATACAAGGCCAACTCATTATAATAAATATTCATAGGAATAATGGAATACTTGAAGTGCAATTATACATAAATTAAGAATGATTTGTGCATCAGAAAAAAGTATATAATTTAACAAGAAAATAGATATGGTATAGGCATATTTAATTGAAAGAGCAAAACTAATGTCATACATTTGTGAAACTTTCAAGTCAAATAGACAAAATGATATTTCTGCTTTAAAATGAATTATTAATAAAGAAACATTTTTTTTTTTAAATTTTGATGCAAGATTTTTTTTAAATCTCAGAATATGATCAAGATTCTTTGATAGAAATTCATGGAATTTTCATTTCAATCTAGTGAAGTAACTGTATGATACTTGGGTAGCAATTTAAATGTAGAGAACATAATTTTAATAATAAAACATCTTCATTCTAAAAGGTAGCTTGTTTGGTCAATGGATCTAACCAACCTTACACAATCCTCAAACGAGAGCTTACTTTGGAAGTATATTTATATTTGGCTATAGCTATATTAGCAGGGTTGATTTTTTATATTCTTCGATACAACTTCAATTTACTCAATTTCCTTTGTAATATATAAACATGTATTATCATGTATATATTTTTTGGGGCCCTGTATAGCTTGCTGTTCGGTGTGAACCAAGGCTCCGTGTTGAAGACCGTACTTTGACCTATATTAAGTGGTTTGATATTAGAAATTGTGACTTGGATGGAGAGTTGTGTCCTTGCCATTCATACCACATCTTCTTATATCTATTATTCTACTCATTATTAGTCAATGATATGTTCTAAATATTCAAGCATTTTTCTTCGTTATGAGTACAAAGGAGGATACATTTTAATGTATGCAGCCACCTCCATTTACAACTGCTGCTTCCTTTGAATCTTAAATAAGAAATAAGATAAAAAAAAATTGCGTTATTTCGCAAAGGTTTGCGTTATAACGCAAACATAGGAAGAAATATTAAAAAAAAAGTTGTGTGGCGCTAATACGCTTCCGTATTATACAGTCGAAGGGGACTTTATGCTAGAGAAGTGGACAGTCATGGCGGTTAAAGTTTTAACTACTGGAAACTGGAATCTTAGTTGTCAATTTTTCAGCTGGTCCCAAAAAAACATGATTCTTTACAATACTTAAACTTTTTTCCTAATTAAAAGCATCGGTGTGATTTAATAATCAGTGACAATTATTTAGAATTCGATTCACTATTTTAAGAATTATTTTTCGTAGCACAATCCTACTTATTATAATTTCAGATTCATTATTCAGCCACTTAGTCAGACAATGTTTGAGTATATATTTTATGTATCTAGGATTGTATGGTAAGAATAATATGGAGAATACTACATGTGATATTTTTCTGGAAACTATTAACGATGTCATTCAAGATATGACGAAATACTATTATGCGCAAGATGAAACAAAGAAGGTATGTTATAAAGAATGATACAAAACAATGATTTGATCTCTTCCAAGCATCATAATATGTAACTTTCCCATTCTGACTGGTGTGTATTGATTCATCATAGACATACAGAAGTGCAGGATACCATATTTCTTTCTCCTTTTTAACTAGGCTGATATAAATTGAAATTTGTGAGCTGAAAATTTGCACAAATAATGTCGATTGCAGACCTCTAATAGTCTCTGTACAATTTATTCACTAGGGTGCCTCGGTGGCCGAGTAGTCTAAGTAGTCAAGAGAAAAAAAGTAGTCGAACTACTGTATCACTAGCCAGTCAACACTGAGGTTGTGGGTTCGAATCCCGAACGTGCCGGGTGCGCTCGACTCCAATCTTAATGGACTAGGATTGTCAGTTTTCCTACCAAAGGTCTGTGGTTCTCTCCGGGCACTCCGGCTTCCTCCACCAATAAAAACTGTCAGCCACGAAATAGCACAATAGTGTTAAAAGTGGCGTTAAACACCAACCAATCAATCAATCAATTTATTCACTACCTTTCTAGACTTGGCCTAGACACATTGTATATATATCTCTCTACTGTTGAAAACTGTATGATGACCTCTAGATTTCCCAGAGTTTTTGTTGTTCTGCACACAAGGTTCAATTTATATCATCAATGAAATAACAGACTCGTAGGTTGGTGCACTGCATTTACCCCCAAAATAGCCTACGGTCAAATGCCTTAATAATGTAGAAAAATAATCCAAGTAGTTACTATAATATTTGTAACATATTTACAAATGTATACAAAATAATCATTTGGTCATCTCTTTTGAAGCACGACCTCTAGACAAAATTCATCCAAATAACTTAAACAACAGAGATTTTTGTTCAAAAACCCCCAACACCAAGATTATTATACTTGAGAAATCCATTTCAGGGGGACTATTGAAGAACCTTGGCGTCCAGGTCGTTATTGTTGGTCATGTTTGTAGTCATTTCTCACACATCACACATAAATACATATAAATCAATGTAGTTTGGTGTGCAGATGCATCTTAGAGAAGCTTATTATGCGCCATAAAATGTATGTCATATGTCCCATGTTTTATGATTCAGTGGCATTGATAATGTTTTAAGTTTCATTTTACCTCTGAGACCAGTTCTACAACAGTATATATGACTTACAGTCATACGGCAAGTACACATTGTAGTTATATATCAAAAATCACCTTTAATATTTACTACAACGGGGTTGATTAGTAATTAGTAGGTGACTATAGTGTGTTCGAAAGTAAGTGCTTGTTGCTTAACTCGATTCTTAAGCTTAAAACATTCAAGTTAATGTTAGAGTAATAAACATTGCAGAATTACTTTTGATTGCTGCAAATTAGAGCTTCTTGCTGGAAAATATAGAAATAACTTGTATTCAAATATAATTTCGGATTTTTTGTTATAAATTAGGAGAGAAAGGATAGGGTGTACCAGGGAAGATTAGTTTTGTAGCTAACTGTGTAACCCTCTTTAAATAAAGAATTATTATTATTATATTATATCATTATTATTATTAATTAATAACTCAATATCACTACACGTTCATAAAAAAAAACAAAGCAAAAGAACATCGCGTTGATTCATGTCTTCCCTTTAAAAGTCACTGTGAGGCCTTCAACTTAAAGCAAAAACTCTTACCTCAAGTGCAAGTTCAAGACGGCCCTAGCACTGGTTTTATGTTTTATATACGATGGAAGGATTAACTTTTCCAGATTTTCTATTATGGACTTGGGTGTACAGGCGCCGTATATTTTACATTCTACACTTAACGTCGAATCTTTAAGTCGATAGGGAAATTTTGCAGCACAGAGTATACTATTCACTTCTTTTTTTTTTTAAAGATACTTGGATACCAGTTCAAAACGGGAGAAAAGATTGTCACATGTCAAAGGCTGTAATAAACTGAAGCATGACAGGTGACAGGTTTGAACATAGTATTTGAACCATTTTGACTGGGAATATTTCTTTGTCGAACTATCAAAATACTTTTCTTAAAGAAACGTAACTCTAAAGACAGAATATTTATTTTCAAGCTAAAACAGTATATCTCATATGGGATACCAGTTCCAGAAATATGTATGGTGTTAAGGGGGAAGTTTAATGAATAAAGAATAGCAATCTTACAAACAGAGAATAATATCCCTTCCCTCCCCCCAAAAAATAGAATAAAAAGGTAAGAAATTGAAGAATTAAAGAGTAATTACATTTCAACAAAACAAATAAAGAAAAATGTGACAAAAAATCATTGCATACAGAAGGAATCTTTCCATTTTTGTAAATTTGTATAATTTAATGCTGCATCAATATTAAGGAACAGACATGTTTTATAGGCAGAAGCATTTAAAAGTGTAAAGGAGAACACACTACCCAAGTTCTTGAAGTACATAACAACCGTTTTGGAGGGAAATGGCACATATCTCACATATCTCGTTGGCCATGATCTGACGTAAGTTAGACACAATTTGTAATTAGAAAAATACCTCAATCTTGTAAGTTTTAAGTATGTTAGCTCGGACGTGTGTATTGAATAGGAGACATTTATAAAAAAAATATAAAAAAACAATGATCTATTTTACTTTACTCTAAATCTGATATGAAAGTCATCAATGACAGCAAGTTCAACACCTTTGCTTAAACACAGTCGCGATGTTGAATTTTGTGAAGTGTGGTGAAAGTAATAAAACCGGATTTAAATGAAGGATCAGAGTGGTCAGTGATAGTTAAAAAGAACCATGCTTTAAATGACTACATTTTGGCTAATTCGCTTGTAACAAAACAATTTTTAAAACGTCTCATTTATATATTTATAAATATTTAGTGATACTTGTATTTACTGTTTCCTTTTTAATATTGGTGTTTTTGTACACTTTTCTTAGGCGTTTATATTATTTTTTCTATTGTGTGCAATATCGTTTGTTTTTCGTAACGCGCCCTCGTAAGAAATTCGTTGACTAATATTTAGACGTGTTATAAATATATATAAGTATATTTTTGTTTTTGTTTTGTTTTGTTTTGTTTTGTTTTGTTTGTTTATTATGTTTTCTTGTGTTTTTTTTTTTTTTTTCAAAGAATTTGATCGTGAAAGTATTATGGGTATTTTGGATAGTTTTTTACGTCAAGTTTTTAACAGATCGTTAAATCGTTGATGGATAGATAGCAAATTTTATTTTTTATTATTCTGCAAATTACTTAAGTCTTCTATAGAATTTTCCATGACTATTTTTTGTACAAAAGAGTGTCTAATGGTTGTATTACAAGAGTTCCTTTGTCAAGTAATAACAACGTTGAATAAATATGTCTTTCAGTATACATATTGATATTGTAAATAACGACAACTAGTATTTCCTTTACAGCTGACAGTGGTGGATATTTGCAGTTATCCATATTTTGGACCGGTTTATATCTGATGCAACAACATATCCCGGGTTCTTTAACGATTACGCCGCTGTATACAGAGTCTTGTCAATAGAGTAAAGACAGTTTCAAACATCATGAAGTATCTGGAGAGCCGTCCAAATGATTCATAGGTGTCATTGTGTATCTAAATTCTTGTTTTGTTTAAAACTATACATCTTAATTATTGTCTCGGGGTATTTATACTGTAGGTATAAACTTGTTAAATGATGACGATGAAGAAATTGACTTTATACCAATCACTGACATATAACGAATACATCATTATTGTTTTTCTAAAATACTTTATTTCATACTAAATGTAATGGTTTGAAGATAGACAAATTTGGGTTTAAGATGATGAGTTATTTTGTCAGAATTATCTGAGTCCTTTCAGTAAAATATACTGATTGATAAATAGTAATGTAAAATAAATTAATCATTTCTTTCCACATAAATATTGTCCTCTAAAACCACTACGCAAGTTGAAACTAAACTTCATAATAATCCTTATGGTGTTTTGTTTAGGACTTGTTCCTGCTTTCCTTTTCACCCTTTAATAAACAACATAACAGTAAATTGAAAAAGAGAGGCGAAAGATACCAAAGTGACATTCAAACTCATAAGTCGAAAATAAACTCGCAATGCCATGGCTAAAAAAGAAAAATACCAACAGACAAACAACAGTACACGAAACACAACATAGAAAACTAAAGACTCCCACCAAAAACTGGGGGTGATCTTAGGTGTTCCAGAAAGTAATCTGTAACATCTTTAAATCTTCCGATTAAAAAATGCTGACATGTTTAAAAATGCCCCGAATGTCAAGACCCACCTATTTTCTGTTTACCAATTAATGATTAGACGAACAGATAAATAGAAAATGTAAGGACCAAAAATTTTCAGCGATGCAAGATCTACACAAATGCCAAAACGACTGATTTAGTTAATTTAATCATTAAAGGAGTTATTGCACTTGAAAGACGATTTTGCACCAATTTTAGCACTGTTAATGTTTTGCCTATGATCCTGAAAAGAACAGTAGTATTTGATCTAAAAAACATTTAAAATATGACTGAAGATATCATCTGACTGCTTTGAGTTAAACAACTTATTGATGACATTTTTAACAATTTTTATAGCTTTGAACTATAAACTTGAAAAGTCCTTTAGATAGACATATTCACTGAACAAGTACACAATTTTATTTAGGGGCCAGCTGAGGACCACCTCCGGGTGCGGGATTTTCTCGCTGCGTTGAAGACCCATTGGTGGCCTTCGGCTGTTGTCTGCTCTTTGGTCGGGTTGTTGTCTCTTTGACATATTCCCCATTTCCATTCTCAATTTTATAAACTGTATAGGAAACTCATTCTTGTTACACATAAGTTTTTAAGTCGCATTCTATTCGATAGAACTTGTTTATTTATTTATTTCATTCAAATGATCTGTTGCTCGACCTGTGTGTCGCCCTAAATCCAATAGAACTTGTTTTTGCATTGATTTCATTCAAATGGTTTGTCACAAAAAATGAAAATAAAATATGTAAATTTATGCGTCAGAAGCAATTTTCTGGATTTACCTTCATCAGACACGCTTAACGCCGAATATTTTGAAAGCCAAGGATGCATAAGAACCGAAAATCAATTTGATGTCAACTTTTCCTGAGGGAGTTGGAACCTTAGATTCTTAATAATTGATAAATTTATAAACGGAAAATTTCGGAAAATTATGTTATAAATCATGTCAGTGCCGAAGTATACTGACTACTGAGCTGATGATACTCTCGGGGACTGATAGTCCACCAACAGCGGTATCGACCCAGTACTATAGAAAAAAAACCCCAAAATAACACTACTAGTATATAAATCTTATGTGTCCGAAGCGCTTTTCTTGATTTACCTTCATCAAAAACGCTCAAAGCCAAATATTTTAAAAACCAATGATGTATAAGAACCGAAACAGTTGAAAAGCTTTATGACAAATAAAAGGAGAATAAAAAAATAATAGCCAAAATCCATTTCAGGTCAACTTTCCCTAAGAGAGTTGAAACCTTAGTTTCTTAATAATTTATTTATTTATAAACGGAAAATTTCGGAAAGATATGTTATAAATCAAGTCAGTGCCGAAGTACTGACTACTGAGATGATGATATCCCTTGGGACTGATAATCCACCGGCAGCGGTATAAATAATGAAAATAACATTAAATAAATTATATACGTCCGACGCGCTTTTCTTGATTTACCTTCACCAGAAACGCTCAAAGCCCTGTTCATCGCCCTCAAACCGATAGAACTCTGGTTTGTATTTTATTTCAGTCAAATGGTCTGTTAAGCGTCCTGTTTGTCACCCTAAATCCGATATGACTTGTTTATGTATTTATTTCAGTCAGCAAATGCTGTGTCACTTGTACGTTTTGTCGCCCTAAATACGATAGAATTTGCATGATCATTTATTTCAGTCAAATGCTCTGATACGTCCTATTTGTCACCAAGCATCCGACAGAACTTGTTTGTGTATTTATTGCAGTCAATGTTCAGTAACTCGCCCTGTTTGTGGCCGAGAATCCGATAAATAATGATGATACTTTCCTGTTCTTGAGTCTTTATTGTAGTCAAATGCTCTGTTACCTGTCCTATCTGTGGCCGAGAGTCCGATAAACAATGATAACACTTTCTTGTTCTTGTTTCTTTATTGCAGTCAAATGATCTGTAACTCGCCATGTTTGTGGCCGAGAATCCGATAAACAACGATAACATTTTCTTGTTCTTGTGTTTTTATTTCAATCAAATGCTCTGTTACTCGTCCTGTTCATCTGAAAAATGTTACTATATACAGTTACAAAGAAGAGATTGACGTACCTTGTTGTCACACACCATATATAGATAGATTGATTGATTGTTGGTTGCTTAACGTCCAGTGGCAAATATTTCATGCATATTCAGGACGAGAACAAATTAACAATAAATACAATAGGTAGGTTCTGTAATAGGGGCGTCCGGGATTAAGGTCGGAGAAATTTAGACTGCCACGGGAAATGAGGGTATATTGGATAGGGACAGATATTTAGCCTTGCAACAGGTCACCTACGGACCCCTCAAAGAGTTGTTGCAAGGGTTCTTAACGTGCAAAGAGCGTGGCACTCTCTTTACACGAGGCATCGAATTTAACGTCCCCATTCTGACCGGACGTGGCTGCAAATTTGTACATCCCGCACAGCCATACGGACGCCCCACTTTAGCAAGGGTTTTACTGCCGGTCGGAGGAAGACCAATGGTGACCATACTTCTATTCCCCAGTCACCCTTGGGGACTATATAGATAGATATACTGTCAGTAAGCAGCATATTACATCACATACTCGACTATCCAAATCCAATATAATAAGAATATTTTTATCAGAACTCATAATTTCGGAAGGTTAAAGAGCTAGATAATTCATTTCAGGTGTATAGAGGGCTTATGGTCTGAATTTTCTCTATGGAATTTGAAAGTGGTTTTGTTTGTTTGGATTTTATATTATATCATTTGCGTTGTTCAATGATTTATTGAAATAATTCAACGTTTCGTTTTTTAGATTTGATCAATTTTTCAGTTAGTGTAACATACCGGTATTGCAATTATTTTTTTATCGTTAGAACCATTCTTTCAACTTTGACATTTTTTATTTACTCTAAGTAAAATGATTTGGACGCAAGTAAATCATACTTATGTATAGTCCTCTCCGAATCACAATAGAAGAAGAAGAAGAAGAAATGTATTGATCTAATCAAGAACACATAAAGGGCATCATTTTACAACAATATTATGCACAATATGATTGGAAAAAAGAAAAACAAGAACATAATATAATACTACCATGTTATGGACAGGATCAGAGCCTAACACATCATGTGTCTTACATAACTATTACAATAATTTCATAATAATTAAATATTGTTTTATATATTTTGTTTCCACCTGGATCTTATTTTTAAACACTTAATAATATAATTGCCTAGGCACATGAGAGTTGGTAAATGCTCATTTGTGAACAGCCAGATTTTTATTCTTGGGCAATTCTTTAAAATTAGTACAAAAACTGTTTACTTTATCCCATAATAATTTTCTCTGTTCGTTATATGAAGGACAACTTACTGAAAAATGGATTTCATCTTCAATAGAATTTGATCCATGTGATAAGCAGTGATGACATAGACGCTGAGTTCTCTCTATGTATTTTTTACTATATCTATCTTTCTCAATTTTAAGATCATGAGCACTTATTCTCATTTTACATATAGCTCTTCTTATATTAAAATCTTTAATTGATAAATAACCCTCCTTTACGAAGTCAGTCTTGAGGCTGAAATAATTTTCTAATTTACTATTACCTTCACTGTAAAAATTGTGTTTAGACCCTAAACACATTTCTAAGCACATCTTTTGTGCATTTTTTTTACATGTTTAGATCTAAACGTGTCTCAGTACAATGTGTTTAGGATTGTGTTTAGAATCGTGTTTAGCTTAGAAAAAAGTGTTTAATTTCTAAACACTTTCACTTTTAAACACATTAAAAGTGTTTAAATTCAAGACATGTTTAGATAGTATGTGCTTACTGAGAAATGTGTTTAGAGATTAAAGTTCATTAAACACAATCCTAAACACGTTTAGATCTAAACATGTAATACAAGTGTTTAATTTCTAAGCACGACTTTTACAGTGTTGTGATAAGGTAACAGATCTTTTGACCACCCAAAATGTTTTAAAACTGTTACAAAGTTTACATTTTACAAATTTAATTAATTTATTGAGCTTTGTATTCAAATTTTGAATATCAAGTGATTGAAGTACATATCTTATAGATGAATACCAACAATTAATGTTTCCTGCATCTAAAATTTTATTACAAACATAAGCATCATAAAGTAACCCATCGTCCAATTTGTTAAGCCTGTGTACATATTTTACCATAGATATAATGACAGAAAAATAAAGAGGAAACCTTGCAACCTCTGATAAAACTGCCAAATTTGAGGCTTTTTTGTTTACACCAAGAATATACTTTAGATATCTGAGATGTGATTTTTCCAAATAATCATTTATGTAAATTAATTCAAATAGATAATCTTAAATGTACCCCAAATTTCACTACAATATAATAAAATTGGTTTTATTGTGTGATCATATAAATGAATTGCAGTATCAATACTTGGATTACAAGATGATATGGATTTTTGTAATTTAAATTTTGCCTTTAAGGACTTTTTGAATAGCTCTTCTTTCCCCTGCTGAAAAAGACCACTAGAAGTAAAGACTATCCCTAAATTTTTATATCTTTTAACACATTCTATAACCTCATTATCTAAACAAAGTGATTCATTTAAAAAATTTCCAGGTTTGTTAAAAATCAAAACTTTTGTTTTGGACAATTTGATAAAATGATAAGGACCCTGCTTAATACAATAGACAGACTCGCTGAACCCGTTTTTTTTATCGCACTTGAACACTCAATATATAAAGACATGTCCTCCCACTCGAATCCATTGTACTATATCTGAAACATCTAGTATATTTTCTTACTCCATACTGCTGCGTGCTAAGCGAATAATCAGCAAATTAAAATTTAAAGTCTTTGTTTTGACCTGACCATAAATCAAACCCGATCTTCCAAATGCGAGACTAGCACGATAACCAATACACAACTACATTAAATGGGGGTTCTAACTTCAGACATCGCATTTAGCTAGTATACATAACGTCACAGTTGGACAATCGCACTTCAGCGTACCCACTAACGCACTTCAGTGTAGCTATCAACAAGTAAGCGTCACAATGTCACCATCGCACTTCAGCGTTTTAATCAACGCACTTCAGCGTGGACCATCGCACTTCAGCGTGACCATCGCGGTTCAGAGTCCTACATATATACTGCTACTTCCCAAGGGTTTCATCACTGCTCATGACTTTTTAGTACATTTTGGTTTATTATCAAGCGGTTATTTTTTTTAAATTGTACAATGTAGCTCCGTCATTCGTTTATAATTCGTTTAAAGCAGACATCACGTAGGGTCTTCTAAAAGTGAAGGAAAACCAACTATGATTACGCCTAATCCTCACTTTTAGCTATGTATACTGTGACTATTTCATTTTACTGAATAATTCAAGGTTTCGTCACTTTGTGGATGGCATCAGGCCTGAAATAAATGACAGAACAAGAAACTGGTTTGATTACTACTCTACTTTAGATAGAATAAGTATGTAAAAAAGTATATAAACATGATATGTACGAATTAAATTCCACGTGACGGCAGCTGAGACATTCGTGAAAAGAAGCAACAGCAAAATGTTCAATTTAAGCTTCCTTGGATTACGTGAACAAAGTAAAGAATTTATTATTGATTTGGAGAACTAATTTCAGTGTTAAAGTCAAAAGTATTGAATAAATAGATTGGAGTGTTGTATTGGTTCTTTAAAAAGATAGGAAATACTGCTGCACTTACTCATTTTAAAATCAATGCTCTAATTTATACTGTCAAAGAGATATGTACAATCCCATTAAAGAGAGGCGAAAGATACCATAGTGATATTCAAACTCATAAGTCGAAAACAAACTGACAATTCCATGGCCAAAAAAACGAAAAACGAAGAAAAGACACAGTACACAAAACACAACACAGAAAACTAAAAACTGAACAACACGAACCCCACCAAGAAACCGGGGTGATCTCAGGTGCTCTAGAATGGTTAGCAGATCCTATTCAACACGTGACACCTGTTGTGTTCCATTCGTGTAAGTAAAAACCTGGTGATAAGTTGAATTCGGTAGGTCATATTCGAGACAAAGAGGACGATATTGTAGTTACGACAATTGGAACATATCAGTCGTCATCTGTGAAACTGCAATTTCAATTTCAACGCTACAAATAATCTTTACAAAAGGTATTCAAACATAGATATCACAACTATGAGTAGTACAAATTCAATGACAGCAGATGAAAATTGTAGAGACATTCGTGAAAATAAATAACCACTAAAATGTTCAATCCAAACTCAAAATTGTGTTATGCGAACTAGGACTCAACTAGTTGAATTTGGAGAATATATTTCAGCGTTAGATTTAGAAAGAGAGTTTAAGATCTTTAAAAACACAGGGAATGACGCTACAATATACTCATTTTTAAATCAATCTGTCGTAAATATAACCGCATAAACTTGCATGTCATGTTTTACCTAGCCTGTATTAACACAGGTATTCACGTAGGTCATGTGAACATATCTATTTTCAGTTCAAAATCTAGAACAAAGGCTAGGAATTTTAGCTGGTGAAGAACCTGTTCATTCCACAAGTGTGAAGAGAGGAGCAAAAAGAAATAATGCCGTCGTACAAATTGTCGTATTTCAAAGGAAAAGGAAGGGGTGAACTAGCTCGATTGATGTTTGCTGCGGCAGGTAAAGAATACGAAGACGAACGACTAGCCGGGGAAACATGGCTGGCATTCAAACCAAGTAAGTATAAATAACTATCGTTTCTATACATGATAATTTGATCTGTGTTATTATGTGAGGAAGGATAATTGTAAGTAAACTTAGACCAAGATGTCATTAAATGTAATTTGATATTCTGCATTTATCGCTTTACCATAAAATAAGATAAAATTGGTGAAATCTATCTGTTTGAATTAACTATAATATAATTAGATACACCTAATCGGGATAAATGTCCTCATTGGTTTATCTCATACAAAACTCCTTATTTCTTAGCTGCATAGAAAGAAATTTGCTGATTCATCATGATTCATAGTAATAATTAACGACCATGGTTAATCATAACCAATTGACAAAACAACTGTTTTTACCATGAAATTTATTGTGATTACAGATAAACCTGTGTAACTGGAAAAGTTACAATTAAGGCAGGTCAAGATCTAGATTAATGGAAACTGAGAAACAAAAACACGTTTTTTGGGGGGATTTTGATGTGCATTTGGTATCGTTGCTTTAGAAAGTGTAAAATAAACTAAGTTGGGTAATTTGATATTATACCCTGTGGGTCAATGATTTGTATAAAACAGACCCTATTGTCGGTGATCACTACGGCATTATCATAGTATACAATAGGAGTTTTGCTCCCGATTGCAATTAAAAAACTTTATTTTTTGCTATCGTGACACAGCAGTTTTTATCTGTGTCTATAATACCTGTTGCATTTGCAGTACCAATTGGCAGTAATAGGTGTAAATAATATGGTTGTAAAAACATGTGATTGATTTGATTTGTATTGATTGATATGAACAATAGAGGAAAAGAACAATAGGTGGTTTAAACATGTACCGGAGTGAATCGTTTCAAACAAAATTTAGGTGGCCCGAGAACACAGTTATTTTCCCCTTTTTGTCTATTAAAACATAATGGCAATTAAAAAAAATTCCACCAGCTCTATTCTAATAAGATTTGGTGTGCATAAAGTTAGACTTTTATCCCAAAACATATCAAAAATTCTGAAAAGTCTACCAGCTCATTCTCTCCTGGTAACCCCAAACATAAGGACACCGGTAAGGATGAAGCCAGAGAGCTTCCGAGAAGAGGAAATTACACCTTTATTTACCTGACCAAATCACTCATTTCTACAGAAAATTTCAAAAAGATTTTTTTCAGACAGTATATTTGAAGTCTTATCTTTCACCTAAATACAAACAAATAATGAAAAATTCAAAAAAAGACAAAGAAAAAATAAGAAAAAAAACACTGAAATTAAAGGGAACTACATTTGTGGACAACAAAAATTAGAGGTAGATAACTGTGTCCTCGGACCAGGTGTTTGTTTAAATACTATCTTTCGTGTCTTCTGCATGGGTGGAAGAAAATTTGATTCTTTTTCATCTCAAAATAATTTTTTTTTAAACAATTCTAAAACATAAAATACATTTACCCGCATCATTTCACCAAAATAACTTATTTTAGAAGTTGATGTTCTTTTACTTATTTTTTCTGATATTTTTCAAAGATATTTTTGGTGTTTATTTTTCTATTTTTAAATGATAGATGCCTCATTCGAAGGCAGTAAGGGGACGACATTTAATATTCGGAAGGATGGGGTCCGAAGACAATAACATTTATTTTCAATAATCGGAAGGATTGTTTAAAGATATGATAGTGACCAAGAAACATTATTAAAGATGATAACGTACGACATATCATTCAGAGAGTTAGACCGTTTGATCTCTCATGTGATTTTTGCCTCGCCTGCAAATGTCACAGAATACGAGATATTAGTTATAATAATAATAACCGAGCAACAGCGGCGGCGTTAGCTCTTTGTATAATGCTTCACATTTCAGAAGGTGAAAGTGTAAAGCAAAATTCTATCCGGAAGAAATATCGTCTAGCGGAAAAAATATTATAGATGATATTGTAAGATTTTTCCGGAGGAAATTATTTCACTGTGATATATTTTCCTTTGCCATGAAATTTTTTTCCGGAAATTTCTACAGATAGAAGAAGGTGTGAAATTGTTGTTTTTTTTTTCAGTCAAAGTAGTCAGTTTTAACGATTAAAATATTGAAAAGTTAATAAAAAAACTAAATCTTTGCAAATACTATGGGCTAATAATGGAGTAATTAAATAAAAGCTAAATTGGAAATTAAAAAATCTAAGTAAATGTATTGTAATCGGAAATAATATCACAGATGTTAATTAAAAAATGATATCCTGAAATATTTTTTCAGTTAAATATCGTTCGTTTGAAAGACAAATTTTCATTTTCATAATCACAATATAAAAAGGAAAACAATCATCTTAAAACATATGTAACAAAATCAGAAATAATTTCACAGATCTTAATTGTGAAATAATATCCTGACGAATAAGAAAATATGGTAAGTGAAATACAGATACAAGTGAGTTGTTTTCAGATGTCAGTACAATTAAAACAGTAAAGGTAGAAATATAGTTACATCACTACAGTAATGGAGGAATCAGAGTATGATGATATTTTTAACTATATAAAGTCCCAAGAATATCGCATTGCATAAGTGAGAATTCAGTTTAATTTTTAATGTAGTTGTTGAAAATGTGACAAAATCAGATGAATCAAACCACATCAATATATAGGAACAAAAACAATTTAAACAGCTGGAAAGTATTTACCTGTGAAATATTTTCTGTATTATTAATTTTTAATTAAGGTCATCCTCTTATATTTAAAAAAATAAGAAAAAAGGAAACAATTTCTCCATAAAATTTATTCCGTAATATAATATCAATGAAATGAAAATCTCTCATAATTAACTCCCTTTGATTGATAAATTATGCAAATATGTTCTACCTTGGTGGCACATTTATAATTATGGTCATGTATATAAAGATTGTGAATACCATATTTAATTTGAATGCTTCTTTTTGTAAATATATTGGTTCCCCGCTTCATTCTAAAAATGTGCGCTCGGTCAACGCTTTTACAACCCTATAAAATTACTAAAAGAAGCATTCAATACTTATTATTACATTTTTTTGCTAGGATCATGAAAACACGATTTCTATCAAGTTTTTCTTTTGTTTATCTGTGCACTTTATTGTGGAAGCCCGTGTCTTCATGAATGTTACATTTCATGTTGCAATGAAGATTAATTTCAGAATGACGCGAGATTGCTGTTAGCTCATCAAAATAACGTATTATAATGAAACATACATGTAAAGTAATTATATAGTATTACCGACCGTGCGAGGGCTTTATAGCCAGTCAAGGTCGTTAAAAACCCCCATCATCATATAGTAGTCAATCAATGGGATTGTATTTCACAAGCTTATGTGAAATTTGGATGGGAAAGGATTTACTGTTAAATACTTTCCATATAAGATTGGAAGAATTTCACTCCTCCGGAAAAAATCTACCCGGGAAATAACATGTCTGGAAACTATTTTTCCTGTGACAAATCTTCCGCCGAAAAAAATATCACAGAGGAAGAAATAAAGCGTTACAAAAGACCTAGATACTTCATATCTTGTATGTTTTCCTTATCTTCAGGTTCAGTGTCTGCTAAAACAAAATATTATGTTTTATCATGTGATTTGTTTTTAGTAGTTGTGAGTAATATTTCAACTATATAAGTTATTTAGAACAAACTATATAAAGTATATAGAATAATTACAAGGTACAATATGGATCATATCTAACTTCTCTTTAGAATTGTCAGAATTATCTGTCGTAGAACTGTTCTAAACAGTTTTACCCTTAAACTGTTCTAGGGCATAACTGTAATAATCAGTTTTACCATAAAACTGTTCTATGGTAGACCTGTCAGTTTTACGGTGTCAGAATTGGTTCTAGGGTAGAACTGTCAGGATCTGTTCTAGGGTAGAACTGTCAGAATCAGTTTTACGGTGTCAGAATTAGTTATAGGGTATAACTGTCAGGATCAGTTTTACGGTGTCAGAATTGGTTCTAGGGTAGAACTGTCAGGATCTGTTCTAGGGTAGATCGATTCTAAATGATGTAAAACAAGAGCAGCTCTCTGATCGTGATTTGGAACAGAAGCAATTGCTGGATTTTACATTAGCTGTCAAATTTTGTTCACCGATTTGACTCAAATTCTTATATTCGATTTTAACCCGAATAATTCAGTCGTTATATACCACTGCTCTACGATGGCTACATTAACGCCTGAAGGACTAGTCAATAAAAAATCGTCAAATAATCATTCGGAATTAGCTCTGGATTTATCTATCTCGATAACATTAAGATATTAGCTGATTGGCTCTCTCTCTCACAGAGAGCACCAATCAAAATCCTGGATTCGTGACGCGTTTTTATCGTGTAAAGAGTTCAGGCCCTCGCGATTGGGAGAGTCGATCACGGGGAGGGACTGAATTATTCGGGTTAATTCGATTTATATATGTGTATTTACGCCATCTAATTAACCATCGAGGTGACCTCCGAAGATAGCCGACGGTCATATAACCCGATATAAACATAAACATAAACAAAGATATGAATAGATTGCGAACTCGTGCAATTAGATTTTTCTAGGTCTGTTTGATTTCATATTATAAGTTAAAAAAATATATTAATAATCGTTTTTACCTGTATAAGAATGAGTTTTTTTAGATCGATCAATCAACCAAATGGTTTACACTTGTTTCTCTTCCAATGTTTACATTCTTTTCCATTTAATGACTGAACACGCCTAGTTCATGCGTTTACCATCTCTAGCTATAGGGATCAATTAAAGTTCACATGAATACGGATCCAATGAGGTCGAATTATTCACTTGCAAGTTAATAATTCATTAGCGATGTTTCTTTGCTTAATTTGATAAAACTGAACCAAACTGGCTGTTTAAGGCTAATTATTCTTTCACTATTTCACTTTCGTCAATGATTGAATAAAAACAAATCATATTTTTTTTTTATATCTGGTAGCTAATGCCCCTTTAAATAATAAAAATAATAATAGTCTTCGATGTATGTTTTACTTCCATTATTTCTTATAAATAATTTTAATTAAAATATGTTTATTTGTATATAATAATGTGTAAGCAGTGATGAATTGTATTTCAAATATTTTCGTAATTATTATTAACAACAGAAGTAATGTGATATTCTCATTAGGACAATTTTACAGGTAGAGGAAAACTTTTGGGTGTTTATAACCTGCAAAATATTTGGATTACACAGTAACCTAATCAATTTCTCTGATAAAAAAATAATATATTAATAAACAAAATTAAAAGAAAGAAAGAAAGAAAGAAAATGCATAAATACACACATTAACTTGTTAAAAGATAAGTTGAATGAGAAAAATTAATAAAGAAAATTAACAGATTAATAAAACAATTTCAATAAATAAAAAAAAAGATAAGTTAAATGAATTAATTAAATAAAAAACTTATGAAATATATAAGGCTGTTCAAACTTATTCTAGACTTATAGAACTGTTAGGATCTGGCCTAGGATAAAACTATCAGAACCAGTTCCTAGGTGAGAACCGTCAGGATCGAGCCTAGGATAAAACTATCAGAACCAGTTCCTAGGTGAGAACCGTCAGAATCTGGCCTAGGATAAAACTATCAGAACCAGTTCCTAGGTGAGAACCGTCAGAACCAGTTCCTAGGTGAGAACCGTCAGAATCTGTTCTAGATTGAAACTGTCCAAAACTGTTCTAGGTTAGTAACTGTCCCAATAAAATAAAATTGAGAATGGAAATGGGGAATGTGTCAAAGAGACAACAACCCGACCAAAGAGCAGAAAACAGCCCAAGGCCACAAATGGGTCTTCAACACAGCGAGAAAATTCCGCACCCGGAGGCTGGCTTCAGCTGGTCCCTTAAACAAAAATGTGTACTAGTTCAGTGAAAATAGACGTCACTCTAAACTCCGACTTGGGACAGGCGCAAAAATGCGGCGGGGTTAAACATGTGTTGTGAGATCTCAACCCTCCCCCTATACCTCTAGCCACGATAGAATAAACAAACACACAGCAATACGCACATAAAAACTCAGTTCAAAAGAAGTCCGAGTCCGATGTCAGAATAGGTAACAGAAGAAACTAAGCAAAATGACAATGATACAAAAATTAACAAGGACTACTAGCAGTTACTGACATGCCAGCTCCAGACCTCAATTAAACTGATGACAATGATACAAAAATTAACAAGGACTACTAGCAGTTACTGACATGCCAGCTCCAGACCTCAATTAAACTGATGGAAAGATTATGTCTTCATCATATGATCAAGTACAATCCCTCCCGTTAAGGATTTAGTATCATTCCATCATAAAATATATGAGAAGAACATAACCCGTATCATGCCAACATGCAACTGGTTTTATGTGTTTATTTCCTATGCAAAGACCCTATGAGTGAATCAATATTAATTCCAAAAATGACCAAAAATATGCCATCTTTAATGACCTGACAACAGTATCGTAACTATATCCCTTCTGAATAAGTCTGTTTAAAGGTTTGGTTAGCTTTTGAGGTGAATGACGACATTTTGGTGCTTTGTTTAGAATATTACCATAAAAGATTGGATGTGAAATACCTGAACGTGTAAGATGTCTGCATGTTGATTTATATTTACGAATGATGTCCTTGTACCAATGATAAAATTTAGTAAACGTTTTGACTTGTTTGTGGTATCGAAAACCCTGTTGTAATAATTTTCAGTTGTATAGAGATTTCTTTCGTAAAATCAAATACGTTGTTACATACACGATCGAATCGAACAAATTGAGATATATAAACACCATAAGATAGTGACAAGGGAACGTCACCATCTTAAAAAGGATAATTAACAATAGGAAATGAAAAATCATCTCTTTTATCGTAAATTTTGGTATTAAGCTTCCCGTTAAAGATATAGATATCAAGATCCAGGAAAGGGCAGTGTTCATTGTTAGTATTAGCTTTATTTAAAGTCAGTTCAGCAGGATAACTCTCTGTTCTAGGATAGAACTGTCCAACACTGTTTTCTGGTAGAACCGCTTCTGTCAGAAACCCGCCCTGAAGGTGCCAGGAGAACTGTTCAACAGAGCTGGTCTAGAACAGATTTTAAGAGGTTAGAACTGATCCCAACTACATGCAGTGTAGTGAAGTAAACATCCTCTAGATTAAATTCATGACCATGTTCAGCAATGGATTAATGACGTACTAGTATGTTTGTATTCAATATACAAAATGATCGAACACCACTCTTTGTTAAAGCAAATTTTGCAGAAAGTAGAGCATTATGTATAAATATATCTGTTTTCATGTACAATGAACGACAAAGGGAGATTATTCAATAATAAAAATTGTCTACATATGTGTCTTTGTGTAGTAAGTTTACATCAATCGTTTCTCCCTCGTTGCTCTCAAACACTTTTACTCCTTAACAGTTATATTGTTTTCATTACAGAAACACCATATGGTCAGATGCCAGTTTTGACAGTAGACGGGACAATGATCAACCAGAGTGGTGCCATTTTCCGTTATCTAGCTCGAGATTTAGGTTAGTCTTATTTCTTTAATTCCGACTCCGATCTATACTTTCCTTGTTTGTTGATTATTATCATTATTTTTAACGCGTGGTTCGGCTTTTCTCAATTCTCTTTTTTCACAAACCATTTATGATGTAAAATTTGTTTGGTTTTGTCGGATTTTGATTTGTCAACGTCAGGAATAAAAGTTAAATAACGTTTTAGAGATAGAACACATTTTGTAGATCTTTGGAAAAGAGTTTTGATAGTTTAATACATAGCTAAACATATCTTACCATCCAGTTATTAACACTTGTGGTCCTACAGCATGCAGATACTTATATTTTAGCAAGCTTTTTCCAGAATGCTTATGACGTATTTACACTTAATCCATTGGAGTTGTACTAATAGATATTTTAGTCTGTAAATGCATAGTTTATTTTGTAAATTGAACATTTTAACTAGCATTCAGTAACTGTGAGTACCGATTTGATGACTCAAGCAATCCCTTTTCAACTGATTTTTACAGTTTGTTCTAATATTGCACTGTTACACCACTGTCTCAGGTTAGCGTAGCGCTTATCAAAAAGTAACCACCACAACATTCCTGATGACGATGACGATGACGATGACGATGACGACGACGATGATAACTTTTTTAATGCTATTCGGCGACCTGTAGTTGTTCACATTTATGTCCTTTAGTTCATAGTTGTCTAATTCACAACGAGGGTTAACAAAATGGCCTTATCATACCATCTTCTTTGAGGATTGCTTCTTTTTATTTAGAAAATTGTTGTAGATAGACAGAAACGTAAACAACACAAATGATTAACTATACAAGATCTATAAGAACTTACGAAAATTTTGTGAATATCTTTATTTGGTCCTCATTTTTGTCGAGCCTTCGACTTTTGTCGAAAAAGCGAGACATATAGAGATCCTTCATTCCGTCGGGGTCCACAAATATTCACTCTGTGGTTAAAGTTTTTGAAACCTATGATTGCGTTGGATAAAAACCGCAATTTTTATACGTGTGCATGCAAAACAAATTTCTTGATAGAGGGGTCTAAATACAGCACAAACAACATTTTCCAAAAGACCAAACAAGTGAAAAAGTATATCTTAACAATACGCATTTGACTAACAGGTCGAACAACAGATGTTCTTAAACCCTGCTGACTGCCATCGGCGATTGCCAAATAAAGGGATCAAAAGATGTTACAAGATGGATCTTTTAAAATTATTAATTTAATACCAAACAGAAAACAATAAACTTGCGGAAAAGATGATATATCGCAAAACAAAGAGTACAAAAATTAGTACACCATATCCGAATTTCGACAATTAATGTCTCTTCAGTGATGTTAGGGATCGCAACGGTATTTGGAAGGCCATATAATTTACCTCAATTTTGGATAGACTCTTGAATTTTGAGGAGTCGAAATATTAGAAATAGGACTTGCAAAAATAATTAAGAGTCCCCTGTCCTCAGCTCTAAAGACTAAGAGAGGTAGATTCCGCCTGTGCATGCGAAACAATACATCGCCACTCTACAATTAAATAAAGTAGAAAAAGTTTACCCTGCGGTCAACAATACAGTAATACCTTACGCACAAATTTCTCACATGTTTGACCCTGCGTTTAACAGTACAGTTTGTTATATGCCACACATAGATTCAAGCAGATGTTTTGCTCTGCTTTCAACAATACAGTAATACACCTCTTACAGATTTCAGCAGAGGAAATGAGGATAGATTGATTTTTGTTTGCAAAACATCCAGTTGAAAATATTTCATGCTATTCAGAACGATGATAATATTACATAAATTACAATAATTCAAATGAGTACTGCAAATTGTTTTGCCCGGGAAGGTTTGGCACTCTCTCGATGCACAGAGTGGGGAACTCTCCATTGATACGGATATCGGATTCAATTTTCATGTGTATAGCGTTGCAATCTCTAGACACGGGAATCAGATTCAATGTTGACATGCAGAGCGTGGCACTTTCTTGATACGGACATCGGATTCAATTTTACAGTGCAAAGCGTGGCATACTCTCGACATGCATATCGAATTCAATTTTGACGAAAAGAGCGTGGCACTCTATCGACACAGATATCGTTTTCAACGTGTACATGCAGAGTGTAGCAATCTGTCGACACGGATATTGGATACAATTTTATATACAAAGCGAGGCAATATCTGGACACGGATATCGGAAGAATATCGTCATGCAGAGTGGGGTATTCTATCGACACGCATATCGGAAACAACTTTGACTGCGGATTGTGGCCCTCTCTCGACACCTTTTTTCAGATTCGATTTTGACGTGCAGAGCTTGGCAATCTCTGAACACGTATAACGGATTCAATTTTGACGTTCAGAGCGTGACACACTCTAGACATAGATATCGTATTCATCTTTGACATGCAGAACGTAGAACTCTCTTGATACGGATATCGGCTTCAACTTTGGAGTGCAGAGCTTGGCACTCTCTTGACGTGCATATCGAATATAATTTTGACGTAAAGAGCGCTGCATTCTATCGACACAGATATCGCATTCAATTTGTACATGGAGAGAGTAGCACTCTCTGTACACGGATATTGGATTAATTTCGTCGTGCAGAGCGTGGTATTCTCTCGACACGCACATCGGAACCAATTTTGACTGTAGAGCATGACACTCTCGATTTTGACGTGCAGATCTTAGGTAGCAATACACAGTAAGGAAAAAAAACCTTTATTTTTAAACCATCTTATTTCCTTTGTGCTATGTATGTGCATATGTATGGAAACAGCATCTTTTGTAGATTTTATTTCCAATAGTTAAATGGTGAAAGATAATCTCTTTTTGGTGTAACCATGGCAACAATCTGCATTTATTTGATACAAAATCTGCATTTATTTGATACAAAATATTGCAAAAAGTGGGATAAAATGTCACAAAAGTCCCCACAATTTGGCCCAAAGTAGAATTTCATTATCCATTAGAGATCATTAGAGTGATACCTTTTCTGAAAGCATTGACATTTAACTATCAATAGGTCAAATAAAAATTATATGCATTTCACCTCATTTTTCCATAAAATTGAATTGAAAAGTTCTCGAGTCAAATATTTGTTGGAAAACATTACAAAAATTTTTGACCTATTGGCGTTACGGATGCCAAACAGAAAATGGCCTATAAAACATGTAAAATACAACCTTGATGTTCATATAATGCCACTTTGAAGACTATATTATTCTTTAGCTATCTAAAAATCAATTTTATTGCACTTTACCTTTCATATTTAAAAAAATTCACCGGAGCCAAAATGCGAAACCAAACTCCTAACTGTGTATTGCTACCTTAGCAATCTCTGGACACCGATAGTGGATTCAATTTTGACGTGCAGAGCGTGGCACCCTTTGGAAACGGATGTCGAATTTAACTAGGACGTACAGAACGTGGCACTCTCTTGACACAGATGTGGGATTCCTCATCCCTATTCTAACCGGACGGGTTACATATTCGGAGGGGTCGTCTGTGCATAATAAATGTGAAAATGATATTCGGAATGCATCTGAAGAGTTATTGAATAACAAAGAAATTAATAAGATTATGCATTATAAAGACGAAGGTAACTAACACGAGAAGTGGAAAGTTTACGTACTGGCAATTACACTTTAAATTGTTGGTGACAGGAATGATAGTTGTCGTTTATGCAACTGTTCTCAAACACGAATAAATCTTTACAATACTTTATATTATTTCCCAATTAAAATCCTCAGTTGGATTTAAGCAGTGAAAATTAGCTAGAACTTGATTTACTATTTTAAGAATGCAGTTTTCGTGTCAAATACCTTATAATTTCAGGTACATTATTTAGCTAGTTAGTATGACAATGTTTGAGTATATATTTTATGTATCTAGGATTGTATGGTAAGACTAATATGGAGAATACTACATGTGATATTTTTCTGGAAACAAATAACGATGTCATTCAAGATATGATAAAATATTTTTATGAGAAAGATGAAACAAAAAAGGTAAGTTATAAAGAGTAATACCAAAAAAGAGCAATCTGAACATTTCACTTTTTACAAGATATGAGCTTTGTCGGATATAAATCGACCTCATGCTAATCTAATGCACGTATGCATGTGCCTGTAGAAGACTTTGATTGATTTTGGAACATTCAAATACGAAGTAAAAGATGATTTTTTGCCTGTTTTGTAGGGTTCTAATATCAACTCATTTTTAAAAAAGTTATAGACTCTGTCTAAGGATTTTTCAACCCAAAATATGTTAACAGATGCATTGATATTCATTTGCATACGGTCGATTTCTATTCGACGCAGCTTATATTAAAAAACAATGAGTTCGTCCCTTCGAGGCAGAACGAGACCACTCCAAATTCATTCTTAGTTTTTCGGATTCGCTTGCGTCCAAACTTTGGAAACCTAAATTCTCGTCATTCCCTGAAGACTTTCTGAATTATTGTTACGTTTAAAAAAAATCAACATTATTTTTTTAAATGTCATGGCTTGTCCCACAATCACATACGCAATTTAAAATACGCCTTCCTCCAATCTACTAGTAATTGAAATAGAATCCTTTAATTGCTTCTGTTTTGATATGTTCAAAGGCAAAACAGAACGGTAGCAATTAAAAGATTTGATTTTGATTAGATTGCGCCTTCTCACCAAATTTCAAATATCGCTTGCTATATATCTTTATTCTCAATAAACCATATACATAGGTATAGAGAAGACATTTATGTACAATATTTATAATAAGACAGAACAAACAAAACAATTGCTAAGACAATATATGAAGTACAGTTTAGCCAGGAGCACATATACCTGTGTTGATAATCTTTATAAATTTACAAAGTTTAATCAGTTCTGATTTGTGTTTTGAAGACATAATCTGCTTGTATTTAACAGTATTTGCATTTTTGAAATAAAATTGTGACATACAATGTTTCCTGTTTTCTTCAAAGTATTTGCATTCTAATATGTAATGAAATTCATCACCAATGTCATTTTTACTACATAGAAGACACAGTCTATTATTTCTAACTATATTATTCCATCTACCCTGTTCAATAGGGAGCTTGTGATTTGTGGTCCTAAATCTACAAAAATCAATAGACAGTTTGTTCCCAAGAATTTCAAAATAATCTTCTTTTCCAAAAAAATCTTTAAAAAGTTTATAATTAAGTGCTTTTGGTGAGTTTTCAAGCAAAGAATGCCAGACTTGTACAAACTGATCTTTAAGTCTGAGCTTGATGAACGAAACTAACCATTTACAATTCATAAAAGATTGCGTTTCCCACACATTGGGGATACCACATTCATTTAAAATAGTCTTTACTCTGTTTAACCATGAAAATGCACATTGTCATTAATAGACATGTGATAACACAATTTATATAAAGTATATGATAGTTTTGTCTCATTACCAGAATTTAATTTCCCCCAAAATGAGATCAATCTAGTTTTTATGTCCAAGTCTATAGGATATCTTCCAAGCTCCCCATAAATCATGTAAGAGGGTGTTGATGTTTTCAGACCTAATAATAATTTACAAAATTTTAGTTGTACCCTTTCATCTCATTATTTCCAATACCCCATACTTCACAACCGTACAGTAATATTGGTTTCACCATTTTATCAAATAAGTCCAACTGACTACATATAGAGAGATTATGTAGACGACCTAGTCTTAACACTTCGTAAAGAGCCTTAGTAGCCTTTTCTACATTAAATTGCTTCGTTTTATTAAAATTACCTGTTCTTGTTAGAATTATGCCCAAATAGTTAAATTCATCAACGATATCCAGTTTTTTTTCATTTTTTCATGCTAAAACATTCATTATTGCTCGCTCGCTTCATGTTTGGTACATAACAGTTCGAAGAACAAATATTCACTTTGGATTGGCCTAATACATAACTCTATACATTTTATAGACCCCCATAGATGTGCAGGTTACAATATTGCTTTACCCCTCAGAGAATAACAATCTTACATTGATATTCTTACAAACAAAGAACACTTTTCCTTCCCTGGAAAAAATAATTGATATAGAATAAGAAGGTACAAAATTGAAGAATTAAAAAGTAATTACATATCAACAAAACGAATATAGAAAAATGTCACAAAAATTAATTGAATACCGAAGAAAGAATCTCTCTTTTTTTCAAAATGTATAATTCAATGCTGCAACAAGTTTAAGGAACATAACATTTTTTTAGGCAGAAGCATTAAAACATTTAAAGGAGAACACACTACCTAAGTTCTTGAAGTACATAACAACAGTTTTGGAGGGAAATGGCAACAAATATCTCGTTGGATCTGACGTAAGTTGTCCACAATTTCAACTTTGAAAAATAATGCAAATGTTCAGTGCAAGTTTTAAGTATGTATGCTCGGATGTGTGTATGGAGCAGAAGGGATTTTACAAATTTCATACCAACAGTTTGATATACATGTATTTACTGAAGGTATTCATGTTAAAAACAAATATCTACTTTATTCTAAAAAAATAAAAAAAAGTTAATTTGATGTAAATGTCAGAGTGAAAGTCATGAATAGTAGCATGATCAGCACATTTGCCTTTACCCAGTCGCGACATTGTGGTGATAGTAGAATAGTGTTTGGGAGAGTTTATTGCAGTAAATTTTTTTATTTATCGTTCGTATGAAAATTTGATGAGGAATTACCTTGCAGTTTCTTCACATATCAGCAAATAATTACACCAGTCCTATAATTGTAATATAAATTAACTTATATACGGATTGTGGCCAAAAACAAAAGCAAAACATCCACATCCACTTCATCTGAACTCTGGTGGATATGTGTCTCATTAGCAATCATTTATATAACATGTAACTTACAAAACGAAAGCATATAAACTTAAACAAACTTATAATTTGATAACGAGTCATATATCTTGAGAAGTAATAATTATTTTATATAGGAACTTTTGTTTAAAATTTATATTTGTGTTCATGGGCAGAGACTTTATTTTTTCCTGCAAATTTCAAAAGTCTGCTATAGAATTTTACACGATTATTTTTTATATAAAAGCCGGTCTTGTGGTTGTTTTACAACAGTTCCTTTGTTAAGTAATAACTACTTTGAATAAATATGTCTTTCACTATACATATTGATACTGTAAATAACGACAACTAGTATTTCCTTTACAGCTGACATTAGCGGATATTGCAGTATTCGATATTTTAGACCGATTCATATCTGATGCAACATTTTCCGGTTTCCTAAACGATTTCTCCGCTGTACAGAGCCTTGTCGATAGAGTAAAGACAGTTTCAAACATCAAGAAGTACCTGGAAAGCCGGCCAACCGATTTCTAGGTGTCATTGTGTGTCCGAATATTTTGTTGTTGTTTTGTTGTAGATAGACGTGGATACAGATTCATACATTCTACTCATTTGTTTATGAGTAGAAAAGACATCTCAGTGTTGTTGTCCATTAAAGAGCTTTTTTTGATAGAAATGTTTTGTTTTGTTTTATTCACAGATTGCATCAAAAGGATATTATTTTTGTTTTCACAAACTAGACCTTTCTTACTTAAAAATGTGGATACGTCGGTAATTTTTTTTTATTTTTTCAAAACATAAGTTTGGATTTTAGAGATGATGAGTTGTTTTGTCATAATTATCTGAATAAGTCCTGTCGGGAAAATATTTCAACAGACGCAGATTATGGATTATTATAACAAAGCTGTTACTATTTGTTTATTTTGGTAATAAAAAATGTAGCAGGGGTTATTCTGTGAAGTCATAGATGTCTTTTTCAAAAACAAAGTTCTCATCTACACCCGCTGAGCAAAATGAGCCAAATTTCATAACAATCCTTTGGATGTCTTGTTTGGAACTCGTTCTTGGAGTTTCTTTATCTTCGTTGCTAAAAGGACACCATGATGGAAGTAATAATGTAATACCTGGAAAACTGAAATAGATGGAAAAATTCTGATACGATTGAAAATGCTCTGAACGTCAAGACCACCTGTCTTCTGTTTACCAAATAAATAATCGACGAATGAAAAGACAAAAACTGTAGTCAGCAAAAGCTGTCAGCGATTCAATATCTATGGAACGCCGTAGCTGTCTTATTTGTTAAATTTTATGATATGATGATACTTTGTCATTATATGCTATTATGATACTATGTCATTATATACTAATAATTTGTCATTATATGCTGATACTTTGTCATTATATGCTGATAATTTGTCATCATATGCTGATACTTTGTCATTATATGCTGATAATTTGTCATCATATGCTGATACTCTGGCATTATGATACTTTGTCATGCTGATACTTTGTTATAATATGCTGATACCTTATCAGTATATGCTGATACTTTGTTATTATATGCTGAGACTTTATTATTATATGCTGATACTTTGTTATAATATGCTGATACTTTGTTATAATATACTGATACTTTGTCATTATATGCTGATACCTTATCATTATATGCTGATACTTTGTCATGCTGATACTATGTCATTATGATACTTCGTCATTATGATACTTTGTCATTATGATACTTTGTCATTATGATACTTAGCCATTATGATACTTCGTCATTATGATACTTTGTCATTATGATACTTAGCCATTATGATACTTCGTCATTATGATACTTTGTCATTATGATACTTTGTCATTATGATACTTAGCCATTATAATACATTGTCATTATGATACTTAGCCATTATGATACTTTGTCATTATGATACTTTGTCATTATGATACTTTGTCATTATGATACTTAGCCATTATGATACTTAGCCATTATGATACTTTGTCATTATGATACTTCGTCATTATGATACTTTGTCATTATGATACTTAGCCATTATGATACTTTGTCATTAGGATACTTTGTCATTAGGATACTTTGTCATTATGATACTTCGTCATTATGATACTTCGTCATTATGATACTTTGTCATTATGATACTTCGTCATTATGATACTTTGTCATTATGATACTTCGTCATTATGATACTTAGCCATTATAATACTTTGTCATTATGATACTTAGCCATTATGATACTTTGTCATTATGATACTTCGTCATTATGATACTTAGCCATTATAATACTTTGTCATTATAATACTTAGCCATTATGATACTTTGTCATTATGATACTTAGCCATTATGATACTTTGTTATTATATGCTGATACATTGTTGTTATTGGTGGTTTCAGTAGACTTGTAATGTTTCTAAAATGTGCCGACAACAACACATCCAAAACCGTTTTTTACTGTTACTTGTCTGGTGTTGCTAATTAAGATAAATAAGAAGGAGACATGATAACTGGCAAAAGTACCCACAACCAAAGGATAGAAAGACTTTGGAGAGACATTTTTGAAGGCGTTCTGTATTATTTTTATTATCTGTTCTATCATATGGAAGATGAAGGTATTATAGACCCATTATATTGAAACACTTAGCAGCACTATACGTTACATTTATTTGGAAGAAATAAACTGGAGGCTACAAGTTTAGGCAGTAGCGTGGTCTAGTCACAGAATACCAACAGTAAAATCATCTCTGAACTTGTTGACATCTGACCAATTGCAGAACACGTTAGACATTTCCCTCAATAAAACAGATTTGCAAGATCATGGTGTTGAAGAATATGTTTACACCACCTCTGAAGATGGACACAAACCAATATTTGAGCCCCTTACACAAATGCTTATTGAACAATGTAGACGGACATTATTGAAGAATAAATTAGAACCTAGGTTTTCTTTTTACCATTAGTACTAAAAATGGTAAAACTGCAGTAATGATTTCTGAAACTTGTGTATAGTTTGGGCAAAATATTATGGCAAGAGTCTCTTTTCACAAAATATTTTATACCCTACACAATAACGTTGAAGGGTATAACCATTTTGGACAGCTTTGTGTTTGGAGCAATCACTTAAATCATTTTGGCCTTAACTATGAGGAAAAAAGTCTGAATCTTACATGTCATGTGGGGGCAAGCAGACGTTTCCAATCTCCCAAATGACTAGTTCTAATTTTTTTCTGAAACTTAGTTAAAGTCAATAAAGTGTGTTGGCCATGTACTATTTTGATTGCAAGCTGAGTCTTCAGTAATGGCATGCCCACACCAAGTTATATAAAAAGGTCAACTAGTATATAAAAAAAGTATTGACGTGAAAGCGGCAGGTATTCCCAACACCAGTTGTTTGGTGTTGTTAGGTGTTTCACTATCTTTCATGTTGACTGGTATGTTTCCATTTGTATGTGATACTTTTGTATACCTAAATTCAGGCTTGTCTCCTAATGAATGGGTTGGACACAGTTACAGTCCGGCTAAGTATTTCATAAAACCTTCCAGTTTAGTCCTCTAAAAGAAAGGAAGGATATGGGATATTCATTCATGACACAAAATCAGTGCATGCATAGCAAAACACACAAAAAGCAAAGGAACAGCGCTTTTATTGCTTTTTTCATCTTAAAATCACAGTGAGGCCTTCAACACAGAGCTATTTATAATATTTGATATAATCATTGCCTCGGTATTAAATGACAAATGGTTACTGAAAGGTGAATGTAAAAAAATTATACCGACGTCAACAAAGTGAGGTTTTTATACTATAAATTCAGAAGTTACAGGTCAATGTCAAGGTGTGTATGATGCTTCTGCATACAAAGTTTTGTCAATCTAAGTGCTAGAGTTCATAAGGTATGCACCAAATACAATTCCGACAATGTTTTACTATCATAGGGGTCAATAGTCAAATTCAAGGTCAGAGTGACCTGACTTTGATATATAACACCCCCGATCCCGTGATGTATCAGCCTACCAAGTTCTATGGTACAAAAGTTATGATCAGGACACAAATCAGACCAGGTTTAACTATCATATGGATCAAAGGTCAGAGGTACCTGACATTTTTATATGACACACCCCAAGCCCATGCTGCAACTGCATACCAAGTTTGATTAATCTAAGTTTTACGGTACAAAAGATATGAGCCGGACACGAATATTATAAGGTTTTACTATCATAGGGGTCAAAGGTCATAGTCATGGTCAAAGTGATCTGACTTTGGTATATGACACACCACAAGCACATGATGCAACTACAAACCAAGTTTGGTTTACCTAAGTTTCAAAGTGCAAAAGTTATGAACTGGGCACGAATTGGAAAAGGTTTTACTATCATAGTGGTTAAAGGTCAAAATCAAGGTCAGAATGACCGGACTTTAGTATGTGACACATCCCCAGCCCATGATGCAACTGCATACTTAGTTTGGTTATCATAAGTTTTACTGTACAAAAGTTATGCAAGGGACCACGAAGCAGAACTGACGGACATGGTTATTCCTATTTGTTTTGTTTTTTTAGGGGGAGGAGGATATAACTTGAAAATGTATAATCAATGTCCTTGAGAGAACTGAAGAGTAAAGATTCCTTTCATTTTGGGAATTTGGGAATTAAAAAATCAAACATAAATTAAACCTCAAAACCGATCCGGTAATCGATTCCGTTTTTCCGGAAGTCAAAATGAGAAAGGACCATCACATAAAAAACTATCATCATATAATGACAAACTGTCAGCATATAATGACAAAGTATCAGCATATAATGACTAAGTATCAGCATATAGTGACAAAGTATCATAATGACAAAGTATCATAATGACAGAGTATCAGCATATAATGACAAAAATATCAGCATATAGTGACAAAGTACGTATCAGCATATAATGACCAACTATCATCATTTATAGTAACAAAGTACCAGTATATAATGACAAAGTATCATAATGAAAAGTATCAGCATATAATAACAAAATATCAGCATATAATGATAAAGTATCAGCATATAATGATAAAGTATCAGCATATAATAACAAAGTATCAGCATATAATGACAAAGTGTCGTCATAGCATACAATTTAACACATAAGACAGCTACGGCGTTCCATAAATATCTATTTGTTATATTCAATTTATTCTGTATAGGAGTTATTGCCATTGAAAAAAGATTTTAATGTCAATTCAGTATGGTTTATATTATCTTGGAATCTATTAAAGATAGAAACTGTAAGTAGTAAAAATGAACAACAGCACTTGGATTCCAAAACAAACCTGTCAAATATGACGGAAAATATCATCTGACTGCTTTGAGTTATTGGTCTATAATGACGTTTTTCTTACCAGTTTTATAGCTTTGGACTATATCATAAGAAACGTGCTATACACTGCAATCGTTCTATAAAAACTCATCAAAGATAACAAGCTTGTAATTTGAGCAGTCAAAATGAGTTGCCTGTATATTTGTATGTGACTGATTTCAACACATCACCATTTTGAAACGTAACAATTTTACTCCACTAATGTACAAAGACCTTTTCTAGATTGTACCTTTAAAAGCATATATCAAAATATTTTAAAAAAAAAATATTATAACACAAAGTTCGTATTAGATTGAAGTAAAAATACAACAATAGTATTGACTTGGCATAATACCGATATAAGGATTCGGCACGTAGAGATGCCCGACAGAACCTCGCATTTTTTCCCGTTACTAGTATCGTTTATCGCCTTTATCCCGATATAACTGGCTTGTGTATTAATTAACTTTAAATAGTTACTATAGCCACAAGACAGAGATATACGTGCCTTGATTTTACACAACATATATAGATGTAGGATTTCTGCAAATACCGTCAGTATGAGGCATACCACGGTCACATTTTTGACTACGCTAATCCAATAGAATAATGACATTTTTGTCAGAAGTGGATAAAGCTTAACCGTTCGTAAACTCGTCATATATACCAGGATTAAAATTTTGTACGCCAGACGCGCGTTTTGTCTACAAAAGACTCATCAGTGACGCTCGAATCAAAAAAGTTAAAAAGGCCAATAACGTTAGAAGAGCATTGAAGACCCATAATTCAGAAAGGTTTTGCCAAATACAGCTAACATTATCTATTCCTTGAGGTAAACAAATTCTTAGTATATTATGCCTATAGTTGGCTTCTGATCTGAATTTCTCGCTGGTATACGTCAGTTTTTGTATTTTTAAATTTGTTTTTATCTCATCTGCATGATTCAATGATTTATTAAAACAAACGGCAAGTTTTTGAGATTTAATTTTACTCGGTTAATATAAAATAATTGTATACCAACTATAGTTGGTGGTATATAGTTGGTCTTTAGAAACCTTAGAAGGTATACATGTGGTAGAGAAAACAAGACCTCAGTCTCTATTTTCACGGTCCACTGATAAACTTATAGTTTTCGTTATTATGTCATTTTCTCAGTTGGTATGGGAATATGTCAACTTTTTTTGTTGTATAGAATCATTATTATGTGTACTAGTTTGTCTGGCAGGGGTACCTGATCGTGACCTTATAGTCATGGTAAATTGATTTACGTTAAGTTTTATGATTAAGTCAGCACATTATCTGTTAATTAGTTAATGCTTGTTAAAAAAAATACCATGTTCATAATTGGAAATGGCACTGAAACTTCTCTGAAAATTTCATTGAAATTAATATCAGGTTAAGTTTGTGTTACATTTTCATAGTTAAAACAAAATTAGGAGATGTAAGTAACATTTTCTATTCATATATTTAAAAGCACACAAAACTGTATTAAACTTGACATGGAAACGATAAATACTGCTTCTTATTTTATATCAATATAAGACAGAAATTACATCCTTAAACAAGTAATACTGTAATACATTAGGATTCAAATGACATTCGTTATCTCTTGGTATTGTTTAATGTATTATACTATATAGATATCAATTTTTAAATTGAACCTTTTGTTCCGCCTTAGGGGATTTTATGTTTAAAGCCTTCAACTCGTATTTCAATAGAGAAATCAAAAATAAAAGTTTTAATCACATATTGAGTTTCCTGTATCATAGACAATGGTAATTATAAGGTATGATTTAGTATTTTGTTTGCATTAGCTGTTGTATAATGTGAATAAAATGAGAAAATAGACGTGTTTAACCGTTTAAGTATTAAGCTGAATTGTCTCTAAATGCCCCTAGATTTGTCTCTGAATAAGAGAGCGGCGGAAGATACCAAAGGGATAGTCGAAATCATCTGTCGGTAACGAACTGACAATGCCATGGCAAAATAACGATAAACCACCAAAACACAACAACAGTCTATAACACACAACATAGAAAACTAAAGACTCAGCAATACTTCTGACGTTATGCAACAGTCACTTTTTTATTATGGGGTCACATGTTTTAAATTGTGATGCAATATTTTGCGGGAACTTTCGTGGTTTTAGTTAATGGTAGACACATTTGCATACTAATGTAAATATGTCTAAGACTATTATCTACTGATTTGCAAACATCACAAGACTGTGTTAGCTAAGAAATGAAAGCAAATCAGAAAAATATAAGGCAAAATTTTGAAAAAAATGAAAGAAAAAAAAACTTAGCTTTGATGATGAGCTTGATCACATAAAAACCAACACACCCACAATAAATCCAACACACCCACACTAAAACCAACACACCAATAAGGAAAACCAACACACACACAAGGAAAACCATCACACCTATAAAGAAAACCACCACACCCACAAGAAAACCAACACATTCTCAAGGAAACCAACACATCCACAAGGAAAACCAACACACTGACAAGAAAGCCAACATATTCAAAAGGAATCCAACACACCCACAAGAAAACCCAACGTACTCACAAGGAAACCAGACACACAGATAGAATTATATGTATTATTCAAATACTTGTTAACATACAGTATAAAAATTCCGTTGGAATTTTTTTATTTGATTTGATGGCTCATTGAAAAAGAAAATTGTTTTATACATTGTATCCATTAAATACAATGAAAGAGTTTCTCTTGTTTGTTATTAACTTACTTACGTTCCACTTGGTATTTTGTTCTTTTGTATTATTCATACGTAGACACTTCCGGTATGATTAAAGACAAATAAATTTTGAAAAAAGACCAATAATCCGGCAGTAAAACTCAGGCTTACTCATGTCAAGTGGCAAGAATGTCATGCATATCCAGGAAAATCATCAAACGCAACAAAAGTTGTTTCTTAAATGTTTGTCGCATGGAATGAGAGGCGTAAAATATAAGCTGCCACTTAAAAAAGAGAATGCTCATTTCGATCTTTTTAGGTTTTTGTGGCTTTGATATTGCCGTTAGTGGTTGCGATGGCTACAAAGGTATCTGAGTTTAGAGAAAAAATGGCGAAAGTGCTTTGTTATTATAAGAGAAGAAAGGGTAGTTGTGGTGGTGATAGCAATTATTTTTTAAATGATAATTTGTATTTTAAAGAACTTTGTATATTCTCATGACCTTCTTTTGGTTCTATTCAATGTATGTCGGTATGAAATCTAATCCTAATTAGGCGACTCTATATCTGATCGTCTGCTGATAAGTCAGTTGGACTGTTTGTATGCTGCTTATATGTCTCAGACAAATTATTATTTCAGTTTGAAATGTTTTTATGATTTGATTTTAAATTCATGCGTAGATTTATAATTGAAATTTTCTGTAACTTATTTGTAGACGTTGAAGATTATATTAATAGGCGTTTCCTAATTTTTTTTTCGCACATGAAAATAAAACAAAGCAAATGAACAACATATTGTATTGCTATGTAGTGTTGTCATGGTTTCAAGGAAAGGGAGGCCATGTTAAATGTGGTTGTAAAAGCTAGACTTTAATATTAATGTCCACCTGTTGTTAATTCCTATTTTAACTCTTTTTTGTTGTGAGTGTAGACAATTTTATAAAATGCACAAAAAAAACACAGCAGAATGTTAGGTACATTAGTTTGCTTTAAGTTTATTCTATATTATTGGTTATTGTTTCGTTGCATGTGTTCCTGTTGCATATTATACCGGCATTATGAATTTTAGGGATTTGTTTTGCCGGAACCGATATTAATTTCTATTCTGAATTCTTTGCACATTTTTGTTATTCTACTGGTCGAGAAAAGGGGAGGGTTGTGTGCTAAAAAAACCAATTCAAATTTATTACATATTCATGTGCAATTCTCAATTCAGCGACCTCATCAGCGGAAGTCCTAATGTTATGTCCTTTGTATAAATTGACGTTGCTAGGTCTGTGTAAGTTTTATTAAAACCAGTCAAGGCTTTTCTCGACTCGGGACGATTTAGTGCTTGCCATATTATTTAGATGCTTGTCTTCTGTAGCAATCTGATTAAAATTCAGATCTATCGTAATTCGCTTACTCGTCGAAGCTGATATGAGCATAACGAAATCAGACATCTATATTTTAATTAGATTGTTTTTGTTGGAGACCTCATCTTGAACGTTAAATGTCTTCGATTATGTGTGGTTGGGCCCCTTGTTCCTTTTATTCATGTTGTAAACATGTGTCATTATTAGTGTTGATTCTTTCAAGTCCATTAGTTGATATGATTAGTTTGTACTTGCCTCATTTTTTTTCAAACCACACTCACAAGTTGAGAAACCACATACACACACCAACAATTAAAAACAAACCTTGTTTCTGCTCCTTTATACGATAACACTCCCTTGGTTATGTACTTTATAAATCAACTATTTTTTAAAGTCGGGGAAAATGTTAAATAAACTGAACATTATATAAAACTATATAGCAATAATTTTCTTTATTATTTGACCCAATTTATCAGAATATCATATTAAAATATTGTTACAAATGATATGGTTGTTAAAAGTTTCCATTGAAAATTACATTTTAAAATAAAGCATTTAAATCCTAAATATAAAGATTTGCACAAAAAATTTATAATTGTTTGAATTAGTCAATTACAACGTCAGATCAAGATATCTGGACCAAATTAAAAGTAATAAGTTTTAATATATAATTAAGGTTTCGACCTTGGTGGAATTTACATGAGAAAATTGTCTTAGATTTCACCTGTTAATATATAATTTGATCAAAAGGTACACATTTGGATTTATCTAATGATCGATCCTTGTGCTACTATCATGCCGAAATATTGACATAACTAAATCTTAACAGTGATACAAACGTGCCATTTTATATCATTTGATATTTTACTGTCTTTTAATTTCGTTAAAAGTAGAGAGGTATATATACATATATAGGTAGCACAGTACTTCTCGACTGAAGGTGTTACATTAGTGGACATTTTAAAATATAATGGTTTTTAAGGACTTACAATATTTTTAATTCAAAGAAGAGGGAGAAATGTTAATTAAAAGTAAGTCGATCTTGAAAATGTCAGTTTGAATTATGATAAGTATGAACGCAAATATATGAAGGTCTATATTTGAATAAGGAAACTTACTGTTTGTTAAAATAGAAGCCAAAGAGCAAATAAAATGTCAAATTTAGAAGTAAAGAAAGGAAATTGTGTTTACAAACGGGTATCGTTTGACCGGGATTGGCCCGAGCAATACTATCATCAGAACAACAGAAGTCGACAATCTTATAGGAGAAGTTTTAGTGATGATAGAGGTTACAGAAGTGGGAGTTTCCCTGATGGGTCAACACCTATAAGTCGTCGATCTAGATTGTCAGAGAGTGACAGCACTGTAGATAGTTTTGAATCTAAAGGAAAACGTAGGATTCTAAGAACCACTAGAAGTGATGCGGAACTGGTAAATAAAGATTTTCTGGCTCAAAGAAAAAGAACCCACTGGGATGTGCTAAATGAAAAACTAAACGAAGGAGGAATAGATAAATCTTGTGAGAATAAGAATAAGTGGAATTTTCTCCAAGGAAAAATACAATTTGTTGGGGTTTTAAGACGTATGATGTCTAAGGATTTAGTGGAAAGTAGAAAACAGAGGCTAG
The DNA here is from genome assembly GCF_021869535.1 of Mytilus californianus. Taxonomy (NCBI): domain Eukaryota; kingdom Metazoa; phylum Mollusca; class Bivalvia; order Mytilida; family Mytilidae; genus Mytilus; species Mytilus californianus. The sequence goes on from NW_026262581.1 coordinate 1,995,945, forward strand.
CAAAGCAAAAACAGGATGCTGCTAAGGTGAGTTAGATTGAATAATAATAGAACTAGAAGCATAGTGAAAATGTTTATAAATTAAGTAGGAAAAATTATTTATATAATTTTATAAAAGATCTAGATCTATTATAAAGTCAATATTTGTTCTTTTTTTCAGATAACTAATTTTTATGAGATGGTCTTTAATTTGAATATATATATCTATTAGACATTAGACATTATTTTATTTACCAATCATGGGCCCATGTCAGGCAAGATACATAAACATCATAATACAATAATTATTATAAAACATTCAAGTTTTATATAGTTGTTTATACATATGAAAAAATACCAAAAAAAAAGACATCTTGCTCATTAATATTATTATAAATGAATCAAAACGGTTGATAGTAACCTGAAAGTACACCCTTCTGACATAAGTTTTGTGGAGTTAAGATATTGTTATAATCTTTGGTAAAATATTAGTGTATAGATGCCAGTAAGATATTGGTATATTCTCTGGTAAAGTATCAGTGTATAGATGCCAGTAAGATATTGGTATATATCCGTTGGTAAAGTATCAGTGTATAGATGCCAGTAATGTATTGGTATATTCGTTGGTAAAGTTTCAGTGTATAGATACCTGTAAGATATTGGTATATTCTCTGGTAAAGTTTCAGTGTATAGATGCCTGTAAGATATTGGTATATATTCGTTGGTGAAGTATCAGTGTATAGATGCCAGTAAGGTATTGGTATATTCGTTGGTAAAGTTTCAGTGTATAGATGCCAGTAAGATATTGGTATATATTCGTTGGTAAAGTATCAGTGTATAGATGCCAGTAAGGTATTGGTATATATTCGTTGGTAAAGTTTCAGTGTATAGATGCCAGTAAGGTATTGGTATATTCGTTGGTATAGTATCAGTGTATAGATGCCAGTATGATATTGGTATATTCTTTGGTAAAGTTTCTGTGTATAAATGCCAGATAATCAACATTGCCATAAAACATGATAAATAATAATCAATGATCATAAGCCGTAAATAGTAAAGCAAGTCATTATTTTAACATATTTTATGGATAGTTCATAATTTGATATTTGTATGAACGAAGTCTCAAATTGACAGCATATATTTTCATTCCTCCTTCCTGACTGTGGGGTATTCGGTGACCGAATGGTCTTAGTAGTTCATCTACTGTATCACTGAGGTAATACGTTTGAACCCCGCATGTAGCAGGTGCGTTCGACTCCAATCTTAACTGACTAGGATTGCCAGTTTCCTCCACAATAAAATCTTGCCTCAACGATATAGCCAACAGTGCTTAAAGTGGCATTAAACACCAACAATCAATTAATCAATCAATCAATCCGAGTCATACAAGTGGGAGGTTTGATGTGCCTTATAACTTGCGTACAACAATAACAATTCACAACTAGTATCTCAATTGTTTGTAAAACAATTGAAAGGTCTTTCCTGTAAAAGTGATGTTTTCGTAACGTACTTTTTACGACCTTTCATTTGATATACGACAAGCATACCTTCTGAAACTTTTCGCTTTTTACACTTAATGACCCCATCCGCCTAATTTTTAAGATCGGAAGTATGATATATGTAATGTAGACTTGATGATCTTTCATTTGATATGCGACAACGCCATCTTCTAGAAAGTTTGATTTTTGCACTTAATAACCCCATCCAACTAGTTTTTGGAGAACAGGAATTTGATATTTGAAATGAACACGTTATGACCTTTCATTTGATATACAACAAACTTATCTTAAATGAAAATTTATATTTTGCACTCAATGACCCACCCAACCCATTTTTGGGGGACGTCAATTTGATATTTGAAATGTACGCTTTATGGACTTTCATTTGATATGCGACAACCTAACCATCTGAGAAGTTTGAATTTTTTGCACTAAATGACCCTACCCTTCCCACTGGGATGAAAAAGGGGTTTGAAATTTTCATTTTTGAGTAGAACTCATTTAGACCTTCAATTTTATATACATAATGACCACATTTGGCAAAGTGCCAAAAATGATGCAATATCAGAACTTATGAAACTTACAAAATCAATATAAAAGATGAAAATTTCAAATTGATTTGTCTGGGTTTTTTTTCATTTAATGTTTTTGGTAATTAGTCAAACATATAACCATGTTAAGCTCTTTAATTTCTCAAAATTTTAGAAGGTAAGCTGTTGCTGATTCTAAAATACATGCCTCCGCTCGCAAAATTTCAAACTGCATTATCTCTTAAACGACAACAGATATCTCAAATCTGCTAAGTGATAAATGATCTGCAGTTGAAGTACAACATTAGTCAAAAACAATTTGGACAATTCCAAGGTTCATCAAGGTCACAATGAATAATCAAATATATGATGTAATACCAAACTTGAGAACCGGAAGACGCAGAGACATGGGACTACCACCATTCAACTCAGGACCACTTGATCTTTCAAATGTCAAAAGGTCAAGGTCATAGTACACTTTGAAGGTCAAGGTAAAATTTCATCATGACCTGACATTGACCTCAAATTGAAGGTCTTTAAATACTGATAATTTTTGAAATTTATAGTAGGTTGATATCTGTTACCTTTAAAAAGATATACACACAATACTATACTTTTAAGAATTATCTCCTCGTAACTTTTGAACAGACGGTCGGACAGTTTTGAGCTTAATGTATAAAATGTAGAGTTTGTCGAGAGGAACGTTTTATAAACAGTATGTCTCAGCAAACTCTTATCGTTTTCTTAATATGTAAGCTTGAAATTGCAGCGTAAATTTTTTTTGCACTCAGTGACCTTTGACCTTGGGTGCAAATTAAAGGTGACATAAACTAAAGATTGTTGGTGAAGGTCCCAAGTCTCTACGACTTCCGGTTCTCGAAATAGAATTTTTCAAAAAATTTGTATAATTTTTAAAGGGAAATAACTCCTTATAAGGGTTAATACCCAACTGATTGTTTATGTTTATCAGCATTGCTATCTGTTCTTGTGCATGTTGCCATTTTCAAATCGATTCTATCTCTTATACTTTTAAAGAAAAATGCAAATAAAAGAAATTGCTTCAAGGGGACATAACTCTCAAAGGGGAAGATGAAATCCTACGCAGCCTCATATGGTAATACATCATGATGAGAGATCTACCTATAGTACAAATAAGGTCATGATATCTTAAAAAACAACGATGGGGGGGGGGGGGGGGGCATGTCGAAAAAAAACCAATAAAAGGGAGATAACTTCTAAAGGTAATGATGAAATCCTACACAGCTATATCTGGTAATACTTCATGATAAGGTCTATCGATGGTCCATATTTGGTCTTGATAACTTCAACAGAAACGGGGGAAGGGCATGTCAAAAAAAATGTTGGAAGGAAAAAAAAAAAAAAAAAAAAAACATTAGAAAAACAATAAGGTCTTTCCTAACGGAATGGAAAGACCTTAAAAATTCAAAGAGAAAACTAATAATTGATGTTGTCGTAACATAATACTAGTTAATATGTGTAATTTTCGTACTAATTTTGAATAACTACATAAATTGTTATTTGGCTACAATATAGTTGTCCAGAGGAGTATATTGGTGTTAACAATATGTTGTGGGTATTTTCAAATCAACACAGTTCCTTTAAATTATACAAGCACACTTTGAACAAGCTACGATCTATAGGTGATCTATAGGTGATGTCAATATTATTTATTTAAATAATAATTATTTACCATGCAGGGACCCGTTTAAATCCTTGACGTGATAAAGTGCTCATTGCAATAAATACTTTCCTTTTAAGAAGTTTGTACCTCAATTATGAATATGTTTGAGTGGAAACAGTATAATTCAATAATTTCTCTCAAGGCCTCCTCTAGAGTTAAATTGGTGAATCAAACTATAAAATTATCTTTCAATTTCGAAACTTTTAACATTTAATTCATGCTGAACGCAATTGATAATTGTAGCAAGAGTATACATTTCGGTCTATACCATACTTTTGTCCACTTCAAGGATGAACAAAAACTTAATTTAGTTATGGTATGGCAAAGAAAAAATGAAAATGTGTCATATCTAAATGTTGGGTTTTTTGGGTACTTTTGGTACGTTGGGATATTGGTGTTGAAAACAGGTATGTTAGCTTAATTCAATACGTTTCTAGACTCGACTTGTTTTAAGAGCTTGACATAACGTATTAACAGTATAAAATAAGGAAATGTGGTATGATAGCCAATGAGACAACTATCCACCAAATGACGCAAATGTTAGCAAGTCTACTTTGTTTCTAATAATTTTTAGAGTTTTTTTAACTTTAAATTTTAAAATGGCCGGGGATTTCCGTATGCTATGTGATAGCTCAGTAACGGTTTAAACAAATGACATCCTTGTCAATAATATCTAAGGCGAAAACCAGGGACTTTATTATGGTTTTATTTCATGAACATGAAAATAAAGACAACGCTCGTTGCGTTCATGACTAATTTTCTTTGTCCTCCTCACCATGACAACACATTTTAGCAACGATTCTGTTGTAATTATACTTACATTAAAGAGAATAAAAGAAAGAAAATTTACAAGCAAAATTTGTTATCATTTGAGCAAAGAAAGAAATGAGCCATAAGCATCTATTGTCATATTTTTTCATGAAAACCAAATTAAGTCCAAATACCCCGGTATAACAAATAAAAAAACCATCAACATTAAAATAAATGATTATCTTGATATCCTTCCTTAGATATTGTTGACAAATTTGATGTCCTCTCGTTATTTGAGTCGTTCATATATAGTTCTATAACCCAAAATTGACAATTCAAACAATCGGAAACAATTAAGTTGAGGAATTCTATTATTTTTACATTATGCTAAAATTTCATTAATATTTAACAAAGCAAATTTGATTTATTTTATATTTTATAGAATCATCCCTTTTTATATAATTGAAGTGCCATATTTCAATTAGAAAATTTAGACTAAATATTGTGCAATACAAACTTTAAAAAAAATTGTAATTAACGTTTGTAATTTATTTATAACACTTAGTTAAAGAGAATTGTATTTTATTTGGTTCTAAAAAAATGACACTCGTATTCACTATACTATTGCCAAGGAAGATGCGCGTAGGTGTGATGCAAATTTGCACGAAACAGCCAATTAACCCCAATAGTGTGTTTATGGTAGATAAACAAACAATGACAGCAGTTTTTTTCTATACTTTTTCAAACTGAAGTTCAAATGGGTCTATTTTCAAAAATATATTACAAATTATAGGTTACCGAGCTTGTTTTCGAGATACAGGTTGTGAAGCTGACATATTTTGAAAAGATTACACAGAGAAAGACATAATTATGTGAATACAAAGAAAACTAAATGACAGAGTTTTGAAATGAAATATTCACAACCCGTTTTGTGAGAGTTTTATTTTCTTGCAACAATTAATATTGGATTAATAGCTTTGTTAGGTGGAATATGACCGTGTCCATAGGTTTTTCTTTAGTGCGAACCATTACATCACATTCTCTCAATGAAACACTGTTCAAGGCTTGTTTATACGACTTGCTTGTTCTTAGCCATGAACATTTTGTCAAATTGTATGTTGTGTATTAGTAAACATTTGAAAAATCCTCAAACCCACAATATATTCTCGACTTCCTTGTTAATTCCTTTACAAACATGTACTTTTATTTTTAGAATATTTAACATTAAGCTATCCTTTAATAAATATAACTTGCTATTCAGAACCCAGCTTTAGAAATAGCCATCGCCTTTGTAAATACAAATAAACCGACTTTAATTGTGCCCATTTGCAAATACCAATTATTTAAAACAAAATCCAAAGCTTCTTGTTTTTGAACAGTTTACACAAACATTGATTAACATAGGAAATTCATTGATCTTCTATTTATTTTACAAAATTGTTTGCTTGTATATATATTTACAGCAGATATAATTAATGTACTTTAAGTGGAAATATACGCAAACTAAGTATATATGGATGTCCCATTGATTTATTAAGGCCAAACTGTTTTCATAACTATATTCATTCTATAACATGATAAACGGCCAGTCGCAATGATAGATCAGAGAAATCTTATTCAAAACTACCAGTATCGATTTGATATTAACCCTTAATTTATTGATTTTAAAGGGATTAACGTCCAGTGGAAAATATAACTTGCATATTCAGGACTGAAACATGTTTATGTGATATGAATAAACCCTGTTTTGTACTGGACCAAAATATTTAGACGTATTTATCATCCTAGCTCACAAAACAGTCCAATAGGAAACATATCACACTACTAAGACACAACCGTGATTGTAACTCCGAGCCGACCAGAAACATATCATACTACTAAGACACAACATTGTAACTCCGAGCCGACCAGAAACATATCACACTACTAAGACAAAACATTGTAACTCCGAGCCGACCAGTCTTTGTCATTGCATTTGAGGCGAACACACCATAGTAACAGACTTTCGCGAATACACATACTTTAGTCTATTTGATAACCCTATTCTTTAAACCGTAACATCACATTTTTTCATAAAATTTATTTTGGTTTCATATTTTGTTCATAAAAAATAAAATTAACTTGTTTCATTTGAATGATTTGTTCTCACAAAAACATAATTAACATCTTTAACACAGAATGAAGTACAAAATATACAAGGATGCATTGCTGCATTTAATTTGATTTGTTTTTAAATTTGCAATGGTTTACTAACTTCAAAATCCCTAGACAACAGGAAAACATGTCCATCTTGAAACCTTAAGCAAACAACTTTTCAAATTGTAATAAGTTAATTCTCCGAGCGGTGTTTAAAATTTAAGAAAATAATAACAAAATGATCCCTCCATTCAAGTATTAAATATTATTGTATTCAGGACAACATTGAGTATCTAATCCCAAGATCCAAGTGCTATTTGTCCTTGATATAAACATTTATTTTCTTTGATCGGTGTCCTTGATATTTATTTTAACATTTATGATCGCATAAAGAACATTACCATTGCAAATTTAAGAACAAATCAAGTTAAATGCACGTATGCATCCTTGTATTTCGCTGAGTTGTATAATTTTAACTTATCCGGAACGACAAAGTATTCAAGTGTTTTCATGAAACGTTATTTAAACAGTATCAATTTTTTAAAACTCTTATATGGTTTGATATTTCTTAAATTATATGTAATTTAAAATGAAAAATCACCACAGTTGTCATTTGAAAATACATATTATTTAAAAAAGATAACGACGTATAATATATTGAAATTCTAATAAAGATATAATGCAATGTCTCCACAATTCGTTCCTTGGTTCAAGTGCCAATTTACACAATGTAGTACATTTGGATTTAAAGGGTTCATATTGTAAAGTATGTAATATTTATTACAATTATAACATGAACATTATACAAGCAAATAAGAAAAAAGATTTATCAGATAAATTCAAGTCTTAATTATTGATTATAAGTTGTATATGGATAGTACATTGACACTCAATATGCAATTACAGTTTAATTTCGTTAAAGTGGCGCGATTCGATAGGAATCTCTACGGCAATGTTAACAAGTATTTCAGATACCTCTTTGGTTTTTTCAGATACGTCTTTAAATCTACGTCATTTGGTCTCTAGTAGAGAATTGTCTCATTGGCACTCATACCACATTTTATTTCTATAATAGTATTTAAGCACAAAGTTCTTCCAAAGACTTATTTCCAGTCAGTAATTTTAACGCTTGTTGACGTGGTTGTGATTTCTGGTAACCATTCCGAACAGTTGTTCTTCTTTTTCGGGAGTCTCTGTGCGGTTTCAATGTCTCTTCGTTGTCGATTTTCTCTCTTGCTCCCAATACAGAGTAGACGTCTATGGTGAGTAGCATCCCTTTACTTTTATCATAGATTGGACTTTTATAGTGAGCTTCCTCTTAATTGTTTTTTTTTTAATATAGATTGCACTTTTGTGGTGAGTCTAGATTTCCTTTGGTATCTATCTAGCCCCCAAGCAGATATTATATTGAGAAAAAGAAACAATGCAGTCGTTGAATGCTAGTGTAAATATATGTCACTGTTGAGATCAAACATTTTGTATCGTAACCATTCTGACATGTATATCAATTAAAAACTCGACCGGCATAACATCGACGCACATGTGGTATGTTCGTAACATTCAATAAAGTGATTCGTGTGTTGTATCTTACAACTTACTTTGAGAAGAACAGCAAACAAAGTTGAGGTTCCATAGCGCAAACAATCTGTTTCGTTAATGACAGAACAGTGTCAAAGGATAAATCTTAAACGACCTGAATAAGTTACTCCAATTACAAATCTTTTCAAGAAAACCCATATTATTTTATGTTGGAATGACAACTTCTTACAATAAGGAGACTCGTTCTGCTCAAAGATGAACAAAAAATAATTTCGAAGTTCGTAATAACATATTTTTCTAGATCTAGATTCTATTATTTCTCAATAATGGATGAATTTGTACTTGAATCATAGTAAATGTATAACAAACTTTAGAACTTTTCTTTCTTAATTCTACCTTTTTAATTTCTTGCTGGTGTCGTGATGTTAACACCCTCTTGTTGAATTCTCATTTACGTAAATTAAGCTACGCTTATGTCTGTTTATATGCCTTTGGTGAGTGTACTATTTTCACAAATAAAAACTGTAATATATAAAAACTGTATTTTCGTTAATTGTTCTAATTACATGAACACATTTTAACTAAATTTTGCCTCCGATATGAACATTTATATCCGTATGTTTAAAATAAATGGGTTCAATAAGCATATCACGTGATGGCCATCTTCACAATTGTATCATATTTTCAACAATGACTTGCCTTTTTTAAGTCTAAATTAGCTTGAATCTCAATTTCCCACCAAATTCAATGTAAACAAGCCAATATTCATTTTTTAACCAAAACATATAGCATTTGTTATGAGAAATAACATATTTACATAAATTTTAGTATGTAGAACATATTTCTTGTCATAAAAGTGGTTGAAATCAAGAAGATTTTGTCAGTCTACATGGGTTGTAAATGTCAACGTTTTATTTGAAATGCTCGACAAAATTCGTCTCTCACTTTCTCACTTGTTAATGCACTTTGTTTCTTAAAAAAAATTATCTGAAAATACCGGGACTTAACATTTGGGGTCAAATTAATAGGGCTACTTCTTTACTTCACGGATCTAATCACATTGGTATTTTATATTCCGTTTGTATGGTATTTTGTTAGCATAGCATTTTTTTTTATCTTGTATGTTTGATAAAATTGTTGCTCGATGATTTTTTTGTAACAGGCTTACTTTTTTTCAGATAAACAGCAACTGTAAGAAACTTTGGTATTTTATCAAAAATAATGATAACTTCGTAATTGTCATTAAACAATCTTAGATTTAAAAAAAAAAAAGGCAGAATGGTCCAAAGGAACAATCAACAAGCATAAATAGAAGAAAAACTGACAGTTCACTTGCTAAAAAAAAAAGACAAACAACTCTAACAGTCCAACTAACAAATCCTTATATACATTGTGTTAGGAAAGCATACTCATCATAATTCAGTATAACAAATCCTTATATACATTGTGTTAGGAAAGCATACTCATTATAATTCAGTATAACAAATCCTTATATACATTGTGTCATGAAAGCATACTCATCATAATTCAGTATAACAAATCCTTATATACATTGTGTTAGGAAAGCATACTCATCATAATTCAGTATAACAAATCCTTATATACATTGTGTTAGGAAAGCATACTCATCATAATTCAGTATAACAAATCATTATATACATTGTGTCATGAAAGCATACTCATTATAATTCAGTATAACAAATCCTTATATACATTGTGTTAGGAAAGCATACTCATCATAATTCAGTATAACAAATCCTTATATACATTGTGTCATGAAAGCATAGTCATCATAATTCAGTATAACAAATCCTTATATACATTGTGTCATGAAAGCATAGTCATCATAATTCAGTATAACAAATCCTTATATACATTGTGTTAGGAAAGCATAGTCATCATAATTCAGTATAACAAATCCTTATATACATTGTGTCATGAAAGCATACTTATCATAATTCAGTATAACAAATCCTTATATACATTGTGCCAGGAAAGCATAGTCATCATAATTCAGTATAACAAATCCTTATATACATTGTGTCATGAAAGCATACTTATCATAATTCAGTATAACAAATCCTTATATACATTGTGTTAGGAAAGCATAGTCATCATAATTCAGTATAACAAATCCTTATATACATTGTGTCATGAAAGCATACTTATCATAATTCAGTATAACAAATCCTTATATACATTGTGCCAGGAAAGCATAGTCATCATAATTCAGTATAACAAATCCTTATATACATTGTGTCATGAAAGCATACTTATCATAATTCAGTATAACAAATCCTTATATACATTGTGTCATGAAAGCATACTTATCATAATTCAGTATAACAAATCCTTATATACATTGTGTCAGGAAAGCATACTCATCATAATTCAGTAATCTTTTCAAAGATAACAGTCTTTCTTTTTCTTTTTCAGGCTTGTCTTCATTTATTTCGACTTGCTGGTAAAATGACAGTGTACTGTATTCGTCTGATGAATATGCATAGCCTGAGGTCAGTTGAGTAGAAGTACTGAAATCTTTATTTTTTATTTGTTTAACCAGATGTATTGTTTTAATCTACGGCACATTGATACTAGGTATTTCATCGGATGTTTTATTCAGAAATATTGCTGATGAGAAAAATAATCCTCAAAAGACCAAAGGACAATGATGTTAATTACTACAGGTCACCGTACGGCCTTCAACAGTGAGCAAACCAATACGGGTATAGAAAGCTACAAAAGGCCCAGGAATGATAAAATGAAACCATTCCAGAGAAAATCTAAGACCCGATTTATGGTAAAAACAATGCTCGAAAAAAAATTTGGCAGATAGCAATCAACCGCAGCCACAGACTTAAAGGCCTGTATGCATCGATTGCAACAACGAGAGTACTTTGGAATTTGATTGGTATCTGTAATTCAAACAGTTTAACTATAAACTACAGTAACTGTAAAAACGTAAAAATATTTCTTGTCATAAATGATTACTTTTTTCTAATGAAAAAGCGAATAGTTTTAGAGTATTCTGAACAACCAAAAAATATTTTAAATATAGGACAAACCTTGAAAAAACTACATTCTGTTTATCACTTAGTAAAATGAGCTTAAAATTTTCAAAGTATAGAGTAGTTATTTTACATATGACCATTGTTTCAGCGTTTATTGCTTCTCAATTAAAACACAGTTTTGATGTCACATATGGAATAGGTGTTTATCTTATTCAGTAATTTCACATTCAAAATAACAATCAATAACTCTGCTGTGTGGTAATGTAACATCTGACTACCCTTTGACGTGTTTGTGACATATAGTATACATATAGCTTTAGATGGTATTTCTTTTTCATGCGTAGTCTGTACCATTACCAATAGAACCAAAAAATATCACCTTTTTCAGTGTGTATTCCATGACGCAATTTAATCCAATGATGTCCATTTCTCAATGTGTACTCCATGATGCAATAGAACCAAGACAATATTTTCAGTGCTTGTTTTCTGTCACAATAGTACATGAAGACCTTCCTTTTATCTACTCTTTCTTTTGTTGTTTCTAGAACATAAAATACCTAATTAATATCCCTTTTTAACATGTATGTGACACAATAGAAAACAAAATATTATATTTTTAGCGTTGGTTTGTAAATAAATAGACCCAAAGTTTAATTACACCCTTTCACCGTCAATTCTATGTCACAATATAACCAAACTCCATCTCCTATCGCGTCACAATAAGACGAAATTATATTTCTCAATAATACATAAAAAAGGATAACATGAATTACCCAAAATGGAACAGTACTATAATAGACAACACAAACCACAAACATCCGACTTCTCCGAGAGAGAAAAAGACGTACAACCTATACAAACAACTGTTACAACAAGTGGTGAGGCTAAACAAGTTTTACGTGCGATCAAACACCCCCCTTTTTGCCTGTCTAGACCATATGTTGTGATGGTAAAACACACAATAGATTTTTTTCTTTGTTAAATTAGAAATAAAATTTGTCTCTATTAAGTATTAAAGATGCCACAATAGAAATTAATGTAATTTTTCTATTCAGTTTTTACTTTATTCCTTAAAACATCCAAGACAGAAACCACCTCATATGGACAAAGCTTTTTACTTTTTTACATGCTCCTTACATTTATATGCATTATGGCTGTTCAGAGTCTCGATATGGAGAAAGTTAATACTTACACTCACGAAATTATATGTTTTTTATTTGTATCACAGGAATCGAGAAAATGACGACGAAGTATCCCCTTTCATTAAAGGTCTACATTTCAGAGATTATGATAGTCCAATAGACCTCATGTTTGATCCCTCCAAGTTCAAAGCTAACAAATCTGTAAGTATAAGGAACAAATCTTAATATTCAAAAGCAAATTGATGACAAATATCTTTTCAGTCTTCCGTTTTTTAACTTTTATCTATTTAGTGTTACCAGGTATTCAGCGCACGATTATATATTGTAGATGCGTTTGTCAGAAGAAACCAAGCGGATATTAAGTAAAGAAAGCCAAGACAGAAATCCTCATGATATATACTCTGTAAGTTTATAAATCTCACACATAATTCATCCATTAACAGCAAAATCATATAGAGAACAAGTAAATATATACAGGAAAAAAACATCTTATTGTATTCTTTGCCATGGAAAGTCATAACCGGACCTTTAGCACCGTATTACTTTTCCAGTTGAAGTACATTGCTAGAAAACATGTTAGTGCATACTATACATAAACATGACTTTTTCATTCCCATAAATAATTTTGATGCGATGATAATTTTTATGAAGCTGTAAATAACTATGAGTTTGAACTTTCTAATTTTGCCAACAGTTTCACTGAAAGCAATACGAACATTAATTTTGTAACAAAGAATAAAAACGCGACATCTACAAATACGACTAGATTGTACATATTTGTCACTCGGTTTACCGATAAATCTGTCATTGGTTTCCCGATAAGTTTGAACGAGTGTTGTTGCTTAACACGTTTTTTATTGAGCCACATCAGATCGAGCTCTACTACGAGCTATTAGGACTCGTTTAATCTTTCCTGTGTTATATTCAGCAATTGAAATAGAATCTACAATCCTGTCAATCTTACTGTGTTTCATTGAGCAACATGGTATCAAGCTCGACTACACGAACTCGTTCAATCTTACTGTGGGATAACAGGCATCAGGAAGCACCCCTCTCTGATCGGCAATCTGAGTATGACTTTTGATAGTTTTGCTACCGTCGAGTCTGATGAAAGGACGTATAAAAACAGAAGACTTAAGGTGGATAGGGGGTCTTCATTAATATCCATAGAATTTTTTAATAATTTGTCAAAATGTAGTTTAAATCATGTTTTTGTCAAAAAATATAATAAAAAGTATGGGTCACTGGACTTTTTTTCACGCTACAGGTTGTGCAAAATTGTCAGATTTTATATAGATTATGCATGGAAAACACAATTTTGTGTGATAAAAAGAAAACTACACCATAGAATTGTAAGATAAAATATGAGAAGATAGCTCTAATAATATGCTTTCAGATAAGAAAAAGAAAAAATGGGGTCACCGAACTCATTTTCTTGCTACATAATAAAATAGGCAAATTCACAACACATTATATTATAAAAATGATTTTTTCTGAGTTATCTCCCCTCCTATCTGAGTTATATCCCCTTATGTGGCAAAGTTTAAAAAAAAATGAATCTAACAAAATTATTCTGTTTTTTTGTAAAATAAAGCCGTAAATATGATAAAACACATAATTTTCTATAGTTACATGAAAAGTCTTACACATGAATTACATACTACTCTCGAAATTTGCACATTTCATTAAAGATATAGACCGATTGTTATCTGCTATTTCAAAATCCAAGAGGGAGGAAGACACCCCAGCTTCCTTAATACAACTTCAAGTAATGTTATGTAATGAAATGTAAAAACTCCTGTCAGTTCTTACTTTATAATGTTATGCTTTTTCTAATTAGACACAGATAGCTTTTAGGAACATCAGATCTATATCAGATTATCCCGCTAGGATGCAGAGGAAAATAGCCGAGGTTGGAGTATATGAAAGGTACAGCTTAACTCAAATTACATTGGTTAATTAGAATAATTGAACGTGAAAGATAACTGACATACACTAAACATTAGTCGGTCAGATATTAGTAGTCGTATTTTCGAATTTTCCCTAAGATTCTTGCTTTAGGTCATCAAATTTCTTGCATTTACGGAAAAAAAACTGCAAAAACTACCAAAACAGTCTCAATCTGAAATCTTGTAAATAAAATTACATACGAGCAACAGCCTATCTCAAAACAATATTTTACTACAAGATTACAATTTTACTTAAACGTTATATCACAATTGATAGAGGCATTTTTATATAAAGCTTCCCTTAAATAGAGAGAGCGAGCTGTTAAGATTTCTTGGAATATAATTTTTCATATTTTATTTCTAAAAAATTATTTTAACTATCGTCATAAAATTGCACCAGCATTCCACCCCACCCCCTTTTTTTGTTTAACAAAATACACATGCACGTGATGTAGAGCGAAAATGTGTGATATATAAGCCATTCTCTGTACTGGCCTTGCTATTTCTTTCTTATTATACATTTTTATGACCACACCACAAAGGAGCAAACAGCAAGCTATTAATTGTTAAGATCTAAATTGTATATTTTACACAACTAAGAATCAACGACGTGTTGATTGTTCGTTAACAATTTACTTTTGTCATATTTAATTTATTTTACGTTAATTGAACTTCTCTAGATAAAAACAATTATGTTACAGCCTTGGATAAGTTTGTACAAGAGCATAAATAACATTGGCTGTACTTTTAAATACTAATCGGTCTTTAGTACGTCATATAATTTTAAAGTCCTTGGAGAAGAAAACAGTAGTGACATACGAGTAGTGCGCATAAAGGTTTTAATATGGCTTTTTTTTTATCCCAAACCTCGCTAATTTATGTACAACACATCATTCATCAGTAATACTATCGTAATAAAAAAAAAACTAATGTTTATAATGTTTTTTTAGATACGAAGCCAAGAGAATCATCGTACGACAGGGTCATCCTCCCTCTGCATTTTATTTCATATTATCAGGGGATGGTAAGTACTTGAGCACTGTAATATATCGATATGTTTGTATATGATAGACTTTTAACTACTTTATCGAATCATGTTTACCTTCAAACTTCGTGACAGCCCAACACGATTTTGGTTGTGTAACATTATTCAAAATATTCTTTTTATTCTTGAATTTCCATACTAATAAAAAATGGTGCGAAGGTAGTTTAATGTAGCGACAATCCTAAAGGGATGGACATATTTGATTAACTATACAACATAATGACGAGCATAAAATCAAGTTGGGAATAACTTAAGATCGGACTTAACCACAAATATGAAAATTTAGCATCCAAATAACGATACCGATCTTTGAATAACCTGTTTCAAAAAAATAATTGAGGGTGAATATGCGGTAGAGTGGGTTTTCTCAAAATGGCGTAAAAGTGAAAGAAAACACGTCCATTCATAGTATAACGGGCAAGATATTTGTTAGATATTTTATTGGAAATAATGTATGAATAGAGAAATTAATACGACTGGACTGCATAATTACAACACCATATCATGGACTTCACAATTACAACACCATATCATGCATTTCACAATTACAACACCATATCACGGACTTTACAATTACAACACCATATCATGGACTTCACAAATACAACACCATACAATGGACTTTACAATTACAATACCATACCATGGACTTCACAATTACAGCGCCATACCGTGGTCTTCACAATTACAACACCATACCCTGGAATTACAATTACAACATCATATTACGGACTGCACAATTACAACACCATATCAAGGACTTCACAATTACAACACCATATCATGGACTTCACAATTACAACACAATATCACGGACTTCACAATTACAACACCATATCGCGAACCTCACAATTACAACACCATATCACAGAATTCACAATGACAACACAATATCACGGACTTCACAATCACAACACCATTACATGGACTTCACAATTACAACATCATATCATGGACTTCACAATTACAACACCATATCACAGACTTCACAATTACAACACCATACAATGGACTTTACAATTACAATACCATACCATGGACTTCACAATTACAGCGCCATACCGTGGTCTTCACAATTACAACACCATACCCTGGAATTACAATTACAACATCATATTACGGACTGCACAATTACAACACCATATCAAGGACTTCACAATTACAACACCATATCATGGACTTCACAATTACAACACAATATCACGGACTTCACAATTACAACACCATATCGCGAACCTCACAATTACAACACCATATCACAGAATTCACAATGACAACACAATATCACGGACTTCACAATCACAACACCATTACATGGACTTCACAATTACAACATCATATCATGGACTTCACAATTACAACACCATATCACAGACTTCAATAATTACAACACCATACCACGGACTACACAATTACAAAACCATATCATGGACTACACAATTACAACACCATATCTAGGACTTCACAATTACAACATCATATCACGGACTACATAATTACAACACCATAACATGGAGTTCACTATTACAACACCATATCACTACATTCCCATTACATTGCATACTTTTTACCTTATGAAGCTCTAGAAAGTTCCTCATTGATAGAGATTATGTTCGTTTTCCTTTTCGCTCTGTATTTTGATCGATTCAATTCGTACAATTCGCTTTTTTCTACCTAATTTCCTGCCAAATTATCTTACAAGTACCCGATCTAGCTCCTGGCTATCCAAATGTAAGTACTTTTCTATATTTCTTAATACGGAGGTCTTGAAAATGATTGAAGTATTATTATATTTATTTGTCCATTAAAGTTTCTAATTTGTGTCTATTAACCCGCATTTACATTCTTCAAAGCACATACATAGATAAAATTGAGAATGGAAATGGGGAATATGTCAAAGAGACAACAACCCGACCAAAGAGCAGATAACAGCCGAAGGCCACCAATGGGTCTTCAACGCAGCGAGAAAATCCAGCACCCGGAGGTGGGCCTCAGCTGGCCCCTAAATAAAAATATGTACTAGTTCAGTGAAAATGGACGTCATACTAAACTAAATAGAGTAATCGACATCTATCCAATAATTCCGCAAATCCTGCGCTATATGCCGACTTGAACTTGCATTGAGATAGAAGACTTTTCTCCGTGTTGAAGGTCACAATGAGACTTTAAGATCAGAAACAACAGTGTTGTACCGTGTTACTTCCCTTATGATTTCTGTCTAAGTGCTTGAAGGTTTTTTTGTCGTGAATTAATACATCAAATTCTTCTGCTCTATAACAAAGGACTTTTTGGTCGTGTCATACTCACAAATTTACAATTTGACAAATACTATTTGATGACCCAAATATGAGCACCCCCATAACCAAAAAAGGTAGTTTGTTCCAATATACTGTAAAACACTTTATGGAGAGAAATCTTGCTTTTGTCTGAATTTCCCTGAACGATATCAATTCGTCATTTTTCGAATTTGTTTGTAAACGCATTTGAAATTGACTGATCCTAACAATTAGACAATTACATCAGTAAATATGGAGATCGTCGATGGCATGAGTATAAAAACAATAATATAATATTTCTTATTGGACATATATGTGATTGTATATATGATTTATTACAGTTGTAGTTATGAAAATGGACGAAAGTAATACATATGCACGTCCTGTCCTGCATTTGTCTAGGGGAGACTCCTTTGGTGTAAGTATAAAGTTATACATATGCACATCCCGTCCAGCATTTGCCTAGGGGAGACTCCTTTTGTGTAAGTATGAAGTAATACATATGCACGTCCCGTCCTGCATTTGTCCAGGGGAGACTCTTTTGGTGTATTTATAAAGCTAATACATATGCACGTCCCGTCCTACATTTGTCCAGGGGAGACTCCTTTGGTGTAAGTATAAAGTAATACATACTAGTATTCACATTTCGTCCTGCATTTGTCTAGGGGAGACACCTTTGGTGTAAGTTTAAAGTAATACATATGCACGTCCCGTCCTGCATTTGTCTAGGGGAGAATTCTTTGGTGTAAGTATGCAAGCCCCTTCCTACATTTGTCCAGGGTAGACTCTTTTTGTGTATGTATGGAGTAATACGTATGCACGTCCCGTCCTATAATTGTCCAGGGGGAGACACCTTTGGTGTAAGTATGGAGTTATACGTATGCACGCCACGTACTACATTTGTCCAGGGGAGACTCCTTTGGTGTAAGTATGGAGTAATATGTATGCACGCCTTGTGCTACTTTTGTCCAGGGGAGAATCCTTTGGTGAAAGTATGGAGTAATACGTATGCACGCCTTGTGCTACATTTGTCAGGGAAGACTCCTTTGGTATAAGTATGGAGTAATACGTATGCGCGCCGCGTGCTACATTTGTCCAGGGGAGACTCCTTTGGTATAAGTATGGAGTAATACGTATGCACGCCGCGTGCGTGCTACATTTGTCAGGGAAGACAAGACTTCTTTCGGTTTAAGTCATATGAATGATATATGACGTAAATTACATTAAGTAACTTGCTGTTTTCTTGGATTCGTTTTTAATTAATGCTACAGTTAAATTTTACGATAATGCTTCATTAACCATAGATAAGATATAGCCTTTTCTTTATTGGATAACATATATTGCTATGATTAACTTATACTGAAGATATTATGCGGTTATATTTTTAAACAGTCCTCCCTCCTTAAGTTACCACGGAATGACTGATGAATATCTCTAATCCTTTTTCTAGGAACTGGGAATCATACAAGGAACAAAGCGGAAAGCTACCATTATATGCCGAGAACCAACAGAACTACTAAGCATTTCAAAGAAGGATTATCAAAACATATTCATGCTTGGTGGAGTTAAAAGTATAGATGATCCTGACCAAGACCAGTTCCTCAGGTATGTTTGACTCTTATATTTTGTTCTTGGCACGTGGTTCTTAGGTAAATTGAATGCTATTTTTACATCGCGATGACCTTGAGGTCATTCCGATGTATTGCTATCGATTAGATTTCCATTATGTAAATTAGTTTTGGGTTTGTAACCGATCTGTAAACATGATAAATATGCGCACATAAACGAGTGCAAAATAACATTCCTTATCGTTTGATATAAATACATCTCTTCAATGAATACTGATAAAAATATTTTTGTTTACAACATAAATTAATAATATGAAAATGTTTTGTAGTTAGATATATATATATATAAGTAAAAAATCATTGATAATATCAATGCACACGTACCGAAAAATTGTGTTAAAGCATGCGGAAGAATCTCTCAAAGAACGTTTTGCGACAATACCGGCAAGGACCGGTAACTCTGTAATTGTGTTTGCGGGAAAATATGAATGCCTACTCGTATCCAATCTTAGAAAAATCGAATTTTTACAGAAAAGTGTCCACCATGCACTTGCATTGCACTATTATTAGAATAGTAGAATAGCATGATATACAAATGGATGCAAATCATATATATGTGTAACTGTTATTTTAATATAATATATAACAACAAATCAGTGTATACTGATTTGTATCACTACAATATAACAGTTATTACGGTGAAGTTGAATTTCCTGTCATTTATTCATCATCCACGCACGAACTTGTCTCAGAAAAAAATATATCTCTGTACATTAACCTCAGTTTCGGGTAAAGAGATATGTTGTTTTTTTCTGAGACAAGTGCTTTTGACCATCCTCAAGAACTTGTGATCATCCGATGTTCAGTACTTCAGTACTTTGATTTAGGATTTACTTTCGAACATTTTATGATATTTCTCGTTTATCATTTTAGACTCGAGTCATTTGTAAGAACGTAAGAGGAGATTTTCTGATATTTATGATTATATACACTTATAACGTGTCTTGTACTTTTGACACTTGAAACCCTCGCCAATTAATTATAGGGGTCCCGGTAACCAACTGGTGTTAGTAGTTTATGTGATAGACTATCACATAATGTAATTCACATCATGGAAGTACTATGTCAATAGAGTACTTCAATGTTCAATGTACAAACCAATAAAAATATGTTCCTGTTTGTCAACAAAATAGACATAATGTGATGTCCCAATGGTACTTAAACATAAAATATTACTTTCTTTTTGCAGAAGTTTATCCTTTTTACGTGGATGGCCTATAGATCTCATTCAAGAAATCCAAGATAAAACCATGTTTCACTATTATAAGTAAGTAAACATATATTTCACCGTAGGATATATATTGTACGATGATAAGTCAATTCCTGTATCTACTTAAAGATCATTGACATATACTGTTTAGCTCATACCTTTTGAAATGAAATATATTCGTCCGATCATTTAATGTAAGGAACCAAAATGTAACATCACGGATTCTAACCTATATTATTTTCTTGAGATTATATAGATCATAATGGTAATTATGACATTTTTTATGTCGGCCGGTTTTCCTCCGGAACTAATTTATATCTGGATTGTTTCATCAGCGAATTTTCATATCTGAACTCGTGTTAATACAGGGCCTTGTTGATACTATCATAAATATATATTTGTCTTTTATTATATTTTATCTCACAGGAGAGGTGATATAATAGCAAAAGAAACGCATTATTTTGATTGGATCATTGTTGTCAAATCTGTAAGTAAACACATTGTTATGAATGAATAAATGATATTAGGTCTGCAAGTCGACACATTCTTTGGAATATCACTATTTCAATATCTATACATTTGTTTGTGTGCTTTAAACAAAACTAAGGCCACGTTCAGTGCCCCTGGCTATATCACGGCGATCAGTTTTTATTGCCGGCGGAAGCCGGTGTACCTGTAAAAATCCACCGACCTTCGGTAGGAAAACTAGCAATCCTTGTCAATTAAGATCTTATTATAAGCTAACACGCCTCGCCACGAGTGGATTGATAACTCACACTTATGAGTTGACAGGCTAGTGAACTCTGTAGATAAACTAAGTATTAGATACAATACAAAGGTAACAAAGAAACAGGCCGGTAACAACCGTTGCCGGATAGTTTTTCTGCACGAGTAGTCAGGTGAAGGTCCGAGGCTATATCCGAGGACCTTGACCTGACTACAAGTGCAGAAAAACTATACGGCAGTTTGTTTCCGGCCTGTTTTTTTTGTTACCTTTGTTTGTATCTGACTTGTACGACGTTTCAAAAAAGAAGTAGTACATTTTGCATTTAGAAGAGGTACCAAAATTAAAAAGATTAGAAACTTAAATGGCCATATACCAGTTACTGTAAGTTACAGTTTAAACAAACTTTTTTTTTCACTTTCCCTTCAGCCGAGAGTTTTCTTCTCAAGAAATTCAAGAATCTAATAATTTTATAAAAAAGAACCATGTCAAGTAAAAGATGAATGTCGTACACGTTTGAGACTTTTTAAAATGCAACTTCGCAAGAAAGTATGGTATAAAAAAGATTTCAGAGGTAAGCAAGCTAACATTTAAATGCAGGATGTGCCATTCCATTCCCCCATTCCCCCTTAAAAAAAATAAAAATCGTACGTTTGTTCCCAAATATATGAATTCGATAACAATATAAATGTATAAAAAGAATGAATTTCCTATTTAAATAGTGAATGAAATGTTATGAAAAAAATGGATTCTGTCTTGTTATTAAATATATATAGGCATATATTTTGCATTTTTTTTTTAAAAATTCATGCTTATAGGTTTATGGTTTATATGTCTCTAATAGTGTTGATCAGTATTAAACACGTGTCACAATATGATCCAATCGCAGCTTACCGTCCAAATTTGGTGACATGAGTTGAACGATTTTCTTCAAGATTTGCTTCCTATTTGAACATGTATTACACGGACACTTTTTATTTATAGGATCAATCTTGCATTGGTGAGTTGGTAGGGATTTTATCTTTTGATTAGATTTGATTTTTTTATATATATTACCTGTCTTTTTTATTGAAATATAAACGTCGGTACTAGCATTTCTTTACTTTCAGCATTGTCCAGAATACTATTCATGTCCATATATTGAAAAAAAAATACATTTACGGATCGACCATTTAGCTTCAAAAGGGGGATATGTTTTTTTCTGAGTAAGAAAATTATTTAGTTTTTCAACGCTATCTATGGCATGGTATTGGTTGCAAAAAATTGATATTTTTCATTTAAATGCAATATTTTTTATTTAATTGGTATATTTCTTCATTTAAATGCAATATTTTTTTTTCAAATGGTATAATTTTTCATTTAATAGTATATTTTTTCATTTAAATGCAATATTTTTTTATTCAAATGGTATGATTTGTCATTCAAATGCAATATTTTTTATTCAATTGGTATAACTTGTCATTTTAATGCAATGTTTTTTATTCAATTGGTATAGTAGTTTTTTTTATTTATATGCAATAATTGCATTATGGGAAATTGTTTGGCGTCACAAGGTCAAATTTGCAACAACGTTTGTGATTGGTCGGTAATTGTTTGGATTTCTTCCCTTTCTTTCTAAACATGAGTGACCAAGAATTAAAAAAACGCGTCGGAATATCACGCCTCTAACTAAATCTGGCGTTCGTGCGAGTTCTTGCACTGGCTGTTAATGCCAATAATGGCTAGGTCGAGCAAAAAATGCGAGTGACAAGTAATAATAATTAAATTGACACACAACCTGTTCATGGATAGAAACAGATACCTGCGTGCATGGCAAAAACGCCTCCAATGAAAACCCTTTCTGAAGAAACTCCCCTACAGTCTACACATTGAAATAAAAAAAAATATATAGCTAGCCCCTCACCCCCCGCCCCCCTCCCCCTCTAAGTCCAGATACATGTAATCATGACGTTCTCTGATGCTATATCATTTTTTACTTTTCTTGATCCTCAGAGACATTGCAGGAGGGCAAACATAAAAAAGAATAAAAAGCCTTCTACATCTACATCTACATCTACATCTACGACATAGCGAAGCTAAGTCGTCACTCGAAAGGGGTACTTTGACCCATCACTCAAGTATAAATTTAACTTTGACGTCCTCCAACATGACAAAAAACTTTCTATATAACATTTACTAACAATAGTTCCAAATTGTGCTCAAAATTTATGTACAGGTGCAGGTTAAAAACATCATCTATCTTTTGTTTGTGTTTATTAGCCATTACAGAGAAGCTTGGTGAGTTTGGTCTTGAATTCCTTACTGCTCTCAATCTCTAATAGTTCGTCTGGTAGTTTATTCCAGTCTTTGATGGTCCTCGGAAAAAAGCTGTATTTGTAAATATCGTTGTTTGGCCTGATTTGTACATATCTTTTTGTGTTCGGTTTTGAAATGTGCGATGGAATAGGTATAGCAACTTTTTCATGGATGGCTTTATGAAAGAGCGTTATACATGCTATTTTTCTTCTAGTTTCTAATGGTGTCAGTTTCAATTCTTCTAAAAGAGTTGTAACTGTTCCAGGCTCTCTTGGGTAGTTGCTTTTGATAAAGCGTGCTGCACGGCGCTGGACCATCTCAATCTGGTATATATGTTTTTGTAGGTGAGGGTCCCATGCGCTGCAAGCGTATTCAAGGTGAGGTCGGACAAGGGCAAGATATGCTTGTTTCTTGACTTCCTCTGGACAGGATCCAACATTTCTTCGTATGAAGCCTAGTGCTCTGTTTCCTTTAGTGACTACTTTGTAAACTTGTTTGTCCCATGACATTGTGTTGGTAAGTTCAGCTCCTAGGTATGGGTTTGATGCGACTGATTCCAGGATATGTCCATTGATGTTGTAATTGAAGTTGATGGTTTGTCTCTTTTTGGTTATTGTAAGGACATAACATTTTGAAGGATTGAATATCATTTGCCAAATTTTGGTCCATTTTACCATTTTCTCAAGATCTTCTTGTAGATGTTTGCAGTCGTCCTTTGTTGATATTGCTAGGTATAGTAAGCTATCATCTGCAAACAGGCGAATTTTTGATGTTATGTCGTTCCCGATGTCGTTTATGTATAGGAAAAACAGCAATGGTCCTAAAACTGTTCCCTGTGGTACGCCAGATGTTACTTTAGCAGTACTTGATCTTTCCCCTTCCAGTGTGACTTGTTGTTCTCTTTGTGTCAACCATGCTTCTAACCAGGCAATTATGTTTCCATCGATACCATATGATGCAAGTTTCTTCAACAAACGCTGGTGTGGTACTGTGTCAAATGCTTTACTAAAGTCTAATATAAGCATATCTACCTGTTGGTTATTGTCCAGGTTTCTAGTTATGTCCTCTGCTGTTATGACTAGTTGTGATTCACAAGATCTTTTGCTTCTGAAGCCATGCTGGAAGTCCACAAGTATATTATGCTTGTCAAGATGGTTCATTATGTGTTTAAATATGATATGTTCCATTATTTTACATGGAACTGATGTCAAGGATACTGGGCGATAGTTGACTGGTTGACTCTTATCCCCTTTCTTGAAAAGTGCGATGACATTTGCAATTAGCCAGTCTTGTGGTACACTTTGATCTTTTAGTGTTTTGGTGAAGATTAGCTGTAAATATGGTGATATTGACTCTGCACACTCTTTCAATATTCTACATGATATATTGTCTGGACCATTTGCCTTGCTTGGGTTCACTCCCTTTAGTAGTTTGATTAACCCCTCTGTACTGATGTGTAGATTTGGTATTTTTGATGTTTCATTTTCAGTTATATTGGGGAAGCTATCAAAGTCTTCAATCATGAATACTGATTGAAATTGTGCATTAAGTGCTTCTGCCTTTCCTTTGCTGCTGTCTATTGCTTCTCCATTAACTTTGAGAGTTGATACTCCCACTGTTTCTCTCTTTTTAGATTTTATATATTTCCAGTACTTTTTCCCTATTCTGTATTGGTCTTTTGTGTTTGTTGAAGCTTCTGATGTTGATGGGCTTACTTCTAACATATCAAATATATACTTCTTATGTGATAAATCAAGTTCTGTCTTTACTGCTTTTCTATTTTGCTTGAATTTATCCCAGTGCTCTTTAGTTTGGTATTTCTTTGCAACTTTATATAGTCGTTCTTTTTTACGTACCATCTTCTTGATGTGTTGATTCACCCAAGGTAAGTTAAATCTAGATGTCAGATTTTTAGATGGTATATGTAGGTCCATTGCTTGAAAAAGGTGAGTTTTAAATAGAGTCCAATATTCATCGATGTTCATCTCTGTTATCTTCTCCTTGAAATTATTGAATTTGCTGTTTAAATATTCTTTAACATTCTCCATATTTCCCTACTTATATTGGTAGATTTTTCGGGGCTTGTTCTTAATTACCTTTGGTCTTGCGTTGACTGTTGTTATTATCATCTGATGGTCACTCATTCCATCGGTAATGCTCATTTTCTGCACTAGATTTTCATTAGTTGTTAGAACAAGATCTAGAATGTTCTTTTCCCTGGTTGGTTTTGTTACAAATTGCTGTAAGCAGTGTTCCTCGACAATGTCTAATGCTAGTTTATTTATTTCGTTTGAATAGTTATGACTTGATTTGATGGTGTGTCCGCCATTGGAGTCGTCTTCATCCCAATCAATGTCTGGTAAATTGAAGTCTCCAGTAAATATTATGTTAGGCAGAGTATTATTATGTGTCAATCTACTAATTGAAGTATTCAAGTTCTGTAATGGTGTAGGGTCATTATCTGGTTTACGATAAAAACAGCCAGTGTAAAGGGCTTTACAGCCTTTCATTTGTATCTTTGTCCATCCTATTTCGCAGTTAGTGTCTAGGGTGTCTTCACCATTGCATACAATGTTCTTACGTACAGCATTAATTATGCCGCCTCCTTCATGACCTTTTTCAGTTATTCGGTCTTTACGTACTATCTCGTATTGTTCTGGGTCTAATATTTCTACTGTTGATATAGTTTTGACAAGATGTGTTTCTTGCAGATGAACTATGTGAGGTTCATATGTTTCAATTATTGTCTGGAGCATGTTTCGTTTAGCTTCACTTCGCAAGCTACGACAATTCATTGTAAGGATGGTAAGTAAACCTTTATCATTTTCATTAATCATCTCTGATTTATCACTCCCCGTTGATGTAATCGAGGTGTTTATGTTGTTGTTTTCGTTGCCTTCCAGGACGTTATAATTATTTGGACTAAGTCCCCTCTTTTTTGCTACATGTAGAAAAAAAATCACCTAATTACGACAGCAGAACCAGCTCACAGAGACCCACAAGAAGAGACCTGAGCTGTGATATTCCGGAACTAATTCTTTAATAAAGACAATTCGGGATAAATTCGAACCAGCTACTAACCCATGTTACAACAATAGTCCTATGACATAGGACGTACGCTGTATATGAAGGCGTGAACTTCATATTTTGGACTATCTATAATATGTGCTCTCATGTCTTATACCGCATATCATTTTACATTTAGGATTCGTTGCTGAGCTTTTTTTACTGTTCCCATCTCCGAATCCCTTAAATAGATTTTTTTCCAGCCCCACAGTAGTTCAATAACTACTATATGTTTGCATAAATAAGTATGCAGGGCATATTTCAAAACATATTTTTTCTTCAGGACTTTTAATTGATTTACTTTTGAGTTTTCAATACTGCATTGGGAAAGGGGGGTATACAAGTAACTTTATTTTGTGACACAGTATATAATATAAATAGATACAAATCTCTCATGATTTGTATCCAACAAATTGTAGGATTGTACGTTTAGCTATTATCTAGATCAGTACAAAATGTATATAATAAGATACATTTAACAGGGGCGGATCCAGAACCTCAGTGTCTAGGGGGGAGGGGGTTCAGATTTAGATATTTGTATAGAGATGTATATATGCGAGTATTGGTAGTAATGGTTATGGTGTGTGTGTGAGGGGAGGGGGAGGGGGTTCAGATCAAAGATCGTTTCTATAATTCTAAATCTTTTAGTTTTTACCATTTCACTCTTTTCTTTATCCTTTGATCTCTATTATATTTGTCCTAAACATGCGTGAAATATTTGCCACTGGACATAAGGCAACAAAAAAACAATCAACGTATTCTTTACATTTCATCATTTCTTTATTATGTTATTTATAGGTTTGGTCCCTTCCCTTATCTATTTTTTGCACATTATTCTCTCTATGTAAACCCAATCCCTGTCCTGATAAATGGTGACTCATGCTTAGCATCATATGTGGTTATTCAAACAAGAAACATATTCATATTATAATAATTTACTGTATGCTTGGACTTATGGATAGATGTCATTAGTCCAAGATCATGTAATAAAGTAGGTCTTATAAAAATACAATAGCATTGTA
The DNA here is from genome assembly GCF_021869535.1 of Mytilus californianus. Taxonomy (NCBI): domain Eukaryota; kingdom Metazoa; phylum Mollusca; class Bivalvia; order Mytilida; family Mytilidae; genus Mytilus; species Mytilus californianus. The sequence continues at coordinate 2,023,447 of NW_026262581.1, forward strand.
ATGATGATTATATATATGTATATATATTTAACAATGCCAATTTTTTGGGAAAAAAGGATAGGAACAAGGCGTTTTTAAAACATTTTAATGGGGCGCGTTTTTTTGTTCTTCGGTAGTGAGCCAGAAGAAGTCCATTTCTGTTTTTTTTTTGCATTGGGAAGATCTTCTGGCTCTTTTCCACCTATTCTTTTTTTATAGGTTGTTTAGACGGCAGAGGCACATAACAAACATGTGGCGTCGTTTAGTCTAAATGACTAATAAATTTATGAATGCAGATATATTAGAATGTGAGCTGTGTTATAAACGTTTTTATGGCATTACAGCCTTAGTAAGACATCCCTGTAGGACGATAAACTGGATAAATATAAGAACTACACCGTCGGACAATAACAGTTAAGGGACGATTATTTGATATTCTAGGGAAGGGATTTTGATTGATTGGTGTTTAACGCTACTTTGAACACTATTGGGCGATTCCGTGGTGGTCAGTTTAAATTTATAGATGAAGGATGGGGAAGGGAAGAGAAGGTATTATTATTCATTTTAATCTGTCGCTAATCATGCCTATTTTTCAGCTCTTATCAGGCAACCATATTCATATATGAAATCCTTCTGTCCCCCACCCCAACAAATAGATAAATATCAAATGGTTTTCCACTTATTTAACACAATTTTAAATTGATTGATTGTTTGTTGCTAATTTTTAACGCCCAGTGACAAATATTTCATGCTTGTTCAGGAAAACACGAATTTAGAAGTCAGGTATAGAATATAAAAAACGAAGAGATGGAATGGGATATGATTGCTAATAAGGCAACTATCCATCGGAGTTCAAATATGAAGTGAATTTTAGCAATTATAGACAATCGTAAGGCCTTCAATGACAAAAACCTGATACAGTTTAAGTCGTCTATAAAAGGCCCGATATGAAAAGTGTGAACATTCAAACGAAAAATGTAATGGCCTAATTATACATAACCAAACAATTTACAAAATATCAAATATGAGTCGAGACATGAACCAACGACAACCACTAAATTACAGGCTCCTGACCTGGGACAGGCAAATAAAGAATATGGTAGGGTTGATATAAAAACGAAGATGTGGTATGATTGCAAATGAGACAACTCTCCACAAGAGACCATATTACACAGAAATCAACAGCTATAAGTCACCGTACGGCTTTCGACGATAAGCAAAGCCTACACCGCATAGTCAGCTATAAAAGGCCCCGAAATCACAAATGTAAAACAATTCAAACGAGAAAACTAACGGCCGAATTAATGTACAAAAAATGAACGAAACACAAATATGTATAACACAGCAACAAACGGCAACTACTGAATTACAGGCTCCTGACTTGGGTCAAGCACAAACATACAGAATGTGGCAGGGTTAAACATGTTAGCGGGATCCCAATCCTCCCCCTAACCTGGGACAGTGGTGTAACAGTACAATAAAAGAACAACCTGCACTAATCAGTTGCAATTAGTCAAAAGATCGGTACGAGACACACAAAAAAAAACTAACATTAAGACAATAGACACAAAGCACCGACATTAGAGTATTTTCAATTACTCAGTGGAAGTTTGCTCAAAGCTAATTACAACTAGTACTGAAATAAATCTTGTTCTCCCAGACTGAAGTATCAATCAGTACACAACGCGCGGCAAAGGATTTATTAAAAAAGAAAACAGTCTGAGAAACGTCAGGTTTACGTTGTATATAGATAAAAGTAGATGTGGTATGAGTGCCAACAAGACAACTCTCCATCCAAGTCATAATTTGTAAACCATTATAGGTCAAAGTACGGTTTTCAACACGGAGCCTTGGCTCACACCGAACAGCAAGCTATAAAGGGCCCCCAAAAATGACTAGTGTAAAACCATTCAAACGGGAAAACCAACGGTGCCGTCTAATCTATTTAAAAAAAAACGGTATACTTGCATATAGATCCATATGCAATGAAAGTTTTTGAAAAGTTGTGGTCCGAACGTTTTGACCATCGAAATTTTGCAATAGAAATAATAGTTAGAACCAGAAGATTTTAACAGCCAGTGCAGGACTCGCACGAACGCCAGATTTAGTTTGAGAGGCGATATTCTGACGCGTTATTTAATTCTTGGTCACTTATGTTTAGAAAGAAAGGGGAGAAATTTAAACAATTACCGACCAATCACAAACGTTGTTGCAAATTTGACCTTATGACGTCAAAGAATTTCCCATAATGCAATTATTGCATATAAATAAAAAACTACTATACCAATTGAATAAAAAATATTACATTAAAATGAAAAGTTATACCAATTGAATAAAATATATTGCATTTGAATGACAAATTATACCATTTGAATAAAAAATATTGCATTTAAATGAAAAAAATATACCATTTAAATGAAAAAAATATACCATTTAAATGAAAAAATATACCATTCAAATAAAAAAATATTGCATTTAAATGAAGAAATATATCAATTAAATAAAAGATATTGCATTTAAATGAAAAATATCAAATTTTTGCAACCAATAACATGCCATAGCTATCACCCAAATATTTTTTCGAAATTAGCACTATTATACGGTATTTGGAAAATCAGGAATCAGAACATTATTTTGTCATCTGCTTGACCACAATATATTTTTTTTCATAAAATTGGGGATCAGAATTTTTTTTTAGGAAAAAACCATAACCCCTCTTTTGAAGTTAAATGGTCAATCCCTTAGTGTACTGATATGAATAGTAATATACTGGAATTGTTTGAAAAAATATAGTTATTGATGCCAACGTAAATATTTTAATAAAAAAGACAGGAAATATGTCGGTGAAACAAAAAGTCCAAATCTAATTGAAATTTAAAGTGCCCATTAACTCACTGATCATGCATGACTGATTCTATTCATAAAAAGTGTCCGTGTAACAACTAAAAAGTGTCCGTGTATCATCTAAAAAGTGTCCGTGTAACACCCGTTAATGTACTGTTTTTCTATAGCTCTGCTGGGGGCAAAGTCGTACAAGTTGAATACAACTGTTCCATAAGATACCTTATATTCATTAATATAATCGTAGTATCAAATTATTAAACATCTTTTTCCCACGACGGATGGTACATGTGATTTATTGATTGATGTTTGCTAACGTCCAATAGCAATGGTATATATGAAGCAAATTAATGCTTGTTTATTTTTACTCTTTAGTCTATATTGACTACTTATTTATTTCTTTAGGACATGTATAATACAGTTTTGATGCGAGATGAGAACAACTTTCAATGATGTCTTCATTAAGTTTACATTAACCTTTGTATTTTAATCTTTGTTCTTATTATCGTCGTCTTCAAATGCTGCATCTGATTACAATTTTGTTTTAGTTAACAAATTATTGCTCATAGTAAATCTAACTCTTCTTGTAATGAATTATTGCTAGATTTTCTAGAAGTTCCCTTTACTTTAAAATTGACTCATGTTTAATTCGAGGAATGCATAAAGTGTCTTAATATTTACAGAACAAACAATCTCACCTTTCATTTCAGGGCAGTATTAGTGTTCTGAAGAAACTGAAAAAAGTTTTTCCATTCGAATGGAAAAATAAAGGTACCTTTTGTTTCTTTTGATATTCTAAATACTAGTTTATTATAGAGAATGTCATCAACTGTAAACTATGCTCTACTGAAAAACATCAGTTTATTTATTCAGATACAGGTGAAATGTGGAACAGTACACATATTTTTAATAACAGAACAATAGAACATACTCGCACCCTCTCGTCCAATTGAAAAACCGTATTTGTGTTTATATAATGCATAAAGTGCCGTAGAGCATGGCTTTCCATACCAAATAAAACGTTATACATAAATGATTATTCTGTAGATTCATCATTAAAGTAAACTCTTGATAACTGAAAATAATAAAGTTCAAAATTAACTGGAGCAATTTTTATAAGAAAGCAGACAAGTAAATAGTTTATCAAAATTGGTTGTCTAACAAAGTTGACTCTATAATCTCATCTATGTATACGAATTTCATTGAAAACAGGCTGGAAAATTGAATTTTTCTGAAAAGAATGCAATTATTCTTTTACTACATGTCCCCGTCACTCAGTACTTAAATATTACTTATGAACGTCATTCTGTATTTTTGGAATCTAGTAGGTGTTTGGACTTTGTTTTGTTATGCATGCAGATATTGAGTTTAAAACTGTTTAAATGCAACTAATCGTTTCCGCGTTCTGTTTTGAATTACTAATTTCACTTAATAATTGAGCCAATATGGTCATTCGTGTCGTCCTTACACATCTTGTACTCTTATTGAGAATTCAGAACTCGCCAGGTGGTGTTTTATAAGAATTTCCTTATAAATCAATACTGTTGCTTCTGTATTTTTGTATCGATTTTGAGGGTATACATCATCAGCATATCAAGTGTATTTATTTACCAAAAATTCATTCAAGATATCAGGCTTATAATTTTGTACGTCAGACGTTCCGGCTACATAAGACTCAATATTCATTTATTTTAAAGCAAATCCTTGGGAATAAGGTGAAGTCGTTTGTGTTATGCAGCGCTTTTGATAAAAAATATAATTATTGAAGTTAGCTTAAAAAAAGCAGAACTAAATTTCAAATATTAGAAAACATTTTTTTATTAAGGTAAATGCAATTAAGATAGTTTAAATACTTTTATATTTATAAATATGTTATATTTTGCATACAGTGGGGTATGGGGGAATTAAAATTTATTCTAGCTTGATATTTTCAAACTCCGATCAAGCTAGAATAAATTTTAATTTCCCCATACCCCACTGTATGCAAAATATAACAAATTTATAATTATAAAAGTATTTAAACTATCTTAATTGCATTTACCTTAATAAAAAAATGTTTTCTAATATTTGAAATTTAGTTCTGCATATTTTAAGCTAACTTCTTACTTTTTGATAAATGTATTTACTTTTAATATGAAAGTCATTTATCGGTACCGGTTAGTATTCTATAAAAAAACCGATAAATGACTTTCATGTAAAAAGTAAATACATTTATCGAAAAGTAAGAAAAAATAAAAATAAATAATTGAATAAATACATGTAAGCGTATTATGGTGATGGAGGGGAAAATAAAGGCAACAGTAGTATACCGCTGTTCGAAACTCATAAATCGATAGAGATAAAAACAAATCCGGGTTACAAACTAAAACTGAGGGAAACGCATCAAATATAAGAGGAGAACAACAACACAACAAAAACACAACATTAAAATGTAACACACACAGAAACGAACTATAATATAACAATGGCCATTTTCCTGACTTGGTACAGGACATTTTAAGAAAAAAATGGTGGGTTGAACCTGGTTTTGTGGCATGCCAAACCTCCCGCTTTTATGGCAACGTCAAACACAACACCAAAACGACAACATCACATGACAGGTTCACAAATACAAATAAATGGGAGAACATATTGACAAAGAAACACACGAATAATAGCTAACAAAAGGTACTAGGCTTAAAATTCAATACGCCAGACGTGCGTCTCGTCCACACAAGACCAACCAGTGACGCTCAGATGAAAAAAGTTTGAAAGCCAAAACAAGTACAAAGCTGAAGAGCACCGAGAACCAAAACTTCCAAAACGTTGCACCCAACACGGCCAGGGTTTTCTTCCGGGGACAAGAACATCCTTATTATTTAGAATAAAATATAATTTTGAAAACAGTAAATTTTATAAAATGACTATATAATAGATATACATGATAAAACCGAAGTGGGGACTAACTACAGAATACAAACGGATACATAACATAAAACAACTTAATCCAACACATAAAAATACACAGCCGAGTTAGCCAAAGCCTCAACGCACAAAGTGACGTCACATTTGAAATTCTAAAAAAACACACAAAGTGACGTCACATTTGAATTTGTAAAAATATTTCCTAAAAAATAAGATAGGATTAGGATTGATTCAAGATTAGATTTGTAATACTGACATTACATTTATTAATAACAATGAAAATTACAATACTTATTAATATCAAATTGTGGTAGTAATTAGATAATTAATTGTATTATCTAGCTATGTCTTTGATATTCTTTATATATAGGTTTTAAAATGGTTTCATTGACAAAAATTATATTCTAAGCAAGTTGATGTGTTTGTGGTTTTTCTTTTTACTATTTTGTTGTATTTCTTATGTTATAATAACATGTTAAACAGTTTTTAAAGACATTTGAATGTTAAGTGTCTTCTGCAGAAACACAAAAAAAATCGATATGAATACTCGTATACTTCTTGTTCTTACAAAGACAATTTCGGTGCTATTTAATTTCGGCATTGTTGAAATTACCATAGATTATTTGTCTTCTATAAAAAATATTCCAAGATCAAATATATCTGAAGTTAGCAAAAATCACAGATGCCAAATTTATAACGTGAAAGCGTTTTTGATCATTTTCATCAGGTACTACATATCCCAAGTAATAATTGTTGTATTGAAACAGAGTTTTTAAAATGCTACAAATTTAATATTTACTCAACAGCTTGTTAATGAGAAAATTTTGCTGATTCCTTGAGCAGATTTGTTTGCATACTTTATTTGTAAAAATACAATGAAAAATGCTTAAATATTTGTGTTTCACTTGTAAGAACCATAAAGTAATGTTTTATTGTTACTAACACATACTATTTATTCACGCTATGTTTTTATAAATACAAAATGATTAATGTGTATCTTCTGTGACCGAATACTACTAACTATCATAAATGTCCGTTCCTTATTATAGTGAAAACAGAATTTGTTTCTGAAAAACAGAAACGAGACATGGCTGAACAAAAAGATATGAACAGACGACAAGCTTTAACGGAGTTAAATATACCAACAAGAAATGCTCAGACTGATGATGAATATTTAGAAGAGTTTCCTGGAAAATATAAAGTTTTTAAACATCCTATAGATGCCATTGAATATATAGACATGACCAATGGCCGATATATGGAGTCGGTACCGGAAGTTCCCAGCAACCGCTCTAGTTTCAGTTTACCGGATATTGCATCAGAAAACAAAGTACCAAAACATAGTCGCAGTTCATTTCAAAATATACAATCATTATACTTACCAACACTGTCCGAAGACACAGAAAGCTCTGTAGACTATGCATATAATACTAGGCAAAATAAAAAAGAAGTTGGTACAGGAAAGTTATTATTTAGTACAGGTAAAGTTTTCTACAATGTATGCCAAGGAATTTTTACCAACTACTGGGAACTGTATATTTCCCTGACAATTTTTTTTTATCTTTGAAAGGGATTTTTCAAATGCATTTTTTCTGTTCAGAAGCAGTTTTCTGAAAAAAATTGAAAACAACATGTTTAATAATTTCATGCGTCCGAAGCGCTTTTCTGGATTTACCTTCATCAGGAACGCTCAAAGCCAAACATTTGAAATCCGAGGGATGTATAAGTACCGAAACAGTTGAAGAGCTATATGACAAAAATACATAAAACAAATAGCCAAATTCATCTAAGGTCAACTTTGCCTGAGGGAGTTGAAACCTTAGTTTCTTTATAATTTATAAATTTATAAACGGACAATTTTAGAAAGGTTTGTTATAAATCATGTTATAAATTGTAGATATTGTTGTTGTGTATTGTTCTGAAATATAATTTATTTACTTTAAAAAAAAAATGATTGATTTTTGTGTTCTTTGAAAAGTCTTTATAGCAATTACAAATTCTACTCAATATGTTTGTTTTCAAACTACAAACATCATTCAAACCATAAATCAATTTGACAAAATGTATGAATATTATTTTAGATACAAGAAGAAAAGAAAGCATAATTGAGCTAGAAAAAGAAATGATTGGATTTCAGGAAGAAAAGTTAACATATAGGGATGATATAGATACTGGTATCAAACGAAAGGTAAAATACTTGAAAACAGTGAACATTTAGCTGGTACAAGGTACTCTAAAGTATCAAACAATGATACATGTCTGACAGGAGATGCCTACAGTCAATGCACCTGCCCCTATGAAGTTATTGATTTAATACTGATTTCACTCCTTTTAAATGTTCGATAAGTTAACCGAAAAGGAGAATAAAATACTCGATAATATATATATAATAGAGCACCACAATCATAATGACAAAACAACCATCATAATTAATTTAACTGCTCCTTACTACAGATATATTCAGTGTGTTCAAAAAGTGAAAAAAAAATATTTTTCAGGATCCAGACCATATAACAGAAGCTGATTTAAAGCCAGAATTTGTTAATATACAAACTCTAATTAAAGGTCAAGTATTTGTAAGTATGACTTGATCTAAACAAAATAATAAAACAAAATTTGAAATGAGCTAGGGAGAAATAGAAGATGCATAGGTTAGACTAAATTGGATAAACAAAACCATGACAAAAAGAAAAGACAACAACGTACATTTCAATACACGCAAAGCCATAGATTGAAATACACGAACCCAACCGAAAATCGGGGATACAATCAGTTGCTTTAGAGGTTACGCAGAAATTCAAAATAAACATGTGTTGAAGTTATCCGTAATAATGAAGTTTCTGTCTTATTGTCGTGTTCTCTACATTTCATTTTATATAAACTCTATACGATCAAAGTTGGCCTGCAAGGGAATTAGTGTAGATTGGCAAGAGAAAAATAAATTTTTCAAACACCTAGCCTGCAGAAAATTACCATTGATGAGTTCCTGCTTTGATAAGGAAAACAATTTTACGCTGCCTATAGTCATGATTTATCATTTGACTATTACATGAAAGGATAGTTCATTATTCATTGATATGATAATATATGAAAATGTGCTTACTTGTGTTATTTCGAAAACAAAGGAAGGGAGATATACCAAAACATAAGCAGAAATGACTATGTATTAGCTTTCTCGCGAGGTACGCTAGACAAGAGAAAATACTTCAAAGTATACACAAACAAATACTAAATGTAATAACATGTATTTCTTTGTTGTTTGCTTCCCGTGCAGTGGAAAATAGTTCATACATAGTTAGAACGAAAATATGATATCATGTACAAACTATGAGAAGGATGTGTATTTTTCACATCGTATCAGAACCCAATTCTTTACTCTGGTTACAGGGATTAGCAGATTTGATATTAGATCCTCAACCAAACTTCTGTGTTGTAAGCAATGGTGCTGACTGCATCCTGATAGATAAACATTTTTATATGCAACATACAACAGATCTCCTGAAGAACAGGCTCCGGAATGAAGTGAGATATCAATATAATGTGTTAGATTAATAGATACAAATATTTTTCTCTATGATCAGAATGTCATTAAGCCTCACTTGCAAATAATCATCGCATCAAACAGAATATTAAAAATATATAACACGCAACTGAAACATTCATGAAAGGAGTAGGCCCGGTAAGACCCCCTTTTGACCGCAAAATATAGCATTTTTACAAATTTGTTAAAATGTAAACTTTTAGTTTTTCATTGGAAAGCAGAATACTTTTGCTACATAAATATTGGCTTTTTTTGACAATACAATGTGCATGCATCAGGTACTAGCATGATTAATTCATGCAAAATTACCGAAATCTTCACAATTTTAACATTTGTGCTAATTTTAGACGGTTTTTGTCTAAAATGGAAGGGGCCGCACTTGTGTTCAGTCATAATATTTAAATATGTGTTGTACTTGATGATATTACACAACACATATAAAGGTTGAGACTGAACACGAGTGTGGCTATTTTCATTTTAGACAAAAACCACCTAAAAAGTGACGTTTTATGACATATTTGATAGATTTTTCATATTTAAGCTTGAATTTCAGCGTCTTTAATGACCAAATCAGTTCAAACATGTTCCAAAAAACTAATTGAATCGACTGAAGTAGACTCTTAAGTGTTTAAAAAAATGTCAAAAATCTTTCATCAGATGTACTTCAAATGTTAGGCCAAAATTAGCCCTTACCGGACCTTCTCCTTTAAATAATTATAAAGAACACATTACACATTCCCAGTCTGGAAATTCACCACTAAATAGTTACATTCAAATTACAGAATAATGAATATGTTAGTCACATGTTTTGCATCCATTTGCAGTATTCAATATCCAAGTAAGTAATAACTATAGCTTATATGATAACTATAGCTAGCTTATATAAAAAGTACTCACGCTATAAAAGAGAAAGAATATTCTTAGGGGCAATACAAAATCGTAAATGAAAAAATATACAACACCATGGCAAAAAGATAAAAACAACAAAACGAAAATAATAACAACAACAACAAAACATGAAAAAGGTAGATGCAAGTTCTTTCGTTCTACGAATGACTGTATTTTGGTATTCTTTCCATTTTTGCTAATCAAAATACAATGAAAAACAATATCTCATTGCTCTCATTATGTCTTTTTTCAGTTATGTCCCTATCCATCAGAGGAAGAGATGCAGTCACGTTTACAGAATACTGTGGACTGGGAAGCTTACCGAAGTGATATTATGTTACAAACTGTCAACACTGTTAAACCTAAACGTCCAACCAAACAAGTTATTCATGTCTGATACTTCATTCAAATGGTTATTTTTATTTGAACTGTGCCAAATCTATTTATTGTCATAAATCATTGAAGTGCTTGTCATGAAATGTTAGTTTTTATTTGCCTTAGTGTCACATTAATAAGAATTCTCTCCAGATCTCTTCAAATAAACAATTTCACCAGTAAAAGGGATCTTGTTGAACATATTATTATCATTTGAATGTTACTTTTTTCATTCATACACCAATAGACAGAAATATAACGTCAAATGTCACCATCAATTAGTTATTCAAATATCATAAAAGCATATTTTGCATACGTCACTCCGCATAATTTTACACATAATATTCTTTGTAATTTCTTTTTAATAAAGGAGTGAAAGATACCAAGAGGACATTCAAAACTCATAAGTCTAGAAATACATACAGCGCAATGGCAAAAAACTCATAAGTCTAGAAATACATACAACACAATGGCAAAAAACGAAAGACGACGAAAAGACAAACACGATATATGTATTGTATTAATACTTTTCAAAATCTGTAGAAATTCTATTTTTAAAAGTGACTGTTGCAGGACAGCCTGCAACCGTTTTAAGACTGGTTGACTGGAAGTGAAGTGTTGACTGCATGTCTACATTAAATTGGTCATTTACTTTACTTCAGTGATCTGTCGATTGCCAGCTTTGTCTTTGTTTTTTTTTAAACTAATGTCCACAAATGTTTATCTTTTTTAAGTTTAGAATTTAACACTTAAAGACTGTGTTCTCAGCCAGCGGTTGATTTGTTCTTCCTTGTAAATTATTTAAAAGTAGCAAAACAACAAAGTACATTCGTACCATCGTGTGACAAGGCAACAATTTAGCAAACATTTGATGGTGTCATTATGGACTAACGATCTATATGTTCAAATCTCGAGGACTAATTTCTTATAAAGACATAGAGCTTCTTTTTACAATAAATTAAGCCAAAAGTGGTTTTCCGGTGTTTAAATCTCCCAAATCGATTAGGAATAGATAAATCAATGAAATCAAACAAAAACTGAGGGAATCCCATAAACTCCAACAGGAGTGAGACGGACTGCGTCGACTTAGTAAGCATTTCATGCAATTCATGCACCACTCGCCATTCGTATCCACACTCGGTCAAAATGTCACAATCAGAAATAGCTAATTAGCTTACAACTGGCTTTTGTCCTTGTGTTTGATAAAAAAAAACGCCTTAACCTTACCGACTTGCATCCGTCTATGATTTAAAAGGAGCATTGTAGTAAGGGTAAGATACTGGAGTTGAAGATAACATTTAATTAAGTTTTTCGAATGCAGATTGCTGTTTGGGCCCCACTTACATTCTTTTCATGACAAAACTAATGAAATTTTCTTTTCCCTTTCCGACATTTTTCTGGTTTTGACGTTAATTCAGACAAAAAACTTGTTACTTAAGAATTTTTGTAGCACAATCGCCTTTAATATCAACAAAAATCAAGAATCTGGCAAATACCTTCAGCTAATTTGGAGTAGCAAAATCAAAAACTTTGTCAGGATCATTTCCAACTCCCTTTGAAGATACAATATGGCCTATATATTTCATTTTTTGTTGAAGAAAGGGACATTTTTAAAGTTAGAATTTTAGACCACATTTTCCTAAATGGAGACTTTCGCTGACACAAAGTAGGGGTGTTGCATATTGTTGAAGGCCGAATGGTAACCCATAGTTGCATACATCCGTGTCCCTGCTGAACATTAAAAATGTATCATTGTTGAAGGACTCTGGTGAATAGTTGTACTATTGGCAATCATACCACATCTTTATTTTTATATTTAATGTTGTTCAAACGTATCAGAAAAATTATGAAGTATTTTTTTAGATGTAGATCTCCAAATAATTTTCCATAATACATTGATACATCGTTGGGCCGGACATTTGACAAGACTAACGGTTATATTCCTAAATCATAAAGGTCAGCAGGGAAATGCAGTTCGGTGTTCGTAAGCTTTCGCTATTGCCACTTGATAATAACCCGACTTCGTATCGACGTCCTTAAAGTGCTTTGATCAGGCTAAAAAATCTAAATATTCATGGAAGTGCATAACTATCTCTGCTAATTTATTGTTAATTGCACTGTATTCAGTGCACATTCTCATATACATTTTACGGCCTTTACAATGTCGTAGTACAACCGGAGAATATCACAGGGAAGGTAAAGATCGAATGACACCACTGCTTTAATTGCTCTCTTGCTTCTTCATACATTGATTCTTCTAACGCGCTGTTTATCGGCATTTCGTCAGTGAGCTAAATTGTGTTCTGTATACCACGATCAAAACCAATATCTGTATCTCCCTGAGAAAAATATCTTTAAATATTAATAGTATGTTTTTTCATTTACTTTTTTTCTCCATTTGATAAACTTTCAAAATAATGTTTTACAACATTAAGTGTTTTATTTTGAGATATTTCTGAAGGATTCGATGCCTGTTTGTTTTCTTAGAAGGATTTGTTACCTGAATTTCATCACGTGTGTTAACGGGTTGAATTTCACACGCCATGCTTCTCTGTGTTGTAGTAGTCGTTCTGGTCGAACAGTTATACATTGTAACGCCGAAAACTCTTTGCCATTACTTATAATTATATATGTGACTAGTGATAGGCATAAATATAAGTCTCCGGTTGTGACGGACCTCAAAGTTGGTTGTAACAGTGAAGTATGATAATTAATACCATTATCAACAAATCTAGATATGGATTTTCTAGTAAGTTTATAAAACAAATTGCTTTGATCAAATTAGGAGCGTGAAATAGATTTCAAATGCAGCTTAAGATTGAACATAACATGTCATTTGAATCTGAAGATTTAATCTTATCTACTGCTCTTAGCTTATTGGTCAATCTTCTAATATGTTTGAAAACTACATCCTCTGAATTACACTGTTTAACACTATAAACTGAAGACCATATAGTCAACTGATTAAAAAAAACTTAAGTTTAACAAAAACTTCTCAAACGCTTCTAACATTTGTTCCGATTCAGTTTCAGAAAATTCTGCCCATTTTTGTATACTAGTAGATACAATATTAAAATGTTTACAAAGTTATTAAAATGCACACAAATATGAAATTAAAACAAAGTTACATAAAAGATTTGGCAATGAAAATGTGGTTCAATCAAAGTCAAATTCCATCAGTTTGAATAATAAAAAAATTCAAGGTTCATATTATTTTTGGAAATTTAAATGAAGTGCTTCATATGTATGTACAATTACTACACCCTTTGACAATCCTCTCTCTCTTCAACAAATATGATTACCATTATAACACACACTGTTTTAAGAAGAAAGTAAAATAACAAAAATACCGAACTACAAGGAAAATTCAAACGGAAAGTCTCTTATGAAATGACAAAATCAAAAGCTCATTCACATCAAAGAATGGAAAACAACTGTCATATTCCTGACTTGGTACCGGCATTTCCTTATGTAGAAAATGGTGGATCAAACCTGGTTTTATAGCTAGCTAAAACTCTCACTTTTAATACAGTCGCATAGAATTCCATTATATTGACAACAATGTGTGAGTAAAACAAATACACATCATAGGAAAAATGTCAAAAATTGGGGTAGAGCAGGCAACATTGTGTTATAATCTTAATCACTATAAAAACAAACATTTGTCAACAAAGAAAAACAAAATGGTATATAGACACTCTATAGACAAAGGACATAAGCAAACATGAACGACAAGAATACAAAAAAATTGACTATAGCACAATAACACAATGGCGGTATATGTATAAATACCGAGCTACGACAAAAGGATATTATCAAAAATGGACTAAACAGTAAAGATTAAAAATATACAAAGACAAATAAAAAGAACACTCTAACACGTAATTAAGATGATAAACAAGTCAGTACCTACAATCTATACTTCAAGACCATCATGTATTATTTGTGAAGTTGTTACTGATCATGAATATCTACTTAAATAAGTTTGGATTGTTAATAGAACGAACATCATCCATATATCTGAATGTGAAATTAAATGATCTGGCTTCTTTGATCTCTTGTTTTTGACAAATGTCTGAAGGAACTCCGATTCATATGAAAATAAAAAAGAGGTCGGCAAGGACATTTCGTTCCCATAGGAATGCCGCCAATTTGTTGAAAAATTCGACCTCCAAATTCAACAAATTTGTTGTCAATAAGAAACTCCATCATACTGGTCACTTGTTAAGGATAGGGGTGCGTTTTAAAAGTCCGTGCATTTTCATAATTTCCACCAAAAATATATCAAAACCGTTATGTTGTTTATACCAGAAAAGATACAACTCGATATGAATAAGGTAGAAAACTCACAGACTCATAAAGGAATAACGAGTCTCCTTTCAACATTTAAAAAGAGAGGCGAAAGATACCAAAGGGACATTCAAACTCATAAGTCAAAAATAAACTGACAACGTCATGACTAAAAAAAAAGAAAAACAATAGTACACAAAACACAACATAGAAAACAAAAGACTGAGCAACACGAACCCACATCAAAAACTGGGGGGATCTCAGGTGCTCCGGAAGGGTAAGCAGATCCTTCTCAACATGTGGCACCCGTCGTGTTGCTCATGTTAGTACATTGTGAACTGAATTGCTAAAAAAATCATGGGATCACTTTTGAGGCATTCATGTCAGAAGCTTAAAACCATAGTTGAAGTTTTTTGCACTATTGTTAAATCGCCTAAAATGTTTATTCCGTTAGTTCTTTAATTATTAATAAAAATATGTAATGTTTTTTTTATTGTTTTGAGATTGCCACCGTATTTTTTTCTGTCTTATTCGTATTCGGACTCGGTCGGAGTTATTCACTTATTGTAAATCTCTAATGAATCTTTCGGTAGTTTAGATCGCAAAAAACAGCAAATGATCGGTCCAGATTTTTAATGAAACAAGTGAATTATGATGCAGGGATAAAATTCATGTGTAAATCTATTCATTTAAATAAAGAAAATTGTGTTATGTTATTAATTAACACATACAGTAAAATTCTGATTGATTACAACAAAAATAAAAGGCAAGAAGGTTCTGCATCTTATAGTGAACATTTACGTCAGAAATAACCTTCTCATGGTAACACTATGGAATTTCAAAGTAACAATGGAGTGCAATCTTAAATCAAAGTTCATATGCTCCTCGAAACGCACATAATATCATAAAAACCATTTGTAAATTTGTGGGTTCGTGTTAATTATTTAAAAAAAAATGAAATTAAAAAAACACTGACACATCAGATAAAGTTCATAAAAATCATTTTGCACTTTATATTAAACAATATCAATAAAATAGTATCATGTGAAACAGTTGTCATTCGTGCTTCTCTTTGTTAATTATTAATGAGATAATTTAAAGATCTTTCACCACGATTTATGTTTTCTTTGCATGTAATCGTGAGGCATTTACAAATTAAAGAAGTATTTTGCTAAAACTTTTTCACGAGATTAAAAAGGTGAACTTGACATTTTTAATTGACGTTACCTGATAGGCGATCTTATCTTTTATAAAATACACTTCGATTCACATGAAAAGTGAACCTTTAAGATATGTTCTGTTTATATAATTTCATGTCTTATGTACCTAATTAAAAAAGTCAACACGGGTGATAATATATTCATAATAAGTTAGCTGAGATAAGTCTTTTTTATTTTGTACTTTAAACTCGTTGAATTTTGAAAGTTCTTAGAGCCAAATGAATTTTTAATGACCATAAAAAAACATTTCTGTCTTTTAAATGAGAAAATTCCTTTTGTGGCCCCACATTGGTATTTCATTACAATACCTTTGGTTAACAATTGTTTTAATTACATTCATTTGTAACGAAGGAAAAACGAAAACGAAATCATAAACGACTGTGGGTTTTAAGTAACTATTGTCGAGTTAAAATGCACGGTAAATTAGCTTCTTTATCTGCAGAACATAATATAAGTTACAATTACTAACCTCCGGAACTAAAGCACAGGCAAATTATTCAACAAAACATCAACTTTGAAAATTATTTGGATAATTATTTGATAAAGTGTACAATGGCAACATTGATAATGTCCAACAAGAATGATGTTGATCAATCGAAGCCATTTTCCTACAGCCCGTATTATCTAAAGAGTATCACAAGGCACCGGAAAAATAAAAAAACATTAGTTGAAACTTCATCACCCTGGAAAGACAGCTTTCAAAACCCCCTGGACACTTTGGAGGAACAGAGCGAAAATTCATCCAGCACCCAACCTGAAGATTCACCAAGAAATCTGACTGAGTTGACCAAGAGCAAAACATATTTGGAGATAAAAGCGAAATTGATTCAAATTGCAAAATCGAGAAAGAAAGCAGTGGACAATTATTACACCCAACATTTCCGGAACAAAAAATTCCAATTAGCTGTAAGAAAAGTAATTATTTGTCTACGGTGGACAGCGTTTTATCTATTGAGGTAGGTCAACCTTAAGATGTTTTTTAAATAAAAACTGTTGCAATTATTTTAAAATAAAACATTATTCAGACGTAAAGAATGAGTTTTCCATTCGTTTGTTGTGTTCAAACTTTTGATTTTGCCATTTGATAAAGGACTTTCCGTTTTGAATTTTTCGTGGAGTTCGGTATTTTTGTTATTTTTTACTTTTTACAACTTTTTTCCAGATAGAACAAGATAGTATGGTGACCACTTTAGTTGTATATTTGTCAGAAACCTTCTTCCCGCTATCGAAACTTTGAATTTCGAGTGGGGTATGCCTAGCACGACGATTTGTGCAACTTGTTGGTTTTTTGTATTGATTTAAAACAGCAACAATAGTAATTCATTTAGTTTTTTTCTAATTCAATGCAAAAGTAAAACAATTAAGAATTTTGTTTATATATTAGATAAAATAGTTTAATATCTGATGGTATCAACAGTAATTATGATTGATATAATGTTTAAGTCTTTTTAACTGCAAATGAGTTCAATTCTGTGCTCACTTTGTATTTTCATTTTTAATCATTTGAATGAAATTAAAAAACAGAAGCAGTAGGATTTTTATCAGTCATTTTTTTATTTGTCATACAGATTTTGATTTTGTGGCCATCCACAAAATGTTATGAAGTATGCATACAGTAAAATTATTTTCGAAAATCGAAGAAACATGAACCCAATATTTGTTTTCTATAGTTTCAACAGTTTATTTTCTATTGTTTAAATAGAATATACTATATAGAATTTGATACTTCGTTTTCTGGATTTGCGAAAAGTCTGGTTACATAATCATCGGTAAAATGTCAAGCGAATTCTTCCCAGGAAATGAATTAAATTTAAAAAAAAAGAAATTAAATACATGCATTGTTATCATTGTTTATCTGCCTGCATCATCCATCAGATTATTATTAAATGTATTTAACCAATTCAAATGTTATGTATAAAGGGGGATATGGAATATACTTCAAGAGACAGCAACCCAACAACACAAAAAACCCTCAAAAATATTTAGTGGACATATATGTGTTCAAAAAGCGTATTCACTGTATCAATATCTAATGTGTATTTTTTATTTAATAACCTGAATTCGAAATTAAAGTAAAAATGTCACTTTTATGAAGAACTCAGTTTATAATTCAGGTATAAGACGGAATTAACATTCCATTACAAGTAACAAAAAATATTATTTTCCACTTTAAACGAATGGTATCCATCTATATGTACAACTTTATAATAAGATTAAATATGTTTTCCTTAAGTGTTTAACAAATTACGTTTTTTTTCCCTTTTAAATGGCCATAAAGCTTCACATTTTTTGCTTATGAATTTGAATGAAACGAAGTCATCCGAGAAAAATCCAGTTGATAGCTATAAAATTAAGATGCAATTAACGAAGAAATATTATATAAACATAAATTTGAAAAATGACACTTATATTGAATATAATATATACCTTTTAACTTCATGTTGCCGTAATACGTGGGAGATATTACTTAATATTCCATGTTGCCTTTAGACAACAATCATTATATCAAATATTATTCTGGAAAAGGAAAGAGAAGGAAAAATGTCAACTTTACATCAAGTGAAACAAAAAAGGAAGAGAACACTAAAAATGTGTATGGAGGTTGTAGTAGCTGTCCAAATTTTACACTTTAAACGGTAGGTATAATTATTTATTTTTCATCCAAATAAAATTTTCTAATCACATGTGTTTCTATCATTTTTTCAAGACGACAGTTTTCTCGAATTCACAATTGTTACAAAATATTCATTTCAGTTCAAAGGATACTATACAAGAAGCAAAACGGCTGTACACTGAAATGCAATTGAGAACATCAGATTATGAAACAGTGGATCTTATGTTTGACAAATCCTCATACAAAGCCAAAACCGCGGTAAGTCAAAGTACCAACACTAACTGAATCAATGACGACATAATCTAGTAAAAATATCGCAAGTAAAGTGTCGCATTTCATACAATTGATTAAATGTAATACCTCCAACTTAGTGTCGACTATTCATATTATCAACTTACCATAATGCAATATATAGTGTCGACTTATACTATCAGCTTACCCTAATATGAGATATAGTGTCGACTTATCATACTATCGGCTGACCCTGATATGAGATACAGTGTCGACTTATCATACTATCGGCTGACCATAATATGATGTACAGTGTCGACTTATCATACTATCGGCTAACCCTAATATGATATATAGTGTCGACTTATCATACTATCGGTTTACTCTAAAATGAGATATAGTGTCGACTTATTATACTATCGGCTTACCCTAATATGATGTATAGTGTCGACTTATCATACTATCGGCCTACCCTAATATGACATATAGTGTCGACTTATCATAATATCGGCTTACCCTAATACGATTTATAATGTCGACTTATCATACTATCGACTAACCCTAATATGAGATATAGTGTCGACTTATCATACTATCGGCTTATCCCAATGTGAGATATAGTGCTGACTTATCAATATATCGGCTCACCTTAATACGATATAAAGTGTCGACTAACCATACTATCGGTTTACCCTTTATACGATTTATAGCGTCGACTTATCATAATATCGACTTACCCTAATATGAAATATAGTGTCGACTTATCATACTATCGACTTACCCTGATGTGAGATATAGTGCTGACTTATCAATATATCGGCTCATCCTAATATGAGATATAGTGTCGACTTATCATACTATCGGTTTACCCTGATATGAGATATAGTGTCGACTTATCATACTATCGGTTTACCCTTATATGATATATAGTGTCGACTTATCATATTATCGGCTTACGCTAATATGATATATAGTGTCGACTTATCATTGAATCTGTATACTGTATAACATCTTATTAATAGTACCGCCTCGGTGGTCTCGTGTTAGCGTGTTCGCCTCGAGTACAGGAGGTCGAGGGTGCAAACCCCGGCCTGGTCAAACCAAAGACTTATTATTATTATTAATTAGTATTTGCTGCTTCTCCACAAAGCACGCGGCATAAAGGAGTAGGAACAAAGACCGGTCTGCTCGGAGTCAGAAATTAGAATACTGTGTCCGGGTAGGGTGACATGTCTTCCTGTGGACTGTAATAGCACGTTAAAATCAGACTTAGCATGACGGTCTAGTACAAAGCAGGGTAAAAATTCAAATTACATTAACATTAATTGGCCGCTGGACGTTTAGCAGCCATCCATCATCATCATCCAATAAAAAGTTGGTAAATCTTACTGTCAGCTTACCATAATACATCCAATCTAGTGTCTACTTATAGCTGTATCAGTTTACTATAGTACCTCCAATATACAGTCGACTTATCACTGTATCCTTTTACAAACCCCATAAAATTGTCGACTTTTCATTGTATCGGTAAACTACAGTACCTCCAATGTACAGTCAACTTATCAGTGTATCGCTTTACCTGATACCTCATAATAGTGTCGACTTTTCATTGTATCGATACACTATAGTACATCCAATGTAGAGTCAACTCATCAGTGTATCGCTTTACAATGATACATCCTGAAAATGTCGACTTTTCAATATATCGGTACACTATAGTACCTCCAATGTAGAATCGGCTAATCAGTATATCGTTTAATAATGATACCTCCCAAAAGTGTCGACTTTTCAATGTATCGGTACACTATAGTACCTCCGATGTAGAGTCGACTAATCAGTATATCGTTTTATAATGATACCTCATAATAGTGTCGAATTTTCACTGTATCGGTATGATAAAATACATCCAACTATATGTAGACGACTTATCGTTTTAACGGTTAACTATAACATCTCCATTTTAGTGTCGACTTTTAAATGTATCAGTATACAATAGGTTACATCCAATTTAGTGTCGATTGATCATTGTATCGGTTTACAATAAAACATAATTATAGTGTCGACTTTTCATTGCATTGGTATGATATAGTACCTCAAATTTAGTGTCGACTTATCATTGTATTAGTATTCTTTAATACATCCAATCTAGAGTTGAGTTATCATAGTATTGTACACTATAGTACCTCAAATTCAGAGTCGACTTACATTGTATCGGTTTACGATAATACATCATAATAGTGTCGACTTTTTATTGTATTGGTATAATATGATACCTCCAATCTAGTGTCGACTTATCATTGTATCAGTATACTTTAATACATCCAATCAAAAGTTGAATCATCATTGTATGGTATACTATAGTACCTCCAATATAGTGCCGCGTAATCATGTTTCGACACAGCCTCGGTGTTCTCGTGGTAGCATGCTCGCCTCGAAAGCGGTAGGTCTTTTGTTCAAACCCCGGTTGCGTCAAACCAAACAAGTTTGCATTTATGAGTACTAACTAACTTTTATATGATTTTCAGGTTAGAATTTCAAAGGAAACACGAAGAATACTGATGAAATCACCACACCAGCGAACGGAAGAAGAAGTATTTAGGGTATTGTATAGCATTATAATAGGCAAACATCCCGTTGTTAAATTGCGTCGGGGATTAAGGGATTAGCAATGAACTAAGACAATGTATGATCAAATTGCAAGCCAAGAGATGTGGCATTAAATTTAAATCCTCGATAAAAATGTTTGAATATTTTATTTATTTTTGTGACACAGACCGTTATGTTTCCTCTATTTCTATCAATGCCTATATCGTTTGAGGGAATATTCTCTCTTCCTCTGTGTGTTTATGTGGGTGTGTCGTGTTAGAAAGGAAAGACCGACATAGGTAACTACCATATCTTAACATCATAAACAGCATTAAGAAGTGTGTTTATGTGGGTGTGTCGTGTGAGAAAGGAAAGACCGACATAGGTAACTACCATATCTTAACATCATGAACAGCAATAAGAAGTGTGTTTCTTGCATGTGTGTATGTTCAAGCACGTTGAAAGGCCAATCAATGAAAGAGTTTTTCTGTTTTTACTAAACACATCAATTTGAAATATTACTGTCACTTGAAGCAATACACCCAAAGTCTAAATGGATATATTAAGTAAGTAAGTTTAAAGTCGATCTATATGAATACACAATAACAATCCTAACATGAGCTCTGGTCAACTCTTCAACCGTTTATCACATAAACATTATTCAGTTTCATGCAAAACAAAAATAAAAGAGCATGCAAATTAATGAAAGCATACTTGTTTTCTGAACCTCCACAGTCAATGGCCATGTGACAAGCGCCTCTATGTGCACCGACTGAGGATGCCAGTAATCACTGAAATATAAAACAAAAATACTTGCACAGCAAAAATGCAGAGCAAAAAAGGCTGCCTTAGATAGAACGGCATGCATTGGGTGCGATTACATATTTGCCTCACCCCTTTCCAAATAAGTAAATTATATAATTACTAAATACAAAAAAAAACGTCATAGTTCTGGCCTCATTTCGGAGAGAATGTCAACCTTGTTCTGCCTCAAATCTAAAAGACATTTTACCATAAGTTATGGTTCTTGGTAAGGGCAAGCAGTGCTCACATACCTGAAATTATATGTATTGGTCTTTTTATAACACAAGTTTTGAATAAACAATTAACATGTTTGGTTTAAAACTTTAAAGATCTCCAAGGCAATGGTTTGCATTCTACGAGTTTTTAGTGAAGGAAGGTTTGAAATCTACAGGCGTGCTTCATAAGAATTTTCATAATCATCATGAATAAAGCGAAGCGCTCGTTCTTAATTTTTTCCTATTTACCGTGTATTTTGTTCCCCAAAAAATCATAGGCAACTATTCATAGATGTGTGTACATTTTCAGTAATCAGTGTCTTATTATAAACTAAGATGTGGCTATGAATAAAAGGAGACAGAATCCCAACAACATCCCGAGGGCAATACACAGTCTTCAACAATAGGCAGGTGTCTACACATGGGTTTACTTCAATAAGAAAGAAACCCGAGGAAGCTTAACATATATGTGAGACAGGGTTCTGAAGGAATAATGTTTGTCATTGTATCATTAATTAGACTTATACGTTGAGTCTGATCTTTAAATTTCTTGATCACTGCAGTATCAGTCAAAAGTATACAATATAACTCTTACTCTAAAACGTTCCGCACTGAGGCTAGCGTATCATATCATTGTGGTCCTTCACTGGACTCAACAGAGTAGATAGTCCAATAACTTCCGTATTCATGGAGAGAAGCCTAATCCTTATAACTACATTTGTACGAGTTGCTTCATAATTTTATAATAATGGCAAATTTTGTATAGTGGATTATAAATGGTGATTCTTTTGATTAAATTTGCATCTAATTTCAAGTAGTTATACAATTTGTTGACATCATCACTTAATTTAATTCCCACGATATGTCAACAAGAATAAGTATAATATAAACATAGACTGGCTGATTAATTCAGAAATATTCTCTATCTTGTTCTAAGGTACAAAATGAAAGAAAGAAAGTTGTCGCTTTATTATTACTCTGCAAGATATATCTTGAGAACTTGATATTTTTCTTTGAGTGCATGTGCATTGTATACGTTTTCAATAAAACTTGATTTACTTTTATAATACTGACGTTTGACTATATTTTGTGAGACATGTGTTAATAATATCATATTTATGTGACAAAGCATCATTTGAGAGCTTGTTTAAACCCTTGACTAAGTGTTGTTTAAATATTGATATATATCAATCACCTATGCTGTGGCCTACTTTTCTGAAACATGCAATCATCGCATATAAATAAATAAATAGTATTCTAATACTAACCTTTGTCAAAATAGTATTTTACATAAATAAATGAAATTACTTTTGAATTGTAAGATTGTTCAAACACGTATTTGAATCAGAAGAGCATTTTGTGTATCAATATTTCATGTCCATCAATTTCTCTTTTCTGGTGCATTGTAATGACACTATCGATTGTCAAAGGTCACCTTGGGTTTTGTTGAAGTGAAACTTTTGATATGGTCATATTTAGAACAAATGGAAGATTTATATGCGGCATGACAATGCATAAACAGCCGTAATGATGTGGCTGTTTATAGATCTTAAAACTAAAAAACAAAAAGAAAACTAGTCAAACAGTAATACCTAAATTCCCACAGGTACCCATTCCATAAATTGTACCATTGATGCATTGAAACCAATATCATTTATCTGTATATTTCAATTACATCAGTAATGTTAAGTGTATTGAGAGATTGTAAACAAACTGCTAATTAAACAAAAATCCAAAAAGGAACGGTAATGGAAGTATTATTGAGTTTAGTAACTTGAGTACTATATAATGGTAGACAATTATTTATTTAAGGCACAGATAGCATTGGGAAACATTAAAGATATAGCCCAGTATCCGTTCAGAATGCAGAGGGAAATTGCTAAATTCGGAGAATATGAAAGGTCAGTTTTTATTTGGTATTAAGACTGTTCGTACAAAGCTTATATCCTCTTTACTATTGTTTAAAAATGACTGACTGGCGTATTGAATGTAGGCTGTGTAAGTTTTAACCGCTATCAAGCAAAGTGCATAGAACATTCTGAATTGTTTGATAATGTACTACATCATTTTGGTTTCTCATCTTTTTGGTCGCAGTTTTGTGGTATAAAAATAAAATGATACATTTTTACTTGGTAAAATGTAGTTTTGAATTGTGCTATTTAAAAAAATGTGATAAAATATTTGTTACTTTAAGTACGTTTTCAAGCAATAGTTTGAAAAAAGTTGTAATAGTTTGTTCAGATTATACAGTGAAAAAATACTATTAGATGAGGCGCGAAAGAGCTGAATGATATGGCTTTGAAAATAGATACGAGAATATATTTCTTTTTGAATACTTTTTCGAAAATGAATATAAACATGTGGTCACCGTCGTCTTCTTGATGCATCACAAAATAGATAATTTTAGAGTGCAATCTATCATTAAAAAAGAAAACAACGAAGTTTACTCCCCTTTAGAATAAAAGTATTCAAATCTTTGTAATAGAGATATTCTGTTTTTGATAAAGATTTTTTTCTTTAGATAAATATTAGAATTGTTTAATTTAAATAAAACGTTCTACAATCATATTGCTTTTCTTTATCAAAATTTGCTAATTTAAAAAAAATCTATACCGATCATTGCAATTAAAGATGGCAGTATAGCTACCGGGGATGTGGGGGGAGGTGGTAGGATAGAAAGGGATTGTGTTATATAATCAAATGAAATAAATTATATTATTATACTTCACGTAAAAATGCAATATTTTGATTGGCTTATACGAGGGTGTTAATTTTCTCTATTCTATGATAAATACTCTATTACCCTTCACGGAGACCCTTGATCAAATGTGCGCTTTATTAATACGACGCTATCCTATGGCACATACTCTATTACCCTTCACGGAGACGCTTGATCAAGTGTGCGCTTTATTAAATACGAATGGTTGTTATGTACAAGAATTTGAAATTTAATCGACAGTAATAACAGAACATTCAGTATAATAAATTACTTAACACATATCTAAGAGGGTGATAGAGCAGATTGTTATCCCTCGAAAAGACATTGTCAACCTTGGCTCTTCTCAGTTGACAGTGTTTTCTCGGGGTAACAATCTGTTTTATCACCCTCTCAGCTATGTGTTATTTATATAATATTTTACTTTTTTTACATTGTATCGATGGGATTACATGTTTCAAATCGATATCTGTTTTGTTTTTGTTCAAATATCATTTCATGGTATTAGGCATTACCGTATGCATAAGCTTTGTTCATCAAATTCCACACAGGAAGCTAGAAAATCATCAAATATGCATACACATGAGTAATTTTTATGAGATAATATATACGATTTTTTTTATAAACTCTGTCATAAGCGATGAATGGAAACCAAAAAGAAACATTTTTTTTTAAACAAAACCATAAACTCTGCGGTAACGCCGACACCGCTGCCAGAGACAGTACAGATTCCTGTCCTTAAAACTGTATACACAGGTTTATAATCAAAGCAGATATCGGCTAAACATTTACACAATGCATTAAACCCGTACACCTAAATAATGATCATTGAATAGTTTCACTATAGTCATACCTTTTATAGCTTACTATACCTATATGGTACGGACCGTGAGGTGACCTGTAATTGTTCACATTTTTGTCTTTGGGCTTTATGAATAGTTGTCTCGTTGAAGTCATACCACATCTGTTTATTATTAGCAAGATGATTTTGTAAATGAATATTCTGGTCTAGTTTCAACTAAAAAAATATAACCTTGTATAAAACAGAATGAAAATGAATAATGAATTCAACAAAATGCAGGAAATAAATGTGTACAAGTGAACATAAATTTTCGCGCAAAAAAAAAAACGAGCCTCACTCATGGTGAAAATGAATATTCTGTCAGTAACAAAAATTCCTTCCCTCTCTCCCCCTTTCCTCCCAACCCCAACCCCAACCCCAAACGCCTAACCATCAAATGGTCGTCCCCTAATCGAAGGTCAGGTCAGTCCTGCATGTGTACTGTAATGTGATTAAAATGTGACAAGAACACAAATAAATACGGCTTATTTTCAGAGTATATAGATATTATTGCTTACTGTGTCAGTTTATCAAAAGTGATAAAAGGGAAATAAACTACCACGGGTTAAACCCATGCAACAACTCTTTGAAAAGGCTTAGGTTATCTGTTACAAAGCCATTTTTCTGTCCATCTCCATCATACCTCTTTCAAGTGGCGGTCCAAGGTTATTGCTCTTCATCCTGGTTTTCAAACTTTACAGAACCTACTAATTTGATGTATTGGTTAATCTGTATACGTATATTATGTGTTGCTATGGTAAACAAATAAAGACGTGCTTGCTTTTCAGGACAATTCCTACTTCATTTTGAGCATTATTAATTCAAAATATTCTTTTATAAACAGTACATGTTTAGAAAGGCAATGTTGATCATATGTTTCAGTTTTGGAGGTAGGAGAATAATACTTCGTCAAGGTCATCCACCATCAGCTAGTTATTTTGTTCTTTCGGGTGAAAGTAAGTAATAATTAACAAACACAGTTTTAATCATATATTTCAATTTTATATTGTTACTCGACACTACTTAAATTCTTAGATCGAATTTGATACTTTAGACAAATTTCAAATACAAAACATTCAAGTCTCTTTTTTGTCCAGCTTCCAATCCGTTTATAGGCATTTTTATCACTTAAAAACTTAAAGGGTTGGAATAATCATGTTGTAGTTGAAGCAATTCATGTAGATACATTTATTCAATCTGAATTGCAAAAATGATTTAACTTTGGGCCTATTTTTAGCCTTTTGAAATCTCTTTGAGTTTGATTTTGTTTCAGTGTTTGAGCTTATTTACGAAACTTCTGATGGAAAACCCAAACTTGGTCAATCTATCGTTAAAGGTGATGAATTTGGGGTAAGCATTAAGATTTTAAGTACATGCACACTTCGATATATGCTTCATTTAGTTTATTTACCATCTCAAAAAGGATGCGGAAGATACCAAAGGGATAGTCAAACGCATAAGTCGAAAACGAACTGACAATTTCATGGCAGAAAAAAACTGATTGATCGATATTTTAATTAGATACCTCGAAAATTAGTTTCTAACATTTAGTTCTATGTAAGATAAACCAGAGCATTTTGCCGGGAGGAGATTTCTCCAAACATAGCTTACTGATAAAAAAAATGAACTTACCACTAATTTCACAATGTTTTAAATGCCTTATTGTACATCAACTTTTATATATATAACAGTGGCACTTTTTTTATATAAATATGTTTTATCTTAATGTCACATTTTTAAAAAATGGCTCAATTGTAGGAAAAGGCCATTGTAGATGATACTCATCGAGAATGTACTGTCATTACTAAGGAACCAACAGAATTGTTATCACTGAAGAAAAAACATTTCCGGCGAATATTTATGTTAGGGGGAGGACTTTGTGTTTTAGATTCAGAACAGAAACAGTTTCTCAGGTGAAAAGTTTATATCAATATTGATAACATGATTAATTCGAGTTCCTATATGCATATTACTTCTCATATATGCATCAGGTTAAGCTAAATATCTTCGTCTATCAAAAGCAGGGGTAAAATCCGAACTGATGGTCATGACAAAAAAAGAATCTAAACAAGGGTCATGTAAGGTAATGTTGCTACTGCTTTAGTTTTTATGACAGTTTTAACAATGAAGTGATAACACGATGTTATTGCTACTTTGTGGAAACTTTTTCTTAGGTGATAAAATACAAATAACCACGAACAGGATGCAACCACCATTTTGTCTGACATTCGAATAAATAATAAAATCATAATTTTTATAATTCTTTTTGATATAAAAGGAGAGGTTACGTCAATGAGACAGCAAACCAACGACACAAATAATCAAACGCCATTTAAAGGGTAATACACAGTTGAGATACACTGTGACATCATTATGGTATTATTCGTTTACTAATTATACGACAATTGTATTGTTATGTTTTATATTGAAAAAGATGATCATCTTCAGAATTTGAACTTCATAAGTGACAGCGTTAAATGTCATTCTGTTACGTGATTGAGAAGCGGCCTTATTCTAGTTGTGGATATCCTCTCTTAATAATATTCGTCTGTATGATATTATAAGCCTTGATTTCTTTCTTTTCAGACACTTACCTTATATGAAAGGATTTCCAATCGAGAAGTTGGAAGAAAACACAGAGAAAGTTAAAACTCAATATTTCAAGTTAGTTAATGAATTTAGGAGTATGTTAAGATTACCAATTGCATGGTTGTGAATATGGTCTTATGTGTAATACTTTACTTTTCTCTATCAGTTTTAATGTTTATCAAAACTGCTATGCCGTTCATTCGAATTATTGGACTTATTCATATATTATTTCCTGCGAAGTTATCTAATAGATAGATTTGGCTCTGGTTTCTTAACGTTTGTATAGTTTTGTCTCTGGTTTCTTAATGTTTGCATAGTTTTGTATTTTACAATGACTGGAGGCTGCTTGGTAAACTATGACAGTATTTGTTAAATAAAGTATGCAATACGTTACTACCATAACCAATATGTGTCCTTCAACGCATATATGAAGCGTCATCGAAATCTGTCAAAAAATTATGCTAAAATCGGTGCTTGATCCCGTCTTGAACTTGTAATTATGTTTTAACCATTGCTCTATATTGAAAGTCTTATTGTGACTTTTGAAAAACCGTAATAAAACGCTAATATCTGTCGAAGCATCCGGTGTCGCTCTTTTAGGAGTTCATGCGATTCCCTTTTGTTTGTTACCTGGATTTGTCCCTTCCTAATCGACTGAAGAGATGTGAACATCGGTAAACTAATGTCGCCTAAATTTACGTCTTGTAAAGTGAGTGTAGGGATTTTTATGTTATCAATTAATACACCAAATTCAATTGAAATATTTAAATATTTGCATGTATCAGTTTTATATATGCACTCTATTTACTCCAATAACATCCGTCTAGATTTTCACATTTCAAAACTATGACTACAACACGCTTCAGCAAATGGTAGATTGATTTTGACATTTATTATAATTGGATCAACGATGAAAATTAATTTCATCATTTAAAGTTATAAACATTGCAATGCTTATGACATCTTCTGATTATATAAAAAAAAAATGAAACATTCGTTCACATTAAAAACAACTTATAATTGTCTAGCTCCTTCCTTGCATATATTTTATTTTCTTCCGTTAACTTTTGAATTTTACATTAAAAAAAAAGTTTTAAAACTCACAGCAAAATCAACCAACCCCGTCTTTTTCAATTATTTATGTAAAGATAATTGGAATTTAAACCACATTTTATGCAGACAATTTATCAATCTAAAAATCCTTAATTGTGCCTTAAACGAAAATGTTAAACCACTGAAGAAAGTTGATTATTTTGTAGGAAAGGTGACATGTTAACTGATGATACCAGATATTTTCCTTGGCTGATTCTTGTCAAAACGGTATGTTATCACCAAATGTATATATTAATTACAGATTAAAATTTACATATCTATCTCCAAAGTACCAACATAGAGAAAAGCCTACTCCATAGCAGGTCACTCTGTAACGGTTGATGTTATTTGTTATCTTGTTGGAGTAGCACAACGATTGTCAGTCTAGTGGAGAAGGAACTGTTGACCCCTTCAGAACAGCTAACTTCGACCCCGGGGGACTGCTGTTTGTCTTTTCGTTGTTTTATATTTGTCATGGTGTTGTCTGATTTTCTAGACTTGAGTTTTAAATTGCCCCCTTGGTATTCCCTCCCTTTTTTAATGCTTCATTGTTTATTGAAAAAAATGCTTCTTTTCTTCGTACGAGCTTCTTCGAGGAACATTCCGGTTTGGGGATAAAAGGTAAAACGTCTAGAAACTATTTACAGTAAGTAAAATCTAAACCAAATTTGTATTTATCAGTAGTAGAGTGATGAGTGTCAGCAGCCATACAATTTGATCAAATTAAGTCTGGTAATGTGCATTCAAAACACATGTTCATTGTTAAAGTTTCTAATTCTCCTATTTCGATCTTGCTTCTGATGAACACGTACTTGAAATTAGTACAGATACCTTTAAATCGCCGTGAAGTTGTTGTTAAGTGACTTTGAGCTTCATACGTTTGCCAACACCTTAGGCCCATAAACACAATGATTCCCCTTATATATAATAGTAGTATTATGTCGTACACAGAAAACAACCTTTTGTTTAAAAAAATATTAAATAGATAAAAACTCTCATTTAAAAAAAAATCAAGAGTCAAAAATGAATGTATTATTATATAAATTTATGGTGAGGTAACCAGTCTTCCTTTGATGCACATATACATCCTTCAATACAAGGAGTTGCGACTTTAAACACCAATGAGACAACACCAACAACAACAAAACCACAATACACCCCCTAAAAGACGAATGATTATGTGTAGTATCTCCTGTGATGTTTTTTTTTCTTTTATGCATTCAATCCATACCCTATATATGGAACATTAAGGTCAAAATAGTTAAGTAGTCTTTGTACTGATTTTTATTGTATGTTCTTTTATAAACTTGGCACTTTGTTAGTCTACTGATAAGGATTAGATGATTAACATTGTCATAACCATATCACTATTTTACTTGTATGCACGATATCTTAATTGAATTATTTCAATTATTAACAGTTTTTGTTGTCAACGTTTGTAAAATTGATATGCTTAAAAGATCTTAAATGTAGAAAGGTAGATTTTGGTCTGTAAACCATGGCCCAGGAAACATGGCGGCGATAAAACTACCTGTCACATGATCTCGTATGAGAATGTGAGAAACTTTTAAATATATATGTATATAAAAATAATTATACAGTAAATTGCGGCCGACAAGTAAAACTAATATGCAAAATCCACTTGTTAAAACCAATAAACTTCGGATACTCATCAGACAGAAGCTGCCTCATCTATACTACTAAACCAACGAGCTCCAATTTGTTAGCCGGCATGACGTAAAAACGACGAATAAAAAAATTCAACTTTATATATAACTAATAAAGTACAATGGTGTTGTTTAAAAATTACACCAATCCAGGCCCTTTTGCTTTCGACATAATAATATTACTAATATTTAACAAGTTCCGGGTCGAATACGATACCGATACCAATAGTATAGGTGTCAGACCACCAATTCAAAATCCCTATCTATTCAATCAAATTTTGCAATTTTCACAGCTTTCTTAATATTTTACCTTAAGTTTAACTTCATAGAAACCAGGTATAGCCTGAATTGTACATGTATCACCAATTGTCAACCCATGTTTAAAGTCATATAAGAAAGAACTGCATTTCGTAAGCCAAGTACTACTAAAAATAACACCTGGTTTCCTGGAAATCTTAAATTAGTATACTATGGTATGCATATATCCTCAATTTTTAATGCAAACTCTTTGACAAGTAAATTTTGGCTCAAAATGGTCTACATATATTTCTCTTTCACCAAAAGTTTCATTTCTGAAAATGTGTTGGTTATTTTAAGTAAACAATGACATCAAAAGCACTAGTTTGTGTCAGAGTAGGGCTACTTTTACATACGTTCTAAATTGGAGGGAGTGAATTGGTGGTCCGACACCTATATGTCACATGTAGTTTCCGGTTGTTACCTGTTACCTTCTGTAAATCCCTCCTCTATCAGGAGAACCTGGAATTCTTCCAGTAGTTGTTTTATTTCCATGTTACACTATAGTACACTATTTAACAAGTATGTTTTCTTCCACCTCAATATCACTATTTATTTTGGTTAATTAGTTAAAAAAATTAAAATAACAGGACGGATTCAAACAGAAAGATTCTGAAAGCTGAGAAAACTGTGCAGCTTACAGTCAGCATGACTTTATCAGATGACAATACGAATACTAAAAATCCAGGCTGAAAATAAGGTATTGGTACTGCAATTCAGTCGCGGGTGTATTCTAGTATTATTTATATGTGTTCGTGGGAAATAATTACTTAGGTGTCACTTCATTTTAGGGTAGCGTTTTCATTTACAAGCGTTTAAAGCGGATAGTTCCTTTAAACAGTAACCGTAAAGGTATGTTTACACACATATATTTATATTAATTATTCAATGTATACTCCAAAACGGGATTGATGAAGCAAGTAAAATATTTATGGACGACATCTGAGTGTGTACAAAAGGTATAATGGAATAACCATCCTCATGCACAATGAGAAACCAAATACATAAAACGTTTGGGGCATTATAACTACAATGGCCTAACAGGAGAGCAAATATCTTGTTTTGTTGATTCAAAACGTTTTATATTTTGACCAAGTGTTCATCATACATTTTATTTCTATGACCTAACATACTATTTCTGGTCATATAGTCCCTCACGTATCCTATGTACTTATACATCCTATGTACTTATACATCCTATGTACTTATACATTATATGTACTTATACATCCTATATACTTATACATCCTATGTATTTATACATCCTATGTACTTATACATTATATGTACTTATACATCCTATATACTTATACATCCTATGTATTTATACATCCTATGTACTTATACATTCTATGTACTTATACATCCTATGTATTTATACATCCTATGCATTTATACATTCTATGTACTTATACATCCTATGTACTTATATATCCTATGTACTTATACATCCTATGTACTTATACATCCTATTCTTTCAAACTTTTTGGCTCTAGCGTTTGTTCCCGAATAAGGTAAATTCAGAAAAGCGCTACGGACGCTCCAAATTTATGAAGTAATAATTTTCATTTTCTGTACAAATGTCATCAATTCACTCAAAACAAACTCGTTAGAAGGCCAAAATCTTGTCAGATATACAACAGACAAATTTGATAGCGAAAACAGACGGAAGCGTCTATAGGGTAAGCATATCTTGCTTTGGCTATCCAGATAGAGCTAGACAATGTGCGCAATATGGTAAACATTTTTTCTATGGATATCAAGACGGAGTGAGACTAGGTGCGTCTATAGGATAATCATTTCCTGATATGGATATCAAGACGCAGTGAGAAAGGAGCGTCATTATGGTAGTCATATCCTGCTATGGATACCAAGACGGAGTGAGACAAGGTGCGTCTATAGGGTATGGTTCTCATATGTTACTATCCCTCAGCAATCATAATTACTGGGACGACTTTTTTTTTTACATGACCAATTCATTGTTCTAACGCTAAATATTCTTTAAAAATTTGCTACTGGACGTTAAAAAACATCAACTTATTATTTTTAAATCTGAAAAAAAGGAAATTATTTAAATGTAGAAAAATAGCATTATACAACATATATACAAACTGTTAGCTCAAAATAGCAGAATGGTTCGTTGTGCGTTAAATGTATGAAAGGTTAGAATGTAGAAATAAGAAGATGTGGTATGATTGCCAATGAGACAACTCTCCATCCAAGTCACAATGTGTAAAAAGTAAACAATTATGGGTCATGTTTTAGGGTATCGATTAATAATTTCATAATTATGGATTTTCTTTGAATTCCACATTTTATTCAATAAATCGGAGTCTTGATAAAAACCAACAATTTCCTTTTTTATAAGTTTTTTTAATTACTAGTATATCTCCTTTTTCCTTTTTTCTAAAATTCTTTACATATTGTAAAGATCATTTTAATTTGTTCCCTTTGTAAAGCCAATATATTTGAAAGCGTTCCTTTGTGATTCTGAAAGGTAAAAACATGAATAAAAGCAACGCATAACATCTCATAGAGAATATTTGAATAATTTTAAGTTTTCTAAGCGTTAATGGAGTGAAAATCTCATGAAACGTGATATTAATTTTAGAACCAGTACCACATTTAACAGACAAGAAAAAGAAGCAAGAAACTCAAAGTCTGCTTACGAGAAGACAGATGCTTAATGATATCCATATACCAGTAAGATTAAATGTAGAAATTGATCCAAATGTTGTAGAAGAAAAACTGGGACAACCAAAGAAATTTATCCATCCGTCAGACAGACACCCAGAATGCGCCAAAGATTCGCCAGACCTTCTCCAAACGATGTCAGATAAACAAAACCATGAAACTGAAAATAACAAATACTCATTTCACAGCATACAAGATCAGCTTTTAAAACGAACAACTCCTCCTCACTTTGAACCGTTACGGTCAGCAACGTCTACAGAAAGTATCTCATCATGGCTGACTGGTGTTGAATCAACAGTCAATAACCTGCAGTTAGGTGACAGTATGTTTTAAATTTTTTTTTTCTTTGCTCTTATTTTGGTGTTTTGTTAATTGGAAAAAGTATTTTGATATTGTTTAAACACGGAATTTATAAATTTAATGATATTAAAATGAGAGCAGTATTTATGATATGCGACATATACAGGTGACGTAAGGTGATACACATGTTCATGAATTTTGTTTATTCATATATAATTACATCACATCAACGCTTTTACATCCCAATAAAATTACTTAAAAGAAGCATTCAATTCTTAAGTACTATAATTTTACGTTGATATATATATATATATATATATATATATATATATATATATATATATATATATATATATATAAACGCCTAAAAAGTGTACACAACAACACCAATAACAAAAAAAGGAACTATAAATGTAATTATTTATAAATATTTCGGATAACAGATATCCTTCATCAGTAAATATGATTGTGATGTTGAATGAATCATATATCAGTCTACTTAGATTAAACTATACCAATCTTGAAATTTATACAATAAAAATGTCAAACCGAACATCAGGTAAGACGCTTGCACAATTCTAAATATGTGTTAAACACGACATAGGTTATATGACTAATTACAACAGAGAGTTCAAATATATGCTTTAAATAAAAATAAAAATGTGCGATATGAACTAGCACAATTCTAAAGCTTTAACGGTGACGACAGTTATGATGTTACAAGAACGATTGCGTCAATAAGAATTCCAAATAAACAGCACTGAACGATCTAAATTTGTAAATATTTCAAATTTGACAACGGTAGAGTAGTTGCAACAGAGTCTGCGTATTTAAACATCGCAAACAAACGGCCGTTAAAATATAATAATAAATTTTGACTAAGGTTAACTAGTTGAACGTGGCTTGGTACTTTTACATCCCTCAAAAAATTAAGCAATTTAAATTGGTATATTCAACAGATTTATTTTAGAGATGATTAAGGTAAAGAAATAGAAACAGAGACTGTAATAAAAAGTAATATTACCCAAATGTGAAGCATTGCATGGAGTCGAACTACATCTTTTCATTTATCCCATTTGGTGCCAAAGTTGTTAATTTTCTTATCCAAAATCTTTCCCGAGTGAGTCTTTCCTCCCTAGACCAAGCAGAGTTGTGGTCAATGATTGTAATGGTCAGTCGATTGAGATCTGCCTTAGTGTGGCCAGGGGATCTCAAATGTCGACTGAGAGGGAGGTCTGGCTTGCATTGGTAGTCGCTACGATGACCGTTCATTCGTTTGTGAAACGGCTGTTCTGACTCGCCAACATACTGTTTACCACATTTACACTGTAGGAGATACACAACATTTGTAGTCTTGCAATTAACATTGCAAAATATGGTGTATTCTGTACCAGTGGAGTGACTGTTAAAAGTCTGGGTAACCAGTATTTGTTTGCAAGTCAGACATCGTTTGTTTCCGCAACCCTTGCAAGAGCCCACTGACGAAGAGCCTGCTTGAGAGGATAAATCAGCTCTCACCAGCAAGTCTTTAAGGCTTTTGGGCGAGTCAGAACAGCCGTTTCACAAACGAATGAACGGTCATCGTAGCGACTACCAATGCAAGCCAGACCTCCCTCTCAGTCGACATTTGAGATCCCCTGGCCACACTAAGGCAGATCTCAATCGACTGACCATTACAATCATTGACCACAACTCTGCTTGGTCTAGGGAGGAAAGACTCACTCGGGAAAGATTTTGGATAAGAAAATTAACAACTTTGGCACCAAATGGGATAAATGAAAAGATGTAGTTCGACTCCATGCAATGCTTCACATTTGGGTAATATTACTTTTTATTACAGTCTCTGTTTCTATTTCTTTACCTTAATCATCTCTAAAATAAATCTGTTGAATATACCAATTTAAATTGCTTAATTTTTTGAGGGATGTAAAAGTACCAAGCCACGTTCAACTAGTTAACCTTAGTCAAAATTTATTATTATATTTTAACGGCCGTTTGTTTGCGATGTTTAAATACGCAGACTCTGTTGCAACTACTCTACCGTTGTCAAATTTGAAATATTTACAAATTTAGATCGTTCAGTGCTGTTTATTTGGAATTCTTATTGACGCAATCGTTCTTGTAACATCATAACTGTCGTCACCGTTAAAGCTTTAGAATTGTGCTAGTTCATATCGCACATTTTTATTTTTATTTAAAGCATATATTTGAACTCTCTGTTGTAATTAGTCATATAACCTATGTCGTGTTTAACACATATTTAGAATTGTGCAAGCGTCTTACCTGATGTTCGGTTTGACATTTTTATTGTATAAATTTCAAGATTGGTATAGTTTAATCTAAGTAGACTGATATATGATTCATTCAACATCACAATCATATTTACTGATGAAGGATATCTGTTATCCGAAATATTTATAAATAATTACATTTATAGTTCCTTTTTTTGTTATTGGTGTTGTTGTGTACACTTTTTAGGCGTTTATATAATTTATTTATTGTGTACGTGTATCGTTACTCGTAACGATCCAGCGCCCTCGTGGGAAAAATCGTTGACTATTATTCAGACGTTTTATATATATATATATATATATTTCTCTAATTCTTCGTCAATTTATCCCTTTCTGCACCCATTGTATAAAAAATATTTAATCAACGTGTGGTTCGTTTGATCTCAGTTCTTCATTGGTTAAAATCCGATTATGACGTCGAATTTTCTTGCTTTCCTCTG
The DNA here is from genome assembly GCF_021869535.1 of Mytilus californianus. Lineage (NCBI taxonomy): Eukaryota > Metazoa > Mollusca > Bivalvia > Mytilida > Mytilidae > Mytilus > Mytilus californianus. The sequence goes on from NW_026262581.1 coordinate 2,060,862, forward strand.
AATTTCCTATTGTGACGGCATGAAAAAAGGCGACCATGCCTGATGACGTCACATAGAAAGAACACATCTTTTTGCAGGTCATTCAAAAAGAAGGAATAAGTTTGCCTGCATATTGTTTGAAAATCATTAGAGAAACAGATTCTTCCACAAAATCTCGTGTAATACGATATTTATCCACTCTCGACAGTTAAATTTTAAATATTTAAAAAGCTCGGCGAGCCTCGCGTTTTAAATTTGAAAATTTAACTGTCTCGAGTGGATAAATATCGTATCACACTCGATGCAGTGGTAGAATCTATATATATATGACCACATTACCAAGTATCCTCAACTATCATTTCTTCTTTAGGGTCAAAAAGTATCCATGAAAATGACGATAATGATGTTAAAGGTCATCAACACTTCTGGGAAAGAGGTCGTAGTAAGGTAAACAGATTATTTTTAAAATACAACAACTGTAATTCACAACAGTAGTTCCCATTTGAGATATACAGAAGTAGTTACCATTTAAAATATACAACTGTAGTTATCATTCCATATACACAACTGTTGTTCTCATTCAAAATACCAACTGTAGTTTTCATTCAAAATACACAACTGTAGTTTCATTAAAAAACAACAGTAGTTCTAATTCATAATACATAAATGTAGTTTTCATTCCGAAAACACAACTGTAGTTCTCCTTAAAAAACAAAGAATTATAGTTCTGATTCCAAATACACAACTGTAGTTCTTATTCCAAATACACAAATTCAATTGTAGTTCTTTTTTAAAATACACATCTTTAGTTCTCTTTAAAATAGATGTCAGAATATATGAAATTTAAGCCAAGTTTTCTCGCATTAAGTGAATATATGATCATATATACGTCTGTACTGAAGCAATACGTCAATAATTAATGCCAATATTTAAACAAGAGTTGTCTCTCTTGGCCAATTATATTCTTTCATTAACCAATTTGTAGAGTTATATTTTAATATTTTCTTCTCTTTTAATTTAAGGCTGATGGAAAACGCACAGAGGATGCAAATACAGATATTGTCCATGTTCATACAATCACGAATGGCCAAATTTTTGTAAGTCAACAAATGAAAAAAATCTTAAGAGTGAGACTTATTTGGTTACTAACAGCAAAACGTATTGCGGAACATTGGATTATTGTGTCACTGAGTTTCGTATGACTGATGCTTTAATACTTAAAATATTGTTTAAGGGTTAACTTCTGTTAAAATGTGCTCTTACAAGAAATTATAGGTATTCATATTAAAGACCAACAGTTTTAAATCAATGTTAAGTTACCATGCTCGGAAGATATTATAATACTGAGTCCTACATGAACAGCCAGATTGAGTTTACACAACTAAGCCATATGACGCTAGCTTATAGTAATAGGTACGTAAGAGGGCGATCTCATAGGTTTCTATTCCATTCAATATTTGGCAGTGTTCAACACGATGGAATTATATCGTCGTAAATAAACCAAAGACACAACAATGTTATGAGCACTGTTTTTTTTCGGATATTACAGCACGGTCTTCATTTATTGAAAATTTTATAATTGAGCAACTTTAACAAATTTATTGGATTAAATTAAATTTTTCTCTTATAAAACGCGATACAACATATTCATCTAGAGTACCAAAGTTATAATTTTTGTACTCCAGAAACGCGTTACGTCAGTGGCACTCATTGGACAAAAAAAAATATGATTAGAAGCCCTTAATTGTAAAATATTTCTTGATTTTAAGAAAGGCTCTAAAAAGAGATATTTGATCGTTTTAAAAACGTCATTTGGACTCTGGTGGATACCACATCTCGTTATTCTAAATACACAAAAGTAATATCTTTTTGAACTATGAGGCCCAAAATTTATATTTTCCATTGAATTAACAGGGTCTGGATGATATAATGGTTGATAAACGAACAGAACAGAGACAAAGTTTTAGTGTATTTAGTGGTGGAGCTGATGTTATTTTTATAGACAAATATTTCTTCAAGGAAAATATGACGGAACGATTTAGAAGCAAACTCGTAAAATATGTAAGTGCAATAACGTTTGTTTTATTTGTCTTTTCCTCGTTTTATTGTTGGTTATTGTGTTGTCTGTTCGACTTGTGGTTTTCATTACCCCTAGGTATCTGCTATCATTTTAAGCGACGTGAAGTTGGGGATTGTTTTAACCGTAGATTCTATGTCTGCGTAAAACATGATATGATTTTGAAGTATATTTATAGTTACCGAAAGTTTGACATGTATACGCATAAACGATAACAACACTGTAACACAACAACACTAGTAAAAATCATAGAAATCAACCATTAGGGTGCTATCAAATGTTAACATCTTATTGATGTTGAAGACTTAGTTTCTTCGCTATATAATGCATAGAGAGATATTGAGACTGGAAAAAGTCCGATGTGAAAGTGTTACAGGGAAAGTTTCTTACGATGCCAGTTTATCAAATTCGCGGGGAGGTTAAATGCACCCTACTATACACGAGGCATCTTTTGCCTTGTTGTTCAGTAAAAACTAAAAACAAATTTATTGTATCAAGTCGTAAATTGATTGTTTTCTGATAGTTTTATCCGGTATGATATATTTGATGATTTTCTTCATTGGTGATGGAATCAACAAGTTATAAACTGTAATATTTACTCTCCAATTTATAAAGTAGCATACAATATAAGAGTAGAAGGAATGATTTTTTATATGTTGTTTTAATGGTGTGTTGTGTATTTTTACTTTTTTTTTTATAGTTTTGTCCGTATCCTTCGGACGAGGAACTACAAGAAAAGTTACAAACTGAAGTGGATTGGAATGAATATAGAGTACGCACACTGAATAATACATTGTTTATATTGGAAAAAGAATCTCGCCTAAGGAAATCACAGAACTTGTTTTAATTTAATCAAAAACTAATGAGTTTCAAAAAGACTCATTCTTAAAGATAAAAATATATCCAAAGAAGCTTAATTCAGATTACTGAAGAATTCAATTGAAGACTATTTAAGTACAAGCACTGGACACGAAATCTGAGAGAACTAACGTTGTTAATTCTTGCATTCAGAAGCGCATACAAAACTTCATAGTTTCTTACACTGTTTCAACAGAGAAAGATTAGTATTTGAATTGCCTAGCAATAGAACCTGAGAACAACAGCAAATATTGGAATCACAGTTATATACCTACATCATTTACGAATGAGAAGATATTAGAAAATCACAAATCCGACTCTTCTTCTTCGGCATTAACATAAAAAGGACGATGAAACCCTCCTTTATTTTGGATATCTAAACTTTAAAAGAAAAATGTAAATAAAGAGCGATACAAAGCAGGCTCGTCTCGATATTCAACAACACCACATCTTTCAAAATTTGCTCTACAGTAAAAATTGACCTTCAATAAAAGTGTGGTGACATATACCACCTGTTCGGTTAATTAGATGTAGATTCCTAAAATTCTAAAATCTTCGATCACAGTCATTACAATTTGGCAATAATATCAAACTTTTGATTTTTCTTTTTCTGCACAAACTTTTCATGTTGATATTTTAGCAAACAGACGGTATTCAAATGGATTTTTATTGTACTGGCCAACTTGTTTTGTATTCGTATAATGCAGAATTCACACGAAAGCTTTTTAAAGACAAAACGAAAAGTATCATGCATATAATTCTTAAATTTCACGTTTAGATATATTGATGATGCCCTGTATTTTAATAATTCACATTTCAGTGCTGCATCCACAAATAAGATGCTACCAAAACTAGAAGGTTTGCTTCATATTATGGTCTTGTTCTTAAAATTTAAACAAATGGACGACAAGCGTGTGATGATTACTCTTTTCTGATTGTCAGCTTCCCAATTGTCAATGATCTAAATTGATATGTTACACCTGTGTATATTCACTTATTAGGGGCACCAGGTCTCAAGGTACCAAAATAGTCGACTGATCTGTAAATTAATCGATAATGTTATTTTCCCTATCGTTATATATTTAAGTATTCATTCGCGGGTGATACATGCGTAGCGGACTACTCTTATCCTGTCGACACAACAGACTTCCTCAGATTGGAGTTAATATTGGATTCCCTCGGTTGATTTTTGTTATCTTGGTTTCCGTATTCTTAATGGACTAACGAAATTTAAATGTGACAAAAGTTCTGTTGCCTCTTTTACACTTGATTCCATAAAAAGAAGACATGTTATAGATGTTTTTGGAACGGTTTCATGTATTATTATAGAAAATGAAAAGACTTTAAAGATATAATCTAGACGGTCTCTAATTTAATTCAAGTCGGTCGAAACAAATCATCATCATCATCATCATCATCATCATCATCATCAATTTATTTTCTTTTTATTTCTTTTCTTCTCCTTTATTTTTCTTCTTGGTACATTAAGCATTATTACTAGATATACATGTGCATTCAAATTATACCTATAGTATTTACAATCATTCTTGTTCAGGGATAAATATGAGTAATTTTTTGAATAAATTATATTTTTTGGAGAAAAAGTCATCTATGTTTGCTCTCATTAAGGTCATCAACCATTATTCTAAACAGAATGACAAATATGTATCATTTTCTCAAATTTATTTTATTATAGAATAGATGGACCCTCTATAAGGGTATTTAAAAATTGCATTGACTATTTTTCTCTCATTTGTTATATATAGTGACATTCGCAGCTAAATTTGGTGCTTGTAGAAGGCAAGTGGTCATACTTTTTTTAACAGTGATTGGTAACATTTGGCTACTTACAGGATTATGAAAGTTTTTATATTTTATATGTCTATGTTCTTTTTTCTACCTGCAACCGTATTAGTTAGTTAAGGAACATCTACAATTTTGAAGGTGGACATCCAAAAAAAACTTTTGGCCAAACTTGGTTATTCTGATAAGCTGATTGATTTCAATTTAAAACATTTGAAAAAATTGTACAGACAATGGAATCACGTTGAATGTCACGTAATAAAAATCGGACACATAATTTGACTTGGTGTGCTTATTAATAAAATCTTAAGATGTTTGTACTTTTTTAAATAAAAAAAACCCAAACATTTCCAGTCAAACAATTTTAGATTATGGCAGGTAAAAATGAATGCATTCTTTAAAATTTTTAAAAGATAAACTGAAATAAGTCTGTGATGTAGAAATATTCTTTCATTTCTGTATGGATTACATGTAGATTTACTTCTAGAGGATATCAATATATTTTTGCTGAGAAATCGTATAAGATGGTGCTTTTACCGATTTAGTTCTAAAGCCTAAAACCCTTGATCATTTTCATATGAAAAACTATTGTCTTTACACATCTCGTGAGTAATTCACAAGTAAAACGGATAATACAGTATTCCGCGAACAGCATAAATATTCAGTCCTATTTTGTCTTTCGAATGCAAATTAAGTTTTTTTACTGTTAGGATGGATTATAGAAAAGAAAGAAAACCTGACTTCACCCGAACAGAATTAGTTCGAAATTATTGATTTCGTTCAAATCGTATTACTAATTCACTGGTGTCCTGGTGTGAAGTTATTGAATTTGTTATTCTTGTATATAAATTAGAAGCCAGCTTCACTGGTTTAAACTTTGATTTACCTGGTTCAGGAAAACGTCATTCTTCTAAACCCATCAATTAAGGTAATGCAATCGTGCGATAGAACTTGTCTTATAAAAAGTAAATGAGAACTATTTAATGAATAAATGGTCAACGACCAAAAACCTAGTCAACCTGAATGTGTACAGGAATCATGCGTATAACATAAGTTATACATTTGTCAATTATTTTAGATTGCTTGTAATAAGGGATGAATGTAAAACTTTTAATTCTGTAATCAGCTATCATATACTGCAGGGCAATGATATATAAAACATATGTGGCAGCTATTTAACTGGATAAATTGCAACGATTAAGAACACTGATTTTTAGCCAACAATTCAAATGTCACATGATACTTTTTGTAAGAAGTGAATAAATACCTCGATTTCTTAAGGACAGGTTGTGATAAGGTTGTTTTTTTTTAGTTTTAAATAGTATGGGTTTTGCACAAGGTTGAAGGCATTATAGTACCTATAGTTGCATACATCAACTTCATTTGATCTCATTGGCACTCGTACCACATTTTGATATTTTTATTCTAATTCTAAGTTTTCACTGAAATTTTAATTCAAGCTTTTCTTTTCTTTTAAGATAAGGTAATACAAAATAAAAATAATAAACAAAAACAGATTCGATCAGTGGAACAATTGGTCAATTTTTAGCTTGCTTTTAGACACACAAATTACAGCACATTCAAGTACCAACTAAATGATTTATTGATATGGTCATAATTATAAATTAACTGTTTACAAATCTTTTAATTTTTCGAAATACTAAGGAACTTTTACCCAGGAATAGATTACCTTAGCTGTATTTGGCAAAACTTTTAGGAATTTTGGGTCCTCAATGCTCTTCAACTTTGTACCTTGTTTGTGCTTTGTTTGGCCTTTTTAATACTTTTTTTATTTGAGCGTAACTGATGAGTCTTTTTTAGACGAAACTCGGGTATGGCGTACAAAATTTCAATCCTGGTATCTATGATGAGTTTATTTACTACGATGTTTTTCCATATGAACAACAACTTTTACTTTAATATCAATTTGTTATTTGCATGTGCTCAATATTGCAGTCCCATTATGGATTTTGCATTTTGTGATCTTGTTTGAGAAAAATCTTATTTATGCTATCGTTCGACCACTGATTACGATAAGGGCCTTATTTTGGCCTATTTCTTTACTGAAATTTTAACGTTTAATATTATTTGAGGTGTGGCAACATTAAAACCAAAAGTTTTCTTCCCATAACGTAACAATAAATGCAGTTTTACTTCACGAAAAACTCCCTTCTACGTGTGTTCGTGAAATACAAAGATTTTTGTAATTTTTTGTCATATATTTTGGACTCGCAAAAATATAGCGCATGCATGTACCAACTGAATAATTTACCACAATGTTTGTATATATGAACAACAACTTTCTTGTTAAGATTTTGTGGTAGTTACATTCACTCAATATTTCCCAATAACAAACATGTGTGAAAATATGCAAATTATTTTCTTTGTGTTAAAAAATTGAAATTTTACTGACTTTAAACAATCTCTGTAAACATTCATAATGTTTCAAAGATATTACACTTTAAATTTTGATCACGCTTAAAGATGATTTTAAGCTAAAATCACCTAGTTTTGTAGTACTTCATTTTTGTATGCCGAAAGGGGCCCTTGTTGCACCTACCCTATTGCGGTGAATATTCAAATTTGGAATACCTACAGTTTAAATACATATTATTTTGAAACAATAATCCCTTATCAATTCAAAGACAAAACTACACCTGTCATTCATTTACCTCCACCAAACCTATTGCATCTTAACTTTTCAACCACAAGAGGGTATTAAACACCTGTTCCCTCAGAGATTTTAAATTAAACCTCTCGATTGTTCCTATGAATCGTCCTAGTTCAAATATATTCTCTCTGGTCATGTCATGACCAAGGAGTTTTTTGCCAAAAGGCACAAAAAACGATTTCACCAGCCCATCAGCTTGCAAAAGAATTTCAGATTTCTGATTGGTGCAGTTGAGGACTATGCCATAAAATAGGTAAAGTGTGAGAAAGATGTACCAAAACTGAAGAACACTTTATCTGTATGGTTGAAAGCTGTCCGGTCATACATTCAGAAGCGCTTTCAAAATGTACAAAATTATGGAACACAATAAATCCGTCCTTCTGTCCTTTAGTATTTGATACGTTATGCTCGTGCATGTTCACACTATACGGACTTCATATACACGAGTGTGCTCATAACTCAGAAACTGCTCCAACAAAGTTATGAGAAGGACAGATTAAAAATGACACTCCGTAAATTTTACGGACACCATCACAAATTGGTCGATCCATACGATGTGTCTTTGTCCAAACTAACTAAGGACATTTTTACCACGTGTTAGATTGTGGTTTGACGTTACGTCGTCTGATCTTTTAATTACCGAACGTGACTTATTCCCGATTGTGACTGTTTTGCTGAGTGTGAATTCGCATTGCTATAAGACGGGTCACGGTACTTTTCTATCCAAAATTCATGTATTTAGTTTTGATGTTATATTTGTTATTCTCATCGGATTTTGTCAAATGTCTAATCGTTTGTAGTTGTAAATCTTATTTTTTTTTCTGCTGTATTCGTGTGTTATGGTAAAGATAATTAATCACCCAGTTCATTAATTAGATTTTAGTTTGGCTCAACTAAATTTATACGATATATTTGGTTTACAGTTTGATTTAGAAGAAACACCGACATAGCTAGATAATACTATTAATTATATATAGTAATTACTACCACATTTTATATTTATAAGTATTGTAATTTTCTTTGTTATTAATAAATGTTATATGAGTATTATAAACCAAATCTTGAATACTATCCTAATTCTATCCTATTTTGGGGAAATTTCAGAAATTCAAATGTGACGTCACTTTTTTGCGTTAATCTCTTTGGCTAACTCGGCTGTGTATTTTTGTGTGCTGGTTTATGTTGTTTTATGTATCCGTTTTTATTCTGTAGTTAGTCACCACTTCGGTGTTATCATGTATATCTATTATATAGTAATTTTTATAAATTCACTGTTTGCAAAAGTATGAATTATTCTAAATACTAAGGATTTTCTTATCCCAGACATATAACCTTAGCCGTATTTGGCACAGCTTTTTGGAACTTTTGGTCCTCATGCTCTACAACTTTGTACCTGTTTTGGCTTTCGAACTTTTTTTATCTTAGCGTCACTGGTTAGTTTTGTGTGGACGAAACGCGCATCTTCCGTATTAAATTTTTTTAAACCTGGTACCTTTTGTTAGCTATTATTCGTATGTTTCTCCGTCCTATATGTTCTCCCATTTATTTTCATTGTAGTCCTGTCATGTAATGTTGTCATTTTAATGTTATATTTAACATTGCCATAAAAGCGGGAGGTTTGGCTAGCCATAAAAACCAGGTTCAACCCACCATTTTTTTCTTAAAATGTCCTGTACCAAGTCAGGAAAATGGCCATTGTTATATTATAGTTCGTTTCTGTGTGTGTTACATTTTAATATTGTGTTTCTGTTGTGTCGTAGTTCTCCTCTTATATTTGATGTGTTCCCTCAGTTTTAGTTTGTAACCCGGATTTGTTTTTTTCTCAATCGATTTATGAATTTCGAACAGCGGTATACTACTGTTGCCTTTATTGGCATAAAAAAGACGATGAAAATCTCCCATCTTTATTCCGGATAGCTATACTTCCTTTTAAATCCTTTTAATAATGATATATAGCCAGGTCGTAAAGTTATTTGACTAAACATCTTTCTTACAATCATTCTTTCTACAGAAAAAGATGAATTCTCAAAAATTATAAAGATCTACCTCAAAATCTTCAATTATAATCTTTACAATATTGCAGTAATATCAAGGCGTTTTTTATTTGTCTACACTGTATACTACTATTCCCCATGCTCAATTGAAAGATTGACGACGTTGTCTCATTAAACATGGCATTTTCTACAAAACTGACATGTAGATACAGATTCCTTATTTTTAGGTCATAAAATATCTTTGTGAGGAACCACACTGATCCTACAACAAATACACCGAAGATGATATCATCAAAATGCTGGCCTTTTTGATCGACAACATATTTGTTGAGTTGTGGATTGATATTTCAACAAACACACAATCGGTATTCCAATGGGAACTAAATGTGCACAACATCTGCCCAATTTGTTTTTATACTCATATGATGCAGAATCTTCACAGAACCTGCTGAAAAACAAAACGATAATGCATCTTGCAGTTCTTAAACTTCATTTTCAGATATATCGGTATAATTTCAATAAGTGCTTACATCTGGTATATCCCAGTGAACTTGATTAAGTTATCTTGATCTTTTCCTCGATATTGACATGGATGGACGACTTCAAACTAGAATCCATAACAAATGTGATGATTTCTACTTTCCAATTGTTAACTTCCCATTTCACAGCAGTAAGATACCCTCCGCTTTGTCTTATGGTGTTTACATGTCTCAGTTTTGAAATACATTACGCGTGTGCATGATCACGCTATACGGACTTCGTCGATATGGTTGTCCTCCTTACACAAAAACTGCTCCATCACAGGAAGAACGAATTAAATCGACACTATATAAGTTTTACGGTCATCATCAGGAGTTGGTTGACCGATACAAATTTTCGGTGTCTCATCTCTCTAGCGACATGTTGTCGCGGTCTTAGATCTTTAGATACAAGTATAGTCGTCTAACCTGTACTTTTACCGATTGTGTCCTATTCTCGATTGTGACATTTTGACTGAGTGTGTATTCACATGGCGTGTGATGCATGCATAGCAGGATACGCTTACCCTGAATGTGCAACCGGTTACACTTTGCTTAGAGTTCGTGTCATTCCCTTTTGTTTTTGTATCATGATTTGTATATTCTAAATGGATTGACTTTTTTTGAAAATCGAGAAGCAACTTTTGCACTTTTTTAAGGCTCTTGATACTTTTGATGATTTTCACTTTTGTCGATCAAGAGTAATATTGCTATATTTTACCAAAACAAAATGCAATTTTTGACATGTTCCGCACTAAATCATGTGTTTCTCAAGAGTTATACTATGAACGTTACCATACCATGCAGAATAGTTGTCTGATGGTCTGGAGACTTTTTGAAGATTTCCATTTGTGTCGTTCAAGTCCAAATGTCGAAAAACAACTTTGCCTTGACGATGTTCTTCTAAATTTCAACTAGCTATAAAAAGGTAGTCTGGGGTTCTGTATGTGGTCTGGATATTTTCACTTTTGTTGCTACGGAGTTTGACTTTAATCGTCAAAAATTAGGGAATTTTTCGTGTTCTAAAAAGAGTATGCCTCGAACGAATTATTTTAAACTTTACTAAATTGTTACAAACGTTATATTTCCAGGAGTTATTGATTTAGTATAAAATGAAATCCACTGTTCTTACATATTGTTTCTACGCTGTTATATTTATTTTGTCACAGCGGTAAATGATTCACAATTGGTTTCTTACACAAGCACAGCGAGCTCCTTTTTATTTCACCCAAATAAGAACTTTTCAATAATTTGACTTGCTTAAACACAGCTTGTCGTTTGAATTTTTAAACTCAAATCAATATCATATAGAGAGATTTCTTAAAATGTTCAATGATTTCGGAGTAATATGAGACTTAAGTTAGTTAAAAAAAAAAAAATTCAAATACTACACAACATATCTTCAAATTTTGGTTAAGAAATATTATGTCTTTTATAAGCGTGAAAGACATAGGACATCGGTTTCTTTCTTTTCTTTTTGCTTTTTCATTTTTCTAGGTTTAACTTTGAATTTGATATTTAAGATCACGTTTTTTATTTCCTTTTGATTTTGACTTCAGAAAATCCCTATCTCTCTACATCAAGCATTTGTCAATAATACTTATTGCTACTTTAAATTCCATTGTTAGGGCTGTAAGACTTATATGATATATAGCCTTAATAAACATTAATATCAAACTTGTAATTGTGTTTTATGGAAGTATAATAACTATATAATGTGTAATGAGTTATGAACGAAGCAATTATTACCTTTTTTCAATGATTCATTTGCAAACTTTTTAAATACCCCTGCGTGCGTTCAAATTTGTCTTGGTATACATGTATTATAATGGCTAATTTATAGAATTTAATCTACAATATAAACAACCAATTAACCCACCATTTTCTACATCAGAAAATGCCTGTACCAAGTCAGGAATATGACAGTTGTTATCCATTCGATTGATGTGTTTGAGCTTTTGATTTTGCCATTTGATTAGGGACTTTCCGTTTTGAATTTTCCTCGGAGTTCGATATTTTTATTATTTTACTTTTTGTGTATACCATTAAACCATTAACTTAACAAATCGTGTCACAAATACTAGAAAAAAATTTTACACAGGGAAAAAATTGTCGCTAAAGTCTTGGCTTCATCAAAGTGAATATAAGCTGTGAACCAGTCATTATTTCAACTGAAAGTAGAAAATATCGGTGTTTTGATAGTTTTTTTCGTGAAAAAAGCATGTCACTGGATATGATTTTTAGATGAGAGTGTTTTGTTGGTCAGTATAGTATAAATATCTCTTCATTTCTATCATCCCCTAATATGACATTTGAAGAACTCTGAAACGATAAAAAATGTCAGCAAACTTAAAATTCCGCTATAATATTGTAGAAGTATGTCGTAGCCTTCAGAAATGTATGTTTGTCTTAATAAATTATTTAGACAAGCATGTTTAACTTATTCCCACAACAACACGGTTAAGATGAATGGCAACTTTACTGTTAACTATGAAATAAACGACGACTCAACGAAGAGATGTCTCAGGACACTAATGGGTGTATTAAACATAAAATTGAGACAGTCAGAAAAACAAGATATACACATAAAACAACAAACATAAGAAAATAAAAGAACGTTACTAAATCCGAGAACATTCTTAACAATAAGCATTTCCATATCTCTGACGAGGAACTGTTGTGTAAAAAAATCATTAAAGATACCAAGCTTATAATTTGGTATGCAAGCCACACTTTTCATCATCAATTAAACTCATTATCGAGTCAAAACAATAAAAGGGCCTTAAAAAATAAGAAGTTGAAGAGCATTGAAACCAAAAATTCCCAAAAGTTGACTCGCTGGTAATACTCTTGCGGACGACACATCCAACAGCAGTGACATCGACCCATTGGTTGTAAAAACTCAACAAAGATACGAGGCTTATAATTTGGTATGCCAGACGTGATGCATTAGACTCATCAGTGTCCCTCGTACCTAACAGTTTGAAGCCAAAAAAAAATATGAAGTTGAAGGCATTGAAAACTATTAATTACAAAAAAATAATATGGCTGGGAGTAGAAAAAACTTGATAAAAAAGATTGAGAATAATTTTACATTTTAAAAACAGTTAATATACAAAAATTAACGTATCAATTATATTTCATGTCAACACAGGAGTGCTGATAATTGTAAGTGTGATACCTACGGGGAGGACACGCCCACAAGCAATAACCTCGGCCCAATGGTTGTAGAACTCATTAAAAAGATACAAGACTTATAATTTGATACGCCAACCACGCGATTTACCAACATAAAACTCATCAGCTAGTGATACACTCGGGACGAAACGGCCACTAGTATTGGTATCGACCCAGTGGTTCTGAAAAATCATCAAAGATGCCAGATTTATAATTTGTTACGACAGACGCGCGTTTCGTTTACATAACACTCATCCGTGGGGCTCGATTGGTGATGCGTATGAGTCTATGTACCACCTCAAATTCATATTTTGTCGCCGTGTCAGTCAATTTAACTCCCGACATTCATATTTTGTCACCGTAAAACCTGATAATACAACACCAGTGAAGAAACGTTTGTTCCTTTGAATGAAAATAGTCCGTTAATATTTCTGTTTTCTAATACATAATAAAATTGAGAATGGAAATGGGGAATGTGTCAAAGAGACAACAACCCGACCATAGAGCAGACAACAGCCGAAGGCCACCAATGGGTCTTCAATGCAGCGAGAAACTCCCGCACCCGGAGACGTCCTTCAGCTGGCCCCTAAACAAATATGTATACTAGTTCAGTGATAATGGACGTCATACTAACTCCAAATTATACACAAGAAACTAAAATTAAAAATGATACAAGACTAACAAAGGCCAGAGGCTCCTGACTTGGGACAGGCGCAAAAATGCGGCGGGGTTAAACATTTTTTTTTGAGATCTCAACCCTCCCCCTATACCTCTAGCCAATGTAGAAAAAACAAACGTACAACAGTACGCACAGTGAAACTCAGTTCAAGAGAAGTCCGAGTCCGATGTCAGAATAGGAAACAAAAGAAAATAAACAAAATGCCAAAAATACATAAATAACAACAGACTACTAGCAGTTACTGACATACCAGCTCCAGACCTCAATTAAACTGATTTAAAGATTATGTCTTCATCATATGAATATCAGGCACAATCCCTCCTGTTAGGGGTTTAGTATTATACCGTCATAAAATATATGAGAAGAACATAACCCGTGTCATGCCAACAACTGGTTTTAGAATGAATATGTTTAATTCCGATGCAAAGACCCTATAAGTGAATCAATATTAAAGCCAAAATATGCAATCTTTAATGACCTGACAACGGTATCGTAACTATATCCCTTCTTAATAAGTCTGTTTCAAGGTTTTGTTAGCTTTTGAGGTGAATACTGACATTTTTGTGCTTTGTAAAGAATATTACCATAAAAGATTGGATGTGAAATACCCGAACGTATAAGATGTCTGCATGTTGAGTTATATTTACAAATGATGTCCTTATACCGATGATAAACTTTAGTAAATGTTTTGACTAGTTTATGATATCGAAAACCCTGGTGTAATAATTTTTCAGTAATACATAAAAATCGTCTCTTTTATCATAAATTTTTGTATTAAGCTTCCCGTTAATGATATAGATATCAAGATCGAGGAAAGGACAGTGGTCATTGTTAGTATTCGCTTTATTTAAAGTACGTTCAACAGGATAAATTTCTTTAGTATACATACTGAAGTCGTTATTATTGAGAGCCAATATATCATCCAAATATCTAAAAGTATTGTTAAATTTTGGTATCAGATATTGTTTCGATGGGTCTTTGCTCATTTTAGTCATAAATTGTAACTCATAACAATACAAAAACAGGTCTGCAATAAGTGGTGCACAATTAGTCCCCATTGGAATTCCGATAACTTGACGATATACAGAATATATATTAAGACCTTTGGTAGGACACGTTTTACTCGATTCACCACAATGGCAGGTTCCAAGTATTATTAGGTGTAGTGATGACGTACAATACTTCAAGAATGTACAAATGGCGGAAATTGTGTTATTTGACTAAACTATGTTAAAGTATAGCATAAATATTATGAAAGTAGTCAAAGAGAGGCGACAGATACCAAAAAGAAACATTCAAACTCTTAAGTCGAAAAACAAATTGACAATGCAATTGTGAAAAAAACGATCAAAAGATAAACAAAATTATACAAAACTCAAGACTGAGCGGCACGAACCAGTCAAATATTATGTTAACAATTTAGAATATGTTATTTGTTTTAAATTGTCATGCATAATTAGTTTAATATCTTATAAGGCACAAATGCATTAGTAGTTTTGATAAACTTTTTTTCGCAGTTATCAAAAATATGGACAAATACGCTGCGCATTGAAATGACATACAACGGTTTTACTGTTGTCAGGACTTGTCATTTTTGTTTGCAAGCCTTCCAACTCTGCACATTAAAATGACATACAACGGTTTTACTATTTTGTTAAAGAGACCCTTTTTTGGTTTAGACTTCAACACTTTTGATCTAGAGTATACGTGAAACAATACTGATGGATATACCAAAAACGCGTTTTGTGTGCACCGATATATTTTTCATATGATATTTTATATTGTTAGGATTTTTTTTCATGTAGAAGAGTGATATTTCCATTTGATTTGTGCGTTATTTCAGTTGTAAACGTCTAGAGAAACACTTTAAGCACATTTTAAAAAGTGAAAATCTATTATGCGAACTAACATACAAGATGTAACACGATATTTCGTTCAAAATAGATAATATTAATAAATGATCCGATTACTACTATTCCTTGACTGAAAATTGTAAATTGTAAATGTTAAATGGCATAACCGTTAGAAGTTCAAAGTTTGAAGTTGAATGCCTTTTCCGTAATACCTCCATATTATAATTCAAACCTGTCTGGTTATATGTTGATGTGTGTTTAATGTAAATTCCATTACGGATGACTGGCTCCCTACTTTAACCCAAATGGGTGTCTTTTGAGGTCATCGTCAGCATTTTAATTTGTAATCGAGAAACCTTGTAGCATTAATATCAATAGGAAATCAGAAGCATTCATCTGTTATTCATGAAAGTTATTTGGAATTGATGCGAGTTAATTCACTTCAATGAGTGTCACAGTGAAAGTCTCGCAATCTATCAATGTTAGTTGTATTTACAACACCTGGAGTTTAATATAGAACGGGTAACATCACAATAGCTGGATAAAGTTCAAAGGGTATTACCAATGTGCATCACCGCACTGCAGCTTAAATAAATGAATCTAAGCCTATCTGACGATCTATGGTTAGATTATTATGTGTCATCACGCGAAAAGTGTACTTGTATTATTTCCTGTTATGGAATACAGTGCATTTTTAATAAAAAAAATTTTTATAGAATTTATTCAAATTTGTCGTATTTTGGAATATTTAAGTACAACTTTTGTATTTATATTTTGTCGCCGAATGTAGAATTTGTTTCAGAGTTTTTACAGTTCGTAAGTTGAAACTTATGTTTCATATAGAAAAGTGTCAGTCTCAAATATTCAGGGATAATGGACTAAATATATGCCTGGTATCTTTTCTGAAGATAATGAAAACAGTACTTTATAAAGTTCATTCGTCCGTAAAACTCTTCTGGATTAACCTTCATCGGTAACGCTCAAAGCCGAATATTTGAAAACAAATGATTTACAAGAACCGAAACAGTTGAAGAGCTATTATTAGTTTATTAACTATACTGCTAAAGAATATATACACTTAATTAAGTGGCTTGATTCTTTTCACTGTCGTCACGTTAAAATTGAAACTCATTATTTTTGTCCTCTATATCTAAAAATTGTGATTTCAAAATTTAAGTTTCCTTATTTCCTTCGAACTTGATTCAATAAATTCTAATTATTAATGGGAAACATAAAAGTTCCTTACTTTACTTAACCTCTTGCATTCACTACATTTTTAAAGTGATAAAAATGTTCACCTAAATTAAAGATACAAGTATGTTCTGACAAAATAATCTTGATACTCAATGAATAGATACGAGAGAAAAATGTTAATTTTCTAGAAGCTTCATATAATGTCGATCATGTGTGTTATATGACGCAAGAAGTACATTTAATTCTGGAGTTGTATAATGATTTTAGCACCCACACTGAAACATTAAGATATTAGTTAATTTACTCTTAATCTTACTTGATATGCAACATTGAAAGAGTGATGGATTTTTCAACATAATCTTAAAAAAGGGGTGAGCTGTGCATCCGAAAAATTTTACATTTAGTAGATGCAGGGAATAGTTGTTAATACTAGTAATTAATAAAAATAACACTTTATAAATAGGTTACGTCAGAAGCGCTGGATATACCTTCATGATCATTAGGAATGATCAAAGCCAAAACAAGTTTGTTCTGTAAAATTGACAACTGCTTTTTTCTAACATCGCCTGCATGGTGTCTTCCTCCTATTCCCACTATTTAAGAATCACTATTCCTTCTACTCCCACATGCAAATAACAATAGATGTTTGATAAATAATTTGTTTTTATAACAATTAAGGTTAATTAAAAATTCACCAAAGATTTACCTGTATTTTTTAAAAGAAAACATATTTCTTACACTGTTTAAGTATAATATTATTTAAAAAAAAAAATTAATACACTGTTTATTTGCAAAATGTTTTTTCTTCTTCAAAGAATTACTTAAAAAATAACGAATAAGTCAGATAAATACATGTAGAAGTAAGTTTAAAAAATCATTGAATTTTTAAACTTAAAAAATTGTCATCCGAACAAATAAATTGATGATAGATAATATTATAACAAACTTTCCCATCTTGCAAGATGTCCATGTACAACAAATGCAAGAAGAACCTAACAGTTTTACCAAAATCTGTTGATGAAATCAACATAGATGGTATTTGGGCACGTACTACCAAAGGTGACCCATTCCTGCTAACAGACGACAACACAGTTGGGCGTATGTTAATTTTCAGTACTCAAAAGATTTCAACACACTTAACAACTCAGATATCATATATCGTGATGGTACATTTTACTCCTGCCCGAGCCTATTCTTCCAACTTTACACATTTCAGGCAATGGTTAACAAAGAAGACAACAACTAGTATGCCGCGCCGCTGTCCTTCCACTTGATATGTGGTTTAATGCCCTATACGACATAGATCAGATTGCTACTAACATCAACTACACGCCCTGTACAGACTATGTAACAACATACTGGGTCGAACAGAACAGTCACCTTTGGGACCATTACACAACACAGGGACCGAGGACTTCACATCATCTAGAGGGATAGCACAGCAAACTGAAGAAACATGTCCAGCGCCCACATCCAAAAATTTTTAGACTCATAAAACTACTGAAACATGAGGAAGCTTTCAACGCCCTGACCATGATCCAGCATGAAGCCGGTAGGAAGAGAGTGGCCCAAAAACGAAAGTATGTCGAAATCAACAACAGATTAGAAGAGCTTAAGATTAGACACCGTACAGTTTGGTGATGCAGTTTCCCATCTTCTTCACGTTGAATAGATTAATAAACTTTAATAGACTTATATACAGTGAATTTCTAATGTGTGTGCTACAATGTGTGATTTGTGTTAGTGCTGTTAACGTGTATTGTTTGTTTCATATTATAATGCGTGCTTGAATCTACTATTGAATTTGTGTTATAAAAGAAATAAAATAATTTACTTATATTTGTTTCCATTTCTTTCATATTAATTCTAATTAAAACACAGAATTCATACACATACAAAAAAAAACCTATTATATATAAATAAAAAAAACACTTGTCAATTAAAAGTTGATTCCCACATGAAATTTTAACTTTTCTTACCAGATTTATAAAAAGTGGGAATAGGAGGAATGAACCTTTGTGCAAAAACCTGCCAACGGGCTTCCCAGCTTTCTCATTTTTAATTTTAAACATGTCAACGAGTTTTTCAACGTACAAACAAAGACACAATGATTCAGATTGTCCGACTGTGTAGAGCACGAAATGTGGTGGGTTTGAACCATTTTTTAGGCGTGTGTGCATACAAACTCCTTTGCATATATAAACTATGCATGTATGTTTTAAAAGTAAAACATACAAAAAAGGCCCTGTCCCGTCTAGATACCTGCAAGATGACCACTTACTTAAATATTTTAGCTCTGCTGTTTACGTTACACGTCAAGAACGCGTTAAAAATCGATTAATGAAACAAGGTTCCATTCTTAGCAAGCTAGTCAAATTTCATATTCCTTTTCTATGTTTGTACAGCACAATATTCGTTTA
Organism: Mytilus californianus; assembly: GCF_021869535.1. Taxonomy (NCBI): domain Eukaryota; kingdom Metazoa; phylum Mollusca; class Bivalvia; order Mytilida; family Mytilidae; genus Mytilus; species Mytilus californianus. The sequence goes on from NW_026262581.1 coordinate 2,080,085, forward strand.
AGATCAATAGAAATTATATGTTGTGGTTTTTGAGCGGTTGTTGAGTTTATATATGTTGTGGTTTTGCGCGGTTGTTGAGTCTAGTTTGACCATTTTCCAGCTTTGGCACCAATAAGGGAATTAGCAACGAACTAATGAAAATAATATACTAGTACAATGTATATAAAACAAGAAAGACAACAGTAAGTCACGAACACGATTTTATTTTCAAGTCTAAATAAATGTCACTTTATGCAAAACCTAAAACGTGTAAAACAAGATAAATACTACGATATCGCATGTACTTAACTTTCAAGTAAATGAATAAGTTTTACTATGCTATGACACATAATTGTTGTTTGATAATCCTGCTTATGTCATCTTATTTGTGCATCCAACTAGGATATTTTCTTTATCAATTAATAAACTTTCTCATTTTTTCTTTGTTATTGCCGAAGTACGCGTTTCAATATACTCGTAATTTTCCGCAGCATTTTTTAAGTAATTCGTGTCGGAAGCCAAGTGATAATGTCCCCTTCAATACATTGAAACATGTCGATTTTTTTCCTGAATTGTTATCATCTTTTGTTTTGCATGCTGCCCAAAAAGGAAGAATACAATATTTTGAATTGATGATGGATTATGAAGACCATTCACATCTTGAAGGATTGTCACACAAGAAAGCTTGCAAACAGAGTTATAAATAGACGGAGAAGGGTTGAATAAACGTTTTATAGTATGTTGTTGTCTGTGATGAGATCAACTATATCAGGATATCCACCTAAGGCATGTTTTGTGTCTGTCCAAAGACAGATACCTTACAAATGGTTGTATTTAGTTATATTTTTATGTTCCTTGCCCGTAAGGGAATTATGTGTTTATGGCAGAACTTTGACAGTCTCTGTAGTATTCATTCAGATCTTGATTTGGTCCTTACACTGTTTTGATCTGAGCGACAATAACGATGAGTCTTGTGTAGACGAAACGCACGTCTGATATACTGTATATACCTGGTATCCTTGGTGAGGTGTTTGTTTTCTAGATTCGAGGGTGACATATTGTATAGAAATTTGTCAATTGTTTGAAACCTCTTTTAGGATTTTTGACGTCGGGGTACTGTTTTGTTGACGTATGCCCAACATCCTTATTTTTTTCCCTTCCGTCATATGTAAATGCATGCTATTTTAAACATTTTGATTGTTGGTTAACACGTACAGCTTTGCTTTAGCCAAAAGATTTAGAAAGCGTAGGACCCCTTTTCCTCAATAAAAAATTTAAGTACAAATCTTCATTTTGTAATACCTTGTGCGTGATTACGACATAAGGTAAGAGTTGGCCAATGGAATTAACAGAACAGGACAAATATTGTAAATTTGCCAAACACTAAGGTACACTACTTCTTCTGGCCAAGTTGACCTATGGTCTTTTTTTGTATGTTCCTTTTGTTTATATAGCTCTCATCTTTGTATTCCACTTTGGCTGTCCAAACTTTTGGCTACGGTCGTTCTTGATAAAGATTAATCCAAAAATGCGGGACAAAAAATTGTGTGCTTGTACTTGAGGAAAAGCTTTTGACTTGGATAAAAAGGTCAACTTTGGCAGAGGGAAATAAAAGAACATTGTAAAAAGATATAGCGGGAAGAATTGGACAAAACAACTTTACTCAAAACAATAGGAACCTAGATTTTATCAGTTGACTTAAATTTCTTTTTAAAATATTGAGAGAAAAAAATGCTTTCTTGAGTATTATTAATGATGCATATATAACTGTCGGCTGAATATCGAATTTGTGCGATTATTTGTCTTCCATTACAGTTTTAATTTCGATATTTTAATTTAAAAAAATAATATATTCAATATTTTCAAAAAAATTACCCTATTCATATAATCTAAGGATATCTTGTTCTGTGTTTTAAAAAGCTATTATCTTTCATCAGTATTTTAAAACATATAGGAAGAATAGTCATTATCAAAGAATGTAATATTGAGAGATATAATCATTCAAATCAATGTACATAACTTTATGTTATACGGTGAAAAAAGTTATAAAAAGGTTACTTCTGGCTTTTTTTCAAAGTCACTCAGTGTATCTAGCTAGACAACAGATGCTACCGACACGTATACATACTTTTATATTACAAATTCATTACAGAAAAAGAAATATCAATATCTAAATATTAAAAATATAATATTATTAGAAGGGTTTACGCCTCCCCCTTAAAAACCGTTGAATTGGACTTTTCAGAACTAAAGCATATTGGATGAATTGGAAAAAAGTGTTCGGTCTGTAATGCCAATTTATAATTTTAAAATATCTGTCGAACAATGGGTTGATCTGAGAAAGAAAAAATTACATCATGTATATTAAAAAAAAACCGTTAAGAGAAATTAAACATTACTGGTTTGTTAGCCTTTGTTTGGCATACACATGCTACCCTTTCGGACTCCTTGGTTTTTTCCTACGATACAGGGTAAAATATTTTGCCCCATAACACCCATTTTTCTTTTCATATAAGACTTCAATAGCTCATAAAAGGTCATTTACCAAAATTTAAGCAGATTCTAGATTATTTTTTTCTTTCGATTTGAGACCCAAATAATACCAATGCAAATATAACGTAAAAGTCCGAGTCAGCCTTTTCCCGCCATTTTTTAAAAAGTAGATATCTCGAAATGGAGCTCCATAACCTATCAATATTTTTAGCTTATTTTGTTCCTTAACTATTTTTTTTCTGACTTATAGTATCAATTTTAAATTCTAGATTTTTTAATTTCACCTTAGTACATCCTTAATTCGTTTTCTTAGTCGGCTTATCATATTTGAACATCGGTAAACTACTGTTGTCGAAAAATATACAAACAAACAAATCCGTCTGTGTACATTTTGTAGGGAAAAAATAACAGTCTGTTTTGAAGTTTTAAAAGAGAAGTTTAAAGAGTAATTTTAACGAACGTTTCAGAATATAAAATCCATCCTTATTTAGCTTTTTGACTACAGAATAATGTTTAATTGCAATTTGATTTGGCAAAATTGTCATCAACAAAAATGAAAACTTTACGTTTTGACAAAATTTATAATCGTCTAAAGTAAAATATCTGTCAATATATAAATAACACATAGCTGAGAGGGCGATAGAGCAGATTATTACCCCGAGAAAACATTGTCAACTGAGGCGAAGCCAAGGTTGACAATGTCTTTTCGAGGGGTAACAATCTACTCTATCACCCTCTCAGATATGTGTTATTTAATTTATTATACTGAATGTTCTGTTATTACTGTATACTAAATTTCAAATTCATAGTAATAAACTATGACGTCTTGTACATAACAACCATCCGTATTTAATAAAGCGCACACTTGATCAAGCGTCTCCGTGAAGGTTAATAGAGTATTTGCCATAGGATAGAGTAAATTGTTTTCTTTATATTAACCAATCAAAATCTGGCATTTTGACATGAAGTATAATAACAACAATTGTATCACAGATGACCAAGAATATGTATCGTATTTCATAGTCACAATCCTTTTCTCTTTTACTTGTTTAACGGAACTTTTATGACATTATCACAGGATTTTTATATAATTGCAATGAGTTACAAGAATGGTGCCACAAGTAGAGCAGGAATTCTTACCCTTCCGAAACACTTGTGTTCCACCAGGTATTAGGTGAGTTTCGTGACGCTCTTTGGTTTTCAGTGAAGTGTTATCTGAAATGATGTTTACCTTTTCGTATTTTTTTTTCTCTTTTGAACATGCTGCTTTCTATCTTATTCTTTATTGTCCTCTTTTTATCTTCATATTTTTTAAGTTATGAAACAAGTATTTATGTAGAACAAGCGTGGGACGATCAATGAACTGTGTCATTCCGATTTAGAAATTATAATGCATGAATCTATAACAAGAATCTGATAGGTCTATCAATTGAATAGAAAATTTAACTAAAGGAAGCTAAAATTGGAAGAGAACTCTTTAAGTATTTAAAGGCTGTATCAACTCATTTCAGTACATTAAAATTTGCCAACAACAAACTCTCTTATGCAAATGAAGTGCAAAATTCTTTAAAATTGTTCAAAGTGGAAGTCATAATGTTGGCATGTACTCTATGTGTAATTTTGTAAATTTCTATTGCAATGAGACATAAGTATGAGGGTTCGAATTCAATAAACTTAGTTATACCCGCCACATTTCATTGTTCCTAGTAAGGACATCCCGATTACATCCATTCATTCCATTTTAATACTTTATTTCCTCTTATTGATTGGGTGCACAACAGAGTGGTGATGAAACTGATATAAGTATGTGGCTTGTAACTGTCAATCTCCTCTTTCTTCCCTTGCATTTATAATGTATGTGTTATTTCATGACCAAATATAAACATGCATATAATGGATAGTTGCCTCATTAAAAATCATACCACATCTCCTTATTTAATATTTGTATATGGAACCTTTAGCCTTTGTTAGTCTTGCGTGTGTTTTTTTTTTTTAATAATTTTTGTTAATTTGTATGTTTCGGAGTTTAGTGTGGCGTCCATTTCGCTGAATCAGTATATATTATTGGTGAGGGACCAGTTGAAGCTTGCCTCCGGTTTTGGGATTTTCTACCTGTGTTGACGACAAATTGGTGGCCTTGGGCTGTTTTTGCTGTTTGGTCGGGTTGTTGTCTCTTTGACACATTCTCCGTTTCCATTCTCTATTCTATCTTCTATTTTTATTCGAAGCTTCAGATAAATCTAAGAAAAAGATACCTGTGATCTTCAATGTAAACAAATGCTACGTTGTCGACATATAGCAAAGAATTCCACTCAAACAGGTGCTATGGACTGTCTTGAACTTGAGGCCTTAAAACCTCACTTTGACTTTGAGATGAAATATATCAATAAAAGTGCTGTTCCTTTGCTTAATTTGTGTTTGCAGGTATTTTGTGTGATATACACAATTTCTATTCTTTCGTCAAATACAAATGTTTCTTCACAGGATGTTCAGTTTCATAATATTACCTTTATAATTTGGAGGTGAAGATAAGATTTTGAACGTAAGACATTATTTTCAAATGCACTTATGGCAAAACTTATCAATTTCTAGCAGTAATAAGCAAAGGATTTTATCAATTATTTTGATTGCATATATAGATTAAAGTATGAAAAAATCTTAAAAGTTCGGTTGATTCAGTCCTTGGACTACAGTTTCAGTAAGAAATTAAAAAGTAATTAAAACAAATACATAAAAATACATGAATGTAGACAAGTGAAGATTCTATCATACAAAAATAGCTGTATTAAATTGGTTCTGTGATGATATGTTGTGCTAAGGTTCATATTCGTAATTGTGTGTAGTAAAGAATGTGGTTAAATTATCCAAATGTTATATAATCCCTTTAAGTCTGTTGAAAAATCTTTTCTGGCACGTCTTTTCGGAAATTCTGATATGCTGACTGGAGGCATCATGCTTTTCCTTCCTCTTGTTCAATATTCTTTGTTGTTGTATACCCTCCTTCAATCTTTGATTGCTGCTCGATAGCCACTATAAATTCACTGGCTTTCTGAGCAACAATCAAAAGGTGAGAAGAAACTTTGTCACGTGACTCGACATGTGCTCTTAGGAGACCACCGTGTTTAGGATTCTGTTGATGCACGGTAAACTTCTTTCTGAATCAATTCCTTCATTAAATCGCCATAAATTGTCATCATCCCAGTAAGGAAACCTCCATTGCAAACTAACTTTCTGTGTGAACCATATCACCTGATTCAGACAAGAAGCAATTAAAAAGCGACCACCATGATTGTTACACCACAGTTATGAATCAACCAAACAGCTTCAAAACTTCTTATCAAATGTCATATAAAAGAAAACTAATCAATAAAATGTAAATTGAAAACGACATGTTGCACTATTTCGTGTAGCGGAATTATTTGCCACGTTGACAACGCGAATTCTGCAAGGTGCCAATGATTCAAATATGATTATTTAAATGAAGCAAAGAAGATTAAGGTTGTAATTGATTTAATGACGAATGAAAAGTGAATCTGTTGGTTACATCAAATTTTATTGAGTCGTCATATTCGATTTTTGATAATTCCATTTGGTCCTCACAGCTTTTAATTACTAGTGCTGTGCAAAATAATGTATTGGACAGGTATAACGATATTTTTGTAATCCACTTTTCGCAAATTAAATCACATGATAAAATGTTTCACCATTCTAAATAAAATCCTAAATGTTGTTTGATAAACTTTTTGTGATATTTTTTTACATTTTAAAGATAAAGTTAAGTGAACTCACCGTGGGAGCGGACTCAGCACGTCTTTCATCAGACGACATCTCTGTAAGACTGTATACCTACTTATGATGTGGACTGACGACACATGTTGCAACGAAACCTTGCGCTTTAGCGACTTTTAATAATGAGATTTATTCGTTGCTACAGCGGGTTTTCTGTTTGAATACGTTCAAATCGATTGCTCCTTTTTACTTTTTATTCATGATCTCCTAATCCGTTCTCTTTCTGTTGGTCGGCTGTTACTGTGTTGCCTAGGAGATTTTCACCTGAAATAATTACATATTTTAATCTCATAAATGATACATACATTTTAACTTTAAGGAAGGTTTTACTTTTGTATAAATCTTTATGAAATAAAAGATTTTTTTCACAAGTTTGGAGGAAAGTATCAACAGAAAAACAATTTTCATGTATTATCATGTTCATTATATTATTCCATAATTTGATGATTTGTGGTCCTTAATGACTTATTGAAGTTTGACAAAGAATCTAAAAATTGATGTTCCGCATTTTAGTAATATATGTACTACTCATGAATCGAACAGGTTGTTACGGTTGTACTTGGTTTACCATTGTACCCAATTTCTAAAAAGAAACAAGTTTGCAAAATATTATTTGTTTTTACCAGAGTGTTTGTACTAAAATAGGCTTAGCAACATATTAGTTTGAAATTAAATTAAATAAAACGAATTGTTTAAGGCAAAGCAGGTGAGTTATCATGACTGGTGATTACTTATAAAATGTGAGTGGTCGAAATTTTGATTTCATCAGAGAGATTGCATGCTTAAAAAACAGGGAAATTATGGCTTACTGTAGTGGAACAAACACGAAATATACCAAAACGTATATAGTAATAAATATACGATAATATAATGACAGTTGTAGTGCGCATAGCGCTTTTTTCTGAAATAACCTTTACCAAGAAAGTTCGAAACCAAAATATACACGCAGAGGTCTATAATTGCTTCGCATATTTTGAAAGCATTTTGAAAAGTTGAAATAAGTAATCACAAAAAAATGCTTTTTTAATTGTCACACTGCCAGTAATAAAACTGGCATCTCTTTTCACTAAATGATGTAGAATTCCAAGATAAAATATGAAAATCGTGTTAAGAATATACCTATACACGCTCAATAAGGAGGCTATCTTAAAACAATCTGCTTCAAACAACATATAAAAAATTTTTTGGAGCCCCTTATTTGACATAAACTAAATTTCTAAGACGAACATGTTTTTTGAAACTGCTTCCATGTTATGAGGAAACTCTTAGGTGGTAGTCTTCAGTTATATCTGAATACTTATTTTTTTTTTTTTATAAATACTTATTTCGGGGATTATTCATCAATAAAACACAGGTTTACGATATATATGCATTCAAAAATAATCAAAATAAAATAAAATGTCTACATGTCAATGTGAAAAATTCACACAATAAAAATTCAATACAAGTATCAGTTGTATGACCCTGAAAAGAAAAGATGTGAAGAGACAACAATAGGAAACCAAGAGGGCTTATTTAAATAATTCAAAGGGATACAGATAACATAACATAAGCATATAAAAAACTTCCCTCATACGAATTATAATTTATAATTGAAAAATAAGAATGAAAGATTTTGTTTTCTACATAAATCAATAGGAAACAGCTTTCCTTATACCAACAGATGGTTTCAGCCTTTTTAACAATTAATTTAGATTTACATATACTTTATGGAAAATGTAGTATTAAATATTTTATGTGCATGTATTACCAAATATTCCTATTAAAGTTTTTCATATCAAAGTATTATAAGAGCTTAAAGTTCGCGAACTTTCCGATAAGCTATAGATTTTTGCAAGTAACATTTTGTGTTTCTATCATGTTGCTGTTCATAAGAAAAGTCTCTAGCCCTTAAAATATTGTTTGAACTGTTTTTTGTCTTGAAGCATTAAACATATAACAAAGAAACAGATTTAAGTGCATCAGCTGTATTCTCGCAGATTAGTTTAAAACATTAAGTCTAAAACCAAACATATTAAATCCAAGGACGACCCTAACCCTTCTGAATCAAAAATGACTTTAGAGGATTTTTTCTTTATGTCTCATTGACTCTGACATACATCCCATTTTCTTTTATTTATATTTTGAATAATTAGCCAAGAATGAAATTAATTTAATTGATACTAGAGAAATATTATTACAATTGTCTTGAAAGTTTATCTTATTATTTCCTATATGATTCTTTTTATGATAGATCTTGATCTTTGTAGCTTTAAACATTTAGTCTCAAATGGAGACAATATTGAACATAACATTATATGTACCATAGACATGATTAATCATATGGTTTAGATGGTCTTATAATATTTATAATAATCCAATTTTGGATTATTGAAGAGGCTCAAAATGTCTGAAAAGGAGAAGGTGCGATAAGGTAACATTATTTGAAAATCACGAATTTTTCTAAATGTAATATTTAGATGTTCATAAGACATAGGTTTGTCGTTAGGAGTAACAATACATTTAAATTTAAAATTCGGAATTTTGGGTCTGCAATGCTCTTCAACTTCGTGCTTTATTTGACCTTTTGAATTTTTTTATTAGAGCGTCACTGATGAGTATTGTGTAGACGAAACGCTCGTCTGACGTACAAAATTATAAGCCTGGTATTTTTTTTATCTTGCATTATGTTTTTAAACTTCTGGTCTAATTTTGAGATATTCCTATTGATATCTTGATACGAGCTGCAACTTTACAAAATAGTTTAAGCTACACGATGTTTTTACAAAGATAATGAAGGACATTGACATGAGTATAATATACTTGAGGGTTTTGCCGTTGCTAATATATAATTTTACCAAAAAGGTTAGTAAAATACTATTTTTGATCTGATATGTCAATTTTAACAATTCAATAATGTCACAGGGACATCACAAACATTGCACTTAAGTTCCATGACTATATCATTGAAATTCATTTATCAATAGAATTTACATAATTTCAACAAGGATTATAAAATTAAATGTTTTGGAGATTTCAGGTTTAATTTTTTTTTAATCACAACAAGAGATGTTTTTCCATTGTTCATGATTCGCAATTTATCATACTGTTGATCCTATAAATAAATAAATTTTACTTGATACATAAAAATGGGGAGAATATACCACAAGGGGAAAGGGGGAATAAAAAAATTAAAACAAAAACAAAAAGACGAACAGAAAAATAATCGTCCACAAAACATAACACAAATATGAATAGTACATCTCTGAAATAAAAGGGGACAATGGTATAAAAAGTATTTAAATATATTATCGTCCGGAATATGTGCATTTACCATATGCCGTTTTTCGGGTCGACGCCACCGGAATCGCTCCGTGTGGAGGTCATGCGATTCCCTTGTATAGTTTTATTACTAGTATCTTAATTTTGTGTTTACGAATTTTAAACATCGTGTGTTGCCTCTCATCTTAAAAAAAATCTGTAGCACAAAAACTTTAATGATGCATTTAATTTATTCAATAATATTTATTTATTACAAAACATCTAATCAAAGAAAAAGAGCTTCAATACGTCTAACTAGCATACAGAGATGATCAAGACTTATCTAAAACAATGTCTAGGAGTATTCTCACTGAATGTGTCGCTCCAAGTAACGGTCAATGTTTTTAAATCAATTTCACATCCATTCGTTTTAACTTCTTTATTGAAATATAACTTCAATTTAAATTTTCAAAAATCTCGATTGAATTCATACAACGCAGCATGAAGAAAAAAAAAGAAAAGAAAATAAATAATCATTTCTAAGGAGGTATTTGAACTACATCTTTGTTAAATTACTTTATTCATTTTAATAAACAATCAGACTACTATTATATCACAAGATTCACAGATGCAAATGAAACAAATACAATATCAAAAAGTTTTGTTTAGATAGGAAATTTTGTTAAAAAATATACTTTGTGTATTATTATTAAACATCTTAGCTGAAGAAGTACAATTCCGACTATGTTTATTTGAAAAAAAAGTCATTGTGAAAAAAAAACGATCGTAAACATGCAAACAAACAAAAAATCATTGCAATGAAAAAAGATTTGTTTTGTTCTTTCAAACAAATTGACCATTTTATAGAAATATATTTTCTGAAGGATAAGTTTAATCATACTTTAACTGATTAAGCATTAAAAAATTCACGTGACACTTTCTTTTTCGAAAAAACTCACAAACCGCAAAAATACTCACAAACCAAAAAATACTCACTAACCGCAAAAATAAAAAAAAAAATAAACCCATAACGAAAATAAAAAAAAATGCAAATAGGGAGACAGCAGATAATGCGTACAAATGAACATTGAATAAGCAAAACTATAAAAAAATAAAATGCAATTCTTTGGCACCAACACAATTTTTCATTCTGAAAACGTCAATGGTATTATTCTATTGATCTTAAAATATTAATAAAACTTAAAACAAATTGACTCCGAATTCATTTCAGTTTTTCAGTGGAGTTTTTGGACACCACCCTTGAACATTTTTCATCAGTTTATTTTTTTGTAATTTGTGTCTTTTAATCAGTCTAGTCAGTATGAAAGAATTTAATATAATGAACAATCAGTGTAACTATATTTCAATTTAAAGGTTTTTATGATATTAAGATAGTTTCCACCAAAATATAGAAAAATAAAATGACTGTTATGTCTTCATAGATTTTTGTACTCAACAGAACGATGCAACATAAACGTCCTTTACATTTGGCCGCCTTTTATAAACAGAAATAAAAGAAACATGTTGCTAACTTGTAAATAATAGGAAGAAAAAACAGAAAAGATAACTATTCCGTGCTCGCACATCAAGAAAACTGGAAGACATGAAGGTGTGTAGGATTTAAAATGCAAAAATAGACAGATAAATTATACACGTATATCTATTGAACTTAAGTACCTGCTTTACATCTTTTCTTGAGGTACTCCAGAACAAAATGTGACAGGATTAGAATTATTCCACCATGTTTTACACACCTTCATTTCAACAAATAATATTGTACATTGACAGCAGATTGTGTTACTGATCGATACTTGATCAATCATATATAATTGTATGCATATTCAAAAAATGTCATTTTAAAACCCTGCAGTATTCCTGGGAAGTGAAGCAAAATTGGATGGGAAATTAATAGAAAAGTCGACAAAGATGACAGACCTACTCATTCAAACAGAAAATCCGTTTTTCGTGTCTAGAATACGGTGTATAAAAGGTGGTCATTTAAAGCTGTTAAAATATGTTCCCGGATTTATACCTTGTATTGTCGTAAAAATAATAAAACCACTTTCTTGTACATATATAAAGAAAGATTAAACAAATTGATAAAAGTGGATTTTAAATCTATACTGCAACAGAAAATATTCATTGGTACAAAATAAATCGAAACCAATTCCGTCTTTTTTTTTTTTATCTCTTTTCCTTAAAAAAATAAAAGTCTTTTTTTCCCCGTCTTTTTTTAGATTTCCTTTCATGACCTGCACGCTGATAACATTGATTGAATAAAAACGTGTCTTTTAACACCTTTTAGAAGACATTAATTTTCAAAGTATCAAAAAAAGTAAACGAAAAATATAGTTAAGCATATTAAAATAGAGAAGGACTGAGATTTTGTGTTTATTCATTCCCGTATTTTTATTTCACTATAACGCAATATAAATAAATGAGATTGTTGTACATGTTGAAATAAGAAGTGTAATCGGTATAAAAACGAAGAAACACTTAATCAGAGACATTTAAGAAATTACTTCATTATGTCATGTATTCTTTATTTTTTATATTAAGGTTTTGGTTCCACAGAGGAATGGATCGAATAATTGATTGTTGTTTGTTTATCGTCAAGTGACGAATTGTAAAAATGGAAAGTGCATTATATTTTATTAATCTGGCTATATGAACTACAATCTATGTTTTGGCTTAAAAGATTAAAACAAAATCTGCATACTGTCTTAAGACAATCAAAGTTTTCTGATGCATCAAAACGGTCTGAAAAATGTAAAAATAATCTGCAGACTGTCTTAAGACAATCAAAGTTTAATATTACATAAAACGAATTACAGAAATAACCAAAAATATTGGACAGTATAACAGAAAAAAACTGATGTACAAACCGAGATAACAACATACTTACAACACGTGGTCCAGATAGTCTTTCTTGGTGCAAGCACAATATGTGGTGGGGTTCAGTACAACACGTGGTCCAGATAGCCTTTCTTGGTGCAGGCACAATATGTGGTGGGGTTCAGTACAACACGTGGTCCAGATAGCCTTTCTTAGTGCAGGCACAATATGTGGTGGGGTTCAGTACAACACGTGGTCCAGATAGCCTTTCTTGGTGCAGGCACAATATGTGGTGGGGTTCAGTCACGTGCGCCCAAACCTCTCCCCATCTGTCCTTTATGTCTACATATTGACTATTTGAAACTTGTTTTACAAATTCGCAGTAACAGCTGGCAGGTTTTTTTTCAAGAATATGTTTTTAATGGAAAGAGCATTGTATTTTAAAAGATACAATCTCACGTGTTTTTTTCTTTTTCTTCCAAACTTCAAAGTACCGTTCGAACAACATCAACATGTATCGAACGTTACGCTTCGCAATTAATTTGGATTTATTTCCGCTTATTTCAGGTGAAAATCTTAAGTACCAATATTCACTCAAGATGTTAGACTTCTAGCTACATTACCAATTTGATTTAACTTCACACAAACTCAGCACTAAATATTTGGTTTTCTCTTTTTAACAAATTTCTCTTTTTTTCATTTTAAATGAGGCTATATATGGTACTGTTCTGCTTGTTTTATTTGTAACTGTATTTTAATTGCATCAACATCACACGTTTGATTGAACATCTGATGGCTAATAAATCAACAAATGTAATAAAGGCGTGTGTGGTGTTATCATCTATATATAATATCAATACTAACTTGATCAAATATGCAATAAACAATGCACAAGCTGTGGTCAACCATACATAGCAGTAGATTATCATTGTTATATTCTTTGTGCTGGAAATTATCTATAAATTGTATGAACTTTAAAAAAAATTGTGTCACCTTGGTAATTATCGAATTTTCGTGTCTCCTAACTGATAGATTCAATACCGTATACACTACTACTTATGCCATCTTTATACATGAGCTGATTTCAAAAACGAAAAACGAAGTGCTATAATAAAATAATGTCTTTCAAAGTTTCCAATGATTCTTGTTTAGAATTCAACACTGAGTAAGGATAAGGATATGTAAGAACAATACTTGTACCTAGTTAGATTAGTTAGAAACAGACAGAAACGTTTATTCAAAAAGGTTTTGTACAATTGGAAATATTAAACGATAACCTTATATGCATAATAATCCAAAGCTTTTTAAATCGGAAGGGGTGTGTTTAGTTCGTAATGTTGTCTAAAACACTAGGAATCAAAAGCATATCATTTCGATATATGCAGTTATGAAGAGAAGACGACATGATACAGACTCAATGAGACATCAGTCCAACAATCGAAAGATTTCAAAACTGAACAATACTGAATCTGAAGTAGGTAATCAACCTGTTGTAAAGCTAGTCTATTGTTATATCACGGGTTTCTGAAATAGGTAATCTACCTGTTGTAAAGCTAGTCTATTGTTATATCACGGGTTTCTGAAATAGGTAATCTACCTGTTGTAAAGCTAGTCTATTGTTATATCACGGGTTTCTGAAATAGGTAATCTACCTGTTGTAAAGCTAGCCTATTGTTATATCACGGGTTTCATTTTGTTCTATTATAGTTTTAATAAGAAGTTTCAAAAATAAGGAATGCTGTAATTCGAGAGTAATTAGATAGGTCAACGAAGAGAATCTTATAATCCTTTAATAAAAGACACTATTTCTGGTTGTTCATTAATGTATATTATCTATAATGCATGTTTTAGTAGGCTTTCATTTTACAAAAACCGTATAATTGGTTAAAATAAATCCAATGTGGTATTCTTGCAAACTTTGATAAAGGTCACTGTTTAAACCGAGTGCAGAACACTGTGTCTTAACTACCCCGGCAAAAAATGTTTGGACTCGATAGTATCTAATGTCCGGTACGGTGACGGACAATCAACAGACAGAGAAAAGGTAGAATTTCTATTTATTTATTTGTTTTTTAATGACATTGAAGAATAAACATACACATATAACTATTTTCGATTGTGTGATGTAATATTTTCTACAACCGTTCTAGATTAATGGAGAAATAAGTAAAAAGGCACATGAAAATGGTGAATTGAGTGAACCTTGCTACGAATTTGTTTAATTTCTTTTTAAATTGTGCACATTGTACGGAAAGAAAAGTACGGAAAGAAAGATATTAACACAGAGATTGCATGGCTAGTCACTATGAACACCTCAATATTTGCATTTCTGTGCATGGAACGGAAGAAATGGGTCATGTCAAAATGGAAGGACCCTGTTTCGTCAATGTTGTTTATTACACAAGGACCCTGTTTTGTCTCAGTATAGGACCCGGTTTTGTTTTGTTTTGAAACCACAAATATATGAAAAGCTACTTTAGCACGGATCTGGACATTGCCCATCGGAAGAAATTAAATATTTGAGTCAAAAAGATGTTATACAGATGTTATTGCAATACAAACATGTGTTAAAATATATTTCAAACGGGAACTTTTCGAAATAGGGAGTAGACATTTTTGAATGCTATACGTATACCTTATTGATCTTATCTTCGAACTAATTTTACATGGAAATAAATACTTTATATCATGTACTTACATTAATTCCTTATGATAGAAAAAAGAAGATGTGGTGTGATTGCCAATGAGACAACTCGTCACAAGAGATCAAATGACACAGAAATTAACAACTGTAGGTCGCCGTACGTCCTTCAACAATGAACAAAGCTCATACAACATTGTCAGCTATAAAAGGCCCCGAAATGACAAGTGTAAAACAATTCAAACGAGGAAACTAACGGCCTAGTTTATGTACAAAAAAAAATGAACGAAAAACAAATATGTAACACAGCAACAAAGACAACCACTGAAATACAGGCTCCTGGCTTGGCACAGGTAAATATATACAGAATGTGACGGGGTTAAACATCTTAGCGGGATCCCAACCCTCCCCCTTACCTGGGAAATTGGTGTAACAGTACAACATAAGAACAAACTAAAAAAATCAGTTGAAAAAGGCTTAAGTCATCAGATGGATAGAAATAGAAATACATCTCAAAAATGTTTGTTTGTTTTCTATACTACTGTAATGATGTAAAAATAAGAAGATGTGGAATGATTGTGTTACCATATCAATTTATCAAAAGAGTAAGGATAGTATGCTTTACTACACTATACGCTATGTTTACAATATATTTACTCATTCGTTCATCCATTGACGGACAGTGAGAGAAAAAGCTCCGTTTTGAAGGCCGTACTTTGACCTATAATGGTTTACTTTTACAAATTGTGACTTGGATGGAGAGTTGTCTCATTGGCACTCATAACACATCTATTAGAACGTTTTGGATATCTCAAATCAATATGGTTGCCTTTCGAACGTGTATTTTATGTCCGCTTCGAAATACACAAATTCTAAACTTCCCCATTAGAAACAAAATAATTCTATCATGCCATGCTCTACGCTCATTTTAACATAGGTAGGCATTATATTTGTCAATATTTTATACCTGGCTAACGCTTGGTTTAAAAATTTTAACAAATATAATGCCTTCCTATGTTAAAATGAGCATTGAGCATGGCATGAAAGAATTATTTCTTTTTATAAATAAAAGTTGGTTTGCAACATTATAACGTCCAATATCTTCGTCTTCGTCTTCGTAGAACAACCTAATTGGCAATTTAGCCCGTGAAAAATGACGATGAGACAGCTTTCCATCAGAGACCAAATGATGTAAAAATTAACAAATATAGAACACCGTATGGCATCCAACAATGAGAAACGCCCATACGGCATAGAAAGCTAAAAAAGGCAAATACATGTATGATATACAGCAAAAAAAGACAACAACCGATTTACAGGCTCCTAGATTCGGTACTGGCACATACAGAATGACGGGGTTGAACGTGTAAGCCCCCCCCCAGCTCCCCCTCCAAAAAAAAACAAGAAAAAAAACTGGTATAACAGCACAACATATGAACAAACTATAAAATTCAGTGAGTTGAAAAAGGCTTAACTCATTTGATTACAGAGCCCCTATAGTAAATATGCGATTGGCGGCTGTCTCTGTTTTTTCGTCTTTAATCAAATTCTATGATGGTATACGATATAGTTACATTATATCAGTGGCGGATCCAGGGGAGTAGAGGAAGAACGCCGACCCCTCCCCCCTTTTGGTGGCTAGAAATAATTATTTTATCATGTTTTTTACGATTTATATATGATTTTTTATTTAGCATAAAATCGTTAAAAAAAAGTTCCCCTTGCAACGCTCGGCGGTATAAAATCCGTTTATGAATACGCCCCTTTAAAAAAGTCATGGCCTCGGTCCGCCCTTGCATATTGACAATTTAAAACTTGACCAAATTGGTTAAATTGTAGAACATTTGTCAATGTACGATGATCATTATACAATGAAGAGATAAACCTATATATAATAGTTGTACTATATAGGGCAGTTGTTAACAACTTGATACTAGTGCATTAAAGAATTTGTTAATGTTAAAAAAAAAAAAGAAAAAAAAGAGAGATAAAACATCGTTTATTTATAAAAATTACTAATCAAATAATCATTATTGCAATTTCCGGATGGCCTAAGACTTTTATACTAATTTATACTTAGTATTATTGTAACAAGGAGGGTAAACAGATTTTTAACGCACTATTATTGTGATCCTTTGCACCGCATGGAAATTCCTTTTCTTGGGCGATTCTGCATGCACATACATTTGTCTTATTCTCTTGTTTTATAATGAACGTTTGGTTTCAGAATATTTATTTTCAACCGATTATACTGTCTTCCCTTTAAGTAGAGCGGACACTAAGATAACCATCTTGTTGTCCCAGAAAATCCCATATCAAATGTGCGTCCTTAAATTTTCAAAGCCGTACACTAATTAAGTTTGAACACTTAAATTTGTATAGATGATATAAAAAAATCTAATTCCGTTTCAAAACCTTCATTTCTTTTTAATTTTTCCTTTTTTTTTTATACAAAACAAAATTGAAATTTGCTTTGTTCTAATATAGCAGGAATTCAAGTGTTTACGGATTCAAAAAGGTTATAAGTTATCCTCTGAAAGAAAATGTTTTTCAACGATCCCTCAAACTGCTGCTGAACGCCATATTTTTATTTTCGTCATGCGATTATGCATTATTTTCTATGACAAAACCGGGTCTGATTTGTGAAATTTAAGGACAAAACCGGGTCGTACACATTGACAAAACCGGGTGCTTCAATTTTGACATGACCCACTTCTTTCATTCCATGCACAGACATGCTAACATTGAGGCGATCATAGTGAAAAGTCTTGACATCTCCGTGTTAATATCTTTCTTTCCGTACCTTTCTTTCCATACAATGTGCTCAATTTAAAGAGAAATTAAACAAATTCGAGGCAAGGTTCACTCAATTCACCATTTTGATGTGCCTTTTGACTTATTTCTCCATAAATCTAGAACGGTGGTAGAAAATATTACATCACACTATCGAAAATAGTTATATGTGTATGTATATTCTTCAATATACTTAAAACAACAAATAAATAAACAGAATTTCTACATTTCTCTGTCTGTTGATTGTCCGTCACCGTACCGGACATTAGATACTATTGAGTCCAAACATTTTTCGCCGGGGTAGTTTAGATACAGTGTATTAATTAATATTGTATTGTGAAAGTCTTTGTTGAAACCCCGAACTTGACTTTGAAAGATAATTTGATACGAACCATTCTACCATCTGGTAAAGAAGTATTCACCTTCTGTAATGAAGAGCAATAACGAGGTGCGGATATTTCCTCTGTTCATTTTCATGTAATATTAAAATGCTGCAATTTTGTTAAGATTTATTTCCAATTTATTTCTAACAAAACTATGTTATAAATCGAAAATATGTGTATATCGAAGTAAAACACAAATGACATACTTCTATCCTTTACTCTACATTATAGTGAACCTGTACTATTTGACTAAAAAGGAGTAAGTCGTATTCGTTAACTTGTGATTGTTCGGTGAAATCTACGGTGACTTCGACTGTAAAGCAAAACATCAATGGTAAAGATGTTGCTCACATCTAAATGTTAATGACAGGATCTCCAATTGAAGATATTAAGGCAGTTTAGAGTGTTTTGCACAAAATATAGGAAGGTTGAAGCCAATATGGAAAACAAAATTCATGTTTTACGAACATTTGATGGATGTATAATACTTTTTGATTTTCAAATTCAAAGGGCCAAAAAAGAGGCATTAACATACCTTCTCCTTTAATATCAAATTATTAAGGTTAAAGTTCAGTCAATTGTTTGTTTCAGTTTACATATAACATTTGTTTCACGTTCGTTTGTGAGACTCGAACATAATTTGTGACAAATGTAACAGACCAGACATACGATGTTGTAACAATTGATATTTTTTTTTTCAGACTTGTTGCATGGCTAACTTAGTTATACCAAACATTGCTTGATTTTCAATGTTTGTTTTTGTCGTTAATTATACTTTCATTTGGACTGAGATTACAAACTGTTAGAGGTTAAATTACTATATAACTTTACAGAGCAAATATTACATGCAAACTGATTGGGGGAATTAGCGGAGGCAATCATTAATTCTCATTTTTCTTGTGATCTTGTGTTTTCTATCATGATGTACTGGCTAAAGGGTGTCTATACCAGCGAACTAAATGGACAAAGTAGTTCAGTGGTTGTCGATGGTTCATGTCTGTCATATTTGTTTTTCATTATTTGTTTTGTTATAAATTAGGCCGTTAGTTTTCTCAATTGAATTGTTTCATATATTTTTCATGTCGGTTGCCTTTTATAGCCGACTATACGGTATGGGTTTTTCTCATTGTTGAAGGCCGTACGGTTGCCTATAATTGCTTACATCCACTTTATTTAAACTTTGGAGGATAGATGTCTCATCAGCAATCATACCTCATATCCTTATTTTTATAATAATGTTTAAATTTGAATCATCTCTTCGAGGGTGACCGAGGGTGTTACAGACGTCATTATATAAATAACACATAGCTGAGAGGATGATAGAGCAGATTGTTAAACGAGAAAACATTGTCAACTGAGGCGAAGCCAAGGTTGACAATGTCTTTTCGAGGGGTAACAATCTGCTCTATCACCCTCTCAGATATGTGTTATTTAATTTATTATACTGAATGTTCTGTTATTACTGTCGATTAAATTTCAAATTCAAAGTAATTACTATGACGTCTTGTACATAACAACCATCCGTATAGCGCACACTTGATCAAGCGTCTCCGTGAAGGGTAATAGAGTATTTACCATAGAATAGAGTAAATTAACACCCTCGTATAACCCAATCAAAATATTGCATTTTTATGAAGTATAATAATACTACTTGGTTAACCGATACAGAATATGTTTGTCAGAACTGACCTTACATGTTAATTTGTCCTAACCACGAATCCTCTCCTTCTTCGAGGCTTATCACTGTGTACGTCTTATCAAGTTTTTTTCATTTCAAGTCATTTGTGGAGCAAGAGCTGCCTACCTTTACAGAGCATACCTAAGTTCCTCCTAGGTATTCAGTGGTGTTCGTGTTGTCCAGTCTTTAGTTTTCTATGTAATATTGTGCACCTTTTGCGTTCATTTAATATTCCCGTGGACGTGATCACAGTTGTATGTCTTTTGGGAGTTTGGTAGAATTATCAATTTTTATTGGTTAATGGATGGTGTCTTCACCCTTTATGGCGAAGCGTGTTGTTTTGGTCATAAGTGTTCTTCTAGCTGTCTGTCGGTCATAGAAGTTCTACTATTGGTAACATTGTACTGGATTGAAATAGAGAAGAATTGCTTCTCTAGTACATTTTGTGGTTGAACAAGACATATTTTGTTATTTGCCCCTTAGTATCTTCTTGCTTTTAAATATCAGGTGTAGAAGTGTGTGACGGATTTCTATTAACAATTGAAACAATAATTTGATAAAGAAAATAAAACATCGAACGAACTTGCATTTTTCATAATTGCTTAATTTATTCTGGAAAATCTCTATCTTATGAATCTGGAACTATTTCCGGAATAAATTCCATAAATATAAAACTACACGTGAGATTACTACGTAAACCAATCAGGCAACGGACATATTAAGTTATTTACTTCCGGTTGGAAGAAATGTTACCATTGTTATCCCGGAGAGAAATCAATATAAGTAACAATGAATTCCATTACAATATTTTATGGAAAAAAACCAAGATTTTTTTCAAACCTCTAACTTATAAATCATTAATGGATTTTCTGTTGCTCTGTAATTATTTCAGACTTTTTTAATCTTCTTAAGCAAGTACGTGACCCAGCACAAAGGTAGTCAATATTTCTTGAATACGTTTATCAGTTTGTATTAATAAAGCCTTCGTCGATAATAAGGGAAAAGCAACTAGTGCATGTCTTCAAAAAAAATTTCAAAGAATTTAAAAAAGAAATCAATTTTGAAATTGTATTTTTTTCAGTATAGTAATGTATAAGATCTCTCACCGAAAAATAAATATATAATTCTCATCAGCATCATCTATCTGAGCATCTTATAGAACAATATATTTTTGGGGAAACCTGTTCTTCATTTTGAAATTCTGACTGAAAGACCTCAAAATAAAACCGTAACAATTTCCATGAATGCAAGAAGTTTGAAAGACCTCAAATTAAAAGAAAAAAAGAATGTGTCTCAGGACGCTCGTAGCCAAAATATAATTCAATCTTGACCGCTATATATGTATTAACACGTCAGCTTCAACTTAAAAGTATGCAACTAAAGTCAGCGTGGTTTCCGCTTCCTTGCTGTTTTTTACTGCAATTTGTTTTGTTGATGTGATGTATTTAACCATGCAACTCTAAGTATTCGTTATTGCTTTTATTTTTTCTTGTTTTATAAATATATGTTAGAAACTAGCATTGTAGGTTTCATTTTAGCATTTTACCTACTATTGATTAGTTTAATATATAATACAAAGTATAATCTTATACAAATAGCTCCTGGAAACTTACCGGTAAACATTTATGCACTTCCTTTCAACTTCTCTAAATGCATTTGTGTTCTGGAAAGGAAAATTACACATTAAATGATATATTTTGATTTCTATTGTAAACATCACATGTTGCAGCCAATAAAAGCTACAAGCAACAGAAATGTGTTTAAATAAAGCAAAGTAACACACCGCATTCTCGTCATTTCTAATATCCAAATTAAGTGTTTCTGCATTTGTAAGTATGAATTCAGATAATACGAACCCTTCCACAATACTTTATATCCCTCTCAGTTTGAAATGATTGATTTCATTATAGTTTACTGGTTACAATTTCACGTCCTCTTTTGACTGATAATATACCCATCTTCGGTTTGTTTGTTTGAAGTTTATTATTGTTGGGTTTTGTTTTGGTGGGGGAGTCTTTGTATTGCATTGTCATATTTATGTTACAACGCAGTTCTTTCCTTTTTTATGCATTAAATATGTATTCCAGTAGGTACTAATTGTACA
This sequence comes from Mytilus californianus, assembly GCF_021869535.1. Classification (NCBI taxonomy): domain Eukaryota; kingdom Metazoa; phylum Mollusca; class Bivalvia; order Mytilida; family Mytilidae; genus Mytilus; species Mytilus californianus. The sequence goes on from NW_026262581.1 coordinate 2,102,020, forward strand.
CTCCTACCCGCCGTACTCATATCAGTCACGACTTATTAAATAACCTTCTAAAATCAAGAAGGAAAACTTGCATGTGGCAATGTGTTTTAATTTCATTTTTACATAAGTTCACTTGGAATCTGTTGATTCATATGTCTTTAAATCGGTGAGTGCTTATATGTCATGTATGCAGGTAAACCGGAAATTCAGTATTCAAAAGAGATAAGAAGGTCAGCTTCATATGTCTTTATTTTCTAGAGACTTAACAAAAATTGATGACGTTCTGATTATGCTGATTTTACAAACACAGTTATGAAGGATCATTATTTCGAAAGTTCAGCGGTTGGCTTCATGAATTGGTTGTTCCTTTCTATGTGTCAATGTCTCAGCATATTCGATATGTATATTTCTATGCAATGTCGTGCATTTTTTCAATAGACGACCGTTCATCTGATATTATGTCTGGTTTTGTCATGTTATTCGTTGTAACCCTTGATACGACTTTTGAATGGCATGGCGGGTATCCCATGTACGCCTTGCATACCAAGTCGACGGATATGGTCGCCCATGGTTATTTGTTTGTACCTTGACTTTTAACGTCTTCGCGTGTTTGGGTGGATGTCACATTGGTGTATTTTTTAATTTTTTCATAGAATATTAACTGACGCTTACATTTTTTACGCTAAAACACGAGGAAAATACAATTGCATTTTACTGAAACATGATATTGATTGTAATCACAATAAAACTGTGCAAATATATTTCTTTACATATAAATTTATAAAATATACGTCAATACATAAGATAATGTATAACAACGTGTTATACCTTCATATGGGCAAATATAATCATTCAAACTTCTCATTTAAATTCACAAAAACCGATGATCAGTTGTAAAGAACATTGTCAATACCACATCCTCCTACGCAAGTCTGGGACTCTTTTAGTTTGACGACTGTGAACCGTTGCGAACTTTTATTAAACGCAGATTTCATGGTTTCCAGAAGATGTTGGTATGGTTTACTACTTCCTTATAATAAACCACAAGACACTAAAATGAACTCAAATACCAGAAATACTTGTATTAGAACCCAACCATAGATTTATATATCTAAATTCGGCACGGGTTGTTGTCATGGTAGCTCGTTGACTGTGAAATTTGTTGGTATGTTTTGTAACTCTTTTGGTTAAATCATGTAAGGGAATATAAAGATCGAACATTTATTATAACTTTTTAATGTGGACGTTATTATTCTTACTCCTTTTGTGGATAAATGATTCAGCTCTTATTCAAGAACACTTCAATCTGTTGCTTTCTCAGTTTTCCCCGTTAATTTCTATGCATAGTTATGTACAAAACAGAAAAATTGATCAAATCCGTCAACAAAAATGATCGGAATGTACAAAATCAACTAGCATGGCGTAACATTGGCAACATATGTTTAGGCTTTTAATAGAACATAAGTATTATATAGATTTTCACATAAGTATAATCTTTATTGAGAACAATTTATATGTTTTTCATCATGTTCTAGTGATAATATTTAAAGATCCCTATTAGATTGTTACTATAATACTCGCAGGATAGATGGAATAGTATGTCTATATTTGGGAAAAAGGCCCATGTTTTCAAATTTTTAAACCAAGGAAAACCACAAAATGATATAAATACAAAGGCTAGACCAATTTGGCAATATAATCATTCGGGTTTTAAAAACAAACCACTGAACGGTACAGACAAAGCCGTCTAATGACAACCCCTGAATAAGAGGTAATTCCACAATGTACTCTAAACTGAGCAAAATGTACCCTAAGAGACTAACAACGAACGAACTAGCGATGGCATCTACCCAACAAGGTGGAATACAGTTCCATAAAGGTACTATGAGGTGTAGTATAACAACACTTGTTTCTGCTCTCTGTAGATAATTTCCTTCATTCAAATTTACGAACATAGAGTTAACAATACCCGGTAATATGAAGATGCTAAAATATATTTTCTACATGATAAAATATATGTCTGCAACAACAGAACAAACTTAATAAAAAAATAACATTCAGACAACCATCAGAGAACAAGCTTTAGAAAGAATCTTTTATAAACAGAGTTGCAGAGATGAGACAGATAGTCCCATCATAAAACAATTATAGAAAAAAGGTTCCATCAACAGAGTTGCGGAGATGAGACAGATAGTCCCATCATATAAAGACAATATATAGAAAAAGTTCCCATAAACAGAGTTGCAGACATGATACAGACAAATACATGAAAGGAATGACTCCAGTATTTGGTGCAACACCTTTTGCATGTTCCATAAAAAAAAACTTTTAAAATTTGTAAAGAGTTTTCATTATTTTGCATACATGACATAGACAAAACCGCCATAAGACAAAAGGTTTCATAAACAGAGTTGCAGCTTTACACAGACAAAACCATCAGAGATCAAGCTCTTGCAAGAAAGTTCCATAAATAAAGTTACACACATGTCAGAGATAAAACCATTATAGGTTATAGTTTAAAGGGCAAGCGCTAGGAAGAAGGTTCATAAGCAGAGTTGCAGACTCTTGACAACAGAACGTTTATTTTTATCATTAAGAATATATATGTTATATTAATGTAAGACTAATCTAGAAATTGCAAATAGTATCCCTAGAAATGACTTCTGAGAATCAAATATCCATTGATTACTCTGAGTAATGATGAAATATAGATGAAAACGACAGAAAAAATGCATATAATATAATAGTAAATACTAGCTGTCCATGCAACAGTGGGATAACAGTAACAAAATATTAAACTAGCTGTAAAACAAAGGTTATCTTCCAAATTCCTTTATTATACAGGGTTTAGAATGATATGTTGTGATAAAAAATCACAGCCAAAGTGGAAGTAAGCATCATTCAATGTGAAAAGAACGAGTCAATAAGGAAATATACTACACGCCATCAAACTCTTGTTGAAAATACACTACACTCCATCAAAATCCTCTTGAAAATATACTACACACCATCAAACTCTTGTTGAAAATATACTACACACCATCAAACTCTTGTTGAAAATATACTACACACCATCAAACTCTTGTTGAAAATATACTACACTCCATCAAACTCTTGTTGAAAATATACTACACACCATCAAACTCTTGTCGAAAATATACTACATACCATCAAACTCTTGTTGAAAATATACTACACACCATCAAACTCTTGTCGAAAATATACTACACACCATCAAACTCTTGTTGAAAATATACTACACACCATCAAACTCTTGTTGAAAATATACTACACACCATCAAACTCTTGTTGAAAATATACTACACACCATCAAACTCTTGTTGGAAATATACTACACACCATCAAACTCTTGTTGGAAATATACTACACTCCATCAAACTCTTGTTGTAAATATACTACACACCATCAAACTCTTGTTGAAAATATACTACACACCATCAAACTCTTGTTGAAAATATACTGCATACCATCAAACTTTCATTAAAAATATACTACACATCATAAAACTCTTGTTGAAAATATACTACACACCATCAAACTCTTGTTGAAAATATACTACACACCATCAAACTCTTGTTGAAAATATACTACACTCCATCAAAATCCTCTTGAAAATATACTACACACCATCAAACTCTTGTTGAAAATATACTACACTCCATCAAACTCTTGTTGAAAATATACTACACACCATCAAACTATTGTTGAAAATATACTACACACCATCAAACTCTTGTTGAAAATATACTACACACCATCAAACTCTTGTTGAAAATATACTACACTCCATCAAAATTCTCTTGAAAATATACTACACACCATCAAACTCTTGTTGAAAATATACTACATACCATCAAACTCTTGTTGAAAATATACTACATACCATCAAACTCTTGTTGAAAATATACTACACACCATCAAACTCTTGTCGAAAATATACTACACACCATCAAACTCTTGTTGAAAATATACTACACACCATCAAACTCTTGTTGAAAATATACTACACACCATCAAACTCTTGTTGAAAATATACTACACACCATCAAACTCTTGTTGAAAATATACTACACTCCATCAAACTCTTGTTGTAAATATACTACACACCATCAAACTCTTGTTGAAAATATACTACACACCATCAAACTCTTGTTGAAAATATACTGCATACCATCAAACTTTCATTAAAAATATACTACACATCATAAAACTCTTGTTGAAAATATACTACACACCATCAAACTCTTGTTGAAAATATACTACACTCCATCAAACTCTTGTTGAAAATATACTACACACCATCAAACTCTTGTTGAAAATATACTACACACCATCAAACTATTGTTGAAAATATACTACACACCATCAAACTCTTGTTGAAAATATACTACACACCATCAAACTCTTGTCGAAAATATACTACACACCATCAAACTCTTGTCGAAAATATACTACACACCATCAAACTATTGTTGAAAATATACTACACACCATCAAACTCTTGTTGAAAATATACTACACACCATCAAACTCTTGTTGAAAATATACTACACACCATCAAACTCTTGTTGAAAATATACTACACACCATCACACTCTTGTTGAAAATAGACTCAGTACTTGGAGAACAAAATTTCTGCTCGTAACACCAAGTTCAATATTTTGATAGGTTGATTTCTGAGTCTGAGTACATTTTATGACTGTTATAAACATTATACATACATTTATATGAAACTCTAAATACGTCTTGTTGAAAATAAGAAGAAAAAAAAGGACGTACACTGAACAAAACTGCCATTGTCTGAATTGAAGCATATTGTATCAGGTTTTTAAAGAACATCATACTGGAGAAATGATACCATAAATTGGAGATACGATGCGCACATGTGTATTTTGGTTGTGCTAGAGAACCAAAATATAACAAAAAAATGTGTTCCATTATAGATCCACGTGTCATGATCGATGTGGTTTCTTCAAGTGTTTGGTTTAGACTTAATTAAAAAAAGCGTATTCCAAGGAATTATATATGTGTCAAATATGATATTTTGTTCTATGGAAAGTTTTCATTTGTAATTTATCTTTTTGTATTTCATCTCAAAAAAATAATGAATTTTAGGGGGGAAAAGTTATAAATTCAAAACCAACTTACCTTTCACATTGTAGAATTCTTTGTGACATCATAAATGGAGGTTTAAATGCAGTTTAACTTACGTCAATAAAAATATAAAAGTTCATAACGTCAATAGTAAATGGGAGTTTTATCAATTTATTCACTATCTGGGCCACATCGCCTGTATGTACACATTAATTAGTATCATTTAAATCATAGTTCACCTTGTATTATCACCTGGGATAGGATATTCAAACTTATTTGAAATTCAGTTTTCAACAAGTACCTTGAAAATATATTTTATAACTTTACACACGTGGGTGTAAGGTCCGGAGTCACAGACATCTTAGATATTCAATATACACTAACAAGTTTGGGCGTATTCAAGGGCTTATAAAAAATGTCCTTAGTCACGGGCCTCTATCAATGTATACACATTGTCTAAGGGAAGATGTCTGGATTTATAAGTTATATTAGTATCTAAAACAATATTTACAAACAGATACAAAGTCGTATTCTAGAACGATTAGTAATATTTGATCAGAAAAGGTAATATATCAGCATAAAAGGCAATTTTCAGGAGGGAATATATTTGAAAGGTGTGGTTAGGATAATAAAAATAAAAAAAATCTTTTAATAACTTTTACATGTTTTTTCCCCATTTTTAATGTTTATATTTAAACTCATCATGGATACAAGGATTAAAATTTGCGCGTTTCGTCCTTAAAAGACTCACTATTGACGCTGAAATAAAAAAAAAGTTTAAAAGGTCCAAATAAAGTACGAAGCCGAAGAGCAAAAGTCTGTTCCGTTTCAAATAAAAGAAGACGAACTATACAACTGACTGACCTGTGCATATCAAATTTCCGTTATCAGAAACTTTATACCAATAATCCAAGTCCAAATTCAAAAAGGTATTTTGATATATATATATATATATTTCACAAATACAAATTTTGTTTTATAGTGTATATTTTGCATTTAAATGTGATAATATCCAAACTAATATTGTGTCGAATATACATCAATATTTGGCACAATACAATCACAATTCTTTACCGTCACCTATTTAATTCCCTTTTGAAATTCAAGATTGAAAAAACCTTTCTTCTATCAATAAAGAAGCAATTTTGAAAAATATTATTTCTTATAATCATTTAAATGTAATTCATTGATATAACAGCAAATGTTTAAAGCTGATCAAAGCTTGTATAAAATCACTTTTTTAAATATAAAAATAAGAAAATAGGGTATGATTGCCGTAGAGACAACTACCCATCAGAGAACAAAATGACGTTTTAATGTGAAAGAATTTCACATCAATTTTAGTCCTTTCTAATTTTAATGATAAATAGTGATTAATTACCTTGTGTATAATCACCAAATTTCTGTTATCATTTTGTATCCTCATATTTAAAATTGTAATGCACAATAAAATGTTCAACAAAAGTACTTTTTCTTACACATGAAATTGGAAACAAAGTTCACCTATTTATTCACTGTACATTCTAAAGGAAAGTCACCAGAGTTAATAAAGTAATTGTTGAAGAGAATCACTTTCAAAAAGATTTATACCTTCATATTTCTACCAGGTTATCAATAGTTTTAAATGAATATCCCTATAGGTGATGCATTCATACTCATATTGACTGTAAAGTTTAAAAGTGAAACGCATCAAAACCTCATTCAGAAACAAATTTCACGCCTTCTTGAAATTAAAATACAAGCTGACTATAATTTTTCCTATTCTAACTTATACAAATCCAGACACATGCTTAACAATCCTGTTCTCTCTGAATTTTTAACTCGAAAACAAGACTCAAGTATATGTAAATATTCGAATTTATTAAATTTTCAGTATGGAGAAATTTAATATGTCGTTGAACTGTAAATTAAACTGAAGCAAAGGTGATTACTTCAAAAGAGCAAACAAAATCTATTTTAAGTAAAATCATACCTGTGTTTTCATGTCTCTTTGAACACACCCATAAATATATAACGCTGCATATTAGTATAAATATGCAATGCATACCAAATTAGCATGTAATCATACAACCTTGTTATTCTCAAAACCATACTGCATTTTGGAACATTAAGTTCATTTATAATCGGAAATTGGATCAAAATTGTAACACAGGAAATGTAGAATGTATAATCATTAAATTTTTATTAATAACTGAAATATTTAAACTACTATCATTTTAACGATTTTCCGACAAAAAAATTCTTGAAATGTTTAAAATGCAAACGTTACGGTTTTATTAATAAAAGAAGGGGTATATGTTTATGAGACAACAAACAAACAAAACAAACTAAAAGACATAAGGTCCTCACCAAGGAAAAGTGTCTAGTATGCAATAAATGTATGCCAAGCTCAAACGATTTAGACCTAATGCATTTAGAATTTTGATTTCAATGGAAAGTCTTTGGTGGTCTCTGCTAAATTTATTTTCGTAACATTTGTTTTATTTCATGATTTGAACGATTCTTGGGAGTTTCTTTTGCAAAAAAGATATTCAAGGAGCAGTATTTTTATTTTTCCTCTTTTTTTTCAGTACATCTAGCAAATTCGATTGATGTCCGAACATTGGTTAATATAGTTATCGTATTAAATGTAATAACGAAGTCGTTAGGTCTAAATCATCCTTGGACATATTATGAATAAATTTAGCAGAGACCACCAAAGATCCTACATTAACACCATATTCCCTGAAAAGTATAACCAGAATTCTGAATTATTGTTACCCTATTTTTAATAAAATTTTATATAGATAAATATATATATATATAAACGTCAGCAGGGTATAAGAACATTCGTTGTTCGACCTGTTAGTCAAATGCGTTTTGTTAAAATATACTTTTTCACTCTTTTGGTCTTTTGGAAAATGTTGTTTGAGCTGTATTTAGACCCCTCTGACAAGAAATTTGTTTTACATGCACACGTATAAAAATCGCGGTTTTTATCCAACGCAATCATAGGTTTGAACGTTGTTTTCAATTTAGACTTGTTTAAAAACGTATCATGATATATTTGCTATCTTATTCAATGGTGGAACGGTTAATTTTGCTCATACTCTAAAATTTTATGATAGATAGATTAGTTGTAACTTGTGTAATATCTTAGATCTAAGGTTAAGCAATGGAATACGAGACACGAAATCCAATTTAATATAGCTATATTAAAATGGCGAAATATTTTTTTGTTTTAAATCTTAATTCCCGACATAATAATACTACCATTATTAATTTGCAATTAAAAGATAAACCAAATTGTTGTTATTTTGAGAATTACATAAGTTGCGTTTTTACCTGTATAATATACGTTAAAATCTTAAAAAGGTGAGGTATAAATCCGCGAAAAACTAGCAAATTCGAAACATTGAATAATGCTTATCGTTTTAAATGTACTGTTGAAATAAATCTACCAAGTAAAGATGCTCTGTGAAAGAAAAGAAAAAAAATCCTGCTCCTATAAGATTTCAAAGATTATAAAAAATTAGTTTGTATACTCAGCTACAAAAAGATAAGGTAATATTTTATTAAAAATTTTGCAAAGAGACCACCCCCCCCCCCCCCCCCCTTTTCCACTGTTTTTATACATGGCAAGGTCGTGAAGTCACTAAATTGACATACATTTCCCGTTGTAAATCTGTTAACTTTTACAGAAATCTTCGCTGAAACCGTTTGGTCAATGAATCCCAATCTTTGCTGGGGTGTTAAGAATCAAATTTATGCAAAGTTCACGAATACTAAACATCATAGAATATAAAATAAAACAAAGCAGACAATGATAATCTACTGAAAAATCCTGTAAAGGGGTAACTTCCTCAAACTTTTGAGCGATCCTTCTTCAGAATTATCCGTGACAAAAAACACCGCAACCACCACTAACAAGCTATGATATAAACATCAAAAATGCATAAGGGGAACCAAAGCCGCAAAACTTGACCTTGTGATAATCTGTTTAAATTCAAATTGTTGATCCACAACCGCAATCAAATATGACACGCACCGTTGCAGAAAACAGAAAATGTGGGTATAATAGTCGGCAAAAATTTCCGACTAAGATTGATTAATTGATTGATTGTTGGTTCCTTAACGTCCAGTGGCAAATATTTCATGCATGATCAGGACGATCGACCGACTTAGATTGAATTTATATTATTGTATCAAAGTATCTTTTCAAGGCTTTTGTTTATTTGTTCTTAACACAATTACAATGTTTCTTATTTCCAGAGTCTCGTTGCTTGTTAGTCTTTAACTTGTATTACGCTCAACAACAACTATTGTTGCCGTCTGTCCGTCCCGTCCCCTCTTTGTACTTGATCTTTACCTACTTTTATGGCTAACATTTTTTTATTTTAGAAAATGTTTAATGCTGCACATATTGAAGAATTGCATGTTATTATTCAGATTTTCTTCATCGATGTAACAGAATGATGGGGAGTAAAAAATACATGTGTATGTTTTAGCTGAATGTTTTTATTTGGTAGAATTTATACACATACTGAAGCTGTTTAAGTTTTAGGAATTGGAACTTTGTTTTTTTTCTTCACAAAATGGCGGATAGTTGAACTAGTCAATTTTTGTTCAATTCTAAGTATATAAACTAACCTCATTTAACAGGTTTTTATTTTATGGATGATTCACACACTGAAGGTATGCATGTTATCGGGGTTTTTATTTTAGTGAAAGATTTGAAAAAGGGTACAGATTATTTGTACATATACTAAAGGCATGAATTTTATCAGAATTATAATTTTCTTTGATTGTTAATTTTTATCTCTCGGGTATAGATGAAGTTAGTTTTTGTTTATGTATAATTATGGTGCATTGTTTGTCCGTTCCACTCTTCCTACAATTTTCAAGCAAGATTTTGTTTTCTTCGTATAAATGTACACACTAATAATGTGCATGTTTTGATTGTGAATTGGTTACAGAACGAGAAGAATTTGAACTCGCTTAAATTGTTTGTGTAAAATTTGTCTTAATAGTTCATGCATGCCATTTTGGTGCATACTCCGTTCGGCAATTCCTACAGTTTTCAAGCTAAAATAATTCTATTTCAGACTGCTTGTATACAGTCTAATTGTCAAGATGATTTTATGTTGAAATATACCTGTTTTAGTCCAGAGTCAACCTATCACTGATACAGAATACTTTTAGGGTAATAACGAATACTGCTACTCGTTAAAATCGTGTGTCCAAAGTCTTTGATGGTGCACTTTTTTTTATTCTTCATTAAAAAAAGGTATATGACATAATAAGGTGACAATGGAAAAACAATACAGGAAAACAAGTTCACGAATGGGTAAATATGTTATGACGTACGACGGTCAACCGACGACAATCAATAGTAATATTTGTGGTAGGTTAGCGAATCGGTAGATTCAAAGAGAGATAACTGATTTTCAATGTTATTTTAAAATATTTGATTTCTTGGAGCGTTTTATACTATTAAAAACTAGAGGCTCTGTGTCGATCACCTTGGTCTCTGTGCATATTCAACAAAGGACACTCTTCAACATTGTAGACGAAAATAGAATTCATGACAAAAATCTCTGTTTTATTGATCTTGTATTGCTGATCATTTAGTCTGTTAAGTTTCTCTCTATCTTCTTTAGTTTTTGCTCAAAAGACAAAAGAGGGTAAACAAAATCCTCATTTAAGGGCAATCACTCATATACAGAGTAGCAGTCTACTAACTATATAGCCGAAGGTTGACCTGTTAGTAGATCTTGCCTTGCTGATCATTTTTGTGATTTAAAGTGTCTATTTATCTATTATAATTTTTATCATATAAGGCAAAACGCAAAAAAAAATTGTCATTAAAGGGCAATAACTCCAATACGGAGTCATCGGACGATTTCCACCATATTGTTTTAATTGTAGATCTTGTCTTGTTGATCGTTTTTGCTTATTTAAGTTTCTATCCATCTATTATAATTTTTAAGATATAAGACAAAAACGCAAAAAATTGGTAAAAATCGTCATCAAAGGGTCATAAATATAATGAGTCGACTGACGATTTCGAACATGAGACTTATTTATAGAGCTTGTCTTGCTGATCATTTTTGCAATTTAAAGTTTCTCTCTATCTATTATAGATTTCAAGATATGAGGGCAAAAATGAAAAAAAATGGTAAAATTTAAGGACGATAACTCGTAGACCTGATAGTTTTGACGAATATGGACAATTGGTAGAGCTCAACATTCTGAATATTTCCGTCCCTGTAAGATTTTCTCTATTTATAACGGTTTTCAAAATAATAGACAAAACTTGCATTTTATCCCTATGTTCTATTCTTAACTATGTTGGCCATCTTGGATGGCAGGCAGGGACATCGGACACATTTTTTAAACTAAATACCCCAATGATGATTGTGGCAAAGAAACATCGCTAATGAATTATTCACTTGCAAGTGAATGATTCGACCTCATTAAATCCGTATTGATGTGAACTTCAATTGAAACCCTTAGCTAGAGATGGATTACGCATGAACTAGGCGAGTTCAGCTATTAAAAAGAAAAGAATGTCAACATTGGAATTGAAACAAGGGTAAACTATTTGGTTGACTGATTCGATCTACTAAAACTCATTTTTATACCGGTAAAAACGATTATTAACATATTTTTAAACCTATAATATGAATTCAAACAGACCTAGAAAAATCCGATTGCACGAGTTCGCTATCTATTTATATCTATGTTTAAGTTTATATCGGGTTATATAACCGTCGACAGTCTCCGGAGGTCACCTCGATGGTTAATTAGATGGCGTCTAGACTAAAATACACACGAAATGCCGCTACATATTATCGAGTTCGTGCATCGTTAATTGTTTATTTTAGACTTTTTATTATTTGAATATACATTTTAGTATGTTATAAATCAAATATGAGAATTTGAGTCAAATCGATGAACATGAATTTGATAGCTAATGACCCTTTTAACAGACGACAACGACGACGGACCATCTTTTGGCCAGGTGAGCTAATAAGGAGATGTGGCATGATTGCAAATGAAACAACTCTCCACCAGAGACCAAATAACATAGAAGTTAACAACTAGATGTCACCATATGGCCTTCAACAATGAGAAAAACCTATACCGACTAGTAAGTAAGCTATAAATGACATAGAAATGACAAATGTAAAACAATTCAAACAAGAAAAGTAACGATCTAACTTATGTACAAAACAATAAACGAAAAACAAATATGATATACAGCAACCAACGACATGTCGCTTGATCATATAAAAAACAAATATATTTGAAATTAAATTTAATTTTATTTAAGATGGTGTATCCCATTGGATCGGCTATGGTTGGTTAACTGCTACCTAAGGAAACTTCATTGCAACAAAAGAGAGTTGATCTCCTTATTTGAAGATCAGACGTATTTATCAGCGCCTGAAGATAGCCAAAAACGTCAATCTTGACAGATTTTGATAAATTTTGAGTATTTATCCCAAAAATGCATGTGAAGGACATCGTTATACAAAACCACAATTATGATGGTGAACTAAAGCTATGTATTGTCTTACGGGTACAAACTAATTTATTTTCGTTAGAGACATCCATCGTTTTTTTTTTTTTGTCAAAAACATGTATTTATGATTTTGTATCAATATGCCTTCATTTTATAGAAAGTTGAGATCTGATTTGTCTTCAGATAAAAAAAATATTTTATGTTGGTTCATGATGTCCTTTAAAGCAATTTTTTTCAAAACATATATTTCCGATATTGTTTGAAAATTATTTTCAAAAACAATGTATAGAGAGATGAATAACATTTTGAATTTGTGGATATTTGTAAAGTTATTGTATATTATTTAAACTTTTATATTCCAAATCAGGTAGGTATTAACAACTTCTGATCATGACCCTTTGAGTGAAAGAAATTCTGGGGAGTATAGTCTCACCTCTTTCTGAAATGTGGAAAGATATTGTTGCTAAAAGATCGATTGTTGCTTGACAGAGCCAAATTTACTATTCAAGAGATGAACAGATCTAGAATATAAATCATAAACTCTTACAAACTTACAATTTTTAATGAAATTTCAACAACTGACAAATTTCATGCAGTTATGCATAAGGAGGGGTGATGACAATGTGTTTAAAGGGGTATAAGTCTGGATACAGTAAACCTCACAGAATTCATCAAAACAAAATCAATGCTTCAGCCAGCCAATTTGACTAGATCACAAAAAGCATCATATAAATACATGTAAATTAATTTTTACAATGAATCAATTCATTGCAAATATTGGATCCAAAGCAGTTTAAGAAGCTCTCTATTGGTGTATTGAAAGGATATAACTGCATGTGAATTGTTTAAAAGGTCTACTTTAAGATCTTATTCTAGCAGAATTTCGTTATTCAAATGAAGCATAATCAATACTTAGGTAAACTAGTAAATGTGAACTGATCACAACTTTGGATGTGCCATTGAACGTTAAACACACAATTGTATTGATCTGATAAGTTTTAAAGCACTTTTCAACTGATTTTTATGGTTTGTTCTTATGTTGTACTGTTACACCACTGTCCCAGTATAGGGGAGGGCTGGCGCCTTCAAACTTGATTAAACCTGCCACATTCTATATGTGTCTGTCCCAAGTCCGGAGCCTATAGTTCAGTGGCTGTCGTTGGCACATGTCTGTAATTTATTTTTCGTAAATTGTTTCGTTATGAATTGTTTCATATTTTTCATGTCAAGGCCTTTTAAAGCAGATTATATTGTATTCGGTTTTTTTTTCATTATTGAAGGCCGTACGGTTGCCTATAATTTCTACATTCATAGGTCATTAATGACAATAGGGATTTCAGCTGACAAATATGGTGTGTTCATAATGAAAATCTGGATTTCATAAGGACAAATATATGTTTATGTTCAGTGGCGGATCCAGGGAGGGGGGGGGGGGGGGGGGGGGGGTTCCGGGGGTTGGAACCCCCCCTTTTTTTTAATGGGGACATATAGTGGGAACCCCTCTTTTAAAAATGGCTGCATCCGCCCCTGTGGCTTATTAAGGAAAACCAAAAATGCATCAGGACAAATATGGTCCATGTTTGTTCACAACTTTATAATGACAACCAAGATTGCACCAGAACAAATATGGTATGTTCATGGCTTGTTAATGACAACCATAAATGCATCAGGACAAATATGGTCCATATAGTTATCAAAGGTACCAGGATTATAATTTAATACGCTATACGCGCGTTTCGTCTACATAAGACTCATCAGTGACGCTCAGATCAAAATAGTTATAAAGCCAAACAAGTACAAAGTTGAAGAGCATTGAGGACCAAAAATTCCAAAAAGTTGTGCCAAATACGGCTAAGGTAATCTATTCCTGGGATAAGAAAATCCATGTTTGTTCACAACTTAATAAGGACAAGCAAGATTGCACCATGACAAATCAAATATGTTCATAGCTTATTCATGACAACCAGTTACCAAATATTCATCAGGACAAATATGGTATGTTCATGTCTTATTAATAAAAACTTAGTTCACACAAGGACAAATATGGTATATTCATGTCCTATTAATGACAACCAAAATTGCATCAGGACAAGTATGGTATGCCCATTGCTTATTATTGACAAGCAAGATCACACCAGGACAAATATGGTATTTTCAGAACTTATTAATGAGAACGAAGTGCACATCAGGACAAATATGATATGTTCAAAACTTATTAATGAGAATCAAGAGCACATCAGGACAAATATGGTATGTTCAAAACTTATTAATGAGAACAAAGAGCACATCAGGACAAATATGATATGTTCATGTCTTATTAATGACAACTAAGTTCACACAAGGACAATTATGGTTTTGTTCATGTCTTATGAATGACAACTAATATTGCATCAAGACAAATATGGTATGTTCATGGCTTATCAATGACAACCAAGATTACTCCAGTACAAGTATGGTATGTTCATGTCTTATGAATGACAACAAAAATTGCGTCAGGACAAATATGGAATGTTCATGGCTTGTGAATGACAACCAAAATTGCATCAGGACAAGTATGGTATGTTCATGGCTTATTAATGACAACTAAGTTCACACAAGGACAAATATGGTATGTTCATGTCTTATGAATGACAACTAATATTGCATCAAGACAAATATGGTATGTTCATGGCTTATCAATGACAACCAAGATAACTCCAGTACAAGTATGGTATGTTCATGTCTTATGAATGACAACCAAAATTGCATCAGGACAAGTATGGTAGGTTCATGGCTTATTAATGACAAGCAAGATCACACCAGGACAAATAAGGTATTTTCAGAACTTATTAATGAGATCAAAGAGCACATCAGGACAAATATGATATGTTCAAAACTTATTAATGAGAACAAAGAGCACATAAGGACAAATATGGTATGTTAATGTCTTAAATGACAACTAAGTTCACACAAGGACAAATATGGTATGTTCATGTCTAAAGAATGACAACCAAAATTGCAGCAGGACAAATATGGTATGTTCATGACTTATTAATGACTACCAAAATTGCATCAGGACAAGTATGGAATGTTCAGGGCTTATTAATCACAACCAAGATTACACCAGGACAAGTATGGTATGTTCAGAACTTATCAATGACAACCAAGATCACATCAGGACAAATATGATCTGTTCAGAACTTATTAATGACAACAAAGATCACACCATGAAAAATATGGTATGTTCAGAACTTATCAATGACAACCAAGAGCACATCAGGATAAATATGATATGTTCAGAACTTATTAATGACAACCAAGATCACACCTTGACAAATACGGTATTTTAATGGCTTACTAATGACAACCAAGATCACACCAGGACAAGTATGGTATGTTCTGAACTTATTAATGAGAACCAAGAGCACAACATGACAAATATAATATGTTTAAGAACTTATTAATGACAACCAAGATCTCACCAGGGCAAATATGGTATGTTTCTGTCTTATTAAGGACAACCAAGATTACACCAGGACAAGTATGGTTTGTTCAAGAACTTATTAATGAAAACCAGGATCACATCAGGACAACTATGATATGTTCAGAACTTATTAATGACAACCAAGATCACACCAGGACAAATATGATATGTTTAAAACTTATTAATGAGAATCAAGAGCACATCAGGACAAATATGGTATGTTCCAAACTTATTAATGAGAACAAAGAACACATCAGGACAAATATGGTTTGTTCATGTCTTATTAATGACAACTAAGTTCACACAAGGACAAATATGGTATGTTCATGTCTTATGAATGACAACGGATATTGCATCAGGACAAATATGGTAGTTTCATGGCTTATCAATGACAACCAAGATTACTCCAGGACAAGTATGGTATGTTCATGTCTTATGAATGACAACCAAAATTGCGTCAGGACAAATATGGAATGTTCATGGCTTATGAATGACAACCAAAATTGCATCAGGACAAGTATGGTAGGTTCATGGCTTATTTATGACAAGCAAGATCACACCAGGACAAATATGCTATTTTCAGAACTTATTAATTAGATCAAAGAGCACATCAGGACAAATATGATATGTTCAAAACTTATTAATGAGAACAAAGAGCACATTAGGACAAATATGGTATGTTCATGTATTATTAATGACAACTAAGTTCACACAAGGACAAATATGGTATGTGCATGTCTTATGAATGACAACCAAAATTGCATCAGGACAAATATGGTATGTTCATGGCTTATTAATGACAACCAAAATTGTATCAGGACAAGTATGGTTTGTTCATGGCTTATTAATGAGATCAAAGAGCACATCAGGACAAATATGATATGTTCAAAACTTATTAATGAGAACAAAGAGCACATTAGGACAAATATGGTATGTTCATGTCTTATTAATGACAACAAAGTTCACACAAAAACAAATATGGTATGTTCATGTCTTAAGAATGACAACCAAAATTGCATCAGGACACATATGGTATGTTCATGGCTTATTAATGACAACCAAGATTACACCAGGACAAGTATGGTATGTTCAGAACTTATCAATGACAACCAAGATCACATCAGGACAAATATGATATGTTCAGAACTTATAAATGACAACCAAGATCACACAAGGACAAATATGGTATGTTAATGGCTTATTAATGACAACCAAGATTACACCAGGACAAGTATGGTATGTTCAGAACTTATCAATGACAACCAAGATCACATCAGAACAAATATGATATGTTCAAGAACTTATTAATGAAAACCAGGATCACATCAGGACAACTATATAATCAGAACTTATTAATGACAACCAAGATCACACCAGGACAAATATGATATGTTCAAAACTTATTAATGAGAATCAAGAGCACATCAGGACAAATATTGTATGTTCATGTCTTATTAATGACAACTAAGTTCACACAAGGACAAATATGGTATGTTCATGTCTTATGAATGACAACTTATATTGCATCAAGACAAATATGGTATATTCATGGCTTATCAATGACAACCAAGATTACTCCAGGACAAGTATGGTATGTTCAAGTCTTATGAATGACAACCAAAATTGCGTCAGGACAAATATGAAATGTTCATGGCTTATGAATGACAACCAAAATTGCATCAGGACATGTATGGCATGTTCATGGATTATTCATGACAAGCAAGATCACACCAGGACAAATATGGTATTTTCAGATCTTATTAATGAGATCAAAGAGCACATCAGGACAAATATGGTATGTTCATGTCTTATTAATGACAACCAAGTTCACACAAGGACAAATATGGTATTGTCAGAACTTATTTATAAGATCGAATAGCACATCAGGACAAATATGATATGTTCAAAACTTATTAATGAGAACAAAGAGCACATCAGGACAAGTATGGTATGTTCATGTCTTATGAATGACAACCAAAATTGCATCAGGACAAATATGGTATGTTCAAGAACTTATTAATGAAAACCAGGATCACATCAGGACAACTATATAATCAGAACTTATTAATGACAACCAACATCACACCAGGACAAATATGATATGTTCAAAACTTATTAATGAGAATCAAGAGCACATCAGGACAAATATTGTATGTTCATGTCTTATTAATGACAACTAAGTTCACACAAGGACAAATATTGTATGTTCATGTCTTATGAATGACAACTAATATTGCATCAAGACAAATATGGTATATTCATGGCTTATCAATGACAACCAAGATTACTCCAGGACAAGTATTGTATGTTCAAGTCTTATGAATGACAACCAAAATTGCGTCAGGACAAATATGAAATGTTCATGGCTTATGAATGACAACCAAAATTGCATCAGGACATGTATGGCATGTTCATGGATTATTCATGACAAGCAAGATCACACCAGGACAAATATGGTATTTTCAGATCTTATTAATGAGATCAAAGAGCACATCAGGACAAATATGGTATGTTCATGTCTTATTAATGACAACAAAGTTCACAAAAGGACAAATATGGTATTGTCAGAACTTATTTATCAGATCGAATAGCACATCAGGACAAATATGATATGTTCAAAACTTATTAATGAGAACAAAGAGCACATCAGGATAAGTATGGTATGTTCATGTCTTATGAATGACAACCAAAATTGCATCAGGACAAGTATGGTATGTTCAATGACAACCAAGATCACATCAGGACAAATATGATCTGTTCAGAACTTATTATGACAACAAAGATCACACCACGAAAAAAATGGTATGTTCAGAACTTATCAATGACAACCAAGAGCACATCAGGACAAATATGATATGTTCAGAACTTATTGACAACCAAGATTACACCATGACAAATACGGTATGTTCATGGCTTACTAATGACAACCAAGATCACACCAGGACAAGTATGGTATGTTCTGAACTTATTAATGAGAAGCAAGAGCACAACATGACAAATATAATATGTTTAAGAACTTATTAATGACAACCAATATCAAATCAGGACAAATATGATATGTCCAGAACTTATAAATGACAACCAAGATCAAACCAGGACAGATATGGTATGTTTATGGCTTATTAATGACAACCACGATTACACCAGGACAAGTATGGTATGTTCAGAACTTATTAATGACAATCAAGATCACATCAGAACAAATATGATATGTTCAATAACTTATTAATGAAAACCAAGTTCACATCAGGACAACTAAGTATGATATGTTCAGAACTTATTAATGACAACCAAGATCAGACCAGGACAAATATGATATGTTCAAAACTTATTAATGAGAATCAAGAGCACATCAGAACAAATATGATATGTTCAGAACTTATAAATGACATCCAAGATCACACAAGGGCAAATATGGTATGTTTATGGCTTATTAATGACAACCAAGATTACTCCGGGACACGTATGGTATGTTCAGAACTTATCAATGACAACCAATATAATCAGAACTTATTAATGACAACCAAGATCACACCAGGACAAATATGATATGTTCAAAACTTATTAATGAGAATCAAGAGCACATCAGGACAAATATTGTATGTTCATGTCTTATTAATGACAACTAAGTTCACACAAGGACAAATATGGTATGTTCATGTCTTATTAATGACAACTAAGTTCACACAAAAACAAATATGGTATGCTCATGTGTTAAAAATGACAACCAAAATTGCATCAGGACAAATATGGTATGTTCATGGCTTATTAATGACAACCAAGATTACACCAGGACAAGTAAGGTATGTTCAGAACTTATCAATGACAACCAAGATCACATCAGGACAAACATGATATGTTCAGAACTTATAAATGACAACGAAGATCACACAAGGACAAATATGGTATGTTAATGGCTTATTAATGACAACCAAAATTACACCAGGACAAGTATGGTATGTTCTGAACTTATTAACGAGAACCAAGAGCACAACATGACAAATATAATATGTTTAAGAACTTGTTAATGACAACCAAAATCACATCAGGACAAATATGATATGTTCAGAACTTATGACAACCAAGATCACACAAGGGCATATATGGTATGTTTATGGCTTATTAATGACAACCAAGATTACACCAGGACAAGTATGGTATGTTCAGAACTTATCAATGACAACCAAGATCACATCAGAACAAATATGATATGCTCAAGAACTTATTAATGAAAACCAGGATCACATCAGGACAACTAAGTATGATATGTTCAGAACTTATTAATGACAACCAAGATCAGACCAGGACAAATATGATATGTTCAAAACTTATTAATGAGAATCAAGAGCACATCAGGACAAATATGATATGTTCAGAACTTATAAATGACAACCAAGATCACATCAGGACAAATATGATCTGTTCAGAACTTATTATGACAACAAAGATCACACCAGGAAAAATATGGTATGTTCAGAACTTATCAATGACAACCAAGAGCACATCAGGACAAATATGATATATTCAGAACTTATAAATGACAACCAAGATCACACAAGGGCAAATATGGTATGTTTATGGCTTATTAATGACAACC
Source organism: Mytilus californianus (assembly GCF_021869535.1). NCBI lineage: Eukaryota > Metazoa > Mollusca > Bivalvia > Mytilida > Mytilidae > Mytilus > Mytilus californianus. Next base: position 2,122,681 of record NW_026262581.1, read on the forward strand.
AAGATTACACCAGGACAAGTATGGTATGTTCAGAACTTATCAATGACAACCAAGATCACATCAGAACAAATATGATATGTTCAAAAACTTATTGATGAAAACCAGGATCACATCAGGACAACTATGATATGTTCAGAACTTATTAATGACAACCAAGATCACACCAGGACAAATACGATATGTTCAAAACTTATTAATGAGAATCAAGAGCACATCAGGACAAATATTGTATGTTCATGTCTTATTAATGACAACTAAGTTCACACAAGGACAAATATGGTATGTTCATGTCTTATGAATGACAACTAATATTGCATCAAGACAAATATGGTATATTCATGGCTTATCAATGACAACCAAGATTACTCCAGGACAAGTATGGTATGTTCAAGTCTTATGAATGACAACCAAAATTGCGTCAGGACAAATATGAACTGTTTATGGCTTATGAATGACTACCAAAATTGCATCAGGACATGTATGGCATGTTCATGGATTATTCATGACAAGCAAGATCACACCAGGACAAATATGGTATTTTCAGATCTTATTAATGAGACCAAAGAGCACATCAGGACAAATATGGTATGTTCATGTCTTATTAATGACAACTAAGTTCACACAAGGACAAATATGGTATTGTCAGAACTTATTTATAAGATCGAATAGCACATCAGGACAAATATGATATGTTCAAAACTTATTAATGAGAACAAAGAGCACATCAGGACAAGTATGGTATGTTCATGTCTTATGAATGACAACCAAAATTGCATCAGGACAAGTATGGTATGTTCAATGACAACCAAGATCACATCAGGACAAATATGATCTGTTCAGAACTTATTATGACAACAAAGATCACACCACGAAAAATATGGTATGTTCAGAACTTATCAATGACATCCAAGAGCACATCAGGAAAAATATGATATGTTCAGAACTTATTGACAACCAAAATCACACCATGACGAATACGGTATGTTCATGGCTTACTAATGACAACCAAGATCACACCAGGACAAGTATGGTATGTTCTGAACTTATTAATGAGAACCAAGAGCACAACATGACAAATATAATATGTTTAAGAACTTATTAATGACAACCAATATCAAATCAGGACAAATATGATATGTCCAGAACTTATAAATGACAACCAAGATCAAACCAGGACAGATATGGTATGTTTATGGCTTATTAATGACAACCACGATTACACCAGGACAAGTATGGTATGTTCAGAACTTATTAATGACAATCAAGATCACATCAGAACAAATACGATATATTCAATAACTTATTAATGAAAACCAGGATCACATCAGGACAACTAAGTATGATATGTTCAGAACTTATTAATGACAACCAAGATCAGACCAGGACAAATATGATATGTTCAAAACTTATTAATGAGAATCAAGAGCACATCAGAACAAATATGATATGTTCAGAACTTATAAATGACAACCAAGATCACACAAGGGCAAATATGGTATGTTCATGGCTTATTAATGACAACCAAGATTACTCCAGGACAAGTATGGTATGTTCAGAACTTATCAATGAAAACCAATATAATCAGAACTTATTAATGACAACCAAGATCACACCAGGACAAATATGATATGTTCAAAACTTATTAATGAGAATCAAGAGCACATCAGGACAAATATTGTATGTTCATGTCTTATTTATGACAACTAAGTTCACACAAGGACAAATATGGTATGTTCATGTCTTATTAATGACAACTAAGTTCACACAAAAACAAATATGGTATGCTCATGTGTTAAGAATGACAACTAAAATTGCATCAGGACAAATATGGTATGTTCATGGCTTATTAATGACAACCAAGATTACACCAGGACAAGTAAGGTATGTTCAGAACTTATCAATGACAACCAAGATCACATCAGGACAAACATGATATGTTCAGAACTTATAAATGACAACGAAGATCACACAAGGACAAATATGGTATGTTAATGGCTTATTAATGACAACCAAAATTACACCAGGACAAGTATGGTATGTTCTGAACTTATTAACGAGAACCAAGAGCACAACATGACAAATATAATATGTTTAAGAACTTGTTAATGACAACCAAAATCACATCAGGACAAATATGATATGTTCAGAACTTATGACAACCAAGATCACACAAGGGCATATATGGTATGTTTATGGCTTATTAATGACAACCAAGATTACACCAGGACAAGTATGGTATGTTCAGAACTTATCAATGACAACCAAGATCACATCAGAACAAATATGATATGTTCAAGAACTTATTAATGAAAACCAGGATCACATCAGGACAACTAAGTATGATATGTTCAGAACTTATTAATGACAACCAAGATCAGACCAGGACAAATATGATATGTTCAAAACTTATTAATGAGAATCAAGAGCACATCAGGACAAATATGATATGTTCAGAACTTATAAATGACAACCAAGATCACATCAGGACAAATATGATCTGTTCAGAACTTATTATGACAACAAAGATCACACCAGGAAAAATATGGTATGTTCAGAACTTATCAATGACAACCAAGAGCACATCAGGACAAATATGATATATTCAGAACTTATAAATGACAACCAAGATCACACAAGGGCAAATATGGTATGTTTATGGCTTATTAATGACAACCACGATTACACCAGGACAAGTATGGTATGTTCAGAACTTATTAATGACAATCAAGATCACATCAGAACAAAAATGATATGTTCAATAACTTATTAATGAAAACCAGGATCACATCAGGACAACTAAGTATGATATGTTCAGAACTTATTAATGACAACCAAGATCAGACCAGGACAAATATGATATGTTCAAAACTTATTAATGAGAATCAAGAGCACATCAGAACAAATATGATATGTTCAGAACTTATAAATGACAACCAAGATCACACAAGGGCAAATATGGTATGTTTATGGCTTATCAATGACAACCAAGATTACACCAGGACAAGTATGGTATGTTCAGAACTTATCAATGACAACCAATATAATCAGAACTTATTAATGACAACCAAGATCACACCAGGACAAATATGATATGTTCAAAACTTATTAATGAGAATCAAGAGCACATCAGGACAAATATTGTACGTTTATGTCTTATTAATGACAACTAAGTTCACACAAGGACAAATATGGTATGTTCATGTCTTATTAATGACAACTAAGTTTACACAAAAACAAATATGGTATGCTCATGTCTTAAGAATGACAACCAAAATTGCATCAGGACAAATATGGTATGTTCATGGCTTATTAATGACAACCAAGATTACACCAGGACAAGTATGGTATGTTCAGAACTTATCAATTACATCCAAGATCACATCAGGACAAACATGATATGTTCAGAACTTATAAATGACAACGAAGATCACACAAGAACAAATATGGTATGTTAATGGCTTATTAATGACAACCAAAATTACACCAGGACAAGTATGGTATGTTCTGAACTTATTAACGAGAACCAAGAGCACAACATGACAAATATAATATGTTTAAGAACTTGTTAATGACAACCAAAATCACATCAGGACAAATATGATATGTTCAGAACTTATGACAACCAAGATCACACAAGGGCATATATGGTATGTTTATGGCTTATTAATGACAACCAAGATTACACCAGGACAAGTATGGTATGTTCAGAACTTATCAATGACAACCAAGATCACATCAGAACAAATATGATATGTTCAAGAACTTATTGATGAAAACCAGGATCACATCAGGACAACTATGATATGTTCAGAACTTATTAATGACAACCAAGATCACACCAGGACAAATATGATATGTTCAAAACTTATTAATGAGAATCAAGAGCACATCAGGACAAATATTGTATGTTCATATCTTATTAATGACAACTAAGTTCACACAAGGACAAATATGGTATGTTCATGGCTTATTAATGACAACCAAAATTGCATCAGGACAAGTATGTAATGTTCTTGGCTTATTAATGACAACCAAGATTACACCAGGACAAGTATGGTATGTTCATTTCTTATTAATGACCACCAAGATCACATCAGGACAAATATGATCTGTTCAGAACTTATAAATGACAACAAAGATCACACCAGGAAAAATATGGTATGTTCAGAACTTTATAATGACAACCAAGAGCACATCAGGACAAATATGATATGTTCAGAACTTATTAATGACAACCAAGATCACACCTTGACAAATACGGTATGTTAATGGCTTACTAATGACAACCAAGATCACACCAAGACAATAATGGTATGTTCAAAACTTATTAATGAGAACCAAGAGCACAACATGACAAATATGGTATGTTTATGGCTAATTAATGACAACCAAGATTACACCAGGACAAGAATGGTATGTTCAGAACTTATTAATGACAACAAAGATCACACCAGGAAAAATATGGTATGTTCAGAACTTATCAATGACAACCAAGATTACACCAGGACAAGTATGGTATGTTCAGAACTTATCAATGATAACCAAGATCACATCAGAACAAATATGATATGTTCAAGAACTTATTAATGAAAACCAGGATCACATCAGGACAACTAAGTATGATACGTTTAGAACTTATAAATGACAACCAAGATCACACCAGGACAAATATGATATGTTCAGAACTTAATAATGACAACCAAGATTGCACCAGGACAAATGTTATATATTCATGGCTTATAAATGACTGACAGTCTAGATTTTATTAGACAAATATGGTTTGGTCATGGCTTAATTATAATGTACTTATAGATAAATGTATCAAGTATGTTACATGCTTTATTATATGTATAAAATTAATAAATAGAATTCTTTTATTTAAAGTAATTACAAATTATGAAAGTTCAAAAATATTCCCCTCACCCTTGTTAATATCAACTCTGAAATTGCAAAGTGATTTACACTTATTTGAGTTAATATCAAAATTTCTTTTTACTGAAAAGAAATTATTTCCAAATATTTCCTTCATAAAAAATTCAATGAAAAACCAATTCAAACAAATATATCACTAAAATAACAATGATCTTAAAATTTCATATGTTGTGTACAAACACTCAGATCTAATATTAAATTTTAGTATTAATGATAAAATATGTGTTCATATCAAAACCATATTATTTTCTTGTGTTTTAGGATCTGTACATGTATACACATATTTATTTACAAAGTATATTATTCATAGATGACCATTTTATGGCTGACAAGATATACAAATTAAGTTAAAGCACTTTTATGGACGGAATAAATATTTAGAATGCCAAAATTGACACAAGTATATATATAAATCTGTGCTAGCTGCAGTATTTAAAACTCACTGAAGAACAGTAGTAACCTTTTTGAGGTTTTTGTTTTTTTATGTTCTACAAACATACATAAAAACATTCATTTTCAAACCAAAAATAAGAAATATACAAAAAAGTCAAAAACTGTTGAAATGGTGACAATTTCCTTCATTGAAGACACAATAAAATATGGGATCGTTCTTGCAAAATGCAAGAATTTGAAAACGAGTTGGTTCAAGTTAAAACCTGAAAACAATAAATACTGCAGAGTTTTTTCTGTGAACACTTTGGATTCCAATTCTCTCTTCATTCAACCTACAAATAGATAAAACAATTTTCAGAAATTGGCAAAAATAATTCTTAACATTAACCATCAGTTACCATTTTGCTTTATTTCTAATGTAAATTCAAAATCTTGTAAAGAAAAATGACTAAAGGGAGATGTGTGGTACACGTCAATGAGACAGCAATCCTGTGTGGTACATGTCAATGAGACAGCAACCATGTGTGGTACACGCCAATAAGACAGCAACCATGTGTGGTACACATCAATGAGACAGCAACCATGTGTGGTACACGTCAATGAGACTGCAACCATGTGTGGTACATGTCAATGAGACTGCAACCATGTGTGGTACATGTAAATGAGACAGCAACCATGTGTGGTATACGTCAATGAGACAGCAACCATGTGTGGTACACGTCAATGCGACAGCAACCATGTGTGGAACAGGTCAATGTGACAGCAACCATGTGTGGTATACATCAATGCAACAGCAACCATGTGTGGTATACATCAATGAGACAGCAACCATGTGAGGTATGATCAATGAGACAGTAACCATGTGTGGTGTGATCAATGAGACAGTAACCATGTGTGATATACGTCAATGAGACAGCAACCATGTGCGGTACAGGTCAATGTGACAGCAACCATGTGTGGTATACATCAATGGGACAGCAACCATGTGTGGTATACGTCAATGAGACAGCAACCATGTGTGGTATACGTCAATGCAACAGCAACCATGTATGGTATACGTCAATGCGACAGCAACCATGTGTGGTATGATCAATGAGACAGTAACCATGTGTGGTATGATCAATGAGACAGTAACCATGTATGGTACAGGTCAATGCGACAGCAACCATGTGCGGTATTTGTCAATGTGACATCAACAATGTGCGGTATACGTCAATGAGACAGCAACCATGTGTGGTATACATCAATGAGACAGCAACCATGTGTGGTATACGTCAATGAGACAGCAACCATGTGTGGTATACGTCAATGCAACAGCAACCATGTATGGTATACGTCAATGCGACAGCAACCATGTGTGGTATGATCAATACGACAGCAACCATGTGTGTTATACGTCAATGTAACAGCAACCATGTGTGGTATACGTCAATGAGACAGCAACCATGTGTGGTATACGTCAATGAGACAACAACCATGTGTGGTATACGTCAATGAGACAGCAACCATGTGTGGTATACGTCAATGAGACAGCAACCATGTGTGGTATACGTCAATGCGACAGCAACCATGTGTGGTATACATCAATGAGACAACAACCATGTGTGATATACGTCAATGAGACAGCAACCAAATTGCAGCTAGAGGTAAACATACTGTTAAATATTATATAGGTGTCAAAATGTCAAGCTCTAAATCACCTTGTCACTAAATAGGTTGTCAATAAATTAAATAAAAACAATCAAAGGTCTGCCATAAACACTAACAAGCTTGCATACAATGCAGGGTTTGAACCTCATGTTTTTCAAGGGGCCATGTGGGCCCTGGTAAAATAAATTTGGAAGTCCACAATAAATAAATCTAAGTAACCCCCAAAATTTAAGGGATATTTAAATTTGTAATCAAAATTTGGGGAAACCTGAGAAAAATTAAATGCCTTTAAATTGAATGATTCTGCTTCAAGTTCTCTCATGTTCAGTCACTGGTTTTATTTGGAGAGGTTTTTGTGGGTATAAAATATGTCCATATTCTGTATTTTAATGCAATATTAAGCACTGAATCAGAATCTATCAAAGACTTGTTATGGACATGGCAGCTTACACTAGGGAAATTTTTCAGTAGTATTTCGGAGAAATGAAAATCTGAAGTCAACTAGATATCATTGAGATGGGAGCAATCTCTGTGGGCCCCGCTGTAGTAATAGCGGACACGATCTTTACCATAGGACATGGGGTTGTCAACTAAAACCGAAGTTTTTGACCTTGACCTTTGACCTAGGAAGTTGTACATACATTATGACACACCCTCTGGTGTTGGTTAATATACATGTCAAGTATAAACTTTGAAATCATAATGGTTCTCTAGATATACAGCAGACACAATTTGTTACGGACGGACAGACTGATCACTATAGGGTGTCCGCCATTCAGCTGGGCCCTAATAAAATGATTGTGTATCTGTAATGGCAACGTAGAAATTTATTAAGCAAGAACAAATTTTCACTTTCACTTTCTGACAAGTAAACTCGTGAAGAATAGATTATTTAGTTTTACACAGGAATGTACAGTAAATTAACAAGTTTCTTTATGTAGCAAGAAAACAAATACAGTGACCCCAATTTTTCTAGTTGTTTTCTGAAAGAACATAGTAAGAGCTTTCTTCTCAAATCTTATGTTAAAGTTCTATCCTTAAGTTTTCTTTCTGTTCACATAAGTGCTTGTTTCCATGTATAGTCCATACAATATCTAACAATTTTGCACAAACTCTAGTTTACACTTTGCTGTTGCGAATTGACCCTCCCCCCCCTCCCCCCACAAAAATAAAATAAAAAATTTACCCCCCCCCCCCCTTTTTTTTTGCTTTTGTGCAATACACTATGCTGTTGTGTATTAACCCCCACCCCCACACCATTTATTTTTGCAAAAAAAAATAATATTTGAAGAAATTTTCTTTTTAATTTCTGAAAAATTAAATGAGAAAAAATTTACCCCCCCCCCCCCCCCCATTTCTTTCCCTCAAGATATGGTCATAATCTCAATTCAAATTTCCAATGGAGTTTGCAGCCATAATTACCCATTTAAATTTACCATAGTGCTAACTTAATCTATTTTATAATAGAATTTAAAATATGGTGTCAAATCTTTCATATGGATTTTTTTGTAAAAAAAAAGATGCAACATTTTATTGGTCTTCCTTTATAAATATGCATTTCTTTAAACATAATTTAAAAGCAGTGTAAGGGAGGTAATTCAAATGATGTATTTGAAATACCTCCCTTACACTGCTTTAAATAATGTTTTGTACTTTGTATTTGTCCATTAATCAGGACACCCTTGATTTTCCCCCTTTTTTGCCTTCAATTCCTAAAAGGTTTGAGCCAAAACCCCCCAAAGCAAATCCTAACCATCCCTTTGTGGTATGAAAACTTGTGGTATAATTTCAGAGAGATCCATACACTTTTCCACAAGTTATTGTCTGGAAACTAGAAAAATGCTTATTTTTGGCCCCGAATTCCTTAACTATTGGTACCATAACTCCCAAAATCAATCCCAACCTTCCTTTTGTGGTATTGAACCTTATGGTAAAATTTCATAGAGATCCATTCACTTAAACTAAAGTCATTGTGCGAAAACCAATGTCTTCGGACGACGACGACGATGCCAACGTCATACCAATATACGAACGCATAAAAAACTAGAGGCTCTAAAGAGCCTGTGTCACTCACCTGCATCTTCAACAATGGCAACTTTTTAAATCATCATAAAAGGGGAATAACTCTATTAAGACAATTAACTGTTAACACAGAGATATGTCTTGCCTTGTTGTACTTTTGATAATGCAAATGTTGAAATTAAAATAGCAATACTTTAACATGTAAGTTATGCAAATATTCAAAGTCAATGAACCATGACTAAAGGTACATGGCAAAACAATCTCCATGGAAATGAGATGTGCCAATGCTAATACAACTGCATACCAAATACCATAGACTTATCATAAGTCGTTCCCTTTCAACAAACCTAAACACAAACATTGTCTTGTAAACTATGTAAAAGTTTCAAAGTCAATGAACCATAATGAAGGGGTGGGGCTATATAATCTCCATGGAAACGAGACTTGCAAATGCCAATAAATTTGCATACCAAATATCATTGACTTAACATTAGCGGTTCATCTTAAACTGATCTAATCACAAACTAATACTTGTAAACTAAGCAAAAGTTTCAAAGTCAATAGACCATGACTGAGGGGGTGGGACAAAATATTCTCCTTGGAAATGAGATATGCAAATGCTTATACAACTGCATACCAAATATCATTGACTTACCACTAGTGGTTCCCCTTGAACTGACCTAATCACAAACTAATACATGTAATCTAAGCAAAAGTTTTAAAGTCAATAGACCATGACTGAGAGGACCGAGCCAAATAATCTCTATGGAAATGTGATATGCCAATGCTTATACAACTGCATACCAAATATCATTTACTTACCACTAGTGGTTCCCCATAAACTGACCTAATCACATACTAATACATGTAAACTAAGCAAAAGTTTCAAATTCAATAGACCATGACCATGAGGGACCAGGCCCAAATAATTTCCATGGAAATGAGATGTGCCAGTGCTAATACAACTGCATACCAAATATCATTGACAAACCACTAGTGATTCACCTTAAACTAGACCTAATCACAAACTAATACATTGTTGACGCCACCGCCGCCGACAACAGCATACCTATGTCTTGCTTTTTGACTCCGTCAAGGCGAGACAAAAACAGACCAAAACGCAAAAACTTAACATTGAGCAATGAACTGTGACAATGAGGTCAGGTGAGCTAAAAAAAAGCACTATTTAGACTATATTTCGGGAAAATATGGAAAAATTCTATTGGTTTTAATATATAGTCCACATCTACCTAAAAGGAGCATTGCAAAGTCAGGGTCTTAATATAAAAATTTTTTGGTAGGAAATACCATTGAGGCCTTTTTTTTTAGATCAATATTTTTCTCTGTTGTCTCTTGATATGTATGAATATTATCATTATTTACAAAATCTTTCCTCCTGCTCTTTGTAACAAAAGATGTTCAGCTATCATTTTTTTTTTTCATTAAACAAACCTTTTTTCAATAAAAGAAGAATGCTTTTCAAACGTATATGGGACAGACAGAAAGACAGAAGGACAGAAAGACAAAAGGACGGAAGGACAGAAAGACAGAAAGAAGGAAAGACTGAAGGATGGACGGTCAAGGGTAGTACTTAAAAATATAGAAACACTGACCATGGCAGTTTTTTCTGACAACATAAATAAGTATATTGATGGCAATATCTCTGACATTACGTACCCATTCATTCTCAGACACACATGGATGTGATATCATTTAAATGGTGCTCTGTGTGATGCCACTGACCCTGACATATAACTTTTAGGTGTACCCATACCGGAGCTTTTACCCATTCTACTACTGCTGGCCATGGTACTGGCATTGGACAAACGACCTGATAAAAAAAAAGCAAAAAAAAACAGTAAACAAATATTTCTTCTATTTCTGATTTGTAAGGAAAAGTAAAAATCAATTAACTTTGTACATGGAAATTAGCAGTGGTATATTTATTTAGTAAAAAGACTGTACCATTTTTACAGAATTATGTGGTACAATTTTCTTATCAGGATTCTGATATTCAGATATATATTGCTTTGTTGTTTGTTTCTGAGAAAAACTAAAAACTTTTTTAAAAAATCCAATAGGAAATATAGAATGAATAAACAATCAAAACATATGTAGTAAGCAGAATATTGAAGCTGGAGCTTTAGAATGTACACAGTCAATGAAAGGTTATCTTAGTATCTAAACACTTCGGTCTTTAAAGTTTATTTGAAATGGTTTCCATACGCTCACTGTTAAACTATAACCATTTAAAAGCATTACATAATAAAAAAACCTAAAACAAGTTATATCTAAGAACCATATAATTAGTTCTTGAGGCCTAACCATGCATGCCTAATTCAAAACTGTCTTGTAGTAGTTGTATTAATATTACATGCAAAATATTTCACAAGGAAAATTCAGATTAACCCATTTTTAGAGTGATTGGTTGTTTATCTTCAAGTTGCAAATATTTCATGCATATTCAGAACAACCTATATTTAGATAACATTAGCTTTCTCTATTTAATAGTTCGAATAATAGGATCAAAGGTAATATGAAAATACATGCTTTAGTTCAAAAAATATGTTGACATGATTAACCTACATAATCCTGATTAATACACTAAGAACTAATCTATCAATTTTAAATCATGTTAAAGATTAAACTACAATCCATCACAATAACAATTATAATCCACCAAACTTTTGACTTACTGTTCTTGCCTAAAACAAAATTGCTGTATTAATTTATTAATACTTAATCAATTTAAAAACAGCAAAAAAAATCAAACCAAATAATGCTCCCTTTCAAATTCTCTTTAGAAAGTTTCACATACAGATAAAACCTTTCTTCGTATACTTTTCACTGTACACATGCTGGAATTATGTTCTATATTAATTCAATAACTTGAATTTATATTCAAATTATAGAAAGTTAACTGAAGACAGGAATTTTTTTTCAACTACACTTTATACCCTGTGCTTGGAAATCTGAAGTCATCTTTTGGATAGTTCTACAGACACCATCTAAACTTTGATACACATTAAGGAATATCCATGTCACAGATGACTGCAAATATGTCCAATTGTCAGTCAAAATCTTATTCTTTTATACTAGTTCATAACTAATGACCAAATGGGACTTATCACTAGATATCCTAATGTCAAGGGCATTATAACAAGTGATACATTGAACTAGTTTCAATAGCAGAAACTGCTAACCTTCCTAAAAAGGACAGTATTCCTAGTTTTTCTTTAGATCCCTTTCACTGCAAACCTGCACTGTAGATTATCAAATTAAATGGTTAGGCCATGAATATGATCTAAACAATAGAACACAAACAGGTCAAAACAAACAGAGCTCATAAAAATATCAATCAAAGAGCAATGAATGAGAAATTACTTGTATTCATCATCCTACTATTATGTCCTGAAATAAAAATACAAGTAATCACACTCTTACAATTAATCAAATTATGTAATTTTCCAGAAAATTTAAAAAATAGAAAAGCTGTTCAATGAGCTGTGAGAAAAGAACTAAGGCTCACAGATTTAGATTTTCTCATCTAGTTACAGATCTGAGACTTTCCACAGCAGATCCATTTTAAATATAAAGTCACTGCAACATATTTGGAACATAAAATCAAGAAAGGAATTAGAAAGAGGAAAGCTGACCAAACCATCAATGAAAGCACATCTAAAATAACACAGAACACAAGTTCAAGATATATCATCATATATAGTGTTCTACAACCTGCCTTATAAACTGTACCCACATTTATATCCAAACATAACATTTTTATACAATAATATCATTCTACAATTAGACCACTACATCTGTATTTTCATATTTATAGACAAATTCGTATGTAGTACCAAAGAGAGAACCGAAGTTATAAATTAGGTATCATGGACTTATTAGCCATCAAACATCAAAATACAGCCTCAAATATTGCAATGACAACTCTTAAATAACAATATTACATGATAATCTTACACACACTTAACTGGTACAAGGAAAAAATAGCTGTCTCAGTGATTATCTCCCCTGACAAATAAAACTTACTTCCTGTGCTTCTATCTTGTAAGGCATTATCTAAGTACATATTTAATCGATCTATATCATGTTGGTCAAAATCTTTCTGTGAGGCTGGAATGATTTCTTTTGGTGGCTTGGCTGCTTCTGTCACATTTTGATTAGGTGTACCAGTAAAAAGACCTTCTGGAAATGTTTTGTAGGCTATCCTCATTCCTAAAAATTAACAAATACATATTTCAATGAAATGATTAAATTTTTACTTTCAATATTTTTAAAGTTAATATAACTTGAGGTATGGGCAGCATTTAAGAATGTAATTTATGCTTTGAAGAACAAGGTCACACATGATACAAATGGAGTTTTTTAATCACAAAAAGTTTATTTTTTCAAAACTGTTTCAACGGCAGACATAAGGTAAATATTATGCACTCTATAGTGAAAGAAAAAGAAGGGTATTATCATTATAACAAAAAGTTGTAGCTTACCCCTGATAACAAAAACAAGTGATCATATCCCTTTTGGACTAGAGTTGTAGCTTACCCCCCTGATAACAAAAACAAGTTATCATATCCCCTTTGGAGAAGAGTGGTAGCTTACCACCTGATAACAAAAACAAGTTATCATATCCACTATGGAGAAGAGTTGAAGCTTACCCCCCTGATAACAAAAAACAAATAATCATATCCCCTTTGGAGAAGAGTGGTAGCTTACTCCCTGATAACAAAAACAAGTTATCATAATCCCCTTTGGAGAAGAGTTGTAGCTTACTCCCTGATAACAAAAACCAAGTTATCATATCCCCTTTGGAGAAGAGTGGTAGCTTAATCCCTGATAACAAAAACAAGTTATCATATCCCTTTTGAACTAGAGTTATAGCTTACCCCCTGATAACAAAAACAAGCTATCATATCCACTATGGAGAAGAGTTGAAGCTTACCACCCTGATAACAAAAACCAAGTTATCATATCCCCTTTGGAGTGGTAGGTTACTCCCTGATAACAAAAACAAGTTATCATATCCACTATGGAGAAGAGTTGAAGCTTACCCCCCTGATAACAAAAACCAAGTTATCATATCCCCTTTGGAGAAGAGTGGTAGCTTAATCCCTGATAACAAAAACAAGTTATCATATCCCCTTTGGACTAGAGTTATAGCTTACTCCCTGATAACAAAAACAAGCTATCATATCCCTTTTGGACTAGAGTTATAGCTTACCCCCTGATAACAAAAACAAGCTATCATATCCCCTTTGGACAAGAGTTATAGCTTACCCCCTGATAACAAAAACAAGTTATCATATCCCTTTTGGACTAGAGTTATAGCTTACCCCCTGATAACAAAAACAAGCTATCATATCCCCTTTGGACTAGAGTTGAATCTTACCCCCTGATAACAAAAACAAGTTATCATATCCCTTTTGGACTAGAGTTGAATCTTACCCCCTGATAACAAAAACAAGTTATCATATCCCCTTTGGACTAGAGTTGAATCTTACCCCCTGATAACAAAAACAAGTTATCATATCCCTTTTGGACTAGAGTTGAATCTTACCCCCTGATAACAAAAACAAGTTATCATATCCCCTTTGGACTAGAGTTGAATCTTACCCCCTGATAACAAAAACAAGTTATCATATCCCCTTTGGACTAGAGTTGAATCTTACCCCCTGATAACAAAAACAAGTTATCATATCCCTTTTGGACTAGAGTTGAATCTTACCCCCTGATAACAAAAACAAGTTATCATATCCCCTTTGGACTAGAGTTGTAGCTGCATTAGGCGCTAATCTTTCATCTTCATCACAAACTAAAATTATTTTTCCTGGAACATTTTTCTGTTAGAGGTTAAGGAATACATCTTAAAGAGACAATTAACATACTATAAAATTATCAAGAAATGAGTTGGAGTCATCTTAAAAGTTTAATCGTTACCAGAATGACTTGACCATTCTGGAAACAGTTGTGTCACTAATTACAACAGATGTATTCTATTTGTAATATCCATAATCGTATCATAATAACTTAACAGATTTTTAATTTTCATGAGCAACACCAGCAGCAACTTGTTGTCCTATCAGGACCCCAAAGTTTCTGATTTTTTAAATTTTTTGCTAAATCTTTTGTTTTCTGTGTAGTGTTTTTGTTGATCTTACCACCATGATGTTGACTGCCCTTTTTTTACATGTAATTTTTTAATTGCCCACTTGGTTTCTTCTCACTGGTCGATGAATTGTTTTAAAGTTCAACATTTTCCTTCTTTTTTTTTGACAAAGTGTCAATTTTAGTGTGGAATAGATCTTAATACATTTATTCACTTTGTTTCAGCGTAATCATGTAATATGAAAAACTTCACAACATTGTCTTCTGCCATGGTTAATATTGATCTCATATGATAACCATGGATACCAATACAATTAATTAGTATCTATATTAAAGACAAAAGGATACATATGCCAGCATGTCTTTTGTTTCAAAATTTGTGGCCCTCGACAAGTAGGCTGTTGGATAACTCTTGGCTGCAAAAAAGATCATATGATACATAAGAAATTACATGTATTCTATAGCACAGGTGACATATATTTAAAGTGATTTTATCAATTTACATATATACCAAAACACAGACTTGACAAATCATTAGTCTCATACCTACATTGTTAAATTATACCTCTTTAACTTCAGACATATAAAAACTTGGAAGTACTGCTAGCAAATCTTTAAAAATATACCCCTCCCTTCCCCATAAAGCAATGACTTAGCCACTGTTTTTCATAGAAACACTTAAAATTAATTCGGATCAAAAATCAAAATTTGAGGTGCAAAATGGCATTAAAAAGAAACACCTAAAATCAATTTGGATCCAAAAACAAAATAGGAGGTGCAAAATTGCATTAAGTGGTGATGATTCTAATAAAGTTTTAATAAATGAGGTGAGGAGTTGCAGATACAAAATGGGTAGCATACCCCTCCTTCAAAGTCCATTAATTGCTAAGGAAATCCACAAAAATAATTAGGATAAAAAAAACTAAAAAGATTGTGAAGATTCTGAGAAAGTTATCATCAAATTCTAATCTTGGGTTAAGAGTAGAAGCAAATAAAAATGAGTAGTGTAGAGTGGGGATATAACAAATCCATGTCATGCCCAAAATTATTTAGATGGAGAAATAAAATGGAAGATGCAAACATACATTACATGAGTAAAATTCTATGGAAGACTCCAAAATTTCTGTCAAGCAGTTCAGTTGCAATTGTGGATACAAAAGTTGAACAGAAGGACAAATGAATAAACAAACAGACGGACAGATCAGAATATATCACATGCAACAGAAAACGGTTGGCATTACAACAAATTGGAAACAACAAATCAGAAGATGAATGAATCCCTCTGTAGGATAATAC
Organism: Mytilus californianus; assembly: GCF_021869535.1. Classification (NCBI taxonomy): domain Eukaryota; kingdom Metazoa; phylum Mollusca; class Bivalvia; order Mytilida; family Mytilidae; genus Mytilus; species Mytilus californianus. The sequence continues at coordinate 2,139,094 of NW_026262581.1, forward strand.
TATATCACATGATCAGTACAATGAATGTATGATTATCTCCCTTTACCTGAGATCATATGAAACTGATCATAATCATCTTTCACCCGGATATCTAACAGCAAATATGGACAACCATCATCTAATAAGTCTGGTTTAGGAGCTGGTGGTGGTGGTTTGTCTATATCTATCTCTCCAACACCTCTTACAACTCTACAATCAAATCAATAACATTGGATTTAGGCTAATTTATTGTATCATGATAAACTTTTTGCAACAATCCCATAGTTGTTATCAACAAATATTTGCAGTCTGCTTAATTAGGATTTTTAATGTTTTATAAAATATATTGTAACAATTTTTCCTTCTATATATCCCCAACACCCTAACAACTCTACAATCAAATCAATAATGTTGACTTTTAGGTAAATCTATTGAATTTGATATACTTCTTTGAACAATTCCATAGATGTTATCAACAAATACTTGCAGTGATAAGTATTGTTTATCAAATAATTTTTTAATCAACATTTTGTATGCCATAAAATTTACTGTGATCGATGAATTTATCGATCTAGTCATTTAGTTTTCTTCTCTTTTTTATAAATTTTTGATGATTAAAGTTAAAAAAATTTATTTGTAGGAAAATGTTGACATAACAATCTTCCATACTGATTTAAAACATGTTTTGGAAGGAAAAACTAACCCCTGTAATGTAGATCTTTTTCCAGATCTATCAGGTTCACCATAATCTCCCTCAGTGAGAGCTAATGATGGAGCAGGGCTGATTCTTTGTCCTCCTTGTATTCTCTGAATCTCCATATCAGCTGTATCAGGTCGTGTTGATAAGTTTCCATTGTCTGCAAAACAAAAATATTACAAAATTAAGTTTTTTTTTTTTACCTCAATGTATATTTTATTCAAATCTTATTTTTGCTATTGTCTTAACTCAGGCTGGTTTAGAAATAAACTCTATTATTGTAGTGAGGATCAGCTATTTCAACAACTAACAAATGCCATTTTCATAGAAAAAATACATGAAATAGAAAGACAGTATATCCAGTATATTGGATCAAGGATATTGGTTTTGTACTTTTTTTTTATATGATATCTAAAATGGACAAACTTTTTTCATACAATCCATGAAAAATTTTCAATTGTTTTGTCATCTTCTGTAACTTAACTTATAACTGTCTTTTTTTTCATTTGGACAGGTCTATTAATATTGCCAAATCAGCTGCTATTTTCTATTTGTAGATTTTCATTTTTAGAACACAAAGTGGTTGATGTGTAACTGGGACCAATAGATAACCGATAGATTTGTGTATTATTCCCAGAAAGAGATGTGTCATTATTTCTGTTTATGCATCAAATAACACAATATTTGAAAGCAAATGCTACTTTGAAGATATTTATATTTCATGTACCTTGAATAAAAAAGCTTAAAACTTTGATTTTTGTTTTTTTCTGAAAATCTTGAATATTTGGTCAGAAGATCTGTAAACCAACAAATTAAAAAAAAATTTGCACAACAGTCAAAATTTAAATGAACTGTTTTGTTATGATAAAAAGCTTAAACTAAAATATATTGTTATTGTGAAAGAAAAGCTTTTTTTTCTTAATTCTTAGTTATATAAATTCTTTACTACATAAATAGATTGATGTAAGTACTTACTCATAGAACTATTACATGTGTCTCTTTGATATTCCCATACCTTAGTAACCTGAAAATAAAAATGTTGATGACGTCGCGGTCACATGACATAATTATGTCTATGAGCTGATAGACAAAACACTTTCAGCCAATCAGAGGACGTGTTACATCCAAAATTAAATTATTCCTTAATAAATATACTTTTAGCATGAAAAGTAAGAAATGAAGCAAAATTTACCAAAATAAAAATCTAAAGGGCTTTTCACTCATTACTATAGGACTCCTTTAGTCTAGAGAGTTCATGCTGTCTGGGTAATCTTTTATTTGACAAGTTTTCTTACTTGCAATATGTAAACCCATTAGAGCGTTATAGTTCTTGTAAATTGTGGTCTCAAACAAGGATACTGAATATTTTTTTAACACAATTTTGGTAAGTTGTTGAAGACTTGAAAGACCGTCATTTTTTGTTACTGTCAAATCCATACAGGATGTCACAACTTAAATGAACCTATACTGTGTATTCATTAATTTTCATGGATACCAATTTTCATGGATTGAGGAAACTTTGTATTTTCGTGGATATTTAATTTCGTGGTTTTACATATACAAGCCTATAGATAATTTGTACTTCGTTGAACATTTAAATTTGTGGTTCATCTGTAACCACGAAATCAACGAAAATTGGTATCCAACGAATAATAATGAATCCACAGTATCAACAGTTTGGCTGCATGAACTGATTGAAATTTCGTACATGTTTTTGTAAAAACATTTCAGAATAAATAATTGTGGATGCAAGTTTAAAACTGCAATGTTTATTTTAATGACTTAATTTTAAATTCATTTGGAATTGATCATGCTACTTCGATTTTGAGTTTAAATAAATTTCTTTGTCGAGCACAGCTGGATACGACCGCAGAGGTTCAACCCTGAACAGTTGAGGCAAAAATGGACACAATATTCGTGCTTGATACAGGTCTGAATTTGGATTGAAATTAAATGTTTGACACAGAAAAACTGTCAAAGAACTTAGAATTGGTTATGTGATTTGAATTTATATTCAATTTTTTGCTTTTGTGCAATTCACTATGCTGTTGCGAATTCCCCCCCCCCCCCCCCCAAAAAAAAAAAAAAGAATTTCACCCCATTTTTTTTTTGGCAAACAAATTTTTTTCACCCCACCCATTATTTTTTGCAAAAAAAAAAAAATATATTTGAAGAAATTTTCAATTTAATTTCTGAAATCTGTAATGAGAAAAAAAAAATTGTCCCCCCCCCATAATTTCTTTTTTACCCCCCCCCCCCCCCCCCCCCCCAATTTTTTTTTCATCTCCCCTACCCTTTTTCCAAAAAAAAAAATCTTTCCCTTTAGATATGGTCATTATCTCAATTCAAATTTCCAATGGAGTTTGCAACCATAATTACCAATTTAAATACATCATAAAAGTCTTAAAATAGAAAATGACATACATGACATACATGATCATGTCTAAAAATAATATATCTTTAATCAGCATTTTTATTAGTAACTTGACAGCTAATCACCTCAAGACAATACAAAATTTCTTTATACATAATTTTAAAGCAGTGTAAGGGAGGTAATCCAAATTTAACATTGTACTTAAAAGTGATTGTCCATTAACAAGGAAACCCTTGTTTATTCCCCCTTTTTTGCCCCTAATTCCTAAACGGTTTGAGCCATTACCCCCCAAAGCCAATCCTAACCATCCCTTTGTGGTATGGAAACTTGTTGTACAATTTCAGAGAGATCCATACACCGTTCCACAAGTTATTTGCTGAAAACTAGAAAAATGCTTATTTGGGCCCTTTTTTTGGCAGCTAATTCCTGAACTGTTAGGACCATAACCCCCAAAATCAATCCCAACATTCCTTTTGTGGTTAAAAATCTTGTGTTTAAATTTCATAGATTTCTATTTACTAATACTAAAGTTATTGTCCGGAAACCAAGTGTCTTCGGACGACGACGACGATATGATACCAATATACGACCACAAAAATTTTTTGCAGTTGTATAAAAATTGGCTAATTCAAGTCGAATCATGAATGAATTTCTGAGTTACGATACAAGTTTTTCCTCTGTTTTTGAGAATTGTACTTGAAAAAGTGTTTAAATAAAAACATCCATACTACTTACCAACTGAACAAAAGTGGCTGCTTTCATTCGTTTGAATATTTCATCTTTTTTGAATCTGTAATCTGAAACAAAGAATCAATGTTAGTAAAAACATTTCTTAGGCAGATTTAATGTAAGTAATTCTATATAAATTTTAAAATCTATAAAAACATTTCTTAGGCAGATTTAATGTAAGTGATTCTAAATAAACTTAAAAATCTATAAAAACATTTCTTAGGCAGATGTAATATAAGTGATTCTAAATATACTTAAAAATCTATAAATACATTCAGAATTCAAGCTCAAATAAAAATCATAGTGTGAAATAAGAACGACTTTTAATCAGCAGAATTCATTTACAGTTATAATTATAAACAAGAATGTGTCCATAGTACAAGGATGCCCCACTCCACCATCATTTTCTATGTTCAGTGAACTGTGAAATTGGGGTCAAAACTCTTAATTTGGCATAAAAATTAGAAAGATCATTGCAGAGAAACATCAAAGAACTTCAAATATTAGATATTTTGACAAATGTAAACAGTTGAACAATAGATTGTGTGAAGTTCAGACACAAATGTTCAGTTTCTGGTTTTTTAAGAGAACTCTTGACTTCTATATTTAATAATTTATTAACACAAATTGGTAAAACAGGGTTTTCAGTCATCTTTTTGCTACCTGTCTCTTTATTTGATTGGTCTGTAGTAACTATTGTCTAGGTTATATACAAATGTTATAATGATTGTATGGTCATACTAGCAGATAAGCAAACTTAACCTAATTTGTACCCACTCAAGTATAATATGCTATAATGCTCTTATCATCTATATTTTTGCATCTTTTCTTTTTTTTACAGTTAAAATATCTGTTGTAGTTCTGAAAGCTTACTGTAATAGCCTGCTTTGATCCCTATCATTATATTCAAGTAAATAATTTAAAGGTTTGAATTATATTTTGGATGGTTTTAATGAATAATTTTCTGGATGATTCTATGTAATCAATTTCAGAATACATGTATAATGTAAAGATTAATACTTTCACTCTCAACAAGACATCACAAATATGAGAAGTTATCAACATTAGAGAAAGACAAATAAACATTTTTAATGTGTGTTAAAGGTTTATATACTAAAATTCACAACTGAAAACACTAATTTCATCAAAGTGTGTTTCCATTCAGAATTATTGCCCTAATATTAAATTTAATCCACTACAACGTCACTGAATGTGTGTGTTCAAAAAAGGCATACATAATACTTCATCTTTCCATTGGATAATTCAGTTGTTAACGTAATATATTTTTTTTCTGAAAGCATTCATGAATCATATGGGAATCATCATCACAAAGGAGTAGGTTAAGGTTACATAAGGAGTTAATTATATGATCCCTATTTCTAGCTAAAATCATGCATTTAGATTTATTGACCAATATCACAATCTATCATAGCTAATACAAAGACTAGACAGGAAATGGCTTTTTTGTTGAAAATTAACCTACATGTATTAGCATTCTTTTCATGATGTCACAAAAAGCACAAAGTTTGAATTTGCACTAAAAGTCAATTAAAAACATGAGAATTTCCAATGAAATATCAACGCTTCATAAGAAGTTCAAGATATGGACCAAAAACAGTTCTATTTCATTTTCTTGCAAGTCTATTCATCAACTTTAAACATGTTTTATCTAAAATGTAAAAATGTTGGACTTAACATTCTGGACCAAAAATGGCCCTTACCAAACTTACTCCCCAGATATTTTAAATAATTTCAATGTATCTTTCTCATGGGGCACCCATATGAGATCCAGCAAATAGTAGAATATTAATGGCCCGATAAAATTGTATGATGAATTGCATTTTTTTATTCAAATTCTTTTATTTCATTTAAATCTTAAAAGCAATCATATATAGTTAACTTCTGGCCAAGGTCTGATAAACAATTCACGAAAATCTTTAAAAACTAATGTCAAACTCAAAATCCTAAATTAATCACTGTATATTGGTTATTCCTTCCCTATGAGGATAACCTCGATAGAAAGTCACTTTTTATAAGGAAATTACATACTGATCAAAAGAGTTGTAAAGATAAGGATGAAGTCATCCCTTAAAAAGTATGTGTACATCTTTGTGGTTGACAATTAATGAATATCCTGGTGAGATGTGTTCCATTTGTTGTAGCCACAATACAACCTTACCCTGAACCTTACAATTTCACAATGCAACCTTACCCTGAACCTTACAATTTCACAATGCAACCTTACCCTGAACCTTACAATTTCACAATGCAACCTTACCCTGAATTATCAGTGATACAACATATTTGCCCTGACCAATACAAAAGGTGCACCTAATGGAGCAGAAACTACTGACCTTTCCAGAGCAACAGAGTTCAGCCTGTTTGTCATTTGGTTCTATAGTTTTATGAGTAGTGTTTTTTGGACTGTTGTTTTTTTTTTTGTATTATTTCTTTTGGCCAAGGTGTTGCATGTACTTACTCAACATGCAACTATTTTATAACCCCTCCTTTGTATATCTTTATTTTTTTTGTAACTGTGTAGATAAAATACAGTAAATATTGAACTTGTCCCAATGTATTCCGGCCAAACAATCCACTGTACTTTTAAAAACCATTTCAAACACAACTTTTCTTTCAATGGTCAATATTTAAATCATGACCATTTTGGAGAAAGTTCCAATAAACACAGCTTCTCTTAGTGAGTCTATAGTATATGGGGTATTAAAGTAAACATGTGTCCTAGTGATTATAGACTGAAGTGTTTACAGGTTAATCAATGACCTATAAATACGATCAATGTCAATTTTTACTATTCTGTCCATCTTCAAAAGTTCAAACTCATGATCAATTTACAATGGATGTCAAAATGCATCTAATGGAACAGCATGCTAACAAAATGTCTGATACCAAATTTCCTGGCGTTCTCATACATTATTCTTTAAAAAATTAGGATGAAAATTTCATACATGGTCATAATGTGAAAAATATATAAGAATTTGGTAAACAGGAAGTTGATGAGTGATGAATATGAAAACGTATCATGATTATAACATGCTCATATGAAGTCTAAAACTAAATTTATGGACACTGAAATTTGCAGTTTCTGCAAAAATGTGTCAGAATTTGATGGGAGGGACAGATGGAAGGATGGACAGACAGTCATGCCACCGTCACAGACCCCATTTTGCTGGCCTAAGCATCCCATTATCTTACATTTTTTGACATTTACTGCAGGAGATACAAAATCTGTAGAAGCACAATCAAAGTATAGCTGACAAAAAAAAGAAAGTGAATTGTACAGCACCAATTCAAACAACTGGGAATTTAACCAATTCCTGCCTCTCAGAATGTTAAGTAATCATACGATATGTATTCCTTTTCTACTAAAATATCAGAAGACTGTCTTCAAACTTGATTTTTTTAACCAAAACTTCATTGCTAGGGTGTTTAAATTCACAAATAAAAAAATAAAACTTTTAAAGTTTAAATAACTATATATGAACAAGTTGAAAATCTGAATGATTGTTTGCTATCTACTTAATTTCATATAAGTAAGATTTCCATCAAATTTAGATCAATATTTTCAAAAGGTATACACAGATGATAATAAGTATTTGTACAACAATAGAAATTTGGAACACTCAAAATTAAATTTTATAAGTGGTTTAGAATAATATGAGTTAAAAATAAAGTTTTTTAAATCATTTCATATATTTCAGCTAAATGTAGCAATAAAACAGACAAAAAATGAAACCATACAACAACAAGGGTAGCTTTAAACAACTTACTAGATGAAGACAATAGGTAACTGTGCCTGTTGCTCTCATAACCACTCATAGATATCTAGCATACAAGTTATGTCTGTTCAATTATCATGACCCAATTTTATATCTTTTTTTTATAGATACATGTACAATACATTATTCAAAATTATATATAACTTATGGTGATATAATTTCAACAATAGAGTCTCTCATATGAATCACTGATTTTGAACTGAACCTTTATTTCACTTTGATTTAAATTTTTTAAAATAATCCTTTATAACTACAAAGCATCAAAACATTGATTTGGGTCTAAAAAGGCAAAATCAGATATATATAGATTGCATTGTATAAGGAAGAAAAAAATATTCCAGCATTGTTTTTTTCATAAGAAGTTTTTTAGTCCCATTACTGCAACAACAATTAAAAAATGTCATGGTGAGTATAGACCTATAGGTGATCATTCCTACAGGAAACGTTGTGTTAAAATCTGTAAAGCAAATTAAACTAGTGACATCTGAAATAAAATCTTCTTTTAGATTGAGTAAGGAGTAAAAGTTCTGCAACCACAAAAGATGAAATCATCAAAAGGAATATGGATAAGGACCCCTTAGACCACCATTTCGAGTAATCTAAGAAAACCTAAAGTTAATTTGAGTTAAAGCAACAAGATTTTCAACAGCTCTGAACTTCACGGAAACAGCTCCCCTTCCACTTTTTTCTGAAACCTTATAAGATCTAGGTCAAATTGAAAAGAAAAACACAAACAATTCCATAAGAAATATAACAAAATCAAATTTAAAATAAAATTTTGGGTTTTGGTCTTTCTTTTGCCTTCAGTATCTTGAAATATAGTCAATCTTTTTAAAACTTAGCAAGAAATGAATCCACAATATCACGTGTAAATCCATCCAAAAATAAACAAGATACTATTTTGGGTGAACAGATCCTTTAAGCTCCCTTTACCTCTTTTGGTATTTTCTTCATACATTTAGCACTTGCATGTATGCTGACAGTTGTCCACGCTTTACCTTTTTTTACCCTATTTGATAGAAAAACTTTTGTTCTGCACATTTTGTACAGACCTCATACACATTACATTAATACTTTAGGCTCTTGGCAAATTTAATCACCTTATACTTTTGAACTGTTTCTACCCATTAGTGATACATTTAAATAAGAACATCACTGATTTCTGTCCCCAAAATCCATCAATTATACAGATTTTCTCTCAATTAAACCCTTAAAGTTGATATCATGAAATTTATAACACTTTAAACTACCAGTTCACCATGTTTATAGTTGTTTTATCACTGTGAAACTAAGAACGAACACATCTACATAATAAACTGAAATGTTTACTTGTCAACTGTAGTTGTAAACATTCATTTATATAAATTAAATTTTTACCTAATCAATAAAATCTATTTGAATTTGAATAAGTCTTACAAAGAATAAATACAAAACATGGCTGTGATCATTAACAGGTACACCACAATTCATTTTTCAAATGTCAATGGTGTATCTCAATACAATTATTCCTTAGCAACACTTGACTTGTATTGATGTTTCAACTGAGGCTGATCATGAGCAGTCAAAACTAATTGAAAGATTAACTTTTTTAGCTTTACTGAACTCAATAAAAAAATGTTCTGTCTCTTTTCAATCTTCTTTTTTTTTTCTTCAAATGGATCAATTTTAAATTCCAATGGATTAGTTTTTCCTTTTCATTTAAATTTACAACTTTCCTTCTTTGATGGGAAACAATTTTGATATGTGTAATATAATAATATCAAGCTGTTATAGGATGACCTTTCAAAAACTACTAGTGAACAGCTTAACCTTCTAAAGAGTAAAATCTTTCAGTTTCAAATAAATTAAAGAATCTGTCAGATAAATAACAAATGAAAATTCGATTTTCGCTTTCATTTCAATCCTACATTACAAAAATCACTTTCACCTAATCTACAAGCTCTTGTCTGTAAAACAAGAACAACATCAGACAATTTAAATTATAATTTAACCTATTTAGTAAAAAATATAAAAGCTTACCTTTGTGAAGTGATGTTAAAATTCTTACTAATTCTAATCTATTTTCTTTGAATAATTTTGGCCTCACAGGTGGTAATCTTGGAGACATGTAACTAGTATTATGAGTTGCTAAATTCCCTTTTTTAGGCATTTTAATTTTCAAATATCAGTTCTCTGCTAATTTCATCAATTTATTCCTTCATTTTCCTCATTAAAATTCAATATTGCATCTGCCCTAAGTAACAGCAAGTTCAAACCTTCACAACTTAATTATGTCAATAACTGTATGCTGAAGGCTTTTAATCGTCACTTGTACATATTTACTTATATAACATGGCTTTCTTAAGCTGGTCGTAACAAAAATAAGTAAAATGATTTTGGTTCCTTTCCGATTGACGACCCAAAACCTCTTACAGCTGAACAACTAATAACGAAGTGAATGCCTATGATTTTATGATAAAGAAATTGTGTTGATTTATTCTGTTGTGTGATATATAAATGAAAAGCTGATTATGTGCTTTATTAAAATCTATATATCCATTAAATCTCTATCGACAATTCAAATCTTTTAAATTCAGTTTGAATGAAATGGTAAAGACGTTTAATTTCAATGATGGTGCCATTTAATTTTGTTTGTTCTCCACATCATTAACCATTATTCCTGTAATATTGTGAATATCAATGACTTTTAACACTTTACATTAGTTACGTAACCGATACAGAAATTATTACAATGAAAAGAGTAAAAGGCACAAAATTCAAGGTTTTTAGTTACCAGTATGTAGGCTACAGTAGCCCCATGATGTAATACTATTGCATATTATAACTGGTATTTCTGTAATTTCATTACCATAAATTACTGATTTTTTTTTTCCTTACAAAGAATTATTAAGATAGTTGGACAGCATTCAATATCTTAATTTGTTTGGAAACATATATCAAGACAGTCCACTGAAAAACATTTAGTTTTTCAATTAACGTAATAAAATAATTATAATCTCTATGAAGACTTTCTTGCTCACTAAACACCCATAGACACTCAATTTGAGTAACAGCATCTAGTGAAATTTATTGCTTATTGTGTTAGATAAAAGGTTATGTTCTATTCAAACATTTTGTAATAAGAAATGAATCATAATGGCTTATTTATAAAAAAAACTGCTTCGCTGAGCGCAGCTGGATACGCCCGCAGAGGTCCAACCCTGAACAGTTGGGGCAAAAATGGACACAATATTCAAGCTTGATACAGGTCTGAATTTGGATTGTAATTAAATATTTGACATATTATAGGTTTCTGAATAAATGTAGTCAAAGAACTAGATTACATCAATAGCTATAAATAATTCACCAAAGTTTCATGAGAACTGCTGAAAGCATTTTTGAGTTATTGTCCAAAAACTGGAAAATCCCCCCTTTTTTAATGAATAAAACCCCCATAACTCAAAAATGTAAAATCTTAAATTTATAAAATTCTAAAGGGAGCTTACATCAACAGATATAAACAATTCACCAAAGTTTCATGAGAACTGCTGAAATCATATTTTAGTTGTTGTCCGAAAACTGGAAAATCCCCCTTTTTTAATGAATAAAACCCTGTAACTCGGAAACGTTAAATCTAAAATTTATAAAAATCCAAAAGGGAGCTCATGTCAATAGATATAAACAATTCACCAAAATTTCTTGCAAGTTGGTGAAAGCATTCTTGAGTTATTGTCGGAAAACTGGAAAATCACCCTTTTTAATGAATAAAACCCCAAAACTCGGAAACGGTAAATCTGAAATTTATAAAAAACGAAAGGGAGCTCACGTCAATAGATATAAACAATTCATCAAAGTTTCATGCATATTGGTTAAAGCTTTTTGAGTTAATGTCCGACATGTTGACGACGGACGGACAGACGGTATACCATAATACATCCCGTAAACATGCGTATAAAAATTGAGATATGACAATGATCATAATGATATCAAAATAATATGCACTAATATAATTAATTGATGTTAATCTAATATGAGTTCAAATACACCAGCAATACTCTTTTGGTTATTAATATAAATAACTCTTCATAAGTATTCAGATTTTTCATTTCACCTCTGTCATGTGTCTGTAGGACAAATTATTCTGACTAATGAAATATGATTGTTTGACAATACAAAATATGATTATACATATAATATTCATTTGAAGCTGAACAATTGAAAAATAATCTATTTCTTCACAAATGTTTATATTTTACTTTATTGAAGCATTTAAAACCATTTTAATGTTATTTGCTTTTCATGAACACTTTTCATTAATATAATACTTAATACTAGACAAAGTTCTCCTGAAATCTTAATTTATTTCAAATAAGGGGATGTAACTCCAGTTAGCAGAGAATATCAGTTTTAAAAGACTGGTACTTTGTAGTTTACACCCTAGTTTTACTTTAAGTTACTGTTTCAATTTCAATGTGTTTAAGCCTTGTATGTATAATTCATTACTTCTATCTAGTAAGTATCTCTTTTCAGATTTGCTTGTACCACCTGTTTACTTTTTGGTTAAAGGAAGGGTGACGACTGGTTCCTCATATTTGCAATATACATGCTGCACATTGTAGGAATAATCTAAATATTGTACTTTCATATTTATTGTTCTATAACATTCTAAGATATTTAAGTAAGACATTCTCTTTATCAAACACAAAAAACATACTTTTTACCCAAAAAAACCCCATATTATTGCTCTGTTAAAAGACAATATACCTCAACATTCCTCATGGTACCCATCCAAAAGGCCATTTCATTATTTACAAAGTTAATATACTGGCTGACAATTCTTAACCATTGTTCACTGAATGGACACTGATGTATACTGAACCCAGCTTTAATAATGGATTCAGCTCAAGACAAAGGAGCATTTTGTATTTATACAACCACACACTGTGACACACCATGAGTGGTTAGTTCCAAGATTTTTGATGGAGTCAACCATGTTAAAAAGAAAAGGAAACCTATAGAAGTAGAAACTGTGATATTTTAGGAGCACCAAGGTTCCCTGATTCTATCAGAAATGTATTTCTCAAGTTTTATAATACTAGAACACACCCACAACATCGAGGGTCTGTGATTGAATTGAATTAATAAGTCTATTTTTAGCCAGGATTTTTTGTATTCATATTGCCATCTGATGGGTTTGAACATGTGCTTTATTCTTACCATCTTACTTTTTTACCCTGGAAAGATGTCAAAGTGGAGCAGATATCGCTTGGAGAACCTAATGTTGTCTAGTTGTGATGCATGTTTGCCACTTGTTATCCCATAAGTTTCTAAAGAAAGTGTGGAGATATTAGAATGGGTATGTCTATCTATAATTAATTATACCTCGTGTATTTTATTGCACCTTCAGCAATCACTTTGTTCCTCCAATAACAGATTAATTAGTGAGGATAAAGAATTAGTATGACATGGCACTCAAAATGAGTAGCTGTAGGCAGTTAGCAATTAACAATTGGTCCGAATACACAGTTATTTCGTAGTGCATTTCTTTTAGACAATAAATGAAAATAAAAAAAATCCCACCTGCGCTTTCTCAATAATATTTTTACAGTGTGTTGTACTACTTTTGGGACAAATTATATCAAAATTATAGAAAACTTCATCGGCTCTAACTCAAAATATGGACAATTCTATGTTAAGGGGGTCTTGAAATCTTTTGACAGCTTCCGAAGTGCTAATTTTTAACCTTTTTCAGCTGGACCAAATCACTACTTTACTTTACAATTCATGACCCAAATTTTTTTACAGTGTAATTTCATACCCCTACTTGCTATTTGAGGCATAAAACATGAAGAAATACATTTGGAAGGGGTACTAAAAAAATTGGCAAGCAACACACTGTCCACACTAGGGACTTTATTCGTGGACAACGAAAATCAAAGGACGATAACTGTGTACTCGGACCTAATAGGATAGAAAAATTTGACCAATCTTAATAAAACTTGGAATGACCAAAGCTTAATAAATTATGAGACTGCTGACAGAGTTTCATGGCAATAGGATATATATTATAGACAATATAAATTCTATATTCAACTTCGCGTGTTAAATTTTGACGTTAAAATTGAAAAATTTCAACTATCAACATTTGGGGCTTTAAAAATTAAAATATTGCAAAAAAATACATTTTAAATGCCTTAATATATGACATATTATGTATTTAAAGCAATAGAATACTCATTTGATTTATCAGACTTATCACAATTATTTAAAAGTCAAATTTATATGAGCCTGTGCCAAAAAATGGAGGTTTTCCAATGAAGGGGGGCCTTACATGAAGATGTATTATTTTCCAGCAATTTTATTTTTGTGGAGTTTTTTGGTTATAAATAATCCTTACATATGTATTAAATGTACTTTAAAAGGAAAGAAAAATTACAAATAGCATACCATATTAGTATCAAAGGGTCTGAAGCCAAGTAAGACTGAAAAAAATTTAGGGTCAATTTAGGCCGTAGCACATATTTACATTTAAAAATGCATACTGAAGCTATAGGAAATAAAAAATTGTGTCTTTTTTATAATTTCTATACTCAGGTTGCATGATACAATAAATCTGAGCATAAAAGGACTCTTGCATTCAACTTTTTTTGCAGACAGTATGGTCTGATACAAAGATTTTTCACTTTTTAGTGAAAAACTTGCATGCAATTTTAGCCTCAACAGGCTTATATTTGAACCACTTGCTATTTAACATAAGAAAAGAAAGATACTATGTGAAATGAAACAGGTACAAAAGACATTGTGAAGTGCTTTTAATACAAATTTAGTGAAATCTTTAATATGGACTTCAACTTTTATGTACCAAGGTCCTCACATTTAACTTGATCCAAACAGGCTGTTAGACGAGGGTCATTTATACAACACATTTTGCACATATTGTCTGAGATAATCTTATTTTCTGTAGATTCAGAGTTCACAAATGAGTAATACAACTGGGTTAAAGCATAGAAACACAAATATTGACACAGGAAAACCTGTCACATAGAAAGTCAGAATGCCACTTATGCATCAAAATTGAAAAAGCTTTGAAATGCTTATTTTGACCATATAATGCCAAAATGGGTAATTTTTGCAGAATTTCTATCAAATAAAAGTTTAAATCCTTTAGTTTCATGCTATTTGACAAATTGACACCATTAAATCATTCAGGGAAGTTGCCAAAGTACAGATTCAATATTTACTGATTTCGCCTTTTAGGTCCGAGTACACAGTTATTTCGTAGTGCATTTCTTTTAGACAATAAATGAAAATAAAAAAAATCCCACCTGCGCTTTCTCAATAATATTTTTACAGTGTGTTGTACTACTTTTGGGACAAATTATATCAAAATTATAGAAAACTTCATCGGCTCTAACTCAAAATATGGACAATTCTATGTTAAGGGGGTCTTGAAATCTTTTGACAGCTTCCGAAGTGCTAATTTTTAACCTTTTTCAGCTGGACCAAATCACTACTTTACTTTACAATTCATGACCCAAATTTTTTTACAGTGTAATTTCATACCCCTACTTGCTATTTGAGGCATAAAACATGAAGAAATACATTTGGAAGGGGTACTAAAAAAATTGGCAAGCAACACACTGTCCACACTAGGGACTTTATTCGTGGACAACGAAAATCAAAGGACGATAACTGTGTACTCGGACCAATTAAACAGTGATTTCTTGCCTTAATAACATGAAGATTACTGTGAATTTCACACCCTTTTATAACTGTAATGACAACAGGCATTTGACTTGCAATATTATTCAAGATAGACAGAGAGACATCTTCAAAATCACAAGGCGACATTTGATTACTTTTTTGGGAAAATCTAGGGCAACAGAAACTTCTGTCACACCTTTTTAAAACAAAATCAAGAATCCTAGGGTAAGAATCTTGCTCACTTTGCATGAAGTGGTGAGCCATGACCAGATGTAAATATGAATGACACTATGTATCCATTTATTTATACATTTTCTGTACCTATCCAGCATACTTGAAATTGAATGTAAATTCCAGAAACCCTATGGTCATAAAATTTAATAAGATGCTCACAATAAGAGCTAGACAGAGGCATTATCTCTAACCTAAATAAGCTACAAGTAAAGTCAAGTATACACTTACTTTTTCGTATATCTTCAATCTTTTCCATATACCTTGTGACACTGGAACCTAGTGAAAAAATAAATATAAATTTGTGAAATATCACAATAGCCCAGTTTTTACAAACAATCCTAACTCTTACAATCCAATATCTGGTTACCCAATGATGTACATAATGCAATGTTTATATGTCAGAAGCTACAAAATATCATACATATTTTGCACAATGAAAAAGTGTTTTTACAGTAATATATATATAATATAAAGAAGGCGGTAATGGCTAAAACCAAAACGTATGGAAACATGTGTTATACTTTTTATTATATATATATATATATAACGTGCCTAGAAAATCAACCTAACATTGTTGGAGTAGGCCTGATTTTTTACATCCTCCCCAAGGAATATATGTACAAAAATAATACAATAATTGTGAAAACATAACTGAATAATTCTCTATGACCATGTTCCATGTTATGATCTATAAATTATATTTAAGTGACTGCATTTCATCATTGATGCCAAATATACCAGTAGTTCATACATTGTACCTACATAAGTACATGTAACTATCCTTAAAAGGAAACTTGTGTGGCATGATTGCTGCCAAGTATGCCATCCTATCAGCATTATAATTTATAATTAACTATCTTCAAGTGGGAATTTGTGTGACATGATTGCTGCCAAATATGCCATCCTATCAGCATAATAATTGATAATTAACTATCCTCAAGTGGGAATTTGTGTGGCATGATTGCTGCAAGTATGCCATCCTATCAGCATTATAATTTAAAATTAACTATCATCAAGTGGGAATTTGTAAGTCATGATTGCTGCCAAGTATGCCATCCTATCAGCATTATAATTTATAAGTAACTATCTTCAAGTGGGAACTTGGGTGACAAGATTGCTGCCGAGTATGTCAAGTATGTCAACCTATCAGCTTAACTATCTTCAAAGGGGAACTTGTGTGGCATGATTGCTGCCAAGTATGTCAACCTATCAGCTTAACTATCTTCAAAGGGGAACTTGTGTGCCATGATTGCTGCCAAGTATATCGACCTATCAGCTAAACTATGTTTAAATGGGATTTGTGTGCCATGATTGCTGCCAAGTATGTCAACCTATCAGCTTAACTATCTTCAAAGGGGAACTTGTGTGCCATGATTGCTTCCAAGTATGTCAACCTATCAGGTTAACTATCTTCAAAGGGGAACTTGTGTGCCATGATTGCTGCCAAGTATATCAACCTATCAGCTTAACTATGTTTTAAATGGGAACTTGTGTGGCATGATTGCTGCCAAGTATGTCAACCTATCAGCTTAACTATCTTCAAATGGGAACTTGTGTGCCATGATTGCTGCCGAGTATGTCAACCTATCAGCTTAACTATGTTTTAAATGGGAACTTGTGTGGCAAGAGTGCTGCCAAGTATGTCAACCTATCAGCTTAACTATCTTTAAATGGGAACTTGTGTGGCAAGATTGCTTCTAAATAATGAAATATGCCATCCCATCAGCTTTACTATGTTTAAATGGGATCTTGTGTTGCACGATTGCTACCAAGTATGTTAACCTTTCAGCTTAACTATCTTTAAATGGGAACTTGTGTGGCAAGATTGCTGCCAAGTATGCCATCTTATCAGCATTATAATTTATACCATAACTTTCAAGTATGAAGATTATAGTAGATATAAGAAGACGTGGTATGAGTGCCAATGAGACAACTCTCCATCCAAGTCACAATTTGTAAAAGTAAACCATTATAGGTCAAAGTACAGTCTTCAACATGGAGCCTTGGCTCACACCGAACAGCAGGCTATAAAGGGCCTAAAAAATTACTTGTGTAAAACCATTCAAACGGGAAAACCAACGGTCTAATCTATATAAATAAATTGCTTCGCCGAGCCCAGCTGGATACGAACGCAGAGGTCCAACCCTGAACAGTTGGGGCAAAAATTTGCGCTTGATACAGGTCTGAATTTGGATTGTAATTAAATATCTGACACATAATAGGTTTCTGACACAGAATAACTGTAGTCAAAGAACTTAGAATTGGTTATATGATTTGAATTTATATTCAATTTTTTACTTTTGTGCAATACACTATGCTGTTGCAAATTGACCCCCCCCCCAAAAAAAAAAATTACCCCCTTATTATTTGCTTTTGTGCAATACACTATGTTGTTGTGAATTGACCCCCACCCCCCAAAAAAATATTTGAAGAAATTATCTTTTTAATTTCTGAAATCTGAAATGAGAAAAAATTGTCCCCCCCCCCCCCCTCACAATTTCTTTTATACCCCCCCCCCCTCCCTTTTTCCCCCCAAAAAAATTCTTTCCCTCAAGATATGGTCATAATCTCAATTCAAATTTCCAATGGAGTTTGCAACCATAATTACCCATTTAAATACATCATAAAAGTCTTAAAATAGAAAATGAAATACATAATCATGGCTAACATTAATATTTCTTAATCAGTATTTTTAAATAGTTACTTCTATAAATAAATTGACAGCTAATCACCTCAAGACAATACAAAATTTCTTTATGCATAATTTAAAAGCAGTGCAAGGGAGGTAATCCAAACATAACATTGTACTTTTTTTTTAATTGTCCATTAACCAGGAAACCCTTGTTTTCCCCCTTTTTTGCCCCTAATTCCTAAACGGTTTGAGCCATAACCCCCCAAAGCCAATCCTAACCATCCCTTTGTGGTATGGAAACTTGTGGTATAATTTCAGAGAGATCCATACACCGTTCCACAAGTTATTATCTGGAAACTAGAAAAATGCTTATTTGGACCCCTTTTTGACCCTTAATTCCTAAACTGTTAGGACTATAACCCCCAAAATCAATCCCAAGCTTCCTTTTGTGTCTATAAACCTTGTGTTTAAATTTCATAGATTTCAATTTACATTTACTAAAGTTATTGTCCAAAACCAAATGTCTTCGGACGATGCTGACAACGACGTGATACCAAAATACGACCGCAAAATTTTTTGCGGTCGTATAAAAACGAGAAACACATCAACAAACGAAAACTAGGGAACATCAGATTCCTGACTTAGGACAGGTGCAAACAAAGGCAGCTGGTTTAAATGTTTTAATAGGTACCAACCTTCACCCTTGTCTAAAACAATAATGTAACATCACAACATAGAAAGAATTAACGGTCTTGAATTAAAACAGAGTTCTCACTCCTGGACTCATGAAAATCTTCAAAACTGGTGAGTCCAAAGATGCATCAAGATTGTAAAATGTTGTATCAAATGAGCATTGTGCCACACTTATCATTTTATAGCAAAAGTTTAAAAATAATCTATATTTGATTTCATGTCCTTGCTCTATTTGTCATGGAGACTGAAAGAAGGAATTATAAAGCACTAGTATTTCTTCTTCTCACGGTTTTACTCACCATGGCCAAAAATGATGAGTCCCTGGAATCCTCTTAAAAAATCTTTAGTGAGAACCCTGTTAAAACAGACTGAGTCTTTTTGAAAAATCAAATATTTTAAAATACAATACCTTAGACAATTTTAATAAAAGAACAGAGTTCCAATGTCCCCTGCTTTGCACATATTTTATCTATCCAAGGTACAAGGGCAATAACAAAAAAAAAAAAACTTTTTTTTTGTTCTTTAAAACTTTTTATTAATATCTAGAGAGAAATGAAGGCTTCAGAGCAAATGCAATGTGATTTCCATTATAATTTATATTTCTAAGGGATATAACTTGTTAAAATTATTTGATAAGAACTTATTTTCGAAAGTGTCACAGACATTGCTGATATAAACCTGATATAAGTTTCATAAAATTCTGGCAAGAATTGAACACCTGAGACTGAGAGCGATAACATTGCAAATTTCCATATAATTAATATTTTCAGTGGTCTATTAATATGTGAAAAATATTAAGGCCCACCTTTTCCTTTCATAAATTTGTGATAATCTGGCCCTCCATACATATTTGCTGCGCATTGGCGGATTTACCAGACAAACACTTTTCTGATAAAAACACGGATGACCCACTTGTTTTGTTGATTTTAAAAATTAAATTCAGATATTTTTTCGGAAATGAGATATACACAGTTGATTTGTCAGTGAATCGATTTATATTAAATTTGATACAATTAGTATATAATTAAGCAGAAATACATACGAGCAAAGCCTTATGTGGGCAGATTTACCGGACTGCATCGTAATAAAGGTGTTGATTGTATTATTTTACGAAATGATGTGGTTAAAAGGTGTCACATGTTATCTAAAGGATTTATTTACAATTTTGCAACGCACGTGTTTGAAGCATAGTTTTACGTCTCCTAGTTTTCTTTTAAACGATGGTTCGGAAAAGAAAACTGATAGTATGACGAAAACTGTTCTAAAGCAAGAAAAATCTCTGACTTTATAAACTTTTTCCTTTAACTTTGATAGAAATAATTGATTTGAAGTGTGTATCAGTGTTTACGACTGTTTTGGCGACGCACCAGTTTCAAGCATAGTTTTACGGCTCAACTTTTTCTATTTATGATGGTCCTGAAAAGAAAACTGTTGCTACGAAAAAATAAAATTCAATTGTAAGAAAAATCTCTGTCTTTAGTTTTTACCCTTGAACTAGACGGGAAAATATATATCAGATAAACTTATTGAAGATGAAACTTGTGTTCTCAGAAGTCAAAAATTATGATTTCATGATCATCTATATTTCAATTTTACAGTATCTTCTGAAAAGTAAATGTTTAGTGTTTATTCATTACAATGTAGATTAAAAAGAAAGATTTGTAGAATTATCAACAATGTAGATTAAAATAAAATACTCCACTGGGGCGCAGCTTGATACGACCGCAGAGGTCGAACCCTGAACAGTTGGGGCAAGTATGGACACAACATTCAAGCTTGATATAGCACTGAATTTGGATTGTAACAAGAAATGATTGTAACAGGATGCTGTTACGAAGTCTCCCAAACGAAGCTCCCATAATTCGTAATTCCCAGGGTCGCCTGACATTGGGCAACGTCCAGTGAAAATTGGTTTGGTCCAGTAAAGTTATATGCATTAGTGATGCCTGGGAACTAACCTTGTATATCATTCAAATCATCTTGGCATGACAAACCAGAATATATATGGTTTAGGGGTGGGGATCTCGACCATTTACAAGATACTAGAATATTAGGGGTGGGGGGAACCCCTGGGGACTGACCATATACGTCATTCAAATGTTCCAGACATGACAAATAGGAATATATATGGTTTAGGGGTGGGGATCTCAACCATTTACAAGATATTAGAACTTTCTCAAATGGCAGGGGGTCGGGATGACCCCTGGGGACTAACCCTGTATATCATTCAAACCATCTTCGCATGACAAACCAGAATATATATGGTTTAGGGGTGGGGATCTTGACCACTTACAAGATATTAGAACTTTCTTAAATGGCAGGGGGTGGGGGTGACCCCTGGGGACTAACCCTGTATTTCATTTGATGTGCTTTATCATGACAAACCAGAATATATATGGTTTAGGGGTGGGGATCTCTACCATTTACAAGATATTAGAACTTTCTCAAATGGCAGGGGGTTGGGATGACCCCTGGGGACTAACCCTGTATATCATTCAAACCATTTTAGCATGACAAACCAGAATATATATGGTTTAGGGGTGGGGATCTTGACCACTTACAAGATATTAAAAACTTTCTCAAATGGCAGGGGGTGGGGGTGACCCCTGGGGACTAACCCTGTATTTCATTTGATGTGCTTTATCATGACAAACCAGAATATATATGGTTTAGGGGTGGGGATCTCGACCATTTACAAGATATTAGAACTTTATCAAATGACAGGGGGTCGGGATGACCCCTGGGGACTAACCCTGTATATCATTCAAACCATCTTAGCATGACAAACCAAAATATATATGGTTTAGGGGTGGGGATCTTGACCACTTACAAGGTATTCGAACTTTCTTAAATGGCAGGGGGTGGGGCTGACCCCTGGGGACTAACCCTGTATTTCATTTAATGGGCTTTATCATTTAGAACATTTTCAATTAAAAAGATTGTGTCTATCACAAACGGTTTTCAATTTATAATCATTTGAAATTTAAAAAAATAAAATCCCATAGGGTTCTATAGTAAAACCCTCTTTTCTTTTTGCCCCTCAAAGTACACCTTTATAAACCGCATTGCACAAACAAAACCCTGATTGCACCACTAGACATGTTAGTCTAACATATTGTAAAACCCTAAGTTAATCTGACAAGCGGTTTTGGAGAACGGGTGCGGACAAGTTCAAATTTAAAAGCGGCGGAAGAAGAAGAAGAAGAAGAAGAAGAAGAATAATAATAAGAACTGAGCAAAAACAATAAGTCTTCCCAAACTTTGTTTGGGAGACTTAGTTAAATATTTGACACAGCATAGGTTTCTGACACAGAATGAATGTGGTCCAAGAACTTAAAAATTTTTAATTTATCTATTCAAACCATATCATTATTATGTGCTTTTATATATAAATCAGAAATAACCAATTTAAAATGGAAAATTTTAAAGAAAAAAAATCCCCCCCCCAAATTTTTTTAACCCCCTTATGATTCATCACCCCCAAACTCAATCCAAGCCTTCCCTTTGTGGTATGGTACCTTGCAGTACTGTTACTGTATAATTTCAGAGAGATCCATACACTTGAACACAAGTTATTGTCTGGAAACTAGAAAAATGCTTGTTTTTTGGCCCCTTTTTGGCCCCAAATTCCTAAACATTTAGGGCAATTACCCCCAAACTCAAACCCAGCTTTCCCTTTGTGATATGGAACCTTGCAGTACAATTTCATAAAGATCCATACACTTACACACAAGTTATTGTCCTGAAACTAGAAAAATTCGTAAGGGTTCTGCGGAACACAGTGTCTCGCCTACTTTTGCTGTTTATCACAGGCTCAACAAAAATGAGGAAAAAAATTAATAAAAATATTCCTCTCTATACTATCTTTTGATTGTAAGTAGCTTCTGTCCAAGTTTGGTAAAAATCCAGGATAGTTTATGAATCTAATAAATGTTTTAAAAACTTAAACTGCAGACTGAATGTAATGTTAACTGGAAAAAAAACTAAGTCCATTTATAAGTAAAACACGGAAAAAATGGAACAAAATTTTAACAAAATTTCCTTCTAGATACTAGCTTTTAATCATAAACAAGCTTCTGTCCAAGTTTGGTACAAATCCAGGATAGTTTAAGAAAGTTGTTAAAATTTTAAAAACTTTAACCACAGAGTGAATGTAATGTTAACTGGCAGAAAAACTAAGTCCATTTATAAGTAAAATACGGAAAAAATGGAATTTTTTTTTTACAAAATTTACTTCTGGATACTATCTTATGATCATAAACATGGTTCTTTCCAAGTTTGGTAGAAATCCAGGATAGTTGAAGAAAGTTATTAAAATTTCAAAAACTTTAACCACAGAGTGAATGTAATGTTTCCTGGCAGAAAAACTAAGTCCATTTATAAGTAAAATACGGAAAAAATGGATTTTTTTTTTTTTTAAATTTACTTCTGGATACTATCTTATGATCATAAACAAGCTTCTGTCCAAGTTTGGTAGAGATCCAGGATAGTTTAAGAAAGTTATTAAAATTTCAAAAACTTTAACCACAGAGTGAATATTTGTGGTTGCCGCCGACGACAACGACGCCGCCGAAGGAATGTAGGATTGCTATGTCTCGCTTTTTCGACAAAAGTCGAAGGCTCGACAAAAATGCTTGTTTTCTTGCCCCTTTATGGCCCCTTATTCCTCAAATTTCTAGGGAATTACCCCCAAAATCAATCCCAGCCTTCCCTTTGTGGTATGGTACCTTGCAGTACAATTTCAGAGGGATCCATACACTTGAACACAAGTTATTGTCTGGAAACTTGAAAAATTCGTAAGGGTTCCGCGGAACCCAGTGTCTCGCCTACTTTTGCTGTTAATCGCAGGCTCAACAAAAATGAGGAAAAAAATTAATAAAAATATTCCTCTCTATACTATCTTTTGATTGCAAGTAGCTTCTGTCCAAGTTTGGTAAAAATCCAGGATAGTTTATGAATCAAATAAATGTTTTAAAAACTTAAACTGCAGACTGTATGTAATGTTAACTGGAAGAAAAACAAAGTCCATTTATAAGTAAAAAACGGAAAAAATGGAACAAAATTTTAACAAATTTTCCTTCTACATACTAGCTTTTAATCATAAACAAGCTTCTGTCCAAGTTTGGTACAAATCCAGGATTGTTTAAGAAAGTTGTTAAAATTTAAAAAAAACTTTAACCACAGAGTGAATGTAATGTAAACTGGCAGAAAAACTAAGTCCATTTATAAGTAAAATACGAAAAAATGGATTTTTTTTTTACAAAAATTTTCTTCTAGATACTATCTTATGATCATAAACAAGCTTCTGTCCAAGTTTGGTAGAAATCCAGGATAGTTTAAGAAAGTTATAAAAGTTTCAAAAACTTTAACCACAGAGTGAATATTTGTGGACGCCGCCGACGACAACGACGGAATGTAGGATCGCTATGTCTCGCTTTTTCGACAAAAGTCGAAGGCTCGACAAAAATGCTTATTTTTGGCCCCTTATTCCTAAACGTTGTGGGCAATTACCCCCAAAATCAATTCCAGCTTTCCCTTTGTGATATGGAACCTTGTAGTACAATTTCATAAAGATCCATACACTTACACACAACTTATTGTCATGAAACTAGAAAAATGCTTGTTTTTGCCCCTTTTTTGCCCCTAATTCCTAAAATTTGGAGGCAATTACCCCCAAAATCAATCCCAGCATTCCCTTTGTGATATGGAACCTTGTGGTACAATGTCAGAGAGATCCATACACTTACACACAAGTTATTGTCATGAAACTAGAAAAATGCTTGTTTTTTGCCCCTTTTTGGCCCCTAATTCCTAAAATTTGGAGGCAATTACCCCCAATATCAATCCCAGCATTCCCTTTGTGATATGGAACCTTGTGGTACAATGTCAGAGAGATCCATACACTAACACACAAGTTATGTCTGGAAGTTACAATAAAATGCTCCGCAGGACGCAGCTTGATACGACCGCAGAGGTCGAACCCTGAACAGTTGGGGCAAGTATGGACACAACATTCAAGCTTGATACAGCTTTGCATTTGGATTGTGATTAAATATTTGACACAGCATAGGTTTCTGACACAGAATGAATGTGGTCTAAGAACTTAAAAATTTTAAATTGGACATTCACCTATTATGGTCCAATATCCAAAATCTAAATACATGGTTAGATTCAGCATATCAAAGAACCCCAAGAATTCAATTTTTGATGAAATCAAACAAAGTTTAATTTTGGACCCTTTTGACCTCAATGTGGACAAAGTTGTTAACGGGGCCCAAAAATCAAAAATCTAAATACATGGTTAGATTCAGCATATCAAAGAACCCCATATATTCAATTTTTGTTGAAATCAAACAAAGTTTAATTTTGGACCCCGATTTAGACCAACTTGAAAACTCGGCCCATAATCAAAAATCTAAATACATGTTTAGATTCAGCATATCAAAGAACCCTAAGAATTCAATTTTTGTTAAAATCAAACTAAGTTTAATTTTGGACCCTTTGGACCTTAATGTAGACCAATTTGAAAACGGAACCAAAAATTAAGAATCTAAATACACGGTTAGATTCGGCATATCAAAGAACCCCAATAATTCAATTTTTGATGAAATCAAACAAAGTTTAATTTTGGACCCTTTGGACCTCAATGTGGACCAATTTAAAGACGGGGCCCAATTCCAAAAACTAAATACACGATTAGATTCAGCATATTAAAGAACCCCAAGAATTCAAGAATAAAACCCCATTGAAATTGGTCAAGAAATAAGCAATTTATACGAAGTATCTTCTTTTGCACAATACTGTGTAATTAAATATTTCTTGCTATTGCGCAATACTGTACAATTGACAATTTCTTGCTATTGCGCAATATTGTGCTATTGGATATTTCTTGCTATTGTGCAATACTGTGCAATTGAAGATTACTTGCTATTGCGCAATACTGTGCAATTGAAGATTTCTTGCTATTGTGCAATACTGTGCAATTGAAAATTTCTTGCTATTGCACAATACTTATTATATAATAATTTACACATCCTGTTTGGTGTGTATCTCCTACCATATTATTATTATTTGCTTTTAAATATAAATCAGAAATAACCAACTTAAAATGGAAAATTTTAAAAGAAAAAAAAAAGGATAAAAAAAAAAATCCCCCCCCGAAATTTTTTGAACCCCCTTATGATTCATCACCCTCAAACTCAATTCCAGCCTTCCCTTAGTGGTATGGTACCTTGCAGTACAATTTCAGAGAGATCCATACACTTACACACAAATTATTGTCCTGAAACTAGAAAAATGCTTGTTTTTTGCCCCTTTTTGGCCCCTAATTCCTAAAATATTGAGGCAATTACCCCCATCATCAATCCCAGCCTTCCCTTTGTGGTATGGTACCTTGCAGTACAATTTCAGAGAGATCCATACATTTGAACACAAGTTATTGTCTAGAAACTAGAAAAATGCTTATTTTTGGCCCCTTTTTAGCCCCCAATTCCTAAACACTTCGGCAATTACCCCCAATCTCAATTCCAGCTTTCCTTTTGTGATATGGAACCTTGAAGTACAATTTCAGATAGATCCATACACTTACACACAAGTTATTGTCATGAAACTAGAAAAATGCTTGTTTTTTGCCCCTTTTTTGGCCCCTAATTCCTAAAATTTTGAGGCAATTACCCCCAAAATCAATCCCAGCATTCCTTTTGTGATATGGAACCTTGTGGTACAATGTCAGAGAGATCCATACACTAACACACAAGTTATGTCTGGAAGTTACAAAAATGCTTATTTTTGGCCCCTAATTCCTTTACTGTTGGTACCATAACCCCCAAAATCAATCCCAACCTTCCTTTTGTGGTATTGAACCTTTTGGTAAAATTTCATAGAGATCCATTCACTTAAACTAAAGTTAGAGTGCGAAAACCAATGTGTCTTCGGACAAAGCCGGACGATGACGACAACGACGACGACGTCATACCAATATACGACCACAAAAATTTTTTTGCGGCCGTATAAAAATGCTTATTTTTGGCCCCTAATTCCTTAACTGTTGGTACCATAAAAGTAAAATACACAAAAAACGGATTTATTTTTTTACAAAATTTCCTTCTAGATACTAGCTTTTGATCATAAACAAGCTTCTGTCCAAGTTTGGTACAAATCCAGGATAGTTTAAGAAAGTTATTAAAATTTTAAAAACTTTTAACCACAGAGTGAATGTGTTGTTTCCTGGCAGAAAATCTAAGTCCATTTAAAAGTAAAATAAGGAAAAAATGGATTTAATTTTTTACAAAATTTACTTCTGGATACTATCTTATGATCATAAACAAGCTTCTGTCCAAGTTTGGTACAAACCCAGGATAGTTTAAGAAAGTTATTAAAATTTTAAAAACTTTAACCACAGAGTGAATGTAATATTTCCCAGCAGAAAAACTAAGTCCATTTATAAGTAAAAAATTCGTAAGGGTTCCGCGGAACCCAGTGTCTCGCCTACTTTTTCTGTTAATCACAGGCTCAACAAAAATGAGGAAGTAAATCAATAAAAATATTTCTCTTGATACTATCGTTTGATTGTAAGAAGCTTCTGTCCAAGTTTGGTAAAAATCCAGGATAGTTTATGAATCTAATAAATGTTTAAAAACTTTAACTGCAGACTGAATGTAATGTTAACTGGAAGAAAACAAAATTTCCTTCTAGATACTAGCATTTGATCATAAACAAGCTTCTGTCCAAGTTTGGTACAAATCCAAAATAGTATAAGAAAGTTATTAAAATTTTAAAAACTTTAACCACAGAGTGATGAATGTGTTGTTTCCAGGCAGAAAATCTAAGTCCATTTAAAAGTAAAATACAGAAAAAATGGATTTATTTTTTTACAAAATTTCCTTCTAGATACTAGCTTTTGATCATAAACAAGCTTCTGTCCAAGTTTGGTACAAATCCAAAATAGTATAAGAAAGTTATTAAAATTTTAAAAACTTTAACCACAGAGTGAATGTGTTGTTTCCTGGCAGAAAATCTAAGTCCATTTAAAAGTAAAATAAGGAAAAAATGTTTTTTTTTTTTACAAAATTTACTTCTGGATACACTCTTATGATCATAAACAAGCTTCTGTCCAAGTTTGGTAGAAACCCAGGATAGTTTAAGAAAGTTATTAAAATTTTAAAAACTTTAACCACAGAGTGAATGTAATATTTCCCGGCAGAAAAACTAAGTCCATTTATAAGTGAAATATGGAAAAAATGGAATTTTATTTTTACAAAATTTACTTCTGGATACTATCTTATGATCATAAACAAGCTTCTGTCCAAGTTTGGTAGAAATCCAGGATAGTTTAAGAAAGTTATTAAAATTTCAAAAACTTTAACCACAGAGTGAATATTTGTGGACGCCGCCGACGACAAAGACGACGACGACACCGACGGAATGTAGGATCGCTATGTCTCGCTTTTTCGACTAAAGTCGAATGCTCGACAAAAACGGAAAAAATGTAATTTTATTTTTACAAAATTTATTTCTGGATACTATCTTATGATCATAAACAAGCTTCTGTCCTAGTTTGGTAGAAATCCAGGATAGTTTAAGAAAGTTATTAAAATTTCAAAAACTTTAACCACAGAGTGAATATTTGTGGACGCCGCCGACGACAACGAATTCGTAAGTCATCCATACCTTTTCTACTATCCACACCAACCCCAAGTGAAAATAGACCTTATCGCTAATCCCGCTTGACCCGAGAATCAGTCCCGCTCGAACTTTTGACGTCATACAACAACCACTTTTCCATTGTGGCGTCAGATATTTTCTATTATGACGTCAAAATTTTACGGGAACTTGTGTGATGTCCAGTAATGGCGGACAAATAGCGATAAGGTGTATCAGTGGCATAGCACCAGTGTACGTAGCATTGTAAGCATGTGCTTACAAATAATTTTATTAAACATTTTTTTCTCAATAAGAATTTTACTATAATTGTTCTGCTTCAGGAGGGGGCTGCCCCCAGACCCCTAACTGACAATTTATTTTTCCAGTGGCTACATCACTGAAAATAGAAGTCACTTGGGGTTTGTGTGGATAGTAGAAAAGGTATTATAATCAGCTATTTTGGGATTTAAGAGACTTGTTTTATGTCTAAAAAAATTTAGAAAATTGTAAATATGAAAAAAGGGGGGTCCATGCCCCCAAATACCTGTGCTCTCTTGAAAGCTGGTGCTCTTTTAAATTTAAGAATTATACTAGTATGGACTCGAGGGTACCAACTTTTTATTTAGATATAAGAACACACATATTATCTATGCTTCTGTAAGAGTGGTAAAGTGTTAATTATGACAGTATGACAGTAAGCTTTCACGTGTCTTTGTTTATTTATGTGCATTCCATACCTGTATCAACTGTGGCTCGAACATGTTTGTACTTGGGATTTTCTGGGATTTTCTTGTCCAATATCTGAAGAAAAAACATCACAGTAGAACTTTGACCCATTTGAATTTATAAAAACTGTGAACTCAAACAATATGGCTTTATTCTATTAAAACTTACATTCACCGGTTTTGCCTTCGCCGTACTGACGGAAGACATTTTGTACTGTTTTCGTCCGTAACCCTTCGTGACTGCAACACGCATGCGCTGAACTAAAATTAGCGGGTACTTTTAAAGATGATTTTTGACATAAAAATTATGACAGAACTTTATTCAGAGACATATAATTTTTTATATGTCTCTGCTTTATTCAACATAAATTGAGTGACGATATGTATGCATGACACATAACTTTCTAAGGTGTTAATCAGAAAAAAAAGTCCAGGTGTTTTATGATTTTCAATTGCAGATTGCATTACTGTAATACTGAATATTCTGCAGAAGGAGACAAAAAAAAATAAATGAAAATGTTAAGTGTATATCAAAATAAAAAAGTAATAAATGTTATATATATATATATATACTGTATGAACTGACTCGCCCCCTTTTATTATCGAACAATTATTACCTGTTATCAAGGACGTATAATACGTCCTTGCTGATATACATGTGTATAATAATCATAATTAAATTGTATTGTCTGTGCCTATTTGTAACTGATTGATATGCTTGTAATGAGACCTATGATTAGGAAAATGAAAAATATTATGTATAAAAGGAATATTCTATTCTGTATCTATATATATCTAATTAAAATATATTTGAGTTAAGTATTTTGTCGATAATGGCGTGAGTAGTGTGTAATACACTGTGTTATAAACTGTAGCATAGAAGTGACCATGATCCATGAAACCAGAGACATATAGACATATATATATAAATGGTATATATGTAAGACTCTAAAGTGCGATGACGGTACTTTAACGTGCGATGGTCACGCTAAAGTGCGATGGTCTACGCTAAAGTTCGCCGATGATTGTTTGTTTGCTAAAGTACGGCGGTATATCAAGATAAAGTGCGATGGCTTTAAAAACGTTAAAGAACATAAGATGTAAGAATAGTCCATTTGCCAAATCTAGTATTCTAAGGTATACCATATGTGATAGGCATCATAATCTACTGGTAGGCTAAAGTCATTGGCATTTGGTTTAACAGTTGTTAATCAAATATTAGTAATTTATCTTCCGGCGTGTTCATTTTTAGTTTGTATCATAAACGACTGTTAACGTCATAATCAAACTACGTTTCTTACGTCTATACTTTTGCGGACCATCGGACTTTAGCGTATGGCGGCATCGCACTTTAGCGCAGACCATCGCACTTTAGCGTGACCATCGCACTTTAGCGTCCCCATCGCACTTTAGAGTCCTACATATATGTCTCTGATGGAACACTATGTGATGTCTCGTAAAAGTTATATCCTAGCTCTGATCCTCCAAATTTATTTCAGGAAGCATTTTCAGGCAACAGGAATTATTCAATAATTTGTTTTAGTTAGGCCAGGGACATATAGTGCTATGTGTCTCTGGTTAGTCTGATAACATGATCAAAGACTTGAACAGTATATTTATACTACAATGTCCCCCTTAAAACAAAAGCCTACTAGAAAATCAAAAGTCAAGTCAAAACAAAATATTAAGAAAAAACACAATCAGCTAGAAGCTCCTCTTTCAAAAGTTAGAAAAATTACCTGAATGATAGAGTAAAACTGATTATATATATATCGTGTATAAATTTTTTTTTTTTTTAGAAAAATGCAAAACAGAAACCGAAATTTTAAAATATCTAAAACGACTGAAGATAAAGCTTGAGTGTATACATAAAGAAGCAATTAATAAGTAGACATATCCTTTATATCATGAATGATTTACACTAGAAATAAGAGTATTCGACAGAAGTTACATAAAAAAAACTTGACTAAGGAATGAAACGCGGCAAATCCGATTTAAAACTATGACTTAAAAAAGATACCTTGTATTAGGCCTTTTTCCTGTCGAATTTGTTTGGAATTTTCTGCCTACAGGAAAAATTGAGTCTATCAAACTTTAATTCTTCTTTAATTTTGCTGTTTCATGGTCTTCTTTTCTCTAAAGCCTCAATTGATTCAGAGTTTCTTTAATACAATTGTATGTAGTTATTTGACTGGTATAAGTTTTGAACAAATTGTTCCAATTAATTATGTTTTAAATGTCTTCCCCACATATATATCACATGCAATCTTTCATTTTAAGAATATTTATTAACAGAGAAAAACTGTTCACTTACTATATAATTATTTATTAAGTCCGGGTTCTGAGTAGTAATCAATTTATTCACTAATTGCGATAATTTCCGTGTATATTTCGCGTTTCATTCCCGATCCGATGGCATTTTGGATGCGGGGACGCGTAGCCTACGAATGCCAATTTGACTACTCATCCCCGCATGCGGGTTCGCGCAGACACTGTCGCGCAGACACTGCCTTTAATAAATACGTTAGTATGTCACGGAATAGAAGTTCCTTCATAATATAAGTTCCAAATGGAAACAATATTCTGGAATATTATTTCCACTGGAATAAATATTACAGGAAATGTTCCTAACGGAATAAATGGTATAGAATATTTTTTCCAACAGGAACAGATATTATGACATTGTTTATAACAAAGTTTCCAGTGGAACTTCTGTTAGGCGGAACAAATATACGTTGACAAGATAAGTTGAGGGACTCTGGTGGGTAGTTGTTTCATTGGCAATCATGCCACATCTCCTTTTTTGTATATCAATATTGATCAATATTGGACACAGATAATTCAGGGTCATACAGTATACTAGAGGTTCCCTAGTCCCGAAATTACAATAAAGACATTTTCAAAAGCATGCATCACGTCTGAGACTATACCATTGTGTTATAGCAGAGACATAGAATGTCTGGTATAGTTGTAGTTGTGCGAATTTGTTCTACGTTTGCGCGCAACATTTTCCACGTTTGCTGAACAAAAGTCATTTTGTTTGCACGAAATTTACCTGATGAAAAGTGACTACGATTGCGCGAAAGTTTGGGTACCTGTAAAGTGCGAAACGAAATAGAAACGGAACGGATCAAAACAAAACGAAACGAAACGAAACGAAACGAAATAGCGCAAAACGAAACAAAATACAGCAAAACGAAACGAAATTTCAACTTAAATATCCCGCTCAATATCATTATATTTACCAATATAGGGAAAGACAGCTTGAACTGATACATATGGGTCCGAAAAGTGGGATTATCGGGATATGATTCAGTAGTTAGAATGTTTTTCTGTGGACTATTTTTGTGTGAGCAGGCTTACATTCGGCTTATATTATGTTGGTTTATTTGTTGTCGTGAACATGAAATATTTGCTCCCGGGCTGACGTTAAGCCGCGGGTCACCCATATCGAACGAAATCATTAATAATAGATCATTGTTTTCGCTTTATTTCGCTGTCAGGTCTAGGTATGGATGTGTAAACCTACGTTGGTTACGAGTGATGGCTGTCTTCTCGGGTGAATTGGGAGGGTTGGGGGATAACTACAGTTTGTTTATGTGAGGAAAATTCTGGGCATTTTTGAGAGTACGTTTCAAGAAATTTCGGGTTGGCATTGGTCTTTCGGGTCTGAAATGGTCTTGAAAGCAGATTTCGGGTAGCCTTTTTGTCAGAATGTCAGATTAAGGTAAAATTTTATGGAATTTATGTCAAGTTAAATTCGGATAATTTAGGGTATGATAAAAAAAAACCTGAAAAACCGAGAGGCACTCAACAGCTTACATTTCATGACATCATATGTTAATTTGTTGTCAAACCCCATTATTTTATGAGGCGACCATTATAATTTTGGCGCGGGGGTGGGGGTCTTTTTGCATCAAAATCGGTTTATTTCTCATTATTTTCGGGGAGAAATCATAGATTTTTTTATAAGGTCAAATTTAATTACTAGTATTTATTTTCATTCTGTGTTTAATTTGGGTGCAGCAGTACGTGAAGGTAAATTTCCTGGGTGGAAGGGCAAAAAGGAGGGGGGATTATAAGTAGCACGATCATATCTATTGATGTCCCAGATAAATCCACAAATGATAAAAAAAAACTTCCCCAACGTTTAGCCCAAAACTTTCAATAACATTAGGATTGAAATAGTTTGATTCAAAATCTTTCAACTCTCAATTAATGAAGGTTATTTCTCAATCACGGGGAATGGGGATCGATCTAAACATGGGGTTTTGGGTACAGTAGTCCAGCTGGGAAAACACCCAAATTTCATAAATTAAAACCTTGAGAAAAAATCACGACACTTAATATAGTTCCGATGGCAAAATTATGACCCATTCATAGTTTTCTCAGTAATTACATATTATACAATAAAAATAAGAAGATGTGGTATGATTGCCAATGAGACAACTCTCCATCCAAGTACAAGTTTTGATATCTTAATTTGAATAAAAACGATAAAATAGCATTTAAACAAACATCTATTATAATTCGGAGGATGAAAATTACTGACCCATTGATATTTGACCTCAGTGAAATTCAGTGTATGCCATTAATATAATTTAAATATAAAAGGAGAACCTATCCCAGCGGCACCTCTGTGTATACCTTCATTTATTCATAGAACCCCAAATCTAGATTGAGACGATCGTGCGTGTCCTCCGCAATATCCCAGTTCTGAAATATAGTCCCATATATATTATTTATCTCAGGTGTACCACCCTTTTTTCTTTCTAGGGTAATATTTTACCGTAAAAACCTTTATCATTCAAAACGACGTGTGAAAACTTAACACTTAGGCAGTAAGCACCGGTATGTGCGACCCCCTAAAAATAAACGTTCGCTCCTATGCCGGTTTCATTTGATTTGTTCCAACTAAAACAATGAAATTCAGATACATGCAAACTTTGCAACACACACACATATTGTATTATAAGACATTTGGCAGAGATTTAAGATAAAATTATAAAAAGAAAATTTATTTCGTTTCATTTCGTTTCGTTTTGCTGTATTTCGTTTCGTTTTGCGCTATTTCGTTCGTTTTTTTGTTTTCTTTTGTTTCGTTCAGTTTATATTTCGTTTCGCACTTTACAGGTACCCCGAAAATTTACCTGTTGAAAAGTATTTTTCCCGTTTGCACAGATGCAAGAAAAAAGTCAACTAACAAAAATACCGAACTCCAAGGAAAATTCAAAACGGAAAATCCCTTATCAAATGGCAAAATCAAAAGCTTAAACACATCAAACGAATGGAAAACAACTGTCATATTCCTGACTTGGTAGAGGACACAATTTTGTTCACCATTTTAAATTGCTGGGTTACAAGTATTAGACAAGGACTCCTGTATTTTGTTCCTTCCCAGGAAATACACACTGTATGTTATTCAAGACTTTTACAGACATGAATAAGTGCTACTTAATGTTTTTAAATAAAAGAATAACTGAATAAAATTGAGAATGGAAATGGGGAATGTGTCAAAGAGACAACAACCCGACCAAAGAGCAGACAACAGCCGAAGGCCACCAATGGGTCTTCAATGCAGAGAGAAAATCCCGCACCCGGAGGTGGTCCTCAGCTGGCCCCTAAATACAAGTGTGTACTAGTTCAGTGAAAATGGACGTCACACTAAACTCCAAAACATATAAACGAACTAATATTAAAAAACATACAAGACTAACAAAGGCCAGAGGCTCCTGACTTGGGACAGTCGCAAAATGCGGCGGGGTTAAACATGTTTTGTGAGATCTCAACCCTCCCCCTATACCTCTAGCCAATATAGAAAAAAGAAACACATAGCAATACGCACAGTAAAACTCAGTTTAAAAGAGCCGAGTCCGATGTCAAAATAGGTAACAAAAGAAACTAAGCAAAATGACAATGATACATAAATAAACAAAGGACTAATAGCAGTTACTGACATGCTATATCCTTTCCGAATAAGTCTGTTTAAAGGTTTGGTTAGCTTTTGAGGTGAATGCCGACATTTTTGTGCTTTGTAAAGAATATTACCATAAAATATTGGATGTGAAACACCTGAACGTATAAGATGTCTGCATGTTGATTTATATTTACGAATGATGTCCTTGTACCGATGATAAAATTTAGTAAATATTTTGACTAGTTTGTGATATCGAAAACCCTGGTGTAATAATTTTTCAATAATACAGAAATTTCTTTCGTTGAAATCAAATACGTTGTTACATACACGAGCGAATCGAACAAGTTGAGATATATAAACACCATAAGATGGCGACAAGGGAACATCACCATTTAAAAATGGATAATTAACAATAGGAAATGAAAAATCATCTCTTTTATCATAAATTTTGGTATTAAGTTTCCCGTTAAAGATAAAGATATCAAGATCCAGGAAATGGCAGTGTTCATTGTTAGTATTAGCTTTATTTAAAGTCAGTTCGGCAGGATAAATCTCTTTAGTGTACATACTGAAGTCGTCATTATTGAGAGCCAATATATCATCTAAATATCTAAAAGTGTTATTAAATTTTTGAATCAGATGTTGTTTCGATGGATCTTTGCTGATTTTAGTCATAAATTGTAACTCATAACAATACAGAAACAGGTCCGCAATAAGTGGTTCACAGTTAGTCCCCATGGGAATTCCGATAACCTGACGTTATACGGAATCTCCATAGCGAACAAAAATGATATCTAGTAAAAATGCAAGGGCAGTTATAGTATCAAAGCAGGTCCATTTGACATAGTTCTTTTGTTTGTTGTTACTAAAATATGACCTAAAAGAGTTTGAACATATATATTTGCATTCCGACTTTTTAAATGCCCATTTAATCAGGTGTGTGAATTTTTCTTAATAAGATTATGAGGCAACGTGGTATATAGGCAGAGAGACATATATGTCTCTGGTTACAGATATCATTTTCCGAAAATGGATTAAGTTGGAATGTTGGTGAATTCGTGATTTCCTTTTGTAGAACATCAATGTAAAATTTACGTCAAACAATGAGACTTCTATATATTAAGCAATATAATTATTTTTAAACAAATTTACCGCAAAGTTCATGTTAGTATTATAATTAAAACACGAAGGAAAAACCGGTGAATTCGCTCAAATCGGTGACATCATTTGTCAAAATTCAAACTCGAGCAAATGTAGCCTCGTTAATGAAAGAAGACACCTTCAATATTTAATTATGAGCAACCCTGTAGTGGGACGTCAAGATTGATATTTATCAATTATGGACTTTTAAGGAGGACAATACGTTATATATGGACCTGTACGACGGACACGAACACCTTACAATCTTTCAATACTCCAAATAAAGTTGACCTTTTGGAAATAGTATCCGAAAAACGGACGTAACAAGGCAAAACTTAACATTGACCAATGTACCATGTGCATTAAAATGAGACCAAGGTAAGATAAACCTTGACAGAAAAATATTTACATCTTAAATCATTGCATACACAATACTGTATAATGCCAAGTTTATGAGATACTAATAGTAAAACCTTTATCTTAGACTTTCAACATGAATTCATGATCAATACAGCAGGCGAGATATTTGAGAATGTGAACTCTTGTTTAGATACTATAAGCAATAGGTCAACCATATTATTGTGTATTGAACGATTAAGGTTTACATGTCTGTCTAGCAGGGTTCATTTGACCATGCCTTCGTTGCATTAGTGGCAAGGTTCCGGTGCAAAAAATAGTTGGAATGCATTTTGTAGCCGGACACACGGACACAATCATAAATTATAAATATTGAATATAATAATTCAGTTTAAAGGCTTAATTTAATACAAATGATCGTTTTCTAATGTAAAATGCCTCACTGAATGTAAATTTTATTTAGAACAGACTTAACATTGATCACTGATCCATGAAATGAGGACAAGGCCAGGTAAACCCTGTCTGATAGACATGTTTACCTTGCAATGATTCTATATACCAATAATGGTTGTCCTATATATAACTCATTTAAAGTGAGAAAATCATCTGATAAAAAAGAATATTTTTTATCAGCTTCTCAACAATGAGAATAAGGCCCAGAACAATGGAGATATGCAGGACAGAAACTTCAAAACATAAGGCATCTTCTATAGATAAGATAAGTATCTAGGTATACCTCTGAAATATAAAGCTTTATTCAAATATTTTAAATCACCAGAAAAGAACCCGTATTGCTCACCTGGCATTTTTTAATATAAATGATAACATGCAATTAGAATATTTCTGATAGTTTATAATGTGAAAAAAAGCAACAAATGTTTAAAAACTGTCATTCAAGGGCAAATAACTGCTATAAAGAGTCCACTGACTACATTTGCCATGTTGATTTATTAGATGATCTTGTCCTGCTGATCATTTTTGCTGTTTACAGTTTCTTTCTATCAACTTAAATTTATATAAAAAACACAAAACTGGGGCAAACTTGTCTTGCAAGGGCTATAACTGATATTTGAAGTCATATTTATCTTTTCCTGAATGATAATTGTTGCTGAAAACAGTTTCCCTCTATCTCTCTATCGACTATAATTTCCGCAAAAAAAACACAAAGTTGGTAAAAAATCGTCTTTCAATGCCAATAACTTCTATAAGGATATCACTGATGACTTCAGTCTCAGATGCAGATTCAGGATTCTGAAACAGAGGGGCTTGCAGGCTCCTAAACTAGACAAATTTTGGAGTGGTGTAGGTAAAAGTCTGAATTAACCATAAATGTAGCTCCTTAAGGGGGCCTGGGCAAGAAAACTTAACATTGACCAATGAACCATGAAAATGAGGTCAAGGTCAGATGAACCATGCCAGACAGACATGTACACCTTACAATCAATGTATGCATTAAATATAGTTGACCTATTGCTTATAGTATCTAAGAAACATACTTAACCATGAAAACTTAACACTGACCAATGAACCATGAAAATGAGGTCAAGGTCAGATGATACCTGCCAGACAGACATATACACCTTACAATCCTTCCATACAACAAATATAGTTGATCTATTGCTTATAGTTGAAGAAAAACAGACCAAAACACAAAAACTTAACACTGAGAAATGAACCGTGAAAATGAGGTCAAGGTCAAATAAAATCTGCGAAACTGACATGTACATCATAAAATATTTCCATACACCAAATATAGTTGACCTATTGCATATAGTATTAGAAAAAAAGACCAAAACTCAAAAACTTAACTTTGAAAATGAGGTCAAGGACAAAGGTCAAGGACAATGGACATAAGATCCATGAAATGAGGTTGAGGTCAAATGAAAATTGTCTGACGGGCATGAGGACCTTGCAAGGTACGCACATACTAAATATAGTTATCCTATTACTCATAATAAGAAAGAAATTAACATTACAAAAAATGTTGACTTTTTTTTCAAGTAGTCACTGAACCATGAAAATGAGGTCAAGGACAATGGACATATGACAGACAGAAACTTCGTAACATAAGGCATCTATATACAAAGTATGAAGCATCCAGGTCTTCTAGCTTCTAAAATATAATGCTTTTAAGAAGTTAGCTAACGCCGCCGCTGGATCACTATCCCTATGTCGAGCTTTCTGCGACAAAAGTCGCAGGCTCGACAAAAATGGGTAAACACAGTCTTTGTAGGGCAATAACTCATATAAGGAGTTGACTAAAAATTTTGGCCATGCTGACTTGGTAGATGTTTTCCTGCAGATCATTTTTTATGCTTACAGTTCCTCTCTTTCTACTATTATAGATAAATAAAAACACACACAAAAATGGTAAAATTCTTCTTTCAAGGGCCATAACTCCTTTAAGGAGTCAACTGACAATTTTGACCATGAGACTTATTTGTAGATCTTATCCTGCTGATCGTTTTTGCCATTTACAGTTTCAGTTTATCTATTATAGTTTTATAGATTATATCCGAAATTTCAAAAATTGTTAAATTTCTGTAAGGAGTTGTCCTACAGTTATTGATTAAATGGACAGTAGGTAGATCTTGTTATTCTGAAGACATCTGCTCTGTCAGATTTTCTCTGTATTAAAGATAATAGACAATACTTTTATTTTACCTCAATCTTCTATTTTCAGCTTTGATGGCTATATCTGTTGGCGGACTGGATCATCGAAAACCTTTTTAAAAATTAAATACCCAAGAGTGATTGTGATCTAGTTTGGCTCCAATTGGCTCAGTAGTTTCAGAGAAAATTTTTGGTAAAAATTAACAGATTACAGATGATGGACGCCAAGTGATAAGAATAATTAACATGGCCCTTTGGATCCGATCAATATTGTCTTCATAATGAAAAAAGTCTTGACAAGATGATTGATGAACATTGGTAACACTGTGTTCCCAAACCACTTAGTGGCGGGGCATAATAGCATTTTATCTTACATATCCAATGAGAAACAACAAAAATAATGCTCAATATTTTTTCCCTGATTTGTTCAGTGTTTCAGAAAGACAAGTGATTTATTACATTACAACATATTGATGTCCATGTAACACATTACTTATATTGATGGATACATTCACAGTCAGAACTTTCATATATTTCAAGAACATACTAATGTCATCAACAATGTATTTCAATATTTCTCATTTAATATGTCCTTCTCAATATGCTCACATCTCACATAACAAATCATGAACAGAGATCCTCATTGTTGACAGCCATTGAGAGCTTTATAGAGTTCATCCATCTGGACCTGTACTTGTCCTTGCACTCTCATCCTCTGCTGCCATATCTACATTCTCAATTGTATCTGAAGAAGTTAATGGCTCTTAAAAAAATAATAGAATAAAAAAAAATTTTAACATTGTAACCTATTTAAAAAAATTACCATGGTAAACCACACATATAATTTTTAACAATTCAGTACAATGTAATAATTTATTTCATTGTTGTGCAAATGTTTCTGCAATTTTTTTCTACATTTACAGATGGCATTGATAATTTTGATGCATTTAAAGTCATAAGAAACTTCAAATTTTAAAATGTTTTATATACACATTTGAAAAAACTGCCTTAAATCTAACAGTTTAAGTTCCATGACTCTGAATGTTTTCAAATCATAAGCTAACTTAATTTTACTAATCCCAATAATTAGGTC
This sequence comes from Mytilus californianus, assembly GCF_021869535.1. Lineage (NCBI taxonomy): Eukaryota > Metazoa > Mollusca > Bivalvia > Mytilida > Mytilidae > Mytilus > Mytilus californianus. The sequence continues at coordinate 2,179,399 of NW_026262581.1, forward strand.
AAGTTTCCCTTAACTCTGGGACAAAAAAAAACCCTTCTCATCAGACTTCAGGCTCCTGGCTTGTCACAAACATTTAAAGAATGATATGTTTAAAGCTTAAAATGTGTGTGAGTTTGTAGAAGGGGTAAGAATGCCCAAAACAGAAAGAAAACTCTTTTATATCTTGAAATTATTCTTGTATACCTCCATCAGTTTCATCCTCTGGTGTTAGAAATGCTCGCTTCATGATCAGTTTTTTGTTGACAACATGAGAGAATTGTAAATCAACTGCTGTATTAATACTATCTTCTCCTAACAAATGATGTAATATATTCTGTCGTGTTTCCTTTAATTGGCTGGCTTCTGTAAAGAAAAAACATTTTTAAATGTTATCAACCGATTCCAAATTTTTATATTTAAGAAATTTTTCATTTTTTAAATGGATCATTTCTTAAGTCTTTGATAATTTGTTTTGTTTTCATTCCAACCTAAAAGTTTTCCCTCAGTTTTAGATACAAAAAATAAATAAATCAGAAGGTTAAACATGATCCCTTTGACACAGGACCTCAATATTGTTCAAGACTGAGCTGTCATATATAAACTTTCTGGAAAAAGGACCACATTCGCAAGCAAGTTAAAACAATTCTTAACCTCTAGAAAAACTTTTTACAGAATTTTTCTTGTTAAATACTAACCTTATTCAAACCATACAAACATGTCAATGAAATACTCAATGAAATACTCTGAAACATAACCAATCCTTCTATTCAAATTAAAAAAATGATTTTTGTTGTTTTTTAATCAACTCTCAGTCTCTACTTAATTTTTTTTTTAAATCTAGTTGAACTACGGTCCTTATAAAATAACTGTCCATAAAACTTTAAGTTTAATTGTCCTTTTCATAAGTATTAGATTGTTAGAAGTCAAAGATTTGCATGTGTACTATTACCTGATTTGTCTTTTTCTTCAAATACTAGGCCTGTTCCTAGTGTGTCCTCATATTCCCCAGTAAATGTATATTGTTCTAACTGAAGCAGTGGCTTGTCAGTATCTATACCCTACAATTTAAAATCATTTAAGTGTCTGAACTACAAAATGTCCCCCTTCAGTTTGGGGCAGATTTGGCTGTTTGAAGAAATTGAGAGCAATAATTATAACTAGTACATTTTTGTGTAATAAGAACAATTTAGGCTGTATTTCAATATTAGTATTTTTCCCTTTTAAAAATATATAAGTTCTAAGTCCAAAGATAGAAGTTTCGACTCAGATAAACAAAGTTACATGCAAACAAAATCAAATAGAAAAATTTGTATTAGAGGAGTCAGGATTGGTCAGAATGCTCATAAACATATTAACCCACACCACTTTCTATGTGTCCCTGTCCCAATTCAGGAGCCTTGTATGTCAGTGTTTGAAGTTGGTTGATGTCTGTCATATTTGTTTTTCATTTATTGTTTTGTCATAAATCCGGTCGTAGGTTTTTTCTTTTGAATTGTTACACTTTTTTGTCATGTCAGGGCTTTTTATAGCTGATTATATGGTATGGGTTTTGTTCAGTGTTGAAGGCCATTCAGTGACCTATAGTTGCTGAAATCTCTGTCATCTGGATTATGTTTGACAGTTGTCTCATAAGCAATCATACCACTTTTCCTTTATTTATATCAGGTAGTCATATTTATTTATTCAAGTCATCTTTGGGGTTTTACTTTCTTGTCAAAGGGTAAAATTTCATCTTTTATAGCCTTGATTTTTTGTTTCCAAGTATATAATGGTGACTGTAACAGTTCAATTTATATTTCAATCTGGAAGACCATCGAACTTTTTACAGAATTACAAAGTTCTTCCATTATTTGCAGGCCGATTAGGCATTCCTGTTTTCCAAACTAATCTCAGTTATAAACCTACCAGTACTTGACAATTCCCTTTTACTTTACTCAGAAGGTCAGAGTCCAGTATACCAGATAGTTCCACAATAAATGTCATCTGCAAAATAAATTCAAAGTTAAAAAAAATTATACTTTTTTGTCTAAATGTACAAATAGACGAAAGACTAATACAGTTTATGTATGAAATAGAATAACCTTTTTCTTACTTTTTGATCATTCTCTTCTTATCTAATTTCATGCATTTGTCATGTAAAGAGAAATACAGTTCAAGAAACAGAAATATAACTTTTAGGTAAACTGTAATTTCAATAAAATCTGTATATACCATGTATACTACATCATTCTGTGCTTCCAAAACACAGGCACTTGTCTCTGAAAAAACAATCCTATATACCTTAATATATCATTTAATCCTGAAAACCTTGAAAGGTAGATATATAGACACACATAAAAAGTAATAAAGAAGGGGAAGGTTTGTTAGATATAGTAGTCAATTTCATTGTTTTGAAAATTTCAACAAACAATTTGCTCACTTTATGATCCTGTATATTTCAGGTGTTATATTGAGGTATATAGGAATTTTTTTTCAGAGACAAGTGCCTGTGTTCCAAAAGACTTAATGTTTTGTCAATGACATAGTTTATATGTTACTTTGTTTAAATGTACTTCAATCACTCTAATCATTTGCTTTGCTTCAATATGTAATAATTCATTTGATTGTATTGCTCAAGTTTTGGGCACTATGGTCATCAGTTAACATGGTTAATAAAAATATCTTATCTTATCTGTTGAAATTGTTATGAATACTTTTTTCAGAAATAAAACTTACTTAAAATGCACAAACCAGATGTATGCAAAGAAAGGATGAAAACCATTAGTATATTTGGTTAATAACACTTATGCCATTTTGGTCGAGGTAAAGGCACAGGCACTTGTCTCTAAAAAAATATACTAAAAACCTTTGCTTGTTGAGTAAATCTGAGACTACTATAACACTATAATGTTATAGTAGTCTCAGAGTAAATGTTACTTGTATATAGGTATTTTTTCAGTGACAAGTGCCTGTGTTATATAGTCCATTTTTCAAAGGTATGATTGCACAGCGAGAATTAGAAAACAATTCAAAATACACTTACTGGTAATTACTGTGTCAGTGATCTTGGTCATACATCCTGTTGTTTAGTTGCTAAATTGATTTGAAAAAATACAAGGAAAAATACCTTGAGGTATTATTGGCCCTATGACAGCAAATGCCCATAATATTCCATTATTTTTTTTTCAATTCATTATAAACATATATTTAACCAGGAACATATATATTGACGTTAGATATACTGTTCCCAGATTTAACTAATTTCATACATTCACTTTTACAGCTTTACTAAAAAAAAAATTTATAGTTTATTCATTTTTCTCTCGAAATGTTTATAATTATTCGTAAGTTTGTATAGTTGATAAGTAGTTAAAAACTAAGTAATCAAGAAAAAAACATGTAACAAATTACAACACAAAAATATGGTCCATTTTGTTCCCGTTGTTTTTAACAGAGACATGTGTATATATGTCTGTTTTTATTTATATAAATAATTATAGTCCGAGTCTATTATGGTCCGAGTTTATATTAGGTCAAGTCATTCAACAGAAGTTTTCAGCATTGGACTTATTCTAATTTCAGTATTTTTTATTCCAATTTATTATACCATTTAACCATTTATGTGTTATATGGGCGAACGGACTAAGTGAATATGATCGAACAGGAAGGGCGAAAGGATCAGGGGCGAGAGTACTCTGGTTCTTGTCACAAACAGGACACAAAAATAATCGCATATCTAACCTACCTCTTCTTCATCATTGTCATCGGCCACGTTTTTATTTGACATTCTATTGTGTGTTGTTACAACTATAAACCTGTGAAGAATAATTCACGATGTATGTTTTTTTTTTATTGTACTGGTTTTCTGTCTTAATCCGTTTAGCTCCAGCTACAGGTGCCCGTATGTTACAGAGGAAGAGGACCAGCCGAAACATGATTATAAAAAAGAAGTACTGACACTCCGTGTCTGTAACTAGTCAGTTTTTTATTCTCTCCGGGTAACACCACAGTACCCTAATTGCACTGAGTACCTAATCTGCACCCGTATTAAAAAAAATACTGAACGGAAATCTTATAAGATTTTCTAGACAATAAACCATTCTTAGTTCTATCAAGTTTGTCATTATGCAATTCTTGTAACGATCTAGACTTGAAGATGTCTTAAGTAGTCATTTTTAAACCATCGATTACATCCATTGCATCGCTTGGTTGTAGATTTATAGACGGATCATTTGTATCTGCCTTTGTAAGCCAAAAACGTGAAATTTTGATATTACATGTAAAAAGTTGCCTTACTGGCTAATCCTTTTCTATGTTCAATATTGCAATGTTAAAGAAAGATTCATTTAAAAACTTTTTTCCATCGTATTTATCATTAGCCTATTCTTAACATAGTTGAAACATGGGCAGATACAAATGGCCAGTCTATAAATCTACATGGTTTTGACTCTGAATTGGTATCGTCTAGTACCAGAAAAAAACCATTAAGAGACAAGAAGATATTCAGGAGGAATTTGCATTATATATGCTAAATGTGTCATTGTTCAAGTTATCAAATAATTACAAAATAAACACACTTATATAAATTGAATCAGATTAAATCCTTTTTTTTTTCAACCTGCCAAAATATGTTTTGTTAGTGCAAGGATTTTTATAATATTACTATACAAATCCTTGGTTAGTGGTAGTATATATTTCACCAAAAATTCTCAGTACTGGTAATGTTCAAGACTTTGCATCTCTATACGTTCATTTGTTAGAAGGTGTAGACAAGTATAGCCAGCTTGTAGAAATTATGATTCAGGGCGATATTACTGCCTATACAAACACCCAAGCAGATTTTGTATTGTATGACGAATCTGATCATTTTTATTTTGATGATGTATATCATAGTTATGACAGTATGTTGCCAAGAAATAATCTTGATCACAAACGCACTAATAACAGTGGTAAATTGCTACTGAATACATGTACCTTGTTAACTATACAAGGGTGTCACATAAATTTTTAGATTTAACAGGTTTAAATTTTGTCTTGTAGGAGAGAGGCGAAATATTCCAAAGGGATCGATAATCAAATTCATCAATCGAAAACGAACTGACAACGCCACGGCAAAAAATGAAAAACCAGTAAAAGACAAACGGCAATATACAAAACACAACATAGAAAACTAAAGGCTGAGCAACACGAAATCCACCAAAACCGGGGTGGTCTCAGGTGCTCCGGATGTATAAGCAGATCCTGCTTCCTATGTGGCACCCATCGTGTTGCTCATGCAAGTACAAACCTGGTGATATGTCTTATTCGGTAGTTCGTATTGTAGCTTTGTTTGTCCATGATTTCAATAATCAATCACAATTGAGTCTAATACCAGTTAAATACACTTAGTCCGATGAATCTATTGACCTATACAAGATGAATATTCAAAGTAAGGAATCTATTCATATTTTTTTTATGAAAGACGAGCTCCTTGACACTGACAGTATGGTCAAATCCTTTAATTCCACACTACTCGAAGGCTCAAGTAAGTAAGCTAAATTTGTTACACATAAAACTTGAACTGCGATAAATAATTTCCCGGGCCTTTTAATGCCAGGTACAGGAAATCTTTCTATTACTATAGTCTATAGACGGCAATGCAAATATGAAGAAAAAATATATAAACAAAAAATATGTACCAAAATGAGCAAGAGCATAGAGAAGGACCACAAAAATATGGGCATTGATTGATAAAAATAGATATCTGATTCCTTACCCCAGGACGAAATTTTTCAATCATTGCAAAAACTTAACACCGAAAATTTGGACTTACGCCAATTTCAAAAAGACATAATTCCATGTTTTGAAAACAAGAAGTCAAAATTGATTTTGATAGTGATATCTGAACGGGAAAATTAAACCAGGAGAAGTTAATTGTCAAAGCTATCAATGCAAATTATTGAAAACTGGTAAAACTGCTGCTGGTGACTTCGTATCTAATGAAATACCAAAGGCACTTCTGTACTTGTAAAACTAGTCAATTTCATATATGATAGTGGCAGTTTTCCTCAGTATGGAATGAGACTTTTATAGTTCCTATACCAGAAAGGGCAGTTAAAATTGACCCAGGTATAATTATAAAGCTGGAAATTAGACATAAGACTTAAAGCTTTATTTAGAGTCGGTATGTGCAAATACAAGTATAAAACATAAGCTCTGAAGAGCCTTTAAAACCGACAGAGCAACAAATAAAACATTTACATACATATCAAGTCATGCACACATAAATTAAACATCTAAAGCAAGAGTTCATATCAGTATATAAACATGCAGCACAAAACTAAAAGCATCTTACAAGTTAAACACACACTGAAACATGCACTTGTGAGATAAAAGCACAAAAGCAAAAATAAAATGGTTTGCACATTAAAAGCACATATAGATTAGTTAGTTACGAAAACTAGCACAAAGCAGCAGAAGCACTATAGTAAAGATAATAAAATAAAATTGCCATGCTGAAAATAAAGCATTAAACCAAAAATAATGAACAGAAATTAACTGGTTTTGCAGGCAAAACATTGGCATGAGCTGCCAGACCAAGAATTTATCAAGTTCTTGAATTAATTTAAAGATGATTGCTTACGTAGCACATCTGGTAGCTCATTCCAAAGCTTAGCACCTGCATACCTTAAAGATTGTAGGCCGTATGCAGTTGTTCTTACATGTGGTAGGTCGGCTGTATTCTGGTATCTGAAAGAGTAAGTGTTTTCCTTTAAGTGTATTAAATCATGGAGATAAACAGGGCAATCTTTATTAATAATTTTGAAAACTTCAATAGCCAATGATCGCATTCTTCTTATTTTTAAAGATGGTAATTTTGATTTGCAGAGTAGATCTTCATAACTTGCTGAATAGTCTTCATAGTTAAACCTTAGTGCTCTCTCTTGAATTTTCTCTATCTTTTTTGTATTAACCTCCCCACAGAAGTGTCAAACTAGTGGGCAGTAATTAAAGTTGGACATTATGAAAGAATAATATATTGTTAATTTTCCGAGTTTAGTCAGGTGTTTTCCTATTCTTTTTAATACATTTATATATATAACTGTTTGGATGCTTTTTTACATATTATAGAGACATGTTCATTGAAATTTAGTTTAAAATCTATTGTTACGCCTAGAAGTTTAACGTTATCTTCACATTCTATTTCATTACCTTCTAATTTAAATTTTAGGTTTTTGTCTTTAGTTTTTTTACCTACAGCTGTTGCTTGAAATATTTCTGGATTTGCTTTCATTTTATTTATTGAGATATTGTGAAACAATTCAAACGAAAAAAATATCAGACATGAACCAAAGACAACAACTGTTATTACAGGCTCCTGATTTTAGACTGATACATAAAGAATTTAGCCCAACAATGTTAGATTTGCAAATTTGCGTCAGCATATTTTTGTTCTTCCATCAGCGGGATTCGAAACCCTGCTCTAATGACGGCGGTTGTCTTAGGTTCATGTCTGTTATTTTTTTCGTTTGAATTGTTTCACATTATTCATGTCTGTCATATTTGTTTTTCTAATTGTTGAAGGTCGTATAAGGTGACCTATAATTGCTCATTTGAACTATGGTGGGTAGTTGTCTCATTGGCATTCATACCCCATCTCCATATTTTTATAATGATGGTAAATTGAGGTAAAATATTTAAAGAAATACATTTTAATATTTCATATAAAACTAAGTTAATCTTACATGTATTTGTAGAAAATAAATAATTCTTGTATAAAGCTTTTTGTGTAAAAAGATATAATTAGAAAGTCTCTAATGTTATGTAACTTTTGATATATAAGTATTAGATGTGAAATTCTTCCTATTTGACACTTAGCGATATAAATAAGGTTTGACAGCTTAAACTCTTAGAAGTATTTCCTTTAGCAAATATATTAATTCTTTTCTATTGTTCACATAGAATTCTATCTAACCAAAATAATCGGATTTCCCTAATGGTCATAAAAACAAGGTATTTAGTAATTAAAAATAGTTCTTATACTATATGCAATAAGTCAACTATATTTGGTGTTTGGAAATATTCTATGATGTACATGTCAGTCTCGCAGGTTTTATTTGACCTTGACCTCATTTTCACGGTTCATTGCTCAGTGTTAAGTTTATGTGTTTCAGTCTGTTTTTCTTAAACTATAAGCAATAGGTGGAGGCAAGTGGAAAGATCCACGGTACCTGTAAACTGATGCGTTGCCCCAAGAAGTTGATACCTAACGTATCAGTGTTCTTTTCGTTGGAAAAGAAAAATAACTCCGTGATATACATTCTAAAGGAGAATGGCGAACAAAGAAAGGAGCATGGAGAACGGAGAATGGCGAAAGGATAACAAAGAAAAGAGTTCGGAGAAAGGAGCATGGAGAAAGGAATACGGAGCATGGAGAACGGAATACGGAACAAGGAGACAGGAGTACGGAGAACGGAGAACGGAACAAGGAGAAAGGAGTACGGAGAGCGGAGAAAGGTGGCCCATGACGGAGCTTAATTTTGGACATTTGTTTTGAACATAGGATTTTAAATTGAACTATATTGTTTCACTTTTTGTGTATATATTGTATATATGTTCTATGGTTAAAAATTGGTTGTTAAATAGCAAGTAAGTTAAAGTTAAAATAGAGAAAATAGCAAATAAGTTTAAGTTAGAGTTAAAATAGATAAAATAGCAAATAAGTTTAAGTTAAAGTTAAAATAGATTAAATAACTAGTACGTAGGTAAAAAAAAAAAGATAAGATAGAAAGTAAGTTAAAGTAAAAAAAAATCTATGTAAGAAATAGGTTAAATTAAATATGGAGTCATTGATAGAGCTAAATTTGAAAAAAAATGTCTAAATTGAGATAAACGATTATATATGAATTATTATATTTAAGTACCTAAATATCTTTATTAAAAATGCTGATAAAAAAATAACATTTAATTTGGAAGACTTTAAATGGCAAATAAGATACTAAAATGGTGATGACTGATGTTAAAGAAAATAAAGAAATATATGATGATTAGTAAAATATTTATAGTTTACTTAATAGAAAATACAAAAAGTAACTTACAGTAACTATTATATTGAAATGTAATATATCTTAGAAGTTAACGTTCAGGCGGTTCAAATTCATTTAACTTCAAAGAGTAGAAAGAAATACCCTTGTTTATATGAGAATCGTAAAATAATGCCTTAAACTTTAACCTTCAAAAGATAAAAGTACATAAAAAAAATAAGATCTGTAAGAAGAGGTTGGTTGTTTAAAGACTTAAAAACAGAAGAAAATGCCGAGGTTAGGCAACGTGTCCTAGAAGGAACAAATATAGAGAAATAAATAATTACTAGTAGTAATTTAAAGAGAAATGCACGTGTAAAAATAAATAAATGTTGGTTGATTGTTTAAGTTTGAATGGTTCTATAGCGATTACGATCAAGTGTTGAGTAAACATGTGTTTTAAGGTTCCCGTATGTAAGAATTTAATGTTAGTTTAATCATAAGAATTTAAATTTAGTTGCGCACCTAAATAAATTAAGTGCTAAATATCTTGACCTAGCTAGTCATCATGTAAAACCTTGATTAAAGCAAACATAACGTATTCTAACATAGGCAAATCATTATCCATAAATGTAAAATCTTAACTGTAATCAAATGTTTTAGAAAACTATCCATTGTAAAACAAACAACAAATCCGACTAAAGTAGTATAATATAAAAATGAGGGTCTGATCTGCAGTAGTTCTGGAGTCGGAGCAAAGTACCCAAAAAAATATGAGCATACTCCAGAGAGAGGAAATGACTCGGGTATGTTTGGAGTTCGAGTAGACCTCCAAGAAAAGTGGGCGTACCACATATAAGAAATAGAGAAACGAAAATAATAATGATAATAAAAAAAACACCAACGCTCTTACAATAATGAATAAAAGGATCTGTAAATGTAAAACATTTAAGATAAAATTGTTTTATTAATAAAAAAAAAACCCAACAACAGAATAAGAATATCTAAAACGCAATAAGTCATCATGGTCATAACAACTTGTCTAACCGATATATCCAATATCAACGGATCATAAACCAATAAGTCATATAGCCAAATCCAGTTAAGAAAATATTAAAAAAAAAATCGTTTTTAAAATTAAAACAAGTTTAAGAAGAAATAAATTCGAATGTAAAATTGCGGAGCAATTTCTTCGAACAACAGGGATATATAATGATGGTAAATTGAGGTAAAATATTTAAAGAAATACATTTTAATATTTCATATAAAACTAAGTTAATCTTACATGTATTTGTAGAAAATAAATAATTCTTGTATAAAGCTTTTTGTGTAAAAAGATATAATTAGAAAGTCTCTAATGTTATGTAACTTTTGATATATAAGTATTAGATGTGAAATTCTTCCTATTTGACACTTAGCGATATAAATAAGGTTTGACAGCTTAAACTCTTAGAAGTATTTCCTTTAGCAAATATATTAATTCTTTTCTATTGTTCATATAGAATTCTATCTAACCAAAATAATCGGATTTCCCTAATGGTCATAAAAACAAGGTATTTAGTAATTAAAAATAGTAACCCCAAATTATGTAAAAATGTGAATAAGGTAAAAGAGATCTAACCTATAGAAACTGTTCTTATAAAAATAAGTATTCTAAAAGTCATTTTGATTGGTGAATAAAACAAGTCCAACCAGCACGTGTTCTTAGGGTTTAAAATAGGAAACCCTAAGGAATCAAACATTACTCTAATGGTTGGACTCGAAATAAACATATATAGACATCTTTGTTTTATTCACCAGGTTCGTAAACTTATAAATTTGTTTAATGAAAAATATAACGTAACCTTATTAATCTTTTAATGTAACTATTTTATAACAGAAATCTTTCTTTATTAACGTTACCATAAATATCATAATAAACTATTTTAATTAATTAATGAAGTATTTTGATAATTGTTAATTCAAGTTCATTTTAAGAATCAAACTCTTTTATTTCATATTAATGTATTTTGATTAAATTACTCTAATGGTTGGACTCGAAATAAACATATATAGACATCTTTGTTTTATTCACCAGGAGGCATCGAAAGAACGCGAACGACAGTCCCCCAAATTGTCGTAGTTAAAATAGTGAACAGAGACTATGTAAACACAAGAGCGACGACAACATTAACCTTCAGCGGGAGAGGGGAGGCAACTGCCTTAGTCTGTCCTGCCCCCTCTTTCCCGCATAACATTTTGATATTAAGAGTTTAACTTGAATTCTATGTCAAAAAGGGAACCCCAAGCTTTTGAAAACAAACAATATTAACAACCAACTAGGCTATATAAAAATATAGCCTTCGTAAATCGAGTAATGCCTTTCCTCTTCGGCTTTATCTAGGGTTGCACGTAACACAGTACATCATTAGTGGCAAGTAGAATGGCGTATCTTTCAGATCAGAACTGTTTTATCTGTCGTCAAGGATGATAATATGTAATTACCGTGCAGTCACATCAAATTATAATTTTATTATATATATAATTTTATTATAATATATATATACACGCCTGAAAAAGTGTTCAAAACAATACTAATAATAAAAAAGGAAACAATAAATGTAGGTATCTATAAATATTTCGGATAACAGATATCCTTCATCAGTATGATTATGATGATGTAAAATGAATCATATCAATCTTTTCTGATTTGACTAAAACAATCTTTATCGGTATACAATTAAAAACCGAACAACGCTTGTATAATTCTAAAATTTAAAAAAACTGAATTGTGACTTTTTGTCTTATGATTTTTTTGTCCTGTGACTTTCTGTCATACATTCTAAATATTCATATCACAACCACATCTCAGTTTAAACCTCTTCTGAACATTTGACGGTTCTTACTATGTATTAGTTACCTAAATTACACAAAAAAAAACCCGTAAAATATCTTTTTATCTTGGCCTCTAGTAAGTGTTCTATAACTTATCGTTCAGTGCTTTTAACTAGTTCCTTAACTACTATCAAAGAACTTATCATTAACTTTTGTAATAAAACAAATGAAAATATTGGAATTGACTATTTTTGGAGTGTAAAACCAAATCTTTGGATGTGTGCTTTTGATGGTCCGTATGATTCGGATGACAGTTTTGACTAGCTGTTCATATCAAACAAAAGTTTTCCTATCTAATTAAATGATCGTTTGAAAAATGTATTTGCAGCAACTCATATAAAGCCTTCTTCTCTAATGAGAAAGGCTAAGTATGCTAGATATACTTACTGGAGGTATGATGAGATGATTGAAGCTGTGAATTTTCTCCTTGACGACAGTTAAGTACATTTCGGCATTAAAGTTTATCGACAGGTTGTATGTATTCCTATGGCCACCAATAGCGCCCCTTTAATAGCAGACTTGTTCTTGTACTATTATGAATCGCAGTTTATGGTCCAACAAAGTAAAGACCCGTCTAAATTGTATGTAATTAATGAATTAAACAACCCTTACTGGTATCTTGACGATGTAATCAAGAATTTTCTAAATATTCTGCCGAAATTTACCCGTATGAACTTACTTTAAATAAATCAAATATTAACGGTAATAGCTGTCCTTTCCTAGAATTAGATATTTCAGTTTTACACCAGAAACTCTACACTAAAATTTCCGACTAAAGGGACGATATATCTTTCCCCATTGTTAATTTTCCTTTTGTGGACGGTGATGTTCCTTTGACACCATCTTACGGTGTTTACATATCACAACTCGTTCGCTATGCCCGGAACGTAATCTATGTGTTACTTGTAAATTATTGAGTCAAGGATTTCGTTACTACACATTACTTAAAACTTTTACTAAATTCTTCCATAGATACAAAGATTTGTTTTAGAAGTTTGTCTGTACCTGTAGAAGACTTATTACAAACGGGATCTAGCACATCCTAATTTCTACGATATTGTTGTTTACCGAGCCTGTAAATTTAGATACGATTCGGGTAAACTTATTGATCATTTAAATAAACTTATTCCAAAAGGTTACCAATTCAACACTGCATGCAATTAGATCTTTTGAATATTGTTTTATCGCTATAAATATTGATTTTGTTATCAGTAAATTAAAACAAAGTAAATATTATTGTTATGCACATATGTAATTTAAGGTTTAATACCTATATATTTTAGCATTGCACAAGGTCATGTTTTTCTCTTTACGATAAATTCATTGCTATGATTGGATGTTGGATGTGTACTGATTGATATCTTAGTCTTAGAAACATGATTTTTTTATTAGTTGTTATTGGCTTTGAACTAGCTGTCAGTAACTGCGAATACTCTCAGATCTGTACTTGGTGTCTTTTGTGTTTTTATTAGTGTTTGTATGCGTATTGTATCGATCTGATGAGTGAAGTCTTTTTCAACTGATTTTTCTCGGATTACCTTGAGGGACGGGCGGAATCAGGCGGGGGCGATGCGGGTGTGTGCTCCACCCTAAAATTTGCAAAGCATGGGTTGTCAGCTTAATAATGAATATTTCGATAATTTTACCTCAAAATTTTTTTCGAAAATTTAAGTTTGCGCCCTTCCTAACCTAAAATCCTGGATCCGCCACTGTTATCGCTTCATATATAAAATATTATCAATGAAATTTCATGAAAAAACTTTTTTAAGAAGATTTATTTGTAATCAACATGTTTTGTCTTGAGAAATATATATCAGCAAAAAAGCCATGAATATCATAATAACGAACATGTACCTAGATACAGTGGTCATCTAAGTACCCATAATGCACGCGGGTGAATTTTAAGATTTGTATGCATATGCATGTTCCTTGTGAATAACAACCATATGACGGACTTAATTATACAGAGTTATCTACCTTTTGAATACTATCACCACTAGTTTTGTAATTCAACATACTGTGACTGGTTATGGTTAACATGGGATTAATACATGAAACTGATTGCATTTTTATTTTGTACTATAGTTCTTATAGAATAGATATTATTATGTGTGCTTTCGTATTTTGAAGTAATCATTATAGGTTTACCTATATATGTAAAAAATATTCCTATGTGAACTAGATTTATATAATGATGGTAAATTGAGGTAAAATATTTAAAGAAATACATTTTAATATTTCATATAAAACTAAGTTAATCTTACATGTATTTGTAGAAAATAAATAATTCTTGTATAAAGCTTTTTGTGTAAAAAGATATAATTAGAAAGTCTCTAATGTTATGTAACTTTTGATATATAAGTATTAGATGTGAAATTCTTCCTATTTGACACTTAGCGATATAAATAAGGTTTGACAGCTTAAACTCTTAGAAGTATTTCCTTTAGCAAATATATTAATTCTTTTCTATTGTTCACATAGAATTCTATCTAACCAAAATAATCGGATTTCCCTAATGGTCATAAAAACAAGGTATTTAGTAATTAAAAATAGTAACCCCAAATTATGTAAAAATGTGAATAAGGTAAAAGAGATCTAACCTATAGAAACTGTTCTTATAAAAATAAGTATTCTAAAAGTCATTTTGATTGGTGAATAAAACAAGTCCAACCAGCACGTGTTCTTAGGGTTTAAAATAGGAAACCCTAAGGAATCAAACATTACTCTAATGGTTGGACTCAAAATAAACATATATAGACATCTTTGTTTTATTCACCAGGTTCGTAAACTTATAAATTTGTTTAATGAAAAATATAACGTAACCTTATTAATCTTTTAATGTAACTATTTTATAACAGAAATCTTTCTTTATTAACGTTACCATAAATATCATAATAAACTATTTTAATTAATTAATGAAGTATTTTGATAATTGTTAATTCAAGTTCATTTTAAGAATCAAACTCTTTTATTTCATATTAATGTATTTTGATTAAATTACTCTAATGGTTGGACTCGAAATAAACATATATAGACATCTTTGTTTTATTCACCAGGAGGCATCGAAAGAACGCGAACGACAGTCCCCCAAATTGTCGTAGTTAAAATAGTGAACAGAGACTATGTAAACACAAGAGCGACGACAACATTAACCTTCAGCGGGAGAGGGGAGGCAACTGCCTTAGTCTGTCCTGCCCCCTCTTTCCCGCATAACATTAAGATATTACACAAGTCCTACAAGAGGGGGTGGACTGCTTTTGAGGGAGGTGGGAGGTGGGGGCGAGAGGTAGGAGATAGGGGCGGGAGGTGGGAGAAGGGTCCACCCCTCCTACAAGATCATGCGGACTAGTTCAGACCTAAAAATAAATAATTCATTTAAAGGTTATAAAAAAAAAAAACGATTTCTTAAAACTACTTTTGAAAATTTGATTCATAATAAAATGCAAAAAAAAAATGATTACAAAAGTAAACTTTATCTATATAAGAACCTTAAACAAAATTTAATATTTGAAGACTATTTAAAAACACCAAACTTTACATATAGAAAATTAATGACAAAACTAAGAATTAGAGACAATAATTTAAATATAAAAAAGGAAGACATTCTAATAATCCTAGAGAGCAGAGACTATGCCTAAAATGCAACATATTAGAAGATGAAAGACATGTTCTATTAGATTGTAAATTAAATAGAAGGGGAGCTGAGAAAAGTTTTTGATAATTTGGAAATACAGTTTTCTGTTCACGATTTGTCTGATGAAGAAAAGGTGACTTTTATGCTCAATCCTTTAAAACCATCACAAGCAAATAAATTGGGGTCCTACATTAAAAAGTCATTAGAACTGCGAAAACAGGACTCCGGACCATTTATAATTACTGTTACGGTAAATGATTGTGTATATAACAAGGTATTAAATAAAACTGGAAATCAACAGCAAGTTTAGAAAACCTGTATTACTTCTTACTGATAAATTTCATGATGTTAGTTAGATTATTTTTTAATTTGATGTAAATATCATTTTTTTCCTTTTAGTTTTTTTTTTTTTTCAAATTCAACCTATTTATTATGATTTGAAGACATATTGTGCGTTATAACTTACCTTTAGAAATAAATTGCAAACAATTGATAGTATGACTAAACCTTTTCATGTTATGTAAACATGAAAACTTTGGAACTAAGCTTATTCCATGCATGCATGGACGAAGGCAACTAATGTTAACGTAGTCCATGCATGCATGCATGGACCGTAACACAATAGACTTAGTCCATGCAGTGCAAAACATGATCTTGTGTAATGCCAAAATATAGGTATCGACAGATTGTAGTACCGTGAAAGTGCATATTAGTATGTGTATATAAATACTTTTTAGTATGATTTTAATCTACGGATAACAAAATCAATATTTATACCAATAAAAACAATATTCAAAGATATAATTACAGTGTTGAATTGGTAACCCTTTAGAATAAGTTTATTTAAAGGATTGATAAGTTTATTCTGGTCGTATATAAATTTCCGGGCTCGGTAAACAACATCACCGTAAAATTTAGTATCTAAATATTAAGGAAGAATTTAGTAAAGGTTTTAACCAAATTGTGGTAACGAAATTCCTGACTTAATTATTTACCAGTAATACATATATTATGCTCATTAAAATCTCAAACGTCACTACAGACACGTATGGGCATAGAGAGCGAGCTGGGATATATAAACACCGTAAGACAGCGCAAAAGGAACATCGCCGCGTCCAAAAAAGGAAAATTAACAATAGGGAAAGAAAATTCATTCCTTTTGTCATAAATTTTTTTAGAGTTTCTGGTGTAAAACTGAAATGTCTAAATCTAGGAAAGGACACTTATTGCTGCTAATATTTGATATGATGAACACCGCCAAATTCTGTATGTGTCTGTCCCAAACCAGAAACCTGTATTTCAGAGGTTGTCGTTTGTTGCTGTATACCATATTTGTAATTCGTTTATTGTTTTGTACATAAATCAGGCCGTTGGATTTCTCGTTTGATTTTTTTTTTAAATTTATCATTTCAGGGCCTTTTAAAGCTTACTATGCGATATGGGTTTTGTTCATTGTTAAAGGCCATACGGCGAAATTTTTTTTGGACTTTTTTTTGCTAAAAAACATAAAATAATTAATGAATATGATAAATTGCCATATTCAATACAATATTAGCAGATTACGATAGTTTTTTTTTTTGAAAAGGGGGGCGTACGCCTATTACGCCCTCACCTGGACCCGCCCCTGAGGATAACTGGAGGGTATTTTGGTCAAGGGCTAATTTGAAATCTTCAATCACTTTTGATAAAGTTGAAATCCAAAACCTGATCTAAAACTGCCAAAACTGATTGAAGATATTGTCAAAGTACTGCATTCATTAATTGTTCTTCAATGGCATTTTCAAAAAATTCAGAAATAAAATATAAATAGATATAGGTTTGTGTCATGGTCAATCCCCGTCCCTTATATCACAGATAGTCAACTGATATTTCGAAAGCGATATGATTCCAATCAATCATACTGTATATGATTGCCTGACTTCTGTATATGAAGGGAAACGTGTTTCAGAGTGTAATAAAACAGTTATGGTCTTTAGAAAATATAGGAACCAAATGCCTCTATAAAGACTTTTAAGTTTTCTGCTTTTCAGTATTTTAGCTTTAATGCGCTTATTTTTTTTTTTACATTATAGCCTACAATGGCTCAGTGGATTATATATTCCTTTGTGATTTATGGTCCTTTATGCGCCTAATACAGCACTTATGTGTTGACATGAATTATCATTGATATGGTCATTTTGAATTTTTGAAATACTAGAGTCACTGATTAGTGTGTTGTAGACGAAACGCGCGTCTGGCGCAAATACAAAATTTCAATCCTGGTATCTATGATGAGTTTATATGGTACCAGAAGATTTTTCAAAAAAAATAAACAAACAAATTAACAAAATATTACATGTCATATACAATTTCTGTGAAAGGTATGCGTTGACAATTTAACACCAATTTGTACAAAGATTTTGGATCCAGGCGTAGATCATTACTACCGGTTTTAGCTACCTCATGGCGGGAAAAATGCTTCATTTCCATTGGTTAATTGATTAACACATTTGTTTACGGCGTCTTTGACAAACTCACATTTTAAACGATTACCATTTTGAAAGAAGTAGACACCGAAGAACATTTTGAACAATGGGTGAGATAAACTAATATTTAAGTTAAAGGAGGCCTTTCAAAATGAAACAAATTTTTATAATGAAATGATATTCGTATGTCATAGCAAGTAAATATAACCACACGCTACATTTTCTTTGTTCTTGCTCGGGAATCGAAAATCGAGATTTGTAATGCCAGAAAACTTTTTCTATTTTAGCCAGGGAATAGTTGTATTCAAAGAGTTACCAATTTGAAATGGGTTTCATTAAAATGATGCGTTTACAATATTTTAAATTTATCCTGTTGCCGAAACTTCTTAAAAATTTAACAATAACATTAACGAGGGTGGTAAAGGGTTATTTTCGTGCAACGTCTTTTGCCATTTTTATTTCACGTGCAGCCGTGAAAAAGGTTCGTTATTCACCGTGTTTTGTGAAATCGGTAAAAAGATGTGCAAGAAATTTTTAATTGTTGGTTCATCGTGAAATGGCAATTTTATTTCGCGTTCTTCCGTGCAGATACCCACCCCCCCTTAATGCCACTCATTAACAGTATCGCTTATCGGGTACGACAAATGGCAGATTAGATCCTGTCGTCAAGATCTTGTTCCAAATAGTTCAGACGTTTAGAAAGGCTATTTTAATGTTATGCTGGGACACCTTTTTTCAAATCCGGATCTGTTAGCTCAAAAACACTTTCGCTCCCATTCACGCTCGCCCCTTCTTGTTCGCACCCTTTTCAAAGGTAATGTTATGAAAAATTTTAATCATGCTTTAGTAAGTTCATTTCAAGAAAATAAAGATCAGTTTTTTAGTTTTTAAAAATAAAGGGACATTCTAAAAACGTAAACCGGTTTTGTTTTGTGAATTACTTTGACGAAATGAATAACGAATGTTGTCATAATGATCAAATGCCAAGTTATTCGTCTTATAAGATGTAAAAGACAGACGGACGATACTAAACGCTGTCAAACTCATCACAATGACATTGCTATGACAACTAATAAAACAAAAACCTGACTACAAAGCACATGCATATTAGATGCATTACCATTAGGGTCTTTTTGGCATGATCTATTTCTCAAAGGTGTTTTAACTCTGTTTAAACATGAAAAACACCTTTCACAATCAGCTGTTGAAACTGGCAAAACAAGACCAATCGCTGCATACTTAGACAAAGATACTGTTTTTCGTTTCTTTGGATCTTTTGTGAATGTATTTTCTTTCGGTGGTACAATGGTACTGGTAGGATTTCTTGTGTCTGTTAGTACATGTTGACTTTCAGTGCATTCTGGTGAAGATTGAATTTCAACTTCAGGGCTTTTGCTCATGGTGATGATTTTCATCTGTCTGACTACAATTTGATGAAGGAGTAGACTTCTCTAACCAACTTGTCAAAAAAGGTGGGCCAGCAAGGCGAGGTTTCTTTGATGGATGCTTGGACATGGTTGTTAAAATGATGATTGCTCTTCGAATTTTGCTGATAGAATGGTTTCAGCATCAACAGCAAGTTGTTAAATAACACTTTGAATATCAGGGAAAAAACTTAACGGTCGCCCATGGCGACCAGAAATTGACGTGGGCGATCTTTTTATTCAGTTGTGGTAGCCCAGGTGGCGAATTGAAAACAAAGTAATCGACAGACGGAAAACCGCTGTTTACCGTGGCTCCAAGTGCCGGCTACTTCACTGACAAAAATTTAAATTCAAAAAGAAAAAAAAACTTTTTAAAATGTATACAGGCAAGTGTCGAGAGTCGTATTGTCGCAAAGTCGCGATAAACAAGGATGTAAAATCAGTGTTTACCTTTGACTAAATATAGTTCACGTTAATTCAGGTCACTGATTGGTCGTCTAATTAAAGTCCGGAAAGTATCGTATGTTTGTAAGGATAACAAGAGAGATGTTCCGATGGTCATTTACAATATGAAGCGATCAAATACCCTGTTCGGTTTTGGCTTCAAGAAAGCGAAGAAATTCAGAGAAGATGACAATAGCATGTTATGAAATAATATCAGTCAAATAAAAGAACGTATAATATATAATGTTGTTAAGAATCTGGAAAACAGTACCTTTTGTAGTTCCCTTTTCAAAGCCCACGTGGTGTCCAGAGAATGAAGGTAAAAAACGAAAGTAGAATATTGTTGACCACAAATAAATAACATTAGTTCAAAATGATTTTAGTTTCCTTCTTACTGAACAGTTTACAAAAAAGAGAAAATCAGAGGAGATATCAATTTTATGACAATGCTTTTGAAATTCGTGTACAAGTCTTTTGAGAAAAAAGGGGGTCATTTGTTAACAAATATACGTAGTTACGCAAAATAAATCGATCAAGATATCTAATAAATTAGATTATTAAAGAAATAAAATTAAACATTTCATCGATCATCTACATGTTTTAAAGGACAGAGAATTCTTTAGTTGTCTTAAAAAGATATTAAAAAAAAAAAACTGGTACACAGGGTATGAAGATTCCCATTTTGTAAATGATTTTTTTTTATATTAAATTTGAAGTCAACAACAAAAATAAGACAAAATTTACATTTTCCCAAGCATCTAAATCACCTCCAGGTATGCTCAGAATGCAGGGTTTTGAGTCTAAAATTTCAAAATTTTCTTGGGGGGGCATGCCCCCAAACTCCCCTAGCAAGTTCAGCCCGATTAGCAGGCTTCACCGTTGATACTCGTAGTGAAATAAAGTGGGCTACTAACTTTTTGTCTCGGCTAACTGATTTTCAAGTCTAGTAGCCCAGCTGGCTACTGGCCTTACAAAGATAAGTTTCACCCCTGAATATCATTATGACCAGAGATTTTACAGGAAACAATAAAAAAAAATTATTATGAAGGTTGGCAAAAAGGCCTGCGGGAAATACTGGCAAATACTGGTCAACAGAAATTTTGATAAGATATTACTATTAAATACAGTCCCTACCTTGTCAATTACTGGGTAAATGGACAGATATATTCACAGGACAGAAAGTCACTTATTTACTACATTGTAAAGGACAAAAAGTCACAACTAATTAGTTAACACATGTTTGAATATGTAAGGGAAAATCCTTGAAATTAATTCATTGTAATGTTTATGAGATTAATAATCATGATAATGAACATGGTTAAATGAAGATTTATTAAATATTAATCGTACAAAGTTATTTCTTGGCACCATGAAGCCAGTCACAAAAAAGACTGACAGCTTGATTTCTAGACAGTAATTTCATCAATTGTAATAAAACTCTATCTTTAAAATTATTCTTTTCTTAATCAAAGAAACAGTTCCTTTAACCCTTTCACCACCGGAATTCACGCTTCAGAAAGCTGACGATGAGTCCCGGCTTACCAGGATCGGAATACCTCTTTTACATTTCCTGCTAAAAAACATTGCAAACACAAGTTGTCTTTCTTTGTTAAATACCCTAATTAATGTGTAAAGATGGCGCTTCTGTTTGTTGAATACAGTGTCAAAATCAGATGAAATATAGAGATTTTACTAGAATTTGAAATAAGGGAACATTTTTTTTGGAAGAATTGAAGCCAGACCAGTATACCTTGTCCTTCTGTACGTACGTCCCAAAATTTGGTTTCCGTTCTCTAATTTTAGTTTGCCTCAACCAAATGTTATGAAACTTGTACACAATACTTATTACCACAAAACACAGATCAAGTTTGAATTTTGGTGGCCTCACTTTTACCGTTCTAGAGTTATGCCCCTTTACAAATCGAAATACTGCTGAATTTTTTGTTTCTGTCTCTAACTTCGGTTAGCCTCATCCAAATGTTTTGAAACTTATACAAAATACTAATTACCACAAAACTCAGATCAAGTACAAATATGGGTAGCCTTACTTTAACAGTTCTTGAGTTATGTCCCTTTGCAAGCAGGGGCATCATCTATGTCCCATGGACACATTCCCCATTTATTTTAAAAACATCCCTGTACATGTCCAATTTATTTATAACCCTTAATAATTGTAAAAATCCTATCTTGCCGAAGTGAAAGAAATTTAGCCCCACTTGTGTAAAAAAAACGGCAAATGAATCCGCTACACTTTAGAACAACAGAAGTTTATTAAAAACAATATTTCCATAAGTAACTACGTATGTTTTGAAAATTTTTTCTATCAAATCTTTAAAATATTTCACAAGACACGTCTTTTTCTCGGCCTGGTGGCGGTGATGTGTATTCTTTGATATAATCAATCAACAACGACTAATCTAAAAATAACTGATTGTTGTGACCAATCAAAAAATAATTCATTGGTGTGAATATAGTTCTGAGGAACATGAGGAAATAACTGCGAAACTTTATTAGAAAAAATGTTTTGTCCATTCTTGGATAAATGACGTTAGTTTTATTTTATAATACCAGAGACTATACCAAATTTTAAATTTCTACTTTTAAAAGATCAGTAAAATAACGATGTCAAACACCCTTTTTATTTTTAAAGGTGAAATTTATACTGGAAAAGGTTAAACTTCTTATTTAGCACAGAAAGCATATGCATTGGTGATTAATCTGACTATTTATTTATCAGCTAACTGGTAACTTCTTTTATGTACATTAACCGAAGTCTAGATATATAACCAACTAATCAAGAAGGTTGTAAAATCCACAGGGACTCGGTTAGCAGATTAAAATTTTGTTTATCAATGTTTTCCATTAGATATAAGAAGATGTGGCATGAGTGCCAATGAGACAACCCTCCATCCCAGTCTGTGCCAAAAACTTTTCAAAGCACTAGCCCATAGGGCTAGTTGAATAAAAAAAATACTAGCCCGAATTGATGTTTACTAGACCTGAAAAATTTTGTGTCACCGGTGAGGATCACGAATTGATCCGAACCTTCTAGGAGGGTTTGGGGGCATGCCCCCCAAGAAAATTTTGGAAAATTAGATGTAAAATCCTGCATTCTGAGGTTACATTTTTGTATCTGTAAGTGAATGTAACTTATCAAAAATTGTTTTTTTTTTCTCCAGGTCAAATGTAAAATTCTCATTTTCTCAAATAAAAAATTAGAATAGTTCTTTTGCAAAAAAAAAAATCTTTTTTCCATAAACTCGTACCATTTCTAGTAAAAAGACATTATAAGCACTAGTAAATTATTACTCAACTTATGGATTGTTACTTTTTTGGGGAAAAATTCCCTCATTGTCATTGATGGATGATCCAAACCAGTTAAAAATTATTCCTAATATTCTTTCATATTTTTGTTAGTCTTAACAAGGATTCTTAAATGTCAAAGTTTAGTTAATTCTCTGGCAATTCTTTTTGATCTGGAAGGGGCATTCATTTCTGTATTCTTTATTTTTTATGCTATTTTTCTCAATTCTGTATGTTTTGTCAATTTTTTTCTAAACAAATATTCTTTATGTTTTTTTGCCCATTATTCTCTATTCTATAAACCCCTATCAACACCCTCTTTATTGTCACTTTCGCCGTTAATTTTGACTTTTGTTTTAAATAATAAAATGCCTAGATCGTTTTCTGCATAAGTTTTTTTAAACTCGAAACTTCTCCGGTTATTCATGAAGGCATTTTCAACTTTTCAATGTTTTACCTGGGATAGCCCCCTGTTTCCATTTCAGAATCGAATGAGATCGAATCCTTGATTGTTTGTTTACATTGAGTGGTATTTATAGATTGTGTTTATTGCAAGCACATGGTCGAGCCTCGTTCTCGATTTCGTTGGTGATTGGGTATATTGCGTTGACGACTGGTACCATTGATAAGAAGGGGGAACAACCGTATATAATTAAATAGGGATACCAGTTAACGGAAGAAAACAAGGTGGGCGACAAATTTGTAACTTGTTTTTCATAGATTCAATAAAATACCGGCTACAATTTCGCAAACGATTTCAGATGTTCACAAGACCGGTCGGGCAAACACCAGTGCTTCTGCACAAGTCCGATGAGATTTTTACTAGACAGGGGCTTCGGGCTACCGTTTAATGTCGCAGACTGCCATCCAAGTCAAAATTTATACAAGTAAACCATTATAGGTCAAAGTACGGTCTTCAACACGGAGCCTTGGCTTACACCGAACAGCAAGCTATAAAGGGCCCCAAAAATTACTAGTGTAAAACCATTTAAACAGGAAAACCAATGGTCTAATCTATATAAGAAACGAGAAACACTTACGAACCACATCAACAAACGACAACTACTTAACATCAGATTCTTAAATCTTTTTTCGTATTTCCTATCTATCTGTATTACATGTACATAGGATTTTTCGGTATACGAATATGGATAGTAATTTTATGTGTATTTTCATAATTTACAGGTCGCACAAAAGGAGCCAAAAGACCAAAGGATGAAAACAAACCTAAAAGATCAGTGTCTGCATATTTTTATTACCTTGCCCAATGCAGAGAAGACGCAAAAGCAAGTGGTAAAGCAATGTCCAAGGTACCAATATTAACATAAAGCTATGATAGTCTTTTCTGCAGTTTTCTGTAAAGGGCAGGGTAATGACTTGGCTTGTAGAATCTTGAAAGTGTGGAAGCCTAAACTTAGAAAAATATTACTTCTATCAGTTTTGCATTAATTTAGTCCCAAGTCATACAAGCTGATTAATGTGACTTTTTAATAGAAATTGATATAGAAATAGTTTATCCTTATCCTGTCTGAAATTGTAACCGGTCTGTAAAAACGCATATTGCAGTACTTAAAAGGCCTTCTGAACCTCCTGTTATTCAAAGTTTTTCATATAAATTGTGGAATAAAAGAAAAAATCGTGTATAAATAACTTGTAGCTGTTAAAAAGTGCATGGAAGCAGTATATTGTAAAAACAATTACCATTCACTCCATACAAATCATCATTCTTGTTAACATTTTCTGTTCCAGTTGTTGTAGAATTTGTATACAATAAGCATGTCTACATACATTCAATTATTTCAAACATGCAATAAGTTAAAAAGGTTTTGATTTTAACACTATGAAATTAGATGCAACAAATTTATTACAAAAGTAAAATAAATGTCTTTTTATCAATAAATGTTTTGGAGGTAATTTGTGCTTTCGAAATTTTATTCTTGCTGAAGTTTTAAACTTTATTATGGACACAGTCTCATTTCATCCTGTTTAGGTTTTCATTTCTACGAAATACCATTGATAATGTCCCCAGTGTAAACTCGGATCCAAATTGAGTCCGGGAACGGAACTATTTCCATGTTTATGTGTGTAGAATATAGAAAAGGGAAGTTTTTTTTACCCACAAGAAAAATTCCAAATATGTGACGGAACATGTCATGATGAGAGAGCTTTACCATAACTTCATTAAAATACAGATCCTGTGTTCAAGCTTTGCTTACAAGGATCTGAAAACTTTTCAATACCAAACACACGAACAGACACATACTTTTGATAAAAAAAAAATTCAAAGTTCTCAAAATCAGATTGGTGAAGCAGATTCTAGGATACTAAAAGAAAAATCAAATTTTATGTTTTCTCTTTACATGAAATAGAATGACTCTCAGGGTTTGACACTTGCTAAATGTATGTACTAGCCTGCAGGGCTAGTGAAATTATTATTCTACTAGTCCTCTTATCAAATCACTAGCCCTCCAAGTGCCTTACTTGGCACGACCCTATCTAGGAGGGTCTGGGGGCATGCCCCCCCAGAAAATTTTGATACAAATGAAGCAAAATCCTGTGTTCTGGAGCATTTCCAGAGGGTTTTGAACATGTTTTGTTTCATGAAATTTCAATGGTTTGCTAATAAAAAATACAAAAAAAAAAAAATTCATATTTTAATCATCTATATTAAGAATGTGTTCGACTTATTTTGAAGACCCCTTTAGATCATTACTTCATCATCCTCCTCATTTTACTTATCACTAGTGCCTTTAATTAAGATGGGTAAATAAGGCATTTACAAATACACCAACAAAAGAGGAAAGGTTTGCCCTTGCTTGTCATAATTCTTCATGGACTCCTTCTTTTCCCTTGTTGTTTGTCAGTTTTTTTTTTGCAGGACGAAATTTTATTCCTAAAAATCTGTATATTTTTACCAGAGACCTATAATTTAGTATATATTATATGTCCGTGATATTGTTTGCCTCAAACTACATCCGAAATACAGCTTTTTCCCCTATAGAAAATTCCCAATTACTAAAAAAAAATGGCTTAAAATTCCTCCCAATAAGTTGTACAATTTTTCCAAACAGTGATGGCATCGGTAGTAATGTATGTAAATTTCGTATTCATGTTATTATTTGGATATTCTGAAAGCACTTTTGAGATCCAGGTTTCTAATCAGAATCATCACGGCGTTTGTAACACACATGGTTTTCAATGTATTAAGTACCATCATTGTTTCAGTTTCTTTCCCCTCCCCAAAAAGTACCTTTCATGTTAAAAATGTCTGAGGTGACAATCAAAATATACATGAATAAACTGATAAACTGTACAATAAAGACAGCAAAGGTCAGCAAAAAATGTGGGATTTGTTGACAATTAATATTTTGTAAAATTCCTAGTTATAAACAAAATTTTGACTAGCCCGTCGGACTACTGTGATGGAAACTTTACTAGCCTCAGGCTAGCGGACTAGCGTTAGTGTCGAACCCTGACTCTTACACAAAGATAATGTAGGACTCCCCAATAGACTGGTGTTTAAATTGGAAACATTGAAGGGTAACTATCATGTAGTAAGGACCACAAAAGGTTTCACTGTCTGATGGGGAAAGTTTGAGTTCCCATATTCATTTTCATCCTTATTGCCCACCAGATCATGATCAACAACATTTAAAAAGATAAGAAAACAAGAATATCCATATATAAAATTGCAAATGTTTTTCTTGTTTTTGAAGAAAAAGAAAAAAATTCCCAGACATGTTCATGTTTATGCTTTTTTTGTGGCCTATTTGAAATAATGAGAAACTTGATACATTACAGGTA
Source organism: Mytilus californianus (assembly GCF_021869535.1). Taxonomy (NCBI): domain Eukaryota; kingdom Metazoa; phylum Mollusca; class Bivalvia; order Mytilida; family Mytilidae; genus Mytilus; species Mytilus californianus. The sequence continues at coordinate 2,206,307 of NW_026262581.1, forward strand.
GGTGAATTTACCAAAGAAGCTTCAGTTAAATGGGGTGTTATGACAGATTCACAGAAAAAGAAGTTCAATGATTTAGCAGCTAAAGATAAAGCCAGATATAATGAAGAAATGCAAGCCTACACAGGAAAACCAATGAAAGATGAAAACAAACCCAAAAGACCACAGTCTGCATACTTCTTGTTTTTGGCTGATTACAGAAAGAAAATGAAAGGTTCAGATATTAGCAATAAAGATCTGATTTGTAGTGGTAAGTCAGATGAAATTGTTAAGTTGCTTACAGTAATTCACAAGGTCTTCTGTGTTTTTATTGGACATTGAGTCCACCAAAGATTGAGAAATTACTGGACAGAATAAACCTTTACTGGACCAAATAAATTTGGACATCTTTTACCCTTCAGCAAATAGTCTCCCATCAACATTTGGTTACCAGAGGCTGTCAGAATTGTTTACTAAACAAAATGGTCAAGAATTCATTAATGTACTGCAATTACAGCCCTCAATGTAGTCTACTGAAATGGTCGCCTGGCGACTTTAAAAGCTGATTGGCGACCAAAAATTCATAATTGGTCGCCATTTGGGCTATTAGAATATTGAAGATCTGGCGACCAGAAATTTTCGGAAATTTGCCCTGATAAAGGTCGGGTTTTAAAAAATTGTCTGAGCGCTTGACAGTAACACAAATTTATACTGTATTTGAAGCGCCTTTTAGATTTAAGCTTGATCTTATCAGCGCTTTATTGCATCAGGCAATTGTAGGTCATTTTTAAGCATTGACTGAAAATGGCACAGATCCATCTATTTTCGTATTTTGCTCTCAGTCACAACTTTGACTATTACGTGCAGTCAGAAAGAAACCCATTAGCATTTGAAGATTGTGTTTATATTGAAAGCACATGGTTGAGCCTCGTTCTCGATTTCGTCAGTTAACAGATGAAACAAGGTTGGCGACAATTTTGTAACTTGTTCTCATAGTCTACGACATTGATTCAATAAAATGTCAGCTACAATTTCGCAAAAGATTTCAGATGTTCACTTGACCTATGGGGCAATCACCAGTGCTTCTGCAAAAGTCCGATGAGATTTTTTTTTGACTGGGCTTCGGACTACCTCTTAACGTCACAGATTGTTACATAAAACTAAATAAATCGTGGTTATTTTACAGTTGATTTATACAAACTATTTTCTACACTTGACAATATAAAAACACAGAACAAAAAATTAATATTTTTATTTAGCAAGGGTTGTTTAGCTAGAAAAAAATGTAGGCGACCTGAGATTATTTCCTGGCCACTGAAATTTTGAGTTTGCGACTAAATTTTCATGTCTGTTGGCCACTTCATTTCAGAGGCTACTTTGAGGGCTGCATTATGATATACTTTCCTCTATCAAAAATTGGTAAAAATAGATTTTTTTTTGTTTTCAATGGTATTACAAAAAAAAGTAAATAAAATGTTCTTTATTGTACAAATTTTTCTTCCTCTTTTTTGCTGAACCAAAGATTAGTTAATAACTGTTATAAAGACAAGATATATGTTTAACGATTCTAAAAAATCACAAGGATGTTGTTTTGTTTTTTTTTGGAGTGGTGGGGTTTGCGCCAAATGGAAAAAAGTCATGTTCACTGAACCTGGCTGAGGAACAATACATACGGTTAACTTCCAGGATTGAGCCTTTTGTTATCCTTCATTGTACAAAGATTGACAACAATTTTGTGCTTTTTGTCTTGCCTGCAACGAAATTGGAGGAAGGCAAGACATTTGTGTTGTTTTTCTGGCAGCATCAACATTTGTTAAGTTTTCTGATTGTTAGTTGGATAAGAACTACTTGTGATAGATCAATAATATTTTCTATAAAAGTTGCATAACTGTCAGTACAGTAGGCCAGACTTGCATATATCTGTGTCTACAGTTTATTATCTATTATTTTTGCATATATAAAGAAGTTAGTAGTTAAACAACTGATGTGTGCAAATATGCTTAAGAAATTTAAAAACAAAACACTGGAATCAATTTCACCAGACAATTGGTTCGACTTGATAAATTACTACTTTAACAAACTTTTGTTCAATGCATTTTGGGATTTGATTTTGATAATTGTTTTCTAATAGCTCTCCATCAAATTATCCAAGTTATGGGGTATACTCTCTTCCATTTTAAAGTGTTTTGCAGCTTGTTATTCTAAAGCATTTGTTTGATTGTATATTTTCTGTATTCCACTGCTTCTACTTGGATATTACTTAAAACATCTTTACAATCATAAATTACTTTATATTTGACTAATAATCTGCAACTGCCAACTTTGATCCAAACCCAGGTGAGCAGTGAAAAAAAAAATTCTGTTGAAATCTGATATTCCCAGACTTGTACATTGACTGGAATAATCCAAACCAGAAAACATCATTTTACAGGTATTCAGAATTTTGTCACTTATTCGGTTCGTGTTGAAAAATGGTGATTGCAATATTAGTAGATGAAAAGGTAAATTACGATTGTAAAGTCCTTTTAAGTTATATTAATTGTATTTAAGTGGAGGATTTCCGATAAAGGTTAAAATGAATGAATTGAGCACAACTCAATGCTCTGTCATTTCATGTTTAATCAGAAACTGAATCGGGACAATACAAAACCGGACAAACAAATGAATCAGCAGTTAAATTTTTTTGGATTGTCAGACCAACAGCATTTTGGTGAAGACTTATTTTATATACATGTAGAACATCAGTTTCATGCATGTGTATCCAGTGATCTGGAAGGATTTTTTCTCTATGGGCCCAGGGCCCCCCAAAAATAAATTCAATGGGCCATTTTTAGAATTAATGGGCCATGTTGTCAAATGAGTGGGCCATTCGTTTACAATAAAAACAAAAAATAAAAAAAGTGTATATTTCACTGTACTTACAAGTATGATTCTAACTAATATCATGGATATTGTTCCTGTGATTTTGTAATTTCAATTTCAATGAATATACAATAACTTCTTACAAACCGGGCAATATTTACGATAACCTTTATTTACAATGTTAAAACTGGTACTGTTCCCTTGTTCATGTTGTTCATGTTCATGTTTTTTTTTTTACATTAAATTTGGGTCTTCGTCGATACCATACTTATTCCAGACGTTCCGTATTAGAGGAAGTTTCTGGCATTTCCTCTGCACTTGTATTATTATTACTTCATCGCGATGACAAGAATAACAGTTAATTGATAAGACACAACAACAATTCGCTGAAGGCATGTTTACAAAATGTCAAAACGAGCCAAAGACCAAAAAAAATGACAAGGACAGTTAAGCCCCTTTTATGGAGACAAATACTATGCTATTCATAAAAAGGCTTTTGGGTTTTTCAAATGAAATAATAGCAAGCTTACTTAAAAGATTATAATTAGAGAAGAATTCTCGCCTGTACTAGCCAATTTTCACAAATTTAAAGTCGTTTATAAAAAAATATATCATGAATGATGGCTAATTACGTTTTTTGGGTAATCAGTCATACCGCATGTTGCTATTATTACCATAGGAAAACACCCGAGACGTCCCAAAAATATATAGGTGCTCCTATCATTGGAGTAAACACTACACAGTTGTGTACTCACAAATGGCGGCACGAAATACGATCGGAAATCCATTTGACGATATCTCAACGTTTCAAAACGAAGTGAAAAATATCATGCGTCACGCGGGCGCTTACATTTGTCAATCTATGCGCCATTTCTGGTCGATAAGCGCAAGGCGCACGTCCTTCCCGATCACTGGTATCTGCTTTTATTTAATTTTACAGTTTTTACAGAAATATTTGTCATTTAGGTGTTTTAAATGCTAATTATGATACAATAAAAAAAGATAGATGCAGGAATTGCTTAAATTTAATCAGTTTCACATATTTAAAATTTCTTTGGTACATACTTGCAGCTGGTAAAGTTTGGGGTGACATGTCAAGTAAAGAAAAGAAACCTTATCAAGATAAAAATGCAGAAGAAGTAAAAAAATATGAAAAAGAGATAAAAGAGTACAAGGAGGTAAGAACAACATGTCAACTTGCTTTAGCAATGAATATTACATGAATGAAAGTAAGGAATACATGCCTGCTTAACAGGGTTCATCTGACCATGAAAATTTTTATGGACCATTCATAAATTTCATATTTGTGAAACTAGTAGCAAGACCTTGACATCAATGATGGTCAACACAGGATATTTTAAAAGAAATATTTTTCACAAAATCCAAAAATGTTGAGGATAATATTTTTTTTGAAACACAAATTCTCTTTCCATATTTCCAACAAAGCATATTTTTATAAGCCCGTTTACGGGACGTATTATGGTATACCGTTGTCCATCCGTCATCAACATGTCGGACTCAAAAACGCTGTAACCAATTTGCATGAAACTTTGGTGAATTATATCTATTGACGTGAGCTCCCTTTCAATTTTTATCAATTTTTATACGCCTGTTGTTTACGGGACGTATTATGGTATACCTTTGTCCGACCGTCTACAACATGTCCGACATTAACTCAAAAACAATTAAACCAATTTGGATAAAACTTTGGTGAATTGTTTATATTTATTGACGTGAGCTCCCTTTAATTTTTTATAAATTTTAGATTTTATGTTTCCGAGTTGTGGGGTTTTATTCATTAAAAAAAGGGGGATTTTCCAGATTAACTTAGGGTTTCACAATATGCTAGACTAACATGTCTAGTGGTGCAATCAGGGTTTTGTTTGTGCATTGGGGTTTATAAAGGGGTACTTTGAGGGGCAAAAAGAAAGGAGGGTTTTACTATAGAACACTATGGGATTTTATTTTTTTTAATTTTCAAATGATTATAAATTGAAAACCGTTTGTGATAGACACAATCTTTTTAATTGAAAATGTTCTAAATGATAAAGCACATCAAATGAAATACAGGGTTAGTCCCCAGGGGTCACCCCCACCCCCTGCCATTTAAGAAAGTTCTATCTTTTAAATGGTTGAGATCCCCACCCCTAAACCATATATAATCTGGTTTGTCATGCTATGATGGTTTGAATGATATACAGGGCAAGTCCCCATGGATCATCCCGACCCCCTGCCATTTGAGAAAGTTCTTATATCTTGTATATGGTCGAGATCCCCACCACTAAACCATATATATTCTGGTTTGTCATGCTAAGATGGTTTGAATGATATACAGGGTTAGTCCCCAGGGGTCATCCCGACCCCCTGCCATTTGAGAAAGTTCTTATATCTTGTAAATGGTTGAGATCCCCACCCCTAAACCATATATATTCTGGTTTGTCATGATAAAGCACATCAAATGAAATACAGGGTTAGTCCCTAGGGGTTACCCCCCACCCCCTGCCATTTAAGAAAGTTCTAATATCTTGTAAGTGGTCAAGATCCCCACCCCTAAACCATATATATTCTGGTTTGTCATGCTATGATGGATTAATGATATACAGGGTTAGTCCCCAGGGGTCATCCCGACCCCCTGCCATTTGAGAAAGTTCTAATATCTTGTAAAAGGTCGAGATCCCCACCCCTAAACCATATATTCTGGTTTGTCATGATAAAGCACATCAAATGAAATACAGGGTTAGTCCCCAGGGGTTACCCCCACCCCCTGCCATTTAAGAAAGTTCTAATATCTTGTAAGTGGTCAAGATCCCCACCCCTAAACCATATATATTCTGGTTTGTCATGCTATGATGGTTTGAATGATATACAGGGTTAGTCCCCAGGGGTCATCCCGACCCCCTGCCATTTGAGAAAGTTCTAATATCTTGTAAATGGTCGAGATCCCTAAACCATATATATTCTGGTTTGAATGATATACAGGGTTAGTCCCCAGGGGTCATCCCGACCCCCTGCCATTTGAGAAAGTTATATCTTGTAAATGGTCGAGATCCCCACCCCTAAACCATATATATTCTGGTTTGTCATGATAAAGCACATCAAATGAAATACAGGGTTAGTCCCCAGGGGTTACCCCCACCCCCTGCCATTTTAGAAAGTTCTAATATCTTGTAAGTGGTCAAGATCCCCACCCCTAAACCATATATATTCTGGTTTGTCATGCTATGATGGTTTGAATGATATACAGGGTTAGTCCCCAGGGGTCATCCCGACCCCCTGCCATTTGAGAAAGTTCTAATATCTTGTAAATGGTCGAGATCCCTAAACCATATATATTCTGGTTTGTCATGCTAAGATGGTTTGAATGATATACAGGGTTAGTCCCCAGGGGTCATCCCGACCCCCTGCCATTTGAGAAAGTTATATCTTGTAAATGGTCGAGATCCCCACCCCTAAACCATATATATTCTGGTTTGTCATGATAAAGCACATCAAATGAAATACAGGGTTAGTCCCCAGGGGTTACCCCCACCCCCTGCCATTTAAGAAAGTTCTAATATCTTGTAAGTGGTCAAGATCCCCACCCCTAAACCAGATATATTCCTGTTCATCATGTCGCGAACATTTGAATGACGTATAAGGTCAGTCCCGAGGGGTTCCCCCCACCCCCAATGTTCTAATATCTTGTAAATGGTTGAGATCCCCACACCTTAACCATATATATTCCTGTTCGTCATGTCTTGAACATTTGAATGATGTATAGGGTCAGTCCCAATGGGGTTCCCCCACCCCCAATGTTCTAGTATCTTGTAAATGGTCGAGATCCCCACCCCTAAACCATATATAATCTGGTTTGTCATGCCAAGATGATTGGAATGATATACAGGGTTAGTCCCCAGGCATCACTAATGCATATACTTTACTGGACCAAACCAATTTTCACTGGACTTTGTCCAATGTTAGGCGACACTGGGAATTTCGCATTATGGGAGCTTCGTTTGGGAGACTTCGTAACAGCATCCTGTTACAATCATTTCTTGTTGAATATAAATTCAATTCATATAACCAATTTTAAGTTCTTTGACTACATTTATTCAGAAACCTAATATGTCAAATATTTAATTACAATCCAAATTCAGACTTGTATCAATCTTGAATATTGTGTCCATTTTTGCCCAAACTGTTGAGGGTTGGACCTTTGTGGGTGTATCCAGCTGCGCTCAGCGAAGCAGTTTATTGATTTTACTTTTCCGAGTTACGGGGTTTTATTCATTAAAAAAGGGGGATTTTCCAGTTTTCAGGCAATAACTCGAAAATGCTTTGAGCAGTTTTTGTGAAACTTTAGTGAATTGTTTATATCTATTGATGTAAGCTCCCTTTCTATTTATATAAATTTTAGAATTTACGTTTCAGAGTTATGGGATTTTATTCATAATAAAGGGGGGATTTTTCAGTTTTCAGACAATAACTCCATAAGTGCATTGAGCAGTTTTCATGAAACTTTGGTGACTGGTCAGGGGTTAAAAGATTTTGTTACAGCTCACTAGCCCAGGACTTATTGGTAGCAGGATTTCACTAGCCCTGTTGAAAGAACTGCTAGCCTGAGTATACCTTACAAATTCAGAGTTTGCTGCATAATAAAAAGTGGGTGTCCCTTATTTTGAAGGCGGCATTATTCACAGTATTTAATCAAATAAATTAAATCAATTTTTGTTTTATTAATTATAACAAGGATCTTTAGATGTACTATGGGTTGTTAAATATTTTCGGACACAGAAAACATATTTATTCATACTGTCATGTGAAACCAGTAGTTCAATTCATATATTTGTTGTTCCCACATAGTGACATACAAAGCAGACTTCATTAGCGTGATCAGGAAAAAAAACAGTAAAATTCACAAAACATCGTCTCTAGTTTATCATCAGCAACAGCCAACCTTGACCAGGGGAATCTTTCTGTCCCTGTAACTATAAATGTTCTTTTCTGCTTTTCGTATTTGGCATTTTTTTTGGATGAATTTTCAGTCTCATTACCCTCTTCATCTACCTTTTTTGTTTTGAAACTGATGAAGTTCCTGGGGTGCCCGTGCTAAAATATTTAGAAATATGACGGCGGCGGCGTCGTCGTCCAAAGACACATTAGTTTTCGCACTCTAACTTTAGTTTAAGTGAATGGATCTCTATGAAATTTTACCATAAGGTTCAATACCACAAAAGGAAAGTGGGGATTGATTTTGGGGGTTATGGTACCAACAGTTAAGGAATTAGGGGCCAAAAAGGGGTAAAAAATGAGCATTTTTGTAACTTCCAGATATAACTTGTGTGTAAGTATATGGATCTCTCTGACATTGTACCACAAGGTTCCATATCACAAAGGGAATGCTGGGATTGATTTTGGGGGTAATTGCCTCCAAATTTTAGGAATTGGGGGCCAAAAAGGGGCAAAAAACAAGCGTTTTTCTAGTTTCATGACAATTACTTGTGTGTAAGTGTATGGATCTTTATGAAATTGTACCACAAGGTTCCATATCACAAAGGGAAAGCTGGAATTGAGTTTGGGGGTAATTGTCCAAAACTTTTAGGAATTTGGGGCCAAAAAGGGGCCTAAAAACAAGCATTTTTCTAGTTTCCAGACAATAACTTGTGTTCAAGTGTATGGATCTCTCTGAAATTGTACTGCAAGGTACCATATCACAAAGGGAAGGCTGGGATTGAGTTTGGGGGTGATGAATCATAAGGGGGTTCAAAAAATTTGGGGGAGGGATTTTTTTTTCCTTTTTTTTACCTTAAAATTTTCCATTTTAAATTGGTTATTTCTGATATATATATAAAAGCAAATAATAATGATATGGTTTGTATAGGTAAATTAAAAATTTTTAAGTTCTTAGACCACTTTCATTCTGTGTCAGAAACCTATGCTGTGTCAAATATTTAATTACAATCCAAATTCAGTGCTGTATCAAGCTTGAATGTTGTGTCCATACTTGCCCCAACTGTTCAGGGTTCGACCTCTGCGGTCGTATCAAGCTGCGCCCCAGCGGAGCATTTTATTAAAACATGTACAAAATCAGTTAAAATTCTATCCCGACTAATCCAGTCGTTATATTCCGACTCACTATCGATCGCTACTACGAGAGGACACTGACCGATAGAGGGGGCTGAATCATTTGAGTTATTCAAATTCTTGGAATCACGGATGACGTAACTGAATCTGATTGGCTAAGATAAAATAGTGATGAAGGGATTTTCTGCTTTCTATTTTGGAAACCCAAACTATTTTTTGTTACTAGTCTGTCGGGCATATTGGGTTACACGTTTTTTGATTGCCTGAATGCGTAAATTCTCTAGTCGCGGGCGTCGGGCTAGTGGTTTTTTAACCCCTGCTGGTTTATATCTATTAAAATAACCTCCCTTTTGTTTTTTTTATAAATTATGACATTTAGGAGTTGTGGAACTTTATTCTTTGAAAAAGTGACGGGCGTATCATGCGCTCATGGCACAGCTCCTTATTTATTATATTTACATTGTTATATTTTCCCCTATTTGATTGATTGCAAAATGAGAGAAAAACCTGAAGACACAATAGTTGAAAGTCTTAATGCAAAGTAGTTATGTAGAGTAAATCATCTCAAAATTCATTTTCAGAATGGTGGAGCATCAGCAGCAAAGAAAGCCAAAGTAGTAGAGGAACCTAATGGTGTGTCAGAGGAGGAGGAGGATGAAGAAGAGGAGGATGAGGAAGAGGATGAAGAAGAGGAAGAGGAAGATGATGAATGAAGAGATATATTTTATTATGGTGGCCAGTCCTAAACACCTGATGTGCAAAATTCCAGTCCAAAAACATCTTTTATTAATTGAAAACTAAACAGTTATTTAAAAGCGAACATTGTTTTTTTTTGTAATTCAGTTATATTGTAACAGAAAGAGTTGTCATCAAATATTTGTGGATATTAAGTTATTTTTCGTTATAAATTAGTATATATGCTGACTTGGGGGAAAAAGAGCAGTTAATGAAGACTTATCCAAGTCTTTGTATAAAAATGGAAGTATTAGAATGAAGTAGAGTGTTAACTTCTTCCTATCAACAAATTTTACAACTTCATGTAGTAATCTTTTCTTGCTATTTTCAGTTATAATATATTACGAAATACATGACAATTTTTTTCATAGTTTTATGTTCTACACATATCAACTCAGGGGACATTTGCTTCAATGTTGATTACGTGTCCACTTAATGTTTTCATTATTATTCATTATCTCAATCAGGAAAAGAAATTTAATAGGTTTCAACAATAACATATTTGATTTAATATGTTTCCTGGTTGAATTATTCATTGACATTTTCATGTAGTAATGTATATAATCACTCATTTTCATGAAATTACATCTAATGGCATAGTAGTTTTATGATTTATGTTAGCATAAAATCAAAAGAATGGACACTCCCATCTGGTGCTCTATGGTTGTATTTATATATGTCTTATTTTAACTAGATTTTTACAACATCAGTCCATTTTATCATGTAGTTTTTACCATCATTGCTTGTATATGTCATATAGAATTAAAGAAAATATTGGTAATCAGCGTTATTATTGTTCAAAGGAGTGTTTAGCTTCCCTGGTGGTTTCATGTTAGCTAGCTTACTGTAGCTTACTGTAAGTATGGGAGGTTGTGTTTTATTTGTACCATGGTCAAATCAGACTTGAAAATTGGTATTTGGTGCTTCTCCTCAAATCACATTGCATTGAGTAGTGAATTTTATAATCTAAAATGGATCTGTTGAGGCATTCAAATGAGATAATTCAATGTAAAATTTCATAGGGGATGATCAATTGTAATTTAATACTTTGAAAGATTGAACCCGACTCAAGATGGTTGCAATATACATAGTGTTTTAAAGTAAAATATCTGCAAATATGCTCTAAATCATCGAGCAAGATGAGGGTTTTTTATGCCCCTGTCGTAGCAGAGGGAGCATTAAGTTTTACCCTTGTCCGTCTATACGTATGTCCCAAAGTTGGTTTCCGTTCTCTAACTTCAGTTTGCCTGACCCAAATGTTATGAAACTTGTACACAATGCTGATTACCACAAAACACAGATCAAGTTTGAATTTTTGTGGCGTCACTTTAACCATTCTAGAGTTATGCCCCTTTACAAATGGAAAAATTGCTGTATTTTTCATTTCCGTTCTCTAACTTAAGTTTGCCTCAACCAAATGCTATGAAACTTGTAAACAATATTTATTACCACATAATACAAATCAAGTTTGAATTATGGTGGTGTCACTTTAACCGTTCTAGAGTTATGCCCTACAAATGGAAAAATTGCTGAAGTTTCCGTTCTCTAACTTTTAGTTTTTATACGACTGCAAAAAAAATTTTGCAGTCGTATATTTGGTATGATGTTGGCATCATCGTCGTCGTCCGAAGACACATTGGTTTTCGCAATCTAACTTTAGTTTAAGTGAATGGATCTCTGTGAAATTTTACCATAAGGTTCAATACCACAAAAGGAAGGTTGGGGGTTATGGTACCAACAGTTGAGGAATAAGGGTCCAAAAATAAGCATTTTTCTAGTTTCAGGACAATAACTTGTGTGTAAGTATGGATCACTATGAAATTGTACTACAAGGTTCCATATCACAAAAGGGAAAGCTGGGTTTGAGTGTGGGGGTAATTGCCCTAAATGTTTAGGAATTTGGGGCCAAAAAACAAGCATTTTTCTAGTTTCCAGACAATAACTTGTGTTCAAGTATATAGATCTCTCTGAAATTGTACTGCAAGGTACAATACCACAAAAGCTTTTGAAAAGTCAAGTATTAGCAGATCTGATTGTTCTCCATTTTCCAGGTTTTTATACGACAGCAAAAAAATTTTGTGGTCGTATATTGGTATGACGTCGGTGTCGTCGTCCGAAGACACCCATTGGTTTTCGCACTCTAACTTTAGTTTAAGTGAATGGATCTTTTTGAAATTTGACCATAAGGTTAAATACCACAAAAGGAAGGTTGGGATTGATTTTGGGGGTTATTGTACCAACAGTTAGGGAATTCGGGGCCAAAAAAAAGCATTTTCTAGTTTCGGTGTATTGATCTCTCTGAAATTATACTACAAGTTTCCATACCACAAAGGGATGGTTAGGATTTGCTTTGGGGGGTTATGGCTCAAACCGTTAGGAATTAGGGGCAAAAAAGGGGGGAAAACAAGGTTGTCCTGGTTAATGGACAAATACTTTAGTACAAAACATAATTTAAAGCAGTGTAAGGGAGATAAATCAAATACATCATTGAAATTATCTCCCTTACACTCCTTTTAAATTATGTGTAAAGTAATGGTTAATGAACAATAAAGATAATTTAAAACAGTGTAAGGGAGGTAATCCAAATACAACGTTTTGGTTACTTCCCTTACACTTCTTTTAAATTATGTTTAAAGAAATGCATATTTATAAAGGAAGACCAGTAAAAATATCTGCAAATGTTGCATTTTTTTTTTTACAAAAAAATCCATATGAAAGATTTGACACTATATTTTTAATTCTATTATAAAATAGATTAAGTTAGCACTTTGGTAAATTTAAATGGGTAATTATGGTTTCCAACTCCATTGGAAATTTGAATTGAGATTATGACAATATCTTGAGGGGAAGAATTTTTTTGGGGAAAAAAGGTGGGGGAATAAAAAGAAATTGTGGGGGGTCAATTTTTTCTCATTTCAGATTTCAGAAATTAAAAAGAATTATTCTTCAAATATTATTTTTTTTTTCAAATTTCAAATATTGAAAAATTTCAAGAAGTAATCTTTAATTGCACAGTATGGCGCATTAGATTTGTAAAATCTTTGATCACATTTATTTATTTGTTATGCCGAATCTAACAGTGTATTTAGATTTTTAATTTTGGGTCCAGTTTTCAAATTGGTCTACATTAAGGTCCAAAGGGTCAAAAATTAAACTTTGTTTGATTTTAGCAAAAATTGAATATATGAGGTTCTTTAATATGCTGAATCTAAACATGTATTTAGATTTTTGATTTTTGGCCCAGTTTTCAAGTTGGTCCAAATTGGGGTCCAAAATTAAACTTTGTTTGATTTCAACAAAAATTGAATATATGGGGTTCTTTGATATGCTGAATCAAACCATGTATTTAGATTTTTTATTTGTGGACCCCGTTATCAAATTGGTTCATATTGAGGTCAAAAGGGTCCAAAATTAAACCTCTGTTTGATTTCATCTAAAATTGAATTATTGGGGTTCTTTGATATTCCAAATCTAACCGTGTATTTAGATTTTTAATTTTGGGTCCTGTTTTTTAAATTGGTCTACATTAAGGTCCAAAGGGTCCAAAATTAAACTTAGTTTGATTTTAACAAAAATTGAATTCTTGGGGTTCTTTGATATGCTGAATCTAAACATGTGTTTAGATTTTTGATTATGGGCCCAGTTTTCAAGTTTGTCCAAGTTGGGGTCCAAAATTTAACTTTGTTTGATTTTAACAAAAATTGAATATATGGGGTTCTTTGATATGCTGAATCTAACCATGTATTTTGATTTTGGACATTGGACCATAATAGGTAAATTAAAAAAAATCAAGTTCTTAGACCACTGTGTCAGAAACCTATACTGTGTCAAATATTTAATAACAATCCAAATTCAGAGCTGTATCAAGCTTGAATGTTGTGTCCATACTTGCCCCAACTGTTCAGGGTTCGACCTCTGCGGTCGTATCAAGCTGCGCCCCAGCGAAGCATTTTATTTGTGATGTCATCGATACATTCAAGGAGTTGTGTTTCGCATGATCTTTTACTTCTGAAGCCGTGTTGTAGTTGGTATAGGATGTTATTTACCTCTGCATGTTTCATGATGTTACTGGTGACTATATGTTCTACTATTTTGCAGCAGATACATGTTAGGGATATTGACCTATAGTTAGCTGCTATGTATTTCTGGCCTTTCTTATATGCCGGAGTGACATTTGCAGTTTGCCAGTCATCGGGTATCTTTCCTTTCTCCTTTGAAAAATTGTATATGATGGTTAAGATTGGAGCAATTTCACTGGCTAGTTCTTTCAGAATCATTGGCTTGATGTTGTCTGGTCCAGCAGCCTTGTGTGGTTTTAGATTTTTCAGTTGTTTTTCCACTCCATTATTTGTGATGATTATTTGTTCGCTGACTTGTCTGGATAATTTTCTGGTAGATCTGACATGAGTGTTTTCTTTTCAAAATCTCGTTTACTGATTGGACATGCAGCAGAGAAGACTGATTGAAATTGATCATTTAGAATATTTGCTTTATTTATTGGGTCACTTTCTAATTTCCCATTTCTTCTAAGTGGTGCTACTCCATTTTTATCACTTTTCTTGTGTTTGATATAGGTCCAGAATCTTTTTGTTGGTGAACGGATGTCCTCGTTATCTTCTGGAGTTATTACGTCTTCTATATACTTCCAATAGGCTTGTCTTGATTTTCTTTGGATGGTTTGTTTCAGTTGTTTAAATCTTTTAAATCAGTAGCATGGTTTGATTTCTTTTTCTTTTTATATGCTCAGTCTCTTCGCCTCATAAGTTTTTTGATTTCCTGGGTTATCCATGGGTTTTTGTCCTTAGTCTTGCATACTTTGGAAGGTATTTGCTGGTTAGTACTGCTTTCTAGGTCTTCTTTGAACATGTTCCAGAGTATTTTGATGTGTGTCTTCTTGATCAGGCTTTCTTTTTGAATTTTGATATAAAGCAAATTCATATCCTCTTTTATGCTGTCCCATTTATATTATATTAGCTCTTCTATACAGTTGGACTATTCCTGGCTTTTGTTTGTTTGTCATTGGATTGGTGTTCATTTCTGAATACACAATATCCTGGTCTGAAATTCCTGGGATGACATCAAGTTTCATCATGTTACTAGGACAGTGACTTTAAAATTGTGTCTAATTCAATAGTATACCGACAAAAAAAAAATAATAGTGTTTATGGAAATCCCTACTCTGTCCGAAAAACAGTCAATTTCTAAAAGTTCACACGTCCTAAATTAAATTGTTAATAACAGACCCCAATTGCTACTATATTATAGACTGTGTAAATTACAACGTTTGAACCTGAATTTATCTTAGTTCTTTATACCCCGGGTAAAAAAAATCATCATGAAACACGCGTCTAATTTCCAGCAAACCGTATATTAATATATTGTTGAATCCTCAAAAAAAGGGGGGGGGGAGTGTTGACTAACTTTGCGCAGATATAAATTTACATGTAAAATATTAACGGTTTTCAGCATTCTATGTTAGAGTTTATAAAACGGAATACATTTCTATTTAATTCGGGTTTAGCTAGTCTAACCTATTTGTCATCACTAAACGAAAGTCGTTTGTCCAACCGTCTGGTATCTGAAAACACATTTTATCACTAGTATGAAAGCACCGATGGCATTTTTCTTATTATACCACCGCCGTACGGCGAGTCGACGGGGCTTTTAAGCTTTTCTCATGACGATGATATACGTCCGTACACCCATTCGAAATTGGTTTCCGCTCTCTTACTTTAGATTACATCAAGCAAATTTCAGGAAACTTATACACACTGCTTATTTCCACAAGAGACAGATCAAGTTCGATTTGCAACCAGATCAAATGTATAGTTTTCGAGTTAGGCTAGCAGGGGTGTCCGTGTCCTTCAGACACATTCTTCTTTTATTTTTGGTCTTTCTTAACTTTCATGTATCATAAAAAGTATGTACCAAGCCTGAAGGATTTAAAATTTATATATAAATATGCAGTTCAGTTCGGGAAATCATCGGGGTAAAATCGGTATGATTATCGTTAATCAATGACTCGTCTTAATTTAATTTTACGACAATGAAATTGAGGTAAAATGGCCCATAATTTAGTAACCTAATCATCCTCATTCTTTACAGGGAAATAGGTAAAAACAGTCGTCGACTTTCGGCTAAATGGTTGTTGGAATGTGGTTGGATGCGTTATTCAGTCTCTGAGAATGCGTTATACTGTGGCCCTTGTGTAATTTTTGGTCGAAAGGAAGCAAATGAGAAACTTTTTATTAATAAAGTTACAGATTGGTCCAATTTGTCTTGCTTCGTAAAGCGCCATATCAGGGAAGGTTCTCCACACTGTCACTACCAGGCAATGGCAGATAACTTTGTACACATACATGCAAAAGATTCTGCTGATGAAGCGATCATATACAAACTTTCTGAATTCAAAAAGACACAAGTTCTTAAAAATCGTCATGTTCTTTTGAAGATCATTGAGACACTTTTGTTATGCGGGAAACAAAATATTGCAATACGTGGACACACACCAGAGCTTAGTAATTTTTTGGCAATTTTAAACTCAAAGGCACAGGGCGACGACATTTTAAGGGACCATTTAGCAAACAGTAGTAGCAGGGCAAAATATACGTCCCCTGATATTCAAAACGAAATAATAAACATCATCGGCAATCAGATTCGTACATCGATAGTTGAAAGCTGCAACAACAGTAAGTTTTTCACATTAATCGCAGACGAAACAACTGACACATCTACCCGTGAACAGGTATCTGTATGTCTACGCTACTTGGAGAGAGACACTATCACAAACAAAATATCTATTAAGGAAGACTTTCTAGATTTCGTGATGGCCACCAGCACTACAGGTGAACATTTGGCAGAACTTTTGATTGAAACTCTGATCAGTGCAGACATTATTACCATGAATATGAGGGCACAAGGCTATGATGGGGCCGCCAATATGTCTGGTAAATATAAAGGGGTTCAAGCAAGAATATGTCAAATTGTTCCAGATGCTATGTATGTTCACTGTAAATCTCATTGCTTTAATTTGGCCATAGTCCATAGTTGTAAAGATACATCAGTTAGAAATGTAATGTCAACCGTACAGGAAGTTGCCTTTTCGTTCGATTATTCATCGAAAAAACTTCAAGCATTTTACCAAGAGTTGGACTCCGATGCAACTACAAAAGAAAATATGGACAAGCGGACCAAATTGCGAACCCTTTGCGAAACACGATGGACGAGTCGATCCGACGCGCTTTACACATTTAAAACATCGTTTCCGGTGGTGGTTCATGCGTTGGAACGATTGCGAGATAATGGAGATGACAAAGCCGGACAGTACCTTGCATCTATTACAAGATTTGAATTTATTATTGCTCTTGTAGTTTCGGAGCACATTTTACAGAGTACGGTGTATCTGTCGAATATCTGCAAGGTATCGAATGTGATCTGTTGGAGGCTACAAAAGAATGTAGAACTGTTATTGAGTTGTTACGAGCCGAACGAAGTGATGAATCTGTTTGGAATGAGATTTACCAATCGGCATTAGATTTATCCGAACCCTTCGATATCGTTGAAAATATGCCGAGGCGATGTGGTCGACAGACTACCAGAGCCAATCACCCTGCAAACACGCCAAAACAGTATTGGAAAGTCTCATTATATTTCGCGTTCATAGACCACATGATAATGGAACTGGAGTCGCGTCTGATATCATCAGACAATCGCTTCTCTGCGCAGTATCTGCTTCCTCGTGTTGTAGAAAATATAACAAACGAACAAATCGCAACATTGTTTGAGACATACGAGACTGACCTGACATGTAATTTAGACGAATTCAATCGGGAGGTCGCTCGATGGCGAACACGCTGGTGTATCACACCTCGCGATCAGATGCCAACTTCGCTGTGTGAGACACTCGATGCGGTAAGCCCAGTGCTTTATCCTTCTATAGATACTATATTAAGTATTATGTTGACAATGCCGGTAATAAGTGCTACCGCGGAGAGATCGTTCAGTGTACTACGTCGGTTGAAAACATATGTACGATCAACCATGAATAACGACAGGTTATCATCGCTGGCATTAATGCATATTCATCGGAATTTCAGTGTCAATATTGACAAAGTAATGGAGAAGTTCGTTTCCGCCAAGACCCGAAGAGCAGATTTTGGACAATTTTGAGTAAATTCTGTCTCGCAAAAATGTGTTGTCTGTGTATTCAATTTACCATGATTCACCCTATTCAGAAGAATTCTGAATAGTTTTGCATTCTTGAATTGTCTATAAGTCATATGTATATGTAGCACCTCTTTTAACCCTCCTATGACCGAAAACAGAAAAAAAAATATTTTCAGCATAAAATGGTCCCAAAATTTTTTCGCCTCGCTCCGCTAGGCGGTGGATAGCGTACACATCCTTTTACTCTAGCTACGCCCCTGGACACAATATAAACATTCGGATTTTGTGCTTAAGGAACTTCTGAACATACATTCAAGCTGGTAAGTATCTTTGTTTATGGCTAATATGTTAGTACATTAAAATTTGTATCATATAGTTATAATTTGACACAGAATAATGCTTGCGTATATCAAAATTTAAAAGTTGTTTTTCGTTTCTAATGCAAAAAAAGAAAAGTGATGTCTTAACTGTCTGTTACATCACATATTTCGTTATGATACAAACATGCCGTCAATTATTCCGAAAAAAAGCTACAGATGCACACAATTTAAGATTATTGAAAATTCGGTGTCATGGTTTGGTTCAGTAGTGTCATGGTTTAGTTCATGTTCGACATGGTTCAGTTATGTGATTCCTGTCGTGTATAATGGAAGAGTAACGATCAAAATAAACAGACATTATGTGCAACTATTGAAATACTGCTAAACAAATATTTTCGCTGATACTATTTTTCGCGTTTAACCCATTCTATCCTATTTTGAGGCAATATATTGTAGCCGTTTCCTTTTGTTGTTTTGTTCTCATACGAGTAGATCTGAGTTTCACATATATACGTTGATCTTCTACTCGCGAAAATACATCGCCTGAAGAAAATTAGTTGTCTACAGTAAATTTAAGATATTGTCATTAAAGTTATCACTATTAGAGAACACGCATGTATAAAGATTTCACGAGGGTAATATATTAATGCATTTCAATAGCAATTTTCTTTAAAAGTGGTTTTATTCGGAATACAAAAGGACCTAAGAAAGCACATAGTAATATATAATAAGAAGAAGCGGTATGATTTCCAATGAGACAGCTATCCACCTAGACCAAATGACGTGAAATTTAGATCGCCGTACGGCCTTCAACAATTAATAAAACCCATGAATCTTAGCAAGCAATTAAAGGCTCCGACAAAATTAAAATATACAGTAACAAACGACAGCTACTGCATTACAGAATCTAGACTTAAGGGCATATGATACAGTTACAGGGGAGGTAATGACGTTGCTAACACATGTCAAAATGTTATTTTCGCGACGTCAAACTGTGGCATATCAGAAAAAGATGCATTTTTCGACTTATTTTTATATTATGGACCTATTTCTAATTCAAAATTGTGATCTTTCATATATTTAAATTCGTAACTTTGAATTTCAAAGTAATTTTCATATAAATTTCACTTATAGTTTATTAAAAAAAATAATAAACTGTTTTCCATGCTAGCATTTTGTTCAGTGGAGGGTTGAAGACTGTATGGTGCCCTCTCGATATCGTTTGGTTAGATTTGTAGTTGGGTTACTGTATCATGGTCGTATAACACCCCCACCCCACCCCATCGCCTTTTATTCATCATAGACATAATCTGGTTCAAATAAAAGCAACAGATGAATAGAGAGCTAGAAAAAATGTAAAACAAAGATTATTGTTTTACTAGCTGCTACGTTTTGCATAATTCATTTGGACTACTGATCGACATGAAAGCATCTCGTCAAGGCAAATCTGAGACTACTGTAACACGGTGTTATAGTAGTCTCAGGGCAAATCAAATAGGAATCCGGGTCCGTTCGCCTAAAATCATGTTCGCTCCCATTCATGTTCGCCCCCATTCAAGTTCGCAACCTTCATGTTCGCACACTTTTCAAATTTTACATATATATGTTAAATATAACTTATACAGAACGGTTCATGACTTACAAAAATGTTTCTCGTAAGAATTTTTTGTGAAATGAGTCCCTGATATTGCTATAAAATAAAGAATAAGATAAGTTTTTTTTATTGTGTTAAAATAAAGTGACATTCTTAAAACGTAAACAGGTTTCCATTAGTGTTTTGTGAATTATTTTGAACAGAGACATATATACACATGTGTATATATGTCTCTGTTTTGAAGAAATGTGTCATGATGATCAAGTTCACTCATCTAAGATTTGTTAAATAAAGGCGGAAGATACAAACAATAATACTAAATTAGATTTGTAAGTACCAATTAACAGTAATAATCATAAATAATTAACATTTAAGAATTATAATCATCTAATCACAAAAAAAAAAACAATTTTTCATTTAGAAAATTCACGAATTTTTATTAAAAAAAAACAGAATAGATCTATAAATCTTAAAACATTGAATGATTAAACCTGTACTTGAATAAAAATAGGGTGCGAACGAACCCAGAGGGCGAACGTGTTTTGGGAGCGAACGGACCCGATACCATCAACTAGTCCCCTTCAATTTCGTTGAGGGGCCTCGGTGGTCGAGTTGTCTAAGTAGTCGCAGAGACATATATACACATGTATATATATGTCTCTGGTAGTCGTAATACTGGATCACTAGCCAGTCAACACTGATGTTGTGAGTTCGAATCCCGCACGGGGCAGGTGCACTCGACTCCAATCTTAATTGACTAGGATTGTCACTTTTAAAATTCCTACCGAAGGTCGGTCAGGTTCTCTCCGTGCACTCCGGCTTCCTCCACCAATAAAAACTTACCGCCACGAAATAGCACAATAGTGTTGAAAGTGGCGTTAAAACACCAATCAATCAATCAATTTCGTGGAGGCATACACAAGAATTGCGGACAGCTCAGCTGGATGGCTTTATCAGCTACCACACAGAGAACCGTAATCATTGAAATTTTTTTAACGTTATTGTCTATGGGGAATTATGACCACTAGCTAAATAAATGAATACTATGTCTTATTTATAAATCTCATATAAAATTAATAAATCATAGAGATCTCACCAATTTTTTAGCTTTGAAATGGTGTAATAAAATCCACTTTATCTTGATATTTACTGGTGTCCCTATCATGTTGAACGTCGGGTTCTCTTTTGGTTGAGATATGTTAAATTACGAGGTATACATATTTTATAAAAAATCATGTTAAATTCATTTTTTATTGTAAATCAAATTAACAAATTATACAGTATTGGCAAATAATTTTCCTATCAAATGGTATTAGAATCGTCATTTTAAAATAATGTTTACTGTTGTCCCTAAGCATTTGAAAGTGAAACTTCATTATTTATGAATACGATGTATATTCATTCAACTAAGATTGACCGTAGTCAAAGACAAATTGGTCTTGTTATTTAGTTGAATTCTCATTTTTATGATGTGAACTTCTTTTCTAATTACATCCATCATTTTAAATATCTAGTTAGGTTTTAAACAATATATTAATTTCTATTATACCAAAGAGTTCTTTAAACATCAAAATTTTAAAAGTAGTGTGGTTTTGTTGACATCTTGAAGAAAAATATGCAAAAAGTGTTGTTTTTTTTTTTCGTTTTTTTGTTAATGGCTCTGTCTAATTAATCTTATTTTGATTTGAGTAATTATATTATTATTATCAAATATTTGAATACACAATTGCATGATTGTATTATTGAAAAAAAATGTCTACGAAATCTGAAAAACTAAATTGAAATAGAAAAGATGACAACGTGCAATTTTTAATGTTATTCAAAACATACAAAGTTTTATACAAGTTTTGTATAATGAAAAGGTATAGGGAATATTATTCTTATCATTATAAGAAATGATCAGAGAAGTAAATGCAAGTATTTTGAATGTATACAGTAAGATATCATAGCATCAAAATCATTGTTAGGATATGCTATCTTTATGTTCTCCTTCATACATTAATCTTATTGTTTAGTACAAGGATTTGTATAGTACTATACAAATCCTTGTTTAGTATATCCATAAAATGTCGTTTAATAATACAAATGACGAAAAACATCGAGGTCCCCTTTAAGAAAAGCTCCATAATTATCGATCTCAGCTAACATATAAACACGATTGTGTCAATATTTACATAGTATATTGTTTAAGCGTCCCATGGTGCCACGGCAAATCCTTTCCGGTGCGGTATCACTATTCAATACCATATGTTACTATTTTACCTTATCATTGAAGTATTATATTGAAAATATAGTAGTCCATGCAAAAGAGATTGTTGGGAGACCCCCTTTTTTATTTTTTGCAGTTAAATATTAAACCCTGACCACATGCACACCTTCAATATATGTACAAACCACTAAACTTTAAGGAGAAAGTCTGCGGTTTTATTTACTGATATCTATGTCTAGTTAAGGGTAGTGAATTATGTAAGTTTTATGTTCCTAGAGGACAGGAAAATATTACAATTTAATCCACAGGTGTTAATGAGTTTACGTGTTACATACATCAAATAAAATTCAGCATGGAGTATACATCTGGCTTATACAATGTCAATGTCGAATACATGTGACCTACCCATATCAAATAAAATCTAAAATTGACAGTAAAAAAATGTACATCTTGTCATATTTATGATATTGCCTTCTGTAGCTTTTATTTATATGTTTATGAGATTTCAACCCTCCCTCTATACCTCTAGCCTATGTAGAACTTGATAAACAAAACACAGCAATACGCACAGTAAAACTCAATTTAAAAGAAGTCAGAGTCCGATGTCAGAATAGATAACAAAAGTCTTTTAAGACACTAAGCAAAATGGCAATGATACACTGATAAATTAACTAAAGGACTACTACAGCAATAACTGACATGCCAGCTCCACACTTCAATTAAACTGACTGAAAGATTATGTATTCGTCATATTCATAAATTGTCTATCCTTTTCCAGAATCACGTTGAAGAGTTAAATGCTTTTTTTTTTATATAAAACATAATCTAGATAATACTCAAGCCTGCTTGATGTTGAAAGGAATTTTGTATATTGGGTTTTCATCTAACCCAATTAAAAAGAAATTTACAAGGATAGATCAGTTTGCCTGCGGCTTTTATTGAACTTGTTAAAATCAGAAACACCGATGATAAATTATTTGGACTATCTTAAAGCTTCCGAAAAGGTCGTGTGTAGTATAAACAGGGTTACAAATTCATACAATAAGAAAATTTACTAGATTAAGAAAAAAAATTAAAAAAAGTATTGATCAAGAGATATACATATATTATAAATATAGGAAATATAATAACATGTAAACGTATCTCTTTTGAACCATCGTTAACAGAAAATATTCTTTCTTCATCATAGGGCATGCACAACTTTTCTTTTTTTTTAATTATTTCTTTCCTATCGGCAATTTCTTCATCATTCATCTATGTATAGTGTACGCGGATTTTCTTTCTTAAATCCAACTGCGTTCGGAATTATCGTATAACAGCTAATATCATAAATTACCCTATAGGTATAACGTCAAAGTGACATCTATTGGCGGGGTGTTCGTTTAGGGGGGTTATCTTATCTTATCTACTGGTGGCCACAGACCACAATTAAATTCCCCTATTAGTTCTTTATAACGTTTTGTTTCATTAAAAAAAATGCACCTTGCATTTTTGTCAAATCTTTTGTGTGTGTAATGTATAGTACTAGTCCAAAAATATATCCAAAATTCAGAAAGATTGAACCAATGACTCTTACAAATTTAGCCAATACACATCCATACCCCTATGGACAAGTCAAGAGATGTTCCGAAAACTGTAAATATCACCTTTTTGCACCTGGCCTAATCACTCTTTCCATATCAAAATCAGTTAAAATACAACATCCAAAAGTTTATTTCACCTCTCTTCTTTTATTTCCACCCAAAAAAAACTAAGAAATGAGTGAGGAAGGGAAAGAAAAAAAATTAAGAAAAACTACACTCTAATTAAAAGGAACTATATTCGTGATCATTAATTGTGGTCTTGGGCCTGGTCACCAGACGATGAGAACAAGATGGAAACCAAAATAGAAAAGTAACACGAGTTATCTCGCCTTGAAATGTCCGTAATTCTTGTACATGCTAAATTTGTTTATATCAGTGGAGTCCAATGATGAATTATGCAGTAAAGTGGCAGTTTATAGTAGTCAACACGGTAAATAGGTCTGGGATGACACTTAAACTAATTGTGATGTCAGTCCTGTTTGCAAGTACCGAGTTTTCATATACATAATTTATTTCGAATATAAAATCATTTTGCTCATTTACCGGAAAATTATTACGTTTTCTCCGAACCTCATGTTGAAATTATGATCGCCTTATTCCGGAAGTAGCAGACAAGAATGGAAAAAGATGTACAATGTTTGAAAAATGGATTTTTATTACGATTGGTAATATCTTACTACTAGAAACTTTTTTTTATTAAGTATTTGCATACAACTCGCGTAATATGAGAAGCTGCGTTCAGTTGACTTTGCTCTTACTTGTCAAAAGTATCCACTGATAATTAATCTCAATGACCTCATTCATCTGCTATTTTTCTGTCAGATAGTTGTAAACATTCGAACAAGGACGTATAACTAACATACGTCCTTGATTCGAAGCATCACAGGGAAGTGTTTTCTGATGGCTAAACAGTTTTCTCTTACACAGGCACACTTTTCTGTTCATAAAAGTGACACAATGAGTAATTAGTGTAAATACAAGCTCATTTAAACCCACTCATGTTAACCAACAATGACAACATATCCTCGTCTCATGGGTTTTCGTGCTATTAAGAATGCATTGTGACGTCACAATTTCCATTGAAAAAGTATGCATAGTACGAATTCATATGACCTACGAAAACATATGATCTGATAAAATTGAGAATGGAAATGGGGAATGTGTCAAAGAGACAAAAACCAGACCATAGAGCAGACAACTGCCGAAGGCCACCAATGGGTCTTCAATGCAGTGAGAAACTTCGCACCCGGAGGCGTCCTTCAGCTGGCCCCTAAACAAATATGTATACTAGTTCAGTGATAATGGACGTCATACTAAACTCCAAATTATACACAAGAAACTAAAATTAAAAATGATACAAGACTAACAAAGGCCAGAGGCTCCTGACTTGGGACAGGCGCAAAAATGCGGCGGGGTTAAACATGTTTTTTTAGATCTCAACCCCCCCCTATACCTCTAGCCAATGTAGAAAAAACATTATGAAAATACTTATGAAAAATAGTTTAATCCCGCTTAATTTGGACCTACCAAATGGCCCTACTTATGAAATGTAGTTAAATCCTGATGATTTAAAGGCCTGCCAACTGGCTTCACTATTGAAAAGTAGTTTAATCCCAAAAAATAAAGGTCTGCCAATCCTTCCCACTCACTTTTGTTGATGATGCTGTCGGTTTCTGGTATGGAAATCATGCCATTGATGGCCTTGTACATGATCAACAGGCGATGGTCCTTACGTCGGACTTGTAGTGATTCCCAGTTAAGAAGCTGAATCATTTTGGTGACACATCCAGGGTTTTTATCTCTGTAGTTATTACAGACATAACAGGCTCCTCTCCTTTGTGCTTTGTCGAGGTGGTTTATGCCTTCGACTTTGTATGGGTCCCATACAGCAGACGCGTACTCCAATGTTGGTCGGAACCATGAATCTGTATGTTGTTTCTCGGAATGTTCTGTTACAATCTGAAGTTGCGGCGCAAGAATCAAAGATTTCTTGAGGCTTTGGCTGCAGTTATCTCTGCGTGCTTTTTCCAAGTTAGATCTTCGCTGAGAGTAACCCCAAGATATTTGCTGCTGTCTACAACTTCGAGTTGGTGTCCATGTAGGTGGTACATGTACTGTGTCTCCAAGGTGTTTTTCCGATTGGTGCTTACTCTGATGACTATGCATTTAGCAGGGTGAAAGCTCATCTGCCATATATGTTCCCATTGCTCTAGGGCAGCCAGGTCTTGTTGGAGGTTACTTGCATCTGCTTGATTCCTGATGTGCTTTTATAACAAACTGTCATCAGCAAAAAGTCAAACTGCGGAAGATGAAACAGTATCAGGCAGGTCGTTAATGTATACCAGGAACAAGAGTGGACCTAGAACGGAGCCTTCTACTATCACTTTTTGTGTCTGAGATGACAAAAATTATTATATCCATTTTTGGGTGTTTCCTCTAATCCCATAAAATCCTAGCTTGTACAAAAGGCCTTGGTGTGGCACTTTGTCGAAAGCTTTGGCAAAATCCAATAATATGATATCAACCTGATCTCTCCCTGATTTTAGTTTTTCTGCTATTTCTTGGATTGTTGATATCAGCTGTGATTCGCATGATCTTTTGGAGCGGAATCCATGTTCAATCTGTCAAAATCTTGAAGTTATCTAGATGTCTCATCAGTGTTCCCGCCTGCCCTAAATAGAAGGGCGGCCCGCCCTTGGTGCCCTTACCCCCGCCCTTCTGCCCTCCAAAGTAAAAGAATGCACCCCTCTGCCTTTGGAAAAAAAATAAAATTTCCAAATTTCATGCCTACCGGCGTTTCCGGTAAAATTGTTACCTGATTGTGTAACACTAATTAACTGACAATGGGATTAAGTTAAATACCTAGTGCTTTGGCAGTTTTATCACCTTTGTTAATGATTGTTTACTGCTAATTAGTGGATTTAAGATAATTGAACAAATACTAGATATTTAATACAGAATGAAATGTCCACATGTTATCCATTTGTAATGTTTATGTACAGCATGTACACCTGAAAAAATTTATTTCAGTAGGCATAACATAAAAAATAAAATCTTAAACAATTTTAAAGGCATACATAGTTTTGACTTAATTGGTAAAAAATTTTTTGTTTCATAACCATGAGTATGAAATTTAAAGAGGAATCAAAGAAATTTGTACTTTGAACATAACAAGATTCACTTCCTGTTTTTAATACTTCTTGTATTTTATAATCCTCCTGACATAGGAGCACTCAACAAATTTATTTTTAACAATGATGGAGAAAAAAGTAACTGTTTATACCTTCTGCAATATATTATTGCATCAATATAAAATATGATCATCTCCTGTCTCACCTGTTATAAAACTCCTTACTGAGGAGCACTTTGGTGTGCACTTAAAAATACTTTTTTGTAACAATTCAAATGATAATAAATAACTCTCAATAACATATATACTATATGTTTGAACAATTAATTTAAATGTAGATAATTTAATTACATTCAACATTCAATTTTGCATGTATAACTCCATCTTTCAAAACTACTTGTTTATTTTGGTATAAGTTATAAAACATTGAAATTTCTGATGATTATTTTCCACACCAAATGTACAAGTTTGTTAAGATTAACATCAAAATGATATGCTTTGCTTCATGGTATGATAATTTGATGAAAAAAATTCTTACTGGAACCAACATCAAGAACACATTAATTTCTGAATATGGTTTAAATACAACTAATGTTCTCCAGCTGAGCCTAGCAATATTCAAGGTAATTTATACACTGTCCAACATTGCCCTTAAAATCTGGGTTATAACGCTAAAGTGCCCTTTCAGACAACTAGCACCCTTCTGCCCTGAGATTCAAGCTGGAACACTGCTCATGATGGACGAATGAATGACATGTTCAAGAACTTTGCTGACAACTGATGTGAGGGACACTGGCCGATAATTTGATGGAACATTGCGCTCTCCTTTCTTAAAAAGCGGTGTAATAAGAGCCTCTCTCCAGTCTGATGGTACAGTTCCCAAGTTTATGGAATACTGGAAAAGTAGGACGAGTGCTGGTGAGATCTCAGCTGCACATGTTTTCAGGAACCTGGTTGGTATTTGGTCTGGACAGGACGCTTTGTATTGGTTAAGTCAATTCAATAGCTTGATGATGCTAATTCCATTAATCTGTATGTCATTCATGCTATCAAATGGGCTTGGTCCTGTATCTGGCATGGTGGTCAAGTCTTCTTCTGTGTACACAGACTGAAATTGGTGGTTCTGGATTTCAGCTTTGGAATGACTGTCACTGTGTAAAAATCCATCTTTATTCAGAAGAGGTGATATTCCAGCTGGTTCTTGCTTCTTACTCTTTACATAGGACCAAAAGCGTTTACTGTTGTTTTTATAAAATCTTGCTGTGCTGTTCTCAATTCTCTCTGCGTTTCTGCTTTTAGTCTCTTATAACATGTCCTGTCATTGGAGTTGTTGGTGCTTTTTACTCTCCTGTAAGCTCTTGCTTACCTTCTACTCAAGCGTCGAGTCTGAGTGTTAACCCATGGGTGTTTGTGTTTTGATGATGACATCTTAGATGGAATATGAGTGTCAATAAGGCCACAGTTAAAAATATTTCAGTTTGCCCAAACCTGACCCAATGATGACTGGGTGTGGGTAGGAAGGTAGGCAAATTCTTTTTTTTTTTATCAGAATTTGCATGAAAATATTAAAACAGTATATCTTTTTTTTCCGTCAAACCTTTGTAGAGACAATCAAAAGCCATGAATTTAAGACCCGTATAAATTAGTCTACTATATAGAATTAAATCACTCAACAACTCAGAATGGTATCTTTTCACAGTAAAAGTAGCAAACTTAAGTTTATTGTCAAATTCCTGTACAACCTCAATAGGTTCACTCATGTCAGGCTCGAAAGTTTGTAGCCCACTCTTGTCGGATACAGTAACAACGACTTCATCGGTTTTCGGCATGTCCATCTCATCAGGATCGGCAACCTCATCAAAAACATCATTCCAGGTTTTCTTATTGTTAAAGCAATAAAGCCTATTAGACACAATAGGCTTTATTTTTTGGTTTATTTTAAGTAGTACAGACGATGACAGCGTAAATAAACTGTCTGCCATTTTTACATGTTTTACTTCTTTACGTTCATTAAATCAGAAGATAAAAACCGAGAACATCGAATATCGATTAACTGCGTCTCTTACACACTTTCTTTTAATCTTATTCACAGTTACTTTCAAACGCAAAGACGACGAACATTAAGTTTTATACGATGACGGAGCGGACACGAAAAAAAACTGAAAAAAAAAGTTCTTCCAAAAAAACGGCAAAAAAAAGAATTTGAGTGGGCGGTTTTTTTTTTGGGTCAATCGCGTTTGGGCAAACATACAATATTTTTATTTTGGCCTAAGAAATGTTACTCCTTCCTTAAATGCTTGCCACATTTGATCTAGAATTCGGAATTCAGAGCATCTGAATTCTGTAGCGAATTAAGTCCTTCTGAATTAAGGCCGCCAAAGTGGTGCAAGTTGGTTAACAAGAGTGGTGCTAATTGGTAAAAAGTGGGGTGAGCTGGTGGAAAAATTGGACTCGCTGCCATGCTTCAGTGATAGCCATTAAGTTTGCCTACATACCCCTGTCAGGCCATTATCGTGCCGGCAAAATGACGATTTAAGTTGCCAAAGAATTTTGAAAATGGCTTAAACTCCCCAGCCAACTTGACTCCATAGCGAAGTCAAGCTGCTATCAAAATCGGTATAAGGGAGACAACTTGTGATTTACAAGTCCCACAGTAAACAAAAATGGCGACGGACAAGGAAAATCGAGATTTTCTAAACAACCAAGGACTAATTCTATCGGCGATTAAATGAAATAAATACAACAGAGACTTTGAACATCCTCGGATTTGACATTCAAAACTATTGAAACGGGAAATGGAGCGACTGTTTGAGTTATCATTTTACAATGATTTTCGTCATGAGGATGTTGCGTTAGCACTCAGCTGATTTGTTTTCAGTAATTTGAAAAAATTTGACGTCATAATTAAAAAGTGATTGTTGCTTGACATCAGAAGGTTATTCGGAGCAGATCTAAGGTCATTCAGAGACAAAATTCAGCTAAATACCAAAAGTGTAAATACGTTTATTAACGGGTGATTTTTTGCTATTCACTGATAAAAATTGATATGTAAAGAGTAAAAATAAAAAAACAGCTGATGGATAATTTGATTGCAAATGTACAACTCGTGGTCAGCTTGTGATCAGCAGTGTGTTTTTTTCCACGACCAACTCATTAATTTAGCTCTTTATCAGTTAATTTATATGTGATTGACAGATATCTTCATTTATAGGTCTACAACCATTCACGAGAATCTCAAATTACAACTGACATGATGGCCTGGACATCCAATGATGTTTTACTAAATTATGACAAGAAGTGGTGATATAAAACAAATTGCCAAGTTATCAGATAAACTGAGAGTCATATTTTTCTGAATGTTTAACAATAAATTGAGGCAGATGTACATGAGATGTACATGAGATAACGCATGATATACTAGCAACACATTTTATTGAAATTTAATTCAAGTTTACAGTACACATAATCTGACTAAATAAATAACAACTATATTGTCTAAAGTTTTTTATTAAGAATTTTCAGTACACACAATGTCATTTAAAAACACTGTACTGGTAAGTATATTTTTTTTTGCGGTCGTATATTGTTATGACGTTGGCGTCATTGTCGTCCGAAGACACGTTTGTTTTCGCACTCTAACTTTAGTTTAAGTGAATGGATCTCTATGAAATTTTACCATAAGGTTCAATATCACAAAAGGAAGGTTGGGATTGATTTTGGGGGTTATGGTACCAACAGTTAAGGAATTAGGGCCAAAAATAAGCATTTTTGTAACTTCTAGACATAACTTGTGTGTTAGTGTATGGATCTCTCTGACATTGTACCACAAGGTTCCATATCACAAAGGGAATGCTGGGATTGATTTGGGGGGTAATTGCCTCAAAATTATAGGAATTAGGGGCAAAAAAAGGGGCAAAAAACAAGCATTTTTCTAGTTTCATGACAATAACTTGTGTTTAAGTGTATGGATCTTTCTGAAATTGTACTACAAGGTTCCATATCACACAGGGAAAGCTGGAATTGAGTTTGGGGGTAATTGCCCAAAACGTTTAGGAATAAGGGGCCAAAAATAAACATTTTTCTAGTTTCCAGACAATAACTTGTGTTCAAGTGTATGGATCTCTCTGAAATTGTACTGCAAGGTACCATACCACAAAGGGAAGGCTGGCATTGATTTTGGGGGTAATTGCCTCAAAATTTTAGGAATAAGGGGCCAAAAAGGGGCAAAAAACAAGCATTTTTCTAGTTTCAGGACAATAACTTGTGTGTAAGTGTATGGATCTTTATGAAATTGTACCACAAGGTTCCATATCACAAAGGGAAAGCTGGAATTGAGTTTGGGGGTAATTGTCTAAAACGTTTAGGAATTTGGGGCCAAAAAGGGGCTAAAAACAAGCATTTTTCTAGTTTCCAGACAATAACTTGTGTTCAAGTGTATGGATCTCTCTGAAATTGTACTGCAAGGTACCATACCACAAAGGGAAGGCTGGGATTGAGTTTGGGGGTGATGAATCATAAGGGGGTTCAAAAAATTTGGGGGAGGGATTTTTTTTTCTTTAAAATTTTCCATTTTAAATTGGTTATTTCTGATTTATATATAAAAGCAAATAATAATGATATGGTTTGAATAGGTAAATTAAAAATTTTAAAGTTCTTAGACCACATTCATTCTGTGTCAGAAACCTATGCTGTGTCAAATATTTAATTACAATCCAAATTCAGTGCTGTATCAAGCTTGAATGTTGTGTCCATACTTGCCCCAACTGTTCAGGGTTTGACCTCTGAGGTCGTATCAAGCTGCGCCCAGCGGAGCATTTTATTATTGCATATATATAAAACAATTTTCTTAATGATAAGCATGAAAACACTACTCAACTAAAACGGTAATGGAATATCACTTCAAGAAGTTGCCCACTTCTCCCTACTCTCTCATGGAAGGGGAAGTCACTTCTACCTCTCCAAAATCCTAGATTAGGCCCTGACCCCTGTGTGCATGCTTAGGTGTGAAACTTCAAATAAACTATAGTTTTTAAAAATAAATAAGTTGCACACCAATAACTAATTGTAAGTTTCTATTTGAAGAAACATGAAAAGATGGAAAACTAAAGGATGTTTGACATGTCATGATACTCAGATTTTATGTATTCTGTCTCTGTTCTGAGCTTTATTGCTGTCAAGTCAACATCAGGTATTAGCATAAACTGTGCTAGTAAATGTAATTGCATTAATAAAGAGTATGCAGCACACTTTAGTCCATTGACTACATGTACAAAAAAAAATGTATATACTTTTTCAATTACAGGAACAGAGCAAAAAATGGAAGATCAGATGGTTTACATTGGAAGAAGATCAGCTGGTGTGTCATCCAAAACGAGATAGATATGTGGTCATAGATACAATCAATTTACATGGTGCATCAGTTGTCTGCCCCTCATTGACCAGTTTCAAAGCAGAGAGTTTGGTTTGTATACTCTTTTCTATTGAATTCCTCATCTGTAGACTGATTGTCATAGGTTTATATGATCCATGCAAATAGTCACAGGATGCATAGCATTGATATTTGCGTTTTTGTAGTCAGCTGCAGTGTAAGCAATTGCTAATTCCTTTTTATATTATAGCTCTTTCATAAAGATCAACATGGTAGCTTATTACAATTGTATAAGACTTGTCAACCAGTCATTATTATCAACCTCACTTTTGTGCACGTGTGACCTGGTTTAAAGTCTTTGGAATAGATGTGTTTCTCAGAAACTTTACATAATGTAATAATTTTATTATTGAATTATTTTCAAATTGTATGTGAATGATAGGAGATAAGGGGAGTGCACTTAATCCTTAGGACTTTTGATCTGTATATGTTTTTAAAGTACCAGGTATTGCAAAATGGCATGAATTTTATTAAAGCTTTATATATAACTTTAAGGTAAGTGCAAAGTTCACTGTGAATTCTTACGAATATTATGAACACTCACAGATTTAACTGCTGATGGATAGCAAAATTCAATTTATCTACAACATATGACAAAAATGCATAATTATGACATATTTGTGACAGAGTAGAAAATATTGAAATATTTTAAGTATTTATTAAATATTTACATGACAGTTAATATATTTTTACTCACATGCACTCTATATTTTCCAGTCTAAAAACAATTTCAAAATTGACCACAATCTACCTGTTGCATGTTATTTTTTATCAATCCTGTGGAAGTATATTTTTAATGGCATCATAGCTGCATTTAATAGTGGGTTAGACAAGTTGTTAGTTCTTTACCCTCCCGTTTTATTTTGATCAATTGAATACAAAGAGTTCATAAATAGAATAAATTCTTCTTGATGGACAAATAGACAAAAAAACTAAGAACATTATGTAGGATATTTCATATAACCATGACCAAATTTTAACGCAATAAAGTGAAGGTTAAAAGAAGAAATTATGTATTTATTGTTTTTCAGGGTGAGTTTCATATCCACACACCAAAAGGAGAGGAACTATGTTTTAGAGCTGCAGGAAAGGAAGATTGTGATGGATGGGCTCATGCTATTGGTGCTGTCCTCAGGTCACTGACTGTGTCTAATCAGGTAAAATCATACACAAAGTGTACTTAAATTCAATATAAACATTAATAGAGAAGGCGATTCTTCCATTTGATCTTCCACATTTGTCTACTCTTGACATTTGAATTTCAAATATTTAAAAATACCTGGAAGCCTTATGTTTTGAAACTTGAAAGTTGGAATCTGTGTAAGGACATTAGGATGTAAAAGAGATCCCTCGTTGGTGGTTCCATAAATTTTTGACACAAAGTCAATTTTTATATGCTCTATCAAAATATGCAAAGAAAAATATACCTTCATGACTTATGAGACATTTCCGTTTGATTTTGGCCTGTTTGATGTAAAAACACGAATTTTCTCATTTCAATACCTCGCCTGAAAAATTGCAAAGCTTTCAAACGAAAAGAGATATTTTCACCCAGTCTTTTGTATAGTGTTCCTTATTTTATATGCTTTTAAGGTAGTTTCCCCAAGCAGTAAATTTCATTTTTTTATTGCTAAAGACAGCATTTCTGTTTAGCACAAAATAAGATCACACTGTATTGTGAATACCACATCCTCATGTAAGCATTCCCTCTCACAAACCACTTCATACAAATCTCTGACAGTTATTGACTATTTTGTTGACAGAAAAGTATAGGTTACCATTTTTCTATTAAATAGAAATTTATGTCACACAGTAGATATTAGCCACCTGCATAAACAGCATCTCTATATTCCTCTGAGACTGCTATCAAGTTCAAGCAACTGATTTGTTGACCTCAGTGTGTTTCTGGTAAATTTTGGATGCATATTATATGCAACATGGCACAAGCAATGCACAAATTGTGAGTTATTATCTGCCCCTGCTACTGTATCGTATGCCGTTAAGTGGTGAAATATTGTATTTCACTTTTAAAAAGCAGCAATATCATTTATTTTTATCAGTCCAGTGAGTGTATTCTCCTTGTAAAGACATACACAGAATTATAAGTTCTGTAGTGTATTCAATGATTGTGTAGAACCGGGTTAGCATACACAAAGGAGGAGGTGAGAAGAGCCATTATTTGGCCTCACTCTGGCCTCTGAAATTGCAAAAATACAAAACTTTGTCAAGCCTTTCAATTAATGTCAATTCTAGTGATTAATGAACAGGTTAATATAATTGGGACTGTTGAGTGCAGACAGGTCACTTATGATTCGCTATGATTTACATATTTGGCCTAAGTTTTTTGTTAAAATTTATATACAAGTAACAGCTTCACCCGAAAGGATATTTTACACTCTTTAACATGCATTTTGTAGCAAAAACTCTTTTGGGTAAAGGTGTTGCTCATATCTAAATATCTCAATGACAAGATATCAAAATGAGACTTTTTGGCAGTTTTTGATGTTTTGCACTAAATGTAAGAAGTTTGAAGCCATTATGCTAATATGTAAGACAAAATTCAAAGATATTAGTACTGATGTCCGACAGACTAATGTCTTATGAACATCTGAAGGATGTCATATGGTAGATTTATAGTACTTTTTATGGCCCTGACCACAAAGGGCCATATAGTTTTACCCTTGTCCATCATTCCATCATCCTGTCATTCCGCAACGAACAATTATACAGACGTTTTTCTAAATGCCTTCACGTATTGAGCTGATTTTTAGTATATGAGTCTACTATGATAAGTTACAGATCAAGTTTATGTTTGGTTCCGCTCAGCTGATATTTGCCGAAATTATGTGCTTTAGACTTTGAAAATTTAGTGAAAATAACAGTTATTTTTTATACAGATTATTTTTCTAAACGGCTTCACTATTGAGCTTCAAGTTTTTTTGCATGCAGGGCCATTCAAAAATCAAGTTGATCACATTTGTACAAGTATATATTATTAGGAGTATCAGCTTTAAAAAAATAGAAAAATACAAATGTAGTTGATTATTGAATACTGTGGATCATTATTATTTGTGGAATACCAGTTTTAGTGGATTTCATGGGTACAAGTAAACCACAAATTTAAATGTTCAACGAATTACAAACTATCTATAGGCTTGAATGCAGACTGGCTAAACCATGAAATCAAATATCCAAGAAAATACAAATTTTCTTCAATCCACGAAAATTGGTATCAAAGAAAATAAATGAATCAATAGTATTACATTATATTGTAGGATTCAGAGAAGAATGTTCCATTCCAAGCATTTAGAGTAAATACAAATGTCAGGTAAGGCAGACATGATAATTTTTGATAATACATTATATTAGAACAGTTCTAACTGCTGTGCTTCATCTGTTGAATGTATCTGACTTATCACACATTATTCGGTCTTTTTGTTAGACCCTAACCTCTACGATTACTGACCAAATGATATATAAATTCACACACTTCAAAGAATGACAGATGCAATAGTAAGAACTGCTTTGTGGCAAGAACTACCACAATATTTTGATATTGTTGGAATGAAACTATCAGATTTTCAAAAGATATAACAAAGATAACTCTAAACTAAATTGAATAATTGCTTTTTAACTTTAAAGTAATAAAGTATGTTACAAGTTTCCCCAAAATAAAATTTGATAAATACTTTTCAGCCCTCCTGGCCAAAAAGATTTGTATGAGCTATTTCAATAACTAAATGTTTGTTGTGTGGCTATCATAATCTTATTTAAAATATTTTCTCCTCTGTAACCTTGGTAACAAATGGAACATAATTGAGCCATAAACAATCTATTAAGGGGATTCAAATTTTAACATAGAATCTGTAGAATGCTGGCCTTGAGTGTTAAGGTCTTGAGTTTTATCCCAGCTATGTCAAACCAAAGACTTTAAAATTTGTGTTTAACTGCTTGTCTGCAAAGCATACAGCATTATGAGAAAAATCAAAGACTACTTGGCTTGGAGTCAGAATTATGCATCTTAAATAAGGTGAGCTGTCAGACTGTTTCCTAAAGACCCAGCATATTAAAAAACCACACTCAGTGTGTCAGTTTAGTATAAAGTAGGGGATGTTTATATTTCATTTACATTTAATTGTCCTAAATATACAAGTTTGTCAAAATGTTTGTTGTTTGTGTAAAGTCTTTGAGTCATAGTATATTTTAATGTCTTAGGTTTCAACAAAATTATTGTAACTGACCATATTTAAAAAATATGAATGTTTAAATGAAAGGTTTTAAAACTTGTTTTTAACTACTATTGTTTGAAATCATGTAATGCATGTATTTTTACACATATTCAGTTAATACAAATTGACTTAGAAAAAAATGATATAACTTTTTTTCTCATTAGAACTATGCCCTTTTTGATACAGAATATATGATCAAATTGAGAATGGAAATGGGGAATGTGTCAAAGAGACAACAACCCGACCATAGAACAGAGTATGTAAATACAGAAAATATGAGTATAAGGAGATAAAGGATATGCATTAATATGATTCAACAAAATCATTTACTATCTTTGCATACATTTGTTATTCTAAGAACTTTTTTCATATTTATCTTTATTTTTTACCTGTTTCAGTGTTGTTAAGAATTTAGAACTTGTCTGTAGTTTCTGTGTAACTATATTATTAAAAATACTTTAATATTTAATTGTAGTGAGATCCTTGGTGCTCTACAGGAGCCGGAAGCGGGAGTAGAACTTGGCAGCCATGTCAGAAATGGAGATGTTCATAAAAATTGCTTTGAAGGTACGTAGATTTTCATTACATTTATATTGATGTTGCTTGAAAGTGGTCCAAAGTTTTAAGTGTGTGAATAAGGGTTTTTTAATCAATGAGACAGCAACTCATATCACAAAAGCCTAAAGGACATTTAAAGGTCAACATGTAGTCTTTAACAACAGACAAGTTTCAAAAATTTATCTAGCCTTCAATCTTCCTAAATCTGGACAATTTATGAAGAAATGGAACAGAGACCTATCAATTGCAAGGATCTGCTATCATAAAGGATATACCATTTATAAACGATAATAAACATTTTAATTGATGACAGTATGTTGTTTCTAGACATTTTTCATTCATGTTCTTTTTGAATTGTGTTTCTGTTTATTCTATGTTTTTCTAAAGTAAAAATATAGAAAGATTGTCTATAATAGAAAAGTTTGTTGGATGGTCTATGGTTTATTTTTATCACAGACAACAGTATAGTAGACTTGAATGAGGGATGGTCTATGGTTTATTTTTATCACAGACAACAGTATAGTAGACTTGAATGAGGGATGGTCTATGGTTTATTTTTATCACAGACAACAGTATAGTAGACTTGGATGAGGGGTGGTCTATTAGAATTTCTTTTATAGGCCACAGTATAGTGGACTGGCTAGAAAGATGGTCGATCATAAGAAGACGGGATGATGGAGTTGCTATGGCACAGACCTTATTGAAACTAGGTCATCTCCAGGAAGTAGATATTTTAGATGGTGCTGCTGGTGCTGCCAGAAAGTTTGTTGATGGAGACAAGCTATATAGATTTGTATGACTTAATTATTATCAAGATATTGAATGAACTAATTAATAACAACTAAGATATCCCCTTCTTCTTTCACTTTTTTGTATGTTTCATGATAAAAATGCTCAAATATCCATGACTGACAGAAATTGATGACAACACCAAAACGTCATAAATCGGTCAGGACCTTGTCCGAAACAACACAAATACTGAGTTCTTTTGCAATCAAAGTAAACATTGCATCTATTGGTTTATTTTAAATAGCTATCTTTCGAATGTCAAAAGGAATGATTCGCAGAATGCCAGACATAGGCTCTTTGCATAAAGCTTTATATTTCAGAAGTTAAAAGACCTGAATGCTTCATACCTTATGTTACAAAGTTTCCATCTGTCTAATGTCTATTGTCCTTGACCTCATTTTCATGGTTCAGTGACTGCTTAAAAAACTTTGAAATTTAAACTTTATTATGAGTAATAGGATAACTATATTTGGTATATGTGATCCTCACAAGGTCAAATCCTGAGAGAAAGGGTTTACCTGACCTTGACCTCATTTCATATATCAGTGAAAAAGGTATAGTTTTCATGGTCAAGTCTATATACTACAAGCAATATGTCAACTATACTTGGTGTATGGAATGATTTTATTGTGTACATGTTTGTGAGGCAGGTTTCATCTTACCTTGACCTCATTTTTATGGTTAATCTGTCAATGTTATGTTTTTATGGTTAAGTCTGTTTCTCAGATGCTATAAGCAAAAGGACAAATATATTTGGTAAATTGAATGATGTCTCTGGTAGCATTCATCTGACCTTGACCACATTGTCATGGTTCATTGGTTAATAGTAAATTTTTGTGGTTTGGTGTGTTTCACAGACACTTTAAGCAATTTGTATACTATATTTTGGGGGCCTCGGTGGCCGAGTGGTCTAAGTAGTTACTACTGTAATCACTAGCCAGTCAACACTGAGGTTGTTAGTTCGAACCCCACTCTTGTGGGTGCACTCGACTCCAATCTTAATTGACTAGGATTGTCAGTTTTCTCTTGAAGGTCGGTGGTTTTCTCCGGGCACTCCGGCTTCCTCCACCAATTAAAAACTGGCCGCCACGAAATAGCCCAAAAACGGTGCTTAAAAGTGGCGTTAAAACACCAAAAATAAAATAAAAATAAAAATACTATATTTTGTGTGTATAATTATTGCAGAGTTTTTTTGTCTGTCTGGCAGGGTTCATCTGATCTTGACCTCATTTTCATGGTTCATTGGTCAATGTTGAGTTTTGAGGTTTGGTCCATTTCTCAGATACTTTAAGCAATAGGTCAACTATATTTGGTTTATGGAATGATTTCAAGTTGTATAAGTCTGTCTTACAGAGTTATCTGACCTTGATCTGATTTGTATAGATTATTGATAATGTTAAGTAACTGTTATACGTGGTAAGACCTTGATATTACAGATATTCAGCTTAATCTCAATTAAAAACAGTAAAGTCAGCAAGATATATCAGTATGTTCACTCTTGTTTACAAAATTATGAGGTATATGCCTGCCGAGTGACCAACATGACTGATGTTACTGTATAAAAAGTTTATCCATTCAGGAACCTGAAAACCATAGGGTACAAATTAGCTTTTGGAAAAAGTTGGTGATTGATAAAAGCCTGGCAATTGTGTTCTGTAGCCATATGAAATAAAATATCAAAAATTTGTAATATAAGTGACTGCCAGCTTGATCATCTCAAATTTCCATGTTTTTTGTTTGTTTGTTTTTGTTTTTTTGTTGTTGTTTTTTTTTTTGGGGGGGGGGGGGATAATATAGGTTACATCCAATAATCTATACATGGAATCATATTATTTGGTAGAAAAAACTGCAAGAATTTTAGATGGTTCCTCACATATGTCATGTTAGTAAGTTTCATGTTAGTAAATTTTATATATCTCTTCTGTAGGAATATGTCTAAATAAAGGATATCTAAGGAACTATGACTAACTCAAAATTTATAAATAAAATTTTATAAGAAATATTAACCGTTAAAAACAAAACGATATGTTAGGATTAAAATGAATTAGAAGCAAATGTGTGATATTGTTGTTTATATTTTATTGTTTATTGACATAAATATTTTGCAGACTTCATTAAATCTTGGTATGAAGAGGAACAGTTTTTATGATAGTACAGATAGTGAATCAAGTTCTTCAGAAGATGAAGATGACACTGCTGAAGATGCAACCAAACTTAGGAAAGGCAAAATAATCAAAGCAGGTTACCTATGGAAAAAGGTAAGACTAAAAAGACACCACTAACTTAATTTTCACCAGTATAGAATGGGAACATTGAGTTCAGGAGACTGTGAGTTCTATCATAGGTCCAAACTATAAACTTAAAAATTTGTATTTGCTGCTTCTCTGCTCAGCACACATCATTTAGGAGTAAAAGCAAAGTTTGATGGACACATATTCATAATAATGTGTTGTGGTAGGTGACATGTCTTTCAGTGGATTGTTACCTTGTGAACTAGCACATTAAAAATCTAACTTATAGTGTAGGTCTAGTACAACGCAGAGTTCATATTAGTATGGTATTAAAATGTTCTGGTCCTAGGCATTAAACATCGATACATCATGATCATCATTATCATCATAATGCCTACAATTTATTTTTGAAAAATTTGTTTACTTTCACTACATCATGATCATCATTATAATCACATGGCATTAACATGTTCTGGCTCTAGACATTAAACATCACTACATCATGATCATCATTATAATCACAAGGCATTAACATGTTCTGGCTCTAGACATTAAACATCACTACATCATGATCATCATTATAATCACAAGGCATTGACATGTTCTGGCTCTAGACATTAAACATCACTACATCATGATCATCATTATCATCACATGGCATTAACATGTTCTGGCTCTAGACATTAAACATCACTACATCATGATCATCATTATCATCACATGGCATTAACATGTTCTGGCTCTAGACATTAAAACATCACTACATCATGATCATCATTATCATCACATGGCATTAACATGTTCTGGTCCTAGACATTAAACATCACTACATCATGATCATCATTATAATCGCATGGCATTAACATGTTCTGGCTCTAGACATTAAACATCACTACATCATGATCATCATTATAATCACAAGGCATTAACATGTTCTGGCTCTAGACGTTAAACATCTCTACATCATGATCATCATTACCATCACATGGCATTAACATGTTCTGGCTCTAGACATTAAACATCACTACATCATGATCATCATTACCATCACATGGCATTAACATGTTCTGGCTCTAGACATTAAACATCACTACATCATGATCATCATTATCATCACATGGCATTAACATGTTCTGGCTCTAGACATTAAACATCACTACATCATGATCATCATTATCATCACATGGCATTAACATGTTCTGGCTCTAGACATTAAACATCACTACATCATGATCATCATTATCATCATAATGCCTACAATTTATTTTTGAAAAATTTGTTTACTTTCACTTTTCTTTATTTTTAGAAAAATATAAGGAAAGAATGGCGAGTCAGAAGAGTAACAGTTCATCAAAATCCATCTGTTATGGCTTACAGTCGACCTGTTTCACCAGAGGTTTGTTTAATTATCTGAGTGTTTTAATACATGTATGAATAAGGGTTTAAGATTGATATATTGCAATGAAGTAAAGGGAAACTATTAAAATTTTAAAGTAAATTTGGATTTTATTAGATAAATACCATCATAAATTCTGAGTGTAACCCCAATTGCGTCATAGGTCAGATGGAAAATCCCGACTAAAAATAAACGAACTCTCACTGGTCCGGACATATACCCCTGTTTGACCATATTCTCCCATTCAATTTCCTCAAGACAGAAATGTAAGGAAAGGGGATGAAGGGGAGGTGGGTGGGACCTATAATTTATGATGGTAAGTATTTATCTAATAAAATCCAAATTTACTTTAAAATTTGAATATTTTATAGCTATAAATACGTTACCATCATAAATTCTGAGTAACAGAATCTAACGTAAAGCTGAATCCCCTGTAACAGAAGAAACAGGAGGAAAGTTCAATCTTTGCGCTGAAACTATAGGTCCAAGAGAGTATAAACTCTCGGCAAAAGTAGCCATAGATTGAAGGTAATGAGATATAAAAGAGTTCTCATTTCTCCAGAAACCTGCAGACAGTACCTCTTCTAAAGATGCACTGTTAAACAGAGCCCAGGATGTAGAGATACCCCTAACATCATGAGCTTTAACATTAAAACTATTTAAAAGTTCTGCCTTAGAAGAACCATAAGCTAAAGATATGCATTTGCATATCCAAGTAGAAATAGTTTTAACAGAAAGATCTGAGATTCCTTTTTTAATAGGAATAAAGAGTCTTGAGTTAGAAACAGAACGTAAACTACTCGTTCTATCCAGATAAATAGAAAGGATTCTTACTGGACATAAAAGTACAGAAATAGAATCGCTAGGGAGTGCAGGAATCACGACTGGTTCTGCACCCTTATCTGGAATCTGATTCTTTGCCAAAAAAGCAGGATCAGTTAAAAGAGTAACAGAAGATTTATCCCTGTTAAATTGAAGGCAAGCATCAGAAATAGAGAAGGCATGGATTTCACTCCTTCTCCGTCCAGAAGCCAAAGCTAAAAGAAAACAGCATTTATAGGAAAGAAACCTTAAATCTATTGTTTCTGCTGGTTCAAAAGGAGGAAGTTTTACAAAGGATAAAACTAGTCCAAGATCCCACTTAGGAACTAAAGTTTTTTGTCTTGGTCTTTCAAGACTAAAACTACGAACCAAAAGAGAAATATGCTCATTGTTTCCAAAATCTGGGCCACCAGAAATATGAATAGTTCTTGAAATAGCTGATCTATATCCCTTAATAGTAGAGGGACATAATCCTTTGGATTCAAAAAGAAAAACTAGAAAGTCTGCTAATTGTTGTACAGTGACTTGGAAAGGATCAATTTCCCGCTCACTACACCAATCTGAGAAGATTGACCATTTTGCATCATAGACAATGCTAGTGGAGTCTCTGACAGACTTTGTGAGATGCTTGGTTGCTCTTTCAGAAAAACCTCTCTTTTTGAGGCTAACCCTGAGAGAAGCCAGGCGTGTAGATGCAGTTTTTCTGGATTTTGATAAAGAACCTTGCCCTTGATTTGAGACAGAAGGTCTGGTCTCAGAGGTAGAACTAGAGGACAAGCACATGATAGGCGCAGAAGGTCTGGGAACCAAGACTGTTTCGGCCATGCTGGAGCAATAACTATGATCTTGCAATTTTCCCCTGCTATTTTCTGAAGTACTGGGGAGAGAAACCTGAAAGGAAGGAAGGCGTACCCGAACATTCCTTTCCAAGATAGGCTCATTGCGTCTACCGCAAAAGATTTTGGATCTGGAACCGGAGACACAAATGTTAGAAGTTTGTGATTGAGACTGGTCGCAAACAGATCTATCTGAGGTGACCCCCAATGAAGAGTCACAGCTTTGAAAACTACTTGAAGTAGTTCCCACTCCGTGTTTACTGGAGCAAGGGATCTGGATAGAGTGTCGGCTAGAATATTGAGGTGCCCCGCAATATGTCTCACCACTAGATGAACCTGGAGTTGAAAACACAGAAGGAGAATGTCTCTGGCTATCTGATAAAGAGAAGGTGAATGAGTTCCTCCCTGATTCTTGAGATAAGCTACAACTGTTGTGTTGTCCGTGGCCAGAATGACAGACTGATTCTTTTGAGACATTTGGAAATGATTCAGTGCAAACAGAACTGCTTTCATTTCCAATACATTGATATGCTCTTCCAAAATATCTGGATTCCAGACTCCCGAGATTGTAAGCCCCTCCAGATATGCTCCCCAACCGAGGGTGGAGGCATCTGTGAATAATGTTAGACTGGGAACTTGAGGGGACAGACATAGGCCCCTCATTACATTTTCCCGTACTAACCACCATTGAAGATGTGGAAATAAAGGCTGAGTGATTGGAATCAATGCTTCCCATTCTTGTGAAGCTGGAATCCATAACTTGTGCAGATAAAACTGAAGCGGACGAATGTGAAGTCGTCCCAATGGAATTACATCTGCCAGAGAGTTCAATAGACCCAGAAGTTGCAAGAATTGACCTGCTGTGACTAATTGAACCGTCAGGAATAAATGTATTTTCTGACATAGTTTTGTAAATTTTTCCTCTGGTTGGAGGACTAGGCCTACACTGGTTAGGAAATGTTCTCCCAGGAAAACAAAGTCTTGAGAAGGAATTATCTCTGACTTTTTCCAAGAGATTAGGAAGCCTAGGGACAGAAAACAATTGATGACCAAATTTGTCTGAACCCTCAATTTGATTGGGCAAAATTCCTTGAGAAGGGAATCGTCCAGGTAGGAATGAATCTGAATAGACAGGGAATGTAGGTGAGCTATAGCTGCCTGCATGATTTTGGTAAAAGCCAAAGGGGCTGTAGACAGGCCAAAAGGGAGAGCCTTGAACTGGAAAACTTTGTTGTTCCAAACGAAGCGAAGGTATTTCCTGTAAGTATGGGAAATGGGAATGTGGAAATAAGCATCTGAAAGATCCAGAGAAGTAGTCCACATTCCTGGAAGGATTGAAGCCCTGATTGATCTGTTGGTTTCCATTTTGAAATGGGGAACAATAAGAAAGTTGTTCAGAATAGATAGGTCTATGACTGGCCTCATTCCTCCAGTCTTCTTTGGAACCAGAAAAAGACGGGAATGAAATCCCGGAGACAGAGTTAAGAGCGACACCTCCTCTATTGCAGATTTTTGTAACATTGTGTCCACTTCTACTGATAGAAGTTGATACTTGACTGGGTCTTGAGTATGAGACAAACTTATCGGAACTGCAGACAGAGGAGGTGGGTTCTTGAACTGAAGTGTTAATCCCCCTCGAATTATTGACAGCACATAACAGTCTGAGGTAATTTTCTTCCACTGATTTAGGAAAAAACTTAACCTCCCCCCTACTGGTATTGATTTTTGAGGAACTTGTTGTAAATTTTCCCCTGGGGAAGCTGTCAATAACGTACGAGGGGGCAGGAACCTAGGTACTAGACCCAGGTTTCTTGGGACCCTTAAAACCACCAGA
Organism: Mytilus californianus; assembly: GCF_021869535.1. NCBI lineage: Eukaryota > Metazoa > Mollusca > Bivalvia > Mytilida > Mytilidae > Mytilus > Mytilus californianus. The sequence goes on from NW_026262581.1 coordinate 2,251,068, forward strand.
AGGCTTACCTGAGCTTTTTCCGGAGTTATGGGGTTTGTTCTGCGGTTTGTCGTAGTTATTCTTCCTTTTCTTAGCAGAAGAAGGAGGACCACCTGAAGCAGAAGTACTAGTAGAACTAGATGTAGCATTAACCGACCTCTTGCCATTAGTAACTTGTACACTAACTTTGACTGGAGGAGGGTTTTTGCTGAGTTCCTCTTGAACCCGCTGTAAGGGTAAACCAAACATCTTGTCAGTGAGTGGAGATTTCAGTAAAGAATCTTTCAAAGGCTCAGCAACAGAAATGTTTTCAAGAAACTCTGCTCTTTTAGATAGGGTGCAATTAGCAATAGAACCCATTAAAAGCAACTGAGATAAACCTAGAGCTTTATACAGTTGAATTAAGAAGGATCGTACTTCTGCTCGAACAACGGAATCTTTGCTGTTAAGCAAATGTCCGGTTGCAGCTAGAAAATGTTCGGCTGTGCCAAGAACTTGAGAAGCACTACGAAGGAGATTCTCAGTCTTTGACCAAACAGGTTGAGTGAGACGAAGACCATCTACTGGCTTTTTTCCCAATAAAGATGACATAGATTTGTCACAACTGGGAACAAGTCTACCCAGTGAAGAATCAAAGATATCAAAATCCTTGTACGTAACCTGATCAGAAAAGGATGACATTCCAAATCCAGAGCCATATGGCCAGATTCAGGAAAAGAATTGTGAGAAGTCACAGTATCCTGAGAAATACCACAGGAAGCTTCAAAAGTTGAAGAAGGTTTCTTCGGCTTGGAAGGAGAGGCAAAAGGGATATGTCTTCATCCCTCATCAAGGTATACACCTTATCCCTAAGATCCTTCAAGGATGGAGGATCCTCAGTCTCCTTGGTGGGAGGTTGTTGAGCTGACTTAGAAGAAGGCTCAGGAGCCGTCTTCGATACCTTGGGAGAAGAAGAACTTTCAACATCCTCATCAGTGAGGAAAGCCCTTTCATGACTCCCAGGGGAAACAGAAAGCTCGTCATCCTCCCTCTCATCATATTCCACACAATTAGCTGGAGAAGGTTGATGAGAAGAAACTCTATTCTCCAGTAGAGACATACGACTGGATAGAGTACTAAATTCAGCCTTGAAAGACTCACCAAAGTCCAAAAGTAACTTCTGAAAACAATCCAAAGATGATGCATGATCAGAACCCTGAGTACAATGAGAAGAGCTAGAAGATTGAGCTCGCGAGTCAGGTACGGTGGTAGAAGGAGCTACTGCAGGAGTCAAAGATACTGCTACGGGTGGAGCAGGAGCTAAAGGTGGTGCATTAGCTACCCCAGAAGGGGGACCATAGAAATTGTCCCTATAAGGCCAAAAACCAGGTTGGTTTGGCATAAACCCACCATAAGGGTAAGACTGTGGCCAAGGTGGCTGAGACCATGAGGGTAAAGGTTGTGTGCCCGAGTTGGGAAGCATATACCCACAATAGGATAATGGGGGTCTAGAACCTGGCAAGTTCAAGCCCATAGCTGTACCTGGGACAGAACTAATAGTACCCGATGAATTAACAGGCCTAGATAAAGTATGAGTCACAGAAGTTGACGTAGGTACCCCCCAAAATGCATGGCCGAACCTTGTGAAAGGGTCGGATAGGTAGCATTACCAGACACCGTTGTCGAAACTCCGGTCAATGTACTGGTAGTTTGGGGGGGACTTAAAGGTAGTGACCCATCTAGGAGATAGTCCGAACCAGGAATATTTACGTACGGACTATTCAAATTAAAGTCCATAATAAAATTTACTTTAGTCAAAAAAACACAAATAATTTGTTTAGAAATTCAAACTAAACAAGGGAATAAATTTCCAATAATATACACAATATATGAAAAGCAATTAAGCTATTCAAAAAACTTTACAAACAACTAAACACTTCTCTGTTGAATCTGTAATAATTTGCATGTGTGACCAATGTCGCAGATGGAAATTGAATGGGAGAATATGGGCAAACAGGGGTATATGTCCGGACCAGTGAGAGTACGTTTATTTTTAGTCGGGATTATCTATCTGACCTATGACGCAATTGGGGTTACACTCAGAATTTATGATGGTAACGTATTTATAGCTATAAAATCATTATACCCCTTCCTATCTAAGTTAAGGTATCTAATGATCTCAACCCTTGTATTATACCACATATATTTGCCCATATATATATGTTTGAATTATATAACAGTATCAGAGTAAACAGGCAATTACATCCAACTGTTATGATGGGCACTGAGAATGTATCCATTACACATTCATTAAAATATTAATTAACTGCTTAACTAAACTGTTCTTTATTTATTGATATGATCAATCACTAGATACCAAACATATTTTATGGCATTGGGAGTAAGGGAAATTATAATTTTCATTTATAAATCTGAATAATTACATTAGATGTATGTTTCATTATTATACGTTATTTTGATTGGCTAACAGCAATCTCACGTCATTCTTCATTTCAAAATGAATTGCATGAATTGAAACATACATGATGACACACGTTTACACAGTAAAGTGCACATGTAAATAAAAGAAAGACTGATAGTAATTGTGTTTTCATGATCATAACGAAAAAATGTAATTATAAGTATTGAATGCTTCTTTTAGTAATTTCAAAGGGATGTAAAAGCGTTGACCATGCGTTCATTTTAAGAATGAAGCGCTTTATACAAATGTACTTTGGTCAACGCTTTTACACCCCAATGAATTTACAAAAAGAAGCATTCAATTCTTAAATGAGGTGTCTATATGACACACTAATATCATATTATGCACCCGTGACTAAGTGGCATGAGCATATAGTGCTACCCATGTCTGTCCTTTGGAAATCAAAGCGATGTCGGTAACTTATTTGTTCTGCCTGCAGATGTTGATCTGATTTTTGGTACATAAGTGTATAATGATGACTTACGGATCCAGTTTGCATTGTTTTCTGGTTTACTGACTATTGGCTGAATTACAGCCCTTGGACTTAAACAAATTCTTTAATATTGTACTTTTTTTGTAATGCCTGCAGATTTGTTGTTTTTTGTTATACAATGATGAGTTACAGTTTGTGTTTTGTTCCAGTTGACTGATGTTTGTTTAAGAATATAGCTGTTGTTCTTGTCTGGACATTTTTGTAATGCATGCAGAAGTGCAGATCAGAAGAAGATTTATTGTGTTTAGCTCTGGTTGACTCACTTTTGGTATAATTACTGTTGAATTTTCACAGTAATAATAAGAGAGACTAAAAGCTTTCAGTCATTAAAGTGAAAAAAAATTGAGTCTCAGATAGAAATGCCTAACAGACCTGCTTATACTAGAAATCACATTAAGTATCTCCTAACAGATAGCCATCATATCATTACAGCAATTCTTAGTCAGTCCTAACAGATCTAATAACTTTATAACCATGTTATATCATTGGTTCTCATTTTTGTCTGGCTTCGACGAAGTGGCGTCAACAATGTATTAGTTTGTGATTAAGTCAGTTTATTGGGAACCATGAGTGGTAGGTCAATGATATTTGGTATGCACATGGAGATTATTTGCCCCTCCCATTCAGTCATGGTCTATTTTCTTTGAAACTTTTGCTTAGTTTATATTTATTAGTTTGTGATAAGTTCAGTTCAAGGGGAACCATTAGTGGTAGATCCATGATAATTGGTATACAGTTTTTTAAGCATTGGCATATCTCATTTCCTTGGAGATTATTTGTCCCACCTCAGTCATGGTCTATTGCCTTTGAAACTTTTGCTTAGTTTACATGCATTTGTTTGTTATTAGGTCAGTTTAAGGGGAACCATTAGTGCAATAGTGGTAGGTCAATGATATTTGGTATGTAGATGTATTAGCATTGGCACATCTCTTCTCACATGGAGATTATTTGCCCCTCCCCCTCAGTCATTGTTCATTGACTTTGAAACTTTTACATAGTTTACAAGTTAAAGTTTGTGTTTAGGTTAAATAGTTTAAAGAGAACCACTAATGATAAGAAAATGGTATTTTGTATAAAGTTTTATAAGCATTGTCATTTCTCATTTGCATGAAGGTTATTTGGCCCTGCACTTTCAGTCATGGTTTATTGACTTTGATTGATTTGCTTAGTTTACATGTTTGAATATTGCCATTTTAATTTCAACATTTGCATTATACTAATAAAATTACAAAATGCGACACATATCTCTGTGTTAACAGTTTATTATAGATTAACATATATATTTTTTAGGGTATTGAGACAAAATATAAAGTGATTGAACTGAATCGGGGCAGCTTACAAGAATCAAAGAAAGCAGGTTAGATCATACAAATATTGCTAGATATATATTTATGTTTACAGCTTGTTTATGGTCATTCATATTTATTCTCATTAATTCCTCAATTGTATAGCAATTTCATTTTGACTTTTTTGCTTATTGAATTTTATTTTGACTTTTTTGCTTATTGAAATGTTTAGTTCATGGTCTTTTAGATCTGAAAAGAGGCTGACTAGCAGCAAGCCTTTTTTGATATGGTATTGTTTATTGTATGCTTTTACTAGTGTTCTTATTGTCCTAACTTCTCAGACATGATTTATGTATCTACATGAAACATATTACATTGTTAGATTCTTGTATTCAGAGATGGGTGAGATGTTCCTGTCCCCAAAGATTTGCCTCATAATTACTTACAAATTATGACTTTGTCATGCATCTATCATTTCATCCCAAATCCTCAAATTATTAATTGTTGATGAAAACTTCTTACATTCTATAATAAAAAGTAAACATGAGTGTAATGTTCCAGGCATTGAGTTTTCTTCAGAGTTAATCCACTTTTAACTTTGAAATCGAAACTGTGATAAGGCCACATTTTTGGCAGTTTGATTAACGAATATAATTCTATCAAATAACATGCTCCAGATAGTCACAAGACATAAAGTAATCTGTCAAATATCAGTTTTAACATTTTTGTATTGTTTCTTATGTATTGTTTAGGGCCTCAAACTTCTTGCATTTCACTCAAAACTTCAAAATCTGTAAAAATAGCCTCATTTTGAGATCTTGTCATTAGTATTTAGAAATGACTTGTATGAGCCAAAGCTAAAAAGATAGTAAAGTTTGATGTTCAAAGACATAGTCTGCAGTACAGTACCAATGCATGGTTATATTAGTGTCTACATTACTTTACCAATGCATGGTTATATGAATGATGTATTGAAGTTTATATTGAAATCCTATCCTATAGATTCCGTTTTGTTCATGGCATGACCAGTATACACAAAAATTTTCATTTCACAATTTTTTAATCAGAATTGCTTTTGAAATATGACCAAGCCTTAGATGTGGATGATAAACATTATTACATGTACATCCACACAATTAAATTAAAGTGAAATTATGATTGATTTAAATCGTTATCATTGATCAGCTTACATCTATGCAATGTATTTATTTTACACACCTATACTGTGTATACTTTAGATTTTGCCCAAGATGCCTTTATGTGAATTAATTATGTAAAAATGGAATGTTTTCATTGTTAATCAAGTTATCAATATACTGGACACTTGATTCTATTAAGTACCTTGATGATTTTTATAAGATTCAACATTGTTATTAATGGTTTCAATAAACATTTATATCAAGTCTAACTAAATTGAAAAAAGGTCTGATTAACCTGTTCATTGTTTTGATACTGTGGATTCATTTATTTTTCATGGGTATCAATTTTTGTGGATTAAGGAAAACTTACATGTTCCTGGATACGGAATTCAGGCTTGTATAATCCGTGGTTTTATTCCCCAAAATTAAATCTGCCAGACAAGGGTGCTGATTATAGAGTACGATAAGCAAGAAATAAGAGAAAAACTTGATTTCGCGAGGTTTGTTTACGTTCCGCCATGTTTGTTATTGAAATTGTAGAGGACACCTTTATCATTTTCAAAACTAATGTATTACCTAATCCATATGAATGTGCAATTTTAATTCAAAATCCATTATAAAGTGATTAATTTCAAAATTAAATGCTTCATTACAAATGTCTCGTTTCTTTTCACAGCATTGCATAACATAAACTGGAAACCACTTGTATTTAACAGAATGAAAAAAGTGTTTTAGTTAGCCAGGAACCAGTTTATGCATAACGATGTATAAACTACAAAACTTAATCGGTTATTCGTTCTGTTTTGGTGATTCATAATGACGCATGTGTTTTGTTCTACTAGGTTAAGATCCTTCAAACATTAATATGATGGATATGTTTAACAGCATTTTACTAAAGGATGGAGCTGTTTTACTTTAAAAGTTGTATTCTAGTGGTATCTATTTAGTACGGATTTTCCGCCACTCTCACCGTAATTAATTTTCATTTACACGTGCTATTCTAAATTTCAGTTTAAACATACACAAGTTTCTCAATTGTTTTATTTTGTGATTTGGACTTATGTTAACACGCGTGAAGTATTCTAGAATCATTTTTAAACATGTTCAACTTTTATTTGATGATGGAAAACGGGTTTTTTCATGAAAATACCGCAAACGATCACACACAATTTGAAATTACCTGAGTTTCATTAAACGTTTTCGAACAGTTACAAAAAGTTTTTTTACCTGAATTCTCGTGTCGAGAAGGGGGTGTGGACAATGTACCAGTGCAAACTACACAAGGGCGATTACGGTAATTAATTTAGCGGTTTTGCTGAAGTCTGCATACAAGCCTATAGGAAATTTTCATTCATTGAACATTTAATTTAGTGGTTCACCTGTACCCTTGAAATCCACGAAAATTGATATCTAAAGATCAATATTCGGTCCTTACCACAATAAATCAGTTAAACAGTTAACCAATGACAACACTAGTATTTATGAATGATATGACATATGTATTTAGTAAACAGAATCATTGCAAGGTATACATATCCTTCAGACTGGATTCACATCACCTTGACAAAATTTCATGGATCAATGTTAAGTTCTTATACGACAGCAAAAAATTTTTGCGGTCGTATATTGGTATGATGTTGGCGTCGTCGTCCGAAGACACATTGGTTTTCACACTCTAACTTTAGTTTAAGTGAATGGATCTCTTTGAAATTTTACCATAAGGTTAAATACCACAAAAGGAAGGTTGGGATTGATTTTGGGGGTTATGGTACCAACAGTTAAGGAATTAGGGGCCAAAAATAAGCATTTTCTAGTTTCCAGACAATAACTGTGGAACGGTGTATCGATCTCTCTGAAATTATACTACAAGTTTCCATACCACAAAGGGATGGTTAGGATTTGCTTTGGGGGGTTATGGCTCAAACCGTTTAGGAATTAGGGGCAAAAAAGGGGGAAAAACAAGGTTGTCCTGGTTAATGGACAAATACTTAAGTACAAAACATAATTTAAAGCAGTGTAAGGGAGATAAATCAAATACATCATTGAAATAACCTCCCTTACACTGCTTTTAAATTATGTATAAAGTAATGGTTAATGAACAATTAAGATAATTTAAAACAGTGTAAGGGAGGTTATCCAAATACAACGTTTTGGTTACTTCCCTTACACTGCTTTTAAATTATGTTTAAAGAAATGCATATTTATAAAGGAAGACCAGTAAAAATATCTGCAAATGATTACAAAAAAATCTATATGAAAGATTTGACACTATATTTTAAATTCTATTATAAAATAGATTAAGTTAGCACTATGGTAAATTTAAATGGGTAATTATGGTTGCAAACTCCATTGGAAATTTGAATTGAGATTATGACCATATCTTGAGGGAAAGAATTTTTTGGGGGAAAAAAAGGGGGGGGGGGGGGTAAAAAGTAATTGTGAGGGGTCAATTTTTTCTCATTTCAGATTTCAGAAATTAAAAAGAATTATTCCTCAAATATTATTTTTTTTTCAAATTTCAAATATTGAAAAATTTCAAGAAGTAATCTTTAATTGCACAGTATGTAAAATCTTTGACCACATTTATTTTTTTGTTATGCTGAATCTAACCGTGTATTTAGATTTTTAAGTTTTCAAATTGGTCTACATTAAGGTCCAAAGGATCCAAAATTAAACTTTGTTTGATTTTAACAAAAATTGAATATATGGTGTTCTTTGATATGCTGAATCTAAACATGTATTTAGATTTTTGATTTTAGATCCAATTTTCAAGTTGGTCCAAATTGGGGTCAAAAATTAAACTTTGTTTGATTTCAACAAAAATTGAATATATGGGGTTCTTTGATATGCTGAATCTAACCATGTATTTAGATTTTTTATTTGTGGGCCCCGCTATCAAATTGGTTCATATTGAGGTCATAAGGGTCCAAAATTAAACTTTTGTTTGATTTCATCAAAAATTGAATTATTGGAGTTCTTTGATATGCCAAATGTAACCGTGTTTTTAGATTTTTAATTTGGGTCCCGTTTTTTAAATTGGTCTTCATTGAGGTCCAAAGGGTCCAAAATTAAACTTAGTTTGATTTTAACAAAAATTGAATTCTTGGGGTTCTTTGATATGCTGAATCTAAACATGTGTTTAGATTTTTGATTATGGGCCCAGTTTTCAAGTTGGTCCAAGTTGGGGTCCAAAATTAAACTCTTTTTGATTTCAACAAAAATTGAATATATGGGGTTCTTTGATATGCTGAATCTAACCATGAATTTAGATTTTTTATTTGTGGGCCCCGCTATCAAATTGGTTCATATTGAGGTCAAAAGGGTCCAAAATTAAACTTTGTTTGATTTCATCAAAAATTGAATCATTGGGGTTCTTTGATATTCCAAATCTAACCGTGTATTGAGATTTTTAATTTTATGTCCCGTTTTTTAAATTGGTCTACATTAAGGTCCAAAGGGTCCAAAATTAAACTTAGTTTGATTTTAGCAAAAATTGAATTCTTGGGGTTCTTTGATATGCTGAATCTAAACATGTGTTTAGATTTTTGATTATGGGCCCAGTTTTCAAGTTTGTCCAAGTTGGGGTCCAAAATTAAACTTTGTTTGATTTCAACAAAAATTGAATATATGGGGTTCTTTGATATGCTGAATCTAAACATGTATTTAGATTTTAGATTTATGGCCCAGTTTTCAAGTTGGTCCAAATTGGGGTCCAAAATTTAACTTTGTTTGATTTTAACAAAAATTGAATATATGGGGTTCTTTGATATGCTGAATCTAAGCATGTATTTACATTTTTTATTTGTGGGCCCTGCTATCAAATTGGTTCATATTGAGGTCAAAAGGGTCCAAAATTAAACTTTGTTTGATTTCATCAAAAATTGAATTATTGGGGGTTCTTTGATATGCCAAATCTAACCGTGTTTATAGATTTTTAATTTTGGGTCCCGTTTTTTGAATTGGTCTACATTAAGGTCCAAAATTAAACTTAGTTTGATTTTAGCAAAAATTTAATTCTTGGGGTTCTTTGATATGCTGAATCTAAACATGTGTTTAGATTTTTGATCATGGGCCAAGTTTTCAAGTTGGTCCAAGTTGGGGTCCAAAATTAAACTTTTTTTGATTTCAACAAAAATTGAATATATGGGGTTCTTTGATATGCTGAATCTAACCATGTATTTAGATTTTTTATTTGTGGGCCCCGCTATCAAATTGGTTCATATTGAGGTCATAAGGGTCCAAAATTAAACTTTGTTTGATTTTATCAAAAATTGAATTATTGGGGTTCTTTGATATTCCAAATCTAACTGTGTATTAAGATTTTTAATTTTGGGTCCTGTTTTTTAAATTGGTCTACATTAAGGTCCAAAGGGTCCAAAATTAAACTTAGTTTGATTTTAACAAAAATTGAATTCTTGGGGTTCTTTGATATGCTGAATCTAAACATGTGTTTAGATTTTGATTATGGACACAGTTTTCAAGTTTGTCCAAGTTGGGGTCCAAAATTAAACTTTGTTTGATTTCAACAAAAATTGAATATATGGGGTTCTTTGATATGCTGAATCTAACCATGAATTTTGATTTTGGACATTGGTAAATTAAAAAAATTCAAGTTCTTAGACCACATTCTTTCTGTGTCAGAAACCTATGCTGTGTCAAATATTTAATCACAATCCAAATTCAGAGCTGTATCAAGCTTGAATGTTGTGTCCATACTTGCCCCAACTGTTCAGGGTTCGACCTCTGCGGTCGTATCAAGCTGTGCCCAGCGAGGCATTTTATTCTTTTTTAGATCCATTTCTAAAAAACAATAAGCAGTATGTCAACTAAATTTTTTGTATGGAATGACTGTAAGGTGAACATGTCTATCTGGCAGGGTTCGTCTGACTTTGACCTCATTTTCCTTGTTCATTGGTCAACATTTTTGTGTTTTCTTAATTAGGCCCATATCTCAAATACTATAAGCAGTAGGTCAACTATTTGTGTATGAAAAGATTGTTATATATACATATCCATCTTACAAGGTTGATCTGACCATGACTTCATTTTGAGGGATCATTGATAATGTTAAGTTTATTTATTATACTTCATGTTAAAATGCCAGATTTTGATTGGTTAATACGAGTGAGACAATTTACTCTATCCCATGGCTCAGATGGAGGCAATTTTTGAATGTCGCTCTCTCATGCAGACCAATCAAAAATAGATTATATAAAGGACAATGAATTGAATTTACATCGATAATTTTATGAACAATGCTCAAGTTCTACTTTTGGCATCAGAACTTTTTCATAGACTATTCAAAAATACATCTTGCTTCACTGTTGTAAATTTTTCTAATTACTGTACCCTTGTTATGTACCTGACATCATAGTTAATTACTTTCAATAAATATGAAAAGATAATAATGACAGAACATTCAGTATAATAAATTAAATAACGCATAGCTGAGAGGGTGATAGAGCAGATTGTTACCCCCTGAAAAAACATTGTCAACCTTGGCTTCGCCTCATTGACAATGTTTCCTCTGGGTAACAAATCTGCTCTATCACCCTCTCAGCTATGTGTTATTTATATCATGTTACCTTTATCATAAAGACTTTCAACATAAAATTCCATCATGATCAGCTGAGCAGGCGAGACATTTCAGTGTGTGCACTCTTGTTAAACTGACTGACTTCAAACGCTGCTGTAAAATTAATTCTGCAATAATGCCATAGTACATACAATAAATGAATTTATCATCTTTTGTCACAAATGCTTGATACTGATATAATTAAAGATCTATTATTACAGTGTAGTACCTTTTTCACCAGATTTATACCTTATTCTATTATTGATATTGTTGCTATTACAGGGGGTAACAAGAGTAAGATGACTATCAAAGACCAGACAGGAAGATTGCATGTGTTCAAGTTCAAAGATGAAGCAGAAAAATCTCAGTGGATGACAGTTGTACAACCACTTTGTCAGAGCATCAAACCTAAAGAAAAGGCTTGATGAATATATGAAATAGCAGGGTAATTGTGGATATTGTCAAACACAAATTTTGGCATTTGAATATGTATTTACATATAATGTGTATTTGTTAAATACTTTCAGCAAAAGTTTTTCAACAGTGCTGTTCACAATTTTGAAATGAATGTCGCAGAAGGACTTTTTTACTCTTTAATATTTTTTTTATTAAAGGTATAATACTTTTACATAATTTGAATATACTTTTTCATCTTTATATTTTCTCTAATATATATGTACTTATCCTGTTTCACATTCCAACTTCACATTGTTCTAATAATGAAAGGTGCTTGATGGAACTTTTTATCAGCCAATATTTATATTAGAATTATCTAATAAAATAAAATAACTATTCACCAAAGGTTAAAGGTTTAGAAGGTCAACTTAATATCTGCAGGTCAACAATAAATAACAGCCTTAAGGGAATAGCTGACAAGTTAAAGTTAAGTGTTTTGGAAAACGAACTGTCAAATGGTTCCAAAAATTAGAAGTTGTCAGACCGAAGGCCTCATCAAATTAATTTTCAGTTCTTTGATTTGTTCATAACTATTTTTATCAGGTAAACTTCATTGATGTCAAAAAATTCAGGGAGGTAAAACATCAAACATGTAGCATCAATTTAATTCAGTTGAAAAAAAAAAAAAAAGTTAAAAGACATCCACCTCTCCTATGATAATTTAAAAAGTTAAAAGACATCCACCTCTCCTATGATAATTTAAAAAGTTAAAAGACATCCACCTCTTCTATGATAATTTAAAAAGTTAAAAGACATCCACCTCTCCTATGATAATTTCAAAATAGATTTATTTACTACAAAGTAGCTGCGTCTACAGAATTCTTGTTTTGTTGAAGTTGAATATTGACCATCAATTGTTTTCCTTCTCATCCAAGTAATCTTTGGTGATTTGAATTGTTACTATTTAACGGTGCATTTTAAATGTGTAGAAATGAAGAACCAAAAGTATTTAGTTTTACTTTTTAAATGTGAAGAAAGTTGTCTTTGAAAAAAGAACATATATGTCCTATACATAACTAGATTATACATATTTAACCTTATGAATACTTAATTGATCAGTTTGTGAGGGAGATGTTAGTTCTTTGATTATTATTTAATGGAAAGTATTCAGAAGTTTCAAATCCAGATTTGTTATTGGGAAAAAAATATAGATGGAAACACCTTATTTATTGACCACCATGTGGTTCACATACTATTCTACATGTATTATTGTGTATTTTGAGGGACATTTATTTACCTGTCGTATCACAGTATTCAGATGTATAGGGCACTAACAAACCTGTATATGTCCTTTATTCAGTGCAATATTATATTTTACTTTTTTTAATGTATTAATTTAACAATATTCATTAAAACTAATATGTATTCCTTAATACAGTGTGTAGTTATTATACAAGGTTTTGTTATAAAATTAACCTTTTGGGTATTATCTTTCTTTTGATAAACTTTTCATTTTTTTTTCATTCTAACGGATATAATGATTTTAATTTTTATACCTTTTGTGTATACTGGAGAAGAACACAGAATGTATATCAAAACCAAAATCAAATCATTTACACTAGAATTTAATAGCATATATAAATGATATCAAGATTTTTAGCCATTCTTGCTAAATAGAAAAATAAGGAGATGTGGTATGATATAATCTGTTGTTTCTGCATTCGTAACAATTAATGTATTATCATATTGTGTCAGGATTTTGTCTTAAAACTACCATTTGACCAAATATAATGATGCATGCACAATTTATAACTAAATTCAATGTATCAATATTATGTCTTCAATGAAATGGACTTAAAGGCAAGACAACTGTCCTTATTTATACATAATTATTATACATTCTCATTTTATTTCATGTCAAATTTTAAGCATTTATAGTACACCAGCCTGATTGGCCAGTTTAAGCTTTTGTAATCATTTTGCATCCATTATCCATCTTCAGTTTGTCCATCATTTTGGGGTCATATATTTTTTAAGATTTTCTCCACTTAATCCATATTTCCAATCTTAACCAAACTTTAGCACAATTGTATGTGCCATTTCATTTCTGCATTTAATGGAATAATTTGTTTATAACAAAATAGATAAATTTACCATACATTCTTTGATAAAGCGTAATTATCTTTATAGTTTTCTCCCTGTATAAAGCAAAGTTTAAAGTTTTTTTTAAATCATTTGTGTTTAAAAAAAAAACAGTTAATACATAAATACCATAAAATAACAAAATATGAATTTCAACCATAAAATAACATTGTATAAATTTCAACCATAAAATAACATTGTATAAATTTCAACCATAAAATAACATTGTATAAATTTCAACCATAAAATAATATATAAATTTCTGTCATTAAATAACATTTTATATATGTCATCATCTGAAAAAATAAACAACAATTAAATTGCATTCTGCATTAAAATTGGCTTATTTCAGTAAAATATTGACCGATCATTCGCTGTCATTAGTGATCCAAGATGGCTAACAGAATACATTGTACTCCCATACTTCTTTGATAAGGATATACAGATTACATGTGAGTTTCATTACGGTTGACTTTCTTTATTTCATATATTTTTTTTTACCTCATTTCATGAAAAAGACAAGTTTCTCCTTCATTGTAACCCCTCATACAGATAGGAAGGTTATAGTTAGTAAATAGTTGCTGTTTGGGTACTTAAGTGAGATTAAGTGTAAAGTTTGTTCAGGTTTACTCACACTTTGGCAAATTTTGCAGCCTTTTGACATAAAAATGATGTTGAGGTTAAATTAAATTCAGAATTGAAAAATAGATAGCTACAGATCTCTTACTTTTGATCTAACTAAATACAACCTCTGGAATGGTTCTGCTTTTTTTAGATGTTTTTTTTTTCAGATCTATTTCTGAATTTTGTTTATAATTGTGTATGAATTTTGTATCTTATTAGAATCAATCATTAATTGTTTGGATGCCACCTATTTTTCAAGACTTTTGTTTTTACTAGAAATTTGCCAGTATGGACATTTAATTTTATTAAATAAACCTTGAAGTTTATTATATTAGCTATTGCGTATCAGATCTTTTACTTTTTGTTACAATTGATCTACTATTGATCTAATTACATCAACTTTTTCTCCATTGTTTGAGTCCTTCTTTGTGATTTTGAGCTTATATAACACTGTCCTTCATATTTACGTACTTCTATCAGAATTTTTGTTCTTCAAATGACCTTGCAACTATAAAAAGACTATCCTCTTTTTGGATGCAGGGAGAAACATTTTTCAGTACTATGCACAGATTCCAGGTTGACGATACAGGCTGGTTAGAGCTCCTACTTTTATTTGTTATGTTGTTTGTTTTTTACTATGAATTCTCAATATTTTTTTATCACCTATGCAATCTTGATTTTTATGCAGTTTAATTGTGCCATGCTACTTAAAATTTTCCTGAAACAAGAATGCTGCTGAAAAACACCATCATATATGCAAATTAGCAGTTGATGAAATAAATTACTGTAAATTCAGAAATATTTTGTGATTTTTTTATTATTGCAAAAATTGCAATGAGATAGGTGTCGTAAAAATATAAACTCGCATTTTAAATCTGATAGCATTATTTGTATGCACTATTTCTTAAAATGGCATTAATTCATGTCAAATTGTTTTCTTTGTTTAGCAATCACTTTGATAAATGCAGGCAATAATTTCTGAATTGACAGTAAAAAGAAAAAAAATAAGTAAATTTATAGTATGTAATGCCTTCCCACCATTCCTGTTTATACCTTCATTATTTATTTTGATGTTTGTGTTATTAATTATGGTCACAAATATGGTAATTTAAGGGTGTTATATTAACACATTTACCAAACTTTTACTCTAGTTTGTCAATGCTGTGAAACCATTTTATTACAAGTATTTGTTAAGAAGAACCTATAACCATTAATGTTGTTGCATGATCAACCTGAAATTTCTCTTTTCTCTATAATATTTGACTAGATACCTACCCCTAGTCATGCTTCAGCAAATTTAGAATTTAACGTTGTTGAAATTAAAAGTTTTTGAAATAAGTGTGTTTGTTAACAAGTACTTTTCTATCCATTGATATTTGATTTGCTGTTTCACTAGCATACTGGTACCTTTGTTTAGTGTCATTTATAATTTTTGGAAATTTACCCTTTAGTCATTCTTAATTTTTAGTCTTATTAATTGTAAGAATGTTATTTACTTTGTTTTGCATTAGAAAAGCTAAGGAAGTGGCATTTATGATCCTTGTTTGCTCCACTGTTAATTTTTCCAAATTTCTTATTGATAAATTTATTTGAAGCAGCATTATATTGTGGATAATTTCATTATGGTGGGTACCAGATTTCATGAAATAAGAAAACATATATTTTTTTTTATGGATACTTGGATTTCATGGGTTTTATCGGATTCTGCATTCAAGTCTTTAGAAAATTTGGTTTTTGTTGAAACTTAGATTCATAATTCACCTATACCCATGAAATCCTCAAAAATGAGTACTCCATGAATAATCAAGAATTCACAGTATTTGGGTCTAAATTAATTTTTACATCTTTGAATATGTAGAATTTATGTGTTAGATTTATTTATTATTGTTTGAATTGGATTTGATAAAGATGTTGTAACTTTGCTTGCATGAAAATCTTGTTTGTTTTTTATTGATATGATGAGTGATAATATTGTATGGTATAAAGAAATGTATTTAAAATGTTTAAAATCAGTACTGAAAATTAAACCTGGGAACCTGAGATGTACCGTATATCTGTTTTTTTTGGCGTGTGTTTAATAAATGCGAAAATTTGACCCCGTGTAAATTTCCCTGCAAATTCCAAGATTTATTGTTGTTTGAAAATTTCAGATATTATCATTATACTGTTAATTATCAAATCTTTTGTGTTGTTTTACAGATAACAAGATTGAGCATACTTAATTAAGATCTCAGTTTTCATAATAACTAAATTAGCTTATCATACATGTCACACCTTTTGACAACACAGCAATCAGTGACATGTTAGAAATTGTTTATTAGCTACGATCTATTGCTTGGTGTCATAACCCGAATATTTTGCACAAAATGTGAAAATCACAGAACAAAAATCCACGGATATTTGTTTATCTGTAATGATCAAAACCTTCAATTTTTAACATGCCCCATGTACATTATTTACGTTCCTTGGAAGTTCTCAGAATTATGTGTATTTTCGTTTGTAGTACTCATATTTATTTTTGTATTCCATTACCTGTTAGTTAATCAATTTTTTTTAAAACAATTCGATATAGTTATTTTTTCGTGTGTATTTTCCCATTCAGCGAAAATTATACACAGTGAAAATTTAACCTGCACATTTTGTCATCAAATTGCGAAAAAAAAACGATATACGATATTAGCCCATGCTATACATGTGGAATATATATGCTTAATGTTGACATTTTTTTGGTGCATATTATTTGAGTATTAAATGTTTTCACATTTTTAACACAATTATTCATACTTTATTTATGAACACAACATTTAAAAAATAATCTAAAGTCCAATAAAATGTGTTGCAGCTACTCGGATTACATGTCACATGTCAGATATCACATGACTGAGCTTTTTGATGTGTCACATATGCCATATACCACATGTCTGAGGTTCTTGATTTGTCAAATAAATAAGATATCACATCACATGACAGGTAATTGATATGTCACATGTCAGATATCACATGACTCAGTTTTTTTTATGTGTCTCATATGCCATATATCACATGTCTAAGGTTTTTTTATATGTCACATATGTAAGATACCACATCACATAACTGAGTTAATACATTTGTCACATATCAGATATCACATGACTGAGGTTTTTGATATGTTGTATATGACAGATATCAGTCACTTCACATGAGTTAATGTTCTTGATATGATATACAATATCACACACATGACTGAGGTTATATATATGTCATAACTGTTTGTATGGTTGTCAGTTTTATACTTTCTTTGTTGACATGATTATAGTTGGGAAGGAAAAGGTGTATTTCTGTAGAAAACTTTCTGTGATAACTGACATGTGGCATATCTATAACCTCAGTCATGTGGTGTGATATTTTACATATTTAACATCAAAAGCCCTAAGGATATGATATCTGTCATATGTGACATATCAAAAACCTCAGTCATGTGATATTGTCATTATCCTCTTTCTTCAATTACAAAATTCCCTCGACAACAGAACCATATACTCATAACCAAGCCTCATACATTTCATTAAGGCTAATAAGAACCATACCACAATGTAAAATTTGATACTCACACAACAATGCCACAAGCTGTTTTATTAAAATTTGCACATTAAGTCAGTAATCATTCCACTCTAAAGAAAATCAGGAAATATAGCATCCACTTACTTTACACAAACAAGATGAAAATTTATGCAAACCCTTATTCAAGTTGGTTTTGTTCTGCTGAATGAAGATTAATCTTGATGGTTGAGAAACAATGAAGTCTTTGGGCAGACAAGTATCCAAAACTCTGGACAACTGTCTTTAGTCAATATTTTTTTCCAGTGATAAAGTAATGGGAGATTAAGCAAGATTACAATAGATTTGGTCATAGATGTCTTTATTTATTGTACCAGTATTTTGCTAGCTTATTGTTGTGGTAGAAAATTTTAAAGAAATGACCAATGATATGAGGATTATCCTTAGTTTCTTACTTTGTCTTTAACCAACAAAAAACTTTGAAAAACATTTAAAAACATGCTTTTAACCCTTACAATTTGATAATTATAACATTCAAGTTGTTACTAACTATTTATATAAGGTTCAAATAGTGGTCTGAGTAGCTGCAGTACTTTTTATGACACCATTGATTTTTGTCCACCAGCTTGCCACCAAGTTTTTATTATTTTGTGTGATCTCAGTAAGCCAAATGTAACAAACTATTTAAATTTATTTATTTTGTGGTTTTAAATGTGTTATTTTATAAACCAGTGCTTGTTTGGGTTTTTATGCTTACTGTTCAGTCTACTTTATTATTAATGATATGTAAAAGTGACAAATATATGTGTACAACTTTTATGAAGTCTATCTGTTCCTATTTAACTTCTTTGCATACCATTCAACATATGCCTAGTATAATATGGCATCTTAACATAATCAAAATGTCCCTTTGACATGGTTATAGAGTTGATGCCTCCTTGATAAGGTGGTTGTAGTATAAGTTTTACCCCCATCTTTATTGTAATATTCAACAGTTGTCCATTTTTGTCCTCCAACAGATATTGCACTGAATTTAGATTCATAGTTGCATAATGATTAGTAACATATAGTTTGCGATAGGTTGACATACATTTGACAGAATTATTGCCCTTGGACTGATAATGTCATACAAATTGTACTGTATGAAGCATTATTAGGTGTACAGAAAATAAGTATCACACAGTTATTTAATGATGAGCTAATTACAGATAGAGATTGAGTTTCATTTAAGGAACACATTTATGATAAAATTATTGCCATTATTTACTTCATACTATCTCCTGGGATGCAAATATTAATATACTGCAACATTCTAATTCAGGTTAATTTATAAACTTGGCGTCTAGATATTTTCAGTAAAGGGATGATCTTGATTATCCTTTATAACATGATGGTCGATGAACTTCAGTAAATGTAAGTTGTTGAATATTGTTATGAACTTTGTAGTTCTATACATATTACGATTAAATATAGACTATTCTCGCTTATTAAAGCTGTTCCAAAAATGTACAATAATGACAGGAAGAAATCACTATTTTGTCTCATCATACATTTAATTTGAATGTTATTAAACCCTGCTAACCCTTCCAGAGCACTTAAGATCATCCCCTCTTTTTAGATGGGTTTCTGTTGTTCAGTCTTTATGTTTCTATGCAGTGTTTTGTTGACTTGACTTTTAGTCATTTTTTGCCAAGTCATTGTTAGTTTCCCTTACACTTATGAGCTTTGAATGTCCCCATGTAATCTTCTGCCCATTGACTTTATTTAAATTGATTTTTTTTTTTAAAACAAACCACTACTCTTCAAATGTAAATGAAAGTGCCTTCCTGCAGCAAATATTCATATCTGTAAAGTGTAAAGTGTTTGATTATATATCAGTCCATGTAAAAACGGTTATGTTTATGAATAGATGTAGATGTAAAGTATATTTTAGTCAGTTACCAAACAATACAAAAAAGACCAAAAACCATTTAAAAGTCAACGTACATCTTCAGCAATAGAAATCTTACTGTCTATACAATTTGGTAATATATCAAGATATAAAGCACCCCAGTCTACAAAAGTACATTGTCACTAGCCAAGGGTTAAGATCTGGTCCCTTCTCTTCTCAGGATATGACCGGATTGTAAACCTTGTCCAGCAAAGATATGAAAAGTACTGAATAAATATTCCATAGACTATCAAAAATCCACTGTCAACACAAAAATTTCCCAAATTTACAAAACAAACACATTACGATTAAAAACTTTCCTGACATTATGCAAATATACTTTTATACTGAACATCTATGCACTATAATGAAAAATATGAATTAAAAAATGGACATAAACTAAAGAAATAAGCAGTTTTTTGAAGGTCATGACAGAAATTATCCTAAGTGCACAGCAAGTTTACAAGACAAGCTGAGATACTTGATATGAAATCTGTCAAGACCTTCAAAAAGTGACATAATTCTGTATAAATACAACATCTAAATGAATCTGATACTATTGGCAATGTCTGATCTGATATCTGTATGTTGAGAAGAGAATATCTACATTGATAAAGTGATAATATGGATTTAATATAAGAACCATGTATCAAGAGAAATAGTTTTTTATATCATCTATGAAAATTAATTCAGAAAACAGGTTTATATCAAAATTCATTTTGTATTGTAAAATAATATTTTAATACTCATTGGCCATTGATAAAGATGGTGATACCTTAAAGCTTGTAGGACTGAGTACATTTTACAATTTTTGAGAGAGAAAACAAGATGCATTTATTTTTTCATGAAAGGGATGTCAGTAATGTATATAAAATGTGTATTATGGGTTAATCAAGGTTATGAAGTGTGACAATGTTACTGTCACAAATGAAAATAAAACTAAACCTTATTGTTACCTCAAGTCCAGATATTTTTGTCACTTTTACACAATAAATGTACATGTATACAATGTTATTTTGTATTCATTAAAACTTACTTAAAAATGATTTTAATCCATTTAAAAGGGAATACGTGACAATTAGATTCTATGCAAATTTCTAATCCCTGTTTATCAAAGAAATAAATTGTGCTTTAACATCCTGGTTTCAAAAGAGGTGAACATATAAATAAACTCATCATAGATACCAGGCCTCAATTTTGTACACCAGACGCATGTTTAGCGTTGGCCTACAAGAAACTCATTAGTGAAGCTGGATCAGAAAAGTTAAAAGGCCAAATAAATACGAAGTTGAAGAGCACTGAAAAATATAAAACTTACTTAATGTTTTTTATTTGCAAAGTGTTTTTTGAGAAAAAATTGCCATTCGCATTATGTTAGGGTGAATAGTTTTCTCATTGATCTTTTGAATTGGATAGTGGAGGCTGGTTTTTGCGTTTGTAAACGCAAGTGGATAGTGGGGGCTGGTTTTACTCAGACTGATGCGCAGGTCTGTTTAAACAGAATCAGAATGTTTAAACGACAGTACCTTGTTAGAAAAGACCATGTTATTTTACTGGGATGGTGTTCACAAACAGATCAAAGTTCAAGGCAAATGGTATAAGTAAAAGTCTAAACACAAAGAAATACGCTGAGTTTTTCAGTTTCACGTTCAGATATATTGATGATATCCTCTCACTCAATTTATTATTACCAATATTTCGGGAAGTGTTTGCATCTAATATATCCAAGTGAACCTGACATTAAGGATACAGCAAACATAGAAGGGTCTTTTCATTTCTGAATATTTCTTTGAATTTGACACAGTAAGACGATTTCAAACTAGGATCTATGTCAAACGTGACGATTTCAGTTTTCCAATTCCTCAGTAGTAATATACTGTCTTTGAGGTAGACGAGGAACATGGACACGAACCTTAAACTTATGGCAACATTTGATTTTGAGACTAAACGGAACGTGGACATGAAGCTGACACTTGTGGCACTTATTGGTACTGACTTGTTGGTAGCTGGGATTACACTCGAATGCTAAAATGTAAGATCGAATGAATCTATTATTTAAACGAAAACAAAAATTGCTTCTAAAAATCACAAATGTAGAATGAGGACGATGCAGATCCATAAAACGGAAAATTCGTCATATCTGAAAATATATAATTGTGTTGGAACTTGGACATCAAAATTCTATGGAATATCTATAGCATAGTTCTTTAGTAATTGGATAGGCAACGAAGCCACTAAGTTTTAGCATGTCGCCATTATCCATAGACTTCAATCGCTTTTACTGTCACATTACTACATTACTACTAGTATATGGATAGCATATTGATCACAACCATGTGAGCTTTTGTGAAAAAAATGAAACTTATAGAGCTTATATTGCAGTTTACAGTTGACTATTCAAAGAATTCAGTGAAACTTAACCGAATTTTATCAAAATATCTAACCTTGAGATTTTTAAAAAGTTGATGAAAGAGTGATCAACAATCGTTAGCGAGAACATTGGTATATATTTGCTGTAGAACGGAAGTCCATTTGTGAGATGAATTTACTAGAAAAGTCCTGTTTACGAGAGGTATAAAAATTTCCAGCCGACATTGACTGGTCAGTGCCAGTTTCAGCTTGACATTATCATCGAAAAGCAACAGTTTTAAAAAACAGTCTAATAGAGATGACAGAGAAGGTATTTTTTTTGGTTCCTATAACCAACTGAGAACATCCAACAGAACAACAGTTATAATGAAGGAGTAAGTCTCAGAATAAGCAGGATACCCTAGATAAAAGAAGAGAAGAAGTTTTATAGAATAAAAAAATGGAAACGGGGAATGTGTCAGAGAAAACAACCCGACCACAGAGCAGAATACAGCCCAAGGCCACCAATAGATCTTCAACGCAGCGAGAAAATCCCGAATCCGGAGGCGGGTTTCAGCTGGCCCCTAAACAATAATGTATACTAGTTCAGCGAAATGGACGCCACACCAAACTGCGAAACATACAAAGAACCAAACATTAAGACTAGTCTTTAAATACTGGTAGGTATGATCCCCGTAATGGAACATGTCAATTGTTAGTGACTGGTGAGTGAAAGAGAGGCAGAAGATACCAAAGGGAAGTCGAAAACGAACTGAAAATGCCATGGCAAAAAAACGGAAAATGACCAAAAGTCCTTGGTTTCTGAGCGACATTTGAAGACTTTGTCGGTTTGTGTAGGAAACATCCTGTGTTGAACTTTGGAGCAGAAGACATTTTGGTATGTACCTAGTCGTAAAATACATCCATCTCCTTTGTTTGTATATGGTAGTTGAAAACATCCTTGGTTTGTACTTGGTAAGTTTTTAAGACATCCTTGGTTTGTACCTGGTCGAAGAAGACATAATTGGTTTTGTATCTGGTAGTTGAAGACATCTTTGGTTTTGTACATGGTAGTTGTAGACATCTTTGGTTTGAACCAGGCAGTTCAAAACATCCTTGGTATGTACTTGATAACTGAAAACACCCTTGATTTGTAACTTGTAGAAGAAGACATCCTTGGTTTGTACCTGGTATTTGAAGACAACTTTTAGTTGTAGCTGGTCATAGAAGACATCCTTGGTTTGTACCTGGTCGTAGAAGATATCTTTGGTGTGTACTTTTGGTAGTTGAAGACATCCTTGGACTACCTTGTCGAAGACATGCCTGGTTTGTACCTGTTAGTTGAGTTAATTCTTGGTTATGTACAAGGTGGTTGAAGACATCCATTGTTTGTCCCTAATAGTTGAAGACTTCATTGGTGTGTACCTGGTAGTTGAAGACATCCTTGGTTTGTACGTGGTATTTAAAGACATTTTTTATTTTGTGCCTGGTAGTTTATGACATCCTTCGTTTGTACCTTGTTGTCCTAGACGTCTTTGGATTGTGCCTGGTAATAGAAGACATCCTTTGTTCGTACTTGGTAGTTGAAGACATCCTTGGATTGCACCTTGTTAGAAGGCATGCCTGGTTTGTACATAGTAGTTGAAGATATACTTGGTTGTTTACCTGGTAATTAAAGACATCCATGGTTTTGGACGGATAGTGCAGACATCCATGTTTTGTACTGGGCATTTGAAAACATTCTTGGTTTGTACTTGGTAGTTGAATACATCCTTAAATTGTACCTGGTCATAGAAGACATTCTTGGTTTGTACTTGGTAGTTGAATACATCCTTAAATTGTACCTGGTCATAGAAGACATTCTTGGTTTGTACTTGGTAGTTGAATACATTCTTAAATTGTACCTGGTCATAGAAGACGTTCTTGGTTTGTACTTGGTAGTTGAATACATCCTTAAATTGTACCTGGTCGTAGAAGACATTCTTGGTTTGTACTTGGTAGTTGAATACATCCTTAAATTGTACCTGGTCATAGAAGACATTCTTGGTTTGTACTTGGTAGTTGAATACATCCTTAAATTGTACCTGGTCATAGAAGACATTCTTGGTTTGTACTTGGTAGTTGAATACATCCTTAAATTGTACCTGGTCATAGAAAACATTCTTGGTTTGTACTTGGTAGTTGAATACATCCTTGGATTGTACCTGGTCATAGAAAACATTCTTGGTTTGTACTTGGTAGTTGAATACATACTTAAATTGTACCTGGTCATAGAAGACATTCTTGGTTTGTACTTGGTAGTTGAATACATCCTTAAATTGTACCTGGTCATAGAAGACATTCTTGGTTTGTACTTGGTAGTTGAATACATCCTTAAATTGTACCTGGTCATAGAAGACATTCTTGGTTTGTACTTGGTAGTTGAATACATCCTTGGATTGTACTTGGTCATAGAAGACATTCTTGGTTTGTACTTGGTAGTTGAAGACTTCATTGGATGACACCCTTGGATTGTACCTGGTCGTAGAAGACATCCTTGGTTTGAACTTGGTAGTTGAAGACATCCTTGGTTTTGTTCATAGTAAATGAAGACATCCTTGGTTTGTACCTGGTAGTTGAAGACATCATTGGTGTTGTACTCGGTATTTGAAGACATACTGTGTATGTTCCTGGTAGTTAAAGACATCATTGGTTTGTATCTGGTAGTAGAACACATCTTTGGATTGTACTGGTCATTGAAGACATTCTTGGTTTGTACATGGTTATTGAAGACATTTTGTTTTGTGTTTTATAGCTGAGGACATACATAGCTTGAAACTGGTCGTAGAAGACATTTTTGGTTAATGCCTGATAATTGAAGACATCCTTGGCTTGTATCTGGTAGCTAAATACATCCTTGGTTTGTACATGATAGTTTGACACCCTTATCTTGTACCTAGTAATTGAAGACATACTTGGGTTGTACCTTGTCGTAGAAGACATCCACGGTTTGTGCTTGGTAGTTGAAGACATCATTGGATTGTACCTGGTCGTAGATGACCTTGTTGTGTGCCTGATAGTTGAAAACATCCGTAATTTGTACATAATAGCAGAAGACATTCTTGGATTGTACCTGACAGCTGAAGATTTTTTGAAACGAGCTCCCAGGAAAATTCAAAACGGAAAGCCCCTTATCAAATGGCAAAAGCAAACGCACATCAAACGAATGAAAAACAGCTGTCATATTCCTGACTTAGTAAGTTGTGCCTGTTGTTTTAAGCAAGGAAAAGTTGAAATTGGTTGGAAAGTATTTGGATTTCAGTGGAAGATGTATGTGTTATCACCAAAGTAAGACGTTCTTTTAGAATATTTTGAGTGTAAACCTCTGTTATTACTAGTAATGCAAGACATTACTATTTTGGCGGAAATTGAAAAACATCCTGGTTTTTACCTGAATGAAGACTTTCATGGTTTGTTACTGGTTGTAGAAGACACTATATTTGTTACTTTTATAAAAATATATCACACTTTTTTTAAAAACATTTCTCACTTTTATAAAAACATATCACAGATTTGTTACTGGTTTCCGAAGACAGCATTGGTTCATAAGTGGTTGTAAAAAACATTACTGGTTGAAAGAAAACTCTATGGTTTGTTACTTTTTGTAGAGGATATCACTGGTTTGTAATTGGTTGTAGAAAAATCACTGGTGCTTAAATATTATTAGAAGACATCACTGGATTGTAAATAGTAGTGGAAGATGACACTAGTTTGAAATTGTTTGTAGACAACATCCCTGATATGTAACTAGCTGTAGATATAACTGGTTTTTAACTGATTTCAGAGTTTGTAACTCGTAGTCAGAAACATAATTAGTTTGTAACTGGTATTAAGAAACAACATTACTCAGTAACTGGTAGTCAGAAACATCACTTGTGTGTTACTGGTTGTAGAAAACATCGGTGGTCTGTAACATGTTGAAGAGGACATTGTGGTATGTTACTTTTCAGAGAAGACATCAGTGGTCTGTAACTTGTTGTAGAAGACATAAGTGGTCTGTGTCTGGTTGAAGAAGACATCAGTGGTCTGTATCTGGTTGAAGAAGACATCAGAAGTCTGTAACTTGTTGACGAACGCATCAGTGTTCTGTAACTTGTTGACGAACGCATCAGTGTTTTGTAACTTGTTGAAGAAGACATCAGTGGTTTGTACTTGTTGAATAGACATCAGTGGTCTATATCTGGTTGAAGAAGACATCAGAAGTCTGTAACTTGTTGAAGAAGACATCAGTGATCTGTAACTCTTTGACGAAAACATCAGTACTCTGTAACTGGTTGAAGAGGACATCAGTGGTATGTTACTTTTTAGAGAAGACATCAGTGGTCAGAAACAGGTTGAGGAAGACATCAGTGGTATGTAAATGGTTGATGAAGACACTGGTGGTCTGTAACTGGTTGTAGAAGACATCAGTGGTCTGTAACTTGTTGAAGAAGACATCAATGGTCTGTGAGTTGCTGAAAAAGACATCAGTGGTCTGTAATTGGTTGAAGAAGACATCAGTGGTCTGTAACTTGTTGAAGAAAACATCGGTGGTCTGTAACTTGTTGAAGAGGACATAGTGGTACGTTACTTTTTAGAGAAGACATCAGTGGTCTGTAACTTGTTGTAGAAGACATAAGTGGTCTGTGTCTGATTGAAGAAGATATCAGTGGTCTGTATCTGGTTGAAGAAGACATCAGAAGTATGTTACTTGTTGACGAACGCATCAGTGTTCTGTAACTTGTTGACGAACGCATCAGTGTTCTGTAACTTGTTGAAGAAGACATCAGTGGTTTGTAATTGTTGAATAGACATCAATGGTCTATATCTGGTTGAAGAGGACATCAGAAGTCTGTAACTTGTTGAAGAATACATCAGTGGTCTGTAACTCTTTGACGAAGACATCAGTACTCTGTTACTGGTTGAAGAGGACATCAGTGGTATGTTACTTTTAAGAGAAGACATCAGTGGTATGTTACTTTTTAGAGAAGACATCAGTGGTATGTTACTTTTTAGAGAAGACATCAGTGGTATGTTACTTTTTAGAGAAGACATCAGTGGTCTGAAACTGGTTGAGGAAGACATCAGTGGTATGTAAATGGTTGATGAAGACACTGGTGGTCTGTAACTGGTTGAAGAAGACATCAGTGGTCTGTTACTTTTTTGGAGAAGACATCAGTGGTCTGTAACTTGTTGAAGAAGACATCAGTGGTCTGTATCTGGTTGAAGAAGACATCAGAAGTCTGTAACTTGTTGTAGAAGGCATCAGAAATCTTTAACTTGTTGAAGAAGACATCAGTGGTTTATAACTGGCTGAAGAAGACATCAGTGATCTGAAACTGGTTGAAGAAGATATCAGTTGTCTGTACCTTGTTGTAGAAGACATACGTGGTCTATAATTTGTTGTAGAAGACATCCCTAGTTTTAGAAGATACCACTAGTTTTAACCGATTGTTGAAGACATCACTGGTTTGTTATTGATTGTAGAAAACATCACTGGTGTATACTTGTTAAAGACATAACTATTGTGTACCATTATTTCCCATGTTTGCGATTGGTAGTGTAAGGCGTACTTGATTTAAGTTGCGGTAGAAGATATATAGAAAGACGTCCTCTGTTACTGAGAGGCGTATAGTGTTCCTGACTGATTATGGAAAATGTCCATGGTATGTGACTTGTATTTGTAGTTGTCTGTTGTTAGAAATAAAGGAAGATTCCTGTTGCACAATAAGAAATGATGATATAATGTGACTGACTGGTAGTATAAGATGTAGTATAAAATGTATTTTTCTTGCAATAGTGATGGAAGACGTTTCTAGTTTGTGACTGGTAATGAAAGACATTTCTTGTTAGTGACTGTTCATGACATGTTCGGTTTGTTACTGGTACTGGAAGACGTTCTTGGGTTTTGATTGGTACTGGAAAACGTTTCAATTTGTGACTGTTAGTGAAAGATTTAAACAGTTTTGATTAGAATTTACTAATTCTTATAGATTACCGCCGCTTAAGCTCTTTGGCGAAACTAGACGAGAATGAAGTCTTTCAGAATATATTATGTTTATCACATAAGCTTCTTGGTCATATTTCGGTTGTGTGTTAGCAAAACAAACTATCTTTATTTTGGATAATTTAGAATTTTTAAATAGACTTTCAAAGTCAAAGCTAGTATGACAACTGAACCTTCAATGTTTTTTTCATGCGTTAAATAAAGCTGTAACTTTAAGAAATAAAATTTGACTAGGTGTGAAATCCTTGTGTGTAATAATATTCTAGTTTTGATGTGATCGTTATATTTCACATAAATATGTTAAAAGTCTTGAAATTGTGAAAAAAAAAACTAAATTGATACTTTTAACAACGTGTCATCCATTATGCACAACCAGGATTTCAAAATGTTAATGTCAGGATATTATATTATGATCATTTATCTCCGTTACAGCAGCTTTACTTCGGTCTGTTCCACGATCCCTGGATAGTGTTTTTTTTATTTTTCATTTAAAAAGATGTAACTATCATCGATTAAAATTTTTAAAAAACTGTCTACAGTAAGATACTACTTTTGGTTTCCAGCATGGAAAACGCGACCACAAACTAAGATGACATTGCCAATAAAGAGCATACATTTTTAAGGATTTTGAAAAGTTTATTGCAAGTCTTTCTTTCAACTTTTGAGGATAAAATTATAGTTTACATGTGTATAGCTTCTAAAAGCACATAACTGCATTTATGTGGCTACGTCTATATCACGTTATGAACTTAAACGTGAATTATAATAGTTAGTTTTTCGTCAACCAAATCGTAGTGTGTGGTGGGTTTGATGTACAATTCTAAATTTATTACGTATCCAGGCTTGAGATTTTTTATGAATATCTACGACTCCTTTAGAAACAATGAGCTTGCGCAGTTTTGTTTTGAAAATAATCTTAATATCGGCAGAGCATAAACAAGAGCCTTTTAAGATTGCATACAGAACATATGTTGTTTTTTCTGACTTTCAAATCTTAAGATTTTAATTGATTCAATTAATATTTAAACATAAGACCTACACGTTTATTTAATCATAAATGCACATGTTATCCCTAATGTCAGTACTATTTTCAAACTCGTTTATTTAGCTATGATACACAGGTAAATGCGATCATAATTTATGTTCTTTTCTAAACAGGTGAACAGATTTATTCCAGCATTTTCTGATATTAAAGAATGTTTGATATTAAATTCTGGTAATAAACGTTATGGATCGGGTTTAATATCTTATAGTTATTCATCTGCAGATGTCAAAGAAACAAAACTGCAAATTAAAAGAAGTTTATTACGTTATGAAAAATATATTATCAGTTTATTCAAAATCCCCCTGCTTTGTGTCAAATTTAATGTTCTTCAGTAAGAGAACTCTATGGTGGTTAGGATAAACACTTGTTTTTGGAAACTTAGTTTATTTATGTAACAATAAATCATCGTTTGATCAGTTTGTACGCACTGTTATTTGTATCAGTGTTTTACACGAATCCTTGTATATTTAGCACATGCTGCGGTACTTATTTTCTAAGTGTGACTGAAGTCCGAGAGCAGATATCTGTTGATTTTATTTCTGAGCCTTTTCGCAAATGAGAAACTCGGATCTGAAATTTTACATTTAATGGAAACGATACACTACTCATTAATCCTCACCAAAAATTAGCTCCAAACACTGAGGTTTCTGGTTGGTGTGATAAACCAACCTTCTATTTGTTCTTCCAAACTGGTTCCGAACTAGTTGAAAACCTGGACGATGTAAAAAGTTGTAATTAAAGAGAAATGAGAGAAAATATGCGTCATTTGTGCAAAAAACTTGTTTAGCATTAAAGATAAGTTGGACAATCATGAATAAAACTGATATATTTCCAAAATAAGAGTAAATCGGTTTGACCGCATGTATTTTCATTCGAAAAACAAACAGTTTGCACTCGGAAAAAAACCGGACCGATTCTCGCGAAAACACGATCTCAACCGGACACTTAACTATCCGTGCCTTATTTTATGATCACTTTTCGTAAAGACCAGATAAGTTTTGAAAAAAATGGACAATATAACTGTAGTAATCGGAAAAAATGGACAATACAACTGTAGTAATCGGGGAAAAAATGGACAATATAACCGTGTAGTAATCGGGAAAAATGGACAATATAACTGTAGTAATCGGGGAAAATGGACAATATAACTGTAGTAATCGGGAGAAAATGGACAAAATAACTGTAGTAATCAGGAAAAAAATGGACAATATAACTGTAGTAATCGGAAAAACACGGACGATGTAAAAAGCTTGATTTTAAATGAAATAAAGGACAAGCATGCGTTATTTGTGTTTAATACATGAGAATCATTAAAATAAGTTACGTAGAATTGAATAAAGCTGACATACTTCCGAAATAAGAGTAAATCGATTTGGTTGAATATTATTTCAATCGATAAAACGGTCTACAGAACACTCGAAAAAAGTAACAATTCCCTCGAAAGAAACACAGTTCCAACCGGACACTATACCTACCGTGAAAAGTAAATAGAAAAATAGCTTGTATAAAATAAATACAAATTATTGGCTTATACAAGGTAAAAAAGGATATCACAAGTTTCAAAATTTTATAAATAGAAGTAAACGTTGAATTCTAACCCACGGTTTAATTAACCGTTTTCATGTCTTTTTCATGTTCTCATCCGAGGAAGTACTATCCCTTAGATAAAGAATTATTGCCAACGCAAAGAATGCTGAAAGACACCATTAATTAATTTTACCGACTTAAACCTTTGTAATATGAATATTCAATTCATATGTT
This sequence comes from Mytilus californianus, assembly GCF_021869535.1. Classification (NCBI taxonomy): domain Eukaryota; kingdom Metazoa; phylum Mollusca; class Bivalvia; order Mytilida; family Mytilidae; genus Mytilus; species Mytilus californianus. The sequence goes on from NW_026262581.1 coordinate 2,281,810, forward strand.
TGTATATCAAACCAGACCTTTTGGCTCGATGCTCTTTCATTAACATAATGATTCACCCAGACGAAATTTGTCAGAAAAATATTATTTTCGGGTGAGCGAAATTTTCACATATATAATCTTTTAATGTTAAATTAGTCGCATCGAAATATTGTCCTTTGATGATATTAATTTGAAATATCGGTTATTAATTTATGTGTGAAACAGATAAAATCTGCAACGAACTTGAAATTGATTGGTCTCGGAGAATTTTAACTTTGATGTTAGTATTTTATGTATTGTTCAGTTTTGCAGCAACATAAATGAAGTGAAGAAGGTATCCTTAAACTTATAAATAATTATTTACCTGCACATTTTATTGCGGATTGTATTTACGAGTCGGTGATTTTTACTTGACAGATTATGATCAAATTTGCTACCCGCATCAGTTAAATCAATAAAAAGACACTTTCGTTTAAGTAATTACATTTAGGCGAAATGGTCATAAATATTTTCACATCATAATTCACGGCATTTAATCTTGATAATTGTTAAGATTACGAAAATAACAAAATGGTCTTGTAATTTGTAACTGCCCATATAGTATGACAATAAAAAGGGAACAGAGTCGTACCGACATCTCCAGGCTTCAGGGTACATTGTCCCTGAAAGCGAAAACATTAATGTAACAAAAAGTAGACTAATAAAAGTAAGATTTATTGCGTTTGATTAAATCATAAACTATACAATCCTTAAATTGAAAATTTCTAAGAGAAAACCATGCATATACACATGTTACATATATATACGCCTCACAGTCCAACAGGATGTCTTTTAAACGACTAATAGGAGGAACAATTAAAAGTTATGTCTAAACCATACACTCTAGGTATTTGTAACAGGCATTTCACGAGCAATATACAAGAAAACATGTATAATGAAATGAATTTCAAGTTGTAGTCAATATTTAGATGAAAAGGAATATATACACAATTTAAAACGATATGTAAAATATTGCCAACAATAATTACAATTTAGGTAATACAAATAACACGCGAAAGAAACAAACAGACATAACCGTCGTCAACTATATGGAAAAACATAAACACTGAGACTACTATACTGTGTTATAGAAGTCTCAGATTATCATCACTAAGACAGCAAAGTCACCAAAATGGACGGCTTACTGTTTCCATCGACGCACACCGACAAGCGCCGACATCGTATTGACCCTAGTCATGAAACGATGGAAGTCCAGAATTAACATTCAATCCTTAATAAGATACGAAGGGCCGGAGACAATATTTGGTACTGGCACTTAACATCAAACTAGTATATATAATACTTAATCCTCCTGTATCGTCTGACCAAGCTTAAATCATACAGTAAAAGTCTTTTAGCCTATCCATGGAAGTATTATTGACGTATACTTCCATGGCCTATGAAATTTTCATGACATTACCCCGGTAAGATATTTGTGACCGTCAAACCCTAATTAACGCCGAGAATTCTTGTGATGTCAGTATTGCCAGTAGATATTGGAGAATTCCTGTAATGTCATTATTGTAGATACTCTTTTAGTGTCACACTTGAAGGTATTTGGGATCTTTTTTTACCTCAAATTCTGGATCCGCATCTGTTGTCATGATTTTGGATATTGAGGAACTATGCAATAATTGTAGAAATTTGGGGATGTTTTTGTATTGTCCGACACTTTGTATTGACTGTGGGTTTTGTATTCCTCTTATAGTTGGCTTTTTGACTCGCGGCACTATAGGTTAGCCATGTACTGGTCATGATTGTAGAAACTGGAGGATTCTGATATTGCCATATTTGCGGATTTTTTTATTGTTATCATTTATTTAAGAATACTAGAATGTTCGATTTTGCTATGATTATAGAAAATAGAGTAGATACTTGGGATTTTTGCATTGCTATGTTATAATTGCAATTATTGAAGATATTGTGGGATTCTTTGTGTTGTCATAATTGTATAAACTGAAGTATTATTGCATTTCCCTCATTATAGATTACAGATGATTTATGCCGAAGGAATCTAGTATTATCACAAATTTATTTTTTTGTTTTACTTTAAAATAATTGCAGGTTTCATGCGATTCGTGTATTATCATAATACTGGGAACCAAAGAATTTTCATACGGCCGATAACGACGGCCGTATTATGGTATTCCGTTGTCCCTCCGTTTTTTCGTCTGTTCGTGCGTTGTTCGGTAACGCAAGTATGCATTAAACGGTTAACATCAAACAAAGTTTTATGACATTATTTTAATTGGTGGCCTAGGGACCTGTATACGTTTTAACGATTTTCACTTTTAACGTTTTGATCTTTGAAAAATATGCAATTTTTTACATTTCGAGCACTGACTCAAATATGTATTGAGCGATGTACTTCAAACTTCACCGAAAGAAATAAGAAAAGGGTGAGTATACCTTTGACGAGTTTGTTTTATAGCGTAACTGGACTTAAATTAAGGTATTTGTTCACATAGTGCTCTATCTGGAATATGCCTGAAAAGATAAACTTCACTGAATCTTTAGAATTCATCGCGAATTTTCTGGATTTCGTTTACGATGTCACAAAAAAATAAAAATAAAAAGAAATAATTTCCCGAACGACCATATTTTTCAAAATGATGTTACCGGAAACACAGAATTTTTTTTAGGCCTAGGGGCCGGTTTACACATAAAAATGGGGAGGGTCCTGACGTCGGGTGCCTGTAGCCTGAGCCAACGCTTACAAATTTTGTCACATCTGCATGCACTCCACCCCTTTTCACTCACTGCATATTTAAACAACTGTCCAAAAAAGGAATGGGTGTTGAACGTGTCGAAGTGATCTCGATCATGGCAGCCTTGGCCAACGCTTAAGAAATAAGAAAAGGGTGAGTATACCTTTGACGAGTTTGTTTTATAGAGTAACTGGACTTAAATTAGGTATTTGTTCACATAGTGCTCTAACTGGAATATGCCTGGAAAGATCAACTTCAATCTTTAGAATTCATCGCGAATGATGGAAAAAGAAGGATCGATATATGTTATGGGATTTCACTACTTTTGTTGCAGAAATGCGCGTCTTTAATCGTCAAAAAATAGGGACACACATGTCTCCCAATAACTGAAGTATGCTTTGAACGTCTTACTTATTTGATCAATATTTTTCAAATGCGTTACCATACTTTTATAAAGATTGCTTTAAACGGCCGACTTATTATGCACTCATAGCGCAGCTGTTAATTATTTTATTTCTGTTTTTTTTCACGAAATAATGATAGATATTTGATACATCTTGTATTGAACAACATTGCAGATACTAGAGGTATCTTTGTATGTTCATAATTTTGAATATAGAATACACTTGCGTTGCCAAAATTGCAACTGTTTATGAATTCTCAATTATTCGTGTATGGGCGCATTACGCATTTGGGGATTAAAAAAATTAACGTTTGCGCCCAGCTTTTAACATTGCCATAATTTCAGATACTAGAGGATTCTTTGATCACCCGATAAGTGTACATAGCGGAGGATAACCGGTAAATTACAGGTCACAGTATTGTCTTGTGTTGTTATATCTCCAGTCACAAGATAATTCATAATGGTTGGTAATATAACCAAAACTGTAGATATTAAAGACATTAAAGAAAATTATTGTATTGTCATAATTGTTTAAACTGGATTATCCATTTTTTTTTGTTGGTCATATCTGCAGGTTTTGGAAAGTATTTACGTATTATACTCAAATAATTCAACATTTTAATAACAGTAAATGTACAGATAATGAAGAAACATCAATGATATTTCATGCCAACACAAAAGTGCTGATTACTGGGCTTGTGAGGCCCTCTTCCGAGGACGAAACGTCCACCGGCAGTGACATTGATTCAGGGGTTGTAAAAACTCATCAAAGAAGCAGTTGCAAAATTAAATACGAAGAGCATCAAAAGCCGAAAATTCCGAAAAGTTGTGCTAAATACGGCTTATGCATGCCTGGGGAATTACTAGAGCTGTGTTCTTTACAATGCTGATTTCTATTATCGAAATAAATACAATTCAGATAATTTCAGTACTGTTCATTGTAAGTCAATAGAAAATAAGTATAGTGCCACATCTATACTACTGAAGAAAGAGACCGATTTCATTGAGCCGCATGTTCTCTGAAACCATACAAAGTCAGAAATATTTGTGATATGACGTATAAATGTAGTGGTTTGTACTTCCTAAAGTTGTCTTTGAAACAATCTTTTTTCCACAGAAAACGCCAATTTTTGAGAAAATATCCAAATTCGGAGACCGTCTTATACGCACTTCCGGTATTTGAAACTAAATACGGATTCAGACTTGGAAAAACCATGATATTTCGTTTACGATGTCACAAAAAAATAAAAATAAAAAAAAATAATTTCCCGAACGACCATATTTTTCAAAATGATGTTACCGGAAACACAGAATTTTTTTTAGGCCTAGGGGCCGATTTACACATAAAAATGGGGAAGGTCCTGACGTCGGGTGCCTGTAGCCTGAGCCAACGCTTACACATTTTGTCACATCTGCATGCACTCCACCCCTTTTCACTCACTGCATATTTAAACCACTGTCCAAAAAAGGAATGGGTGTTGAACGTGTCGAAGTGATCTCGATCATGGCAGCCTTGGCCAACGCTCACAATTTGTCACATGCACAATGCCCATGGCATGGCAGCCTTGGACAATGCTTACAATTTGTCACATGCACAATGCCCATGGCATGGCAGCCTTTGCCAACGCTTTCAATTTGTCACATGCACAATGCCCATGGCAAACACCACAATCATATTATACATGTCATAAATTCAACTTGAAATATTTGTCATCAAAATGCAGGCTGAAATGTCCTTACCCCCACATAAATTTGAGACTGAATCTGTTGTAAATTAGTGGTGCACCCTCCTCAAACACAGGCTGAAATGTCGATACCTATTAATACGTACCCCACATAAAATTGGGACTGAAGTCGTATTACGTCCCCCACACAAATTTGGGACTGAAGCACTCATACTGAAACCATAGAAAATTAGTGGTGCACCCTCCTCAAACACGGGGAGAAATATTGTGACCATAAATTACCCCCTCCTATATAAATTGCGGACTGAAATACACGTATACCTCAGATCAGACACTCGATGGCTGAAATGTCATGACCTAAAATTACTTCCCTCATATACATTTGTGTGCTATGTGCTGAAATATGCCTCTGTGCAGACGATCGCAGGCTGAAATGTTGTTACCTAAATTGCCTCCCCTATATAAACTTGCGGACTGAATTTTATAGACATTTTACCTCTGAGCCGACAGTCTGGAGTATCAGTGGCGTAGCTAGGGGTAAGATAATGTGGATACTTTCCATTACAACTGAGAAAAAAGTGGGGTGGTAAATTTAATTTTTGGTATCTTTCTACTGGAAACATGTGGATGCTCAAGCATACAAGCTAACTACAGTATAATAAATATTATATACAGTGAAACCTGCCTAAACCGAACACCTTTGGGACTGAAGATTTTGTTCAGTTTAGACAGGTTTCACTGTAATAATAATTAGTTACTGTATGTAATATACAAAAATGTACTTTAAAATTTCATGTCGGGTGCTCTTTGTTTCAACACTTGCCCAATTGTACCGCGATTTCGCGGGCATCTTCTAGTTTCTATGATTTCAAGAACAATTTGGATAGTGATTCCAAAATTGTCTATATAGAAATCACATTGATAGAAATGTGCTGTTTATTTAACCAGTCCAGTCTGTGTGTGAACAGTTCACGTAGTTAGCACAGCATTTTTATATAAGCATGACGAAATTCTGCTAAAGCTATTATTGTAGGATAATTTTGTTTATTTTTGCGTTTTCTTTTCTTCTAAATTTCATCGTTAATCTTGGTTCATTGAAAGACATGATTGCTGAAACTGGCATTTATCCTCGAAACTTGTGGAGAGTTTAAACTGAACAACTAGTGTTTTGAAACTCACTGACTTTGAACTAATTATAAAATTTAGAAGTAAAATAAAACAAAATATTTAAAAACCAAGAAAGAAAAAACGATAAAATATGTAATGATAAATGTTTACAAATATGTACATCTATCATCAATATGTAATTTTTGACATGTGACACTTTAGTTTTATTTGTTGTCATTTCATTTCATGTTTATCCACAAGAATAGCAATAACTTTGTTTTCTCATAATTTCAAACATATTATTTCAAAATATGTGTCACAGATCATTAATTCACATTATTCCCTTTATTCAGTATTTACTTAACCCCCATTCTTGATTTTTATTTGAATATTTTGTTTATTTGTTACATTATAGTATTTGTTAACACAATCGGTATTTTTATATTGATACTAAAAACTCTTTCAAGTACTGTAAAGTTGGAGAAACAACTAATTTACAATTATTCATTCATAACTCACGAAATATATTTAAAATATATATAAATGTATGTCTTTGGTGTCACGAGGTACTGTAATCTGACCAATCAAATTCTTTTATTTACCAGGTTCATTCACTGAAATACCTAGAAGACTATCCAATGAACTTGTCAATAAAGCGATAAAAAGCAAATGAATAATATAACACTTTACAACGCGTTTGTTGTAAAGTTCATCAGTTGTCACTTAGATCCTCATCCAAATGAATTTAAATTTGACTCACCTGGATTTTTCTCCAGCGCAAAACTTTTTCAACACTTAAAAAATGGATTTTAATATTTTGTGTAGTGATAAAACTTGGATTAAACTCTTTTTTCTTCTCTGGATTTTTGCCTCATCTGTTACAAACGGGAATTGGATGTGAGTATAATTTTATAAGTTCAAAAAAAAACCTAACTAGCTATTAATCATTTTTTATGATGCGACATTTTTATTCTTATGTCAAGAGTAAAATTTTATTTGTGATAAATTTGGTTACGTAACTTTGATGCCAATTTATCAGTTTTTCTTCACTATCTTCGTCTGTATCTTATACTTTGAAATTTGGTGAACTATATCGACGAAAAGATATTTGGTAAGATTTAAATTTGTGTACTCTGTTCAGATATTTATACAAGAGACAAACAAAGTATGTATATATATTAAAATTCGTTGATGCATCTGGGTATTTTTAATTGAAGGTTATATTTCGTGTAACTTTAACAGCTTTTTAAAATTGAAGATATTTTTTTTTGCTGTATTAGACTATAAAGCTTACATCATTAAAATTAATAATGTAATTTTTAGTATACTTGAACATCTGTATGAAATGGTTTTACTTTTCAAGAAATTCACATATTTTTGCAGTTATCTACAATAAATTCAAGTACTCCTTTGTTATTCCACATCATTACGTGCAAATAAATAAAATTTATATTCCTTATATCACTTTTGTTAAAACTAATGGGGATATATGATAAATTGTGATGAATGTAAATTCTAAAAAAAAAGAAGAATATTTTCAAATATTTAACATTTGTCACGACAGGTGTGCTATTACAAAACATTATTGCCCTTACAAACATCAAAGGTGTAACCGGTACGATAATTTGTTTGTTACCTGTATGTTAGGTAAATATTAATGTCCCCTTTATTGTTTTACCTGTTCATAAAACAGCAACAAATTTGTATCAATTTCTTCAATGACAATAGAATCAAAGAAATCAATTTCCATTATCAGATCTGAAATATTAATGCGAACAGTGACATGTTTAAAACTTGTTTTACAACCCCTTCCCTCTATCTCTCTCTCGCTCTGTCTCTCTCTTTGTTTATTCAAAAGAAAAGTAAATATTTCACATATAAACACTGTGCATACTCGTTCTAAGTAAAAATAAAAACCTTTTTATGTCTGTATTCCTCTTAAGGGTAATATCTACACATTTTTATAAGTTTGAAATGGAGCAAACTTGTACTATATGTTTTACTTATAAAATAATCATGATGTATGTGGGTGATACTGTTAAGACATTTGAATTCGAATCGTCTTGTTCACTTGGATATTTGTTCTTCATAGGAATATTTTAACATATTGTTATCTTATGTTCGAAATACAAATATCTGCTTTCTAATGAAGTTAGTTTCGATCCCGTGTCGAATTGTAAAGATTCCGCTACAAAAATGTGTATATCTTCTCTTGCATTATATTACGCATGGAAGTTTATCCAGCCTTTATGAGCCACTAGAAAAGTATAATAAATGGAGAATTTATCATCAGTATTGTGAGTTTTTTGTGATTTACTGTTTTAAATCTGATTTGAGTTACACGGCAAATGAACTGTGAGTAATTAATCAGTCGATAGCTTTGATATATGTGTAATAAAAGAGGTGCGAGAACGTAATAAATAAAGAATTTTATGGAATCAGATTAGCATAAAACGTATTAAATATTCAAATTTACCAACTATTGATAATTTTGAAATCCAAAGAAGAGTTTTTGACATGATATCTTTGGAATTTGTAGAAAACACCAGTTAAGCATTCTCTTTTTTCTGTTAATATTTTTTATTTTGAAACCGAATGATTCACCAAATGATTTTTGTAGTTTTGGTTTATTAGTTCCAAAATAACGATTTCAAAGTTACAGATATTTAAAGCAAACGACGTATTACGTAAACAGGAACCGTAAATTAAACATTAATTATTTCTTTCCTAATTATTTCTTAAACATTTATGCATGAACTACTACGGAAATAGAATCATAAATATTTTCGATAAAAACAGTACTTTTGATATTGATTTAAAATCGTTATAAATACTTAAATTATAACATAAGTTATGAATCGTGTTACACCTTGATTATATAAAGACATTAGGAGGCTTCCCGATCTCTTCTAATACATTTATAATACCACATGTGTTTAAACAATCAGAAATGTTCTATCTTACACATTAGTCTTATATCAAACGTGTTCTCAGTCAGTCTGCTTATGGCAAAGAAACTTTTATGTTTCAGTTTGCTTTTTAACTTTCTTTTAAAGACTCAATACAGTCATGTAACGTACATATGTATTACATAAGTCCTATTTTCACTCCCCTGTTATATATTTAATTTGATACATGTCTAATTTGTAGTTTATTTATTTATTCATTCATTTATTTAATTTTCTTTCGAAGACTCACTACCATCATGTAACGTACATATGTATTACATAAGTATATTCACTCCCCTGTTATATATTCAATTTAATTCATGTCTAATTTGTTGTTTATTTATTTATTCATTCATTCATTTATTTAATTTTCTTTTGTTTATTTATGTCATAATTACTCGTCTGCCTGTTGGCATCTATGATGGCGCCTTTGGAGTCCATAACTCACTTATTTTCTATAGACATGATGTATAACATCTCTCTGGTTTATCACTTACAATTTTATGATACCTAACTGACACTTTAGGTACACAAATAGTAGTATTGTTATCGGTTTTTATAGTGAATATGAATATAATTTTTACGTGATATGGGCAACCTTATATATTTGTCTGTACATCCTCGTTTTTTGGTCTCTCTGGTCAACAGTTTTCTCATTATATATAATAATACTACATCTCCTTATTTTTACATATGCATGATCATATGTTGTGGCTGTTAATTTAATATAAATTATCTCAGTTTCAGCGTTACAGTTTTGATTCTTCAAAGATTACAAACATAATGATCAATAAAATTTCTAACCATAAAAAGATAGTTAACAGAAGACCGCAAAACCTCATAAAATGTTTAAAAATGTGTTATCCAATAATTGTCATTTATTTGTCTCCAAAGTTCTATATATGTTGACATATTGTGTAAAGCATCCACTCTATACGTGTTGACACATTATTATGTACAAATGATATATCTATTTAGTACCGAATTCTGACAACCCCTCATTAGTCCTTACATGTTGCTTTACCCCAGTGAAAATTATCTCCTCAAATTCTCAGTTATTACTTTAGTCAACCAAACAGTTAAAATACTTTAAATTATACGCAGATGACAAAGTATAAGATGAATCCACTTAAGATGTCTTTCTTTTGTGACTTATTGCTAAATTGTGTGATTTATTATTTAATTGTAAGAATTCCACGACTCTATTAAGTATGTATACATTTTCTGTGTGTTGGGACTACCATGGTAGTTACGGTAGATCTGCTTTATTACTGACATATTAACATAATCCTATTGTACCCTTAAAGTAGTGAAATAACGTCAAAACAGACCAGATTTTCTAAAATCTGTATTTGTAGGGGGGAAGGGTTGGTTTATTTTATGCGCCGCTAACCTCTTACAATTTAAAAGTTACGATAACTTTTTATGACACAAAATATAGATAATAAATCAATATGCAAGGGTTTATATCCAAAACTTTTCGAAAAAAATTTCGACCGGTTGTAAAGTGGGGAACAAATTTCTCAGCATTTTCTCGCCACTATACTTTAAGAACAATGGACTTTTGGAGAAAACAATACACAGGATGATGCTACCTGGAAAAAAAATCTAAGTAAACATAAAACTATTCCGGATTTTGGCGGAGTCGTTTTGCTCACTCAATCTTTTGTTTTCTGTGTTTTGTCTACGCGTCGCTTTTCGTTTTGTACGACATATTTTTTTCAATTGACATCTTCCTTTTTTATTGGCATCCTCCTTTTTTTTTTCTTAAGTCAATTCTAACTGTAGGTGAATATATTTGTTTAAATAAGAAATTAATGTCGACAAGATCTGAAAAATTCGACTATTCTTTATTCAGAAAAAGATTTGATAATAATAACAAAAGACCGCTGAATTTTGGCTTTGCTCATCTACAGTCGTAGATTTCAAAATTCGATTAGAACGATGTTTGACAGTCTTCATTTGCATATTTTTAGTATTTTTTTTATGGGAAAATATATGGTTATCATTCTTTTGGTATCAAACGGTAGAAAAAAATTTTTTTTTAATAGGCCCCTTTCCTCTAACCCTGGATCCGCATCTGTTTACTTTATTCTGATTGCTAGACTTTTGTTGGTTGAGATGTGCCATAAAGGCATTTGTGAAAAGAAAATAATTTAGGGAGGGGCAGGACAGTAATTCTGCCTTGCAATAGGTCAACCACCGACCCATCAAAGATATATTTCAAAGGTTCATATGTGGTACTCTCCAAGGATGTGTCGTCGTGGTTAATTCCCCTATTCTAACCGGCAATTAATGTCTAAAGAAATTGGTGATTATTTCTACATTTTACAGGTATCTTGGAATGTCATCAGTAGCAGTAGATACACAAACTGAAAAATGTAACACAGTTCCTGGGCTTGTTTTAGAACAATTAGATTTATGTCAAAGAAATCCTGAATCTCTCCTATGTGTAAGTGAAGGAGCAAGGCAAGCTATTCATGAATGCCAGAACCAGTTTAGATTTGAACGCTGGAACTGTACAACAAGCCAGAATTACAGTGTGTTTGGTCCCATAATGACAAAAGGTACGTATGTTATTTCGTGTTTTATCATACAAATTATATTTGTGAAATCAGAGACATATATATGTGTATATATGTCTGTGGTGAAATTGAGGTTAAATTATAAAGTATAGAGGGACAGCATAATATATTCTATGAACAACTCACTGTAGTATCTTATGAATAAGAGATAGATCGACTTAAATAGGTGAAAAGATTATTCAACTAAGAATGTTAACTAAAAAAAAAAGTAAAAGGGAATTCATGCACTCAAGCACATGTGGATAATGTTGAGCAATCATGTACCATATCTGAAAAAGTGTAAATCTTAACTAGTATCAGTCCTCGGGTTTCGGTACTCATCTGATGCGGGTTACTAAGGTTCAAATAGATCATACGATTTCTACAGATACATAGAGCTTCAATGGATTAATATCTCCAGAGATTTGGGTCCTTAAACTTCTTTCGGGGAGGCAATGCCGTGACTAAAAACTATCTATCTGTGTTTTAACTGTTTGGTTTAAATATATTTATTGTCAATTTATAGGTCCATAACAAACATATCGTCGAGTTCAAGGTATAGCCAGAATGAGTGTTTTGTATTGAAGGCACTTGACTTTTATTTTAAGTAAAGAAAGTAAGGTTTCGTCTGAAAAGGCCCCAAACGGATTCCATCTTGGTAATTTCAAGACGAATTTCTATAATAAGAACGATTTATTTGTTAGTTTTTCATGTGGGCGTTCGTTTGAGTTTTCTTATAGTTCATACTCGGTTAAATACGCATACTCCTTAAAATTTACTTTTACTGGTTATCATATATTGCCGTTTCGTAGAGGTCAGGACCTCAATTATATACACCTTTCATGTACTAAATTAAGATGAGAGGATATTGAGAATAATTCTAAAGAGTTCCGATCAAATATTGACGTCTTCTGCTTCAGATGTTTTACATCACTTTATAGATTTCAGACAGATAGATTGCTAAGTTATATAACTCAATCATTTTAATGAATCATTCAAATCTAAATTGTCAATTTTCTACAAAATATGTTACGATTCCACAGCGATCACTTAACAAATAAATAATTTGTAAATGCATATATTTAGACCTGTATAGCCAAAATATTAGACGTTTAATAAAAGTCCGACAAGCATCATATTTTACATCTGTTAAGGCCAAATAAAGGTAGGATATAATTTTTCTTCGCTGAGGCCAAACAAACTAGTCCATATTTTGCTGCACTTCTATAAAAATCTTTACATTTCATTATGTAGTGAGTAATGAAAATATTCCGTCTGACTTTGCAAAGGTCAAGGTGAAATATTCCATATTTGATGAGACGATGCAGACCGAAAAAACTATTCCAGACTTTACCGGTTTAAAGACCAATAGACAATAGTAAAACTGTTTTGAATTTTACTCTAACGGAGCAAACCTAAAATATGATAAATTGATAAATATTTCATATGTCCTTGATACTATTAAGTTTAAACAAAATACAGCGTCATCAATCGAAAATAAGTTTAATCTGTTACATCTTTGCCGTTTTTTTTTTTAATTTACAGAATCGGCAATATAAAATTTAAGAATGTAAGGATTGCAAGATGCAAAAAAAACCCACCTTTCTTGACATACTGATCTACACCATAAGAAAAACTGGAAAAAATATTATGCAGGTACATGTACATGGATGACTATATATCTAATAACCTTATAAGTAAAAGCATAAAAGTGTTGAAAAAACATAGAATTAAATGTTTTATATATAGAAAATATTAAACGATTAATCATTAGGTGATTTTTTAGTGTTGCATGGCCTTTGATCTTTATTTAAAAAAAAAATATTTATTTTGGCAAACACATTTCAGATCAGAAATCCAAAGTTCTTAAATGCTTAAAAGTTACTATATATAAAATTCTTTCGTGACTTACAAAGGCTGAGATTTTGTGTAAGAAGACAAATTTAATGGAAACCACGAAAAGATAATCTTCCTTATAGTGACTAATGCATTTAAACGTTCAACAAGACAAACAGCCAGATTTAAGCATATCTTGTTGTATACACTAGACTTTCTAAATGCGCTATATCTTACAACACTGTAATCATATCATCCTAAATATTCAAACCTTTCCTCTAGTTTTCACCTAAATCTTACTACATCGTCATACTCTTCTTTGATGTCTAGAAATCTACCATTTATCAGTAAGAAAAAACGAAAACAGCTCGACTAATTTGTTAGCCTGGTAGATTAGAAATTCATAAAATGTTGTTAAAGCGACGGGTCTGTCACGTGGGTCACCAGGGTTATGTACCTGTATTTCCACAGAGAAAGGTGACAAATAACTTTTGTACTCAAGTTAAAAATAAAAGATATAAAATTGATTTATTGAAACTCCCAATGTTTGGGTACTATGCTTAGATAAAATTAGCCGTATTACTATTGAATACATAATTTTCCATGCCATAAGAAGTTACCACATAATGAAGTCTATAGTGGATTTTCGTTGGTTCTTATGGTCAAATTTAGTCACAGACTAGCATTGTCTAGATTTTAGACAATTTTGATCGTCTGACCAATGCGATGATTAGATTTGGTTACCAATGTCAAATTATCACTATACCTAATGACATGGTCTGATTTTATTTGGAACTTAGTGTCAAAACAAATGTTATGGACGTATTTCATATAACGGTCAGATTTGGTTTAGGACTAGTAGTGTCTTTAAATTTTCAGATCCAATGAGATTGTCTCTATGTTTTTACTTTAACACATTTGATATCTATGCTTTTCAATACGTTTAGTCTAAATCTTGCCAGAAAGGTTCTGACAGAAACACATAGTGTGCACATGTAATACATGTCGAACGTTTATAAACTACTACTGTGTGGGTACCGTTGATGGTCGACAACCAGTCTCTGATGTCAGATTTTGTTATTTATTAGCAGTGTTATTTCATTGTCCAACAAAGTGTGATCGTCAGATTTTGTTATTTACTAGCAGTGTTATTTCATTGTGTGACATAGTGTGCTCGTCTGATTTGGATACTTACCAGCAGTGTTATTTAATTGTCTGACATAATGTGATCATCAGATTTGGTTATTTACTAGCAGTATTATTTCATTGTCTGACATAATGTGATCATCAGATTTGTTATTTACTAGCAGTATTATTTCATTGTCTGACATAGTATGTTCGTCTGATTTGGTTATTTACCAGCAGTGTTATTTCATTGTCTGACATAGTATGTTCGTCTGATTTGGTTATTTACCAGCAGTGTTATTTCATTGTCTGACATAGTATGTTCGTCTGATTTGGTTATTTACCAGCAGTGTTATTTCATTGTCTGACATAGTATGTTCGTCTGATTTGGTTATTTACCAGCAGTGTTATTTCATTGTCTGACATAGTGTGCTCGTCTGATTTGGATATTTACCAGCAGTGTTATTTCATTGTCTGACATAGTGTGTTCGTCTGATTTGGTTATTTACCAGCAGTGTTATCTAATATGATCGTCAGATTCAGTTAATTGATAGCTGTGTTTTTTTTTTAATGACAAATTTAGTGATATGGTGAGGTTTCGTTTACGTCAACAAGTATGGTAGTAAACGTAGGCTCTGCAACGAGTCTTCCGATGAAACAACAAAAAACATCATGCCGAGTTTGACGATAAATGATACTGCCAATCTTCAACCAAAACGGCATGCCCAGTGTGACGATATAATGATTATCCAATATTTTTTTAGTACGTTAGGTTTCAAGATGAAAGCCAACACTAGTTCTAAACCAAACCAGACAATCATGTTTGGTCGGGAAATTTAAAAAAGACATCAAATCTGATCATATTTCTGTGTATTTCGATAGTATTACGCTATCAGCCTCAAACGTTATCATATGTAGCGTCACATTCGGTTGGACGATAATACAATTGCAAATTTAGTCTCCAATCAAATCTCTGAGTGGTACTTAAGGTTATTTGGAAGCAGGTTTCGGTGAAGTATACTCTCAACTTCCTTTTTCTTATGAGATAGTCAAATTTTGATATAGCACCATTTGGCAATTGGTTGGGGATTAGATGATGAATCTGATCATCAGAACCAATGTTCAAATAATTAGTACTGCTGCCACACCTATTCTTTTTGTTAAATGAATAATCAGGACCGGAAACTAATAGAAGGAAATCCTATTTTATCAAGTAAGATATTATAGAGCTTGATGTTGTCAAATTCTTGTATAGATTGGCAGTCCCTAAAAACGATACCTTTGTAATACACAGTTTCTGTAATGTCAAATATCTATTTAGAACCTTTCGTCTACATATCCAGGTGTTCGAAGGTTCAAAGTTAATGTTGTTAGTTTTAGTTTGTATGTTAAAATCGTCTTCCCTTATTAAAAACACAACTTTTAACTTTGAAACATTTTCTCTTGTTTCCGGTGACGTATATTATTCTTCATATAGGTACTTTGAAAATGTACTGTGATCAGCGCCTAGTTTCCAATCTACAAATCTGATATGCATTGTGCTAAAAGTTATATCTTACTTGCAATAAAATGTAAATTCGGGATTTTTTATCTCTTAATGTCACACAGAACGTATTGACTACAATCATCTGCTTGAGTTTTATTTACAGGTAAAATTAGTCATGAATTACCATTCATTCATTAGAATTCTAAACATGCAGAACTGCAATTCTAGCTGTAAACCATTGTCATTTTATGCAAATAATAGAATCATAACAACACGTGTAATTAACAGGGGTTACGTCTTGCACTGCCACATCGCCCCGTGTGTGTGTGATCTTCTGAAATCCACCAATCCTTTATCCATATTATTTCTAAAGCATTACTCAATATATCATCATTAATTTTATGTAGGGGTTGCTCCATGATTGGGTGAACCAACGTCAAATATTTTCCATATAAGACTTTTTTAACAGATACTAACAGAAACTGATGTACGATAGTTTGCCATGTTTGCTTTAATACCTACGCGACTAACTATGAATAAAAACTTATAGAAGTGACTTATAGAAATCTTAACATATGATTATTTTTTATAAGAATAAGAAGATGTGGTATGATTGACAGTGAGACAACTCTTATGTGCGATGTTCTCGTATGATTAATAGAGTATATAAACAGCTATTTTCATAATACGTTCATAGTCAGTAAGTCATAAGAGCTTTCTTACATGTATAATGACAAAACATTCTTTGAAGTGTAAGCATGCTATTACGCCTTCATCATTTTCGTTTGACTCCAATTTTAACGTCTTGTGAAGAAAAAGACATAACTTCAGCGATTAGATATGAATTGTTTCAGAAGTATCAGCATATATGAGACCGGGTTAATTAACTTTGACCTCCGCTGTAATTATCATTTGTTGATTAGAGAAAAACACTTATCCTTCGTTTTTTGTTTCTGAAATGTCTGTTGAACTCATCATGCAGCATAAAAGCATGCTATTAAAACAAGCCATGCGGTTAGAACCATTCTGCAGTAGGCTATAATCTGCAAATTAAAAGTCATATTATTGTGCACATATTGTATTTGTACCGAAAAGTTCTTCTGATGAAAGATCAAAGACGACGTAAAATTGAAGATTAAATGTATGATAACCAATCATATTGGGTCTTAAATCATATTTATTAAACATAAATGCTTTCGTTATTTAATAATCTATGTTCGTTTACCGAAATTTATGAGAAAATCGGAAAACCACATTTTTATTATTATTGCACTCAGCAGGGCATAATTTGTCTTTTAGTTTTCTAATTTAAACTTAAAGCTGTTCAAGTTGTATGGAATAAATTCATATATACCTTTCGGTGACGTGTTATCTGCTAAAAGGGCATTTTCCTTGTTTATACACTATTTTGGTTATTTGGACATTACATTCAGTCTTCTGTGAACTGAGAGTTAAAACAAGAGTGGATAAATGACATTTTGTATTTTTAGTTCATCTCGGAATAAAACTTTGCTTTTATATGAACTTATCTTAATTCTACCAAAAACTGGCTGTATGATATTAAACAGTTGCTGACTTGGGACAGGTACATAATTTTTTGGCAAGGTTAAAGTAGTTGTGTGAGTTCTCAATATTGCACTTGTATTATTATGATCACAGGTTAAACAAATCACATCGTTAAAACGTAGACCAAAAACACTTGTATATATAAAAGTACAAACTGTATTACTAGTATTACGAAATCAAACTTAAGGTACTTTATCTGCTGGTAAATGATGAGTCTGCATCAAAAATCGGTTGTTGTAATTTATAATAGATTTCATACAATACCCATAGTAGATTTGTGGACAAAAATCAATCGTTATTTAAGGGATAGAAAAGATGATATAATATTATCTTTATTTCAAAATGTTAACTAGGGATTCAATACCCACCTCCTTTCCTCAACCTTTTTTTTCCAAAAAAGGAGAAGAAATAAGATTTCAAGATTTATAAAAAAAACCAGTGTACTGGTTATTAGATTGATTAATTGTTTGCTCTACGTCAAGTGGCCAACATTCCATGAATATTCAGGACGAAAAACGTTTCTGTATTATTAAATACATTTACTATGAAATAATACTTTTGTTTTGCTTATTTTCTTTTCTGTGTAATGATTCAAGTGTGGACGTACTGTTGTTTGTCATTTCATCTTTGCCTTTTGACGATGGTCCAGTCCACCGTTCTTTCATTTAGACCTCCCACCCCATCGGTATCGTCTTGTCTTTTTGACCAATGTCAATGAAAATATAATTTTAGAAATACTTAACTATATAGAAAAAAATTATCACACATTTATATTCAAGCTTTATGAAAATGACAATAAGATTACGGATCAGTAGGTCATCAATTCATTTATCCGATAAGCCGATAATGTTATTTTTTTTAATGTTCGGCCATTGAACACCCTACAACTTGCACAATTTCAAAGCAATGAGTAAAATGTATACGCTAATAATAAAAAAAGAATATATCGTAGGCAGAAAAAAGTATTGAAGCAATTGAATGAAATATCAAACTAAAATATTCTACTATTTATAAAAAAAAAAATCAGATTGTGGTTTTTTCAGAAGCATATCAAGTGAAGTTGATATACGAGTCCTGTAATCTTTTAAAACGCGAACATACGTAATTCCAAATTAAACTTTTTTTCGTTGGGTATAATACCTATGATTTAGACTTTGAATAATACACATTCTGGCTATCAAGATAAGATAATTTTCTGTAATAAAAGTTTATTTATTGATCAGTGTTGTAAGAGGTAACCTATGTATCCAGTCAATAAGATATGCTCGTCAATTACACTTGACTATTGTTACTATTAGACTGATCATAGGGACTTATCTACCATACTAGTCTGATGAAGTACCTATACAACTACATAGTCAATATTTACTCACCAGATACCAACAAGTAATAGTGATAACATACAGGAACTTAGAGATATATTGTACGACAAAACTAGGCAGGGCCTAGCAGTCGGACATAAACAAAACATTTTCTCATCAAACAGCTTAGGGTATGATGCGTGGGATGTGAACTAAAAAAAGTTCAAAAGATCGTTTATGTATCTTTTCGGAATAAAAATAGCTTAAGCGCACATGAAAAAAATATATTCTTTCTTTAACATTTTATTGTATCAATCTGCTATTTATTTCTACTAGTAAATCTATTCGCGTTGTTACAAGTATATTTTTAAATGATAACTCTTGCAATCAAAATTGCTCATGCTGATTAACTACAAAACAAAAAATAATGGCCTTGTCAATAAAACTAGATGACGACATGTTAGACAATTCACGTTCTTGCCAATAAAACTAATCGACAGAATGCCAGACAATTCATTTTATTGCTAATGAAACAATATGACCGCCAGTAAGAGAACTTTACAGACTGCAAGACCATTCACGGTATTGCCAATCAAAATAGTTGATAACATACAAGACAAGTCAAAGTCTTGCTGAATAAACTAGATTACATCATGTAAGACAATTCACCGTCTTGTCAATTAAACTGCTGAGTTGACATCTTGAAAGACAATATAATATCTTGAAAATAAAACAATACTGGTTGACAGCGTGTGAGACAATTTCCTTCCTTGCCAACAAAACTAATTAACAGTCTCACGGCTTTGTCTATAAAAATAGATGACAGCCTGCAAGATAATACTCGGCCTTGCGATTTTAAAACTAGTTGACAGCCTGCAAGACAATTCACGGCCTTGCAATAAAACCAGTTGACATCCTGGAAAACAATGCAAGGCCTTGCTAACAAAACTAGTTGACAGCCTGCAAGACAATTCACGGCCTTGCAATAATACCAGTTGACAGCCTGCAAGACAAGTCATGGCCTTGCCAATAAAACTAGTTTACAGCATTCATGAACATTTAGAAAAGTATCCAGAAGCTGTACGTGTGAACATTATATAAAAAAAACCTAACACGACGATGATATGTACAAAACACAACAATCAATATAACAACGTGTGGTTTCTAAACGGAACCGCATTCCCTACAACAACTTGTTGTGTTGGAATAAAAGAAATTTCTACAACAGTGTGTTGGCATGAACATTATTTTCTTCAATGCGGTATTAGTATGAAATATCATTTCGTAAACCATGCAATATTTTCAACAACCTAATGTCGGTATGAAAGAACATTTTCTATAACGGCATTTTGTATGAAAGTGTATTTCTACAAAACAATGCTGGTATGAAAGAACATTTCAGTTTGTTAACAAATCAAAAAACGAATGACAAAGCAGCCGAGAAAAAAATATCAGTAAGATGCGAAAAACATTTTCTTAAAATAAGAGCATTGGGCGACTGAAAAGAATCCCCGTTCTGGCAGTTGGTTCTGTGTGATGGCTTTATATGTGTCGATGAAACGATGTAGAAAGCCTGCTTACTTTCCTAATAGTCTTATTTGATGTTATTTTTGGAAGGTTGGCCATATAGACGTCCTGCTAAAAAGGAACATGATGATTTTGTTTGATCCTGTTGTATCCCAGGGGTTTATAACTATCTGGCAATAAGATATACGCAATTAATTCAGTGCATAACCATTAGCATCCAAATATAATTGAATTTTCAAATGATAAAATCATCCAGTGAAAGTGTTTTATCATTATGTATTCAACAATAAAGTCAATTTTAAGGTAAAATGAATGAAGAGGAAGCCTGGACTTAAAAAGTAAATGACAATCGCTGTGAGAACGGATCTAGCTTTAAATAGACTTTGAAGTTTATACTGGTATATTTGTACATTACTGTATTTGTATATATAAGATCAAAAGAACTGACAGGTATTAAATTTATTCAAAATCACTCCCCGTCTGTGTACATAATTGTAGCAAATAATGTTGACCTGTCGCTCTTCAAATATACTTAATTCAATAAGGACCACAAAGTATGCTCCTTCTCAACATTCCTCATAGGGAAAATGTAAATTTTAAAACACCAAATATTATGCATTGAGTGCGAGTTTAAATTATTTTCATATTAATAGGAATTTTATCAAAAAAAAATAAAAGCGATTAACATTTCATATTAAACTAAAAATGGTTCATTCAATCATGAGAAAACGTTTAACTCAGATAAGAATGTAGTTTTCAAACGTTTAACTCAGAAAAGAATGTAGTTTTCAAACGTTTAATTCAGATAAGAATGTAGTTTTCAAACGTTTAACTCAGAAAAGAATGTAGTTTTCAAACGTTTAACTCAGATAAGAATGTAGTTTTCAAACGTTTAACTCAGATAAGAATGTAGTTTTCAAGCGTTTAACTCAGATAAGAATGAAGTTTTCAAAAGTTCAACTTAGATAATAATGTTGTTTTCAAACGTTTAACTCAGATAAGAATGCAGTTTTCAAACTTTCTCTCGCATGAAAGCTTTATAGAAATTAACTCAAACTCACTGAGTACAACATGCCGTCTTTTTGTTCAAATGAATGCATCAAAAAAGCACAATTTACAGTGGACACTACAACATGGAAGTCCCATGTACAAAGGACACTTAGCTTTAAACAGCAACAAATCACATGTACACAGGACACTTAGCTTTAAACAGCAACCAATCACATGTTCACAGAACACTTAGCTTTAAACAGCAAACCAATAACATGTTCTCAGGACACTAAGCTATAAACAGCAACCAATCACATGTTCACAGGACACTTAGCTTTAAACAGCAAACCAATAACATGTTCTCAGGACACTTAGCTTTAAACAGCAACCAATCACATGTTCACAGGACACTTAGCTTTAAACAGCAAACCAACAACATGTTCCCAGGATACTTAGCTTTAAACAGCAACCAATCACATGTTCACAGGACACTTAGCTTTAAACAGCAACCAATCACATGTTCACCGGACACTTAGCTTTAAACAGCAACCAATCTCATGTTCACAGGATACTTAGCTTTAAACAGCAACCAATTGAAGTCACATGTACACTGGACAATTTACTTTAAAAAGAAACCAATTACATGCGAGAATGAACATGAATGAGCACCTCGTAATGGTTTTGTTTACACAGTGCGAAGCAATATTTCTGAATCGGAAGTATTCACTATAGGGGCCAGTTCTCGATTAATAATATCAGTGTACTTATATGAAAAAAACTTGTATGAAAACTCGACTTTGATTATATATATGTAATTTGTTACGGAAAAGGTGTAATACTATTTTTTTAATTCATAAATTGTTTGCCCAACAAGATAACCATATGATTCAGCACGCGACATAACGACGATAGAATAATAGGAAAGATTTAGTAGTATAAGAAAGGTTCGTCTCCATGTAGATTGGTATTTCAAGTGGTCAACTTGTATATTAACCTTGAAGAATAAAGTCTTTTAGTGCAAGAGAAAAGAAACCATACGACTTTTACAAAAAGAAAAGCCATAAAAATGACAAAAACGAATAAAGTGGTATACTTTGACGAACTGGGCGATAAATGTGTGGATTAATTCAATCATTTTGGCTGTCATATTTGGATTATAACGTCTTTATTGGTTTTTTAATCCTGTTATATTCCAAAAAGGCAGTCTATATTTGTTACGGGAAGATTTCAATTCACCTTTCATTTATTACTTTCGTTCAGGAGTAAAATCAACATTGAAAGAAACAACGATCTTATGGGTATTTATTAAAAATTGAATACCTAACTAGAAAACTATCCGAAATATGTTTGGGAAAGCGTTATATTAACGAATAAAATAATCAATTATTGCAGTGATATTGCGTCGAAATTGCAGGTCAATAAGGATGATACAAAAATAATAAACGTTGAACCCACCGCATCGAATTCCTGTACACGTTCAATCAATGTTCACCATTTACAGTTACAAAAAATAATGAAAACGTTGAACCCGTCGCACGGAATTCCTGTACACCTTCATTCAATGTTCCCCATTTACAGTTACAAAATTAATGAAAACGTTCCAACCCACCGCATGAAATTCATGTACACGTTCAATCAATGTTCCCCATTTACGCTCTGTATGAATTCACGAGACAAACATATACCTGTTCCCAAACAATCACCAAAGGTCAGTCAAGTTGACCATTCCCATATTGTCCACGGTCGTTTTCACATGTTAATTAAATACCCTTCAGTATGTATGCTGAGACAAAATTTAAGAACGGCCAAACCTTTTGAAGTATTAAAACCAAAGATGTCCTAAAGAAAACATTTTAATATATTTGTTTTGTTTGTTTGTAGGAACCAGAGAGACTGCTTTCATCTATTCCATATTAAGTGCTGGTGTGACTGATTCTGTAACCAGAGCTTGTAGTGCCGGTAACCTTACAGACTGTGTATGTGATCCTACCAATGATGGCAAGAATTCTGTAGAAGGATGGGTGTGGGGCGGATGCAGTGACAATGTACAGTATGGACTAGAATTTAGCCGCAAGTTTGTTGATGCACCGGAAGTGCTTAAACATCAAGATACGCAAAGTATAAGAAATAAAATGAATATTCATAACAACGAAGTAGGCCGACGGGTAAGAAAGTGTTTTTTCATTATATTTTGTCTTTTATAAGTACTAGTTGCTGTTATTAAGTATATTGTCGAAAACCCTTCTATAGAACTTCAGGTTAGGAAAATTTCAGAAAAATGCAGGTATGTCACTCCTACCAGTGGTATTGTCTTTAGTACAGAAAAGAAAAATATGTTTTAATCTCCCAAAAAATGGAAATCAAAGTTTCTGGTTTCGACAATTGTGAGTTTAAATTTTTCATATCGGACCAAGAGAAACACTAAACTTCAACGTGTGCTATCACAGTCACTTGACACCGTTGGGGTATCTCTATCATACCACCAACATTCAACATTCAATTTGTAGATCTTTATCACAATTGTTTACTGTTAAAATGATTTTGTTCGATTTAACAATAGATTTTGGATAAATACCCGTAAACAGGGTGTTAAGTGTTACGGGTATCGCTCAATCACAGTAATGAGGCTTAAATAAGTCTGTTTTACCGCCCCTTAGAAATATGCACGGCTGATCAAAGAGGAGGTTCCACAATGAAGGAATTTTAACAATTGTTATAATTCATCAATTCTCCCGCGTCTCAAATTTTTAAGTGTTATGTTATGGAGAATTTATCAGTGAAAATGATTTAATTTCTTACCACTACGAAATGACTAGTTTCACCAATGAACATTACAACTGTACTTTAATTCATAGCAGGTTTTATATAACCCTTAATCTTAACACGAGGACTACAGCAGCTTTTACACATTACCAGAAGTATATGCTAAAACTGAAACAATTCCACTTAAAATTGTAAAAACCAATACGCATAACATATGTCGTAATGATACTAGTCATTGATATCTTGTTAGAAATTCCCTTCGTCTGAAATTACAGAAATAAAATATGAACCTGTTGTTAAAAGTTAATAGCGTCCATAAGTTTTGTATAGTCATAAGAGAGAAATGTCTGACTGGTACAAACGATAGGGATTTGACAACTATAGAACCCCTTTCCCTGTATGTTATTTTGGTGATTAAGCACCGCCACAAAAGACGAAGTACTGGAATACTGTTAAATACAAAAAAAAATAAGGGGATGTGGTATGATTACCAATGAGACAACTGTCATTCAATGACCTAAGTATAGACCTAATTACAGAAGACCAACTTTTTTTTCACTTTAGAAGTTTTGAAGCGACATCTTAGACCTTGATATCCAATCGGAATGAGCCTTGCAAATAGATAGGGCCATTTTCCCTAAAATTGTTTACCACTAGCGCCATTTCCAAATATATATATATATATATATATATATATATATATATATATATATAGATTGCCTAACAATGTAATTTTAACACACTATTTAGTATGTAAATATAAGAATGTTTAAAATATTTACAAAATGATGAAAATAAACGCAATATTTCGCTAGACTAACTAGCTTTATCAAGCGTGCATCTATCCAGGTGAAATCGGATGTAGATGATAAGAAACTTTTGCAGCTCAATGTATATGTTGCACTTGAATTTAGCTGCCTTGAAAATAATACATAATTTGGATGAAGTTCAAGATTTTTACAAAATTGGTAGTTGAAGTTAGCAACGTCCATTGGCCAATATTACAGGATAAAAAGGACGATGCTGTGTACTAAATTATTCTTTATCTTTCCTGTATCTTTTCTCATCTTTTTCGTTAAGACCATCAGGTTCTAAAGTGTGGAGTTGGTGGATCCAAAAATTTTCTCTTCTCCTTCTCGCCGTGGTGTCCCACTCGGTGTTGACTTCTATGATTTGGAAGGTAACATTATCAAAAGAATGTTTCGTTGAACGAAGATGTCTTGTGAGAGGACAGTTTTTGTTGGTTTTGTACCATGAACGATGGTTATTGAGCCGAATATTAAATTTGTCCATTGTTTCTCCCACATACTGAATGCCACATGTGTCACATGTTAATATATAAATTGAGTTCTCCGTTTTACAGTTGGAATTTGAGTAGATGGTATAATTTTGTTTAGTAACGGAGCTCCGTTATACCATCTACTCAAATTCCAACTGTAAAACGGAGAACTCAATTTATATATTAACATGTGACACATGTGGCATTCAGTATGTGGGAGAAACAATGGACAAATTTAATATTCGGCTCAATAACCATCGTTCATGGTACAAAACCAACAAAAACTGTCCTCTCACAAGACATCTTCGTTCAACGAAACATTCTTTTGATAATGTTACCTTCCAAATCATAGAAGTCAACACCGAGTGGGACACCACGGCGAGAAGGAGAAGAGAAAATTTTTGGATCCACCAACTCCACACTTTAGAACCTGATGGTCTTAACGAAAAAGATGAGAAAAGATACAGGAAAGATAAAGAATAATTTAGTACACAGCATCGTCCTTTTTATCCTGTAATATTGGCCAATGGACGTTGCTAACTTCAACTACCAATTTTGTAAAAATCTTGAACTTCATCCAAATTATGTATTATTTTCAAGGCAGCTAAATTCAAGTGCAACATATACATTGAGCTGCAAAAGTTTCTTATCATCTACATCCGATTTCACCTGGATAGATGCACGCTTGATAAAGCTAGTTAGTCTAGCGAAATATTGCGTTTATTTTCATCATTTTGTAAATATTTTAAACATTCTTATATTTACATACTAAATAGTGTGTTAAAATTACATTGTTAGGCAATCTATAATTTTATTTGTGTAATTGAATTAATCTCTGTACTGATTAATCCACACTCCCATAGATTTGTATGTCATGTGCTGCTATTTATAGGCACTTATATATATATATATATATATATATATATATATATATATAGGCTGTGATTTGTTTTTATTTCAATTTAATGTTATCATAGCTTTACGTGTGTTCTTCGAGATCTTAAAACATTATGTTTTTTACGTTAACAGAATTATAAATGATTAAAGTTGGATCAAAACTGCGATTCTGAAAGAATTTGATGAATTTTGATAATAAAATAAATCATAACCAACATGAAAGTTCTATCAGAAGTAAAATTCAATTTTAAACTATTCTTTCTGAAGTAAAGCTTTGTCTTACCATTCAGGTTGGAAGGAAAGCTATGTATTGTCATTCAGTTTCAAAATACATGTAATTCTTTTTGGTTACAAAGGTGTGTCAAAGAAATGTTTAACAAAAGATATAAGTTTGTAATATTGTAAAGAAAATTGTTTTTAACGGTAACGTTTAGTCCTGATATATCAAATCAAATCATTCAGACTCCTTCATATTCAAATTCCACTCGGTTTCACCAGCTTTCTAATTTACACCTTCTGAGTGAAATATATAATAGGGAAATTGGCCGTCTTTTTATCATGAAGAAAAAGGGTCAATTCTCTATGGAACAAAAATAGGGAATAGAGGCTTACTTGTAGGTAAAATATTAGTAATTTGTTTGTTTGCTTTTATATGTGTCAAACCCGCATGTTAACTCAGGGTAAAGTACATTTACTTGGTAAATGGAAAAAGATACTAAGAGAAAAAATAATGCACAGAGAAGTAATTTTACATCTGTTCTGTTAAGAATTCATAATTTTTTTTTTACAAATTTATGTATGTTTTGAATATGTCAATTTACTATGTAATGTTATCGCATATAGATCAGAAGACTATTTATCGAAGTTTGAATTTTGTTAAAAATTTACTTAAATTTGTAATGACAACTTTTGAATAAAATTTAATAACAAAACACGACTTTCCGACATTAGATTGTCAGCATTTATACGATCTTTACAAAAATGTTGACAGATATTAATGTTTTAAATTCAAAAATATGTTTTCTTTTCATAATGCAATGTGAACAATGTCATGTAAATTTTCATCACATCCCCATTAAGTTTCCAACCCATTAAATACCAATATAAGTGGTTATATTTAATAAAGTTAGGACTGAATCTGTATATGGAGATTTTACTGGGTCGGTAAATCTGATCGTAGTTTAAGTCTCCTACTGTTAATCTGTAGAAATATTACATTATTTAGCTTTTAAAGACAGAAAGGCGTTCGTGCAGAGCTGTATTGACAGCTACCCAAGTAAACATAATTATACACTGATATTAATAATGTAAAGCGCCCTTTCAAGTTAAAATAGACAGATATCCACATCCTGATGAATAATTCTACGTTTTATTGCTCTGCTTATAATAGACTATAATTTAATTAAACATCAGAAATTGAGGGGTAGATGTTTTATCACTTATTTTAAGTTCGTTTTACATTTTTTTTCTAAAGAATTTCATTTCTGAGTACATTTTTATCCATTAAAGGTTGACAAACCTGTAGAGAGAAAAAAACGGTCTACTAGAAGATTAAACCAACTGTTTTCCAAGTTAAAATATTATAATTTGAACTTGTCAATAGGAAGCACGTTGTATAGTGCACTGAACCCTTTTTCTTGCGTTCTGCTCCCTCAAGTAAATTTTATTATTAAGAGGTATTTGCTCACGGTTCTGTTGAGGCGCTTTCTGGTCTTAGTTCTCTCCAATGTTTTTGTTTTCGCTTTCTAAACGCAGTGGTAGCACTTTATCGAGTTCTGTCATGTCAAATTTGGCTTATGATTCAGTTTGTATGAACAAAATATATGTTTGAAGAGGTAAATCAAAGATGTCATGCAAAATATGATTTATGATATGGTAGTCAGATTTTTTATTTGAACAATGTAATTTATGAGAATGTTTTAAATTTTTTTTTAAAAGGTGCATACACATTCAAGTTAAGCGCTCGTAGATATATCCCTGTCCAAAATGATTGACAAGGAGGCCCCAAAAACAAGATCCTCACATATATCCCATTTCCAAATGAAAATGACATGGGGAGTTCTATTTATCCCTGTTGACAAAAGGGATTCCAATATATCCCCTTTCAAATCCAAGTAAGATACATATATTAAAAACATGCCACGTTTGGGTGGATTTTAGTTTTTAATGGATCGCCTACTACATCTCAGAATGAATTTTGTCTTATCTTCTTTAATATAAATTGTATTTATCTTTAGCAAACAATTCTTTTTTTTTCAAAAATCACTTTTCCAATCTTGCGTACATGGAAATCAACACAAAAATCACATTTTAAAATCATTGATGTGAATAAGACTACTTCATTCCTTTCAATCTGACGATCTCATCTCTGTAGGAACTCGCTTCATGTGAGGAAATTTATTTCAAAATTTAGTTTAAGTATACTATTATGATGTGTAAAATAAATACATCAAGCATAAGGTTGTCTTAGTTAGCACTAGGACGTCCGAATCTCTCTTTTCGTATTTATCCGCACCAGTAACCAATTCGTTTACATTGATGATATTAATGCAATGAGGTTGAATAGTTTTTGAGCTATTTAAATGCAGGAATGTGATTGAAAGACGGAATTATATTCTATGGAAATTGTGTATAGGGTAAGAGGATTAAAAACGGTCCAATATTTATCCTGAACCGAATTTAAAATCGAAATAAAAAATGTGGTTATTTTCCAAAGAATCGGTTTAAAGTTTTAAAATTCTCTGTTTTTCTTGTAAATAAGTTAAAGTAACACAGCCAGCGGCATTTCTCTCCGATATACACGATGGTGTAAAAAATAAATGCACAACACACACATTCTAATGACAGAATTTAAAGGAATTCCCTTTTAAAGGGTAAAACTCCTCGAAAAGACCCGTGCAAGTGATTTAGTGAAGGCGCAGTTTTTTTTTTGTTATGTATCACTTACAAAAGTCTCAAGTTCACAGTATCCAAGCTTAAGTTCACAGTATCCAAGCTAGAGACAAGTCTCAAGTTCACAGTATCCAAGCTAGAGACAAGTCTCAAGTTTACAGTATCCAAGCTAAAGACAAGTCTCAAGTTCACTGTATCCAAGCTATAGACAAGACTCAAGTTCACAGTATCCAAGCTAGAGAAATGATTCTGATAGAATTTTTTTTTAAATATGAATTTCATTCAAATGAGTTTCTAGTATCTATTTACGTTATCTATTGGTGCTTTATTGAAATGTTTTTTTTTTTCAGACTGTGAGAGATATGATGAGGCTTCGATGTCGTTGCCATGGTGTTTCTGGGTCATGTGAAATTCAAACATGTTGGAAGAGCTTACCAAAATTTAGCACTGTTGGAGCGAAACTGAAAGAAAAATACGAAATTTCAGTGAGAATAGCTGGTAGATCGAAAAGAAAGCTTAGACCAAAAACACCAAAACGTCATAGACAAGCCCGAATCGGACGTAAGAAAAGATTATCAAAAGACGATATGGTATTTGTCCATAAATCTCCAAACTTTTGTACGCCAAATCCTATAAAAGGTATTTTAGGTACTGAGGGTCGCCTTTGTAATAGAACAGGTTCAGGACCCGAAAGTTGTGATTTGTTATGTTGTGGTCGGGGATATAATACTCAGGTTGTGAGACTAACAGATAGATGTCAATGTAGATTTATTTGGTGTTGTTATGTTGACTGTAAAACTTGTGAGACCTTGTTTGATAGACATACCTGTAAATAAAATATAGGACTGGCAGTTCGAATGAAAGTCTGGCGATTGTTCATTATGCAGTTATTGTATTGTATATATAGTCCGTTATTTACGTTGCCAGCCGAATCATGGTACTGTTTTAAGTAACCGGAATATCAGCTTAGGATAATAGACTGCTCAGTAGAATGAATATACGTGAATGTGTAAGACAAAGTGAAAATCGATACATTTCACGTGCGAATGTCGATGGATAGTAAATCTAACTGTTTGAACAGTGATACCTCATAACATTTGCTTTGTCAAATATGTAATAAACTTGCATGCAAATATGTACTTTGCAACGTCGAATAACGTCTCGACCTAAACCTGAATGATGCAATCTGTTTATGCTTTACAAGTTGGATGTTATCATCTGGAGTAATACAAACACAACAGTTTTGCTCATTTCACTTCGATTTCCCAACTTTGTAGTACGTTGAAATAGTAGATTTTGGAGAACCGTGGTACTTGGCTGGATTGGTCACCGTTTTTTTAATTCTTGGTTAATATTTCCCGGCACCTTTATCAAATGTTCTTACGATGAATGTTAAATCATTTTTTTTAAAAGAATAATACATTTTGCTCCCACTACCTTACAATTCAGACTTCTTTGATAGAAAAAAAGTTTGTCATTTATTCACTTTTAAGCTTCAGTAAAAGTGTCGGGGAGGGGGTTAATACACGGATGCTGTCTCTGTTTTGTGAAAACGGATCTTATTTTCAAAGAAGCAAGCTTAAGTATCTACCTCGGTATTTTTTTTTTATACATACCCGGTTTTATAATCAGCAATGCTATAAGAGAGGCGGGAAATTTAACCAAAGAAGAAAAAGGGAGAGGTCAAACCAGTCAGCAAGTACTTTTAAGATGGAGAAGCGGTGAAATAAAAAGGATTTTTTTTCACAATCAACGTACATGATTAGAATGTAAGAACCACTTTTGCACATAGAAAAAACATTAAACTAATCACGCAACTGTGCAAGACATGGTAATTTATTCCTTTTACATTTGTTACTGTCTTAATTTGAGAGTTATCCCCCCCCCCTTTTCAGTATAGACTAATCAGATTTATTTATTTCTTTTAAGATCTGATGTAAATTCAGGATTCTAGATATCTTTGAAGAGACGATAATATATCACATAAAAAGATATAGTATTAAACTATAATAGTAAATTGATGATTTTTTTTTCAAATTGTTGTACTTAAATTAGAATACCTTTCGTAAAATATGAGTTTAAGAGAAAAGATTTTAAGGTTGCCACAGTTCTTCATAGACAGTTTTTTTTCTATAGTTTTGATGATTAAATATGTTGTAACATATATTACACCATCCCTGCAGAATAGAGCTACTCGAAACAATTGTTATTTATTGTTGCAGTAAACAAAGAATTTTTGGCAAACTTTACAAGTTTCAAGGGCGTCATTATTTATACGGGGTTAAACAAAAACTATATCCCAAGTGTTAACTTACATAACTAATAAAAATAACATCTTTAGTTATGATCAAATTGAAAAAAAGGATTTTATTGTGTTGTTTAGAATCCTCGTGATCATAACAGTGCATATTTTCAATCGGGATTTGAGAAAGTATAAAATTGACAGAATTATAACTCTCCTTGAATGTCGCAATACTATTACAATTATATCAACACCATGTGCTTGACATTTATGGGAAAATCATCTTTAAATTCTGATCATTATTTAGAAGTTTTGCCTTGTATACATGTATGTTTATGTTGTTTTGTTTTTTCACTGTCATTTTACATAGTGCATTCCTTCATTATCATTGTATTTTATACATGTTTAGTTTTTGTTAAGTTATTTTGTAAAAAAAAATAATAGTAAAGTTTTATCTATGAAAGAAGTTTTTTTATTTGTAAAGTGTAATAAAACAGTGAAATTCTATATACTGTTTAATAATGTAAGAGGATTTGTCCAAAACCTTTGTCACTATATCAAAGCACGACAAGACGTGTGAGACATTGTAACGAAACATTTTGGTTTACGAGTTCCATTTTATGTATTATTCGAATACGATTCGATAAATGAAAGAGAAAAAAAACATAGCGGAAACAGGCGATCGAAATTTTGTTTAAAAACTTGTGTGTAAGTATTTGTTAGTTTGTTGTTTGTATATATATTTAGAGTTCTTACAGGTTAGATATTGCTGATGTCTGTTATTGTTTGAATTATTCTTGAGTTCATAGGCGACAGGGCGGTATTGGTCTCTTAATTTTTTAGTCAAACATATTGATAATCAGCATAAAATTAAATATACTAGATATTTACTAAAAATCAACTTCACTCATACAGAGGGACCGATGCTGCAACTCTTTTTCTCGTCAAAACCATTTTGATGACGACAAAAAATGTCTTGGGTTTAGAATGTTCACGTTATTAAACAAGTGATGCATTTTTATGATACATATTATTCGTGCATTGTATACATTAGAAAATATTACTTCTCAATATGAATAAAACAAATATGTTGGGTATTTGTCAATGAGACAGTAACCAAACTAGACAGAAAATTTAAAGACATCTAGATGTCAACATGAGGTCTTCAATAGATATGTATGTCGAGCTGTAAATCGGCCTATTGATATACAAAATATGAGGAGGCTATCTAAGATATGCCACCAATAAAATAACAACAACAAAACACAACATTAAAATTGTCTTAAATGTGTTTGATACGAAATATTATAGTTATTCGAATCGTTATTTTCATATTACACAGAGCTAAATCGGCTGATAGAGCCAATGTGAGCTGTGTCTTTCTTCTAGTTCCATAGATCATTTGCATGAGATTGCCAGGAACACGGTATTGAAGGTCTTTGTAAAAACACCGATTTTTACTTTCATCACGACAGGCAAAAGAAGCATGTCTGCCAGAGGCTGTTTTTCATTTTGTTTGGCATATTTTTTGAAATGATGCAACGAAGGCTTTATTGATCCGGAAAGCGATTCAAATTTTCAACTTTTTATCTTAAACTACATTGGAACTATGAACCAAAGTTAACAGGTTTAATGTATGGAAGGAATATTATACATACAATTGCGCTGTCATTTAGCTGAAAAGATGACCAACAAGAGGCAATTTTTGATTGTGATTATACATATTTAAAATATTTTCTCTGCAGAAAATACGAGACCAAATTGTTTCAAACTTATTAGAAATGATAATTGGAAGGCTGTATATAGAATTCTTTCATGGTAAAGTTCAAATGTTTTTTTTTGTCTGAAACGTTAAAGCTTATCTGAACCAAACTTTCCGTAGATAATATAACGAAGTCGTCCATAAAATGTATTACTAGTATTCTGTCAAAAAGTCAGGATACTCAAACTGCATAAGTAGATATGAAACAAGTGGTAATTTTACTAGAAATTGTCTAGTAGTTTCGGTAGAGAAAATTTTATTTCCTGTGGAATTACTAGGTGTTCAACATTGACCCAAGCAATATAAAAATAAGGAGATGCAGTATGATTGCCAATGAGACAACTATCCACCAAAGTTCAAATGAAGTGGATGTAGATTGTCTTAACAGAATATTCAAACGGGGAGGGGGGGGTCTAGCATCCAGAAAATTTAAACTTACATTTTTGTTCAATGGAGGGAGTTAATCAAAAGACTTTACGGAAATAGGAACATCATTTTTAAAAAGATAGGCTATATGAACCTGTTAGAGTATAGCAATACCCTGTTTCTTACATCGCCTGCATGTCTAAGAACTACCTGACAGTTGGGTTTCCACCTTTCTTACGTTAATTCACATCTTTCAAAACGAATTTTCTGTCAGTGTAATGCATAAAAGGATAATAAAATCATCAAACATATTAGACATTTCACCAAACCACATCAACAATCAACAATGAATAACACATGGTCCTGATAGCTTGAATGGGTACAGTCACGAAAATTGGATGGGTTAAACCCGTTGTACATGTGCACAACCATTTGCCTATATAGCCAATACTATGTCGTCAAAGAAGAAAAAACACAATACAAAATCTTAATAGTCCAATTACCATCAGAATGACCAACATATGCTGATTACGCAACATATCATCTACGTTTTAAATTGACTTTAAAAAAATATGGTCGCATTCTGTAGCCAGCAGTAGTATATTAGGTATAGTCTGAATAACTTTACTAGACCATTCATTCTTGAAAATTTAAAATTTACTAACTATACTTTTACTATTATTTAATGTTGAAGATTGGCAGAGGCAGATCTTAGTAATTTTCAACAGAATTTTCCAAAAAAGGGTCGAGGCAGCCGAAAACTTTACTGACAATTCTGCAATGTGACCGTGAAAAGGTTTTATGGAACTGAGAACATGTTTTTGTCCAAAGTGGGACGAAAAAGAAAATCTTTGAAAGAAGCACTGCTCTGTGACTTACACATTTAAAATCCATTCCGTTATGGTCCTTTCAAAATCATGGCCACTAAATGCAATTCTTGATTCTGATTGGTTATTTTTTTTTCATTTGTGCTCTTAATCTACAATTCCAATTATAGGAATGACGATTGTATACTATTGATAAGGATTACTTAG
Organism: Mytilus californianus; assembly: GCF_021869535.1. Classification (NCBI taxonomy): domain Eukaryota; kingdom Metazoa; phylum Mollusca; class Bivalvia; order Mytilida; family Mytilidae; genus Mytilus; species Mytilus californianus. Next base: position 2,316,309 of record NW_026262581.1, read on the forward strand.
TTCGTTCAGATTGATAGACGATTGTATACTAAGGATTACTTAGTTCGTTCAGATTGATAGACGATTGTATACTAAGGATTACTTAGTTCGTTCAGATTGATAGACGATTGTATACTAAGGATTACTTAGTTCGTTCAGATTGATAGAATATGTGGCAGTTATGATGCCACCTAGATTTCAAAAAAAAGTTTATGATAAATAAGATTTGATTCTTTTCTCTGTAAACACACGAATAATCAAGAATAAAGTTTGCTAAAAATAAAATAATAGGCATTTTGAATACAACAGAAACTAGATATAAAATCAAAGGACTAACGGAGCTGTAACGAAATATTCTCAAGTAAATTTTGACTAAAAAGCCAGGACCCTTAAACTCAGTGGGAAAACCGGCGAGTCCATAACAAAAGAAAAGTAACTTTATAACCGACTAAGGTGGCAAATCCGACATTTTGTCGTCAGTAATCACACTGTCATTAAAGGTTATTTCGAAACCCCAATTATACACTTCAAAATTATGTTTGACTCTGTTGTTTAGAATATATCATCTTCGCTAGCCAATTGTTACGATCCAGTCCCCTCCTCTCGTAATATATCATCTTCGCTAGCCGATTGTTACGATCCAGTCCCCTCCTCTTGTAATATATCATCTTCACTAGCCAATTGTTACGATCCAGTCCCCTCCTCTCGTAATATATCATCTTCGCTAGCCAATTGTTACGATCCAGTCCCCTCCTCTCGTAATATATCATCTTCGCGAGCCAATTGTTACGATCCAGTCCCCTCCTCTTGTAATATGTCATCTTCGCTAGCCAATTGTTTCGATCCAGACCCCTCCTCTCGTAATATGTCATCTTCGCTAGCCAATTGTTACGATCCAGTCCCCTTCTCTCGTAATATGTCATCTTCGCTAGCCAATTGTTACGATCCAGTCCCCTCCTCTCGTAATATATCATCTTCGCTACCCAATTGTTACGATCCAGTCCCCTTCTCTCGTAATATATCATCTTCGCTAGCTAATTGTTACGATCCATTCACCTCCTCTCGTAATATATCATCTTCGCTACCCAATTGTTACGATCCAGTCCCCTCCTCTCGTAATATATCATCTTCGCTACCCAATTGTTACGATTGTGAAGGTCAAGTATGTCTTATAAGCGACAGGAAGTGCTACTATTTGTAATGTATGTTTTTGATGGGTTTGTTGCATATTGCCCAGCCATGTTAGGTGTATTTGAAGAGACAGGAAGGGCTTACACTTCTGGGGCACATGAAAGTGTCGAAATTAATTGTTTAAGCCGTCATTGTTTATGGAATTATTTCATATTGAGATTGTTATGGACATTCAACTATGAGATATTCATGTAATAAATGTTAAATAATATAAGTTTTACGAATTTTTATTCCAAAAGGTACACATTCGTTGATAAATTGATTTGGAACATTGGCACTGGCTAATTTTGAATTTTCAAAAGAATTTCAAGAAGGGAAAAGAGGTCGAGCACTGCTGCAATGTGACCACTATTCAAAGCGATGAAAATATAAAATCTGGTTTAAAAGATGTTAAATGTAAGTTCGTTGCCTGAGACGTTAACTCCAGCACTGAAAATCAATATACAAACTCTAGCGCTGCAGATGTGAAGACTAGCACAGGAAATATATTAAACATCTAGCGCTGAATATGTTAAGTTCAGTGTTTTAGATATATTAAGTCATGCACTGAAGATTTAAAGTATACAATAGCGCAGAAGATGAAAAGTCCAGCGCCACAAGTGTTAGCTCCAGCGCTTTTGATTTGAAATTATGCGGTGAAGATGAATAATATATAGCAATTCCAAAAAACAAATACGTTTTGCACAATTTATATACAATATAGGTACATTGTCGGAAATTATTAAATTCATTTGCACGAGCTTTCGAAACAGGAAAAAAGCAGGGCTTATTTTTCACCAATGTGTATTTCAATGTTTGATCCTGCAAATGACGCTTTACGTTTAGTTTGTATTTTTATTCTCAACTGTTGTGTTTGATTGTTTTAGGACTTGCATATTGCGTGACCATACACATGCTTGTTAATAAACTCCCTTTGATCTCCAAGACTTCATATGAACTATCAATGCAAACATATCCAGCAATAGACTTTATACATATTCAACCGATAGACTATACATCTCTAGCAATAGACTTTACATATCCAGCGATAGACTAAACATATTCATCAATAGACTTAACACATACATCAATAGACTTTACATGTCCAGCGATAGAATTTTCGTATCCTTCAATAGACTTTACATATCTATCAATAGACTTTACATGTCCACCGATAGGATTTTGACCGAAGTACATTTTGTATGAAGCGCGGAAGTGCTTCATTCTAAAAATGTACGCACATTAAAAATAAAGGAAAATATATCATAGGGAATAAGACAATCAAGTCAACGGGTATCTGTTGAAATCAGAAGAGTGCAGTTATTATTCTGAGAAACACGAAAAAAATGGATTCAAACATGGTAACCCCACCACATTATTAATTATCCGTCCAAAGCATTGGTAGTTGGTTGATGTTTGCCATAATTGATTTTCGTTAATTATTTTAGTTTAAAACTGGCCGTTGTTTTTTTTTTTTTAGAATGTTTTCACATTTTGTAGGGGCGCCTTTAATAGCTAACTATACGCTATGTGTTCTAATTGTTGTAGGCCGTACGATGACCTATAGTTGTTCGCATCCATGTACTATACGCTATGTGTTCTAATTGTTGTAGGCCGTACGATGACCTATAGTTGTTCACATCAATGTACTATACGCTATGTGTTCTAATTGTTGTAGGCCGTACGATGACCTATAGTTGTTCACATCAATGTACTATACGCTATGTGTTCTAATTGTTGTAGGCCGTACGATGACCTATAGTTGTTCGCATCAATGTACTATACGCTATGTGTTCTAATTGTTGTAGGCCGTACGATGACCTATAGTTGTTCACATCAATGTACTATACGCTATGTGTTCTAATTGTTGTAGGCCGTGCGATGACCTATAGTTGTTCACATCAATGTACTATACGCTATGTGTTCTAATTGTTGTAGGCCGTGCGATGACCTATAGTTGTTTACATCAATGTACTTTACGCTATGTGTTCTAATTGTTGTAGGCCGTACGATGACCTATAGTTGTTCACATCAATGTCCTTTGGTCTATTGTGGATACTTGTCTCATTGGAATCATACTCAATCTTATTTTTTTCTAGGGAACTCAGAATACCTTCTGACAAAAAAAAACTCCCAGAAACCAGTTATTTAATTGGATAATACACGAGCACATACTCTAGAATTTGAACGCCAGCATTTCAAAGTTCAAAAATCGATATATAGGTATGGCTTCAGCAGTGCCCGATGGAAATTAACTCACAAGATAGTCGGAATTTCGAATCAGAATGTTAAATCGAACCAAAATATCAAATCGAAGTACAGCTCATCAGCTAACGCAACTGTCACTTAATGTGAATTCCGAAATCTTACTTCAACTCGAACTAAAACTCGTTATTGAGCCCCCTTTGTTTGACTTAATTTATGATGAATACCATAACTGATTGCGTCATTGCGGATAGAAACTGAAGCCATTGATAACTCAGGTAAGTCATTGGCTCAAGCTTTATTAAAGAATCAAATGCAATAGTACTTTAATATCTTCATCAAAAAGTGCAATTATCTTCTGCATCGAGCAACCAGAGGAAATGATACAGTTGGATAACGGTGCACCCGACTGATTAAATAGAAGAAAATGTAATTTTGAGTCACAATATTAAATTATTTTTTGCTATTTCCAATAACCTTTTCAAACATGAAATTGATAAATTATCTGATCAAACTTACTAGTACATGTTAATATCAAACTTTCAAACGCTTCAAAGAATCGGCTGCATGTAGATGCAAATCTCACAACAGTTTATCAGACATTAAGGAGAAGCAATAATTCAACATCAGACAAGCATCTGTTTGCAGATTTAAGAACATGATTTTATATTGAAAAGATCATTTTCTCGTTATATATAAATATGTACAAGACATTAATATGTTATATGATATCTCATAAACAAATCTCGTTACCTAGTGTGTAATATTATATTACTGTTAGATATTGCCACCATTAAATAGTATGGTTAATAACCAAAGTAACCTAAGACTTGTTCGTGATTTTTACAAATTCGACAGAAAACGTGTATACAATGTATTCAAAAATATAAGATTTTGTCTGTTGGAAAATTTCTATAGCATCCACTGTAAAAAAAATGGTAAAAGATGGTAGCTCTCACTAATAAGAGTACAATTTAGTACATTAATCGTTTCGATGTTGGTCTGAACTTTGAAAAGAAATTAACAAACCTCGTCAATTATTGTCTTTAAGAGCTTTCTATTTTTACCAATCCTTTGTGGTTGTTAAACGTAAGCAGCCGTATCTATCAAATGTTGATGACTTCCGCTCAACAAGGCTAAAATTTTTGGCGAGAACGAATTGTCTGCCTATAAATGCAACGCTTCAACGAATGAATCTGATAACAAATAACGAGTGTCAGTTATGTTCCTCAGATGCGACTGAGAATATCTTTCACGTTATGTTAGATTGTCCTTCTTTCTCTGCTATCAGGAAAAGAACGAGTACTGACACACAAGCATGTTTCGAGAGTTTAAAAATGGATATCTGTTTTTCAGAGTTGCCGCCCTTAACACAAATACAGTTCATGATAGGTGATCTGGGTTACTTGTATTCTTCAGACTTAGGTAATAGTTTAGATAAGATCGTGAAAAAATACCTTGTAGACGTTATGAATGAACGTTCTTTTCTACTTGATAAAATTTCCAACGTATAATATCTTGAACGTTGTGCGAACGTTTTTATTGAAATTTTTAATCTTTTATGGACGAAAGATTCCTAATTATGTATGCATATGAAATTGTTACTGTAATGTACTTTTACGAAATAACCAATGTATTATGATATTTTAGCATTAATGTATTTATTAGACTTTTAAATATTTGCAAGCATCTTGTGCCATTTTTATTACAATCATATAATGTTGTTTGTAAATACTATGATGTCTTTTTTTATGACGCAGGTGTCAGTACCCCGCTGGCACTTGCCCCCGTTGTAAAGGGGTAGTTTCACAATAAAATATATATATATATATAACAGAAATTGGGTTGACTAGAAAATAGGCATAGTGCTCACAATCCACAGCTGACAACGTGCAGGTTATTTCATCTATTACTAACTCCAGTGTTTCACTAGAGAATGAACAAGATAATAAAAACTCCGTTATTGGGTTGTATGCACAGGGCTCCGTTATTAGACTAAACAATGAAACTGATGTACCCTTTTCAACTCTGTTGTTGGACCTGGTAATGGAAAAAATAAAAAATACTACATTCACAATTCCGTTGTTGAAGATGGTTTCAGCTTTCTTATAATAATAAACTTTCCTTTTCTGTTAAGCAACATTTCAGCAGTCCTGCCCAGTTGATACGATATTCCATAGCTTTCGTTTCCTATCGGGTTTTTCTTGATAGATTGTTGCTGCTAACAAGGAATCTATTGAACCGAGGTTCCAAGTTGTAAAGTTGAAGTCATCCCTTCGGAAGTTTTACATACGCCATCGTGAGTTGGTGAATCTTATGGATATACCAGTGCGTATGATCCTTAGGATTTGTTACTTTTGAGCAAGACAAATGACATGATATTTCCTTCACAAATATGTTGCGGGACTAGACAATGGACATACATTACCTTCACAATTCCTTTTTTTACAAGGCAATGGACATGATATTCCCTTGACAACTCCATTTCTTTTTACTATAAACAAATATAGTACAACGGACATGATAATTTTTTTGTATTTTATGAATGTACTACTGATTATGATATAGTCCTGAAAATTTGAATGAAATAATTTTGTATTTTTACTATTGTTTAGTTCATGGGTCAGATATGTCCTGTTCAAAAAAGAAGGTTGACAGCTGAGGAGGCTACAGTATGTTGTATTCCGAGACAAAGAAGCTGTAAAATGTCTATCATCTCTTCACGATAAATATGTTGTTGTTTCTGCGGACAAAGCTTCAAATAATATTGTTTTTGTATGTAAATCGTACGATTACGAGTGTCTTGTAAAAGAATTAGGAATAAATGAGCACTCAGGTAATCCCACATACAAAAACATAGCATTTGACAAGAATGAAATTTTGACGAATCATACCCTAAGTCCTTTATGACTTCAATGAACATTACATTGAACGCAAATCTGTGGAATTACCTTGTTTGTATTGTATATACCTAATCTTCACAAAATTCCGTACAAACAACGGTATATTGCCGTCTCATCTGTATGTTCTACATGGGAATTGCCCATTAGATTGACAAAATTTTCTGTCTGCAGTGAAAGAAGGTCTTCAGAAATACTGTGAAACTGTTTACTTGCGTATTGGTCTTAACCATATGTGGATTCTAAAAAACACCTAAAGAACTTCTGGATAAATTTGAAACTCGATCTTTCTCTGAAATTAAGTCTATCAAGACCTTTGATTGTTCAACCCTTTATACCACCATTCCCAATGTGAATGAAACTGTTTACTTGCGTATTGGTATTAACCATATGTGGATTCTAAAAAGATCTAAAGAACTTCTGGATAAATTCAAATCTCGATCTTTCTCTGAAATTAATTCTTTCAAGACCTTTGATTGTTCAACCCTTTATACAACCTTTCCCCATGTGAAATTGAAAAAATCATCTAAAAGAAATAATCCACAATCGCGGCTTTTTAATGTAAAAATGGTAGCATACGCTATGGATTTATTGCTTTGGGATACCATGCGGCATATTTTATTAATAGTGAACAAAAAGGTAAATCATATTACACCGAGGAACAAGTGATCAGTATGCAGGAGTTTCTTATTGACAACATATTTTTTTAATTTGGAGGTAGACTTTTTCAACAAATTGTAGCATTGCCGACCTATTCTTATTTTCATATAAGTCAGAATCCAGTCAGACACTCAAAAACAAGAAGATTAAAGAAGCCAGATCATTTATTTCACATTGAGATATATTGATGATGTTCTTTCCATTAAAAATCCAAGCTTTTCTGATTGGCGGCTTCCACCGCCTCATTTTTAGACTTATACCTGGAATTTGACATAAGCAGTCAGTTCAATACCAGAATCTATGAAAAACGAGACGATAATAATTGTGAAAATTATAAATCCCCCCACCTTAGCAGCAATATACCAACTTCACCTGCATATGGGTATTCAAGAGATTGCAGCTGCTACTCAGACTATATAAAACGTCACCAGTGTCTGAGCAGAAAGTTGATGAACCAGGGTTATGTCAACGTCTCGTCCTTTTTCTAAAAAAAATTCATCGGAAGATACCAAGACCTTGTTGATAAATGTTCCTTATCAACTTCACAAATAATACATGTTGTATCTTGAAGTATAGATTGTAGGTACTGACGTTGTTTATCCTCTAGATTACGTGTTATAGTGTTCTGTTTTTACGTGTTATAGTGTTCTGTTTTTTGTCTTTGTATAGTTTTAAACTTTACAGTTTAGTCCATTTTGGTAATATCCTTTTGGCGTGGCACGGTTATTATACTTCACGCCATTGTGTTATTGTTCTATGGCAATTTTTTGTATTCTTGTCTTTCATTTTTGCTTATGTGCTTTGTCTATAGAGTGTCTATATGCTATTGTGTTTTTCTTTGTTGACATAGTTGTTTGTTAAATAATGATTAAGATTATAACACAATGTTGACTGCTGTACCTCAATTTTTGACATTTTTACCTATTATGTCTGTTTGTTTTGCTCATACACTGTTGTCAATATAATGGAATTATATGCGACTGTCATACAAGTGAGAGGTTTAACTAGCTATAAAACCCGGTTTAATCCACCATTTTCGACATAAGGAAATGTCTGTGCCAAGTCAGGAATATGACAGTTGTTTTCCATTCGTTTGATATGTTTGAGCTTTTGATTTTGCCATTTAATAAGGGACTTTCCGTTTTGAATTTCCTTGGAGTTCGGCATTGTTGTTATTTTACTTTTTTTGTAGGTCAATTCGTTGGGACAGATGTGTTAATACAGCAACGTTTGGAATACGGTCTATATCTATAACTGTTTTCTGATTTGTAGTAAATATCATCTTACATTTAAGTATTTAGCTATTTGTTCATTTTGTTGTATTCTTGTATGTATGTATTTTATTCTGTTATTGGTAGACCGTTATGGGCGTAATTTTGCAATAAAGAATACTATCATTTTGAAACTTTTCAGAGAATGTTCAATTCTTCATTTCTTTTCATATCGTGGATATCTTTTCAAAGTATTTCCATATAAAGAACGCCGATAAGGACGTCGTGTTTTTCTCGCTCCAGATAGTTCATAAAAATAACCAGCATGTGTCTAAAAGTTGCAACGACTATCAATGGGGACCACCAACATGTTTGCCGTCTTAAAACACTTTTATTGTACTATTACCTGCCAATAATATCATATTATTTGTTTAACCCTTACCTCCTATTTAGAAAGGGGTTCGCTACGGGGTCTTGAAAATCCGATTTTTCTGCTGCCGAAGTGCAATACCGCTTCAAATGGTGATGAAGGTATACTTGCCAGTTTTTTCTATACAGTACCGATAATTTGTGATTATTACCATATAAAATGTAGTATTAAAAAGTTTGTCGAGATTTTACGGTTTTCCGCCGGAAAAAAAACTAACCATGAAATGCTATTTAAAATGATACAGAGGTCTAAAATCATTGTTGTGCAAAAAATCCAAAGAATAAGAAAATCTAATGTATTTTTTGTATTTAAAGTTTCGACTGAAGGCATATATTCGTAATCACAGGAAAGCTTAGTCTCCCATTATGATTCACAAATAAAAGAGTGCTGGTACCCATTGATGGCCTCGTATCATGAATATGATGGTGAATATCATTTTATATTGTCAGTTTTATGATTATATGTTATTTTACCTGATTAAAGGCATCCCGTGTAAAATGAACTCAAAGACCCAATTTTCCGTCCTTCAATATGCTTTAATATACAATTAATTGAATTCTTCAATTTAATTGAAATATCTGGAGTACATAGCCCGTAATTTAATGTTTTCAACAAAAGGACAACTGAGTGTAAAAATCCCTTGCAATTTTTATTTGTGATTGCATTGTGTTTAGCATATTAATTGTAGAGGATTATCACCTGCATGCAACAGTGCAAATATGCAGTTTTTATTGTTGAAAGAAACGGGCTTGATAATGAATCATAGCAGTTTTGAGTAGTAGAATGTGGGGTGAATATAAAAATAAGAAGAATACTTGTTTAAAAGATACACATAAAATAATACTGTTTTCTCTTTTTCATATTGAAACGGTTATACCATTTATATCTTCGTATTGCTACCCATCAAAGATTAAGGGACGCTGAAGTATCTATCTATTATTATAAACCTACATGTACTTGTCGCCTTAAGGCCCAGGTTAACAAACTGGACTAAAAACAATGCAGTAAGGTATGCTGTAAGGTATGCTATAATTAAAACCAGCTAGACCAAAATGTTGTAAATTTTCAAGAGACGATCAGCGGTCTTATTAGTTAATAATTCATGAAACCCGACACATCTTTTCGGTTGGGAAAGCCACATTAATGTATGGGAAAACCACATTAATGTAGCAAAGTTGAACATTATCAGAGTCCAACATCATTCTACCCTAGACAAGTGGTGTAACAACAAAACAATGTAATTAACTGTAAAAATCACCTGAAATAGGTTTTCTCATTAGATGTATTCTTTTTGAAAGACAAGGAGTATCGATCTAAAAATACTCGGAATTTCTGAAAAATGTTGATCAAAATCTAACTTCAGTTCATAAATTATGTGGATGTGATATTCCATTAAAATAAGCTGTCTACAAACGCACAATTGCCAGACCAAACCACTGTTTTATGAAAGATTTCATTTTGTGTTTGTGTTTGTGTGTTTGTTGTTATTTTTTTTTGTTGGTTTATCTTGTTGATCAACGTTAATTATTGAAACACAATCTTGACCTAAAGATTTGTAAGTGTTACACGAATTAATTTCTATGAAATCACGAAAAAAAACCACTTCAGAAACGGGCACACAAAACAAATTGTGAAATATAAACACCGCAAAATAGGCCGAAAATAACATCACCATCAGATCAAGGAAAAGAATATTGGCGATTGAAAAATCATTCCTTTCAACTTCCACTCAACAGCATCAATTTTTGTATAGAAATGTAAAATATATACAAGAAACACTTGAGTGCATGACTAAGTTCTATATTTTTTTGGATTACAGATATTTGTCATGTGACTGCTTTCAAATTAAGGGACAAGAATGTCTTGTATTTATAAACTGTGACAAAATTCAATATCGCCTTTCGGAGTTCTCTTAAGTCACGATAGGTATAGTGTCCGGCTGAGATCGTGTTTTTCGAGTGAATCGGTCTACTTTTTTGAGTGTAGATCAGGTTTTTTCGAGTGATATTACATGTGATCAGATCGATTTACTGCTATTTCGCAAGTATGATAGTTGTATTCATGGCTGTTCATCTTATTCTGCATACTATACACATTTAAAGCACAAACTACGCACAATTTCCTTGAATTTCACATAAAAGTAAGCGTTTAACATTGTTCGCATTTAACGAGAGCAACAATTAAAACGTGTTTTTTTATCAAACGGTCCGGATTTTACAAATAAATGTGAATAAGAAAGAAGGCGTACGGTTGCCTATAATTGCTTACATCGACTTCAATTGAACTTTGGTGGATAGTTGTCTCATTGGCAATCATACCACATCTCCTTATTTTTATATTCTTTGCATTTAAAACTGATTTTTTTCTAGTTTATAACTAATTTAGTGAAGAACGATATTATAAATTTTCAATAAGTCACAAAAACATGTTATAATGTTGATCAATTTTAACCGTTTTTGATTTAATGCTAATTTTATGTACTGAAAACATTTTTATAACCTTTCAGTTTTACGATATACAAGAAATCACTGGGTCCTTTTTAAAACGGTCTTTAGAACCGAGAACTGGGGACTAATAATCATTTCAATTTCATTTCTTTAAAGTCAATAATATTTTATGATTGATATATATTAGTGGCGAACTCCTGAGATTTAAATCAGGGATAAGAAAACAAAGGAATAGCAGTAAAAACCCAAAAATTCAATATAAAAACAAATTTAATATTCTACTGTAAGAGGACACTCTAAAACCCGCAATGTTATAATCACGGTAGGTATAGTGTCCGGCTGGAATCGTGTTTTTTCGAGTGTGATCACGTTTTCTCGAATGAATATGATCAAAAATGTAAACAAACAAGACTTCTTTTCTGATGAGACGTAAAAAAAGATGCCGGAACCTTATATCTTATCATAGAAGATAGATTAGTTTTTGTGATAAAAATTTATTATCAACCCTACATTATTTTGTTTTAAAAACGTATAATTTAGCCTTACAATGCTTTATACCAAAACATAGATTAAAGCCATTTTTATACACATACCAATGCAAATGTCAAAGGAAATACGTGTTTTTTCGAGTGCGTCCGTGTTTTATCGAGTGAGAAAACAAAATTCCCATGGCTTAAAATGTTATATGTCAGTGCATTTACGTTTGAAAGGCAATAAAAAGGTTCAAATAAAGTACTTTTCAAAGCACGAAACAATGCAACAAACCAATTTGATAATGCTGTATTAACACTTATATTTCATAAAAAGGCATCGTTCATTTGTATTCAGATAATATTATCTTCATGTAAGTGTATCGATATGGATTTCATACAGTAAATATTTCGTGATGTAAACAATCTTTATGTGAACTGAGACATGTTGGATTGAGACGTACGTATACGTACACAAAGTGTGTAAAGCGGGTAAATGCGTGGGTTTTTTTTAACAGAAAATACATCCTAAATGTTTCATTTACTGTTTGTCTTGATGATAATATATTCTATCATTCTAGAAATGGAAATCAAGAACAATGTTCAAATGCTCCTACTCACGGTGAAGAGGAGTCTGATCAAGCATGTGCTATACTTGGTCACATAGAAATAAAGCACTACCATAGCTTCATTTCCACCAGAAATTAAAAGAATTATGTGTGTGAGGCCTAGTTTACGCATGTTATATGGACATTTCATTCTTTTTTATTATTTCAAAAGGATCATATTAAGGCTTACGTGTTATTCATTTCGTTGTTTTTTTTATATTATTTCAAAAGGATCGTATTAAAGCTTATATTTTTTCATTTCATTTCATTTTTTATTAAATACGTAAGTCCCCGAGGTTATCATCATATCAGTAGTCAGTACTTCGGTACTGAATGATTTATAACAAACCTTTCTATAAAATTGTTTACCTCAAGAGGGACTGGGGAATAGAAATATGGTCACTTAACTTAGGTCCTCTTCCGACCGGCAGTTAAACCCTTTGCCAAAGTGGGGCGTCCGTTTGGCTGAGCGGGATGTTAAAATACGCAGCCACGTCCGGTCAGAATGGGGCGTGTAGAGAGTGCCACGTTCACTGCATGTCAATAACCCTTGCAACAGCTCTTTGAGGGGTCCACAGGTGGCCTGTTGCAAGGCAAAATTTCTGTCTATATCCGATATACCCTAATTTTCAGTGGAAGTCTAAATTTCCCGACCTTCATCCTGAACGTCCTCTGTTACAGGACCTTAATATTGGATTTATTATTAATTGGTTCTCGTCTTGAACATACATGAAATATTTGCCACTGGCCGTTAAGCAACCAACAACCAATGATTTGAAATTGTTCGTTTATAAATTCATAAATTATCAACAAACTTAGGTTTCAACTCTATCAGGCAAAGTTGACCTTGGATGGATTTGGCTATTTTTTAGGTCCTTGGTCATATAGCTCCTTAAATGTTTCGGTTCTTATACATCCTTGGCTTTCAAATATTCGACTTTGAGCGTTCTGGGCGAAAGTAAATCCAGAAAATCGCTTCGGACGCATGACATTTATAAAGTATTGTTTTCATTTTTTGATAAGATATTCCACATTCAATTCAAATGTTATTGTAATAATTTTTTTTGGGGGGTGGGGGGGGGGGGGGGGGGGGGCGCTTTTAGTAGAATATTAAGGTTTATATTGAATTTTTCTAATTTCGTACTGCTTTTCCTTAGTTTTCTTGCTCCTTTGCTTTTTCGTCACTATAATATATATATATATATAATGTAATTTTAACACACTATTTAGTATGTAAATATTAGAATGTTTAAAATATTTACAAAACGATAAAAATAAACGCAATGTTTCGCTAGACAAACTAGCTTTATCAAGCGTGAATCTATCCAGGTGAAATCGGATGTAGATGATAAGAAACTTTTGCAGCTCAATGTACATGTTGCACATGAATTTAGCTGCCTTGTAAATGATACATAATGTGGATGAAGTTCAAGATTATATACAAAATTGGTGGTTGATGTTTGCAACATCCATTGGCCAATATTACAGGATAAAAAGGACGATGCTGTGTATCAAATTATTCTTTATCTTTCCTGTATCTCTTCTCGTCTTTTTCGTTAAGACCATCCGGTTCTAAAGTGTGGAGCTGGTGGATCCAAAAGTTTTCTCTTCTCCTGCTCGCCGTGGTGTCCCTCTCGGTGTTGACTTCTATGATTTGGAAAGTAACATTATCAAAAGGATGTTTCTTTGAGCGAAGATGTCTTGTGAGAGGACAGTTTTTGTTGGTTTTGTACCATGAACAATGGTTATTGAGCCCAAAATTGAATTTATCCATTGTTTCTCCCACATACTGAATGCCACAAGTGTTACATGTTAATATATAAATTAAGTTCTCCGTTTTACAGTTGGAATTTGAGTAGATGGTATAATTTGGTTTAGTAACGGAGCTGATGAAAGAACTGCTTGTATTGGCAGCTTTACAACATAAGCAATTCCTTCGACCATATTGTTTGTAGCAACCAGGAGGTGGAGTAGGCTGCTTTGCTAATACAGATGTCACTAATTTGTCACGGGTGTTTTTAGGTCTTCTGAAGGCCATGACTGGTGGTGAGGAAAATACCTTCTTTAGATTTGAGTCATTTTCTATAATTTTCCAATGCTTCTGAACAATGGATGACATATTTTTAAAATCAGGATGGTAAGTGAGTACAAGAGGTGTTCTGTTGACTTCTTTATTCTTATCCTTGTACTCTATAAGTTCTTGGCGACTAGTTTTGTTTGCTCTTTCGAAAGCTGTATCAATGATGTTGTTATTGTATCCTCGAACAACTAGATGTTTACGTAGTTGTCAAAGTCTAGCATTTTGCTTATTTTCAGTAGAGCATATTCTCTTGATTCGCAATGCCTGGTTGAATGGGATACCACGGGAGCAGTGTTTAGAATGGCAACTTTTAGGAGAAAGGAATTGATGTTTGTCCGTTTTTTGTATATGAAGGTCCGTTATAATAGTTCCGTTCTGGATGTAACTCGTAGAATCAAGGAAGTTTATTTTCTCCAAAGATGTTTCGTATGTAAATTTAATGGAATACAGTGTTCTAGAAATTTATTAAGATGGTCTTGCGAATCTGTCCATTTAAAATCAATATCGTCAATGAATCGAAACCATGATAATGGCTGGTATGGAGCACTAGCCAAGAGGCGTTTTTCAAGTTGGCCCATAAATATGTTGGCATATGACGGGGCCATTTTTGTGCCCATACTAGTGCCATCTATCTGGAGATAGTGTTTGTCATTGAAAGAGAAGTTGTTATTCTCCAGCACTAGTTTCAGAAGTGTAGCAAGGCACTCAGTTGGAGGATATTTTTTACTACGAGTGTTCCATGCCTCTTTGATTTCAGCTTCCCAATTGTGAACTTTCCATTTCTATGTAGCAACATTCCAGCAGCGCGTGCATACGGAGTATATATCTCCCAATTAATACGATATTCTCGGGCTTGTATTTCCTATTATGATTTCCTTGACAGAGGATTGCTGCTCACAAGGAAGCTATTAAACCAAGAGTTCCAAATGGTGAAGTTGAAATCATCCCTTCGTAAATTTTACGGACGCCATCACGAGTTGGTTGACCGTTATGGAATAAACGTTTCACAGATGATATCGGATATGTTCCTTATGTCGTAACTACGATACCCTTCCCTTTTCACGAATGTGACCTACAGTATTAGACTATTTACCGGATTTGTAATAACATAAGCAACACGACGGGTGCCACATGTGGAGCAGGATCTGCTTACCCTTCCGGAGCACCTGAGACCACCCCCAGTTTTCTAGTGGGGTTCGTGTTGCTTAGTCTTTAGTTTTCTATGTTGTGTCATCTGTACTATTTTTTGTCTGTTTGTCTTTTTATTTTTGGCCATAGCGTTGTCAGTTTGTTTTCGATCTATGAGTTTGACTGTCCCTCTGGTATCTTTCGTCCCTCTTTCACACGCTGCTATTCCTTTGTCTTGTGGAATGTTGGTATATAAAGGAGACACGTCAATGGATGCGAGTATAGTATTGTTTGGTAGAGGATTGAGGCTTTCCATTTTCTTTAGATAATCAGTCGTATCGTGAATGTAAAGAGGGTACTAGTAGTTCTTTCACATGAGGTCTTAAGTGATGGTCTACAAATTCGGATATCTTTTCAGTTGGGTGACTATTCGCTGAAACAATTGGTCGACCAGGATTGCCCGTTTTGTGTATTTTAGGCAACATATAGAATCTTCAAGCCTTTGCTTCGTTCTCAAGAGGTCGAAGATAATAAAAGGTGTCATTATCGATATGCTTTTGGTCGTACATCGTTTGAAGGATGGTGTTGATCTTTCGAATGGTATTTAGTGTTGAATCTGTGGTTAATTGTTTATAAAAAATGGAGTTTGACAGTTGGCGATTCCCCTCTGCCATGTAATCTGTTTTATTCATGACAACCACAGCGCCCCCTTTGTCAGCAGGGTTAATAACAATATCCTCTTTTAACGCTTTCAAAGCGATGCTTTCTGACTTGGATAATTTATCCAAGTCATCAAGTCAGAAAGCATCGCTTTGAAAGCGTTAAAAGAACAAGATGATATTGTTATTAACCCTGCTGACAAGGGGACGCTGTGGTTGTCATGAATAAAACAGATTACATGGCAGAGGGGAATCGCCAACTGTCAAACTCCATTTTTTATCAACAAGTAACAACAGTTCCAACACTAAATACCATTCGAAAGATCAACGCCATCCTTCAAGAGATGTACGACCAAAAGCATATCGATAATGACACCTTTTATTATCTTCGACCTCTTGAGAACGAAGCAAAGGCTTGAAGATTCTATACGTTGCCTAAAATACACAAAACGGGCAAACCTGGTCGACCAATTGTTTCAGCGAATAGTCACCCAACTGAAAAGATATCCGAATTTGTAGACCATCACTTAAGACCTCATGTTAAAGAACTATCCTATTACATTCAGGATACGACTGATTATCTAAAGAAAATGGAAAGACTCAATCCTCTACCAAACAATACTATACTCGCATCCATGGACGTGTCTCCTTTATATACCAACATTCCACAAGACGAAGGAATAGCAGCGTGTGAAGAGGCATGGAACACTCGTAGAGAAAAATATCCTCCAAATGAGTGCCTTGTTACACTGAAACTAGTGCTGGAGAACAACAACTTCTCTTTCAATGACAAACACTATCTCCAGATAGACGGCACTAGTATGGGAACAAAAATGGCCCCGTCATATGCCAACATATTTATGGGCCAACTTGAAAAACGCCTCTTGGCTAGTGCTCCATACCAGCCATTATCATGGTTTCGATTCATTGACGATATTGATTTTAAATGAACAGATTCGCAAGACCATCTTAATGAATTTTTAGAACACTGTAACTCTTTCCACCATTCAATTAAATTTACATACGAAACATCTATGGAGAAAATAAACTTCCTTGATACTACGAGTTACATCCAGAACGGAACCATTATAACGGACCTTCGTACCAAAAAAACGGACAAACATCAATTCCTTTCTCCTTAAAGTTGCCATCCTAAACACTGCTCCCGTGGTATCCCATTCAGCCAGGCATTGCGAATCAAGAGAATATGCTCTACTGAAAATAAGCAAAATGCTAGACCTTGACAACTACGTAAACATCTAGTTGTTCGAGGATACAATAACAACATCATTGATACAGGTTTCGAAAGAGCAATCAAAACTAGTCGCCAAGAACTTATAGAGTACAAGGATAAGAATAAAGAAGTCAACAGAACCTTGTACTCACTTGCCATCCTGATTTTAAAAATGTGTCATCCATTGTTCAGAAGCATTGGAAAATTATAGAAAATGACTCAAATCTAAAGAAGGTATTTTCCTCACCACCAGTCATGGCCTTCAGAAGACCTAAAAACATCCGTGACAAATTAGTGACATCTGTATTAGCAAAGCAGCCTACTCCACCTCCTGGTTGCTACAAACAATGTGGTCGAAGGAACTGCTTGTGTTGTAAAGCTGCCAATACAAGCAGTTCTTTCATCAGCTACGTTACTAAACCAAATTATACCATCTACTCAAATTCCAACTGTAAAACGGAGAACTCAATTTATATATTAACATGTAACACTTGTGGCATTCAGTCTGTGGGAGAAACAATGGATAAATTCAATATTGGGCTCAATAACCATCGTTCATGGTATAAAACCAACAAAAACTGTCCTCTCACAAGACATCTTCGCTCAAAGAAACATCCTTTTGATAATGTTACTTTCCAAATCATAGAAGTCAACACCGAGAGGGACACCACGGCGAGAAGGAGAGGAGAAAACTTTTGGATCCACCAGCTCCACACTTTAGAACCGGATGGTCTTAACGAAAAAGACGAGAAGAGATACAGGAAAGATAAAAAATAATTTGATACACAGCATCGTCCTTTTTATTCTGTAATATTGGCCAATGGATGTTGCAAACATCAACCACCAATTTTGTATATAATCTTGAACTTCATCCACATTATGTATCATTTACAAGGCAGCTAAATTCATGTGCAACATGTACATTGAGCTGCAAAAGTTTCTTATCATCTACATCCGATTTCACCTGGATAGATTCACGCTTGATAAAGCTAGTTTGTCTAGCGAAATATTGCGTTTATTTTTATCGTTTTGTAAATATTTTATAACCAGTCTAAAAGGGTACGTATGTTGTACCCTTTTAGACTGGTTATATATAATATTTTGTAGTGTACTGTATCATATTTATATGATCCATCGCCCCGTAAGATTTATCGTTGGCTATTATTCAGTCATTTAATATTTTTACCTTTTTTGTAGTCTGCATTGAGTGTGTTCACTCGATCCGATATTCTTACTGCATATTCCATCATGCATTTGCAATTTTATTTTAAGAAATTAAGATCTTTTACTATCAAAATTATCAAAACAGAACATCATATTTCAAATTTAGAAATCTACATTGATCAAAGAATTATTCCGAAAGGGTTAGTTTTAAAAGCTACGCCACTTACAACTGGAGAAAAGTCAAACAGATTTTTCAATAGATGGAATATTTTGGTGATGTTGTACCCTTTTAGACTGGTTATATATATATATATATCTAGCGTCGTAATATATATGATTGATATATACATATATACAAGTCTAAATTGAAAACAACGTTCAAACCTATGATTGCGTTGGATAAAAACCGCAATTTTTATACGTGTGCATGCAAAACAAATTTCTTGGTAAAGGGGTCTAAATACAGCACAAACAACATTTTCCAAAAGACCAAATGAGTGAAAAAGTATATTTTAACAAAACGCATTTGACTAGCAGGTCGAACAACTGATGTTCTTAAACCCTGCTGACTGCCATTGGCGATTGCCAAATAAAATGATCACCAGATGTAACAACATAGATCTTTAATATTAATTTAATATCAAACAGAAAACAATAAACTTGCGGAAAAGATGGTATACCGCAAACAAAAGGTGCAAAAATTAGTACACCATATCCGGATTTCGACAATTAATGTCTCTTCAGTGATGTTAGGAATCAAAACGGAATTTGGAAGGCCATATAATTTACCTCAATTTAGGATAGACTCTTGAATTTTGAAGAGTCGAAATAGGATGAACGGATCATATAAACCCGAAGGCAAATATAATACAAGCCCAAACGAAAAAATATAAACAATTCTAAATTGAAAACAACGTTCAACCTATGATTGCGTTTGATAAAAACCGCAATTTTTATACGTGTGCATGCAAAACAAATTTCTTGGTAAAGGGGTCTAAATACAGCACAAACAACATTTTCCAAAAGACCAAATGAGTGAAAAAGTATATTTTAACAAAACGCATTTGACTAGCAGGTCGAACAACTGATGTTCTTAAACCCTGCTGACTGCCATTGGCGATTGCCAAATAAAATGATCACCAGATGTAACAACATAGATCTTTAATATTAATTTAATATCAAACAGAAAACAATAAACTTGCGGAAAAGATGGTATACCGCAAACAAAAGGTGCAAAAATTAGTACACCATATCCGGATTTCGACAATTAATGTCTCTTCAGTGATGTTAGGAATCAAAACGGAATTTGGAAGGCCATATAATTTACCTCAATTTAGGATAGACTCTTGAATTTTGAAGAGTCGAAATAGGATGAACGGATCATATAAACCCGAAGGCAAATATAATACAAGCCCAAACGAAAAAATATAAACAATTCTAAATTGAAAACAACGTTCAACCTATGATTGCGTTTGATAAAAACCGCAATTTTTATACGTGTGCATGCAAAACAAATTTCTTGGTAAAGGGGTCTAAATACAGCACAAACAACATTTTCCAAAAGACCAAATGAGTGAAAAAGTATATTTTACCAATCATAAAATAGAATTGACGGTAAAAACAAAGGCAGCACGAAATGAAATTGAAAAGATTATGAATCCGAGTCCTCGGTTCTAAATACCGTTTTAAAAAGGAATCAGTGATTTCTTGTATATCGTAAAACTGAAAGGTTATAAAAATGATTTCAGTACAGAAAATTTGTATTAAATCAAAAACGGTTAAAATTGATCAACATCATAACATGTTTTTGTGACTTATTGAGAATGTATAATATTGTTCTTCACTAATTTACAGTTATAAACTAGAAAATCAGTTTTAAATGCAAAGAATATAAAAATTAGGAGTTGTGGTACGTTTGCCAATGAGACAACTATCCACCAAAGTTCAAATGAAGTGGATGTAAGCAATTATAGGCAACCGTACTCCTTCTTTCTTATTCACATTTCTTTGAAAAATCCGGACCGTTTGTTTGAAAAAACACGTTTTAATTGTTGCACTCGAAAAATGCGAACAATGTAAAACGCTTACTTTTAAGTGAAATTCAAGGAAATTGTGCGTAGTCTGTGCTTAAAATGTGTATAGTATTTAGAATAAGTTGAACAGCCACGAATACAACTATTATACTTGCGAAATAGCAGTAAATCGATCTGATCACATGTAATATCACTCGAAAAAACCTGATCAACACTCGAAAAAAATAGACCGATTCACTCGAAAAACACGATCTCATCCGGACACTATACCTACCGTGATAATTCCCATTGACAATGGCAATAACATTTGAATTAAATGGAATATCTGATAAAAAATAAAGACAACACTTTATAAATGTCATGCGTCCGAATCGCATTTCTGGATTTTTCTTCATCCGGAACGCTCAAAGCTGAATATTTGAAAACCAGGTATGTATATATAAGAACCGAAGCAGTATGACCAAAGGGGACCTAAAACTAGCCAAATCCTTCTAAGGTTAAACTTTGCCCGAGGGAATTGAAACCTTAGTTTCTTTATATTTTTTTATTAATAAACGGATAATTTTAGATGATTAATTGTTGGTTGCTTAACATCAAGTGGCAAATTTTAACAATTCATCCAATAGGTAGATCCTGTAACAGAGACCGTTCGGGATGAACGCCGGGAAGTTTAGACTGCCACTGGGAAATGAGGGTATATTGGATAGGAACAGAAACTTTGCATTGCAAATGGCCACCTACAGACCCATGAAAGGGTTTTTTAACGTGCAGATAGGGTGACACTCTATCTACACGCCCCATTCTGACCGGACATGGCCGTGTACTTGTACATCCCGCACAGCGAAACGGACGCCCTACTTTAGTAACGGCTTTACTGCCGGCCGGAAGAGGACCTAAGTGACCATATTTCTATTCCCCAGTCCCTCTTAGAGGTTAGAAAGGTTGTTATAAATCATTCAGTACCGAAGTACTGACTACTGATATGATGATAACCTCGGGGACTTACGTATTTAATAAATAATGAAATGAAAAAAAAATATAGGGTTTAATACGATCCTTTTGAAATAATAAAACAAAAAACCGAGTATATATAGTATATGTACACCTCACAAATATACATTGCTAATTTTCTGATGGAAAGGAAGCTATGATCGTGTTTTATTTCTGTGTGACCAAGCATAAGATACGCTTGATCGGGCTACTGTTCACAGTAGCCTGAGTAGGAGCATTTGAACATTGTTCTTGTTTCCCAATTCTAGAACGATAAAATATATTACCATCAAGTCAAATAGAAAATGAAACATTTAGGATGTATTTTCTGTAAAAAAAAACATAAACCCACTTTACACACTATATGTACCTACTTCTCAATACAGCATGTCTGTGCACACATAAAGATTGTTTACATCACGAAATATTAACTGCATGTATGAAATCCATATCGGTACAGGCTAACACGAATATTGTTTACATCCCAAATTTACTGTATGGAATCGACATCGGTACATATTTCCTTGGATGTGGACATGTTGGATCGATCCAGACATACGTCAACCTGTGTGGGTTGAATACTGTGGACGTGCTTGATGTAAATATTCTTTACTTGGGCGCAGACATGTTTGATCTATCCAAGTATTGGTATGCTGGTGTCCATGTAATTTATAAGACTTGGCAAACAACAACATATTCAAATGAAGGATGCCTTTTCATCAGAAACGTACTTGTTAATAAAGCATTATCAAACTGGTTTTATGCATTGGTTTCGTGCTTTAAAAAGTACTTTATTTGAACCTTTTCGTTGTTTTTTAAAAGACATATTACTAGTACAATTAAAGCCATAGGAATTTTGTTTTTTTCACTCGATAAAACATGGACTCACTCGAAACAACCATGACAACAGGGACCGCTCTCGAAAAAAACATAGACATATAAAAATGAATTTACTCTCCAAAATGTCCTTTATAAATGCAATAACAAGAAGCTTTGTAAAGTGTCTGTATATCTAAGAATATATAGATTGCATGTATGCATTTCCTTTAACACTAGCATTGGCATGTGTATAATAAAATTGAGAATGGAAATGGGGAATATGTCAAAGAGACAACAACCCGACCAAAGAGCAGACAACAGCCGAAGGCCACCAATGGGTAAACATGGCTTTAATCTTAATTTTGGAATAAAGCATTGTTAGGCTGAATTAAACGGTTTTTTTTAAATAATGTAGAGTTGGTGATATCTTTTTATCACAAATACTTATTTATCTTGTATGATCTAGCATAATAAGTTTTAGCATTTTTTAACGTCCTTTTGACTCAAATTCTGTAGTTACAAGGGCGCAACATCAAAACATTTTATATTTTTTTGAAAATGGTTAGTTTCACTTCATCGTCGCCAAATTACGGTTTTACACAGATCTGGTAAACCGTGGTGGACATGGTGGGGGCAGAGCATCACCCCGTCAAGGAAACAAACTTCATATTTTGACCAGAGTGGCTGATTTTGTAAATGCTTTTGATATTATGTAAAAACACGTTTTAAATTTTTGATATTATGTCAGTGTTCAGCATCATTTACGCAATATTTTCCATTGTAAAATTATAGCAAATTTAGACTAAACAGATATTTCAGTCTTATATATTTAAGATGTGGAAAGGTTATTTAAGCTATAATGACTGTCATTTTTTACCAAATGATTTTAAGGTATAAAAATGGTATTAAAATTTGCTATTAGTCCAAAAGAAATTAAAATGTATGCTGCACGAAAGTCAGCGACATCACAAAAGAATAAAATGTACATTTGTTTTGGTCTACTTATTACATAAACATTTAATAAACTTTTTATCGATACAATCCTGACTTCGTTGGCAGATATGAATTATGTGTATGCTTTTTTTACTGGTCTACATAATTTACAATTTGTTTATGGCTATTTTACAGACTCCGATATTACAATAACTATATAATGAATTCACTCTTTTGCAGATGAAGGGAGATAACTCTGAACACAAATATGACAGACAAGTTATTATTCAAGGATCTAATGGAAAGCTAAGAAATCATTATACAGATAATGGTTAAAAAGGTCGATAGTGATCTGTTTAACATAAAAGAGTTTAGAGAAGCTAGATTTTGCTATGAAAAACTATGTTTTTTTTATTTAGAATATTTAAAATTTTGTATTTAGAACATCTCTTTCCATACATCATAAATATGAATATAAATGTATATTTATTAGCGATAAATACAGAAATGTTTATATATCATAAACAACTAGGGATTTATGAGTAAAGTGTCTGCTAAACGTCCAGTGTCAACTATTTCACCATTCGTTTATTTTCACTGTGACTCGTAAAACTAGAGGCTCTAAAGATTATGTGTTGCTCACCTGAGTCTATGTCCATCTTCAACAATGGACACTCTTCAAAATTTCTTTTTTTTGTGGTGATTTTGTATTATTGGAACCTTATTGCTATTTAAAGTTTCTTTCGGTCTTTTATAACTTCATAATATTAGCCAATTACACAAAAAAATGATTAAAAATTCGTTATTTTGGGGGAGTAACTGCTATATGGTGTCAACTGACAATTTCAGCATTATGGCTTATTTGTAGAATCTTGTCTTGCTCAACATTTTTGATTTTTAAAGTATCTATTTATCTATTACAGTTTTCAAAATAATAGGCAAAAACGCAAAAAAAAAAAATCATTAAAGGGCAATAGCTTCAATAAAAAGTCGACTGTCGATTTCGACCATTTTCAACTTGTATTGCTTGTAAATTTTGCTATTTAAAAATGTATATCCATCTATTATGACTCTATTATAATTCACAAGATAATAATCAAAAACGTAAAAATGAGTAAAAATTGTCATTAAATGGCAATCAATATTAAACTTTAATAAAGAGTCGTCTGATAATGTTGGCCATGTTGATTTCTTAGTAGATCTTGTTGATCATTTTTGCTCTTAAAAGTTTCTGTCTATCTATTATAATTTTCATGGTTATAGGCAAAAATGGGGAAAAAAATGGTAAAATTTCAGGACAGCAAGTCCGATAAAATGTCTTCTGACAAGTTAAGATGTAAATGCACAGTAGATAGATCTCAACTTTTGAACCCTTGTGACCCTGTCAGATTTTCTCCATCTATATCGATGTGGAAGATTACATAAACTTGCATTTAAGCGCTATGTTCTATTTTAGCCATGTTGGTTGTCAGGCGGGGTCTTCAGACACATTTTTTAAATCTAGATACCACAAAGTTAACGGACGACGGACACCATTGATGAGAATAGCTCACTTGGCCCTATGAGCAGGTGAGCCAAATAATGTATATAAGTCAATGTTTTTACAAAGTTTCACAATGACTTTCAGTTAAGATGATGTTTCTTTATCCCTAAACAAATTTTCATGACAAAGTTCCAACTTGAACAGCCTTTATAAATGACATGACAGGGTTTGCCTATAATGTTAATTTTCCTGTTAGTTTTATAAAGAGAACTTTTTTCAACTAGAATATAGAACAGATTAAAGATAGGTTGTTGCAAAGTTACATTAGCTATTATACAGTGTGTTCAAAGATTAATTTTCATGTTAACTAGTGTCTTTTGGGGATGATAATTGGTGGAATAATTTAAGAAGATTTCCAAAAGACTTGTTATAGGAATTTATTATGGTGTACAAAACCACAAATTTTTTTGACGGACATTCATGATTAAATATAATTTAGAACTCTCTAAACACAAGAGACACCATGTATAACTTTTAATGACTAGGAACTAAGGATGACAACGAACAAACAACTTTCAGTTCAGTGACAAGTATTACATACATCTTAAGATCGGTAATGTGTTACTGTAATATGGATATACCTTGATATGTACAAATTTGACACGTTAGCTATATCCATTACTTGTCATATGTGATATTTTTATTTTTTGATGCTACCATCTTCCATCATATGTCCATTGTCCCCATCTCTCTATAATCTATTAAAAAAATCATTTGAAACCACTGGTTCTTTTTAAATCAACATTGAGCTGATGTGTAGTTTAGATCTGTTTCTGGACTTCAAGTGAATCAGCCAACATGGCCACTTATTCTAAATATAGATTAGTTTAGAGATTGCTCTGACGTCCCTTCAAAAACTTACTGTGAGCGTATATAACAAAAGTGATGTACAATTTCATGAAGAGATAAAGTGATCAAACATGGTTCTGGAAAGATACTGCTGTGTTTCGTGAAAGTTTAGTTTACATAAACGATCCAAATAATATTATAATTGACAAAGTTCATTGACACCTTGGTAGAACCCACAAAATTTGCTGTACCCATATAATACTGATCACAGTCTCAATATTTGGCATTATATTTCGTGTATATACTACTAAGTTATGTCACATCAATATGTTTGGGAAAGAAACCAATAACAGACTTGACCTTGTCCGTTTGATCAACAGTCTTGTCAATTCAGAATTTAAGAAATTAACAATCCCTGCTTCTCTTCTAATCACACTGTATTTAAGAGTAAGACTATTTATCCTGTTAGGGTGTCATGTCTATCAATGGATTGATACCAAGCAGGTAAAGAATCTGACCCAGCTCAGATGATCTAAATAAAAGCTTTTGACAAAAGTGGTGGGGCAAAAATATATAACTTAAGAGCCATTTTTTTTTTTGCATAGTTGACATGTAACGTCACAGTACCCAAATTGCACCTATTCAACAAATTAGCTGAGGAAATCTTACAAGTTTTCTTTGAGACTAAACAATTTGTAGTTTTAAGATTTGACATTATACACGTCTTTCAACATAGGTGAATGTATTTAAATATACACTAAACGTTCACAGTATACATCAACAGATGAAGCATTCACTGGAAAAAGTTAAACTGCGGAAACGTCACCATGCGACGTTCACAAAAAGTCATCTTTTACAAATGAGCAAATAAAATAGGTTACAAGCATCCATTTCTTAAAAAATGAACAGTAAGCATAGACTAATGTCAAATTTTTCTAAATATTTGAAGAAATAAAGCAAAACATCTATTATTCGATTTTTAAGGATGTGAATTTAAGCATGGATGCAAGTTGGGTACTCCTTATTACAGAATCATGGATAGTTTGGAGGTCGGTTCAAACCCATTTAACTATGATTCAATATGGATTCAAAATTAAACTGGTGGAATTATATAGTAAATAAGGATACATCTACAAAATAAACCCATAATGGAAACTTTTGTCTGAATCATAAAAAAACGTAAGTGAAAAAACTGTCAAAATAGGTGCAATTTGGGTACTCTCATGTTATAGGCCTTAGTTTTTTCAATTGAATTGTTTTATATTTTTCATGTCAGGGCCTTAATAGCCGACAAAACAGTATGGGATTTTGTCCTTGTTGAAGGCTGTACGGTTGCCTACAATTGCTTACATCCACTTCATTTGAACTTTGGTGGATAGTTGTCTCATTGGCAATCATACCACATCTCCTTGTTTTTATACTGCAGACATTGGCAAGCTGTTACACTGGTATAGTTTCAACTTATCAAGAGATTTTGAGAAAGAAATCAAATGGTGTAACCTTTACCAATTTAAGGCATTTATAATGACCACAGTTCTTAGCAGCAAATGTAAGTGAATAGCTTCATTTTGTTTTGTGAAGTGATCTTTTCATATATATAATATTATTAATTAAAAAAACAACTCACATAATATGACAAATAATTTTATTTTGTGTTTAAGAATGTAAAATATAGTGGTTGAATAATAAGAATGTAAAATATAGTGGTTGAATAATGAGATAACAAAAAGGATGACTAGTTTGTGTTATAAACAATTTGCAACAGAAAAGTGTCTCAACAATTAAACATTAACTACATTTGTTAACATATGTTCTATTGTCTAAGACATAACTTAGTACATTTAATATGGAACAGCTGATTCTATACTGTTTAAGCGTAATTGATCACAAATGCTAACTTGAATGTGTCACAATTACCTAAAAAGGTACAGGAATGAAAATAACACTGCCATTTATACCAGTAATTGAATATCTGACTCCAATTAAATTTATGATTTGCAAAGGTAACTAAAAAGAAGCACAAACCTTCAAAATGTTAAAGCAGTAACTTGCATTTGTCTTGTGGCGCCAATTGTAAATCTATATTTGTACAGATGAGAACATTAAATTGTATTACAATGATTAAAAGTATAAGTATAATGGGCTTGGAGAAAGTTAAAAGTTTTGATGCAACAGAAACTTTTAATCATTGTTAAACAATACAATAACAATCATATAATTATACTAGCAAGTATCAAGGAGCTATGTTACAAAACTTACCATACCATGAAGGTACCAGGCTTGAATTGGCCATCATGAATAAAATTATTACACATGAATTTGGAGTCTTTCATAAATAATCAAAATTAAAGTTTCAAATAAAAGTTTCTTTCAAGAAATTAAAGCCTGGTGTACAACAAAGTAACAAATTCGTTGGATTTCTTTGTTAGAATATAAATCAGTAGGTGATATCAATTAACTGAGGGATTTCTTTGCAAGAATATAAATCTGTAGGTGATATCAATTAATTGAGATTATAATTCAAATCACAGTCAAAACAATGTATATGATAAAATATCAAATTCTGTATCAATGAACAATGGTAAAACACACAGCTTCTGTTGTCTTAGTTTTACTAGACTCAAACTTTAGTACTTTATTTAAATAATGGATTAAAAACTCAATTGGTTGCATTGGAAAGATTGTTTCTTTACCAAATGGAGAATAGTCTACTGAACATTTAAAATATGAAAATATAAAAATGGAAAAAGTCTTAAACAACTCCAAAATGGAAGGTTCACAACCTCAATAAGTTTTCAAACTATCTTTGAAGTTCCATAGAATGATTTGGGTTAAAAAAAACAATGTTATCTTTGGAAATTTTTTTGGTGAGAAATCACTAAGTTCCTATGTCTAGAATATTAATAAAAATTATTCAAACAAATCCATAATAGCAGGTGCACAACTTCAACGTGTGTGCAATCTGTCTGTCAAGTTTACAACATGTCTGCCATCTGTCTGTCAAAGTTACAACATGTGTTCCATCTGTCTGTGAAGTTTACAACATGTGTGTCATCTGTCTGTAAAGTTTATAACATGTGTGTCATCTGTCTGTAAAGTTTTCAACATGTGTGTCATCTGTCTGTAAAGTTTTCAACATGTGTGTCATCTGTCTGTCAAGTTTACATGTGTGTCATCTGTCTGTCAAGTTTACAACATGTGTGTCATCTGTCTGTCAAGTTTACAACATGTGTGCCATCTGTCTGTCAAGTTTACAACATGTTTTTCATCTGTCTGTCAAGTTTCAAGGGTATGGGTTGAAATCTGAAGAATTGATTACACAAATCAGTTACCTATATATTTCCCCTGCCCCAAACATCCAAAGACTGTAAGCTATTTTTTACTTGTCCACTCCAACCAAAAAGGTAATGCTTCCCTCAATCAATTTATTTGTCAGCTAAAGTCATGCCACTGTATTATTTGTCTGATTTCGGTGAGCTAAAGTCATAACACTGTATTATTTGTCTGATTTTGGTGAGCTAAAGTGATGCCACTGTATTAATTGTCTGATTTTGGTTATCTAAAGGTGTAATACCACCATTGATTTTCCCCTATTAGTCTTTGTTAAATTTGCACTTTTCAAAAAATTGTGCAGAATTTATCTTTGTTTCAAATAAAGAAATACTTGGCATGAGTAAAGTTTTATCCTGTCCAGTACTATAGAAAAAAATTCACATAACATTTCATTGCATATAAGAAAATAACCATCACTGGAAGTTAACCAATCAAATTTCCCCCCTTTCTTAACCTGTGTACAAGCTTTAGTAACCATGTAACCTCAAGTTTCCAAAATATTCTATAGAAACCCCAAATAAAAAAATAATGGTGCTTTGAAATACCCAAGATATATGTTTATGACCCAGAAATGTTTTACTGCAATGAAATGTAGGATCAATTACCTACAACTGTCAAATTCAAGGGAATATTTTTTTTCGACCTATTTTCGTATGCAACCGGATGTGACGTACTATGATTTGGTGGTATTACACCTAAAGAAGACTTTTTTGTTAAATAAACTGAATGTGACTTTTTTCCTTTGTAATACTGGTTATTTCTAGCATTCCTGTCAAGTTTTGTCATAATCAGTTCAATAGTTTGAGAAAAATCTAGTATAATGTAAGACGACATCTGCAGCGATTCGAGCAAAATTTCTTCGAAAAATCCAAACCAAGCCGCATCATGATAGAATATAGTGTGGACCAATAAATGGTCAAATATTTATCTCATCTGCCTACAAACAGTTGAATATGATACAAAAGATGACTTTAGGATGATAAATACTACTAATGGACCTCTTTGTCTTCCTTATAAGGTCTCTTTTGGTCCATTTATACCTCTAATTTCCTCAAAATTTCTACTTTTTAGGCCAATAAATAAAAATTTTGGGGTAACTTTCACTCATTTATGATAGAAATGTTATAATAAATGATTAATTGAAGTATTCAAGCTGAATGAACTATCCGTATAAAAGTTTACTGTCTCCAAGGAGGTTTCAATAAGTCCTTACGTAAAACTTAAATTTACGCCGCGTTCCAGAGAGGGACATAAAAAGCTTCTCTTTTGGTGAATAATTTGTTGTTACTGCTTTTAAAATAATTTCATTTACTTAAAACTATATATTTATTAAAGTATTTCTTAGGAAAAATTTTCTGGTATAGCAGAATATAAGAAATAAGGAGAAAAAACTCCCCAATACTCTAATTATGGCTTGTTCTGTAAACTAATATTCATGGTAAAGTCCTATTTCAAGGAAATTTTCTCATAAAATGTGTTTTGGAGACTCAATCCACTCAGAATATTTCATTATTTGTAATATTTCACTTAAATAGCAAGAAATTTTAACACATGAGAGTACTCACAAGGTCAAAGGTGCATGTACAGCTTCCCATATTAGGTGTAATACCACCATTGATTTTCCCCTATTAGTCTTTGTTAAATTTGCACTTTTCAAAAAATTGTGCAGAATTTATCTTTGTTTCAAATAAAGAAATACTTGGCATGAGTAAAGTTTTATCCTGTCCAGTACTATAGAAAAAAATTCACATAACATTTCATTGCATATAAGAAAATAACCATCACTGGAAGTTAACCAATCAAATTTCCCCCCTTTCTTAACCTGTGTACAAGCTTTAGTAACCATGTAACCTCAAGTTTCCAAAATATTCTATAGAAACCCCAAATAAAAAAATAATGGTGCTTTGAAATACCCAAGATATATGTTTATGACCCAGAAATGTTTTACTGCAATGAAATGTAGGATCAATTACCTACAACTGTCAAATTCAAGGGAATATTTTTTTTCGACCTATTTTCGTATGCAACCGGATGTGACGTACTATGATTTGGTGGTATTACACCTAAAGTCATGCCACTTTATTACTTGTTTGGTATCTTTCTGTTAGTTCCTTTTTGTGAAACAAAAGTATGGAATTTTCTCGCTGTGTTGAAGACCCATTGGTGGCCTTGGGCTGTTTTATGCTCTTTGGTAGGATTGTTGTCTCTTTGACACATTCCCCTTTCCATTCTCAATTTTTTTATTACCTTTGGAACAACCTTATATCATAATAGCAGCTAACAAAGGCCATGAAAAGACTACTAGTCATAGCAATCATCATGATATACTTTATCTGTTGTCTGACAAAGCTTGTAGTAATGGGATCGAATAAGAGATGTGAACAGACTTGGCTGCTCTGAAGTGACAATTTTTTTTTTAGACCAAGATTTAAAAAAAAAATATTTGTAAATAAAATCCTACTATGCATGCTTGCTCATTCTTGTAACATACATGAGCTGACCTTAAGTTATAAACATATGATAAACACAGTCTTGTCCATCAAAATATTTTAGACATAGTATATACACTTGAAGATTTATACAGCAAAAACAACTTCAGGGACCCCCCATAAGTTTTATAAATAAATGGAGAATTGTCCCTGGGACACAGACGATGCCCCATTTTGGATATAACGTTATAAAGGGACATAACTAGAGAACTGTAAAAGTGATGCCAACCAAATTCAAGCTTGATCTGAATTTTGAGGTAATAAGCATTGTGTATAAGTTTCATACCATTTGGTTGAGACAAACTGAAGTTGGAGAACAGAAACGAAAAAATCAGCAATTTTTCCATATATAAAGGGCATAACTCTAGAACAGTATAAGTGACGCCACCACAATTCAATCTTGATCTGAGTTTTGTGGTAATATGCATTGTATATAAGTTTCATAACATTTGGTTGAGGCAAACTAAAATTGGAGAACAGAAACTAACTTTAGGATGTACATATGGATGTACAGAAGGACAAGGATAACACTTAATGCCCCCTCCATTGTGGCGGGGCATAAAAAAGGGATTTTAGTGGTAATAACACATAACTTTATAGAAAATTCTAAGAGAGGTTTTTGTGGAAAGGTAATATTTTTTTGTGATATCTATGGCATCCTATACATTTGTACGTCTCCTTCAAATATTCAATTAGGCTCACCCAAGAAATTATTTATGTTACTTAATTTTTGACATTTTTATGCACTTCCACATGGCCTAGTTGCTTGCAAAATTTCATAAAAATCCATGATACATTTAGGTCCTGTTATCTTTAACCTGATATGGGATGGATGCACAAACAAAAAGATAGACTAAGAGTGTACACAACCACAATATTTTCATACAATTGAT
Source organism: Mytilus californianus (assembly GCF_021869535.1). NCBI lineage: Eukaryota > Metazoa > Mollusca > Bivalvia > Mytilida > Mytilidae > Mytilus > Mytilus californianus. The sequence goes on from NW_026262581.1 coordinate 2,348,476, forward strand.
ATTGCTAATATCTGATCACAAAATATATAGGCATAACATAGTTTTATTAATTAATTGCTGAAAAAATAAACATTAGTCTATCTATTATTTTTAAATCAGTCTACCTTCAAGACTTTTAAAATGCAATATTTCATTACACATTTTCTTGTATTATATACTTGAAATATATTGAAAAAATAAAATTGTAAAAATGTAAAAATCAGCAATTACAGTTTATGTTTAAATTTAGAAGGATTTCTGTAGAATTGGTAAATATATATCACATTCCTGAGATCAGAAAAATAACATGTGAAACATGATTCAATACAAATTTAAACAATAAGATAATAAAGTTCTACAAAAGGGATAAAGTATATATGTATCATGCATATGTTTAAGTACAATCAAAATGGAAATGTAAAAAAGAGATTTATTCACATTAGACTATAAAAATAATGGGACTTTGCAAAATTAATGTAAGTGCTTTTGAATCCCAACATTATATAACATCAACTGCAATTTATGGATCTTAACTGTTAATGACACACACATATTTGCCACATACTCATTTTGTAACAACTATTTTCAAAAGATTTTTTTTCAGGGTGTACAATACAGAAGCAGTCAGAGTCAGATAATAAAACATCTAAGTTTAACCAGTTGCTTTGCAACTTTGTGAATAAAAGGCAAAATCCAAAATTCACTGACATTATTGAACCAGTTGCATGAATTTGAAAGCAGTTCCAAACAAAAAATGGATATGCTGTCTATGGAAGCCTGTGAAATTATCTGCATGACATAAAGCTCAAGGCCAGTAAAGGCTGATTACTTTTCTTTAATCAGAATTTCAAATAAATGACGATGGTTAAGTTATGATGTTTGGTAAAAAAGCATGCAAACCAACTGTTACATTAAGAAATTAACTGCATTATTATTTAGCACCACAAAATGATATGGATCAGTACAGGGGACAGTATATAATAAACAGCTGCGCCATGAGCGCATGATACGCCCGTCGTCTTGTGTGTGAATTTTTATGCAATAAGCATAAATAGTTTCTGACATACGGCCTGACATGCGAAAACCCCCCTTTTTTTTTACAAAAAACTCAATATCTCTAAAATAAAATTTTGAATCAAAACCAAAAAGTATACAGATCTTAAAATTAATATAACTAAGAAGTGTGTAAAATTTTAAGCAATAATCATAAATTGTTTTTGAGATACGGCGCGACATGTGAAAACCCCCCTTTAAAAAAAAAAAATCAATATCTCAAAAATAAAATTTTGAATCAAAACCAAAAAGTATACAGATCTTTAGACTAATATAACTAAGAAGTGTGTAAAATTTAAAGGAATAATCATAAATCGTTTTTGAGATACGGCGCGACATGTGAAAAACCCCTCCCCCTTTTTTTTACAAAATACTCAATAACTCAAAAATAAAATTTTGAATCATCACCAAAAAGTATACAGATCTTAAGGTTAATATAAGTAAGAAGTGTGTAAAGTTTTAAGCAATAATCATAAACTGTTTTTGAGATACGGCGCGACATGTGAAAAACCCCTCCCCCTTTTTTAACAAAATACTCAATATCTCTAAAATATAATTTTGAATCATCACCAAAAAGTATACAGATCTTAAGATTAATATAACTAAGAAGTGTGTAAAGTTTTAAGCAATAATCATAAAATGTTTTTGAGATACGGCGCGACATGTGAAAAAAAACACACACCTGTTTTAGTTACTAAGTCCCGTAACTCAAAAAGTTTTAATCTTATTTTCACCAAAAAGTATACAGATCGTTTGACCATCATAAGAAACAACTATGTTAAGTTTCATGAAATTTGAATAAGTCATTCTTAAGTTACGGTGCGACATGTTTACCCCGGACAGACAGACGGACACAGGACATTTGTATACCATAATACGTCCCATCAAAAATTGACAAGCGTATAAAAATAAATGCACTGACCCCCATCTTTTTTTTTGCAACTAATTGTGTATTGCTTTAAGAATGTTATGCTAAAATTGTAAGAAAAAATCAAAGGTAAATATTTTTTTTCCCACTAAAACTCTACTTATGTAAAAATTTCTGAAAAAAAATGTGGATCTTATATCATATTCCCTTAACAGTACATGTATATATTCCTTATAAAAAAGGGTGCAGAATACTAATATTTATTGTTTTTTTTTATTATCCATAATATTCCTTTAACAAGACACACCATATTAAATTGTTACCTTTAATATTTTGCTATAAAATGTAAGAAGGTTTTGGAGAAAATTCTTATGGATAGCTTAAGTGTTAATAAAAAAAGACTTCTGACAAAAATATACAGAAGTCTAATAAAAAATTCATTACAATTGTATTTTTAACATACAGATTAACAGTATTCAAACTTAAATTGTATTTTGAAATTACCAAGTTGAACTTGAACATGAGTAACTTAGCAACCATGAAGAGATTAATGTTATACACTTTCTGCATTCAAATAAACACAAATTTTTATTTCTTAGACGACTTTAAAAATCATCATCCCTTTTGATTATATCTGGGTATGTATAAGAAAATAATTTGTAATCTTGTCTATAAATTTTCCAAAGTTTTCCTAGATCAATTTTTGATATATTGCTATAAAACTGTGTAAATGTATCTTTTGTTCTTTTCTTTTTATATGCAGCACCCCGTTTTGGAAACTGTATAAATGTATCTATTCCTAAATCATGCATTATATAATCTATATCATCGTCAAGGGTTTCATATTTACCAACAAAATCATAATTGATTAAGCATGGTTGACATAGAGATGAATAAAGGTCCCAATGCTCATTTAAACCTTCTGTTTCTATGGTAACTGGATCTGTAATGTACTGTACAAATTCATCAAATTTGGCAGTGTTTCCTTTCTCTATATCTTCCTGTCTTGGATTATTCCTGTACCTTCTTATAATTTTTCGACCAAACCGTTTGTGGAAATATGGACTTTTTTCTGTGAATTTGTTTCTGTATGCTGAAAGGAGTCTCTCAAAAGGTTCCCTCACCATGATAATTTTCTTGTAATTTTCTAATTTAAACTGTACTTCATCCTCTGAAAAACTATCTAAATAAGTGAGATATTTGTCGTATGTTAAATGTACATCTGCAGCTTTTAATGCCATAGGATCAGTAGCATTCATTTTGCCTGTTAATAATAAAAATACTCTCTTAAGATTTGTACAGGCAACTTTTGGTATGTAGCAAAATAATACTTTGTAGCGGTCATCTACTAAAATGTGAGATAAAGATTTCTTTGTAATGCTGTTCTGTATCAAACCTCGGCTTTTTAACTGTTGGCAGGAGGACAGTAGATTTTTGTAACGAAATTGACGGATTTCTGTCAGATTGGATAACTGATTGTTTTGATTGTTGAATATCTAAAATAAAACAAAAGTACACAAAGAATTGTTAAACGAAATAAAGGCAGTTTTCTCAGCATATTTTTCATGCAAGTTATTTGGCTAAGATCTCAGTTTTTCTCAACACAATTACATAAGAATATTTAAAGTAAACCATGTAGACTTGTTGATCTAGTATAAAGTATAGAACATTTTTAATCATGCAGCAATTTAGGTTATGCTCAATCTGGTCACATTCTGGTGGAATTAATAAAATAATATATATATATATATATATGATGAAATATTCATTTGAACAAGACTCCACTAATTTAAAAGAATATACCTAAGAATTAATCATGAAACATGTTGTTTCTGACTTACAAAAATGTACTTGATTATAAACAATTACAAGTATGAAAATCGTGATTAGAAATTGACCAAAAGTAGATGATCTACTTTGTGCACAATTTATTACAAAATATGATTTCTCTACAGAGTCCTTTATAATTGAAATATAGATTATGGTGAAGAAGTTTTTGTATAACCTCCCATTTCTCTTTAAGATGTCTTAATTGAAATAATATCATATCATCATCCCCTATGATGTTAGTAACATAAATCTGGGACAGAACAAAAAATCTTTAACAGTTTGTATAGCAATGTATTTTCTTACCTTATCAGCACTTTTGGTCTGGATTTCATTTGGGATCAATCTTAATTTTACTGCAAATATAACAAACTTATGACATTTCTATTTCTGTCAAAACTGTGAATATGCTTTTAAAAGTGGACACCAGTTTTCATTGTATAAAATTTTTTTTGGCTTCTTAATTCTGTGGTATTTGGCTAAGAATAGTATTAAAACAATTGACTGCAAAATCCATAAAAGTTGGCCAGGGACATCCATAAGTGAAACATAAAATGCTTTTACAATATGTAGATCTTTAAATTTTCTAATTTCTTCAGAAATAATACAAAACAATTATAGGGATTTGCTTCTTAATATTTCTATTTTTTATTGACACCTTTGCTTCTATGATTTCCAGTATATTGATCTCTTTTTTTGGAAACCTAAATCTTCTAACAAAGGTTATATTTTTAGGTCTACAAAAAGTAATACAAGTCTACACAGTAAGAACACACAAAATATATATAAACCAAAGTGCTTGTGAGCACTGAAGGGTAAAGATTGCTATCATTTTGCAAAACTGCATTGTATTTAGCAATGCACCCCATTTAGGAAAATCATATATTTTGAATAGGAGTTATCTTCCTTTATTCATAGTTGAACATTTATAGTTGAAACTATTTTTATAACATAGAATTATACACCATGTACAGCTTATGTAATTTATAATAACTTAGTTTTCTAGTATGATTATTCAAGATTGATTGATTGGTATTTAACCCCCCTTTCAGCACTATTGTGCTATTTCGTGGCAGAAGCAGGAGTGCCCGGAGAGAACCATCACCTTCAGTAGGAAAACTGAAAATCCTAGTCAATTAAGATTGGATTTGAGCACACCTGCCATTGACTCACAACCTCAGTATTGACAGGCTAGTGATGCAGTAGTTCAACTACTTTGACCACTCAGCCACAAAGGCCCCTAACATCAAATACACATCCTTTTGTAACTTAAATATCTGAGTAACATAAAATTAATTAATTGCATAAGCCATTACAACATGTACAATGGCTGGATGGGATCTAAAGAATGTTTTCCTCACTCTAGGACTAATACATTGTCTAATGGTCCCAGCCTCACTGCAATATGTTGTTTTAACTATTAAAGTTAGTGATAAACCATGGAAGATATAGATATTAAGCCAGTAGCATAAGGATTTTAATTGCATTTCATGCAATCTTTACCCTAAAAATTATCAGGTTTCTCAAACCTTTCAAATGAATAAAAGTGCACACCCAAGAAGAGTATTAAAAACACTATTGTTTATTCATATATTATAATCCATCAGCAAAAAAGTTTTGTCTTTGAGCACACAATTGGTGCCAATCATTGAAAAGGAGCTGCTTACTCTATCAAGCACTGATGAATCCACATTTTTTGTCTTTGAGCACACAATTGGTGCTAATCATTGAACAGGAGCTGCTTACCCTATCAAGCACCTGATGAATCCACATTTTTTGTCTTTGAGCACACAATTGGTGCTAATCATTAAACAGGAGCAGAGCTGCTTACCCTATCAAGCACCTGATGAATCCACAGTTTTTGTCTTTGAGCACACAATTGGTGCTAATCATTGAACAGGAGCTCCTTACCCTATCAAGCACCTGATGAATCCACAGTTTTTGTCTTTGAGCACACAACTTGTGCTAATCATTGAACAAGAGTTGCTTACCCTATCAAGCACCTGATGAATCCAGTTTTTGGTGGGTTTTGTGTTGGCTTGCCCAATCTTTAGTTTTCATTATAGTGTTTTATTTACTGTTAATTGTCTGTTTATCTGTTTTTCTTTTGACCATTGTGATGTTTTTATTTTTTGTCTTTTAGTTTTGTATTGCCCCTTTGGTATTGTCTCCCTATTTTCTAAAAAATAAACTGGACATTGGCTTGCAAGTTCAGTTGCATTATGGGAAATTTGGGCATTTCAAGTATGATATCCACTGTCCTTGTACAAAATGTAGATAAAAACATTTTCAATAAGAAAGATTAATTTTCCTTGCTATGTTTTATACATATATTTTAAGTATTTGTCCTTTAAATTATTCAAATTATATGATCTCATTTCTACCATAATCAATCATTTTAGCCATATGTTAAATTTCAGTTTAATTTATAGTAATCGATCTATGCTAAAAATATCTGTAAATATATGATGCATGTAAAGCTTCACCAATACAATTAATTTTTTATAAATATATTGTTGACTGAATGAAATGTCTATATGTAACAATAAAACAATAATCTATGATGTGTATTTTCAAATTCATCATCCTTATTTGAGGTTATATACTACATTTGTAGTTATAACTGTGTTTATTACAAATATTCAAAGTAACTTTCAATGCATGTTAACTTTTTGTGTGCATATTAATATACAATGTGTAGTAAATTCAACTAAAAGTAGGTGATTTGCTGATCACAGATACCCCTGCTTGCAGAAATTTTTTTTTTAAAAGTAAATTCCAAAACCAAAGTTCAAAATGAACCTGACTTGTATTTTATGGTTCATAACATTGTCTTAAAATCTAAAATACAATTGTTGTCAAATTGTTTTTTAATTACCAACTGGAAACAAAAGAAAACCCAACTTTTTAAATAACTAAAGGGCATAACTTACTCTGGAATGGTAAATGTCAAAACCATCAAAATTGAATATGACCTTTATTTTATGGTCCATGAGATTTTATTAAAATTTCAATATTTGGTAAATTGGTTCTTTGATTATCAAAGGAAAACCAAACTGGTGATTGACAGAAGAAAGGAAGGAAATGTGCATCCCTATATTATCCCCCTCCTCTTTGAGGCGAGCATACAAATATACATTGCTTTCTATAACATAATACATTTTATAATTTTCATAAAATCTTTGCAGAAAGATGAAGTAACAAACCTTTAGGTACAGGAACAGATACCACTGAATATAAGACTATAACAATGGAAGGGAATAGCAAAATGGCAACTAGACTCCCATACCATCGTCTAAACTTCATCATCCGCCACATCTGAAATATACAAATCCTGCCGGTCTTATAACAGTGAATATTATCTGTAAAATGTAGAAAATAATAAAGCATGCCACAGGAGACTTTCTACAAAGCACAAAATACCACAGAAATGTTATAAACTTATTGCCAAATACGGCCCTGTATTGATCAATTGGATGACATGCTTAATGAGGAATTGCTACACTTCATAAAAAGTCACCCCTTTATAGCCATATAATATTGGTTTCACTATGTTTTCAAAGAACCAATACTTGCTTAAGATCCCATAAAAAATAACCAGTACACTGTACATGTATGACTGTATGTACTGTATACTTTTACTTATTGTGATTGTTAAACAATGGATACAAATGCATGATTGATTATTGCAATTTCAGGGAAATGGTGCAATTAAATAATGCTATCAAAATTTATTAAATCTAAGTTTTTATTTTTGCAAACCTATCCTGTTCCAATTTTCCGAAAAATGAAAACATTATTTAAGTAATTTCTGAGTTTACAGTATTATTTCATGTTTACACAACATGTTGTATCAATTGTAAGAACAAATATTCATTGCCCATTTGGTTAGACCATCACAAGCTAATTAACACCCCTCAGTCAGTACCTAACAGAGATCTTTCCAGCTCCTTCAATTAAATTGTTGTTACATTTCTAAAGAAGGTTTTGCAACATTTCCTATCAGCTCCTTATGTAAAACATAGATAATACTTATATAATTAATAACATAAATAAATAAAACATATAAGAGATGCTAAGGTGATAATAAAAATTAATGACATGATAAGAAGAAGAAATAACTCTAGAACGGTTGTGTATAAGTTTTATAACATTTGGTTGAGACAAATTAAAGTTAGAGAACGGAAATGAAAAATTCAGCTATTTTTATGTTCATAAATGGACATAACTCAAGAATGGTAAAAGTGTCTCCACCAAATTTCATACTTAATCTGTATTATGTAGTAATAAGCATTGTGTATAAGTTTCATAACATTTGGTTGAGGCAAAACTAAAGTTAGAAAACGGAAATGAAAAATTTGTACTTGATCTTAGTTTGTGGTAATGAATATTGTGTATAGGTTTCTTAATGTTTGGTTGGGGAAAACTTAAGGTAGATTCATGGTATACCGCCATCTTGGATTGTACAATCGCCATACAAAATCGGTCTAGTTATTTGCCCAAATCTGCAAATTTGGAGACAGATTTGCAATTTAATGCTTAGACTGTTTATTTATATAAAGAACACTTGGTGATTTATTGTATAATTCAAAACATTTAAACAAATATCAATTTTTTTTGTTTTTAGAATCATTTTTTTAAATGAGCCATTTCAGGGGAAATAACTCTTTTAGTAAACAATTTATACTGCACTAATAGGGAAATTTTTAATTTTTACTTGCAGCAAGAAAACAAGTTCGGTGACACCATTTTTTCTTTTTATTTTCTTAAAACATATTATGAAACCTATCTTCTCACAATTTATTTCAAAATTCTATCTCATAGAATTTTTCTTATGCACACAAATGTGTTTTTTCATGAACAATCTAACCAAATTTAGGCTATTTTCAACGACTCATAGCTTGAAAAATAGCACGGTGACCCATACTTTTTATTACATTTTTGAAAAAAGCATACTAAAATCTTCATTTTGGCAAATTATAATAAAATTCTGTCTCAAAAAATATTTACTTATGATCTACCTTAAAGGGAAAATTCGTGATTTTTTACTTTTCATCTTATTATGTTCATAATACCATAAAAAACATATTTACCAAGTTTTATCTGGATATGAACACTAATAAAGAAGAAAATTGGGAATTAATAATTTAATTTATTCCAACTTCCTGACTTATGTGACGTAGTTTAAGTCTTTTTGCATGCCGGGAGTGAATAAATCTCGTTGTAAGTCTTGTTCGTTAACCATCTAATAACGCGATTTAAAGCGCATCGACGACTTTTGGCGTAGCTATTAACCAACTAATAATTAAGAAAGTAAAGTGATCCGCCGTGCAACTTTCAAAATTAAAATGTACAATTTATATTTAAAGGATTTCTGATATGATTATAGTAATAAAAGTAAATCATACAATAGAATATATTTTCATGAATTTTTTTTCCGACGGATATTTTGAACAAACATATATAACTGATATTGTTTTACAAATGCATGTTTGTATTCTCACCTGAAGGCTTTTACTTCAGTCTAGTACTGTGTAAATACAATGTGTATTGTACTGTGACACTAAGTGACCACCTGTTGAATGCGTGGTTAAATTCAAGGTAATTAAAAGATTAGTATTCTGTAATTCTATTCTTTTGATCTTCACTCAGTGAATTTTAGCCAACACGGTTCACCGTTACAGGTGTGAACAACATTTCGTATGAATAAAAACATTAATTATTTGGGGAGGAATATGGTGGCAAAATACCTGAATCGCCGTTATATACATGTATATCTTTTATATTTTGCGTAAGCTTAATTTTAAAATAGATAGGTGAGTATTTTGTTGTAACATCGAAATTCTGAATAACTTTCATTTAAATAATTTTACAGATAAAAATGGCCCACGAAAACGAGCGTATAAACCAAACACTGTACTTACTTTTTCAAATTATCATGGGTATTAACTGTGAATATTTCAATGTTTAGAGAAAATTATCGCGGTTACATGATTAATATAGGTTGGTCCGTCCACAGCGATCTTCATTTACCTAATCGGGAATGCCCTTGTTAAAATATTTAAAATCTCACAACGTATACATACTTTAGCTATTTGACCAACGATGTTTAAAAAAAATAACAGAATCAATCTAACGTCAACTTTCCTTTCTTGAAAGGAGACAGACCGGAGGAATCAATTTTCAATGTGCTTTATATCTTGTACCTTTGCAAGACTTATCATTCATTCATAAACCCACTTTATACCAGAGACATATATGTCAGTCTTAACTGACAAGAATACACCTAAAGCGGACAAGCAGTATTTTCTTTAAGTTTCTGTGATTTAATACCAAGAAAGAAAAAAATCCCATATTTAATTTGATACTTTGATACTCAATATTTTTCCTGGAAAATATTCATATCCTCGTTTGGGTTTACTCCTGGTTTGCCCACTTTTAATTAACCAATTATCTATTAGTAAAGAAAACAAAAAAGACAAAAGGTATAATGAGCATACAATTGTATAGTCTGTTCCAACTTAGGTATATATGATCATATAGTTTATTAGCGCTTTCTATATATTCAGGTATTTTTTATTTTGTAATTCCATTTTCATTTGAATAGAAAAAAGATTAATAAATCAAATATTTTTTTCTCTCAATAATTTAATATTAATTCAATCGATTCACATACATATTGAACAACTAATGACAAAACAATGATCTTCAGTTATAAAAGTGTCATAATAATTCAGTAGTTTCTGAATGATTTTAATGATATAAATACACCAATACAAGTTGGCTTTTATTGCAAACATAATTTATATAATATATGAATCAAGTTTATACATGCATTGCATAATGAAATAAATAAAGCACTAATGTTAAATAAATAATATGGGGCACTATATGTATAATGATGGGAAATACAATCTTTTTGTCGAGCCTGCGACTTTTGTTGCAAAAGCGAGACATAGCGATTCTACATGCCGTCGTTGGCGGCGGCGGCAGCGTCCACAAATATTCACTCTGTGGTTGAAGTTTTTGAAATTTTAATAACTTTCATAAACTATCCTGGATTTCTACCAAACCTGGACAGAAGCTTGTTTGTGATCATAAGATAGTATCCAGTAGTAAATTTTATAAATAAAAATCCTGTTTATCCGTATTTTACTTATAAATGGACTTAGTTTTTCTGCCAATTCACATTACATTCACTCTTTGGTTAAAGTTTTCAAAATTTTAATAACTTTCTTAAACTATCCTGGATTTCTACCAAACCTGGACAGAAGCTTGTTTTGTAGACAAAATGCGTGTCTGGCGCAAATACAAAATTTCAATCCTGGTATCTATGATCATGATGATGAGTTTATTCAGAAAAATATATTTATTAAAATTTAAAAAAAAATATGTTGAATAAATAAAAAGAAATTTAAATGACATTTATTCTAATCTATTATTATTATTATTATTTTTTTTTCAACTTTTTTTCAGAATGTACCAACATTTAAAACTATTTGTTGATAAATTGTAAAAAAAAAAAAATTTTGAACATTATATTTGTTTATTTTTTATTTTTATATTTGTCAAATTCAATACATTTTCCTGCTAAATAAAAACTATATCAAATATAATATATTTTGGCACATTTTCCTTGATTTAATAGCAGAATATAGTATTTTTTATAAAATTTTACAGGTAAAATAAAAGGTAAGAATATGACTATAATTCGGAAATAAACTATAATTGTTAAAACAACAATTCCCCCTATGTTTACATATGCATGTAATTAAAAGTGGGCAAACCAGGATGACACCCTCGTTTGGTCTGAAAATAAGATAAGAATTTGGTATACAGAACATGCAGAAGTGTGAATGTCATAAAACCTTGTTATATCAGAAACCATTATAAATGTGAACCTGTATACGTAAGACCTCATGGGACGTCACCTAACCACATACAGGTAATATACAAGTAGCTCTGTTATACCCGGAAATGTCAAGGTAAATCACTACCGATACAGAATGTACCAATGCAAAGAAAATTCTGATGATTGTGAAGCATGACCATTCATGATTTTAGAGGAGTCTTAGGTGGAAATTGCCGGTACGATTTAAATTCTGACTATATTTTTTCTCTCAATTTAAATCACTGAACTTAAAAAAAAAAAAAGAAACATACGCCCAAGATCAGAATTCTTCATGTAAATTCATAAATACAATGTTCTTATTTTGTAACTTTCGATATACTTCACCCCCCCCCCCCCCCCACCCCCCCCACATCTACTATCAGTCAATTCGGAGTGAAGTTTCTTTATTTCTTCAAATAAGCTTTTTGGGGATCATTAGTGTACGTCCAGTGGCATATATATAACATGCATGTCGGAACAGAAAAATTGACATGAGGTATAATAGAACCATGTTCACATTATTACATTATTATATATAATACACAACCATTGAGATGATGACGACTTTCTTAAACTGTTCAAAATAATCCTATGGAAATAAAAATCTGTGATTTTACTATGTGCATAACTTTGATGAACCAAAGCAAGTTAGATATAAATAAATAAAATAAATAAAATAAATATTTTATTATAGTGTCACATATTTGATCCATTGACAGAATGGAAACTAAAAATTTTGCAATCTTTCGATTTATAAAGGGACATAACTCAATAATGGTTAAAGTGACACTACCCAAATTCAACTTGATCTGTGTTTTAACAGTGGAAGTCAAAATTGAACATTGCATTGTATAAAGCATTGATTGTATTTGATTCAACTATAATCATAGACAAAGGAAGATAACTCCAATTTTAAAAATTACTTGATATTAAGAAGAAAATAAAAAAAATTCCATTTATAAAGGGGCATAACTCTAGAACGGTGAAAGTGACACCACCATAATTCAAACTTGATCTGTGTTTTGTGGTAATAAGCATTGTGTATAAGTTTCATAACATTTGATTGAGGCAAACTTAAGTTAGAGAACGGAAACTAAAACTTTTGCAATTTTTCCATTTATAAAGGGGCATAACTCTAGAACAGTTGAAGTGAGGCCACAAAAATTCAAGCTTGATCTGTGTTTTGTGGTAATAAGCATTGTGTATAAGTTTCATAACATTTGGTTGAGGCAAACTTAAGTTAGAGAACGGAAACTAAAAATTTTGCAATTTTTCCATTTATAAAGGGGCATAACTCTAGAACGGTTGAAGTGACGCCATAAAAATTCAAACTTGATCTGTGTTTTGTGGTCATTTGGGGTCATAAAAAAGACTAAAAGACAAACTCTATTGTCTTTGATAGCTTTTTAAATTTATTCATTTTTTTTTAGACCATAACAAATGACATTGTATATACACATGTCTTCTACTGAAGATCGTATAATGGGTATAACCTCAACTTGGGCTCTAGTTGCATTTTGGTTTTTAGAGTTGTTGTATTGCTGTCTCATTGACTTATAATTAAAATTTATCCTGCAATCAGCCGACTATTGTACAAATATCAGATACACAGTTTATTTTGGGGTCCTCAATGTGGTCCCAGTTAAAACTATGCCAATCCAGAGGCAATTATTTGGATTTAAACAACCAAAGCTTCAAGTGCGGGGTGTAAATTGCAAGATAAAAACCATATATATGTACATTGTCAGAAATAGAAATTTATTTGTACTCAGTTTGTACTCGCTACGAAACAGGAGAAAAGGGAGGCGAGTCTCGCTTTTCGTCCTGTTTCTAAAGCTCGTTATTGTGAACACATAAATTCTATATTTTCTCACAATGTACATATAGTGCTGCCAAAAAAAAAAAGAGTACTTCCTGACTGATTGAATTTTGGTCAGGTGAGCTAAATAGGCTGTCAGACATCAGAGCAATCTCTGACTACACTTCAGCATGTAAACTATGTAAAAACTTTTAAGCCAATGAACTCTGACTGCAGGTTTTTTTTGGAGGGCTGCTAATAATCTCCATGGAAATGAGATGTGCTAATGTTAATACAATACAATATACCAGATATCATTGACTTACCATAGGCAGTACCACTAAAACTGACCTAAATGTAATCACAAACTTTTACATGTAAACTATGGAAAATTTTCAGTCAATAGACAACAAATTACAGGGAGGGGCAAATTTTCTCCATGGAAATCAGAATTGCCAATTGTAAAACAACATGTACAACTGCATACCACATACCATTGACTAAACATTTTAAAATGATTGCTGTCATACAGTAGAAGTTCCTTTATAATGTTAGCTCCAAAGGAAGAAATATTATGTAATTTTATATCACAGTTTTTGTTCTTAGCAAAAAAAAAGAGCATAGAATATTGTTCAAATATGAACATTTATTATAGCATTGTTTATAACAAACTTTACATAGGAACCTCTGTTAGGGGGGAAACATATACATTGTACATATTATTTTGTATGAAGAACTTATTTAAAATGTGTACAGGATCAACGCCTTTACAATCCTATAACATTATAAAAATAAGCATTCAATTCTTATAATTACATTTTCATGATGTAACCATGAAATAAAGAGTTATTTCAAGCTTTTCATTTGTTTTTCAATGCATTTTTTAACATTGTCATTGATAGCATGATTACATTGTACATTGCAATTGATAAAATTAGATTACTTGTAATAAAAAAAAATCAAGATTACTGATTACATATGATTACATTGCAAAATGTAATTGATTACAGCTGATTAAGATTACTGATTATGAATATGGTTACCTCATGTCTGGTTACAGTCATTCTTGCAGTTAGTAAATTTGTAGCCACTTAATTCAATTTCAGCATTTTTGGACATTATTAGCTTTTATATAGATAAAACTTTTATGAACATTTCACATAAATTGTATTTATAATAAAATGCTTCGCTGAGCGCAGCCTGATACAACCACAGAGGTCGAACCCTGAACAGTTGGGGTAAATTTGGACACAATATTCAAGCTTGATACTGTCTGAATTTGGATTGTGATCAAATTTTTTACATAATATAGGTTTCTGACACAAAATAAATGTGGTCAAAGATCTCACAAATCTATTGTGAAATACTATGCAATTGCAGATTTCTTCTTGAAACTTTTAAAAAATTTGAAATTTGAAAAATTTTGAAAAAAAAATATGAACCCCTTAAAAAAGTTGGAAAAAAATCCCCTCCCCAAACTCTTTGAATTCCCCCTTGGAGCAATTACCCCAAACTCAATCCCAGCCTTTCCTTTGTAGTATGGAACCTTGTAGTACAATTTCAGAGAGATCCATACAATTTAACACAAGTTATTGTCTGGAAACTAGAAAAATGCTTGTTTTTGGCCCCTAATTCCTGCATGTTTTGGGACAATTACCCTCAAACTCAATCCCAGCCTTCCCTTTGTGATATGAAACCTTGTGGTACAATGTCAGAGAAATCCATACACTTACACACAAGTTTTTGTCCGGAAACTATAAAAGTGCCTGTTTTTGGTCCCTTTTTGGTCCTTAATTCCTTAGCTGTTGGCACCATAACCCCCAAAATGAATCCCAACCTTCTTCTTGTGGTATTAAACAATGTGGTACAATTTCAGAGCAATCAAGATACTTATACACAAGTTATTATCATGAAACTAGAAAAATGCTTGTTTTGGGCCCCTAATTCCTAAACAGTTGGGACCACCATCCCCAAAATCAATCCCAACCTTCCTTTTGTGGTATTGAACCTTCTTGAAACTTAAACTAAAACTAAAGTAATTGTCTGGAAACTAAATGTGTCTTCAGACGACGTCAACAACGACGTCGACGACAACATCATACCATTATACGATCCCAAAAATTTTTTGGCGGTCGTATAAAAACAGGTAATTGGGTCACAGGGTGTATGATAAAGTGCATATGAACTCAATAATGCATGAGTGACTCTATTCATAATAAATGGGGAATGTGTCCATGGGACACAGATGATGCCCCCGCTTGCATATCATATAAAGTTATAAAGGGACATTACTGAAGAAGGGTAAAAGTGATGCTACCCAAATTTGTACTTGATCTGAGTTTTGTGGTAATAACTATTGTGTATAAGTTTCACAAAATTTGGTTGAGGCAAACTTAAGTTAGAGAACAGAAACGAAAAATTCAGCAATTTTTCCATTTGTAAAGGGGCATAACTCTAGAAGGGTTAAAGTGACACCACCAAAATTCAAACTTGATCTGTATTTTGTGGTAATAAGCATTGTGAATAAGTTTCATAACATTTGGTTGAGGCAAACTAAAGTAAGAGAACAGAAACCGAAAAATTCAGCAATTTTTCCATTTGAAAAGGGGCATAACTCTAGAATGGTTAAAGTGACGCCACCAAAATTCAAAGTTGATCTGTGATTTGTGGTAATAAGCATCATGTATAAGTTTCATAACATTTGGTAAAGGCAAACTAAAGTTAGAGAACGGAAACCAACTTTGGGACATACGTACGTACGTACATACAGACGAACAAGGGTAACACTTAATGCCCGGGAGGGGGGGGGGAAATAAAAAGTGTCTGTGAAACTTCATAAAAAGTGTCTGTGTAACACCAGTTAATGCACTGTTTTCTATAGCTCTGCTGGGGCAGTCTTTCATCACAGTTTTCCTCTCAGTGGCAGAAGTTCTAACAAGAGGTCTTGGAAGTTTTTTTTTACTGCATTTGGGAAAATATCGAATTAGTGTATAGGAAGACAATAATTCAATAGCAGTTTTTCTTTTTTTTTATGGGAAATAAAAAAATTAATGAAAAATAACGGATTTTATCATGTTTTGAATTTTTGTAACAACATATTTTGGAAATCAAATGTTTCAGTTTATTTTTCATGCTCACTGGAGTAAAGTGATATTAGGGTAGATCCAAGGATTGATCATGTTACACAGTATGTTTTCATTTACCATCGCAATGTCCAAAATTGGTGATAGTTTATTTGACGTTGAAACTCATTTTGCACTATCACAATTCGACTTGAACAAATTCATTGAAGATGAACAGAAAACAGGCAATCTTTTGTATAGTTAAATTAGATTCTGAAAATTTAAGTTTTACTACTAAGCAAACCGGAGAGAGGTTTGTGCATGGAAACATTTAATTTTTATCAGTCAAGGATGTAACTCTATAGGGTTATTAGAGAAAAATAACATACATTTGTTATTGTGGACTAAAAAATCAAAGAACTGTGATAACATATGTATGTTACATGTTTCAAAGGGACAATGTACATCATTTGTTTTGTTAAAATGTATACAAGTTCTATTGATATTACTATTGTCTTTATGTATACTTAACTATAGAAAGATATAACAGTTCATAGTTCGCCAATCATGCATAGTACACCTATGTTATTACAGAAAAAGTATGCCTATAATAACTAAAGGGTGTTATTACAGCTTCTCTACATCACTCCTAAGCATTTGCTCAGACATTCATCATGTTTAATTACAATGAATTTTAATTTATTGTAAGAAATAATGATCAGAGCATGTAATGAGGTTCTGTGCAAGCTTCCCAGTAATTCTCGAGTGTCTCATATAACAAGTTACATGCCTTTAATAACTAAGCCTTGTTATTACAGCTAAGTTTATCCCTTAAAAGCCTTGTCTTATTGATTTACCATGATTAATGAAAAATGTATTAATTTAATTCAAAAATTAGTTATCAAGGCTATGCATTTAGTTTCTGCGCAAAGTTTCCAGAGTTCCCTAGAGCCCAGGCCACTAAAAATCAATTTATGTATGATTTATTTTACAAATAACAAACATATGTTATTACAGATTTAGAAAATTTAAGGATTAAAGAGTAAACAACTCATGAAAGTATCTGTAATAACACATGCAAGTTATTTTCTGTAATAACCCTATAGAGTTATATCCCTGACTGTTTATGATTACAATCGATTTAATTGATTAAATTACAATTACTTTGATAATTGAATGTAATTGATTACATCATCGAAATAAAATATGATATTGGATTATGGAGTGCCTCACCATTGTTGACAGCCAATCAAAATTAAATTACAGATTCTAATGAAACATACATTCCATTCTCAATTCTATGTACATGTAATGTAGTAAGTGGTTCTCCTTCAAAGACCTTATCACAAATTTTAACAAAAGTTTGTTCACTATGCTGCAGCCAGAAACAGAACGTCTGAGTCTTGCAGCTATGTGAAGAGCAGACAAAACTATAACCTTTGAAAGCTTATTAGGTAGCACCTGCCTCATATTATTTTTATGTACATGTAGGTAGTCTTTTCTTGACTTTATAAGGTCAGAGTGGGTCTCATTGGGGTCTAAGCGTGACGCGGGATTGCCGATTTTTTGTAAGCGTGACACTTGAAAGTCAAATTATTGTGCCGTGAAAACGGGAAATGATGTCTAGCGGGATACGGGAAATTACAAAAAAATTCGTAAGGGTTCCGCGGAACCCAGTGTCTCGCCTACTTTTGCTGTTAATCGCAGGCTCAACAAAAATGAGAAAAAAAATTAATAAAAATATTCCTCTCTATACTATCATTTGAATGTAAGTAGCTTCTGTCCAAGTTTGGTAAAAATCCAGGATAATTTATGAATCTAATAAATGTTTTAAAAACTTAAACTGCAGACTGTATGTAATGTTGACTGGAAGAAAAACTAAGTCCATTTATAAGTAAAATACGGAAAAAATGGAACAAAATTTTATCAAAATTTCCTTCTAGATACTAGCTTTTGATCATAAACAAGCTTCTGTCCAAGTGTGGTACAAATCCAGGATAGTTTAAGAAAGTTGTTAAAATTTTAAAAACTTTAACCACAGAGTGAATGTAATGTTAACTGGCAGAAAAACTAAGTCCATTTATAAGTAAAATATGGAAAAAATGGATTTTTTTTTTTACAAAATTTACTTCTGGATACTATCTTAAGATCATAAACAAGCTTCTTTCCAAGTTTGGTAGAAATCCAGGATAGTTTAAGAAAGTTATTAAAATTTGAAAAACTTTAACCACAGAGTGAATGTAATGTTTCCTGGCAGAAAAACTAAGTCCATTTATAAGTAAAATACGGAAAAAATGGAATTTTTTTTTTACAAAATTTACCTTTGAATATAATCTTATGATCATAAACAAGCTTCTGTCCAAGTTTGGTAGAAATCCAGGATAGTTTAAGAAAGTTATTAAAATTTCAAAAACTTTAACCACAGAGTGAATATTTGTGGACGCCGCCGACGACGACGACGACGACGACGACGCCGACGGAATGTAGGATCGCTATGTCTCGCTTTTTCGACAAAAGTCGAAGGCTCGACAAAAATGAGAATTGCTTACGTACATAGTGTAAGTGGGATACGGGAATCTAATAAAACAGTAAGCGGAAGCGGGATCAGAACCCCCCAATGAGACCCCCGTCAGAGAAAACAGTAATCGTCCTTTAATTTTCGTACTACAGATATACTTCAGATGTTGAACTTGCAGTTTCTTTTATACACCTTACGAATTGATTTATTCATGTTTTATGCATAAAACAGTATTCATAAGGTACGGGGTTGAAATTATGTGTAAAACATTGGGTTATGAATATTAAGTTATAATTAAGGTAGTGAATAAAAAAACGCTGGTGGTATTTTTTTTAACGTGCATGTTATGATGTATTTTACTAAGGAAATTTAAGTTATTAACCACATGCACATTGTATTCGGGTCTACTTGGGTGATCGCAAGAGTTCTGATTCATTCTACCTGCCCTGCCCCTTAGGCTTAGGACATAATTGCATGTGTACTTATCATAAAAAAGACATACAGCAAATCTAACTATCTGAGCATTTTTCTACCATCGTACACAGCCGAAACTGGCCAACAACAACTCCTTTGTTAGCTAGCTTCTCAAACTGCAACTTTTATGAGCTCACTTTTTCACCAAAAAGTTACACCGGAAATTATAAAACTAAACAGAATCCAATTCGGAACGACATATGGCTTTCCGGAAAGAAATCGTGTACCTCAAGTATTAAATACAGCACAGCACTGCTGTGGCGTGTTTTATTAGTATCTTCTATTCTGTACATCTCCAGAATGTTTTCTGGTGAAGAATAAAATAAAAACAAAACCTGGACCTCTTCTGGAGATATTCTGTAGAAGACGCAATAAAACACAAATTCAATTTGCCGGCAGCAAATGTCCCTTTTTAAAAAGCGCAAATCAGTGGCGTAGCCACCTAAGGCTCGACTAGGCAAGTGCCTATACATAAATTTGCCAATGAAAGGTTCCCGATCTAACACTTTAACATTCTACACAGAAGACATGCGATAGGTTTTAAATATGACGGACATTTTTCCTAAACAATGTAAGTATTAATCATATTTCATTAAACTGGTCACAGAATCTGACCTGCACACAGATTTTGAATATGTGCCGATTAAAATGATTCTTTTTCTCAATTGATGTACTGCTAAACTCTTCTTGTTATTTTCTTTAGAAATCCGTTTAGTTGCACATCTTTCTCAAACAATCATTATCATGATAACAAAATAAGATTTGAAGAATACCTTGGGCCTTTTACGTCTTCAATCATTTGTCATTGCTGTTACTAGCGGTCACGGGTATAATATTTATATATACTTAAAGAGTGATCTACAAATCGTCGTATGAATCCTATAATGATGTATTTCCCATTTGGTAATAGGGGTAGCGGTAAAAAATTTTAATTGAATTTTGATAGCTCAATATCATAAATATTTGACTGAGACAAAAAGTTATATAGGAATCGAATTTATGTACATGTAGAGTAACTCTGTTTGATTGGTTTTTTTTATAGACAAGCAACTTAGATAAATAAAGCATCCCTTTTTTTGGAGATAGAACAATGTAGTTTTATCCCTATATTTCCACTGGAGATAGATCATAGATTTTTTTTAACTTTGTAATATCCTCAATTCTGTGCTGCTGGATTTGCTAAGAATTGCTCATTGATTGAGTTCAAACCATGCAAACCATTTATATTCATAGTACTACTAAGATAATTTTAATAACAATTATTGAACAGCAAAAATACATGAGAAATAGTGGAGATACAACACTATAAAAATATTTTTCTCTGAACCAACTAGATGAATAAGCCATTATAATCCAATGGGAGTGTGGTGATAGAACAGTGTAGTTCTGACAAAAACTCTTAGAGTGTAGAAATCTCGTATTAGGGAGCTACCATTTGATTTTTAGGGGGGTGGTGCTAGGATGAAATTAAAAAAAAGGCAGGAAAGGTGTTTTGAGTAAAAAAAGGCAGGATGAGCAACTTGGCAAAAAAAGGCAGGATGACAATTTATGCAAAAAAAAAAGTCAGGGAAAACTAATAAACTTGGATCTCAAAAATATAGCTATCTCCATTTTTATTAAAAGCGGACATACAACACTAAAAGATTCACTAGACGAAATGTATGCCTTCTGAGTGGCAGACTTTCAATTTGGGTATAAATGTTTTTCCCAAGAAAATGGTAATTGCTCAGGGTAAATGTGTTGTTTTCAAAAGGTCATATTGGAAACCTGCATGCAAAAACGTAGTTGCGTACACATCGACAATTATTTTCTGCATAAATGGTCAAAATATTTTCGCCTCATGATGCCTACACTTAAATACTAGTCTAGCGACACCCCTGCAAATGTCCTATAAATTGAAGCGCAAATATCCTTTAAAAAAAGGCGTAAATGGCCTATGAAAAAGCGCAAATGTCCTATGAAAAAGCGCAAACCTCCCGCGCCGAAATGCAGAATGATAGTTTTCAATAATTTAGGAGGGGGTCTTTCAGCGATTTGACCATATGTTATTGAAAAGCATGACAATACAGGGTATCCAATTTCATTTAACGACATCTTGATATAAATTCTAAAATTCTTGTTATTTTAGCTTTTGAATGTTGTATTTTTTATGTGTATTGTGCATACCCTGGTATTTGGCAAGATAGGTGTGTATTGTATTATAAAATAAGATAAAAAAAAGTAATTGCAATTAATTTCAGCGGCAAGTTGTTTTTTTCATTATCAATGCGACTTGGGACGGTTATTATAGTAGTCTAAGTTGCTTTTTGGCCCCGAGACTACTATTCTCATATATACCGTAATATGGATTGAAGTTATTTATTTATACTCAAAACCAAAATCTGTTTGTGTTAAACAGTGGCTGATCGAGGGTGTTCCCCACGCCCCTTCTGGCCAATTTTCTTTCAAGTTACCTTTAAGTGCGATTCTGTATTGCCACCGCCTCCTGCCAGGCTTTTTACATTCTCCCAATTTGAAATCACTTATCCAGAGTCGGGTTAAAAGGGGGCAGGGGTCCCTCCCCTTACGGAGCTACATATATAGACTTTTTACATGTACCACTCCAAATGTTGTCTACGATTTTGGGGCTTTGGGCCCCCTTTTTTAAAATCCTGGATCTGCATCTGTTATCCGCCGCCGCTTAAACAGAACAGAGAAATTACTTAAAACATGCACACCTTGTAACAGATGTCACGATAAAAATTAATATATCGTCATAGATTGCATTTCTCATTGTAGTTTGAGTGAAGGTGGGTCTGTTGCAAAACTAATATGGCAGCTTAATATCTTGAGTGCTACTAGTTGTGACATTATAATTAATATTCAAACGAATAGTAAACCTATTAACTGTTCCCTACTCTCTGAGTAAAATAAAGTAGTGGAAGGTAGGTGTGGTTTCCAGAATATTTGTCTTCGGTATTTTTAATGATCGACAGCAGAGATGTATTATATATGTCTCTGGTGGCAGTAATAATAGCGGTATCATACTAACAAATTACAAAAGGGTTTGGGATCGATCAGGGCCGCGACTTACAAATCACAGACTCTTACGACAAATTGCCAAGAATCCCCTTTTTTTTCTCTTTTTTTGTGTTTATTTTTTTGGTAGATAGTCTTTAATACTTGAACTTATTTTCATTATTTTGCCTAGTAACAGGATAGACCGTGTTAACATAATAGACAAATTTCTTCATTTATGAATGCTGTAGTGAAATAACTACTCTTTTTGATGAAGTAATACTGTTTTTCTGCTGTTTTGGTTTCCAACACGTAATTGCACTTTTTACAACTATGATATTGGTGTAATTAATAGATATTATTGGTAACAGCATAGACATGACAAAAGGGTACCCACTAATTTTTTCTCACTGAATGTCTTGAATTTTCTTTATCTACACTGTTTATGCAAGAAACGTGCTGTGTTCAATTTTTAGGAAGCTTTGTGCTTTTGAAATCATCACTGAATAGTTCCATATTCATGGCGAGAAATAATTTAACGGTTGATTTAGTAGCGTACGCCGATTGAATTTTGTTTGTAGAAAAAATGTTACATAGAATAATAAAGAAGCTGTGATTTTTCTTCAGAGTTAGCCTTTTAAAATAGATCCTTTTGCAGATATCAAGGCAATCAGAAAATAGGAAAAAATCATTTGAAGTGTGTTACCCTGACACTGTATGCACATAAATAAATCGTGTTTATTATTGATGTCCCGACTCAGGAATCCTACAAACTTTCATTCAAACACTTACAACTGCATTTTCCTTTAAAAATAAAATGTTTAGCGTAGGTGTAATTAATATTCGATATTTATTTAAAATGACCCATATCACGGCTTTGTGGCGTCAAATACGTTGACCTGACCTTAATAACTTTGACCCGGGCATATCACCGACGTCAAATACGTTGACCTGACCTTAATAACTTTGACCCGGGCATATCACCGACGTCAAAATGTAAGAATCGACGTTGATAAGTTTGGCCCGGCGAACTAATCACGTCATCTTCCGGTTTGCTGGTGGAACAAAGAAAACACTTGTTTTTATCATGCAAAATACGCAAATACAACCCGATAAATCGATTATATTGTTGGCTGCATGTTGATATTGTAAAATATCAGCTGCTTTACACAATATGAAGCCTTTTTGAACTCGATCGCTGCGCTCAATCGACAAAAAGATTCATATTGTGACTCGCAGCTGATATTTTTCAATATTAATATGCAGACAACCTGATAATCGGTATCGAAATCCCTGGCTTAATAATTTACCAGTGATGTCGTGATAGATTACGATATTTGAAATCGAACACGAATGGGCATATCGAACGAGTTGGGATACATAAAAACTGATCAAATATCAGGCTCATTACTTAAAAAAAAAGGGCTGTATAGCCAGTCAAGGTCGTTAAAAACTTCCATTTGTTGTTGCTCATTACTTTGTACGAAACACGTGTTGCGACTACACAAGACTCATCAATAATAATGATATAAACACCTTTAAGGTTGGATAATTTCAAAATTGACACTATAACTTTATAATAGATTTTTTTTTCAAGATTAACAAAAACAAAAGTGAAAAATAAATAAACCTTCATCTTAAACATTTATTTGCATACACTATACATGATAAATACACCAGATTATTGACGTAAAACTATTCAAATAAACACAGCTTTTTGTTACTTACTACATACAAATTGAAATTAAACGAAGTCAAACTGTTAAAGTAATTTACTGTCGACACAAAACGCTAGCGATAGCTCCATCCTTGCGAGTTCCAAGCATGAACTCAACCCATTCACCCACATAAACGGGTTTTGATATTTTCCCCTTTTTTTCCGTGTCTATATTAGCAAACATCATTTTCACAGCTTCATCTTGTTGGACTCCTAGACAACGTAAACCTCGAATCATGTCGTCGGTATTTATCTCACCGTCGTGATCCGTATCATAAATGTCAAAAAATGAACCCACCATCATCTCAAAATTTTTCTGAAACAGACCTTTATTTACTTCAACAAGTTGTTCAAATGCATTGGCGTATTGGTCCTCCGTTATTGCTTCGCCTCTATTCAGCATTTCGGTAATCTCAAAAACCAACGCTGCGTTGTCAGGAGTCAATCCGCCATTTTTGCCAGAATTTGCCAAATCTTGTCCTTCCTTCACTAAAATATCCCATCCTTCACACAACCATTTCTTTAACACCGAATACTGTGGATCTTGTAGTTCATATTCACGTTTGAAAATGTCTGCTATTTCTGCGAAATCGGCTTTGCACATTCTTGCGTTTCCTTTAATGTTGTTCATTTTGAACCATGTTCTGATTTTTAAATCCATAAATTTTTTGTCGGTCATCTTTTTCAATTGGTTTGCAACTTCACTGACTATCTTTCCTTTTTGATTGAGTCCGTGAGACACTATGGATGAAATTAGTCATGTGTACTTTTATACCAATAAGAAGCTGAAGCCAAGTAAGGCGATTTGGGTATAATTACACATCTTGTAGGTCGTAGTCTGCGTAAATTAAAATACAATCCGATTTCATGGTGTTCCGTCGAGTCAAATTAATCAGATTTAAAATATCATGCAACAACCTCCATCGTTTAAATGAAACTTCAAGAAGATATATCACAAGAGATAAAGGTATCAGGAATTGGTGGATTAAAGATGACACTGAGCAACTACATAGAAATAGAAAAAAGTAAAAAGCTAGATATTTATAACCGAACTTTTAAATATCTTGATTGTTAATTTACACTATAAAGTCTAATTTATCCTTAGTATTAAACATGATATGTGAAATTCAATTACAATCTGGCGTAAATAACGTGTATAAGTGTTATCAAGTTGCGTTCATTGACGGTCAATTCAAAACAACAACAAATTAGGAATATTTCAAAATCCTACTTTTTAATTTTTTTTCAAAAAAAAACTCATGTGCAGACAGCAATGAAAGGAGTAGGCCCGGTAAGACCCCTTTTTGGCCCAAAAATATGCTAGTAGCATTTTTACAATTTGTTCAAACTTTTAGCTATTTATTGGAAAGTAGAATACTTTTGTTGCATAAATATGGGCTGTTTTTGACAATACAATGCACATGCATCAGGTACTAGCATCATTTTAAAATTCATGCTTATTACTGAAATCTTCCCAATTTTAGCGTTTGTGCTAATTGGTCAAGTTACAGTAAATGGGCTATGTTACAGATTTTCTTTAAATTTGGCACACACCTTAATTGGCTCGTTAAACTGTATCTGAAAATCGAAAAAATAATGCATTTATCTCTTTTTTTTCCGAAATACTATTGATTGAATTCTTTCAAAATAGGTGCCCATTTGTATAGAAAGCATATAAAATCAACGAAAAACGTTCTTAAATTTGTCTTTATATCATCAAATTTCCAATTTTTACTCCATAGATTTTTCTTAAAAAACTATATGTTCTTGGTACAAAAATTTCCGTTTCTATGATGTAAAATAATATTAGGGTCACCGACTTCGTTTTAACGGTATACATCAATCAAAGTTGTGTACTGAGTGAAAAAAATACCAAAAAACGTCGAAATAATCGTAACGTCATCGCGTTATAGACCGTAAAACGTCGATTTTTGACGTTTTTCACTCCCCACAAAGTAACGAATTGGTTAATACACTAAAAACGAAGTCGGTGACCATATGATTATTTTATATCATTAAAACGGAAATTTTAGTATCAACAACATATAGTTTTATAAGAAAAATCTATGAAGTAAAAATTGAAAATTTGATGTTTTGAAGGTAAATTTATGAACGTTTTTTGTCGATTTCATGTGATTTCTATAGAAATATTCATCTATTTTGAATGAATGCAATCAGTAATATCTCAGAAAATAAAAGAGATAAATGTATTATTTTTTCGATTTTCATATATATTCAACGAGCCCAAGTTATATGCATAATTATACCAAAATCTGTGACATAGCCCATTTACTGTTCCTTGACCTTAAGCTTGAATTTGAGCGTCTTTAATGACCAGATTAGTTCAAATCTTTTACATAAACTAATTGAACCGACTGAAGTAGACACTAAAGTGTTTAAAAATGTAAATAATCTTTCAGCAAATGTACTTCGAATTTTAGGCCAAAAATTAGCCCTTACCGGACCTTCTCCTTTCCCCTTAACGTAGCAACATTACACAATTAATTGGTTACTTGACATTATAAATTGTATGTTTGTCTAACACCAGAGCCATATTTTAAAAGTCCTTCGATTTGGTGGTCTCGTAAAAGCGTACTCGACTAGAGCGCGGAAGATCGTGTGTTCGATTCCCGTTCAGGTCAAAGCAAAGATTTGAAAACTGTTATTTGCTGCTTCTCAGATAAGAATTTATGAGTTAGAGCGAAGATTTGTTGGATCCTCAGGTCGGATCGGAGTCAGAATATTTGTGTTCGAGTATGGTGACATGTTATCCTTTCACTATTACTAGGTGAACTAGCACGTCAAATATCCGGCTCAGCATGTCAGTCTAGTCCAATGATTGGTTCATATCCATATTACTTTAACAGGTTCTCGTGCATGTTATAGTTGTCAGTGTGTGTTTAACCCAAGTCCATCATTCAGAGGTACAGACACCGACATAAGTGTACAAGGTGGCAGGATTTCTATATCAGAGGGTCAAATACTCTAATCTTGCATTTAGTAAAAGTGAGCACTCTTTCATATGGTAAATATAGTATTAGTAGTTAGTACTGTTTTAAAACTTGTTTCTGTTCTTTGTTATCGAATACAATGCTAATGTAGAGTTTAATACTTTGCTTACCTGATCTTTTTTTCCCATCTTTCCTCTATTTTCATTCGAGTTTATATCTACTGATCGAGATTGAGGGAAAATCGAGTTATCAAAAACATAGCTCATCCCCGCTGAATGGTTATTTGCCTGTCCAAAGTTTGGAACCTCGTCTGTGGTTGTTTTATCTAAAATGTGTTTTTTTATTCGGGAATCAAGTTGGTGCATGTTGACGGCTACAATACAATATTCCTAAACGGGGCAATTTGGAGCACGACACTAGTATGTTTTTTTAAGATAGTATGTCGACCTCTAGATGTCTTTCAAGTTAATTTTTGTGTCGATGGATTGTCTGATTGACGTTAATCACACATCCCCTTTTATTTATATTCGAAGAAATTTCGAAGATAAGGCAGAATGTCTGTCACCTTTCTCATTTCTGATCACTTTAAGTTGCATATACCTAGGAGCGGGTTATAGATAACTTATCCACGACTCATTAGACCTCATTAAAGTTTTTAAGTATGGATTGTAAAATAAGGGATTTTTTCCGAGTGCATAAATTCAACCAAAACAGGGTAGTGTTCGGTATGAGGAATATAAATAGAAAATTGAATATTCAGTGCAATCAATGAAAACAAAAATATCCAAATCATGTACCCAAACGCCTGGGAGATTAACCAACAGTAAATCATTTAGTGCACGTTTATTTCTTCATTTTAAATCATCCAAATTCGGGATTTGTACATATAGGTTGATCAACAATAATTATCATCAGAAAATTGCCAAACTATTTTCAAAGTAGGAAAGTATTGAGCTAACTTTTTCCAATCGATTAGAAGGGTTTTTCAAAGACTTCCTTTAAAGAATTCACCATTGCTACATAAAGGTGTGCAAATAAATTAATAGATATAACCACTGTGTTTCATCGCCACCGGAAATTGGGTACTAACGAAGCGGAGAGAAATGGAAAAAAAAGTAAACAAGGTAAGAATTCATTCAATTTAAAGCATTTCTGCTGATTTGACGAGGGTACCGCTTAAGAAATGATTTTCTGATATATAATTCTTTAAATTATTAGGCCGATAAGTACAATATTAAGGCAATATTTTGTGTTATACTCCAAATCTTGCCACTTAGTACCTGAAAATTTCGAGGTCGATTGTCCTCTGTCGCCCCATTTGCAAAATATTCAACTGTTTTTCATTATTTTTCCAGACACGTTTTTAGATTATGATAGTGTGACATCATATTGACTAAAATCTGTTGTCATAAAGATGTTTTTAAAGAATATGGACCAAAACATTGTTTGTTTATTGTACGGCGAATTGCAGGACGTTGTACGGCGAATTGCAAAATAACAACTTTTGTCTGTACGGCGTCTTGCAATATATTGTAATTTAAAGATGAAATTAACCACTGTTTAGATAATATCAAGTGACGAAATTTTGGCTGTATCAAAGCTTTACCGGCTTACAAATATACAAAATAAACTACTTATCAAATATTATAAAATATATGCCGTTAATTTCGTTCAGAAGTCGTCGTTGCGTACCTCTATTTGACTTTGCGTTTTTAAAGACAAAAAGGTTTTTTTCAACCATATTATCCTAAATACATTCATATATCGTTATACTACTAACGATTGTTGTCTTATGTGTTGTCAGGGTGAAATTTTGTAAGTTCAATAAAAAAAAACCGACCATTCATCTTTTGTTGGCGCTGGTTTTTTTTTAAAATATAAACAGTGGAGATGTTGTATGATTGCAAATAAGATAACTATCCACCAGGGTCAAATAAAGTGTATGTTAGCAATTATATGCTATCGTTTGGCCTTCAACAACGAAAAATCGTACCTTACAGTCGGCTGTAAAAAGCCCCGACATGAAAATTGTGGAAGGATTCAACAAGAAAACTAACGGCCTAACTCATAACAAAACAATTAACGAAAAATAACAAATATGATAGAGATGAACCAACGACAACCACCAAACTACAGGCTCGTGGCTTCGGACAGACACATACAGAATGTGCTGGGTTAAATAGATATAGGAAGATGTGGTATGAGTGCAAATGAGACAACTCTCCATCCAAGTCACAATTTATAAAAGTAAACCATTATAGGTCAAGGTACGGTCTTCAACATTGTTTATTGTTTATTTTTTAAATTTCTGAAATGAATAATTTGTTAGAAGAAAAGTGAAGAAAATACTTTGTTTTCATTGAAAATTAGGAGAAATAAATCATGAATTGTGTTTCGAATTAAATTTCTTGTTTCTTATTGAAAATAAGATTGTATTTTTTTGAGTTTCAGTAAATTCAATCAATCTTTTTATTTACAGGGAAAACATAATAAAAGACTGTTGCTAAGGCTGTTTGGATGGAGATGGAGGGGTAGTGAAAAGGAGTGTATTCGTCCGAATTTTCATTGTTACAGTAGTACATTTTCATGATTACTATGTATAATATTTCTCAGTAAATTTTAATGTGATATTGTGCCAATTAAAATTATATAATTAATACAAGTAAGACTTGCATTTGCCTTAAAAGATATAGCAGTACGTGACTATTTGGTTTCAAACACACCTTCTCTGTTTTGAAACTTATAAAGGTATGGATCTCGGCCTATCTGTTTGGTTGAATATAAATGTGAATTCATAGAGTTTCAAAATCAACAGTAAGCCCTATTTTTGTGTGTGTGTAAATAATCTAATCTTTAGATAGATGCTAAAATTAAAATCATTTTTCTTAATACGAAGAAAAAAGTGCAACTTAAGCACGCCTGAATGTAAAAAGGTGTACCCGACTTATTCGTTCACGATAAGAATTAGTCCGAGATTACTCTGACGTCCAACGGCTGTTTTGCAAAACAGCCGTTGGACGTCAGAGTAATCTCGGACTAGATAAGAATTTACCGATTTCGGTATTTTAACAAAACTGTTTACGAGGGCAAATAAATAAATGAACGCTATCAATTCAACATATAAATTTACGTGGATTTTTCCAAAAGAATTTATGAGTATGCACCATCAGGATTCAAAAATATTTCAACCTGTCCTTATTTGATGTTATTTCATTATAATTCTTTAAACTTACAAGTCGAAGATGCTAGCTTTTGTGAATTGTATTATTAAGTATATAATATTATTATAAGATGACAACCAAAAAAAAACTTCATACAAGGTCATCTTTATTCTCAAGTAGAAAATTTATATAAATAGTTTATGCCGTAGCCACAGCAGGATTTGTATCCCTTGTATCGGATTCTTCTTTCATTCTTTCCAAAAATGATTAATCTAAGGTTAATATTTTTTTTTAATTTAAACAGTGTTAGCCACCGAGCTTGTTCATTTCTTACTATATAGAGATGAAGTTTTTTTAGAAAATTAATGTTCTTTATTCTAATATATTGGCTGTATCTGCCTTTTACAAATAAGACAATAACATTAATTGAAAAAGGAGACGTGGAATGGTTTTCACTGAGAGGACTTTCAAACAAAGTCCAAATGAAATAGATTTGACCAACTATTGGTTACTATACACTTCACAATGAACAAAACCCATACCGTATCAAAATTTCCTGATTTATGACAAAATCATAAAACAAATATGTCAGGCAGCAACTTCCGACAGCCGCTATATTACAAGTTCCTGACCGGGCTTAAACATGTTTGTGAGCACTCAAACCTCCCTTAACATGGTGCCGTGGTGTAGCAATACAACATTTTTTTTGCAGAGAATGATAATTCATTTATATTTCATTTTATCTGAAAGTTGAAAGAGAATTCATTCACTTAATGGTTCTAAATATTCAATGCGGAAAAATTCTCCTGCCATTACCTCCTTCCTTCCCTCCACCCACAACCCATCCCCGAAATGTTCATCACTTATATGCAAATGCTGACTTATGTATGGTTAAAACATTTGGTTGAGGCAATCTAAAGTTTGAGAACAGAAACGACAGCTTTAGCTTTTTTTCATTTATAAAAGGGCATAACTCAAGAATGGTAACAGTGATGCTACCCAATTTATAACTTGATCTGTGTTTTGTGGTGATAAGCATTTCGTGTACGTTTTAAACATTTGGTCAAGGCATACTAAAGTTAGAAAACGGAAACCAATTATTGGGACTTTCTGGACGGACGGGAGAGACGGGTCGGACGGACATGGGTAACATTTAACGCTACGTTAGGGCAGAACAACAGGTCAGTAAAACAGTGACATGCCTTTCCGAAAGTTACATTTGCCAGCTTTTGTATATGCCGTATTCATATTGTATACATCAGGTATGTAAAAGATGTTATAGGACTGTGTTCAAGCCTTATATTGTGTATACATCTTAAATGGTGCCAAGCGAATTGTATTTTTATCAAATGCATAATTAGATATTTGAACCTAATACTTTATTTTCTTTAAAAAGACGGCAAATAAATATTTTGAAATTAGCAAGTTGCCATACAGTTGAAAACAAGTTGCCATACAGTAAATTTGTCAACATGAGCAAGTTGCCGTACCCTAGACTTTATTTTTTATGGTCTATATTCTTTAAAAACGTTCATTTTGACAACAAATTTCAGTAAATATGATGCCACACTATAATAATCTAATAAAGTGTCTGGAAAAATAATGAAAAACAGTTGAATATCTTGCAAATGGGGCGACAGAGGACGATCGACCTCGAAATTTTCAGGTACTAAGTGGCAAGTTCTTGAGTATAACACAAAATATTGTCTTAATTTTGTACTTATCGGCCTAATACTTAAAAGAATTATATATCAGAAAATCATTTCTTAAGCGGTACCCTCGTCAAATCAGTAGAAATGCTTTAAATTGAATGAATTCTTACCTTGTTTACTATTTTTTTCCATTTCTCTCCGCTTCGTTAGTACCCAATTTCCGGTGGCGATGATACACAGTGATAACATGTCAAACCAAATGGCTTTTATGAAAACTAGGAGCTGATCTATTTTACATTGGACTTGTATAGTAGATATGTACTACACTTTAAGTGTTGTAGATGAACAATTCAAAGACCCCTCTGAAAATTTACACATTTAATTTATATGGCATGCAACGCAAATGAAATTTTGATTTTTAAATTGATAAACCATATTTAAAATAATCAACAGTAAAGGAAAATGTTGATTTAAGTAAATCTTGAAGTTTGTTTTTACAGTTTGCGTTCACTTCCTTGCTAGTTAACCAGACATGAAGTAATCCAGTCTGCATACAATTTCCTAATGAACAACATTGCATACTTATGAAGTAAATATATAAACTTTGTTCCTTTTCAATCTAAATTAAAGGAGATTCTGCCATGACAAACTTTTCCAAATGCAGAATTGGTCGAAGTTACTTTACACATTAAAAAAATAAGTAAAATGAATTGCGAAAATTAAAATGAATTTATGTTACTACATGTGATGTGAAATAGTTCTGTCACGTTTCATTTTATTAAAATATAAGCTGTAGTAATGTTTTGTTGATAAGCTTCCATTTACATGTAGAAATGACAGTCTTAATCTCCAAAAACCAATCTGTTCGTCAATGAAATAGGAGCTGGTGCTAGTGTCTTCACATTTTATGTTTGGGAGTCATTATTTAGTATGATATCAAAGAATAAAAGTTGATGAAATTAAACCTTAATCAGCTTTCTCTTTAAGCATGATAATAACATTTAAGAAGCTTGTAATATCATTAATGTACTCACTTCTATATACATGCTTCTTGGGAAATTATTCAACACATATATATCCGTAAAGGTGTATATGAGACAATCTCTTACAAAAAGCGCATATAAACAAAAGTTGGTAACTTCCATAGAATTTATTTTCCAAAATGTTAAATATGTTGTAAGATTTTAAAAGGGCAATAATGAGATTGTTCGTCAGCTTTAAACTTGTACGTTATATTCGATATTTACATGTAGCCATGAAAAATGATGAATCGATATTGACAGCGATTGATGATTTGAAAATTCCAAACTGTTTGAATAAATAAAAAGAATACTTTCAAAAAGAGGGGTACTATTAAATGTATTTTTTAAGGAGGGCTCATGCAAAACATTTTCTATTGTGCCAGTAATTTTTGACCTTATATGGGATCATCGTTCATAGTTTGGAAATCAAATAGGAATTACTCTAGACAAAACTAATATCACTTATCAAGTATCAGTACATATAGTTGAATAATTATAAGTCTACTTATAAAATCACTGACAAATCGTCTTTGATCGTCTTTCAGTGCATGCAATAACACATGACAATCACAAAAATTATTTACATCACCGCCCCTTCAAGTGCACCATCGACCAATCATCAGTAGATATATTGTCACACATCCATTGGTATAACCAGGGACATACTATATTGACTATTCCCAGGTATAACTTATACTATCGCCGAACAATCATTGGTGTACGACGACAAGTAATCATAATACTTCATAAAAAATGAATGATTAATTGAAACTATATATATTGCAATCACTACGATCGTCAGTATACCTAATATCACTTGTCGATCATCAATATACTTATAATGACTGACCGCTCAGTAAACTTATAATGACCTATCGACCAATATACTTAAAATGACCGATTGATCATCAATAACTTACACATGACTTACCAATCGTCAATATTCTTAAAATGACTGACCGATCATCAATGCACTGAATAGATAGTTTATTAATTTGGTGATGTCTTAGGGTTAGATAAAGTGTCAATTACCAATCCGCTAATGTGTGATGCAAATTCACACGATATAACTTATCAAATTATTGAATGGGAGTAATACGACCGGTGTCATATGTGATGCAGGATCTTCTTACCCTTCCGGAGCAAAAGATATCACCCCGATTTTTTGGTGGAGTTCGTGTTGCTCAGTCTTGTATACTGTTGTTTGTTTTTTGGTAGTTTTTCCGGCTTTTTATGATATGGCATTATCAGTTTTTTTTCGACTTATGAGTTTTATAATCCCTTTGGTATCTTTTGCCTCTCCTTTGTATAACTACCTTGTCAACATTGAGATTGTGCAGGTGCGTCCGACTCCGATCTTAATTGACTAGGATTGCCAGATTTCCTGCCAAAGGTCGTCAGTTCTCACTCAATCCTATCACTTTGAATTGTACATATCTGCTCAAATCTCCTTGTTATGATCACTCAATCCTATCACTTAGAAATGTACATATCTGGACATATCTCTGTTATGATCACTCAACCCTATTACAGAGAAATGTACATATCTTGTCACATTGTCACATCTCCTTGTTATGGTTTACCCAGACCTATCAGTCTGAGAAATGTACATATCTGGTCACACCTCTGTGTAATTATCATTCAACCCTATCACAGAGACATGTACATATTTTGTCAGATCTCCCTGTTATGATCACTCAACCCTATCACTTAAAAATGTACATATCTGGTCACATCTCCCGTTATGATCACCAAATCCTATCACTTAGAAATGTATATATCTGGTCACACCTCTCTGTATTGATCACTCAACCCTATGACAGAGAAATGTACATATCTGGTCACACCTCTCTATCACAGAGAAATGGTCATATTTGGTCACATCTCCCTGTAATAATCACTCAACCCTATCACAAAGAAATGAACTTATCTTGTCCAATCCCTGTTATGATCACTCAACCCTATCACAGAGAAATGTACATGTCTGGTCACATCTCTCTATCACAGGGAAATGTACAGACCTGATCACACCTCTCTGTAATGATCTTTCAATCACAGAAAAAACATATCTCCCAGTTATGATTACGCAACCTTATCACAGAGAAATATACATATCTGGTCATATCTCTCTATAACAGAGAAATGTACATGTCTGGTCATATCGCTCTATCACCGAGAAATGTACATATCTGGTCACATCTCCCTGTTATGATAACCCAACCCTATCAGAGAGAAATGTACATATCTGGTCACACCTCTCTGTAATGACCACTAAACTCTATCACACAGAAATGTACATATCTGGTCACACCTCTCTGTAATGATCACTGAACTCTATCACACAGAAATGTACATATCTTTGCAGATCTCCCTGTAATGATCACTCAATCCCATCATAGAAAAATGTACATATTTAGTCACATCCCCCTAATAAAGGAAATGTACATATCTGGTCACATCTCCCTATCAAAGAGAAATGGACATATCTGGTCTTATCTCCCTGTAATAACCACTCAACCCTTTCACAGAGAAATGTATATATCTGTTCACATCTCCCTGTTATGATCACTAAACCCTATCATAGAGAAATGTACGTGTCTGTTGACATCTCCCTGTTGTGATCGGGGCAGGCCCGATATTCCGACACCCAAATAGTCTTACGCCTCATTGGTCCGACACCCCAATAGTCCGACACCTCATTAATCCGACATCGGAATATTTAAAAAAAAGTCTTATTTGTATATTAGAAAGCCATATTAAAGGTTAATTCGTTCAATATTAAGAGGAGGGTCTTGTCCTTGATATATTGTTGTTGAATCACTTAGATATCTATGGAAACAGGTTAAAGGGAACGTAGTAAAAAATAAAAGGATGATGATGCTTTGCTGCTTACACGATTAAATGTGTAAATATGGCTTGAGTGAATAAGACGTGCACGTTTTTCTGGTATAACTCAAGCGATAAAAAGGAATAACGGTTAACTCAATTAAAACTTCTAATTTAATTGTTTTTTGGAATGGTGAGGAGCTAAAATGTAACAGTAAAGCCCTAATTTGAAGTCTAGTTTGTCTATGGGCACCAATATCTAAAAAAAAGTGAAATTAGGGCAGATCACTTGTCTTCAAACAGTGGATAAAGTGGTTCAATGAAAGTCACCCTCTTCAGTGTTTAATGCGTCCGCAGTAAAGAATCTATTGACTATATGAGTTTAAAAAATATGTTCTGTTAGACAGTTATACTAGAAGGGGAAAATAACAACACAATAGGGCTAATATATAAATAATTTCATAATTTTCCTCGACATGACACACGATGAGATCATAAGGTTATTTGAGTTTTGTATAAAATCAGTTTGTTTCTTTGCCATGAAAAAATTTAAGATCCTATAGGACCACCACTATTGCTGTCTTTAATAGCTGTATATGTCACAGGAACATGTTGATATTCTTCATATATATATATGAAGCTAGAGCAGAGAAGTTAAAGAAAGAACTAATACTGATTGATTATTATTTGCTTTACGTCCAGTGGCAAATATTTCATGGATGTTCAGGATGATAACTAATTAACAATTAATACAATATGCAAGTCCTTTAATATGGGTCGACCGGAATAAAGGGCGGAAAATTTGGGATGCCACTAGAAAATTAGGGTATATTAGATAGAACAAGTAATTAAGCCTAACAACAGGTCACCTATCGTGAACCCTCAAAGGCATTTTTGTACGGGTTTATAGTGCAAAGAGTGTGGCACTATCTTTTCAACGAGGGCGTCTGATTTTGACCGAACGTGAACGCAAAATTATACTCATCCCGCACAGCCAAACGGACTCCCCATTTTGGCAAGGGTTATACTGTCGGCCGGAAGAAAACCAAGATATAACCTTATGTCTATAATCCAGTCACCCTTGGGGTAAATAAGATCTAATAAGAAGATCAAATGATGCCAAGCAAAGATTAATAATCATTTTGGAATTGAGACACCAAGGTAAATCAGATGAACGCTTTTGACATGCACATTACGAATAAATCATTGAATTTCAGGTACGGACAGGCTTACTTGACAAAAATATTTTAAAATAGTTTTACAGAATGGCGCGATTACTTATTTGCCAAAACATTAATGATATTACACAATGTAAAAGTTGAAGGCTATGCATTAGCCATGCATTTCTTATAGTGATATATCCACATCTCAAATAACAAAATATGCATCAAAAGATAAAAAAAAATAATTCTAAAATCATACATGACTTTCTGTTTAGGGTTTCTCTGCATGGTTTATTAGTCATAATTATTTGTTATTTTCAATATTTTTTCAAGAACTCAAATCTAGATTATTTCCATATACAACCGCATCAGTGGTGTCGTGCTCGTCTCGCGTAGTACAGAAGGACGTTTTGGTCGATCTTCGGTCGGTTGAAATAAGCAACTTTGTTATTTGCTGCTGCTATGGCAAGCAAACGACATTTAGAAGCAAGATCAAAGCCTTATTTTAACCGGTCGACTCGGAGTGTGAATAATATGACCGTTCTTAGCAGCACGTTAAAAATGTATAAAAAGTATTGTGTTTGTAACATTTCTGTACGCGTACAAACATTCAATTATTTTCACACATTGTGTTTGCTTATGCTTTTGAATAGCCGATACTCAATTATTTGTTAAGCTGGAAAGAATGGAACACCGATAAAGTATTATGTTGTTGTTAAAGGATTGATTTTTTTAATGAATATGCAATACAAAAAAAATCGTAAAGGGTTCCGCGGAACCCAGTGTCTCGCCTACTTTTGCTGTTTATCGCAGGCTCAACAAAAATGAGGAAAAAAATCAATAAAAATATTCCTTTAGATACTATCTTTTGATTGTAAGAAGCTTCTGTCAAAGTTGGTATAAATCCAGGATAGTTTATGAATCTAATAAATGTTTTAAAAACTTTAACTGCAGACTGTATTTAATGTAAACTGCAAGAAAAACAAAGTCCATTTATAAGTTAAATACGGATAAACAGGTACAAAATTTTAACAAAATTTCCTTCTAGATACTAGCTTTTGATCATAAACAAGCTTCTGTCCAAGTTTGGTACAAATCCAGGATAGTTTAAGAAAGTTATTAAAATTTTAAAAACTTTAACCACAGAGTGAATGTATTGTTTCCTGGCAGAAAAACTAAGTCCATTTATAAGTAAAATACGGAAAAAATGAAATTTTTTTTTTAACAAATTTACTTCTGGATACTATCTTATGATCATAAACAAGCTTCTGTCCAAGTTTGGTACAAATCCAGGATAGTTTAAGAAAGTTATTAAAATTTTAATAAAATGCTTCGCTGGGCGCAGCTTGATACGACCGCAGAGGTCGAACCCTAAACAGTTGGGGCAAGTATGGACATAACATTCAAGCTTGATACAGCTCTGAATTTGGATTGTGATTAAATATTTGACACAGCATAGGTTTCTGACACAGAAAGAATGTGGTCTAAGAACTTGAATTTTTTAATTTACCTATTATGGTCCAATGTCCAAAATCAAAATACATGGTTAGATTCAGCATATCAAAGAACCCCATATATTAAATTTTTGTTGAAATAAAACCAAGTTTAATTTTGGACCCCAACTTGGACAAACTTGAAAACTGTGCCCATAATCAAAAATCTAAACACATGTTTAGATTCAGAATATCAAAGAACCCCAAGAATTCAATTTTTGTTAAAATCAAACTAAGTTTCATTTTGGACCCTTTGGACCTTAATGTAGACCAATTTAAAAAAACGGGACCCAAAATTAAAAATCTAAATACACGGTTAGATTTGGAATATCAAAGAACCCCAATAATTCAATTTTTGATGAAATCAAACAAAGTTTAATTTGAACCCTTTTGACCTCAATATGAACCAATTTGATAGCGGGGCCCACAAACAAAAAATCTAAATACATGGTTAGATTCAGCATATCAAAGAACCCCATATATTCAATTTTTGTTGAAATCAAAAAAAGTTTAATTTTGGACCCCAATTTGGACTAACTTGAAAACTGGGCCCATAATAAAAAATATAAACACATGTTTAGATTCAGCATATCAAAGAACCCCAAGAATTCAATTTTTGTTAAAATCAAACTAAGTTTAATTTTGGACCCTTTGGACCTTAATGTAGACCAATTTAAAAAACGGGACCCAAAATTAAAAATCTAATAACACAGTTAGATTTGGCATATCAAAGAACCCCAATAATTCAATTTTTGATGAAATCAAACAAAGTTTAATTTTGGACCCTTTTGACCTCAATATGAACCAATTTGATAGCGGGCCCACAAATAAAAAATCTAAATACATGGTTAGATTCAGCTTATCAAAGAACCCCATATATTCAATTTTTGTTGAAATCAAACAAAGTTTAATTTTGGACCCCAATTTGGACAAACTTGAAAACTGGGCCAAAAATCTAAAATCTAAATACATGTTTAGATTTAGCATATCAACGAACCCCAAGAATTCATTTTTTTTTTAAATCAAACTAAGTTTAAATTTGGACCCTTTGGACCTTAATGTAGACCAATTTAAAAAACGGGACCCAAAATTAAAAATCTAAATACACGGTTAGATTTGGAATATCAAAGAACCCCATATATTCAATTTTTGTTGAAATAAAACAAAGTTTAATTTTGGACCCCAACTTGGACCAACTTGAAAACTGGGCCCATAATCAAAAATCTAAACACATGTTTAGATTCAGCATATCAAAGAACCCCATATATTCAATTTTTGTTAAAATCAAGCAAAGTTTAATTATGGACCCTTTGGACCTTAATGTAGACCAATTTAAAAAACGGGACCCAAAATTAAAAATCTAAATACACGGTTAGACTTGGAATATCAAAGAACCCCAATAATTCAATTTTTGATGAAATCAAACAAAGTTTAATTTTGGACACTTTTGACCTCAATATGAACCAATTTGATAGCGGGGCCCACAAATAAAAAATCTAAATACATGGTTAGATTCAGCATATCAAAGAACCCCATATATTCAATTTTTGTTGAAATCAAACAAAGTTTAATTTTGGACCCCAAATTGGACCAACTTGAAAACTGGGCCAAAAATCAAAAATCTAAATACATGTTTAGATTCAGCATATCAAAGAACCCCATATATTCATTTTTTGTTAAAATCAAAGTTTAATTTTGGACCCTTTGGACCTTAAGGTAGACCAATTTGAAAACTGGACCCAAAATTAAAAATCTAAATACACGGTTAGATTCGGCATAACAAATAAATAAATGTGGTCAAAGATTTTACAAATCTAATGCGCCATACTGTGCAATTAAAGATTACTTCTTGAAATTTTTCAATATTTGAAATTTGAAAAAAAAATAATATTTGAAGAATAACTCTTTTTATTTTCTGAAATCTTAAAGGAGAAAAAATTGACCCCCCACAATTTCTTTATACCCCCCTCCCCCAAAAAATTCTATCCCTCAAGATATGGTCATAATCTCAATTCAAATTCCAATGGAGTTTGCAACTATAATTACCCATTTAAATTTACCATAGTGCTAACTTAATCTATTTTATAATAGAATTTAAAATATAGTGTCAAATCTTCCATATGGATATTTTTGTAAAAAAAAAAGATGCAACATTTGCAGATATTTTTACTGGTCTTCCTTTATAAATATGCATTTCTTTAAACATAATTTAAAAGCAGTGTAAGGGAAGTAACCAAAACGTTGTATTTGGATTACCTCCCTTTCACTGTTTTAAATTATCTTAATTGTTCATTAACCATTACTTTATACATAATTTAAAAGCAGTGTAAGGGAGATAATTTCAATGATGTATTTGATTTATCTCCCTTACACTGCTTTAAATTATGTTTTGTACTTAAGTATTTGTCCATTAACCAGGACAACCTTGTTTTTCCCCCTTTTTTGCCCCTAATTCCTAAACGGTTTGAGCCATAACCCTCCAAAGCAAATCCTAACCATCCCTTTGTGGTATGAAAACTTGTAGTATAATTTCAGAGAGATCCATACACCGTTCCACAGTTATTGTCTGGAAACTAGAAAATGCTTATTTTTGGCCCCTTTTTGGCCCCTAATTCCTTAACTGTTGGTACCATAACCCCCAAAATCAATCCCCACCTTCCTTTTGTGGTATTGAACCTTATGGTAAAATTTCAACGAGATCCATTCACTTAAACTAAAGTTAGAGTGCGAAAACCAATGTGTCTTCGGACGACGACGACGACGCCAACGTCATACCAATATACGACCGCAAAAATTGTTTGCGGTCGTATAAAAACTTTAACCACAGAGTGAATGTAATATTTCCCGGCAGAAAAACTAAGTCCATTTACAAGTAAAATACGGAAAAACAGGAATTTTATTTTTACAAAATTTACTTCTGGATACTATCTTATGATCATAAACAAGCTTCTGTCCAAGTTTGGTACAAATCCAGGATAGTTTAAGAAAGTTATTAAAATTTCAAAAACTTTAACCACAGAGTGAATATTTGTGGACGCCGACGACGACGACGACGCCGACGGAATGTAGGATCGCTATGTCTCGCTTTTTCGACTAAAGTCGAAGGCTCGACAAAAATCACTGCTTTCAGAGAACACTACCAGCTATTCGTTATACGTGATTGATAGTTTTTTTGTGGTCTTAAACAATATATTGTGTTGGCTTAACAAATGTATAGTAAATTTTCACTGCAAGACCATTCTGAGGGCAAATGCCATCCGTTATAATTGATTTTAACAATCCTAATATAGTATTCAATAAAGAACCATATATTATCGATTATACAATTTTACTATGGATATTTCGAATTTCTTTTTATCTTTAAATTCAAGTTCAGTGTTGATAAATGGAAACAAACATGCTTAGAAAAAATAAGTTTCTTTTCACTTTAAATAAAATCTTTTCAGTTTTGACCGTTTCGGAGAGTATATTGCAATCTGGATGTTTTCCTTTGCGACGAGAGACTGTTCGTCAACTCAAGCGTGACTAGGGTATGGAAATATGTTTACTTTTGATCTTTTTCCGACCGGCAATTAAACCCTTGACAAAGTAGACGGCTACCGTTTTGCTGTGTGGGATGAGTAAGAACGCAGCCACGTCCGGGCAGATGTTAAATCCGACGCCTTGTGTAGAGACATTGCCACACTCTGAGTCTCTGAACGTTAAGAACTCTAGCTACAACTCTTTGAAAGGTCCGTATGTGGCCTGTTGCAAGGCTGAACTTCTGCCCAGATCCAATTTACCCTCATTTTTCAGTGGCAGTCCAAAATTTCCGCGCTTAATCCCGGTTGATTCCGTATAACAGGACCGGACTATTGTATCAATTGATAATTTGTTCTGGTCCTCAATATGAATGAAATATTTGCCACTGGACGTAAAGCAAACAATATTTCAAATTCCCTATTAACGGAGTGTTTTTATGAAATAGCTAGGTCACACTTTGAAAACAATATAGGTTTTAGTGTAGCAAAATATTGCAAGCTTGTCAATTGCTTTATATCTATAGGATTTAATATTGTATTTCTTACATAACAGATGGGAGTGCTGTCTTTTCCATTTTTTATACTCAGAAGAGAGAGTAGACACAATTTCTATATCCCACGTCTTCTTATAAAAAAATAAAGATGTGGTATGATTGCCAATGCGACAACTCTCCACAAGAAACCAAATGACATAGAAATTAATAACTATAGGTCACCGTACGGCCTTCAACAATGAGTAAAACCTGTACGGCATATAGTCAGCTATAAAAGGCCATGAAATGACAAATGTAAAACAATTCAAACGAGAAAACTATCGGCCTGATTTATGTACAAAATAATGAACGAAAAACAAATATGATATACAGAAACAAACGACAACTACTGAATTACAGGCTCCTGGCCTGGGTCAGGCACATACAGAATGTGGCGCGGTTAAACTAGTTTGAAGGCGCCAACCCTCCCCTAACTTGGGACAGTGCATAAAAAAAACCTATAAAAATCAGTTGAAAATGGCTTAACTCATCACATCAATACAAAGCAGAAATACATCTAACAAAAACAGAGCCGGACTTGGCAGGGTACTTATACATCCTCACAATGAAGTAGATTTTCAATTACAACCTGTGTTGGACTATTGGGGTGTCAGAATAATGGGGTGTTGGACCAATGGGGTGTCGAAACAGCAGGGCGACCCCTTGTGATCACTCAACCCTATTACAGAGAAATGTACATATCGGGTCATATCTCCCTGTTATGATTACTTAGCCCTAACACAGAGAATTTTACATATCTAGTCATTTCTCCCTGTTATGATCACTCAACCCTATCACAAAGAAATGTACATATCTGGTCACATCTCCAGGTTATGATAACTCAATCATATCACTTAGAAACGTACGAATCTGGTCACATCTCCCCGTTATGATCACTCAACCCAATCACAGAGAATGTACATATCTGGTCATATCTCCCTGTAATGATCAATCAACCCTATCACAGAGAAATGTACATATCTGGTCACACGGTGACACCTCTCTGTTATGATCACTCAACCCTTTCACAGAAAAATGTACAAATCTAGTTACATCGTTCTGTTATGATCACTCAACTCTATCACAGAAAAATGTACATATCTAGTTACATCGTTCTGTTATGATCACTCAACTCTATCACAGAAAAATGTACATATCTGGACACATCTCCCTGTTATGATCACTCAACCCTATAACAGAGAAATGTACATATCTGGACATATCTCTGTTATGATCACTCAACTCTATCACAGAGAAATGCACATGTCTGGTCACACCTCTCTGTAATGATAACTCAACCCTATCACAGAGAAATGTATATATCAGGTCACATCTCTTTATCACAGAGAAATGTACATATCTAGTCACATCGTTCTGTTATGATCACTCAACTCTATCACAGAAAAATGTACATATCTAGTTACATCGTTCTGTTATGATCACTCAA
The DNA here is from genome assembly GCF_021869535.1 of Mytilus californianus. Taxonomy (NCBI): domain Eukaryota; kingdom Metazoa; phylum Mollusca; class Bivalvia; order Mytilida; family Mytilidae; genus Mytilus; species Mytilus californianus. Next base: position 2,392,429 of record NW_026262581.1, read on the forward strand.
CCCTATCATAGAGAAATGTACATATCTGGTCACACCTCACTGTAATGATCACTTAACCTTATCACAGAGAAATGTACATATCTTGTCACATCTCCCTGTTATGATCACTCAACCCTATCACAGAAAAATGTACATGTCTGGTCATATCTCCCTGTTATGATTACTTCGCCGAAAACTATGGCTGTAATCACAGATGAAGAGACCAAAATTACTATGGCTATATTCACAGACAAAGAGCCTAAAAAACTATGGCTATATTCACAGACAAAGAAACTAAAAAACTATGGCTGTATTCACAAACAAAGAAACTAAAAAAATTATGGCTGTATTCACAAACAAACTAAAAAACTATGGCTATATTTACAGAAAAAGAAACTAAAAATCTATGGCTTTTTTCACAGACAAAAGAGACCAAATAAATTGTTAACACAGAGATATGTCTCACCTTTTTGTTATTTTGATAGTAAAATGCAAATGTTGAAATTAAAATAGCAATACATTAACATGCAAAATATTCAAAGTCAATGAACCATGACTGAAGGAACAGGGCCAAACAATCTTCATGGAAATGAGATTTGCCAATGGTAATACATATGCATACCAAATATTATTGACCTACCACTAGTGGTTTCTCAATAACTGACTTAATCACAGTGACACAAACTAATACATGTAAACTAAGCAAAAGTTTCAAAGTCAATAGACAACAACTGAGTGAGGGGGCAGAGCCAAACAATCTCCATGGAAATGAGATGTGCCAATGCTAATACAACTGAATACCAAATATCATTGACCTACCACTAGTGGTTCCCTATAAACTGACCACGACTGAGGGGGTTGAGCGCCGCCAGGAACAACATACCTATATCTCGCTTTTTGACTCTGTCAAAGGACAAAAACTATGGCTGTATTCACAGACAGAGACTAAACAAGAGTACACTCACTGAAATGTCTCACCTACTATACTAACCATTGATTTTATGTTGATAGTCCTACATAAAAAAGTTTTACTACATGTATCACATTAACATTTATGATCCAAGAAAATGAGGTCAAGGTCAGATAAACCAAGCCGGAAATACATGTACACCTTTAATACAATCATTCCATACACAGAGAAAAGATGACCTTTTGCTTATAGTTAACAAGAAACAGACCAAACCATGGAAATTCTAAATTGACCAATGAACCATGAAAATGAAGTCAAGGTCAGATGAACCCTGCCAGACAGACATGTACACCTTAAAACCATTCCATGCATCAAAAATATAGTTGACCTATTGCTTATAGTATCTAAGAAACAAAGTTAACCAGGAAAACTAAACATTGACCAATGAACCATGAAAATGAGGTCAATGTCAAATAAAAACATGCCAGACTGACATGTACATCATAAAATATTTTCATACACCAAATATAGTTGACCTATTGCATACAGTATAAGAAAAACAGACCAAACCACAAAAACTAAACTATTACCACTGAACTATGAAAATGAGGTCAAGGGCAGATGACACCTGCCAGTTGGACATGTACACCTTACAATCATTACATACACCAAATATAGTAGACCTATTGCTTATAGTATCTGAAATATGGACTTGACCACGAAAACTCAACCTTGTTCACTGATCCCTAAAATGAGGTCAAGGTCAAGTGAAAACTGTCTGACAGGCATGAGCACCTTGAAAGGAACACACATATCAAATGTAGTTATCCTATTACTCATAATAAGAGTGAAATTAACATCACAAAAAACCTTAACTTTTTTTTCAAGTAGTCACTGAACCATGAAAATGAGGTCAAGGACAATGGACATATGACAGACGGAAACTTCATATCATTAGGCATCTATATACAAAGAATGAAGCATCCAGGTCCTCTACCTTCTGAAATATTAAGCTTTTAAGAAGTTAGTTAACGCCGCCGCCAGATCACTATCCCTATGTTGAGCTTTCTGCGACAAAAGTCACAGGCTCAACAAAAACTATGGCTTTATTCACAGACAAAGAGATCACAAAACTATGTCTGTATTCTAGGTCACTTTTCTAATAATGCAAATTCTTCTTATAATATCGTATTCTCATAGTCAGCATCATATATTATAAGGATTACAATAACTTTATAAGAATATCATGATGGAACTGTTATATTTGCACCCAAAACAACATTGCAATTGTTGCAGTTTTGTTAGGGAAAATCAATGAAAAATCAGTGTGTTATCACTCTCTCCAAATAGATCAGAAGTTTTTTTTTTTTACACCTTTATCTTCTGTTCCTGTAGTCTACATCACTTCAAAGCAGGAGCATACATGGGTCATACAGCCATTAAATCTTAGCATTTTGACTTGTAATTAGAATCAATATCATGAATATAGAACCATAGATGTATGGGTTTATACATCTATAATAGAACACAAGAGCCATACAGTAGGAGTATTTTCGTGTTTATCTCTTCATTGGCAAACAAATTCACATTTTCTGAAAGTCCTTATTTTGATGCATTAAAGTTGATTTAGTAAATATGGTATCATACAATGTTTAATTTTTTGGTGAATGTACATAGCCAAATAAGCCCCATGCAGGGGTGTAGCTGCCGTTAGGCACTTTAGGCATGTGCCTACACATAATTTTTTCCCAAATATTTTTTTTTATTAAAAAAATAAATAATGACAATGTTATCTTGTAGATGCATGTGAAGTCGTCAAAACTCTTTAATTATCAAATGTCATTTGTACACTAGTCTATCATCCTTAGTGAATGGAGTATTGGATAGAATATCATTTCACTTTTATCAACAAATACATGAATGAACCTAAACATGCTCAAAATCCTAAAATTTTATTCTTAGATGCATGATTTTTTATTAGTTGTTGTTGGCTTTCAACTAGCTTTCCACTTGGTCTTCATCCGACCTACAATCATGAAAACCCTTGCCAAAGTGAGGTGTCCGTTTGGCTGTGCGGGATGTATAAAATACCCAGTCTTGTCTGGTCAGAATGGGGACGATAAATCTGATGCCTATAGTGTAGTGAGAACGCCACGCTCTCTGCAGTTAAGAACACTTACAACAACTCATTGAGGGGTCCGTAGGTCGTCTGCTGAAAGGCAAAATTTCTGTCCCTATATATCCAATAAACCCTCATTTTCCAATGGCATTTCAAAATTTCAAGACCTTCATCCTAGACGACCCCTATTACAGGACTTACCTGTTGTATTTATTGTAAATTTGTTTTTGTCCTGAACATGCATGAACTATTTGCCACTGGACGTTTAGCAATCAATTAACCAATCAGCTAGCTTTCAGTAGCTTCGAGTACTCTCAGATTAACGTGTAATGACCATAATCATTCAAATTCCTTAGGTAGGAATTTTACAGTACAGGATATCAGAAAATATGAATTTCTTGAATTTTGTTAGATAGTATGAACAGAACCGAACTTCTGGCTTCATTAGGCATCGACTGTGTGTGTGTGTATGTGTTTCCGGGGAGGGTGAAGGTTTAAGAATCAAAAGATGATTGGTCGATGCCTAGCTTAAAGGATAGTATTATTATATAGTAGTCTCAGTGTTTATGTGCCTATTTTTTTAATGAAAGATCGTCAAAATGTACTATCAATATTGACGTATATATATCAATTATCCTCAATCAGAAAGGAATAGATATGAAAACACTGAACAGGATGTACTGCTTAAATAAAGGGCTACGCTGATCTACGCTGGGCAATGCATATTGTAAATAATTTTTTTTTAGATTTCCGATTGTACTGCGTAAATACATCAGTCAGATGTTATTGTAAAATTATTTATAATTCTTCGAACTTTCTTCATCTATATTATGTTATGTTTTTTGTACACAAAATTTTGCAACAAAAATGCTGAAAACCGTTTTCCGTCAGGGAGCTTTGCCCCCCTGAACCCCCTACCATGGCTCTGCCCTGGACCTGCTGGGGGCCTTGAGTGGCCCCAGACCCCCTGCCACAAACTGTGCCTACATTTTATTGGATACCTAGCTACGCCCCTGCCATGCTTACTCTCTCATATCTGTTTTCTTAGTAAATATTGTGCAATTGGCATCTGTGAAGTTAAAACTGGTTACTGGCTTCTTGAATGCCATCATAGTAACAAAATAAAATAAAATAAATGTGGATAGTGTCCACATGTGGACACAGATGATGCCCCCGCTTGCATATCATATAGTTATAAAGGGACATAACTGAAGAACGGTAAAAGTGACGCTACCCAAATTTGAACTTGATCTAAGTTTTGTGGTAATAAGCATTGTGTGTAAGTCTCATAACATTTAGTTAGGGCTAACTTTTTTATTTGTAAACACACATAACTCTAGAACGGTTGTGTATAAGTTTTATAACAACGGAAACGAAAAAATTCAGAAATTTTTATGTTTATAAAGGGACATAACTCAAGAATGGTAAAAGTGTCGCCACCAAATTTCATACTTAATCTGTATTATGTAGTAATAAGCATTGTGTATAAGTTTCATAACATTTGGTTAAGGCAAACTAAAATTAGAAAACAGAAACAAAAAATTTGTACTTGATCTTAGTTTTGTGGTAATGAATATTGTGTATAAGTTTCATAATGTTTGCATGGGGCAAACTTAAGTTACAGAATGGAAACTAAAAATTGAAAAAAATAAAGCATTGATTGTAGTTGATTCAACTATAATCATGGACAAAGGAAGATAACTCCAATTTAAATAAAATGCTCTGCTGGGGCGCAGCTTGATACAACCGCAGAGGTCGAACCCTGAACAGTTGGGGCAAGTATGGACACAACATTCAAGCTTGATTCAGCACTGAATTTGGATTGTAATTTAATATTTGACACAGCATAGGTTTCTGACACAGAATGAAAGTGGTCTAAGAACTTAAAAAATTTTAATTTACCTATTCAAACCACATCATTATCATTTGCTTTTATATATAAATCAGAAATAACCAATTTAAAATGAAAATTTAAAAGAAAAAAAATGAAAAAAAAATCCCCCCTAAATTTTTTGAACCCCCTTATGATTCATCACCCCCAAACTCAATCCCAGCCTTCCCTTTGTGGTATGGTACCTTGCAGTACAATTTCAGAAAGATCCATACACTTGAACACAAGTTAATGTCTGGAAACTAGAAAAATGCTTGTTTTTTGGCTCCTTTTTGGCCCCAAATTCCTAAACGTTTAGGGCAATTACCCCCAAACTCAAACCCAGCTTTCCCTTTGTGATATGGAACCTTGCAGTACAATTTCATAAAGATCCATACACTTACACACAAGTTATTGTCCTGAAACTAGAAAAATGCTTGTTTTTTTGCCCTTTTATGGCCCCTAACTACTAAAATTTTGAGGGAATTACCCTCAAAATCAATCCCAGCCTCCCCTTTGTGGTATGGTACCTTGCAGTACAATTTCAGAGAGATCCATACACTTGAACACAAGTTATTGTCTGGAAACTAGTAAAATGCTTATTTTTGGCCCCTTATTCCTTAACTTTTTGGGCAATTACCCCCAAACTCATTTCCAGCTTTCCCTTTGTGATATGGAATCTTGTAGTACAATTTCATAAAGATCCATACACTTACACACAAGTTATTGTCATGAAACTAGAAAAATGCTTGTTTTTTGCCCCTTTTTGGCCCCTAATTCCTAAAATTTGGAGTCAATTACCCCCAAAATCAATCCCAGCATTCCCTTTGTGATATGGAACCTTGTGATACAATGTCAGAGAGATTCATAGACTTACACACAAGTTATTGTCATGAAACTAGAAAAATGCTTGTTTTTTCCCCCCTAATTCCTAAAATTTGGAGGCAATTACCCCCAAAATCAATCCCAGCATTCCCTTTGTGATATTGAACCTTGTGGTACAATGTCAGAGAGATCCATTCACTTAAACTAATGTTAGAGTACGAAAACCAATGTGTCTTTGGTGGACGACGACGACGACGACGTCATACCAATATACGACCAATTTTTCCATTTATTAAGGGGCATAACTCAAGAACGGTTAAAGTGATGCCACCATAATTCAAATTTGATCTGTGTTTTGTGGTAATAAGCGTTGTGTATAAGTTTCATAACATTTGGTTGAGGCAAACTTAAGTTAGAGAACGGAAACTAAAAATTTTGCAATTTTTCCATTTATAAAGGGCATAACTCAATAACGGTTAAAGTGACACTACCAAAATTCAAACTTGATCTGTGTTTTGTGGTAATTAGCATTGTGTATAAGTTTCATAACATTTGGTTGAGGCAAACTTAAGTTAGAGAACGGAAACTAAAAGTTTTGCAATATTTCCATTTATAAAGGGGCATAACTCTAGAACGGTTAAAGTGACACTACCAAAATTCAAACTTGATCTGTGTTTTGTGATAATAAGCATTGTGTATAAGTTTCATAACATTTGGTTGAGACAAACTCAAGTTAGAGAACGGAAACCAATTTTGGGACATACGTACAGACGGACAAGGGTAAAACTTAATGCCCACACCGCTACAGGGGGGGCATAAAAATACAGATCATGAAGGCAAGAAGGGAAGACTATAAATTCTATCATTCATTAAATATAAATTCACTGTACAAAGTATTCATATAATTATGTCTTGATCTCCAATCTCTTCCTCTGAAGGTAATTCTACAGTCTCAGGGTTCACTAAATTTGGATCAACTAAAGGTAAACCCTCTCTTTCTCTTCGTTCTAATTCTAAGAAAGCTTCTCTCCAAGCCCAATTTTTCAGTCTGAAACATAGAATATTATACAGTTTCTCTGGGTTATGAATTTTACTCCCAATTTTCCGACTAATAAGCGAGTAGGAGCGGTACTCAAATGACTGAATATCACAGGAATCAGTATAAACATGTTACATACCCGGTAATTCATTCAAAATTTCACCTAATGTTAGTTTAGGACTACAATGCATGCCAAGTGGTTGTAACTGGGGGAGGGTTGAGATCTCAGAGGGTTGGTTTGTCATGTTAATGTAAATGTAAGGAGGTCTCGTTGATTGTTGCTTTTGTCATCTTAGTGTGTATTCTGTTGTTTGAGTTTGGTGTTGATAGAAGAGCTATCATGGTCTCTGTTATTAGATTTGTTCCCTCTTTTCTAGACTCTAGTTAAAGTCAAAAAACAAATATTCAAATCATAATATAATGCAGAATTGTGATATAACTAGTATATGATCAGTAATTTGAAACCTAACCTTATTCAATTACCTTAATATAAGTTACTCAACCATAATCGCAAAATCAAGTGACTGGATTTAGGGGAGATCATTTTATTGATTCAACCACTTTTTTGTTTAGTTTTTTAAATATCAAGAAAACAAAATATGAATCTTCCATTATTTTTTCTTATTTCTAAAGAGTGATTACCTGTAATTTAAACATTTCTTTTTAAAATTAAAATTTCAATTGATATTTTTTTCTTTTTATTCACAGCATCAGCAAGAATGAATTTAATAATCATGATTAATAGACCTATGTAAATAATTTGATTAAGAATACAGTAGTTCTTGTTAACAAGCTAAATACAATGACCTACATATTTTTCTTTTACCTTTGAATTAAAAAAATAAATCTATCACATATATATTTCAGTACCTACATGAATTTTTATCTTGAACTTTCAAAAAATCTACCAACTGTATAATACAAACTTTATGCATCAGAAAACCTGCTAACCTACCAGACTATATTACAAGATTTTACACTTCCAACAAAGTTTAGGACATCAGGGCCGGCTGAACAGTACAAATGTTTAACTTACAACGAATGTACTGACCTAACATCATGGCCGGCTGAAACATTACAAATGTTTTAAGTTACAACAAACTTACTAACCTTACATCACAGATGGCTGTACCTTACAAATCTGTAATGTACAGCCATTCCTGATGAAAGGTTAGAAGGTTTTTTGTAACTCAAACATTTTTAATTTAAGTTACAACAAACCAACTAACCTTACATCAGGGATTGCTGTACATTACAAATGTTAAACTTGCAACAAACCTACTAACCTTACTTCATGGCTGTACATTACAAATGTTAAACTTGCAACAAACCTACTAACCTTACTTCATGGCTGTACATTACAAATGTTAAACTTGCAACAAACCTACTAACCTTACATCAGGGATGTCTGTACATTACAAATGTTAATCTTGCAACAAACCTACTAACCTTACATCAGGGATGTCTGTACATTACAAATGTTAATCTTGCAACAAACCTACTAACCTTACATCAGGGCTGTACATTACAAATGTCATAGCTGCAACAAAAGTACAACTGACTATAAGAAACATAACCATATTTTTCATGAATGTGTCCATGTCTCTGTCTGTGAAATCAAATCCATAAGATACCCAATTCTGAAATTGAAAAAGATGCATGTACACATTAGCATACTTTTACAATTTTATTGGCAAATGTTATTAATATTGAAACCACACAAAATAAATGGTTTTTAGATCTCAATTTGATAATCATAATAATACTAGTTGTATCCAAAATGAGCCAAAAATTCATTAAAAGCCATTAAAACTTAGTAAGGGGTTCAGTGGAACCCTGTGTCTCGCCTGCGATTGCCAGGGGCGTAGCTACCCGGAGGCACAGCATCACGTGCATCCACGTCGTTTTCACAAAAGAGAGAGAGAGAGAGAGAGAGAGGGACAAAGTTAACATATAGGAATTGGTCTTTCTATGTATGCATTTTAAAAACTACACAAAGAATAAAAGCAAGAGGAATACACATGCAGCAGATTTTTTAATCCTGTAAGACATGTATGTGTACCATAAATACATACAACTGGTGTAAACTTAGAGGAACTTTTTATATTACGGGCATTGTTTAGAAAATACCAGCTACATAGTTGTTGGTACCACAACCATACCGTATACTCGCTTTGAGTGCAAAAAAAAAAACATAATCCCTTTATTGTTAACAAAAAAACTTGAAAATTACTATTTTCCGCTTCGCCCTAAAGCACACATCTTACTAGAATGAAGACTCTTCAACTCGTTGATCCGGGAATAATATTATATGACTGTTACCTTGTGAACTGGTTCAATATTGACTAAGTATGTAGGTCTTGACAACACGAATAGTTCATTTTCACATCATGTCAACGTATCTCGTCCTGTGTGCATGTAATATTTGCTACCGGACATTTATAACCATTCAATCAATCAATAGTTTCTGTATACTAGTAGATGAGAAGTTGGAACTGCTGTTATTATAAAAAAAGTACACATTTTCCAGTACATGTTTTATGTTTTTATTTATTTTACAAAAAAAATCTTTTAAATAGATTCGATAATTCGAAGTCGTTTCTATATGGGCCGGCTATACGAATGGTTGATTGTAAAACCATTTAAATAAATTGTTAATTCTAACTCGTTTTACTGGACTTTTAGGTCATTCGGTTTTAAAAAGAACTGTCTGTCCGAGTAGGACACTAAACTGCTGATTCTTGTTCGAAAGATACACCAAACTTTTATTACACGTATCTTCACTGTTATCATCTAGATATTGCCATACAACTGGTCGAATGCATATGCATTTGTTATTTAGCTGGCTAATTAAAAAGCAGATCATGAAAAAGATCGTGATCAAAGTACCATTTACTCTGAAAAAGTTCATTAATTTAAACTTCGAATATTCCTTACTACGTAAAATTCGAAATTCCCATCTCTCTCTTGAAGAGTTTACCCACAAAATTTTTAAACATCTAAAAACATATGTTAAGCAAAATATATGAGAATGTGTCCACCAAGTATTTGGTATCCATGATGTTTATGCTAACAGAAACTCCACATATAGTATTGTGTTTATGTTTATTGTTTGTTTTTTTAAATCTACTTTGCTCAATACAAATACTAGCATATGGAACAAACCTCTGTGATTTTAAAAGCTTTTACGTACAAAAAACGCAAGCGACAATGTTAAGTCTTCATTCAACTTGAAGTTAAACAAATAGTTGACCAAAAAACCACAGCAAAAATGTCCAAGTTTTATTTCGGTTGTGATTGTTTTGAAACGCTATATATGCGGAGCTTCCGGGGGGCTTCGCCCCCCTGGCCCCTATACCAGGGCAAGGCGACCCCCAGACCCCTCGCCCTATAGTTTGTGATCCACTTCATTAAGAAGGTAGCTACGCCCCTGATTGCTGTTGTCGGTGTAAAGACTTTAAGAGTAATGTTGACCTAAAAAGTGAGTCCATTTATCAGCAAATTACAGAATTTAAAAAATTGCTAGGATTTCAAACTTCTGTGGTAGAACAAATGGTACATTTGTAATTTTGAGGCAACAATCGTGCTCTACTAAAACCTATTCTTTATCGGGTACAATATTTTATTGAATAATTTATTCTTCTTGTTAGAATTAATGTTTCATTCTTGAAATAATTTAATCTTTAAATGTGAACCTTTGATTTCTCTGGGTCCCAATCTGCAAAATGTTCCTTCAATCTTTTGAATTCTTCTGTTTCTTCAAGTGGGGTTGTCGAATCAGGTCTAACAGTTAAGCTCTCTTTATTCTTCTTTGAAGTAGAAATGAAACAGCATGGCTGACCAAATTTAGTATGATTAAAGAGTCTATTGGCATAAGTTTTTGTTGTTTTCCTTGCTACCAACCTCAGCAAGGTCGCCATTTTCACTAAATTTGCATCGAAAGTCGGAAAGGTATGAACTAATTCCGTGTTTGCTATTTTTGTTTTTGTTTATTCAGTATGATAACTCGACATAATATTTTGAATAAACCTTTTCATTTTGAGGGAAACAAATTCATAGAAAATAGAAACAAATAAAAATAACCGTCAGATAACTGTCACGGATATTCCAGACTTATCCAAAGTGTTCCTGCATTTAGTTTTCAGCAAAGACTGGTTCCCGTCAATCGAAAAAATCCAGCAAAATTCTGCGGCGGTAAATATTAAACGTTTCGTCAAAAACACTGTGTCCCTGCAAAAAAATCATCAGCTGACAAAAGTAGAAAACTATTGACATCAGCCATGTACATTTTTAGTTTAATCAAAGCTATTCGATAACAAAATGATGTGTTTAATTTGCACCTTAATATTTCCTTGAGACAAACAACTGTGCAACCAGTTCATGTCAGATATATTAAAATAAGAAGATGTTGTATGATTGCCAATGAAACAACTCTCCACCAGAGCCCAAATGACAACTATAGGTCACCGTACGGCCTAGAACAATGAAAAAAAATCCATACCACATAGCTAAAATAGACACCGAAATGACAAATGTATCCAAACATTTCAAACGAGAAAAATGCTTTCGAGACGCAACGGCCATACTTCCATGACGGCCATGGGATGTGTCGGCCATACCGTCACATCGTCCATGGGACATATCGGCCACACATTGTGAGACGTATCGTCCACACTTTAAAAAATTTTTTTTATTGAGGTTATAACATAAAATATAATAATAAAATAAGTATTTATTCATAATAATAACATTAATATGATTTTGTAGTATTTTTTTCTGTACAAGAGATCTTATTTATTCTTGTAAGAGTTATCTTTGCTTGATCATCATCACTCGTGTTTACAACTTGTTGGGGCCATATTATGTAAGTATATTGATTATTTCTTCATTATCAGTTATAAACAATTTCTGAAGAATCATTTTTATTGTAATGTGATATAAAGGCATCTTATTTTATATGAAGTTTAAACTTTAGGAATGTTGACTGTCGCTGTCGATGACGATATATAAATACAAGCACATGTCTCAGATCTTTTTATTATATCTGTAAAAAATATATTATTCTAAACAATAAAAATCTTCTCAATCTCAGTCTTGGTGAAATTTAAAACAGGACTCAGTGTTAAGGTTAACTCTAAGGAAGGCAGTTCATCAAGTTCGAGTTATATTTGTTATGATCATCAGACAGTACATAGTTTAATAATTCTTTATTTTTTTTCTTTCTTATAGTTTAGAGTCATTCCATTTCCTGAACATCTTTCCAAGACCGAGACTACTGTAGAATTTGATAAAAGATGGCCAGTTTCATTTTTATCATACTGAATGTTCTTTTTGCTTAAGTTTGTTCATTGTGTTGAATACTATTTGTTGACAATTTAAATGTTCCCATTTTGGTGCATTTGTTGATGGAGAATTATATTATGGACAATCATACCAATATACTCTAGTATAAGAAACAAAAAGATAATATTTTTGTTTAATATATTTTATTCATTCATTCAGTCATACAGATAAACAAATATACAACAAACATATAAATCATACATCATACATACACAAAACACTCATATTTATTATTCTTTTCGTTCAGGCATGTAGAAAATCAAACACATCGAAATGTAAGAACATACATATATACATATGCCATTGAACATTCATCTTGTATACATTTTTTAAATTAACAATCTCACACTTTTTCTCTCTCATATGCTCATGTCACTCATTCATTTATTCCACTGCATACACATTTCACCCAATATTCAAACATTTATATAGAAGCTGGTGCTGGTGGGGGTGATGCTGGTGCTGGTGGGGGAGAAGCTGGTGCTGGTGGGGGTGATGCTGGTGCTTCTAATACTGCTGGAGCCTAAACGAAAAACATATGTATAAAAGTCGTGAAACAAAATATAATTGTGTATTTTTGCACAAAAAAGGTATAAAAAAAAACGTCAAATATAATATAATATTATATGTCAAAATATAATTCAAAATATATAAATTCACATTAATATTTGTAACATTGTTTGATAATTGGCAATCACGTAAACTAATTAAAGGATTAACACCTCCGAAATGTGTATACTTTGTATTTAACAGAGACACGCGCCCAATGATTGGATTAATATGATTTATGATGGGTCTTTTTTTTATAGGTAATCATACATAATCATAAATAACGGTTTGAGACCTTTTGCATAACAGGACTTATTTGGAATAATAGTCAACCACAAAAAACTTTAGGTTGAATACAATTTTTCTTCTCAAAATAATAAAGAAACGATAAGAAATTAAAACAATTCTGTCGAACACACAACATTTAAAGAAATAATACAAGACCGTATGTGTACCTCAACCTCCATATCTTGTGGTATGCGGACACATTCGGATCAGTGGAAAATAATGTCGACTTCTTCATTTACCATCAGGCAGTAATCAGTAATTGATATACCTGAAATAACAAGAAATTAAAATATGACATATATTTCTTTACAGTCAAGTAATATTAATACACTGATAATAATGTTAAAGGCCGTAGTAAGGTGACCTATAGTTGTTAATTTCTATATCATTTGGTCTCTGATGGAGAGTTGTCTCATTGGGAATCATACCCCAATCATACCACATCTTCTTTTTATATCTATTAATTGATACCTATGGTCCATTTATTGGACAAATGTGTAATGCAAATAACACTTAAATATAGATTTAATTCTTATCAGGAAAGCGTCTTAACCAAAATTAAAGTAAAAAAAAAATGTATCTAAAATATGACCGAAAGTACGAAATATGATTCAAAGGAAAAACTAAATTAATAATAAATTTGTAAATACCTGTATTGCAAAGCCTGTGTTGCCATTTATCACAATCCTCACATTGGAGAGCATGTTGTCTTGGTCGGACTTGCTGGTCACATAGCACACAAGGGTACGACATGATGAACAGCAATTTTCCAAATGAGTGCCACCGACATTTCTGGTTACTTTTATAAAGCAAGGTCGGTACATCAAAAAGACTGCTCAAACAGCTTGTATTTTTACAAGAATTTCACAACCAAATGTATGTTTGCACTCCGCTTGAACTCAGCTTGGGTGTTGTGTTTTTATAGTGATCTTGAATTGTATTTCCATTACAATTTCTTGACAAAAGCATAATTAATACTTGTGTTCATCAAAGAAGTAATAATAAGCAATCAACAATCTTCTTAAATTTCAAACTTAATCATTACTTGATTACCTTGTTTTATATTTCAAAACTGAACTTATTGTTTTAATTTTGACAGAAATTAGTCTCCCATTCGGATATAGTCATTCATATTTGTTCATTTTGTTCTGTTTGTTATACGCAAGATATCAAAAAATCATTTAGAAAACAATATGATATTTTAATATTTTATTAGATTAAACACATTCATTTATGATATATATATAATGAGTAAACAAATGATATAACAAAATTAAACATGATAAATAATATAAAAACAGTAAAGTTTATTTAAAAGTTATAATAACCATCTTTAAGTATCAAAATAATTCATACATATATATAACATCTATATAAAAAAAAAAAACCATGGACGATACGTCTTCACAAAGTATGGCCGTTTTTGTCATATGGCCGTTTCATCTTTTTGGGGTATGGCCGTTTCATCCTATGGACGTCATGGCAGTATGGCCGTCACGTCCTGCATCGAGAAAAATAATGGCCTGTTGTCTACATGTACTTGCATTTCAAAAAGAACGTTTACTTACATGTAATATCCAACACCACCAAGGATGTCAAGCTGACATATACACCTAATCCCAATTTGTCTGCCACTGCTGGTAATATGTACATCATGATTACCTTGGCCTCTTGAAACACCTCTGGGTCATCTGGCTGTTGGTCTGAATCTGTTTGGTCTTGATGAACGGACTGGTCTGCAAGGTCTGTCTGCAGTAAAGACTGATCATCTGGGTTGGGTGCTTTACAAGGCGTACATCGCCAGCTTATAGACATAAATTTCTCATTTTTGTTTGTTTTCAAAGCATAAACAAAACTTACCAATCAATTTTTCAACAACAACAAAACCTGCTTATAGGGGGAGGGTTGAGATCTCAAAAAACATGTTTAACCCAGCCGCATTTTTGCGCCTGTCCCAAGTCAGGAGCCTCTGGCCATTGTTAGTCTTGTATCATTTTTAATTTTAGTTTCCTGTGTATAATTTGGAGTTTAGTATGACGTCCATTATCACTGAACTAGTATACATATTTGTTTAGGGGCCAGCTGAAGGACGCCTCCGGGTGCGGGAGTTTCTCGCTGCATTGAAGACCCATTGGTGGCCTTCGGCTGTTGTCGGGTCGTTGTCTCTTTGACACATTCCCCATTTCCATTCTCAATTTTATTTGACTACTTTTACTAACAAAAACACGACACACGCTTATTGTAAATGAAAGAATGGGCATTCTCTTTGATATTTACTTGAAAGTTACATTTGCCTTTCACTGATTGCTCGTTAGTGTTTAATTATTCTTAATTCAAAGACAAAAGTAACCAATCCGGTAAGTGCTATGATAACAAATTGCTGTTAATTGAAATCCTTCAATTGTTATGATATATCGCATTATGATACAATTAAGAGGTTTCTTTTCAATTGTTATGCAAATAACTATAAGCTTACAAGAATAAAGTTATTCTGCAATAATATGAAAATTATATTTAGAATTATAATTTCAGAAAGTGAAACATCATTTAATTTCAATAATAATAATTAAATAAATTTTCGTTTTTTTGTATTCTGTGTAGATTAGTTTTCATTTAAGTGGGGCGAGTTGGCAGACATGAAAATTATATATTCATCTAGATATTACCGTTTTTCATTAAGTGGGGCGAGTTGGCAGGAGTAATATTAACGGGATTTAACCCTTTTCAAAAGTGGGGCGATTTTTTAAAAAGTGGGGCAAGTTGGTAAACCAGTTGGGGCGAGTTGGTGAAAAAGTGGGGCGATTAGGTGTGGGGCGATTTGCCAGTGGGGCGATTTGTCCTGCTTCCGACCATTTAAATGGAATTCCTCTAAGATCAATTGATAGAAAGCTTTCATACTTGGTTGGAGTGTTTTCCATTTTGTGTAGTTGACCATAATTTACTGTCAATTTTATTTGACCATTTTACTGGAGTTGTGGGTCTTTGATCATTTTTGGACTTTTTTTTTATACCACACTGACACTGAGTTGATCTTGCTAGAATTGTTTGCCATCATACATTTACATTGTATGTAAAAACATATATACTTTATTTTGATTTTACTATTTTTATCGGAACATTTACTGCCTTATCACAACGACACCTTGTGAACGCAACTCCTCTGAGACCTTGGTAGGATTTTCATGTGTAATTGACCATATTGTACCGTCATTATGATTACACATTAACACCATGATCTGCCTATTGAACAACAAGAACAAATACAAAAAGCACAAAATACACATTTCTAATGAATTTATTCCTCTTTTACAATTCTATACCGTACATGTACATACAAGTATTTACATAGTGACAGGGGATATATTTTATTATGGTGTAGCTATCCGGTTTGCTTTCTTAATGTCTGTCATTATTTTTACAGATAAAAAGTTACATAATAAAAATGGAAATAGGAGGAGCAGAGTTTGAAAATATGAAATGAAAATGTAACTCCATATGATGGCAGCTAACTCTTTGTTTTCCTGCTTTAGAGGAAAAAAATTTTCATACACACCTCAAGTTAAGAACCTACCAAGAAACCCTGTTAACTTGCTAAGAGTTAACAGTATGGACAAACCTCCAGCACCAAAGAAAAGAAAGGTTGAAGATGAAGATGAATTATGGGGTGATGATGATGATGACTTTGAACTGACTCAGAAAGACTTTGAAAACCTCGACACTGAAGTAATTGCCTCTCAGTCAGTAACAAATGGGAGCACATCTAGAAACAACTCAGCTGATCCAGGACCATCTGGGGCAGCAAGACCTAAATTATCACTATCAAAATCTGGATCAGACAGGTCCTCCATGTCCTCTGGACACTATCAGCATTCATTTATAAAGCCTCATCCTGTCAACAGCTCTTCATCTTCAGAATCTCTGAACCCAGCATCAACATCTACTAGTAGAAATACCAGTTCATGTAAGTCAATCTTGTTATAACTTGCATGTAGCATTATTGTATCCTTTGTAATATTAGACTTTTTGACTTTATTAAATAAATGGTTTTTTTTTGCTTCTTTTAAAGAACCTGTCTTTTACAGAAACAGTCTACTATAATATTTAAATTTAATCCCTTACTTTATTTTCTGTTTATTACTCATTGCTTGTAAACAAAAGTGTTGGGTTCTAGTTATGATGGTTGGTTGTCTGTACCAGCTAGCAAAGAGTTATAAAGATAGGTCAATCTCACTCATTTATTTGTAGCTGTGTGCAAACTGTTTATATATGAAAAAACACAAATGCACAATTATTTATCAGTGGTCTCGTTAGCCCAAAATAGAAGGGCGCCAGCCCTGGGTGCCCTCAGCCGCGCCCTATGTGCCTTCATCCGTGCCCTTCTGCCCGGACGCCTTTTTCCCAAAAGCCCTTGTGCCGTTTTGGTAAAATTGCCTTTTGTTTCATCGATTTCTTATCACAAAGTTAAATTACATATATGACACTAGGTGATTGCCCCCAGGTTAATCATGTCATTACAATCAATTACAGTGGATAAGACTTCAAAGGTGTTAATAACTAGGTAATTTAATTAAGACAAATGTACCTTTTTGTCATAAATTTGATGAATGTGTCAGTGAGTGTTTTTAGCTTGGGTCGGCATTTTCGATCTCCAAGAAGAGTGTATAAATGAAGACTTCCATGACTTTAGAATAGAATTTAAGACAGTTTAAGTCATCAAAATACAACTATGCCGTTACAGAAACACCGTCCATCTCAACTTGTGAGCGACAAGCAAACAGTAAACGTGTTAGAAATTAATTTTGGAGTTACTTCCCCTGTTTTAGCTTATTACAAATTTGTGTCCCTAAAATATTATCTAGTACTAAAAATAGGAATAAATAACCAATTGAATACAAAATTATATAAGAATGTTACCTTAAGGATATAACTGTCTTTGAACATACCAAAAAAAATATATTGCAATTTATTTTTGATAATCATACTTTTAGCAATTCATGTTGTATACATTGTCAACTAAGAAATTTGTAAGTTAAATTGCTATGTTGATGTTAAGCTGCAATCCTACAAAAATGGGTAGTGAGAAGTTAAACTATCATGACATCAACTTGATGAAGCTTTATTAAATGATTCCTGAACACAAACAATGAAAAAAAGTTTTGAGGGCCAAACACTAGCTGAAAATCTTGAAATATGACAACTGTGTCACATGTATTCTAAACTATGAGATGTTTAGTTTATGTTGTTTTTTTTTTTGGAAAAGTGGGGGGGGAGAATAGTAAGTTAATTTGCCTCTATTGGTTTATAGTGATGTGATGTATGAATGTGTATTGACATGTTTTATGAACATGTCGTATGAATTACATTTTCTAATGCAAATTTTATAGAATAAATAATCAAAACAACAACTTATGCATCTTTATTAACAACATATACAGTAAAAAAAAAGAATGTGAACTCGTGATACACACAGAAACGTAGACAAAAAAAATGAACAGTGCCTTTTCCTTTCATAAAAAAGTGCCCTGCCCTCCACTGGCACCCTGCCCCTTTTGATTTCTAGCTGGAGCACTGTTTATACATGTGTAAGTAAAAAATCCTGTTGTGCATTTTCATTATTATTGCCTTTTCAATTAAAGGTAAGCGAAACATGTACCTTGGTTTAACTACATTGTACATAATTTCAGTGATCGGGAAGGACGTGCGCCTTGCGCCAATTGCGCTTATCGACCAGAAATGGCGCATAGAGTGACAAATGTAAGCGCCCGCATGGCGCATGATATTTTTCACTTCGTTTTGAAACGTTGAGATATCGTCAAATGGATTTCCGATCGTATTACGTGCCGCCATGTGTGAGTACACAACTGTGTAGTGTTTACTCCAATGATAGGAGCATATATATTTGGGACGTCTCGGGTGTTTTCCTATGGTAATAATAGCAACATGCGGTATGACTGATTACCCAAAAAACGTAATTAACCATCATTCATGATATAATTTTTTATAAACAACTTTAAATTTGTGAAAATTGGCTAGTACAGGCGATAATTCTTCTCTAATTATAATCTTTTAAGTAAGCTTGCTATTATTTCGATTGAAAAATCCAAAAGCCTTTTTATGAATAGCATAGTATTTGTCTCCATAAAAGGGGCTTAACTGTCCTTGTCAATTTTTTTGGTCATTGGCTCGTTTTGACATTTTGTAAACATGCCTTCAGCGAATTGTTGTTGTTTCTTATCAATTAACGTTGCTCTCTATTGTTATTCTTGTCATCGTGATGAAGTAATAATAATACAAGTGCAGAGGAAATGCCAGAAACGTCCTCTAATACGGAACGTCTGGAATAAGTATGGTATCGACGAAGACCCAAATTTAATGAAAAAAAACATGAACATGAACAAGGGAGCAGTACAAGTTTTAACATTGTAAATAAAGGTTATCGTAAATATTGCCCGGTTTGGAAGAAGTTATTGTATATTCATTGAAATTGAAATTAAAAAAATCACAGGAACAATACCCATGATATTAATTAGAATCATACTTGTAAGTATGTCACGGAATAGAAGTTCCTTCATAATATAAGTTCCAAAAAGAAAAAATATTCTGGAATACTATTTCCACAGGAATAAATATTACAGTATATGTTCCTAACAGAATAAATGGTATAGAATATTTGTTCCAACAGGAATAGATATTATGACATTGTTTATAACAAAGTTTCCAGTGGAACTTCTGTTAGGCGGAACAAATATACGTTGACAACTACAGTGAAATATACACTTTTTTTATTGATTTTTTTTATTGTAAACGAATGGCCCACTCATTTGACAACATGGCCCATTAATTCTAAAAATGGCTCATTGAATTTATTTTTGGGGGGCCCTGGGCCCATAGAGAAAAAATCCTTCCAGATCACTGCATAATTTTAATGATTACATGTATATATGTTATGGACAGACATCACTTACATGTAGCTGTAGATAGATCCAAACTGAATTTTAAATTAACTTCTTGAAAATATTTTGTTGCTAGTGTCTCAATTTCCTTGGAAAGTAAATTTGATGAAATTTATACCTTTCTTAATTAGTGTATAAAAAAAATTTAAAAAATTGTTTGTTACATTCAAAAAGATCACTAGGCTGCACTTGTTTCATGCTATTTTTATTTGATATATTGGCATTTGTTTGATTGAAAACAATAAACTACATTATTTATTTTTGTAAAAATAGATACCAAGTAAGCATGGTAACTGATATTCCAGAAAAAACAATATTGGAAGGCACTAATCATTTTTTTTTTTTATGGCCATTACCCATACAATTGCATTTTACTCGGCATATACATAACCAAACAATATGAACTTCGTGACCTACCCCCACTCAAACAAAAATGATTAAACTGCCTTCCAACCACACACCCCTCCCCATCCCCCTATATATTTTTTTCTGAAATAGCCGTAAACAAAAACCAAGTCAAAGTAGATTGTAGTGTACATGTAGAAAAAAATGATTTGTTTTCTATATGTAAACTCTTCCTATTTCCAACTTCTCTGATTTCACTTTGATGAAAATATGGGCATCTCTAATATCGATTAGCTAATTATACCCCTGCTTTAAAAAAGGGGGGTATACTGTTTTATTATACCCCCGCTTTAAAAAAGGGGGGGTATACTGTTTTACCTCTGTCTGTCCTTCCGTCAGTCCATCAGTCCGTCCCATGAATATTTTGATCGCATTTTTCTCAGGAACTACTTGACAAGGATTTCTGAAATTTGGTTTCAGGGTTTATATAAGTAAGTTAAACGGTGTGATGCGTTTTCAGATTCATCACTCAACAACTTCATGTTTACAGAACACTTGTATTATTTCACACATGATAGCCAAGTTGAAAGTTTTCGTCGCATTTTTCTCAGGAAATACTTTACAAGGATTTCTGAAATTTGGTTTCAGGGTTTATATAAGTCAACTTTATGTGTGATGCGTTTTCTGATTCATCACTCAACAACTTCCTGTTTACCGAAATATTACGGCGGGGGTATCATCAGTGAGCTTTACTTGTTTTCAAAGCTCTTCTCAGAAACTACATGGCAAAACTTTGTTTGTTTATCATTAATCTTTATTTGATATTTTTGAAAAAATATGGATTTTTATTATAAAATATGATATTAATTGACATTATCTTTTGATAAGGTAGTTCAGAGGAGATACCATTTGCACCGCAGAGTAGGCGTACTTCTTCATCGCATTCCCTCGATGCCAATGATCAGTCCCTCACTTCCATGTATCTGAAGAATCCTATTATTGAAGCTGAAATTGACAAACTGAAACAAGAATGTCAGCGTCTTCAAAAAGAGGTATTGTAAAATTCTTTTCTTTTCTATAACTCTGTCTTTCTACCCTTCTACATTTTCCATTCTCAAACAGGAGTAGAAAACTCACCTTTTTCACAACAAATGGCATTTTGTGACATATTTTCCGTAAAACGTTAAATATATTTCCATGGAAAAGGGTTTATCTATTTTGACCTTATTTTCCTGATTCATACATTTTGTTGTAAATAGGTCAATGTTATTTTATTACTCTTACATATAGGTCAATGTTATGTTATTACTCTTACATATAGGTCAATGTTATGTTATTACTCTTACATATAGGTCAATCAGGGCTCGACAATAACGCTTGTCCGATTGTCCGGTACCAGAGGGAAAAAGGGTCGGACAAGTAAAAACTATATCAAGCTTGTCCGACGGGACAAGTAAAATTATTCTGCAGAAAATAAATTTAATCCAACTTTGATGAACAAAGTAATTATAAACAAAAAACAAGAAAAGATGATGAAAACAAGACATGTTTACTTGCAATCGATAATTTAAAACTGGTTCTTTGTCAGGTACTTTTTAACAGGTAAAATGCATACTATTCTAGGAAACCAGTCTTACTGATCCGAATCAGCGATGCGCTTTGTAGATAAGGTAACTTTACAAGACAGTTGGTCACAAGCTCAGAAACGATTCGGCTCCAATTTTAACATGTTTAATAGACAGTTTGGCACCATAGGAGACATATTTAATAGACATGATTAATAGACAGTTTGGCAACGCAGGAGACATTTCGGGACCAAGACAAATCAGTATCTCGGTTTCCTACCTTATTCTGTTGCTTTATAATAAATAACATACCGGTAATTTTTTTAACAAAAATATTTTTTAGATAAAAATGAAAAATTATTTACCATTAAATTCACAAAATCATATTTGATCATATGTAGAAAAAAAAAACAATACTTGCAATATGGTGACCTATAGTTGTTAATTTCTGTGTCATTTGGTCTCTTGCAGAGAGTTGTCTCATTGGCAATCATACCTCATCTTTTTTTTATTGATTTGAATAAACTTTTTTCAACTGTAAAAAACCAGGATACAAATCCAATGAGTGTACATTGACAGCCCTATCAGACGGTGCCTCATGTGCAGAATCTGATGAGACTTTGGCATTGATGAACTACATGTAGAACCTAAGTTCTGTGACATGACTAGATTCAGTTGTATTCGACTCATATTTTTGAATAGTATTTCAAAAGATATAAATCAAATTCTGTTCTATTGTTTTAATTCATTTTGTTCCTTGAATCAACTTAAAATGCAAAAAAGGTTATTATTAAGATTTTTTTGGACAAGTTACAATTTCATTCGGACAAGTAAGTTTTGGTATGTACTTGTCCTACTGGACAAGTTGAAAAAAAAGTTATTGTAGAGGCCTGTCAATGTTATGTTATTGCTGTTACATAAAGGTCAATGTTATGTTATTACTCTTACATATAGGTCAATGTTATGTTATTGCTGTTACATATAGGTCAATGTTATGTTATTACTCTTACATATAGGTCAATGTTATGTTATTGCTGTTACATAAAGGTCAATGTTATGTTATTGCTCTTACATATAGGTCCCTTTTTCAGATACTACATATATATATAAGCAATTCAAATAAATTGGGTGTAAGGAATGATTGTTAGGTGACATGTTTGTCTGACAGGGCTCATCTGACTTGACATGATGATGGTGATGATAGGTCAATTATATATGGTATATAGATGGTTCATCTGATCTCTTTTTCATAGTTCTGTTACCAATATTTTAAGTTTCTCAAATACTTTTTAAGCACTTATAAGTTAATATTAAATAAACTTTATTTTATATATAGTATAATTGTAGGAGAACATCTCATATTGCCCCCCATTTCTTGCTTTACTTATCCCCTTTTATTTTAGGGACAGTTTGGCCCGAATTGTAACGTGTCATTTTTCGAAATTGTTGTATCTAAAGAACACTACCCATGTCTTCATTTAAAAAAAATATGTATTTTACAACATCAATTGAAAAGACTTCATTTATGAATGATGAGCAAGCAATAATCAATCAATCATTCATGAATTTAACCAGGGAGTATCCTTAAAAGATGTTTGTCTGTAATGATGTTCTGTAGACTTATTGAAAATCTGTCAGTTCACCCAATCCAACTAGACAGTTGATTCTAAATTTTGAATTGCAATGAGAAAGGCTTGGAGCCAACTTTAAATGGTTGCAGTATATGTTGAAATTCTTCAGATATGCTCTAAACTGTAAAGTAAGATATTTTGTTGCATAGTCCATGAACTTTATGGCCTAACTTTTTATATTGGTAATGTTTTAGCATAATGAATATTTGGTTCATGTCCCTGTTGGAGACAACAGATAACATAATCAATAATCCGTTGGTTTGGCTTAATTAATTATGAATGATCATAAGTTGCAATACACCAGTTTCACATTAAACTGCGCATGTCTAATCTAATTAGCCAAACTATGAAATCACGCGATAATTACCGAGAGTTCATCAACTGGGGGCTAACGATTGGTAAGCAGTTACCATGCAGATTTGGAAAAAACAATCATCTGATTAAGTGTTTGCGTTTACATGTCCATGAGCATCATTTGAATCAAAATATAATAAAAATATATTGACGAGACAACTTTATTAACAATGACACATTAAAAGATTTTAAAACGGACTACTGCTGTGTTGTTGGTTGCAGTAATATACAATCTGATATACCGCCTGGTTTAATTGTACCTTTAATTGTCACGAATTCATGCTGAGGTCGTTCACTTAACGGGAAGAATAAATTAGATAAATAAGCGGGGCTCACTTCATATACATAGTATTAGGTCATAAATTAAGAAGTCAATTAAGACCTTAGCCATGTGGAATCATCGTTTTACCTTGTACAATCTCACCAGGTGACAATTGATAAAAACATATCCTTTTCTATACATACAGTTACTGAAAAAGGGCGACCATTTGATTAGTTTATTCAACTTTTGTACACAAATATTTCCTGCATTTTGTGTTGCAGATTATTCTTTTCCATCCTGCCTTCTGGTCATAATTATTTATTTTTAACTCCTACTAGAATATTAATTTTCTACCCCCCCCCCCCCCCCCCCCCCCCCCCTGAAAATCAAATGGTCATCCCCTAATACAGATGTTTAAAATGTTAACCCTGGTACCTAATTTACACTGAGATATCATGGCCAGTACGGTTAATGCCACTGGGAATATTTTAATAATTTAGGAGGAGGGTCATTAAGCAGTTTGATATTATTTTATGGTAAAGCGTGGTAAATACAGGATATTCAATTACTTTTAATGGCATGAAAACTGATAAAGTTGAAAATATGTAGAACATTACTCTGGCCACTGGCACTGAACCTCTGCTTAGACTAGGTCGATCATGAATATAGCTTAGAAATTAAAATGGTATTGAATGCATTGTATTATAGTGTGATGTTTGAAAATTGAAGATAAACCTGTATTTCTGATACGTATTTTAAGGGCATACGATACAGTAGCAGGGGCAGATAATAACGTTTTCAAAACTGTTCGTGTTGTTTTCGCGACGTTGTTAATCAGAACGTTGTAATTTCGCGATGTTTCTAATAAGAACGATTACATTTCGCGACATCGCTTTAGATGTAGTCACATTTGCGAAAAATCCACTGACGTCATAATTCCGATTGCACGAAATTGAAAAAAGTACCTGCAATGAAAATCGGCCAAATCACGAGAATTGTTATATTTATTCATTAATAAGGAAGTCAACAATATTAACTTCGAATTGGAAAAAAATCAAATCCACATTCTTAACTTTGTATGTCTGTTATTTCATATAGGAAATGAATAAGAGATATGAAAAACATAAGACGTCGATGAGAGAGAAACCCAACTACACAAAAAAAAAACCAAAACAATAAGTAATTTATATAGTATCTTCACCATTTGGATCACAAAAAAACGTAATAAATAATGACAACGCATCTTACTGTTCCTGACTTTGAAAAGGTACAATAAAGAGTTTAATGACATTTTTAGAATTTAACCCGTGGAATATATATGTGTATGAAGAAGAACTGTCAGTTAAAATGACACAGTTATAAGCCCCGTATTATAGCCCAAAAACAAAAACGCACCCGTTGATGTTCTAAGCATATCCTCTATGTACATATTGAGAGAGAAAAATCGGCACACAGGAATTAGGTATTTGACAGACCAGAGTTGCAACTCATTGATGTTAAGTTACTGAACAATACGAAGTCTTTTTGTAAAGAAGTTTCTCAGATAAGAAACAAAATATTTGTTGGACCGGACAAACAATGTGGTTGCACTCACTCCTAGATTGAAGGTATAATACAGACAAGTAATTGAATGATTATATGTACCGTAATAAAAAAAATACCCTGAAGACAAGCTTTGGTAACTTATCTATTGATACAGAATCATTAAATTTCATGCTTTTATATCGACTGCTGTATGAAATGTTATACTAGTACTACACTGTAATGGACTAAGCTGACCCGATTTAATGTGGGTATGATTTTGTGTTCATGTAATGCCTATAGAGTAGGTCGTTTCACATTTTCATGTCGGGGCTTTTTAAAGCTGACTATACGGTGTGGCTTTTTTTTTTCTTTTTTTTTTGTGTTGAAGGCCGTAGGGTTACCTTTAAGCGTTTATCTTCGTCATTTGAACTATGGTTGATAGTTGTCTCTTTTGCAATCATACCAAATGTCCTTATTTTTATATCATCCCCCTTACTTTATAATTGTTGCACATTTTGTCATGTCGGGGCCTTTTGAACAATTAAAACTATGTTCAAGCTGTGTTGTCTACATGAATTGTATGACTAATGTCGGACATGCAGAGATGCAAATTAATTTTTTTATTATATATATCTGTTTTGTTTCCGAACATGTCTTTTCTAAAAGTAATTTACTAGAATACTTTTTCTATCCAAGTTTCGTAACAATTCATAAAGGTTTGGCAAATATGATGCTATTTACGAGGAGCCAGCTTTATTAATTTTCATGAGTAATATCATTGGTTTAAAAAAAAACACCTTGGCTCTACCACTGAAATTGACAACGTAGTAGTGAACGGCGGGAAAGATTTCACGACGTTGTTGCGAATAAAACTTATTCCAACGTAGTTTGGCGCCTTATTGTCCCGTTTGCCAATAAAAATTAAGGTTTATTGCTTTTATTGAAAAAACAAGCACATGGACCCCCAGTTTTTTCTTTTGCAATCAATCAAGTTCTGTTTCAAGAACACTCCGCCAAAATTTTAAGAAAAAATCAACGATAGAATTTTTTCTGCACTTCTGTGTAGACGCAAAAATATTTTCATCTTCTTTATTTCACTTGTATTAAACGAATTTAGGATATAATTATTTATTTCAACCGTTAACTTGTTACAGCATGCTGATGCCATGGATCAAGGGAACATTTTACAAAAAAACCCGGTTGAATTATATCTCAAAAAGTAAGTCATGAAGGTATATTTTTCTTTGCATATTTCAAAAGTACACATCGAAATTGACCTTCTACCAAAATTTCAAGAAAAAATCAATGAGGGATCTCTACTGTATCGTATGCCCTTAATTAAAACTGCCTTATATCTCACTTTATTATCATGACCGTCTTAAACATCACTGACGCAGAAATATTTGAAACAAATGTACATACAAATAAGAAGATGTGGTATGAGTGACAATGAGACAACTCTCAATCCAAGTCACAATGTATAAAAAGTTAACAATTATAGGTCAAAGTACGGTCTTCAACACGGAGCCAGGGCCCTGTCTTCTATATGTCTATTACAATTAACTGACAAGTTTTCTATTTTATGTTATATGCCATGTATGCCAAACAGGATAAAACGCATGGTGACTCAATTTTTTCTGTTTGTATTCTGAAAGCATTTAATAAGAGCTATCTTCTCACATTTTATTTTGAAATTCTATCATTCATTTTACCTTCAAATATTCATATAATGATACCTTAAAAATTTCTCTGTATAATCTATACAAAATGTTTCATTTTTTTTCACAGCATGTAGCTTGAAAACAAATTGGTGACCTATCATTGGGTTTTTCATATTTTTAACATATCACAATATATACTACATCTTCAACAAAGGATATAAGGAAAAATTCTATCAATTTTCGTTTATACTTCCATACTACCATTAGTGGAAATTTCGATTATTTAGTAGTGCTTGTAACTTGACAATGTCCTTGTACCCATAAAAATTCACACAAAAGTCACCATAACAGTAACTTGTTTTTGTCGAAAAGAAAATTAAAAGTTCGAGTCTATGATACTAAACCTATATGTAGGCCGCAACCCTTTACATGCATGTCGCAAGAAGATGTAAAAAAATATTTAAGAAAAACTGGGAATTGATACTGGAACAGAACTGAAATTAAATGTATTTCTGATGTTTAGGTTGTTTTCTTTTTATCAAAATATTTTTCTCTTTCTCGAAAAATCAAACAGACATACAGCAATGTACATAGCGCAGTAAGCAAAAGAAAGCAATTACAAGATTAATACTTTTTAAACCCATAAACACAGCTGTTAGAAACTCTTTACAGCAACAAGATGACTTATTTTCTCGTTTGAATTGTTTTATGTCGTGACCTTTTAGAGCTTACTATTCGGTATAGAGTTTCTCATTGTTGAGGGCTGTATGGTGACATATGGTTGCTTTCGTCTGTCATTTGGCTCTGGTGGATATTTTTTGATTTTAAATTTATGTTATTCTCTGTATAAACGGTCAAACTATTTATTCTGAATATTTATTAATAAATCGTAAAATTGAATAATCTCCAGCATACACCACGAGAGAGAGATGTGTATTATCGGTTGATTTATTATTGTGTTGCTAAATATCAGAGTCAATTTGATGTAGCCCCCTGTCACGTATGATATCGTTAATTATCGCGGGATTTAAACTCAAACGCGCATAAGATTTCGAGATCAGCGTTGATAAGTCGCTTATGTGAAACTGGTCTATTTCTCAATAATTTAACAACACTATTTGTCTAATATTTTTAGCTTGAAAGTGCTAAAGATGACAGATATTCCAATGAAGGAAGACTAAAGATTTTACAAGATAACCTTTCAAGGAAAGATGCAGAGTTGGGAGACATAAGACAAGAAAGAGCTAAATATATAGAACAACAGAAAAGGGAACAAACAGAGAAAGAAAAAAACTTACAGACTGAAGTTGACAAGCTGACTACACAGTTACAATTCAAAGACAAGGAACTGGATAATTTCAGGGACAGATGTAGAACATTAGAATCAGCTTCTGCTGCAGGGCCCAGTGTCAGTCCTGTTCGTAGTCCTCGTGTATCAAGTCCTGTTGTTAAGAAGCAGAAAACAGAAGAAAAATCACCCAAGGGACGGTCATCATTTCCTACGTCACAAAGTTTTATGGCTGAAAATTTTATGACACAACCATCAACAAGTCGAGCTGGTTACAAACTGGTAGAAACAAGAGATGAAGGTAGTTCTGGTAGTGTAATAGATAGCTATAGATACATTATTAAAAAAAAAGTCTTGTAATCTTGAACGTCCAGCAGGTTTGTGCATTTTGTTGACATTATGTTAATAAATGAATGGACTTACAGGACAAACTGAATTATTTGTCAGCATCAAGGGTCCGGAAACGGTCATATTTGCCAGTCATGTCCTAAACTGAAAGCTATTTGTCCTAAACGGCAGATTGGGATTTAGGACAAAATATTTTTTTCTTACAGAAATAATTTCGGTCATTTCAATGAGATCGGTTTTAATTTCTTTATTGCCATTTTGCACTTGTTTTTGTTTTGTAATCCCTTTCCTGTAATAAAACTGCCACTCCAGTACAGTATGATGAGTCCTGAAGGCCCTCCTAATAATCATATTAATGCCTCTGGGAAATATTGGCTAATGATCGCTAATCACTTTTTACCTGTGTTTTTAATTCACACCTGACAGTGATCACAAGCTCAGAACTAATGTTATAAAGAAATTAAAATTCCATGACAACTGTCTTCATTATTCAATTACTTTTCAGCAAAGAAAAATCGACAATTCTGAGTTAAAATTAAAATTTGATTTAATTTATGTTAAAGAAGTAATTTTTTGAGTCAAACGTGTGCTTTATTTACTATGTAATAAGCATGTGTGAAATTGTCTTCACCAGATTACCCACTTAATTGTAATATGCATAATTTCATGCTAAATTAAATGAATGCAACTATTATCTGTTATGTTCAAACACATTTAAAGGTAATAAAATTAAAAATCCCTTGATTTCCTGTCAATATGATAAACAGAACGAATCCCTGAAATGAATCCAGACTTACTCCTATTTTAGTATTGATCGTGCACTTCCAGTTTTAATTTTCGTCTTCAAAAAGAAAGAAAGAAATGTCAGCGATGTCTGAGAAAATTTACCATTTTGAGTCATAAAATCATTTCAATTTTAAACTGTTGCATTCCATTAACTGATGGTAAGAAAATTCATGAAGTAAATGTGATGAAACAGTCAACACACGTTCTTGGATGTTATGAATCTAGTGTGAATAATTTCGACAGTTTGAAAAAATATCCGGATCCTTGGTCAGCATCATGTAGAAATACAGAAACTTTGGTGTAGGTTTGACAGCAAGTAACCAAAATGATATGACAAGACCATGATAACCATATACATTTAGCATTCAATGCTGTTTCAGTCATTGGCGATGGCAATAATTGCTAAAGTGTTATGATTAGGTCAGTTTCAAAGGAACCAGAACTGGCAAATCAATTTTTATTTTGTATGCAGTTGTATTAATATCTGCATATCTCATTTCCATGGAGATTATTTGGCCCTGCCTCCTCAGATGATTGACTTTGAAAGTTTTCCATAGCTGCCATTTAAATTTCAACATTTGCATTATACACTCTAAATTACAAACAAGCATAACATATCTCTGTGTAAACAGTCTCAACTGAGTGCCTTTAGACCACAACTGTTCAGCAATGTGGTGAATAAACCCTTGTATGTAGGCTTTGATCCAATTTTTATATCAATCTTGAAATATTTTGTAGGTACCATGGCCATGGCAACAGAGCAGCCAATTAATGCAGAATCTTCAAATCCTAGACATTTTAGGCTAAAATTAAGATGCCCAAGAGGTACACATAAATAATAAATTATACACTTTGATGAAAAAAAAAAAAAACTCAGAAGAAATGATATCTTAAATATAAAGTTTAAATAAATTAAGATGAGATCTTTTCTGCAAATAAACAGATGGATGGTAATCTTCAACCATACACAGGACAAGAGCATGTTAATGTGGTATAAATATTAACCCCACACTGAACTATACAGATATTTGTATGTGCTAGCTCACAAGATAGCAGCCCTTAGGGAGACATATTACTCAACTGGAGACATTCTGACTTCATGACAACCAGTATAAAAATACAGAAATTTGGTATGATTGCCAATGAGACAAGTAAGAATTCAAAACATGTTAAAAATAATGATTTTTTAGCTACCTTCGTACTTTGGAATAGTTCTAAAGCCATAACCAATATTTAGTTTCTAACAGCCGTAATTTATATTTGTAATTCTTAATGTATGCTTGCAGTTGCAACCTAAAAGTTCTTATTTAAGAAATGTAGTTGTTATATTGAAGAATGATTATTGCGAACCCAATGAAAGTTTTCCACAGTGCCATCTCTATCTTGACCAGGTATTTAAACTTTTGCAAGTTCACCTGTCCTATTGAATAAATACAATAGCTATTGTTCTCTGTGTAGTTTATTCTCTGGGACCTTTAAATTTCTTCTAAGAGAAATCTATCATTCATTGATTAAATTACCTGAGTAAAAAAAAATTCTTACATATAGACAAAAATACTTCTTTTATACACATTAATTGGGTGTGATGATGTTTCTATTCAATATTATTGCGAACCCAATGAAAGTTTTCCACAGTGCCATCTCTATCTTGACCAGGTATTTAAACTTTTGCAAGTTCACCTGTCCTATTGAATAGATACAATAGCTATTGTTCTCTGTGTAGTTTATTCTCTGGGACCTTTAAATTTCTTCTAAGAGAAATCTATCATTCATTGATTAAATTACCTGTGTAAAAAAAAATTCTTATATATAGACAAAAATACTTTTTTTATACTCATTAATTGCGTGTGCTGATGTATTTATTCAATATTAATAATATATTTTCATTCAGTTTAATATAAACATTGATTCAATCATAAAAAGTTGATTTCTAACAAAAGTTTTATCAATGTTCCTATTGAAATTTTATTTTTTTTTGTTTAGTTATAGAATACATTTAAGAAGATCTTAATTTGAAACATCATTATTTTCAAGTTCTTATTCATGTCAAACAAATTTTTTTTTAAAAGGAACAATGTTGAAAGTTTTGTCAGAAATCAAATTTTTATGATTGAATCAATGTTTATATTAAACTGAATGAAAATATATTATTAATATTGAATAACTACATCATCACACGCAGTTAATGAGTATAAAAACAGTATTTTTGTCTATATGTAAGAAATTTTTTTTACTCAGGTAATTTAATCAATGAATGATAGATTTCTCTTAGAAGAAATTTAAAGGTCCCAGAGAATAAACTACACAGAGAACAATAGCTATTGTATCTATTCAATAGGACAGGTGAACTTGCAAAAGTTTAAATACCTGGTCAAGATAGAGATGGCACTGTGGAAAACTTTCATTGGGTTCGCAATAATATATATAAATTCACAGGTTAAGAAATATTCCTTTCTGTGAACAGGTGATGTTCCGGGTGTAGAACTGCTGGCAGATTTGTTAGATTCTGATCTAGGTACAGAAAAGTCTGGAGAAGAGAAAGGAATTGTGGGACTTTTACAGAAAAGGACTTCAGTAGTAGATTTACAATCTTTACAGTTTGATAGAGACAGCAGTAACTTATTATCACCAGTAAATAATAAAAGGTCACTATAACTTAAAGAATTCTAAATAAAATCGGCTAACAGTACATGTTAGAATTTGTATTGTCTGGCCTACGACAAATGTTGCAGTTGGCGAGACATAAGAATGCTTATTGGGTGGCAGCACCTGTGGCTTTAGAATTTTTGTTTAAAGCTACATTTTTTTTACATACTTTAAAAGTTACAAGAGCTGGTTTATCTATATCTTGTATACACATACCTTATGGTCTGAGGTTTGCAACATCATCAGTATTGCACATTAACCGTTATCAATTTGATCATATCATTTAAGGATGTACACCTTTGAGAAGCCAAAAATTTCTAGAATAAAACTTTTTTTCTTAACCTGATTTTTGGGTTTATATGACTATGAACGTAATTGATGAAGAAAAAATCATACGGTGGTGCACTTTTTTTTTTGCTACGGCCATTTGAAAGTACCTCATTTTTAATGATTTTCCCATTTTTCATCAATTTTTAAAATTTTTGGGCTATTATCATGAAAAAAATCAGTTTCACAAACTTTTTTTCATACTTTCACTAAAGATGAAGTGGACCAATCTGAATAAATTTAACTTAAAAAAACTATAGGTTGGTGTTAATATTAGAAAGTTTTATTTAAATTTGTTGCTTTTTCATGTCAAATTGACCGTGCTGTCAATTTTATAAATTTGTGATTTTTCTCTTTTTATAGAACAAAAAGCATATTATTTCAGCTTCTTTGTTTTAAATGATTGAAAAAAAACATATCTAAGAATTTTTAACAGAAAAAAAATGATATAGGATGTACATTTTTTTGGTAAAAATTATTTCTTTGTACTCCTCACCCCTTTTATCAACATTTTGGCTGACACTGACCGGAACAGTTATAAAATTTCAAAATTTTGTTACTCAAAAACTACTTATTGTAAGTACACAATTTTTTCACAGAGTTTAGTTTGATTATGATATTTTTTAAATTCATTAATATTTTCCACTTGTATCACATGTTTTGGAAATAATTCCCGAATGAGATTTCAACAAGACTGAAACATCAGAAGAATACATCCTTAAGATATATAGGCACATATAAACCTCTCTTTTGAACTCCAATCATTAAATTTAAAGTATATTATGCTCACAGTGGTATGTATGAAAATTTTTCAACAATTTCTTGTTTTGCAGAGTACTGGAATTGAAACATCAGCATTCATCAATTGTGTCTCCTGAAAAACCTGTCAGAAAATCTATTATCTCCCCTGACAGTTACTCTTCAGCAATTCATGGCATGAAATGTTTACTACGTAATCAACAGACTTTCCAAAGTAGAACAGAAACAAATATTGTTTTAACAGAAAATACATTAAATGGTGCTATATTAATTTTACCGATGATTGACGATTATTTAGCTCAGTATATTGACATGTTGAGAAGTAATTTAGATGCTAGAACATGTGTCAGTCCTCGTAGCTCTTATACTTCATCAGGTTCGTCTAAATCAAGTTTTGACAGTTCCATACAATCTTTGACTGGATCATTAGATATGTTATTAAAGGATAGTGCTGATTTTGCAAATAATTTAGAAAATATGGCTTTAGTGACACTACAAGTTTTACATAAATTGGTGTCATTTTCTACTGTTATACGGAACATTTTATTGAATGTGGAAAAAGGACTGCAACCTATGGAATCTACTGATGAGGTATACATATATATTTAATGAAACTAAAAGCTTCAATAGAGATTTAGAGAATTTTTAATCAACTACATGTATGTTAAGATAATCACTGAAACTGTGGTGCTTAAGTATAGTGGGGTCAGTACATAAATATACTAGGTTTCATTATTATTATTTAAGCAGCAGCATGGCTTTTGAAAGTCCATCAGAATATTAAAGAAAGGACCTAACAAATGTTAAAATAATTTTGGACTTAAAATTACATATTTTAAAACCCCTGATTTCTAAATGTAGATTGGTATCTTTGAAAAAAATACAATAAAACAAGCAGTCAGGTTATCTTCATGAAAGTACAAGAAGTGAAAACAAAACCAATATTGACCTTTACCTTAGAAGGTTAAATATTCAGTTGATAATTTAAATGATCCCCTAATACATGTATAGATAGATAATATTCTATGTCTACCACTTCAGTTGAACACAGTAGTAAATAGAAAAGTATATTGTATCATTAAATCTTTCAAGTTTTTAAACATTTTATTTTGTTGTTTTGTTGTTTTGATTACATAATTGTACTCTTAATTTTTGTACAGGGTGAGCAACCAATGGAAACAGATAAAAGTAGTCCTGAATCATCTCTAGATTCCGATTGGTCAATATCTTCAGAGAAATTTTCGAATCTTCTGGTTCTAAAGAAAGTAATAAAAATAGCTGATTGTGGTCAAAAGGTAAATAATATGAAGTTTAACATTATTAATTATCTATGAGCAAGTGGTGCGTCCATAACCTTTGTTATTACTTAGGTTTTCAGATCTGT
This sequence comes from Mytilus californianus, assembly GCF_021869535.1. NCBI lineage: Eukaryota > Metazoa > Mollusca > Bivalvia > Mytilida > Mytilidae > Mytilus > Mytilus californianus. The sequence continues at coordinate 2,427,184 of NW_026262581.1, forward strand.
CCTGCAGTCACTTTCTGTTTGACAATACATTGAACTTTTATTTTACCCACAGAGCAAAGAATGTTTCTTGTCTTATGTATTCTGGAATGATTTTAATACTCTGTCTCAAACCTTTATAAAGTTGAGTTGTGCTGTGTAAACAATTTTCAAATGATGTACAGTAACTTTCTATTTGGGGAGACTTTGAATATTTATTATACCAACGTTAACTGAGTCTTGAATTTTTTATCAGTTTCTAATTAAAGTGGGAATAAACTTTGCTCGACATGACATGCAACTTCTTGGTAATACTTGATAAAGACTGAACATTTATTGTTTTAGGAAAGGTGGTATAATAGTTTGGTTGTACAGAAATGTTTTGATATCTTGATTGTATTAGGAACTAACACTACAGAAGAACAGCTTGTAAGGTAGGGTTTTGTATTAGGAACTGACACTACAGAAGAACAGCTTGTAAGGTATGGTTTTGTATTAGGAACTGTCACCACAGAAGAACAGCTTGTAAGGTATGGTTTTGTATTAGGAACTAACACTACAGAAGAACAGCTTGTAAGGTATGGTTTTGTATTAGGAACTGTCACCACAGAAGAACAGCTTGTTAGGTATGGTTTTGTATAAGGAACCGACACTACAGAAGAACAGCTTGTAAGGTATGGTTTTGTATTAGGAACTGACACTACAGAAGAACAGCTTGTAAGGTAGGGTTTTGTATTAGGAACTAACACTACAGAAGAACAGCTTGTAAGTAAGGTAGGGTTTTGTATTAGGAACTGACACTACAGAAGAACAGCTTGTAAGGTAGGGTTTTTTATTAGGAACTGACACCACAGAAGAACAGCTTGTAAGGTAGGGTTTTGTATTAGGAACTGACACTACAGAAGAACAGCTTGTAAGGTAGGGTTTTGTATTAGGAACTGACACTACAGAAGAACAGTTTGTAAGGTATGGTATTGTATTAGGAACTGACACTACAGAAGAACATCTTGTAAGGTATGGTTTTGTATTAGGAAGTGACACCACAGAAGAACATCTTGTAAGGTATGGTTTTGTATTAGGAACAGCTTGTAAGGTATGGTTTTGCATTTGTAATTGGTTACTTATACAAGTACAGTTTCATTAAAGGAAAGAATTGTTGATAAACCATTCATCTTGAGGTCTTATTTCCCTTTAGTTTTGACAACTTTTACAACTTTTTAAAACAAATAACTGGAGATTTGAAAACAATCACCCAATTTTCTTCCTACTAAATAAAATTTTTATGCCATGAAAGGGCAGATGGATTACATTAAAATTGGTACTCTCTACTGAGAATATATCCTCTGTAAGAAAACTAGCCTCAGGGTCAAGGAAAGTGGTTTTATATATTTTGACATCTGGTCAAAGTTGGGCTGTTAAATATGATGTCTTGTGTAGAGAGAGCACCATGCTCTTGGCACGTTTAGAACCCTTGCAACAACTCTCTGAGGGGCCAGTAGGTGGCCTATTGCAAGGCTAAATTTACTGTCCCAATCCAATTGTCTCTCATTTTCCAGTGGCAGTCCAACTATCCCTTACCTTTATCCCAGACTGCCTCTTATTACAGGACCTACCTATTGTATTTATTGTTAACTTGTTCCTGTCCTGAACATACATGAAATATTTGCCACTGGACGTTAAGCAACCAACCAAAAATCAATCAATATATATATTGGTAATCTTTTTCATGATCATTTTTGTCATATCTTTACAGTAATATGTTCTTGAACTGAATATTGTGATATACTGTTGATACTTTGTTTAAAACCACTTTCAGTCAAACAATTGGGAAAGACAGACATAGTCCTCACTTGATAAAGGTACCCATATCTTCTTTTGGTTCATACTTTTTAGGAGGCAAAACAGTTTGAAATCTTTACAACAGCTGGAAATTACAGGTCAATTACATGTTAATATATATAGGTCAATAGCTCTAATTAGTTTTGAATTTCATTAAGGTGAACAAAACTTCTGAGGGCAAATGTCCATCTTTGTTTGGAGCTCTCATGTTTTCTCGTACTACAGGTAAAATTGTGCAAGCATATTTCCTACTTTTTACAATTTATAAACTAGAATTAAAGAAGAAAATAAATAGACAGCAAGTTAATACTCTTTTCATATATTTTTTTTAGTTTACAGCCTGAAAATATCGGAAGAGTTTTGATAAATGCTTTAGACTGCAGGACAGATAAACAAATGGTGCTATGTGCTCTCCACCTCATCTCTACTTTGGTCCAGTATAACAAAGTTGTATCATCTTTATGTATTTGTACAGGTAAAGAAAATTATGTAACTGTACATTACTTACTGGTAATAGAAAGATTTGGAAATAATAATTAAAAATAGAATAAATAAAGATGTGTGCAATTCCCTGTAAACATAGATTGCAACTATAGATTACATTAGTGGACTACTTACCATTCTGGAGCACCTGATTTGAACTATCTATTGTTAAGAGGGGTTTATTTTGCTCAATAGTTTTCTGAGTAGTGCTTTGTGAACTAATTTTAGTGTATTTGTTTTTTTCTTTTGGCCATAGTATTGTCTGTTTTCATCGACTAATTGAATTTTATTTCCCCCTTGGCATTCTGCTCACTTGGCTGAAAGGACAGAGTGAGCTATCTCATCACATGCTGTCCATCATCTTCATCTGTTAAATTTAACAAAAATCTTCTCCTCTGAAACTAAAGCCAGAATCATCCTTTGGGTATCTTGTTCAAAAATTGTGTCTGACAACCCCGCTCTGCCAACCAACAGTGCTAAAAATAGAGCATAGGGGTAAAATGCCTTTTATATTGAAAACCGTTTACCGTAGATTGAAAAAAAAACTGACAGTGGTCGAAATTGCCAGTCAACTTATTGGAGTCATTGCTTAAATGATGATTTTTAATGTGTTTTGCCTATTATCTTGAAAACTATAATTGATAGTTTGTATCTTTAAAAATAAAAAGATGATCAGCAGGACAAGATCTACAAATATGTCAACATGACTGAAATTGTAAGTTTACTCTTTACAGGGTTATTGCCATTGAATGATATTTTTTTTACCAAAGATTGGCCATTTTTGAAGATAGTGAGCGACACAGGCTGTTTAGTAGTATATCTAGTACTAATTTCAGATATTTTGATAGTATTCATGTAAATATATGTCTTAGTTTTGTTTACATGTAAAAATACATAAGAAATACTAAAATTATTGCTTTCCCTTTCAATATAGAAAAATTCAGTTGGGTCAGAAAACATACTAGTAATCCATTTTTGGCAATAAATCTTGCTGTTTTAGTAAGTTCATTTAAATTTTTAATTGTTAAGATTCTTTAAACATTAAAAAATTGAAGATAGAATATTGAAATAGGTTCTAAGGGAATTCTTCTATACAATTAGTCTGGTTGGGATATGTACATTTGAAATTTGATATTTTTGTATTGAAATTTGGTAGTTTTTGTATTGATATTTGGTAGTTTTTGTATTGATATTTGGTAGTTTTTGTATTGAAATTTTGTAGTTTTTATACGACCGCAAAAAAATTTTGTGGTCGTATATTGGTATGATGTTGGCTTCGTCATCGTCATCGTCGTCGTCGTCGTCTGAAGACACATTGGTTTTCGCACTCTGACTTTAGTCGAAGTGAATGGATCTCTATGAAATTTTTCCTTAAGGTTCAATACCACAAAAGGAAGGTTGGGATTGATTTTGGGGGTTATGGTACCAACAGTTAAGGAATTAAGGGCCAAAAAGGGGCCAAAAATAAGCATTTTTGTAACTTCCAGACATAACTGGTGTGTTAGTGTATGGATCTCTCTGACATTGTACCACAAGGTTCCATATCACAAAGGGAATGCTAGGATTGATTTTGGGGGTAATTGCCTCAAAATTTTAGGAATTAGGGGCCAAAAAAGGGGCAAAAAACAAGCATTTTTCTAGTTTCATGATAATAACTTGTGTGTAAGTGTATGGATCTTTCTGAAATTGTACTACAAGGTTCCATATCACAAAGGGAAAGCTGGAATTGAGTTTGGGGGTAATACCCAAAACATTTAGGAATAAGGGGCCAAAAAGGGGCCAATAAGAAGCATTTTTGTCGAGCCTTCGACTTTTGTCGAAAAAGCGAGACATAGCGATCCTACATTCCGTCGGCGTCGTCGTCGGCGGCGGCGTCCACAAATATTCACTCTGTGGTTAAAGTTTTTGAAATTTTAATAACTTTCTTAAACTATCCTGGATTTCTACCAAACTTGGACAGAAGCTTGTTTATGATCATAAGATTATATTCAAAAGTAAATTTTGTAAAAAAAAAATTCCATTTTTTCCGTATTTTACTTATAAATGGACTTAGTTTTTCTGCCAGGAAACATTACATTCACTCTGTGGTTAAAGTTTTTGAAATTTTAATAACTTTCTTAAACTATCCTGGATTTCTACCAAACTTGGAAAGAAGCTTGTTTATGATCATAAGATAGTATCCAGAAGTAAATTTTGTAAAAAAAAATTCCATTTTTTCCGTATTTTACTTATAAATGGACTTAGTTTTTCTGCCAGTTAACATTACATTCACTCTGTGGTTAAAGTTTTTAAAATTTTAACAACTTTCTTAAACTATCCTGGATTTGTACTACACTTGGACAGAAGCTTATTTATGATCATAAGATAGTATCTAGAAGAAAATTTTGATAAAAATATGTTCCATTTTTTCCGTATTTTACTTATAAATGGACTTAGTTTTTCTTCCAGTTAACTTTACATACAGTCTGCAGTTAAAGTTTTAAAAACATTTATTAGATTCAAAAACCATCCTGGATTTTTACCAAACTTGGACAGAAGCTACTTACAATCAAAAGATAGTATAGAGAGGAATATTTTTATTAATTTTTTTCCTCATTTTTGTTGAGCCTGCAATTAACAGCAAAAGTAGGCGAGACACTGGGTTCCGCGGAACCCTTACGAATTTTTCTAGTTTCCAGACAAAAACTTGTGTTCAAGTGTATGGATCTCTCTGAAATTGTACTGCAAGGTACCATACCACAAAGGGAAGGCTGGGATTGATTTTGGGGGTAATTGCCTCAAAGTTTTAGGAATTAGGGGCCAAAAAGGGGCAAAAACAAGCATTTTTCTAGTTTCAGGACAATAACTTGTGTGTCATTGTATGGATATTTATGAAATTGTACTACAAGGTTCCATATCACAAAGGGAAAGCTGGGTTTTAGTTTGGGGGTAATTGCCCTAAACGTTTTGGAATTTGGGGCCAAAAAAGGGCCTAAAAACAAGCATTTTTCTAGTTTCCAGACAATAACTTGTGTTCAAGTGTATGGATCTCTCTGAAATTGTACTGCAAGGTACCATACCACAAAGGGAAGGCTGGGATTGAGTTTGGGGGTGATGAATCATAAGGGGGTTCAAAAAATTTGGGGGAGGGATTTTTTTTTCTTTAAAATTTTCCTTTTTAAATTGGTTATTTCTGATTTATATATAAAAGCAAATAATAATGATATGGTTTGAATAGGTAAATTAAAATTTTTTAAAGTTCTTAGACCACATTCATTCTGTGTCAGAAACCTATGCTGTGTCAAATATTTAATCACAATCCAAATTCAGTGCTGTATCAAGCTTGAATGTTGTGTCCATACTTGCCCCAACTGTTCAGGGTTCGACCTCTGCGGTCGTATCAAGCAGAGCATTTTATTGTATTTTACAGAAGGTTGTGTATTACTGAACATGTATCAGGCTTGTACAGATTTGATAGAAACAGAAACTGATGAAAGTGTGCTTGTTATAGGTAAACTGGTGAGTATGTAAGTCATAAAAGGAAACTTTATATGGAAACAAACTGATTTAATTTTATCAACAGACTGAAATGTTCACAGCAACAAAGGGTAGAAAATTGACTCATAATTAAATACAATTATTTCTAGGTGCAAAGCATGAGACATAAAAGATTAGAACAGAATCAAATAAACATAGTTATAAAAATAATAGTGGTATGATTGCCAATGAGACAACTCTCCACCAGAGACCAAATGACACATAAGATAACTAATAAATATTTTTTTTTTCTGTTCCATTTTTTGAGAATATTTGAAGCAGCAAGATTTTTACAAAGATAATGCCTGATATCATATTTGCTTGTTTACCTGCTACGTTAAAATGCATCTGTCTCATATAGTATTTTAGATTTCTGATTTCTTTAGAATTATCCCTTTGTTCAACAGAATTTTGAAAGGGGATATATTGCTTTATCTGGCTGTTAGCTAGTAAATACATTCATTGGTTCGTTCATTAATTCTGATTAAGATTTCAATTAGGTCCAGATTTTACCAAACACAAGTCAATGACAGTGATATTTAAAAATAACAACTAGTAGACTACAAAAGAAAGAATATTTTGTATTTGAAATTGTCAAGAAAGTTAGTGTAATTCTCTTTTAGAATTATTTCAGACTTTTCCTTTTGAAATGATAAATATAGTTTGAAAAATTGTGGTCACTTCAATCAATGCTTGAAATATCTATATTAAAGCAGTGTATCTATATGATTTTGTGTTTTTATTTCAGGTTTTAGAAATATTACTTTCAATTCAGAATGTACACAAAGGAGGTATTGTATTGCTGTGTGAAGCTGGGTGTACCTGTAGCGTAAAGGTAAACAAAAACTCAAATAATTGGCACCAGATAGATAAATGGTAATGGTAAACAACAAAAACTCAAATAATTGGCATCAGATAGTCAGATAAATGTTAACATTTAACAACAAAAATGCAAACAATTGGCATCAGATAGTCAGATAAATGTTAACAGTGAACAACAAAAACTCCAATAATTGGCATCAGATAGTCGGATAAATGTTAACAGTAAACAACAAAAACTCAAATAATTGGCATCAGATAGTCAGATAAATGTTAACAATAAACAACAAAAACTCAAATAATTGGAATCAGATAGTTGGATAAATGTTAACAGTAAACAACAAAAACTCCAATAATTGGCATCAGATAGTCAGATAAATGTTAACGGTAAACAACAAAAACTCCAATAATTGGCATCAGATAGTCGGATAAATGTTAACAGTAAACAACAAAAACTCAAATAATTGGCATCAGATAGTCAGATAAATGTTAACAGTAAACAACAAAAACTCAAATAATTGGCATCAGATAGTCAGATAAATGTTAACAGTAAACAACAAAAACTCCAATAATTGGCATCAGATAGTCGGATAAATGTTAACAGTAAACAACAAAAACTCCAATAATTGGCATCAGATAGTCGGATAAATGTTAACAGTAAACAACAAAAACTCCAATAATTGGCATCAGATAGTCAGATAAATGTTAACAGTAAACAACAAAAACTCAAATAATTGGCATCAGATAGTCAGATAAATGTTAACAGTAAACAACAAAAACTCAAATAATTGGCATCAGATAGTCAGATAAATGTTAACAACAAAAAATTATTTTAGTCTTGCCTGCAACAAATGTTGCAATATGAGGCTTAGGCATAATCCTTTTGGTAGTGTTTGTGGCTTAGGCATACTCCTTTTGGTAGTGTTTGTGGCTTAGGCATACTCCTTTTGGTAGTGTTTGTGGCTTAGGCATACTCCTTTTGGTAGTGTTTGTGGCTTCAGCATATAATTATAATTAGTTTGTGATTCAATTATACATGTGTAATATATCTCTGTGTTAACAGTTTATTATATCCCTCGCTACTCAGACTCACTCACTCACTTTATATCAGATTACAACCTTAGATGTTTTGTCACATATAATGAGAGGAAAAAATTGCCTTTAAGTATTAACTTTTAATTCAAATAGATGCTTTATTAATCATATCAAATATCAAGTGTAACCATTTATATTGGTTTTGATATTATAAACCATTAGTAATGCAAACCAGCTATAATGTCTTGGAACCATTTTTATACTAGAAAATGGACAAATTGAATTCCATAAAGACATAGAAAATAATATAAGAAAATTATACATTGTAGGTGGTACAGACAGTTGTATTACTGGTACACAAATTGCTAAAGATTTATGAGAACTGTTTGAACCAGTTTATCTTAGATGATATCATTAAAGGTTTACAGTTGTTACATATGATGTCACAAAAACAAGACACTTTTGCTGATAATCATTTTCATGTGGAACATCAGTATGTTCAATTTGTGTGTGGTCTGATTAAAGTCCTAAAAGATCTACCTGGCAATTATGAACCTGAAAGTAAGTGTGATCATATCTGGTATTTCAGTTACAACTATTAGTCTAATTAAACAACTGTCACAACTATCGGTCAAATTATAGAATTGTCACAACTATCTGTCAAGTTTAACAATTGTCACAACTATCGCTCAAATTAAACAGTTGTCACAACTATTGGTCAAACTAAACACTTGTCAAAACTATCAGTCAAAGAGAGGCAGAAGATACCAATGGAATATTCAAACTGAAAACGCAACGGCAAAGACAACATAAATAACCAAAAACCAACAACAGGAACCCAACAAAAAACCAGCTGTGATCTCAGGTGCTCTGATTTGGTAAGCAGATCCTGCTCCACATGTGGCACCCATCAAAGTAAACAATTGTCACAACTATCAGTCAGTGTAAGCAAAAGCAACTGTCACAAATATCAGTCAAATAGGACAATTGTCAAATCTAAAATGCTTATATATAGGTAAAAAAAGATTTCTAAGCATTTCTTACCTATTTCATGCTGAATACAAATAGAAATTATACCTGTAACATTATACATTTATTTGTATAGTTTTAGGGCTTTTGTTAAGAATATAAGCAGTAAACTTTACAGAAATAGAAACTCTAAAGAATTTCATTTAAAAGTAAGAGAAAATGCTTGCTCATGCCATAAGAGTTGTGTTATGTCTGGGATATAACAAGAAAACATTGTGAAAAGCTTTACTTATGATGTTTTTTTGTAATTTGGAGTTTACCAGTTTATAACGGTATTTATTTTAGCTCATAAAAAAATAGGGACAATAATTTTCCTATGATTAAGTCTTTTTTATCTAAATTTAGTTCTTGGTTAATAAAAGACTTCTTCTTCTCCTAATTATTTGATTGTATTTATTTTTTAGTAATGGCACTTGGTGATTTATGGGATTTTAATCAAGATGATTCAGAGTTAATTCAAGAGAGTGATGAGGAACCAGGCTAAAACTATTTTATATTTTCATCAATGTACTAATAAATTTAACCTGATTCTTAGCTGTCATACTTCAAAATACATTTTACAAACATGTTTTCAAAATATATATAGACCTATTGATAATACTCTCAGTAGCCAAATATCTTATCTTCTAAAAATATGTTTTGTGTGTTATGATTTAAATTTGCACGCAATGAAACTATGTTAACATGATTTTAACTTCTAAAGTTTTCTTGCAAATAATTCTACTGCTCTTTTCATGTATTTATAACAAGAATATAATGTTAAGAAAATTATAATACAAAACCTTCAGTGAAATTTGGTTACAGTAAATTCAATAATTTTGTGCATTTCATTATTTTGATTTTGTTGATCAACAGACAATAATACAAGATTGATTAATCAGGAAATGATGCATAAAAATGATAAGGTGATGAGAGTTAGAATATAAGGTCTTAATAAAACATAAAAATAATAAAGTGATGAGAGTTAGAATATAAGGTCTTAATAAAACAATGAAATAATAAAATGATGAGAGTTAGAATATAAGGTCTTAATAAAACATAAAAATAATAAAGTGATGAGAGTTAGAATATAAGGTTTAATAAAACATAAAAATAATAAAGTGATGAGAGTTAGAATATAAGGTCTTAATAAAACATAAAAATAATAAAATGATGAGAGTTAGAATATAAGGTCTTAATAAAACATAAAAATAATAAAGTGATGAGAGTTAGAATAAAAGGTCTTAATAAAACATAAAAATAATAAAGTGATGAGAGTTAGAATATAAGGTCTTAATAAAACATAAAAATAATAAAGTGATGAGAGTTAGAATATAAGGTCTTAATAAAACATAAAAATAAGTCTTAATAAAACATAAAAATAATAAGGTGCACACAATAATTTCTGAATTTACAGTATAATAACATGGAAATATTTCTGAATTTACAGTAATTTGTGGATATGTAATACATGTACCATAGTTATAGTACTTTCATATTATTTATAGATAAGTATAATTAACATTTTTGGTTTCACATTTTACAGTTGTTAATTGTTGCTATTTAAATTGTTTTCTTGTTTGTTATAAGTTGTTGATAAATTCTGTAATGTGTAAATAATATGTGTATATATAATTATAAATTTACAGATTTTAGAAATTATGACACTTTATATTCATCAAATAAATAAATTAAAAAATTAAAAAGGGTTGTTCTGTATCGAAATATACAAGCCCAATCAAAATTTCTATTAATGCAACTCCTGAACATGCATGAAATATTTGCCACTGGATAGTTGTCTCATTGGCAATCCTACCACATCTCCTTATTTTTATATTACTCAAACAACAATTAATCAATCTATCCATGCAAGTCTTGCAAATTTATATTTCATGCATATTAAGGACAATTTTTGTTGAGTCTGCAAAATTTTGTTGTGATAGCAAGACATAGTGATCCTACATTCGGTTGTTGATGTGAACATTTTGGTTTAGTTTGTGGTTAAATTTTTTTTAAACATCAATTACTTTGTCAAACCTTCTTGGAATTTTAGAATATTGGACAGAAGCTTTTTATGATCAAAAGAAAGTATCAAGAGTTAATTTTTGAAAATATTTTACTCTTGATACTTTCTTTTGATCATAAAAGCTTCTGTCCAATATTCTAAAATTTCATGTTTCTGTATTTTACTGATTAAAGAACTTATTTTGTTTTTTTTGTCAATCTTTATAGGAGTGATTGCCCTTAAATGAGATTTTTTTTTACCCCCTTTTTTGTTTTGAGAAAAAACTTAAGAAGATAGAGAGAAACTAAACAGACAAAATGATCAGCAATACAAGAGCAACAAAAAAGAGATTTTTGTCATGAATTCTATTCTCGTCTACAATGTTGGAGAGTGTTCTTTGTTGAATATGCACATAGACCTAGGTGAGTGACACAGGCTCTTTAGAGCCTCTATTTTTATCTTTTTTGTGACAAAAGTTGCAGATGGTGAGACATAGAGATTACAATCTGGTGGCAGCAATGGTGTAAACTATTTGTATAAAGCTTTATATTTTGTGTACAGATGTTAGGAAGTTTTCCTGTCATAAAATATCCATTGTCCTTGACCTCATTTTCATGGTTTAAAGACTGCCTTAAAAAAAACTATGTTTTTTTGTCATTCTGAGAAATAGGATAACTAAATTAATATATGGGATCCTTGCAAGGAGTACATGTCTGTCAGACAGTGTTGAGACATCTGACCTCATTGGATGAGTGATCAAGGTTAAGTTTTCTTTGTGAGGTCATTTTCTCAGATACAATAAGCATTTGGTCAACTGTATTTGGTGTATGAAATGATTGTACATGTCTCGAAAGTTTCATCTGACCATGACTTCATTTTCGTGGTTCATCAGGCAATGTTAAGTTTTCATGGTAAAGCAAAAGGTTATGTATATTTGATGTATGGAATAATTTTAGAAGCTGATCTTCAATATAAAAAAAACCTGAAAAAAATTTCCATATTTTATTGATAAATGGACATACTTTTTACAGTCAACATTACACTTTTACACTGACAGTATCAATTGCAGGGGAGACAAGGGGTTCCATGGAACCTTTTACAAATTTTTATGCAGGAAACCATGAAAAGAAAAAAGAAAAATGTTTTGACTTCCTTTATTTTAAAGGGGCACTAGCTACGAGATATATAAAAAATCTAATATATGATTTTTTTTTTGTTCAATCATTAATGAAAGTGAAATAGTGAAATAATTATTTGCTTTTAGCTGCCAGTATGGTTCAATTTTGTCAAAATAAGCTAAGAAACATTGATGATGAATTATTCACTTGCAAGTGAATAATTCGTCCTCATTGAATCCAAATTCATGTGAACTTAAATTTAACCCCTTAGCTAGAGATGGATAACACGTGAATTGTATGTGTAAAGTTATTTAAAGGAAAAGAATGTCAATATTGAAAGTGAAACAAAGGTAAATCATTTGATTGACTGATCCGATCCACAAAAAATCATTCTTATACAGGTAAAAACGATTATAAACATATATTCTTTATCTATAATATGAAATTAAAGACCTAGAAAAATCCAATAGCACAAGATCGCTTAATCTATTTATATCTTTATTTATGTTTACATCGCTTATATGGTAATCGGATGACTTTGGAGGTCAACTTGATAGTTAATTAGATGGTGTCTAGACTAAAATACACACGAAACGAAGCTACGTGTTATCATGCCCATGTCCTGTTAACTGTTTATTTTAGATTTTTAATAGTTTGGATAAATGTTTTACATTGTTATAAATCAAATATGAGAATTTGAGTCAAATCGGTGAACATGAATTTGACAGCTAGTGCCCCTTTAAGCTCACATGGACTTTGAAGCTAAGGTTTCATGTCTCCATTGTCTGTTATCATTGTAAAAAAACATCAAAAAAAGCAAATTACAACTAAATGTTGAAAAAAAATCATCCTTTGACTTATTTTGCTTTGCTATTAAATTGACAATCCCACCAACTGTCCAACATGGCAGTTGTTACTTAAAGTAGAACAAGAGGAGAGATTCTACATAAACATTTTAGTAAAAATCCAGAATTCATTTCAGCTGCCATTGACTTTTAAATCTTTTTCTATCAGTTGTCTTTGAAATGTACCAATTAATACCATAATTGTGACAATCATTCTTTGTCTAAAAGTTATATTAGCAGTCACTGCAGGGTTAGATTAAATGGGGACCTTTGAACTGTATAATGTAATGTTATCATTGCATTCACCATTAATTGTGACCACTTCTTTAATATAAGAGAAAGAAAATACAATTTACACAGAAATTATATTTGTCTCACCTCAATGAAGTCAAGATGTTGTGCTGTTTCAGACGGCATGAGTGGCAACAATTTGTTAAAGTTTGTGATTGGGTCAGTTTAAGGGAAACAATTAATGGTAAGTCAATATTTAAGTATGCAGTTGTATTAGCAATGGCACATTATCCCCCCCCCCCTTTTTTCCAAGTCATGGTCTATTGACTGAAACTTTTGCAGTCAGGCTTATCTCTTTATTATTTTGGCACTGCACCTTTTGGATGGTTCATAGACTTTGAATAAATGTTTTTCAAAGTTTACATGTTAAAGTATTGCCATTTTGTTTTCAACGTTTGCATTTAGTGAAGATTTTACTATCAAAATTAAATACAGAAAAGACATATATCTGTGTGAACAGTTCAATAAAAAAAAAAACTTACTCTAACCAAACTGAGAAGAATTGATACCTTAATGATGCCTATAAGCACTATGGTTGAAGTCCCTTACCATAATGGCAGCCTACATGCATGGTTATCAACATTGCTATAACAAAAGAAAAGAAGGTTTCTGTCAGTCACAGTATTTGTTTCACTCACAAGATCTGAAAATGTCCATTAGAAAGCAACCAATGACACCAAAAAAATTAAAATCCAGAAGTCAACAAACAGTTTTAAACAGTATCCAATACAATTTGACCAGCTCTTATACAATTGTCTATTTCAGTATCCAGTACAATTTGACCAGCTCTTATACAATTGTCCATTTCAGTATCCAATACAATTTGACCAGCTCTTATACAATTGTCCATTTCAGTATCCAATACAATTTGACCAGCTCTTATACAATTGTCTATTTCAGTATCCAATACAATTTGACCAGCTTTTATACAGTTGTCTATTTCAGTATCCAATACAGTTTGACCAGCTCTTATACAATTGTCTATTTCAGTATCTAAAGGATTGTGGGTAATTTCATTGTTCGTACCCCAAAATGAAAATTATGTCACCTCATTGGTTTAATTCCCATTGTTTAGGACATTGTTAGCCAATGTCAATGTTTTTGGTGTACGCTTGTGAAAATATTACCCAGAATTCATTTAATAGATTCTAAAAAGGTGAATTGCAGTTAGTTTTTTATTGCAATTTTGACAGGTCAATACCAAATATTTTTATCTAGGGTAAAATCCATTTTTTACAGTTATTCTTTAAATGTCCTTGGTTTGAAAAATAGTGAAGGAATTTAACAGAGCTACTGAAAATCTGCCATCAACACAAAATTTCTAAAATGACAAAATATATTGAGAGTTATAAAAGATAACCACAGATGATATTACTGACAAGAACAGGCACAAAAATTCTGGGGTTTGTTTTGTGATGTCAATCCTCTCCTTTTTTAATCTTTCACAGTGGAATGACAAAAGGTACGAATAAAAGAACTTCCAATAAAAGTAAGTGATATCTGACAAAAAAACTCTATATAATATAATGGTAAAAAAAAACAAGTATAGGCAAAACAAAAATGATTAAACAATATTGGGTAAAGGAATGCTCTTAGTCACTGAAAGTGAATTTAAAATACATTTTTATGCCCCCCGCCCTTGCGGAGGGGGCATTAAGTTTTACCCTTGTCTGTCCCAAAGTTGGTTTCCGTTCTCTAACTTAAGTTTGCCTCAACCAAATTTTATGTAACTTATACACAATGCTAATTACCACAAAACACAGATCAAGTTTGAATTTTGGTGGCATTACTTTAACCATTCTAGAGTTATGCCCTTTTACAAATTGAAAAAATGCTGAATTTTTCCTTTCCGTTCTCTAACTTTGCCTTAACCAATTCTTATGACACTTATAAACAATGCTTACTACCACAAAATACAGATCAAGTTTGAATTTTGGTTGTGTCAGTTTCACCGTTCTAGAGTTATGCCCGTTTACAAATGGAAAAATCGCTGAATTTTTCGTTTCCATTCTGTAACTTAAGTTAACCTCAACCAAATGTTATGAAACTTATACACAATGCTTATTACCACAAAATACAGATCAAGTTTGAATTTTGGTGGTGTCACTTTTACTGTTCTAGAGTTATGCCTATTACAAATGGAAAAATCCCTGAATTTTTCGTTTCCGTTCTCTAACTACAGTTTGCCTCAACCAAATGTTATGAAACTTTTACACAATACTTATTACCACAAAACTCAGATCAAGTACAAATTTCGGTAGCGTCACTTTTACCTTTCTTCAGTTATGTCCCTTTATAACTTTATATGATATGCAAAGGGGGGGGGGCTTCATCTGTGTCCCATGGACACATTCCCCGTTTATTTTGTACCTAACTTGCACTCTGATATGCCATCTTAATCTCTAATATAGTTTGCTGTACATCATAATAGCTTTAATACAACAATGTAATAAACAGCACAGGATTCTAGTAGTGCAGTACACCTGGGACTATTATACTGTTAGTATAATAGTCCCAGAGTACATAGAGTAGAGAGGTATAGAAGTATAGAAGTATATATTCAGATAAAGACTATATATATATTTGCAATTCAGGGGCCAGATAATAGCTCTTATCATACTATTACCTGTTTACATTTTGTAGCAACAACAAAATACCCTTAAGATTGAGCGCCATCTATTTGAGCCATTGAGATGTCATCAGATGAAGTTTTCCCATAAGGCTTATAATAATAATAATATAATAAGTTCTTTATTTAAGGAGGGTAACTCAATTAGAACTAGTCTAATTTTCATTGAGGTCCTCAAACAAAATACATGTATACAGTTAACACTCATACATCAAAATACAATATATATATACAAATCAATCATTCAAACATTTAAATGGTAACAATTAATAAAGTTTTCATATTCTAACCATATATGTGACCAATCCTTTAAAGCAAAGTTTTGAAAGAATAAGAGGAGGGGAAACATGACAATCATCATGGAAGTGATTTTTATATATATTAAATCAAACTTTTATTGCTATATAAACCAACTTATACGATTTGTGACAAAAACAACATTAACTTAATGACAAGAAAAAAGCATGTATAATCATATTAAACAAACTAATGAAAATAGTTCAAAATTCAATTATGAGTCCCCTATCCTTAGTGCCAATGACTTTTTAATAAAGGAACCTATGCTTTACCTGTTTTTGTGTTGATGGGCAAAGAATATTTATCATTTTTTCATTTTCATTGAGGCTATCAAAATTTTCTCTACTTTTAGCCTTTGTTAATTTTTCAATAAAAACTGGTCTAATGGAAGCGTTTTTCCTGCAATACAAAAGAAAATGTTTTTCATCCTCAATTGTATTGCAGGACTGACACAAACTGTTTTCCCTAGGGATTTTTAGGTGTCTCCCTTTTTCTATTAATAAATTATGATCACTTAATCTAAATTTAGTGATATTACGTCTATTTTCAAATATATTATAGAGTTCAGATATGTTTCTATTTTATTACTTTGTTTTAATGTTTTATATAATAGAAGTGCTATTATCTATTTTCTCAAATTTATGTTTATATAATTTTTCATAATTACAAACGAAAGTGAACCAACGCCTGGTGAGTCTGTAGTGAGTTAGAGTCCCTGAAGTGGATACCTCGGGTATGCAGGGTCGTTATGATGAAACACAATAATGTAGAAAGTCTTATAACAACAACACTGGAGGGACTGCTGCAGAAAATTTATTGATCGACATGTTTCGGTGCCTAGGGCACCGTCATCAGGATCTGATCCTGATGACGGTGCCCTAGGCACCGAAACATGTCGATCAATAAATTTTCTGCAGCAGTCCCTCCAGTGTTGTTGTTATAAGACTTTCTAAATTTTTCATAATGATTAAGGAGTTTAACTTTTAATTCAGTTTTAAGTGTTTTTATTTGGTTTAGATTCTTACACTCCTCAATATGTTTAAAATCTGCATTTGCTTCCTTTGCAATGTTTTTTATATACGTAAACCATGTGTAACATCCTGCTGAGTCTAGATTCTTTGATAGAGTGAAAGCCTCATATAATACCCTAGGGATTTATACAATTATTTAGAAGTCTTGTTAAATATAGTAAACTTTGGACCTTTATTTTTAATTCTAATGGATAGCGACTTAATTCTTTTCTAACTGCTAAATTTGATGCATTTTTTCGTGTTCCCAAAATATATTTACAAAATGATAAATGAAGTTTTTCAAAACAAGTTTTATCAATAAAATCAAGAAAGGCGATTTCTTTATGGGATACATTTGCCCTCTGGACAGCTCTATATAATGTTATATATGTATCCATAAAAGTAACCTCTGAGTTATATGTAGCAATTGGTTCCACCATAGTATTGAACAAACTACATGCTACTTTAATAGGGATATTATTTAAAGAACCAGTATAGGATTTAATAGCAAACATTACCTTTTTCGCCTTTTTTACTAGTTCTTCAGAGCTATGATTAAAATTGCCATTACTTTTAATAAGAATACCTAAAAATTTATATTCTGAAACATTTATCAAATTTATATCTTTATATTTAACAAAAGATTGTTCTAATTTAATGTTTTTGTTTTGCACAATCATAGTTTTAGTTTTGTTAACATTTAGTGTAAGTTGCCAGGTGTCACAATATTCTTCTAAATTATTTAAGCTATTTTGCAAACCTTGTTTATTTTCTGAAAGTATAAGTAGATCATCTGCAAACATAAGACAATTTACCTCAGAAGAAACTAATTTTAAAGGATAATTATCATTTTTTGAGAGTTCACTTTCAATATCATTTATAAAAAGATTAAACAAAGTGGGGCTTAAAGAATCTCCTTGTTTCACCCCTCTTGATATTTCAAAAAAGTCTGAGTGCTGATTCTGCACTTTGGTAGCCGATTTAGTGTTAATATATTGTTGTTTAATAATATTATAAAAATTTTTACCAACTCCTAGGTTATAAAGTTTATAAAGGAGGGCTTTTCTCCATACGGAGTCAAAGGCCTTCCTTAGATCTACAAAGCATGCATATATTTTCTTTTTATTTTTATGTAAATATTTATTTATTAATGATTTTAATACAAAGACACTGTCAGAAGTCCTATGATTTTTACAAAAACTAAATTGACTTTTACTGACAGCAGCTTCCATTTTTTTTTATAAGTCTTTCATTTAAGATAGCATTAAATAATTTTGGTAGACAATCTATTAAGGAGACACCTCTATAATTACTAGGATCGCTTTTATCTCCTGCTTTGTGATTAAAGAACATCCAAGAACACATGTGTTATAGACCCATTGGTGGACTTCAGCTGTTGTCTGCTTTATGGTCGGGTTGTTGTCTCTTTGACACATTCCCCATTTCCATTCTCAATTTCACATTCCCCATTTCCATTCTCAATTTTAAGTTAAAATAAAAATTTACCGAATAGGCCTGATTACCACCAGTTATCATGAATGAGCTATTCAATGAGTTAACAAAACTTGATATAAACAAATCATCTGGTATGGATAATATTGGACCAAAAATCCTAAGATTACGTAAGTGCCCCTTTTATTGCATCACCTCTCACATATATATTTAACAGAATGATAGATACTGGTATATATTCTTCTTTACTGAAGAATGCTAAGGTAACACCAGTTTTCAAGGATGGTGACAAGCTTTTAGCAACAAATTACAGACCTATATCTGTTCTTCCATCTTTATCAAAATTAATAGAAAGACATGTTTCTAATAAAATGTACAAATACTTATCTAAACTTAAACTTTACCATCCTACACAATCTGGTTTCAGGCCGCAGCATTCTTGTCAAACTGCACTTATTAATATCATTGACAAATGGTTGCAAGAAATGAATGATGGTAATTTAAACCTAGCAATTTTATTAGATTTTAAAAAAGCTTTTGATTTGGTAGATCATGACATTCTTTGTTTAAAGCTTGAAATTTATGGATTTAGTGAGGCTACTGTTAGTTTTTTCAAGTCATACCTGAATAACAGAAAACAGCAGGTAAACATTTGTAATGTTTATTCTGAACAACAACATGTAAAATTTGGTGTCCCCCAAGGTTCTATACTTGGTCCTCTTTTGTTTGTGTTATTTATAAACGACCTTCCCTTATGCATTGAAAATTGTGAAGAGGATTTGTTTTGGATCGGTTATTTATTTTCTGCACTGTTGAAGCAAGATTTTTCATTTTCATTAAAACAAGGGACTGATTATTTATTTTCACAACTATATTAATAATATTTGAAAACATACAATTTTTAAATTCATTTTTTATTATAATACATGTATAGTCAAGTCATTAATGTACCATTTAATCAGAATTAATCAGCATCCTCTGCGGAAATGAATCTTCTGAATTCCAAACTGCATATACATGGATTGCATACATACACGGTATTAGAGTTGGGCTGTGACTAGCCTCTTTTAAAAGTATTGCCAAATATATTTACGCCGAGCGGAGCGAGGCAAAAAAATTTTAAAGCCGCTGAAGGCCCCAAGAAACTATAAAACAAATGATGTTTTTTTTGTTTTTTGTTGTTGTTTCGGCATGCAGAATTTAAATCTTTTATACCTGTAAATTATATGGGGTTTTATTCAAATTAAGTTAAGAGGGGGCTGATTATCAGTGATATAACTATGTCAAGTAATTTTTAATAACACATTTCAATTACAACTTGATCATCATCATCATCATAGCTCTTAACTGGGATACAATTTAAAGTAGTTAAGTTGTAAAATTAGCTAAAAAGTCTTAAATAGAATAAAACTCATGATCAATGTTGAAAACAAAATTACTAAATCACAAAAGGAATGCAACACTAAGAGAATACAGAAGGGCAATCAATGAACAAAAGACAAATTTAAAGAAACATTGATCCCGAAAAAAACAGGTGCTACGTCCAAGGGAGAACAGACCTTGCTTCTTGCAAACACTCGCTGTGAAAACAATTTGATATGAAGACAAGCTTTTGGTTTTGAAATTTCCTACATAAAGGAATTTGCCTCAATGTAGTTACAGCCCTGTAATAAAAGCGAGGTAAGTGTTCCTGAGCCAATATACCTCAAGTTAAATGAAACCCATTTTCAGACATTTCAAGTATATTTAAATAATATTTATACCTTTATTACTAAAAGATTTGGGAAGTGTTTCCTGCATTTTTTTTTGAAAAAAGATGAATTTTATGAAGAATCTGGTGCCAACTGATACCTTCGAATAGCATTTATAAAATGGCTTAAAGACCTGCCGAGTTATTCATTTTCAATACATTGTAAGTCAGGTTATTTATTTTCAAACTACCACAGAACAAACCATTTATTTTTGTGATTATCAAGGCTGAGTTATTTATTTTCAAAATCCTCCTGCTCCTCCTCAGCCCCTTATTTAAAGAATTTGGGTGGATGACAGTTGACAATAGAATCAAATACCACAAATATTTACTTCTATATAAATGTATGCTATGGAAGCACCAAATTGTACCTAGTTCAAAAGTTTAAACTGAAATCAGATAATAATCCTTACTCCTTGAGAGGTGTCACTCGAGGTAATCTGATAGTTCCTAAGCCAAAAGCTGAGTTATTTAAGAAATCTTTTGCTTTTCTGGATCAGTGTTATGGAATGGACTACCACACAAAATACGTAAAGCTCAAAACACTTTTACTTTTAAACAAAGTATCAAGAAGTACTTAAAACAGTCCTGATAAGATTCGGTTTTTTCGACAATGTATTTGTATATTTTTTATTTTTATTTGATTTTTTTTGATTTTTTACTACATGTCTTGAACAGCTTTATATCTTATGTTAAAAATAATACATTGAACAACTTGACTGTAAATTAATTATGTGTAAATATCTGTTTTTTTATTGTATTGTAATTTGTATGTGAGGGCCTCAGGGAAGATTACTTTATTGTAACTAACTGTGTTTACCCTCTTTAAATAAAGAATTTATTATTATTTTTTTATTATTATTACTACAGTTACAGTTTCTTGTATATTCCTCCATTAATTGTGGAGCACTACCCATAGGGTATAATTGTAGCAACTATATACACCTTAGAACATAAGGAAACATTTAATTATGTACAGATGACTGAATTTAGGCAATAATAATTACTAAATAATTAATATTATAACTAATTCATAAGGACTGTCATCATAAAATTTTAAAAATAATATTCATAATGTGCTGAGGTGTAAGAATAAGTTAAGTAAGAACTGGATATATTTACAAATAAGAATTTAGAATTTAAGTGGTCTTAAATTAAACTTTCTTATAATTGTTAGTTAAAGGTGCTATACGTACATCAGAATTAAATATAATGAGAAGGTTATTTTATAAGACTTATGTAAAAGGGTTGGGGTTTAGAACAATTCATCATATATACATAAGTTTTCCTTCAGTTTAAAGTTACCTTATTTCGGATCTTATCATTATTCTTTAAAGGTAACTGGATATCTTAAAACTTTGCAAAATTTTTTTTATTTAATTTAGGTCCTTAGTCTGAATAAGTCATAAAATAGTAAGATGGTAAAGTAGGGAACTATTTTATTTTAAAAAAGTTTACTTATACTGTAATTGTGTTCAAGTTTTTTATCCTTTTTGTGCGCAGCATGTGCATCTCGTAGCACATATTTCTAGCCAGAGTTTCAATGTTTTCATACACAGTTGAGTAACAGTTTATGTCCTTGCTAGTACAGTCCATTATGACGATCTTCTTGTATGTTGAGGTATCAATTTCATCCATTGTCTGTTCTATTTTTGAGCAATATTTAGATCTAATTTGCTCCAATTCTTTGCAGCGTAGAATAAAATGTTCTAGATCTTCATTTTCCTGTTCACAGATTGTACATATCGGGTTAACTTTCGGATCGAACTTAGCTCTTTTGGCTTGTAAAATGTACGTTTCAACTTTGAGTACTAATTCTTGCTTTTATTTCTCCTGCCTTTACATCTTTACTTACAAACCGAAATTAAATTTCCCGCAACTTTTACTTTTTCTTTCGGACTCTATCTAGGTTTTTCATATTACACAATTGTCATGATTGTTTATCAACAACATGTTTCGATTTCAGTAGCTTATGTTTTAAAACAAATACATGCCAAAATACTCAATAGACATTTTAAGAGTTCTACTAAAGTTCGTAATATCTCAGTATCTGCAGTTGTAAGAAAGAAAATGACTGACAATAATGAAATCCGCCAGAGTCGTTTTGTGAAAGAGGAGGTACATGTACTCTGATCTACTCTAGTCTGTTAGTTATTTGACTGTTAGTCCCTCGTCGAAGCCCAGCCAAATTCTCTGATCATCTCTGAGGCCCCTCATGGGGGTGTCCGAGTAATCACCTAATCACAATTTTTTTGCCAATATAATCACATAATCATTAATTATTTTTTTAAACAAGATAATCAAATAATCAAAAATACAGTCCTAGATTACCAAATAATCATGAAATATTTGGACTGGTATAATCAAATAATCACTATAAAAACGGCCAGGTAATCACATAATCAAAAACCCCATGAGGAGGCTCATCTCTTCATCTCCTGGGACTAATATATTTTTCCAATCATGGGACCTGAAGGGACACAGTAACACATTAACATATATATCTAAAATTAAGATAACTAGTTAAAATAAAATGGATAAGATTATATAATAGTTTCAGAAATATCTTTTAACTACATCAGAGACATATAATCTGACTACATATACGACATATAGACACCAAAGAATGAAGATGTAAACAACTATAAGGCACTGCACATGTACTACAGCAACAATTGAGCAAAAAACTTACTGTGTAATAAGCTATAAAAGTTGAGCATGGTTCTCTTTCTGAAATTATCACTTAGTGTCTGCAGAGACATATATGTATTATTATGTCTCTGGTGTCTGTCATAGATAGAACCCGAGAGTCTAGGCACAGTTACTGCTCATGTATGCCACTGCTCTACAAACTGACATGACTTTATAGCTAAAGGTGTTTTTGACTAGCACAGCTGTTGGAGTGGAGGGTGGTTATAAAATCTACTGAGTCAAGGGAGGCATGGCTACACCTTTAATATATGTATCAACCAAAAGAGAGTCTACACTACTTATCAAGTGCCAGTGCAATATCAGGTCATTCACAATTTTTCTTATAGTGTTTAACAAAATCTGCAATAAGATATTAAAAGTAGCACACATGTATAACATGTATAAAGGGTTCACTAAAAGTTGAGGTAAAGCATCATAGATAGACTGTTATAAAAGTGTGTCTCAAGTATATTGTTCTTTATAGTGTGATATTTGATGTGTATCAGTACCAGTTATAATGTCACTTACAGAGGCGGAGGGGGGGGGGGGGGCCCTTTTGTGGAAAAAATTTGGTTTATATAGGGAATCACTGAAGCATGACTGGAGCTGGCCCCTCTTAGGCAGTCAGTGGGCCCCACTTATGAAAATTTCTGGATCCGCCACTGACTAATGAAAATATCAGCTAAATGAAAAAAACTGTCAGACAACTTATAGGAGTTATTGCCCTTAAATGACGGGTTTTACCAATGTTTTGCATTTTTACCTAATATCTCAAAAACTATAATAGATAGGAATTTACAAAAACAAAAATGGTTAGCAAGACATTTAGATCTACAATTAGGTCATAGGTAATAGTCAGACGACTCCTTATTGAATTTTTTTCCCTTTAATGACGATTTGTACCATTTTTTGGAGTTTTTGCCTTTAATATATCTTAAAAATTATAATAGATAGGTAGAAACTGAAATAAGCAAAAATTGTCTGCAAGACAAGATCTACAATTGAGTCATATGGAGGAAATCGTCTGAACACTCCTTATTAGAGTTGTTGCCCTTTAATGATGATTTTTACCATTTTGTGGCGTTTTTGCCTTGTATCTTAAAAATTATAATAGATAGCTAGAAACTTAAATAAAGCAAAAATGACTTAGCAAGACAAAATCTACAAAAAAGTCAACAAGGCTAAAATCATCAAATGACTTCTTTTTGGAGTGCTTGCTCTTTAAGGATGATATTAACCACTTTTTTTGTGTTTTTGACTATTATCTTGAAAACTAAAGAAGATAGAGAGAAAAAAAAATGATCAGCAACACAAGATTAACAAAAAATAGATTTTTGTCATTAATTTTATACTAGTCCACAATGTTGGAGAGTGTCCATTGTTGAAGATGTACATTGAGTGACCTAGGTGAGCAACACAGGCTCTTAAGAGCCTCTAGTTCAGACTATTGATCATGTGTTCTTATCAGAGGTTACTATTGTGTGTATGAAAGTAGACAAGAAGATTTATATCCTTCAAGGGTTTGTGTCACTTGAAAACAGCATCTTCTGTTCTAAAGAGGAATAAAGATTTTGAAATTTATAAATAACCAAGTTTTGTTACTGCTTTGTCTCAAAATGTCAAGGACATTATAAAGTGATTACGTTATGACCACACACACAAATAATTCCTTTTGATCCTTAAAAAATCAGAAATCAGAATCAAACAGAAAAGAATTATAACAAGTGAAAATGGCAGGTTACCAGCAGTGTGCCAAATTTGATTTGACATTATATAGAAGTTTCGTTTTGTCACATTTTACTATTTATTATCAAGAAGACATGACAGATAAAACAATCACCTCATCAGTCTGCCTATAAATACTGAAGGTCTTCTTCCTTTTCTTAAACTCAATTGATCAAAAATTTTGTCACTTACATTAGAAATTTGTATTTTAAAGCAAGCTTTGAAATTGCTTTGACTGAAAACTTGAACTTTTCTTTTTTAAAGTTATGTCACATCATCTTGCATAACTTCCCAAGACACAAAATAAAGGGGAAAAAAATGCAACAACAAATTGATATATTACCACCAGTTTATGGCTAAAGAATTTGAAAAAAATACACTAGTCACATTCAAAAAAGGTTTGCATATATTATTTTTTTACTTAAAGAGAAATTTTTAACAAAGTAACATTGCACCACCTGCTCAATTGTTTGATTTAAAGTTGAGAGATCTTAAGCCTGATACAGATGTTCTTCTTAAAACCCTCATAATATTTTGCTGTTTGCTCTGAAAAAAGAAAATCTTGACATTTCGTTAAGCTTCCTCACACTGTTCTTTGTCTTCCTTAAATCTAAAGAACTGAAAATTATATTGTTGCTTGTTAAGACTGAGTTTGTTTAAAAGTCATAAGACAGGACTGAAGTTCCATGCTGAATATATCTATTTAACCTCAATGTGAATTTTTTTCCCATTTTATTATCAACAAGTGAAAGTAAACCCATAGTAAATTTACATGTCAACAGTAGCTAACGATGAAAAGTATTACTATAAAGCTGCATTAGAATCAATAAATGCAAGTGTTAGACTTTCGATCATTTTTGACCAGCCTGCGACTTTTGTCGCAGAAAGCGAGACATAAGGATAGTTATCTGGCGGTGGGGGCGTTAACTAACTACTTTCAAAAGCTTAATATTTCAGAATGTTGAAGATCTGGATGCTTCATACTTTGTATATAGATGCTTATGTTATGAAAGGTATTTGTGTCCAACTGGCAGGTGTCATCTGACCTTGACCTCATTTTCATGGTAAAGTGGTTAAAGTTAAGTTTTTGTGTTTTTGTCTGTTTTTCTAATACTGTACATGCTGTATGCAATAGGACAACTATATTTGGTGTATGGAATATTTTACGATGTACATGTCAGTCTGGCAGGTTTTATTTAACCTTGAACTTATTTTAAGGTTCATTGTTCAATGTTAAGTTTTTGTATTTTTATCTGTTATCTTACATTATAAGCAATAGGACAACTATATTTGGTGTATGGAATATTTTACGATGTACATGTCAGTCTGGCAGGTTTTATTTAACCTTGAACTTATTTTAAGGTTCATTGCTCAATGTTAAGTTTTTGTGTTTTGATCTGTTTTTCTTACACTATAAGCAATAGGTCAACTATATTTAAACCATGGAATGATTGTAAGGTATACATGTCTGTTATGCAGGGTTCATCTGACCTTGAAATCATTTTCATGGTTCATTGGTCAACATAAAGTTTTCATGGTTTGGTCTGTTCCTTGTATACTATAAGCAATAAGTCAACCATATTTGATG
Source organism: Mytilus californianus (assembly GCF_021869535.1). NCBI lineage: Eukaryota > Metazoa > Mollusca > Bivalvia > Mytilida > Mytilidae > Mytilus > Mytilus californianus. The sequence goes on from NW_026262581.1 coordinate 2,453,261, forward strand.
TATGAAATGATTGTAAGGTGTACATGTATTTCTGGCTTGGTTTATCTGACCTTGACCTCATTTTCTTTGATCATTTTAAGCTTATGTGATACTTGTAGTAAAACTTTATATTTAGGACTATCAACATAAAATCAATGGTCAGTAAAGCAGGCAAGAAGTATCAGCATGTGCACTCTTGCTTACCATATATAAGGGTGTTTCTAAACAGGAAAAGAGTTTATGAAAGTAACTTGTCTTGAAGTTTACATTGATTACTTTCTTTCAGGAGGTTTCACGTGGGAAATGGTTGTCACTCAATCAGATCACATACACAGACCCTACTGGAAAGGAAAGGTAAATCTTAAAACTACGAGTGAAGTTTTACAGTATAACTTCATTCATCCCTTTCATCTATAAACATGCATGGTTATCTATTAATGTATCTATATCTAGAAGGACAATTGTTACAATGTTAGACAGTAGAGTTGTTATGATATACTGTAGGTTCAGAAATTATTGCAAATTTTTTATTAATGTGAATAATGCAACTGGATTAGGATAGAACTCACATTCTGGTATCTGATACAAATATTTTTATGCAGGTTTTCTTGAAATCGCAATAATAAATCTCACATTTTTGTCCATTCTTCAAAAATCGTACACAATAATTTCTGAATTTACAGGATAGAATATTAATCATATCAGAAAAAAAAGCCTGATATGTAAAATTTAGCTTATACATTTTTGTCCATTTACTTGACAAAGACCTACCATACCTTCCTGGAATGATATTTTTGGTGGTGATTAAAAACCTTACTCTGCTACTTAAGTTATAAGATAAAAACAGATTCACATACTATCAAGGATTTGTATAATCTTAACTATACAAATCCTTGGTATATACTATCAAGTCATTTGAAAACATATATCAATAAATCCAAGATTAAGCTTTATTATGGTAGGCTATACAATCAGAAAGGTTGAAATATGCCAAAATCATCTGTGTTGGAACACATGATTTGATGGAAAGTGTAATTTTGGACCATTGATATCTGCAATATGAAACAGAAATAAAGGCAAATCATTGGAAAACTGGTGAATGAGATAAATATAGCACTGTATCTGCTATCTGCAAGTCCATCACTCTCGTTCTTAATGAAAACAAACTTATAGGTATTCCTATGGGCACAAATTGCACCCCTTTAATAGCAGACTTGTTCTTGTACTGTTATGAATCACAGTTTATGACCAAACTCAGTGAAGACCCATCTAAATTGCATTTAATTGATAAATTCAACAACACTTATCGTTATCTTGATGATATTTCTCGTTAAATAATCAAGAATTTTCTAAATATACTGCCAAAATTTACCCAAAGGAACTTACTTTAAAAAGTCAAATATAAACGGTAATAACTGCCCTTTCATAGATTTTGATATTTCAGTTTTACACAGGGAAACTCTACACAAAAATTTACGACAAAAGGGACGATTTTTAGTTCCCTATTGTTTATTTTTCTTTTTTTGACAGTGATGTTCCGTTGGCACGGTGTTTATATATCACAACTCGTTCCCTATGCCTGTGTCTGTTGTGATGTTTTGGATTTCAATGAATGTAATCTATGAATTACTGGTAAATTATTAAGTCAGGGATTTAGTTACCACAAATTATTTAAAACCTTTACTTAATTCTTCCATAGATACAAAGATTTGGTTTGGAAGTTTGGTTCGTACCTGTAGAAGACTTATTTCAAACAGGAAAGCACACCCTAATTTTTACGGAAATTTTGTTACCAGGCCCATAAATTTAGATACTATCCGGGTAAACTTTTCGAGCCTTTAAATAAACTTATTCTAAAAGGTAACCAATTCAACACTGTAATTAGGGCCCTGCCTTGTGGCGGGTTGCCCTATAGTAATCAGTCTGTCCGTCCGTCCGTAACAAATTAAGTCAGCTCTATATCTAGAGAACCGTTATTATTTCATATTTTATACTTGACCTGTATATTAACCAACACCAGAGGGTGTGTCATAATGTTTGTACAACTTCCTAGGTCAAAGGTCAAGGTCAAAAACTTTGGTTTCAGTTGACAACTGTTATTTACAGCGGGGCCCACAGAGATGGCTCCCATCTCAATTATGTCTAGTTAGGTCTTTGATTATTGTTTTTATTGGTATTAATTTTGATTTTGTTATCAGTAAATTGAAATCAAACTAAATATTATTTTTATATACATATACACATAATGGCTCTACAATCAGTCGATACCTGTATCATGGCATTGCATAATGTCATGTTTTTCTCTGACTGTTAATGACGTCTTTACACTAAATCCATTGGATGTTGGATGTGTACTGATTGATATTTTAGTCTTAGATGTATTATTTTTTATCAGTTGTTTTTAGCTTTGAACTACTCGTTGTCAGTAACTGCGAGTACTCTCAGATCTGTATGTAGTGTCTTTTTTGTTACAGGGATGTATAAATACCCTGCCACGTCCGGTCTGTGTTTTTGTTATGTCTTTCTGCTTTGTATTGATCTGATGAGTTAAGCCCTTTTTGTCTAATATTTATAGTTTGTTCTTATGTTGTTCAGTTACACCACTGTCCCAGGTTAAGGGGAGGGTTGGTGTCTTCAAAATAATTTAACCCTACCACATTCTGTATGTGCCTGTCCCAAGGCAGAAGCCTTTAATTCAGCGGTTGTCGAGTGTTGCTGAATATCATATTTGTTTTTCGTTCATTATTTTGTACATAAATCAGGCCTTTAGTTTTCTTGTTTGAATTATTTTACATTTGCCATTTCAGGGCCTTTTAAAGCTAACTATGCGGTATGGGTTTTGCTCATTGTTGAAGGCCCTACAGTGACCTATAGTTGTTAATTTCTATGTCATTTGGTCTCTTGTGGAAAGTTGTCTTATTGGCAATCATACCACATCTTCTTATTTTTATATTAACATTTCTTGACATATCATGCAAGATAATTTCTATTTCTAGAACTTGGGAAGCTGTGTCTAGGACAACTTCACAGACAGGATCAGATGGTACTTATGAACCTTTTACCGTAATGAAAAATGATTTAATATGATATTTTAGATAATGAGATTCTTATTCTATTCAAGTAATAAAAACATCACAACTTTTTCTGAATAATAGAACTTGGTTTTTGCAGCTGCATTTTGTAGAACACAAATTTGTCAAACTGAAAATTTTAATATAATTTTTTATATAGTAATTAATTTATTTCATGATTTGTTAAACATTTTTCCAAGCAAACTGGAAAATAATTTGAATTGATCCAGAATAAATGACTACACGTAAAAAGATCAGCTGAAATAACTAGTCGGCAGCGTCCTATAATAACAACTCAGTGTGACTCTGTCTATTCATCAGTCTGTCTGTCTGTCCATGAGCACTTCTATTTATAAGTCATATAAAGTCAAGATTGCCTCAACCGATTTTCCATAATTTTTAAACACAGTGTTAATGCAGAAAGGATTATTTTTGTGAATTTTGGACAAAAATTAGGGTAAAAACTAAGTTTTCGTTAACCACAAATTTTGATCATTTTTTCGTACACAAATCCCAGGTTATGTAATGCTATTCAAAATTGATTCCCTATGAGAAAAATTGATTTTTAGCTCACCTGGCTAAAAGGCCAAGTGAGCTTTTCTCATCACTTGTTTTCTGTCATCATTGTCCTTTGTTGTCAACTTTTACAAAAATCTTCTCTCCTCTGAAACTACTGGGCCAAATTTAACCAAACTTGGCCACAATCATCATTGGGGGTATCTAGTTTAAAAAGTGTGTCGGATGACCCCACCTGCCAACCAAAATGGCAGACATGGCTAAAAATAGAACATAGGGGTAAAATTTAAGTTTTGTCTATTATTTTGAAAACCGCTACAAATAGAGAAAATCTGACATGGGCAGATATGTTCAGAATGTTGAGATCTACCTGCTGTCAGATTAGGTCAAAACTGTCAGACGACTTCTTATAGCAGTTATTGCCCTTAAAAGTCAAAATTTTATAACTTATTTTGTTTTTGTCTATTATTTTGAAAACTTTACATTGATACAGAGAAATTGTTATAAGGAAATATTATGAGCAAGACCAGATCTACAAATAAGTTAACATGGCTGAAATAGTCAGAAGACTCCTTATTGTTATTGTTCTTTAATGACAATTTTTACCATTTTTTTTTGTGTTTTACCTCATATCTTAAAAATATAATAGATAGATAGAAACTTTAAATAGCAAAAATGATCAGCAAGACAAGATCTACAAATGAGCCATCATGGCTTAAACCTTTAGTTGACCCGTTATTGGAGTTATTCCCCTGTAAAGATGTTTTTATCATTTTTTGAGTTTTTGCCTATTATCTTGAAAAGTATAATAGATACAAATGTAGATAGAAACATAAAAAAGCAAAAATAAGCAACAGGAGAAGATCTATAAATATGTCAACATGATTGAAATTGTCATTTAACTCTTAATAGAGTTATTGCTATTGAAGATTTTTATCAAATAGTGGCCACTGTTGAAGATGCAGGTGAGCGAAACAGGCTCTAAAGCACCTCTAGTTTTGTTATAATAGTTTTGTTATAATTTGGGAAAATATTGGCTGTTAAAACTTAATTTTTCTTAAAATTTACAAATTTTGAGAAACATGTTATTTGTTGTATTGTTAACCATGATTTGATGGAATGAGTATTATTTCAAGGTACATGTATTTTATTTAACAGCTGTATGTGTGATAGCAATACTTAAAAGGATGTTGAAATATGATTGTTTAGTACTTGTCAAACAGTACAGACCACCAATGAAATGTTACACACTGGAATTCCCTGCTGGTAACTATATATCTATATTATAGAAACATTAACTAATTGCAGAGGGAATACAAAAAATAAAAATGGATTTATTTTTTTACTACTCAATAGTTAATTATATTTGAAAATAATGGACTCTAATGGATAGTTGTCTCGTTTGCACATTGCCTGACCTGCGACGAAAGTCTCAGAATGTGAGACACAGGAATTACAATCTGGTGGCAGCAGCAACAATGATGTAAACTATTTGTATAAAACATTATAATTTAGAAGGAAGAAGACTTGAATGCTTCATACCTTGTATGCAAATGCCTTATGTTATGAAGTTTCCATCTGTCATATGTCCTTATTTTCATTGTTCAGCGACTACTTGAAAAAAATGTTTAGTTTTTATACGACCGCAAAAATTTTGCGGTCATATATTGGTATGACGTTGGCGTCGTCGTCCTAAGACACATAAGTTTTCGCACTTTCGTACCAACAGTTAAGGAATTAGGGGCAAAAAATAAGCATTGTTGTAACTTCCAGACAATAACTTGTGTGTAAGTGTATGGATCTCTCTGACATTGTACCACAAGGTTCCATATCACAAAGGGAAGGCTGGAATTGATTTTTGGGGGTAATTGCCTCAAAATTTTAGGAATAAGGGGCCAAAAAAGGGGCAAAAAACAAGCATTTTTCTAGTTTCATGACAATAACTTGTGTGTAAGTGTTTGGATATTTCTGAAATTGTACTACAAGGTTCCATATCACAAAGGGAAAGCTGGAATTGAGTTTGGGGGTAATTGCCCAAAACGTTTAGGAATTGGGGGCCAAAAAGGGGCCAAAAATAAGCATTTTTCTAGTTTCCAGACAATAACTTGTGTTCAAGTGTATGGATCTCTCTGAAATTGTACTGCAAGGTACCATACCACAAAGGGAAGGCTGGGATTGATGATGGGGGTAATTGCCTCAATATTTTAGGAATTAGGGGCCAAAAAGGGGCAAAAAAGCATTTTTCTAGTTTCAGGACAATAACTTGTGTGTAAGTGTATGGATCTTTCTGAAATTGTACTACAAGGTTCCATATCACAAAGGGAAAGCTGGGTTTGAGTTTGGGGGTAATTGCCCTAAACGTGTAGGAATTTGGGGCCAAAAAGGTGCCAAAAAACACATTTTTCTAGTTTCCAGACAATAACTTGTGTTCAAATGTATGGATCTTTCTGAAATTGTACTGCAAGGTACCATACCACAAAAACCATTTTAAGTTGGTTATTTCTGATTTATATTTAAAAGCAAATAATAATGATATGGAAGGAGATGCACACCAAACAGGATGTGTAAATTATTATATAATAAGTATTGTGCAATAGCAAGAAATTTTCAATTGCACAGTATTGCACAATAGCAAGAAATCTTCAATTGCACAGTATTGCGCAATAGCAAGAAATCTTCAATTGCACAGTATTGCGCAATAGCAAGAAATATCCAATAGCACAATATTGCGCAATAGCAAGAAATTGTCAATTGTACAGTATTGCGCAATAGCAAGAAATATTCAATTGCACAGTATTGTGCAAAAGAAGATACTTCGTATAAATTGCTTATTTCTTGACCAATGGGGTTTTATTTTTGAATTCTTGGGGTTCTTTAATATGCTGAATCTAACCGTGTATTAAGTTTTTGGATTTTGGGCCCCGTTTTTAAATTGGTTCACATTGAGGTCCAAAGGGTCCAAAATTAAACTTTGTTTGATTTCATCAAAAATTGAATTATTGGGGTTTTTTGATATGCCGAATCTAACCGTGTATTTAGATTCTTAATTTTTGGTTCCGTTTTCAAATTGGTCTACATTAAGGTCCAAAGGGTCCAAAATTAAACTTAGTTTGATTTTAACAAAAACTGAATTCTTAGGGTTCTTTGATATGCTGAATCTAAACATGAATTTAGATTTTTGATTATGGGCCCAGTTTTCAAGTTGGTCCAAATGGGGGTCCAAAATTAAACTTTGTTTTGATTTCAACAAAAATTGAATATATGGGGTTCTTTGATATGCTGAATCTAACCATGTATTTAGATTTTTGATTTTTGGGCCCCGTTATCAACTTTGTCCACATTGAGGTCAAAAGGGTCCAAAATTAAACTTTGTTTGATTTCATCAAAAATTGAATTCTTGGGGGTATTTGATATGCCGAATCTATCACTGGTGTTAAACTGATAATAGTAACTGGAATTACGACGATCCCAATATGGCGACGGCAGAAAGAGGTAAAATCTTTTCAGTCATTTTTCTCAAATGTTGCCCGTTGTTGTCAAGAGTTACTCAGCTGCAAGGTTTTTCTATACGATTACATCATATTTGAATCGTAACAGTGCACTATAATTGTCTAAGCGTCTAGAAAATTGCTGTCGAAAAATTGGGGATGATAATCGTAACTCGCAAAAATGATAATCGTAATTTCGGTATTAATAAATAAGAAGATAATCGTAACTGGATAGTGTTTGATTTGTATTGACACGAAAAACGTCTTTCTAATAGCATATGTTGAAAATATGGTGATGAATTAATCACGAAAACGTTCCCACATCTTATGACATTTCTCTTTGTGCAATTTTCTAAACGCTTAGACAATTATAGTGCACTGTTACGATTCAAATATGATGTAATGGTAATGTATCTTCTCCTCTGAAACTACTCAGACAAATTTAACCAAACTTGACCACAATCATCATTAGGGTATCTAGTTTAAAAAATATGTCCGATGATCCCGCCTGCCAACCAACATGGCCGACATGGCTAAAAATAGAACATAGGGGTAAAATGCAGTTTTTTGGCTTATACCTCTGAAACTAAAGCAAAAGTATAATAGTTGCATTATTTCATGCATCAATTGTAAACAAGAATATCAGGTGAGCGACATAGGCTCCTTGGAGCCTCTAGTTTCATTTTTCATTACTTTTTGATAGATGGATTTTTTTTGCAGATACATGTAATATTTAGATACAGTCTGGGTTAAAGTATTTTTGACATCAATAGTTTCTTCAATATTAGGAATCATGTGTATCACCATTTAAAAATCAAATTATTGTTACATGTTTTATTTTATATATAGTATTGATAAAGATTGTTTATTTTCAGGATTGATTGATCCATCCGAGACAGCAGCAACATGTGGCATCAGAGAATTGAAGGAAGAAACGGGTTACACTGGAATATTAAAACATGAATCACCAGGTATTTACTGAAAACCAGTGCCTTCACTTGAAAGATTCTTGAAAAGCTGTTGTTATTATAAAGAAATTTGTCAGCTTAGACTGAATAATATAAGGCATTCCTATTATACCAGCTATTACATATTAAAATAAATTTTCTCCAAAACTGCTTAACCTATTTAAGAAAAATTGACCATGATCATGATAATTGATTTCACTTTAACATTTTATTAAAATCTTGTTATAAAGCTATCTGTGGTTCAACAAAAAAATTATATTTGATATTCTTTTTTTCGTGATTCTATGGCAAGCTGTTTTGCTATTTATTCTAACTTCAAGATATCTAATCAACTTTATAAGATATCACATATAGTTTATAAGATATCTTTTATAGTTTATAAGATATATTATATAGTTTATAAGATATCTCATATTATTTTCTTTATAAGATATCTTATAAATTATATGAGATATCTTATAAACTATATGAAATATCTTATAAACTATATAGAATATCTTATAAAATATATGTGATATCTAATTAGTATATAAGATATCTTATATAAACAATATTTATAAGATATTTTATATACTTTATAAGATATCTTATAAACTATATAAGATATCTTATAAACTATATAAGATATCTTATAAAGTATATAAGATATCTTATATAAAAAATATATATTCAAGATATCTTATATACTTTATGAGATATCTTATAAACTTTAAAAGATATCTTATAAAGTATATAAGATATCTTATAAAGTATATAAGATATCTTATAAAGTTTATAAGATATCTTATTAAGTATACGAGATATCTTATAAAGTTTATAAGATATTTTATAAAAACTAGATTAAATGAGATTATCTTATATATTATATGAGATATCTTGAAATTTGAATAAATAGTAAAATGGCTTGCCATATGATTCTCTTACCTGAACAAAGCCTAATTGATCCAGATCATATTGATGCTTAGTTCTCTATAGTACATCTTTTTGAAAGTGCATTTTTTATAGGTATTAGAATGACTCAGACACTTATCAATACATGCATCATCTAGACAAACCTGTAAACTATGTTTGTATAAATCATATATTTGAAGAAAAAAAAAGATTCACCACACTGCCTTAATATTAACCAGGGTTTTAACATGGCACATAACAGTCTAGTCAAAACACTACATAAAAACACAAAAGACTGAGCAACACAAACCCCACCAAAAACCGGGGAGTATCTCCTGTGCTGCGGAAGGGTAAGCATTTCCTGCTCATGGTTAGAAATATTTAAATATTATTATTTGCTGTCATTCTCCTCTGATGATTTGTATATGAACCAAATTACTGCTGTTATTATATTTCTATACAAGACAAAACTTAACAGAAAATTATTTGTTTTATAAACTATAAATCATAAGATAATGTTACCCTTTGTTACCATGACCACAATGTCCCGAAGGTCAATTGTTGTTAGTAACATTGTTGTATACTGTCTGAAGAACCAAGTATGATCAAGTATGGCAGAAAGTGCTCACACAAATTTTTAAAGTTTTTATATTTCTTATGTATATTCTATAAGCTACATATATCCCTTAATGAAATTTTTTGTGTAAAAATTACAAGTATGGGAGTATATTTCAAATTTAGATATCAACACAACATACATTAACAAATAAGTATACATTTTTTCCAATCTTTTAATGAAGATATTTATTTTAGTGACTTGCCTGGACCCAGGGATTGGTGGTACAACCTGTCATTTAATAACAGCAGAAGTAAGTATTACAGATAGTGACATGATGAAATGATACTTAGTTTAAACACTGTGTAACATGTATATATACATTATACTCCACGGTGTTTACTTTTGGTAGAGAATCCTGGAGTGGATACCTTGGTATGCAGGGTTGCAGACTCTTTAAAGTGTTGTTGTCAATTTTGATTATGTATATATACAGTTCACTCTTGTTATCTCAAATTTCCTTTAATCTCAAAGTAAAATGTTTGTCCCAGTTGATAGATTTGCATTATATTTACTCCCGATATATAAAAATTATATTTTTCAGTCTATTTTAATTTGAAAATAATGAGTGTTGACTGTATAAACATTAAGAAAGAATTATAGCCCCACTTCTAACTAGTGACTGACAAGACAAGTACCCTTGTTTATCTTTCTGTGCTATCACTAAAAAATGATCTAACCCAAGGATCCCTAAATATGCTCTATCCATAAACATTTACATTTCATTACCAGAGTAAAATTAACTTTATTCTTTATAAATCAAATAATGGATAAGTTTAAAAAAAAAACCAATAGAAATTTGGGTTTCTGCAAAGAAATCCCATGATAAGGAAGCATGAAGGAAAAAAAAACAGAATGCTATCAATATAACTGCTGGTTGGAAATGATGATCAACTCTGTCTCTGGACAATTAATACATAGGCCACTTTCAAATTTGTGCAATTTCCCGTAAATTTCCTATGTCATAATGTTTATGATAATGCGCCACAGTAAGAACCAATTGTTCCATGATGTTGTTTACTCCGATTGACCTCTTAATGAAAGACAAAATGTATTCCAATTAATTTTTATTGTCTTGCCTGCGACGAAAGTCACAGTATGCGAAACATAGGTATTACTATCCGACGGCTGCGGTGGCGTACACTATTTGTTTAAAGCTTAATATTTCAGGAGGTAGAAGACCTGGATGCTTCATATCTTGTATGCATATACCTTATGTTACGAAGTTTCCGTCTGTCATATGTCCAATATCTTTGACCTCATTTTCATGCGACTGCTTGAAAAAAAATTGAGTTTTTTTGTCATGTGGATTTCTCACTTGTTATGAGTAATAGGATAACCATATTTGGTATATGGGTTCCTTGCAACGTCTACGTGTCCATCAGACAGGGTTCACCTGACCTTGACCTCATTTCATGGATCACTGATCAAGGTTAAAGTTACATGATTAGGTCCGTTTCTCAAATACTATAAACAGTAGGTCAACTATATGTGATGTATGGAATGACTGTAAGGGTACATGTCAGTCTGGCAGGTTTTATTTGACCTTGACCTCATTTTCATGGTTCATTGGTTAATGTTAAGTTTTTGTGTTTTGGTCTGTTTTTTCAAGTACTATAAGCAACAGGTCAACTATATTTGGTGTATGGAATGATTGTAAGGTGTACATGTCTGTCTGGCAGTTATCATCTGACCTTGACCTCATTTTCATGGATCATTGGTCAATGTTAGGTTTTTGTGGTTTGGTCTGTTTTTCAAGTACCAAAGCAATAGGTCAACTATATTTGGTGTATGGAACGGTTTTAAGGTGTTTATGTCTGTCTGGCAGGTATCATCTGACCTTGACGTCATTTTCATGTTTCATTTGTCAATGTTAAGTTTTTTCCTGTTTTGGTCTGTTTTTCAATTACATGTATAAGCAATAGGTCAATTATATTTTGTTTATAAAAAAATTGTAAGGTGTATATGTCTGTCTGACAGCATTTATCTGACCTGAGTTTCTGTGATGTTTTTAGTTAAACCTTTATCTTTAAGACTTTCAACATAAAATCAATGGTCAGTAACGCAGATTATATCATTGTTTATGTTATATAGATACAATGGATAAGCGTGGATTCTTGAAAAAGAAACCATGAGCCCGTAGGGCGAATGGTTTGTTTTTCATGAATCTACGCTTATCCATTGTATCTATAACTTAAACTATTGTGTTAATTTCTTTTCAAAATTAAAGCCTTTTCTTAATTAGAAGGTATTGTAAGTGAGTTTAAATAACCATGTTATCGTGTCCAACGATGCATTGATAAATCTCAGATCACAATTTATTGGTTAACAAAATACCAATATAACACTTCTACCTTTAAAGATCTTTATATTACCAGGCATATGAATATTATCTGTTTATACAAAATAAGACATATTCGAAATTATTTCTAATAAAATTGAAATGGAAATGGGGAACGTGTCAAAGAGACAATAACCCAACCAAAAAGCATATATAAAGTATATATAATAAGTATGTTATCGAAATATTTCTAGCACTCTAGGCACATCACGATTTTCTCGCATAGGAATTTGCGAACAAACCTTTGTAAAATTATGTAGTAAAACAGATGAAATCATACTATGTTTATAAAACAAAAATTGACAAATAGAATGTAATAATTTTTGTTTCAAACATGTGAAATAGCCAATAATAATAAAAAAAAAAACGGTTAAACTCGCTATTATTACAAAAATATCCACTATAACATGCAAAATGAGAATAAAACCAGGATAACTTAAGAATTGGAACAACAGAGAGAATACAGGGATTCGAACCTAAACCGACAAATCCCTATCTTTAACTCATTGATTTTAACCATGCTAACCTCGCGGCTACCAACTCATACTATACGACTGCCTATTGTGTCTATATAAAGGTACAAGCCCTGTGTGTCCGATGAACCGATGTATATCAGATGTTCATTTAAATATATAAAATAGACATCTATAGTGTAACCCATTGGTAGCAGAGAGGTTTCGTCGATGTGTTGATGTCAATCACACATAACAGATTTCAAGGAAGGGTTCGATTCCCAGTGAAGGCATATAAAAATTACAAAAATTAAAGGTAAGTTTTTAAATTAATTCCATTAGTGAACAGAAATCAGTAAATTAGCCAATTCAAACTTAATGAAATTAGGCACACAAAGGAAACAATTGAATATAATTTGGTGAGTCAATTTCAGCGGCAGATTTAGGAAGTGTTGATTCTAGAAAAAGAATCCACGGTAAATGAATAGGCTGACGTCACCACAATGGTTTAAGTAAGTAACCTAGTAATTACTAAGCATCTTAAGATGTCATTAGAATTAATAATGCTTTATTGCATTTCAGCGTGTGCACTCTTGTTTAATGTAAGTAACCTAGTAATTTCTAAGCCTCTTAAGATGACATTAGAATTAATAATGCTTTATTATATTGTTTTACAGATAGATGGAGATATTGATAGTAATATCCATCCCAAAAATAAACTAGGTAAGTTCATAATAAGATTGCATTGATATATATAATGTACTGATACCTGAAGGTAAGAAAACTTTTCAATATTAAGTAAGGAAAGAAAACATTTCAAAACTATTTAGAAAATTTACATCCAAAACCTTAGCTATGTAAACATGGTAAACAAACCTAGCCCATCACGTAAAATGACTTTCCAGGCCTACTGTAGATTAAAAAATATATTCTCAAATTAAACTAGGAAATGATTGCATAAGAAAAATGATAATCATGAAAGGAGGCTAAAAATGGATTTGTTATTATATCTTAACATTTACTAAGATTACATTCCAAAGCTAGGGTTGGTAAGATTCCACAACCTAAATTAGTACTCAGAAAATTTAAACACAAATGTGAAAGTGTCAGCTTCAAAACCAGCTGTTGTGAATATGAGCCAAGAGACTTTAGAACGTAATGTTATGTAATTGTTTCCCGGATATTGGTGCACACTGTTGTAATGTAATGCAACACTATTGTTACGTAGCTACGAATCTTTAGAATCATAAAGCATCTCAACTAGCAAGACATTATTTTTATGACCCCGCAACTGAAAGTTGGGGGGCATATTGTTTTACCCCTGTCCGTCCGTCCTTTCGTCCTTCCGTCTGTCTGTCCCATTATGGGTATATAGTTATCCAAGATAACTACTCCTACAGTTTGAATGCTAGGAAGTTTTCACTTTGCTGGCTGTTTGTACATATACTGAAGGTGTGCATGTGGTCAGGGATTTGATTTTTATCAATATTTGATCTTTTGGGAGATAGTTGAACTTTGTCATTTTTTTAGCTCACCTGGCCCAAAGGGCCAGGTGAGCTTTTCTCATCACTTCGCGTCCGTCGTTTGTCGTCGTCGTCGTCGTCCATTGTCGTTAGCTTTTTACAAAAATCTTCTCCTCTGAAACCACTGGGCCAAATTTAACCAAACTTGGCCACAAACATCATTAGGGTATCTAGTTTAAAAAATGTGTCCGATGACCCCGCTAACCAACCAAGATGGCCGCCATGGCTAAAAATTTTTTTTAGCTCACCTGGCCCGAAGGGCCAGGTGAGCTTTTCTCATCACTTCGCGTCCGTCGTTTGTCGTCGTCCGTTGTCGTTAGCTTTTTACAAAAATCTTCTCCTCTGAAACCACTGGGCCAAATTTAACCAAACTTGGCCACAAACATCATTAGGGTATCTAGTTTAAAAAATGTGTCCGATGACCCCGCTAACCAACCAAGATGGCCGCCATGGCTAAAAATAGAACATACGGGTAAAATGTAGATCTTGGCTTATATCTCTGAAACCAAAGCATTTAGAGTAAATCTGACTTGGGTAAAACTGATTATCAGGTCAAGATCTATTTTCAGACAAATCTGACAACCTGTTGTCGGGTTGCTGCCCCTGAATTGGTAATTTTAAGGAAATTTTGCAGTTTTTATACGACCGCAAAAATTAAAAATTTTTTGGTCGTATATTGGTATGACGTTGGCGTCGTCGTCGTCGTCGTCGTCGTCGTTGTCGTCGTCGTCGTCGTCGTCCGGCGTCGTCCGGCGTCGTCCGAAGACACATTGGTTTTCGCACTCTAACTTTAGTTTAAGTGAATGGATCTCCATGAAATTTCACCATAAGGTTCAATACCACAAAAGGAAGGTTGGGATTGATTTTGGGGGTTATGGTACCAACAGTTAAGGAATTAGGGGCCAAAAAGGGGCCAAAAATAAGCATTTTTGTAACTTTCAGACAATAACTTGTGTGTAAGTGTATGGATCTCTCTGACATGTACCACAAGGTTCCATATCACAAAGGGAAGGCTGTAATTGATTTTGGGGGTAATTGCCTCAAAATTTTAGGAATTAGGGGCCAAAAAAGGGGCAAAAAACAAGCATTTTTCTAGTTTCATGACAATAACTTGTGTGTAAGTGTTTGGATATTTCTGAAATTGTACTACAAGGTTCCATATCACAAAGGGAAAGCTGGAATTGAGTTTGGGGGTAATTGCCCGAAACGTTTAGGAATTGGGGGCCAAAAAGGGGCCAAAAATAAGCATTTTTCTAGTTTCCAGACAATAACTTGTGTTCAAGTGTATGGATCTCTCTGAAATTGTACTGCAAGGTACCATACCACAAAGGGAAGGCTGGGATTGAGTTTGGGGGTGATGAATCATAAGGGGGTTCAAAAAATTGGGGGGGGGATTTTTTTTTTTTTTTTTTTTCTTTTTTTCCTTTTTTTTTTCTTTTAAAATTTTCCATTTTAAGTTGGTTATTTCTGATTTATATTTAAAAGCAAATAATAATGATATGGTAGGAGATACACACCAAACAGGATGTGTAAATTATTATATAATAAGTATTGTGCAATAGCAAGAAATTTTCAATTGCACAGTATTGCACAATAGCAAGAAATCTTCAATTGCACAGTATTGCGCAATAGCAAGAAATCTTCAATTTAACAGTATTGCGCAATAGCAAGAAATATCCAATAGCACAATATTGCGCAATAGCAAGAAATTGTCAATTGTACAGTATTGCGCAATAGCAAGAAATATTCAATTGCACAGTATTGTGCAAAAGAAGATACTTCGTATAAATTGCTTATTTCTTGATCAATTTCAATGGGGTTTTATTCTTGAATTCTTGGGGTTCTTTAATATGCTGAATCTAACCGTGTATTAAGTTTTTGGATTTTGGGCCCCGTTTTTAAATTGGTCCACATTGAGGTCCAAAGGGTCCAAAATTAAACTTTGTTTGATTTCAACAAAAATTGAATATATGGGGTTCTTTGATATGCTGAATCTAAACATGTATTTAGATTTTAGATTTTTGGCCCAGTTTTCAAGTTGGTCCAAATTGGGGTCCAAAATTAAACTTCGTTTGATTTCAACAAAAATTGAATATATGGGGTTCTTTGATATGCTGAATCTTACCATGTATTCAGATTTTTTATTTGTGGGCCCGCTATCAAATTGGTTCATATTGAGGTCAAAAGGGTCCAAAATTAAACTTTGTTTGATTTCATCAAAAATTGAATTATTGGGGTTCTTTGATATGCCAAATCTAACTGTGTTTTTAGATTTTTAATTTAGGGTCCCGTTTTTTAAATTTGTCTACATTAAGGTCCAAAGGGTCCAAAATTAAACTTAGTTTGATTTTAACAAAAATTGAATTCTTTGGGTACTTTGATATGCTGAATCTAAACATGTGTTTAGATTTTTGATTATGGGACCAGTTTTCAAGTTTGTCCAAGTTGGGGTCCAAAATTAAACTTTGTTTGATTTCAACAAAAATTGAATATATGGGGTTCTTTGATATGCTGAATCTAACCATGTATTTTGATTTTGGACATTGGACCATAATAGGTAAATTAAAAAAATTGAAGTTCTTAGACCACATTCTTTCTGTGTCAGAAACCTATGCTGTGTCAAATATTTAATCACAATCCAAATTCAGAGCTGTATCAAGCTTGAATGTTGTGTCCATACTTGCCCCAACTGTTCAGGGTTCGACCTCTGCGGTCGTATCAAGCTGCGCCCAGCGAAGCATTTTATTGGTTATTATCTTGAATATTATTATAGATAGAGGTAAACTGTAAACAGCAATAATGTTCAGCAAAGTAAGATCCACAAATAAGTTGTCATGACCAAAATTGTCAGTCTACCCCTTTAGGAGTTATTGCCCTTAATAGTCAATTTTAACAATTTTTTATGCGACCGCAAAAAAAATTTTTGTGGTCGTATATTGGTATGACGTTGGCGTCGTCGTCGTCGTTGTCTGGCGTCGTCCGAAGACACATTGGTTTTCGCACTCTAACTTTAGTTTAAGTGAATGGATCTCTATCAAATTTTACCACAAGGTTCAATACCACAAAAGGAAGGTTGGGATTGATTTTGGGGGTTATGGTGCCAAGAGTAAGGGAATTAGGGGCCAAAAAGGGGCCAAAAATAAGCATTTTTGTAACTTCTAGACATAACTTGTGTGTTAGTGTATGGACCTTTCTGACATTGTACCACAAGGTTCCATATCACAAAAGGAATGCTGGGATTGATTTTGGAGGTAATTATACTCCACGCAACGAGTTGCGGAGGGTATAATGTTTTTGACCCGTCCGTCTGTCTGTCCGTCTGTCCGTCCGTCTGTCTGTCTGTCCGTCCGTCAGTCCTGTTTCTTGTCATCGCAACTCCTCTCAAACCACACAACAGAATTTCACGAAACCTTTTTATACGACCGCAAAAATTTTTGCGGTCGTATATTGGTATGACGTTGGCGTCGTCATCGTCGTCCAGCGTTGTCCGAAGACACATTGGTTTTCGCACTCTAACTTTAGTTTAAGTGAATGGATCTTTATGAAATTTTACCATAAGGTTCAATACCACAAAAGGAAGGTTGGGATTGATTTTGGGGGTTATGGTACCATCAGTTAAGGAATTAGGGGCCAAAAAGGGGCCAAAAATAAGCATTTTTGTAACTTCCAGACATAACTTGTGTGTTAGTGTATGGATCTCTCTGACATTGTACCACAAGGTTCCATATCACAAAGGGAATGCTGGGATTGATTTTGGGGGTAATTGCCTCAAAATATTAGGAATTAGGGGCCAAAAAAGGGGCAAAAAACAAGCATTTTTCTAGTTTCATGACAATAACTTGTGTGTAAGTGTATGGATCTTTCTGAAATTGTACTACAAGGTTCCATATCACAAAGGGAAAGCTGGAATTAAGTTTGGGGGTAATTGCCCGAAACGTTTAGGAATAAGGGGCCAAAAAGGGGCCAAAAATAAGCATTTTTCTAGTTTCCAGACAATAACTCGTGTTCAAGTGTATGGATCTCTCTGAAATTGTACTGCAAGGTACCATACCACAAAGGGAAGGCTGGGATTGAGTTTGGGGGTGATGAATCATAAGGGGGGGGGGGATTTTTTTTTTTTTTTCCTTTTTTTTTTCTTTTAAAAATTTCCATTTTAAGTTGGTTATTTCTGATTTATATTTAAAAGCAAATTATAATGATATGGTAGGAGATACACACCAAACAGGATGTGTAAATTATTATATAATAAGTATTGTGCAATAGCAAGAAATTTTCAATTGCATAGTATTGCACAATAGCAAGAAATCTTCAATTGCACAGTATTGCGCAATAGCAAGAAATCTTCAATTGCACAGTATTGCGCAATAGCAAGAAATATCCAATAGCACAATATTGCGCAATAGCAAGAAATTGTCAATTGTGCAGTATTGCGCAATAGCAAGAAATATTCAATTGCACAGTATTGTGCAAAAGAAGATACTTCATATAAATTGCTTATTTCTTGACCAATTTCAATGGGGTTTTAATCTTGAATTCTTGGGGTTCTTTAATATGCTGAATCTAACCGTGTATTAAGTTTTTGGATTTTGGGCCCCGCTTTTAAATTGGTCCACATTGAGGTCCAAAGGGTCCAAAATTAAACTTTGTTTGATTTCATCAAAAATTGAATTATTGGGGTTCTTTGATATTCCGAATCTAACCGTGTATTTAGATTCTTAATTTTTGGTTCCGTTTTCAAATTGGTCTACATTAAGGTCCAAAGGGTCCAAAATTAAACTAAGTTTGATTTTAACAAAAATTAAATTCTTAGGGTTCTTTGATATGCTGAATCTAAACATGTATTTAGATTTTTGATTACGGGCCCAGTTTTCAAGTTGGTCCAAATCGGGGTCCAAAATTAAACTTTGTTTGATTTCAACAAAAATTGAATATATGGGGTTCTTTGATATGCCGAATCTAACCATGTATTTAGATTTTTGATTTTTGGGCCCCGTTATCAACTTTGTCCACATTGAGGTCAAAAGGGTCCAAAATTAAACTTTGTTTGATTTCATCAAAAATTGAATTCTTGGGGTTCTTTGATATGCTGAATCTAACCATGTATTTAGATTTTGGATATTGGACCATAATAGGTGAATGTCCAATTTAAAATTTTTAAGTTCTTAGACCACATTTATTCTGTGTCAGAAACCTATGCTGTGTCAAATATTTAATCACAATCCAAATTCAGAGCTGTATTAAGCTTGAATGTTGTGTCCATACTTGCCCCAACTGTTCAGGGTTCGACCTCTGCGGTCTTATCAAGCTGCGCCCTGCGGAGCATTTTATTAGATAATAAGGACATACTATGTAGTTGTGCATATCGACAGGAAATTACGATTCAATTTTTTTTTCCAGGAGTTACACCCCTTTGAACTTATTTGCCCAATATACTGCTGCAACCTTTTGTCATCGCAACTCCTCTCAAACCACACAACAGAATTTCATGAAACCTTTTCAGATAATAAGGACATACTACGTAGATGTGCATATTGACAGGAAATTACGATTCAATTCTTTTTCTAGGAGTTACGCCCCTTTAAACTTATTTACTTTAATGTACTACTGCAACAGTTTGTCATCGCAACTCCTCTCAAACCACACAACAGAATTTCATGAAACCTTTTCAGATAATAAGGACATACTACGAAGATGTGCATATCGACAGGATATTACGATTCAATTTTTTTTCCAGGAGTTACACCCCTTTGAACTTATTTGCCCAATATACTGCTGCAACCTTTTGTCATCGCAACTCCTCTCAAACCACACAACAGAATTTCATGAAACCTTTTCAGATAATAAGGACATACTACGTAGATGTGCATATCGACAGGAAATTACGATTCAATTCTTTTTCTAGGAGTTACGCCCCTTTGAACTTATTTACTTTAATGTACTTCTGCAACAGTTTGTCATCGCAACTCCTCTCAAACCACTAAACAGAATTTCATGAAACCTTTTCAGATAATAAGGACATACTACGTAGATGTGCATATCGACAGGATATTACGATTCAATTTTTTTTCCAGGAGTTACACCCCTTTGAACTTATTTGCCCAATATACTACTGCAACCTTTTGTCATCGCAACTCCTCTCAAACCACACAACAGAATTTCATGAAACCTTTTCAGATAATAAGGACATACTACGTAGATGTGCATATCGACAGGAAATTATGATTCAATTTTTTTTCCAGGAGTTACGCCCCTTTGAACTTATTTGCCCAATATACTACTGCAACCTTTTGTCATCGCAATTCCTCTCAAACCACACAACAGAATTTCATGAAACCTTTTCAGATAATAAGGACATACTACGTAGATGTGCATATTGACAGGAAATTACGATTCAATTTTTTTTCCAGGAGTTACGCCCCTTTGAACTTATTTGCCCAATATACTACTGCAACCTTTTGTCATCACAACTCCTCTCAAACCACACAACAGTATTTCATGAAACTGTAGATTATAAGGACATACTATGTAGATGTGCATATTGACAGGAAATTATGATTCAATTTTTTTTTCTGATACAATTTTTTTTTCTTACACTTATTTTATTTCTCCAATGACAATGTGGGGATGTGGGGTATGTGAGTGCGCTCACTAAGGTTCTTTAATTGCCTCAAAATTTTAGGAATTAGGGGCAAAAAAAGGGGCAAAAAAACAAGCATTTTTCTAGTTTCATGACAATAACTTGTGTGGAAGTGTATGGATCTTTCTGAAATTGTACTACAAGGTTCCATATCACAAAGGGAAAGCTGGAAATGAGTTTGGGTGTAATTGCGGAAACGTTTAGGAATTGGGGGCCAAAAAGGGGCCAAAAATAAGCATTTTTCTAGTTTCCAGACAATAACTTGTGTTCAAATGTATGGATCTCTCTGAAATTGTACTGCAAGGTACCATACCACAAAGGGAAAGCTGGAATTGATGATGGGGGTAATTGCCTCAATATTTTAGGATTTAGGGGCCAAAAAGGGGCAAAAAACAAGCATTTTTCTAGTTTCAGGACAATAACTTGTGTGTAAGTGTATGGATCTTTCTGAAATTGTACTGCAAGGTTCCATATCACAAAGGGAAAGCTGGGTTTGAGTTTGGGGGTAATTGCCCTTAACGTTTAGGAATTTGGGACCAAAAAGGGGCCAAAAAACACATTTTTCTAGTTTCCAGACAATAACTTGTGTTCAAGTGTATGGATCTCTCTGAAATTGTACTGCAAGGTACCATACCACAAAGGGAAGTCTGGGATTGAGTTTGGGGGTGATGAATCATAAGGGGGTTCAAAAAATTTGGGGGGGGGATTTTTTTTTTTTCCTTTTTTTTTTCTTTTAAAATTTTCCATTTTAAGTTGGTTATTTCTGATTTATATTTAAAAGCAAATAATAATGATATGGTAGGAGATGCACACCAAACAGGATGTGTAAATTATTATATAATAAGTATTGTGCAATAACAAGAAATTTTCAATTGCACAGTATTGCACAATAGCAAGAAATCTTCAATTGCACAGTATTGCGCAATAGCAAGAAATCTTCAATTGCACATTATTGCGCAATAGCAAGAAATATCCAATAGCACAATATTGTGCAATAGCAAGAAATATTCAATTGTACAGTATTGCGCAACAGCAAGAAATATTTAATTGCACAGTATTGTGCGAAAGAAGATACTTCGTATAAATTGCTTATTTCTTGACCAATTTCAATGGGGTTTTATTCTTGAATTCTTGGGGTTCTTTAATATGCTGAATCTAACCGTGTATTTAGTTTTTGGATTTTGGGCCCCGTTTTTAAATTGGTCCACATTGAGGTCCAAAGGGTCCAAAATTAAACTTTGTTTGATTTCATCAAAAATTGAATTATTGGGGTTCTTTGATATGCCGAATCTAACCGTGTATTTAGATTCTTAATTTTTGGTTCCGTTTTCAAATTGGTCTACATTAAGGTCCAAAGGGTCCAAAATTAAACTTAGTTTGATTTTAACAAAAATTAAATTCTTAGGGTTCTTTGATATGCTGAATCTAAACATGTATTTAGATTTTTGATTATGGGCCCAGTTTTCAAGTTGGTCCAAATCGGGGTCCAAAATAAAACTTTGTTTGATTTCAACAAAAATTGAATATATGGGGTTCTTTGATATGCTGAATCTAACCATGTATTTAGATTTTTGATTTTTGGGCCCCATTATCAACTTTTTCCACATTGAGGTCCAAAGGGTCCAAAATTAAACTTTGTTTGATTTCATAAAAAATTGAATTCTTGGGGTTCTTTGATATGCTGAATCTAACCATGTATTTAGATTTTGGATATTGGACCATAAAAGGTGAATGTCCAATTTAAAATTTTTAAGTTCTTAGACCACATTCATTCTATGTCAGAAACCTATGCTGTGTCAAATATGTAATCACAATCCAAATGCAAAGCTGTATCAAGCTTGAATGTTGTGTCCATACTTGCCCCAACTGTTCAGGGTTCGACCTCTGCGGTCATATCAAGCTGCGCCCTGCAGAGCATTTTATTGTAAATTTTTGTAATCTTTTACAATAATCTTCTTCTCTGAAACTACTGAGACAAATTTAACCATACTTGGCAATAATCATTATTAGGGTATATAGTTTAAAAAATTTGTCCGATGACCCCGCCTTCCAACCATCATGGCCGACTTGGTTAAAAATTGAACATAGGGGTAAAATGCAGTTTTTGGTTAATATCTCTGAAACTAAAGCATTTAGAGCAAATCTGACTGGTGGCAAAAATGTTCATCAGAATTAGATTATCTGCCCTGAAATTTTCAGACGAATCTGACAACCCGTTGTTGGGTTGCTGCCCCTGAGTTAGTAATTCTACAAAAATTTTGCAGTTTTTATACTACCGCAAAAAAATTTTTGTGGTTTTATATTGGTATGACGTTGGCGTCGTCGTCCGGCGTCGTCCTGCGTCGTCCTGCGTCGTCCGAAGACACATTGGTTTTCGCACTCTAACTTTAGTTTAAGTGAATGGATCTCTATCAAATTTTACCACAAGGTTCAATACCACAAAAGGAAGGTTGGGATTGATTTTGGGGGTTATGGTACCAACAGTAAAGGAATTAGGGGCCAAAAATAAGCATTTTTGTAACTTCCAGACATAACTTGTGTGTTAGTGTATGGATCTCTCTGACATTGTACCACAAGGTTCCATATCACAAAAGGAATGCTGGGATTGATTTTGGGGGTAATTGCCTCAAAATTTTAGGAATTAGGGGCCAAAAAAGGGGCAAAAAACAAGCATTTTTCTAGTTTCATGACAATAACTTGTGTGTAAGTGTATGGATCTTTCTGAAATTGTACTACAAGGTTCCATATCACAAAGGGAAAGCTGGGTTTGAGTTTGGGGGTAATTGCCCTAAACGTTTAGGAATTAGGGGCCAAAAAGGGGCCAAAAAACACTTTTTTCTAGTTTCCAGACAATAACTTGTGTTCAAGTGTATGGATCTCTCTGAAATTGTACTGCTAGGTACCATACCACAAAAGGAAGGCTGGGATTGAGTTTGGGGTGATGAATCATAAGGGGGTTCAAAAAATTGGGGGGGGGGGATTTTTATTTTTTTCCTTTTTTTTCTTTTTTCCTTTTTTTTTTCTTTTTAAATTTTCCATTGTAAGTTGGTTATTTCTGATTTATATTTAAAAGCAAATAATAATGATATGGTAGGAGATACACACCAAACAGGATGTGTAAATTATTATATAATAAGTATTGTGCAATAGCAAGAAATTTTCAATTGCACAGTATTGCACAATAGCAAGAAATCTTCAATTGCACAGTATTGCGCAATAGCAAGAAATCTTCAATTGCACAGTATTGCGCAATAGCAAGAAATATCCAATAGCACAATATTGCGCAATAGCAAGAAATTGTCAATTGTACAGTATTGCGCAATAGCAAGAAATATTTAATTGCACAGTATTGTGCAAAAGAAGATACTTCGTATAAATTGCTTAATTCTTGACCAATTTCAATGGGGTTTTATTCTTGAATTCTTGGGGTTCTTTAATATGCTGAATCTAACCGTGTATTTAGTTTTAGGATTTGGGGCCCTGTTTTTAAATTGGTCCACATTGAGGTCCAAAGGGTCCAAAATTAAACTTTGTTTGATTTCATCAAAAATTGAATTATTGGGGTTCTTTGATATGCCAAATCTAACCGTGTATTTAGAATCTTAATTTTTGGTTCCATTTTCAAATTGGTCTACATTAAGGTCCAAAGGGTCCAAAATTAAACTTAGTTTGATTTTAACAAAAATTGAATTCTTAGGGTTCTTTGATATGCTGAATCTAAACATGTAGTTAGATTTTTGATTATGGGCCCAGTTTTCAAGTTGGTCCAAATCGGGGTCCAAAATTAAACTTTGTTTGATTTCAACAAAAATTGAATATATAGGGGTTCTTTGATATGCTGAATCTAACCATGTATTTAGATTTTTGATTTTTGGGCCTCGTTATCAACTTTGTCCACATTGAGGTCAAAAGGGTCCAAAGTTAAACTTTGTTTGATTTCATCAAAAATTGAATTCTTGGGGTTCATTGATATGCTGAATCTAACCATGTATTTAGATTTTGGATATTGGACCATAATAGGTGAATGTCCAATTTAATATTTTTAAGTTCTTAGACCACATTCATTCTGTGTCAGAAACCTATGCTGTGTCAGATATTTAATCACAATCCAAATGCAAAGCTGTATCAAGCTTGAATGTTGTGTCCATACTTGCCCCAACTGTTCAGGGTTCGACCTCTGCGGTCGTATCAAGCTGCGCCCTGCGGAGCATTTTATTTGTTATTATCTTAGATATCATTATAATATCTAATATCTAATACTATTAATTATGATTTTAACCTTATTTTACATGATTTCCAAAGCATCAGTTAATACAGGTGAGCGACACAGGCTCTTGAGAGACTCTAGTTGAGTATTTACTTGCATAAGAGGTGCATAGCGTTTCCAGATAACTCCTCCTACAGTGAACCATAGACCTATGTGCTCCCATGCTCAACTTTGTGTATTTTGAAATAACACTTTGCATTTGCGGGGGCATCATTTGTGTCTCCCAGACACAATAATATCACAAAGGAAGTCCTACATTGACTTTGTTATAATACAGTTACTTCAGAGTTGAGTGCGGGGGCATCAGTTTGTCTAGTCTTATATTAAATCTAACAGAGTTAATAACCAGCATGATACTGGCCATTATACATATTCAAGTTTACGATATGGGCAGAGGAATTGAGGAAAAGGCTACCACTACCGCCTACCTGAAATGAATTGCGCATCTTGATCCAACTAAGCAAGATACAAATTATAATTATATTAGTAATGTTCTAACATAACCTACTAAGTTTAAAGCTTGTGATCATAGACCCCTTCATGTCACTTTTTGAATAAAAAATAAAGAGTACATATTATGAATAGAAAATACTTAATATTTGTGCACATTAATAATTTTTACTGTCAAGCTCTATATTATGTTTTGAACAAAATTTCTAACATATTTATAGCTTATCGCATATTCGTATACATGTATTATTTTTTGGAATTCTTATTTTTCATATTTGTTTGTGGAAAACAGAAGAATCAGGTGAGTTAATAAAAATGATCAGAACTGTGTGATGACTATAATTGGGATAATTATCAGTCAGTGGTAGTTGCATTGACAGTTTGTTAAAGTTTGTTATTAGATCAGTTTAAGCAGAACCAATTGCATAGCTTTCATGATAAAGTTGGTGATTAGGTCAGTTTAAGGGGAACAAAAAATTGTAAGCTAATGATATTTGGTATGCAGTTGTGTAAGCATTGGCACACTTGTTTCAATAGAGATAATTTGGCACGGCAATTTTTTCGCATAGTTTATGTTTTAAAGTTTGTGATTAGGCCAGGTTATGGGGAACAACTAATGATAAGTCAATGAGTTATCTCCCCTTTTTAAGCAAACCTTTAAAAATTTGACATCAATCAAAAAATATTCTTTAAGATAGTCTTAAATTTTTTTTAAAAAGAGTGCAAAAAATACCTGATTGCATAACCAAATAAATAGAGAATGTGGACACAGATGATGCCCCAGCTTGCATATAACGTTATAAAGAGACTTAAACATAAACCAATTTCGGGATGTACATACGTACGGACAGAGGTACAGACAGACAAGGGTAATGCTTAATGTCGCCTCAGCTGCGACGGGGGCATAAAAATAGAAAATCTGAGAAAGTCTCATTGTAAATTGTATGTTCATTCATGTTTTTTCCTTTAAATTTGTTGATGATAATACATTTGTTTTCATTCTGTTTCAGAGTTTATAGAAGTATTATGTATTCCTATTGATGAACTTCTTAACAAATTAAATGGTAAGTATATATATATTTCCTTATTTTTGAAAACCTTCCAAAGAAATCTTTATGCCCCAACTACAATAGTAGGGGGCAAGGGAGCTTTGTGTTTTCTGGACTGTGTGTGTCCATCCATCTGTCCTTTTGTCTGTCCATCCATTATCTGGTTAAATTATGGTTTAAGTTACTAGTAGTTGACCATGCAGTTGTGGTCACAAAAACTTGAAAATAGTGCACATTTTCATTATGATGTTAACTTTTTTTAAAAACACTTAACCAAATATTTTTTTTTTACTCAGATTTTGTGGTTCGCTATCATGTTAAAGTTTTGGTTTTCAGAATGACTTTATATATGATCAGCGGATTGAAAATGACGAGTTGTATTGTATTCACACTTTTTGAATCTGTCAGATGCCTACTCCCTGTTCGCCAATACTTTGAATTTTTCAATATGTTTAATGAACTACTGAACAGAATTACTTCATATTTGGGTGTATGCATAGCACGACAAATACATGCATTCTCTTTGATATTGTTTAATATCAACTGCTAAACACAATATGCAACCTTTGGTTTCATTTGCTGATCTCACTTGTCAAAAAACTTCATAAAGTGACTGGCAGCTGATATTTTACAGTATGAATATTCAGAAAACTTTATAGTTGGTACACATCAATTTCTTTGTATAAGACATCTTGTGGATAAATATCTCTTTGAGTAAGATTATTGCTCATATCTAAATATTGTTGGAAAATTCTAATTGTGAGGCAATTTTGGTACTTTTTGCACTTTTTCCTTAAATGCATAAATTCTTTTTGATTTTCTAATTGAATACTATTTCCCTTTTCACACTAAAAATTGTTTTGTTTGCTATTGAACAAGATGTATAGATTGGCAGTTAATCTTCATGAGGATCCTCATAAGTTTTTATACCTTTGTGTATTGAAATATAAAAATAAGAAGATGTGGTATTAATGCCAATGAGACAACTCTACACAAGTGACCAAATGACACAGAAATTAACAGCTATAGGTCATGGTACGGCCTTCAACAATGAGTAAAACCCATACTGCATAGTCAGCTATAAAAAGCCCAGAAATGACAAATGTAAAACAAAAAAACAAAAAAACTAAAGGCCTGATTTATGTACAAAATAATGAACGAAAAACAAATATGATATACAGCAACAAACGACAACCACTGAATTACAGGCTCCTGACTTGGAACAGGCACATACAGAATGTGGCGGGGTTAAACATGTTAGCGGGAGCCCAACCCTCCCCCTAACCTGGGACAGGGGTGTAACAGTACAACATATGAACAAACTATAAAAATCTGTTGAAAAGGGCTTAACTCATCAGATTGATACAAAGCACAAAAACAAGTTACAAAAACACAGAGTGGAAGTGGCAGAGTACTTATACATCCCCATAACAAAAAGACACTAAGTACAGATCTTAGAGTACTTGAAATTACTGACTGCTAGTTCAAAGCGAATAACAACTAATAAAAAAAATCATGCATCAAAGACTGAAAAAAGTTCTCTTATGATTATTATATAATATTGCTTATTTATTACTACATAAAAAAACATCTTTTTTTCCTTATTTAAATTTAAAAATAAAAATAATAAATGATTTGTTTATATTTCAGACTATACTGTACAAGGAGTTGTAGTGAATACGATGGTCTATTCATATGCAATTGCTATGGAACAGTCAAAGAAATCAAAAAATAAATCTTTATAATATATCACATTGTGTTATAACAAAAAGGAAAGTTCATGTGGTTAGGCTTCTCATTTGAATTGTTTCACATTTTGTCATGTCAGGGCCTGTTATGGCTGACTATATGGAAAGGGTTTTTGTCATTATTGAAGGCCTTGCAGTGCCTAAAATTGCTTACATCCACATTATTTGGACTCCAGTGGATAGTATGTTGTCTCATTGGAAATCATACCATATCTCCTTATTTTGATGAGCAGTGAAGTGGCAAATACCAGTTTAAAGCCATTGTTTGTACCCATCTGGGGATTATACTTGTGACCTTTCTCACTTAACAAGCAAACTTTAATTCACATGACCACTAAGCAATTTGATGTTGTAGAAGATGGATGAGTTTTTATGCCCTACCTAGGGCACTATGTTTTTCGGTCTGTGCGTTCGTTCGTCCGTTCATCCGTCCATTCGTCCACCTGTCCCTCTTCAGGTTAAAGTTTTTGGTTGCTTCAGGTTAAAGTTTTTGGTCAAGGTAGTTTATGATGAAGTTGAAGTCCAATCAACTTGAAACTTAGTACACATGTTCCCTATGATATGATCTTTCTGATTTTAATGCCAAATTAGAGTTTTGACCCCAATTTCACGGTCCACTGAACATACAAAATGATAGTGCGAGTGGGGCATCTGTGTACTATGGACACATTCTTGTTTATAGATGAGACAACTGTTGATGAACATATTGGAAATGTGAAAGAAGCACTAGGAAAAAACTCAATATTGATGGAAGACTGTATTACAGTTCTAGATATAAGTTACTGTTCTGTCACATTTTGTGAGTGTCAGAATATGTTAAATAAGTTTGTGAAACTGCTGGGCAGAAAAATCTCAAACACAAATGGGCAAAACTAGGGGAAGGTAAGTATGTCAACTTAAAATCTACTTCAGCTTACATAGGAATGGCTTGAAACTTTACAGTATCACTTTATACACTGTGTAGGTGGCAAACTTCTATTTTATATTCCAGTTAGCTAAATTTTATGGGTTTCTTATCAATCTACGAAAGTCACAGTAAGCGAGCAGAGAGATTACTATCCAGCGACAGCTTGCATTGTCAAATATTTGTATAAAGCTTAATATATTAGAGGGTAGAACACCTGGATGCTTCATATCTTGTATACAGATGCCTTTTGTTAAGAAGATGCCATCTATCATATGTCCATTGCCCTTGACCTCATTTTTATGGTTCAGTGAATGTTGAAAAAAATGTTAGTATTTTTGTCATGTGAATTTCTCACTTATGAGTAATAGGATAACTATATTTGGTATATGGGTTTCTTGCAAGGTCTACATGTCTATCAGACAGGGTTCACCTGATCTCGACCTCATTTCATGGATCAGTGATCAAGGTTTAAGTTGCATGTTTAGGTCTTTCTCAGTAGGTGAAATGTATGTGGTGTATGGAATGATTGTAAGGTGTACATAATAGAAAAACAAAGGATATGGGGTATCCATCCACGACATTCTAGCAGGTTTCATCTGACCTTGACCTCATTTTCATAGTTCATTGGTCAATGTAAAGTTTTTGTGTTTTGGTCTGTTTTTCAAATACTATATGCAATAGGTAAACTTTATTTGGTGTATGGAATGATTGTCAGGTCTACATGTCTGTTTGGCTTGTATCATCTTACCTTTGCTTAGTTTTCATGGTTCATTGGTCAATGTTACGTTTTCGTTGTTTGGTCCTCTTCTCATATACAATAAGTAATAGGTCAACTATATTTGGCTTATTTGTGTTCTGGTGGGTGGTGTGTGCTGTCCAAATTTTTTACTATTTCTGGTATCCTTTTTATGTATTATTGAAATAGTTTCTAATGGATTTCCAGGAAAGAAACAACAATATTATGTAATGTGATCAATACCAGCTGTTAAGTCTTCAGTTAAGTAATTTTAATGTCATACCACAAGAGCCGTTTATTATTTGTCTTTTTTTAAAGGTCTCACAGCATGATCTTGTCTTTTCCAGTCAATAATTTTGATCCTCAATCAGTCTTCAAGGTTGAAACTGTTTACCAGTAATCCCAGCTGAATCTTGCACAAGGAAATTTACAAGCTAATGGTAAAATGAAGAAATGGAGAGTGGCATTTATTATAATACATATTCATCAGCTGTGTATAGTCAGTGCTTTGGTACCGATATAATTTATAACATATTTTTCTAAAATTCCCTGTTGATAATTTGTTTACAAAGAAACTACCATTTAAACTTCTCCAGACAAAGTTGACCTTGTATAAATTTGGCTATTCTTTTTAGGTCCTTTTTATACGGCCGCAAAGTTTTTGTGTTCATATTATGCTATGGCGATGTATGGATCTCTATGAAATTTTAGCACAAGGTTCCATACCACAATAGGAAGGTTTGAATTGATTTTTTTGGGTTATTGTTGTAGAGGTTTAGTAATTAAGGGCCAAAAAGGGGCCAAAAACAAGCATTTTTCTTGTCGTCTGAAGACATTTTGGTTCACAGACAATAACTTGAGTATAAGTGTATGGATCTCTATGAAATTTTAGCACTTGGTTTCATACCACAATAGGAAGGTTGGGATTGATTTTGGGGGTTATTGTCGTAGCTGTTTAGTAATTAAGGGCTAAAAAGGGGCCAAAAACAAGCATTTTTCTGGTTCGCAGACAATAACTTGAGTATAAGTATACAGAGTTTATGAAATTTTAGCACAACGTTCCATACCACAAAATGAAGTGAGGATTGATTTTGAGGGTTATTGTCATAGCTGTTTAGTAATTAGGGGCTATAAAGGGGCCAAAAACAAGTATTTTTCTTGTTTCAGGACAATAACTTGTGTATAAGTGTATGGATCTCTATGAAATTTTACCACAAGGTTCCATTCCTCAAAAGGAAGGTTGAGATTGATTTTGGGAGTCATGGCCCAAATCGTTTAGGAATTAGGGGCCGAAAAGGGGCAGAAGATTATAACTAATCATGGAAATTAAATATTAAAATGAATAAAGGAAAGTTTGTGATGTATTAATTCCCAACACATTAGCTAATGTGTGTATTGGATTGATTATTTTGTAATTCTTTGTTTGTTATATTTCAATGTATTTCATGAGGGCCTCAGGAAAGATTAGTTTTACAGCTAACTGTGTAACCCTCTTTAGATAAATAATTATTATTACATGTATTATAATTATTATTATTTAAAAAAAAAAAAAATTCTTCCTATAAAAACTACACACACAATTTGTATTACATATTTACATTTGTATTTAACTAAATATTCACATTTATGAATATGGATAAGTTTTGTGTATTTACTATTGATTCATTCATGCAGAAATTACCACCTATTATCAAGAAAACAAAACGTGTGGTATTCATCAAATAACACACTTAAAATTGAAGTGACAAATTTATTTGAAAATTTTGAGTTTTCTAAGTGGTCTGGCTGATAAGCTGATTTTAAATCTATCATCATTTTGATGCGATTTCTTGGTGATAACTGTAGGACTGTATTAATGGGGAATGATATTTTGGAAATTGTTTTTTTCATTTTTTTTGTAAATTTTTTTTTTGAAGAACTTCGTCATAGGTTTGTTTGTTATTCTGTATAAATTACTTTTCAGAATGCTATATATATATATATTTTATTTATGAAGCAAACCCCTTTAAAAACTTAGCTCATATTGTTCATTAATAAATAAATTGATTAAATTCTTGGTGTACTTTGATATGCTGAATCTGTCCAAATCAGGGTCCAAAAATTGAATATATGGTGTTCTTTGATATGCTGAATCTAACCTTGTATTTAGATTTTGGATTTTCAGGACCCTGTTATCAAATTTGTCGACATTGAGGTCCAAAGGGTCCAAAATTAAATTTTATTTGATTTCATCAAAAATTGAATTCTTGTGGTTCTATGATATGCTGAATCAAACCGTGTATTTAAATTTTGGATATTGGACCAAAAAAGGTAAAAGTCCAATTTCAAATTTTTAAGTTCTCTGACCACATTTATTCTGTGTAAGAAACCTATAATGTGTCAAATATTTAATTACAATCCAAATTCAGAGCTGTATCAAGCTTGAATGTAGTGTCCATACTTGCCCCAACTGTTCAGGGTTTGAATTCTGCGGTCGTATCAAGCTGTGCCCGTGGAGTATTTTATTGGTCATATATATTTATACATTTGTGACTTTCAAATGTTTTGGTTTGAGCATTCCTGATGAAGGTAAATCCAGAAAAGGGCTTGACGGAAAAAATTATAAAGTGTGATGATCAGTTATTTGTTTCAAGAATCATTTTTGTCTCACCTGCCACAAAAGACGCAGTATGTGAGACATAGGTATTTCTATCCAGCGGCTACAGCGATGCTATGTAAACTATTTGTATAAAGCTTAATATTTCAGAAGGTAGAAGACCTGGATGCTTCATATCTTGTATGCAGATACCTTATGTTACAAAGTTTCTGTCTGTCATATGTCCATTGTCTTTGACCTCATTTTCATGGTTCAGCGATGCTTGAAAAAAAATTGAGTTTTTTTGTCATGTGGATTTCTCACTTGTTATGAGTAATAGGATAACCATATTTGGTATATGGGTTCCTTGCAATGTCTACATGTCCATCAGACAGGGTTCACCTGACCTTGACCTCATTTCATGGATCACTGATCAAGGTTAAAGTTATGTGATTAGGTCCGTTTCTCAATTACTATAAACAGTAGGTCAACTATATGTGATGTATGGAATGACTGTAAGGGTACATGTCAGTCTGGCAGGTTTCATCTGACTTTGACTTCATTTTCATGGTTGATTGGTCAATTTTAAGTTTTTATGCCCCCACAACATTATTCATTTACCCCTGTCCGTCAGTCCGTTCGTCCCAATATAGATACATATGTCCAGCTATCTCCTCCTACAGTTTTTGAGCTACAGCTTTAATATTTTGTAGGATGTTTGGACTTTTTTGTACTAAAAGTCAGAAAGGGGGGGATGTTAGATATTCACAAAAAACAGTAGTTGGGCTTCATTTCCTTCTCACCTGCTATATAATTGAAAACATATTTTGTACTACTACAGTTTAATGTCCCTAATGCAATAAATATTAAATTTTTTAGTATTGTCAAATATTTAAATAATACTGTGAAGTTGAACTTGGTGGCTACTAAAACTGGAAAGTTGAAACCTTTTGGCTGGACATTCAGACCTGCAAGTGTAGACATTCAGAATAAAATAAAAGATAGATCATCATACATAGCGTTAAATTTATACTTTCTTATGGTCATCATTTGTGTCTTACAGACAGCGCAACAATTTCAATTTGTACTTCAACATCACTGTTTGTCAAATCTAAAGTATGTGGAACTATACTCGTGCACATGGCAGAGCAGAGGGGGGCATCGTTCATATCTAGTTGTGTTTTGGTCTGTTTTTCAAGTACTACATGTACAAGCAATACCATAAGCAATAGGTCAACTATATTTGGTGTACAAAAAAATTGTAAGGTGTATATGTCTGTCTGACAGGATTTATCTGACCTTGAACTCATTGTCAAAGATCTAAAAATTTAAGATTATGTGATACTTTTAGTAAAACCTTTATCTTTTAGACTTTCAACATAAAACAAATGGTCAGTAAAGCAGGCGAGACATTTCAGCGTGTGCACTCTTGTTGGATCAAATATATTAATAATATGGCTTTGATGTGATATATACTTTTAGATGTTCTGTTGTTGATTGTTGAGTTTCTGCCTCAGTGCAAACATTACCCCATATGTATTATCTGTAAAAAAACCCAGCAAAAATGCAATATTTTCTAATTTAATAATAATATTAATACAAAATTGAAAGGTATAACATTTTAAATAAATACAAAGATAGGTAAGTAACATATGTTCAATGTAATGTCCATATATTGAAGCTTAATTAGATCCAAGTCTTTCATAAAAGATATGTTCCGGCTGGAAAAAGGAATCACACACACACACATGCATACATTTGTACATGTTTACAAACATATCATTTCTGTTAGTAACTGATAGTCCCTATTGAAACTGACTTTTTTATTATTCATTTTAACATACTCATATCACAACAATCTATACAGATTGAAGATGAAGATACTTACAATTATACAACTTAATGTAAAGATGAAGATACTTACAATTATACAACTTAATGTAAAGAGGCATGTAGAGATAAACTTTCAAAAAAAATAGATTGCTCTGACCTACATTTCATGCTTTAGTGACTAAAGTTATATTTATTTCTTAGACTTTTTATAATCATGCATACAACTAAATGAAAAATTTAACAGCCTCTCATCAAAAATTATATAAATGTCCGAGTTCAGTTGTCAGGACAGTAATAAAATTTTGTGTATCAATATTCTTAATGTACATAGATGATGTAATTGACTCCCACAGGCACTTAAAGTAGGATACTGACATACATTTTTGTTTCATTTATCAACTTAACAAGATACAATTTTACATATGACATTATCAGGGGAGGAAGGGACAAAGAATCCTAGTGAATCTACAATATGCTTACATTTAAGAACTACGATATATATATATATACATGTATAACACATAAATCTAAACATTTAACATTTACATAAATAGATTTTGTCAAAAATGACATCCATTAATTGTTCAACCCTAAGTTATATAATTAAATACCTGGTAATACAAATGTTTACAGCACAAAAATAAAATTTATATTATTTAGAGAGATTTGTTTTAATAAGCATAGGTATTCTCTATAAAATTTAATTTCAGACCACTTGAAAATAAACAAAACTTTAGTTTTATAACAGGTTTGTGCTTTGGAAGATAACTTACATTGGTATGTGGTAACACAGATATGTCTTGCCAGTTGCCTAAGTAAACTAATCACAAACTTTAACAACTGTTAACTGTAAAATAGCTGCAAGCAACAAGTTTGGCACAGATGAGACAAGAATTAATACAAGCCTAAACCAATTTTCTTTCAAGTAGAAATATTAGAAGAACTGTTTTTAATAAGGAAATGAGGTTTTCTGCTATAACAATTGCTTGTCCTGTTGTGACAAAACAACTTTATGTTACATGTGTTATTACATCTCCTGAGTGCTGCACATTCAGTCATGGGACCTTCACAATCAGACCTGAATTAAATCAACAGGAGTTATCTCTCTTTACCCAATGGTATATTTTCTCACCTGTCCCAGTAGGATATTATAATTAGAGTTACCTTCTCTTTGGTAGTCAGGTGTCTTAGTTTTATATAATTGAAGATGTACATGTAAGTAATATTTACATGTATAAGTGAACTTTTTGAATAATCTCCCCTTACACTTCTCCAAAAATTTACTTATAAAGGTGATATTCAAATTTTGAGAGGTCAAAACATGCCTCATGCATTTTTTCCTGGTTTGCATGTAATATATTTTAAATAAGAATTCAAAATTTTCTCTCAAGAAAGAACTCTACTACTGTATGCACAGATGTTTTCAGGCAAGGTCTTAAAAACTGGAAATTTGAAATAGGCAGTATTTTAAAAATTACAGACATTGTCCATGAAATTGTACTTCTATAGTATTAAAGAGTAGAATTCAAAAGATTAATATTGTTTTCTGAGTTGTAATTCATAGGTATAACCTTTACAAGTACCTTTTATCTTTCTTGTAAAATTTAGGGTGAATTTGAAATAAGTAACTTGAACAAGTAAGATTCTGACTTGCACAGGTGGATCCCCTGACAGATATGTTATACCTATAACTGGATAGTAATACTGTTGGTAACTCAATAACTATTATAAATCATACAAATATCATTTAACTTCACCAAAGCTAACATGTCCTGAAGCTTTCGCATGCTTTTGAGCCTCACTCTGCCCGGTGAACATTCTCTGACAGATCAAACATTTGATAGAAAAATTTGTCACATCAGTATATTGTCTGGCCTGTCTAGCTTCAGTGGCAATTTCTTGTGCCTGTGCAAGAACTGATGCATTGTCTGCAGGAAAAATTGTTTGAACTGGTAAAGATGAGTCGAATGGTTCCAACACAAGAGGGTCATAATGAACACCATCATATATAATAAGAACACGCTGGTCGTAATGGAGATCCTCTCCAAATCTATCTATTCTACAACTTTGAGTATCCACAACATCAATTTCTACATCATAATACTTGGATAGTATTGAAATTTCTATAGCACCACCCCATGTATCATCCTTCATAATCCATTTACAATAACTAGAATTAGATCTTCCAAGGAACACATCAGAGTATGTCTGTGGATCGCTCATCACAACCCCAGCTATAAGTTGCCTAATAGATGGTGCATAATCTAAATCAATTTTTCCACCATTCATGACAGCATTAATGCTTGTAAACAAACAGGAGTTATTAGCAGGTACAACTTTTCTCATTAAAACCCCTCTTCCCATCAAATTCTGGTCCTGCATTACATCACCAATGTTTTTCTGCAATGTATTTCTAACAACTCTCTCTTCTTCCACAATAAGTGTGTCCCCAGACCTGAATGGTAGTGAAGATAATAATAAGTCTTCCTTTGACAGATCAATAGATTTGGGAGGATAACTCTGTCTAACTCTTATGTATTCCTTAGGAATTTTAGTCAGTTCTGATATTCTATCTTTGAGCTGTCCTACATTAGAGGATAATTTCAGTCCTGTTAAACTGTGCTGTCCAGTCTTGGTTTTACATCTTAGATTCAGTACCGAGTTACTCATTGTTACACAAAATCTGGAAATAGAAAACACATTAATTCCACAAGTCAAATTTGTTTCTTGTCCGATATATAATATTATTTTAAAAGAAAAAAAGATGTATTTAACCATTAAGTGGTTAACGTTTCTATTTTTTAAATCTCTTAAAAATTAAGAAATGAACATGTTTAATTCAATATTTCTATTTGTATAATTTATGAAAGATACATCCACACTAATTCATTAACCTGGCACATCCAAATATTAAATAAATACTAAATATTTAGATACGCTTAGCATCACAAGCAAAAACTAAACAAAGATACCAGGCCATATCAATATAACTTTTGGGGCAATGAGTGGAGAGGTACATTGTAATGGGTCTAACACAAAAAGACGATAAAAATACTTATTTAATTGTCTCAGCTGCTTTACTGATTATGAAGTGATAACACTGAATCTTATGTTGAAAGTCTTAAGATCAAAGGTATGACTACAGGTATCACATTATCAATGACCCATGAAAGGGAGTCACAATCAGACAAGACCTGTCAGAAAGACTTGCACAACTTTCAATTATTCTATTAAAGTCGACCAATAACTTATAGTGACGTAGAATCTGTTATTAACACAAAAACTTAAATTTTGCTCAATTACCATTTTATACACAAATATGGTTGACCTTATAGAATCTTCAGTAACACACCTACTCCGAAAAACATAACGTAAAATACCAATTAAGTTGTCCTAAAATAAAACTGATGTTTAATACTATGCCAAAATGTGGTTTATATCATCCTATTTTAAAAATATAATAAAAAGTATATGGGTAACAGAGCTTTTTTTAAGCTATAGGTTGTTCAAAATTGCCTGATTTTGTATAGATTGTACATGGAAAAACAACTTTTGTGTAATTAGAGAGAAAACTAAATTATAGAATTTGAAGATAAAACATGAAAAGATAGCTCTTATAATTTCCTTTCAGAAGATAAAAAAACATTGGGATCACAGAGCTCATTTTCTTGCAAAACAAATATTCACATTCCTTTATAAAAGTTTGATTATCTGTGCTATCTCACCTTATATGGCTAAATTTAATAATAAAAAAAATTCTGTATTCTAAAAAAAAAGTTAAGGACAAGTAAAAACACACAATTATCTTCAATTGAATGATATGTCTTACAAATGAATTGCATTTCTCTCTCAAAACTTTCATATTTCATTAAAGACAGCTATTTTTTCCTGCTATTTAACAATTTTTAAATGATGGAATGCACCATATCTACCTTAAACCATATTTTGTACAATTACAGATTATGATGTGTCAACTTTGCAGCATAAAGCATTTTTTCCTCCATTAAGTATTTCCAGAATCATGACCTCTGAACTTAAGTAAATGGGGAATGTGTCCATGGGACACATATGATGCCCCTGCTTGCATATCATAGTTATAAAGGGACATAACTGAAGATCGCTAAAAGTGACACTACCCAAGTTTGTACTCAATCCGTATTTTGTGGTAATAAGTATAGCGTATATAAGTTTCATAACATTTTGTTGAGGCAAACTAAAGTTAGAGAACGGAAATGAAAAATTCAGCAATTTTTCCATTTGTAAAGGGGCATAACTCTAGAACAGTTAAAGAGACGCCACCAAAATTCAAACTTGAACTGTGTTTTGTGGTAATAAGCATTGTGTTTAAGTTTCATAACATTTGGTTGAGGCAAACTAAAGTTAGAGAACGGAAACCAACTTTGGGACGTACGTACATTCGGACAAGGGTAAAACTTAATGCCCCCTCCGCTATGGCAGTGGCATAAAAATTCATTTCATTAACTATTCAAAATGCACTTTAAGGAAGCAGCATCTCCTACATGCATTTTCAGATGTTCATGAAATGTTTTACCTTGTAATGTCCTTACATGAATATGTATGTATACATATAAGTAGGGCATCCTTGTCCATTGCCATACATTGTGTATATCCAGGTCAGAGTTCAGCCCCTTTGCATATGGAAATATTTCATACTATTTAGTATGCAATTTGTAATTATTACTAATAACTCCTCCTACATATACATGCTTTATCAAATGTTCAACTGTTCATGTGAAAGTTTGTATATTGTAAGATCAAAACATATAGATGCACACATTAATAGGCATCCTGGTCAGTTGACAAAAGAGTTATGCCCCTTCCATCAAAGAAATTTTTGATACTATTCATTGTCATTTGTGGAGGCAACTACTCCTAGCTTCGAGTGTGGAGATTGTGGGGTCTTTCCTCAATTGGGTAAACCAAAGACTTGAAAATTGGTTTTTGCTGCTTCTGTGGTTGTTAAGCACACGACATTAAGGAGTAAGAGCAAAGTGAATAAAATGCTTCGCTGGGGCGCAGCTTGATACGACCGCAGAGGTCGAACCCTGAACAGTTGGGGCAAGTATGGACACAACATTCAAGCTTGATACAGCTCAGAATTTGGATTGTTATTAAATATTTGACACAGCATAGGTTTCTGACACAGAAAGAATGTGGTCTAAGAACTTGAATTTTTTTAATTTACCTATTATGGTCCAATGTCCAAAATCAAAATACATGGTTAGATTCAGCATATCAAAGAACCCCATATATTCAATTTTTGTTAAAATCAAACAAAGTTTAATTTTGGACCCCAACTTGGACAAACTTGAAAACTGGGCCCATAATCAAAAATCTAAACACATGTTTAGATTCAGCATATCAAAGAACCCCAAGAATTCAATTTTTGTTAAAATCAAACTAAGTTTAATTTTGGACCCTTTGGACCTTAATGTAGACCAATTTAAAAAACGGGACTTAAAATTAAAAATCTAAATACACGGTTAGATTTGGAATATCAAAGAACCCCAATAATTCAATTTTTGATGAAATCAAACAAAGTTTAATTTTGGACCCTTTTGACCTCAATATGAACCAATTTGATAGCGGGGCCCACAAATAAAAAATCTAAATTCATGGTTAGATTCAGCATATCAAAGAACCCCATATATTCAATTTTTGTTGAAATCAAAAAAAGTTTAATTTTGGACCCCAACTTGGACCAACTTGAAAACTGGGCCCATAATCAAAAATCTAAACACATGTTTAGATTCAGCATATCAAAGAACCCCAAGAATTCAATTTTTGTTAAAATCAATCTAAGTTTAATTTTGGACCCTTTGGACCTCAATGAAGACCAATTTAAAAAAACGGGACCCAAATTAAACATCTAAAAACACGGTTAGATTTGGCATATCAAAGAACCCCAATAATTCAATTTTTGATGAAATCAAACAAAGTTTAATTTTGGACCCTTTTGACCTCAATATGAACCAATTTGATAGCCGGGCCTACAAATAAAAAATCTAAATACATGGTTAGATTCAGCATATCAAAGAACCTCATATATTCAATTTTTGTTGAAATCAAACAAAGTTTAAATACTGGACCCTATCTTGGACCAACTTGAAAACTGGGCCCATAATCAAAAATCTAAACACATGTTTAGATTCAGCATATCAAAGAACCCCAATAATTCAATTTTTGTTAAAATCAAACTAAGTTTAATTTTAGACCCTTTGGACCTTAATGTAGACCAATTGAAAAAACAGGACCCAAAATTAAAAATCTAAATACACAGTTAGATTTGGAATATCAAAGAGCCCCAATAATTCAATTTTAGATGAAATCAAACAAAGTTTAATTTTGGACCCTTTTGACCTCAATATGAACCAATTTGATAACGGGGTCCACAAATAAAAAATCTAAATACATGGTTAGATTCAGCATATCAAAGAACCCCATATATTCAATTTTTGTTGAAATCAAACAAAGTTTAATTTTGGACCCCAATTTGGACCAACTTGAAAACCGGGCCAAAAATCTAAATACATGTTTAGATTCAGCATATCAAAGAACCTCATATATTCAATTTTTGCTAAAATCAAACAAAGTTTAATTTTGGACCCTTTGGACCTTAATGTGGACTATTTTGAAAACTGGACCCAAAATTAAAAATCTAAATACACTGTTAGATTCGGCATAACAAATAAATAAATGTGATCAAAGATTTTACAAATCTAATGCGCCATACTGTGCAATTAAAGATTACTTCTTGAAATTTTTCAACATTTGAAATTTGAAAAAAAAATAATATTTGAAGAATAATTCTTTTTAATTTCTGAAATCTGAAATGAGAAAAAATTGACCCCCCACAATTTCTTTTTACCCCCCCCCCCCCTTTTTTTCCCCAAAAAAATTCTTTCCCTCAAGATATGGTCATAATCTCAATTCAAATTTCCAATGGAGTTGGCAATCATAATTACCCATTTAAATTTACCATAGTGCTAACTTAATCTATTTTATAATAGAATTAAAAATATAGTGTCAAATCTTTCATATGGATTTTTTTGTAAAAAAAAATGATGCAACATTTGCAGATATTTTTACTGGTCTTCCTTTATAAATATGCATTTCTTTAAACATAATTTAAAAGCAGTGTAAGGGAAGTAACTAAAACATTGTATTTGGATTACCTCCCTTACACTGTTTTAAATTATCTTTATTGTTCATTAACCATTACTTTATACATAATTTAAAAGCAGTGTAAGGGAGATAATTTCAATGATGTATTTGATTTATCTCCCTTACACTGCTTTAAATTATGTTTTGTACTAAAGTATTTGTCCATTAACCAGGACAACCTTGTTTTTCCCCCTTTTTTGCCCCTAATTCCTAAACGGTTTGAGCCATAACCCACCAAAGCAAATCCTAACCATCCCTTTGTGGTATGGAAACTTGTAGTATAATTTTAGAGAGATCCATACACCGTTCCACAGTTATTGTCTGGAAGCTAGAAAATGCTTATTTTTGGCCCCTTTTTGGCCCCTAATTCCTTAACTGTTGGTACCATAACCCCCAAAATCAATCCCAACCTTCCTTTTGTGGTATTTAACCTTATGGTAAAATTTCAAAAAGATCCATTCACTTAAACTAAAGTTAGAGTGCGAAAACCAATGTGTCTTCGGACAACGACGCTGGACGACGACGACGACGACGACGCCAACGTCATACCAATATACGACCACAAATTTTTTTGCGGTCGTATAAAAACTGGTTGGCTTGGAGTAGAATAATATATCCTGGACCAGACTCCTGGTAGATTGACATGTTTTTCTGCTGACTGCTTCCTTGTGAACTAGCACATTAAGAATCCTACTCTGTGTGTCTGTCTAGCACACAGCAGGGTTGTCTGTCTAGGACAAAGCATGGTTGTCTGTCTAGTACAAAGCATGGTTGTCTGTCTAGTACAAAGCAAGGTTGTCTGTCTAGTACAAAGCATGGTTGTCTGTCTAGTACAAAACAGGGTTGTCTGTCTAATACAAAGTAGGGTTATCTGTCTAGTACAAAGCATGGATGTCTATCTAGTACAAAGCAGGGTTGATAATCATATCACCTAAAGCATAAATTTCATAAAATATAAGTATCATAACACAAATCTTTAATCTGATGTAAGAGATTGAAATCAAAGTTGCAGTGATAACCCACTTTTAAAAATGAGCGAGATATTTCGATGGTCATGTAAAGGAAATGCATAATAAATTTAGGTGAAGATATATATGTGTATTGTCAAGATATAATTTATAAAGTTATAGATATAAGAAGATGTGGTATGAGTGCCAATGACACAACTCTCCATCCAAGTCACAATTTGAAAAAGTAAACCATTATAGGTCAAAGTACAGCCTTCAACACGGAGCCTTGGCTCACACCTAACAGCAAGCTATAAAGGGCCCCAAAAATGACTAGTGTAAAACCATTCAAACAGGTCTAATCTATATAAAAAACGAGAAACAAGAAACACTTATGAACCACTTCAACAAAGGACAACCACTGAACATCAAGTTTCTGACTTAGGACAGGAGCAAACAAATGCAGCGGGTTGAATTGTTTTATTAGGCGCCAACCTTCACCCTACCTGAAACAATTATTAAGTGTAACATCACAACATAGAAAGACACACTACAAAATATCAATTGAAATGGCTTAACCCAATCAAAAGACATATTAACAAAAACAAGTGAACATACACTGAACGAATAAATTTGATCTATGACACAATGTAAATACAAAATTAATAAAACGAGAGAGTTAGATGTTTAACAATAATTGAATGTTTTGAATCTGAACTGTCTAAATTTCACACAAAAAAGTGTCACATTCACACAAGTAGTCAGGATAACCCCTCAAAAACAAAAATGCAGAATTCTGTAGTGATTATTCTACAGCATCAAAGGGTCTTGAAGGCCTGGCAAGTGCAAACTATAATGGCAGTTTCCCCCCTCCCCATCAACTTTTTTTGTATTACAGTATTTTTTCATTAAAAATATAATAGTTTAAAACAACAAATATTCCAAGTTAGCCTATTATTAATTGAAATAAAAATATCTGCCATGAATGATCAATGGAGTTTCCCCAGAGAACTAATTTTTAGTAGTTTTCGAGATATAAGCCAAAAACTGTGAAAATTTGTAAAAATTGACATTTCAGGAGCAATCACTCCAAAATATGTTGTCAGATATTTTTTTTTAATTCTGTAGCCAGTGTAGGACATTCTGATCATTTTTTTACCCTTGTTAGTTTTTTTTAATTTTCTGAAACATAAAATGCATGTAAATTCAATATATGTAGGTTCAGCTACATGTATGCCTTAAACCTTTCTTAGAGTTTGTCAATCCTGAGTGTGTGTGTGAAGCAGAATATTGTCCTATGAAATATTGTCCCTAAAGACAATATTTCATGACTTTGTATCATGACATTTTGTCCATATACATGAAATAATGTCCAGAGAAGGACAAATTTCCATATGCAATTGTGTCCATATACAGACAATATTTCATAGATGAATAGTATGAAATTTTGTCTGGTTAAAAGGAGGTTAATCCAAGGATAAATATTACATGTGAATTCAGACAATATTCCATAGATGGAAATACATAAACAGTAAACAGTACCAAATTTTTTGCACCAGATGTGCATTTCGACAATCAATGTCTCAAAGGGAGCTCGAGGTTATAAACATTTAATATTTTGGATAATGATATCATGTAAGTGTTTTATTTGATTGATAATAACAAACAAACCTGCCGAATTAAGTTATGCAGCAAATTATTGTTATACAATGTACACATGCTTTTCATGAAAAATATTTTTAAAAAATTCAGAAACGCTCACAATTTCATGGTATCTAGATCAGATTCCTTAGAGAATACATAATACACCATTTCCGAGGTGAGCTACATGTAGTTGGTAATATCCGTCATGTGACTTTCATCACCAAGTGACAAAAATGTAGGCATTTGTTGAAAAAGTTTGATGCTATACTACACTTAATATTTGGGAAATAAAAATCTAATTAGTTGGTCACCTTCCCTTCAGTCGTATGGGAAATTGAGATTATGGAACATAAATTATTTCTAGACTACCCTGCAGAATGACGATCCATAAGATGTTTGAAACTTAAATAGGTGCAGGGATACAGGGGTATCAGGTCCGTTTGCTCCCAATACACGTTCACACCCCACACGGTCGCCCCCTGGGTTCGTTCACACCCTATTTTTATTTAAATACTGGTTGAATTATTAGATTCAATTTTTGTTGAAATCAAACAAAGTTTAATTTGGACCCCAATTTGGACCAACTTGAAAACTGGGTCCAAAATCAAAAATCTAAATACATGGTTAGATTCAGCATATCAAAGAACCCCATATATTCAATTTTTGTTGAAATCAAACAAAGTTTAATTTGGACCCCAATTTGGACCAACTTGAAAACTGGGTCCAAAATCAAAAATATAAATACATGTTTAGAGTCAGCATATCAAAGAACCCCATATTATGTTTTATGGGGTTCTTTGATATGCTGACTCTAAACATGTATTTATATTTTTGATTTTGGACCCA
The DNA here is from genome assembly GCF_021869535.1 of Mytilus californianus. NCBI lineage: Eukaryota > Metazoa > Mollusca > Bivalvia > Mytilida > Mytilidae > Mytilus > Mytilus californianus. The sequence continues at coordinate 2,497,930 of NW_026262581.1, forward strand.
GTTTTCAAGTTGGTCCAAATTGGGGTCCAAATTAAACTTTGTTTGATTTCAACAAAAATTGAATATATGGGGTTCTTTGATATGCTGAATCTAACCATGTATTTAGATTTTTTATTTGTGGGCCCCGCTATCAAATTGGTTCATATTGAGGTCAAAAGGGTCCAAAATTAAACTTTGTTTTATTTTTTTTCATCAAAAATTGAATTATTGGGGTTCTTTGATATGCCAAATCTAACCGTGTATTTCGATTTTTAGTTTTGGGTCCCGTTTTTTAAATTGGTCAACATGAAGGTCCAAAGGGTCCAATATTAAACTTAGTTTGATTTTAACAAAAATTTAATTCTTGGGGTTCTTTGATATACTGAATCTAAACATGTGTTTAGATTTTTGATTATGGGTCCAGTTTTCAAGTTGGGGTCCAAAATTAAACTTTGTTTGATTTCAACAAAAATTGAATATATGGGGTTCTTTGATATGCTGAATCTAACCATGTATTTTGATTTTTGGGCCCCATTATCAAATTGGTCCACATTGAGGTCAAAAGGGTCCAAAATTAAACTTTGTTTGATATCATCAAAAATTGAATTCTTTGGATTCTTTGATATGCTGAATCTAACCATGTATTTAGATTTTGGATATTAGACCATAATAGGTAAATTAAAAAAATTTAAGTTCTTAGACCACATTCATTCTGTGTCAGAAACCTATGCTGTGTCAAATATTTAATCACAATCCAAATTCAGAGCTGTATCAAGCTTGAATGTTGTGTCCATACTTGCCCCAACTGTTCAGGGTTCGACCTATGCGGTCGTATAAAGCTGCGCCCAGCGGAGCATTTTATTGGTTATTATCTTGAATATTATTATAGATAGAGATAAACTGTAAACAGCAATAATGTTCAGCAAAGTAAGATCTACAAATAAGTTGTCATGACCAAAATTGTCAGTCGACCCCTTTAGGAGTTATTGCCCTTAATAGTCAATTTTTAACAATTTTTTCGTAAATTTTTGTAATCTTTCACAAAAATCTTCTTCTCTGAAACTACTGAGACAAATTTAACCATACTTGGCCATAATCATTATTAGGGTATATAGTTTAAAAAATTTGTCCGATGACCCCGCCTTCAAACCATCATGGCCGACTTGGTTAAAAATAGAACATAGGGGTAAAATGCAGTTTTTGGTTTATATCTCTGAAACTAAAGCATTTAGAGCAAATCTGACAGGTGGCAAAAATGTTCATCAGATTTAGATTTATCTGCCCTGAAATTTTCAGACGAATCCCACAACCAGTTGTTGGGTTGCTGCCCCTGAGTTAGTAGTTTTACAAAAATTTTGCAGTTTTTTGTTATTATCTTAGATATCATTATAATATCTAATATCTAATACTATATATATTAATTATGATTTTAACCTTATTTTACATGATTTCCAAAGCATCAGTAAATACAGGTGAGCGACACAGGCTCTTGAGAGCCTCTAGTTTTTCTTTAAAATTTTCCATTTTAAATTGGTTATTTCTGATTTATATATAAAAGCAAATAATAATGATATGGTTTGAATAGGTAAATTAAAAATTTAAGTTCTTAGGCCACATTCATTCTGTGTCAGAAACCTATGCTGTGTCAAATATGTAATCACAATCCAAATTCAGTGCTGTATCAAGCTTGAATGTTGTGTCCATACTTGCCCCAACTGTTCAGGGTTCGACCTCTGCGGTCGTATCAAGCTGCGCCCAGCGGAGCATTTTATTTTTAAATGTATCTATCAAGGATTTGTATAGTAATTACAAATCCTTGTATTTATCAAAATATTTAAATTTTCATGAATGAAAATTCGGGAATTTTTTAAATGAAATTTTTTTTTTTGGTGATTTAATGATTAATTATTATAATTATGTATGCTTACTAGCTGGTAATTGGTATTTTCAAAGCCAAATTTGCTCTGTGTTTGAAAATTATGATTGTTATTATAACTAGCTTTGATGTAAATACTGCATTTGGTTAGCTTGGTATGAGTAGACTCAATGAAGATTTTGTATCTTCCGCCTTTCTTTTACAAGTCTTAGCTAGATGAATGAACTTTGCCTTGATCATCACCGGGACACAATATATTGAATAATAGTCACAGATCATCATGACAATTTTTTATTCATGATTAATTTCATCCAAAAAATTAATAAAACAGTAAAGGAAACCCGTTTACATTTTTATAATGTCACTTTATTTTGAAACAAAAAAAAAACTTATTTATAGCAATACACTAACTTAAACACGATTAAATATTTATTCCACACAAAACCAATAAAAAGGCTGCAAACAGTCTGAGGGTGCCAACATGTGGGGTGCGGATGTGAAATGGGGGGAACGTGAATGGGATTGAATATGATTTCGGGCGAACGGACCCAGATTCAGATACAGACGTGCCTTCTATCTGATAAATGATGTCATAAGAGAGAGCATAATTGACAATCTTTTCCGGTGAAAGACATGATTCAAGAAGCAGCCTATTAGAAACATATTCATGGACAGAATTTCACAGTAAAATATTGTCATGGACAGTATTTCATTGTGAAATATTGTTCAGAAGGAGTAGACAAAATTTCATGGACAAGGACACTATTTCGTAATTAAATATTGTCCTGGACAGTATTTCATTATGAAATTTTGTCTAACGGGCAATATTTCATGGGGGATTATTTTATGATATACATGTGAAAACACAGCCATATTTGTCAATTACTTTTAATGACTAGACAAATTTAAATAGAGTCTAATTCAATAATTGATCAGATAGGGACTGTTTTTTTATGTTTATCAAAATTTCAATTGACCAGTGTTTACAGGCTTTTTTTTATTCTAATTAAAATTATATCCTTTAATTGCTCCTGTTCTGAAATTATGGTTTTTTCAAAATTTTGCCATCCTTGGAGTTCCCTGGTCATTTATGAGGGTGGTAATGGGGGTATCTTCATGACGAATAACGATAAAAATTCTTGCCAAATGACGTTAACCGTAATTTTTGGTACAGGACAATAAAATGTACACTTTCTTTTAGACGATAAAAAAATCGACTGATATTGACGAATCAAAAAATAACGGTAACGATAATTATTTGAGACCTCTGTCTCTGACGAATCACGATAAGAATATATTGACGAATCAATGTAAAATTTTAACCAATTTGACGCTGACGGTAGCCAAAAATGACCGTTTGACGCCTGATGATAAAGGGCATTCCTACCCTCATTTACATTTTCTAGTTCAGTACTGACAGTTCTCAGTAGACAGTACGACAGTAGCTGGAGTGATAAACCTCAACCTGTTGAATTGGATTACAACACAGGAGAGAAATGTCATGTATGAACAATATTTATTACATGATTTGAGTGAATATTTGGTAAGAACGAACCTGATAAGAAGATGTTTTAGTTAGAAGTAAGCTTCCTTTGCAACGGAAGTGAGAAAAACGTCATCTATTATTGTGCACAATCAAAGAACCGGATGTCGCGTTTATCAGGAACTCCTCTGCCAAATAAAGGTAAAATTACGGATAAATCGTTAAATGATGTAGTATTTGTGAACTTGAAACTCTTTGTGTTATATCAGAACAATTTAGTACTCTTTAACTAGCGTCAATTAGAACGTTTGAATCGAAAAACGAAGAAAATGTTGGGTACATTTTTAAAGGGGAGGTAACTCTCATCTTATCATATGAGCTTAGAGTCAGACTTGTCCCTCTATCCCAACTAAAATGGTCTTTAGTCTGGCTAATCCAAACTTTATGGTTAACTAAACCTTATTTACATACAAATGGAAAAATAATAAAAGCTCAATTGGGGAAAGTAAACCACAAAACATTGCCCTGAAGAGTGAAGTCCATTAAAATTATTTTGTTACTTAGTCCAGTTCACTTCCAGTTGCTGAAGTGTAAGTCCGCTGATTTCTTTATCAGTTTTTTGGATATTGAGTCCAGAGTGATGTTCTGATCATCTAATCTCTCAAGATACAGAATCCCTAAAGCGATTAGTCATTTTCGTTAACATATAACATATACAAATGTATATACATTGACATTGTGTATGTACCCAGGGACTATTACAAGTCCCAGTATGTACTCCGAGTAAATTTTGAGGTAAAAACGCAGCTATTTTGATTAAAGGGTCCACATGAACCTTAAACAGGATGGGACCAAACCCCTTATAATGATTATATGGTGATAATACCTGCATAGAGTGATTACCCTTCTATAGAGGGATAAAATTATCCCTTTAAAGAGGGATATATTTGTTTAGACTGGATTTAAAGCAGAACATGGCAAATGCGCATTTTGCACTTATATTGGCTATAATCTATAGCATTATAGGTATCAATTATTGCACTTTACTAAATTTTGGGATGCCCAGTTTTCTGCTAAAGTGACAAAACTTTCTATCTATTATGTACCTATCTGAACACCTGATCAACAACAATAGGGACATTTGACCTTAAAATTTTATGTTAAATATAACAATAGAAATCTGTTCATTGAAGCATAACTGAGTGGAATTTATCTGATTCTGATCATCACAGCTTTCAATTAGGATGAACAATAGATTGTATTTTCAGTCACGTTAGCAGTAAACTAGACATGTGTACATGTATATTAAAATCAAAATTGGTGCATCCAATGTTGCAGGTTACTGCCATAATACATGTAAGTAGAAAATGCGCATTTGTCATGTTCTGCTTTAAATCCAGTCTAAACAAATATATCCCTTTATAGAGGGATAATGTTATCCCTCGTTAGAAGGGTAATCACTCTTATACCAGGTATTATCACCATATACAGTCAAGGATGTCACTTGAATAATAACATACATGTGTTATTATGGATACTTTCTCTTAATCTGTAGTAACATATGTTTGTTATCAGTTAAATGTACCATAAAATTTTTTATTTTCAGTGGGCACTTGGGAATTCTTGAAACTTGCGCAGTAACTTAATACATAACCTTGAAAACTAATTTTCCAATTCAATTAATACATTTTTGATCAACCATGGTAAATCAATGAGACAAGGCTTTTAAGTAATAACTTAGCTGTAATAACAATGCTTAGTTATTACAGGCATTTAACTTATTACATGAGACACTTGGGAATGACTAGGAAGCTTGCGCAGAACCTCATTACATGCTCTTATCATTATTTATTACAATAAATTAAAATACATTGTGATATATGTAGGAGAAAAGGCTTTGAAGAGATGTAGAGAAGCTGTAATAACACCCTTTAGTTATTACAGGCATACTTTTTCTGTAATAACATGGGTGTGTTATGCATGATTGGCAAACTAAGGGCTGTTTTATCTTTCTAAAGTTTAATATACATAAAGACAATTATAATATCAATAGAACTAGTACATGATTTAACAAAATGAAGGATGTATAATGCCCCTTTGAAACATGTAACATACATATGTTATCACAGATTTTTGATTTTTTAGCCGTCAATAACAAATGTATGTTATTTTTCTCTAATAACTTATTTAAGTTAGACCCTTGGTTAGGTCCCAACCTGTTAAATGAATAGACCTTGATTGCTAATTTGGAATCTACGACACATGACCAAATATTTTGCGACACTTGAACTATTTACATCCTTCAACAATCACATTTGCATTGTTGTGTCAAACAATTTTTCTTATAATGTCATAATTTTATGGGAAATTTCTGATGGCCACAAATTATCTGAATGTTTGACTTGCAAGTCTATAATACATCAGCGATGTTTATGAGCTTATTTTAACAAATTTGTCTAAATCATAGCTAATGCCCCTTTAAGAAGTTGTAAACTGCCATTTATGGTAATAAAATCAGGTAAATACAATTAAAAAAGAAACGAAATGTGGCAGTTTGGCGACAGTGTTGTACCAAGCCACTTTTACCACATAAGTTCATTCGTGACCTTTCAGAGCAAACTCTTATAGTTGTAATCATAAAATAATATGTTTGTAGTTTCCTGTGTTTATTGTTTGTTGTCTAATTTGCCATGACTTATTTGTTTGTAATTTACAGTATTTAAAAATAATCCAATCCTTTCTGTTTTTTTTTTCCCTCAAAGTTTTTTTTTCCAGGATTCAATAAATCTATTCCTTTTTTCCATATGTATATCTTTTGTTTTGGTTTCATAATTTTTAGCAATCTGTTTCCAAATTGGGAATTTCTCCGAAAAACTTCACCTTGTGATCTAAAATCACAAGGGCTAGGGAATATTTTTTCTAGAATATTATATACTCTCTATCCAATACATACACTGAGAATTACACAATTTTCCTGGCCAGGCCACTCTGCTTAATCAGGGAGTGTTACATACTGATGTGGCACTTGTATAAATTTTCCCACAGAAACTGACCTCTTTATTAAATAAAGTTTTGCTGAATGTTGAGAGGGCTCATAAATAACTTAAATCTTAGTGTTAATTAATTTATATATATTTTTTAATCTTTGTTTATTTCAATTTCGATCCAGAATTTAAAAGCTTGACTTAGGAGAGTTTGAAGTTTAGGAAATTTGCTACATTTTTCATGTCAGGGCCTTTTATAGCCGACTATAGGGTATGGGTTTTTCTCATTGTTGAAGGTCGTACGGTTGCCTATAATTGCTTACAATTTTACAAAGTATCTTGAATAAAAAAAAATATTTGTTGGAAAAGATTGTATAAACCTAGCCATCACTGGCCCATGGTATTTTGACCCCCACCTTGGAATATTGCACCCAACCCCCTAACAGGTCAAAATTTTAATTAATAATACTAAGCATTTAAACTTCCTTACCTAGTTATGATGTTGAAATCACGAAAAAAACATATGTTGGAAAAGATTTTAGATCAATTTGCTGAACCATGGTATTTTGAACCCCCTTAAATGGAAAACTAAATTCCTCTCTAGATATCCCAATTTCAAATAATCAAAGCATTTTAGCTATTTGATCTTACATGTATCATAATGCTTCATTAAATATCTGGATTGAAAAACATATATATTGTAGAGGATTTTATAACCCTTTTTTCTTAGCCATGGTATTTTAATCCCTCCTTATAAATTTATATTTATAAGATTTCAGATCAGTTTTCTTAACCACAGTTTTTTTTTATGACAGAAAGTCAAAAGCATGAGTAGCGAACATCCTTTTAGTATAAGGATAGCAAAACATATGTTGGAGAGGATTTTATAACACTTAGCAATTGTAATTTGACTCCCCTCCTCAAACCTTGGAATATTTAATCCCCTCTCCTTCTAGGTCAAAATTTCAATTAATAATTGTGTTTAAACTACTTAAACTAATTATAATGTCTTAATTACTTTATTAGTATCTTGAAAGAAAAGTATTTGTTAACAAAGCTTTAAGATCAATTTTCTAAACCATGGTATATTGAATTGAACCTCCTTCCATGTAAAATTTAGATATCAGAATTTCAAACAAAGCATTTCAACTACATAATCTAATCTAAATAAACTTTGTCATTTAACCATTTTTAGTATGATACTGAATCATCAGGATTATGATACTATGTCACACACACGGATACATTTCTATTTTTATCAGAAATCAGCCTGCCTCAAGTTATGATGACACACTTTTAAATGCAACTTAATATTATTCCACAAAAAAAAAACTAACTGATTAGTGCACTCTACTTCTGCTTAGGTATAACCACTTATGATGAGTCAATAATATTTGATATGCAGTTGTATAAGTATTGGCTCGTGTCATTTATATGGAGATTATTTGGCCTCGCCCCCTCAGTCATGGTTTTGCATTGGTTACATGTTAAAGTTTGTGATTAAGTCAGTTTAAGGGGAATCACTTATGATAAGTCAATGATATTTAGTATGCAGTTGTATGAGCATTGATTGGGATATGTCTTATTTATATCCCAGAAATTATTTGGCCCTGTTCCTTTAGTCATAGTTCATTGACTTTGAGTAACTTGCGTAATTTACAGGTTAAAGTATTGCTATTATATTTTAATTTCAACATTTGCATTTTACTATCAAAATTATATACAGGCGAAATATATCTCTGTTTATCATATCTTTTAAATAATTCTCTTGATCTTTTAAATATTTTGACAGTTTAGAAAGAAATGGCTTTTGTTTTCCAATGTATTGCAAAATTTGCAGAGTCTCTGGTCTCTAGGAATCTGATAATGTCTGCCTTTCTTGATTCTATTTTAGAAAAGTGTTCACTGAGTCTGTTGCCTTTCTAAAATTAGAAATATTGTGATTTAGGTAAATTTGTATGTTTATTAAGTTAATCTGTATGGCTTTATGTAAATAAACTGGTATTCTTTTTATTTTAGTCATTTTTTTTTCTCTATTTATATCTTTGAATATTTATTACAGCAGGATTTAATAAAGTCTGACACACTGTTAACTAACACCCCTTAAATTTTTACTAAAAGCTTTTGACAACTGACTTTACTTACAAGTTGATTTTAAAAATGCATAACTTTAATAAAATATTAGTAATTAGTCTTCAACCTCTGAAAATTCTAGTCGCCCCTTCCACATAATATTTAAACAGAAATTATAGTGTTTTTTTTCAACTTTTGAAAATTCCCCCGACAACCAATTGTACAATAAATTTACAAAAGGCACAAAAGTACATAAAATGAACCGATAGATGCATTTGTGTTTTAAAATACAACCATGATGTATGGATTGTAATAATGCCATGTGAATGATCTTATCTGTATTCAAGAGCTAAGACAATTTGCAGCACATCATCCTTATAATGGTTTGAAAAAATTAGGTGGTATAAAGGGGGAGATAATTGTAATAAAGTAGAATCCTAACTGTATAGTGAACAGTCTACATGTGACATTCAATTTTATGTCCCTATATAAGATTTCAACGTGCTTAAATATACAATTGTAGTTTCTTTTTACATTTAAAATACACATCACAAATTTTGGATGCTTAATTATTATTAGCAATGTTGATAAAACAACACATTAAATTTGGAAGTATTATTATCTGCCCTTGTTACTGTATTGTATGCCCTAATTTTGCATCATCTAAACTTTGAAACAGATTTTATGGAAATCTTTAAATTAAAGTTTGCATACATTTCAGTAAATTTAGCAAAAGTGAGGCCAATTTTATATGACTAATAATATCTTGCTGCAAAATTTTCTGAAGGGACATTTTATAGACTAATGATTTAATGCCTTCTAAGTGTACAATTTTTAATCTTATTCTTGTAATATTTTCAATATGCATTGGAAGGGCATATCTTAAGCTTGGACCAGGAGTCATAGCATAGATATAAGAAGATGTGGTATGAATGCCAATGAGACAACTCTCCATCCAAGTCAAAATTTATAAAAGTAAACCATTGTAGGTCAAAGTACAGTCTTCAACACGGATCCTTGGCTCACACCGAACAGCAAGCTATAAAGGGCCCCAAAAATTACTAGTGTAAAACCATTCAAACGGGAAAACCAAAGGTCAAATCTATATAAAAAACGAGAAACGAGAAACACTTATTGAACCACATCAACAAACGACAACTACTGAACATCAGATTCCTAACTGTTTATTCAAATATGTCTCCTAATAACTCATTAATTAATGCTTTTCACTGAATTTTGTTAAATTTTCAAAAATGCAATTATACAAATTGTTATTATTGAGAAATTGTACACCAACTGAAACTCATTATAAGAAAGGTAGTTATAAGTTGCTATTCTTATGGAGATATTCTTATTCAATTCGTGATATCTGTCAACTTACTGAAAAGTCTGAATAAAATAATGAAAGGATGATAATGCAAATCTTATATTTAGAAGAAAAGTTTATTGTGCTCTCTTAGTTTGAGTATGTCATGCATGTGAATGTAAGCTGATATTAAAGATTTGACAAGATGGGATTTTATCTTTTTTTTTAAAATGAAAGACCATTTAATATCAGAATTTAGAAGAGGATTTTGAAAATAAAGAAGCAAGAAGAAATTATCTCTCCAAAAGCAGCTGTGAAATTAATAATCTTTTCCATGTAATGTTGTAACACTTGTGTAAAAAATGAAATTTAAATATTTATGCAACATACATGTAGGCCTAGATAACAAATGATCCTTATTTGTAAATAACATATACATGATATATAGATGTACATTTGCATATATGATATATATATATAAAATGTATTTCCTGTATTGTGCTTAAATTGAGACGTTAAAAAGGTAGTATGAATGAAATAACCTTCTAACAACCTTCAAATATTTGGTCATGTCGTCCTAATGTGACTGAAATTTATGTATATCTGTATATGCTTTATATTACTTGGTCAGTGGAACATACATTTAAACTGTACAAATTACTATAAGATGTTTGATAAAATATTTGGCAGGTCTGATTATCAATTATAGGGAATTAGATAAATACCTTTTCTGTTATGTAATAATACACCTTTAAAAATGCCTTGCTTTATTAAAGGTAAGTAAAAGCTGTTTTATTTATTTATATTTACATTGTTGATGACAGAAATAAAATAAGGTATTGTATATGGGGTTCCTTCAGGACATGACTGACATGAGCAGATAGAGTGACATGTTTGATTGTACACAATATAAACTTTTAACATATATAAAGTGGGGAACGAAAATGCTCCCTCACTGTAATGCATTTTTTACTCAACTGAAATCTAAAATTAGATTCATTTATTGTTTATTTTTTACATGTACATTAATTTTGCAAAAAAGACTTCTTTTATGTACCAATAAAACTATACAGAGTTTTTGAATGATTGCTTGTCTTGTAATTTTGATGATTTTTGAAAACTTGAAAGCAGCAAATTAGAAAAGAAAAACATGCATAGTTAGGAAATTGTTTGTATGAAATTGACATAACATCCTACAAGATTTTTTGTTCCTAGGCTCAGTTGTATTGTTTGTAACCTCTGTGAAAATGTTATAACATTTTTCTGATGGAAGTGGTCATTAACATTTTTGTCAAGTACTTTTATATGTCAACAGACCTTCAATCTATAATATAAAAGTGTTTTTGCATAACTTAGCTATATAGTTATTGCATTCATCAGTTCTGCAAATAGAAAAATGGGACACCAGAATAATGCAAAAAAAAATAAAAAATCCAGGTACTTGATTGCAACATTTATGATTAACCCTGTGTTAAAAGTACTGTCCAAATTTAGAATGCTTTTGTAAAAGTACAGATAAAAATCTGTTACAATTAAACTTCCCATGTCATGGATTAATAATCATGTTGATTAGCATGTAATAGTACATGTATACACACTATCTGGATAGTAGAATTGTTTGATTAAGCCCTGAAAAATGTGTAGCCAATTCATTGTACAAAAACAAAAGTACATCACTCCAATGTCCCCTGCAAATGCAGTCATATTTTATCATAGCAATAACTCCAATTTATATAATTTTTTTTTACTTTTTCATAAATGTCCTATAAGTAAAGTAAGCCTGACTGAGATTGCTTATACATGTAATGTAATTCTTCTTAAATTTCTATTTCCAAGGGGAAAAACTCCTGCATAAATTGTTGATTAGAGAATTTGTTTAAAGACCTTGGTAATATATAAACCTTTGATATGAATTTTATGCAAGTCCGACAAGAAATGTATTCTTGAGAGGCCTTACAATGCAATTTTCAATATATCACATTTAAAAGGGACAAAAGTCACATAATTTCTGTAAAAATGTTGGACTGGCATAGATTTTCAAATTCTTCGAAGACATTCCTGATATTAACCTGCGATATAAATTTCATAAAAGACAGACATGACGTGTAGGCTGGAGATCTAGAGTGCTTACAATACAATTTTCCATAGAATTTACATTTCCAAGTAACATAGTTTTGGTAATTCTAATTTTTGTACATGTCCAAGACATTGCTGATGTAAACCTTTGATACATTTTGGATGTGATGCTATAATATTTTACCGGATTTTCGAAAGAAAAATCGGTTATTGATTTGGGGATGTACGGCGGGCGGGTGGGCAGGCGGCTGCCAAACAGTGTCCGTTCAATAACGCTTTGACAAAATCTTTTCAAATTTAGATATGTTGTTTCCTGTGACTAAATGAAGGTCAAGTTCAATTTTCAAAATTTTAGCTTCTCTAGTTTTTGAGTTGTAGCCCTTTTCAGTAGCCAAAAGTGGTACTTATTATGTGATTGAGTTATTTCCCTTTGAACAGAAATTAATAATTAATTTCTTTGTCATTTAATTTGGTCTCTTGTTAGATTTTTTTTTTAATTTTGAGGCCTGTCTTCAAATTGGTCCACATTTAGGTCCAGTGTCCAAAATAACACTTTTTTTTTAATTAAAAAAAATGAATTGTTGGTGTTTTTTGATATACTGAATCTAAGTGGTATTTAGATTTTTGATTATAATTTGAAAATAGATATAAAACATGTCTAATTTTAAAGAACTATTTTTTTGTGGTTAAATCATATCTAATTTTAGAGAACTATTTTTATCTTCTGTATATCATTTATTCAGTTTGAGCTATTTCCCTTTCAACAGAAAATTAATAAGTAAATGGATAAAAATTAAACTGTGTTTCATTTAAACATAAATTGAATATATATAGGGTCCTTTCAAATGCTGAATCTAAACCTGTATTTAAATATTAGATTTTTGGGCCCAGTTTCAAGTTGGTCCAAATCAGGGTCCAAAATTAAACTTTGTTTGATTTCAACAAAAAATGAATTTATGGGGTTCTTTGAAATGCTGAATCTAACCATGTATTTAGAGGTTTTAGATTTTGGGCTCCTTTATCAAATTGGTCCACATTGAGGTCCAAAGGGTCCTAAATTAAACTTTTGTTTGATTTCATCAAAAATTGAATTCTTGGGGTTCTTTGATATGCTGATTCTAACAGTGTACTTGGATTTTGGATATTGGACCATAATAGGTAAATGTCCAATTTTAAATTTTTCAGTTCTTTGACCACATTCATTTTGTGTCACAAACCTATGCTGTGTCAAATATTCAATCACAATCCAAATTCAGAGCTGTTTTAAGCTTAAATGTAGTGTCAATACTTGCTCAACTGTTCATCAGGGTTCGACCTTTGCAGGAAATCTGGTTTGCTGTCACTCTGACAGCCTCTTGTTAGAAACAAGATGGTATTCAAATTTCACTGTTTACCAGTATGCTAAATGAAATACCTGGGGAGCTCACTGGCCTCAGCTAGTGGATAGTTAGTCCCAGAGGGTGTCACCAGCCCAGTAGCCAGTACTTCTGTACTGGCATTAAATATGAATATTGTGTTATCAACTTTGCTGTTACAAAATTTTGCAAATTATTTTAAATTAAGGAATATGTCTCCCTCATGCAAAGCTCTCAAATATTTCTTGCCCAACTTTGGCTTTTTGGTTTATAAGCTCATCATTTTTGTCTCACCTGTGACAAAAGTCAAGTCTCAGTATGTGAGACAGGTATTACAATCCGGCAGTGCGACAACGTAAGCTATTTTTTTAAAGCTTTATATTCAAAAGGTAGAGGACCTGGATGCTTCATACCTTGTGTGCAGATACCTTATATTTTGAAATTTCAGTCTGTCATACGTCCTTTGTCTTTTACCTCATTTTCATGGTTGAGAGACGCTTGTCAAAAAATTTACAGTTTTTTAATCGGATTTCTGAAGGAAAATATCGGTAAGTAATTGGGTGATGTACAGCGGGTGGCCGGGCGGACGGCTGCCATACAGTTTCAGTACAATAACTTCAAAAATTCTTTGACTAAATCTTTTAAAATTTAGTTATTGTTATAGATACTTAGAGCTTTGTCTATGTGATAACTTGAACAGGCTTAGATGAAAATCTTGCGATACTTTGAAGAAACAAGACAACAACCGTTTGAAAGTGGATTTCTGGAAAGTTATTGGAGTTACCACAAGATGCTATGGTTTCATATTAAATAAGGTTATAATCTCATAAACATATTTCTTAATTTATTGACTTCATGATTTCTGCCTACCCACCCCTGCTGAACAAATGTGTGTTTACTTATATATTCTCTTAAATTCCAATATTATGTCACTTATTATAAATAGGAGGTCAAGATTGATTTTGGCCTTTCCATTTCTGAACCCTACAAAAATTTTTTTTTTCTTTATGCCCCGCAACTAAAAGTTGGGGAGCATATTGTTTTACCCCTGTCTGTCCGTCCCATTATGGGTATTTAGTTATTTCACATAATTTTCTCCTACAGTTTGAATGCTAGGAAGTTTTCACTTTGCTGGCTGTTTGTACATATATTGAAGGTGTGCATGTGGTCAGGGTTTTGATTTTTATCAATATTTGCTCTTTTGGGAGATAGTTGAACTTTGTCATTTTTGGAGTATAAGAGATGCTCAAACCATTGTGGTGACGTCAGCCTATTCATTTACCGTGGATTCTTTTTCTAGAATCAACGCTTCCTAAATCTGCCGCTGAAATTGACTCACCAAATTATATTCAATTGTTTCCTTTGTGTGCCTAATTTCATTAAGTTTGAATTGGCTAATTTACTGATTTCTGTTCACTAATGGAATTAATTTAAAAACTTACCTTTAATTTTTGTAATTTTTATATGCCTTCACTGGGAATCGAACCCTTCCTTGAAATCTGTTATGTGTGACTGACATCAACACACCGACGAAACCTCTCGGCTACCAATGGGTTACACTATAGATGTTTATTTTATATATTTAAATGAACATCTGATATACATCGGTTCATAGGACACACAGGGCTTGTACCTTTATATAGACACAATAGGCAGTCGTATAGTATGAGTTGGTAGCCGAGAAGTTAGCATGGTTAAAATCAATGCGTTAAAGATCGGGATTTGTCGGTTTAGGTTCGAATCCCTGTATTCTCTCTGTTGTTCCAATTCTTAAGCCATCCTTGTTTTTTTCTAATTTTGCAAGTTATAGCAGATATTTTTGTAATAATAGCGAGTTTTACCGTTTTTATACGACCGCAAAAAAATTTTTGTGGTCGTATATTGGTATGACGTTGGCGTCGTCGTCGTCGTCATCGTCGTCGTCGTCGTCGTCCGAAGACACATTGGTTTTTTGCACTCTAACTTTAGTTTAAGTGAATGGATCTCTATGAAATTTTACCACAAGGTTCAATACCACAAAAGGAAGGTTGGGATTGATTTTGGGGGTTATGGTACCAACAGTAAAGGAATAAGGGGCCAAAAAGGGGCCAAAAATAAGCATTTTTGTAACTTCCAGACATAACTTGTGTGTAAGTGTATGGATCTCTCTGACATTGTACCACAAGGTTCCATATCACAAAAGGAATGCTGGGATTGATTTTGGGGGTAATTGCCTCAAAATTTTAGGAATTAGGGGCCAAAAAAGGGGCAAAAAACAAGCATTTTTCTAGTTTCAGGACAATAACTTGTGTGTAAGTGTATGGATCTTTCTGAAATTGTACTACAAGGTTCCATATCACAAAGGGAAAGCTGGAATTGAGTTTGGGGGTAATTGCCCAAAACGTTTAGGAATTGGGGGCCAAAAAGGGGCCAAAAATAAGCATTTTTCTAGTTTCCAGACAATAACTTGTGTTCAAGTGTATGGATCTCTCTGAAATTGTACTGCAAGGTACCATACCACAAAGGGAAGGCTGGGAATGATGATGGGGGTAATTGCCTCAATATTTTAGGAATTGGGGGCCAAAAAGGGGCAAAAAACAAGCATTTTTCTAGTTTCAGGACAATAACTTGTGTGTAAGTGTATGGATCTTTCTGAAATTGTACTACAAGGTTCCATATCACAAAGGGAAAGCTGGGTTTGAGTTTGGGGGTAATTGCCCTAAACGTTTAGGAATTTGGGGCCAAAAAGGGGCCAAAAAACACATTTTTATACGACCACAAAAAAATTTTGTGGTCGTATATTGGTATGACGTTGGCGTCGTCGTCGTCGTCGTCTGGCGTCGTCGTCGTCATCGTCCGAATACATATTGGTTTTCGCACTCTAACTTTAGTTTAAGTGAATGGATCTTTTTGAAATTTGACCATAAGGTTAAATACCACAAAAGGAAGGTTGGGATTGATTTTGGGGGTTATGGTACCAACAGTTAAGGAATTAGGGGCCAAAAAGGGGCCAAAAATGAGCATTTTCTAGTTTCCAGACAATAACTGTGGAACGGTGTATGGATCTCTCTGAAATTATACTACAAGTTTCCATACCACAAAGGGATGGTTAGGATTTGCTTTGGGGGGTTATGGCTCAAACCGTTTAGGAATTAGGGGCAAAAAAGGGGTAAAAACAAGGTTGTCCTGGTTAATGGACAAATACTTTAGTACAAAACATAATTTAAAGCAGTGTAAGGGAGATAAATCAAATACATCATTGAAATTATCTCCCTTACACTGCTTTTAAATTATGTATAAAGTAATGGTTAATGAACAATAAAGATAATCTAAAACAGTGTAAGGGAGGTATTCCAAATACAACGTTTTGGTTACTTCCCTTACACTGCTTTTAAATTATGTTTAAAGAAATGCATATTTATAAAGGAAGACCAGTAAAAATATCTGCAAATGTTTTCATCTTTTTTTTTTACAAAAAAATCCATATGAAAGATTTGACACTATATTTTTATTAATTCTATTATAAAATAGATTAAGTTAGCACTATGGTAAATTTAAATGGGTAATTATGGTTGCCAACTCCATTGGAAATTTGAATTGAGATTATGACCATATCTTGAGGGAAAGAATTTTATTGGGGGAAAAAGGGGGGGGGGATAAAAAGAAATTGTGGGGGGCCAATTTTTTCTCATTTCAGATTTCAGAAATTAAAAAGAATTATTCTTCAAATATTATTTTTTTTTCAAATTTCAAATATTGAAAAATTTCAAGAAGTAATCTTTAATTGCACAGTATGGCGCATTAGATTTGTAAAATCTTTGATCACATTTATTTATTTGTTATGCCGAATCTAACAATGTATTTAGATTTTTAATTTTGGGTCCAGTTTTCAAATTGGTCTACATTAATGTCCAAAGGGTCCAAAATTAAACTTTGTTTGATTTTAGCAAAAATTGAATATATGAGGTTCTTTGATATGCTGAATCTAAACATGTATTTAGATTTTTGATTTTTGGCCCAGTTTTCAAGTTGGTCCAAATTGGGGTCCAAAATTAAACTTTGTTTGATTTCAACAAAAATTGAATATATGGGGTTCTTTGATATGCTGAATCTAACCATGTATTTAGATTTTTTATTTGTGGACCCCGTTATCTAATTGGTTCATATTGAGGTCAAAAGGGTCCAAAATTAAACTTTGTTTGATTTCATCTAAAATTGAATTATTGGGGTTCTTTGATATTCCAAATCTAACCGTGTATTTAGGTTTTTAATTTTGGGTCCTGTTTTTTATATTGGTCTACATTGAGGTCCAAAGGGTCCAAAATTAAACTTAGTTTGATTTTGACAAAAATTAAATTCTTGGGGTTCTTTGATTTGCTGAATCTAAACATGTGTTTAGATTTTTGATTATGGGCCCAGTTTTCAAGTTGGTCCAAGATAGGGTCCAGTATTTAAACTTTGTTTGATTTCAACAAAAATTGAATATATGGGGTTCTTTGATATGCTGAATCTAAACATGTATTTAGATTTTTGATTATGGGCCCAGTTTTCAAGTTGGTCCAAATTGGGGTCCAAAATTAAACTTTGTTTGATTTCAACAAAAATTGAATATATGAGGTTCTTTGATATGCTGAATCTAACCATGTTTTTAGATTTTTTATTTGTAGGCCCCGCTATCAAATTGGTTCATATTGAGGTCAAAAGGGTCCAAAATTAAACTTTGTTTGATTTCATCGAAAATTGAATTATTGGGGTTCTTTGATATGCCAAATCTAACCGTATTTCTAATTTGGGTCCCGTTTTTTAAATTGGTCTTCATTGAGGTCCAAAGGGTCCAAAATTAAACTTAGTTTGATTTTAACAAAAATTGAATTCTTGGGGTTCTTTGATATGCTGAATCTAAACATGTGTTTAGATTTTTGATTATGGGCCCAGTTTTCAAGTTGGTCCAAGTTGGGGTCCAAAATTAAACTTTTTTTGATTTCAACAAAAATTGAATATATGGGGTTCTTTGATATGCTGAATCTAACCATGAATTTAGATTTTTTATTTGTGGGCCCCGCTATCAAATTGCTTCATATTGAGGTCAAAAGGGTCCAAAATTAAACTTTGTTTGATTTCATCAAAAATTGAATTATTGGGGTTCTTTGATATTCCAAATCTAACCGTGTATTTAGATTTTTAATTTAAAGTCCCGTTTTTTAAATTGGTCTACATTAAGGTCCAAAGGGTCCAAAATTAAACTTAGTTTGATTTTAGCAAAAATTGAATTCTTGGGGTTCTTTGATATGCTGAATCTAAACATGTGTTTAGATTTTTGATTATGGGCCCAGTTTTCAAGTTTGTCCAAGTTGGGGTCCAAAATTAAACTTTGTTTGATTTTAACAAAAATTGAATATATGGGGTTCTTTGATATGCTGAATCTAACCATGTATTTTGATTTTGGACATTGGACCATAATAGGTAAATTAAAAAAATTCAAGTTCTTAGACCACATTCTTTCTGTGTCAGAAACCTATGCTGTGTCAAATATTTAATAACAATCCAAATTCAGAGCTGTATCAAGCTTGAATGTTGTGTCCATACTTGCCCCAACTGTTCAGGGTTCGACCTCTGCGGTCGTATCAAGCTGCGCCCCAGCGAAGCATTTTATTCTAGTTTCCAGACAATAACTTGTGTTCAAGTGTATGGATCTCTCTGAAATTGTACTGCAAGGTACCATACCACAAAGGGAAGGCTGGGATAGAGTTTGGGGGTGATGGATCATAAGGGGGTTCAAAAAATTTGGGGGGGGGATTTTTTTTTTTTTCCTTTTTTTTCTTTTTTCCTTTTTTTTTCTTTTAAAATTTTCCATTTTAAGTTGGTTATTTCTGATTTATATTTAAAAGCAAATAATAATGATATGGTAAATTGCTTATTTCTTGACCAATTTCAATGGGGTTTTATTCTTGAATTCTTGGGGTTCTTTAATATGCTGAATCTAACCCTGTATTTAGTTTTTGGATTTTGGGCCCCGTTTTTAAATTGGTCCACATTGAGGTCCAAAGGGTCCAAAATTAAACTTTGTTTGATTTCATCAAAAATTGAATTATTGGGGTTCTTTGATATGCCGAATCTAACCGTGTATTTAGATTCTTAATTTTTGGTTCCGTTTTCAAATTGGTCTACATTAAGGTCCAAAGGGTCCAAAATTAAACTTAGTTTGATTTCAACAAAAATTAAATATATGGGGTTCTTTGATATGCTGAATCTAACCATGTATTTAGATTTTTGATTTTTGGGCCCAGTTATCAACTTTGTCCACATTGAGGTCAAAAGGGTCCAAAATTAAACTTTGTTTGATTTCATCAAAAATTGAATTCTTGGGGTTCTTTGATATGCTGAATCTAAACATGTATTTAGATTTTGGATATTGGACCATAATAGGTTAATGTCCAATTTAAAATTTTTAAGTTCTTAGACCACATTCATTCTGTGTCAGAAACCTATGCTGTGTCAAATATTTAATCACAATCCAAATGCAAAGCTGTATCAAGCTTGATTGTTGTGTCCATACTTGCCCCAACTGTTCAGGGCCCGACCTCTGCGGTCGTATCAAGCTGCGCCCTGCGGAGCATTTTATTTTATATATTATTATCAGCTATTTCACATGTTTGAAACAAAAATGATTACATTCTATTTGTCAATTTTTGTTTTATAAATATAGTATGATTTCATCTGTTTTACTACATAATTTTACAAAGGTTTGTTCGCAAATTCCTATGCGAGAAAATCGTGATGTGCCTAGAGTGTTAGAAAAGTTTCGATAACATACTTATTATATATGCTTTTTGGTCGGGTTGTTTTCTCTTTGACACGTTCCCCATTTCCATTTTCAATTTTATTAGAAATAATTTCGAATATGTCTTATTTTGTATAAACAGATAATATTCATATGCCTGGTAATATAAAGATCTTTAAAGGTAGAAGTGATATATTTGTATTTTGTTAACCAATTAATTGTGATCTGAGATTTATCAATGCATCGTTGGACATGATAACATGGTTATTTAAACTCACTTACAATACCTTCTAATTAAGAAAAGGCTTTAATTTTGAAAAGAAATTAACACAATAGTTTAAGTTATAGATACAATGGATAAGCGTAGATTCATGAAAAACAAACCATTCGCCCTCCGGGCTCATGGTTTCTTTTTCAAGAATCCACGCTTATCCATTGTATCTATATAACATAACATAGTTATTCCGCATAACTCCTACAGTTTAAATGCTAGGAAGTTTTCACTTTGCTGGCTGTTTGTACATATATTGAAGGTGTGCATGTGGACAAGGTTTTGATTTTTATTAATATTTGCTCTTTTGGGAGATAGTTGAACTTTGTTCTTTTGTAGTATATACTCGCATAAGAGGTGCATAGAGTTTTTTTACTTGATCCTGTTTATTGATTCAGATTTGCAAATATTTTCATGCAAGAAAATCCGGTTTGCTGTCAAACTGACAGCCTCTTGTTTGTTAAGTGAAATACTCACTTTTTATGAGTAATAGGATGTAACTATATTTGGAATATGGGTTCCTTGCAACGTCTTCATGTCCGTCGGGTAGTGTTCACCTGACCTCAACCTTGTTCCATGGGTCAATGATCAAGTTTAAAGTTACTTGGTCAAGTCTATCTATATCTCAGATACTATAAGCTATTATAGGTCATCTATATTTGGTGTATGGAATGATTGTACATTTCCAACTGTCAGATTTCATCTGACCTTGACCTCAGTTTCATGGTTCATTGGACAATGTTTAGTTTTTGTGGTTTTGTCTATTTCTCAGATACAATAAGCAATGCAATAGGGCCACTATATTTGGTGTATGGAATGATTGTCAGGTGCACATGTTTGTCTGGCAGGTTTCATCTGACGTTAACCTCATTTTCAATGTTCATTGGACAATTATAAGTTTTCATAATTTTGTCAGTTTATCAGATACTATAAGCAATAAGACCACTATATTTGGAATGATTGTAAGGTTACATGTCTGTCTGACATGGTTCATCTGACCGTGACCTCATTTTCATAGACATTGATAATGTTAAGTTCATGTAATACTTGTAGTAAAACCTTCATATTACAGACTTTCAACATGAATTCAATGATAAATCAATCAGGCGAGACATTTCAGCATGTGCACTCTAGTATTGATATATTTTAGATTTTAAAATATTTTGGCCTTAAGCATCACTGAAAAGACATTTATTGTTGAACTGCACATCTGGTGCAGAAAAAGTTGTTACTATTAATGTTATTAGTTTGTTAAAAGAAATTCCTAGTCTTCAACATCATCATCTTTAGACAAAATGATTAAATGCTATCAAATATTATTGGATATTGCTTGTTCCTTATGCACCCCCTCCCTGCTTTCTTAGGACTTGCATTTCAAAACTGCTAAGTCTTAAAAGTCCTAGTGAGAACCCTGTATGGACAGGTCTGAGATGAAATGTTTCAGTCTTATGTAAATGATTATACTCTAGAAGTTGTTTTGTTACATAAATTTAGAGTGATTTCTTACCTTATGCCCATAATTAATGCTGATACATGTATATAGATGCTTCTATTTAGATATTATCCAAATATCTATAAAAACATGAATATATATCTTTTCAAAGAAAGGGATCTGTCAATAACAATTCTATATAATGTCTGTTTACTTATGGATTAGTGAGATTATTACATGAAATTAAACTTGAAATCTGCAAAGAGATTAAGCTTTTAAATACAGTGTATGTGTAATAGAGGTGTTGTATTGCATCATACTCTGTACAAAGTGTGACAAAATTAGATCTGGAAAAGGATTATTAATTACATTGTGATCATAGACATAGTATGTCTCTTTTGACTGGTGATAGGAAAAAAGAAGGTAAATAGATAATGATAGTGAAATCTGAAAGCTTGTTTTTTTTTATCTTTTTGAAAAAAATTGAACCAATTGAAACCAAAAGATGATAATAGAGTTTCTTTCATGGAATATAAATGTACTCTTGTGGTGTTTATCAGACCAGTATTGCACCAGCAGCTTAACTTTACTCCTACATACAAAGTTAGTATAAACATGTAGGAATCTGTTATATAATCCAGAGTACCAGTATATATACATGACATACATTGTATTGAATGTGAAATATGAGTAATGACCACATTTTGTATACATTTCTGACATCAGACTCGGACTTCTCTTGAACTGAATTTTAATATGCGTATTGTTATGCGTTTACTTTTCTACATTGGCTAGAGGTATAGGGGGAGGGTTGAGATCTCATAAACATGTTTAACCCCGCCGCATTTTTGCGCCTGTCCCAAGTCAGGAGCCTCTAGCCTTTGTCAGTCTTGTATTATTTTTAATTTTAGTTTCTTGTGTACAATTTGGAGTTTAGTATGGCGTTCATTATCACTGAACTAGTATATATATTTGTTTAGGGGCCAGCTGAAGGACGCCTCCGGGTGCGGGAATTTCTCGCTGCATTGAAGACCTGTTGGTGACCTTCTGCTGTTGTCTGTTCTATGGTCGGGTTGTTGTCTCTTTGACACATTCCCCATTTCCATTCTCAATTTTATGTATCTCTATTGTATAGCACAGTCTGAATATTAACATTTACTCAGATTTTTAGTTCAAACAAACATACCTTATATACATCTAGGTCATAACTTATATACATCTAGGTAATTTTGATAAATTAGAAGGTTTTCAAACTTTCTCATCACTTGGATTGAATGCCTTTTCTTTGACAAAGATTTTCATCCACATTCAACTCTAAATATTTGATGTACTAAGCTCTTTTAAAACTTTCAAAATTGTAATTGAAACTCCTTTCTCATGCCTTTTGTTCATACTATTCTTTCACTAAGTATGAGTTATAAAGATCTCACGGAAGAACCTCTGTGTCATTTGACAAATTTGTAGCATGGTGGGAAATTGTTTATAGCAACTTGGTTCATAAATATTTACAGTTAGAAAAAAAAACCTATTCTTTCTACATGGTAAAATTGTAAGATCCACCTATATTAACATTTTGAATACCATTAACATAAAATTTGGTACAGTGTTATTATGCCCCCTCCGTAACGGAGGGGGCACTAAGTTTTACCCTTGTTTTAACGTATGTACGTATATCGGTACGTCCCAAAGTTGGTTTCAGTTCTCTTACTTTAGTTTTCCTCAACCAAATGTTATGAAACTTATACACAATGCTTATTTCTACAAAACACAGATCAAGTTTAAATTTTGGTGGTGTCACTTTTACCGTTCTAGAGTTATGCCCCTTTACAAATGGAAAAAAAGTTGAATTTTTCGTTTCTGTTCTCTAACTTAAGTTTGCCTCAACTAAATGATATGAAACTTATACACAATGCTTATTACCACAAAACACAGATCAAGTTTGAATTTTGGTGGCATCAGTTTTACTGTTCTAGAGTTATGCCCCTTTACAAATGGAAAAATTGCTGAAATAGTCAATTCTGTTCTCTGACTTTAGTTTGCCTCAACCAAATGTTATGAAACTTATGCACAATGCTTATTACAACAAAACTCAGATCAAGTACAAATTTGAGTAGCGTAACTTTACAGTTCTTGAGTTATGTCCCTTTATAACGTTAAATGCAAGTGGGGGCATCATCTGTGTCCCATGGACACATTTCCCATTTTTTTTTTATACGCCCGTTTAGGGGACGTATTATGGTATACCGCTGACCGTCTGTCCGTCCGTCATCAACATGTCAGACATTAATTCAAAAATGCTTAAACCAATTTGCATGAAACTTTGGTGAATTGTTTATATCTATTGACGTGAGCTCCCTTTCCTTTTTTTATAAATTTCAGATTTACCATTTCCGAGTTTTGGGGTTTTATTCATTAAAAAAGGGGGGATTTTCCAGTTTTCGGACAATAACTCAAAAACAATTTCACCAATTTGCATGAAACTTTTGTGAATTGTTCATATCTATTGACTTGAGCTCCCTTTTGTTTTATATAAATTTCGGATGTACTGTTTCCAAGTTTTGGGGTTTTATTCATTAAAAAAGGGGGGATTTTCCAGTTTTCGGACAATAACTCAAAAAACATTTCACCAATTTGCATGAAACTTTTGTGAATTGTTAATGTCTATTGACGTGAGCCTCCTTTCATTTTAATAAAATTTCGGATTTACTGTTCCTAGTTTTGGGGTTTTATTCATTAAAAAAGGGGGGATTTTCCAGTTTTCAGACAATAACTCAAAAACAATTTCACCAATTTGCAAGAAACTTTGGTGAATTGTTTATTTCTATCGACATGAGCTCCCTTTTGATTTTTATAAATTTCAGAATATATATTTATGGGGTTTTATTCATTACAAAAAGGGGGATTTTCCAGTTTTCGGACAATAACTCAGCATTTTTTATGAGACTTTTGGTAAATTGTTTATATCTATTTTTGTAAGCTCCCTTTTGATTTTTATAAATTTTCGATTTTACATTTCAGAGTTATAAGATTTTATTTGTTTATAGTCTGACAACAGATTTACTAAGTATTGCGTAACAGCACAGTGTATTGCACAACAGCAAGAAATCTTTCATATAACCAATTTCAAGTTCTTTGACTACATTTATTCAGAAACCTATAATATATCAAATATTTAATTACAATCCAAATCAGACCTGTATCAAGCTTGAATATTGTGTCCATTTTTGCCCCAACTGTTCAGGGTTGGACCTCTGCGGGCGTATCCAGCTGCGCTCAGCGAAGCAGTTTATTTCTACTTTATCATATTTCTTGACCTTCAGGACCGAGGGTGCAGATAAATATAGATTGTGACATTGCCATAGCTTGCATTGGATTCACTGAAACCATTGACCACCAAAGTCTTAAGAGAATAAAATGTGGTTTTGGCTTTAGAATACCATTCCAACCAAAATCTTAATTTATTTTAAGGTTTTCCCAGTTTTGTTCTATACTGTGGCCTTCAACCAAAAGAACTTATTCCAGAATCTTACATTCAGAAGTTATATACTTTAAGGATGTTTGCAAAGATCTCTATTAGTGTAGAAAGGGTTAGAAAGACAGACCACACCTCCAAAATTATCTGAACTCTTTTCCAAATAATCCATGCATTTATTGATCAGATTTTTGGTACATAAGTTTACAATGCATGGTGACCTATAGATTAAAGTATGCGTTTCATTTAGGTTTACTAACTTTTGATGGAATCGTAGCTCTTCGACTTATAAGTTGATACACCCTACACACCCTAGATCAGTCATTTTTTATATAAAAGGGAGATAACTACACCAAGATTCTAATTGAAGAAAACAAAACAAACAGGAGTTATCTCCAGTTCATTGAAGGCATTAGTTACTTTACTTGCTTAAATGAATGTTAAAATTCTGACATTTTTTTTATACTTTCAGCTGGTTCAATAGATTTTCTAATTTTATCCATGAATATAATTTGTCCTGACCTAATAATTTTCTGAGAAAGTTGTCATAATAGATCATGATTTACTATGCAGGAAACCCACAGATAGTTATACAAATCAGATTATATAGGATAATTGGTTATACAGGATTTGGTTATAAATGACTTATTTTATCAGCTCAAGCCAAGATGTCATTTTTCATTTACTTATTGTGCTTACTTCTAGTGGCCAAGGATTTTTCATTAGTTGCAAGATTTTTCTATTTATAGATACATTGTACTAGTGAATCACAATATGATTTCAGACACACTATTAAAAAATTAGCCAAAAATCTTACAATTTACAATAAATTCAGTCAAGTAAGATATATTTATTTAAATGATCATGAATTATAAAGGAAATTATGGTTTGTGAATTTTATTAAGCAATATTCAACAGAATGCGTTATCTATGTATACTGTAAGTGAACTCAGCTTAACTTTTAATCTGCTTGAGTTGATAATTCAGACAAAAGTTTTTTTTGTGTCATATTTTTAAATAACTTTTTTGTAACTTTATAAATAACTTTTTTGTAACTTTATTTGTATGCAATACAGGTAATTTGTGAGTCAGCATTTATCGAAGTTTGAGCACACTTGGATGCCTTCAGTAAAAGCCTACTTGGATGCTCTAGTTTAAGTCTATATACTTGGATGTCTTCTAATAGATATAAATGAAACACCCACCTTCGCCTCTTATCTCAATGCTATTATAAATTGTAATGGGTAAGATCTGAATTGGCAAAGTAAAGAAAGCTATTTTTTGGCACTTGTATTTTGGCATCTAATAATCTTTCAATTAAGTGTGCAGTGTTTTAGTATACATAGTATGTAAAATCAAACATTAATAGATTTATTGAGATTGTCTTAAATAACACAACATGTACTGTTGACAAACAACACATAAGTGTGGCAAGGAAGAGTTGAAGGTCAATATTCAGGTTATTAAACAGTCTTTACATTAGGAAGTGAGTTGAGGTGAACATCGTTAAGGATGAACTCAGTAGAAGATCGTTGGTGGGGGTCAGGTAGGTCATATTTGTATTTACATATTTTTGAATACATTTTTTATTATTATTTAATGCAAGTTATTTAACAAACAAAATTGTGCATAAATGTTGATAATGTTTCTTAAATTTTTTCTTTGTGTTGTATGCTGGCCTTGAAACAGTTTATCCAAAAACTTACTGGCCCATAACTTGTTTTACTGACCCTTCAATAGTTTCAATGGTGAAAAGCTTACTAGTAGTACTTAGGTAATCCATTCAAATCTTAATTAACTCAACTAAGCATACTCTTGAGGCTTTCCTTCAGATAAGATAATATTTTTTTACCTGATTTTCTGATATTTTGTGAAGATGAAGGTCAGTGTCTAGTTGTTGTTCATTTGATAATATTGAGTGTTGTCTTCTTCAAGATAAGAGAGTAGACTCCTTAGGTATGAGTGTGAAACTTCTGGGTGTCTAGTTGGTGTTCATTTAATAATATTGAGTGTCTTCTTCCTCCAGATATTTTCTAGGTTTGTTAGTTTAGTGTCTAGTTGGTGTTATTTGATAATTTTAAGGTTTGTTCATTTAGTGTCTAGTTGCTGTTATTTGATAATTTTAAGGTTTGTTCATTTAGTGTCTAGTTGCTGTTATTTGATAATTTTAGGGTTTGTTCATTTAGTGTCTAGTTGATGTTCATTTGATAATTTTAAGGTTTGTTAGTTCAGTGTCTAGTTGGTGTTCATTTGAATTTTTAAGGTCTGTTAGTTTAGTGTCTTGTTGGTGTTCATTTGATCATTATAAGGTTTGTTAGTTCAGTTTAGTTAGTGTTCATTTGATAATTTTAAGGTTTTAATTTGATAGTATTGAGGTCTAACTGTTAATATTTGGGAAATCACCATGGTAATTATTCTGTTGTACCTGTAATTTGATCAAATATACTTACTAGCATAGTTTTTCTCAGTTAGAAAATAGTATGTTAACACCTTAGTCTTCACCATCAAAAGTCAGATGTTTACCTGTAGAATCTCTAATCTAAGATTCTGATATCAGTTCTATAGCAATATTACCCAAAGATTGTTTGATCTAGTTCTAATGTTGTTTGTTAAAACATGTTCTTCATGATAAATAAAGTCTTTTTCATATTGCAGCTGTTTGCAATTTTGGGTGCTTAGAAGAAGACATTTCAGAAGTTTTATTTCAAGTGCTGCTCAGTATAAAAACTAAACATATACATAGGAAACCATAATGCTTTCCTATTTGCTGCTGACACAGGATGAGTCATGGACATGTTTAATTTCTACTTTCTTTTTGGCTAATTATTATATATTTAATTGATCCAACTTTTTGTGTACTATACATATGTGGATATCTATTTTTCTTTTTTTTCTTTTTGGGCTGCTTGTTTGTTATCTATATCAACCACACTTGCAATAAAATGCATTAGTATTAAAAAAAACAACATACTATAGATTCTTTATCTACGTATTCTTTAAGAACTTAAATAGTTCTCGTGTAACTTTTTTTTTTTTTTTTTATCTCATTGTTTGTATTGTATTATGAAAAAATTATTGATGTTGTAATGTTTATGCCCTTTATGGCCCATAATTGGAAATAAAATATCTTATCTTATCATAGTACACCCTCAATGTGTACTTCTTTTTTACCCATAAACCCCATCTTTCTCTTTCCACCTTTTGTCATTCAAAAGTAGAAAACTTTAATACTATACAAAAATATTCACTACCTAATAGAATTCTTTTATTTGCATTATGTAATTTCACCTCCAACCTTAGTATATATAGTTACTATTATCCAACTTGGATTAACTTGTTACCTTTTCTTTTGCATACATTTAAAGTACATGTATACAAAATCAAATATCTTAAAACTATATTTCAACACCAAAAGATTTGGGGATTTTTTGTTTGTTTATAATTTCCAGATGTGAATTAAATGTAATTTCAATTATAATAATACAATATGATTTATACTTAGATTTGCTTCAATTTGAACAAACTAAATGTTGAATCCATGTATAATTCAATACAATAAATCATCCTTTTATGTTTGTAATGTATATTGATAAGATTAAAGAAATGGTTACTTATATTTAAGAACAGGACACGGAAGAAAACCTGACCATTGACTTGTACAGTGATCTTCTTTTAGTTTAACATCCTGCAATAACCACAAAGTTAACTTCAAATATAGGTCTAGATTTATGAATAATTTATTTTCAACATGAACTGAACCATCAGTTTTATATTGATGTAAAACCATTTGATATGGAACATTACTTCCTTAGTCAAGTGATCCTTGAAAAGAAACTTAAAAAGCTAAAGTATTTGTATGTGACAGTAAATTTATGACCACTGTATTTTTGTTTGATTAAAAATACAAAAATGCTAAACAAAAAAATAATGAGATAAAAAAAAAAATGTATGAAACTAACTTTTATACCCACTGCAAGGAAGTTTTTGTCAGGGCTACAAGTACAAATATACATAACCTTTCTTGTCTTATTTGTCTTATACCACATATAATGGAAGTTTTTTTTATCAAACCATAAGAGGATCCTGCAGTTCAACAAATAAGATTGAGAACTATTTTGTATGGCCCACTTAAATATGTGCCTCTGTTTGTCCATTTGTCCTTCGAATTCCCCTATCATGTTAACGTTTTTGGTTATGGTAGATTACCATGAAGATGTGGTCACATAAACTTGATGTTCATTTTTATATGAAATTTTGAAATTATATGCCAAATAAAAAACCCAATTATTTGGTTCATTTTCCAGAATCATCTATTTATTGTTTTGAAGACATTAGGATAACTGCTAGCTTTGAACTTTCTCAAGTTAGATGCCCATTTTCATAACAATTACTGGTATGCTTATCTAAAGAAAAAAATACATATCGATACAACAATATGTACCACACCTGTATAGACAGGAGGTTCTCAGGAATACCCCCACCCCCTGAAAACCAAAAATGATATAAAAGACTATAAAAATCTAGATTCAGGTTGAATTATGACTATTAAACTGAGTGTCATGACCCCAAATACCATCGGCATCCTTGAGAGTAGTCCTGGTTTTGGGTCTGTGAACAACATGTAATTTGATAAAAAGTAAATGAAAGAAGTATTTAAACTGAATATCATGACCCTAAATACCATCGGCATCCTTGAGAGAAGTACTGGTTTTGGGTCTGTGAACAACATGTAATTTGATAAAAAGTAAATGAAAGAAGTATTTAAACTGAATATCCTATATTTGTTACATAATCATTATTTACATACAATGTTACCTATTGGTAAACCGGAGAGGGGAGCTATTGGGGAAGAGAGAATAATAATTATGGACAGTAATAAAGATGATTGACCTTTCTCTTATATGTAGTATGAAAGGTCATTTACCTCAGGATAACAGATGTCCATCACTGTGAGGTGCCCTTACAAAATCAGCTTTTTTAAATTTATTACAATACACTTTAACTTGCTTTCAAAATGTTGTGTTATCATAATCAAGCACATTTTGATTTAAAATTTGTGGAGAAAATGGTTTGTGCATTTGAATTCTTTTTGATTGCTAGAGGTACATGTAATTGGAGTATAGAAATATGGTCCCCTGGACTTCTATTGCTCCTACTGGTAGTGTGTTTGTGTAAACACACATTGAAACCTACTGGTAGTGTGTTTGTGTAAACACACATTGAAACCTACTGGTAGTGTGTTTGTGTAAACACACATTGAAACCTACTGGTAGTGTGTTTGTGTAAACACACATTGAAACATCAGATAAAAATATAATGCTACATTCTGGTAAACACCAACACTATGAAGGGTCCAAAGGTGACTTGCTGCAAACAGCAAGGCTCAAGTAGTATATAAATGTTCAGACAAATGGTAAATGTAATTATAATTCATATGCCAATACATATTTTCAAATATAAGATGGACATCATTGTTTGATTGCCCAAGCTACCAGTTACTTTTTGTTATGTATTTACTACCAATCTAAGTTTCATCACCCTACTTAAGTTCTAATGTGAGGTGTTTTCTCTTGATTTTTCATTGCATATCAACTACTGTAAATTCAGAAATCATTGCGTGCATTTATTATTGCGATTTTGTCATTTTAGACTAAAGTGCGATTTTAATTTTTGCGATATTGAGAAAAATCCTGTTTAATTCATATAAAAGATTTCAAAATGCGAGTTTAAATTATTGCGATTATAACCATGTCGCATTTTTCGCAATAATAAAAACATGGCAATAATTTCTGAATTTACAGTATCAAAAGAAAAGAACTTGGAAAGAGATACTTTGATGTTTTAGTTGTATTGAATTACTGTGTTGTCCTCTAGATGTCTTAAAACAGAGGTCAAAGATTGCAAAGGGACATTTAAGCTTTGAATCATTTTTCTGTCCAGCCTGCGACTTTTGTTGCAGAAAGCTCAACATAGGGATAGTGATCCGGTGGTGGCTGCGGCAGCATTAGCTCACTTCTTAAAAGCTGTATATTTTAAAGCTAGAAGACCTGGATGCTTCATACTTTGTATATAGATGCCTTATGATATGAAGTTTCCGTCTGTCATATGTCCATTGTCCTTGACCTCATTTTCATGGTTCAGTGACAAGTTGACAACTTGAAAAAAAAGTCAACATTTTTTGTAATGTTTATTTCTTTCTTATTATGAGTAATAGGATAACTATATTTAGTATGTGCGTACCTTGCAAGGTCCTCATGCCGTTCAGACAATTTTCATTCGACGTCAACCTCATTTCATGGATCAGTGAACAAGGTTAAGTTTTCGTGGTCAAGTCCATATATCAGATACTATAAGCAGTAGGTCTACTATATTTAGTATATGGAATGATTGTAAGGTGTACATGTCCAACTGGTAGGTGTCATCTGACCTTGACCTCATTTTCATAGTTCAGTGGTCAAAGTTAAGTTTTTGAGTTTTGGTCTTTTTTTCTAATACTATATGCAATAGGTCAATTTTATGATGTACATGTCAGTCTCGCAGGTTTTATTTGACCTTGACCTCATTTTCACAGTTCATTTCTCAGTGTTAAGTTTTTGTGTTTTGGTCTGTTTTTCTTCAACTATAAGCAATAGATCAACTATATATTTGTTGGATGGAAGGATTGTAAGGTGTATATGTCTGTCTGGCAGGTATCATCTGACCTTGACCTCATTTTCATGGTTCATTGGTCAATGTTAAGTTTTAATGGTTAAGTTTGTTTCTTAGATACTATAAGCAATAGGTCAACTATATTTAATGCATACATTGATTGTAAGGTGTACATGTCTGTCTGGCATGGTTCATCTAACCTTGACCTCATTTTCATGGTTCATTGGTCAATGTTAAGTTTTCTTGGTTAAGACTGTTTCTTAGAAACTATAAGCAATAGGTCAACTATGTTTGGTTTATTGAATGATTGTAAGGTGTACATGTATTTCTCATTTGGTTTATCTGACCTTGACCTCATTTTCTTGGATCATGTTAAGTTTATGTGTTACTTGTAGTAAAGCTTTATATTTAGGACTATCAACATAAAATCAATGGTTAGTAAAGAAGGCGAGACATTTCAGCGTGTGCACTCTTGTTTTCTCACCTGTGACTTTGTGAGACATAGGGATTACAATAGGCGTTGGCGTAAACTATTTGTATAAAGCTTTATATTTCTGAGGGAAGTAGACCTGGATGCTTCATACCTTGTATGCAGATACCTTATGTCACATAGTCTCTGTCTATCATATGTCTATTGTCCTTGACCTCATTTTCATGGTTCAGCAACTGCTTGAAAAAGTAATGTGAATTTAGGATAACTATATTTGGTGTATGGGTTCCTTACAAGGTCCACATGTTCGTCAGACAAGGATCACCTGACCTCAACCTATTTTCATCATTAAAATTTAAAGGTTAAAGTTTCATGGTCAAGTCTGTATCTGAGATACTATAAGCAATAGGTCAGCTATATTTGGTGCATGGAATGAGTGTAAGGTGTACATGTCTGTCTAGCAGGGTTCATATGACCTTGACCTCATTTGCATGGTTCATTGATCAATTTTAAATTTTTGTAGTTTTGTCAGTTTATCAGACACTATTAGAAATAGGTCAGCTATATTTGGTGTATGGAATGGTTATAAGGAGTAGTCATGTCTGTCTAGCATGGTTCATATGACCTTGACCTCATTTTCATGGATCATTGATAATGTTAGTTGTATGTGATACTTGTAGTAAAACCTATATATTACAGAATTTCAACATAAATGCAGTCATGATAAGTGTAGCAGGTGAGACATTTCAGCTTGTGCACTGTTGTTTATTGTTGGGTTGCTGTCTTTTTAATGTATAACCTTATCTCCTTTTATTCAAATTCAAGATAAAGATTTAGTTCACTGTCAAGGAATATTGATAAATTTGGTTGTCAAAATTATCAACAAATGAATGAGGGGAGATATAAACATTAAGGTTGCACTTCTTTTAATATAGACAATGCAATTTCCCGTAGGAACTCCTTTTAGAGATAAAACTGTGCCAATTTGACAATGAAGTTTCGTAAAAAACTACATGTATATACTGGAATGGAAAGTTCACATGCACTACTATTTTTTGCAAAGGTCAAAACATAGGGTTTTGCAGCATATTTTCAACATTTTTATAACTGACAATTCTTACAGTTTAAACTTATACTAAAATTTTGTAGACTACTATTACTCTAAATCTTCTTGAGAATTCAATTTGACGTTATCCAATTGGTAAAATTCCCAAGTTGTGTCTCTATGAGATGGCATTTGGATATCATATATGGTTACAAGTAGATAAACAAAACAAAATATCTATGAATATCAATTATCTCTTCAAAAGAGGCTTGGTTTTTTAATCAGCTACTAGTATATCTACAACATGGAATCTCAAGGTAATCAGATGCATCCTCATTACATTTCCTGACAATAACATGACCTTGCAGCATTCATGTTTATAAGTGTAGGAATTAGTTTGTAATTATTATTAGATTTTTAGGAATGTGCATCAGGTAACATAAATTATTTTACTCAGCTTATATAACTTTTTGCTAGACAAAAGATATACTTCTCTGTTCCTAAGCTGATTTGTACTCTCCCTGTCTGATTGATTATTTTTTACAATCAACTAAAAGGTGACCAAGAAGCTTTGATATGAAGGACATCTAAAGTTTCTACAAATTTTTACATCCCTGGCTATTCTATTGAAGGTTGATAAAGAAAAGCATTTCGAATGTAAGAAATTTGAAAATGTTATTTTCATTTCTGAAAATAAAGAAGGGTACTAAAACTTAGTATGAATATAATCTAGAGTTGTCTAAGTTTGTGATAATTTAATTTTCAAAAGCACATACAAAATTCATTTTTAAATAAACTCAAAAAAGTTGCTTGTAAGAGCTTATATGCAAGAATAAACTGCACAATCTAGACTATCACTTTCAGTTTGAGACTCACGTTTTCCTGAACATCCTGCAAATTTGTTCCTTTACTTAAGAATTATAGATGTGTAATTTGCTTGTTCTCAGAATTCATTAGTGATGTCAAAATTTCTTGCATTCCTATGAGTTTACTATTGTGATGTCATGACAATTAGAGATACATTACCACAGAATAAAGTACATGTAGTTTTTCCACTGAACTATTTAACCTTTGATTTTCAGGTAAAGTTATCGATTTATTTGTCTTTGAACCTTGATAGTTATTTTTTCAGCAGTATTTATATTTGGGAAAGAATGCCTACTCCCTAAATCCATTGCTGTTAAACGCTTGGAGTAATTGATAAAGACACTGGTGTATGAGGGCTTGACAAAGTTTATGTCTTTTCAATTTTAGATCCATAACCTGAAAACAACTTTGTTTTCTATAACAAATCATAATGTTTTACAGGAAGACATGTTTTAGGTCACCAAGAACAGCTCAATATAACTTGCAATTTTGGAAACTCTATTATTAACAAGTTTTTATTAATCACTAACAGACTTTTCTCCTATTTTCAGCAACATGTCCAAATGTTGTCAAATGCCCGACTGTCATATCAATGGTTGGCCTCCCAGCCAGAGGCAAAACTTACATGTCCAAAAAACTAACTCGCTATCTGAATTGGATTGGCATTAAAACTAAAGGTAAGAATTATACTGCTATCTAATTCCTTTTGCAAAATCTATAAGATTCCTGATAGGACTAAGTCAGTCAGTCATAGTATGGAATCTCTCAAATAAAAACCAAAAAAATACAAGATCTCAAACAGTACATGTATTATTGTTTAATAATTTAATTTTGGATGTAACGCGTCTTCCGATTGGCTGACGTTGTTTTGTTTATCAGCTCATAGACATAATTTTGTCATGTGATCTTGACGTCATCAACGTTTTTTCATGATTTACACTGGTTTAAAATGGAATTAAGAATTAAATTATAAGAAATGACTGTAATATTTTTTCTGTCTATTCGAAATAACATAAAAAATGTGGTGCACACTTTAAAATAACCCGCTACGCAGGTTATTCAGTGTGCACCACATTTTTGATGTTATTTCTTCATAGACAGAGAAAATATTACAGTCATTCCTTAAATAATGCAAACCTTGATACATTCCTGCTTTGAGTTAGCATTAACATCAAGCAGAACATTTTCCAAACATTTCAGAACAAAGTTAATAATATATATGAACTTTGCTTTAAACTAGATAAACACATCTAGAATTTTAACATGGTAACAGGTACTCATAAGGTTACAATTTTTCATTAAAAATCATTAAATTGCCCAATTAGGAAACATTATTCTAATCATAGCTGACATGTCTTTGCTCTTGCCTCGGCTGCTTGCTTATTTCAAGCTGACATCTATCATAAGACAACTAAGGTAGCACATTAAATATGATAGAAATACTAATAGATCTCATATACTCTGTATCAGACTTGCAGTGATTTCTTTTATACACTTGGTGCCCTTCAGAAAAAACTTTTAAGGATTGACCTTTGCTATTTAATTAACCTTGTCTGAGATTCTTCTGTAACTGTAGGGCATCAATAATACTATTCCAGCTTAGAGCATCTAAAGAATGTTTTTTTAACATGTAGAGTCTGTCACATTTACAGTTCAACTAAAAATGTTTTTA
Organism: Mytilus californianus; assembly: GCF_021869535.1. Taxonomy (NCBI): domain Eukaryota; kingdom Metazoa; phylum Mollusca; class Bivalvia; order Mytilida; family Mytilidae; genus Mytilus; species Mytilus californianus. The sequence continues at coordinate 2,533,659 of NW_026262581.1, forward strand.
CTAATTGCTGTAAAATCAATAACAGTAAGCTTCTTAGTGGAAAGTTTATTAGCCATCATGCAAACTTCTGCCTTGTCTTTATGAGAATTATGAATACTTTTTCAATCACTAATAAGTAAGTCACAAATAACATTTTCCTTAATGCGGTTGATAGAAAGCCACAGGAAGGCAGGACCAAATTTTCTGGTAGCTACAATTTTTTTCTCAACAAATAATTAGCTAACAATGTTAATTTGCAAGGTTACCATTTGCCTAGAACATTTTGTAAATTGATTTCACATCATTTGTTCTGCACTTGAAAATTATGATTAAAGTCAGATCTTACCAAATCCCATAGTAACAGGACAAATAGAAGTGAAACACAGGCTGTTTGCACTGAGGCTGAAACAAGTGTAAACATATTTTATAACATTACAGTAATTAGAAAGTTCATTTTGAAAACACTTGAAGCCATTAATTGACATTTGAATATAGAATTGAATGGTTGTCAAAAAGTATATTAGTTTTTGTCTCTCCTCTACCAAGTAGCTATATATATAGTGAAGACCAGATTTAAGCATGTTGTTTATGGCGGTGTCTGCAAGTGCAAGACTGTGGCGTCAACAATTTGTTACAGTTTGTGATTAGGTCTGTTTAAGGGGAACCACAAATGGTAAATCAATGATACTTAGTAAGCAGTTTTATATGCATTGGCTCATATAATTTCCAATGAGCTTATTTGGCCCTGCCACCTCAAGTCATGGTCTATTGACTTTGAAAATTTTGCTTATTTAAATGTTAAAGTTTCTGATTAGGTCAGTTTGAGGGGAATTGCTCATGGTAAGTCATTAAGTGTTACCCTTGTCCGTCCCGTCTGTACATCCCCAAAATTGGTTAAATTGGTTTCCGTTCTCTAACTTTGGTTTGCCTCAACCAAATGTTATAAAACTTATACACAATGCTTATTACCACAAAACACAGATCAAGTTTCGAAATTGGGTGGTGTCACTTTTACCGTTGATGAGCTATGCCCCTTTATAAACACAAAATTTGCTGAATTTTTCGTTTCCGTTCTCTGACTTTAGTTTGCCTCAACCAAATGTAATGAAACTTATACATAATGCTTATTACCACAAAACACAGATCAAGTTTGAAATTGGGTGGCATCACTTTTACCGTTCTTGAGTTATGCCCCCTTATAAATGGAAAAATTGCTTAATCTGTCGTTTCTGTTCTCTAACTTTAGTTTGCCTCAACCAAGTGTTATGAAACTTATACACAATGCTTATAATCACAAAACGGTCTTAACTACGTGAATCCTGCATCTGTGTGTGGAAGTTGACTTATTCATATTTACAAGCAGGGGCATCTGTGGCCCATAGACACATTCTCCATTTATTTTCTTTAAATTTCAGCAAGGAAAAAAAAAATGAAATTTAAAAATTTCCTGCTCTTATTCCAGGAAAAATAAGATGGTTGTTTTATGTATTTCCAAGATTTCTGTGATTATCCAACTGAAAAAATTCTGATTAAGGTATATATTATAAAGATATCATTCTTATATTTGTGTTTGTAGCATTTAATGTTGGAGAATACCGTAGGGCAGCTACAGAAGCATATAGAACTCATGATTTCTTCAGAGCTGACAATAAAGAGGCACAAGAAGTTAGACAGTATGTATCATATTTGGTTGTTGGGCAGATTTCTCAATTTATGACCTAATGAACATAACCAAATGCATATCTAGTTTTTCTTGTCAAAAGAAGATAAATCAAATTGAAAAAAAATGTTTCATAATCCGTACACAAGTCAGGTAAGTCTAAAAAGTAAGTAAAGAACAATGTATATATGTTTCTCGTTTGAATTGTTTGACATTTGTCATTTCGGGGCTTTTTATAGCTGACTATGCGGTATGGGTTTTGCTCATTGTAGAAGGCCGTACAGTGACCTATAGTTGTAAACTACTATGTCATTTGGTCTCTGGTAGAGTGTTGTCTCATTCGCAATCATACCATTATATGTATATATCTTTTGTTGAGAAACCTCAATGAGTAAGTCAGATTGAAACTTTTGGTTGTTTGACTGAAATTTCCTTGAAAACCATCATAATTTTAGTCTTAGATACATGATTTTTTTATACGCCCGTTTACGGGACGTATTATGGTATACTGCTGTCCTGTCCATCCGTCTCCGTCCGTCAACATGTCAGACATTAACTCAAAAACGCTTTAACCAATTTGCATAAAACTTTGGTGAATTGTTTATATCTATTGACGTGATCTCCCTTTCGTTTTTTATAAATTTCAGATTTTACGTTTCCGAGTTATGGTGTTTTATTCATTAAAAAAGGGGGGATTTTCCAGTTTTCAGACAATACCGGTACCTCAAAAATGCTTTCAGCAGTTCTCATGAAACTTTGGTGAATTGTTTAAATCTATTGACAAATGCTCCCTTTCGATTTTCATAAATTTCTGATATGACATTGAGAAGTGATTGAACTTTATTCTTTGAAACTGCGATGGGCGTATCATGTGCTCATGGCGCAGATGTTTATTTATTAGTTGTTATTGGCTTTGAACTAGCTGTCAGTAACTGCAAGTACTCTCAGATCTGTACTAAGTGTCCTTTTTGTTGTAAGGGATGAGGGATGAATTCCCTGTCACATCTGGTCTGTGTTTTTGTTTGATGTTTTTTCTGCTTTGTATCGATCTGATGAGTTAAGACTTTTTCAACTGATTTTTATCATAGTTTGTTCTTATGTTGTGCTGTTACACCAATTTCCCAGGTTAGAGGCGCTTAAAATCATGTTTAACCCTGCCGCATTCTTTATGTGCCTATCCCAAGTCAGGAGCCTGTAGTTCAGTGGTTGTCGTTGGTTCATGTTTGTCATATTTGTTTTTCGTAAATTGTTTTGTTATAAATTAGGCCGTTAGTTTTCTCAATTGAATTGTTTCATATTTTTCATGTCAGGGCCTTATAGTCGACTTTATGGTATGGGTTTTTCTCATTGTTGGAGGCCTTACTGTTGCCTATAATTGCTTACATCCACTTTATTTGAATTTTCATGGATAGTTGTCTCATTGGCAATCATACAAGATTTCCTTATTTTTATATAAGCTCTTCTTACAGATATTGAAGGTACATGTAGTACAGTTGTGTAATGAAGAGTATCAGATCGTAAAACAATTTCTCCCATTGGGATGAATAAACTTGCATATATTTAGGTGTTTAAGAGTATAATTGTATAATGTAATTAAGAAAGTTCCAGATTACATAAGAGTTTCGTTTGAGGTAACTACTTTTGACCTATTTACCGCATTGACGAAAAAATATAACATGAAATGATTGGATTTCTCAACCAGAATCAGTGTTTCTTGCCGATATGGAAATTAAAGTTGGTGTAGATCATGTAATGCGAAGCAAAAGATTTCATATGAGTGTCATTCAAGTTAACATTCCAAAGACGTAATTACAGCCATTAGATTTTGAAAAAGTCACCAAATGTCCACACAAAAAAACAAAAACCTACAAATTTTATTACCATGGTTTCTTTTGATATGTAATTAAACAAAAAGGATTAATATTTGTTTTTCATGTATATATGTATAAAATTTCAGAAATCATCATAAGTTGTAAAGTAGCTTTTATGGAAAAAATACCTATAAAAGGGCTTGTTTAGATATAACATTAAAATATGGGGATATTTTTGTAAGATATAGAAAAATAGGTAAATTTGGGTCTTTTTTTTTTTAGCTCACATGGCCCAAAGTTGCCTATGGACCTCACATGGCCCAAGTGACCTATTCTTATCACTTGGTGTCTAGACTTGGCATTCAGACTGTGTTGCACTACTGTACAATAAATCACAGGGGTACTTTATATAGATTCTTGAAATTCTTTATAAAAGTTACTGACCAGATTTTACCACCCATTACTGTGATCCTTTTCTTATAAAGACAATGAATTATTACCATATTTAAAACTTATTCATACCAAGTTTCTTTAATTTCAATATATAAAATCAGTGGAATAACAGCTGGGAATATTTGTCAAAAATCTGATGCTATCTGTCTGATTTTTGTCTCGCCTTGACGGAGTCAAAAAGCGAGATATAGGTATGCTGTTTCTGGCGGCGGCGGTGGCGGCAGCGTCAACAATGTATTAGTTTGTAATTAGGTCTAGTTTAAGGTGAACCACTAGTGGTTGGTCAATGATATTTGGTATGCAGTTGTATTAGCACTGGCGCATCTTATTTTCATGGAGATTATTTGGCTCTGCCCCCGCAGTCATGGTCTATTGACTTTGAAACTTTTGCTTAGTTCACATGTATTAGTTTGTGATTAGGTCAGTTTATGGGGAGCCACTAATGATAAGTCAATGATATTTGGTATGCAGTTGTATAAGCATTGGCATATCTCATTTCCATGGAGGTTATTTGGCTCCGCTCCCTCAGTCATGGTCTATTGACTTCAAAACTTTTGCTTAATTTACATGTATTAGTTTGTGATTAGATCAAATTTATTGGCATTTGCAAGTCTCGTTTCGATGGAGATTATATAGCCCCATCCCCTCATCATGGTTCATTGACTTTGAAACTTTTACATAGTTTACAAGTCAATGTTTGTGTTTAGCTTTGTTGAAAGGGAACGACTTATGATAAGTATGGTATTTGGTATGCAGTTGTATTAGCATTGGCACATCTCCTTTCCATGGAGATTGTTTTGCCATGTACCTTCAGTCATGGTTCATTGACTTTGAATATTTGCATAACTTACATGTTAAAGTATTGCTATTTTAATTTCAACATTTGCATTATCAAAAGTACAAAAATGCGAGACATATCTCTGTGTTAACAGTTTATTTAATAGACCAGTACATAAATATTGAAATCTAAAAATCATAGCCAATTCTGAAAACTATACTATTTGAAAACTTATATATATAGATATTAGTGCTGTTACGTAATATAGCAAAAAACTGTGCAATAAGATTATCATTACACAATTGAAAATCAGTGTGCAACTGTATATCTTATATACTGTGGATTCATTATCATTAGTGGCACACCAATTTTTGTGGGTAAAGGTGAACCATGAATTTAAATATTCAACAGCGTACAAATTTTCTATTGGCTTGTATGCAGACTTTGACAAAACCATGAAATGAAATGTCAACAAAAATACAAATGTCCCTCAATCCATGAAAATTGGTACCCACAAATATAAATGAATCTGTGTACAACTCATTTATGTTATGTTCAGCTCAATATATATCTTTGAATTTAATACATACAAATATTAATAAAATGATTGAAGTTTTTGTCTCGCCTTGACGGAGTCAAAAAGCGAGACATAGGTATGCTGTTTCCGGTGTCGGCAGCGGCGGCGGCGTCAACAATGTATTAGTTTGTGATTAGGTCTAGTTCATGGTGAACCACTAGTGGTAGGTCAATGATATTTGGTATGCAGTTGTATTAGCATTGGCACATCTCATTACCATGGAGATTATTTGGCCCTGCCCCCTCAGTCAAGGCCTATTGACTTTGAAACTTTTCATAGTTTACATGTATTAGTTTGTGATTAGGTCAATTTATGGGGAACCATTAGTGGTAGGCCAATGTTAATTGGTGTTCAGTTGTATAAGCATTAGCACATCTAATTTCCATGGAGAATATTTGGCCCCGCCCCCTCAGTCATGGTCTATTTACTTTGAAACTTTTGCTTAGTTTACATGTATTAGTTTGTGATTAGATCAGTTTAAGATGAACTGCTAATGTTAAGTCAATGATATTTGGTATGCAAATTTATTGACATTTGCAAGTATCGTTTCCATGGAGATTATATAGCCCCACCCCTGATCATGGTTCATTGACTTTGAAACTTTTACATTGTTTACAAGTTAATGTTTGTGTTTAGGTTTGTTTAAAGGGAACGACTTATAATAAGTCAATGGTATTAGGTATGCAGTAGTATTAGCATTGGCACATCTCATTCCATGGAGATTGTTTAGCCATGTACCTTCAGTCATGGTTCATCGACTTTGAATATTTGCATAACTTACATGTTAAAGTATTGCTATTTTAGTTTCAACATTTGTATAATCAAAATTACAAAAAGGCGAGACATATCTCTGTGATAACAGTTTATTTGAATATTTTCTGCTGACTTTGAAGATATTGAGCTGATATTTGAAATAAAGTGTAAAAATGTATCAATGGTCAAGTTTATGTTTATTAGGTTTGTTTATAACTTAATTCATAGGTGAAGCCAAGATTCAGCTGGATTAGATTGGGTATTGGGTATTGGCTTTACAATTGATGTGTGTCAATTTTACACAACCTGGGAATAAATATAATAGACAAAAAGTATAACAAAAATACTGAGCTCCAAGGCAAATTCAATAAGGGGAAGTCCATAAAAACTGACAAAATCAACCAACGGAACAAATGAAAAACAACTGCCATATTCCTGACTTGGCACAAAACCAAAGCTCTTGAAAATGACAAAAAAATCCATCTATTTATAAATAAAAAACTTTTAAAAGTTCTTTTAAGTAGTTTTATGCTCTCAAAACATACATGGGTCAAAAGTGGACACTGGGCAAGGATTTTTGAAATATATTTAATTACCTTAATCTTCACGATGGATTCAGAGCATGACGTGTAATAAACACACAAATGTAAAAACAGATAACCCAGCTTAGATTCATCCATTAAAATATGTCTAAACATTTTGATTGCTTCTTACAGAAAATGTGCAATATTGGCTGTAGAAGATGCCTGTAAATTTCTAGACAGTGGGGGTGAAGTTGCTGTAAGTATGTCTATGTACACAAAAGTACAAACACATAAACAAAAATGTCTATGTACACAAATGTACACACATAAACAAAAAATGTCTATGTAAACAAATGTACACACACATATACACAATAAAGACATTAATGTACATGTAAAGTTGTAAACACTTGTATACTACATGTATAGACACACATAGATATTCAGTGTAGAAGAAGTTGCTGTAAGTGTACTTGTCTACACACAATAATGTACGTAAGAAAATGCCAGCATAATTTCTGTAAACCAACTTATTGTTGTGGATAGTTTATTTTACCCCTTTCTAGCTGACTGTGCAACAATTTACTTTTACAATTTTCTAACTCTCTTGATGTATTTATTTGAGGGAATATTCAAGTTTTACAAAATCGTGACGATTTATATTTACATTACTTTTTACTTGCGAAAGTGGTGAAAAATGAGTTGGTTTAAAGTGTAGTATTGAAGTCAGCATGTTATTATAATGGATTAGTCCCTGAAAAATAACTCTCAGATATATTTCTTACAATACTTGTGGACACTAAGCAGAAGATGATTTGGTCTTTAAAGGCATAACAATTTTACTTTTTACCAATGGTAGGATGGACAATGTCAGGCTAGTAATTGTATAAATGCACTATAGTTTGCCTTAAATTTGATCAACACAATATGGTATTGTTTCGTTTTAGGTTTTGGATGCTACAAACACTACCAGAGCAAGGAGACGATTATTGGTAGACCTTATAAAAGAAAAACACAAGTTTAAAATTTTCTTTGTAGAGTCTATATGTGATGATCCTACTATTATAGAAGCCAATATTGTTGTAAGTACAATGTAGTATAAATAAAGGTTTATGATCAGTGTGATCTGTGATTGACATATATAGATGTAAGTAATAAGAAGTTGAAAGCATAAGTTTTGAAGATTTGGTTAGCATTGTCTATTGAAAAATTACCCAAAACTTTAGTCTCAAGAACAATTCAAACTGTTTCAAGATTACAAAACTGAATTCAAAAAAGAATTTAACCACAGTCCTATGGTACCTTAAAAATCAAATTAGAACAAAACTGGAAAATACAACATTCAGAGACTATTACAACAAACCTATAGAAAGTCAATTGTATATTTGATCACATTCAAAACAATAAACTAATTTGGTTGTATTGAGGAATGTATTCACATCAATTCTTTATCATTGTACTATATCCTCATTCAGACTGCCATGTTTAAATCAATTGAATTGCAATTTAGACTATCATATTTTGTACGTCATGAATTATTGAGAATTTCAATAAAACAAACCTGTGTTAAAAATACCAATAACAAAACCCAATACCAATATTTTAGAACACTAATTTTCATCTTGGTCTTTTTTTAACAGGAAGTAAAAGTATGTAGCCCAGATTATGAAGGAATGGATAAAACTTCTGCTGTTCAAGACTTTATACAACGTATAGAGCATTATCGTGAACATTATGAGCAACTGGAACATGAGAAAGACAATGATTTGTCATACATACAAATATTTAATCAAGGGGAGAGATTTATGGTACATAAATTAGCAGGTAAAAAAGCATATTTAAATATCTTCTTACAGGACATCCAGGATTTTCCTGCCAGTAATACTGAGTAGCAAGAAATTTTTGTACAGAAAGTAGATTTAATCACATTGCCTCCTTCCCCAACAAAAAAATGAAAGCTTTTATACAGGGTTTTAATCCTGAATATTAGCATTGGAGTATAAAATCTTGGTGGTCCTCTTCGATCTCATATTATTAATTGTTACTGGTATACGCTGAAATTTGCATATCTTATTAGGTAAAATCAAGTTTATTCAAATGCAGACATTCATAATAATCTATTGTATGTTAAGAGCTGTTCCATTAAAATGTATGTGTATAACGTAGGGTAAGAAGGGACTTCCAAAATCCCCCCCCCCCCCCCCCCCCCAACAACAACAACAACAACAACAACAACTTACAACCAACAACACAACAACAATAATGACAACGACGACAACAACAACAACAACTTACAACCAACATAATTTGAGTAAATGTGCATACATCAAAAGGACATATAACCATCATAACACAAACCTAAGGTAAAAAATAAACTTCCGACATCCATTTGGTTGAAATAGACCTAATGACTTTAAAAAATAGGAAAAAAAATATTGATTGAGGGGAGATAACTCAGATAATTTATTCACTAAATTCAGCATCACTCAGAACATGTCACTTCTCTAACCCTGATCATGACCAAATAAGGGCTTTTGTAGGTAATCCTAATATTAGGTGAACATATGTTTTTAATTATTACAATTCTACTTTTAAATCGTACACACATATGCCTACTGACAACTTATATAATGCTGTGGATTCATTTATTTTTGTGGACCAAGTTTTTTTGCATTAATAAATCCATTGTAACATTTGATTTTGATAAATCTTTTCTCTCAAGTGTTGCAGTAGTTTAAAACTACCATTAATCAAATTAGGCAATCATTTATGATATCCATTGTAACATTTGATTTTGATAAATCTTTTCTCTCAAGTGTTGCAGTAGTTTAAAACTACCATTAATCAAATTAGTCAATCATTTATGATATCCATTGTAACATTTGATTTTGATAAATCTTTTCTCTCAAGTGTTGCAGTAGTTTAAAACTACCATTAATCAAATTAGGCAATCATTTTATGATATCTATGAATGAAACAATGAACAAAAAGTTAGATATGATTTATCTATCAACGATATATGTCCATTTCAGTTTGTGAAACTGTTGTGAGATATAGTTGCTATTTCTATTTCAGGTCACTTACAAAGTCGAGTTGTTTATTATTTAATGAATATTCATGTATTACCAAGAACCATTTATTTAACAAGGGTAAGTTTCCTTTTTTGACAGAAAATAGAAAAAAAAAATAGGTTCAATTATAGTAAAAAATGTAATATGCTTTTATACATTGTTGCTTGCAAAATTCTATTTGCAAATATTTCATGCATTATCAGGAGAATTTCATATTGAAGTTTAATTTTACTTCCAAAACTATTTTTATTAAATAGTATAATGTTAAGCTTTGCAGTATTTGTCTCTTAATGCTTTAAATGGAAAATTATGTTTTACAGCATGGTGAAAGTGAAATGAATTTGTTAGGAAGAATTGGAGGGGATAGTGGATTGTCAGAGAGAGGTCATGAGGTTTGTATCTATAATTTATTTGGCCTCTGGTGGATAGTTGTCTCATTGGCAATCATACCACATATTCTTATTGTTATAAAGATCTGCCATTAGAACCAAAAAATAACAAACATATCATTAAGATATAACAATAGACAACCACTGAAGAGCTTCCTGACTTAGAATAGGCATATGCATACGTGGTAGGGTTAGCTTGTTTGGAGTATTGGATGTCATAGGTGTAATCAAAATGAAGTAAGAGCATAGATTTTATTCTATAATCAGGGTGATTGGAAAGGTCATTATAAATTAAAAAGAGTAAACAAGCTGTACTTGTACTATAATTTTTTTGGAAAGTTGGAAATATAGCATATAGCATGGCAGCATTCATTTTCAAAAACAATCCCTTAACATTTACATTTTGTTATTTTCCTGGGAAAAAACAATATCACCCCAAAGCTGGTTGTCTCCTAAAAAAACATACTTTTAACAATTTTTTTTTAATTATTTGAATTTATATACATATAAAGATAAAATATAGCTACATACTAAATATTTATTTTTCATGAAATACTTTTTTTTAAAGTGTGATACACAATACAGCATTACAGTTATGTTAACAACAATTACAGTACTGAAAATTTAGCAATAATTGTGTGCATTTATTATTGTGGTTTCAAAAGGACAAACCAAAATGTGAGAATGACTATTGCTATTACAGGAAAAGCTGCATACAAATATATGTGTCAGAGTTCAGAATGCTAGTTCTTATTATTGCGATACTCACCCAGGTTGCATTATTTGCAATATGATAAACCTTGTAATAATTTCTGAATTTATAGTAATTTGTTTACTGCTTAAAGGTTAGGAAGGAAACATGTATAAGGAAAAGTGAAACTGATGGGAAAATTGTTATGTTTTAGATTAAAGTTTGCAACTTTTTCCTGAATAAGTTGTATAATATAATAATTTCCTATTATTTTACAGTATGCATCGAAATTGGGTAGATACGTACAAGAAGAAAACATTCCAAATCTACGAGTGTGGACCAGTGAACTTGTAAGAACGAAACAGACAACAGAGTTTATAGATGCACCTAAAGAAAATTGGAAAGCTCTGAATGAAATTGATGCTGTAAGTCGAAACAACCTTTACATGCTCTCTGTAACTTAATATATTGAATCCTATCTAATTTTTATAAGGCAATCAACAATATATATGTATTATGTTTCCTTTTTGTGTAAACATGTCTGTACTAAACCAAGTATGCCTTGAGCAATTTACTTCAAACTTTACAAAATTAGTTAAATTTGTGGTCTGAGGGTCTGTTTTTCACTCTTGTTGAGTTATGGGACTTTAATCATAAAAAAGATATTTTACAAATGCCACACAATAATTCAAATGCACCTTGAGTAAAGTACTTCAAACTTCCCAAAATGATTAAAAATGGTGGATGGTTTATATTCTTAGGATTTTCACCCTTGTTGTTAATTATATGAGTTATTGGACTTGAATTGGAAAAAAAATTTATTTTTCCTATCTTGCAGCAGTTCAGGTTTACCTTTAAAGATTAACTTCAAACTTCATTAATTTATAATTAATGTTACCCGTAGTAGACTGAGGGTCTGTTTACTCTTTAAAGATTTTCATTTTAGTCCCTCCAGAGTTCTTGGACTTAGATTGTCAAAAAAAGGGAAACACATGATGCTCAAAACTCAATAACACCTTGAACAATTTACTTTGGTAATTATTTTTTAAAAGCTTCACATTCTTTTTCATAAATGAAGATTTTTTTAGTTTCCCTGTGGTTGTATATATTGGTATGACGTTGGCGTCGTCGTCGTTGTCGTCGTCGTCCGAAGACACATTGGTTTTCTCACTCTAACTTTAGTTTAAGTGAATGGATCTCCTTGAAATTTTACCATAAGGTTCAATACCACAAAAGGAAGGTTGGGATTGATTTTGGGGGTTATAGTACCAACAGTTAAGGAATTAGGGGCCAAAAAGGGGCCAAAAATAAGCATTTTTGTAACTTCCAGACAATAACTTGTGTGTAAGTGTATGGATCTCTCTGACATTGTACCACAAGGTTCAATATCACAAAGGGAAGGCTGTAATTGATTTTGGGGGTAATTGCCTCAAAATTTTAGGAATTAGGGGCCAAAAAAAGGGGCAAAAAACAAGCATTTTTCTAGTTTCATGACAATAACTTGTGTGTAAGTGTTTGGATATTTTCTGAAATTGTACTACAAGGTTCCATATCACAAAGGGAAAGCTGGAATTGAGTTTGGGGGTAATTGCCCGAAACGTTTAGGAATTGAGGGCCAAAAAGGGGCCAAAAATAAGCATTTTTCTAGTTTCCAGACAATAACTTGTGTTCAAGTGTATGGATCTCTCTGAAATTGTACTGCAAGGTACCATACCACAAAGGAAAGGCTGGGATTGAGTTTGGGGGTGATGAATCATAAGGGGGTTCTAAAAATTTGGGGGGGGGATTTTTTTTTTTTTATTTTTTTTTATTTTTTTCCTTTTTTTTTCTTTTAAAATTTTCCATTTTAAGTTGGTTATTTCTGATTATTTATATTTAAAAGCAAATAATAATGATATGGTAGGAGATACACACCAAACAGGATGTGTAAATTATTATATAATAAGTATTGTACAATAGCAAGAAATTTTCAATTGCACAATAGCAAGAAATCTTCAATTGCACAGTATTGCGCAATAGCAAGAAATCTTCAATTGCACAGTATTGCGCAATAGCAAGAAATATCCAATAGCACAATATTGCGCAATAGCAAGAAATTGTCAATTGTACAGTATTGCGCAATAGCAAGAAATATTCAATTGCACAGTATTGTGCAAAAGAAGATACTTCCTATAAATTGCTTATTTCTTGATCAATTTCAATGGAGTTTTATTCTTGAATTCTTGGGGTTCTTTAATATGCTGAATCTAACCGTGTATTAAGTTTTTGGATTTTGGGCCCCATTTTTAAATTGGTCCACATTGAGGTCCAAAGGACCAAAATTTAACTTCGTTTGATTTCATCAAAAATTGAATTATTGGGGTTCTTTGATATGCCGAATCTAACCGTGTATTTAGATTCTTAATTTTTGGTTCCGTTTTCAAATTGGTCTACATTAAGGTCCAAAGGGTCCAAAATTAAACTTAGTTTGATTTTAACAAAAATTGAATTTTTAGGGTTCTTTGATATGCTGAATCTAAACATGTATTTAGATTTTTGATTATGGGCCCAGTTTTCAAGTTGGCCCAAATCGGGGTCCAAAATTAAACTTTGTTTGATTTCAACAAAAATTGAATATATGGGGTTCTTTGATATGCTGAATCTAACCATGTATTTAGATTTTTGATTTTTGGGCCCCGTTATCAACTTTGTCCACATTGAGATCAAAAGGGTCCAAAATTAAACTTTGTTTGAAATTCATCAAAAATTGAATTCTTGGGGTTCTTTGATATGCTGAATCTAACCATGTATTTAGATTTTGGATATTGGACCATAATAGGTAAATGTCCAATTTAAAATTTTTAAGTTCTTAGACCACATTTATTCTGTGTCAGAAACCTATGCTGTGTCAAATATTTAATCACAATCCAAATTCAGAGCTGTATCAAGCTTGAATGTTGTGTCCATACTTGCCCCAACTGTTCAGGGTTTGACCTCTGCGGTCGTATCAAGCTGCGCCCTGCGGAGCATTTTATTTATTCTGGTGAGACATAAATGATATTTAACGCATATTTGACTTTTCATAAAATTAAACAGAATGGTTAAAAGTAATTATTATTCATGCCAATTGAATATTTGTAGTATTTTCTTCATACTTGAATTTTTACAATTACTGTAGTTCACTAATGTAAGTAAAGTTAAAATGCTATGGAATTTCACAAATACCTATTTTCAGTTAGTTGATTTGTTGTTTTTTTTATTAGGGTATATGTGAAAAAATGACTTATGAAGAAATCCAGGAGAAATATCCACATGAATTTGCATCACGAGACCAAGATAAATTCCATTATAGATATCCTAGTGGCGAGGTAAGATACAAGACTAAGATAAATTCCTTTATAGATATCCTAGTGGGGAGGTAAGATAAGAGATCAAGGAAAAGTCTGTTGTTCAAGATTTTAAAACTTGAATATCAATGTCAAACCTTCATGGAATTTACAAAACTTGGACAGAAGCTTCTTCATTATCATGAATTGGCATTTTGAGCAAATTTTTTTTTCAGTAAATTTGTGTATTTTACTGATAAATAGACTCCATCAGCATTACACTTTTTCATAGACAGTAGCAGTCACTGGTGAGACAAGGCTTCTGTAGGACCCAATACAAATGTAAAAAATCAACATTGTAGAGGCCAATGATAAACAAGTTATAAGTGTGAACCTCTAAATCCTTTGGATAAATTTGTGTAGAATTCAACTAATACTATAAAAGATCTGCTGTCAACACTTAAGTGCTAAATTGTTAACTGACAATAAGTTACAATGACAACCAATAATGAGATTTCTGACCCTGGACAGGCACATTAACATTGGGCAGGGTTGTCTGCTAGCAATTCCCTTTTTAACCTCTAGAGGACATTGAAATACATGTGTACATTTGTAACCTCTTGAGGAACCTCATTGCAATACATGTATACACATGTAACCTCTAAAGGTCATTAAAACATTAAATATTTTTAACCTCGAGAGGTTATTGACACAAATGTAATCATAAATATAACCTCTAGAGTACATAGACTGAAATGTAATCATTTATGACCTCCAAATGTCATTGAAACACTTTTTAACATTTATAACCTCAAGAGGTCATTGAAATACATTTAAAATTTGAAAGAATTTAATCATTAAAGTGAAGTAATATTTTTTTCAGTCATATCAAGATTTAGTTGCCAGACTAGAACCTGTTATTATGGTAATGTAACTTTGTTAGCAGTCATATCAATAAACACTTAAATGTATGTAACAAACAGACAAAAACACATTCTGAGTTAATGTCAATTTTACATGGGGTAGAATATATGATGACAATGATATCATGTATTAAGACCTACCCTTAGTTGGAATAATGATGGAAGATCCTTTATTATTTATCTTCATCTGGTTCAGTTTGTAAAGAAAATGGCCTATACCAGAGACTGTTTTTTATTCTTCACCTATGCCAATTCTTTACAAACTTTTTAGGCATAGCAAGTAGGTGACTCTTTACAACAATTTCTTCTTTCCCCTTTCTTATATTCTGATCTATTAGCATATGTATCATTCATGATATTTCAATAATTATTTTTTTATCCTATACTTTATTTCATTTTCAACGTGTCCCTTGAGACAACTTGGCCTATTGGGAAAACATTTGGCTGGAGTAATATAATGCTGGAAATTTTCAATTTCATAGAAGATGGCAGCCTAAAGATTTTCTTGATTTTGATTGGTTAGTTAAAAAAATTTCAACTGAAAAGTACTTTATTTTCGTATGGAATTTCCATTTTTTGAAGGCAGTCCTTTAGTGCCTTTATTGGTATCACACAATAACCTTGTATATTTCATTTCTACGTGTGGGGTAAATACGTCATCATAGAAATCTAGAAAAGTTCAATTTTTTTCTTGTATTTGTGATATTCTGTGTTTTGCAATTTTTGAAAATACAAAAATACAAAATTCAAACGGTTTTAAAACACTATAAAGTTTGGAGAACACATAGCAACTAAGTTGATCACAATATTACTACCACAATAAAAACATTAAAACTGTAGTTTAGACTAGACACATGAGGAAAATTAACATTTTGTTTACCAATTTGTTAACTTTTGAACACAGTAACATCAGATGTACACTGGCTGAATGACAAACAATCCAATAGTTCCTTCATTGTCCTACAGTGGCCAGAGAACTGACTGTCAAAGTTTTGTTGGTGCATTTTATGTGAACTGTTGTGTGTCCCATATTCAAGCCTTGTGTATAAGCACAGTAAAGCATTTATGGAATAAGAGGAGATAATTAAGAAACTAATGTCAAATAAACTTATTTTATTTGGCGGAATTACAAAGATATAGTTTATACCTTATATGCAGATTCTGTTCATTACAAATGAAGTTGATTTTTTTAGGAATTAGAAAGACAAGAAAATGTAATGGTTGTTTGTCACCAAGCTGTTATGAGATGTTTGTTGGCATATTTTCAAGATAAATCAGCAGGTAGGGTAAAATAATTTGTTGTAATATAAGTGTAAAAAGACATTTGTTATTTATTTATCATACATAATTGACTGACATGATTATATAAAAAAATAAGTAAAAATAGAACAAACAGAAGAAAAAAGATGGAATACAACACTATTATAATACTTTTGAAATGTTTAAATGCTAGAATTGGAAAAATTCTCGTATTAATAGCGAAAATGTTTATATAGTTGAAATTCTTACAAATGAAAAAGGATTGACTAAGTAACAATCTGAGCACTCTCTTTCTATTTTACCTTTAAGTAAATGTTAAGTTAACGGACCCAAAAAACTTCTTCCCTGAAACTACTGGGCCAATTGTAACAAAACTTGGCCGCAAACATTATTCGGGTATCTTGTTTAAAAAGTTTTGTCAGATGTTATTTTACCATTTTTATGCCCCCACCGTAGCTGAGGGGGCATTAAGTTTTACACTTGTCTGTCTGTACGTTCGTCAGTATGTACGTACGTCCCAAAGTTGGTTTCCGTTCTCTAACTTTAGTTTGCCTCAACCAAATGTTATGAAACTTATACACAATACTTATTACCACAAAACACAGATCAAGTTTGAATTTGGTGGCGTCCCTTTTACCATTCTAGAGTTATGCCCCTTTACAAATGGAAAAATTGCTGAAATATTCGTTTCTGTTCTCTCACTTAAGTTTGCCTCAACTAAATGTTTTGAAACTTATAAACAATGCTTATTACCACAAAACTCAGATCAAGTACAAATTTGGGTAGCGTCACTTTTACAGTTCTTGAGTTATGTCCCTTTATAACGTTATATGCAAGCGGGGGCATCATCTGTGTCCCATGGATACATTCCCAATTTATTTTTTATATTTTTGCTTTATTTGTACTTGTACAAATAAAGTATCCTGTTACTCCGCTTCCATATTGAGCAAACGGTAATGTGAATATTTCTTCTTGTGTGACAGCTCATTTTGGAGACAACTATATCGATTTAGACAACTATATAGATTTAAACAACTAAAACATAAAGTGCTAAGCGTAAATTACAGGATAAAAAAACAATATATGTACATTGTAGGAAATATAAGATTTATTTGTACTCGCTATGAAACAGGACAAATGCTCCGGAGTCTCGCTTTTCTTCCTGTTTCTAAAGCTCTTACAAATAAACTTAAAATTTTCCAACAATATACATGTATTGTATATATATGATATATGGAGCATTTGTGAATTTAAGAGAAGAGAAGCTTTAAAGGATCATTAGCTACTATATATAAAAAAATTAAAATATGATTTGTTTTTTGTTCATTCATTTATAATGAAAGTGAAATAGTCAAATAATAATTCGCTTTTAGCAACAATTTTGGTTCAATTTTGTCCAAATAAGCTAAGAAACATCACTGATGAATTATTCACTTGCAAGTGAATAATTGGACCTCATTGAATCCGTATTCATGTGACCTTCTATTTAACCCCTAAGCTAGAGATGGGTTACTCATAAACTAGGCTTGTTTAGCTATTAAAAGGAAAAGAATGTCAACATTAAAATTGAAATAAGGGTAAACCATTTGGTTGACTGATTCGATTAAAAAGAACTCATTCTCATACAGGTAAAAACGATGATTAACATATTTGTTTAACCCATAATATGAACTCAAACAGACCTAGAAAAATCCAATTTGCACGTGTTCGCTATCTATTTATATCTATTTATGTTTATATTGGGTTATATGACCATTGGCAGTCTTCGGAGGTCACCTTGATGGTAAATTAGATGGCGTCTAGACTAAAATACACACAAAATGCTGATATATATTATCGAGTCCATGCATTGTTAATTGTTCATTTTAAACTTTTTGTAAGTTGGATATATGTTTTAGTAGGTTATAAATCAAATATGAGAATTTGAGTCAAATCAGTGAACATGAATTTGACAGCAAATGACCCTTTAATTGTTTAATTTCATTTATTAGTTTACATGGGACTTATGTATTGCATCACCAGTAACATATCACATGATTGTTCATTCTTAATAACATATTTTGAAAATACCATTTCATATTTGGTCTTCATTCTTCATATCAGTTATGGAAATGCTGCTATATTTATTGATATTTGTATAGGTGTGGCAATACCATAACATATATTTTTCTTGACTGATATTAGCTTTGGGAATACCACTACACTTCTTCTTCTTGATTGATGATATTCTTGAAATACCATTACATTAAAGTCCTGTTTGCTAGCAAAATGTTTATGAATGTAAAGTCAATTGTTATAAAGTTGTAGCAGACGACAGTTGTATGTGTCAACACTTAGCAGCCATGTTCAGTAACCAGCTTTGGATGATATCTTTTATGTTTTATTGATATATTCTCCTCATTTATCTGTTTATTGACATTTTTTTTTTGGTTATATTAGAATGTTTATTATAATTTTATTGCTTACCTCCAGGAATTTTTACTAATAACCCTGAATCTTTTTCTGAAAGTAAAATAATTTAGAAACATGGGGTCTTTTATTTCCTTTTTATATTAAAAGGTAATTTGTTTATGCATACATTCTAGCACCAGCTGAAAAGTATTAAATGCTAACCGGGTGATTTATTTTAGAATTACTTACTTTTTCTTTCATTACAGTTATTACACATTAAAAATAATTCTTTATTCTATAATGCTTATTGTCTCTGAAAACTCTTGATAAGGAACAGTTAACAGCTCTGCTTAACTATATTTTTCAGAATTTTACAAAAAAATTCCTTTTTTGGTCTCTTTCTTAATAATTGGGTTTGAATTTACTTTTGGCATGCAGTGTTAAATATGAATGGCTTGAAAATTCCTTATTGATGAGGTAAATGTTGAACAGTTTATAAAAAATTGTTAGAACAAACATAGATCAGAGTAAATTTATTATTTTATTAAAGTATACTGGTCCAGTACCAATTACCATCTGAAATTAGCACTTTTTATGACCTCACCTTACCGGAGGGGGCATTAAGTTTTACCCTTATCTGTCTGTACATCAGTCCGTCAGTCTGTATGTCATTATGTCCCGAAATTGGTTTCCGTTCTCTAACTTTAGTTTGCCTTAACCAAATGTTATGAAACTTTACACAATGCTTATTACCACAAAACACAGATCAAATTTGAATTATGGTGGCATCACTTTTACCTTTATAGAGTTATGCCCCTTTACAAATGGAAAAATTGCTGAATTTTAGTTTCCGTTCTCTAACTTAAGTTTGCCTCAACCAAATGTTACGAATCTTATACACAATGCTTAATACCACAAAACACAGATCAACTTTGAATTTTGATGGCGTCACTTTTACTGTTCTAGAGTTATGCCCCTTTACAAATGGAAAATTTGATGAATTTTTCGTTTCCGTTCTCTATATTAAGTTTGCCTCAACCAAATTTTATTAAACTTATACACAATACTTATTACCACAAAACTCAGATCAAGTACGAATTTAGGTAGTGTCACTTTTACTGTTCTTGAGTTATGTCCCTTTATACTGTTATATGCAAGCAGGGGCATCATCTGTGTCCCATGGACATATTCCCCATTTATTCTCAAATGACTTCACAGTAATTTTTTTTTGAAATATTCTTTTCACATTAAAAGAGTTATCAAAAGTCATATCTAGGACCACAGACTCTAATTTTATACCTTTTATAAACAGAAAAAAAACCAGGTTACTAGTGTGCCAATTTTTGCTGGGAATTTTATGGTTACCAGGACCAGTTACTGTCACCTATGAATCTAGTTCCTAGATGATGTCACGTCCCACACAAGTATCTTCCCAAGAAGTGTTTAAAGAAAGAAACAATCATGATTTCCGTGCTTTGATTGGATCAAACAAAACCAAGTTTAAAAAAATAAAACAAGAGTATTTGTATGAAGATAATAGTATGCTGTATTTACTCAAGGGGTTCTTCATTGCATTAAATGCAATGTGACAGTAACTGGTCTTTGACCAGTAATGTTTTTCAGTGATCAAATATCATTATCTGATATATTTAAAATTTGTCGTTAATATAGAATCAAATACAATTTCATCAAATATGACGTTTTTGGTAGTTTTGTATAAAACTGTAGACAATGTTTGCATGAAGTAAAGAAATATAAGGTCCCAGTTTAAACACTTAAAATGTTTTTAATACTTTTACTTATTAGGTGCTATTGAACTTTTGTAAGAATTCATCAGGTAAACTTTTCTTAAAAATTAATTGTTACATAGGCTATAAAAACAATGACATGGTATATACTATGGCTTTCACATTCATAATGAATGATGTTATACTTTGTACTCAGATATATATCATTTTTTAGAAAGTCAGTATGTGAAGTTTATTTAAGGCTTGGGGGGGGGGATGGTAGGCACTTTTTGAGACCATAACCACCAATAATATAAAAATTTTGTAATACTTATAATTCTTATAAAATACTAAAGAAAATGCAATTACCCACAATTTATTAATTTGAGTGCCTCCCATCCAACCCCCTGCACTGAAATATGAACAGCCCTTAGAAAAAATGTAATAATAGTACAGACATGTTGGATGATAATTGTTCTTACCATGATTTTTAACTCAATAATGTGATGAATAGCATTTGTCAGTTTAGGCTTTGCCATTCAGTTTTTTGATATTATGTTTTCAACAAAAATCAGACCCTATTGAGATTTTAACTGAAAATTTATTTTTTGTAGAACAATTTGTGGAACAATTTTGTCTTATGAATGATATTTATTGAATAATACATCTAATCTTAAACAAATGGATGAATCATGTCCATGTTATTGTTGATTTTAAACTTATTTGGTCAAAGGTCAATTTATAGCAGCTTAAAATAAACACATTTTAGGAATTTTATTGTCCATATATCTTATGAATCATACACTTAGCTTTAACCCAGCTTTGTATGATGAAGACTGTCGTTTTGTCTAAGGTCAAGGTCACCATAGCATAGATATTTTCTTACAATCTTATCCATACCAGAAGATCTTCAAATGTCAGGGTCACAATAGCATAGATATTTTCATACAATCTTCTCCATACCAGAATATCTACATCTTTTCACCTAGCCTTATAAGGGTACAAAACCTTCAGGTATTGAAATGAATGTCCACAGTTAAAGAATAATGGACACAAAATGAGTCAGAAAAGCAGAAAACTGTTTGTTTTTTTTCAAACAGCAGTTCAAGTTTAAATTTAGAAGTTCTGTTCACATCTTTTTTTCAAATCAGGAGGGTTTTTTTTAAAACTATACATAACAATTATTTGAATGTTGTTTTTGTAAGAATTCTTTTGAAATGATCAAACTTTAATGTCTAACAAAATATAGTTATTTTTACTGAGTGTATTATTCTCCCTTTAGGAAGGGCAGATCCTTACTTCACATCCTTTAATGTTATTTTTACTGAGTGTATTATTCTCCCGAAGGGCAGATCCTTGCTTCATATCTTTTAATGTTGACAAAAAAAAATTCTCATCCAGCTTAAATATTATTCTTACATTTTTTTAATGCATGACTTTTATATTGCATCTTTTAGAACATATATTCATGGTGATGGTTTTTTGGGGGAAATATAATCAACAATAAACAACTATTTTCTTTAGAAAATCTTCCAGTTTGCTTTGTTCCTTTATATATTCTCATATACATTTCATTCTTTTATTTTTTCTAGAATCATTTTGATTTTCACTCATTTTACGATAATCCCGTTCATTTTTATATTTTTTTATTTTTTTTCATTTGTGTAATGGTAATTCAGTTGATATCATTTAGTCTGTATTTTGTCCGTGTTAGATTCTTGTGTGATTTTAACAGTTGTTTTGTATTGCAGTGTATAATAATAACAACCAAATATTGTATAAAATTCATTTGATCATAAAGTGTGAGTTTAGTGGGAATATTTTTTTTCAATAATATTCTAGATGAAATCCCTCATGTGAAGGTGCCCTTCCATACGGTGGTAAAATTGAAATTGACTGGACATGGCTGCGAGTGTCTACACATACCACTGCTGAAAAGGTATCACATGACCCATTAGTTCTAAATATAGATGCTTTTTTTTGTTCCGCACTTTTCAGGAATGCATACAGGAATAAAATATCAGACTCAAGTCAACCTCTTCTGATGTTACAAATCGGTTGATTTTAGTCAGATTTTGAGTTTGTTTTTTTTTTATAAAAAACATGGAAGATTTTACATGAATAAAAATTTGATCATTGTTTGGAAAGAATTGCAATGAAAAGTATGAATAAATTATAATTTTTTTTCTACCTTTTCTATTCTTATGCCTGATTGTCTCCTGAATGTTATAATATGAGGTCTGTCCATTTTTACAAGATTAAACCTTTTAACTGATTTTTGATACTAATTTGATATCATGTGCTTATGTAACATTGAGTTGTGTTTTGAGAAATATCCTCTGGAAAGCTTTGTAGCAGTTTTGCACATAATACTTTTCTAGGCTTCTAAAAGCTAAATATAAAGCCTTGTTTAACACAAGTGTGACCTTTGTTATATTTTATGATAATCTTTTGAATTACAAATATGACCTGCTACCATTACAAAAGAGACAATCATATGTCAACAATTTATCATATCGGTACACATGGAATACATTATCAAAATTCAAGTATAGAATAGGAAAATGTTGTGGAATAAACCACTTTTTCAGTATGTACAAATATCAGTAACACACATACTATATGTAATTTCCTGTATGCCTTGCTATATCCTTCCACATTATTATCCTATAACTTCTATTGTGTTTGCATTTGTTCTAATTGATAATTCTATGAAATAAGCTTGTTCTTTCTGTTTTTGCATGAACTTCCCCATACTTTTGTTTAAAGATTCTGTATAACTGGATATTTTTGTGTACTTTATTTTGCAGATTTAAAATTTTGCCTTTTGTTAGAAACATGAAAAAAGTATATTTAGGAATTTAAAATAAAATAAAAGCAAATGAAAGGATAATGACGAGCTGTCATTCATCCATAAACCAGAAATAGCAGATTTTTATTATAAAACTTACCTGTTAAAAGGTCAATAAAACTGTCCTTTTTGTTTCATCCCCTAAATTTGAATTGTAGGTTTCTCTTGTTGACAAACTTCATTAATTTGTACCCCATTATTTTTTTTATAAAAAACAAGAGTTGTATATAAGGTTTATATGCTTTAATGTTTTTTAATTATATACAAACAAGATATAAGATGTAGAATTAAATAATCATGAGTTTATCAATTTACCTTCAAACACTTTGTCTATTTGATGAATGTCCTGCAAGCTAATTACTTGCAAATTCTGTCTGCCACAGGTTGAGAGGAATAACATTCAATGATTATATATAGCAATAGACCCATACCATTAGATTTTTTTAAGAGAACTGTTAAATATTTCATGCATATTCATAATGAAAAGAAATTAACAAATGACTCCACACACTCACACTAACTCCAGTATGCCTGGATTGATTTCCTCTAAATTTACATTATTGTTGGAATTCATGCTCCCTCTCAGTTATTTTTTTATATTCTAGTTTGCCATTCAAGTGTTGTGTGACTTACCAAAATTATTTTGCAAAGAATTCCACTAAAACGAGTGCTAGGGGCCATCTTAAATTTGCAGTGAGGTCAGATTTTTTTTGCTCCTTGTTGAAGGGCTCACTGTGACTTTAAGATGAAGAACAGCAATAAAAGCACTGTTCCTTTACTTTTTGTGTGTGTTTTTTTGCTGTGCATGTACTGATTTTGTGTCATGGATGGATACCCCATATCCTTTGTTTTTATATTATGTTTACAAACAGTGCCATAATGTTTACACTATGCTCCATTTACTCATCTGTCTGTGTGTCACTCTGTCCCAAGCACACTTCTGTCACATTTTTTATATCAGGTACCAAACTTCATCTTGTTATACCATACCATGTGACACATTTTCATTTCCTTTAAAGTTCTACTTTCTGTTTGCTGGTATCTTTAAAATGTCATACACATGTATGAAAATTTAATCACATTTTTCATAGCTTATTGATATGGCACAGATTGCTGAATTTTTATTAATCACATATTAACAGGAAAAAAAGAGTCAACAATTTTGATCTTGGGCATAATTATAGTGAGCATTGTTTTTGATGGTTGACTACATTAGGATGTTTTTTCAGACTTTAACAAATGTTAAATTTCAATATAATTGGCTTTGAAGTCACATGAAAAGTCATTATTCGATGGGGAAGGGTGTACATTTCCCATTATATTGTTACATTCAACGTAACAATACATACCAGTGCTAAATGATCTTTGTTATACCTCCTGAAAACAAGGTTGGGGTACCATACAGGAAGCACCTTCTGTTGGTCTACCTGTCCCGGATGTGTATCAAAGGTATATTATTTTACTAACTGCTAGACTCCAAGTGGTACTTATGACAATATTGTCCCTGACTGAAGGGTGTGTCATGATGTTGAATCTCAGTCTAAGCCCTGCCATATGTCTTTACCTTCAATTAAGGGCATGCCATATCTTAAAAATCATAATTCCCCAATAAATGTGTTGAAACTTTGTCTTGTCCACATCTTTGTATTGTGTGGATATTAAAGTAAAACTTACTTTTTACCACACAACAGGATTTTCTCATTTATTTATGCTGTGAAAAAGAATTACTTAATTCTTTATATAATGACCAATACAATTTTTACTTTTTCTAGTATCTATTCAAACTTTGTGGAAAGCTTTACAATATTCAGCATCTACTTGAAATGAATCTGTAGATCATGCAGGAGTTTTATTTGTTTGTTTTTTGTATCTACATCAAACTTGTTTTGCCAAAAGTCTGAGATTCGTCTTACCACAGATCTGTGTTGAGCAGTTGTTTTCAATTTTTTTTTTCATGAAAAATGAATTCATGTTCTAATTTTACAATTTTGGCATCATTTTTAATGCCTGGTAATTTTCTGTAAAATAAAAATTGATATTTAGAAATTCTACTCATTTTTTCACAAATTTGAAGCTGTTGATATGAGAGAAATTCAATTTCAATCATTTATTAGAGCAGTAGATTACTTTTTGCATTATCCAAGATTATTGAGTGAAAAGTGACAGGGAGGGGGAGGTCTACAGAAGTTCTGATGCAAAAAAACAATTAAGTTTAAACTTTTCTATTTATGCCACGACTTTTTGTATGATGTACATATGTATATATATTAAGATTCTCCATGGCAGATATAGGTTTTCTAAAAGAGGAAGGGAGGCCACACAAGTTCCAGGAACTTTTTGTTTTATTAAATAAAAGGGATGTTAAAACTAGTAGATTCACTAAAGAAACATATTTTTCCCTGAAAGATGCAGACCTCTTGCATCTCCAACCCTTGTTCATCCCCACTTCTGAGATAATGTTTAGGGACTATTTACTGTAATTGGCTTTATATTCATTGGTTAATAATGTTTCTGCATATTCATCTTTATTCTTATAAAGTCAATGCATAACATTGGTACAGAGATAACAATGATAATAACTAATTACAATATAAACTAAACCAAGGGAGAGGTGTTAAAAAGTCACTAGCCGGGAGGACAAACACAAGTTTTAATATAATTTATAAATGAACAAAGCTTCTTTAGGACTGGTTTTCATAAAACATTTAATCAACATAAATTCAGAAAAAATGTTGGTAAATAATCTTTACTTTTGAAAAAATTACATTAAAATATATGATGACAATATTTTGTCTCCAGTTTGTCAATTGTTACACAGGCAGCAAAATCGGTTCTCTCTTATTACATTGACATCTTCTTGTTTTGATTTGGCAATTTGTTATTGTGGTTCGAAATCAACAGAAAACAATCTTTGAAGTCCAAAATATTAAAATCTTCCTTGTGTTCCAAATTTTGTAGTAATACCTTTTGATGAACTTTGGATGAGCATATTCCAATTCTGAAGAAACTGGTCTAACAATCTTTCCTTTACAACAATTTTTACCAAACTTTATTATTGTTATTTTGCGTTTCCTGTACATATGTGAAACCACAATTTTGAAATTTTTGTACAAACAGAATCCATTTAGTCTGCATGTTATGGTGACAAAGTTAATAAAATAGAAAGGAAAAATTTGCTTGTTTAATAGATATGAAATCTGCCCAAAATAATACTGCTTAAGTTTTTATATTCCCATCTTAAAAGACGGGACATATATGGTATACTGTGTCCGTCGGTTCGTCATCAACACTTTGGACAATAACTCAAAAAGGCTTTCACCAATTTTTCGTGAGACTTGGGTGAATTGTTGATATCTATTGACGTAAGCTCCCTTTTGATTTTTATAAATTTTAGATTTTACATTTCCAAGTAATGGGATTTTATTCATAAAAAATGGGTGATTTTCTGGTTTAACTATAACTAAAAAATGCTATGAGCAATTTTCCTGAAACTTTGGTGAATTGTTTATGTATGTGACATAAGTTCCCTTTCGATTTTTTAAAATTTCTGATTTTATGTTTTGTAGTATTGGGACTAATAAAACAGGGGGTATTCCAGGTTTCGGACAATAACTCAAAAACGCTTTGAGCAGTTTTCATGAAACTTAAGTGACTTGTTTATATCTATTGAAATAAGCTCCCTTTTTTTTTTTTTTTTATAAATTTCTGATATGACATTGTGGAGTTATGGAACATTATTTGTTGAAAAATCGTTGAAAACTGCCCATTTTATCATACTCTGGACAGTTATAGAATTTAAGTCCTTCAAAAAAAACAGTGTGTGTGCATGTCTTTTTTATTTATTTTTTTTAGGGGGTGGGGGGTGTCTATTTGAGCAGTGCTCACAATATTTATAGTTGATCATATAAGTTCATTTGAAGCATAAAGACAAGCTAAAATGGCAACAGGCATATCATGTGCTCATGGTGCAGCTCTTTATTATATCTATGTCAATTAAATGAAGACCTAGTTCGTGTACACCTTTTAAGTGTTAGGTGTTGAAGATTTCAAGTATTTTAATAAATATTAAATGAATCTTTTCTAATTTATCATTATTACTAAATCCCCATGCTTTTCACCCTTTCAAAAGAATGGGCTTAATCAAAGTGTTAAAAAGATCAAGCTGACATTTTACAGAAAGCTGAAACATCTTTCCTTTTTTCAGGACTCTGTACATGGCTTTCAATATAAAATTAAGAAGATGTGATATGATTGCCAATAAGACAACTCTCCACAAGAGACCAAATGACACAGAAATTAACAACTATAGGTCACTGTATGGCCTTCAACAATGAGTTAAACCCATACCACATAGTCAGCTATAAAAGGCCCCAAAATGACAAATGTAAAACAATTCAAACTAGAAAACTAACAGCCTGATTTATGTACAAAATAATGAAGGAAAAACAAATATGATATACAGCAACAAACGACAACCACTAATAACAGGCTCCTGACTTGGGACAGGCACTTACAGAATGTGGCGGGATTAAACTAGTTAGATGGCGCCAACCTTCCTCCTAACCTGGGACAGTGGTGTAGCAATACAACACAAGAACACACTATACAAAACAATAAACAAAAAACAAATATGATAAATAGCAACAAATAACAACAAATAACAACCACCACTCAATTAAAGGGGCGCAATTGGTGCCCATAGGAATACCTACAACCTGTCGATAAACTTAATTGTCAAAACGTACCTAAATATTATCAAGGAGAAAAATAACAGCTTCAATCATCTCATCACACCTCCAGTAAGTATATCTAGCATATTTACCTTTCTCATTAGAGAAGAAGGCTTTAAATGAGTTGCAGCAAATATATTTGCATTCAGATTTACCAAACGACCATTTAATTAAATAGGAAAACTTTTGTTTTATATGATTGTCTGGAAGTGTAGTGTAAAGAGTTGAAAAGTCAAAACTGTCAACAGAATGAAAAGGACTATCAAAGGCACATAATTTATTTAAAACATCCAAAGAATTTTTTACGCTCCAAAAATAGTTAATTCCACTATTTTCATATGTTTTATTACAAAAGTTAATGATAAGTTCTTTTATAGTTGTTAAGGAACTGTTAAAAATACTGAAAGATTAGTTGTAGAACACTTACTACAGGCCGAGATGAAACGATATTTTACTGGTTTTCTTGTATAGTTTAGGTAACCAATTATGCAATACATAGTAGGGACCTTCAAGACCATATCCGATATAAATTTTTGATTAATATTAAAGCTACCAGTTTTGTAAAAACAATCCAAAATAGTTATATTGCTTTACTATCGCAATGTTAATGTTCATGTCATTGTAAGTTAATCAATGATTTTTTAGCAAAAAAAAAAAGGTTTTGGTTTATTCAATGTTTACTTTCAATTTCCAAGCCATACAATATTAACGAAAGGCTTTGTGTTGCATGTCTGCAGGTCCTGTGCTGATCTTAAGACTATCATTATGTAAAAATTTTATCTTCCCTGACCTACCTTTTTCCTGTGGTGAAAAATATTTGAAAATACACAATCTTAGGCCTTAAGACTACCCACCAGTCTTCACCCTTAACCACAGGCAGGATTGTTGTATGATGTCAATAGGTCAAGGTTTAGAATATATTGTAAATAATGAATTAGAACATGAAGGTAAAGAGAAAATTGTAATTGTTTCCTAGAAAATGGTCTGATAGACAATTTAAAATTCAGGGGTTTCCCTTCGAATATGATTGCCTGCATAAAAAAAATGAAATTTGTATTTTAGTAGTTCCTGATGCTGTGTTTTTGAATAATCTGTATGGCACTCCACTGATTAGCCTGTATACCTACAAGCATTTTTACACAAAACATCAATCTTCTATACCCAATTTATAGCTTGTCCATTAATCTAGAGTATGAAATGTTTTCTTGGATTTTTTTTTATTGAAGAACATAAAATGTTTTCCAAATCATAAAAGATAAAGTGTATGTCATAGACCAAAAGTGGTTGTTTTGCAAACACTAATATGGTTCAACGATGAAAGATTACGGCCATTTGAAGTACAGTCCTGTAATTCAAAATGTGAATAGTTGATACATTTAATATTAAATGATATGCTACCAGGCTTTTACTTTTAGATATATGTATGTATTTTTTCTTTGAGAAATTCTACTTTACCTATATAATAATACCTGGTTTTTTTTACAGAAGATCTTCCCTACTTAAGAGTTCCTCTACACACAGTGATCAAGCTGACGCCAGTAGCTTATGGCTGTAGAGTAGAATTCATCAGCCTAAATATAGAGGCTGTTAACACTCATAGGGATAAACCAGGGGTAAGAAACTTATAAATATAGGCTGTTAATACTTATAGGGATAAACCAGGAGTTAAGAAACTTATAAATATAGAGAGTGTTAACACTCTTAGGTATAAACAAGGGGTAAGAAACTTATGTAGATATAGAGATTGTTAACACTCATAGGGATAAAGGAAGGGTAAGAAACTTATAAATATAGAGAGTGTTAACACTCATAGGGATAAAGGAAGGGTAAGAAACTTATGTAGATATAGAGATTGTTAACACTCATAGGGATAAAGGAAGGGTAAGAAACTTATGTAGATATAGAGATTGTTAACACTCATAGGGATAAAGGAAGGGTAAGAAACTTATAAATATAGAGAGTGTTAACACTCATAGGGATAAAGGAAGGGTAAGAAACTTATGTAGATATAGAGATTGTTAACACTCATAGGGATAAAGGAAGGGTAAGAAACTTATGTAGATATAGAGATTGTTAACACTCATAGGGATAAAGGAAGGGTAAGAAACTTATAAATATAGATACTGTTAACCCACCAAGGGATAAATTATAGACTGTTAACACTTATAGGAATAAACCCAGGGTAAGAATCTTATAGATATAGAGATTGTTAACACTCATAGGGGTAAAGGAAGGGTAAGAATCTTATAAATATAGATACTGTTAACCCACCAAGGGATAATTATAGACTGTTAACACTTATAGGGATAAACCCAGGGTAAGAATCTTATAGATATAGAGATTGTTAACACTCATAGGGATAAAGGAAGGGTAAGAAACTTATAAATATAGATACTGTTAACCCACCAAGGGATAATTATAGACTGTTAACACTTATAGGGATAAACCCAGGGTAAGAATCTTATAGATATAGAGATTGTTAACACTCATAGGGATAAAGGAAGGGTAAGAAACTTATAAATATAGATACTGTTAACCCACCAAGGGATAATTATAGACTGTTAACACTTATAGGGATAAACCCAGGGTAAGAATCTTATAGATATAGAGATTGTTAACACTCATAGGGATAAAGGAAGGGTAAGAAACTTATAAATATAGAGACTGTTAATACTCATGGGGATAAAGGAAGGGTAAGAAACTTATAAATATAGATACTGTTAACACTCATAGGGATAAACCAGAGGTAAGAAACATAGATATAGAGACTGTTAATGCTCATAGGGATAAACTAGGTTTAAGAAACGTATAAATATAGAGACTGGTAACACTCATAGGGATAAACCAGTGGTAAGATACTTATGAATATAGACTGTTAACACCCATAGGGATAAACCAGGGGTAAGAAACATAGAAATATGGGGACTCTTTCACATTGATACAGATAAACCAGGGGTAAGAAACTTATGAATATATAGGGTGTTAATCCTCATAGGGATAAACCAGGGGTGAGAAACTTTGAAATAAAGAGACTGTTAACACTCATAAGGATAAACTTGGAGTAAGAAACAAATAAATATAGAAAGTGTTAAAAAACATAGGGATAAACCAAGGGTAAGAAACTAATAAATATAGACTGTTTACACTCATAGGGATAAACCAGGGATAAGAAACTAGTAAATATAGAGGCTGTTGAAACTTATAGGGATAAACCAGAGTTAAGAAACTTGTAAATATAGATTGTTAACACTCATCAATATAAACCAGAGGTAAAACACTTGTAAATATAGACTGTTGACACTTATAGGGATAAAGCAGAGGTAAGAAACTTAAATATAGAGGCTGTTAACACTCATAGGGATAAACTTCGGGTGAGAAACTTATAAATATAGAGACTGTTTATACTCATAAAGATAAAATTACTGGGGTTTAGTGTAGATTTTATATTATGTACCAAACTTTCCAAACTCTGAAGCTCCAAAGAGAAGGAATCCCTTTAACAATATCCAAACTCTGAAGATCAAAAGAGAAGGAATCCCTTTAACAATATCCAAACTCTGCCTCAATGTTCTTGTCTTAGCCTGCTCACCTATAGTGCAGGACTTCTTGGGTTTTATCACCAGTGGAGTCAAACCAAATACTTGATGATTGGAAGTAGATGCTTCTCTGCTCTGTAGTAAGAGGAGTACCACTGAAGCTCTATCTACAGTTCCTCCACACTACTAATCTATGATATACTTTATTGCAGGATGTTTGTAGGAAGAGGAGTATCACTGAATCTCTATCTACAGTTCCTCTTCACTACTAATCTGTGATATACTTTATTGCAGGATGTCTGTAGGAAGAGGAGTACTGCTGAATCTCTATCTACAGTTCCTCTTCACTACTAATCTGTGATATACTTTATTGCAGGATGTCTGTAGGAAGAGGAGTACTGCTGAAGCTCTATCTACAGTTCCTCCACACTACTAATCTGTGATATACTTTATTGCAGGATGTTTGTAGGAAGAGGAGTACCACTGAAGCTCTATCTACAGTTCCTCCACACTACTAATCTATGATATACTTTATTGCAGGATGTCTGTAGGAAGAGGAGTACTGCTGAAGCTCTATCTACAGTTCCTCTTCACTACTAATCTGTGATATACTTTATTGCAGGATGTTTGTAGGAAGAGGAGTACCACTGAAGCTCTATCTACAGTTCCTCCACACTACTAATCTGTGATATACTTTATTGCAGGATGTCTGTAGGAAAAGGAGTACCGCTGAAGCTCTATCTACAGTTCCTCTTCACTATTAATCTGTGATATACTTTATTACAGGATGTCTGTAGGAAGAGGAGTACCACTGAAGCTCTATCTACAGTTCCTCTTCACTACTAATCTGTGATATACTTTATTGCAGGATGTCTGTAGGAAAAGGAGTATCACTGAAGCTCTATCTACAGTTCCTCCATACTACTAATCTGTGATATACTTTATTGCAGGATGTTTGTAGGAAGAGGAGTACCACTGAAGCTCTATCTACAGTTCCTCCACACTACTAATCTGTGATATACTTTATTGCAGGATGTCTGTAGGAAGAGGAGTATCACTGAAGCTCTATCTACAGTTCCTCCACACTACTAATCTGTGATATACTTTATTGCAGGATGTTTGTAGGAAGAGGAGTACCACTGAAGCTCTATCTACAGTTCCTCCACACTACTAATCTGTGATATACTTTATTGCAGGATGTTTGTAGGAAGAGGAGTACCACTGAAGCTCTATCTACAGTTCCTCCACACTACTAATCTGTGATATACTTTATTGCAGGATGTTTGTAGGAAAAGGAGTACCGCTGAAGCTCTATCTACAGTTCCTCCACACTACTAATCTGTGATATACTTTATTGCAGGATGTTTGTAGGAAGAGGAGTACCACTGAAGCTCTATCTACAGTTCCTCCACACTACTAATCTGTGATATACTTTATTGCAGGATGTCTGTAGGAAAAGGAGTACCGCTGAAGCTCTATCTACAGTTCCTCCACACTACTAATCTGTGATATACTCAGGCAGCTATAAACTTCTGGACAAAACAGAAGTCATGAATGGACGTTCAGGATCATAAAAGTCATCAATGGAAACAGAAACATTGAAGACAAATTTATAGTAATAACATGAAAAAAAGCTAGGAGAAATATAAGGCTAAACTGATTCTTAATGTAAAATTACTGCTTTAGAGAAACAAACTATTTGTTTTTAGTGTATGTAAATGGACCAATAAGGCAAATATTTATTTTTAATGTAAAGTCAATCTTACAGAAGCTACTAGCTCTTAGAATTAGCTAAAATTAAATGTTTTTTGTTCAGGATCAATAATGCTAGCAGATCTGAAGGAAGATGGCCAGGAATTGAAATAATATAGTTTTTTTTTTATTGTATTTGAGTAGAATACCAGGTTTGTATGGTTATGATGTATGAAGGAGTTATATTATTTTAGAGTTTATGATCTTGAATGTACCATATATATTTTGTTGGTATAATGTTGTTGGTGCAATATAGTATGTGTATGGTGCAATTGGAGTGAAAGTTTTCCTATATTTTTAGTGTTTATATATGTTTCAAAAAATTTTTTTTTTCATTTTTACCCAACACTTGATGTGTGTTGCCCTTGAAGACTTAGAACTTCTTTCCTAAACTACTGGAACTTTTGAGACCAAACTTTAATGTTTTGAGACTAGTTGTAGAAAAGGTTGGATCTTTGGGTCTAATTTATAAAACAAACATGGCTGTCATTGCTAAAAATATAAGTTTTCTTTTTGGTTGAAACTTTTGAGACCTTCTAGAGAACTGCTGAACCAGCTGGAACTAATTATGACAGAATGTTCCTTGTATGGTACATACTGATTAGCCAACAAACATTAGCTGGGAAGTTAAACATTGAAGATATTAGGTTATTAGGTTTTAATTCATTGTTGTAACTTTGTTGGCAATCAGCTGACCACTATGGTTCCAGCAAGGACAGGGTTTTACATTGGAACAATCTTTTCAAACCTTAATATTATTGTTATAAAACAGGAATTTCGATTGATGGTATTTTGTATCCATTGTGTAGTATAATTGTGTGTCATCGTCTTGTTGTATGTGTATAATTACTGGATGGAGCTATGACATAGTACATGTTGGAGTTATTTTATTGTTCGTAGTCTTATTCTTTGGTAATTATAATAAGTTTTAAATATTTTGCAGCACTATATAGTATATTTTACAAATAGAGGTATAGTCTTAAAATAAACTTGTCACAATCCCCTTTTTTGTTTCAATGTAAATTGTCAAAATTTGAAATACTTTTTTGCATAGAAAAGAATTTAATTACAACAAATTGCCACACATACACACTACCAAAACCAGTACCAATATGTTAGTTACAACTAGTGAAATGTATTGCTGTGACTTTTATTATGAGTGTTTTTGCCACATATTGCAGTTCATTCAAAATTCTGACCCAATTACAATTTGTTTTATCAAATCAAACTGTTCAACTATTCAGAAATATTAACCAACTGCAAAGTCATCATTAAAGTGCATAGTGATAAAATAAAGCATACCTCACATTGAATAGGCCATAGATGATTGCTCTACTACTTTCATTTGGAAAAACAGTGAAATTATTCATTACTAATCATTAGTACATATATATTTTACAGAAGAACCTTTATACCATTTTACAGTGGTGCTCTTTTTGAATAGGGTCTAAAAATCCTCAAAAAAAAGAAATACTCAAGTTATATTTTTAACTTATTTGTAAAATGTCACTATGGTGTATTCTCTTTTCAGAAATAAATGAATTAGGCTTCATTTTTTCCCTTGAGAGAACTAGTGGTTGCTTTTAGTTCTTTTTATTACATATAATTGAATCTATTTTGACATTTAATGTTATCAGTTGCTAAATATTACAGCATTAAGACACTTTTAATTTTGATAAGACATGATAGATAATTTAATATTAAGTCTCTTCAGGGAGATAAAATATAGCATAATATACTGCATTCCTTTTTCTACTACCTCTGTCCACATTCATAAACTGTTAATTCTGTATGGTTATTACAGAAACAATCTAGTTACTGTTACATTGGGGCATTTTTTGTCTCGTGTGTTACCACTTTGAACCAATAAGATTATAAAGGACTATTAACTTGTACCGAAACTTTAAACAAAATCAATATATCACGTCAACTAACTGTAAAAGCAATAGGACTTCTTATTTTATGAAATTACTAATTTCTGAATTCCTGTAGGTTAGTGATGGTAAATTTTGGTTATAATGTATTTGATCTCTAATGATATGTTTAGTCCTGTGGTTTAAATTGTGCATTCATCTATTATACATTGTTAATTTTTACCAATAAAAACAAAAAAAATTCAGCTTGTTTTTCAGTGCCCATTTACATATCATCCAGTTTCACAGTACTTCACTACTTTTTATACCCCCGCTTTAAAAAAGTGGGTGTATACTGTTTTACCTCTGTCTGTCCATCCATCCGTCTGTCGGTCCATCCGTCCCATGAATATTTTTCGTTGCATCTTTCTCAGGAACTACATTACAAGGATTTCTGAAATTTGGTTTCAGGGTTTATATAAGTCAGCTATACTGTGTGATGCATTTTCAGATTCATCACTCAACAACTTCTGTTTACCGTCAAGTATTTGGGCGGGGGTATCATCAGTGAGCAGTAGCTCACAGTTTCACTTGTTATAACAACAATAATTGGACACATGGCTGTTTGCTTACCACTTGTTGGGGAAATTGTGGGTTTGATCTCCAGCTGGGTCAAACCCAAGACTATAAGATAGGTATTTGTTGCTTCTCAATTAAGTCTGAATGAAGTCCAGGTAGGATGATATGTCTTCCTGCAGGCTGTTACCTTGTGAGCTATAATGGTCAAAATCCAACTCGCAGTAGGGTATATTTATTTTTTCATCAATGTGCAATCATTCTGAATTTGCATGAAACATTTGTTGGAGGAGGTTAAGCAGTTATCAATCAATGATTAATACAGAGCTTGCACTTAATACAAGATGACTCTGGTTGCATCTTTATATTGGTAATCTTTTTTTAAAATAGTTATTGAAAAAAAAGTTGCTTGGACTTAAAGGAAACTGTGCTAGAGTAAATAATAAATTGTATTCAAAACTGGTGAAGATGTCCAACAAAGAAGTGAATAAGCTCTTATTATTCAAAACAACGTTAAACGACCCAATCAGTATCAAAACATAAGGAAAACTTTGCAAGTAAGGTTCAAGTGGACAGAGAAACCATGTGGAATACATATATTTATATTAATATGTTTTACTAACAAGAGTGCACACGCTGAAATGTCTCGCCTTCTTTACTAATTATACGACTGCAAAAAAATTTTTGTGTCGTATATTGGTATGACTTTGGCGTCGTTGTCGTCGTCATCGTCCGGCGTCGTCGTCCGAAGACACATTAGTTTTCGCACTCTAACTTTAGTTTAAGTGAATGGATCTCTATGAAATTTTACCATAAGGTTCAATACCACAAAAAGAAGGTGGGGATTGATTTTGGGGGTTATGGTACCAACAGTTAAGGAATTAGGGGCCAAAAATAAGCATTTTTGTAACTTCCAGACATAACTTGTGTGTTAGTGTATGGATCTCTCTGACATTGTACCACAAGGTTCCATATCACAAAGGGAATGCTGGGATTGATTTTGGGGGTAATTGCCTCAAAATTTTAGGAATTAGGGGCCAAAAAGGGGAAAAAAACAAGCATTTTTCTAGTTTCAGGACAATAACTTGTGTGTAAGTGTATGAATCTCTCTGATATTGTATCACAAGGTTCCATATCACAAAGGGAATGCCGGGATTGATTTTGGGGGTAATTGCCTCCAAATTTTAGGAATAAGGGGCAAAAAAGGGGCAAAAAACAAGCATTTTTCTACTTTCATGACAATAACTTGTGTGTAAGTATATGGATCTTTATGAAATTTTACTACAAGGTTCCATATCACAAAGGGAAAGCTGGAATTGAGTTTGGGGGTAATTGCCCAAAAAGTTTAGGAATAAGGGGCCAAAAATAAGCATTTTTCTAGTTTCTAGACAATAACTTGTGTTCAAGTGTAAGGATCTCTCTGAAATTGTACTGCAAGGTACCATACCACAAAGGGAAGGCTGGGATTGATTTTGGGGGTAATTCCCTCAAAATTTTAGGAATTAGGGGCCATAAAAGGGCAAAAAAACAAGCATTTTTCTAGTTTCAGAACAATAACTTGTGTGTAAGTGTATGGATCTTTATGAAATTGTACTGCAAGGTTCCATATCACAAAGGGAAAGCTGGGTTTGAGTTTGGGGGTAATTGCCCTAAACGTTTAGGAATTTGGGGCCAAAAAGGGGCAAAAAAACGCATTTTTCTAGTTTCCAGACAATAACTTGTGTTCAAGTGTATGGATCTCTCTGAAATTGTATTGCAAGGTACCATACCACAAAGGGAAGGCTGGGATTGAGTTTGGGGGTGATAAATCATAAAGGGGTTCAAAAAATTTGGGGGGGGGGATTTTTTTTTTTTCTTTAAAATTACCCATTTTAAATTGGTTATTTCTTATTTATATATAAAAGCAAATAATAATGATATGGTTTGAATAGGTAAATTAAAAATTTTTGAGTTCTTAGACCACTTTCATTCTGTGTCAGAAACCTATGCTGTGTCAAATATTTAAAGACAATCCAAATTCAGTGCTGTATCAAGCTTGAATGTTGTGTCCATACTTGCCCCAACTGTTCAGGGTTCGACCTCTGCGGTCGTATCAAGCTGCGCCCCAGCGGAGCATTTTATCATTGATATTATGTTGATAGTCCTAAATATCAAGCTTTATTACAACTGTCACATAAACTTAACATTAACCAAGTAAATTAAACATTGACCAATGAACCATGAAAATGAGGTCAAGGTCAGATGAACCATGCTAGGCAGGCATGTACAGCTAACAATTCTTCCATACAACAAATATAGTAGACCTTTTGCTTATAGTTTAAGAAAAACAGACCAAAACACAAAAGCTTAACACTGAGCAATGAACCTTGAAAATGAGGTCAAGGTCAGATGACACCTGCCAGCTAGACAAGTACACCTTACAATCATTCCATACACCAAATATAGTAGACCTATTGCATACAGTATAAGAAAAACAGACCAAAACACAAAAACTTAACTATAACCACTAAACCATGAAAATGAGGTCAAGGTCAGATGACACCTGCCAGTTGGACATGTACACCTTACAGTCCTTCCAAACACTGAATATACTAGACCTATTGCTTATAGTATCTGAGATGTGGACTTGACCACCAAAACTTAACCTTGTTCACTGATCCATGAAATGAGGTCGAGGTCATGTGAAAACTGTCTGACGGGCATGAGGACCTTGCAAGGTACGCACATACCAAATATAGTTATCCTATTACTTTTAATAAGAGAGAATTTAACATTACAAAAAATCTTAACTAATTTTTCAAGTAGTCACCGAACCATGAAAATGAGGTCAAGGACATTGGACATGTGACTGACAGAAACTTCGTAACATGAGGCATCCATATACAAAGTATGAAGCATTCAGATCTTCCACCTTCTAAAATATAAAGCTTTTAAGAAGTTAGCTAACACCGCCGCCGGATCACTATCCCTATGATAGCTTTCTGCGACAAAAGTGTTAGGCTCTACAAAAATGAAGCATGATGAAGTATTGCCATGAAATATTTCATGAACAATCCATTAGGGAGCTACTATTTGATTTTTATGGGGGGGCTAGGATGAAAAATTTTTGCCTGCATTTTTTTTAGTTGTAATCTCTGTCCTGCCTTTTTATTTTTCACTCAATTCGGTCCTGCCTTATTTTTTTATTAGTTTATCCTGACTTTTTTTACATAAATTGTCATCCTGCCTTTTTTTTGCCAAGTTGCTCATCCTGACTTTTTTTTTACTAAAAACTCCTGTCCTGACTTTTTTTCAAATTTCATCCTAGCCCCAGTCCCCCCCCCCCCCCCCCCCCCCCTATAAAAATCAAATGGTAGCTCCCTTACTGGAATTAATAAGGAGCATACTACATTTCAAATAATTGCCAGTTGCTAGAATTAGTCTTCTACTAGTGTCTTACTGGATTGTGCAAAAACAGTTGCTTGGCTTCTCCCATCCACCCCATAAAGCAAGTTTTTTAAGTTCTATAAATAACATTGAAATGAAAGGTAGCATGAGAAATACCATCTTATATTTAATAAATTTTCACGAGAAACATATCCACAGATAAGATGCGGATAGAGACT
This sequence comes from Mytilus californianus, assembly GCF_021869535.1. NCBI lineage: Eukaryota > Metazoa > Mollusca > Bivalvia > Mytilida > Mytilidae > Mytilus > Mytilus californianus. The sequence goes on from NW_026262581.1 coordinate 2,572,854, forward strand.
AAAATTTTTAAAACGTATTCTAAAGTCAATGTTCTTTAACCCTGTAGAAGTTGCTTAGTTTTGTATTGTTGATGCAAGGTTACGCTCACTAAATTCCGCTTCATTTCAACCTTGAAGAACTCTTTGAGGGGTTTGTAGTTGGCCTGTTATAAGGCAAAATATCTGTCACTTATCCTAACAAGATAGTATTGTGAAAATAGTTCTGATATGATTTTGGCAGATCTGTATTTCAACAAATTAACTTGAGACAACATTATTTTCTTGTTATTTCCATTTAATGTGGCATTTTGGTCGGGTGAATGGGAGTATGTTGATGTCAGGCAAGCGAACAGGGAAAATTGTGTATCTAGTTTGTGTAATCAACTCCTACAGTTTTCAACTCATATCCCTAATTTTTCCAAACTTTGGGAAGTTAGTCATTTTCAGCAAAATTTATGACAGTGTACAAGTTTTGTGTGATTAACTCCTACAGTTTTCAAACCAAACCCCTGAAACTTCACAGGATGATTGCACAAATGGTGATTATGCACCTGCTATTATGGAAGTGTAAGAGGAATTTTTACAAATATTTAAATGTTCAGTATAGAGTATTCTCCATTGTTAAAGATTCTGCGTAACCTGGCCATCTTTTTAAAATGGCAAGGACTAGTTATTTAAAAACTTCCATATGTATAGTAATGTTGGCCTTATTTTATGGAGGGAAAGTTAACTATAAAGGTAAGGTCACATTTCTGGACCTTTGATTTCATAACTCCTTTAGATGTTTATAAGACAATAATCCATCACACATCTGTAATACTATACTTAATTTGGTCTTAATTGTTTGCCTTCAGCCTTCAAACTTCTTGATCATACATGACATATCTTCATTTGGACTGCTACAATGTGAATTCGCACTATAAAATCTGGCTCAGTTTTAGTCTAGTACGAAGCAGGGTCCATATTTGTATCACACCGACATGTTCTTGTTCTACTTATTTATTGCTCAACATTTAATATCCATAAATCCATCCACACAACACACTGTGTTTTTCTCTGTTCTGCGATGATTTAGAATTTTGGTTAGAGTTATTAGTAGGATTTCAAATGGAAAGTATTTTGGACATTTTTGCAAAATTCTCGTTAAAATTAGCCTGATCAATCTTTTTAACTGTATTTTTCAACTAATGTCTGTTAATTGTAATGGATGGCAGGCATAGTCAGCAGATACTGGCTTCTAATAGAGGACCATACATTTCTACTTCTACCCATTTTGAGTTCATACAGTATGAAAATAGATGTGTATTATTTCAACCAATTAGTTGCTTGAACAGATGTCTTGTGTGACAACAGAGACTGGCATTCCATTGTTTAGAAGGGGACCACTCAAATATTATTCAATCAAAGTTTTGCTCCAAATGACCAAGTGGTTACAGAGGCTGATGATGGAGGATAAAAAGGTGAAACTGTTTGTTTCCCTGATGGAATTGTTTCACATTTTGTCATACAGGGTCCTTTTAGCTTACTACACATTATGGTTTTTACTCATTGTTGAAGGCTGTACAGTGACCAATAGTTGCTTACATCCAAGTATTTGGTCTCTGGGGCAATCATACCAAGTTCATTGGTAGTCATTAGTTGGTGTCTACCATATTTGTTTTTTCTTTTGTTTCTAGCATAAGTCAGGGTGTTGGGACTTTGTTTTTTCTTCTGAATTATTTCACATTTTGTCATGCTGGGGCCTTTTAGAGCTTTCTACATGGTATGGGTATTGCTCAATGTTGAAGGCCATACTGTGCCCTATAGTTGTTTTGTGGTCTCTTGTGGCTAGTTGGCTCATTAGCAATAATACCACATCTCCTTATGTTTTTAATGGTTCTTAAAGAGGACATTATTTCTTCTTCTACATACCCTTTTTGAGTTCATGTAGTTATTTGACAAACCTTTTACATTCACTTGTGTATTTACAATATAAAAGGTGAATAATCATGATTTAAACCCTGAAGGTAGAAACAAGACTATATCAGTATTTTGTGTCATTTTATTTTGTTGTGAGATGAGTTTTAACTACACATGAATCATTTGACCCAAGATATACAAAACAAACACCAACATGATTTATAACATAAAGTGTGTACTAAGTCATCATGAATTTGTCAAAAACATGGAGGCTTCGACAAACAGTTTGTTGTTCAGACTTTTATTTTTTTTATTCCCTAACCTGCAGATTTATGAGAAATGTTATAAACTGAAGTACTTCAATCTATACTAGATATAAAAAAAAATGGAAACTATTTGCCTTTTCTTGGAGATTGGAATATCAAAGCAATTTTGTGCATTGTCAGCAATAAGGAAATGAAAGAAAATAGACATGTATTCATAGAAAAAAGATAATCAAATAATGACAAATTCATGATGACCAAGTAATACATCACTTATCATATGAGGGAATATTTGAACTAAATGAATCTGAGATACATCTGAAAATAATATTTGAACATTATAACATGTAACAAGATAATCAAACTAAGAAAACATTTGATTCAAAACAGGATATCACAACAAAAATTGGTCATGAAATGCTGAACATAGAATTGAAGGTCAATAATTAATATTATAATGGATTCTGAAGCTGTTCCATTCCGAGTAGGCAAATGGATCTAAGATGGTGAAGAATTTTGAAGATTTTATGAAAATGTTTGAAGAAAATGACACAATAAATGCTGTGAATTCCTTTATTTTTGTGGATACCAATTTTTGTTGATTGAAGAAAAACTGTATTTCCGGGATACTGTATTTTGTGGTTTTGCCAAAGTCTCCATACAAGCCTACAGAAAATTTGTACATCGTTGAAGATTTAAATTTGTGATAAACCTATATCCCGGAATATTGATATCAAACAAATAATAATGAACCCACAGTACCAGTGAATTGTTCTGTTTTTCGGCTAAATTAGAAACCATCAGCTATCTTCTTATTATAAAACAATAAACCTATAATAACCCTGTGTTCTGATAATTCTATTGGAGTTAAACATCTTTTATATATTTAATAGTAAGCCTAGCTGCTACAATGGAACAGCTTTTAAACATAACAATATTGCACTGACAAGATAATACAAAATATTGCACAATTAAATAATACTTTCATACAACTAAACAAATAGGATTTTTTAAATCAATCTACTAACATTACAATAAGCTTTTTTTCATAAAAAAACAATGGCTTTATGGAACAGATGAAACAGCTGCTGCAACAAATCTGTTTCATGGACATTAATAATCAAAGGAGTTGTGGAAATACCCCAAATGACGGACCTCTCAAGTCTTTCGGATATTCTATTATTATTAAGGTTAAATATTAATCAATGGTTGAAATCTTTTATATTTCCATACTGTTTGTATAGATGAAAGCAATGTAAAAATTCAACTGATATTTCTTATGAAGAACTATTTTCATTTAAAAATATAAAACTTGGGTAGACAAGTATTCAACAAAAAAGTATCAATCATCAGTCATCTAATAAATCACAATAAAAAGGAACAAGAAATGTGTTCTGGGAACTAAGTAAAATATTTTAGCACTGCTATCATGGGAATGATAGAATTTAATCTATGACTTGTAGTTGGAACTCAAAATGGTAGATTCTTATTCTTATACTACTATAAATTCTATAAGCTGTACTACTTTAAAATAATATTTTATTATCATTACTGGCAGTCTAGATAATATGAATAGGCACTTCCTCTTAAAGTGCTCAACTCAATATTAAAGGCTGGGTACACTTTGTGGAATTCGTTTGTATCTTTAGTCTAAATTTTTTTAAGCAAGCTCTAAGGACAGAAACAGCGTGCATACACTGACCTAACTGTATTTACATTATGAAATTATCACAATGTTAAATCTGAGCTGATTATCACATAACAAACGTTTACATGTTCCGAGTACAGAATCGATGCAACAGTGACCTGAATATTAACCTCTTACAAATGCTGTGCTACAATGATAACATTTATAACATAAAAGGTAACAATAACTCAATAAGAAATCTCAGTAAACATATTTGGCACAAAATAAAATGATTCCCCATAGAGTTATGTCCCTTAGACATAGAATTGGAATGGAAATTTTATACACATAATATACATATAACATATACAATTATGTTCATCGTTAACTTTGTTAGATGAAAATATAATATTTACTTTATGCACAACCAGGAAATATACAGATATTCAGATTCTCATATGAAGTGGTTACCTCTCGTCCCTTCACAACTGAATTTTCATATACTTTTAATGCACTTTCTTTAACATGAAATTTCTCATGTATTAATCAAGTTTTCAAAAGATATGAGGAAATTATTTACATGAAAAATAATGATGAATTAAGTGTACATCTATAAAACTTTGTTTTTAAATAAGTTTTATTTTGCGAGAATTTTCCCATGGTACTTCTTGTCAAATGTGTATTATTATTATTTTACATGAGTACATTTTTAGATATTAATATTTTTTGTGATACTCTAATTATGGGACTAAACAAAATGTGGTTATTAGTGATGACATCAGATCAAAAGGGTGTAAAAACAGAAAGGGTTTACTGTGCTGAATAATGCATTGACCCCTATACAACATGAGTATAATCTCATGTAAAATTTTATCACATTATAAACATAAAGCTGAAGACCTAGTCTTTCATTCTCACCCATACATTTTCTACATCTATAATTATATACATATTTATAATAAAATTCTAAACAAATTTCTATACAGTGAATATCTTACAACTTAATAAGAAACGAATGTCAAAAACATATAAAACATTTTAAAAATATGTTCCATGATAATTGGTAAAACACTTTGCTCCAGATTGGTATGTCTGTGTATTTATGATTAAAAGCTTTAAATCTAATGTTTAGCAATTGTAAGATGTCGCTAAATATGCATATTGGTGGTCATCGAAACTTGGTGGGTGTAGGACAGCGACCAATTTCACAAAAAATCTTACGAGAAAAAATACCCACAAGACATGGACATTTCAGTATAACTTACAATCATTTTTTGTAGTAAGATTTTTTATGAAAAGATCCCCTGGATCTAGTATTCTACAAATGAAAATGTATTCTGCATGTTTTTCCAGTCTACTGGAATGTTTACATGTTAAAGTGGATGAATGAAAGCTTGAGCACTTTGCTACATGATAATGTTAGAATGAAATCAAATATTCCTAGAACCCAATGATAGTTCAATATGAAAACATTTGGTATTTAAAAAGAAATAAAAATTAAAATCAGTTTTTTTTACTATGTATGACAAAATTATCAAAAATATTATGCAACGTTTTTTTTTTTATAATTCATGCTTTAACCTATAGTAATGGTAAGAATCTATATTATATAATATGGTATGCCAAAATGAGTCAAGGATTAAAAAATGTCCTTTCTGTAATTTCCATGCTTTTTTCACTTCTTGATCGGTATGAGAAAAATATTTCTCATCTCTAGGGAAAACTTTGTTCTTGGTCGAAATTTCAATTATGACGTCAAATTTTCTTGATTTCTTCTTAATTTCCTATTGTGATGTCATGAAAAAAAGCAACCATGCCTGATGACGTCACATATAAAGAACACAACTTTCTGCAAAATCTTTGAAGAGGAAGGATAAACTTGTTTAGAAATTGTCTTAAAATCATCAGAGAAACAGATTCCACCACTATATCTCATGTATTATGAAAATTTTCCACTCTCAACAGTTAAATATTTAAAAAGCTTGGCAAGCCTCATGTTTTAAATTATAAAATTAAACTGTCTCGAGTGGAGAAATATTGTTACACACTTGATGCAGTGGTGGAATCTATATTTCTTAGAGAAGAACATGTTATGTTATGTTCTAACTAAATCATGAATGATAAAATATTTGGAAGCCATTTCTATTAAGAGTGTTACCTTTTAGAACATAAACAAGAGTTCTAGCATATCTTTCTTTACACAATCACGCGACTAAAACAACATCAACACAAAAAGTAATCTCAACATTTTGATATGATTGGCTTCATTGTGATAATGTGACTAGACATTATATATTTATATACATTCACAACCTGATAATTTACAATGTTCATTATATATGGCACAAATGAGCAATGGTTTACATATTCTATAATCATCTGAAATCAGCATTGTGCACAGATTATCAATAGACTACATGAATTAGCTGAAATGATTATCTAAATTAAGATTTCAATTTTACAAATTGTTGAATAAAATGACATATCATAGGTAACTAGTAATATTACTGGGATATGTCTCTGTCTCAGCGTCTAGAGGAGTATTCTTGGTTTTCTGTATAATGTCACATTAATTGTTATCAGTATTAAATTGAATTTGCCATCAAAAACTGACTAGAAATGTAAGCATAAAGTTCTTATCTTGAACCTCCTCATCAATAACATGTCCTAATCTTGATCTTCATACTGTGTCTTCCTTAAATTGAATGACATGTATAATATCACAAAATCTATAATTTTCTATCTCACACAATACAATAATCTTTCAGATATACTGTTATCTGAGAGAATTTCACAACCGTTAACAAGAATAAACAATCTACTCTGAACTTCTTTCACTAATTCGCTGAACTATGCAACTACATTTGTCACTACAGAGCCGTGATAACTTCTCAGCTGGAATATTAAATTCAACATTGTCACAACCATGATTTTTTAACAGAAGTGTTATGATATGGCAAGACGCTATCGTTGAAAGACTGTGATAAAAGCAGTCAAAACTGTCGTTATAGCACAAATCACTGATAAATGATGTCTTTTAGCAATGTTGTGATTATTGAAACTTTCATACTTTCCAATAGAAGCATCATAACTTTTCTGTGCACCATCACCTGAAAAATATAGATTAAACATAAATTTGTAAGTATCTTTCTACAATATAAACACATCATCAAATATATCTCATCATTTAAAAGCAGAATAACAACAGATCAAGATACTTAGGAGTTCAGATTATCATGTAAAGAGCAGCTGAATAAAAGAGCAATACAAATTGTTCCAAATTAAAACGGGCAATACTATGGTTGAAATAATAAAAAAATCCCATGCCAAGATACCAAGAGACCACAGTAAACAACAATTACAAAATTTTCCTAATCCAAAATTTGCTTTAGCTTGCAAGAAAATCACTGAAACATGAGCTTAGCTTGCGAGAAAATCACTGAAACATTAGCTTAGCTTGCGAGAAAATCACTGAAACGTTAGCTTAGCTTGCAAGAAAACCACTGAAACATTAGCTAAGCTTGCAAGAAAATCACTGAAACATTAGCTTAGCTTGCAAGAAAATCACTGAAACATTAGTTTAGCTTGCAAGAAAATCACTGAAACATTAGCTTAGCTTGCAAGAAAATCACTAAAACATTAGCTTAGCTTGCAAGAAAATCACTGAAACATTAGCTTAGCTTGAGAGAAAATCACTGAAACATTAGCTTGGCTTGCAAGAAAATCACTGAAACATTAGCTTAGCTTGAGAGAAAATCACTGAAACATTAGCCACTAAGTGTATCAAATATGAAATTGGATTTTAAACTTAAAATGATTCCATGTTATGTAAAAGAAATGGAGGCCAGAGTCTTTCATGTGAGGCTGTTATACTCCCCTAAATTCATCATTAAGGTCAAGGAACAGTAAATGGGCTATCCCAAGTCAGGAGTCTGTAATTCAGTGGTTGTTGTTCATTGCTGTTTATGTATCATATTTGTTTTTGGTTTGTTGTAAATAAATAGTACGGTGACCTGTAGTTAATTTCTGTGTCATTTGGGCTCTTGTGGAGAGTTGTCTCATTGGCAATTATACCACATCTTCTTATTTTTTTATTTTTAACACAAAACATAACTGACATGTCTATAAATTTTACTTACCATATACTGCAGCACTAATTTATAGACATGTCACTTATGTTTTGTGTTTAAAATACAAGACCATATGCTATAGCACAAAACATAACTGACATCTCTATAAATTTTACTTGCCATATGCTGTAGCACAAAACATAACTGACATCTCTATAAATTTTACATACCATATGCTGTAGCACAAATCATAACTGACATGTCTATAACTTTTACTTACCATATGCTGTAGCACAAAACATAACTGACATCTCTATAAATTTTACTTGCCATATGCTGTAGCACAAAACATAACTGACATCTCTATAAATTTTACTTGCCATATGCTGTAGCACAGCATAACTGACATGTCTATAAATTTTACTTACCATATGCTGTGGCACAAATCATAACTGACATGTCTATAACTTTTACTTACCATATGCTGTGGCACAATTCATAACTGACATCTCTATAAATTTTACTTACCATATGCTGTGGCACAAATCATAACTGACATGTCTATAAATTTACTTACCATATGCTGTGGCACAAATCATAACTGACATGTCTATAACTTTACTTACCATATGCTGTGGCACAAATCATAACTGACATCTCTATAAATTTTACTTACCAAATGCTGTGGCATAAATCATAACTGACATGTCTATAAATTTACTTACCATATGCTGTGGCACAAATCATAACTGACATCTCTATAAATTTTACATACCATATGCTGTAGCACAAAACATAACTTACATCTCTATAAATTTTACTTACCACATGCTGTAGCACAAAACATTACTGACATCTCTATAAATTTTACTTACCATATGCTGTAGCACAAAACATAACTTACATCTCTATAAATTTTACTTACCACATGCTGTAGCACAAAACATTACTGACATCTCTATAAATTTTACTTACCATATGCTGTAGCATCTGTGAAAACTGGAAAATTTTTACTGTATGTTGTCTCACCAAATTTATTCATGGCTACAAGACGAACTTGGTACTTTGTGTTTGATCTCAGACCATTCACTACTTTCCAGGATTTTAAAAATTCTGGCTTTGTTTTCTCCCAATCTATTTCTCCTATAAAGATAAAATGTACACATTTACATCTCAATAAACATATTTCTATTATTGATGTGATCTTCATTAACAAATAAATAAATATCAAACATAAATTTGTTTATTATGATAATTTAACCTCATAGATTTCATAAGTTTGCTTACCATCTATTACTTAGGACTTATTGTTCTTCAGCATCTAAACTGAATGGTTATAAAGTTGTTTAATGGGTCTTTAATCATCAGATGACATCAAACTGAAAAGCCATTTTATTGAATTCTAAAAAGTATATCAATACAAATTTGTTAATCAATTGTATTTTTGAGATATTTCAGTGCAGAATACCTTCTCTTTTATACTCTAAGAAGTACTGGACATCACGCTGAAAGTGTTCTGGTCTCCATGTGATGTTAAAACTGGTTCTATCTACTGCTGACACAATAGGGTGAGGGATACCAGGTCCTGAAAATAAAACAATGGTTATTAGGGAACATATATCTTAGCAAATGTCAAATTATATTGTACCGTGACCTATAGTTGTTTTTTACATCCTTGACCCTTTTGTCTTCTTTGGATAGTTGTCTCCGTGGAAATCATACCAAATCTCTCTTTTGATATTAGGTTTAGTTTGACTTTTTTATGAAAAATATTTTGGCTTAAATCAGCCCATTAGTTTTCTTGTTTGAATTTTTTTCACACTTTGTCATCCAGAGACTTTTCTAACTTACCATATGGTACGGAATATTGGTTGGTTGCCTTAGAATATCATTTGGCTTAACTTAAGTATGTCTAGTTGATGCATTCCATTTTCATGTGACTTTCCTACATCAGGGTCAGTAGTTGTTGTAGGTCATATCTTTATGATTTCGTTATTTGGAGAATTTGGATTTTTTATTGTTTCAGGATGATTTTTAGTTTGACATATTGTATGGACATCTGTCAATTTTTTAGACAATTTGTTACACTCTAGATGTCTTTTGGTTGTTTTTGTTGTTGGATTGCTGTCATATTGACATATACCCCTACATCTCATTTTATTTGACTTCTTTTTATTTTTAATCAGTTTAAAATGATCAACATGGTATGAAATATGTCATTCAAGACTGAAAATCTTATTAAAAGAATCATGCATTTATTATACAATAAATGGAGAATGTGTTCATGGGACACAGGTAATGCCCCAGCTTGCATATAATGTTATAAAGGGACATAACTCAAAAACGGTAAAAGTGACCCAACCCAAATTCTGACTTGATCTGTGTTTTGTGGTAATAAGCATTGTGTATAAGTTTCGTAACATTTGGTTAAGGCAAACTAAAGGTAGAGAACGGAAACCAATTTTGGGACGTACGGACAGACAAGGGTAGCACTTAATGCCCCCTCCGCTGCGATTGGGTCATAAAAATTACACAAATGATATAGAATACCTTATAAAACCATAAAACTCACTTGAATTTGTTGTTTCAACATCTATAAAGCTAGGTTCTCCTCTACCTGTCTGTGTCCGAGCCCACACAAGGAATCTGTATGTATGATCGGCTTTCAATCCTTTGATTTGAGCTCTTAATACTGATGGGTTGGAAATTTTTGGTTCAAGGAATATCACATTACCAACTTGAGAGGACTTAACTATAAAGAGTAAACATTGTTTCTTTTAAAAAATTGCCCTTTCAGAAAAATATGCTGCAAGATCAGTAAATGCAAAAATAAATAATTTATAAAGGTCAAGCAGAAAAAAAATTACTTGACTTTAATACATAAAAAGGCTTGTTATTGAACTTCAATTTAAAACTTGATAAAATCCTATAATTGTTTATCTTCAATTCCTCTCATGCAATAACATTGACTATAAATGTTAGATGTGAAGGCAACGGTAAAGGAAAATTAAGGACTTTAAAGTAAAATTGATAGTTAAAAGACTAGATGAACATGTACTACCTAATGGATGATAGTTAAAAGACTAGATGAACATGTACTACCTAATGGATGATAGTTAAAAGACTAGATGAACATGTACTACCTAATGGATGATAGTTAAAAGACTTAGATGAACATGTACTACCTAATGGATGATAGTTAAAAGACTAGATGAACATGTACTACCTAATGGATGATAGTTAAAAGACTAGAGGAACATGTACTACCTAATGGATGATAGTTAAAAGACTAGAGGAACATGTACTACCTAATGGATGATAGTTAAAAGACTAGATGAACATGTACTACCTAATGGATGATAGTTAAAATACTAGATGAACATGTACTACCTAATGGATGATAGTTAAAAGACTAGAGGAACATGTACTACCTAATGGATGATAGTTAAAAGACTAGAGGAACATGTACTACCTAATGGATGATAGTTAAAAGACTAGATGAACATGTACTACCTTATGGATGATAGTTAAAGACTAGATGAACATGTACTACCTTATGGATGATAGTTAAAAAGATATAAGAAGATGTGGTATGAGTGCCAATGAGACAAATCTCCATCCAAGTCAAAATTTATAAAAGTAAACCATTATAGGTCACAGTGCGGTCTTCAACACGGAGCCTTGGCTCACACCGAACAGTAAGCTATAAAGGGCCCCAAAAATTACTAGTGTAAAACCATTCAAATGGGAAAACCAACGGTCTAATCTATATAAAAAACGAGAAACAAGAAACACTTATGAACCACACCAACAAACGACAACTACTGAACATCAGATTCCTGACTTAGGACAGGTGCAAACAAATGCAGCAGGTTTAAACGTTTTAATGGTACCAAACCTGCACCCTTTTTCTGAAACAATAGTGTAACATCACAACATAGAAAGACACACTATAAAATATCAACTGAAATAGCTTAACTCAATCAAAGGACATATTAACACCATTGAACATACACTGAACAAATAAATTTGACCTATGATACAATGTAAATACAAAATAAATAAACTAAGGGAAGAATAATAAAAGTAACATGTTATATCGGTATGAAATGTTAAACAATTAAAGAAAAACAATATGCTCGAACAAAAATATCAGCCATTTGCAATAACTTTAAACACAGGTAAATGAAAATAATTTTGTTGTTAGGTATACATGTACGTGTACAGTACCAATAGAGAAAGGAAATATCTTTACAAAACAAATAATTTTGATGTTCATAGCACGAAGCGAAAACCTATAGCAATACCAAACACCCATCAAAGCTGGCACACAGATCAGATACAACCCTGAATAACATCAAACAACAAAAAAGCAATACAACTAGTATCAACAGGTCAAATAAACAAGAAAGTATGATTTGAGAGTACTCGCAGTTACTGACAGCTAGTTAAAAGCCAAAACAATTAATAATAAAAAATCATGCATCAGTGACTAAAATGAACATGTACTACCTAATGGATAATAGTCAAATACTAGATGAACATGTACTACCTAATGGATGATAGTTAAAAGACTAGATGAACATGTACTACCTAATGGATGATAGTTAAAAGACTTAGATGAACATGTACTACCTAATGGATGATAGTTAAAAGACTAGATGAACATGTACTACCTAATGGATGATAGTTAAAAGACTAGAGGAACATGTACTACCTAATGGATGATAGTTATGGATGATAGTTAAAAGACTAGAGGAACATGTACTACCTAATGGATGATAGTTAAAAGACTAGATGAACATGTACTACCTAATGGATGATAGTTAAAAGACTAGATGAACATGTACTACCTAATGGATGATAGTTAAAAGACTAGAGGAACATGTACTACTTAATGGATGATAGTTAAAAGACTAGAGGAACATGTACTACCTTATGGATGATAGTTAAAAGACTTAGATGAACATGTACTACCTTATGGATGATAGTTAAAAGACTAGATGAACATGTACTACCTAATGGATGATAGTTAAACGACTAGATGAACATGTACTACCTTATGGATGATAGTTAAAAGACTAGAGGAACATGTACTACCTAATGGATGATAGTTAAAAGACTAGATGAACATGTACTACCTAATGGATGATAGTTAAAAGACTAGAGGAACATGTACTACCTAATGGATGATAGTTAAAAGACTAGATGAACATGTACTACCTAATGGATGATAGTTAAAAGACTAGAGGAACATGTACTACCTAATGGATGATAGTTATGGATGATAGTTAAAAGACTAGAGGAACATGTACTACCTAATGGATGATAGTTAAAAGACTAGATGAACATGTACTACCTAATGGATGATAGTTAAAAGACTAGATGAACATGTACTACCTAATGGATGATAGTTAAAAGACTTAGATGAACATGTACTACCTAATGGATGATAGTTAAAATACTAGATGAACATGTACTACCTAATGGATGATAGTTAAAAGACTAGAGGAACATGTACTACCTAATGGATGATAGTTATGGATGATAGTTAAAAGACTAGAGGAACATGTACTACCTAATGGATGATAGTTAAAAGACTAGATGAACATGTACTACCTAATGGATGATAGTTAAAAGACTAGATGAACATGTACTACCTAATGGATGATAGTTAAAAGACTAGAGGAACATGTACTACCTAATGGATGATAGTTAAAAGACTAGATGAACATGTACTACCTAATGGATGATAGTTAAAAGACTAGAGGAACATGTACTACCTAATGGATGATAGTTAAAATACTAGATGAACATGTACTACCTAATGGATGATAGTTATGGATGATAGTTAAAAGACTAGAGGAACATGTACTACCTAATGGATGATAGTTAAAAGACTAGATGAACATGTACTACCTAATGGATGATAGTTAAAAGACTAGATGAACATGTACTACCTAATGGATGATAGTTAAAAGACTTAGATGAACATGTACTACCTAATGGATGATAGTTAAAATACTAGATGAACATGTACTACCTAATGGATGATAGTTAAAAGACTAGAGGAACATGTACTACCTAATGGATGATAGTTAAAAGACTAGATGAACATGTACTACCTAATGGATGATAGTTATGGATGATAGTTAAAAGACTAGAGGAACATGTACTACCTAATGGATGATAGTTAAAAGACTAGATGAACATGTACTACCTAATGGATGATAGTTAAAAGACTAGATGAACATGTACTACCTAATGGATGATAGTTAAAAGACTAGAGGAACATGTACTACCTAATGGATGATAGTTAAAAGACTTAGATGAACATGTACTACCTTATGGATGATAGTTAAAAGACTAGAGGAACATGTACTACCCAATGGATGATAGTTAAACGACAAGATGAACATGTACTACCTTATGGATGATAGTTAAAAGACTAGAGGAACATGTACTACCTAATGGATGATAGTTAAAAGACTAGATGAACATGTACTACCTAATGGATGATAGTTAAAAGACTAGAGGAACATGTACTACCTAATGGATGATAGTTATGGATGATAGTTAAAAGACTAGAGGAACATGTACTACCTAATGGATGATAGTTAAAAGACTAGATGAACATGTACTACCTTATGGATGATAGTTAAAAGACTAGAGGAACATGTACTACCTAATGGATGATAGTTAAAAGACTAGATGAACATGTACTACCTAATGGATGATAGTTAAAAGACTAGATGAACATGTACTACCTAATGGATGATAGTTAAAAGACTTAGATGAACATGTACTACCTAATGGATGATAGTTAAAATACTAGATGAACATGTACTACCTAATGGATGATAGTTAAAAGGCTAGAGGAACATGTACTACCTAATGGATGATAGTTATGGATGATAGTTAAAAGACTAGAGGAACATGTACTACCTAATGGATGATAGTTAAAAGACTAGATGAACATGTACTACCTAATGGATGATAGTTAAAAGACTAGATGAACATGTACTACCTAATGGATGATAGTTAAAAGACTAGATGAACATGTACTACCTAATGGATGATAGTTAAAAGACTAGAGGAACATGTACTACCTAATGGATGATAGTTATGGATGATAGTTAAAAGACTAGAGGAACATGTACTACCTAATGGATGATAGTTAAAAGACTAGATGAACATGTACTACCTAATGGATGATAGTTAAAAGACTAGATGAACATGTACTACCTAATGGATGATAGTTAAAAGACTAGAGGAACATGTACTACCTAATGGATGATAGTTAAAATACTAGAGGAACATGTACTACCTAATGGATGATAGTTAAAAGACTACAGGAACATGTACTACCTAATGGATGATAGTTAAAAGACTAGATGAACATGTACTACCTAATGGATGATAGTTAAAAGACTAGATGAACATGTACTACCTAATGGATGATAGTTAAAAGACTTAGATGAACATGTACTACCTTATGGATGATAGTTAAAAGACTAGAGGAACATGTACTACCTAATGGATGATAGTTAAAAGACTAGATGAACATGTACTACCTAATGGATGATAGTTAAAAGACTAGAGGAACATGTACTACCTAATGGATGATAGTTAAAAGACTAGATGAACATGTACTACCTAATGGATGATAGTTAAAAGACTAGATGAACATGTACTACCTAATGGATGATAGTTAAAATACTAGATGAACATGTACTACCTAATGGATGATAGTTAAAAGACTAGAGGAACATGTACTACCTAATGGATGATAGTTAAAAGACTTAGATGAACATGTACTACCTTATGGATGATAGTTAAAAGACTAGAGGAACATGTACTACCTAACAGATGATAGTTAAAAGACTATATGAACATGTACTACCTAATGGAAAGAGTATGTTTTGCATGTTCTGATGCATGCAAGCTGTTATGAATTTTCATTGTGTAATCACATATTTTGCAATTTTATATTCATCATAAATTTGTAATGAACTCATTTTTTATTATGAAAATTGAAAATAATTTTCAGATTCTGTATAAATACGCCATGCATGTGTTCCACTTGCTTTGCTTAGGCAAGAATACAGCTTGGCCTACCCATGAGTTGTTTCCCTTTGAAAAAAATCTTAAATTGGAAACAAAGTCAGTAATTGGCCTTACTTGGTTGGTATCCTATATCATATCCCATTAATACGCCATTAGGCTCCTCTGGTGGCAGCCATTTTAATACAACATATGTAGAACCAATTCTGTGTTCATGTAGGTGTCTAACTGGTCCTGGAACTACAAGTAAAAAAAAATGCAAATTTAAGAATATTTCACAATAAAATATTGATAAAATTTGATTAGATTATATGAAATACATGGTAATACATTATAAACTTCTGCAATCTTATAGTTTTCTAGTCATTATTTAAGAAATATATCTCTCTCTGCACCAAATTTCCTAGCCCTAATAGATCCCTTAAAAATTTTGGTCAGGCAATATTCAGTGACTTGGTCCTAAAGCAACTAGTGCTAGTGGTCAATTTACTTTATTAAGGTACTTCTCACCTCCTTCTGGTGTTGAAAAGTCTATTGTAGCACTAGGTGGCCCTGTATAATGGTCATTCATCACAGAAACTTGGGCCCTGAGTGCTGTATATGCTGGCAGTCCACTTATGGCAGCTCTGACATCACGGAGATACATATCATCACTGGTCTCTACAATAACATCAACTTCCTCCCATTTATGTCGACCTTCACTAGACTTCCAGTAACGTAACTGTAATAATATACAGATCAGGTAAAATTGGTGCAATGGTCAATATTACCTGCTTATTTTTAGGGATAAGAACAATATTACCTGCTTATTTTTAGGGATAAGAACAATATTCCTTTGCATTTTTTTATTGTATTGTTATTGCCTGTTTTGCCAATTTTTCAATTTACTTTTGAACCACACACATACAATATCTGATAAAACCGTAATAAGATTTTCTTTATCAAAATATTGCAAAGTATTTTAAAATATTTAACAAATTCTAGTAAATGCAATGCTGACCATCCTATCAGTCCGACCATTTTGTGTAAAGTTAATAGAAGCATGGATTTATTTGACAGGAGAAATTACCAAGGGCTCTTTTCACAAAAAATCTTACGACAAAAATTGATTATAAAAAGTAAAAGATACTGAAATTTTCATGACTTTTTATTGTGCAATGAGTAACAGACTTATATATTCCAACGAATATTGCAACAACAACATAAACCTACCTTATAACCCCTAAATCTTCCCCTTATTTTATCTTGAGATGTGTCTACAGATTCCCAGATAAAGTGAGCTTTGTGAGGTTGTATTGGCTGCATAGGATCCAAACGAAAATCTTTAGGTGACAACAAAGGTTCTGAAAAAGATAAAGTTCTCATTAAACTTGTCTACATTGTGACAAGAAAGGACACCTATGGCTACATTGATTCTGAAAAAGAATTTTTCAACATTTTGTAAGGGAAGGAAAAAATTCAGTGACGTTGATTTTTTTAAAGATTCAGATGATATAATTAATGCATTACAAATGTATGCTAATATATTGTGATGAATTATATACATTCTGACCTCTGATCAAGTAAACCTGATATGGATGTTTACTTTTTTATTTATGCTAGGGGAAACTTATATATGCCTTTTTCCCTTTCTTGCACTGTGCAGAATTTATATTTCTCTTCTATATGGGGCTTAACAATGAAGAGATAAGCTGTCTCCATTTCTATTATTTCTATAATATGACATATCAATTATTTATGCCATCACCGATTTTCTTATTTCTAAAGTTCTTTTGATACAATATCAATTCTCAAAGATGAACTCCTACTTATTAATAGTGAAATATAAGCTTTCTTTCTTTTACCTCTTAAAAATAATATACACATATCTAAGTGTGAATAATAAGAGATATTGGTATATGTCAATGAGTCAGTAACCCAACAACACAAAAAACCATGGGCATTTATGAGGTCAATATCATGGTTTTCATCAAAAGACAAGGCAAATGCGATAAAAAAACCTAATCAAAGAATGCAATAGTTATATTGGCCTTTAAATTCTTTCTCTAAAAATTGCAAATATGAACATAAAATTTTTAAAATCTTCAAAATTTACACAATGTAACATAACTATTGCAGAATGTTATTTTTTTTAACCTACTAAACTGAACAAGTGTGAACATCATGCATTTCTTGCTTCATGTAAATTTAAGACATTAAATTTAAAAAAAAACAATTCTGTAAAATATTAAGGAGCAACAAAAACAAAAAGGACCTAAACCGAACAGTCATTGAAGTAGTATAAAATTATAGAATGTATACAACTTATGGTTAGTACTGACCTGCTTCTCCTGAATGACCTAGTATAATAAAAGCAGGTTGATAAGACTCTCCTATATCATTGACAGCTTTCACTTTAACTTCATATAATCCATATATATCATTTACATCTAACTCTAACTCATCTGCATTCTCGTCCCAGACTGTCATGTTCTTCCAGTAGGTACTACCTTTAGGTCGCCAGAATACGTGATAACGAAAACCTGGACCGTTGTGTTCTAATCTAGGCATAGGCTGAAAAACAAAGGTTACATGTATAAACTAAACCTATACTGAATCAATGAAACCTGGACCGATGTGTTCTAATCTAGTCATAGGCTGAAAAATAAAGGTCACATGTATAAACTAAACCTATACTGAATCAATGAAACCTGGACCGATGTGTTCTAATCTAGGCATAGGCTGAAAAATAAAGGTCACATGTATAAACTAAACCTATACTGAATCAATGAAACCTGGACCGATGTGTTCTAATCTAGGCATAGGCTGAAAAATAAAGGTCACATGTATAAACTAAACCTATACTGAATCAATGAAACCTGGACTGTTTGTTGTGTTCTAATCTAGGCATAGGCTGAAAAATAAAGGTCACATGTATAAACTAAAACTAACTGAATCTATGAAACTTTGACCATTTTCTTCTAACTTAAGTGTAGGCTGAAAACAAAGATCAAAGGTCACATTTATAAACTAAAAAATTATACTGAATCAATAACTGCACACATCAATTAAACATGAGAAGCCAATTCAAAGAACAAACATTTTCTGCGTCTGTTCAACACATCTTCTTACCCTTACTAGTACACTGCACACTCCCTACTGGAATATGATAAGACCTCTGAAAGAAAAAAACAATTTGTTCCAAATAAGAAAGATTGTAATCTAAAATTTTGATAAAAAAAATAAAACCGTAGTATGATTTTTATGTATTAGCTCAAAAGGTAAAAGTTACTTCTACCTTGAGAAAAATGAAAATGGAAGAAAGTTTACTGAATTCAATTGCCAACTATGGAGGCTTGTAGAATATCTCTAAAGTTGTTGTAAAGGAAGTTAATTGTACTTTTCATTGACCATGGAGTCTCCCTCAATATCCTTAAAGTTGATGTAAAAGGTTTAAAAACTGTTTTCTCATCAAACATTTGATAAAATATGTATTTCTTACACATCCACTGAGAATTTGATGGTTGTAAAATAATTTCTGTCAGTCTCATGTATTCTCTACTTGTTAAAGCACAAGACATATGAGTAAAGGGAAATGAGGAATGTGTGTCATTGAGGCAGCAAACAAACAGCACAAATAACCAAAAGACATCTAAAGGTCAACTTGATTCTGATTAAGGATATATAACTAATGCAGAATAAAAAAAATTCTTTGTGGAAAGTTTTATTTTCTGAACCTGAAAGAATAGTTTAATTTCTATACAAAATCATCTCTAACATTTCTAAATTTCTTAGGGTAACATAAAATGATGAATTATTTTCTTCGTCACAATCAATATTACATTTTATTTTTGAAATACTTAAAACCGATTATGATGAATGGATCTTTAAAATTGTTATAAAATCCCTTTACTCAGCATGTCAACATGGAAGGTGCTATTCTAAGAGCCATTATAAACCTCTTTTTAACACCCCCAGGGCTCGTAACTAGAAATTGTGCACTATTACACAAAATATTTCTCTCTAAGGCAACATGAATTAGATTTAAGTAATTATTTTTGAAATGATCTTTCTATATAACCAATTCTATTGTGCTTTATATGCAAATAACACCAGGTTTTAATCTGCCGTTCCTAATAATATCTCGTAATATCTCCTTTTCTACATAGAAAGATAAAAACTAGGTTAGCAAGAATGAAGCAACATGACACGTTTCATAATTGTTGATCAGTTCTGCCAAATTACAAAATACAAACTCAGCGACATTTTCCAAGTAACATTCCTTTTATACAATCATGACACTAAAAAAGAATGAATTTTTGTGTGAGTTGACATATCAAATATGAGAAATTTGATTAGTCCAAACTTTTTAAGTCTAGCATGCAAATATAGCTTATCGCAAATAAATCCTATAGGGCATGCTAATTTGGTATTCTTGTTAAAATCTATTCATCTCAAACATGCAATGGAACGTGAAGAAATCTGTATGCAGCAGTGTACCAGGCTGCGCAAAAATCAATTTAATCACAAATGATTGTTCCTTTACTCAGGAAATTACAGCCTTTTACTATTTCCTGTCATTATGAAAAATAACCTGACAATTCATACTTGTTTCATGCTTATAAACATGATTAACACAGAGACAGATTTTTTTACTATATGCATTTTTTTGTGATCAAAAATGAATTTACAATTATTTATTCCTTTTAGCCTAGTGCAGGTGCTATCTGTCGGTGACAGCGGATGTTTTTTTTTAATAAGTGTGCTTTTGGGACTAGCCCACCAAAAAATACTTTAATATGGAGTTAAGAGAGATGATTGGGCTTTGTAAATTTGACTTTGTTGCATAAGCATAATATTTTAACACAATACCATTGATTAGTGGCATGTTTCTTTTTTTTCCTTTCATACTAGAAAAATGGAACATTAACTATTAACTGGATTATCGTTTTCTGGCAAAGTCTTCCACTATCTGTATAATGAATGTAAAGCTAAAAAAAAAATCTTATCCCTTGTAAAGAGAAGTGATACAATGTTTACCACGACAATAATAAATCTATGATAATAAAACTTTGAAGTTGACCATTTATACTTATAGACTGCTTATATTATTTATAGATAAATAAGATAAAAGAGTACAAACTTTTATTATCATTTTGAATTGTTTCATATTTTTCATGTCAGGGCCTTTTATAGTTGATTATACAGTATGGGTTTTTCTCATTGTTGAAGACCATACGGTGGCCTATTATTGCTTACATCCACTTCATTTGAACTTTGGTGGATAGTTGTCTCATTGGCAATCATACCACATCTCCTTATTTTTATATTCAGAGTTAGAGTTAGGGCTTCTACTACTGCAACGGCATATACTGGCAATGTTTTTGTTTTGTAACAATGTTTGCCCTGTATTGTAATTAATTAAATATACATACCTCCCAAGTGATGACAAGTTTATATTTTTTATCGGTTTTTGTTCCCACTTTTTCAGGATTTCCATCTGGATGACCTGGAGGAATCCGACACTCACTTTTTGTAGGTAAACTTGGCTCACTGTATCCTATAGAGTTTCTAGCTAAAACACGGAAGGAGTAAGTCCCCCAAGGAGACAAATCTATAGTTCTTGGCTCTGGTGCTGACTTTGAAATCTCTTCATAGTTATGATTCCAATAATTTGGATTAACTGATGTGTTATATTGCACTAGATAACCTTTAATAACATCACCACCATCCTCCCCATCCTCCCATACCAGGTCAGCTTTGTGACCCATACATGTCACCAACTCTATATTCTTTGGTGGTGAAGGAGTTGCTACAACACACAAAATAAGTCATAAAATTCATCATTGTAATGTGAAGATACTTTTGTTACACTTCACTTGCATTATACTAACAAGCTTGCACTATAAACAATAGGCTATACAAATTTACTAAAAGATCAGTTTAAAGAGATATTGTGACCCAGCAAAATGTTCATGAGCCTTTCCCAAGTCAGGAACCTATCAGTATTACAGTAATTGTCATTTCTCATATATTTTAAATGTTTTACCTTATTTAGAGAATTTTATATGATTGCTTCATTTTTCATTTTCATTTTCTGTATTAAAATTTACATGATGATGTACAAGAAGATTTATGAAGAGTTGAAGAATGGTGCAAAATGAATAATATGTTCATCAATACTAAAAAAAACAAAATGTTTGGTTACTGGAACAAGTCAGAAGTTATCAACTCAATCTTTTCAACCAAATTTACAAATAAATTCAGAATCACTACAAAATTCATCATTTGAAAAATTATTAGGTGTTAAAATTGACAGCACACTTAGCTGGACAAATCAAATTGATCAAATTTGTGCTAGCATTTCATCAAGAATATACCTTCTTTTTAAATTAAAGAAATTTTTAGATATCAATGCCAGGAAAGCATATTATAATGGGTATAGTCTGCCGCTCATCGATTACTGCTGTATAGTTTGGGGAGAATGTAAAAATGAAGGGATAATAAGAATATTTAAACTTCAAAAAAGAGCAGCAAGATTAATTCTTGATGCAGACCCTTTATCCCCATCAGCCCCCTTATTAAAAAGAACTTGGATGGATGTCAGTTTAAATAAGAATCAAATATCGCAAATATTTACTGCTATATAAATGTATGTGGAAAAAAGCACCACAGTACCTACTTCAAAAGTTTCAACTTGTATCTGTTAATAATCCTTATGCTTTAAGGTGTGTTACTCAAGGTAATTTGATAGTTCCTAAGCCAAAAACTGAACTGTTTAAAAAATCTTTTGCTTATTCTGGATCAGTTTTATGGAACGGACTACCATATGAAATGCGTAAAGTGCAAAACACTTTTTGTTTTAAACAAATTACAAAACGATACTTGAGGCAGTCCCAATATTCAGTCTTGAAATGATTGCAACTATTACTTTTTTAGAATGTATGATTTTGATTTTTATATAATATCTATTTACTACATGCACTCTGTATCTGTTTTATATGTTCTAATGGTACATGTACACTGAACTATCATGACTATACGATTGTGAACTGATTATGTGTTAATATGTTGTATGTTTGCTTTTTTTCTTGTATTGTATATGAGGGCCACAGGGAAGATTAGTAATTGTAACTAACTGTGTTTATCCTCTTTAAATAAAGAATTTATTATTATTATTATTATTTAAACCAGTTTATTCTGGAGAACATTTTCAACTGGCTACTTTGTTTTATTTCTTATTATAATCTTGAGAACATTTTTTTAATTGAACATTTATTACAGCTGCTAATTTCCAACTTCATTGTTTATTCTTGAAAAAAATGTCAACTGACTACTTAATTTGTTTCATTTATAAGTTTATTCAATGGAACATTTTTAATTGATAACTTATGCCAACTTCCAGCTAAGTAACCACTATTAATTTTATATCATATTTCTGAACTGTCTTTACTTTTGCATAGTGCAATAAAATAATCAGGAAAATTGATGGTAACTTTGTCTTGTTGTACAGTGTGAGTTTAATGGTCAAAGCTTGGAAATTGTCATATTGTCGTGGGAAACAATATCAAAATTGCATCAAACAACTGTTTTCCTTGATATAATTGAACAAAAATGCTCAGAATCTGACAAGAATTGACAATGGTAAAACCTAATGACAGAGCGAAAAAAACAGAACAGACCAAAACAATTGACATGATTGTTAAATAATAAATTAAAAAGTAGTAAAAACTGCAGAAATCAATAATAAGTTCAGAGATCCTTTGTTTAACTCTGTCAGGAGCAATGGCGAATTAAACTCTGAGTAATTACACAACATAAAATTGTAAGAGGTGATGCTGAGATGAGACCTGAGGAGAACTATAATACATTTTAAGACCATTCAAAACCATTTAATGCCCTTCTTGTCCTTAAATTCTACAATTTAGGAAATTGTTGAGAGTGACTCATTCCAAGTTTGTGATGAATCAAACATGATTCTAAAAAAAAAAGACAGCATGGTATGGCTTTTAAGAAACAAAATTCAAATTACAACCAATCAAAATGAAATGAGGAGATTTTCAAAATGTAACCCATCTTTGTTGATTGACACTTGTTGAAATAAATTGGCGAAGAGTTAAATTTATCACTGATTCTGAAAAATTAATGAAGACATTCTCTAAAATTGAAACATTTCTTTTCTTGCAATGAGATTTTATCAAAATGACTGCACTTAAATTTGTAAACTGTAATAAATATTTGTGCCAGAGTCAAATGCCTTGAATCAATATTTTTGAAAAGATCTATAGCATCAGATGTTTTTAAACCTTTTTTGTTCAACATGATAATCAGAAATCTTTTGTCTCCTGTCTGGGAAATTTAGCTATAATTTTACTGTAAATCATTTATTTGCACAAATTTGTTGACCTAGCTATTGAAAAATCCTGCCGAATTTAAATGAAATAGAAGGTGCAAATGTTCTAATAATGGATAGAAAATAAACTTCAAAAGAATCTCTGACATGAAAATTTGTTCTAGTATCTATACAGTGCATTCTAAATTGTGAATAGAATTGCTAATCCATTTTTATTTTGCATTTAACCTTTCAAAGATAGATCAATTTAACGGTGGCTTTCACTCTAGGGAATTAACAACCAGTTTTTATAACACTTAGACACATAAAAGAATCATTATCCTACATAAAAAAAACTTTGCACTATTTTTTAAAAGCTTTTAAAACCTGGCAATAAAATGTTTATGATGTGTGGTACTTAACACATGGCATTAAGTGAAAATGGTTCTTGTCTGAATTTCCTATTTCACTAGAAGACCATTAGTTGCTGTATTAACTGTTGACTAAGTCTGCATAATGGATAACATTTTTCTTATAAGTCATTGACAGAAAAATGTAACAACTTCAAGTAGTTTCAAATTTGGTTGTCAGCATTCTTTTATAAAAACTTCTCGAGAGTGAAAGAAGTCAGCTTTCTGTCAATAATTTTTTACATGTAATTTCCTGCATGTACAATTCTAGATCAACTTGAAACAAAATCAGCATTCAGCTAAAAGTCTTTACAGCAATGTCATCCATGAAAATTATGTAATAACAAATTAGTACTGCATCAATATCTTCTGTTTTATTAATAGAAATTAATAATTTTGATTATTTTTCTAATTATAAAATCTACTTTTATCATAAAATGCATCACTATTTAAGATTATAAAAAATCTGAAGCCTCTCAATAAAACACAAAAATGTATCCAAGAGAAAACATAGGGCAGTTTTTTGTGTAGTTGTTCACATGAATGATGTTGGGGTGCTGTCTCAAAGGCCTCTATCCATTAAATACAAATTGATATTTCATTTTGTGGTGTATAACATACTTTTTGAAACTTTTCCGTTATGTTGAATTTTTAAATTTCATAAAACTCACCTAATACAATGTAAAACTGTCACATTCAAGCTCAAATAGCCTTTTCACCAAATTTCAGGGCCAAGCCTTCTTTTACTTATGACAACATATGTTTAAAGTAGCATCAGAGATCAAATGAAGTAGAAGTTAGCAACTATAGGTCACTGTACAGCCTTCAACAATGAGGAAAACCCATACCATTATAAAACAAGCTATGAAAGGTCCCAACATTACAAATGTAAAACAATTCAAACCAGAAAACTTAAAACCTGATTTATGTAAAAAAACAAATAAGACAAACAGCAACAAAACGATTAACACTTAATTACAAGCTCCAGACTTGAGACAAGCACATACAGAATGTGGTGGGGTTAAACATATTTGCGGTCATCTAACCCTTCCCCTAACTTGGAACAGTGGTGTAACAGCACAACATATGAACAAACTATATAAATCAATTAAAAAAGGCTTGACTTATCAAATTGACACAAAGCATACAAAAAACAACTAACAAAAAGACTTTAAACACAAGGGAGCATTCTGAGAGTACTCACAGTACATGTTGGCCACAATCATTCACAAATATCCAAAGATTTTTTCTGAGAAGTTTATAGATACATTTTTAAACCTAGGTGCAGTTATAAAAAGTGCTTCCAATTCATTGAAGGTGGCATTTCAGAGGTTTTCAAACATAATAGACGGCTGCTTGTTGAATGTGCAATGATCTCTAGACCTTGATTGACCTTGAGTGTGAACGACTGCATCATATATATATATCTTTCTTTCTGCATCTCACATTTTGATACATGCCTTACAAACATATTTGACAATTACACCTACTTTTTATAATAAGCCTTGCTGTTGATCTGTCTTTCATTTTGCGTATTGATGCTATACACGTATAATCCCCTTGTTCAGTTTTGTGAGCATTCTGTATCTTCAAAGTCTGACCATCTCCTAAAATGTTGAATCTACTAGATTTACTAGGTTTTATAACTTCTTCATTAAATTTCCATCGAATGAAGACTTTATCTGTTTCCCCTGGGCTTGTTACTACATCACACACAAATTTTACAGTTTCTCCTTGTGTAACTTCCTGGTTGGTCAAAGGCACACGAATCCGTAAATCTCCTGAAAATATTAATAGGTAAACAGTCAAAGGTGCATGAATCCATAAATCACCTGAAAATATAAATAGGTAAACAGTCAAAGGCGCACGAATCCATAAATCACTTGAAAATATATATAGATGAGTCAAGGTACATAAATCCTAAAATCACCTGAAAACATATATAAAAAAACAGTCAAAGGCATAGGAATCCGTAAATCACCTGAAAATATATACAGATAAACAGTCAAGGTACATAAATTCCTAAAATCACCTGAAAACATACATAAAAAACAGTCAAAAGCACAGGTATCTGAATATCACCTGAAAATATATATAGATATATAGTCAATAAGTTCATTCAATCCTTATTGTTTGCATGAAACATATAAATAACAGAGCCACTATATGTAACCTAGGTTTGATGAATCTTGTCTTTTACAATTAATTAACTATAATAGTCTGTCAAGACTTTAAGAGTAGCTCACTATTACAATGTATTTAACTACAAAAGGTCTGTAAAGACTTTAAGAGTAGCTCATTATTATATAACTACAATAAGTCTGTAAAGACTTTAAGAGTAGCTCACCATCATATAACTACAATAGGTCTGTAAAGACTTTAAGAGTAGCTCACTATCATTTAACTACAATAGGTCTGTAAAGACTTTAAGAGTAGCTCACTATCATTTAACTACAATAGGTCTGTAAAGACTTTAAGAGTAGCTCACTATTATTTAACTACAATAGGTCTGTAAAGACTTTAAGAGTAGCTCACTATCATTTAACTACAATAGGTCTGTAAAGACTTTAAGAGTAGCTCACTATTATTTAACTACAATAGGTCTGTAAAGACTTTAAGAGTAGCTCACTATCATTTAACTACAATAGGTCTGTAAAGACTTTAAGAGTAGCTCACTATTATTTAACTATAATAGGTCTGTAAAGACTTTAAGAGTAGCTCACTATTATTTAACTACAATAGTCTGTAAAGATTTCAAGAGTAGCTCACCATCATTTAACTATAATAGGTCTGTAAAGACTTTAAGAGAAGCTCACTATCATATAACTACAATAGGTCTGTAAAGACTTTAAGAGCAGCTCACCATCATATAACTACAATAGGTCTGTAATGACTTTAAGAGTAGCTCACCATCAAATAACTACAACAGGTCTGTAAAGACTTTAAGGGTAGCTCACTATCATTTAACTCCAATAGGTCTGTAAAGACTTTAAGAGTATCTCACCATCATTTAACTACAATAGGTCTGTACGACTTTAAGAACAGCTCACTATTATTTAACTACAATAGTCTGTAAAGACTTTAAGAGTAGCTCACCATCATTTAACTATAATAGGTCTGTAAAGACTTTAAGAGAAGCTCATTATCATATAACTACAATAGGTCTGTAAAGACTTTAAGAGTAGCTCACCATCATATAACTACAATAAGTCTGTAAAGACTTTAAGAGTAGCTCACTATCATTTAACTACAATAGGTCTGTAAAGACTTTAAGAGTAGCTCACTATTATTTAACTACAAAAGGTCTGTAAAGACTTTAAGAGTAGCTCACCATCATTTAACTAGAATAGGTCTGTATATATATAAAGACTTTAAGAGTAGCTCACTATTATTTAACTACAATAGGTCTGTAAAGACTTTAAGAGTAGCTCACCATCATTTAACTAGAAAAGGTCTGTAAAGACTTTAAGAGTAGCTCCCTATGATTTAACTACAATAGGTCTGTAAAGACTTATGAGTAGCTCACTATCATTTAACTACAATAGGTCTGTATATATATAAAGACTTTAAGAGTAGCTCACTATTATTTAACTACAATAGGTCTGTAAAGACTTTAAGAGAAGCTCACAATCATTTAACTACAATAGGTCTGTAAAGACTTTAAGAGTAGCTCACTATCATTTAACTACAATAGGTCTGTAAAGACTTTAAGAGAAGCTCACTATTATTTAACTACAAAAGTCTGTAAAGACTTAAAGAGTAGCTCACCATCATTTAACTATAATAGGTCTGTAAAGACTTTAAGAGTAGCTCACTATC
Source organism: Mytilus californianus (assembly GCF_021869535.1). NCBI lineage: Eukaryota > Metazoa > Mollusca > Bivalvia > Mytilida > Mytilidae > Mytilus > Mytilus californianus. Next base: position 2,601,296 of record NW_026262581.1, read on the forward strand.
ATATAGCTACAATAGGTCTGTAAAGACTTTAAGAGTAGCTCACTATCATTTAACTACAATAGGTCTGTAAAAACTTTATGAGTAGCTCACTATCACTATAACTACAAAAGGTCTGTAAAGACTTTAAGAGTAGCTCACCATCATTTATCTACAATAGGTCTGTAAAGACTTTAAGAGTAGCTCACTATCATTTAACTACAATAGGTCTGTAAAGACTTTAAGAGTAGCTCACTATTATTTAACTACAATAGTCTGTAAAGATTTCAAGAGTAGCTCACCATCATTTAACTATAATAGGTCTGTAAAGACTTTAAGAGAAGCTCACTATCATATAACTACAATAGGTCTGTAAAGACTTTAAGAGCAGCTCACCATCATATAACTACAATAGGTCTGTAATGACTTTAAGAGTAGCTCACCATCAAATAACTACAACAGGTCTGTAAAGACTTTAAGGGTAGCTCACTATCATTTAACTCCAATAGGTCTGTAAAGACTTTAAGAGTATCTCACCATCATTTAACTACAATAGGTCTGTACGACTTTAAGAACAGCTCACTATTATTTAACTACAATAGTCTGTAAAGACTTTAAGAGTAGCTCACCATCATTTAACTATAATAGGTCTGTAAAGACTTTAAGAGAAGCTCACTATCATATAACTACAATAGGTCTGTAAAGACTTTAAGAGTAGCTCACTATCATATAACTACAATAGGTCTGTAAAGACTTTAAGAGTAGTTCACTATTATGTAACTACAATAGGTCTGTAAAGACTTTAAGAGTAGCTCACCATCATATAACTACAATAGGTCTGTAAAGACTTTAAGGGTAGCTCACTATCATTTAACTACAATAGGTCTGTAAAGACTTTAAGAGTAGCTCACTATCATTTAACTACAATAGGTCTGTAAAGACTTTAAGAGTAGCTCACCATCATTTAACTATAATAGGTCTGTAAAGACTTTAAGAGTAGCTCACTATCATATAACTACAATAGGTCTGTAAAGACTTTAAGAGTAGCTCACTATCATTTAACTACAATAGGTCCATAAAGACTTTAAGAGTAGCTCACCATCATATAACTACAATAAGTCTGTAAAGACTTTAAGAGTAGCTCACTATCATTTAACTACAATAGGTTTGTAAAGACTTTAAGAGTAGCTCACCATCATTTAACTACAAAAGGTCTGTAAAGACCTTCAGAGTAGCTCACTATCATATAACTACAATAGGTCTGTAAAGACTTTAAGCGTAGCTCACTATCATTTAACTACAATAGGTCCATAAAGACTTTAAGAGTAGCTCACCATCATATAACTACAATAAGTCTGTAAAGACTTTAAGAGTAGCTCACTATCATTTAACTACAATAGGTTTGTAAAGACTTTAAGAGTAGCTCACCATCATTTAACTACAAAAGGTCTGTAAAGACCTTCAGAGTAGCTCACTATCATATAACTACAATAGGTCTGTAAAGACTTTAAGATTAGCTCACTATCATTTAACTACAATAGGTCCATAAAGACTTTAAGAGTAGCTCACTATTATTTAACTACAATAGTCTGTAAACACTTAAAGAGTAGCTCACCATCATTTAACTATAATAGGTCTGTAAAGACTTTAAGAGTAGCTCACTATCATATAGCTACAATAGGTCTGTAAAGACTTTAAGAGTAGCTCACCATCATTTAACTACAATAGGTCTGTAAAGACTTTATGAGTAGCTCACTATCACTATAACTACAAAAGGTATGTAAAGACTTTAAGAGTAGCTCACCATCATATAACTACAATAGGTCTGTAAAGACTTTAAGAGTAGCTCACTATCACTTAACTACAATAGGTCTGTAAAGACTTTAAGAGTAGCTCACTATCATTTAACTACAATAGTCTGTAAAGACTTTAAGAGTAGCTCACCATCATTTAACTACAATAGGTCTGTAAAGACTTTATGAGTAGCTCACTATCACTATAACTACAAAAGGTATGTAAAGACTTTAAGAGTAGCTCACCATCATATAACTACAATAGGTCTGTAAAGACTTTAAGAGTAGCTCACTATCACTTAACTACAATAGGTCTGTAAAGACTTTAAGAGTAGCTCACTATCATATAACTACAATAGGTCTGTAATGACTTTAAGAGTAGCTCACCATCAAATAACTACAACAGGTCTGTAAAGACTTTAAGGGTAGCTCACTATCATTTAACTCCAATAGGTCTGTAAAGACTTTAAGAGTATCTCACCATCATTTAACTACAATAGGTCTGTACGACTTTAAGAACAGCTCACTATTATTTAACTACAATAGTCTGTAAAGACTTTAAGAGTAGCTCACCATCATTTAACTATAATAGGTCTGTAAAGACTTTAAGAGAAGCTCACTATCATATAACTACAATAGGTCTGTAAAGACTTTAAGAGTAGCTCACTATCATATAACTACAATAGGTCTGTAAAGACTTTAAGAGTAGCTCACTATTATGTAACTACAATAGGTCTGTAAAGACTTTAAGAGTAGCTCACCATCATTTAACTACAATAGGTCTGTAAAGACTTTAAGGGTAGCTCACTATCATTTAACTACAATAGGTCTGTAAAGACTTTAAGAGTAGCTCACTATCATTTAACTACAATAGGTCTGTAAAGACTTTAAGAGTAGCTCACCATCATTTAACTATAATAGGTCTGTAAAGACTTTAAGAGTAGCTCACTATCATATAACTACAATAGGTCTGTAAAGACTTTAAGAGTAGCTCACTATCATTTAACTACAATAGGTCCATAAAGACTTTAAGAGTAGCTCACCATCATATAACTACAATAAGTCTGTAAAGACTTTAAGAGTAGCTCACTATCATTTAACTACAATAGGTTTGTAAAGACTTTAAGAGTAGCTCACCATCATTTAACTACAAAAGGTCTGTAAAGACCTTCAGAGTAGCTCACTATCATATAACTACAATAGGTCTGTAAAGACTTTAAGCGTAGCTCACTATCATTTAACTACAATAGGTCCATAAAGACTTTAAGAGTAGCTCACCATCATATAACTACAATAAGTCTGTAAAGACTTTAAGAGTAGCTCACTATCATTTAACTACAATAGGTTTGTAAAGACTTTAAGAGTAGCTCACCATCATTTAACTACAAAAGGTCTGTAAAGACCTTCAGAGTAGCTCACTATCATATAACTACAATAGGTCTGTAAAGACTTTAAGATTAGCTCACTATCATTTAACTACAATAGGTCCATAAAGACTTTAAGAGTAGCTCACTATTATTTAACTACAATAGTCTGTAAACACTTAAAGAGTAGCTCACCATCATTTAACTATAATAGGTCTGTAAAGACTTTAAGAGTAGCTCACTATCATATAGCTACAATAGGTCTGTAAAGACTTTAAGAGTAGCTCACCATCATTTAACTACAATAGGTCTGTAAAGACTTTAAGAGTATCTCACCATCATTTAACTACAATAGGTCTGTACGACTTTAAGAACAGCTCACTATTATTTAACTACAATAGTCTGTAAAGACTTTAAGAGTAGCTCACCATCATTTAACTATAATAGGTCTGTAAAGACTTTAAGAGAAGCTCACTATCATATAACTACAATAGGTCTGTAAAGACTTTAAGAGTAGCTCACTATCATATAACTACAATAGGTCTGTAAAGACTTTAAGAGTAGCTCACTATTATGTAACTACAATAGGTCTGTAAAGACTTTAAGAGTAGCTCACCATCATTTAACTACAATAGGTCTGTAAAGACTTTAAGGGTAGCTCACTATCATTTAACTACAATAGGTCTGTAAAGACTTTAAGAGTAGCTCACTATCATTTAACTACAATAGGTCTGTAAAGACTTTAAGAGTAGCTCACCATCATTTAACTATAATAGGTCTGTAAAGACTTTAAGAGTAGCTCACTATCATATAACTACAATAGGTCTGTAAAGACTTTAAGAGTAGCTCACTATCATTTAACTACAATAGGTCCATAAAGACTTTAAGAGTAGCTCACTATCATTTAACTACAATAGGTTTGTAAAGACTTTAAGAGTAGCTCACCATCATTTAACTACAAAAGGTCTGTAAAGACCTTCAGAGTAGCTCACTATCATATAACTACAATAGGTCTGTAAAGACTTTAAGCGTAGCTCACTATCATTTAACTACAATAGGTCCATAAAGACTTTAAGAGTAGCTCACCATCATATAACTACAATAAGTCTGTAAAGACTTTAAGAGTAGCTCACTATCATTTAACTACAATAGGTTTGTAAAGACTTTAAGAGTAGCTCACCATCATTTAACTACAAAAGGTCTGTAAAGACCTTCAGAGTAGCTCACTATCATATAACTACAATAGGTCTGTAAAGACTTTAAGATTAGCTCACTATCATTTAACTACAATAGGTCCATAAAGACTTTAAGAGTAGCTCACTATTATTTAACTACAATAGTCTGTAAACACTTAAAGAGTAGCTCACCATCATTTAACTATAATAGGTCTGTAAAGACTTTAAGAGTAGCTCACTATCATATAGCTACAATAGGTCTGTAAAGACTTTAAGAGTAGCTCACCATCATTTAACTACAATAGGTCTGTAAAGACTTTATGAGTAGCTCACTATCACTATAACTACAAAAGGTATGTAAAGACTTTAAGAGTAGCTCACCATTATATAACTACAATAGGTCTGTAAAGACTTTAAGAGTAGCTCACTATCACTTAACTACAATAGGTCTGTAAAGACTTTAAGAGTAGCTCACTATCATTTAACTACAATAGTCTGTAAAGACTTTAAGAGTAGCTCACCATCATTTAACTACAATAGGTCTGTAAAGACTTTATGAGTAGCTCACTATCACTATAACTACAAAAGGTATGTAAAGACTTTAAGAGTAGCTCACCATCATATAACTACAATAGGTCTGTAAAGACTTTAAGAGTAGCTCACTATCACTTAACTACAATAGGTCTGTAAAGACTTTAAGAGTAGCTCACTATCATTTAACTACAATAGGTCTGTAAAGACTTTAAGAGTAGCTCACTATTATTTAAATACAATAGTCTGTAAAGATTTTAAGAGTAGCTCACCATCATGTAACTATAATAGGTCTGTAAAGACTTTAAGAGAAGCTCACTATCATATAAATACAATAGGTCTGTAAAGACTTTAAGAGCAGCTCACCATCATATAACTACAATAGGTCTGTAAAGACTTTAAGAGTAGCTCACCATCAAATAACTACAATAGGTCTGTAAAGACTTTAAGGGTAGCTCACTATCATTTAACTACAATAGGTCTGTAAAGACTTTAAGAGTAGCTCACTATCATTTAACTACAATAGGTTTGTAAAGACTTTAAGAGTAGCTCACCATCATTTAACTACAATAGGTCCATAAAGACTTTAAGAGTAGCTCACTATTATTTAACTACAATAGTCTGTAAAGACTTAAAGAGTAGCTCACCATCATTTAACTATAATAGGTCTGTAAAGACTTTAAGAGTAGCTCACTATCATATAGCTACAATAGGTCTGTAAAGACTTTAAGAGTAGCTCACTATCATTTAACTACAATAGGTATGTAAAGACTTTAAGAGTAGCTCACTATCATTTAACTACAATAGGTCTGTAAAGACTTTAAGAGTAGCTCACTATTATTTAAATAAAATAGTCTGTAAAGATTTTAAGAGTAGCTCACCATCATGTAACTATAATAGGTCTGTAAAGACTTTAAGAGAAGCTCACTATCATATAAATACAATAGGTCTGTAAAGACTTTAAGAGCAGCTCACCATCATATAACTACAATAGGTCTGTAAAGACTTTAAGAGTAGCTCACCATCAAATAACTACAATAGGTCTGTAAAGACTTTAAGGGTAGCTCACTATCATTTAACTACAATAGGTCTGTAAAGACTTTAAGAGTAGCTCACTATCATTTAACTACAATAGGTTTGTAAAGACTTTAAGAGTAGCTCACCATCATTTAACTACAATAGGTCCATAAAGACTTTAAGAGTAGCTTACTATTATTTGACTACAATAGTCTGTAAAGACTTAAAGAGTAGCTCACCATCATTTAACTATAATAGGTCTGTAAAGACTTTAAGAGTAGCTCACCATCATTTAACTACAATAGGTCTGTAAAGACTTTAAGAGTAGCTCACCATCATTTAACTACAATATGTCTGTAAAGACTTTAAGAGTAGCTTACTATCATTTAACTACAATAGGTCTGTAAAGACTTTAAGAGTAGCTCACTATTATTTAAATACAATAGTCTGTAAAGATTTTAAGAGTAGCTCACCATCATGTAACTATAATAGGTCTGTAAAGACTTTATGAGAAGCTCACTATCATATAAATACAATAGGTCTGTAAAGACTTTAAGAGCAGCTCACCATCATATAACTACAATAGGTCTGTAAAGACTTTAAGGGCAGCTCACCATCATATAACTACAATAGGTCTGTAAAGACTTTAAGAGTAGCTCACCATCAAATAACTACAATAGGTCTGTAAAGACTTTAAGGGTAGCTCACTATCACTTAACTACAAAAGGTCTGTAAAGACTTTAAGAGTAGCTTACCATCATTTAACTACAATAGGTCTGTAAAGACTTTAAGAGTAGCTCACCATCATTTAACTACAATAGGTCTGTAAAAACTTTAAGAGTAGCTCACCATCATTTAACTACAATAGGTCTGTAAAGACTTTAAGAGTAGCTCACCATCATTTAACTACAATAGGCCTGTAAAGACTTTAAGAGTAGCTCACCATCATATAACTACAATAGGTCTGTAAAGACTTTAAGAGTAGCTCACCATCATTTAACTATAATAGGTCTGTAAAGACTTTAAGAGTAGCTCACCATCATTTAACTACAATAGGTCTGTAAAGACTTTAAGAGTAGCTCACCATCATTTAACTACAATAGGTCTGTAAAGACTTTAAGAGTAGCCCACCATCATTTAACTACAATAGGTCTGTAAAGACTTTAAGAGTAGCTTACTATTATTTAACTACAATAGTCTGTAAAGACTTTAAGAGTAGCTCACCATCATTTAACTACAATAGGTCTGTAAAGACTTTAAGAGTAGCTTACCATCATTTAACTACAATAGGTCTGTAAAGACTTTAAGAGTAGCTCACCATCATTTAACTACAATAGGTCTGTAAAGACTTTAAGAGTAGCTTACCATCATTTAACTACAATAGGTCTGTAAAGACTTTAAGAGTAGCTCACTACAATAGGTCTGTAAAGACTTTAAGAGTAGCTCACCATCATTTAACTACAATAGGTCTGTAAAGACTTTAAGAGTAGCTTACCATCATTTAACTACAATAGGTATGTAAAGACTTTAAGAGTAGCTCACCATCATTTAACTACAATAGGTCTGTAAAGACTTTAAGAGTAGCTTACCATCATTTAACTACAATAGGTCTGTAAAGACTTTAAGAGTAGCTCACTACAATAGGTCTGTAAAGACTTTAAGAGTAGCTCACCATCATTTAACTACAATAGGTCTGTAAAGACTTTAAGAGTAGCTTACCATCATTTAACTACAATAGGTCTGTAAAGACTTTAAGAGTAGCTCACTACAATAGGTCTGTAAAGACTTTAAGAGTAGCTCACCATCATTTAACTACAATAGGTCTGTAAAGACTTTAAGAGTAGCTTACCATCATTTAACTACAATAGGTCTGTAAAGACTTTAAGAGTAGCTCACTACAATAGGTCTGTAAAGACTTTAAGAGTAGCTCACCATCATTTAACTACAATAGGTCTGTAAAGACTTTAAGAGTAGCTTACCATCATTTAACTACAATAGGTCTGTAAAGACTTTAAGAGTAGCTCACCATCATTTAACTACAATAGGTCTGTAAAGACTTTAAGAGTAGCTCACCATCATATAACTACAATAGGTCTGTAAAGACTTTAAGAGTAGCTCACTATCATTTAACTACAATAGGTCTGTAAAGACTTTAAGAGTAGCTTACCATCATTTAACTACAATAGGTCTGTAAAGACTTTAAGAGTAGCTCACCATCATATAACTACAATAGGTCTGTAAAGACTTTAAGAGTAGCTCACTATCATTTAACTACAATAGGTCTGTAAAGACTTTAAGAGTAGCTCACTATCATTTAACTACAACAGGTCTGAAAAGATTTCGTGGATAAAGTTTCTTTAAGATGTTCACAGCCACAAGATTTAGATATTTCTCCACTTTCTAACAAAAAGCTTTCAAAAAATTTTGACCATTAAAAAATCAAAAATAGAAATTGAACCAATAAGAGAAAAAAGCTTTCTACCAATGACTAAAAGCTCTAAATAACAACGCCAAAACATAAACCTTTCAGTCTTAATGTTCCTACTATTTGTATGAATCAACCTTTTGTCATTAAATCGTGATCATTTCTGTCAAAATTTCCATAAAATAATGTTCTTGTCTATTATTCATAAAAAGCATGTCAAATTATTTTACTTTATTTCCTTTAAAAGTGAGGATGACAAATGCAAATCAACATATGTTTAGAGAATACACCGCTGTAAAACTTCATTACGTCCCTCGTAACTACATTCAACAAATACAACCCTGCTAACCAAATGAAACAAATTTAAGACAATGAATATTTTCTGAGTCACCAGTCCTCCGTGTAATAGAAATTCTACTTGTCAACACTGTTGATTTTATTTGATTTTCAGTCGCCCATTTCATTTTATTCATTCATTCTATTGGAAATACAAAATTGAAACAAATTTCCTTTTAACTCTAATGCAATTGTACATGGACAACAAAATGACTGAGGAATTTAAAAATATCACTTGCAGATTGTGGAATCACCATTATGACTAGAAGCAGAAGAAGTTACTTGGAATTTATATAATTTTCTCTTTTTCACAATTATAATTCAATTTTCACGGTAATAAATTGTTTGGGAACAGATTACACATTAGGCTTTCTTTTAAATCTCTGTTATGAGTTGCAGGGATTCCCAAATTCCAGTTTTATAATCTGAAATCCTACAATTGTTCTAAACAGGATCTCATATTTCATTAACCTCTTAATTGATTTTGGTGATTAACAATTGTTGACTCTCTAGGATGAAGGAGATGAAAGAAACTGGGACTCTTTGAACAAAGGAAGAATTCATAGAAAAATGGATGAAGAGTTATTTCAAATAAATCAGGTTTAGTAATACTTGCTGGTCATGTCAATCTGCATACAATGTTACAACATGTCAAAAATGTCAAGAAAAGTCAGCCATTCAGAAGCCTTTTTTCTGTATTAGTTGATAGAATGGTTTGTTGTTTTTCTTTAATACAGCTCTGATTTTAGATGACAGACCTCGATCCACCCTATGTATTGTGCTTAAATATGTACATTGAATTTCTTTTTAACAGATTTGGCATCAATCAGTAATTTAAACACAAAAAAAGACCTACAATCCTTAAATATGATATTTTCGAAGAAAAAAACAAATAATTGTTTGTAGATCTTTCTATGCTAATTGTAAGCAAAGATATGTATAGAAATTATAGTTGTAAAGAAAATGGATGTTGTCAATATAAGGAAAAAAAATCCAATTAATAAAAAATTGCTCTTCAAATAAAAAAAATTGTTCTAACTCATCATAACTGCGATAATGAAACTGTACTAAAATGACACAAATTTTCTATTCTTCATGCTATGTCGAGTGTAAAATTCTTAAACAAAGAAAATTCTTGTCAATAGTACCTAATCAATTGATGAAATTGTAAACCCAAAAATAGTCACTGCCATACAACTGTTCACCGATAGAATTTCCATATTAACAACCACCTTATAATAATTTTTACGTGCAATTTCTAAATCTAAATCAATCACCTTTGTGATAACCTGCTGAGAATCTGTGTACATTTATAGGATTAATTCTCGTCAATCGATAACATTTTCTATACATATTTCTACTGTCTATGAAATTTAAAAGTTATAAGCATTACTAAATTCTAAAGAAAGAAAAGAAAACCTCATCTGTCTGAAAATTTGAGAGAAAAAGCCTCAGAGTGGTGTAGGTTTAACCCTTTCCAGTATCCTTCCATCAATGATCTTATTTTGTGTTTTTAAATCCAAAATCAGCAGCATGCCAAGTTTCAGTGAAGTACATGAATGCATTGATATGTTAGTCTCAGCGATAAATCCAGCAAATGGTAATCTTCATTGACCGTTTTCAGTCAAGACAGTTATCAATATCTTTAACCCAGCATAATTAGAGACTAGATTTACTAACAGATTGCAAGAGGAATTTTTAATTTTCTTATAAATTGTGCAAAATATTGTCATTTTAAAAACAATTCTTACTTCTGCATTTTATATAAAATTGCTATAAGACTTTCACAATTTTTTTTTACAAAGATCACATGTAACTCATGAACCATTCATTATATATTAGTATGCATGAAGCAAGCCAGCTAGTGCCATGTTTTTTTTTAACAAAAACTGTTGTGTACATGGTAATTTAAAATTTTTCTTTAGTACAAAAAAAAATGTATTACTGAATTACTTATATTAAAGGGAGATAATTTAATAACATAATCAATGATCCAACAAGATTTTTTCCCCTTTTATTTAATTTTTCAACTATTAGGTCCGAGTACACAGTTATCGTCCTTTGATTTTCGTTGTCCACGAATAAAGTCCCTAGTGTGGACAGTGTGTTGCTTGCCAATTTTTTTAGTACCCCTTCCAAATGTATTTCTTCATGTTTTATGCCTCAAATAGCAAGTAGGGGGATGAAATTACACTGTAAAAAAAATTGGGTCATGAATTGTAAAGTAAAGTAGTGATTTGGTCCAGCTGAAAAAGGTTAAAAATTAGCACTTCGGAAGCTGTCAAAAGATTTCAAGACCCCCTTAACATAGAATTGTCCATATTTTGAGTTAGAGCCGATGAAGTTTTCTATAATTTTGATATAATTTGTCCCAAAAGTAGTACAACACACTGTAAAAATATTATTGAGAAAGCGCAGGTGGGATTTTTTTTATTTTCATTTATTGTCTAAAAGAAATGCACTACGAAATAACTGTGTACTCGGACCTAAGAGGCGAAATCAGTAAATATAGAATCTGTGCTTTGGCAACTTTCCTGAATGATTTAATGGTGTCAATTTGTCAAATAGCATGAAACTAAAGGATTTAAACTTTTATTTGATAGAAATTCTGCAAAAATTACCCATTTTGGCATTATATGGTCAAAATAGGCATTTCAAAGCTTTTTCAATTTTGATGCATAAGTGGCATTCTGACTTTCTATGTGACAGGTTTTCCTGTGTCAATATTTGTGTTTCTATGCTTTAACCCAGTTGAATTACTCATTTGTGAACTCTGAATCTACAGAAAATAAGATTATCTCGGACAATATGTGCAAAATGTGATGTATAAATGACCCTCGTCTAACGGCCTGTTTGGATCAAGTTAAATGTGAGGACCTTGGTACATAAAAGTTGAAGTCCATAATAAAGATTTCACTAAATTTGTATTAAAAGCACTTCACAATGTCTTTTGTATCTGTTTCATTTCACATAGTATCTTTCTTTTCTTATGTTAAATAGCAAGTGGTTCAAATATAAGCCTGTTGAGGCTAAAATTGCATGCAAGTTTTTCACTAAAAAGTGAAAAATCTTTGTATCAGACCATACTGTCTGCAAAAAAGTTGAATGCAAGAGGCCTTTTATGCTCAGATTTATTGTATCATGTAACCTGAGTATAGAAATTATAAAAAAGACACAAATTTTTATTTCCTATAGCTTCAGTATGCATTTTTAAATGTAAATATGTGCTACGGCCTAAATTGACCCTAAATTATTTTCAGTCTTACTTGGCTTAAGACCCTTTTATACTAATATGGTATGCTATTTGTGATTTTTCTTTCCATTTAAAGTACATTTAATACATATGTAAGGATTATTTACAACCAAAAAACTTCACAAATTTAAAATTGCTGGAAAATATTACATCTTCATGTAAGGCCCCCCTTCATTGGAAAACCTCCATTTTTTGGCACAGGCTCATATAAATTTGACTTTTAAATAATTGTGATAAGTCTGATAAATCAAATGAGTATTCTATTGCTTTAAATACATAATATGTCATATATTAAGGCATTTAAAATGTAATTTTTTGCAATATTTAAATTTTTAAAGCCCCAAATGTTGATAGTTGAAATTTTTCAATTTTAACGTCAAAATTTAACACGCGAAGTTGAATATAGAATTTATCATATTGTCTATAATATGTATCCTATTGCCATGAAACTTTGTCAGCAGTCTCATAATTTATTAAGCTTTGGTCATACCAAGTTTTATTAAGATTGGTCAAATTTTTCTATCCTATTAGGTCCGAGTACACAGTTATCGTCCTTTGATTTTCGTTGTCCACGAATAAAGTCCCTAGTGTGGACAGTGTGTTGCTTGCCAATTTTTTTAGTACCCCTTCCAAATGTATTTCTTCATGTTTTATGCCTCAAATAGCAAGTAGGGGGATGAAATTACACTGTAAAAAAATTTGGGTCATGAATTGTAAAGTAAAGTAGTGATTTGGTCCAGCTGAAAAAGGTTAAAAATTAGCACTTCGGAAGCTGTCAAAAGATTTCAAGACCCCCTTAACATAGAATTGTCCATATTTTGAGTTAGAGCCGATGAAGTTTTCTATAATTTTGATATAATTTGTCCCAAAAGTAGTACAACACACTGTAAAAATATTATTGAGAAAGCGCAGGTGGGATTTTTTTTATTTTCATTTATTGTCTAAAAGAAATGCACTACGAAATAACTGTGTACTCTGACCATTTAAAAAAAAAGTTTCACTCATTAAACAAAAAAAATTTCAGTTTTCTTTTTTTTTAAATCTCATAATGAGTTATTATGCTTTGACCCAACTAAAATGATAACTTAGAAAGTGAGGGTGAAATAATTTTGATTACATTGCACTTGCTTCATACTAACAACCTTTCACTCACTAGCAGTGGGATTTGATCAGTTTGAATAAATGTATTCAAACTTCTACATGTAAAAAAATTCTGGCTAATTAGTATAGTGAAAGGGCAAAGCCTATTGTATAAACATAGTAAATTATACCATTGTACAAAAAGTCTATACCATATCATTGCATCACATGAAATCTCATATCAGGAAATATACACTGAAAGACCTATTCAAATATTACACCAAAAGTTTCAATTTAACAACAAATTACATAAAATATTTAGATTCTGATAGCACATTTAATTATCAGAGGACTAGACTAGAGTATATAAATGTTTTATTGATATCAGAAGACAGTGCATTGCAACAATCAATAACTATTCTATTCTCTTTCATTTATTTACTATGTAAAATTACAAAGTAAATTGTATCACAATAAATTGATGTTAGCGTATATTTGGTCCCACTGGTAATACATACAAATTTGACTGGTATTTTATTGTTGTTATCATACAAATCATACAGCAGACAGCCATAAAAATAACTATAGTCATACATAGTCAAAATAACATCAGAACAAAATCTAAAATACTAAGTTTAATTGTAAAGTGAAAATAATCATAAATAATTCAAATTTAATCAAACTAATTAACCTATCCTTTTTTATATGGTTAATGATTCCTTATCAATATTTGCAGTTATTTTGTGTGGCTCCCATACTGGTCATAAAAATGGGACAATCAAATATCGTTGTTGTTAGTTTCTGCCATCCATTTTTATTGTGCATTAAAAGATATACTATTATAATAATCAGTCAATAAAAATGAACAAAATCAAAGATATTATCAACTTACTTAAACAAGAAAACCAATATTGACAATTTGTGCATTTAAAATCATAAAACAGTCCTATTCTAAAACATTTCACTATTCAGATTATTAGTACTTGAATAGTATTAAGTAAGCATAATAATCAGTCATCCTGGGACAATTACTGACTTTTTGGCGTTATCAAGAAAAATTCACAGGAATAGTCTAAAAAATGTTATTCTCTGTTATTTTTCTTCAAATAAACTTAATTTGTCCAACATTATTACATAAATAGTCTATAAGAAAAATGTAGCATAGTTTGGTACTACCAGAAGATTGTAGGAACACACTACCAGAATATAGTAGTAAACACTGGTGGAGGAATGTAGGAACACACTACCAGAATATAGTAGTAAACACTGGTGGAGGAATGTAGGAACACACTACCAGAATATAGTAGTAAACACTGGTGGAGGAATGTAGGAACACACTACCAGAATATAGTAGTAAACACTGGTGGAGGAATGTAGGAACACACTAATGTTGTGGATGTATGGCTGCTTAAGGAACACACTTAAATGAAGGGATGTTAGAAACACACTACCATAATAAAGAATTTTAGTAACAGAAGTGTATTGACACACTAACAGAGGTATGTAATAACACACATTAACTTAATAACAAACAAACTAAGGAATGAAGTAACATACTTAAACCAAACCTTAGTAACTTACTTAAACCAAAAGACAAACCTTAGTCACTTACTTAAGCCAAAAGAGAAACCTAAGTCACATACTTAACCCAAAAGACAAACCTTAAATTACTTAAACCAAAAGATAAACCTTAGTCATTTACTTAAACCAAAAGACAAACCTTTAAGTCACATACTTAAACCAAAAGACAAACCTAAGTCACTAACTTAAACCAAAAGACAAACCTTAGTCACTTACTTAAATCAAAAGACAAACCTTAGTCACATACTTAAGCCAACAGACAAACCTTTAAGTCACATACTTAAACCAAAAGACAAAACATTAGTCACTTACTTAAACCAAATCAAAGCACGAAAGCGCTGTAAAGGCAGTTAATTACAGGTTGTGTGTATTTTAAGTCCAGTTACTAGTATATCATTATCTTGCATAGTACAGTGTACTTATCAGAGGTGGCTTTCAGTATTTAAGATTTAGAGTTCTCTAATGATATTGAATAAGTTTTATGAATGTCATATTCTGAGCACTATATGAAGGTGATTGTTCTCACTTGTTTATGAACTAGTGCATTATGTCCAGTTTGTACCTTTTTTTATCTATGTTTATAGTCAAATTAGTTATCAAAGGTACCAGGATTATAATTTAATACGCCAGACGTGTGTTTCGTCTACATAAGACTCATCAGTGACGTTCAGATCAAAATAGTAACAAAGCCAAACAAGTACAAAGTTGAAGAGCATTGAGGACACAAAATTCCAAAAAGTTGTGCCAAATACGACTAAGGTAATCTATTCCTTGGATAAGAAAATCCTTAGTTTTTTCATTGGCAATCATAACACATGTCCTTATTTATATAATGATCTATATTCAACGACCTCAGGTACAAAAAAAATGTATGTAACTAAACTATGATGGGAAACCTTTGACTTCTTTCTTTATATAAACTTTTGATTTGGTACCATAGAACTATGTAGAGTAAATGTACATTGCAACATGTCAACTCTTTCAACTCCAAGCAAAATTATATTTCCAAGCATAAAGTAATTTATGAATGAAATAAAATGCTCCGCTGGGGCGCAGCTTGATACGACCGCAGAGGTCGAACCCTGAACAGTTGGGGCAAGTATGAACACAACATTCAAGCTTGATTCAGCACTGAATTTGGATTGTAATTAAATATTTGACACAGCATAGGTTTCTGACACAGAATGAAAGTGGTCTAAGATACTTAAAAAAATTTAATTTACCTATTCAAACCATATCATTATTATTTGCTTTTATATATGTAGGACTCTAAAGTGCGATGGGGACGCTAAAACGCGATAGTCACGCTAAAGTGCGATGGTCTACGCTAAGGTGCGATGGTTTGATACGCTAAAGTGCGATGGTCTGTGCTATTTAATGGAACACGCTAAAGTCCGATGCATCAATACGCTAAAGTGCGTTTTCCCGATAACAGTGGAAATCAACAAACATGATAAAGCGGATTACCGTAAAAGTGACGCTGTGTATGAAACACTTTGAAAATCATATTTTCCAGTATTTCGGTAAGATAAATTTATAAATTAAAGTAATGTAAACTAATTTTTGCTTGTTGAACGTACAGTGGCAAATATCACATGCATATATACAGAACGAGCATACGCATGACCATTTGATCATTTATACTTAAATAATTTTAGTATTTCTACTATTTATGTTAAGGTTGCAAAATGTAATTCAATTAACTAAAGAGGAAAAGGCCATTCTGGAGATGGCTCACTTGGACGTTGAGGAATTGAATTCGTCCATATTTAATTTAGCAGCTCATTCTATGTTTGTAGTTACATGTTATGAACTTGCGCGAAATAAAGTCTACTTTTGTACTTTCTAATGAAATCATTCTTAGACTATAAAACATTTTTTTACAATATGGTTCGTCATTTCTGTTAAAGATATGGATATACGTCAATTAGACAGTAACCTAACATCCAGAGCTAATGAGGCAACTCTCCATCCTAGACCAAATGTCATTATTGTAAGCAACTATAGGTTACCGCATGCCTTTAACGCGGAGCATTGGCTTACAGCGCATAGTATTCTATAAAGACCAAAGGGCAAAAAAACGACCAGTGTAAAACCTGACTATTTACAAAACAATAAACGGAAAACAAATATGAAATACAGCAACAAGCGACTTCCACTGAATTACAGGTTGCTGGCTTGAGACAGGTTCATAAAGTATATACTAGCTACTGCAATGTAACCATTACACTCTTTTGACAACTATCGTACTTTAAATAAAAAAAATAAGACAAATATCCACCCAAGAACAAATGTCATTGATAAATGCAACTAATAACTGTACGGCCTTTAACGTGGAGACTTGGTCCACGCCGCATAGCCAGCTATATAGGGCCAAACAATGACCAGTGTAAAACAAATCAAAAGAGAAAGACAAGGGCTTGATTAATAAACATAATGATATACGAAAATCTTCACTAATAGGAACACAGCAACAAACGAAACCAGTGCCTGAACCCCATTCCCGTTACATCATCGCACATTAGCGTGCTATACTATCGCAATTTAGCGTGTTATACTATCGCACTTTAGCGTGTAATACCATCGCACTTTAGCATATGACACCATCGCACTTTAGCGTATACCATCCCACTTTAGCGTAACCATCGCACTTTAGAGTACCATCGCACTTTAGAGTTCTACATATATAAATCAGAAATAACCAATTTAAAATTGAAAATTTTAAAGAAAAAAGAATCCCCCCCCCCAAATTTTTTGAACCCCCTTATGATTCATCACCCCAAAACTCAATCCCAGCCTTCCCTTTGTGGTATGGTACCTTGCAGTACAATTTCAGAGAGATCCATACACTTGAACACATGTTATTGTCTGGAAACTAGAAAAATGCTTGTTTTTTGGCCCTTTTTTGGTCCCAAATTCCTAAACGTTTAGGGCAATTACCCCCAAACTCAAACCCAGCTTTCCCTTTGTGATATGGAACCTTGTAGTACAATTTCATAAAGATCCATACACTTACACACAAGTTATTGCCATGAAACTAGAAAAATGCTTGTTTTTTGCCCCTTTTTGGCCCCTAATTCCTAAAATTTGGAGGCAATTACCCCCAAAATCAATCCCAGCATTCCCTTTGTGATATGGAACCATGTGATACAATGTCAGAGAGATCCATAGACTTACACACAAGTTATTGTCATGAAACTAGAAAAATGCTTGTTTTTTGTCCCTTTTTGGCCCCTAATTCCTAAACTTTGGAGGTAATTACCCCCAAAATCAATCCCAGCAATCCCTTTAATGTGGTATGGTACTTAGCAGTACAATTTCAGAGAGATCCATACACTTGAACACAAGTTATTGTCTGGAAACTAGAAAAATGCTTATTTTTGGCCCCTTATTCCTAAACTTTTTGGGCAATTACCCCCAAACTCAATTCCAGCTTTCCCTTTGTGATATGGAACCTTGTAGTACAATTTCATAAAGATCCATACACTTACACACAAGTTATTGCCATGAAACTAGAAAAATGCTTGTTTTTTGCCCCTTTTTGGCCCCTAATTCCTAAAATTTGGAGGCAATTACCCCCAAATTCAATCCCAGCATTCCCTTTGTGATATGGAACCTTGTGATACAATGTCAGAGAGATCCATAGACTTGCACACAAGTTATTGTCATGAAACTAGAAAAATGCTTGTTTTTTGCCCCTTTTTGGCCCCTAATTCCTAAAATTTGGAGGCAATTACCCCCAAAAATCAATCCCAGCATTCCCTTTGTGATATGGAACCTTGTGGTACAATGTCAGAGAGATCTATACACTTACACACAAGTTATGTCTGGAAGTTACAAAAATGCTTATTGTTGGCCCCTTTTGGGCCCCTAATTCCTTAACTGTTGGTACCATAACCCCCAAAATCAATCCCCACTTTCCTTTTGTGGTATTGAACCTTATTTTAAAATTTCATTGAGATCCATTCACTTAAACTAAAGTTAGAGTGCGAAAACTAATGTGTCTTCGAACGACGACGACGCCCACGTCATACCAATATACGACCACAAAAATTTGTTTGCGGTCGTATAAAAAGGAGTTCTTAATTAAGAAATAAACTGATTCGCTGAGCGCAGCTGGATACACCCGCAGAGGTACTACCCTGAACAGCTGGGGCAAAAATGGACACAATATTCAAGATTGATACAGGTCTGAATTTGGATTGTAATTAAATATTTGACATATTATAGTTTCTGAATAAATGTAGTCAATGAACTTGAAATCGGTTATATGAATTGAATTTATATTCAATTAAAGATTTCTTGCTGTTGTGCAATACACTGTGCTGTTGTGCAATACTTAATAAATCTGTTGCCAGACTATAAAGTTCAATTTCTTCTCAATGTCATATTTGAAATTTATGAAAATCAATAGGGAGATTACATCAATAGCTATAAATAATTCACCAAAGTTTCATGTGAACTGCTTAAAGCATTTTTGAGTTGTTGTCCAAAAACTGGAAAATCCCCCCTTTTTTAATGAATAAAACCCCATAACTCAGAAATGTAAAATCTAAAATTAATAAAATTCTAAAGGGAGCTCACGGATTGATAATTTAGTCTAAGATGCAAGATTTTTTTATCAGTTGTTAGTGGCTTTGAACTAGCTGTCAGTAACTGCGAGTACTCTCAGATTTGTACTTAGTGTCTTTTTGTTGTTTGGATGTACAACTACCCGACCACGTCCACTTGTATTTATCCATCTGATGAGTTTAGCCTCTTTCAACTGATTTTTATAGTTCTTTCTTATATTGTACTATTACACCACTGTCCCAGGTTAGGGGGAGGGTTGGGATCCCGCTAACATGTTTAAGCCCGCCACATTCTGTATGTACATGTATGTGCCTGTCCCAAGTCAGGAGCCTATAAAAGTGTAATTCAGTGGTTGTCGTTTGTTTATGTGTTGCATATTTGTTATATTTGTTCATTTTTTTACATAAAATAGGCCATTTGTTTTCTTGTTTGAATTGTTTTACATTGTCATTTCTGGGCCTTTTATAGCTGACTGTGCGGTATGGGCTTTGCTCATTGTTGAAGGCCGTACTGTGACCTACAAAATGTATAGCTGTTAATTTCTGTGTCATTTGGTCTCTTGTGCATGTGTGGAGAGTTCTCTCATTGGCAATCATACCACATCTTCTTTTTTATATTTACATCAACAGATATAAAAAATTCACCAAAGTCAAGGTGAGACAACAAAACTTAGTTGTAAGATCTCTGAAATTTTTTACAGGGTACGAGTTTTTCTCATTGTTGGAGATTGTACGGTGACAGTAACACCTGTAACTGCTTAAACCCATTTCTTATGCACATTTGTTTGATAAACTCACTGAATATCATACCACATCTCCTTATTTTTATATGCATTACAATTTACATGTGCATGTAATTGTAAATATATATATATATCAGTACAAAATTCATTGCGTCACTTTTATTTATGCATCCTTTGGCACAATACAAGTTCTAAAATTACACAACATAAAACAACTAAATGTTATTTCAGATGAAAGTTTTGTTTCAGATCCATTCATAGGATTTATTAGAATTTTGTATGTTTTGCCAAGTCCAATAATTCGCTCTATGTGACATAGAGACATAGTTGACTAAACCACCAGGTGTCGAACATTCAAGAATTTTCAGTGTTTCTGTTTTTATTTGATGAAAAGGTTGCCTGAGCTCTAGGAGCTTTAGGTTTTATCACGGGATATTCTGTGCTGTCAATAATAATCCAAGTCGTAGGAAACTTTAATTTGAAGTTGGATGGTGAAAAATACCTGACTAAACCACTAGAGGGCCAAGTGTTAGCCTCACACCACTGTTTAGACATAAAAACAATCCATGTATACACAATATTCTTAACACTAGATTCAATCTAGAATCTAGACAGTTCAAAGTTGGTTGTATGATGCCTCAGTTTCATCAAAGTCATTAAAAAAACTGATTTTCAACTGACACCCTATCAATTTGAAAATATATGTATCTCAAACAATGTGCTGCTGGACCAAGTGTGGTCAAAACAAATAAAAATTTAGTATACAACTCTAAACCGGTATAAAAATGCATGGCTGTGTCACGTGTCTTCATTTCAAAATTCTCTGCTGAAAACATAGGCATTGATGGTGTTTGCGTAATTCCATCTGTGAAGCTCAACATTAGCTCGGCAGTTGGTGGTGGACAGTCATAAATCCTTTCTGCAGTATGAATTACTTCTTCAGGAAAACCAACTTTACAATCAAAACTTTCCTCTAGATTTCTACTACAATATTCATCAAGTTTAGTTCTTTTGTTTTCACAGGAAACTGCCCTGATTTTTCTTTTTGCGGACGATTCAGTCTCTTGCTTGGTCCAGGAAAATAGGCTGGGAATTGCAGTAGACTTAAGTCTCTGTATGGTGGGTTTGCGCCCTGAAAAAGGTTATAAAACATTAGTTTTTTTATAATTAAATGAACTTCCATTAGCAATGTATACTTTGTACTACCTGGCGAAATATTAACTAGATTTATTCATTACAATCTGGATAAAACTATGTTTGCCTGATTCAATGTATGTTATGTAAATCCAAAGGACAAACAATGAGAGACTTATGCAACAAACGTACATTGTTTGTACCTAAATAACTATAATATAGATGAGAGCATGTCATTGTTTTGTTCCTGTTAACATTGTCATTGATATTTTTCAAGAAAGTCTATGAGGCATAGCTTATGCATTCCTGTCACTACTACATTAGCATAATTACTGCTAAAATAATTCTCAGTATAATATACCTCTTGTAAGAAATCATTATAATTGTAGCAATCACCAAAAAATCTCAAACAGATCACATTGAATCGTAATCCAAAAAATTATGACGTCTTGAATTACCCACCCCGTTTTATTCTAAATTACTAAAACGATAATTGCGGTTGTAAACAGACTTTGGTTTATTCGCATGGCGATTACATATATAACTATATATTTCACAAAGAAAATAGAGTTTTACCATGAATAGTTTCCTGCACGTAGTCTTTTTCAGTAAAACGTGCCTTGCAAACAACAGCTGATTGAGATGGACTCCACGATATCATCGTGTTCTCGTTCAATCTGCGTATGGGCCATGGCGTTGATCCAACTTTTCCTTCTTTTTAAATCATTTGGAAATGCATGTCCTCCTCTTAAATGACATCCAGGTACACAACAACAAGTACTTGGCATCGTTAATTAAAAATATAACTGAAATAGTTGCACAGTGCAGAAACCGGAAGTAGAGGAACAGGATCCGCTACCACGGCGCCACCTATTCAGGAACGATAATTTGCTACTTTATATAACTGCGAAAATAACGTTAGACGGGTTCACGTGCATAAACAGAAATGCGCTTTAAATTGTATAATATAATTCATGTTCAGTCGACCTTTAATTATTATATCAACGACTGAAATGATTTATAAACATCTAGATTGCAGATAACACTCGAAATTAACCCGAGCTCTTTCCACACGGAATTCAAATAATTCTAGTTTGTCAATCGGTTGACTGCTTATAATGCAAAATACAAATAAACCAAAAGTTTTTAAAACTAACAAAATACAATGATCGCTTCTCTATTTCCCAATGTAAATGAAATGAAACAAAAAACATTTTATATCGCAATAAGAAGAGGAGAGAATTCAACATTTCCGGATCTACTTGGAGTCTAATGACCCCCCACGTAGATAAGTTGGATATCGCGGAAGGAAGGATTAACCCGGCAACTAGAAAGGCATTAAAGCACTGCCTTTAAAAACAAACCTTAGTAACTTACTTAAACCAAAAGACAAACCTTAGTCACTAACTTAACCCAAAAGACAAACCTTAAATAACTTAAACCAAAAGATAAACCTTAGTCACTTACTTAAACCAAAAGACAAACCTTTAAGTCACATACTTAAACCAAAAGACAAACCTTTAAGTCACATACTTAAACCAAAAGACAAACCTTTAAGTCACATACTTAAACCAAAAGACAAACCTTAGTCACTAACTTAAACCAAAAGACAAACCTTAGTCACTTACTTAAATCAAAAGACAAACCTTAGTCACATACTTAAGCCAACAGACAAACCTTTAAGTCACATACTTAAACCAAAAGACAAAACATTAGTCACTTACTTAAACCAAAAAACAAACCTTGGTCACTTACTTCAACCAAAAGACAATCCTTAAGTCACTTACTTCAACCAAAAGACAAACCTTAGTCACTTACTTCAACAAAAAGACAAACCTTGACTTAATTTCAGTTAAATTTATGTACAAAGTAAAATAACAAAAATACCGAACTCCAAGGAAAATTCAAAACAAAAAGTCTCTTATCAAATGGCAAAATTAAAAGCTCAAACACATTAAACTAATGGAAAACAACTGTCATATTCCTTACTTGGTAAAGGCATTTCCTTTTGTAGAAAATGGTGGATTAAACTTGGTTTTATAGCTAGCTAAGCCTCTCACTTGTATGACAGCCATATAGAATTCTATTTTATTGACAACAATGTGTAAGCAAAACAAACAAACATAATAGGTAAAAACGTCAAAAATTGGGGAACAGCAGACAACATTGTGTTATAATCTTAATTACTATAAAAACAAATAATTATTTCAACAAAGAAAAACAAAATGGCATCTAGACACTCTATAGACAAAGTTAATAAGCAAAAATGAAAGAAAGAATACAAAAAAGAACATAGCACAATAACACAATGGCGGGATGTACAGTACCTAGCCACGCCAAAAATATATATACCAAAAATTGACTAAACAGTAAAGGTTAAAAATATATAAGACAAACTTAAACCAATTGAGCAAATAAAAAATGATTATGTGTATATTCTAGTCTTGTCTAGGTCTTACATACAAAATGTTGATTTTATTAAATAGAGGGATTGTAGAAAGGCTGGGGATCTATCAAAGCCATCACTCAGTGCACTAACAATACAAATCAATTTTTCTTTTAAAAATAAGGAGATGTGATATGATTGCCAATGAGACAACTATCCACCAAAGTTCAAATGAATTAGATGCAAGTAATTATAGGCAATCCTACCGCCTTCAACAATGAGAAAAACCCATACTGTATAGTCGGCTTTAAAAGGCCCCAACATAAAAAATATGAAACAATTCATCATTATTCCTTAGTCAATTAGTATTTACAATGCTTACTCATCTTTCAAAACGTTCATTAAGGTACAAAAATGTAATTATAGGTTAATTGAAATGAGTTCAAGGTCACAAGCAATATCATTTGTCATTATGAACAATATAAGGATGGCTGTAGATTAATGTGGCTGATATGCATTTCTCATTATTATAAAGAAAATGAGTTTTGGTCAGATGAGTCCCAAATGGTTTGTTCTAAAGGAAAGACAATTATTACCATGTCAACTTTTATCACCGAGGAGCATGGAAATTTGTTACTATGCATCCTTACACATACATTAACTTTTCCAAAGAGAATTCCAGTTGATTTTCATCAGCAATAAAACACAATAAAACAGAAATAAATAATGATTGTATGAAAAATAAATCTGAATTGGAAAAGTGAGGTTTTATTTTTTGTACTTAAAATACAGTAGACTATATATTCTATTAAGAATATTCATGATAACCGTGTATTCCACTGCACAGAGGGAGGTATATGGATAACACACACATGTTAGGGAACATTACTATTTCATAATGGGTCTAAACATAATGTTCAAGATCATATTACAGATACATATCATAAAGATCAAGATTGGTGACAAGGAAATACAGACGGCTTTTTGAAATGGATGAGACAATTGAACACAGTAAATATGGGACATTAATGGATTTCACAAGATATTGTCCATTAAGATTTTTTTCTGCCTGCTCTTTTGTATGATTTCTATCTCCTGAAGGAATCAAAACCATATCCTATGATTTTGAAATTACTTGCCAACTATTTGTCTTGTTAATGATTATTTTTACTATAAGAACTGATAGAAATAATAAAGAAAAGAATGAATTAAACAATAAAACATGGACAGATAATGTAAACAATCAATATCCATTTCCTTTCTAAAACGAACAAGAGAAAAGATTGTATTGTTAGAACCAAATTCAGTTGCGGATCCAGAAATTTTCATAATGGGGGCCCACTGACTGCCATAAGAAGGGGCCCGCTCCAGTCATGCTTCAGTGATTCCCTATATGATCAACCAAATCTTTTCCACAAAAAATGGGGGGCCCCTGACTAAATCCACCTCTGAAATTCCTTGTTGGTTAAATTCAGTGTGGTGCACATTCCTTTTCCACTTTGTGTCTTACTCAGGTATATATGTGTGTCTTACTCAGGTATATATGTGTGTCTTACTCAGGTGTATATGTGTGTCTTACTCAGGTATATATGTGTGTCTTACTCAGGTATATATGTGTGTCTTACTCAGGTATATATGTGTGTCTTACTCAGGTATATATGTGTGTCTTACTCAGGTATATATGTGTGTCTTACTCAGGTATATATGTGTGTCTTACTCAGGTATATATGTGTGTCTTACTCAGGTATATATGTGTGTCTTACTCAGGTATATATGTGTGTCTTACTCAGGTATATATGTGTGTCTTACTCAGGTATATATGTGTGTCTTACTCAGGTGTATATGTGTGTCTTACTCAGGTATATATGTGTGTCTTACTCAGGTATATATGAGTGTCTTACTCAGGTATATATGTGTGTCTTACTCAGGTATATATGTGTGTCTTACTCAGGTATATATGTGTGTCTTACTCAGGTATATATGTGTAAAGTGTCTCATGTAAGAAACGTATAAATCTGTAACTGCACACTACTCATTCAAAATTAAATGCACTCCTCTTCTTTACATTCCAATTTCAATTAAAATTTCAAACAGTAAATGCATACTATAACATTGCTTCTGCTCATTACTCAATGATTTTCCATGTGACTTTCAATTCATCTGAGAAATTCGGTAATCATTTGCATGATGATGAACAATAAATTCAGCAGGGAAAGATTGGTTCTGGACACAAACACTATTGAAAAAAGAAAATAAATGTCTTATTTATCTATTTTATTTGTTTTGAGACGTTTTAATTATAGCTCCTCATTCTCCTGATGGAACAATTTTAATTATTGATAGTAATTAGTGTCTCTGGAATAATGCATAATTAAAATCTTTGTAAAATGCATTAAACTCAAACCAAGAACTATTCCCCAAGTGCTGAGTTAAATAAAGGTTTGGCTAATGCAGATACACAATCCAAACAATGGTACCTCAGAGATGGAAACTCAAGTTGGAAGAGTAATATTCAAAATATCATACAAATATATTAATCAATAACAATTTACTTGATCACTCCAAGTAAACTGAACAAGGTCATTCAAGGTGTATGATTCAAGGTATACGATTCCAAGGACATATTGCTTTGTCATACTATGTCTTCTTAAGGTGTTCATAGTGATGGATTCCACCAAACTACTAATTTGTGGTCACTGTGTATCCTAGTCCTTGGGATGTTCACATTGATGACTTCAATGTTCCAACTGTTTTGTGATGTTGTTTCTATGGCTGAACCTTTTTTTGATATGCAGATCATGATTTAACAGAATATTAGCTTAACCAAATCTAATGACACAACAAACTAGATTAGAACCATTAATATCAGGCAAACAAAAGGAAAGTTGTAATCAAGCACATATTACATCCCTGCTGTGAGAGCATAATAAGTTTTATCCAATAAATGTTCAAGGGTACTTGACCTTTAACCTAACTCTGATAATAATATGTGACCCTTTTGAACCTTTGATCCCAAAAGGCTGGAATCCATTTATATGATTGGTCAATACCAATTATTAGAACAGTAACTAAAAGCAATTTTCAATAACAAATTATCACAAAGGTATCTATAATTATAATCTGACCAATTTCTGATATAACTTAATGGAAAGAATTAACCAAAATAATTCTCTGTAAATTAATTTGATGTAATTTCAGATAATTGCATTTTTACACCTACTTTACAAATATGTTAGACTTGGAGCTCTGAAAATTATGGATAATTTGGAATTCTCACCTATTGGAGGAATCAATGCCTATTAGGTGTTAGGTTTGATGGTATAACAGGAAATGGAAAAGATTGCTTTTAAAAGGTTTCCAATTGATGTGTGATCTATAGCTATTTAACTTTGGTATGTAGTCAGGAACCACCTACAGATTGTCTGTGGACAATTTATACTTGATTTATGGCCAGACAGAAGTGTACAGTATTGACCAGAAACTGATTAAGATGAAGCAGGCAAATACTTGGAAGATATCAGAGGTCCTTAGATAAAAAACATGAAAATCCAGTTCTGTTTTTTTTTCCTTGTTGGTTTACTGTGTTGCAGTTTCATGCACTTTATCATTTTGCCTGATCAATGTCATTAAATCTATAACTTTAAATTTATATCTAATATTATGCAATTTTCTTCATTTTATGTATCCTGATTATAGTTTTAATGATCCTGTACCATTTTGCAGTATGATGTTGATACAAGTAATAAAACCTAATGAGGAAGGAACCTTAGGTAACTTCAAAAGACTTCTAAGTGTGGATGACAATCGCTCATATCCTACAAATTTTACAAATAGTTCCACTGAAGCAGAAAAAAAACATAATACCTTGTTTAACTATTCTATTTATTCAGTCAGTATCAATAAGGTTAAAACCTATACATATAATATCAAAGGCTGCAATATATTGATTTACAAATTTAAAAAGTTAAGGTTGATTCAACATGCAATATTTTATGATAGGAATGCATTGTAATTCAAATTGATGGGGATACTTAATTTCAATTATTGAGATATAAGAGATGGCTTAAGTGTCCTGTAGTACTCAGTGTGCTTCATTGGATAATTCAAATTATTTTGTACTAAGTGTTCAATATAACCATCAGTTTGAAAACCTCATCATGTCAAAATATTTGTAAAAAAAATTTATTACATCTCTTTGTGTTATAATAGAGGCAGAGAAAAAAATACTTTTGAAGAATTTCATAACCTAAACCAAAATGTAAATATAAAAATAAGAGATGTGGTATGATTGCCAAATTGAGACAACTCTCCACCAAATGACGTAGAAGTGATATAGATATCTCTATTCTGAGTGAGCTCCCTTTATCAGTAGATCAAATGTAAGTATTTAAAGTGTAAGTGAAATTTGATAAGCTGCTGTTCAGACTGCAATTCATGTCTTAACAATATTTTAAGATTTTGAAAATATTTTTACCTGATATTTCATAATGAATTAATGGATAAAAAATTATATTACGGTATTAAAATATAAAATTTAATATTTCCTGTGGCGTGCACATTTTAAAATGCTCAAATACAATATATATATACAGGCTATTCCTGTATATAAATAAAAGCCATGTACTATTATTGTTTCAAAGATAATCGAAAAATGTTCCAATCGTTGCTTTTGTCTGGCAATACATTGTTATCTCCCTTTAATAAGTATATATCAATATTTCATTTAAGACGCTGCCTTTTCCTGCTATTAAATAAGAAATTGATAAATCTGTCGGGATGTATCTTCTACAATCCTGCCTACATTAATACTGATTCAATTGTAACTTATTAGACATATTGTATTGACTCAATACACACAAATCTTTGACATATCTGTCAGAATGTCCATGTTAATAAACTCACGAATGATCTAGACTTCATTTTATGTGCCATATATCGACAAAACAAATATGCTTAATAAGAAATCAGCAACATTAAGAAAGACACTTTTTAACAACGTTATGAAAACCAATTTCAATTCACTGTTCATCAGAAAAAAAAAATAAAGTTAATTCAATTAATTTTCAACAACTAAATTTCTTTATCTTTTGAAAACAATTTCACAAATAGCATTCAACTGTGTGGGCTCCACAGATGTAATACCTACAGACAATATTAGAGATTTTCCTTAACAGTTCAAGTTTTGAGAATTGTTGAGAATAACCTAAGGATATTATCCTGGGATTTTCTATGATATCCTCAAATTATTTTGCAAGGGACCCATATTAAATTCCGGGATGGTAACAGGGCATTGATGCATAATCGACAAGTAAGATTTCAAAATGATGTCTAAAAAAATTAAATCTAACAAAAATCATATCATTACTATGTTTACATAGGTGTAGTCAAGGTCATTATTATCCCTCACTAGTCAAGGTCATTATTATCCCTCACTAGTCAAGGTCATTATTATCCCTCACTTGTCAAGGTCATTATTATCCCCTACATTGTAAAAATATTCAAAGAGCTTGTAGTCATACTCTAAGAAAAATTCATCATGCAACTCATTAAAGAACTCGTTAAAAAAATTATATCATGGAAAAATCTAGAAGCCTTCTGTAATTACAAATTTTGATCTGTTTGCCTAATAATTTCTTCCAGGAGGCTTTTCCCATTTAATTTTCAATCAGAGTTCTATTTTGGTTCTTGTCTGTCTTCTTCATACCAAGAATAGCCACAAAGTTATCAAAATGTGAAGAAAAATTATGTTGGAAGAAATATACTCAAAATAAGGAACATTTATATATATTGGTAAATATCAGAACTAAAATATGGTATTTGTCAGGTG
Organism: Mytilus californianus; assembly: GCF_021869535.1. NCBI lineage: Eukaryota > Metazoa > Mollusca > Bivalvia > Mytilida > Mytilidae > Mytilus > Mytilus californianus. Next base: position 2,630,488 of record NW_026262581.1, read on the forward strand.
TCATTAGTTAAACCTTAGTAGATGTACTTTCATATCAAAACATCCTTTCATTTTGCTGCTTTTTTGTGATTTATAAAGGCAATAATGATCAAGTTTCAAAGGAAACATTCTTAGGAACTGTTGCGATATAATATTTATAAGTTAACCATAGTTGATGACTTAGATCAGCTCTTTCCATATACCCCGGTATTAGTTTTATGATTTCCCAAGTTATTAATTAAATGATAGGCCCGCCATTGAAACACAAGACTTGTATGTCAATGAAGTTAGATTATGATGCATGTGTTCTGACACTAGAATTCTTATTATGTTCTATTTCATACTCAGTGGAGTTTGAATTTCTACAGTTAACTTTGTCAATTTTCACCAATTACAGCAACAATACTGTTTTCCCATTTGCATGCAGACATTTTGGAGTCTTGGTCCAGAATTTAGTTACATCAAAAACAATAGCTATGTTTATCATTACAGGAATTATGATACAACTGAGACTTAAAATACTACACTTCTCTATGTCAGAATAACAATTAAAACTTGATAAATGATAACATTAGAATTCTATCTATTGATAAAAGATAACATTATAATTCTATCTATAACCAAAGTGAAATTATATGTCTGATAACATAAAACAATATTTCAGGTGTATATATATGTCATAATTTAATAAAAGGAGGGTAAGTCTACAAGAATTAATATGTCTGCTGATATTTGGAAAATATTCTTAGTGGTTTAACAAATGAGTGTATGTAAAATATCAAATAAACAATCTTGAAGCACAAAGGAGAATTTCTTTTGCTTATATGTGTCCTTAGCTTGCTGTTTATCTGTTAACAAAAAAGGACACAATATTGTTATGAAACAAGTATATATTTTCATAGGACACACAGTACATGTTCAGTGAAGCAAAAAATCTGGGTCTACACCCCACTTCGGCATTATCTATTTTATTTACATTATTGTTGAATCTAGGATTTTTGTTATTATGGCCTAACCACAAGCATGCCATGTGATAATTCGGGCAAATCCAAAAATGACAAAATTAAATATCTAGTAACTCATGCTATTTTGATCAAATCTTCAGCTTTTCATGCCCTAATGTCTAGATATTTTCCAGCATATTATGTAATGATGTTTGATTTATTTCAAGTGTTTTATGTAATACTGTCCTGCATTTCATTCCAAAAAAAAAAATAACAGAAGATATGGTATGATTGTCAATTAGACAACTGAGCTCCACCTGAGACCAAAATGACATAGAAGGTTAGCAACTCTGTTATCATATTATGTTTGAATGATTATCAGCTTTTCATGCCATAATGTTTGTAAGCTTTCCAGCATTTCATGCCATATTGTATGAATAATTTCCAGCATTTAATGCCATAATATTCAAATGATTTTTAGCATTTCGTGCCATAATGTTTGAATGATTTTCCAGCATTTCATGCCATAATGTTTGTAAGCTTTCCAGCATTTCGTGCCATATTGTATGAATAATTTCCAGCATTTCATGCCATAATACTCAAATGATTTTCAGCATTTCTTGCCATAATGTTTGACTGATTTCATGCGTTTTATGGGATACTGTTATGAAGGCTTGTATATTATATGTCATGTGATACTTTCTGGTGCAATATGATTTAATCCACTGATGTTTACTTCAAGTTAAAGGTAAACATTAATTAAGAAAAAAGCCATTGATTCTATTTCTAGTTTGTATGGTATATTGTGGTTTGCTGTTCTATTTATAGTTTGTATGGCATATTGTGGTTTGCTGTTCTATTTATAGTTTGTATGGCATATTGTGGTTTGCTGTTCTATTTCTAGTTTGTATGGCATATTGTGGTTTGTTGTTCTATTTCTAGTTTGTATGGCATATTGTGGTTTGTTGTTCTATTTCTAGTTTGTATGGCATATTGTGGTTTGCTGTTCTATTTATAGTTTGTATGGCATATTGTGGTTTGCTGTTCTATTTATAGTTTGTATGGCATATTGTGGTTTGTTGTTCTATTTATAGTTTGTATGGCATATTGTGGTTTGTTGTTCTTTTTCTAGTTTGTATGGCATATTGTGCTTTGTTGTTCTATTTCTAGTTTGTATGGCATATTGTGGTTTGCTGTTCTATTTCTAGTTTGTATGGCATATTGTGGTTTGCTGTTCTATTTCTAGTTTGTATGGTATATTGTGGTTTGTTGTTCTATTTATAGTTTGTATGGCATATTGTGGTTTGTTGTTCTTTTTCTAGTTTGTATGGCATATTGTGGTTTGTTGTTCTATTTCTAGTTTGTATGGCATATTGTGGTTTGCTGTTCTATTTATAGTTTGTATGGCATATTGTGGTTTGTTGTTCTATTTCTAGTTTGTATGGCATATTGTGGTTTGCTGTTCTATTTCTTGTTTGTATGGCATATTGTGGTTTGCTGTTCTATTTCTTGTTTGTATGGCATATTGTGGTTTGCTGTTCTATTTATAGTTTGTATGGCATATTGTGGTTTGTTGTTCTTTTTCTAGTTTGTATGGCATATTGTGGTTTGCTGTTCTATTTCTAGTTTGTATGGCATATTGTGGTTTGTTGTTCTTTTTCTAGTTTGTATGGCATATTGTGGTTTGTTGTTCTATTTCTAGTTTGTATGGCATATTGTGCTTTGTTGTTCTATTTCTAGTTTGTATGGTATATTGTGGTTTGCTGTTCTATTTCTAGTTTGTATGGCATATTGTGGTTTGTTGTTCTATTTCTAGTTTGTATGGCATATTGTGGTTTGTTGTTCTATTTCTAGTTTGTATGGTATATTGTGGTTTGCTGTTCTATTTCTAGTTTGTATGGCATATTGTGGTTTGTTGTTCTATTTCTAGTTTGTATGGCATATTGTGGTTTGTTGTTCTTTTTCTAGTTTGTATGGCATATTGTGGTTTGTTGTTCTTTTTCTAGTTTGTATGGCATATTGTGGTTTGCTGTTCTATTTCTAGTTTGTATGGCATATTGTGGTTTGCTGTTCTATTTCTAGTTTGTATGGCATATTGTGGTTTGCTGTTCTATTTCTAGTTTGTATGGCATATTGTGGTTTGTTGTTCTATTTATAGTTTGTATGGCATATTGTGGTTTGTTGTTCTATTTCTAGTTTGTATGGCATATTGTGGTTTGCTGTTCTATTTCTAGTTTGTATGGCATATTGTGGTTTGCTGTTCTATTTCTTGTTTGTATGGCATATTGTGGTTTGCTGTTCTATTTATAGTTTGTATGGCATATTGTGGTTTGTTGTTCTTTTTCTAGTTTGTATGGCATATTGTGGTTTGCTGTTCTATTTCTAGTTTGTATGGCATATTGTGGTTTGTTGTTCTATTTATAGTTTGTATGGCATATTGTGCTTTGTTGTTCTATTTCTAGTTTGTATGGCATATTGTGCTTTGTTGTTCTATTTCTAGTTTGTATGGTATATTGTGGTTTGCTGTTCTATTTCTAGTTTGTATGGCATATTGTGGTTTGTTGTTCTATTTCTAGTTTGTATGGCATATTGTGGTTTGTTGTTCTATTTCTAGTTTGTATGGTATATTGTGGTTTGCTGTTCTATTTCTAGTTTGTATGGCATATTGTGGTTTGTTGTTCTATTTCTAGTTTGTATGGCATATTGTGGTTTGTTGTTCTATTTCTAGTTTGTATGGCATATTGTGGTTTGTTGTTCTATTTCTAGTTTGTATGGCATATTGTGGTTTGCTGTTCTATTTCTAGTTTGTATGGCATATTGTGGTTTGTTGTTCTATTTATAGTTTGTATGGCATATTGTGGTTTGTTGTTCTATTTCTAGTTTGTATGGCATGTTGTGGTTTGCTGTTCTATTTATAGTTTGTATGGCATGTTGTGGTTTGTTGTTCTTTCAATAGTATAGACAAGACCTGCATACTATAAGTATTCTACCCACATCGCTCTCAACACTACATAGAGGTGTAATACCACCAAATCCTAGTACGTAACATCTGGTTTCATACGAAAAAGGGTAGAAAATAAATTCCCTTGAATTTGACAGTTGTAGGAAATTAACCCTGCATTTCATTGTAGGGGGGAAAAAATTCTGAGTCGTAAACATATACCTTGGGTGATTCAAAGCACCATTCTTTTTTTATTTGGTGTTTCTAAAAAATATTTTGGAAACTTGAGGTGACATGATTACCAAAGCTTGTTAACAGGTAGAAAAGGGGTGACAATTTGATTGGTTAACTTCCAGTGATGGTTATTATCTTATATGCAATGAAATGTGTGAAATTTTGACTGTAGTAGGACAGGATAAAACTCATGCCGAGTAGTTCTTTATTTGAAACAAAGATGAATTATTCACATTATTTTGAAAAATGCCAATTTAACAAAGACTAATAGGGAAAAAACAATGGTGGTATTACACCTAAACTAAAAAAATAACCTTTTAAAAATATTATTGTTTCTTCTTTCCATTAATCAATTAGGTTGCCAACACAGTATTAAAATATAACCTAAAATACATCATGTTTGTTCTGCACATTAACTGCTGAACTGTTATATCATCCAGGTCAATACCGTTAATATTTGTAATCAGTTTGATTGATAATATCAATTAGACCAGTATAATGAGCCCTAACAAATGACAAAATGTTTGTTCTCTGTTCTCACCGAGAAGTCATTTTAATATTGGATAATTCTAGCACATTCGTTTCCTCTTTCATTTCATATAACGGAATTTTTACCACAGGCTAAAAACAGCTTTTTCTAGTTCAAAACGGGGGTCGACAGTGAAAAACAGTGAATATTGATTTCAATTGTTTAAGTGGTTTTCGTCTCAGCATTTAATTTTGTCCTTTTATTCTGTTCTGGAGTGTGTCTGCCTGAGCCAAATTGTTAATAAGATTCTAAAATATTCATAACCTTTCAAAGAAGGTTAAATTCAAGTCTAACCCTGAAAAAATTAATGTTAACACTTGATTAGACAAACATGCAGGATGATTAATTTATATCTGACACAGCTTAAAAAACCCAAAACACCAAGTAAATGATAACTAATTTACACTTGTAGAAAATTGAGGAAATAGAAAGATTTTAAGTCTAGATTTCAACTAATAAAATCACATACATGATAAATACTGAAATTAACGTTACAATTATATCACGAAAAAATGTACAAACAGAATGTAACATATAACAAACCATTCCATTATCACTTAAGATTTCACAGTGGTCACTGCAATATCAATTTCAGTAGGAGCTATTCCAGAATTTCATTGTTGAGACCATATATATTGGTATAAATATGTATTAAAGACATAAAGTAACTTTATCAATGTTTCATCTGAGCAATGCTAATTTCAATAGTAACAGCCTAGTAAAAGTTTTAATTGAACTGTTGTAAGTCGAAAACAAAAATGGTAGCAGCACATAAAAGGTCTCTATTGTAAATTAAAATTCCCGTAATTATAGTACATTTGGTATATAGTACAAGTTATTCTTTTAAGTCCAAAAGTTTCCAAGGCATTTACATGTCATACTGAAGAATAAAATAATGTATACAAAGCCTTTATGAGAATTCAATTAATACAAACTAAATAAGGTGTAAAAAATAACCTTTATTGGTCAAAAGCCAGATATAGCCATAATAATCAAAACTGATATATATCTATTGAAAAGTATGGGAAAAAGAAGAACTGAATTATCAAATATGATAACATTTCTTTAATTGTATTATAGGATTATTCACATAAAATGTGTCTTTCTCAAGATTTGTATAATATGGTTTTATTTCTAGCTTTATTCTTAATAAAATGAGATGTAACCATAAAAACTGTCTGGTGCAATAAAAAGGAACTAAAGTTGAGGGAGAATCATCATGCAAGAAACTTGACACGGTATCAATAAGGAAAATTATATTCCAGATTCCATTATGTATTATAGAAATTTGGGGACATGCTATATTGAATATCTCTTGTCTGTCCATAAATTATGTCCAGTTGATGTGCAAAGCTTGACATATCACAATATGACAGTACACGGTATTTCTGATATCAATTTTATACAAAAATGTGACTCATCGCCAATTTACTAAGCTGGTCACATTTCTCTTGTCTTTGACACTTGCGTCTATTGGAATTTGAAATGGCGCTTAGACTGATGGATTCAGATTTTATCAAGTCATGTGTTAAAGTCTTAATTATAAAATGTGATTATGGTTAGTCGTCAATTTCATTACTAATCCGTACGGGACGTGCATTATTACCCTTCTTCTGTGATCATTACTAATTCACGTTTTTTCACGAGTTGCTAATTGCGGAAATAACTTGAGATCAACAAATTTCATTTCCTTGGTATTGAGTAACCCTATTCTAACAACCTTTATCATTGTTTAACATGGAAACAAAGAAAAAAAATCAAATTCCTAATCCATTTTTTAGAATTACTCTTGACAATCGGCTAACTAATTTAGATATTTCATTAAAAAGTGAGAGAAAAAAGGAAAGTTTGGCATAATGATGTGGCTGCCAATTCATAAGAAATGAATGCAAGTAATAATTTGTATTGCCAAAACTTAATGAAGCAATTCATTTGATATTCTGAAACAGACAAACAATCAATGCTTAGTCAAACGGATAAATAATTCCCCTCTCTATATTCATTACATTCTTCCACACCATGAAAAGCTTTTTTAGCCAAATTAAATTAACGAACTTTCTCATATCTATAAACAGACATGCACTGGTCATCTACATCTAATCATACTCATCTTGGTCAACCCTCTGTGAAATTAGACAGATTATTTGTGGACATTGAAGAGAGCTAATTCTGCCAGAAAGGCACTAGTCTATGTCCAATGAGATGTTGGAACTCTAACTCACATTAATCATCCCGTCAGAGAAAATGAATTATAATGTCGGACAATTTGATAAAATACAGAAACTTTTAGAAGTGCATGTAGCAGCACACAGCAACTTGTAAGAGTGTATACCAGAATCAAAATTGATTTTCCTGAGAAAAGTTGATTAAAATGTTACATCTTGTCCATGTTTCTATGTAATTAACTCTGAAGACCTCCATTCATCTTCGTTACAAAACCAAATGTGTGATTATAGTGAAAACCAGACTTTATTTGTACACTCCAGTATAAATCTGATCTGGAATAAATATCAGAATCTCTGCAGCTCAAATTAACCGATTATGAACATGACTTTGTAATCAAATACATGTCGACCCAGAATGTTGGTAATTAGATTTCAATTGAGTAAATGTACTGTATATAGTGAAACTCATCAAAAATAAACTCATAGATTCACAATACTTTTTATTTCATCTGTTGAAAACTGAGGGTCCATACAGGCAGATCCACAATCATGACATCTTACACTTTACTATCAGTGCCTATACTTGTAAGGAGATTTCATACAATAATGTTATGACAGTGTATTAGTCTTTCCACAGAACACATATACAACTACAATATTCAATATATGAATTATTCATCAAATTTCCATTAGATTAGAAAATGCATTTTAAATTCATCTTATTTATCTATTGACATTAACTTTATTCTGATAAACAGTGCAGTAGTAATGATATTTCTTACTAATCTGATGTTAAATAAGAGAGTTCAAGTTACATTTTAATGGTAGATTTATTGCAAGTGCAAAGATTCATATTTACCTATTTATGTAGGTCTGATGGAAAAAAAAGAAACTGGTTCACTTTATTATTCAATGATAATCAATAAAGTTGACTGGTTCTTTTAATCAAGTCCTAGAGTATTTTTATACAACTGATAGAAAGTTTCTGACGGGAAAAAATGACTGCTACAAATGACATGAATGAAGAAAGAGGTTGGGTATATTTCAACACAAAAGCAACCCAACAACAAAATAAAACAAGTATAGAAATGTAGTCTTCAACAATAGATTAAAGTACATGCCATATTTCAAGCTCTAAATTGGCAAGCAATCATTTCCTTTCCCATATAAATGATTTACTGAGATATATGCAGTATACCACGACTGATTAAAAATGGACATAAACTTGTCTATGATTTACTGGAATATTTTCAATATTCTAAGACTGATTGGAAATAAGTGTTAATTTTCCTGTTGGAGGAATAAATGACATTTATATTAGAATCATTGGTTAGTTATTGTTTCAATATATCTTGTATGTCACTTTTTCAATTTGTTAGAAATATCATCAGTTGAGGTATAATTGGGGATTTTCTTTGAAAAAAATTAAAGGAGGCACTTTTAAAACAAATAGAATTTAATCAAAACAAAATTATTAATATCTAAAAAAGATAAAAAAAAGTGTTTTTTTCCTTGTATATATGTCAACCAGTGAAATAATGAAAGTGTAAGAGAAGCTATCATTACCTCCCTTACTAGCATATCAATATGAATGACTAAATGATTTTTGGCATATCTTTAAAGAATCAATTTGTATTGAGCTCTTTAACCTGTCTGAGAACTAAATAGTCTTACAAAAGATTACAAGATCTGTGCGCATATCAATTTTTTTAATTTAACTGTAGCCTTGTATCTGTCTACTCGTGGACCTATACACCATCAATATACACTTTACATGTCGATATTCCCTCTAATCATAGTTCATATACAAATGAAGATCATGTCTCAGCATCAATGAAGATAGACAGAAAAGGAAAGCAATCGATAACAGCTTCATTATTCTTTTAAATTCACAATCATAATATAATCATTTTGTGTTCCTCTACTTCTAATAAAGTAAATATTTTCATACAAAATATGTCAATGTAACATGACAAAACATAAAAAAGATTGTTTAAATGATGAACATTTGGGAGGTGGGGGGTCAGCTAATTTTATGAAGAATAGCAAACCAATAAAAAAAATGTAGAAGAGATTCAGGGAACTTTTCAATTTAGGTAAAAGGGGAGATAACTCAGAGAACAGAATTTGTTTTATTATTTCTTAATAGACAGTATCTACAAGTAAAAATGCTTTATCCGTTTATCATGACATCAAAATGAAAGCAAGTTCCTATATAAAAACTCCCAATGACCAATATATTGAATACTTATTAATGAACATTTTTAGGACCACACTTTATGGCAACACATGGTAATCATGTGACAAAAGTATGGAAATTAAAAAGACCAAAATCCAATACCAAATCTTTTTAATAACATAGTAAAGAAAAGAACAGCAACATGGCCTTATTTTAATCGTGCTAAATTAAATGGATTGAAATAAATATGTGATTATCTATCACTTTATAATCGCCACATCAAGGCGAGTATCAACGATCAATACTGACTCTGCAGCTTAATCACAACGTTTCATCTCCATCAATGGTGGAATTCTATCGTAACTTACCATTTTAATACTAGGTTGTCATCGCTAAGGAAAGTCAACGTATGGTTCTAATGGGCTCTTGTGACCTTCATGTTATTTTTTAGCTGTGTTTGTTATTTTTGGTGTGTTATTTAACATGTTGCTTTTTCATTAAATTACCCATAGTTTAAATGAATGTCATTACTGAAACCGACATTAGAGTGACTATGACACTTTGGGGAAATGTTACTCAAAACCATTCGATGAGTCAGACATGGGGTCAATTATCAATGTATCATATCGAAACAGTTTGCTTGATATATTAAACAAGAGTGCACACGCTGAAATGTCTCGCCTTCTTTACTAATCATTGATATTATGTTGATAGTCCTAAATATAAAGCTTTCTTACAACTGTCACATAAACTTAACATTAACCAAGAAAACTAAACATTGACCAATGAACCATGGAAATGAGGTCAATGTCAGATGAACCATGCCAGGCAGGCATGTACAGCTAACAATTCTTCCATAAAACAAATATAGTTGACCTATTGCTTATAGTTTAAGAAAAACAGACCAAAACACAAAAACTTAACACTGAGCAATGAACTGTGAAAATGAGGTCAAGGTCAAATAAAAACTGCGCGACTGACATAAAGACCATACAATATTTCCATACACCAAATATAGTTGACCTATTGCATATAGTATTAGAAAAAAAGACCAAAACTCAAAATCTTAACTTTGACCACTGAACCATGAAAATGAGGTCAAGGTCAAATGACACCTGCCAGCTAGACATGTACACCTTACAATCATTCCATACACCAAATATAGTTGACCTATTGCTTAAAGTGTAAGAAAAACAGACCAAAACACAAAAACGTAACATAAGTAATGAACCATGAAAATGAGGTCAAGGTCAAATAAAATCTGCCAGACTGACATGTACATCATTAAATATTTCCATACACCAAATATAGTTGACCTACTGCATACAGTATTAGGAAAACAGACCAAAACACAAAAACTTAACATTTAACAATGAACCTTGAAAATGAGGTCAAGGTCAAATAAAACATGCCAGACTGACATGTACATCGTAAAATATTTCCATACACTAAATATAGTTGACCTACTGCATACAGTATTAGAAAAACAAACCAAAACACAAAAACTTAACATTGAGCAATGAACCGTGAAAATGAGGTCAAGGTCAAATAAAACTTGCCAGACTGACATGAACATCGTACAATATTTCCATACACCAAATACAGTTGACCTATTGCATACAGTATTAGAAAAACAGACCAAAACTCAAAAACTGAACTATGACCACTGAACCATGAAAATGAGGTCAAGGTCAGATGACACCTGCCAGTTAGACATGTACCCCTTACTATCATTACATACACCAAATATAGTAGACCTATTGCTTATAGTATCTCAGATATGGACTTGACCACAAAAACTTAACCTTGTTCACTGATCCATGAAATGAGGTCGAGGTCAAGTGAAAACTATCTGACGGGCATGAGGACCTTGCAAGGTAAGCACATACCAAATATAGTTATCCTATTACTTATAATAAGAGAGAATTTAACATTCTAAAAAATCTGAACTTTTTTTTCAAGTAGTCGCTGAACCATGAAAATGAGGTCAAGGACATTGGACATGTGACTGACGGAAACTTCGTAACATGAGGCATCTATATACAAAGTATGAAGCATCCAGGTCTTCCATCTTCTAAAATATAAAGCTTTTAAGAAGTTAGCTAACGCCGCCGCCGCCGCCGCCGGATCGCTATCCCTATGTCGAGCTTTCTGCGACAAAAGTCGCAGGCTCGACAAAAATTAAGTATGAAGTTAGGACATTTTGAAAAAATATTTTGACAGAACAGAAAATTCAAAGAATACTCCCTTGTCAACAGATTTTAAAGTTTATAAAAATAAAAAAATTTGTTTACAAGAAAACCTATAAAATAAAATATCTGACTACAGAAGCCTTTTACAACATTGTTTGGGGTTAATACAAAACAAATTCTAGTCAACCTTCAGTACATCATCAAGCTTGTCAAGTTGGAAGAAAGCCATAAAAAAAAACCTCTCAATTATAGCTTATGATTAAGTCCAGGCAATAATAAGATTCTATAAAATATTGTAATGGCTGACTATTCAAATGTTGTCTACAGATGTGATGCTGTATAAAATGAAAGCACTTCCTTTCTCCATCACTTTATACAGATTCTTGTCAAAAACAGTTATCAGGAAAATTCCCTTAATTGTGATAAATGAAAAGAAATAATTAGCTCAACATGAACAAAGGTTTTAACATCATAATTGACCTAAACAGATGCATAAAAATAGTACATCAAGTTAAAAATTTAGGAATCAGAATTCTTCTAGTTTGATTATTGTTTTAATTCAAACCATTTTTATTATAGAAATTTCTTTTTTTAAATATTTTTTTAATAAATTCTGTAAAGTTATTGTTACATGGCAAACGTTTTGAGTGAGGCAGTGATCTCCTGCTCAAATTTGATTAAAATTGGTCGCACCCACACATAAATTCTAAACAGACAAAGAATGGTAACAGGAGTCAGTACCACAAAGAGGGAAAATATCAAGGAGAACCCAAAACAATGCAAAAGCACTGGAAAATAGAACTTGGAAATAAACCTACCACAAAATAGAGAGATATATCAGGTATTCTGTAAATTAAACAATGCATGCCATACCTGTTGTAAAACTATAGCTTATCATGAAGTTATATTCTAAAAAAGAACAGGAAAATTCTATTTGTAGAAAACCATCTGTATAACACACACGATGGAGTCTTTCTAGGCCACAAGTATTCCTTGCTTTACTGATTGATTGTTGTTTGCTTAATGTTCAGTTGCAAAATATTTCATGCATATTCAGAACCTGTATTAGAGGGCAGAAAATTAGGACTTTCTGTGAAAAAAGGAGTGGTTTGGTAGAGTCAGCAATATAGCATTGCATCAAGCACACTTACTGATTGCTCGAGACTTGTTGCAATGTTCTTTGATAGGCAAAGAGTGTGGGACTCCATAAACATGGGTATCTGATTTAACGTGTGCAAAGAGCATGGAACTGCACAAACATAAGGCATCTGATTTACCATCCCCAATCTATCAGGATTTATTTAAAATTCCATTAGTGTAACTAGAAGCACTCATATCAACTGATCTCTGTATTTGAACTTTACTTTATAAGCGATATAAAATCCTTATATTCCATTTTCACTACAGATGATTTACAACAAATCTCTTGATAATAGGATCAACTTTTAATGACATTTTGATAACTCACAATATACCTAACCCATAACACATTGGACATTGTTACACAAATGGATTTTCTTTTATTCAGTTTTTATGGACTTACAAGTTAATAATAAATATAATATTGGAAGCAAGCAAAAATCAATCTTTATATAAAAAAATTTAATATTGTGTATGAAAATGATTATTTCCAAAGGATTAAAAAATTCCTGACTTATCTGACTGATTTCTATAAACAATATACCATGTATACTAAAATCAATTTTCCTGCAGATATATATAAAAAATAAACCAACTAGAAATATTAGCTGTGACTTTGTAAATTATAGGTCAGATCTACTGAGTTGGTGGCTGCTCTTAATAACTTATCAAACTGAAATGGTTTTTAAGTTGGTTTAGTTATAAAGTTCACAATACTTAACAATTGCCAAGAATGTCCACAATCATGCTGTCAAATCACTGTCAACTTATTCCTCTATTTATACAAAAACTTCTTCTTTTGCTTATGTTGATTACTTTTTTTTTTTATCTAATGTTCTCTTTCCTGAACAAATATTCAGTCATTTCTTTAATTGAAAACATGATGAGGCAAACATCAGACTTATTTGTTCAGCTTCTGTTGATGTCCTCCGCAGTCAGCTGTTAATGCAGTCTTGACATACTTAAACATAAGTATCAGGACCAAAAAAATTCAAACCTTTAGTATGTACAAAATTAAGTATATTGGAGGTTAAAAATATTTTATTTTCACTGTATGAAGCAAAATTTGAATATAAGCAGTTGACTTACGACTTATGATGAAATGCAATTTGACAAAATGATAACCTTACATACTGTAAATTTTTGCATGTTGTTATTTTTGTGATTTGAATACATTAACTTTTTGTGCAGTCAGTTATGTTGATTTGCAAAATCTTTTCGCACATGAGGATTATATTTTTGCGCATTTAATGTGATTGAAAAAGAAGCGAAAATTAAGCCCCTGCACGAAAATATGTATGTTTACAGTGAATAAAAATTATTTTATGAACAATTATCACAAATTTACAGTACCGGGTAAAACGCATTTATTGTTAATCCATTCTTCTAGCAGTTCAATTACAAATGTTGTCTAGAGCTAAATATATATATATATCACAAATTGTTTTGAGGTTTAAAACCATATTGACAATCAAAACAATAACTTGTTCTGATGATTTTCATTATGAAGGGCGTTATGCTGTAATTAATTTATAATTTTAAAAGCTCTAAAATAACCATCTATTTCTGTATCTAAATCAATTTACAAAACAACCAAAAACCTGAAATGTTTTGCTAAGTTTACATGTATGTTTTATTGTGCTTGAATCACAAAATGAAAATTATTATATAGCAATTATAGCATTGTGAGATATCAATTTCTGCTATCTCTGCTATTTGTCTGTTTTTATAGAACTGCACTTGATAATAAATGCTATTACATTCGTTAAATGTTTCTATTTAAAAGGCCAGACTTCAAATTATAATTTAACAACTACAATAAAGCAACATTCTACATTAAGGAGAGTGAAAATGTGGACACATTATTCAATATCCTGTAACCAGTTCTTCATTTGGCAAACAAGTAACTTATAACAAGTGAAATTTCTCACACATTCTCAGAAAATTTATGGAAATGATATGGAATATTTCGTTACATTAAGATCAGTATCTTGTAGAATCTTTCTTTTATTCTCCTAAGGGATTACTTATTATTTATCACCAAATGATATTTCTGTCACATGCTTGCTATATTAAACTTGATCAAAGTTCTCCTTTCTATACTGCTGGTTGTACAAACCCCATGAGAATTGTACAGTGACACAAAATGATGATATATTCATCGTAAATATCCCATGAGTTACATATATTGTGATAATATTTCTCTTGCAATGTCACACTTCCATCTAAATTAAGCATGTTTAAGACTGTATACTGTTATCATGTAGAAAACCCTATACTGATAAAACTATCGCTAATGAACAATTCCTGATACAGTATTTAGTATATGATATGGTTATTTACTAACACTATCAATGATAAATGATTCCTTATTTGGTATTGGAATTTTAGGTTAAGTCATTTATTGTCAATAATTTTTTACCATTCTAAAATTTGTCTACTGTGAGGCAGTTGCAAATGTTTAAAACGTGTATCAATATAACATAAATTGCTGACAGATCATGTACTGAAAAATTTATGATCAATTCACTGACTAGGATTCATTCCCAACTTCCTTATAACTCTAACTAATGCATTTTTACCACAGATAAGGTATTCTATATATAAAAGCACTCCCACCAACTGCTTAACTATCATGTCTGGTAAAAATATTCTATATTAAAATTTTGTAATATATATAATGTACAATAGTAAAGTTTTATTACTGTAAATGAATTTTTAATAGAAAACATTTCCTTAAAAGAACAAAAGGCATTGACTGGCTGGAGATAAATTCAAAGGGTGTCACAAATTAATCGTAGAAAGATTAGAAATAGCATTAATACTACTAACCATTATCTTCCAAAATACCTTAAAGTGGAAAAAGATAAAATCAAAGAATTGTTTCAGCTTTCTCAAAATTTACATTAAGAAAAAAGCAAAGGCGGCAGGCCATCTTAAATCTACTGAATTTTTAGTCACATCAAAGAATTGTTTCAGCTTTCTCTAAATTGACATGAAGAAAAAAAGCAAAGGTCAGGCCATCTTAAATCTACTGAATTTGTTTTTCACCTAATAAAGGAAGCCATTTATCATGGAGTTGTCCATACATAATTATCATCACAGTTTCCCTGTCCACTAAATGCAGTGTCACCTACAGAAATGTTATTGAAATATTCTGACAGTTCTTTTTCCAATAACTGCATTGTGCTTCATATAAATTTCTGTCTGTAATTGCTGCTTTTCAATAATACGGAAATAAAATTTACATCGACCACATTAAACTTCTATTATTTGGTCAAAATAACATGACTTTTATAGCCGTAAATGTTTGAATTTCATCTAAATTCAATTAATTTTAGCAGAAACCTAACATAAAATCTACGAAATTCTTTCATATTGAAAAAAGATCTACTAGTGATGAATGTGTTCTATTATATGACTATTTCTTTACAACATAAAGACATCAATACAAACAACAATGTCTCCATTGTTCAATTGGTTTAATGCAAATTTCTTGTAGAATTAAACTTTTCATTGAAATATACAATTAAATATGTAGTTAATAGTGAATTGCAATTTAACAGATTGCAAAAACCTGTCAGATTAAACTGAGTCGTGATATCTTTTATCTAATTTGCATACGGTAGTTCTCTCCCTTGCCTCCATAAATGCTTTCTAAAAGATCGACAATAAATAATCAATTGTTGAAGGGCAAAATATTCATACATATGCATGTTTCATATATGCATGTATCTTGTTTTATAAATAGTTGACAATGGAAAATATGATTGGTTTTCATACTTCAAAATTGTTAATTCTAAAATTTATGACTCACTTAAAAATACCATGGTTCCTCGGTCTAATCTTCAGTTTTAACAATGAAGAATATAATATTGAAATGTTTATACATCACTGATGTGCAATTAAGTTTATTAACTTTTCTGATTGTAACAAACAGAAATGGTGATGTAAATTAAGTAAGGGAAGTTACTCTTGCTCAAAATTTTATGAAAAGAAACCCATCTATGGTCATTTGAATTGTATGATCATAAACACTGATTTACATGTAAAAGCTTCCTTCAACAACTTCCTGAATTAAGTCAGAATGAAGCTTGTTTCCTTAGAACTCTATAAAATGCAATACTTGAGAAGCAGAGAAATTAATTGTTTTTTCTCAAAAAGCAACTTTCTTAAAATTGAATTTTTAACCTTTTCAGGAATTAATTTGCCCTTTTATAAACGTTTCAATGCTATCTTCCAAATGTCTTCAACTGAGGACACTTAATTCTATTTTTGTAAATACATTGAGGCATCAAAAGCCTCTGTGAGACATAGACAAATAATTCAATTTTACATCTTCTTATAAAAATGTACATCAACGAGCAGACTGGTAGGCACTCAAGCTGAATTTCTAATTCACTTTTAAAAAACTGACTGACAATCAAAGGGAATTCAAGTAAAAAACTTTAACCAGACAAGAAGAGACAGAGCTTGGGACGATATGGCATTTTGTAAATGAGTAAAAAACAATTCCATTACCATTAAAATAAACGAGGAACAGAAATGGAAAAAAGACTGAAAGTCAAGGAATTTTAATATAGATATCAAAGGCACAGCAAACTTACTCATCTATCTCTAAAGCAAGAAAGATCATATGTCCATTGAAAAGATGAGTACTAGTATCTATCTCTAAAGCAAGAAAGATCATATGCCCATTGAAAAGATGAGTACTAGTATCTATCTCTAAAGCAAGAAAGATCATATGTCCATTGAAAATATGAGTACAGGTATCTATCTCTAAAGCAAGAAAGATCAAATGTCCATTGAAAAGATGAGTACAGGTATCTATCTCTAAAGCAAGAAAGATCAAATGTCCATTGAAAAGATGAGTACAAGTATCTATCTCTAAAGCAAGAAAGATCATACCTCAATTGAAAAGATGAGTACTAGTATCTATCTCTAAAGCAAGAAAGATCATATGTCCATTGAAAAGATGAGTACAGGTATCTATCTCTAAAGCAAGAAAGATCATATGTCCATTGAAAAGATGAGTACAGGTATCTATCTCTAAAGCAAGAAAGATCATATGTCCATTGAAAATATGAGTACAAGTATCTATCTCTAAAGCAAGAAAGATCATATGTCCATTGAAAAAATGAGTACAAGTATCTATTTCTAAAGCAAGAAAGATCATACCTCAATTGAAAAGATGAGTACTAGTATCTATCTCTAAAGCAAGAAAGATCATACCTCAATTGAAAAGATGAGTACTAGTATCTATCTCTAAAGCAAGAAAGATCATATGTCCATTGAAAAAATGAGTACACGTATCTATTTCTAAAGCAAGAAAGATCATACCTCAATTGAAAAGATGAGTACTAGTATCTATCTCTAAAGCAAGAAAGATCATATGTCCATTGAAAAAATGAGTACACGTATCTATTTCTAAAGCAAGAAAGATCATACCTCAATTGAAAAGATGAGTACTAGTATCTATCTCTAAAGCAAGAAAGATCATATGTCCATTGAAAATATGAGTACAAGTATCTATTTCTAAAGCAAGAAAGATCATACCTCAATTGAAAAGATGAGTACTAGTATCTATCTCTAAAGCAAGAAAGATCATACCTCAATTGAAAAGATGAGTACTAGTATCTATCTCTAAAGCAAGAAAGATCATATGTCCATTGAAAAAATGAGTACACGTATCTATTTCTAAAGCAAGAAGGATCATATGTCCATTGAAAAGATGAGTACAAGTATAAAAGTCAAGAGAAATTGACATTCATACAACTGTTTTCAAATCTGTATAAAGCAAAATATTAAACTGATAAAAATTAAAGCTTAAACAGAAAGATATATAATGCCTATGCCAATTTGTGAATTCTATTGAAAACGCTATAAATCCCTCAGATAAAAAATAAAATAGCAGTTTCATAACTTCATGACCTGTATAAGTATCTGTGCAAGTTTGATTGAAATCTGTCCAACTGTTTAAAAGGAATTGCAGATTAATAAAGTGTGACACAGATAATGACACAGATGATGACACAGACGATGACACAGACAATGACACAGATGATGACACAGACGATGACACAGACAATGACACAGATGATGACACATGATACAGATGACACAGACAATGACACAGACAATGACACATGATACAGATGATGACACAGATGATGACACAGACGATGACACAGATGAGGATACAAATGATGACACAGACAATTACAAAACAAGACAATCAAAGTGATCCCTATGTATTTCTACAGCTTTGCTGCCACGGGACACACAAAGGAAACTAAAAAATATATAATATAATGTTTCTAGTTGAGAAAATCATAATGTTGGTGCTTGACTTTTGATGTAAAAAGAAGGATTTTTTTTTCTTAGTAAAACGACAATAAATTATAGAAAACAGTTGAGCAGAGCTCTCATACTAACAGTCTCTCTCCCCAACCCCTATTTGAAAATTATAAAAAAATTTCAATGTTTTGCAATTGGAAACCCCAAGAATTATTAAATAAAAAATTAACAAGGTGGTTCACAATTCTTTGAAAATTTAACTGAAATCAAATATGTATATCTGGCATTTAGGATATTCCTAGCAGTGGCCATCTTAAGAAATATGATTTAATGAACATGTAAAGAATATTGCCCTTCCTTTAAAAACAGTTGCTAATCTCTATTTAATGCTATTCTTAGTAAATTTATATGACTGAGTAAGGACATGTTTTAACTTGTTAATTTAAGAGGAATGCTACATTATATATAAATTAACAAAACATTTGTCTAGTAAAATGTCCAATATCACTTAGCGAAAAACAAGCCATTGAAAACAACAAACTGGCCATAACATCTCATATATAAGTGACAAATTCTGATGATATAGGTAGAATGACCACAGTAATTAGCGTAAAAAGCAAAGAAGGTACTGTCATTTGGTTAATTGAGGTAGAAAAAAATACAACAAATCTTCTTTAAGCATCCAAAATGGAAAAGCTTGTCTAGTACCTAATGGATCGAAACAGTTTGTTGCTGAACTTCAATTAGCCAAGCTCGGTAGATACGTCATGTGACAGGAAGTGAAATGACGGCACTAAAACCTAATGGATTTGTGTTACTGCTACAACATTTCACAGTTCATCTGTGTTCAGTGGTCAGAGTGTTTTACACTCAGCACGTTTTCACCAACTAAGATAGAAATTGCATTAAATTCAGTCCTTTAAAGAAGTTATTTCTTTAAACCATAGACTAAAATTTAATTCAAGAGTAAAACTTTCAGATATATACAAAACACATATTCTACCATCATGGAATAACTGAATGTACGAGCAACCAAACTGACTGATATAAAGATCAAGATTATACCTAACAGACAATCTATTATGAGTATGCACTTTGAACTCCAGTAAATAACCGATTTGTAGGATTAAATACTGAATATCAGTGATTTTACTTTGATGTCTGCAGTCTACTTCAATGTTTCTTTTTATACAATGGAAATTTTTTTATGTAACAATTGAGTTTAGAATGATTTGATAGAATCGCCAGAATAAACCAAATCACATTTGAGCTCATGTGCTTCACTGAATTTTTTGAGTTCCTTATTGTGATTTTTTTTTCAGTCTTAACCTAAGCCAGGCCATATATAATATATAAAAGATAAAGGTAAATAGCTGGTAAACAATAGATGTGAATAAAGAGATGTGTGATATATTGATGAGACAGCAACCAAATAACACAAAAAATACAATAAGAGGTGTAGGATCAGTAATCTAGCCTTAATAGTAGGTGCTACAGGTTATTTTTGTTCCAGATGTTTGCTTGGTTTTATATTCAATGCACCTCCAAGTTAAAGTTTGACACAAATAGTGTTTTGTGCAAACATTAATTTTCTCCAAGAAAATAATTATTTACTTAGCATGAAATTAATTTTTTATTACATACTTCCTAGCACATGGTTCCTTTTCATTCATCAATCTACTTAAAATTTGCAGATGAACATTATTTGAATAATTAAATGCATTTCCATCCAAAAAGAAAGCCTCCAATTACTGGTGTACTTTCTAATTCATCATAGAAATGCATTCATGTTCTATAATTAGATTAATCTTGATAAAAAAAATAAACGAGGGCAATATTATGCAAATAAGGCAACAATATATTTCAACACTGCTTCTTATTCCTAATAAAGTAGGACATTTTTATTTTCGCTGGGGTATTCAGTAATCATTCAATTAAGACCATCTGGTGTTTTTTGTCAGAGTGACAACACAAACAAGAAAAACAAGGTATAAACTAATCATTTTAAACAATACCATAATTCTCAATATAAAATGCTAAATTCCAGAGCATAAAAAGATGGTATTTTCTGGCAATTAAATAGGCCTAAGGCTAACAGCAGTCTAAGGAAACATTTAGCTGACAAAAACTATTCAACTTATTGATTTAAAGTATGAAGAATGATGTCTTTAAGCATGTTCTTTTGTCTATTCTAAATGAAATTTGATGCTTTAAAATCGTATTTTCCTCCTGATATCTTTTACATGAGAATGGAGTTTTTGCTTTAATGATATCATGTAGCATAATAGGTATGTCAGAAGTCAACATATTTCTGTGTAAAGGAATGCTTACAGCCAGTTAAATTTTGTTTGTTTTGTTTTGATTATTTTTTATTATGATCCAATTTACGGTACATATTAAATAAGTTAAAGCACTCTCTCTTCACCCAGGAGAAATTCAAGTAGATTAGACACTTATGTTTAAATGTTCTACTTGAGGGTTTATATTATCACTTCTCTGAATTAAGAACAGTTTTAACTTAACTGCATGTACAGATATCATCATATTTTGTCTGGACAGCAGTGTTTGAGGGTTGACTATAATATGGATCAGTCAAAAGAGACAAGCATGCTCATAAATGAATTGGGGATGGCAAAATACAACAATTTCCTGTACAAAAAGATAGTTCAGTTAAAAATTTTATGGGAAAATGCAGCCTTTTGCCATCAATAACATTTACTGAACATAAGCAGCCTGCATGAAAAGGTCAAATGATTTTACCTGACCTATTAGTAACTGATCTGAATACTGTCAACCCTTATATAATCTCATGATCTAAAGAGTTTCAAGCATTACTAATCCTTAAAAGAGTCACTAAATACTTCTTTTCATCCCCCCCCCCCCCCCAAATGACAAGCCTAGTCATGGTGTCATAAGGTTCTGACTGTAATGTTGCCTATACCCATTGTCCCAAAATTATCTGATGTGTGACTGTTATAACAGTTAGAATCTCAGATTGTTTTTCTGATTCATCTTTATGTTATTGTTTTCCTCTTATTTTTACTTACAGTCAGTGCTTGTTTTTGGAAACTTGTGTTCTTTACTTTGGAAGTTGCATGTATATAACTTCATGTATACACAGTTTTTTTTCACCATGTATACACACACACAGTTTTTTGAGAAAATGAAACTTGAAGTAATTTTTTTTAAAAAGAAGCTATTTTCCTTATCAACATTTTATTCCATCATGGTATTGTAGTCCTTAACAAATAATTGTGTTTCAGCATGTCCATAAAAAAAATTAGCCAATAAAAACTAAACTGGTTACTGTAACATACTGTTTATGTTTGGGAACCAGGTGGATAGACAATTCTAAATGTATTTATTTAGGCATTTAATTAGATATATAAGATATATAATCAGAAAAAAAAAGGTTAGTGACGTAGTTAAATGGAAATTTGCAATACATACAGTATCAATTAGTTTTCCCTGAAAATTATTACAATGTTTTTGTTGTTAAATTCATAAGTAATATCATTAACTGTATTTATGGCATATTTTCTCCCTTAAAATTGAAATATGAACTAATTTATGTAGTTCCATAAAACTGTTTAATAACTATTAAGTGATACTTGATATAATTACAAATTTTTTTATTGACATTCAGATCTCTCCATGTCTAATACTGGATTCTAATAGAATTCTCCAGATAACACAGGTTCATATAGCATTTCAAAAGAGGTCCATATCAGTCCTAACATTAAGTGAAATCATGCTATCTTCTTTTTATTAAAAAACCAAAAAAAATACTTTTGAAAAGCAACGATGTGTTGTTCAAAATATAATTAAGGAGATGTGGTATGGTTGCCAATGAGACAACCATCCAATATGGACCAAAGGACCAAGATTTGAACAATTACAGGTCATTTATGGCATTCAACATATGAGCAAAACCAAAACCATACACAAGTTCCCTGAATGACAAAATGCATCTTCGCTAGCCAAGGGTTACTATCCACTTCCCTCCTCTCCACCCTTGGCAGATTAAGCCAACATCTGTGATAACAATGTTGCGCCATCTATCGGTAGATTAAAGTTAAGCCCATTCCAAATACATTATTCTTGACCAATGGTAGCACTTGAACTCTTCAATTTGGAGGTAAAAACACGGTAGCGTCTAGATTCTACACACTTGGTAACGCAGGAAACGAAAATATACGTTGACATACATGCATTTGTGCAAGAAACATACACAGGAACTTCTATTAATTGATTAAAAACATTCAAATTGTCCCTAAATACAGTCGTATGTTTAGGGATGTAAAGACTTGTTACACAATAAGCACGTGCCAATTGTTTACATACACTTTCTACATTTACACGTGATCATGTCATAGGCACTTTTTGATTGGATGCAGTGAGTTTCGACTGCAACCAATGAAAATCATTACCTTGTGTCTCCGAAATTCTATCTCAATCCGCCAAGGGTGGAGAGGAGGGAAGTGGATCGTAACCCTTGGCTAGCGAAGATGGACAAAATGTGTAACAATAAAAAAGAGAAAACCAAGGGCCTGATTTATTAAAAAGCAATCAACAAAAAACAAATATGGCAGGCCACATGCTTAGAAGAGAAGCAGCGTAAATACCAATTTTCAATTCACTGGTATGCTTATGCTAGGGATAAAACCCACAACCTCCTGGACATGAGATGAGAAAGTATTATTGAATTCATTGTACATTAATCAATTAAGATAAGGGTTATGGTGTACTAGTTCACCATATATATTTTTATTTGCTCTGCCTACAATAGTAAGGAGCATTTTCATTTCTTAAGTCTGTGAGTACCTCTGGAATCAGGTTTCATGTGGTCACATCCGGTTGAAAAAAGTACACATTTTCATTATTACATAAACTTTTTAAAATATATGCCAATTTAGGTGTTCACTGAATATAAGATTGTAATTGTGGGAGCAGGGCAAGTTACCCAATGGACAAAAAAAAGGGATGTACAGACAGAAGGATGGATGGACAATGGATGGACGGAAGGACAGTCAAGGGTAACACTTAATGATGCCCCTGTTGCCTACAGCGGGGGCATAAAATATATATTTTACAAAAGAAAACCAATGATGTCCTCCATAGCACTTTTCCTACACTGGGTATGTTGCTGGGCTGTCATTTCGCTCACCCTTTTCAACTAACATTAATTAAACGAAATGGAAAGACTTTTTGAGTACAAATTTACTGAATATTACTAAATTTTACTGTAATTTTATCACCATGTTCTTTACTTTTCCAGTTATGTAATTCTACTGAATTTACGGGTACCAGATTAGACTGAAAGTGTAATGTGCTACTGTTATGGAAGTCTTCATGAAAAAAGCGACACTTTTGATTAAGATTAAGTATTTTGAAAATGACATTAAAAAAACAATTTATTGGTGTCCATGTTCTATAAGGATATTATTTACCACACAAATAATGCACTTTCTGTCATATAAGGCAAACTGCAGCAATTATTTATCACAGAATATATAAATAACACAATAATTGTGGTATCTGTCCCATTAAATTTCCCACAGGAAAATTACAAAATATCTGCATCATAAAATTTTGCTCATTAACAATAGATTTTTATTCCCTCCCATCATTTTATTATGACATCCCCTCAAGGTGAAAACAGGTAGATTTTGATGTATATTTTATAACCTTCATAAATTTTTCCCTATAAAAAGCTGATGAAAATTTCTAACAGAAATCAATGAAAGTTCCGATACTGATGAAGAGAGATCAAAGAGAAATTTTACAGGATGCTGGTAGATAAAAATCTTTTCTGTCATCAAAGTGTTTTATGACAGGCAAAAATAACATTTATGTTCAGGTTTAATTAAGACAGAGAATAGACATCCCCTTATCAGGTGATAAACCAGAAATGGTCCAGAATAGTGATGGTCAGATAGCTCCATATTGAAAATCATTTGCATTTTGTAATTTCCTAACAACAGTAAAACACCAGCACTGTTATGCCGTAGCTACTGATTGGTGAACGTAGCTACTGATAGGTGAACGCTGTAGGTTTATAACTTGCAATCATATGCCTTTAAAAAGAATTTTATAAATACTGGTATAAGATAATCAGAATGGCTGGCTGGCTGTCTGTATAATTTATTTAGATTGGATGTTGAAAACTTTTCAAGGAATTCTACCTATCAAAAGATTTAGAGAAGCTGCAAAAGATGTTTTATAATCATTTCAACAGAAAAACTATATAACAAAATTTTAACAAAGCTTAGAAAGGGAAATAAATCTGGATAGTTAAACTTCAAAAGGTTGAATTACTATTAAAAAAAATGTTGTTACAAGGCTGACATTTGTTTTTATATATATTTTAAACAGTACCAAACTGATTTGTTTCTTTAATACATAGATTTTGTATTTTATCTAAAGGAAATCTGTTTGCAGGGTGTTTACACAATTTTCTTTAAAATTTGAGGGAAACAAAGGGAAGTTATTTTATTCTCCCAGCGATGCCACTTTTTAAACCATACAATTGAAATAAAGAGATGTGGGGTATACATCAATGAGAAAGCAACCCAACAAATAACATAAACTGTTAACACAGAGATATGTCTCACCTATTTGTTATTTTGATAATGCAAATGTTAAAATTAAAACAACAATACTTTAACATGTAAGTTATGCAAATATTCAAAGTCAATGAACTATGACTAAAGGTACATGGTTAAACAATCTCCATGGAAATGAGATGTGCCAACGCTAATACAACTGCATACCAAATACCATTGACTTTTCATAAGTCGTTCCCTTTAAAGAAACCTAAACACAATCACTAACTTGTAAACTAAGCAAAAGTTTCAAAGTCAATAGACCATGACTGAAGGGTTGGGGCCAAATAATCTCCCTGGAAATGAGATATGCCAATGTTTATACAACTGCATACCAAATATCATTGACCTACCACTAGTGTTTCCCCATAAACTGACCTAATCACAAACTAATACATGTAAACTAAGCAAAGTTTCAAAGTCAATAGACCATGACTGAAGGGTTGGGGCCATATAATCTCCATGGTAATGAGATATGCCAATGCTAATACAACTGCATACCAAATATCACTGACCTACCACTAGTGGTTCACCATAAACTAGACCTAATCACAAACTAATACATTGCTGACGCCACCGCCGCCATCACCGCTGCCACCGCTGCCAGAAACAGCATACCTATGTCTCGCTTTTTGACTCTGTCAAAGCGAGACAAAAAGGACAACTAGAGGTCACCATACATTCTTCAACAATAATTAAGGTGTTTATACAATTTGTCATGCTCTAAGTTGCTTGAATCAAAAAGTTGTGAATATATGAAATAGAAACTATCCAAGATCAACCACGAACAACCAAATATTAAATAACATTAAGATATGACTTGAGACAACTACTGACAAGGTTCCTGAAAGGACAGGCACATGGAGGCCATTAAATGGCATTGCTTGTAAAACCTTAGACTGATTTCTGCAGTCTAATAAAATTGCTATATAAAAGAATCTTTTGCCCTTTACTTGTGTTTTACAGACACTGAGCCATTCAGATTGTTTATGTTCGTTATATCAACCCATATTCAACTCCAATTTGAAAAATTTACATAACTGCTTTTGTTTGAGAGAAAGATAATTCCAGGCACATTGAAATGCTGTCAATGGTTACATCATAAAACTAAATGATTTATTTCCTTCAAGTCTTTTAAAATCTGATACATGACTATTATTCTTCCACTGTTGTTGCCTACTTTAGCGCATGCAAATATCATGCTCGCTGAAAATTATAACTTATCCATCAGTCGGAGTGGAAAACCAAGATAACTCATTCAAAAGAAGGGCTTAATATGATTTTCTACAGTTTTCACAAATATCCTGCTACAGGAACGGATCTCTGTATGCATCATGTCATCAATTATAATTATCTATAAAACAAACTAGAGAAATGGATTATGTTTAACGCTGACATGCAATTTTCTCCCAAACTTAAACTTTATCCCAATCTCTATTTCTATGTAAACTATTTCTGACGATATAGCATGTTTCTAAACATTAGAATAGTAATAATCATATATCAACTGTACAACTTAAACAGTTCAATTCCTTCTTAAGAAATTTATGTTGATGGAAAAATACTGAAGATAATAGGTTTTCTTAACTTAGTAGCAGAGGCTGTTAAATCTTACATCTATCGGGAAATATCTTTCTGTGAGAAAATATAAGAACATAACCGTTTAATGGCTAATAATCTGAACTTAAAATCATTCAATTATAAATCAACTAGCTGTAAAGTACAGGTTTATTAAATGTTGAAAACCATATAATATAAAGGGTCCCTGGCTATAAACTACCAAACAAAGTACTAGTAGACAAAGTAGAGGGTTCCTAGCTGATGAATAACAAACAAAATACAGTGTTCCTGGCTGTTGTCTACCACACAAAGTAGAGGGTTCATGGCTGGTGTTCTTTAAATGTCATCTTTCGTGGAACCCCAACACTCAATTCATGTGTATTGCTGATGACTATATTACAGTGCAATGGACAAAGTGTTTACATAGGTTACCATTTACATAGATTACCAAAGTGTTTACATAGGTTACCAATTACATAGGTTACCAATTACATAGGTTACCAAAGTGTTTACATAGGTTACCAAAGTGGTTTTGGCAACATGGACTATCGAAGTGTTAACCAAGGAAGAAAATTTAACTAAAAAATCACATTCAAGTATTTGTAGATATGCAAATCATATAAGAATAATGGTTTCTTAGGCAGCTGATCTTATGTCAGAAAAGAAATCTTGACCTGGAATACAAAGGTTGTGTTCTATCAGAAATTCTGTAATATAAAAAAATTAAATGGAATTCCCAACTTTAATGGACGGTTTTTGATTTTACTACAGAGACATGTTTCATGTGCTATGAAAATTCTAAACATTCATGAGAATTATAATGCATCAAAATTCAATTTGAGATCTATTTAATATTTGACTTAACGGACAGTTACATAATAAGAAATCTTAGACTGCATCACATTTTACAGAATTATATGGTGCCAATTTCTTACACTTTTCATCATAACATTTAAAGTAGGAGGTAACATAACCACTTGAATACACGGATTAAAATTTCCTTTTCAACAAATTTTTTAACATGGTTGACATTTTAGTGAGTGATCAGGTTTATTTCATATGGCATATCTAAAAAAAAAAAGTTTTTCAACTATGATGTCATGACGTAAAGAAACGGCCAGTTATTGTACAAAACAATAAACAAATAAACTGTTGACACAGAGATATGTCTTGCCTTTATGTAATTTTGATAGTAAAATACAACTATTGAATCCAAATTGCAATATTTAAACATGTAAACTACCGGTATGCAAAACATTCAAATGAACCATGGTTTATGGTGCAGGACCAAATAACCCAATGGAAATGAGAAATGCCAAAGCTTATAAAACTGCATACCAAATACCATTGACTTATCATAAGTGTTCCCTTTACCATTACCTAAACACAAACTTTAATGTGTACACAATATAAAAGTTTCAAAGTCAATAAATCATACCGAGGGAGTGGGGTCATATTATCACCATGGAAAAGAGACTTGCAAATGCTAATACAACTGCATACAAAATATCATTGACTTAACATTAGTGGTTCCTCTTAAACTGATCTAATCACAAACTTAACATGTAAACCAAGCAAAACATTCAGAGTCAATAGACCATAACTGAGGGGGCGGGGTCAAATAATCTCAATGGAAATGAGATGTGCTAATGCTAATACAACTGCATACCAAAAATCATTGACTTACCACTTGTGGTTCCTCTTAAACTGACCTAATCACACAAACTAATTCATTGTCGATGACGCCACAGTCGGAAACAGCATACCTAAGTCTTGCTAAGACAGATATGATATACAGAAACAAACAACAACCAATGAATTACAGGCTCCTGACTTGGGATAGGCACATACAGGATGTGGCGGGGTTAAACATGTTTGCTAGCACAAAACCCTGCAGAAGACTGCAAGCGAAATCTTACTTAAAACCCCTTTCTACCACTGATTCCTTTTAAATCTGAACTGGTTTTTTCATTAACTCTCTCTTGTTTTTCATCCTATATGTATTTCTATTTTAGTTGATGAACAAAGGATATTTTAGCAGGTTTTCCAAAGGTTTAATAGACATTTTAGTAAGTCAATATGTATGAAAAGCTAGATTTAGATACTAGTACCCAAGTAACAGTTGATCTTTCTTTGTTGTCATCACAACATGAACTTCATGATGGACCTTAACGTTTTTTAACAGTGTTTTATAAAAAGCTGACAATACCTTTAGCTAGCAGAGATTGATTGGTGTTTAAAGTCACTTTCAGCACTATTGGCTATTTCGTGGCGGTCAGTTTTTATTGGTGAAAGAAGCCGGAGTACCTGGAGAGTGCCACCGACCTTTGGAAGGAAAACTGACAATCCTAGTCAACTAAGATTGGAGTTGAGCACACCTGCCACGTGCAGGATTCAAACTCACAACCTTAGTGTTGACAAGCTAGTGTTACAATAGATAGACTACCTTAGATCACCCAGCCACCAAGGCCCTAGCTACCAGGGAAATATAATCATTATATATATACATAGAAAAACGTTTTGATACATTTCTAAATCTAAAATATTCTAAAACATAATCTGCAGAGATATAAACTTTGAGAACAAAAATTTGGAAAGCCAAATATATGAAATATTTAAAAGCATCCACAAACACCTTGACAGAGAACCTGAATTTGCAACGGTAAACTTTGCCTGAAATTAGAGTTTTAATAAACTTCAAATTTACTATAAGAATTTGTTTAAATGCCTATCATTACATCAGTGACCAATATAAAATCTTATATGATTTCTGTTCCTTTTAAAATGTTATTAGATGTTTTAGCTGTGCTATAGGAAATCAATCTAAGACACTGTTGCTTACTATAAGACTTCCGTAAAATCATTTGCTTTATCATGACATATTGGTTTCTTTTAAGTAAGAAAATTTACATTACATATATGCATGATTTAACTGATTATATATAGCTATATAAGATTAATATCATTGTGTGTCATTAAGGTGTCAGACACAATTTAGCTCTGAATTATTTCATCAAATTTGTCAACAAGTCTACTTCAAGTATATCTTAACATCTTAATTAGAGAGAAACACGCCAACAAGGTGTTTGTAGGGATAATTATGCAATCTTTTTATCTCTTTTAAGAAATTGCAAAGCGAAAATCAATAATTTTTAATATCTTGCATAAGATGCATTCAAAATTGTGCACATTATTTCTTGCTTATTAGAAATTTGATATTTATAATACAAAAAAGAACAAATCTTTCATTTAAGCTTAAATGTGACATCTGCCCAACTATGTATTTAATAACACCTATTCCTGTATGATCATTTTTTTGTATAATATTACATGAATTACTTATGGCTTACTCTGTGTTATCAGAATTAAATTATTGACACCAGGAGCAACAGTAGGCGACAAACTATTATTACTTTTTTTTAAAACACCTACCAATTATCGTGTCATATTTTAAACATTTAAATTAAAATTCTATATTCTGAATGAACATTGAACCTCAGGAGTTGTGAATGAAATTTCTCTGTATGCAACACTAATATTGTCCTAACAATTTGAATAGAGACATTTGAAATTGTTAAGAATTGAAAATATTTCCTTTATTATAACAACAAACAATTTTGAAAAAATTTAAACGACTGTCATATGATAATATGTAAAGTCATGATGACCATATCTTTTCAATTTTTATTCAGAGAACCATGGATATATGGTCAATATACATAATACAAAATTCAAAATATATGATACTGGCAAAAAAACATACATGTATATTAGAGAAATAACCATATATCAGAGAAATAACATTCATCAGAAAAATACTGGGAAATATCCATATATCAGAGAAAAAACATTTATCAGAAAAATACTGGGAAATATCCATATATCAGAGAAAAAACATTTATCAGAAAAATACTGGGAAATATTCATATATCAGAGAAAAAACATTTATCAGAAAAATACTGGGAAATATCCATATATCAGAGAAAAAACATTTATCAGAAAAACACTGGGAAATATCCATATATCAGAGAAAAAACATTTATCAGAAAAATACTGGGAAATATCCATATATCAGAGATATACTGAGAAATAGTCATATATCAGAGAAATACTGGGAAATAACCATACATCAGAGATATACTGGGGAATAACAATATATCAGAGAAATACTGGGAAATAGTCATATATCAGAGAAATACTGGGAAATAACCATATATCAGAGATATACTGAGAAGTAACCATATACCGGGTATCAGAGATATCCTGGCAAATAGTCACATGTAAGAGAAGTACTGAGAAATAACCACATATCAGAGATATCCTGGGAAATCAACAAATATCAGAGATACTACTCAGAAATATCCATATATCAGAGAAATACTACTGGGAAATTATAGTCTTATATCAGAGAAAGACTAGGGAAAAGCCATATATCAGAGAAATACTGGGAAATAACCATATATCAGAGAAATACTACTGGGAAATTATAGTCTTATATCAGAGAAAGACTGGGGAAAATCCA
This sequence comes from Mytilus californianus, assembly GCF_021869535.1. Lineage (NCBI taxonomy): Eukaryota > Metazoa > Mollusca > Bivalvia > Mytilida > Mytilidae > Mytilus > Mytilus californianus. Next base: position 2,661,775 of record NW_026262581.1, read on the forward strand.
TATATCAGAGAAATACTGGGGAATAACCATATATCAGAGAAATACTGGGAAATAACCATATATCAGAGAAATACTGGGAAATAACCATATATCAGAGAAAGACTGGGAAAAAGCCATATATCAGAGAAATACTGGGGAATAACAATATATCAGAGAAATACTGGGAAATCAACATATATCAGAGAAAGACTGGGAAAAAGCCATATATCAGAGAAATACTGGGGAATAGTCATATATCAGAGAAATACAGGGAAATCAACATATATCAGAGATACTACTCAGAAATAGCCATATATCAGAGAAATACTGGGAAATATTCATATATCAGAGAAATACTGGGAAATAGCCATATATCAGAGAAATACTGGGGAATAACAATATATCAGAGAAATACTGGAAAATAACCATATATCAGAGATGCTAATCAGAAATAGCCATATATATCAGAGAAATACTGGGAAATAGTCATATATCAGAGAAATACTGGGGAATAACAATATATCAGAGAATACTGGGAAATAACCATATATCAGAGATGCTAATCAGAAATAGCCATATGTATCAGAGAAATACTGGGAAATAGTCATATATCAGAGAAATACTGGGGAATAACAATATATCAGAGAAATACTGGGAAATAACCATATATCAGAGAAAGACTTGGAAATAGCCATATATCAGAGAAAGACTGGGAAATAACCATATATCAGAGAAATACTGGGGAATAACAATATATCAGAGAAATAAACATATATCAGAGAAATACTGGGGAATAGTCATATATCAGCGAAAGACTGGGGAATAACCATATATCAGAGAAATAAACATATATCAGAGATATACTTGCAAATAGCCACATATAAGAGAGATACTGGGAAATAGCCACATATTAGAGAAATACTAGTAAATAACCATATATCAGAGATAAATTTGCAAATAGCCACATATAAGAGAAATACTGGGAAATAACCATATTTCAGAGATATACTGGGAAATAACAATATATCAGAGAAATACTGGGAAGTATAGATTATTACATGGCATTTTTCATATCAGACCCTTTATCGGCCCTAGGTCATGATATCAGCCCAAGAGCCGCAGGCTCGAGGGCTGATATCATGAACGAGGGCCGATAAAGGGTCTGATATGATAAATGACATGTAATTATCTTTTTATCATATACTTCAGCAGAAGAAATACAGACAAGAACTATTAATTAAAATTTTGTCTTTCTATGAATTTTTAGATAATAATTTACAGACAACCAAATACAAATTTCTTAACTTTAATTGTTTTTATTGATATTACAAGCATTTTATTTATCTTGTCACAACAATTATCATGTTCTTAGTTTGAAATTTGCTCCTCAACCATTTTGTGAAAAGTCTTAAATCACTTGCGGTTTTCCGCACTGTGTTGTTGTTTTCGAACAAATTTCCAGAAATGCAAGAAGTTGCATGTGATAAAGGTCACGAAAATTAACGGAAAGGCATGTGATAACATTCCGGAAGCAGTCAATAAAGGTTCCTTTATCAGCCCGCTGAGGAAATTCTTAGGAATCTGATCAATAAACCTAGTAATCCTTTCATAGCCTTTTAATATTTTTAAATGTTATTGAACTGTAAAATTTTAGTAATATTTTATACAAGTATATGATAAATAACTATATATCAGAGAAATACTGGGAAATAACCATATCTCAGAGAAATACTGGGGAATAACCATATATCAGAGATACGACTTGGAAATAGCCATATATCAGAGAAATACAAAAAATGTACTGGGAGGAACAATATATCAGAGATATTCTGGGAAATAACCATATATCAGAGAACTGCTTGGAAATAACCATTTATCACAGAACTACTATGCTTTACACCTCTGATGACCTTTACTTTGAAAACAACAGTAATTTTTGCTAAGATAATAAATGGAATTATCTAAGCTGTTATTTTTTTTTCACTTTCCTTTGACAGGTCAGAAGAGACTAGTCTATTGATTAAAACTAAAGCAAGTTGTCCCACTTATTGATTATCAGAAAAATTCTAATTAAAAAATACACTTTCCTGTCTTAAAAAATAAATTAGGAATTTTTGTTGTCATGCAATAAACCTGGTAACTAACAAGAAAAAGCTTTTATAATTGGAAACCAAATACCGAAAAACAAGGAGTAAATCATAAGTTTTAATCTGTGTTTTTAATCGTAATGATAAATTCACTTAAACTTTTTTATCGAATATTTTTATATAGCAATGACGGCAGTACAAGTAAATATGAACAGAATATAATGTCACATGTACCGATAAACGCAAATGTAAACTGTCTTTTTTAGTGCTGTTGAGATATAATTTGGGAAGCCTTATAACACCAATTCTTTTAAAATGAGTATGTTGAGTTGTGAAAGTTAAAAGGCATCAGTGGGTGATAATATCATGTATCCACCAAATTCAATTACTTAACCAATATTACTGATGACATTTTCAGCAAAAATGGCACAATGAGCTAAAGAAAGAGTTAAGAAAATTGTCCAATTCCAAAAAAAAACTGTAAATAAGGAAACTTGTCATTCAGGTCAAATTTAAATATTCGACCAGATGCGACAATTTTTTTGTCTGTAAATTGATGCAGTTATCTTTAAATTTAAGTCTTAATTCAATATTATAAACTTTGAAATAATGCCATCAGGGACAAAGATAATATTATTGTAGCCTAATTAATATTGATTTGATTGCCTAAGATGTTCTATTGAGTCATTTAGATCTGCGTTCTTTATTCTGAAGAATAATGCTGCATTAGTTTGAATGAAAATCATGTCTAAAAATGTTCTCACTTGAATACCAGGAAAAACTATAATAATACAAATCTTCACTGTGATTTGTAGAAAATACTATGGTACCTTAACCTATATAAATGATGAATGACAAAACCAAATGAAAAATGTTTTGCAAGGCATATCAAATCATCATAATGCCATATATATTCATGCAAGATACAGGGATTTAACGATTTCAACCATTTATGTTAAAATGTTGCAAAATACTGATTAACACATAATTCATACATTTTAATGTCATAACACCATCCCTTGACAATGATCATTATAACTGTCATAGCCAAAGGCTAGTTTCATCATTAGAAATCTGAAGATAATTGTATTAAAATGTTCGCTTTTCAATTCAATAATTGATTACTGTCCTTGTGGCATTAAAATTTTTACACTGTTTAAACCCCTACAGATGGTTAACTTGTAGAAGTTGGAAAATGTTTGCATAAACTCTTGCATCACAAAGGAAATAAAGTTATTAATAATACTTCTTAACATAAAAACTTTAAAACTTAAAACTTGAACAAATGGAAAATAACAATACAATACTTCAGGTACTTTATTGAAACCATTTTAAACTGTAACAGGTGATAACAGAGAAAAAAGTCCAACTTTCTGGAGGAATACCAATTTAGGAGCCTATGGAGAGAGTAAAAAGTCCAATTTTCTGAAGGGATACCAGTTTATGAGCCAATAATGTAAAGGGATACCAGTTTAGGAGCCTATGGGGATTAACTATCATTAGCCAATAAGATCTATAGTTAATATTAAGATTGCTTTTTAAGCTTTATGAAATAATTAACTTGATGTTATGGCTATAAATCTTTCATAGCAAACATTAACTAAGTATAAAGAAAGGACTTCCAAATATTTGGGATTTTCCTGCTTTCTCACAGTTAATGATAACTGAAACATCATATCGTTTTAGAAAATGAAATATTTTATTTCACTGTAGGAAACTAAGTGTATAAATTATAAATAAAAGGAGATTCTTTGTATATTTAAGTAAGACAGCAATCCAACAGCACAAAAAACAAAAGGACATCTAGAGGTCAACATTGTGAACTAAAGACAAGTGTCTATACCATATGTGAAGCTCTAAAATGTATTGAGTCTGGTAAAGTACTGAGCAAATTTAACAGACTACACATAATACAAAGTTTCTGATTCAGGACAGGCACATTGGGATTGTTAGGTTTCAGAATTCAGCTCCCAATTTTTATCTTGATCTGTGCAAAAACCAAAGATTAAAACAAGAACATAAAATAAGAATCAGAACAGAAAATGGAACTAAAACAGAAGTACAAAAAAAACAGTAATAAACAATCATACAATATAAAAGAATGCTTGTTGTTGCTAAAGAATGCTCAAAGGTTCTAAACATGCTGGTATGAAATCATGCTGTCCAAACACTATGATATCAGTGGCTGCACCTTTGAGAAGATTTAATAAAGTAATATCATAAAAATGTATAGTTGTGCAATTTGCCCAGGGTAATTTTTTACACAATTTCAAATTAGATAAAAAACAAAAAATTTGCAGATCAATGTTGATCCCTAAAATACCAGATATAATGATTGAACAACAGAATTATTATTGTAATATTTATTAATAGGTCTATTCAGCTAGAAAGAGGAATTAAAGGACATTGTCTAGATAGACCGTCAGATGATGCTTTATAAATAATATTACTATTGATTATTATTATACACAGGATCCATGGACTTATTAGGTATGATGGAACTATGAACTGTTTTCAATAAAATGCAAATTCTACTGATGTACAAGCTTATCAGCAAAATTTGTGAAAATCAATAATTTACAAGTTTCGAATTTATCCCCATCATGAGAAATGAAAGACTTTTCAATAAAAATTTTCTTACATAAGAAATCACAGAAAAAGTGATTGATTTAAAATACATCATTAGATAATAACTGGGAAAAAATTAAGTCACTTCCTCTTATCCGGTTATTCTGTATTTTTTCAAATGAGGCCTTACCACGATCGATACTATTAAGGAAAAGGCATTGCAACCTCCACAGTTTACATTAAGACAAACGGCATTTAACAAATTAAATTCAAAAACAAATTTAATTTAAAAACAAGGCTTTCAAGTCCTATTTTAACAAATAAACTATTTTTGAACTGCACTCAATGAAACCATTAAAATTTGTTTACCTACACTTTTAAAATCTTTTCCATCACTGATTGGCTGAGTAATTACGAACAGTAAGTTACTGGTATTACGTAAATGTTAATTCTTATCAGTAAAATTAGGTGTACAACTGCAGCAATAAAACACATGAATAAAGTACTGTCAAATCGTAGTTGCAGAGTCCATAATCTGATGGGCTACTTTGGGTTTTTAACTATAATTTTTACTATTATCAATGTTTGGATCTAGAGGTAAATATTTTCCCATGATTAAAACACCTGTTATGAAATAAGATGTAAACAGAATATAAAAAACATCCCATGGTCAGATTCCTTAACGTATAAAATTTTTCTGTTTGCACCAAAAAGGTTTTGTTAGAAAATATGATGCTTTTTATTAAAATATTCAACATTGCTTGACCTTCGTTAAGTTAAGGAGGTCTACTGCTCCATTTTCCAATGAAAATAAGACTGACATACACTGTCACAATGTGTCATGTAAAACCTACACCATTCATAAACATTTCATAAATTTTAAAAACAAATTGGTGACCCAATCATAATGTTGTCAATTTTTTAACAAATAAATCCCTAAGGACAAATACATTCCATTGACATGAATGAAATAACTAAAGTTATCTTATCAGATATAAGGTAATCACTCAAATCATACAAGTTCACACACCCATTTCCCCCCCCCCCCCAAAAAAAAAAATACAAAAAAAAAATAAAGGAAAATAGATAATTATAACTGTTGGAAAACTAACCCATTCAAAAATTTAAAACTATATGAAGTCAAATTATACATACAGATCAAGCCAATCATATATTTCTATAACTTGTGTTTCAGGGATGGAAACATTTCCTCTTTTTACAAGTCACATAAGACTCTGCATTTCAATATAATGGTTTGAATAAAATTAACAAAGCATCTCTATAGGAATAATTGTACCATTAGACCAGATGAAAACATTGTAACTTCTGGTAACCACTAATGAGTGTAACAGTATTTATAATGAACTCATCACAGGCAGGCATTCTTTTGTCTTTTTAAACTGATTAAAATGATAAAGGTTTTCTTAGATTCCAAAACTGTTGCTGTTCATATTCAATATTATATAATATCAAACAGGATACCAGTCAACAAAACCAAAACCAGAATCAACACATGGGTAAACTTTTCTATAGATATTTTTGGCTTTTTGCTTTAATTCAAGAAGTTTTATCCATATTTTCTAACTTTATTCCAGTTGTTTATGTTTGGCTCAGTTAAGTTTATTTTCGTTATTTTAAAAAGAACACAAACACATCTGCTGCAAACCTACACAAATAAGACAGACAAATGAAAAATAAGGGAAAAGGGAGATTTGAGGTATTTGTTACTACAATGACGTAGCCATCTAAAGTTGCCAAAAAAACAATTGACATCTTGGTCCCTTTCTGAACCAAAAGCAAGTAAAAAAAAAGACCAATTTTTACCACCACATGTCCATCACATGTCAATCACTGCATGCATGTGACTATGCAATGCAATGATTTTAAATAATCATCATAAATATTATACCACAGCATAATGTAGATATAAACAATAAGTATTGAAACTTTAAACATGATCAGGTAAAGATCAAAGGAAAGATGAAACAAATCGCTAAACAGGTGTTCATCAGGTAAGTATAACTTCAAACAGATGTTATATATCATATTTAAAATTAACAAAAGATAGCATGTGAAATATGTTTTAAATAAAGAATTAAGAAATTGGATTAATTTCAACGAATAAAATGGGCATTTAGCATAACATGACTTAAGTTCAAAAAGTAACAGCTGAAGAAAAAATAAATTAAAAACTTAAAACCTAATTAAAACTAGTGAATTGCTTTCAAACACAGCTGGAAAGATTTTTGCTAAATATACCTATTAAAGTTAATTTGAGGTACCGCAGTATATGTCAATGAGACAGCAACCCAACAAAACAAAAACAAGAAGATATGCAGAGATCAACAGAGAGTCTTTAACAACAGATGTCTATGCCATATGTGAAGCTCAATACTGCAGTGTCCAAAAAAAGTTGTGAATTTTTTTAACTTTTCAATTAATAAAAGAAGAAACTAATTTAAAATGACACTACTAAAGTTTTGCATCAATCCGTAATTCTTATTCATGAAGCTGTATCTTACAAAAGTTATGTATATATAAAACTACAACACCTAAGATAAGTAGACTAACACCTAACTAACAGTTTAACATGCCTTTCTCTCCATGTTATTCCTTAATTGAAGAAAATACCCCATAGTAACAAATAATCCCATTATTTTGCATTTTTGTCATTTCCAAAAGTCAATAAAAACTATAATTGTATTGAACTTTCATTTGATGTTTCAGAATTTCAAATATTCATTACCCATCAACTAAATATCTCATTTTAAAAATTAAAACAAGATTTCAATTTCAAGCTTTATTAAATTGGTAAAATAATATTACCAAATGTACCATTTCCATAACAAAAAAATCCTATTTTAAACCAAAACTAAGTTCAATAAAATAAAGGGGAGTTGAGTCCTCAATATAACATCAAAAGAGATCTGAAATTTGAAATGTGACAATAAAATTTAATCTTTATAAATGATGATATGAATAGTAAACTGTTTTATCATTCAAACAACAAATGTACAGATACAGAGTGATTGTCTGATAGCTAAGATTTTATCTGATGTCATCTTTACATAAAAATCAAAACGATAAATAATCATTCTAACTCAAAACTAAAATTTGAAGTTAAACTTTCAGCATTATATATGTATATATTTATATAATTTTTCATCAGGACAATATACATGCATTAAGTTGTGGTCCTCAGTCAGTTGTTAATGTCACTACAATCTGTTGCTTGGTTCGTGTAAGCTGTGTTTTTGATTCATAAAATAAGACAGGAAATAAATCTTCAGATTATAAGCATTGAGAATCAATTTCCATTTAATCAAAATCAATATTTTTTTGTTAACAATTTGATCCTGTGCATGAATTGAAGTCCGATTTCCTGCATTACAATAAATTTGATAAAACTTACCTGTTACTATGGAAATAATAAGCCACCACCAAATAAACAAATCCGTTAAATACACCAATTTCCACATTTTTGAATTTTTAATCCACTTTCTCCATTTGATGAAACAGTTGTCTTCAAATTTTATTTTTAATCATCCTCCAAAATTCATTCTCTAATCTGAAAAACAGAATTCAATATGCTCGTCATTAAGAAATTTTCCTCCCTTAGGCTATCCTTGAGATCAATTTGTACAAGAGAGATCTTTACTGCTGGAGAGAGCCAATCAGGGTAAAGTCCATGCCTATGGCACACGATGGTGACAATGATGTATTAAGCGATTGAGTCACACTTCTTATAGTATTTTAAACCCTGTGTCCTTTAAATTTTCTTTTCCGTTTTTATTTCTGTTATAACATGGAAAATATTTCACCGATGACATTTGTATCAGTTACTTTAACCTTCGGTAAGGTGTTATGATTATGTATAGTAAATTGATTTGAAACACTAATCAAGTGTTTTAGCTGCTGTGACAAACAGCAACGCATTATGACGAAGCATTGTTTCCTGTGTAATTGCATGTGACTCACGATGGAGTTCTCTAATAATCTTGATCAAAATCTTGGTTGATCAAATGTATGCCTCATTTGGTTAAATCATATCCTCAATTGTTTGCTTTTGTAGACTTAAATGAGCTATGACAAAATAACAATATTTTTTTTCAATTTTCATAAAGAATAATTTGATATGCACCTCAATTTTCCGGAATTCTAATTTATTTTTACGCTTTATAAAGAAACGATTTTATTTCTACAAATTGATAACGATTTCAAAATTAAATGTTTCCAATTGAATACATCATATACACATAATGAAATATTAAAGATAGACAATAACAGTGGGTAAATTGATGTTTCACACACTGTAGGTAATTGTAATTGCTTTAAAAACAGCAGGTAATGTTTCAAATTAAAATTGAATAATTAAATTGTTTCTATTCTTCATCGTCCTGTGATTATTTAAGCGAGTTTTGCATAGACATAAAAGAGAAAGATGAAAAACCAGAAATTAAAACTGGACAATTATGTTTTCAGTTTATTACTTATTAATATATATTAACGTCATGGAAAGAAACATCCCAATTATCCCGATTGAACCACTACCTTCAATAATTTTATGAAAAATTGAAACGTGAATAGATGAATAAAAATACAAAAGTCTAAAAACATCTGCCCACCTATGAACACAACAATAAAGCAGTACAACATGTCCTGTCAATCCAGATCAAAATAACAGATACAACATTATTGTTTAGTAAACTTATAATGTTGACATTATCATTATTTGTATCATAATGATCAAGGAAAATTTGGTTTTGATACAATCATGACTGATGGTTCATTGAGAGACCTGCCCAGCTGTTGATATAGCTGTTCATGCATACCAATAATCTTCTTCTGTCAACAATATAAAAAATAATTCATAAAGTTGATATCACAAAAAGGGTGATATCAATAATTCATAAATTGTTTTTATTACTGAAATATGATATAATTGAAGTGAAATGATTTTATAAGAATAATAATTCTAGTGAGTGATCCAATATAGTATTCTACCTGATTAGAGCAAGACATTATACAGTAGAGCTATCTATATGTCTCTAGATACAAACTGAGCTTGACAGTATTACTGTCCTCCTGTTCTACCTAGATCTTTATTCTTGTAGACTCTACACACTGCAACATATGGCCTTTAATGACTTGACTTTTAATAGTATATTGTATACCTTTAAAATGATTCCAATTTTGAATAGTATTTTTTTATTAATCTTTAAAAGGCATTTCTATTAACTTTTATTCAATAACTTATGATCATTTTCAGATGAAAATTCTTAGGCTTCTTAATTCCTAATAAACATGTAGTTGCTATATACAGTCCTAGTGTCAACTTCAGGTCATATTGGAATTCAAAAAAAATACAGAAGAAATATATTTTGAATGATCAGTATACATTTTTATTGAAAAAAGCAATCTTTCATTATAAACATACAATTTATTTGCAGGATTGTTTTCAATGAATTAATCTTTTTGACAATTATAGCTTTTCAGACTTACACAGGAACATTTGATATGATTTTGTAAAAAGCATGACACAAACTACATTTTTGGCAAAGTGTAATAGAAATTTCACCATTTTTAGTTTCAATAGCCACACTACTGTTAACTTAGCCTAATATGTTTGGAATAAATGACTTTGTCCATGTTTCCCAATACAAAAGCTAAAATCAGGGACCAATACAAAAGAAGTTCCAGAGGAAAACAAATTTTTATTATCCATTACCTTCAGTCACCTTCAAGCCTAAGAGACAAAACTAGATATCACTGAGATGGAAGCCATCTCTGTGGGTCCCGCTGTGAATAATGTGTGGTAAAAAATTTGTGTCTTTATCATTGGACATGGGGTTGTCAACTGAAACCAAAGTTTATGACCTTGACCTTTGACCTAGGAAGTTGTACATACATTATGACACACCCTCTGGTGTTGGTTTATATACATGTCACGTATATACTTTGAAATCATAACGGTTCTCAAGATATAGAGCGGACACGATCTTTACCATAGGACATTGGGTTGTCAACTAAAACCAAAGTTTTTAACCTTGACCTTTGACCTAGGAAGTTGTACATACATTATGACACACCCTCTGGTGTTGGTTTATATACATGTCAAGTATAAACTTTGAAATCATAACATTTCTCAAGATATAGAGCGGACACGATCTTTACCATAGGACATGGGGTTGTCAACTAAAACCAAAGTTTTTGACCTTGACCTTTGACCTAGTAAGTTGTACATACATTATGACACACCCTCTGGTGTTGGTTTATATACATGTCAAGTATAAACTTTGAAATCATAACGGTTCTCAAGATATAGAGCGGACACGATCTTTACCATAGGACATGAGGTTGTCAACTAAAAACAAAGTTTTTGACCTTGACCTTTGACCCAGGAAGTTGTACATACATTATGACACACCCTCTGGTGTTGGTTAATATACATGTCAAGTATTAACTTTGAAATCATAACGGTTCTCTAGATACAGAGCGGACACAATTTGTTACGGACGGATGGACAGACGGATGGACGGACAGACTGATCACTATAGGGCGTCCTCCATTCGGCAGGGCCCTAATAAATTTATAAAAAGAAATAACACACTTCTTGAAACACCAGACACTAAAGTAAAAAAGTTCATATTGAAAATTATCAAATTGTAAGAAATAGTACTATATGACATGATAATTTCCTGTTGCCAATGTCAGCTTCAATTAATCAGAAACATTTCAACAACGACCATCAATATTCCAAGGACAGAATGTTTACTGACACACTTCAGCCAGGATATTACTGTACACTTCTATGGACACATTCTTACAATCTTTGTTTAAACAGAAACAATTCCTTTATAATAATCCTTACTACAAATATAATAAAAAGTCAGATTAATCTAATTCAAGCAGTGCATATATTCATGCCAATTCAGCTATTTTGTCTTTCAGGAAATCTGGACAATTGTAAACACATACCCTTTGGAGATCAATTTTGTCAATATTTGAATACTAAATAAGAAAGAGAGTTAAATGGTTGAATTTAAGCAATTAAATGTGATAACTGTCCGCTGAAGAGAAGACATAGAGTTGTGCTGGACACAGTAATGTGTTATACATAGTAATATACTAGACATTGAAACATCTTTTTTATTCATATTGTGTCATAGATCAAACTTATTTGTTCAGTGTATATTTACTTGTTTTTGTGCATTGTCTTTTTGATCGAGTTAAGTCATTTCAATTGATATTTTATTGTGTGTCTTTTTATGTTGTAATGTTATCCACTGTTTCAGGTTAGGGTGAAGGTTGGCGCCTGTTAAAATGTTTAAACCCGCTGCATTTTTATGCACCTGTCCTAAGTCAGGAGCCTGTTGTTAGTGGTTGTCGTTTGTTGGTGTGTTTCATTAGTGTTTCTCGTTTCTCGTTTTTAATATAGATTAGACCGTTGGTTTTCCTGTTTGAATTGTTTTACACTAGTCTTTTTGGAGCCCTTTAGAGCTTGCTGTTCGGTGAGAGCCAAAGCTCGTGTTGAAGGACGTACTTTGACCTATAATTGTTTACTTTTTACATATTGTGACTATGATGGAGAGTTGTCTCATTGGAACTCATACCACATCTTCTTATTTATAGAAATAGCTTGGTTTACAACCATTCCATATCAACATAAGTGAAATCAAACTGTTTGTTCCCTTTGGTTTCTTTTTCAATTTGAAGCTGGTTGTGTCAAATATCCAGATCTTTTCAGTAGCAACAATCACTTTATTGAAATGACAAGTTAATCTGTGACCAGAACAAATGTTTAGCATAGAAACAATTGTCTCAACTAACTGGGGGCAATGAAGACAGAAAACATACTATTATACATGAACCTGTACATATTCAATTTTGGTTAATTTGTGTTGTTGGGTTGCTGTCTAAAAGTTTGATTCAAACCTATAGTAGAGGACAAAAGAAAACTATTTACCATGGTAAATAAGGGAAGTTAACACTATCTGTCAATTCTCACTACTTGATTCTGTCATTCACTTCCAAAATACACAAGTTCATACTCCCAGATTTTAAAGGGGCTTGTATTGTTCAATCCTCAGTTTTTGGTGTAGTGTTTTGTGGACTATTGTCTCTTTAATCATTTTTTAGGCCAGGGTTTTGTTTGTCCTTTGCCTTATGATTTTACTACCCTCTTTGAAATAATCTGCCCTCTTTTTCACCATTATCAACAAAAGCCAGAAAGAAAAAAATACCCATCAAAAAGCACATAAACTACATCCATCTTTATGTAACACAGTACAGATATGTACTTGCTAAGAAATTTAATATCTTACCAAGAATTGTGGCTGTACTTCCAGTATAATCCTAATTGACGTATCTGAATACAATTGTTATCACAATCCAATATATAAGTACTTAACAATAGTCCAAATAAGACACAGAAGATTTTCCATGGTCAATACAAAGCTTAAACAAAAATACAATTCATACTGAATGGCAATGATCAGAATCAATTCAAACTCTTCAATTACTTCAAATGAGCCGAAAAACCAATACTTTTATATATTTCATCTCTTTTCAATTGAAACCCATTAAACTTCATAAAGTATCCATACTCGCTTGCACTTGGATAAATATTCTAATAATTCTGACCAGTTTTTCAATCTAAATCAATTAAGCCTCATTAAGATCATAAGTTTTTTAAAGTTGCTGATTCAAGTAATGAGAACATTTCCAATGTAAATAAACGTTATCTGTGTACATCACTTAAAGTTATAAGCCAATCAATATGACCTTAACAATGGTATCTTGGACCAAAGAGAGTTAGCGTGCAGGTGTTTTCTATATTATGTCGCGTGCTACTGTGTGTTGACAATCAATGATGCATACATGGATGACTTCTACATCATTGCATATTACGACAATGAGATTTCATCAAGAAAAACATCCCTCAGCTTGTTTAACTTTATTTCCTCAGGTGAAGATCATTTCAGATGAAAATTGATTTTACTAAAGAGAACCATCTCTAACCAATATAATAATACTCTTATTCACTTTAAAATTTTCTGTGCAGATAATTTCTAACCCTCGAGGGAGGCTGACATGAGTCTGTAAATAGCTGTTTAGTTCTAAAAGCTATTTCACAAGTTGAAAGACGAAATCCGATTAGGGTCTAGATGTTACAAGTCTTTGTTCAAGGTTTATAAGGCATAATTAAAGAATTTATAAACACCAACCACCTCTGTTATATTGTCACCTGTAAATTCTTCAGAATACAAAGGGTTGCCAGTTATAACACCTTGACAATGATAATTACAGTCCAGTGCTGGTCATTGCTTTTATATAGAAATAAAGACAAATTAATTTTGGTTTGTCCAGATAGCAATGGCCTCTGGCTTATCAGTGGTTGATAATCAGGTCTGACATCACATTTCAGGTATGATGTTGGTAGTGGACCAGATCACAAATAGACTAACAAATTATTCTTCCATTGGTATTAGTTTGCTGTAAGTAAACTTTCATACTGTGTCACATATAAATCATATGACATTACATAAATATTTGAAAAGCAAAGGCACTTCCTTCCTTTATATTACGTTTTTAAGAAACACTTAGTATTGAATCTTCACTTCATTGACAACAGAAATAACACTTGGATCAAGAATGATAAAGAATCAATTGAAAATGTGGTCATCTAAGTAAAATTTGTTCTTTTATGAATAACTGGTAAATAATGAACAATTGTTATTTATATAACAAGAGTGCACACGCTGAAATGTCTCGCCTTCTTTACTAATCATTGATATTATGTTGATAGTCCTAAATATAAAGCTTTATTACAACTGTCACATAAACTTAACATTAACCAAGTAAACTAAACATTGACCAATGAACCATGAAAATGAGGTCAAGGTCAGATGAACCATGCTAGGCAGGCATGTACAGCTAACAATTCTTCCATACAACAAATATAGTTGACCTATTGCTTATAGTTTAAGAAAAACAGACGAAAACACAAAAACTTAACACTGAGCAATGAACCTTGAAAACGAGGTCAAGGTCAAATAAAACCTGCGTGACTGACATATAGATCATAAAATATTTCCATACACCAAATATAGTTGAACTATTGCATATAGTATTAGAAAAAAAGACCAAAACTCAAAAACTTAACTTTGACCACTGAACCATGAAAATGAGGTCAAGGTAAGATGACACCTGCCAGCTAGACATGTACACCTTACAATCATTCCATACACCAAATATAGCTGACCTATTGCATGCAGTATTAGAAAGAAAGACCAAAACTCAAAAACTTAACTTTGACCACTGAACCATGAAAATGAGGTCAAGGTCAGATGACACCTGCCAGCTAAACATGTACACCTTACAATCATTCCATACACCAAATATAGTAGACCTATTGCATACAGTATAAGAAAAACAGACCAAAACACAAAAACTTAACTATAACCACTGAACCATGAAAATGAGGTCAAGGTCAGATGACACCTGCCAGTTGGACATGTACACCTTACAGTCCTTCCATACACCGAATATACTAGACCTATTGCTTATAGTATCTGAGATATGGACTTGACCACGAAAACTTAACCTTGTTCACTGATCCATGAAATGAGGTCGAGGTCAAGTGAAAACTGTCTGACGGGCATGAGGACCTTGCAAGGTACGCACATACCAAATATAGTTATCCTATTACTTATAATAAGAGAGAATTTAACATAACAAAAAATCTGAACTTTTTTTTCAAGTAGTCACTGAACCATGAAAATGAGGTCAAGGACATTGGACATGTGACTGACGGAAACTTCGTAACATGAGGCATCCATATACAAAGTATGAAGCATCCAGGTCTTCCATCTTCTAAAATATAAAGCTTTTAAGAAGTTAGCTAACGCCGCCGCCGCCGCCGCCGTAGCCGCCGCCGCCGCCGCCGCCGCCGCCGGATCGCTATCCCTATGTCGAGCTTTCTGCGACAAAAGTCGCAGGCTCGACAAAAACTAACTGTAATTCAAATTCTTTGAATTATTGCAACCAAGATTAGGGACATTCAAATTGATGTGACAAAAGGTCATTAAAAGCAAAAATATACCACATTAGAAGAAATTACTGTAAGGTAAATCAATTAATAATATCTAATTATAGTTATTCTTTTCCTGTACTTTTAATCCTTTAAATCAGTTCCAAGTTACCAACAGATGACACCAACCTTTGCAAGGATTAACATGAAACCAATGAAGCTTAATAAATCAATACATTTAGACTGCAACTCAAATCAATAAATTTGTTAAAAAACAGCCGAAATATGACGTGATTAATAAGATGTTTTATCAACTGGAATAAACAGATGACAGTCAATCAACTGGATTTGTCCTGAACACAATGAAGAAATTTCTCAATTCTCCAACCTTCCATAAATGTGAATTAGGCAAAATCCTTAAATAATCTGTCATGAAATGTCATACAGCTATCTAATTGAACTGTCTAATTTGTCTTTTTCTTTATTGACCAAGTTCACCACTCCCATGTTAAAATCTATTGACAAATGTCAAGAAAATGTCTAGTTATATTCGCTTTGTCGAAGATTGACCAATGCTAAATAAATATAAACTAAATACTGGTCATTTTGTCTGAAATAAATGACAATGGTTGCATAGCTAGCACTTTAAGAAAGGAGATGTAATTATAAAATTTACATTATGGAAAATGTCCAGTTTATATCTAATCCTGTTCAACTGACCTCTTATGAGAAATGTCGTTTTAATGTGAGTTGAGAAATGTCCATTTCCACAACTGATGTATTTGTGATCCGTCAGTCGGAGAAAGCTGATAATTCTGATGTATTTCTGATCCTAATGGATTACCACAGCCAAATCCCCCCTGGTAATTACCTCAGAAATTCTATTAGATTGGCTTTAACTAAGTGTTTACTTTGGCTAACAAGTCCACATCTGTGGTCAGCGAGAGAGATTTTCTCCCTCAGTTAATACCAAATCTCTTGAATTCATATCTTTAATTGAAATATCAATAGCTATTGTCCTTGCCCATAAACAACTATTTCAAGCTGCTGGTTCAATAAGAATGTAATTCGTGTAAAGTCATGGTACTTATATATTTGATATCTTTATCATCATTTTTCAAAAAAAGGAATTTGAGAACCTTGTTCTAATTTTCTGCCTAATGAGATGCGATACATCTACACATTTTTATGCTTTTAGTTTTTGTCTTTTTCTGTTGGTTTAATTTTTGTATCTTATTATTTTATACTGTAATTGTTTACCAGTTGTGATATGCTTTGTCTTTTGTTTAAAAAGTTTGAAACATTCATGATTTACAAATATCTGCTATAAAGTTCTAAAACTGTATAAAGGTTTTTACTTTTTTTATCCTCTCCCCCTTTTTGTAAAGCTATCAAAGTTTATTGTCTAAATGCAAGGTAGTCTGTTGCACTTGCACTACTAACAATTCTGACTTGCTGTAGTCTTCCTAGAAGTTTAAGAAAACATTTACCCATTGATCTGTCTGTTGAATGATACAAAAAAAAAGTAAAATAAAAAAATTTACCGAACTTCAAGTAAAATTCAAAACGTAAAGTCCCTTATCAAATGGCAAAATCAAAAGCTCAAACACATCAATTGAATGGAAAACAACTGTCATATTCCTGACTTGGTACAGGCATTTCCTTATGTAGAAAATGGTGGATTAAACCTGGTTTAATAGCTAGCTAAACCTCTCACTTGTATGGCAGTCCCATAGAATTACATTATATTGACAACAAACATTCAATTTGGACAAACATTTAATTTGGTTATTCATTCATCAGACTCTTTTTTGGGAAAAAAAGCATTATTTACAGCAAAAGAATATTTTGTCTCACCTGTGTAAAAAGTAAAAAATGGAAAATTTTCAGTCTATGGATCATGACTTGGGGAGGCTGGGCCAAATAATCTCCATGGAAATGAGATGTGCCAATGTCTACCAAATATTATTGATGTACCATTTAAGTGCTTCCCTTAAACTGACCTAATCACAAACTTTTACAATTGTTAAAGCTGTTGATATCAACACTGAAGCCCGTAACAGCATGCATTTTTAAGTCTCCCCTCTGTGCCAAAATTTTAGCCTATCAATAGCTGCTGTGATCTTGACCTTTGATCCCAAACTCAATACCAAATTTCCTCACCCAGTGGGTCTTTATACAACCAAGTTTTGTTAAAATTTATACATATTGTTCATAAGATGACATCTAGAAACCAAAATTTTACCAGTATTTCAGTGTATTAATAACTGTTGTGGACCTGACCTTTGACCTATTGACCCAAATTTGATAAGGTTTGCTCTCATCCAATGAGGCATTATCAAACCAATTTTGGCTCAAAAGATTTTGTCCAAAAATCAAAATATTGACATCCTGATCTCTGGAAAGCATTTATCATATTATTAGTCTAGTTTGACTTCATCCCAAATCTAAATAAATATGACCAAAATAAAATAAAATAAATTCCAATTACTTTACTTTGACTTTATACATAAATTTCAAGAAAATCTGATTATATTGAAAACATAATCGATTACTATCATCGTTTAGCTTTCAAAGACAGATAATCTATCATCAGATATTCAATATTGCACACTACGTCTATTGGTATTACAGACAACTGAATACACAAAAGACATACATGATTATGTCTTTTTACATATGAATAAAAGGACCTGTCGGGTACATGTTAATGAAACAGCAAACCAACAACAAAAATAACCAAAAGACATCTGAAGGCATCATACATTTTTTAACAATTGACAGGTGACTATACAATATGTCCAGTTCTAATATAAAAGGTATATGAACACAATGTCAATGTAATCTATTTAAAATAATAATTGCTATGCCCTTGAGCCTATTTTCTGTCCTTGCTCAGAATATTACCCAATTACAAGTATACATGGCCTGGTAGGATAATTTTGTACAATTTAGTTCCAACAGTACCTGTTTACACAAAAACTGTGAAAAAGAATCTATAATTATCCCATGGGATGTCAAAATGAATGTAATTCCATATAATTACAAAATCTATAGAAGTGCAGCTTTATTTACCCTCAGGAAATTATTTTTTTCGATTTCACCGATTACAATAATTTTCATTAATTTTTGCATTTGACTTTAGGCACAGATCAATTATACTTGCAGGAGATTATTAAGTTTTCATCCAATCAGTCCTCAAGTATGATTGAAAGGTCTGACCACTGACCAACTCAATGGTCACCATAGATATTGATTCTGTCAACACATCCAAATGTCTTTGTTTTTATAAGACGATAGTGATGATTTATCATGGAACAATAGTTACCATGATAGATTGGAGGAAAGTATTACTTTATTTCCCACAGACTACGATACATTAATAAAAGTCTGATAAAAAATATGAACAATTAATAAGAAATATAATAGGAAATTCATCTTGTTCTAGTCAGATATAAATCATTTTTGTAGATTTAAATCTTAATCAATAGTTGGATCATATCTGTATTGTATTTAGGTATGACTTTCAGACGAAGTCAGTTGTCTGTACAATAAAAGTTA
Organism: Mytilus californianus; assembly: GCF_021869535.1. Classification (NCBI taxonomy): domain Eukaryota; kingdom Metazoa; phylum Mollusca; class Bivalvia; order Mytilida; family Mytilidae; genus Mytilus; species Mytilus californianus. Next base: position 2,681,002 of record NW_026262581.1, read on the forward strand.
TAAATGTAACTGAAGGCAGAAAGCATTGAACTTGTTTTACATGTTTACTGACCTTTGGATAAGGTATTCACTAAAACCATTATTACATTATTTGTATAGACTGTCTAATAATTAAGACCATTCAAGGATTTTTTTAGAACTAACTAAGAACTACAGGACCAGTTTATATTTTTTTTTAAATTGAAGTAGGCTACAAATGAGTGAAGGAAATAAGGTCCAATATTTTGTCCAAAATTTAGTGCAAATTAAAGAGGTATCATATATGATTTTTATTTTTGCTCAACATGACTTAGGTAAAAGAAGTTCAGAAAAAAATTAATTTGACTAGCTACCATGGCAACAAACCATGACGAAGTTTGTATATATTCTAATATTTCTTGATTGTCCTTGTTTTGTATCAAGTTGTGAGTATATTTTTTGTATGAAAATGTCTGTGTAAACCAAAGAAACAACTTTGTATTGGATTACATAATGTTAAAAGGCATTAACAGCTTTTTTCTCACATTATTTTGTTCTATCTTAATGTCTATGGTCTTTGTTTCATCAAAGGAAATGTGTATGGAAAACATCATCAAATCAGTATTTTCTTCATTTTTGTAAAAAGAAAAAACAGGTGCAGATTATGACATAATTATGACAGAACAACATTGAAAATCTTGTCTTACTAATTTTAATTTCTTGCTTTTATGCATTTTCCTTAATTGTGTTCAAATTTGAAGTAGCCCTCAAAAACTTCATTTAAGTAGGCAAAAAACTAGCCATTTTTTTGTTGGCTATGAGACCTAGCAGACAGTAAAAATCACCTGTCACCAGCTCATATGAGATCCCTTGTCCTCATCACTCATATTGTCTTTGGACCTTTTTTGCTAGAACTATATCCCATTTTGATAATGATGATATCAATTTAATTTGTAAAGCTATATATGTGTACCAAGGCAGTATTAAATGTGTCAGTGTATACCTCAATTTTCACTATACATGATCAATGAACTAAGTTTAGCACTATGAAGAGATGTACAATTTTTAATTAAATAATGACCAAAATGTGTTATATAACTTCTTGTCTTATTTTCTTTCCTGTTTGTGCAATGTGAATTTTAAAAAAAGAAACATTTCTATAATATATATTTTAAATATTTTAGATAAATTTTTATGTACTTCAATGTCTACTGGATTTTTTACAACACATTTTGAAAGTGAATTGTATGAAATTTAAACTGTTATAAAAAATAATTAAAAAAAGAAGGCAGGTTCAATCAAAGTAAGGTCTGTATATAGCAAATAAAATTTTTAAATGAAAAAGCTACAAAGTTAGTCTTCTTATTGTTAGTTTTAGTACCTTGCATCTGTATTCTTTAAAAGTATTACGGTTTCAATGGTTTTTTTTTTCCTTTAAATAATTAATAAGTATGAATGTGTACTTCTCTCAAAGTACATTACATAACAATATAAAACAAATTGTATATTTATTACTCTTTAGAGAATTTTTCCCGCATATATAATTTATAAATTTCAAATCTATAATGTCTGTTTGTAAGGAAAGTAGCACTATAAACTTTAATCAATGTCTTAATATTTACCATGGAAATAGAACTTTTTTCCAAAATGCTGTTGATATTTCCAAAGCAATGATGCCAAATGACCCAAGAGAGAAGGCCAATCAAAGAAACAATAAGTAAATTCTACAATAAAAGAAGCATTTCCTGATAATAATGCTATTTAACTGCAATTGTTTACAACAAAACTACAACTAAACGTCTTACTACAAATAATATGACTCGAATATGACTGTCTAAGGACAAACTTAATTCAACTTCATTTTTACATTGTCACTTTTGGTATCGATTTCTGCTTCCATAACATGATTAGTTTCTGTTTCCAGCTTATGATGGCCATCCCAGGAGACCACCAACTTGAGAAGATTCCTTCAAAACTAGATATGTCGAGAGTGTTGAAAGCTAAAATGACCCTAATTTTTCAAGCAAACCATTCAGTAGTGACTGTGAAAAACTGACAAAAATGTCACACTACTAAAATTGCTTCAATCAATAATTTATCTTATTCACCTGAGGTGTTTTATCTTCACAAGGTCAGCTACTGGACACGTCATTGCAGATGGTAGATTACGAATATATAGTTTACTTACTTAAGTCACAGTGATTATGAAGGTCAACAGTCAGGATATTGCAGGAATAACTAGTTACTTTGTACGAATACTGTCAATTCATTTATTTTAGTTGGTTCCAATTTTCCTGGATGGAGGAAAACAAATATTTTCTGCATACATTAATTTCAGGTTTAAACCAATCTATATAAAAATAAGGAGATGTGGTATGATTGCCAATGAGACAACTATCCACCAAAGTTAAAATGAAGTGGATGCAAGTTATAGGCAACTGTACCGCCTTCAACAATGAGAAAAACCCATACCGTATAATCGGCTATAAAAGGCCCTGACACGCAAAAATATGAAAGAATTCAATGGGGAAACTAATGGCCTAATTTGTAACAAAACAATTTACGAAAAACAAATATGACAGACATAAACCAATGACAACCACTGAACCACAGGCTCCTGACTTGGGGCAGGCACATAAAGAATGTGGCAGGGTTAAACATGTTGTTTCATGTACAATGTGTGTTGGAAAATTTCAAACTATAAGCAAACAGGAAGTGGCTGCACGGCAGATATATAATTGCTTACACAATAATACACTCAACATAATCAAGCTCCAAACCAAATATAAAATCATTCCCTTATATTGAAGCCAAAAAAACTTTAATGAAAGTGTATACCAAGGACTTTCAGACAGAGTGAAGGAATGATAGAATGACTGAGAGAGTCAAGCGGTTACTGTGCATACAAGCCTATATAATTTTTTTATTTATTTCAACTCTGGGTTCACTTGTACATGGACCTATGAAATTTACAAAAATGATCACTCCATGAATATCAATCAATACACAGTAATTAACTAGGATCATACACCTGATGGTCATTACCTGTAATTATATAGGAGTGGACAACGTTTGACAGTAAGTACTGGATTCCTTAGAATAAACATTTCTTGGAATGGTGGTTTATTTGACATCAATAAAAAATTCTATAACTTTATGGTTTTTGATTGTCGGCTTGGTATCTTCTCTCCCTCCTTTTTTTTAATCGGATATAACACAAGGTACTTTCAAATAAATTAATGAATTGCTTATTTTCAACATATAAGAAGAGCAAGCTTGGACGTGCTATCGCTGCATGCAATTGATTCAGGTTGCATGTGTACTGAAGCATAACTGATGAAGATGATTTCCAAAACTGTGTTTAATAGGCAACTTTTGAGTTCGTTGCATTTCCGTGAAAAACTTTGGTTTTAGTGAACATCATTTGTGCGTTTAGGGGAGTCATCACTTCCATTCCTATGTTGAGCGATTGGTTGAAAAAATGATAAAGCTATATTGCACGAATTATTCGGCAAATTAAAGTCTTATAATTGATAATCAGCACTGCTGTCATTAGGGAATTGTGATTAAGTACTTACGGAACAAATATTATTTCTATTTTATCCTGCATAATGACGATCACAAAGACGCTTGATGAACTTTAATAGAGCAGGGATACAGGCGATCCCCTCTATCTGGTAAATGACGTCACAAAGGCACACAAAATTGACGAATTTTTCCGGTGAAGGACATAACTCGAAAGTGGTCTATTGGACTTTAATTGTTGCAATGTGAAGGGTTGAAAATGTTTGAATATAAAAATTCATTTAGCATAACAATTATTATATTTCTAAAAGGTTTCGAAGAATCTTAATACATAAAGATAATGTGAAAATAAAATAAAACCATGAAAAGACTGACTTAAATTTTTCATGTACAATGTATAAAATCATTCCCTTATATCGAAGCCAACAAAACTTTAAGGAATTTTTACCAAGGTCTTTCAGAGAGACAGAGTGAATGAACAACAGAATGACTAAAAGAGTCAAGCGGTTACTAGACCTGATTTTGCTGTTAGCAACGCTGGTAAAATATTAAATTCCATGGATTCAAATATTTCATACAAGTCCATGAAATTTGATTATAGCAAACTCTTGCTTTTGAACAACATATGGATGATGGGCAGATAGAAGGTCAGAAATACAGATGGCAGGACAGACATATGGACAATGTTATACCAAAATACATCACATATTTGAAGATATACAAATCAGTCTCATAAAGCTATGACATCATGTCAATGCATGGATATCTTCACATCAATGATGATTTCCTCACTGAAACGGAATAAAAAATTACAGAATTTTGGCAAATGACAAAAACCTATAAAAATGAGTAGAATATCGTCATTTAAGTCTGATAAATTCAATAAGGAATTTGGTCATGTTGACTTATTTGTAGATCTGATTTGCTTTTAAAGTTTCTATCATTTATAATTTTTAGTAAAAATCATCATTCAAGGGAAATAACTCCTGTAAGGAGTAAGTTGACCATTTTGTAGATCTTATTGTGCTAAACATTTCTGCTATTAACTGTTTCTCTTTATCTATTTCAGATTATGCTAACAAAACACAACTAAAGGCTCTAAAGAGCCTGTGTAGCTCACCTGCATCTTCAACAATAGCCATTTTTTGTAAAAATCATCATGAAAGGGCAATAACTCTATAAAGAGTTCACTGACCATTTCAGTCTTTTTGTAGATCTCCTGCTGATCATTTTTTTTTTTTTTTTAAGTTTCTATTTACGTTTATATCTATAACATTTTTCAAGATAATTGGCAAAAACTCCAAAAAATGGTAAAAAACATCTTTAAAGTAAAATAACTCCAATAACGAGTCAACCAAAGATTTCAGCCATGATGACTTATTTGTAGATCTTGTCTTGCAGATCATTTATGCAATATAAAGTTTCTATCTATCTATTAAAGTTTTTAAAATAATAGGCAAAAATGCAAAAAATTGGAAAAAATTGCCATTAAAGGGCAATAACTTTAATAAGGAGTCAACTGAAGATTTTGGTCATGTTGACTTATTTGTAGATCTTGACTTGTTGATCATTTTTCCTAATTAAATTTTCTCTGTATCTATTATAGTTTTCAAAATAATAGACAACGATGAGAAAAATTTATAAAATTTGACATTTAAGGGCTATAACTCCTATAAGAAGTTGTTTGACAGTTTTGACTTAAATAGACAGCAAGTTGATTAGCATTCTCAACATTTTTGCCCCTGTCAGATTTTCTCTATTCATAGTGGTTTTCAAGATAAAAGACAAAATCTATTTCTAGCCATGTGGGTCATCTGGGTTGACAGACCGGGTTTATTTGGACACATTTTAAAACTAGATACCCCAATAATGATTGTGGCCAAGTTTGGTTAAATTAGGTTCATTAGTTTCAGAGGAGAAGATTTTTGTAAAAGTAAACGGACAACAACGACGATGACGACAAAGGAGGACAACAGAATATGCACGACAGACGAATGAGAACGGACACCAGACACCATGTGATGAAAAAGCTCACTTGGCTTTTAAGCCAGGTGAGCTAAAAATGGGTAAAATTCATCTTTCAATGGATTTAACTCCTACAAGGGGTCTATCGATGATTTTGTCCATGTGATGTTTTTGTAGATCTTATTGAACTGATCATTTATGATAAAGCTGTTTCAAATTTTCTCTATATATTATAAGTTGCACTTCTGTAAATATAGACAATGCAATTTCCCATTTTTTACATTTACTTTTATGACTAAAACTGTGCCACTTTTACTATGAAGTTGTGTAAAAAATTATATCCTAGAATGGAAAGTTCAAATGCACTACAATTTTTATCAAAGGTCAAAACATAGGCCTGTGTGGCATATTTTCAACATTTATATGCCTTGAACTTCTAAGAGTTTAAACTTACACTAAAATTCTGTACTACCCTAAATTTCCCTTCACTTTGGGTCTTCTTCAGAATTCAATTTGGCCCCTATCCATGTGTATTTATACTGGAAAAATTCCCAAGATGTGTCTCTATGAGATGATATCTGGGAACCAGTAGGTAAACAAATCAAAATATCTATGAATATCAAAAATCTCCCCAAAAGAGGCTTGGTTAGTGAAACAGCTGCATTTACAAAGTGCAACCTATAGTTTTCAAGATAATAACCAAAAAACTTCCAAATTTGCGAAAAAAATTACATTACAGGGGCAACAACTCCATAATGGATTGTTTTCCTGAAATTTACGGAGGAGATAAACCTTTATCTACTGATAATTTTTACCCAGTAGGGTCAGTTTTGCTAACTATTTTAGTTTTTGAGATGAGTCAAAAACTGTGAAATTTTCTGTTCAGCTGCAAAAACTCCAAAATAAGTGGTCATATTTTTCTTAAAATGTTGCATGAGAAAACCTTGACCTGCTGATCATTGTTACATGCATCAGTTTTGCTCTTACTGCTTTAGCTTTTTTCATACAAGCCAAAAACTACATTTTACCACTATTTTCTATTTTTAGCAACAAAAGCCATGTTGGCTGATGGATCAAATCCTCGCATACAAATTTAAACTAGATACACAAAAAAACATTCAGGTAAAATTTAGTAACATTTGGCCCTGAAGTTTTACGGAAGAAGATTTTTTAAAAAGGTTACTACAGACAATTACAGCAAACAGCAAGTGATGATAATAGCTCAACTGGAATGAATATTTTTTTTTAAAGTTTACATACAATTAAATTAAAGGTAGAGTATACATCAATGAGACCGAAACCCAACAAAATTATTGTTTTAATACAACACAATGTAACAGTAATATATTACATATATCTAATATATGGTATATTTATGTAAAACAAATGTGTGTAAGCCAAGTTTGATCAAAACAACAATCAAATAGTTCAATGTCCTGTTTTTGTCTCAAATTGTCACCTTTCTCCAGACATAAATGTGCGATGTAATTCAAGATGAAAATAGGAATGATGAAACCATTCAATGGTTTAAAGTAACAAAGATGATCTATGTTTATGAACCAAAATCAATTTTCCTATTTTTATTAATTTCCCCAATGATGGAAATAAGTGTGAATAAGAGGTGGTTTCACTGTGGAAAAATTAATGAGTCCACATAAGGTGGTTCCTCAGTGCTTGCACATGAGGTGGTTTCATCCGTAGTGGAATCATGCTGTGCACATGATGAGATTCCTTAGAGGAATAAGTGTGTTAAGACAGTTGATCATAAGAGATGAAATCAGGGAGTGCTCAGGAGGTGGTTCTCTCAGTGGTTGTATTAGGGGCTGACAGGGGTGATTCCCTTAATTGTTGAATCAGGGTGTAAACAGATCATTTCCCAAGTGGTGGAATCAGTGACTGACAGGTCAGTGGTTCCCTTGGTGGTATAATTAGTGAGTGCATAAGAGGTTGTTCCCTCAGTGGTGGAATCAAGGAGTGCACAAAAGAAAGTTCCCTCACTTGTGGAATAAAGGAGTGTACACAAGGTGGGTAACTCAGAGGTGGAACCAAGGAGTGCACAGTTTGTGGTTCCCTCATTGGTGGAATCAGGGTGTGCAAAATATATGGTTCACTCAGTTGTGGAATCAGGGAGTGCACAGTAGGTGGTTCCCTCAGTGGTTGAATCAGGGAGTGCACAGGAGGTGGTTCCCTAATTGGTGGAATTGGGGAGTGCAAAAGAGGTGCTTCCCTCAGTGGTGGAATCAGGGAATGCACAGGTGGTGGTTCCATCAGTGGTGGAATTAGGGAAAAGCACAGGTGGTGGTTCCATCATTGGTGGAATCAGTGAGTACACAAGAGGGGGTTCCCTCATTGGTGGAATCAGGGAGTACATTGGAGGTGGTTCCTTCATTGGTGGAATCAGGGAGTGCACAGGTGGTGGTTCCATCAGTGGTGGAATTAGGGAAAGCACAGGTGGTGGTTCCATCATTGGTGGAATCAATGAGTGCACAGGAGTGGTTCTCTCATTGCTGGAATAAGGTAGTGCATAGGAGGTGGCTCCCTCATTGGTTGTTCCAATGAGTGCACAGGAGGTGGTTCACTCATTGGTGGAATCAAGGAGTGCACAGGAGGTGGTTCACTCAATGGTGGAATCAGAGAGTGCAGAAGAGGTGGTGCCTTCAGTGGTAGAACCAGGGCATGCACAGGATGTGGTTTCCTCAGTGGTGGAATCAGGGAGTGTATATGAGGTGGTTTCCTCTGTGGTGGAATCAGGGAGTGCAGAGTAAGTGGTTTCCTCAGTAGTGGAATCAGGGAGTACACATGAGGTAGTTTCCTAAGTGGTGAAATCAGTACATGGGGTGGTTTCTTCTGTGATGGAATCAGGGAGTGCAGAGTAAGTGGTGGAATCAGTGGTGGAATCAGGGAGTACACATGAGGTAGTTTTCTAAGTGGTGAAATCAGGGAGTGCACAGGAGGCAGTTTGTACACATGATGTGGTTTCTCCGGTGGTGGAATCAGGGAGTGCACATGAGGTGGTTTCCTCAGTGGTGGAATCAGGGAGTGTAAATGAGGTGGTTTCCTCAGTGGTGGAATCAGGGAGTACACATGAGGTTGTTTCTTGAGTGGTGGAATCAGGGAGTACACATGAGGTGGTTTCTTAAGTGATGGAATCAGGGAGTACACATGAGGTGGTTTCTTAAGTGGTGGAACCAGAGAGTGCACAGAAGTGGTTATCTAATGTTTCAAAACAAGAACATTTTTTCCAAATCTCAAAAATGCACTTACCTCTACAGATCCAACACTACCAGATAGCAATACTTATGAATGAATATCATACATCCTATATGGGAATTTATTTCTCAAAAGATCGTGTGAAACTGAACTTTCATTTAACATAATAATGCATTAAGTTATTACTGTAAACCAACTTATTTGGTGAATACTTTAGCTGTTTCTAGCCCCCTCGCATCTATTTAATTTCACAATATTCACATTTCCGTGATTTAGTTATATGAGAAAAGATTCAAGTTTTACATATTTGCAATTATATTTGCGTTGATTTTCATCTCCCAAAAGTCGCAAATAATAAATCACCCGTGATAATTAGTTGGTTTACAATATTTGTTTTCTTAGATTACAGGATACAGAAATCCAATTGAAAGAATAATCTTTTATCAACCAATACTACAAAATATTCCTAACTTACCTCTTTCTGGTGTCTAAATCTAATCCAGTATTTCAAGACTTACCATACCTTATATGTCTAGTCTAAATAAAGTCATCAACCTATCATAATGTTTCATGTTACACCCTTCTATAATAGGATTTTGTTTGGAACAATATTAACTGTCAGATCTCATGCTTCTTACACTTCTATTTTTATATGATAAATACATATATATGATCTCTGAAACTAAATACCTATTAAAACTTTCTCAAATCTATCTATTTCATGTTTGCATATCATAAATTAGTTTAGAGAACATTAAAGAATCGGCTCATTATTACACAATGTGAATACTGTCACATCTTTACACTTAGTGTCAACAGAAGACATGGCTTAATTCAACAACAATAAGACGTACCTGTTAAACTATCTGCTTAATTGATAAGAATTTTATTTTTAGGATCCACCCAAAATATAAAGATCTACCCTAAGTGGTACATAGTACATTAGAATTAGTTCAACTTAGTACAATTAGATATTTGTTGACAAAAGAAATGTGCAAGCTTGGTTGTTTGTAAATAATCGGGTCTATTTAAATGTAAAGTGTTTAAAACATTGGTCCATAATTAAAAATGATGTGATTAAAACCCTTAGTTCATTCTGTTTTAGGGGAACTGAGGGCATTCATTTTGATCTCTTGAAACAACTAAACTGACATCTTTGCAGTAAAAAAAAACTTTATCAGATTATTGTAAATTCTGAATTAGTTTAGTTTCTTTATTATTTGTGTTTCTTACACATGATGGACATACATGCAAGATTAGTTATTGTGATTTCAGGAAATGCTGCAAACAAATATTCTTATCGAAATTTAAATTTTTTATTTTTGCCAAAATTATCCAGTAGCAATTTTCACTATAATAAATAAAAGAATGATTGGTATTCTTTTAATAGTTATCTTAACTAGCTTGATTAGTTTTGAATGAGAATGGTTGGTAGTGGTGGGGAGAATTGAAGGGTTTTCTTCACCATTTTAATGGATAGCAACATTTTCCAAAAATAAAGTTTCAAATTGCAGAAAAACAATCAGTTTTTAACATTTTCGGCTTTGTTATAGTGTGGCTGTCAAGCCTTTTGATAAGATAGGGCATTGAATGAATGGTTTGAAACTAGATAATTGGGTGGTATGATTTTAATCTGGTATATATGGACAAAATTTTTATAAAATCATTAAACTCTAAAAAGATTAATTTCAATGAGTCAAAATTTGGCAATTTCTATGGCTAAATCAATTTTGCAATTTCTAGGGCTAAAACTATTTGCAAGACTTTCCTTTCTTTCTTGCTCCAATTCTAATCTTCCTTAAAGAAGAAATTTATGCTTTGGGATATTTTCTTGATTTTATCTTAATCACAAATTTAACGAAAATAAATCCTCATGAAAATTTACTACTTTAAAACAGTATGTAAGTTACAATATTTTTTAAGGATGGATGAGTTAAATATGTAATAACTAGGACAATTCCGATCAATTTAAGAATTAACCATTATATATTATTAACATCAGTCACACTTTGTGTTACTAAATGATGACTAGCACAGGAAACAATTGGTTATATTTTACCAAATTATACAATAAACTATGTTTGTTGCAATACCACATTTAGCCACTAAGTGCAAAAAACATCAAATTTAAATAATTAAGACTGATTCACAATATTCTAATTCTTTAGAATATGTCATTGTAATTTACTTAGTAACTGTATAAAATTTATTTCAAAGACATGCTTAGGTTTACAAGAAAACTAAAGAATTAAGTCCCTGTGATCTCATTTCCTGAACAATTTTATGTTCATTTTAGAGAAAAGCGTATGAACACAACATCTTTTTTTCAATGTTTTCTTGTTCTTTATTCTTTTTAAGAGGATTGCAAATTTTACTATCTTAAGGGCAATTATAAAAAAACTTCTTTGATCTTCTTTAAAAGCAAACATTTAACTTTTTTTCACTGAATCTGATTTAAGTATATATTCTGATTAATTTGTTTTTTAAAAAGGTTCAAATCGAAAATTTGCAAGCCTAAATGATAGTACCTATAAACCAATCTATTCTTACCTTCCAATATCAGAAAACAATCTCCAATTTAAATCCGGATCAATCCAACAGAATCACTTACGGACTGAAAGTCTGATCGTTAAATAATGTACAAACAATCGCATTCCTTCTGAGGAAAAGAAATAACACATCACACTTTGACGAAACCATTCAATAATCAATATTACTACAAAGAAGATGATTGCCAACTCTAACCTCTTAGACACTGCATATAAGATTCCCCCTAAAGAAATGTTATGGTCACATGCATTAGTCGCAGGAAAACATGAAGTGTTTGAAATTTTTCCTAATTCACTTGAACATGCAACATTTTAAAAGAATTTGATGGAATACTCTTACATTAATGGGAATAACCACTTGTGTCATTATAAAAAAAGCTGCGGGCATCTAGGCATTAGATCGTTTTTTCTTACATCAATGAACTCTGTATGCTTGTTGGTGCAGCAATTATAAGCAATACATACAATATAATGGTAGTGTGCAAATCAGCAGAAACTGTTTGACAAATAAAATAGATTTGTCCTGGGAAATCTTGGCTAGACTAATAAATAGTCAAAATGTTGATTGGGAGCAAATACTCATCAAATTACACCATAAGCTGAATCGTCTTAAAATAGAAAGATTTATATACCAATGCTTAATGTAAGCAAGACAAAATTTGGTCAACATTTTTATAAAGGGAAGGATAAGCATGATTGATTGATTACTGATTGTTTTTTGTCTAGCAATTAGCAATATTAGTCTTACGCCAATATTCAAAATGAGAACAATTTTACAAAAAATCAAAAGAATGTTTAGTTTGTGTATTTTACAATGACAGTATTTGTAGGATTTCTTAGCCCATGATAGTCTGTAAGTTGTTGACCCTGCATCTGTGTTCTTCAATTCACAGAATATGACTTTTGATGTCTATAACATGTTGAATTTTACTAAAATAGTTCTTATGTAACATGTGAACTTTAATTTTTTCTTCCATTTAAATAACTTAAGTATCCTTATCTCAAAATCATTGACTTTTTATCTCATTAGCCAATAGATATGTATTTGAATCGTATTACCTAAAATCATCTCTTCACCTTTAAATACAGTATCACAAAATTTGTTTTTGCTTTAGGGAACAAAATAAAATTCCTAGATTTTCATCCATAACCTGCCTCTATTTTTAAGAGCATCAAATGGCCTAATTATTTTAAACAAGGAATTATTTGAATCTGGAATAATTATGAATTCTGGAAAATTGATTAGAAATGTATGATGAAAACTAACCCAACTAAATAGGGTTAGCCATGCGCGCATGGCTAAGGTTAATTTTAATTTCACTATCATTTCAGTATGAACTAACTAACCCCTCTTAGCCATGCACGCATGGCTAACCCTATTTAGTTGGGTTAGTTTTCATCATAAATTAATCATCAATTTTCCAGAATTCAAAATTATTCCAGATCCAAATAATTCCTTGTTTTTAGTTAAATAGAACCAAATGCAAATCTCAACATTTTTTAATATATTTGCATACCAAGATTTCTATATCTGTTATGGTTTTCATTGACAATATCTTGCATTTCACTCTTATGTTTTGTTTAAGCCATGGCAGCTGAGTGGTTAAGTTTCTTTCTTTTTTATTTTTTTTAAGGAAGGGGGGGGGGGGGGGCTTTCTCAGAAGTAAGCATCATGAAAATCATTTTCAAGATGTATGTAGGTATGTACGTATATTAAGGACCTTTGTAACAGTGTACTTTGGATATTGATTGATCTGTCTATCAAGAATAGAATAATATGTTTGTCAATAGTTATTTACATTTCAATTTGGCAACAATTTAGGACATGCTATGCCTGGTCTCCATCTGAATTCTTTGTTTTTCTCTATCAGACAGTTTTTGGCATATTTCCCTGAAGTATTACTTAATAGTGTTCAATGATTTACATGATTTTTTCTTCAACATAAATAGATAAAATTTCACAGAAATAAAGAACAAAGATTGAGTTATGTACAATAGCATAAGAATTCTTTCAAATATTTATCAAATACATAGAATTACTTCCCCTTTTCCTCCTATGAAATATAAATGATAGAAAAAGAAGAATTTGTAACAGTAAAGGCTGAAAATAAAAAGGTTTGATAGATTGCACTTTTAAAAACTGGAAAAGATTGATCTTGAAAAAATAAAAAAAATGGTAAAGTTGAACTGTTGTAAACAATGGAAATTCCCCTTGTCAGCAAACTTTTTCCTGTACTATGTAAATCATTTGCACTGCACCTGTATATATATAGTTCAAGAGTACCTAATTACAATATATTTTGCAATCAAACCTTATTCAAAAGAAATATTTTTATATTGAAATAGGTGGTATATAGAAAAAGATATAAAAAGTGTGAATTATTAATCTGCAGTTTTATCACATTTAATGTATAAAAGGTAGTTCAAAGTGACATAATTTAAGATTTAACTATTGTCACTAAACTTCATGCCTAAACTGACAAAATTTTTTCTCTCTTTTCTTCCAAGATACCAGGCTTATAATTTGGTATGCCAGACACACATTTTGTCTATATATATAAGATAAAATTGAGAATGGAAATGGAGAATGTGTCAAAGATACAACAACCCGACCAAAGAGCAGAAAACAGCCAAAGGCCACCAATGGGTCTTCTTCACAGCAAGAAAATCCCGCACCCAAGGCGGGCTTCAACTGGCCTCTAAACAAAAATGTGTACTTGTTCAATGAAAATGGACGTCACACTAAACTCCAAAACATATAAATGAACTAAAATTAAAAAACATACAAGACTAACAAAGGCCAGAGGCTCCTGACTTGGGTGTTTTGTGAGATCTCAACCCTCCCCTATACCTCTAGCCAATGTAGAATAAACAAACACACAGCAATACGCACAGTAAAACTCATTTTAAAAGAAGTCCGAGTCTGATGTCAGAAAAGGTAACAAAAGAAACTAAGCAAAATTACAATGATACATAAATTAACAAAGGACTACTAGCAGTTACTGACATGCCAGCTCCAGACCTCAATTAAACTGATTGAAATATTATGTCTTCATCATATGAAAATCAAGCACAATCCCTCCTGTTAGGGGTTTAGTATCATACCATCATAAAATATATACTGGTAAGAAGAACATAACCCGTATCATGCCAACAACTGGTTTTAGAATAAATGTGTTCAATTCCGATGCAAAGACCCTATGAGTGAATCAATATTAATACCAAAATACGCCATCTTTAATGACCAGACAACAGTATCGTAACTATATCCCTTCTGAATAAGTCTGTTTAAAGGATTGGGTAGCTTTTGAGGTGAATATCGACATTTTTGTGCTTTGTATAGAATATTACCATAAAAGATTGGATGTGAAATACCTGAACGTATAAGATGTCTGCAAATTGATTTATATTTACGAATGATGTCCTTGTACTGATGATAAAATTTAGTAAATGTTTTGAATAGTTTGTGATATCGAAAACCCTGGTGTAATAATTTTTCAGTAATACAACGATTTCTATCGTTAAAACCCATCAGTGGCCCACGAAACAAAACAGTTGCAATGCCATATCAAATATTACAAAGTTGAAAGGCTTTAATAACCTGCAGTCTGATAGGTAGTTGCTTTGAAAAGAACATTGAATACAAAACTTACCCATGCAACTAATACACTAAAAGAAGGTCAAATTGACCTAATTTTAGTGTAGATCTTTTCCATCAAAACATAATACTTCAAATGACCAAAACATCAATCAAGCATAATTACTTAGATCTGGAGCTTAATGGAAAACATTATCAGAGCCATCATTACATAAAAATTATGGTTAAGGTGATCTAATTTTAGTGAAGACATTCATCACTTAATATAATACAACAACTTACAAATGATCATCTGTATATGATTTGTTGTTGCTTAGATTTACCAAAATGCAAGATTTAACCAAAGCCATTCAAGCATAAAATGAAGGTCAAGATGACAATATTTTAGTACAGACCTTCATCCCTTTATAAAATGTGTCAACTGACAAAAGATCATTCATTTATGAATTGTTGTTGCCTAGATCTACACCTCAACACAGAACTTTATCAAGGTCATTCTTCCATAAAATGAAGGTCAAAATGACAATATTTTAGTACAGACCTTCATCCCTTTATAAAATGTGTCAACTGACAAAAGATCATTCATTTATGAATTGTTGTTGCCTAGATCTGGACCTCAACACAGAACTTTATCAAGGTCATTCTTCCATAAAATGAAGGTCAAAATAAAAATATCTTAGTGAAGACTTTTATTTCTTCATTTTATGCACCAACTGACAAAAGATCATTCCTCCCAGATTCACAAATGGACAAACAAACAGGCAAAATATGGCCTAAATTTTAGAATTCATTCATGCATATCTGTATGATCCACTTCCCTCCTCGCCACCCTTGGCGGATTGAGATAGAATTTCGGAGACACAAGGTTATGAATTTCATTTGTTGCAGTCGAAACTCGCTGCATCAAATCAAAAAGCGCCTATAACATGATCACGTGTAAATGTAGAAAGTGTATGTAAACAATTGCCACGTGCTTATTGTGCAACATATCTTTACATCCCTAAACATACGACTATATTAAGTGACAATTTGAATGTTTTTAATCAACTAATAGAAGTTCCTGTGTATGTTTCTTGCACAAATGCATGAATGTCAACGTATATTTTCGTTTCCTGCTTTACCAAGTGTGTAGAATCTAGACGCTACCGTGTTTTTACCTCCAAATTGAAGAGTTCAAGTGCTACCATTGGTCAAGAATAATGTTAGGAATGGCGTGACTTTAATCTACCAATAGATGGCGCAACATTGTTATCACAAATGTTGGCTTAATCTGCCAAGGGTGGAGAGGAGGGAAGTGAATTGTAACCCTTAGCTAGCGAAGATGGGATCACCAGTCCTTCACCTTTCATTTGGTACCTTTATTACTAAACTATATTCTACTTAGTTTGATATTTACACCTATGCGTAGGAACTCATTTGTTTTAAATATGTACTACTTTCCAGTATGTTCTTGTTTGACAGGCCCAGTTTGGTGGTGTTACATCTGACAAAGTCTATCCGATTCTTTTTGCAAGGAATTCTGCAAAAAACCCCTACTAGGGGCCGTCTTAAACTTGCAGTGAGATGAGGGTTTTTTTTTGTTATTTTTGCTCATGTTGAAGGACTCACTGTGACTTTGAGATGAAGAACAGCATGCTGTACTGATTTTACCTCATGTATGGATACCCAATATCCTTTGTTTTTCTATTACCAAAATGCTATTCCCCTCCCTTACTTCTTTGAGAGACAGGTTAAAAAAAAAATTAAAAACCTTTGTGAGCATGCTCACATACCACATGCCCCCATATTGACTGTGGCCAAACAAAATCTCACTAGATTCCTAAATTAAAAGACTCCAAAAGTCAACTGATAATAATTTCTTGTGGATATTCACATCTTCATATTATGTCCTTATCATCTACAAAGATTCAGGAAATTCTGTAGTGTGGTTTCAGAGGAATTGTGATGACAAACTGTTGCAGTAGTATATTTAAGTCAAAATTTTAAGTTCAAAGGGGCATAACTCCTAGAAAATACAACTGATACTAATTTTTTGTGGATATGCACATCTACATATTATGTCCCTATTATCTGCAAAGTTTTATGAAATTCTGATGTGTGGTTTCAGAGGATTTGCAATGACAAATTGTTGCAGTAGTATATTTAGACCAAAATTCTAAGTTCAAAAGGGCATGACTCCTAGAAAAAAAATAGAATCATAGTTTCCTGTCGCTATGCACATCTACATAGTATGTCATGTCCTTATTATCTACAAAGTATCAGGAAATTCAGAGGAGTTGTGAGAACAGGACAATAGACTTATTTGTAGATCTTGTCTTGCTGATCATTTTTGCTTATTCAATTAAGTTTCTATCTATCTATTATAGTTTTTCAGGTATTAGGCAAAAATGCCAAAAAATGATAAAAATCATCACTAAAGGGCAATAATTCCAATCAGGAGTAGTCTGACGATAGACCTATTTACACTTGTATGCAAATTTGTCCGCCATTACGTAAAATCACACAGGTTCCCGTAAACTTTGACATCATAATTCAAAACATTTGACGTCACAATTAAAAAGTGATTGTTGCCTGACGTCAAAAGGTGATTCGGAGTAGATCTAAGGTCATTCGGAGGCAAAATATAGCTAAATACCAAAAGTGTAAATACGTTTATTTCGACCATGAGCATTATATTGAAGATCTTGTCTTGCTGATCATTTTTGTTATTTCAAGTTTCTATTTATCTATTATCATTATCAAGGCAAAAAATGAAATAAATTGGTAAAATTCATCATTAAGGGCAAAAACTCCCATAAGAAGTCCTACAGTGTTGATGTAATTGGACAATTTGTAGATCTCATCATCCATAACATTTCTGCCCCTGTCAGATTTTCTCTATTCATAGCGGTTTCAAGATAATAGACCAAACTTGCATTTTACCTCTATGTTCTATTTTTAGCCATGTGGGCCATGTTGGTAGGCAGGCAGGCAGGGTCATAAGACACATTTTTCAAACTAGATACTCTAATGATGATTGTGGTTAAATTTGGCATTGGAGGTTCAGAAGAGAAGTTTTTTGTAAAAGTTAAGGGATGACGAATGACAAATAACAGACGCCAAGTGATGAGAAAAGCTCACATAGAGCTTTGGGTCAGGTAAATTAAAAATGATATTGAAATTACAAATGTATATATATAACAGTACTTTAAAAATGAAAAGGAATTCTGCCATGTATATAAAACAGCTAATATACCTAACAAGTATCAAAATAACATGATACTTATTGGCAGATGAAATCTAACAATTGAGATCTATCAAAGGTTTTGAATCAACATTAAGATGTAAAGCAAAAAGGCTAAAATGATAATAAAACCTGAAATCCTGGTTGACATTACATAGATATATCCTTGTTTTATCTAAAATGCATAAATTTAAGCTTACTGATACTGTTTAATCAATTCTGACAACAAATTACCAGTAGTTTTTGCAATATCTATTGTGTCAGTACGTTACTTTGTACAATTAATACGCCCAATTCAATTTGTAAGTCACTCAATTACGGTAATTCTATACTGCTATAGTTGAAATAAAACTGATAGCGATTATGTAATTGCAGGTGTAACTGAGAAAGGTAAAAGGGTAAGCACTGTGAAGTTCATATCTCTGATTACATCACATACAATTAATATAAATACAACCCCAGGGAAATATCAGATCATTACAGCCCCCAGATTATACATTGGATATGGATGAATAACGGAAAGATTGATCAATTTCTTTTAATTAACTCCCCCTTCTACTTAAAGCTCCACACCTTACAATTTTTAAAATAAACTCCCCCTTCTGAAAAACGTTCTACAACTCTTTTTTTTTCCAACAGAGTTTTAGTCTTCCAATAAATACCCTCTTCCCCATCACAAATGAAATTTCATCAAACTAATTGAACAGATATCCAGTTTGAATCTAAGGATAGAAACTTAGCCATCTATTACAATAGGTAAAGTGGGTTTAAGTGGACTATCTACTTGTTTTTACAGTCGTTAAAATTGTATTGCTTATTATCTTAAGATCTTTTTCTCTTTTTTTCTGCATTACAATCCAGATCCAGGTAATTACAATAAACTTTAATGTGAAACTTGAGTGGGAGAAGTTGGTACCAGAATTATTATTCATTTATAAATGTAATTGAGGTCATTAGCATCACGAGATTATAAGTTCATATTTGTCTAATCAACAGTTGTCCCTGGACCATTACAGACATGTGTAACCCCTCACATTCTATATGCCTGAGCCTATTATTCAGTGGTGTTTGATGGTTTCTGTCTATCATATTTGATTGTGTTAAATTTTTATGCCCCACCTAGGGGCATTCTGTTTTTGGGTCTGTGCATCCGTTCGTTCGTCCGTCCATTTGTCCGTCTCTCCCGCTTCAGGTTAAAGTTTTTGGTCAAGGTAGTTTTTACCCCAATTTCACTGTACACTGAACATAGTGCGAGTGGGGCATCCGTGTACTAAGGACACATTCTTGTTTTTATAAATCAGGCTCTTTTTTTTTGTTTGAACGGTTTCACATTTTTTCATGTTGGTGCCTTTTAAAGCTTACTTTAAGATATGGGTTTTGATCATTGTTGAAGGTCGTACAGTGTAGCTTACATCTATGTCATTTGGTCTCTGGTGGATAGTTGTCTCATTAGCAATCATACCAAACCTTCTAATTATTATATTGAGGTTTAAGTGTCCCTTTGTAAAAGAAATTCCTGTTTTGTTGGTTTTCTAAAGAAATTTCTCTTTTGATTGTTTGTTTAAAATATGTATGTACATTGTACATGGTGGTATAGATTTAATCTTTTGATATCAAAGTGAAGATGTGCTATGCTGATTTAATAATATTTGTAGATAGTATTGGGATATCATTTCATTAATCTAAAACATTACTCAAATATTGAAAAAGAATGATTCTGATAAGTTACCTCCCCTTATTCATCTTTCAGCATAATTGGTCAGATTTCCTTTTTTTTGCATTGTTGATTTGCTGTCTAATGAAATTATTCCCTACTTCATGTTTATACATTTTATTTTCAAATGACCTGAATTTTTCAGAACTAAACAGTTGCAATATGATATGAATTAGTGACAAGTGTTTTCCTGGTATAATGGAGCAGCTACAAAGTTCTATTGTTCCAAAGTCTGTCTTATTACAAGTTGGCATGATAACTTTGAACAAAACATTCACAATTTAAAGTTTTGAATCAAAGAGTACTGTACAATCAACTCAAAATGAGTAAAAAACATTACACTTAGAAGTACTTACCTGTAGTATTACAGAGTAAATCTGTCACTCAGTGAGGCTGATGTCTCTCTGGTGTGGTATCTTACAGCTATTTATACCAATTACTACAAAACACAAACAATTTACACTTATAGTTAAATGTTCTCTTGAGAACACTGACAAACATTGTATATTAAGTAGTATAAAATCAAAATGGGACAAAGTACTTAATGATGCCTTCATCATCGTCTACATCAGCATTTTCTTTACCAAAGAATTTGGTTCATAAATCATTATCAAGATGACAAAGCTATATTATTGTGTATATAGAGGGTGGTAGCTTTTTATATAAAATATCATTTAAATTTGACATTATAAGTCCTAAAATCTTTCACAAAATTTGATGATTACCTTTCAAATTAAACAATTCACATACCCAAAAGAATGTAGATTTTGATGATTTGTCAATGGCGATGGCATAAATGAAATTATATATTTTCTCTTCCTTGGCCTTCATTTGATGGGTTAATTAATCATTTTCATATTGTGTGACCAACAAACCATTTAATGTATTATTCCAATTATTACCTTTCGAAAAATGATTTTAAAGAGCGATAAGTCAAAATGCATTTTGATAAGCAGGGTGTATACTCGTTTACACTGTGTAAACAGTCCAATTTAGTCAAACGTCTCCATTCAGTTTAAAACTCTATCAAATTTGAAATCTATAAAGTGTTTTCATACTAATTTGTTAATGGTTGTGCAATTTTGTGAGATTTTATAAGGTGCAAAATTGCTTGTAAAGCATAAATATTCAATTACCATTTTCATATTTTTACTTGTAAATCATGCATATTCAATGACCCATTACACATTTATACATCTAACTCATAATACAATTACCATATTGCATATTTATACAAGTCTTCATTATAAATCGGAAATTTTTTTCTACTGTCAACATTTGTCATACAATAATCTTTTATTGCTCATGTTTTGACCCATTTATTTCAATTTTTCGATTACAACAGATTTGATAATTTTGCTTATTCAAATATAATATATAAAAAAAAACACCACAATATAACAAAAAAAGACTGCCATCCAAATTAAGATACTTAACTACAAAAATGCTTAGGACTAAATATATCCTGCATCATCTGAAAATTAGTAGAGATGTCCAAGGCCCATAATTTTAAGATAAGCAGGTTCAATGAATGAAAAATCAAAACGGACCTGTAATTTTCAGTACATAACTCAATATAAAAGCCTTTTACTCAATATATGCAAAAACAGACAATATCGTGTTAACTGTAGATTGTGAATTAGATTTCCCACCTGTAAATATCCTTCATACAAAGACCTACTACAAACGAGGTCATTGGCCGCTGATGTTACAAAAAAGGTATGGAGGACTGCTGTTATGACTAGGAGTTATAATAAAAAAGAAACTATTTATTGTGGACACCAAATAATATTTGTTTATACCAAGTGTTCTATTGATTCCCATCAGGAGGATGGATGACCCTTAAGTCAGAAAATATAAAGTCTGAATGATTCTGGTTAACCTTAAAACATTTTAAGTTAAAGTTGAATATGTAATATAAATTCTAAATATAAGAAATATCAATCTTTAAATTAGATACAAACCAAGAGAAGGGCTTTAAGATTCAACAAGAAGGCTTAGATCATTCAATTTTTCCATACCCAGTGTGACAAATGTGTCTGAAAAGAGTCAGAGTCCCTGCTTTACTGATCTTCAATAGAAACCGACAGCTATTATATGCCTGCACCAGATGTTTTATTTGTCTCTGACTCCATCATTATATAATGTTCTGTTTTTTTTTGTAATTTCCTTTTGTGTCTAGGGAAGATATCAATGATTATTTGCCTTCAAAGAAAGATTGTAGTTTTGTAGGTTTTAGTGTAATTAAGTCATGATCTCCAGTTGATTCAGTTTATTTTTCAATCTCCATAATAATCATGTTTACTTTATAAAAACAGATTAATTTTAGTCAAATTTACTTTTCTTTTGTATATTTTCAAAACTTACATCACACATGTACAAAGCATGATAATTTAACATGGACAATATTTAATATACCCTGCTGTTCCAAACATTTTCCACCATCTTTCTCCAGTAATGTCTTTGAACAAGGATTTAAAACTGTCAATAATATCCATGTGACAAAATATATATACAAAAATTCTTTAAAACTTGATTCATCACATAATGAACATTTTGAACTAGTAAGAAAGTTCTACAAGAGTAATAAGACTCAGGTCAGGATAGACTTTCACTTCCTTTGTTTGCAGTCAATAAATAAGACTCAATCAATGTTTGTATCAGCATGGAAGTAAAATGAATATAATACTTCCATGGTATCAGCAATTACACGTGAACTGTCCAAATGACAAGAAATATTAATTAAGTAAAAGGAGACAAGAAGTATATATCAATGAGGCAGAAACCTGACATTACAAAAAACAAAGGGCATCTTGATGCCAAAGTCATTGAAAAGCATACTTGCAATACAAATGTCTGTATGTTTTACCTTTTGCACCATCCTTTCAGAAACACCTTCTTATTTTACAGGGGGAAAATGAACTAAATTAAAATCTTCAGTATTCAGTGAAATGTATTTTACCAGAAATATTTTTGAAATTTTTTAAAGGGAGATTATTGATCTTATATAATTTAATTCTCCCTTACATATCAAAAGGGTTGAGATTATATAGGGTTATCTTTGATATTAGCCCATCTTTAATTAACTTCATTACTTCTTTTTTAACTATAATAAGTTTTCATTCCAGTTCTCATTCAAAAAACCATAATTCATGCTGTTTTTCAATATTTTTATGCTCCTCTTCTGAAATTATATATAAAAGCTATGATGATGATGGATGGCTGCTTAACGTCCAGCGGCAAATTAATATACATATTCAGGATGAGAACATGCTAATGTAATATGAATATTAACCTTGCTTTGCACTAGACGGACACGCTGAGCCGGATTTTTAACACACTAGTTCACAAGGTAACAATCTGCAGGAGGACATATCACCTTACCCAGACAGATTATTCTGACTCTGAGCCGACCAGTCTTTGCTCTTACTCCTTAATGCTGCTGCTTAGGAGAGAAGCAGCAAATATCAATTTTAAAGTCTTTGGTTTGACCTGGCGGGGGTTTGAACCCACAACCTCCCTCACTTGAGGCGAACACTCTACCACGAGACCACTGTGGTGGTTAAAAATCTATGATATAGAGGTTGAAATTTAATGTGTATTTTATGATTATTACTTTTTTTTATAAGTTTTCTTCAAAGTAAATTAATGTAGCCACAAAGATATAATCAATTTTGATGATTTATTCAAAGAAAAGAAAGAGCTAGAATATTGGATTATCTCCCATTAAAATCTTCTTAAAAAAAAAATTTTTTTTAAATCTTAATAGTTTGATATAAATTTGAGATCTTTGTTTAAAGGGCACTCTATTCTAATGAATTAGGAAGAAATTTTGAAAGAGCTAACAACAAGACAGGGGTTTATATGGTTTATATTAACAATATTCTATTCCTACCCTACATTAAAATCTCTTACCAATGGAAAGTAAAGTATGTTGAATACTATTTGCATTTGGTTCAGTCTTATTATGGACTCAACTATGGACTGCAGGGAGAGAGAGATTGAGAGAGATTATCAATAAAGTAAAAAAAAAATCTCTTTTAAAATATTTTTCATTTATAGTTTTTCAAGTAAACATATGAAAAAACATAAATTAAGATTAGTTTAATAAAATAAAGCTATTTATTATTGATTGACTCCTAATAATGTGAGGTACCAAATCACAGGTACAAAAAATAAAATGTTATACTTACCAGCATAAAGAAATGATATTTTCCTCAGAAGAAAACATTAATATAAGTACAGCATATAACACATAAGTGCTTCAAATCTTTATGGCACTAAACTCAATGGAACTGCTCATGAAATCTTAATTACCACAACTTTTATTAAATTTTTTATACTGAACAGAAGTTTTTGTTTGAACTAAGAGTTAAAATGTGACAAAAATCCACTTGAGATTATTTACAGAAATTAACATTATAATAAATAAACAAACACTTTAACACCTGTTCTGTCTTACCTGGCTAATAAATTAAAGGTGTAAGATTTATATAACTACCAGAAATACATATTACCTATGTTTAATTAATGGTGCAGTTTGTAATTTCAATAGATATTGTATTTGCACAATTTAGAATAAGTTTGAGAACAGATTTTAAGTGGTTTTGTGCATAGATAAATTACAAAAATATGGAACTCTCCACAATCATAGAAAGCATGTCTGAAACTGAGTAGCCTAAACATAATGCTGTAGTCCTTACTAATCAATGACTGAGATCTCAACTTGTAGAACTATTTGAGCCCATAATATTATGCCAACATAAGCAAGATTAAGTATAAATGATGAGTATATTCAAACATTTATGAGTACACACAAATTAAGTTTACTGAAGTGCAATATTGATTATAAGTCATGCTCTCAAAATTGAAATCCATGGCCAGAGTGCACTGCAAGGAAATAATTAAATATGGTTCAAAATCATTTGCAGCTGGATGATTAGGAATTTATATGCAAATACACAATCAAATGTGGCCTGTAGTATTGTTATACAGATGTCAAAATTATTGCACTGTGAATGTGCAATCAATATCAAAACTTGGAAAACAAATAATCTTTCCTGATTTAAACAAACAAAGTAAATACAATATATAGACACACCTCTGGAGTTTTAGGAGACTTGCCTGCCATTAACATACTTATTTAGAACCTTCATTCATTGCCTATCCTATGGCTATTAGTTTCCATTTTTACAGTTAAAGCAGGTTGTTGGAAATCACCATTCAAATGAAATAGCAATGGTATAAGATGTCCTTGGCAAGGAAAACAAAACACAGGACAAAAGGAAGGAAGAAGAAGAATAATAAAGACATGAATAATTACTGAATACTCCTACTATCTATGGCTTTTCCATTAATGATTATTTTTAACAGTAAGTATGTGCAATTGTGAAATTATCTGAAGGAATTTATAACAAAAGTAAGCAAGTGTTGACCATCAATCTTCTGGCTAACCTTTCCACCTGAATTCACCTTGTCAGTTCTGTTTTACACCTGAGATATGATTATATGTTACTGTAATTATCAGGTGAGAGAACTCATCAGTAATTTGTCTCATCCCTCATTAACTATGGACAGACCATATCACACCTGTTTTATAACCTCAGATACTTTATAATAAATTATACTTTCAGACTAGAAAGAAGCTATTTTTGGATCAGCTGGTACTATAAACAATACTTCCCAATCAGAGCAATAATGATAAAAGGCATGCTATGGTACTCTAGGACCATCCATCACTTCCATTGATTTGTTATTTTTTTGTAAATATAAAAATAAGAAGATGTGGTATGATTGCAAATGAGACAACTCTCCACCAGAAACCAAATGAAATACAGTAAAAGAAATAGATCATTAATATAATGGAATATGTAGACAGCACTATCACAAGCAAAAATCTCTAACTGTAAAATATAAGGACATACACTACAGGTATTGCTTGCCTTAGACGTATTTCGCACACATTTTTACAATTTTCAGATTGTTAAAGCTCTGCAACTTGGTATTTGATTTGTCCTTCCAACTGTTTTTATTTAACGCCACTGATGAGCCTTATGTAGACATTACACATGTGTTTTAATTCAACGCCACTGATGAGCCTTATGTAGACAATACACATGTGTTTTTATTTAACGCCACTGATGAGCCTTATGTAGACAATACACATGTGTTTTTATTCAACGCCACTGATGAGCCTTATGTAGACAATACACATGTGTTTTAATTTAACGCCACTGATGAGCCTTATGTAGACAATACACATGTGTTTTTATTCAATGCCACTGATGAGCCTTATGTAGACAATACACATGTGTTTTTATTCAACGCCACTGATGAGCCTTATGTAGACAATACACATGTGTTTTTATTCAACGCCACTGATGAGCCTTATGTAGACAATACACATGTGTTTTTATTCAACGCCACTGATGAGCCTTATGTAGACAATACACATGTGTTTTTATTCAACGCCACTGATGAGCCTTATGTAGACAATACACATGTGTTTTAATTTAACGCCACTGATGAGCCTTATGTAGACAATACACATGTGTTTTTATTCAATGCCACTGATGAGCCTTATGTAGACAATACACATGTGTTTATATTCAACGCCACTGATGAGCCTTATGTAGACAATACACATGTGTTTATATTCAACGCCACTGATGAGCCTTATGTAGACAATACACACGCCTGGCGTACAAAACTCCTGGTATCTTGATGAGTGTTTTTGTAAGAGTTATCTCTCCTATACCCCAGGATCACCCCCTTAAACTGCAAAGTCAAAAATAATATTTGCATTTCAACCCATCAATAATTGATCTCTAATTTACCCCTCAATAATAGATATATGATCTATTCATAGAATTGTTGGAGTATTTAGTTGTTGTTTGCATAACATCCATTGGCAAATGTTTCTTACATATTCAGGACAGGAACAAAAATCAATTAAGCAGGTTCAGCTAAGTAGGTCTGCTTGTATAAAGATTGGATAATGCAACTGGAAAAAGATGGTTTCTTAATAGTCCATACATCCATTTATCAATCCATCCATCTGAATATTCAAGGATAAATGTTCTAGTATCTACCATTAAAGCATGGCGGTAATAAATTAAAAGAAATCAGTTCATGATGTTTTAATGTAATTTAGACCAAAATCAAAAATACATGACTACTTTATAACAATCATGCCATATCCATAAAAGCTAAAATTTATGTAAAATGGTGACATTTTCAAGGGACATTACTCATAAATTTCTAACTAAATTTGGTTCACAAAACTGAAGATAATGAGATTTTGTGGACCACAACAATAATTTCTGTGTATCAGATTTCATCAAATTTACTGATAATTGTTGCCCATCAAAAGAAAGGAACACATTTTCTATACTTTGAACCTTAATCAAAACCCAATGATTTGATTCATGACAGCTAATTTGCATAAAATTACAGACCAAAGGGCAGAAAGTTTTTTTGGTGAGGTTAATTGCTATTATTAACAACATAATAAATTTGACAATTTTGTCATTTTAGGATATAAGTATATGTATTTAATTTATAAATGTCTTATTTTCGCTGGTACTGTTAACCCAGATATTATAAATGTGTTTTACAAAGGTCAATAGAAGGTTTCTCCTACTGGTCACTTTGTCATCGTCTGATTCATAGTGCACATCCTTTCACAAAAATATGACATATGCAGCTTACATGTTCATAAACTAACTAAGCCAACTTTGACTGAAGATGCCTACACTTTGTAATATTTTGTCCTTGTTGTTGATTGATATCAAAATAAGGAGATGTGGCATGATTGCCAATGAGACAACTATTCTAAAGAGATCAAAGGACTAGCACATTAATAACTGTAGGTCACTATACAGCCTTCAACAATGAGCAAAACCGATACAATATGTACTAAGCTATAAAGGCCCTGGCATGACAAAATGTGAAACAATTCATAAATGAAAACTAAAGGTCTTATCAAAGCTTAAAACAAAAAGCCGAAAAACAAATAGGGCACCAATGACAACCACTGAATAACAGGCTCCAGACTTGGGACAGGTTCATAAAGAATATGGAGGGGTTAAACGTGATTTTGAGCTCTCAACACTCCCCTAAACTGGGACAGAGGTGTAATAGCAAAACAAATGAAAAACTGTAACTATGAGTGTATTCACAAAAGGATACAACCTGAAGGGGAAATAATTTATCTCCCCTTTAACACCTTGAACTGGAATAATATTCCTTTCTCCACATCTTCAGATACTTTTCTACAACTGTGTAAAGTTATATCAAAATCAAAAATCCATTAAGCCATTAAGAATGAGTTGTGTTTAGGAGACTATATCCTAGATTGTGAAATCACTGAATAAGACTTGTAACTGAACTTGTACTAACTATGAGCACCACCAAAGGTATCACATGTCAAGTTGGATCTGCTTTCCCTTCCAGAGCACCACCACCGGTACTACATGTAAAGTAGGATCTGCTTACCCTTCCAGAGCACCACCACAGGTACTACATGTTTAGCAGGATCTGCTTACCCTTCCAGAGCACCACCATAGGTACTACATGTTTAGCAGGATCTGCTTACCCTTCCAGAGCACCACCACAGGTACTACATGTTTAGCAGGATCTGCTTACCCTTCCAGAGCACCACCACAGGTACTACATGTTTAGTAGGATCTGCTTACCCTTCCAGAGCACCACCATAGGTATTACATGTTTAGCAGGATCTGCTTACCCTTCCAGAGCACCACCACAGGTACTACATGTTTAGCAGGATCTGCTTACCCTTCCAGAGCACCACCACAGGTACTACATGTTTAGTAGGATCTGCTTACCCTTCCAGAGCAACACCACAGGTACTACATGTTTAGTAGGATCTGCTTACCCTTCCAGAGCAGCACCACAGGTACTACATGTTTAGTAGGATCTGCTTACACTTCCAGAGCACCACCATAGGTACTACATGTTAAGCAGGATCTGCTTACCCTTCCAGAGCACCACCACAGGTACTACATGTTTAGTAGGATCTGCTTACCCTTCCAGAGCACCACCATAGGTACTACATGTTGAGAAGAATCTGCTTACCCTTCCAGAGCACCACCATAGGTACTACATGTTTAGCAGGATCTGCTTACCCTTCCAGAGCACCACCACAGGTACTACATGTTTAGTAGGATCTGCTTACCATTCCAGAGCACCACCACAGGTACTACATGTTTAGTAGGATCTGCTTACCCTTCCAGAGCACCACCTCAGGTACTACATGTTTAGCAGGATCTGCTTACCCTTCCAGAGCACCACCACAGGTACTACATGTTTAGTAGGATCTGCTTACCCTTTCAGAGCACCACCACAGGTACTACATGTTTAGTAGGATCTGCTTACCCTTCCAGAGCACCACCACACAGGTACTACATGTTTAGCAGGATCTGCTTACCCTTCCAGAGCACCCTAGATTTTTTCTAGGGTTTGTGTTGCTCAGTCTAGTTTTTTATTTAGGGTTTGGTAGACTGTTGTTCATTGTTTTTCATAATTTGTCATGATTTAGTCTCTCTCTCTCTTTCAACTTATGAGTTTTGATTCTCCCTTTGGTATCTTCTGCATCTTTTTACAAAATATTACAACATTAAAGTAATGAAGCTCAATTACCAAATATTACAACATTAAAGTAGTGAAGCTCAATTACCAAATATTACAACATTAAAGTAATGAAGATCAATTACCAAATATTACAACATTAAAGTAATGAAGCTCAATTACCAAATATTACAACATTAAAGTAATGAAGCTCAATTACCAAATATTACAACATTAAAGTAATGAAGCTCAATTACCAAATATTACAACATTCAAGTAATGAAGATCAATTACCAAATATTACAACATTCAAGTAATGAAGCTCAATTACCAAATATTACAACATTAAAGTAATGAAGCTCAATTACCAAATATTACAATATTAAAGTAATGAAGCTCAATTACCAAATATTACAACATTTAAGTAATGAAGATCAATTACCAAATATTACAACATTAAAGTAATGAAGCTCAATTACCAAATATTACAACATTTAAGTAATGAAGCTCAATTACCAAATATTACAACATTTAAGTAATGAAGCTCAATTTGGTAAGATCAATTACAAAATATTACAACATTAAAGTAATGAAGCTCAATTACCAAATATTACAACATTAAAGTAGTGAAGCTAAATTACCAAATATTACAACATTAAAGTAGTGAAGCTCAATTACCAAATATTACATTATTAAAGTAATGAAGCTCAATTACCAAATATTACAACATTAAAGTAATGAAGCTCAATTACCAAATATTACAACATTAAAGTAATGAAGCTCAATTACCAAATATTACAACATTAAAGTAATGAAGCTCAATTACCAAATATTACAACATTAAAGTAATGGAGCTCAATTACCAAATATTACAACATTAAAGTAATGAAGCTCAATTACCAAATTTTACAACATTAAAGTAGTGAAGCTCAATTACCAAATATTACAATGAAGCTCAATTACCAAATATTACAACATTAAAGTAATGAAGCCCAATTACCAAATATTACAACATTAAAGTAATGAAGCTCAATTACCAAATATTACAACATTAAAGTAATGAAGCTCAATTACCAAATATTACAACATTAAAGTAGTGAAGCTCAATTACCAAATATTACGACACTAAAGTAGTGAAGCTCAATTACCAAATATAACAACATTTAAGTAATGAAGCTCAATTACCAAATATTACAACATTAAAGTAATGAAGCTCAATTACCAAATATTACAACATTTAAGTAATGAAGCTCAATTACCAAATATTACAATATTAAAGTAATGAAGCTCAATTACCAAATATTACAACATTAAAGTAGTGAAGCTCAATTACCAAATATTACGACATTAAAGTAGTGAAGCTCAATTACCAAATATTACAACATTAAAGTAATGAAGCCCAATTACCAAATATTACAACATTAAAGTAATGAAGCTCAATTACCAAATATTACAACATTAAAGTAATGAAGCCCAATTACCAAATATTACAACATTAAAGTAATGAAGCTCAATTACCAAATATTACAACATAAAAGTAATGAAGCTCAATTACCAAATATTACAACATTTAAGTAATGAAGCTCAATTACCAAATATTACAACATTAAAGTAGTGAAGCTCAATTACCAAATATTACAACATTAAAGTAATGAAGCTCAATTACCAAGTATTACAACATTAAAGTACCAAATATTACAACATTAAAGTAATGAAGCTCAATTACCAAATATTACAACATTTAAGTAATGAAGCTCAATTACCAAATATTACAATATTAAAGTAATGAAGCTCAATTATCTTCATTTTAATATTTTTAAAAAACTATATTATAAATTATATTCCATACCTGCCAACTTTTCAAAATCTCCATGTGGGATTTTAAGTGGAAGAGGACCTTAGGCTCCTCTTATATTATCATAAGTGTTTTTAATCTACTTCTATATTGTTTGGATGAGTATATTTGTGCTTAAATGCCCTTTTAACTCATTTGAATGCTTGTTTTGAGGTGTTCAGTTTATATAATAAAGAATTTCAAAATTCAGGTCAACACCTCTTGTGGGGGATATTCCCATAAATCGGGAAAGTTGGCAGGTCTGTATTTATATATGCACATCCTCAGATAGTGTTCTATAACTGAGTAAAAAGTTTCATCAATATCCATCCATCTAAATACAAATTACAAGGCACATGGACAGATTGACAGACAGGGTGATGCCTATTATGACCCATCAAAAACTAAACTTTGATTGTAGGAGTACAAAAATCAGTTGGAAAGGGTAACTCATCAAATTAGAACAAAGCACAAAATAAAACAGCAAAAAGACAAAAAAAAAAATTTTTTAATTGGCAAAATTGAAAGACGAAAAAAAAAGTTTCATTTAAATTGGTTTGGTAACTTCAGAAGGATTTTTTTTGTACACACACTGGACAGCTGACAACAGAGAACAACAGACACAAGTTATGGCAAACACACACTCATCATGGCCTTTTAGGCCAGATGAACTAATAAAATAAAATGTTCACATCATGACCAAATGACTACTTATAATGGTGATCCTAGTCAAACAATAACTAACACATTCTACTAAATAAGGAGTATTTTTAAAAGTTTGTATTCTATATTTGACAATCAACTCATATAATGAATCCCTTTCAGCAGAAATTAAACCATAATATAATAAAAGTATGATCAACAATCATTATAGGAAATATCAAAGCTGCAAATCTTTAAAAACAAACTTATACCAAGTAATTCTCAATACCAATCCATTTCAAACTACTCTTACAAAATCATTTTTGAAGTACAAACTACATGCAATAACATGGTTTAGATTAACAAATATAAAGTGAAAATCAGTCAAATAAGCAAGTAAGAATATTGATTTTTCTTATCCTTTGAAAATCTTTCTATTATGTATAAAACTAATGATTTCCGTAATGTTCAGTGGTTCTGTCAATGATTTCAAAATTCCTAATTCTGAATACAAACAAAAAATTCTTTTACAATATTAAACCTTATTAAGGTAAATGGATAATATCACAAATTGTTGAAGTACAGACCGACTATAAAAGATTTTTGTATTTAAAGGAGTAAGTTCTTAAGCTTGTTATTCAAGAACTTGCAGTAACTGTCAAGACATGGAGAAAGGCAATAAAAAAACTATTCTCTGATACATGGTTATTCCCCAGGATATCTCTGATAAATGGTTTTTCCCATGGATATCTATGATATATGGTTATTCCCTGAGATATCTTGATTTATGGATATTCCCCACTATATCATTGACATATGGTTATTCCCCAGGATATCTCTGATATATGGGTATTCCCCCAGGATATCTCTGTTATGGTTATTACCCAGGATATCTCTGATATATGGTTATTCCAAAGTGTATCTCTGATATATGGGTATTCCCTTGTACATCTCTGACATATGATTATTCCCCCAGAATATATCTAATATATAATAATTCCCCAGGATATCTCTGATCTTAGGCTATTCCCCAGTTTATCTCTAATATATTGTTATTCCCCACAATATCTCTCATATATGGTTCTTCCTCATGATATCTCTGATATATGGTGACTCCTAAAGGATATTTCCATTTCATGGTTATTCTCCAGGGATATCTCTAATATATGGTGAACCCCAGGATATCTCAGATATATGGTAATTCCCAAGGATATCTCTGATATATGGTTATTCCCTTGGTATAGCTCTGATATATGGTTATTCCCCTAGTATATCTCTGATATATGGTTATTCCCACAGGATATCTCTAATATATGGTTATTCCCAAGGATATTTCTATTACATGGTTATTTCGCAGGATATCTCTGATATATGGTCATTCCTTATGATATCTATGGTATATGGGTATTCCTCATGATATTTCTGATATATTGTTATTCAAGGATATTTCTGATTTATGGTTATTCCGCAAGGATATCTCTAATATATGGTTATTCCCAAGGATATCTCTAATATTTGGTTATTCCTCATGATATCTATGATATATGGTTATTCCTCATGGTATCTATGATATATGGTTATTATCAAGGAATTATCTCTGATATTATTAGTTACATAGTGTGCTAGTGACCTAATACAATATCTATGGGGTCAGTAAATTCCATATGGGGTTAGAGCCAAGCTTGAATCCACCATATGGAATTTACTGACCCCATATATATCATATTAGGTCACTAACACACTGTGTAACGAATGTATCTTACCAACTATCTTAACATGTGGTATTTAGACTTGTGGCCTATTAAAGTGATCAAGTCTTCAATATTAAGAACCAGTACTTCCATTGGTCTACACAAAAATGAATGTCAACAATAACAACTTGTAAGCTTTAATTGTGTTTTAGGAATTTATTTCAATTGTTCATCATCCATTTCTACGTCTGTTGAAACCTTTCTGATTTTTCCTCAACACTGTGTTGTTTTAACAAAGGGATGTAACACCACTACTAACCTTGTATTGGAATAAACCACGCCTACTAACCCAATATGAAATTTACACAGTCTCCACACGGTTGCTTTTAACCAATGATATTCCTAGAAATGTATAGGAGGTAAGATAAAAGGTCATTCACCCAGTATATCTCTGATATATGGTTATTCCCCCATGATATCTCTAATATATCGTTACTAACCAGGATATCTCTGATATATGATTATTCTTCATGGTATCTCTGATATATGGTTATTCTTCATGGTATCTATGATATATGGTTATTGTTCATGGTATCTATGATATGTGGTTATTACCAAGGATATCTCTGATATATGGTCATTCCCCAGTATATCTCTGATATATATTCCCCTAAGATATCTCTTATATATTGGTACTCCCTAGGATATCTCTGATATATGATTATTCCTCATGATATCTCTGATATATTATTATTCCTCATGATATCTATGATATATGATTTTTCCTCATGATATATATGATATATGATTATTCCTGATGATATCTCTAATATATGGTTATTCCCCAGTATATCTCTGACATATATTCATTTGTCTGATACAAGGTTATTCCCCAGGATATCTCTGATAATATAGTTATTTATCTAATACAAGATTACTCCCCAGTATATCTCTGATATATGGTTATTTATCTGATACAAGGTTACTCTCCAGTATATCTCTGATATATGGTTATTTGTCTGATACAAGGTTATTCCCCAGTATATCTAGGATGTTCTCCCATGTTTCTAACCAATATCCATTTCTCCCTAATGTTATTTTTCAGATGTAACTGTCCTAGCATGGACATTTGTGTGAAATAAAAAACAACATCAATATTGCTATCATTAATTAACGACATCCATAGCTGAAAGAACATGCTCCATAAAGTAGCCAAAAGAACGGAAAAGGATTAACTTAAAAACCCATATTTAATCGTATACAATAAATCTTCATTTCCACCATTTTATTAATGGGGGATTTTTTTTCAATTCAGAAATTTGCAGTATGTTAAAAAATCAATTTGGCTGGCAAGGTGATTTATAATCCAAAAATAATCAGACATTATTTCATTAAAGAATCGGTGCACAGACTTGTGACTTAAAATTAACATGAAAAGTTTGAAGAAAGATCTATAACTTTTCAGCTAGGCTTCAATTAAAACTGGTATACCCAGACAGGATATTTGTCATTATTAGAATAAACCTTTTATCAATACCAATAAACTCTAAAAAAAAACTTGAGAAAGAAGAAGAAAGCTGTCAAAAAAGACAGCAAACTGAGTTTATAAATCTTTGGTAGGAGATGCAATGCATGGTTAAAAACACATACTTAATTTTTACATCGCGATCTAAAAATTATAGATCCGCGGTCACTTATCTAGTGCGAAATAACATTACTTATCGCTTGTTTCAAATTCATTTTTTCAATGGATACTCCTATATAAATTTTTTTATTAAAACACAAATTAATAATATGAAAATGTGTTGTCGTTAGTTATATATACATAAAAGTAAAAAATCATTGATGATATAAATGCACACGTACCGAAAAATTGTGTTAAAGCTTACGGAAGAATATCTCAAGAACGTTTTGCGACACTCCCGGCAAGGACCGATAACTCTGTTTTTGTTTTGTGGGAAAATATGAATGGCTTCTCATATCCAATCTTTTAGAAAAATCGATTTTTTTACAGAAGAGTGTCCACCATGCACTTGCACTGCACTATAATTAGAATAGTAGAATAGAATGATATATAAATAGATGAAAATTATATATACATGCAACCGTAATATTAATATAATATATAACAACAAACCAGACGTGTATACTCTGACACTATTATCATATTAGTATAATAGTCCCAGGTATACTGATTTGTATCACTACAATATAATAGTTATTACGGTGCGGTGCGGTTGAATTTCCTGTCATTTATTCATCATCCATGCACGAACTTGTATCAGAAAAAAATATATCTCTGTAAATTAACCTCAGTTTCAGGTATAGAGATGTGATCTATTTCTGTTACATGTGCTTTTGACCATCCACAAGAACCTGCGGTCACCCGATGTTCAGTACTTCAGTACTTTGATTATTAAATAATCATCATCAACTTAAAACTTTAATTGCAAATTCATATGTCATTATAAACTACATCTGGTATAGAATGAAAAAAGGAACATAACTTAAAGAGAGAAAAGACATCAAAATATAACTATGAGAAAAAAGTGTGAAGCGAATATTTGTTGGAAGAATGAACAGACAGATGAACAGAGGAATGGACAGACTACAATGCAATATAGTTGGGGTATAAAAATTACTTGAATCATCAATGGAATGTAATATTTAATGTTTTGAAAAGGATGTATTAGTTAAGAATAAATGTATTATTTTCAAATTTTTTACATTTTAAGATACCTTTAAATTAGGTGAGAAGTTTACCATTCAACTTAACAGTAGTCAGTAAAAGCATAAAATTATCTCCAATATGAAAGTTAAAATTTTATCTTTCAGTTTTATCTATAATAACACCATTTTCACTCATTTATTGCATATTTAACTTCTGTAAAGATTTGGATACAGTACATTAAGCCTATACTGTATTATTACATAATATTGCAAAGCTAACCAATAACATGGCGTAAATCTAATTCAAATATTGTCATCTTTATACAATCAGGAGAGATAAATATCCATTAATGTAGTTTAATTAAATAGTACATACAAAATTTATATATTCATTTGAACAAATCATGATTTAAACTGGCTTTTAATAAAATTGTAATGTATAACAGTTTTATTTCCAACTGTTACAAAGCGACACAGCAAATTAAATCAGAAAGCATCCAGAATAATCGCAATTTGATGGATTTTTCACAATGAGGCTGACATTAGGTGATAGGACCAAGATTTTCCGTGTATCAATTCCCATTTTCCTGGAAGTTTGACGTAGATAATTGATATACAGTATCTAGAATCGACAGAATATTAACCAACACCGTGAACGTTCTCCTCTTTATCTCACATGCTTAATCGAACAAACTTAATGAAGGAACTGAAGATTTGTAGGCTTCAATTTCAAAATTTGATTAAAGCATGGAAATCAGAAGAAAAATAAATTGAATTCTGTCAAAGATTTAGTCCTTCCCTGCACAGAGAGGTATTATAATAAGCATTCATTTAGTCTTTCCTTTATCTCTCCATTAATATCAATTAACTCTGATACAAATATATTCCTGTAATCATCAAAGGTCACTTAGACCAATAACTCGGTAAAAGATTACAAAATAATTTCCCGTATTTTTCATTTTAATCTACCTTCCAAGGCAAGAGCTTACAGATTTTATAATTTTTTAAATGTCACATTGCGGTTTTATATATTTTACATAAAACATTGAATTGTTTGGTAGTTTTAGGGATGTAATTAAAAAAAACTCACCACAAAGATGATTTCCCAAGCTCAAAAATCCAAATCATATATAGAACAAACTTTAAAAAAATCTTTTACAAACTGCATTTACTTTCAAATTTTTGATTGAATAGTTCAAAAAAATATTTACAATAAATTGAAGTAAACAGCAACAATAAAGTGAACCAGGCTAACTTTGAGGACTATTTTGCTTTTAATGTGTCCATCTGACACACCTAGATTTGTAGGCAAAGATGAATTCAGGCTGATTGTGTAAAGTCTGCATCATAAGTAATATTACCAAATATGGCAGAATTTTTTGTGATGAAATTCTTCTTAATTAACTGTTGTAATTCAATAAGTGTTTCAATTATGCCAAAACATAAATGACTTTTTACCCTTAAAGAGAGGTTTGATACTTTATTAAATGAGGCTGTTTTTGCTCACTGTCTTGACAGCAAAGAATAATGGAATTCAATTTCAAATATTTAACTGAACCATCTCTATCAATATTTGGTGTAATTAAACAGATATATCATGCCTATCTACTCAGGAAATTTTACCGTTTCTTGAAGGTATTTTTTGCAAATACCCCTCCTGAACATGATACATCTGTTCAAAGTAAGTGTACTATGAGGTAATACTTACTTTTCAGTACTTTCCTGTTTTGTAATAAGTGCAATATGAAGAAAACAGGTGATCAGAAGTAATGGTTATTAATAAGCTGGAAACCATAAACTTCTATTATTATAAACATAATCATTTGTTTATTATATGCTTAGCTTCCTCTCAAGATACTTCAATCAAACTGCAGTGTTGTTAAGTTAATTTACAGAAATCAGAAATTACACTTGTACTTCAGTAAAGGTTGTGTTTTAGTTGGTTACGATTGAATGGTTGGTTTGTTTGAATTGTCATAAATAGATATCATTTCATGAAAGGTCCAACATTGAACTGAAGTTTTAGGATATTTAGAAGCTCTTCTACATTAGACTATTTTCGTATTACTGACTTTTGACTCCCGATTATATAATTTGTCGACTGGTTACCTTGGACATCATGGTACTCGGTCAAGTAAGAGCAACCAAAATAAGTAAAATCAAACATATAATCGGTGTAATTTGAGGGGAAAGTTTACTGTTTTCCGATGATTTTGTAGTGAAAAAAAATATTAACCAGGTAATTTTCCCCCAAAATTGTACCGATTGAAAGCTTGGTTTTACTTCTTTAGCTTGCTCTTACCTGACTTGGTACCATGATGTCCAAGGTAACCAGTCGATGAATTATATAATCCATAGGTCAAAAGTCGGTAATATGAAAATAGTCTATAGTCAACAAATGTTTGGTTACTGTAAACTATATTGTTATAAATGGCATCAATCTTATGTGGTTTTCAGAAAATTTTGCTATTTTGTGGGAACTTGTTTTGTGGTATCATAATTTGCTTTTATCTTTGTGACTAAAATTTGGGTATCTACAAGTATTGTGGAGTAACTTATCTATTTTGGTACCAAAATGTTGTGGATTGAAAAAAAAAAATTTTTGTGGATACCTGATGTCATGGTTTTAACAAATTCTGAATACAGTCTTATAGGAAATTTGTATCCTGTTGACATGTTGAACTCTTAAATGTATGGTTATCTATATCCAAGAATTCCATTGAAATTAGTTCCCCATGAATAATTATGACTCTACAGCATCTAAATTTGTTGTTTTCTCCTTACCAACACAATCCTCAAAATTAGTATCCAACATATATTAGTGAATCCACCCACAGTATTTAGCTAGGCACATTTGTTAGAAAGATTATTAGCCCTGTATTTCAGATTCCTCAAGGAGTACCTAACATCAAGGTGACTTCTCCAGCTACAGAATATGAAATTCAGTTTCATAATGTCAAAAACAATTGCAAATAAAAAATAATTAACATTAGTCTTTTAGATGTCCTGTTTAAAATACTGGGGTTGGAATTCCAACAGGCAAGGCTGACTTTTTGATAGTTTTAGAGATGTTTCCTGACTTGTTCCCCTGATGGTTTCTTGCATCTTTCAGTTTTCTTACTTTTGGCTCAAGATATATCTAAATGTGGTAAATATGGAATATTCAGTATCCAAGATACAGAAAAAATTTAAAATTCAGTTCCTTTTACTTGACTAAACTGAACTTTAAAAAATCTTTTCCAGACATACCATGCATGCAGAATCCACCAAAACAAAATGTAAAATTTCTAAATTTTCCTCAATCCTCTCTCATAAGGATATACCCAAACAATCTCTCTACCATACTTTTTGTATTTTCTAAAGCAAACATGAAATTTGCTAAATATCTTATTTTCATGATAAAACAAGTTCTGTTATTATACAACACTCAAAGTTACAATGAAGTTAAAAGCAAGTCGATGACTTCTATAGAACTTACTGTTAAAAAGACAAAGCATTCCTGAAATTTTGTAAATAATTTATATTCTTTCTGGTAACGTACATTTGTTTAGTCTAAATTGTTTGTAATGGCTTAATCAGCACCACCCAACAATCAGCTAAATTAATGTTTAATAAGAATAAAAAGTAATTGCTTGGTTCTAAGGGAATTAGAAAGAAGTTGAGGATGTAATGTATATAATAATTCACTTTTCCTTTCATCGGGTTATATCACATGCCAAATGGTTTCTATAAACAAACACACTTAAACAAAACGTGTATAGTGATAAACTGTGAAGAAAGAAATTTTTTTCTCTGGTCTATTTCATATAATGTAAACACTGAAAAATTCTTATTGAGCAATCTGAAAATTAATGGGAAATTAAAAATATTGAAAGGAAATTCAAATTAAAATCAATTTTACGCCACCCAACTTATCTGTCTGTTATTTGGAGTTTTGGAAAGCAAAAAAAAGTGTGACCAGTTGCAGCTTCTATTTCATTTTTTTCTGAATTATTTTACAAAGGTGCTCAAATATGACCCGGAGTTTGTATTTTAATAAGACAAGTGCTGTTCTTGTTGATAAATTATTATCTATGTAAGTAAAAAATGTGAGCCAAATCCTAGTATTTTGCAAGTTAAATGTCTGGAATTCATTTTTGTTTTCTCTGTAAAAACTTTAACTTGGTGCAGGACCATAAATATTTTGGTTTATATCTTTTATCCACGAACTAATTAACTAAGTTATTTAAGGGTTTTGACAGAGTGCAAAAAACGATTCCAGGTCATTACTTTATGAAACACAAACCAAATTAGACAATGCTTAACACTTTCCATAAATATTTGGGGAAAATATTAGATCACACAATATGTCTTCCTCAGAATTTCAGCCACTCGGAGAATTGGAAACCAATCAAGAAAGCTGATCATTGCTCCAAATTGTGGAGGCTTCATATTGAAATCCAGAGCAATACCATGCATGCCATGATTCACCAGCTATAAGCAACCGTCAGAAAATACCAAAATAAAAGGAATGCAAAATGGGAAAAACAAAAAACAATACAAAAAGATAACCTTAAAAAAAGGCTAACTGATGTTATTCATGGAGGAAATTTAATGTCTTATACCCGTTCCTGCCCAATAAAGCATCCCTTACACATCTGATAACAAACATAAAAGAACTGAAAATTCCTTTAATATGAGTGCAAAATAATATCTGTATTCACTTTTTTTCACTTATCTGAGATCACAATCAGAAATTATCAAACTTCCTGACATTGGCCAGTCTATAACAGATTGTAACATTCGTGCTCAATAAATAATCATTCCTCCAACTCATCTCAGTTATTCTGATCCTGTGATGTCATTTTTCTGTATTTTATAGTGATCAAAAGGTTGAAAAAGACATCTGTATTCAAGAAAAAAGCTTTAAATCTGTTAATGATAAAGTTCTTTCCTGAAAGTTTTCTGGAAAACAAGAGTGCACACGCTGAAATGTCTCCCTTCTTTACTAATCATTGATATTATGTTGATAGTCCTAAATATAAAGCTTTATTACAACTGTCACATAAACTTAACATTAACCAAGTAAACTAAACATTGACCAATGAACCATGAAAATGAGGTCAAGGTCAGATGAACCATGCTAGGCAGGCATGTACAGCTAACAATTCTTCCATACTACAAATTTAACTGACCTATTGCTTATAGTTTAAGAAAAACAGACCAAAACACAAAAACTTAACACTATAAGCAATGAACCTTGAAAATGAGGTCAAGGTCACATAAAACCTGCGTGACTGACATTTAGATCATAAAATATTTTCATACACCAAATATAGCTGAACTATTGCATATAGTATTAGAAAAACAGACCAAAACACAAAAACTTAACTATAACCACTGAACCATGAAAATGAGGTCAAGGTCAGATGACACCTGCCAGCTAGACATGTACACCTTACAATCATTCCATACACCAAATATAGTAGACCTATTGCATACAATACAGGAAAAACAGACCAAAACACAAAAACTTAACTATAACCACTGAACCATGAAAATGAGGTCAAGGTCAGATGACACCTGCCAGCTAGACATGTACACCTTACAATCATTCCATACACCAAATATAGTAGACCTATTGCATACAGTATAAGAAAAACAGACCAAAACACAAAAACTTAACTATAACCACTGAACCATGAAAATGAGGTCAAGGTCAGATGACACCTGCCAGTTGGACATGTACACCTTACAGTCCTTCCATACACCGAATATATGAGACCTATTGCTTATAGTATATGAGATATGGACTTGACAACGAAAACTTAACCTTGTTCACTGATCCATGAAATGAGGTCGAGGTCAAATGAAAACTGTATGACGGTCATCAGGACCTTGTTAGGTACGCACATACCAAATATAGTTATCCTATTACTTATAATAAGAGAGAATTTAACATTACAAAAAATATTAACTTTTTTTTCAATTAGTCACTGAACCATGAAAATGAGGTCAAGGACATTGGACATGTGACTGACTGAAACTTCGTAACATGAGGCATCCATATACAAAGTATGAAGCATCCAGCTCTTCCACCTTCTAAAATATAAAGCTTTAAAGAAGTTAGCTAACGCCGCCGCCGCCGGATCACTATCCCTATGTCGAGCTTTCTGCGACAAAAGTCGCAGGCTCAACAAAAAAACTAAAAAAAAACAAAAATTAAATTAATATGTCCTATCATCCTCCATACTATTTATAACAGAAGTTACTTTTCAGAGTGTTTTTAATTCAGCAAGCGAACCATAGGTCAAACCATGCAGAAATAATGAAAGAATTGTTGACACTTTAAAAATAACTTAAGCCTTGACATTAGATACTTGAAGTAAACAAATCTACTGACAAAAATCCCAAAATATGTCATTACAACTGTGAGAAAACTGTAACCATGACAAATATTTTATCACTAGGGACATCTGGAAATTATTTCTGACAGGAAAATGATGTTTTTTCAATATGTCATAATGTAAGAATTTTCCTCATAATTACACACACTGTGTGTTCTAGATTTAACAGAATTAAGCCATAATTCTCAGGTCAAAGGATATTATGATTAGCTTCCTAAAGGGTTAATCTTTCTTTGATTGTTGCAATGTTGGAGAATTATTTCACAAATGTTCAAGATATAAGTGGTATTGAAATTTGGAATGTAGTAATTTTCTGGGATTTGGCAATAGTGTTTTATGACCAGTATGCTTTGGTGTAAAAGATTTATTGGTAATCACCTGTCATACTATGAGAAAACAGGAAAAAGTTTGGCATCACAAACAAACATCAAAGAAAAAGTTGAAAAGAGATTTTTTTTCTTTAAACTAACAAAAGATAGATTCAATGGTTTCAAAATCAAATTTTGACTGACTTTAAAGATTATCTGTAAAAATATGCTTGACAGTTAGCCATGCACAGTCTTGAAAGATGATTGGGACCATAGGAAGTAAGTTTGAATGGGAATCAATCTTTGGATGTTAACTGCCTCAGGTCCGATGATTTTTATTTTTTTGTTATTCCCTGAAACCTATAGTTTTCTATGTAGTATTTTGTGAACTTATTTGTCTTTTCGTCGTCTTTGGTTTTTTGCCATGACTTTGTGATTTTCTCTCGACTTATGAGTTTTGAATATACTATTGGCATCTTTAGCCTCTTTTTTATACAATCTATGAAGGAGTTACTAAATTTTCAAATCAGAAATGTACATG
Source organism: Mytilus californianus (assembly GCF_021869535.1). Taxonomy (NCBI): domain Eukaryota; kingdom Metazoa; phylum Mollusca; class Bivalvia; order Mytilida; family Mytilidae; genus Mytilus; species Mytilus californianus. The sequence goes on from NW_026262581.1 coordinate 2,724,404, forward strand.
ATGATTTCAGATAAATTTTGCATGAAATATCCCAATAATTTTACAGTAGATTATATTTTCCTTTTTTCCCCAATAAAATAGATGACATAACAGATCCATTGATCCAAAGTAGGAATAAATAACATTTTCTCTTGTATAGCTGTACATTTCTTTGTTTCATACTGAGAAAAATAAAATCAATAAAAATCAACTGACTTAAAAGTTAACAAGTTCATAATAATCTAACAACATTATTATATTTTGTATGTTAACAATAGCTGCTGAGTATATTGTAACATTCTGACATTAACCAAGTCATTTACCCGTGACCAGACTACCGCTAGGCTATTATGTAAACTTCCGAGTGTCAACAACAAATTGTCAAGCAATTACCTACAACATACAACAAACTCATTCTACTGCTTGCTTGGCTAAATTATTTACACATGGCTGCAAAAAATATGAAAACAATCCTAAAATTTGTGGCCAATAGAACTATATCTACTATTATTTACAAGATGAAGGTGAATCACAGAAACCTAAAAATAGGTGGCTGTTTTCTTTTCATGGAAAAACCACAGGCACTTATGTCTGATTTTTTTCCCTACATACCTTTATATAACATATGTTATATAAGTATTATATATATGTAAAAAAAAAACTCAGAGACAAGTACCTTCTTCTTCTTCTTATGGTATCCTATTATCCATCAGATTTTTAATGATTACTAACTGCTGGAAGAAACATCAACAAACTGTTATCATTTGGTTGTTTGTTAAGTTTTACTAAGTTGCTACAATAAGGAATAGTTCACTGTGTTGTTGTTATCAAAATATGCACATTACTTATCACTTTATGGTAAATTATCTCTGTTTTATAGACTTTTATTAAGATAATCCACAGCAGACAACAGATTTACTACCACATAATAGGTAACCCTTGCCATGAGAAGTGTGCCCCCTGATATAACATCCCCCTGTGTGGTATATATAATTATGTGTAAATATAAACAATATCTGACAGCCAGAGGTCAGATAAGGCTATTCAATGTCACTCAGCATCAGACTTATCTAGGAACTACTGTATACCTGTTATCAACTGTTCCTAAATAGGTGTCATGATTAACACTTTATTATCAGATACCTAGTAAGTTCAAGTGATAAGTCAAAACAAAGGGTATTTTGAAGGGAAAATGCATTTTTTTTATTTTTTGAGACAATTCAAAATGTTTCAATCTTTTTAAAAAAGTTGTCCTTAACCTGTAAGCCCTTTTCAGACTAGAGGAATCGTGGCAGTTTTTTTTTTTTTTTTCTGCTATTCAACAGCTGTTAAACAGAGCTAGAGTACTTATATTTGTAAGATGTCATAAAGACTGATTTCCATGATATTTTTTTGAGGGATCATTTCCAGGAATATCTTTTTCCCTGAACCTTGACATTCATAAAGCATATTAAAATTACCAAAATGGGCGTCTCTACTAATAATCTAGATCCATTACTCCAAGGGTGGTATATGAATATAACTTCCTTGATTACTCACATACATTTTGATTTTCAACTGCAGATTATAAATATATATTTATAGAATTCTGTTGAATAAGTTCTGGGTCCAGTTTCAATCAGAACCTGTATACTGTATTTCCAAGTGAGATATTTACATTTTATGAAGAATGCCACCTTGATATCACAGAATCTAGTTATAAACAGCTCATATTCACTACCTGCTGGACACTTTGATATAAAATGAATATAAATCTGTATGTTAAGATAACATACAAGATTCTGACTAAATCTAATCAAATTTATAAGGTACTAATGTATAAAAAAAAATGTTTAACATACCACCCACAAGCAACTATAATTTTCTCAAAGCTTTTGAGCTTTTGATTTTTAACAAATAATTCACATGCAGACATACTCAGCAACTTGTGTATGAATAATAATTGTTTATCAAAATAGTATACATACATTCCGTTTTTTTTGGAGAATACCTCTCACCCTGCTTTGTTATGTAGAGAGAGAACTCAGTTGTTTTAATTAAATTGCTAAATATTAGTATAGCGTTAATCCTAATTTTAGAGAATTTTGTGATTGATTGATTGATTGGTGTTTAACGCCACTTTCAGCACTATTGGCTATATTGTGGTGGTCAGTTTTAAGGGAGAAAGCTGGAGTCCCTAGAGAGAACCAACAAGATTGGAGTTGAGTGCACATGAGGGGTTCAAACTCACAACCTCAGTGTTGACAGGATACAGTAGATGAACTACTTAAACTACTCGGCCAACGAGAATTATTTGTTTTATATAGGATCTTAAATCATTTTAGGCTGATTTACTTTTATTTTCAGTGATCTTAATCTTTTTAAAGATACGAGACAATTGATGCCACCAACCTTTTCTAAAATTGAACCTGTTAAGCACAAAAAAAGTGTATAGATTCAATAATTTCAAGTTATTCAACACAATTTATTTTTCCATTATTTCTCATTACAGTTTTTACATTCTTCAATTCAAAAACTGTAATGAATATAAAAGTATATTCTATATTACTTGAAGAACCTACTTGAGTTATTATTATTTTATAATTGACCTACTTCATATAAATACATTCCATTGTCGCCAAAAAGCTAATTAATGTCATACTCTCAGACATTATTTCTTATTAATACTGCTAATCTACTTCACCTGATTTTTTAATGCATTGTTTCATGCTGAGAATTCATAAAACTTTGACAAATACAATTTTTATTTAGCTATATATATAAATAATCCAGGGATTAAATCTAGGAATTAAAAAAAAATAGATCTCTTCCTAGCAAAGACCCTTACCAATACTCTCTGCTCATAAAGGCATGTAAGAGAATGTTGCTTGATTCATTAAATATACTCTCTGCTCATAAAGGCATGTAAGAGAATGTTGCTTGATTCATTAAATATACTCTCTGCTCATAAAGGCATGTAAGAGAATGTTGCTTGATTCATTAAATATACTCTCTGCTCATAAAGGCATGTAAGAGAATGTTGCTTGATTCATTAAATATACTCTCTGCTCATAAAGGCATGTAAGAGAATGTTGCTTGATTCATTAAATATACTCTCTGCTCATAAAGGCATGTAAGAGAATGTTGCTTGATTCATTAAATATTTCTGACAAATATTGTAAGTTTACAAGTTACTGAGGTACACAATTGACAATTTTTTTTAATAGGGACCAAAAAGCCTGCAACATACAACTTGTACCTGCAATCTATCAGAATAATTAATAACATTAATTTATAATTCTTATTCAGACTGGCAACAGAATATAAATTAAGAGTGTTAACGAGTGCTGCAGTACTTGAGTATCACTTAGCTCAGAATGTCCGAGCAATCCAATATAAAGTTGATACTCATTTAATCAGACTTTCATTAAGAGACTGATGAATATCTGAATCATAGTAGTTTTTCAGAGGACTTAAAACATATTGCAATTCCTTTTTTTCTTTCTTTCTCAAAATTTACCATAGTAACTACTCATTCCTAATTTCAAACTTCCAATTTTTTAGTAAGCACTTAAATCTGCCGTCAAAGATTGTTTGCAAGAATTCAATAGAATTTTTTTTTAAATATTCATTTCCAAAACTTTAACATGAATTTTACAATGCATGTATTTATGAAATTTGTATTTCTATTTTAATCGCAGTTGACATTTTAAGATTTCAAAGGGAACATTGACCAAATCTAATTGTTAACTTTGACTTCCCCTCTTTTTTATTTCAAGTTATGTTTGACATTTGGTCTATTGAAAATCCCATCTAATGATTTCTCAAATGTACCTACTTGACCTTCAAAAATAATTGAAAATCTTACTTTTTCATCAAAGACAGATTTTAAAGCTTCAAATGCTTTGTATATAACTGGTGAAAAGCATTTTTGACATCTGAATTGTATTTATTCCTGCTGAGAAAATAAACACTTATCCTCCACAAGATACATCATTCAAAACATATGTTGTCTCAATATATCACCTCTGGTGCTTATTAAAAGTTTGAAGGGCTAAGCAGATCTACACAGTGCATTTCCTCTAATACTTATTACAGGTTTGAAGGGTTAACAGATTCTGCACAGTGTATCTTAGCACTTTAGTTTTAGAGTTTTATAGGTATACAAGAGCCTCTCAATAGGAACTGATTTAATTATCTAATTTCCTGCCCAGTCTGTGTCATTACTACATTAAGCTCTCTGGTAATTGGACATATCATTTTAACTAATTCCATTATAAGCTAGGGACTTACACTAAATTTTTGTATATTAAGATCTATATCAAAGTAAATTTTATATCTTATATTGATGATCTGTAAAGGAAGACTTACATTTTGTTATGATAAAAGTGAAAAGAGAAACACTTCAACACTTTAACAAATGAGATTTATATATTGTTTCAGTTCTGTATTTCTAATATGTTATTAAGAGTATGTAATGTACTTCAAATGAAAATAATTTCCATTTCTAGTCACCAAGGCACTTCAAACTGTTTTTTTTTTCATGAAATGATAAAAGCTTTTTAAATATACATGTAACCTGAAACAAGTTTTACCAATAAAGCCAAGTTTTACAACAACTTTAAGTGCAATGAATACCATATTTCTATAAAGATACAATGACTTTTATTACTGTACACAAGGAAATTGGAAACTTGTAACAGGTCTATTACTTTGTTGCTGTGTTTTTCAAACAATTTTGTCTCAAGGAAAAAATCTTTTTGTAAAAAATGAATATTAAAATGTAATTCATAAATTATGTTTAAGCATAATTTTTCATAACATTCAAAAATAAAATGCTTTATCTTAATACAGATGTAGCAATGAAATTGCCTACCAAGCATTGAACCCAGTTGAAACTTACAAATAACCAAACTTTTTAGAGTTTTAAAATGAGCATCTTTCAAAAGTACATGCCTGCTATGCATGGAGAAAAGAAATATGCAGAATAAAATTCATCAACATGTAAACAAGAAGGTAAGATAATGAATTCACCTCCCCCCCCCCCCCCCCCCCCTAGAAAGGTATAAAAAGCCATTTCATTCTACAAATATTTGTTTATTTTGAGGCAAAGTATAGTAATATAGCTGCATTTCAGATTTTAATGAAATTTAACTTTGTAAGTGCTTAGAACGTTTAGATCACTTTGAACTACATCTCAATATCCTATAAATGATCATCTATGTAACGTTTATACTTCCAGAGATACCATTAATTTAAAATGGCTGAAATAGATCTATCATTATATAGAATGTGTGTAATAAGTACTATAAATATGCATATTTTCACTTAGAATAGCAATTTCTCAAAAACCTATTCACAGAATTCTGTTATAAATAACAAGTAATTGCTAGAAACAGTTCTTATATGAAATAAAATCTATATATATATTGGATCCCAATTTTTGCATTATTGTGAGAAAAACCATGAATGAAAATCATCAAAACCTTAATAGTGGACAATTTTGAGTGTATTATGTATTTGCTTTAATTAATATCATTAATATACCTTTAAGAGTTACCTTCCCTCCAATTTTCATTTATTCATTTAAAACAAAAAATAATAAAAATAATGTTCAAAGTGATAAAAAGAGACTATTTTCTTCAAATTGCATCTAGACATTTCTTAAACAGGAAGTTGCCTATATCCAAATTTTCTCATAACAAACTGCAGCAAAAAAGTTTCCATAAAAAAGAAATTTCTCCAAAACTCAATAACTAAATGGAATAAGTCAATATAACCAGAAACTAGAAAGCCATCCATCAACTTCCACATTGTTATAACTTCTTACATTTAATAGATCAATGCAGACTATATATATACAATCCTATTATTGTAGCTAACAGGAACCCACTTTATAACATACAGTGTCAATTCATATAAGATTAAAATGAAGCTTTCCAGTTCATATTCTGTCAGACTAAATGTTTCATAAACTTCATAAAATAGGTTTTCTCTCTTCTTCTCACCATTACAAGTTAAAGTATTTTTTCTTGAAAAAAAATTAGTTCCATTAGCCTTGGACATAAAAAGCTAGTTTTCAGTTTATAAAACAATTTCTACAGACATAAAGGAGATGGTTGACTTATGCGCTTTCATAAAGTTGACATAATATTCCAAACTCAAAATAAATATAGATATATATGCAGACATAACATGGATTCAAATTCCATAACGGAAGGACAAAAATTTGCTAACGCAAATTTGCAGATCTAACATTGCTGGGAATAATTTCAACCAAGGTATACATGTATATCATATTTCATATATTAAATTTCAAATTATATCACAATATCCAATATAAAATCTGAATTTTTAAACACCAAATATGAATAAATGAACATTACTCTAGTTCAACTGCATTTTTTTTCAGGGTTCCAGGGGTTACATTTTGATTATAATATAAACCAAAAAATTATTTCTGTATCCAGTAAAATTTTGGGGGGTTTTCAGAACTCTCGTGCAGAATTTGAAACATGTTTTCCATAAACGTTTATGAGTTTCCAAATAAATCAATTTTAGCCACTCAAAAAGTTTAAATTTGTTCTTCTTAAACAGATTTTATGCAATAATTTGACTGAAAAACTGACTGAATCTCATGTCAATATTATGAAGAATTAGTAACCTCATTCGAGTGAACCAGCATTTTGCTTAGTATCTGACCTTGTCTTGGATCGTGACATTTTTTTTTTCAGCCAATAATTTTTTTTAAATGCCTCCCTATCTAATTTTTTTGAGAAACATGCCCTGACGGACCACAGAATATATTTTGAGTGAACTTTCATTTTTGATCATAAATTATGGCTGCAGGTCAGATTTATTTTCCTGTATTGATGCTTAAAGTTTTTTATTTAATATTCTACATAAAACTTTTTCTTCTTTGCTTGAAAATATTTATTGAATTGTGTTAAACTTGACTTGTTTATTTTTTATTAACAAATATGTAATCAGATCTCCCACTGTAACTTCCAAAAAGGGGGACAACTTTTACAATTTCAAGAAATACTGGATACACTAAATTGAGTTTCTAAAATCACATACAAGCTGACTTCTTATGGAATTAGATTTCAGTCTACTGTAAAATTATATACTTATTTAGAATCACATCAGTCTAAGATTCATGGTCTAAAGTAATTAACAGACTTAAATCTGGTAAATTCAAAATTTTGGATTACTTTTGCTGAATGAGTGAGAATGATGCGATGATAATTAAAATGTAAAAACTAAAGATTTTATAAATAATAAAACAACTGAGCCAAACACTTAAATAAATCTTACCTTTACAAAGCACTTTATGTATGTATCTGTTAATCCTATATTTCCAAAGAACTGTCACTAAATAACAACTATGTATATAGAGTATGTGCAGTATGGCCTTTATCAGTAATGTCACAAGTCAGGAACGTAGTAAACGATGTAAACACATGAAGTGCCAATGTTCAATCCAGAATTCTACGTACTCTGACTACAATCACAGTGAGAATTAACAGTATTGTCCACATTAACTTGCCATGTACTGATGTAATGGGATGTAACTATCTCACTAAGGGAATGTTTCTCCGTACAGGATAGTAAATCATAGATCTGTAATACAAATCATACTAATATTGTATTAACTATATCAATGATGTTCTACACCAATCATTAGACTTGGCACCACTGTAAACCACATACATACATACATGTCTTATTCTGCAGTAACAATAATTGACAACAACTACTTTTTTACTATAAACAAAAAAGAAAACACATGTATTTACATATTTTTCAATAACTAATTTTGCGTAACTACACAGCACTACAAAGATCTAAAGAAGATTTGGAGAATTAACCTCCACAAAATGCACAATATATCTTCATTAAGTACTGCAAACTTTATTTATACATAAGTTCTACATACTTGAGGAAACTAAACAAACATTATCTTGATAAACATAACAAATAAGTTTTGAAAAAGTTCCAGTTTATGCACCACTGGTGCACAGCTTGTGAGGTATATATGTTATTCTTACTTGGACACATCTCTGGCGTGGTCATTATTTTCTAAGTTACGACTTCCTTCCTTCAGATTCTGATTGAGTTTACAGAATGCTATTGTTTAGACAAAAACCATAGCATCATTCCCCACATTTTTGACTTTAATAATCTCATTAATAGGTTTCTACATACAGCATAGGTTTGGCCATTCCATTTAATTTTTTGTTGTCTAGACAGGAATTGTAGAAAGGGTAATATATACATGAATAATTTCACTTGTAAATGAGGTAGAACTTATTACATAAGAGCAATACATGTAATGACAAGATGTACACCAGGCAATCATTATTTCTAAAATCCCAGAAGAATCTTTATAATAGATCTGGAATTCTTTGTAAGTTTTGTACTCTTATATAAATGATCCTAATAGTAAATAACATATGTGCTGATATTTGATCATTGTTTTTTCTGACCTTCTGTTTTTTAAAGCCAAGATTTTGACCTCTTTGTTATCTTTGTATCAAAAATATTCTTACATTCAGCCAAGTATTAGTTTAAACAGTGAGTACAATGCAAAATGAGCTTGAGGTCACTGGGGTGAAGGATTTAACCTTTGTAAACTCTTGAAAGAATATAGTTATGCAAGAAGTATTATTCTAACCAATGGGAGATAACTCATGAAATGCTTATTCCACAATTATAATTTTATAATTACAAGTATTTATGCCATTTCTTAAACAGTTTCAAGGAATTAAAAAACTAAAACTCAATTTCAGTTTTAAAAATTATTCTGTAAATTCTGCAAAATGAGAAAGTATGATAAAGCATTTTCTTTGCCCCTGGAATTTGAAAATCATAAATTATTACAAATCTATTATAGTTAAATATCCTCAGGTGTTCACAATTTACAAGTCAGTCAGATATGAGTAATTATATCTTTCAATTGTCTAACATTTTTGCTGCAGTCCATCAATTTTCTTGGGAAAATTGTCAGAATTGTCTAAATTTAATATCTTTGCATTAATATTAAGATTTTAAACCTACTCAAAAATATGTTTTGCAACATACATTTTACAAAATGCTATATATAAAGTGGCCATCAATAAAATTTGCATGTTTTTATAAGGTTTGAAGAACTTTACCATTGCTTAGATCTCAGGGGCAAAATAAGACTGTGGATTTATTATTATTCATTGAGCACCAGTTTTCATGGATTCTGTGGGTACAGATGAACTATGAATTTAAATGTTCAACAAAAAAATACATTTTTTTTCAATCCTTGAAAATTAGTACCCACGAAAATGAATGAATCCACAAAAGCTATCATATCACACAAAATGTAACCTTTTTCTTTACAGCTGAACCAGTATGTTTTTGGCGGAAGCCGTAAACTGTAGTGCTTCACTTCACAGATAGAATCTAATCTAACACCTCAACAAAGACAAATGTATGTACAAAACAAATGGCAGAAAACATCATTATAAAACTATCAACAGCACAGACATATAGGCATTCAAAAGTCAAACTTTTTTATTTAATTGCTGAGTGTTGAAATCTCTGAGGCATAAGTAAAGATTTTAGTAACTCAACCCATTCTTCATTTGTCATGAGGTTATGTTGTGTATGATTTTACCATCAATTTTTCAAAAAATGTCCAATAATTGGTACCATAAATCAATTTTTAATTACTCTTTTGGGATCATAATTAACATGGATTACCCGTCTCTGTTGACAAATTGTAGATATTCTTATTTTACATTATGTAATTAGCTTGATCATTCTCTTTGCAACTTTTCACTTAAAATGACAATTCTTTATTATTAAACTTATGTTATTTCTACTGGTTAATTAGTTCCAATGCATATTTTCATGGTTACTATTCATTGTGTTTTCTACATTATGAAAACAAATCCAAAAAACAACATACATATTTGAATACTAAATGTACTGTTATGGAAAACATTATACATGCATTTAATAAGTACCACAGGATGATGATCAACCTAAAAGGAGGCTTGGAATTTTTTGCAGTCATTCCTGGAAGATGAGCCATGATGATCAATAAGCCATAATGAACCATGCTGATTTCTCAAGGGGAAAGCTGTTTTCCCTGTAGGATGAGCCACATTCTTTAATAAACCATGATGATTTCTCAAGGGGAAAGCTGTTTTTTCCCTGTAGGATGAGCCACATTCTTTTATGAACCATGCTGATTTCTCAAGGGAAAAGCTGTTTTTCCCTGTAGGATGAGCCACATTCTTTAATAAACCATGATGATTTCTCAAGGGGAAAAGCTGTTTTTTCCCTGAAGGATGAGCCACATTCTTTAATGAACCATGCTGATTTCTCAAGGGAAAAGCTGTTTTTCCCTGTAGGTTGAGCCACATTCCTTAATAAACCATGATGATTTCTCAAGTGGAGAGCTATTTTTTTTTCCCTGTAGGGTGAGCCACATTCTTTAATGAACCATGCTGTTTTCTCAAGGGTAAAGCTGTTTTTTCCCTGAAGGGTGAGCCACATTCTTTAATGAACCATGCTGATTTCTCAAGGGGAAAGCTGTTTTTTCCCTGTAGGGTGAGCCACATTCTTTAATGAACCATACTGATTTCTCAAGGGGAAAGCTGTTTTTTTCCCTGTATTGTGAGCCACATTCAATCATGAACCATGCTGATTTCTCAAGGGGAAAGCTGTTTTTCCCTGAAGGGTGAGCCACATTCTTTAATGAACCATGCTGATTTCTCAAGGGGAAAGCTGTTTTTTCCCTGTAGGGTGAGCCACATTCTTTAATGAACCATGCTGATTTCTCAAGGGGAAAGCTGTTTTTTTTCCTGTATTGTGAGCCACATTCTTTAATGAACCATGCTGATTTCTCAAGGGGAAAGCTGTTTTTTTTCCTGTATTGTGAGCCACATTCTTTCATGAACCATGCTGATTTCTCAAGGGGAAAGCTGTTTTTTCCCTGTAGGGTGAGCCACATTCTTCAATGAACTATGCTGATTTCCAAAGGGGAAAGCTGTTATTTCCCTGTAGGATGAGCCACATTCTTTAATGAACCATGCTGATTTCTCAAAGGGGAAAGCTGTTATTTCCCTGTAGGATGAGCCACATTCTTTAATGAACCATGCTGATTTCTCAAGGGGAAAGCTGTTTTTTCCCTGTAGGATGAGCCACATTCTTTAATGAACCATGCTGATTTCTCAAGGGGAAAGCTGTTTTTTCCCTGTAGGATGAGTCGCATTCTTTAATGAACCATGCTGATTTTTCAGGGGAAAAGCTGTTTTTTTCCCTGTAGGATGAGCTGCATTCTTTTATGAATCATGCTGATTTCTCAAGGGGAAAGCTGTTTTTTCCCTGTAGGGTGAGCCACATTCTTTAATGAACCATGCTGATTTCCAAAGGGGAAAGCTGTTATTTCCCTGTAGGATGAGCCACATTCTTTAATGAACCATGCTGATTTTTCAAGGGGAAAGCTGTTTTTTCCCTGTAGGATGAGCCACATTCTTTAATGAACAATGCTGATTTCTCAAGGGGAAAGCTGTTTTTTCCCTGTAGGATGAGCCACATTCTTTAATGAACCATGCTGATTTTTCAAGGGGAAAGCTGTTTTTTCCCTGTAGGATGAGCCACATTCTTTAATGAACAATGCTGATTTCTCAAGGGGAAAGCTGTTTTTTCTCTGTAGGATGAGCCACATTCTTTAATGAACCATGCTGATTTCTCAAAGGGAAAGCTGTTTTTCCCCTGTAGGATGAGTCGCATTCTTTAATGAACCATGCTGATTTTTCAGGGAAAAGCTGTTTTTTCCCCTGTAGGATGAGCTGCAATCTTTTATGAATCATGCTGATTTCTCAAGGGGAAAGCTGTTATTTCCTTGTAGGATGAACTTGATCTATAATGTACCATAATGAGACTCCAAGGAGGGGGATGTGAATTTTGTCTATTCCTTTCGCTAGGATGAGCCTCAATCTATAATGAACCATGCTGCTTTCCTCAAGGATGAGACTGAAAAATTTTGCAGTCATTACTCAAAGATAAATAATGATGAGCTCAATCTAAAATGAACCATGCTGAACAAAAAAAAATGGAGGATCAGATTTTTTTCCAATTATTCTTCTAGGATGAATCATGATGGTCCACTAACAGGAGGTTGAGTCATTCCTCTATAAAATATCTACAAAAATACAAAGAGGATGTTAGGAAACTGTACAGGTTTATATTCAATTTGAATTTAATTTACCTGCAGGGTTTTCATGGGAATCAATGATGTTCACAGGTGAGACAGCATTGAATTTAATAGTTTGCTCTAATGTTGTACTGTTACACCATTGTTTCAGGTAGGGGGAAGGTTGAGCTCTCACAAACATGTTTAACCCTACTACATTCCTTATGTGCACTCACAAACATGTTTAACTCTGCTACATTCCTTATGTGTACTCACAAACATGTTTAACCCTGCTACATTCCTTATGTGCACTCACAAACATGTTTAACCCTGCTACATTCCTTATGTGCACTCACAAACATGTTTTACCCTGCTACATTACTTATGTGCACTCACAAACATGTTTAACCCTGCTACATTCCTTATGTGCACTCACAAACATGTTTTACCCTGCTACATTACTTATGTGCACTCACAAACATGTTTAACCCTGCTACATTCCTTATGTGCACTCACAAACATGTTTAACCCTGCCACATTCCTTATGTCCCAAGTCAGGAGCCTGTAATTCAGTGGTTGTGGTTTGCTTGCTGTTTGTTATATCTGTTTTTAATTAATTATTTTGAAATAAATCAGGCTGTTGGCTTTTTCATTTGAATTGTTTAAAATTTTGTCATGTTATGGCCTTTTATATATAGTTTGCTATGCCGTAAAGGTTTTGCTAATTGTTGAAGGCCGTATGCTGACCTATAATTGCTTAAATCCCCATCATTTGGACCATGTTGGATAGTTGTTCTCATTGTCAATCATACCATATCTCCATATTTTATGTTTATAGGCAAATTTACCTTAGATTTACCTCATTTCCAACTGAACATTTTTATTTTATAGTTTGGCAGTGTTATATGGTACCGGTAAATTATTTTGGTTTTTTTTAATTTTTTTCATAGCTATTGAGCTATTGGTTAAAAGTAATCTTTAATTATTTAACCAAAGCCTCAAATTGCAGGTATAGGATTTTTAAACTTATCTTATTTGGTCTCTGGTGGACAGTTGTGTCATTGGCAATCCTACCACATCCTCTTATCATTATAAGAAAACCAAGAGGTAAAATTCATCTAAAAGAAGGTTTGCAAATTCATATATAACTTGTGTGTTATGTTCCTTCAAAGATATGGCCAGTGTAAAAAGTGTTTTTTTTTTCTCTCGATTTTGGACTAAGAAGGGGGTGGAGGAAGATACAATTACCTTTAAACTATTTGTATACATTGTTGGTTAATTGGGAAAGTTTCTACTTAAAGTAATTAACTGTTGTCGGATATGGAAATCATATGTCTATATCATACACTCTATGTCTCTGATAAAATAGTGACATAAATTTTGCATCGTTTTATTTTCTTACATGGTAGTTATATATTAATGATATTCATAATGATCTAACTTTTATATCTAAATTATGTTCTTCATATATAATTGTGAACTCAAGACGACAAGGAAATCAAATTTCCTTTTATAAATCTACGGAAAGGATACTTCTGCGCCTCGTGCCGACTGGACAATTCAATTAATGATCAGTTAGTATGTGTCAGACAGGACCGGTTTTATCTTTAATTCAATATACATTTCTTGATGTTAACAAAGATATCTCCTGGGCAATAATAACATACTTATTTGTAGAAATCAAAGTTAGTTATTGTCTGAAATAGTCCAATCAAATCATATCTATACAGAAGATTTCAAAGTATTAACTCAGACAATAGCTAGTATGTCCTCAGTTTTGTTTTCGCTGTCAAAACAACACCTAAGAATAATAATTATATTCAACCTAATTGGTATGGGTTTAAGTTCCTGTGCAGAATTCCATACAAAAGAACTTCTTGTTTGTTATTCTAAAATATATCTTCAGTAAATTACAGAATGTCACTCACAGACTCGTAAATAGAAAATAATGATTCTGTATCTCAATTACATCATTTTGAAAATGAAATATTTTTCTATTATAAATAAATGAAAAGGATGAATTCCTCAAATTGTAAAAAAGATTCTTTAAATGTAGTTTAAAACAAAAACTATCCCCAAAGTTGCGCTATTATCAATGCCTATAGCTTTATGAATCAAACATAAAATGTGATGTGCATGCATGTCCAACTAAATCAATGATTCAATGGTTATAACCTTGCCTGAAAGATGGGAATCCATGATCAAAGGGTTGTTCCATAAGTTTGGGTAATGGGTGCATCACTGGCATCCAAAAATAGTCAAAATAATGTTTGCCTTGGACTTGATTTCGATATATTTGCTGGGTTTGACCTTCACTATCCATTAAACTACCATGGATCAAGGTCATAAAACATGCAACCAAGCAGGCATAAAAAAGATGTAGCAAAGATATGAAAATGTGAATATAACACTAGCAAATGAAAAGAGTTTAAATAGCCCCGATTTTCTACTTAGGGTATATGATACAGTAAAATAGGACGATTAATAACACATACTAATCTCATATGTTCTTTTTGCAGCCTTGCTTATAGTAATAGGCATTAAAAATTCTGAGAAAATACACTGATGTCATCAACTGGTCGCAAAGAACAACTGACATGGCTACTGGTGGATATATAATGAAAAAACAAAGGATATGCATCCATGACACAAAATCAGTACATGCACAGCAAAAAAACACACAAAAAGCAAAGGAACAGCGCTTTTATTGCTGTTCTTCATCTCAAAGTCACAGTAAGGCTTTCAACACAGAGCAATAGTTGTCTCATGCAACCATTCCACAACTTCTTTATTTATATATATGGTGTTCATGAAAGCATGTCAAATCAACTGCAATATAATTTATGACTGGAATAACTTAGTTGTTTACAACAGGAATACCTTTCCAACCTAGACATTGGGAGTACATGTACATGTATAATGTGAAGTTATTCAGGGCCAAAGGGGGAAATAGATCTCCACAATTTAAAAACAAATGGCTCCTAAGAGCCTGAAATGCTCATCTGATAAAAGTATGCCTTTTTACTATATATTTATGGCAATCGATTAAGTTTGTTTTTTTGTAGATCTTGTATTGACAATCACTTTTATTGTAAAAATTTCTACCTTTCTATTATAGTTTTCTGGATAATTGGTAAAATTACAAAAATTGGTCAAAAATTGTCATTTCAGGGATTTAACTCCTATAAGAAGCTATTGAATGGTTTCAGTCATGGAGCATTTTTGTAGATCTTGATGTTTTGCAGATCATTCTTACTGTTCACAGTTACTACCTATCTATTATAGTTTTTAAGACAATTGGCCATTACATGAAAACAAGTAAAACATATTATTCAGGACAAGAACTCCAGTTGTCATCCAACGGTTTAAATCTTTCAAAGTTTTTGAAGATCTGCTGATAATTTTAGCTGTTTACAGTTTTCACCTATTTATTATTGTTGTTGAGATAATTGGCAAAGACAAGAAATTGGTAAAAATCATCGCATTAACTCCTCCAGGAGTCATCCAAAGAATAAGGTCATTTTTACATTTTGGTGGAAATTATTTTGCTGATCATTTTCTACCTTAGTATGTATCTACTAAAAGTTTTCAACAAAAATTTTTAAAATGTGCAAAAATCATCATTCAGGGGCAATGACTCTTAAAAATTATTGACGGACAATTTCAGGCATGATGACTCGTTAGTAGATCTTAGTTTGCTGAACCATTTCTTGTGAATAACAGTTTCTCTCTATCTATAATAGTTTCTGCAAAAAACCCAAAATATGTAACAATCATCTTTCAAGGACAATTACTCCTGTGAGGGGTCAATTGACAATTTGTAGACCTTATTTTGCTGACAATTTAACCTACATAAAGATCCTCTCTACCTTAGAGTTTCTGCAAAAAATGCCTAAAAATCATCATTTGACGGCATATACTCCTATAAAACAGAAGTGGAAGATATCAAAGGGATATTCAAATTTCACAAATGCAAGAAAACGAAAAGCACTGAAAAGACAGACAACAGTCTACAAAACACAAAATAGAAAACTAAAGAGTGATCAGCAATATGAACACGACCAAACACTCTTGGTATTCTCAGTTGCTACAAAAGAGAAAGCAGATCCTGCTCTACATGTGGCACCCATTATGTTGCTTACGAAAGTACAAATTGAATGATGTCACAGTCGAGGAAAAGAGGACAGGATGTGGTTACGACAATTGGTACACATCCATTGTCATCTGTGACACAAATATTTCATAATGGTCTGTAAAATTTTGAAAGGGATGACTAAACTTTACCACTTGAAACTCTTGATAAGATATCATGATAAGAAACGCAACATTGGGAATATTTATCAACTGGGAGATATATTATTAATTTGCAGGACCTGTTAGAATGTTGCTACATAGAAATAGAAAGTTCACAATTGGTAAGTTTAAATCAACTTTTTTGTCATAAAGTTTTATTCTAAACAACTAATTTTAAGTCAAGATATGAAGCAGACTAAACTGTATCTATGGTACCCTTTATTTCAAGTTCAATGGGAAAGATAAGTTGAATAAGGTCACCGAACTTAGAATTATTTCAAGGGGGCAAGGAGGATTTTTTTCTAGATTAGTCTCTTATTTCTATCTGTTGCTATGCATGCTACTTTTTTGGCAGCTTTGCAGAGCACAAATTTATTCTTACTTCCTTGAGGGAATTTTGTAAATCAACTGTTATATATAACTCCCAATAGAAGCATTACATCCCGGAAAATCAAATGTTCATCCCCTTATATAAATGTCAACCAACAGAGCATATATTAACCAATTTTTATGCAACCTTGATAAACTTTTATTCCAGGCTGTTTATTCAACATTTGCTTGCTGGGATTACTACCTATAGTTGAAAAAAGTGAAAGGATTAGAGAAAACAGGAAATATAACATATAAATAAGCAATTACGAAACTTTCGTTAGAAATCACTACAGCCTGTAAAAGTCTCATGGCTTTCGTTGAGGGAATTTTGTAAATCATGTGTTATTTATTACTAATAACTCCCAATAGAAGCAATGGATTGCTTCCTGTCAAATACTCACTAAATTCTTCCAGATCCCATTTATATCTCTAAAATCATTCTTTGAAGAAAATGTCCAATATCAGCAAAATTAAGCTTAATAAAACCATAAAATAACAAGTGTCTCATTACAGCATATAACAAACCAAAAGTTATATTTCACAATCAATTTAGACCTTCCTTTTTCCTGATGAAATGTGAACTTTTTGACAAATAATATCCTAAGTGTTAATTACGAGTGACATTTGTTGGGCTTATAATATAGATTGATTCCAGTAATATAAGCAGGTTCTTTCCTCGTTTACCAAATTGGATGAATACTGTTCAATTTTTCAAATTATAGATGGAAACAAAATTAAGCTATATATTAACTGATTCTGACAGAAAAGGTCATTGGAATGAATATGTATATACATATTATAAGACAAAAATCAAGCTATGCAATTCTAAAACATTAACAGAATAAAAGGGACAGAGAACTTAGTAAGACCTTCTATCTGTTCAGGCCATTAGAGATTTATAATATTGCTCACAATATATTGGATATAAAATTCAGACTTTATATCTAGCAAGGTCAAGAGGGAGTTATAGTATTGCTCACAATAAAGGGGATAATGAACTAAGTAAGACCTTCTGTCGATTAAGGCCATGAGGGAGTTAAAGTATTGCTCACAATATAGGGAATAGGAATTTCAGACATAATATTTATCAAAGCCAGGAGGGAGTTATAATATTGCTCACAATAAAAGGGATAAAACAAGGGGCACACCTGTGCCTGTATTGCTCACCTGGTGAAAAAATTGCCAGTTTGTTAAGAACTTTTATATTTTTTGGTTGTCAAATTTTCAGTGTACATATAGCTTGTCATGCTGATTATTTTTTTAGCTTCCACTTTTAATCTAGCTCCTACAGTTTTTGAAAATAACAGCAAAAAATGTTAAAAATATGAAAAAAAAATTGATATTTAAAGTGAAATAACTCAGAAAGTAGAAAATATTTATTTCTAAAATTTACAGGGTCTTGTCGTCCTTATCATTTTTGCAATTGTAATTTTACTCTGGCTCCTATATTTTTCATGATAACAGTCAAAAACTGCAAAAAATGTATAATTCACTATCCAAATTTCAGGGTAGATACATCTTGTTGTGCTGATGAGCCTTGATAAATTTATAGAACTAACTAGAATCCAAGTGATCTAATGACTACAAATACTCCCTTCCATGTACCATCAAATAAAGCATTCCACACATAGCATAAGAAGAATATTCCAGAAATACTAAACTTATAAAAATAAGAAGATGTGGTATGATTACCAATGAGACAATTCTCCACAAGAGACCAAATGACACAGAATTTAACAACTATTGGTCACCGTACACCCTTCAACAATGAGTAAAACCCATACCGCATAGTCAGCTATAAAAGGCTCCGATAAGTTAGCCTGAATTTCTAATCCAATGGTCCATTTTGTGAAAGTTTCAAAACTTTTAATACAATGAAATTTTTTGTACAAAATAGCAACAATAATAAGTGGTTCAGGTAATACATGTATAAGGAGATATGCCTCTTGCAAAACTTTTAATCCAATGAAATGTTCGTAGAATTAAAAAAGCAATAATACTAAGTTGTTCAGGTAATATAGGAGATATGCCTCTTGCATTGTAAATGTTAAATCTACAACAATGTACTCTCTACATTGCAATTCCTGACATTCATGTGACATTAGGTAAATATCCAAAACATTTTGCCAAGTAACACATTTGCTTCCTTTTTCAAGCTTAAAAAACTCTAATTTTCCGATAATAAAGGGACATAACTCTTGAATATTAAATAAAATTTGTCAAAATCAAACTGAATCTGTAATTTAGGAACAATGACATTGTGCAAAACTTTTGAAACAATTTGACAAGCAATACTGTAAAAATTAAAGAACATTTCTGAGCACGTTCACATACCCCACGTCCACACATTGTCACAGGACAAACAAAATCTCACCAGATTCCTAAGTTCAAAGACTCATAACTCCTACAAAAGTCAACTGACAAAAATTTCTTGTGGATATGCACATCTACATATTATGTCCTCATTATCTACAAAGTTTTATGAAATTATGTAGTGTGGTTTCAGAGGAATTAAGTAGTATATTTAGGCCAAAATTCTAAGTTCAAAAAGGCATAACTCCTCGAAAAAAAAAATGAATCATAATTTTCTGTGAATATGCACATCTACATAGTATGTCCTAATTATCTACAAAGTTTCATGAAATTCTGTTGTGTGATTTCAGAGTAGTTGTGATGACAAGAACAGGACTGACGGACAAACTGATGGACGGACTGATGGACGAACGGAATGGTTTAAAACATTATATCCTACACAACTTTGTTTTGTGGGTAAAAAAGGGTACAATTATAACCTAAAACCCACTATAATTTTTTCTTAATTTTGAGTAATACAGGGCAAATTTCTAAACGGCCATGGACAAATCTTCCAAAAATCAAATTTCACCCGTATTTTATTGTCTAACACTACATACTAATTCGACTCATAACATCTACATTTATCTGTGCTTTGGTACCTGAAGCTCAGTATTATAATTAAAATTGAAAAAAAATTGACAGGAATCAATTTGTATGTCTCTCTGTCTCTGTATTTTTTTTGAGAAAATTTCCCTGTCCCTTGTCCAAATTGCTTCAAACGTTGTAGAAAAATGCATTATATATGTGAAGAACCAGTGAAATCTTCCTTATAATGAGTTATTCCCTCTTTTGTATCTCTGTCCACCAAACTTTTTTTATGTAAATTAACGTATACATGGACAAAATATTTTAAAATATAACCAAGGAATTTACCAGCAATTATTTTTAAACAAATTTTAGAGAAATGGGTTCCAGGTATAACAGTGCTAAATGAATTCATAACTATATGACTTAAATAAAAAGAAATGTCACATAAATTCCTCCCTCTCTCTCTGTATGTATTTTAGAACTTAGTTTATTACAACATAGAATTAGTTCTGTGACAATATGATATACAACCAAAACTGCAAAATAGTTTTATAAATATTTTTATTATTTTTTCATTGCATAACCATTTATGAAACAAAATTTTCAACATGATTACTATTGAATATAATGAAAATTTGCCCAAAAAGCTTTCTATACACAGCTGATTTCCAGTATTACCAGGCAGTACTTTTTGCATTATATGAATTAAAAAAAATGTCTTTTCAAGGATTTTGTTGTCAATGGCAGATCTTTGATAGCCTCTGCTCATGACTTTTCTAGACTTTATATGGGAATACAAGATTGACATATTGCATAAACACTTATTGTCTCTGGTTGAAGATTATATGTTGACTTCTAAATATTTGTGTCATTGGGTTGTTGTTTAATTGACTAATATCTCACATCTCCTTTTATCAAAGTTATTGGGCTTTTTTTTTTTTGGTGCAGGAAACTACAAATATTCTTTTTTAATAAAAAATAAATGGAGAATGTGTCTGGGCCACAGATGCCCCCGCTTGTAAATATGCATGAGTCAACTTCCACATACAGATGCAGGATTCACATAGTTAAGACCGTTTTGTGATTATAAGCATTGTGTATAAGTTTCATAACATTTGGTTGAGGCAAACTAAAGTTAGAGAACGGAAACAAGATATAGCAATTTTCCCATCTATAAAGAAACATGACTCAAGAACGGTAAAAGTGAAGCCACCCAATTTCCAACTTGATCTGTGTTTTGTGGTAATAAGCATTGTGTATAAGTTTCATAACATTTGGTTTAGGCAAACTAAAGTTAGAGACAGAAAAGAAAAATTCAGCAATTTTTATGCTTATAAAGGGTCAGAACTCATGAATGGTAAAAGTGATGCCACCCAATTTCTAACTTAATCTGTATTTTGTGGTAATAAGCATTGTGTATAAGTTTCATAATATTTGGTTGAGGCAAACTAAAGTTAGAGAATGGCAACCTATTTCGGGACGTATGGGGTAGACGGGACAGACGGACAAGCCAGGGTAACACTTAATGCCCCTGTTGCCTGGCGGCGGGAGCATCAAAATACAAAGTTTCATTAGTGTAAATACTGCTAATTTTTAAGTCATGCAATTAAGTATCATTATGAACAAGCATATCTATCATACAATCTACGAAAAAAGTATCATGAAAATAGAACAATCTTTAAAAAGTTCAAAATACAACTACATCCCAAGTAAAACATCACTGCCCTTAAGGTATATGAGGGTCAAGATGGGGTTTACAGAATAGAGGATAATGTGATGGGCAAAAAAAATAGAGAATAAAGGGTAAAACAATGAATAGGGAAAAATAGGGTGGTAAAATGAGAAGAATAGAGAAAAATGACCTAAAGAGAATACTGTGGATTTATTACTATTTGTGGAATACCAATTATTGTGGATTTCGTTGGCCAAGGTAAACCAATATCTACCAACATTTCAATATGACCATGGGGGTTTTATGTGCAAGATGGCTCTCATAGTTTTACACAACCTTTAAAGGGCGTTCAAATTTATTTTAATGTTTTTTTTTTGCTTCTTCATACTTTAACAAACTTATAGCCATGGTAAATTGATTGATTTGTTTTAAATTGTGGACAAAATTGCTCTTTTAAAATTTCAATTTGGGAGCTTTCATTGGGGGAAACCCCCCCAAAATAGTGACATTAAGTTGGCTGGTATGTAAAGTTGTAAACCAAGAATTTTAATGTTCATCATTGAAAGTATACATTTTCTATAAGCTTGCACACATACTTAGGCAAAACCATGAAATCAAATATCCCTGAAATTACTAGTTTATTTCATTCCACAAAAATTGGTACCAATGAAAATAAATGAATCCACAGTACAGAAAAGATAGACCCCCATCAATATCAGTGTTGCCCTAGTCTTGAATTAAATGAAGTAAATGTGATCAATGGTTTCATTGTATTAAAACCAAAACCTTTTATCTGTTGTCTTAGTCTTAATTCTTTATTAAATCCAATCAGGAATGAATTGTGATTTCTTAACTTTTCCAATTCCTTTGAATTTAATTTTATTGACCCAAATCACTTTTTTATTCTCTACAATTAATCAAAGAATTCTAGTTGTCAGAATTTATCCTTGTGTTACATGTCCCCACTGCTTACTTTAACATTGGTCCTCAGTATTTACAGATGATCAATAGAACTTGGTTTTATCTGAAGCAGGACTTTTATCCCACAGTGACAAAGAATCAATAGTAGCATTATGATTTATGATCTTCATGTGTTAATTTGGAAAAACTACAAACAACTAAGTTATAAAGTAACAAGTAGAAAGTGACATTATAGACAATGATGGATAACCTGGAGTAATCGAGGTTAGTCTCGAAAGGAAACCTCTATTTCTAAAAGTTAATTTGTTGTACAGATAAAACCACTTCTCAAGCTGGTAAATTCACAAATGTCAATTATTTTAGTCAAGACACATGGTTTGGACCAATCATGGTAAAACACAGATGTCAATCAGTAAAACAGTTTTAGATTGACTCAATGACCAATATATACAGCTTTTGTCACATTGCAATTTCTGTAAAACAAAAATAATTGTACTTTTTTTAATCTTTGAAAACCTGCTGTTAAAAAAATAAACTGTTAACACAGAGATATGTCTCGCCTATTTGTTATTTGATAATGCAAATGTTGAAATTAAAATAACAATACTTTAACATGCAAGTTATGCAAATATTCAAAGTCAATGAACCATGACTAAAGGTACAGTGCTAAACAATCTCCATGGAAATGAGACGTGCCAATGCTAATACAACTGCATACCAAATACCATTGACTTTTCATAAGTCGTTCCCTTTAAAGAAACCTAAACACAAACATTAACTTGTAAACTAAGCAAAAGTTTCAAAGTCAAAAGACCATGAATGAAGGGGCAGGGCCAAATAATTTCCATGGAAATGAGATATGCCAATGTTTATACAACTGCATACCAAATACCATTGACCTACCACTAGTGGTTCCCCATAAACTGACCTAATCACAAACTAATACATGAAAACCAAACAAAAGTTTCAAAGTCAATAGACCATGACTGAAGGGGCAGGGCCAAATAATCTCCATGGAAATGAGATATGCCAATGCTTATACAACTGCATACCAAATATCATTGACCTACCACTATTGTTCCCCATAAACTGACCTAATCACAAACTAATACATGTAAACTAAGCAAAGTTTCAAAGTCAATAAACCATGACTGAGGGGGCGAGGCCAAATAATCTCAATGGTAATGAGATGTGCCAATGCTAATACAACTGCATACCAAATATCATTTATCTACCACTAGTGGTTCACCATAAACTGACCTAATCACAAACTAATACATTGTTGACGACGCCGCCGCCGCTGTCGCCAACGCTGGAAACAGCATACCTATGTCTCGCTTTTTGACTCCGTCAAGGCGAGACAAAAATGAGGAGTACACTAAGCTGATCATGCAAAAACTAAATAAAGGCAAGGATATGTCTGTCATAATTTCTTTTTCATTTAATTGTTTGTCATAAATCAGACTGTTGGTTTTCTCTTTTGAATAATTCCACATTTTGTCATGTCTGAGCTTGTATAGCTGACTATGCGTTTGGGTTTTGCAAATTGTTGAAGGCCATATGGTGACCAATAGTTCTTACATCTAAGTCATAAAGACAATGTGGAAAGTTGTCTCATTGGCACTCATACCACATCTTATTTTTATAGGGAGGTTACTCTAAAAGGTAGTTTTCTCCAAAGATTTACTTGTTTAAATGAGCTGCAGAACTTAGTTTTTTTACAAAGAATTTGTTTTTTCTTCTTAAATTATTGATAAACTTCTGAACATTTTCTATTCTTTCAAATGAAAATTTTGGTTGTGAGAATATTTCAAACAAATTTCCATAAACTTGCATTTAAAACTATTACTTTATGAATGATTTTGTTCATCTCTATTGAAAGGCCCCTAACTACTGTATTGCATAATGAAATAAAGATAACAATTTAAAACCAATACAAATAATTTTAGACCTATTCAAGTACACCTTTTGGGTGTGCCCAACTCATTAAAGTGACTCAGCATGAGGTGTTTTTGTTTTGTTTATAAAGCTAGTTAAGCATTTATAGTGAACAAAAATAAACTGCAGCACAACATGGTTAACAAGTGAGTAATCTGTCTTCAAAATAATACAAAGAAAATCCCTGAAATAAAATCTGTGGGTAATCTGCAAAAATCTTGTCATGAGTTGCCACATCAGAGACATATAATACAATTGTATTATATGTCTCTGGCCACATCAACATTTTCCATATATTATTAACTAATTATGCAATGAAACAATAAATACCAATTCTGTGAATGATGTTTCCTAATAATATATGTACATGATAACATGCCTATTTTATCCATTGTCTTAGCGCGAGTTTTTATATCATTGCGCTTTAAAATTTTGTAATTCACATGCCTTGGAAAAGGGATCATAAACCTATACCTGTTAGTCCAAATAATTATAAGGCGTCACAGCAAAAAATTAAAATAGCCTTTCAAGACGTCATAATTATTTGGACTATATACCTGTATGCACCCTACTTATTTACAAATGGACATTGAAGATCATTGAACTTCAGTCAATAAACACCTAAATCAAGGAACTCTTTCCTGTTCAGAAGCACATGTTTGGGATGTTGTGTATTGGAGACGGTTCAGAGGAATGTGATTCAGGCATACCCAATACACTTATCATAAACTGGTTTATACATGGCTTTTAACATTATTATTGGTTTCATCTTTGTCCCATTCTTTGCGAACCATAGACTGATAAATATGTCTCTAACAAGCCAAGGGACAGAACTCGTCAGTCCATACGCGCCAATTTTAAGTGGCTCAGATTGCTCGGTAATCAGTCAGAATTCGGCAGTATAAAACACTTTGAAGTTTTAAATTTAAAGAATGTCTGAATCAAAATCAATTTAAAGAAAACATAAAATCACTTAACGTCTACATGTATATTTCAAATAAGCATGTTAATTAAATCCAGTTATTAAATCAATTATTTCATCACTCAGCTTCATCATATGATAATACATTTTTAATACATAGAATTTAATTGACGCTTCGTTAAATATATGAAGTCTTCTTTTCTTTAAATTAAATTGATTGACATTATTTGGAACATGAAAGGCATCTCTGTTACATATTATACAATCAAGTCCAGACCGTTTGATTACGACTATTTTTTTTCTAAAATTGACATTTCCTCACATCAAAACTGTCGCCCGTCGAAGATACAATTACATATTACTTCCTCCCGCTGTCCCGAACACGACTTTTCCATCTAAGTTACAATTATATTATTATATATATAATTCTAGCACAAGCGTTTATACCTTCAATTGATGTACTCGAACGTAAAAGAGAAGAAATAAGAGGTTATATTCAGAGGATGAAAGAAAACTGCTTAATTACACATGTTTAATTGTTATGTATTTAAAGCGAGGTATGCAACACAGCATCAACTGTATTGAGACGATTAACATCAAAGTAAAGGTATGCCACAGGTGAGGAATTATTAGTCATCATAAATCAATTCCAATCTTATTTATAAATTAATTGAAAGTTTGATCTGCTGGCATTGAGAGACATTAAAAAAGAATTACAAATCAATTTCCATAGTGATCACTAATGAGCCAACAAGAATCTGTATACTTTTTGTGGGTGAAAAAAAAAATCCAAATTATCCATTTGACATTAGAAGGGGGAGTGTAGGATAACCCAATGTTGGTAACATAAGGCCTAAGCGAAAATGTACGGTATCACAAAACATACCGAACTCCAAGGTAAATGCAAAAAGGGGGAAGTCCATAAAAACTGACAAAATCAACTTTATCAATCAACGGGACGAGTGAAAAAAAACAACTGTTATATTCCTTGGTACAGGCATTTTACGAAGAAAATGGCGGGTTACGGACGACCCACAGTTGATTATTTAGGAGGGAGAATGTTATAGAATAATCCACAGTTGATTATCTAGGAAGGAGACAGTTATAGAATAATCCACAGTTGATTATCTAGGAGGGAGAAAGTTATAGGACAATCTCCAGTTGATTATCTAGGAAGGAGACAGTTATAGAATAATCCACAGTTGATTATCTAGGAGGGAGAAAGTTATAGGATAATCCACAGTTGATTATCTAGGAGGGAGAAAGTTATAGGATAATCCACAGTTGATTATCTTTGGAGTGAGGAAAGATGTGTGTTAACCCATAGTTGATTACATTCGGAGTGCGGAAAGATGTAGGTTAATTAAAATTGATTACTTTTGAAAAGAAGAAAGTTCAGGGATAACCTATAGTTGGTAACACTTGAAGACTGAAAAGGTGTAGGATAACCCATAGCGGATGCCATTAGGAGAGGTGAGAGTGTTGGATAGAGGAAGGTTAATGGAAAAACCCTAGTTTATTACCATTGGAGAAAGGAGGGATGAAGGATTTCGCATAGGCTACCTTTGAAAATGAGAAAGTTGAGGGGTAACATATAATTGGTTACATTTGAAGACAAATGAATTGTAGGATTACCTATAACTGATGACATTAGGAGAGGTGTGATTGTTGGACATCCCAAAGCTGGTTACATGTATATCAGGAACGAGAGAAACTTTGGGATAACTCACTAACTTTCACTAACTAACTTTTGGGATGTTGGATAACCCGCAGTTGATTATCTTTGGAATTGCTAGGAGGAAACAAGTTGCAGGATAACCCACAGTTGATTACCTTTGGAGTGAGATAATATGAAGAATAACCCACAGTTGATTACCTTTGGAAAGAGAAAAGATGTATGAGAACTCATTGTTGATTAACTTTGGAAAGAGAAAAGATGTTAAATATCTGGTAGTTGAATGGAAAGATGTGGGATATCCCGCAATTGGATACATTTGGAATGAGGAAAGATTTATAACATCTCATAGCTGACTTTACCTTTGGAGAGAGAAAAGATGTATAGAATAACCCACAGTAAATTATCCAGGCAAAACAAGTTGCAGAATAACCAACAGTTGATTACCTTTGGCGTGAGGAAAGATGAAGGAAAACAACAGCTGATTACATTTCGAGTGAGGAAAGATGTAGGATAACCCACAGTAGATTACTTGTCGAGCGAGGAAAGGTGTAGGATAACTCATAGTTGATAACATTTGGAGTGGGTAGAAATGTAGGATTAACCACAATCAATAACCTTTGGACACATGAAAGATGTAGAATAATCCACAATTGAATACTTTTCGAGTGAGGAATGATATAAAATAACTAATAGTTGTTTACCTTTGGATCGAGGAAAGATGCGAATTAACTCTTAGCTGATTACCTTTGGAATGAGGAAAGATGTAGGATAAATCACAGTTGATTACCTTTGGATGAGGAAAGGTGTTGGATAACCCACAATTGGATACATTTGGATTGAGGAAAGATGTAGGATAAGCCGCAGCTGATAACTTTGGAGAGAGAAAGATATAGAATACGTCACAGTTGATTACCTTTGGAGAGAGGGAAGATGTATCATAAACCACAGTTGATTACCTTTTGAGAGAGGAAAAATGTTGGATAACCCGTAGTTGGTAATCTTTGGAGTGAGGAAAGATGTAAGATAACCCACAGTTGATTATCTTTGGAGTGAAGAAAAGATGTTGGATAACCCGTAGTTGGTTATCTTTGGAGTTTGGAAAGATGTTGGATAAGCCGTAGTTGATTATCTTTGGAGTGAGGAAAGATGTTAGATAACCCACAGTTGATTATCTTTGGAGTGAGGAAAGATGTTGGATAACCCGTAGTTGATTATCTTTGGAGAGAGGAAAGATGTTGGATAACCCGTAGTTGGTTATCTTTGGAGTGAGGAAAGATGAAAGATAACCCGTAGTTGATTATCTTTGGAGAGAGGAAAGATGTTTGATAACCCGTAGTTGGTTATCTTTGGAGTGAGGAAAGATGAAAGATAACCCGTAGTTGATTACCTTTGGAGAGAGGAAAGATGTTGGATAACCCGTAGTTGGTTATCTTTGGAGTGAGGAACGATGCAGGAAAACCCGTAGTTGGTTATCTTTGGAGAGAGGAAAAATGTAGGATAACCCGTAGTTGATTATCTTTGGAGAGAGGAAAGATGTAAGATAACCCGTAGTTGATTACATGTGAAGTGAGGAAGGATGTAGGATAACCTGTAGTTGGTTATATTTGGAGAGAGGAAAGATGTAGGAAAACCCGTAGTTTATTACATGTGAAGTGAGGAAAGATGTATCATTAACCATAGTTGATTATCTTTTGAGTTAGACAAGATGTAGGATAATCCGTAGTTGATTATCTTTGGAGTAAGGAACGATGTAGGAAAACCCGTAGTTGGTTATCTTTGGAGAGAGGAAAAATGTAGGATAACCCGTAGTTGGTTATCTTAAATTTGGAGTGAGGAAAGATGTAGGAAAACCCGTAGTTGATTATCTTTGGAGAGATGACAGATGTTGGATAATCCGTAGTTGATTATCTTTGGAGAGAGGAAAGATGTTGGATAACCCGTAGTTGATTATCTTTGGAGAGATGACAGATGTTGGATAACCCGTAGTTGATTATCTTTGGAGAGATGACAGATGTTGGATAACCCGTAGTTGATTATCTTTGGAGAGAGGAAAGATGTTGGATAACCCGTAGTTGGTTATCTTTGGAGTGAGGAAAGATGTAGGAAAACCCGTAGTTGGTTATCTTTGGAGAGAGGAAAAATGTAGGATAACCCGTAGTTGAATATCTTTGGAGAGAGGAAAGATGTAAGACAACCCGTAGTTGATTACATGTGAAGTGAGGAAAGATGTAGGATAACCCGTAGTTGATTACATGTGAAGTGAGGAAAGATGTATCATAAACCATAGTTGATTATCTTTTGAGTTAGACAAGATGTAGGATAATCCGTAGTTGATTATCTTTGGAGTGAGGAAAGATGTAGGAAAACCCGTTGTTGGTTATCTTTGGAGAGAGGAAAAATGTAGGATAACCCGTAGTTGGTTATCTTAAATTTGGAGTGAGGAAAGATGTAGGAAAACCCGTAGTTGATTATCTTTGGAGAGATGACAGATGTTGGATAACCCGTAGTTGATTATCTTTGGAGTGAGGAAAGATGTTGGATAACCCGTAGTTGATTATTTTTGGAGAGATGACAGATGTTGGATAACCCGTAGTTGATTATCTTTGTAGTGAGGAAAGACGTTGGATAACCCGTAGTTGATTATCTTTGGAGAGATGACAGATGTTGGATAACCCTTAGTTGATTATCTTTGGAGAGAGGACAGATGTATGAAAACCCGTAGTTGATTATATTTGGAGAGAGGAAAGATGTTGGATAACCCGTAGTTGATTATCTTTGGAGAGAGGAAAGATGTTGGATAACCTGTAGTTGGTTATCTTTGTACTTAGGAAAGATGTTGGATAACCCGTAGTTGATACCTTTGGAGAGAGGAAAGATGTTGGATAACCCACAGTTGATTATCTTTGGAGAGAGGAAAGATGTTGGATAACCCGTAGTTGATTATCTTTGGAGAGAAGGAAAGATGTAAGATAACCCGTAGTTGATTATCTTTGGAGAGAGGAAAGATGTTGGATAACCCGCAGTCGGTTATCGTTGGATTTAGGAAAGATGTTGGATAACCCGTAGTTGGTTATCTTTTGAGTGAGGAAAGATGTTGGATAAGCCGTAGTTGATTATATGTGGAGTGAGGAAATATTTTGGATAACCCGTAGTTGATTATATGTGGAGTGAGGAAATATGTAGGATAAACCACAGTTGATTACCTTTGGAAACAGAAATGATGTAGTGTTACCCATATTTGGTTATCTATGGAGTGAATAAAGTTGCAGGATAACCCATAGTTGGTAAAATTATGATTAATAAAAGTCGAGGGATAACTCACAATTGGCTACTGATAACCATCAGTTGATTAGCTTTGGGGTAATTAAAGTTGTAGGAAAACATACAGTTTATTTCATTAAAAGAGAAGACTGATATAGAATAACACACAATTGAATATATTAGAAAAGATAACTTGAAGATGAAGAATACTAGTAACCCATGGTTTTCTAGGAGTAAGGAAGTTGTACGTTAGAAAGCGCAATGCTTGGGATATACTTGTTTATAACATTAGGTGAGAGGAAATTGAGAAGAAATATGCTGGATAATGCAAAGTTGATTACATTGGAAGAGAAGAAAGATGTCGGATAATCCAAAGTTGCTTAACAATTGTAGTAAGGAAATAAGTTGGATAGCACATACCGGTACTTGAATTCTAATACGACTTTAAGATAAGGGAAGTTGCAGGATAATCATGCAGTTGATTACCATATGAGTGATGAAAGATGTGATAATTCACAGTTTATAAATTTAGTGGAGACGAAAGATGTAAAATAAGCGAAATTTTCATTACGTCAAGAGAGATAAACATTATAGGAAAGCCCACAATCGATTTCATGAAGTTAGGGGAAAGGTGTAGAACAATCGACAGTTGATTACATTTTGAGTAAGAGAAGTTGTAGAAGAAGACTGTTGATTACTTTATAGGAGTAAGGGGAGTTGTAGGTTAATCGACAGTTAATAACATAAGAAGAGAGAACATTTATAGAATACCCGGCAAAATTGTCAATACATTAAAAGAGACATGTCCAATTTTCCTTGATTTTTTTCACATTTGGTCATTTTGAGAAAACAACATAGAGCCTTTAACCTGATATAATGTAGGTAACTATGTTTTTAAATCCCTTTTGCTTTTGAGACTCATCTTCTGTCACAATTATCAAAAAGATCTCAAGACACAGAGCAGACACGATCTGATAACACATACAGGGCTACTGCTATTGATGTGAACAAGCATAAATTGCCTGCTAATTACACAAGGACACGCAATTTGTATGCAAAGAGCAAAACAATTGCAGAACTACTTACAATAATTACTGACACTCAATGGAATTCAAATACAACGCTGAACTTTGCTGTCATACTGCAGGAAAATGGAGACCAAACTTAGCCAATGTCCGTTTGATGCTTGTACATCGACTACTGGTAGTTTGTAAGAACAGATACTAGTAGAAAATATGCATTTCCATTGTTTGGTTTCATTTTGCTCAGCAGTTTGTAAGAACAGATAGTAAACAAATACTGACAATATTTAGTCTCCTTTTTCCAGAAATTTTGTATAGTACAGGAAATAAACAGGCATTGATGCGTTTGTTTCCTTTTGTCTTGTAGTTTCTTAGAACAATCTGTTAACAGGCTTTTCATTTAAATTTTATCAGACTTCATGAACCTTTTACATGTAGGGTACCTTTTTTGTTTCCTTAAGCGGTAATTTTCAATCACAGCTGTGCATACCTTAGCTGGCCTCCTGTAGTAATGGATGTGCAGTCTTTTGTTTGGCTGTCCAAGTAATTGACTATTATGTTGGTAGTTACACTGAGCATGCTTTTTATTGTGTTGTAATTTAAATTGTCTAGATAAGCAATTAGGGAGGTTCTATACACACGTAAAACAAGTATAACCCAACACATTTGTACCTGGCTGCGCCATAATAACATAAGATATTTTTTATTAACCAATCATGGTGCCCAAAATTTGAGCTAAAACAATCAAATGAATTACAAAACAAAGCACAGTAAATGATTAGAATGATTAGAGTGATTAAAGTGCTTTTAAACAAAAACATGTTTACATATTTAAACAAAGTAACATATAAAGAATGTCATTGACAAAACATTACTGAGTGTTGTTCGTTGATGTTTGTCGTAGGAGGAGTTGGATATTGGTGGTTAGTGTTATCCTTTCTATGTAATATTGACAACGTTTTATCTCCTTTTGCTTGACAGTTTGCCAGAATAAGTACTTAACGGGGATATTGACAAAGTTGCAGTACTATTTTATTTATCTTTGACCTCTCTGATTCTTCCAATAAAACTAAATACAGCAAAAGTCGTATGGTGATGTCGGAAATGGCATTTAACCGTATCAAAAACAAATGTTTAGGTACTAAAGTTCTAGTTATTGTTCAATCAATCACAACCTTTAACTAGAAAAGCAAGCAAAACTATTTTCACAATATAAACAGGGGTCTTCAAAAATCAAGATCAGTTCTGCAAGGAAGCATAGCATTATGCTGTCTTAAACAATATAGATCATTACGACAAAACTTAGACTGAATCCTTATGTCGCCTAACCACAAATCAATTCAGTCTGGCACCAATACACCTAAAACAGAGAAATTCTAACACATCTCCGTCTCTAAAAACACATCTATCATGTATATATTACATTCCATAGACATTATTGAACTATATCAATGAACAGTTATATTCACTTATTTAACACAAACTTATGCTTGATTTATACCAAATTAAATATCATGGTTTGTCTGTCTCTGCATACAAAGGACTTTGTATAAAAATGTTTGTTTAACGGAATAAATTTATAATTCATTTCGACATGAATTGTTCCCTAACCGACTGGTAAACGTTAGAATAATAAAATGGAATATTATATATATATATAGCATTCAATCAGAACTGAGTAAAATCAATTGCAAAAAATGACAGAGGGGTATAATTAAGCTTATAAAGAGTTCTTAACTTTGACGGTTCAAGTCAAATAACTGCAGAAAAGCAAACCCGAAAATTTCCAAAATGGTGAACTTACGTCACAAATCCAAACAACAATGCATCTTTCAAAATAATCGTATCCAAGTCGCAGACTCAAGTTAGTGAGCGACATGTGGAAATTGCTTTAAATCTGACGATTAAAGTCG
Source organism: Mytilus californianus (assembly GCF_021869535.1). Taxonomy (NCBI): domain Eukaryota; kingdom Metazoa; phylum Mollusca; class Bivalvia; order Mytilida; family Mytilidae; genus Mytilus; species Mytilus californianus. The sequence goes on from NW_026262581.1 coordinate 2,757,415, forward strand.
CATAATTCTGAAATGACAACGCTTGAAGTTTTCAAAATCCAGGAGCTGGCTTATTCTTATAAATCCCAAGTGTAAATTTTTAAATCGATTTGATCAAATCGGTTTAATTTTCAAAATGAATAAAGACATGAGAGAGCTTAATTTCACCGATCCTAATAACCACGTATGGTTTCATGAAAGTTGAACCAATATAAAAATAAGAAGATGGGGTATGATTGCCAATGAGACAACTCTCAACCAGAGACCAAATAGATGATGTAGAAGTAAGCAAATATAGATCACCGTACAGCATTCGACGATGAGCAAACCCCAAACCGCACAAAAAGATATAAAAGGTTCCGAAATGACAAATGTAAAAAAATCATTCTTGAAAACTAACGGCTTTATTTATGTACAAAATACTAAACGAAAACCAAATATGATATACAACAAAAAACGACAAACACTGAATTACAGGCTCCTTACTTACTAGCATAATAGCCTAAATCTGGTGGGTAAAGTTCCGGAAACCTTGAACGATGAACCTATTCAATTTTGAATCGGAAAGGAGCTTTCTTCAACCAATTCAATTTCATGAAATTTGATACAACAAATGGAAGTTTTTAACGACCTTGACTGGCTATACAGCCCTTGCACGGTCGATGAAATTTGATCAAAGCATTCTCTAGCTTTTATCACGAGTTGGTTTACCGTTTGGAATATCCGTTTCACAGATGACAACGGATATGTTCCAATTGTCGTAACTATAATCCCGTCCCCTTTCCCCGAATGTGACCTACCGAATTAGAATTATCACCGGGTTTGTACTAACATGATCATAGAAAGGACAGTATTTCACGTGAAAAAAATGTCCACTCTCAATACCAACAAAATGTATACATAGCTTCAGTTCATTATCTTAATTGAAGTTTGAAAATTAGCATAGGGGTTTTGTCTTTATTAAAACATGGCATGTAAACAAAATGTGATTATCACCATGTGTAATTAAACATAACCTCTGCAATAAAACATGTACTAATACACACACAAACAGTTATACATTTGATACTTTAATATGAACTATGTGAATAATAATAAATGTAAATCATTTCAATTTACAAAATCATGTAATATTCAAGAATAGTACTCATAAATACTGTTCTTCCTACATTTGGCCTTTCTTGTTCTTTTATCAAGGGTTGTGACCTTCCATTTTTGTATATATCAATTTATAACTGGCTCTTAATTGGTTTGTTTTAGTAATAGAAAATCAAATATAGCTAAAACATTTTAGTGACTTTTTTATTATCTCCCTTTAAAGGACATTTTTGTGAAAAATTGTCCTCTTATTGAAAATCAACCTTCACAGGACAGAATTTAATACTATTTTATCATGAAATTATATCCGATTGAATGGACACTTTTTCATAGCATCGAACACATTTAAATATACCTTTTCTGTGAAAAAGTGTCCGGGTGGACACTTTTTCACAGGACACTTTTATGGCCCACACAGTTGTTTGTCTGTTTATCATTTTCTTTTCTAGCCATGAAGTGGTCAGTTTTTTTCGACTTATGAATTTGCCTTTGGTATCCTTCGCCTCTCTTTTTATAAAAATTAGTTCAATTTTGCTTCAAAAATATAATTTTAAGACAGGAACTGATCAAGCTGTTGTATTATGAGGAGTTAGTACAGTTTCACGTTGTATCGTCATTTTTGTGAATCTGACATGTTATAATGTAAGAAATTAAAATTCACAAAATAAAACATAGTTGACTTTTTTCAAGAAAATTGACACTAATAATAAGAAAAATATCCGACACTCTTGAAAATTTTTGAACTAGTCTTTTGGGTCAAATGCTATACAGAAGTATTTACCATCCTTTGTTCCTGGTATTGTCACTTTCTATAATTTTTATATGAACCAGTCTTTAATTGGCATTTTGATATAAACATTAAAATAGTATGTATTGCCATGTTCATGTAAAAAGAAACTATGAAAGACGTTCAGCATGCAATGCTTAACAATGTTTTGTTTTTCGTCGTTTTTCTGGGTTTTTTTTTTTTTTGCTATGGCGTTGTCAGTTAGTCTTCGACTTATAAGTTTTAATATCCTTTTAGTATCTTCCGAGTCTCTCCTTAACAACTGTTACATCTCCAACCAAATTCGAAATTCATATTGTGAATGTTAACAACAATTCAGACAAAATACCGTTGAAGAATTACTCTTCTTATTCAACAGCGAAACATTTCCTTTTGTTACTTATCCAAATACTCATTTTGTGCTATATATGTTCTATTTTCCATAATTTTATTCCCACCAATATATTCATCACAATCGAAACCGAACTGAGAAATCAGGACATTGAAGTTTATCTAATTTTTCCATTAACTTTTAATTAAATTGTAACGTAAAAAGTTTGAAACAAAATTAGAAATTAAAAAATGTCTACAAACTTATCATTTCTATTATCAATGAAGAACAACTCAATCTCATATTATATCAGAGAACCTGTTGTCTTATTGACTGTTCCAGCTAACAATATTCCAGGATAAAGATTAATGTGAATGGCAAAAACTTGATTTTGCATTAACCAATCTCACTTTAGAAATGTCGGTAGAGGTTAAACAAAGATGTGCACGCTTTTTATTTGTGAAAGAAAGAGTAATCCATTACCTATAAAACACAAAACATGTTAGAAAATAGATTACCATGCATAACCATTAGTTTTCGCAAGGAGAGAGGGAGATGCAAGATTCCAAAACATCCATTATTACAATTTTTAACTTTTGGCATTTCTTTCAGGTAATGAAGTACATTTCACATTTAACACATGAAATTGGCTAAAGCCAATTTTTCATCTTTGATAACATTTGTTTCTAGACGACATGTTGAATACAAATAAATTAAATGGACAAATTGTTAAAAAGAATCTTCTGAAAGTTGAATACAAATTAAGAAGCAAGCAAGTGTAACAATTCCAATTTGTTTAATACCGTAAAAGCTTTAGTTTCTACTTCAGAAATTCTGACAATACAAATGCTATTAGTTATCAGGAGATAATTCCATCGGAAAATTCCGATAGAGTTCCCCATGGAAAGATAAACAATGCAACAAGTTGTTATTAACAAGATTTGTAGCAAATTATTCTCTACGAAAATCAGTAAATTTTATATAAAACAGATACATTTAATCTATCATCGTTGGAATCAAAGAAAAGCCAGAAATAATGGTATATGATGTAACAATAACAACGAGCCATCTTATGACTGTCAATAGGATTCCGATATCGGGAACAATTTAAATTTTCATCAAGAAGTAAAATCTGAAATAATGAAATCTCTTGTTGATGTCATATCAATACAGTTATTTATGATTACGATCTGAACTAAAATGCATATTTTACCGCTAGAGAGTCCTCGAATATTGATCTCAATTTACTCTGCAAAATTATATGTCCTATAATTGTTAAGTACTCAATGTCAGTCATATTTTTATCAGTTATTCCAACAATCAGTTGGGAATCCCACATTCATATTTTCATTCCATCAAATATTGCGTTCTAACAACTAGTTATACCAATAAGAATTGATAATTTAAAAAGTCATTTGAATCATACATTGCATGTAAAGACACATATAGACTTAATTGTGCGTTTCTGCAAATTCATTGCTAAATTATTTTTCTTTTAAACTGGTTCAATTAAAATGCAATCAAAAATAAATATCATTTGAGCATTTCTTCGGTTTTTTTTTACAAGATATTTGCTGCATCACTGTTTTCTGAGTGTTTTAATCACGGTGTGACAAACAGACATGTATACAGTGGCTAATTCTAGTTGGTATGCCGTTGCACATTTAATACCGTATCTACCTATATAACTACATCAACGCATGCACATGCACAGGAGCCCATTTTATTCTTATAAATGCGTATAATAGATGACATGTCAACTGCTATCTGGAAATTTCAACTTTTTATTCATTCTAATGTAAAATATAAGCTTTTTTTTTCATTAGCGAATTTCTACATATGTACAAACGACAGATATTATTTTACTACAGAAAAATCGCTCCAAAAATCAATCTAAGGAAGAAAAAAATCATAAAAGGTTAACTACTACGCAATAAATGCAGTAAAACTGTCAAGTTTGGCTGCAGAATTACGTAAACTGTAGGAGATTTTGTGTCGGAAAAACAACAGCTAGACAAGACAAAAACAATATAACAAGGAAAAGGATTGATTGATTTATAGTTGTTCAATATCCAGCTGCACAAATTATCCCACATTTTGGAACAATGACACATAAATGTCATATTAACACCTCCGATTTGCACTAGACCAACGGTCTGTGGGTAGAAATGCGATTCTATCGAGCCAAGTCATTCTAATACAACGATAACTAGTTTTTGCCTATACTTCTAAATTTTTTGAATTAAAGGAGACGCTACATATACGTTACTTAGATAAAACAATAAGACCAATAAAAGACACCCGAAGAGGTAAAAATAGGTTCTTGGACAACAGACAAGTATTTATTCCTAATGTCAAGCTCTAAATCGTCTATCGTCTAGAAAAGTTGTAAAAAAAAATTATAAGAGACTATTCAAGATCCGCTATCAACATCAAATTACTTGAAAAAGAAACAAACACTTAGATATAACAAAGACAACCATTGACAATGTTCCTGACTTGGAACAGGCAAATAAACATTGGTCGGATTGAATACAGCATTTGAGTACTCAACTCTCCCCCTATTATTTCTACTCTGGAAAATAACAAAAGGTACAAGGATGAACGCACAATATATATCGGTTCAGGAAAAAGATCACTAGCTCGAAATAAAGTCTAGGGAAGTATGTTACTAAAAGCAAGCCTTGTACTGCTTAACCTGCTGATATGTAAATCATTCCCTTTATCAGCAACTGTACTTCACGGTAGCTTTCATACAGCAAGGTTATTGACACGTCTATTATATAGAATTTGGGGGAGACAAAATTTTACCTAAGTTATACAATCATTAAGGATAGGTTAAAGTAATTGCAATATTGATAACCCCTTATACTATACTTGAGTATTTCAATGATCAAATATCATTGGCATATACACCCATAATATTTAACATGCTTGCAGGAGAGACGAAGGGTTAATCTTTAAGGTGTAAAAAATAAAGACAAAATAGCGATGTTGATGAATTTGACCACTTGCTTTAACATTTTTATCTTCTGTAATTCATTTCAACTAAAAACCCAAAAACAGCTAATGTGCACAAAACGTAGAAATTCAAATACAAGAGGACCTATTTTTATCATTCAGTATTAATCGTTACCCCTGATAATCTGGGTTTTACCCAAGACTCTTACAGGATCCTAAAAATTTGCAAATATGATATGGTTTACACAATATTGGAAAGTGATATAGTGTACTCAATTTTAATGTGGATAGGCCATTACCATAAATGTAATATCGGAACTGAAATAACTAATGGAAACATGCGATTCCATTTTTATTTTATTTCCCCAAGGGGACAAACCTAGTTTTTAACCATATTTACCCTTTATTCCTTGCATATGCATATTTTCTCTCACGAAATAGGCCTACCTGTAAAAAATCTCTGATTAACTGTTTGTTGCCTCCTAATATCTTTTTTAAATATTAAATATATATAATACATAATAGGAATATCTAAACAGTATAGAAAATTGAGAAATAATTAACGGGATATGGAACGAAGCACATGAATTTTGGGCCAACAGAACTATAGATACCTAATATATTAAACTTGACATTCCTTTTATTCTTCAAAATAAGGATACAATTTTTGCAGAATAATTCAATTTTCCACCAAATTTTTTGTGAATCTTAAGACCAATGATATAAAACTAATACGTATGAAGGAATTAACAAACACAAATTTATACTGACAATCTAATCTCATCTTAGGCAATATGGAAACAAAACAATTTTACGTGATAAAATTATCCTAACCATTTGCATCATTTAAAACGCAAGTCTGAGGCAACGTTGTGACAATCGAAGGAATTGGTCATAAAAATTGAATTATTCCCTGACAGTAGCAGAAAGGTAAATTGGATTTTCTGTTTCTGCGTTTTCTAGACAACTTACTTAACAAACATATTCTGTGAGAGTAATCTATTGTGGCTTCTTTAATACAATATATTCACCAATTACCCTGAAACAGATCTTCTTTCCACGTAAAACACCATCAAAAAGATTGTAACGAGAAAATAACACCATCTCATTTTAACAAGTTTATCTTAATCAATCAGTTCTTTATAAAATTTAGCAGTATTCTAAAATTGTGCAGTGAATTCATTTCACATCAACAAGTACGTGCTGCTTCGGGCTTGTAGCAGCAACGTAAACTTAATTATAGTCAAATCTTACGCTGCAAAGTCATCTGTTCAAATAGTTACTAGTACATATTTATTCACTATCAAAGACAAAACTTCAAATGACAAAAAAAGAAAGAAACAGGAAATTAAAGAAATTTCAGTACTTGTTTACAAGTAAACATTTTTAAAATAAGGAGATGTGGTATGATTGCCAATGAGACAACAGTCCAACAGAATCCAAATGAAGCGGATTTAAGCAGTTAAAGGTCGCCGCACGGACTCAACAATGAACAAGACCTCTACCGTTTAATAAGCATTAAAAGGCCCCGACATGAAAAAATGCGAAAAGATTTATGACAAAACAATTAGCAAAAAACAAATATGACAGACAGCAAAGAACGACAACCACAGAATTACAGGCTCCTGACTTGGGAGAAATACAATTGTTTTTGGCTTTTAACTAGCTGTCAGTAACTGCGAGTACTCTCAAATCGTACTTTCTTGTTTATTTGACCTGTTGATACTAATTGTATACTTAATGTTATTCAGGGTTATATCTGGTCTATATACCAGCTTTGATAAGTGTTTGGTATTACTGTAAATTTTCACTTTTTCGTACTATGAACATCAAAATTATTTATTTTGTTAAAATAGTTCCTTTCTCGATTTGAACTGTACACGTATACCTAACAACAAAATTATTTTCATTTACCTATGTTTAAAGTAATTGCAAATGGCTGATATTTTTGTTCTAGCATATTGTTTTTCTTATATTGTTTAACATTTCACAGCGGTATAACATGTTACTTTAATTATTCTTCCCTTAGTTTATTTATTTTGTATTTACATTGTATCATAGATCAAATTTATTTCTTCAGTGTATGTTCACTGGTGTTAATATGTCTTTTGATTGAGTTAAGCCATTTCAATTGATATTTTATAGTGTGTCTTTCTATGTTGTGATGTTACACTATTGTTTCAGATTAGGGTAAAGGTTTGGTACCATTAAAACGTTTAAACCCGCTGCAATTGTTTGCACCTGTCCTAAGTCAGGAATCTGATGTTCAGTAGTTGTCGTTTGTTGATGTGGTTCATAAGTGTTTCTCGTTTCTCGTTTTTTATATAGATTAGACCGTTGGTTTTCCCGTTTGAATGGTTTTACACTAGTAATTTTTGGGGCCCTTTATAGCTTGCTGTTCGGTGTGAGCCAAGGCTCCATGTTGAAGACCGTACTTTGACCTATAATGGTTTACTTTTATAAATTTTGACTTGGATGGAGAGTTGTCTCATTGGCACTCATACCACATCTTCTTATATCTAGATATAGAATGTGGTGGAGTTAAACATGTTTTAATTTAATTTAAACTGGCCTTACACGAACAATCATAACTAAACAACAACAAAGTTGAGTTGGGGTATTGTTTTGTGTACTGACACCTCAGGTTATATAGAATGCTCTGTGCTAGTTATGTCTTATTGTTTTGTGTACTGACACCTCACGTTATATAGAATGTCATGTGAGAGTTATGTCTTAATGTTTTGTGTACTGATGCCTCATGTTATATAGAATGTCCTGTTTTAGTTATGTCTTATTGTTTTTGTTTACTGACACTTCAAGTTATATAGAATGTCCTGTGTGAGTTATGTCTTAATGTTTTATGTACTGACACCTCATGTTATATAGAACGTCATGTCAGAGTTATGTCTTATTGTTTTTGTTTACTGACACTTCAAGTTATATAGAATGTCCTGTTTGAGTTATGCCTTATTGTTTTATGTACTGACGCCTCACGTTATATAGAATGTCCTGTGTGAGTTAACTTATGTCTTAATGTTTTATGTACTGACACCTCATGTTATATAGAATGTCATGTCAGAGTTATGTCTTATTGTTTTATTGTTTTTGTGTACTGACTCTTCAAGTTATATAGAATGTCCTGTTTGAGTTATGTCTTATTGTTTTGTGTACTGAAACCTCAAGTTATAAAGAATATCCTGTTTTAGTTATGTCTTATTGTTTTGTGTACTGACACCTCGAGTCATATAGAATGTCCTGTTTGAGTTATGTCTTATTGTTTTGTGTACTGACTCGTCACGTTGTATAGAATGTCTTCTTGTTTTGTGTACTGACACTTACAGTTATATAGAATGTCTTGTGTTAGTTATGTCTTATTGTTTTGTGTATTGACAATTCAAGTTATATAGAATGTTCTGTGAGAGCTACGTCTTATTGTTTTGTGTACTGACACCTCGTGTTATCATAGAATGTCCTGTGTAAGTTATGTCTTTTTGTTTTGAGTACTTGCATTTTTTTTTGTCCTTGGACTGCTATCTCACATATATAAACCACACATCTCTTTTGAATATCTCAACAGATGCGCAAATAATAATTTTTAATTACTTTGATTGGATCTAAAATCTGGATATAAAAGTTTCATTGGTAAAAGCAAGAGAATCATAATGATAAATCTTGTTCTTTGAAAGGCGATGGGAATTCTTCCACAATAAGTAAAAGAATAATAGCAAGGTCGCTATAACCTTTATACCACGGGAATTCATTGTCATTCCTCAAATTGGAAAAATGCTCGGAAAATCAATTTAAAGTTATTTAATACTTTATCCATTTTAAGTTGTGTAATTCAGCATCCCTGCTAAAAAAAAGTATAGCAATATATATACACCATACAAAATATATCTGAAAATAATTGAAAATATATGAAAAAAATCAAGACGCAGTTCAATTTATAAAAATTCAATGTCGTCGAAAAAATCTCTCTACTTCCTATAAAAATGATGGTTTTACACATCACAAAAAAAAACCCAACTCATTGTTAAATTTTTTTTAGTGAATATCAAATAAAGAATAGCTAATCTTGTGTAATAAGTCTGTTGCTATAGATATAAGCTTTAACTAATGGTGTCCGTGACCAAGTCAATCTTCTCCCTTTCATCATTTTTCTACGTGCTCGATTTTCTGTGGTGTTAAGAGTCGATTAAATAGCAAATAATGGCAGTAAGTAAAAGTCGACACACAGAATTTTATTCCGTAAATCAACTCAGTGTAAAAATAATCAGGATATGAAGCAAATCAATGCCAGTAACGAAATGGCCAACAACGGTAATTGAAATTTTCTCGAGCAAACCATGTTTCACACTAATGAAAGCTGACAGAGCATTCAAATACCAAAGTACTAGCAATATAACAAAACTATAGTAACTGATTTCATACTTCATAACATATATCTATTTCGGATTTGTATCCAAAGGTTTACTATTCCGAGATTGGGAAATTAAACTTTTTTTATGATTCTATAAACATTTGATTTGTCCATAGAATCAATATCAACTAAGATACTTTATAAGCATATAATGTACAGTAAATAATGTTCTAAATGACAATCAACATATGTAACCATGATTGCAGATTTTATTGAAATTCGAATTAATAATGTTTAAAAATCACAATCATTAAAACAATGATGGCAGGTTTGTTTCAATTAGTAGAAAATAATTAAGAGTACGATGCTTTTCAATCTATTGATTATCTTCCAGTAGGATTTTATTTTACTAAACTTTAATTTTAAATTACTGTGCATGGACATATTTTACACTCAATTGTTCATCAAGATACCAGATACCTGACACTTTCTCTGTATTTGTGTACCAGTTCTAAAGTTAATTAATTTTTTTTCTCGGAAAAAAGTTTTCATATTGAGAAAAATTGAAAGGTTGGTTCAATTTTACCATGGTGGTGATTTTTTCATTTGCAAATAATACTTCTTTGTAAGAAGAGCATAGTTATTGCATTATAGCACGAACAGTTTGGGTGATTTTTGTATTAAAACACCCCATTTAAATGAAGAAATAATATAGCTACCTGAATATTTTTTTTGTGAATATCTGGAACAATATCCAAATCAATATTCAATATTTATGATGAAAATATATTTAATTTGATTTATCTTGCTATGTACATAAAGTAAAAGCATAACATAATCAAATACGTTTAATTTCGATTATACAAGTCTCTTAGTGATGCTCGAGGCAAAATATGTGAAAACCAAAAACCTTATAGTTTCATTGAAAAGATGATAAACCCCAGAACATAAAAAGTAAAGCCAAACCCGTACTAGGAATCAGATTTTGCATCAGGGCGAAACATTCTCATAATTTAGTATGATTTGAATTGGCTGCTTTAACATCTTGATACAAAATTGCAAATCTTATGTATATTTGTAGTTGTTTTCAATCGAAAGACGTCTCTAACCAAAAATGAATTGATTTTTTTTTAATCCGAAAGACAAAATATATTCTAATAGCTTTATTCCAACTTAATTTCGGTTTTGGTTAAGAATGTTCTTATACATTGTACATTATTTGGATAAATACTCAAAATTTATCAACATCCGTCAAAGTTGCATTTTTTAGCTATATTAAGGTATTCATATTTCGGTGATCTAGTTAGAAACAAACTATAATATTGTTAGAACCTCAAAGTACACACATCATGCACATGGAGTTATGATTATTCTTTCTCATTTTCTGGATGAATTTAATCTAAGTATTATGCAATCACAATATGTAACCACAACTTCATCTTGGCATCTTGAATTGTTAAAGAAAAATTGTAGGGAAAGATTTGGATGATTATTTAAATGTGTTTGTATCCAACTCGAACTTATTTACTAGTGTTTATGATAACGGGTTGTTCAATTGTTCCAACCTTCCAATAAAATGAGGCCTCAAGTTAAGGATGAATCCCCAGCCGGATAACTTTGGTTGAAAAGAAATACAACAACAGTAATTATATGCTTGTAGTTGGTCTCGTGTTCGCCAATCCTGTATAGTTTTAAACCATTTCTGGTGGACATGTCAAAATCAAAAACCTTCCATGCATTATTACTGCCGAAACTGGTGAAAATTGGTCAAGTGGTTTTAGAAAAGATAAAAATGTGGTTTCAGAAAAGATTAAAATGTGGTTTTAATTTTGGATAGTTCATCCTGATTTGGCCAATCGGATACAAAGATTAACTCTGGCAGCCATGAATTTCGTCCGATTACAACATGAAGAGGACTTTCCATGCATAACTGTCATGTTTAATTAAAATTGGACAAATGGTTTCAGAAAATATAAAAATGTAAAAGTTTATGTACAACGCCGATGCCGGGCACCAAGTCATGTCAAAAGCTAACATTCCCGGGGATGAAATTTTCCAGTTTGATGATGAATTCAAATTATAACTTGAATTTTTGACCAAATGATTTTGTAAATGGGCAAAGTTTTCGTATAAGATTAGTAACAGCGAGTCCTAAATGGGCTCTTATTATTCATTTTCATTTAACGTTTTTTTTTTTCTTTCTAACTAACTGAAAAGTTAGTGCATAAACTATTTCTGGTTTAATTACGAATAACAAAATGAATGGCTTCCACCTACTGAAACTTCTTATTACCTCAAATTGGAAAATCAACAATTTAATCTGCGGATCGTATTTCAGAAATCAAATACATTGCAGTAGGATTTCTTCTTAAATATTTGTTTTTGTCTAAAAACGTTAACAGAACAAAATCGAAAAAAATGTCTTATCTAAGTATGAGCCTTTCTTAAACAAAATATGTTTCTACTAAGAATCGTCTCTCCCTAAGACTTTGATTTAATTCAAACATCCACAGCATGCACATTACTATACTGCTTGGTGCCCTGAACTTTATCTTAGCAAACGACAGTTACAAACTGTTAAAGACGTTGGTTGTCACTGATCCTTCTATAAACACAAAGTTTGTACGATCACGGAAAATAATTGAATTAAATTGGATTAAAAAATTACAGGCAGTCTATCCTCTCGGTCTTAATGATAATATCATGGGAATTGGTTATATATCAAGAACCGATTCTGTTAACATTTTGGATATAGTTTCTAAAACTGTTCGTAAAAACCGTTCTCATGGGCGTAGAATAAATCGCAATCAAAGAAAATTTCGTACCAACAAATATTTCAGACCTAATTTCTATTTCAAAAAACAACGGCAGACATTATCTGTTAACCAAGGTCTGTTCTTTACTTGTTAATAAAGGGTGGAAAAGGGTTATTTTCGTGTAACGGTTTTCGGCCTTTTTAATTCACATGTTTTCGTGTTTTAACGATTTATTTCTCGTTTTCCTGTGTTCGGTTCAATGCGCGTGTTTCGTGTTTCCCCTTATTTATTTTCCGTGTTTCGTGTCGGTACTCTTAATTTCTCGTGCTTGTCCCGCATTTTATTAAAAAGTAAATCGGGACTAATTCAAAACTTATATAAAAGAAAAAAAGGTATACAGGAATTATTCCTCTCTCGTATTCTTCTCCTTATTGCATTGTCTTTAAAGAATATTTCCAGTCCTCCTATTTTGTGGTCTCGGTGAAACGATGCAAGTCTGTCGAATGAGACGATAAAGTAAGACCTGTATAAGAGGAGAGCAAATCAGATACAACTAACGGACGCTAAAAGGTGACCGCAAGGTCTTCATGTCCATTAATAATGACTGCATGATCTCCAAGAACGGCTGAGTAATAACTTCTAGTACTTTTTTCCTTAAAATTAACAATTTTAATTCTCGTGCTTCGTTATTACCGATTTTTTATTTTCCGTGCAACGTTTTTGCGATTTTTATCTCACGTGTTTCCGTGTTCCTCAGTAAAGGACCTAAATATCGTTCCCCGTCAATTATTAAGTGTCGTAACATCATCCACGACTCACTCCGTACTTACTGCTCGAAATGGATAAAACGAGAAAAAGCTGACAAAAAATCTTAGATTCCTTTTTTAATTCAGTAATGAACATAGTTGATATACGTATTCAACATTTTAAAGAACATTTTACTCCTAACAACAACCATAATAACTCTATCTCTCGTATCAAACATATTAAGCTAAAACAACTCGCCAAGGAATTTGTTTTTGTCCCGGCTGATAAGACTGCTAATAATATCATTATTGTTTGACGTAAATTTTACATTGAGGTTCTGCAAAAGGAAATCAAGAATTCACCAACATTCCAACTGACTCAATTTTCGGAAAATGACATCTGTAACAAACATAAACTTTTAGCTACTTCTATACAAGCAGAACCAAATACAATGAAAGTTTCAACTAAGTACTGGCTTCTGAAGCTGTACAAAACACCTTACAAATATAGATTTATTTCGTCTTCAAGCCATTGTTCCACCACTAAACTGTCTATTCTACTTACTACTTGGTACAATCAAAAACCTGATAATAAATTGTTCAAATAAGGCCTGTGAAAATAGTGGAATTAATTACTTTTGGATTGTCAAAAATTCGTTGGAAGTACTTGATAAACTGCATGCTTATATTGGTGATTTTAAATCTGTTCAAAGTTTTGATTTTCTACCCTATATACCACTTTGCCTCATAATCTTATTAAGAAAAAATTCACACACCTAATTAAATGGGCTTTAAAAAGTCAGAATGCGAATATATATGTTCAAACTCTTTTAGGTCATTTTTTAGTAACAACAAACATAAGAACTATGTCAATTGGACCTGCTTTGAAACTATATCTGCCCTTGAATAATTACTAGACAACATTTCTGTTCGCTTTGGAGATTCCGTATATCGTCAAGTTATCGGAATTCCAATGGAGATTAACTGTGCACCGCTTATTGCGGACATATTTCTGTATTGTTATGAGTAACAATTTATGACTAAAATCAGCAAAGACCCATCGAAACAACATCTGATACAAAAATTTAATAACACTTTTAGATATTTGGATGATATATTGGCTCTCAATATAAATGACGACTTCAGTATGTACACTAAAGAAGTGAATCCTGCTAAACTGACTTTAAATAAAGCTAATACGAACAATGAACACTGCCCTTTCCTGGATCTTGATATCTATATCTTTAACGGGAAGCTTAATACCAAAATTTATGATAAAAGAGATGATTTTTCATTCTCTATTGTTATTTATCCATTTTAAGATGGTAACGTTCCCTTGTCACCATCTTATGGTGTTTATATATCTCAACTTGTTCGATTCGCTCGTGTATGTAACAACGTATTTGATTTTAACGAAAGTAATCTACGTATTACTGAAAAATTATTACACCAGGGTTTTCGATATCACAAACTAGTCAAAACATTTACTAAATTTTATCATCGGTACAAGGACATCATTCGTAAATATAAATCAACATGCAGACATCTTATACTTTCAGGTATTTCACATCCAATCTTTTATGGTAATATTCTTTACAAAGCACAAAAATGTCGGCATTCACCTCAAAAGCTAACCTAACCTTTAAACAGACTTATTAAGAAGGGATATAGTTACGATACTGTTGTCATGTCATCAAAGATGGCATATTTTGGTATTAATATTGATTCACTCATAGGGTCTTTGCATCGGAAATAAACACATTTATTCTAAAACCAGTTGTTTGCATGATACGGGTTATGTTCTTCTCATATATTTTATGATGGTATGATACTAAACCCCTAACTGGAGGGATTGTGCTTACATTTTCATATGATGAAGACATAATTTTTCACTCAGTTTAATTGAGGTTTGGAGCTGACATGTCAGTAACTGCTAGTAGTCCTTTGTTAATTTATGTATCATTGTAATTTTGCTTAGTTTCTTGTGTTACCTATTCTGACATCGGACTCGGACTTCTTTTAAAATGAGTTTTACTGTGCGTATTGCTGTGTGTTTGTTTTTTTTCTACATTGGCAAGGAGGGTTGAGATCTCACAAAACATGTTTAACCCCGCCGCATTTTTGCGATGTCCCAAGTCAGGAGCCTCTGGCCTCTGTTAGTCTTGTATGATTTTTAATTTTAATTCATTTATATTTTTTGAAGTTTAGTATGACGTCCATTATCACTGAACTAGTACACATTTTTGTTTAGAGGCCAGCTGAAGCCCGCCTCCGGGTGCGGGATTTTCTCGCTGTGTTGAAAACCCATTGGTGGCCTTCGGCTGTTTTCTGCTCTTTGGTTGTCTCTTTGACGCATTCCCATTCTCAATTTTACACATGCATGAATTACCACTGCATCCTCTGCTTCCAGAGTCCTTCTCCTCCGCTTATTTTGGTTGCCTTTTTGCAGTCCTTTTCAATCGATAATGTGTTTTTGATCGATATTTTATATACCTATATCATTTAAACAAACCTTTAAGGAAAACAATGATATTCAACTTCATGTATATACTTTTTTGTGTTTTGCTGAATATGGTACTGACAAAGACAAAGGGACACAACTCTTGTGCTAAAGTCAAACACAACTCTTGTGCTAAAGTCAAACACAACTTATGTGGTTCATTGTGACTGAACAGTGTAGGGGAGCAGTTGCACCAACACATTACATGCCTTTTTAAGTTACTATATAGTTGGTTCTAAAATACTATTTGACTGCAAAGGTACAACACACTAAAGGGTACAGTGTAAAAACCTTAGCTTGTTGAACAAAATAAAATCCTGCACCAACACCAAATGATATTGACTACTTTCTTTAACTTGCATAGTTCAAATCTATATTCCAGTTAATAACATAAGCATTTCGGAAAAAATATGATAAACAGTATAGTATTCTGGGTATTGTGTCCTTTCTTTGTTCCTATTGACAGCAAGGGTTCTTGATTAATGTCTAAGTGTATTTATTTATCAATTTACATCCTTTTTTTTTATTGAACATCTTCTTGCTTTTATAATATATTATTTTCCTCTGAATTGCATAATTTCCATGGCATTTCATGTTTGGGCCGCAATTGCGATGAATGCAATGCACTACTTTCCTGCAGAACAAGCCTGTTTACTCACACACAGCCTTCCCTACCCTAGGACAAATAGAAAAGACACGACCTCCACTCAACAACCACATTTCAGCCAGTGTTAGTATATCTCGCATATCCTTTGAAATTATCGATATTACTGAAAGCAGAAAGTCTGCTTCATATTTAGATTTCTTTTTGAACTTGACAAAGATGGATAACTTCAAAATAAGATCCACAAAAATGTGACGATTTAAGTTTTCCTATTGTCAACAACCCATTTCGTAACATACGCTCTGCCTCATCATATGCCTATTAAATATATATATCAATGTTATGGGTGTGCATTTTCAGCAGGGTTATGAGGAAGAACTATCGAAATCGTCACTACGTCAGTTTTACAGTCATTATCATGAGCTGGTTGACAGGTACATCTATAAGTGTCAACTCACAAGAGACATGTCATCTTGTATAATATTACCCTGACAACGAATGCGGTTTAGTTCCGTTTGGAGTTCATGTTATTCCATCAGGGTTTTCTTTCTGTTTGGTGTATACCAAATGGATTTTAGTCCTTTGTGTATTGTCAAACTACTGTTGCCTTTTTACAGACCAATTTAGCAAACAACAAATAAGATAAAGAAAAATTATAAACAAGGGTAGGGAGGATCCTTAACCCTCAAACCATATTTGCGTCAAAAACTTTCCTCATCCCTCACATCGGATATTCTTTGATGAGGTTCCATTCTATTATGTAAGTACACATGCTTTCTCATATCAAAGGTTCACTATTATAGGAACAATAAAGACAAACAAAGACAAACTTTAATAGCCACCAAAACTTCAATTCTTCAAGTAGAAGACTGATTGATAGTATACGATACAGGCTACATACAATTAAGGCGACAGTACTTTATCGATGTTAAAATCTCGTAAATCAATTAAGAAGAGACAAATAAAACTAATACATACAAAAAAAGGAATCGTATCAACTCTAAAATGAAGCCAGATGACAACTAGTATATACGATCATTTTTATCGAATCATTTTCAAAATAATTCTCAAATTACCAATATATACCATAAATTGTTCACTGTGCATATCTATTCCATTACTCATATAAATAAAATGTCCGTAAATAATCAATATATTGTCTAAACTAACACTAGTAATTCAGCAAAAGTAAAAAATTTTGTCACATGGTAAGTCGAGAACGTAACTCTGTTATCACTGTTGAGCAGTGTCAAAATCCCATTGATATATACCTCTGTTATGTCATTTCAAAATTTAGAAAAAGGTACAATTTGGTCTCATACATTCACTATCTAAAAATCAACCCCTAGTAATACATATACAGCTTCTGTAGAAATTTTTATTACTTTGATGGTTTAAATTCTTGTTTTAATAATACTTTCCTTGGATCAATTTCTTTCATATTTGTATAGTGTTATTAGAATTGGTAAGCTCTAATTAAATCTAGTCAGATATTAGGCAATTGAAATATTTTCAGATGTCGCTTATCATTTAAGAATGCTTATCTACGTTTTCTTCATCTTGTACTTTTTTAAAGCATTGGTAAAAGTAAGCTGCCTTTCTTTGAAATGTAATAGATTTGCTTTTCCACAGTTACGGGACTTTAAGCTCATCTAAATAATGTTTTCTCCTGTCTAAAACGGTTAAACAAACTGCTAAACTTGGCCAGAATGATGCATCCTTAGGATGTATATATTATAGTCTATAAAACTATATACTAGTACTCGATCAACAAATATGACCGTTTTGTTAAAAACCTAGAACATAGCGATAAATCTGCATTTTATTTTTTTATAAAATCTAAGAAACTTTAAGAATAAACATTAGTGAAATGCATCAGGGTTAGAATTATTGATAGGACAACAATATTTCAAATTGCAGGCAAGAAATCTGTCCATAAGTTTTGGCGTTTATAACCCTGAAATGTAAAATTTTATGTGGTTTGTTTATATTGAGAAAATATGTTTCTGGACAAAAATCCCCAAATCCCCGAACAAATTGATTTCAAATTTGAATACAAATTGTGTTTCTGTTGTTTAATTTTGACCATTGTCACTTTTCCAGAATGGATTATTGTTGTTCTTGAATTTGTACATGACATGTTCTTTAAACAACATGAAGAATGTTAAAAAGATTATGAAATGGGGTGAACATCGAATGGAAAATCATGCCGTGTAAACCCACCTTAAGTAATGTAAACATGCAATAACGTCACTTATCAATAAATACATGTAATTGCCATCCAACAAGATTATGTTACTACTCTGGTGAGAATCGGGAAGTTGGCAATTGGAAAGTTGAAATCAACACGTGTGTCATAGATTGTAGTTTGAAGTCATCGATCTTTTTCAACACCAAGGAAATGTTCAAGAAAGATACCTTCTAGTTTTGATTGTATCGTTAATTTCAAATTCACTGCATGGGATATAACAGATGCAAGCACTCACTAAAATGTGACTGGGTTATAGAGTGACAAGACATCATACATATATCTGCATCTGAAATTAAAGAATTGCGTTTTCTTTTTGTCTATGAGAAAGGTTTGCATGAATTCAAAATAATATGAGTGCACAAACTATTTGACAAGTAGTGGTGAAGAATAAGTACCCAATGGAATGTTGACTCTTTGAATAAAACTCAGCAAATATTTTGTCGATCCATATGTCCCGCTTTAAGATGATGTCATTTTCGGTGCTTTAGTTGTTGTTTTTACAAAGTAAGATTTTAGAAAACGGTAACAAAATTCATAAACGACAACAGGCTTAAACAAGGAATTTGTATCTTCGATTCATATTTTTGCAGAAAAAGCACTATTTAATGACAATAAAAAGTCGATCTTTCATTTGAGCATGGGAAATATTAGTATAGAATGTAAGAAAATCAAAAAGTATTGATATTACTGCAAAATTGTAGTGATTGTGATAAAATATTTGGAGTAAATCTTTGATGTTGATACCAAAGGAAAGATGGACGGCCTTGTGATTTTCATGTCAACATAAGAAGATTTCAAATACATTTTTCCGAATTTAGTTTGTTTTATTTTTGTATTCCATAACCTAGCTAGACTTGGCATAAGTATATTGTTTTCAATGTCATTCAATATCATAATTGATTTTGCCCTTAACTTCATTATTGATTTTGTCTTCAAACTATTTTGATTCGCACAAGACAGATGAGTCTGGCATACCAAATAATAGGCTTTGTATCTTTGAAAACCTGTGCATCTGGAAAAATTTTAAGGAATAGCATGCCCTAGATATATAAAATTTCAAATGCATTTTTTGTTTCAGAAAATTAAAAACTTAACTGAATTTTGCTGAGTCCTTCAGAAGATGAAGAAATAAACAAACAGCTGAGTTTCACTTGATACGGTCCACTCAGTTATGCTGTTTAAATCTATTGTTGTCAGATATCTATTGTCCCTCTATAGTCCATGTCAATGAATACAGTTTACCTTGATTATCATACAAGGGGAAGTTCGTAAAAATCTTTCCAAACTTTGTTTATTCTGGCACCATTTGCAGGAATGAGAAAAAGTGGATAGCAAAATCCAGTTAAGTTTTAATTTCTGAAACATAAATGCCTTTGAATATTAGGGCATGCTATGTCTTAAAGTGTTTCCATATGCACAGGTTTGTCTGCACTCAGAGTAAATTATGTGGTGCAAAAACTGCTTTTTTAGCCAAAGGTTCCACACTGATACAGTTGAATAATTTTATGTCAACCAAATCTTACAGTCCTTACTTTTAAAGAGATACAAATTGTCTGGTATAGGACAATGATACAGAACCCTAACAAAACAAGACACTATTGTCCTATTTGTTCATAAATTGTGTGCGTCCGGGGCGCCTTTCTATTATTTAGCACCTATATCAGGAACGCTGCATCCTAAGTATTTGAAAGCAGCTAGGAATGTGTAAATACGTAGAAATGTAGGAGCTTTATTTTAGATTACACCATAGTAACTCATAATGTCATATGAAAGTACTAATATTGGATTACAAATAAATTGTAAAATGAATACAAATCATTACCATAATTTCCATAATTATATAATGAGGGGTTACTTTAATTTGTGGTAGGTGTGAACAAGTAAGAAATCAGGTACATGGTACATATATCTAACCAAAAATACAAGTATATCTGCTTGATAACATTGATTAATATCTATTATTTCGCATTGATGATCGGTTGAGAAATAAACTATACGACAAAAGAGATTATTTCAATTTTTTTATTGTGAAATTTCCATTTCTATATAACAACATTCCAGGAGCACCTGTATATGTAGTATATACATCCCAGTTGCTACGATATTTATGTTTGCTTTCTTTAATATGTTTGGCTCATTTCTTTAACTTTAGTATTAACCAACACAAACGTGTACCAATTATGTATTTGTACCGCGTACTGCACTTATTAATCCCACTTTAAATAATCCTCACTTTGAGTTGGTTGACCGTTATGGAATATCCGTTTCACAGATGATATCGGATATGTTCCTTATGTCGTAACTACAATCCCGTTCCATTTTCACGAATGTGACCTACCGAATTAAACTATTTACCCCTATTTGTGACATTTTTACCTATTGTTTTTGTTTGTTTTGTTCACACATTGTTGTCAATATAATGGAATTTGATGCGACTGTCATACAAGTGAGAGGTTTAGCTAGCTTTAAAACCCGGTTCAACCCACCATTTTTTCTTAAAATGTCCTGTACCAAGTCAGGAAAATGGCCATTGTTATATTATAGTTCGTTTCTGTGTGTGTTACATTTTAATGTTGTGTTTCTGTTGTGTCGTAGTTCTCCTCTTATATTTGATGTGTTTCCCTTAGTTTTAGTTTGTAACCCGGATTTGTTTTTTTCTCAATCGATTTATGAATTTAGAACAGCGGTATACTCCTGTTGCCTTTATTTTTGACCTTTGGTGGATTTGTATCTCAAATATGAAATGCTTTAAATCGTTTACCTTGAGCGGTGGCCAACCGTATTACAAAATATAAATCAATTCAGACGAAAAAACTGACGGCTTGAATAAAGCTATTACCATCAAAAGGAAATATTCATAAATGTAGACATTTGCGTTACTAAATGCTCCTTAACCTTGTCCCCTAACCTTGGACGGAGTTTTTGTTTGGAGTTTCTTATGGTTATCACGATGGATGTCATTAGTCGAGAATGTAATTTCTAACCCTCTCGGATCAAAGAGTTAACTAACAGTTTTTCGAGAGGTTCAAGTAGATTTGTTTTGGTTCCTGTGCAGTTTTTTTCTGTCGGCTGTATGTTTGTCCGTCTTTTTAAGCCAGTGTATTATCTGTACCTGTCTTATTTACTTTGCGTTATGGAATTTTCCCATTGTTGAAGACCGTATGCTGACCAATTGTTTAAATCCCTTTCCTTTGGACTTTAGAGGATATTTTTTCTCTTTGGCAAACATGTATACTTACATCACTTAATTATTTTATTTTGATTCTGTTATCCCCTTGCTGCCTTCTTTATTTTTCCATACTAATTCGTTTATGAGCAGTGTTTTATATAAGTTTATATCTTTGATTGCAACAGGAGATCATGATTCTAGTTCACATCAACTGAGATAAGAAGTTCTTCCCTAGCACAACCGCTTACGGCTGGCTTAGTATCTACTATTCAAGGGAAGCAACCTCGTCACTTATTCTTCACTTCACATCATATCACTATGACTTTCACAATACATACCCTGACTAGAAATCCCGTCATCTTTTCCTCGATTTTGACATCACCGAATGAGACTTATCGTCAAATTTGTACTTGCCATTTGCAGCGTAATGGGTACCACATGTGGAGTAGGAATTGCTTTCTCTTCCAGGGCACCTGAAATCACCAATTGCACGGTTTTAGGTAGGGTTCGTGTCAGTTAGTCTTTATATTTCTATGAAGTGTTTTGTCACAGTATACTGGTACTTGTCTTTTCATCTTTTTTCTCTTTTTTCCATGGTATAATCGATTTTTCCTCGACTTGGATTTTGTATTAGTATCTTCTACCTCATTTTCTACAATAAGGGGTAAACGCAGGTGCTCCAATAAATGGCAAGTCGCTCCTGCTTCGTTCGAACCACCTGTCGTTTTACGTGAGACATTCGTCTTGTCAATTTCGAACGAGAATCCTGCGTCTAATCAAATTGTTTGCAAGCATTTTCTTTCTCAAAAACCAATTCAATTTTAATTCCTGATGGTAAATCAAGGAAAGCGCATGCACTAAAATTATAGTATTATTTGCATTTCATGGTTTGACAAATGTTAAACACATAATTGCTTTTACAGAAATTAAAATAAGTTCATGTTTCATGTTAAACAGTCATGTGAATAGCTGCTGTCAAATATGACATTTTATCTAAATTTTAAGTCTTTGTGTGATCTAATGCGAAATATGCGAAATATATAACCCATCTGATCCACATCACATTGATATACCTGTAAAGAGTTGATGAATAGGAGATGAGCACCGTCTAATCTGGCATTTGCATGGTCTTCCTTTTCAGGAAATACCTTGTAAAAAATGATGTATCATATAAACCTACAATGGAGTATTCATATCATGCACTCACTTGTTATATACATTTTTGTTTATACAGGGTATAGAAAATGTTCTATTGGTTCTAATATAAGATTTTGAATTGTTGATTTATTTTCATTTGATCAATGTTTTAAGACTGAAAAGTTTTCTAAAATGACAATTCATGCTCATATCATAAAGATACAATAAACTGTATGAGATTTGTATTAAATTCAAAGAAAAGTTGAAATTAGGCACACTACTGAATGTTCCAGTTCTTTGAAATGTGTCATTGATTTGAAATTCAATTTAAATTTTAATTCATTTTATAGAAAACGCAACAAATTTTCTAAACATAAATGGTCATCTGTAAAAGTGAACAAAGAATTGTATACGTTATATTCAGCTGTCCTCTTGTTGGTTGTATATAACAAAAAGGATTCCTTGTGCGGAAAGTGTGCATGGTAAAAATAACACTATCTTGAAACGGATTCATAGTTTGCAGAGAAGTAGTTTTGATCACTAGTACACGTGCTTGCACATTCAAAGAATGTTCCTATAGACGTATCGGTTGGAACAATAGGCTTTTTTTTCTCAATTTCAAAATTCTGTAATTTAGTTTTTACGCTGCTTGTAAGTAACACGAATTCTGCCACTACTATAGCCGAGTAAATGATTTGATATAGCATTGAATAGTGTGCGCTTATCCGAAAAATTACTTAATTTACGTTTTCGCTCATTCATCTTAAACGTACATTTGTTATTAGTTGATCAATTAAATAAATACAGTCTTGTGTTTTATTTTTTTAGGCAATATGCTTATCCGTTAGAGTATTAGAGCACGCATAAGTCAATAAATATTCGTTTGTTATCAAATCAATAACAATCACAATTGACTTTCGAAAAAGCTGAAAAAACATACTTAATGCATATACAATTATTATAATATTTTGTTAAATCAGTTAAGGATGTAGTCAGGTGAAATATAAAAAAAATTGTATTTAAACTTGATACTTTAAATCAGAAGAGCATCAGTTATGGAACAAAATAAGATAAAAATATTGAAAGGTTATGGAACTCCTATTCGAGATATTTAATTTTTAAAAAATGGCGGTAAAAGACTGACTCGGACTTTTACCTTATATTTAGCATTGGCATCAATTGGGTCTCAAACCGTAAGAAAAAAAATCTAGAATCTGCTTAAATTTTGTTAAATGACCTTTTATGAGCTATTGAAGTTTATAACGAAAGGATTAGTGGATGATATGGGGCAAAATATTTTACCCTGTACCGTAGGAAAAAACCTAAGGAGTCCGAAAACCCGATAAAAATCCTAAACCTGATATGACTACATCCTTAAGGTAGATGATTGTTTTTAATATTTAGCTAAAACAAAGTTTATATCATGCTTTTAAAAAAAATATAATAAAAGGTATGGGTCAAGCAACAGATATTTTAAATATTATACAGTACATAGAAAAAAACACTTTTTTGTGATTTAGAAAAAAATCTTAATGTGCCTCACAAAATAAGAGGACAAAATGGGGTCATCGTACTCGTTAACTATCTACATAACAAAATCCGTAAATGTTTAAATGAAAAGTCTTACAAATGGATTGCATTCCTATCTCAAAATTTGCATATTTCATTTAAAATTTAGATCGATTGTTTAAATTTTTTACAACCCAAGATGGCAAAAAGACCCGCGACTTCCTTAATTCAATTTTCACACAAGAGTTGTATTGGTTTTGCAGAATGTGTTAATCTATCTATTTGATATTTGCTTTATTTAACTTAGAGTATAGTAATTATAATTGAAAAAAGCATCAAAAGAAGGACGCGTTATTAGTAAAGCATTCTTTGCTAAACAATGAACTATAATAATGTTTTTGCAACATACATCTTTAAGGATGAACTTAGATGAAATTAAAAAAATCTAAAATTTAAAATTGATAATATAAGTCAGAAGAGCATTAGTTAAAGAACAAAATAGGCTCAAAATATCAATAGGTTATGGAGCTCCTTTTCGAGAATTTGATATTTAAAAAATGGCGGGAAAAGACTGACTCGGACTTTTACCTTATATTTGGATTGGTATTAATTGGGTCTCAAATCGAAAGAAAATTAATCTGGAATCTGCTTAAATTTTGGTAAATGACCTTTTACGAGCTATTGAAGTCTTACATGAAAAGAAAAATGGGTGTTATGGGGCAAAATATTTTACCTTTTGTCGTAGGGAAAAAACTAAAGAGTCCGAACATCTGACACAAAAGGCAACAGTAGTATACCGATGTTCAAAAGTCATAAATCGATTGAGAGAAAACAATTCCGGGTCACAAACTAAAACCGAGGGAAACACATCAACCATAAGAGGAAAACAAAGGAACAACAGGAACACTGAAGTGCAACAAAACAAACGCCAACATACATAGAACTATTTGATAACAACTGCCATATTCCTAAATCTGACATCAGTACATCCTTAAGAAGAACAAACAAGCAATTAAATAAAACTCATCAAAGATACCAGGCTTATAATTTTGTACGCCTGACGCGCATTCTATCTACAAAAGACTCATCAGTGACGCGAATGGGTAATATTGTAGGGGAAAAGGGAAGTCAAACACATAGCGTATTTACTTGATGCTTTTAAACGTTCGTCGTACCTTGTTTTCTTTGTGCTGAAGTCGCCATCACTATATAGTTTATTCATGGGGAAAAAAATATCTGACAAATACATTTATACTTTATCTATCAAAGACGCAACAGCAGATGGTACAATAAGATATTTGTGCTGGTTAAAAACATTTGAGCCAATTAAGGCCTTACTCAAAATGATATTTTTCTACAAGATGTCTTTTTTGAAGATTTTAATATGGGTAAAATATCATATTATGCGAGGCCTTGGCTCATATATAATATGGGTGAAACATCTGTTCGGGTAAGACCTTGGCTCGTATCAAATATGGGTAAAACATCTTTTGTGCAAGGCCTTGGCTCAAATCTAATATGGGTAAAATACATGTTTGGTTGAGACCTAGGCTCATAACTAATATGGATTAAGGTGTAATACCACCATTGATTTTCTCCTATTAGTCTTTGTTAAATTTGCACTTTTCAAAAAATTGTGCAGAATTTATCTTTGTTTCAAATAAAGAAATACTTGGCATGAATAAAGTTTTATCCTGTCCAGTACTATAGAAAAAATTTCACATAACATTTCATTGCATATAAGAAAATAACCATCACTGGAAGTTAACCAATCAAATTTTCCCCTTTTTATAACCTGTGTATAAGCTTTAGTAACCATGTAACCTCAAGTTTCCAAAATATTCTATAGAAACCCCAAATAAAAATTAATGGTGCTTTGAAATTACGAAGATATATGTTTATGACCCAGAAATGTTTTACTGCAATGAAATGTAGGATCAATTACCTACAACTGTCAAATTCAAGGGAATATTTTTTTCGACCTATTTTCGTATGCAACCGGATGTGACGTACTATGATTTGGTGGTATTACACTTAAAGAAGACTTTTTTGTTGAATAAACTGAATGTGACTTTTTTCCTTTGTAATACTGGTTATTTCAAGCATTCCTGTCAAGTTTTGTCATAATCAGTTCAATAGTTTGAGAAAAATCTAGTATAATGTAAGACGACATCTACAGCGATACGAGCAAAATTTCTTGGAAAAATCCAAACCAAGCCGCATCATGATAGAATATAGTGTAGACCAATAAATGATCAAATATTTATCTCATCTGCCTACAAACAGTTGAACATGATACAAAAGATGACTAAAGGACCTCTTTGTCTTCCTTATAAGGTCACTTTTGGTCCATTTATACCTCTCATTTTCTCAAAATGTCAACTTTTTAGGCCAATAAATAAAAAATTTGGGATAATTTTCACTCATTTATTATAGAAATGTTATAAAGTCTGGGTAGCAGCTGCAAGCTCTTGAATATCGAATGAGTTGCGAAATGTATATCCCATATGCAGGTGAAGTCGGTATATTACTACTAAGGTGGGGGAAATTGTTATAAAACGTCACCAGTGTCTGGGCAGAAAGTTGATGAACCAGGGTTATGTCAAAGAACGTCTCGTCCTTTTTCTAAAAAAGTTCATCGGAAGATACCAAGACCTTGTTTAAAAATATTCCGTATCAACTTCACAAATAATACATGATGGTCTTGAAGTGTAGATTCTAGGTACTGACGTTGTTTATCATCTTAATTACGCGTTGAAGTGTTCTTTTATTTTGTCTTTGTAAATTATTAACCTTTACTATTTAGTACTTTTTTGGTAATATCCTTTTGGCGTGGCTTGGTACTTTTGCATCACGCAAATGTGTTGTTGTGCAGTGGTTATTTTTTGTATTCTTGTCTTTCATTTTTTCATATGAGCTATGTCTATATGCCATTTTTTTGTCTTTGTTGACATATTTGTTTGTTTTTATAGTGATTAAGATTATAACACAATGTTGACTACTGTACCCCTATTTTTGACATTTTTACCTATTATGTCTGATTATTTTGTTCACACATTGTTGTCAATATAATGGAATTTTCTGCGACTCTCATACAAGTGTATGTACCAAGTCAGGAATATGACAGTTGTTTTCCATTCGTTTGATGTATTTGAGCTTTTGATTTTGCAATTTTATAAGGGACTTTCCGATTTAAATTTTCCTTGGAGTTCGGTATTTTTGTTATTTTACATTTAAAATACCGTTTTGTATAAGGCCTTGGCTAATATCTAATGTGGGTAAAATATCTTTTGGCGTAAGACCTTGGCTCATATCTAATATGGATTAAACAACCGTTTTTGTAAGGCCTTGGCTCATATCTAATGAGGGTTAAACATCTTTCTGTTTACGGCCTTGGCTCGTATCTAATGTGGGTTAACATCTTTTTGTGTAAGACCTTGGCTCATATCTAATGTGGGTTAAACACCTTTTTGTGTAAGACCTTGGCTTGTATCTAATGTTGGCTAAACATATTTTTGAGTACGGCCTTTACGGCTCGTATCTAAAGTGTGTAATTCATCTTTTTTATGTGAGGCCTTGGCTAATATCTAATATGGGTAAACTATCTTTTGGGGGAAGACCTTGGCTGATATAAAGCGAAACATATTCTAAATAAGACCTAGACTCATTAGTGGTTAAGGCTTTTGGATAATAATTAAGACGGGTAAACAATATTTTTGGGTAACACATAGGCTCATATCTAATATGGGTTAAACATCTTTTTGGGTAAGCCTGTCTCATGGATATTTTAGGTAAAAATATGTCAATTTGGAATTTGTTATGACAGCATAGTGACATTTCTATACTAAAGTATCTTGATTTCACTACCTATATATATAATATTTCAAGTATTAACAAAATTCACATGATTTTAAAAGACTTGATGATTTTTACTATTTTTGCCATTTGAGAAGCCCAAATAATGGATCCTATCATATCTTTTCTGTTCAAAATTATATTCATTCAACGGAAATTGCTGAACCGGACACTGATAATGCTTGCAACAACATTAACGGTACTAATTTTACTGCACTTAATGCCCATTTCAGCAATTTATATCTCTTCGGAAATGTTCGAGAGCCAAAATGTTTGAAAGTCCAAAACCTAATACAAACGTTAAAGAGCTGATAAAGTAATGCCAAATCCGATAATGAAACAAAGCTGTGCAAGGGTGTATAATGTTCAACAAGCTTCTAATGATTTGCACTCGATATACAATACAAGAGTGCAAAAGCTTAACTGTCTCGCCTGCTTTACTGACCATGATTGATTTAATGTTGAAAGATTAAGGCTTTACTACAATAATAAAACAAACCCTGAACCTTATCAATGATCCACGACAAAGAGATCAAGCTCAGATAGACTTGTCAGACAGACATGTACATCCTTCAATCATTCCATTCATCAAATATAGTTGACCTGTTGCTTATAGTATGCAAGAAACAGACCAAACCATGAATACTTAACATTGACCAATAAACCATGAAAATAAGACACTATTTACGTATTTGCACAAATATTTCATATTGCACAGTATAGAACTGACATTAAAATAATAAGTATGATAATTGATGTATAAATGATTTATCTCCATAATCAAAAAGAGTAACTTTTAAATCGTTATCATTCAACATTTATCAAAACAATTCATGGAATTGTAATTTAAAGAGCCAGCCAAATACATTGTATTTAAAATATATATGTAACGTATCTAATTGCTTATTATTTTTATCACGATTTCAAATAAAATTACTGGTCCACAAATAATGTAAATCTGTTAACATGCTAATATTAATTACTCCTACCAAGTTTTTTCGAAGTTAATGATCGTTTCACTATTCAACTTAAATTGAATAATGAATTTCTCTACTCCCCTAACGTTAAATAAATTAAGAATGAGATGTTTATCGGTCAAAACTTTCAATGCGTCCTAGGTTTTACTAATTTGAAACATTAATTTTATAATAAATTATGATTTCATTTGTTTGCAGCTCATATCATCGAAATAGTCTTTTAACTGCGCTAAACTTAAAAATATCCCCTTTATAAAAGTAACTTTTAAATGGTATGAATTGCTCTGCACTAGATGCCCATTTCGACAAATAAAGTCGCTTCATTGATATCGGAGGCTTAACTACTTGGAAATCAAAAACAATCATATAAACGTTCACGAGATGATAGATTAAGGTGTTAGTTGTTTACCGTCCATAATGAGCTGATAAAACAGAGAAGGATCAGACGTTAGCCAAAAGTAAAATAACAAAATTATCGAACTTCAAGAACAAATCAAAACGGAAAGTCCATAAACAAATGTCAAAATCAAAGGTGCAAAACATATCAAACGAATGGAAAACAACTGTCATATTCCTGACTTGACACAGGCTTTTCCTTATGTAGAAAATGGTGGATTAAACCTAGTTTTATAGCTAGCTAAACCTCTCACTTGTATAGTAGTCGCATATAATTCTATTATATTGACAACAATGTGTGAGCAAAACAAACAGACAGAATAGATAGGTATAAATGTAAAAAATAGGGGTACAGCAATCAACATTATGGTATAATCTTAATCACTATAAAAACATACAACTATGTCAAACCCTTATAAGGAATCAGAGCTATGAATGTAAGAAAAATATATTCCCTTATTTCAAATGATTTCCAAAGTTTAATCAGAGATATTGTGAAAATAACTACCCTAGGGGCGGTGTGAATCAGATATAAATACTAAAAAATTCCAAAAGATCTTTTAGTCAAAGAGTACATACAATCTAAGTCTCTTTCGTCGTGCAATTGTATTAAAAAAAACATTCTTCTTTTCTACCCTTTACACGAGTATTCCCCATTCCAAACGTAAATACATATTGAAAGAATTGGTTCAACATTGTTAGCGTTTCGGACGCACGAAATCACTGTCGTGTTATTTTCTTTTTGGAACACGTCTGTGGTCATCTGTGATATCATTTGAACGTATCTTATTGCTTATTTTTTATAAAGATTTCGAAATAAAATTATTGATCGACAAATAATGAAACATGTTAAGTGGATAATATGAAAAAAGTAAAATCACAAAAATAACGAACTCCGAGGAAAATTCAATCGGAAAGTCCCTAATCACATGGCAAAATCAGTTGACAAAACACATCAAACGAATGGACAACAACTGTCATATTCCTGACTTGGTACAGGCATTTTCAAATGTAGAAAATGGTGGATTGAACCTGGTTTTTTACCTGGTATGAATTATTCCTACCAATTTGTTTGAAGTCATACAACGTTTCAGAAGTCAATCAGAATTATATAATTAACTTCGCTGCTTTCCTGACATTTAACAAATCTAGAATGGGATTTTTCATTTTTCAAAACTTCATTAACATAACACCAACGTTCATGAGCTAATAAAACGGAGAAGGGTCAAAAGTATAGCCAAACTCTCTTACAAGGAATCAGAGCTATAAATGAAAGAGAAATACTTTTCGTAATTTTAAATGATTTTTAATCATTGCGAGTGATATAAAAATAATAATTGTATGTTCATGTCCGTACTGTAATACTGAGCTACTGGGCT
Organism: Mytilus californianus; assembly: GCF_021869535.1. Lineage (NCBI taxonomy): Eukaryota > Metazoa > Mollusca > Bivalvia > Mytilida > Mytilidae > Mytilus > Mytilus californianus. Next base: position 2,788,189 of record NW_026262581.1, read on the forward strand.
GGCTCTACAAATATCTTGTTTTAGGGAGGCATAAATCATACTTTATAAAATAAGAGTGCAAACGCTGAAATGTCTCGCATGCTTAACTGACCATTGTTTTTATGTTGAAAGTCTTAAAGATAAAGGTATTATCAAAAGCATTACAGAAACTCAGGTCAGATAAATCCTGTCAGACAGACATATACACCTTACAATTTTTGTATATACAAAATATGGTTGACCTATTGCTTATGATAATTGAAAAACAGACCAAAACACAAAAAACTTAACATTGACCAATGAACCATGAAAATCAGGTCAATGTCAGATGATACCTGCCAGACAGACATATACACCAAGTTAGGAGCCTCTGGCCTTTGTTATTCGTGTAAGTTTTTTTTGTTTATTTTAGTTCATTTATATGTTTTGGAGTTTAGTTTGACGTCCATTTTCATTGAACTTGTACACATTTTTGTTTGGGGGCCAGCTGAAGCCCACCTCCGTGTGTGGGATTTTCTCGATGTGTTTTAGACCCATTGGTGGCCTTCGGCTGTTTTATTATTATTTTTTGGTGATGTTGTACCAAATATGAAATACCTGAACGTATCAGATGTCTGCATGTTGATTTATATTTACGAATAATGTCCTTGTACCGATGATAAAATTTAGTACTAGTAAATGTTTTGAAAAAATGAAAACAACACGTTATACATTAAATGCGTCCGAAGCGCTTTTCTGGATGGCCAAGGATGTATAAACCGAAACAGTTGAAGAGCTATATCATCAAAAATGACCTAAAATATTACCCAGATCCTTCTAAGGCCAACTTTGCCTGAGGGAGTTGAAACCTTAGTTTCTTTATAATTTCAAAATTTATAAACGAGCAAATTTGATTTGAAAAGGTTTGATAATATAAATCATGACTAGTTTGTGATATCGAAAACCCTGGTGTAATAATTTTTCAGTAGTACAAAGGTTTCTTTCGTTAAAATCAAATACGTTGTAACATACACGAGCGAATCGAACAAGTCGAGATATATAAACACCATAAGATGGCGAAAAGGGAACGTCACCATCTAAAAATGGATAATTAACAATAGGAGATGAAAAATCATCTCTTTTATCATAAATTTTGGTATTAAGTTTCCCGTTAAAGATATAGATATCAAGATCCAGGAAAGGGCAGTGTTCATTGTTAGTATTAGCATTATTCAAAATCAGTTCAGGAGGATAAATCTCTGTAGTGTACATACTGATGTCGTCATTATTGAGAGCCAATATATCATCCAAATATCTAAAAGTGTTCTTAAATGTTCGTATCGGTTGTTGTTTCGATGAGTCTTTGCTGATTTTAGTCTTAACAATACAGAAACAGGTCCGCAATAAGTGGTGCACAGTTAGTCCCCATTGGAATTTCGATAACTTGACTATATACGGACTCTCCATCGCGAACAAAAATGTTATCTAGTAAATATTCAATGGCAGTTATCGTATCAAAGCCGGTCCAATTGACATAGTTCTTTTGTCTATCGTTACTAAAAAATGACCTAAAAGAGTTAGAACATATATATTCGCATTCTGACTTTTTAAATGCCCATTTAATAAGGTGTGTGAATTTAGCTTAGGTGAGCTTTTACGCACATTTTTCTGCTGACGTAGAAAGAATTTAGCAACAATAGGCCGTGGCTTGGTAGATTGTGTGATATCAGATTCTGTGTTACCAACACATTTCTTTCCCACCCTATAAGCAGCAGAAATTTCAACTGGTTCAGAAATAGACAAACTCGTAAAACAAATGTTTTTAATAATATCAACACATTCTTCACCTTCCCCCTCCTCAACGCCAAAAACAGTAAATTGTCCCTTAGATTTTCACACCGAAGGGTTTCTAGTTTCTCAGAGATTTCCTAGTTAACAGAACGTAATTTGTCCATTTCAGTAGCAATGCCATCAACATCGGATTAATTTTTCTCAAAACTTTCAGAAATAAATTTCTGACTTCCCTCGATGTCACCAACACGCTGAACATTAGATTTCATTTGCGACAATTTAGAGTCAATGCTTTTCACAGAAGATTTTATATCATCTACTGATTTCATTTTTGTAGCAAGCTCGTCTATCTTATCAACTGTGGTCAATTAAGATTGGCTTTAAAGTGGAGGGATTCCAATTAATACTCCACCTTTGAGTGAAATTATTTGTAAACAATGACAGTTGTCAATCAGTTCTCTTATTTGCCTAAGAAAAGAATTGGATTGATAGCATTTCAAAAAAGTGTGGGAATCAACTTTGATATCAATACACATCTTGTACCACATGTTATTTAATTACTTACACAAGTCTTAGATACTGATAAAATACTTTCATAATTCTCATGAACTGCTCAAATTTGATATATTACTTTTTGACATTTATTAACAAATATTAATCTATTATAAATTTTGATTTACAAAGGAACTATATGCAAGTGTATATCTAAAATAAAGGAGCCATTAGACCAATGTTTTCTTAATTTAAGGGCAAGTAACATGTCAAAAGTTGGCAATAGTTAATTAAAATGGTGTATAAAGTTTCTGCAAGTCATAATAACACATAATTAGTTTCATGATGTGTCTTCAACTTCTAATTCTGCACCATCTCCAAATCCGGAGTGATCACATAGATCCATCATGGCTGAATCAAAAACCGCTCCGATTCAAACATAAAATTCTCTGAAACTGATATTACCAAGACGCTGAATTTCTTGATTGATACCATGTTTGTTACTTTTGGAGATCGTTTTTTCAACAAACCATCGACATGTCTAAGGAAACCAACTGTTCTTCTCTTCTTGTTGACTTGTTCCTTTATTCATATGAGGCATCCTTTATTCAAAATCTTCTTAGGGAAGAATTAAAAGAAGCTATCAATATCCTTTAATTTCACGTTCCGCTCTATAGATGTGTTTACTATGTTGAACACATATAAAATCCCATCGAATTTAAAATAAAGGATATCAAAGTTATATTCAAGTCTGCTTCATATTTTGACTAACATCTAGAAATGACAATGAGGATACATTGAGAACAAAACTTAACAAGAGATGATTTCAGCTTCCCAATTGTGAACATTCCATATCTCTGTAGCAAAATTCATTCAACGGCGCCTGTATATGATGTATATATCTATCAGATGGTACTATATTCATAGAGCAAAAAAATGGGTTAAAATCATCTTTCAAGGGCAAAAATTCCAAAAAAGGCTGATTTGACAATTTCAGCCATGTTGACTTATTTGTAGATCTTATTTTTCTGTTATTGTTAACTCCTTAAAGATCCTCTTTATCTGCTATTGTTTCTTTTTTTGCAAAATTGGGTAAAATTCATCCAAGGGCAATAACTCCTGACTTATTTGTAGATCATATTTTGCTGAACAAGTTAAATATTTAAAGATTCTCTCTAACTACTATAGTTTCGGCAAAAATTGCAAAAAAAGGTAGAACCAATTTTTTTCAGGAAAAAAACTCCTACAATTGGTCAATATTGACGATTTCAGGCATGTTAACTTATTTGTTGAATTATTGTTCTATAGTCATTTCGACGATTTAAAGTTTTTAAGATATAAACTATAAAAAATGCTAAAGGAAAATATTGACATTTCAGGAGCAATCACTTCAAAATGGGTTTTCTGCTTTTTCTGAAATTTCCATAGGAGACCTTGACTTGTCGATTATCATTATTTATATCAGCTTTGATATAACTGCTTTAGATTTTGAAATATAAGCCAAAAACTGCATTTATCCACCATATGTTCTATTTTTAGCAACAATGGCCACTTAGTTGATGGGTCATATTCCAAATACAACTTTTAAACTAGATTCCCTAAAGAACATTCAGAGAGTTGCCTCATTAGCAATCATACCGAATCTTCATATTCTTATATTTAGGTATTAGTTGGTACCATTTAGCCCAGTAGTATCCGAGTAGAAGATTATTCTTTTTTAATTTTACATCAACATATGGATGGACAAGGGGCACAAAGTGATGGCAATAGCTCACATGGCCTTAAAATGCCATGTGAGCTAAACATCATGTTGCCTAACTAGATGCATTTGCAATACTTGATGTTCATAAAGAGCCATTATGAGACCCACAAAGATCAAGAAAAAAAAGTCCATCTATGGTGTTGTTTTATATACCTATATGTAGCTATTTCCTTAAGAACTATAGGTCTTTCTTTTGAAGAATCAACCCAGCTATACCAAGTTTGAATGAAATATGCTTCAAGGCATAAAATAAAAACTATTTAAGGTCATTATTTTTCCTGATTAAAATGCAAACTACAGTTTACTAAAACATTTAGACTGAAATAGCAGAAAACGTTGTAAATGCACATTTTAACTTTAAAAAAATATAATGTAAAGTTTTGTTTATCTGTCGCTACAACAAAGGGACATTATGTGAGATAAATTGATAATGTAAAGTGTATTACAAAAAGTATTCAGTTGTATTGATTCACACTGAATTGGAAATTGTATTTTGACCTATAGATATTCGTTTTTCGTGTAACATGTACCATATAATTTTTTTGCTCTCTTTGTGACAATTCTTGATTTTTTACATTTATATATGCCCTTTACCCTATCAACTGTCCAAATATTCTCATATTCTATATGGGAACAGTACTTCATAAGGGGGGAGGGGGACGGAAGAAAATAAACATAGCATTCCCCTTTTATAAAATTGATATAATACATTACTTACAAAGTGACTTGTACTTTTTATACACCATAACAATTCATTGTTTCTTGTTTCATACAATTCTAGTTATAGTTTTATTGTAACTGGACAGTGATTTTTAAAGTTTGATATGTAGATTAATTAGTGAGTTTTACATCACATTATAAATGAGCTATAGGGCGTATTTAAATCTAAACGCATAAGAAAAGAATATCCCGCTTTAATGTGATCGGTAAAATAGCATACATACAAATCTTACATTTCTTTCCCAGAAAATAATATTTTTTGACAGTGTATAAGTAAGATTAATGCATATTGCCCAATGAAAAACCTCCCTATGATTGGTCTTTCATTTGATCACTCCTGACATCCCTCTGTGTTTTATCAGGCAAGAAAAAATATGCATGATCTATAACTTATTCCGCGCTTATCTAAGAAATTATAACAATTTACATGTTCAAAAAGAAGAAGAAACAAATCTTTCTTTTTATCTGTTGAATTAGCAGTATTTTCTGACATGTATTTACTGAGTTTTTTATAACTGACTAGTGTTTGGTTTCTTCTCATTTTCTGTTTGTCTTGATACATATTGTGTTTGTATTTGTACATATTTTGTTTGGTCTTGGTACATATTTTGTTTGTCTTGATACATTTTCTGTTTGTCTTGATACATATTTTGTTTTGTCTTGGTACATATTCTGTTTGTCTTGATACATTTTCTGTTTGTCTTGATACATATATTGTGTTTGTCTTTTGTACATATTTTGTTTGTCTTGATACATTTTCTGTTTGTCTTGATACATACTCTCTTTGTCTTGATACATATTTTGTTTGTCTTGATACATATTTTGTTTGTCTGGATACATATTCTGTTTGTCTTGATACATTTTCTGTTTGTCTTGATACATATTTTGATTGTCTTGATACATATTGTGTTTGTATTTGTACATATTTTGTTTGGTCTTGGTACATATTATGTTTGTCTTGATACATTTTCTGTTTGTCTTGATACATATTTTGTTTTGTCTTGGTACATATTCTGTTTGTCTTGATACATTTTCTGTTTGTCTTGATACATATTGTGTTTGTCTTTTGTACATATTTTGTTTGTCTTGATACATTTTCTGTTTGTCTTGATACATACTCTGTTTGTCTTGATACATATTTTGTTTGTCTTGATACATATTTTGTTTGTCTGGATACATATTCTGTTTGTCTTGATACATTTTCTGTTTGTCTTGATACATATTTTGTTTGTCTTGATACATATTTTGTTTATCTTGATACATATTGTGTTTGTCTTGATACATATTTTGTTTATCTTGATACATATTTTGTTTGTCTGGATACATATTCTGTTTGTCTTGATACATTTTCTGTTTGTCTTGATACATATTTTGTTTGTCTTGATACATATTTTGTTTATCTTGATACATATTGTGTTTGTCTTGATACATATTTTGTTTATCTTGATACATATTTTGTTTGTCTGGATACATATTCTGTTTGCCTTGATACATTTTCTGTTTGTCTTGATACATATTTTGTTTGTCTTGATATATATTTTGTTCATCTAGATACATTTTCTGTTTGCCTTGATACATATTCTGTTTGTCTTGATACATTTTCTGTTTGTCTTGATACATATTTTGTTTGTCTTGATACATTTTCTGTTTGTCTTGATACATATTCTGTTTGTCTTGATACATATTTTGTTTGTCTTGATACATTTTCTGTTTGCCTTGATACACATTCTGTGTGTCTTGATACATTTTCTGTTTGTCTTGATACATATTTTGTTTGTCTGGATACTGATTCTGTTTGTCTTGATACATTTTCTGTTTATCTTGATACATATTCTGTTTGTCTTGATACATATTTTGTTTGTTTTGATACATATTTTGTTAATCTTGATACATATTGTGTTTGTCTTGATACATACTTTGTTTGTCTTGATACATTTTCTGTTTGTCTTCATACATATTGTGTTTGTCTTGATACATTTTCTGTTTGTCTTGATACATTATCTGTTTGTCTTGATACATATTTTGTTTGTCTTAAATACATTTTCTGTTTGTCTTGATACATATTTTGTTTTGTCTTGGTACATATTCTGTTTGTCTTGATACATTTTCTGTTTGTCTTGATACATATTGTGTTTGCCTTTTGTACATATTTTGTTTGTCTTGATACATTTTCTGTTTGTCTTGATACATTTTCTGTTTGTCTTGATACATATTTTGTTTGTCTGGATACATATTCTGTTTGTCTTGATACATTTTCTGTTTGTCTTGATACATATTTTGTTTGTCTTGATACATATTTTGTTTATCTTGATACATATTGTGTTTGTCTTGATACATTTTCTGTTTGTCTTGGTACATATTTTGTTTGTCTTGATACATTTCCTGTTTGTCTTGATACATATTTTGTTTTGTCTTGGTACATATTCTGTTTGTCTTGATACATTTTCTGTTTGTCTTGATACATATTGTGTTTGTCTTTTGTACATATTTTGTTTGTCTTGATACATTTTCTGTTTGTCTTGATACATACTCTGTTTGTCTTGATACATATTGTGTTTGTCTTGATACATATTTTGTTTGTCTTGATACATATTTTGTTTGTCTGGATACATATTCTGTTTGTATTGATACATTTTCTGTTTGTCTTGATGCATATTTTGTTTATCTTGATACATATTGTGTTTGTCTTGATACATATTTTGTTTGTCTTGATACATATTTTGTTTGTCTGGATACATATTCTGTTTGTCTTGATACATTTTCTGTTTGTCTTGATACATATTGTGTTTGTATTTGTACATATTTTGTTTGGTCTTGGTACATATTGTGTTTGTCTTGATACATTTTCTGTTTGTCTTGATACATATTTTGTTTTGTCTTGATACATATTCTGTTTGTCTTGATACATTTTCTGTTTGTCTTGATACATATTGTGTTTGTCTTTTGTACATATTTTGTTTGTCTTGATACATTTTCTGTTTGTCTTGATACATACTCTGTTTGTCTTGATACATATTTTGTTTGTCTTGATACATATTTTGTTTGTCTGGATACATATTCTGTTTGTCTTGATACATTTTCTGTTTGTCTTGATGCATATTTTGTTTATCTTGATACATATTGTGTTTGTCTTGATACATATTTTGTTTGTCTTGGTACATATTTTGTTTGTCTGGATACATATTCTGTTTGTCTTGATACATTTTCTGTTTGTCTTGATACATATTGTGTTTGTATTTGTACATAATTTGTTTGGTCTTGGTACATATTTTGTTTGTCTTGATACATTTTCTGTTTGTCTTGATACATATTTTGTTTTGTCTTGGTACATATTCTGTTTGTCTTGATACATTTTCTGTTTGTCTTGATACATATTGTGTTTGTCTTTTGTACATATTTTGTTTGTCTTGATACATTTTCTGTTTGTCTTGATACATTTTCTGTTTGTCTTGATACATACTCTGTTTGTCTTGAAACATATTTTGTTTGTCTTGATACATATTTTGTTTGTCTGGATACATATTCTGTTTGTCTTGATACATTTTCTGTTTGTCTTGATACATATTTTGTTTGTCTTGATACATATTGTGTTTGTATTTGTACATATTTTGTTTGGTCTTGGTACATATTTTGTTTGTCTTGATACATTTTCTGTTTGTCTTGATACATATTTTGTTTTGTCTTGGTACATATTCTGTTTGTCTTGATACATTTTCTGTTTGTCTTGATACATATTGTGTTTGTCTTTTGTACATATTTTGTTTGTCTTGATACATTTTCTGTTTGTCTTGATACATACTCTGTTTGTCTTTATACATATTTTGTTTGTCTTGATACATATTTTGTTTGTCTGGATACATATTATGTTTGTCTTGATACATTTTCTGTTTGTCTTGATACATATTTTGTTTGTCTTGATACATATTTTGTTTATCTTGATAAATATTGTGTTTGTCTTGATACAAATTTTGTTTGTCTTGATACATATTGTGTTTGTCTGGATACATATTCTGTTTGCCTTGATACATTTTCTGTTTGTCTTGATACATATTTTGTTTGTCTTGATATATATTTTGTTCATCTAGATACATTTTCTGTTTGCCTTGATACATATTCTGTTTGTCTTGATACATTTTCTGTTTGTCTTGATACATATTTTGTTTGTCTTGATACATATTTTGTTTGTCTTGATACATTTTCTGTTTGTCTTGATACATATTATGTTTGTCTTGATACATATTTTGTTTGTCTTGATACATTTTCTGTTTGCCTTGATACACATTCTGTGTGTCTTGATACATTTTCTGTTTGTCTTGATACATATTTTGTTTGTCTGGATACTGATTCTGTTTGTCTTGATACATTTTCTGTTTATCTTGATACATATTCTGTTTGTCTTGATACATATTTTGTTTGTTTTGATACATATTTTGTTTATCTTGATACATATTGTGTTTGTCTTGATACATACTTTGTTTGTCTTGATACATTTTCTGTTTGTCTTCATACATATTGTGTTTGTCTTGATACATTTTCTGTTTGTCTTCATACATTATCTGTTTGTCTTGATACATATTTTGTTTGTCTGAAATACATTTTCTGTTTGTCTTGATACATATTTTGTTTTGTCTTGGTACATATTCTGTTTGTCTTGATACATTTTCTGTTTGTCTTGATACATATTGTGTTTGTCTTTTGTACGTATTTTGTTTGTCTTGATACATTTTCTGTTTGTCTTGATACATACTCTGTTTGTCTTGATACATATTTTGTTTGTCTTGATACATATTTTGTTTGTCTGGATACATATTCTGTTTGTCTTGATACATTTTCTGTTTGTCTTGATACATATTTTGTTTATCTTGATACATATTGTGTTTGTCTTGATACATATTTTGTTGATACATATTTTGTTTGTCTTGATACATATTTTGTTTGTCTGGATACATATTCTGTTTGCCTTGATACATTTTCTGTTTGTCTTGATACATATTTTGTTTGTCTTGATATATATTTTGTTCATCTAGATACATTTTCTGTTTGCCTTGATACATATTCTGTTTGTCTTGATACATTTTCTGTTTGTCTTGATACATATTTTGTTTGTCTCGAGACATATTTTGTTTGTCTTGATACATTTTCTGTTTGTCTTGATACATTTTCTGTTTGTCTTGATTACATTTTCTGTTTGTCTTGATACATATTTTGTTTGTCTTGATACATATATTGTTTGTCTTGATACATATTTTGTTTGTCTTGATACATTTTCTGTTTGTCTTGATACATATTCTGTGTGTCTTGATACATATTCTGTTTGTCTTGATACATATTTTGTTTGTCTTGATACATTTTCTGTTTGCCTTGATACACATTCTGTGTGTCTTGATACATTTTCTGTTTGTCTTGATACATATTTTGTTTGTTTGGATACTGATTCTGTTTGTCTTGATACATTTTCTGTTTATCTTGATACATATTCTGTTTGTCTTGATACATATTTTGTTTGTTTTGATACATATTTTGTTTATCTTGATACATATTGTGTTTGTCTTGATACATACTTTGTTTGTCTTGATACATTTTCTGTTTGTCTTCATACATACTGTGTTTGTCTTGATACATTTTCTGTTTGTCTTGATACATTATCTGTTTGTCTTGATACATATTTTGTTTGTCTTAAATACATTTTCTGTTTGTCTTGATACATATTTTGTTTTGTCTTGGTACATATTCTGTTTGTCTTGATACATTTTCTGTTTGTCTTGATACATATTGTGTTTGTCTTTTGTACATATTTTGTTTGTCTTGATACATTTTCTGTTTGTCTTGATACATACTCTGTTTGTCTTGATACATATTTTGTTTGTCTGGATACATATTCTGTTTGTCTTGATACATTTTCTGTTTGTCTTGATACATATTTTGTTTGTCTTGATACATATTTTGTTTATCTTGATACATATTGTGTTTGTCTTGATACATATTTTGTTTGTCTTGATACATATTTTGTTTGTCTGGATACATATTCTGTTTGTCTTGATACATTTTCTGTTTGTCTTGGTACATATTGTGTTTGTATTTGTACATAATTTGTTTGGTCTTGGTACATATTTTGTTTGTCTTGATACATTTTCTGTTTGTCTTGATACATATTTTGTTTTGTCTTGGTACATATTCTGTTTGTCTTGATACATTTTCTGTTTGTCTTGATACATATTGTGTTTGTCTTTTGTACATATTTTCTTTGTCTTGATACATTTTCTGTTTGTCTTGATACATACTCTGTTTGTCTTGATACATATTTTGTTTGTCTTGATACATATTTTGTTTGTCTGGATACATATTCTGTTTGTCTTGATACATTTTCTGTTTGTCTTGATGCATATTTTGTTTATCTTGATACATATTGTGTTTGTCTTGATACATATTTTGTTTGTCTTGATACATATTTTGTTTGTCTTGATACATATTCTGTTTGTCTTGATACATATTGTGTTTGTATTTGTACATATTTTGTTTGGTCTTGGTACATATTTTGTTTGTCTTGATACATTTTCTGTTTGTCTTGATACATATTTTGTTTTGTCTTGGTACATATTCTGTTTGTCTTGATACATTTTCTGTTTGTCTTGATACATATTTTGTTTGTCTGGATACATATTCTGTTTGTCTTGATACATTTTCTGTTTGTCTTGATACATATTTTGTTTGTCTTGATACATATTTTGTTTATCTTGATACATATTGTGTTTGTCTTGATACATATTTTGTTTGTCTGGATACATATTCTGTTTGTCTTGATACATTTTCTGTTTGTCTTGATACATATTTTGTTTGTCTTGATATATATTTTGTTCATCTAGATACATTTTCTGTTTGCCTTGATACATATTCTGTTTGTCTTGATACATTTTCTGTTTGTCTTGATACATATTTTGTTTGTCTTGATACATATGTTGTTTGTCTTGATACATTTTCTGTTTGTCTTGATACATTTTCTGTTCTGTTTGTCTTGATACATATTCTGTTTGTCTTGATACATACTCTGTTTGTCTTGATACATATTTTGTTTGTCTTGATACATTTTCTGTTTATCTTCATACATATTCTGTTTGTCTGGATACATATTTTGTTTCTTTTGATACATATTTTGTTTATCTTGATACATATTGTGTTTGTCTTGATATATACTTTGTTTGTCTTGATACATTTTCTTTTTGTCTTGATACATATTGTGTTTGTCTTGATACATATTCTGTTTGTCTTGATACATATTTTGTTTGTCTTGATACATTTTCTGTTGGTCTTGATACATTTTCTGTTTGTCTTGATTACATTTTCTGTTTATCTTGATACAGATTGTGTTTGTATTTGTACATATTTTGTTTGTCTTGATACATTTTCTGTTTGTCTATATACATATTTTGTTTGTCTTGATACATATTCTGTTTGTCTTGATACATTTTCTGTTTATCTTGATACAGATTGTGTTTGTATTTGTACATATTTTGTTTTGTCTTGATACATTTTCTGTTTGTCTTGATACATATTCTGTTTGTCTTGATACAGATTGTGTTTGTATTTGTACATATTTTGTTTTGTCTTGATACATTTTCTGTTTGTCTTGATACATATTCTGTTTGTCTTGATACATATTCTGTATGTCTTGATACATATTCTGTTTGTCTTGATACATTTTCTGTTTATCTTGATACAGATTGTGTTTGTATTTGTACATATTTTGTTTGTCTTGATACATTTTCTGTTTGTCTTGATACATATTTTGTTTGTCTTGATACATTTTCTGTTTGACTGGATACATTTTCTGTTTGTCTTGGTACATATTTTGTTTGTCTGGATACATATTCTGTTTGTCTTGATACATATTGTGTTTGTCTTGATACATTTTCTGTTTGTCTTGATGCATATTTTGTTCGTCTTGATACATATTTTGTTTGTCTTATAACATTTTCTGTTTGTCTTGATTACATTTTCTGTTTGTCTTAATACATTTTCTGTTGATCTTGATACATTTTCTGTTTGTCTTGATACATATTTTGTTTGTCTTAATACATTTTCTGTTTGTCTTGATTACATTTTCTGTTTGTCTTGATATATGTTTTGTTTGTCTTGATTACATTTTCTGTTTGTCTTGATACATATTTTGTTTGTCTTGATACATATTCTTTTTGTCTTGATACATATTTTTTTTCATTTAGTTTCGTTGTGTTTCTTTCTATTACATTTTATTTTAAAAGGACCCAAGTGAATGCAGTACAATCAAATGTTCACTGTTTATAGCCACTGTTTCACCAAATATTCCATGCAAGATTTGTATCTTGAAAACAACATGTACATAGAATGCTAATGAAGCTCAATACAAAAATGCTGACAATAAGTTTCATTAATTATTATTAACCTTTTTATAACTACTTTTTCAATTGCAAGGAAGGAATGCCATGAGTGTATGTATATGTTCATGTAAATGTTTAAGTTTTTAATGATTTATGTAATACATAACTTTGAAAGTACAAACAAAAACAAAAATAAACATGATATGTTTTAATGATAAATTCACAATTCTTATAAATAAATTATTTTATTACAGTATAATTATGCTACTGTTACGCACTTTCAATGGCCATTAGTAAATTAATTGACAATCATTTTCACTTTGCCAGATTATGACAGCTATTCCCATTTCACATGACAAAGGACACACATCATACTCCTTTCAATTTTTCAACCAGAAAAAAATCAATGATTTGTTCTAGCATCTTTTTTCATTTAGAAAATATGGAATGTAGGCACAATTTTCATATTTAAAGGTTATCTCAAGTAAGGAACATTAACAGTCATTGTATTTTGTTAAGCAGTGACAAATTCAAAGTACAAAGTATCTGCAAACAGGAAGTGTGTGTCTGACAGATCTGAAAAGTGTTCATTTGTTACAACTCACCACTGTCAAGCTGATGACTAAATATGAAGTCATTCTTTTTGGGAGTACTAGAGAATTAATTCTTTTTGGGAGTACTAGAGAATTAATTCTTTTTTTGGGAGTACTAGAGAATTCATTCTTTTTAGGTACTAAAGAATTAATTCTTTTTGGGAGTACTAGAGAATTAATTCTTTTTGGAATTACTAGAGAATTGTGTGATGTAAAAGTTTATGGTCATTCAATATATCTGCAAAAAGGAAGTTGGAGTCTGACAGATCTGAAAAATGCTGAAATTTTATACTCATCTCTGTCAGAATGCTGACCAAATATGAAGTCATGCTGTCCAGTAGTACCTGAGAAAAGTGTGACAGAAATATTGGTGGACAAACAGACTGACAATGAATGAAATATAAACCACCACTCCTAGAATGGGGTTATAATTAGCTATTTCAAAATTCTTTCTCTTATCAAACCAAAAAATTCGTAAGGGTTCCACGGAACCCAGTGTCTCGCCTACTTTTGCTGTTAATCGCAGGCTCAACAAAAATGAGGAAAAAAATTAATAAAAATATTCCTCTCTATACTATCTTTTGATTGTAAGTAGCTTCTGTCCAAGTTTGGTAAATATCCAGGATAGTTTATGAATCTAATAAATGTTTTAATAAAATGCTTCGCTGGGGCGCAGCTTGATACGACCGCAGAGGTCGAACCCTGAACAGTTGGGGCAAGTATGGACACAACATTCAAGCTTGATACAGCTCTGAATTTGGATTGTTATTAAATATTTGACACAGCATATGTTTCTGACACAGAAAGAATGTGGTCTAAGAACTTGAATTTTTTTAATTTACCTATTATGGTCCAATGTCCAAAATCAAAATACATGGTTAGATTCATCATATCAAAGAACCCCATATATTCAATTTTTGTTAAAATCAAACAAATTTTAATTTTGGACCCCAACTTGGACAAACTTGAAAACTGGGCCCATAATCAAAAATCTAAACACATGTTTAGATTCAGCATATCAAAGAACCCCAAGAATTCAATTTTTGCTAAAATCAAACTAAGTTTAATTTTGGACCCTTTGGACCTTAATGTAGACCAATTTAAAAAACGGGACTTAAAATTAAAAATCTAAATACACGGTTAGATTTGGAATATCAAAGAACCCCAATAATTCAATTTTTGATGAAATCAAACAAAGTTTAATTTTGGACCCTTTTGACCTCAATATGAACCAATTTGATAGCGGGGCCCACAAATAAAAAATCTAAATTCATGGTTAGATTCAGCATATCAAAGAACCCCATATATTCAATTTTTGTTGAAATCAAAAAAAGTTTAATTTTGGACCCCAACTTGGACCAACTTGAAAACTGGGCCCATAATCAAAAATCTAAACACATGTTTAGATTCAGCATATCAAAGAACCCCAAGAATTCAATTTTTGTTAAAATCAAACTAAGTTTAATTTTGGACCCTTTGGACCTCAATGAAGACCAATTTAAAAAACGGGACCCAAATTAAA
Source organism: Mytilus californianus (assembly GCF_021869535.1). Lineage (NCBI taxonomy): Eukaryota > Metazoa > Mollusca > Bivalvia > Mytilida > Mytilidae > Mytilus > Mytilus californianus. The sequence continues at coordinate 2,803,381 of NW_026262581.1, forward strand.
AATACGGTTAGATTTGGCATATCAAAGAACCCCACTAATTCAATTTTCGATGAAATCAAACAAAGTTTAATTTTGGACCCTTTTGACCTCAATATGAACCAATTTGATAGCGGGGCCTACAAATAAAAAATCTAAATACATGGTTAGATTCAGCATATCAAAGAACCTCATATATTCAATTTTTGTTGAAATCAAACAAAGTTTAATTTTGGACCCCAATTTGGACCAACTTGAAAACTGGGCCCATAATCAAAAATCTAAATACATGTTTAGATTCAGCATATCAAAGAACCCCATATATTCAATTTTTGTTGAAATCAAACAAAGTTTAAATACTGGACCCTATCTTGGACCAACTTGAAAACTGGGCCCATAATCAAAAATCTAAACACATGTTTAGATTCAGCAAATCAAAGAACCCCAAGAATTCAATTTTTGTCAAAATCAAACTAAGTTTAATTTTGGACCCTTTGGACCTCAATGTAGACCAATTTAAAAAACAGGACCCAAAATTAAAAACCTAAATACACGGTTAGATTTGGAATATCAAAGAACCCCAATAATTCAATTTTTGATGAAATCAAACAAAGTTTAATTTTGGACCCTTTTGACCTCAATATGAACCAATTAGATAACGGGGTCCACAAATAAAAAATCTAAATACATGGTTAGATTCAGCATATCAAAGAACCCCATATATTCAATTTTTGTTGAAATCAAACAAAGTTTAATTTTGGACCCCAATTTGGACCAACTTGAAAACTGGGCCAAAAATCAAAAATCTAAATACATGTTTAGATTCAGCATATCAAAGTACCTCATATATTCAATTTTTGCTAAAATCAAACAAAGTTTAATTTTGGACCCTTTGGACATTAATGTAGACCAATTTGAAAACTGGACCCAAAATTAAAAATCTAAATACACTGTTAGATTCGGCATAACAAATAAATAAATGTGATCAAAGATTTTACAAATCTAATGCGCCATACTGTGCAATTAAAGATTACTTCTTGAAATTTTTCAATATTTGAAATTTGAAAAAAAAATAATATTTGAAGAATAATTCTTTTTAATTTCTGAAATCTGAAATGAGAAAAAATTGGCCCCCCACAATTTCTTTTTATCCCCCCCCCCTTTTCCCCCAAAAAAATTCTTTCCCTCAAGATATGGTCATAATCTCAATTCAAATTTCCAATGGAGTTGGCAACCATAATTACCCATTTAAATTTACCATAGTGCTAACTTAATCTATTTTATAATAGAATTAATAAAAATATAGTGTCAAATCTTTCATATGGATTTTTTTGTAAAAAAAAAAGATGAAAACATTTGCAGATATTTTTACTGGTCTTCCTTTATAAATATGCATTTCTTTAAACATAATTTAAAAGCAGTGTAAGGGAAGTAACCAAAACGTTGTATTTGGATTACCTCCCTTACACTGTTTTAGATTATCTTTATTGTTCATTAACCATTACTTTATACATAATTTAAAAGCAGTGTAAGGGAGATAATTTCAATGATGTATTTGATTTATCTCCCTTACACTGCTTTAAATTATGTTTTGTACTAAAGTATTTGTCCATTAACCAGGACAACCTTGTTTTTCCCCCTTTTTTGCCCCTAATTCCTAAACGGTTTGAGCCATAACCCCCCAAAGCAAATCCTAACCATCCCTTTGTGGTATGGAAACTTGTAGTATAATTTCAGAGAGATCCATACACCGTTCCACAGTTATTGTCTGGAAACTAGAAAATGCTCATTTTTGGCCCCTTTTTGGCCCCTAATTCCTTAACTGTTGGTACCATAACCCCCAAAATCAATCCCAACCTTCCTTTTGTGGTATTTAACCTTATGGTCAAATTTCAAAAAGATCCATTCACTTAAACTAAAGTTAGAGGGCGAAAACCAATATGTATTCGGACGACGACGCCGGACGACGACGACGACGACGCCAACGTCATACCAATATACGACCACAAAATTTTTTTGCGGTCGTATAAAAACTTAAACTGCAGACTGTATGTAATGTTAACTGGAAGAAAAACAAAGTCCATTTATAAGTAAAAAACGGAAAAAGAGGAACAAAATTTTAACAAATTTTCCTTCTAGATACTAGCTTTTAATCATAAACAAGCTTCAGTCCAAGTTTGGTACAAATCCAGGATAGTTTAAGAAAGTTGTTAAAATTTAAAAAAAAATTTAACCACAGAGTGAATGTAATGTAAACTGGCAGAAAAACTAAGTCCATTTATAAGTTAAATAAGGAAAAAATGGATTTTTTTTACAAATTTTACTTCTGGATACTATCTTATGATCATAAACAAGCTTCTGTCCAAGTTTGGTACAAATCCAGGATAGTTTAAGAAAGTTGTTAAAATTTCAAAAACTTTAACCACAGAGTGAATGTAATGTTAACTGGCAGAAAAACTAAGTCCATTTATAAGTTAAATAAGGAAAAAATGGATTTTTTTCACAAATTTTACTTCTGGATACTATCTTATGATCATAAACAAGCTTCTGTCCAAGTTTGGTACAAATCCAGGATAGTTTAAGAAAGTTGTTAAAATTTTAAAAACTTTAACCACAGAGTGAATGTAATGTTAACTGGCAGAAAAACTAAGTCCATTAATAAGTAAAATACGGAAAAAATGGAATTTTTTTTTTACAAAATTTACTTCTGGATACTATCTTATGATCATAAACAAGCTTCTTTCCAAGTTTGGTAGAAATCCAGGATAGTTTAAGAAAGTTATTAAAATTTTGAAAACTTTAACCACAGAGTGAATGTAATGTTTCCTGGCAGAAAAACTAAGTCCATTTATAAGTAAAATACGGAAAAAATGGATATTTTTTTTTACAAAATTTACTTCTGGATACTATCTTATGATCATAAACAAGCTTCTGTCCAAGTTTGGTAGAAATCCAGGATAGTTTAAGAAAGTTATTAAAATTTCAAAAACTTTAACCACAGAGTGAATATTTGTGGACGCCGCCGACGACAACGACGACGCCGACGGAATGTAGGATTGCTATGTCTCGCTTTTTCGACAAAAGTCGAAGGCTCGACAAAAAGGATTTTACTTAAGATTAAAAATAATTTAACTCATGGAAATGCATGTATTTTAATTTAATAACCTCCTGGCTTATTGAAAGAGAAGACCATGTCTGACTGGATCATTAAAAATCTTTTGAGAGAACCAGAGACTTAACTTTACATGGACTCCTTTTTAATTATGAAACTTAGCAAATTAATGATAACATTTGTTAAATCTAAACATGACCATTCTGTTGTCTAACTATTAATTAATAAACCATACATGTATACTCTATATTTCACCACATTCAAAGAGATTACCAGCACAATCTTTTACCTTAAATTTTTTTTTAAATGTCTTAATAATAGTCCATTTGCCAATTACACACTTTTAACACTGATTGTTTCCCTTCGCTAATTGTAGACTGGTTCTATACCAGAGAAACGGGCTGTTGTCCATGCGAAACATTAAGAGTTGAAAGTGATATACATGTATAGGCATTTTAACCAATTTTCAATAAAAAATAACTATTAAGAACAACGTGTGGATCATGTTATTGTATTGATATTATTATTAGAGTTATATTTAGACAATTTGGTTACTATAACTAGAGGTTGAAATGAAAAGAAGTCAAATAGATAATGGTAACTTAAAAAGAAATTTGTTAGAAAAATTGTGTATACATGGTGATGATAAACACATCTTGCTATTTTTTTCAAGTGTCAGAAGCTTCTAAATCGTATACATGTATATCTTTTTCTCTGATTAAATTTATATGAGATTATAAAGCCCTGGATCGGATATCAAAGTATACTTGAGATATTTAGATACATTTAACCAAATGGTTGTATATATAAGTTATTGCTAATTTTGCCACTATCTTTTTTTTCAAAATGGGAGTAAACATATAATGAGGTGCATTCTTGATTTTTCAGTCCAAAAACATAGTTTCTTATCACTATGTATTAACTTTAAATAAATACATTGTTTTATCTATCTCTCTCTCACTCTTTTGATTCAATTTTTCTGAATTTAAATATCATACACAAATTAAATATCATACAAATATAAATTATTATTATGCTACTATAGTAACAATAATATCACATATACATATATATAATACAATTACACAATATAAGTTTGAAGGGCTACTCTGGAAGAGAAAAAAGGTAAACAAAAATATGTCAGACTAGGTGTAAAAATTTACTTTTTTTTAACTTCTTGTGGAGGTTGATGGAAAACCAAAAAGGAAATGCCAGTATTATGCACAAATTAAGTCATACAAGTCTGCTTTTCAAATGAAAGCTGTTGGTTGAAATGTGTCAAAGATAAGACCAAACCGTCTTAACAATTTTGTTTTTATCTACATGAATATACATATTTCATGTTAAAACAGCATATTTTATGTTAGTCAGTAAAAATATAAAATGTGGTGTATTCATTGTTTTTTCTGTATGACAATATTCTAACAAAATAATATTTCATGTTTAAATATGAAGTATCAAGAACAAATATGAGATAATTTGTGTATGTTTTTTTTTTTTTTAATTCATTTATTTGACTTACCCATTTTTGTGGTTTGAGATATTAAAAAAAAACCCAAGTTGAACGAAATTTAAATCTACTGTTATAAAATAAAATGGTAATTAATTACAACATAAATGGAGAATGTGTCCCCATGGACACAGATGATGCCCCCGCTTGCATACAACATTATAAAGGGACATAACTCAAGAACAATAAAAGTGACGCTACCCAAATTTGTACTTGATCTTAGTTTTGTGGTAATAAGTATTGTGTATAGGTTTCATGTTTGGTTGGGGCAAACTTAAGTTACAGAACGGAAACTAAAATTTTTTCAATTTTTCAATTCATAAAGGGGCATAACTTAATAATGGTTAAAGTGACACCACCCAAATTCAACTTGATCTGTGTTTTATCAGTGGAAGGCAAAATTAAACATTGCATTGTATAAAGCATTGATTGTATTTGATTCAACTATAATCATGGACAAAGGAAGATAACTCCAATTTTAAAAATTACTTGAACAATGACATCATTGATATTTTTAGAAAAATTCAACAAAATTCAAACTTGATCTGTGTATTGTGGTTATAAGCATTGTGTTTAAGTTTCACAACATTTGGTTGAGGCAAACTTAAGTTAGAGAACAGAAATGAAAAATTTTGCAATTTTTTCATTTATAAAGGGGCATAACTCTAGAACGGTTAAAGTGACGCCACCAAAATCAGACTTGATCTGTGTTTTGTGGTAATAAGCATTGTGTATAAGTTTGATAACATTTGGTTGAGGCAAACTTAAGTTAGAGAATGGAAACCAATTTTGGGACGTACGGACAGACCGATAAGGGTAAAACTTAATGCCCCCCTGCTTCGGCGGGGGGCATAAAAATATGTGCACAGAAAATTACAGAATTATTTATTCTGTGACTTTACCAATTAACAATAGCATGTAGTTACAAGTTCAATCTGATTAAAATCAGACCTTTCACTCTGCTCTGTTAAGGCTTGTTTGTTAGATGTAAGATCTGAAAACATCCCAGGGTGTCATATTCAGATGCACTTTTAGCCTTCAATCAAATCTTTCCCTATAATAGCTACAATATTTTTTAAAATAGACTATAAAAAAAATTGTCAGCTAAATTGCAAAATATTTCCAAATGTAGTTTGGGGGAATTTCAGATCTTATACAGCTGTATGTTGCGATGAACAAGTTTAACTGGACAGAGTGAAAAATTTTATTATAATCTCTTAAGGAACATAAATACAAACAGGAATATCATCTTGCTTCAATGATCAACTACCTACATGTACATGTTCCATTAAATATATGTTTTGTCCAATCCTCGATAATCATGAAAAATAAATGTGTTGCTTCAAGATTTTAACCTTTACAGCCAATTTCAATGAGTGTAGGAAAAGGTAATATCTTTGGTTAGCTTGCTTGCTAGCTGAACTGTGAAGTCATTATTAGGTTAGGTAAACTACCCTCCTGTATGAGTAGACTAGTCCCACAGGTAACCAATTCTATCTGTCTGTCGGACTAGTCTACTCAAAAAGGAGGGTAGTTTACCTAACCTAAAAATGACTTCACTGTTCAGCTAGCAAGCAAGCTAACCAAAAGATATTACCTTTTCCTACACACTCATTGAAATTGGCTGTAAAATTTGAGCAAAATAATAATTTTCATTGAATACATTTATTCAAATGCTTACCAGACTCATATGAAATTACAAAAACTGGTAAACCACAAATAAAAAGGACTTTTTTCTTATCAATCATCATATTCACAATAAAGTATTGATTATCAAAAGACATTATTGTTGACCTTTTTTCCTAGAACAGCCTTTAACCTTGAAAGAAAAGCAAAAAATTCTGGTTATATCAGGAATTCTATTTGGTATTTACTACGAATGACCAGCATCCATCTATATATAAAATGTTATATAATAACATTTCTTAGATCTTATGTGCATGTATGTGTGTGTGTGTGTGTGTGTTAGACTATGAAGTAAAGCAAGGAAAGCACTAAATTAATTAGAAATCTGATGAAAAAAATTGAACTCTTTCACAAAGACAACCATTTTCAAATTCCAACGGGTTTCAAACCTGGTTAAAATACCAAGGTGAGATCCTCAAAAGAATTAAATAACATTATTTACATGCCAATTAATTTGAAGATTATCATAATTATTTGAACCAATCCCGAATATTGAACTTATTTGATAACAATATCATAGCAGGCACTTTCTGGTAAGCAGGAACAAATAGTTAAGAGTCAATTGACAATTCTGATTACATAGGGACAACTGTAAACAATCTATGATTGATAGAAACAACCCACAACCCTCCCCATCCCCATCCCATCCCATTGTTACTAAGTACAACCAAACAAGTTCCCTACCAATCTAATGATGGACCTTAAACATAAATTCACTTTTATCAAATATATTCAATCAATTCCAAAATGAAAGTTTCATAAATGATTACTTTCTATTTTTTTCATATACATGAAAATTATTTTATATAAAGGAGACAGATTAAGTCACTGTTCATTTATATTACAGATGTGCTATTTCACAGCCATTTCGTATATATATACAAATATATATATGCTCTCACAATAAAGTAGTATATAAACTAAACAAATCAGTAGTAAAAAATGATTTCTACAAAATAGGACACACACAATAAAAAAGAAAATTAACAATTTTATAATCTAATATCTTGAAGTTGAATGACCTGATCATCCTGATTTTCATTTAATGAGTTGTGGAAACTGATGTTTCCAATGTAAGATTTGTTCTGTAGAGATACCACTGCTGTTTGTGGAGATATGTCAATAAGTTCACTTCTAGGATTAGTCCCAAAAATATCTACCTTTACAGACAAGGCCTTTGGGAAAGTCTTTTGTTCTTTAGGAAAATCTTTTAAAGCATCATAGCTTGCTAACATTCTAATGGACTGAAGGTCTTTTTCTAAATCATCTAAAGCAATGTCCTTATCAGAAGTGGACTCAGAGCTAACAGAGAGATGACAATCATGAAATCCCCATTCTTTGTGCACGTCTGCATGTAAAACTGTGTGTGAGCTTGATGATAAGTTAGGACATATTGTTGGCATTGATTTACTTTTTAACTTTCCTGAAGATAAATCTATGTCCTCTTGTTCAGTATCTTCAATCTGACTATGGACAAGTTTTCTCCCCTTACACGGCGATCTCCTGTCTACATGCTCCTCCAGACCACAAAACATACATGGTTGAAAGTCAATATCTTGGTATCTAGTAGTAGTCTGGAAATTTTCAAAACTTTTTGATGTGTTTGTTGGCGGGGTTGGAGAGGAGTTGGTCTGATGACTGCTGAGTGACGACGGCAAGGAATTTTGGCGTTGATACAGTGGGACCATATTGAGATCCTCCTGTTTCAGAGTTCGAGGTAGTGTTTGATTGTGAATGTCAACCAAAGTGTCAATTTTTCCAGAGTTGTCAAATGGTAGGTTCATTTGACTTTCCTTCAATAACGGTTCTAATGAACTTTTTCTGACATGTCTAGATTTTGATTTTGATGGAGCAGGCATATATTCCATGCTGTCCTCTATCCAATTAGGGTTTGCTTTAAAATATTCTTTGGCTGATTCTAATGACAAGTTTAGTTCTGTGGTTAATTCTGAAAAATCACAATTCTGTTCAACTGTATCTCGCCAAACTGGACCAAATTTGTTCATGTCAGACGGAAAACCATGAAGATGATTAAAGAGCGCATTCATATCTTTCATTAAATTGAATTTAACACCAGTATCCAGTTGATGGGGAATATCACTAGCAGAAGAATATTCCATGTAAGCTACAATAAATCTAGACATTGGTAATCCTTTTGACCTTTCCACTCTCATTTTCTCTGCAACGTAATCCACTGCTATTGCAAAATAATCTGGAATCGTTCTGTTTGGATCAAATTTAAATCTGGCTCGCTTTTTTGTACAACGTAATCTAGCACCAACAGAACACATAACAATAATAAAATCAGCTTCCTGAAGTTTTTCTACCAACCATTCATCAAGCCCCCTCTCATATATGAGTTGATCTTCAAAAATGTCTAAGTGAACATTACAATGACAAGCTTCTATTAGGAACCCAGCAAAAGATGAGACCACTTTCTCATGAGCTGAACAATCACTGGAGTATAGTATTAACACGGTAGGTACTTGCTTTTGTTCTAAATCTGTAACAAAAAATATACTTAAAATAAAAAAATGTCAAAACTACTAAATGATCAAAAGCAAAATTTAATAGTCAATATATATACCAAATATAGTTCTACTTCTAAAATGGTAGAAAAGCTACCTAATTAAAACACAAAACATTCCTTTTTTGTGTAGTTCAAAAAATTATTGCGTGCATTTATTATTGCGATTTTTGAAGAATCAACAAAAATGCGAGTTTAATTATTGCGATTTTAGGAGAAGCTACATATAGATATATGTATTTAATATCAGAATGCATGTTCTTATTATTGCGACACTCAAGTAGTCACATTATTCACATTAATAAAAATTTAGCAAAAATATCTGAATGCATGTTGAAAGTCTATAATATGAAGGTTTTACTACAAGTTTCACATAAACTTAACATTATCAATGTTCTATGAAAATGAGGTCATTGTAAGATGAACCATTCCAGACAGCCATGTACACCTTACAATCATTCCATACACCAAATATAGTGATACTATCACTAATAGTATCTGAGAAACAAAATAAACCACAAAATCTTAACATTGACCAATGAACCATGAAAATGAGGTCAAGGTCATATGAACCCTCCAAGATAGACATGTAAACCTTACAATCATTCCATACACCAAATATAGTTGACATATTGCTAATTGTATCTGATAAACTAACAAAATTATGATTTATGACCAATGAACCATAAAAATGAGGTCAAGATCATATCAACCCAGCCAGACGGACATATACACCTTAAAATCATTCCATTCATCAAATATAATTAACCTATTGCTTATAATATCTGAGAAATACACCAAACCACAAAAAACTAAACAGTGTCCAATGAACCATGAAAATGAGGTCAAGGCCAGATGAAACATGCCAGACGGTCATGTACACCTTACAATTATTCCATACACCAAATATAGTTGACCTAATGCTTATAGTATCTGAGATATTGACTTGACCACTAACCTTGATCACTGACAGACATGTATACGTTGGAAGGAACCCATATACCAAATATACTTATCCTTTTACTCATAATAAGGGAGTATTTCACTTGACAAAAAACTGAAAATTTTTTCAAGCTGTCACTGAACCATGAAAATGAGGTCAAGGACAATGGATATATGACAGATGGAAACTTCGTAGCATAAGGTATCTGTATAAGAGTTATGAAGCATCCAGATCTTCTACCTTCTGAAATATATAGCTTTATACAAATAGTTTACGCCGTTGCCGCATTGTAATACCTATGTCTCACAGTATCGCAAGAGAGACAAAAACCCAAAAAGAATGTTAACATGACATTGGATAGCTGTCTCATTGGCAATCATACCACATCTCCTTATTTTTATATAAAGCAAGAGTGCACATGTTGAAATGTCTCGCCTGCTTTACTACCATAGCATTTATGTTGATAGCCCTAAATATCAAGTTTTACAACAAGTATCACATTAACTTATCATGATCCAAGAAAATGAGGTCAAGGTCAGATAAACCAAGCCAGAAATACATGTACACTTTATAATCATTCCATACATTGAATATAGTTGACCTATTGCTTATAGTATACAAGAAAGAGATAAAAAATGAAAACTTTATATTGACCAATGAACCATGAATATGAGGTCAAGGTCAGATGAACCCTGCCAGACAGACATGTACATTTTACAATCATTCCCTGGATCAATTTTAGGATGTATCAAATATAGTATCTAAGAAACAAACTTAACCACGAAAACTTATCATTGACCAATAAACCATGAAAATGAGGCCAAGGTCAATTGATACCTACCAGATAGACATACATTGTATTAACATTACAATCATTCCATACACCAAACATAGTTGATCTATTGCTTATAGTTTAAGAAAAACAGACCAAAACACAAAAACTTAACATTGAGCAATGAACCGTGAAAATAAGGTCAACGTCAAACTAGACTAAGTGATGCCCCCTCACTCCACTCTGAAGTAACTGTATTATAACAAAGTCAATGTAGGACTTTCTTTGAGATATTTTTGTGTCTGGGAGACACAAAATGATGCCCCCGCAGATGCAAAGTGTTATTTTAAAATACACAAAGATGAGCATAGGAGAACGTAGGTCTATGGTTCACTGTAGGAGGAGTTATCCAGAAACTTTATGCACCTCTTATCAGGGTTTAAGCTAGGATTTTGAGGGCTTTAGTCACTTTTGCGCGGGATGAAAATCAACCTTATTTTGGGTAGCAGCAAGGGACCTAGGATGTATATTACTATCTATACATCTTTGTCAGACTTTGAAGGACTTAGGCATACTTTGCAGTTACTGCATGATTTGACTGATGTGGCACTTTAATACGAAGATTAGGATATAAGATCTAGAAATCTAGTTCACAATTTTACTTCAGTTAGTTTCAGGGTACATTCCTAATCAGCAAAAGTTGGGATTCATTTTTTTTAAACCAGGAATCACAGCATAAATGAACTTGTAAGGACTATTTCACTGCATTATTCATACTCATTATCCTTAAAAACGTTGTAAATCGATATTTAGAATTAATTCTATAAAGTTGGAACCAAGGATTTGTACAAATCCTTATTGGAACAATTCTAATGACTTTAAATTGTAAATTTATCATGAATAGATCACGTTTACTTTCGATTTCCAAATGAATTGAAAACGGGAAGTGACAAGTGGGTAATAAATTCAGAATGAATCCGGATTCATCTACGGATTGGTTCGCGTTTAAAAAAGGCAGGAAATTATCAGTTTTTAAATTAAATTTGCTAAAGAAGAACTATATTTGTCTCTCTCCTTTAGTTTGATACTTGATTATTTTGTATTTTACGTTTTAGTGTCTTTAAATTCATAAGATTAATTAACGGATTAGTGACCCATCCGATGGTGATAAGCGGATTATCTGTAATAACAACTTATAACACCTGTTGTAAATGTTAATTAGCTGAGGGTCATAAACTTGTCAGAAACAATAAGACAGGTAGAATTATAGTATTTTCATGCGAAAATATTTTTACTCTTTCCAAATTTAAGTGACGAAATTGATTTGGAATACTTTCGTCATTTTTGAAAACCGTTTCGTAAATGACGAGCGCTAGCAAAATCACTGCCTCTTATGCAAGTATATACCTGGTACTCCAAAAATGACAAAGTTCAATTATCTCCCAAAAGAGCAAATATTAATAAAAATCAAAACCCTGACTACATGCACACCTTCAATACATATACAAACAGCCAGCAAAGTGAAAACTTCCTAGCATTCAAACTGTAGGAGAAGTTATCTGGAATAGCTATGTACCTCTTATGCAAGTGTATACTCCAAAAATGACAAAGTTCAACTATCTCCCAAAAGAGAAAATATCAATAAAAATCAAAACCCTGACTACATGCACACCTTCAATATATGTACAAACAGCCAGCAAAGTGAAAACTTCCTATCATTCATGCAAACTGTAGGAGGAGTTATCTGGAATACCTATGCACCTCTTATGCAAGTATATACTCCAAAAATAGCAAAGTTCAACTATCTCCGAAAAAGAGCAAATATTAATAACAAGAGTGCACACGCTGAAATGTCTTGCCTTCTTTACTTATCATTGATATTATGTTGATAGTCTTAAATATAAAGCTTTATTACAACTGTCACATAAACTTAACGTTAACCAAGTAAACTAAACATTGACCAATGAACCATGAAAATGAGGTCAAGGTCAGATGAACCATGCTAGGCAGGCATGTACAGCTAACAATTCTTCCATACAACAAATATAGTTGACCTATTGCTTATAATTTAAGAATAAACAGCTGCGCCATGAGCGCATGATACGCCCGTCGTCTTGTGTGTGAATTTTTATGCAATAAGCATAAATAGTTTCTGACATACGGCGTGACATGCGAAAACCCCCCTTTTTTTTTTACAAAAAACTCAATATCTATAAAATAAAATTTTGAATCAAAACCAAAAAGTATACAGATCTTTAGATTAATATAACTAAGAAGTGTGTAAAATTTTAAGCAATATTCATAAATCGTTTTTGAGATACGGCGCGACATGTGAAAAACCCCTCCCCCTTTTTAACAAAATACTCAATAACTCAAAAATAAAATTTTGAATCATCACCAAAAAGTATACAGATCTTAAGATTAATATAACTAAGAAGTGTGTAAAGTTTTAAGCAATAATCATAAATTGTTTTTGAGATACGGCGCGACATGTGAAAAAAAACACACACCTGTTTTAGTTACTAAGTCCTGTAACTCAAAAAGTTTTAATCTTATTTTCACCAAAAAGTATACAGATCGTTTGACCATCATAAGAAACAACTATGTTAAGTTTCATGAAATTTGGATAAGTCATTCTCAAGTTACGGTGCGACATGTTTACGCCGGACAGACAGACGGACAGACAGACGGACAGACAGACTGACAGACGGACGCCGGACATTTGTATAACATAATACGTCCCGTCAAAAATTTGACGGGCGTATAAAAACAGACCAAAACACAAAAACTTAACACTGAGCAATGAACCTTGAAAATGAGGTCAAGGTCAAATAAAACCTGTGTGACTGACATATAGATCATAAAATATTTCCATACACCAAATATAGTTGAACTATTGCATATAGTATTAGAAAAAAAGACCAAAACTCAAAAACTTAACTTTGACCACTGAACCATGAAAATGAGGTCAAGGTCAGATGACACCTGCCAGCTAGACATGTACACCTTACAATCATTCCATACACCAAATATAGTAGACCTATTGCATACAGTATAAGAAAAACAGACCAAAACACAAAAACTTAACTATAACCACTGAACCATGAAAATGAGGTCAAGGTCAGATGACACCTGCCAGCTAGACATGTACACCTTACAGTCCTTCCATACACCGAATATACTAGACCTATTGCTTATAGTATAAGAAAAACAGACCAAAGCACAAAAACTTAACTATAACCACTGAACAATGAAAATGAGGTCAAGGTCAGATGACACATGCCAGTTGGACATGTACACCTTACATTCCTTCCATACACCGAATATACTAGACCTATTGCTTATAGTATCTGAGATATGGACTTGACCACCAAAACTTAACCTTGTTCACTGATCCATGAAATGAGGTCGAGGTCAAGTGAAAACTGTCTGACAGGCATGAGGACCTTGCAAGGTACGCACATACCAAATATAGTTATCCTATTACATATAATAAGAGAGAATTTAACATTACAAAAAATCTTAACTTTTTTTTCAAGTAGTCACTGAACCATGAAAATGAGGTCAAGGACATTGGACATGTGACTGATGGAAACTTCGTAACATGAGGCATCCATATACAAAGTATGAAGCATCCAGATCTTCCACCTTCTAAAATATAAAGCTTTTAAGAAGTTAGCTAACGCCGCCGCCGCCAGATCACTTTCCCTATGTCGAGCTTTCTGCGACAAAAGTCGCAGGCTCGACAAAAATCAAAACCCTGACCACATGCACACCTTCAATATATGTACAAGCAGCTAGCAAAGTGAAAACTTCCTAACATTCAAACTGTAAGAGGAGTTGTGTGGACTAGCTATATACATATAATGGGACGGACAGACGGATAGGGGTAAAACAATATGCCCCCTCCGCTACGGCGGGGGCATAAAAAGTAACAATACATAGTCTCAAAACATAACTCTTTTTTGTACTGACCTCAGAACAGGATAGAAATGCTCGGATAAACCTTGAATTCTACTTGTTTCTAAGCCTTGTAAAATTAAATTTTATATTTTGAGACAATGTATTCTAAAAATAACTTCTTACCAATAGATATTGAACTGTTGAAATCAGAATCTCTTTGTCCTATAAAATAAAAATATTAACTTTTATCAATTTAGACATAAACAAATATGATTAGCAACTAAGTTATAAATTGTATGCTTAAATATGCTTGTATTGCTCATGTGGCTTGTAGCTATAAATGTTTGTGTATGAATAGAAGGACTCAACATTATCAAGCTGCAGACAAAATATTAAATCATTCCATTTCATAGAAGCCTAGAAAACTTTGAAAAAACTTTTCTTTCGATGGAAGGACATACAGACAGAAAGGATGGAGTTCAGCAGTTATTCGACCTACTTCTGCCTTTGGCGACTCAGTTAATAATGATAATCTTGACGTCAACATCAGCTCTAAATCAGTTATTCTTAATTGGTTATCCCAGTCAATATTCATGAAAATATTCACAATATTTGCTGATCAGTGATGTAGTTGTTGAAGTCGAAGATTTAAAATATAATCTAAAATTAACTGCCTCTGGCAGCTATATATAAAAATAGGAAGATGTGGTATGATTGCCAATGAGACAACTATCCACCAAAGTTGATCAAAGTTCAATTGAAGTTGGTGTATATGTTTAATGTTTTAAAACAAATCTGAAAATCTTTGCAATTGTCCTGACATAATCATTCTTGCAATCTTTCAATTAAAATAAATGGGGAATGTGTCCATGCCCCTCCTTGCATATAACGTTATTAAGGGACAAAAATCAAGAACTGTAAAAGTGACGCTACCCAAAGTTGTACTTGATCTGAGTTTTGTGGTAATAAGCATTGTGTATACGTTTCATAACATTTAGTTGAGGTGACTTTAAGTTAGAGAACGGAAACGAAAAATTCAGCGATTTTTCCATTTATAAAGGGCATAACTCTAGAACGGTAAAAGTGACACCACCAAAATTCGAACTTGATCTGTGTTTTGTGGTAATTAGCATTGTGCATAAGTTTCATAACAATTGGCTGAGGCAAACTAAAGTTAGAGAACAGAAACGAATATATCAGCAATTTTCCCATTTGTAAAGGGGCAACATAACTCTAGAACAGTAAAAGTGACACCACAAAAATTCGAACTTGATCTGTGTTTTGCTGTATTAAGCATTGTGTATAAGTTTCATAACATTTGGTTGAGGCAAACTAAAGTAAGAGGACGGAAACGAAAAATTCAGCAATTTTTCCATTTGTAAAGGGGCATAACTCTAGAACGGTAAAAGTGACACCACAAAAATTCAAACTTGATCTGTGTTTTGTGGTAATAAGCAAAGTGTATAAGTTTAATAACATTTGGTTGAGGAAAACTAAAGTTAGAGAACGGAAACCAATTTTGGGACGTACGGACGGACGGACGTACAGACGGACAAGGGTAAAACTTAATGCCCCTTAAATAAAAAGACTACAATGTGACCAATTATGAACATTTCAGATAAATTAATAGAATTGTAGATCATGTAATCTAATCCTTTTGATTTTATGGTTCATTTTTTCCTTTGTTGCTTAGCATGCACATTTTAAACAAGATACCTGATTTTAGATGAGATTAATGTAGCCAAGTTTGCTTTTTACTTTTTTACCTCTAGTATGTTGAGGAGATCGTCTTCTTTTATAAAATTTGTACAAGAAGGACAGCACTAGTATCAAACCAAGGAGACCAAACACACCACATACTGTGCCAAGTACAATCTGTAAGGACTGCTCAAATTCTGTGTTATCTCGTGGTTTCATTAATACTCCATCTGAAATCAATTCGTTATCTCGTTATTTCATTTATACTCAATGATTACATCAGTAATGTTTAAAAAAATTAATCAGTTATCTTATGGTTTATTGAAAAATACCATCCACCTGAAAAGTCCCTATAAATTCTGCATATCAAAGCCAAAAACTTATTATTTATACATAAATATAAAACAATTAAAGGGCAATACATATATATAAAACAATCTTTTGAATTAGAAGCATCTTACTTATCTATAATTGTGGCTGAACTTTAACCTTTTTTCATACACAAAAAATGTAATTTTTATTAAATAGTTTTCTTGACAAATATGATTATACATAATCACATCATTTTGTAAATTAAATATATATCAGAGTATATATTATGAATCTATAGCTTGACATGGTAATTGATGTGATCAAAAGATTGTTCATCTCACTGCATTATGTTGTTTGAACTGTGAAAGGTAGAGTTGAGCCTTGAAAGATATAGCTATAAGCCTGTGCCATAAGGCGTTGGTTGGGCTTGCATTTAATGATATCTATTCTAAAAGAAAGCTCATACAGCTAATATTATTTATATCTATTTGGAGAAAACCTTATTATCTCCCTTAACTCATCTTCCTGGTTTATAAGCTATTACCTGACCCTGATCCTCCACCATCAGGTTTAATACTGGTGTGAGTTGTTAATTCTGTAAAAAATCAAATGTAATTATCATTCAAACTTCAAAATATTTTACAAATTAAGAAATATCTATCGTATGCAACTTAAGGAGTACCAAAAGAACCTTGTAATGCAATTTCATTCTTAATTTAGGTGGTTAAAGATATTGATTTAGTTAAGTTTCTTTTTTAAACTGACATGACAGACAAAATAGCAAATTCTTAATTTAAAACTTGAAATTTCTCAAACACATTATAAAACACAAAAAGATTATATCAAAACAATCTATATAGATGTGAACAATTGGTACATGTTAAATTAAAATTAGAAATAATATACATATATTTAGTTTTTGAGTATAGTGATGTATAGTCAATTATCACGTTTGTTATGAAAACATTGGGTTTTGTATATGTAATTACCACAGGTTTGCCTTAGTCATATTTCAACACAGGGCAAATAACAGGTTATTGTGACCCTGTTATTAATGACGTCATAATAAGCGTTCCTAACAACTATGACGGAAGAGGAAGATGCTTGTATTGTCAACGTCTATTAAAATGACTGCAGAATGTGTTAAAGAAATAAAGGACACTAATACTAAGAAAATCTGACATTGACATTATAATGTTCAAGGACTATATTTTGAAACTGTTGGGGAGATTTGTAATAATGAAATTATTTCAGTGATGAAAAAGCATTTAAGCATTTGTTTAATATGTGATAAATAGATTACAACATGTCCTTTTCCATATCAGTCCTGGTATTATCCCTCTACCCATATGAGTCCTCAGCTAGCGTCATAGGCTGATATCGGAGTCTTGGGATGATACCAGGGCTGATATGGAAAGGACATGTTATAATCTGTAAGTATTGCACTGAAGTCTGACTCCCTGTTATGGGCATTGGGTGTGGCAGCAAAATTCTTACAATTCAAAAACATATATTCAATAAGTATCTTAACAAGAGTGAATACACTGAAAGTCTGTCTGCTTTACTGATCATGATTGAATTTATGTTGAAAGTCTTTAAGATAAAGATTTTACTACAAGTATTCCATAAACATAACATTATCAATGAATGATCCACATAAATGAGATCAAGGTCAGATGCACCCTGTCAAACAGACAAGTACATTTTATAATCATTACATTCACCAAATATAGTTGACCTATTGCTTATAGAATCTTAGAAAAAGTCTGAACCATGAGACCAATGAGTCATGAAAATAAGGTCATGGTTAGATTAACCCTGCCAGACATACATACATTTTGTACACGTCTATACACCTAACAATCATTCCATACACCAAATACAATTGACTTATATGTATTACATAAAGTATACGAGAAACATCCAAAACCACAAAAACTGAACTTTGACCAATGCACCATGAAGATGAGGTCGGGATCTGATGAACCTTGCCTGACAGACATATATGCATGTACCATTTAAAATAATTCCGTACACCAATTTGTCACCAAATATAGTTCATATTGGTTATGGTATTTGTCATACCAACTTGACCACCAAAACTGAACCTTGATCACTGACCCATGAAATGAGGGCAAGGTCAGATTAGTCCTGTGTGATGGGACATGTGGACCTTGCACAGATCCCATACCAAACATAATCATCATATTACTTATAATGAGAAATGCATGTAACAAAAACATGCTGAACTATGAGCATGAAGCCAAGGACAATGGAGAAACGACAGACAGAAACTTTAGACAAGGCACAATGTATGAAACATGCAGGTCTTCTCACCTCTGAAATATAAAGTTTAAAACAAATAATTTATGCCTGCAGGATTATCCTCCCTACATGTATGTATTTGTCATATTATCGCAGGCAGCACAATAAATCCAGTTACCTGAATCTCCCATCTCTTATTTGAGATTCTGCTAGGAGATATGTTCCTCTTTGGTGAAATTCTGTGTAGAAACACACCCTGTTGTTGCTTTGGAACACATTCTATTTTCTTTTCAGTTTCACCTGAAAAAAAAATCATTGTATAATATATTTATATTTATTTTTTATTTTGTGGACACAGATGATGCCCCCGCTTCCATATCATATAGTTATAAAGGGATATAACTGAAGAATGGTAAAAGTGACGCTACCCAAATTTGAACTTGATCTGAGTTTTGTGGTAATAAGCATTGTGTGTATGTCTCATAACATTTGGTTGAGGCTAATTTAAGTAGAGAACAAAAACTAATAAAATGCTTCGCTGGGAGCAGCTTGATACGACCGCAGAGGTCGAACTCTGAACAGTTGGAGCAAGTAAGGACACAACTTTCAAGCTTGATACCCACTGAATTTGGATTGTGATTAAATATTTGACACAGCATAGGTTTCTGACACAGAATGAATGTGGTCTAAGAACTTATAAATTATTAATTGACCTATTCAAACCATATCATTATTATTTGTTTTTACATATAAATCAGAAATAACCAATTTAAAATGGAAAATTTTAAAGAAAAAAAAAAATTTTTGAACCCCTTATGATTCATCACCACCAAACTCAATCTAAGCCTTCCCTTTATGGTATGGTACCTTGCAGTACAATTTCAGAGAGATCCATACACTTGAACACAAGTTATTGTCTGGAAACTTGAAAAATGCTTGTTTTTTTGCTCCTTTTTGGCCCCAAATTCCTAAACGTTTAGGGCAATTACCCCCAAACTCAAACCCAGCTTTCCCTTTGTGATATGGAACCTTGTAGTACAATTTCATAAAGATCCATACACTTAGACACAAGTTATTGTCCTGAAACTAGAAAAATGCTTGTTTTTTGCCCCTTTTTGGCCCCTAATTCCTAAAATTTTGAGGCAATTACCCCAAAAAACCAATCCCAGCCTTCCCTTTGTGGTATGATACCCTGTAGTACAATTTCAGAGAGATCCATACACTTAAACACAAGTTATTGTCATGAAACTAGAAAAATGCTTGTTTTTTGCCCCTTTTTTGGCCCCTAATTCCTAAAATTTTGAGGCAATTACCCCCAAAATCAATCCCAGCATTCCCTTTGTGATATGGAACCTTGTAGTACAATTTCATAAAGATCCATACACTTAAACACACGTTATTGTCTGGAAACTAGAAAAATGCTAATTTTTGGCCCCTAATTCCTTAACGTTTTGGGCAATTACCCCCAAACTCAATTCCAGCTTACTCTTTGTGATATGAAACCTTGTAGTACCATTTCATAAAGATCCATACACTTAAACACACGTTATTGTCTGGAAACTAGAAAAATGCTTAT
The DNA here is from genome assembly GCF_021869535.1 of Mytilus californianus. NCBI lineage: Eukaryota > Metazoa > Mollusca > Bivalvia > Mytilida > Mytilidae > Mytilus > Mytilus californianus. The sequence goes on from NW_026262581.1 coordinate 2,823,661, forward strand.
TTTTGGCCCCTTTTTCCTAAACTGTTGGTACCATAACCCCCAAAATCGATCCCAACCTTTCTTTTGTGGTATTGAACCTTATGGTAAAATTTCATAAAGACCCATTCACTTAAACTAAAGTTAGAGTGCGAAAACCAATGTGTCTTTGGACGACGACGATAAAACAACGACGACGACGCCAATGTCATACCAATATACGACCACAAAATTTTTTTGCGGTCGTATAAAAATTCAGCAATTTTTCTATTTGTAAACACGCATAACTCTAGAATGGTTGTGTTTACGTTTTACAACATTTGGTTGAGACAAACTAAATAAATTCAGCAATTTTTATGTTTATAAAGGAACATACATGTAACTCTAGAACAGTTAAAGTGTTGCCACCTAATTTTGTACTTAATCTGTATTATGTAGTAATAAGCATTGTGTATAAGTTTCATAACATTTGGTTGAGGCAAACTCAAGTTAGAGAATGGAAACAAAAAAATTGTACTTGAACTTTACTGAGTTTTGTGGTAATGAATATTGTGTATAGGTTTCATAATGTTTGACTGGGGAAAACTTCAGTTACAGAATGGAAACTAAAAATTTTGCAATCTTTCGATTTATAAAGGGGCATAACTCAATAATGGTTAAAGTGACACTACCCAAATTCAACTTGATCTGTGTTTTATCAGTGGAAGTCAAAATTAAACATTGCATTGTATAAAGCATTGATTGTAGTTGATTCAACTATAATCATGGTCAAAGGAAGATAACTCCAATTTTAAAAATATATTGTAAACTTGATATTTAGAAGAAAATAAAAATTTTGCAGTTTTTCCATTTATAAAGGAACATAACTCTAGAACAGTTAAAGTGATGCCACTTAAGTTAGAGAACGGAAACTAAAAATTTTGCAATTTTTCCTTTTATAAAGGGGCATAACTCTAGATCAGTTAAAGTGATGCCACCAAAATTCAAACTTGATCTGTGTTTTGTGGTAATAAGCATTGTGTATAAGTTTTATAACATTTGGTTGAGGAAAACTTAAGTTAGAGAACGAAAACTAAAATTTTGCAATATTTCCTTTTAAAAAGGCCCTTAACTCTAGATCAGATGAAGTGACGCCACCAAAATTCAAACTTGATCTGTGTTTTGTGGTAATAAGCATTTTGTATAAGTGTCATAACATTTGGTTGAGGCAAACTCAAGTTAGAGAACAGAAACCAATTTCGGGACGTACGGACGGACGTAAGTACGTACCTAGATGGACGTACGTACGTACCTAGATGGACAAGGGTAAAACTTAATGCCCCCTCCGCTACGGCTGGGGCATAAAAAAACAACAATGCTCTGTTTTCACATCATAACATTTGTCTAACTTTTTGAGTAAGCAACTTGTTAATCTTTGGTAGATATCCACTGCTTACTTTTTTAAATCATTTGTTATGTAGAGATTATGACAATGGTTTATATTTCATAGATGAAAATAATACTTTATATTTTGAGTACATGCATGTTTTTTATAAACTTTCTAAAAATTATAATGTATATGTTCAAAATAGCTTATTTCATAATATATGTTTTACTGGAGGTCTAACGAAGCAGGCTATCAATTCTGAAGAAAAACTTTTTGACAATACATTATTTCCATTATAACTTTTTAGTCAGATTAGCGGTTCTCATTAACAAAATTATTATAAATTTTTGCTACATGTATATACTCTATGTTTCAAATGAATATTGGTTCGATAATTCTACAGATCTTTCAAATTTCTTTTCTAATACAGTTGCTATGCTGGTTATCTACAAAAATGTATTTAAGTACATGTAATGTCAAAGTACTGACACATTTTCTCATTTAACAGGTCAACAAGTTGTGTTCTATTTGTTCCATCTAGCAATCATCATTGTTTGAAATAAGCTCTGAAGGAGAGAGGACCATTGAGGACTTGGAACACCAAATCTCCTACATAATTTTTTCTCCATCTTTTAACTTATCACCCTTCAAAAACAAACATCAAATGTATCTACCAAATTTGAATGTTGACTTTTGTATTGTGTGGTACATGTAGAGCTATCCCACTGAAGATAACCCAACTCATATGTCTTAATTCGTGTCTTGAATGAGATGTTGTGCAATGTATTCCCTCACCCTGATTATACATAAACAAAAAAAGTTCAGGCTCATAGGAGGAAATAATTAAAGTGATTGAAATCACTTAAGGCAAGATTGGACGAGTACATAGAGTCAACAGAACTTTACAATCTGACCATCTAAATTTTATAACAGAGAATTATATTAGAGAATCTGTAATGTATCATCTATAAACTTACAGTATTATTTATTTCTGTCCTAAATTAGTTTTATATTTTACCTGTTAACAAAGAATACAAATGTATATTTTACTTCCTTCTTCCATCAAGGAAGCAATAAAAGTGTATCAAATCAATTGACATGGAGTACAAATGAACTTCAGAATATTCCCTAGCTCAAATATAATATAAAACTGGTATCAGATATATAAATATCCAAAACATTTAAAAATAAATAATGTTTAAGTGACTGTACAGTGTAAATGATATACAATGTATGTAATTTAGTATTAAATCCCCTGTACAAATACAATACAATGTATATATATAATAATAACCTAGTAAGTGTTTGTACATTTATGCAATATAAACATAATTGGGCTAATCAACCATTTTCAAGGTAGAATATTAAATGTAAGTAAATAGTTGTCAACCTTAACTCAAATTTAATCCAAAATTAAAATAGAAGTAGCATGTAGAAGCAGACTTTAAACAAGAGAGCAAAAGCAGAATTGTCTTGCCTGCCTAATTGATTACATGTATGTTTCAATTTTGCGTTGAAAACCTTTATAAGATCAAGGTCTCATTCCATACACCTATACTGTAATAAAGATAACCTATTACTTTTAGTATAAATGTACATGTGCATTGCACATCAGAAACAGTCCAACTCACAAAAACTTAACATTGACCAATTTCAATGAACCATGAAAATGAGATCAAGGTCAGATGAACCCCATAAGATGGACATGTACACCTAACAATCATTCTATTGCTTTAAGCATCTGAGAAATGGATGAAATCACGAAAATTTAACATTGATCAGTATACCTTGGAATTAGATGAAGGTCAATTGAACCATATGTGTGACAGACATGTTTACATGTACCTCAAAATGCAGTTAGAAAGCAAATTTCAGAAATCTGCATTTTCACAGGAAATGAGACCAGGTGGAATACTGATGCATTAAGCTTTTTTTCAAGCATTTAACATTTGTCAACCTGTAACATTGTCATCACAGGCATTTAACATTTGTCAACCTGTAACATTGTCATCACAGATCAGTAAAAGATAAGCTCCTTTTTCTCATAGTAATTCGTGCAAATCTGTAAAAATCAGAATAACTGTAGTCAAAGAACTTAGAATTGGTTATATGATTTGAATTTATATTCAATTTTTTGCTTTTGAGCAATACACTATGCTGTTTCAAATTGCCCCCCCCCCTCCAAAAAAAATTTACCCCCCCTTTTTTTTGGCTTTTATGCAATACACTATGCTGTTGCGAATTGACCCCCCCCCCAAAAATTTTTTTTTTCACCCCCCTTATTTTTTGGCAAACAAATTTTTTTTCACAAAAAAAAAAAAAATATTTGAAGAAATTTTCTTTTTAATTTCTGAAATCTGTAATGAGAAAAAAAATTGTCCCCCCCCCCTCCCCACAATTTCTTTTTAACCCCACCCCGCCCCAATTTTTTTCACATCCCCCTCCCCTTTTTCCAAAAAAAAAATCTTTCCCTCAAGATAGGGTCTTTATCTCAATTCAAATTCCAATGGAGTTTGCAACCTTAATTACCCATTTAAATCCATCATAAAAGTCTTAAAATAGAAAATGACATACATAATCATGTCTAAAAATAATATATCTTTAATCAGCATTTTTATTAGTAACTTCTAAAAATTAATTGACAGCTAATCACTACAAGACAATACAAAATTTCTTTATACATAATTTTAAAGCAGTGTAAGGGAGGTAATCCAAATTTATAACATTGTACTTAAGAGTGATTGTCTATTAACAAGGAAACCCTTGTTTTTTCCCCTTTTTTGACCCTAATTCCTAAACAGTTTGAGCCATTACCCCCCAAAGCCAATTCTAACCATCCCTTTGTGGTATGGAAACTTGTTGTACAATTTCAGAGAGATCCATACACCGTTCCACAAGTTATTGTCTGAAAACTAGAAAAATGCTTATTTGGGCCCCAAATTCCTAAACTGTTAGGACCATAACCCCCAAAATCTAACCCAACCTTCCTTTTGTGGTTATAAACCTTGTATTTAAATTTCATAGATTTCTATTAACTAATACTAAAGTTATTGTCTGGAAACCAAGTGTCTTCGGACGACGACGACGTGATACCAATATACATGTACGACCACAAAATTTTTTTGCGATCATATAAAAATGGTACATGTATATTTAAAAAAGGCATTTAATCAAAAGTTAATAACATGGCTCTGTATAAAACATGCAAAGAGATATACATGTAGGTGTATATATATGATATACATGTAGCATCAAATATGACTGTTAAACAGTCCCATAGCTCTTGGACTACAAACCAGAAAGTTTTCAAAACAAAAGCTAACTAGAGCTAGTGCATGACATTAAAAAATGCCTTTTATTTGTTGAATGGTCAAAGTCCCATAACTTTGGAATGACAAATCAGGAAAATTTTAAATCGAACAGTATGTTTCAGGCGTCACCACACTTCGAATTTTAAGAAGTGACTTCTCCCTGGACGCCAAACAGGGAGAAGTGAAGACCCAACAGGAAGAATTGAAGGATTGCGTTAATGTTTATGAATTGAATTTCCCAGCATCTATACCTTTATCATTTTCTGAGCTTTTTTTGTGAAAACTGTTTAAGGTGTTATTTCCTTGCCTTGTGGTCTAAATGAATTGTTCCAAGGATTTGAAAATTATACATTGATCAAATTTTGCTGCATCACAAAGGTCTTCATAGAAAAGTCTGGTTTTGGTTTGCTTACAATTGTGCTTAACAACATTAAATAAAGCAAGAACTTATGACCCCCTTTCCAAAATTAAAAAAAAATATCCAATTGCTAAGTAAGTTTTATTACTTTGAATACAGTATCACTCTCTTTCATTTCCAAGACCATAATAAATAGATATACATTTTGTATTTTTTTCGTATTATCATTATACTAATTGGAATTCAGAAGTAAAACAAATTTTGTCACTTCATGTTGAAGAAGTACATTGTATAGTGAAACTCAGGTAATTTCAAAAAGTGTGCGATTCAATGTTTGTGGGATTTTCATGGAAAAACCTGCTTTCCATCATTGAGTAGAAGTTACGAGTCTTAAAACATGACAAAATCACAACAACAAAAAACAATTGGAAACGGTGTGCAAGTCAGAACCAGAAATAATGTTTGAAGGACTTTTAGCTAAAACAAAACACATGCAGCAGTATGAAACACCAAATCTGAACCAATAGCCTATTACATTTTGTAGTTTAAACATCGTTATGCTGGTTCCCGGCTGACAACTTCACTTTGTTCTAATGATAAATACAAGTGGATTCCTGTTTATGTTATACTTATCAGTTAATATTGATTTTGAATTAAAATTGCATATTAATATGGATTAGGTAAATTATAGGAGTTTTGAAAAGAAATAAAGGCGTCCTCTACAATTCCATTAACAAACATGACAGAACTTAAACAAACATGGCAAAATCGAGGTTTTCTCATATTTCTTGCTTATTGTACTCTACAATACAATACACCTTATCGCTATTTAGTCCAATCCGGAAAAAACAGTCATTTAGACAACTTCCTGTTTGGGTCAACAGGCCGCAAACAAAGGTCATCAGTAACGAGCTGAGGGAGGGAAAAATTTAGAAAGCGATCAATAGGAAACTTTGATAGATTATGATCCACTTTTTCCAAACTCAAATTAAAGTCAAAAAAATATTGTGTTTGAAGTATTTACGATGTTTAAACAGGTCTCATTAAAAAGTATCATGCATGGTGCATTGTTTAAACAGGGTCCCAGATAGCGTCAACTGGATGAAAAAGTTGTGTAATTTTAGAACTTATCCGGAATGGAATAAATAGCGATTAGGTGTATACTCACCCTACCTGGCTGTATTTATTTTGGTATAAAAATCCCACGACAATTCAAGGGGGGGGGGGGGGGGGGGTAACATTAAATATCAGAATCACATGAATCATGTGCATTTGGATCAAGAATTTTTTCAAAAATTATGAAGTGACATGTACATTCATTGGGTTTTTTCATAACTGAAAAATGAGGAGCAACATAAACTTCTCCTTGAAGCTTTTATAGAGCTAAGTCAGGAATCTTACTGTGATAACATTGCTCACTTCAACTAGCTTGGTGACCCCTGTAAAATGATGTAAGAGTATATATATATATATATATTACATATATTGTATGGCGTAGCATTCCTCTTTTTTCATTGGGTAGACTAGTACGATCACATGATTCAAAGAATATTCCATGTATCTGAAGCCTTGTTTATATTATTATATAAATTAAGAAGGACTTTCACTTAGTCAATACGTTATAATATATGGACCTATAACATAATATTGACACTTGGACTTCTTCCTCTGTCGATATTATCTAAAACAGGTCCATATATAACCTATTGACCTCCTCAAAAGTCCATAATTGATAAATATCTGCTAACAAGTTCCAATGAAAATTTGTCAATTCCTTTTGTCATATGATGAACCTCAACTCCGTCAGACAGGAAACTATACATTTGTTTAAAAGTTAGATCTGAATCAACTGTACGTTCCATAGCATAAGTATCCTGGTAACAGGTTACATATATGCGTCTTCAAAATAGAAAAGGAATATCAACAATAAAATCATTTTTTTACTGTACATTTTTGACAGGGCTGTGTCATTTTTCTGCACGCTTTTCATAAACAAACAATCAAAATTTTGTTCAGGTGTATGTTTTATTTCTCATATAACATCGCTACTGATTTACAGAACCTACTTGCATGCTGACTTTTTCTTATTTCTATATAAGATATTCTGTTTTCTATTTTCTGTTTTGGTCAATCAAAACCGGAAATGGGATCGAAGGCGCCACCCGTTGGAAAGAATTAAAATAGTATGCAATTTATAAGTCTCCTAATTCTTGGTGCACCGCCCTTCTTTCTTTCGTTCTTTTTTTTCTCTTGGAATTAAATTCCTCCACTTTCTGAATAACCACTGATACATGTATATATGTGTAGCAGTAAGCAACGGGATAAAATACAAATAATAGAACTTCTTTTGCAGGTGCGAGGAGCATTACCGTGAGACTCGATTATTGCATGACGTCCCAATGGTCTGAAATCAAGGCATCCGAGATATTAAATTCAATAAGTGGATATTCGTTTGAATAATAGTTTAATTTCATTGCGTTGCCAATTATGTATCCGGCAGTAAAATTGCAAACTAACAGCTTCCTCGAAAAAGCTTGTGCATGATTGAAAATATAATAGCTTTAGAGACGGCAAAATAGCCTCTTAGTTACTATTTTACCGTCTCCGGCAAAACAGCCTCCTTAGCGCTATTTTGCCGCCCCCTGCAAAATAGCGATTTATATAGAGTTTTGCTCAGCATTTTGCCGATCTTAATTTATATTTCTATTCAGATGATATGAAATAATCGTTTTATTGCGTAACCGATAGTCAAAGTAGTGAAAGTTGTGAAATCAAATCAGAGAGAGATGACAGTCAGCTCGAAAATTGTATTGAACTCTATATAATCGATCTCGATTATAATTTTATCACCTATACAAGTGAAAAATACGGGAGACCAAAGGGAACTACCCATGCAAAAAGCGGGTACGAAAGACAAAGAGCTGATTCCTTTTGATCAAAAAGCTTCTAAAGAGGCTGACATGATTTTTCGTAGATATAATTATGGTGGCCGGTTAAGGACATTTCGCGTTTTCGCCCTTCATATTTTATAGGGCGAAAACGCGAAATATTTTTTCTTTCCGATTTCGCGTTTTCGACTTTGCGTTTTCGCGTTTTCGACATCGCAATTTCGAGTTTTTGCGTTTTTGCCATATAGAATATGAAGGGCGAAAACGCGAAATGGCCTTAACAGGCCACCATATAGAATGGCCAAGTCAGTGGGAAAAGGATTGCAAAGTCAGCGCCGTTGATGACGAAACCCGCTCTGAAATCATTTCAAGTTCATGTCTAGACAAACTAGTGAATATAAAGTTGATAAAGATATAGTGTACAGACGATGCATGGCAATCTATTGACAGCATTTGTTCTATCAAAGTTGAATTTAATATATATATCTGCAATTTTGGCAAATAGAGTGATGCATACCGCATCAAGAAACAAGTGTTATGTGCAGTTCATGTCTGCAGTGGCAGCATCTTTTTTGTTGAAGGCTAAAAAATGTAAAAAATGTCAGGCACTGGCTTTCTAACACTTGTATTAGCATTTTGAGGTTGTTGAAGCCGAAACCGGCAAAATAGGGCTAAGGAGGCTATTTTGCAGGAGCCGGTAAAATAGCCACTGCCTTTATCTAAAAGGCCACTTGCCGTGCCAAAGCTGATTACATATAAAATTGGTTTAATGTGGCATTCATAACAACAACAATTAGGGAATTCTATATTTCAGACTAAACATTTTGGTGTAATATATCATAGAAACATTGGAAAGGTATGTTATTATTCTAAATCACCCGCATTTTTACCTTTTTATCATTTCGGTACATATTTAGTACCAATAAGTATGTGTTCTGGAATTACTATCGGTGCATTTTATTTTCCTTAGACATTTGTTTATTGTTTTATCCTTTTTGTTTGTTTGTTTGTTAATGTTAGAAAAGTTTTGCCGATTCCCACGAAATCTGGAAAATTCGTGAATTTAAGCGTATTAAACTTTGATCATTTAATAATCCTTTATATATATTTGAAAAACGATTTTTTAAACTTATCGCACACAATTGAAGTGTTGCTCTGAAGTACTGGTTACTGGGCTGATGAAACCCTCGACAGGGACTTACAGTCCACTACAGCAGAGGTATCGACCCAGTGGTAGTAATAACACTAACGGTACCAATTATATTGCACCAGATGAGCATTTCGACAGTTAATGTCTCTTCAGTTACTCAATGCAAAATTAATTTACAATCCAATTGAAACCTTATACCAACATTGGAGAGCAGACAAAATCCAAAAAATGACCACAAGTAAAGCAAAACCTAGACAAAGAACCAGAGCTATTGCATTCCTTAATTTTGAAAAATTATTTCGAAATTTTAAAACAGAAAATTAAAAAAAAAACAATATCCGTATTTTGATGCTAGTGCCAAAGTTCTGGATACTGGGCTGGTGATACCCTCGGGGACTACTGTCACCGAATGAGACTTAATTTTATAATTACCATGATCAACACGACTGGTGCCACTATAGAGGAGTAGGGTCTGCCTCCCCTTTAGGGGCTCATGAGAACACGCTTCGGATACTTTTATTTGGGATTTAGCTTCAATATTATTAGTGATATGATTACATATCGGTCAGCATTTTCGAATAATATAGAGTTACATAACAGGAGGGTCCGTTGATCTGAGTATATGGGTTCCGTTTATCTAAATTTATTGAAGAAACCACTGAAGATCAATTGGAATTCTTATAGTATTATGCATGATATGTTTTATTATGAAAGATACATCATCGTCATGTTAAAAAATTATAAAGGTTTTTGTATATCAATACCATAAAACAATACTCAAGTATACTTGAAATGTCAAGTAATGAAGGCGTGTTACTCAATCACAAATGTATTTTGGACTTCTCCTTTTTTACGTTGATGCTTACATATTAAGAGAGTTGGAAGGAAAACAATTAAGAGACAGAACAGTCCTATCGTCATGGTTTGTCTGAGTTGAGACCCCCCCCAAAAAAAAAAAACAAAAAAAAAACGGAATGTTACAGCTGTCGAAAAGCAATATTTATCTTCGATCAGCAATAAAAATAAATTTTATAACATTTAATTACTATTGATATAAAACAAACAGCCAATTGTATTTATTGATGAAAGAGGCATTGGTTAGGAATAGGTATACTCAGTTTTAATCTAATAACCACATTGGTGGTCTTGTGGTTGTGTGCTCGACTAAGATGCGGTATGTCGTGGGTTCGATCCCGGTCAGGTCTAAACAAAGACTTAACATTGGTATTTGCTGCTTCTCAGCCAAAAACTCGGCATTTAGGAGTAAGAGCAAAGACTGGTCGGCTAGCAGGCCGAACTTGTGAACTAGCATGTTAAGAATCCAGCTGAGCGTGTCGGTCTATTACAAAGCAGCTCTCATATTCATATGACATTAACTTTTTCTAATCCTGAATGTGCCTTTAATTTACCACAGGACGTTTAACAGCCATCCATCATCATGATGTCATTTTGATTGTTACATACCTTCAGCGTTATTGTTGTTAAAAGTATAAAAGAGACGGAAGATACCAGAAGGATATATATATAAAAAAAAAAAGAAAAACCGACAATACCATGGCAAAAACTAAAACAAAACCGACAATACCATGGAAAAAACTAAAACAAAACCGACAATACCATGGCAAAAACTAAAACAAAACCGACAATACCATGGAAAAAACTAAAACAAAACCGACAATACCATGGAAAAAACTAAAACAAAACCGACAATACCATGGAAAAAACTAAAACAAACGATGAAAAGACAAAACACTACATAGAAAACTAAAGAATGAGCAACACGTACCCAATAAAAAATCTGGGGTGACTTCAGAGTACACGTTTAAAAAAATCAAGACAAACAGCAGTCTACATAGAAATGGAAAGTGTGTAGATGTAAGTCAAGATATGAGGCAGATTTATCTGTAACTTTTCTATCTTTTATTTCAAATCTATGGCATAGATTCGTACAACTTAGTCACCAAACATTGAATCATTAAGTGAGAGGAAATAATCTATATAGGGGAACGTGAAGTTAAGGGATATATGCTATAGTTTTTTGTCATTCTTCCTGATAAGCTCTTGTATGAATTATGCTCAAAGAAAGGATCAAGTCAACAAGAACAGGAGCATACCTGTATCTTGTTTTTGTTAGATGTATTTCTGCTTTGTATCGATCTGATGAGTTAAGCCCTTTTCATCTGATTTTTATAGTTTGTTCTTATGTTGTACTGTTACACCACTGTTCCAGGTTAGGGGAGGGTTGGCGCGCCTTGAAACTAGTTTAACCCCGCCACATTCAGTATGTGCCTGTCCTAAGTCAGGAGCCTATAATTTAGTGGTTGTGGTTGTTGCTGTATATCATTTTTGTTTTTCGTTCATTGTTTTGTACATAAATCAGGCCGTTAGTTTCCTCGTTTGAATTGTTTTAAATTTGTCATTTCGGGGCCTTTCATAGCTGACTATGCGGTATGGTTTTTACTCATTGTTGAAGGCCGTACGGTGACCTATAGTTGTTAATTTCTGTGTCATTTGGTCTCTAGTGGAGAGTTGTCTCATTGGCAATCATACCACATCTTCTTATTTTTATAGTTGGTTCCATTGGGTATGCCGATTGTCATGTCTTCCAAGCGTTACAAATATGTTGTAAATTCAAAAAAACCTCAAGCATCTTATGTCAGTTTCAGAGAATTTGTTGTTTGAATCAGGGTGGTTTTCTAAACAGTTAAATTTATCCTTACCTTAAACAAGATATTTGTATCTAAATTGCTCATTCTTTTTCATAAAACAGAGTTGGACTAATTCTTCAATTTGCATTTAAAGTTTTTAATGAGGAATACTGGCGTGAACGGTAGAGAAGGCAAATGTTTTAATACTATTGCAAGAGAAATGAGAATTAGATTGAATGTACTGTAAAAGATATTCTGAGGTTTTCAATATCAATCTAGAGAAGGTAGTTTCGTAATGACTCTGAAGCCCAGTTTTTATTGCTAATTGAATACAAGTTGACGTTAATAACTTGAAAGGGGTTTCGTTTAAAGTTGTGTCTCCAATTTTTGAATTTGGCACACCGTATCTATGCATTTATAGGTTAACACATTTCTACAAAATGTGTCGCAGACAATGTTCAGGCCACTAGCAATAACATAGACATGGCAGACATAAGGATTAAATAGGAACGGGAGCTAGCACAGTCGCTATCAGAAGTTTAAGACTTGAAGTCGTCAATAATGAGATTTTGCAACGTGTACATATTTTTTTATAGTTATAAAGACTTCTTAAGTATAAACTGAATCATAATTTTGAAATACGTTTTCGCCATGACAAAACATAAAAAAAAAACAAGAAAATGTAGCAATAGATCCCCATGCTGCGCTCGCACTATCATGTGTCCATGTTTAGTTAACCATGAAATCGGGGTCAAAATCTCACTTTGGCATTAAATTTGAAAAGTTTGCTTTTCAATGAACATTTGTACTAAGTTTCAAGTTGATGTGAACATAACTTCATGGTAAACTAACTATACCTTACCCGAAAACTTATCCTACTAAAACAAACTAACGGACGGGCTGAAAAACGGACGGACGCACAGACCAGAAAACGTAATTCACCCTCTACCGTAGGCGATGCGTTTTTAAATCTTCAAAGGTTGATTTAAATAACTAAATATCTTACTTGGTGAAGAACCATAATGATTCCAACGACAAATACACATAAAAGATGATATCATTAGATTACTACACTTTTAAATCGACAACATATTTGTCTAGTTTGGTGGATTGATATTTCAACAAACAGTCTCAAATGATTTCTAAATGTGCAGCCCTACTGACAAACCCTATTTTAGTATACATGTGAATCAGACATCATATATAATCTCCTCAAAGAGAAAAAAAAAAACATTTTGCCTTTTTTTTCAAATCAATGTTTATGTATATTCCGTCAGAAAGTAACACACCTTTCAAATAAACTCGTCATTAATACCAGGATTTGTACGTCAGACGCGCGTTTTGTCTACAAAGGACTCATCAATGAATCAAAAATGTTAAAAAGGCCAAATAAAGTTAATTTAGCATTTTGAATTGTTTAAAATAAAAAAAGAAATGTAAATAACACTTTATAATATCATGCGTCCGAAGCGCTTCTCTGGATTTACCTTCACCAGGAACGCTCAAACGCGGTCGAATATTTGAAAGCCAATGATGTGTAAGAACCGAAAAAGAGCTATATAACCAAAAAAATACCTAAAAATAATAGACATTTAGTTTCTTGATAATTTCCAAATTAACGGACATTTAAAAAAAAAAGGTTTGTTATAGATTATGTCAGTACCGAAGAACTCACTACTGAGCTGATGATAATACCCTCGGGAACTGAGTCCACCAGCATCGGTATCGACCCAGTGCTATAAAAAAATGGAAAAACACACTTTATAATCTCATGCGTCTGAAGCCCTTTTCTAGAATTTATCTTCATAAGGAGCTTAAAGCCGAATATTTGAAAGCAGATGATAAATTATGTACCGAAACAGTTGAAAAGCTAAGGATTTGTTTTACACAAGGAATGGTTTACCTTAGCTGTATTTGGCAAAACTTTTTCGGAATGTTGGGTCCTAAATGCCCTTCAACTTCATACTTGATTTGGCTTTTTAACTTTTTGATTCGAAAGTCACTAATGAGTCTAAATGCGTGTATGGCGTACAAAATTATAAGCATAGTATCTTAGAGGATTTTTTTCTCTAATATCCCAATGAACTTGACATTAAAAATACTTTTCAAACTATAAGGTCAAATTTTTGATACCTTAAAAATGAAAAAAAAATTCCTTAACATTTCATAAGACAATTTTATAAATTTATATTATAAATGAGTGAAAATATAGGAAAATGTTAATCAGACAGCAATCTTAAAACCTTATAACCAGAACAGATTTTCAAATAGGTGGGGTATATAGGGATTAACATGTTCGTCTGTTCGTCCGTGCGTCAGTAATTTTTTGTTTCAGATTGATAATTTAGGTACTACTTAGTCAAAAACTTTGAAATTTCATCACAATGTCATGGACCAAAACACAAAGTTTACGATTTCGGTGGTTTTTGCATTTAGAAAGGAATCACAGCTTAGCATGCGGAAGATATATTCCTTAATTTAAAATAACTTCCAAACCTTTGTAAAAACACAATATCCGTATTTTCATGCCAGGACTGAAGTACTTGCGACTGGGTTGGTGATACCCTCAGTAGCAACCAGTCCACTAGCATAGGTATTTATTAAATAAATGGCACCAAATTTAAACTGCACCAGATGCGCATTCCGACAATAAGTGTCTATTCAGTGATGCTCGAGGCCAAAATATTTTAAAATCCAAAACTTTGATTTAATAATATTTTATTGCATTAATCAAGCAATAGGATTGGACACAAGTTATTACAACTTATATTAAGTCCTCTCCTTACATATACAATACACATATATGATGACAGCAAACACATAAATAATATAGCTTCGGTTATAGAAAATAAAGGAAGGGTAACACATTGGTATGGCAAAAGAAGAAAAAACTTTAAATAAAAAAGCTAATAGAACAGGAGAAAAAAAAACAGACAAAAAAAATGAAGAGCCTATAGACAAAAAATACAAAAAGAGAAGACAAAGCCGGGTAAGGATTCAGAGCTTTGACTGAGGGAGATATATTCCTTAATTTAAAATAATTTCCATTTTCATGCCAGTGCCGAAGTATTGAGTATACTAGGCAGGTGGTTCCCTCAAGGACGAACAGTCAACCACCTAAGGTATCGAGCCAGTGGTAGTAATACCATTAATGGTACCAATATTACCAGATGCGCATTTCGACAATAAATGTCACTTTAGTAATTCTCTAGGCCAAAATATTTGAAAAATAAATAAATAAACAAAAAAATGTCGAGCTTATGCCGCTTTGTTACCTTGTAAATTAGAATTTCTTCGGTTTCCGTATGATAATAAAGTACCGTTTGACCAAATATTTTAAAATTCAAATATAATTTAGTGGACCTAAAATTCAGGTCAAGTTTTATTTCTATAGTTCGTCCAACAACTAATTTCGTTATACTTTGCTCATGTTCTCCTAAACATAATGACTACATATCTGGTCAACAGTTTGACAAAAAGAAGTTTCAATGTGTGAGCGCTTGTCTATGGAAGCTTAAATGGGTCAAAAGTTTATAATTCATATTGACATATTTAAGTCAAAATCTATAAAACATTTCTACAAGTTAACTTAAATATGGGTTCTTGTTGAGTTGGTATCTCTCTAAATATCAACAAATCAACCTAATTTTGTAAACATGTCGAGTGAACAAAGTATACATAACATATCATTGGTAAAACATGATATTATCTGTGTGGAGTATATAATTTGTTTTCATCTTGTTTACTTTTAAATGTCATTTTGACGACACAACTTCTCAACAAGTGGACAAGTAACAAGTCATCTTATCGTGTTGTTTAAAATATATATACTTATTCTAAGTCAGATTGTCTTAAAAATAACAGCATATTAGCATATATGATGTAAATTTGACTATAAATGCCAAAGACGAGCCATACAGTCTAAAGTTACTGTGCTTCTACAGATCTTTGCTAGGCTAGTGGAAAGGATACAATGCTTCGGACAATGTCTTTCAAGGTATGTTGATCCATTTCTCAGTACTAAATATCGAATTAGGATCGCGTGAAAGTTAAAATACATATTGCCATATTTGACTATGAAACTGAAAAGGTGTTACCGGTAAAATATGCAGTCAATGGTATTGCAATGTTTTGATAGTACGAACAACTAATATCCAAATCCTGCAGAAGCTCCTTAGGATATACCATGGGTTGTAAAAAGTAAAAAGTAAACAATAATACCGAACTCCAGGTAAAAAATCTAAATGGAAAGTCCTTAATTAAATTGTAAAATAATAAAAAGCTCAAACATATCATGCGAATGGAAAGCAACTGTCATATTCCTGACTGGGTGCAGGCATTTTTGTGTGTGTAGAAAATGGCAGAATAAACCTGTTTTTGAAGCTAGCTTAACCTCTCATTTTGATAACAGTCGCATAACATTCCTTTATATATGTAACAGGGTTAAATTTTGATTGTAATTTGTGCACTTTAATATCTGTAGTAATTGGTCAGTTTTCTGTAGTGCAGAACTTATATAAACACAACAGATGTGGTATGAGACAACACTCTATTCAAGACCCAAAGCAGTAAACATAACCAATTGTAGGTCACAGTGCGGCCTTCAATGTAGATCCTTGACCCACACCGCCATGTAAGCTATAAATGGTCCCAAAACTATTAATGTGAAACAATTCAGGCGGACAAACTAACGGCCAGATTTATATATAAACACAATAAACGAAAAACAAATAGTACACTCAGTAACAAGCGACAACCACTAAAATTACAGGCACCTGACTTGGGACAGGTACATATAGTATATGTGCAGCGAGGTTAAACGTATTTGCTGGATCTAAACCCTTCCTCTAACATGGGACAGTGGTGTTACAGCACAACAGAATAACAAACATTTAAAACTCTTTTGAAATGGGTTTAACTTATCAGACTTTTACCACGTAACATAAAGTAACCAACCAATGAATAAACAGGTTAGATAACACAATTAATCATAAAGGACACCACGAAGAAAATAATAAGAAATTAATAGTAACATCGGACAACTAAAACAAAGTAAACATCTGTGAGTACTCGCAGTTACTGAAAGCTAGTTCAAAACCCAAAACAAATGATAAAGAAATCATGTGTCCTAGACTAAATACCAATCAATATACATCCAAAGTAGTTGGTGTATAGACGTCATAACATCCCGAGAAGACATGACATTGTACAATACAAAAATAAAAGTGAAGACAGGTTGTGGGACCGTATGGGTTCATAGTACTATAAATATATATATCTATAGCTATGTTACAAGTATATAAAACACATTTTTAAATAGGCCTGTCTGTGTTTTTATACATCCCAAAAAAGTTCATTAACAAAAATATATATCTAGTAGTGTTTTAATTTATTGATAACAAAATCGATATCAGTACCGATAAAAACAATGTTCAAAGTTTTTATTACGATATTAATATGGTAACCTTTAAGAGTTAATTTATTCAAAGGGTCAATAAGTGTATAAGGTCGTTTATAAATTTTCGAGCTCTATAAACAATATTACCGTAAAAATTAGAATGCGAAATCCCGTTTTTTATAAGTTTTCTACAGTTACAGCCAAATGTTCTAACCAAATCTTTATATCTATTAAAGAGATTTGTGAATGATTTAAGAAATTTGTGGTAACGAAACCCTTGACGCAATAATTTACTAGTGATACACTGATTACGTTCGTTGAAATAAATTACCTCACTACAGACACGGGCATAGCGAACGAGTTGGGATATATAAACACCGTAAGATGGAGCAACTGAAACTTCGCCATCAAGAAAAGGAAAATTAACAATAGAGAATGAAAAATCGTCTCTTTTGTCGTAAATTTTAGTGTAAAGTTTATCTTGATAAATAGAAATATCTAAATCTAGGAATGGACAACTACTACTGCTGACATTAGATTTATTGAAAGTAAGCTCGTTTGGGAAATTTTGGCAGTATATTTAGAAAATTCTTGATTATTTAACGAAAAAATGTCATCAAGATACTGGTAAGTTTTGTTAAATTTTTCTATTAAAAAATGTAATATGTACATATTACAAGGTTTGTATTAGCATATAGGGATTCAAGGTGCTGTTGTCAGATTACAGATGTTTACATATAATGTATATGACTAACTATGTATTTTTTTTCAGGTAACATTCCTTGTGATGCATTTCTGTCTTGCTTGGGAAATGCCTGGATACATTGCAAACACCCAAGAACCTGTTCGCTATTATCATGATCTTCGGTACACTACGAAAGAAATATGTGGGTTTTTGATGTTAGTTCATAATATGTATTTTAGTATATCAACAATTAAGCGGATGAAAAGACGCCTGAACCTGAGAAGACGTCAAATACCTTTGCAAACAGTGATAAATTGTATTTTGGAACTTCGATGTCAAGGTTTAGTAAATCTGGGATATCGAGCAATGTGGCGACAGCTTAATATTTTTCGAGGTATACACCTGTTCCAAGAAGTCGTTCGAATATGCATGAGAGAAATAGATAGAGAGAATGTCGCCCTAAAGACCCAAAGAAGACTTATAAGAAGGCAGTATTTTAGTCTGAGTCCCAATTATTTAATACACGTGGCCGGATACGATAAACTTAAACCATATGGAATCGCAATTCATTGGGTGATCGACGGATTTTCCAGAAAAGTCCTGTGGCTAAAAGCTGGGCCATCAAACAATGATCCCAGATACATTGCAAACTTTTACATCAACTTCATCAAGGAAAATCGTCGCATTCCGGCTATTATCAGATCAGATGCAGGAACAGAAAATGTAATCATGCGAGATTTACAGATTGCCCTACGACTGGACCACGGTGATAGGGTGTGGGAGAAAAAAGCTTTTTAGTTGGGCCTTCACCTGCCAATTACGGAATCGAAAGACTTTGGGGCACGCTGAATATGCATTTTACACAGTTTTGGAGGAATGTGTTTGCTAAAATGCGTGACACTGCAGTCCTGAATAATCACAATCCTATCCATATTGAATGCATACGATATTGTTTTCATCCAATGATTCAGTCTCAGCTACAAGATTGTATGACATGATGGAATTCACACACTGTTCGTGCTCAACGCCGAAACCAATTATTAACTCCTACTGGCAAACCAGATGTACTATATTACCAACCTGAATTATTTGATAAAGTAGACCAGTCTTTCTCATTACCATGTACAGATCATGCAATAATTGAACCGGAAAATATGTTCACAGAAAGGTTCCCTTTCAGGGGATGTTCTGCAAATTTCATTGAAGTTGTTAACCTCTTGACAGGCTTGCCACCAAATTATACCCCTGTTCCACACACTGTTCGGGAAGCATTGGACTTCTTTAGTGTTTTAATTACTGTGTGTGACTTTTTTGACACGTAAACATTGTTTGTTAAAATATAGATTTCCATTTCTCAGTATATATCAGTTGTGTACTATGTATCATTTGTTTTCAAATCAGTTGATTTTTGAAAAAGAATTTGAGATGTAATATAAAGTCGATAAACCCACTTTTCAGGAATATTGCAATCTAAGTGTAAATTTGGTCTTTGAGTGGAATTAAGTCCTTAATTACGATTGCCCATTTGAGTTCCATACTAAATCATGAACTCTATGACTATTCATATTTTCACTCTTTCATTCGCTCACCTGACTCACTGATTCACTTTTTTGAAACTATTTCGCCAACTGAAACCAAACTTAGTTAGAATATACCTTTGGTGGTCCCCTTTATATAATATGTCTGACATGTCCGACCTTCATCCAAGATGGCCGCAATTTCAGTACATAGTTCAACATTGGACCCTATATGAAAAACCTTTTAATGGTCATCTTTTGTAAAACTATTTAGCCAGCTGGAACTAAACTCGGTAAAAAAATCCTTGGTTTGTCCCCTTTATTAAATGTGTCTGACATGTCCCATTCTATCCAAGATGACCGGAGTAGGACATAGTTTAACATTAAACCACATGGGAAACATGTTGATGGTCATCTTTCTGACACTAATTTTCAAACTTGAACCAAACTTTGTAAAAATAGTTTTTTGGGGTCCCCATTTGAAATGTGTTTGTCATGTCCGACCTTCATCCACGATGGTCAGAAGTACATGATATGCATCTAAATTTTGGCGATTTTTTTTTATCAAATAAAACTAAACTTTACTTGAAGGATGTATGAAATGTCCTTTTCAAAGATTGCTCATTTTGTTCCAATCCGACAGAAAACATTACCGCCAGCGCAGAACATATATTAATATTGGACCCTAAAAAACCTGTAAATGACCATCTTTTCTGAACCAAACTTTGTTGAAATAGTCCTAAGCTGGTCTTCTTTTATAAAATATGAATGACATGTCCTACCTCTAATTAATATGGCCAACAGCATTGGACATAGTTTATAAACATTGGACCCCATTTTAAAAATATTAATGATATTTTAAGTTCATCTGACCCAAAAGATAAGCCATCCGTCCGTTAATTTTTCACATTTTGATCAACTACTCTGAAATGACTGAAGCAAATTGAACCAAACTTTATATTATATAGAAGGTCTTTTTCAAAGATTGTTCATTTTGTTCCGTCAAGCAAAGAACATAACCGCCAGCACAGAACACAGTTCAACATTTGACCCTATGGGGAAAAAATGTAAATGGTAATCTTTTCTAAAATTATTTGGCCAAATAGTCCTTGGATGGTCCCCTGCCATCGCAGGACTTAGTTTAACAGTGGACCCTATAGGAAACATGTTAATGATAATTTATTTCAGAAACTGTTTTGCCAATTCGAACCAAACTAGATAAAAAGTTCTTCGTTAGTCCCCTATACAAATTGTGTCTGACATGTCCGACCTTCATCATAGATGGCCACCAGTGCAGCTAGGATGTGTTGTAACATTGGGCCATATGGCAAACATATTTTGATCAACTGCCCTTAAACTACTGAAGCAAATTGAACCAAACTTTACAGGAATAATGTATGGAAGATCCTGTACACTGGACCCTATGGGCAAAACATGCTAATTCGGACAACAAACATGGCGGAGTGATTATTGTTTTCTGATTATATATCTGAAGGCAGACAAGCCTTGAGTAATACCGTAATCATTTGTGTAGGTTTATCTTCCTATGGAAGTTTGCTTCAGAGGCATTTTGTGCAAGTGAGCGATACAGGCTCAGCCATCTGAGCCTCTACTTATTTTACAATTTACCCTCTAATAAATTTAAAATTATGCATCAAAATACTGCAACGTTTATAATTATAAATGTCGAAAAAGTCAAACAGCAAAAATGGAAAACGTGTACAAAACCCAACCAACAAAGAAAACGAAAATCAAGTAGTATAACTAGAAATATTAAACTTGAAAAAATAATGTCTTCGTTTGAATCTATGCAGTATATCTGGCTCCATTTATTAAAAAAATTAATTGATACTGAGGAAGGTGGACTCCTTGACTGCATAAGTTTCACATTATAATGTACTTATGTACTGTATTTCTTCATGTTGTTACTAAATAGATGTATTTTGCTGCATTTTTCATGATAAATGTGCCTTCAGTCCTTTTGGGACATAATTGTGCGTTTGCGAATAAAGTAAATAAAGTTAATTATACGCTTCAGGTAAGGCCCATCACCAAAAGATGATTCTATTTGCACAAGACAATGAAGCAAGAAAGCACAGCTTGTTTGTCTGTAATCCCGACAGCTGATCTTTACACCAAACAAAGAACTGTATAGATTTTGTAATGTTGATATTACATATATACATAGATGTCAAAACAATTAACCATGCTTATGTAAAGCAAATGGGAGTCATGTGAAATGGTGTCTATCTAATATGGCACATTTATACCGAAGTAGGCAAAGCCAGGGCTATGTTGTGATGGTGGTATCCGTCAGTAATATGTCTTTGTAGCGTATAACTTATCGTGTGGTAAAAAGTGGGCGGATGGGCGAGCGGCAATATATATCGCTTTGTTAGTGCGAGACTTGAAAAAAAATAATGACGGTTTACTACAACAATATCTCGCTTAAGTTCGAATTTGAGAAGTATCGGTCTGATACTTTCCCAAAAAAAATTTTTTTGAAAGGTGGTCTCAAAAGGGATTCAGCAGTTGTGAATGTCTATGATTGGCTCCAAATGCCATGGAAAATCGCACGAAAAACTATAAAGGGAGTATATGAATGACTTTAGTTGTCTTGGAAACCAAACAAAAAGGCACAATTGTGAGAATAATATACTTTTAATTGACTTTTACGTTTTGCTTCTAGCAATCTCAATAACTTATATCATAAGGGAGACCCTGTTCCAATTTTTTGGTGGGATCTCAAGAAGCCTTCATACTAAAATAAAATGCTCAACTGAACCATTGGATGTTAGGATTTTAATTTTTGATTAACCTTTTGCACACATCATCACATAACCTCCAGTTTAAAATTTACTTGCATTTTTTATGCTTTTGTAATTTTTTTCAAATAGGTTCTACTGTGTAAGCAACTTTCAGGTTCACCATGCTAGTTCTTTCTGTTTAACGAGTCCCTGAATATTTACCTAAATGCAATGTGAGCTGTTGCCATCACTTAGTGTCCGTCTTCGTCACCCGCAAACTTTTTTTTCTCAAAATTATCCTCTCAAATCACTTTGCTAATCGGAATCAAAATGTGTCTAAATCATCAATATGGTACCTTGTTTAAAATTGTATTCGAGGCTGCAGTAAATCAAACAAGATGGCAACCATTACTAAATAAACAATATAGGGACCAGAATACCGGTATTGGCAAATATCTTCAAAATTGTGCTAGATATAAAAATCAAGAAGGATGAGATATAACCTGCCAAACAACTTTTGAGGAAGTAGGATTGCAGCTATCAGGGATATTTTTTACCCAATTTTGAAAGTTTTCTATTTCTACATGTACATTATTGAAGGTCATTGACAATTGAATTTAAAAAAAAAATATTTATTTGGCCAAGTTGAATGTAGCCTGCTGGCGTCTTGTTGTTTTTGTACCGAAAGAACAAATTTTGCGTACATTTGATTTTTTCTAAATGAAACAAGTGGTAAAGCTGCTAAACACGGTAAGGTCTGAACCGGCCTGGAACTAGATACGTTTGTCCACAGTTACGGGATGTACCAAACATCTTATAAACGTTAACAGCTACATACTATCTATTTATATGGTTCCGAAATGTATGAATTGGGGATCACAATAGAAAAAACGCATTCGAATATGTTAAAGAAAAAAATATTGTTATCTTAAAACTACATTTAGTCCCCATTTCACTAAACAGGAATTAATGATACATAGTAACATATGATGAGGCCCAATACATTTGTCCTTTCGTTGGTGTCACCATTGCCTATCAGTTTTTTACGCATTATTTACATAACATTTTCCGGGAAACTCCATGCGATGCATATAAAATATTGTTCCTTGTGCGTAGACCTTTCTGTATTCATAGCTTCACAGAAGAATGACCTTATAGTGAAGTGGCGGTATCAAACTATAGAAATCAGCCGGATGAACCTATTTGATCATCAATTTCAACATTTCATCTGTGTATCTCGGAAATCGAAGATGCAGCCTCAAGTTCGTTATATCATCAAATATACAATTTTATAAGCAAGAAACTGAAACAAACTGTATCAAAATAAAGTAAGAAATAAACCATCTAATAAGCAACAATGCATTCCCTGGATTTTTAAATTCGGCTTGAAAAGAAAAAATATTTTCGTTATAGTGCTGCGTTAATTTGTGTACAATATTGATTTTTGTTTTTTGCTCAGTCGCGCTCTTTGTAAACCAAATTTTAAAAACTCGGCTGAACAATTTCAAATAATAAAGAAGTTTATATTTATTATTTGATTTTCTCTATTATTAGGTAAGCTTAAAATTTGGATCTTTAACAAGTAATTTTTGTAACTTTCATATTAGAGCTTTAGCAGCAAAATACCAGGACCCACCAGGAATATACCAGGACTCACCAGCACATATTCTGGACAGAGCCAAATTACGGAAAAAGTGATTTCCACTATGATTTTCAATACACAAACTAAACAGTATTCAGTTGTTTAATATACCAATATCTTTCTTTGGTATAAGTTTATGCTTGTTGATGGTTAGAGAGTGACGAAAAATATAGCTTAAGCAATTAATAGTATGAAAGTTACAAAAATTACTTGTTAAAGATCCAGATTTTAAGCTTACCTAATGATAGAGAAAATCAAATAATAAATATAAATCTTCTTTTCCGCTTTAAATATGTAGGACTCTAAAGTACGATGGTACTCTAAAGTGACATGGTCACGCTAAAGTGCGATGGTCTACGCTAAAGTACGATGGTGTCTCACGCTAAAGTGCGATGGTTGTTTGTTTGCTTAAGTTCGATGGTTGTTTGTTTGCTAAAGTACGATGGTCTATCACGCTAAAGTGCGATGGTCCAAAAGGGTAAGGTTATAGGGCTTAAAACTTTTAAGTACATGGATGTTAAAAATAGTCTTTTTGCAAAAGCCAGTATGCTAAGGTATAACATATGTGATAAAATTGAGAATGGAAATGGGGAATGTGTCAAAGAGACAACAACCCGACCATAGAGCAGACAACAGCCGAAGGCCACCAATGGGTCTTCAATGCAGCGAGAAACTCCCGCACCCGGAGGCGTCCTTCAGCTGGCCCCTAAACAAATATGTATACTAGTTCAGTGATAATGGACGTCATACTAAACTCCAAATTATACACAGGAAACTAAAATTAAAAATGATACAAGACTAACAAAGGCCAGAGGCTCCTGACTTGGGACAGGCGCAAAAATGCGGCGAGGTTAAACATGTTTTTTGAGATCTCAACCCTCCCCCTATACCTCTAGCCAATGTAGAAAAAACAAACGTACAGCAGTACGCACAGTAAAACTCAGTTTAAGAGAAGTCCGAGTCCGATGTCAGAATAGGAAACAAAAGAAAATAAACAAAATGACAATAATACATAAATAACAACAAACTACTAGCAGTTACTGACATGCCAGCTCCAGACCTCAATTGAACTGATTGAAAGATTATGTCTTCATCATTTGAATATCAGGCACAATCCCTCCTGTTAGGGGTTTAGTATTATACCATCATAAAATATATGAGAAGAACATAACCCGTGTCATGCCAACAACTGGTTTTAGAATAAATATGTTTAATTCCGATGCAAAGACCCTATAAGTGAATCAATATTAAAGCCAAAATATGCAATCTTTAATGACCTGACAACAGTATCGTAACTATATCCCTTCTTAATAAGTCTGTTTAAAGGTTTTGTTAGCTTTTGAGGTGAATACTGACATTTTTGTGTTTTGTAAAGAATATTACCATAAAAGATTGGATATGAAATACCCGAACGTATAAGATGTCTGCATGTTGAGTTATATTTACGAATGATGTCCTTATACCGATGATAAAATTTAGTAAATGTTTTGACTAGTTTATGATATCAAAAACCCTGGTGTAATAATTTTTCAGTAATACATAAATTTCTTTCGCTAAAATCTAATACGTTGTTACATACACGAGCGAATCGTACAAGTTGAGATATATAAACACCATAAGATGGTGACAAGGGAACGTCACCATCTAAAAATGGCTAATTAACGATAGGAAATGAAAAATCATCTCTTTTATCATAAATTTTTGTATTAAGCTTCCCGTTAATGATATAGATATCAAGATCGAGGAAAGGACAGTGGTCATTGTTAGTATTAGCTTTATTTAAAGTAAGTTCAACAGGATAAATTTCTTTAGTATACATACTGAAGTCGTTATTATTGAGAGCCAATTTATCATCCAAATATCTAAAAGTATTGTTAAATTTTTGTATCAGATGTTGTTTCGATGGATCTTTGCTGATTTTAGTCATAAATTGTAACTCATAACAATACAAAAACAGGTCCGCAAAAAGTGGTGCACAGTAAGTCCGCATTGGAATTCCGATAACTTGACGATATACGGAATCTCCAAAGCGAACAAAAATGTTATCAAGTAAAAATTCAAGGGCAGATATAGTATCAAAGCATGTCCAATTGACATAGCTCTTTTGTTTGTTGCTACTAAAAAATGACCTAAAAGAGTTTGAACATGTATTCGCATTCCGACTTTTTAAATGCCCATTTAATTAGGTGTGTGAATTTTTTCTTAATAAGAATATGAGGCAAAGTGGTATATAGGGTAGAAAAATCAAAACTTTGAACAGATTCAAAATCACCAATATATGCATGCAATTTATCAAGTACTTCCAACGAGTTTTTGACACTCCAAAAGTAGTTAATTCCACTATTTTCAAAGGCCTTATTTGAACAATTTATTATCAGGTTTTTGATTGTACCAAGTGTACTAGTAAGTAGAATAGACAATTTAGTAGTGGAACAATAACTTGAAGACGAAATAAATCTATATTTGTGAGGTGATAGGCTTTATAATTTACCGGTAGCCTCAAGTGATTGTTTCTAAATTTAGAAGACCGACCACGTGATTATTGCTTAAAAGGTAATTAAGGTGTCAAAAAATACTATATTTCCTGTAAATGAATTTTTAACAATTCGGGCGTATCAAATATTTGGATAATTTGTGTAGCTTGCCGTTAACACAGTCTATCACTAATGTGAACACCTGCCCTTACAGTCGTCATTGTAAATTACAAATACAAAATTCGTTCATTGTCGGAATATGTAACATTTATTTGTTTAAGCTTTAATTTATATGAGAGAGAAAGGCGATGTTCTCTGAGCTTTCTCCTTTTTCGTAGCGAGTACAATTAGTTTTCCTACAATATACAACTTATGGCAATCATACCACATCTGTTTTGTTTATATAAGTTCTACACTACAGAAAACTGACCAACTTCAGATATTAAAGTGCATAAATTACAATCACAATTTAACCCTGTTACATATATAAAGGAATGGTATGCGACTGTTATCCATATGAGAGGTTTAGCTAGCTTCAAAAACAGGTTTAATCCGCCATTTTCTACACGCAAAAAAATGCCTGTATCCAGTCAGGAATATGACAGTTGCTTTCCATTCGCATGATGTGTTTGAGCTTTTTTATTATTTTGCAATTCAATTAAGGACTTTCCATTCAGATTTTTTCTTGGAGTTCGGTATTATTTTTTTTTTTTACTTTTTATAACCCTTTTTTTTTTTACTTTTTACAACCCATGGTATATCCTAAGGAGCTTTTGCAGGATTTGGATATTAGTTGTTCGTACTATAAAAACATTGCAATACCATTGACTGCATATTTTACCGGTTACACCTTTTCAGTTTCATAGTCAAATATGGCAATATGTATTTTAACTTTCACGCAATCCTAATTCGATATTTAGTACTGAGAAATGGGTCAACATACCTTGAAAGACATTGTCCGAAACATTGTTTGCTTTCCACTAGCCTATCAAAGATCTGTAGAAGCTCAGTAACTTTAGACTGTATGTCTCGTCTTTGGCATTTATAGTCAAATTTACACCATATATGCTAATATGCTGTTATTTTTAAGACAATCTGACTTAGAATAAGTATGTATATTTTAAATAACACGATAAGATGACTTGTTACTTGTCCACTTGTTGAGAAGTTGTGTCGTCAAAATGACATTTAAAAGTAAACAAGATGAAAACAAATCATATACTCCACACAGCTAAAGTCATGTTTTACCAATGATATTTAATGTATACTTTGTTCTCTCGAAACGTATACAAAATTAGGTTGATTTGTTGATATTTAGAGAGATACCAACTCAACAAGAACCCATATTTAAGTTAACTTGTAGAAATGTTGTATAGATTTTGACTTAGATATGTCAATATGAATTATAAACTTTTGACCCATTTAAGCTTCCATACTTGTCGGATCTGCCAGACATCTGTTTCGAATTTGGCGATACTTTGAATAGCGAGTTGGGGGTATGCTTAAGACGACTACTATTGCAACTTCTTGTTTTTATGATAGTTATTCTAATTTTAATTTACTTTTCTTCAAGATATGCATTTGTCAAGAAATGTTAATTGAGTCATTTTGTCACAAACCCAGTGGATTTAAACTATATGAAGGGAAAATTAAACACTCTGAGAAATCAATGGAATTTTTAACAATAATCGCAGATACTTTTATGATATACTCACTGTTGATAATCCCAAGTTATTTAACATGCTTAATGCAGTTTTTAAAAAGAACTTCAGCATAATAAAACTTATAATGAAAGTTTTAAATGAATTAATTTAGTCTCCATTTTTTAGAAATTACATATTCCTGTGTTCGTGTTATACGATTTTTTTATATAGATTATTTAATAACATATACGACAAAAGAGACGATTTCAACTTTGTCATCACAAACTTCCCATTTTACAACTTGTACGGCTTGCTACATAATATATTCGAAAGAAGATTTACTTTAATGAGTAGCCTTGCATTAACACACAAGTTATTTTGCATGGTTACATATACCACAGTCTTAAATGCTTTCAATTAGTACAGTCATTGTCGGCATCTTGTCCATGAATATAATGTTTTCGTAAAAAAATTGATTGGGTGGTATTTTCTCATCCTAACTTTAATTGTAATGTCGTTTAAAGATCTTAAACACTTACAAATAATATATTTTTGAATTAAGGACAGTTCTTGTATCTTTCAACAACAAGGTCTACAGGCGTAATATACAAAAAGATTTGGTTTGCAAGTTTAGCTGTACTTGTAGAAAACTCATTTCAAACGGAATAGTGCATCCTTTACGGGAATATTGTTTACCAAGCCCGGAAATTTAGATACGATCCGGGTAAACTTAATAATCCTTTAAATAAACGTATTCTTAAAGATTACCAATTCAACAGTTATACTGTAATTAGATCTTTGAATATTGTTTTTATTGATATACATATTAATTTTGTTATCAGTAAATTAAAACCATATCAAATATCATTGTTATACACATATGCACATTCACGGTACTATACTATCTGTACATACCTATATTTTGGCATTGCACAAGGCCATGTTTTCTTTGACTCTTAATGACGTCTTTACACTAATCCATTGGATGTTGGATGTGTACTGATTGATATTTGAGTCTTAGATACACGATATGTTTATTAGTTGTAATTGTCTTTGAACTTGTTGTCAGTAACTGCGAGAACTATCAGATCTTTACTTAGTTTTTTTTGTTGTTGTGGGATGTATAGATACGCTGCCACGTCATGTCTGTGTTTTCGTTTAATGTTTTCTGCTTTGTGTCGATCTGATGAGTTTAACCCTTTTCAACTGATTTTTATAGTTTTTTCTTATAATGTACTGTTACACCACTGTCCCAGGTTGGGAATGGGGGTTGCACCAGTAAACTAGCTTAAACCCACCACATTCTATATGAGCCTATCCCAAGTCTGTGGTTGTCGTTAATTCATGTTTTTCATATTTGTTTTTCGTAAATTGTTTGTTATCAATTAGGCCGTTAGTTTTCTCAATTGAATTTTTCATATTTTTCATGTCGGGGCCTTTTATAGCCGACTATACGGTATGGGGTTTTCTCACTGTTGAAGACCGTACGGTTGCCTACAATTGCTTACATCCACTTCATTTGAACTTTGGTGTATAGTTGTCTCATTGGCAATCTTACCACATATAGATATAAGAAGATGTGGTATGAGTGCCAATGAGACAACTCTCCATCCAAGTCACAATTTGTAAAAGTAAACCATTATAGGTCAAAGTACGGCCTTCAACACGGAGCCTTGGCTCACACCGAACAGCAAGCTATAAAGGGCCCCCCATAATGACTAGTGCAAAACCATTCAAACAGGACAACAAACGGTCTAATCTATATAAAAAAAACGAGAAACGAGAAACACCCATGAACTACATCAACAAACGACAACCACTGAACACCAGGCACCGGACCCAGGACAGGCGCAAACAAATGGAGCAAACGCCCCAATAAACGCCAACCTTCACCCCACCTGAAACAATAGTGTAACATCCCAACATAGAAAGACACACTATAAAATATCAATAGAAATAGCTTAACTCAATCAAAAGACATATTAACAAAAACAAGTAAACATACATCTCCTTATTTTTATATGTTCTCAATAATTCAGTCTAGATGGTTGCTTCTTCCTTCTGATAATCTGACGAATCTAAATACCTACTGGCTACTCATTATAACTGTGGATTCCAATGATTAAATTTTATTTTGAGACTTCACGAAACCTGTTAGGAGTATTGTTTCTCGTTTTTTTCTTGGGCGACAGTATCCAGCCAACATCTGTAGCTACCTTAGTTAGTTTCCAGTGGTAACGAACACATTTTAACCCTGCTATGAAATTCACAGCCAAATATTGGCAAAAGTGAATCTGGTCCTTTATCTTTTGATGAAGAAAAGATTTGTTTTAATTAAAATAGACCAAAAGATGAAATGAATATAGTTAATGCCAAAGTAAACAGGAGATAAAAAGACCTGAATTTTCATCAAATTTATATGTATATATATATATTCAAACGTTATTTCATTTCCAATCGATCGCCTTCAAATTTTGAATTCAGTCAAAGAGAAGGTTTCATGAATATTTTATCAATACAAATATCTTAAACCAAAACTAGGACTTGATTGGAAGATAAAAAGACATGAATGCTGTTAAATAGACCCGAAGATCTAGGAGCAGGTCTATTATTTTGATTGATTCAATTACTTTCTTATTTTTCAATGCATTTTGCTTTCACTTCAATTCTTTTAAAGACAAAGTTTAATATTTTAAGAATCTAAATACATAGTTGATGCTTGTTATCATTTTTTTATATACAAATCACGAAATTTTAAACAAATGAATTAAGTTGTAACTGCAGGTATGATTTATTTACCTCGGTGAGCTAATACAAGGTGTGAAATAAGGTTAGCACACACACCCACACACACAATAATCCCATCCGCATACTCTCTCTCTCTCTCTCTGTAATTTTTGTTTGAAATTAATGATAAGTCATGCTACCCATAATGTAATGAGGTATCAAATAATGAATAGATAATATCTAAAAATATTTATTAGTTTTTAAAAATAGCTATTTTTTTATATTAAAAATTCTATTTTCTTATATTAAAAAATAAATTTTATCATTTAAAAGTTTATTTTCAAATATTAAAAAAATGATTTTTAACATTAATGAATGTTTTTTTTTATATTTTCATAGAAGTGTAATCATTTATCTGCAAATGGTTAAGATGTTGGCAATTAAACCAGAAAAAGACAAGATAGTTGCCATGCATACAAAAGCAGTGATAAGGTATCAATTTGATGACAGAAAAACAGACGCAATTAAGATTTCATTCCAAACCCATAACTATAAAACATTTTTTTCTGTTTGACTAAAACTAATTGCTCTTTTTAGAACAAGAGAAAAGATAAAATATTTATGTATTACTTCTATGTTAATCAGATGAAATTCTAATACTTAAAAAGGGAATAAATTCCCCAAATGGTTTGCCATATAGAAAGATTTTATCTAGTTCGATCTTGCTACATAAGAGAATTAATATGCACGCTGTCTGTGATCAAATTGTTTTGAATCATTATCAATAAACTGTTTTGATTGAAAAGCTAATCAAAATAAAGCTAACTATCTATTTCTATGCACCATGCGGTGTATTGCATGCAATTTTAACACATTTGATTTTTTATTTCAGGAAAAAGGTGTTATAATATTACTTCACTGCATGCTGTACTTCCTTGTCTATAGTTAAATTCAAGGAACTTGTTTTTGGTGAAATAATATTACTACATTTGTCTGTTCCAGAGATATAACGGATATATCGGTCTATGTAAAATTTCGTAACACGAAAAAATCATGTATAAATACCAAACAGAGCTATTCCACATACACTTCCAATTCAAATCTCTAAGGTAAGATTTACTTCTTGTATTGCAATTAAAATGGGGGAAATTTTAAATTTCACTTGTTTTGGTTTTTTTATTCGTGTATATACTACATATGGATTAAAGCCATTCTACTTTTTACTTTAATTTGTATATAGTTTTGAATCAAATTAACAATGTTTCCTAAATTTGTAATTCATTGAGATAATTTTTCTGTTTTCATTTTAAGTCATAGTTTTCAAGAATTCTCAAAAATAACACATTTTTTTATTGTCATAAAGATTATTGGTATAAAGTAACATAGGGACGTTAAACTTAAGCTTGTAGTCAAATAATAAATAATGGAAAATAAAATGTCAAATATAACAATAACCATATTTAGGACATTTTTGTCGCTCAAAACTAAAAAGATAATTGTTCAAAGTATTTGTTTTTGAAAAATAATAGATATTATATAGAATTTCTACGGGCAAACATTTAAAAAAACAATTACTTTTGTCAACACGATGTAGAATTTGAAAAATATATGTTTATTTGTAAAGCTTTATAGTGAAACCCTTCAGAACTTTATATAACTATAAAGAAGAAATATACATTTTCCTGATTATCGCAATCATTGAATACGACACTTGTTGTAAATGATCAAGTTTCTTAAAAAAATGAAATGCCAATTGGCGCAAAAGCAAAGCGCCGCTTTTAAAGGGTATGACAATTAATACTTTTGTATATTTAAAATTTGAGACTACATGTATACACCTTAAGATTTGATAATGAGGTGTTCTTAATCCAGGTAACTGTTAATATTGTTTCAATTATGATTTATTATCCAATACACATAATATAAATTAATTAATTTATCTTCTCCAGATTGTGAAAGTCATTAAAAATTCAAAATGAACAAAATTGTCCTCTGTATCATCCTTCCCTGTATCCTGGCTATGGTAGTCTCAGCCTATTACGTCCCCAACTACGGGGCCCAGTACGGATATGGCCAAAGAAACGTTGCACCATACGCCAGTTACGCTGCCAACAGCAACAATGCCCTTAGACAGGCCAGACTTTTCAACTACTGTAAGTTTAGCATTGTATTTCTGACATGTATTACCAAAGAAGAATACTTTTGAATGTCATCATTAAAGATTCTT
The DNA here is from genome assembly GCF_021869535.1 of Mytilus californianus. Lineage (NCBI taxonomy): Eukaryota > Metazoa > Mollusca > Bivalvia > Mytilida > Mytilidae > Mytilus > Mytilus californianus. The sequence continues at coordinate 2,856,418 of NW_026262581.1, forward strand.
TCAAATTCATTATTTCCTTATTATTGATATCGGCGCTTAGAAAGAAAAACATAATTGTTGGGAAAATAATATTTTATGAAATTAATAAATAATAAGAATATTGCTTCCTCACGAATAATTCTTCTTAATATTACAAGAAGATCTGTAAAACGTCTACAACTTTATAAGCACAATTACATGTTCTTAGTTATAACTATCGATGCATTGTGACGAACAAGGGCCGCAAAGAGAAGATTTGGAAAAAGCTAACTATATATTGTTACTGTCTCCTTGGTGCATACCCAGCATCTAGTTTTATATTTAGAAGTAAGAAGCTTAAAAAGGGATATACATATCCCGCACGTAATAGTTCAAAGTTGCGAACTAACTTTTTAACTGTGCAGGTAATTCTTGTTCGCTATATCATATCTCATTTCACCAAGGTAAATGTCGTCTTATCGTGCAGAAAAGCATACAAAAATGAACACAAAATGAGTGTTATTAATAGTATTTCTATAATTATATTGCAGTGTTGGGAGGATTGTACTTTTTGAACTTATTCAACTTTACCGGAAACACTATTGCTGGTTAAAATACATTTGCTGTGCAAAGAGTTAATTTTGGTGAGTCTATTTACTTTAATAACTGAATAACGACTATTGTCTGTTTGTGACCTCCTTATTTTTTTTCCATATTCTTAACGTTTGTGTAATGGCAAGAAAAAAACTGAGCGTAAAATTGATACATTTACAAAGTTTTTATTTTTTATTGTGTGTTGCTCCTTGAATTATCACATTTTAAAATGTTCAGAACTATTTCTGCTATTAAAGGTTTACGTACTAGTTAGTCCAAAAACAAGCAATGTATCTCACTTTGTGTTACAATTATATTCCCTTTATTTACCAATACAGGTTTGATGAATCGTTGCAGCGACTCTTCTACTGTATGCTCTTTTACATTGTGAAAGGCTGATATCTTAAATCTGTCATTTTGATTTTTTTTAGATCAAATCCGAAGATTTCTGATATTGAATGGTGCTGCTACACCTCAACGAGATGAACAACTAATTATTCTTAAAGTTGTACCAAATTTTCATTTGTTTTTCAATAAAACAGTGTTTTGAGTATATATTTCTTGTCTTTTAGATATTTATCTCAGAATTGCTTATTTTTAATGAATGATATGTTCCACAAACTCAACATACTGTATTCATCACGCATTGAGTAAAATGCTCAATAACCAGAGTGTGTGTGTATGGTAATTTATCGTTGGGATTATAAAAATGACCAAAATTGTTATTTAAGAAAAACAGACCCATAACAAATAAAAATATCAAATAATCATCGATCAACAATGAAGAAGTACATTTACAAATATTATATCATACTGCTTGTGGGTAAATGTCAAACAAGGACAAGAGTGTTTTTTTTTTCACTTAGACCCGGAAGGTGGACATGTTTATTTTTCCAACCAAAATTTGAAAACCGTGCTGATACGAATATTATTAAGGAGACGTGGAGTATATTTCCGTGAGACAGTAACCTTACGACACGAAAGAGCCTGATATGTTCAAATTATAAACTTTCTTTACATTTCCCGACCAAAAACTTAAGTTAGTCTTAAATAAAAAATCCACAAACCCCATATTGCTATAGTTGCTATATACAGTAACATTTCCTCCGATTTTTTTTTACTATACACGTTTATATAAAAACAAATCATAAAAATCTAATTATTTGCTATAAAAGTATAGATTTTATCAAACGTTGCATCAATCGGGACACACCCTTTGAGGCACAGTTCATATTTCTTCGTAGTCAGCATCCTTTTATTCTAGAAGACTGAAAGTCTCGCAGTAACATTAGTTACCACACATATTTCTGCTGGCTTTAAGTAGTGTAAACTGATGATTTCATAAGAGAGATCTATCAGGAGTAGTAATGTCATCATAAATGTAGAACAATATATAATCTTTATATCAAGAGAATAACCTCCTGAGCCAAAGGTAATTTTCCTGCGGCTACTTAAAACATTCCAAATATACATCCGATATTCATCATAAGACAATAGTAAACTATTTACAAAAAATAAATACTTATTCATGTTATTATTTACAACAGATAGTGCTTCAACAAAGTAGTCAGAGATTATTCATTTTAAGATATTATATCATTTGTCTTTATAAAAGTAAGGAGATGTGGTATGGATGCCAGTGAGACAACTCTCCACCAAAGTTCAAAAGACGAAGAAATAAGCAAATATAAGTCCCCGTGTGGCCTTCAACAGTAAGAAAAACCCATACCGTATAGTCAGTTCAAAAGGCTCCGACATGACAAACGTGAAATAATTCAAACGAGAAAACTAACGGCCTAATACATAACAATACAATATCCGAAAAACAACTATGACAGACATGAACAAACGACAAACATTGATTAACAGGCTCCTGGCTTGGGACGGGCACCTATAGACCCCCCCCCCCCCTTACCTGGAACAGTGGTGTAAAAACACAACATAAGAAAAACTCAGTTGTAAATGCCTTAAGCTGTTTGAAATATTTGCATTTTTTTTTTCTTTTGATGGAAAATTATTCCATTATTTTGCATCAGAGTCCATTAAAGTTTTCTTTACAAAAATGGTCTTTGACTATGCCAGGTGTAAAGTTTTATTCTTAATGGAACGTAATTGATAATATAGAACATTTACATGCAAAAATATCCTTCCAAATAAGGAGGTGCCTAGCCATTTATAGATTTGAATACCCGTGAATAGCTTTCTGCTTTTTGACGTTCCACTCAATATCTGTCCATTTTATACTAGTATGAACAGTAAATAAATGATGATTATGGCATTAAAGTATTTTCTAACATAGCTTGAATAATTCACGTACCACAGTATAACGTTTCGTAAAAAGAGTTAAATCTATTTCTGATAGCAAAAATATTAAAATATCCCATATCTGAGAGGTGTTACTTTTCTTTGTCACCCACATTGAATTTCTATGATTTGAGCAATAATTCCAACCAACATTTAGTTTTTCTGAATTATAATTTTTGGACGGACGTCTCTTCGGTCTCTTCGTCTTCTTGTATTGTCGGCCTTTCTCCTACTTATGGTGGTTGATTGACCAATGGTATGGTCAGTCTTCACCTACTTATGGTGGCCGATTGCCCCAATTTGATTGTCCCATGGTATTCTATTTTGTGACGGATTAAGACACTAGTATTGTAATCGCATTTGCGATACGTTCATTTCGATGGGACATTATATCAAATTCAACACAAAAGATGTAAACTGTTTTAATAAACGACATTTTAAGTTTTTTGTTCTTCAAAAAGTGAATAAAAGAGCCTCATTTTGTCAAGATTGGATTGGTGACCTCTCAAGAATGATCTCAGAAACAAAAAAAATGGAATTTCAAATGTGGCTACTGAAATAAAGCAGTCCGGCAAAATTGGGATTAAAACCTACCTGTTCGTTATTATAAATTGCATGAAAAGAAGGGAGATTGACTGGTACCCTATTCTGCCTCTTAGTGAATCTAAATTATATATTGACCCCCATGTTTTCTCAATAACTTTCGTAAAAAAAGGATTGTTAAACACTGATATAAATACTTGCTGTAGAAAACTAAACGCTCCTATAAATATTGATCAATGTATACCTGTATATATAATTAATGAGTATTTATAGGTTAGCTTTCTCATTGATTACCTGTAAAAGTCTTAGTGACGGAAGAGTGCATGTGACCAACCTACAGAAAATTAGCGATGCAACCATTATACAATATTCTGTTGATTCCTCTAGTATGCTTAGTTCCAGGTAAGCTCAAGCGTACCTGTTTTTGTACAATTCTACAAATTCATGTTCATAGTCTTAAAATGTATCGGCACAGTAACAGAGATGACAGAACAGCACATTGAAGACTTTACGCATGTGGACAACAAGTGTAAATGTTAGCAGTGCAAATTTAATTTGAAAAAGTCAACACAAAAATAACCACAACTATGAATAAAAAAAACTTTAGCATTGACATCCATGCCAAACCATGCAGATTATACATTTCAAAATCAATTCAATTCGATCACGAATTACAAAAATAGAACAACATTCAAACGACTTTTGTAATTCAAATACATGACTGTATAATAATTATACTGTATAGATTTAAATGGAATTAGGTCCGTGCAATACTGAAATCTATACCATGCATGACTTGCTGTAAATGTCCTATTGACAATTTCTGTGTAAAACGACCCTGAGGTCGGGATATAGAATTAATAATTAAAGAGACGGTTAAAGAATATAAGGTTAAATCAGGTTATACATATATCTTTTTGGAGTAAGTTTTAGCAAGACTTGTAAGCAATGAGGATATTTCTGTTGGTTTTACTAGTTTTCAGCATAACTGTTTATGGTAAGGTGACTATGAATAAATTTGTTTATTTATCTTCAATTTGTAAATAAACGACAACAAAAAAAAAACTTTCACACGTAAAATTTTAAATACAGATAACGTTTTGCTACTTTTACATTATAAAATTCGTTTCTGCCTGATCAAAAGATACTCGTTGATTCAGTTATAATTTGGTTCGAAAGTACACAACCATGACATCCTTACCGTAATCATACGTTACCGTCCGACTTCAAAAAAAAAAAGTAGGACCAGCTATACAGAATATATTGAACTGCTGAATTGTTAAATAAGAAGTACAATTTTCAAATTGTTTAAACAGTTATATCATGAAATACATTTAAAATTAGAGAACAACTTCATGTCCGATAATAAAATATGTATTACATGATTTCTGGTGTATCCTGCATTTTTAATACAAATGTTGGTAATAATAACGTTTAGCATTACCATTGACTCTACATATTACTACAAGTGTGTCCAATCCTATTGCTTGATTAATGCAATAAAATATTATTAAATTAAAAACTCTACAATAACTTTATACAATATAAGCAATAGAAACTCTTTTCCCGTAATTATAGGATTTTTCCAAGAACATTATAATTTGATTTGTTTTACAACATTCGTGATACATGTTCATTTTACCTAGTACATAACAGTCTTTCGATGCATACAGAACAAACATGGAAATCATATTTTTTTTATGTGTGTACCACCGTATATTTTCAGTAAAAAAAATCTGAAAAAGCAGGAGCCATTATGCTTTGTGGCTCATGTAACTCGTGTTTTGTGTTTCTTGTGACCCAGTTATTGGTTTTTTCTTATGGAGATAACTTTGTCGTAATGTCTGTGTTGTTGTCTTTCATTAATTTAGTTTTGCATTTTATAATATTTTTTTTAATTTTCTTTCATTTGTTTTATACGATAATTTGAGCCTGTTCATTTTGGTTAGTTTATATAGTTTCGTTTCTATCATTATTTTTGTTTTTGTTTCTATTGTTTGTTGGGTTTTTTTTATATTTTTTTTCATTAAAATTTTGTCCAATTTCTAGTTGAAACTCCCTTCCATGAAAGGGGGAAAAGATTTGACGCTAGTATAGACTTATGTCTTCAAAACTTTGAATTATTACCAATAGAATACATGGTAAAATGATTATTTATATTTCAGCTGATAGCTCAGTAGAATGTGATACAGCTAAAGAACTCGACAGACAGAAGAGTGGAAACACTCATAACACATTAATATTAGGATGGTATAAGATGGAAGACCATAAGTTACTCAATGAAGCTGATATTCCCGCATCATGTGCATGGATAAAGTCTCCGATATGGGCGAAAGGTACGATTTTTTTCTAGAAAAATCAACAATACTGTACAATATTTATTATTGGTATTTGTGTTTGATTTGTTGTTGTGGTTGTTTTATATATTTGACTACCCACACTTTTGGTCTCGATCGTATCTGACGAAATTCATTCAAGAAACAAGTGCCGTGCCTTCTAAAATCGTATCATATTTTTATATGAAACAATTATACAAGTTCAATTTCTAAACAAGCCATCTTTAATACCATAAAACTTCTGCAGGTTTTTATTGGTATGCATATGTTTCAATACAGTCAATAAAAGAAACTTCTGAGACATAGTATAATGAAATTTAAGAATAGAAAATAAAATAACTTTCGTTTTTTTTCTATACTAAAATAACATGGAACATATTATTCCAAAACCATATTGATAATGGACTGCAATTTGTTTAATAAATCCTTTGAATACTTTGCCTTAAAGGGTCCTTCCCAGTTAATGAAGGTGATGAAGCAACCCTAGAAGGATGTGTCTATACTAAAGGAAATAATTGCATCTCAAAGTATAGCATTAGAGTTCACAACTGCGGAGAACATAATGTCTACTATCTCAATGCAACTGCTACACAGGACGAAGCTTATTGTTTCAGTAAGTTGTGATATAATTTTATTCAGTACGCGTACAAATATATTTTTGCCAGTTTGCTACACTAGATGATAACCTGAAGTTTTCCTTAACAAAGTGAATCAGCTTTTATTCGCAGTGTTATCAGGTTTAAACACAATGTTAATACGTTTGTATATAACTGATGTCTTTGGTTAATTTATTTTTTCTTTCTTTCATTTTTATATATTTATACTTCTTTCATTTCCATTTGTTTTGTTTATCTTATAAAAATGAATATTAGAAAGTTTGCTATGCTAGACTATTATTCTTCTCTATTTTTCCAAAGTCAATTTTTGTATATTACAGACAAAATTAACCCATTTATTAATACACAGTGATAGATTTTTTTTTTAGTTTGACCGCTTCGGTGATATTGTGTTCACCTCGAGTATGGGAGGTCTTAGGTTCGATCCCAGGTCAGACCAAACCAAAAACTTTAAACTGTTATTTACTACTTCTCCGCAAAGCGCGCGATATCAAGGAATAAGAGCAAAGACCGATCGGCTCAGAATAGTGTGTCCGGCTAGGATGATATGTCTTCCTGCGGACCGTTTCCTTGTGAACTAGCACGTTAAAAATCCGGCTTTCGCAGTGTCGGTCTAGTACAAAGTAGGGTGTGTAGTCATATCGCAATAACATGTTCTCGTTCTGAAAATGCTTTTAGTTTGTTACTGGACGATATTTGTCACTGGACGATAAACAGCCATCCATCATGATCAACATTTCTTTATTTTGACATGGTATGATGTTCTATGGTAGATTTAATTTCTCGACAAATTGATTTCATCTCGATGTAGGTCTAAAAAGAGGGTCCATATAACTAAGTTTTAAATGTTTATTGGGTAATCCGTCTGGTTTTTTTTTTTGTTTTGCATCCGCCAAATTTTGAAAGCATATACAGAGTTCAGCTAACAAGGAAGAAAAGCAACACTCACAATTAAAAACACATCTATAAACTAAATATATATGTCGTACAGTTTTTAATATCAAATTCATTATTGTCCAATAATTTTATTTAGCAAAATTACAAATTAGTATAGAAAGTTTTTCTTTTGAAGCTAATACTGACTTAAAACAATCTTGCATGGAAATGTAACCAAATTACAATGTCCTCTTAAAAACCTAGATCTCTTGATTTTCTAAAATATGTTTATTCTTTGATTCTTTTACATCAAACAATAACAAAAATATACCAATAAGTGGGAAAGCACAGCTTTGGCCTTATAAAAATTGATCTGGCAATTTTGATTGAGTGTAGAATTATTCAATTGTCTGGAACTCGAACAAAACCAGTTGCTTGCTATTCTGCAGCTCCACATTTGAAATATAAGAATCCAATATAATTCTTAAAACAGGATGAATGTGATAACCGAAAGCTTATACACTTAAGATCGTGGAACATATCTTTATAGCAGGAGGATAGGAAATGGAAATACGAATAAAAATTATGTTCTGTTATGATCATTTAAAGTTTTTATATTTATATTTTATAGCTCGCGAAAAGGACTACGATGACGATGATGATTGTGAAGAACAAACTAAAGATTACGGGAAGAAGTTTCATCGATGTCATCGAAACAATCGACATGTTGTTTTGGTCATCGGATCTATTATAATTGTTGGTGTAATAATCGCCATGGTTGCTATATAGTAGGTATTTTATCGTCTCGTACGATATCCAGCGTTTGCTGTATTGATAACGTATACAAATGATAACAGATGATCTCAAAAGGCCCATTCGCACGATTCAAATTCTCCATTTAATCCTTATCAAAGTTTTTGGTGATTATCCTTGACATATGGAACTTTGTCAAAGTATCCTATTTCAAAGTTTTTGTTGGTTATTCCACAAATTTAACGGGAGATGCAAATTTAAAAACAAAGATATCGCCAACTTTTATGTATATGAATTTGGCATTTTTTCCTTCCAAATTTTAAATTGGTTGGTATGGTTATTCTTTTTAGGTCTTCATAATTGTTTAGGGGGATATACAGTTTTTATGATTTAATTATGCTAAGAAAATAAGCCGTCTAAGTGACGTGTTTGTGGACTTACATCATGATGTTATATGATATATGTAACCGGACAGCATGATTAGTATTAGATTATCAAATTGTCTCCTCCGGGACCTCTGTGTCACACGTCAGCGCTCTGCCCGACTGAGGTAAAGAAGCACTGCTTACGGCTGGCTATTTACTAGTGAAGGGAAGCAAATCCGTCACATATCACAAAATTCGATTAATCTCCATTTACACTTTTGTAAACTGCAAAATGAGTTTATCTTATCAAAAGAAAGTTGTTGTTTTTTTTAATTCAAACGATTGCAGACTAAATAATTGTGATTTTTTTACCTGTGATTTTTTTTTTGTCCTGACAGTTTTGTGACTTACTGTCCGTTTACTTTTTTTAATAATACGCGTGAATAGTTATTTTGATCGATGAAAAACAGCTGATTGTTACATGCAATTAGATAGTCAACCTTGTTCATACCTCATCAATTTTGGTAACGAACTGCATTTATATGTTGTTAGCCGTTGATGATAGTTTTGTGATAAAAACGGTTGCTATATTCTGATTTCAATAATATTTGCTTAACTTTTTCATGATTTTCTCCAAAATGATAGATAGTCCGGTAGGAGGAGAAATCCTATTGATGACTAAATAAATCTTTGATTAATATATGAATATATTTCCTTAGAAGGTACAGCAGAGATACGTTTTGTTCACGTCCTAACACCGTTTTCATTTTTCTAAATCAATTAAACGGCATGACATTCCCTGTTTCATTTCCGTGAATACTTTTTACAATTCATATGTAATTTTTTTTTTTAAATAATTCAAATAATATTTTACAGCCTTTGGAGAAGAAAGCGCCTGGCAGCTTTGCTTAGAAAAGAAATGTACAAAGAAACTCCACAACACAGAGATGGTCCAGTTGTCGTTACTACCAATGATAATCTCCCTCCTAAGAAATATTAAATCATATCGGATGTTTACAGCAAGTTACTATCACAACAAACCACTATAATCACGTGGTTATCAAGACAGTTGTCAAAAAGAAGTAAATCTCATTTTGTAGAATATTTTTAGTCAATTTCTTAGATTTACAATGTACATGGATTCCTAGATTCCGCACGCAGGCGTGATTTTTATTATTGATTTCTTATATTTTGATGATGTTGAATTGTTGTTATGTTTTATTCTGTTCATGATATTTTATTTGTAAATATGTTTCATTTGAAGTAAAGTATTGTCTTGAAAAATAACAAAATAACAAATAATTTCTTGAGAAATGCAATGCACTTCAGTGACTCTCCTCTTATATTGTTTTTTACAGTGTGCTGCAATGTTCTACTGTTGCACTTAGGGGTGGGGTGAGCACTCGCACACGCAGTTTGGTACTGCAACAGAAGTTCTTTATGTGTCTGTCCCCAGCTAGAAGCCTTTAGTCCAGTGGTTGTCTGTGGTTGCTGTTAACCACAATCTAATTAAAATATAGATCTCTGATTTCGTTATCCTCATATGACGCAAGTTACGATAGATCTGAATTTCAATTAGATTGTGTTAAACATAATTATGTTTTAATAGTATTAGCTTATATAAGGCCTTTGGTTTTGTAATCATTTGTCTTTTGTACGGCTTGTTATACGGCATTGGTTTTGCTCATTTTTTTTAGCTCTCCTCGCCAAAAGGGCTAAGTGAGCTTTTCTCATCACTTGGCGTCCGTCGTCCGTCATCCGTTGTCGTTAACTTTTAAAAAAATCTTCTCTGAAACTACAGGGCCAAATTTAACAAAACTTGGCCAAAATCATCATGAAATGAAGTTGTACTGATTCATTTAATTCGTCTCTAAGTTTAAAATAAGAAATAGTCGTGAAGAGAGGAGACATGTATTTTTTTTTCAGAGTTTGTATTTGACGAGGAGAGGACTTACATTGCTCTGTAACACAAGCCTGGTTTTGATTATTGACACAATGGCTGTTAATAAATTAAAAATAAGCATCGTGGAGAATTTGACAGAACCAACAATATAATGTTGTTTGTAAGAATACCCCCGGTATATTCATTAATCTTTGGTTGAGATTCAAATGATTACAAAAATAGACCTATGAATTTATAAGATTTCCCCTTAAATAAGTGTCATTGGAGTATATGTTGAGTTTTCAAGTTAATTGTGTATTCTATTTACCTTAACTAGCAGTTTATATGATTTCATTTACAAACAAAACTATATTTTCCAAAGAAAAGCGACAATTTGCCATGAGTACTATTTGTATGTTTACGCAAAACAAATCTATGACTGATATATGGAATAACAAATTGACAGAACACGTGGTGTTTTCTAAGAATACCAATGTCTGAGCAATTTTGGACTAAGTCAATATATAGTGGCTAGATGTTTTTAAAAGACTCTAATTAAAGCCGTTCCGTCATGTATACCAAATTGACTTACACGTATCTGTAATCTACACTAAAATATCTTTATTCAAACTATATGAAAGACTTTTTTCTGTAATGTTCAGTATCATCAAATGAAATTCAGCGATCTCGTGTTTGTTATCAAATTCTAAAACAAATAAGAAAATGTTCTTCTGAGGACTCATTTACCTAAGCTGTTCCAGTCATTTGATACTACTAGATGCCAAGTGATGAACTTAAAAAAGGACTTTAACTGCAGACAATATAAGATATAAGAGTCATTTTCTCTGAACGAAAGTTCGTTTTGGCGACAATGACGGCAGAGGAGGGTGGGATGGCTTTCGGGTTGGATTTCGGCTTGGTGGAAACGATGACAAAGTTGATTCAGTTTGTCTCTTTGTAAGACGGCTAGAATCTGGTTGAGCTTGCGCAAGTAACAACAAATTTCTGATTTCCTTTACATCTTGTCGCACAGTTTGGTTCTGCTCTCGGAGATATTTCATCTCGCTCCACTGGTTTTGCATAATATCACGCATGCGCTCTATCTCAAATCGCACAGACATTGTTATTCGTTGTAAATCTTCCTTGAACTTAACCTGTATATTAAGTTTGTCTGTTTCAAGAATTTTCATACTGTTTCCCTGGGAAACAACAACTTCTCGCGCTCGATTTAGTTCTTTCGACATTACTTTTATGTTTTGTTGAAAAGTGTAAATTTCGTTTTTTAAAGTGGCAATGTCTCTTTTTGCTTTCTCAAACGCCTCACCAGACACCAACTGCCTGTTTTCTGATTCCAGGTTAACTATTTCTTTCTGAATTTCCGTAATCCACGTGGTTGCAGAGTCAACATTCTGCTTCATTTCGCTGATCTGAGTCTGAATTTCAGCCAATTTGTTCCGTTTATCGTCATTGTCTTCTTCTAACTGTGACAAAGAACTTTCCTTATTATTCAGCTCTGTTTTCAGAGCATCAATTTTGATTGTCTTTGCTTTAATTTCGGATTCCATAGAAAGTTTTTCAGATTCATTTGCAGCATGGTGATGCTTTCTTCCAAAGTCAAGTCTCAAGCGCAATGTTTCTATTTGTTTTTCAAGTCCCAAGTTCATGTTGACTATTTGCTCGATCAAAGAATGCTGAATTGTATCTGATTCATCCTCAGATCCAACAAAAGATCCAAACCTGTCCTCAAATGTATTTTCTTCGGGTTGTGGTACAGAATGCCCTTGGATTGATAACTTTTTTGGCTCCTGTAAATTAAAGTTTTACATGCGATATTCACTAAAGATTACTAATCTTTTTGTGTATCTATTTGAAAGAAAAAATATGAAATGGAATTTGTTTAATAACTAATGTTGCTTTTAAGCAGACGTCATATAGATATCTTACTAAACATAAGATAAATCCAGTGATATTACAATTAAAAATTTCTAAATTTCCAAGATATTTACCATTATACACTTACCAAAAATATAGACATTTTAGGAGCATCAATCGGTCGTTAATTAATAGTGTCCAGGTTCTATTCTTTCAAATCAAAACACGTTTTAATAATTTCATAACAGACAAACAAAGATATTGTATCAACAACAACAACAACAAAAGAAATACGGAAAGCGACTAAAGCTGCTGCTTTTTCTGACTAAGGTTTGGAAAGGCACTTCCGAAATTTTTTTTTGGTAAAAATCATAACATAAAACGGTATAAGATAGAATGTGCAGTTGCCTATGATCTTACCTCTCCCCTGGTTGTTGACGCCATACTTCGCTCGCCTATTCAGTTACCTGGAAATATTGATAACGTACAACAATTTGCAAAAATAGTCGAGGCGTTGTTTTTGTCCAGCCTTTTTTGTATATCATATAAATGATCATTTTCACACTCAAAACTAAGCTATTTACAAAGTACAAAATTAACAAGTGTATTTAAAAATTACCCCATCTTTTACATTTATCTCAGTGAAGCGACGATGTTGTCCGTTTGTTATAAAAATTGATTTGGTTATTCCATAATTCAACATAAAAAAACCCTCTCAAACTCAAACTGAATGATCGTCATGCATTGGCAAAATATAAGTATACACAAAATTCATATTTATAAATATACAACAACTCACCTTTTTAGTTGTAATGTGTCTTTTGTCAAGATAAGTTTGTCATTCTTTGTTAACGGAGTCAATTAACAAAAAATGCAATGAGGTATCGATTTCTCACAAACAAATATTTTGTAAATGATAAGTATACATCTAGGTCTATGTAGATGTAACGTTTATTTTACATTAATATTTGTATCGTTTAGTTAAATTTGGATATGTTCCAATACATGTAATCTTTAAAAAAAAATGAACCATTGAAAAGAAAATAAGGTGGAGGTTTTTATCTTTATTTAAAGTGAATTTTGTTTCGATTCAATACAGTAAACGCATATTACAAGAATGAATGTAAAAAAACGAAAACAGAACAATGTATGTTTTGTCTTCACCATGTATCTTCCTAAACTTAATAAACATATATTGTCTTGTGGATACTTTTAAAGACATACTAGTAATTCATTGTTTTAAAAAGTCACACATGTACCGTCCGCACTCGAAAATGTATTTATCAGCTGTTATATGGAACTTACTAGAAGCAAGTGTCCTTATTTGTTAAAAACTCTTACACCATTTCAGAAAGAATTTGCTGGAATGTAGGACTCAAAGAAATAGCAATTTAAAAAAAAAACTACTGATTATATGTTGGACAGATTTACATAAACATCAATTAAAATCTATAGATACACAACTTGGTTTTTGACTATTTCAGTTCGATGTCCTTTCACGCATTATATAATTTGAAAGAAAATCAGTCCTGTGTGTCGAAATAATAAAAAAAATGGATAGAATTTATATTATATGCACAAATATCAGATAAAGATTGATTGATTGATTGATTATTTGACGTAGCGTCAGCGCAAAATAGCTAGATATAAAAAAGAACTGTTGGTGTTTTATGTCTACGAGAACTGCTTAGAGCCTTTTTTGCACTAGAAGATCCAACTGAATGACTGACATAGCGATAGAAATGATACCTGCCAGTAACAATCACTTTAAACATATATTCTAAATAAGACTTAGGTCGAGAGGAATGACCATTTAGTTACTTCTTTCTTCTTTAGTTTCACACTATGTTAACTATATAGATAGATATATTTTATGTCATAATGTAATATTAATTGACTAGATCTTAAATATATTGGTGACAAACTATGAATATTTAATGAAATCCTGACCCAATTTTATTTTATTGGAAACAGATTTTCTTTGTTTATGAGAAAATTGATATAACAAAGTGTCAACAAAATATGTTGACTTTGACTCTTAAACTAAGGAATGATCCGGCAGACTGTATGGTTAAGTAATTTTGATTAGGATATTTATATATTAAAGTGGTATAAATATTATAGAGTAAGTTGTGTTTCAGTTTCCTTCAAAATTTACAAGCATTCTAAACTTTATCTCAAGGAAAAGACGGCTATATATAGTTTTAAGTTCAACAATGAAAGAATTGTCTAAGATGTCTATCAACAGAAACGATTACAGAAATGTGTATACTGACAAGGTAAGAGCAAAGACGTCTACTGTAGAAAATCATGTAAACTCTTTATAAAATTCGTGTCTAAAGTGCTTTTCTGGATTTACCTTCACTAGGAACGCTATGATCTTTCAATTGGAAGCCAGAAATGTATAAATACACAGACCGTTTGCTATATGACCAAAAGGGACCTAACAAGAATAGCCAAATTGAATTATTCGTTTAAGGTCAACTTTGCCTGAAGGAGTTGGAACCTTAGTGTCTCAATAATTTCTTAATCCGTGAATCAAAACCTAGTTTTCTACAGAACTTGATTTTGTTCAGGACTTCTTAATAAGGGAAAAAATCTCAAGAAATTTCAAATAAACTTGAATGGTCGTTATTATAATGTGTCGTAGTTACACAGGACATTTTTTATTAGAAAGTTACGTATTAGCGTTCTTATACGGACGTCAAAATTATAAATGTATTCCACCAAATTCAACAAAACAAACCAAATTTCCATACCAACTCCTTTGCACAACAGCCTTCTTTTGTATTTATTATATGAAGTCATTTATAGCATCTTAATATTAAGTCTTCAGTAATTTTTAGTATTTGCTGGGACGTTAAATTAGGTCTTAGGTGTATATAAATATAATAATTAAATTCCTGCAGGGTTTGTAATTACTCATTTAAAAGAATATTGATGTAAACTCGTCCAATAGTTTATTATAGTATCGTCTTTAGCAACTGTATACGTTATATGTTGGACTGCATGTTGCACACATTCCCCCTTTTCGTCCTGAAACATGCATACTTCTTATTTTATTCTATCATATATGACATGAAACGAAAATTTCTTAATCTGAACATCGTAAATTACCAAAGAACGATAGAGCACTTTATGCCAGCCACACCAACACTGATCCTCCTGTGATGTTAGCACAAAAATGGTATCAGTACACCTGTCTGCTCATGTACTAAAAATCAATAATTTTTCAATTTATTTGTTAACGAATACATTTAACAAAGCGATTTGCGCATTCTAAACATTGGATGCAAAGTTGTAAAAAAATCCCGATTTATTATTTTATGAATTCAATAGCTTTTAAATTCATACCTGATTAATCTTTTATTCTTTTTAAAGTTTTTGTCATTTACCCTTGCCTATTCAATCATATTGATAAATTTCTGCTTCTTTGTTCTCAAAATGTTTACACAATATTTATTTACATACATTTAAATTTCATAAAGAATTGCTCGATAACTCGGGTATAGATTAATAATCTTAGTCACTTAACAAAGATGGTGTCCAAGACTACATCGACGTTAAAGGAATGATTCCGAATCGATTACTGATCGGAATATCCCGAACTGAAATCGAGACTGGTTCATAATGGCGGACATTGATTGTAAACGTCCGAAAAGAGTACATATTTGGATAAAAATGTAAATTTTGAAACAAGAGGTAGGAACTTTTAAAACTGTTCGTTACACCATTATTATGTCAGTCTGTACATGTACTTAACTATTAACCCTTGCTACTAAAATAATTAAAGTGCAAACTACTTATACGCCTTAAAAAACTTTTATGTATAAACGTATATTGTTAAATTAAAAAAAAAGTAGTTTTCAGGCATCACAATATCATTCTTTTTTATTCTTAATAGATTTTTCACATCTATATGGCGACAATTCAAAGTTTTACAGTTATTCGAAAGTTTGATTTTTATGTTGATATTTCCAAATCCTTTTAAATATACAATTACATACAATTTAACGGATAAAGAGTGTCAGACGTGAGGTAACATGCTATGTCATATTGTACCCTTATCAAATCAAGGTTAAAGACACCCAATAAATGTAAGTGCCATTTTAAACTTATATTTAAATAGCAAGAAATATTAAAATGATATCAGATAAAGAGAAAATATCAAAAGGATTTTAGAAAGAGGGTCAATATTAAAAAGATGAAACGATCATGTTAATTCTCGAACATTTTATCAAGTGTTGTATTATATTCTTTAATTTTATGAGTTTTAGGAGAATTATTACGTATTTGCAGTACAATGAAACCAAAGGACGTTTAAATGAACAAATAATAAATCAGATAAAAATAAGAGCTTGATTCGCCATAGGCATTTAAACACTGTATTTGTTGTTGTTATTTTGAGCTAAAATGTATAAAGGAGATAGAGAAATATGTCAAGGAGACAACAAACCAACGATAACAAAAAGCACACATACACAAAATACATCGTAGAGTAACAGATGGTAATCAACAATATACCGCTCTCTTGTCTTCGGTAGTTCTCTCCGGGCACTCCGGCTTCCTCCACCGATAACACTGACTTCCACGATACAGCCAATAGTACTAAAAGTGGTGGTAGACACCGACAATCAGTTAATCAGTTAGACAGGCATATGTGCTCGTGGCGGGCATATAATTGGTAGCTGGTAAACTAGTTTTTTTACACGTAAGCATCATCGTTTTAACAAAAATCAGTACAGAGAAAGCACTTAAATCTAAAATACTGTTATAATAGACAACAACAAGAATAAGTGTCCATATTATACAATTCCCCGCTAAACCGGTGTAAAGTTTTAAAAGTTCACATCACAATGAACATAACGACCACCACGTCATTGACGGACGGACGGGCAGACTTGAAAAAATAAATCATAATAGTCGGGCATAAAACCAAAATACAAGCCAAACAATATTAAATAAATAATACCGTCTTAAAATACATGGTATTACTGAAAGCAGACATAAAGTATCTAATATACTGATATAGAAAGCACGCATGCTTAACAGAACAAGTTGAGGACGGTTTCGAGAGTATATATATATATATATATATGTTCATGCAAATAAGATATGAAGATAAGAAGTCAATATTTACTCAAACTAAATGTTCTTTCAAAAAATAACCTTTTGTTATGTTTGGCAATTCAGTACATGAAAAAGTCCATAATTTGTACAGAACATTGCGCACAAAATACACATTACGTCGCGAAATGCGTCGTCTACCCTATTTTCTCACCAGATATCATTGATTTCGTTCTCATGAAAAGAGGTACACGGCCGACTTTACATGGACAAATGTATGCATTTATCTACTATCCAATCTGAGATCTTATCAATACTAATTAAATACCAAGTACTTTAAAAATACGAATGATCCTTATTCATTGTACATATTTAATATAAATTTTTAAAGATTACACTGCTTTTTCTAAACGTTTCTTTATCAAACTATAATTTTCAATTTCAACATTGATTGGTATGTTTATTAAATGTAATTCCAACAACAATGAAATTGACACGATGAAAAGTTAACTACTTCCATATTATATTAGGTGATAAGTTCAACAAGAATTCATATGACTCGATTTATACTATTTATTTCCACCGATCCGTCATGTCCTTTTAATAACCCCGCTCAACAGAGTCGGGGGTATATAGGAATCATCATGTCTCTTAGTCCATTCGTCCGTCCGTCCGTAACACTTTGGTTTCAAGATGATAAAAAAGGACATTCTTTTTAATTAATTGACATTTTGACATTTTAGTGAAATGTTTCTGACCAATTTATGACATGTTAAGCTCGATTTTCGTTGTTTAGACTTGTACCGATCGAGAGTTATGGTGCTTGATTGTTGGGAAAAATTATAATAATTTGGTTTCCGAAATATAAATTCAGAAAATCGTTTTGAAATTAATTGAAATTTTAATAAAATGTTTTGGCCCACTAAAGACAGGTTAAGTTCCATTTTCGTCTTTTTCACTTGTACCATTCCAGAGTTATGGTACTTGATTATTTGACTGAAAAAATTGTGATTTCCTGATAATAAACATTTTCGCTAGCCAAGGGTTACGATCCACTTCCCTCCTCTCCACCCTTGGCAGATTGAGATAGAATTTCGGAGACACAAAGTAATTATTTTTATTGGTTGCAGTGGAAACTCGCTGCATCCAATCAAAAAGCGCCTATAACATGGTCACGTGTAATTGTAGAAAGTGTATGTAAACAATTGCCACGTGCTTATTGTGCAACAAGTCTTTACATCCCTAAACATGCGACTATATTTAGTGACAATTTGAATGTTTTTAATCAACTAATATAAGTTCCTGTGTATGTTTCTTGCACAAATGCATGAATGTCAACGTATATTTTCGTTTCCTGCTTTACCAAGTGTGTAGAATCTAGACGCTACCGTGTTTTTACCTCCAAATTGAAGAGTTCAAGTGCTACCATTGGTCAAGAATAATGTATTCGGAATGGGCGTGACTTTAATCTACCGATAGATGGCGCAACATTATTATTACAAATGTTGGCTTAATCTGACAAGGGCGGAGAGGAGGGAAGTGGATCGTAACCCTTGGCTAGCGAAGATGGATAATAAATGGAGAACGGTGAACCCCTTTTTCACGATCTCTCAGCTGTACCCCTCTAGTTTAAGAGTGTTTTTACTATTTTAAGTTATGGCACTTCAACTTTGACATGAAGTGAATTGGATAGCTACGAATATTCATATAGTAACACATTAAACTTTACAAATTATAACGTAACAGTATCCAAATTGCACCCATTTAGCAAATACAGCAGCAGAAATCTTACAAGTTTTCTTAGAGACTAAGGAAAATGTCTTTTTATGATTTTACATTATGCACGTCTTTCAACATAGCTCAATATATTTAAATATACACAAAACGGGCACAGTATGTATCAACAGATGAAGTATTCGGTGAAAAGTAAAATTTCCGAGAACGTTGCCATGCGACGTCCACAAAAAGTCAACTTTTAAAAATCAATAATTAAAATATGTCACAGGCATCCATTTCTTAAACGAGGAGTAATAGGCATGAAATATTGTCAAATTGTTTTAAAAATTTAGAGAAATAAAACAAAACATTAGTTATTTGATTTTTACGTATGTGAATTTAAGCATGGATGCAATTTGGATTCTCCACATTACAGAATCATGGGTCGTTTGGATGTCGGTTCAAACCCATTTTTCTATGATTCAGTATGGATTCAAAATTAAATTGGTGGAACTATATAGTAAATATTGATACATCTACAAAATAAACACAAAATGGAAACATTTTTCTCGATCATAAATAAACGTACGTGAACAAAACTGTCAAAATAGGTGCAATTTGGGTACCCTCACGTTACATGCAATAATATATTATAATAATAAATGAATTCAATGGAAACAAGATATGTTTGCGTGCTTGTTTTTTGAAATACAAGCGTTTTAAAAAAGCAAATGTTAGCGAAAAAAAACAATGTCTGAGAAATTTGTCTGAAGTATTCCAAGAAAAGTAAGGAGAGTATAAAACGAATTGTGAAATAATTCCTAAAGGTGTAATAAAATGGA
The DNA here is from genome assembly GCF_021869535.1 of Mytilus californianus. NCBI lineage: Eukaryota > Metazoa > Mollusca > Bivalvia > Mytilida > Mytilidae > Mytilus > Mytilus californianus. The sequence goes on from NW_026262581.1 coordinate 2,876,143, forward strand.
TCTTCTTAATTGTGGAATAATTCCTAAAGGAGTAATGAAATGGATCTTCTTAAATAGTATAAAGACGTAAAGGGGTTGCTAAGCAACTTTTAAAAAACTTTCCTAACGTAAATTTATGAGGAGTTATGTAGTATTTTAAAGAAGTGACATATGAACAGATAACGTCTTTAAACTTGTAACAGGTACATGTACTGTATTATGTTATTATAACTTTATACTATGCACGAAGGCCAGTGGAAAAGGGCATACTCTACCAATTTGAAGTAAAATGTCACGAGAAGTTATATTTTGAAACTGTTCTATATAGTTGAGACATTTAAAAACCAATGAAATTATTTTTTAGGTTAATCAATCTGTGATGGCGACCGGAGGTGGGACGATTGCACCACAAAGACCAAAGAAAGACACAAAAATGGTTTGTTCTATATAACTGCTTAGAAATAAATATATACCAGAATTTTATACTGCAAATCCAACGGAGTACAAATTAAAACAGCTTCTAACATTTTGTCATGTAGAACTTTACAAACACTTAGCAATATTTTTAAAAATACTTACACGATACTTATGATTTATATTTGTCTTTTTTGAGTTGAATATTATGGTAATTTGTAAATTGACATTTTGCTGTATTTTACCATGCATGCATGCATTATTATGTGTAGTGTAAATGTATTGAGTATAAAAATGTGTATACGTGTATATACGATGTCCTCTTGTACACCTATGTGTCTGAGGTTTAATAATAAAGTATTGTCTATTGTCTATATCTTAAAGTAAGGAGATGTGGTATGCCGGATTTCCAATGAGACAACTATCCACCAGAGACAAAATAAAGTGGAAGAAAGCAACTATATCCTCGTCTCATGGGTTTTCGTGCTATTAAGAATGCATTGTGACGTCACAATTTCCATTGAAAAAGCATGCATAGTACGAATTCATATGACGTACGAAAACATATGATCTGATCATACACAGGCAAATTTCACCTCAAACGAGCTAATACGTGAGATTCATGTGAGATTCACGTGAGCAAAATTTGCCTGTGTAACTCACCGTAAGGCCTTCAACAAGTCAACAAACCGGCAAAACCCATACTTCATTGTAAGCTATATATCCCCGAAATAACACAATGTAAAATAATTCAAACGAGAAAATCCACGGTCTGATTTATGATAAAACAACAAAAAACGAAAGACAAACATGACAGACAGCAACCAATGAATACCAATGAATTATAGGCGCATTACAAGGGACATGCACATAAAGAGTATTGCATAGTTAACTTCTTGGATAAAATAATTTTATGAAAAAAGTTTTCATATAAAATATGGCAGCATCTACGTTTACGAAACCTTAATTTCATCTTATATTAGAACCAAAGGTTGTTGTTATTTGCTGTAAAGCTTAATAAGAGACTGCAGTGGGTAGTTTATACAGGATAGAACATTTTAAAGCAACACACTTAACACAGAACAAATTAGATACCAGCAAACTTTAATACTCCTGTCAAATAAAATAGATTTATAAGGAACAACAAGGGTGTTCTTTATCAAATAGCAGACCAATAGTAAAAAATGATTGAATTGATATCTTTCAATTTCAGGACGATACAAACTCGTTTAAGATAACAGGAAAGGGATATAGTACAGACAGACAGACAGATCAGGGTGCTAGTAATTTGTCATCACCTAAGTCTTCGTCAAGGCCGTTATCAGGGACCACAAGTAATTCCGAAGACATTGGAGAACTTGGCGAGCCAATAGGTAGTTTTCAGTTACCAACAGAAGCTATGGAACTGCTACAAAATGTGATGCAAGTCAACAAAGACCTCGAGGAGCAAGTAGTTGCTTTGAGATTAAGAATAGACGTTGAACAAAAAAACCAAGAGACAGAAAAAAAGAAAGTTGTTCACGAAAAAGATCGAGCTCTTAAAGTGAAAGATCATGAAATAAATGAATTAACGGAATCAATTTCTGTTCGAGATTATAGGATTAAACATTTGAATAAAGAAAAAGAAGAGCAGAGTCAACAGTTATTAGAGAAAATTGACGAAATCACTGAATTGAAATCGCTCGTAGAACAAACCGAAGACTACGCGAAAGATTTAAATAGAAAAGTCTCAAAACTTAGGGAAGAAAAAAGACATCTTGAATCAGACACGTTGTACAAATCTCAGAGTGAAGAAATAAAGAAGCTAAAACATGAACTTCATTCTGTAAAAGACAAACTAGCTTCCATGCAAAATGAATTGACTCGTGCTAGACATATCATAGAACAACAAAACATGAAAATTAAAAATCTTGAATATGAAAAGGGAGAAATGAACTCACGGTTTCGAGACGACTTAGAAAAGGCTTCACGTGCTATGCGTCAAGAAGTAGAACGAATGAGAGAGGTTATGAAACAACAATACGAAGAGATGAAAAACTTGAGAGCTCAGAATTACGAAATATCTAGCGATGTACGGGACATAAAAGACATCTTGCTTAACTCCAGGGATAGTACAACAAAACGAGAGTCGTTAGACATTAACCGGTTGCCCATGGCACCAAGAAGTCCGAAGCCCGCAGTTCGTTCTTCTATGCCTAATATGAAAATAAACAAAGGTGCTAGTAAAAACTTAAGTAATTTGCCTCCGTTAGAAAAAGAACAAACTGCTGGTTCAAAATGGATTCCAGCAGGTGCGAGACGTTCTATGAATATGTCTGCTAAGCTCAAACGACCAGACAAGTGATGTTTCTTAGTTATTTTATTGTGCCAATTCTTGTGTTCATACATGAGGAACCTATCTTAATTTATGTTCCTAACATAGTTATACATTGTTGTATTTGTTCCGTTTGCATTGTTTATCAAAGGTGCAATTGCCATTACAAACTTCATTTTTTACAAAACTTTTTATCAGTAGTTCTGCGCTGCCTTTACTTAAAACTCGTTTTCAGTTCTCAAGGCAAAAATAGACTGCTTTTCGCGTATCGGATACGAGTGGACTGAATTTGCCACGATTACGAAAAAATATTTTAATTTACATAGTCGTATTTCATTTAAATTTACATTAAAAATTACGTTGTTAGAAGATTGTGGGAAGATTTTCCTAGCTTCTCGTTAAGTGTAATTTCGAAAGGTTTCGTGAAAATAAAATAAAAGCATTTGACCATACAAATTGGTTTGACAAGTACTTGGTAAAGGAGAAAACAGAAATGATATATTCTTTTAGATTAGACTGAATTAAGATGAATGTTTCAGTCGACAAAAGTTTTATAAATGTTTATCCACTTGTAGAGTTAATAATTCAATGTCTGTGATAGAAAGAGTGTGATATTGATAATGCTGTGATAATGCTATTGCTTCATTTCAGAATCTTAATATAAATTTATAAACATTTTACCTAAATTTTGTTTTATTTATAATGAGAATCTCCGGTGTTGTTTTATTTAAATTGACGATGTTGTTATTATATAGGTCAGGCGGATAGAACTATGTATATTTTTTTGTACTATTTAGCTTTTGTATTTGAAGTATTTTAGTCATTTACATTTTCATCAATTGAATGTACTCTTCCAATTCTTGAGAATATTATACAAAATGTTAAACTGGATATTTTTCCCTCTCTCAAAACAACTGGCATCTAAAAATGATAAGTATGAAAGAACAAGGAAATAAACAGAATACTTACCAAGTATTTTGAAACAAAGCAATAGAAGTATCGAACCATGGTTTTAACAATCATATGTTAACAACAAATCTTCAAAGTTGAAGCAAATCGTCACCTTGCAATTCAGAATCCACATGACGTGCGCTACTAGTGGGACAGAAACTGATATACCTCCCGGAGCAACTGAATTAATTCCCGTTTTAATGGGTTTGTGTTGCTGAATCTTTAGTTTTATTTGTCGTGTATTAGGCAGGATTTCTTTTGTTTTCGTTTTATTATTTTTTTGTCATGTTGTTGTCCGACTTTCTTCGGCTTATGGCCTTTGATGTCGCATTGGTATCAGCAGGTGGGGGAGGGGTCTGTCATCATATATGTTAGTGATGTTATTATGTACTTAAAGATGTATAGCACATTATCTTGTAAAGCCGGTTGCTTGTTATAATGTCGCATGGAAAAGACCAAGCAGAAAATGTAACATTGTAGGATTGGGATAGTTGCAACCAGACCATACAAAAGACAAATTGTTCAGACTAAGTGTCAATTTTTAAAATGTCAGCCTCGTGATCAGTTTGTTTTCTTTGTTGCAATATACTAGTTGTAAATCCATATATACCGAACTCATATCTGATTAATTTGTAAATACAAATGTTGTTAGATATGCATAATGGCGTACAACACTCGTCTAGTTGCATTGATAATTTAAGATATACTTATCAATGAAATTTACAATTTATAAATTTTTCAAAAGCTCCTATCACGAGAAAAGTAAATTTGTACAAATACAGTTCGATGGGTGAAATATCTAATTAAAATAAACACTCCAAACTTGAAACGGTCACTGATTGGGAGAAATACAAAATTGAATAACTGAAACACAAAAAGGACTCCATTAATAGTAAGAACATTGCAACGAATACAATAGAAATAAAACATAATTAATTGTAGCAGTAATAAGTATATAAATGTGAGCATATATACATAGGTTCATATACCGATATTTGAGCATTAAAATAATTAAATGCAATCAAATCAATACAATTACACTGGAAACACATTAACGTAGACTATATGTATGGACAGAGTACAAAGAATTTCAAGGGTAGAAGGAATCTGTCTTTTAAATAATGATTACACGGAGTTCTCATCAGAATAGTTTTAATTGATATGGTACTGTCATTTTATACTAACGTGCACTTGTTACATTTGAATAACTTCCGCCTGTTACATAAGATTTTGTTGTAAGAAGGCCGTATACCCATGTCATTTAAAATATCTTATGTCTATATTAACAAAGAAAAATATGAGAAATGCAATGAAAAGCCGAAATCACATGAACTTCAACGGTAATGAGACCAGGTTCGTCGTCAAGGTAACTCTATATGTCGCCTGTTTTACATCACCATCTATCTTGTATTTCAATGTCATAAGAAACAGTCAAGTGTGGTAGTACAAATGTGTCTATATTTGAAATAAATATATAAATATTCAATATTCAAATGTTAAGAAAGGTCATATTTGGGTTCAAAATTTAGAATAATTTAGTGAGAGAACATCATCTATATAGCGGAAAGTAAAGTTAAAGGATACTGCTAACTTCTTTTCTTTCTTCCTAAGAAGATCCTGTATGAAGTCAGCCTCGTATGAATGAAGGAACAAGTCGGCAAGAAGAGAAGCACAGTTGGTTCCAATGGGAATGCCGATTGTTTGTTGAAAAACACGTCCTCCAAAAGTAACAAATATGTTGTCAATGAAGAAATCAAGCATCTTGATAATGTCAGTTTCAGTGAATTTTTTGTTTGAACCAGAGGAAATTTTACAAAGTACGATCTATCTCCCCAAGACAAGAAACTTGTATCTATGTTGGTCATTCTTTTTTATCAAACTAAGCAGGACTAACTCTTAATTTATCTTTTAGTTAAGATTGGGGAATACTTGTGTAAAGTGTAGAAAAGTCAAATGTTTGAATACTATTGCAAGATGAAAGAGTCATAGATTGTATGTACTCTAAAAGATCTTTGGAATTTTTTAGTATCCACATCTGATTCACGCCTCCCTTAGAATAGGTAGTTTCACAATAACTTTGAAGCCCGGATTTGATTGCTGATAAAATTGATGTTAATAATTTAGAAAGAGGTTTCGTGGAGCACTTGCAAGACCCAGTAATATAACGTTATTTGTAAGGACACTTGTGTAGTTTAGGTATCCTATACAGTGATGGAAGATCCAGCTCTTCATCTTTGGTTAAAATTCAAAAGGAACATAGAACAGACCTATGATTATCCGGGATTTCATCCTTGGTAAGTGTCGTGGGGGTATATGTTAGGTTTCCAAGTGAATTGTCAATACCTTATTCATTTATCAAGCAGTTTATGTAATGTGATTTACACACAAAAACGATGTTGTCTGGGACTTTATCTGCGGGGACAACAACATATTTTTCAGGGAGGTAGGACAAGTGTTTTGCAACATTTGGGTCTTTAAACTTAGAACCATAGAACCATAGAACTAACCATGAGAGCTTTGAAATTTGCAAATCAGTGTTCTCCTTTGGGGATAATCAATTAAAACATTTTCTGGGGTGTCACAACTCAGATCTATATTGCATTTTGTACAAATCCTTACCAACGGCCAGATTTACGCTAAAATAATACATGACAGACAGCAACCAACAAAATTCAGCGACTCGCTCGACCCTCCCCTTAACCTGGGACAGTGATATAACGACACGACTTTAAAACAACCCATAAAAAATCAGTTGGAAAAACTTCAATCAGCACTAAGCGCACAAAAAAACCTCTACAAAAAGAAATAAGAAACGAAAGGTACCGATCTAAGAGTATTCGGAAATTCTAAAAGCTAGTTCAAAGTATATTTCAACTAATAAATAAAACCCTGTTTTCTGAAACTAAAATATCAATCAGTACTACACACTAAATGGATTTAATGTAAAGACGTCATATACAGTCTGAGAAAAGCACAACCTTGTGCAATGCCAAAATATAAGTATCGAAAGGATGTAGGACCACAAGTGATCATAACTGTATGTGTAGCATACATTTGTACTAGTATGTTCAAGTCTACGTTTTATCATAGTGTGTTTCTAAAATCTTTTCGTTGAGAGGAAGAGTAGAATCATTTTTATTGCTAATCTGTAAAAAGTGTTCAACTAATCAATAGTCAAAAAGTTTATGTGTATGATAAGATGAAATACAGAACATTGCGATCCAAAAGGGGTTTGTCAATGGGTATTGTTGGGGGGTGGATTGGGATGGGGTGATGATCTCAAACCTATAAACCATTTTAACCTTCCGACGTTTTGGTCTCCAATGTATCCTTCAGAAAAACTTTTGACATTAAAACGAATTTTTGTTTACTACTGTAGACAGAATTATACTTATTAACGACTCTTAGATTTTAATTTCAATGAATATAAAACGATGCATTAGCGATATGACAATAAAGAACATATGAATTTTGATTTGATCGATAATGTAATGATTCACAAACCACTAACATGTTTCAATGTTAATATATTGCAAAACATATCCAATTTTTACATCGGAAGTGACTTTGAGAGGTCATACCGGTGTTATGTTGCCGCAGAAATTTCTGCACGCGTCCCTTGCGCTTTTGACTGATAACCGAACGTATTTCGTATAAATACGCGGATATTATCGAGTGCAAAATAAACATGATTCCTTATCGCTTGTTATAAATTCATTTCTTCAATGAATACTCATGAAAATATTTTTTATGTTTTTAATGTTTTGTCGAGAGAAATATATATGTTGATTGTTTTCTGTTTGGTAATAATTTAATAATAAGATCTATTTTGTTACATCTTGTGATCCGTTTATTTGGCAATCGCCAATGGCAGTCAGCAGGGTTTAAGAACATCAGTTGTTCGACCTGCTAGTCAAATGCGTTTTGTTAAAATATACTTTTTCACTCATTTGGTCTTTTGGAAAATGTTGTTTGTGCTGTATTTAGACCCCTCTACCAGGAAATTTGTTTTGCATGCACACGTATAAAAATTGCGGTTTTTATCCAACGCAATCATAGGTTTGGTCGTTGTTTTCAATTTAGACTTGTTTATATTTTTTTCGTTTGGGCTTGTATTATATTTGCCTTCGCGGGTTTATATGATCCGTTCATCCTATTTTGACTCTTTCAAAATTCAAGAGCCTATCCTAAATTGAGGTAAATTATATGGTCTTCCAAATACCGTTTCGATTCCTAACATCACTGAAGAGACATTAATTGTCGAAATCCGGATATAGTGTACAAATTTTTGCACCTCATGTTTGCGGTATACCATCTTTTCCGCAAGTTTATTGTTTTCTGTTTGGTAATAATTTAATAATAAGATCTATTTTGTTACATCTTGTGATCCGTTTATTTGGCAATCGCCAATGGCAGTCAGCAGGGTTTAAGAACATCAGTTGTTCGACCTGCTAGTCAAATGCGTTTTGTTAAAATATACTTTTTCACTCATTTGGTCTTTTGGAAAATGTTGTTTGTGCTGTATTTAGACCCCTCTACCAGGAAATTTGTTTTGCATGCACACGTATAAAAATAGCGGTTTTTATCCAACGCAATCATAGGTTTGAACGTTGTTTTCAATTAAGACTTGTATATATAAATATAAGTAAAAGAATCGTTACTGTCTATGCACACGTACCGAAAAATTGTGTTTGCGGATGAATATCTCTTATCGCTTGTTATATATTAATTTCATCAATAAATATTCATGAAAATATTTTTTTAAGAACATAGATAAATGATATGAAAATGTTTTGTCGTGAGAAATATATTTATCAGAAACAAATCATGAATACCGAAAATTTGTGTTACGCCAGCTGAAGAATATCTCGAGGACGTTTTGCAACGACAGCGGGAGAAATATGAATGCCTACTCAAATCAAACCTATTAGATAAACGAATTATTACAAAAGAGTGTCCACCATGCACTTGCACTGCACTAATCATTAGAATATAGTAGAATAGAATGATGGTATAAATTGATGAAAATTTGCCGGTAGAGTTACTAAGATGATCTGCTATATATATAACTGTTATACAAATATTAATATAATATATAACAACAAACCTGATTATACTGATAACAAATGATTGTCCCATGATTATATCACTACAGTATAATAATTATTACGGTGAGGTTGAATTCCCTGTCATTTATTCATCATCCACACAGGAACTTGTCTCAGAAAAAAAAATATATCTATGTACCTCAACCAAACTTTCAGGTATAGAGATATGATTTTTTGTCCCATCTAGGGGCATTATGTTTTTCAGTCTGTGCGTCCGTTCGTTCGTTCGTTCGTTCGTTCGTTCGTTCGTTCGTTCGTCCGTCCGTCCGTCTGTCCCGCTTCAGGTTAAAGTTTATGGTTAAAGTTTTTGGTCAAGGTAGTTTTTGATGAAGTTGAAGTTCAATCAATTTGAAACTTAGTACACATGTTCCCTATGATATGATCTTTCTAATTTTAATGCCAAATTAGAGTTTTGACCCCAATTCCACGGTCCACTGAATATAGAAAATGATAGTGCGAGTGGGGCAACGCATCCATGTACTATGGACACATTTCTGTTTTTTTCTGAGACAAGTGCCTATGACTATCCACCAGAACTTGCGGTCATCCGATGTTCAGTACTTCAGTACTTTGATTGATAATGCGATTCACATCGTATTAATTGAGAACAAAGATAGAATAATAAGCCTAATTAAAATATAGATCTCTGATTTAGTTTTGCTCAAAATTCGATATTTTTTTGTCATTTTATTATTTTAACTCTTCTCAAAAGACAACGACGAGTACGAGGTCCGATCTGGCTAGAATAATAGTCCCAGGTCCGATAGATCTGAATTTTAATCACATTGGTTTATACTAACAACAAAAACTTGCTTCTTATTTTTATTATAAAACACAGTGAACGTTGCCGTAAGAGAATAGTGTGAACATGTGTTTTTTCTCGATATCGTATCAAACCAGGAAAGCCTGGACTACCCGTTTGTTTCAATAATATATTGACTCGTCCGGAAAAGTATATCCATTACCTTGATTTGCTTCAGGTATGTCTTAACTAGATTTGCCTCACGTATGTCTCAACTGTACCGAACAATATTAGTATTTCAACACTGCGCTTTCACAGAAGGTTTTCTTTACTAAATATTTCTAGTTTTTAACACACTTGTGCTGTATACTTATATTGTCAGAACACTTTATGAACTTTTTTAACACACTAGTGCTTTATAGTCATATTGTCAGAACACTTTATAAACTTTTGCATTTAAACGATTTGAGCTCATGTCATTTAATCCACAAACAATATTTTACAGTTATGGCATATTCCTTTCATCCACTGTGTGGATACCACTGGTGGTGGACTGTTTATCCCCGCCGGTCTCATCAGCCCAGTACTCTGAGTGCTTCGCAACTGACAAAGATTTTCGTTGAAACTGAAACTCAAACAAAAAATCCGGAAATTAAAAAAAAAAAAAAACTTCTGAAAAAAATAACAAAATTTTTTTCAGGAAAAACCAAAAAAACGAAAGCTGACGTAAAGTTCGGATACCGCGAAGCACTCTATACATTTAAGGACGGTAAAACTTGTAAGTTTTGAGGATTTTACCTTATATCTCGAAGACAATTTCGTCCATAAGAAACTTCGGCTTTGAGTCGTTCAGTCCATAGGAAACTTCGGCCTTGAGTCGTTCAGGCCATAGGAAACTTCGGCCTTGAGTCGTTCAGGCCATAGGCCTCTTCGGTTGTAGTCGGTTTGCTTGTTTCGATTCAAAGCCATAAAATGTTTTAAACTTCATTGTTTGTGCTAGTGTTTATGTTTACAGAAATTCAAGATAATATACCTGTCTTTTGTATATATGTATGATTAGCTGTTTGGAATTGGATGGATAAATATGATGCACAATGTTTGTAGAGTGTCACAACAGGGTGAGTGTTTTACATGGCTTTGAGTAACTTCGAGCATGCTTTGAAACGGCATGGTTTATTACTGTGCATATGTTATGTTTATGTCATCTATTATGTCAATTTGATTGAGTGTTTTCTCCTGTAATTATTTGTATTATATGTTCTGTAAGGGTCCCGTTTTGTTTTTTGAGACTTAAAGAGAGATTCAGAATGAAAAAAAAAAACAAACAACAACAACAACAGACATGTTCATGTGGCTCTCAAAAGTCAGGTTTTCTTTTGTTGTATCTTAATTATTTTTAGGAATTTGTTGTTGATAGTAGATCGTTGACTGCTTCTGTAACTTATTTGATTTTTTTAGGCAAGGGAAGAGTTAGATATTGGCATATTATTTACAGGACTAGGCGGAACATCAAAAGATTTACTTTAAGTAAATTGGGTTCTGTGTAGTCCATTTTCAGTGTTTTGCAGTTAAAATCAGCCATCTACTAAGCATTATGAAATATACTTGGCAGAGCTTTATTGAACCACACCGTGACACAAAATCTAAACAGCATTGACTCGGTTTTAAATTCAGAATATGATTTTAGCATATTCCAAAATTAAAATTGTTCATACAGTTTGTTATTCTTTCAAACGTAATTCAAGTGATGCAAACAGACAGTGTTGTATATTCAGGCAAGAAATAAATATATGACTAAACGCACTGTAGAATTTCAATGCAAGGAGTCCAAAGGTATTGAACTGTGTAGATTATTAAAAAAGGAACTGATTTTTATACGCGTCCGGCGTATTAAATTCAAATTTGGGTAAAAAATAAATCGAAAACAAAATCTTCGTGTAAAGTGAATGCGGAAGGTATGTACATATGTGGAGATCAAAAGAAAATATCGTTAGAAATTTTAGATTTACGGAATGGTTCGAATTTAAGTAATTTGTCGATCGATGAACCTGACTGATTTCCGGCACCGAAGTTGGAATCAAACATGCAATTGACAGCCTTCGAATGAGTAAAAGTGCTGGATTTTAAAAAGTACTACAAGAAATTTACATGTCCGATTCGAAGCTTTTTTGTACCTATCCTTCTAAAACTTTTTAACTTTTTGTTCGATAATGGATTTCATCCTGAAAATTGGAGTGATGGTATCGTTATATCCGTGCAGAAAAAGGGTGACTTGTAAAACCCTAACAGTTATAGGCCAACCATACTTGTTAGTATATTTTGCAAAATGTTCGTTTCTATTTTGAACAAATGCGTATATCATGGGACACATGTGCTAAATACCAGATAAAGTTATTAGCAAATCAATTTGGATTTCGACCGCATAAATCCACTATTGTTGCCTTTTTATTTCCCATACTTTACAAGGAAAACAAAAACATAAGTTTTCTGTACATATGTTGACTTTTGTAAAGTATGTGATAATGTAGCTAGAATAATATTGTGGTACAAGCTTTACAATTCTGTAAATAACCTGCAAAGCGATAAATATGAGAAAAATGATTTATTATATACTTAGTAGTAAATACAGATAAATTGTAATACAATCATTGGCAAGCATGCTGTATCAGCCACCCGTGATGATATCGATATCAGCACGGTTGCAAAGGCTTTATCACACCTTTAATCTGTATGACGTCATTGATTGCAGTCACTGTTGCAAAGGCTCAAATCCCTAATATGTAAGACGTCATGTTAAACCTATAATCTGTATGACGTCATTCCAAACCTCCTTATCTGTATGACGTCATGTCACATAAAAAACATTTACGTGAGGTATATGTATATAATAAAGTGAATATGATATGGCTTTTTCAATATCACACACCGTATCAACCCTCAACCAATATAATCCCTCGAGCAGAGCTCTTGGGATTATATTGGTGTCTCGGGTTGATACGGATGTGATATTGAAAAAGCCATATCATATTCACTTTATTATATACATATACCTCACGTAAATGTTTTTTTTTTGTTCCTTGTTTTTTACATAAATCAGGCCGTTGGTTTTCTCGTTTGAATTGTTTTACATTTGTCATTTCGGGGCCTTTTATAGCTGACTATGCGGTATGGATTTTGCTCATTGCTGAAGGCGGTACGGTGACCTCCAGTTGTTAATTTCTATGTCATTTGGTCTCTGGCGGAGAGTTGTCTCAATGGCAATTATACCACACCTTCTTATTTCTATATTAAGGTGAACAAAGATAATACGGGAATAATTGTATTCTGTAATGGATGGAGACCCGTTAAATATAGTTGGCATTACGATCTCTATGAGCTTAATGTTGTAAACTCTTGTGTTTATCTTTGAAATCTGTTCGGCAAAGTATTCTGTAATGGATGGAGACCCGTTAAATATAGTTGGCATTACAATCTCTATGAGCTTAATGTTGTAAACTCTTGTGTTGATCTTTGAAATCTGTTCGGCAAACCCAAAGCGATTATCTGTTCAATGTAATAAAGCACTAATTTAACATCACTCCTTAATTCGTTTAAGATATTTTATATATCATCACACCAGAAATGTTAAATGTTCGATAGTCTCGTTGGATAGATCTTGAGTAAACTCATCTTCTACTAATGTATGTTCTTAGAAAATAAGGAATACTAAAATATTGCTGTAAAAAATAAAAACAATACTTTTCAAATGTATGCGTCTGAAGCGCTTGTCGTGAGCTTTTGTTTCGTGTTGATTTTATTTGATTTTATATTTTCAATGGTACTCGGCTTCGTAATTGCTTTGGCCTTCCAAATGTTCGAGATCCACTGATGAATCTTATGTAGATGAAACACGCGTCCGGTGTATTAAATTATAAGCCGCGCCCTGGTATCTTTGTTGAAGTTTTTTTTATGTCTCACTGTGATTTTGAATGAAGAGTTAACAGCAATAAAGACATACGGAAGACTATGTTACTTTGTCATTTATTCGCCACGTGCGTGTAGGCATTTTTGTCATGAAATAAAACATCACACCAATTCCCTTTTTTTAACCTCTTTAAAAGTAAAATGAAGAGGTTCGGAACATAACAACAATATTTTTATTCTTCTTCTTACTATCCACAATCAACGTGTTGTATATTCTTGCTTATAGCGCATGATTGCAAACTGAGGAAAAGTATTTGGTGAGGGTTTGTCATGGCTGGAATCTCGTCAGTAGTTGTTGTGTGTCATTTCCTGTTTTTTGAAAATTGGGTGTTGATGGCTAAATTTTTAATGTTTCTGTTAAATTTATTCACAATTAATGTTTCTGTTAAATTTATTCACAACCGATTTATTACACTTTTCTAATGTTGAAAACTGCATGTCGACATCTTCATGTCTTTTGGTTGTTTTTGTCTTTTGGTTATTGTTTCATTGATGTATACTCCACATATCCTTGTATAACTCTTCTTACAACCTTTAGTGGCTGGTTAGTTTAAACATATTTATTTATAATGGATAGAGAAACAAGTTATTGAAACTTATATTATTCCCTTTCCACTTTGCGGGTGCGAGTGCTGCCTTGTAGCGGCATTAGCCTGCTCTTTTTCGAAATATAGTGAACCAAAAATTAAAATTTCCTGGCACTGATATATTTATGAGGGCCTGAACTCAATTTGCAAGTTTAGTGTTAATATATAGCAATTATGTTTCACTGTTTTTACAAATTACTAATTTGTTTCCTGCACTATTTACAACATTATTATCAATATTGTATATGGTATCTTCGAAGAAGTATCTTATTAAGTGGTTTATTCCTTTTGTTATTTATTTGTGAAGACTGTACTACAGCTTAGTCATTTTGATAGGTGTCTTATTTGTGTGTATTATTTTTCCTGATACAATGAACATTCGGATTTTATAGATTTCACCATTCATGTACTACATGTAGTTTTAATGTTCATGTACTAGTTTTAATGTAATGCATAGTTCTATTACCATAGTATCCAAAATCAATAAAACACATCTAGAATATTAATAATATTTATTTATTATATTTATCATAATTATATTCAACAGTTTATGCATACATGTAATAAATATAATAAATAATAAATAATGATAAATAAGCTTTATTTAGAGTCGGCAAAGTATACTTTTAACCGACATACAAGACATTTATAACAATACAACACATAATACACATGCAGTAAATTACACAGCACAAAATGAAGCACTAGAAGCATGGTTGTAATAAGCATGATAAGCTAGGTATTAAAGCTAAAAGCATATAAATATGAACAAAAAGTTTAAATACTGTAATTATAACATAACATATAACATATATACAGACAGCAAGCACTATCAGTTCTAACAATTAATGTCACTTTGGTGGTGGTCCAAAAATACAAATTTTTTAAATCATCGTCAATCAAACATACATGTTATGTATTGTAAATAGTACTTTATTTCATATCGTTAATATTAAAACAATAAAATATAGTTTTCAGGTATTGTGTTGTCTAAACAGATGTAAGGATCAAACGAGAACACAAGCTGCAAACACAAGCTATACACTTTTGATCTCTATTGAGGAATTATCAGATTTATACATAAAATACTGATTAATGCATAACTACAATTAATTATGATTTAATTAAATGATGTTTATTCAAACAACAACATATCTAACAATCAATTATGATTTAATTAAATGATGTTTATTCATACATACATAATCATTTAGGGTTTAATTAAATGATGATTATTTTTTTTGTAATGCAAATTTTACCTACGAATTATAATATTACTGCAACAATTCTTTATTTTTTCCTAATATATATTTTTAAAAACGAGGTGCCGAATTGTCTTGGTCCCGAAATGTTCGGATCCCGAAATGTCCAGAATGGATACCGAAATGTCTTCGGACTTGGGTGCCGATTTGTCCGGGTGCCGAAATGTCTTGTTACCTGCACACACTTGTTTCTATATAGTAACAAGTAATAGCTTTTCTAAAAAGCTTGCCGTATTTTAGCTGCTTATACATGTATTGAGATCGGTGGTTTGTGGGTATAGGTTTTTTTATTGGAATCTTGCACTCCAAGCATTAGAATATATAGTGTCTTTTTTCTCCTGGTTTTTTTATTTTAGTTGTAGTGTTAGTGAATCAGGGTTATCATTGAAGGAGGCTTGATAGTCACATATGATAATATATATATATGGTTTGTAATTGCTAGAGGAACGATACAAACACTTTTTTGTTTGTTTTGTGGAGTATGATTGTTTACTCTTTATGAAAATGCAAGTAGTTTTAACATGCATACTGTGTCTTGACAGTTATGTAATAGTTAGCAAGGTTATAATCAAGTTAATAAGAAAAACGTATTATTTACTTTTGAGGATTACTGCTAGACAAAATGGACTACCAGTGGCAGATCTAGAAATTTTCATAAGAGGGGGCCCGCTCCAGTCATGCTTCAGTGATTCACTACATGTATATGATCAACCAAAGTTTTCCCAAGAAAGGGGGGGGTCCCTGAAAAACTCTCTAAATCCGCCTCTGACTACTATAGTTGGCCATTCGAATATGAGAATATTGCATCTTATATGTATAGAAGACAGTGGTCTCTTTAGCCCAAATTAGAAGGGCGCTGCACCCTGGGTGCCCTTAGCCACGCCCTGGGTGCCTTCAATTGCGCCCCTCCCTGACGCCTTTTTCCAAGGGGGGGGGGATAGTAAGTTTATTTCGCTTCTTTTGGTTAATAGTGATCTGATGTATGAATGTGTATTGCCATGTTTTATGAACTTGTAGTATGAATGACTTTTCTAATGCAAATTTTATAGAATAAATAATCAAAACAACAACTTATGCATCTTTATTAACAACATATACAGTAAAAAAAAAAAAAGTGAAGTCGTGATACACACAGAAATGTAGACAAAAGAAATGAGAAGTGCCTTTTCCTATCATAAAAAAGTGCCCTGCCCTTCACTGGCACCATGCACCTTTCTATTTCTAGCTGGAGCACTTCAAGTGATGAATATCTCATCTGGCTTTTGTCTTAGAAGAAGCAATTAGTTTTGAAGGTACAGGTTAAGTGTTGTTATTACTAATTTCCAGATGTAGTATAGCTGTAAGAAGATGTTTTGTGGTAATGGATTTGGAATGAAATATCAATTGCAAATAATTTTCTAGAACATATTGTCAGCTGGCTTCTTATATTTTTTATTATTTTGTTGTGGTTTGTAATCTTGACATTTTTTTTGTAAGTTCTATAGATGAGAGCTTCATATTGGTATTATCATTTAGTGCTTTATATTTGGTTGCATGTGTAAGCATATGCTTTTGTTAGTTGGAATATTTATATTTTCATTTCTGATTGCAACAAGTTCATGTAATACATATAGTCAGGATTATTAGTAAGCGATAGTTGTTTAGTTTGTTTATGTTTATTGTCATGATTGATATGGACTATATAACTTGCTGTTTGGTGTGAACCAAGGCTTCATGTTGAAGACTGTACTTCAACCTATAATGGTTTACTTTTACAAATTATGACTTGGATGGAGAGATGTCTTTGGTACTGATATGACATTCTGTTATATCTATCGACAAGATTGAGAACACATTTTTGTCGAGCCTGCGACTTTTGTCGCAGAAAGCTCGACATAGGGATAGTGATCCGGCGGCGGCAGCGGTGTTAGCTAACTTCTTAAAAGCTTTATATTTTAGAAGCTAGAAGACCTGGATGCTTCATACTTTGTATATAGATGCCTTATGTTACGAAGTTTCCATCTGTCATATGTCTATTGTCCTTGACCTCATTTCATGGTTCAGTGACTACTTGAAAAAAGTCAACATTTTTTGTAATGTTAATTTCTTTCTTATTATGAGTAATAGGATAACTATATTTGATATGTGCGTACCTTGCAAGGTCCTCATGCCCGTCAGACAATTTTCATTTGACCTCGACCTCATTTCATGGATCAGTGAACAAGGTTGAGTTTTCGTGGTCAAGTCCATATATCAGATACTATAAGCAGTAGGTCTACTATATTTGGTATATGGAATGATTGTAAGGTGTACATGTCCAACTGGTAGGTGTCATCTGATCTTGACCTCATTTTCATGGTTCAGTGGTCAAAGTTAAGTTTTTGAGTTTTGGTCTTTTTTTCTAATACTATATGCAATAGGTCAACTATAAATGGTGTATGGAAATATTTTATGATGTACATGTCAGTCTCACAGGTTTTATTTGACCTTGACCTCATTTTCACGGTTCATTTCTCAGTGTTAAGTTTTTGTGTTTTGGTCTGTTTTTCTTCAACTATAAGCAATAGATCAACTATATTTGATGTATGGAAGGATTGTAAGGTGTATATGTCTGTCTGGCAGGTATCATCTGACCTTGACCTCATTTTCATGGTTCATTGGTCAATGTGAAGTTTTCATGGTTAAGTTTGTTTCTTAGATACTATAAGCAATACAAAGTAGGTCAACTATATTTAATGCCTAAATTGATTGTAAGGTGTACATGTCTGTCTGGCATGGTTCATCTGACCTTGACCTCATTTTCATGGTTCATTGGTCAATGTTAAGTTTTCTTGTTTAAGACTGTTTCTAAGAAACAATAAGCAATAGGTCAACTATGTTTGGTTTATTGAATGATTGTAAGGTGTACATGTATTTCTGGTTTGGTTTATCTGACCTTGACCTCATTTTCTTGGATCATGTTAAGTTTATGTGTTACTTGTAGTAAAGCTTTGTATTTAGGACTATCAACATAAAATCAATGGTTAGTAAAGAAGGCGAGACATTTCAGCGTGTGCACTCTTGTTTTGTAATAAAACTATGATATCATATTTAACAATTTATCGGTAATTTGTGCATTTTCCTTTGATGTGTACTCTCTGATAATGTCAGTATCAGTTGACTGGTCGTGATATATAAATTATTGGGTCAGTTCGCAATTGACATGCTCAGGTGCACTGTGTCAGGATCTTCTTTCCCCTTTCATTGACAAAATCATGCATGATTTTTTTTTTGCAGAATCGCAAGAGTGTTTTGGTGAATGAAACACTTCTCATATTGTTTGAAAGTTTCAGTAAAGTTAGTTTTGCCTTTTTGACAGATTGTGTGAAAATTCGAACAAAATATGAATAAAAAACCCAATAAACTTTTAAAAAATGCACTATTATAGCTTTCCTTGCTTATTCACAATGATGTACAAAATGTATAAATATATCATCCATGCTATTCCGATCTGAGTTTTTATTCATACATAGTCTGGTGCTGTTCCAAGTAGTCTTCTTTTTCTGTTTCTTGAGAAGTATTTGTTTTACCTGTTCAGTCACTTTAAAGTGTTACAATTAATATTTAGACGCAACACAGAATAGTGACCAAAAAGGTACTGCTATCATATGAGAGGAGCTAGAAAAAAAATGAAATGTACACATTTTCAACATTTTTGTGGGACCATAAAGATGTGGTTTCATTGTCAATATATAGACAGATATTCATAGACCAAATAACAAATAAGCAACAAATTCAAAAGTAGATGTAGGATGAATATAGAAAGAAGGGGTACCCTGGGGCCCCAAACTTGACAAGGTTTGGTTTGGAACAAGTAATATGTCTGCATTAACATTAAATGTAGGTTTTAAAAGGGGGACCCAGATCGCCTTTCCCTAAATCCTTTTCTGAAATTAAAGCTAGGTAACCGCATATTTTTTGGCGCGGTTGAAAATAAATGAACATGACTTTGAAAGAGCAAGAATATTAAGCTACAAGAAATAGACCAAATTTGGATGACATCTATTAAAATGTTTGAAATAATTATGAAGTTGACAAGAAATGAACTTGTTCAGATAATATACAGTCAGCCTACAGACTTGTTGCTTCCTGAAATGTCTGCTTACACAGTGCTTTCCTAAAATGATTTGTAATGTGATCCTTTTCATGATGAATGCTGAGCAAACATAGATTATGCCGTTTTCTCGTTTGAATTGTTTTACATTGTTATTTCGGGGCCTTTTATAGCTGACTATGCAGTATGGGCTTTGCTCATTGTTGAAGACCATAAGGTGACCTATAGTTGTTTATTTCTGTGTCATTTTGGTTTTTTTTGGAGAGTTGTCTCATTGGCAATCATACCACATCTTCTTTTTTTATATTATTATGACAAGATAAATGTTATGTTATCCGCCCAACTAAGTAAAATATATAACTTCTCATTGAACTTCTAAAACAACGATAAATCTGCTGATTCATATCGTATCATTCAATGCTGTCAGATGCTATGTGAAAAATAAAGAAATTTACCTTAATGTATGCTTCCATTATATTCGGCATTGTTATTCAGTTATGTCCAAAGCAGAGCTTATGAAAGGCACGCAATAATTTATTTTCAATAGATGCATTTGAAAAATTTATTCTCGGCACTAGTAAAGCGACGTCTATGTTCATGATGTCATGTGATCATCTATACATATAAGAATATTTCATTAGAGTTGATTTATTAAAGATTGCTTTGAATCCAACTTATTGCTATTTGTCTGCAATTACTGGCCATCACAAAGGTTCACGTAAAATTTTGACGTCATAATACAAAATATCTGACTCCACAATGGAAGAGTGATTGTTGTATGATGTCAATGGTTGAAGCGGGACAGATTCTCAGATCAGCTGGGACAGAATTCCATAAAGCGATTAGGTGTATGGTTATTATATATGGGTACTATGTTCAGGAGGATTAATTCTAATATATATATACGTAAAATACCTGTTCTGTTTTGGATTAACATCCTGGATCTGGTTTTCCTTATCAACCACCATCATTGTTAACGCATCCAAGTCATAAACTAGAGCCTTTACATAGTCAGTTCGATCTGCCAATATCACATATTACAAATACTTATACAAATACAGCCAATAGATTAAACTCAGCACCATTGTATATTGATGATTATACATATAGTATCAGCTCATTCAGATTTGAAAATGTTAGCAAAATAGCAGCACCATCTGAAAATGGGTAACCTTTATTATCTCGAGCATATGAATCAAAGCAAATAGTAATTATCATGGGTCCCGGTAAAGTGAGAAACGGAACATAAAACGAAACAGAGCGAAACGAAACGAAACGAAACATGGCGAAACAAAACGAAACATGTAATTTGAGAAACGAAACACAATGAAACGGAACAAATTCTGTATTTTAAGGAACGACCCATAGAAAATCTTCCTAAGATCAATGCGGGTTTAGAAGGCCCTTTTGATCGAAAACATCTCACTGTTTGCTTAAAGATCGTCAATATGGACAATGAAGCTCCTTTTCTTAAAGCCTGGATCTGTCTCTTGATTTGTTTTTTACAGAAGATCTGATTTAATCTCGAAGACACATTACATAATGGGCTTAATTTCACTAATTGCTGAACTACGAAAAGAACGCATTACTTACGCTTTATATTTGTCTTTTTTTATAGTCCCACACATTGTTATCGTTAATAATATTATGAACTATTAGTACGTATAACTTTTCAATCGATCACATCTGTTAATATCTTATGCATGTCTTATCTGCTTTGCAACAAAATAAAAGAAGGAGAATGTCATGGCATAAACTGCCATAATAAAAAAATCTCTTCAACTTAAAAAAAGTATAAACCAAAAAAAAAACAAGTATATGTATCCGTAGGACAGTATGACTCGCTTAAAATATCAAATTTTCATGCTCATTGAATTCCTAATTTGGCAAATATTTCAAAAAGACCATTTTATAATGAACATGTGTATAGTTTCAAGTTGACGTGAACACAACTCCATTGTAATTGAATCTACGATAACAAACAACATAAACCTAGTATTGGACGGACGGACTGACGGCAGCACATATCAGAAAATATTATGCCCCACTACCGTAGTGGCATCATAATCCTAATCTCTAAGGAACAAATGGCCAATTTTGTTTCAGGCGTTTATTCAGACGATCCACAGTAACGGCCATTCTAATTACAATGTTTCCTGATTGTTGCACGTGACAAGAAGCCTTAATTTTAGAACAGACTCTAGCAGAGCTGACGCACCTAAGTCTCGCATTAAACAAAAAAGTGTATTAATTGCAACTAATGCACGATGATACCCATGTAAATGGTGGGTTATTTTTTCTAAGTTGAATGGAATATTCGGTGTTGGTAACGAAGAAGACCAAGATCCGGCTTTGCAATTGTAGTAGCCTAAAAAAATACCAAAGGACGCACTGAATCTGACCAGAAAACAGATGGAGTTATAATAACTGATGGATGAATAGTATTCCATGTTTGATTTAAACAGCCATTAACAATAAGAAAACGACGAATGACATAAATGTTAATATTCTTAATGCTGAATATCAATATGTATCATTTTTCTTCTTAATGTTATATGCTGCTGTTTCGTCATTAAAGAAACGGTTGATATGGTGCTTTTTGTCCGCAATTTGCTTTTTTTATATAGAATGTCATGTTGCTATTCGACTCAGGATGGGTTTGTCTGAGAGCTTGACATAATGAATAAACGCTTGTCTATTGTTGACTATAAACTCTAGATGCCTTTCGAGGGTTTGTGTTGATGTGTTGCTGTCTCATTGACTTTCACCTAACATTAAAAAATATAAAGATTGAGTGTGTATATTTTGGTCTGTTTATTTTAATTTTAGAGAAGGCAATATTCAAACTTGACCGTTTACTGTTGCAGTGTTTTTGTCCAATCAGAAGAATATATTAACATCTATCGGCAGTTCATACATTACTCTTATTCCGTTATATTTTTGAGATGATAGTAATGTTCAATAAAGGAAGTTGAATGGGTATAAAATGATACTACTAAATTGATGAAATAACTATATATTGTAACAATCTTGTGTACTTTCAAATGACTTGGACTCCCTTCGTCAGGCCAAACTGTTGTGTGCCAAGGCTTTTCCTCTTACACTCACAATCGTCTTCAGTGATAATGTTTACATGTTTGATTCGTCAAACAAGGAAAACAATGTACATTTACACATCTTTTTACTACATGAAGTTTATAATGAATTTACATCAAATTAATTATCATGGAACCAAACAAAATATTGCAACAAAATAAAAAAAAATCACACAAACAACTCTTTTGTTCATATTAATAGTCACATAAAAATGGGAAACAGTTTAAAGCTTTACCCCATGTGATGTCAGTTTAACTAATAAAGTGTCCGGTATGATATCTTTGCATTCATTAGCGATGACAATATCTGTAAGCGTGAAGTCTGGAAACTTGTTTGTTACGCATGGTTTCTTGAGGTGAAAATATGCGAACTGCCATTTTTTCTTCATTTCACCTGATACTTTGTATTCGCGCTGACAATACACCCTTATGATCATTCTGTTGTTATCTTCGTCTCGTTCAAACTTTCGTGAACAGCCAGTATTTCAAACTTTGTTTTTTCAACTTCCTCAAATTTTTCCAAATCATCAACAACTGCTGCTAATGATTTGGTATCTACAACCAAAGGAGTTCGTTGAACAGATGGTTCCTCTCTGACTGATGTTGCTGGTACTGGGGCTCTTCCGCCGCGTCTTGGCTTAGAAATCTTCTTCTTTCCACCTCTAGTCTCTCCAAAAATTATATCAGATAATGCATTGGCCACTATGTCCTTGCTTCGCCATGCAATATACTTAGCTAAAACGCCCAAAAAGTCGGCTCCAGCCACGGCATATGAACAGATTTTCACGTTGTTGTATACAGGACAGTAATTACAAACGACTCGACCCTTACTAGTAGTAGTAACTAAATGAGGCTTACCAAATGAGTCGAGTGAATGTCTTTGATCTATTATTGTCGGCGGAGATAAAGCCAAAAAACATCGGATCTCACGCTTCAATATTCTTTGATGGGTTGTAATTAATTTTGGAGAGAAGTAACCTTTTGGAACATCAAAAACATTACATGCAATTATTTAATTTACAAAATATATAAATATTACTCAAATTCATAGACGAAAATGAAAAAAAAAAATTCCGTTCCTTAAAATACAGAATTTGTTCCGTTTCGTTGTGTTTCGTTTCTGAAATTACATGTTTCGTTTCGTTTCGCTTCGTTTCGCCATGTTTCGTTTCATTTTGCTCTGTTTCGTTTCGTTTTGCTCTGTTTCGTTTCGTTCTGTTTCGTTTCTGTTACGTTTCTCACTTTACCAGGACCCAATTATCATCACGACGAAATATACTTATTAACTTATTGTAAGACCTGACACATTGTAATGTGAACAAATTAGAATTGGATGTATCTATATCAAATGCAGTTATCAGTGCTGTTCAGTGTTGATATATCAATTAACAATGACTGCTGAGCGCCACTGTGTACAGATTTCATAAAGGGGGGCCTATATAATCAACCAAGGGGAGGGGCGGCCCCCAGCCCCCCTTTTGGATCCGCCTGGGGTGTACAACGACTCCAAAGAATAAATCATCATGTACGAGTACATTAAACTGTCTACCCCACATTCGAACATCATTTGGGACCTCGCTGTGTTGCAAGTATCTTGGGTTTTCAGGCATATTAATTCAAATTGCTCATTGCTGCCTTTTTTAATTTCATCTATCTATAGTCGTAGACGTCCAGCTAGAGGGGTCAAACAAACTATAGTGCACTGAAACCCTTGCCCATAACTAAACCGTGATGCTTGGTGTTTGCTTCCTTGCACACACGCAACCATGTTACTCACCTTGTTTGTTTTCTATTCTTCTAATCAGCTGTTTATCGGCAATTGTCTGTTTTGTTTACATCAGAAATCAATGAAGCGGTGAATGCGCGGGGAAACGAAAGGACATCTTCGTATCAATACGGTAAATTCCGTGATTTGAATATTTTCTAATCAATATGTTAAGGCAAAGAAAAATAGTAGGATAACATTTTTAATCATAGAGCACACGTTTTGTGTATTTACTTTTTAAAATTATAGTTTATGAAGAAATATAGCAAAATATGTTTCAATACGCACTATAAAGTGAAGATTAGATGTATTATTGTTTCGTTTTTGAAAGAACATTATTATCCATAAATACACACCTTTGTACCAAAATTGCAACACAATTTCAAGATAACATAAATTTCATCATCACAGAATGATATTATTTGCTCAAATTGACAGGGCTTCGTGAACTAAATTTGGCTTAAATTATGATAGCAATTGAACACTTCATTATAGTTCCTACCGATGACCTACTATCATGATTTTTATCCGACCCCAGTTACGGACGCGTTGACATATAATGCATACAACTCAATAATAGCCAATCAGACGTTAAGATATCCTTCACTTCCCCCAGAAGCAGCCCGGAAGCAGCTGAGATGCAGCCATTTTATGTTATTTATAACCAATGAGATACCGTTAACAGATTTACCACATTCCAGACGTCCAGCCTCTGACTAATCAGACCGTATCACCATGGTGATACGGTAATTAAGAGTTTAATGAACTCGGTTAAACAAAACAAAATTGTTTGTGTGTTACGACTTCTTTTTTTACAGATTATAATAATTGTGGAGCTTAAAAGATATAATGAATATCTTTAATTAAAAACAAATAGCCACAAACATTTTTTTTTGTAAATGCAAATAGTACTCAGTTTGGATACTGAAGATAAATATCGATGGACTCCTTTGAAAAATATTCCTCATAAAGCTGTTAAAAGAATTGATTTTCATTACCATCCCCGGGAACAATATTTTGAATAAAATAAAATGAAAATGTGTATTGAAACAACCATATTGTGATTTGGTAGCAATATGGGGCGAGTATCAGTGAGGCGAGTTGTCCTACTTACAGAGTGTTCTCTAGGAGGTCCGCGTTATTGTTGTCAAAGTTATTGGAGTGTTTTTAGCAGTGCAAATTCAAGCGCTGAAATGTAACCGATCTGGTTTGTTTTCCTAATCGACCGACACAACTTGGACCAATCTGAGACTACTATAACACAGTCTCAGGACCAATATAATGTATTAGTCACAGGACACAAGTATGAAAATTGTACTGAGATCGCTAAACAATCGAAACAGTTGATAATCTGACTTAGCTTACAGAGGTATGTATATGACATGTCATAACAACGAATAGAGTAATTTTCATCCACATGCCATATCATAAAGATTATCATTACTGTTTCTTTACTTATATGTCTATATGTAACATGCCCTTTATGGGCCGATGATTAGTTTATTGAATTATTCATGTATTCGTAAAAAGGCCATACTGACATGACTGAGGTGCCAGTATAGATAATTATGAAATCCTGAAAGGCTTATTATTCACGTAGGAAGGCGTCACAGCAAAAAAGTATAATAGCCTTTCATACATGTAGCCTTTCAAGACTTTATGCACAAGTTTTCTTAAGATCATGTATTTGTAATTTGAACATTCATGAACATGATGTATGGCATATAAATAAGATTTACTTACTTACTAGGCTGCCTCCATTTGCTATTGTCAGTGCCACAGGTTATCATAAAATATGCACCAAAAATCAGTTGAATTACATCACAGAAACCTATATTGGTGTACAATATATTGCTTTATATTCAGGTGTTACATGCTAAAGTTTGTGGTTGTAAATTATCATTTATATGTAACTGGAGAGCATGAATTTCATTACAAAATTGCTTGTCTCCACCGGGACTCGAACCCGGGACCTCTGTGTTGTAAGGAGGCGTGTATACTGACTGAGCTAAAGAAGTACTTCCTTAGCTCAACTGCTTACGGCTGACTAGTATCTACCACATTTACTAAGGGAAGAAATCCCGTTACACTTCCCCCACCTCAAGAGTCATCATACCATTATGACTCTCACACACATACCCTAGCTAGAATTCCTCTCTAACCACCATGGGTTTTTTAGTTGGGTGCCAAATGTAACCGGAGAGCATGAACTTCATTACAAAATTGCTTGTCTCCACCGGGACTGGAACCCTGGACCTCTGTGTTACAAGGCAGCTCGTATACCAACTGAGCTAAAACAGTACTTCCTTAGCTCAACCGCTTACGGCTGACTAGTATCTACCACATTTACTAAGGGAAGCAATCCCGTCACATATACATAACTACAGATTTTTGTAACCCACTACAAATCTTTACCTAAGGATTAAATATAAATAAGAGGCTCATAGGAGCCTTATTTGCTCAAGAGTAAATTTCAGAAACTTTTGACAAATTTTAAAGCTATAGATAACTTTGTTTTCAGCAATCTCCTTAAGTTTCAAAACATTTGGCCATGTAGTTTTAGACAAGATATTTGCCAAGTCAGAATCAAAAATTCTCTTTGTGACTATGCTTTTCATTCCTTCATATAATAGGACCTATACATCATTCCTACAACCTTTGGGTAATTTGACTAGTAATGTCAAGAAAAGGATGACATTGTCATTTAACATAAACATGGTAAGGTTTCAATGGGAACCAACATTTATTGAGTATCAAAGAGAGTCTGTCAATTTTCAAACCTCTTACCATAAGTTTTAAACATGTTAAAACGTTTTGCAATGTAGTTTCAGAGATATAGATTACAAGTAAAAATTCAATTATACACTGTAACCTTTACAGTTATCCTTTGGTGGCAAAAGAAGAATAATTATGTTTTAGAATTATTTGTCTCTGGTGACATACAAATTCTGGATTGTCATGCTTTCTCAGCACTAGTTGATTTATCACTGTCATTGATTACTGACCTAATACAGTTGTGACAAGGATTAGTTAAAAAAATGGAAAAAGTAATGTTTAATGTAAATGATAATGTATAAGTACATATCAGCAAGTTAAGCTTGGCAATTAAAATTTATCTTTCAAGTTGGCATTCATTTACTTTGAAAGAAATACACACTGTTACTTTTTTAAACATAGCTTCTATGTTCAAGAAGGTTGTGATAACATAAGAATTTCCATAAATTTGTTCTTATGTGCTTTCCCATGCTACAGTTTTATTCTTTGAAACTACATTTGTAATGTGTTTTTATATATATATATATATATATATATATATATAAACAAGTCTAAATTGAAAACAACGTTCAAACCTATGATTGCGTTGGATAAAAACCGCAATTTTTATACATGTGCATGCAAAAACAAATTTCTTGTTAGAGGGGTCTAAATACAGCACAAACAACATTTTCCAAAAGACCAAAAAAGTGAAAAAGTATATTTTAACAAAACGCATTTGACTAACAGGTCGAACAACAAATGTTCTTAAACCCTGCTGACTGCCATTGGCGATTGCCAAATAAACGGATCACAAGGTGTAATAAATGGATCTTAATTAAAAATTTAATACCAAACAGAAAACAATAAACTTGCGGCAAAGATGGTATACCGCAAACAAAGGTGCAAAGATTTTTGTACACAAATATATATATATATATATGAGATGAATATTAAGAGTTACCTCCCATACACCATGGATTTGACTATTTCATAACAAAAAATTAATTTCTGATGTTTCCCTTTAAGAACCATTTTTGTCATGCTCCAAATTTTTTGTAAGCTATTTTTGGATCAGATAACAGTAAAACAACAGAAAACCAAGTAAATTCCATCCATATCACTGGGAGGAGTAGAGCCAGTAACCCCAATGAACGGCCAATGCACACAAATGATACCAAAATGAATGTTCCTTATGAGGTGATGACCAAGTGTTGTTACTTTGTAGCCGATCCATCATTCAAGATGGACGCCAGCAGGGGACTTCGTTTAACATAGGACCCTATGGACAATACATACAAATGTCTTCTTTTAGAGAACCACTGAATGGAATGACACCAAACATGGCATGACTATTCCTTATGAGGTGCTTACCAAGTGTTGTTTCTTTGAAGCCGATCCATCATTCAAGATGGCCACCAGCGGGGGACTTCGTTTAACAAAGGACCCTATGGAAATACATACAAATGTCTTCTTTTAGAGAACCATTGAATGGAATGAAACCAAACATAGTATGAGTGTTCCTTATGTAGTTGCAGACCAAGTGTTGTTACTTTGAACCCAATCCATCATCCAAGATGGCCGCCAGAGGGGGACTTAGTTTAACAAAGGACCCTATGGACAATACATACAAATGTCTTCTTTTAGAGAACCACTGATTGGAATGAAACCAAAAATGACATGAATGTTCCTTATGAGGTGCTGAATAAGTGTTGTTACTTTGTAGCTAATCCATCATCCAAGATGGCCACCAGAGAGGGACTTAGTTTAACATAGGACCCTATGGGAAATACATACAAATGTTTTCTTTTAGAGAACCACTGAATGGAATGAAACCAAACATGGAATGAATGTTTCTTTTGAGGTGCTGACCAAGTGTTGTTACTTTGTAGCCGAACCATCATCCAAGATGGCCACCAGCAGGGGACTTAGTTTAACATAAGACCCTATGGTAAATACATACAAATGCTTCTTCTAGAGGAGCACTGAATGGAATGAAACCAAACATGGCATAAATGTTCTTTATGATGCTGATGAAGACCTTAATACATGTATCTTTATAGATTGAGATCTACTGTAAACTGCAAAATATCAAGAAAAGAAGATCTACACATAAGTGAACATGAGCAAAACTCTCCACAAGAGACCAAATGACATAGGAATTAACAACTAGAGGTCATGGTACGGCCTTCAAAAATGAGCAAAACCCATACTGCATAGTCAGCTATAAAAGGCCCCAAAATGACATATGTAAAACAATTCAAACAAGAAAACTAACAGCCTGATTTATGTACAAAATAATGGAGGAAAACAAATATGATATACAGCAACAAACAACAACCAGTCTAAATTGTTTTTAAAATTTTTACTCTCCATTTGCAAATACCATATATACTCTATTATCTGATTACCAATTTGTGCTCATTGTTGGAAGTTTTCATCAATTTTCACTCTTGGCATGAATTTTAAGGGACAAAAGATACATATTCAAATTCAACCTGAAAAAGAGTGACTAATTTTCTTTGAGCAATAGTGATCTTAATTCTGATATTGAACTTTCAATGACATTTTTAAATGGGAGTAAATTTGAAAATGTTAGATTTTAACTATCAATCCACCACAATATCTCAAGATTGCAACTATACTCTTGAGGACAGCAGAGACATGACAGATGCTTTGAAATAAATGATATATTTACATCAATAATTCCCTGAATATGAAATAGGAGGCCAGCCTTATGGTAACAAGCATCACTCTTTTCTACAGTATCTGATTTCCACTAAGTTCATAAGGTATAAGTATATAGTACAAGATTAAATCAAATAAAGCTGTAGAAAGCGTGTGAAATCACCTGTAAGTAATTACGGGTAGAATTGCACCTGTAGAAAGTGTGTGAAATCACCTGTAAGTAATTACAGATAGAATTGCATATTGCTAACCATTCACTGATTTAATTTGGTATTGATTTGACAATTTGTGCTCATCTTCATTTAATTTATTGTTTGGTGATTTGTATAAAAGGTGTTTGTTTGGTGATTTGTATAACAGGTGTTTGTTTGGTGATTTGTATAACAGGTGTTTGTTTGGTGATTTGTATAACAGGTGTTTGTTTGGTGATTTGTATAACAGGTGTTTGTTTGGTGATTTGTATAACAGGTGTATGTTTGGTGATTTGTATAACAGGTGTTTGTTTTGTATAAATAATAAATGATATAAAGCGATTGATTTTAATAACTTATACTACTTGTATCAAATTTTCAAGCATACTTTTTGAGAGTCAGGAATATATTCATTATTGGTGTCTTTTAATGATATTTAACACTAAAAGATTGAATCTGCAGTTTTTTTTCTCAAAATATTACTATTAATGTGTGCACTGCATTTACAAAAAAATGCATGCCTTGGAAAAATGCAAAAAGACTTTTACCGTTGTTTTTTTTCGGTGTGTAATTCAAACAAATATACAATGATACAATCACTTAGATATACTCAGTCTTCCAAGTTATTATTTATTGTATATCAAAACATAAAATTCACCAAAGTAAACATTGACATAATACATTCAAGAAATACTAGTAAATAATCAGACTTTAACTTTAAAGAAGGATCAATATACATACATTTTCATCACGTTGTATCTGAAAGTAAAATCAATTTTACCAATGATAATTATAAAGGTAATACTTTTGTTTCCTTTTCTTTTAATGATGCTTGGTATTACAATCAATTCTAAAGATAAAAAAAATTCTTTCAGATATACTGGCAATGGGACCAAAAATCAATACAAGCTTTGTATTTTAATGCATATGATTATCACCTAGTGTAGGGGACACAATGCTATTAATACTACAAGATTGTGTTATAATTTCAGGTACAGAACTTGGAGCAATGCGTACATTTGTACTTACCGGTATATAAAAAAGATAAATGAAGCGTTGTAGAAGAACAATGTCATGAAGTTCCATTCTACTCATGGCACATCTGTGACACTGTCGGGGAACAAAACACTAGCAAATCGAGCTGAGGGAATATTTTGCAATGGGATGACCTTTGGTGATCAGCAGGTCAAAGTCAACCAGAAAGTATGTGTAGAATTATCAACCTCAACATCATGGAGTGGTGCTCTAGGTATTGGACTAACCACAAATAATCCATCAAAAATAAACCAATCAGAATTGCCTAGGTTTGCTTTTCGTAATTTAGTTGAGAAAGATGGTTACTGGATAAGAGCAGTTGCAGAAAAATGGATCAAGGAAAAGTCCAAGTTGATTGTATATCTAAGTTCTTCAGGAGCCCTTCAGTTATTTATAGATGGGGATTACAAAGGAGCATGGGTTACCAACATACCTACAGATAAACAGCTGTGGGTTGTTGTGGATATCTATGGGAATACAACCGGAGCCAAGCTAGTCAAACCAGGTCTGTCTAATATTCAGGTGGTCATATATAATACTGTAAAGTTAGAAATTATTACAAATAATGCGACTGATTGTGTATCTCAATAATAAGAACTTGCATTCTGGAATCTGACACATACATTGTATATTTGTGTGCAGCTAGCCTGTAATTGCAATAATTATTTTCACATTATGGTCTGTTATGTTGAAATCGCAATAATAAACGCAGGAAATAATTTCTGAATGTATACATTGTAATACATCTTTCTAAATGAGTTAAATATGATAAAATTTTTGAATCATCTGACATGACCGAATTTTTTTTATAAAATATATTTGGTATTAAGATAATAGTTTTTTTATGTGTTAAATTTTATACTGCATCATGTGCATTATATTTACTACATAACATTTAGGATACCAATTTTATGTTCTCAGATTAAGGTTCTTGTTTTGGAAAATAAAAATCTTCAAAGAGAACCAGCTTTTTAGTGATACTAGAAGTACTTTAACAATATATGTTTTTCTTTTTAATGCTTAGTAATTTCCTTCCATTGAATTTAAAATAGAACTTTACTTTTTCAATTAAAACTACTTGTTACCAAACATTTATAAGAATTGAATAGTAAAAATATGATTTTTTTTGTAGATGAAGCACCAAAAGAAATTCTTGCCAGAGGACCAGATGCTGTTATGGCCTATGAAGAGGCTTGTACCTCAGGGACCAAAGTTATCTACCGCAGTAGGCTAATGTTGGTTGGCCAAGACAGAGTTGGCAAAACAAGCCTTAAAAAATCCTTAATTGGACTAGAGTAAGTCTTTTATAAAAATGAGTGTGAAGAGAGGTTGAATCATTTAAAAAATCAATAGATATAGATAGAAAGCATCACAATCACAATTATCCTTCAGCAGTTACTTTTAATACAAATGTATTATGGCCAAAAGGACCAGTGTGAGCAGTATAGCTACACTTGGTGTCCTGTGTATGTTGTCTGTTATGTTTTCTCATTTACTGATACTTACTAATATACTACAATGTCATGAAGTACTTTAAACATGATTTGCAGGATAACGTTTTAGAAAAACCTTCATCCAAATTCATCCCTTATTCTGATTGGAAAAAAAATTTGGTCACCACTGGAATTCTTGATTCTGAAGAGTCAATTTAAGGTGAGGGTACCCAAAATGCACCTATTTTGACAGTTTTTTTCACCTACGTTTATTTATGATCCAGACGAAAGTTGCCATTCTGTGTTTATTTTGTAGATTTATCATTATTTACTATATAATTCCACCAATTTAATTTTGAATCCATATTGAATCATAGAAAAATGGGTTTGAACTGACCTCCAAACGACCCATGATTCCAACATGAGGCCTACCCAAATTGTATCCATGCTTAAATTCACATCCGTCAAAATCTTATAACTCATGTTTTGTTTTATTTCTCTAAATAATTAGAACAATTTGACAATAGTCAATGCTTACTATTCATTTTTTTCTCGCCTTGACAGAATCAAAAAGCGAGACATAGGTATGCTGTTTAAGGCGGCTGCAGCGTCAAAAATGTATTAGTTTGTGATTAGGTCTAGTTTATGGTGAACCACTAGTGGTAGGTCAATAATATTTGGTATACAGTTGTATTAGCATTGGCACATCTCATTTCCATGGAGATTATATGGCCCTGCCCCCTCATTCATGGTCTATTGACTTTGAAACTTTTGCTTAGTTTACATGTATTAGTTTGTGATTAGGTCAGTTTATGGGGAACCACTAGTGGTAGGTCAATGATATTTGGTATGCAGTTGTATAAGCATTGGAATATCTCATTTCCATGGAGATTATTTGGCTCTGCCTCCTCAGTCATGGTCTATTGACTTTGAACTTTTGCTTAGTTTACATGTATTAGTTTGAGATTAGTTCAGTTCAAGGGTAACCATTAGTGGTAGGCCAATGTTAATTGGTATGCAGTTGTATAAGCATTAGCACATCTCATTTCCATGGAGAATATTTGGCCCCGCCTCCCTCAGTCATGGTCCATTGACTTTGACACTTTTGCTTAGTTTAAATGTATTAGTTTGTGATTAGATCAGTTTAAATGAACTGCTTATGTTAAGTCAATGATATTTGGTTTGCAAATTTATTGGCATTTGCAAGTCTTGTATCAATGGAGATCATATAGCCCCAACCCTGCATCATAGTTCATTAACTTTGAAACTTTTACATTGTTTACAAGTTAATGTTTGTGTTTAGGTTGTATTGAAGGGAACAACTTATGATAAGTCAATGGTATTTGGTATGCAGTTGTATTAGCATTGGCACATCTCATTTCCATGGAGATTGTTTACCCATGTACCTTCAGTCATGGTTCATTGACTTTGAATATTTGCACAACTTACATGTTAAAGTATTGCTATTTTAATTTCAACATTTGCATTATAGAATAACAAAAAGGTGAGAAATTTCTCTATGTTAACAGTTTATTTAAGAAATGGATGCCTGGAACATATTTTAATTGCTTATTTTTAAAAGTTGACTTTTTGTGGACGTTACATAGCTTTTAACAATTTATGTGGACTGATAATTAAAAGACCTTTTAAACATCCTCGTTTGTACTAATATGTTGGCCTACACATGCTGTATTTAGACCCCTCTACCAAGAAATTTGTTTTGCATGCACACGTTTAAAAATTGCGGTTTTTATCCAATGCAATCATAGGTTTGAACGTTGTTTTCAATTTAGACTTGTTTATATTTTTTCGTTTGGGCTTGTATTATATTTGCCTTCGGGTTTATATGATCCGTTCATCCTATTCTACTCTTCAAAATTCAAGAGTCTATCCTAATTGAGGTAAATTATATGGCCTTCCAAATACCGTTTCGATTCCTAACATCACTGAAGAGACATTAATCGTCGAAATCCGGATATGGTGTACTAATTTTTGCACCTTTTGTTTGTGGTATATCATCTTTTCCGCAAGTTTATTGTTTTCTGTTTGGTATTAAATTAATAGTTAGATCCATTTTGTTACATCTGGTGATCCGTTTATTTGGCAATCGCCAATGGCAGTCAGCAGGGTTTAAGAACATCCTTTGTTCGACCTGCTAGTCAAATGCGTTTTGTTAAAATATACTTTTTCACTTTTTTGGTCTTTTGAAAAATGTTGTTTGTGCTGTATTTAGACCCCTCTACCAAGAAATTTGTTTTGCATGCACACGTATAAAAATTTTGGTTTTTATCCAACGCAATCATAGGTTTGAACATTGTTTTCAATTTAGACTTGTTTATATATATATATATATATATGCATGAACTAATTTGTTTACCACCAATTTAGTTATGTGCATAATTTGATGCTGTATGTCCATTTACACCATGGTTAATCTAATTTTCATCATCTTCTATGAAACTACATTTACAACTAGACCTAACTTGCCAGAAATAGTACATTTGTATAACTGTGTATAGAAAATTTAGCCACTAGAAGAAAAAAATTGTTGGTTGCTTTTCAAATTTCTTTTCCTTAGAAACTGCAAAGTTGTTTGACCCACCTGGCCCAAAGGACCTTGAAAAGATTTTGCCATCACTTGATATCTGTCAGTTGTGGACTGTCATATACTGTAAATTCAGAAATTATTGCGAGGTTTTAATTAATGCGACTACTTGAGTATCGCAATAATATGAACTCACATTCTATTATCAAATACATATATCTGTATGTAGCTTTTCCTGAAATTGCAATAATTAAAATCGCATTTTGTTTATTTGTAAAAAATCACAATAATAAATGCACACAAAAATTTCTGAATTTACAGCAGTCATTTTTAAATCTTCCTCTCTGAAACTGCTGAACCCATTCAAACCAAACTTCACATGATTGATCCTTAGGGTGTCTTGATTATAGTTTGTGAATAATATTACTTCCTACATGCTAGAAATTTCAATGGAAGGCAATATCAGCTCTCGAATGCAAATTCAAACTATGTTTTGATAAGTTATTAAAAATAGTATATCAAATATTACTTTGTTAAAAGTAGGAGAACACCCAACATGGTCATAGGAATAATCTGAACATTAAACAATGAAAAAATTTTAAAAAAATTAACACAAACACAGATTGAATAATATTCAATTGTATTATTCTATTTTTCCTTTCGAACTCATTAAATATGTGATACATTGATCTATATATATCATTTTCCATATCTGCCCTGGAACCATCCCCAGACCCATGCTATACATAAGGATAAAGCCCTTAGGCTTAAATGGTAGTGTCTTGCTCATATCATGAGCAATATGGAAAATACAAATTGAAAATCTATTATTTCAAATCTGCACAGAGAATAACATCTAAAAGTTAATGAAATTGTGTATGTATTGTTATCGTACTTTTGGAAATTCAATTAGTTATGAAACAGTTAAGAAACAGTGAAAATTATATGCAATTATCAGATTTCTTTTAATTCATGTAAATTATTCATTATGCCATATTTGCGCAATTGGAAAAAAGTTTACATTAGTTTTATTATGTCAAATTATAGATTCCATGTAATTACAATATTTATATTAAAGTTATTTTTTTCACAAAAATATGATACATGACGTAGTTTTGACATGTCGAAAGGAGTATAATAAAGTCTCTATATTATTTATACCACCACCATCTTGTGACAATGCTTAAGATAAACCTCAACTTGGTTCTTATACAGTCATTTTAGTTATCATCTTACATGGGGGATGAAAGACCTTGGAGAAATGAAAAAAATAGCAACCAAAATGTGTACCAAACTTATTTTTTATTAAATTTAGCTTTTTTTATTACTTTTCTATGAGGTAACTTGAAAATGGTTTACTCAACTTTGATATCATAGATGAACTTTTTTACCAACCAAAATGTCTTTGGCAGCCATTAGCCTTAAGCACAAAAATTGCCCATGTTTTTTTTATTGTCAACACTGCCTCAGCTGGCTGTTGTACATCTGTAGTTAGGCAAGTTACATTATCATTATCTCCTCTGAAATCATTTCTCCAATTTACACCAAACTTGTCAGGAATAATAAGATACAGATCTGATTGAGAAATGATATTTTGCTTATTATTTTAGACACAATGTCAATGAAGAGGCTACAGATGGTATAGATCTGTCATTTTCTTGCTCATTTAATCTGTCCCAAAAGTCGGAATGGCAATCTGCAATCTCTGGTAACAAGAACCACCAAGAACAGTGTAACAGGGACCAGTCAGAAAGTATAGGTAATCTCTTTAATGTTTTTAGAGAATGTTTGTCTATAATAAAACTGCTTATATGTAAAGAAGAAGATGTGATTTTCTAAAGACAACTATTTACAATTAACAGCAGAATGAGGTGGTTACTCTCTAAACCTAAACTGATGACTGTATGACATTTTTGAAAGGGGAAAAGAACATTTTTGAGATGTGATTTTTAGCAAAATTTGATGGGACATGAAAATGTTATATATATCTTTAAGCTTATTCAGATAAGAAAAAATCTTTTCTGTTGAATCAAAGGATACTCAGATTAACCTCCTCATTTTAAAAAATGCTCTAGAAAAGTTGATTGGTTTTTACAGTGCAAAAAAATGATATCTGAAAATTTTTTAAAATAAAATAACTAAAGAAGTAATTTTTATAATTCTTGTTAAATGGATGGCAGAATGGGGAAAAATCATTAAAATAAACAATTTTTTTTAGGAAATTGTTCACAGGTAATAGAAAAAATGCCAAGATTATCCTGAAAAATTTTGCATTGAAAGGCAAAGAAATAATCAGTACTTATCATGACAATATATTGTATCATTGCTTCAAATGGGAAGTCATCCATGAAGATTTTGTTCTGTATAATTTATACATTGAGTAATTTACAATCAATAATTCCACAAGAGGATGTCTGATTTATATAGATTAACATTGAATGCTGTATATATTTTGTTTTTTACAGGAGAATATGATTCTATAGAAGAAGAATATAATTATGGATTAGCTGAAAATATCATTAAGGAAATGACCAAACAGAAAACACACGTCAGAGCTAAAGTATCTAGTAGAGACAGTTTAAGAATTTTGTCTCTTGGTAGAAAAGTAAGAAAAGTTACTACTTACTATTAAAAATTATAAGACTTTCTTTATTTGTTAATCTATAGATATTGTTTTTCCCACAGTGTCAAGTATGAAATAAACTAATCTAATGATACAATCAATCTTACATCTATTGAAAGCTATCTGCCTTTAAGTATGAAATAAACTAATCTAATGATACAATCAATCTTACATCTATTGAAAGCTATCTGCCTTTAATTCTTCAGGGGGGCAGTCCACTATTTAGCTAGACAAATTTTTACAGTGGTTGAAAGTAAAGCTAAAATAATCCATAGACGCTTGAAATTTACATGAGACCAATTCATTAACCATCTTATTGTCCATACATCTCTAAATTTGCAAAGAAGGATAAAAAATGAAGTAGAGACTGCTTAAGAACCTAGATATCTTGTGAAAAATTGGGGACTCATCAAATTAGTATGCAGGAAATTTTGAAGTTGCACTATAGTTATAGTGTGGTCATGTTTTGGCGGCAATATTAATATTTGAAGCTGAATTATTTTTCTTATTTTAGTAATGAATCAATAGAAAACTTTTTATTGTAAATTACTTAATGTTCATACAATGATTATCAAGGCAATACTGTGAAAAATCGTTTTTATTTTTGAGAGTTTTTCTAAATTCCCATATTTAATATTAAACTAAATGGGTGACTTATTTAGGGGTGTGCCTCCTGAATATTTATTTAGAAGATAATTTTTCTTAAGTTTTGTAACTTTAGTGTTGGAAATAAGGAAATTATTCCGATCATGCCCTTATTGAGTAGTTTAAATTACAAACATGTAATTAATTGATTATTTCATTACTGCATATCTAAATTCCATTTCAGAATGATAAAGAAAAACAAAATATTAAAAACATACCCTCATCAAATACTGATCATCCTATCTTAAACGAGACAATAAAGGATGTTCCTGAAAGAGTGATAGAACTTCTTCAAGATATGTTAGAACAACAAGAAGCATGTTTACCTTCAGGAAAAATTCCTAAAAATAGCAAAGATTCTAAAGTTGGGACACCTGAGGAACCTGTAACTAAAAAGGAAGCAGTACAAAAAGTGACATTGAATATTTGGGACTTTGCAGGTCAAAGTGCCTATTACACAGCACATCAGGTATATTTCTATAAAAACGAACTGTTATTTTGTGGTCTTTGTGAGGTTGGTATGTTGTCAATGTCCATATACAAACACCGATATTAATTCATGATATCGACTCCTAATATGCATGAAGCATTTTCCACTGGACATTAAGCAAGCATAAGGCCTGATGTCCATCTTAGCATGAAAAGAATTTAGTATTAAGGAAGCAACAATCCATCAGTGGTAACGGTGATTGATTTAAAAGAGGCTGGCTAATTGGAAGTCAAAAAATGTTCAACACTTTATTTTTGTAATTCTTTTATTTTTACTGATATATGA
Source organism: Mytilus californianus (assembly GCF_021869535.1). Lineage (NCBI taxonomy): Eukaryota > Metazoa > Mollusca > Bivalvia > Mytilida > Mytilidae > Mytilus > Mytilus californianus. The sequence continues at coordinate 2,915,084 of NW_026262581.1, forward strand.
TGAATTTTTAACAAAAATACTGGTACATGTATAAAGCAAAGTAGATAAAGATAGGCATAAGATTTCTAGAAGTTACAATAGAACTTACATGGAAACCTGTCTTAATTGGTTCTTCATTTAATACAGTATAAAGTGAAATAACAAAAATACTGAACTCCGAGGAAAAATCAAAACGGAAAGTCCCTAATCAAATGTCAAAATCAAAAGCTCAAACACATCAAACGAATGGATAACAACTGTCATATTCCTGACTTGGTACAGGCATTTTCTTATGTAGAAAATGGTGGATTAAACCTGGTTTTATAGCTAGCTAAACCTCTCACTTGTATGACAGTCGCATAAAATTCTATTATATTGACAACGATTTGTGAACAAAACAAACGGACATAATAGGTAAAAATGTCAAAAATAGGGGTACAGCAGTCAACATTGTGTTAAAATCTTAATCACTATAAAAACAAACAAATGTGTCAACAAAGAAAAATCAAAAAGGCATATAGACAAAGCATATTAGCAAAAACGAAAGACAAGAATACAAAAATTTACAATAGCACAATAACACAATGACAGGATGTATAAGTATACCACTGCCTTTTACAGATAATAAATGTATTTTTTTAGTATTTAAAATGACATCTACATTTAAAGGCATCAGACAGCACTCACATTGTGATGAGTGCCTTTATATTGAGATTTCACTTTATTTTAAAAGAATGACGATTTATTGAGTTTTATTATAAACAGGTACTTTATAATATTTGTTTATTTTTATTTTACAGGTTTTCTTAACCTTCAGAGCTGTTTACATAATTGTGTTCAATCTGTGCCTTGATTTAAATGATGTAAGTAGTTCATCACAAGTAAAGTATTATTTGTTACACCCCTGTATACTGTAGAAAGAGATCTCAAGTCATTGTAGGTCATCATAAGTAAGTTATTATTTGTTATAACCCTGCATACTGTAGAAAGAGATCTCAAGTCATTGTAGGTCATCACAAGTAAAGTATTATTTGTTACACCCCTGCATACTGTAGAAAGAGATCTCAAGTCATTGTAGGTCATCACAAGTAAGGTATTATTTGTTACACCCATGCATACTGTAGAAAGAGATCTCAAGTCATTGTAGGTCATCACAAGTAAAGTATTATTTGTTACACCCCTGCATACTTTAGAAAGAGATCTCAAGTCATTGTAGGTCATCACAGGTAAGGTATTATTTGATACACCCCTGCATACTGTAGAAAGAGATCTCAAGTCATTGTAGGTCATCACAAGTAAGGTATTATTTGTTATAACCCTGCATACTGTAGAAAGAGATCTCAAGTCATTGTAGGTCATCACAAGTAAGGTATTATTTGTTACACCCCTGCATACTGTAGAAAGAGATCTCAAGTCATTGTAGGTCATCACAAGTAAAGTATTATTTGTTACACCCCTGCATACTGTAGAAAGAGATCTCAAGTCATTGTAGGTCATCACAAGTAAGGTATTATTTGTTACACCCCTGCATACTGTAGAAAGAGATCTCAAGTCATTGTAGGTCATCACAAGTAAAGTATTATTTGTTACACCCCTGCATACTGTAGAAAGAGATCTCAAGTCATTGTAGGTCATCACAAGTAAGGTATTATTTGTTACACCCCTGCATACTGTAGAAAGAGATCTCAAGTCATTGTAGGTCATCACAAGTAAGGTATTATTTGTTATAACCCTGCATACTGTAGAAAGAGATCTCAAGTCATTGTAGGTCATCACAAGTAAGGTATTATTTGTTACACCCCTGCATACTGTAGAAAGAGATCTCAAGTCATTGTAGGGTTTTTTATTTCATTTTTCATACCCCTGCAAACTGAGGCAAGTCAGCTTTAGTAATTTTGAGTTTATTCATTTTTCAATCCACATTTTGTACATATACTTATCCCAAAGAAGTGACTGATTTTTCTCAGAACCTGTAGTAGCTAATGGCATTGCTCATCAGAACTTTGATTTAACTGTTTCTAGGAAAAGGGGTAGTCATCTTGTAATCAGGCCTTCTACTACATCAATAAATGCATTTAGTGAATTTTGATAAAATATTTCTTCAGAATGCCATAGAAATCTAATAAAAGACAAAAACATTATGATTTACTGTCTGTCCATTCATATGTCTGTGTGTCTGTTCATCCAATTTTGCTTTAAAGAATCAAATCATTACTAAGTTTTACATACTGGTTTTGATTTTGACAGTTTTCAGATTTGTCATTCCCGTTAAACCTACCTCCCATTCAATTTTAAATCTAATAACATTAATATGAGATGCAAAACAATTTATGGCAGACAGCAATATTCTCTGGAATACAGGCTCCTGGCTTAAGACATATAGAATGGAGATAGTTCTAACATGATCATGAGTGCTCAACCTGGGATCATGCATGATGGAAAAAACATCATATGAAAAGGGCTTGGCGCATCAGATCCATACATAGCATAAAAACAACTGAACAAAATAACAACAGACAACAGGCATTGATCTAAGAGTACTTACAGTACATTGAAACCTAGATGTGGTAGGATTGCTAATGCGACAATTATCCACTAAAGATCAAAAGATGTAAGCAGCTATAGGTCATTGTATGGCCTTCAATAATGAGCTAAACCCATACTGTATAGTTAGCTATTAAAGGCCCCAGCGTGAAAAAATGTAAAATGATTCAAATGAGAAAAACAGGGTCATTGTATGGCCTTCAATAATGAGCTAAACCCATACTGTATAGTAAGCTATTTAAGGCCCCAGCGTGACAAAATGTAAAATGATCCAATGAGAAAAACAGCTGCCTGATGTATGCTTAAATGATAAAAGAAGAAAACAAATTTGGTAGACAGCTAGCTACCAATGACAACCACTGAAATATCCAATATTACAACTTATTTTTCCAGACTTAAATATCAATCAATGCACCTTCAATAGATTTAATGAAAGTAAGTTATAAGCAGTCTAAAAGCATGACTAATATGTAGTACTTATGGATGCGTACACATTAAAAGCTGAATAGTCTTTCTAGAACATGTTGAGTATTGTAATTTCTTTGATTCCTTCAAATTAAACATATTTTTAGACTGCATTTGTTTACACCTGTCCTAAGTCAGGAACCTGATGTTTAGTGGTTGTCGTTTGTTGTTGTGGTTCATAAGTGTTTCCTACTTTTTATATAGATTAGACCATTGGTTTTCCTGTTTGAATGGTTTTACACTTGTCATTATTTTGGCCCTTTATAGCTTGCTGTTCGGAGTGAGCCAAGGCTCTGTGTTGAAGGCCGTACATTAACCTTTAATGGTTTACTTTTACATATTGTGACTTGGATGGAGAGTTGTCTCATTGGCACTCATACCACATCTTATATCTATTATAACATAATGTTTATATCAGTATATGTTATTACAGGGTGATAATGAGATGAGTACTTTATATCAGTATATGTTATTACAGGGTGATAATGAGACGAGTACTTTATATCAGTATATGTTATTACAGGGTGATAATGAGACGAGTACTTTATATCAGTATATATTATTACAGGGTGATAATGAGATGAGTACTTTAGACTATATGGACTATTGGTTGAAGACTATCCATGCTCAGATCTCTGATAATACTAGATCTCAGGTGGATAATACCAGATTATCTCCCCCTGTATTTATAGTTGGAACACACAGAAATAGTCTGGCTTCAGATCAGGAGATACAAGAAATGATGGTATAAACACTTTTAATACCGTTTTTTTTAGAATTGAATTATGGTAATTATGTTAACGTAAATGTAATCTTGTGTATAATTTAAATGGACAATTAACCATCATTGAAAAGTAGAATAACAAAAATTCTGAATTCGAAAGGAAAATCCAAAAAGGAAAGTCCTTGATCAAATGGCAAAATCAAAAGCTCATACACATCAAATGAATGGAAAACAACTGTAATATTCCTGACTTGGTACAGGGATTTCCTTATGTAGAAAATGGTGGATTAAACCTGGTTTTATAGCTAGCTAAACCTCTCACTTGTATCACAGTCCATTCCATTATATTGACAACAATGTGTGAGCAAAACAAACAGACACAATAGCTAAAAATGTCAAACATTTGGCAGCAGTCAACATTGTGATATAATCTTGATCACTATAAAAATAAACAACTATCTCAACAAAGAAAAACAAAATGGCACATAGACACTCTATAGACAAAGTACATAAGCAAAAATGAAAGACAAGAATACAAAAAATGACCATAACACAGTGGCGGGATGTATAAATACCGAGCTACGCCAAAATGAAGCTGTCCCAGAACATTTGTTTACAAAAAGTCATAAATTCACCTACTGTGTTGTGTTTTGGTAACCCAATATCAGTAAATTACCTGTTACAATGATAAAAGGCATATAATGGTTTTTTTTTTGGTTTTGTAACAGGGAGGCCAATTTCATAATTTTACTCATCTCTCCTCAGTGCTCCAGTCAGTAAAAATTGTTATGAGAATATAGCCTACCCATGGTAAAATCTCCAGAAAAACAATAAGTTTGTTTTAGAGTAAGAAACTACATGTCATCTGTCCAGGATTTTTGATATTATAATGAAAAACAAATTTTTTGATGAAAATGGATTAATTTGCAATCTTACATTTGTCAAGAAGAACAGTTGACACTAAATAAAATTAAATATCTAAAATATGCTACTTCAACTCTTCCCATATCCATGATTTTTAAAATGTTATATTTTGTAAAGTTTTGATTGTTACTTTAGGTTGAGGAGAAGTTTACAGTAATACAAGAGTTTTTGGTAGACAAACCTTATACTGAACATATAATTACACCATTCATTGCAGTAGAGAATAATTTAGATACTGGAGTTGATGATCAGGTTAGTTTATCAGTCATTAGGTTTTAGTAATTACATGCTTTTACCAACAATCAAACTGTTATTTAGATGACAAAGTAATGTTGTGAAGTTGTTAAAACAATTAAATTAAAAACAAAATAACATGTCTAAAGTACAAAATAAAGACACCAAAACTTTAAAAACACACATCAATAAAAGCTAAAAGACAGAAAATAACAACCCAATATTTTGTCCTGAAAGGTGTTGAACAGGGAATAACAATATTCCGATCACATGTACACAGAATGCCAACTCAATTGGACAAGACAGTACTTAATCTTTCAGTGTCTGAGTAAGCAGATAATTGGATAAGACAGTACTTAATCTTTCAATGTCTGAGTAAACAGATTCATAACAAATTGGAATAAGGTGTTTATTCTCAATCATTTTTTTATCCCTGAATTCCAAAGATTGTTTACTAGTATTTTGTAAACAATCATACTTGTATACTCTTTATTTAAGATTTATCTTGGCAACTTATATGTGATAGATAGATATACAATAAAAGGTTTATTGTAAAGATTTGCCCATTCATGATTTTTTTTCATTAATTTACCAATTTTCTTTGTGAAAATAACAGAAAATTTAAGACTTTGTCATTGTACTGTTGTTACAGTACACTTCAAAATAATGCTTCATAGCTGCAGAAACGGTCAAAGTTTATTGAAATCCTTTTTATACTTGTTAAGTAATGATAAAAACAAATTGGGAATTTCCACTTTCAAAGTCTGCACTTGAAATTTCATCAAATGAATCAAAGTATGTGTTTTCACTTAGTATTTTTTGGGAATTCGATATGAATAATGTACAAAAGCATTACTTTCAGCATAAATTTCAAAACCAAAGTGCTTTGATCGAAACATATGTTTGATTTCAATGCATACAACACATGTTTATGGAGAAACCTTCATCAGGTATCCTAGAGATTAATTTTGTAGAGCCAAATATATAAAACATTTGGGTTGGGGAACATAAAAACAAATATGACCTAAAGGTTTACTTTGCCTAAGGGAGTAAAAGTATAATGAACTATATAAAGATAAGGAGATGTGGTATGATTGCCACTGAGACAACTATAACCAAAATTTCAAATCACATGGATGTAAGCAGTTATTTGACACTGTAAGGCCTTCAATAATGAGCAAACCCATACTGTATAGCAAACCATAAAAAGATAAAGACATCACAAAAATGTGTAGCAATTCAAAGGAAAAAAACAATGGCATGATTTATTTTAAAACAGCATATGAAAAACAAACATGATAGACTTCAACAGCTGTGAAAACTTATGTATTAAAATTATCAAAGAAACTCATCTGTTTACATATATTGTCCCTGAAGTTTATTAGTTTTGCATTAACTTGGCTGTGGTCTTAGGAACTAGTCATTTTACAATTGATTTTAACTGCTTGATCTTTATCAGAAAAAAACCCACTTATAAACATGAAATTGATGATGATTTGTTTGAAGTTTAATTGTGAGGATTATTAATTAATAATGAAGTGGTGAAATATATCCCAAGTTATCAATAAAACTTAGAAATGTTTGTTGTGTAAATAATCATATAAGAATAAAAAAATTAATTATTTATTCCATTGAGTGGAGATACGTGACAATATACTGATGAAATCAAAAAATGTCCTGTAGTTTTTCTAAGAGAAATAACATGATTCCCCTGTCTTGCATATATTTTTTTAGCTTAAGGATGTAGTCAGGTGAAATTAAAAAAAGATCTGGAATTAAAAAAATTTATACTATAAATCAGAAGAGCATTAGTAAAGGAACAAAAAAAGCTAAAATTATTGATAGGTTATGGAACTCCTTTTTGAGATATTTGATTTAAAAAAAATGACGGGAAAAGGCTGACTTGGACTTTTACCTTATATTTAGCAGTAGTATTATTTGGGTCTCAAATTTTAAGAAAAGAAATCTAGAATCTGCTTAAATTTTGGTAGTGACCTTCTATGAGCGATTGAAGTCTTCTATGAAAAGTAAAGTGGGTGATATTGGGCAAAATATTTTACCCTGTAACGTAGGACAAAACACAAGGAGTCCAAACATCTGACAAAAATTCCTAAACCTGACTACATCCTTAACATATCTTTCTATAGTAGTTCTTAAGTAGGATGTATGAAAATTTCAGTGATAATTACTTACATTTACTGTGATTGCATCGGGAAGGGGGGAGGGGGGGGGGTATAAAAAAATCAGAAACCATAATTCATGTCTGGTTTGCTGCTCAATGATAACTTACCAAGTTAGAATTTGAATATTGTAAATTCAGAAATTTTTTATGATGAATTAATTTATTCTACAGTTACCCTATTCAGAGAAAATTTTAGTTACTGTAGGTGTAATACCACCAAATCATAGTACGTCACATCCGGTTGCATACGAAAATAGGTCGAAAAAAAATATTCCCTTGAATTTGACAGTTGTAGGTAATTTATCCTACATTTCATTGCAGTAAAACATTTCTGAGTCATAAACATATATCTTGGGTATTTCAAAGCACCATTATTTCTTTATTTGGGGTTTCTATAGAATATTTTGGAAACTTGAGGTTACATGGTTACTAAAGCTTGTACACAGGTTAAAAAAGGGGGAAAATTTGATTGGTTAACTTCCAGTGATGGTTATTTTCTTATATGCAATGAAATGTTATGTGAAATTTTTTCTATAGTACTGGACAGGATAAAACTTTACTCATGCCAAGTATTTCTTTATTTGAAACAAAGATAAAATCTGCACAATTTTTTGAAAAGTGCAAATTTAACAAAGACTAATAGGGGAAAATCAATGGTGGTATTACACCTAATATGGGAAGCTGTACATGCACCTTTGACCTTGTGAGTACTCTCATGTGTTAAAATTTCTTGCTATTTAAGTGAAATATTACAAATAATGAAATATTCTGAGTGGATTGAGTCTCCAAAATACATTTTATGAGAAAATTTCCTTGAAATAGGACTTTACCATGAATATTAGTTGACAGAACAAGCCATACTTAGAGTCTTGGGGAGCTTTTTCTCCTTATTTCTTATATTCTGCTATACTAGAAAAATTTTCCTAAGAAATACTTTAATAAATATATAGTTTTAAGTAAATGAAATTATTTTTAAAGCAGTAACAACAAATTATTCACCAAAAGAGAAGTTTTTTATGTCCCTCTCTGGAACGCGGCGTAAATTTAAGTTTTACGCAAGGACTTATTGAAACCTCCTTGGAGACAGTAAACTTTTATACGGATAGTTCAAGCAGCTTGAATACTTCAATTAATCATTTATAATAACATTTCTATCATAAATGAGTGAAAGTTACCCCAAAATTTTTATTTATTGGCCTAAAAAAGTAGAAATTTTGAGGAAATGAGAGGTATAAATGGACCAAAAGAGACTTTATAAGGAAGAATAAGAGGTCCATTAGTAGTATTTATCATCCTAAAGTCATCTTTTGTATCATATTCAACTGTTTGTAGGCAGATGAGATAAATATTTGATCATTTATTGGTCCACACTATATTCTATCATGATGCGGCTTGGTTTGAATTTTTCGAAGAAATTTTGCTCGAATCGCTGTAGATGTTGTCTTACATTATACTAGATTTTTATACGACCGCAAAAAAATTTTTGTGGTCGTATATTGGTATGACGTTGGCGTCGTCGTCGTCCGGCGTCGTCCGAAGACACATTGGTTTTCGCACTCTAACTTTAGTTTAAGTAAATGGATCTCTATGAAATTTTACCACAAGGTTCAATACCACAAAAGGAAGGTTGGGATTGATTTTGGGGGTTATGGTACCAACAGTAAAGGAATTAGGGGCCAAAAAGGGGCCAAAAATAAGCATTTTTGTAACTTCCAGGCATAACTTGTGTGTTAGTGTATGGATCTCTCTGACATTGTACCACAAGGTTCCATATCACAAAAGAAATGCTGGGATTGATTTTGGGGGTAATTGCCTCAAAATTTTAGGAATTAGGGGCCAAAAAAGGGGCAAAAAACAAGCATTTTTCTAGTTTCATAACAATAACTTGTGTGTAAGTGTATGGATCTTTCTGAAATTGTACTACAAGGTGCCATATCACAAAGGGAAAGCTGGAATTGAGTTTGGGGGTAATTGTCGAAACGTTTAGGAATTGGGGGCCAAAAAGGGGACAAAAAGGGGCCAAAAATAAGCATTTTTCTAGTTTCCAGACAATAACTTGTGTTCAAGTGTATGGATCTCTCTGAAATTGTACTGCAAGGTACCATACCACAAAGGGAAGGCTGGGATTGATGATGGGGGTAATTGCCTCAATATTTTAGGAATTAGGGGCCAAAAAGGGGCAAAAAACAAGCATTTTTCTAGTTTCAGGACAATAACTTGTGTGTTAGTGTATGGATCTTTCTGAAATTGTACTACAAGGTTCCATATCACAAAGGGAAAGCTGGGTTTGAGTTTGGGGGTAATTACCCTAAACGTTTAGGAATTTGGGGCCAAAAAGGGGCCAAAAAACACATTTTTCTAGTTTCCAGACAATAACTTGTGTTCAAGTGTATGGATCTCTCTGAAATTGTACTGCAAGGTACCATTCCACAAAGGGAAGGCTGGGATTGAGTTTGGGGGTGATGAATCATAAGGGGGTTCAAAAAATTTGGGGGGGGGATTTTTTTTTTTTTTCCTTTTTTTTTTCTTTTAAAATTTTCCATTTTAAGTTGGTTATTTCTGATTTATATTTAAAAGCAAATAATAATGATATGGAAGGAGATACACACCAAACAGGATGTGTTAATTATTATATAATAAGTATTGTGCAATAGCAAGAAATAATCAATTGCGCAGTATTGCACAATAGCAAGAAATCTTCAATTGCACAGTATTGCGCAATAGCAAGAAATCTTCAATTGCACAGTATTGCGCAATAGCAAGAAATATCCTATAGCACAATATTGCGCAATAGCAAGAAATTGTCAATTGTACAGTATTGCGCAATAGCAAGAAATATTTAATTGCACAGTATTGTGCAAAAGAAGAAACTTCGTATAAATTGCTTATTTCTTGACCAATTTCAATGGGGTTTTATTCTTGAATTCTTGGGTTTCTTAAATATGCTGAATCTAACTGTGTATTTATTTTTTGGATTTTGGGCCCCTTTTTAAATTGGTCCACATTGAGGTCCAAAGGGTCCAAAATTAAACTTTGTTTGATTTCATCAAAAATTGAATTATTGGGGTTCTTTGATATGCCGAATCTAACCATGTATTTAGATTCTTAATTTTTGGTTACGTTTTCAAATTGGTCTACATTAAGGTCCAAAGGGTCCAAAATTAAACTTAGTTTGATTTTAACAAAAATTGAATTCTTAGGGTTCTTTGATATGCTGAATCTAAACATGTATTTAGATTTTTGATTATGGGCCCAGTTTTCAAGTTGGTCCAAATCAGGGTCCAAAATTAAACTTTGTTTGATTTCAACAAAAATTGAATATATGGGGTTCTTTGATATGCTGAATCTAACCATGTATTTAGATTTTTGATTTTTGGGCTGCGTTATCAACTATGTCCACATTGAGGTCAAAAGGGTCCAAAATTAAACTTTGTTTGATTTCATCAAAAATTGAATTCTTGGGGTTCTTTGATATGCTGAATCTAACCATGTATTTAGATTTCGGATATTGGACCATAATAGGTGAATGTCCAATTTGAAATTTTTAAGTTCTTAGACCACATTCATTCTGTGTCAGAAACCTATGCTGTGTCAAATATTTAATCACAATCCAAATGCAAAGCTGTATCAAGCTTGAATGTTGTGTCCATACTTGCCCCAACTGTTCAGGGTTCGACCTCTGCGGTCGTATCAAGCTGCGCCCTGCGGAGCATTTTATTCTCAAACTATTGAACTGATTATGACAAAACTTGACAGGAATGCTTGAAATAACCAGTATTACAAAGGAAAAAAGTCACATTCAGTTTATTCAACAAAAAAGTCTTCTTTAGGTGTAATACCACCAAATCATAGTACGTCACATCCGGTTGCATACGAAAATAGGTCGAAAAAAAATATTCCCTTGAATTTGACAGTTGTAGGTAATTTATCCTACATTTCATTGCAGTAAAACATTTCTGAGTCATAAACATATATCTTGGGTATTTCAAAGCACCATTATTTCTTTATTTGGGGTTTCTATAGAATATTTTGGAAACTTGAGGTTACATGGTTACTAAAGCTTGTACACAGGTTAAAAAAGGGGGAAAATTTGATTGGTTAACTTCCAGTGATGGTTATTTTCTTATATGCAATGAAATGTTATGTGAAATTTTTTCTATAGTACTGGACAGGATAAAACTTTACTCATGCCAAGTATTTCCTTATTTGAAACAAAGATAAATTCTGCACAATTTTTTGAAAAGTGCAAATTTAACAAAGACTAATAGGGGAAAACCAATGGCGGTATTACACCTGTAAATTCAGAAATTATTCATGAATATAAAAATTTAAAAGTCTGTCTGTGCAGGTTAAGAAATTAAAGATAACTATTCTTATAAAGTAGATATCTTTCTACTATTTTTTATATGACCACAAAAAATTTTGCAGTCGTATATTGGTATCTCGACGCCATCGTCGTTGTCAGAAGACATTTGGTTTCCGGACAATAACTTTAGTAAAAAAAAAGGGAGAGGGGTAAAAAAAAATTTTTTTTTAGGGGGTTCAATACGCAACAGCATAGTGTATTGCACAAAAGCAAAAATAAGGGGGGGGTAATTTTTTTGGTTTTTTTTTTGGGGGGGGGGTCAATTCGCAACAGCATAATGTATTGCACAAAATCAAAAATAAGGGGGGGTAATTTTTTTTTTTGGGGGGGGGGGGGGGGGGGGGGGGGGTCAATTCGCAACAGCATAGTGTATTGCACAAAAGCAAAAAATTGAATATAAATTCAAATCATATAAAAAATTCTAAGCTATTATGTGTCAAATATTTAATTACAATCCAAATTCAGACCTGTATCAAGCGCGAATATTGTGTCCATTTTTGCCCCAACTGTTCAGGGTTGGACCTCTGCGGTTGTATCCAGCTGCGCTCAGCGAAGCATTTTATTATACAATTTTAAGAAACGGTCGTCTCGATTTTTGTACATGTATTTGCGGTCTTCTCAATCTAGTCACATTCAATGTTTACATGAAGATATGTTCCGTTTGAATTTGCTTAGTAACTTAATTTCAAAAGTGCCAATCTTTGCTGCATATCAATCGATTCCTTTGGAATTTTTTCCCTGACTTTCTCTGATCTAGCTGTATATATATACGGATAGTTAGCATGTTCCAGAGAGGTATACAGCCAGTAGAAAAATAAATTGAAGTTGGTACTCCAAGAATTTTATTCGCATAGCAACATTTTAAACCAATTTTACATCAAGCTTTTATAGCCTGCTGTACTCGTCGTTTGCTACTTATGGAGGGATATGATAACATTAAATGGAAGTTTTGTTTTTATTTCAACTTATTTCTATCTTTACTATTTACCAGAACGTTTTCCCGTGAATTCATAATTGATAGCATCCTTGCTAAAATGGGACAAACATTGAGAAGATCTAGTTAATTGGATTTTCGAAGGAAAAAATTGGTTATTGATTTGGGGATGTACAGCGGGTGGGCGGGCATGCGGCTGCCAAACAGTGTTTGTTCATTAACATGAAAACACTTTGACTAAATTTTCTCAAATTTAGATATGTTGTTTCCTGTGACTAAATGAAGGTCAAGTTCAATTTTCATGATTTTAGCATTTCTTGTTGTTGAGTTTTAGCCTTTTCAGTAGCCAAAAGTGGTACTTATTATGTGATTGAGTTATTTCCCTTTGAACAGAAATGGTTAATTATACATATAAAGTTTGATTACACTAAGAGTTTTTAAATAATTTTCACCTGTTATCAGATAACAAGGCATGTGGTAAATATCAATCACAGAATTATAATTGGAGTGACAGATTTAATTGAAAATTTTCTGTTTCCTAAGTGTTGATGATTATAAGCTCTGTAGGACAGTATAAATATAGAATTTTTTTTCTTTTCTTTGGTAAATTGTTTGAAGAATTTTGTGGTAGGTTTGTTTGTTATTCTGTATAAACTAACTTCTGAATGCTATATATATTTTTTTTTTGATGAAGTGAACTCCTTTTAAAAACTAAGCTTATATTGTCTATTATTGTCATATATTTAGATTTTTGATTTTGGGACAGTTTCAAGTTGGTCCAAATCGGGGTTCAAAATTTAACTGTGTTTGATTTCAACATAAATTGAATATTTATAGGGTTCTTTGCAATGCTGAATCTAAACCTGTATTTATTTTCATTATTAATTAGATAATACCACAATGAGGTCCAAAGGGTCCTAAATTAAACTTTTGTTTAATTTCATCAAAAATTGAATTCTTTGGGTTCTTTGATATGCTGACTCTAGCAATGTTTTAGTGGTTAAATCATATCTAATTTTAGAGAACTATTTTTGTTGTTTACATAACTGGTTCATGGAAATAAGTTTGAGTTATTTCCCTTTGAACAGAAATAGTATATGGATTTTAGTCATTAGTTGTCAAAAATTTCTTTATAACTATTTTTTTTAAGTCATGTGTGTTATGAAGGTAGATGTCACAGTTGTTATGTGGTATTTTATTTTTGTTGTGTGTGTTAATGTTTAATTTTTTTAATTGATCCTGTTTGGGGGTTCAGATTTGCAAATATCATTTTCATTATTAATTAGATAATAATCTATTTTAAATATTCAATCACAATCCAAATTCAGAGCTGTTTTAAGCTTAAATGTTGTGTCCATACTTGCTCAACCTTCAGGGTTCAACCGCTGCAGGGAAATCCGGTTTGCTGTCACTCTGACAGCCTCTTGTTTTCAGTGATTTTTTAAGACTGAACTAAAATGCGAGATTAATTATTGCTATTTCATGAAAAGCTTCATGCAGATATATGTGTCTGATATCATTATGTGAGTTCTTATTATTGCGATATTTACCCACAGTGGGAAATCTAGTGACAAAGTATTACCTTCCCTGTAAACACTGAAAACTAGATCTTCTTAATGTTTTTCCCATTTTAGCAAGGACGCTATCAATAAGTTCCAATTGGAAAATAAAAGAAAACTGTTTTTTTAAACTTAAAAAGGCATTTGCAAAAAAAACTTTCAGTCATTATTTTGCAATAGGATATCATAACAGAATACTGTAAATTCAGAAGTTATTGCAAAATAATCACTGAAAATTTTTTTTGCAAATGCCTTTTATACGACCGCAAAAAAATTTTGTGGTTGTATATTGTTATGACGTTTGCATCGTCGTCGTTGTCGTCGTCCGAAGACACATTGGTTTTCGCACTCTAACTTTAGTTTAAGTTAATGGATCTCTATTAAATTTTACCATAAGGTTCAATACCACAAAAGGATGGTGGGGATTGATTTTGGGGGTTATGGTACCAACAGTTAAGGAATTAGGGGCAAAAAGGGGGCCAAAAATAAGCATTTTTGTAACTTCCAGACATAACTTGTGTGTTAGTGTATGGATCTCTCTGACATTGCACCACAAGGTTCCATATCACAAAGGGAATGCTGGGATTGATTTTGGGGGTAATTGCCTCCAAATTTTAGGAATTAGGGGCAAAAAAGGGGCAAAAAACAAGCATTTTTCTAGTTTCATGACAATAACTTGTGTGTAAGTGTATGGATCTCTCTGACAATGTACCACAAGGTTCCATATTACAAAGGGAATGCTGGGATTGATTTTGGGGGTAATTGCCTCCAAATTTTAGGAATTAGGGGCCAAAAAGGGGCAAAAAACAAGCAGTTTTCTAGTTTCATGACAATAACTTGTGTGTAAGTGTATGGATCTTTATGAAATTGTACTACAAGGTTTCATATCACAAAGGGAAAGCTAGAATTGAGTTTGGGGGTAATTGCCCAAAACGTTTAGGAATAAGGGGCCAAAAATAAGCATTTTTTTTAGTTTCCAGACAATAACTTGTGTTCAAGTGTATGGATCTCTCTGAAATTGTACTGCAAGGTACCATACCACAAAGGGAAGGCTGGGATTTGGGGGTTATGGTACCAACAGTTAAGGAATTAGGGGCCAAAAATAAGCATTTTTGTAACTTCCAGACATAACTTGTGTGTGAGTGTATGGATCTCTCTGACATTGTACCACAAGGTTCCATATCACAAAGGGAATGCTGGGATTGATTTTGGGGGTAATTGCCTCCAAATTATAGGAATTAGGGGCCAAAAAGGGGCAAAAAACAAGCAGTTTTCTAGTTTCATGACAATAACTTGTGTGTAAAAGAGGGACGAAAGATACCATAGGGACAGTCAAACTCATAGATCGAAAACAAACTGATAACGCCATGGCCAAAAATAAAAAGACAAACAGACAAATAATAGTACAGATGACACAACATAGAAAACCAAAGACTAAGCAACACGAGTAAGTGTATGGATCTTTATGAAATTGTACTACAAGGTTCCATATCACAAAGGGAAAGCTAGAATTGAGTTTGGGGGTAATTGCCCAAAACGTTTAGGAATAAGGGGCCAAATAGGGGCCAAAAATAAGCATTTTTTTCTAGTTTCCAGACAATAACTTGTGTTCAAGTGTATGGATCTCTCTGAAATTGTACTGCAAGGTACCATACCACAAAGGGAAGGCTGGGATTGAGTTTGGTGGTGATGAATCATAAGGGGGTTCAAAAAATTTTGGGGGGGGGGATTTTTTTTTCCTTTTTTTTCTTTAAAATTTTCCATTTTAAATTGGTTATTTCTGATTTATATATAAAAGCGAATAATAATGATATGGTTTGAATAGGTAAATTAAAAAAATTTCAGTTCTTAGACCACATTCATTCTGTGTCAGAAACCTATGCTGTGTCAAATATTTAATTACAATCCAAATTCAGTGCTGTATTAAGCTTGAATGTTGTGTCCATACTTGCCTCAACTGTTCAGGGTTCGACCTCTGCGGTCGTATCAAGCTGCGCCCCAGCGGAGCATTTTATTCAGTTTAAAAAACATTTTTTTTTTATTTTCCAATTAGAACTTATACTTACATTCTAAGATATTGTTTTGTATCATAAGCTATAAAATATCACTGAAAGCAATAATCTAATTAAAAAAAAGTATTGATCATTTTCACTTTCTTCCAAATGTGGGTGTTACAGTCCTTGTCAACCTACCTTGCAGAACCTTCCTTTTGCATCATTTGTTAATTTGTTCTTGTCCTGAATATGCATGAAACATTTGCCACTAGACATTAGGCAAACAATGACCAATTAATCAAATGAAATGGAGTAAATTAAGGCGACAATAATCTACAGATTTTCAAATCTCATAAATCAATTATGAAGGAAAATCCTTGTAAGGTTAATTTTTCTGATATTTTTAAAAAGAACTAAAATGCTTTTTGATTCAGTGAATTCTTGATTCATGCATAATTTCTTAAAGCATCTTTAAAAATAAGAAAGTCATAACATTTTAAATGCAAGCATGAATCAGACTGAAGAGCTAAATAAAATTGTAATGTTAGAATTTTAAAAATATCTGCAGAAAAAAGATAATTTTATTTGTAGATTGGTTTCCTGAAACAAAAAATTCAAGAAGTAGCTGGTGAGGAATCTTATATGGGAGAAACAGTACCACTAAAATGGCTGAAGTTTGAACAGGAAGTGTTGAAACTGGTAGAACAAGGAACCAGTTATGCATCTTTTGACCAGGTACATTTGTATATGTGAAAGGAAACACAAAGCAAACACTAAAGGGATGTCGAAACCTTCATAATCAAATTGAGACATACAAGCAACCTAGATGAATCATGATAAAATATGATTGAGTGAAAAATTTAATGATATGGGTAGATGTGCATGAAAAAAAATGAATGAAATAGTTAAAATGCAAGCAAACAGTGTTTTAGTTCAACAAAAGTCAAAGTTTAAAGCTCATATAATATAACACCAAGGATCATTTAAACTAAGTACATGTAGAAGTACTTGAGTAAGTAGTGTATTCAGCAAAATAGTTGAAAGAACCTAGATTTCATAATTCATTAATTTCATCATTAATTTTAAGCTTTTAGCAGTTTTATGGTTATTTAGCATTATGTTCCAGTAACCGATCAATAACAGCCTGATCTTATAATTTTACTACATCTGCTTGGTGACTAGATATATATTATACCTAGAAATCTGTATTTTATATAATTTATATGTAGCCATAAATAACATAATATTTTGATAATTGATTAAATAAAAAAAATACCATAGCAGAAGTATAATACAATTAACGCTTGTTGTCTCGAACTCGATTGATCGAAATTTCTTATGAGTCGAAATTTTCCCATGGTCCAAAACTTTGTTCCATATAAATACATGTATTTCAACTCCTGAGGAGTTGAAATTAGATGAGTTGAAATTTCGGTTGACTCGAACCAATTTACGGTCCCAAGGCTAACAAAAGTATTCAAATTGCATTATTTATCTCGAACTAATACACATGTCAAAACATGACCTCACGGATTTAAATGGATTGAAGAGTTCATCTGACAATACACCTGTAATCAAATTTCTGGTCATTGACCATTGTATAGATTTATGACATTCTTTCTCCACTAGTGTTTACCTAAGATTATCTTTGATCACGGTAATAAATAATTAGCAATACATTGTTATAGCTGATTATGAAAAATATTTAGAATGTTTTATAAACAATTAACCGTAATCAAACATTGGTTGTGCATAAAGTGAGGATTAAGTGATCAACTCAAAACTGCTCAATTGCTGTCACATTTTCTCTTTCACACGTTGCAGAAAAAGATCGAAATAAAAGAAAATGAAAAGAAATTTTAATTTTCTAAAATCTCTTGTATACGAGAATGAACAACTTTGACAACTTAAAAAATCATAAAATCAATTGAAAATTCAGCTAAAAACCACATGCAAAATTGTTACTGTACAAAGAAATAACTGGGAGACGAAAAAATGTTTAACTTTATTATCATAATAACAGACACATCAGTTGCAGTCCAGAATATCGATCCCCTACCAATATTCATCCTGATTTATTTTAGCCTTACCAAGCTAAGCAAGAGTTGTGTCCCTTGGTTTGTCAATCTTCTGGTATTCGTTTGAGTGGAACTACGGGTATCTCGAAATGTTTCTCTGGTCTGGATGACTTTGACTCAACGAGAGTGGACTATTTAAATTAAACCAAGTAGTAGCACTTTTCACCAAATGCAAATATTTTTGTTTTTTAGGTCATGGAAGTAGCCAATACCATAGGAATAAACACCAAGAAAGAATTTGAAACCATGTTGGAATTCTATCATGATTTGGGCGTGATTTTGTATTATGGTGGATCTGGGTCATTAGACAGTTTGCTGTGTAATACAATCATTCTAAAACCACAGTGGCTGGTAGATATGTTCAAAAGAATTGTAACTGCAAAGCCTCCTAATGATAAGGTAGTTAAATCTGACAAAATTATATTTTTTTAAAATTAATAATTTGATGCTTCTATTGTATTTTTATTTGAATTTAAGTGTTGTCCTAAGAACATTTTGTATGAAACACAGAGCTATTCATACAAATTTCTTCAAATAACAGACATTGTGTGAAGAACCATCACCCATGTCATGATATTTAACCAATAGTTATTAAACAAAACAAAACTAAACATTTGTAGGCATTAATCATGGGAATCAATTTTCTTCAAAATTGCATGATTGTTTTATGAACTGGTACTTAAAAAAGTTAAGGAATCACCTCATGCTGTATGAAGATAGTGCTCCTCCACCCTTGAATTTAAAGCATCACCCTTGGATTTTCAGCACCCCTCTTGATTTTCTTAAAATAAACCTTCAATTTTGAGATTATATGAGATAACTAGATATATGTTTTTGATATTTGTTTTTTGTCAGATAATTAAGATATATACATTTTAGTACATACATATAAATGTATTAAAGGTATTGCAAGAGGTGTAAAGTTTCTAAATATTTTAATATGGTTAAAATAATTTAGTTGTAAGCTCCACCCTTGCATTTTTTTTGTCTTTTGTGATTCCTGGTTTTACTGCAATATTCTTTATTTATATTTAGTGGAATTTATCAAAAGACAAATGGAAGATGTTAAATGAAAAAGGAAAATTAGATGAATCATTGATTGACAGTCTGTGGAAGGATGTAATTGATGACAAACCACTATTGTTAGGGCTGATGGAGAAGTTTGACCTAATTTGTGAATGTCTATCCATTGAGTCAGAGGTAAATAATATTATTAGTATAATGCATTCACCTTGTCATTGTCTTTGTTTGTTCATTCTTCCAAAAAATATTATCTTCACCCTTTCCAAGAAGTTCTTCCTGTTTGCTGATACATTGGATTACGAGTTGTGCTTAGAAAGACAACACTGGGAACATCTAGTTTGATCTGATTTAATATGTGAATTATATTTACAGAAACATTTTCCAAAACAATACAACCCAAATAAAATATGATAAACTGTAAGAATAAGAATGGGTCACATAAAAATTAATTTCAGACTATAGAGAGCATTTACAATGGATTAATTTTATTTGGGGGTACCAATTTCGTGAATATTCCTGAGTAAAGATTGATGAACCATGGATTAAAGGCTGAGGGCTTAACAAAGTACAAATGTTCTATATGCTTTTTAGCAGACTATTAAAATCACAAAATTAAGTATCCATGAATTCACAAAAGTTGGTACTCAAGAAAACCAATGAATTCACAGTACTGTAAATTCAGAAATTATTGCGTGCATTTATAATTGCGAATTTTGTAGAATGGACTGAAATGCAAGATTAATTATTGCATTTTCAGGAAAAATCTGCATACAGTTATATGTATCAGATATAAGAATGCGAGTTCTTATTATTGCGATACTCATTCAGTCGCATTATTCGCAATAAAAACCTCACAATAATTTCTGAATTTACAGTATGCACTATTAAGTTTCATTTCATTTTTTAGGTTGGATGTACTGGGAAAACAAAGTCAAGATTATTCTACATTCCATCAAGATTAGTGAACAGTCTACATAGTAATACTGATCAAACCTTGTACAAACCACATCCAAAACATGCTGTATTTTACTTCAATTTCAATAAGTATCTACCAGGTAATATTTTCAGTATTTAAAAATTGAGGCCCTTGTTATATTAAAAACTATATTGGTTTTGAGAGTAGAATTTATTTTCATATAATCTTTGAATGCTTATAATTTCATAAGTGAATAGTCTAAATTATGATTGAATGCAAAAACCAAGTTGCACTGTAAACTAGCCCTTTTAAAAAAATGTTTGCTAGTGACCTACATATATTGTCCAAAAATGGTAATTATACCCCACACAATTTTTGCGTCGGGTATAATGTTTTTGACCCGTCCGTCTGTCTGTCCATCCGTCCATCCGTCCGTCAGTCCTGTTCTTGTCATGGCAACTCCTCTGAAACCACACAACAGAATTTCATGAAACTTTATAGATAATAAGGACATACTATGTAGATGTTCATATCGACAGGAAATTATGATTCAATTTTTTTTCTAGGAGTTATGCCCCTTTGAACCTTTTGGCCTCAATATACTACTGCAACAGTTTGTCATCGCAACTCCCCTGAAACTACACAACAGAATTTCATGAACCTTTGTAGATAATAAGGACATACTATGTAGATGTGCATTTTGACAGGAAGTTATGATTTAATTTTTTTCTAGGAGTTATGCCCCTTTGAACTTATTGGCCTCAATATACTACAGTCCGTCAGTCCTGTTCTTGTCATCGCAACTCCTCTGAAACCACACAACAGAATTTCATGAAACTTTGTAGATAATTAGGACATACTATGTAGACGTGCATATCGACAGGAAATTATGATTCAATTTTTTTCCTAGGAGGTATGCCCCTTTGCACTTATTGGCCTCAATATACTACTGCAACAGTTTGTCATCGCAACTTCTCTGAAACCACACAACAGAATTTCATGAAAATTTGTAGATAATAAGGACATACTATGTAGATGTGCATATCCACAAGAAATTTTTATCAGTTGACTTTTGTTGGAGTTATGAGTCTTTGAACTTAGGAATCTGGTGAGATTTTGTTTACCCAGTGACAATGTGGGGGCGTGGGGTATATGAGTGTGCTCACTAAGGTTCTTTGATTTATAAAATATTTGATTTCTCTATACACTTTTGCAGAAGGTTTGTATCACAGGATCATTACAAGAACCATTCGCTGGTGCCAAGAAAGTACTGGTAAAGAGCCTCACAGTATGACAAGAAATGCAGTCAGATTTTATCTTGATCCAGAACATGACTTTGTTTTGGAGTTGCTCCCAAGGAAACTGTATAGTATTAAGGTAAGACATGGATTCTTGCTACTGTATATTCAAAAATTATTGTGTGGATTTATTATTGCAATTTTTGAAAAATGGACAAAAATGTGAGTTTAATTATTGCGATTTTGTCAAAAGCTGCAGATATATGTATGCAAATCACAAGACCATCACTTTGGTACTCACTGTTTTCATTGCACCCAATAATTTTTATAGTCCTTGATTCAGCCAACAAAACAAGAGTTCTGCTTGCATGTTATCGACAAACATGAGGAGATGAGTTTTCATCAAAATCAAATGCTACATTGATTTGTAAGTTGCAATCAGGGAAATTTACAATTTGAATCATCAAAAAACAAATAGGTTTATCCCTTGCTGCTGAAACAAGGATCTGTGATGATGGTGGTCATATTTGTGGAAAACTATGAATATGTTGAGATCATCAAACAAAATATTCTAGGATTTTATCAGTTTTCTACTTGCTGAACAGGTCTTCGAATGTAACACTGGACTTTTCTTTTACATGTTGATTTATCAAATGTGCATTTCAAACGATCAGGCCGTTGTATGCAATTTAAAAGCATCTATGTGAACAAAAATAGTTCAAGGCAAAACTAATTTTGGAGCACCATGCAAACTCAAAAATTACAAAGGGTAATTTTTGTCTCGCCTTGACGGAGTCAAAAAGCGAGACATAGGTATGCTGTTTCTGGCGGCGGCGGCAGCACCAATGTATTAGTTTGTGATAAGGTCTAGTTCATGGTAAACCACTAGTGGTAGGATAATGATATTTGGTATGCGGTTTTAAAGCATTGGCATATCTCATTTCCATGGAGAATATGTGGCCTTGTCCTCTCAGTCATGGTCTATTGACTTTGAAACTTTTGCTTAGTTTAAATGTATTAGTTTGTGACAAGATCAGTTTAAGATGAACCACTAATGTTAAGTCAATGATATTTGGTAGCAAATTTATTGACATTTGCAAGTCTCGTTTACATGGAGATTATATAGCCCCAACCCCTCATCATGGTTTATTCACTTAGAAACTTTTACATAGTTTACAAGTTAATGTTTGTGTTTAGGTTTGTTTAAAGGGAACAACTTATGATAAGTCAATGGTATTTGGTATGCAGTTGTATTACCATTGGCACATCTCATTTCCATGGAAATTGTTTAGCCATGTACCTTCAGTCATGGTTCATTGACTTCGAATATTTGCATAAATTACATGTTAATAGTAATAAAATAACTTTTTCATAATTTCTAAGGTGGTACTAATAAGAGTCACAGACATAAATGAACAGCCAGATACTGAAACAGAAGAAAAAGATGAAGAAATTGAAGAAAAAGTATATATACCCAACATATCTGTATGTGCCAAGGTAGGTTTGTTTTACTGTCTACTTGAATATTGAAAATTTCATGAAAATTGCACTTATCTTAACTTATTGCAATGCCTGCAAATCTGTAGCTAATTTTTGGTTAAATAGTGTATAATGATGATGACTTACAGATCAGTCTGGGTTTTGTTAAAGTTGACTGACTTTTTTTATATTTGGATGCAGACAGGGAATTAATGTGATACAGACAAATCTAGTTTTGATTTAAAAAAAACCCAAAAGAGATGCAAAAAAAAATATGAAAATTAATAACTTCTAAAAACTAACAAAAGGAAATCTTAAAATTTAAAGATTTTCTATTTTGCATTAGGTTCCATATTTATAGAACTTTTCCATTTCCATTTCTGAAATCTATATAACTTTTTTACAGTTAATAAATAAGACTACAATGACAGATCTTTTAGTGAAATTCTATACAAAATGTGTGTGCTTTTGTTTATAGTATGCTGTGTTATAAGATAACATTCCTTAAATAAGAGAAAACTAAAACATAATTCCATATATTTGTTGATTGATAATTGCTTTAAGCCACAAAAGTAAAGAAAGACTATTGTTTTGCAAATTCCATAAAATGTTGCTAAAAATCATATTTGTCATAAATATTTGCATTTGTTTCAGTTAAGAAACTATTTAGAAAGCACTTTATTTGAATTGAAAGAAATTTGGATGAAGAGAATGGTATATTCCACTTGCATACAGTGTCCATGTGATAAATTATGCAGTCTCCATGGTAACCAAAAGTGCCAGAATGTAAATTGTTTACATTTCTTGAATCTTGATGAGTGCCTTACATCAAAGGTAAGCATTTCATTTGAGCTTTGTAGTAACTCCTGCATGTAATGTTACTCATCTTAGTATACTGTAAATTCATTTATTTTCATGGAACCAATTTTCGTGGATTGAGGAAAACTTGCGTTTTCATGGATATTTGATTTCGTGGTTTTGCCAAAGTTAGTATTTATTCCTTAACAATATTTGTTATTTGTTGTACCCCTGTAGCCACATAATCCACAAAAATTGGTATCCAACGAATAATAATGAATCCAGAGTATATGTTATCAATAAAATAGCCACCATTGATGAAGTGAGCTTTTAATGTGTTTTAAAAATTGTTTAAAAAACGTTCTACAAATAATATAAACAAATCTAATTTTCAGATGCAGACTTTCAGTATTGTTAATTCTGATGTATTTACATCTTCATGATCTTTAAATGTTTCATCTTACTGCTTTTTTCACCAAGAAAAATGGGGATAAATTAAAATAATTTCAGTCACTCATAGATATTTGTTGTGTTTTACAATTAAATTTAATGCTCCTTATTTACTGGTTATATATATTATTTACTGACTTCTTTATACAGGTTGTATGTTGTGATTATAGAAGAGTGATTATATATTACTATTTACTGACTTCTTTATACAGGTTGTATGTTGTGATTATAGAAGAGTGATTATATATTACTATTTACTGACTTTTTATACAGGTTGTATGTTGTGATTATAGAAGAGTGATTATATATTACTATTTACTGACTTCTTTATACAGGTTGTATGTTGTGATTATAGAAGAGTGATTATATATTACTATTTACTGACTTCTTTATACAGGTTGTATGTTGTGATTATAGAAGAGTGATTATATATTACTATTTACTGACTTTTTATACAGGTTGTATGTTGTGATTATAGAAGAGTGATTATATATTACTATTTACTGACTTTTTATACAGGTTGTATGTTGTGATTATATATTACTATTTACTGACTTTTTATACAGGTTGTATGTTGTGATTATATATTACTATTTACTGACTTCTTTATACAGGTTGTATGTTGTGATTATAGAAGAGTGATTATATATTACTATTTACTGACTTCTTTATACAGGTTGTATGTTGTGATTATAGAAGAGTAAAAACAAACAACATACAGATTTTTTTCCCACAACCATCGCTCCTTGGACTACAGGGAAACATTCTACCTCAAATAGACATTGAAAAGGGAAATATGGAAAAATACAACGATCAGTTACCAGTGTGGATTAAGGGTGCTGCAAAACTTCTCAGTTCAGGAGATGAAAACCAAGACTGGATGGCTTTGTCAAAACTTATGGGTAAATATATTGAAACTTTGATCAATGTAATTTTTTTTCTCAAATAGGTCATGCTGGCTTTTCTTTCATCACTTGTTTTGTTCATCCTCAGACATTTGAAATAAGATTTGCTTAATCAGAAGGTGGTGTTATTGAAGGAATTTTTTGGATATAAGATGTGATGTTTGCATTTCAATTGAAAGACTTGTCTTGTTTTTTGTATATAGAGACGCTAGTCAAACTGGGACTTATTGATTTGCTATAAATTCAGATGTCTGGTACGTGTCCATCAAACAGCAGCCAAAACATTTTTAAGATTTTTGGAAAATTTTATGGCTGTATTAAGAGATATAAATGCTATGTCCATTTTCAGGTTATAAAGAGGAACAAAGAGATAATTTAATGGATAACATCAATCCAGCTTTAGCACTCCTGGCTGACTGGATCCATGCTGGTGGCAATACAGGATTAGCAGTAGATATGCTGATAGGGTACCTGGAGAAGTTAAATAGAGATGATGTTATTGATGTTATTCACACTGGAAGAGGTAAAAACAATTATTCGCTTTCAAATCAGTTTCTTATCTACCACAGTTTAGATAGATGAGTTTTAATAGTGTAAATAACAGAATCAAAGTTGAAGTTTTAATTCCTGCAAAAAAATATGTTATTGCTGTGAACATTGTTGTTTTAACAATAAGAAAAATAAGGAGTTCACTGGATTCCTTTTTTGTCGAGCCTTCGACTTTTGTCGAAAAACGAGAGATAGCGGTCCTACATTCCGTCGTCGGCGTCCACAAATATTCACTCTGTGGTTAAAGTTTTTGAAATTTAAATAACTTTCTTAAATCATTCTGGATTTCTACCAAACTTGGACAGAAGCTTGTTTATGATCATAAGATAATATTCAAAAGTAAATTTTGTAAAAAAAAATTCCGTTTTTTCCGTATTTTACTTATAAATGGACTTTGTTTTTTCTGCCATGAAACATTACATTCACTCTGTGGTTAAAGTTTTTGAAATTTTAATAACTTTCTTAAACTATCCTGGATTTCTACCAAACTTGGAAAGAAGCTTGTTTATGATCATAAGATAGTATCCAGAAGTAAATTTTGTAAAAAAAAAATCCATTTTTTCCGTATTTTATTTATAAATGGACTTAGTTTTTCTGCCAGTTAACATTACATTCACTCTGTGGTTAAAGTTTTTAAAATTGTAACAACTTTCTTAAACTATCTTGGATTTGTACCGAACTTGGAAAGAAGCTTGTTTATGATCATAAGATAGTATCCAGAAGGAAATCTTGTTAAAATTTTGTTCCATTTTTTCTGTATTTTACGTATACTTATAAATGGACTTAGTTTTTCTTCCAGTTAACATTACATACAGTCTGCAGTTTAAGTTTTTAAAACATTTATTAGATTCATAAACTATCCTGGATTTTTACCAAACTTGGACAGAAGCTACTTACAATCAAAAGATAGTATAGAGAGGAATATTTTTATTAATTTTTTTCCTCATTTTTGTTGAGCCTGCGATTAACAGCAAAAGTAGGCGAGACACTGGGTTCCGCGGAACCCTTACAAATTTTCATTATTTTTGAAGACTTTTATGTACATTTATAGATCAATTTAAACTAAATTTAATTGATTGTATCTCTTGAAGTATAAATGGTACACATATCATTTTTTTTAGATAATCAGATACATTTCAGCAAGTTATGAATAGACACAAAATTTCCCAAGAATCAAAAAGACTACCCAATTATGTATTCTTTGCCTTAAGAGTTAAGTTGTTTTTTTTACAAAATAAGAAACATTTGTTATATAATTGTCTCCCTAATGTAAAAATTTTCTCACAGTATGGAATGTTTCTTAAAATTCAAATGTTTTTAATTTTGACCATTAAAAACTGGCCACAATATAGCCAATAGCTGAATATGGCATTAAAACATAAACAATCAATCAATCAATCAATCAAAGATTTTGATACCTTTTATAAAAATAGCAGAATTTAATGTGTAAATTTTAATTTTGTATAAATCCAACATTATAACTTATCATAGAAATATCTGTCACATAATAATGTTGCTTTTTATTGTACAAAAGAGCACTTTAAAGATCTGGTACTGTTATTTCATTTTATAGCTGATTCCACCCAGGAACCTCCACAAGTGTTCATCAGCTACCAATGGGATATACAAGATGAAGTGAGTCTGTTACGTGATAAACTGGAGAAATCTGGATTCTCGTGTTGGATGGATATCGGTCAGATGGGAGGAGGTGATCAACTCAGTGTTAAAATTGATTCAGGTGTTAGACAGTGCAAGGTATTTATAGATATTTTAAGATTATTTGCCTATAGCTATATTCATGGTCCATTCACTCTCATTCATATGTTAATACTTTTCAAAACCAAATTATTCATTGTAGTTTAAATCTGGTTGAATAAGATTTTTTTTTCAATTCATAAAGATATTTGACTTTTATTTGCAGGTATTTTTGTCATGTCTTACTCCTAAGTACATCATATCACATCACTGTAACAGAGAACTTAGTCTAGCAGATCTACTGAAGAAACCTGTCATACCAATCATGTTTGAGTCAGTATCTTGGCCGCCACCTGGTGGCATGTCTCTTATCTTCTCACAGCTTGTCTACATACAGATGAAAGGTATTAAATATTTTGAAGTTTGTTGATTGAGTTAAAAATCCTTTGTGAATGATTGTGTTAAAAAAACTTTTAAAATGTAACAAGATTAGACACTGACCCATGGGATTCAATGTAAACATTTAAAATAATTTTTCCCTTTAAAAATTTTCAAATTTGCATGCAGATGGGGGCATAATACTGACATATCTAGTCAGTTATACTGATGAAAGATGGGAATTAAATGATTAGTTCTTCATGAAAAATTAATTCAAGACCATCAAAGAGTTACAGAAATCACAATATTGGTATGAATTAACTGTTTCCAAAATTTTTAATTGTTCGAAATACTTACTATTTTTTTCCCCTTGAATAGATTACTTTAGCTGTATTTGGCAAAACCTTTCAGAATTTTTGGCCCTCAATTCTCTTCAACTTTGTACTTTATTTGGCCTTTTAATTTTTTATGCCCTCGCCGTAGCGGAGGGGCATTAAGTTTTACCCTTGTCCGTCTGTACGTACGTACGTCCCAAAGTTGGTTTCCGTTCTCTAACTTTAGTTTGCCTCAACCAAATGTTATGAAACTTATACACAATGCTTATGACCACAAAATACAGATCAAGTTTGAATTTTGGTGGTATCACTTAAACCGTTCTAGAGTTATGCCCCTTTACAAATGGAAAAATGGCTGAATTTTTCGTTTCTGTTCTCTAACTTAAGTTAGCTTAAACCAAATGTTATATAACTTATACACAATGCTAACTACCACAAAACGCAGATCAAGATTGAATTTTGATGGCGTCATGTTAACCGTTCTAGAGTTATGCCCCTTCACAAATGGAAAAATTGCTGAATTTTTCGTTTCTGTTCTCTAACTTTAGTTTGCCTCAACCAAATGTTATGAAACTTATACACAATGCTTATTACCACAAAATACAGATCAAGTCTAAATTTTGGTGGTGTCACTTTTACTGTTCTAGAGTTATGCCCCTTTACAAATGGAAAAATTGCTGAGTTTTTTGTTTCCGTTCTCTAACTTAAGTTTGCCTCAATCAAATTTTATGAAACTTATACAAAATACTTATTACCACAAAACTCAGATCAAGTACAAATTTGGGTAGTGTCAGTTTTACTGTTCTTGAGTTATGTCCCTTTATAACTTTATATGATATGCAAGCGGGGGCATCATCTGTGTCCCATGGACATATTCCCCATTTATTTGATTTGTCTAATGAGTCTTATGTAGATGAAACCCACATCAGGTGTACAAAAATATAAGCTTGGTATCTTTGATGAGTTTTTTTTTATACCACAAGTAATAATTAATTTCCAATAATAAAGATATAAAAAATAAAAAAATTGATGTTACCTTTTTAGGAGTGGGTGGCCATGGAGGATCAGGGATTCATGCTGATTTGAATGACAAGTACAGGGAAATTATACACAAAGTAATGATGTTTGCTCAACCAGATTTGAATAAATACTTTGAAAATGAACCTGTGTTATGCAGTCCTGATGAGGAAGAAGATACACAGAGTCGTTATTCACGAGACTCGCACGAACGTTTGTTACAAGATATCGCAGAAAGATTTAGTGCTAGAAATTTGAACTTGACTAGGGCATATCTTCCTCCAACTATTCCACAACCAGTGGACAATGACAGAGATAATGATCAGCGTGTTCAACAACAAGTTCATGTTAGCAAGTGTTCAGTTTGTATTCTTTTGTAGGTTAGGCCTCATATTTGTTGATCTTTACTTTTTTTCCCACAAAGTGTTTTTGTCAAACGGGTATTTTTATAGTGTTATTTTATTTCTTTAGGGTTTATACATAAGTAAGTGGAAATAAAAATTAGTTTAAAAATAAAGTTTAGACTGGTCAGTTATTTTGTGAAAGTAATTTTATATTTTAATTTTATTTTTAGTGAAAAGTTCTACATTTTTGTTTTATATTTGATTTACAGATTTGATTTATTCAGTATAAGTTTGTATTTTTAACTACAGTTCATATTTTGATTTGTTTCTACAATATTTATACCTAAACACATGTTAATCTTATTATTTTTTCTTTATATTACAAATTTATGATATTACTGACAATACCATTTTTATTGACATTTTTGATATAGTGTTGAATCTTTGAAATTTAATCTTAAGTTGTTTAGATATAACAATTTTCAATTATTAATCAACATATTTTTACTTTAATGAGCATTATAACAGGTGTTAATAGTGGATCAGGAACTATTTACCTTTCTGAATCAACTAAGTTCACCACCAGTTTTAGTGGAGCTCATGTTGATCATTTTTTAGATTCCTGTGTACAATTTTATTTTCCCTTGAGTGCTTTCATTTCTTATATCCAGTGAACTTATAATTAAGGATACTACTGAACTAGAAGGTCCGATTCATATCTTGGTCGTTTTCTTTATATTGACACAGATAGATGACCTCAATGAATAATTCAAAATGTTCCAACTCATTTTGAGTCAGCAACAAAACCAGTATTAGTATGACCTCAGATATCTCTTGTCATTTAATGGTATGATAATGGTGACCTTTTCTGTAGACAAAATGTTTCATTGCCGTGTGATAATTTGTCTTTCTAGTTGACAAGTTTTGTGAAATTTTAAATGCAGTATTTCTTTGTACAAAGCTAATCTGCAAAAATTATTTGGAGGTGTACAACTATACCATTTATGTCAGTAGCAATGCATTGTGACCTTAATGTCACTTTGATATTTGACCTCAGAGTCAAATGACTGATTTTCTTGTCCAATGCATCACTGTTTTATCCTTTGACATATGCTGTTGATATTTGGAAGATGGTTTGGTGGGTGCAACACCTAAAGACAATATGTACAAATCATTGCAGATGACCTCTGACTTTGAGCTTTGACATCTTGGTTGAATAACTGATTTTTGGGTCTGCCCACAAACCATATATTCTTCTTTGCCATGGGGAGACCTTTCTACAGCATCATAGATTTAGCCATTTCCTTAACCGGAGTGACTACGGTACTGTAAATGAAGGGAGGAAATATGGCTGAGTTTCAATAAAACAGAACCTTCTATTTTTTATACGACCGCAAAAAAATTTTGTGGTCGTATATTGGTATGACGTTGGCGTCGTCGACGACGTCGTCGTGTATATATATGTAACATGATGAAGTAAAAATAACACCAGTAAAAACAAAATTTAAAAGAAGTAAATTTTGTTTTGGTTGTTTCATCCTATGAAATAACATATAAAACATTATGTTCTTCATGTATTATTTTTTTCAAAATCAGAACCGTTTATACTTTTTTTTTTATATTCTCTTTCAACTTTTCCTTTTTGATGCTGAGCAGCCATTTAATACTGCTTCTGTCTCTTTATTTTATTTAGAGAGCAATTTTGCAGATATTCACCTGTCTTATATCAAGTGGGTGCCTTACCTGGCTGACCCAGATATTCCTATTTAGATAGGTAGATCAGTGATACATACTGTGGATTCATTATTATTAGTTTGGTACCAATTGTCATGGATTTCGTGGGTATGGACGATTCATTAATTTTCAAATGTTCAACAAACTATAAACTTCTCATAAGATTGTATGCAAACTATGGCAAAACCATGATTTCAAATATCAACGAATATATATTTTTTCTTAGATCCACCAAGATTGGTACACACGAAAATAAATGAATCCACAGAACATTGTTACAATTTTTTTTTACAATTTTTGTCGAGCCTGTAACTTCTGTCGCAGAAAGCGAGACATAGGGATAGTGATCTGGCGGACGCTTGGTTAACTAACTATTTAAAAGCTTAATATTTCAGAAGGTAGAAAACCTGGATGCTTCATACTCTGTATATAGATGCCTTATGTTATGAAGTTTCCGTCTGTCATATGTCTATTGTCCTTGATCTCATTTTCATGGTTCAGTGACTACTTGAAAAAAATGTAAGATTTTTTGTAATGTTAATTTCTCTCTTATTATGGAAAATAGGAAAACTATATTTGGAATGTGCATACCTTGCAAGGTCCTCATGCTGGTCAGACAGTTTTCACTTGACCTCGACCTCATTTCATGGATCAGTAAACAAGGTTAAGATTTCATGGTCAAGTCCATATCTCAGATACTATAAGCAATAGGTCTACTATATTTGGTATATGGAATGATTGTAAGGTGTACATGTCCAACTGGCAGGTGTCATCTGACCTTGACCTCATTTCCATGGTTCAGTGGTTAAAGTTAAGTTTTTGTGTTATGGTCTGTTTTTCTAATACTGTATGCAATAGGTCAACTGTGTTTGTTGTACGGAAATATTTTACGATGTACATATCAGTCTGTCAGGTTTTATTGGACCTTGACCTCATTTTCATGGTTCATTGCTCAATGTTAAGTTTTTGTGTTTTGGTCTGTTTATCTTTATCTATGAGCAATAAGTGACATGGGTCAACTATATTTGGTATATTGAATGATTGTAAGGTGTATATATCTGTCTGGCAGGTATCATCTGACCTTGACCTCATTTTCATGGTTCATTGGTCAATGTTAAGTTTTCCTAGTTAAGTTTATTTCTTAGATACTATAAGCAATAGGTCAACTATATTTGATGCATGGAATGATTTTAAGGTGTACATGTCTGTCTGGCAGGTTCTTCTGACCGTGACCTCATTTTCATGGTTCATTGGTCAATATAAAGTTTTCATGGTTTGGTCTGTTTCTTGTATACTATAAGCAATAGGTCAACTATATCAGGTGTATGGAATGATTGTAAGGTGAACATGTATTTCTGACTTGGTTTATCTGACCTTGATCTCATTTTCTTGGATCATGTTAAGTTTATGTGATACTTGTAGTAAAACTTTATATTTAGGACTATCAACATAAAATCAATGGTCAGTAAAGGAGGCGAGACATTTCAGCATGTGCACTCTGATATTGTTTAAATATATTGTTATATTTTTATCCCAAATGCTTTCATCTTTAAATATTGTTATTTGCCTATACCATGCACTTTATTTTCTTGTTTTATTTATTTTATTCTCAGTTATTTTACGACTCTTTACATCAAACACAATTACAATAAAATTTGTTACTTTTTTCAGTCTTTTTCTTTTTGTTCATGTTTCATGTTGATAGTATGGAACAAAAATGCATTTTTACTTACAACTGAAGGTTTGATAAGTAATTACAAAATTCAAAAGTTGACATTGAATGACAATACTGAGAAGAAACTATGTTCACCAGCCATGAATTATAATACACGTGACAGACCTAATATCAGGAGATTCTTCTTGTGATTTACTTTCTCCTTAAAAATACCATAACATTTTCTCCATATGTATTTTTAAAGCTTGGCAGAGACATGTATAGTAAATATGTCTCTGAGCTGGGTGACCTTTTTAATATGAGGAAAGGAGTATGTTTGATAAGTGCCATATTATTAAGTTCAATGTTTCAAGATAAAAAATGTTCTAAGCTGATGAAAAGACATGTGAGATGGTTAAATAGAATTTTTTTTTGTCCAAGTTTTATTTTAAGCGTTCGTTTTTACATCCAAAATAGGCCAAAAATGAAGATTTTGGAGAATTTTGACAAAATTGTCCAGATTTCAACCAGATTAAGGCATAGGAAACATAGAGTGCAGGCATCAACAAACTAAATATTCAAGTGAGATATGTAAAATGTTATAACAAACATTATTTGAAAAGATTTTTGTGGTTAAGGCATGCGCTCCATGTTTCATATCCCCAAAAAATGGAAATTTACCCTTTTTCATTGAATTTTCGTGGAAAATCAAAATGAATGCTATTTGTGACATCATGAATAGAACGCAAGTACATCAATTTTCATCAAAAAGACATAACTATTAAGTCATTGTATTGGCTATGATTCATTGTGATATTGGCCAATAAATCCTGATTTGAAATTGTAGCTTTTAACAGGGGCCATTTTAGGGCCTTATCGAACCTACTCCTTTGTCGCTCCAGACTAGAGAATCACATAATTTTTATATGAAATATTTTGTCAGGAATAATGAATTCCAAAACATTTAAACAAGATGTTTTCTTAGTCTAATGCTCTTGAGGTTTGATATGCAGATGCATATGTTATAGTTATGCCCCCTTCATCAAAGTAAGTTGTGATAAGACAACAGGCAACCAAAAGACAACATGACCAGAAAGTAGATATACAAAGGTACCGGTATATGATTTTTGTCTCACCTGCGAGGAAAGTTATAATAGCAAGACAGGGATTACAATCTAGTGGCACAGGTGACATTGTAAACTATTTGTATAAAGCTTTATATTTCAGAAGATGGAAAACCTGGATGCTTCATACCTATGCAGATATCTTATGTTACAAAGTTTCTGTCTGTCATATGTCCATTGTCCTTGACCTCATTTTCATGGTTCAGTGACTGCTTGAAAAAATATTACATTTGTTTGTCAAGTGAAATAATCACTTATTATGAGTAATAGGATAACTATAGTTTGTAAACTTTGTATATTGGTTCCTTGCAAGGTCTACATGTCCATCAAGTAGGGGTTCACTTGACCTTGACCTCATTTCAATGATTTCATGGATCAGTGATCAAGGTTTAAGTTACATGGTCAAGTCCGTATCTCAGATACTTTAACCAATAGGTCAACTATATTTGGTGTATGGAATGATTACTTGAAGATTTCATGACCTTGACCTCAATTTTATGGTTCATTGAACAATGTTTAGTTTTTGTGGTTTGGTCTATTTCTCAGATACTATAACCACTAGAGCCACTATATTTGGTGTATGGAATGATTGCAAGGTATACATGTGCGACTGGCAGGTTTCATCTGATCTTGACCTCATTTTAATGGTTCATTGGACAAGGTTTAGTTTTTTGTGTTTTGGTCTATTTCTCAGATACTATAAGCAATAGGACAACTATATTTGGTGTATGGCATGATTGTTAAGTGTACATGTCTGTCTTGCAGGTTTATATGACCTTGACCTCATTTTCATTGTTCATTAGTCAATGATAAGTTTTTGTGCTTTTGTCAGTCTATCAGATACTATAAGCAATAGGTCACCTACATTTGGTGTATGGAATGATTGTAAGGTGTACATGTCTGTCTGGCATGGTTCATCTGACCATGACCTCAATTTTATAGAATATTGATAATGTTAAATTTTATGTGATACTTGTAGTAAAATCTTCATATTACAGACTATCAACTTAAATTCATTCATAAGTAAAGCAGGCAAGACAGCATGTGCACTCTTGTTACAGTATGTCTCATGATGTGCTATTACAACACTGATCCAGGTTACAGGGAGGGTTGAGTGCTCACAAATATGTGTAACCTTTCAACATTCTGTAAGTCAGGAACCTGTAAAACAGTTGTTGTTGTTGGTTGCTGTCTGTTATATTTCTTTCATTGTGTATTGTTTTGTCATAAATCAGGCTTTTGTTTTTGTTTTTTTTATTGATGCACACTTTGTCTTGTCAGAGCCTTTCGTAGCTGACTATACTGTATGGATTTCTTCTCATTTGTTGAAGGCTGTACAGTGACCTATAGTTGCTTAATCCACATAATTTGGAGTCTGTTGGATTATTGTCTAATTGGCAATCTAGTATGGTTTGGTTTCTGAAAAACCCATCTTTCAAGACAATAACTCCTAAAAGGGGTCAATTTATGATTTTGGACATGTTGACTAGTTTGTAGATTTCTCTCTATTGTTGTTTTTGCAAAAATCATCTTTTAAGGGCAATAACTCCTATAATGTGGGGGGGGGGGGGGTTGTAGATCTTATTTTGCTGGACATTTTATTGTTTACAGTTTCTATCTATCTATCATGGTTTTCTGCAAAAACAGGTAAAATCATCTTCATAGGCAATTACTCCAATAAGGGTTCAATTGACGATTCTATTAGTAGGCTTATTTGTAGATGTTATTTTGCTGTACTTTTTTGTTTTTTACAATTTCTCTCTATTTTAGTATCTACAAAAAATGCAAAACAATAGGTAAAAAAAAGGGGGCAATTACTCTTACAAAGTACAATTGATGATTTCGTCAATGTTGACTAATTTGTAGTTAGTATAGTTCTGGTCAGTTTTAAATGTCTAATGACCAAACACTTTGAAATTTGCACAAACTACTACTACTACTAGGGGGTGCTTAACGACTTTGACTCGCACGGTCGGCTTGGTGCCTGAACTGAGGTGTTTGGTGAGCATTAGAATGTTGTTGTTGTAAAGTTGGAATAAGGCGGCCATTTTGGTTTTGCGTGGATTGATTTGGTTTTTTGGCTATTTTGGTTTGGTTAGAGATTTTTTGTACCGAGTGTCGATAGTTAACCCCCCATTGACAGAAACAAGTGCCTGTGATTTCACCCCTGTTTTCATGATTTCTAGCAATAGCGGCTGTGTTTGTTGGTGGATCAAATACGCGGATACAATTTGTAAACTAGTAAATATAAGGAACCTGCAGGTAAAGTTTGGTAACATTTGGCACAGTAGTTTCAGAGGAGAAATTTTTTTACGACGACAAGCACAAAGCGATGGCAAAAGGGAAGGAAGTTACTAAGGGACATTAAAAACCCAAAAGTAATGATAAGGTGAGTTTTTAGAATCTGTAAATCGTTTTTGCAAGAGAATTATTTTACAGTGACAAGAGACATCTGACCTTAACCTCATTTAAATGCTTCATTGATAAACATTATGACATCGTGATTAGATATCATTTCAGTTATGAGCACTAAGTCGTATATTTGGCCTATTGCATTATTGTTAGGTGTATATTCTATTTGTTAACGTATATTTGTTCTGCCTAACAGAAGTTTCACTGGAAACTTTGTTATAAACAATGCCATAATATATGTTCCTGTACGTTGGAACAATATTCTATAATCTTAATCCCGTCAGTTCCAGAAATAATAATGATTACAGAATATTTCTTTTATTTGGAACTTATATTACCTGGGACATAATATATTGTTAATATAATAGTCCAAGATATTACGAAGGAAATTCTATTTCATTATGCAGCCATTTAACAGGGTTCATTTTAAGTTTAGGCTCATTTAGATGGTCCAATGTCCAACAATAAGTTATAGTGATTTTGTTTAGCTATATCGTGATCTCAAAGGCAACACAAAGTCGAAAAGAAAAAAGACTGAAAGACAACAGTCCACAAAACACTACACAGAAACTGCAGATTGAACAAGAATTGTTTTATGCCATGCTGGATGAATGCAATAAAATGAGACCTAAGGATATATTGATCAGGCAATGATGGTCATATATCTTACGTGAAACGAGCTGAATAATCTATATGTGATATACAGATCAGTAGCGGATTCGGATATGGGCCGAGAGGATGTACGTCCGCCGCGGCCCCCATCCATCTTTGATTGGAAAATTTATATTTTTTGGCCTGTAATCGCCAAAAACATTTCAAACTGGTACACTCAGTACAATTTTTACCATTACAGACAACTATGCCCGCCCTTTCCTCGAATCCTAGATCTGCCCTGCAGATGCCTTGTTGTTTTATGTTTATGCCATTTGTCTGTTCTTTCGTATTTCAATGACCACATAAAAATGAATAGGTTTCAAGTTATTTGAGAAATACGTCAAATAATTTAGGTATGTAGAATCGCCACAAGGTAGACGTGTCTGTCCCACAGGGTTCATCTGTCCTTCTCATTTTCTTGACACAGTGGTCAATATGTATTGTTATTCATTCTGTCACTGAGGAAACCACCATTTAACTTTAAAGCTCTAATTGTTTTTTTTACATATTGGTTGTCATTTTTTTTCAACATATGGACAGATGGACATATTTTTTTTCAACTACAATCAAACCAAATTCGTTTTTATACGCCCGTTTACGGGATGTATTATGGTATACCGTTGTCCGTCCGTCCGTCCGTCGTCAACATGTCGGACAATAACTCGAAAACGCTTTAACCAATTTGCATGAAACTTTGGTGAATTGTTTATATCTATTGATGTTAGCTCCCTTTCGATTTTTATAATTTTAGATTTTACGTTCACTTTCCGGGTTTTATTCATTAAAAATGGGGGATTTTCTAATTTTCGGACAAAACTCAAAAACACTTTCACCAATTTGCAAGAAGCTTTGGTGAATTGTTTATATCTATTGATGTGAACTCCCTTTCAATTTTTATGAATTTTAGATTTTACGTTTCCGAGTTATTGGGTTTTATTCATTAAAAAAGGGGAATTTTCCAGTTTTCAGACAATAACTCAAAAACGCTTTGAGCAGTTTTCTTGAAACGTTGGTGAATTGTTTATTTCTATTGACGTAAGCTCCCTGTCGATTTTTATAAGTTTTAGATTTTAAGTTACCGAGTTATGGGATTTTATTCATAAAAAAGGGGTGATTTTCCAATTTTCGGACAATAATTCAAAATTGCTTTGAGTAGTTTTCATGAAACTTTGGTGACTGGTTTATATCTATTAAAATAACCTCCCTTTAGTTTTTTTTTATAAATTTCTGATATGACATTGAGAAGTTATGGAACTTTGTTCTTTGAAAAAGCAACGGGCGTATCATGCGCTCATGGCGCAGCTCTTTATTCCCCTTATCAAGTCGAACCAGAATATCATAGTTTTGTTTCAATTAATCAAGGATACTATAGGTATTTTATTTAGTGCAATTGTAATATCATTAAAGGTACCGAGGCGATTTAACTGCATATGACGCACATTTTGACAATAAATCTCCCCTAATACTCGAGGCCTAAATATTTGAAAATTTAAAACTTATTTAAAAATTCAAGAGCTAGCTGATAAAACCTAAAAAGGACAAAAGTATAGCAAAAGGCAAGGAATAAATCAAAAACTTAACATTGGCCACTGAAACATGAAAATCAGGTCAAGGTTAGAACATTGGCCACCAAAACATGAAAATCAGGTCAAGGCTAGAACACTGGCCACCCCAACATGAAAATCAGGTCAATGTCAGATGAACAATATCAGATTGACATGTACACCCTTATAAATTGAGGAATAGGATATTTTCCTCGTGCAAAGCTTGTTCATATGACCTTGACCCGATTTTAATGTTTCAGTGGCCAATGTTAAGATTTTGATTTATTTGTCAGTTTATTTAATACTGTTATAAATCAACAATATTTTGTTTGTTGCAAAAAGTGGTGTGTACACGTCTATCTGACATTTTCATAGTCCATAGGTCAATGTTAGTTTTTGTGATTAGCTCAGTTTTCAGATACTTTAAGGGCATACAATACAGTTTTGATCCCACGGTGAATTTTTTACCTAGTCAATTGAAATATGTAATAAAAAAATATGCCTTCATGTGCTACTATTAGGGATAAATGGGGTCGAAATATTAGATATTTACTCAAAATTTCGATTTCTTGGAAATTTCTATCCTTTGGAGAGTCATACCTAACTTTTTTGTTTCAAAAGATAAACACAAGCGGATTTTTGTAAAAGCATTTGGAATATCTTCTTTACATAAGTATGCTCTATATTTGTGTAACAATTCTTTAGAAATAATTCTATTTTATTAAATTATCATGATTTTAAAAAAAAAACAGTATTTTTTACTGTATATTTATCTTATTTAAAAAAAATCATCGGTGATTTTTTTCATAAAATTGGTACAAATAATCTTCACATATAATCAAGCCAAAAGACATTTTTTTTTACTGTGACTTGACTGTAAGTATTGCTCTCCACCTATTGCATATTATTCAAAATCCTGACTAAAATACATTTTGTTTAACTAAAGCATACTTAAATGTTATATTGAAATAATAGTCTAACAGTTTGTATAGAATTTTATTGTTATTGTCATGCTAAAGGTGATAGGTAGTAAATTTGAATTGCTATAAAAATGTTCAAACTAAGCTTTCATACAATTTTTCTTTCGAAAGGTCTTCTATATTCATAAGAAACAGACATCATTTGAATTAAAACATCGTATATTGAGTAAAATATGTGTGAAATTTCAATACGTTTTTAGGAAGTTTCCATGGGAGATAATCAATTTTTCTTTCGAAAAGTCTTCTATATTTACTGTGCTTATTCAGTGGGCTTTGGTGTATCGTAATAGCAATGGCTAAAACAGTTTACCAAATTGCAGTTTGAATTTTTCTCCCACAAACTGATCAACTGGTATAATATTTTAACAAATTGCTTCATTGAAAGGTTGTTAGTATGAAGTGAGTGCAGTGAAAAAAAAAGTAATAATTACCATCCAGCTCCAGTTAGTTGATGCCTATGTCATGAATTTCAAACAAAATAATGACTTACTATATTATGAGTCACTGGTTTTTATTGAAATCTGTACACTTGTTAGTTTGAAAACATCAAGTACCAGTACCTTATCCCGGCCTCATTAACATTAGTAAATAACATATTTATACAGCTGTTAGTATACATACAATTTACTTAAAAAATTATATATCATGTCAGTAATATCAGAAAAGAATCTTACCATTAATATAAGATTATCAAACATATAATTATCTTAAATAACAAAAAACAATTTTTTGGGTTTTTTTGGGGGGGTCAATTTTTTTTTCCCTCAAGATTTAAGAAATTGTCAATTTTCCAAAGAAAAAAATTGGGGGTCACAATTTATTTTGCTAATTCTTTGTATATAGTCTGAAAACAGATTTACTAAGTATTGCACAACAGCACAGTGTATTGCACAACCAATTGAATATAAATTCAAATCATACATTTGGATTCCGGACAATTACTTTAGTTTAAGTGTATGGATCTCTATGAAATTTAACCAAAAGGTTTAATACCACAAAAAGAAGGTTGGGTTGTTTTTGGGGGTGATGGTCCCAACCGTTTAGGAATTAGGGGCCAAAAGGGGACCAAAACAAGCATTTTTCTAGTTTCAGGACAATAACTTGTGTATAAGTATTTTGATTGCTCTGAATTTGTACCACAAGGTTTAATACCACAAGCAGAAGGTCGGGATTCATTTTGGGGGTAATTGCCCAAACCGTTCAGGAATTAGGGACCAAAAAGGGTCTTAAACAAGCATTTTTCTAGTTTTCAGACAATAACTTGTGTTTAAGTGTATGGATGTCTCTTAATTTGTACCACATTTTACAAAATGAAAATTTCTTCAAAATTGATTTTTTTGGAAAAGGGGGGGGGGGGGGGGGGGGTGGTAAAAAAAAATTTTGGGGGGGGTCAATTTTTTTTCCTCAAGATTTCAGAAAGAAAAAAATTGGGGGTCTTTGACTACATTTATTCTGTGTCAGAAACCTATAATGTGTCAAATATTTAATTACAATCAAAATTCAGACCTGAATCAAGCTTGAATATAATGTCAATTTTTGCCCCAACTGTTCAGGGTTGGACCTCTGCGGTCGTATCCAGCTGCGCTCGACGAAGCAGTTTAATTTTTTAAAACTCAAGGGGAACTAAAGATATGTATTCACTATTAATTAGAAATAATATAGTTTCAACGGGTCAGAAAAAATGGAATCAAATTTTAAATTCAGATGAAAATGAATGGAGATTAATTTTCAAATTACCTTTTATAGTCACAAAAAATACCACCAAACTGCAGTGGTTACAATATAGAATAAATCAGCATACTTTAGGTACTTATAATTTTTTTCACTGACAATCCAAATTGTACTTTTTGCCAAGAAGAAGCAGAAACTATTGAACATCTATTTTGGAATTGTGAGATTGTTCAAATATTCATTGATGAAATTGAACCTTGGTTTTTGTCTAATGTTATAAGTGTTCCATTTACCATAAAACATTTTCTGTTTGGGGATATTACAAAATCATTTAGGGGAAATGCTGCAAATTTGATTTATTTGCAAATAAAACAATATATTTTCAACTTCAAATATTTTAAGAAAGCTTTAACATTACAGGCAGTGCAAAGTAAAATAAAGTCTTTATACAGCACTGAAAAATTAATTGCTGCCAAATGGCATTTTTAAAAAGAGGAGTCCATGTACTCGTTTTCAAGCTAATGGTTAAAATCAGTAAAAAATGCATCTTTTTCCTTTATGTCACAATTCAAAGTCGCGAAAATAACATTTTACGTTAGAAACGTCATTATCTCCCCCTGTAGCTGTATCGTATAATTGTCGTTTGCTGACAGGATTCACCTGACCTTGATCTCATTTCCATGGTTCAATGGACGAATGCTAGTTTACCGCTTTAATATGTCAGATTCCAGTGGCGTAGCTTGCCTACTGTTTTTACGGAGCAGGGGGTCGGGGGGGGGGGGGGGGGAGCCCCCTTAAGCTATCGAGGTTTTTACAATTTGAACAAGAAGAAAAATAATAATTGTTGTTTAATTTTATTTCATCATAATAATGTTAATATGCCTTACACTAAGTTATACTACCGATTTATTAGTTGATTTCTGGTACCTGTATCATTTTCAATGTTCAGATGAATACATAAATTAAAAGCATTTACCACTTTTTCAAATCAATCCTTTCAGTGAACTTCCCAGATTTAAAATTATTTACGGATACAGGAGATTGATCTGTCAAGTTCAAAATTGTCCTGAGTCTATAGAAAGTTGTGTATGATTTAAACCGATACTATCTAATCTACGGTCAACTCAAAGTTACAAAAACAACAAAACACGTGAAGATATCACATAAGCCAACCACTGACAAGTCAGTTTCCCGACTTGCTAGCAGTAACTGAAAGCCAGCGCAAAAGCCTAATCTCCCAATATATTACCAAGCCGTCGTACATTCTAATATAGGTGGCTGTATCTCACTGTGACATATGATTTAACGTCATATCAAAAGAAATCACGACCGTGTTCGATGGACAGAAGAAACCTGTACAGAATTTTCAATACAGAAAAACAAACGCAACGATTAAGGTTTATTTGAAATAATTTTTGTGATGATCATTTACTCGCTTGGTCGTGGGTCACGAATCAACGAATTATAGATAATCATCCCAAAACGACGGATGGATTGAACAGCAGAAATTCTTGATAAACTAGGAGATAAACACATGCTACATGTAAAGTGCACCACGGCACTTGTATTGGTTGTGTTTCGTCCTGGTATTGATCGGAAGGTCTTCAAATTATTTGAACTTTTTGACATACTAATTTACTGATTTCTGTTCACTAATGGAATTAATTTAAAAACTTACCTTTAATTTTTTTAATTTGTATATGCCTTCACTGGGACTCGAACCCTTCCTTGAAATCTGTTATGAATGACTGACATCAACACATTGACGAAACCTCTCGGCTACCAATGGGTTACAACTTAGATGTCTATTTTATATATATAAATGAACATCGGACACACAGGGGTTGTACCTTTATATATACACAATGGGCAGTCGTATAGTATAAGTTGGTAGCCGCGAGGTTAGCATGCTTAAAATCAACGAGTTAAAAGATAGGGATGTGTCGGTTTATGTTCGAATCCCTGTATTATCTCTGTTGTCCCAATTCTGTTTTTTTTTCTAATTTTGCATGTTATAGTGGATATTTTTGTAATAACAGCGAGTTTTACCGTTTATTTTTTGGATTATTATTGGCTATTTCACATGTTTGAAACAAAAATGATTGCATTCTATTTGTCAATTTTTGTTGTATAAATATAGTATGATTTCATCTGTTTTACTACATAATGTTACAAATTTTTGTTCGCAAATTCCTATGGGAGAAAATCGTGATGTGGCTAGAGTGCTAGAAATTTCGGTAACATACTTATTATATATACTTTATATATGCTCTTTGGTCGGGTTGTTGTCTCTTTGACACATTCCCCATTTCCATTCTCAATTTTATTAGAAATAAGTTCGAATATGTCTTATTTTGTAAAAGCAGATAAAATTCAGATGCCTGATAATATAAAGATCTTTAAAGGTAGAAGTGTTATTAATATATTTGTATTTTGTTAACCAATTAATTGTGATCTGAGATTTATCAATGCATCGTTGGACACGGTAACATGGTTATTTAAACTCACTTACAATACCTTCTAATTAAGAAAAGGCTTTAATTTTGAAAAGAAATTAACACAATAGTTTAAGTTATAGATACAATGGATAAGCGTAGATTCATGAAAAACAAACCATTCGCCCTCCGGGCTCATGGTTTCTTTTTCAAGAATCCACGCTTATCCATTGTATCTATATAACTTCTACTGATTTTGCTTGCAATGGGCAAGGATTTGTATACAAATCCTTGCAATGGGGTAGGACTAAACAAATCTGTTGTCGATTTTTTTTACTCCGACAAAATTAGATAACAGAAAATTACCGTAAAGGGGATTTCCAAGTAGAGGATGGAAATGTTTCCATAAGTCTTGAATTCACAAAGGGTATGAATCAATAGCGGCAACAAGACAAAAAAAGTCGGTATATTAGCGTTTAGTAGCTAGTCTGCTGCATAAGGTGGAAATCGTTTAAGATTATAAAGGATTTTTTTTTACCGAGGCAACTGCTTGCCTCAACGTAAGCTACGCCAATGGATTCTAAGATACTTATATCATCATCACGCTAAAAAGTCATCTGGTGTAATGACTGTATAAGTGTTCAATGAAATAAGATAAAACCTGGCTAATGTTTCTTCAAGGATTTATACTGTATTTAAATTCTTGGTTACACAAGCTTGTTATTGTGAAACGGAACACTGTTGTAGTTTACGCTGTTGGGTACGTGTTAGCAAAGGTACGAGTTTACGTTTACGCCATTTGTTATTACCTCCCCTTTTTAAAGTTTTACAAATAAAGTCATTAAAAGTCTTTTGTTTTGGACTTTGAAAGAGAAAGTGAAACTAAAAGTTAAAGTCGTCAAAAAGCGATCTAATAACTTCCTGAACAAAGAAATATTTCCTGATGTGACCATGCAGTTCCTTATCATTTATCTTGCTTGCTTTACATATGTCAGCAGCAATGTTGTTAACAAAGGTATATATGCAACAAGAAGGGGACATTATGCACATCTTACAAAATGATCTTGTTGCACTCTACAACTGGTCATGGGATATGAAATTTAATGCCAATTAGTGTAAGCGCATCCATTGTGGAAGAAATAATATTGAAAATGTTGATAATATGAATAAAACAGATGTCACTGAAAATGAACAACGAAAGGATCTTGGACATGTTGGAATTATTTTTCAAAAGGACATTAATTTAACAGCATACATTTTTTGTATTTCAAGTGAAATTAATAAATCCAATAATAGTATTATTGGTTTAATTAACCTTTTGGCGAAGCTAGGGCCCTTGTTGACAGACTGTGCTAAAGACATATATATCCCTCATTAAAATATGATAATGTCAAAGAGAGTTTTC
Source organism: Mytilus californianus (assembly GCF_021869535.1). Lineage (NCBI taxonomy): Eukaryota > Metazoa > Mollusca > Bivalvia > Mytilida > Mytilidae > Mytilus > Mytilus californianus. Next base: position 2,959,807 of record NW_026262581.1, read on the forward strand.
CAAACAACCTTCATGACCTTTGAACCTAAAGAATAGTTACAAACTTGAATACTAATATACCATATATTGTAAGATTCCTTAAATTGAAACGAAGAAAGGAATGAAGTAATAATGACAGATATGATGTCAGAAAATGAATTTTGACGACATTTCTCCCCAAAATTCTTAACAGAACTTAATACTGTGTACGCTCGATGTTCATTCTAGAAACTGTAAACAGCAAAAAAGATCAGCTTTACAAGAGAAATCATTGGCTCACCCCTTGTATATACATGTATATTGCACATTTATGACCACATTTGAAATATGTAAATGCCATATGGTACCTGCATTTAAAAAATGATATAAATTCTGTTGGAAAAGTGCAGATGAGAGCAACTTAGTTCATTCTAGATGTAAGAAATTTGTGTTACGAAAAGTATTAAAAGTACTCAAACTTCTTTCTCTTACTTACAGAAGGCGTCATGGTGATATGATACAAACTTTCAAAATTTAAGGATTCAGGGTTCAAAATTAATGCAGGACCGATAGCCAGAGACTAGAAGAATTGCACTCGGTTTAGGCTTAGTTGTTTCATCATAGACCGTGTGTCTAGTCAATTTACGATTATCAATTTCTGGAAATTCTGTTCCACACGGTGTTCTATCTTTATATAAAATTTCCTGGTCTTATCAATGTTTTATATAATATTATCTTTTCTTTTAAATATTAAAGAGCTTATTTAACTATGATCAAGTTCAAGGTTACTTATTAGTTTAATAATGCTCTATTAACAGGTGGAAACCCAGTTGAAATTAAACAAAAGAAATGGAACTCTTTGTTAGAGAAGGGAAAAAAGGCCAAGTTGGTAAATTTGAACTGTTTACATCTGTTTCTATGGGCTCTAAAAGTTTAATGAATGTGCCTAATTTAGGATTTTATGCATCTTATGTATGTGTTTGTACTTGAATTATGGCATGGAGCTTCGAGATATTTGTAAACTTTTAAATTATAGACAAATTTTCACAAAACAGTTGATTGTGGTAGGTGCAAATACATGTGGATCTTTTTTGTGCATAAGCATAAATTCCGCCGAAAAAAATTACAAAGAAAGATAATAGATTGATCTTTTTAAAGCATTGATTTGCATTTCTGCCCCCGGTGACAATTTTTTGGGAAAAAATCCCCAAAATGGGCAATAATTTCATCGAAAAGTGAAAGTCATGTACACCTTTTTTATGTTCAGGGGTGTTTGAGTTGACTATTCTGTCTTGAAAATGCATAAAAGAAAAATATTTGATACATCATCTCACTTCAGATTCTATTATTTTTATATATTTAGGCTTTAGGTTGATATAATAACATTAAAAATTTACAGTACTAAAAAATGAAATATATGGGTCAAGTGAAATACCTTTCTAATGAGTCATAACAACAGAGTAGGTGTGTTCGAATAACAAATTTTTACCAAAAGTACTTAACGACAGTCTTTTTAAGTGGATCTTAAAAATGCATAACTTCAAAAAAACTTCATTTTTTGTGTGTGTTATCTAGGGTATTTAGTCTTCAACCTCTGAAAATTTTTAGTCTGCCCTTCCACGAAATATTTAATTAGAATTTTTAAAAATATTTTTGAACTTTCGAAAATTCCCCCTGACAACTGATCAGACAATAGTTTTAAGTTGACCAAATGCATAAAAGTACATTAAATGATGCTCAATAGTTAGTAGATACATTTGTCTTTTAAAATACAACTGGCATATAAGGAATGTGATGCTATGTGAAAAAATTTATCGGTTTTCAAGAGCTAAATTGACAGCGTGTCATCACTACAATGGCATCCATTTTTACGATTATAAAAATTAGATGGCGTAATGGGGAGATAATTTTGACGAAGTAGAATCCTGACTGTTATGTGCTGTTGAATGAGCCTATGATTATGATGATAATTTTGACATATTAAACTTCAAAGTCAATGCTCTACCAGTCAATGTTTTAATACATCTGTTGAAACTATTTAGAAAACATTGAGTTTGTATTTGATGGTAAAATATAAACAAATAAATGAAATAATAGGTACATGTATGGTAATTGGTGCTGTCCCTTCACCGGAAATCTGTTACATACTTATGCCTGAAATAATTAATCAAATAGTTTCTGGATTTCAACATGCATAAATGTGTAAATTGCATGGGTGATTTAAAATAACAAAAAAGAAAAACAATCAATAAAATATAATTATTTTGACAATTTTCTTTTTATTTATTTTCTTGACCCCAAAAATAGGCTTTTATGAGACATCATTTTAACATTTAAAATATATACTCCGATTGGAGGATTTTGCATGTAATTATGAAAAATTTTCGGGGGGGGGGGGGGGGACATGCTCCCAAACCCCCCTTGCAGGTTCAGGTAGCTTCTAGACCCTCATCGGTGATTTAGGGCTAGGCTTTCTTCGTCAGGGCTAGACTAAATATTATTACTCTAGCCCTGTGGTCTAAACTACATTTTAAACTATTTCTAGCCCTGAGGATTTGAAGAAATATGTTTATTATGTTTTTTTTTTACTGTTTTCAGGACAAATACCCTTGGGCATAATTTTCAAGCATAAATGTAAGATCATTTTGTTACAATTTTCACAACACACTATACATGATTGGGATATTCTACCAGTTGATGTAATTGCTTCAAAAACTATTGAAGCATTTCAAATGAATAGACGGCCATTCTTGGGAGGCAGTTCTGCCTAATCTGTTACTGTTAATATTAACATTAATGTTGTAATATTTTTTCCAAAGTCTAGGACATCATATCTATAACTCCATGTCCTTCAAGATTATATTCCCATGATGCACTAAAAAAACCCACTTAACTTACTTTTCCATATTCATTATTTGTCCAGAGTTTTGAAATATTTGCAACTAGACAAAAAAAAATCACTTTTTGTTTTGGCTTTTCTGCAGAATTATACATACCTTTTATTTCAGGGTACTTTTGGCAAGTGACAGATTTCCATTATGATGCCAACTACAGTACAAATGGAGATCCAAATACAATGTGCCATTCTGACGGAGGAAAAAGTCATAGCAACAGTATCTATGGAAACTATCTCTGTGATTCACCAATGAAACTCATCATTTCAGCTATAAATGCAATGCAGAAAATTCATCCAAATCCAGATTTTATTTTTTGGACTGGGTAGGTTAATTTAAGTTTAAATAAAAGATGTCATAGACATTTACAATATTTTGCATACAATTAAGCTAAAACGCATCCAAAATTATTTTAACAATTCAGAGTTATACATGGCACTATAATGATTCCTTTTTATTTTCACTCAAAATTTAACTTCCAATAATTTTTACATAAAAAAGTAAAATGAAATAGTTATTTTATAGAATTTATATGGTGATTACCTCCCCTTCTTTTGATGTGTTTGAGCTTTTGATTTTGCCATTTGATAAGGGACTTTCTGTTTGGAATTTTCCTTTGAGTTCAGTATTTTTGTTATTTTACTTTTTCCTTATCATTGTCATGATTCTGTGACTTTGTAGGTATTACATTGTTGATTTTTTTTGTCTTGCCTGGGACGAATCTTGCAGAATTTGAGAAAGCGACCATGATGCTAATTTGGCATATTGGCATTAGCTCATTGTATAAAGCTTCATACTTTAGAAGCAAGACCTGGATACTTAATTATCATATATATACAGATGCCTTATGTTCTGAATATGTTGTTTGGCATATGTCTGTTTTCCATTGAACCTAATTTCATAGTTCAAATACTACTGAAAAAAACTGTATACTAGTAGATAAAAGAAAAAAAAAAGAAATAACAGTTAATACCAATAAATATGTATGAAATACAGACTTATATTTCATTTAATATATTGATCTTCTTAAATTTTGAGATATAATTGTTTCCAAAAGTGAAATGTTTTATAAAATTTATTTTTGAAATTATAATTTAATTAAAGTGACAGTGTTCCTCATGTCAATGACAGTGAACTTAATCAGGTTAAAGTATACTACAACATTGGCAATGTGACTGAACAGCTGCTGAAGGTATTCCCAAACACATCTATATACCCAGTTTTAGGCAACCATGATGAGTACCCAAAAGATGCCTTTCCACCTGGTGCTACGTCTTACTACTCAGATATTCTGTCTGTAAGTCAGTGGTCAAAGCTACTTGGAGAGAATGAGTCAACATTATTTAAAACAGGTAAATAGTAGACAGTGAAATAAGAAAAAAGAGGATTTCAAGGGGATAGTAAAACGTTGTATGTGGTAGGAGGATAGACATTGCAAAAATATGGTAGAATTCTTCAATACTTTGAAAAAATGATATGAATATAATGGAAAAGGAAGAGTTTGGTGACACTATCAATTCATGACACAAAATCACTACATGCACATGGAAAAATGAAAAACGAAGGACCAATGCTTTTATTGCTGATCTTTAACTCTATATAGTCTTATCATTTCAGCACAGAAACATCTTGATGTCATAACTGGAATAGTTGATAAAATGGTTATTTTATACTTTATTTTTGTTTAAATTGATTACCTCTACAAAGGTGTTTCACTCACATCAACATCGTTATACATGTACAGGAAACTTGCAAAAATAATCTGTTGAGGAAAGGTTTTTGCTCATCATGATCATAATATGTAAATATAAATGAGAAGTTCTGAAATGAGTTAACTTCAGCAGTTTTCACCTGACATGCAAGAAGTCTGTAGGCCTTAAGCAACTATGCAATACAAACATCAGAGGTATTATTACTGATATTCGACTTACTCTGAATAACTGGAGGATATTACTCAATAGATTTATGATATAAGTAGTTTGTGATACATACTTTGTACATTCAAATTCAAGTTGTCCAAAAAGATGTATTCTCCTTTTTGTTTGAGGGTGTTCTGGTTAAGTTAAAACACCACATTTATTTAAATTTGTGTGATACATTAGAATTGCTGTCCTTATCATATATGAAATATATATATACTTATGATTCTAAAACTCAAATATATCATTTAAATTGCTTTTGTCATTTCTTTACTTACAGGTGGATACTATAGCAGTTTGATAAATTCAAATTTATTAGTCCTTGGACTTAACACCAACTTGTACTATGGCTTTAATCCACTGACTCAAAATAGTACTGATCCTTCTGGTCAGTTAAAATGGTTAGAGAAACAGTTAAAACAAGCTCAGACCAGTCAAAAAAAGGTAAAATTACACATCTGTTAAGTTCTTGAAGTAGAATTCGTGTTATGACCTACTTACATTTTAGGCATTATTATACTCCTGCTGTCTAAAGAGGGTGCTCTTCTGTTCCTTTTTTGTATGTACAACAGCTCCTGAACTGCTTTGCAGAATTTAAGAAATATTCACAGAATCTTACTCAATAATGTACTTTTGCACCTCTTATTTCCATTTCTTCACCTGACTGATTATTGAGGTTTACTTTGGAATGACATGGAGTTTGTCATATCTGGACTCTTTAGTACCCATTTGTGTCTGCTTCTCCCCCTAAATCCCTTATTACAATTTATTTAAATTTCTCACAATCCTAACCATATATTGCTCTTGTATACTTCTCATTTTTTTGTTCAGGATATTCCGATAATTTCCGCAGTTTCTTACAACAAATTATAAATTATGTGCACACTACAGTATACACTTTATCCCCCTTCCCCTAATCCACTAATCATGCTAATCAGAATTTAAGGAAATTTCCACAGAATCTTCCCCATATAATGTTATTGTGCACCTCCTATTATGTGTTTGGTCTCAATTATTTTTAGGGGTTTCCTTTACCAAAAGCATGGACTTTGCAACGGGCAGGGGTATAATTTTGTGAGCTTTGCTTGTAGTCCCTCTATATTATTATTAGGCAGGTTAAAGTTCAAAATTTTGCTGAGATTCATTAGCTCTCTTGAATGTTTGTACATTGTACATGTATATACAATGAAGAAGAGCTCCTAACTTTGTGTACACATTTCAAGAATTGTTTTCAGAATTTTTAGGAAGTAAAAAAGTTTTCAGCAGCCTTCTTGATGGAAGGAACCCAATTTTTTTAAAGGCCTTGTTTGTAGCATATATCAACTAGAAGACTATGAAGTTTTCATAGTTTTGCTAATTTGTAGGAATATCACCTTTCTCTATTATCATTCAAATAGATTCTTCGTAAAGCATATTAAATACTAGAGTCATTACAATTTATATAGCCTTTCATTAATATTACAACCCAGCTATTTGATTTAGTATCATTATATTTAGTATCAAGCAATCATTTTAAATGTCATAAAAAAAGAAAATATGTGAAATTAGCTTATCTTGTTTAGATGATAAAATGAAAACATCCTATTAATGGTATTAGGTGATATTTGTTAAGTAAACAGATCTGTTTTACTATTTTATCTGTTTGATTTAACTGGTTCATGATTTTATTATATGTTTATGTCACGAATATTTACAAAGAAGGTTTTGAAAGAGGAATTTATAATTTTTTGCCTCATTAAATAGACTTAAAAATAATAAAATAGTTTATGATGTTGAAAAATAGCAATTACATTTACTGTTGTTTTGAAGTGCTTTTGTGTCATTTGCATAAGATAATGAAATATAAGTATTCTGAAAATGTATTATGAATCCACAATTAAAATAAAATTGTGCTTTTTTGTTTTAACAATTCAAAAATTAAGTTTAATAATCCATTTTTCAAGTCATTCACACCAAACCATTTAATCTGCTTCTAAATTATCTTGACTGTAGGTCCAAATACTTCCATACGTCTTTTATTTTCATCAGCTTTAGAATATCATTAGAAATAACCAAGGATTTATATATAAATCCTTGAGATAACCCATAAAATTAAAATGTTACATCATACATCTCCTTTTCTTCCTACCAATGTTTGTCAATTTGTGGGTGCAAACTTCATAGGACAGTATGTTGATACCCAAATTATTTATTTTTTCTATTTTATTTAAGTTCGACCAGTTTGTTTCAGTCATTATTGGTTTATTTCAGGTGATTATAATATCTCACATTCCACCAGGTTTGTTTGAGTTGTCATCAGGATTAATGTGGTTCAGTAATAATTTCAATGAGAAATATGTCCACTTAGTATCCCAGTACAGTGGGATTATATCAGCACAGATTTATGGACATGAACATACAGATAGTTTTAGAATCCTTAAAGACAGTAGTGGTAAAGTTACATCTTCTTAAAGCCTTAAGATTTAGATTTGTCTTGTCATTTTTTCACTTTTAGCTTTAAATCACTCTATGTTTAGAAAAGTTGTCGACTAATTAAGCAGAGAATACCAAAGATCAGCCATCAAATGTCACTCGGTTTCATAGAAAATAAAAGACAAAAAAAGAACAACCACTGACACTGCACCTTATTGGGACAGGTAAATTTACATTTGACATAGTTTAAACTTCTTTTTTTTTAGTACTAAACAATTCCCCCTTTTTAGCTCACCTGGGTGTGAAGGGCCCCATGTGAGCTTATGCCATCACTTGGCATCTGTCGTCGTTCGTCGTCTGTCATGGTCGTCGTAAACTATTTCAAGAATCTTCTCCTCTGAAACTACTGGGCCAAATACTTTCAAACTTTAAATGCAGTTTTTGGCTTATATCTCAAAAACTAAAGTATTTAGAGCAAATCTGACTGGGGTAAAAATGTTCTATAGGTCAAGATCTATCAGCCCTGAAATTTTCAGACGTACTGAACAACCCAGTTGTTGTTGGGTTGCTGCCACTAAATTGGTAATTTTAAGGAAATTTTGCAGTTTTTTTATGACCGCATAAATTTAAAATTTTTTTGTCGTATATTGGTATCACGTTGTCGTCGTCAGCATCGTCCGAAGACAGATGGTTTCTGGATGATAACTTTAGTATAAGTAAATAGAAATCAATAAAATTTTAACACAAGGTTTATAACCACTAAAGGAAGGTTGGGATTGATTTTGGGGGTTATGGTCCCAACTGTTTAGGAATTAGGGCCCAAATAAGCATTTTTGTAGTTTCCAGACAATAACTTGTGTTAAAGTATATGAATCTCTCTGAAATTTTCTCCACAAGTTTCCATACTACAAAGGGATGGTTAGGATTGACTTTAGGGGGTTATGGCTCAAACCATTTAGGAATTAGGGGCAAAAAAAGGGGAAAAACAAGGGTTTTTCTGGTTAAAGGACAATTGAGACAATTTAAAAGCAGTGTAAGGGAGGTAATCCAAATCCAAATCAAAATCAATTTAAATAACAATGTTTGATTAGACTGCTTGTAAATTATGTATTAAGAAATGATGATTGTCTGAGATACTGACCATAACTTGAGGGAAAGAATTATTTTTTGGAATAAGGGAAAGGGAGGAGGTGAAAAAAATTGGAGGGGGACAATCTTTCTCATTTCAGATTTCAGAAATTAAAAGAAAATTTCTTCAAATATTTTTTTTTTGGGGTTTAACATTCAACAGCATAGTGTATTGCACAAACCCATATAAACGGGGTAAAAAATTTTTTGGGGGGGGGGGGGGGTCAATTCGCATAGTGTATTGCACAAAAGCAAACAATTGAATATAAATTCTAATCATATAACCAATTTGAAGTTCTTTGACTACAGTTATTCTGTGTCAGAAACCTATTATGTGTCAAAAATTTAATTACAATCCAAATTCAGACCTGTTTCAAGCATGAATGTTGTGTCCATTTTGGCCCCAACTTTTCAGGGTTGGACATCTGCGGTCGTATACAGCTGCGCTCAGCGAAGCAATTTATTGGTTATTATCTTGAATATTATTGAACTGTAAACTGCAAAAATGTTCAGCAAAGTAAGATCTACAAAAAAGTTAATATGACCAAAATTGTCAATTGACCCCTTAAGGAGTTATTGCCCTTTAAAGACAATTTTACACAATTTGTTCATCATGTTTGCTAACATTTAAAAATCTTCTCCTCTGAAACTACTGGGCCCAATACTTCTAAACTTTAACTGAATGTTCCTTAGGGTTTACTGGTTTATAAATTGTATCCAATGTTTTGATCCATTAACAAACATGGCTGCTATGGCTAAAAATAGAACATATCCGTCAAATGCAGTTTTTGGCTTTTATCTCAAAAACTATAGCAGTTCGAGCAAAAGTGACATGGACTTAAAGTGATGAATAAGTCAAGATCTATCTACCATGAACTTTTCAGACCAATTGGACCACCCATTGTAGGGATACTGTCCGAAATAGTTTATTTTTATGAAATTTTACTGTTTTTTTGTTATTATCTTTAATATTATAATAGATAAAGAGAAAGTGTAAATGGCAAAAATGTTCAGCTAAGTAGGATCTACAAATAAGTCAAATGATCAAAATAGTCAATTGACTCCTTAAGGAGTTATTGCCCTTGAAACGTTTATTTTTTACATTTTTTCGTGCAAGTCTATTACTTTTTCAAAAATTTTCTTCTCTGAAACTACTTGGCCAGTTTATAAATTGTATCTGTAGTTTTGATCCATCAACAAACATGGCCATCATGGCTAAAAATAGAGCAAAGAGACAAAAGCAGTTTTTGGCTTATATCTCAAAAACTACAGCAGCTAGAGCAAAAGTGAAATGGAGATAAAGTGATAAATGGGTCATGATCTATCTGTTATGAAATTTTCAGACAAATTCGACAACCCATTGTTGGGTTACTGTTGGAAATAGTTTATTTTTATTAAATTTTACTGTTTAAGTTTAAATTTATTTTCTTTAATATTATAATAGATAGAGAGAAAGTATAAATGGCAGTAAATGTTCATCTAAGTAAGATCTACAAATAAGTCAACATGATCAAAATAGTCAATTGACCCTTTAAAGAGTTATTGCCCTTAAAACGTTTTTTGTGATACATTTTTTGTGAAAGTCTAATTACTTTTTCAAAAATCTTCTTTTCTGAAACTACTTGGCAAAATACTTAAAAACTTTAATTGAATGTCCTTAGGTTATCTAGTTTATAGATTGTATTCGGGGATTTGATCCATTTAAAAACATGGCGGCAGTTTCTAAAAATAGAACATGGGGTCAAATGAACTTTTTGGCTTTCATCTCAAAAACTAAAGCAGTAAGAGCAAAACTGACATAGGTGAAAGTGTGAAACAGGTTTAGATCTACCTGTCAAGTAATCTTTAGACCAATAGGACAACTTATTATTGGGTTACTGTCCAGGAATAGTTAATTTTTAGGAAATTTTACAGTTTTGGGTTATGTATCATCTTTAATATTTTTATAGAAAGAGAGAAAGTGTAAATGACAAAATTGTTCAGCAAAGTAAGATCTACAAATAAGTCAAATGCCTGAAACTGAAATTACAGGTGAGCGATACCAGGCTCTCATGAGCCTCTTGTTCATATATGTATTGTTTCACATAACTTTATAAAAAAAAGTATAGCAAATCTGTGCAACACCTTGAAAATCACCACAATGATGTCAATTATGAAAAATTCTTCCAAATAGTAAGCTGAAGAAGTCATGTATGTCAATGAAACAGCAAACCGACAATATAATAAAACCAAAGCAGAGATCTAATTTAAAAATACCTATTTATTTTCTAGGAACTCCTTCAGGAATGTTGTTTCTTAGTCCAGCAGTAACTCCATGGAAAAGTACTCTACCAGGTGTGGGTGCCAACAACCCATCAATAAGGCTTTATGAATATACAAGAGAAACTGGAGAAATACTAGACTACCACCAGTATTTCCTTAACTTGTCTGCAGTCATTACAACCAATAAAGACAACTGGACAAAGGAATATGATGCCAAGAAAGATTATGGATTAACAAGCTTAAACCCAGTGGATTACATGCAGGCAGCTCAATCATTTAGGAATAATCCACAACTTTTCAAGAAGTACCTCCAGTATAATTCAGTCAGCCAGAATATGAATCCTGACTGCAATGACACATGCAAGAGAGTCCATGTTTGTTCTATAACAGAACTGAGGATAAGTGACTTCAATGATTGTTTAAATAAACCAGAACCATCTTTTCATCCACAACCACATTCCCATCCCCATACTACCCCACAACCTAAAAGACATGTGCCCCGTTATATGGTTATTGTTATTTGCACACTTGCAGGGACTGTCTTTGTATTGGCAGTTATTGTTGCCATTATCTGTATTAAAAAACATACTGTTTTTATTCCTCATCAATATTCAAGATTTTCATCACCAGTTGGCAAAGGTCCAATAAATTGAAAAAACCCACCTTTTTACCTTTTATAGAGTGATTATAAAGTTGTGAATTTATGATTAACCCAATTCATGTATATGTATTGGGCATATTTTAAATACTGCCAAAAGATCAAATGGTGCTCTATTATTTTTTTTATTTTGCAATGTCAAAGATGATGTGATTAAAAATGTGAAGAACTAGTAAAACAAACTTAATTAAGTTTTTTTAGTTTTTATTATGACAGCTCATTCAAGTACATTAGATTGCTGTGTTTATTTGTGATTGTTGAACAACCAACACAAATGTGAGATTAATTATTGGGATTTCAGAAAATGCTATAGAAAAATAAAATGGAAGTTTATATTTTTACGAAGTCTATCCCATCGAATTTTTGCAATACTGTAAATTCAGAAATTATTGCGTGCATTTATTATTGGGATTTTTGAAGGATGGACAAAAATGTGGGATTAATTATTGCGATTTCAGGAAAATCTGCATACAGATTAATGTATCAGATATCAAAATACAAGTTTTTTTTTATTGCAAAACTCACCCAGTTTCATTATTCGCATTAATGAAAACCACGCAATAATATCTGAATTTACAGTAATAATACTAAGTCTTAGAGCTTTTTGGTTTGCTTGTTTTTAACCATTTATTTTGTGTACATTATATTTACAATATTTATTCTATATTTTATGAATTGCTAAAGAAATGTCATGTTAATTGAAGGAAGACATCAAAATTTTAAATTCCTAAAAATCTACTTGAGCCTTTTAAAGAAATTCATTCAATAGGAAAAAAGTATAAAAAATCTCTACTGATAATGGTAAAAAAAATAAATCTTAAAGATATGGAAATTGTCTTGATATACATGTCATACATAAGTATGACTGAATGGTGTCAAAACCAACAATACACTTAACATGTGACAATTATTTCAATGGTGAGGTATTGTAGCTTTGAGCTCGATGAATAGTAAATGGGGAATATCAAATGCTTGTAAGATTTTGCATACAATTTTGACATGACATGTGTAACTTATACTGAAAATGAAAAAAATATAGTTCAGTTTACTGTTTTACCTGATAAAATATGTTTAAGTGAAAATCCTTTAAAAAGATATACATTTGCATAGAATACATTTAAAATATTTGGAAACCACATCAAACTTACTTCAAAAACTCTTTACTAAAAACCTAGAACATAGATTTTTCTAAAGAAAAGTGGTATGTAGTTGCCAGGTAAATATTTGTTTTAATGATGCAGGATAATCAAGTTTAACATGCCGATAGTGTATGCAAAATCATATAGAAATCTGTCACAAGACCTCTTTATTGTAACTTGACCTTATTGTCCTTATATACATTTAAATTGATTTCAATAACAAAAAATATTAAAATGCATTCTTTAAATATAAAAGTTAACAAAATCTGGATTGAATACCATAACTTAGTGTCTGGTTTACTGTGAATGTTGAAAGTCACAACATTCATAAATGGGCAGGCAGTCTTAAAATAATATTTATATTTACATGTTATGACTTATGTGGAAACTTATTTATTGTAAAATATATGTGTCCATTCAAGATTGCAGTGTTAATCATATTTTAGAATTTTATTTTAAATTAAGAAGCTTTGGATATAATTATTGAAAATCACATTTTAACTGCAAAGAAATGTCTTGAAATTCCAGATTTGATTTTTTTAAATCAGTATAACATTTTTTTATATTTATCACAAATTTATATACTCTAGTCTATAACATTATATTATGCACTGTGCAAATGAAGCACTTCTTGCTTATATATATATCTTTATTCTGATAAAGCCAATGCATGACATCAGTACAGAGATAACAACAAAACTATTTACAATATATACAAAACAAGGGAGAGAGGTTAAAAGAAGTCACTAGCCAGGAGGACAAACACAAGTATTAATATTTTATATAAATGAACAAATCTTCTTCAGGACTGGATTCTGTGTACTCAACACAAGTTCAGAGAATTTAACTGTGTTATGTCTTGGTACTAAATGCTAAAATGTTATTGTCACTTGTTTTCATTTTGTATAAATTAAAAAAAAAAACAGCATTCATTTTTTATTTTTACAGGTCTTGGAAAAAATATATATGATATTAAAATACATTTTGAATCTGAAAGTAAAACTTTAAACACAAAAAACTTCGGCATGAATTGTCTAGTTAGATGAAAACAGTATCATTCCAAATGAAATCAATTATACCTCATTTAGCTGAAATTTGCATTATAAATAAAAATGCTTGATTTCAAAATAGATAACTTGTAAAATATTTATCAAACAATAATTATTATGCATGCATATCATAGGATGATAATTTATTGTAACATATTTCTATCATTTATTCATATTTACAATAAATATAATGTCAATTACTTTTTCATCTTAAAAGAATATGTATTTTTTATAACATAACTGTTTACACAAAGTATATGAACAATGTATAATATAGTGGTGATTTATTAGGTGGGTGGAGCTATTAATTATATCATCATCGGTTGTTTTTATACAAATAGGTTGCAGAGGCAGATATTTTTTTTGGGGGGCAGGCCTCTTTATGGAGCTTCATATATGATAAATGCATAGACTTTTTACAAGAAATTTAGGATCACTTCAAACATTTGCTTGCCAGGCCCCCCTTTTCAAAATCCTGGATCTCCACCTGGTTTTTTTTTTTTACAAATTGAAAGCATATGGTATATAAATGTCACATAGTTGAGAGGGTGAAAGAGCAGATTATTACCCAGAGAAAACATTGTCAACCAAGTCGAAGCCATAGTTGAAAATGTTTTTTTAAGGGTAACAATCTGCTCTATCACCCTCTCCGCTATTTGTTATCTAATTTATTATACTGAATGTTCTGTTATTATTATCTTTAAAATTTTAGATCTAAAGAAATAAACTATGATGTCATGTACATAACAACCATCCATATTTAATCAAGCTCACAACACACAGCTCACAAGTGTCTCTGTTAAGGGTATTAATGTAAAAGCAAAAACTATTTCAATAGTGGCAAGGGGCTTCGTTAGATGTATGCATAAATGTTTTTATAGATCAGCAGTATTTCTCTAATCATCTGTTATTTGACAGTAGTGTGAAGCTCAAGAAGGATTATTTTTTATCGTGTAAAAACATTTTCTTTCCAAATCATCACTGAGAGGTTTTGAAGAGTAAAGAAAATATTTAATTTCATTTGAAAAGTTCTTGTGATGAAAAAATGTATTGATTACCTGTAATTGTATCCTTTTTATACTTCCGTTTACGGGATGTATTATGGTATACCGTTGTCCGTCGTCCATTGTCAACATGTCGGACATTAACTCAAAAATGCTTTAACCAATTTGCATAAAACTTTGGTGAATTGTCTATATCTATTTACGTGAGCTCCCTTTCGTTTTTTATAAATTTCAGATTTTACTTTTCTGAGTTGTGAGGTTTTATTCATTAAAAAAGGGGGATTTTCCAGTTTTCGGACAATAACTCCAAAATGCTTTCACCAATTTGCAAGAAATTTTGGTGAATTGTTTATATCTATTGACATGAGCTCCTTTTCCATTTTCATAAACTTTAGAAATTACATTTCTGAGTTATGGGGTTTTATTCATTAAAAAAAAGGGCCAGTTTACAGTTTTCGGACAATAACTCCAAAATGCATTTAGCAGTTCTCATGAAACTTTGGTGAATTGTTTATATCTATTGATGTAAGCTCCCTTTCGAATTTTATAAATTTCAGATTTTACGTTTCCGAGTTATGGTGTTTTATTCATAAAAAAAGGGGGGATTTTCCAGTTTTCGGACAATACCTCAAAAATGCTTTCAGCAGTTCTCATGAAACTTTGGTGAATTATTTAAATCTATTGACAAAAGCTCCCTTTTGATTTTCATAAATTTCTGATATGACGTTGAGAAGTGATTGAACTTTATTCTTTGAAAATGCTACGGGCATATCATGCGCTCATGGTGCAGCTGTTTATTATAATTTGAATAATGCATATATATACATCTGGTTAAATTTTTTTCTTCTCAAACATAGCTGTTGACTAATTTTAACACTTTATATAACAATTGTCATTAATATGATACTGGTTTAGAAATGTTAGCTACTACTTCACAAACAAGGAGAGTATACTTAAAACTAATACATTACAGAATCATCCTCCAGGAGGAACTTGAATATGAAATATTAATCAATTTTTTAAGTTTTATTAATTTACCAAAGTTTTTTGAAAATTTTTGTATTCTGGTGATAATATAAGAAATAGACTGTTTGAGGTGCATTTTACCTTGTAAATGTAAAAATGGCCCACCGTTTTTTGTTAAATACTGTAATGTCTATATTATGTATTGTAATGATTATTTGTGATGAGATTATCATATTTATTTAATAAAATTAAATCATTAGATTTATCAAAGCACTTTTTAGCAACAATTGATTCAGTTAGCATAAAGTTCAGGTGTTGCCAAAAATCAAATGTTAACAGACTATAGATCAGATGGTTACTTCCAGTGTAAATTTCTCTTAGTTTTAGGAATGCTATCATCACAGTTGACCGTTTTGGAATATCTGTATCACAGATAACTATGGATATGTTCCACTTGTGGTAGCTACATTCAAATGGAACTACCAGTATAGAAAAGCTATTAAAAACTGTTAACAATATGACTTCAGGGTTTGGAATCCCTCTGAAATGAAGAGCATATAAATTGATACCAAATTGCTACACAATAGTGAAATGTCCCCATCATCTGTAAATGTTAAATTAAATTGTGTGTATAGTGCAGTGTTGTACAAAACATATTGAGAGGAGTTGCTTCCACAAGGGTCATTGTCATGGACAGATGGACATACATACACAACCGGAGACAAGGTGATCACTAAGGCCTTCCGCCAATTAATCTGGGGGTCTTAATATTTATAGTTTTACTGTGGAATCAACACTAGATTGGTGTGATGTCTAAAGTTGAATAGTGATGTTAGTGTAATGGAGACACAGGTGTATTCAAGCTAAGGCAATACACGTATCTAAAATGTCTTATTTTAGATGGCTTGCAAAATACACGTTTAAAGTATGGTAATGTCAGGGGGAGGGTGGGACAGGCCAGCAGGGAGAAGTAGATATCCATTTTGTACAAACAACTTCTTTTACAGTTTTCAACCCAGATCTATGAAACTTCACAGAAAGATTGCACACATATTGAAGTTGTGCGACTGCTTTTTTAGAAGTGTTTGAGGAAATTTGTACCTTTTTCCAGACTTGGAAACGTAGTAATTTTTTTCAGCAAATTTTCAAGACTCTGCAAATTTTGTGTTTGTGTAATAAACTTTTCCTTCAGTTTTCAACCCATATCCTTGAGACTCCACAGCGAAATTTAAAGCCTTTTGCAGTCATTCTATTATGGAGTTGTTAAAAGATTAATCACATGTTTCACATTTCCTATAATCAATTGCTCAGATCATTTCTTCAATGCAGCATGCCCATTTGAGTCTGGTCCATTTTTATAATTGTCGAAATCACATAAATGTCCTGCTAATATGCGACAACATCTAATGGTAAAATACTTTCATGCAAAATCTAAGGTCAATATCCATATTTTTAAAGTTTTGGCGTGGGCAAGGTTGGTTGACCGTTATGGAGTAACCGTTTCACAGATGATATCGGATATGTTCCTTATGTCGTAATAACAATCCACTTCCTTTTTCACCACGAATATGACCTACCGAATTAGACTATTTACCGGATTTGTAATAACATGAGCAACACGACGGGTGCCACATGTGGAGCAAGATCTGCTTACCATTCCGGAGCACCTGAGATCACCCCCAGTTTTTGGTGGGGTGCGTGTTGCTTAGTCTTTAGTTTTCTATGTTGTGCCTTGTGTACTAGTACTTGTCTGTTTGTCTTTTTGTTTTTTGGCCATGGCGTTGTCAGTTTATTTTCGATCTATGAGTTTGACTGTCCCTCTGGTATCTTTCGCTCCTCTTTTGTATGAGAAGAAAAAAGATGAAAAGGGTTTCTGAACAAAATATCTCCCTCCATCAATGGGGACACACAATGAAAGAAAGACTTCAAATTAATACAGACCATATTTTGTGAGGCAAGAATTCATCCTGAATTTCAAATATAATGAAAACGTGCCTGTGTAAGCATCCTGCCGTTGACGGATTTATGTTAAAACACCCAGGAAAACTTTCAAAGACTAAAATGGCCAGGGTTGCACTAAATGTTTCTAGCACAATTGAGAATGGTCTATGATAACCATTCAAATATATATATAAACACAAAATATAATAAAATGGGACACAAAACTTTCAAACAAGCACATAAAGGGAGATAAACAACTTCAAAGGACATGCCATTTTTTTTGTGAAGTTTCAAGGATGAAAAAATGTCAATGTTCCCATGTCTGGAAGAATGAGAAACAAACCTTTAAACAATTCCATTCATAAAAGCGGGTGCACAACTTCAATATGTGATAAATTTACTGTCACGTTGCAAGATCCGGGTTGAAATTTATAAACAGTTGATTACACAAATTTTGAAATATTAAGAGTGTATGTTTTGCTGAAAAATCTTACAGCACCTGAGATCACCCCCAGTTTTTGGTGGGGTTCGTATTGCCTAGTCTTTAGTTTTCTATGTTGTGTCATCTGTACTATTATTTGTCTGTTTGTCTTTTTATTTTTGGCCATGGCGTTGTCAGTTTGTTTTCGATCTATGAGTTTGACTGTCCCTCTGGTATCTTTCGTCTCACTTTTACAAGTTCTCAGGATAGGTCAAACATCTTTAAAAAAAATCCATAATAGTTGGTGCTACTGCACAACTTCCATATGTGTATAATCTTCTGTGAAATAACAGGGATCTTGAATGAAAACTGTAGGAGGTTCGAGTTGATTACACACGTAGTTTTGCTGATAAATTCCTAACAATTTCATAATATAGGATGCAAAACTTCAATACATGTGCAATCGTTCTGTGGCATTTCCAGGATGTGTGTTGAAACTGTAGGAGGAGGTTCTTACACTCAATAAGTAAAGAGTTGCTATAATGAAAGCATAACTAAGTTATGAGTTCACAGAATGCATTTCTAGCTAGCAAGGCAACTTCTGTCATTTACGCTTAACTTTGTGTGGGTTGTATTTAAATAATCCTGTATATTCCTTAGTTTTCAATTGAAACTATGTTAATTGGTAGTGGCCATCCTGGTTTTAAAATTAAAAACATCCATTTGAATGAGTTGTGACCTTAATTTTTGTCCAGCCTGCGACTTTTGTCGCAAAAGCGAGACATAGCGATCCTACATTCCGTCGGCGGCGTCGTCGTCATCATCGTCAGCGGCGTCCACAAATATGCACTCTGTGGTTAAAGTTTTTTAAATTTTAATAACTTTCTTCAACTATCCTGGATTTCTACCAAACTTGGACAGAAGCTTGTTTATGATCATAAGATAATATCCAGAAGTAAAGTTTGTAAAAAAAATCCTGTTTATCCGTATTTTACTTATAAATGGACTTAGTTTTTTTACATTAATAACTTTCTTAAACTATCCTGGATTTGTACCAAACTTGGACAGAATAAAATTGAAAATGGGGAATTTGTCAAAGAGACAACAACCCGACCAAAGAGCAGACAACAGTCGAAGATCACGAATGGGTCTTCAACGCAGCGAGAAAATCCCGCACCCGGAGGTGGTCCTCAGCTGGCCCCTAAATAAAATTGTGTACTAGTTCAGTGAAAATGGACGTCACACTAAACTCCAAAACATATAAATGAACTAAAATAAAAAACATACAAGACTAACAAAGACCAGAGGCTCCTGACTTGGGACAGGCGCAAAAATGCGGCGGAGTTAAACATGTTTTGTGGGATCTCAACCCCCCCCTCCTTATACCTCTAGCCAATGTAGAATAAAGAAACACATAGCAATACGCACAGTAAAACTCAGTTTAAAAGAAGTCTGAGTCCGATGTCAGAATAGGTAACAAAAGAAACTAAGCAAAATGACAATGATACATAAATGAATAAAGGACTACTAGCAGTTACTGACATGCCAGCTCCAGACCTCAATTAAACTGATTGAAAGATTATGTCTTCATCATATGGAGCTTGTTTATGATCAAAAGCTAGTATCTAGAAGGAGATTTTGTAAAAATTTATTTCCTGTTTTTCCATGTATTACTTATAAATGGACTTAGTTTTTCTTCCAGTTAACATTACATACATTCTGCAGTTAAAGTTTTTAAAACATTTTTTAGATTCATAAACCATCCTGGATTTTTACCAAACTTGGAAAGAAGCTTCTTACAATCAAAAGATAGTATCTATAGAGGAAAATTTTTAATATTTTTTTCCCCATTTTTGTTGAGCCTGCGATATTGTCTTCCAGACAATCTATAGATGTATTCATTTTTTACAAGCATAACTTTTTTCATACATTTCAAACGTTTTATTTCATTAACTGTAAATCTATTATTTGCATTCCCCTATCACACTGAAAACAGACAACAGCAAAAGTAGGCGAGACACTGGGTTCCGCGGAACCCTTACGAATTTTTAGTATAAGAAAACTTTTTAGTCAGGTAAATTTTGTTTTAGAGATTTAGACTAGAGTCTGCTGGCGATTTATCTTTAATGATGGAAAATAGGTATTGACTTTGATCTAATGACAAATAAATCTGTAAGGGTCTTCATTTTTTCCATTGGTATTCTCGGGCTACGTTTGGTGAATGTTGGACATATTATTTCAAAAGATATAAACCAGAATAAAAAAAATGACCCGAATTTCAGTTTGAGGTACTGTGTTGATTATCGTTCACTAAACAAATTGACTATAAAAGACGCTTTTCCCATTCCAAACATTGAATCTTGCTCAGATTCACGTGGTGGAAATGTATATTAGTCATCATTGGACATGACCGTATGATAATGGCAGCTATAAAATGACGAAAGGGAGACACAAGACAGCTTTCATTAAAAAGTACGACCAGGCTGAAAAAAATAGAATTCGCTTTTGGTCTGCGTAAAATTCCTGCTACATTAAGTAGTGTGATACATCTTGTTTTGCAATTACTAACATGGACGGAGTGCCTGGCCTATCTTGATGACGTTTTAGTACTAGGTGGGGGAGTTTTAACAACGATTTGGAAAACTTAAAGCATGTATCAGACAGATTTTGGAAGTACAACTTGAAACTGAAGCCAGAAGAGCGTAGTCTTTTTCAGCTAGAAGTTAAATTCCGTGAAAAGATGTTTAGTACCGAAAGGGTTAAAGTAAATTCTGAAATCCAAAGAGTACGAAACACGTAGAGTCCTTCCATGTTTCACGAATTACACACGGGATCACATACCGACATAGCATTACCTCTCCATCAGATTGCAAGACTGAAAGAACTTTGTATTTGGCAATAACAACACTAACGAGCATTTAATACTTTGGAGAAGAGTTTAGTTGATGCGGTCATATTACACTATCCTAGGTCACATGGTACGTATACATATGATACAGACGTTTCTGGTGACACCATAGGATCTGAACTTAGTAAAGTGCAAGATGGAGAAGAGAAAACACTTAGATTTGCAAGTAAGGTACTTGTGCCCGCTCAATGTAAGAACTTAACAACAAGAAAAGAACGGTTGGCCAAAGTGGCCGGGGTCAGTCTTTTCACCGCCGAACACCACCGAACACCGAAAAACACCCAAAAAGTGAATTAAATCTATGAAAAAAAACAATAATGTGTGTCAATAAAAGCAGAAAACTGTTGCAATAGTGTTGTTTTTTTTATCGCAATTTCAAATAATAATTAAACGGATAATACACACAGCGTTTGTGAAAGTGTATTTATTATGTTAGGGTTTAAGAACATTTGTTGTTCGACCTGTTAGTCAAATGCGTTTTGTTAAAATATACTTTTTCACTTTTTTGGTCTTTTGGAAAATGTTGTTTGTGCTGTATTTAGACCCCTCTAACAAGAAATTTGTTTTGCATGCACTCGTATAAAAATTGCGGTTTTTATCCAACGCAATCATAGGTTTGAACGTTGTTTTCAATTTAGACTTGTTTATATATATATATATATAGAAGTCTATAAAAAGGACCAACCAGCAAATTTACTATGTACCGGATCGTCTAGAATAGACGATACTGTGCAGATAAGGAAAAAAATTATATAAGTCTAGAGATTTGCACAACGATACTAATATAAGATGGTATTATACGAAGATGTTGTTAATAAATCGTGTTCTTCGGTGTCAATTATTTAAAAATAATTGACACCGAAGAAGGCTATTTGTTAAGCCGAAATATTTGTCAACACGATTTATTAACAACATCTTCGTATAATACCATCTTATATTAGTATCGTTGTGCAAATCTCTAGACTTATATATATATATATATATATATATACATATATAATGACGTCATTGTTGATTTTTTTCAGATTAAATGTCTATTTCAATATACTTGTTGAAGGTATTTTTTTGGTTCTGGGCAGATGAATTCTTTTTTTTTTCAATAAATATATTTATGTCATTTTTAGGGTCTGTTTTGTCATTGTGTAGTTCAATTTCGCCTTCCTGGTCCTTCCTTGGTTTTTTAACAAACAAATAAAAGTTATATTTCTTAATAAATTTTTATTACAGTAATCTTGTATATATATTACAAAAATTTACTATATCAAAATAAGTTAGATTGTTCAGCTTATGGCTATACATTCATTTGTCGGGCGTTTTCTTTGGCATGGTGTTCGACGGTGAAAAGACCTACCGCATTCCCCGTTTCCATTCCATTCTCTATTATATTTATTAAGAAACAACAATATAAATGAGACAAATATTTGCAAGGGGCCTTCAGAGCAAAACCGAAAAGACAGACAGGTTTACTGCAAATTGTTTGATGTTTGGTAGAGAGGTTAACCATGATCGCTTGGAAATTTGTTCACACGGCGAACTTCCGGTGTGGTTATATATCTCACGGTAAAGATCTAACTTAAACTAAACCAAGAAACAGCTGCAACTACCCCTGATGACACAGATACAGATATGCATTTAAAGACCTTATTTTACAAGTCGTGTCCAAACACATCGGAAATTTCCGGGATGTTCCAATGTACCGTAATTCTGCAGTGATAACATCGGACGTTCAGATGTACCGTGAGTGATAACACTGCATCGTATGACGCTATCCATACGAAAGACTCGAGCACTATAAAAAAAAACATTACAGAGGATGAACACGAAATCTTAATTATAAATAAGAATGACTTTAATATTGTTCAGGACATAGATGATACCGTTATCTACGATTTTGATGACGATTGTAGGGATGCCGATATGAATATCATACCCACTGGATATTTGACAGTGTGTTCTGACAAAAAGAGTTCTCTGCTTTTTCCCACAGGGTTCTATGTTAAACTGTTGTGCACAGTGACAGCCAACATGTACCAAACACTAAAAAATTAGCCAGTGTCGTTTATTTGATATTTAGTTTTCAAGACTGTAATTAAGGAAACACTAATTGCATGGATTACCAAATGATTCTGATAAAATATGTTTCATAACTTTGATTTTGGATAGCAACAAAAACTCAAAATTAGCATGATTAGGAGAGGAACAATACAATACAACAATACAAATAGTTTATAATAACTTGATTAATCCAATGAATTTGTTTATGATTCTTAATTTCTGGAAATAAATTATGACAAATAGTGTTGACTTGAAGAAATATGAACTAATCAACTATGAACTTTTAGTATTTGAAATGAAAAAGTTATTGAAAAATTTCTCTTGTTTCAAGATTTTTTGTTATATGGATAGAAATATAGGCGATACCGGTACAGTAATTATAATACAATATAATATATAAGATGCAGTTTTGTTATGGTATAAAAGTGAACAGTGCTGTACTTAACGTTTACACAAATTAAGAAATTAACGAATGAACGATAAATGTTGAACAATGAAAGATAATTTTAGAAATCGATTAGGACTTGTGAATTTTGTCCTTTTCTTTTACATAAATAAACATAATGTTTAAGTGAATGACCATTTACGTTCAGGACTCATGAGTAGTCATTACAGATATTGGGAAAAAAGTGTTACAAAACCACCTATCATCATATTGCTAGTAGCACGAGTACTATTGTTTGGTAAATTTGTGGGTTTTTTATTTGGCTTCTGGACAAAAAAAGTTTGGTTCAAATGGTAATAAATGCTTCAATCTCCCCTTAAAGATGCATTAGCTGTCAAATTCATGTTCACCATCTGACTCAAATTCTCATATTAAATTTGTAACATACTAAAACGTATATCCAAATTACAATAAGTCTAAACAATTAACAATGCATAGGTTCGATAATATTATATATATATCAGCATTTTATATGAATTTTAGTCTATACACCATCTAATTAACCGTCGAGATGACCACCGAAGACTGCATACAGTCACATAACCCGATATAAACATAAACATAAATAGAAATAGACAGCGACCTCGTGCAATTGGATTTTTAACAAATAAAATTACAAATAATCAAACATATATATGACCGCTAATCGAGTCCCTAAGGTCACCCCACCCCAAGAAAATCACTATCTTAGTTTAATCAGAAATATCTTAATAAAAAACTGTTATGATACATTAAAAAAAAGATAGAACATTAACTTATTTTTCATAGCAAGTACATTCATGCATGTAGTTTCGCTCTTGAAATAAAGTTTGATTGATTATCTTTTAGTATATTTTCTTATCCAAAACACGTGATACATGAATTTATGTATGCAATAAAGCAACTTTAAATATACCCTTATCATAGTCAATAAAACATATCACACCAAATCAATATAATCTTAAAACTAGGAAGGAGTATGCTTGTAAGTTATTATATATTACTGTTATAGCTTTTATAGAATTGGCGTCCATCTAATGGAATTGATATACCTTAATAACCTCAGATCAGTCTTTTGTGTTTGTTGCTCTAATGTGGTGGTAACAAGAGATCTTTTAAAAGTTCCCTACCATTTTTTTCTTTAAAATTTGGAGTTTAAAGCTTTAGTGGGGATAATTGTCATGTCTATTCCCTTCTGTTTCGCCAACTTTTAAATAACAAACTCATACTGTTCCAAGCACCCTGGATTCTTTATATTGAGATATTCCGTGAACATATATAGTTTTAATGAGACTAACAGCTTCTTTTTTTCTCCTGTGTCAATTTTCTGACACAGGATCATTTTTTTTATCACGAAAGGTCTGTTCCTGAACAATTTTCGTCAGGAAATGCAGAAAGAAAAACCGAAAGTCCATTACCATTCCGCACCCTAAAAAAACACATTTAAAAAAAATTATCTCTGTGTAATTGATCGAGTCGCGGAGTTTTTAACAGAACTCTTTGTCATTTTGTTTACTTACCTGTAAATGTTTTACAACAAGTAATACCCTAGTAATGAAAAATATATGTAAACCAGTGTAGAAATTAAAATATAGTTTTAGTACGGACCATTTTCATTTTATGTCGTGTTGTATCACTTAGAAGACTTGAAACGTATTAGATTTCCCAAATACCAAATCTGTATTTCATCATTGTCACTTAAAGTTAAATGAAATCTACGGCAACAACAATTTATTTAAATTTTACTTTCTGAGAAGCATTGAAAGCTTTCAAGGAAATTTTGCTGATTCAATTGTGGTCATCTTAATGTCATAGTAACTACAAACAAAATGGTTAAACCAACTTATTAGACATGTTACCTTTTTCACAGGGATAATCCTTGTCCGGAAAGTATTTGTAAAATGTCTAAAATCAACAATCCAGCGATGAAATATTTTAGAACTGCTACATTTGGAGAGAACGTTAAGTGTTTAAGATGTTGCGTATTACCAGGTGGTCGCTTGTTTCTTGTTGAAAATTTTGGATGTCATGGATACGTGTTTGATCCAGAAACTCACCAATGGGATACTCTGAAATTTGACAACACCATCCACGATGTTACCTTACTGAAGAATCACAAGTGTGTTGTTGTCACAGCAGGCAGCAAAGGATTCCAAGAAATGAATATGAAGAATTTCCACATCAAACAGTATCAGAAGGCAGGAGGAAATTTTCAGGCGATAAATCAATTTGGAGACAAAATTGTCGTACACAACGACTTCCGTAAACTTAGTGTGATGGATACACATGGAAATGTCACAAGTACCATAAATACAAAATACGACCCATGGTACGTCACAACAGACGATCACAACTGTATATTTTGGACAAACGGGAAACATGGCGAAATTCACTGTGAACAAGTCAGAGGACTAAAACGATTTATACACCACAACGCGAAAATAGACTGTCCAAGTGGTCTTACTTTGGACAAACGTGGTTCATTGTATGTTGCTGGTTACGATTCACACAACATTCACAAGTTTTCTCAAGATGGTCAGTACCAGGGTGAGATTCTACGAGAAACTGACGGCATCAAACATCCCTACGACATTGCTTTCAACAATGATAAAGAAGAGTTGATTGTGCTGAACGAAGATGGTGCTGCTATTTGTATTTACAAATTATAATTATTGAAAAATTGTGAGAGACTGGCTGAGTTGTGTAAGATGAATATTTAACCACATGTTGTTGCATGATGACTATAACCTATTGTTTTGCATATTATATACTCAAAGACTGACAAACAGGTCCATATCAGTACATTCGAATATGTATTTGATTAACGTGATTGTGTATTCACTTGAGAACTACTACCTGAGCATCACAATCAAGAAAGTACCACTCTTTTTGTGTAGAAATCTTAAGTAGAATGCTTTCAAGTGATACAAACTAACTTGAAAATAATTTAAAGCAAATGCGGGGATGGATGTTATGTAGAGAGCAACATAAAAACACATAGTCCCCAATAATATAACCTTGATCACACTCGTATGGTATTTAACATGCAAGTTGAGAGCCATGCTCCCTGTCTACGCCAAAGAATCATCGCAACAAAACTCTCAGAGTCCATATATATATATATATATGTGGCCCGTGGTAAATTTCTATTTAATGTTTCCAACATACTCTCATTTTAGAGTGACAGTCCAAATTCCCAGCCCTTCGTCTTGTTGGACCTATCTTGCAGAACATACCTATTGTATTTTTTATTAATGTGTTCTAGTACTGAATATGCGTGGAATATTTGTCACTGGACGTACAGCAATAACCTATCAATCAACATTAGACCAGCACTCGCATCATACTGAAATCTCCAAATCAACTGCTTTAATGATTGATTCAACAGATACGATTTATAGTTATTAATACTACATTAAAAAACAGTTTATTTATTAAATATTATTTTTTTTCTTGTCCTTAACATTGATGAAATATTTGCCACTGGTCGTTTCGTATGCAACAACCAATCAATCGACATTGGAAAAACACTCATACTATACTGCAAACTCTAATCCAACCGCTTGAACATATAGACAATTTTTGTATAAATTTAACAGATACTCCTTAAGGCATTTCGGGTGTCTTTCGTAATCTTGAATTTCAAAATAGCAGAACACCATAGTTCCTGATTTTCAACCAAGGCAGCAAAATTTGATACAGGAATGGTATTAACTAATGTGAATCTTCATTTAAATGAACAAATTTATATAAATTTAACTTATAATAACTTATATTCTTTCAAAGGTTGATTATTTTTACTTGATTTTCAAGGTATAATTTCCAAAGAAAACTACATGAACTTTTTCTATTTTATGTTATAGCAAAAGAAAAAAACGCATGGTGACCATATCTTTTCTTTTAATGTTATGAAAGCATTTTTTAAGAGCTATCTTCTCGTATTATATATTTCACAATTATATCATTTAGTTTACCTTCTATTCACATAATGATGTTTTTTTCTTGTATAATCAATACAAAATGTGTCATTTTTTCACAATTTGTGGATTGAGTAAAAGCTCGGTAACCTATCATTTTTATCATATTTTTGAACATATCACAATTTGAACATATCACAAAGTAAACTGCATTTTGGCAAAGTATGAACAAATCTATCATTTTTCATTTAAACTCCATTAAATATCAATTCTTCATTTTAAAAAATCTGCTTTTTGAGATTCCAGACTTGGTACAGACACACACAAAAAAGGAAGAACTAGTATTACATAAGTACAATCCCCATTTTCTCCACTAGTGGAAAATAAGTAGTAGAACTGAAACGCACAATAAAATTAAACCAGAAAAGGCTCTAAAGTTAATATCACAGAAGACAAAGAAAGTAAGAATAACAGTTTATAATATCATAGTATTGACCTTCATCAGGAACGCCCAAAGGAAACTTTGAAGTTATAAAGGCAAGGATATATATATAATTGATGAATTACATTCAAATGACTCCGAAGCATTACCATAACGAGGAATGCTTTCAGTTGCTGAAAGCAAGCTTCAGGTATTGTTTCTGTCGATAATGAAAATTTGTTTCTTAAAAAAAAAACCATCAATGATATCAAAGATTATGATTTGGTACGCCAGACGTGCGTTTCATCTATATAAGACTTGAAAAGTCTGACACTCAAATAAAGCCCACTATACGTCTAAATAAAATTTCATGTAGCGATGTATTTAACTGATAGTGACGAATAATCCTGGTTTAGTGTAATCACAGTGTATCCCCGTACACCGGGTGTCCAATGCCAATAGTAAAAGACATAAAAATGGAGAGAAAAAAAAAGAAAATTGATGATATGCGTTAATAAATTACACAATATTTATTTAAATGTAACACAAAGAGTTATAAACGGATAACTATAACATTTGACAAGCAGTTTATTTAGCTTAGATTGTTTTCTTTTGCATAATTTGCGAAAAATTTTAGTTTTTGTTTTTTATTTTTTCTGGTCCCAATTATCGATGGGGAATTGAATCACCAAGACCGTGTAAATGTTTTAGAGTGATCAAAGTACACGAGCTCCCTGGATTCTTGATCTCGACGTGAACGCATTTAAAATCGGGATACCCAGAACAATTCCTGTTATTATTTTTCTCTTTGATTGTTATCTTGAACTTCCCAATTCATTCTGTTCAAGGTTTAAGTAAGTAATAGACAAGACGGATGTAGATAAAACTGATATCTCTTTTTAACAACAGCAATTAGAGCAAACCTGGCACAGGATAAAAATGATAAGCAGGTCAATATGAAAATAAGAAAATGTGGTATGATTGACCATGAGACAACTCTCCACCAGAGATCAAATTACTTGGAAGTTAACAACTATAGGTCACCTCCAACAATGAGCAAAACCCATACCGCATAGTAAGACATAAAAGGCCCCGAAATGATAAATGTTAAACAATTCAAACGAAAAAAAAACTAACGATTTATGTACAAAACAATAAACCCCAAAAAAATATGATATACAGCAGCAAACGACAACAAATTAATTACAGGCTCCTGACTTGTGTCAGACACATACATAATGTGGCGGGGTTAAACATGTTTGACGGCGCCAACCTTCCCAACGCTATCAACCATAAAATTTTCACAAAAATGGACAGCATCTTTACGAAGTGATTGCCACTGAAAAGTTCCTTTTAGAAAATTTCATATTTTGTTGGCTTTTATCTTGAAAACCATAATAGATATATAGAAACTTTAAATGGCAATAGATGATGCCCTCCAAAGACAATTTTCACCAATGTTGTAATCTTGAAAATTATGATAGACAGAATGAATGATCAGCTATACAAGATCAGCACATAAAATTATTAGTTGACTCCTTTTAGAAGTTATTGCCCTTCAATGATGATCTTTGCTAATTTTTGCGTTCTTGACGTATCCTATACTCGATAGAGAGAAACTGTTAACATATATACATTATCATAAAGAAAAGATTTTCAAGAAAATAAAATCATGAACATTTAAATTGACTCTTTATTTGGATTGTCGTTAAATGACTACCATTTTATTTTATTTCTCTGATTGGACCTAGATCAAACATGGTCACAATTTACTTAGTGTGTTAAGGAGGGCTTCCACTTTTGCTAAAGATTTCAAAGTCACATTTATTTAACCAAGTGAGTGATTCAGACTCCTCGGAGCCTCTAGTTATTATATCAATTTTATAGATTCGTTAATTGTTATTATCTTTCAAAAGAAATGTCGGTCTTTACTAAGGTTTACAGAATAAAAACGTGTGTATACTTTGATATTCTTACAATACTTGGAAGTAGTCTGAACACGTTACCACCACGTGTGGTATGATTGTCTCTGACAACTATCCACCAGAGACCAAAGGACAAAAATGTAACAAGGATGAAATTTGAAAAAAGGCAGGACAGGATTTTTGAGTAAAAAAAGGCAGGATGAGCAACTTTGCAAAAAAAAAAGGCAGGATGACAATTTATGTAAAAAAAGTCAGGATAAACTAATAAAAAAAAGGCAGGACCGATTAGAGTGAAAAATAAAAAGGCAGGACAAAGATTACATCTAAAAAAATATGCAGGACAAAATTTTTCATCTTAACCCCCCCATAAAAATCAAATGGTAGCTCCCTAAGTGATTAAATGTGTACGTAACAGGTTGAAAACTTGTGTAAGCAGTAAGTCATTATGTGTACGTAACAGGTTGAAAGCTCTTGTAAGCAGTAAGTCATTATGTGTACGTTACAGGTTGAAACTCTTGTCAGCAGTAAGTCATTATATGTACGTAACAGGTTGAAAACTCTTGTAAGCAGTAAGTCATGTGTACGTAACAGGTTGAAAACTCTTGTAAGCAATAAGTCGTTATGTGTACGTAACAGGTTGAAAACTCTTGTAAGCAGTAAGTCGTTATGTGTACGTAACAGGTTGAAAACTCTTGTAAGCAGTAAGTCATTACGTGTACATAACAGGTTGAAAACTCTTGTATGCAGTAAGTCACATCATCTTTAGATTTTGACCGTGTGAATCTCTGAAATAAAGGAGTTATTTGGTCCTGTGGAAAAAATTAGCATTGTTACCTTTCTTATAGGCTTTTCCTTAGAGCAGTATATTGCAGTAAATAATTTCATTAGGAATGTTTTGTTTCAGTATTTTTTTCTCCATTATATTGCTTTAAAGAAACTCCAAACGGTGGAATACATTTTTTAGTATGGCGTTTGAATTATTTCATTTCTCAGACGGTGACCAGCTTCAACACATATTTATATAACGCCCATCATTTGCATCTCTTTAAATGTGCACCGGTTAACCGTTTGGAACGCAATGTGATTAGTTTTTGTATTATTTATTTGCGATGTTACTTTACATAAAAGAAGATTCATTTTCGAGAGATCTGGAAATGCTGACTCTGATGGGAGATCGGGATATGCTGACTCTGATGGGAGATCGGGAAATGCTGACTCTGATGGGAGATCGGGAAATGCTGACTCTGATGGGAGATCGGGAAATGCTGGCTCTGATGAGAGATCGGGAAATGCTGACTCTGATGGGAGATCTTTGATAGTCTGTTACACTTAGTCACAATCTTTATAGACGCGTCAAATTATACCTCGACATTTTTTATGAACCTTTTGTCTATTATTGAATACTGTATTTTGACCTCTAGATGTCTTTGTGTATCGTTGGTTGTTGTCGAATTGACATCTATCCCATATCATTTATACATAAAAATGGACTTGGGTGAGTAGAAATGAATGGTTATATATATTTATTCTACCAATCTATTCTCTAGGATAGAGTGCGATACATTTCTCAACTCGAGACGGTTAAATTTTCAAAATATTAAAACGCGAGGCTGCGTATTCTGTTTAAGATTGCATGGTCATGATGGTGACTGTTCCCCACTGAACCGAATGTGTATCCTATTTGACTCCTTTTCCCTCAAAATACCTTTTTGTTTTTTACATAATTAAGCAATGGTTATGAATTTAGATGATTTTTCATTAATGCTAGAATTTCTTTCTGTCGGATAAGAACTATAACCAACAAAAGATATTTGGTGAATATATCTTATAAATATATTTAGTGCTGATTGTTAATTTTTGAAATGTATTACCTTGAAACCACAAAACGTGAAACAATCCAAAGGAGAAAATCAACGGTCTAATTTTGCTACAACAATAAACGAAAGACAATTACGGCAGACAACAACCGACGGCAACCACTAGATTACAGGCTCTTCAGTTAGGAGACGCACATACATAATATGACAGGGTTAAACATGTTTGTGAACTCTGAACCACCCGTCTATCTGGGACAGTGCTGAAACAACACGACATAAGAACAAACTGTAAAAGTTAGTTGGGAAAAACCTTAACTAAAAAAGATCAGTACTACAGCACAAATACAATTAACTAAAAGACAAAAAGACAAAAGACACATTTTATCGACTTAAGAGAACTCACAGTTACTGAAACCTAGTTCAAACCCCAAATAAGATAATTTAAAAAAATAAATCACTGCATATAATGCAATAAGTCATATGATGGTGCATGGGCTTCTTTTATGAAGCATATTTTGTTACTTTCAATTGTAAATGACTGGGCTGTTAAATTGATGAACTATCCAAGGCAGCTATAATATCATGCTAGGCTGGACTGGACTGGATATATATATATATAGATATAGTCGTATAAAAGTGAAGAAAGACAAACAAAGCTACGCTTCAAGAATATGTTTCAGGTTTGCACGAATCTGGTTATAATGGAAAACTAAAAGAGGAGACACAACATCTAGATTCTAAAACGACATATGGTAGACCTACCAAACTCCACCTGAATAATATGAGGATATCGGAGTGCTGTGTGGTGTCAACGTCTTCAGATAACATTTTGTAGAAAAGGCGCCACTAATTACTTGGCACCGGTGTATAATCAACCAAATATCCTGATTATTCCACAAGTGCCAAATAAGATGCATTCGCCATCCACCATTTGAAAATGTTTAAATCCATGTTTCCGAATTTACCTGAAATTTTAGACGATATCAATTAAAATAAATTTTCAGTTTCACATAAGAATTTTATCAATACGTAATTCATAATCTATATCAATTTGATATTTTGTTATTAGATTTGGTTTCATGTAAAAGTGACATATTTCAAGTCGGTTAATTATGATTAATGATACACGTTATGCGTTGTTATCTTTTGGAATGAAGTGTGCATGCACAATGAATATTTGTTCTGTATATAATCTTTGCTCGATACGCTCGACAAAAATTAAAATACAAACGTATTGCATGTTTCTGTAATTATTAAATAAGCCGGTTTAAACGAAACGAACCGTTTAACAGTAACATCACGCGTTTGTATCAAACTTGAGTAAAATTACATTTAGCATTACGTGTACATTTTGTCTGGTGAATGTAAAATTCTAATCAAGCTACTGCCGGAACCGGGAAAATTCTCCAAGTATACTACAGTATTTGATCAGCTACTTTCGGGATCATTGCAAGATGCATCTCACAATAGAAAATTTTTTGAAATTAACATATTGATTATTGATGCGACAATGTTTGTCGTTAGATCAGCTGTTTTACATTTTTATGGTGATTAACAAAAATCAATGATTACATGTTCATGCACCACTGATCGGACATCCAAAGTATGACCACGGAGTTATATCAATAAATATTTGATAAGGCCGTTTTATCCATATCAGCTGAACTGAAATTGGGTACATTGTTTGTGACAAGCTTTAGGAAATCATGAATTTACACAAAACAGACCTGTACTCAGTATAAAATATTTATATTATTAAGTGCTGAATTATAGATTCAATATACTGGTGTTAATATAACCCTTTATGAATGGTTTTCCTCATTTATTGATATTTTAACATCAAATTGGCAGGAGTTAATAGAAAAAATACAAAAGAGCTAGTCCCCTGAATTTCATTATTAAGCTGTTTTAATTGGAACAAGGAAAAGAAACTGTCTGATAGATTTTTCAAATAATTTTACAAGCAATAAGATTAAAATCTAAAATATATGCAAATATACCCTCCATAATTATCGTCCACATTAATTAATGACGCTTTGTGCTATTTATGTTTATAAAGTATTTATTTAAGAAATTATATGTTTGTTTTGTGTAGATTCATGATGTCCTGAAGCTTGTCACAAACAAAGTACCCAATTTGCTATAGTTATTTACATGCGCACTATATTTTCAATGTTCCGTTTGGTCAGTGGCAGTTTGTCGAATTTGAAAGTTGACTATTTGTATGATATATATATATATATATATGACCACAGAGTTATATCAATAAATATTTGATATAAGTTCATGGACGTCATATAGAGAGTCATTAAAGAAAACACATGAAATATATGTTCTTTAAAAGTTACTTCTGTGTGTATGTGTATACTAGTTTTCCAAAACTGGGGTGGACCTTCGAATTCACTACAGCAACACAAAAAAAAGTTTAAAATAATGGAACTGGTAATATCATAACGAACGAAATATATATTTATAAGATATATTCAAGATCAGTCGAGTTTTTGGCTTGAAAATAGATTTCTATATTTTTTCTTCTGTCAATCTGGGAACATTCCTAGTTAGTTATACCAAGAGGTAAAAAACAACACCAACATTTTCACGAAAACTATCGAGTTACAGATATTTAGAGCGATGAGTAAAACGTGATATTAGAAAATAGTGCAATTATTTCAATAATATGTGAACAATGAAAAGATATGAACGTATATATATTCTATAGGGAATCCGTTAATCGGGAATTTTACTATTATATATATATATAAGTTTATTTGTCCTCTCCTGTATGTCTATGCATTGCCATGTTTTTTTTTCTTACGTTTCCAAGGAAAAATGAAATTCTTCTTGAAGGAAGATCGGTATCATGGAGATTTCCGTTTGCTACATACATTTGGATAATGTTGATACTTTTAATAGTTTCCAAGGAAACTAGGGTTCTATTAAGCTGTGCTTGATAAAAATGTACATTTGACTTGTTTTGTTACAATTCTGGTCATTATTGTTTTATTTTTATATTATGTATTTGCACAAACTAAAGGCATTTTAAAACGTTGGCATTGCATGATTGTTCCTGGTGGAGGTCAGTACAAAGGAATGCTCGGTGTTATTTTGATTTACAGTGAATGAATCATTTTAAAGAAATCAGTAATGAAATCTCTGAAATCTTCATATAGGGTTTAATAGAAAATATGTCCCAAGCTTGGGCTCTTGGTCAAGATCAAGCCAATGAACCACTGTGACGGAGATTAGTATCTTTTGATTTTATGATTATGCTTCCATTACAATGGATTCGCTTTTTTCTTAAGTTTATAGTAAAAAATAGGTAATATCTGTTATCAATGGTCACACATTTAGAGATACAATGAAGTCAAATAAATAAAGTCAGATCAGAAAATCCTGAAAAACATCATCGTGTGACATTACATATTGTCGCTGGTTAATAATAACTATATCATTAGAAGTAAAAATTTTACATGATGTAGCTTCAAAGGATCTGATCTAGTTATCGCGAGAAACACATGAACACCCACATATTGCATTGTCAAGTTTAAATTAATCGAAGTCGTGCATTGTTTAAAATTGTTCAGTAGTTTCTAAACATTTAATTTGAGTGCGTTTGCTCTAAAACAATGTTTTGAGTAAAGTATGAACGAATTTATAAAGCACATTAAGTAAAATCAATTTCATTTCTTTTATGAAGAAAAAGAAATGTTTTACAAGAATACATCCATATCATGTTGAAACATTTTTTTTCGAGAGATTCATTATAGTTTTCGACCGAGAATCTTTTAAATTGTATAAAATTAAGAAGACCAAGCAATAACATATTTGTTTCGCTAATACAGCAAAAACTATCAAATCCTGAATAAATGAAATTCTTCGAAATTTCTTCATTGCTTATTATAATAAGTGAAAACAATTCAAATTTCATACATTTACGATCAGCGGCTAATTGTTTCAACTTGAGAAAAAAGAACGGATGAATTATCTTGCATTTGAATAGTATAAATCTGATCTTGAATGATGAGCACCCGGGTAATTACATTGCATCAATTTAGTATTTGACAAGAACTTTATGATGCGTCGTGTTACAATATTTCGAAGTGATCTTATTGACACAGAATTCTCAATGGTATTGGTTGATATACCTGAAATTGACTACCTCGTCGGTCAATGCAGTGTTACTTAATTACACTTCTTCTATATACAGTGCTGTGCTTACCTGTAGTACGTTTTTATTGGATTGTTTCATCTCGGACATTAGTTCCATCAAAGAAACTAAATTTGTTACTGATTAATTTCCAATCAATTTTACTTCTCTCTAAAACATCGCGTGTGCACCTGTCGTCTGTATACCTAAATTATCCAATTGCTTTAGAATACCTGCACGCGCTGACTGTCATCTGCAGTTCTGATTGATAGAGAAGCTTCAATTCCATTTTAAACGTGTCCTATTCTCGCAGGATTTCTCTTATCAAGCATCCAACCTATCGTGTGTCGCAGAATTCCAGAAGTTAATATAATAATAATGATTTTGTCCCAGGTAGAACACCAGGCGCGTGAAATATTAAACAGTACAAGCAGCCACGTGCTATAGTTTTCAGGTTTACCAATATTGACGGGCTACATGATGATCCAATATAACGATCGCATTAAAGTTTTCTCCAAAATGCAAACATTGGATACATTATACAGTTCGCTTAGATCATCATATAGATTAAATAACGTGAAATGCATTTGGAAAATTAAATGAAACCTAAGCACAAAACGTAACAATAGCGCAAACATGCAATCACAGATTCTATATTTTATATTGGGAATTTGTTTTGAAAATAATCAACACAAAATGTTTGTTAACCTGGCATGAGACCAAAAGAGCATCTTAACTAGCCAAAGGTTGCAATCCGATCCTCTGCTCCCCACTGGCCAACAGGGGATACGATACGTCCCTTTTTTTCTACCATCCACGAGTACGATCCGATTTTCCCTCTAAACGAAGGTACCGGTTCTTAACCCTTTGACTAGCGAACATGGCAAAAGAGATACTGTAGCCTGTTATTATAAGCTCTGACCAGTCCATTTTTCAGTACATTAAATGTATCCTAAAAAGTTTACAATGTTATGTATAGTTCAAATGACCCAAGGATTTCAAATAAATACATACACGATTTTTAAGCCTTTTTCATTTTCAAATTATAACTTTTCAAAGGACTCTTAATTAAGTAATTTGCAGAAATTAGAGACTTGAAAGGAATCAGGTAAACAAAAACTCTCTATCTGCTTAAAAACGACTAAAAAGTCATCTTTGGTTAATGTAGTCGTAGACGAAGTATACAATAAGTTTTTGAACTGCATAGTTCTAAGCTTGCTTGACTTTATATTTTTGTAAGATTGCTTTGAAACAATTGATTTACTTCAGAGTACTTGCTCTCTTCTCTCTCTCTTGTTGAAGATTATAGACGCTCGGTTTTGCATGGGGGATTGGTAAAAAAGAAAAAGAAAAAGAAACAAAAGAAACAAAACTAAATTGCTCGAGTTGGATTATCGAAACATCGAAAAAAATAAATTCTTACTAGGAATATATAAGTTACTTTGATTAAATTGGAGTTTTTATCTCGTGCAGGTAATTTTGACCATGTTAGAACATTATTTGTACATTATTTTTATTCAAGGATACCGATTAGTTTAAAGCACTTTTTTGTTTATTTCTGGATCCTATTTTTTATTCCATGTATAGTTTATCATATAACTAGTACAATGTGATGAATTATTTCAAATAAATATTTTTTTAAACTATTGAATACCAATGTCAACCTATTGACCTTTCCATTTCTTTGCTTTTATCTAAATTAGAAAAAAATCTTGATTTGTGTTGTGCACTGGAAATCGTGTCGATTGAATACCCAAAGACGAATGGGAATAAGTTTGAACTCAAATGTCATTGATTAATGAGATCATAAATTATAATTGGCCATTAGCATGCATCTCCGATTTATAAAAAAAAACTTACGTCCCACGAGATATAATACCTATGAATGCATACGACGGATGTGGAGGAATTCGATTGGCTAATTTTTAAAACGTGTCGGCTGCTGGACGCAACATTAAAAGAACATATTAGGTTAAAATATTCGATTATGCTGTAAGCTGTTTGTTTCCACCCGTATGAATTATCGATTTGGCGGATATGGGACTTAACCTAAAGTATTTGAAAACAAAAGCTATTAACCATAACGACTTTTTATTTCCTTTCAAACATGAATGATAATGCTTCATCGATCTATTCAAATAATCACCAGGTATGCAATAGAAAAATGAAATAGGTGGCTAGAGAATTATATTAATGTTTCATTTACATGCACATTCTTTTAAATGTAGTTGTTTGAATGACACGTTTTGAAACAGTTATTTTCATAAATTCAAAAGTACCAACTTGACTTTTGTAAATGAATTGCAAGAAGATGTAGGGTAACTGTCAAAATCGACACCAACCTAACAACAATTTGACACCAACCTAACAACAATTTGACACCAACCTAACAACAATTTGAATTCTGTGTATTATCAAACATGTGTGTAGGGGGTTATAATGTTGTCTTCTACCTTTGTGAGTGCACCCTCCCTTCTCTCGTCTTCTATCCATAAACATTTAATTTGGTCCATTTCAAATTACTGGACAAGAGGTAGCATAAATCAAATTGAGAGATTAGGTTTAGGACTCATACGCATACAAAGAACAAAAGAGGCGAACGATACCAAAGGGATATTCAAACTCGTATGTCGAAAACAAACTGACATTATCATGGCTAAAAAACGAAAACGACGAAAAGACAAACAGTACACAAAACACAACATAGAAAACTAAAGACTGAGCAACACAACAAAGAAAACTAAAGACAGAGGAACACAACAAAGAAAACTAAAGACTGAGCAACACAACAAAGAAAACTAAAGACAGAGGAACACAACAAAGAAAACTAAAGACTGAGCAACACAACAAAGAAAACTAAAGACAGAGCAACACAACAAAGAAAACTAAAGACTGAGCAACACAACAAAGAAAACTAAAGACAGAGGAACACAACAAAGAAAACTAAAGACTGAGCAACACAACAAAGAAAACTAAAGACAGAGCAACACAACAAAGAAAACTAAAGACTGAGCAACACAACAAAGAAAACTAAAGACAGAGGAACACAACAAAGAAAACTAAAGACTGAGCAACACAACAAAGAAAACTAAAGACAGAGGAACACAACAAAGAAAACTAAAGACTGAGCAACACAACAAAGAAAACTAAAGACTGAGGAACACAACAAAGAAAATTAAAGACAGAGCAACACAACAAAGAAAACTAAAGACTGAGCAACACGAACCCCACATACATGCGTATATGATTAAACATAAAGTCATCCTAGATACCAGGATTAAAATTTTGTACGCGAGACGCGTGTCTCGTTTACAAAAGACTCATCGTTGCGTTCAAAAAAATGTTAAGAGGCCAAATAAAGTACGAAATTGAAGTTGAAGAGCATTGATGACCCAAAATTCCAAAAGGTTTTGCCAACTGCAGCTAAGGTAATCTATTCCTGTGGTAGAACATCCTTAGTATTTCGAAAAATTCAAAGTTTTGTAAACAGTTATTTTATAATTATGACCATATCAATGATAAATCATGTCAACACAGAAGTGCTGACTACTGTGTTGGTGATACCCTCGGGGAGGAAACCTCCACCAGCAGTGGCATCGACGAAATGGTAGTAAATAAACTCATCATAGATGAACTATTTCTTGTGTCTTGAAAGTTTCTCGTGCAGATGCAGGTTAAGTAGTCTTTCAATGCAGATTTTAAGCACGAACAATTGCCTTAAAAGTCATCAAATCACATAAATGATGATGCAGCTCATCATTTAAAATATCAAACACATTGTATATTTAAGCCAGTACAGTTAAAATGTGTAATTTAGCAGACTTTAGTTATATCATGGAAGGAAGTCTTTTGTAAAATGTCTTTATCAATCGTTCGGTGAAACTTTTTTGTAACGAAACAGTTTGTTCCCAATACTTTATTTTATTTTATGTTATTAACTAAAAGTCCAAATAAACCCAGCTTTAATATTCATTTGCATGCTTGCTCACTTTGAAATCAAGGTCAGTGGATCAAATATAATCTTTAGATTCTCCAGTTCATGGCTAAACAGTTACGATTATGTCACTTCAGTGGTGATAAACTAAGATGGATGAAAATTGTCACTATCTATGACAGATTATTATTGTTTCGGTATGTTCCTTGAAACCATTGTTAGTATAGTTTGGTAGCAACAACAAACTGGGTGCCTATATCGAAGCTGTTATGAACTTCATTCTAGTAACGTAACATCTACAGAAATAATAATAAAAAAAAACAAGTCACTGAAGCAAATTTTTAGGGTAAATCCTCATATACTGTCTAAAATACTGAAATATATAAGTGGATGCAATATATCAGTGTTTTGTCCTTTCTTATAAATACGTTCTAATCTTTCAAGAGAGCGCACGCTGAAATGTCACGCCTGCTTTACTGATTATAATCAAACTTTATGTTCAAAGTCTTTGATTGATTGATTTTTGGTTGTTCACGTCCATTGGCCAATGTTTCATGCATGTTCACGACGATCAAAGTCTTTGACATGAATGTCTATCTACAGCTTGTTATCAAATCGATAATAAAATGCTTCGCTGAGCGCAGCCTGATACGACCGCAGAGGTCGAACCCTGAACAGTTGTGGCAAATTTGGACACAATATTCAAGCTTGATACTGTCTGAATTTGGATTGTGATCAAATTTTGACATAATATAGGATTCTGACACAAAATAAATGTGGTCAAAGATCTTATAAATCCATTGCGCAATACTGTGCAATTGAAGATTTCTTCTTAAAACTTTTCAAAAATTCGAAATTTTAAAAATTTTGAAAAAAAAGTATGAATCCCTTAAAAAATCCCCCCCCCCCAACTTTTTGAAACCCCCCTCGGAGCAATAACCCCAAAACTCAATCCCAGCCTTTCCTTTGTAGTATGGAACCTTTGTGGTACAATGTCAGAGAGATCCATACACTTACACACAAGTTATTGTCTGGAAACTAGAAAAATGTTTGTTTTTGGCCCCTTTTTGGCCCTTAATTAATAAACTGTTGGCCCCTTAACCCCTAAAATGTACCCCAACCTTCTACTTGTGGTATTAAGCATTGTAGTACAATTTCAGAGCAATCGAAATACTTATACACAAGTTATTATCCTGAAACTAGAAAAATGCTTATTTCGGGCCCCTTTTTGGGCCCCTAATTCCTAAACGGTTGGGACCATCATCCCCAAAATCAATCCCAACCTTCCTTTTGTGGTATTGAACCTTATTAAAAATGTCATAGAGATCCATTTACCTGAACTAAAGTTATTGTCCGGAAACCAATGCGTCTTCGCCGGGACGACGACATCATACCATTATACGATCCCAAAAAATTTTTTGCGGTCGTATATAAAAATGATGTCAAGGTCAGTTCTACATCTACATTTACATCACATTGATGACTATATCTCGGCTTATCGAAAATAGAAACTTAAGAAAATTAATAATTGTAAAAGGTAATCAACAATTATAAGAGTGCCCCCCTCCCGAAAAAACAAAACAAAATACAAACACATTAACATATTTATAAACTGATCTATATAGATGTCTAAGATCAGTGATTTAAACTGATCTTAAGTGGTAAAACTGAAAATGTTTGTGGAAGCGAGTTTCCCAAAACAACTATGAATGGAAAAATAACTATTTTAGTAATCTGTTCCGGTGCTAAATGTTTGTGTGTGACTTTGTACATCATTGTTACTCGGTTGATATTTCTCTGAGTTTCAAG
This sequence comes from Mytilus californianus, assembly GCF_021869535.1. Classification (NCBI taxonomy): domain Eukaryota; kingdom Metazoa; phylum Mollusca; class Bivalvia; order Mytilida; family Mytilidae; genus Mytilus; species Mytilus californianus. The sequence goes on from NW_026262581.1 coordinate 3,000,915, forward strand.
TGATTCCCATTAAGATGGTCAATTATGGAAGTGACGCTGTTGGTGTTCTGGTATCTGTTGGTGACTTAGCATTCCGTGAACCCTTCTCAATATCGTTTTTGTGTTTTTGAGCGTCCGGGAATCAAACTGATGGACAATATTCTAAATTAGATAGTACAATAGATTTATATGCTAAAATTTTTGTTTCTTCATGATTTATATTAAGATTTCGTGTTATAAAGCCAAAGATCTTGCTGGCTTTGGCAGTGATGTTATTTATGTGAGTGTCTTCCTGATATGTTGCTGAATAATGTGATACCAATGTATTTTAATGTGTTGATGGAGTCATGTCAAGTTATAGTAAATAGGCTATGTCACACATTTTCTTAAAATTTTGCATCCTTTGGCTCCTTGAACTTTAACTGAAAATCGAAAAAATAATGCCTTTATCACCTTAATTTCCGAAATATTGAATTCTTTCAATATAGGTGAACATTTGGAAAGGAAGCACATAAAATGATCGAAAAACGTTCTTAAATTTGTGTTAAAATCATAAAATTTCCAATTATTAATACATAGATTTTTCATTAAAAACTATAATATCAATGTTGTTGATACATAAATTTCCGTGTTAATGATGTAAAATAATAATAGGTTCACTTACTTCGTTTTTACGGTATGCATCAACTCTGTGACATAGCCCATTTACAATTCCTTGACCTTAAATGTGGCCTTCAGTAAATAAATGGCTGTTTTGTGACTGTGATCTTGTAACAGTAAGGGAGTTGCCTTTTTAAGGATGGAACTGCATTCCTCAAGTTAGTTTGTTTCCAATTGGCTAAATGATTCAGATCATTCTGCAAGATGACACCAACTTGTTTTTCAGTATTGTATATAGAACACAGTAATCTGCAATTTTGATGGGGATCAGGTACTGCTGCAGAAGGATCTGTTATGAAAACTAGTTAAAGTAGTGGACACAGAACTGAACCTTTAGGCACCTTACTGACCGGGTATTTAACTAGATACCTCCTCATCAAGAACAATATGAAAATGAGAGACGAACCCTGTCAAACAGACATGTACCCTTTCGACCAATCTTTATACCTAATATTAATAGTTTTTCCGTTACTTATTTAAGTATTAAAGAACTGACTTAATCACGAAAACAAAACATTGATCAATTAACCAGGAAAACAAAGTTCAGGTCAGATGAACCCTGTCAACAAAACAATACAATTTTTATGGCAGACCGTAACTAACAACAACCAGTGGATTAAAGGAAACATAGTTTTGGGACATGAACATAGAGAATGAGCACTTAAATATCACCCTACTGCCGGGGACAATAGTTAAACAACACAATACAAGAACAAACTGTAAAAATCAGTTGGGCAGTTCTAGACTTATCAGATCGGTACTAAGCACCAAAAAAAATTAATAAGATAAAAATTCGTAAGGGTTCCGTGGAACCCAGTGTCTCGCCTACTTTTGCTGTTGTCTATGTTTTCAGTCTCAACAAAAATGGGGAAAAAACTATTAAAAACTTTCCTCTAGATACTATCTTTTGATTGTAAGAAGCTTCTGTCCAAGTTTGGTAAAAATCCAGGATGGTTTATGAATCTAATAAATGTTTTAAAAACTTTAACTGCAGACTGTATGTAATGTTAACTGGAAGAAATACTAAGTCCATTTATAAGTAATATACAGAAAAACAGGAAATAATTTTTACAAAATTTCCTTCTAGATACTAGCTTTTGATCATAAACAAGCTTCTGTCCAAGTTTGGTACAAATTCAGGTTAGTTTAAGAAAGTTATTAAAATTTTTAAAACTTGAACCACAGAGTGAATGCAATGTTAACTGGCAGAAAAACAATGTCCATTTATAAGTAAAATACGGATAAGCAGGATTTTTTTTACAAAATTTACTTCTGGATAGTATCTTATGATTATAAACAAGCTTCTGTCCAAGTTTGGTAGAAATCCAGGATAGGTTAAGAAAGTAATTAAAATTTTAAAAACTTTGGGCACAGAGTGAATGTAATGTTAACTGGCAGACAAACTAAGTCCATTTATAAGTAAAATACGGATAAACAGGATTTATTTTGAACAAAATTTACTTCTGGATACTATCTTATGATCATAAACAAGCTTCTTTCCAAGTTTGGTAGAAATCCAGGATAGTTTAAGAAAGTTATTAAAATTTAAAAAACTTTAACCACAGAGTGAATATTTGTGGATGACGCCGCCACCGCCGCCGATGACGGAATGTAGGATCGCTATGTCTCGCTTACAAAAGTCGCAGGCTCGACAAAAACCAGACATTCAAAGCAGGGATCTAGGAGTACAATCCCAGTGCAATGCCCAATTTCAACTAATAAATAAACTATGTTTTTTCCAAACAAGTTTATATGATCCGCAATTTCTAAATAATTGCATATGAACTTGGGTGTTCAACTAAACCTACATCATCTAGGACATAATCCTTAACCAAAGTAATTAGACCATTAAATTTGGGTCACATGAATTTTTTTGCAAATCAACATTGATCTCCTTCAGATGTTACTACATTCAATGTTTTGTTACTGACATCTTGCTGTGGATGTGGATGCAGACAGGCACATAGATGCCAATGTTTCTCCATTAGGTCCTTTAACCTTTGTTGAGGTCAACTTAAAATAGTTACTTTTATCGAGTGAGATGTAATTGCACTCAATATCTGTCAGCAATTTATTTCCAATTTGCTACATTTACCTCTGTTTAGAAATGTGGTATCTTTATCTTATGCGACACACCTTGAATATGCTACATATGAATGAAACATTTGCAACTAGACATTAATCCATCAACAATCAATCAGTCTAAGGGAACGTGAATTAATCAGCTGTTTCCTTTAGAGTTTATTTGAGACAATGACAACCTAAAACTAGGCTTTAGAGTTTGTGTCTAGACAAAAGTCCCATCCATTTCCTTTAGAAGTCCTGCCTACATTGTGTCTAGACAAAAGTCCCATCCATTTCCTCCAGAAGTCCTGCCTACTTTGTGTCTAGACAGAAGTCCCACCCATTTCCTTCAGAAGTCCTGCCTATATTGTGTCTAGACAAAAGTCCCACCCATGTCCTCCAGAAGTCCTGCCTACATTGTGTCTAGACAAAAGTCCCACCCATTTCCTTCAGAAGTCCTGCGCTACATTGTGTCTAGACAGAAGTCCCATCCATTTCCTCCAAAAGTCCTGCCTACATTGTATTGGTGTGAGCACCTGCATCCCATGGACACATTCTGATTTTATGGTTAAATGGGAAATAATGTAACATTTGATAAATAATAAAAACAAACTAAGCTTTCAACTTGTATTTTTTTCATAGTAAATATTCATCTAGTACATTTACATATATACACTATATATAAATATATTATAATTTGCATAGTACTTTTCCTCATAATATTATAAATCATCAGAAATCATGCTTCAATAAGAAAGGAGGTGTGATAATAACCATCATTTGGCCCCTAAAGTTGTAAAAATAGTGAATTTCTTTAATCCTTTCAAAAATATGCAAAATAAAATGAAGAGAATGATATAGTTTGATCACTGTAGTGTAGAATGGTCGTTTGAAATGTAACTGTGGTGGCATAAACATGCTAAAAATTACATATCTGATCTTAGATGACCGTTTTACATTTAGTTTTTGGTAAAATCGAATATGAGCTCCAGTTTACCTTTCTGAAAAGACATCTTGCCGGCAAAATATCTATTGTTGGCTTAGGCTCATAACAGACTGAAAATTAATTACAAGATCTCAAAATGAAGCTATTTTGGTGAATCTTGCATTTTTTTCTTAAATGCAAAAAGTCTGAAGGCCTAAGCAAATATGTAAGATGATAAATTATGATATCTGACAAATTTATGCATTGGGAACATCTGAAAGATGATATTTGATGGATTTATAAACTTTTGATTTTTAATTCAAGAGGACAAAAGTGGTTTTATATCATACCTTCTCCAAAATAAAACTGTACATTATAAACATTGAAGTTACACATGAACAAACATTCCAATTTGGCACTAAGAAAATGAAGTACAGTATACACAACAATTTAGGTGGGATATATATTATGTCTGCTCATGTTCTGTTTTATTCAGTTTTACCATACATAAATAATAGTCAAATAATAAGGTATCCTTTATATGGAGGTTTAAAACAATAATATTTGTATCAGTCATTAATTTCTACTCGCCTCTAAAGCCTTTAAAAAAATTTGACTGACAGATGCATGGATTTGAAAACCTATACCCCCTTCTTTCTTAGGTAGGGCAAAAAAATAAAGGAGTAGCCCCGGATAGACCCCTTTTTGGCCCCAAGATATAGCATTTCAAAATTTGTTAAATATATAAACTGTTAGCTATGTATTGGAAAGGAGAATACTTTTGTTACATAAATATGGGCTGTTTTTGACAACACAATGCACATGCATCAGGTACTAGCATCATTAATTCAGGCAAAATTACTGGAATCTTCAAAATTTTTACATTTGTGCTTATTTTTAGATGGTTTTTGACTAAAATGAAAGTGGCCGCACTTGTGTTCAGTCTTAATATTTAAATATATGTTGTATTTGATGACGATACATAACATATATAAAGGTTGAGACTGAACACGAATGCGACCACTTCCATTTTAGACAAAAACCAAGTGACGTTTTGTGGCATATTTGATAGATTTTTCATATTTAAGCTTGAATTTAGGCGTCTTTAATGACCAAATCAGTTCGAATCTTTTACATTAACTAATTGAATCGACTGAAGTAGACACTTGAGTGTTTAAAAAATGTAAAAAATCTTTCATCAAATGTACTTCAATTTTAGGCCGAAATCAGCCCTTACCGGACCTTCTCCTTTGTCTATATATGTTGAGAAAAAATAGATGTAACTAATATGAACCAATTCTGTCTGCCTAGCTAACCCTCTAAAACAAATATCTTGGCAATGTAAATCAAAAACTGCATTTTTTTGGTAGAATTATTGTCTATTATATCTTTAACATACTTTTACTATTTCTTTTGACAAAAAATACAGCCTTCATTGCCTATTACATAATTGACAAAGTTTCCTACACCACAGAAAGCTAGCTAGACTATCAATGGTAATTGTGTAATCATAATTTACAGACAAATTGTGAAAATTATGCAATTATCAGTGAAAAAGAACAAAAATAATCAACCCAGTTCACTTAATTATATAATAATGCAATCTACAGATCCATTGAACATGGCAGAAATTACATCACCAGCCATAAAAATCATAATTATAGAAATAAACATTCACAAATAAAACCAATGTCTGAAATAAAATTAAAAAAATGTCATTTGGTTCTAAAAATTAACAGATACAAAAGGAGGATTCATACTAACAGAGTTTTTACAAATCAACAACAAAATTGATTAAATCGTATGGAAGGTGCAAAAACCTTGCCTTGTACATCAAAGCTTAATAAAAAACCATGTTTAATCATATCACAGTTAAGAAATAAATGAGTGGAAATGAACAAACTCCAACAACAACCTGAATTAACTTCCTGGACGGAATCAGCTTATATCAAATCTCATTAATTACAATGAACTCTGTAACCTATTCGAACTATTTTTTCATTGACATTATTTTTCTAACTTCTTTTTAGCTTATTGATTAATATAGATTTTCAATTTCATTGTCTGTAGTTCTTGTAAACGAACATTTCAGGACAATTTTATCAAATATAATGTTCTTGAATCTGTTGCACTGTTATAAAATGCAAATGTTCTATAACTTATAGAAAATCTACTAAAATGCTTTAAAAGTTGGTTAGTAATTAGTAAAGAGATATCCATTTTTTGTCACCACCACATTGGGCAGATAATTTTTTTAAGAATGACAAAATACATCAAAACATATGTAAATGATTCCAAGGATTTGTATGGTCACTATATAGTCACTATACAAATCCTTCATGATTCTAAATGTACATGTATACCTGCCTTAACTCTTGAATGGATTAAGTACGAGATGAAAAAGTCTTACATATTTCACGTTTCATTAAATGTTTTGTAAAACATAATAGCAAGAGGCACAAAGGAGTCTGTATACCTAACCTACATGACCTAGCATCTATGACCAACCTGGCCCAATATAAGTACCAGTAATGTTTACCTATGTTATCCAAAGGCAGGCCATGTTACTGGATACATTCAAAAGTTCAGTCTTGGGATGATTCAGGTAATGTTTGGTAAAAAATAAACAAGTTGTTTCAGGGAAGACCTTGAAGTCAACACAATTATTTATGCATATTTAAAAAATTTTTTATAAAAAGTTTACATTTATAGGGACTGTGACGTGAAGATTCGAGTCACCTAACAATGACCAGAGAGGGGACCATCAAAAGACTACAGTTCCATATTTACCCACCTTTAAGGGTTTCCTTATGTTTAATTTTACATCAACAATAGTCATGTTAGGGTTTGTAAGAAGCATATCAATCAGAAATAATATTGAAACTAGATTATTCAGACAAAGCTATCATTCTCAGGATCCTAGCTAGGAATTTCAAGGGGCTACCTACCATTACAGCAAGGGGTATTTGGAGCTCTAAGGTAATCGGTAAAAAATTCCACAATATGACAATTTGCAGGTACCTAACTGGAAAAATATTGACTTTAATAAGAGTGCTTTTAAAGTGGTGGTTTATATGAACCCCTAACCTTCCTGGCCATGGGTGTGAGATGGAAGATCCAGGAAGTAAGAAATACGATAAATGTACTAAAAACATAAATTTTCTTTGATCTGTATAAAACAAAATGAAATGAAAAAGAATCCATCAAAATACATATGAAAGTAAAATAAATATCAAGCATGTCTTATTTGATTTCATTAACAATCATGCACCATGTGAATAACTAGAGCTATGAATGAAATCATTATTTTTTTATATTTAAATGCAGTCATTAAATAACAACAAAAAAAAGTATAAAAATATAATAACATGACATTAGCAAATGCAACAGACATTAAACTGATAAATCATCAGAAATATAATTTCAATCAATAATTGATTTATTTTTCCATTTCAATTTATTGCTTGACAGCTAACGAAATGTACAACAAACATCAGTGACAGGCGATATGCATTTGTTTATCCTACAAAGACCACTGAATAATTGATCATTTTAATTGTGAAAACCGATCTCCGTATCAAAATCGTCAATATTCAACAAAGGACATGGCTTTCAATAGGCCCTGCATGAAAAATGTTTCTGATGGATTTTAAACTGTATCAAATATCCCTTCTACATAAAATAATACCAGTTTTATAAATATTTCAAAACTTTGAAATATATCATATTTCAATCCTTTTCTTTGAAATATAAAAAAAAAAAAAATGAATTTACCAAACTTGAATCTTTTAAATTCATTACAGCTGCAATAACTATAACTGTATATTGAACCAGAAAAAATGTTTTAATTACATAACTTATGGCCATATTTTTATATTCATTCAAGACATCCTTTAAATGTTTAACAATTTTTTTTATATTTCTGAGTCCCAAATAAAGGTTTATGTTGCAAGTCTGTTTTTCACAAGCAAAACTTAATCAACCAGAAGAAGTTATGTAGTTTCCACAAAAAACATTTGTTATTTTCAAATAAAATGAATAAATCAGTAGAAAATATAATGAGATTCTATAGAATTTAAATTAATTATAGTCCAATGTAACTCATGTAAATGCATGCAACAACTACAACCAAAGATCAGTTCCTTCCAGCTATTTAATACAAGCTGAAAAAACACATTATGCAACAAAACACAGAAATCCAAAGTTAAAATAGTACCATATAAACCACATGATTGCCAAAATTACAATGTCCCAAGTTTCCACCCAAATCAATAATGGTGGCCTTAGAGATAATAATCGTTTTCCAATACAATCTTAGTCCAATTCATTTATAAAAAATATCAGGAAAATATCTTTTCAACATACATTCTAATGGCGGGTAAAAATATTATATAACAATTGGAAGGATATGACAAATTCATGTTTGGTCTGATTTTAAATTTCTACTGCCAAAATCATATTATGAAAAGTGAACATGGACGGATATGCAGGACAAATCTTTATAGAAACAGGTCATGAAAGATACCAGATACCAAATCATAGAAACAATGAATATAATGAAACTTTTACCTATCCCTTTTAATGTAACTTATCTACATGAGTGTACAAAATTTAATTGTAAATTCCATCATAAAATTATAAAGTGGAGAACTTTAATAGCATACTTTCAATAAAATCAATCTCATGAAGAATTTTATAGTATTTGAAAAATCAAATTATTCAAATTTGAAAATATATTATTACATCTCATATATGAAATACTTTTAATTGAAAATAAAAAAAAGTTTTCTCCCTTCAGAAAATGTTGAATAGTATATTTGAAATAAACTTATTATCTACAAAGATATGAATAATCATGAAAATTTCTGTTCAACTATGTATCATTCTGTCAAAAAGTATTGAATTAATATTACATGGAGCACTATCCACATAACATTTATAGCCTTAATTAATGCCCTAATCATATCTAAAAAAAGTTCAAACATTTCAATTTTTGGGAAGTATGTATACAATACTAGCAACAAAATAAGATCTTATCATGCAATGGTTCTTATACATGAAGTTGACATGATTCAAAATACTTAAAATATCTATCACAGCTATGCTTCAGTAAGGTCACAAAATGTTTTTTTTTAATAATTCAAACTTCACGCATTTGATTCTCCAACAATTTTGCTATTTCGTTTCCCGCTAGCACTATCATGTGAGCCTGCTTCACTGTTCTCCAAGGAATCACGTTTCTTTTTCCTTCTACTGAAAAGATAATAAGAAATAATAGAAAACAATGAATAATTTAGGACCTTCAAAGTGTGCAATAATGACTTTCACAGACAAAATATGAAAGAATAAATAATTGATTAAAACCTATCAACATAGCTGAGTTAGCATGGTTAAATAAGCTGAAGAAGTTTTATAACCATCCTAATAGTTTTTATACCACCAGTAACAATAGCTTATTATTTATTAAGGGTACACAGTAGTTAAGACATTAAATTGGAATAACATAAGCTTCAACCAATCCTTTTCTCCTGCACTTGATGATGAAACTTTGATCATACATGAAGATTTGGTGTTTGACTGATATTTCCCACAGACTTTGTTCATCCTTAGTAATGTCTGATAAAAAATATGAATATGAAAGAACGTCTTATAATTTTCCTTACAAAAATTATAAGACAGTATCAAGATGCTTTTCACGTTTGCTTTCCTTAACATGTTCTGATTGTGTAATACAAGTTAGTTATTTTCTTGTATAAAAGGGTAAACCTTGTCCATTTAACATGTTTCTCATGTTTATAGAGCAAGAGTAAAGCAACCTGTAAATTTTGGGAAAGATTGAATGAATCAACACAGTTTGTTTTACTCATGTCTAACAATCTAACTTATAGGTTACATAGTTAGACCTAAATATTTAAAAAATGACATCTGTTTTCCCAAATATGCTAAGATGCTGATGAATTTGACTAATTTTTCTTCTTGTTTGATGAACCTGTTAAAACTTGAGCATTGCACACAATAGCCACACTCTGGCTGTTTTTGGAGAAATCCATATGTGTTGCCTTTTCCTATTACTCTACATTAGATAACCCTTATATGCATATATCTCTGTAAATTTGTTAAGTTTTTTATTGTGATTTTAGATGACTTTCATTGTACCTATTCTTTTGAAATAGATTAATTTTTCACAGAACCTTGTATCACACATGTGAACATGAAGAGACTGCAGATTAGGTGAATACAATTAGTCTTATCCTTTATAGGTATACACAAATAATGTAGAACTTTTGACAAGGAAATGTATAATAACAGATATTACTTGAATATCCTCTAGCCAAAATTCATTGTAGATGATAATAAAGCATGCTATGTTTACCAGTGGAAATCAATAAAAAAAAATCTAGGAAACAGACTTGAATGTGATACTGACAATGAAATACAAGCCGTAAATCTTGCCTGCTAATTCAAAAGTCATCAACAAACAGATAAATAGACTCATCATCAACAATTACTTGTGACCATCTTACCAAGAAAAATATAATGATTGACTGTAGGATTATTGCTTACTATCACACAAACAGATAAATAGACTCGTCATCAACAATTACTCGTCACCATCTTACCAAGAAAAATATAATGATTGACTGTTGAATTATTGCTTACTATCACACAAACAGATAAATAGACTCGTCATCAACAATTACTCGTCACCATCTTACCAAGAAAAATATAATGATTGACTGTAGGATTATTGCTTACTATCACACAAACAGATAAATAGACTCGTCATCAACAATTACTTGTGACCATCTTACCAAGAAAAATATACTGATTGACTGTTGGATTATTGCTTACTATCACACAAACAGATAAATAGACTCCTCATCAACAATTACTTGTGACCATCTTACCAAGAAAAATATAATGATTGACTGTAGGATTATTGCTTACTATCACACAAACAGATAAATAGACTCGTCATCAACAATTACTCGTCACCATCTTACCAAGAAAAATATAATGATTGACTGTAAGATTATTGCTTACTATCACACAAACAGATAAATAGACTCGTCATCAACAATTACTTGTGACCATCTTACCAAGAAAAATATACTGATTGACTGTTGGATTATTGCTTACTATCAACAGGAAATGGCTATATCACCACAATAAAAACACAGAGTTTGAATTCAAACAAATGCTTCGAGACAACAAATTTTTTTTGAATCTAAGTATAGAGTCCCTATAGTTCCTATGTGTTTTCCTTAAGATAGTCAACATGAAATTAAATATTGTCATGGTCTCCCATGCACACTTCTGTAAGTTGAAACAGGGATGGGCACGATTACTGACAAATGTAATCGATTAATAATCGATTACTTGAAGGATTTTTGTGTAATCGATTAATAATCGATTACTCTGATTTTTGTATGTAATCGATTGCAATCGATTACTTTAGCAAAAGTAATTACATTACTTTTCGATTACTGTCAATTACATGCTACAAAATTACAAATTAAATAAAGTAAGTTAAACACAAAGTCAATTATGTTGTTCAATGTATGTATAGTGGAAATTTTGAACTTTACAAAAATAGCATTTAAAGCATTGTTTCCAAATTTTATGTTGACAGTTGTTTTCTAGATGGAAGCTCTTACTGTCTAAGGATCCAAAATATTCAAAAATTCTAGAAATTTTGGTTTTCAATATGAATGATTGGTGATAAAGTTCTTGCAATGGCATCACATTGCATCAATCACTTTTTTTTATATTTTAGGTTATTATCTCCATATTTTTGCAAATTTTTGCTGTCATACTGACTAAAGTTAAGTTTTTTGTTTTTACTCATTATTAACAGCTATATTTGAATATAGTTCATTACAATGTTGAAAGTTTACTCTGAAAAAAAAACTATAAAAAAGTAGAATAATTAATTAGTTCAGCTAATTTTAGAGATGAAAATTTATGATTTGTAATTACATGCATGAATTAATCCTTTTGTTTTGACAACCTCCCTAATTACAGGCTATAATACTGCCAAATGGAGTACAATTATAACCTGGGGCAATATAATGTAAATCTCCTCTTAATTAGACATAATTGAAATCAAAACAAAGTCTTCATCTTATTGACTAGAAGTCTTTGTTCATCTGATTAGTAAAGACAAGAAGTTTGTTGAGAATTTTGTATTCTCATTTCAAAATTATAAACAATTTATATTTTTTGTGCAAAAATTGGATACATGTATCTCTATTTCTGAACAAGAATCTTAATGCATAGCCATTGGTTCATTGTCAAAAGGATTTCGTGTACTTTGTAATTTTTATGTCATAACATTATAATGAATGAAATGTTTATCTATTCTAAGCTAAAATTCCAACTATTATTGAAAATTATGCTTTAAGGAATTTTAATACAAATAAGCTTACTACTGCAATATAGTCATATTTTAACTTAAGACTTATTTCTTATTTAAATCTATTTTCTTTTTTTGATATAAAAGGTCTTAAATTATTGACCAGCAAGAAAAATCATTTGTTTCAAAAGCTAGATATACAGTATAATTTGATAGATCTGGTTGAAGCAGCTAGAGCCAATAGATAGAAACAAGGCATTTGATAAACTCTTAAGTCATATCAATACATTTTATTTTTATCTGTACTATAAAGTGATGAATACATACATACTTTCATATAAAATAGATTATATTTCATCAAGCTATTTTACCAAAGTAATCGAAATGTAATTGAAAAGTAATCGATGATTACATCATAATTTTTGCTGTAATCGATTAAATTACGATTACATGTAATCGAAAATATCTTCGATTACAGATTACTGTCGATTACTGGAAAAAATGTAATCAATTACAATCGATTACGATTACAGATTACGATTACCCCATCCCTGAGTTGAAACATCAACACAAACTTTCAATATATTACATGGGCTAGTCCTACATTTAAGAAACTCATTTTGAAAGGGTTAAACAATTACTGTAAAATATCATATTATAAAAATGTTATAAGACCATCTTTAATAAAAGAATAATTGGATTAGTTCAATCAATGAACCTCCCTTTCCCCATAAAAATTTACTTCTTTCCTCCCTTGTAACTTATTTGCAATGATTTATACCAATGATTTATTTCTCATAGATTAATAATTTGTGTCATAGAATACAATAATTTTTATTTCTGCATGGTTTCATCTGATGCTTCAGGAAATTATAACACCCCATTTTCACTGTCAATATAAAATCGTTTTATTTCTTTTCTCTTTCAAAATGTGCGAAAACTCTACAAATATTTACCTTTCAGTTAAATCAACAAAAAGTTGTGCATAGCCACAAGAGCAAAAATCATTGACAAATAAAATAGAATTTGTTCATTTTACTTAGGCATAAAAGTTTGCTACACAATTGCAACCTATAGATTTCTGATCACTTATCATAGTAGATGCTGGTTAACAAGGAAATTGCTGTTAATTACTATACAAACAAAATCAATTTTTCAATCCTTTTTTTTCTTTTAGTATTTTATGTTTTTGTTGTTGCTAAATTGTCCATAATATTCTGCATCAAACAAAATAAATTGGTAACATATTTCACACATTAAGTCAAATTATTGATATGGTTCAGGTATTAACTGGTGTTACAGATAACCAAACAAAATCTATGCTTCATATAAATTGTAATTCGGTCAATGTGTTTACATCCCGATAAAATGACAAAAAGTACATTTGTTATTCCCTAATGTAAATGTGTTTTTTTTTTTGTGCCTTTTAAACAGTTGAACCACTGTATACAGGGTTGTAACTAAACAGTTGAACCACTGTACAGGGTTGTAACTAAACAGTTGAGCCACTGTACAGGGTTGTAACTAAACAGTTGAACCTCTGTACAGGTATAGAACCACTAATTCAGGCCCGGTCGGAAAGAACATACAAGAAAATAGTACATATTTTAAACAAAATAGTTCCTACGCATAGCTGTATCTTTGTCAATAGTGGGAATATTTGGGTAGTTTTAGTATCAAATGAAAGCTTGGGGACTTGGGGTCACTGTAGAACCCTTGTTGAAAGTTTTATTTGAATAATAAAGAAGTATAGGAAATTATAATAGGAGGGCTCATTTGGCCTGTTGTTCAGATCAGAAGTTCCTGTTTTTGTACTATCAAACTTCCGGGAACCAGTACGCTCTAATATGCAATTAAAGGTATGTTGAATTTTTCAGCACAAGTCAGCATAAGGTACAGTTTTGACATGAAATAACTGCCACTTTATTTGAACTTAAGATAAAGTAGCCATTTATGCTTGAAATTGCAGAATTTAACATAGAAAGCAATGGGGCTATAAATTAGTGGTTTTATACCTATTACTGACAGGCATGAGAAATTCTATTTTTAGAAATCATACCCTTTACAGTGAAAATTGGTCACATTTGTTGTCAGAAATCATGTTACATTATTTTTTTTATGTAACAATTATGTTAGTGTCAAATTACAGCCCTCAAATTGCTACAATAAGGTATTTTAGCCTTTTTTGTTCATTTAGCATGCACACAGTTAAGATTTTACCTGAAATTTAAATTTTTGGATTATCTAACACTGAAACCAATGAAACTTGTATATTATGACTAGTTTATAGTATAAATATTGTTTTTGGTCAAATTATCTAGTGAGTGTTCATGTTTTATTGTGTTTCTTGGTGAATTATTTATTTCAAGGAAAATTGGTGTATACTTATATAGGAATTCCAAAATCTCACTTGAAATGCATTTTATAATCATTTTAGCAAGTTGTCTAGCTTGGAGATACATAAATTGCTTTGTTGATCCATGTTTATACATAAAAGTATGTTTTTTTTACCTAATCACTCTCCTTTTCCAACATGTAGAAAAAAGGGGGGACAAAATTATCAATTATATTTTATATTCGGACCACTGTATTTGTATTCAAGGAAGAATCTCTGATAAAAATAAGACATATAGGTAAGAACACTGTTATTTGAGTAGATATTAACAAATCAGAACTGGTAAAAATTGAAAAAGTGTCATATCTGTCACTATTAGTATCTATATGTAGTTTTCTTTGTTTAACGCATATGTTACTACCAGTCCAATTTGAGCTTGAATTCAGTGATATAGTGTTTTGACAAAAGCTTTATGTGTTTTTCTATGCTAGAAATAGATCATAGAAGGAAATTAAGCCAAGCAGAAGTCAATATAACAAGTTTGGTGCTGTTATAGGTATAGAACCACTAATTCAGGCCCGGTCGGAAAGAACATACAAGAAAATAGTACATATTTTAAACAAAATAGTTCCTACGCATAGCTGTATCTTTGTCAATAGTGGGAATATTTGGGTAGTTTTAGTATCAAATGAAAGCTTGGGGACTTGGGGTCACTGTAGAACCCTTGTTGAAAGTTTTATTTGAATAATAAAGAAGTATAGGAAATTTTAATAGGAGGGCTCATTTGGCCTGTTGTTCAGATCAGAAGTTCCTGTTTTTGTACTATCAAACTTCCGGGAACCAGTACGCTCTAATATGCAATTAAAGGTATGTTGAATTTTTCAGCACAAGTCAGCATAAGGTACAGTTTTGACATGAAATAACTGCCACTTTATTTGAACTTAAGATAAAGTAGCCATTTATGCTTGAAATTGCAGAATTTAACATAGAAAGCAATGGGGCTATAAATTAGTGGTTTTATACCTACAGGGTTGTAACATGTGTTTTGGGGTCTTTTTAACAGTTAAAACACTGTACAGCTAGGATTATTCATTTGAATTCATTTATTGGAAGAAAAGAGTAGGTGGTAAAATATCTTAGCCCATTGTAATCAGACATCAGGACCTCGCCTTATATTGCTCAGACCAATGACTTGGTCATACTTAAGACTTTTAAGTTGGTATTTGCTGCTTCATGGCTAAGCATGAAACATTTAGAAGTAAGAGTAAACAATGGTTGGCTCAAAGTCAGTATAATGTTTCCTAGTAAAGCAATAGGCCTGCCTGCAGACTGTATCCTTAAAACTGTGAACTTGAATTCAGATAATGGCTCATTCATTTCCTCTATCTATTGATCTTTTTAGAATTTATTAAGGTAATTTTTAGAATTAACTTCCTTATATGTGATATGATGCGTTTTATTTCAATTCTAATTAAAAATTAAAATTCATTAAAAATAATCTTTTCTATTCACTATTAACAGAATGCATTATACTCATTTGATAGAGATACATGTGTTTTTTTCAACAGTCTACATATGTTGTTGGATTGCAGTCTCAATGCCATTTACCTAACATCTCCTTTCATTCATACTTAAAATGAAAATTCCATACAAAATATTTGTTCAAACTTTTATTATGCAAATAAAACTGCAAAGCTGTTTAATTTCAAAAATAAATATCCCACAATTATCTACCTTTCATCTACTAGGACATTAAAAGTCAGTTTTTTCTTTTTTTATTTTCACAGAAAGATTTTCTTCAAGTTTCCTAGGTTGATAAATCAAACATCAATAAACCTGATCAAACCACCAGGTTTTCAATCTAACATAGAAAGTCTTGTTATATTATGGAAATAAACTATTGTTCGTAGCAATATCAATGTCACCTGAATAGACGACCATTTCTATAAGAACTTGGAAACATATAATCCCTCACAACAATGTCTCTCATCACAAAAGACTGCAGCTTTAACATTAAGATTATTTAAATGCTAGTACTTCAACATTCATTGAAATTATTTCAATGGAATTTTCTTTTTTGCTGCAAGCATCCTGTGTCAGTGGAAAAGAACAAAGATAAGCAAGAACTAAAAAACCTAGTGAGAAATCATTCTATTTGAGTTTTTTTTTGTGATGGGTTAAGCTTTGACATATAGCAACAAACAATATATTTCACATAGGTAAGTTGATTGCCAAGAACTAACACTCAGCTCCATATAAATCACAATAGAATCGTTTTACCAAAAACTGGACCTATTTAACTCTATGAAAAAAAATAAAAAACAAAAAGAGAGACATTTTCCAAGTCTATCCTTATGCTATATAATCAGAAGCCATATTCATCTGAATACAAGAACAACATGACAAATGAAAAAAACAAAACTAAATTCTCAGGCACAAAAATAATGAATAAGACAGTTAAACTGTTTATTAGAAATCTTAGCTGTCTAGTATGATGAAGTATAGGTTTCATATGCAGTGTTTTAATGTAACTCTGCCAGCATTGACAACAAATTCAAATTTTGTAAAAAGTCATCAAACACAATTGCCTTGACCTTAGGCCATATCTGGTATTTTATTTGTTAAGCATTAGGTCCAATTTCCCAAACCTACCAATCAGCCAGGAAGAAAAACATATACAACAAGAATGTGTCTATAGAACACCATGGCCAGCTCACACTATCACATTTCCATGTTCAGTGGTTCAAAAAACTTCATGATTTTTTTTTAATATCTCTAACCATTAAAGCATACTGTGGATTCATTATCATTCCTGTGTTACCAATTATCATAGATTTCAATGGTATAGATAAACCACTCATTCCTGGGATACCAATTATCATAGATTTCAATGGTATAGATAAACCACAAAATTAAAATGTTCAACTTAGTACAAATTTTCTATAGGCTTGTATACAGACTTTGGTAAAACAGAGGAAATCATATACCCACGAAAATACAATATTTTCTAATTCCACAAAACGTTAGTACCCACAAAAATCAATCAGTCCTTAGTATCAGCAAGTGGACACAAAACAGTACAAAATGCAACTTTGGCCTATACCTGACCAAGAAAATGTGTGGGTTAAATATCTATGAGACAGTAACGCAAAAATACAAGTATGAATATTCAGAGGTCACCATATGCTCATTCTAACAAAACCCAGAAAAATGCCATCATTGTTAGGAAAGTTCTAATAGCCAAAAGTCTAGACATATTGTGAATAAAGGAGTAGGTCCGATAAGACGTAGGCCCGATAAGACCCCTTTTTGGCCCCAAAATATAGCATTTTTACCAATTTGTCAAAATGTAAACTTTTAACTATTTATTGGAAAGAAGAATACTTCTGTTCCATAAATATGGGCTGTTTTTGACAATGCAATGCACATGCATCAGATAATAGCATCATAAATTCATGCAATATTACTGAAACCTTCACAATTTTAGCATTTGTGCTAATCTTAAGACAGTTTTTGTCCAAAATGGAAGTGGTCGCATTTGTGTTCAGTCTTAATATTCAAATATATGTTGTATTTGATGATAATACATAACATATATAAAGGTTGAGACTGAACACGAATGTGGCCACTTACATGTTAGACAAAAACCATCTGAAAAGAGATGTTTTATGGCATATTTGATAGATTTTTCCTAATTAAGCTTGAATTTGAGCGTCTTTAATGACCAAATCAGTCCAAATCTTTTACATAAACTAATTGAATCGACTGAGGTAGACACTTAAGTGTTTAAAAAATGTCAAAAATCTTTCATTTGATGTACTTCGAATAATAGGCCAAAACTAGCCGTTACCGAACCTTCTCCTTTAACAGTGAGTATCTATTTGTGGATAGTGCACTAGTTGTTAACTCTTTCAGTAATCATACTACAACAGTAGTCAATAGATGAATGAGAATACTGTACATTCAGAAAATTTTGTGTATTTATTATTGAGAATATTGAAAAACTGAGAAAGAATGGAGATTAATTATTGCGATTTCAGGGAATGCTTCATATAAATCATGCTATCAAAATTTAGAATTTTGGATTCTAGAATTGGATACAACCGCAGAGGTCGAACTCTGAACAGTTGGGGCAAGTATGGACACAATATTCAAGCTTGATACAGCTCTGAATTTGGATAGTGATTAAATATTTGACACATTATAGATTTCTGACACAGAATAAATGTATTCAGATAACTAAAAAAATTGAAATGGGACATTTAATCTACTTAATGATCCAATATCCAAAATCTAATTCCATGGTTAGATTCAGCATATAAAAAAAAAAACATGAATTCAAACAAAGTTTAATGTTGGACCCTTTGGACCTATTTAAAAATGTCCAAATATCCAATATACATGGTAAAAACCTCAAACAATTCAAGACTTTAAATTAATCCTCATTGAAATTGGTTAAAAGATTTGTATTTATTTTCAATTGAAGATTTCTTGCTGTTGTGCAATACTTTGCTGTTGCGCAATACTTGTTAAATCTGTTTACAAACTAGATATAATAATTTACACACCTTGTTTGGTGTGTATCTCCTGCCATATCAGTATTTGTTGTTTCTTTATATAGATCAGAAATAATTTATGTTAGAACCAGCTTAGCCAGTATTAGACAAGTCTTGTTTTTAGCCCCTATTTGGCCTCTAGTTTCTTAACAATTAAAGCCACAACCCACAAAATCGACCCCAACCGTCTGCATGTGGTATGGACCTTTTGGTACAATTTCATAGAGATCCATTGACTAATACTTAAATATTTATCTGAAAACTAGAAAAATACCTTTTTTGGCCCCTTTTTGACCCCTAATTCCTAAACAGTTGGGACCATAATTCCCAAAATCAATCCCAACCTTCCTTTTGTGCTATTGAACCTTGTGATTAAATTTCATAGAGATCCATTCCCTTATACTAAAGTTATTGTCCAGAAATAAATTGTGTTTGGACAACGACGACATGATAGCAATATACAAACACAACTTTTTTGCGGTTGTATAAAAACAGATATGAAAAACAACTTTTTATTTGAAACTTGAATATTACCTGAATTATTGCAAATTTAAAAATCAATGGAAATAACTGGAGAAAAGAGATGAAATTTGATAAGAATGACATGGAATTAACAACAGATAATTACATGTGATTAGAGTTTACGTGAGATTCTTCACAAGCAATTAATGGTAACTATGATGTTGACCCATGCATATATTATACAAACTTCATTAGCAGGTAGTGTGATAATACTAAAATCAACAAACAACTCTTTGATCTTTCAGAGCTGTTTTAAATAAGACATCAATATTTCAAAGCTTTTTCTGCTTCAGAGCCAAAACATTTTCAAGCTCAAGTCAAACGTTTAATAATTCTTTAAGATATGTTCTGAGGATATTAAAAGTTCCAATAACGAGAGAAGATATTATGAAGACTTTCATGCAATTACATGTTTACGTTTATCCATTTATCATGTCAATTTCCTTAGGGATCATGTATCATTTGTAAATCGTTGGTCATTTCGCTGTAGGAACTTGTCATAAATTATATATACACCCAATAATCAGTTAAATGATTATTGTTATATTTTGTGACATTTGAGAAAAGTCAGCATTCTAGATTTATGAATAATACATTATGTTAGAAATTTCATTGTAAAATTATCTGATTCTTACTTTTGCTGACAATTTCATTAATAAAGGCTATTAAATGTATTAATAATCAGAGAACCTGCTCTAAAATATTTACAAATAGAAACAGGAAGATGTGGTATGAGTGAAAATGAGACAACTCTCCATCCAAAACACACTTTTAAATATCAATATAAATATATATTTGTATATGTTAAGCATGGCAAAAAGTGATTATGAAATTCCTAAAAAACCTCTGTGGAATAAGTTGATTAAAAATAAAAATAATTTGAAACACAAAAATGTAGAAATACAGGCAGAAGAACAATCAATTATACTGAGGTATTTCTGTTATTGTCAGGTATATCAAAGCATGTAAAAATGCTCTTTGATATTTAAGTTGCTTTAATTTAGAATATAATTTAAATGTAAACTGCACATTTTTGAGTGGGGCATAGAAGCAAATAATGAATACTGATGTGAAAACAAAGCAATACAAGTTCCTGGAGTGTCAATTTTTGTGGATTTCAAGGTTTCCAAATGAATCATGAAATGTAGTGCCTAACAAAATACACATATTTCCATTAATTTCTATTGTATTAACCTTAAAACCATACCATTTTGAAAATGACAATAATCAGATATTTTGAATATTGGAGCCAACAGATACATTTTTACACTGGACATCAATTGATGATATAATATTTCAATTAATGTTAAATTATGTGGATTGTAACCTTTTACTGTACGGGGTCCGAAATATTACAGCCTCTACCCAAATACCATTTTTTTGCTCCATGGCTCTCCATACTTTAATAGGTCAACTGTATGATATCAGTTTTGAAATTGATGCATGTTCCCTCAACCTAAGGTTATTTATTGTCATGTTTCTCAGGTTTAAGGTGCAGTTTAAGCCAAAATATGAACTTCGAAAATTTAAATTGAATAAAACTGTTCTTCCAGGAGGGGTGGGCTTCCCTAGAGTGCCTAAAAATTACAAAATTAGTGTAAACCCGTGGGCATATAACTACTGATCATGTTTAGTATTGAAATGCGATTAGGGAACAACTAATTCCGGTTGCAGATTCAGGTGAAGCCAAAAATCAGGGAAAATTAAAAAAATCCGGATTTTTCGAGGCAGCTTATCCCAACCCATCCCACATCATCACCCCAAATAAATAAATTTGCAAATAAACGGAAATTAAACATTTTCTGAAAACAATTCAGCATGGTAAGAGTCAATAAAATGTTTACATATTTTGATGGCCATTTTGAAAACAGCAGCTGACAAATAACTTTGAAAACAAAAAAAAATTAAACTGTTGACAAATAGATATGTCTCGCCTTTTTGTAATTTTAGTAGTATAATCCAAAAATTGAATCCAAATGGCAATGTTTAAACATGTAAACTATGCAAAACATTCAATGTCAATGAACCATGATTAATGTGCAGGACAAAATGACCTCAATGAAAATGAAAAATATCCATTCTTATAAAACTGCATACCAAATACCATGGACTTAAGTGCCCTTTACACTATCACTAACACAAACTTTCACTTGTGAAAAATGTAAAAGTTCCAAAGTCAATGAACCATGATGAGGGGATGGGGCCATATAATCTCAATGGAGAAGAGACTTGCAAATATTTATACAACTGCATACCGAATATCATTGACTTAACATAAGTGGTTCCTCTTAAACTGATCTAATTACAAACTTTAACATGTGAACTATGCAAAACATCCATCAATAGACCATGACTGAGGCGGCAGAGCCAATTAATCTCCATTGAAATGAGATGTGTAAATACTAATGCATCTACATACCAAATACCACTGACCTACCACTATTGGTTTCCCTTAAACTGACCTAATCACAAACAAGACAAGTCAACTCAGCAAAAGTTTCAATGTCAATAGACCATGACTGAGGAGGCAGGGCAAAATAATCTCCATGAAAATGAGATGTGCCCATGCTTATACAACTGCATACCAAATATCATTGACCTACCACTCATGGTTCCCATAAACTGACCTAATCACAAACTAATGCATGTAAACTAAGCAAAGTTTCAACGTCAATAGACCATGACTGAGGGGGCTGGGCCAAATAATCTCCATGGAAATAAAATGTGCCAATGCTTATACAACTGTATACCAATTATGATTGACCCAACACTAATGGTTACCCATAAACTGACCTAATCACAAACTAATACATTGTTGACGCCTTTGCAAAAGCACGCCTAAATCTCAATTTTTCAACATTGTAAATCATATAGTGAATATCCAATAATCCTTAGCGAAAACCATAAACAAAGAGTTTCAACCACCAGACTGCAAAAACAGTGGAACTTGGTAGAATAATAAACTGTTATCACAGAGATATGTCTTGTAATTTTGATAATGCAAATGTTGAAATTAAAATAGAAATACTTTAACATGTAAGTTATGCAAATATTCAAAGTAGATGAACCATGACTGAAGGTACATGGCTAAACAATCTCCATGGAATGAGATGTGCCAATGCTAATACAACTGCATACCAAATACCATTGACTGATTATAAGTCATTCCCTTTAAACAAACCTAAACACAAACATTAACTTGTAAACTATGTAAAAGTTTCAAAGTCAATGAACCATGATCAGGGGTGGGGCTATATAATCTCTATGGAAACGATACTTGCAAATGCCAATAAATTTGCATACCAAATATCATTGACTTAACATTAGCAGTTCATCTTAAACTGATCTAATCACAAACTAATACATGTAAACTAAGCAAAAGTTTCAAAGTAAATAGACCATGACTTAGGGGGCGGGGCCAAATATTCTCCATGGAAATGAGATGTGCTAATGCTTATACAACTGAACACCAATTAACATTGGCCTACCATTAATGGTTCCCCTTGAACTGACCTAATCACAAACTAATACATGTTAACTTAGCAAAATTTTCAAAGTCTATAGACCATGACTAAGGGAGCGGAGCCAAATAATCTCCATGGAAATGAGATATGCCAATGCTTATACAACTGCATACCAAACATCATTGACCTACCACTAGTGGCTCCCCATAAATTGACCTAATCACAAACTAATACATGTAAAGTATGAAAAGTTTCAAAGTCAATAGACCTTGACTGAGGGGGCGGGACCAAATAATCTCCATGGTAATGGGATGTGCCAATGCTAATACAAATGCACACCAAATATTATTGACCTACCACTAGTGGTTCACCATGAACTAGACCTAATCACAAACTAATATAGTGTTAACGCCGCCGCCGCAAACAGCATACCTATGTCTCGCTTTTTGACTCCGTCAAGGCGAGACAAAAACTTAACATTAATCACTGATCCATGAAATGTGGTCAAGATGACTGACTGACATATGTATTGAGCAAAACCTATATATCCCTGCTACTTCCTAGTGTGGTGTTTAATGATCAAGATCATATATAAGACTGAAATTTTGTTTAATTTTGACATTGTTAATCAAAGCGTGATTCTCCAATAATCCTCAGTGAAAACAATAAAAATATTTCAAGCACCCGACTGCCAAACCCAGTGCAACTTTCCTACCTTTTCATTGTGACATGGCTGACTCCCTTTTCACTCTGACTTTGCTGAGCGATAGTTTAACAATACTTACTGTCTCTTTATAGTACTGGTACTAAGATAAAAATACTTTACACTGAATACTCAAAATATATGAAACAAATGTCTGTTATCCAATAACATTGTGGATTTCATAGTATCATAGTTTTCTACAGCAGGTTGTTAAAATTTCTGACCAGTTGAACAGTTTGATTCGAATTCGTGGGTTTATGTAAACCATGACTTTTAATGTCTAACAAACTATAAATTCCATAAAGGCTTGTATGCAGACTTTGGCAAAACCACATAAATACAATTTTTCCTCAATCGATGAAAATTGGCAACCACGAAAATAAATGAAACCACCCTACATGTGACAACATTTCCAAGGTCTACTTATAAACATCTATTTCACATGTATTGTTATATAGTTTTCTTAAAAACCTTTATAGCAGTATATATACATATTTATTGATCGCTATTTAGTGTACTTTTCCTTTGATCTTTTTTTGTGATAATTTTTCATATTATGCTACTCGCTTGAGATAGAAAATTATCATCAGAAACTAAGGGTACACTTGCCATTGCCAATGTAAACATCAATGACGTCATAAGCAAAAAAGCAATAAACAGGGCCACATCTCATCTCAGGGGTGTTGCCCTTTCATGAGATTGTAGCTGAGAAACACCCTCCCGTTTGAAAAACCATCGATAATCTATGAATATATATATATATAGATCAAGGGTCCGGAAACGGTCATATATGCCAGACATGACCGATTTGGAAACTGAAAAGACCGAAATGATTTATTGGGATTTAGGTCTTTTTTTTTTTTTTTACAGAAATAATTTCGGTCATTTCATTGAGATCAGGGTTTTATCGGTCGCCATTTTGAACTTATTTTTGTTTTCAGGTCATCAAGAAAAATAGATTTGTTTGAGACAAAATAAAAATTTTAATGATTTGTGTTAGTGATTTAATAATATTCATCATTAGTCTGTTGTTTATTCTATAATGTAAGTGAAAACAATGTACAGGACTCTGTCGAGTCACAGCGTGGGGTAAGTCTGGGTTCAAGCCACTAGGTTTGTTTACATAGTAATTATCACCACTTGAGGATAGTAATCAATGTCCAGGAAGTTTGAATTCGGCTTGGGTGTCGTTATTGTCTTGATTAAAGCCATAAAGGCCATGTACACAAATCTCACCTGTAAACACCTGTTAAGCAATAAAAACAATATGGCGACTTGCTGTGCATCAAATTTAACGTTTTAACCATTCTGACCTAGATTTTCCCAAAAAGATATTATTTTATTCATTAAAGAAGACAAATAACACTGTTGACTCGAGAATCTGTCCATTTTTATCCAAATAAAACATATAATCCATTTATAATCGAGCAGCTGATTTGGTCAACGTTTGTTAAATATAGATTTATGTTTACTGAGTTTGTGCATGGAAAATGGGGATCAACATGGGTTAATTGATGATCTTATTTGAAAGATCGATTTTACTGTTAACTTTTCGGTAGGAAATGGCAGATAAATTTAATTAATAGATTTACAAAAGTGGTAAAGCGTATAATTTATAGGAATGCAGAATTAAAAAAAAATGATTAAAAAAGGAATTAAAACTAAATAACGTAATTTAGATTTGAAGCCATACAGCCTATTTAAGAAATATACTCAGCGAATGAACAATCTCGATTTCTTTTTGTTTTTTTTGCACTTCCGATTTTTTGAAACCATCTTACTCACAGAATGTAATGGGCGTTATCCTTTCTTTTGTTTTCCTGGCTAAACTTCCGATTTTTACCCAAGTGAAGCCATACATTCTCTCTGGACTGTATTACAATGCAATTGTTTTTCATTGAACTGTTCTAATTGTGTACAAACTTCTGTTCAGATAAATTATTTATTTATTTAAAATCATGAATTTTATTATTAAATTCAATTGTTATCACTATACCAGACTTGAGTTATTTATTCAAAGAAAAGTTGAATCATAGTTTCCCCTTTTTGATCCTCTTATCGTAAACCAGGTGAATACACATTATCTTGTTGTGTATTAGGTAATCACTTACACTCATCCAAACAGCAGCAATTTGAACAATACAAACAATATCTTGTACATGCAATAAGAAACTCAACACAGTTTATTAATTGGTTTACATAACTTTATTTCAAAATGATGAAACATGCCGTAATTATTCCTCTTTTAATTTATGCAAATTTAAAGGGTTATGCATACGACCTCAGTGATGCAATACACAACAACAAAACGTCTCCTCGTGTAGTTTCTAACTCAGAGACATCACTGTTACTATTAGATCAGGGTACAGTTACACTTGTTTGACCCAATACTTCACAAAAAAGGACTTTACTTGTCCATGTGCAAGACTTGTCACCCTCAGAAAAATGCATTATTGTGCATCACAATATTATTACATCACAAAAAAAAATGACCGAAATGACTTGGGAAAATTTCCGGATCCTTGATATAGATAGATAATCAAAACCTCCTATAAAAAAGATGCTTTAGCATGTATACATTGTTTCTCTTCCGAAAATTATTATCAACAGTGGTGAAAATAACACTCTAGAAAAACCAAATGGTCTACTTTTCGAAGAGTTCAACAGAAATATGTTATTTGTGTTCAGGAAACAGTAACTTTTAATGTATACACCTGCATTTTCTTACAGCATATATGTTTTTGTACTTTTTCTAACCTACCTTTTTCTTGAACTCAGAAGCTCATCTTCAGATTCTTCTGTGGCAGAAATAAACTTCAACTCTCCAGTTTTTGTTCTGACTGCAGTCACCTTTAATAAAAAAATTGCAAAAACGACATCAAACATATAACCACTGACAAAAAAGCTTTTGGAATTGCATGAACATTGCAGCAGATTCCTCTATTGAAAAATTTATTCTATAATATATTTTCCTTCAATATATAGATCATGACCAACTACTTTACATGCTAGTTTTTCAGTATTTGGTCAAAACAACCTAAAAACTATTTTGTTGCAAACTCTTTCAGATAAAAGCATGTCTATAAACTTTTTGTGTCATTATGAAGTTTACAACTGACAAATCTACCTTTTAATTCTTTATAAAAAAAAAGTACAAAAAAATTTGGATGTTTGCCTGGAACACACTTTTGCAAGCACAAAAATAAAAAATTAGCTCTTAATATAAAAAATTTGTAAGGGTTCCACGGAACCCAGTGTCTCGCCTACATTTGCTGTTAATCGCAGGCTCAACAAAAATGAGGAAAAAAATTAATAAAAATATTCCTCTCTATACTATCTTTTGATTGTAAGTAGCTTCTGTCCAAGTTTGGTAAATATCCAGGATAGTTTATGAATCTAATAAATGTTTTAAAAACTTAAACTGCAGACTGTATGTAATGTTAACTGGAAGAAAAACTAAGTCCATTTATAAGTAAAATAAGGAAAAAATGGAACAAAATTTTAACAAAATTTCCTTCTAGATACTAGCTTTTAATCATAAACAAG
Organism: Mytilus californianus; assembly: GCF_021869535.1. Lineage (NCBI taxonomy): Eukaryota > Metazoa > Mollusca > Bivalvia > Mytilida > Mytilidae > Mytilus > Mytilus californianus. Next base: position 3,028,025 of record NW_026262581.1, read on the forward strand.
CTTTTGTCCAAGTTTGGTACAAATCCAAGATAGTTTAAGAAAGTTGTTAAAATTTTAAAAACTTTAACCACAGAGTGAATGTAATGTTTCCTGGCAGAAAAACTAAGTCCATTTATAAGTAAAATACGGAAAAAATGGAATTTTTTTTTTACAAAATTTACTTTTGGATACTATCTTATGATCATAAACAAGCTTCTGTCCAAGTTTGGTAGAAATCCAGGATAGTTTAAGAAAGTTATTAAAATTTAAAAAACTTTAACCACAGAGTGAATATTTGTGGACGCCGCCCTGGAAGGCTCGACAAAAAGGAGATGTGGTATGCTTCCCAATTAGACAACTATCCACCAAAGTTCAAATGAAGTGGATGTAAGCAATTATAGGCAACCGTATGGTTTAAAGACCATCATACATGGGGATGAGGCTCAACGCTTTATGACCCTACAGCCAAATACCTTATATGTGGAATACACACGTCAGTTTTCACTGTTTTTGGTCCATCTAAACTAATCTTTCATATCATTCACAATACCTCACCAAGGAAGTATATTTCTCTAAAAACAGCGTACCTTTTTATCATCTTCTTCATCACTGTCACTATCTTGTACAAGTCCCATCTTAGCATCAATATCAGCACCTGTAAAATGAAAGAACCTTAGTGAGCGCGCTCACATACCCCACCTCCCCACATTGTCATTGGAGAAATAAAATAAGTGTAAGAAAAAAAAATTGTATCAAAAAAAAAAATTGAATCATAATTTCCTGTCAATATGCACATCTACGTAGTATGTCCTTATTATCTGAAAAGGTTTCATGAAATTCTGTTGTGTCGTTTGAGAGGAGTTGCGATGACAAACTGTTGCAGTAGTACATTAAAGTAAATAAGTTCAAAGGGGCGTAACTCCTAGAAAAAGAATTGAATCGTAATTTCCTGGTTTGAGAGGAGTTGCGATGACAAGAAACAGGACTGACGGACTGACGGACGGACGGACGGACAGACAGACAGACGGACAGACGGGTCAAAAACATTATACCCTCCGCGACTCGTTGCGTGGGGTATAATAAAATTAACTATTTAATCATACTTGACATAGTTTATTGTATCAAACATCTTAACTATAGGTCATTTCAAAATTTATTTCTAGCATTACTAGTGCAGATAGGAACTTTTCAAACTCAGTTTATCATAGATTTTATTCTGTCTCATGGACTGATAATTTCTACAGATTTTACTATGAAATATCAGTTAAAATTTAAATATATCAATACGTCTCTTCTTATCCATTATGTAAATAGAAATTCCCATACGTTCTTCATGTATTTAGCACAGCATGATGTAATTTCAACCTTCTGTGTTACTATATAAAAAATTCCAGAAGCATCATGGGTGCATAAGCTCAGATGCTATCTTTCTATATTTGTAGTAGAATAAACAAACTTTTTATTCAAGTACTATTTTTGTGATTCTTGGTGATGAAGACTGTGTAAAATCTGCTGGTAATTTATTTTAAATGTTGGAAAATAGGTAAAGTGACCATTTACCTAATAGCCCAAAAAATCTACAAGGGTCTTGTTCTTTCCATAGGCCAAATTCAAGCTAAATTTGGTGAATGTGGACGTATGGTTCAAATGATATAACGTGGAAATCTAATTTTGCCCCATTTCAGAACAATTACTGCTGTGACCTTTGATATTTGATAGAGGTCTTCTTCATTCCACAGGGCATTATCAATATTTATGGTAAAACTTGTGAAATGGTTTAAAGGGTAACATCTGGACACCATAATTATGTCCAGATCTTTGTCTATCAATAGCTGATGTTCCATTGACCCTTGACCCAAATATTATTAGGGTTTTACCTAATCTCAATGGGCATTATCAAACAAATTCTGCCTACCAGTTGGACATTATTAATTTCAAAACCCAAATTTTGATTTAGTCTATAAACAGCTGCTTTGACTTTGACAGTTAACCTATTTATCTCCAAATCAGAAGAGTATTTCCTCATATCATGGGAAATTATCAAACCAAGATTGGTGTAATAGTTGGACATTTGGTTTAAAAGATAACATCTAGAAACCTAATTTTGCTCAAATTTCAGTTTATCAACATCTGCTGTGATAATGACCTTATGTTTGTTGATCACCAATAGGTATAACAAATACATGCAATAATGTCTGACTACAGCATTATCATTCGTTACTTTATAGATGTGAATTACCCTCTTCTGCTACATAATTTGATGGGAAGTAGCCTTGTTGTCCATCAGGCAGTTCTCCCATCCACCAACTATCACTATCTTTGTACAAAATAGAAATAACATCTCCTTTGAATATGGTCAGCTCGTCTGATCTTTGGGCACGGTAGTTATACAAAGCAATAACCTAGTGAAATACAAAATATTAATCAGAACTGATGACCAAAATTAGACAAACTTTATCTGAAGTAGAGGCAAACAATCATCAGTATTCATTTCTTCTTTGAGTACTGTAAAAACAAATCTTTTTTTCATGGATACTGTTTTCATGCGAGACAGTTGAGCATTTCAGCACAATTTTTTTCACAATTTTCTATCTTAGTGGACATTTTTATTCAAGACATGATTAAAGTTTAATATATTCACATTATTTTTCTACTTATACTACCTACAAAATACTTTACAGCTCACCTAGATTTATTCAACTGAATTTCAATTTGTCAATATATAGTATATCATCCTGTGATATTTCACGTTTGTTGTGTGTAGCAGCAATATATAGTATATCATCCTGTGATATTTCACATGTTGGTTGTGTGTAGCAGCAATATATAGTATAGCATCTTGTGATATTTCACATGTTGGTTGTGTGTAGCAGCAATATATAGTATAGCATCTTGTGATATTTCACGTTTGTTGTGTGTAGCAGCAATATATAGTATATCATCCTGTGATATTTCACATTTGTTGTGTGTAGCAGCAATATATAGTATATCATCCTGTGATATTTCACATTTGTTGTGTGTAGCAGCAATATATAGTATATCATCCTGTGATATTTCACATGTTTGTTGTGTGAAGCAGCAATATATAGTATATCATCCTGTGATATTTCACATTTGTTGTGTGTAGCAGCAATATATAGTATATCATCCTGTGATATTTCACATTTGTTGTGTGTAGCAGCAATATATAGTATATCATCCTGTGATATTTCACATGTTTGTTGTGTGTAGCAGCAATATATAGTATAGCATCCTGTGATATTTCACATGTTTGTTGTGTGTAGCAGCAATATATAGTATATCATCCTGTGATATTTCACATTTGTTGTGTGTAGCAGCAATATATAGTATATCATCTCACATTTGTTGTGTGTAGCAGCAATATATAGTATAGCATCCTGTGATATTTCACATGTTTGTTGTGTGTAGCAGCAATATATAGTATAGCATCCTGTGATATTTCACATGTTTGTTGTGTGTAGCAGCAATATATAGTATATCATCCCGTGATATTTCACGTTTGTTGTGTGTAGCAGCAATATATAGTATATCATCCTGTGATATTTCACATTTGTTGTGTGTAGCAGCAATATATAGTATATCATCCTGTGATATTTCACATGTTTGTTGTGTGTAGCAGCAATATATAGTATAGCATCCTGTGACATTTCACATGTTTGTTGTGTGTAGCAGCAATATATAGTATATCATCCTGTGATATTTCACATATTTGTTGTGTGTAGTAGCAATATATAGTATATCATCCCGTGATATTTCACATTTGTTGTGTGTAGCAGCAATATATAGTATATCATCCCGTGATATTTCACATTTGTTGTGTGTAGCAGCAATATATAGTATAGCATCCTGTGATATTTCACATGTTTGTTGTGTGTAGCAGCAATATATAGTATATCATCCCGTGATATTTCACATGTTTGTTGTGTGTAGCAGCAATATATAGTATATCATCCTGTGATATTTCACATGTTTGTTGTGTGTAGCAGCAGTATGTTTGTACTGGACAAGGGATGATATTACTTTCCAATTTCTTTACAAGTCATTTAATGTAGTTACTTAAATAAGACACGACATACTAGACATTTAGAAATCTTAATGAAACAAAATATTTTTTTTACAAATTACTCTGATTACAATTACCTGTTTGTAACTTGGTACTGCTTTACCAGCAGGAGCCTGGAAACTGAACTGAGCTTTCCCTGGTCCCTACAATGACAAAAAAACTTTCATTCACACATTAGGGTTATCACATACGAGCAATTATCATACATAATCTAAGCAGTATTAAAAATTACATTAAAATAATTAAAACATTTAATAACCAATATTTGAAAAATATATTTAACTATTGAATGCTTCTTCTTGTAATTTTATTTGGGGTGTAAAAGCGTTGACCGAAGTGCATTTTGTTTTCCACGCTTCATACTAAAAATGTGTGCATGTTCCAAAGCTTTCGCAACCCTGTAAAATTACAAAAAGAGGTATTCAATTCATATAACTACATTTTTCTGCTACATCCATGATATTATGAGTTAAATCAAGCCTTTTGTTTGTTTTTCTGTGCATTGTTTTGATGTTGTGGCAGATAGCATGTGCAGTTATATATGTTGCATTTTATACAGAAATAAAATTTAACTACTGGAATACCAATGAAAATTATAGAATCGTATTAAACTGCTACATTATGTAATTATTTAACAATAAGTACATTACAAAGTGAAAAAAAACCAATGTGTGCATCACATCCCTAGGGAATAAATTCCAGATGTATTTTAATAAGCCTATAAATTTAAGCATGAATAAACATTTCTGTTTGATCTATCATTTGAAAAAAAGCTTCTTAAACTAATTTCTAAATATTCATCTTAATAAGTCCATTGCAGGTGATAAAAAGTAATTTTATTTCTCATTACATTTGTACTTACTTTAACTAATGATGTATCAACTTTCATGTAATTATAACGAGACACAATTCTCAAGAAATCATTAAACAAATCTCTGGGTATTTCCCTTATGTCACAATTCATGTGTTAATTTTTAGAAAACGCTTCAAGGAGAACATTCTTACAACTCATTTTAAAAGTTTTATGTAATGCATTTTCAACAAACAATCATTTACTTTTTGATAAACTATCAGATACACATTTTTTTTTACTAGAAACCCGCTATAGCAAACAATGCAGTCTCATTTATTCTGTGTAAATCTTATCAAAGAAAACCTTAACTTTTGAGAGCCTGAATACCTTGTAAACACATACTAATATTTGTATTGTACTAATATTTTTAGATTTTATAGTCTTTAAAACAGCAATTATTAAGTATTGGTCTGTTCCATGACATCTGTAGCTTATGAATTAAAAAACCCAAGTTTCAATTACATGTTGTTTTCCCTTCTGAGAAATCTTTTCAGATTGTTTAAAAACCTTTTAGTATTTTACATAACAGAAAAAACTAAATAGGCCAATCATTAGAGGTCCACACTATTATTGACCAAAAGATTATACAAAAAAGTCCAAGATGAACATATGTATATACAGTCGAAACCATGTTATGTGGCAGTCGAAGGGACACGACCAAAGCATACGACTTATCCGAGGTTCAACTCATCCGAGGTAGAGTGTGTCGTCACAGTATGAGATTTGTGTAAACTAGATACTTTGAACAGTGTGCCTTTTTTCGGTATGGCACTTTATCAATCTCCATATTTTTTGGTCCTTCATAATAACTAAACACACAAGTACAGATACAAATCATGCACAAATAAAATCAATAGTATACACAAATATTTACAAAGGTCAGTCACTATAAATTATGAAATCAGGCCATAATCTTGCCGGCGAAATGACGATTTAAGTCGCCAAAGAATTTTGAAAATCGCTAAATCTCGCCGGCCGACTGACTTCATAGCGAAGTCAAATCGCTATCAAAATCGGTAAAAGGGAGACAACTTGTGATTGACAAGTCTCACAGGTAAAAAAAATGGCGGCTGACAAGGAAACTCGAGATTTTCGAAACGACCCAGGACTAATACTGTCAACGGTCAAATTAAATAAATACAACAACGACTTTGAACATCCTCGGATATAACTTTCAAAACTGTTCAAACGGAAAACTGACCGTCTGTTTAAGTTATCATATTACGATAATTTTCATCTGAGGATGTTGCGTAATCACTCAGCTGATTTGTTTTATTTTTACAACTTACACGAATCGATCAATTTTACTATTCGGTAGGTAAAAGGTTGGAATTAACGGTAGATTTATTATATTGATTGAATAAAAATTGAAATATAAAAGGTAGAAAGACTGCTGATGGATAATGTGATGGCAAACGTACGACACTCGACCAGGTTATGATCAGCAGTGGATTGTTTCTCACGACCATTTCGTTGATATGGATGATATTTTTAAAAAATGATAGTAATTAGCTCTTTGTCGGATAATTAATATGCGATTGAAAAATATTTTCATTTATAGACTTACAATCTTTAACGATAATCTCAATTTACAACTAACATAATGTCCTGGACATTCAATAATGTTTTACAAAATAATGACAAGTGGTGATATAAATTAAATTCCCAGTCATGTGCAATTCAACAGGAAAACTGGGAGTTATATTTTTTCTGGAATTTTAAAAATAAATTGAGGCAGATGCACATGAATTTAATGCATCATAATCATGATAATATTACTAGGCTACTCCCTCATGTCCCAATCAACAAATTTTATTTTATAGAACACAATGGTATCAATAAATAAATAAATAACAACTATATATTGTCTAAACCTTTTTATTAAGAACTTTCTATATATACATTGTGTACAATAACATATGAAAAAACTGCAAGTATATCTTTTATTGAATATAAAACAATTTCCTTAGTGATAAGCACGAAAACACGATGCAACCGAAACGGTAATGGAATCTCACTTCTCCAAGAAATTGACCACTTCTCCCTTCTCTCTCTTGGAAGGAGAAGTCACTTCTCCCTCTTCAAAATCCTAGATTAGGCCCTGTGAAATCACTTTATTATACAAACAAGTATGTTTACTCAGCTTTAATCTCTTTTGAAAATGATTAGATTACATAAGAAATACATCCAATTTGATTTTTATCATTAGGTCTGCATCTTTCAAAAATTCTTACTTTCGAACTTCAAATATCGGGATCAATTTACATTAATTTTACATGGACGAGACTTTTAAATTTACTCGACTTAAACGAGTATTCGAATGAACCGAGTTCAACTCATCAAAGAGTTATTAGGCATTGATCAAAGGGGAATTTTACCGGGACCGAGAAATTACTTCGACTCATCCGAGTTTTTGACACAACGAGGTTCAACTGTGTTTCCAGCTAGTTTCAGTTTCACTAAAAAAAGAAAAACAGGAAAACAATACCCCCAAATTTTTTTATCAATCCTCATTGTAAGAATGTGAAATGGAGAGACAATGGACTAAAAAAATCGAAAAACTGTAGGTCAATCATATCAAATATTATACACTGACTGTGTGAGACCTAGTCAACCATATCAAATATTATACACCTAGAGACCTAGTCAACAATATCAAATATTATACACCTAGAGACCTAGTCAATCATATCAAATATTATACACTGACTGTGTGAGACCTAGTCAACCATATCAAATATTATACACCTAGAGACCTAGTCAACCATATCAAATATTATACACTGACTGTGTGAGACCTAGGCAACCATATCAAATATTATACACTGTCTCAGACCTAGTCAACCATATCAAATATTATACACCTAGAGACCTAGTCAACCATATCAAATATTATACACTGACTGTCTGAGACCTAGTCAACCATATCAAATATTATACACTGACTGTGTGAGACCTCCATTGATAGTCAAGGTCATTAAATACCCAATATAGTAGTAATATAATACACCGACCCAGCGAGACCTCCATGGATCATCAAGGTCATTAAACACCCCCTATAGTAGTAATATAATACACCGACCCAGCGAGACCTCCATGGATCATCAAGGTCATTAAACACCCCCTATAGTAGTAATATAAAACACCGACCCAGAGAGACCTCCATGGATCGTCAAGGTCATTAAACAACCCCTATAGTAGTACAGTCAAACCTGGGTAAACTGGACCCTGAATAAACCAGTTTCCTGTCCATTCTGGCTGGTATTGAAGTCTCATTTATCTCCTTCAAAGTCTTTTTAAAAATACCCCCCTGTAAACCGGAATCTGTGTATTCCTAATTCCGGTCTAATTATGCAGTCCCAATACTCTTAATTACATTAATTATTACCTGTCAAAACCGGTTTGTTTAATTAATTTAGCATGATAACAGTATTGATCGATATGCAATCAAAACATAATTGTTTATACAAGTTGGTTTTTCAGGATAATCAATTAGCAAGGTGTTAAACTGTGAACTTAGAGTAGTGAGCTTTATTATTGAAACGCTTTTAAGTTTTAATTATAATAAACTAAAAGAAATGCCGAATATATCTCAGATAGAACTTACGTTGTAACTTTGATAATTTTTTTCAAATCGCAGAGTAAGAAATTTACAACGTGTTTTCAAAATGCTGGGTTCTCTGTTGTGAAACCTGAAACCAATGACCCTGATAATGAAGAAAACCCAGATGAAAACATTCCGTTGTCACTTTTATGGGTATCATACATTGTACGACAATGTTTAGATCATGATGAAATTTCGTTTGATAAAATTCTTGCTTTTCAATCTATTATACCAACGTAGGAAATGAACAATAGAAGTAAAACGAAACTCTCATTGAACAATTCAAACCACGCAAGGATTCTGATGGAAATGAGGGAACTCAAACTGAAAGTGAAACGGACGAGTAGGAGACTGATGCTACCCAGGTCGATTTGTTATACGATAATACGCAAAACAAAATAAAATTCAGATAACATTTTTTTTTAATCCGGGGGACAACCAATTTCTGAAATTTCTAAAGCCAATGAATACGAAGATTCAAAACAAAGATCGTGCGTAGTTAAATGGTGAAAAGGCAGGGAACACTTGTAATGTTCATGTTACAATATTTTCACACAAATCATGACATAACTTTTAATAAATAGATTATTACGGTATTTGTTTTAATTAGTTCACAATTAACAATGACACAGAACTTTTACTAGCAAAATATCTGACTTCACAAGTCAATAACTTCATGTCAAAATGGAAATGTGAATAAACCAACCCACTGTCCAATCTGGCCCTTTTTCATAGTCCCATAGCCGGCCAGTTTATACAGGTTTTACTGTAATATAATACACCGACCCAGTGAGACCTCCATGGATCGTCAAGGACATTAAACACCCCATTAGTAGTAATATAATACAGAATCACTCCCTTCAACCATGAATTTATACTTCATTCAACAATTAACATTTTAAATGCATACATTTTTTATATGTTTTTTTTTTCAAGTTTGAAATGTTCCATTTCTATAAATTATTCAGTAAACTTTTCGAGTTTATTGATTTTTAAGTCTAGACTTCACGGGTTGATATGAAATCTGTACATATTAAATGTTCTTAACATTTATATTTTTGACACTCAATGCATCAGCTTTTGTTAAATATACAATAACATGTTGATTTTATTATATGCTTTAAAATACAAGGATCTTTCTGTGAGGATTTTTCAGGACTATCAGATACCTATTAAAGGATTATTACTTTTTATTCGACATGTGCGTATATTTTGAGGGAAAAGATGTGAGGAATGGTGGTGTCAAATTATAAATACTTACAGCTGTCATTGATAGTTGTGGTGGCCTGCCTATAAATGTTGGACTAGTACTTCTGGCACCATATCTACCCACTGTAATCATAAACCGGATAAATAATAACATGTGTTTAACGACTTATTACTATTAAAAGGGCATTATCTGCCATTTAGACAAAAAATTAAAGTATGATTTACTTTTGTTGCAAACGTTTTAAAAGGGGAATATTGAAAAAGTCAGTTTGGTTCAATTTGGTAAAAATAAGATCGAAAACATCGCAAATGGTTTTTTGACTTGCAAGTCAATAATTCAACCTCATTGAAGGCATATTCATGTAACCCTAACTTGACCTTTAGTTGTGGATGGGTTACCCATGCTCTAAGCGTGTTCAGTTATTAAAAAATAGAAAATAATGTCAACATTGAAAAGTCAAACAAGGGAACCACCAAGAAGAAAAATTCTTTGACCAAATCAGCCCACTAGAAATCAATCATATTCAGGTAAAACCATGATTTACATTTTTTAAATCTATGACATGAAGTCAAACAGACCTGGAAACATTGTAATTATACAACTCCACGTGCTTCTCAGTCTATTTATATCTCAGTTTATTCCATGCGCTTCTCAGTCTATTTATATTTATGTTTATATCAGGTCAAATGACTGTAGGCAGTCTGGGAGGTAGTATAGATGGTTAATTAGATGGCGTCTAGTCTAAAATATGCATGAAATGCTTACACATTATAACCAGTCCATGCATTGTTAATTTTTTTCTTTTGGACTTTTTGTAATTTGGATTTACAATTTAGTAAGTTATGAATCAAATATGAGAATTTAAGTCAAATCGGTGATCATGAATTTGACAGATAATGCCCCTTAAAAAAGTACCATTCACAAAATCATTAAACTGGATTAAAAAAAATCTCATTTACTAGTAAAACCGTTAAAATACCGATAATAAGTTGACAGTGCAAAAAGGTAGAGTATTCAGGTCCTTTTTGGGAATATTATATAAAGATTATGTAAACAACTTTGAAATACATAGAACAGAAAAAAATTAAATTTATGCAGATTTTCTAATGACATTATGATGTCACAAGTCATTATATTATCTCATTTCATAAAGAGCGGTTAATTAGAAAGAAAATAGCTAAACTTTCAAAAAAACAATATTTTTTAAGAGGTATACCCAATTACAGATTTTTTGTATCAAGCTCTTTTTGATGTTTTTCTTCAAATTTAATGAAAAAGAAGGGGGAAGGTTGACAAAACCTTTAAAATGTACAATATTCATAATCATTGCTGTTGTAGATCATGAAATTTTCAAAGTGATACTTTTTCTTTATTAAGTGAATAGATACCGTCAGTAAATCCTGGCCTCCAGTCAGAATCCCCAGTTTTCATGTACATATTCTGTGATCTAAACTGTTGTTGCTGCATTATACCACTCATGGTCTTTGTTGAATGAGGTGAGAAAGTAGCTGGGGATGCCATCTAATAATAGAAAATAAACTTTAAAGTTTTCATGGCTTAACATAATGTTATGAACAAGTCAAGTCATACATACATCATATACATATACAGAGAACTAGATGTATCAATATGATACATATGCCCATGAACACAACGGTCAAAATAAGGATTATGTTATCAAAAGCAATTCAACTGAAATGATGCTTTAACTCAATACAAGTCGATCCCCCTAAAATTTCCTATGGCCCTAGGCAAATCAAATATTATATAAATAACACATAGCTGAGAGGGTGATAGAGCAGATTGTTACCGCGAGAAAACATTGTCAACTAAGGCGAAGCCAAGGTTGACAATGTCTTTTCGAGGGGTAACAATCTGCTCTATCACCCTGTCAGATATGTGTTATTTGATTTACTATACTGAATGTTCTGTTATTACTGTTGATTAAATTTCAAATTCAAAGTAATAAACTATGACGTCTTGTACATAACAACCATCCGTATTTAATAAAGCAGACACTTGATCAAGCGTCTCCGTGAAGGGTAATAGAGTATTTGCCATAGGATAAGAGTCGTATTTAATAAAGCGCACAATTGATCAAGCGTCTCCGTGAAGGGTAATAGAGTATTTACAATACAATAGAGTAAATTGTCTCCCTCGTATTACCCAATCAAAATCTGGCATTTTGACATGAAGTATAATAAATATATTTATGTTAGAAAGATAAAATTGAGAATATAAATATTCTTTTGAAAGAACTTCAAAATTATTCCTAGAAAATAAACATTCTAACAATGAAAAATGTCCAATTACTGAAGCATGATAAGAAGGTCTAGCCTAAAATTATCTTGAAACTAACTAATGTCACAAAATACCAAATATCAATGGTCTTGTAAAAGTACTTCTTACCAAACATCTATAAAAAAATCTCCAAGAGTTCTTGGTGTAATTGTTGGGTATATTGAGTAACAAAGCTACCAAAGTTCTTCTTTTAAATTCTAGGTCTATTATTTATGTCATGGTTCTTGCGTGTAATGGTTGAGCCTACCATAGTTCTTGGTGCAATTGTTAGGTCTAATGATATAAAAAGAATACCAAATGTCTTTATGTAATTGTAGGGTCCAAAGATCAAATAAACCTACCATAGTTCTTGGTGTCATATTAGGGTCTAATGATCTGAATCCTGTATGTGCAAGTTGTGGCGAGGTAGTTGCTGGTGTCATTCCTGGGAGGTCCAAGGATGGTGTGGCTGCCATTTGGGTCTATAAAAAGAAAACTTGTTTTACAGCATCAACTTATCTGGTATCTATCAATTGTTTGAATCTAATTGTCTTGTTACTGGAATGTCCATTTTTATCAACAGCTTACAAAAGTAAATTCACATACCAAATAAGGTGGACCTTTCCCATACATTTTTTTAGAAATTGATCCTAAAAAAAAAAATCTTAAAGCTTTTGACCTAAACTGCAGAGTATGATAATGAGATCAAGGTTATGTTACACAGACAGACTGACTTATAATCTGTATAAAAAGCAGTGTTGATTCACCATAGCTAATTAATGAAAAAGCAACCTAGTTCAAGAAACTGACCCAAACCAATTCTGGTATGATCAATTCCAGAAGTAGGGGAAGTCAAATTCATAAAACTAAATTAAAATTAATACCTTTAGACAATGACTGTCTGACACCTTCTTACTATCAGCTACTTCCATACAAATTGTAGGTAGCCCAGAGGCCAGATAGGATAATTCTTATAATTAAATTTTATGCTATAACCATTACATTAAGAGTTATATGAATTTTTTTGTTTGTTTTTCTATGCATTGTCACAAATAGCCTGTGCAGTCATGATAGCTGTTGTATTTTATATGGAAATACAATATGATATTGGAATGCCTCACGATTGAAGTCAGCCAATCAAAATTATGGCATCTAATGAAACATAACTGTAATGTAATTATTTAGATATATGCAAATGCTCACTTAGCAAGTCTATCATCCTACAACTTTTGCAAAGAGAAAAAATAAAAACTTACTGTAGCACTATGAAGTTTCCTTAATACTTTTTCATATCTTCCTGCAGTATGGGCATTGAATTCTTCCTTGTTGAATATCATGGATGAAGGATTTGTTGTTAATTCCTCTTTTCTAGGAGAACTATAAAATATAAATGATGCCTTTTAAATCTACAATTGTAATGAATAAAGTCTGGATATTTTCAAGAAATTGAAATGCATCGAAACCTATATATTATTGTTATAAAAGGAATGATGTTTTAAAATACTTGTATAATAACCTTTTTTATTGTACGGCAACTCGTACAAAAGAAAAAAACATGAATACTGGGGTGGGGGTACAATGTTTAACATGGCCATTTCCTTGGGATATCACTATATTGGAGAATACATAGCTAATTTTATGCTCTTCTACTAATATTATGATGTTTAATATTTTACATATAAATATATTTACCCAGGCATAATAGTTTCCTCATGTTCTCTAATAGGTTCAGGGGATATATGTCTCGGAGATAAGCCTGCTTCCATCTGGGCAACTGAAATTCATAGACATTGCTCAGTTACACATACATTTGTCAGATGCTTATTTAACTCTTACTCAATGTACATACATACTGACATATAGTACTGTGGATTCATAATTATTTGTCGATTTCATGGGTATAGCTTAACCACGAATTTAAATGTTCCACGAAGTAAATATTGTTTTTAAGGTTTGTATGCGGACTTTGACAAAACCATGAAATCTAATATCTACAAAAATACAAATTTCCTCAATCCACATAAATTGGTATCCATGAAAGTAAATGAATCCACAGTACATTCTAAACTTTCCTAAACAGTTACTTTGTTACATCATGAACAGTTTGGTTAGATTTTATCCATCATTTTTATTTTATATAGATATTAAATATTTCTGACCAAAAGACTACCAAGCTTGTGTTTTTCATGTCAAGTAATTATCTTCATTTTTTTTATCTTCTGTCTTCAAATATTTAAAGTTTGTTAAATAATTTTGTTTAGGTCTTTTTCTAAAAAATATTTTACAATCCAAGACAAATGACCAATTGATTTTCAAGTACCCACAGTAATAGGTTTGAATAAGAATCTTTCTTTTGTCCTTTATGAATTTCTAGTTAAAAGTTAAATGAGAATGTATAAAAAAAGAGAAATTTGTTTACAGTATACTTATAAACTATAAATACAACCAGTAAACAGATCATAGATAATATTTCCTATAGATTATGTCACACTGTGAATTGCCTTTCAAGAATAGGTGTAATAATAGTTTTTGACAATTATCTTGAATTGCTAGAAATTACTATTTGTTAAGAATTTGTAAATGTATGCAGTTATTATGGTGAATGATTTTATGGCTGACAATAATACAAGATAAATAAACTGAATAGAATGTTAAATTATTGAGGTATTCATCCTGGCATTAATTTAAAATACCACTTTAATTTCTGAATCTACAGCATTTTTTTGAAAATAAATGACTATATTTTTCATAGATGACAAAGACTACTGTAAAATTGATTCCAAAAAAATAACTTCAAATTCAGTATTTTGCATACATGGAAGATAAAAAGTTGCTGAAAGTCCCCGAAACACATGCCTTACATTACTGTTTTACTCTGTTATTAAGTACCCAATGGGAAGTAACTCTTTCCTTTTACAACAAGTGACCCTACATACAGATAATTACCATAATGATAATCTACAGCCAGGGGAAAGTAACTCATATTCTAAAGTAACCTCTTTAAGAATGACTACTTACTGTGTGGATCATAGTTATAAATAATGATAGGTTGGTTTTCCCCTACTGAACACATGGCAATCATGTGATCTCGAGGATGATAATCTACATCTGTTACAGGGTTTCTGTAATTCAGGTCAGTGTACATCACCACTTGATCACCTGTAATTAGATAACAAAGAAATGATTATATCAAAAGTTTGTATGGTTTTTAACATATACATGTTCTTAAATTGTTTTCTGTTCTTTCTGAAACTGAAAATATACTTTTTTCTTAATGGTATACAAAATATTTTTGAATGAGGAATAAACACATTGCTGAATTTACTGTGAAAAGTAACAACTTCATCCTCAAAATTTTTAATTTGTGAATACTGTAAACCAACTAATTTTCACGAGTAGAAAAATAACGCGAATATAAATCGTCGAGATTATGTAAAACTTGGATCTTTCCTTATTTAACTACATCAAATAAATTAGAAAATCGCGAAATTAAATTGCCGCGAAGTGGACTAGAAAGGGATAAACGCGAAATAAAGTATCCGCAAAAATAAGTTGGTTTACAGTATTTGTTCTGAAATTTTTAATCATTCAGTAAGCGTTTTAAATGACAAAATTTCAAATTCAACTAATCAAAAGTACATAAATAAAATCTGCTTTTAAAAGTTTTCTATGCTTTTATAAACAAAACATTAATACTGTGATTTTTTTTTTCACTCATAAAGTCTCAATATTACTTTGTTATACCTGTTTCTGTATGCCAAGCATAAACCAAATTATCCTCACTCCCAGAGAACACAAACGATCCACAGGGGGTAATTGTGCTTCTAATCTGTTCACGGAAGTTCAAATGACCTATATACTTTTGCATCACTCGTTGACTGTGGAAAAAAGAAAGGTAAGTTCACCAGTTGTTTGTTCTAAGCATAAATGTGATAGAAATAATGATTTCAAATGCAGAACCTTCCAGGGAAAAATTAATTGTAATATTTCTTAAATCTTTGTATTGATTTGCTTCAGTATTTCTTATTAATAGCCTCAACAAACTTTGTTTCATAGTTTCTGTAATTTAAGAATATACCAAGTGTGTTCATTATGTTTAACCTTTCTGTATAGTTCAATCTCTTGTTTTCTGTTATCTGTTCATATATTGTCTATTTTAATATCCATTTTGTTTTTCCTGTTATTCTTTTGATTTAGGGTACCTTACTATCCCTAGGTATTTTGAAGTTCTCTCCCAGGCTCCAGTTTTGATTTAGGGTACCTTACTATCCCTAGGTATTTTGAAGTTCTCTTACTGGCTCCAGTGTGGGCAAAAATTACACTAAAATGAGACTCTACTGCTTTCAAATTTTCATAGATGACTTGAAAAACTTCATAGAAAATCTAATTTTATATCTTGTGCTAAAGAACAATATTCAATAATACAAAACTTACACTCTAAGATCTACCATGCGTATTATGTTATCTCTGCTATGCACCAAAAGTCTACGTCCACTGTGATGAAGTTTTAAATGATTGATGGGTGTGTCCTACAACAATGTCAACTCTTTTTCAATATATGAATCTATATAAAATCATATAAATTGATTTCTCTAATATTTACCCAATATATCCTCTTCTCGACCTGGTCATTATTTTTATTTAATCAAAATGTGGTTTGTTTGATCACAGTCCTTCATTGGTCAAAATTCTATTATGACATCAAATTTTCTTGTTTTCTTCTGAATATCCTATTGTGATGTCATGTAAAAGGCGACCGTGCCTGATGACGTCACAAAGAAAGAACACATCTTTTTGCAAATCATTCGAAAAGAAGATTAAGACTGTCTATTATGTTGATAGTCCTAAATATAAAGCTTTACTACAACTATCACATAAACTTTACATGATCCAAGAAAATGAGGTCAGGGTCATATAAACCGAAAGAGAAATACATGTACACCTTACAATCATTCAATACACTAAATATAGTTGACCTATTGCTTATAGTTTCTAAGAAACAGACTTAACCAAGACAAAGTTCAGCAGGAAAACTTAACATTGACCAATGAGCCATGTAAATCAGGTCAAGGTCATATGATATTTGGCAGACAGACATAAACACCTCATAAACATTCCATACATCAAATATAGTTCACTTATCAAAAACAGTATAAGAATAAAAATGGAACAAGACACAAAAAAATTTACACTGAGCAATGAACTGTGAAAATCAGGTCAAGGTCAAATGACACCTGCCAGCTAGACATGTACACCTTACAATCATTCCATACACCAAATATAGTAGACCTTTTGCAAACAGTATGAGAAAAACAGACTAAAACACAATAAAATGCTCCGCAGGGCGCAGCTTGATACGACCGCAGAGGTCGAACCCTGAACAGTTGGGGGAAGTATGGACACAACATTCAAGCTTGATACAGCTTTGGATTTGGATTGTGATTAAATATTTGACACAGCATAGGTTTGTAACACAGATTGAATGTGGTCTAAGAACTTAAAAATTTTAAATTGGACATTCACCTATTATGGTCCAATATCCAAAATCTAAATACATGGTTAGATTCAGCATATCAAAGAACCCCAAGAATTCAATTTTTGATGAAATCAAACAAAGTTTAATTTTGGACCCTTTTGACCTCAATGTGGACAAAGTTGATAACGGGGGCCCAAAAATCAAAAATCTAAATACATGGTTAGATTCAGCATATCAAAGAACCCCATATATTCAATTTTTGTTGAAATCAAACAAAGTTTAATTTTGGACCCCGATTTGGACCAACTTGAAAACTGGGCCCATAATCAAAAATCTAAATACATGTTTAGATTCAGCATATCAAAGAACCCTAAGAATTCAATTTTTGTTAAAATCAAACTAAGTTTAATTTTGGACCCTTTGGACCTTAATGTAGACCAATTTGAAAACGGAACCAAAAATTAAGAATCTAAATACACGGTTAGATTCGGCATATCAAAGAACCCCAATAATTCAATTTTTGATGAAATCAAACAAAGTTTAATTTTGGACCCTTTTGACCTCAATGTGGACAAAGTTGATAACGGGGCCCAAAAATCAAAAATCTAAATACATGGTTAGATTCAGCATATCAAAGAACCCCATATATTCAATTTTTGTTGAAATCAAACAAAGTTTAATTTTGGACCCCGATTTGGACCAACTTGAAAACTGGGCCCATAATCAAAAATCAAAATACATGTTTAGATTCAGCATATCAAAGAACCCTAAGAATTCAATTTTTGTTAAAATCAAACTAAGTTTAATTTTGGACCCTTTGGACCTTAATGTAGACCAATTTGAAAACGGAACCAAAATTTAAGAATCTAAATACACAGTTAGATTCGGCATATCAAAGAACCCCAATAATTCAATTTTTGATGAAATCAAACAAAGTTTAATTTTGGACCCTTTGGACCTCAATGTGGACCAATTTAAAAACGGGGCCCAAAATCCAAAAACTAAATACACGGTTAGATTCAGCATATTAAAGAACCCCATGAAATCAAGAATAAAACCCCATTGAAATTGGTCAAGAAATAAGCAATTTATAGGAAGTATCTTCTTTTGCACAATCCTGTGCTATTAAATATTTCTTGCTATTGCGCAATACTGTACAATTGACAATTTCTTGCTATTGCGCAATATTGTGCTATTGGATATTTCTTGCTATTGCGCAATACTGTGCAATTGAAGATTTCTTGCTATTGCGCAATACTGTGCAATTGAAGATTTCTTGCTATTGTGCAATACTGTGCAATTGAAAATTTCTTGCTATTGCACAATACTTATTATATAATAATTTACACATCCTGTTTGGTGTGTATCTCCTACCATATCATTATTATTTGATTTTAAATATAAATCAGAAATAACCAACTTAAAATGGAAAATTTTAAAAGAAACAAAAAAGGAAAAAAATAAAAAAAAGGAAAAAAAAATAAATCCCCCCCAAAAATTTTTTGAACCCCCATTATGATTCATCACCCCCAAACTCAATCCCAGCCTTCCCTTTGTGGTATGGTACCTTGCAGTACAATTTCAGAGAGATCCATACACTTGAACACAAGTTATTGTCTGGAAACTAGAAAAAAATGTGTTTTTTGGCCCCTTTTTGGCCCCAAATTCCTAAACGTTTAGGGCAATTACCCCCAAACTCAAACCCAGCTTTCCCTTTGTGATATGGAACCTTGTAGTACAATTTCAGAAAGATCCATACACTTACACACAAGTTATTGTCATGAAACTAGAAAAATGCTTGTTTTTTGCCCCTTTTTTGGCCCCTAATTCCTAAAATTTGGAGGCAATTACCCCCAAAATCAATCCCAGCATTCCTTTAGTGATATGGAACCTTGTGGTACAATGTCAGAGAGATCCATACACTAACACACAAGTTATGTCTGGAAGTTACAAAAATGCTTATTTTTGGCCCCTTTTTGGCCCCCAATTCCTTTACTGTTATTACCATAACCCCCAAAATCAATCCCAACCTTCCTTTTGTGGTATTGAACCTTGTGGTAAAATTTCATAAAGATCCATTCACTTAAACTAAAGTTAGAGTGCGAAAACCAATGTGTCTTCGGACGACGACGACGACGCCGGACGACGACGACGACGCCAACGTCATACCAATATACGACCACAAAAATTTTTTTGCAGTCGTATAAAAACTTAAGTAAAACCACCAAACCATGAAAATGAGGTCAAGGTCAGATGACACCTGCCAACTAGACATGTACACCTTACAATCATTCCATACACCAAATATAGTAGACCTATTGCATACAGTATAAGAAAAACCGACCAAAACACAAGAACTTAACACTGATCAATGAACCGTAAAAATGAGGTCAAGGTCAAATGAAACCTGCGCGACTGCATATAGATCATAAAATATTTCCATACACCAAAAATAGTTGACCTATTGCATATAGTATTAGAAAAAAAGACCAAAACTAAAAAATTTAACAATGACCACTGAACCATGAAAATGAGGTCAAGGTCAGATGACACCTGCCAGCTAGACAGGTACACCTTACAATCATTCCATACACCAAATATAGTAGACCTATTGCAAACAGTATGAGAAAAACAGACTAAAACACAAAAACTTAAGTTAAACCACCAAACCATGAAAATGAGGTCAAGGTTAGATGACACCTGCCAACTAGACATGTACACCTTACAATCATTCCATACACCAAATATAGTACACCTATTGCATACAGTACAAGAGTGCACACGCTGAAATGTCTCGCCTTCTTTACTAATCATTGATATTATGTTGATAGTCCTAAATATAAAGCTTTATTACAACTGTCACATAAACTTGACATTAACCAAGAAAACTAAACATTGACCAATGAACCATGAAAATGAGGTCAAGGTCAGATGAACCATGCCAGGCAGGCATGTACAGCTAACAATTCTTCATTACAACAAATATAGTTGCCATATTGCTTATAGCAATGTATAATTTAAGAAAAACAGACCAAAATACAAAAACTTAACACTGAGCAATGAACTGTGAAAATGAGGTCAAGGTCAAATAAAACCTGCGCGACTGACATATAGATCATAAAATATTTCAATACACCAAATATAGTTGACCTATTGCATATAGTATTAGAAAAAAAGACCAAAACTCAAAATCTTAACTTTGACCACTGAACCATGAAAATGAGGTCAAGGTCAAATGACACCTGCCAGTTAGACATGTACACCTTACAATCATTCCATACAC
Source organism: Mytilus californianus (assembly GCF_021869535.1). NCBI lineage: Eukaryota > Metazoa > Mollusca > Bivalvia > Mytilida > Mytilidae > Mytilus > Mytilus californianus. Next base: position 3,048,794 of record NW_026262581.1, read on the forward strand.
CAAATATAGTAGACCTTTTGCAAACAGTATGAGAAAAACAGACTAAAACACAAAAACTTAAGTAAAACCACCAAACCATGAAAATGAGGTCAAGGTCAGATGACACCTGCCAACTAGACATGTACACCTTACAATCATTCCATACACCAAATATAGTAGACCTATTGCATACAGTATAAGAAAAACCGACCAAAACACAAGAACTTAACACTGATCAATGAACCGTAAAAATGAGGTCAAGGTCAAATGAAACATGCGCGACTGCATATAGATCATAAAATATTTCCATACACCAAAAATAGTTGACCTATTGCATATAGTATTAGAAAAAAAGACCAAAACTAAAAAATTTAACTTTGACCACTGAACCATGAAAATGAGGTCAAGGTCAGATGACACCTGCCAGCTAGACAGGTACACCTTACAATCATTCCATACACCAAATATAGTAGACCTATTGCATACAGTATAAGAAAAACAGACCACAACACAAAAACTTAACTATAACCACTGAAGCATGAAAATGAGGTCAAGGTCAGATGACACCTGCCAGTTGGACATGTACACCTTACAGTCCTTCCATACACCCAATATACTAGACCTATTGCTTATAGTATCTGAGATATGGACTTGACCACCAAAACTTAACCTTGTTCACTGATCCATGAAATGAGGTCGAGGTCAAGTGAAAACTGTCTGAAAGGCATGAGGACCTTGCAAGGTACGCACATACCAAATATAGTTATCCTATTACTTATAATAAGAAAGAATTTTACATTACAAAAAATGTTAACTTTTTTTTCAAGTAGTCACTGAACCATGAAAATGAGGTCAAGGACATTGGACATGTGACTGACGGAAACTTCTTAACATGAGGCATCCATATACAAAGTATGAAGCATCCAGGTCTTCCACCTTCTAAAATATAAAGCTTTTAAGAAGTTAGCTAACGCCGCCGCGGGATCACTATCCCTATGTCGAGTTTCTGCGACAAAAGTCGCAGGCTCGACAAAAATTATTAGAGAAACACATTCCACCACCAAATCTTGTGCAATATGATATATTTATCCACTCTCGAGAGTTAAATTATAATTATTTAGGACGGTCGGTGAGCCTCCCGTTTTAAATTTGAAAATTTAACTGTCTCAAGTAAATAAATATTGTACAACACTTGATGCAGTGGTAAAATCTATATATAAACATCAGATTACTGTTTTAATATGGCCTACTGGATTGCCTGTTTTCCTGGTGCAAGTCGGTGTTTCTCTCTATACTCAGACTTACTCCATCAATAAAAACTGACAGGCATGATATAGCCAAGAGTGGTAAATATGCACCAACAATCAATCAATCAATCAATCAATAATAAGGCATCTTCAGCTTTTTTGTTTGTAAGATTTATACATTATAAGAAATGAGCACAAGTCTTATGTGTGCTTTGAGAAACAATGTCCAGTACCTGGGGCACAAGTTTTTTTATTCTTTTCTAGGTTCAACATTTTATTTAAATATACTATTAATATTCCAAATCATTGCTGAAATTAAAGATGAAATCAAAATGATAATTATTCTTTATTCTTTATAATTTTGTTATAAATATCAGTAAACAAACAAATTGTGATTGTGTACATTTTTAAAAGGTTTTTCTTGCTCTATACCTATACTGACCTTTAATTCTGGATCTGATATTGTATGGAACAATGTCCAGTCTCTCATGAAACCTGTAAAAATAATCACTAATGTTAAGAGAAATGTAATATGAATACTTTCCAAATCTTAAGCTTCATTTCCTATTTTTTTTTTTGCATTTTCCTTTCAACATGAATGTTCCACTTTAATATTAGACTAAAATTTCAACAACTTTGCTTTTCTCTACATTTTTTTAAAACTGTAGTTCCTTTGTACTTTATCCGTCTTCCTTAGCATGTTAGTTTTTAAATAAGTGTCACTTTAAGTAGTAATGTCAGAGAACATTATAAAATTAAAAAAAATACCTAATAGTCAAAAATTAGAAATAAATGCAGAATGTGTCCATGGGACACTGATGATGCCCCACTTGCATATAATGTTTTAAAGGGCAATAACTCAAACTTGATCTGTGTTTTGTGGTAATAAGCATTGCGTATAAGTTTCAAAACATTTGGTTGAGGCAAACTAAAGTTAGAGAACAGAAACCAATTGCCGGACGTACGTATGGACATAGACGAACTTAGGTATTGACGTACAGACAGTCAAAGGTAACACACAATGCCCCCTCAGCTGTGGCGGAGGCATAAACATATCTAATGCCGGTAGTTAAGAGAATGAAAGGTACAATTTGCCAAAAATTAAATTGTGTGATTAAGATTTGACATTTATTTTTCAACTAAGTGTTTAAAAATTATATGCAAATATATCATACTATTTCTAGAGTTTGCTGTGGTCTTTTTGGCCATTTCATTACTAAATTAAAGCCATTACATTTTTACCTAGCCAAAATTCATTACACATTTGTTCATAATACGCAGACTTTTTTTTTTGCAACAGGAATTCAGGAAAAAACAATTTTTGGCACTTGTTGAAAACATCCGGTGAAACTCCACTTATTTCAAGTCATGTTTGATTCTTTGCTGTATTTTCATTGAAAAAACATGTTTTCCATCATCAAGTAGAAGTTGAAAATATTTGTAAATGATTCTAGAACCCTGCATGAGTGTTAAAATAAGCCAAAATCACAAAAAAACACTAGACAATTGTGTTTGTCATTAACCACCAGAAATATGAAAAGAATGTGTAAATCGCAAAGAAATACTGAGACTGTTCATAAATTCCACACTTAACAGATATTAGAAAAAAATATGAGTTTGAAAGTAAAACAGTCCTTTAGTAAAATATTGTTCAATTTATTCATCACATTTTAAAATGTTTGAAGGACCTGTAGCTGAAACAAATTAAATACAGCAGTATGAAACACCAAATCTGAAAGAATAACCAATTACTTTTTGTCATTATGCAATGCAATGAAAAGAAAGGAGAAATTTCTAATGAAGGTATTATATTTTGATATTTACCTGTAAATATTAGATTTTTAAATTAAAGTTGCATATTAATATAGAAGGTAAATTATTAAATTATTTGAAAAGAAATGAAAAGAAGTAAGAGAGCCCTCTACAATTTCAAGAACAAACATGGCAAAATGAAGTTTTTCTCTTATTTCTTGGTTATTGTACTCTATAATCTGCACCCCTGCCTGGCATTTTTTTAATTTTGGAGTAAAAAACCATGGATTATGCATGCCCAAATAGGGTAGTTTTTGAAATAACATTTGAAAGCTTCATTCTAAAACAAAGAAAAGCAAAACTAGCCATGTCAATGGTATTGTTTTATCTTTAAAGACACTTTAACTGCAAATTTGAATTCACTCACTGCACTCAGTATACAATATTAAAAAGCCATCTTTATTGGCAATTAAAACAATTAAATTGTGCAAATTGTCTGATAGGTGTATTAATACCATTACCCTGATTGAGTTATAGAGTATAAGTTAATAACTTAGTTATTAATGAAGTTGTAAGGCATTTAATGAAAACCATTAGAAGGCTGGCTTGCTTTCTGATGACATTATATTTACACATACCTACTTTTCTATAAATTGTGTGTACATTTAATACCCATAAATTCAAGGAATAAGTATTGCATTTGAATACTGAGGTACTTTTAAAGCTTTTTTTATCACAAATCAATTTTACAACTCCAATTTGATTTTGTAGCATGTGAACAACTTGTAGGTGGAAATAAAAAGATATTTTGTGCAACTGTAAAACCAATGATTGATGTATAGTTTAACTTAAAATTTTCAATCATTTTCAATCATGGATTTTTAGTTTTTGACCCTGTCAATTTTATCAAAATCATGAGAAAACTGTATGAAAATCACTTGGGCTGTGCAGAAATTATCAGAAAATTTTGTGCAACGCACAGAATATTATTCAGAGTTCTGTATATGAATTGAATGTTGCACTAAAATTACACGAGTTTTAGCGCACTGCATAGGTTTTTACAAAAACTAAATATCATAATCTAAAAATAGAAAACACTAAGGCTTGATTAAAATGTGCAGTCCAAAAAGACTGCTCAAAACCAAGTAAGTCACAATGTTCTCATTGATGTAAGGGGGAATAAAACATATACTTAATTTGAAACAGACACTCATGACACTTTTATATATTAATATAGAGTTGTAAGACACTACTGTTAATCTGTATTCCACTTCCACACTCAAAAATACATACCGCTTTTATTCTGGTCTGTAAAATTATAAGTTTGATACACAAGGACATTATATGGTAGCTGAAAAGGCTTATTATATAAAAGGCAAAACAAACAAAAAACTTGCAAAAGCATTTTAGTCGAAATATGACAAAAGAAATAATATTTAACACCGCATATATAAAACAATTTGAAAACTGCACTCAATGAAAAAATAAAAAAACAAAACAAAACAAAATATTGTATGGAACAATGAACCTAATCCCTTTCCGCAAAAATAATCTAAAATTGAATTGATCACAAGTTATACTTGTTTGTTAAATTTGGTAGTTTTAACAAAAACAAAGATTCCAACTCTCTAATGTAAAGTTGAATTTAGAAAAACATACATGGGACCCAGGGAAGGCAATTTGAATTTGCCACTCTGGATGGTTCTGAAATATACATAGATATAAAAATAAGAAGATGTGGTATGATTGCCAATTAGACACTATCTACCAGAGACCAAATGATGGCCTTCAACTATGAGCAAATCCCACACCATATAAAAAGCTAAAATGGCACGTCCTGAAAAAATGTATATCTACTCAAATTCCTTCTACGGGTGGTTACTCTATTATTCAAGTGCCTTTCCTGGGTACAATAAAATTGAGAATGGAAATGGGGAATGTGTCAAAGAGACAACAACCCGACCATAGAACAGACAACAGCAGAAGGTCACCAACAGGTCTTCAATGCAGCGAGAAATTCCCGCACCCGGAGGCGTCCTTCAGCTGGCCCCTAAACAAATATATATACTAGTTCAGTGATAATGAACGCCATACTAAACTCCAAATTGTACACAAGAAACTAAAATTAAAAATAATACAAGACTGACAAAGGCTAGAGGCTCCTGACTTGGGACAGGCGCAAAAATGCGGCGGGGTTAAACATGTTTATGAGATCTCAACCCTCCCCCTATACCTCTAGCCAATGTAGAAAAGTAAACGCATAACAATATGCACATTAAAATTCAGTTCAAGAGAAGTCTGAGTCTGATGTCAGAAGATGTAACCAAAGAAAATAAACAAAATGATGTCTGTTTTAATGGAACAACCCTTATTAGTTTCAGGCCCATTTCCATCACAGGATAACTTATACTATTTCTAAACTTGTGTATCTGAGAGATCTTTATTAAGTTTAATCCAAAACATCATGTTCAGTGCAGTAAAAACTTCAATACCAGCTTAATTATACTAATCTTCTGTAGAATGAAAGATAATACTGTGTCAATTGATTTACACCCACATCTTCTTATATTCACATTTAAAAGAAATGTGGTAGGTGTTTGCAGGTTGAAATCACCACTTCCAATCTAATGCATTTCAAATAATATCTTCAAAAGTGTAAAACAAAATGTTGTCATTGGCTAACAACGCTCAAACAACGGAAATTAAACCAATGATTTGACATTACTTTCATTTTGGGGTACAAACAATGGAATTACCCATAGTTCTTTAGATTTTCAAACAGTGAATAATAAATTACTACTGTGTATGATATGGGATAAAATAAAGTGGTTTTTAAGTAGAACATTAAAGGTGCTACATTTATAGTTTCATTACACACCTTTATGTAATTTTGATAGTATAATGCAATTGTTAAAACTTAAAATGGCAGTACTTGAACATGTTAATTATGCAAAACATTCAAAGTCAACGAACCATGACTGAAGGTGGAGGGCAAAATAACCTCTGTGGAAACGAGAAATGCCAATGCTTATACAACTGCATACCAAATACCATTAACTTATCATAAGTGGTTTCCTTTAAACTGACAAACACTGACTTTAACATGTAAACTATGCAAAAATTTTAAAGTCAATAGATCATGACTATGGAGGCGTGGCCACTAATCTCCCTGGAAATGATATTTGTGGATGCTAATACCACTTTATAACAAATATCATTAGCCTACCACTAGTGGTTCCCTTAAACTTACCAAACACAAACAAATACTTGCCAACAGTAAACAGCATGCCTACTTCTCACTTTTTCTACTTTCTCAAGGCGGGAAAAAAATTAAATACAATCAAGCATTAATAAAGCATAATTTGTTAGGCTGCAATACTAAACATTAAAGTAAATTGTATGATATAATGGAATAATTTCACTTCAGTTACCTCTATGGTGTGGCTGTTCTGTTACAAACACATTCCAGATACTGATACTTCCAATACTGTCTGCAGAGTACATTTTCTGTCCATCACTATCAAAACATACAGAATTCACATATCCTTTGTGACTCTCTATTTCTTGCTTTAGCTAAAATTATAAAACCAAAAAAATATATATAATTATCGTGGTATAGTGGTATAAATTATTTATCAATCATTCATACTTAATTTAATTTTAACCAATTTGAGAAGTATAGTTGAGAAAAATATTTTAATGAATTCTGACAACAATTCAAAGTAAAGAAAAGAGAATTTCAGGAAAATGAAAAATCTAAAAATCTAACTTACATCATCAAAATTGTACATCAGCAAGCATTCTGAGAGTATTGCATGGCAATACATAGTCCCCTACCGGTTAAAAATTCATTGTACTGGAACAAAATGCTAATTTAATCAATAACTTGTCATGTTGTAAACTACATAACAAATATTAAGTCAATATCATCAAGCATGAGGAAAAAAGGTGTGGAAAACTGATTATTTGAGTGAATTTTCCAAGTCCAAGGACCATAACTCTGCACAAAATAATCAGACCGAAACAAAATTTGAACTTGATCTGTAACTTGTCATGATAAAACTATATACCAATTATCAAATCAAAATCTTCAAGTATGAAGAAAAAAAGTGTCGAAAACTGATTATTTGAGTGAATTTTCTGTGGAAAACTGATTTGCCCGATTGACAGACAGACGGACAGAGTGCAAACCTAAAGTCCCCTTCGACTTCATCGGTATGGGACTAATAAGAAGAATTAAAATGCTGTTCTTTTTTTTTGTAATTTTCTTGTCTTTTGAGTACTTAATGCAATTTTGTCTTGTGATGTGCATAACAATTCCAAATTCTCTATTTTTAGAACTGAAAACATACTGACGAAGGCATACCACCAAATCAACACCAGAGACTGTGCTAAGATTTAGTGAACTTTTTGATAAAGAATTAAGATGATGAAAGAAAATCACTTTAAATGACAGAACCAGATAGTTTTGAAATAAATGTTCATGCATCATAAATAAGTTCGTGAATTAAGGTCATTCCTGGAAATAAACTGTATTTACAAACATCCAATCAAAAGAACAAACCTGTTTTCAAAGTTCAGGATAGAAAATATTTTTATTGTAAATATGAAGTATGCATGCTTTACATTTTTTTTTTGCAGATTTCTAGTACTTCATTTTTAATCTGCATTGATTATACTAAATACATTGATTGTTGCTTCAACACTTCATTTAATCTTTATTAATGTGTCATGTGAAAGGTTTTTGCTTATAAAATAAAACTAAAAAAGTTATAAAACTTTGTATATATAACCTATGTTATATCTCCTATGTATACTAAGTCTTATTTTTACTGCAATCACAACAGATACTTTATATGATTTTTAGAAAAACCACACAATAAAACTTCCAAGATATTTACTACTGACTTTTAAATATATGAAATACAGAGTGCCTGTTTCTAACACATTTATGTGTATTATCTCCACACATATGTAATGTATCAGTTGACAAAAACAAGAAATGAGAACAATAATATCTAGATGGGAATGGTATGTACCTGCAGACAGTTCCATTGACATCCAACTTTAGAGTGTCCAAGAATATTTACGATCATAACAACTTATCAAATCTTATTACATTTCAATATACAACTTATTCCTCTATATGTGTTTTGTGTGTAGGCGTGTCAGACATATACTATCAGATCATAACAAACCAACTTATATAAAAATAAGAAGATGTGGTATGATTGCCTATGATACAACTCTCCACAAGAGACAAAATGACACAGAAATGAACCTAAGACTACTTACATTTCCATGGACATCCTCTCCCTGTATATCCCACACACGTATTACTTGATCGTAACACCCTGTTACAACAATGGTGTCAATACGGGGATGGAACTGAGATGTATATACATAGGCTGGATGAGGTAAAATCTTCTCAGCTTTATCAAAGTCTTCTAAATTCCATACTCTAAGAGATATTAAGATAAAAATGCGTGAAACAATATACATGTATTGTACAGAATATTGTGACTGAAGTTTTGATAGATAGGTTACATTAAATGTTCATGGCAAATAAATGTTTTACTTGAAATCTATATCCTTCTTTTGTACTATCAATTTTTACTGTCAGAGTTTGTCCCAGTAACTGCAAAAAGTTATTTCAGAAGAAAATTAAACAATAAATAATATTTGATTTCATTAATTTAGCAACTTTCAGGTCTTTCAGATTGTACAATGTAAATACTCACCTGACAGTGCCATCAGATGATGCTGAACATAAATGTGTATCTCTTTTTGACCACGACAGATCATAAACAATACCAAAATGTCCTTTTAATTTTCCTTTCAGTTCAAAAGATGGCACCTAAATTAGCAAGATAGTTGTAACATTAAGTTTTTTTTAATGAAACTTGCAGATTAAATGACACAAGAACTCAATATGTTTTAATTTTTATATCTAAAACTAATATCTCAATTACCAAATTTTCATCTACCTACATTTATAGCAATATGAGTAATAAACACTCCTTTTTTACAAGAATATTTTCACAAATTTTGCAACATGGTAACTTTAATTTTGATTGGATAAGACCACAATTTCAGGACATCAATTCCATGATTGAAGGTGTCGATTGTGAGCACAAACAGGAACATCATGTGACTGATTTTAAAATGCATATGTATGATTTAGCTGTGTTTTTCTTCTTCTCTCAGTTGCATTAGAATGGAGATAAGTATTGTATTTGAAGATTTGCTGGCATCAATTTTTTTTATTTGATAATCGCAAATATCTGTTTACTAGGTTTGTATCAACAACAAACTCAATTTGAGACCATCAGCCCACAAATCTTCAAATACAATAATGTTTTCCCCTAAATCTATAGGAATAAAAGAATTTTTCAATGCATATATCTACATATATATGCCAATGATTTACTTAAAGAAAACTTTCATCCTAATACCTAACTAAAATAACTTTTTTTAACAATATCCATTTTAAAAGATTAAAAGAAAACTTGTTAAAACCATACAAAATAGACAATAGGTGAAAAGATTCTGTTAGACATACTTACTTCATAGACTAGAATTGGGTAACTATCTCTATCATGGCATCCACAGGCTAAACTCCTGGAATATAAATTTATAAGTTTTGTAGGACTTTCATGTTATTATAACAAGCCAAACACAAGATTTTTCAAGTCTGTCTTGAAATTTTGTGCATATGGAGAGTTTTTTTCTTGGCCATTATGGCTAAAGAAATGTGCTTTCTGTTGCTTTTGTTGTGCATAAACCTCAAAAAGTTTGTTATAAGATCAATTCATATACCACTATATATAAAATTTCTAACAGATTTTCTAACTAAACAAAATGTAAAGTTTTGTCCAAAGACATTTAATTATATGCTGACATACATTAATTCAAAAACAAATGCAGGGCTTGAGAAATGTATAGTTCAAGGGCTTTAATTTTGTGAAAAGAAGGTCATTCAAGCAAAGTAAGAATGCACACTTAATGAGTCTTTTATTTTTTTCCATCCATCAGCTATACCTTATTGATGCAGACAAGGTATTTATGTGTGTATGGTTGTAATTATAAACCCTGGTGACATTATAAATTGCTGTATTCAAAAGACAGTTTCAACAATTAGACCAGGTTTTTCATATTAGAAATATTACTTTTAGATACCTTGACATTTTCCTCAGCTTATAAAAATAAGTAGATGTGGTATGATTGCCAATGAGACAACTCTCAAACTGAGACCAAATGACATAGACATTAGCAACTGTAGTTCATTTCTTTATTTCTTGGAAAAGTTTGGTATAAAATTATAAAAAAAATTAAAAACATATGAATGTCTTATTCTTACCTGCCATCATGGGAGAATTTAAGAACATAACAACCTCTTCTTCCTCCTGGTATCATGTTTTCTAAATGATTAGGAATCCTACATGTCTGACCCACAAGTCTGGTCCAAGATGATAGAGTATGTCTGGTACTATCTCTGCAATCATATAACATCATTGATTGAAATATTTGTAAAAATCTACAGTTATATATAATATCATGAAAAATTTATTTATAAGAATTTTAAATGCGATTAGTTTAGTTATTGTCCCTGCAGTCAAAGTTTCATTATTGACAACAGTTGTAGAAAAAATTCTGTAGAAATTTACACTTTATAAATTGAGAAATTTCAGTATAAACTAGGTTCAACCTCCTCAAGCATATGTGATCTTCAACTGTTTTTTCTCTCTTTCATGAGCAGTATCCACTTCTTGTTTGTTTAATTATATCATACTTAACATAACTTATGTGATGTTGAATACCATGTGAACCTTTTGGTATCATCAACAAGTGATGCATGCCACCCTGCCACTACATCTGACATCTCTCCAGATTCTTGATGAAGGTCCTATTGTCTGAGATTAAGTTTTTAACAGTGTTTATAGCTACTTTTAAATGTGTTAGCCTGTTTAAGTCGTCTCAGTCTTAAATTGTCCTACACATTTTCAGTCAACTTAACATAACAGACAAAATTACATTAACAATTTCATTGTGACTGATAATTTTCTATTTCAATTAAATATAGAGCTGTTTAATAAAAAGTTATCAGGTGTTGAAACCAAAACTGCTCAGGTGGACCTCAGGTGGACCTCAGGTACATCTATGATTAAGTCACCTAAAACCCCTGGGCATACCTGCTCAGGTGGACCTCAGGTACATCTATGATTAATTCACCTAAAACCCCTGGGCATACCTGCTCAGGTGGACCTCAGGTACATCTATGATTAAGTCACCTAAAACCCCTGGGCATACCTGCTCAGGTGGACCTCAGGTACATCTATGATTAAGTCACCTAAAACCCCTCGGCATACCTGGGCAATATTGATTTCAATACTTAATACATTTTAGAAAACTAAAATTCAAATTAAACTGTTCAGTTACAAGAATATAATTTGACACTAGTATAATTTTGTGTTCTTTTGTTTTGGTACTCTGATAATTTTAACAGTCAAATATATCATACCTTCTCTTCTTATCTCCCCAACTAACACTCTTCTTTAAATCTTGATACGTTGTAAATCCTTCTTCCTGGGAAAGAAATATACGTTTCATTTATATATCAATAAAAGGATATGTGGGGTGTACATTAATGAGACTACTACTAAATTAAACAAAAAATTACAAGTAAGACATCACGTAGGCAACGTATTGTATCTAAAATCCAAAATTGACAAACAAATGGTCTGATGTGTATACTATCCTAAGAAAAAAAAACAAATCTGATTTCCTAGAAATTAATTTCCAAGTAAAACTGAAGATTATAAAAATATCATTATATTAAATCATAATTACTAAGAAATGGAATTCCTAACATAATTAACCAACAGACATCTTTGTTAGACAGTGAAGGAAGTAATAGATCACATAGCCTAAACAGACCAAGGCCTTAATTAATTAGTAAAGTCAAACTGATTTTAAATTTACCCTCTTTCTGCTGTCTTTATCTCTAATGGGAGTGACTTATATTCCATGAGGAGTTCAAAATAAAATGTTCTTAATTACCTTTTGTGTAGCAAACATAGATCTTAGTGCAGGTTCCACTTCATCAGGTGGTGTTATACCTTTTAATGTTACATATACTGTAGATGGATATGGTCGTCTTTGTGAGGACTTCCACCACTGGTAAACCTACAACAATAGGATAGTAATGTATCAGTATGTGTGCTAAATATAGAAGAATATCCTAATGTGTTCCAAATATGTAAGTGTGTAATAATGTGTGTCAAATATCTAAGTTTATCCTAATATATGTCATATATGTCAGTATGTCCTAATGGTCAACAAATATTAAGTGTAAAGGAGTTGGTTCACTCATAATTTTGGCCCTAAAAATCTGAATATTTTTCACTGCTATAATGTGGTGAAAATTTTATGAAAACATATGTTTAAATGTCCAATTGTTGCAGCTAAATAAAGATTTTTACCAACTGCGTCATTAATGATGTATTTGTGATGTCATATGTAGGTGAATTTCGTTAAAACCTGATTTTTGGTAGAATTCTGAAAAATTAACAGTGGCGGCACCCTTCACCCACAAATATTTTTGCTGAAATTTTCATTTTATACCATATTCTTTATTTTGTAACAAATATTTCAATGGGCGAGGGGTGGCGCCATATATAAAATCATGAAAAAATAGATGGAAAAAGTTGAAAATTTCTAGGAAAATGGCCAAAAAATAAAATCTTTTCCTATTTTAAGCTAATATCTATATGAATAGGATGCAGATATACAATTTTTTTTTATCATACTTTCAAATATCATACATTTAGCAATACATACACATTAGATTTCCTTTAATAATTGAAGTTAAAAAAAAACCCTTTACAAGGCCATTTATTAGAGTCATATATGTAAGTGTATAATAATGTGTGACAAATATGTAAGTACATCCTAACTAATGTGTGTCAAATATATAAGTACATCCTAACTAATGTGTGTCAAATATGCACGTGTTAAATAACGTGTGTCAAATATGTAGTTGTAAAATAATATTAAGTGTATAATAATTTGTGTAAATTTGTACTTATATCTTATATGTGTCATATGTGTAAGTGTGTCCCAATGTGTGTCATATGTCATATATGTAAGTGTGTTCTCATATTTGTCACATATGTGATTGTTTCCTTAAGTTAAAAAAAATGATTAGAAGACACAACTTATACCTATGTCATGTATGTTGGACGATACTAATAACTTTATTACAGCTGTTATCCTAATGCTAGCAAGTTAAAAGTTTGGTTTGCTTGCTTGCTTTGTTTGTATTAATGTTTGCTCAAGCATTGTAATTAAGATTGACATATGACAACAATATAAAAAGGCGGCGTTAAACTTGTATACATTATATCTAAATTTGATTGGACATTATCAAATAATAAAATGTACCTATATACAGGTTTAACTCCGCCTACTTATATTGTTTGCAGATGTCAGTTTTAATTGCAATGCTTGAGCAAACTTTTATACAAACAAAGCAAGCAAGCCAGCCAACCCTTTAACTTGCTAGCATTAGGATAACAGCTGTAAAATATACAGAATAATTGCTTTTGAAGTCTATCACAGATTGTAACAGTGTCAATAACATACATATCAAATAAAATTGAGAATGGAAATAAGGAATGTGTCAAAGAGACAACAACCCGACCATAGAGCAGACAACAGCCGAAAACAGATAGATACAAAACATGTATCTATCACTGTCTGTAGAACTGTCTGTAGAGGAATGTTCCATTCTTTGTCAACAATCATGTTCATATTGAAAAATACACTTTGGAAATCAAAGTTTTTCTAAAAAATATAATCATTTGACAAAAGTTGACATGAATAAAAGGAGATGTGGGATATATATAAATGAGACAGCAACCCATTAACACAATAAAACTAGAATTAGCACATTAAGAATACACATTGGTTATAATCACCTCGGGTTGATTTGGTCCCGTCCGCATTTGTGAAGATGGTGGTTCAAATAGCTGCAATCTCACTTTAGAACCAGTATTTAATTTATTATTATTTCCTAAAACCTGTACAAAAAATAATTCACAAGTTAAAGCCATAAATTTTAAGATGCAAAACATTTTATAAACTAGGATAATGTGCATCTACAATTATACTTTTTCAGTTGTAGCTAACAGATCATTTTTTTAATTGTGTTTTTAAACAAGCAGAAGATTTTAAAACAGATATAAGAAATACTTGTGTTGCAACTACAAATGTGTGAAAAAAAACATCTAACATACCTTTTGTTTCCAGTTTTGATACAAATTGGGTCCATGTGCTTATTTTTTTTTTTTAGATGAAAGTAGAAAACCAATTTTCTAATGTTGAAGGTCTCATTTCCATTTATAGCCCTAAATATTGCAGTATATGCTTAATGCAATATTAACATACAGGCATTCAGTCCATATGTGATGTGGTGAATGAACTCAAAAGGAGACCAAATATACATGTAGGTGTATACTGGTTTCTTATTTCAAATAATACCTTTAGAAATGCCCAGGCTATTCTGTACCATCCTCCTTCACTCCCTTGGGAAGAAAACTTTACATTGGCATGGTTCATACTAACGAAGTCAAGCAGCTAAAAAGAAAAAAATAATACCGGGTAGTTGATATCTAGGGATTTTAATAGTGTCAGAAGTACTATGAAATACCATATAGGGGTAAATGTTGGCAAAGATAATGATCAATACATTAAAGGTAGTCGATAAAAAGACATAACCAAACTTGAAATATTATTTGCTTGATGTATAATCAATTAGTCTATTTCATCCTCTAAAAATTTGAGAGAGAGAGAGAGAGAGAGAGAGAAAAGAATATTGAATAAATCATAATAGGTTGAGAGTAATATACATATTTGTTTCAAAACATCAATGACTACTTTTAAGTTAACCCATTTTTTCTAAGTAGGGAAAAATGATCACAAAAATATAATTTTATTCTTGGCATTACAACAGTTAACATTAAAAAAACAAATGAAAAATAATGTTAGATTTCTATAGTATACTATAACAGAAACCTACCTCAAACAGGACAATGACTTTAGGGTCAGATTTTGTAAAATAATTGTAGTTCTCATTAAACAGCAATAGCTCTTCCCATACAGGCAATACAGACCTTAAATACATGTATATCATAATATAAAACTTTGAAAAATTATAATAATTATAAACAACAGTAATGTATGAAGATAGTGCACATTGGTGTTGAATTCTCAATATGAATAAACATATGAACATTAATCATTAAAGTATTTTCTTTGAAAAATAGGGTAGATTAGCTGTAAGTCCTCTTTACATGCTTGTAAATTTCTGAAGAGATAAACTTTTTGATCATGAATTTCATGCGACCAGCTTGTAATATCTTTTTATCATATTTAAACTCACTGTTATATATCCATATAACTAAATATGTTATACCCTTTTCTCTTTTCATAAGCAAAGATAACATCTAACTGAGTTGGATATACTTTGTTATACTGAACCAAAATATTTCATACAGATTCACTTTTTTCTTTTTTTTTTCATGTTGACCAACTGTGCTCCAGTATAAAATGACAAAATATTATATACTAACTTTGTTTTATGTTTTCTTTTTGTTGGACGGCTGTTCAGTAAACAATCAATAATTCAGCCAAACAATCTTTATTGTAAGATAGTAAGTAGTGTTACACTGTGGTATATTTTATTTGATGAATACTGTAAATTCAGAAATTATTGCATGCATTTATTAATGCGGTGTATGAAGAATGGACAAAAATGTGAGATTGATAATTGTGATTTCAGGAAAATCTGCATACAGATATATGTATCAGATATCAGAATGCGAGTTCTTATTATTGCAATACACCTTATCGCTAATCCCGCTTGACCTGAGAATCAGTCCCGCTCCAACTTTTGACGTCATACAACAATCCCTTTTCCATTGTGGCGCCAGATATTTTCTATTATGACGTCAAAATTTTACGGGAACTTGTGTGATGTCCAGTAATGGCGGACAAATAGCGATAAGGTGTATAATCACCAAATACATTATTTACTCTAATAAAAACCTGGCAATAATTTCCTTACTTCTTTTGCTTGAAGTCAAAAGGTTGTGTCATTATAGGTAAAATCTTATCTATTGCCTCATTCTTAGTCTCAAAATAAGCTGTGACAGGTCGATCTCTGAAAATAAAATAAACATAGATACAATAAACACTTCAATACATTTAAGCTACATTCAACTAAAGCATAAACAGCATTGTTGTGCTATAAAGTATACCCTTCTAGTAATTCAAAGTATCAGAAAACAGAAAATTGTCATCTGATAGATCTGAAAAGCATTAACATGTTAAATGTTATCCCTGTCAAGCCGCAGACCAGAAATGAAGTCATACATTTATCTACAGATATGAGAAAAGTTTGTCAACAAGAAGAACTATCATTCTGCAATTTTAAATTGACCAGTTTACTAAATACAACAGTTTTTGCAAAGGATATAAATCAGGATAAGGATCATGTTATAAATGTTGCCAAGCTTTATGACAATTATACTTTTTAGATTTAAATCTTTAATATTCGCTATGCAAAATACCTTTGCCCAGTGTCGTGTCACAAGAATAAATGAATTAAAAGCTTCAGGAAATGATTATATTTTTCAAAAGCAATTCAATAAATAACAGGCACCAAAAATATGTTTAAATGTTACTGTATAATGTTAGAGTTTGGGAAAGTAACTATACGTATACCGAATTCAGCTAATGATTTCAAAGAACAAACTATAAAAAATACCCTTTTTTATACACACACAGCACACATTAACAATGCATGCAAAAATAGGTCGCTAACATTCAATGTCATCAACAAATACATGATAATAGAGACTATAACAAGATATGTCATCAATGTGCCACTAGTTGGCGGAATTTTGTAATGCAAATGTCGAATTTGCCATGAACCTCATTTACTATCACACAGCAATATCAACACATAATTTAACTTTCACAACAGTTGTCAATGTCCTCTTTTGGCACCATACATAAATAATAAATACAAGTATCTCTTAATCAATTTGATCTAAAAACAAACAATTGAATTTTTGTATTCTTTAATGTTGAAATTTGTTAGTACTTATCTAAATACGTACTTTGTTTGCTTCAGAAGATATTCCCCAGTATTCTCATCAACAATATGGACACGGACAAGTGGATGCAAGATATGAAAGTCATTTTTCAATTTGTCAGTACGATGAATCGTCACGGATAAAACTTGGCCAACGTCTTCAATTTCTGCTCGTTGTTTTCTTCTTTGTTCATTCTCTTTTTCAACTGGGAAAAATGGTGACATTTTAAATTTTAGCTTACTTTTTAGAATTTTTATACTTAATTCTGTTAAGTTGATAGAGGAACATGACTTTTTTCCCTTGTATCAAAATGATAATGTTGAAAAATTGCATGAATAGGTTCCAATCATTAAATTATTCCTTTAATTGACAATTTGACTAGTTTGTCATTTCAAGGTATTTTAAGACATTCTAATGGAATTACAAACATTAAAAATGCTCTTATCTTGTTGTTATTGTCATAAGGTATTTTTCAAACTTACTTTCTTCTGGTGTTTTAGCTTTTGTTTTTCCTTTTTTCTTTTTTGGTTCTTCCTTTTGTTTTTCTTCAGTTTCATCTTTTTCTATCTCTTCCTCTTCATCTGTTTTTGACAAAACCTTAAATAAATAAATAAATATGGTTTAATAACAATATATTTCAATTATGGTTTTAAATTGAAAACTATATTTATAGCTGTGAGCTTTGGATGTTAATAAATGTTAAAACTTGCCAGTCTATTTGGAATTAAAATTAACAACAAAATAATATATTTCATAAAGCATCTGCATCTTGATTTTTCTAAAACTCAATAAATCTGTGAAATGATTCCAGAGAAGGAGTAGTTTATAAATATATTTGCCATACCTTTGTGTTAGAAATTGATTAAGAAATGATTCTTGCATACCGTGCTCTATGCTCATTTTAACATTGGTAGGCATTATATTTGTCAATATCTTTATATCAACAAATATAATGTTAACCCATGTTAAAATGAGCATAGAGCATCTCACAGTGTTTATAATATATAACAACTCCTTCGCTATGCCTGTGTCTGTTGTGACGTTTTGGATTTCAATGAACGTAATCTATGTATTACTGGTAAACTATTAAGTCAGGGATTTTGTTACCACAAATTACTTAAAACTTTTACTAAATTCTTCCATAGATATAAAGATTTGGTTTTGAAGTTTGGTTGTACCTGTAGAAAACTTATTTCAAACGAGATAGCACATCCTCATTTTTACGGAGATGTTGTTTACTGAGCCCAGAAATTTAGAATCTGGGTAAACTTATCGATCCTTTAAATAAACTTATTCTAAAAGGTCAATTCAACACTGTAATTAGATCTTTTAATATTGTTTTTATTGGTATTAATATTGATTTTGTTATCAGTAAATTAAAATAAAACTAAATATTATTTTAATACACATACGCACATTCATGGCTCTACAATCTGTCGATATCTGTATCTTGGCATTGCACAAGGTCATGTTTTTCTCTGACTGTTTATGACGTCTTTACACTAAATCCATTGGATATTGGATGTGTACTGATTGATAATTTAGTCTTAGATGCATGATTTTTTTTATTAGTTGTTATTGGCTTTGAACTAGCTGTCAGTAGCTGCGAGTACTCTCAGATCTGTACTTAGTGTCTTTTTGTTGTGGGGATGTATAAGTACCTGTCCACGTCCACTCTGTATTTTTGTTAGATGTACAATGTATTTCTTTTAGTGTCCATCTGATGAGTTAAGCCTTTTTCAACTGATTTTTATAGTTTGTTCTTATGTTGTACTGTTACACCACTACCCCAGGTTAGGGGGAGGGTTGGCGCCTTCAAGTTGTCTCAAGTCAGGAGCCTGTAATTCAGTGGTTGTCGTTTGTTGCTGTGTAACATATTTGTTTTTCGTTCATTATTTTGTACATAAATTAGGCCGTTAGTTTTCTTGTTTGAATTGTTTTACATTTGTCATTTCAAGGCCTTTTATAGCTGACTATGCGGTATTGGCTGTGCTCATTGTTGAAGGCCGTACAGTGACCTTTAGTTGTTAATTTCTGTGTCATTTGGTCTCTTGTGGAGAGTTGTCTCATTGGCAATCATACCACATCCTCTTTTTATATAGACATGGCATAATATAATTATTTCAGTTCTAATAGGATTTTTTTTGTACTTCCATAAGCAGACCTATAAGACAAGTTCAAAAGACAGCCATGTCGATTTGATGAAAAAAAAATGTTTCAGAAAACCAAACGTTTTAACTTACTTTTGGAAAGATTCTATTCAATTTAAAGGCAACCAACACCAACAAAATGTATATTTTATCTCTAGTGTTGTTCAGAATACAACTGATGTTGCATTTTAATTGTGACATCACACACGTGCACCCAATGCTCTATTGAAATCAGAATATGGCTTTGTTTACAAAGTGAAATAAGAGCGTCATATCAGATTTAGCATCAATATTATTATTCTAAGAAAAAAGACATTATTACTTCATTGAAAAAATGCAGACCGATGTAATTAGTAGCTAAAGTAAAATACGAAATTTTACAAAGCTGGTTTAATAAGTTTTTTTTCATTAATTACCTCATCATCACTTGGTTGTGGACCTTCCTCCTCAGTTCTCACTTTCTTTTTCTTTTTCTTCTTTTCTGGAGTTGTAACCTCCTCATCTTCTCTGGGAGATACTGTAGGACCTTCAGTGTCTTCTGCACCTTTTTTCTTTTTCTTCTTTTTTTCCTTGCTTGTACTTGGTTCTGGAGATACAGGACGCTCTTCATCAGATAGGACTGCTTTTTTCTTCTTTCTTTCCTTGCTTATGCTTGGTTCTGGAGATACAGGACGCTCTTCATCTGATAGGACTGCTTTCTTTTTCTTCTTACCAGTTTTTGTTGGAGTTTCAACTTCTCTAGGTGAAATTGTAGGTTCTTCCTCAGATAATACTTCTTTCTTTTTTCTTGGTTTCCTTGGTTTGGGTGTTGGTGCTTCTTCTGTTGTTACTAATGGATCCTCCTCAGGTTCAGTATTTATAGGCTTCTTTTTCTTCTTTTTACCTTCTTTTGGTGTCAAAACTTCTTCAGATTCTGGCGGTGACAGTTCTATTTCTTCTACAGTCTTTTTCTTTTTCTTTTTACCTCCTTTTGGTGACAGAGCTTCTTCTGGAGGTGGAGATATTACTTCATTTTCTTCTGTGTTATCTGGTGGTTTCTTCTTTTTCTTCTTAGTTTTCTCAGGAGAAATTACTTCAGTTTCCCTGTAACAGATATCAATTTAATATTATACATACAAAAGGGATAACTTTAATACCTTCTTTTTCCTTTTTATTAACTGCAATAATGATAATTGTAATGTAGTAGTTAATGGTACAATTAAACGATTAAGGTAAATTATATTTAAAAAAAAATGTTTCTTGGAGAATACATAATTTGACATAATATTTCATGAAAATTCTACCCTTAATGAAGTGTAAAATGGTAAGTGTAAAACTGGACAAAATAACACTGGTTAAATGAAAAACTGAAAAATAATTAATGAGTATATACATGTAGTCAAACCTCATGAATATTGTTGCTTCTAATTCATTTTTTTCCTCAATATTGGAAAAAGTAAAAATTCCAGTTGTTCAAAGCCCTTTTAACCCTAATGAGTTGAAATCAGTTAATTTGAAATATCGATTTGGTCTACTCTATTTCAAAATCTCCTCAGAGAATAATTATTATAAATCAACCCTGATGTGCTGAAGTTTGAAGAAGCAAGAAAAGATGTGCTGAAGTTTGAAGAAGCAAGAAAAGTTGGAAGGAAAAAAATCATTTTTATGTTCAAAATACTGACTCAAATATTCAAATTTCAAGTCTTTATTTTTTATGAGTGTTTTTTTTTTAAGACTATGTCTGTCATTCTATTTGTGTGTATGATGTGATGAAATGTCGGTTCCCTGAAATGGAACTTGTTTTCCCTAAATTTGTGTGTTGACGTTGTTTTAATCGTACCGATAAATGACTTTTGTTATTATATATTTCTTGTATAAGTATGTCTAAAATTGTTAACTCTAAAACTTTTATTATCCTTGCCTTTGTTTTTACATTCGGAACACCCCTTAACTGTTTACTTCAATTGAGGTACAATTAAAGAACCTTAGTGAACGCGCTCACATACCCCACGTCCCCACATTGTCATTGGAGAAATAAAATAAGTGTAAGAAAAAAAAATCGAATCATAATTTCCTGTCAATATGCACATCTACATAGTATGTCCTTATTATCTACAAAGTTTCATGAAATTCTGTTGTGTGGTTTCAGAGGAGTTGCGATGACAAACTGTTGCAGAAGTACATTGAAGCAAATAAGTTCAAGGGGCGTAACTCTTAGAAAAAAAATTGATTCGTAATTTCCTGTCGATATGCAGATCTACATAGTATGTCCTTATTATCTACAAAGTTTCATGAAATTCTGTGGTGTGGTTTCAGAGGAGTTGCGATGACAAAAGGTTGCAGTAGTATATGGGCAAATAAGTTCAATTGGGCGTAACTCCTGGGAAAAAAATTGATTCGTGAATTCCTATCGATATGCACATCTACATAGTATGTCCTTATCATCTGAAAAGGTTTCATGAAATTCTGTTGTGTGGTTTGAGAGGAGTTGCGATGACAAGAAACAGGACTGACGGACTGACGGACAGAAGGACAGACAGACGGACGGACGGGTCAAAAACATTATACCCTTCGCAAAAAATTTGCGTGGGGTATAATAACGTTTTACCAATTTTGGTTATTACCCGTCACAACACAAATGAACCCCTATCAGTGGTTTAGCTCTATGAATTGCATGAATTTCTTACCTGTTTTTGTAAAATGGTTTAAAAAAAGGAGTTATTTGAATCTGGAATAATTTTGAATTCTGGAAAATTGATAAGAAATGTATGATGAAAACTAACCTTACTAAAGAGGGTTAGTCATGCATGCATGGCTAAGGTTAATTTTACTTTAACTGATATTTCAGTATTAACTAACTAACACCCCTAAGCTATGCATGCATGGCCAAGTGTACGGAAATGGTCATATTTGCCAGACATGACCGAATCTGAAATCTATTTGTCCTAATCGACAAATTGGGATTTAGAACAAATTTTATTTTTTTACATAAATAATTTCTGTCATTTTGCACTGTTTTTGTTTTGTTATCCCTTTCCTGTAATAAAACTGCCACTTCAGTGTAGTATTATAATCCTAAGGGCCCTCCACATAACTATATAAATACCTCCGGGAAATATTGGCTAATGATCGCTAATTTTTTTTTACCTGTGTTTTGAATTCACACCTGAGTCCTGACATGGATCACAAGCTCAAGACTCATATTATAAAGAAATTAAAATTCCATGACAACTGTCTTCATTATTTAATTACTTTTCAACAAAGACAATCGTCAATTTTGATTTAAAAATCAAAACTTAATTTAATTTATGTAGAAAAAAGTAATTTTTCCCGATTAACACAGGTGCTTTATTTACAAAGTTATACGCATGCGCGAAATTCTCTTTAGCAGATTAGACACTTAATTGTAAAATGCAAAATGATTTCATGCTAAATAAAACAAGTGCAACTATTATCTGTTATATATAAACACTTTTAAAGGTAAAAAATTAAAAAGCCGGTGATTTTCTGTCAATTTGATAAACAAAACGAATCCCGGAAATGTGTCCGGAATTACTCGTACTTAAGTATTGTCGCAAAACATCCGGCTTTAATTTTGTCTTCAAAATTGAAAGAAACGTTAGAGATGTCTGAGAAATTTGCCATTTTGAGTCATTAAAATCATTTCATTTTTAAACTGTTGCCTTCTCTTAACTGTTCTTGAACGTTTTTAGAAAAATGGTAAGAAAATTCATGAAGTAATGGTGATGAAACAGTCAAAACAAGTTTGATGCTATGAATCTTGTTCTATTTCAACAATTGTTTTTTTGAAAAAGGGCACCAACTTTTAAGTTATTGTGTGAAAAAATTTCTGGATCCTTGTGCATGGCTAACCCTCCTAAATTGGGTTAGTTTTCATCAAATATTTCTTAATAATTTTCCAGAGTTTAAAATTATCCCAGATTGAAATAATTCCTTGTTTGAAGAATAATATGTGGAATGCAAGTTTAAAACTAATGATTTTAATGACTTAAAATTTTCATTTTTTTTTTAGAAATTGATCATGCTACTTCCATTTTTGAGAAACAGGAATTTTTCAAGCTGATTATAAATTACGAATGATGTCAGATTTACAAATTTACAAGCTCTGGCTTTTAATGGCACTAAAATCAATGTTTTTGAGAATCATACTTGTAAAAATGTTCTTAAATGAATGCTCATTTAAACGAAAAAGCATCTAATCTTGTACTTATTAAAAAGAAGGGGACACTTGCTTGCATAATGTGTAATGAATATCTGCATGTTCGACTGAATCTAAACTTTTTTTTTAACCCAATTGTATAGAAAGCTTTAATTTTAAAATCAAAATTATCAATAGCCTTTGCTAAATAGTTATTCCATAATAAAATAAATTGTCTGTTCTTGGTCAGTATTTTCTGCTGTCAGGTGTCAACACAGGTATACATGATAAGCGAGCACTTACTTGATATCCCCAGGGGTATTCATTAGTAACTTTGACCTTGTGGATTATCATACAATACTGAGTGGCAGTTTTATTTCCGAAAAAGAATTGCATTTGAGATTTTGTAACTTGTAACTAAAAATTCAATATCTGACAAATGGGCGTTGATAATTATGTCTGATCTACTTAAATTTTGACCAAAATCCAAAAATACATTTTGGTCAAGAACGTTTCAGAATCTATATTGACTGACCCTTGGGCATTTCTTTTCTCTGTTGTAACCCTTATGGATTGATCAAGTATAAAAAAAAATATATTTTCTATTGTGAGGTTAAAATTTTATTGGAAAGTATGTGATGTCCAGTAAGGGGGAAAAATAGTGATAATATTTTTGATAAATACATTAATTTTTTTAATATAATCAATTCAGCTGGATTGGAATATAAAACATATTTTCAACATTAACATACCAAGCTGACAATATTGAAACAGGTAAACATTATGTAACTTGCAGACTCAGATAGAACAGTTATATCAGGTCACTTTGACTTTTAATTATCAAGTTTGACTGTACTAACTTTATTCCTGAATAGGGAAATGCTATCAAAACCACATAATGAGTGATTTTAATTAAAAAAGTCCCAAATTGTGGCAAATTGTGTTTTATATCCTAAATTAATGCTACTAATTGTATACAACTTTTCACGGAACAACATATCACAAAAATTAAACCCTGTAAAAAAATTCAGATTTTTTTTTTTGTTGGGTTCTGACTTACTGTTCATTCAATGTATCATCTATAGGTTTCTTCTTCTTCTTTTTATCTGTATTATCTGGTTTTTCAAGCTTTGCATCTAAAATTTATATTTCATCAATTATTACCATGGAGAAGTGATGTTCAAATGTATTTAAACTCGGGATTGTCCTAAATGTACCGGTAAGCATAATCTTTTTTTTATGACAGAAAATTAAAACAGTCAACATTTTTTTTTCTTTTTTAACATAAGATTCAATTTTTCAAATTTAAATAAAGATTCTGAACTTGAATCTGGTTTCTTACATTTAATTTCCACTTTTCTAAACTTTTATATAGACCAATCTGAAGTTCTTTTTTATGAATGAGTTACACGGATTGACCTCGGGTTAATTGGTGTAAGTGACATCATTGAACAATCTGTTATTTTTTCACATATCATTAACATTTTTTGAAATTTGCCTATAGCATTGATAACGTCATCCTAGTTCAAATTCCATATCTGGATAACAAAATTTTCAGTACTTGAATAGCAAAGATTTCAAACTATAGTTAGAAAAAGCCATTGTTCACAACCCTATGTTCTATTTTTACTTGTGGTGGCAATATTTTTCACCCAAGGAACAAAATGAGGATAATTGTAATTGTAATTGCCAAACATTATTACTGTCAAGTTTCATAACATTTGGATTTGAGTAGTGTTCTCCCCAGGATTTTTTGATAGCGCTGTGGTAAGCGCGCAATATTAGATTGATTCCCCTTTTGTGTTACATTTATTTATAACTACAATGTTGGTTATATTATATTAAATGACAAAGACCTGCATTATTTATACATATGCATTAAAAGAAATGGAAATAAGTTACATTTTTATTATTAAGCTTTAAAAATTAAAATGCCTAGATAATTTAAATAATTTGATTTCATTACCACCCCTTCCAACCTTTTTTGTAAGAGTAAGTATGCACAATGTAGCACAGTAGGTATATCTTTTTTTTCACTTTTAGTTGTTTGACTTATAAACTAGTTATATATCCTTTACAAGTTGATAATTTACTGACACATATTTAAAGAAAGTTTTCAATGACAAAATTGGAATTTTTTCATTAACTTTTATTTACATCTATCAAATTACAATTTTGCAATTAAAATCGGTATATTATATAATATCAAAGGGAGAAATGAAATTACCCTTCCAACAAGTACTTAAATGTTATAAAAGACATGTTTAAAAAAGGCTAACACATTCCAAGATGCATATGATAGAAATCTTAAATTTTTTTAAAGATTTTTTTTTTATTATCAAAGGTGGATTATCAATAAAAAAATTATATTTGCCAATTGAAACATTACTACCACTTTTAAAGGTTGTGTTTTATAATTTTATAAATATTTCAATAATTGCAACCAGAAATATTTGACAAGATTTGACTATACTGGTTTTAGTACTTTATCCCTCCAAAATTGTCTCTCTTAAGCAACTTCCTGTTCCTGTTTACACTAATGGCTGCTTCTATGAATCATTAAATGCCTTTCCTTATCCAAGCCATCCTCTGTTAACATTGATTATAAAATAATTTCATTAATATTTATTGAAAATTGGATGGCAAACCTTGATATTTTATATTTATTTACATGATTTTTTTGTTTTGTTTTATCCTCTATTCGATTTTGAAAATAGCGATGTAAGGACAAGTAATCGTTATATATATAATATATAATGTATTGTTATAAATCCCTGGACAAAGGGAATGCTCTTCTTAAAGCAATACAGGTGTAACAGTTTAGTTGTAAACGTGAAAAAGTAATGAAATAATCGTAGATGGTTCAAAAAGTTGTCAGAGAAAGGGTAAAACTTTCCTTAAATACTTTTATTATGATTTATTGAGCACTATCCACCCCTGTCCTGAAGTTTCTGCATCTTTTTATTCTTTTTAAAGTGAAAAACTCCAGAAAGAAAGGGGTATTTTTGACAGTAAAAGTTCTGCAAATGACACCATTTTGTTCTTTTTTTGAACTAACCACTCCGATATTTGACTTCGTTAGGTGAATAAACGATCTCTCAGACAAATCGACCAGTCGACCACATGATCGAAATTGTACAGAATAACACCAGAAATTTGAAAATTCAAAAAACAATAGCGCTGATATTTGATTGGATACCACTGTGGTCTGTCCAATAGCACAGCGCTAAAATATGATTAAACGGCCTGGGGAGTACACTGGATCTGAGGTTTCAGAATGAAGATTTTTGAAAAAGTCTTCGACAAAGGCTGGACCACAATAACAGGAGACGCCTGATGGCATAAGCTCACCTGGTCCTTAAGGGCCAGGTGAGCTACTAATTGGCTTTACAGTTTTCTATACTCTTACTTTCTTCCATTATTTTTTGTTTCCTTTTATTACTCTTCATATTTTTTGGACTATCATTAGGATCATAGGTGTTGGCTTTAATGGCGGCATCTTCTTCCTTCTGTAATCCTTCTCCCTTACGCAGGGATTCCAACTACAAACATACATTTTTTAACATAAATGTGTTATTTAAATAAAATTAGCAAATACATTATATAGATGACATACATAGAGCATAGGTTGAAAAATAACAGAGTGGCCTAAAGATCCTAGTATATTTCTGTCCTTCCTAGTTTGAGTGTTCTAGCATTTTCAGTTACCAGTATACATATATTGATTTCTACTGACTAAGTACCATCGGCTAGTTTCGGAGATTGAGTACAACTGGAAAAAATTTCCTCAGAGAACAAATGAAAAACATTTTCCCAATGAATAAAAAGAAAATAAACAGAAAATTTTCAATAATGTCATTGTAGTTCAAATTCTTGAAAAATGTTTATATCAAACATACCACTGAATCATCTTTCTTTTTCTTTTTCTTGGCTTTGGCACTCCTGAAATATATCAAATCATACAGTTTTAATCTTTACAAAAATAGATTCCTCGGTCTTGAAATACTAGGAAAAAATTTAAAGTTGCCTGTCAATACCATAATAAGACTGAAAGTTTATCAAATGTGTGAATATAAGATATAAATGGGGAATGTGTCCCATGGGACACAGATGATGCCCCTGCTTGCATATAACATTATAAAGGGACATAACTCAAGATCGGTAAAAGTAAGGCTACCCAAATTTGTACTTGATCTGAGTTTTGTGGTAAAAAGCATTGTGAATAAGTTTCATAACATTTGGTTGAGACAAACTTAAGGTAGATAACAGAAACGAAAAATTCAGCAATTTTTCCATTTGCAAAGGGGCATAACTTAAGAAAGGTAAAAGTGATACCACCCAAATTCAGACTTGATGTGTGTTTTGTGGTAATAAGCATTGTGTATAAGTTTCATAACATTTGGTTGAGGCAAACTAAAGTTAGAGAACGGAAACCAATTTTGGGACGTACGGACAGATGGACGTACAGACGGACAAGGGAAAACTAAATGCCCCCTCCGCTATGACGAGGGCATAAAAAGCATAAAATGCAGTTATTTTTGGATTGGTGTCTCCTTGACTTATACTCCACACCATTTATACAGCTGCAATCCATATTTGAGACTAAATGACACAGGATCTTCAAAACTTACTTTACTTAATAGACAAAACTGATTACTTTATATATAGTTCACCATGTTGAACAAACGAAACAAAGTTTCCATAATAATTCCCTTGAGGATCCATCTTGGATCACAAACTTCCACTAGCATTTGATAGAAAAACAAAGGATATGGGGATTCCATCCATGACACAAAATCAGTACTTCCACACCAAAAAACACACAAACAGGGACAGTGCTTTAATTGCTGTTCTTCATCTCAAAGTCACAGCAAGGCCTTCAACATGGAGCAAACACAGTTTGAGCAGAATTCTTTGCAAACTGAAATAATTCTGGTAGACTTTGTAAGATGTAACAACACCAAATTGGAACATACTGGAAAGTAGTACAGCATGTACAGATTTAAATCAAACTATGTAGAATATATTTTGGTAACTAAGATATCCAATGAAAGGTGAAGACTGGTGATCCTTGTAGATTCCGTTCAGATTTAAACTAAAACTCTCAAATTTTCATGCAGAAATGGAATTCAATTATAAAACTTCTTAATCAAATGAAGAATATTATGTGAATTTATCTAATGATAACAACCATCACAGTTTTTACAAAAATATAATATTTTTTTATTGATTTACAATTTTTTAAACTTTGCTTTAAGTGAAATAAATTCAGATAATTAAATTTTACAAATAAAGGTACAGGGAATTTTTGAAGTTTGTTATATAACTGGAAAAAAGTATGGAGAACCAATTTATTTAATTTTTATTTTCTGAAGGCATCTTATAACAGCTAATTCTGTCATTTAATTTTCTTTCAATTCAAACAATAGTGTTTTTCATCAGTTAAATCTTTACAAAATGTGTCTATTGTCACAACCTGTAGCTTGAGAACAAGCTGGGTGACCTATACTTTTTAATATATTATATATAGATATGAAACATTACATTCTAACACAATTAGGCATGTAACACCAATTTTGATTGGATGTTGTCTGCCATCAATTCCACAGTTGATGATAAGTCATTTGCAAAAATGTTGATCAATGGCAGTTGATGTTTACCGAATATTTGAAATCTTTTGAACATTTGTATTTGAAATCTTTTAAACATTTAAAGTGTATTGCATTACAATAGGAATAACACTCTTGTATTTGAAGAGTTGTCACCGTCAATTCTGGATTTGATGGTCGAACATCTCCATTTTATTGACTCTGATCCACTTCGTCAGTAAAACTGCATTTGCGACCATCAATACCTTAATTAACAGTGGCAACTATTCAAATACACGACTGTTTTCCTTAACTTTAATTTTAACAATGTAGGAAAAAGTTCAGTCATACATATGAATTTGAATCTTTTCTACTAAAAAGAAAAGGTTATTAACTTATAACATAAAGTAAATGTATGACCTTTTCTATACTACTGCTAACTGTGTTGTTTTGTTGTATTGTACAACTTTATGTAGCTTTTCTATACTACTGCTAACTGTGTTGTTTTGTTGTATTGTACAACTTTATGTAGCTTTTCTAAGCCATTTCATGAATAGTAGTAACTATGGTATCTTTCCATGTGAATTTGTATAATATTTCTTATTAATCTATATTTTGTTGTGTACTTAAAAGGTTCATTTGCATGGAGCTTACTGTGCTTAAATACAGTGCTATCATGAACCTACTATTAGGAGTCTTATTTCTCTCTAATTGTCACAATGATTGTATTAGATCTTGTACCATCTGGACCTTGAAAAGTTCATTGAACTACCGGTAAGCTTTCCCATTTCCAGATTTTTCCTTATTATAGCAATTTATCTATAAATAAAAGATGCAGGGTAGATCATTATTGTATAATGATAGCCTATGCTACACCAAATTAATAGAATCTAGGTTACTGGTTTCAGATAAAATTCTACACATAAACAAAATCAACTTGTACTTTCTGAAAAAAAATAATTAAACTTACGAAGTGGACTCAACTACAGCTTGCTGAAGTAAAATATCCAGCTTTGACTTTGCACTATCACCAAAAGTATCTGAAAAAGGGATAAAATTATCTACATGTGCTTTATAACAGAAAAAACATGTTGGCAATAGATAATGATTGATAAAGATATTTCTATCCAAAGGCGGATTTAGGGAGGGGTGGGGGGTGCCCTGGCCCCCTGTTGTGGGAAAAATTTGGTTGATTATATAGGGAATCACTGAAGCATGACTGGAGCAGGCCCCCCATATGAAAATTTCTGGATCCACCACTGCTATCTTGTGTATACAAAGAAAACATTTCAATTTGCAGAGAGGGACCTTATTTAACAAGAGTGCACACACAGAATGTCTCACCTGCTTTACTGATATGATCAATTTTATTTTGAAAGTCTTAGGGATAAAGGTGAAATCAAAGGTTTTACTACAAGTATCAGATAAACTTAACATTATCATCCATGACAATGAAATGTATGACCGATAAACCCTGCCAGACTTGACATACACCTTACAATCATTCCAGACACCAACTATACATATTTGACTAATTGCTTATATAGTATGTGAGAAACAGACTTAACCAGGAAAACTCAACATAGACAAATGAACCATGAAAATGATGTCAAGGACAGATGATTCCAGCCAGACAGACATGTACACCTAACAATCATTCCATACACCATATATAGTTGACCTATTGCTTATAGTATTTCAAACAGACCATAACACAAAAAATTAACATTGAATAATGAACCTGAAAATGAGGTCAAGATATGATGAAACCGATTAGACTGACATGTACACCTTACAATCCTTCTATACACCAAATATCATTGACGTACTGCTAATAGTATCTGAGAAACGGAACATAATCACATAACTTAACTTGATCATGGATCTATGAAATGAGGTCAAAATCAGGTGAAGCATATACCAAATATAGTTATCCTATTACTCATAATTAAAAAGTGAGAGATTATTATGACACAAAAACATTTTTTTTCAGCTGCTGAACCATGAAAAAAAGGTCAAGGACAATGGACATATAGATATGGCAGAGGGAAACTTCATAACATAAAGCATCTGTATACTAGATATGAAGCATCCAGGTCTTCTTCACTTTGAAATATAAAGCTTTATCAATTAGTGTATGCAGCTGCTATATAGTAATCTCTATGTCCAGCATCATATTGTCTTTCTTCTTCTTTCAAACCTTCTGTTAAATAAAATCTTTCCTGTGTTCTCCCAGAATTCTTTACGACTGACATTGGACAAGTTCTTTAATTTAAAATGGTGATTATTTTCCTATAAATAACTGTACAAAGTAAAATGGCATCAAAGGCTCTAATGAAAAATATATAATTTAAGGGAAAAAACACAACTTCAGGTAAAGTATACTTATAAGAAACGTATGTAAGGAAAAATATGGGGAAACCAACAGGTAAAAAATTATGATAACTAGAAAGAGATAGAAATGAATACAGATAACATAGCATAACAAGAATATGTGTGTCCATAAGACAAGATGCCTGCTTGCACTATTGTATTTCCATGTTTGGCGATTGCAAAATCAGGGTCAAACTGGTAATTTATCATATAACTTAACTATTTTATGTCATAAAGTACATGTGTACTTATTTTCAAGTTGATGTGGTCACAACTTCATGGTAAACTACCTTAACCAAAAACTTTGACCTGAGAATGTACTGGTTTCACACTATCACATTTCTATGATCAGTGACCTGTATACTGCCATCTTGGATTGTAAAAAAGTAGTTCATAATAGTTCTTTGCTTAAATCTGTAAATTTTGAGGCAGATTGGCAGTAAATGGGTTAGACTGTTTATTGGAATAAAGAAAAATAAGTGATTTATTGCATTATTCAGACTGATATATCAGATACCAAATATTTGTGTCTGTTTAAATCAAATTGTCCACTAAGCCATTTAAGGGGAGATAAGTCAAATAGTAAATTTTTCATAAAGGAATAATAGAGAAATTTAAAATTTTTACTTGTAGCAAGAAAACAAGGTCATGAAACCATTTTTATTTTTATTTTCTTCAAGCATATTTTAAAACCTATCTTCTCTTATTTTATTTCAAAGTTCTATCTCATCGATTTCTTTTTATTCACAAAAATGTGCTTTTTCATTAACAATCTATGCAAATTTGGGCAATTTTGCTCGACTGGGAGCTTGAAAAATAGCACAGTGACCCATACTTTTTATCATATTTTTGAAAAAAACATGGAAAAATCTACATTCTGGCAAAGTATAAGAAAATTCTATCTGAGGAAATATATACCAATGATCCACCTTAAACAGTTCATACCATAAAGAACATAAATACTAAGTTTCAAAATGATGTGACCATACATTTGTAGCTTCCTGGTAAACTACCATATATAAAGCCAAAAACTTTAACCTGATACAGGACTGACGAGCAGACTGCAAAGCTTTTTTTTAAATATTAGAATTGTCATAACTAGATCTTGTCCATTTTTTCCATGTTCCCATAAAGCATTATAGGTGTCAACATTTTCAAACTACACGGACATGTGAAAGATTTGTTAAAATACCGGTTTCCAATTAATATTCAAATGATATTTCATCTTACTTTTTGCTTTTAAATAACTACATTTAAAACTCAGGAAACAATTTTCCAATCAGCATTCAAAATGTCTAGTTGCTTGGGTATTTTTTTTTGCAAGAATACACTGGTTTAATTATATCTATTTAAATCAATCTCTTGTCTTTATGATAAAGTTATGGAAAAGAGAGGAGATATTGGGAAACTGAAAAAAAAAATACTGAGATCTTATGAGAAAGGTCTTCAATGTCCACATTAGAGTAGATGATTTCCAAGTTTTACCAAAACATATTGGGTGATTGTCTAGAGAGTTGATACATATACCCAGTTTGGTTAGTCTTATAATTAGTCACTTTTGAACGTGATTTCTAGTAGTTTTTCTTATATGCTTGTCTATCATTGACGTTTTCCCCAAAACTTTTACTTTAATTTATGTTTTATATAAAAAGATAATTATAAATGTGTGATTTACAGATGGAAGTCAACAAAGAGACATTGGCACATGTTAATGAATTACAGTTGGTAGCTCTATGCTATACTAGTCATTTTTTACAAAAAACTCTGAAGGTACCTTTATATAAAGAACCTTTGCAGCTTATTTACAGATAACTTCTTATGTTTTGTCTTACCCATTTCAATCCCTGCATTTTCTTTTATATCAGACTTGGCTTTAAGCTTTCTGGTCTTCTTTACTTTGCCTACAAGAAAGATTGTCTGTTAAATTTTAAAAATGTAACTGACTAATTGTTCTTTTGAAATATATATTTGACAGAACAATTTAATTTGCTACTGAAGTCAAACTAAAATTACAATAATTTTGTACTATGTAATTAAATTTTTCTCCCCATTGTGAACTAGATTTGGCATATTGTTAACATAAAAATAAGAAGATGTGGTATGATTACCAATGAGACAACTCTCCACCAAAGACAAAATGATGAAGAAGTTACATATGTACATTGTTGCAACTAATTATATATAAGCCTGTTTGAATTAGAATAATCAAATAATTTTTATTGGTAATCAGGGATGGGGGCGATTACTTTAAAATGTAAATTACATTTTTGTACTTTGCTAATTTAATGTAATTTATAACATTCGAATCAAATGCGAATCGAATTCGCTAATCGCGTTCACACACTCTTCGTTTTTAATTCGAATTAACTAAATCGCATTATCTAATTCGCATTAGAAATGCGTTTTTGTTAATACGAATTAAAAGTCAACGTCGTTCGGACAGTAGAGCGAATTTGACGCGCATTGCAATTCAAATTAGAATTTACGTTTGGACGTAAAACGTTTCGAATGCGAATTAACTAATTCGAATTAGTTAATGCGAATCAAATTCGAATTACGTGTGAACGCAGCATTATTATGAATATGATTGTATGAAAAAATTCAATACTTCATATAGTTAGAAAGCACATATTTAAACTTTTATAGACAATTAACTTTATATAAATTGTAAAAAATAAAAAGGAATTTGGTTCTAAATTCCATCCTTATATAAGTGGGCTCATTTATGTCAATCCTCAAAGACCAGAAATTGAGTACAGCTGATTTTGATTACCACATGCTTGTTGGTAATACCATCCTTTTCTATTATTAAAACCAACAGTACATCTTTCTTCTTAAGTATTATATTCTTGTTGTATAAAAAGCTTTATATTCCCCTGAAATCTATTCTGAACTTTATATGCTGTAAGCAACAATTTACAAAAAAACAGCTGCTGCATATATGTGTATGTACAAGTTATATCGAGTTGGCAATGGTTATACAAAATAAATTACTAGCTCTATTCAATTTGTACAGAACTATAAGTAATAGGGTCTGAATAATCTTTTGTGATTTTTGACCATTTCATCGTGTTCATTCAGAGGCATGAGACTGTTTCAAACTGTTTTCATATTTTCTCCATTGAATCATTGGGCAGTTCAAATGTAGCAGTTGCCATTTAATAAATGTAGACAACAATGGTCTAATTTTCAGTTTGGATTCTACAGCAATTATTCCTTTCACAAAGAGCTTTGAGGATGTAGACAACAATTGATCAAAGCTCTGACTAATGGTTGGAAAAATACTATCAACAACAGATGTACTGACAAATGGAAGATTTCTCCGGAAATTAATTATTTTTACTAAACACCAAAATAAGATTTTAATCTTAAAAAAAAATTCTAACACAAAGCAAAAAAAAGTTTTATATTTTTGTTAATGTTGCATATGGATATTTGTGAGAAAAAAAAAATCTTTTAAAAAAGCTGTGTTTGCTCTGGGAACCAATTACGAAGTATTAACTTATTTCAAAAACAAACATTTGAATACACAAACTACAATGAACTAGTGGACAATGAAAATACAAAAATAGTATAAAAATACATTGTACTAGTTCTGAATAATCTTTTGTGACTTTTCCTTTTAAATTAGGTGCAGTGCACAATACTATGACATTCTTTCTCCATTGAATTCATGGACTGTTCAAATGCAGCAGCTGCCATTGAAATTTAAAGTAATTATAATGATACCAATCTACAAACATGTATGCATAACTTATTGGGTCATATATACATGTACATTAACTATTATAGAAAAGTATTTCTGACATGATCTAGAAAGTTGACATTGTGTGGAAAGGAGTTGTTCTCTAATTCACAATTTTGGCCCTACAAATCTGAAAAATTTTCACTGCAATAATGTGGTGAAAATTTAATGAAAACATATGTTAAAATGTCCAATTGTTTCAGTTAAAACATATTTTCACCAATTGTGTCATAACTGATGTCATAATTATAATGTAGAGAAATTTCGAAAAAACCTGATGTTTTGCAGAATTCTGCAAACATTATGACAGTTTTCTGAAAAATTAAAACAGTGGTGCCATCCTTCCTCCACAAATAATTTTACTGAAATATTCTTTATATACCATATTCTTTACTTTTCAACAAAAATTTCAATGGACGAGGGGTGGCACCACACATGAAATCTTGAAAAGAGGTCCAAAAAGTTTACAATTTCTAGAAAAATAGATTAAAACGAAATAATCTACATGTATTTCAGGCTAATATATTTATAAATATAAAACAGATGTAGAAATTTTTATTATTATACTTTCAATATCATACATTTAGCAATACATACACATTAGATTAACTTTGATAATTGAAGTTAAAAAAAAACCTTTACAGGGCTGTTCTAGGGGGTTCATGGTTTTATTCCTTTAGTCTCAAATGTCTTTTGACACAAAAAGAAATGTTCATGAAATGTACATATTCAGCAATAAGAACAATTTTATTATCAGCAGCCAAAGATACAGTTTATTTCTCTCCTCACAAAAATCTTCATTCATTTGACGAGAACAACTCCATATTGGACTGTATCATGCCACCCACTGATGGTATAGGGGCAATATTTGCCAAATCATACACTAGTGACATATCAAAGTTGTTAAAAGTATGATAAGTAAAAGTCAATTGACGATCATGAACAAATATGCTAATATATATACATTGTACATTTCTCTAATTCTTAGACAATTTATCCTTTTCCTGAGCGGTTGATTATTTTTATTTATTCAATGTGGGGCTCATTTGATCGCAGTTCTTGATTGGTCAAAATTCAATTATGACCTTAAATTTTCTTGCTTTCCTCTGAATTTCCTATTGTGATGTCACTAAAATAGGCTACCATGCCTGATGACGTTACATAGAACGAACACATCTTTTTGCAGATCATTGAAAAAGAAGGATGAAGTTTGTCTACATATAATAGTCTAAAATCATTAGAGAAACAGATTTGCTTGAGTACCACCAAATCTTGTGCAAAAACAATTTCTCCACTCTCAACAGTTAAATTTTAAATATTTAAGTCTCGAGTGGAGAAATATAGTATCACACTCGATGCAGTGGTAGAATCCATATATATATAAGAATGACGGAATGATGGATGGAGTGGAAAGGTTACTACACAGGCATTCCTCATTGGGGACACAGGTAAAAATTAAATATAAAATTCCAAAAAAGAATTTAAAAATAAAATGCATTTAACTTGAGATATTTAGATCTACTGGACATATGTTTATCAGTTGGAATATGTGCAGACAGAAAAACAAAGCGCAAGAATAAAGTTGGATCCTCACTCGTTATAATGATCATTCTCCTCAGATACAGCCTTTACAATAAACTTTTGAGTCCAAATGCCTGAATCTCAATTTTTTGAAAATTTTAGCTGGATTCTGTTGGCTTGTAGAGAAGAATTTTACAAGCCAGGGCTGTAGGACTTGTGGTTATGCGTGAAGACTGCAGTTAGTTTGCATTTACAAAACACAATTAAAATTTGTACTGTGTGACAGGAATCTATTATATGGACACTATATCCAATTTGCAAAGTCTTTCTAGTGACTCTTTTAGTAAGGCATGTAAAACATTGTCTCAACAATTGAACATGCAAGTAAAAAAAAATGTATTATATGAATTCTGTAGTCTAACATTGTTTCGGTCATTCCCCTCCATAAATATACATGTAGTTTTCAAGATATTGATAATATAGGCAAAAACACTAAAATTAGACGAAGTCAAAGATCATAATTTAATGATCAATTTATTGATGGAGTCATATTTGTATTTTTCTTCATGTGTGTAGATCATCATCTTGAATCTTGCTGATCAATTTTCCTGTTTAAAGTTGCTATATCTAGCTACATTTTGTACATCTACAGTGTATTATAGTTTTCAAGAGAATAGGCATAAACCATATAAAATAGTACAAGATTAGTAAATAATTGTACCATGTGCTTGATTCAAAACTCAATATTATGAATTTCGTAATATTCATAATTAATGAATAACAATTCAACAACAACAAAAAAACCAAGTGGACAAACCATGTTTTTATTGGGGAAAATATGTTCGGTCATGGACATCATTTACGGTTAGCCTACTTTGAAAGAGTAGTATATATATAACAGGTTTTCTACATATTGATGTCGTAAAATATCAGCCATGAGCCACAATGTGAACCATTTTAGCGAGTGAGTGCAGCAAAAGAGCAAAAAAGCTTCACATTGTGCCGAGCAGCTGATATTTTACGATATCTATCTGTCATGTCTGTAGAAAACCCATTAATATATTTATTGTTCTGTTACTTGTCATTTCATCCTCCCTAAGAAAGTAGGCTTGATAAATTCTCCTCATATATTGTGACTTTGCTAATTACTTCTCCTCAGACATTGTAAATAACTGATAATACCTGCTCTCGTCTAAAAGCTGTGAAACGAGACTTACGGAGGAACTGAGCATGGTGATCATGATATAAGCAAAGGGAAGGATGATAGGGTGTGTTTTACACCATTGTGTAGATAAATTATTGTATTTACAATATCAATATCAGTTTTATTGGAATAGACGTCCACAGAATAGAAAAATAGCTTTAGATTTTGTTAGGTAAAGGTATATAGGTATAATTTTCATCAGAGACAAGTGTGGGTACATGTAATCAGGACGATAAGGTGTGTTATGCATTTGGTCCTTTGGTGCTCAGAAGTTTAATTTCTTTCATTCCAGAAATGAATAATTTCACCAAATACCTGTGATTTATTCTTACGGTTGTCCTTTTGAATGCAAGAGAATGAAAGGGAGTAGTTATAAAAAATATTTAGAAAAAGAGTGTTGTTCCTTAGTTTTGTCTGTCCTGGAAATATTCATAATCTCAGTTTGTTTTAATATTGAGACTAATTAGACAATTAGATTTATTATACTTCATGTCAAAATGCGATTTTGATTGCTTAATACGAGGGAGACAATTTACTCTATCCCATGACAAACACTCTATTACCCTTCATGTAGACGCTTGATCAAGTGTGCGCTTAATCAAATACGGATGATTGTTATGTATAAGACATTTTAAGACGTCATAGTTTTTTACTTTGAATTTGAAATTTTATAGACAGTACTAACAGACCAAGCAGTACTAGTTACTTCGCCTCAGTTGACAATGTTTTCTCAGGGTAACAATCTGCTCTATCACCCTCTCAGCTATGTGTTATTTATATAATGTTTTATATATATATATGCCCCAATATACACTTTGTTTGCAAATCATTACCCTCTTCAAGAATGTCAGTCATGTTCCATTTACATTTAAGAGCTTTTTGAAGTAAGTCTACCAAATGTCATATATTCATTTCGTTAGATTTTGTCAACTTTACATTCCGTTTCGGTTTCGTTTCTTATTTTAACACAACCAGAAGACTGTCAAACTATACATGAGTAATTCATAGTTGCATCTTTATTCATACATTGATTTCAGAGGTTCCGAAAGGTTTTCCAACGAATAAAAATCAAACTTAATCTATACGAAATGAGCGAATGTAAAGATTGTAACCAAAAAATTCAGGTCAGATCATGTTTTGGTGGTAAACATTGCCATTTCTTTTGTTGTTTCTTACATACAATTAGAATTAATATATGATTTGTGCATTTCATCTTAAATAATGTTGCACAAGACAATGCGTAAAATTGTGAATAATATCACTGTTGTGATAAATGCTATTAAAACATGTGTAAATTTTCAAAACATTACCTTCTTCCGCCATTTTTGTTTACGTTTGGCAACCAGATATAACGCGTTATTCGATTGGTTGAAATTATCAATGCTATATATGTAATGAACATTTTCCTTATAATTTACTTTTCTCCTGCCTCTGGCAACGAATACGAATACTTTATCAAATCCCGTTTCTGAGCATATATTTACACACAAATCTTTAAAAAGGACCAACCATCAAATTTAATCTGTACGGATCGTCTAGAATAGGCGACTCTAATATAAGATGGTAATAAATCAAATCAAATATTTATTATTCCAATCATGGTCCCACAGGGGGCATTTACAATTAACAAAATTTATGATAGTAGAAGCAACAAACATGAGACATTGTACAGTATATAACGTGACAG
Organism: Mytilus californianus; assembly: GCF_021869535.1. Classification (NCBI taxonomy): domain Eukaryota; kingdom Metazoa; phylum Mollusca; class Bivalvia; order Mytilida; family Mytilidae; genus Mytilus; species Mytilus californianus. The sequence continues at coordinate 3,088,337 of NW_026262581.1, forward strand.
ATATTATAATAGACAATGAAAATAGTATTAATAACAAAAATACATTAAAAGTTATCTTGAGTATTTTTTTTCCTTCCTTCCTTATGTCCAGCAGTGTAAAACTAAAAAAAAAGTATTAATAATAAAGTTTGATCAACCTTAACTTATTATCTATAAAGATGGAAATTTGTTCATCTGCAGGAGACACCAATTTTTTAAGGGACGGTGCTCTAGGATATACTGTTGATTGCGATAGGCAATAACAGCAATCCTCCCCGTGTCAGAAGCAGATGAACAAAATAAATAGAGAAACTGAATCCGTTCAATTAACAAATAATTATTATTATTTTATTTATTTTTTTTAAATAACAACAATTATTAATTATGCGAAACATGTCATATAAATCTGCTATTTGCAGTGTTTAACCAGGAATATACACAACTCTTTTAATACAGTTAAGTTCTCACAAGACAACAGCCATAGCAATTTCCCTTGGGAATTTAAGTTAATGAAATTGTGACATGATTCCGAAATAATGTGATATAAATGGTGTCTGTCTTCGTTATATTTTGTGCAATAAAAGAGAAAATGAACTTCAATTTCAATATTACCAGAGCTACACTGCTGACATAGTCTAAGGTTTGGAGGAGTACCCTGGTATCGTCCTATTTCAATCAGCAAATGGTGAGATGACACCCTAAATTTTGTCAATGATCTCCTAAGTTCAAAATTGGACATGATATTTAGATATTTTTCGAAACCATAATTATTCTTAAATTTTACATAAGTGCGGAGCTTCCCTTCTGAATTCTTGGTCAGTTGATCCTTCCAAATTTTTATGCATGTCTCTTTCAATATTGTCTTGATGGTGTTTATGGTAATATATTTTATAACATTGTGACGGGATTGCTTCCCTTCATAAGTAGATACTTAGTCAGCCGTAAGCGGTTGATCTAAGGAAGTACTTCTTTAGCTCAGTCGGTATACGCGCTGCCTTGTAACACAAAGGTGCCGGTGGAGACGCGATTTTGCAAGTAGAACCATGCTCTCCGGTTACATTGGCGCCCAACTAAAAACCCACGGTGGTTAGAGAGGAATTCTAGCTAGGGTATGTGTTGTGAGAGTCATAATGGTATGATGACTCTTGAGGTGGGGGAAGTGTGACGGGATTGTTTCCCTTGCGTAGTAGATACTTAGTCAGCCGTAAGCTTTTAGTAGTCAGCAGGGTTTGGTGACATAAAGCCGCCCGACCCTCCTGTTACATCTTCGTATATTACCATCTTATATTTATAGTACCGTTGCGCAAATTTTACGACTTATATTTATTATTTATACAGAATTTTAAGATATATTACATTCAAGTCTTAGTTGGTTCCTTATCCCCAATACTTTATTCGTAACTTATTATTTATTCCTTATTCGTTACATATTCGTTTACTTATTCTTTATTCTTTATTCGTTACGTATTCCCTATTCCTGTTATTCGTTACCTATTCGTTACTTATTCGGAAGTTATTCCTTATTCGCTACCTAGCTATTTGTTAATTATTCCTTATTCATTACTTATTCCTTATTTATTTCTTATTACTATTCGCTTTTAATGAGGGGGGTAACAGTGGGGGTACCTTCATGACGAATAACGGTAAAAATTCTTGCCAAATGACGTTAACGGTAATTTTTGCTGCATGACGATAAAATGTGCACTTTCTTTTAGACGTTAAAAAAATCGACAGATTTTGACGAATCACGTTAAATTTTTTTTCCAAAAATACGGTAACGATAATTATTTGAGACCTCTGACGAATCACGACAAGGATATTTTGACGAATCACGGTAAAATTTTAACCAATATGACGCTAACGGTAGCCGAAAATGGCAGTTTGACGCCTGACGATAAAGGGCATTACTACCCTCTTTAATACGTTGCCCCCTTTTAATGCTTTCTTTTCTTTCCGAAGTTGACCCTGGTGTAAGATATCGATGCGAGGAGGCAAAATTGCCTTGTTAGCGCGTATGTCCCCGTTTCCGGGCTCGACTGATAACCTGTTACTTAATAATAATAATAATAATAATATCTTTATTTAGAGAGAGTAACTCATTTGGATTACACCAATTTTCAATAAGGCTCTCTTAATACAATAATAATTACATTAAAAATAAACAATACATATTCAATAATAATGATAAATAAAGATTTAATACAACTTAAATACAATAAACAATTATTATATATGGCAGTACAGTAGAAATATCATGGTAATGTTAAAAGTACATAGATTTGTAGTTATGTTTAAATTTTAATACTGTGTTTGATTTTTTAATTGAACCAGGAAGAGCATTCCATACTTTTGGTCCATTGTACGAGAAACTAGACTTATACAACTCTTTTATTCGCTACTTAGTTAGTTCTTGTTTCTTGGAGTTAAAATAAACCCGTTAGCGCATATGTACCAGTTTCTGCGCTCGACTGATACCCTGTTATTTATTCACTTCTTATTTGTTCCTTATTCGATTTTCATACGTTGCACCTTTGTAATGCGCTATTTTCTTTTTTCTCTTTCTCTTGTGTTAGCTCTTTGTTTGTAGAAGTGAAATTACAATATTAGCGCGTATATGTACCCGTTTCCGCCCTCGACTGATACCCTGTTACCCATTCGTTCCTTATTCGCTTTTTATACGTTGCCCCTTTTTAATGATTTCTTTTTATTTATGTTCATGTCTCTGGTGTTAGTTCTAGTTTCGTGGAGTCAAAATAACCCCGTTTGCGCATATGTATCAGTTTCTGCGCTCGACTGATACCCTGTTACTTATTCGGTACTTATTTGTTCCTTAATCGCTTTTTATACGTAGCACCATTTTCTTTTATGTTTTTGTCTCTGGTGTTAGTTCTTGTTTCGTAGAAGTGAAATTACAATATTAGCGCGTATGTATCCGTTTCCGTCCTCGACTGAAGTGAAATTACAATATTAGCGCGTATGTATCCGTTTCCGTCCTCGACTGACACCCTGTTACTTATTTGTTCCTTGTTCGCTTTTTATAAGTTGCCCCTTTTTAATGATTTATTTTTATTTCTTTTCATATCTCTGGTTTTAGTTCTACTTTCGCGGAGTCAAAATAGCACCGTTAGCGCATATGTATACCAGTTTCTGCGCTCGACTGATACCTGTTTCTTTTTCGTTCCTTATTCGCTTTTTATACGTTGCCCCTTCTTCATGATTTCTTTTCTTTTTTTCTCATGTCTCTGGTGTTAGTTCTGGTTATGTTGAGTAAAATCAACCCCGTTAGCGTATATGTACTAGTTTCTGTGCTCGACTGATACCCTGTTACTTATTCGGTACTCATTTGTTTTTTATTCGATTTTAATACGTTGCATCTTTTTAAGATCTTTTAATGCTTTCGTTTCTTTTGTTTTCTTGTCTCTGGTGTTAGTATTTGGTTCGTAGAGGTGAAACTACTCTCTAAGCGCTTTTGTACCCGTTTCCGCGCACGACTGATACCCTGTTACTTATTCGCTACTTATACGTTCCTTATTCGCTTAGTATACGTTGCCACTTTTTAATGATTTAATTTATTTCTGTCAATGTCTATGGTGTTAGTAAGAGTTTCTTCGAGTCAAAATAACCCTGTTAGCACATATGCACCAGTTTCTGCGCTCGACTGATACCCTATTACTTATTCGCTACTTATTCGATTTTTATACGTTGCATCTTTTTAATGCTTTCTTTCCTTGTTTCTGATGTTAGTTCTGGGTTCGATGAGGTGAAATTACCCTGTTGGTGCCTATGTCCCCGTCTTCGCCCTCGACTGATACCCTGTTACTTATTCGCTACTTATTTGCTTTGTTATTATTTGTTTTAATTTTCGAAATTCTTTTCATGTCTCTGGTTTTAGTTCTGGATTCGTGGATTGAAAAACCCTGTTAGCGCATATGTATAGTTTCTGCACTCGACAGATACCCTGTTACTAATTCGCTACTTATTCGTTCCTTATTCGCTTAATATACGTTGCCCCTTTTTAATGATTTCTTTTTATTTCTTTTCATGTCTCTTGTTTTAGTTCTGGGTTCGGGGAGTTGAAATAACCCTGTTAGCGCATATGAACCATGTTTATGCGCTCGATGGATACACTCAGTTATCTACTCGTTCATTATTCGTTTTTTTAATACGTTGCCTCTTTTTAATTTCTTTTTATGTCTCTGCATGGTATTAGCTCTGGGTTCGTGGAGTTGAATTAACACTGTTAGCGCTTATTTACCAGTTTCTGCGCTCGACTGACGTTGCACCTTTTTAATGCCTTCTTTTCTTTTATTTTCTTGTCTCTGTGTTAGTTACGGGTTCAGTGAGGTGAAATTACCCTGTTTGGAGGTATATCTTCGTCTCCGCGCTCGACGGATACCCTGTTTCTTATTCGATATGTTTTCGTTCCTTGTTCGCTTTTTATATGTTGCCCCTTTTTAATGATTTCTTTTCACGTCTCTGATATTAGTTCTGGGCTCGTTGATTTGAAATAGCTGTTAGTGCATATGTACCAGTTTCTGCGCTCGACTAATACCCTGTTATTTATTCGGAATTTATTTGCATCTTATTCGAGTTTTATACGCTGCACCTTTTGAATGCGTATTTTTTTTCTTGTCTGTGGTGTTAGTTATTGGGTCGTAGAGGTGACTTACATTGTTAGTGCGTATGAACCCGTTTCCGCGCTCGACTGATACCCTGTGACTTATCTGCTACTTCTTCGTTCCATATGCGCTTATTATACGTTTCACCTTTTTAATGATTTCTTTTTATTTCTTTTCATATCTCTGGTGTAAGTTCTGGGTTCATGGAGTAGAAATAACCCTGTTAGCGGATATGTACCAGTTTCTACACACGGCTAATACCCTGCTACTTATTCGCTTCCTTTTCGTCCCTTATTCGGTTTTGAGACTTTGCAACTTTTTATTGCTTTCCTTTCTTTTATTTTCTTGTGTCTGCTGTTAGATATATAAGTTCTGTTTGGTGAAATTTCTCTGTTGGCGCGTATATCCTCGTTTTCGCGCTCGACTGATTCCCTGTTACTTTATCGTCCTTATTTGCTTTTTATACGTTGCACCTTTTTAAAGATCTCATTTATTTTATTTTCTTGCCTCTGGCGTTAGTTATTGGTTCGTGTAGGTCTATACGTACCCTGTTTGTGTATGTTAGTGTCGATTCTGACTTACTAAATTATTTAAATTCTATCTTAATTTTTTAAATTACAATTTTTTTGGACACGAAACCAAAATAAAGAAAAAAAAGTAACTATATATAATTGAAATATGGCATCAAAATAAAAATATAAAACATAACTATGTTTGAGGAGGAGGATGATAGATTTTCGAGGGAATCCGTGTTTGGGGAGGAAGCCAAAGAACAAAATTGTTTAGCATTTAAATGAAGGATCTCCCCAAAGGAATGTTTTATTAACATTTTGAATGTGGAAAAGGTCAAGGGTAAGTTTGGGATAAACAAGGTTTTAACAATTAACACCCGAATTGGTGAACATAGCAAATATTGGCTTTACTGGGTAAGGAATGTGTAACAAGGAGACAGACTTGGAATTGTTCAAACTCTTTTAGGGAAATTACTGTGCACCACTTATTGTGGACCTGTTTCTGTATTGTTACGAGTTACAATTTATGACTAAACTCAGCAAAGACCCATCGAAATAACATCTGATATAAAAATTTAATAACACTTTTAGCTATTTGGATGAGATATTGGCTCTCAATAATGACGACTTCAGTATGTACACTAAAGAGAGAATTGTCCTGTTGAACTGACTTTAAATAAAGCTAATACTAACAATAAACACTGCCCTTTTCTGGATCTTGACAGTTTTATCTTTAACTGGAAGCAATGTGCAATGTTTTTAATGATGTTCGATTAACATAGAAAGTAATGGGAACATAAATGGGTGGTGTCTCCCCGATTGTCCCACTTTTTGAAATTACAGGTAAAAAAGTAATGAAATTTTGTGGGACAATCGGGAATATGTTTGTGGGACAATTGGGAAGTTTAAATGTGGGACAATCGGGAATTGTTTTGATAGTGATTAATTTGTTTTTATAGTGTGTAGCTGTTAATTGCAGGTTACTAATCAATGTAACTTAAAAAATATGAAAAAAAACCATGAACAAATAATAATATCTACATATTTTATTTTGCACATATTAGGTACAATTGAAGTATCATCAAACATAGAACATAATACGAAGTCATAGAATAGCACATATAAAGCACTACTAAATTTTACACAAATATGTACTAAAGAGTTACAATTAAGCACACATAATAAATAGCTTAATATAGAAAGCACATATAATAAACAGCTAAATTTATTTTAAAAGGCAAACACACGACATGAAAACAGATACTTTAAAGCATATACAATGCAGAAGGTACAACAAAATAGCACACATAAAACATAAGTACAACAATAAAGCATGCATGAGGTTGTACCTATAGAAGACTTATTTAAAATGGTTTTTATTGGTTTTGAACTAGCTGTCAGTAACTGCGAGTACTCTCAGATCTGTACTTAATGTCTTTTTGAAGTGGGGATGTATAAGTAGCCGACAACGTCCATTCTGTTTTTTATTAGATGTATTTCTGTTTGTACCCGTCTGATGAGATAAGCCTTTTTCAACTGTGCCTGTAATTCAGTGGTTATCGTTTATTGCTGTGTAACATATTTGTTTTTCGTTCATTATTTTGTACATAAATTAGGTCGTTAGTTTTTCTCGTTTGAATTGTTTTACATTTTTCATATCGGGGCGTTTTAAAGCTGACTTTGCGGTATGGGCTTTGCTCATTGTTGAAGGCCGTATGGTGACCTATAGTTGTTAATTTCTGTGTCATTTGGTCTCTTGTGGAGAGTTGTCTCATTGGCAATCATACCACATCTTCTTATTTTTGTCTCGCCTGCAACGAAAGTCGCAGTATGCGAGACATAGGTATTACTATCCGGCGGCGGCGGCGGCGTTAACTATTTGTATAAAGCTTAATATTTCAAAAGGTAGAAGACCTGGATGCTTCATATCTTGTATGCAGATACCGTCTGTCATATGTCCGATGTCCTTGACCTCATTTTCATGGTTCAGGAACTGTTTGAAAAAAAAATTGAGTTTTTTTGTAATGTGAATTTCTCACTTATTATGAGTAATAGGATAACCATATTTGGTATATGGGTTCCTTGCAACATCTACATGTCCGTCAGACAGGATTCACTTGACCTCGACCTCATTTCATGGATCAGTGATCAAGGTTAAAGTTACGTGATTAGGTCCGTTTCTCAAATACTATAAGCAGTAGGATAACTATATGTTGTGTATGGAATGACTGTAATGGGTACATGTCAGTCTGGCAGGTTTCATCTGACCTTGACCTCATTTTCATGGTTCATTGGTCAATGTTAAGTTTTTGTGTTTTTGTCTGTTTTTGAAGTACTATAAGCAATATGTCAACTATATTTGGTGTATGGAATGATTGTAAGGTTTTGAATGGTGGACACTTCGTTTGCTGCCTGCTCTTCTTTAAGGTAGTTCAGTATCGTGTATAATTATGTTTGAGGTGGTTTGTCGTCCTTGGTCCTTCAGTTGGGTAATAGTTCCATAGCAGCCTCGTTATAAATAAAGAAAGTTATTGGGTTCAGGTGAATCTGACGTTGCCGGGTTGTTAGCAGTCTTCAATAGTGCAGAGAATGTTGTATTAATGTCCTCTGACTTTCTAGTAAAATTGCAAAGACTAGTGGCAACATCTCTCCATCAACAAGTTTGTGTAGGGTATAGAATGTAAATACCTTTTTTTTTTTAAAGTGCATGCATTATTTCTAAATTTATTTAAAAACTTTAGAGAAAATTTTATAAAAATTACGGTATTGACATTTGTTTTATAAATAACGTAACATTGTAGGTATGTTTCATAAATCAGAAATATTATATTTTTTTAATGAAAAGTGCATTAATCTAATGATTTAAAAAAACATTTTATTTTTACTTTTATAAAACTAATATTAAATGTGTAATTATTAATTCTTGTTTATTTAGCAAAACAAACAACAGTTACCTTGTTTATCTAAGAACATTTTAAATAATGTGGGACAATCAGAACTTTTCATATGGGACAATCAGAACTCTAAAATTTTAAAAAGTGGGACAATCGGGAATAAACCAAATGGGTATCCTTCATTAATTCTTCATATTATTTTTATTAATCATATGAATTCTTATGAACATATACGATCGAATTCTACATAGATTTACCTTTCTGGTGGTATAAAAAAAATCAGTTTATCTTATCTCATTGTTAGGTCTCCGATTTTTTTTTAAATTCCCTTACTCACATCAATAAATAACGATGAATTACCTCAAAAGAAACGAGACAGCAGTAACTAAAAAAATTGAAGCATACTTAATATGCAAAGGAAATACTATTAACACATACTGTTGAATACTCCTGTCAAAAAGCTATATTTTGATGTCAGAAAAGTCAGTTTAAATTAGGAAATTCTTAGGTCTCCGGCGTTTTGAAAAGTTGTCTTTGAAAAAAAGTAACCAACACAAATGTAATATACGAAAACAACGAACATTAGCGAGATCATACTGTTATACATGTAAAAAAAATTCCAGTTGTTCTTAAATAAATGAAATAATACATAATAAGTTCAAATTCAAAGTGTTCACTGCGGCTATTTTTTATTGTTCAAATAGAAACGATAAATATTGAATACAAAATATTTGGCGAAACGTATTTAATGATAAATTTACATTTAAATAATAATAAACGATTCTCTGTTCAATTTTTTTTCACCCGTACAACATTTTTCCATCATTTGTATTTCGATAATATTTAAAGAAAATGAAAAGGTGGTATATTAAAAAAGCTCGAAATTGATATATTGTCAAATGAATTTTATTATCAGCAGGCACCCTGTCGCTTGATTGTCTTTCCTATCTCCAATTACGATGTCTTAGATATGCTCAACAGGAGGCCACTGTTTGTTTTATTAAATTGAATCTGAAACAATACAACTTGTGTTAATTGGTGACATATGTACATGTAATGAATGTATGCACGGTTTGTTATGTGAGTATCATCCTGTATGGCATTACATCAATGTGGTGGAACTATTAAAACAAATTTGAGAACTCGAAATCTAATGCAAAAAATCTTTCAAATCACTCTTTTTTAGGGAATCGTGTTCCTCGCTCTTTAGTTTGACCATGGAAGTTGATTAGTGTTATCTATGTATAGATAGTTTAATTTGCTGCTTTTATTTTTTTTATTTCTTCTTTTAATTTGTCATTTTCTATATATATGCTATTTTTACTTAATGGTGCAATACAAAACACATGTAAGTTGACTCTCGGTCATTTTAGAAATACACTGTTTGAAATGTTCTTGTGAGAAAAAATGTAACGCTTACAACACATTGAATGTTGGTTTCTGTTATAATGATGAATGTGTTGTCATTGTAAATGAATATTAAAAAGCCGATTGCTGAATACCTGGTGACAAATTTTAATCTTATGCACAGCAAAAGAGGCCCTTCTTTGTTGATATGTTGGGTTTTCCTTGTATTTTAAAACACATTTTGTCTGGTGCATATGCCACGACTCATAAAATTTAACTTATATTTATCAATTTATTTTGTCCGACGAATTTGTGTCCCTGACTTTTTTTTTTATTTAAACTGATTAGCCGTTTTTTTATCGTCTAAAAGAAAGTGTACATTTTATTGTCATGCACCAAAACTTACCGTTAACATCGTTTGACGTGAATTTTTACTTTTATTTGTCATGAATGTACCATCCATCAAGACCCTCATACAGTGTGTTGAAGTCGAGCACATTTGAAATGTTAATTAAATCTAAAAAAAAATCACAGAATCATGTTAACTATTCAACTTAAGTTCTTTATTTTGATTAATTTTTAAATTTATGACAAATGATGCTTGATTTAAAAAAAATACAGATATATAACAAATAAATTAGTATTTTATCATTTTATATACGTTGTAGCAGGGGTGGATCCAGCCATTTTTAAAAGGGGGTTCCAACCCAGGATAAAAGGGGGTGGGGTCCAACCATATGTCCCCATTCCAAAGCATTGATTGTTCAAAAAAGGGAGGGTCCAACCCCTGGATCCCCCTCTGGATCCGCAACTGTGTACGCAAAAGTCTAATGAATAAATACAAACAAACAGGTTATTCATGGGACCCTTTTCATGGAAGAAAATACTGTTTTTAATTTGGGTGATTATTCTTTTAAAAGAATTTAGTATTGCTGGACAAAAGACTGGCATCTCATGCGAAATTGGCAAGAGTTGGCAGTATTGATAATGGACAATTAACATGGTAAAATGAAGACCGTACTTTGACCTATAATGGTTTACTTTTACAAATTGTGACTTGGATGGAGAGTTGTATCATTGCCATTGGCACTCATACCACATCTCCATATATCAATTAAATATATATATATATAATTGCAAAGATAAAGATTTTTAATAAAGATTTTTTTATATATATTTACCTATATAATATGTTAAGTAAAATTTTAAATAGGTGAAAAGTCTGCAGAAAAAAATGATGATGATGATGATGATGATGATGATGATGAAGAAGAGAATGGATTATCTCCTCCTGATCAAAAGAGACAAAAAACTTGACATGGCATAAATGAATTTTAAATGTACCATGACTGAAGAAAACTGTACTGTACCACAATTAAATGTGATGGACAAATTATATAATTTTTTCATTGTTGAATCTTTCATTTTAGCTAGTAAAATTTAATTTCATATTCTGTTTTAGAATTGTCATTTTTGACATATATTGCCTCAAACACAGAGTGTATCTTATTTTCGTTACATTGACAAGTCAACAGTCAGTTTTTACTAATCCATTTTGTCATAACCGCTATAGGGTATAAGATGAATATACTTAAGACAAAAATTTCATGAAATATTTAGAATTACATATAATACAATGAATAAAAAACACATAGGCACAAGTGATGCTGAGGTGAAAGTGTAAAGAAAATAATAATATTGAAAGTAGATCTGTCTGTGACGTGTCAGTCTGTCTGTCTATTCATCAGTCCTGTTCTTGCCATCCCACCCCTCTGAAACCATATCAAAATCAAACTGTGTAGGTTACTGTTAAGGACATAGTAAATAGATGTGCAAAATGACAGGAATTATGATTCAATTTTTATTCTTCTTAGAGTTATGCCCCTTTGAACTTAGAATTTTGGTCTCAATATACTACTGCAACAGTTAGTTGTAGCAACTCATCTGAATCCACATAACAGAATTTCATGAAACTTTGTAGTTAAATAGGAGATAATATGTAGATGTGTATATCTACAAGAACTTATCTTTTGTAGGAGTTATGAGTCTTTGAACTTAGGATTCTGGTGAGATTTTGTTTGTTCGGTGACAATGTGGGGGCATGGGGTACATGAGCATGCTTGCTACGATTCTTTAAGTTTCAAAATTGAAATAACAGCTGGAATGAATAAGTTTAAAAAGAGATGTGGAGTATATACCAATGAGACACATCATAACAAAACAAAAACAATAGGAAGAGATCTTGATATGATCTTCAACAGATGCCTATATAATGTCAAAATCATTAATGTGACTATAAGAGCAAAAAAATCTTCAAATTGATTTCAACTGTGTCTGTTACTCAAATATTAGAAATAAAAAAAAGAAAAAAGATTATTACAAAAAACCTGTATCCAAGACTGCAATGGAAATGACTGTAACAGAGATCTTCATTCAAGAGTCTTACTCTTTTAATCTTTTACTTTACACCATTTATGGATGAAAATAAGAATTTTGTTTAAAAGAAGAAACCATAGGTTTTAAAAATACACGATCTTTCTCTAGAACACATCCCAAACATCTACTTTTATTCTAAACTGTGGGATGAATTAGAAATTGACCAACATTATCATGAGGTTTATATAAGATTTTTTTTCTGCAAGCAACCAATAACAACTTTGTTTCTATATTGGAAATAACTATTCAAAGAACTGATTATGGTCCCACACAACAGTCACAGATTTGGTGGATATATAATGGATCATAATGTCTCTACTGTAGATGAACAGCTTACACGTATCTAATATAGTAATATGTGTCTGTCTGTCTGTGTCAGGTTACTTTCATACTATTCAACTTACGTTAACCAAACTTGGTATGCAGTTGCATCATGGGCTTCAAGGATGTGTCATATCCAAAAGTCAGGTCACTCATAATTTTTATACCATAGAACTTAGGTAGACCAATTTTGTAATGCTGATACAACATGGAGATTGGGGTGTATCATTTACCAAAGTAAGGTCACTCTGACTTTGAAACTGTCCTATGACCCCCGTGATAGTAAAACGTTTTCTGATTTGTGTTTGGTGTATAACTATTCTTCTTTATCACCACATTATTCTGATCTTGATATTAAACCAAAACACCAAAAATCAATCAATCAAACTTTTTAAAATATGCTGAATCTACTCTTGTATTCAGATTTTGGGCCCCGTTTTAAATTGGTCCACATTGGGGTCTAAAGTGTCATCAAAAATTGCATTGTTGAGGTTCTTTGATATGCTGAATTTAACTGTGTATTTGGATTTTTTTTAATTTTAGCCACATTTTACTATGGGTCAACATAAGGGCCCAAAGGGTCCAAAATTAACTTTGTTCATATTGTAAAAACGTTTTTTTTTAACCGAGTTAACCCAAATATCAGTGTTTAGATATGTACTCATTTAAATGCTTAAGACAATATCATGCAAAATTTTCAAAAATTATGCAGGTTATTGGAGCCTCATGTTTTTAGATTTTACTGTTCATTTTCCCTTTAGGGGAATGCTTTATTATCTGAACAAAATTCTGTTACATATTTTGTGAAACACCTTGTGTCAGGTTTCATTTATTATATTTTCTACCCAGCCAGTTACTCAAGTATGAAGTGAGTAGATTTCAAGTGAAAAGATTTTTACCTGTACGTATGATCATGTGACTTACAGGTTAGGATTTGAATTCAAATTAGTTTGATCTTTACTTGGACAAAGACTTGCATTATTTCCTTAAAATTTTTGAAGACATGAAAAAGTTTAAAGTTTCATGACGAGTTTAAGGTATTTATATAATTAATGTAGTAATAATTATTTACTTTAAGGATTATGTACCCTTCTGTTGATTCAACATGTTCAATGCTAAACATATGGAAATTTTATAGAAAATCCACAGCCTTTCCCCTTGTAATCTAATATTTGACAATTCGGTGCTTGATTGATAGACGATAATTGCATGCAGTGCTAGCAATGATTTCCTTAAAACAAAATTATAAATTAAACAAATGTATATACGGACCTATTCAAGTACACCTTTTAGGGTGCGCTAGACTTTAAGGTTCATCATAACAAATGGACAAATATGGCCGTATTTTCACTTCAAAAACTACTCTATGTACAGGCTTACCTGTGCAGTTTGGAAAGTTTTAAGGCCTGGCATCCACTAGATGTATACAAGTTAAATTTATTTTGCATATCAGAAATATAAAATCTTTTTTGGATTATGATGGGCATTTTTTTCCGTTCCTGCTGAAGGTGTAAAAATAAACTAAGTTGGGATATAACTTTGAGATGCTCCATCTCAGGTAACAACTGATTTGTATTGTGTTGATTGTCCTTGATTGGCATGGACAATAGATATCTACACATCTATAGGTGAGTTAAAGGTAGTAACTGAGTGGACAGTATCAAATGCAATTCAGGTGTTTGTTTATTTTTACACCTTCTGCAGGAAGGAAAAAAAATGCCCATCATATTCATAAAAGATTTTATCTTTCTGATATGCAAAATAGATTTAACTTTTATATATCTAGTGGATGCCAGGCCTTAAAACTTTCCAAACTGCACAGGTAAGTCTGTACACAGAGTAGTTTTTGAGGTGAAAATACAGCCATATTTGTCCATTTGTTATGATGAACCTTAATGACTCACCACGAGTTTTTTGGAATTTTAAAAAAGGTTATTTAGGATTTTTTGTAAACAATAAACGCTAGCACACCATGGACAAACAAGTAAGTAATCTATGTTTAGAATTTTATAATGAAAATCTCAGTATTAAAGTCTGTGGATTTTCTACAAAAATCTGGTTTTATTTGTCTCAAAATTCCCATTTTCTATCGAATGCAATGAAACTATAAATAAAAATGCTTTGTTCGAAGTTTCCCCTTGGTATATGTACAACATGGCCAATCTCTACTGTACATTATCTTTGCTGTTTAGATATTATTGCAGTTTGAAAATTTCGAATTCAGATGGCTACAGAAGGGGTCTTAAACCTTAATGTATTCTGTTCTGGATTTCAAACTTTTAGTTCCAGAAAATTACTTTTAAAGAATTAAAGATTTCACAAATTTTTCATACATAATAAGGTTGGATGGGAAACACAATGATGACTCAACCATTTCTTCATGTTGGTTTATATATTTGAGAAGTATAACTTTTTTTCATTGACTTGTTTTAATATTAAATGTTTCTTTTTAGTTCTTGGATTCTAGGAACTTAGTCATCTAAATTGGTATTAGATAGGAAAACCAGACACTATACGCCATTATATAGATTTTCAACAATGCTAGACTCAAAAGAGTATATACAGTCAGAACAAAAGTGAGTTCCCACTGAAAAAACGTCCTATCATTTCAACTAAAATCAATATTTTTCAAAGAAATTGTATTTTCAGTAGCTATTTAAAATGCCACAAAGGTCAGTAAAAGATATTTAATTAAACAAGGAGGTTATAAACACCATCTCCTTGAGTTTACTAATATAATAAATTGGGACCATGGTATCTATTTGGAAAGCTTATATGTAATTTCCTTTGGTTTTAGTTCATCATAATCATTTAGCAAAGCTGGCTGTGTTTACGCAACAAATGTAGTTTTCCTTTTCAAAATCTAAGGACTATGGGTAATCTCATTGGTTGTACACCAAAAAAAAAACCAACATTATATCATTGATTAATTTCCATTTTTAAGATTTTTTTAAACCAATCATAATGTTTTTGTGTATGCTTTTGAAAATATTACAGCAAATTGATCACAGAAAAACCAGTGCAGCTGAAAAAGGCATATATTTATGGAAAAGTAAATTGAATTTTGTATTTCAGAGAATTTAAAAGACTATCCACAACATTGTTAAAACACAGAAACTTAGAGAAGACCTACAGAAAACCTAGGCTGTATAGTATATACAACAATATAAAAGAATCGGCCAGTTGCGTTCATCTATAAGGTTTGTATTGGTTGAATATTACATTTCCCTTCATCAATTTTCAACATTAAAATGATTTTTTTTTTAAGTACAATATTAATTACCTTGCTTATTAAAAAGGCTTTGAAAGGCATAAACATTTTGAAAATATACTGCACAGCCCTGTGTTTTGAACTTTGTAAAGAATAATAGTGCATATGAACTTAAGATTCCAGGATATGATTTTTGTCTCACTTGACAAGAGTAAAAAAAAGAGACATAGGTATGCTGTTTTCGGCGGTGGCGACGTCAACAATGTATTAGTTTGTGATAAGGTCTAGTTTATGGGGAACCACTAGTGGTAGGTTAATGATAATAGGTCTGCAGTTGTATAAGCATTGGCATATCTCATTTCCATGGAGACTATTTGGCCCTGCCCCCTTAGTTATGGTCTATTGACTTTGTAATTTTTGCTTAGTTTTCATGTATTAGTTTGTGATTAGGTTAGTTTATTGGGAACCACTAGTGGTAGGTTAATGATAATAGGTCTGCAGTTGTATAAGCAATGACATATCTCATTTCCATGGAGATTATTTGGCCCTGCCCCCTCAGTCATGGTCTATTGACTTTGAAACTTTTGCTTAGTTTTCATGTATCAGTTTGTGATTAGGTCTGTTTATGGGGAACCACTAGTGGTAGGTCAATGATATTTTGTATGCAGTTGTATTAGCATTGGCACATCTCATTACCATGGAGATTATTTGACCCCACCCCCTCAGTTATGGTTTATTGACTTTGAAATTTTGCTTAGTTTACATGTATTAGTTTTTGTTAAGTTTGTTTAAAGGAAACTACTTATGATAAGTCAATGGTATTTGGTATGCAGTTGTATTAGCTTTGGTACATCTCATTTCCATGGAAATTACTTTGCCATGTACCTTCAGTCAGGGTTCATTTACTTTGAATAATTGCAAAACTTACATGTTAAAGTGTTGCTATTTTAATTTCAACATTTGCATTATTGAAATTAAAAAAAAGCGAGACATTTCTCTGTGAAAACAGTTCATTTACGAAACTTTATAGTAATTTTTTTTTTTTTATCCTTAAAAGGAGTTCCTTTTGGAAATTGCATTGTCTATATTTACAGAGGTTTAACCTATAAGCTAACAAATCTGAACAGAAAGAAAAAACAAATGACTGGGTTTGACAGTATAAATAATACTGGTATTAATAAGATGATGTGGTATGATTGCTATTGAGACAATTTCTGTTTATAAACAGCCATAGGTCATGGAACAATAACCATAATCAAAGTTAATGATACTTGCATGCAAAAATTTTTTTGATCTGACAGTTATTTTTACGGGACAATATTAATATCTTTTTGAGATAAATATACATGTACTGTAAATTCAGAAATTGTTGCGTGCATTTATTATTGCGAATTTATCATTTTATACTAAAATGCAATTTTATTTTTTGTGATATTGAGAAAATCCTGTATAATAAAAACATCGCAATAATTTCTAAATTTACAGTATTAGAATTTAAGTGAAAGATAGCAATGATTAAAGGAGATGCATCAAAGAAAACATATGACCATGATGACTGTCTTAGATTGAAATTTTTTTAAAGAACCAGAAATAATATAAGTTTCCACCCTTTCAAATATTATATACGAAACCGATATTTTTCAGAAACCCCAAAATTGAGCAATGACCTTGAAGAGTAAGCAATGTGTACAGTAAGATATCCATCTCTGTAGTTACCAAAGAGTGTGGTAAGAACCTCGTCTATAATTACACATGGTAAGTATTTTTTTGTTGGTTAAAAATTATGCATCAGGACACTATAATTTTTTTCTTAGATCCTCATTAGGAAAAAAAAGGATGCAGGTATACATCAATGAAGCAGCAACCCAACGAAAGTATTTTTTCATATCTCAAAGCCCACCCTTAGAAATAAATTGAAGAATGCTCAAATTTTTAGACCTGTTGATATGAAAACTTGTGCAATGCCTAAATCAAACTACATAATTTCAAGTAGAATTATTTTTTTGAACGGCTTCAAAGTTTAGATTTGCTAATTTATGTTCTTTTAAACAAAACTACCAGATGCAACTAAACATTTTTGAAAATCTATGAGATGACACTTCAATCCTGTTATTTTTTTAAATACTTTATCATTGGCCTTTAACATTGTTAATTTTTCAATTGCTCTGGTACTTTAATTTATTCAAATTTTTACAAGTGAATGGAAGTTGTTTTGATGAAAATCACCTTTTATCAATGGGAGGTAACTTTGATAGCTTTTTCTTATGTGTTTTTAAATGAAGCAAAATATCATTTTTTAAAAGAAACTGAATTTCTTCTCTCAATTGTTCCTATTTGTAATGTCTTTTATATTCATAATTGATAACTTAAGATAAAGAATTACAGAAATTGGTTATATAACATAACCCTTTGCCATGCTTACATCAACACATTTTTTTTTTCATTTTCCACAAAAATAAGGCAGTGATGTAGGATGTCATTCTAACAAAACATCATAGCATGGAGACCCACATCATCACACTAACATGTCAAAAGTGTATCCTACATCATAATGCAAATATTATTCAATAATGTTAATATACAATTAATTAAGTTTGTGAAAAAGAATTTTTATTTAAAAGATTTTACTCATTTCTACTCTATAGAGACTTATTTCGCCAGCACTTTGACTGATGCACAGAGACTTCTGACAAATAAGTACTGGTACTCAATAGAGTTGAATGAACTATTGGCGACTGGGTTTGAGGACGTGGAAAGCACTCTATCATTGTTGGTAGTTTTAAGTGCTTTGATCTCTTAGATGAGGTCTCACATAGAAACATATGTTCCTTAGTTTCATATAAATGTTCAGTGCATTATAACTGCCAGACATCTGATTGACTTTGACTGTAGACTTATTTTTAGTGTCTGCAGAGTTTAAATGAGTTTTAGCCAGCTTATCTATTCCAAGTGTTGATTTCAATATTCCATTAATTTATATTTTTTACTTTTGATAGCAAGGCTGAGGGTTTATGCACTAGAGTAAACTTTTTTGGACAAAGAGGTTGTCACTGTTCCTCAACAAAAAATGCACGAAAAAATTTGTAAAGATAAGCTAGAGACACGCTTAGGAAAGACTATCTTTTTCTTTGAGGTTGAAATGGTTATAAAAAACGTTTAATTATATTGTGTATTTTAGCAAGCTTCCACTCTTTTTTTAAAGTTTGAAAAAAAAATACATTTAAAATATTTATCCCTTAAAGGGTAACAGGATTTTTTTTTAAACATTAATTAAAATGAAGTAATAATTTGATTTAAGCAGCCACTTGGGTAAATTTTGTAAAATTGAGCTTAAAAACATAGCTGATATATTATTGTTTTCCAAGACGAAAATTGAACCTCATTTTGGTCTGTATTGCATGCAACATTTAATTTGACCAATAGTAGTGGATGGTTGCACATATGTACAGCATGGTCAGATCTTTAAAGGAAAGAAATGTCAAAATTTAATAAAAAGGAAGCAACCACAAATAACAGCATCCCTGACTAATTTGGTCCCCATAAAATATTCTTTCACAGGTAAAACGAAAATTTTTATGCTTCCATTTTTGACTAGCTTGAGAGAATTTTCCTTGAAAGTAAAAATCTTGTATTGTTTTTTGACAGCAGTCTTATTCCCTGCAAATTTGATGGTAAAGTGAGGTAAAAAAAACTTCTATACAGGTTTAAAGTTACTAAAAAGAACTGAAAAAAAGTTGTTTTATATATAATAATCTTTTTTTTTTTATGTTTTTTATATGTTTACGTGTAATGCATATTGTATACTTATTGACTGTGTATGAATGGAGTAGTAAGTTTATTGTCCCTTATGGTGCAACTATTGTCCCTCATGGTGCAACTATTGTCCTGAGGCGTAGCCGAGGGCAATAGTTGTATCCGAGGGGACAATAAACTTACTTTTCCACAAATATCCAGTCCGTAAGTGTTTTATTATATAAAAAAAAGACGACAATAAATGGCTGTGATAAATCAACTATCGTAATATACAAAGCAGAAACCCAACCATAACGTTTACTTCATAAATATTCTGAAATGCGAAGGCTACGTCTTGCACTGACGTCAACCCTAGACACAATAGGTAAAAATTACTCTCCCTGGTATTTTCAAAATCCTCCATTATAGCTGCATTGGAAATCCCGCGAAATATAATGAAGCTTGCAGTCAAATAGTTACAAGGAGGTCCAATAGTTGGAAACTATTGACTGGTCCAATAGTTCAAAGCTTGTAAGTCAAAATATTGTGTACTTATTTTATGTAGAAAATGATAACTGAGGTATAATAAATATTTATATTTCATTTCAGGGGGTAAAGTTACTTCAGAGAATTGAAATAAGGTTGGTTGATCCATTTTATTTTATGTTTTTATGTGTAATGTTTTATATGTATTTCTATTTCATTTTAAGGTTTACCACAGACATTTGATTTATAAATTTTATTTTTGTTACAGATGCCACCGGGAGGATGTTTCAGTCATAGACCTTGGATAGACTCCGTTGTAGCAGACTAGAGAGAGTAGCATATAGTTCTCGTAACGCTATACAATAGTAACAAGATCATTCTACTCTGAGATTGTTAAAGGGCCTGTTTGATAGAAGTGACGCCAACGTTCTCCAACACTACTAATTTATGAATTTTATTTTCGTTACAGATGCAGCTGGGAGGATGTTTCAGTCATAGACCTTGGATAGACTCCGTTGTAGCAGACTAGGGAGAGTAGCATATAGTTCTCGTAACGCTATACAATAGTAACAAGATCATTCTACTCTGATATTGTTAAAGGGCCTGTTTGATAGAAGTGACGCCAACATTCCCCAACACTACTAATTTGTAAATTTAATTTTTGTTACAGATGGGGGCCAGAGGCAGATTCAGTCATAAACCTTGGCTTATTAGAGATCTGCTTCGATGGAATTAACAACAAATTTCTCAAATACATCACTAATCTTTATTATCTGTTTCCATTACAGAGTTTATACAGAGAATATAGGTATACCGTATTTTTTATTTTTTTTTGGTCCTATGTTTGTCAGTTTGTCATAAAGAAATAGTATGTGGTATTAATGTCAATGGGATAAAACACACAGACGAAAATAAATTTAATTCCTTTATAAGTATGGATGAAGAAAGACAGACTGCCCCATAACCAAAAGAAAGGACAGACAAAAATAAACAAAACAATACACAAACTAAAAAATGTACAACACCAACCCAATCAAAGACCAAGGATGAACTCAGGTGATCCAGGAAGTTGGAACCAAAAGAAATGACAGACAAAAGTCTACAAAACACTAAACTGAAAACTAAAAATGTACAACATCAAGCCAACCAGAGACCAGGGGATGAACTCAGGTGACCCAGGACAGAAGTACTACTAGGATGGTTTTTTTACTACCAGGACAGGACAGAAGTGGGTAAGTAATTGATATGTTAACAAATTTACAAATTGACAGAGTCAAGGGTGTTTTTTTCATTCATTCTTTCTTCAATTCTAAATTTTAAATGTAACAAGATAAGGATGGCACATAATTTTCAAATATAGTTTTTTAGAATTATTATTCTTTGTTTGTTATTTTGAAGTATCTTCATGTTTGACAAAATTTTAACTTCAATTTAACTTAAAAAAAAATATGCTCCAAAATTTATTAAAATTGATACACCTTTTTTTCACAGAAAATATTGGTTATCTATTTTAACATTCATGTGAGTCAAGTTAAGATAATGATGACTCAGTCTTACTCCATGAAAACACTGGTATCTTGCATTATGAGGGGCTTTAGCAAGGGGTGCTACCAAAATTTGTGTAAAAGAATAAAGCTTTCACTCACTGAGTCAGAAAAATTACTCATTAGTTCCAGAGTTCTGATAAGGGTGAATCAAATTCCCACGAAAAATAAAGTCCTTATACACATGTACTGAATTCCCTTTGGCTTCAAAAATAAATAACCTGAAGTCTGTAAAAAATCCTTATGCCCCTCCATGATGATAGAAAATTAAAAAATTTCACTGAGTGAAGGGGAGGTAACTCATATGAAATGAATTTACAAATTTGAAAGAATTTAAAACTACATGATCCAATTGAGCTATACATTTGTAAAGTAAGACCCAGGGACCATGCTCAGAGAAGTCATTTGTGTATATTATTTTACATTAGGGAAGTTGAGTCAGTACAATGTGTGGATACAGCCATTTTGAAAAGGGGGGTTCCAAACCTAGGAACACCATGAAACGTTCACATATTAAAAAAAAAAGAGGAATCAGAATAAAAGGAGGGATTCCAACCCCCAGACTCAAAATTTAGATATTTATGTGAAGTATTTATCAATTGAAATAATATGACTGGGTTCAGATTATTTAAATTTCATATTTTTACTCTTAATATGTACCGGTATTTAGAACAAAATTTGAATGCAGTAATTTTTTAAATATCTCAACTTTGATGATTTGAAAATGCACACATTTACTTCTACTACTACTATGTGGTTAATCTGCAGGGGAAATTTCTATAACACAGATGTACTGTGTGCGTCATCCAGTACACCCCAAGTTAAAAATACTTTAATTCTGAATTAGTTATTTTTATATGAAAAAGTCTTCTTTTATATTTGTTATAAGTATTCACCATTAGAATTTCTAATATTTCTGAAGGATTATGATGAGCAATTTTTAATTGTGAAAGTTTTCATGTTATTTATTACAACAGTAGCCAAATGATCATTTGATCCATGATAGCCAAGTACCTGTACTCAAAACATGTCTATTTTTTCTTCTTGAATGCAGTAAAAGATTTGTCCATAATTTTCAATAGTTAAATTATGCATCTATTAATGTGCAACAACATAAGAAGCAAAATATAGAAGTTGGAGATTAACCCAGGGTATAACGCCTTCTTTATATTTGGGGTGTTAATTTAATATTAAAAGTTATCAATACAGAGATGATGATAGTTGCAATAACTTCAGATGAGGTTTATCCTGGTTATGATTAATTTCTCTGTATTTTCACCACTACAGACTGTCATTTGATCCAACGATTGAAAGTTTTTTTAACATTGTCTTAAAGGTCTATCAGTGCTTTTTTTGTGGTGAAAAAAAAAGTAAAATCACAAAAATACTGAACGCTGAGGAAAAGTCAAAACGGAAAGTCCCTAATCAAATGGCAAAATCAAAAGATAATGAGTAAATGCATTTTTTTTTTATTCTTCGTTAAATTAAAATTTCAAATTTATAATGAAAATTTTCCTAAGACATTTAAATTAAAATTTCAGATTTATAATGAAATGATAATTTTCCTAAAATTTTTACATTTTCAAAGCATTGTAGTTGTCAGATTATAGAATAACATAGTACTTGAAATTGATTTAAACTCGTAGTCTAGTGCATGCAAAGTTCCGAAGCAAAACATTCTTTATCTTCAGAGTTTTGGTGTAGACTTAACAAATATCAAATGATCATTTCAGAAATACATTATGCTTGGAGCGCTGCGTATCTTTACTAACACATAACAAAGTTGCTTATTGGTGTCTAAGTAGTAGGGTTGGTTATATCCTCTGTTTGTTTCAGTTGTTCTTTGGATGGTTCTTTGGTTTTGAGGTATTTAGGGTGTGGTGTTTACCATTCGAAGGAATCTATATATGTAATTCTGAAATGAAAAATATTTGATATTTCTAGTCATAAAAATAATAATAAAATATTTGAGCATAAAGCTGCTTTGAACTTTGAATCTGTACAATTTTCATACTTTCTTTAATTTCTTATTTTCAAAATTGAAAATGAATATCTTCAATCAAAATCAAAATCTAAATTGTATTTGACATATTATGATGAAATGGAAAACTAGATAACATTATTCTCGTAAATTAAGTTGAATTCAGGGGAAGTAGAAAATGATCCCAAAAGTTTTTTAGATATACTTTATCTTCTTCAAAATTGTTTCTGGGTATCTACATCTTTAAAGCACTGATCGCTATTAAGATAATAAAGAAGTAAAAATACATTTTTATAACAGTCAAGCCATAACGAAAATTCTGCCATACAAAAAAGAATTTGGATGTTCAATCTACATTTATTATAGAGTTATAAACATAATTACAAAGGTTATTAATTCTTAAATGACTGAAAGCTTGTACAAGTCTTAATATTTGGTGAACAATGATAAATTTCTATGATATATATATTATTATCACTATTTTACTGAATTTTCCTTTGATCTTACTGATAATTTTCTTTCTCAGTATAGTAGAAAGATATGGAAAGTATCTCTAGAAACTAAGGCTGCACGTGCCATTGTCAATGTAAATTTCAACGTCGTCATAAGCGATAAACAGATTATCATTGGTCATCTCAACTTGATTGTTTTTCTCACTTTCGCCTTACCGGCTCAAGGGAGAAAATCAATCTCGTTGAGATGACCATCGAAATTTATAATGATTTCCAATACCCTAAAAACTTCATTTTGAGTTATCTGAAACTATCATCATCTCCAAGTGAAGAGTTATCTAACTTATCAATCCCGATATCTTACAGTAGTTATCTCCCTTTGCTTCAAGCTTCTCAACCTTGGGTTAATTTTCAACTCTCACCTTCAAACTTAAGGTTTTCATCCACAGATTCCAGACATTTAATGATAACTTCATTATTATGAGACCATAATTGACAACGTATTAATGTTTTAATTTTACTTGTTAGTCCCATTTAACAATTGCTCACCGTACTTTGTAAAATTAAATTGTCTTGAGTTTTAAGCATTTCTTTGTAAAAATTTCCGGTTTAATAGAAAATTAATCTTTTTAACTTCCCAAGCCATTCTGTGATCAATATATTGAAGGATAATTTTGTCCAGCTTCTTGAAACAATTTTTCTTTTTTGCAATCAAAAGTATTGACAGTGAGCAGGATCATTTCAAGATCACAAAAAAGGAGCTGAAAACTGGTCTATTTTATTCTATTATCATGTACATGAAAAGGAGTAGATTGTACAACACAAAAATTTCAAATCATAAGTTTGTTGAAATATAGCTATTTTATACAATTTAGATCTTTTATTGAAAAAGGTATTAGACTGATCTTAACCCTATCATACCGTTTGAATTACAACATAAATTAATTTGCTCCTTGGTATCAAACCATTCTATCTTTTTCAAATTTGGTAATTAAAATATAGGTAAAGCACTTGCCATTATAAAATACTTTAAAAAAAATAAAATAAGTAAAACCCAATTATCAATAACTGACTGCGGCTATTCTTCATTGGATCCTTTTTGAAACTCATGGCCAGACAAAGAGTAATCTAAGAGCTTGTCAATGACTCTTTTAACAGGGATCCAACTTTAGCCTCATTAGTTCAAAGGAGTTTTCCATTATTCCATAATAATTAAGAAATAATTGTTGCAAGCTATACTTTATTGTAGTTTTAACATGGGTAGGCATTATATATGTGATTATTTTTGCCTGAGCAATAGCTTACAATCAGTTCTGTTAACCAAGCAGTTTTAGATTTATATTAGACCCTGTTTCAGACTTTGGGGATTTAATCACTAAAATAGTTAAAGATAACCAGACTATTTTAGATTTAACTGGTAATCTGTTTTCTTTTCCCGGTAGCAAAAAAGAGCTGATTCCTGTAAGTCTGTATATTGGCTGCTTCTGGTTCTTATCCATTTAAGGAACCAATGATTCTGGAGAGTGCAGTAACCTTGCCTCAGTCCATTATTGTCAAGATATCAGTGATTTTCCTTTTTTTCTGACAAAAGTCATTGGAAGTAATCTTACATAAAACAAATTTTGATATAACCAATCAAAAATGCTATCATAAATAATCTGGAACAAAAAATTTTACTTTTTCAATTGTAAATTTTGCTACTTTTTTTCTTTCAAGTATAAAACTAAAGTAAAAAGTAAAAATCTATTTTATTGAAGTATTACGTGCCATTTGAGTTTTGAAATTAATTTGAATTATAAAGTATTGAAATTAATTTTTATTATAAAGAATCAGTATTTATATCATTTCTTTGAGTTCTTAATTTTTTCTTTCTAAATTTTTTTATTCAATCTAAAGATTTCATACTTGATACATGTAATATCATTTTGCATCATATTTGTATTTTTTCATTTCAGCTTCTTTTTCTTGCACCACTGAAACTTCACAGAATAATTGCGTACATTTTGAAGTTGTGTACCTGCTTATATGAAATTGTTTGAGGAATTTCCCCCCATTTTTCCCTTAATTCTGATCTTGATGATTGTTTTCCAAAATTTTCAAAGATGGTACTGATTTTGTGTAATCAACTCCTGCAGTTTTCAATCTCAATCTTTTTAACTTCACAAAATGATTGTACAAATATTTAAGTTGTCCACATGGTACTATGGAATTGTTTGATAATTTTTTCCTGACTTGGGAACTAAGTAATTTTTCATCAAAGGTAAAATAAATAGTTTTTAACCCATATCTTTTGGAATTCACAGAGAGTTTGCGAATCTATAGAGGCTTTTACAAATTTTGGGACTATACATGACTACTATGTACATGAGTAGTAAACCTTGAAAATGAGATATTTTTGATTAAACTATGCTTCAAAATATTTAAAAAATGTTGATTTATATGTGTTTAATATACTATTACTACACTGTACTTTTTTTGGAAGAAATTGTGGGGTACAGAATACAAGTTACCTGTTTAAAAGCATGTCTGGTATTTTTACAGTACTTTTTAAATGAATTTAATAAATTATTTGTATTTTAAATTGAGAATTTCTTCAGTTTCCATGATTGGAAAAATAATGTGAGATGCCTTGGAACATTCTGGTGACTTTTGTACATTTTATAATGTACAATGGAAAGGACATTTCATTACTTTGATAAAATGGATTCAGTGGACTGATTAGCATAAAAAACTATGATGGAAAACCTTTGAAAGCAGCCAGGATAGCAGCTCCAAGGAAGATGGTCAAATAAATCTTCAACCAAGTCTGAGGCTTTACCAAGAAATTAAGAAGGCAAGTTTATTTATGCCAAATATTTGTATACATTTTCTAGAAATATTAGACAAGAAGTGCATATTAAGACAACACGCCAGCACCCTTCTGATCTTCTGCATGCAAAACACCATTAATGTATTAATTTTAATAAGTTTTATAATTTAAGTTACCATTTTCTTGAACAAGATTTTAGATCAAAATATTTAAAACTTCAAGGGGAGACCAGTACAATTAACAGCAAGATTTGTTCATTCAATGGGATATAACTGTTAAAATTGCACATCACTTTTGTGCAGATAAATTCCAAACAAAAACCTTTGACTTGTTTTATTTTTATTATGTCAAGTTTTTTGTTTAGTCAGGTTAATAGTCACTCCTTGCTATAGATCAATGACATTTTGTATTCATTTGCATTACGAACAAATTATCGAATAAATTAGCAATGTTGCTAATCATCAGATGTTTTTCATTTTCCGCTGATAGGCGAGACATCTCTGTCAACAGTTTATCTTACAAACTTGTGTTGGTACTATTGTATACTTTTTTTAAGAAATCAGAACATTATATAGTGACTTTATATTTATAGAGAAATGGATTTGTAAAATATATAATGTGTCTTTTTTAATTCTTTTTAGGTTCTTCTGTGATATGTTTTCATGGTGTGGGAATAAGACTTGGTGGTCGGTGTCTTCCCGATTGTCCCACTTTTTGAAATTACAGGTAAAAAAGTAATGAAATTTTGTGGGACAATCGGGAATATGTTTGTGGGACAATTGGGAAGTTTAAATGTGGGACAATTGGGAATTGTTTTGATAGTGATTAAATTGTTTTTATAGTCTGTATCAGTTAATTACAGGTTACTAATCACTGTAACTTATAAAATATGAAAAAAAACATGAACAAATAATAATACTTACATATTATATTTTGCACATACATGTAGTAGGTACAATTGAAGTATCATCAAACATGGAATGTAATATGAAATCATATAATTTTAGTCTTAGATGCATGATTTTTTTAATTAGTTTTTATTGGCTTTGAACTAGCTGTCAGTAACTGCGAGTACTTTAAGATCTGTACTTAGTGTCTTTGTTGTGGGGATGTATAAGTAGCCGTCCACGTCCATGTCCACTCTGTGATTTGTTAGATGTATTTCTGTCTGTACCTATCTAATGAGATAAGCCTTTTTCAACATTTTTTTTTTAGTTTATTCTTATGTTGTACTGTTACAACACTGTCCCAGGTTAGTGGGAGGATTGGCGCCTTCAAATAAGTTTAACCCCGCCACGTTCTGTATGTGTCTGTCCCAAGTCAGGAGCCTATAATTCAGTGGTTGTCGTTTGTTACTGTGTAACACATTTGTTTTTCGTTCATTATTTTGTACATAAATTAGGTCGTTAGTTTTTCTAGTTTGAATTTTTTACATTTTTCATATGGGACCTTTAAAGCTGACTCTGCTGTATGGGCTTTGCTCATTGTTGAAGGCCGTATTGTGACCTATAGTTGTTAATTTCTGTGTCATTTAGTCTTTTTTGGAGAGTTGTCTCATTGGCAATTATACCACATCTTTTTTTTTTTATGGAAGTCTGGTTCTTCTTTATAGTTGGTGACGAGTCCTGTTGACTGCACTTTATGGCAAAGACACTGGGAATATTGGAAAAACAACCTTTGATATTGATTCTTAGAAAGGCTGATCTGGCAGAATTCTAGACAACAGCTTCGTTATCAAAAAAAAGGAAGTTGTTGGGTTCAGGTGAATCTGACGTTGGGTGTTAGCAGTCTTCAATAGTGCAAAGAATGTTGTATTCATGTCCTCTGACTTCCCTAGTAAAATTGTAAAGACTTCTGGAAAAATCTCTCCAACAACAAGTTCGTGTAAAATGTAGAATGTAAATGAGTTTATACCTTTTTTTTTTAAATTGCATGCATTATTTATTCAAAAACTTTATAGAGAAAATGTGATTAAAATTACGGTATTGAAATTTGTTTTATAAATAACGTTACATTGTAGATATATTTCATAAATCAGAAATAAAATTTTTTTAATAAAAAGTGCATTAATCTAATGATTTAAAAAAAATTTTTTTTATACTTCTATAAAATTAATATTAAATGTGCAATAAATTAATTCTTGTTTATTTAGCAAAACAAACAACAGTTACATTGTTTATCTAAGAACATTTTACTTCATAAAATAATGTGGGACAATCAGAACTTTTCATGTGGGACAATCAGAACTCTAAAATTTTAAAAAGTGGGACAATCGGGAATAAACCTGGTGGTCTAATACAGCTAATACGAAGGTATGTACCAGTATTTTAGTCCTGTTTTAAAAAAAGAAAAAGTATTATAAAATGTATTTGGAAATAGCATGTGCTCTAAGCGTGAAGGTTTGTATGAGTATGGTAAGAAGTCTTTGCTTTCTTTAATTGCCTTTAAAGAAGTAAATTTAACTATCTGATTTGATTATGTAAAAGTTTGTTGGGATGCTGGTTTGCTGTTCTCAACTTCTATTACATATTTATAGACTTTTATTTAATTTGCCACTGGACATTTAGCAACCAACAATCAAATGAATCTATCATTCAAAATATGGAATATACATACAGTACATCAAAAATGATCCTTTTAAACAATCTTGAATGACTAATCATTTTATTTTTCAGGTTAGCATCACAGCTCGTCTGTAAAGATTGAAGCTGGGAGTGGGCATTGGAGCTGACTTTTATGGTAAGAACCAATACAAAAACAACAATGAAAAAAAAGAAATATGTTAGACATCTACCATTGACTTGTTTTTCATCCTTTTCTGCTAATACAGACTGGTAGTTCAAAAAATATATCAGCAAATCACTTTTAAACAAAGTAAGAGAAAGGTTTTATGAATCATGATTTTATGACCAGTTATTTATTATTTTGCATTTGATATTGTTTCAATTTTCAGATTTTGACAATTACATTTAATTCTGTATATTTCTTTTTCAGGTAACTGTGGCTGCAGAAAAGGGCTATGTGATTTTACTGTAACAGTAAAGAATGTAATTCAGACTATTTTTGTGTATGTTTGAGAAAATGTTTATAATTTTTACAAAAAGAAAAAAAAATTATGTACAGGTTCTCCATTTTCAACAAGATTGGAAGTTGTAGGTTTTGCATTTGATATTGTTTTTTAATAATTGTAAGGGAGGTAATTTATTATACTGTGTCTTTGAAATTTCAAAAATTACTTTCTATTTTCTGTCTGGCATGTCTAGGCAAAACACTTCCAGTAGTATAAGAATGGAGAATCTAAAAAAAAAGAAAAGAAAAAAAAAAAGAAAAAGAAAAAAATGTTCAATTATTGAAATGTTTTTGATTTTTGCAAATTGTAATATATTTTTTCACCTTTGTGTCATTTTTAGCTTAGTTTATAACAAAGGGTATATTATTTTAAGAATATTTTACAAGAAGCATAGTTGAAGAATATCTTGATGAAAGTAGATTGATTGATTTTTGGTATTTAACACCACTTTCAGCATGATTTGCTATATATTGGCTGCCAGTTTTTATTTGTGGAGACAGCCTGTTGAAAACATCCCCTTCAACAGAGAAACTGGCAACTCTTGTCAATTAAGATTGACGTTAAACACACCTACAATGTGAGGGTTCAGAGTGTTGACAGGCTAGTGATACAGTAGTTGAACTACTTTGACCATTCAGCCACCATTACTCCATCCGCACTAAATATTGAAATGTGTTGAATTTTTGTAATTTAATTATTTTTTTATTTTGATTACCTGTATACTATTTATATTTTTTTGTTATATATAACAAAGATGTGGAGTTCTAACAGGGTGAAATTTAGGTCAAAGGGAGATAAATTATTATACTGTGTTTAACTTCAAATACTTGAAATTCCCTCAATGTTAGATTTTTATTTACTTGGATATTCACATTTATGCACTTTTTTACATATCAGATTTTTTTTAGATAATAGAAATTTAGGGTGGGAAAAATTATGTGTCACTTAAAATAATTACGTGAAATTTTTCAAAAAGTTTATTAATTGAAAGTGCATCTGATATTTTTTATGTATGTTACTTTATTTTCTGAAAACAAATGAACACAACATAGATTGACAATAAGATATTGAGAAGAACCACCTTGTCAGCCAGGATAGCGGCTCTTAGGAAGATGGTCAATTAAATCTTCAACCAAGTCTGACTCTTTACCATGAAAATAGAAAAGGCAAGTTTATTTTAGCCAGATCTTTTAAGATAACAGACCCTTCTGAAATATTGCATTTAAAACACCATTGATGAATTAATTTACCAGTTTAGTATTTAAAGATACAAGATACATGAACAAGATTTTCTATTAAAGTATCAATAGTAAATCCTGAAAATAGTCGTTAAACTTCAAGAAAAGACCAGTACAATTTAAAACACGATTTTGCATTCAATGGGAGATAACTTTGTAAAATATTCAGATATTTTTTGTGCAGTTAAATTTAAATCGACGTTTTTTTACTTTTCTATCTTTTATATTGATTTAAACAAAAAAATATTTTATACAATTGTCTACCTGCAATAAGAAATCAGAACAATATTTAGTAAATTTTAGGTTATCGGTAACACATAAATTGATTTACAAAATGTATAATGTGTTGATTATAATTTCATTTCAGGTTCTTTCTGAGACATGTTTTCATGGTGTGGGAATAAGACTTGGTGGTCTTATACAGCTAATACAAAGGTATGTACCAGTATGTTAGTCCTGTTTTGGAAAACTCAAATGTATTATAAATATTTTATGGAAAAACAAGATTTGAACGCTTAAAAGATTTTTTCATCCATATGTTCTTGACATATATAACACATTTTAAGACTATTTCTATTTAATGATTTGCCACTGGACCTTAAGCAACCAACAACCAATCATTCAGTCTATTCAATATACATACATAATACCAACAAAGAACCTTTTAAACAGTTTTTATACGCCCGTTTACGGGACATATTATGGTATACTGTTGTCCGTCTGTCCGTCATCAACATGTCGAACATTAACTCAAAAACACTGTAACCAATTCGCATAAAGCTTTGGTGAATTGTTTATATCTATTGACGTGAGCTCCCTTTCGTTTTTTATAAATTTTAGATTTTTCATCAAAAAAAGGGGGGTTTTCCAGTTTTCGGACAATAACTCAAGAATGCTTTCACCAACTTGCAAGAAATTGTGGTGAATTGTTTATATCTATTTACATGAGCTCCCTTTTGATTTTAATAAATTTTAGATTGTACGTTTCCGAGTTACAGGGTTTTATTCATGAATTATCATTTTATTTTTCAGGTTAGCATCACAGCTTGTCTGTAAGGATTGAAGCTGGGAGTGGGCATTGGAGCTGACTTTTATGGTAAGAATCAATACATAGATTTATGAACTTTTCATCCAAGATTTTTTTTAAAGCCCAAGATTTTTGTTAGGCACAGATGTAAATCTTACATATTAATGTCTTCTTTACTTATAGTTGAATAAACAATTTAGAAGGAGATATAAAGATATATAAGGGAAGTCAAAAAGTATAATGTATAATGCGAAATCTTGGGATTTCAGTTTTTTTGTTATCTATAGTTGTCCCCATATATGAAAAATATGTAAGTGTGGTATGTATGCCAATGCTCAGACAGCTATCAACCAGAGACCAAATGATGTGGATGCAACTAAATGTCACCCTATGCCTTCAACCATGAGCAAAACCTATATTGTATAGCTAGCTATAAAGGTTCAACATGACTAAATGTTAAAAAAATTCAATCAAGTATGTTATAGCCTGATATACTATATATAGCTATAAAACAATGTTAAAAAGATATTTGTCAAGACATCAGCCAATGACATGTTTTTCATCCTTTTATTGCTAAGAAAAACTCGTACTTTAAAATTTATGTCAACAAATCACTTTATAACAAAGAAAAAGAAATGTTCTATACATTATAATTGTAATGCTCAGTTAATTATAATTGTTTTGTATTAAATATTATTTCAATGTTCATGAGTAATGTTTATTTCTTTTTCAGATAACTGTGGCTGCATAAAATGGTTGTGTGATATAACTGCAACAGTAAAGAATGTAATTCAGACTATTTTTGTGTTTTTTTACCATAAAAAAAAAAAAAAAAAATGTAAAGATTCTCCATTTTCAACAAGATTGGAAGTTGTAGGTTTACTTGTATTTGACATTACAAAAATTCTTTCTATTTTCCATTTATACTCATGTCTAGTCAAAACACTTCCAGCAGTTTAAGAATGGATAATCTAAAAGAAAAAGAAAAAAAAAATGTTCAATTATTGAAATGTATTTTTTTTTGCAAATTGTAATGTATATATTTTTGCCATCTTTTTGTTATTTTAGGATTTGAGATACTTTCAAATTTTACAAGTTTTTTTATACATGTAGTTAATGCAATTAAATCTGCGGATGTGAATATTCCCACTAAATTTCTTAGCAAAAATTTTAATTATTTTTTTTTTTTTAGCAACGTTTTAAAATACCTTACCATAGCAAATGCCTCTTTAGTGTAAACTAAAAAGATGAATAATGGTCTGCAGTAAATATATCCCCTTACAACCTTTTCTTTCATGTTAATTTTAATATCTTTAAGATATGTGACAAGGGTGCTCTAATGCAGAGGAATTTACGAAGTTAAGAAGTTAGAAATATATTTTTTGCACTTTTTTTGTCATTTTTAGCTTATTTTGGTTTGTAACCAAGGTGATAATTTTTTAAAGAATAATTTTACAAAAGGCATAGTTGAAGAACATCTTGTTGAAATTGGATTGGTTGATTTTTGGTGTTAAACACCACTTTAACATGATTTACTATAATTTTGGCTGTAAATTTTTATTTGTGGAGACAGCCAGAGTGCCTGGTGAAAACATCACCTTCATCAGGGAAACGGGCAAACCCTAGTCAAATTAAGAATGAAGTTACACATTTCATGTGAGGGTTCTCAGTGTTGACAAGCTAGTGATACAGTAGTTGAACTACTTATAGGACCACTCTGCCACCATAAGTCGATCAGTATGAAATATTTTATTGAAATGTGTTAGATTTTTGTTATCAATCTATTTTTTAATTTCAATTGTACTATTTTATTTATTTTGTTTAATATAACAAGGATGTGGAGTCCAAACAGGGTGAAATTTGGGTCAAAGGGAGGCAATTTATTATACCCCTGTTTAACTCCACATACTTGAAATTCCCTCAATGTTAGGATTTTCATCTACTTGGATATTCATGTTTGTACATTTTTTTTTAATATCAGATGTATACTAGCTAATATTGACTATTATTTAGAGCTCTGTAATAAAAAAAAAAAAATGTAAGCAGAGCTCTAGATAATAAGTATGCAGGGTGGGAGAAATCTTGGGTCATTAACAATTGATTTGCTGAAATTTTCAAGAAAGGGGATTTATTGGAAATGCATCTGATATATTTAATGTATAAAACTATATTTAAAAAAAAAAGATGTTAAGATGATGAGGAGAGCCACCTTGTCAGCCGGGAGAGCAGCTCTAAGGGAGATGGTCAATTTAATCTTCACCAAGTCTGAGGCTTTACCATGAAAAATATGTGGTAAGTTTATATATTCCACAAATTTTATGGTAATAATATATATATAGGCATTTAACATTATTTTTTAAGGGTTCTTTTATATCAGTGTTTGATTTTTAGAGTATCTAGTCTTACATTTGTTTTCTGTCTGGTATCGAGTGAGCTGTGTTGGATAGAAACCAACTGTATGCAAGTTATTATCAATGAATTTTAAAACTTATTTGGGTTGAACAAATTTTTATGCAAAGTCTGTAACTGTTTGATTATTGAATTGATATAGAATCATTTTCATAAAAGCGTGGACAAGACGATTTCTTGGCGCTCTTATGTTATCTATTGACTGGGTCAGATAAGGTGAAAGTGTCTGTAACGCCCACTTGTCACATTGAATGTGTTATAGACATTTAAACTGGGGTCGCCAAAGGTTCTAAATGCCTACATCAAATAGTACGAATTACTAACAGAGGACTAAACCTTGTGTGTTGATTTAAATGTTGAATAATTATTTTCTTTTTTTCTTCTCTTGTGCCTACATGTACTTTGCTCTTTTATTCTATTTTAAATCCCTATTGGAAGGCCTCTGACAGACTGAGTGAGCGTAAAATCACTGTTATCGATGATTTTAAGAACCATCAAAAGAGAACAAAACCATCCGATTTTGTAATTGAATATTCCAAAATCATTGTCTTATACATATACGTGCACTTGCACAAGGTCAATTTCTATCTCTAGCAGTTTAAAGTTTTTATAGTGAAGATGATACAGTAATGTATAACAGGTTTTAATAAATGAAACATAGCATTATTTTGTTAGTCTTCTTAGAGACAGATTGATCTGTAAAACAAGTAATTTTTTTTATTTTTTTTATTTTTTAGGTTGTTATAATGATGATGTTTTCATGGTGTTGGGAGTAAGACTTGGATGTCTGATATTGTTAACATGTTGGTAGGTAATCAAGCATCTTTTTAGTAATATAATATTTGAAATCAATTTCATAAGGTTCTTTAGTACCAAAAAAATAATTTTACACTGATGAGATAACGGTTGAATTTTTTTGGTAAATATAAAACTGAGTTTAAAATTCAGAATACCAAATATTTTTTCCATGATTTTTGTCAAGCCTTCGACTTTTGTCAAAAAAGCGAGACATAGCGACCCTACATTCCGTCGGCGTCGTCAGCGGCGTCCACAAATATTCACTCTGTGGTTAAAGTTTTTGAAATTTTAATAACTTTCTTAACTATCCTGGATTTCTACCAAACTTGGAAAGAAGCTTGTTTATGATCATAAAATTGTATTCAGAAGTAAATTTGGTAAAAAAAAAATTCTATTTTTTCCGTATTTTACTTATAAATGGACTTAGTTTTTCTGCCAGGAAATATAACATTCACTCTGTGGTTAAAGTTTTTAAAATTTTAACAACTTTCTTAAACTATCCTCGATTTGTACCACACTTGGACAGAAGCTTGTTTATGATCAAAAGCTAGTATCTAGAAGGAAATTTTGATAAAATTTTGTTCCATTTTTTCCGTATTTTACTTATAAATGGACTTAGTTTTTCTTCCAGTCAACATATCATACAGTCTGCAGTTTAAGTTTTTAAAACATTTATTAGATTCATAAATTATCCTGGATTTTTACCAAACTTGGACAGAAGCTACTTACAATCAAAAGATAGTATAGAGAGGAATATTTTTATTGATTTTTTTCCTCATTTTTGTTGAGCCTGCGATTAACAGCAAAAGTAGGGGAGACACTGGGTTCCGTGGAACCCTTACGAATTTTTTGTTATCCTAGTGCAATTTTAGATTTAGTACATGTGTAATAATTTTTTTTAGGAAAGTTTAGTATAACTGACTACTTTTATATTCCAGGTTAGCATCAGGTTTCCATTGGGTTACTTGCTGGGATAAAGCTGTTATAAGGTGAGAACTTATTCATCAACATACAACTTTAATGACTGTTTATGTTATAGTGTGATGAATGTCACTAAATAGGTTTCAATATATATATTTTTTTTTAATTTACAATTAAAAAAATCAGTATTCAATCTTTTCATTTTAAAATAATGTACCCTTTAAAGCAGATACTAGATCTGAAGAAGATATATGAAGGGGAGATAACAACAAAATCGGATATTTTTGATACTATATATTTTTGAGTAATCATTATATAAGTAATAAACAAATTGTTTAACATACACTGATGTCTGTTTCTTTATTCCCGTTAGATTATTTAAAAAAAATTAAGAATCAACAATTAAAATTTAACTTTGTTTCTTTTTCAGTCGAAAGAGTTGCTGTTGCTGCCTTCCTTGTATGGTAAAATCCTCAGACTACAATCCTGCAAACCATTGGATGAACTGTTGCTATCTTTTGTAAAAAAATCGGATATTTGTCTTAAAAGCAGAATGAATTATAAATGCAATTAATTTTTAATGCTTTGTTATTTAAATTATAAATATTTATTTCATTATTTTTTCTTGCATTCAATTATTGTTTTGTGATTGAAGAAATATAAAAAAAAACTGAAATTATTGTTATTTGAGAGGTCCCAAAGGTATGATGTATGGTTTCACAAGATACCCATAAGACTTGTTTCAGTTTACATATATTTTTTAAGTTATGTACACTGGTTAAGAATTATAAGTCCTTTGTGAAATGATTTTTTCTGGTTAGAAACCTGTTAAGTAGGACTTTGATGGCCAAACACTAAAAGGGAATAAAACAAATCCCCTATTAAACAATTTAAGTACTGAGTTTTTGGTGCAATATGAACTAGAAATAAAAATGTTTAGTGAGCTGGTTTGTTTTGACTCTGCATTCTTTACATTCATACAAATTAATGGCTGTCAGTTTTAATTATTGGTTTTGTTTATATGTTATAAATGCATTATTCAGCATCTGAGACCACTCAAGTGAAAATAATTACATAGTTTTTGCAGTTTGTCATATTTTCTCATTTTTGTGTGATTGGTTTCTATATTTTTTCTCATTTATGATTATTTATATTTTAATGTTTGATTTTTGAGGCTTGTACTCAGCTTCTAAACAATTACCTCCCCCCTCCACATGTATAACTAGGATTCCTGTAAAAGAAGTTTTGATTTTGAAGGATGGATGGATAATTAAAAATGCAAGAATTTTTTAATGTGCTAGTTCATAATGTAAAAGTCTGCACAAGACATCTAACCCTACCTGAACACATTATTCTGACTTCCAGCTGACCAGTCTTTGCTCCTACTCCTAATTGCTGAATGCTTAGCAGGGGAGCATCAAATACCAATTTTTAATTCTTTGATATGACCCAGGGCAGGACCAAATCCCATGCCCATCTGCACTCATGTTGAGCATAAAAAGGTTATTAAAGAAGATTTGTCTGTCTGTTTGTCCATCATCATCTCTCATCCACAGCTTATAAACTATTGGAAGGTTTTCATTTAAACTTTCAGATTATCTTCTGTATCTAATGGCTGCGTGTATTTTATTTTATTATAATGAAATTTTGGGGTTCTCAATTGTAATGAATGGACCTCCTAAGTATTTGAAAAAAAAAGGAAAGGAAGCTTCTCATACCACCATTTTTTCATATGAAGGATAGGTTGGTTCAAATATATTTGTTTTTAATCATGTTTTTAGTAGTTGGATCTCATTATGACAACATTTTAATGACTTAAATTCAAAATAAATTTGGGGTTTCACACTGATATATATTACTACTGTAGCTTTAATGTAAATTTTATAAGGTTTTGCTATAACAAGATTTGTGTTTTATCTGCTTTTAGTGGTTTTTATGTGATTTTATTTGTTTTTACTGTCAAATCTTGTTATACCAAGCCTTAGTATGATTGAGTTTATATAATTTGATTATACATGCAATTCAAAATATAAATTTACATAATGAGATCAGACATTTATTATGCTTTTAACTCTTCTTAGTGGATAAAATAGAAAAATGAATTATCATAAATATTGAAGTGGTCGTTGAAGATTGACCAAATTACAAGATTTATAAATGCAGAATCTTGCTCTAACTAAATCTATGTTCTTATCAGCTGAACCAACCTATCCTTCATTTTGAGTAATAAAATTTTATAAATGGAAAAGTCCATTCTTCGATTGGGGAACCTTTGGATGTGAAAAAAATATACACAATGCCAACAGATACTGAAGATTATTTGAAAGTTTAGGCAAAAACAATTCAATCCTTTAATTGTGATTGGAAGTTGTAGAAGGATGAGCAAACAGATGATATACTTGCTTACTATGGCACATTTCCTAAAGGATATGGACTAATGGTATGGGTTTTGCTCATGGTTGAAGGCTGTAGGTGACTGATATGTGTTAAATTCTATGTCATTTGGTCTCTGGTGGATGAAGGCTGTAGGTGACTGATAGTTGTTAAATTCTATGTCATTTGGTCTCTGGTGGAGAGTTGTCTCGTTGGCAATCATATCTCCTCTTTTTATTTTATATGAAATAATTACTTATTACTTCCTGGGCAAAAAGTTCTGGTTCCAAGAAAATAATAAAAAAAAATATTTATATCATACATGTATTGTTAAATAACTATCCTACTTTGATATAAAGAATTGACTTTGGTTAGAAATTGGGAGGAATTATAAAGAAACTTTACATACAATATAAGAGCTTGGGGTTATAAATGTTTAATGAAATTCAGTTAACTATTTCCTTGGTGATCTAATAATTTTTGCACAGATCACGATATTAGTTTATTTAAATAACCCAGTAAATAAATTGAGTACACCTCATAAATGAATTTGGTTCATGTATTTTTATGCATTTTTTATCTTAGTATTTACCATTGTATTCCTTGTTATATTTGTAAATGCCTCTTCGTATGTGACAAACTGAGGATTCATATATTTGATGGAATTATATAAATTTATTTTTAAGTTTGGTATTTAAAAGTATTGGAAAGCACCAAGTTTAATATTGAGCAAAAAAAATATTCCTTTAAGACCTAAGGATATTAAAATTTAAGACATGTATCTCAGAACAGAATTGATTTTCTAAATTCTATTTAAACAGCTAGTCTGGGAACTGGTATCAAGAAACTAAAAAGAATCCTCAGCGCTGTCAGTTATTTTGTATAAATGTAATATTTAACCAATGATACCTTACCCATGATGCAGATCCTTTTCCTCCTTTTACTTATAAAGGGACTAAATACTTATTATTACAATTTCTTTGGTATTTGTACACACTTGATGGAGCAGAATGGGTCTTGTTTCATTTGGGTATTTTATATTATGATGCATGATAATGATATAAATAAATAGGTAAATAAAAATTTAATTGAGAAAACCTATCTTATATTTTATTTGAGTCTGAATGACAAATAAAGGGGGAAGAGGTTTCTGTGGTCAAGGGTAACACACAGCTGATTTATTGTATGGTATGGACGAAGTTGAAAAAGTGAGACTTGGGCATGCTTTTTCCATAAGCAGCAGCTTCAACAATGTATTTGATTGCGATAAGTTCAAGTTAAAGAAAACAACTAGTGGTAGGTCAATGATATTTGGTATGCAGTTATATAAGCATTGAAACATCTTATTTCTAAGGAGGTTATTTTGCTTCTCTCCCTTAGTCATAGTCGACTTAAAACTTTTAGTTTACATGCATAAGTTTGTGATTAGGTCATTTGAAAGGGAACTATAAGTGGTATGTTAATGATATTTGGTATACAGATGTATAAGCATTGACAAATCTCAGATCCATAGAGATTGTTCAGCTCCAGCCTCAGTCATGGTTTATTGACTGAATGTTTTGCATTATTTACATGTGATTTGTGATTAGATCAGTTTAAGATGAGTAATATCAGATATTTGGTATGCAGTTCTATTGGCATTATCAAGTCTCATTTTCATAGAGATTATTTGGTCCCACTTCCTTATCATGGTTCATGGACTTTGAAACTTTCACAGTTTAACAAGGAACCAATAGATAAGTCAATGGTGTTGGGTATGCAGTTTTAAAAGGATTAGCATTTTCGTGGTGTTTTAATTTTGCCCTGAACCGTCAGTCATGGTTCATTGCATAGATAACAAGTTTAAATATTGCTATTTAATTCCAACATTTGCATTATACCACAAAAAAACGCAAGACATATCTCTGTGTCAACAGTTTATATTTCCATCTCTTGGTATCTTTCAACATCATGTTTTGAGTTTTAAATGTCACAGAAACTTCTTTGCTAGTTTAAACAAGACTTGACACAAATGATACTTAGGAATTACATGACAGAAATGTTATTGGACTTGCTGATTACCTGATTGGCTGCCAAGTCTTTAAATAGATCTAGAATTCTAAAATGATCTAGTTTATATGAAGGCTCATCAGATACAAAACACAGGGATACAGACCTAGCAGTGGATGCTCCTGATATAAAACTTCATAATCCAGACTGAAGAAGAATGAGTTAATCCAAATCTTGTATGCAGTTGCCTTATGGTCTGGTTTAATCTGGCATATGAACATTATCTTGATTCCATTTTTAAGGATAGGTGCACATTATTTGTTTTCAAATTAATTTGACAGTTTTTATGTGTAATAAGGACAATTAATTCTCTTATGGTTATTGCCTTTGATCTATATCTCACATGAAGAGATATATTTTGTATCACATTGCATGGATTGGGATAAGAAAAAGGTTTACGAAAAATTTGTTAATTTGAGTGGCTTATCCTGCACCATTTGGTCATCATTTAGGTTCCATGATTTGGTCTGTTCTCGGTCAGATTCTCTAGGTCAACAATGTATGGTGTACAGAATGATTGTAATGTGAATATGATTGTCTGATGAGATACATCTGACCTTGGCCTTTTTTGAAGTGTGGTCAACATTAAGTTTTTATAGACTGCAAAACTTTTGCCATTTTATAATGGTATGGATATGTCGTCATTGTGGTCTGTAGACATATGTTTTCCAGACAAAAACTTGAGTATATGTGTATAGATCTTAAAGAAATAAAACCACAAGGTCCCATACCACAAAAGGAAGGTATGAATTGAATTTGGGGTTATTGCCCTAACATTTTAGGAATAAAGGTTAAAAAAAATATTTTCCGGGGTTTCCAGACCATAACTTGAGAATAAATCCATGGATTTCTATGAAATTATTATACAAGATTTCAAACCAAAAAGGGAAAGTTGGAATTGATTTTGGTGATTATGGTCCAAACTGTTTATGAATTAGGAACCAAACAAACACCAATACTTAGTATACATTATTTGTTTCTTGACCAATTTCAATTTCGATGAGAATCATGTATTCTTTGGGTTCTTTAATATGCTGAATCTGTTACCATGTTTGTGTATTTCTGTTTTCGAATTGGTTCACATTCAGGTCCAAAGGGTCCAAAATTAATCTAAGTTTGATTTAAACCCAAAATTGAATTCTTTGGATTTTTTTTATATAATCAAACTGTGTATTTAGATATTGGGCCCATTATCAAATTGGGTCACATTGAGGTCCAAATGGTCCAAAATTAAACTTTGTTTGATTTAAACCAAAATTTTAATTCTTGTGGTTCTTTGATATGCTGAATCTACTGGTAACTGTTATCTGTATTTAGATTTTGGATTTTTAGCCCTGTTAACAAACTAGTTCAAATTGAGGTCCAAAGGGTCCAAAATCAAAAAATTAAAAATTGAATTTTTTGAGTTCTTTGAAATGCTGATTCTAATTTATTCTAGATTTTGGAAATTAGGGTATAGTAAATGTATTTTTGAATTCTTAGACCACATTCATTTGGAGTCCAAAACCTATGCTGTGTCAAATATTTTATCACAATCCAAATTAAGAGCTGTATCAAGCTTGAATATTGTGTTCATACTTGCCCCAATTGTTCATGGTTCAACCTCTGTGGTTGTAACAAACTGTGCCCTGCAGTGCTTTTTATTATGATTAGGTCAGAACTATAGTGAGTGTATAAAATGATTGTAAGGTGTAGTATGGTTTATATTTCCATCTGACAGGGTTTATCTGAAATTGACCTTATATTCATGGGTCAATGATAATGTAAATGTTCTGTTATACCTAGATTAAAACCTGCATTTTTGGTCTTTCAACATAGAATTCAATTTTCATCAGTTTTCAGCCTGTCTGTTTAGTACAAAGCAGGGTAAGTATTCATATAAGATTCACATGTTCTCATTCTTAATATGCATATTAATTTGCAGTTGAACTTAAGATTTAAGAAGGCTATTGATTTTTTTTGGAAAAAAAAGTTTGTTTCCAGTTTTTGGAGAAAAAAATAATTTGTTTATGACCCTGAGAAATTTTTTTTTTGTTTCACCCTCAACTGCCACTATATGTAATGCTAAAATTGAAAGAAAAAAATTGTTTTCGACTTGTCGCCAAAAAAAAATAGATTGATTTTCGTCAAAGTTAGTCCGGAAAAAAAATCCATAGCCTCCCCCCCCCCTAGAAAATCAAATGGTTGCTGCCTTATACGTATATTGGTGGTCAATATGAAAATGTTACTAAATTTAGATTTATGACTTCATGACGTCACACATAACAACCGCGGAGGAAGCCCCACATCAGAAAAGAAGAGTTGCAAGTTTATCAGGAGATTTCAAGAATTTTATGTTAAATGCAGACGATAAGAATACAAGAATCAATGCTAATGCAACAAGCTATGAAGTTTAAAAATAAAAAAAATGATATTTTCAGCAAGGATTTGTATAGTACTATACAAATTCTTGTTTTCAGTAACATGTTAAAATTCTTGCAAAATACAATTAAAAAATCCACAGAAAGAACACTGAACGTCATTTTCCTAATACATTATTTACATATGTAATATAGAAATTAAGGACTTTCACTCAGTCAATACGTTATAGATCTTTAATTTAAATAAATATGCAAGAAATGTAAACAAATAAAAGTAAATTATTTTATTTCTTTTATAACACAAATTCAATAGTAGATTCAAGCAAGCATTATAATATGAAACAAACTATACAAATTAACAAGATTCAAGATTCTTTATTCCTCAAACACCATATAGTTACAATGGTACAAAGAAGTTCATCAAAAGTTATAACATAACATGAACACACATGACAGGATGAGATGCAAAAAAAAAAAAATAATAAAATAAACAGTAGTGGGGAAGAGCGGTGATTAACCAGGAAGACTTACTTGAAAAGTTATAAGACTTTTTAGCTAATTTTACAACTTAACTACTTTAAATTGTATCCCAGTTAAGAGCTACATCAAGTTGTAACTGAAATGTGTTATTAAAAATTACTTGACATAGTTATGTCACTGATAATCAGCCCCCTCTTAACTTAATTTGAATAAAACCCCATATAATTTACAGGTATAAAAGATTTAAATTTTGCATGCCGAAACAACAACGAAAAAAAAAAAAAAAAACAGCAGCCACATACTTAACTATGTGAATTACATTTTTACTTTATTCTTCATATTGGTCTTTTGATGTTGTCCATAAAAACTTAAGTCTTACGGAGAATCTATACATTTTGCTTTGAGCATGTTGAGACCAAAATATTGTCAAAAAATTATTAAAACAGAACTTGAGTTTCAGAATAAGAAAGGGTCTGGGAACGCCCAGAAAGCACGATTTTGCATCATTTGTTCTATAGTTTCTTTGGGCCTTCAGCGGCTTCAAAACACTTCAAATTTTTGTTGCCTCGCTCCGCTCGGTGTAAATATATTTGGCAATACTTTTAAAAGAGGCTAGTCACAGCCCAACTCGAATACCGTGTATGTATGCAATACATGTATATGCAGTCTGGAAATCAGAAGATTCATTTCCGCAGAGGAGGATGATT
Source organism: Mytilus californianus (assembly GCF_021869535.1). Taxonomy (NCBI): domain Eukaryota; kingdom Metazoa; phylum Mollusca; class Bivalvia; order Mytilida; family Mytilidae; genus Mytilus; species Mytilus californianus. The sequence continues at coordinate 3,132,092 of NW_026262581.1, forward strand.
AATTCTGATTAAATGGTACATTAATGACTTGACTACATGTATTATTTATAATAAAAAACGATTTTAAAAATTGTATGTTTTCAAATATTATTAATATAGTTATGAAAATAAATAATCAGTCCCTTGTTTTAATGAAAATGAAAAATCTTGCTTCAACAGTGCAGAAAATAAACAATCTGTCCTCTTAGTTTACAAAAATAAATAACCGATCCAAAACAAATCCTCCTGGCCCCCCTCCCCCCAGAATATCAAATGGTCGTCCCGTAAAACTGGTATGTTCTTCTTGCGTTTGTTGTACATGGTAATCTTGCAAGATGGGAAAGTTTGTTTTAATATTAACTGTCATCAGTTTATGTGGTCGGATGACAATTTGTTAGGTTTACAAATTTAATAATTTTTTAATCTTGCTTCTATTTATCTGACTTATTATTATTTATTTTAAGGTAATTCTTTGAAGAAGAAAAAACATATTCAAACAAACAGTGTATTAATTTTTTTTAAAATAATATACTTAAACAGTGTAAGAAATGTGTTTCTTTTTAAAAAATACAGGTAAATCTTAGGTGAATTCTTAATTAACCTTGATTGTTATAAAAACAAATTATTTATCAAAACATCTATTGTTATTTGCATGTGGGAATAGAAGGAATAGTGATTTTTAAAAAGTGGGAATAGGAGGAAGACACCTATGATTTGTATATAGAAAAACCTAAAATTGTTAGGAAATAATTCAGACCAAAATAATTTTTGTCAAAAATTTTATATCCAAAGACTAATTGTTTTTAACGATTCTCTAAAATTTAAATTTGATTTTATCATTAACTCATAAATACTTTTCCAAAATTTTTCTAAAAATCTACAAGAAATTAAAAAGTGGTTATAATCTTCTTCTTCGTTACATACATTACATAGACCGTCATTCTTCTGTTTCCATTTAAACAATAAGTGTTTTGTTGGTAATATGAATTGTAAAAACTTTTTTTCTTGCATTATTATAAATATATATTATCTTATGTTGAATTTATCTTAATAATATTTGTCATATTTCGTTGTATTTATCTTATAGGTGAAAGTTTTCGTAGCCTCAGTTATTCGTTTAGAATTTCCCCGTCCACCATCAGTAAAATTGTACCGGAAGTATGCGAGGCGTTGTATTTGTCCCTTAAAGACAATTATTTGAAGGTTTGTATACGGTTAGCAATATTTGTCATAAAAACTTGTTAGAGCATTAACATGGTACCAATTGTATTGATATTTGCTATTAGATTAAAAAAAGATGTGGTATGATGGAAAAAGAGACAACTCTCCACCCCAGACCAAAATGACATACAATATTAACAAATAAAGATCCCCACACAGCCTTCAACAATGGCCTAAACACATACCGCATTGTCAGCTACTAAAGGCCCCTTAATGACGAATGAAAAAAATTTCAATATATATACAATATACAATATACTTTATTATTAAACCTCAGACACATAGGTGTACAAGAGGACATCGTATATACACGTATATACACATTTTTATACTCAATACATTTACACTACACATAATAATGCATGCATGCATGGTACAATACAGCAAAATGTCAATTCACAAATTACCATAACATTCAACTCAAAAAAGACAAATATAAATCATAAGTATCGTGTAAGTATTTTTAAAAATATTGCTAAGTTTTTGTAAAGTTCTACATGACAAAATGTTAGAAGCTGTTTTAATTTGTACTCCGTTGGATTTGCAGTATAAAATTCTGGTATATATTTATTTCTAAGCAGTTTTATTTCCTGTTTTTGACATTTGAATAGATAATGAAATTCATCTCCTATCCCGTTTCCACAGAGATGACAAATTCGCTCATTTTTTGGTATTCTAGACCATCTTCCCGTTTCTACAGGAAATTTTAAATTTGAGCATCTAAATTTTGCTATATAAATCCTGTCACACAGCTTCAACTTTATTAAATAGGTTTCCAAACGAAATTCCTGTTTGTAATGTGAATAAAATGCACCTCTTGAAGAGTTATTCATTTGGGAAAACCAATGTTGGATAAATTGGTCATTCAGTTTTTGTGAAATAATGTTCTTTAAACCCAGTTTATCTAATGGAAGTTGATTTTGCCAAATAAAACTAATTCCATTTTCGTCAAATATGGATTTAACGTACGTAATCCATTTAAATTTTGTGGGGTATTGAAAATGTAATTTGAGCATTAATTTATACATAATGGAAGATAACTTGTTATTCTCCAATAATAAACTATTCCAAAACATCACCATTTTACGTTTAACAATCATTTCCAAAGGGAATCTTCCGAGTTCCCCATACACCATATAATTTGGTGTACTGCTTCTTAATTTCAAAATATTTTTGCAAAATTGAAGGTGTATTTTCTCAATGCTATCTTTACTTTCAAATCCCCATACCTCTGAAGCATATAATAAAACAGGACTAACCAATGAGTCAAAAAGTTTAAGCTGCAAATCGACGGGAATACATATATTTTTTATTTTTCGGTATAGAGCATACAAAGACTTCTGTGCCTGATCAAGAAGTTTTTTTCGTGCAGTACAAACGCTACCATTGTAATTAAAAAGTATACCAAGGTAGCAGTATGAATCAACTATTTCAATGTTTTCTCCATATATCCTAAAATTCTGATTTCTTTTTACTTTCTTTTTACTAAAAATCACTGCTTTAGTTTTGCTTGTGTTAATCTTTAGTTTCCATTTTTTACAATATTCTTCAAAACATACAAGGGTTTTTTGTAATCCTTCTGCACTTTCAGACAATAGCGCAGTATCATCTGCGTACAGTATAATAAACAATTTAACATACATTTGTAATGATTCCAAGCACATATTTGAAATATTATCTAGACTTTCTATATTATTTTCCATAAAATAACTTTCTAAATCATTTAGAAACAAAGAAAATAAAAAAGGTGATAAATTTTCACCTTGTTTCACTCCTGTGTGAGATATAAAAAATTCGGAAAATTCATTTCCTTTCTTGACACATGTTTTTATATTTTGATACATATTATAGATCACATTAAATAGTTTACCTTTAATGTTTGATTTTTGCATTTTTTGCCACAATCCCGATCTCCATATAGTGTCAAAAGCGCTTTTAAAGTCTATAAAAGTGCAAAATAGCTTCTTACCAAATGAAAAATATATAGTAATTAAAGAATACAATACAAATATATTATCAACAGTAGAGAATCCTCTACGAAAACCTGCTTGTGATTTTGAAATCAGGTCTACGTGATCTGCATAATTATTTAACCTGTAATTCAACATAGCAGAAAAGGTTTTACTAAAGCATGAATTTAATGTGATTCCTCTGTACATTTCGGGATCGGATCTTGATCCTTTATTTTTAAATATAGTTATCATGATTCCATTAGACCAACTGTCTGGGACAATTCCAGTATCTAAAATTAAATTGAATAGCTTAACGTAAATTGGCATTAAATCGTCAATTGTATTCTTTATATATTCATTTAAAATTTCATCACTACCTGAAGCTTTGCCATTTTTTAAATTCGAAACGACCTTTTTAATTTCATCTTCGGTTACTGGACTATTTAAAAATAACTCAACATCGTCTGATAAAGTTTCAAAGTCAAAATTTTGTTCGAAGTCATTTTCTGGCTCGACATTTTCATTTAGGATTTTAAAATGATCATACAATGCTTTTAGAGATATATCGTCATTGTTATTTTTTTTCTTACTATCATTTAGATTATTAAGGATTTTCCATAGAGCTTTTGTATCCTTTTTAGAAATGTTACGCAACTCATCAGCAGCCTTCTGTTGATAGTTTGCAAAAGCCTTATTTAATGTTATTTTATGTTCTTTACTAGCTTGTCTCATTTTACTTCTGTTTTCAGCATTTTTCAAAAAACTATATCTCTTTCGAGCTTTATGAAATTTTTTTCTACTCATCGAGCATTTTCTATTAAACCAAGGTTTTGAATTTTCATGTTTGTAAAAATGTTTATGTTTTTTTATTTTCCCAAACGTTTCTGCTGCCGCATCTTTAAAATTTTTGCTGATATCTAAAACTATATTGTTTATATCATTTTGAGTTGCATCATTATTTACGGACAATTCGTCCAGTTTATTCATAACAGTGGCTAAAATACCTTCGGGATCATTGTGAATTCGATCAGCGTATTCAGATTTCTGTTCACTTTTCCACCTGACAAAAGTTTTATCATTTCTATTGTCGGTAACAATTGAATCTGGTTTACTAAATGTGGCCTGAAGTCTAAAATGTATAAATGAATGACAATCAGAATATAACGGTATAAAGTCAGCAATTTCAAAATAAAAAATCATAGGGAAGAGCATTGATGAAATAATTAAATAATCAACAACACTCGAATCGTTACAAGTTTTCTCCCCAATATCTTTATCTGATCCAACTCTTGAATTAGCAATATATAAATTATTTTTTCTGCACAACTCTAACAGTCTATGACCATACTTATTAGGTCTACATGTACACTGAGACACTCTTTGCAAGGTGATTTTGTTTTTAGTCAGATTCTCAAAATCATATAAATACTGTAATATATCAGCATCACAATCTAAATCAAACATACTAACAACTGACTCATCAGGTATAATATAATCGGGTAAAGACCCAGTTTTTGAGTTAAAATCGCCAACTAGGGCAACATAACAATTTTCAGTGTTTGTTAGGATATTCAATTCATTTTCCAATTCTTCAAAAGCTTCTATAGTAGAATACTTAGAATTTTCAGGTGGTACATAAACACAGCCAAAAATTACATCTGAATTAAGTGACAAAATTGATTTCGAAATTTGAAACCATAAAACAAATTGACTCTCAGTATTATGGAATTTCAACTCTTTTTCTAAACTCTTTCTATAAATAACAACTATCCCACCTGATGCTTTTTTAAATTTTTTTCTATTTTTTGTGACATAAATATAATCGTCTGGTAAGTTTAAATTATCTAGGTCAGTTAACATCGTTTCAACAAAAATACAAATATCATGTTCAAGCAAAATGTCAATGAAATCAGGAGACAATAGTCTTTTCTTAAGTCCACACACATTTAAGAAACACATATTTCAAACGAGAAAAGTAACGGCCTGATTAAGCAGGCGGAAACCTGTTTGAAATAGAACAAAAGAATCGAAGCTCTTTGTTAGAGAAGGCGATAAATGCTTACTGTAATGTTTACAATAGTAACAACATTAAAAACATTTAAAAGTTAATAGAAACAAATAAAATGACAATTTTCTGCTCAATTACGAAGTATTTTATTTTAAAAACACCATTTGCATAAGTTTTCAATTTGTCTATTACGTAGTTAAGCAGAACAATTAGATATCAAGTCGACGACATGGGTATCTATCAAGTTGGATGTAGAAAATGCATAACCTCCGATTTAAAAAAAAAATTACCACTGACGGAGAAAATATCAATCTATTCGTTCAGTAATTTTTGTGTCTGCCCTTCGAAAAAATTCCAAAAAATGGGTAACAATTGTATCGAAAAGAGAAAATCGAGTGCACCTTTTTATGTTAGGGCGTGTTTGAGTTGAATATTTTGTCTTGAAAACGTATAAAACAAGAGTATTTGATACATCAGGTCCAAGGACACAGTTATCGTCCTTTGGTTTTCGTTGTCTACAAATATAGTCCCTAGTGTGAACAGTGTATAACTTGCATTTTTTTTTGATACACTTTCCCAATTTATTTCTTGATATTTTATGCATGAAATATTAAGTAAGGGGATGAAATTACATGTTAAAAAAATTTGGGTGCTGAATCTTTATGTTAAGTAGTGATTTGGTCCAGTTAAAAAAGGTCAAAAATTAGAATGTCGGAAGCTGTCAAACTGAATTTTAGCCCCCCTTAACACAGAATTGTCAATATTTTGAGTTAGAGCTGGTAGAAGTTTCTATAATTTTGATATTATTTGTATCAATAGTAGTACACTACACTGTAAAAATCTTTTTGAGATAGAGCAGGTGCGATTTTTTTAATTTGAATTTATTGTCTAAAAGAAATGCACTACGAAATAACTGTGTTCTCGGGCCATCATCTCGCTATATCAAGGCTACAGGTTGACTTTATAACATCAAAAATTCACAGTACTAAAAGATGAAATACATCAACAAACGACAACCACTGAATAAGAGGTTCCTGACTTGGGACAGTTTGTTTTCCCCACTTTTCATAATAACAGTTTGAAATGTAAAATGATCACTTACACTGACTAAAAGACAAGATTCTTAGCTCTATCATGAAGACATTATTAGCTTTTGAGATGAAGAACTACAATCAATTCTTGTTCCTTGGTTTTTGTCAAATGTATGTTTGGATATCCTTTCTTTTATATTGCGGACTATAATTGCTTCGTAATAAAGATATTTAAAAACTGCACCGAAATATTTTATTACACTTTTATTCCCAGGTCTTCAATTAGGTTGTGTTGGTATTGGTTTTATGTATAATAGATTTGTACTAATGTTTTGTAATTTTCTATGATTTAAAATAAGAACAATTTTAATTTTATGGTCAGTTTTGGTCTTGCAATTTTTTGATACTACTATTTAAGAGGCATTTAATACAATATTGGAAATGATCATTTACAAGAAAAATATCTTTTGACAGCTAATCCTTAACATTGCAATAATTTCATACCTTTTACTAAACTTCATGTTCATTTCGAAGACTAAAGTCTTGATATTTCAGCAAAAGGCAAAATTTAAGAAAACAAAAAAGACAAAAAACATGAATTTCATAAGCAAATATTTAAAGTTCCGTATATACGTTTATCATTCGGTTCACCACTCATGGAGCAACTGGAAGATTGGTACTGTCGTTGGTAATGAAACTGTGGGTTATAAAGACTTCCAGGAAGGGTTTGATTGGCAAGTGCCTAATACTGTGGTTGTGTTTTAGATGGAGTTTTGTTGATTAAAGTTGGCAAAAGTGCTTCATTAACATATGACTGGTAAGGATTGAAATTGAAGGACGATTGGTTTGGATACAGTTGGTTGTTTGGCACATCTGCAGGCATACACATTAACTGTGTCTCATACATCAGATTTTGTATCTTATGTTTTAACATCATCTTTGTCCTCTTGTTAGGCATTGTCGAGAGTGATTTCCCCATGCACCAACTTTCCGAAACAATAGTCCGCTGTCTCTTCTTCTCCAGTAGAACTTAAGGTCATATCCAACAGTTTATTTCTGACGGTGAGAATTTTTCCCTTTAAGATATATAGGCTTTTTTTTATACCTGCTTAAATGAAATATGTAATAAAAAATATACCTTCATGTGCTACTTTTTGAGTAAAATGAGGCCGAAATTTAAGATATTTGCTCAAAATTCGGATTTGTGGACGTATTTTTCCTCCCGACAGAAATGCATAACTTTTTTGTTTAAAAAGATAAACACAAGCTGTTTTTTGTTAAATTATTTATAAGTTCTCTTTTATATAAGTATCCTATAAATTTATGAAATATTTTGTTTAGAAATAACTAAAATTTATCAAATGTTCATGAATGTAGAAAAAAACGTCATTTTTGCTGTATATTTATCAAATTTAAAAAAAATTGCATCATTGACTTTTTCATGAAATTTGGTATATTATAATTAATGTTCATACGTAATCAAACCGAATGTCATTTTAAAAAATAGTGGTCCATGAACTCGTTTAAAAGTTAAATCAGTTTGAATGATAAAAATCAGTCGAAAAATGCATCTTTACCCGATATGTCACAGTTTGACGTCGCGAAAATAACATTTCACGTTAGCAACGTCATTACCTCCCCTATAACTGTAACGTATGCCCTTAAGCTTTCAATGGCTTTGAACATCAATTGGTCTTCAAGCTTAACTTTAATCTTTTTCCCATCGGAAGTTGTTTGTTTGGCCTTTTTGGGTGACGGGCTTACGTCTGAATCATCCAACACTTCTGTATTCTCGTTCAATAATGTTAAGTTCTGAAATATGGAAAAGTTAATTGTAAATAAAATAGTTATGGTACTAGTAAGTTGTTGTTATATTCGTTCAACTTTCAAAATATTTTAAAATATTAAATATATATCTTATAAAGTAAAAGAAATATCAAAGGTAATTATACCTGTACAAACCATATCTTTTTAATTTTATTGTAGAGCCTGCGACTTTTGTCGCAGAAAGCTCGACATAGGGATAGTGATCCGGCGGCGGCGGCGGCGGCGTTATCTAACTTCTTAAAAGCTTTATATTTTAGAAGGTGGAAGACCTGGATGCTTCATACTTAGTATATAGATGCCTAATGTTACGAAGTTTCCGTCAGTCACATGTCCAATGTCCTTGACCTCATTTTTATGGTTCAGTAACTACTTGAAAAAAAGTTAAGATTTGTTGTAATGTTAAATTCTCTCTTATTATAAGTAATAGGATAACTATATTTGGTACCTTTTTTTTTTGTAAAATGATTAATCAGACTAGACTTCGTGAACTTTGTCATTTCCCGTGTATTTAATTTTTATGCGACAATTCTTGACTTATAAAGATATTTTTCGCTCGTATTTACTGTAATATATTATTGATTATGTCAAAGTCATGTGATTCTCTACGGTGGAGTTGACCAGTTCGTCGAAAAAATCGTCACTCAGTCATTTTGAAATTCAAACTACAGTAACACATTGCTTAGGCTGAGGATGACAAGCATGACGCCTTCAAAGCGACAAAGTATTTCACAATTCCACCCAACAGAAAGTAATACTCTATTACACTCTCATGAAAAAAAAAAAAAAGTTCCACAGCAATATTATTTACCTACGAAAACATGTTTAACCCCACACGCCCCAGCCCATTAATAACATTGCTGAATAGTGATCCCCAGTCAGTAAGCTCTAGATATAGATTTAAAGTCTAAGGTATGGACCATTTGATCTGAGGCGGCAGTCTGAGATATTTTAGAGAAAAAAATTCTGACCCTGATTTTTGCCTTAAACAAAAATTCTGGCCGTATCTAGATTGAAAACAATAATCTTGTCCACTTTTTTGCTATTAGAAAAAATTCAACAGAATTATTTAGCATTAAATGAACATGATCAATAAAAAACGGGCGTAATTTTTTTTTGAGAAGGGGGGGGGGGGGTTGCATGTGAATCCCATATCTGACCGGAATGTCTGTTTCGCCGAACTGATATACTGAATACTTTTTTCAAGGCCCGACTGCAACCATCCTGCTGTGTGTGGCCTATATGTCTCCATGTGTCGACCGTCATTCACAACTTCATTGTCATTTCCGACTCATTCGTAGCCTTTGGTTGATTAGGAACCCCTCACTTCACTTGTTGGGTGAATCATTTCAACCAAACATTTGGATGAAAATTGCTTGTTTGTCTTTCTTCGTGTCGGTCGTATTGTGATGCTCATTGAATAGCCGTATATCTTGTTTACAACAAGAAATCTGTGAGGTTATGCTAACTAACCATACAACAAACGAGAATTTTCCATGTCCATTTTTTACTGACAAATCCCACATCAAATATATTAATTAGTACATAGCTTTGGATCCATCTAATCATTTCATAATAGACAATTGATGGAGAGAATACGGCACCAACCCTACACTTTAACTATAAAATGCATTTTACACTTATTTTATGTTTTTTAGCCCAAAAAAGGTCCAAAAAAAAATTTCGCCTCGCTCCGCTCGGCCAACTTTTATACTACGCCCCCCCTTTCCAAAATCCTGGATCCGCCCCTGTGTTGTATGGAAGAATTGTTAGCTGTACATGTCTGCCTGGCATGGTTCATCTGACCTTGACCTCATTTTCATGGTTCATTGGTCAATGTTTAGTTTTCTTGGTCAATGTTAAATTTATGTGACGTATATAATAAAGCTTTATATTTAGGACTATCAACATAATATCAATGATTAGTAAAGATGGCGAGACATTTCAGCGTGTGCACTCTTGTATTGATAAGATATCGTTTAATTTAATAGAGATATCTTTTAAACTAAATAAGATATCTAATAAACGAAATAAGATATACCTTCTAAACTAAATTAAGGGGGTATAGTTTACTACATTTGTAGTTAACTCTCAGACAGTTGATGAAACCTGACTTAAAATTAATATCAATCTAAATGATAAATACTAAAGCGTATTAGCTACACACATTAATTCAAGTTTTTGTTATTTCTTCCTATGTTTGCATTAACGCAAACTGTTGCGATATACAGCAAACATAGAACAAAATATATAATGCGTGGCGCTAATACATTCCCTTCAGTAGAAATACCTGTTAACTACCGGATTTTACTGTTTCACGAAATAATTAATTTATATACAAAATTACAGATTTATGGGGAAAAAAGTCACTTGACGTCATATGTTTTGTACCATTTTTGTATTCCAGGGGTTAGGATAAATGTCATTTATATATATAAAAAAAATGTGTTATGACTGCCAATGAGACCACTCTCCACATGGTAAAGACTTGTTTTTGTTTTGTTTTATAGGTTCCATCATCTGCATGCACATGAATGGTTAACTATTGCAAAAGATTTCAATGAGAAATGGAATTTTCCTAACTGCTTGAGTGCGGTTGATGGAAAACATGTGGTTATCCAAGCCCCAAATAATAGTGGGTCGTACTTCTACAACTATAAGAATACACACAGTATAGTACTTATGGCAGCTTTTGACGCAAGCTACAGGTTTATTTACGTTGATGTTGGAACCAATGGCAGAACCAGTGATGGGGGTCCTTTCCAAAATTGTTCATTGAACCAGGCTTTAGAGTGCAATGACTTGAACATTCCTGAACCCACACTATTACCAAGCCGAAATAAACCAACACCATATGTTTTTGTTGCTGATGAGGCATTCCCATTAAAAGAAAATATCATGAGGCCTTATCCCCAACGAGGAGGACTTGATGATTCGCGGGAGAATTTTTAATTATCGTTTGTCCAGAGCTCGACGCATTGTGGAAAACGCATTCGGTATTCTTTGCAACCATTTCAGGGTAATGCGTGCCCCTATTTTATTATCACCTGAAAAAGTAACACATGTGGTCATGGCATGTTGTGCTCTGCACAATTATTTAAGACCTGAAAGTTTCCTGGGATTACAAGAAACTGAAAATATTGAAATTAACAATTTAATGCCACCAATGGCAAGGGGAGGATACCACAGCTCATCTAAGGCTCGTGATATTCGGGAAGAATACAAAGAATATTTCACAAATATAGGTCAGGTACCATGGCAGCACAAAGTTCTTTCTTAAGCTAAAGTGTTGTATATTCAATTCATTGCAGGTTGGAAATTGACTGTCCAGTTACTTCATTGCATTACTGTATTCTTGTACTATTATTTGTAATAGCTACATTTGTACTGACCTAAAGGTATTCATACATATCTGAGAAAACATTTCTTTTTCTTGTCACCAATAATATATTATAGGACAAAAAGTTTTCATGTAACATGATTATTTTGAATATAATACGTTTATCTACCAGTGTGTGTTTCTGTGTAATTTTAATTTCAGTGGCAATCTTTGCCAGGTGATGAGTAATAAACAAGATTAAGAATTGGCTGACTGGAGGAATGACTATTCAATAAGCAGTTGGAAATTAAATGCATATTCAGGACGAAAACTTGATAATGGTATATGAATATATTAAAGCACTGCTTAAGTTAAAAAAAAAACGCATCTCAATCAAATACAAAAAAATGTAATGCTTTTTTTTTCTCCATCTTACAGTATTTTACTAAAACTTGGACTCAGTTTTTTGCAGTCGCCATTTACTCAAGTCTAAGACTAAATTTTCAAAATATTCATTTCTTCAAAATAAAAATAAGGCATCTATGTGGGGAGAGGGTGTGGGTGGGTTGATATTTTCTGAATGAGTATTCACGAGGTTAGAATGGTTGCAAAGGAGTAGGCCCGGTAAGACCCGTGTTTGGCCCCAAAATATAGCATTTTTACAAATTTGTCAAAATGTTATTTTTAGCTATTTATTGGAAATTAGAATACTTGTGATCCATAAATATGGGCTGTTTTTTTACAAAACAATGCACATGCATTAGGTAAAAGCATCATAAATTCATGCAATATTACTGAAATCTTCACAATTTGACCATTTGTGCTAATTTTAAGACGTTTTTTGCTAAAATGGAAGTGGCCACATTCGTGTTCATTCTTAATATTCAAACATATGTTGTATTTGGGTGATAATACATAACATATATAAAGGTTGAGACTAACCTTGGACAGACATATTGACAACATAGTGGGTAAAAGCAACAAAACACTAGGCTTCATACGAAGAAAATGAAACTTAAAAGATTGCACTAAACCAGTTATAAAGCAGCAGCATATTCAACAATAGTAAGACCTTCAGTTGAATATGCATGCACAGTATGGGACCAATAAGGTACAGTTTGAGCCTATCTGACTTGCTGAAAAGGATAAGCAGGACAAGTTCTGTCTACAATAACATTTTTTTACTTTAATATGGTGTATAATTAAGTCAACATGACCGAAATCATTAATTGACCCTGTAGAGAGGTTTTTGCTCTCGGAAGAAGATTTTTACCAATTTTTGTATTCATGTGGAAACCAAAATAGAACTAGAGGGTTTTCAGCACAGTAAGATCTTCAAATAAGACTGACTGGCCTAAATTGTCAACAAACTATTTACATATTTATATTGCAATTTTAACACATTTTGGGGCATTTGAAAAAAATATAAATTAGATAGAGAGAAACTTTATAGAGCAAAAATAGTCAGCATAGTGAAATCTACAAGAAAGACGATATGGTTGAAATCGTCAGGTTCCTTTCAGGAAGTATGATTTTATCAACTATCTTGAAAAAAAAACGTTAAAAGATAGGTAGAAACAGAATTCACTATCACTAATAGGAAATCTACTAACATGCTGCAAAATAAGAAGTTAAAAAAAGCAAACATAACGGATCCCAATAGATTTAAAATAAATCTAAAAATTAACTGGTCTTGAACATGCATGAAATATATGCCACTTGACGTTTAGTAACCACGATCTATCAATTAAAATGAAAACTTTTTACCAGGTGAACGATTCAGGTTCTTGTTTATTTGTTCAGTGCTCTGGGGTGTCCATCTAGTATAAGTCATTTGTATTTGACCTCATTTTCATTGATAACTTTTAGCTTAAAACTTCCCCAAGATTAAGTCATTGAAAAACTTTAAAGGGACTACCACTAACGGTAAGTCAATAATAAATATTTTTCAGTTAAGTAAAATTTGGTATGCAATTGAATTAACATTACCAAATCTCGTTCCATAGAGATTGTTTGGCACTGCCCTCCACTTTTCATCCTCAGTCATAAAGAGAGAATCGTTTGCTTCTAAGTACTAGTCGTTCCTTAAAATAAACTTATTCTAAAAGGTTACCAATTCAACACTGTTATTAGATCATTAAATATTGTTTTAATTGGTATTAATATTGATTTTGTTCTCAGTAAATTAAAAGCAAACTAAATATTATTTTTATATACATATACACATTCATGGATCTTCAACCTGTCTATACCTGCACTGCACTAGGTCTTGTTTTTCTCTGACTGTTTATGACATTTTACACTAAATCCATTGGATGTTGGATGTGTACTGATTGATAATTTAGTCTTAGATGCATGATTTTTGTCGAGCCTGCAACTTTTGTCGCAGAAAGCTCGACATAGGGATAGTGATCCGGCGGCGGCTACGGCGGCGGCGTTAGCTAACTTTTTAAAAGCTTTATATTTTAGAAGGTGGAAGACCTGGATGCCTTATACTTAGTATATAGATGCCTCATGTTACGAAGTTTCCGTCAGTCACATGTCCAATGTCCTTGACCTCATTTTCATGGTTCAGTGAATACTTGAAAAAAAAGTTAAGATTTTTTGTAATGTTAAATTCTCTCTTATTATAAGTAATAGGATAACTATATTTGGTATGTGCGTACGTTGCAAGGTCCTCATGCCCGTCAGACAGTTTTCACTTGACCTCGACCTCATTTCATGGATCAGTGAACAAGGTCAAGTTTTGGTGGTGAAGTCCATATCTTAGATACTATAAGCAATAGGTCTAGTATATTTGGTGTATGGAAGGACTGTAAGGTGTACATGTCCAACTGGCAGGTGTCATCTGACCTTGACCTCATTTTCATGGTTCAGTGGTTATAGTTAAGTTTTTGTGTTTTTGTCTGTTTTTCATATACTGTATATATGCAATAGGTCTACTATATTTGGTGTATGGAATGATTGTAAGGTGTACATGTCTAGCTGGTAGGTGTCATATGACCTTGACCTCATTTTCATGGTTCAGTGGTCAAAGTTAAGTTTTTGAATTTTGGTCTTTTTATCTAATACTATATGCAATAAGTCAACTATATTTGGTGTATGGAAATATTTTATGATCTATATGTCAGTCGCTCAGATTTAATTTGACCTTGACCTCATTTTCACGGTTCATTGCTCAGTGTTAAGTTTTTGTGTTTTGGTCTGTTTTTCTTAAACTATAAGCAATATATCTGTTGTATGGAAGAATTGATAGCTGTACATGTCTGCCTGGCATGGTTCATCTGACCTTGACCTTATTTTCATGGTTCATTGGTAAATTTTTAGTTTTCTGGGTTAATGTTAAGTTTATGTGACAGTTGTAATAAAGCTTTATATTTAGGACTATCAACATAATATCAATGATTAGTAAAGAAGGCGAGACATTTCAGCGTGTGCACTCTTGTTTTAATAGGTTGTTAGTGGCTTTTAACTATCTGTCAGTAACTGCGAGTACTCTAAGATCTGTACTTAGTTTCCTTATGTTGTTGGAATATACAAGTACGGCCACTTCCACCCTGTGTTTTTGTTAGATGTATTTTTATTTGTATCCATCTGATGAGCTAAACCTTTTTCAACTGATTTTTATAGTTCGTTCTTATGTTGTACTGTTACACCACTGTTCCAGGTTAGGGGAGGGTTGGGATCTCGTTAACATGTTTAACCCAGCCACATTCTGTATGTATGTGCCTGTCCAAAGTCAAGAGCCTGTAATTCAGTGGTTGTCGCTTGTTGGTGTGTTACATATTTGTTTTTCGTTCATTTTTTTGTACATAAATTAGGCCTTTAGTTTTCTCGTTTGAATTGTTTAAACATTTGTCATTTCGGGACCTTTCATAGCTGACTATGCGGTATGGGCTTTGTTGAAGGCCGTACGGTGACCTATAGCTGTTAATTTCTGTGTCATCTCTTGTGGAGAGTTGTCTCATTGGCAATCATACCACATCATCTCTTTATACGCCTGTCAAAATTTTGACGGGACGTATTATGGTATACAAATGTCCGGCGTCCGTCTGTCCATCTTCCGGCGTAAGTTTTCGTTCTCTCTTGCTGTGTGGAAAAAAAATCTCAAACAAGAAAAATTGTTCCAAAGTTTTTATAATCTATTGTTCATGAACAATGTAAAATGCTTTTTTCAAAGGCGATTTATTTATCAAAGACAAACTATGAATCGTATAAATGAGCTTTGATTTAGGGACGACATCAAAAGATCAATGTAAGATAAAAAAAACTTAATTCAAATATTTGGGGGTGGGGTAAAAAGTGCTGCAAGTTTTGTTTATTTGACATCGATTTTACATATATCTGTATTGGTCAATCAACTTGATTTTTCCAAAATTAAGTTAAGAGGGGGTTGGGGTCAGTGAAAAAACTATGTGAATTAAGTTTATTTATCCTACATTGAACTTTTGGTGTCGTCCCTTATTGTCCTGTGAATTTTTATCCATGACTTAATTCAGGCAATATTTTTGCCTTTCTTGCACTGTTGAAAATAAGGACAGACAGACATCAGATATAAATACTGTTAGTATTAAATCGCACTGATAGCAGTTACAAAATTTTAGATAAGTGAAAATAAGTTGAAATATGAAAGAAAACTTTCAAATAAGTATTACTCCTAAACACACATAAAAAGGGAGAACCACTATAAAAGCGCTTGCGACCTAACTCACTTCATGATGATGTCTTTAGTTGTTGCAATTGACAAATCTTCACTTATCAATCAGAGAGAGAGCTCTACTTATCAATATCAATAAAAATATATTTTAACTGTTGAATGACTTATTCTTCAATTATTTAGTCTTAGAATTTATATCTTTAATTTTCACCAATTGTCTAAATTTGATTTATTGAACCTTTTTGTCTGCTTACGCCTTACCTAACTAAAGATGATTGAGATATGTTTAGCCGTTTTTACATAAAACATTTAAAAATTTAAAAACATCTAGCTTGTAAGTTATTTCTTCAAAGACATATATAGCATCATTTTAAAGCAAACTTATTTGTCCAAGGCATAAATGAATAATTGTACTGAAATGAATGAATATATATAGCCTATTGTTAGAAAGCTGGACAAACTTCTGTTTGCTGGTGTTTATATGTTTATAAAAACACAGCTGGTATTATGCCATATAATTTCATTACAAATAGTGATTAAAATGCGTAATCTACGGTTCGGTACCAATTTCGTCGTCAGTGCTAATGAAAATATTAAATTTCTTGGTAACAAGGATGTCATATAACCTCCTAGATGGTATTTTTTAAGATATATGAACATCAAAACTCATGAGATACGTTTTATGAATGTTTGTTAAAAAATGTCATTCCAGATCAATTAACAAAAATTATGGATTTTTTCCCTAATTTTTCAAAATAATTTCCCCTTCGATTGATTCATAATCTCGACGCGGTTTTGATCTCAATATCATAGCCCTTTTAAAGACCACTAGCTCAAGTATCGTAATTTATAACTCCCGTGAAGACGCGAATTAATTTTTATCAGAGACATGTCTCTGTTGTATTTAACAAGATCAGTAAATGCAACGACGTCTATTGGGAGGAGTTAAGAGTTACTGTCCAATTTAAACAGATTGGGTTATCTCGCTTGGAAATGTGACATATTCTTGCACATGAAACCCGTAACGGGAGGAATTGTGCTTGATTTTCATATGATGAATTCATAATCTTTCAATCAGTTTAGTTGAGGTCTGGAGCTGGCATGTCAATAACTGCTAGTAGTCCTTTGTTAATTTATGTTATTTAATTTAAGTCAGGAACTTCTGGCCTTTGTTAGTCTTGTATGTTTTTTTTATTTGGTTCATTTATGATAGTATACTCTATTTGCGTTAATTTTTCTAAAAGTTTAACGTGAAATGGTGAATCGAGCATATCATTTTTACTTTTGATATAGATACAAGAAGATGTGGTATGAGTGCCAATGAGACAACTCTTCATCCAAGTCACAATTTGTAAAAGTAAACCATTAAAGGTCATTATACTTATTTGAAGAAACCAAAATGTAATTGTTCAGGGGAGTGACATAACTAAATCATGACCAACTGCACCAAATCATGACAAAATCAATGTTCTAAATATTCCTAGACATAACAAAGTTACTATCTGTGTAAACAGAAATTAATCGTTAAAATTTGTTTAAACAATAATGCACCTTATGTTAACTGTGATTAAAGTCATATGAAACGAATGTTAACTGTGATTAAAGTCATATGAAACGAGTTTCTACTGATTGTAATGTTTAGAAAATTTTTGAAACAATGAACTTAAGTCCTCTGTACGGATTTTTGCATTTATAAAGAATAAATAACGTATTATCGACAACAAATATTCCAGTCGGTTATCAGTTTCGGGTTTTGGTACTGAAGCTTATCAATCGTGATCTTTATAATCAATCAACACAGAATCATTCAACACATGTATAGTATGTGAGATGATAGATCTATGTTTAATTGTTTTTTTTTAATATTTTCATGCGTTCCTATTTGTTAATCAAACTTGACATACCAGTTGTTAAATTATTTGGTGTATTAAATTTTTCTTTCAGAATCGATTCAAACTATCTTCCTTCCACAAAAAATGATTACTTTTTCTTTCAACATGGTTTTTTTCTTTCATACTTGTGATGTGTGATTGCCGAATTTCTAACCAAAGGTGTCATGGTTAAGGTCCCTTTATACGGGAAAGCTGTCGTCGAATTCGAGTACGGGAAGATAATAATTCAATTATGGTCCAACGTTGGAACCGTGTATATATAATATTAGCTGTCAGTGAGCGTGTTTTATTTAAAAAAAGAAAACACTGTCAGTAGGCGTGGTTTATCTAAAATACACGGTTAGAAGTAGAGTTATGTTCCTTTATAAAACGGTGATGTTCTCAAATTAACATTCATTGTAAACATATATGATTATAACTTTTTCATGCTTTTAGACTAAAATATGTCTTACAGACGCTGACTTTCTCACTGTAAATAATTGAATGCTCTGCTTAATGTTGTGTTAAAATTGTGATATCAAGGTTAACAATCACGTTTTAACCCCCATATTAAAATTGTCGGTAAGATAAATTCGTTACACTGTGTACTAATGACATAATCCCTCTCGCCACATACGGAATTTACTGATATCCAGAGGCGGATTTGGGGAGGGGCGGGGTGCCCGGGCCCCCTTATGGAGCTACATTTATGGTCAATCCAGACTTTTCACCTGTTCCACTCCCAACTTTGTCTAGTTTGTGGGTCCGCGGGCCCCTTTTTTAAAAATCCTGTATCTGCATCTGACCTCGTAAATATTGTATTAGGTCACTAGCACACTGTGTAGTTTAGAATACTTACCATTCAGTCAGATCAATATTATATTATTATACATGTCTTAATATGAGACGACATATTAGCAGTACATTTTTAAAGATGTTGACGGATGAAACTTTGTGAAATTTTGGTTTATTTGATTACACATTGTTTGCTTGCATTGATTTCTTTAAAAGCAACTTAGACTGTCATTTAAAATCTTTTAAAGACCTAAACATTGTCAATTACAGTTCTCTGCGAAATGTGTTATCCAAATGCCCAAAACATCGTGAGCCTCAATCCATCAATTGGAAACACAACTTCAAAATACTGATGGATTCAATCGAGTATTATGACAGGCAATGCATAAAACGCGAGAAAGAAGACGTAGATTCTTTCTGAATGGATAAAAGCTGTGAGGTCGTTGATACAAATCAGACTTAAAAAACTGAATGGGTCTATGAATACCCATGCTATATCAATATTTAAAGACCCAAATGTTGCAAAACACCTGTTCTACCTCCATTACAAATATGTTGTTGTCCCCGTAGATAAAGCCCCCAAAAAAACATCGTTTTTGTGTGTAAATCACATTACACAAACTGCTTAATAAATTAATTAGGTATTGAAAATTCACTTGGAAACCCAACATATACCCTCACGACACTTACCAAGGAAAATATCCATGATAATTATAGGTCTGTTCTATGTTCCTTTGGAATTTCAACCAAAGATGAAGAACTGGATCTTCCTTCACTGTATTGGATACCTAAACTATATAAGTGTCCTTAGAAACAACGGTATATTGCTGGGTCTTCCAAGTGCTCCACGAAACCTCTGTCTAAATTATTAACATCAATATTATCAGCAATCAAAGCCGGGCTTCAAAGTTATTGTGAAACTACATATTCGTATAATATAAGCAAAATGAGGATTTTAAATTTGATGTATGCCTTTTTGTGCTTCTTCGTTACATTTGTTTGTTTTTATAGTGATTAAGATGATAACACAATGTTGACTGCTGTACCCCTATTTTTGACATTTTTACCTATTGTGTCTGTTTGTTTTGTTCACGCATCGTTGTCAATATAATGGAATTTGATTCGACTGTCATACAAGTGAGAGGTTTAGCTAGCTATAAAACCAGGTTCAATCCACCATTTTCTACATAAGAAAATGCCTGTACCAAGTCAGGAATATGACAGTTGTTATCCATTCGTTTGATGTGTTTGTTTTTTTGATTTTGCCATTTGATTGGGGACTTTCCTTTTTGAATTTTCCTCGGAGTTCAGTATTTTTGTGTTTTTATTTTTTTTCTAGAGGTGGCGTGAATCATATATGAATACTAAAAAAATCCAAAGATCTTTTAGAGTACATACAATCTAAGATTATAATCTTGCAATAGTATTAAACCATTTGACTTTTCTACACTTTGCACAAGTATTTCCCATTCCAAACTAAAAGACAAATTGAAAGAGTTGGCCCTGATTTGTTTCATAAAATAAAATGGCCAACGTAGATACAAGTATCTTGTCTTAGGGAGGGATAAATCGCACTTTGTAAAAAATCACACTGATTCAAACAAAAAATTCTCTTCAGATGTTTGATGTTTTGATTGACAACAGATTTTTTCCGTTTGGAGGACGTGTTTTTCAATAAATAATCGATATTCCCATGGGAACCAACTGTGCTTCTCTTGTTCCTTTATTCATATGAGGCTGACTTCATACAGGAACTTCTCAGGAAGAAAGAAAAGAAGTAAGCAGTATCCTTTAACTTTACTTTTCGCTTTATAGATGATGTTCTCTCACTAAATAATTCAAACTGTGGTGACTATTTTGAATGCATCTATCCCATCAAACTTGAGATAAAGTATACAACAGATACAGTTCAGTCTGCCTCACATCTAGACTTTAATCTAGAAATTGACAATAAGGTTGGTTGAAAACAAAACTTTACGACAAAAGAGATGATTTAAGCTTCCCAATTGTGAACTTTCCATTGTTGCAGCTCACAAGAAAACTTTTAAACCAAGAATTTCAAGTGGTGAAGTTGAAGTCATCCCTTTGACCATTATGAAATATCTGTTTCACAGATGATGACGGATATGTTCCAATTGTTGTTACTACAATAATTTGATTTTAAGAGTAAAAATTAACCTGCCTTTAAATATAAGCTTTCCAGGAGTACACAATAATTTTAGTGCAAACAAATAATGGCGCTTATTAACTTTTTTTTAATTAGTGCATATATTGAACCCAATTTAATTTCGGCTAAATATGTTTGCACATTTATAAGTGAGTAAAATAACATATTGTTTATTTTTCACAAAAAATATATACAAACATTGACACTTCATTGAAAATTAACCTTACTTACAACTTTTCACACGTTTTTGTAATGACAGTTTATCGACATTTACATGAAGATCCCTAGATATTGTTTCCCCTATAGTTCTTTGAAATTTATTGTTGGACGAATAAGTCAGATAAAATAATTCACATGCCTTTCCGTGCATATTCCCATTTATCACATATGTACCATAATAAGTTGGCTGATGCATTTCAATATTTGAAATCCTGCGTAGAAATCCATCGCCATAAACATCTTCTAACCATATGAAAGGTATCTTTTTAGTTGTATCATACATTGTTCTAATGACACCGATGGACATTATGGAGGGATGTCCATTACAGTATGGTGGAAACGTTGGAAACGGATACTCCAATATAGATATTGTCGAGGATAGAGACTTTTATAGTACCGCGGGATATATACATGTATTTATACGTGTTAGCGCTGTCTACGTAACGTCATGGTATCTATGTATTTAAACGCCATTGTTATCCATCATTAAATCGTTCTTTTGAACAGACGTCTTTTTCTACTTAGTAAAAACATAAGACATTCTACCCTATACGATCATGATGTTGTTACCAAGACGAGAATAAAGTATATTTGAGTTGCAAGTAGAGCCGCCGTCACGAAATTCTTCAAGAAACTCGATGAGTTAAACATGGACTCGGAGATGGACATAAATATTGCAGGTCCAATCATTGACGCTATAGTGAAAAAAAAAACAAACTGTAATTCTTAAACTTGATAAACAGATCTTGGAAAAAACATCGGAAGAAGATATTGAAGTTGAAATAACAGATGTAGATGAGTATAATTTAGAACTTGAAACAAATTTATGCCGTTATAAGAAGTTAGAACAAACAAGTTCACTGTCAACACAAAATCACCGCTTGCCGAAACTAACCCTTCCTTCGTTTCTAGGGTCATACTTGAGTGGCAATACTTTTGGGAGTCGTATGAAACCACCATTTAAAACAATCATATGTAACAGATATACAGAAATGTACTTACCAACAGACACTTCGTGATGCAGATACTATAAATGTAATAAATGGTCTCAACCTATCAAGCTCAAATTATCACAAAGCCGTAAAATTATTGATAAGTCGTTTTGGAAAAGCACACAAAATTGTGAATGCATACATGAAAGCGCTATTAGATTTGTCAACACCTTCATATACACTAGTCTTTGTAATTAGTAATAGTAATATAATTATAATAGTATTTTTCTGATAAGTCAGAGGTCTATATTCGTGGATTGAAATCTTTAGGACAATGCCAAGATACGTATGGTTCCCCGTTGATCTCAGTTATGCTTGGAAAGCTCCATATTACCGTAAAAAGTAGGGATGTCAACAAAAATTACTTATCGAGTACTCGTTGATTTTATCGAGCAATACTCGAGTTCTGGCTCGGAAAAATATCTACAAAAGGAGAAAACAATAGTACGCCTTTTATGTGTTGTTGGTCGTTGCCTAATTGACGTTAATGCCTGAGTTTGGGGTAGATAAAAAAGTCACAGACATGATGTACCTTAAGTAATAGCTTAATCACTACATGTACCAATAAAGTAAACAATTATTAAATCAATAATTAAATAAACACATTTTAAATATAATAAATGATCACAAAGTCTAAGCAGATCAAACAACAGTAACATTTTATAATTGTAAACAAAACACATTTACAAAGGTATTATATGATTAAAAGTCGGCGATGTGATGCCCGATTGTCCCTTTTAATTTTGCTTTTTTCTTTGGAACGATATTTCGCTTTAATATGGTGCAACCTGTTCGTAAAGTATTTCAAAACGAAAGATTTCGGAAGCATTCTAAATGACAATTTCGCGCAGACATACGAAACATTTTTTAAACTAATATTATTTAATGATTTCTATTGAACTGTCAGAATGGTGTTCTAAAAAAAATGTGGAACGAATGGAATAATGTCCTAACAGGAAACCGATTAATTGAGTATCTTTTTTGTATTCGATACTTGGTACTACCAAGCGATACTCGAGTACTTGAGTACTCTTTGACATCACTTGTAAAAAGTAACATAACAAGAGAAAACGAAAACGATGACTGGGCACTAGGAAATCTTAGACAGGTCATAGAACGGGAAATATCGAACCAAGAAGCCAGGTACTAATGGGACTGAAGAAAATATTATCCCAACCGCAAGTTTTCATGCAGGAATTGGTAAGAAAAATAGGAATGTAAATTACCAAATAAATCATAAACTAACAACTAATCCAAAAGTAAACTGTGCATTTATTGTAATGATCAACATTTCCCTGCAGGATGTATAAAGTTCACAGATAGCAAATTAAGAATGGAAATTGTAAAGGGTGGAGGACAAGCCACAGCGCATTCAATACATTCCGCATCACCCAATCAAGAAAGACTTTACAACTACTCCGATTAGAATTGTGTCTGATTGCAGTTGTAAAGAGAACGCAAAAAGTTCGAGTTTGAATGACTGTCTTCATTCATATCGACCCATTTCAAATAATATAACCGAAATACTTACCAGATTTCGTACGTAGAAATTTTCAATGACAACAGACATTGAAAATGCATTTCTGCATGTTGGACTTCACAAATCAGACCGTGATGTAACTCGCTTCTTCTGGTTAAGTGACCCAACAGATCCAACCAGTACGTTTACAACTTATCGTTTCAAGTCAGTCTTATTCGGAGCTACATGCTCACGATTTATACTCAATGCAACTGTGTTAAAACACTTTAAAGAGAATCATAGTCAAACAGCTTCAACAATTGCACAAGACTTGTATGTAGACAATGTTTTTACTAGTTTTACTGATGAGGACGACCTAGATTGAATTTTACCGTGATTCAAGAAGTTTATTACAGAAAGGAAGATTTAACCTCAGATTATGGAATTGTAATTCTTACAAACTACGACAACTTGCCGACACAGAAAGCGTACTAGATACCAGTAACGAGGTAAACATTCTTTGGAAAAGTAAAATAACACAAATAACGAATTCAAAGGAAAATTCAAAACGGAAAGTCCCTTATCAAATGGCAAAATCAAAAGCAAAAACACATTAAACGAATGGAAAACAACTGTCATATTCCTGACTTGGTGCAGGCATTTCCTTATATAGAAAATGGCGGATTAAACCTGGTTTTATAGCTAGCTAAACTTCTCACTTGCGCTGGAATGTAGCGGATGACAAACTGTAGATGTAACAAAAAGAGAAATATTGCGACAGTCGTCTAAAATCTTTGATCCACTTGGCATACTTAGTCCCGTGACAGTCAAGACTAAGATACTAATGCAGTCACTATGCAAACGTAATTTAGGATGGAACGAACGCTTACCTGAAGATTTAATTACACAACGGACTACTTTAGCTAAAGATCTAAAAGAGACCAAATCAGTTGAAATTTATTTCCAGATGTAAACAACGGTAGAATATCACCGCCAGCAGCTAGTTTACACATTTTTACCGACGCTAGCAAACAAGCTTATGGAGCATGCGCTTATGTTATACAAGAAAACATTTTCAATCAGTAAAAGCTCAAAACAGAGTTGCACCGCTTAATGTTATTACTTTGTCGAGACTGGAATTGATGGGCGACTTAGTTGGATCGAAATTAGGGAAACATGTGTCAAATTTTTTAGGAATTACAGACATCACATTTTGTTGTGATAGCCAAATAGTTCTTAGCTGGATGTATTCGTCGAAAATACATAAAAACCTTTTATTGCTAATAAAATTACCGTTCCTATGACATCAATGACAGACAATGAAAGTGAAGAAATAAAACGGCAAATTCAGCAAAATGATGACAGATTCACAATTGTAAAGGAAGTTATCAGTATAAAAAAGTTTAGCATATATCAGAAACTATTTCGTATTATGTCTTACGTATTGTGCTTTATAACGAATTGCAAAACACTTAAACAAAACAGGAGATACCGACAGTTAGAGGTAGACGAAATTCAAACTGCTTCATTCGTGTTGATATGGAATGTACATCAAACTTTTTTCATGAATGAAATCCGAAATATTATTGCAAAGGATATTAATCGACTACCTATTGTAAGTCAGTTACGGTTATGTATCGACGAAAAATAACTACTACGTTCCGGAGGAAGAATTGAAAAATTGTCTCGTTAGCGAAACAGTGAAATATCCTTATTTGCTTCTGTCATAACACCCGTTGACAACATTAATTATTTTGGACGGACAAAAACTACAAAAATACAGTGGAATAAACGGGACAATTACGTTAATTCAACAGACATTTTGGATACCGAAAATTCGACAAAGAGTGAAAACTGCATTACGGAATTGTATTCCCTGTAGGAAGATAATTAATCAACCGTATGTTGCGCCTGATCCACCACCTCTACCAAAGGATCGTCTTGGAGAAGACCCGCCATTCAACGTCACAGGAGTTGATTTCACAGGTGCGTTATATGTACGACAAAAATGGTAACAAGGAAACAAAAGCGTACTTATATCTATTTACATGCGCCTCAACCAGAGCTGTTCACATTGAGTTAGTTCAGGATTTAACGACACAATCATTTTTATTAGAATTTCGCAAATTTGTTAGCCGTCGATCTTTACCGAAAATTATGATATCTGACAATGCTTCTACATATAAATCTGCAGCATCAGAGATTTCTCAAATATTCAAATCAGAAACTGTGTACGAAAAACTTAGTTAGTTTGGAACAGTATGGAAGTTTACACCTAACAGAGCACCTTGATAAAGAGGATGGTGGGAGCGACTTTTTGGAATAACAAAAACCTTCGTTCAAGAAAACATTAGGACGTGCCCGTATCGACTTAGATATGCTACATACCGTTGTTACAGAAATCGATTGCAAACTGAATGACCAACCGTTAACGTGCATCTCTACAGATGAAAAAGATCCAGAACCACTTACGCCGTCTCATCTTTTGTATGGTCGAAGATTAAAAACACTTCCGTATCCTTCAAATAAACAGGGAACTCAAAGACACTCGTGCATTAAAACGTCATCCATAGTAGGAGTTTTAATACGACACATTCGGACGAGATGGAAGAAGGAGTACCTAACATCAGTGCGGGAATTCCACATGTACAGAGCCTGTGGAAATAATCTACAGAGGATAAAGATCGGAGACATCGTACAGATTCACGATGACTCGGCTAGAACTTTGTGGAAGATTGGTATCATCAAGGATCTTGTACGCAGCGGAGATGATTTGGTGTGATCAGCAATAGTGAGTACAAAATTTGGACTTACCAATAGACCAATCCTCAAACTGTACCTACTAGAGATAAAGTTTAATGACAATGATGAATCTCAAAATCTTAAAAGGAATGTTCGTTTACAAAACCGTAATCATAGACTGTAATTATAACTGAGAACAATTTCAAACGCAACATGATTCAGTGATAATTTTATATGTGATTCATGGACTCTAAAGTTTCAGTTATGTTATTTCTTGATTTTGATACATCGTTCATTGAGACTATAATTGTATAAACTCGCGTCCCCGAGTATGTTAGGGATAAATAGAGACTTTTATAGTACCGGGGTATATACATATATATATATATATGTATGTATTTATACGCGTAAGCGCGGTTTTTGTAACGTCGTGGTATCTATGTATAAACGTCATTGTCATCCATCATTAAATCGTTCATTTATACAGACGTCTTTTTCTACTCAATATAAACACAACGCATTCTACCCTATACGAACACGATAATATATCATATTTGGTTCCGTGTCGATTGGGGATGTTCCAATATATATATTACATTCCAAAACATTTATAAACAACTTGTTTTTTAACTTTTGCCAAAGATGTTGAATTAAAAATGGAATTTTTATAATAATGTCATCGTCGACTTTGATTACAAATTGTGCATTACTGCAGAAGTTGGTTACCCAAAACAAACTAAATACAAGTTTATATGTTAAATTTCTGTAAGAACCCTAAGAATTACCTTGTACAATGTCCATACATGTCCTACTCTTGTGATTAATCCTCTGTTGAAGTGTTATGTTGGAAGTTTGTCCGAGTTCAAAAATATATCGAATGTGTTCATTTTCCAAAATTTGAATTGATCCATATGTTGAACAAATCAGTTGTCGTTTCTAAACTTTGTCTGCAGAAATATGTACAAAAACCTACATGAAAACACCTTTTCCGTTACATTATACATCGGTGTTCAACAATGCTCGATAGTGATGCTTGTGAAGCAAAGGATCGTCCAACTTGTCTTCAGATGTGTTCCGATAAAAGTATTCAAACTCTGTAGAAATATTTATTCCTTTATAAAATGTTTTGTTAAGATATATCTTTTCCTTTAGATAGATGGTTTTAAAGTTCCTTTAGTGAAATAATGTGGATAATTAGCTATTTCCTGTTTATAGTAGGTCCCTGTCGGTGAACATTATGTGATAGCTTATTTTACACCTATTCCTTATTCCGTGAAATAAATGCAAAAAAACTACTTTCGGGTTTCTCGGTTGATTTTTGTAAAGTAACATAATGTTCCACAAAGCACCCCAGGGAGTTTTGTAGATTCTGTTTGTCATACTAGTAATCAATACATTTGTAATTAAATATTTCAGGGGCAATAACTTATATAAGGCATTACAAGATTGCTTCAGACTTAATATACCATATCATCATCTCGATAATCGAAAATTTGCAACAGTCCTTATTTTTCATGTTTAGGAAGAGCGATAACATGCAAAGATCAAAATTAAGAACTTGACCTTCAGATTTGACGCTGAAATCAATTTTGAAGTAATGACCCATGGATCTTAAATCAAAAGAACCTTAGTGTTTTTTTCCGCTTACAATCTATGAGTTACCCAGAAATATAAAATTGATAAAATTTCAAGGGAAAAATACTACTATAAGCTGTCACTAAATAATTAAAACATAATCTAAAGGTGTTTCCACAAAAAAGTGACCAAACTCATCATAAATACCAGGCTTAAAATTTTATACGACAGACGCGCGTTTCGTACCAAAAACTCATCAGTGACACTCAAATAAAAAAAGTAGAAGAAGCTAAAAAAAAGTACGAAGTTGAAGAGCATTGGGGACCCAAAATTCCGAACGGTTTTGCCGAATACATCTACGGTGATTTATGGGGTCGAAAATCTTTAGTATCTGAAAATTCAGAGGTTCTTAAACAGTTAATTTATAATTATAACCATATTAATAATAATTCATGTCAACACAAAAGTCCATCGATGTCATTAGAAAAATGTATAACACAACTAAGGAAGTACCTTTCATATGGTTAGAAGATGTTTATAGTGGTGGATTTCTACCCTGGATTTCAAATATTGAAATGCATCAGCCAACTTGTTATGGGACATATTTGATGTATGGGAATATGAACGGAAAGGCATGTACATTTTTTTATCTGTCTTATTCGTCAAACATTATATTTCAAAAAGATATTTGGGAACAAATATCGAAACAAATCAACGTATCTTGTAAATGTCGAATTAAACAGTAAATAAATAGTATAAAAAAATATTCCGGTAAAGAAAGCACATCATATATAAACACAGTTAATCAAGAGAGTTCCGAATGATCGGAGTTTCCCTCAGAGTTAATATAGACGGCCAAACTGACAGACGTGTTCCCTGATTGTAGGAGCCTGGAATTCGGTGCTGTACACAGAACCTGATAACTCTCAGCCTAAGAGTACTCAGCGACACTCTTGGGTAAGTTGTATGTATCTATAAGTATACTTAAGGCACCGCAAATTGGTGTCAGAAGTGTTTGACGAACTCACTGTTTGTTGACATTATCTGGCGGCAAATTTTTCAAATTTTCAAATTTGGGAAAAGAAAAAAACTTGTTTTTTCTTTTATTTAAAGAGATAAATGATAGAAAGTGAGTAGTATAATTCACTTTGTACTGTGTGTAGAGATCATACATTATATTTAATACATATTTTGTTTGTTTTCAGTAGTCAAGTGACATTGACCGAATCCCCCCCCCCCCCCACCCCCCTTCCCCCCTCTTTTCCCAATGTTACTATAGTCTGATATAATACATCAGATGTTCTGATGTTTCCGTTTTGATATAGTATTTATATCCTTTAATTAATCCATGTAAGAGTACATCAGATGTTCTGATGTTTGCGTATTGATATATTTCATATATCCTTGACCCCCTTTTTGTTTTGTATTTTCACACATTTGTGAAGTTACTTTGTCTTGATATTATTTTGACTGTTACGCAACATTTTGATTCGTAGTACGTACTTCAGGATTTTGAGATAGCGTATACATTTTTCGCACATTGATTTATTTTGATCATTACGTGACATTATTTTCACTCGCGTACTTTTTGATTTTGAGAAATCGCATGTTTTTTCTATTGGATCGTGAATTTTGTATGTAAAGGGTTTTTATGTATATCTGAATTCGTGAAACATATAATATCAAGTGTTTTTTGCGTAAATACATTTTGGTGTGTGTACATCAGAATACTACAGAATGTCACAGCCAATGAATATCAACACAGCTGCATCTGAAGAACTCAAGAGTATAAAAATATTGGCCCAAAGAGAGCTGCGATCATTACACCTGCTAGAGAGGAGAAAGGACAACTTACCATAGAAGATTTGAAGTTATTTGAAGGTATTCCTAACACCATATGGGACCCTTTGGTAAACGAATGAGCAGTTGTTGTGGAACCACCAGAACATACAAATAAAAGACATAGATCCAATGCAAAGAGTTCTTGGACTAGAGGAGCAAATGAGCGGCATGAATGCCATAATGAAACAACGAATGCAAGAAAAGCAAGTAGCGTTACAAGATATGCAACACCAAATGCAAATTATGCAAGATGAGTTTGAAACAAGGCTGACTGAACAAAATGCAAAGTTTCAGAAATGCATTAGGCAAATGGAACATGACCATAAAGAAAATACAGAGGCACTGTCAATAGACTTTAAAACGCGAGAAGAAATCAGGATGAGAGACAACAGAATGAAACAAGCGAATGAAATAAAGCTCACCACTGAGAGAATTGAGAAGATATTTCCATCAGGAATTTACAGTAAACAAGAGGACAGGAAACCATCAATTACTACATTGAAATCAGGCCCTGCATATACTCCAAAAGGTAATTTACAGGACAGGAGTGAAAAAAGAGTTGAGGGACCATCTGCTCCAAAGTTGGCAACTTATGATGGAAAAATAGATTGGCGACCTTATTTTCTACAGTTTAGTCACATTGCCAACAGATATAAACATACACTACAACACAGGCTTGATAAATTGATAGAATGTTTGAGGGATAAGGCACTGAAATTCTATAGCGTGAAAGCCAAAGGAGTACAAGAAGATTATGATAAACTCCGCAACAAGTTGAATTAGCGTTTCGGAAGACGGGACCTACCTCATATAATAAGAAGACAGTTGCAGGACTTGAAGTAGGACCACGATGAGACACTTGAAGAATACACAGAAAGAACAAAAGAAGTGGCCATAGATGCATTCCTGAAAGGATGTCTAAACAAAAAGGCAGCTCTCACAGCGATGGACAAGAATCCAACTACATTAGATGAGTCAATGCAGTATGTGAAAAGTGCCATAAAAAATTAAAGGATTATTCTTGGAGCTAAAAGAGTTGTGATGAAAAGTGTTACATTTGATGATGAAAAAAAAAAGAAATTCCAGCAAAATCAGACCTTTGCATAAGAAATGTGAAATTTGCTGATCGAGAGAATAACCCATTCAATGCAAATTTGGACCAACGGCTAAAAAAAAGACAGAAGAAGGGTTAGAGGAAACTAGAACAATGGTTAAAGATATCTGGAAACTGCTGACCAGCAAGAGGTCTAAGTCACCACCTCGACAGTCCCCGAATTCACATGTGAACAACATGGGAGGCGGCAACAGAGACACAAACTGCTTTAGCTGTGATAAACCAGGACATTTTGTAAGAGATTGTAAAAGTAGAAGTAGAAGCAACTCACCTGGTGGGAATCGGCCAAGGTCACCATCACCAAGCATACAGTTAAAATGAAACGGACTGAAAATATAGGCCGATCTTCAGTTCACCAATCAGATACTGGCCAACCACCACCTGTGACGATCAGAGAAATATACATGTATAAAGGAAAGGCAAAGATTGAGGCAAAGACTATGTATATTCTAGTACTAGTAAATGGTTTAAAGAGTCATGGAGTAATTGAAAGTGGTGCTCAAGTGTCAATACTTAATTCAGAACTATTCAGAAAATTACAAACCAAGCCAAAGCTATCAGATACTGTTGTTGTTAAAGGAATCAGTACAACAGGAACAATTAAAGCAGACGTTGCAGAAAAGGTAGACCTAGAAATAGGACGATCAAAGATAGAATGTAGCATGCTAGTAGCAGATATAGAAGATGAGCTAATTATTGGTTTAGATTTCCTAGAAGCTAACAGAGTTATTGTTGACCATGGACAATATACAATAACATTGAATAAAGAAATAATATCAGCGACAGAGATGTCAAGTACTGAAAAGGGGACTTTAAAGTTTATAGAGAGTAGTAGCGGAAACGACTGTTTTACCACCATACAGTTCACAATTTATCCAAGTGAAACTTGATACCAAACCAGAAGGCGATATTGTTATAGAACCATTACCAAATCTTGGAAAAGTTTAATCACCAAATTCCTTGTGTTAACCAGAGGAAGACATTTATCTTTTAGTGAGGAATCCAACAGACAAAGAGACCACTCTAAAGAAAAAACAGTTATTTGGATCAGGAATTGAAATACAGATGCTTTTTGGTGAAGCTAGATTTGAAGAATATACAGCAAAGATCAGAAAGGTGAATACAACTCGTACGACAACCACACAACTACCAGACCATCTAATTGACATATACGAACGGTCCATACGAAAACTTGAGGAATATGAAGCAGTTGAGGTCAGAAATTTATTGTTGGAATATCAAAATTCATTTTCCAAAGATGACTTTGATATAGGTTTGTTTAATGGAGATGTGAAGCACAGAATAGATACAGGAGATGCTTAACCGATTAGGCAAAAACTTCGTAGAACGCCACTTCACTTTGAAAAAGAGGAAAAAGAACATCTTAGAAATATGTTGGAGAAGAATGTTATTCAGGTATCAAACTCCGAATGGGCAGCTACTCCGGTATTAGTAAGGAAGAAGGATGGCAGCTTGAGGTACTGTGTTGATTATCGGTCCTTAATTAAAGTAACTATAAAAGACGCATTTCCGATTCCAAACATCGAATCTTGCTTAGATACGCTTGGTGTAAATGTATATATGTCATCACTAGACATGGCCGCAGGGTATTTGCAGTTACAGATTGGCGAAAGGGATAGACACAAGACAGCCTTTATTACAAAGTATGGTCAGTTATAACATGTAAAATTAGCTTTTGGTCTGTGTAATAGCCCTGCTACTTTAAGTAGAGTGATAAGCTTGTCTTGCAAGTGATAGATCCGTGTTTTTACTCGCTTGGCTTTATAATAATTAATAACTATATTTCTGATCTAATTTTCTATTCTATCAACTGCATATATACATTTACGCTACAAATCTACAACTCCACTCTGTTTGGCTACACTTGCTGTCCTTATCTCTCAAGTCATGAATATTTATTAACTGTGTAGGCGTGTCATGATCGCATACGAGATAATGACCAGTCAGTACACACTGTTATGTTTTCATTAACCAGTATTAAAAAGATGAATGTAACATCCCCGCCCACAAATTAGAAATTTCTAAAAATTTCTTACTGGTAAATGAAATCTGTAAATATAAAAATTATGAATAATAATTAAAAAAAAAAAAAAATCTGAAACAATCTATATGCAAATAAATTGTACTTAAACACTCATTAAAAAAATCAAAAGTTCTCATTAAAATACTATGTTTTAAATTTAATAACTGCGAAATTAGGTAATCAAAAATAAAAAAAAAAAAAAAATATAAAAGAATTAGAATAAAAGGTTTCTTTTTCTTCGTTAAAAGATGCAGTAAAAAAAATTCACTATGTCAAAATGTATATGAAAACAGAAAACAATAAAACATTTTTCAATTAGAATCAATGATCATGGTTTAAACTTAATGACCAGTGTAATTAACTTTAACAGTTTTATTTTCAATTCTTGAAACGGAAATTCTGTTTATCTGATTTGTCAAAATGACAAGTGTGCATAAATTTTATGGTTACAAATCAACAAATCTAACCACCAAAGCTCATTAGAACTCATTATACAAGAAACCACAACACAATTAACATCTCTCTGTGAATATCCAGAAACAGATGTTCGATACCAGAGGTCGTAAAATCTTGACCATTTAACTTTCACTTGTTTATCTAACGGATACTTCCAAGAGCACGACAGATTACAACTGTCAACTTTGCTCAAGTGAACACCTGCGATGCATAAATTGTAGCTTTAAATAAACATACATGTTTGAAAGTGATGACACTAGCAGAGACCCGTGACTCTTAATTAATTTCAAATAATAATAGCTAATATATTCTCACGCACTCACAGAATTACTCATTAATGCTCCGTTAACTGAGATTAAAGATTCTTACAACATTCAGTCAAAAATAGATATTAATATATGAAAACATAGGTTATTTCTAGCATAACATCTTTTGCGCTACTACATCTGTTGTTCAACGTTTAAACATTTAACAAAATCCCGGCCACCAATGTTTGGCCCCTATAACGAAATCCCGGCCACCAATTTTTGGCCCCTCTAAAAAAATCCCGGCCACCAATTTTTGGCCACTATAACAAATCCCGGCCACCAATTTTTGGCCACTATTACACTTTCTACCTCTTCTATCATTTGATTCCACCCAAAAATTCCTAATACAATTTGTCTCTCAAATAGCAAAAAATAACTTTTACAAATAACCTTATCAGCACGATGTAAGGATCAACAACAACAAATATACTACTTCTAAATACAGTCACGTGTAGCCCCTATATAAGCATGCAAAACAAATTAATATAAGATCAAAAATAACAAACAAATGAAGTAAATGTCACTAACAGTTCAATGTAAATCAATTAACACAAATGATATCAACAAAATGTCAAAGTTATTTAATATTGTCACAAAAATATTCTTCCATCGTCATCTGTGGTATCCGTGGTTTGGTATTAATTTAAGGTACAT
The DNA here is from genome assembly GCF_021869535.1 of Mytilus californianus. Classification (NCBI taxonomy): domain Eukaryota; kingdom Metazoa; phylum Mollusca; class Bivalvia; order Mytilida; family Mytilidae; genus Mytilus; species Mytilus californianus. The sequence continues at coordinate 3,166,321 of NW_026262581.1, forward strand.
CTATAGAGAGTGGCGAGAAAATTTTCACACACTCAGTTTCAGAATCTTGTGGCGAAGCAATTCTCACACACAAGTATAAACTTTTCATCTTGACTAGCTGTAGCGAGGCAATTCTCACACACAGATCTGTATAAAACGTCTGAAACAATGTTGGTTGGTTGTGGCGAAACAATTTTCACACACAAAAATAAACTCACAGTATCATTGGAGGTGGTCTATTTTGAACAACCTTCTTTGTTTTAGGGGATAAACTTGACTCCTCTACCTATATAGAATTTTGTGCTGGTTCGCCGACAATTTATACAAGATATTTTAATTGATTGTTATCGATTTTCCTTGCTAAAACACGTTTGATTTTATGATATCGATTTTCGTCTGATGATATTGATTCTGTTCGGAATCTAAATTAACAAAGTCATTAAATTTTGTAGGTGGCTTTTTATTTCTAGTTGACTGACGTACAGGGACTTGTTCAGAATATGACGAACTAGAAGAATCGACCGTAGTATTGGAACTTTGGCTTTCACTTACATGTTGCAAATACGGGTGTGGTTGCGGGCACGAATATAAGCCAGTTTTAATCTATTTATGTGTACAGGCATTCGAAATCTTCGCTTATTTTCAGGATCTCTAATTTTTATTAAGTGAGGACTTGGTATATTATCAACAATAAAAGGTCCAGTATATTTAGCTTGTAATTTTCGTCCCTGCCCAGTAGGCTTGTCGTGCAAGTACACATAGTCTCTAACTGACAATTTTAAAGTTGATGTTGTTTTATTTACTCTTTCAACCATTTTAGCATTGGCCTTTTCAACGTTTATTTGGACTTCTTTTCTTATTGTGTTCATTTTTTGTTGCATTTGTTTAAAGTAAACGTGTATATCTTTTGAAATGTCTCTTAAATCTAAATCAGGAGGAGTTGAAAGCGGAAATTGGGGTCTATTACCATATACCACTTCAAATGGCGAGTATTGTGTAGCTGCGTTTGTACAGGAATTCATTGAAAATATTACAGCTGGTAAAACATAATTCCAAGGTCTACCTTTCCTTATATATGGAATCATTCGTTCTTCTAATGTTCGATGTGAACGTTCACATGTACCTAGGCAATGATGCGCAAAACTTGGTGTAAACTCTTGGGAAACTTCTAACAGTTTACATAGTTCTTTTGTACATTTTGAAATAAATTCTGACCCTTGGTCACTCAATAAAGTATGGCAAACACCATAAGACGAAAATAATTGAAAAAGTGCATGACACACAGACAGAGCATCACAATTATGCAAAGGTACAGCAAATACAAGTTTACTAAACATGTCAACAGCCGTGAATATATGTGAATGTCCTGCCGATGAAAGTGGGAAAGGCCCACATAAGTCTACTTCCCATACATGAAACGGTGCTGATGGTGTCGGGAAAGAAATAATACCTGCTTTAGTGTGTACACTTGAGGTTTTACGTATTTGGCATTCGTGACAGGTTCTGACATATTCTGATACTATTGTAGATAACCTCGAAAAATAATAATGTTCACGTACTCTATCGATTGTATTTTTAATTCCAGATGACCTCCGAGGGGTGAATCATAACACACGTGTAACACTAAATTTCTCATTAATCTTGGAACCACAAGTTGAAAATTGTCTAAATTACTTGCTCTACGGGATTTCTTCTTTACGGAGCTATGAAATAATACGCCATTAATTAAAAGATAATCAGCCGCTTGTAATAATAATTTCCTAGCTTCTTTCTGTAAATTATGAAGTTTATTTTCTTCCAAGTAAATAATCATAGGTAAAAAAATCAAGATCTTTCCTTTGCAAATCTTTAATATTTTGGGATGTTAAATCACAGTTTTTTAAAATTTCAAGTTCTGATAACGTATTGTCATGATTTTGATTATTCATAATATTTTGAGTAGGTTTATCGAAATTATTGTCAATTGGCGTATCATACACCGTGGAAATATCAAAAATGTCTAGTTTGTCACTGCACTGGTCAGTTGTTTTATCAAATAAAGAGTCATTGTTAAGTTGGGTAACATTTACGGTTTCATACTTTTAGTTTTCTTCTTTTTGTATGCTGTTTCCTCAACATCGTCTGTATCAGCATCATAAACACATTCAGAGAAAATATCTATATTATTTACATTATTTACATTTATGACCGTTGCGGATTCGGTTTCAGAATTATGAAGAACGTCAGCTAAATTTCTACCGGACGGCAATTTGATTTGCCCAGTTCCTTCTGTGACATAAGGAAAGAATGGATCGTCTTCATATGGACTGATGACGGGTTCATCATTTTGTCTTGTACATCGGGACAATGCATCTGCTACTTGCATTTGTTCGGCTGGTTTATATTGCAGGTCGAAATTGAATTGTTGTAAAATAGCCATCCATCGTTCATAAATTGCACCCTTGAATTGTTTTTGAAAAATAGGCCTCAAAGCTTGATGGTCACATTCAACAATAAATTTATTTCCACGTAAATAATCAGCGCAGTCTAGAATACTAACTACCATGCCCAAAAGTTCGAGTTTTGTAGGTCCATAGGACTGTTGCCATCTACTTAAAGATTTTGAACCAAATCGTATAACGCTTGGTTGTTCTTCACCGTTTACACTAGGATGCATTTGATATAACATGTAACCAATTCCACGCGAAGATGTGTCTACAGCAAGTCTAAATGTCAAATCATAATTGGAAAATGCTAATATTTTGCAGTTCAGTAACGCATATTTCAAGTCATTAAATGACGATTGTTGTTCAACATTTCAAACGAAAAACTGACCCTTTTTCAGTAATCTAGTTAATAGTGATATTTTTGCACTGAAATTCGGAATAAATTTTCGGAACCAGTTAAGCATTCCTATAAGACGTCGTAGCTCTTTTACATTTTTAGGGGGTGGGTATTCTTGAATTGCCTGTACTCGATCAGGTGGCGGACTTACTCCTTCCTTTGAAATAGAATGGCCTAAAAAGATACATGACGACTGAGCAAACGAACACCTCTTTGGTCCCAACTTAAGACCTGCAGAACGAAATCTATGAAAAACTTCTTGTTAGTCAGTAATATGTTGCTCAAATGTCTCCGAGCATATCAAAACATCGTCAAGATAACAAAGACATGACTTAAATTTTAGTCCATGCAACACTTTGTCCATGAGTAATCGGAAAGATGCCGGTGATGACGAAAGTCCCATCGGTAAACGCAAAAATTTATATGAACCAAAGCATGATTTAAATGCTGTGTAGCGTGTAGAATCGGGGTCAATACCTAACTGGAAAAATCCAGAGGACAAATCAATTGACGATATAAAGTTTGGAACAAATTGTGAAAATGACTCTGTAAGTTCTTGTAAAGTAATTTGAAAAGTATCATTTTGTCTTTTTCGTTTAGTCACCAAGACTATTGGACTTGTGATAGGCACATTTTCCTCGCTAATCGGTGCTATGATTCTTTGTTTAAGGAGTTCGTCTAAATGATGCCGCAATACTTCTCTTTTATGTGGCGGGAGTCGATAAGGTTGTTGGTGTTTTGGTTTAACATCAGGTTTAAGATTTATTTTATGTTGTATATAAGTTGAGAACCCTAGATCAGGATTTTCTTTTGTTACGAAAATGTCTTTGTTTTCATATAAACAGTCAGTTAATTGCGTTGTTTGTTCCGGATTTAATGGTTCAGGAATACTAAAATTTGACAAAAACACAGTTTTGGTCTCATCGGTAAATTCATTGTTTTTACCAGTTGAAAAAATCTGATTATGGATTCACTGATCTGTACATTTTGAACTACAGGGGGACATTTAATGTCTTCAGTTATAACACTAAAGTCAGCATTCAATATCTGAAAATTCGCCAATATTGACCCTTTAGAGACTGAAATTGTTGTATTTGTAGAGTTCATTAACTTCAAAGGAATAGTTTTATCAATTGACACAGTGACTAACGCTTTTGCAAGAAGCAGTCCTTTTCCTAACGAAAACGCATTGTTTGTACATATACCTTGAAGACCAACAGATAAATATTTCGGCACATTTGCCCGAACAAAAATTTTAGAATTTGGCTGAATAGTTAGCCTTTTATTACATTTCACATAATGATATTTACTGTTTGTGTTAAATTCACTGAACTTCAATGTAATATTACTAGATTTCAAGTATTCCATACCTAAAATTAACGGATGTGATGTCGTGCTAAGAATGTACACTTTGACCTCATGTAAACCTTGATTCGTTTTAATTGTTACGGAAGAAGTTCCTTCCACAAATATTAATTGTCCATTTGCTAATTTAATGGGTTCAGTGAACCTACTGATATCGGATTTAACATGCCTTGGTAAAGATTTGTATAGTGCAGCGGACATAATGTTAATTGAACTTCCAGTGTCAATCAAAGCTGCGATATCAACATTATCACAACAAACATTCATATATATAAAATTATCAAACGTAGATAGGTTATCTGGTTTGGAATCGGTATAGTTGACTTGTTTAGACCTCGAATTTATGGACCCGAACGATTTGGCCTTGTATCGGTCGGGTATTGGTAGTTTTCCTAATTTGGTTTAAAGGATTTGCATCGAAAAGCAGTGTGACCCGTTTGGTGACAAATTTGGCATTTATTACTTGTTGTTTGTCCAAATCCATTCCAATTGCAATCTCGTTTCCTATGTCCTGGAAAATAACAGTTGAAACAATTTGAATTGGTGTTTGGGTATTGATACTGTTGTCTCCTTCGAAAATTATTTTGTGGCGACTCGTATTGGCTATTTGATGATGCTTGTGGGGCTTTCGAAATTAAAAGCTCTGATACATTTTTACTGAGCTTAGCAACTTCATTCGTAAGACTAGCGAATTCAGAGGAATTTTTAACTTCAGAATCATGTTTTGTAGGTTGCGAGGTAGAGCTATTGACATCGTCGTGTTTTGATGTTGAAATCTGATTTATAGCAGACGTGAGGCTTGAAATCTGAGATTTGAGATTAGAAATGTCGCTTTGTTCAGTGGGAGAGCTAGAAACTGCATTTTCAAATATCATCTCACGGTATCCACATGTTTCGGCCATTTTAGCAGACGTTAAAGCGGCGGATAAATCTGATGGCTGACCAGCCCGTACGAAAAATGCCATTTTCTCTGGTAGGTCCTCTATGAATCTAGCTAAAACCTCATGATCAGGTTTGTGTAAAAGGTTTCCCTTTTCAACGATTTGACTATGGAAATCTTCAAGCTGTTGAGATTTTCCAAATTTAAGGGTGTTAAAAATTTGACCCTCCATCATGGCCATAGCGCTGTGATTTTTAAAATTTGTGAATTTTTCTTCAAACAAAACTTCGATGGCGTTCCAGGATTCTTTTGATCTTTCACTCAGGGTATTAAACCAGGTTAATGCTGGACCTTTTAAATGAAGATGAAACGCGGCTACTTTTTTTCCGTCAAAATCACGAAGATCGTGCAAAAGGGCATATGACTTAAATTCCGATAAAAATTTCTTTGCGTTGTCCTGGGAATAACCGGAAAATGTTGAGCAGTTGGCAAGTTTTTCCAATTTGGCAAACGAGTTTGAGTTTTTTGGAAGCGATGAATCTAAAATTGTAGAATGCAATTTTAGCGTGGAACTTTTCCTTGGTGTTGGTAGGGAGAGAAAAATGTCATGTTCTTTAAATTCGTTAAATTCTAGAAAATCTGGAGTTAAAATAGTATTATCAAAATCATCTTCATTTTGATACAAAAACGTAGATTCAGCGGTGTAATTTCAGCGGAAGAAAAATCAATCCCTAGACTACTAATGTCAATTACAGTTCAAATTGTAGCGTACCTATGTACACATACAGAAAAAGTTATTCATTCCTTGCATTTTGTATCGCAGATTCCCACACGTACATATATACCTAACTCGGGACAGGAATATTGTAGCGCGACAATTTGCACATACAATTATTAAGTATAGTAATAAACGTACTTACAGATAACTTGATTTGAATCTTTGAAATAAATCTTTTTCCAGGCAGAATTCTCTAGTATTATAACTTAATACAGTACATATTAAATACACGACAAAGTTTTAACAACCACAATCTTGACAGCTCTGGACGCGGGTGAATACCATCATAATATCCAGTAAAAGTGTAACTAGAAAATGTATGTTTTCGTTTTCCTTGTTTCCGTGTTACACTAAATCATTCGACAAACTTGGAGAATGTACATGTAAAATACGATTGATGTCACGAATATAAATATGTAACTGCTCAATTTGATTATGTAGACAAACATCATCTTCACGAAATTGTTCAGGATTTGAATGATTATGAAAAACGTTCCACCAATAAATAGAATATACCGGAACTTCAATATAAATTAGTTTGACCTTTTCGAAATTACGAACGAAAAAGTAAATTTCTTTGTAGATCGAATAAATATTATTCACACTGTCATTTCCACTACTTTTCAAAGAAATACTGCCATTTCTTTCTTTCTTTGTTAAATCGTTTGTCCCTAACCACACAAACAATGTAATGTTATTATACTGTTTTACAAGTTCTGCTAAATTTTGCTTCAAAAAATTAAACTGTTCCTTTGTAGTAGCTCCCGATTTATAACACCATTTAATTGAATTTCGGAAATTAAGTTGCTCTTGTAAACATCGACCTTTGCTGTCAGATAAAACAACCGGAACACTTTTTAAATTATTGTTTATATACGGAAGTTCCTCAATTTTCGATAATTGTTTGCGTATGTTATTCATGTAAACATTTAAAATTAAAGTCACAATATTAATATATATAATTTAGGTCCTCTACCATGATAGATCCGTGTTTTTACTCGCTTGGCTTTATAATAATTAATAACTATATTTCTGATATAATTTTCTATTCTATCAACTACATATATACATTTACGCTACAAATCTACAACTCCACTCTGTTTGGTTACACGTGCTGTCCTTATCTCTCAAGTCATGAATATTTATTAGCTGTGTAGGCGTGTCATGATCGCATACGAGATAATGACCAGCCAGTACACACTGTTATGATTTCATTAACCAGTATTAAAAAGATGAATGTAACACAAGGACTGGCATGGAAAGAGTGCCTGACCTATCTCGATGATGTTTTAGTACTAGGCGACAGTTTTATCTAATCATTTGGAAAACTTAAAACAAGTATTGGACAGATTCAGGAAGTATAACTTGAAATTGAAGCCAAAAAAGTGTAATTTATTTCAGCAAAAAGTTCAATTCTTAAGAAAGATTGTCAGTGCTGAAGGGGTAAAAGTCAATCCAGAGAATGTTGAAGTCGTTAGAAATTGGTCCATTCCAAAGAGTAAAAAAAATGTAGAGTCCTATTTAGGTTTCATGAATTACCATCGGGATCACATACCTAAATATTCAAGTATAGCACTACCTGTCCATGAGATTGTAAGACCGAAAGAACCTTTTATTTGGCAAGTACGGCTCCAACGAGCATTTGACACATTGAAGAACTGTTTAATTGACGCGGTTATATTACACTACCCTAGATTACATGGTACATACATACTAGATACAGACGCGTCTGATGACATCATAGGTGCTGAACTTAGTCAAGTGCAAGATGGAGAAGAGAAAACACTTAGTTTTGAAAGCAAGGTACTTGCACCTGCTCAACGTAAGTACTGTACAACGAGAAAAGAACTTCTTGCTATTATTGCATTCACCCGACAGTACAGACATTATCTTCTTGGTAAACCCTTTATCGTTCGGACAGACCATAATAGCCTTATTTGGCTATTAAACTTCAAAAACATAGAGGGACAACTAGCCCGTTGGATTGAGGAGCTTGCCCAGTATCAAATGGTAATACAACACCGGGATGGTAAACAACACACGCATGCCGATGGACTATCAAGAATATCTGATACACTACCAGCTTGTCCTGAATATCAATCCATCATTGAACTGAACCAGCTTTCTTGCGGCTGATGTGAGTTTTGCACAAGTGCCAGAAATCAATGGAAAGTGTTTGAAGAAGAAGTTGACTATGCTCAGCCTATATCAGTCCGACGTATATCACCCGAAGATGGAGGATGTAATTGGATAGAGGGTTATACTCCAAAGGAAATCAGTAAGGAACAGAAAAAGGATAAAGATTTGAAATACCTCATTGAATGGTTTGAAAGAAATCATTACCCTACCATCTTAGAACTACAATTAAGCAGTCCAGCAGTTAGACATTTTTGGACCTGTCGCTCCCAATTGAGAATGGTAAACAAGGTGTTTTATTATGAATGGGAAGACCCTATTAAACCAAGGATGCTGTTGATGGTTTCAAAAACTATGAGAAGGCAAGTATTAGAGTTGTGCCATAATTCACCTTTGTCGGGTCATATGGGACAGACTAAGACCTTAATGAAGCTGAAACAGTACGCTGTTTGGCATGGGATTTCTACTGATTTCAAGATATATGTAAAATCCTGTGGAATATGCAACAAAAACAAGAGAGCGAGAGAACATTCTAGGGCAAAGCTAGGCCAATATCACTCCGGGATACCAGTTAAAAGAGTGCACATGGATATACTTGGTCCTTTACCACTGACAGAACAAAAGAACAAGTATATATTAATGGTAATCGATTTTACCAAGTGGGTCGAGTGTTATCCTTTGCCAAATCAAACTGCAGATACTGAAGTGAAAGCCCTGGTGGATGGATTTATCTCTAAGTTTGGTTGTCCGTTAGAATTACAAACTGACCTAGGAAAAAATATGGATGGCGTTATGATCAGGAAACTATGTGATCTACTACAAATAAAAAAGACCAGAACAACACCATACCACCCTTCCTCTAACGGAAAAATCGAAAGGTACAATAGCATCATTCTACAGGCTATCATATGCTTTATTAAGAAACAGCAAAATAAATGGGACAAATATTTGCAACTTCTTGCAGGGGCAATCAGAGCAACACCGAGCAGACAGACAGGGTTTTTCTGCAAAATTTTTAATGTTTGGTAGAGAGGTTAACCAACCTATTGATTTATCTTTTGGACTTTTGGCTGTAAATCAACATGAAAAAGAGACTATAGAATACATACAAGATCTGATTATTTCTCTGAATTTGATACATGATATTTAATCTTAAATCAGCACAGCAACGACAAAAGAGAGATTATGATCTTAGGGCAAAATGTAAACTACTACAAAGGAGACGCAGTTTACAAACGTGATTCAGTTACTAAAATCGGACAGTCTAAAAAACTTAAATCACCATGGGAAGGACCCTATATAGTCACTAAAGTGATAAATCCTGTTTTGTTTCAAATAAGCGACAGAAAGAAAGACTGGATCGTACACCATGATTGCTTAAAAATGTGTACGGACGGCGAACTTCCGGTGTGGCTACAACGGAAAAGATCTGACCTATGTAAACAGGTCCAAGAAACAGATGCAACAATCCCTGAAGAGACAGATACAGATATAAATCTGGACCCATTATTTGAAGAGTCGAGTCTTATCACATCGGAAATTCCGATGTTCCGTGATGCGTCAGTTGAAACATCGGATGTTCCGATGGACCGTAATACTGCAGTTGAAACATCAGATGTTCCGATGTACCGTGATGACACTGCAGCGAATGACGCCTCCCGAATAAGAGACTCGCTTTATCTCCAAAACAAGGCAGAACATGGCCACAGAATCGTCATTAACAATTTGAATGACATGGATATTATTCAGGAGATATATGATACCGTTATCTACGATTTTAACGACGGTGACAGCGATGCTAATATACAAGAATATTCAACAGAAGAGTCAAGAACAAAGCTGAAAGTTAAGAAGCCTGCTTATTTGTGCGACTATGTTGGATAATGTGTAGACAAGATGTTGTTTTATTTGTATATATATAAATTTTCATTTGGATGGAGAGTTGTCTCATTGGCACTCATACAACATCTTCTTATATCTATATAGTAATGTTTTGTGCTTTGTAATTATACTGTGTTGTTCAATAAATGTTGCAGTATACGTATCTGTCCTGTATATTTTGAATTTGTCCTGTTTATTTGTATTGTTTTTGTGTGTCCTATCTGTCCTAGCTGTTTGTCTGGTCTTGTAAACGGTTTGATATTTTTTCTGACGAACTATTCCGTATTTTTAGTGTGTGTTTGTTTGCGTTTTTATGTTTATGTATAGACTCAATATATAATATATATGCATATCTATCTGTGTAAATAGTCTATTATAGATGATGGACGATGCTTTTGAACTAGATTATGAACCTATAGAGGGTGAAATTCCTGAACCTCGGTCAACAATTAGAGGCAGTTTCAAACGTAAGGGTAAATTACAGTCTAGTCCAGTTTGTCCAGGAATATTCACTAATGTGAGGAGACATGTTATTTGCGTCCATCTTCCATGGTATATAACAGCATGTTGGACCTGTAGACTACATTTGGCACAAGAGAAGGTAGTACAGGTACATATGATAAACACACACATCAGCTGAGAGGAACCACATATATTTGATATATTGAAGCATGGGATTAAATGGATATACCTTATGAACGGTTTGTTGGATGAAATTTGTAAACGTGTATCAGTTAAATTTGAATGTTTAGTCAAATTTGTCCAAGAGCACCGTGATTTTTCTATTTGTTCCGGTGGGGTACATCATTGGTCAGATATGCCTTTATTAAAGCTGTTTAATGAGGTAAACAGATACAAGCCGTCTCATCTTTTACATTCAGCCTATCCACCTATCGATCCACATTCATTACTTCAATGGAAATATCACATACAGAATCTGGAGAGAATTTAATCACTTTCGAAAAAGAACTTGAATTACATCCTATTCAAAGAAGAAAACACTCAATACCACTTGTAGATAGCCATTTTCATTTAGATTTGTATTTAAAAGAGACCAGACATTCTGGTTTACCGTCGTTAACGTGGAAGAAACAGACAGAAACGTGGAAATTCAGTTCCTGATTTCCAACTATTGCTTTCCACGTAATTGGCCATCAAGCAAGGACCGACAGCAGTTGAGAAAAGATAGCAGGTTGCGGTTTACGTTTGGTATACACCCAGAGATGGTTTCGAGGGAATCAAAACGTCAAATTGAAAGCTGGTTGTCGGACCTTGATGTTTTGGTGGAAGCGAAGAAGGTATGTGCAATTGGGGAATGTGGGTGAGACGCTCAACAAGCGTCAGAGTGGGATATTAGCAGACAAGTGGAGGTTCTTGATAGTCAGCTGCAGTTGGCAAAGCTGAAACAACTTCCAGTTTTAATCCTTTGTAGGAGATTGTCGGGAGAAGATAGCACAGACGATAAATGTTTAGGAGTTATGAGGAAAGTGTTAAACAGGGACCATCCTATACATAGACATTGTTTCGGGGGTAACACCAGGAAATGGAAGAGTTGCTTTCCGAATTGTAAATTTGGGATTTCCCCCTTTTTAATTATGGAAGAGAAATACCCTGATATAAGATCGACTGTCTGTAACATGGAAATCAATTATATAATCATTGAAACGAATGCGCCTTACCTAAGTAGTAAAGGAGGAAGAACAGGATGTCCATCTATGACTTACGACATAGCTAGAAATTTAGCCAACTTGTTTAATTTATCACTCTTAGAGGTGGCCAATATTACAACTTCAAACGTTCTGAAGTTGTATAACATAAAGCAGTAATTTATGGATTCATAGATATGATTTTAAAACTGTATAAAATTTGTTTATTCGTTAGATATACCTTTAACTTTTATGTGCTATTTGTATGTTTGGGAAAAAAACATTTATCACATGTGCGTACCTGTTTATATCTTTGTGTGTTCACGTTTTAACGGTTTTAGATAACATAAGATATTTGGATGTTAGATAATACCTATCTTGGATTTGCAGAAGAATTTTAGACAACTCTTAATTCTGAAAACTTGAACGGTAATGGAATCCTATTAAAGAGAAGGGAGAGGAATGTGGAGTACGCCGGTTACAAACAATCAAACACAATTAATCAAGAGAGTTCCGAATGATCGGGGTTTCCCTCAGAGTTAATATAGACGGCCAAACTGACAGACGTGTTCCCTGATCGTAGGAGCCTTGAATTCAGTGCTGTACACAGAACCTGATAACTCTCAGTCTAAGAGTACTCAGCGACACTCTTGGGTAAGTTGTATGTATCTATAAGTATACTTAAGGCACCACACCTTTAGTGTAATTAATTGTATTTCGTTTCAGTGAAATAATAAACATAATTCAATTGTAAACATTCATGAATATACAAAATCGTGTGTGATGCTATCATTTTAAAAATGGTTCTGTACCCTTTAAATACGCATTCCTACCCAGTTTAATAGACTATTTTCATATTACCGGCTTTTGAATCTAAAGTTTATATTTTTTAGGCAGCTTACCTACTCTGTGCAAGGATATTCTGGTACTCGGTCAATGAAGCGCTACTTAAAAAAGTAAAATCAAGCTTACAATTTGTATAATTATGGGAAGAAATTAACTGTATAATGTTTTTAATTCACAACAAAATTATCAAAAACAGTAATCTTTCCCCCCAAACTAAACTAGTTAAATTTTTTATTTTACTTTTTTGGGTCGCTCTTCCTTGACCGAGTACCAGGATGTCCTACTGCGGAGTAAGTAACCTATCGAAATCATATATAATCCGGAGTTAAACGTCGGTAATATGAAAAAAATCTGTTAAGTCGTTAACTTCTGTGTTGGCATGAATTATTATTATTGATTATCTATTATTGGTCGCTCTTACTTGACCGAGTACCAGGATGCCCTACCGCGCAGTAGGTAACCTGTCGAAATAATATATAATCCGGAGTAAAACGTCAATAATAAAAAAAAAGTCTGTTAAGTCGTTAACTTCTGTGTTGACATGAATTATTATTGATATGGCTATAATTATAAATTTACTGTTATAGAACTTCTGAATTTTTCAAAATACTAACGATTTTCGACTCAATAAATCATTTGGCAAAACCTTTTGGAATTTTGGGTGCAAAACGCTCTTCAACTTCGTACTTTATTTGCCTTGATTAAATTTTTTGATTTTAGCGTCACTGATGATTTTTTTGTAGACGAAACGCGCGTCTTGCGTACAAAGTTTTAAGCCAGGTTATTATGATCAGTTTATTCAGTTTATTCAGTTTAGGTTGGGATTATGTTTTAATTATTTTGTGACAGCTTATGAGAGATATTTTCCTTGGTTTTTATCTGGCGGTATTTCAGGGTAACTCATAGATTGTAAGCCGAAAAAACATCAAGGGTTTTTTGATTTGAGATCCATGGGCCATTACTTGAAAATTGATTTTAGCGTCAAATATGAAGGTCATTACCTAATTTTGGTCTTTACATGTTATTGCACTTCCTCTGAAAGTTCTAAAGATATGTTTCGATTATGGAGATGAACATATTGTGGATTAAGTCCGAAGCAATCCTGTGATACCTTATATAAATTGTTGCCTCTGAAATGTTTAAATACATATTTATTGGTTACTAGTTTGACAAACAGAATCTACAAAACTCATTGGGGTGCATTGTAGAATATTACGAGGTATGTTACCTAATAAAAATCAACCGAGAAACCCGGAAGTGGTTATTTTGCATTTATTACACGGAATTAGGAATAGGTGTAAAATAAGCTATCACATTACACCGGCATGAACCTACTATAACAGGAAATAGGTAACTAATCACCTTATTTCACTAAAGGAACTTAAAAAAAAAGTAAAATAACAAAAATACCGAACTCCAAGGAAAATTCAAACGGAAAGTCTTTTATCAAATGGCAAAATTACAAGATCAAACAAATCAAGCGAATGGAAAACAACTGTCATATTCCTGACTTTGTACTGGCATTTCCTTATGTAGAAAATGATGGATAAAACCTGATTTTATAGCTAGCTAAACCTCTCACGTGTATGACAGTCGCATAGAATTCCATTATATTGCTGCCAGCAATGTGTGAGCAAAACAAACAGACATAATGTGAAAAACCACCTATCTTTGAGATCAGTATAAAATAACGTTTAATATGACACCAGAAGAGACTTTGTATAACCGGAAGTAGCTAGCTGTTTACCTTACTTCAAGTGAAAGTTCATTTTAACAATATGTTAATAACCAGAATAATGTTTGAATTGTTTTACATTTGTCATTTCGGGGCCTTTTATAGCTTACTATGCGGTATGGGCTTTGCTCATTGTTGAAGGCCGTACGGTGACCTATAGTTGTTAATTTCTGTGTCATTTGGTCTCTTGTGGAGAGTAGTCTCATTGGCAAACATACCGCATCTTTTTTTTTATATTGGTGACCTTTCGTTTGATATTTGACAACACCATCTTCTAGAAAGTTTGATTTTTTGCACTTAATACTCCCATCCAACTGAGGAATTTGATATTTGAAATGTACACATTACGACCTTTCATTTGATATGCGACAACCTTACCTTCTAAGACAATTGATTTTTTCACTCAATGACCCTACCCAATCTATTTTTGGGGGACATACATTTAATATTTGAAATGTACGCTTTATGGACTTTCATTTGATATGCGACAACCTTACCATCTTAAAAGTTTTAATTTTTGCAATTTATGACCCTACCCTTCTCTTTAGGATGGAAAAGGCGTTTAACATTTTCATTTATGAAGAGAACTCATTTAGACATTCTCGGTATGTCGATTACGGATTTGTCTGGGATGTACAGACATCATGAGCGACACCAGGAATCAAAGGGTAAACATAAGTAAGTTTTGTGTACTTGAATCATGCATTCTTTTAGAAATATCCCCAATCAAGGCCCCGTAATTGTGCTTTAAAAATTCCGTTTTCAAACAATCAAACCATAATGAAATATTTATAGTGTTACGGTGGGTGCTAATAGGTAGCATGGTAGAGGATGAAAAGATTATGACAAATAGTTATGGCCCCAAAAAAAAAATCTATATCCTCCGAGTTCATGGGGCACTGTTGACCAAGAACGTTTGATGCTGTACAGTCAACACTCTTCACAATCAAATTAAGATCAGTTTCAACCAAAACAGAGTTTTTTTTTTAGTTTTGTAATGGGAAAATATTATTAATACAACAATTAAGGGAAATATTCTCGTCTATATTGTATGTACTCTCATAAATGCATAAAATGTGTCGAAAAATATCCGACAAAAAGTTGTCGTGCCACCTGTCTAAATTGGAGGACAGCTCTCAAAAGAAAAAGAAAAAAGGACATGGAATTGACAACAGGAATTTAATAGATGTCGGTAATCAAATAAAAATCAAGCGACTTAAGGAACTTGCAAAAACCTTAAAAGATATAAATTTGTCAAGTATTTTTGCAATTTTGGCCACATGAACATATGGCAGAACTTTAAGTTTATTGTTTGAAGTTGGTTTAAATATAAATTATGATGGGCAACAACTGCTATCATACTGTAACAATTAAGCTGCATATGAGTACCAATCTCACGAGAATTTATTTTAAAGGAGGTTGAAATGGATAAGATTGGTGGCCATTTTCTAAAGAGGGCGCTCTCTTACTTATCCCCAATTGGACGTGTAAGCTAGTGGTAATCGGCTTATTCAACCACTGTCCTACACTAAGTGAGGGTTGTTACAGTTTTATTGATAGAGAAACTTCTGCTGTCCATTACACACCATTTGATAAATACGCTTATGTGCAGCATAAGTGACTTTATGGTACAAGGAGAGATTGTAACTTTTGATTGTAAGACTTTTGATATCATGTTCGTAAATTTTAAAAATATGTAGAAAATAGTTTTGTACAGTACATAGGTGTATATCTGATTTGAAACTTTTAGGAATTTTGTAATTGATATGGGGGCGCTACTTCAAGCATATGTTTCAATATGCAGCCTCTTTTTCAAATAGCTGCTGAAGGAAGAACGTACAGAAATTTGACAATGCCTCCAAAAAGTAAATCCTCATATGGAGTGGCAGGTGTCATTATAAAAATGAAGAATGCCGCCTAGAGGAATATAATATCCACGGCTAACCCAAGTAGGCCTTCCATCCTACCTAATAGTACAGCAGTTATGTCACCAGATGACATGGAGGACCTGACCAACAGGTCACAGAAAGGGTCGCCAGTCGCATGGAAAGGAGGATGGAGTAAATATTCAACAAGATTACTTCCAAAGGAAATACTGGCAATTCGGATGTTCAGGAGGCTGAGTTCCAACATCATGTTGACTCTCTGAACAGAAACATTCAAGGTACATGTAATGGAGATCAAAACCATGACAATAACAATGTGGTTGTCAGCCCAGAGGTTCTGGCTGTACAACCAACAGTTGAGAAACAAATTGTTGGAGGGCAATCAGCACTTCTCAATTGCTCTCTCAAAACCTTTCATCCTTTATGGGTGGATTTTACATAGATAAATAAAATCGTATAATAAAAAAGCAAAATGAGGATGTTAAATTTGATGTATGCCTTTTTGTGCTTCTTTGTTACATTTGTTTGTTTTTGTGGTGATTGAGATGATAAAACAATGTTGACTGCTGTACCCCTGTTTTTGACATTTTTGCCTATTGTTTTGTTCACGCATCGTTGTCAATATGATGGAATTTGATGGGACTATCATACAAGTGAGAGGTTTATCTAGCTATGAAACCAGGTTCAATCCACCATTTTCTACATAAGAAAATGCCTGTACCGGGTCAGGAATATGACATTTGTTATCCATTCGTTTGATGTGTTTGAGCTTTTGATTTTGCCATTTGGTTAGGGACTTTCCTTTTTGAATTTTCCTTAGAGTTCAGTGTTTTTGTGATTTTACTTTTTTCTCAACATGCAAAAAACCAGTTCTGCTTCCTTATAAGTTAACACAAACCAGTAATAACTCATAAAAAAAGGCGGGAATAACCAGCCCTTTCGAGGTGAAAACAGAATACCCTGCCTATCTAGTAACAGAGACGACACCTCTTCCCCAAGGACAGAAAAAACTGTCATCACCAGAAAATGATGTTAACTATAATTATAATGGCAATACACCAGTTAAGGTTGACAGGCTCGCATATTGGTTAAAAGGATATAATATTAAAATGTACAGTAACTTAGTTAAGGGGTTCAAATATGGGTTCGACGTGGGATTCAGAGGTTCTGTTCATCATAATACAGTCGATAACTTATTGTCAGCAAAGACTAAACCCGATATTGTTAGACAAAAAATTCAAAATGAAATTAGTGAAAATAGATTTGTTGGCCCTTTTGATTCAAAACCTTAAACAGAAATGCAATTATCCCCTCTTGGACTAGCAGAAAAGAAACTGCCTGGAACTAATAGAATGATCCACCACTTATCTTTCCCTGAAGGGTCATCAATCAATGACAACATACCACAAGACAAATGCAGCGTACAGTATGCTTCCATTCAAGATGCAATAGAACTGATTAAGACCGTAGGAAGAAAAATGTTTGTGCAAAAAACTGACATATCCAGTGCATTTAGAATCATAAACATAAAAGAATCACAATATAACCTGTTTGGCTTCATGTGGGAGGGGAAATACTATTACGATAAAAATCTGAAAATGGGTTGTAGTTCAAGCTGTCAATTTTTTGAGAATTTTAGCACAGCACTTGAATGAATCGCCAAAAATAAAATACTTACTCCAAACATATATGCATATTTTAGATGATTTCATGATAGTTGACAAAACTGAAGATGGGTGTAAGAAAAAATTAGAACGTTTTCTTGCAATTTGTAACGATATGGGTATACCAATTTCAAGGGAAAAAACATTCCAGCCATCCCAGGTGATGAGTTTTGTTAGTTACGAAATAGACACTAGGTTGATGGAAGTTAGACTTCCCATCGATAAGCTTGCAAAATATCACAATCTTATAGCCGTGGTGTTACAAAAAGAAAAATATTACATTGAGGGAACTTCAATCTATCATTGGTACACTCAACTTTGCTTGCGCAGTTGTCATACCAGGAAGAGCATTTCCGAGAAGACTAATAGACGTAACCATTTGGGTCAAAAAATCCTTTCATAGAATACGTCTGACAAAATCAGTTAGGCAAGATCTAAATACATGGCAAAATTTGTTGAAGAATTTTAATGGGAAGTCATTGATTTTATCAGACCGTTGGTTAACGTCTGATCAGCTACATTTGTTTACAGATGCCTCTGGTACATATGGTTATGGTGCTTTGTTTGGTTCACAATGGTTCTTAGGCAAATGGGACACAAATTGGCAAAAACAAAATATTGCCTTTTTAGAGCTATATCCCATAGTATTGGCAGTTGAAATATGGGGCCACCAATTCGAAAACCAGTGCATAAATTTTCATACAGACAATATAGCTTTAGTGTCTGTAATTAAAAATACAAACATCTAAAGATGCGTTAATTATGTTCCTAATGCTTGAGAAACAATGTGAACTTTGAGGCAAAACACATATATGGTTCAAAAAAAGTATTAGCAAATGCACTTTCTCGTCAAAAGGTACAGAAATTTAATCGGTTAGCACCATGGGCAGACACTGTTTCCAAACCAGTTCCCAATCTACCAGATTTGCCAAGCTACAAAAACCCTTAAATCAAATTTTTAACAATATCTTATCTCACTCCTCACAAAAAACTTATAGAAGAGCACTTATCCACTATAAGAGTTTTGCTGAATAATATGGCATTAGATTTCAGTTACAACTTACTAGTTCAGATCTAATATTATTTATAGCACATTTGAAAAACAAAGATCTTGCATCAAGTTCTATCTCAACATGCATATCAGCAATTGGTTTTACACACAAAATTAATATATGGCCTGATCCAACTGATTCATTCACTATTGATTAGGTACTGAAATCAGTGCATAAGGGAAGAAATCAAGATATGAGACTTCCAATCACTAGTACGATTTTGAATCAATTAATAAATGCATTAAAACAGACAATATCTATTAGGTATGATAAAATTTTAGTCAATGCTATGTTCACCCTAGCATACCATGCTCTTTTAAGAGTTGGGGAGATGACAGTCAACAACAAAAATTACAATCATGTAATTAGTTTTAGTCAAGCTGTGGTGTTACACGAAAAATTAGTTATCCATTTCATGGACTTCAAATATTCTAATGGAAAACAATTCCATTTAGAAATAGCTAGGAATAAAAATGACAATATTTGTGCAGTAGCGGCACTTACAAGTTACTTAACTTTGAGAACAAACAAAGGAGGTCCACTATTTCTCAACTCCAGTGGAGAAGCTGTTTGTAGACAATTATTCCAACATGCATTGAATGGTGCTTTGAACTTTTGTGGGCTCAGCAGAGCGTATTACAACCCTCATAGTTTCAGAATAGGCTTCGCTACCGATGCAAGTGCAAAAGGATTGTCCACCAAAACTACAAGAACTTTAGATAGATTGAAATCTGATGCATTCAAATTGTATATTAGACAATCAGGTCAAATTGCTAACCTTTAGTCATCTTTATCTGTCTTACAACTGATCATGATATGATGCATTTTGTGAATAAATTACTGTCGTTTATTATTTTATATTTTGTACAGGGCTTGTGGGTCACAGCTCGTTACATATTCCATATAGAATAACAGTTCATGTTTATATCGAAACGGTGGACAATTGGAAAAGGGTGAATTATGACGCTCATTTAAGCTGATACAAGGACAACCTAACACCATAAATTCATCCGTTTACCATTGAATTGACAAAATTTTACTGAGAAGAAAAAAAAGAAAAACAATTGTTTGACACAATGTCTGTAAATTGTGTCTCTTTTGGCATACGACTGGTTTGGATCAAGTAGATACATTGGTAGGACACAATGTCTGTAAATTGTGTCTTTTTGGTATATGATTGGTTTGTATCAAGTAGATACATTAGTAGGACACAATGTCTGTAAATTGTGTCATTTTAGTATATGATTGGTTTGTATCAAGTAGATACATCGAACTGTGCGCCTCTCCTTACCGACCTCTTCTTATTTTCATATGAATCGGAGTTCCTTCAGACACTTGTCAAAAAAAATGAAGATCAAAGAAGCCAGATTATTTAATTTCCCTTTCAGATATATTGATGATAATCTTTCCATTAGCAATCCGAACTTTTCTGATTGGGTTCCATTAATATATCCACCAGAACTAGAAATTAAAGAAGCAACAGACACGGCTTCCTCCGCCTCATTTTTAGATTTATACATCGAATTTGACATACACAGTCATCTCTGTACCAGAATCCATGACAAACGAGACGATTTTAATTTTAAAATTATCAATTTCCCCCACCTTAGTAGCAATATACCGACTTCTCCTTCATATGGGATATACATTTCCCAACTTATTCGGTATGCAAGAGCTTGCAGCCCCTACTTAGACTTTGTAAAACGTCACCAGTGTCTGAGCAGAAAGTTGATGAACCAGGGGTATGTCAAAGAACGTCTCGTCCTTTTTCTAAAAAAGTTCATCGGAAGGTACCAAGACCTTGTTGATAAATATTCCGTATCAACTTCACAAATAATACATGATGGTCTTGAAGTATAGATTCTGCATACTGACGCAGTTTATCATCTAAATAACGTGTTAAAGTGTTGTTTTATTTGTCTTTATTAATATTACTTTTTCTGTTTGGTCTGTTTTTGGTGATATACATTTGACGTGTATCTGTAATTATGCATCCCGTCAATGTGTTGTTTGTATTATTTTTCATTTTTACTTGTGTGCTTTGTCCATGTGACTTTTTATGTTTCTTTTATACATATGACGTGTCTCTGTACTTTAAACATCCCGCCATTGTGTTATTGTTCTATTATAATTTTTGCATACTTTGAACGACAAAATTATTTTATATCTCTACCTGTGTGACGTTTACAGTCTGACGTCAAACACGCGA
The DNA here is from genome assembly GCF_021869535.1 of Mytilus californianus. Classification (NCBI taxonomy): domain Eukaryota; kingdom Metazoa; phylum Mollusca; class Bivalvia; order Mytilida; family Mytilidae; genus Mytilus; species Mytilus californianus. The sequence goes on from NW_026262581.1 coordinate 3,187,201, forward strand.
TTCTACGCCAAAGTTAATGTTAAAATTACGATTCGGTCCCAGTGCTAAAAATCCCTCGATCCTTTATGGGTTGATTTGGCATACATACATGAAATACAAAAATAAGTAAGCAATGAATGAGGTTGTTAAATGTGATATATGCTTTTTTGTGCCTCGTTGTTAAATATTTGTTTGTTTTTGTTGTGATTAAGATTGAGACATGGTGTTGACTGCTGTACCCCTATTTTGACATTTTTACCTATTATGTCTGTTTGTTTTATTCACGCATCGTTGTCAATATAATGGAATTTGATACGACTGTCATACAAGTGAGAGGTTTAGCGCTATAAAACCAGGTTCAATCCACGATTTTCTACATAAGAAAATGCCTATACCAAGTCAAGAATATGACAGTTGTTGTCCATTCGTTTGATGTGTTTGCGCTTTTGATTTTGCCATTTGATTAGGGACTTTCCGATCTGAATTTTCCTCGGAGTTCAGTATTTTTGTGATATAACTTTTTTTTTCGTAGGGCACCATGTCTGTAAATTGTGTCTTTTTAGTATATGATAGGTTTGTATCAAATAGATACATTGGTAGGACACAATGTCTGTAAATTGTGTTTTTTAGTATATGATTGGTTTGTATCAAGAAGATACATTGGTAGGACACAATGTCTGTAAATTGTGTCTTTTTGTTATAGGATTTGTTTGAAACCAAGAGATACATATGGGGACACAATGTCTGTAAATTGTGTCTTTTAAGATAAAGAACATTTGTGAGACTCAATGTCCGTACATTTTGTCATCATTTCATCTAATTCAGTGAAACCAATTAGAAACAGTTGTTGAACACAATGTCTGTAAATTGTGTATCTTTAGTATATACATTTGTTGCATAAGTTTTTAAATTTTTATTAACGTTACGTAGAATTGTAAGTTTAATCATTTGCATTATAAGATTGATAATTGATGCAGGTTTACTTTAGGCGTTTTCAGCTCCAAAAGAGCTTCATACGTCACGGCGGTATCTGCTTCCAAAAGTTAAGATGTAACACTATTATTAACAAATTTATAGTCAAGGGGAGGTAACTCTAAATTGATTGACTTTTCAAAAATTTAAATTTTAATAATTGATGACATTTGTCTTTTCACTTATTACATAATATGCTTATAGGTTCAGATTGTAATGAAAGTATTGTATATTTAAATTCACAATTGGTACTTATAATTGTAGTGTATGCAAATTTTATACATGTATCTTTTATTATGATTGATTTTAAAAAATAAACTGTCACATCTGTGTCCTGCATTATCATAAAATGTGTTAGTTTTTATTTGACTTCAGCGGACATAAATACATTTATGTGCAGCATAAGTGACCTTTTGGTACAATGAAAGATTGTAACTTTTGATTGTTAGACTTTTGATATCATGTTCGTAAATTTTAGAAATATGTAGAAAATAGTTTTGTACAGTACATAGATGTATATCTGATTTGAAACTTTTAGGAATTTTGTAATTGATATGGGGCGCTACTTCAAGCACATGTTTCAATATGCAGCCTCTTTTTCAAATAGTTGCTGAAGTAAGAACGTACAGAAATTTGGTGACACTCAATTTCATAAAATATGTTAATCCCCTCCTCCTTCCACTTCTTCCACCTTGAAAAGAGTTTCTTTCATTTTTTATTTAAAGGTGATGAAAAGAGGCGGTATCTGCTCCCAAAAGTTGAGATGTTACAATATTATAAACAAATTTATAGTCAAGGGGAGATAACTCTAAATTGATTGACTTTTCAAAAATTTCAATTTTAATAATTGATGACACTTGTCTTTTCACTTATTACATAAGATGCTTATAGGTTCAGATTGTAATGAAAGTATTGCATATTTAAATTTACAGTTGGTACTTATAATTGTAGTGTATGCAAATTTTATACATGTATCTTTTGATATGATTGATTTTAAAACATAAACTGTCATATCTGTGGCCTGCATCATCGTAACATGTGTTAGTTTTTATTTGACTTCAGCGGACCATAAAGAGTTATAGATTAAAAGCAAGTTAAACGGAAAATTAGTAAAATAGTGAAAAATATTATATCACGTTTCTTTTGTACAAATACAGATCAATTGAATAATATTAACGTTTTATTCTGCTGTATAAGTATGCAAAATTTGTTCAATCCGACTACCGGGACCATTCGTCTTATTGACGGCATCTCGGTTGCAAATTATCACGTAATATTGTATTTCCACAAAGTGCCAAAAACCAGCATAACATATAGTTGGTCGTCTATCAGTATCGGTATGACTCGCAGACATGACAGTTAAAACTGATTCCTCCATTCCCTGATTGACATCGATTTTCATTCAGGAAAAAAGTGAATGACAAAAAAAAAAAAAAAAAAAGGATCGAGACATGTCACTTTTAACGTGGTTTTTAATCTCCATTTTTTTCTGTTTCTTCTAAACAAGGCTTTGGTTTATCTAGGTATTATTGCTATTATTAATTAATAAATTGAGAAAAGGAACTATTTAAAATGTATCATATTTACTTCCTTTTATTTTGTTTGATGTGTTGCAAAGATCAGATTAGGTTTGCATTAGGTATGATAGTATTGTTGAATGCTTCTTTGTCGTAAAACACATATTTTGATGTTTGGCGAGAGGGTATAAATTGTTTGATCACAAAGTCAATGTATAATTCTAACATTGGTGAATAAGCGATTTTTAAATTTGATATTGTAATACAGTCATATAATGATTATGTTTAAGAATGAATATTTAACAGTTGTGAAGCAAACATTTTGTTCTATTGGATAAAAAATATAGAAGATCGTTAGCTGAGGTACTAGTAGCCTAAAGAACTGTTAGATACAGCCACGTTCTTCCAAAAAAAGTACCTATATAGCATTTAAAATTTATTTCGGTGTTGAACGATGTACTTGCAAGTGTGCATTTTCGCCATGTGAACGGGACGTTATACATATACATGTATGTGAATATTAACATTGTAGAAAAAGTATCAAAAATATTCCATGGCGATCTATTTATTTTCTCGGTTCAAGGCAAAGTTGACCTTAGATAGTTTCCGATATTGAGTAAACACCATTTGGTAAATCAACATATACACGGCTTTCAAATACTTAGATTTTAGAGTATTTGGTTTCCGTTGGAGGTAAGTCGAAAGCGGATTTATTTTATTTAAATAGAGTATTAATACATAATACGTTTTGGAATGCTGGTCAGTAGTTACTTGGGGACACTCGCATGTCTAGGTTTTTAACCAATCAGCAATGGGGTTTCCCAGTCACTGCCGCATGTGCTTCTCGTTGACTAATTGTTTTTCGAGATCATACTAATTAACCAATGAGATTCATAGCTAATTTTGAATTAACCAATCAGCGCTTAATTAGCAGGGCTTTTGTTTTATGCACACAAGCTCAACTATTCCTGAAGCAACACTTGCTTGTAGCAGCCATTATTATTTTACTGGGAAAATATTTTCTTTATTATGATCGTAAATTATCGTCATATAATGGATTAATCAATTTCGTATTGGATATGGACACAAAATTATGCAAACGTTTAGAACAAACGATGTCCATGCAAGAATACGTACATGTGCGCGGTACAAGTAAAAACAGACCGACGAAAATCTATGATTTGTATATAGCTGGACTTTGCATCATCGTGTTATGTCTGCTTATTCCTTTGATACCTTCAAAGCTGTGCATTTTACATCTATGATGCCACCAACTCGTCAGTGAGACGGGATTGACAATAGTATAACTTTCCATGTTTGCCGTGAGACTGTCTTTACATTAGCGTTTATATGTGCATAATATTCTCAGCGGAATATAAATATGTCTAACGACGAAGAAATCACATTTATGGCCTCGTCCGATAAATAATCTGACAAAGTAAGAACATGGGCCGGCGTCATGAAGCTTAGCAAAGATACCACAAATACAATCCTGGAGCTAGGATTTGAAAACATGGAAGCTGTGTCGTTAATTGAGGCCGACGATTTGGCGGAGACAAATATGCTAATTGGGCAAAGAAAACTGTTGTTAAGGGTGGTTAAGAAGACTTTCCGAAAGGACATAAGTGCCGAGACAGTGGACATGGCAGCACCGAAACGTAGGACATGCGCACAGGGAGAAACCGAGCACGGACATGCTTCCGGTGTAAATAAAGATGGCGGCGCCCACAGCTTAATTCAAGATGGCGGCACCCATAGCTTATTCCAAGATGGCGGCAACCAACAAGACGACGGCTATATCCAGGCGGTGCTTCAGCAGTTAGCAGTCAGCCAGAAACAACATGAACATTCACCTGATCCCATTGGCGGTAGTTATAACCCGAATGCAGTTTCTATGAACACTGTCAATTCTAATATATCTTGACAAGACCCTCAAATTTATTTAAAATCTGCTAACATAGACTGTAATATAGTGACATTTCAGACTTTGTTTCCTATGATATAGGGGGAACCAGCATGTCTGAGGAGCGCCTTATTTTAGATACTTCAGGGGGGCAACTGGTTTTTAAATCTGGCCCTTTAAGGCCCAAACTTGAGTCCCTGACTTTGTGTCAGTGGTCGAGGGCTAAATTATCTACCATGTACCATGTACAAGTTATAAGCACAGGAGAACTGACACAGACACAGGTTCTTGACTATCTATCCTATACCATGAGATTTTATCATTTAGTTTCATCATGTGAATTTGTGTCGGTGCTGTTTTTTGATAGGGAATACCGCAGACTCAAAAAACAGCACAATTTTAGATAGGGCACTGACATCCCTCATTTAAAGTTAGTTTATCTTCGGCCAAAAGCCATATACACTAAACCTCAGGCATCTGGTCCATCTGTTAAGCTTGCACCTAAGCAACAACAGGATAATTCTAAATATGCATCTCATTCTGCAGAAGGTGTTGAAATTTGTAGGAAGTTCAACAGTAGGAAAGGTTGCTTCTTACAAAACTGTCGCTTTGCACACATTTGTGATATCCAGGGGTGTGGTGCCGAACACCAAGCATTTGCTCATTCATAAAACTTAGCATAATGGTTAAGCCAGTGCGTGACCTTGTTTATACTGTTTGGCAAGAGGAACTTAAAAATGATTCTGATAAAGAATTTCTTTTAAATGGCATAAAAAATGGGTTTGACATTGTTCCGGATATGAATTTGGCCCTACTTAACATTTCAGCAAAAAATCATCCTTCGGCACATATTTCAAATCCTTTATACGATAAAGCTCATCAACAAATTTTAATTGAAATTGAAAATTGGGAATTATGAGTTGGCAACGTCCACACCAAAAAATTATCAGTCCTTTAGGTGTCATTTTCAAAACCAAATGGGGGTGTAAGGATAATTCATGATTGCAGTAGACCCATAGGGTCAGCTGTTAATGACTTTGCAGGGGATATGGATTAGCAAAAATTTCAATCTGTTGATGATGCAGCAAAATTAGTGACAAAAAGTTGTTTCATGTCCAAAGTTGATTTAAAATCGGCCTACAGATCTGTGGGTATCAGTCGCAGTAGTCAACAGGTAACAGGTTTACAGTGGACTTTCCCTGACGGTCAGACACATATTTTTATAGATAAAAAAATTACCTTTTGGCTCTAAATTAGCACCTGGTATTTTCCATAGACTTTCACAGGCTATTCGCCGCATGATGTCACGCAGAGGCTTTACCATTATAGCATATTTAGATGATTTTTTCATTTGCGAAAGCACTAAGCAGCGCTGCGCACATGGCCTAAGGGTTTTAATTTACTTGCTGCGCAAGTTAGGCTGTGCAATAAGTTGGTCCAAGGTCTTGGACCCATGCCTGAAATTAGTATTTTAAGGTGTGGAGATAGACTCCACAACATTCGAATTAAGATTACCTAGTACAAACCTAGAGCAGTTAAGGCAAAATTTGGCAGATTTTCAGCAGCGCAAGCATGTTTCTAAGAAACAACTGCAGTCCATGGCGGGAAAACTAAACTGGGCTTCTTCAGTGGTTCGCGGCGGAAGAGTTTTTCTTCGGAGAATCATTGATGGTATTACGAAGCTTAAGCATGATTGGCACAAAATGCACTTATGCGGGGATATTTTGCATGATATTCATTAGTGGTACAATTTCATGTCCACTTTAAATGGGAAATCCTTCTTACTTAACACTGATCCTGTCACCTCAGTTTATACTGATGCTTGCAAAACAGGTGCAGGTGGAGTTTTTGGTACCGATTGGTTTTATGTAAATTGGCAAGAGGATTTCCCATTTGCGCAAACTTTGCATATTAATGAGCAAGAAGCATTTGCAGTGGCTATGGCGGCCAAGCGTTGGGCTAAATGTTGGCAAAATAATTTTAAAAATTTATTGTGATAATTCATCAACTGTTGGTTGTATCAATAAGTGTACCTCTAAGAACAAACTTTTGATGTCATTTTTGCGCGAATTGTTTTGGCTGTCTGCTACTAACAATTTTGAACTTGTTGCAATTCAAATGCCAGGGAAGCAGAATGATATGGCTGATGCCGTTTCACAGTTGCATGAGTTAAAGCAATGTCATTTTTTTCTGAAAGAATGCTTACCTACTCCTTTGTTTGTGCATCACCTTGTTTCTCATATGTCATGTCACTCTCTTTGTTTTCTTTTATTTAAGCTCACAGGCACACTTTGATTCAGTGTTAATTTTCAGAAGTAACTTGTGCTGAATCGAGGCTAATGAATTCTTGTAACACTTTTCTTTGTCATAGCATAAGTGTTAAATACCATCAGAAAATTTTGTTTATTGAAAAAGGTACCATGCCTGTCTTTCTATAATCAGCATGTAATCCATGTATTTGTATTACCAGGCTTCCAATTGCATGAACCTAAACTCCTCCTTTAACACAGGTTTGGATTATTTTGGAGTACCACAGTTTTTCAACTTGATTTTGCTTTCTTTGTAAATATGATTATTGCTTTATTGATATGCAAAGAAAATATTAAACTGTGATTCTTTCTCCCAAACCTGTGTCTGTTTACTTTATTCTTTATACTATAACCAGTTGACATTTCTTGGTCCCATTACTGAACTCTGTTAAGTGTAAATCAGGTGCCTTTATCTGCACTGTAACTCTTCAGCATTCGGTCAGGGCACCAAAGACATAGCAGACTGGTTATTGGTACAACTGACATATATACAGCATAATAAGGGAGGATCTGGGTGGGACAGTGTTATGAATTAATGCTTCATATAAACCAATTTTATGAAATTCTGGATTTTATCCATGAGTTCACTGATTTGCGTTTATACTCTTATTCTTACACTTGATTATTAGTTCCCCCGAGTTTATTTCTTGGTTTTTTAAATTAATGAAATAAGAATAATCACTTTGATTTCAATTTCTGTTCCTTTTGATTTAATGTCAACATTATCTTTCATTTTTATTACACTTGATCAATTCATCTAACATATATGTGAAATTTATGTTCAATGTCAATATTTAGTTCCAACGGACCTAACCCAAAACATAATTAAATATTCGACGGCGATCTATGTATCTGCCACAACCTTGTATATGTATTTTTGTATTTAATATGTATTTTTAACTTTATGTATTAAACTCCACCTTATGTCGTATGATCCATTCGAAATGACATCTGCACCTGCCACGGTGTGCCCTAGAGGCCCGGCTAAATGCCGATCTGGAAATGACCTTGATTTTAACAAGCCTTCCGAGAATACTACACATATCGTATTTACATAGTCATAGTGTTAAAAGGTTTGTTTTAATTAAAAGATCAATAATCGTACATGTATTGTCCTTACAGTTTTAGTTGTATACTTTAATTATTTTCTAAATTAATAAATATAAAAAAACATATTAAAAGATTAAAGTTTGCACTGTGAACATATCAAAAATCTGAATATACGGTAAACATAGAACATTTTAGATCATGAGTTCAAAAAGTTGCATATCTGTTCGTTTTATTTTCTTATTATTGGAGGGCAGTTAGCTATGAAAATCAGTCATCAGCGATTATAATTACGTTGAAAATGATTAAAGAAAAAGACTTTAAATGATTGTACTTCAAATCCCATTAATCATGTAATAGTAGTAGTTAAAGTCAGTACTACAGGAAGTAATCAATAAAAAATAATGATTACTGATTTTCTAGTTTATTACTGCACATACATCGATAAAACTTTGTTAATATGTATTTTATGTTATAATTAGCATACTTAGGTTAAAAGTCAAAAATTGCGAATTTCTCTTTAAAAAAATGCAGATGTAGTCAAGATTGACGTTCTTTCAGATTTCCCGTTACTGATTTTTCATCCCTCCGAGTTCGACGTATTTTTGTTTGAATAGAAAGTCATTATCAACTTTGATCAGTATTAACTATTTGACTTTTCAGCATCGAATTAAAATCTGATTACTATTTAATTGAATACTACCTTGATGATTTTGATTTGCTGGTTAAACAAATACACATGACTGTCGATTGATGATGACAGCTTTTGAAAAAAAATTGTGACGAAGTAAGAGCTCCACTAGCCGAGAAGAAACAAGTCTGTAAATGTAGTACTGCATTTTCTTTTCGTTGCCTTATAATGAAGATGGTGTGAAAAATGTCGGAGAACAAATTAAAACAAATATGGACCACAAATAATTTCATGTTTGATTTTGGTAAGAAGAAAGACACTTTGCAGTCTATCGTTGGTTTGTTAAAGTGTAGTAGAGCTATTAGTATTAGTCCGGGCACTTAATAGACATTTTTGTGACTCAATATGTGTAATTGTTGAAGTGGTTCGATATTTTGTCTGATATTACTTTTTTATAACTTGTACTAATATGAATCTTTATTTGTTTGTTCTGTTTGCCTGCTGAAAAGCACTTAATTTTTTCTTAAGCGGACAACATATTAAGGCGACGGTAGTGCTGTATCGATATTCTGATCTGGTAAATTGATAAGGAGGAGACAAATCAAGGTAACATACAAAAACTGAAAAGCGAGACCGGGTGCGTCGACAGGGTTAGCGTTTCGTGCTATGCATGCATCATTCGCCATGCGCCAAAATTCTCACTCGGTCAAAATGTCACAATTGGGAATAGGGCACAATAAGTAAAATAACAGATCAGACGTTTATACTTGTATATGAAGAACTAAGACCGCAAAAACATGTCTCTAGTCAGTTGAGACACCGCCTTTGATTCATTATGAACAACAAATAGTATAAGCCGAACTGGGTTATGCAATTGATCCGACCTTTTGACTTTCAAACCATGTTATTTAGCATGCAGTTTGAACCGTCTACAACTTAATGGTCCGAAGACACAGTTATCGTCTTTTGATTTTCGTTGTCTACAAATATAGTCCCTAGTGTGGACAGTGTATAACTTGCAATTTTTTTTTATACACTTTCCAAGTTTATTTCTTTATATTTTATGCATGAAATATTAAGTAAGTGGATGAAATTACATGTTAAAAATATTTGGGTGCTGAATCTTTATGTTAACTAGTGATTTGGTCCTGACTAAAAAAGGTCAAAAATTAGTATGTCTGAAGCTGTCAAACTGAATTTTAGACCCCCTTTACACAGAATTGTCAATATTTTGAGTAATAGATGGTAGACTTTTCTATAACTTTGATATTATATGTCCCAATACTACTACACTTAACTGTAAAAATCTTTTTGAGATAGAGCAGGTGCGATTTTTTTAATTTGAATTTATTGTCTAAAAGAAATGCACTACGAAATAACTGTTCTCGGGCCAAATGCGGACATCCACCGAAAGCAAGTTCCAAAAGATTTTACACGTCTAATGTTGGACATGAAATTAGATGAACTATAGATGCATAAATATCGGAGAATATAACTGACCCATATCAGACAGGTTTGCCCTCTTTTGTTTCTTTTTGTAAGTTATTTATTTTTGGAAAATATATAGCCACCTCCGTAATCACACATTACTGTTATCTATTAACTTTCGATGCAAAACAGATCAGCAAGTAGTTTTCTCACTTACTTTCTTAGTTTAGAAATTCTAAAAAGTATGAAATAAAAAATTAAGAAAAAAGATATCTACCCATTACTGAGAAGATCTTAAACAGTACTATAAAGGAGCTACCGCCAGCTTGTTCTTCTGATATTGGAGCAATATTATTTTTCTCTGTTTTCACACTTGTCTTTCATTGTTACCTTTCATTGTCCACCTGCTGACCATTCCGGAACACCTGAGATAACCCCCGTTTTTATTGGGGTTTGTATTGCTCAGTCTTAAGCTTATGTACAGTTTCGTTGACTTTCATCATTTGTTTATCTTTTTTATCGTCTTTCGTTTTTTTTTGCCATTACGTTGTCCGTTTTACTTCGAATTATGAATGTTAAATAAAGACTTGGTATCTTTCGTCCATTTATTTTTACTGCGACGAGGAAAAATTGTACTTCGTAAACCATGGCGGAAACAGTAAGCTATTATCAGAAATGATATAATAATTTGTACTAATAATCTGTAAATTTTAAACTAGCCATTACACGTCTTACAGACCATCTCAAATCAGCGAAAGATCATCGCACTTTAGCGTGACCATCGTACTTCAGCGTGCTCATTGCGCCTCCAAGTCCTACATATGTAATAGATAATCAATAACCTAATGTACTGTAAATCTTAAATGACACACAATTATTGATATTTTAAAATGTTAGTTATATTGTAAGCTGTGATCATACATCGTAAATTCGCTACATAGAATTTTGTATGCTGTACATTATATTTCTAGTAGCTAAAGAACTATAAGAAAAGGATTTATTCAGTATTTGATAATTCCAAGATACCTATGCCTGTGGTGTGTAAGTGACTAGTACCCCGTCTTAGCCTTGATGTTACACATTTATTCCTCTTGATCGTTTATTTTTGCAACAACTGCTTTATATGTCATGGAAATTTCAATGTCACTCTGACTTTTTAATTTGCACGTTTGGAAGAACGACAGTCAAAATATTGGCTCCAGTAATGTATAGTTAACATATCAACGGAATCACTTTAATTCCCACTCTCAACACAGACATTCTTTGTATACAAACTGATAATGAGTACTGGTTTGCAAGATATTGCTGGTATTTTGATCCATTTTCATTTTTCGCCACCAATTAAACCATAGGACATTGACACGGCTCTAAAATCTACTGTGTGTCCAAGGCTTACAGCATAGAATACAATTCAGATAAATTAAGGCAACAGTAATTTACCAATGTTCAAATCTCATAACTCGATTAAGAAGACAAATCAAGGTAACACACAAAAACTGAGGGGTTTGCATGAACTCCAAAAGAAGCAAGAACGAGTACGTCGATAGGGTAAGCATGTCTTGCTATACATGCATCTCCTGTCATGCAAATCGATACTACTTAATCAAAATATCACAATCCGGAAATAGGACACAATCGATAAAGCGTTTTATTTATGTTTGATAGATAATCATTTGGTTTATGTACAGTTAATATTTAACGTTATACAATTAAGTATCATCTGAAGTATAAGTATAAGAATAAATAAATATATAAGAATAAGGAAATTGATATAAGGGTTAGGATTACGACTTACATTTAAAGTAAGGGGAACTAAAACGATTCTTATGACATGTTAACAGTACTCTTCTGGAGGTTTGTCGCCGTTCTTCTAGACGTTCAAATTGAATAAGCAGCGTTACGTCGAATTTTCCATGAGGTAGGGCAACTGTTGCTGAGACATACACAAGAGGAGTGACTCAGTGATATCAGGCTATGGTGAGATCAGTTCAACAACAAAAAATTCACATTCCTCAGATAAATATATGCGGAATAATTGCATTTTTGTTTTTAATACTGACTTTCTTAGCAGGAAAATGAAATCAGTATCAAAAAATAAAATGCAATCATTCTTTTTATCGGCAATTTGTCTTAATCATATGTTTTTGGTTGAGAATATGAAATAAAATAGATTAGTTAGTAAAACTATTTTTACGCGTACAAAACGTTGTGATAGTTGTTCGGTTGTATGAATGAGGTTGCGTGCATTTCATTTGATAAATTGACGCGATGAACATGAACACGTGACGTTGCTGCACTGATACATGATGGCATTGCCTAATATTTTCGAGTATCAAGTCCTGTTCATGATCTTGAAAATATAAGGCAGTAAGATAAAAGGGAAAACGTATAAATGGCCGATAATTGGATTTATACGTCACTAGAATGAATTGTAATTTTGATTTCCTAACATATTTTAAAGGAAATGTCGTAAATTGTATTGAGTAGTATGATATGTTAAAGTCAAAAATGCAAAGTAATTTTAAATGAAAACACAATTTTTTTTTTGGAATCAACAGTAATAAGTAGATAAAATTCTCGTTGTTCTTGTATACTAGTAATTCTATTTCAATATTAGTTTTTCAGTTAAAATATTTCTTGATAACACGAAATCTCTTTCCACTCAATGTTTTGAAACAGATTTGTTTAACTAATAATGTCCACATTGAATTTCCTGATTTCAAGAAAATATTCTTCTAATATTTTAGATTTAAGAATAATTTCATGATTATAAGTCGGCCATAAACAATTTATCTTAATTTAAACCATTGTCGTGACGTCAGCCTATTCATTTACCGTGGATTCTTTTTCTAGAATTAACGCTTCCCAATTCTTTAGCTGAAATGAGCTCACCAAATTATTTCATTAAGTTTGAATTGGCTAATTTACTTATTTCTGTTCACTAATGGAGTGAGTTTAAAAACTTACCTTTAATTTTTGTAATTTGTATATGCCTTCACTGGGAATCGAACTCCTACTTGAAAACTGTTATGTGTGACTGACATCAACACATCGACGAAATCTCTCGGCTTCCTATGGGTTGCAATATTAATTTAGATGTCTCTCTCTCTATATATATATATATAAATAAATGAACATATGATATTCATCGGTACAACGGACATACAGGGCTTGTACCTTTATATATACATAATAGACAATCGTATAGTATAAGTTGGTAGCCGCGAGGTTAACATGGTAAAGATCAATGATTTAAAGAGTCTTGTTATAGGTAGAGACTTGTCGGTTTAGGTTCGAATCCTTGTATTCTCTTTGTTGCCCCTATTCATTAGTTTTTCCGTTTTTCTTATTATGTATGTTATTGTGGATATTTTTGGAATAACAGCGAGTTTTCCCGTTTATTTATGGATTATTATTGGCTATTTCACATATTTGAAAAGAAAAGGATTACATTTAATTTGTCCATTTTTGTTTTATAAATATAGTGTGATTTCATCTGTTTTACTACATATCTTTATAAATGTTTATTCGCAAATCCCTATGAGAGTAAATCGTAAGGTGCCTAAAATTAACCTTCTTGCTAGAAATTTCGGTAACATACTTATTTTCCTGTTTGAATTGTTTTACACTAGTCATTTAAGGGCTCTTTATAGCTTGCTGGTCAGTGTAAGCCAAGCTAAGACTCCGTATTGAAGGCCGTACTTTTACCTATAATTGTTTACTTTTTACACATTTTGACTTGGATGGATAGTTGTGTCATTGGCACTCATACCACATCTTCTTATTAATATATATTATATATACTTAGAAATAAGTTCGAATATGTCTTATTTTGAAAATTTCGGATATTATTCAGATGCCTGATAATTTAAAGACAGACGTGTTATGTTATATTTGTATTTCTCTAACTAATTAATTGTGAACTTATATTTATTAATGCAACGCTGAACACAATACCTACTAATTAAGAAAATGCTTTAATTTTGAAAAGACATCAACACAATAGTTAGAGATACAATGATAAGCGTTGATTCATGAAAAACAAACCATTCGCCCTCCTCAAGAATCAACGCTTATTTATTGTATCTATAATACGTAATCCATACGATTTCTTTCTAATTTTTATTAATAAAACATGTAGCCACATTGAATACCCATTGGTGGCCTTAGGTTGTTGACTGCTCTATGGTCGGGTTGTTGTCTCTTTGACACATTCCCCATTTCCATTCTCAATTTTATCATATGAAATTATTCAATCCATAATTCTGCGCATGTCAATAAAATCATTAGTATCTTTGTAACATTATAAATAAATTAAACATTGACATTTTTATTATGTTTCACGGTCAGAGGTAAAGGAATATGTATTTATCATTGTATGACCATTGGCAGTCTTCGCGGGTCATCTCGAAGGACAATTAGATGGCGTCTGGTCTAAAATAAGTACGAAATGCTGAAACATACAGAACCCTTACAGTGCTTATTGATTCATTTTGACTTTTTGAAATTTGAATATACATTTAAGTATGTTATGAATAAAATATGAGAATTTTGGTTAAATCGGCAAACATGAATTTGACAGCCAATGTCCCTTTAAGAATACATAGATATTCATTTTTTAATTTTAATTACTTTAGCTTTTTCATTGAAAAAATATCACATTACCAATATCTGAAATGATTGAAATGAAAGCTAATTATCTTTTCCAAAGCAAAAGCAAATAAATTATATGGACTCATCAAAATATCAATATGTTATTCTGAACAAATTGATTATTTTTTGTCATACATTTACTACTGAAAAGATCATTCATTTGAAAAAAATTACATAAAGCAAATATATGATTTGAAGTACAAATGTTACTTTACCTGCCACGATATCAAACACTACTAGATGTTACACATTTGATGTCACCATGAAAAAAATTGAGAAGAAATTTATAACTCTAGCACTTTTGTGTACAGTATCATGGTTGATTTTAAGAATTTATAAAACTAACAATTTTGATCTTCTGGTTGGAACAAATGAATTAACATCGAACTTTTCCAACCAAAGCAGAATTCCAACATTTACTGTTTCAAAAGAAATGCCAAATTCCCAAAGATTTGTACGCAAGGAACTGACTAAAGGAAAAGGTATATCTAACAAAACACTATATAAAGGAACAAATATTTCTACAGAGTTTGAATACTTTTACAGGAACATATCCGAAGACAATTTGGACGATCCTTTGCTTCACAAGCATCAGTATCGAGCATTATTGAACAATAATATAAAATGTAAAGGAAAAGGTGTTTTTGTATTGGTTTTTGTACATAGTTCTGCAGACAATATCTTGGAACGCCAACTGATTCGTTTAACATATGGATCAATTTCGGATTATGAAAATGAACACATTGAATATATTTTTGTGCTCGGACAAACCACAAATACAAGAATCCAACAGAAAATTAATGACGAAAGTGAGAAATATATGGATATTGTGCAAGGTAATTTTGTAGATTCATACAGAAATTTAACATATAAACTTGTATTTAGTTTGTTTTGGGTCAACAACTTTTGCAGTAATGCAAAATTTGTAGCTAAAGTTGACGATGACATTATTATCAATATCCCATTATTAATTCAACATCTTCGACAAAAGACAAAAGGCAATTTGTTAACGAATGTTTTAGAATGTCATATGCTTTCCGAAACCAAACCCAGGAGACAAAAATCCAAATGGAAAACGTCTTTAATGGAGTATCCGTTTCCAACGTTTCCACCATACTGTAATGGATATTCCTCCATTATGTCCATCGATGTCATAAGAAAAATGTATGACACAACTAAGGAAGTACCTTTTCTATGGTTAGAAGATGTTTATGGTGGTGGATTTCTACCCTGGATTTCAAATATTGAAATGCATCAGCCATATTGTTATTGGACATATGTAGTGCATGGAAATATGAACGGAAAGGCATGTACATTATTTTATCTGTCTTATTCGTCAAACATTATATTTCAAAAAGATATATGGGAACAAATATCAAAACAAATCAATGTTTCTTGTAAATGTTGAAATAAACAGTCAGTAAATAGTATAACAACATATTCCGGTAAACAAAGAACATGTAATATATCATTAGCTCACCTGGTGCAAAGGGCCAAGTGAGTTTTTCTCATCAGATGTTCGTCGTCCGTAGTCCGTTAATTTTTACAAAAATCTTCTCCTCTGAAACTGTTGGACATGGCTTAAAATAGAACATAGGGGTAAAATGCAAGTTTTGTCTATCATTTTGAAAACCGTTATGAAAAGGGAAAATCTGACAGAGAAAAAAGGTTCAGAATGTTGAGCTCTACCAATTGTTCATATACGTCAAAACTGTCAGACGTTTTTTGCCCTTAAATGACAATTTTTACCATTTTTGTTTTCAATTTTGTCTATTATCTTAAAAACTATAATAGATAAAAAGAAAGTTTAAATTGCAGAAATGATCAGCAAAACAAGTTTTACAAATAAGTCTAATGGTCGAAATCATCATTTGACTACTTATTAGAGTTATTGCCCTTCAGTGACGATTTTTTACCATTTTTTTTGCGTTTTGCCTATAAAAATTATAATAGATAAATAGACACTTTAAATCTCAAAAATGACCAGCAAGGCAAGATCTACTATCAAGTCATTTTTTGCTGATATAGTTAGTAGACTGTCACTCTTTTTAGGAGTGATTGCTTAAATGAGGATTTTTTTATCCTCTTTGGTGTTTTGAGCAAAAACTAAAGAAGATAGAGAGAAACTAAACAGATTCAATGATCAGCATTAACAGATAAACAAAAAAGAGATTGTTGTCATGAATTCTATTCTCATCTACAATGTTGGAGAGTGTCTTTTCCTTTGTTGAACATGCACATAGACCAAGGTGAGCGACGCAGCTGGCACTTTAGTGACTGTAGTTATAAACAGATGCTAAATATCTTTAGTTCTATTTATGTTAATTTTTAAAGGTTCATAAAGTGCGAATAATTGTCATTTAGGTAATTACTGCATTTAGTGTAATTGATTGTATTTCGTTTCAGTGTAATAATAAACATAATTCAATTGTATATATTCATAAATAATTCAAATTATGTGAAGCTGATATATTCCTGTTTTGTTCTGAACCTATCCTCATTGTCAATTTCTAGATGTAAGTCAAGATATGAGGTAGCTTAGTTTCAATTACAGGTATTTTTTTTTAATTAAAGTTGATTTGGTGTTACGTTGTTAAAATATTATATAAAAAGTATTTTTTATTACTCTCGATAATTATAGCTCTGATATATTATATTAAAGTAAGAGATAATAATGAAACGCAGACAAACAATCAAACACATAATAGATGTTCTGTCATTCAAATATCTTCTTTACTCATCATGCATAAATCATGTTGCAAAACAGGCATTGCAACTTACCTATTAATATTACATAATGAATACATTTTGATATGAAGAAATGTTAAAAATGTTTGTTTATAATATAAAAACTGAGAGGTAATACACAAGTCGATACGATCAAATAACCTGTTATGGTGAGCTCTAATAGTTCCGCCAATAAATTTAGGCACAATTATTAATATAGTTGTTTGCAATATTTGGAAATAAGCGCTTAGCTTTAAGTGTTGACGTTTTCTTGAATTTTAGAAACAGTAATAAAACTGTCTATTTTATGGTGAGAAAGCAACCATATATGAAAAAAGCAACAAACACTCATCAAAGATACTAGGCTTATAATTTGGTAAACCTGACGCATGTTTTGTCTACATAATACCCATCAGTGGCGCTCAATGTAAAACGGGTTGAAGGCTAAATCAAATAAGAATTCGACGATAATTAAAAGCCGAAAATTCCAGAAAGTTGTGCCAAATACGGTTATGGTAATCTACCTTTTTAGGGGGGGGGGGGGTTTAGGGACGACAAACCTAAGTGTTTCGAATATTTCAACATTATATAAATATCAAATTTATAAAAGAAGAACATATTATTGATATTTCATGTCTGCACAAAAGTGCTGACTACTGGGCTGGTGATACTCTAGGGGACGAAAGTCCACCAGCAGTGGTACCGACACAGTGGATGTAACCACTTATCAAAGATACCAGGCTTATAATTTGGGACTCCAGACACACGTTTCGTCTACATAAGACTTATCAGTATCAGTTTCTTGAAACAATATTTTTGCCAAATAAAAGTCCTGTATAATATCTCAAGTGATCTGTTTGAAAGGTGTGTATATTCAACATTAAAGAAGTGAGATGAGACAGGATCGCAAATGAGCAAAATAACAATTTAAGACTAAAACGTCGGTGAACTGGTGCAGCGGTACCAATAGAAAAATAACTCTTCTTATGGATAACAAAATCAATAGTTCACGTCTATAACCTTACTGATTAAAAGATATT
Source organism: Mytilus californianus (assembly GCF_021869535.1). Taxonomy (NCBI): domain Eukaryota; kingdom Metazoa; phylum Mollusca; class Bivalvia; order Mytilida; family Mytilidae; genus Mytilus; species Mytilus californianus. Next base: position 3,205,407 of record NW_026262581.1, read on the forward strand.
TCGAACACACAACTGTACATTTTGAAAATATTAACTGTTAAAGTCATATAAAATGAGTTTCTTGTAATTTCAATATTATCGAAATTATTGAACCAATGAATACATATATACTAAATTAAGTCATGTATGCACGTTATTTTTTTTAAATATTTATTACGAATCTAAATGTATTATCAACAAATAATATTTCTTTCAGTGATTGATGATCGCAAGCAAATTAATGTTCGAGTTTGTTGCCGACGTTTACCAGATCGTGACGTTTAAGAAATAATTCATGGGGGCTTGAATATATCGTGATTTTACCACGGGTAGGCCCTTTATGACAAATATTTTACCCTGAGCGATAGCGAGGGGTAAAATATCGGCATAAAGGGACAACCCGTGGTAAAATCACGATATATTCAAGCCCCCATGAATTATTTCGATTCTAATAGGACAAATACGACAATTGTTTTGGATCGAAGCGCTCTAGATGAAGGCATTATTTGCCGTTCCCATAAATAAACGCACTATTAAATTGACGGAAAAGACCGGAGCAAACTGAATAAATGACAATGTTGAAACTATTTACAATAACATATTTAGATAGGTTTGGATGAATCGAAATGATAATTGTACTTATATGTCTTATATGTATACAAAAATGGCTTATATATCACATTTTTGCATCGTTTTATGTGCTGGTTTATGTTGTTTTATGTATCCGTTTTTATTCTGTAGTTAAGTCACCACTTCGGTGTTATCATGTATATCTATTATATAGTCATTTTTATAAATTTACTGTTTGCAAAAGTATGAATTATTCTAAATACTAAGGATTTTCTTATCCCAGACATATAACCTTAGCCGTATTTGGCACAACTTTTTGGAACTTTTGGTCCTCAATGCTCTTCAACCTTGTACTTGTTTTGGCTTTCGTACTTTTTTGATCTGAGCGTCACTGGTTAGTCTTGTGTGGACGAAACGCGTGTCTTTCGTATTAAATTTTAAACCTGGTACCTTTTGTTAGCTATTATTCGTATGTTTCTCTGTCCTATATGTTCTCACATTTATTTGTATTGTAGTCCTGTTATGTAATGTTGTCATTTTAATGTTATATTTAACATTGCCATAAAAGCGGGAGGTTTGGCTAGCCACAAAACCAGGTTCAACCCACCTTTTTTTTCTTAAAATGTCCTGTACCAAGTCAGGAAAATGGCCATTGTTATATTATAGTTCGTTTCTGTGTGTGTTACATTTTAATGTTGTGTTTCTGTTGTGTCGTAGTTCTCCTCTTATATTTGATGTGTTTCCCTCAGTTTTAGTTTGTAACCCGGATTTGTTTTTTTCTCAATCGATTTATGAATTTCGAACAGCGGTATACTACTGTTACCTTTATATAGCATGTGACAGATAAGTTAATTGATAGAGCCATGGTGTTTTTTTTTTACATTTTCCATGCGTTCCCATTTGTTGATTAAACTTTCCTTAACAGTTGTTAAATATTTTGTTGTTTTAAATTTCTTCTTTAACATGGTACATTCTGTATAGGTAGTGATTTACCTTGACATTTCCGGGTATTACAGAGCTACATATATATTACCTGCATATGGTAAGGTGCCGTCCCATGAGGTCTTACGTATACAGGTTCACGTTTATAATGGCGTTCAATACCCTTTTTCTGATATAACAAGATTTAATGACATTAACACTTCTGAATGTTCTGTATACCAAATTCATATGTTATTTTCAGCCCGAATGAAAATATGTTTATTTTCAAGGAAACATATTGAGTGGTTTTTTTTACTTGGTATTAAATCACAGAAATTTTAAAATACTACTGCTTGTCCGCTATTAAGGAGTATTCTTGTCTAGAGTTGGAATAATGTGTCCTACTGAAGAATATGAAGGACAAGTCTTGCAAAGGTACAATATATAAAGCACAGAAAAATCCGATTCCTCCAGTCTGTCTTAAATACAAATCACAAACGTCTACTTGCACTGAATAATATATGATTAACACGTTTAGCCGATCTTAAAACATTTATAATTACACCCACCTTTACAGTTTTATTTCCTATTTATATTCGAGACCTAGAATTGAAAAAAATATAAAAAACATAACCCTTTCGAATCATGAAAACTTCCGTTTTTATTACTAAAGTAAACTCCTTATTTTGAAGTTGATTGTAATACAGTTACAGTGTTTTTTTTCTTAACCAATGAATATCTAACCGTTTTGAGTCATAAAAGATTTCTGAAATCAAAAACAGTTTGTTCTATTGGATAAATAAAGGAAGATCGTTAGCTGAAGTAGCCCGAAGAACGGACAGATACAGCCAAGTTCCACCAAAAGAGCTCCCGTTGAATATCTAAAACTTACTTCGGTGTTAAATGATTTTGTGTGATTTCGTTTCTTTTTCATCGTGTGAACGAGGTTTTATACATGTTTATATATGAATGTTTTATATATGTGAATATTTACATTGAAGCAAAAGTATTAAAAATTTTCCATGGCGAACTATGTATTGTTTTGGTTCCATTCTACCAGAGACCATGTCTCTGATTCTACTAGGCAAAGTTGACTTTAGATCGTTTCCGATATTGCTTAAACAACTTTTGACCAGGTAACACATACCAAGATTTCAAATATTTAGATTAGAGTGTTTTCGTACATTTTTTAACTGTATAAGGTAAATCAAACGCGCTTTAGATACACCAATTTTATAAAATTTTGGGTTTTCTTTTCGTTTTGCTCAGTCAAATGATATACTCTGATCATAACACTTGATTATTAGTTTCCAAAAGATTATTTCTTCGTTTTTAAACTGATCAAATAAATTTTGATTTTAATAACTTCTCCTTTAATTTGAACATTATTTACCATTTTTATAACATCGGATTTATTCATCCTACATGTATATGAAATAATATCAATATCATGATTTGGCTAACAACGGACCTAACTGTAATTATAATTTAATATTCTACGGCAATCTATTTGTATTTAAGACCTTCTGTCTTATAATCCATTCGAAATGACATTCACACCTGGCACGGTGCGCCCTGGAGACACGGCTAAATACCGATCTGCAAATTACCTTGATTTTATATCAAGCCTTCCATGGGTATTGCCAGGGAATAATACCATTGTATTAACATAGTCCTAGCGTAGAAATGTTTGCTTGAATTAAGGGTCAAAACGCACAGTGACTTATTGTCCTTACAGTTAAAGTTATATTCTCTAATTTTTTTCACCATATTCGTTGGAAAAGAAAATATTTACTTTTTGCGCTGTCAACATGTCAAAATCGAAATATATACGGTAAACTTAGAAAATTTTATCTCATGAGTGTAAAAAGTTGCATGTCTGTTCGTTTTATTTTCTTACTATCGGAGAGTAATTAGCTATAAAAATTAGTCATCGGCGCGCTTATGATTACGTGTTTGTTTGTTTTGTTTTGTGTTATTTTATTTTCTTTCGGGGGATGGGGGATTTGGGAAAAGGGGGGGGGGGTATCTAAAGGTTTCCCAATTTGCTACGGAGCAGGTATCTCAACTGTACGTGTGGTTTTGGAGGTATTTTAATGTTATCAATCCAGGCATATTGGAAAAATTGGAAAAAAATGCCTTAATTCAGATGATCAAAGTCCCGGTTACTCTGGAACGGCAAGACCGAAAATTACGAAACATCAGAAGAGAGTTTTCTTCTTTTGCTTACAACAAATACAGGGTTATCGTACGAAGTGTTGACGGGCGGATAGATGGAGGGACATTGGATTACCATAAAACGTCCCATCAGCAACGGTCCTGTATTTGCTTTTTACATCAGTTACAAAAGCGGTTCCTTCAATTTTGAACCATTTCTTTGGTCCCGTACATGGCAATACTATAATTAAGAAACAAAAACAGATCATATTTGCAAGCTACATTTACATTTTGTTCAACCTATAGTTATCTTTTCATAAATTGTGCTAAATTTACAGAGAAAGTCAGCCAATTTCAAGGTTATATCCGACAACCGAAAATATCAAAATGTGCATTTTTATTACAAATTCATACAAATACTCAGTGGTTTCGTTTGATTGTCCGTCACTGTACAGGAAATAAGAGACATCTATAATACTAAAATAACGAGGTCCAATTTGTTAGTCGGCATGGGGTAAAAATGACGAATCAAAGAATTCAACTTTATATATAACTAATATAGTGCAATGATGTTGATTAAAATTACACCATTCCAGACCGTATTGTTTTCCACATAACTAATATTACCAATGGTTAACAAGTGCCGGTTCGAATCCGATACCGATACCAATAGTTACCTATTACCTAATCTGTACGTTCCGCATCTGTCAGGAGCACCACCAAACGGTGTATTTGGGTCATAATTACACACAAACTTCTTCATTATACCGGGTTGACACTACTTTGTTCAATCATTGCCACATTGTTTCTGGTTGTAGTATTTTAATCAGCATGACTTTATAAGGTGACAATACGAATACCTAAAAATCCAGACTTAAAAGAAGGCGTAGGTACAATAATAAGTAACTCCAGGTCGACGGGTTCAAACAGAATTATTTTAAAAGCAGAGAAAACAGTGCATCTAATAATCAGCATGACTTTATCAGATGACAATATCAATACTAAAAATCCAGGCTAAAAATAAGGTTTATACATAATAAGATACTTTAATTCAGTCACGGACCCCTCGATGTCGCGGATGTGTTCTGGTATGTATGAATCGAAACTATATTTGCCGTTTCAATTGAACACAGTGTAGTTTGAGAAGATTGATCAAGGTACCATTTGTTTAGGAGGAAAAAGACTCTTCTTTCTATAAAATGTACATACATGGCATTTGTTGGTGCTGACAAGTAGTTCTTTGATAGTCTCTATTTAATTCATTCACAATCTTTACAATGTTTCAGACAAAATTTAGGGCTAGGTATATTATTTAGTCGCCCGTCTATTTAGTATTGTTGAAGACCATATGTCGACGTACTCATAATTGACCTAACTAGATATAGGGAGATGTGGTATGAGTGCCAATGAGACAACTATCCATCCATGTTACAATTTATAAAAGAAAACAATTATAGGTCAAGGTACGGCCTTCAACATTTCATTAACATTTTCTTTTGTAAGAGAAAAAAATACAGAGGAAAGTGCCAGTGATGATCGATATAATTTTTATTTTGATCAATGATTTCTGAGAAATGACAAAATCAAAACACAAAGGTAACATTAATTGTACATGTAAACAAAGACATACACTTGAACACGAAACATAAACGTATCAGTGAAAAATTTCGGGGTTCACCGTTCTGTCTTTGGTCTCGTTTCCAACCATCTTTTGATTTTCGGAACGGCTTTGATTCTTTCGGTTATTTTGTTGAATTCCTCTGGAAAAGTTTTTTTGTGTTTCCAAACGGCTAAAACATGTTGTGTGAAGTCAAATACGGCTAGATCTGCCCAAGTTAACTAAAAAAAACAAAAAAAAACAACCGATATACATTGAACTTAATTCACATGTAGACTGCTTATAACATAAAATATAAAAAAAATATATAGGCTGTCAGGTGAATATATGACACTTCTGTCATTTTCGCATTCTTTTTCCGTTTGTGAAATATAAGCGTCTTTTTTTACTAACATAGTCTAAATATTTAGCCAGATTTCACAAAACAAAAAATACATATGTCTTCATTAACGTCAGATATACAATACGAGAAGTATAGCTTTGATATTCAAATCCATATCTTCAATTCATTCTTCAATTTTTTCTCATCAAGAATATGCATGAAATATTGGCGGCTGGATATTAAGCGGACAACAAGCAAATCAATCATTCAATATCAAATCAACTAGTAATAACGTGGTGATATTGACAAATGGAGTAAATGAAGGCAACAGTAGTATACCGCTGTTCAATAGTTATGAGTCGATTAAGCGAAAACAAAACAAATCCGAGAAACAAAAATAAAGATAAGAAGACTGATGAGACAACTCCCCACAAGAGACCAAATTGACACAGAAGTTAACAACTATACGTCGTTTTATGGCCTTCAACAATGAGCAAAGCCCATACCGCATAATCAGCTATAAAGGCCCCGAAATGACAAATGTAAAACAATTCAAACGAGAAAACTAACGGCCTAATTTATGTACATAATAATGAACGAAAAACAAATATGTTTCACAGCAACAAACAAGTCTATTTTGTGTTTATTTTCATGTTCGTTCGGGTGTGAGTAAAGCTAATAAAAAATATTTGAAGAACAAAATTAATTGTTACTTACATCATTTCCAACAAGATAATCTCCTCCATTATCGTTTAACGTCTTCTCGATGAATAACATAAATTTGTGCAATACCTCCTCAGCTAGATGTTTGCTAATGTCTGCCTGAAATATTTTCAACATTCCTCAAGTTCATAAAATATGTTAAAAATTGTAAACGTAGACCTTTATCACATATATGTAACTGACTTTGTTTTTGAAAAATTAAAACATTAACTAAATATCTATAGCTATATATGTACAGTTATGAGAACGAATGATCCTACATCCTGTCGAGACTGTTTATTTATATTTTGACATTGCACAAAGTCTTGCGTTTCTCAGACTATCCATGACGACATTACACTTAATTCGATGGAAGTGTACTGGTGATACTTTAGTTTGGGAAAACATGATTTTTACATTATATAGTTGTAATTGGCTTTGAACTAGCTTTCAGTAACTGCGACTACTCTTATTTCGATGCTTTGTGTCTATTGCTTTTATGTTGGTATTGTGCCTCGTACCGACCTTTTGAGTTTTAAGCCAATTGCGACTGATTTTTACAGTTATGTTTGTGCTGTTACACCAAAGTACCAGGTTAGAGGAGGGTTGATCGCGCACACACATGTTTAAACCCGCAACATTCTGTATGAGCCTGTTCCTAGTCAGAAGCATGTAGTTCAGTGGTTGTCGTTGGTTCATGTCTGTCATATTTTCGTAAATTGTTTTGTTATAAATCAAGCGGTTCGTTTTCTCGTTTGAATTGTTGTACATTTTTCATGTCGGGGCCTATTATATATTATTATACGGTATGGGTTTTCTCATTGTTGAAGGCCGTACAGTGGTCTATGATTGATTACTATCACTTCATTTTAACTCTGGTTGATAGTTGTCTTATTGACAATCAAGCCATATCTCCTCATTTTGATATAGAAATTTTCTATGAAAAAGAAGTAGCGAATTTATATTATCTTTTATCAAATAAACATAGAATAATGTCATTTCAGGAAAAAAAAAATGTTTAAAATTTTAAAAATTTTCCCCAATTAACTGTTATATATTACCTTTTTAGCTTCATCCTTTTCAAAAATGTACTTTCGAAGTTTTGGTCTAACATCACAATGAATAGTATCTATGATAATATCACACATTGTATTTTCCATATTAGTCTTCCCATATAAACCTGAAATAAGTCTACAGTGTAAAATCATCAAATAATCAGATCAAATCTGTTTGTTTTGTTTGTTTCTTAGGTATTAGCATGGTAAGTTTTATTTTGTTTTGCATTGTATAATTTGCTAATTTTCAAAGAATTTTAAAATTGGATCTGCCTTTTATTTTTTTGTACAAATGACATTTAATTATGACCCAAGCAAGAAACATTTCGGTAATGAAAACATATACGGTTGGACCAAAACAGAATTCTGCTAGTACTCTCAGGTCTGCACTTAGTGTCTTTTTGTTTAGGGGATGTATAAGTACCCTGCAAAGTCCACTCTATGTTTTGTTAGATGTATTTCTGCTTTGTATCCGTCTGATGAGTTAAGCCCTTTTCAACTGATTTTCATAGTGTGTTCTAATGTTGTACTGTAACGCCACTGTCCCAGGTTAGGGGAGGGTTGGCACCTTCAAACTAGTTTAACCCCACCACATTCCATATGTGCCTGTTCCAAGTCAGTAGCCTGTAATTCAGTGGTTGTCGTTTGTTGCTGGATATCATATTTGTTTTTCGTTCATTATTTTGTACATAAATAAGGCCGTTAGTTTTCTCGTTTGAATTGTTTTACATTTGTCATTTCGGGGCCTTTTATAGCTGACTATGTGGTATGGGTTTTACTCATTGTTGAACGCCACACGGTGACTTATAGTTGTTAATTTCTGTGTCGTTTGGTCATTTGTGGAGAGTTGTCTCATTGACAATCATACCATATCTTCTTATTTTTATATCTACAGTTGAGTCAAAGTTCTAAATATATGTTATTCCATTTTAAATTATCTTTTTGATTTCATACCTCTTCCCTACGCAATATAAATGCAATTGTCACCTGCTTGCCAAAGGGGGTTGAAGCAGGAAGGAGTGTGGTTTTAAAAATGTTTAATGACAAATACTCCGATCCAGTCAAAAGTACTAAAACAATGTACAAAATGTATTTGTCTGATTTTCATTCGCTAGCGCTGGGTCGAAACCATTGCCTAATTGTTGACTGCTTGTCCCCGAGGGTATCATAAGCTGCGTAGTCCGTGCTTCTGTAATGACATGATTTGTAACATTTTTTTCTCTGAAATCCCCAGATGATAAATTAAAGAATAATTTTAAAAGGTTAAGATTCAAACTCCCACAATTAAATTTCACCTTATATGAATTTTATTTCTTTTGGACCCCTCGAAGATTTGTTTGAACTTGCAAGAGTTTTTAAATGAACAGAGAGCATGGTACTCACTCTACACGGAAAATCATGTTAAAAAAGGTTATGAGGTGTGTTCGACTTGTGACTAAAATTAAAGCAAAACACTATTAAAAAGTAAAATAACAAAAATACCAAACTCCAAGGAAAATTCAAAACGGAAAGTCCCTTATCAAACGGACAAATCAAAAGCTCAAACACATCGAACGAATGGAAAACAACTTTCATATTCCTATCTTGGTACAGGCATTTCCTTATGTAGAAAATGGTGGATTACATCTGGTTTTATAGCTAGCTAAACCTCTCACTTGCATGACAGTAGCATAAAATTCCATTATATTGACAACAATGTGTGAACAAAACAAACATATCTTGGCATTGCACAAGGTCATGTTTTTCTCTGACTGTTTATGACGTCTTTACACTAAATCCATTGGATGTTAGATATGTACTGATTGATAATTTAGTCTTGGATGCATGATTTGTTTTATTAGTTGTTTGTGTCTTTGAACTAGCTGTTAGTAACTGCGAGTACTCTCAGATCTGTGCTTATTGTCTTTTTGTTGATGGGATATACAAGTACCCGGCCACGTCCACTCTGTGTATTTCTTAGATGTATTTCTATTTGTATCCATCTAATGATTTTACCCTTTTTAAACTGTTTTTTATAGTTCGTTCTTATGTTGTACTGTTACACCACTCTCCCAAGTTAGGGGGAAGGTTGGATCCCGCTAACATGTTTAATCCCGAAACATTCTATATGTATGTGCCTGTCCCAAGTCAAGAGCCTTTAATTCACTGGTTGTCGTTGATGTAAGTAACAATTAATTTTGTTCTTCAAATATTTTTTATTAACTTTACTCACACCCAATAATTATTAATAAGGTCTTGGTATCTTCCGATGAACTTTTCTGGAAAAAGGACGAGACGTTCTTTCACACATCCTGGTTCATCAACTTTCTGCTCATTCACTGGTGACGTTTTATAAAGTCTGAGTAGCAGCTACAAGCTCTTGAATTCTGAATGAGTTGGGAAATGTATATCCCATATGCAGGTGAGGTTGGTATACTGCTGCTTAGGTGGAGGAAATTGATAATTTCAATATTAAAATCATCTCGTTTGTCAAAGATTCTAGTACTGAGATGACCGTTTATGTCAAATTCGAGGTATAAGTCTAAAAATGAGGCGGATGATGCCTTGTCTGTAGTTTCTTTAATTTTTAGTTCTGGAGAATATTTTAATGAAGCCCAATCATAAAAGTTTGGAGGTTAATGAAAAGAACATCATCAATACATCGGAGTGTGAAATTAAATGATCTGGCTTCTTGAAATCAAAGTCCATCATACTAACAAAATATCTATTAAATACTATCAATCAGTAATTAATCTTGAACTGTCGATATTTTGTATGTTAAGAAACTAGATACGTAAAACTTAAACTATAGCGGTCTCTATGGTAGAAGTCAGATTTTTTAAAGGGCCACGGCTCCAGAGATGAACATTCTTTGTATAAACCATCTCCGGTGGAAAAAATAACACAGATTCCACACGCATTTAGGGTTTAGCGTGTGAGTTATTGTGGAAGTTATTTGACACTATACATAATATGATACAATAATATTTTGCATGTAATTTCATACAAAACAATCAATATATTTTAAGGTTTAGTCGGTGATTTGTTTAGTTATTTATATTACCAAATTCTCTGGCGAGATACCTCTCGATAGCTCTTGATTGAGGAATCTTCTTCCCATTTACTGATAAAATCGGGACTTTTCCTAGTCGTGTAGCTATAATAAAAAATGAATACGTCATTGTATGTGTAGTATTTAACATTTTAGATCAGATGCCCAAAATGCAAGAACATAGAATTTCTTATCTTCTCCAGATACGAAAATCCCTCAACTATTTGACGATGTTAAGATAAAAACATTAAGTGTGTTTAGCTTAAATGAGAAAATGTTTTAAAGAGCAATTCGTGAATGAGTGCATCCTTAAAGTTGTCGGCGGAGTTTAATTTTGCACTTTCTGATAGCTATAGTTTGTTCCAATTGTAATATTTATGTTTTGTAAATATTGCCCTTTGGTTAATTTTGATGTATAACTGTTTATTTGTGTACAGAGAAAATTAATGACGCAAGGCTAATTTGACAAATGGCTAGTTTTATTATCTACAGTTAACATTGAACTGTCAGATGTAATTAAGACAAGTAACTATGTCTTAGGGTGTAGGGTAATAAAATTTAGTCATGCCTATTTTTTTGTCTAGAGTGAAAGTAATCAAACTTTCTGATAAAAAGGTCTGTTGGTCAAGATACTGGCAGATTGTGTATCAGCTGTGATAATGTAAGGACGTGAGTCTTGAATTAGTTAGATTGTAGAGGACTTGTGTACTAGTATATGTTTTAACTTTGTAAGCTAACTTTGTCAATAAGAAAAATTGAAATATATCTCAGACAATACATACATCAAGTATATCTAACATATACTTTTAATCATAGAAATTCATAAAGGCTTTTACAGGCAGTGATACAATTTATTTGATATCTAAGTTGAAAGTTGAACTCTCGGAAAGATTTCAATAAATGAAGAAAAAAAATAATTTCCCGTAACTATAAGAATGCCGATTCACTTGACAAGTTACTATGTAGATGTTTATTTTCTAGATTAATAGGTGTTATGATAAAACGAATTTGTAAATCAACAATATTGTTATTAAAAAACCATGTGCACAGTAAACGATATGTGTACGTTTCTTTACAAATGGAGACTGTATAATATGGAGTGTGTAGAGATGAGATGCCAATTAAGTAGTTACACGGGCATTTTAAATACAATTACACATAAACATTACGCAAATAATCAAGGTAAATTATACATGTTAAATCTAAATCTTACTAGGTTTAATTGAAGGCCATTCTTCAAAGGTAATTTTGCAGTCTTCATAAATTTTGTTATAGTTAAGCATTGAGGGATATAATTGCATCGTGTGGACTGAAAAAATAAATGAATGTAAATTCTAGGCTATTATACTATACAAGTAAGTAGTTGCATACACAGGTTGGGAATTTCCTTCACATATGGGTCCAATCAGATGTCAAAATTGTGGTCTCCTCACTTGACGGCATCCAATCAAAGTGGGGAAAAAATTCAGTTTTATGTAAACAAAAATATCTTGAGATTTTGATGGTAAGGATAGGTTCGGACAAGGTTCTAAATCACTGAATATCATTTATCTCTTTAATTTTGCCTAAAATTCTTGTCTGCTATTAGCAGGATTCTGCAGGTGAGGATGAGATTTGCATCAGAGCATCACATTTTTTGCCATATTTTCAATGCATTTATAAATTTGAAAATCTCCATGCTTGACAGACACCCAAATTTAAAGATTTTCTATATATTCACATAAGCACGCACACATCTTAGTTACTTGAAACCATACATTTTATTTGTATATAAGGTTGAATTTTCAAGAAAATAAAATTATAAATCCATGAAATTCTAAAGATTTATTGTAAAATAACTGGTTTCTGCCACCTTAAGCCTCAACATGATTTTAACATATCACATAATGTGCCTTTTTAAGAGTTCTTACAGGTGTGTGGAGTTATATTTCTTTTATTCACAGTCAATGTATAAGTCTGTTTGCAAGCAAATAGTTTTTACATGGATTGTAAGAATTATCAAATATCAAGAGAGATAACTCTGTATCCTATGACAAACAATGACATTTAATTGATTAGTTTTAAAATAATTATGTTCACCAAACAATGATTTTATATCATGAAAAATATAGAAAAGGCAATTACAAAGAGAGAAAAAAGTAAAATAAGCCACAGCATAGTACTAGGAAAAGCTGATTATACTTTATTTTACCTGTTATAATGATTTATTTCACCTGATATGGACATTTTCTTATTTATTTACTTTTTAACCATGCATTATATGAATTCTTCTTTTTTTATAGGTCTACTACATAGTTGATACTGTAGGACAGGCTACAGAAATAAGAAAACTGGTCTCTCTCATCAGCAATAGTGTGGCAATTAAAAAATGTCAACATGCGGCCTACACAGCTAGCTTATGATTAGTCTTGTGTGGACGAAACGCGCGTCTTGTGTATTAAACTCTAAACCTGGTACCTTTTGATAGCTATTATTCGTATGTTTCTCTGTCCTATATGTTCTCCCATTTATTTGTATTGTAGTCCTGTCATGTAATGTTGTCATTTTAATGTTATAGTTAACATTGCCATAAAAGCTGGAGGTTTGGTTAGCCACAAAACCAGGTTCAACCCACCTGTATATACCAAGTCAGGAAAATGGCAATCGTTATCGTATAGTTTGTTCCTGTGTGTGTTGCATTGTCGTTTGTTGTTTGTTCACTTCAGTGTTTCTGTTGTTTCGTTGTCCAAATGTTCTATATTGTATTGTTTATTTGCGTCATTCTCTGTCCGTAATGTTGTACTGTATTCATGTCATGTAATGGTGTCATTTTAGTTTTATATTTAACATTGCCACAAAAGTGCGAGCTTTGGCTAGTCACAAAACCAGGTTCAACCCACCATTTTTTTCTTAAAATGTCCTGTACCAAGTCAGGAAAATGGCCATTGTTATATTATAGTTCGTTTCTGTGTGTGTTACATTTTAATGTTGTGTTTCTGTTGTGTTGTAGTTCTCCTCTTATATTTGATGTGTTTCCCTCAGTTTTAGTTTGTAACCCGGATTTGTTTTTTTCTCAATCGATTTATGAATTTCGAAAAGCGGTATACTACTGTTGCATTTATTTTTGTGGAGAAGAGATATGAGAGTGAATGCGAATAAATGTACACTTAGTTTAGTGCACCATAGATCTACAAATTGAAACATATGTACCAAAAATATTATTTTATTCATAACTAAGCCTTTTTCAGCACTGCAATCAACAGAACAGTGATAGTGACAAGAATCGAGACTATTTAATACCTCAAACAATGGAAAAATACCCATTGAGATCAGTTATAAGTGGTTTTATATCATGCATGAAACAATAAACTAAAGTATTTTTGAGAACTGTTGTATAATTCATTCACTGTACATGAAAACGCACACAATAAAATTTATTAAATATGAACACAATCATTTTTTTCTATTTTTTTGGCGTTCAAAGCAGTTTGACGGCAAATGACACAAATATTGCTTTAATAAATTTGGTCTTACAAAGCCTATTAATGGTTTTTTTTTGTGCTGTAACCATATGAACTGCAAGTATTTTTAATGGTAAATGAATACGGAACTCAATCAGACTAAAAAAATGGAAATATATTCTTTTCAATAAGTGGTTAAAGGTGGCAGGTACCAGTTTTGGTGAACCAGAACATGTGTCCCACGCAGAAATTTTGTTATAGTTAAGCATTGAGGGATATAATTGCATCATGTGGACTGAAAAAAATAAATGAATGTAAATTCTAGGCTATTATATTACACTAGTAAGTAGTTGCATACACAGGTTGGGGATTTCCTTCACATATGGGTCCAATCAGAAGTCAAAATTGTGGTCTCCTCACTTGACGGCATCCAATCAAAGTGGGGAAAAAATTCAGTTTTATGTAAACAAAAATATCTTGAGATTGTGATGGTAAAGATAGGTTCGGACAAGGTTCTAAATCACTGAATATCATTTATCTCTTGAATTTTGCCTCAAATTCTTGTCTGCTATTAGCAGATTTCTGCAGGTGAGGATTAGATTTGTATCAGAGCATCACATCTTTTGCATTATTTTCAATGCATTTATAAATTTAAACAAATTTAAAGATTTTCTATATATTCACATAAGCACGCACACATCTTAGTTACTTGAAACCATACATTTTATTTGTATATAAGGTTGAATGAATTTTCAAGAAAATAAAATTATAAATCCATGAAATTCTAAAGATTTATTGTAAAATAACTGGTTTCTGCCACCTTGACACATCCCCGCGTGCTTGTAGGTTAAAGTAGGTTAGTTTATATACTGCCATTTTGACGAGTCAGTCGCTAAAACATGTACTATCGGTTTTATCTATCGTACATGTGTGACACTCAGTAGATGTTAAATGTTCACACATTTTCACGTGGTATAAACATCGTGTGCATGAGTATAGGTTATGATAAATCTTAATTTAAGAATTTAATGCCTCTTTTTATAATTTTATTTGGGTGTGAAAGCTTTAACCGAGTCAATCGCTTACGGCTGACTAAGAATCTACTAATGAAGGGAAGCAATCCCGTCACAATATAATGGTGCGAGCAAAGGTGTCTCGCTTGTATTCTCATCTGCCGTATTGTTGGACAACGAATGATGATACCAGGCGTTAGGTATGTAGACAAATATGCTTCTTTTCATAAATGTTTGCGTATAATCATGATGAATACGTCTTTACTCCAGCGAGACAAAACGAAATCTCCATGCAGGAAATTGAATTTTTAGTCATTAAATAATATGTTATTTGGAGCTACCAGCTCACGATAAAGAAAACACTTATAATGGTGTTTCAAGCAATTTACAAACAAATTAAACAAATTTTGAAAGAAAACATTACAAAATATGATAATAATCATAAAATTCTACTAAAAGACCAAACGAAAATCAAACAGAACACAAACAAACGAAATTTCTATTTATTTATATAAATAAAACTATTAAAAATAAAATACATAAGCTAAATCAAAAAAGAAATAGATAACAAAACAAACGCAAATCGAAGTTGTGATTTATGAATATTTAATTCCACATTTATCAAATTATTCATTGAAAGTGAACATGAGAGACGATACATGATTAAAAGTTTCCCTATAATGAAGACACAGACACATTGTTCATTTATTTTTCCTTCGTATTATGGGAATATGAAGATTTGTTCCGCCGAGCAGTCGTGCTTACCGCATGATATCATTTACTTTGCACCTCAACAAATTATTAACTTCAAAATATTCTCAGGGTCGGAAAGCATCTATCGTTACCTACCACTGAGTAGGCATCAAACTTCTGCGGCCGTGATATACAATTCTCAATTTACAATTTCAACAAATATCATGGAAACATGGATAAAACCTTTTAAAAAGATGACAAAAAGTTACAGGAACAGTCTACTACTATGAGCCGCTTTGTACCCAAAACGAACTTAGTTTTAGAAAAAAAAATCTGGTCAGTTTTCTTTAGACATTGAAAACTATCGTAAATTTGTTTTATAGATTTAGAACCTTTTCCGTGGATGGTATGTTAGACTCAGATCTGGTATCTCATTCTAATCGACGTCTGAATTCCGATGTTACAATCTCAAATCGAAGTCCACATCATTTATCCTCTTATAGACATACATTTTAAATGTATTATAAAAATAAGGAGATGTTGCCAATGAGACAACTATCCACCAAAGTTCAAATTAAGTGGGTGTGAGCAATCATAGGCAACCGTATGGCCTTCTACAGTGAAAAACCCATACCGCATAGGCACATAAAGTATGTGGCGGGGTTAAACCTGTTTGAAGGTATCAACCCTCCCCTTACCTAACAGTACAACATAAGAACAAACAAAAAAAAATCAGTTGAAAAGGGCTTAACTCATCAGATCAATACAAAGCAGAAAAAACATTTAACAACTAGATGTGTCGGAATGACCGCTCGCAAAAAAGCTTGAAGCCATTTTAGGAGTCGAAATTTTCAAAGTCCGAAGCCGGCAATTTCGGCAAAAATCAGCGGAGCGAAACCAATCATAAACTCGATCTGTAACTCTTTATAGTAGACTAACATAATAAAAGTCAGCTCAATATGTGAGAGCGTTAAGAAAAAAAGTCATAAGCCGGCGGGGCAATATAAAATTAATAGATATTTGTTTCCGGTTGTGTAGTGATCGTCTTCGTTTTATTTTGTTACATATACAGAACAAAGGTAACAAATTATGGGTTTTTGCTTTAATACTAGCGCTTCCAAAAGGATGTATATGGGATAAATGACAACGAAACGACATCTTATATGGACAATGAAAATGTTCACACAGAAAGTACTGATTAAATCTTTCTTTATTGTCCTAGTTATTTCATTCATGTTGAGTTTTATTGCATTTTAAGGGGTTTCTCCTACTGCTACTGTATTTGGAATAATGATGATCTCAAATTGTGTTAATTCATGATTTTGTCAACTTTCAAGTTCGTTTTGCTGCGTGTCCGCCAAACACACGGTATAGACTGGATGACTCGGGTTATGATAATGTGTCTGTATCTTTTTGTGGACTATTACAATGTGAGGTAGCACACATTTTGAACAAATAAATTTATCATTCGCAGTTTAATAGCGGGCCTTGATGGCGACGAAAGACGATTGACCTCTAAATTTTCAGGTTCTAGTATAAGGTGCAAATGTTTTAGTGTAACACACATTCTGGTCTTTGTTTTGCACTTGTTGGCATAAAAAATAAAGCAGCACCTATAAGAAAACATTTCATCAGCGTGAATCTCATGAAATCGGTAAAATGATCTCTTGTGAAGTGGTCACGGAACAGATACAATCCGAATGTTTAATTTCTTAATTTAGAATTGAAATTTACTGACGATAATGTGTTATAATAATGTATTTTTGAATATTCTATAAAGAAACCCAAAAATATACGATCGCTTATTCTAGTCTTGTAAAGACACGGTCATCTATAGAGAGATCCTTTATTTTTATATTGCACAAAAGTGTGGTCGCTTAAATTAGACATATAGCTATTTGGTTGCTCGTCCGGGACATCAACTTTCTGTCTATACCTTTTACGGACAATATGGAATAAGGCGGTGTGGTATGTGACCAATGAGACAACTATTCGCCAGGGACCAAATGAAGTAGATGTTAGCAAATATAGTTCACCGTAAGGCCTTTAACAATGTACACACCCCAGCTACGTGTTAGTAGCCGGAAAAATGAAGGTTATTCATCTAAGTCAAGAAAACTTTGATTTAAAATGCGGGTAGTTTGACTAGTCGGTCTTTGTCGGCAACTGAACTAAAGGAAAGAAACACAGAGCAAACACTATCTAGCTTTCCAGGTTGGGTATTGAGCGAAAGGCCAACACCATATCCTCATAAATATAACCAAAGTTACAAAAACGCGAACAGGAAGAAAGACCTTTCTGATGGTAACATCCAAGGTTCGACCGAAAAATAGACTGCAGTTGGCAGGTTCAATGAATGATGTTGGCAAAACCCAGAACCAATTGGAAGCAGACACAAAAGACAGTTTCCTTGATTCACCCAAGAAAACCAGAACAAACAGCAGGGGGTAACTGAAATGAACAACTATGGAATTTTGTAGGTGCAAAGGATGTGCGGTCTTGAATATGGATATTCCTAAATTCCATTGAAATACTATTTTAACGAAAGAAACAAAAAAATGATCTGATAAAACATCAATTTATATTCTGACACAGGAAATATCGTTCACTGACTAAACACCCTAGACAACAGACTCTTTTCAATCCTGAAAATGGATAAATTCAAAACATTTTCAATTGTTTGCATGTTATCTACGATTATTATTCTTCAATTGTTTCCAAAAATTGTTCTTGTAGATTTCTTAAAGTATTTTTATTGGACCTTCGAAAATTCATTAGTCAGACGACGATCTTAATAATATCGTGGAATATATGAAATGGTGCTTAGTAGTAGTATTAGACAGTAGTTCTTTGTCATTCTGAAATTTGAATGAAATAAACGGTTTTCAAGAGCTTTCATGACAGTAATCTCTACATTAACGTTGACTAGAAATCTATCTGAGAAAAATGCTTTGTAGTTTATCCATGCGATTGACTCTTTTTGTGTAGTGTTTACAATTTTCAATTGTGAATCAGATGTTGATACTAAAACATTCCAAAGATCCGTTACAGTACATACAATCTATGTCTCTTTCCTCTGGCAATAGTATAACCAATATTTGACTTTTCTACTCCTTACACAAGTAATCACTATTTCATTTGGGATAAAGAATACAACTGATATAGATAAATATGCCCCATATCTTGACTTACATCCAGAAATTGACAATGAGGGTCGGTTGAGAACAAAACTTAACGACAAAAAGAGATAATTTCAAATTCTTAATTGTGGACTACCATATGTATGTAGCAATATTACAGCAGCGCATGAATATAAATGGAGTATATATGAAGTTGATACGATATTCCAGAGCTTGCATTTCTTGTATTGATTTCCTTGATAGAGGAGTGCTGCTTACAATGAAGCTATTAAAAAAATGGTTGCAAGTGGTGAGGTTGAGGTATTTCTTCCCAACATTTTACGTACGCCATCACTAGTTGATTGACCGTTATTGATTATCTGTCTCATAGATGACTAAGGATATGTTCCAATTGTCGTAACTACAATCCTGTCCTTTTTTCCTCGAATGTGAATGATGTTGTCAGTTTGTATTCGACTTATGAGTTTCGCTTCTCTTTGGTATCTCCCGTCTCTCTTTATATGTAGATAAGTACGAAAATGTAATCTTTCATCATCAATGTAATGATTTTGACCTGCTAAAAGATAAAATATATACAACAGCATCGGATAAAAATGTCCTGATAAAAATGCAGGATCGATAAGATCATTACAGAAAAATATTTTTTAATTTTAAGATTTGATAAGAAAAAGAATATTTGAGAAAGAAAAACGTCACAAGGGAAGAGAATTTCAAAAAAAAAAATCAAAAGGGAAGAACATTTGAGGGAAAGTAGCTGATTGATAATTTATAAAATAAAAAACACATGACAAGAAAAGTGCTCTAACTAATTAAAGAGAAGAGCCGTGACAGATAATGAAGCAAACAATCAGTCTGAAAGTGATGTAAAGGTGCTGAGTTCTTAACTGTTAGATTTGGATGAACAAAGACATGACCTGTATGAAATTAGGAAAATATTTTAAGAGAGTTGCTGACAAAACAGAATGAAAAAAATATGGACTTAAAAGAAAGGTACTGATGGTATACGGAACGTGCGTCTGGCGTGCACAATTATAAGCTTGGTATTATTGAATATTTTTTCCAGCACAACCGTATCCTCTGACCTCCCGGTTACACGTCAATAACATATGGTAAGCTAAAAAAAAAATCAATTTTTCAAATCTGAAAAAAATGTGCTTCGGACACATAAAACAACAACACTTTATAAGTTTCATGCGTCCGAAGCACTTTTCTGGATCTACCTTCACCAGGAGCCCTCAAAGGCGAATATGTGAAAGCCAAGGATGTATAAGAACCGAAACAGTTGAAGGGATATTAAAAGATGTCAACTGATTGAAGAGGATTTCGGAAGTGAAAATTGAGAAACTAAATCTAAAGAAGGAGAAATGGTATTTTATTTCGATTCCATATTCGGTTATTGAGATATTTATAAAATAAAAAACTGACCGATCTGGTTGCAGTATGAAGATACCTTTACAATTACCACCGGGTTTGTACTTACATGAGGAACGCAACGGTTGCCACATAATAATCAGATTCTGCTCACGCTTCCGACGCAACTGAGATCACCCCCGATTTTTGGGGGGTTAGTGTTGCTCAGTCTCTTCTTTTCTGTGCTTTGTACACTGATGTTTGTTTTTAGATCGTTTTTTTTTGCTATGACATTGTCAGTTTTGATTTCGACTATTGAGTTTTATTATCTCTTTTGTATCTTTCGCAACTCCTTTTTAAAGAAGTTTATTTTGGAGCTCCAAAAAAGGGATTGTTTACGGGGGGGGGGGGGGCGGGGGGGGGGGTGAAGGGGGGGGGAGATGGATCTACAAGGAATACGTAAGAGATGATTACAGTTATTTAGCGGTATGTGGAAGTAATTGGCGAAAATGTAACAGTCAGTAGCAGAAAAAAAGGTTAGAAAACAAGTCAGTCAGATCAACCAGCCAAAACATCGGCTCATGAAACTGAAAATTAATTGTATCTGCCATTAACGAAATCATATCGCTTGAGATTTTCCTGATAACTTAAACAGATAAAGAATATCATCTTGTGCATACTTTCGGAAACCCAATTTGAGATAATTCACCGGATTCATCGGACATTTGGAAAAACATAATTGAAATTCGAAAATAATAAGGGATAGGGAAAAAATCAACAGCCTTATTTCAATCCATTGAGTGAGAATAAATCCTTAAATAGTCAATGACAATAACTGTAAATGGGAAGAGTTACCTGCCATAAGTGGAATATATTCGATTCGTATACATGTATAGTCCAAAATGGAAGATAATAGGTTTTCGGTGGCTACTGTAAAATAAAATAAAGATTTAATAACAACGCCATTTAACAATAAAATTACACTGCTTATATGCGTGTTAAATGATTGAACCATCAGGAGATTCCATATTGCAATGATAGATAACAATAGATGGTATTAAAGTTGTGTCAAATAGATGCAATTAGTATGAAGAAACCTTATTTAATTACATTATCCTGGTGGAAGACCAACTAAAGACAAACCATTGTTAAGCTCAATTGATGTTGTGAAAGGTTCAGCAATTATATAATCAGCCCAGTAGCCAGTACTTCGGTACTAGCATGAACATTACGGATATTGCTTTATTTTAAATTGCCGCTATACAATTTCGGAATCATTTTAAATAAAGGAATGTATCTCCCTCATTCAAATATAGCTTAATTGCTTGTCCGGGTTTGGCTTAACTATTGAACCTTTTTTTGTTTCATGAACTCTTAAATTTACCTTGGAGTTCGGTATTCGATAAGGCCCAAAATATCCATTATTTGTAGCTAATATTTCAAACATGAATTTAATGGCCATTTTTGAAATATCAAATCACGGTCAACGACCCAAAGATTATTTTATATCATTGAAGCGAAAATTTTGTTACCTAGCAAACGCATATCAATTTTGAAAGAAACGTTTATGGTGATTTGCTCTGGTGATATAGCCTAGTTATTTTCGGATAAATCGAGAAACTTTTTAGCTGATTTTAAACGTATTCGGTACGATATTACATGTATTTCAAGAATATATATTCAATAATATTAAAAAGAATATATAAGAGATTTCAACTTTGCTTAGTTCCGAAGTGCCGAAGTTGTATCTTATAAAAATCTGTAACATTAGCAATTTGGTATAACTTTTATACATTCTTAAAATTGTACTAGAGATGTCTTGATTAATTTACATTAGCACTGCATCAGCGCTCAATGTTTAGAAATAAGTTCATGTATTTACCTTATGATCATGTAAAAATAAAAGAGACGGCAGATAATAAGTCGACATTCGAAACTCTTAAGTCGAGATAACTTGACAACGACATGGCACAATATAAAAGGCGACAAACAGACAGACAAAACAATACATAGAAAACTTGAAATTGAGCAATACGAACTGACGTGAGTTTAGGTGCGCTGAGAGATAAATTAAATCTGGCGCTAAAAATTAGACCCGCCGTACTACTCTCATAAGAAGAAACGAAATGTAGCCGTTAACTACCATGTGAACAGATGATTGGGGTGCTCCAGATGCGCAATTCGCATGTCCCTTCAGTAATTTAATTGCTCGCCCCTCAATTCTCAGAAAATTAAAGTTTTTATTTTTTAAAGCTTGTTTTCTCGCTCCTGAAAATAGAAAGTGTTGTAGAATTTTTTTTTAAATAGCCACCCTCTAACCTTACACCAGGCATCGCGTGCTAAAATATTAATATCTAAATTATTTTTTTAACATATTCCACTAGCTCAATTTTTTTTACATAAAAGTCGAAAGAATAAGTATTTAATTGGAGTAGACTAATGGTAAGCTTTTTATTTCGTTATTATAAATAGCTAAAGTATGATAAAATGAGCCACACAAAAGCAAACAATCTGCAGTATCTTGCGAGTCTTTTCCAAAATTTAGGTCAACAATTTTCAAACCAATATGCTTATGGGTGCCTATATCAAAAACAATTCATATATGTTAAATGAATAAAAGATTCAAAACATTTCATGAAAAGATTAATTACTATCAACCAAGGATACATTTGTGATCCCCATGAAGATTTATGATATATGACCACAACAGAATTCACACGTGGACTGCAGCGTCATTAAAATAGAAACCTGGTTGTTGTCTCTTTGACGTATACACAAATTTCCTTTTATACATATTATCGATAGATAAGGACTGGGTTAGATCTTCATCTAAACCTTATGCCAATGTCCATCCGTAAATTCTTGCATTTAAACAAAAATATTTCGTTCATCCTATTTCGACTCTTAAAAATTCGAGAGTCTATCCTAAATTGAGGTAAATTATATGGCCTTCCAAATACCGTTTCGATCCCTAACATCACTGAGGAGACATTAATTGTTGAAATCCGGATATGGTGTACTAATTTTTGCACCTCATGTTTGCGATATACCATCTTCTCCGCAAGTTTATTGTTTTCTGTTTGGTATTGAATTAATAATTAAGATCCATGTTACATCTCGTGATCAATTTATTTGGCAATCGTCAATTGAAGTCAGCAGGGTTTAAGAACATCAGTTGTTCGACCTGTTAGTCAAATGCGTTTTGTTAAAATATACTTTTCATTTTTTTGGTCTTTTGGAATATGTTGTTTGTGCTATATTGAGACCCCTCTACCAAGAAATTTGTTTTACATGCACACGTATAAAAATTACGGTTTTTATCCAACGCAATCATAGGTTTGAACGTTGTTTTTAATTTAGACTTGTTTATGTCCCAGTTTTGATATACAAAACATATATATTTGTGTAAAATCTTTGTCATCGAAGGCCGTTAGTTTTCTCGTTTGAATAGTTTTACATTTGTCATTTCGGGGCCATTTTATAGCTGGCTGACTATGCAGTATGGGTTTTGCTCATTGTTGAAGGCCGTACGTTGACCTATAGTTGCTAATTTCTTTGTCATTTGGTCTCTTGTGCAGAGTTGTCTCATTGGCAATCATACCACACCTTCTTATTTCTATAATTAAAGATACCGGTAAATGGTTCGGTATTATTAACACATTTGTATCGAAGCTGTTTTCCCTCTCTTTTCATTTGTCATTAAAATGATTTTTTGGGGGCTTTTTTTGGGCGGCACATTGATTGCAAAAACCAGCAAATATGAAGTATAAATTAACAAATAGCAAAACAAGTAAAAAAAAATATCAGAAAACATACATATCCGTTGTCTTCTGTGATATACATGTATATATGTATATTGAGAGACGGGCAATACATTCTCAGGATCCCTAACCAGAATATGTGCTACCGAAATATTTGAAAAGAAATTTCTCTACTCGAAAATTTCTTTTTTTTTGTTGTAAAACTTAATGCTCAACAACTCTCGATATTTCAAAGTGTAGGTCAAGGTAAAAAGCAGACTCATCTTTATCTGTGATATCCTTGATTTCAAGTTTAAAGGCAAGCAAAGTCACCAAACTCTGAATTGTTAAATTAAGAACGTAATTTGTATAAAAGAATGTGAAATTGAATTATTCACTAACTTCATTCATCGGAAAGAGCCCTTGCATAAAGTCTACACGGAGAAAGATATGCAAGCAAAGTCACCAAACTCTGAATTGTTAAATTAAAAACGTAATTTGTATAAAAGAATGTGAAATTGAATTATTCACTAACTTCATTCGTCGGAAAGAGCCCTTGCATAAAGTCTACACGGAGAGAGATATTTTGATCGTATGTATTCTATCACAAGCTCTGGTATCAAGCACAGTGAAGGAGATCAAGTTCTTCATCGTTAATGAAATGTGAAAGGAACATAAAACAGACCTACGAATGTCCCAATCGTCTCATTTTAGAGAGTGTTTGGGTGGTATAAGTTATGTTACCAAACAAATTTTCGAGTTTTGATTCCTTTAAAAAGCAGTCTATATAATGTGATCAACAGGCAAAAAATTATATTAGTTGTAGGATCATCTGTATGGACTTAGCTTGCTGTTCGGTGTGAGCCAAAGCTCCGTGTTGAAGGCCGTTCTTTGACATATAATTGTTAACTTTTCATACATTGTGACTTGGATGGAGAGTTGTCGCATTGGCACTCATACTACATCTTCTTATTTATATTGATTGTCTCAGAAGAAAGACTGAAGGAAAGGTGGAGCATTTTAGAAATGTTAGTTCCCGATGGTATTATCCTCTTATATATTGACTATCATCATTTGGCACTGACAAGGTCATGCAGAAAGAAAATTAACAAACTATATGCAAATTATTCATTTAGACTTTAGAATGACGATTTATCTTTAGTGTTTGTGTCACTTTATAGTCTTAGTAGTTGCCGTCAAACATGATAAATGTGTAAAATAAATTCCGTACGTATGAGTTCATAAGAGAAATATCTTTTTTTTATAGTCAAATAATTGAATTAGAAAAAAAAACAACCGAAAACATGTCGGCTTATAAAATTAGTTACTTCAACTTGATAGGACTAGCAGAACTGTCTCGTATTATGCTGTCTGCAGCCGATAAAAAATTTGAAGACGACAGGTTTGAAAAAGAGGAATGTCCTGAGCGAAAACCAAGTAAGTACCACAGTATTGAGTGGCAAAATACCACACTTCCTTTTAGAGAGAAATTATACTAGTAGTATATATCAAGATGGAATATTTTATAGTTGTAAAACCAACATCAACACTACAAACCAATCATTTCTACAATAACTGTTTGTATTTAAAAATGTCAAAGTGCGACCTTTTGTTATGCAATTTCTATTTTCTAGATACTTGAGAACAAGCTTTATTGATTTCACTCCATAATATAGTTAATGTTATGTTGAAGCAACAAACGTTTGGACATAGTATCGTAAAAATGTGACGGTACGCTTTACGCTAAACAATGCTACGTTTGGTTTCCGTGAACATAGCAGGGATTGTATGATTATTAAAAAACAAAAATCTACGTGGATCAGTTTATTCTTGTGTTCAATCGTTTACAGATTTGCGTTTGTGGGACCGTTTATCATCTGATTAAAAAATTTCATAATGCCATATAGAAATAAGAAGATGAGGCGTGATTGCCAATGAGATAATTCTCCACCAGAGACCAAATGACGTAAAAGCAAAACCCATACCAAATAATAAGCTATAAATGGCCCCGAAATGGCAAATAAAAAACAAATCAAACGAGAAAATTAACAGCCTTATTTATGAACAAAACAGTTAACGAAAAACAATTATGATATATAGCAACAAGCGACAACCACTGAATAACAGGCTTCAGACTTGGGACATGTACATACATAATTTGACGGGGTTAAACACGTTTGCAGGCGCCAAACCCTCGCCTAACCTGGGACAGTGGTGCAACAGTACAACATCAGAACAAACTATAAAAACTTCAGTTGAAAAGAACTTAACTCATCCGATCGATACAACGCACAAAAATAAACTAACAAAAACACAAAAGACACAGAGTACAGATCTGAGAGTACTCGCAGTGATTGGAAGCTGGTTTAAAGCCAATAACAACTAATTAAAAAATCATGTATCTAAGACTGATATATAAATTGGACAAATCAAACATCCAATGGATTAAGTGTAAAGACGTCATAAACAGTCAGAGAAAAACATGACATTGTGCAATGCCAAAATATTCGTATCGACAGACATGCATTGCATTTTTGTCAAGTAAAATAGTTTCAGTCTTCCGTGAGATACAAAAGAAAACACCATATACCACCCGATTAAAGCACCATCCCCCCATCTTGTGTCTCCTGCTTCTTCGTAAGAAAAAATCTGAAAGCAAGCGTTACGCGTATCGGAAAGCAAGTGTTACCGACGACTGAATTGGAGAGCAATGGTTCTGAATATGCACCGCGATGATGCTTTGTTTTATTTTATATAAAGTATACTTTTTCAATGTATAACACAGATGTTAAAACTCGATCGTTATGTATAAGACGCTATTCATACAAAATATACTTTGGTCAACGCTTTCACACCCAAATAAAATTACAAGAAGAAGCATTTATTTCTTAAATAAACAGTATATTTCAGAATTTCAAAAGAGAGGCGAAAGATACCAAAGGGACATTCAAACTCATAAGTCGAAAATAAACTGACAACGCCATGCAAAAAAAAAGAGAAAAAAACAAGAAGAAAAACAACAATATACAAAACACAGCATATTAAACTAACGACTGAGCAACACGAACCCCACCAAAAACCGGGGTGATCTTAGATGCTCTGCAAAGGTATGCAGATCCTGCTCCACATGTGGCACCCGTCGTGGTGCTCATGTAAGTACAAACCCGGTTGTAAGTCTAATTCGGTAGGTCACAACGCGGAAAAGGAGGACGGGATTGACGTTACGACGATTGGAACATATAGTTGTCATTTGTGAAACAGATATTCCATATAACGGTCGACCAACCCGTGATGGAGTCCGTTAAATTTTCGAAGGGATGATTTCAACTTTACCATTTGGAACTCTTGGTTTAAAATCTTCATTGTGAGCAGCAACCTTCTACAAAGTAAATCATTGTAGGAAACGCAACCCCAGGAATATCGTATCAACTGGGAGATATATACTCCATATGCAGGCGCTAGCGCTGCTGGAATGTTGCTACATAGAAATGGAAGGTTCAAAATTGGAAAACTGAAATCGCTTAAGACGTAGCTTCCGTTTTGCTATAAATCAATTTCATTTCTTCTTAATAGCATTGCTATCATATTGTTGAATAACACAACAGGTCATATCAGCAAAATAAAAAAATTCTGTAACAATAATAAAATAAGAGTTCTTGGCATTGAATCAACTTTTGTTAAAATTCGTTTGACATCTAAAGCGAGCCATAAACTTGAAATATGATCACATAACGCAAAAGGAAATAGAAAAAAAAACAATTAAGGTAGACTAAGCGATGACATTTTTATTTGTTTGTATCAGTAAACACATATTTCATTGTTTAATCTCTCTACCATTTTGGTGGATTTAAAAGAAGATGTATACCGTAATTAATTATGAAACTCCTGGACTTTTGCAGAGACACCTTGTGGACAGGTTCCTCTACTTACACATGGAGACAAACAGATACCTCAGTCTATGGCAATAGCAAGATATTTAGCTAGAGATTTCGGTAACTTGACTATAAAACCTTCAAAATATTCAAATCTATGAAATGCCTTTATACCTTTAAATACCATAGAATAAGTTGTAACTGTACAACATCAGGCTATTTAGTTCTCGTTGTCTTCTCTTTCTTCCAGACAATTGGTTATTTGGATTTAATGCAGTATTAGTAGAGTCTACTTATTTTAGTCAAGCATGTTTTAACTTAACAATTATCATATCACATTACTATGCAAATACTATTTCGTATAGATATGGCGACAATGAGCCAGTAGTTTTTATCCTATTAAAAAAAAATCTCGCGAAGAAGCAAGTTTTGTTTTCGAAAATATGAACAAGCTCCAAGCGATACTCAATTGCATTTCACGTTCTAGATTTATACGGAAAAGATAATATGGAGAATACAATGTGTGATGTTGTATTAGAATTTATTAATGACGTGATCACAGAAACCGTAAAATCATTCCTTGAACAGGATGAAACTAAAAAGATAAGCTTAAATAAGCGACAAACCAGACTGTGGAGATCCTTCTCATTGAGATTTTTTTATGCTCATTTATTTTCAATGTGTAAATTGATAGGCGCACATTTCAAAATTCTAAAAATAAGAATATATATATAAATAATAGGAAAAAAATTTAGTACGAAAATTGAATAAAGTATAACATTCAAACAAAACAAAAACAAACCAACAAACCAACAAACCAAAGAAAACAAATCCAAATTTATATCACTAAAAAGTAAGGAGCAACAATGACCGCTAAAAAAGGTCGGTAAAAAAAGAGAATAAAGTATTTTAAAGTATGACCGCAAAAAGGGACAACAATAAAAGAATCAGCGTCACGAACAGAATCAAAATGCCGTTGCTCCAGCAACCTGAGCAATTACTCTTACAGATGTCTCATTTGAAAAACACAACTGTGCTTCCCACAGTAAATGAAAACGTAACAATAAACAAGAAACGGCGTTGTATTTCTCATATTTTTACGAAAACATTGTTTTAAAGCCAACCAATTTAAGAATTGTCCTTTAGATATGTGTCCTTTGCGTAATAGACTTATTGAGAAAGGTTATTATTATACGGTTGTTATTCAATCACTGCGTCTCGTATAATATATTTCGGATAAATGTAAATTCGTTAATTTAAAGTTTAAAGCAATATCAAAATGTTTCTTTTGTTTATTCTGTATATTTTGTGTTGTGACTGTTTAATATGATGTTGTTGAATGAAATCTTCTTTGAAGTACAGCAACTGATATTCATCCGAGGACGACATGATTTCTTATCAGCAAATTAAGCACTTCAAGCTTGCTGTTAATGAGACTTCGAGCATTCTCAAATATAGTATAATTTGTTATTCATTTTGTCTTTTTGTTGTCTAAATGTCGGGGCTAACTCAACTATCGTTATACAGAAAGAACACAACCATACAGTTTAACGTTTACTTCATATATATTCGAGCTGCTAAGGCTACGTCCCGCATTGACGTCAACCCTAGATACAATAGGTAAAACGCGACGTCTTAACTCCCGCGGTATTCTCAACATTCTCCGGGCCGCTAAAGGTAAATATTAAAATTAAATTACAATAAAGTAAAAATGAATTAAAATTACTGTCTCTCAAATTCAAAACTTAAACTTAATAACTTTAGCACAGTCACTAACTTCCAGATTAGTTATCTTTTAGTTAAATCACAATGAGTCTATTACGTACACAGATAACAGTGTCTATATTTTCCTGGCACCTGTTCACATAGTCAATGCAATTTTATCATATAATCTGTTTTTGCAATTAGTCAATTAAAATCAAGCATATTTGTAAAAGTCCATAATAAATCAGAACTGTTCATCGGTTACGCATTATTTAGTCCATTTTTTAATATTTTCCCTGGCTCTTCTGGCTGCTTCTCGGTTTGGCAATATCCGGCTTGTTGTCGCACTTGGTTCCTCCTTCTGTCGAGCTTCTTCGTCCTTTGATGTTTCGATGTCTGTACAAAGTTCAAGAGGATACAACTTGACGATCGGACGTGATGTAGTTCCAGTTTTGGTTCGAATAATAGCGGAACGAACTAGTCCATCATTTCCTTTAGTTAGGTTTTCCACAATCCCGGTTTTCCACATTATTCTTCGGTTTTCGTCATGAATCTGAACAATATCGCCTATTCTGATTATCGTGGAATTGCTTCCCGTTTTCTTGTGGAATTCACGCAATGACGTTAAATATTCGGTTTTCCATCGGTTCCAGAATTGTTGTAAGAGTAATGATTGTCTTTGAACACGTTTGATAAAACTTGTTTTGCTCATAAATGTCTCATTAAACATGTCAATTTCACGAGTATCCATGTACGGTAATGTATTTATCCTACGTCCATAAAGAAGATGAGCTGGAGTAAGTGGTTCAAGATCCTCGGGGTCTGAAGAAACATATGTTAATGGTCGATCATTTAAGACGGATTCTATCTCTGTAACAATTGTCTGAAGAATCTCTAAATTTACAAGTGATTTTCCTAGGACTTTTTTTAAATTCGTTTTCGTCATTCCAATAAGACGCTCCCACCATCCACCAAACCATGGAGCACGTTTAGGGATGAAAAACCAGTCGATTCCTTGTGCTGATAATGTTTCTTTTAACTTTTTTGAATTACAAAGTTGTTTGATGTCTTCTGAAGCGGATACAAAAGTAGAACCATTGTCGGTCATAACAACTTTCGGTAAAGATTTTCTGCTTGAAAAGCGCCGAAAAGCTTGTAAAAACGTTTCTTCTGACAAATTTGTAACGACTTCAAGATGTATCGCTCTCGTAGAGGCGCAAGTGAATAAACATATGTAGACTTTCTTTATGACATTATCGTTATCTTTTACTTGTAATGCGCCTGTGAAATCTATCCCTGTAGCTGTAAAAGGGTCAGCTTCTTGAAGACGAATCTTAGGCAGTGGCGGTGGATCCGGTGCTACATATGGTAGTCCAACCACCTTTCTACAAGTAACACATTTCCTGAGTGTTTTCCGAACAAACTGTCGGATTGCAGGTATCCAAAAACTTTGTCTCAAATGTACGATAGTGGCATTTACTCCGGAATGACAAATTCTTTCATGGGCATCTAATACAATAAGTTTAGAAATTGTATGATCGTTAGGTAAGATATACGGAAATTTTGTGGACTCCGATAAGGGCGCATTCTGAATTCTTCCTCCACATCTGATGATGCTCCTGTCGTCAAGAAATAACCTTAATTGTCTGATTCTCGGTAAACTGTACCGTGTTCTACTGTTATACTTCAATGCGTTATATTCCGTAGCAAAAGCCGTCTCCTGACAATTTCGAATCCATACCTCAACCGATTTGGATAGTTCACTTGGTTTTAAATGTTCTAGTGTCCTTAAAGTCTTTTCAATTCTACAGTTTTCTATAAACCGTAGTACATATGACGTGATACGTAACAGTTTCTGGTACGACGAATATCGTTCAATATCAATAATAAAGTTAATTCCAAGTTGACAAATCGAATCGTCCTTTGGTTGGCTAATACATGTATTGTCATTTTCTGTTAACAAAACGGATAAAGACGTGTCGATTGATGTTGATTTTGGGTAAGTTGAACGGTCTGTTAACCAATGCGGACCTTTAATCCATAATGTGCTGTTTGTGTATTGCTCGGTCGTTATCCCTCGTGTTACTAGATCAGCTGGGTTATCGCTTGTAGGACAATACTTCCATTCCCATGATTTTGTCAATTCGTTTATTTCATTCACGCGATTTTGTATGAAACGTTTTAATGTCTTTGTTGACTTAAGCCAGTGTAAAACGATCTGGCTATCCGACCAAAAAGTGATGTTTTCGCACTCCATCGTTGATTGAAGGTGTTTAGCTAAGCGTGCTCCGATTACGGCTGCCATTAACTCAAGTTGTGGGAGTGTAATTTCCTTTAATGGTGCTACTCGTGACTTTGCCATTACAAGTGCTGTCTCATGTCCGTTACATATATATCCTACCGCACCATATGCCTTTGTACTTGCGTCAACAAATATGTGAAGACTGTGATTTGTTGATCCTGTAGTCTCAGAGAAGTAATATCGAGGAAATACTGTTTGTGTTGCGGTCTCAATATTATCGCGTATACTGATCCATTGGTTACATAGGTCCCCTTCTATTAAACTGTCCCATTTTAATCCAAGTTTCCATATTTCTTGCAATAAAATTTTAGCCGTAATTGTAACTGGACTCAGTAATCCTAGCGGATCGTAAATTCCTGACGAATATCTCAATATTTCTCGTTTGGTTACACGTATTGTCGTAATTTCTTCCTTGTGTGGATAGAAAAGATAATCTGTGTGGCTATTCCATCTCATTCCCAATACTTTCGTGTCTGTGTCCGTATCTAAAACATTCTGAGATACTGCTTGTTGTCGTACCTTTTCGCTGTTCGAATTCCAAGACCTCAGATTAAATCCTGCCTTAATCATCATTTTTCTTGCTTGCTCAAAGAAGTTTAAAGCGTCATGCTCTCTGTTTATGCTAGTCAAAATGTTATCCACATATAAATCCCGTTCAAGCATTCTTGCGGTATTACTGTTGGTTTGCTGCAAATGTTTTAATAGGGTGGCGCTCAAGATAAATGGTGAGCAAGTTGCTCCGAATAATATTACCTTAAATCTATATGTCATTAACGGACTGGTTACATCTGAAGGGTTACTTAACCATAGAAATCGGGTTACATCTCGGTCGTCTTTGTTGAGTCCTACATGTAAAAATGCCTTCTCAATATCGGTAGTGATAGCATAACGATGAAGTCGAAATCTTACCAAGATCTTGGATAAGTCATTTAACTCTGGGGGAGTGCTCATTAGGCAATCATTAAGACTAGGTTGATTTTGATACATCTTACAACTGCAGTCATACACTATGCGTATTGGTGTTGTACTGGAATCTTTCTTGACAACGGCATGGTGTGGTATATAATGTACTTTGTTAATTGTCGGTTCTGATTCATCAACCCTCTCGATAAATCCGCGACGTTCCTGTTCCTTTATTATATCTCCGTATTTCTTTAGCATGGTCTCATCTTTGCCTATTCTTCTGATAACGTTCTCCGTTCTCCTTTTGGCTACATCATAATTTGACGGTAATTCTTCGTAATCTTGTTTCCATGGTAATTTCGCCGAATACCTATCTCCGAGAAATTCAATTGATGAATCTTGATAGTCTTTCAAATAATTTGTCTCCTTCTCATGATTTTCGGATGAATCTATGCCTATCGATTCAAGTTTCCAGAACGATTCCAAGTTAAATTCTTCTGATTTGTGCGAAACTAGTACGTTAAAGATGCCAGCTGTCGTAGACGAATGTGCTCTACCTGATTGTAAGGGTCCTGATAGCAAATACCCAAGCTTTGATCTTACCGCGGTCGGTCCATCTCCTCGTATAACCTCGTCTTCAATAAAATCCCAATAATAGTCGGCACCAATAAGTAAAGAAATTTCAAAAGAATCTTCTTTAGTAACTGTATGAGCGAGTCTCAATCCTTTCAGATAATTCATATCTCGTTTAACGTAGCGCATGTGATTCTGAAGTGGGACTGCTATGGTAGGTACAATTAAAACTTCAATTGGAAATTTACGCCTATTCTCTGTTTCAATGTGTACGGTGGATTTACGTAGTTCTCTCGTGCTGGTGTTATCCTTCCCAAATGCTGATAGATGTACAATTTCAACTCCTTCAGTTTTCAAATTCAATTTTTTCGCTAGATCATCAGTTAAAAAAGATCTTTGTGCACCTTCATCAAATAAAATATTAGTATCCATACACATACTACCTGACCATACAGGAGCTACAGCAGTCTTCAATAGCACATTTGTGCGCATCTGTGTCGAAGAATGTAAAATTTTCGTATCTTCCTTATTTTCAGTATTATTAATGATATTGACAGATGTAGATTGATTATGATTTTGATTGTTCTGTTTCTCTGGGTTGCTTACAGTTTCCCTGTTACCATGGTTACCTACATTACACAAGCTGGAATGGTGTCTCTTGTTACAGTGTCTACACGTTCTTTTTGATTTACACTCATTGGCATGATGATTCCCTAAACAATTAAAGCATAAATTGTCTCGTTTAACTATAGATATGCGGGCTTTAGGGTCACTAACCTTGGTACAGTATGTTGGCGCATGTATGTCTTTACAAAAAATACATGGTCTCTCCTTAATATTCCGGGGCTGGCCTTTCTTCGCGTTGTGTTCTATGTGTCCTTGTGGTGAATTATTTCCTGTGTGAAATGTACTTATAGATGTGTTTGCAAACTGGTGGTCTATAGAATCAAGATAAGTGCCCGTATTTTGTCCTGCCTCCATGATTTGAATTTCGTTAAGTATACTCTTCCTCAAATCTTTCAAATTCCAACTGGACGGTCCGTGTTCTCTGGCTAAGTGTTGTCTGATTTCACTGGGTAACTTTCTCATGATAATCGGTACCAGTAAAGTTCCATATGACGTCTCAGGTTGTCCGAGCGAATCTAAACCTCTTACGTAGGCTTCACATCGGTCATAAAATAATCTTAAGCTTGTTAAGGTGTATCGTGGTTGGGCAATATCTACAAGAGCTTGTAAGTAGGCTTCCGTAATTCTGTGTGTTTGTCCGAACCGTTCCTTGAGTACATTTATAGCCTCCATGTAATTACCATTTGTAAGCGCAAATCCAGTTATCGTATTTAATGCCTCGCTTTCAAGTTGCGATTTCAGATAATTAAATTTCTCAATGTTTGTCAAAGTAGGATTAAAATGTACAGCAGATTCGTACGAGTCCCAAAACGTTTGCCAATCTAAAATGTTGCCATTAAACTTCGGTAGTGATAACTTGGGTAAACGATGGTTACTAGTACTAGCTATATTTTGTGGAGCAATATGACCTGTATCAGAGCCATTGTAGCTTGTCTGTGGTTGAGCGGCGGATGAAGCATAGAATGGTGTTGCGTTTTGAAAGTTATCAACATTTGCCGGGCGGAAAGGAGGGCTTTCTACATTGAGTACTTGATATGAAGATTGTGTTACATTGGAACTTGGTGTACGGTTTTGACCAATTTGTATAAAATTACGAAAATGTCTAAGTTTAGTGTCTAAATTATTTGAATACTCATCTGTATCTACTATTTCACTTTCAACGTTGTCTGAATCCGTTGCTTCCAATATCTGTTCGTTCAGTTTTTCCAACAATTTCTTCTTTTGCGTAAGATTATCGTACGTTGCAAGTAGTTCATCTCTGTCGAAGTCCGTGTTTTCCTTCGCCTCCTCGAATTTTCGGAAAAGTCTCGTCACTGCACTTCTATTTCCAGTCCTAATATTCTTTAACTTCTCCATCGATGTAATCCTTTGGTTACGGCACCATAAATGTCGGGGCTAACTCAACTATCGTTATACAGAAAGAACACAACCATACAGTTTAACGTTTACTTCATATATATTCGAGCTGCTAAGGCTACGTCCCGCATTGACGTCAACCCTAGATACAATAGGTAAAACGCGACGTCTTAACTCCCGCGGTATTCTCAACACTGTTATACCGTTATTTTAAGTAATTTTTCTATACTGGTTTGTAATGTTTTTTCTGTACTGGTTTGTAATGTTTTTTCTGTACTGGTTTGTAATGTATGTTCCGTTATGTGCGATTTGTTAATCTGCTGATGGAAATAAAAAAGGGGGAGGGTTCATAATTTAAAAAAAAAAGTTTATTAATGTACCCATCACATTTGTTTGCGCCAGTCCGATTTCATGAACCTCGTCAAAAGTTGTCGTACGTCATAGCTTAATGTTTTTCGTTATTTGAAAAATTAGATGTAAATGGCAGATCTTTGATTGTGCTTGATAAAATTCTAAAGACACAATCCTATTGTTGTCATCCAGATGTGTTTTGGCTATATGTGTCTTTTGGAATGTTGTCTCATTAATGGTTACCCGACATCTCGTTAATACATAGTATGGAAATATGAAAATTCTTGTTTCTATTGTCTTTATTTGTTATGTTTTTAAACTTTACAGCTCTTTAAATGTTAATTCACAAGTAATCCTAAAAGCACAAAACACAAATAAAGGCTGTTGTGGTGTCCTTACTATATTTAATATCTGCGTTGTATCGATCTGAAGAGTTAAGCCCTTTTCATCTGATTTTTATAGTTTGTTCTTATGTTGTACTATTACACTACTGTCCCAGGTTAGGGGGAGGGTTTGGCTCCAGCAAACTAGTTAAACCCCGCCACATTATATATGTGCCTGTCTCAAGTCAGGAGCCTGTAATTCAGGATTGTCATTTGTTGCTGTTTCTCATATTTGTTTTTCGTTTGTTGTTTTGTATGGTTTGATCTTGTGTGGTGCCGTTGCACCTCTATCCCAGGTTTAGGAGGGTTGGCGCCTTCAAACTAGTTTAACCACGTCACATTATATATGTGTCTGTTCCAAGTCAGGAGCCTGTAGTTCAGTGATTGTCGTTGGTTCATGTCTGTCATATTTGTTTTTCGTAAATTGTTTTGTTATAAATTAGGTCGTAAGTTTTCTTAATTGAATTGCTTCATATTTTTCCTGTCGGGGCTTTTTATAGCCGACTATACGGTATAGGTTTTATTTTCTCATTGTTAAAGGCCGTACAGTTGCCTGTAATTGCTAACATCCACTTCATTTGAACTTTGGTGGATAGTTATCTCATTGGCAATAATATCACATCTTCATATTTCTTTGGTCATTGAAATAATTAAAAAAAGAGTCGTCCAGCAATTCGTCAATTCATGAAGTTTCACTTTTAAGGATATCATTCGTATGGTGGAAACTGAAATTGTAAGTGTACTTTTTGTTCATTTTTTGAATGGTTGTCTATGATGTCGTGTTCTATAGAAGAGTTGGGAAAAGTAGTACTATATATATACTCTGGAATACGCAGAATATTTTTAACCACACCCACAACAATCACCAAATATGTTGGCAAGCTGAAGTCTAGACTATTTGAAATTTACAAGTTCATAATTAGGCTTTGTTTCAGATAAGTCTTAGAATCACATGTCGAGATACATGAGAATTAACATTCAAAGGCAGAGATATATACATTTGTACTCATATGGATGGGTCGAAATGGTTATTATACGTATTCCTTTTATCATTATAATTTTTTTTATTTGTTTTGTTTTAAAACTTAACAAAAGTTAATAACTTACATCAGTTATGGCCTTCAGGTCTATGAATTTAAACTAAGACCAATGCATGTTTATTGTTTTATATATATATATAGCCTGATATAGAGAAAAACTTAATGGAAGTTATTTATCCACGATTCCTTGGACATCTGGAGAAGTTGCTAGACAAAAACAACGGAGAATGGTTGGTTGGTGATAAGGTATAACATTTGCTGTTAGATATGAAATGGTGATTAGTTATTTTATAGTTTCTGGTTAATTTGTTCAAAACTTTTGTTAAACTCGAGACAGTGCAGAGCTTAATATAACAAAAAACTATATACAGAAATTTTCTACGAGCATTGAACCATGAAACTAACACTATATAATTTCGGTTCCTAAACGCTTTTCTGAATTTATTTTCATCACGAACGCTCAAATCCCAAGAGCTATATGATCAAAAGGGATATAAAAGAATATACAACTGAAATCCACTTAAGGTCAACTTTGCTTGAGGGAGTAAGAACCTTAGTTTGTGAAAAATTTCTAAATTTTCCCCCGGAAAATTTATGATGAAAGTTATGTTATAAATCGTGTCAGTTCCGAACAATGACTACTGAGCTGATAACCCTCGAGGACTAGTAGTTATCCAGCAGCGGTTTCTACCCAGTGCTAAAAAATAAAAAAAGAATATAGTTTTGGTGCGTGCGAAGCGACCTCCTGGATTTACCTTCATTTATGTCTTCGTTGTAGTTTAGAGCCTACCTACAGTTTCTGTCTTCGTTGTAGGCTGTATTGTCGAAATAAAGCTAGACCCTACGGTTTATGTCGTCGGGGTAGGTTGCACTGTGATACTTTTGAATACTTGGTAAAGTATTATTATTTCTTTGTAGACAGTTACCCATGTATTTTTTTCTTATAGCTATCTGTAGCAGATTTGGCATTCTTTGTAAGAACAGACTTACAGCAAAGAAAGGCGATTCTGTATTTGAATCTTCACCGAAAATGAAAAAAACATTTGGAAAAAGTAGCAAACATTCCAGGGGTACAAAAGTGGCTTGAGGAGCGTCCAGTAACGGATATGTAATCTGATACTTAACTCTTTTATATTATAACTGACATACAATTGCTTCGTTTCCATTTTTTATGGCCCCGCAACAAAGTTGTCGGATCCCAATCCGTTATTCCGTTATTCTGTCATTCTGTCATTCTGTCATTCCGCAACGAACAGGTATACGGACTTTTTTCCTAACGCCTTCACATATGAGCTGATTTTTAGTATGTGAATCTACTATGATGAGTTACAGATCGAGTTTACGTTTGGTTCCTCTCCATTGATTTTTTCTGAAAAAACTAGTCAAAACATTTACTAAATTTTATCATCGGTATAAGGACATCATTCGTAAATATAGCTCAACATGCAGACTTCTTATACGTTCAGGTATTTCACATCCAATTTTTTATGGAAATATTCTTTATAAATCACAAAAATGTCAGTATTCACCTCTGAAGCTAACAAAACCTTTAAATAGACTTATTAAGAAGGGATATAGTTACGATACTGTTGTCAGGTCATTAAAGATTGCATATTTTGGCGTTAATATTGATTCACTTATAGGGTCTTTGCATCGGCACTAAACACATTTATTTAAAAACCAGTTGTTGGCATGACACGGGTTATGTTCTTCTCATATATGTTATGATACTAAACCCCTAACGGGAAGGATTGTGCCTGATATTCATATGATGAAGACATAATCTTTCAATCAGTTTAATTGAAGTCTGGAGCTGGCATGTCAGTTAACTGCTAGAAGTCTGTTGTTATTTATATATTATTGTCATTTTGTTTATTTTCTTTGGTTACATCTTCTGACATCAGACTCGGACTTCTCTTGAACTGAATTTTAATGTGCGTATTGTTATGCGTTTACTTTTCTACATTGGCTAGAGGTATAGGAGGAGGGTTGAGATCTCATAAACATGTTTAACCCCGCCGCATTTTTGCGCCTGTCCCAAGTCAGGAGCCTCTAGCCTTTGTCAGTCTTGTATTATTTTTAATTTTAGTTTCTTGTGTACAATTTGGAGTTTAGTGTGGCGTTCATTATCACTGAACTAGTATATATATTTGTTTAGGGGCCAGCTGAAGGACGCCTTCGGGTGCGGGAATTTCTCGCTGCATTGAAGACCTGTTGGTGACCTTCTGATGTTGTCTGTTCTATGGTCGGGTTGTTGTCTCTTTGACACATTCCCCATTTCCATTCTCAATTTTATTTCTTTGGACTTTGAACATTTTGTGAAAATAACAGTAATACCGAATTTTTTCTGAATGCCTTCACATATTGAGCAGATTTTTAGTATGTGCGTCTACTATGATGAGTTAGAGATCGTGTTTACGTTATGTGTGCCGAAATTACGGGCTTCGGACTATGGAAATTTCGTGAAAATAACAGTTATATAGGCTTTCATTCCTAAATTTACAAGGGGTAGGGGGCATTCGTCTCGTTCCGACACATCTATACAGGCAAAATTTGCTAACGTGAAATTAACATGTATCAAACATGAAATTCACGTGAAAATTTTCACATGCGATTCACCTCAAACGAGCTTATACATGATACTCACGTGAAAATTTTCATGTGAATTTCACGTGAATTGAGATTCATCTGAATCTCGCGTGAAATTTTTCATGATTTTGATTAAATTTAAAAAGTTAGATGTTATTTGAATTACGTTATTTTAAAAATTATGGTGAATACAATCATGACAATAAACATAACTTGACAAATAAAACTAACCACTATCGCTTACTAATAATCCTGACTATATGTATTACATGAACTGGTTGCCATTAGAAATGAAAATATAAACATTCCAACTAACAAAAGCATATGCTTACACATGCAACCAAATATAAAGCACTAGATGCTAATACCAATATGAGGCTCTTATCTATAGAATTACACAAACATTGTCAAGATTACAAACCACAACGTAATACATTAAAAGATATAAGAAGCCAGCTGACAACATGTTCTAGAAAATTATTTGCAATTAATATTTCATTCCAAATCCATTTTCACAAAACATCTTACAGTATTACTACATCTGGAGATTAGTAATAACAACACTTAACCTGTACCGTCAAAACTAATTGCTTATTATAAGACAAAAACCAGATAAGATATTCATCACTTCTATACATATAAGATGTAATATTCTCATATTTGAACGGCCTACTGTAGTAGTCCATTTTGTCAAGCAGTAATCCTCAAAAGTAAGTAATACGTTTTTCTTATCAAGTTGAGTATAACATCACAAACTATTACATAACTGTCAAGACACAGTATGCATTTTAAAACTACTTGCATTGTCATAAACAGTAAACAATCATATTCCTCAAAACAAAGGAAAAGTGTTTGTATTGCTAATCTAGCTATTATATATATATAAACTCACATATGATATAAT
Source organism: Mytilus californianus (assembly GCF_021869535.1). NCBI lineage: Eukaryota > Metazoa > Mollusca > Bivalvia > Mytilida > Mytilidae > Mytilus > Mytilus californianus. The sequence continues at coordinate 3,245,742 of NW_026262581.1, forward strand.
ATTATAAGAATTTTGAAGAGTCGAAAAAGGATGAACGGATCGTATAAACCCGAAGGCAAATATAATACAAGCCCAAACGAAAAAATATAAATAAGTCTGAATTGATAACAACGTTCAAACCTATGATTGCGTTAGATAAAAACCGCAATTTTTATACGTGTGCATGCAAAACAAATTTCTTGGTAGTGGGGTTAAAATACAGCACAAACAACATTTTCCAAAAGACCAAAAAAGTGAAAAAGTATATTTTAACAAAACACATTTGACTAGCAGGTCGAACAACGGATGTTCTTAGACCCTGCTGACTGCCATGACGATTGCCAAATAAACGGACCACAAGATGTAACACAATGGATCTTAATTAAATTAATTTAATACCAAACAGAAAACAATAAACTTGCGGAAAAGATGGTATACCGCAAACATGAGGTGCAAAAATGTGTACACCATATCCGGATTTCGACAATTAATGTCTCTTCAGTGATGTTTGGAATCGAAACGGTATTTGGAAAGGCCATATAATTTACCTCAATTTGGGATTGACTCTTGAATTTTGAAGAGTCGAAATAGGATGAACGGATCATATAAACCCGAAGGCAAATATAATACAAGCCCAAACGAAAAAATATAAACAAGTCTAAATTGAAAACAACGTTCAAACTTATGATTGCCTTGGATAAAAACCGCAATTTTTATACGTGTGCATGCAAAACAAATTTCTTTGTAGAGGGGTCTAAATACAGCACAAACATATATATGTATATATCATATCATATGTGACTATAAAGCCTCCTTCCATCATAACCCTGATCCACCAATACTACAACTAAAAACAGAAACCAGGAGAAAAAAAAACCACTATATATTCATATTGCTTGGAGTGCAAGATTCCAATAAAAAAACCTATACCCACAAACCACCTATCTCAATATAATCAGCTAAAATACGGCAAGTTTTTTTAGAAAAGCTATTACTTGTATTGCCAATAGTTAACAAGTTCCGGGTCGAATCCGATACCGATACCAATAGTTACCTATTACCTAATCCGTACATTCCGCATGTGTCAGGAGCACTATTGGGATTTGCTATATACACGGGTCATAATTACACATAAACTTCGTCATTATACAGGGTTGACACTACTTTTTCAATCATTGCCACATTGTTTCCGGTTGTATTATTTTAATCAACACGACTTTATAAGATGACAATACGAATACTTAAAAATCCAGACTTAAAATAAGGCGTAGGTACAATAATAAGTTTCAGGTCGACGGGTTCAAACAGAAATATATTGAAAGCAGAGAAAACCGTGCATCTAATAATCAGCATGACTTTATCAGATGACAATACCAATACTAAAAATCCAGGCTAAAAATAAGGTTTATACACAATAAGATACTTTAATTCAGTCACGGACCCCCGAAACATGTGTGTTCTAGTATGTATGAATCGAAACTATAATTTCCGTTTCAATTTGAACACAATGTAGTTTGAAAAGATTGATCAAGGTACCATTTGTTTAGGAGGAAAAAGACTCTTCTTTTTATAACATGTACATACATGGCACATTTTGGTGCTGACAAGTAGTTCTTTGATAATCTCTATTTAATTTATTCACAATCTTTTTACAATGTTTCAGACAAGATTTAGGGCTAGGAATATTGTTTAGCCGCCTGTCTACTGAGTATTGTTGAAGACCATATGTCGACGTACTCATAATTGACCTAAGAACATTTCATTAATTTTCAAATTTTGCTTTTGTAAGAGAAACAAATACAGAGGAAAGTGCCAGTGGTGATCGATATAATTTTTATTTTGATCAATGATTTCTGATAAATGACAAAATCAACACACAAAGGTAACATTAATTGTACATGTAAACAAAGACATACACTTGAACACCAAACATAAACGTATCAGTGAAAAATTTCGGGGTTCACCGTTCTGTCTTTGGTCTCGTTTCCAACCATCTTTTGATTTTCGGAACAGCTTTGATTCTTTCGTGATGTTTGTTGAATTCCTCTGGAAAAGTCAGTTTTTCGTGTTTCCAAACGGCTAAAACCTCTTGTGTGAAGTCAAATACGGCTAGATCTGCCCATGTTAACTAAAAAAAAACAACACCCGATATACATTGAACTTAATTCAAATGTAGACTGCTTATAACATAAACTATAAAAAAAATATATAGGCTGTCAGGTGAATATATGACACTATTTTCATTTTCGCATTCTTTTTCCGTTTGTGAAATATAAGCGTCTTTTTTGACAAACATATTTTAAATATTTTGTCGGATTTCACAAAACAAAAAATACACATGTTTTCATTAACGTCAAATATGCAATTACGAGAAGTATAGCTTTGATATTCAAATCCATATTTTCAATTCATTCTTCATTTTTTTCTCATCTAGAATATGCATGAAATATTGGCGGCTGGATATTAAGCGAACAAAAAGCAATCAATCATTCAATATCATATCAACTAGTAATACTGTAGTGATATTGACAAATGGAGTAAATAAAGGCAACACTAGTATACCGCTTTTCAATAGTTATAAGTCGATTAAGCGAAAACAAAATAAATCCGAGTAACAAACATAAAAATAAGAAGATGTGGTATGATTGATAATGAGACAACTCCCCACAAGAGACCAAAATGACATAGAAATTAACAACTATAGGTCACCGTATGGCCTTCAACAATGAGCAAAGCCAAAACCGCATAGTCAGCTATAAAAGGCCCCGAAATGACAAATGTAAAACAATTCAAACGAGAAAACTAACGGCCTAATTTATGTACATAATAATGAACGAAAAACAAATATGTTTCACAGCAACAAACAACTTTACTTTATGTTTATTTTCATGTTCGTTTTGGTGTGAGTAAAGTTAATAAAAATATTTGAAGAACAAAATTAATTGTTACTTACATCATTTCCAACAAGATAATCTCCTCCATTATCTTTTAACGTCTTCTCGATAAATAACATAAATTTGTGCAATATCTCCTCAGCTAGATGTTTGCTAATGTCTGCCTGAAATATTTTCAACATTCCTTCAGTTCATAAAATATGTTAAAAATGGTAAACACAGACCTTAATCACATATATGTAATTGATTTTGTTTTTGAAAAATTAAAACATTAACTAAATATCTATAGCTATATATGTACAGTTATGAGAACGAATGATCCTACATCCTGTCAATACTGTTTATTTATATTTTGACATTGCACAAAGTCGTGCGTTTCTCAGACTATTTATGACGCCATTACACTTAATTCGATGAAAGTATACAAGTGATACTTTAGTTTGGGAAAACATGATTTATTCATTATATAGTTGTAATTGGCTTTGAACTAAATTTCAGTAACTGCGACTACTCTTATTTCGGTGCTTTGTGTCTATTGCTTTTATGTTAGTTGGTATTGTGCCTCGTACCGATCTTTTGAGTTTTAAGCCAATTGCGACTGATTTTTACAGTTATGTTTGTGTTGTTACACCAAAGTTCCAGGTTAGGGGAGGGTTGAACACTCACACACATGTTTAACCCCGCCACATTCTTTATATGCCTGTCCCTAGTCAGAAGCTTGTAGTTCAGTGGTTGTCGTTGGTTCATGTCTGTCATAATTGTTTTGTTATAAATTAAGAGGTTCGTTTTCTCGTTTGAATTGTTGTACATTATCATGTCGGGGCCTATTATATATTATTATACGGTATAGGTTGTTCTCATTGTTGAAGGCCGTACAGTGGTCTATAATTGCTTACTATCACTTCATTTTAACTCTGGTTGATAGTTGTCTTATTGACAATCATGCCATAACTCCTCATTTTCATATAGAAATTTTCTATGAAAAAGAAGTAGCAAATTTATATTATCTTTTATCAAATACACATAGAATAATGTCATTTCAGGAAAAAAAATGTTTAAAATTTAAAATATTTTCCCCAATTAACTGTTATATTTTACCTTTTTAGCTTCATCCTTTTCAAAAATGTACTTTCGAAGTTCTGGTCTAACATCACAATGAATAGTATCTATGATAATATCACACATTGTATTTTCCATATTAGTCTTCCCATATAAACCTGAAATAAGTCGATAGTGTAAAATCAATAAATAATCAGATCGGATCTGTTTGGTTTGTTTGTTTCTTAGGTATTAGCATGGTAAGTTTTATTTTGTTTTGCATTGTATAATTTGCTAATTTTCAAAGAATTTTAAAATTGGATCTGCCTTTTATTTTTTTTTTTACCAAATGACATTTGATTATGACCCAAGCAAAAAACACTTCGGTATGAAAACATATACGGTTGGACCAAAAAAGAATTCTGCGAGTACACTCAGATCTGTACTTAGTGTCTTTTCGTTGTGGGGATGTATAAGTACCCTGCCAAGTCCACTCTATGTTTTGTTAGATGTATTTCTGCTTTGTATCCGTCTGATGAGTTAAGCCCTTTTCAAATGATTTTTATAATGTGTTCTTATGTTGTACTGTAACGCCACTGTCCCAGGTTAGGGGAGGGTTGGCGCCTTCAAACTAGTTTAACCCCACCACATTCTGTATGTGCCTATCCCAAGCCAGGAGCCTGTAATTCAGTGGTTGTCGTTTGTTGCTGGATATCATATTTGTTTTTCGTTCATTATTTTTTACAAAAATCAGGCCGTTAGTTTTCTAGTTTGAATTGTTTTACATTTGTCATTTCGGGGCCTTTTATATCTGACTATGCGGTATGGGTTTTACTCATTGTTGAAGGACGTACGGTGACCTATAGTTGTTAATTTCTGTGTCGTTTGGTCTCTTGTAGAGAGTTGTCTCATTGACAATCACATCTTCTTATTTTATATCTACAGTTGAATCAACGTTATAAATATATGTTATTCCATTTTAAATTATCTTTTTGATTTCATACCTCTTCTCTTCGCAATATAAGTGCATTTGTCACATGCTTGCCAAAGGGGATTGAAGCAAGAAGGAGTGTGGTTTTAAAAATGTTTAATGACAAATACTCCGATCCAGTCAAAAGTCCTAAAACAGTGTACAAAATGTATATGTCTTGTTTTTATTCACTAGCGCTGGGTCGAAAAAAAGTGTTGACTGCTAGTCCCCGAGGGTAGCATAAGCTGCGTAGTCCGTGCTGCTTCTGTACTGACATGATTTGTAACATTTTTTTTCTGAAATCCCTCGTTGACAAATTAAGGAATAATTTTAAAAGGTTAAGGCTCAAACTCCCACAATTAAAGTTCACCATATATGAATTTTATTTCTTTTGGACCCCTCGAAGAGTTGTTTGAACAAGCAAGAGTTTTTAAACGAACAGAGAGCATGGTACTCACTCTACACGGAAAAGCATATTAAAAAAATTATTAGGTTTGTTCGAACGTGTATGGCGGGTTATCGCAAAACAAGATGTCTGCCCTATCCAACATACCCTCTTTTTAATCTTGTCTGGAATTTGTATGGAATATTTGCGACTAAAATTAAAGCAAAACACTATTAAAAAGTAAAATAACAAAAATACCAAACTCCAAGGAAAATTCAAAACGGAAAGTCCCTTATCAAACGGCAAAAACTCAAACACATCAAATGAATGGAAAACAACTTTCATATTCCTGACTTGGTACAGGCATTTCCTTATGTAGAAAATGGTGGATTAAAATTGGTTTTATAGGTAGCTAAACATCTCACTTGCATGAAAGTAGCATAAAATTCCATTATATTGACAACAATGTGTGAACAAAACAAACCGACATATTAGGTAAAAATATCAAAAATTGGGATACAGCATGCAGTCAACATTGTGTTATAATCTTAATCACTATAAAAGCAAACAACTATTTCAACAAAGAAAAACAAAATGGCAAAGCACATAAGCAAAAATGAAAGACAAAAATACAAAAAAATATGACCAAAGCACAATAACACAATGCCGGGCTGTAAAAATACCGAGCCACGCCAAGAGGATATTACCAAAAATAGACTAATCAGTAAAGGTTAATAATCTACAAACTGTTATTCAGTGGTTGTCGTTTGTTGCTGTATATAATATTTTTTTTTCGTTCATTATTTTGTACATAAATCAGGCCGTTAGTTTTCTCGTTTGAATTGTTTTTCATTTGTCATTTCGGGGCCTTTTATAAATGACTATGCGGTATGGGCTTTGCTCATTGTTGAAGGCCGTACGATGACCTATAGTTGTTAATTTCTGTGTCATTTGGTCTCTTGTGGAGAGTTACATCTCATTGGCAATCATACCATATCTTCTTATTTTATAAAGACAAATAAAAGAACACTATAACACGTAACTAAGATGATAAACAACGTCAGTACCTAGAATCTATACTTCAAGACCATCATGTATTATTTGTGAAGTTGATACGGAATATTTATCAATAAGGTCTTGGTATCTTCCGATGAACTTCTCTAGAAAAAGGACGAGACGTTCTTTGACATAACCCTGGTTCATCAACTTTCTGCTCAGACACTGGTGACGTTTTATTAAGTCTGAGTAGCAGCTGCAAGCTCTTGAATACTGAATGAGTTGGGAAATGTATATCCTATATGCAGGTGAAGTTGGTATACTGCTGCTAAGGTGGAGGAAATTGATAATTTCAATATTAAAATCGTCTCGTTTGTCATAGATTCTGGTAATGAGATGACCGCTTATGTCAAATTCGAGATATAAGTCTAAAAATGAGGCGGATGATGCCTTGTCTGTTGTTTCTTTAATTTTTAGTTCTGGAGAATATTTTAATGGAGCCCAATCAGAAAAGTTTGGATTGTTAATGGAAAGAACATCATCAATACATCTGAGTGTGAAATTAAATGATCTGGCTCCTTGAAATCAAAGTCCATCATACCAAGAAAGTTATATAACCTCCTTGATCATACTAACAAAATATCTATTAAATTACTATCAATCAGTAATTAATCTTGAACTGTCGATATTTTGTATGTTAAGAAACTAGATACGTAAAACTTAAACTATAGTGGTCTCTATGGTAGGTCAGAATTTTTAAAGGGCCACGGCTCCAGAGATGAACATTCTTTGTATAAACCATCTCCGGATGGGAAAATTAACACAGATTCCACACGCAATTAGGGTTTAGCGTGTGAGTCTTTTGAGGAAGTTATTTGACACTATAAATGATATGATACAATAATATTTTGCATGTAATTTCATACAAAACTATCAATATATTTTGAGGTTTAGTCGGTGATTTGTTTAGTTATTTATATTACCAAATTCTCTGGCGAGATACCTCTCGATAGCTCTTGATTGAGGAATCAACTTCCCATTTACTGATAAAATCGGGACTTGTCCTAGTGGTGTAGCTAAAATGAAAAATGAATACGTCATGTTATGTGTAGTAATTAACATTTTCGATCGGATGCCCAAAATGCAAGAACATAGAATTTCATATCTTCACAAGATACGGAAATCCCTCAACTATTTGACGATGTTCAGATAAAAACATTAAGTGTGTTTAGCTTAAATTAAAAAATGTTTTAAAGAGCAATTCGTGAATGAGTGCATCCTCTAATTAGTTGTCGGCCTGGGACTATTATACTAATATAGTATAATAGTCCCAGTGTCGGCTGAGTTTAATTTTGCACTTTCTGATAGCTATAGTTTGTTCCAATTGTAATATTTATATTTTGTAAATATTGACCTCTGGTTAATTTGGATTTATAACTGTTTATTTGTGTACAGAGAAAATTAATGACGCAAGGCTAATTTGACAAATGGTTAGTTTTATTATCTGCAGTTAACAATGAACTGTCAGATGTAATTAAGACAAGTAACGATGTCTTGGGGTGTAGGGTAATACAATTTAGTTATGCCTATTTGTTTTGTCTAGAGTGAAAGTAATCAAGATATGGTATGATTGCCAATGAGATGTAACTCTCCACAAGAGACCAAATGACACAGAAATTTGAGCAAATTTCTGATAAAAAGGTCAGTTGGTCAAGATACTGGCAGATTGTGTATCAGCTGTGATAATGTAAGGATGTGATTTTCCTTGAAGTCTTGAATTAGTTAGATTGTGATGGACTTGTGTACTAGTATATGTTTTAACTTTGTAAGCTAACTTTGTCAATAAGAAAAATTGAAATATATCTCAGACAATACATACATCAAGTATATCTAACATATACTTTTAATCATAGAAATCCATAAAGGCATTTACAGGCAGTGATACAATTTACTTTATATATAAGTTGAAAGTTAAACTCTCGGAAAGAATTCAATAAATGAAAAAAAGATAATGTCCCGTAACTACAAGAATGCCGGTTCACTTGACAAAAAAGTTAACTATGTAGATGTTAATTTTCTAGGTTAATAGGTGTTATGATAAAACGAATTTGTAAATCAACAATTGTTATTAAAAACAATGTGCACAGTAAACGATATGTGTACGTTTCTTTACAAATGGAGACTGTATAATATGCAGTGTGTGGAGATGAGATGCTAATTTAAAAGTAGTAACACGGACATTTTAAGTACAATTACACATAAACATTACGCAAATAATCAAGGTAAATTATACATGTTAAATCTAAATCTTACTAGGTTTAATTGAAGGCCATTCTTCAAAGGTAATTCTGCAGTCTTCATATGCTTGATCAGCCGCAGCAAATAGCAGTCTTGACACTTCCCCGCGTGCTCGTATGTTAAAGTAGGTTAGTTTATATACTGCCATTTTGACGAGTCAGTCGCTAAAACATGTACTATCGCTTTTATCTATCATACATGTGTGACACTCAGTAGATGTTAAATGTTTACACATTTTCACCTGGTATAAACATCGTGTGCATGAGTATAGGTTATGATAAATCTTAATTTAAGAATTTAATGCATCTTTTTATAATTTTATTTGGGTGTGAAAGCTTTAACCGAGGCACTTTTTGTTTGAAGCGCGTGCAGTTATAGCTGTTGTATATTACGATATATATGTATGTTTTATTAGAATCTGATTGGCTTGACAACACTCGCAAGGCAATCCAATATCATATTTTATTTCCGTATAAATACAGCTATGACGTCTTACAAAATCATTTTGTCTCCTCCTGGACTCGAACCCGGTACTTCTGTGTTACAAGGCAGCGCTCTAACCGACTGAGCCAAAGAAGTACTTCCCTAGCTCAATCGCTTACGGCTGACTAAGAATTTACTAAAGAAGGGAAGCAATCCCGTCACAATATAATGGATCGAGCAAAGGTGTCTCGCTTGTATTCTAATCTGCCGTAAAGTTGGACAACGAATAATGATACTAGTACCTGGCGTTAGGCATGAAAGACAAAAAATAGGCTTCTTTTCATAAACTTTTGCGTATAATAATGACGAATACGTCTTTACTCCAGCGAGACAAAACGAAATCTCCATGCAGGAAATTGAATTTTTAGTCATTAAATAACAACGCAGCGTACTAGCTCACGATAAAGAAAACACTTAAAATGGTGTTTCAAGCAATTTACAAACAAATTAAACAAACATGATTAAATTTTGAAAGAACACATTACCAAATATGATAATAATCATAAAATTCTACTACAGGACCAAACGAAAAACAAACAGAACACAAACAAACGAAATTTCTATTTATTTTTAATTAAAACTATTAAAAATAAAATACATAAGCTAAAACGAAACAGAAATAGATAACAAAACAAATGAAAATCGAAATTGTGATTTATGGATATTTAATTCCACATTTATCAAACAAACATCTCTTTTGAAATGCATTTTGTCATTCATATAATTGATAACTGAATTATTAAACTAACTTCGTGAACAAATTATTCATAGGAAGTGCACATGAGAGACGATACGCGATTAAAAGTTTACCTGCAATGAAGACACAGACACATTGTTCATTTATTTTTCCTTCGTATTATGGGAATATGAAGATTTGTTCCGCCAAGCAGTCGTGCTTACCGCATTATATTATTTACTTTGCACCTCAACGAATTATTAACTTGAAAATATTCTCAGGGTCGGAAAGCATTTATCGTTACCTACCGCTGAGTTGGCATCAAACTTCTGCGGCCGTAATATACAATTCTCAATTTACAATTTCATCAAATATCATGGAAACATGGATAAAACCTTTTGAAAAGATGACAAAAAGTTACAGGAACAGTCTACCACTATGAGCCGCTTTGTACGCAAAACGAACTTAGTTTTGAGAAAAAAAAATCTGGTCAGTTTTCTTTGGACATTGAAAACTATCGTAAAACTGTTTTATAGATTTAGAACCTTTTCCGTGGATGGTATGTTAGACTCAGATCCGGTAACTTTTTCTAATCGACGTCTGAATTCTGATGTTACAATCTCAAATCGAAGTCCAAATCATTTATCCTCTTATAGACATACATTTTAAATGTATTATAAAAATAAGGAGATGTTGCCAATGAGGCAACTATCCACCAAAGTTCAAATGAAGTGGATGTGAGCAATCATAGGCAACCGTATGGCCTTCTACAATGAGAAAAACCCATACCGTATAGGCACATAAAGAATGTGGCGGGGTTAAACATGTTTGAAGGCGCCAATCCTCCCCTTACCTAACAGTACAACATAAGAACAAACTAAAAAATTCAGTTGAAAAGGGCTTAACTCATCAGATCGATACAAAGCAGAAAAACATTTAACAACTAGATGTGTCGGAACGATCGCTCGCAAAAAAAGCTTGAAGCATTTTAGGAGTCGAAATTTTCAAAGTCCGAAGCCCGCAATTTCGGCAAAAATCAGCGGACCCAAGCATAAACTCGATCTGTAACTCATCATAGTAGACTTACATGATAAAAGTCAGCTCAATATGTGAGAGCGTTAAGAAAAAAAAGTCTGTATAACTATATAACGCTATAAGTCAGCGGGGCAATAAAAACACAGACCGGGCACTCTAATTTGATACTCCTCTAATCGTCAACCAATATTATTTATTAATAAATATTTGTTTCCGGTTCTGTAGTAATCGTCTTCGTTTTATTCTGTTATATATATAGAACAAATGTAACAAATTAGGGGTTTTGCTTTAATACTAGCGCTTTCAAATGGATGGATATGGGATAAATGACAACGAAGCGACATCTTATATGGACAATGAAAATGTTCACACAGAAAGTGCTGATCAAATCTTTCTTTATTGTCCTAGTAATTCCATTCATGTTCAGTTTTGTTGCATTTTAAGGGGTTTCTCCTACTGTTACTGTATTAAGAATGATGATGATCTCAAATTGTGTTAATTCATGATTTTGTCAACTTTCAAGTTCGTTTTGCTGCGTGTCCGCCAAACACACGATATTCAGGAGTAAGAGCATAGATTGGATGACTCGGGTTATAATAATGTGTCTGTTTCTTTTTGTGGACTATTACAATGTGAGGTAGCACACATTTTGAACAAGTACATTTATCATTCGCAGTTTAATAGCGTTCCTCGATGGCGACCAAAGGCGATTGACCTCTAAATTTTCAGGTTCTAGCATAAGGTGCAAATGTTTTAGTGTAACACACTGATGCTGTATATTGGTGTATGCTTCTAGAGAGGTGGTAGTTAGAATGGCTCTTTCACTGCCGCTGGCTAGCTTAATTTGTAGGTAAAGAGAAAGAAGAGTGCGTAAGTTTTCCGGTCAGTAAATTGCCTCCGCACTATCAAAACATGGTAACTCGGACCTTGTGCACTATGCATAAATGTAGAGAATCTCGGAGTAGCAAGAACCTAAGAGATGAAGAGTGTGGACCAATCGGCTTGTGGATATGCCCTAGCGCTTATTAACCTTGTCCCAGCTACGTGTTAATAGCCGGATAGATGAAGGTCGTTAGCTTTGGGAGGTAATTCATCTAAGTGAAGAAAACTTTGATTTAAAATGTGAGTAGTTTGACTAGTCAGTCTTTGTCGGCAACTGAACTAAAGGAAAGAAACACAGAGCAAAAATTATCTGGCTTTCCAGGTTGGGTATTGAGCGACAGGCCAACAACATATCCTCATAAAAAACCAAAGTTACAGAAACGCGATCAGGAAGAATGACCTTTCCGATGGTAACAAACGAGGTTCAACCGGAAAATAAACCGCAGTTGGCAGGTTCAATGAATGATGTTAGCAAAACCCAGAACCAATTGGAAGCAAACACAAAAGAGAGTTTCCTTGATTTACCCAAGAAAACCAGAACAAACAGCAGGGGGTAACTGAAATGAACAAATATGGAATTTTGTAGGTGCAAAGGATGTGCGGTCTTGAAGATGGATATTCCTAAATTCCATTGAAATACCATTTTAAAGAAAGATACAGTGTATGAACTTCTTCAATGTCTTTTTTCTATACATAGACATGATGCAATTGCAAAATTTTACAAGCAATTTGGTAATACCTGAATTGTAAAATCTGATGATGTAAAGTCACCCCTGGCTCTGCGATTAATTTCACGAGATTATATGATTCAAAACCACTACTCCGAGATTATAACTTGAGCATTCGGTTGAAATCTATGTGTTTTGTACATTTCATTTTGCCCAAATACAGACGAATGCAAATATCGATGCATCAGTCAGAAGTATTTAATGGGCAAATGTTGTAACATGAAATAAAAAAGAAAAAGAAATTAAAAGATTAAAAGCAATGAAAATAGATAAAATAACATTCATTCTTTGAAGACAAGTTCAAATAAAAAACAAATATTCCTTTTCCATATATCAGAACCACATAAATAATTGTGAGTACCAAGAATAGGCGTCACGGAATGTTTTATATAAGCCAAAAGCAATTGAAAATATTGATTTGTATTAGAATATTTCTTTTATTTTATGTTAGACGTTTTGGGCGGCCAATTTTAAAAGTAATAAAACTTTTCGGAGAAAAGACAATGATAGTCATGTAGGTATTTGCTGTTGCCTTCGATTGAAAGCAGAAAGTAAAAATAGGGCTTTGTACCACAAATTATTTGATTGAGGAGGCAAACGTATTCAAAAGGAGGAATGTATAAATATTTCATACACATCATTACCAAAAATTAAATATGTTTATACTCAACATTTTTTCTAATTTGCGACTTAAGCCCAAGTGCTGTGTTAAAACTCTACGACTCATAGAGTATACAATGTCAACTATCTCACGATTCAAAAGTTTGAAAACTGCTGAAAATTTACAAAGTTGAACCGGGTTCAAAATGACTATCATTGGTGGCATCGCTTGTGAACCGACAACTGAATACAGACTATGTGAATACAGTAATGACGTAGTTAAGTTTATCTGTAAGAATCGGATTATCGAGAGATGCGGAGGCTTTCGCTTTCATTGGTCAGATTAGTTTGTTTTATCAGCGATAAATTCATGCCATCCTGAAAAATACTATTTTGTCAACGATCGATCATATGACACCAACCCTTAGTTATTGATAGCTTGTGTTTTGTCTGTCTACGTAATTTTTTAGTGTTTTATTTTAACAATTAGATGTTATTTTAAAATTGTTTAACTTTTTTGTTATATCATTCACTTATCTTCAGTTCTAGGTTATTCATTATGACTGTCTTGTTATTTTGACTTAAAACATGCAGAATAAATATAATGCCAATCACTAAATATGGTAAAATACATTGATAAAAGTACAAGAATTTTAAGTTGTACTCCTTAAAAACCATTTGGAGGACGTCGTTTCACAAGTTCCAACTACATTTTACTTATCAATTTGTACAAGTATTACCGCCATGTCACTGGGATTTAATAGCAAGATTTCCTTTATGATCTACTTTGATTAGAAGAAAAAGACCTTAAGTAGTTAAGAAATCTATTTGAACCACATATTACATAGTGTGAGTGGCAATATTATTTTAACAGTCAATATCTGTTTTCGCCATTGCTCTTCGGACATTGAAATAATACTATTTTCTATAGAATATGGAATAAACCGTTCAAATGATGATTGTAGAGAGAAATCTAAGCTCTCTGAAATGAATTTTAGAAATGGGGATCTTTTTTTATATATGCACAGTATATTAGCATTTCTTTTACAGCACTTTCATTTTGGTCTGATCTTGCAAATACACTTTGGAGTAAGCTCAAATTTGATGTCTGAACGACTGTCTTTTATTTTTCGTATTCAGTCGCTGTTTTCCTTTTTTCATTCTTGAAACGAAATTAGACTGTTAAGTTGATTTATCCGAACATCGAAATACTTTTGTCCGTATTTACGACCTCTTCCCACTGTAACTCAAATCAATTTTGCTAGTTACGAATTAGGTTTACACGATGCGTTGTTTGTAGAATATAAAGACAAGCTCTGTTTGTTTATAACAATTTGCAGATTTTATTGTTTTTTTAGTTCTGACACTTGAATTGTATAAAATCTGAACAATGCAAAGACTCTCTTCATGATTTTAACGATCACTTTCAGATTCGACTATTGACTTAAATTTGTAAGTAGCCTCAGTAATTGATCTTTAATTTTCAAAAACTTGTATTTGAAATTGAGAGCAAAGCTCATTATCTTAATGGATTTAATGCATTTTGTACATATTTAGATTATAAGAAAGCTGTTTTCAATTTTGAAAATCATCAGATTTATTGTTTCACAAAAATCAAGCTACGTGAGGAGCTTTAAGGGGACATACAAAGGAAACTTGATTATTGACAATATTGTTGATATATTCACAAATATAAGAATCGGAAAATAAAATGCAGAAAATATTATCTTGGTTAGAATGCTGTGGAGGATTAGGTTAAGTTCTTATTGGAGTTTTCTTGTCTTCATAATGTGAGAAATGATCAGCAAAACATGTAAACAACTGATTTCATCTGTCCTCTAATATAATTACATGTAATAAGTTTAAGTGAAAATATAAAATACATTAATTTAATTATGTTGCATGTTATAAGCTTTTTTCGATAAGCGATTGTAAATATTAAAAGATTAGTGCTTTTTATTGAACATAACCGATATCGTCTGTGGCGCAAGCTAAGAAGAGACAGAAGGGGTAATCATAATAATCTATCACATCACCTTCTTGGAAAGTTGCTTCTAGAAAACCACGTATATCTTTCATTGTATTTTGCATCGGTCGTAATATATATATAACAACACAATTTATTTTTGAAGTGAAGCCTCATTTTATTTGATTGCACATTGGGATATTGTCTTATGGTTTGGGGAAAAAAAGAAGTATGACCAATTTCCCTTGAATCTGTAACACTTGCACGGTCAAATTCAAAAAAGGTTTTGAAACCTAGACGTTCAAAAGACATCCGTCAGATATCAGTTCTTTAATTTTTAATTTTTTCTTACATGCACGTTTAAATTCAGGGAAAACCTCTTTCAGTTTATAAGTCATTGTAGTCATTGTATGTCACGTATTATACAAGTATTTAATAAAAAAACTCATCTGAGATACCGAGCTGATAATTTTCTACCCAAGACGCACTATTCGGGAACACAAGACTTGTCACGAATATAGACAGCTGTATGGGCCAATCAATAACTACGTTGAATTAAGGTGGTACCCAACACCTTGACTAATATTAATTTGGCTCGTTTAATTTTCATAAAATTTTGACAAAATGTTTACTTTGACCCTTTGACAAAAATATAAAAATTTCAAAAAATTTGAACAAACCACTTTTTTCTTTGGTTATATAGCAATTTGACAAACACTAATTTTGATCATTGAGAAGCTTAATATTTCCTTAACAATACAACGTAATTAAAACGTTTAGCTGATTTTTACAGAGTTATCTCCCTGTAGTGTTAGGTACCACCTTAAGAGCATTGAAAACAAAAACAAAAATAACAAAAAATGTGCCAATCTGCCTTAGATCATCTATGCCTATGAGGAAAATAACTTTAGGGTGTCGTATTATTATTACATTTTACTCACAATATTTAAACAAAAATTACCGTATTAGTGTTATTCCATGCAAGCACATGAGTGCGGACTACCAAACCCTCAGTGACGAAACGTCCACCGCCCAGTTGTTGTAAAAACTCATTTAAGATACCAGGATTTTACATAAATAAAATATGTATACATGTAGAACATATTGGCAAGTTATTTTGATAACAAATTTTATGCAAACGACGAAAACCATTAATTTGTTTATTTTCCTAACCCTTTGGGGAATCCCTGTATTGCGATCTTTTGGCTGGATGACCATTGGTCAATTTTCTACATAATGTATCTTATTACACATTCTTGTTTTGTAAACAAGATTTTTATTTTGGGATTTTATAAATTTTCCCACCCTCCATCATTTTATTCTGATGTTTGTTAGATGTTTATATATACTTTGTGTCCATTACAAATGTATTTTTGTAGTTATGTCCATTTTTGAATGCTTATGTTGCATGTGTTACACTTTGCATTTATATATCTTTATATGGCTTAGTTGACCCTTTCCTAGGCCAAGCTATTGTATTATTGTATTCTGTATTATTTTATTACCGCTTTATGTTTTGCATTCATTATTATCTTGTTGGACAAATGTATATATGTACCTCGTGTATTGTGTTAGATTTCCTTGTTTAAGTCCTACGAGAAGGTAACACTTCCCGAAACGAAAACTTATTATTATCAGCTATAGTTAGAGGAGGGGATAAGGCGTCTGCGCAATACTAGGCGGTGTTGTCGTAGAAGTATGAAGTGAAAAGTACAGGTTCCAGCCCCGGTCGGGGAGGAAGTAAAGAATCAGATCTACTCCAACATTTTCAGGTTGATTTTCTAGGCACTTTATATATGAAGAGACATTAATTGTTAAAATCCGGATATGGTGTACTAATTTTTGCACCTTTTGTTTGCGGTATACCACCTTTTCCGCAAGTTTATTGTTTTCTGTTTGGTATTAAATTAATAGTTAAGATCCATTTTGTTACATCTGGTGATCCGTTTATTTGGCAATCGCCGATGGCAGTCAGCAAGGTTTTAAGAACATCCGTTGTTCGACCTGCTGGTCAAATGCGTATTGTGAAAATATACTTATTTCACTTTTTTGGTCTTTGGAAAATGTTGTTTGTGCTATATTTAGACCCCTCTACTAAGAAATTTGTTTTGCATGCACACGTATAAAAATTGCGGTTTTTATCCAACGCAATCATAGGTTTGAACGTTGTTTTCAATTTAGACTTGTTTATATTTATTCGTTTGGGCTTGTATTATATTTTCCTTCGGGTTTATATGATCCATTCATCCTATTTCTACTCTTCAAAATTCAAGAGTCTATCCTAAATTGAGGTAAATTATATGGCCTTCCAAATACCGTTTCGATTCCTAACATCACTGAAGAGACAATAATTGTCGAAATCCGGATATGGTGTACAAATTTTTGCACCTCATGTTTGCGGTATACCATCTTTTCCGCAAGTTTATTGTTTTCTGTTTGATATTAAATTAATAATTAAGATCCATTTTGTTACATCTTGTGATACGTTTATTTGGCAATCGCCATGACAGTCAGCAGGGTTTAAGAACATCAGTTGTTCGACCTGTTAGTCAAATGCGTTTTGTTAAAATATACTTTTTCGCTTTTTGGTCATTTGGAAAATGTTTTTTGTGCTGTATTTAGACCCCTGTACCAAGAAATTTATTTGGCATGCACACGTATAAAAATTGCGGTTTTTATCCAACGCAATCATAAGTTTGAACGTTGTTTTCAATTTAGACTTGTTTATATATATATATATAAGTACGTCTGAACCAGTGACCATCGGATCACCAGTGATACAAGGCTGAAAACACATTCTGTATACATAATTCGTCTGTATAACAGCCCAACAATGTTAGATCTGTAAATTTGCGGAAGCAAATTTTTTGTTCTTCCCTGGCCGGGATATATATATATATATATATATATATATATATCAATCCACTTTCTTGTTTCTCTTTCATTAATGTATTGCCCCAATGGCTCAATAGAATATTAAATACGTGAGCTACTTGTTGATTCATTCAAGTGAAATTCAGTGTTAAACCTCTGATTATTTGGTTGGGTTGAAGGCGGAAAGCATAAATACTCATATTATCTATTGCCTTTCATTCTTGACTGACAAAATGTACATAGTACACACATATAGCGAAACAAAATGATGAAAATAAACAAAATTTACAAATTTCCAGCAAGAAATAAACCAACAAAAAAAACCACATTGCTTACTTGCTTAATGAATACGTGCAAATAAATACATATATTTAACCTGTCATTAATTCTTTGAAAGTATGTACACCAGGAAAGGTGTTTAATAACCATGGCATGTTGAATTCATTTGGAAATCAAAGGTGTTAAATTAGTTAAAATGCCGATCTTTCGTTGGTTTTGAATTTGTCAACAAATCATACGACTGAAATGATAATTGAATAAAGACGGCTTTCTGCAAAATACAAAATATGAGTACTGCACAATTTGTCAAAATGTCTGAACAATCCAACTAAATCCAGATACAACTTCATACAAATTTAAGATCAAAGATAAACATGTGTATGAAAGCAACCAACGATCATAGCAGTATTAGCTCCGCTCATGTAAAAATCAACTCTATATTTGCATACTGTTCGTGTGCTTCGTGTAAACGGTTGTATAAAAAAATTCACAATTTTTTAGTAATTTGAAAAAGTGATTGACACTATTATCACACTCGTAACTGCTTATAGTTATGACTATCCATTGACACCATTGTGGCCACCAATTGGATGGGTCAGATCGGGTAAACGTTTGTCAAAGGTTTCTCAAGGCATATAAAACAATAAATCGAAAAAAATAGTAAATAATATAGTAAATTTATTTTATTATAGTGGTACATATTGATTGAAATAATAAAATGCACAACATACATTATCACTGCCAAGGTTAAAACAATAAATCAATACTTGGTCATAAAATTGACTTGTGGTAGACTCGAAAAAGAAAAATACTACAGGAGTAAACTTTGTTTTTGATTATCATTGAATTCACGAACTTTCTTTACTGATCTGGGACAATTATACTTAAATATATCATGTCCCAGTTTTGATATACAAAATATATATGTTTGCGTAAAATCTTTGTCATCGAAGGCCGTCAGTTTTCTCGTTTGAATTGTTTTACATTTGTCATTTCGGTGCCTTTTATAGCTGACTATATATAGCTATGCAGTATGGGTTTTGCTCATTGTTGAATGCCGTACGGTTTCCTATAGTTGCTAATTTCTATGTCATTTGGTCTATTGTGGAGAGTTGTCTCAGTTGCAATCATACCACATCTTCTTATTTTTATAATTAAAGATACCAGTAAATGGTTCGGTATTATCAACACAATTTTATCGATGCTGTTTTCCCTCTCTTTTCATTTGTCATTAAATGATTTTTTTGGGCGGCACATTGATTTCAAAAACAGCAAATATGAAATATAAATTAACAAATAGTAAAACAAGTAAAAACAAATTATCAGAAAACATACATATCCGTTGTCTTCTGTGATATATATGTATATTCAGTGACGGGCAATACATTCTCAGGATCCATAACCAGAATATGTGCTGCCGAAATATTTAAAAAGAAAGTTCTCTACACGAAAATTTCTTTTTTTGTTGTTGTAAAATTAAATGTTCAACAGCTCTCGATATTTCTAAGTGTAGGTCAAGGTAAAAAGCAGACTCATCTTTATCTGTGATATCCTTGATTTCAAGTTTAAAGGCAAGCAAAGTCACCAAACTCTGAATTGTTACAAAAAACGTAATTTGTATAAAAGAATGTGAAATTAAATTATTCATTAACTTCATTCGTCGGAAAGAGTCCTTGCGAAAATTCTACACGGAGAGAGATATTTTGATCGTATGTATTCTATCACAAGTTATCATGGTATCAAGCACAGTGAAAAATGTGAAAGGAACATAAAACAGACCTAGGAATGTCCCAATCGTTTCATTTTAGAGAGTGTTTTGGTGATATAAGTTCGATTACCAAACGAATTTTTAAGTTTTGATTCATTTAAAAAGCAGTCTATATAATGTAATCAACAGGCAAAAAAAATGATATTACTTGTAGGATCACCTGTATCGACTTAGCTTGCTGTTCGGTGTGAGCCAAGGCTCCGTGTTGAGGGCCGTAGTTTGACCTATAATTGTTAACTTTTTATACATTGTGACTTGGTTGGAGAGTTGTCTGATTGGCACTCATACCACATCTTCTTATTTATATTAATTGTCTCAGGGGAAAGACTGGAGGAAAGGAGGAGCATTTTAGAAAAATTAGTTCCCGATGGTATTATCCCTTTATATATTGACTATCATTATTTGGCACTAACATGGTTATGCAGAAAGAAAATTAACAAATTACATGCAAATTATTCGTTTAGACTTTAGAATGACGATTACTTTTTAGTGTTTATGTCACTTTATAGTCTTAGTAGTTGCCGTCAAACATGATAAATGTGTAAAATAAATTCAGTACATATTAGTTCATACACACTTAATAAATATTTCGAGTATGTGTATGGATTAACTATCACGAAATGTAATATACCCTGTTTGAATAAGATTAAAGTAAGACAAACATACAAAGCTATAAGGTCCAATAAGATAATTTTTATCTGTACGATATTACTATTAATCACTAATTTATCGAATTAAAACTTTTAGTCAGAGAAATATCTTTTTTCAAAGTCAAGTAATTGAATTAGCAAAAACAAAACCCAACCCGAAAACATGTCGGCTTATAAAATAAGTTACTTCAACTTGATGGGACGAGCGGAGCTGTCTCGTATTATGCTGTCTGCAGCCGATAAAGAATTTGAAGACGACAGGTTTGAAAAAGAGGAATGGCCTGAGCGAAAACCAAGTAAGTACCACAGTATTGAGTGGCAAAATACCACACTTCCTTTTAGAGGGAAATTATAGTATCAAAATGGAATATTTTATAATTGCAAAACCAACATCAACACTACAACCCAATCCTTTCTACAATAACTGTTTGTATTTAAAAATGTCAAAGTGCGACCTTTTGTTGTGCACTTTCTATTTTCTAGATACTTGTGAACAAGCTTTATTGAGTTCACTCCATAATATAGTTAATGTTATGTTGAAGCATCCAACAACAAACGTTTGGACACAGTATCGTAAAAAGGTGACGCTACGCTTTACGCTAAACTACGTTTGGTTCCCGTGAACACAACAGGAATGGTATGATTATTGAAAAACAAAAAGCTACGTGGATCAGTGTATTCTTGTGTTCAATCGTTTACAGATTTGCGTGTGTGGGACCGTTTATCATTATCTGCTTAAAAACTTTCATAATGACATATAGAAATAAGAAGATGAGGCATGATTGTCAATGAGACAACTCTCAACCGGAGAACAAACGACGTAAAAGTTTATCAACTATAGGTCACCGTACGACCAAATCCATACCAAATGATAAGCTACAAAAGACCCCGAAATGGCAAATAAAAAACAAATTAAACGAGAAAACTAACAGCCTTATTTATGAACAAAACAATTAACGAAAAAGAATTATGATATATAGCAACAAGCGACAACCACTGAATAACAGGCTCCAGACTTGGGACATGTACATACATATTGTGACGGGGTTAAACACGTTTGCTGGCACCAAACCCTCCCCTAACCTGGGAAAGTGGTGTAACAGTACAACATCAGAACATACTATAGAAACATAAGTTGAAAAGAGTTTAACTCATCCGATCGATACAACGCACAACAATAAAATAAAAAAACACAAAAGACACAGAATACAGATCTAAGAGTACTCGAAGTGATTGGAAGCTGGTTTAAAGCCAATAACAACTAATTAAAAAATCATGTATGTAAGACTTAAATATAAATAGGACACATCAAACATCCAATGGATTAAGTGTAAAGACGTCATTAACAGTCAGAGAAAAACATGACATTGTGCAATGCCAAAATATTCGTATCGACAGACATGCATTGCATTTTTGTCAAGTAAAATAGTTTCAGTCTTCCGTGAGATACAAGAGAGAACACCACATACCACCCGATTAAAGCATCATCTCCCCTCATCTTGTGACTCCTGCTTCTTCGTAAAAAAAAACTGAAAGCAAGCGCTACCGTCGATTGAATCGGAGAGCAATGGTTCTGAAAATATACACCGCGATGAAGCATTGTTTTTTTTTATATAAATTATACTTTTTCGATGTATAACACAGATGTTAAATCTCAATCGTGTGTATAAGACGCTCTTCATACAAAATGTGCTTTGGTCAACGCTTTTACACTCAAATAAAATTACAATAAGAAGCATTTAATTCTTGAATAAACAGTATATCAGAATTTCAAAAGAGAGGAGAAAGATACCAAAGGGACATTTAAACTCATAAGTCGAAAATAAACTGACAACGTCATTGTAAAAAAAGAGAAAAAGACAAGAAGAAAAACAACAATATACAAAACACAGCATATAAAACTAAAGACTGAGCAACACGAACCGCACCAGAAACCGGATGTGATCTCAGGTGCTCCGCAAAGGTAAACAGATCCTGCTCCACATGTGGCACCCGTCGTGTTGCTCATGTAAGTACAATCCCGGTTGTCAGTCTTATTCGGTAGGTCACATCGCGGAAAAGGAGGACGGGATTGAGGTTACCACGATTGGAACATATCAGTTGTCATTTTTGAAAATGATATTCGTATAACGGTCAACCAACTCGTGATGGCGTCCGTAAAAATTTCAAAAGGATGATTTTAACTTTACCACTTGGAACTCTTAGTTTAAAAGCTTCCTTGTGAGCAGCAACCCTCTAACAAGTAAATCATGATAGGAAACGCAACCCCAGGAATATCGTATCAACTGGGAGATATATACTCCATATGCAGGCGCTAGCGCTGCTGGAATGTTGCTACATAGAAATGGAAGATTCACAATTGGGAAACTGAAATCTCTCAAGACGTAGCTTTCGTTTTGCTATAGATCAATTTCATTTCTTCTTAATAGCATTGCTATCGTATTGTTGAATAACACAACAGGTCATATCAGCAAAATAAAATTAATTCTGTAACAATAATAAAATAAGAGTTCTTGGCATTGAATCAACTTTTGTTAAAACTCGTTTGACCTTTAAAGCGAGCCATAAATTTGAAATATGACCACATAACGTGAAAAGGAAATAGAAAAAAAAAATTGAGGTAGACTAAGCGATGACATTTTTATTTGTTTGTATCAGTAAACACATATTTCATTGTTTAATCTCTCTACCATTTTGGTGGATTTAAAAGAAGATGTATACCGTAATTAATTATGAAACTCCTGGACTTTTGCAGAGACACCTTGTGGACAGGTTCCTGTACTTACACACGGAGACAAACAGATACCTCAGTCTATGGCAATAGCAAGATATTTAGCTAGAGATCTCGGTAATTTTTCTATAAAACCTACAAATATTCAAATCTATGAAATGCCTTTATACCTTTAAATACCATAGAATAAGTTGTAACTGTACAACATCAGGTTATTTAGTTCTAGTTGTCTTTTCTTTCTTCCAGACAATTGGTTATTTTGAATTGATACAGTATTTGTAGAGTCCACTTATTTTAGTTAATAGATATAGGAAGATGTGGTATGAGTGCCAATGAGACAACTCTCCATCCAAGTAACAATTTATAAAAGTAAACCATTACAGGTCAAGGTACGGCCTTCAACACGGAGCATTGGCTCACACCGAACAGCAAGCTATAAAGGGCCCCAAAAATGACTAGTGTAAAACCATTCAAACGGGAAAACCAACGGTCTAATCTATATAAAAACGAGAAACGAGAAACACGTATGAACTACATAAACAGACGACAACTACTGTATGTTAATAACTTAACAATTATCATATCACATTACTATGGAGATACCAGTTCGTATAGATGTGGCGATAATGAGCCAGTTTTTAAAAAAATCTCCCGAAGAAGCAAGATTTTGTTTTCGAAAATTTGAACAAGCTCCAAGCGATACTGAATTGTATTTCATGTTCTAGATTTATATGGAAAAGATAATATGGAGAATACTATGTGTGATGTTGTATTAGAATGTATTAATGACGTGATCACAGAAACCGTAAAATTATTCTTTGAACAGGATGAAACTAAAAAGGTAAGCTTAAATAAGCGACCAACCTGACAACTGTGGAGATCCTTCTTATTGAGTTTTTTTATGCTAATTTATTTTCAATGTGTAAGTTAATAGACGCACATTTGAAATGTCTGAAAATAAGAATATATTTATAAATGATAGGAAAAAATATAGTAAAAAAATTTAATAAAGTATAACAATCAAACAAAACAAACCAACAAACCAACAAACCAAAACAAAATCAAAATTTATATCACAAAAAAGTAAGGAGCAATAATGACCGCTAAAAAAGGTCAGTAAAAAAAGAGAATAAAGTATTTTAAAGTAAAAACAATAAAAGAATCAGTGTCACGAACAGAATCAAAATGCAGTTGCTCCAGCAACCTGAGCAATTACTCTTACAGATGTCGCATTTTAAAAACACAACTGTGCTTTCCACAGTAAATGAAAACGTAACAACAACAAAAATATACGGCGTTGTATTTCTCATATTTTTACGGCAACATTGTTTTAAAGCCGCAACCAATTTTAGAATTGTCCTTCAGATCTGTGTCCTTGGCGTAATATACTTATTGATAAAGGTTATAATTATACGGTTGTTATTCAATCACTGCGTCTCGTATATTTGAGATAAATGTAAATTCGATAATTTACAGTTTAAAGCAATTTCAAAATGATTCTATTGTTTTTTCTGTATATTTTGTGTTTTGGCATTGCACAAGATCATATCTTCCTGGGACTGATTAATATGATGTTGTTGAATGAAATCTTCTATGAAGTACAGCAACCGATATTCATCCGAGGACGGCATGATTTCTTATCAGCAAATCAAGCACTTTAAGCTTGCTGTTAATGAGACTTCGAGCATTCTCAAATATGGTTAAATTTGTTATTCATTTTGTCTTTTTGTTGTTTATCATACCGTTATTTTAAGTAATTTTTCTGTATGTTCTGTTATGTGCGATTTGTTAATCTGCTGATTAAAATAAAAAAAAGGGGGAAGGTTGATAATCAAAAAAAAAAAAAAGATTATTAATAATCCCTCCACATTTGTGTGCGCCAATCTGATGTCATGAACCTCGTCAAAAGTTGTCGTATGTCATATCTTAATGTTTTTCGTTATTTGAAGAATTAGATGTAAATGGCAGATCTTTGATTGTTTTTGTTAAAATTGTTCACAACTTTTAAAGAATCTGGACAACTAAGTGCTTGATAAAATTCTATAAACACAATCCTATTGTTGTCATCCAGATGTGTTTGGGCTATGTGTGTCTTTTGGGTTATTGTCTCATTAATGGTTACCCAACATCTCGTTGATACATAATATGGAAATATGAAAATTCTTGTTTCTATTGTCTTTATTTGTTATGTTTTTAAACTTTACAGCTCTTTAAATGTTAATTCACAAGTAATCCTAAAAGCACAAAACACAAATAATGGCTGTTGTGGTGTCCTTACTATACATAATGTCTGCGTTGTATCGACTGAAGAGTTAAGCCCTTTTCATCTGATTTTTATAGTTTGTTCTTATGTTGTACTATTACACTACTGTCCCGGGTTAGGAGGAGGGTTTGGCACCAGCAAACTAGTTAAACCCCGCCACATTCTATATGTGCCTGTCCCAAGTCAGGTGCCTGTAATTCAGTGATTGCCGTCTGTTAATGTTTCTCATATTTGTTGTTCGTTTGTTGTTTTGTATGGTTTGATCTTGTGTGGTGCCGTTGCACCACTATTCCACGATAGGGAGGGTTGGCGGCTTCAAACTAGTTTAACCCCGCCACATCCTATATGTGTCTTTCCCAAGTCAGGAGCCTGTAGTTCAGTGGTTGTCGTTGGTTCATGTCTGTCATATTTGTTTTTCGTAAATTGTTTTGTTATAAATTAGGTCGTAAGTTTTCCTTATTGAATTGCTTCATATTTTTCCTGTTGGGGCTTTTTATAGCCGAGTATACGGTATAGGTTTCTTTTTCATTGTTGAAGGCCGTACGGATACCTGTAATTGCTAACATCCACTTCATTTGAACTTTGGTGGATAGTTGTCTCATTGGCAATAATACCACATCTTCATATTTCTTTGGTCATTGAAATAATTAGAAAAAAAGTCGTCCAGCAAGTCGTCAAATCATGAAGTTTAACTTTTAATGATATCATCCGTATGGTGGAAAGTGAAATAAGTGTTCTTTTTGTTGCTATCTTAAGGGTTTTCTATGATACCGTGTCCTATAGAAGAGAGATGGAAAAGTAGTACTATATGTATACTCTGGAATACGCAGAATATTTTAACCACACCCACAACAATCACCAAATATGTTGGCAAGCTGAGTCTAGACTATTTGAAATTTACAAGTTCATAAGTAGGCTTTGTTTCAGATAATATAAATAAGCAGATGTGGTATAAGTGCATCCAAGTCACAATGTTTAAAAAGTTAACAATTATAAGTCAAAGTAAGTCTTAGAATTACATGTCGAGATACCTGAGAATTAACATTCAAAGGCGGATGGGTCGAAATGGTTATTATACGTTTTCCTTTTATTATTATAATTTTTTTGTTTGTTTTGTTTTAAAACTTAGCAAAAGTTAATAACTTATATCAGTTATGGCATTCAGGTCTATGAATTTAAATTAAGACCATTGCATGTTTATTGTTTTATATATATAGCCTGATATAGAGAAAAACTTAATGGAAGTTATTTATCCACGATTCCTTGGACATCTGGAGAAGTTGCTAGACAAAAACAACGGAGAATGGTTGGTTGGTGATAAGGTATGACATTTGCTGTTAGATATGAAATGGTGAATAGTTATTTTATAGTTTCTGGTTTATTTGTTCACAACTTTTGTTAAACTCGAGACAGTGCAGAGCTTGATATACCAAAAAAACTATGTACAGAAATTTTGTACGAGCTGTGCACCATGAAACTAACACTATATAATTTCGGTTCCGAAACGCTTTTCTGAATTTCTTTTCGTCAAGAACACTCAAATCCCAAAAGCTATATATGATCAAAAGGGACATAAAAAGAATTTATCACCGGAAAATTTATGATGAAAGTTATGTTATAAATCGTGTCAGTACCGAAGCACTGACTACTGAGCTGATAATACCCTCCAGGACTAGTAGCTATCCAGCCCCAGTGCTAAAAAAATGAAAACAATAAATATAATTTTGGTGCGTGCAAAGCGCCCTCCTGGATTTACCTTCATTTATGTCTTCGTTGTAGTTTAGAGCCTACCTACGGTTTCTTACTTCGTTGTAGGCTGTATTGTCGAAATAAAGCTAAACCCTACGCTTTATGTCGTCGTGGTAGGTTGCACTGTGATACTTTTGATTACTTGGTAAAGTATTGTTATTTCTTTGACATTTACCCATGTATTTTTTTCTTATAGCTATCTGTAGCAGATTTGGCATTCTTTGATTTAATGAACAGACTAACAGCAAAGAAAGGCAATTCTGTATTTGAATCTTCACTGAAAATGAAAAAACATTTGGACAAAGTAACAAACATTCCAGGGGTACGAAAGTGGCTTGAGAAGCGTCCAGTAACGGACATGTAATCTGATACTTAACTCATATATATCATAATTGACATACAATTGCTTCGTTTCCATTTTTTATGGCCCCGCAACAAAGTTGTCGGAGCCATATAGTTTTACCCTTATCCGTCATTCCGTCATTCTGCCATTCTGTCATTCCGTCATTCCGCAACGAACAGTTAATACGAACGTTTTTTTCTAAACGCCTTCACATATTGAGCTGATTTTTAGTATGTGAGTCTACTATGATGAGTTACAGATTAAGTTTATGTTTGGTTTTGCTCCGCTGATTTTTGCAGAAACTTCGGGCTTTGAAAATTTTGTGAAATAGCAGTTATACGGACTTTTTTCTAAACGCCTTCACATTTTGAGCTGATTTTTGGTATGTGAGTCTACTATGATGAGTTACAGATCGAGTTTACGTTTGGTTCCGCTCCATTGATTTTTGCTAAAATAACGAGCTTTGGACTTTGAACATTAAACGTGAAAATAACAGTAATACCGACTTTTTTTCTAAACGCCTTCACATATTGAGCTGATTTTTAGTAAGTGAGTCTACTATGACGAGTTACACATGTTGAATTGAAGCAGACAAAACACATTTATAAATACAGAATATAGTTGTAATAAAAGTCTTGATTATATTTTTTATTGCAAGTCCTTGAAATTGCTGCGTTTAGTGAGGATTCGCTGACTGTTTATTGATGCCACCTTATATCGTGTTTTTCTATGAGCTAGTTTGAAACAGACTGAATTACCTTTTATGTCTGCCGTCAAATCAGATTCTCAACCCGTATTATAAATTGAGGAATGGTGTTCGTCTAATTTCGCCGTTGCCTGCATGTGTTGAGATGAATTTTCATTGATATGATCATAATTATAAATCAGCTGTGAACTAAACTTTGAATTTTCCGAAATGCCAAGTATTTTCTACCACAGGAATAGATTACCCTAGCAGTATTTGGCAAAACCTATCGGAATTTTGAGCTCTGCAACTTCGGCCTGTTAACTTTTTTATTCGAGCGTCCCTGATGAGTCTCTTTTAGACGAAACGCGCGCCTGGCATACAAAATTATAAGCTTAATTGGTATCTATGATGAGTTTATATGTACGGTACTTCAATAATCGCAAGATATAAATTACACATTTTGTCTGTAGTTTATCTGTTCTTTGTTATTCGCGGCGAATGTATGTTAAATGATTTTCGATGATGAGGACGGAGAAAGCCCACAAAGGAGAAATTAGTTCGCAGTCCATATAGTAACCATTCCATTGAATAATCGTATTATACGTAAAATGTGTACAATATCCATTTTATTGACAAAGTAAGGTCTAAAATAATACGTATTCTCTTCTCTATTCAATAAAAAGTCTTTCGTGATGTTTATTGTTCGGAAATTGATAACAAAGGATGCAATTTGTACTTGTTAATTTGGTATTAATGAAAACAGGAATCACGTATCCATATATATATATACCTATATGTTTACCGTATACCATCTTTTCCGCAAGTTTGTTGTTTTCTGTTTGGTATTAAATTAATAATTAAGATCCATTTTGTTACATCTTGTGATCCGTTTATTTGGCAATCGCCATGGCAGTCAGCAGGGTTTAAGAACATCTGCGTTTGTTGTATGGCTGTTCTGTCTCGCCAACATACTGCATGCCACATCGACACTGAAGGAGGTATACAACATTCTGGGTTTTGCAAGTTACATTGCAAAATACGGTCGTGTCAGAAGTTATTGTTTATTGTCCAATCAAATTCCAGTATATAGTTAACAGACTGAAACAGACTACCTACCTTTTGTTTACAAACATCCAAACAAACATAGCAAGCAAGTTGAGCAAAGGTTTGCTTTGCATGCTTTTATAGAAGAGCTGTAACATACTTTAAAAAAAGGTCTTGCAAAACGAAATTCAATGAAAAAAAAACCCATTAATCTTACAAGATCAAAATTCTTACTGGAAATAGGTAGAACGATTAACGAAAATATAAAAACGATACAAGAAATACTCACAATGACGCATGATTTACGGATAAATAAAGGTGCCAGTCCACCAATTCAAAATCCCTATATATATCTATTCAACCGTTTTTTTCAATTTTAACAGCTTTCTAGATATCTTACCTTAAGTTTAACTTTATATAAACCAAGTATATCCTCAATTGTACATTTATCCCATCACTTCATGCCAATTTTCAACCAATGTTTAAAAAGTCTTGTAATGAAACACTTCCGTTCAGAAGGTAACAACTACTAAAAATAACCCCTAGTTTTCTTGAAATCTTAAATAAGTATACTACGGAGCGCATTAATTCTCAATATTAATCAGACTCATGGAAGTAAAGTTTGGCTCAAAAGGTCTAAATATATTTCTCTTTTACCAAAAGTTTCATTTCTGATGAAGGAAATATGCCTTTAACATGAACAACAAAGTCTCCATCCTGACAGTAGAACTTGCTCAACAGAATGTAAATAAATAAGGAACCAAGTGTTAAATCAATAATTATTAATGTTTTTGAAACACTTTATGCTTTATGTACTTTGTCTATAGAGTGACTATATGCTATTTTTTTTTTCTTTGTTGAAATATAGTTATTTGTTTTTATAGTTATAACACAATGTTGACTGCTTTACCCTAACTGTTTACATTTTTCCCTATTATGTCTGTTTGTTTTGCTCACACATTGTTGTCAATATAATGGAATTCTATATGACTGTCATAATGGCAAGTGAGAGGTTTAGCTATCTCTAAAACCAGGTTTAATCCACCATTTTCTGCATAAGGAAATGCCTGTACCAAGTCAGGAATATGACAGTTGTTTTCCATTCGTTTTTATGTATTTGAGCTTTGATTTTTTGCCATTTGGTAAAGGACTTTCCGTTTTGAATTTTCCTTGGAATAAGAATAAGAATAAGATTTTTTTTAGTTTAAAATCCAAACAATAGGATTGTTACTAAAGAAAAACATGTAAAGGGGGCGTTATACCAATATTGAGAGAAAACAACACATCTGCCTATCCTGTAATAGACAAGAAATTGAGAATGAATACCATTTCTTCTCAGTCTGTCCATGCTATATATCATTGAGGGATACCTTTATACAAAAAATTAATACTAATCTTAATTTCAATTTTATTAAATTGCAATCAGCTATAACACTGAGGCATATAACCACACTTTTGAATAGCAGTTTGCCAGTCATTATAAAAATCACCACAAAATATATTAATGATTAAAATTGAGAATGGAAATGGGGAATGTGTCAAAGAGACAACAACCCGACCGAAGAGCAGAAAACAGCAGAAGGCCACGAATGGGTCTTCAACGCAGCGAGAAAATCCCGCACCCGGAGGCGGGCTTCAGCTGACCCCTAAACAAAAATGTGTACTAGTTCAGTGAAAATGGACGTCATACAAAACTCCAAAACATATAAATGAACTAAAATAAAAAACATACAAGACTAACAAAGACCAGAGGCTCCTGACTTTGGACAGGCGCAAAAATGCGGCGGGGTTAAACATGTTTTGTGAGATCTCAACCCTCCCCCTATACCTCTAGCCAATGTAGAATAAACAAACACACAGCAATACGCACAGTAAAACTCAGTTCAAAAGAAGTCCGAGTCCGATGTCAGAATAGTTAACAAAAGAAACTAAGCAAAATGACAATGATACATAAATTAACAAAGGACTACTAGCAGTTACTGACAAGCCAGCTCCAGACCTCATTAAACTGACTGAAAGATTATGTCTTCATCATATGAAAATCAAGCACAATCCCTCCCGTTAGGTGTTTAGTATCATACCATCATAAAAAATATGAGAAGAACATAACCCGTATCATGCCAACAACTGGTTTTAGAATAAATGTGTTTATTTCCGATGCAAAGACCCTATGAATACCAAAATATGACATCTTTAACATGTTTAATGACCTGACATCAAACATGTTTAATGGCCTGACATCAGCGACTCTTTTCACAAAAAATCTAACGATTAAAATTGATCGTAAGTTATACTGAAATGTGTATGACTAACTTACGAGTATTTTTACTCTTAAGATTTTTTGTGAAAAGAGTCGCAGTATCGTAACTATATCCCTTCTGAATAAGTCTGTTTAAAGGTTTGGTTAGCTTTTGAGGTGAATGCCGACATTTTTGTGCTTTGTATAGAATATTACCATAAAAGACTGGATGTGAAATACCTGAACGTATAAGATGTCTGCATGTTGATTTATATTTACGAATTATGTCCTTGTACCGATGATAAAATTTAGTAAATGTTTTGAATAGTTTGTGATATCGAAAACCCTGGTGTAATAAAATTTCAGTAATACAGAGATTTCTTTCGTTAAAATCAAATACGTTGTTACATACACGAGCGAATCGAACAAATTGAGATATATAAACACCATAAGATGATGACAAGGGAACGTCACCATTTAAAAATGGATAAATTAACAATAGGAAATGAAATATCGTCTCTTTTATCATAAATCTTGGTATTAAGCTTCCCGTTTACGATATAGATACCAAGATCCAGGAAAGGGCAGTGCTCATTGTTAATATTAGCTTTATTTAAAGTCAGTTCAGCAGGATAAATCTCTTTAGTGTACATACTGTAGTCGTCATTATTGAGAGCCAATATATCATCCAAATATCTAAAAGTGTTATTAAATTTTTGTATCAGATGTTGTTTCGATGGGTCTTTAATTGCGGATTTTAGTCATAAATTGTAACTCATAACAATACAGAAACATAAAAGATTGTCGATCTTTTATTGAGAAAATGTAGTCTTTTATTTTTTGATATGCATCCTTTTTTGTTCATGGACATTAATAATTGTTTATCTGTCAATACACACATATTTGTTGTCTTCTCTTTCGTGTGAATACCACTGTCACTCTTATTTAATTATTGTCAGTTTATTATTTCAATTTTTCAATGATATAATCATTTAATGTAAATGTATTTGTGCTAATCAGTGGCGGATCCAGAAATTTTCATAAAGGGGAGGGGGGCACTGACTTCTAAGAGGGGGCCCGCTCCAGTCATGCTTCGGTGATTCCCTAAATAATCAACCAAATTTGTCCCACAAAAGGGGGGGCCCGGGCCCCCTACAAAACCCTCTAAATCCACCCGCTCAGTCTGCTAATAAATATTGTATATTGTATATTGTAAATAACAAAACAATAGACAGAAAACGATACAAACATGTAGCATTTTAAAAAAAGTGTTAATATTTATTACAATATTAATTTTTGACAATATTTCTCCTCTATAAAAGAGTTCGGAATTTTTGTTATTTTACTTTTTACGTACTTTTCTGTCCCTTTCGCCATTGTGGATTTTGGTCATATTTTATTCGGTAATTATTCCCCTTACTTCAATGCACGTGGAGATGGCGGGAGTTTGTCAAAATTTGACAGTAGATTGAAGAAGTGATAAAGATACATTTGATGTGTAATTGATAGTCAGATTTGTTTGAATTTGAGCTAATACCAGATTTTCTTTTAGGCAAACATGATTTCAAGTGTTGACAATAACACAGTGGTCTAAAATGAATAGCTACGTACTGAATTAAGTAAGCATAGGCACTTGTTTCTATCAAATACTTCGTTGGAAGGTCGACTATCAATGTATAATAGATAGAAAAAAGTGCCAGTGTGATTAAAAGTCCTCATGAAAGGTCATAGCTGTGGATCTGTAACGAATGGTTCTAACTTCTAAGCACAGGGGCTCGGTTAGCAGATTAAAATTTTGTTAAACAATGTTTTGCAAATTTTTTTCGTATTTCCTGTCTATTTGTATTACATGAGGGTGGTAAAGGGGGGTGCTTGTATGGAAAAAAACGTGAAATAAGACATAATTTCATGTTGAACTTGAAATCTGTCATGAATGTTGCACGAAAAAGAAAGGAGAAAGACTTTGATGTGAACTGTTTGTGACTGAGTTACTGTCTTCTTGTATATATAAACTCTCTGTTTTACTTGATATTCCAGATTTAGTATACACATTTATAATATAAATGGTTTATGGCTTTTAAAAAAGTATATAACGATCTTCTTAACTTTTAAAATGCAAATATCCCGCAGAAACGAAAGTGTATTCTTGATCTATTTCATTGTCTTTTTTAACAAGAATAAACACGTTGTCATGTTATCCATACCACCAGCTGCCACGACTCGTGGTTAAAAGTATCAGAAATTGGAAGTTTGAACTGAAAGATGATGGAAAGTACAAACACGTTAAAGCTCATCACTGTTCAGATGTCAAACCTATTTAAAGTCATTCTTTTCATTTTACCAAAAAATCAAAGAATCAGCAATGAGAAAGCATGTATCTAGGAGATCCGAAAAGTGTTCACAAGTTAAAAACATATCAGATTTGAACTTAATATGAAGTCATTATGTAAAGTTGTTTCTTAGAAAAATCTAACGGAAATATTTGTTGGATTGACGAACAGAAGCACAAGTTGATTGTAATATATCCATAATCCTACAGCTTTCCCTAGTAATTCACTCCATGCAGGTCTCATTAGTCCTTTTATTTTTTGATGTTTTCTAACATAACAATCATGAACTAGAGACATATATGGCAATACAGCAATCCATCAACATATTCATACCAGAGGACTATAGTAGCATATGGTATAACGATTTTGAATTTATCGCAAACTGAATCGAATCAAAAGAATACGACAAAAATAAATATGTATGGCCCGTTATGAATTTGTTTAGACAATAAAATGTCAGTGTGATGTAGTTACTTAATACTTAATGAACAATGTGTTAGGCCAAACCAGTACATATATCTTGGAAGCTCCAAAATCGATAAGGAACATTATCAAAGGCCTTTCTGCTTTATCAAAAAACAAAATTGAATCCATTTTTTTCTTGACGATCTCTGCCAAGTGGTTTGAATTTTATTTGAAAAATACAGAGCAAGCAAAATAAGCACTTGAAAATAATGATGCACGCAAGATTAAATAAGCAAAACACGTTGAACGAGGCACCTGTCTTGCACGACTGAACGTCAAATAAAAAAGTAAAAACACGTTGAACGTGAAATAAAAAACGGCGATCACGTTGCACGAAAATAACCCTTCACCACCCTCTTACATTATTAACGATTTTTACATTGGCATCAATATTTTTTTGTTTTCTAGCAATGGGGCCATTTCCATATCAGTATACTGAAAAATCCTAGCAATGTGCAGTTTTACTAGCCATATCCGTATACTGAAAATTCCTAAAGGGATCTAAGTCGCCATTTTTGAATAGCCTACCCTTCTTTAGATAAAAATAATTAAAAATATTTCTATGTGATTATATACCTTGCAAAGGCACTCGTGTCCTTCCTTAATGATTCTTCTATCACCACCATGTATTGATTTTCCGATCAACAACAACCTTACTCAGCTATCGTTTCCTTTAGGTAAAAAAATTCAAATTTCCCGGCAAAAGCAACTTTATTGGCAAATGTGTCTTTTTAAACAACATAGATGTAAGGGGGGATAACTCTGTCATTCAGAAACTTCTCTGTTGATACGTTTAGTTTTCAAGTATTAATTGTTTTAATGTTCTTCAAGATACTGCAGTTTAGTAGTATTTAGTTCAATGTTTAGATTGATTAATTGTTGGTTGCTTAACATCCAGTGGCTAAATATTTAGAAGAAATGTGTTCACTTCTATGTATTTAAATGCACACTTACCCATAGTACTGTCATTATACTTTGAACAATGAAAAAAGTCATACTAATTACCAAGTTTTCTTTGGGTGAAAAATTTCAAACTTTTGATGCGTTTAAATCAGATCTAAAACTTGTTTGTGATAGCTGCCTTGAGTGGTTTCACCAAAAATGCGTCGGGACTAGAACTTGCACCCAAAGGTACATACTGGATGTGTAGATGCTGCCAATTATAAATAAAATATATAATCTGTATGCAATATTGTATCATTGATTTGTTTAGGAATAAAAGTTTTCAAGTTGTGTTTTAATATATTATATAATTACATACATCATGTACATACATTTGACATATGGGACATACTATATTACTATTACCATCATACATTGAAATGCATTAACTTAACAATAACATAAGTAACTGTAGACACAAATATTATTGTTACGTTTGTAATAAGTTTTCAACGTAATCGTAGCCAGTGCCATCATTTAAATATTTGAAGACAAAAAGATGTATCAATAAAAAAACGTTTTCTGTTATAGCAAAATATAAGAAATAAGGAAAAAAAGTCAGAAAAAGCTCCCCAAAACACTGAGTATGGCTTGCTCAGTCTACTAATATTCATGGTATAGTCCTGTTTTAGGGCAATTTTCTCATAAGATTGAGTATGGCTTGCTCTGTCTACTAATATTCATGGAAGAGTCCTGTTTTAAGGCAATTTTCTCATAAGATGTGTTTTTGAGACTCAATCCACTCAGAATATTTCATTTTTGTAATATTTCACTTAAATAGCATGAAATTTTAACAAATGAGAGTACACACAAAGTCAAAGGTGCATGTGCAGCTTCCCATAATAGGTGTAATACCGCCATTGTGTTTCCTCTATTAGTCTTTGTTAAATTTGCACTTTTCAAAAAATTGTGCAGAATTTATCTTTGTTCAAATAAAGAAATACTTGGCATGAGTAAAGTTTTATCCTGTTCAGTACTATAGACAAAATTTCACATAACATTTCATTGCATATAAGAAAATAACCATCACTGGAAGTTAACCAATCAAATTTTCACCCCTTTTTTATACGCCCGTTTACGGGACGTATTATGGTATACCTTTGTACGTCCGTCTGTCCGTCTGTCCGTCGTCAACATGTCGGACATTAACTCAAAAACGCTTTAACCAATTTGCATAAAACTTTGGTGAATTGTTTATATCTATTGACGTGAGCTCCCTTTCGTTTTTTATAAATTTTAGATTTTAGGTTTCCAAGTTAAGGGGTTTTATTCATTAAAAAAAGGGGGATTTTCCAGTTTTTGGACAATAACTCAAGAATGCTTTCACCAACTTGCAAGAAATTTTGGTTGATTGTTTATATCTATTGACATGAGCTCCCTTTGGATTTTTATAAATTTTAGATTTTACGTTTCCGAGTTATGGGGTTTTATTCAAAAAAAAAGGGGGATTTTCCAGTGAGTTATGGGGTTTTATTCATAAAAAAAGGGGGATTTTCCAGTTTTCGGACAATAACTCAAAATGCTTTCAGCAGTTCTCATGAAACTTTGATGAATTGTTGATATCTATTGATGTAAGCTCCCTTTAGAATTTTATAAATTTTAGATTTTACATTTCCGAATTATGGGGTTTATTCATTAAAAAAGGGGGGATTTTCCATTTTTCATACAATAACTCAAAAATGCTTTCAGCAATTCGTATGAAACTTTGGTGAACTGTTTATATCTATTGATGTAAGCTCCCTTTAGAATTTTATAAATTTTATTTGTTTATAGTCTGACAACAGATTTACTAAGTATTGCGCAACAGCACAGTGTATTGCACAACAGCAAGTCAAATCTTTAATTGAATATAAATTCAATTCATATAACCAACTTCAAGTTCTTTGACTACATTTATTCAGAAACCTATAATACATGTATGTCAAATATTTAATTACAATCCAAATTCAGACCTGTATCAAGCTTGAATATTGTGTCCATTTTTGCCCCAACTGTTCGGGGTTAGACCTCTGCGGGCGTATCCAGCTGCGCTCAGCGAAGCAGTTTATTTCCTGTGTACTAGCTTTAGTAACCATGTAACCTGAAGTTTCCAAAATATTCTATAGCAACACCAAATAAAAAAATAATGGTGCTTTGAAACACCCAAGATATATATGTTTATGACTCAGAATTTTTTTTACTGCGATGAAATGTAGGATTAATTTCATACAACTGTCAAATTCAAGGGAATATTTTTTTCGACCCTTTTTCGTATGCAACCGGATGTGACGTTCTAAAATTTGGTGGTATCACAACTAGACCGACACGCTGAGCCTGATTTTTAACGTGCTAGTTCACAAGGTAACAGTCCCCAGGAAGACGTGTCACCTTACCTGGACACATTATTCTGATTTCGCGCTGACCAGTCTTTGCTCTTACTCCTAAATGCCATGTGCTTAGCGGAGAAGCAACAAATACCAATTTTAAAGTCTTTGGTTTGCCCCGTCCAGGGTTCAAACATACAACCTCCCACACTCAAGGCGAACAGGCTACCACAAGACCACAGAGACGGTTGAAACTAAAGATTGGACGGGATTTATTTGTTTGTGACATTTTAAAACAAAATGAGAATCATATTCTATACTTTTCTATAAATTTGATGTATCTTTGCATTTTAACTACCAATTGTCCAAAGAATGTGAGGCTTTGTTTCTATTTCATCAGATAACAATTGTCATTTTATAACCATCAAAGAATTCATATTCCTGATATCCCATGCTTCATGTAATTAAGGGGAACAATTTATTTTTTGTAATCATTAACAAATTTAATTTCCTTACAGGTAACCAATTGTGTTTAAAACCAGAATACTGGAACAAAATTTTATTTTAGTATCCAGTATTGCGATTGTCAAGTACAGGTGATCAATAAAATGCAAGCTCTAATGAGCTTTTGTCCGAATATATATAAACCATATTACTATATTAAAACAGTAGCACATACAAACAAAATACTTCAACTTCCTAAAAAGCACTTATTATCTTCCTAAAAAACACTTATTATCAATCAGCTAATTTGGTAATATATATATATAGCCTAGCATGATTGTATGATTCTAGTGCCATTGTGAGAATTATTTTTGGTTATGGGGAATGGTCCTCACTGTCAAAAAAAAATATTACAAGGACCATTAGAGTTAGTTTCATAGCTATACAGACATTATTATACAGTACAAAGACTCTTGCATGTAGGTCTCAAAATTTGTCTGATAGTCCTTCTGTCTGACCTGTCAGTCAAATATTGGTTTGACCCTCTCTCACAGTGTTTCTGATTCTAACAAATATGATCACAAAACTGCCAGTCATTATATAAGCAGCCAGATGGTCTTTGGCTAAGAGGGACCAGCTTTTCTTGGATGCAGTTTGACCAAACACAATATTTAGGCGTTCCCATATTGCTGGTTACTTTATCTTGGAGTTTCTACATAACCGGTATTGTAGTACACCAACAGTATAAATACAATAGGTAAATTGTTAACACCAAACTGTTTTCCAAGATAAATCTACCACTTAGGGTATCTAGCCTCAGGGTTGAACAAACTCTTTGAATAATTCCTTTTATGATTATGTGACCTGAGCAATTTTCTGATTTCACCGCCCACGGAATCCCTTATAGCCACAAAAAAACAGTGAAAAATTTAAACAAGCTACCACACCTTGAACCAATGCATTGCATTTTACATGACAGCAACACCCTAAACAGATGAGCACTGAAAAGAAAGTACATGTTTTCCTTCCAAAATCTTAAATAAAAAATAATTTTCCTTTTAACAGTATTTAAAGATCCATTTAATACATATAGAAGATACTTTTGTTTGAGTTTGGCGTCATTGTTTTCTCTCTGGTCTGCTTTCTTGCTAGGGTGTACGGATTGTTGCTGTCTGTTCATTGGTTTAATAATATCTCTGCTGAGGGGGGTATACAGAATAACCTCAATCTGTCTCATTAAAATTGTCTTTCTAACTCAAGGAACTCTAAATAACTTTCTGAAAACAAGCTTCATGTGAGAATGCTTAATAGTAGTCATTTCATTTTTCTCAAGAGCTACGAGTCAAATACGTCTGAAATTTGGTATCAACCTTTGTATGAGCATGCTGAGTTAAAAAATTATATTGCAAAAATAAATCAGCACATTAAGATCTATCTACCCTGTCCATTTCAGTGAAATTGGTCAAACCAGTATTGAGTTATTGCCCCTGAAATACTGTTTTTTTTTCCAATTTTCACATTGTTTTGCAAACCTCAAAGACTATAGGAGGTAGCATAAAACTGTAATTCTCAAAAAAATCAGCATGACAGGTGAGCCTCTTGTTTTAATTGTTACTCATTCAGTGAATCATGTAAATGGGCCTTGTATAGTGTATTATTTTGTATTAGTTCAGCTAATTGTTGAAGACCATACATTGACCTGAAGTTGAAACTTGCTTGATTGTTGCCTCATTGGTAATCTTAACACATCTGCTTATTTTTAAACATACTATCAGAATGATTTAACCAATGGTCATGTTTGCTTATACTTAGAATTGAATATGACCAGATTTTCATTCATTTACAAGTTTTAACTGTCTTCTCCTAAGAGAGATAAACAAATAAGGATATCTAGATGTAAACTTGAAACTGATTCATTAATATAAAAAATCAATTTTATATATCTTGTATTGGTTTTCAAATTTTTTAAGAAATTTTAACAAGGTGATTATAATTCTGTCATTTAAAAGAATATATCAATAGACTGGATCAAAAAGTAGAGATTGTAATTTATTTATATCTATTTATTTTTGTCATTCAGTATAACTGGGTAGATCTATACAGAACAACTAAAATGTCATCTAAGAAGATCATTAGTCTACAGAAAAAAGTGCGGGAGAAAAAAAACAGTATCCATGAACAGAGAAATATCTTCATGGCTTTGGTGGATAGCTTTGTTTCTGAGGTATAGCTGATATTGTAAAGATTTGTATATAATTATTGGTAAAAAGCTTAAGAAAATTTACAACTGTAGAATTCAGGATTTCCTAAAGAATTTTTCATGAATATTCAAGGTCACTTTCAAATCTATTTAATGTGAAGTTATGAACACTTTACAGTAGACTATTTATACAAAGTCGAGCGTCATCACGTTAAATGATAAATTATGTGTCCTCATGATCTCACATAAATTTTTCTAAACTTATGCATGTGTTTACTGTCTCACATTGAAAAGAAATAGGGTCTGTAGGCTTAGATAGATGTGATAAATGATAAAAAATTGTGTAGATAGGATTGTTAAATGTACACAATAAATTTAAGAGGGGTGCATGAAAAATGCCAAGCAGGGACAATGACCTTGTCAGTTCAAGAATGCAGGAATACAGTTTGCCTAAAAAACATTTAAATGACATCAGAAGTCAGTGTACAGTATAAAAGTTTTCTGGTGATGAATATGATATGAATCAAATGTATTAGAAGTCAGCAAAAATGTTGTTCATATCCAGTACATTGGACTTTATGTAAGTCATTTTCATGCCCCTCCTAGGGGCATTATGTTTTCTGGTCTGTGCGTCTGTTCGTTTGTCCGTCCGTCCGTCCATCAGTCCATTCGTCTGTTCGTTCGTCCGTCTGTCCAGCTTCAGGTTAAAGTTTTTGGCCAAGGTAGTTTTTGATGAAGTTGAAGCCCAATCAACTTGAAACTTAGTAAACATTTTCCCTATGATATGATCTTTCTAATTTTAATGCCAAATTAGAGTTTTGACCCCAATTTCACGGTCCACTGAACAGAAAATGACAGTGCGAGTAGGGCATCTGTGTACTATGGACACATTCTGGTTTTTCATAGCCTACTGAGGAAGTTTTTTTTTCTGTGTTGATTACACCCCTCAAATAAGCTTAGACTGATGTAGACAATTATTTCCTTTTGTAAAAAAGCTTTGAAATTTCAAATACATTGAGCCTTACATTGGGTGAGGTAGATATAATGTAAAGAGGGGAAGATGATATTATGTTCAATGTCACAAGGGATAGTCTCAACCAATAAACTGTTCATTTAACTATCAGTATTTACATGCAGTGGAATATAAAATATAAAATAACCAATTGGCATGATTGATCAAAGAAACTAATATTAAAATAAATTTGACAGCTGTTAAAATCTCTTCATTGGTCAATGCTAGTGTTCACATCTTACTGCAGAGTCACCTAGCCTCAACATTAGATGTTATCATTATCATTCATATTAAAATAAATTTGATAGCTTTTATAAGTATTTTTCTCAGAATGCTTTGAACTACTGCCATTTAATAGTCAGAAGAAAAAATCTGAAATTCATTCCTAATTTATAAATCAACTTAAAACTTGTGGTTTATTAATGCTTTTCAAAATTGGAAGTAACATGATTGATTACTTTAACTCATTAAAATCATTGCAGATTGATCTCTTGCATTCCATATTTGTTTA
This sequence comes from Mytilus californianus, assembly GCF_021869535.1. Taxonomy (NCBI): domain Eukaryota; kingdom Metazoa; phylum Mollusca; class Bivalvia; order Mytilida; family Mytilidae; genus Mytilus; species Mytilus californianus. The sequence continues at coordinate 3,287,507 of NW_026262581.1, forward strand.
TGTTGTACTGACCTATGTGATTTTGACCAATAAAAAAAACTACCCCAGCTTTCAAATCCCCTGCAAATGACCGAAATAGTGTGAAAATTTTACAGATCCTTGTTATACATTAATGGTGCTTCTTAATGTTAAAATATTGCAGTAAAAAAAGGAAAATTATAAAAGCACATACAATGTTTTTATAAGATACAGTTCTTGATCTGTGTAAAATAAGACTAAAATTCTAAGACAAATTATTCCTTGATAGGACTTGCACAAAGTTTGCTGAGAATATTTTTATCATCACATTTAGGCTGATGAGCAAGCGGAAAGGCTTTTGGCAGAGAAGGACAGTGGCCGGTTTATGCAGCATTATTTAGATGTAATGAAGATTTTAGACCAGTCTTATAATTCATGTGTCATGTTAACAGCAGAAGCAGAGAGTTTATGTGGTAAGACATGACATTTGTACCTGATTTACTTGACTAGGTTAAGGTACTATGTATTCATTTATTTTCATGGGTATCAATTTTTGTGGATTAAGGGAACATTGCAATTATGTGGATAATTGATTTCCATCCATGTCCAGTGCACAATGTTAAAACAATATTGTCAACATCGCGATATTTACAATAATAACACGATATCGTGTCAATATCGTTTACATTGTATGAACTCTTATATATTGTTTACATCGTTGACATCGTTAACATCGCGATGTATACAATGTTGTAAAAATATCGTGTTTACATCGTTTACATTGCGATATCAACAATGCTAACACTATATTGTGTCAACATCGTTAACATTGTAACAGCTGTTTTATACTGTTTACATCGTTGACATCGTATACATCGCAATGTATACGATGTAGAAATGATGTAGTGTTTACATCGTTTACATTGCGATATTAACAATGTTAACAAGATATATTGTCAACATCGTTTACATTGTAACAACTCTTATATACTGTTTACATCGTTGACATCTTTAACATCGCTATGTATACAATGCATTATCAATAACGTGTTTACATCGTTTACATTGTAGTGTGCACGATATGGTGTCAGCATTATTTATAATGTTTGAAATGTAATAAAATGTTTACATCGATATATTACAATTTATTAACGGTATATTATTGATTACAAATGTGTAAATTTTTGTAATTGGATAACAATACGGAGATGTCAGTATATATTCAGGAAACTGTCGGGGTATATACTTCATGTATTACCCCAATTATAAAACATCAACAACGTCATCATAGCAAACGTTACTATGTGACGTAGTCTTAAGCTATGCAGAACACTTAAAGAATGTAAGAGGCTCTCAGAGGGAAAATAATGAAGTGTATCCGTCAATTATATGTTTTTGATTTAAAACCACGCTATTTACACATTCAATACTTAAGTAATGTATTAAATTGCTATTACAAATTATTGCATATATAATAGAATTATTTTCACAGCAAATTATAAAATCATTTGCGGAAAATATCAAGTTTTTTTTTTTTAGTATTTGTTGTTGTTAAAAAAAATACATAGAAAATACAAACAGTATACATTGAAAAATATCAATGAAGAATAAAACAATATTTGAGAAGATGGAAACTTGTATTTAAAAGAATTACACAAAATATTAGGAAATAATAATCATGTACTGAAAATATATACTGCGTGGTGAATGTTAAACAAATACCTGATATTGATAAAAAAAAATAGGCAGGGATAATCAGTAATATATATGGTTTCATACAGGGTATATAATGTGATATTCCTGGCTTAGGGTTTATACGTTGTGAACGATGTAAACAGAAAGGTATAGATTTCATGTACAACATAAACATGATGTTGACACGATATTGTCAACATCACGATGTATACGATGTGAACGATGTAAACAGAAAGGTATAGACTCTATATACAACATAAACATGATGTTGACACGATATTGTTAACATTGCGATGTATACGATGTGAACGATGTAAAAACAAAGGTATAGACTCTATATACAACATAAACATGATGTTGACACGATATTGTTAACATTGCGATGCATACGATGTGAACGATGTAAACAGAAAGGTATAGACTCTATATACAACATAAACATGATGTTGACACGATATTGTTAACATTGCGATGTATACGATGTGAACGATGTAAACACAAAGGTATAGACTTGTTACACAACATTAATACGATGTTAACGATGTGAATAATGTAAACACGATATTGTCAACATCACGATGTATACGATGAGAACGATGTAAACAGAAAAGTATAGACTCTATATATACAACATAAACACGATGTTGAAACGATATTGTCAACATCACGATGTATACGATGTGAACAATGTAAACACAAAGGTACAGAACATATATATATATATATAGATAGGATACAATGTAAACACAATAATGACACGATAAAGTAGACATTGCGATGTTGATAATATCGACAAAACATCGTGCACTGGACATACTTCTTGATTTCATGGTTTTTCAAAAGTCTGCCTACAAGCCGACAGAAAATTTGTACTTTGTTGGTTAAACATTTAAGTTTGTGGTGCATCTGTACCGAAAACTGGTATCCCAGGAATGATATTGAATCCACAGTATTTCATATCAGCAACTAATCAAAATTAAGGGAAAAAGTGAATTTATGACCTTCATTTGGGATTTTGTCATTGAGGATTGATATATCTATATTTATTTGTCATGCCTCCAGTTTTACTAAAAATGATGCTCAAAAGAATAGAGGGTGTTATACACAAACCAGTGGCCATTCTTCTACTAAGCCTTCTGAGACAAGTATATGTTTTTAATGGCTCCAATTATTCTCTCTTGCAGTGGTGATAGCCCATGAATATTCCAGTGAAATATTTTTATAAGAGAGTCAGAGTTTTCCAGGAAAGTGAGCAATAGAGTCCCCTTGAATCCTCTATTTTAGAATTATGATGAATATTTTTTTTGGCTACCATGTTTCCAACCAGGGAAAACATTTTACGTATGAATTAATGGTTGGATATTGTGTTGAATTCTGTATTTTCAGTACATTTCACATATGTCTTATTTGTCTGTATAGTCGAGTTACTCGTGGTTTGTCTACAGTGTTATTGATTTATGTTGTTTGTTTTCAAGTGTGTTTACTGTTTGGTCTTACATGATCGTGCCTTATATTACAGTTTACATGTTGTAATGTACTATTATATTATTTATTTATGTGTTTCTCTGTCCTGAGTGTTCTTGCCTTTATTTGTACTGTATTCCTGTCACGCAATGTTGTCATTTTAGCTGCATTTTTAACATTGCCATATAAGCCGGAGGTTTAGCTAGCCATAAAACCAGGTTCAACCCACCATTTTTTCTTAAAATGTCCTGTACCAAGTCAGGAATATGGCAGTTATTATCAAATGGTCTGTTTCTATGTATGTTGACGTTTGTTTTTGTTGCAGTTCAGTGTTTCTGTTGTTCCGTTGTTTTCCGCCTATAGTTGATGTGTTTCCCTAGGTTTTGGTTTGTGACCCGGATTTGTTTTTGCTTAATCGATTTATGACTATTGAACAGCGGTATACTACTGTTGCCTTTATTTAATGATAAAACAAGAAAATTCAAGATTTTTATGTATAGAATTAAAATGACCCTAAACAAACTACTGTGTCATTCCTATATGTGGCTGGAGGTGTATTATCTTCCTGTAGTTAAATATTTATCTTTTTACAAAGTTTTAATGTCTCCTATCAGATAAACCACATGTCTCTTGTTACATTTCTTTTCTTTTAAAGTAGTCCAGGTTAGGGATTCAAGATCCCTGGAGTCTCTAGTTTGGTTTGTATCCAGTGATAAACAAAATACAAATAGTCCATATATAGTCAGTGTTAGGCACAGGTGAGTGATAAAGGGTCAAGGAGCAAGAATGTGAAGTATAGGGATGGGCATGATTACAGTCAAATATAATAGATAATTCTGATTTTTGTGTGTAATCAATTTATCAAAAGTAATCACTTTACTTTTTGATTACTGTCAATTACATATTACAAAATAAAAAAAATAAAACTAAAGAAAGTTGAACACAATTGTTCTGTTGAATATATTGATAAGTATCACTTTTTTCAATGAATTTACTGTAAAATATTTCTAATGTAGACAGTGTAGACTTGACAGCTACGGAGATGCTGACACAAGAAGAATCGGATGACGATGAGCTGACCAGTTTAAAAGGAGCCACAGCAGCCCCATATCATAACAAAGCTCTGATGATGAACAAGACATCCAGTTCTTGTGATATTCAAGAACCAGACATTATTGCAGGATCAACATCCGATCATATGTTAAATTCTGAAAAAAGTTTGTCTCCTGTGAAGTTCCACAACATACCAGATTACAAAGGTTATAATCAGAAAAGTGCTAATGTTGATAACTTGACACAAAACTATACAAAACATACTGTTATTAAGTCTATGATGAAGAGCATTGGTGTTGATACAAAGAAGGATGCTGACAATTTGGAAACGGGTGAGTTTGGTGTTTGGAAAAAATCCATTACCATGATTACTGAAGGTTTGAAAGTGAATTTTGTTCAGAGAAGAAATGAAAAAGCCACGATGGACAAAAAACAATTTTGATTCTAACAAAGCATTATGCTGATTTGAATTATCGTCCTTAGTGCCAAATAAAAATATATGTGTGGTTCCAGTTACCCGATTTACCATAGTTTTAGTGTGTCCAATCCATATCAAATTAAAAGTATTTATTCTCAAAATAGAGGACCAATATCTTGAGTTTTTCATCAGTGTCCTTTTTATACGACCGCAAAAATTTTTGCGGTCGTATATTGGTATGACGTTGGCGTCGTCGTCGTCGTCGTCGTCGTTGTCGTCTGGCGTCGTCCGGCATCGTCCGAAGACACATCGGTTTTCGCACTCTAACTTTAGTTTAAGTGAATGGATCTCAATGAAATTTTACCATAAGGTTCAATACCACAAAAGGAAGGTTGGGATTGATTTTGGGGGTTATGGTACCAACAGTTAAGGAATAAGGGGCCAAAAAGGGGCCAAAAATAAGCATTTTTGTAACTTCCAGATATAACTTGTGTGTTTATGTATGGATCTCTCTGACATTGTACCACAAGGTTCCATATCACAAAGGGAATGCTGGGATTGTTTTTGGGGGTAATTGCCTCAAAATATTAGGAATAAGGGGCAAAAAAAGGGGCAAAAAACAAGCATTTTTCTAGTTTCATGACAATAACTTGTGTGAAAGTATATTGATCTCTCTGAAATTGTACCACAAGGTTCCATATCATACAGGGAATACTGGGATTGATTTTTGGGGTAATTGCCTCAAAATTTTAGGAATTAGAGGCCAAAAAAGGGGCAAAAAACAAGCATTTTTCTAGTTTCATGACAATAACTTGTGTGTAAGTGTTTGGATATTTCTGAAATTGTACTACAAGGTTCCATATCACAAAGGGAAAGCTAGAATTGAGTTTGGGGGTAATTGCCCGAAATGTTCAGGAATTTGGGGCCAAAAAGGGGCCAAAAAACACATTTTTCTAGTTTCCAGACAATAACTTGTGTTCAAGTGTATGGATCTCTCTGAAATTGTACTGCAAGGTACCATACCACAAAGGGAAGGCTGGGATTGAGTTTGGGGATGATGAATCATAAGGGGGTTCAAAAAATTTGGGGGGGGGGGGGTTTTCCTTTTTTTTTTTTTTTTTAAATTTTCCATTTTAAGTTGGTTATTTCTGATTTATATTTAAAAGCAAATAATAATGATATGGTAGGAGATACACACCAAACAGGATGTGTAAATTATTATATGATAAGTATTGTGCAATAGCAAGAAATTTTCAATTGCACAGTATTGCACAATAGCAAGAAATCTTCAATTGCACAGTATTGCGCAATAGCAAGAAATCTTCAATTGCACAGTATTGCGCAATAGCAAGAAATATCCAATAGCACAATATTGCGCAATAGCAAGAAATTGTCAATTGTGCAGTATTGCGCAATAGCAAGAAATATTCAATTGCACAGTATTGTGCAAAAGAAGATACTTCGTATAAATTGCTTATTTCTTGATCAATTTCAATGGGGTTTTATTCTTGAATTCTTGGGGTTCTTTAATATGCTGAATCTAACCGTGTATTAAGTTTTTGGATTTTGGGCCCCGTTTTTAAATTGGTCCACATTGAGGTCCAAAGGGTCCAAAATTAAACTTTGTTTGATTTCATCAAAAATTGAATTATTGGGGTTCTTTGATATGCCGAATCTAACCGTGTATTTAGATTCTTAATTTTTGGTTCCGTTTTCAAATTGGTCTACATTAAGATCCAAAGGGTCCAAAATTAAACTAAGTTTGATTTTAACAAAAATTGAATTCTTAGGGTTCTTTGATATGCTGAATCTAAACATGTATTTAGATTTTTGATTATGGGCCCAGTTTTTAAGTTGGTCCAAATCGGGGTCCAAAATTAAACTTTGTTTGATTTCAACAAAAATTGAATATATGGGGTTCTTTGATATGCTGAATCTAACCATGTATTTAGATTTTTGATTTTTGGGCCCCGTTATCAACTTTGTCCACATTGAGGTCAAAAGGGTCCAAAATTAAACTTTGTTTGATTTCATCAAAAATTGAATTCTTGGGGTTCTTTGATATGCTGAATCTAACCATGTATTTAGATTTTGGATATTGGACCATAATAGGTGAATGTCCAATTTAAAATTTTTAAGTTCTTAGACCACATTCATTCTGTGTCAGAAACCTATGCTGTGTCAAATATTTAATCACAATCCAAATTCAGAGCTGTATCAAGCTTGAATGTTGTGTCCATACTTGCCCCAACTGTTCAGGGTTCGACCTCTGCGGTCGTATCAAGCTGCGCCCTGCGGAGCATTTTATTATGATGTCTTTTTATGTACTTGCTGAAATGACGTCACAACCCTATTTAATGAAAACAACTCATATTCCTGATTTGATACAGACATTCCCTAATGCAAATGGTTGATTGAACATAAAACTCAAAATTTTTTTGAATATTATAAGATTTTAAATCTTGTAGTGTCCAAATAATCATACTTTTCAACAATTAATTGTACATCTTTATTCTGTATAGTGTTTGCCATTGTTTATTGCCCCCTTGATGTCTTTCATTGATCTTTGTTGTAGGGTTGTTGTCTCATTGTCTTATATAAAACTAGAACACACCCGTGGGTCCGTGACGGAATTAAAGTAACTATGCCTTATTTTTAGCCTGGATTTTTAGTTTTCGTATTGTCATCTGATAAAGTCATGCTGATTGTAAGATGCACAATTTTCTCTGCTTTCAAAATCTTTCAGATTGATCCCGTCCTGGTTTTCTTACTACAATAAATATAAAAAGAAGATGTGTTATGATTGCCAATGAGACAACTCTCCACAAGAGACCAAATGACATAGAAATTAATAACTATAGGTCACCGTACGGCCTTCAACAATGAGCAACGTCAGCGAAAAGAAAAGGCCCCAAAATGACAAATGTAAAACAAACGAGAAAACTAACTGCCTAATTTATGTACAAAATAATAAGCTTACTATATACTAAATTATGTTTTTTTAACTAATTATCCAAATTTAATTGTGGTATTGAGGTGGAAAGAAAACAGACTCGTTAAATAGTGTACTATAGTTTAACATACACTTAAACAACTACTGGAAGGATTCTAGGTTCTCCCAATAGAGGAGGGATTTACAGAGGCAACAGGTAACTGAAACTACATGTGACATATACTATTGGTATCGATATTGGATTCGGAACTTGTTAATTATTGGTATTATTAATTATGTGGAAAACAAAAGGGCCTGGAATGGCGTAATTTTGAACAACACCATTGTTGTATATTAGTTATATATAAAGTTGAATTCTTTGATTCATTGTTTTTACGTCATGCTGGCTAACGAATTGGACCTTGTTATTTTAGTATTATAGATAAGAAGATGTGGTATGATTGCCAATGAGACAATTCTCCACCAGAGACCAAATGATGTACAAGTTACCTAACTACATGTCATGGTACGGATGTATCCATACCAACTACATGTCATGGTACGGATGTATCCATACCAACTACATGTCATGGTACGGATGTATCCATACCAACTACATGTCATAGTACGGATGTATCCATACCAACTACATGTCATGGTACGGATGTATCCATACCAACTACATGTCATGGTACGGATGTATCCATACCAACTACATGTCATGGTACGGATGTATCCATACCAACTACATGTCATGGTACGGATGTATCCATACCAACTACATGTCATAGTACGGATGTATCCATACCAACTACATGTCATAGTACCGATGTATCCATACCAACTACATGTCATAGTACGGATGTATCCATACCAACTACATGTCATAGTACGAATGTATCCATACCAACTACATGTCATAGTACAGATGTATCCATACCAACTACATGTCATAGTACGGATGTATCCATACCAACTACATGTCATAGTACGGATGTATCCATACCAACTACATGTCATAGTACGGATGTATCCACAAGTCATTTATTTATATGAATATGAAAGGAACTAGACATTTTTAAAGTATAAAGATATATGAAAACAATTAGTTTCTTTAAGCAGCTTTACACAAAGACAAAACTATACAGATAATATAAATAAAGATGAAACTCTTAATAATAAAATGCTTAAATGACATTGGACATTGATTAGAGGAGTCTTTGATCGATCCAACGTCGTTTTGGTTATACATGACGTCATATTGGATGTCGATTAGATGGTTAAAATATTGGTCACTGATTTGAGAACATGACTACATTAATTGGATGTCGATTTGAGGAACGGACATCTATTAGAGACTGGAAGTTGATCTGAGTCTTAACACTTATTTTTAATAATTATGTGAACTTTTTCAAAGATATCTAGCCAACTTAGGGTTTTGACCCAGATTTTCATGGTTCACTGAACATCGAAATTTTATAGTCATGATAGTGCCAGCAGCGCATGGTGTCCTAACTCCTATGGACATATTCTTGTTTTATCTGCAAGACAACATCAAGTCAATTCTAAACCAGACTTGAATCCACACAATTTTAAGGCCTGTTTGTGGAGAATATAATATTTACATTACTGGCATTCAGATTGATTCTCTGGTAGGCAAAGATGCATAATTAGGAATGAATGCTTCTCAGAGGCTCTAGTTTACGTGTAATAATACCAATGTAATAATCATATGCTTTTTTTACCTACTCATAAAGCTGCTTTTTTTTACTTCAGAAATTGGCTCTGTAGAATTAAATATAACAGCAGATGCCAATGAAGATATACAGAGCAGTCTACCTTCATCCTGTATTGGTAAAACTGTTTACTTTGGAGACAAAATGAGAAATGAAAAGATTTTGAGTAACCAGTCTTCAAAAATTAAGATGGAAAATACAGCTACATTTCTTGAAACTTTAGTATTAACAGATGGAAACATTGATGAATGCCATTCAACAACTAATAAACTTGAACATGATTCTCGAACAACACGAGAGCAAAGACCTTCAAACATTACAGAAATAGGATCAGAGCCTAGTTCAAAAATAACTTCAGATCACAATAAACTACACCCTGGAACAAATACTAGTGTTTCTTCAACAAATACTAGTACACCAAAGCATGTACTTCCAGGTAATACTTAAAAAGATAAAAATTCCATTAATTAAAAATTTACTTATTCATTAAGATTCAGCTTTGCTAAGGCCAAAAAAATCATCTTGTGTGTCCGTGTGTTTGCATTTGTCCAACACTTTTTCATCACATTTTTCTCATAAACTACTTTACATAATGATTCAATTTTTGATCAGCAGCTTGACTGAAAAGTTGTGTTGTTCTAGAGCTTTTCTAATCTGTCTGATACCTACTTCCTGTTTGCCTAGACTGAATATTTCAATATGTTGAATGAACTATAGAAAAAATATTGTCACACATTCCTCCAATACTAATGAACAGAATCACTTTATATTTGGTCAGTAGATCAATAGTGATGAGTTGTAACCTCTGTCACTATGGCATTTCAGGTTTTTAGACTTGCAGTTTTTTGTCTCGCCTTGACAGAGTCAAAAAGCGAGACATAGGTATGCTGTTTCCGGCGTCGGTGACGGCGGTGTCAACAATGTATTAGTTTGTGACTAGGCCTAGTTTATGGTGAACCACAAGTGGTAGGTCAATGATATTTGGTATGCAGTTGAATTAGCATTGGCACATCCCATTTCCATGGAGATAATTTGGCCCTGCCACCTCAGTCATTGTCTATTGACTTTGAAACTTTTGCTTAGTTAACATGTATTAGTTTGTGATTAGGTCAGTTTATGGGGAACCACTAGTGGTAGGTCAATGATATTTGGTATGCAGTTGTATAAGCATTAGCATATCTCATTTCAATGGAGATTATTTGGCTCCATCCCCTTAGTCATGGTCTATTGACTCTGAAAATTTTGCTTAGTTTACATGTATTAGTTTGTGATTAGGTCAGTTCATGGGGAACCATTAGTGGTAGGCCAATGTTAATTGGTATTCAGTTGTATAAGCATTAGCACATCTCATTTCCATGGAGAATATTTGGCCCCGTCCCCTCAGTCATGGTCTTTTGACTTTGAAACTTTTGCTTAGTTTACATGTATTAGTTTGTGATTAGATCAGTTTAAGATGAACCGCTAATGTTAAGTCAATGATATTTAGTATGCAAATTTATTGGCATTTGCAAGTCTCGTTTCCATGGAGATTATATAGCCCCACCCCTCATCATGGTTCATTGACTTTGAAACTTTTACATAGTTTACAAGTTAATGTTTGTGTTTAGGTTTGTTTAAAGGGAACAACTTATAATAAGTCAATGGTATTTGGTATGCAGTTGTATTAGCATTGGCACATCTCATTTCCATGGAGATCGTTTAGCCATGTACCTTCAGTCATGGTTCATCGACTTTAAATATTTGCATAACTTACATGTTAAAGTATTGCTATTTTAATTTCAACATTTGCATTATCAAAATTACAAAAAGGCGAGACATATCTCTGTGATAACAGTTTATTTATACTTTGAAGAATTACGAGTACATTTATGTGTAGAAGACAATGTGTGGGTTCTTGTTTTCTTGGTGATGCATTCTTGTGGTGTATATATATACAACAACATTATTCTTAAAAAAACCAGAAAAATGTTTCTAAACAAAAATCTGCCAGAAAATATAAGAACATACAGCATTATATTGCTGTTCAGAATATACTTAGTTCAAGTTTAAGAGTTGTCTCTAAATTTTTAAAAGAGAAAATTTAAGATGAAATACAAATCTGCTGATTCATATTTTATGCAGGTTATTTTCAGTAGTAGTAATTATGAGACAATAACAGAAGTTTTTAAATTTATTTGTTTTTTGGCCTTGCCTAGAACATACATGTATGTGACATTTGTTTTAATTTTATTTGATATTTTCAGAGACCAAGAAAAGAGTTGAATCCAAGTATAACAAGAATACAGCATCAAAACCTGTAAGTTAATATTTTTGTCTCCTGGGACTGTTTGTAATCACCATATCTTTGATTTCATATCTAGTTGATTAAGTCATATGTTTTTAACTAGGATCCAATTTGACTTTAAAGCTATAATAGATATGCTTGTAGAACAAACTTGGGTTGACTTTCTTGCTTTGTTTCTTGGATATTTTTTCAACCATTGTACCAAACATGTTAAAGATTGACACCATAATAGATAGGGAAAGTTTCAACCTGTATATAGTATACAAAGATTTGATTGGACAATAAATATTAAAGGGGCACTAGCTGTCAAATTCATGTTCACCGATTTGACTCAAATTCTCATATTTGATTTATAACAATGTAAAACATTTATCCAAATTATAAAAAGTCTAAAATAAACAATATACCGGGCATGGACTCGATAATATGTAGCTTCGTTTCATGTGTATTTTAGTGTAGACGCCATCTAATTAACTGTCGAGTTGACCCCAGAAGACCTCCGATTGCCATATAAGCGATATATAAACATAAATATAGATATAAATAGATATCAGACTCGTGCATTTATATTTTTCTATGTCTGTTTAATTTCATATTATAGATTAAAAATATATGTTAATTATCGTTTTTACCTGTATCAGAATGATTTTTTGTGGATCGAATCAGTCAATCAAATGATTTATTTTTGTTTCACTTTCAATGTTGACATTCTTTTCCTTTAAATAATTGAACACGCACAATGCATGCAGTATCCATCTTTAGCTAAGGGGTTAAATTGAAGTTCACATGAATACGGATTCAATGAGGTCGAATTATTCACTTGCAAGTGAATAATTCATCATCAATGTTTCTTATAATTAGCTTATTTTGACAAAATTGAACTATACTGGCTGCTAAAAGCGATATATTATTTCACTATTTCAATTTCATTAATGATTGAACAAAAAAAAATCATACTTTATATTTTTTATATATCTCGTAGCTAGTGTCCCTTTAATGTACATTATAATAAGAAACTTTTTATGGATCAATGAACAGGGAATAAAGCCCTTTGCATATAGATACATTAGAAATATTAAAAGGAATATAGGGAGCTGGAGAATAACTCAGGTCAAAATATTTTTTATGTTTTTACTTTTGTTTTTCCGGATTTTTTTATTATTTGACATAAACTTTTTATATTTAGTACATGGGTGCAGCATCTCCAAGATGTGTCCTGTACCATGGAAGAGATTTCTGACCTTGACCTTTGACATCTAAGGTTTTCTAATCTGATTTTTATATGTCAACCCTAGTTTCTGGAAACAATCATATTTGTCAGACATGGCCTTAACTTTAACAAAACTGCCAATCTGGTAGTGAATTGTAAGATGCAAAATTATTGCATGCCAAATTAAACGAGTGAAGGTATTATCAATTATTGATTTTTGATAAACATAACAAACTTTGTAGATGAATCTGGAATCATTCGTAATGTATGATGAACTTGAAACTTCCAGTTTTTATTTTATTTCTCAAAATTGAAAGTAGGGTGGTTAGTTCCTGAGAAATTTACAGTTTTAAGTCATTAAAGTTATTTAAATCTTCAACTGTTGCATTTCATAAATTGTCTTGAACGTTTTTAGAAAACAGTAAGAAATTTCATGAAGTAAATACATTAACTGTCAATATAATGTTGCTGATGCTGTAAATCTATTATGAATTCAACAGTTTGAAAAAAGACCCAATTTTTCAAGTCATCTCTAAATGACTGAATTGTGTTACAAAATTTCTGGATCCTTGCTTCAATCTTAAAATCCATGTATAGTTTTGCTTGTCATAGCTAAACCGTTTCAATGCAACATAAGGTATGCCCCTGGGAGGGTCATGTCCCATCCTCATATAATATGTTAAATATCTCAAAGGGTTCAGATCCCCATCCTTAAACAAAATATAATCCTTATTGCCTTGATAAAACCTTTTTAGTTCACTACAATCCCTGCATATCATTAATTGATGAATAGCTTCAAAACTTCAAATTCCCATTCCCTAAACCATATATGTTTGTAGTTGTCGTGACAAAACCTTTCAGTAGAACATAGATTTTTATGCTAGGGGTCATGCCCTAACCCCTACCCATAAACCATATATATTGTAAAATGCCATATCAAACCTTTTAAGTGTGCTTTAATTTTTGTATGGTGGAGGGGTGTGATGCCCCACCCCTCATATCAAAAAGTGTTAAATATATTAAAAACAGTTAAGATTCCCATCCATTAAACATACTTTATATTCTATTTTAGAATGACAATACATTTTTTGGATTATAATTTGTTTGTTGGGCCCTTTCCTGGGTTGACTTTTAAAGATGAAAGAGAGACATAGTTACTAGTTATAGTCCTCTAAAACAGTTCCACCTTGTTGTTTTGTATTTAGTTAATTAGCAAGTTTATAGCTAAATATACATGTACATTATTTTGTTTTCTAGGGACAGCCTAGGTTAGACACTGATGTTGCTGCCAGATTTCTCAAGGGTATAATAGTTCAGGCAGAAAAGGATAATAAAAGTCTAAAAAGTTTGTATTCATTATCAATATATAAGATACTGTAAATTCAGAAATAATTATGAGGTTTTTATTAATGCGAATAATGTGATTGGGTGAATAGGGCAATAATAAGAACTCGCAATCTGATATCTGATACATATATCAGTATGTAGATTTGCCTTAAATCACAATAATTATTATACCCCCGCTTTAAAAAAGTGGGGGTATACTGTTTTACCTCTGTCTGTCCATCCGTCCATCCGTCAGTCCGTCCGTCCGTATTTTTCATCGCATCTTTCTCAGGAACTACATTAATACAAGGATTTCTGAAATTTGGTTTCAGGGTTTATATGAGTCAGCTATATCGTGTGATGCGTTTTCAGGTTCATCACTCAACAACTTCCTGTTTACCTTATACTTTTAGCGGGGCGGGGGTATCATTAGTGAGCAGTAGCTTACAGATTCACTTGTTAATCCTGCATTTTTGTTCATTCCTCAAAAATCACAATAATAAATGCATGCAATAATTTCTGAATTACTGTAGTATGTTGGCATGTTTTGAATCTGTTGAACACCAACTTCCTGTTTGCTGATACTTTTAAAAATTGTTCAAAATGCTGAATAAACTTAAAAATTTTCATCACATTTTTTCAGGTGCTATTATTAAATAGAATGACTTCAGATTTGGTTAGCAATTTGAAAGTGATGCCTTGTCACTTGTGCACACATTTCAGATCTGTCAGTCATTCATTTCCTTTTTAGCTCACCTGGCCCGAAGGGCCAAGTGAGCTTTTCTCATCACTTGGCGTCCGTCGTCCATCGTCGTCCGTCATCGGCGTTAACTTTTTACATTTTGAACTTCTTCTAGAGAACCACTGAATGGAATGAAACCAAACATGGCATGAATGTTCCTTATGAGGTGCTGACCAAGTGTTGTTACTTTGTAGCCGATCCATCATCCAAGATGGCCGCCAGCGGGGGACTTAGTTTAACATAAGACCCTATGGGAAATGCATACAAATGACTTCTTTTAGAGAACCACTGAATGGAATAAAACCAAACATGGCATGAATGTTCCTTATGAGGTGCTGACCATGTGTTGTTACTTTGTAGCCTATCCATCATCCAAGATGGCCGCCAGCGGGGGACTTAGTTTAACATAGGACCCTATGGGAAATACATAAAAATGTCTTCTTTTAGAGAACCACTGAATGGAATGGAACCAAACATGGCATGAATGTTCCTTATGAGTTGCTGACCAAGTGTTGTTACTTTGCAGTCGGTCCATCGTCCAAGATGGCCGCCAGCGGGGGACTTAAGTTTTACATAGGACCCTATGGGAAATACATACAAATGTCTTCTTTTAGAGAACCACTGAATGGAATGAAACCAAACATGGCATGAATGTTCCTTATGAGGTGCTGACCAAGTGTTGTTACTTTGCAGTCGGTCCATCATCCAAGATGGTCGACAGCAGGGGACTTAGTTTAACAAAGGACCTATGGGAAATACATACAAATGTCTTCTTTTAGAGAACCACTGAATGGAATGAAACCAAACATGGCATGAATCTTCCTTATGCGATGCTGACCAAGTGTTGTTACTTTGTAGCCGATCCATCATCCAAGATGGCCGCCAGCGGGGGACTTAGTTTTACATAGGACCCTTTGGGAAATACATAAAAATGTCTTCTTATAGAGAACCAATAAATGGAATGGAACCAAACATGGCATGAATGTTCCTTATGAGATGTTGACCAAATGTTGTTACTTTGCAGCCGATCCATCATCCGAGATGGCCGAAAGCAGTGGACTTAGTTTAACATAGGACCCTATGGGAAATACATACAATTGTCTTCTTTTAGAGAACCACTGAATGGAATTGAACCAAACATGGCATGAATGTTCCTTATGAGTTGCTGACCAAGTGTTGTTACTTTGCAGTGGATCCATCATCCAAGATGGCCGCTAGGGGGGGGGGGGGGGCTTAGTTTAACATAGGACCCTATGGGAAATACATACAAATGTCTTCTTTTAGAGAACCACAGAATGGAATGAAACCAAACATGGCATGAATGTTCCTTATGAAGTGCTGACCAAGTGTTGCTACTTTGATGCCGATTTACTGTTCAAGATGGCCACCAGGATATTTTATAAAATAACGGGACCAATATTAATCAAAATTTGGCCTCAATCATTATTTGGGTATCTGTTATGATTTTTATCTATCTTTACATGATTTCTAAAACCAAAGTAGAGTCAGGTGAGCGACACAGGCTCTTGAGAGCCTCTAGTTTCTGATACGTTAAATTAAAGAGATGGTATGCTTATCAAGACAACTCCTGCTATTTGGTTTAAATTTTATAAATAGATTTTTATGAGTATGGAAAAAATTTGTTTAGGTGTAAAGTTTTAAATTTTATTTATATATATATTGATTATTTATTAAAGATTCAAAACCAACAAAAGGCAGAGATAATTCACAGACAAGAAAAAATAAAATATTACCAGTAAAAGACACTATAGATCAACAGACTGGTAGCAATCTAAACAAAAGTGAAATTGATATGGCTGCAACATCTAAATCAACTCCAGACAATGGAGGAACCACTGATAAAACAGCTAAATCCTTGACTGAGAAAACTCAAAGTGCAATGATTGAAGGAGATCTCATAGAAAAATCTGTAAATTCAAGTCTGAATGACCTAGCAGTGTCAAGTACTCAAAGTTCTGTCACAGTGAAAACCTCCATTCCACTTGAAATGAATATAACTTCTGACAGCTTCAGATTGACTGCCACCAGTATTGGTGAGATCAGTTTACCTGTGGGTAGACCAATGCCTGTTGTTGTCAGTGAAACAAGAAGTCCTTGGAACTTTTTTATTCAAATCGTCAATAGCTCATTAGAGAAACTTATGCAAGATATCAGGTAGGTTTTTATAATTTCAAAAACATTTTCAAGTTGCACAATTTACTATTAATAATTACACCAGGCTATTGAACCTTAATATTCTAAACCAGAGGAGATAATAAAGCTATGATATCATATGCATGCTTTCACAACACAAATTAACAAAAAACAGTTTAGAGTTTGTCTAAATTGAATGAAAAATCAAGCAATTCTGAATTAATTCAAATTCAAAGAATGAAGTTAAAACCAGTACATGCCATATTTATAGAACATGTTTGTTGTTGCTTAAAATAGTAGGTGACAGTAACTGTTGACTGATGTGAACTTTTCCTTAACTAGTACAGTTGCTGTAATATATTCATTGAAAGTCAACAGTGGCAGGGGCATTAAGTTTTACCCTTGTCCATCTGTCTGTGTGTCCATCAGTACTTCCTGACATTGGTTTTTGTTCTCCAACTAAGTTTGCCTCAACCAAATGTTAAGAAACTTATACACAATGCTTATTTCCACCAAACACAGATCAAGTTCATCCAGGCAAATAGTTATATTGCTTTTAGTTGGAAGAGAAATTTTTCATGCAAGCAGACAATAAAAATTATGGGATTACAACACTGTAAATTTGAAGAAAACATTTGAAATAGTTTATATTCATTGAGAAACAAGTTGGTGAAAGGGTGTTCAATGAAAACTGAAATGAGTGAAAGACGAGAAATTCACAAATTTACCTTCTATTGCACAATCTCTGTTGCAAACGTGTTCTGATTCTCATTTTGACTTTGATGCTGATCACATATATGATTATATTGGTAGTTAAAAATATTGAAATGATAGTTGTTAAAAATTGGAATGACGATGTTGTGCGAAAATTAGATGACAGCTGACTGTGCATGCTGTGCTAGACAGGTGACCGCTGATTCAAGTTAAATTAAATAGAGAAAACATTTGGGAGGGTCAAAAAGTGGCCGTCAAGGGCAGGTGACCTCTGAAACAAGGTGACCATTATAGCAGGATTGAGTATACAGAAATAATTTGTGTTTGTAAGTGTAATGTTCATCATTAACAATCCTTGTACATATTGAAATATACAATATTAGGTCAATGTCAGAAAAATATCAACTTTTTTAGTATGAGGCTTAGAAACTGAGGAAGTGCAAGGTTTACTGGGCCCTTTCAACTGTTCCTTGCAGAATACAAAAAAGTTGATATTTTTTTGCCATTGACATTGTTTATATACTGCAGCTGAAAATGGCTACAATTGTCGTTATGAAAATGTAAACACAAAAAAAACCTGTATTTCCATCCTTAAACGAACCCCAAATTGTGAAGAAAAGTAAAATGACATGAAATCGACATTCTACATAATCTCACTTTGTTACTATATTTGATAGATAAAGACAACAGGAAGTGTTCTAGCTGCTGTATAAAAATTAGGACAAGGATAGACCTTAGATAAATTTTTGGATCCTTATAATATTTAATAAATAAATTGCATGTCTGTCTTTCTAATATGTGAATGAAGTGGTTGAAAACAAGAAAATGTGAAGGTAGATTGAGTGTTTCATATTGTACAACTTTTATGAAAAATGTGCAATTATTGTATTGTATACGGTCATTTCAAATTTGTAAAACTTCATGGGTTTCATTATCTTTCATGTCTTTTCCATTTGTAGGTGGTACTTTTCAATATATAATTCCATGAATACCTTATATAAAAATTCCTGAATTCAGGCGGTTCTTATCAGTAGCACAGAAGGGTAAAGGTACCACTTACCGCATCCTAATGAATGGCCGGGAACATATTATAGATGGAAAAAATATATGGGTAAAAGTAGATGTGAGGTATACATCATTGAAATGGCAAGTAGACTGTCCCCCCTTTTTTCCCTCTTAAAATAAAAACCCCAAAAACATAAAAAAACTCAAAAATCAAACAACAACCAAAAAAAAAAAGATAAGATATCTAGATGGCAGCAAAAGTTTGTACCACAAGAAACTAATCCATTTATCAGGTAATTGTTTAACCATACCTTTTACCTTTGTCTGAAATTTGTATATGTCAGCTGCATATTAAATACCTGCTGTGCTGAGACTATTACGTTTCTTGTGAAAAGTATTATCATTTAAAACTTATTTTCAGATGTAAACAAATATCATCTTAATAATTATATTTGTAGGGACTTCATGGAGTCAGAAGGGAAATTGTTGAATATGGTAGAAAAAGTTGAGGAAGGAATGGTGTACTTAGCCCAATTTTCTCAAGATCAGCTTTATTATAGGGCAAAAATAACAGATGTTAATATGTCAGGTTTGTTGTAATAATTTTTTCACATATTCTTGATAAGCAATCTGTGGTCATTTTCAAATACATTCAAAAGGAGAGAATTTTCCTCTCTCTTATCATACCTGCCAACTTGCACTAATTTCGCTTGAACAACACAATTTTTACCGCTTTACCCAATTGCACGATTGTGATCATAAAAAGAAACAACCTAAAAAACTACACAAAAAATTTGTTAGTTTTTGATTTTGAACTTTTCCCAAGGAAGACAATTGTAATTAGCGATAATAAGCCTATCAAAATTATTATTTCCTGTGATCACTTTTTCATCTGACTAATAGAGGTCTAATTAACAAGCAAAGATGTGAAACTGTTTTGAACTTTTAGTGTCTTCACCTCTATGTATGTCACCATTGTAAACATTGTGATCAGTGATCTTCACTTTCAAGAATGCTCTTGCACCACCTAAAAAGAAAAGTTTGGATAAATTCAGATGTTGGTTGACAAATTCAATGATAGGGATATCACATAATTTCACATTCATGCCTTTTGCAAAGTCTGTAATAGAAAACTTTAAGTTGACATGTTGGCCTTAATGACTGTTCAAAGTATGCAAGGACTATTCAACTTGATCAGAAGTCATTCACAATTTGGAACACTATCTCGTGTAGTCTGTCAGTTACTTCTTTGAACGATCAGATGATAAGCAACTGGAGATGGTCAAGCAAGCATGTTCAGCTAATACAAAAGAACTGTTCAATAGACACTTGTATTGCTCTGAGTAAATTCAAATCAAGTTTGATACAGGATAAAGTGTGCTTACTAAATGATACAATTTCAGATACAGTGCTACCCTAAACATATTAAATAGTAGCTTATCCGGACATAACACTTATTGTAACTGATCCATACATTGTTAACAAATTAAAAGTATTGTCTTTTATTTTTCACAAGAAATTAGTCATGTTTGATAAATGTCCTTCTGAGTCCATATTTATAGATGGAAAAGGTCAACAGTCAGTAAATCCTACACAAGAAAACATATTGCTGGTATTTTAGCTACATGTACTAAATTTTTCTGGACAATAAGTACAAAAATCATGCAAAGGAAAAAAGGCTTAGTAGCCCATCATCAATATGTAATAAGAAAAAAGGACATATATGACACTACATATATTTCTAAAGGGAAAACAATGCAATCAAAAATGCATTGAAAATTGCAACCCTTAAGAATGTTTTTGCATACTAAAACTCCCATGGGGATTTTGAAAAGTTGACAGGTATGTACAGTTATCCTATAATATGATCAGTTAACATTTTTTACAAGTTTACACAACTGTTGATTATGCTTCATTTTAATAACAAAATTCTAGGAGAATAAGATAATATACATGAATGGATATGCTGTCTTTTATGAATTTCTTGTTCAAAGCATTGACTGCTCAGCGTCTTTTGGTGCAAAATATAAATGATGATATTAATAGATCCATTCATATCATTTACCTATTACATCTTATCCAATTTCAGATTGTTCTTCAACAGTTGTGGATGTTTATTACATTGATTATGGGAATGCTGAAAAGAGGGAATTATCTCATCTACGAGAGCTGCCTGTTCAATTTACATCTCTTCCTGCTCAGGCTGTATTTTGTGCATTGGCAAAGGTATAGGTTTCGCTATGCAGGTTCTAGCAGTTATATTATAGAGCATTTCTCTGGTCTTTTACCTGAAAAACTCATCTTTCCATTATTATATTCAGTTATATCTGTCCATTCGTCCTTCAGTTTGCACTTTTGTATTCGCTCCTGAATCTGAACCACTTGACAGAATTTTGGGAAACTTCCATAGAATCTTACTCGAATTATGTTCTTTTGGCACATTTTATTAGCTTAACTGAACCAAAAGGCCATGTGAGCTTTTGCCATCACTGTCCATCCGTCACAAATTGTTTCAGCTCTCTTTAATACCCTTTCGAGTTCAGGGATGAAACTTGGCATGATTATTCATCACTACTAGAAGGTGTAGTGTGTACATAGAAGAAAACTGCATGTTAACAAGAAAAAACATACACTGAAAGTAATGGTAAAAAAAAAGGTCTATTTAGCCAACCCTGTACTTTTAAACTAATTCCTTTCTCTAACTTTAAAACCACTTGGAGTTTAGGGATGAAACTTGGCATGATTATTCATTTCTAGTAGAGGGTGTAGTGTGTACATAGAAGAAAACTGCATGTTAATGATCATGGTAAAAGGTTAGTTGAACTTAGGGACCCTGTGCATATATATGTAGGACTCTAAAGTGCAATGGGGACTCTAAAACACGATGGTCTGTGCTATTTAATGGAACACACTAAAGTCTGATGCCTCAATACGCTAAAGTACATTTTTCCACTAAAGTGGGTTTGTTTGCGAAAGTATGGACGTTTACAACGTTAATAAAATAGCATTAAGACGCTACAAGCCGTTTGTACAAACAAAAATGGACATGCCGGTAAACGAGAATGTTTGTGCAGATGAAGGTTTTTTACTAGACACGAAAAGAGAAACAAGTGATTCCAATTTTGGTCGGTGCTAGAAGAGTTTTTAAGCAGAGGAGTTATTTCTCAAAAATCGTCGACAGTAACAGAAATGCAAACCTTTGATCCTGCTGTGTCGGCGGGGATAAACGTGTTTCTGACAGGATACTGGAAAAGAATACTTCTCATGAACTTAGAAATTGAAGATAGTAAGGGGAAGGTGTATACCATAAAAGAGAGCGAAAACAGCAAAATACACCAATAGTCAAAGTATTTAATTCGTCCAAATTTAATTTAGAAACTCCTTCCATGTTTTTAATCCCAAGTCATTTACTTGCTTGAAATAAAAGCTACTTTTTAACTTTCTAATTGAATTATTTTATAAAACAATTTTTTACAATATGGTTCGTCATTGTCTGTGAAAGAGATAGAAAACAATAAACAAAAAACAAATAAGAAGATGTGGTGTAATTGTTAACGAAACAACTACCCACCAAAGACCATATGCACTTAGCAACATTATGAACTTCAACGTGGAGCCTTGGCTTACGACGCAGAGTAGCTATATAGGATCACGAAATGACTAATGTAAAACAATTGAAAAGAGAAAGACAACAGCATGATTTATAAACAATACAATAGACGAAAAACTAATATGAACACAGCAAAAAACAAAAACCATTGCCTGAACCCCATTCTCTTTACACCATCGCACTTTTAAAAGCGTGTTAAACCAACGCACTTTAGCGTGTCATGTATACCATTGCACTTTAGCGTGTCATCTCATCGCACTTAAAAAAGACAAACAACCATCGCACTTTAGCGTCTGACACCATCGCACTTTAGCGTAGACCATTGCACTTTAGCGTGACCATCGCACTTTAGAGTCCTACATATATATATGTGTGTGTGTGGACAACTCTAATTGCATCACAATTCACTTATTTAGATGCTGAGGGCCCTCCATGGTGGTTCTCATCGCTATCTTCTAGTTGATTTTGGTTCTGTAACATGAGCCAGGTGTAGATGATTATCGTCAAAAAAGGTGATTTGAATGTACAAATTTCATTTTAGAAATAGGATAAAAGGGAATGGGGTTAGAGTCACTATAAAGATATATATTACGTTGGCTAATCATGGTTAAGAAAACATATTTTCTCAACATAGTTTTACGCTTTCACAGATAGTGAACATTGTGTAAATGATTTTTTTTTATTTTACAGATTGCTCCAAACAACAAATATGGTGTGTGGTCAGAACAAGATATTCTCACATTTTCACAATTAGCAAATTCCAAAAAGTTTTTCTGTACCTTAATCCAGCCAAGTCAGCATCCAGAAATTCCTAACATTGTAGATCTGTTCTTCAATTCTACCATCCCAGGTAACTGGACCCCAACTCCTGTATTTGTTCAAACAATATTGATAAATAGCAATATTGGAAGAATGGTAACAATTCAGGAACAGATGACATCCTTTATGATATTTTATAGACTCTCTCCCAAATCAAATCACTCTCCTCAGTCTTCAAACGAATTAAACCACCAATTTGGAGACTCGACAGGTATGAACATAAGAAAAATTGACATTGATAAACAAGAATCTCAGATTAAGAAACAAATCTCAATTGAAACAAATGACATATGTGTAGAAGATGAATCTCAGTCAAAAGGAACAGTAAATTGTAAGTTAGAAAACTGTGATAATATCTTACTAAATACAGGTCTGAATGATTCACAAGATTTTACAGGGCATGAACAGATTAATAGTGCATATTCAGGTGCAGAGTTTACAGATCAAATTAAGGCTGAAATTGAAGTAGAACAAACTGCATCAGTTACTGACAGAAATGTTAATTTGAAAAGTGATTCTGATAACCAGAAATTAGACACTGTAAAAAATAGTATAAGTGATAGCAAGGAATCCTGTAGAGTTGAAAAATTGAAACAAAATATATGTGAAAGCAAGGAATCTTCCAGAGATGTAGAAATGAAACAAGGTGCAGAAAATTGTGGAAGGGAAGAAAATATAACTGAAAATCAACCAGATATTTTAACAGTTTCCAATAGTATTAATTCTGATCAAATGAACAACAATGAAATAGATTGTGATGTGAGTGAGATGACTACATCTGATATACCATTACCTACAATAGATACATCATTAACCTGTTATATTGTGATGCTTTCTTTTGTCAAATCTCCATCACATTTCTTTGTTCATATTGTATCTGAAGTCACTGCAAACACTCTGAATGTCATGTCTAATAACATCAATACTCATCATAGTAAGTTGTCACGGAAACAGCTACAGAAACTGTCTAAAACTTTGACCCCAAATGTGAATGATGTATGTTGTGCACAATTTTTGGAAGACAATAAGTTTTACAGGGCCCAAATTTTGGAAATTATTCAGACACCTGCTTCACCACAGAAAGTATCTGAAAACGATTCAGAATCTTCAGTCTCTGGAAAGATCAAAGTGTTTTACATGGACTATGGAGATGTAGAATTAGTACCAAAGAGGAGGTTGTTTCCTCTACCCAAAGAATTACAGAACATTCCCTCCTTAGCTATTAAATGTTCTCTTGCTCATGTTATACCTGTAAAGAAAAGTAAGCATTGGTCAACTGATGCCAAAGGATGTTTCAATAAATTGACAGGAGAAGACAAAGTGTTAAAAATGATTATAGTAGATGGAAGTATGGAGGAGACATTGGGAAGGTAATGTACATTGTTGTGGTGGTTAATATTTCTTTTAATTGACTGTCCTGACATTGATTCTAATCATAATGTGAGTCGGCTGGTATCTTAATGTCTAATTGTTCATTAAGGTAATATCCAATTTCAATTATAAAAAGTAAAATAACAAAAGTACCGAACTCCAAGGAAAATTCAAAACAGAAAGCCCCTTATCAAGTGGCAAAATCAAAAGCTCAAACACATCAAACGAATGGAAAACAACTGTCAAATTCCTGACTTGGTACAGCCATTTCCTTATGTGGAAAATGGTGGATTAAACCTGGTTTTATAGCTAGCTAAACCTCTCACTTGTATGACAGTAGCATAAAATTCCATTATATTGACAACAATTTGTGCACAAACAAACAGATATAATAGGTAAAAATGTCAAACATAGGGGTACAGCAGTCAACATTATGATATAATCTCTATGACTATAAAACAAACAAATATGTCAACAAAGAAAAACAAAGTGGCATATAGACAAAGCACATAAGCAAAAATTAAAGACAAATATACAAAAATGACCATAGCACAATAACATAATAAAAGGGATGTATAAGTACTGAGCTACGCCAAAAGGATATAATCAAAAATGGACTAAACAGTAAAGGTTAATAATTTACGAAGACAAATAAAAGAACACTATAACACGTAATTGAGATGATAAACAACGTCAGTACCTAGAATCTATACTTCAAGACCATAATGTATTATTTGTGAAGTTGTTAGGGAATATTTATCAACAAGTTCTTGGTATCTTCCGTGGAACTTTTTATGCCCCCGCTGTAGCGGAGGGGGCATTAAGTTTTACCCTTGTCCGTCTGTACATCCGTCAGTATGTCTCAAAATTGGTTTCTGTTCTCTAACTTTAGTTTGCCTCAACCAAATGTTATGAAACTTATACACATTGCTTATTACCACAAAACACAGATCAAGTTTTAATTTTAGTGGCGTCACTTTTACCGTTCTAGGGGGCCTCGGTGACGGAGTGGTCTAAGTAGTTACTACTGTAATCACAAGCCAGTCAACACTGAGGTTGTGAGTTCGAACCCCGCTCCTGTGGGTGCACTCGACTCCAATCTTAATTGACCAGAATTGTCAGTTTTCCTAGTGAAAGTCTGTAGTTTCCTCCAGGCACTCCGGCTTCCTCCACCAATAAAAACTGACCGCCACCAAATAGCCCAAAAGAGGTGCTTAAAAGTGGCGTTAAAACACCAAAAATCAAATCAAATTTACCGTTCTAGAGTTATGCCCCTTTACAAATGGAAAAATTGCTGAATTTTTCGTTTCCATTCTCTAACTTTAGTTTGCCTCAACCTAATGTAATGAAACTAATACACAATGCTTATTACCACAAAACACAGATCAAGTGTGAATTTTAGTGGTGTCACTTTTACCGTTCTAGAGTTATGCCCCTTTACAAATGGAAAAATTGCTAAATTTTTCGATTCTGTTCTCTAACTTTAGTTTGCCTCATCCAAATGTTATGAAACTTATGCACAATGATAATTTCCACAAAACACAGATCAAGTTTGAATTTTAGTGGCGTCACTTTTACTGTTCTTGAGGTTTCCCTTTACAAATGAAAAAATTGCTGAATTTTTCGTTTCTGTTCTCTAACTTAAGTTTGCCTCAACTAAATGTTATGAAACTTATAAACAATGCTTATTGCCACAAAAATCAGATCAAGTACAAATTTGGGTAGTGTCACTTTTACAGTTCTTGAGTTATTTAGAAAAAGGACGAGACTTTCTTTGACATAAACCTGGTTCATCAACTTTCTGCTCAGACACTGAAAAGCTTTTAAAGATTACCTGATGAGCAGTTGTCTTTTACATGTTTTAGAAAGATATTTGGGAGTAGTGTATATGAGCATACTCACTAAGGTTCTCCAAGTTACTTTTGTTTGTTTGTGATATTAAGTGAAGGCAATATCACTTTTGTGTCCATGTTCCTGTTGACTAATCAACTTGGCTATCATTCTAAATAAAGATCATAGGGTGTTAGACAGTGAACGAAAAAGGAAAAAATTGGTGAAAAGAAATGAAATTGAAGAATTCTGATCAATTTTCAACTCTAAAAACATGTTTTTTGTTATATTTTCCAAGAAGACGAAATAAATTTTAAAGGGCAATAACTGCTCTTGTACATTTTAAAAAAAATTAATGGATGTTAAACAATGTCAATTTTCGTGAAACTTTGAATAAAAAGCAGGTGTCTACCTAACTCTTCAAATTTTGTAGCTAACCTTTTTTTTAAGCCCTGTCTAGGATAGAAATGGGTGCATGAATTATGTTTTTCAGTTTGCATGTCTGTCTGCCGGTATGAATTTTACTATAAAATTGTCAAATCAACTTGAAACTTGTAACACATGTTCATTATGATGTTAACCTTTTTAAAATGTATTTCAAATTATTTGACCCAAATCGGTGGTTCATTACACATGGAAATGTGAGAGTGAGCTCGAGGTGTGCTGTTTTCAGTATCAACAATAATTATTGTTGATTAGGTCACACAGGCAAAACATATATCTGTGTTAGCTGTTTTGTTTTTATGGACCCGCAACAAAGTGGTAGGGGCCATATAGTGTTACCCTTATCCATCATTTCGTCATTCTGTAACAAATAGTTATACAGACTTTTTCCAAAACACCTTCACATATTTAGATGATTTTTAGTATGTGAGTCTACTATAATGAGTTACAGATCTCTAAGTTTACGTTTGGTTCTGCTCTTCTGATTTGTGCTGAAACTACAGGCCTTGGAATGAAAAATTTCGTGAAAATATCTATTATACAGACTTTCATTCTCAAATTTCCATTTCTAAAAATGGCTTCAAGTTATTTTGCAGGCTGGGCCATCTTCTGACACATCTAGTTTTTTATATATATCCCAAAGGGATCAACCTATTTAGCATTTTGATTTTTTTTTTTTTTCACAAATTATTTGTTGTTGAAATTGCATTTACATTGTTTCCTTACTCCTTTAGCAGTTTTCAGACCAAATTCATTTTACTTTATAAGCAATTTATACATACACTAAATATGCCAAAGGTTTTTATAATATCAGATGTGTTTGTTTGTTTGTTTGTTTTTTTATTTATTTTTTCCATAAAATGACTGGCTGTAAAGCTATAAAAATTGGCACATAAATTATAAATAATAATTTAAGAAAGTGATAAAAGGCATCAAATATGGTTTACATACACAGCAAATGTACCAAAAAAATCATTTGTTAATCATTGAGTTTCATTTATGCAATGAAGCCAGTTGATTGGTATGGTTTCATGGAGGTTGTAATTTTTGGTAGGTAGTCAAGTAATGAACAGACCCTAGTTTCTTAGATTAGATTTTAGCCATTAAAGCAACATGTAAAAGTTTGTTCAAAGTGTAGTTTCTGTCTCAAACTATTGATTTTGATATTGATTGATTGATTGGTGGTGGTGGTCAGTTTTTATTGGTGGAGGCAGCTGGAATGCCTGGAGAGAACCTACGACATTCGGTAGGAAAACTGAAATCCTATCAGTTAAAATTGGAGTCAAGAGCACCTGCCACATGCGGGATTCGAACTCACAACCTCAGTGTTGACAGGCTAGTGATACAATAGTTTGACTACTTAGATCGAGGCCCCAATTTTGATAAACATTTTCAATGTGTTATTGATAATTATAATTATACAAATGTTTATTGTTTCTTTCAGTGTAAAAGTAGATCCATTGAAGGTAATACTGGTAGATAATGATGACAAAGAAGAAATCTGCATCAATGTTGACCTTATAAAACAAGGTTATGCTGAGCTTGATATTCAAGAAGATCTTAAAGCAGGTAACTCCATTGGATACCAAATAGTCAGCTATGAAAGGTCCAGGATGACAAAATGTTGAACAATTCAAAGGAGAAAACCCATGATATGATGCTTATCTGACATTTGTCATATGCCTTGACATTGCATTTCTGCTATTTATAAGACAACAATATTTGGTATGCAGATTTGTTGTGAGATTAATTGATTTATGTTCTAATTGTTAGAATTGAATTTGTATATGAGGTCTCTACCTCAGAAATTATATGTAATAGGTTGAAAATCTGTTTTTGTGAGAATATGCAAGTGTGCATCTGCATTTGCTTTGACTTTGACCATAGTTTAAGAGTTCAATGCCCTTCCAAATATTTCAGATATTGCAGCAGGTGAGACATCTTAGTGTGTCAGCTCTTGTTTTAATCAGTTGTTGAATATCTTACAGAAATTGGTGCATTAGATAAGTTTGGTTCATGGAATCCCATGATGGACGACTTTCTCTCAGCCAGAAACTCATACAAAGTAGATGTAGATGATGCTGGGGTGGCTACTGTTGGCTATAGTAAGTATTGGTGTGACCAAAACCATAAAGTAAATGTAGAATTAGATATTGATTGAGATATATAAAATGGGTGAGCTATTTACAAATGGGTGATTTTCCTGCAGGTTCTGATACTTAAATATTGTTAGACATGTAATCACATGCACCAATAAGGTAGATTTTCTTAGATCTATTTGATCTAATTTTAAAGATAAAAACACGTAAATTAAATGTAAAAAATCATTTACTCATAATCTGTATAACACTTTTTTGCATGCCGAATCAATTAATGAAATTGGCCTTCCTGTTGCTGCCTTTCAGCTGACATTCGTTTCAATCACTGACATGCTGAGCACATGCACACATCTCAAACAAAGATTGCTTGAAAACATATTCAAATGAGGTTATTTACTTACAGAACATTAATACATCAGCAATGATTTTGAGCTTATTTTGACAAATTGAACCAAACTGACAGCTTTATAGCAAAATATTATTTCAATATTTAGCTTTTAAAATGTTTGAAGCAAGAAAAAAACAAAACTTATATTTTAATTCTTGTCTAAATTATAGTTTATAAATATTATAAATCTAAGAAATTAAGTTAATAAAATCAAACTAGAAATTGTGAAAATTGAAAAATATGTACAGTTGTTGATTTTCATTATTTTTCCCAGGAGAGCTATTGTTCAAAATAGAAATGTTTGTCAATGTTTTATTGTTGAAATGTTACTTTCTTCTAGTCTTCATATTTCTTCCATGACCGAATATTCTCTTGTTATGGAAGGATGATGCTGGTATCACCAAATAATTCGCTGAACACCTGACAGTTTTGTATCCTCTGAAATACTCCACAAAATTTTAACCAAATTTGGATCACAAGAGCGAGTAATGCAAACTACTTGATTGAACCTCAAGTTTAATGGTGGTTTCAGACGAATAATATTATAAACCAATGAAAAGTATATGTTTCAATAGATAAGACTTGAGTGTTGATGATCAACAAAACCCATAAATATTGACGATCAACAAAACCCATAAATATTGACACCCCTTTGATAACAGTTGTAGTAAAACCACAAGAACAAGCTCTTTAGTTGGTAACATAATCTGGCTTATCAATGCTACTTAAAGGTTTAAAGATTTGGAATTTCGATAACAGTTTATATGGAAATTGATTAAACTTCACATTTTCTTGAGAAAAATCTTGTACTTGAATGAGATGAAGCCTTCTCAGTAGCATGTAAATATTATTTCTTTTCACTTGCATGACTAAACTCATTACAACACTAACAGAATTAATTAGTTTCTAAGAAGATTCTTTTCTCTGTACATAATCATTTTATCATGTAAGTTGCAAGTGTTTTATAGTAATTTTTCTTGAGGTGACCTTACTGACACAACATTATATAATTAATATTTGATCTCTGTAAAGAAGATTGAGTTTTAATCAGATGAAATAGGATTGGTGATTCTACAGTCACATTTTCAAGGCATATATATTGCATTTCAGTAAAACTATATAAACAAGGAAAAAAGGGACCCCATTATCATTTTACAATCACACTTGCTGTTAGTTGTAAAGTTGGAGGTAAAAGAAAAGGAAGTCTCGTCACATATTGATAATATTAATAATGAAACTTCAAATTGTGGACAATTGAGTTAGACTGAAAAGAATATTAAGGATGTTTTATTTATCTTAATGGTGGGAATTTTTGTGAAAGGTTCAAAAGTATTATCACAAATATGTTTCTACAAACAGCTGCAAACACTACTATGAGTTTGTCTGGCAGTTTGCCTAAGGATGCAATGATTCCGACAATCATCACCACATTAATAAATTGTGTAGGAGCACTAGCTTTATTATGTAATTTGTTAGGATTGTCAATTACAAAGTTTGTCTCTGGAAAGAGTAGTCCTATATTGATACTGATGAGGAACCTGCTGGTTGTTGATATGATAATGACAATTTACGGAATATTTAAATCATTTATTCTGCAGAGGAAAGATAATTTGTATATAAACTGTTTCCTGCCAGAAAGTCTGTTCATTGCTGCTTCATTAGGATCGTTTTTCTTCCTACTGTGGATGAATGCAGACCTATGTTGTCGACTGACTAAATCATGGACAAATGGAAGAAAAATCCATAAAGCAAATGTTAATACAGCCATCATGTTATTTTGGAACTTTTCTTTAGTTTTAGGTTTTCTGCCGATAATTGGTTGGAATGATTCCAAAGAAGTGGACAAGTGTAACCCTTTATCTTTTTACAATGATATATATTTGTCTGTAATAGCCTCGTTCTGGATGCTAGGAATCATCATTTCATTGATAAGCATGTTTATTTCTTACAAATGTATGAGTCATTTTGACAATAGTGAGAAATTCCTTCACAAGAGTATTCTTACTGTGTCTCGGCAAAAGAGAATGATTGTTTGTGTCCAGTTTGAATTAGGAACTTTATGTTTATGCTTTACTTCAGAAATCATCGTTGTTCATGTTATAGGTAATTTTACAAGAAATGGAAATACTGAATGGATAAACAAAATTGACTCGGTGCTGTTGTTTTGTGCAATTGCTTTTCAGTCGAGGTCTTTGCTTAATGCCATTTCACATTTTGTAATACTGTCACAAATGAAATACAAACCTAACGTCAGAAGAGAATGGACAAAACAAAAACTGGCCTTGAAGAAAACTTTCTCCATAGATTCAGCTGCTAGTAGTATCAGACAATTTAAAAACAGTCTTAGAAAGAGTCCAAGGATTTATGCAATTTATAACGAGGAAAACTTTGAGGAAGGGCCCTATATCAGGAAACAAGAACAGGATCACCGAAGTAGCATTACACCTTCTCATATAAGTTTTGATGAATTTTATACTAGTATGACAAATCTTCAAGGAAGTGTAACTTCATTATAGAAAGTAAAATGATTTTAAATTACTATTTGTATTGAAGTTAATCATTCAATTGTGTTTGGTGTAGTATGATTGGTATAAATTATGGGGCCAAAGGTCAAGGTCACAGCAGTTATCAATAGTCTGAAATTTGGCAAAATTTTGGTTTCGGAAACAAGTACCTTCTTGCAGCACAGTTGCTCGCTGGGAATCATTCTACCCAAGGACTATTAGAGACTGGAATACCCTACCCACTAATACTGCCATGGCTAAGAGTCTTGAATCATTCAAGACTCAGTTATCTGATTAATATTAATCAGTTTGTTTTTTCTTGCACATTTCAATCTGTACAGCACCGTTTGCTTGTTTTGAAATATTTTAGAAATTCCTTTGTAAATAAGCGTATGCGCACAGGGTAGCTTGACCAAAAGTGGCAGAATAATCATAAATGTTGCGGCCACCAAAAGGCAGAAGCAGAAGCAGAAACATGTATTATCTTTTTATAAAGCTTTTTCTTATAATACCCCACTCTTATATTGCATTCACCATGTTTACCTTATCCTTATGTCTGTTAGTTCAACAAATATTTCTGTCACAGTTTTCTCAGCTACCACTTAACAGAATGATTTCAAATTTGGTCTGACTTAACAGTGACCAGTTGTCATATGTGAGCATTTTTCAGATCTGTCAGACACCTACTTCCTCTTTGCCTATACCTTGAATTTTTATATGCCCATCTAAGACAGGAATGTATTATCAGTGATTATTGTGTACCTAAGTAGTCTGTCCAATTAAATTTTGGTTGCAATTTTCTCAGGAACTACAAATATGAGCTTCCTGAAATGTGGTAAAAGCTTCATTTTATCATTCTACACGTATACTGTATGATTAGATAGAAGATAAAAGGATATGGAGTAAATGTACATGGGACAAAATCACACACAATACATAGAAAACAGAGAAAATTATCAATGAACAGGGCTTTTATTCCTGTTCTTCATCTTGACAGTTGATGTAGGGTCTTCAACAATGAACGAATCATTCATACCCTACAACAAGGTCAAGATGGCCCCTAGCGTCGACTTAAGCGGTATTATTGATAAAAGTACACCACAGTTCACCTTCTTGCTCCCCACCTGCCTTGGAGTGCCAACTTGTGCAATGCTTGTGTAGGACAGTTCTCCAGTCGAAAGCACCAGGGATACAAGAAAAGTGCAGTAATTTTGAAAGACATCGATCGCCGCTAAGTAAATATGCTTTGAAGTTACACATGTCGGGAGTGGTCAGTGAATATATAATGCATGTTCAGATTCATCTCTCATTCATTTCTAGTTTACCGAATGCTTATATATTCACACAAATACACATAATGGTCATATATAAAATTTCATGTCATTTTTCTCAGCGCTTTTCAAATCAAGGCTTTAAGAAATTTTTAATTAGTCCCCTACCGACGAAGAATTTGAAGGCGACTTTAGGTTTGCACTCTCTGCACGTTTGCACATCCATCTGTCTGTCTCTCTGTCCGTCTGTCTGTCTGTCTGTCCATCTGTCAGTCTGGCAAATCAGTTTTCCAGACTTTTTTTCTTCGTGCTTGAAGATATTGATTTGATATTTGGTTTATTGATTTATCATGACAAGTTGCAGGTCAAGAACAATTTTCACGATTTTAGCTTTTCTCTTTGTTCAATTAAAGCCCTTTCCCTAGAATTAAATTTGATGAAATACTTATTAATTAGTAGATTTCAGTTCAAAGGGAAATAACTCATTTTTTAAAAGACAAAATGACATTTTGGATTTTTTTCCTTTTCTTTGGTAAATTGTTTGAAGAATTTAGTGGTAGGTTTGTTTGTCATTCTTGAAGATATTGATTTGATAATTAGTATATAGTTTTATCATGACAAGTTACAGATCAAGTTGGAATTTTGTTCCAGTCTGAAAATTTTGTGCAGTTATGGTCTTTGGACATAGAAAATTCACTTAAATAATCAGTTTTCAACAGTTTTTTTCGTCATGCTTGAAGATTTTGACTTGATAGTTTTATGTAGCTTGCCATGCTTTTTAAATAATTTCAATTTAACTGTTGAGAGTGGAGACATATCGTAATACACGAGTTATAGTGGTGGAATCTGTTTCTTTAATGATTTTAAGACGATATCTAAACAAAGTTTATTCTTCCCAGAGCTCCAGATAAGAATTCACAAATTGGGGTTTTTACCCACCATTTTTTATTTAATTGAGTGAAATAGTTTTTCAAATTGCATTAATAATTCCAATTCACCCCTCAAGCAAATATCAAATTGGGTTTTTCACCACCAAGCTCCTTAACGTATTGGGTTTTTTCATCAACACGATATTGAATTTAGGCATGTTATAATCACATTTTATCAAACAGAGATGTTTATCCATCTTAAATATGTTTCTTTTATATGTGATAGCTGTTTTATTTGGTTTATACACTGACGAGCAATTGTACGTTTACTTTGTGTCCGGTTTCAACACAAAGTTTTGTATTTTCCATAACTTATATTTACTGGTGGCACTAATAGGACAGTACCTAATTATCTTTCTAGAGCACATATGACCACCATTCAGTTTATTTGGGGTAGGTGTGGCTAATAGTTTTTAGATTTTTATGTAATATTTGTGAACATCAAGTGCTGTAAGATAGTGTTGCCAGTCCCTATCACCTGTTTGCCAGACCTACTTAAAAAAAAACAAGTAGCTCCCAGATTTAAAATATATACCTCAAAACCTTGACCAGGTTTATAGGGTGGTTTAATGACTGAGACCACATTCAATTTACAAATAATCCTGCAACATCAAATAGATAAATGACAATGTTGTACTGCACTTGCCAATAAGACAACTACATGTATCTTAGGCATACAGAACAATAGACCAACAACAAAGAAAGTGGCAAGCTACATTTACATCAAAACTAATATGTGTGTTCACTCATCAACTAAAATGAAATATATATTATATAAACTCTTGAACTAAAAACACACAATGTTTTTGTTTAATTTTATTTACATAAATCTGGGTTTACTTGTCCCTTATTAGAACTTTTGGTTTCCGATGCTGACTTCATATAAGTGATTTGGCCTTTCATGTTCCAACTGATTTTGTTCTGACTATTTCTAACCTTGTTCTCATTAAGGCACGCAAACACGCCCTGGACGCGCCATTGCACGACCCCGTGCGTTCAAGGTACGCTTCCTGATAACACTAGCTGAGTCTTGTTATCATAATTCCTCAGCTCTCAAAAAGAAGCTAAAAACATGCTTCTATTCAATATTTTTACCGGAAATTTACTTTCGTTTTAATTCATTGCTTAGTGTAATGTTAAATCCCGAGCAATACGAAAAGAATTATGACGACATGACTAACCCTAATTGGATAAAGACAGAGAAGATCGAAATGTTTTCATCACCATGTGTACCTTTAAGCAACAGGGACCCTTTCAACGCTCTATTTTTAGAATGAAAGGACATTTTCGATTTTCAATATTACAAAAATAGATTTACACGACGACTGTAAAAAAGATGAGGGTAAATAACGCACACGATAGCACCTAAAAATGTTAAGAACTCATGGTTTTGACAAATTATTGGGTTTTCCTTTGCATGAATTGGGTTTTAGAATGTTGCAATGGGATCACGCAAATACACAGCTTATCTGGAGCTCTGTCTTCCTTTTCAAAGATTTGCAGAAAGTTGTGTTCTTTATATGTGAAGTCATCACCTTTTTAGCTCACCTGGCCCAAGTGAGCTTTTCTCATCACTTGGCGTGCGTCGTCGTCGTCTATCGTTGTCGTTGTTAACTTTTTATACGACTGCAAAAAAATTTTTGTGGTCGTATATTGGTATGACGTTGGCGTCGTCGTCGTCATCGTCCGAAGACACATTGGTTTTCACACTCTAACTTTAGTTTAATGAATGGATCTCTATGAAATTTTACCACAAGGTTCAATACCACAAAAGGAAGGTTGGGATTGATTTTGAGGGTTATGGTACCAACAGTTAAGGAATTAGGGGCCAAAAAGGGGCCAAAATAAGCATTTTTGTAACTTCCAGACATAACTTGTGTGTTAGTGTATGGATCTGACTGACATTGTACCACAAGGTTCCATATCACAAAAGGAATGCTGGGATTGATTTTGGGGGTAATTGCCTCAAAATTTT
Organism: Mytilus californianus; assembly: GCF_021869535.1. Lineage (NCBI taxonomy): Eukaryota > Metazoa > Mollusca > Bivalvia > Mytilida > Mytilidae > Mytilus > Mytilus californianus. Next base: position 3,323,438 of record NW_026262581.1, read on the forward strand.
AGAAATTAGGGGCAAAAAAAGGGGCAAAAAACAAGGATTTTTCTAGTTTCACGACATTTACTTGTGTGTAAGTGTATGGATCTTTCTGAAATTGTACTTAAAGGTTCCATATCACAAAGGGAAAGCTGGAATTGAGTTTGGGGGTAATTGCTCAAAACGTTTAGGAATAAGGGGCCAAAAGGGGGCCAAAAATAAGCATTTTTCTAGTTTCCAGACAATAACTTGTGTTCAAGTGTATGGATCTCTCTGAAATTGTACAACAAGGTACCATACCACTAAAGGAAAGGCTGGGATTGAGTTTGGGGGTAATTGCCTCAAAATTTTAGAAATTAGGGGCCAAAAAGGGGCTAAAAAACTAGCATTTTTCTAGTTTCAGGACAATAACTTGTGTGTAAGTGTATGGATCTTTCTGAAATTGTACTACAAGGTTCCATATCACAAAGAGAAAGCTGGAATTGAGTTTTGGGATAATTGCCCAAAACGTTTAGGAATAAGGGGCAAAAAAAAAGCATTTTTCTAGTTTCTCGACAATGACTTGTGTTCAAGTGTATGGATCTCTCTGAAATTGTACTGCAAGGTACTATACCACAAAGGGAAGGCTGGGATTGATTTTGAGGTTTATATATAAAAACAAATAATAATGATATGGTTTGAGTAGGTAAATTAAAATTTTTTTAAGTTCTTAGACCACATTCATTCTGTGTCAGAAACCTATGCTGTGTCAAATATTTAATCACAATCCAAATTCAGAGCTGTATCAAGCTTGAATGTTGTGTCCATACCTGCCCCAACAGTTCAGGGTTCGACCTCTGCGGTCGTATCAAGCTGCGCCCAGCAGAGCATTTTATTACATTTTGAACTACTTCTAGAGAACCACTGAATGAAATGAAACCAAACAAGGCATGAATGTTCCTTATGAGGTGCTGACCAAGTGTTGTTACTTTGAAGCCAATCCATCACCCAAGATGGCCGCCAGCAGGGGACTTAGTTTAACATAGGACCCTATGGGAAATACATACAAATGTCTTCTTTTAGAGAACCACTGAATGGAATGAAACCAAACATGGCATGAATGTTCCTTATGAGGTGCTGACCAAGTGTTGTTACTTTGAATCCGATCCATCGTCCAAGATGGCCACCAGTGGGGGACTTAGTTTAACATAGGACCCTATGGGAAATACATACAAATGTCTTCTTTTAGAGAACCACTGAATGGAATGAAATCAAACATGGCATGAATGTTTCTTATGAGGTGCTGACCGAGTGTTGTTACTTTGAAGCCAATCCATCATCCAAGATGGCCACCAGCGGGGGACTTAGTTTAACATAGGACCCTATGGGAAATACATACAAATGTCTTCTTTTAGAGAACCACTGAATGGAATGAAACCAAACATGGCATGAATGTTCCTTATGAGGTGCTGACCAAGTGTTGTTACTTTGAAGCTGATCCATAATCCAAGATGGCCATCTGCGGGGGACTTAGTTTAACATAGGACCCTATAGGAAATACATACAAATGTCTTCTTTTAGAGATCCACTGAATGGAATGAAACCAAACATGGCATGAATGTTCCATTTGATGTGCTGACCAAGTGTTGTTACTTTGAAGCCGATCCATCATCCAAGATGGCCGCCAGTGGGGGGACTTAATTTAACATAGGACCCTATGGGAAATACATACGAATGTCTTCTTTTAGAGAACCACTGAATGGAATGAAACCAAACATGGCATGAATGTTTCTTATGAGGTGCTGATGAAGTGTTGCTACTTTGTTGCTGATTTACTGTTCAAGATGGCCACCAGGATTTTTTTTATTAAATTACAGGGCCAATATTAAACCAAATTTGGCCTCACTCATTATTAGGGTATCTGTTATGATTTTAATCTATTTTAACATGATTTCCAAAACCAAAGTAGAATCAGGTGAGCGACACAGGCTCTTGAGAGCCTCAACTTTTATGACATAAAAATATGAAATTCAGAAGAAACCCAAAAAAATTTGACGTCATAATTAATAAAATGAATTTTGACCAATCATTTTCCAAGAACAAAGTTTTTTCTAGAGATGAGTCATGAGAAATATTTTTCTCACACCTATCAAGAAATGTAAAAAAAGCATGAAAATTAGAAAAATACGTTTTTACTTTCATCACTCACCAACAGTACTGAATACTTATAACTGAGGTATCATCAATGAGCCAACTTGTTAGTAACTGTTTTGAAGACAGGGTATCTAAATAGGGATTGTTTTTACAGGAATACATTTAGAACTGGAAAAGTGTACATGTAATGGAATATTGATCTCATAAACCTCACATTTTTGTTTTAATCATATGAAATATTGTGAATGACTTTGAACTGTTTCTTTGTTCTATCTGGACAATTAAAAAATACCAACCAGAAGTCCTGACCTTATGACCATTTTAGAAGCCCTGTGTTATAGGTCAACTATATTTGTTGTATAGAATCATTAAATACAAATTTGTCTGATATGGTTAATTTGAAATTAACCTCATTTTTGTTTCACCTTGACATAGTAGAAAAAGAGAAACTTGGGTGTGCTGTTTCTGGCAACGGTAGTGGCAACGGTGGTGGCAGCAGCGGCAGGAACAATGTTTTATTCTGTGATAATGTCAGTTTTAGTGGGAACCACTAGTGTTAGGTCAATGGTATTTGGTATGTAGATGTATTACCTTTGACACGTCTCATTTCCATAGAGATTATTTGTCCCTGCCCCCTTAGTCATGGTCTGTTGACTGAATGTTTTGCTTAGTTTAAATGTTTAGATTTGTGCTTTGTTCAGTTTATTTAAAAGATGAACCACTAATGTTAAGTCAATAATATTTTGTGTGCATTTCTTTTAGCATTTGCAAGTCTCATTTACATGAAGATAATATGGTCTGCTCCCTCATCATGGTTTGTTGACTTTAAAACTTTTGCATAGCTTATATGTTTAAGTTTGTGCTTAGGTTAGTTAAAAGGGAACCCCTTATAATAAGTCAATGGTGTGTGATATGCAGTTTTATAAGCATTAGCATTTCTCATTTCCATGAAGGCTATTTTGCCCTACACCTTCCATCTTTGTTCTACTTGGAATGTTTTGCGTAGTTGACATATTTAAATATTGCTGTTTTGATTTCAACATTTGTATTATACTATCAAAATTACAATACATAAAGGCGAGACATATCTCTGTGTCAACAGTTTATTGTGGATAAGTGAATGATTTTAAATTTCTGTGATATCATATGTTTAGTAAGACCTGGAGTCTTGACCTGAAGGACTTTCAACATAAAATTTAGTCTTCAGTAAAGAAGGTCAGAAATTTCAACTGGTCCCTTTTTGTTTGTTTATATTCGCATACAACCTTAAATTGAAGTTACAAATGCAAATATGATATAACGTCACAGTACCCAAATTGCACCCATTTAGCAAAAATAGCAGCACCACTAAAAGCCAACTTTTAAAAATGAGCAATTAAAACATGTTACAGGCATCCATTTCATAAAATAATTAACAGTAAGCATGGACTATTGTCAAATTGCTCTAAAGATTTGGAGAAATAAAACAAAACATTAGTTATTCGATTTTTACGGATGTGAATTTAAGCATGAAAGCAATTTGGGTACTCCTCATTACAGAATCATTGATTGTAGGTCGGTTCACACCCATTTTTCTGTGATTCAATATGGATTCAAAATAAAATTAGTGGATATGTATAGTACATAAGGATACATCTACAAAATAAACACAGAATGGAAACTTTTATCTGGATCATAAATAAATGTAGGTGAAAAGACTGTCAAAATAGGTGCAATTTGGATACCCTCACTTTAAAGGTATTAAATTCACTTACAGACAAAAAATTCTAGAACTAAAAAATACTTTAAGACAGATAATTGTCAAACATATGAACTATTTTTTTCTGTCTTAAATGAGACTATTTAAATGAAGAAAATAAAACAGTAATGAATTATAGGATGCCTTTCATTTGTGCTTACTGATGTATATAGTTTATTTCAGGGGCCCAGGATGAGTCAAGGATCTGTAAGTACTACAACCTTGGTGATTGTTGGAGAGGAGACCGGTGTCCTTACAGACATGTGGAAGTAACATCAGGTAAAAATTGGGTCACCCAGGTATATGGAAAAAACAGACAAATTAGTTATTGAAAACAATACAACATAGTTAATTACATAAATGATATTAATATAATTTAAACAATGGATCCTGCTTTTAGTTTTAAAGGCACTTTCTTTGGCCATAATGCCACCGCATAGAACATTTTTGAGAGTATTATAAATTTATCCTTAATAACCTGATATCCGTATGAGACTATGTCCCCTGTCCCCTCATTCATTGTCCATTGCCTGAATCTTTTGAATAGTGATGCAAGTTTGAGATAAGATCAGTTAATTTAAAGAAGATGACCAACTTATGAAAGTCAATGATTTTTGGTATGAAGTTGTATTAGCTTTGGCATATTTCTTTAGATTATTTCGGCCCACCATATCAACCATTGCTCATTGACTTGGAACTTCTGCAAAGTTTAAATGTTAAAGTTTGTGATTAGTTAAGTTGAAAGGGGTACCACTTATGAATATTTTGCATAGTTTAAATGTTAATGATTATTGCAATTTTGATTTGAACATTTGAGTTCAACTTTAAAAATCATACAGGTGAAGCATATCTCTGTGTCAACAATTTATTTAGATAAAACTGCATTCTGAGGTCATCCTTGCTTTAATTATTAATTCTTTGACATGTTGAGTCAGTAGGCATAAACACCAAGGTAGTGGTCAAGGCTTCATGGATCCTGGGCTAATGTAAATTTTTTTTTTTTCAGATGGTGTCACATTAGATCAAGAACTGGTATATGGAGCTGTGGATGAGTATTATATGGAGAAGATTCTGCCAGAACCAGGAACATGGGTAGCTGTAGAGGTCACCACTGTGCTAAACCCTGGTCATTTCTATGTCTCACTGCCTTTTGGAAAGTCAGCTATTGACAACTTGAAAGAAAAAGATGGTAAGAATAAAACGCTATTTAGACATACTCCAGATCAAATAGTATATTATTTCTGTTGTTTGCTTGTTCTGGCTACTTAAAGTAGTTAAAATTAAATTCTCTGATAGGAAATCAGCCTATATTTTACACAGTGTCGTGTGTGAAAATCTTCCAATAACTGAAAGCAACGATTTTAGTTCTGATTTGATCAGATGGGAAAACATTTATGGTTTTCAATTGATGCTTAAGTACAATATACCATACATAGTTAAGATGTGATCATATAGGAAAATAGCTATGGTTTCTAATTGATGCTTAAGTACTATATACCATACATAGTTAATAATTGTTCAGATGGGAAAACATCCTTGGTTTACAATTGATGCTTTTGAAAGTACTCTATACCATACAAAGTTTAGATAAGCACCTATGGATTATAATTAATGTTTAAGTACTATAGACCATACAAAGTTTAGATAAACACCTATGGATTATAATTAATGTTTATTACTCTATACCATACAAAGTTTAAATAAACACCTATGGATTATAACTGTTTAAGTACTATAGACCATACATAGTTCAGATAAACACCTATGGATTATAATTAATGTTTAAGTACTATAGACCATACAAAGTTTAGATAAACACCTATGAATTATAATTAATGTTTAAGTACTATAGACCATACAAAGTTTAGATAAACACCTATGGATTATAATTAATGTTTAAGTACTATAGACCATACAAAGTTTAGATAAACACCTATGGATTATAACTGTTTAAGTACTATAGACCATATAAAGTTTAGATAAACACCTATGGATTATAATTAATGTTTATTACTCGATACCATACAAAGTTTAGATAAACACCTATGGATTATAACTGTTTAAGTACTATAGACCATATAAAGTTTAGATAAACACCTATGAATTATAATTAATGTTTAAGTACTATAGACCATACAAAGTTCAGATAAACACCTATGGATTATAATTAATGTTTAAGTACTATAGACCATACAAAGTTTAGATAAACACCTATGAATTATAATTAATGTTTAAGAACTATAGACCATACAAAGTTTAGATAAACACCTATGGATTATAATTAATGTTTAAGTACTATAGACCATACAAAGTTTAGATAAACACCTATGGATTATAATTAATGTTTATTACTCTATACCATACAAAGTTTAAATAAACACCTATGGATTATAACTGTTTAAGTACTATAGACCATATAAAGTTTAGATAAACACCTATGAATTATAATTAATGTTTAAGTACTATAGACCATACATAGTTCAGATAAACACCTATGGATTATAATTAATGTTTAAGTACTATAGACCATACAAAGTTTAGATAAACACCTATGAATTATAATTAATGTTTAAGTACTATAGACCATACAAAGTTTAGATAAACACCTATGGATTATAATTAATGTTTAAGTACTATAGACCATACAAAGTTTAGATAAACACCTATGGATTATAACTGTTTAAGAACTATAGACCATATAAAGTTTAGATAAACACCTATGGATTATAATTAATGTTTATTACTCGATACCATACAAAGTTTAGATAAACACCTATGGATTATAACTGTTTAAGTACTATAGACCATATAAAGTTTAGATAAACACCTATGAATTATAATTAATGTTTAAGTACTATAGACCATACAAAGTTCAGATAAACACCTATGGATTATAATTAATGTTTAAGTACTATAGACCATACAAAGTTTAGATAAACACCTATGAATTATAATTAATGTTTAAGAACTATAGACCATACAAAGTTTAGATAAACACCTATGGATTATAATTAATGTTTAAGTACTATAGACCATACAAAGTTTAGATAAACACCTATAAATTATAATTAATGTTTAAGTACTATAGACCATGCAAAGTTTAGATAAACACCTATGGATTATAATTAATGTTTAAGTACTATAGACCATACTTATTTAAAATTTAATCAAACAGGAACACATCTATGGTGTACTCCATACGATACATAGTTTAGATTTGAACATTCAGATGAAATTTGATTAAGTAACTGATTGCTTTTTATTGATAAAAATATTTGTTGATAAGTTAAAAAAAGTTTTTACAGCCCCAGACTTTAAGATTTGTATGTGATGAAAGGTATTATTACCAAGCAAATGTTTATACATGTACATATTTAAGTCTTTTCAGATCTGCTGGGCCGTTGTTATTCCACATAGAATATTTTGTTAGTTGTGGTATACTTTGCACAACATTGCATGAAATTTTTGCCAGAATATGTAATAAATGTGTGCGAAGTTGTAGCAAATGTATTGTCAAGATTTATATAATACCTTTGATGCATTTCTTTCAGATTTTGTTTTATATTTCACATCTTCTTATGACTATATATTGTTTTGATACAAAATATTTCACCAATAAATTATTTATTACAGAAATAGACAAAAAGGATGATTGGCAAATGAATTTTGATCAGCTGATATCAGAGATGCAGTAAGTATAATACATTCGATTGCAGATACAACGTTACCCTCCGTAGTTACCGTACTATGCTGAGCAGGGGTATAAAAATGCTGGATTACCAGAATTAAGTCCCACTTACGGACTCAAATATTTAAAGTTGTGCTTCAAAATCGCTGTTTGCTAAGTCTAATGTTCATGCTCATGTGCATTGGTCCACACGTTTTATCTGTGGGTGTATGTAGTAGTTTACTCAAGCCATCCCTGTAAGAGAATTCCTATGCATTGATCATTTGTAGTTGTGCCATCTGTTATTTTAACAATAATCTTAAAGATAAAAGCATATACTGTTCTATTTATATTTTCTACAGTTGCAAACATTCCAGTTTAAAAAGTTTCTTACAAGTAGACCTAAAGGTCACAGCTTTCAGCTAGAGTTATTACCCTTTGACCAGTGTGAAGTGGTAATATTCACACAATGTGAATTTTTTTTACACATGCTGTTATTTTTACAAGCCAGTAGCAGTATCTCTGAACCAGAAAATTAATTTTAAATGTCTTTATTCATTGTAGTACATGAAAACAAAACAGTTACTGCTACATGTATATATATATAAGTACGTCTAAACAAGTGACAACTCTACGACAGATCCATCCATTGGATCACCAGTGAAGGTGATACAGGGCTGAAAACACATATTATATTCAAAATTACTCTAACTATCAGCACAACAATGTTAAATCTGCAAATTTGCAGTACATGATATATTAGGCGTGAAGATGGAATTGATTGCAGATTAGCTAAATTATCTGTCGAAAAGGATCGTAAGATGCAGTCACAGAATTAGTCATAGAGTTATCACTTGTTTAGACGTACTTATCAAATATTTATTTCTGTGACTGCATCTTACGATCCTTTACGACAGATAATTTAGCTAATCTGCAATTAATTCCATCTTCATGCCTAATATATCATGTACTGTGTTACAACTCTAGATTCTACTGACGAGGAAAGGTAACACTAGGCCACCAAAAGCTGAATTGTAGTTCAGTCTAGGTGGCCAAGTGGTCTAGAGTGCTGGACACAGTGCAGGTGGTGTTGTCACGATATCCCAATAGCATGAGTTCGAATCCTGGCGAGGGAAGAACAAAAAATTGCTTCCGCAAATTTGCAGATTTAACATGATTGTGCTGATATTTAGAATAATTATATATATATAAATTTACTTTAATAAAATGAAAACTTCAGTTATAATTGGAATACAGCATGCATTTACATTTCTTAGGGAGGAGTATAGTAAGGGAAGTCATAATGAAGACACAACAGTTGACAAAGCACCAGGAGAAATAGTAGCTGCTAAGTTTACATCAGATGGAAAATGGTACAGAGCACGGGTTCTCATTGTCGAGGAAAATAGGCTGAGAGTAAGTTCTAAAAACAATAAAAAACCTGATATCATATAGCAGAAGATTATCAAAAATTTTTATGTCCAGCCTAGGATAGTAGGGAGGAACCTGATTCTTTCTGGTCTATGCGTCCATCCAATATCAGGTTAATGTTTTAATTTAATGTAGTATCCAGATGTTCATTATTATGTCAACTTTTAAAAATTCATACCAATTTAGGATAGTGCAAGCATGGTATACTAGGAACACATTCTTGATTATTTGCCCCAGCCACTTGCGCTTTGTGGGAAATAGTAATATTATAGACGACTTTAGAATTGGTTCAATTTCCTGTTAATATCCTACGTCACAATGCTTACATTGTATGTTATTCTGTCGACGTTAGAACTGATTGTTCAATGACGTCATTTACTCAGATTGACCTCGGGTCAACCAGTGTAACTCATTCATAAAAAACAACTCGAGATTGGTGCATTCTATCTGTCTATTTAAAAGGCAACAATACTCAGAAACCATTTGAGATTTGACAATATTTAGCTCACCTGGCCTTAAAGGCCAAGTGAGCTTTTCTCATCACTTGGTGTCCATTGTCCATTGTCGTCGTTGTCCGTCGTCATCTGTTAACTTTTACTAAAATTCTCCTCTGAAACTGCTGTGCCAAATTTAACCAAACTTGGCCACAATCATCATTGGGGTATCTAGTTTAAAAAATGTGTCCGAAATTTTAATAGATAAACAGAAACTTAAAAAAGCAAAAATGATCAGCAAGACAATACCTACAAATAAGTCAACATGACCAAAATTGTCAGACGACTCCTTATTAGAAATATTGCCCTTTAATGATGATTTTACCCTTTTTTTTTGGCATTTCTACCTAATATTTTAAAAACTACAGAAGATATATAGAAACAATACAAAAGCAAAAATGATCAGCAAGACAAGATCTACAAATGAGCCATAATGGCTGAAATCTTCAAACGACTCGTTTTGGAGATTTTGTCCAAATGATTATTTAAAAAAAAAAATTTTGCATTTTTTGCCTATTATCTTAAAAACTGTAATAGATAAATAGAAACTTGAAAAAGGAAAAATTATCACAACTGTGTCAACATTACTGAAATTGTCTGTCCCCCTTTCATGCTGATTTTTACTAAAAAGTGGCCATTGTTGAAGATGTAGGTGAGTGACATAGACTCTTTAGAGCTTATAGCTACTAAAAAGTGGCCATTGTTGAAGATGCAGGTGAGTGACACAGACTCTTTAGAGCTTATAGCTACTAAAAAGTGGCCATTGTTGAAGATGCAGGTGAGCGACATAAGCTCTTTAGAGCCTCTAGTTTTGATTTACAGTAAATGGCATTCTTACCCTCAGAAAATGTGTTTTGATGATGCAAATATATATATGATTTTTATACCCAAAACTTTTTAGCTCACCTGGCCCAAGGGCCAAGTGAGCTTTTCTCATCACTTGGTGTCCGTCGTCTGTCATCCGTCGTCGTCGTCCATTGTCGTTAGCTTTTTACAAAAATCTTCTCTGAAACCACTGGGCCAAATTTAAGCAAACTTGCCACAATCATCATTAGGGTATATAGTTTAAAAAATGTGTCCGATGACCCCGCCAACCAACCAAGATGGCCGCCATGGCTAAAATAAGAACATAGGGGTAAAATGTAGAATTTGGCTTATATCTCTGAAACCAAAGCATTTAGAGTAAATCTGACATAGGGTAAAACTGATTATCAGGTCAAGATCTATCTGGCCTGAAATTTTCAGACAAATCTGACAACCTGTTGTTTGGTTGCTGCCCCTGAATTGGTAATTTTAAGGAAATTTTGCAGTTTTTGGTTATTATCTTGAATATTATTATAGATAGAGATAAACTGTAAACAGCAATAATGTTCAGCAAAGTAAGATCTACAAATAAGTTGTGTGACCAAAATTGTCAGTCGACCCCTTTAGGAGTTATTGCCCTTAATAGTCAATTTTTAACAATTTTTTGTAAATTTTTGTAATCTTTTACAAAAATCTTCTTCTCTGAAACTACTGAGACAAACTTAACCATACTTGGCCATAATCATTATTAGGGTATCTAGTTTAAAAAATTTGTCAGATGACCCCGCCTTCCAACCATCATGGCCGACTTGGTTAAAAGTAGAACATAGGGGTAAAATGCAGTTTTTGGTTTATATCTCTGAAACTAATTAAAGCATTAAGAGCAAATCTGACAGGTGGCAAAAATGTTCATCAGATTTAGATTTATCTGCCCTGAAATTTTCAGACGAATCCGACAACCCGTTGTTGGGTTGCTGCCCCTGAGTAAGTAATTTTACAAAAATTTTGCAGTTTTTGTTTATTATCTTAGATATCATTATAATATCTAATATCTAATACTATTAATTATGATTTTAACCTTATTTTACATGATTTCCAAAGCATTAGTAAATACAGGTCAAATGCAGGTGAGCGATACAGGCTCTTGAGAGCCTCTAGTTTTTGTAGCAGGCAGTATAAAGTGATGAGGGAGTTTGTCCTTCTGGTCGTCTTTTATATCCCCTACTCATCTGAAACACTTGACTAAACTCTTTGAAACTTTAAAAGAATCTTTCTCTCTTATTATTTCATTTTTCATCTGAATGATATTTGGGGTTAACTTAGTTATGACATGAACTTTAACATCTGTTCTCTATGGTATGCATTTGTATGTACTTCTTCTAAACCTTTAATAAAAGTTTACTGAATCTTCCTCAAAATCTATACCATATAATACCATTGTGCAGTTTTTTTGTTTTTTTATCGAAAGTATTTTTGGGGTTTCCCATAACAGATCATGGTCTTTGCAATTGTTTCTTTTTTTTTATAGATTGTACCCATTTTGATTCTGAAATTCCTCCTAAACCCCAAAACAATAGTATTGAACAAAACTTTACCGTATTATTCCATTGTGCACCTCCTACTTTTTTATCAGAATTATCTTTTGGATTTCATAGACATACCATTTATTTATGTGGTTGGGGAGGGGGAATGTGGCTTTTTCTAGTACCTTTGGATTAAAATGTTGTTTGTAATAATTTTGAGCAGATTCTGTGCTAGGTAGTAATTTAAATAGCCTTTAAGTATGCAAATGCCAGTGTTAGCAAGAATGAGGCAATTGTAAAATGAAATTTTAACATTCTGTATTATTCATAAGTTGGGAAAGGTGATTTTTGATACTGATCTAATTCATGATCAGTTACTTAGGTAAATGACCCATGATTTTATAAATGATGCATGATCCCAAAGGAAATTGACATGATATATGGATGACTGCGAACATTTAATTGAATACCATTCCTTATTATGTTGCCTGATTGTTGATTGGATTTTTTTTTAACTTACAATATATTTCAAAGACTTATTACACAATTTACTTGTAATTGAAACTGTTTAGGTCTAAAGCAGGAAAAGCATTCAAAATAGCTCTGAAAGATGAAAGAGTTCTATGTTGATTGTAACATTATTACCCTACCTGTAAATGAATTTTGTATAATATATGCATGGTTATCTTTAATTGCTTATGTTAGGTATCTCTCCATATTTTCTAATTATATGTAATTAACTGTTTGTTACTTTCATGTCATGCATATTAAATTATTTAGCAAAATTTATCTCTTTTTTTCCCAAAGCTATTTCCATGAATAATTATTTATATTGCATTTTCTGGTTTTTGTCTCACCTGCGCAAAGTAGCAGAAAGCGAGACATAGGGATTGCTTTTATGGCGACGGTATCAACAATTGCTAAGTTTTCTGCTAAAGTTAGTTTGATAGGAACTACTTGTGATCGATCATTGATATTTTGTATGAAGTTGCATTACTTTCAGTTCATATCAGTTTGATGACTATTTTGAGGCCCTGCTCCTGTGACATGCTCCAGTGACTGAATTAATTAGCAATTTTAAATGTTAAGTTTTCCGCTTAAGTTAGTTTGATAGGATCTACATGTGAAAGAGCAACAGTATTTTGTATGAAGTTGCATTACTATCAGTTCATATCAGTTTGACGACTTTTGCAAGGGCCTTCCCCCATAGGTCATGGTCCAGTGACTTTCAATTAATTAGCAATTTTCACTGTTAAGTTTTCTGCTTAAGTCAGTTTGATAAGAACTACTTGTGATAGATCAATGATATTTTATATAAAGTTGCATTACTATCAGTTTGGCGATTATTTTCAGACCCTGCCTACTAGATAATGGTCCAGCGATTGAATTAATGAATCATGTTGCTGTCCATCATATTGTTGTTTTCTGAATCTCTGTGTCAACAGTTTATTTTTGATTATGTAGGTTGAATACCCTCATAGGACGACAGTTGTTTTAGAAGATACTTTGATATTGGAAATGTCTAAATCATCTCCAGACAATATACAATTATGGCCCATAGAAAAGGTGAATATCCAAAATTGTCAACACGAGAAGGTTATTTCACTGAGGGTGCAGCCCGAAGTGAAATAATGTTTTAGGGTTAATAATTTTGGATATTCATCCCTTCTAAGGGGCTACAATTGTTTTATTATACCGAACTAACAGTGGAGGGCCTTTTAAACTATTGAAAAAGCAGTTACCTTACTATAGTAACAAACACAAGTGAAATCACAAGTTGACATTCGAAAATACATTTGTGTCTTAGAATTTCTCGTATGTACAACAAAGGTAGAATCTTTTTGTAAAAAATTAATGGCCCTGAAAAGGACTGTTTAAAAGAAATATCATTGGCACTAGATGCATGTCCAAAGCTTTGTTTCCTCGTCACTCGATGGGCTTCCTGTAACGTGAATGTTTCCTTTTTGTTTACTGACATCTGGGACGTCATTTTCATGGGAAATAACTAGTGTACAAATCAAGAAACTCAAAAGGTTATTCGCCAGTGAATAATAGGGTTATTCACCGCTGGTATTAATTTTCAGGGTTATTCGTCCTTCCTTGTAATTAAATGAAAATTAATTGAATTATTCCATTTCACGTGATTACGTGTAACCCAATAGAATTGTTTATATTATATGTAAGGTATAATAATGGGTGTGGTGCCTTTGGACATGACTTGTTATCTCATGGTCAATGTTTTGATATTTTAATAACATGAACATATCATGCCATGTCTCCATTGTCATTTTCAGGTATTTTTTGTTGATTTTGGAAACCGTGAATGGCTAAGATACAACTGCATAAAATCAATTTTACCAGATTTTCTCCATTTACCTTTCCAAGCTGTAGAATGTTTCCTTATGCACATAGAACCTCTTGGTGCTAAATACAACACAGAATCCAAGTAAGTTATAATTATTCGTATTTTCTGTTTAGCACAAGAACACCTGTCACCTGTTAAGAATAACTAAATATAACTGTTATTTATGGGATTTATTAGGAATAACTAAATATAACTGTTATTTGTGTGATTTATTAGGAATAACTAAATATATCTATTATTTATGGGCTTTATTAGGAATAACTAAATATAACTATTATTTGTGTGATTTATTAGGAATAACTAAATATAACTGTTATTTATGGGATTTATTAGGAATAACTAAATATATCTATTATTTGTGTGATTTATTAGGAATAACTAAATATATCTATTATTTGTGTGATTTATTAGGAATAACTAAATATATCTATTATTTATGGGCTTTATTAGGAATAACTAAATATAACTATTATTTATGTGATTTATTAGGAATAACTAAATATAACTGTTATTTGTGTGATTTATTAGGAATAACTAAATATAACTGTTATTTGTGTGATTTGATTTATTAGGAATAACTAAATATAACTATTATTTATGTGATTTATTAGGAATAACTAAATATAACTGTTATTTATGTGATTTATTAGGAATAACTAAATATAACTATTATTTGTGTGATTTATTAGGAATAACTAAATATAACTATTATTTGTGTGATTTATTAGGAATAACTAAATATAACTATTATTTATGTGATTTATTAGGAATAACTAAATATAACTGTTATTTATGTGATTTATTAGGAATAACTAAATATATCTATTATTTGTGTGATTTATTAGGAATAACTAAATATAACTATTACTTATGTGATTTATTAGGAATAACTAAATATAACTGTTATTTATGTGATTTATTAGGAATAACTAAATATAACTATTATTTGTGTGATTTATTAGGAATAACTAAATATAACTATTATTTGTGTGATTTATTAGGAATAACTAAATATAACTGTTATTTATGTGATTTATTAGGAATAACTAAATATATCTATTATTTGTGTGATTTATTAGGAATAACTAAATATAACTATTACTTATGGGATTTATTAGGAATAACTAAATATAACTATTACTTATGGGATTTATTAGGAATAACTTAAATATAACTATTATTTATGGGATGTATTAGGAATAACTAAATATAACTATTATTTATGTGATGTATTAGGAATAACTAAATATAACTGTTATTTATGTGATGTATTAGGAATAACTAAATATAACTGTTATTTATGTGATTTATTAGGAATAACTAAATATATCTATTATTTGTGTGATTTATTAGGAATAACTAAATATAACTATTACTTATGGGATTTATTAGGAATAACTAAATATAACTATTACTTATGGGATTTATTAGGAATAACTTAAATATAACTATTATTTATGGGATGTATTAGGAATATCTAAATATAACTTATTTATGTGATTTAATACTAGCCACATAGCAATCTCCTTAAAACCCAGTAATTTTTTATGTAATTATTCTATATTCTAAGATTGGCCAGAATTCTGAATTTAAAGGCATATGATAAAATCGTAGATGCATAAATGACTTGCTGAACATGCTAAAAGTATAAAATAACATTTTAATCACCTATAAACATACTTTGAATTCAAATGAAAAAAAACAGCATCTAACAAGAACTTCTATGAACTCTTTAATATGTCTCTTTTACAGGTATCGATTTAAAGAATTGGTTGACAATAAAGTTCTTGTGGCTTTTGTCAAGACAAGGTAAGCAATTGAAGGTATTTTCAATGTATAAGTTATATTATTGTACTTGTTAGCATGCTAACTTCCTCTGGAAGGGTTCATTTTAGATCATGTAGATGGTTTCTGCTTGTCTTCACTTTTTTGTTAATTGGTGTTAAACGCCACTTTCAGCCTTATTTCATGGAGGTCTGTTTTTAGCTCACCTGACCTGAAAGGTCAAGTGAGCTTTTCTCATCACTTTGCGTCCGTCGTCCGTCGTCCGTAAACTTTTACAAAAATCTTCTCCATTTACCTTTCCAAGCTGTAGAATGTTTCCTTATGCACATAGAACCTCTTGGTGCTAAATACAACACAGAATCCAAGTAAGTTTTAATTATTCGTATTTTCTGTTTAGCACAAGAACACCTGTCACCTGTTAAGAATAACTAAATATAACTGTTATTTATGGGAGTTATATTATACCAAAATGGTCAGTTGACCCCTTAAGAAGTTATTGCCCTTTATAGTCAATTTTTAACCATTTTTCGTAAATTTTTGTAATCTTTTACAAAAATCTTCTCCTCTGAAACTACTAAGACAAATTTAACCAAAATTGTCCACAATCATCATTAGGGTATCTAGTTTAAAAAATGTGTCCGATGACCCTCCCCGCAAACCAAGATGGCCGACATGGCAAAAAAATAATACATAGGGTAAAATGCAGTTTTTGGCTCATATCTCTGAAACCAAAGCATTTAGAGCAAATATGATGTTATAAAATTGTTCATTAGGTCAAGATCTATCTGCCCTGAAATTTTCAGACCAATCAGGCAACATGTTGTTGGGTTGCTGCCCCTGAATTGGTAATTTTAAGAAAAATTTGCAGCTTTTGGTTATTATCTTGAATATTATTATAGATAGAGATAAACTGTAAACAGCAATAATGTACAGCAAAGTTAGATCTACAAATAAGTCAACATGACCAAAATTGTCAATTGACCCCTTAAGGAGTTATTGCCCTTTATAGTCAATTTTTTACAATTTTCATAAATTTTGTAAATTTTTGTAAATTTTTACAAAATATTTTCCACTGTAACTACTGGGCCAAGTTCATTATAGATAGAGATAATAGTAAGGAGCAAGAATGTTCAGTAAAGTAAGATCTACAAACACATCACCATCACCAAAACACAATTTTGTCATGAATCCATCTGTGTCCATTGTTTAATATGCACATAGACCACGGTGAGCGACACAGGCTCTTTAGAGCCTCTAGTTTTATTGGTGGAGGAAGCTGTAGTGCCCAGAAAGAACCACTACCTTCGACAGGATACCTGAAAATTCTAGTAGCTTAAGATTAGAGTCAAGCTGGCACATGCAGAGTTACACATCTACCCTTCACTACTTTTTAAATGTTTCCCTTGATTCATATTTCATTTATTTGTAATTTTCATTCCTAAAAATGGATTTATGGGGTCAGGGTTATAAATTAGATGAACTCTTACAAATAGTTTTGTTGAAAATAAATTGCTAATAACAGATGATATATATATGTATATAACTCTCTCTCTTCCAAAAATACTAGAAAACAATCAGATTTGTATGACCTCACCATAAGCGACAGGGGCATTAAGTGTTACACTTGACTTTCCCTCCTTCCGTATTTCTGTCTTTCCATCCGTCCCATTTTTGTTTCAGCACCCTGACAAGTTTGCCCATGCAAATTTGATGAAACTCATACACAATGCTAAGAACTGCAACACACAGACAGTTTGAACTAAGGCAGTGAGTCATTTACTGTACTATGAGTTATGCCCCTTTTTAACTTGGAAAATTGCAAAGCTTAATTGGGGGCATAAGCGTCCTCAGACACATTCTTCTTTTATTGAAACAGATTATTCAGTAGTTTTGTATTAGAAGTGATATATCATTGAGATATGCTATGATTTGTATCTTTATATTGTAAAGTGAATATTTTTTCAGGTCCTTTAATGGTAGTATTTGGGTAGACTTGTATGACACCACAGGTGATGAAGACATTGACATTGCTAAAGTTTTAGTTTCTGACAAATTAGTCCAGGACACTGGATCAACAATGACAACAAGTAGTAAACAAAGTAATCACTCGAGCCAGACCTCACTGATCTTAGTACCAGGATAAACTTGAGCAGGATTACATTTCCGAGTGTGAAGGAACTGACAAACTTCAATTTCTTACTAGTCATTATTGCCTGTTTTTATATATTATTGTATAATTAATTATTTTAGCTCATCTGGCTTAGTTATGCACTACTTGGCATCTATGGTTCTATGACTCCTGGGAACATCTTGTTTTTTTTATATTGTTACAGTTTGATTTCTTTTGGTTTGTATTTTTGTGTTTGTAAAAATATTTGAGTGATTTTCATTCAAGTTTTTTGTTTGTTTAGATTAAACATTTCTCAACATTTTCATTAGAATTGTAAAAAAAACCATATAATAAAATGAATATTTTATATTTTTACCACAAAGAAGTGTGTTTTTTTTTTTGTGTTTTGATATTGACATTTATTTTTGTTGTTTTTTATATTGTTTACTTATATGGTGCTATTTGTATTTTGGTTATGTTACAGTTAAAAACAAAGAGATTATTATAAGTGATTATGTATTATTATATCATCTTAACAGATATTTTTCACTTCAACAAAAAATGGTTGACTGTTTGTATTCTATACATATTTATGAATTGTTCAAATTGTTGTTATCTAAGGAACAACTACTTTAAGTTTTGCTTGTTTAATTTTCTGAATTTTCACTATATCTAGATCTACATATATGGTTTTATACGACTGCAAAAAAGTTTTGGAGTCGTATATTGCTATCATGTCATCGTCGTCGTAAGACATTTTGTTTCTGTACAATAACTTCAGTTTAAGTGTATCGATCTCTATGAAATTTAACCAAAAGGTTCAATACCACAAAAGGAAGGTTGGGATTGTTTTTGGGGGTGATGGTCCCAACCGTTAGGAATTACGGGCCCAAAACAAGCATTTTCTAGTTTCAGGACAATAACTTGTGTATAAGTATTTTGATTGCTCTGAAATTGTACCACAAGGTTCAATACCACAAGTAGAAGGTTGGGATTTATTTTGGGGATAATTGCCATAACTGTTCAGGAATTGGGGGCCAAAAAGGGTCTAAAACAACCATTTTTCTAGTTTTCAGACAACAACTTGAGTTTAAGTGTATGGATGTCTCTTAAATTGTACCACATTTTACAAAAAGCAAAATGTCTTCCAATGTATTTTTTTGGAAAGGGGGTGGGGGGTGCAGGTAATTTTTTTCCTTCAAAATTTAAGAAATTGTCAATTTTCCAAAGAAAAATTGGGGTTCACAATTTATTTTGCTAATTCTTTGTATATAGTCTGAAAACAGATTTACTAAGTATTGCGCTACAGCACAGTGTATAGCACAACAGCAAGAAATCTTCAATTGAATATAAATTCAAATCATATAACCAATTTCAAGTTCTTTGACTACATATATTCTGTGTCAGAAACCTATAATGTGTCAAATATTTAATTACAATCCAAGTTCAGACTTGTATCAAGCTTGAATATTGTGTCCATTTTTGCCCCAACTGTTCATGGTTGGACCTCTGAGGTCGTAGACAGCTGCGCTGCGCTGCGCTGCGCTGCGCTGCGCCATTTAATATTCTCTATGAATTTAATTTGTGAAGAAAAATCTTAAAATAGTATATATAGGCACCAGAATTTTACCTGTGTCGCTGAAATTGTGAGCCGGTCTAGTAACCGCTCGACTTGTCCCTTTGTCCATCCATTCTAAGAGACTTTGGGTCGTAAACTTTTGTCAAAGTTATCTTGGTTTCTATGAAGGGGAATATTTAGATATTCAGTCTGCACCTTGTTAATGTTCAGTTGTAGCCAGTAAGCATGTTTGACATCCACCATGCATTTAATTCCTGTTTTCCACACCCAATGTGCATTTTTTTGCTTGTTTGCACAAATTTCATGTAATAGTACAACTAGCAAGGGTATAGTTTTTAGCTCACCAGGTCCAAAGGACCATGCAAGCTATTGCCATCACTTGTCCTCCATCTTCGTCATAAACTTTTATAATAATCTCCTCCTCTGAAACCACTGGATCAATTTCAACCAAACTTTAACAATGATCCTTATATTATCCAGTGTAAAGTTTGTGTTTTTTGCTCCATCTATTCAACCAACATGGCCACACAGCTAAAAATAGAACATAAGGGTAAAATGCATTTATTGTCTTATATATTGGCAACCTTTACAGATAGAGAAATTCTGAAAAGGTAGAAGTGCTCAAACTGTCAAGATTTGCCTCCTTCCTATTTGCATCAAAATTATGAAAAGATGACTCTTTGTAGGAGTTATTGTCCTTAATAATTTTTTTGATTTTTACTGATTTATGATTTTTATGAAAATTTGTGGTCGTATATTGGTATGACGTTGGGGTCATCGTCGTCAGCCGAAGACACATTGGTTTTCGCACTCTAACTTTAGTTTAAGTGAATGGATCTTTTTGAAATTTGACCATAAGGTTAAAAACCACAAAAGGAAGGTTGGGATTGATTTTGGGGGTTATGGTACCAACAGTTAAGGAATTAGGGGCCAAAAAGGGGCCAAAAATAAGCATTTTCTAGTTTCCAGACAATAACTGTGGAACGGTGTATGGATCTCTCTGAAATTATACTACAAGTTTCCATACCACAAAGGGATGGTTAGGATTTGCTTTGGGGGGTTATGGCTCAAACCGTTTAGGAATTAGGGGCAAAAAAGGGGGAAAAACAAGGTTGTCCTGGTTAATGGACAAATACTTTAGTACAAAACATAATTTAAAGCAGTGTAAGGGAGATAAATCAAATACATCATTGAAATTATCTCCCTTACACTGCTTTTAAATTATGTATAAAGTAATGGTTAATGAACAATAAAGATAATTTAAAACAGTGTAAGGGAGGTAATCCAAATACAACGTTTTGGTTACTTCCCTTACACTGCTTTTAAATTATGTTTAAAGAAATGCATATATATAAAGGAAGACCAGAAAAAAATATCTGCAAATGTTGTATCTTTTTTTTTTACAAAAAAATCCATATGAAAGATTTGACACTATATTTTTAATTCTATTATAAAATAGATTAAGTTAGCACTATGGTAAATTTAAATGGGTAATTATGGTTGCCAACTCCATTGGAAATTTGAATTGAGATTATGACCATATCTTGAGGGAAAGAATTTTGTTGGGGAAAAAAGGTGGGGATAAAAAGAAATTGTGGGGGGTCAATTTTTTCTCATTTCAGATTTCAGAAATTAAAAAAATTATTCTTCAAATATTTGAAAAATTTCAAGAAGAAATCTTTAATTTCACAGTATGGCGCATTAGATTTGTAAAATCTTTGATCACGTTTATTTATTTGTTATGCCGAATCCAACAGTGTATTTAGATTTTTAATTTTGGGTCCAGTTTTCAAATTGGTCTACATTAAGGTCCAAAGGGTCCAAAATTAAACTTTGTTTGATTTTAGCAAAAATTGAATATATGACATTCTTTGATATGCTGAATCTAAACATGTATTTAGATTTTTGATTTTTGGCCCAGTTTTCAAGTTGGTCCAAATTGGGGTCCAAAATTAAACTTTGTTTGATTTCAACAAAAATTGAATATATGGGGTTCTTTGATATGCTGAATCTAACCATGTATTTAGATTTTTTATTTGTGGACCCCGTTATCAAATTGGTTCATATTGAGGTCAAAAGGGTCCAAAATTAAACTTTGTTTGATTTCATCTAAAATTGAATTATTGGGGTTCTTTGATATTCCAAATCTAACCGTGTATTTAGATTTTTAATTTTGGGTCCTGTTTTTAAATTGGTCTACATTAAGGTCCAAAGGGTCCAAAATTAAACTTAGTTAAATTTTAACAAAAATTGAATTCTTGGGGTTCTTTGATATGCTGAATCTAAACATGTGTTTAGATTTTTGATTATGGGCCCAGTTTTCAAGTTTGTCCAAGATAGGGTCCAGTATTTAAACTATGTTTGATTTCAACAAAAATTGAATATATGGGGTTCTTTGATATGCTGAATCTAAACATGTATTTAGATTTTTGATTATGGGCCCAGTTTTCAAGTTGGTCCAAATTGGGGTCCAAAATTAAACTTTGTTTGATTTCAACAAAAATTGAATATATGAGGTTCTTTGATATGCTGAATCTAACCATGTATTTAGATTTTTTATTTGTATGCCCCGCTATCAAATTGGTTCATATTGAGGTCAAAAGGGTCCAAAATTAAACTTTGTTTGATTTCATCAAAAATTGAATTATTGGGGTTCTTTGATATGCCAAATCTAACCGTGTTTTTAGATTTTTAATTTGGGTCCCGTTTTTTAAATTGGTCTTCATTAAGGTCCAAAGGGTCCAAAATTAAACTTAGTTTGATTTTAACAAAAATTGAATTGTTGGGGTTCTTTGATATGCTGAATCTAAACATGTGTTTAGATTTTTGATTATGGGCCCAGTTTTCAAGTTGGTCCAAGTTGGGGTCCAAAATTAAACTTTTTTTGATTTCAACAAAAATTGAATATATGGGGTTCTTTGATATGCTGAATCTAACCATGAATTTAGATTTTTTATTTGTGGGCCCCGCTATCAAATTGGTTCATATTGAGGTCAAAAGGGTCCAAAATTAAACTTTGTTTGATTTCATTTAAATTGAATTATTGGGGTTCTTTGATATTCCAAATCTAACCGTGTATTTAGATTTTTAATTTTGGGTCCTGTTTTTTAAATTGGTCTACATTAAGGTCCAAAGGGTCCAAAATTAAACTTAGTTTGATTTTAACAAAAATTGTGAATTCTTGGGGTTATTTGATATGCTGAATCTAAACATGTGTTTAGATTTTTGATTATGGGCCCAGTTTTCAAGTTGGTCCAAGATAGGGTCCAGTATTTAAACTTTGTTTGATTTCAACAGAAATTGAATATGTGGGGTTCTTTGATATGCTGAATCTAAACATGTATTTAGATTTTTGATTATGGGCCCAGTTTTCAAGTTGGTCCAAATTGGGGTCCAAAATTAAACTTTGTTTGATTTCAACAAAAATTGAATATATGAGGTTCTTTGATATGCTGAATCTAACCATGTATTTAGATTTTTTATTTGTATGCCCCGCTATCAAATTGGTTCATATTGAGGTCAAAAGGGTCCAAAATTAAACATTGTTTGATTTCATCAAAAATTGAATTATTGGGGTTCTTTGATATGCCAAATCTAACCGTGTTTTTAGATTTTTAATTTGGGTCCCGTTTTTCAAATTGGTCTTCATTAAGGTCCAAAGGGTCCAAAATTAAACTTAGTATGATTTTAACAAAAATTGAATTCTTGGGGTTCTTTGATATGCTGAATCTGAACATGTGTTTAGATTTTTGATTATGGGCCCAGTTTTCAAGTTGGTCCAAGTTGGGGTCCAAAATTAAACTTTTTTTGATTTCAACAAAAATTGAATATATGGGGTTCTTTGATATGCTGAATCTAACCATGAATTTAGATTTTTTATTTGTGGGCCCCGCTATCAAATTGGTTCATATTGAGGTCAAAAGGGTCCAAAATTAAACTTTGTTTGATTTCATCAAAAATTGAATTATTGGGGTTCTTTGATATGCCAAATCTAACCGTGTATTTAGATTTTTAATTTTAAGTCCCGTTTTTTAAATTGGTCTACATTAAGGTCCAAAGGGTCCAAAATTAAACTTAGTTTGATTTTAGCAAAAATTGAATTCTTGGGGTTATTTGATATGCTGAATCTAAACATGTGTTTAGATTTTTAATTATGGGCCCAGTTTTCAAGTTTGTCCAAGTTGGGGTCCAAAATTAAACTTTGTTTGATTTTAACAAAAATTGAATGTATGGGGTTCTTTGATAGGCTGAATCTAACCATGTATTTTGATTTTGGACATTGGACCATAATAGGTAAATTAAAAAAAATCAAGTTCTTAGACCACATTCTTTCTGTGTCAGAAACCTATGCTGTGTCAAATATTTAATAACAATCCAAATTCAGAGCTGTATCAAGCTTGAATGTTGTGTCCATACTTGCCCCAACTGTTCAGGGTTCGACCTCTGCGGTCATATCAAGCTGCGCCCCAGCGAAGCATTTTATTGCTTATTATCTTGGAAATTATAATAGATAAGTACATGAATATTGAAATTAAAATGGCAATATTTAACATGTAAACTATGCAACACATTCAAAGTCAATGAACCATGGATGAAGGTGAAGGACCAAATAACCTCCATGGAAATAAGAAATGTCAATGCTTATGATGCATTCTTGAAGGCTGTAGTGTGAACTATAGGTGTTAGCTTCTATTGCATTTGGTCTTTGGTGGAGTGTTGTCTAATTGGCAATCATACCACATCTTATTGTTATACAAACTTTTAACAGCAAATATGAAGATCTACAAAAATGGCAGTATGACCAAAACCATTGAATAACTTAAAGTAGGAGTTATTGTCCTTAAAAGACAATTATTTTACTAATTTTTGGGTTTTTGCCTATAATCTTGAAAAAGTAATAGATAAGTAAAACTGGAAACTGCAAAAATTAACAGCAAGACAAGCAAGATCTACAAGAATGCCAATATGACTAAAACCATTGCCTGACCCCTTTTTGGAAGGAAATGCCCTTTAAATGAAGTTTTTATGCCCCCGCCGTAGAGGAGGGGGCATTAAGTTTTACCTTTGTCCGTTTGTACGTCCATCCTTCTGTACTTGCGTCCCAAAATTGGTTTCTGTTCTCTAACTTTAGTTTGCCTCATCAAATTTTATGAAACTTATACACAATGCTTATTAACACAAAACACAGATCAAGTTTGAAATTTGGTGGCATTATTTTTACCGTTCTAGAGTTATGCCCTTCAAAATGGAAAATTGCTGAATTTTCATTTCCAGTCTCTTTCTTTAGTTTGCCTCAACCAAATGTTATGAAACTTATGCACAATGCTTATTACCACAAAACACAGATCAAGGTTGAATTTTGGTGGCGCCACTTTTACCATTCTAGAGTTATGCCCCTTTCCTAATGGAAAAATATCTGTTTGTTCTCTAACTTTAGTTTGACTCAACCAAATGTTATGAAACTTATATACAATGCTTATTACTTCAAAACTCAGATCAAGTACAAATTTGGGTAACAGCCCTTTTACCATTCTTGAGTTATGTCCCTTTATAATGTTTTATGCAAGCGGGGGCATCATCTGTGTGCCATGGAAACATTCCCCATTTATTTTCTCATACTTTTGAGTTTTTGCCTATTATCTCTAAATAAAACTATGGAGGAACTGAAAACAGGGAAAGTGACCATCAATACACCAATACTAGATCTATAAAAATGCCAATATGACCAAATCCATTGCATGACATTGGATGAGTTCTTTGCAAAATATGAAGTTTTGAATTCTTACACATGCAGGGATATATACATTCTGTAGCTTAAAATATATGTGAAATAATGACCAAGGTATTTAGAGACTGTTTACTGTTTGATTGGCTGTAATTGCATTTTAAAATGTAACATAAGATATTTTGTATTTTTGTTCATACAATTTTTCCAAAATAAAGGAGATTTTTAGTTGTTTTAAAATCCTGTTACTTGTCCAAGAGGTTTATTGAAAGCCATGTTCTAATGGCTGTACTGTTTCATACCTTATTAAATTTTCAAAGGAATTTCTTTTTATATTACCTGTTGTCAAGGTTCATTATAAAAATTAGATGTGATATGATTGCAGTTGGCACAACTATTTACAAAGAACCATTGTTGGTTTCAATTTTATATTGGATTTTCCCAGTTACCAACTTATATTGCTTCTGCACCTGAAAATAGAACTTATATTATGAAAACACCTGCCATGAACTATATCATTGAATTTGCAGAACAGGAGGTGATCAATTGACCTCAAGATGTCTCTTTTTGAAATTGGATTTATTTGTGAGAATGCATTCTAGCCATAAGGCTGGTTGTTAACATGAAGATGAAAGTAATGTCGTTTACACATAATTATACTTACTTTGGCACAGTAGTCATTGGAACATATCTTGAGGTGAACATTAAGGGCATACGATACAGTTTTGATCCCACAGTGAATTTTTTCACCTAGTCAAAAGACTCAATTTATATTTGTAACAAAGAATATACTTTCATGTGCTACTTTTAAGAGATAAATTGGATCAAAATTTAAGACATTTACTCAAAATTTCTTGCAAATTTCTATCCTTTGGACAGACATACCAACTTTTTAGTTTCAAGTGGATTTTTGTCTTGCATCGACGAAGTTGAAAAAGTGAGACTCTGGCGTTGACGTCAACAATGTATTAGTTTGTGATTTGGACAGTTTATGGGGAACAACTTGTAGTAGGTCAATGATATTTGGTATGCAGTAGTATAAGCATTGGCACATCTCAATAGAAATATTTGGCCCTGCCCCCTCAGTCAATGTCTATTGACTTTAAAACTTTTACTTAGTCTACATGAATTAGTTTTTGATTAGGTCATTTTATGGGAAACCATTAGCGGTATGTCAATGATATTTGGAATGCAGATGTATTAACATTAACACATCTCATGGCGATAGTTTGGCTCTGCCCCCTCATTCATGGTCTATTGACGACTTTAAATGTTTTGCATAGTTTATATGTAAATGGTTATGATTAGATAAGTTTAAGATGAACCACTATTTCAAATGTTAGGACAATGTAATTTGGTATGCATTTGACGAGGATGAAAGATGCACCTCGACCCTCATCACTGGGTTTACTATGGGGGTTGACTAGCTGACACATGGTAGAGTTGATTGGTCACTGGTAGGGGTCGATGTATGTCCTGGCTTTTGTGGTCATCATCAACTATATTACAACAAACACATCTTCCATGGCAATTCTTAATTACAACATTCAAATATAAATGACAGCTTTAACTAAAAGTTGTTAATTCAGTATATTTATCTATTAATTTCAAACTTACTGTTAAAAGACCTAAACCTGTATGATAACAATAACAGAAAAATATCTTAATCCTTAATCTCAGACATTGAACAAAAATATAATCTTGACATGTTTTGCAAAAGGTGTAAAATTATCACAAAGAATTCTAACTCCTAATTTTTACAAATTACACTTTAATCTTAATAATAATAATAAATGGAATATCTTAAATTTTTAACATAAAAATAAATATGAATTATCTAACGGAGATAATTATTAAAGTATTGCCATTGAAAAGTATGTCACTTTTCACTGGTGATATACTCTTCTTTCTTCCAATATGAGTTCTCCTGATATCTAAATAATCAATAAGTATTGACATGCAAACTATCAAATTATCATAACTAAAGAAACAAATAGTAAAAAAAATCCATAATATTCATATAAAGGTACATATAAGTAGTCATGATTTATATTTAAGTAAGTAAACAATATCTAAATTTAAATTCACTGTCCACATAATACATGAAAACAC
Organism: Mytilus californianus; assembly: GCF_021869535.1. Classification (NCBI taxonomy): domain Eukaryota; kingdom Metazoa; phylum Mollusca; class Bivalvia; order Mytilida; family Mytilidae; genus Mytilus; species Mytilus californianus. The sequence goes on from NW_026262581.1 coordinate 3,350,877, forward strand.
ATTGTCTGATTTTGTTTTTGTTAGGCAGTTAAGCTGCCTTATGCGAGCACCCTAGATTTTTGTTCTACCCAATAAATGCTGAAATACGTGCCATTGTTATTATCTAGCTGGATATAATGTTATTTATAACTAATTGAATAGTTTTTTCATACTTTTAATTCTGGATTACAAAAATATGACCAGAAAAAACCTTAAATGATCGTCGAACCACCCAAAAGTTTTGAAGTTGCACATAGGAAGTAGAGCACATTAGGAATCCTTATGTAGTTTATTATCCCCTGTGCTTTTGGCTAAGATGTCAAAGAACAATTGTATGAAATATTTAATCGCCGAAAATCTTTAAAGACAAGTAGTTTAGATTTCCCAAATGGCAAAAGTCGTAGGAATATTGTTTGTCGTCAATACGTGGTACAACTACGTCAGTAGTCTATTAATAAGTTCAACTGTTCATGCTGTTGGCGGCAATTTCAAATTAGAAGACGAAATTTTCGTATCATTTCAATCTGGAGGCAGGGGTTCAAATTAGCGGTGGTCCGAGGTCCGCGACCTTCCACTTTTGCAATCGGACTCTCGACTTGGTTACTAGCTACGCCCGACGGACCTTTCACTTGAAAGAAATTAAAAATAACTTTGCAAACCTTTTTACCAAAGTCTCTAAATAAACGATCTCAAAACGTATTTTCATCTTTATTATTCATAACAGCGATGTTCATTTTGTTCAACCGCTAGCTTTATACAGATAATCGCCGACAAGTAATGTGTAAATTCGAGTAAAATCGTATCTGACTGACAAAAACAACATCGAAAAACAATGGATGCCGTGTAGACAATTACAATATCGGGTCCGATTCCGGAAGCGGATAAGGGTAATTCCGGGTTTTGGAGATCAACTACAAAAAAAAAATTTCAGGCAGGTGACAAAATACATCTATGCATGGTAAATAAATATAAACACTAGAAATGGAAACCAAAAGATATATGTAAAAGAAAGAAAAAGCAAAAAATATTTGATACAGAAACTCAAAATTACTTTCTGACAAATTTTAATGTCCAAATCCAATACAATGTGACAGCTGGGAACAGTATATCTAACAATATATATGTTCCTGGTGACAGTATAAATCTTCTTTATCAGTGATAAATATTGATAATGCATGTAAGATGCTTTTAAAGTGTAAACATATTACTGCAATTTTTTTCTCAATTTTGAAGGGTCAGTTAAAATAGCTGGAAGTTTCTTACTTTGTTTTCACAAATAGTGCAACTAGATTATATGATACCTGAATGTAAGCAAATCATATGATATATAGGTGGAATCCTTTGGGTCACTCTACCCCCTCCTGTTTGATAACTTTGAAACGGATGAGATCCCCACTCCTAAACCATATATATTCATGTATGGGACTATATAACTAATCAAATGAAATATGGGGGGAAGTCCCTAGGGTTACCCCACCCCTCCTGTTTGAGAACTTGGAAACAGTCGAGATCCCCACCCCTAAACCATATATATTCATGTATGGGACAATATAACTAATCAAATGAAATACAGGGGAGTCCCTGGGGTCACCCCAACCCTCCTGTTTGGGAACTTTGAAATGGTCGAGATCCCCACCCCTAAACCAAATATATTCATGTATGGGACAATATAATAAATCAAATGAAATAAAGAGGGAGTCCCTGCGGTCACCCCACCCCTCCTGTTTGAGAATTTGGAAACGGTCAAGATCCCAAGACAAGACAAGACAATTTATTTAAACTTAAGCACACGTATGGTGCTACAAGAGGATAACAATTATACATTAACAATTACATATATACTTATACATTTACAAGCAAGACACACAATAAATAAATAAGTGATATCATACAATAAAATTGAAATAAACCATATTTGGTTGATTTGTTTGCAAAATTCTTAATTGCAACGTGGATATGAAGTTATTGTAACATGCTTTGTATTATGAAAATATTTTTTCAATATGTCTTAGAAACATGCACACTTTTGTTAGCAGTGGCACGTTACAGTGTGATAATAGACCAGTAAGTTTCAATTGGGAAGGATTTTGTGTGTAATATGTAGGTATATACCTTTCTCTTAAAGACATAATTTGTTCATTGGAGCATACAAAAAAATAATGATCCCATAAACCATACATATTCATGTATGTGACAATATAACAAATGAAATGAAATATAGGGGGAGTCCTTGGGGGTCACCCCACCCCTCCTGTTTGAGAACTTGGAAACGGTCGAGATCCCCACCCCTTAACCATATATATTCATGTATGGGACAATATAACAAATCATATGAAATATAGGTTGAGTGCTTGGGGCCACTCTACCCCTTCCTGTTTGAGAATTTGAAAACGGTCGAGATCCCCACCCTAAACCATATATATTCATGTATGGGACAATATAACAGATCAAATGAAATATAGGGGCAGCTCCTATGGTCACTGTAAACCATCCTGTTTGAGAACTTGGAAACGGTCGAGATCCTCACCCCGAAACCATATATATTCATGTATGGGACTATATAACAAATCAAATGAAATATAGGGGAGTCCCTGCAGTCACCCCACCCCTCCTGTTTGAGAACTTGGAAACAGTCGAGATCCCGACCTCTAAATTAAACCATATATATTCATGTATGGGACAGCAGAACTTATCAAATGAAATATTGTCCTGTTTGATAACTTGGAAACAGATGAGATCCCCACCCTTAAACCATATATACTCATGTATTTGGCAATATAACAAATCAAATGAAATATAGGGGAAGTCACTGGGGTCACCCCACCCCCTCCTGTTTGAAAACTTGATAAAGGCCGAGATCCCCACCCCTAAACCATATATATATTCATGTATGGGACAACATAAAAAATCAAATGAAATATAGGGGTAGTCCCTAAGGTCACCCCATCCCCTCTTGTGTGTGTTTTAAGAACTTGTAAAAGTTTGAGATACCAACTCCTAAACCATATTCATTCCTGTTCGTCATTTCAAACAGATTTGAATGACATACAAGGTCAATCTCATAGGCATCACATATGCATATCACTTTACTAGACCTAATCAATGTGTACTAGACTTTGCCCAATGTCAGGCGACTGTGACAGAGGAAAATGCAGCTTCGTTTATTATTTTGGACTTTAATATAAAATTCTCAATTTTGATATTTTGGACTTTAATTCTCTGTGTTTCATAATTTCTTTTTAATTTATGTTTTCGTTTCTATTTACATTTCATATCCAGGACTTAAATCAATATGCTTTGATATGCATTTAGTTCTCAGTTTGGACATTGAGTGACATGTTTCACTCCGTTAGCTAATTAGTGACATTTTACCTTTTTCATAATTATATGTTTTTAAACATCATAATCAGATTAGTAAATTAACTTTATTCCCCAAGTTCTAAAAATAGTTTAATCTTTGTCAGTGAACAATATTACTCAAATTAATTGTTATTTGTTATGTTTACTCTTGTCAATTCAATTGTGTATAAATACTTGTTTATAATTTTTATAAGCAAGATTTGGACTCAGGACTTTACACTGAACACAGTCCATCTGTAATAAAAGTATTAGTATTCCATGCTGAGTTATTGGTTTATTCATCGCTAGTTCCAGAGTCTCAAGAGTTAGTTTTCACCAGAGTTTCAGTCTCAGAAGTGTCATTGCTATTCAGAGCAATCGTTCGTTGTGTGATCAGGTGCATCACACAGTTTCAGTAACAAGAGGCCATTCAGTCAGGCTCTTGTTACACACAACCCTACAAGTCACCCAGTTTCCCCGGTGACACGACCATGGGAATGAATAATTATGGGAGCTTTGTTTGGGAGACTTCGTAACAGCATTCTGTTACAATTATTTCTTGTTTATTATAAAATTTTATTGATGCAAAAAATGAGTAGGTTTAAAGAATTTACCTTAATTATATTTTGAATAATTTCTGGTTCTATAAAAAATTTCATTTTAATATGGCTCATTTTAAAGAAAACATATCTTTCAAGCCCAAGAATGTTTGACCAACTTTATTATAATCACCTGTCATTTTATTCCAAACTTAGACATCATGGACTTGGGGTGAAGGCGGGGGTTATTTACATTTACTATGGGCAGGTCAGTCAGACCTCACCTTTGATCCCCGTAGTAGTAAACATTTGTCTGATTTGTGTCTCATAACTTTTGCACTGTAGAACACAAACTCAGTTTTCTTTCCAGGGAAGCAAGTCCATGCATACTATTACAAGCTCGTACTAAGTCAACTTGAACTACTAACAGTCAACTAATGCCAACGTTAACTATCAACTAGAACAACTGCAATCATTTCGAACTTGTACCACTGCAGACACATGACCATTAAAAATATACTTGATATATGCATTGCTTTGGAAAACCTTGATAAAATATGAATTATTTGCCTTAATAATTAATTCATTAAATGAACATAAATGCACAATATATGAATGTTTAATGTTTGTTCTTTTAAATCTTAAAAAAAATGAAGCAACATAGCCACAGTTTTCATAATTATGTTTGCCTTGGTTTTTGGTTAACTGCCTACAGCGCTTACAGTGCTTTGATTCATGGTTTTTGTCTTTTTAGTAGATGCGCGAAACTGGATATTATCTGGAAACAACATGTATTTCCTCTCAAAAGAGTGGTACCGGAAGTGTTGGCTCCTATAACCAGTCTCCTGGCATCAAAATTTCAATCTACATCAAATTTCTATTATGCTTTATATAATCGGATGGAAAGCTTAACCCCAATTCATATGGAAGTTCTTACAGGCACATAAGTGTTTTACATAAACCTGATGTAAAAACTGAACCCCAATCCTCATAATCCTCATGAAGTTGATATCAAGACAAATGAGTTTACATACAACGGATGTAAACTGTGAATTCCGTATCCACATGGAGATCCGCTAGGACAAGGTAATGTTTTACATTAAAGGATGTAAAACTGAATTTGATATCCACATTGCATTCACTGAGACTTGCACAAATATGTAGAACCAATATCGCCATGGCTCTGATATGCATAAGAGATAAAGCCACTTAAGTGACACACCATTTAACTTATAAGGCAACAAATATCTATTTACTTTGATACAGTTCAAAAAATAAACATGACAAAATCTGTACATGTTGTTATGCAATAATAGAACTTAAAAACACTATATTTTCAGGAACTTTCTTTTAAACAAAAACACGAAACAATCATTAAAACAAATCCAAATAATGACTAAAGGCAACAGATCTAGAGTTTTGAGTATAGTTATAAACATGACTTTAATATCTTAGCACATGTTCCTCAATCCTATACTAAGGAAATAAAAGAAACCTACCATATATAAGTTTGGTTGACTTGGTCAAATATATATATATATCAGAGGTTTATATTTTTGCATTCCAAGGTCTCTGTCTAAATCTTATGACTATTAGTGTTATGGAAAACACTTAAATCTTTTTAAAATAACAATAGCATGGACAGATATGTGATTAATTTACAAGTCCGTAGGAAAAACTTTAAATGAAACCGCGAGTGCACTTCACTGAATCCAGTGCTAATGATCAGGACATGTAAAAAAATCACCTTATTTGGTAATTGTATATGCCATGTTTATGCTGTGTTCTAGAATTGACATTACTATTTAAAAACTAAAAACTGTATGTACTTGGCTAAGAGGTTATAAATTATGATAAAGTTTTCTTTTCAAAAATAACTTTCCTCATATTTTAGAACAAAAACAATCTTTTTATTAAAAATTTAAATTTAAAGTAAGTTGTTAACAAGAAATGAGAAGTAATTAAATTTAATACGCCTAGTACCTATTGGACATCTGAAAATGATTGAATAAATAGATAAAAAATAAAATGTGTCAAATGTGATTAATATAGGTTGCACTCAACAACTGGAGTTTCCAAGGGGTTACTATGCATGTATTCTTATTCGGTTTCCTGTCCTGACATCTTAAAAACAAGTTTCCTTTACAGCATCTAAACAGTATCTTTAATGTGGAACATATTTGTCCTTCCAGTTCTTGGAATTAACATGTTGTATTCTTTGAAGAATAGCAATGTCCTGTACACGGAATCGAGTAGAGCCTTCCATCATCTTTGGGTGAAAGGTGAACATCGGTATGCAACTCGACCCTCGTCACTGGGTTTACTGTTAGGGTTGACTAGCTGACACATGGTAGAGTTGATGAGTCACTGGGTGGTTGGTAGCTGGCTGTGGTGGTCATCATCAAGTGTATTACAACAAACACATCTTCCATGGTAAATATTTATTATTACAACATTCAAATATATATACAGTTAACTCTCGTTGTCTCGAACTCGGTTTACTCGAAATTTCGGATGAGTCGAAGTAAATATATGTATTTATACTCCAATGAGTCGAAATATTGATTTAGTTGAGTTTTTTTAGCTATCTAAACCTCTCGCTTGTATGACAGTTTCATAAAATTCCATTATATTGAAAACAATGTGTAAACAAAACAAACAAACATAATAGGTAAAAATGTCAAAAATTGGGGTACAGTAGTCAACATTGTGTTATAATCTTAATCACTATGAAAACAAATAACTATGTCAACAAAGTAATAACTTTTATGCTTCATTGGTCAATGTAAATTTTTGTGTTTTGGTCTGATTTTCAATTACCATACACAATAGGTTAACTATATTTGGTGTATCGAATAATTGTAAGGTATAGATGTCTGTATGACAGGATTTTTCTAACCTTGACCTTATTTTCATGGATCTTTAAAATCTCAATTTGATGTGATACTGGAAGTAAAACCTTTATCTTTTTGACTTTCAACGTAAAATTAATGGTAAGTAAATTAAGTAAAATTGAAGAGCTGGTCGAGACATTTCACCGTGTGCAATCTTGTTGAAAAGATGGGTCCATGTACTCGTTCCAAGCTAATGGTTAAACTCAGTCGAAAAATGATTCTTTTTCTGATATGTCACAGTTTGATGTCGCAAAGAATAACATTTTATATTAGCAACATCATAACCTTCCCTATAACTGTTAAGTGTACCTTTAAGCTACAATAGTATAAGGACTTCGGACTTCAAATTGAACAATACTAAAAGACCCTTTTTTTAACTTGAATCATGGAGTGGATTAAATTATACAGGTAGAATTCCCTTTTGTGTTGGGTATGGTAAGTTTTAAAAATTATTAGCCAATAGGATATGCAGATAGATCTGAAAATCCTCCTCACTCAGAGTATGAACTCATCATTATTATAACAAGATGGGAACATCCTTCAGGCCAATTATGAACTCATTGACTCGAGTATGAGGCAGTCAGAGGAGTCTGCCTTGAATTGGCCCTAAAATCAAACTTTGTACTGTTGATTCATTTATTTTCGTGTGTATCAATTTTCGTGGATTGAGGAACACTTGCATTTTCGTGGATATTTGATTTCGTGGTTTTGCCAATCTCTGCATACAAAGCCAAATTAACATTTGTAATTCGTTGAATATTTGAATTTGTGGTTCACCTGTACCCACGAAACCCACGAAAATTGGTATCCAACGAATAATAATGAATCCACAGTTATATCACACGTTCACACCTATATTTGGGATCTTAAGTATGCAAAATTTAATGCACTCGACACTTTCGTTGACTGCTGCTTGTTTTAACAATGTTGACAGCTTTAAAAATATATTTTACAAGTTTTTAGCCAAATTGCCTGTTTATAAGTATTTGTAAGGTATATTAAATACAAAAATAAATGACACACCCTTCGACCAAAATAAAATCGAGAGCTTGTTTATTTTGTATTTTTCAGATATGTTTTGATATTTTGTCATCAAATTTATATTTGTAATACTAAATTTCAGTTTCACAGAATTTAGGGCCAATATGGACCATTCGTGAACCTACTCCTTTGACAAAAAATCATCAGGAACAGATATAAAATGTTAAAAGGGGTATTTGCGCATAATACAAGTTGAGAGAAGGTAAACTTTCATGAGCCTCCAGAATTTTTACATGGTAAGCAATACCAAATCTGCCAATAGTGAAGCAGGAACAGATTATCCTTTCAAAGGTTTTTGTTGTTCAGTCTGTAGTGCCTGTGTAGGTTTTGTTGAATATTGTGCATCCTTTTGGCCGTATAGGTTTCTAGTCTTCTTCTATTATATATATATTGAAATGCCGGCTGCGTATTATTTTCAGGAACATTTTAGCAAAATGAACTCAGCACAAGTGAAATTTAAAATACATTCTGCCACTGTACAGATATTCATACATACAATACATTTTATGAGCGAATATCTTTTTTGCAAATAAACTCGCTGTATTTAACTTTTCAGCATGTTTGAATTCCGTCCGTTCTTTGTGTAGGTTTTCCGTTGTACTACATTTAGTTTCATATTTGTATATTTTTTGTTAAAGGATATCTAATGATTTAAGGACTAAAGACCCCAATTGTACCTTCTTTGTATGATTATATCTCAATTATTGAAAAAGGTGAATAAAATATTGCATATGGGGATTCTTATTTGCATAAGAGTTTTATATTTCAGAGGGTAGAAGAGCTAGATAATTCATATCATGATTCATAGTTTATTGACTAGTTATAAGTGATAAGACAACTATTTCTCGATAAAAAAAATGATAGAATTTATCTTCACCTCTATAAATTTTGAAACAGTTGCGATCCAATGCAGCAGATTCTAGCTTATCATATAACTTAAACTCATTGTGCAGAGCTTCTGATTGTTAAATCTTAAGTTTTTTCTGTTGTGTTTTGTTAACTGTTGCCTTGGTCATTTTTCGTTTTGTGCGATTGCGTCAGTTTGTAATGGATATTATTTGGCCCGCTCCCTCAGTCATGGTCTTTTTTTGTTGTTGAAACTTTTTCTTAGTTTATATGTATTTGTTTGTGATTAGGTCAGTTTATGGGGAACCTCTAGTGGTTGGTCAATGATATTTGGTATGCAGATGTACTAGCACTGGCACAACACATTTCCATGGAGATTATTTGGCTCCTCTCTTGAGTCAATGGTCTATTGACTTTGAATATTTTGCATAGTTTACATATTAGAGTTTATTGATTAGATCAGTTTAAGATATACTCCTAATATTAGGTCAATTATAGTTGATATGCAGTTGTATAAGTATTTACAAGTTTCATTTCCTTGTAGATTATAAGGCCATGTGGGTCCTAAAGCGTGGGTTTAGGTAAGTTTAAAGGGAACTAATTCAGCAATTAAGTCAATAGTATTTGGTATGCAGTTTTATAAGCATTGGTATTTCTCATTTCCATAGACGTTATTTTGCCCTTTACCTTCACTCATGATTCATTGACTGTTTTGCATTGTTTACCATAAACCAAACCCTAACCCAAGTCCTATCCCATACCCTAATTAACTCAAACCCTAAAACATAAACGTAGCCCTTATCAATACCCCTAACTTTACCTTAATATTTGAAGGCCAGTTAGCCGGTCGACCTGTTGATGCGTCGACCTATCGACCTATGAACTTGTCGAACTGTTATATTGCCTGACAACCTGCTGAACTGTAATCTAATTGAAACCGATCATTCAATAGCTTTATTTTAATTCAAGCTAGACAAAAATCATTCTTTTAGTATGCTATCCAATTAGTGTAGCTGAATTATATTTGAAGTCTTTTACAACCCTTTTGTATCTATCTTGTAAACTTGCATTTTCATTAAACCAATTTACTCAAACTATTTAAGTGGCATACCGATGAAACTACAATCACACATTCTATACTTGATCCGATATAATGATGTGATTTTCTCTATAAAATGTTAATTATGGTATCATATTTGAAATAATCACTGCATGATCTGTATGTTCAACGTTATAGGCTTTATGCGTTAAGCCGCTTATTATCTATATACGAACAAGCTACATTGTGCGAGGTTGAACCATGGTTGACAATTAATCCCTTTCGTTTATACTTATTTTGACAGCATGTTTAATCTTATTCTTTTTGTTACTCCGTGAACTCGTATTATAAGTTTGTATTTGTTAAATGCAAGAGTTATAGGTCGTCCTTAAATATACTGACACGTCATTGGAAACAAAAAGTCTTATACCGACCACTAGCACGTAGTGAATACTAGTACCCAAGACATTTTACTGCGTCATTTATAGTTCAAGAAACTTTATCAGCACTAAAAAGTATCAAAATACAACTCCATTGAATAAACCTTTTGCTGACTGTTTTGGTGGACCAAAATATAATTTGCTGACCATTGTTCAGCATTTCAATAACATACGCGACCGCACCTTCTTTTAAACATGAGGTGAAGACATATTTTTATATATGTACTAGATGGTATTGATCATTCGAACTGTATATGCTTCGAGCTAGAGCTACTCATAAGGATTATGGATACTACAGAAACTAAAAGGTCTACTTCATATCTTTAGCTTTTCCTCAATATTGACACAGATGGACGACTTCAAACAAGAATCTATTACAAATCAGATTATTTCAACTTTCCAATTGCCAACTTCCCATTTCTCAGCAGTATCATACCCTCTCTTCAAAAGCGACCAATTGATACATTACGCTCGTGCATGTTCATGCTATACGGACTTCATAAACAGGAGTAGGCTCATTACACTAAAACTGCTACTACAGTTTTATGGGGAAAAACGACTGAAATCGACACTAATATATTTTACGGTCATCATCACGAATTGGTTGACCGATACGATACATCTGTGTCTCAACTCACTATCGGCATGTCTTAGATCTTTAGAAGCCGAAATCATCTTCTAATCTGTAATTTTACCGGTAGTTTCTTGTTCCTGACTGTGACATTTTGACTGAGTGTGGATGCATGGCGGGGATGCATGCAAAGCAGGAGACGTTCGGCGCAACCGGTCTTCCTTCATTTGAAGTAGATGGATATGCTCAGTTTTTGTTTTTTAAATAGATTTGTCTTCTCAATCGATTTATGAGATTTGAACATCGGTAAACTACTTTTGCTTATTTTCATACTTGATCGCTGGATGCAGACACCGAAATAAATGTATATGGCTGTTTAAGTACGGTGTGCACATGATGAGAGAGTAGATGGTTTAAGACCTACAGTTATTCCCCAACTTTATTTAGTGTTGGTGATAGTCTTCATATAAGAATGAATGACTTTCTTAAACGATGAGCTAATTCTTTTAACTTGTTGCCAATTGATTGAGTGAATGTTGCTTTCTTAACGTTCAGTTTGCGTAAGGAAGAGAAATTCTAGACAATTCATACAATAGGTAGGTTCCGTGAAATGGGAAAGGACACAGGGCGGGGAAGATGGACTTCAACCAAAAATGGTATGTTAGATAGAGACAGAAATGTTGCCTTTGAACAGTCCATCAACGAACTCCTCATTTAGTTGTTGCAAGGGTTCTTTTACTCTATTAACCCCAACACATTTTGTGCATGTACCAAGTCGTGGACATGTGTTTTCTTTGGTATTTTTCGTCTTTTTATTTTTATTTTTCGGAGGAGTCGGGTGTTTGCGGTTTTTGTGGTCTTGTTGATATTTTTGCATAATTGTTGTTATTTTTCTTGTGTATAATTAAAGCCGACCAAAATTTCTCTGATAAGTTGTAAGTACACTGTTGAAGAAGCATCTCTGTATTTAATTTTTAAGCGGAATATGTGGCCTTAGGGACTTATAATTTTTTACCTGGGAGGGGGGGCTGGTCATTTTGAAATAAAACATATAAAATTTTCTTGATCCCCCCATAATATTTCACTATTTTTATTTGATCCCCCCTGTAAAAACATTTAAAAAATGTGACCCCCACCCTCTATTAAACATTAACATGCCAAAATTTTAACATGCAAAACACTTACCGAGTTATATCACAGAAATATTGCAAACATGAAATAGTCTTTTCTAATTTCCTATATTGGGCTATTGAAGAAAACTTGTTCCTAAGTAAATCTGTAAAAAATATACTAGTATATGTCCCTCTTTTGCGTAAACGTAAGTTTTACGTTAGGCCTTATAAAAACCTCCATTGAGTCGGTAAACTTTTATATGGAATAGTTCATGCTTTTAGCTTGAACAATTCAATTACTCATTTATTGTCTCGCCTTGACGGAGTCAAAGAGCGAGACATAGGTATGCTGTTTCCGGCGTGGGCGGCTGCGGCGATGGCGGCGGCGTCAACAATGTATTAGTTTGTGATTAGGTCTTGTTCATGGTGAACCACTAGTGGTAGGTCAATGATATTTGGTATGCAGTTGTATTAGCATTGGCACATCTCATTACCATAGAGATTATTTGGCCCAGCCCCCTCCGTCAAGGTCTATTGACTTTGAAACTTTTCATAGATATAGGAAGATGTGGTATGAGTGCCAATGAGACAACTCTCCATCCAAGTTACAATTTATAAAAGTAAACCCATTATAGGTCAAGGTACGGCCTTCAACACGGAGCATTGGCTCACACCGAACAGCAAGCTATAAAGGGCCCCAAAAATTACTAGTGTAAAACCATTCAAACGGAAAAACCAACGGTCTAATCTATATAAAAACGAGAAACGAGAAACACGTATGAACTACATAAACAGACGACAACTACTGTAATCAGATTCCTGACTTAGGACAGGTGCAAACATTTGCAGCGGGATTAAACGTTTTAATGGTACCAAACCTTCTCTCTTTTCTGAAGCAATAGTATAACATCACAACATAGAAAAACACACTATAAAATATCAATTGGAAGGCTTAACTCAATCAAAAAACGTAAATTAACACACAATGAACGAATAAATTTGACCTGTGACACCTGAATGCAAATACACAGTTAATAAAAAATTACAAGGGATAAATAATTAAAGTCAAAAGTAAATAAACAGGTTTAAACAAAGTTAAAGTATGATATCACTGTGAAATTTCAAACAATTTATAGAAAATCATCACTTTTGAAGAAACCTGCGTCATATTATACACCGGTTAATGAAAATAATTTTGTTGTTAAGTATACTTCTTCTTCTGTGTGTATAAAATCTTCCGTTTAGGAATACCAAGAAATTTCTTTAATATCAATAAAACTAATCTAACACTTGGTACATATGGGGTGAATATCAACAATAAAAATATACAATTAAAACTTCCTGTACAGGTCCAAGAACAGCATCTAAGGAAAAATGAAATAATTTTGATGTTCATAGTACGAAGAAGTGAAAATTTGTAGTAATTAACTACCAAATAATCAAAGCTGGTATATAGACAAGACCCATGTTAACATTAAATAACAAAAAAAAACATTACAAATAGTATCAACAGGTCAAATTAAAAAGAAAGTACGATTTGAGAGTACTCGCAGTTACTGACAGCTAGTTAAAAGCCAAAACAATTAATAATAAAAAATCATGCTTACATGTATTAGTTTGTGATTAGGTCAATTTATGGGGGACCACTAGTGGTAGGTCAATGATATTTGGTATGCAGTTGTACAAGCATTGGCATATCTCATTTCCATAGAGATTATTTGGCTCCGCCCCCTTAGTCATGGTCTATAAACTTTGAAAATTTTGCTAGGTTAACATGTATTAGTTTGTGATTAGGTCAGTTCAAGGGGAACCATTAGTGGTAGGCCAATGTTAATTGGTGTTCAGTTGTATAAGCATTAGCACATCTCATTTCCATGGAGAATATTTGGCCCCGCCCCCTCAGTCATGGTCTATTTACTTTGAAACTTTTGCTTAGTTTACATGTATTAGTTTGTGATTAGATCAGTTTAAGATGAACTGCTGATGTTAAGTCAATGATATTTGGTATGTAAATTTATTGGCATTTGCAAGTATCGTTTTCGTGGAGATTATATAGCCCCACCCCTGATCATGGTTCATTGACTTTGAAACTTTTACATAGTTTACAAGTTTAATGTTTGTGGTTAGATTTGTTTAAAGGGAACGACTTATAATAAGTCAATGGTATTTGGTATATAGTTGCATTAGCATTGGCACATCTCATTCCATGGAGATTGTTTAGCCATAGACCTTCAGTCATGGTTCATCGACTTTGAATATTTGCATAACTTATATGTTAAAGTATTGCTTTTTTAATTTCAACATTTGCATTATCAAAATTACAAAAAGGCGAGACATATCTCTGTGATAACAGTTTATTGTTACATTTCATTCATAAATGTGTGATATATCATCATAGTAACCCCAAAATTTTGTTTTATTAGCCTAAACTGTACAAATTTTGAGGGAATGAGAGGTCTAAATGGACCCAAATGGATCTTTTAATGAAAACAAAAAGGCACATTAGTGGTGTTCGTCATCTCAGAATCATCTGTTTAGACTTTTGTATCAAAATTCAACTGTTTGTATGCAGATTACATGAATATTTGATCATTTATTGGAGAATTTATTGCTCTACACTATTTTCTTTGATGATGCGGCTTGATTTTAATTTTTTTACCAATTTTTTCACAAATCGCTGTAAATTTTGATTTATACTTAATTTCTCCCAAACTATTAAGCTGATTATAACAAAATGTGAGTGAAATACCGTATATCGGGTTTTTTTCGCGTCCTGTTTTTTTCGCGATATGATGACAAAATGGGCAGGTTAAATTTTCACTTTTTATAATTTTCGCTGAGTGGGAAAATACACGCGAAAATATAACTGTATCGTATGGTTAAAAATACAAATATCCGTGTATATATGTGATTTATTTTAATTCTAATTTTACATAGATGCAAAGATCTGCAAAATATTTCGGGTTATGACACCAATTAATAGATCGTCTCTAATTAACATTTGTTAACCTGTCACTGATTGCTGTGTTGATCAAAAGGTGTGCCATGTATTTTTTAGTAATTTTAATTATTATATAAACAGATACTTTAATTAAGTATACACTTACTTATGATCTACCAAACAACACAAAAGACTCGATAATCAACATTTTAATGTATGAAACTTTCAAAAAACAATAAATCTGGGAATATGCAGTGAAATTTACGCGGGGTCAAATTTTCGCGTTTCTTAAGCTGCCGCGAATAAAGCGAAAATTAAACACACGCGAAAAAACCCGATATACGGTATAACGACTGGATTATTCGGGTTATGAAGCACCAATGCATTTTATATGGGACAAAATGACACAAAAATGGCAGCTTCCTACATCACCTAAGTCATGTGATGTCTTACTTAATTGTCATGATATGAATGGTGGTAAAAATATATTTCCATTTGACTGTTGTAATCATTGGGTCTTCTTCACTTCCTGTATTTTGAAGTATGCAAACTACTCATTTCCATGTGCAAAAAATATTGATCCCCCCACTTTGAATTTATAAAAAAATTTGATCCCCCCTGCATTTTGACCAGCCCCCCTCCCAGATAAAAAATGATAAGTCCCTTACCCCCTATTTTTGCTACTGTGAGTTTGAAATTTACATGTTGATCAAATATAAGGTTCTTATATGTGTAACTTTTTGAAGGGAAGTAACCTGCCAATAAGCAGTTCGTGTTAGAATGCTGTTGAAATAGCATTCATCATATTAATAACGGTTTATTCAATGCTTGTTGTGTAACTGGCCATGGCCGTTTGAAATGAGTGCTTTAAAATTGGTATTTGATTAAGCGACATCTAGGAGTAAGAGCAACGATTGATCGGCTCAGAGTCAGAATAATGAAAATCCAGCTCAGCGTGTCGGTTTAGTACAAAACAGGTTTTATATTCTTATTTGATTAACATGTTCTATTTCTGAAATTTAATTTGCTACTGACTCTTAAACAGCTTTCCACCCATCCATCAACCTTAAGTGTATTTTGAATGTTTACATCTTACAATGTTTTCTGATCAGATGTACGTGTAAAGAATAATATATAATATACTATTGATGTCTGAAAGTCCATTCTATAAATGACTGATGCTTAGCCCATTTATGTCATTCTTAGTACTTTCATCTGTGATTATGAATAAAGATAAAATTCAATTTCGTCGTTAAGTAGTATTTTGAAAAATCACAAAAGTGGCAACCTTATCAATGATTATGAAGGAAGGTTATTTCACATTGTTTTTATCTTGACGTTGTCTATCTTTCTGTTACTTGAAGTTTTTGATCGACCGTATGTATCTTCTCCATGTTTTACATTTGTCAGAAGGACATTACTGGTACTGATTCAAGTAATAATCATCTAAAAGTATTTGATTGATTTCTTTTTGGCTTTTTTAATTTATAATCAAATAACATAAACAAAACTTATACAACAGGATCTAGTTTATTAATTATATACGCAAGATAGCCCCATAGCTACGTCAACACATTATCACACTTGTCCTTATCAATATAAAAGAAGACACAGAGGCATACGAAGAAAATGAAAAACCGCCAACAGGAAATTCCTGATCTATCAAATGAAAATAATGAACTTGAACCACAATGCTATCTATACATGATACATCGCTCCACCAAAACTGTTCCTTTACAAAAAGAGCTTTCAAACCAATACAAACTTACAGCTATCATCTCGGGTATTGCCAGTCACAGAATTTTTCAAACCAGTTTGCATTGGAAAAAAAAGGCGAAAAACATCCTTTCTTAAATTTTCCTTTGCCAACAAAGGTCTCGATGGCAACAAATTGGGTAATATCCTTCATCATTAATAATTCACTCGAAAATACCTCCATATTTTAAAGATCAGCCTGTACCTATTATTTCTTATACCATAATTGTAACAAAAATTTTCAATTTCAATCACGTGTTGCAGGATCTCAATATTTATGACTTCAAGTAAAAACCTCCTGATAGCACATGTGCTGGTTCCCATATTACTGGTGACCTATACATTGTCAGTAACACTTCTCTGCGAAATGTGTTATCCAAAGGCCCGAAATATCATGAGCCTTAATCCATCAATTGGAAACACAACTTCAAAATACTGATGGATTCAATCGAGGATTATTCCAGGCAATGGATTAAACAGTGAAAGAAAACGAAAATATTCTTTCCGAATGGATTAAGGGTATGAAGTCGTTGATACAAATCAGATTTAAAAAACTGAACTGTTCTATGGATACACATGCTACATCAATTTTTAAAGAACAAAATGTTGCAAAATGCCTGTCTTACCTCCATGACGAATATGTTGTTGTCCCCGCAGTTAAAGCCCCGAACAACATTTTTTTTGTGTGTGAATAACATTATGTAAACTTTTTGATAAATAAATCAGGTGTTGACAATTCTCTTGAAAACTCAGCATATACCCCAACGACAGAAGGACATCCTGGATAATCAAAGGTATGATCTATGTTCCTTTGGTATTTGAACCAAAGATGAAGAAAACCGGTTCTTCCTTCACTGTATTGGATATACAAATTACATAAGTGTCCTTACAAACAATGTTATAGTGCTGGGTCTTCCAAGTGCTCCACAAAACCTCTTTCTAAATCATTAACATAATTTCTATCGGCAATCGAAGCCGGTCTTCAAAGGTATTGTTAAACTACTTATTCTAGAGGTGGTGGCGTGAATCAGATGTTGATACTAAATATTTCCGGAGATCATTTAGAGTATAGACAATCCAAGACTCTTCAGCTTGCAATCGTATTAAAAGAGGGACAAAAGATACCAGAGAGACATTCAAACTCATAGATCGAAAACAAACTGACAACGCCATGGCCAAAAATAAAAAGACAAACAGACAAATAATAGTACAGATGACACAACACAGAAAACTAAAGTCTAAGCAACACGAACGCAATTATTAAAACAATTGACACTTTAAGTATTCTCCATTCCAAACTAAAAGGCAAATTGAAAGAGTTGGTCCTGCTTTGCTTCATAAAAAAGAATGGACGACATAGATACAAGTATCTTGTCTTAGGGAGGGATACATAGTACTTTGTAAAAAATCACTCTGATTCAAACAATGAATCATCTGGCCTGAGATTATCAAGATGCTTGATCTCTTGATTGACAACATATTCATCACGTTTGGAGGACGGGATTTTCAACAAACAATCGGCATACGCATGGGAACTAACTGTGCTCATCTTCTTATCGACTTGTTCCTTTATTCAAACGAGGCTAACTAAATACAGGAGTTATTTTAGGAAAAAAGAAAAGAAGTTAACATTATCCTTTAACTTCACTTCCCGCTGTATAGATGATGTCCTCTGACTAAATAATTCAAAGTTTGGTGACTATGATGAACACATCTATCCCATCGAACTTGAGACAAAGGATACAACAGATACAGTTAAGTCTTCCATATATCTAAAAGTTGTCAATGAGGGTCGGTTGAAAACAAAACTTTACGACAAACGAGATGATTTCAGCTTGCCAATTGTGAACGTTCTATTTCTATATAGCTATATTCCATGCGGCGACTACATATGAAGTTTATATCTCCCAGCTGATACGCATTTCCTATCATGATTTCCTTGATAGAGGGTTGCTGCCCACAGTTTCAAGTGTTGAGGTTGAATCAGCCCTTCGTAAATTTTACGGACGCCATCACCAGTTTGTTGACCGTTATTGAATATCTGTTTCACAGAATGATGACAACGGATCTGTTCCAATTGTCGTAACTACAATTCCGTCCTCTTTTCGTCGAATGTGACATACCGATTTAGACTTATCACCGGGGTTGTACTTACATGAGCAATACGAAGGTGCCACATGTGAAGCAGAACCTGCTTACCCTTCCGGAACACCTGAGATCAACCCCGGTTTTTGGCGGGGTTCGTGTTGCTCAGTCTTTTGTTTTCTATGTTGTGTTTGTATACTGGTCTCTTTATTTTTTTTGCTATGGCGTTGTGAGTGTACTTTCGTCTCATGTGTTTAAATACTTAGTATCCCTTTGTTATCTTTCGCTTCTTCAATTAGCAATGCACAGAATGATTTTGTAATTGATATATATTTTATAGAAAAGAGAAAACTTCAGAAACCTTGACAGTTTTACAGACAAAAATCAGGCAGTAATACATTCGATATGAAATGAGAAGCCAATCATTTGCGTTTAAAAAATGTGGCTCTTTTAGAGACCATGACAGAATTAAAGACGAAACTCAAGGAGTAATAATATTTTGTTGACATATTATTTACATCTTGTAACGTTCTTCATTATGATAACAAGGAACTGTAAAAGCATATTTCTTTTGCAGCGACAAGGAATGTGAATAAGGACCAATCCTATTTTCTTGTAATTCTGACATTTCAAATATGACATTTATTACTTTGTTGCATTCAAACTGAAACCATGGCAATTTCAAAATTGAAAGAAATTATATTGTTCAAGCTGGTAACTAATGTGGGTAGATGTTTAAAACTCAAAATTTGACATTTTCCTATTATGTCATATCGGGACGTTTATTGCTGACTATACGGTATGAGTATTACTCATTGTTAAAGGAAGAATGAAGAACTCTACGTCATTTGAACTCCGGTGAAAAGTTTAAATAGAATGTATATTCCGAGTGTTTACGTCTATTGTGATTGATCAGTATCTTTCTCGTTAATCGTGTCATAAATGGCTACTTTTGTGTGATACTTGAAATCGGTTTTATTAAATAACAAAAGTTGATTAAGAATTCGACGACACCATACACGTGTACACTCTGCATAATAATATCTTTTCATACTAAAACATTGATTTAAGTGAATATGAAGGTATTAAAGAATATGTTCAACCGCTGCAATATTTGCTTTATCTTGTTAATAATCAAACTGTATCATCCTAAATGACCATGCTATAAAATATGTAAATAGTCAAATGATCTCCTGGGTAAATCTTTCTGTTGATCCATCAAAATTTAAAGTACCAATCATTGATTTAAGATAAAAGGTATGCTGTAAATGATTTATAAGGGTCATAATGGACAATATCCTGATAACTCCCATTTAAATCATGAACGCATTCTGAAGAAATTCTTGAGAAAGTAATGGTGTATTATTAAGGAACTCGTAACAATATAAATAAAAATACATGGATTGTTTGTTTATTGAAATATTGCTCATTCAAATTTTTAGAAAAAAAGAAAAATAGACAATACCATGGCCAAAAGATAAAGAACAAATAGGAAAACAAACTACAAAACACTACACAGAAAACTAACAATTGAACAAATGGTAACTGGGAATGAACTCATGTCAACTCCATTCAGTGCAAAGAAATAATCCATTATACACCTAGCCAAGTCATATAAGTTTAAATTTGCCACACCAAGATCAGTGAAAATAATGACATAAAAAATGTCTGCATAAACAAATTGTTTTTCAATTTGAATTCAAAACTTAAATGATGAGTTAATGTTTTAATTTGTTCAAGATATCGCTACGATGCATGCTCTCAAATCCGTGTCCATTGTTTCTACAGACCTACTAAACTTACAATAGATGTAACATTTCGGATCAATCTTTTCTCATCAATTTCACATACGTCAAAGGGTCATATATACGGTTTATATTAGTTAAGATCTCCAAGAAGCAAAGTGTTTGATAAAATATTTTTTCTTTTAAGAATGTTATGCTTATATAAAGGCCAACACACTTAAAACAAATTTGAAAGGATCTATAGGTCTTAAAACCACCTTGTCTTTCTACATGTGCGGCCATTAATTCAAACAGTTACAAACATGTACGGCCTCCTTTAATATAATGATGATTAAGTGGCAAATGGTATGAACAACTGACGCCATAACCAGTTCGTTGACTGTTAAGGAATATCTGTTTCAAATTGACGACAGATATTCCAATTACAATCCTATCACCGAATGTATACTAACATGAGAAACACAACGGGTGTCACATGTGAAGACGGATCTGCTTGCGCTTCCGGAGAACCTGATATCACACTGGATTTTGGGTTGTGAGCAGGGGATTTGTAATTCTAGTTCTGCTACAGAATTAAATGTCAATTTTCTATATTGCTACTTCATTGTAGATACAGTTTTGGGAAGGGACTCAATTTACATAAAAATGACGCAGTCAAAATTCTTGGGTATTCACTACGTTTTTTGCAGACCACAGATATGTATTAACAATCCAAGCTGAGAACAATTTGGACTTTTAAGTTTGAATGCTGTAGTTGTATGTGTTATACGTTTTTTGGCCGGGGATGGGTGGTTTATTTCTCACCTTCAACAAGCAAATTACTGATAAAAATGGAGAATAAGGTCTGGGCTTATCTCATCCCTTATTCAGCTTCAAATTCAATTGTTTGTTCTGCTACCTGGTTTATATATTTTTTGTTGTTTGTTCTGTGAATCAGAAGTTTCTTTTTTCTCTCATATCTAGCCAGTTGTCATGGTTTTTCTTTATAATTCTTTGTAGAATTTTCATTTTAATGTTGGTTGATCACATTTTCTGGTTTAAATTGTCCATAATTGCTATCAAATGGACCTCCTCCTTCTTGAACATGATTAGTTATCCAGCGTAATCTTTTTAACTATTTTCTCCGACTTTTGTTTGTGGAGACGGTCTTCCTTCTCCTCTTTTCTTGTTGTATCCTAGCTATTATCGGCACCCAGTAGGCAGACGGGAATTTTTTTCGATGATTTAGCTATCAGTGTGGGCTATTTAACTTCATTTGAGTCGTATTCGATGGTGGGGGCGTATAGGTTGGACGAGGAGGGATGGGGATACCGAGCAAAGCAAGTTCCAAACAAGTTAATAATATACTGATAAGAGTTTCTGTAAAAATTATCAGTTTTTAATGAACTCACGATATCCATTGAAAGGAACAAAAGATAGTTAATGCATAACTAAGTATAAACTATAAGAATGGTTTGTAATTTGAACGACTTCTATTTTTTTCATTTTTTTATTTTGAAAGAAAAAGACTAACAAAAAAAACAGAGAGAAGATACCTATGTTGAAATCAAAAACTATTAATCGAGGAAAAAAAAAACAATACCATGCCCGACAGAAAGATGACGAAAAGGTTAACAATAACATAAAAACCGGGGATGATTCCGACTGCTCCGAAAGTGTCTACAGCAGCAGTTGTGTTGCTCATAACGATTAGACTTTTG
The DNA here is from genome assembly GCF_021869535.1 of Mytilus californianus. Classification (NCBI taxonomy): domain Eukaryota; kingdom Metazoa; phylum Mollusca; class Bivalvia; order Mytilida; family Mytilidae; genus Mytilus; species Mytilus californianus. The sequence goes on from NW_026262581.1 coordinate 3,372,903, forward strand.
GTGATTATTCAAATTTGGTGATGACACAGTCATAGTCGTTTGGATGACGATATTGTGGCTACGACAAGTGGAACATATACTTATAAAGAAAAGGATATGTGGTATGAGACAACTATCCACCAAAGTTCAAATGAAGTGGATGTAAACTATTATAGGCAATCGTACGGCCATACCGTATAGTCGGCTATAATAGGTCCGGACATGAAAATATGAAACAATTCAATTGAGAAAACTAACGGCCTAATTTATAATTTATAGCAAACAGGCAAAAAAGAATGTGGCAGGGTTAGACATGTTTGCTGGCGAAAAACCCTCCCCCTGACCTTTGACAGTGATGCAACAGTACAACATAAGAACAAAGTATAAAAATCAGTTGAAAAGGGCTTAACTCATCAAATCGATACAATGCAGAAAAACAATTAACAAAATCACAGACCGGACGTGGCATAGAATTTATAAAAAAACAACAAAGAAGACACAAAGTACATATCTGAGAGTTCTCGCAATTATTGACAGCGAATTTGTAGCCAATAACAAATAAAAAAATCATGCATCTAAGACGAAAATATCAATCAGTACACATCCAACATCCAATGGATTTGGTGTAAAGACGTCATTAAAATTCAGAAAAGCATGACTTTGTGCAATGCTAAAATATAGGTATCGATAGATTGTAGAACCGTGAATGTGCATATGTGTATTTCAATACTATTTAGTATGGGTTTAGTTTACTGATAACAAAATCAATATACCAATTAAACAATAGTTAACTTATCTGTTTTTGGCAGAACCTTTCCGAATTTTGGGTCCTCAATGCTCTTAAACTTCGTACATTTTTTTTTATTCGAGAGCGAAACTTATGAGTCTTTTATAGACGAAACGCCCATCTGGCGTACACAATTTTAATCTATGATGAGTTTATTTTATACAGAAAATCCCAACAATATATTCAAAAACTAATAATTAGAAAAATAGGATATTTTGCACTATGACAAATAAAGCAGGAGTACATTTTGATCCTTTAGAATTAAGAAAATGTACATAACTTAGAAATGTGTTGACCTCGTGTAATTACCACCAATGTTATAAATTAACAAGGCGCTGACACTTTATCGTTCGCAGATAGCCACGGACAGCTTAAATAATGAAGATAAAATCCAAAAAATCACTTTGGACGCATGAAATTTATCAAGAGTTGTTGTCATTTTTTTTAAAGACTGGGCAGTGAACTTAACCGCCGTCATGTCTCGTTTTGTGATAATGCTGACTTACAACATTAATTTAAAGATTCATTGATCCACGTTAAAGAACACCTGATTTTAACAAAGTTTATTTGAACTAAGCAAATACAATCTTTCTCCATTATGTGTCATCTTTTATTTCTTTGTTGAGGTAAGTGTACATTATGTTTTGAGCTCCACTGTGCAGGTTTGTTTTATTGTGAGCATTACTTATAGACAAAGAGGGAGGTGTGTCCGCACATAAAACTGATTAACTCAGATCACATTTTGTGTCAGTACCAGATCATGCTATTTAGACTATGTGTTATCGTGGATTATCATTGCTTGATGTCTATTATCTGGAGGAGTAGGGTGCCGATGGTTTGTGTGGTCTGTTGTACTGTTTTTTGGTTATTTCTGTTATCCGTTTTATGTATCATTAAAGCCCCATAGTTTATCATGAGTTGCTTACAAGAGAGGCGAAGCATACCAAAGACACATTCAAACTCAAAAGTCGAAAATAAACTGACAACGCCATGGCTACAAATTAAAAAGACAAACAGCAGTACACAAAAAACAACATAGAAGACCAAAGACTGAGCAACATGAACCCCAACAAAAACTGGGGGTGATATCAGGTCCTCCGGAATGGTAAGCATATCCTGCTCCACATGTGGCACCCGTCGTGTTGCTCATGTTAGTACAAACCCGGTGATAAGTCTAATTCGGTAGGTCACATTCGGGTGAAAAGGGGATGGGATTGTAGTTACAACAGTTGGAACATATCCGTTGTCATCTGTGAAACGGATATTCCATAACGGTCAAACAGCTCGTGATGGCATCTGTAAAACTAAAGAAGGGACGATTTCAAAATCACCACTTGGAACTCTCGATCTAATAACTTCCTTGTGAGCAGCAACCCTCTATCAAAGAAATCATGATAGGAAATACAAGCCCTGGAATATCGTATCAACTAGGAGATATATACTCCGTATGCAGGCGATGCTGAAATGTTGCTACATAGAAATGGATAGTTAACAATGGGGAAGCTAAAATCATTTTTTGTGTCGTAAGGTTTGTTGTCAACCGACCATCATTATCAATCTTTTAGATATGTGGAAGACTTAACTGTATCTATTGTATCCTTTATCTCAAGTTCGATGGGATAGATACGTTTGATATAGTCACCAAATTTTGAATTATTTAGTGAGGGAACATCACCTTTTTAGCGGAAAATGAAGTTAAAGAATACAGCTAACTTCTTTTCTTTCTTCCCAAGAAGTTCCTGTATGAAGTCATTCTCATATGAATAAAGGAACAAGTCCGTAAAAAGAGGAGCACAGTTGGTTCCAATGGGGATGCCAATTGTTTGTTGAAAAACACGTTCTCCAAACGTAAAAATATGTTATCAACCAAGAAACCATGCATCTTCTGTTTTGTTGTGTTGCTTAGTCTTTAGTTTTCTATGTTGTGTCATCTGTACTATCATTTGTCTGTTTGTCTTTTTATTTTTGGCCATGGCGTTGTCAGTTTGTTTTCGATCTATAAGTTTGACTGTCCCTCTGGTATCTTTCGTCCCTCTTGATAATGTCAGTTTCAGAGAATGTTTGTTTGAATCAGAGTGTGATTTTTTAAAAAGTACGATTTATCCCTCCCTCAGACAATAATCTTGTATCTACGTAATCAAATGTTTTATTCGAGCGTCACTGATGAGTCTTTTGTAGACGAAACGCGCGTCTGGCGCAAATACAAAATTTCAATCCTGGTATCTATGATGAGTTTATTTAATACTTTTGCAAGATGAAAGAGTCTTAGATTGTATGTACTCTAAAAGATCTTTTGATTTTATTAGTATTCACAACTGATTCACACCACCTCTAGAATAGGTGTTTTCACAATAACTTTGAAGCCCTGCTTTGATTGCTGATAAAATTGATGTTAACTATTTAGAAAGAGGTTTCATGGAGCACTTGGAAGACCAAGCAACACAACGTTGTTTGTAAGGACAGTAAGGACATTTATATAGTTTAGTATCAAATACAGTGATGGAAGATCCAGTTCCTTATCTTTGGTTGAAATTTCAAAGGAACATAGAACAGACCTATGATTATCCAGGATTTCCTCCCTGATTACAGGATAGGTATACTCCCGATGTCAAATATAAACACTAGGCGTATTCATACATTTTGTACCCTTTTGAATGGCTTGAATATTGACAAAAAGAAGAGGAATTTAAGATAATGTCTTCCTTTAGTTACGAACTGGTAGAACGTGGAATCTAACCCTTCAAAATATTCGTCCAATGAAAATGACCGTTCCAAACAAATTGCATTATAACTGCTGCTTCTCCGCTAATCACACGGCATTTGGCAATAAGATTAAAGACTTATTGTTTCGAAATCAGAAAATTTTGTCCAGTTATGATGAGATGTCTTCCTGTGAACTGCCACTTTGTGAACTAGCACATTATAAATTTAACTCATGATAGCGTATCGGTCTATTAAGAAGTATGCGGTTTTTTTCTGATTACTGTAGATGTTCGTGTTAATAATAAAATAATAGAACAATGATGTCTGAAATATCATTGTGTCAACCAACTGGTGTCAAGCATATTAATAATATTATTGTGTTTTCGTAAGTGATATATACTGAAGCTGAAACACTTGTCTCCGATGCGGAGTAATATTGAACCCAGTGGCGGAATTATCACGTAACGTAAAAATGAATCAACGTTACGTGTTCATGTTAATCCATGATGACATCGACCAGTTTATCAATGAAATGCGCATAATGTCATTCATACAACCGAACAACTATCACAACGCTATGTACGCGTTCAAACAGTTAAACATACTACTTCATGTAATATCGTATTCTAATAGAAAAAATAAAACACATAGTTAGGACAAATTGCCGATAAAGAGCATAAAACGTTTAAACCCGCTGCAATTGTTTGCACCTGTCCTAAGTTAGGACTCTGATGTTCAGTAGTTGTCGTTTGTTAATTGATGTGGTTCATAAGTGTTTCTCGCTTCTCGTTTTTTATTTAGATTAGACCGTTGGTTTTCCCGTTTGAATGGTTTTACACTAGTAATTTTTGGGGCCCTTTATAGCTTGCTGTTCGGTGTGAGCCAAGGCTCCGTGTTGAAGACCGTACTTTGACCTATAATGGTTTACTTTTATAAATTTTGACTTGGATGGAGAGTTGTCTCATTGGCACTCATACCACATCTTCTTATATCTACATGATGCCATTTCTTTGTTTTTTTATACTGACCGCATTAGGTAGAATATCAACTTAACCTTGCGGCCTTGCTTGATATTATGGGTGATAAAGTCAATATCATTAAGAAAAATGCCATTATTCCATATATATCATGTTAATGATCAAATTTCATCAACATACATGACCATAATATGAAATAGACTAACAGTAAAATGATCTCCTGGGTATATCTATCTGTTGATCTATCAAGTTGTGAAGTACCAATCATTGATTTAAGATAAAAGATATGCATCAAATGATTTATACGGGATATCTCGGATTTCCAAAAAGGTCCCATTCAAAATAACGCATAGTGAAAAGAGTTTCTGTAAAAAGTCATGATCAGCTATTAAGGAACTCATGATATGCATTGACAGGATCGAAGATTAAGTAAAACTAAGTTAAAACTGTAGGAATGGTTTGTTTCTTGAAAGCTTCATATCTTTTTCAATTCCCAAGATTGAAAGAAGAAAATCAAACAAACAAAGAACGGAGAAAAGATATCAAGGATGCAATAAAAAAAATAAAAAATGACAACACCAAAACCAAAAAGAAAACGAAGAAAATTAAACAAAAGTAAAATATAAAGTCTGGGAGGATTCCGAGTGCTCCGAAAATGTCCACTTCCGTTGTGTTGCTCGTAGCGAGTAAACTCTCTGTGATAAGTCATATACGGTAATGTCACAGTCGTGAAAAGGAGGACGGGATTGTGGGTACATTGTACGACAATTGGAACATATACATGGTCATCTGTGACACAAAATATAGTCAACCAAAAAATGATCACGATGATGGCGTACGTAAGACTTTCGAACAAATGACTTCACCTTAACCATCTAGAACTATTGGTGTAATGGTTTCATTGTTAGCAGCGGCAACCTTCTATAAAGAAAATAATGATATAATTTTATTTTCGGTCGGAATAAAACTCATCAAAGATACCAGGCTAATAATTTTGTACGCAAGAATGCGATTTTTGTCTACACTCTACACAAGAATCATCAGTGAGGCTCGAAATATACACCTAGAACTGTACATAGCACTCGTAACTGTAGCGTATGGGAAGTTTGTGTGTTTTATAAGCAAGTATCCTGAAAAATATTAGAAATCGGAAATGTCATTTAAAAAGTTAATTACTTAGTGGAAAGAGATTGATTCAAATCTTATTAAGATAATCATAAAAACCTCAGATAAGACCCCCAATGAAATCCCTTTAAAACCATAATATTAGTTATATAAAATGTATTTGACTACGTTCTAATTTAGATGTGTAATCAATCAGAAGAGTCTAAATCAATTTCTAGATTATTAATTTTATCCTTGTTGTAATTGTTTAGTGGTGTTCTTGGTAATATTTAAAGAGATGAATATGACCATTAGATGGTAAATTACTATCACTCAGGAGATATAGGAAACTCAATCAACATCAGAAAATGGTAAAGTTACTTTTACTTAATTTAGTGTTTCATATTGCTTAATTTTGTATTTAAAATGTTTTAATATCAGATCAATGCGAAAATATAAAACTTCATGGGTTTGAACATTTAAAAAAATGTTTTGAACACGATTTAAGAAAAAAAAAGTTAAAAGCTGAAGAAATATGAAGCACGAAATTGTGATATACAATGTTCAGAATTGCCTACATCATGATTGTGTTTTGGTGTATTAGAACGGACATAGCTTTATTGTTCATTGCTAGAACTGCCATATTTTGTTCTGGGGAATATCTCCAATTTTTAATTCATATTTATTTGTAATTGAATATATCGCTAAAAGTTTTCAAGAGATATCTACAGACAAATATCGTTTGTTTTTTCCTTTTAAACGGACTTAGTAAAATGAGACAAAATCGAATTGTCACTTTATTTTTTAAAAGCACGTTTAGTTCTGTCTATTGATAAATCAAAACTTGTAGAATGTCAAAAATTATATCATAATAAGAAGGGATGTGCAAGAGAGATGATCAACATGACAACGTATTTGTATTCCCATTTGTTTAACCTAAAGGCATTTTAACTGTTAGTCAGAATGTGTCGATATAATTGCCGATGAATGAATGGTTTATTGCAGAAAGTATTACTCCTGGATAGTTGGTGCCCCGGCATTGACTTTATTTAGCAGAAAGTATTGCATAATGTTTTAGATTAAACTGTTCTAAATAAATCCATTTTTTTGTTTTTTTTTAAATTTCTGCAGTGTATTCATATTCCGCTTTCTTAAAGTTAGACTTGCACGCAATAAGATTATATTCTTATATTTCTCGTGTCCGAAGTGATTTTGGGTACATCACTTTTTATATATATATATATACCGATATTTTCCCATGCCGTCCAATATCATATCTTTGATTATTGGAAATTTGTAAACTTTAAGACGTGGGAAAATAATTTTTACAATGAAATCATATTTAAACTGAAGCATCGGTTAGAATTAACAGGAAACACTCTATCTAAATCAATATCATAAACAAACAAAATATTCTTAAAGTTTAAGAAAACAGATTTCCATGACACCCTAGACGATACAAATAATAATATTCCATAATGCAAAACTTATCTACTCAAATAATCGAGATTAAAACAATAAAAGTACAACTTGACACAGTTCTATTTTTTTTCTCAAATGCAGCAAGCTTAGTACAATGTATATAGGGTTGTGTCTACTAAACATATTTTGTGTTTGCAATGTAGAAAAAAACAAAAAAGTCTTTTTCAATATTACTTGAGTTCTATGGTAATGATAGACACAACACTGTCATTATGTACTTAACTAAACACACAACTGCTTATACATCCTTGGCTTTCAAATATTCGGCTTTGAGCGTTCCTGATGAAGGTAAATCCAGAAAAGCGCTTCGGACGCATGAAATTTATAACGTGTTGTTTTCATTTTTTCTCTAAACTGTAATCTCCCAATATTGATTTTTTTGTCAATATTTTTCTGTTTTCAATGCTACACTATATTCTAGCTAAAATATACATTCAAAATACCCCCGATTTTTGTAGAAAAATAAATTATGTGCCTTCTTTTATAATCTTGAAACATTATCTTCAATTTGCCTAGAGATTAGAGATATTATAATCTGTCGTAAACGATGTGTGGCCATGTGTATTTGTGAACTCATTAGGAAGATACCCTTTTTAATAGGACCAATAGAAAAACAAGGCTGCTAGTCCAATTATAAAATATAAAGGTGTTTCTGCATATAGAAATAAGGAGATTTGGTATGATTTCCAATAAGACAACTATTCATTAGAGACATAATGACATAGAAGCGACAAATATAGGCCACCGTACTGCTTCAACAATGAAAACAGATAACGCATAGTAAGGTCCCTTAATGACAAATGTAAATCAATTCAAACGAGAAAAACTTACGGCCTGATTTATGTACAAAACAATAAACGACAAACAAATATGATATATAGCAACAAACGACAACGACTGAATTACAGGCTCCCGACTTGGGACAGGCACATACATAATGTAACGGGGTTAGACATATTTTCTGGCGCTAAACCCTATAACCCGGCCGCTCTTCTGAGTGATGCCGGCCACTTACATTATATGATTTAGGCGGTTATTATACAATATGACAATGCTTTTTCATATCATGTACTTAATTGCTACTATATCGGCATTTATTTTTATAGTATGGCAAAATTCATAAATGTGTTAAGGAATTGGTGATTTCAAGGTTTGGAGAGGAAGCGTGGAACAAAGTATTGTAAGTTGAAAATAAATTAGCTAAGAGATTCAGAAACTGGCAAGTGCCGCAAAACATGTTGCGCGTTCAATAGCGACACACAAACTTTTAAATGGTTTTATCATATATCCAAAATTATGTTAGGCATGATCCCTTATAATAAATATATATGCGTATAAAACATCTATGATATTTGAATCATTGATAATAATAAAACTGCCAGTTAGATATGAACAAAACAAAAAAATTCCCAAAAACATATTTTCAACAAGATAAAGATGCAAAGATGTTTTGAGATACGCAAAACATATCTGTTTTGGTAAATCCTAAGCTCATAACTAATTTTGATCAATACTCTTTGGATATTGGCGGGTAACCCGAAAGACCGAATGACGCGTCATTATCGGAATAACAGCTGGAATGACCGAATGACAACTGAAATTCTTTAATTACTGAACACATAGCGCCTTTTAAACATTGATTAATAAATTATATTACAATGGAAGTCTATGATATAACATTAAAAGAATTTATCAGAATTTTTTTAACTGTGTTTTTCATATTTTAACGTTAATATGCTGAACATTTTGGTACTCGGCCATAGCTATGTTGAGAATTTGAGACGTTTGTGTGAGAATAAGCGGAAACACCATACAAAGGAGAACCCGTCTTATGCTCATGGGAGGGTCTCTGTTCAAATGCACGGTTATCCTGTTGCCCCTATCAAGAGATTGATTGAAGCAATTGGGGCTGACCTTTTTTGTCCATTATAATCCACAAGTGGTTATTTGCCAAATAGGAAGCAATGATGGTGACAGATATTCTTTTGATGAAGCTGCCTTCAGAACAGACATGAATACTTTCATGTATGCTTGTCTTTCGAGGGGAGTATCAGTGTATTCATGTCTGTTATGAAGCGGTCGGGGCCTTTGTATTCGGCACTCCCGATGAGCATATCTATAGTTCGCCGAGAGATAGTGAACAAAATTATAAAAAGCATTGCTCTTGACATTCATTTTGTTCACTATTTCAAGTCAACAAATGTTTATCGGAAGGAATACGAAGCCCATGACTGGATACATTTCACGGAGGAAGGTTACCGTGCCCTCTTAGTAGCTTTGAAAAAGTTGGTCAGTTGGTTTATCAACAAAGTTAGCAAATGAACTATTTCCTCACTGACTCTCCGTGAAATGTATTTTATTTAACATGAAAAAAAATCTATTTAAAATCGAAGGTCTAAATAATCAAGAAATTCATACATTTTTTTCTTTCTTTTACAAAAAATTTACAGCAATAGTTTTGGGTAAAAAAGTATTTTATTAAACGGATATAATCTATTTAATAATCAAGAAATTCATATATTTTTCTTTTACAAACGATTTAACTGGGACTATTATACGTTTACAAAAGATGCAGTAACTAAAGGATCATGTACATATATTGTATATAGTTGCAAATATTTAATTGTGGTTCGTTTTTCATGATTCGGTTTTGGTAATGCAGCCTTAGTACACCAAAGACAGTCACAAGACTGTTCAATGCAGAGTGTCCATACCATAATCTAATTAATACATTAACGTTTAATGATTAATTATGCATTAGGCACGTGACACATCTGACCAGGCCGATAACATATTATCATTTTTCGGGACACAAGCACAGTGAACCCAACGATCACAACTACTACACTGAATTGGTCCTCCCCTTTATCTCGGATGACACATCTGATCAGGCCGATAACATAATTATAATCTTTCATTGGGACAGAAGCACTGTACACCCAATGATCCCAACTAATACACTGAATTGTTCTGGTTTTTACACTAAACTTTAGTTACTTGTAAAAACACATTTATATTTGCCAATGAAAATCTTTTAATTTCGTTTTGAGAAGATGCTATTATACAACACACATACGAATCATCCAGTCAGCTGCTTTGTTTTTATTATAGAATCATGTGCAAAACAGTGTAGGCGAGACCATTGATTGGCGCGCTAAAATATCCCATTGACTGGGTCAGATTAGGAGAACGTTTGTCTGTAACGCCCACAACTCACGACGTATTTATTATAAACATTTAAACTGTGGGGTTGCCAAAGGGTTTCAGTATATATACGAACTACAGTGCACAGTATATTATATACATATTTTATTTGCGATCATAAAATGTACGAAGTCGTCCATTACTATGTAAATTGGGTCGATTAAAAAAAAAGCTGAAAATGTTTCTGTTGCCAAGGGTTTTCCACAAGTATAGTAGTTAGCAGAAAAGTTCACCAAACTATACATTTTACCTATTCAAAAACGTAAATGCAAATTCCACAAGGCTTGATCCAAATAGCCTTTTTATTGTCTAATAACTTGCAAGTACGAAAAAGACAGGACAGAAGTATATTTTGTCTATATGTTTTGTGTACGCACACTTTTTAAAGTTGATCATGCATTCGTTCTAAAATAAAATTTTGACCAGAAAAAAGTTAAAAGATGACATAATTGGACATGCAACCGCAATTGTTAAATCGCTTTGACGTCCGAAAAAAAAAGATAATAATCAACACATGCATTGTAACTTTTAAAGCCAGTTAAATCCTTTTTTTTTTTGCTGAAAGAACGTGCGATATCATAAAAATTGATTATCAAAACATAACGAAAACACAAGTAAAGAACGTTTACACTGAAATGCAGTCATAATTCATTAATAACATTCTGGCGTATCACAAACAAACAACTTGTAACGTCTCATTTCATTGGCCGAAAGATTTAAATACAACAACAATTGTTGTGTGCACGTGAATTGACACAGGTGACCGACAATGGAATGTACTACGTTACTACCAACGTAAAAAACAATGATTTTTGGTCGAAATAATTAAATAAGTATTTTGTGAATTTCAAATAGTGGGGTCGAAATATTATACTAATAATTTGTGTTAAGTAATATTCTTTATGCATGCAGCACTTGTACCGCACTATGAAAAATAATTTCTTTCATATTGACGCTAGGTTATTATCCTGACAATGTCGTAGTTACTTATAATAAGGATCTCATAATACTGATCCATTTCAAATTTATGATATGGGTTGCACATTGCTCTTTTATTGTTTTCATGCTATAAAACGAAAATAAAGTAGCTAAGCGTTTCGTCATTCAGAAATGACGTGTCATAAACGAGCAAATTGTCCCCGAAAGATCGTACCATGTGTGCACGTGAATATAGATGTACTATGCAATGTACTATCATGGTCACCACGAAATTCAAATGAATTCAGTGAAGGCATGTTGGTGTCAAAAGGTTTGAAATGTTTCATCGGCGAAGATTTTATTTTTGCATGTGTGGAACTAAAAAATAAATAAATACTTGTGAGAAATGTCGTAGTTTATAAGGAACTATATAAATGTACTGTTTTCGATTTTAATTGGTTGAAAATTTATCCTTTAATTTCATGCCGTAAGAATAGAGCTTTGCATAACATTGTTGAACTATCCGCCAAAGTAACGTGTGGCATGCGTGCGTATTAAGGTGGTACCTAACACTACAGGCAGATAACTCTGTAAAAATCAGCTAAACGTTTTAATTACGTTGTATTGTTAAGGAAATATTAAGCTTCTCAATGATCAAAATTAGTGTTTGTCAAATTGCTATATAACCAAAGAAATTTTTCTGATAAAGTGGTTGGTTCAAATTTTTTGAAATTTTTATATTTTTGTCAAAGGGTCAAAGTAAACATTTTGTCAAAATTTTATGAAAATTAAACGAGCCAAATTAATATTAGTCAAGATGTTAGGTACCACCTTAAAATGAAATACAAAATCATACATGTATGATAAACTTATAAACGAAATATTAAGAAATTAAGGATGACTACTGTAAAAGTATGTACAAAAATGGAGTCACCTTTTATCAATACATTTAGTGAATAACCACACTGTTTAAAACTGATTGTTTTCTATGCAACTATTTAAATATTTACAATATATAATTTTCAACCGAGGATAGCAAAACAGTTAATTATAAATTAAGAAAGTATATCGCTGGAGTTTATAAAGTACATTTCCTTCCAATGTGCCATGGTTTGCCATCTCTATTTTTTCTCTAAACAAAGCATGGCTGGTTACATGTTCTGAATTTACTTAGAATTTCGAGATTTTTTTTTCAAAATCAAGTAAACTAAATCAGAAAAAAAATCACACTATCCTAAAACTTATGAAAGAATATGAATAATGAACATGACAGTTTATAACACAAACCCATTTACTATAAAAATCGAGCAATATCTTTAGTATGTAATTTGGTTATTTTTGTAGTTAAGTACGGTTTCATTTCAAGTACAACGTTAATTCATCAAGTCCATTGAATAAAAGATAAGGCAGGGTGAGCAACTTGACAAAAAAAAAAAGGCAGGATGACGATTTATGTAAAAAATCAGGATAAACGAATAAATATAGTCAGGACCTAACAGACTGAAAAATAGAAAGACAGGACAGAGATAACAACTAAAAAAAATGCAGGACAAAATGTTTCATCCAAGTCCTTCACCCCCAATCAAAATAAAATGGTAGCTCCCTTAATCCAGGACCAATTGAGATGAGACAGTTGAATTAAATATTTCGACGTGACTGTTAAGATTAAAGTTTAAAATTTTACATGCACATGTATAAAAGCTAGAATTGCCATGGGATAATCAAGAACACAATCATGTTCGGGAATACGAAGATGGAAGTTTTTAACGACCTTGACCGGCTACGTGAATACTGATCAGTCCATTCAGCTTTTTAGTACGCGTGTTCTATTTTCGCAGGTGTGAGGTCGAAGGTTTGAATTGACCAATGAAAACGATCGTTCCTTAACGAGTTAATCTAATAAAGTTTGTTTGACTGATTATGTTGCACGACCTTTCGCTAAGCTTGGCCGCAGTTCAGTGTAAGTATTCAATATAGAATCATGTGCAAAACAGTGTAGGCGAGACCATTGATTGGCGCGCTAAAATATCCCATTGACTGGGTCAGATTAGGTGAACGTTCGTCTGTAACGCCCACAACTCACGACGTATTTATTATAAACATTTAAACTGTGGGGTTGCCAAAGGGTTTCAGTATATATACGAACTACAGTGCACAGTATATTATATACATATTTTATTTGCGATCATAAAATGTACGAAGTCGTCCATTACTATGTAAATTGGGTCGATTAAAAAAAAAGCTGAAAATGTTTCTGTTGCCAAGGGTTTTTCACAAGTATAGTAGTTAGCAGAAAAGTTCACCAAACTATACATTTTACCTATTCAAAAACGTAAATGCAAATTCCACAAGGCTTGATCCAAATACTAGTAGCCTTTTTATTGTCTAGTAACTTGCAAGTACGAAAAAGACAGGACAGAAGTATATTTTGTCTATATGTTTTGTGTACGCACACTTTTTAAAGTTGATCATGCATTCGTTCTAAAATAAAATTTTGACCAGAAAAAAGTTAAAATATGACATAATTGGACATGCAACCGCAATTGTTAAATCGCTTTGACGTCCGAAAAAAAAAGATAATAATCAACACATGCATTGTAACTTTTAAAGCCAGTTAAATCCTTTTTTTTTTTGCTGAAAGAACGTGCGATATCATAAAAATTGATTATCAAAACATAACGAAAACACAAGTAAAGAACGTTTCACTGAAATGCAGTCAAGTTTAGCGATTGATAATTCATTGATAACATTCTGGCGTATCACAAACAAACAACTTGTAACGTCTCATTTCATTGGCCGAAAGATTTAAATACAACAACAATTGTTGTGTGCACGTGAATTGACACAGGTGACCGACAATGGAATGTACTACGTTACTACGAACTTAAAAAACAATGATTGTTGGTCGAAATAATTAAATAAGTATTTTGTGAATTTCAAATAGTGTGGTCGAAATATTATACTAATAATATGTGTTAAGTAATATTCTTTATGCATGCAGCACTTGTACCGCATAAGTGAAAAATATAAGGATAAAATAAAATACATGTGCCGCTTTTATACGGATGAATGTATGAACCACTTTAATTTCTTTCATATTGACGCTAGGTTATTATCCTGACAATGTCGTAGTTACTTATAATAAGGATCTCATAATACTGATTCATTTCAAATTTATGATGGGTTGCACATTCCTCTTTTATTGTTTTCATGCTATAAAACGAAAATAAAGTAGCTAAGCGTTTCGTCATTCAGAAATGACGTGTCATAAACGATCAAATTGTCCCCGAAAGATCGTACCATGTGTGCACGTGAATATAGATGTACTATGCAATGTACTATCATGGTCACCACGAAATTCAAATGAATTCATACCGTAAGAATAGAGCTTTGCATAACATTGTTGAACTATCCGCCAAAGTAACGTGTGGCATGCGTGCGTATTAAAATGAAATACAAAATCATACATGTATGATAAACTTATAAACGAAATATTAAGAAATTAAGGATGACTACTGTAAAAGTATGTACAAAAATGGAGTCACCTTTTATCAATACATTTAGTGAATAACCACACTGTTTAAAACTGATTGTTTTCTATGCAACTATTTAAATATTTACAATATATAATTTTCAACCGAGGATAGCAAAACAGTTAATTATAAATTAAGAAAGTATATCGCTGGAGTTTATAAAGTACATTTCCTTCCACTGTGCCATGGTTTACCATCTCCATTTTTTCTCTAAACAAAGCATGGCTGGTTACATGTTCTGAATTTACTTAGAATTTCGAGATTTTTTTTTCAAAATCAAGTAAACTAAATCAGAAAAAAAATCACACTATCCTAAAACTTATGAAAGAATATGAATAATGAACATGACAGTTTATAACACAAACCCATTTACTATAAAAATCGAGCAATATCTTTAGTATGCAATTTGGTTATTTTTGTAGTTAAGTACGGTTTCATTTCAAGTACAACGTTAATTCATCAAGTCCATTGAATAAAAGATAAGACAGGGTGAGCAACTTGACAAAAAAAAGGCAGGATGACGATTTAAGTAAAAAATCAGGATAAACGAATAAATATAGTCAGGACCTAACAGACTGAAAAATAGAAAGACAGGACAGAGATAACAACTAAAAAAAATGCAGGACAAAATGTTTCATCCAAGTCCTTCACCCCCAATCAAAATAAAATGGTAGCTCCCTTAATCCAGGACCAATTGAGAGGAGACAGTTGAATTAAATATTTCGACATGACTGTTAAGATTAAAGTTTAAAATTTTACATGCACATGTATGAAAGTTAGAATTGCCATGGGATAATCAAGAACACAATCATGTTCGGGAATACGAAGATGGAAGTTTTTAACGACCTTGACCGGCTACGTGAATACTGATCAGTCCATTCAGCTTTTTAGTACGCGTGTTCTATTTTCGCAGGTGTGAGGTCGAAGGTTTGAATTGACCAATGAAAACGATCGTTCCTTAACGAGTTAATCTAATAAAGTTTGTTTGACTGATTATGTTGCACGACCTTTCGCTAAGCTTGGCCGCAGTTCAGTGTAAGTATTCAATATAAATCAAAACACAAAGGTTATTCCTCATTAGTTTTTCGAATTATTTTATTTAGGCGTTGAGACCCTTTGGTGACCTCACAGTTTAAATGTCTATAATAAATACGTCGTGAGTTTTGGGCGTTACAGACGAACGTTCACCTAATCTGACCCAGTCAATGGGATATTTTAGCGCGCCAATCAATGGTCTCGGCTACACTGTTATGCACATGATTCTAAATCAAAACACAAAGGTTATTCCTGATTAGTTTTTCGAATTATTTTATTTAGGCGTTGAGACCCTTTGGTGACCTCACAGTTTAAATGTCTATAATAAATACGTCGTGAGTTTTGGGCGTTACAGACGAACGTTCACCTAATCTGACCCAGTCAATGGGATATTTCAGCGCGCCAATCAATGGTCTCGGCTACACTGTTATGCACTTGATTCTAATATAATTTAATTTTGGCGGGATTTAACACGTTTTCTGATTGGCTGAAAGTTTTTTTGTCTATCAGCTCATAGACATAATTTTGTCATGTGACCGTCACGTCATCAAAATTTTCATGATTTACTCATTAAAACTAAAATTTAGAATTAAATTAAAAGGAAAGACTGTTATATTGTTTCTGTCTATTCGAAATAACCTCAAAATGTGGTGCACACTTTTAAATAACACGCTACACGGGTTATTATTCAGTGTGCTCCACAGTTTTGATGATATTTCTTCATAGACAGAAAAAATATTACAGTCATTCCTTAAACAATCAAGTATAATAAAGTTTTTAATTAAAATTAAATTAAATATGTGAAAGTCCTTAATTACATTTAATTCATTAATGAGTAAATCGTTATAGTTGATTGGAGTAATTGCAGTGCTTTGGTGTAGTTATTATCTTTTTAAAACATCGCCAAAATGCAATTATTAGACAATACCCTATACACAGGACATTAATTAATACTTTATTTTCATAGTATTTCTCTTTTGAATGTATGAGGGTGTGGATAGTGGTTTACAAAATAGAGAATAATGGGCAAAAAATATAAAGAATAGAGAAAAATGGACCAAAAAGATAAAGAATAGAGAATAATGCGGTACTAAAAAACGAGGTACTAAAATATAAAGAATAGAGAATAATGGACAAAAAGTATAAAGAATAGAGAAAAATGCCCTAAAAAATTAAAGAATACAGAAATGTGTAAAGCAAAATATTGTCCTATGAAATATTGTTCTCAAACACAATATTTCATGACTATGTATCATGACATATTGTCCCCATCTATCAAAAAATGTCTAGAGAAGGACTTTTAGCTTTTAGATTAGTTATGTTTTGACATTTTAACATTTTGATCTTTTTAAATTTCTAGGATTTATTGCTCGTGCATAACAACACGGACTTATCCGGCTCGAAATTCCACTTCCACCTCCTCGTTGGTGAGCAGGGGACTTAGACTAACGGAAGGGGTACTTGTACTTGAAAATAATTGAACAAATCATTAAAGAAATAAGTATTATTACCTGTATTTACCAGTATTTACCTGAGTTTACCTGTCAAAAAATTGCGCTCAAATGTAATCAAAAGCTGCGCGCAAACGTAATGATTTTTGCGCGCAAATGTAATGGTAATCAGTGCGCGCAAACGTAATGCACCGATGATTAATATATTGAGACAATATTTCATGAACGGATTGTCATGAAATTTTGTCTCATAAAAGGGATGTTATAAACATATAATATTTTGGATAATGATTTCATTAAAGTGTTTTATTTGATTGGTAATAACAACATAATGTATTCCAAATGTTAGTGATAAGAAATACAAAAGATATTACACAAAAACTTTTGATCCATAAAGATAAACTTGAAAAAGTTATGTATTTATGTCATATGGAAAGAGGTGGACATTTAGGAATAAACAAAACCGCGTGAAAGGTACAATGTAGCATCAGAGTATATTTTCCATGCTATAAACGAGAAAGTGAAAGCACACATTAAGAAATGTGAAGAATGTCAAAAACAAAATAAAAATGTATGTTTATAAACATACTTTCATGTTATATTAAAAAAAAAAAAAAAAAAAATCAGAAACACTCCCAATTTCATGGCAGAGGATTTCTCAGGTAAGACATAATTTGATTAAGAAATATTTTCATGGACAGTATTTCACTGTGAAATATTGTCCTGAAAAAGGTGACAAAATTTTAAGGACAAGGACACAATTTCACAATGAAATATTGTCCTGGAACTACCGGATATTGGCCATTTAAATAAAGTATGTAATTTTCAACATATCTGCCCTCCAACTTATTTGTATGTTCCCCTTTTTAATCTAAAGTTTAACATAAACTTACAAAACAAAATGATACTGTCAATTCTGTCATCTTTGGTAGAAATATCCCCCCTTTTAAAACAAAAAAAAATAAAATTATATGGTAGTGGTTCTCAGAAATTTCTGATTAAGAAAAAAAAAGAGGTTTTTCATTGCATTTGCATCAAATAAAAATTCGAATAAATTGGAGATAAGATATTTTAAGAATTGTTATGTTGTAATGGATATATCGGTTCTCAGAAATTATTTGGTGTTGCCAACATAGCTTAACATTTGCCGACTGGGACGGCAAAAAGTCTTGAATTACTGTATGCAACATAGCGTACATTTGCACTTCATGAAAAAAGAAAATCTCTAGTACAATGAAAGAACTTACTCGAATAGCCAGTGTACACATGTACAATTGATTCATATATATACACAATCAATTTAATAAAAACAAGTTCCAGAATTCAGACCAGCACCACATGAATGTGCAACTGAGTCAGTATACAATCAATGAAATTAAAACAGATGCTTAGAAAATCGGAATAAAACCATTAATTGTACATACCGATATATCCATTACAACATAACAATTCTTAAAATATCTTATCTCCAACTTATTCGAATTTTTAGTTGATGCAAATGCAATGAAAAGCCTCCTTTTTTTCTTAATCAGAAACACGCGGGAAATTTTATGCCAATGATTAAAACTGTATATATGCTCTAAGAAAAAGATGGGTATTATTCATATGTATAGTTTGATATGTATAAACAGGAAAGAGGCAAACTTTGATGAAACAAGAGATTTCTTGATGTTCAAACCGTATTCTGATGAAAAAACATTCCAGCTTATTACTGCAGCATGTAAAGTTAGCGGTAAGTATGTGTATATTGCTAAACAAATTAGATAAATATAAAAATAAGAAGATGTGGCATGATTGCCAATGAGACAACTCTCTACAAGGGAACAAATGACACAGAAATTAGCAACTATAGGTCAACGTACGGCCTTCAACAATGAGTAAACCCATACCGCATAGTCAGCTATAAAAGGCCCCGAAATGACAAATGTAAAACAATTCAAATGAAAAAAGCTAACGGCCTGATCTATGTACAAAATAATGAACGAAAAAAAAAAAAAGTGTATGCTCCAGACTTGGGGCAGGCACATACAAAGCTTGCTCAAGATTTTTTTTTAAAGATGCACTTGCTTAAATTTTGACCTATCTCTTGGAGGCGATACGTTATACGCGTGTATCCCGCGTGACGTACTTTGGAATACCACAGTCCGATTTTGATTTAGATTAATGTCTAAATTGTCGATTGTTAGTAATAGTTGTATTATAAAAAGGGGGTTCCGATTCGTAGGTAGTTAATAAGACAATCTGATTGTTTAATTGTCGTGAGGTTTCATTGTAGAAAGCTCCATTTTGATTTTGAACATAGTGCTTTTCCTTTTTTACGACAAAAGATACGTATTTGACACGATAAAAAAAATGTTCGTAATATATGATTTCAATTGTAGAAAGATTCCCTATGACTTTGATTATTGTCTGAAATATTGTTATGGAACTTTTATTAAGGAAAAATGGAGTCAATTTCCATATTTTATTTAGTAACTAAAGTGTATTTATCATGCAGGTTTACCACTCGAAACTGTACTTGAAGTGTTTGGACAATGCTGGCTCAAATTTTGTATGGACAATGGTTACGAGGAAATGCTACGGACTCTTGGTGGGGATTTTATATCGTTTGTTCAAAACCTCGATGCTTTACATGCTCATTTATCGAGAACATACACGAAGCTGGAGTATCCTTCCTTTAGGTTAGTAAAAGACACAGTTTTGCATAATATATCTCCTTCTTTCTATGTACAAATTAGATGTAGTATGGTTGTCAATGAGACAACTACCACTAGTGTCCACATGATGTGGATGTAAGCATCTGAATAACACCGTAACTATGACAAAGTCATGTGGATGTAAGCAACCGAATAACGCCGTATGGCATTCAACAATGATAGCTCTCTTTGTCAATAAATAAAGCAAACAAATACAAAATAAAAAAATTCTATGTAAATATCTGTTTAGCTTCTGAAATTAATTCTCCCCACAAAATAGTTTTTTACGCTTACGTGGCGTAAAGCAAACATCAAGCAATCAATCAACCAATCTGAATCGGACATCTTTATGCAAATATAAAATCCATCCACATTTTCTATTAACAACACTTACATGAAGCCGACATGTCCATTTTTTAAAATGATATAAAAGTATAATACTGACCTTAGTGCGTATGATCTGTGCTTTATATTAGCCTTCAGATACACTGGAGATTATAAGTTAGGAGAACAAATAACGCTGACAGTATATAAAACAATTTTTTTGCATAAAAAAACTAGGGAGACATAACCTTGTCAGTCTGTTTACTCTGTCTGATAGAGTTGCATCACTAAAAAAATATCGACGCAATGTCTGGTTTCAAGAATAAACATGTTTTTCGTTTATTGATTTGTACATGATAGTTCAGTCTGTTAGTTTTCTCGTTTGAATTGTTTTGCATTTGTAATTTCGGGTCCGTTTACATCTTGTTATGCGATACTGGGTGTGCTCATTGTTGAAGGTCGTGAAGACCTAAAGTTGCTAACTTCAATGTCATTTAGTATCTGGTAGACAGATGTCTCATTGGCAATCATACCACATCTTCTTATTTTTGTAATGTCGACTCCAGTATCTATATACAGCAATTAATGTACCAGTGACAAATAAACTAATGTGATATTCACCGCTTTTCTACATGCAACTATCTGCCTCTGAATTATATCGCGAAACTGTCTTCTTTTAAAAGATGATGTTAATGCTAAAAAAATATTTCATGCTTAATTTGAACAGATTATATAGAGAATCGATTTGATAACAAATGGCGAATATAATTTTTGAAACAGTCCATATAAAACGACCAATCGACAGTTTTAAACCAATTAATCTAACTTCTATAGACTGAAAACTGAGAAAGGTTTATGTACTTTTCCACATATCGAACAATTATCATTTTCCTCTCATTCATTAGATGTGAAACAAACAATGACGGAACACTGACCCTTCATTATTATTCGAAGCGATCAGGACTGTATTACATAGTACTAGGTGAGTTTCCTAAGTGAGTGCATTCATGTTCATAGGAAATGTATAGTCATTCTATTGTTAAATGCTTTTTAGATTTCGTCGAGAACAGCCAATGATTTTCTGAGAAAAAAAGTTTTACTTTATAATGCATTCATCTACATGAGAGATTATTATTATATTCAATAGATTAGTATTATGTCCGAGGTATTTATGATATTAGAAATAGTAGATCGATTATAGTGTAACTTGCTACTAGACACAGTTTAAATAAGCGAGAGCTAAATACTCTGCATAACCTTCTAATAAGTAATGATAATTAAAAATTAATCAAACACAACAAATAGTTCACTACGTGATAAATTTATTTTTCAAAATATATTATACACTCCAAATAGAATCAATTTAAAATTCTTTAGTCCACTTACGAAGTGTACAGTGGAGCAGGTTTTCTGAAAACAAATGCGCAATTACGGAATCAATTACCAATAGCCTGGAATCGGTAAAAAATAAATTAAAAGATAAGGACTCCAGGAATACAATAAACCTTTAAAAAGGGAATTTATGAAATATAAAGTTTTACTCATTTTGGTTACTCATTGGGTTAACTGATGCTGGATTGAAATTAGTATGAATAAAATGAGATTGAAGGTAATATGCATGTTTTGCTCATTGTTGAAGGTCGTACGGTGACAAATAGTTGTTAACTTCTCTGTCCTTTTGTCTGATGGAGAGTTGTCTTATTGGCAATCATACCACATCTTCTTATTTTTATATGTATTGCTATACGTTAAGCCATGTTGTATATAATACTGTTACTATTTATTTTGTTAGGAGTAATCCCTACAATAGCTAGTGTCTTGTACAATCAGAAGGCATCAATATCTGTTGACAGTGTAATAAAGCAAGATATAGAGAATGGAATTCTTGACGACCATGTAACATTTACTGTCAAACTGTCAAAGAATGATGGCAACACCATTGAAAACAACAAAGAAGATGGCAACATAATTGAACATAACAAAGAACTTGTCTGTATCAAACCAACGTTCCCTAAGCAAACAATAGTTCAAGCTAAACATTTTTGTAACATATTTCCATACCATCTGATTTTTGACGACAACTTCGTTATTAAGCAATGTGGTTCAATGATACAAATCCTCCTGAAAACAAAGATGGAGAGAGGATCCAGTTTAACGTCATTATTTGAACTAACTTATCCCAGAGTCGATTTCACCCTATCCAATTTGATGGCATTCATCAATAGTGCATTCATGATGACATCTGTAAAGAAAAGAAACGGACACAGTCTAGTTCTTAAAGGTAGGCACAAATACAAAGGGAAAGAAATTTGCTACATAAAGAAAATGAAAACATCTATGTCATTTATGTAGAACTATCATTCCTAATACATTAAATTTAATTTGACAACAAAAATAATAAACTGATTTATCTATAATTCCATATTGTGTAAAGAAGCTTACATTTTTTTAATACGGCATATATATTAATTAATTACACTAAATCTTAGTATTTATGATGAGTTTATCTAACTATAATACTATTGTTTTTAGGTCAAATGCGATGGATGCCAGATATAAACCACATGATATATATCAGCTCACCGTGTATATCAAGTCTTCAGGAACTGAAGGCGATGGACCTGTACATATCTGATATACCATTGTATGACGTCACAAGAGAACTGATATTGCTAAACCAACAACGAATGGCTGAAATGGAAATAGCGTATTTAGATTTTTTATAAGTATAAAAAAAACCCAGCCCGAGTCAGATGTTAAAAACAAATAATGATGAATATAAAGTATAAACTATTCTTGCTTTTCGAAGCATACATAATCTAACTGTAATATGCCATTTTATAATGCAAATATCAAGTAATGATATATTTTCACCTACATGTGCTCAATATGTTATACTAAAGAAAAAAATATATCACTAGGTACTGTCTTTAACAGGTAGAAGAATATTCCAATATTCATAGGAAAATTATAAATAAAATTGATCGCTTGAGTCTTATAAAAACAAATGGATTACAACAGTATTATGGAGCGCAAAAAGAAATTCCAATCACTGGATCTACATTTGTAATTACTTGAAATGATTTACTCTAGCTTTCCAGCCTTTACATGATGTAATTTTCATAGTCTTACTAGGAATAAATCTTATATTTTACAAATTATATACTGAAAAAAGTTAGTGGTAAATGCGCTATGGTAGAGAAGCACAGTAAACGGTTTAAAAGTCGGGTATAACTATCTACAAATACACCGTTAAATGTTATGTGTACGAAAGATAAGATATATTCCATCATAGTAGAACTTGACAGAATACATTTTTAAATATTCCGATTACGTGAGGTAATGTTTATGTTCATAATTCTAACTGATCCATGCTTCCAGTTCAACAACACAAAATTCCACAGAATTCCGCATTTTCCTTTTGTTATCAAGGATTTATAGTGTAAATCCATAATGTTATGGTGTGGTAACGAATAAAGATGCTGACTATGTGTTATGCAATGAATTTAAATGCGTGATAATTTGTTTGCATGTGAAGTTAATTTGTACAATTTCAGAGGACGTTTTCGCTGAAAGTAGAGACAGGAAGTCAATGATTTAAAGAAAATATAGTGAAGTAAAAATCAAATAAATTTGTGCAATTGGCGCAGTTGTATGCCAGTTTTAAGCGCAAATAAAACCAATAATTTACATAATGAAGTAGCACAAAAGTAGCATTGTCGCAAAAAAATTGTAGCGCATATGAACGCATTTTTGGCGCAAGCCAAACGGATACCGCCCTCTTTACCTTCACGATGCAGTTATTTTCGTAAAGGTTTTTGTCATATTAACCCTCAAGATGTAATATATGATTTCTTTCAAAATGAATGCGATTAAACTATACATGTTTGCATTCGAAATGAATTATTGGTTATAACTTTTACAATACACGTTTTTTCTTTTAAAGATTAAAAACCCGTAAAATGACCACTTTCTATTTTAATGCCAACGAAAACTCCTTTTATAAAAACTGACAAGAAGCTGGATTAATTTGTGTGTATGTGTCAAATATCAATACGCTTTCTATTGAATTTGCAATATGCGTTTATATCTATATATTTCGTGATTTTATTAAAGAAAAAAACTCGACGAGACAACTGCAGATTTAACAAAAATGTCAAAAGCTCTCGAAATTGAAAAGAAGAAGACTGATGAATTATTACATGAAATGTTGCCAACCAAAGTTGCTACCGAGTTATTAGCTGGTAGAACCGTAGACGCAGGTATGATAATTTATTGCTTCTCATCACTCTTAAGATCCGATACTCTGTTACTAGAGTTCTTTAAAATAGGAACAACACAAGCAATAACTAGAATTATGAATGAAGAAAAACAATAGAAATTTAAGAATCTTTCTTCTTTATATCAAAATTTGAACAGAGCCTTAAAACTATTAAATACTGTTATAATATTAAACTTGTGAAATATACTTAATAAAATTAAGGAGATGTGGAATGATTGCTAATGAGAAAATTATTCATAAAGGTTGTAGAGTTTTATAGTTTAGTACTAAAAATTTAGATCGGCACAAATCATTTCTGTCAGCACTATTTTCTCACATTCAGTGAAAATATTGTAATTCGCCTAAAACTGGTTCTTTTTTATTTTTACTCCTGTTGTTGGAAATGCCTTTCATGTTGCATTTGAAGGTGTGCACAGTCTATTGGTGTTAGTAAACTTGCCAAAGCCGCAGCGCTTTTGAAATCTTGTCAATATTATTCTTAGATGTAAGCTTTACAGACACTATTGAACAATGGGTTTGAATTAAAAAAGGGAAAGAATATACCAAGGGGAAAATCATAAACACTAGTCGTATAAAACAGACAAGACCATGTAAAAATAAAAACCACTAAAACACAACGATCCACAAAAAAAAAATCGAAGATGAACTCAGGTGTTCTGGTTTTGTATTTCCTGATCCACTAGTGACACCCTCGTTTTACTTTTATTTGACAAATACATTGATTATTATTAACAAGTGATTATACAGCATATAATAGATGATTGACGAATATCTCTTGTCTAAATCCAAGTCAGCACATTTATAAACCATCGGCACAAGTTAATTTTCTAATCTGAAACCTTACTGAAAATGAATACACGGTTTTGAGGACAATATAAACATAAGAAGATGTGGTATGATTGCCAATGACCAATTTTACACCAGAGACCAAATGACGTTGGAGTTAGCAACTATAGGTCACCATACGGCTTTAAATAACGACCAAAAGCCATAACGCATAGTAAGCTATAAAAGGCACCGAAATGACAAATGAACAATTCAAACGAGAATACTTAATGCCTGAGTAGTGTACAAAACAACAAACGACAACCACTGAATGGCAGGCTCCTGACTAGGGACAGGCATATAAAGAACATAGCGGTGTTAAGCATGTTTGCGGGTGCCTAACCCTTCCCTAACCTAGGTCAGTGGTCAGATCGATACAAAGCACAAAAACAACTAATAAAAAAAACAAAAAGTAAAATGAACCTCTATCTGAGATTACTCATAGTAACTGGAAGCTAATAACAACTGACTAAAAAATCATTCTATCTGTGCACATCCAACATCCTATGGATTTAGTGTCATTAACAGTCGGAGAAAAAACATGACCTTGTGCAATGCCAAAATATAGGTATCAAAAGATTGCAGAACCATAAATGTACATATGTATATAACATATATAACACTAATATTTAGGTTCGTTTTAATTTACTGATAAAAAAATCAGTTTTCATATCGATAAAAAAAATTTAAGATCTAATTGCAGTGAAGAATTGCAAGACTGTTACCTAAAGAAACAATATACAAATAATATGATATGTAGAACCTTTAAACCCAAATAGTGCCTATCTAAACATTTGATTGATAGCAAATTTTTTTTTTAATTTATAACTTAGATTGTGTGTAAAATAAAACTAGTTTACAATACTATTGACAAAACAAAATCAAGGAATGAAAAATAAAAAAAAAATAAAATGAGCAGATGTGGTATGATTGCCAATGAGATATTTACGTATATATGACAACAAAACCAGTAAACGAACGTCTGTTAAACGGGTAGATTATCTTATTCTTAAACAAATTTTACATATTTTTAACTGAAAATATAACGAAGTAATATCATGCAAGTTAAACAGCACTGAATATCCAACTGGGGATTCTCTCGTGGTGTCGCAATCCACAAACAGTAGTACTGTAACACGTCATTATAAACACCGAAATAAATTTGAAATTAGATGTGCCGTAAGGGCAAATGTTTATATAACACATTTATTTTATTTTCAGAAAAATTTGAAAACGTAACTATCCTGTTTAGTGACATAGTGACTTTCACCAATATAGCTTCTGCGTGTACGCCAATGGACATTGTTAATCTTCTCAACAATTTATATCAGAGGTTTGATAACCTAACAACTGTACATAATGTGTATAAGGTAAGGCACCAGAGTTTAGAATTAATAGTCATTTACAAAAGTAATAAGTGGGATATAAAAATATGCAAAAGACAAAAGTTGTATCAAGAGATGTGAAGGCGGCGCTTTACAGAAGGTTTGGCACTGATCACGAGGCTGTCTTAGTCACTATATATTTGTCTTTAGTTATATATGTGATGCAATGTTTTTATGATTTAGTCCTTTAGTAATTCTTAATTGATAGAAATACATAGACACATTTCTATGTTGATGACCGTCTGTTGACGTCTAGATATATATATTTCTTTGGATTATTCCTTTTAATAATTCCAAAATATTATTTTATGAGAACTAGTACATAAGACTACGAGCGAAAAAACACTACTTTCACAGCAACATTCAAAACAAAATTGAAGAAAACACGTAAAACCACATTACACTCTTATTTCAGTTACTGTAAAAAAAAATTCAAGAATTTGACTAAGTTGAAGGCCGTACGGTGGCTTATATAGTTCTTAACTTCTACGTAATTTGGTCTCTGGTGGATAATTTCTCGTTCGCAATAATACAACTTCTTTTTATTTTTATAACACATTAATGTAGTAAATAAGGAAACTCTATAAATGCATACTCAATATATAGCTGTTTTAGTCTTATTTTTCATGCATATTGTTAATTAATTTGACTCCATGTTTCGTTTTTAACCCTGTCAATTACTGGTATTATTAATATATCTAAAGGTTGAAACTATAGGCGATGCATATATGGTTGTAAGTGGTGTACCCACCAGAACAACTACACATGCAGAAAATGTTGCCAATTTCTCTCTTGACATGGTCAACGAAGCAGGCAAAGTACAGTCTCCCGCTACAGGACAGTCCATTCAGGTATTTTATTATTAACGATCTTAGACAATTGCATCTAAAATGCATAACTTAAAAAAAAAAACATTATTTTTTGTGTTTGTTTTCCGGGGTTATTAGTCTTCAACCTCTTTTGAAGTTTTTGATATGACCACAAATCTAAAATTTTTTTTGTGCAAGACGAATCTTTCATTATGAGGAATTACTACTTGTATTCAAAATGCAGTTAAGCTACCGGTCTTGTAAAATCCTCGCAGACAGTACTGCACGCAAGCAAAGATTCCGACAGGGTGGTTATAAATTTAGACAATAGTAGTTTACTAATGTTCAAATCTTATCATTTTCTGTTATTCAACATGCACTAAAGCTACTATCTGGGGTAAAACAAGTTTCAATAGATGCTTGTACATGCAGAAGATGCTTTTGAAATTAACTATCACAGAATATGTAAACAGGATTGTAGTTGCACAGCTGCCGCCGTCAATTGGGTATCAGTTTCAGTGGCAACGCGAAGTTCTCCTTAAATATCATGTCTAATCAAAGGCCCAATTGAAACAGAAAAATGTACAGCGCTCAAGGAAACGATGCATGTTTACAAGATAACTGTTCTAGATTTTGTCCTTCCTGATTCATTGTATAAGCTATTTGTAGATCCGGGTTGGATTCCATAGTGGATCAGTTGTCGCAGGTGTTGTTGGGCTGAAGATGCCACGCTATTGCTTGTTTGGCGATACTGTCAACACTTCGTCCAGGATGGAAAGTCATGGTATACCAGCTAGGGTTCATGCAAGTCCACAGTCTGCAAAGTAATTATAGTTCAAATTAATTTATACTTTTGCTTCTTTTCACCTCTTTCATGTTTTGCAGCACCTGATTTTAGGTGTCCTTTAAAGATTTCAAAGAAGCAAATTATCACTTTTATGCTACACATTAATTCTTTAAAATGCAATATTCTTTCTAGTCAAATTTAAGTTTTGAACCAAAGTTTGTAAGTTATTGTAGATAATGCTGTTTCTCATATATTTCAAATCAAATTTGAAATTAACACAGTGATAAGGATCATTGAATAGGCCCAAATTATACAAACCTTTCCTTAAAATACATGATTTCTATATGAGCCAAATTTCTGCGTCCTGAATATGCGTTTTATTTGCCACTGGTCGTAAAATAGCCACCCATCACTATTAGCCAATATTATGATACTGTGCACAATTTTAATACGAAATTATTTATATATATCTTTATGTAACACTTAGATGTTTTTACCACTTAACATAGATGGTCGGTCTAAGCCAAGATTGACACAGTCCTTCGAACTGTTTGATTTGAACATCACTGATTAGTGTTTAAATGCTTGCTCACGAATTAAATTATAAGCATGGTATCTCGAGTGTTTGTTTAGTATCGTATTACAGAAGCTTCGTTTTTGTTGTATGTGATGTAGATAGTATTTCTCTTATTGGAAGTTTTTCTCGGTATGGTTTAGTTTTTCATCGAGAAAGATAAAGGGAAGGGAAAGACAGGAGAAAAAAGAAAGAAAACAAGTTATATAGGCAAAAGTTGATATACATGTCCAAAGAAGGATAAACAGTGCTTGTCTTGAGAACAAATCTTGTCATAAAGTATTGACACTTTTCTATTTGAAAATTTCCAAGGGGATTTGATATTCAAAAGTCACACTCATTATCTAAATGTCCCATATGTGCTCTTAACGGAAAGGGACATGCCTTGTCTTCAAAAGTTTAAAGACGCAATGATAATTTAGACAAGCATTAATCATATGTTTCATTTGTTCTGGTCACAAAACCTTCCATCATTTCGCTATTTGTGGATTACATGTATCATTGAATGTGGTAATCAAATTTTCACTTGCCATAAGCAACACGGTGATTATTTACTAGTGAAACTGCTCACCCCTAATAAGAACTGAAGTTTATCCTGTTTTTATGGGGTTTGTAATGTTTCATTATTTTCTATTTTGTAGAATGTTATTTGATGCTTTGTTCTTTTTCTTTTGGCCATGCTGTCTATCATCTGTACTTTAATCATAACTTTGTTTGCCCTTTAAAGGTTTTCGATACTGTAAGATCATAAATTTCTCCTAGATATATAGAACCAAATGGTGATTAGGGAATAGAAATATTATCACTTTTGATCTTCTTCCGATCGCAGTAAAATCCTTGCAAATTGGGATGCCCGTTTCTTGTAGTCACGTCCGCTCAAAGTTCTTTGTTTAGAGATAGTGCCACGTATCAGGCAATAATGTCAAACAACAATTTTCTAAATCACAAGGTAATGTTTAGATGCTTGACATTTTACGATAAAATCAGATAGAAAATTCAGATATCGTCAGTCTTTCAAATCGATAAATGAAAATTTAATTTAAAGACTAAGAGAGTTATATGCAGTTAAGAAATGTATCTCCTTAATGCATAACTCTGTTTCCTTGTCAAAGTTTGGCTAAACTTTTGGTCCCGCTATGTTATGACAGCTGTTTAACGTTTGTTTTATGTTTTGGATTTCAAACTATTTTGGCCTTGACCATCACAATTTTAAAGATAGGTTACTGAAACTATTTCTTTACATCTCCTGTGGTTGCTAACATGATTCGACATATCGAAACAATGTTTAAATTTATCAATATGCTAGTGGAACTTGACACTATTTCCTGTATTGCACGTTCTGTTTTCAACACTTTCTCCTAGAAGTGAACTCTAAATAGTGTGATGCATGCAGAATAGGATATACTTACCCTGTACTCTATCCCGGTCTCAATCCGTATCAAGATCATGCGATATTGAATAATATTCTTCTCATCTTTGTCTTTTTTATAATTTAACTTCCGAAACTATGATCTGAACATATTCTAATTTATATATAATGTGACAAGTGAAATACAGATGATAGGAAAACCTTCGCAATATCTCCCTTTATTTTTTTCAGATTATTGATTGACAAGGGGTACGTTTTCAGAGATAGAGGGAAAAATAAGATTAAAGGAAAAGGACTGATGAGCACCTACATTTTGATCAACAGATCCGGTCAAACATACAAGGAACCCGACGATGCTTTCTGCAAAATGCCTTTAGCTAAAACTGTTGATTTGGACATTGAAATTGAAGTATTACCAGATAAAACCAATGTAGTAAAGGAGCGATCTAAAAGCCAGATTCAGAGCCCAACAGTGGACAAACCAGCAGAACGTCCAAAAAGTCGGTCAGTTATTGTAACCAGACCAATACCGATATCCAGAAGACAACCCCCACTACAGAAACAAAACAGCTCGACTTGTATGCTGAGTTAATTTCTTGTATCAACTTCAATACTTGAATACTAGACAATTTTCAGATGAGTTAATGAAATAGGCTATCCACCTAGATTGAAATGACGCCCAAATATTTGTCTCACAAATTCTATTTAGTGTTATACGAACATCCCGAGACTGTTTTGTATGTAAAGTAAATTCTTAATTTATTTATTGTCCATTTATATCATTATCCATTTGCACGAAATTAAAGAGACTGCATAATATGTTTGATGTGAGTGGTCATTTGTTAATCACAAATAATGAATTCAAATGACAAAAGCTGTAGAAAATAAGTATATCAGTCCGGTTAATATATAAATTAACAGTATTTTGATTAGTATACCACCGCTTGTTATATTCCATTCAATGTTTCTTCAATTATTCTGAGGATGATTTCTTCAAGCTGATACTACATTTTTCATTTAAATAGACAATTTAATGTAAAAATTAGAAAAAAGGAAATGTTTTGAATAAAACCAAATTTATATTTAAGAAATCGGTAATGTAAAGTCGGGAAAAGGTCTGAGCTTAAATGTGCATTTGTTGTCTGACCAAAAAGTTAAAATAATTAATCTTTTTTGAAATTTTCTTGCCTGGTTATGAATGTTTAATCATGTGATATATGTTGTTGACCGTATACAATTAGATTCGGGCATCACCTCAAAACGCTGTATTGTGTACCATTTAACAAAGAGGTGAACAACTTTAAACATGAACCCTTACAGAAACTTGGTGCGATCACATGTGCCTTGGAAGGGTAAGCAAATTACTACAATGTGACATCCGTCATGTTGTTCATTGGAAACACAAATTCGGTAATAAGTCTCATTGGTGATTTCGCAATCAAGGAAAATAGGACGGAATTATGGTTACGACAATTTAAACAAAATAATATTCGTGGTCATCATTCGATACAGATATTCCATAACGGCCAGTCAACTCGTTATGGCGTCTGTAAAGCTTTCGAAGAAGCGACTTTAGCTTTATCACTTGGAATCCTCTTTATAAGCAGCAACCCTGTATTAAGTTAATTATGATAGGGAACATATAAAGGCGCTGCTGGAATGTTGCTTCAAAGAAATTAAAAGTTCACAATTGGAAAGCTGAAATCTTTGTAGAATTTGTTCATCAAAATTTGTGGTATTACCAGCTTCCATAATGTCCAGTACAAAACAAATGCCTTGTCAAACTCATTAAAACAAACCAGTAGCTGATCTATGTTCTCCTAGCTAAATTCCTACAATCAACTTCTGATAGCAGTATAATAAAAACGACCTGTATGTATATTAAGTTGGCATTGTGACCATTACATTTGTTTCAATCTTGTCGTAAAAGTTTAGCTATAAAGCATTTTTTGGTGACGGAATTTCAAGTAAATCTTGCATGTTCTTCTGTAGGATTGTGTGTGGCCATACCTCTAATGTTTTCAGTTTTTGGTTTTGCCTTTTCGTAGTTTGAATATGTTAATACAAAGCTAGTTAATGTTTGAATTCAATAAGGAATTCAAATAGTTAGATCTCTTAAAATTATTCCTCCAAATGTTTGTAAGTTCGATATCTGTTGTATTTACTAGATAGTTTGATGTAGAACGGCAATCTGTAAAATATGCGGTTTTTACATTGTTCTTCATTTATACTGATTTGGTTTGCATTGTGATTCATCTGTTGTTCATATGAATATGTAGATCTAGAACATGTGAACATTTCATTGTTTAAATTAAGCGTCGATGTTTGTACTCACATGATATTGTTGACTTGGCTTATATTTGTCTCTAAATTAAATGCATACTCATCTAAATCGACTATCTCTGTTTCTTTATCCTATCCCTCCAATACCTAAATATTTTCATCATCCAATTTCCTTAGAAGTTCCTGTTTTCTTCTGAGTATGTTCAAACTTTTTGAAAGTTCATCTGTGTCACAGCTTTCATTTTCAATCTGTAAATCATCATCAAATATTTTAACAATTCTGGAAATACCACGTTTGTGTCCTGCAAGTATCGATTTCAGTTATCGTAGATATGATAGATTCGAAACCTCAAGGCATATAATAAGCAAAACTTGTTTAGATTATTAATTGTTAGCAAGTCAACAATTACGTCACAAACACATAGCATCACAATACAGAGTCGAATCGCGAATGTATAGTTTGTGCATTATTATTTAAAGATATTAATGTGTCAAAACTATGCTAAAATATACGGTGATACTCAAATTCGGACGACGGGTTTGCATGATTCTTGATTGCATGCTAATTTTACCAGTTTTCCGCGCAGTGTTTTCTTTTCGTGAGGTGTAGTTTTAAAAGATTATAAACAAGGAAAAAAAATTTTGTTTGAATGAGAAAAACTTTTCGTGAAATTATGAACTTTTTTAGCCTATTAATCTAGATCTTGTTCAAAGGGAAAGTATGTCGTGATAAATATGGGGTTGAAGGAAATAAAGCTGTGTTTCCGCTATTGATAATAAGTACGTGAATTAAGTTACATATCCGTGGAGTAAAATGAATAATTAAATGAATGATGTATGATTTATCTACATGAAAATGAATATATTACGTTTGGGTCGGCAATTTTCACGTTTTCCAAATACATATTTCTTGTTTTTGGGTCATGAAAATCAACATTCGCTAATTTTCTCGTGGTACAGAAATAGAAATAGAAATAGAAATAGAAATACTTTATTAATCCAATTATAAAACCTTGCGGGTTTTAAATTTCATACGATGATTACAATGATTTTTGTTATGACAATGAAATAATAATAAAATAAAATAGAACACTGAATAGTTATTGCATGCACATGGAAGAGAAAGTTAATATGGGAGACAATCAATAAATATGTAAGGATTATTCCCCTTTGAACAGTATGTAATAATCTTTGAAGATATGGTGTTCAGAGATGGATAAAAAAGAAGCCCCAACTGATTAAATATAAGGGTAGTTTTCTCCCGTGTACCCGCAGCAACCAATTACTAAATATTTATGTATATAATATTTGAATTGCAAGAATTGGATTAGCTCCTTTACAAATTTGACAGCAGTTTAACGCATATATTAGCCATTAACATATATATACATGACATATTCATACACATAGATAGAGTAATGTGCATTTTATTTAAAAAAAAATTAATTTAAAATACTGTAACATATAGATACTCTAAAAGAGATTCAGCCATTTACAGAATTTTTGGATCTGAATTCAAAACTCTGGATAAGAAAATTACTTAACTTTTCAAGTATATATTTATCTTCAGTGGTCATTAACCATAAACATTTTGATTTGCAGTCTAAGTTGTTAAAATTTTGACAGTGCGCATGAGCTTGTGCAAACAATAAATCCC
Source organism: Mytilus californianus (assembly GCF_021869535.1). Lineage (NCBI taxonomy): Eukaryota > Metazoa > Mollusca > Bivalvia > Mytilida > Mytilidae > Mytilus > Mytilus californianus. Next base: position 3,407,067 of record NW_026262581.1, read on the forward strand.
GAAAGTTATTAAATAATGGTTAGTTTATTAAAAAATGAAACTCATCTTCTATATCATTATGAGAACAAAATATATAATTTTTGCAAAATGTATATATATATATTATTTGAATGAATACCTAACCGGTGTCACTTTTTAAGGAATGCATTATATGAAAAACTAAAAATAAAAGTATAATGAGCTGTTTCACTGTTGAATTATTATAAATATTTATATAAAAAGATTGAAGGCAGTTTCTGATATACAAAAAGTAGATAAATTACATGTTACATCACTTCAAAATGACATTGCTAGTTTTTTCAAATCAAGACAATTTGCATAAATCAAGTATCTAGTATATCAATTGCGTTCTCACCGACAATATTTTAAAGAGGGATGGTTTTCATCAACCTGGTTTTCATAAAGCAGACCTTAATAAAACAGGCTATATATAACACAACATATGGTATCCGAAGTATTCAGGAAAAAAGGCAAACATTCTGACCCCTGTGATATCTCCAGATTTTGGTTGAGGTTCTATTGCTCAATCTTTAGTTTTTTTTGTGTAGTGTTTTGTGCACTATTTCTGGCCTTTTCATCGTCTTTCGTTTTAACAATTGTGTTGCTCGTTCAACTTGTGATTGCAAGAGCAAAAAAAAAGTATATAGATCGACCATCTTCCTTAAATACATATAAGCAAGTCAACAGGGGAACAACAAATTGTTTCTGCTACAGAAAAAATAAAGGTGTTCATATGCTACAATCTCAATCACACCCGGACAATTTCTCATTACTTCTAAAAAATACTAACTTTTTTCAAAACTTGGAACCGATAAGGATATCGCACTTGTCTCCATTGACTTACTTGTACACAAAAACTAATCATGGCAATGATGGAGAAGTGTGCAGGAAAATATCAATGGAACCTTTCTGTTACGATCCATTGAGTTCCTGGTCCAGCGTCTTCAGGCTTATTGTGTTCATTAACGTCAAATTAATGAAACAACCATAGCACTAAATGGAACATTTGTATTTTAGCATATAGTTGATAAGTAAGACAATCATATTAAAGATACGACTATCTATTGTGTTTTCATACCAACTAATCGAAGATATTGTCATGAAGTAGAGTTAGTCAAATGTGACCTTTATAATTAAATTTTCCAACAATGTCAACCAATCAATCATAACCACTGACATTTCTTAATCCAAAATAACATTTTAACCACAAGAATAATTTCATGTCAACTATATTGTACTTATAAATTATATCAAATCAACTTACATCAGAATCCATTTGAATTCAACCTAATTCAAACAAAAACCTCTATGAAAAAGACATCATCACGATGTTTGATTTTCTGTTTAACAAGATACATGTTACGTTTTGGAGACGTATTTTTCAATTGACTTTCGTATGGGAACCAACTGTGCTTTCTTCTTGCCGATTTATTTCTTCATTCAAATAAGGATGACTATATACAGAAGATCCTCAGGAAAAATGAAAAACAGGCGGTTTAAGCCTTTAACTCGCGGTCTCCTATTAAGATGATGTCCTCTGAATAAATAATTCTAAGTTTGGGGATTATGTTGAACGTATTTACCCCATTGACGAATTTAAGATAAATGATTCCACAGAAACCGTCATGTCTGCTACTTATCTTAAATTACAACTGGAAGTTGAAGAGCGGTATCGGTTATGAAATAAACTAAATAAGTCTAAGCTACGTTTTTTTTTATTAGTTGTTTTGAACTGGGTTTGAACTAGCTGTCAGTTACTGCGAGTACTCTCAGATCTGTAGTTAGTGACCTTTTTGTTGTTAGGGATGAGGGATGGATAAATACCCTGCCATGTCCGGTCTGTGTTTATGTTTGATGTTTTTCTGCTTTGTACCGATCTGATAAGTTAAGCCTTTTTCAACTGATTTTTATAGTTTGTTCTTATGTTGTACTATAACACCACTGTCACAGGTTAGGTGGAGGGGTGAGCGCTCCCCATTATGTTTAACCCCGCCAAATTCTTTATGTGCCTGTCCCAAGTCAGGAGCCTGTAGTTCAGTGGTTGTCGTTGGTTTATATCTGTCATTTTTTGTTTTTCGTAAATTGTTTTGTTATAAATAAGGCCGTTGTTGGATCTCCCTCATCAGGAACGCTCAACTTAACAAATTTTAAAAAGTCAAGGACACATGAGAGGTTAAATTTACGAGAAGTTACTTGACAATACGGGAAATAAAACTAGAGGCTCTAAAGAGCCTGTGTCGCTCACCTTGGTCTATGTGCATATTAAACAAAGGACACAGATGGATTCATGACAAAATTGTGTTTTGGTGATGGTGATGTGTTTGTAGATCTTACTTTACTGAACATTCTTGCTCCTTACTATTATCTCTATCTATAATGAACTTGGCCCGGTAGTTACAGTGGAAAATATTTTGTAAAAATTTAAAAATATTTACAAAATTTTTGAAAATTGTTAAAATTTTTTTATAAAGGAGCAATAACTCCTTAAGGGGTCAATTGACAATTTTGGTCATGTTGACTTATTTGTAGATCTAACTTTGCTGTACATTATTGCTGTTTACAGTTTATCTCTATCTACAATAATATTCAAGATAATAACCAAAAGCTGCAAAATTTTCTTAAAATTACCAATTCAGGGGCAGCAACCCAACAACGTGTTGCCTGATTGGTCTGAAAATTTCAGGGCAGATAGATCTTGACATAATGAACAATATTATCCTCATCAAATTTGCTCTAAAGGCTTTGGTTTCAGAGATATGAGCCAAAAACTGCATTTTACCCTATGTACTATTTTTTAGCCATGTCGGCCATCTTGGTTCGCGGGCGGGGTCATCGGACACATTTTTAAAACTAAATTGTGGACAAGTTTGGTTAAATTTGTCTTAGCAGTTTTAGAGAAGAAGATTTTTGTAAAAGATTACAAAAATTTACGAAAAATGGTTAAAAATTGACTATAAAGGGCAATAACTCCTTAAGGGGTCAACTGACCATTTTGGTGAAGTTAACTTATTTGTAGATCTTACTTTGCTGAACATTATTGCTGTTTACAGTTTATCTCTATCTATAATAATATTCAAGATAATAACCAAAAACGGCATAATTTCCTTAAAATTACCAATTCAGGGTCAGCAACCCAACAACGGGTTGGCCCATTCATCTGAAAATTTCAGGGCAGATAGATCTTGACCTGCTAAACAATTTTAGCAAAATGTCAAATTTGCTCTAAATGCTTTGGTTTCAGAGATATAAGCCAAAATCTACATTTTACCCCTTTGTTCTATTTTTAGCCATGGCGGCCATCTTGGTTGGTTGGCCGGGTCACCGGACACATTTTTTAAACTAGATACCCCAATGATGATTGTGGCCAAGTTTGGTTAAATTTGGCCAAGTAGTTTCAGAGGAGAAGATTTTTGTAAAAGTTAACGACGACGGACGACGACGACGAACGACGAGGGACGACGACGTCGACGGACGACGGACGCCAAGTGATGAGAAAAGCTCTCACTTGGCCGTTTGGGCCAGGTGAGCTAAAAAATAGCTAAATCAATATAACACCAAATAGTCAGAGGGAGTAGGAACCTTAGTTTCTTTTTTGTTTTAAATATATCAGCGGAAAATTCAACAAAGATTCAAATGTTTGTAATAAGAAGTGTCAGTATCGAATCACTGATTAATGAATAGGTGATACACATCAGATACTACCAATCAACCAGAAGCGGTAGCGCCCCAGTTCTAGGAATTGTTAATAACACTTATAAATTTCGTGCACACAACATGTACAAGCATATTACTGGATTTATCTTCATCATGAATACTCAACTCAAATATTTGAAAACAAACTTTTTCTCTGACTGTTAATGACGTCTTTACACTAAACCCATTGGAAGTTGGATGTGTACTGATTGATATTTTAGTCTTAGATGCATGATTTTTTTTATTAGTTGTTATTGTCTGTGAACTAGCTGTCAGTAACTGTGAGTACTCTCAGATATGTACTTAGTGTCTTTTTGTTGTGGGGATGATAAGTACTCTGCCACGTCCACTATGTGTTTTTGTTAGATATATTTCTGCTTTGTATCCATCTGATGAGTTAAGCCCTTTTCAACTGATTTTTATAGTTTGTTTTTATATAGTACTGTTACACAACTGTCCCAGGTTAGGGGGAGGGTTGACGCCTTCAAACTAGTTTAACCCCGCCAAATTGTGTATGTGCCTGTCCCAAGTCAGGAGACTGTAATTCAATGGTTGTCATTTGTTGCTGTATATCATATTTGTTTTTCGTTCACTATTTTTTTTAATAAATCAGGCCGTTTGTTTTCTCGTTTGATTTATTTTACATTTGTCATATCGGGGCCTTTTATAGCAGACTATACGGTATGGGTTTTTCTCGTTGTTGAAGGCCGTACGGTTGCCTTTAATTTCTTACATCCCCTTTATTTGTACTTTGGTGGATAGTTGTCTCATTGGCAATCATACCTCAGCTCCTTATTTTTATATAAACAAGCGGACTTTTTGATTGTGAACTTTCCATTTCTATAAAACAACATTCCAGCAGCGTATATATGAAGTAAATATCACAAAGGTGATATTATATTTTTAGAGTTTGCGTTTCCTACCTTGATTTTCCCTGAAGAGTATATGCTTACAAGGTAGCCAAACATGATTGGAACATGCCACACAAGGTTACATTCCACGGAAAGACCGTAAGACGTGTCTTACTACTCCGACAGATTTTGATACATTATAAAAGGCAGGCATTTACTATTACTACTCAGTGATCCATGCATAACAAAGTAGCAGCTGATGTACATTTAAATGTCTTAAACGGCGGTCGATAGAACTAAGTTTTGCACCCAAGGCATGCTAGCTAACGAGAAAACAAAAGGCGGAAAGTTGAATATACAATATACAATATAAAAGTGCTTTTACATTATTATTCAATGCTTATCATGTTTGATTCATTAAAATGTATAACAAATCAATTTCAACTGTAACTGTGTTGTTTGTACATGTACATGTACATTGTATTGTCTGTAAAAATCAACATTTGATAACTTGCCCTCCATTTTAATTCATTTTTGTCGCTAAATCTTGTTTTGTCTGTGTATCACATTTCTAATTCTTTATTTAAAGTCGAATTGGCAACTGGCTTTTTTAATATGAATTTCCAATTTGTATATTCCAAGAATAAAATGTTACTTGATAAATTTCCCTAAAACATTTTTAGTGATTGATTTGGTTAATTTTCGAAGTGAACAAACATTATGAATATCAATAAACTAGGACTTACAAAAACTTTGTATCATTCAATTTTGTGTAGTGACAAACAAAATTAAATATTTACGGCCATCTTGCCATGACAGTTTATATCACTAAATAGTGACTTCCCTGTAATAAATCTTTACATATTTGCATACATAGGTGGTCGGTTATTTCTATAGTTGTTTTGCTGTGTCATTGATGAATACCCCATATCTCTTTAAATTCATAAGTGGTTCCTGATGGGCGTAAAATGTGATATTTTAAACGAAACTATAACTATATACTTTAAAAAACCAATTAAATTGTGAAAAACTGATCACATTGCAGCTATTAAAAAGACAAAAGTGGAAAGCAGAATATGTAAATGTATCATTTGATATGCTTTCATTATGATGTAAATATAGTTGTTGTGGTAGTTGACTATTAATAATTGATAACATGTTAAACAATATTAAGCGGTTTTCAAAAATGCAACCGTGCATTATAATAACTTTATAAGTGTATGATATAGGATAATCATATGCAGCTATGTAATATATAATTATCACTATCAATATATATCATTAAGTTCAGAATATGTGTTGTTGAATGTATGTTGTCTGAACTCTTACTTACTTTCTTGGTTAGTGTTTATTTTATTTGCCGACATTTTAACTCCACAAAAATACTTCTTTTCAGAAGTGTCCATGTGAAGTATCATGCTATAAATCAAACCGAAATAAGAGTTCTTCAGTTGTGATTGAATCTCATGGAAGCCAAAAAAATATAATTTCGGAAAGTATAAAAATAGTAGTGCCGCATCTGTCCAAAACCGCATGAGGTTATCTGTGCTTATGGGTTTTACTTCATAGTCCTCAGACGCACTAAGAAAAGGAGCATGAAACCAAAAGAGTCAGGAGATTCCAAAATCGCTTAAGTTCAACATTTTCCTAAGGGGTTTTCATTGCATAATCCTTACAAGCACTAAGAATAGCAACTCGCTTGTTTGAATCAAATTTATGTATTTCTAAAACTGTATTGTCACGTCTCATTCATCTATGTATGAAATAAGAAACACATAAAAAAATTATATGACCTATCGGTAATCTTTAAAATACGTAATGTAAAAGTAATCTGTATCAAATTTAATGAATTTGTGAAACAAGCTACTAATCTATCAGGTTGCGAATAACGACCCTAATCAAACCAAACGTCATCGTTAACATGTATTAAAAAAAACAGTTTTTTGGATATCAATAAAGATTGTAAAAAAATGAATATCTGTCAAAGTTATAAAACAACTTGTGAAATTGATATATTTATGTTTTAAATGAATGCTTGACAGTTTGTAATTTTTTGGTTACATAAATAAAGAACAACATCAATATAAGCAGAAGGCTGATTTGCTCACCTTACTAAAGCTTGCTGATTATAGTTTGTATATATTCATGAACGTTTTCAATATGATAGACAAACACTGAAAATATGGGTAAATATCGTCTGGTAACTTTTATCAATGTGCAGTCATCTTACATGTATACGTCTAGGTATTTCACATCCAATTTTTTATGGTAATATTCTACACAAAGCACAATCATGTCGCCATTCAATTCAAAAGCTTACCAAACCTTTAAACAGACTTATTCACATGGGACATAGTTATGATACTGTTGTCAAGTCATTTAAGGTGGAATTTTTTGGAATTAATAGTGATTCACTCATAGGGTCTTTGCATCGGTAATAAACACATTTATTAAAAAAAAAGTTAAATAACCAAAAAACAGAACTCCAAGGAAAATTTAAATCGAAAAATCATTGGCAAAATCGAAAACTCAAACACATCAAACGAATGGAAAACAACTGTCATATTCCTGACTTGGTACAGGCATATCCTCATGTAGATAATGGTGGATTAAACCTGTTGTTAGCATGATACAGGTTATGTTCCTCGCGTATAGTTTATGATGGCATGATAGTAAACACCTTTTTGGAAGGATTGTGGTTGATTTTCATATGATGAAGACATAATTTTTCAATCTGTTTAACTGAAGCTCGCATGTTAGTAACTGCTAGTAGTCCTTTGTTACTTTATGTTTATCATTGTAATGTAGCTTAGTTTCTTCTGTAACTTATTCTAACATCGGACTCGGACTTCTTTAAAAGTGAGTTTATTTACTGTGCGTTTTGCTGTGTGTTTTTTTTATTCCACAATGTCTATAAGCAGCTGAAGACTCGATTGATCATGTTTTTGTTTAGTTTTGCATTTTTGGGTTTTCATTTAACAAAAGAACGGCAAAGAAAAACGGGATATTATGGAAGTAAAGGTATAAAGTTTTCTTTTGTGTGCTCAATCTCTAGCTTTTTGTGTTATGCTATGCTATTGTTGTTTGTCTTCAATTTCGATTTTAGCCATGTCGTTGTCTGTTTTTTTTACTTATTATTTTCGATTGTCCCATTTGGTATATTTTGTTCGTTTGTTTATTCCACATTGGCTAGAGGTATAGGGGAGGGTTAAGATCTCACAAAACCTGTTTAACCCCGCCGCATATATGCACCTGTCCCACGTCAGGAACCTCTAGCCTTTGTGAGTCTTGTGTGCTTTGTTTAATTTTGGTACATTTGTATATCTTATTGGGTTGTTGTCTCTTTGACACATCCCGTTTCCATTCTCTATTCTTTATTAATGATAGTACATGTCAGCACAAAAGTGCTGACTACGGGGCTGGTGATACCCATCTAAAAGTCGTCTTTCAAAGTAAATAACTCTTATAAAGGGTGAATTGACGTTTTAAGACATGTAGATCTTATTTATTGTCATAACGCGGGAGGTTTGGCTAGCCATTAAACCAGGTTCAATCCACCATTTTTTCTTAAAATGTCCTGTACCAAGTCAGGAATATGGCAGTTGTTATCAAATAGCTCGTTTCTATGTATGTTGGCGTTTGTTTTTGTTGCACTTCAATGTTTCTGTTGTTCCTTTGTTTTCCTCTTATAGTTGATGTGTTTTCCTCGGTTTAAGTTTGTAACCCGGACTGTTTTCCCTCAATCGATTTACGACTTTTAAACACAGATATACTACTGTTGCCTTTATTTATTTTGTTGGACATGTTTGCTGCAACAATCATTTCTATCGAATATAGCTTCTTCAAAAACAACAAAAACAAAACACACACAAATAAGAAATGGTCTTTCACAGGTAAAATCTCCAGTATAGGGTCAATTGGCTATATCGTACGGACGTTTTTGAAGATCATCTTTTGCTGATAATTTTTAATACTGAAAGATACTCTTTATGTGTAATAGTTTTAGCAAAAAACATATAATGAATTGGTAATAATCTCTCTGGAAGGGCAATTATTCGGATAAGGGGTCAATTGACGATTTCGGTCATTCGACTTAGCTATTTGTAGATCTAATTATTCTCGTCATTTTGATGTTTACAAAATAGTGTGAATGACTTGAAACTTTACGGTCTTTCTAACACAAGGCGTAGATGGCCTTAGTCAGATTTGAACTTATATATTTCAGGCTCTTTAATTTCAAAGTCAATGAACGATAACTGAAGGTACATGGTTAAACAATCTCCATGGAAATGAGATGTGCCGATGATAATACAACTGCATACCAAATACCATAGACTTATCATAAGTCGTTCCCTTTCAACAAACCTAAACACAAACATTGACTTGTAAACTATGTAAAAGTTTCAAAGTCAATGAACCATGATGAGGGGGTGGGGCTATATAATCTCCATGGAAACGAGACTTGAAAATACCAATAAATTTGCATACCGAATATCAATGACTTAACATTAGCGGTTCAATCACAAACGAATACATGTAAACTAAGCAAAAGTTTCAAAGTCAATAGACCATGACTGGGTTGGCGGGACCAAATATTCTCCATGGAAATGAGATGTGCTAATGCTTATACAATTGCATATGTCTTGCTTTTGGACTCCGTCACGGCGAGACAAAAAGCTAGAGATTGATCACATGTAGGAGAGTTTATACTTTTGCTTTCCGTATTATCCTGTTCTTTTTGAAAGTCAATGCCATTGCCGCTCTTTTGTTACATGAGAAACCCCAAAATGCAAAACTTAAAAAAAAATCAATCAAATCTTCAGCTGCGTATAGGTATTTAAATTTCTTATTATAAAATAGTATCAAAATTTCAAATTATACAAATACATCTAAAATGTTTTACATTTTGTACAAATTCAAAGAATATTTGAAATACCGAGACGTTCAAATAAATGTGAGTTTATTGGTCTTGCTTCCTTGGTTTAATTTGACCCTTTTTAAAGATTGCGTAGTTGTATCGCTGAGATGAAATGCAGTTGTTTTTCACTTGTTCCGTTGATTGACTGTTTAATTTTGTCAACTTATACGGACTTCCCCTTTTTGAATCTGCCTTTGACTTCAGTATGTTTGTTATTCCTTTTTCTAACAAAATTTCAGGTTCTTTTCATTCAAGTTTCACTCACGTCAAAACATTCAATATAAATCTTGATAAGGATATTTTCTGCAAAGAGACATAGCATGTGTTTCCATTTAATTGCCTAACAAACGCTGCGACGACTTGTCACACTGAAATATTAAAAAGGAGCATTAGATATTTGATTTTCCAATTATGCATTAAACTGGGATACACATATCACCTTTGGTTTGGTAGTGGCGTGTAATACGGCGAGATTTAATGTCTTATTAGTAATGCACCAGGCAAACCAATTTAAAAAAATGTAAAACCTAATACACACGTTGCTGAGCTGAGATAACAGTTATGGTTATAAAGCTAACACGAAGTGCTAAGTCATTGTTATAAAATGCAATTACCAAGGTAATTTACCGTTTTTTTATTGGATATCACGATGTTTTGTGGGATTTCATTTAACAAAGCGTTTTAGTATGTTTAAAATATAGAAATAAGAAGATGTGGTATGATTGCCAACGAGACAACTCGTGGCGTAACAGTACAACATAAGAACAAACTATAAAAATCAGTTGAAAAGAGCTTAACTCATCAGATGGATACATCAAGACTAAAATATCAATCAGTACAAATCCAACATCCAATGGATTTAGTGTAAAGACCTCATTACCTGCATTTTGGGGTTTCTCATTAATAGACAGAGAAAAAGTTTGTTTTCAAATATTTGAGTTGTGTGTTCATGATAAAGATAAATTCAGAAATGTGTTTATGTGCACGAAATTAATAAAGTGTTATTAACAATTCCTAGAACTGGATCGCTACCGCTGCTGGTTGATTGGTAGTATCTGAGAGTATCACCTTTTCATTGAGCAGTGATTCGCTACTGACATTTTTTATTACATACATTTGAACCTTAGTTCAATTTTCCGTTGATATATTTGAAAAAAGAAACTAAGGTTCCTACTCCCTCCGACTATTTGGTGTTATATGGATTTAGCTATTCTTTTTATTTCCCGTATTGTCAGGTAACTTCTCGTAAATTTAACCTCTAATATACCCTTGACTTTCCAAAATTTGTTTAAGTTGAGAGTTCCTGATGAAGAAGATCCAAAAATAAGAGCGCTTCGATCTCCATATTTGTAAAGAGTTATTTTCATTTAAGTGTTCTTAATTGGGGAATCTCTACTTTTATCTTACCTCCTATACATTTCTAGGAATATGATTGGTTAAAAGCAACCGCGTGGAGATATATTCCATATTAGGTTAGTAGGCGGGGCTTGTTTTCAATACGCGGTTAGTAGTGGTGTTACGTCCCTTTATAAAAATAACATGGTGTTGAGGAAAAAACTTAAAGGTTTCAACAGACGAAGAAATTGATGATGAACGATTGAAACAAATTCATAAAACACAGTTAATATTGTTGGTATTTGTTTTTGTATAGACCAATGGAAGTAGGTTCTTAATACTAACGGCAATGAAGACTTGATCACTTTGATAGGCCACTAGTCTAAATACCACATGTTAAGATAGTCGGTAAGATAAATTCGTTACATAGTGTGATAGTGACCTAATACGATATATATGGGGTCAGTAAATTCCAATTGATGCATTAATTTCAGAATCTTCTCCTGAGACGAGGTGATCAAATCAAGAAAGAAAAAAATATTGAATAATGTATTATTTTTTTTGGTGATTTACCATCTTTTGAATGTATTCTCCTTTGAAATTATAAAATGCAGTTAATGATTATTGAATGAGAATACCAAACAACAAGTTATATTTCCTGCCTAAACACTTCCAAAACAAAGCTACAGACGAGATAAAACGCTACTTATACATCTTACGGAACTTTAAGATGTTATTGAACTTACCCTATTGATTGTAATAATGGTCACAGAAAGCCTAAGATAATTTCTGTATGTAATGCCAAATCAAAGTTGAAGCAGAAACTTCTGAAATTTAAGACATAATAATAAAAAATAAAGGTACCAAATATGTTTATTCGACTAATATCAGTTTCGTATAATAATTAATATAAAAATGATCGGGTAATGAATTAACTGTAACGTTTAACATCTAACTCACACAAAAAGTATTTTATTCTTATATAGTTTAATGTTCTTATTTAAAAGGTTGTGCGAAATATTTTATAAATGGTAAAGTACTTACAGTTCTAACTTGGTGTGTTGCTAAGAATGAAACACGGTTAAAATCACTAAGTCATACATAGAGCATGTTCCAAATTGTGATTATGTTGCATTTATATGGAAAATATTCTGTTTCATGATCAATGAATCACATTCCATAACGATCAATAACTATAATGTTCAAAGATGTATTACTGAATTTAGTATAATATTTGGCATCAAACAAGTTCTATAAGATAATTTTAAATAAATCCTATTCATTTTAGAAGTGAGACAGATCATATTTTTTTTCTTTATATTTGCAATGTTTCATATGTTAAACTTTCTCAAAATATTTTTACTTCACTTTGAAATGTAATCTTGAAAAAAACCTAGTTATTCATTAAAACCATATATTATAACATTTGCATGAATGTACATAGCTTAGCATCTTTAAAAGACCAAACATCATTAGAAGTGTTAGCTGAAGCAAGCTGTTAGTTAAAAACAAGTAATCTAGTACACAAATGTAAAAAGTAGTAAGATTTTCCATATGATAAAATAGAATCACATATAGTGACAATCTAGTTATACAGCGAAACACATTATATTTTTTGAAGAGAACTATCAACCTTACTGCAAAAATGTACTAGTATATTGCAGACTTTGTATTGTTAAGAGTAACTGATATGATTCATTTTAACAATATTTTTTGTATTGATATTGTTCTAAATAAGAAATACATCCTACTGACTTACTTTGGCATATATGATCGTTACTTTCTAAGAAGTTAAATCCACTAGAAACATTTCCTACAAGTAACAAAGAATATAATGACAAGTTGAAACATTATTTCTATACAGTAAATTGATGCAATACCTTAGATTCTTAATTATGTAAGCTTTGATTATCTGTGACGAGACATTAAAATATGAAAACAACACTAACAAATTCATGAGATCGAAGCGCTTTCTGGATTTACCTTCATCAGGAATGCTTAAAGCCGAATATTTGAAAGCCAAGGATGTATAAAAACTAAAAAAAAAACCGTTTAATTTCAAAATATGTAACTGTTGTTGTAGTACATTTGTTACCGTTAACCCTCTGATGGTACCACCAGCACAGTAGCTAGATTTTTGGACTGGCATAAATATATACGGATAATGTTTCGGTTATAACTTAAATTAAGGTATCTATCTTCGTCATGCATAGCTCTTGATTCCTTGTTCGGTTTTGACTATACTTTTGGTACTTTTTGATTTGATCAGCCCTCAACGTTTGTATTTTAATTTTGATTTGCTATTATATTTCCTCGATAATCACCAAAGAGACTTTACTTGTTGGAATGCCTTTGTCGTTTTGTAAAATTGGTACCGTTAAAGTTATAAATCACCTCTACAAAAGAAAAAACAAAACAAAGATAGAAACATTAAAACATTAAATCTTTGGAACGACAACGGAAAAAAATCTTCTAAATTACTCCCCCCTCCTTTATGAGCAATTTCATATTTAATTTATAATGCATAATCACGATTAGGGTTGATTAATTGTAACCTATCTAATTCAAAGTTAATACTGACATTGAATACATAATTACCGAAGCAATAGGCAGACTTATCAACAGCGCTTGTACGCAGTTCATATACCAAATAATTCCCACAGCAGAATTTAATGTTGATGTTCCAAGTTTGAGAACAGCCGTTGTCGAATGATTGAACACACACTGGTAGACTAACTTGTACGTTTGGTACTGATGGTAATATTCCTTCATGAAAATAATTTGTTATCAAACAAGAGAAAGATAATTTAATAGATATTGGTTAAATCTTTAGAACATTACTAATCTATATATTTAGTATCTTCGCAATAAAAAATGTACTGATTACGAAATATGTGTGTACCAATAGTTTGATTAAGAAATTCAAAACCTAAAGCCTCACAAGAAAACATGTTGATGTATATACAGTGAAATTTGAGTAGTTTTAATTTATATGTAAAAATATACGACAAAAGTCGGTCTAATTTCAAAACCTTTCACGCATTGATAAATTTTCAACATAATCAAATGTTTTTTTTTCTCAATTATACTGTCTTGAAGTGCTATCATTTAAACCTGAGTAAAGGCACGATGCAGAAGTAGCAACTATAAATGTAAATGAATACATCTGGTATCAGAAGAAAGAGTATTTTAAATTGATTCAAAAATAACATATTTTGTTATACTTTTGTTATGAAATAAGGCATAAGCCACTTCTGGTGAAATCAGTCACTTTCGGTGTCAAATGATATTTTTTCGAGCGCCACTGATGAGTTTTATTCGCGCGGCTGGCGTACCAATTCACAAGCTAGGTATATTTTGTAAATTTTTCCACAGATCCTGCATGCATTTGATACTATATCAATGATTCAAATTTGTAATGTTAAGCAGGTTAAACAGTTAAATGAAGTTGAGAGCCAAATTTCACAAAAATCTGTAGCATTTACTGTTCCTTGACCCAAAATTCATAGTAATAGTTTTGGGACAAAAAGAAGTTCCTTTGAGCTTGTGGCACTCATCACATGATGGAGAAACATTCAATTAATATTAGAGTAATTATTTACATTTTTGTATTCATTAAGTTACAATGTCTCACTTTCATTAACTGACTAGTTCCAATAGATCATATGCATGTCGAATAATGTCAATCTAACGTTATCGCCAGACTTACAGTTTTTCTCATGTTTTATAATACAATGCCATTCAAAAATTTGGCTTTGAATTTCTTGGATATTGTAAATTTGTATTGATTTATAGAGATCCCTCCCCCTTTCCAAAAAAACAGCTAAAAAAAAAAAAAAACAACAATGCTTGCGTTAAGAGTGGTTGTAAATGCGTCAATATTTTTATTTTAATTCCGAATAGAACTATATTATTTATCAAATTAATCGGTGCTGAACATAAAAAAAAGATACCGTTTAACCATATAGGATTAAATGTCCCACATCTGAAAGCTCCTGGACTTTGGTTTGGAATAAGACTGCCAGTGTCCATTTCAATCCTGTACCAATCCTGTGTCAATCTTTCATCAGAAATAGGTATGTCATTGTTAAGATCAAAATTGTAAGATGGTGAACGCTTCTCTTCATTGGAAATAGTCGAATACTCATAGCATGGGTCAAATGCTGGAATGTCAAAAATATATTTTATTTGATTGATTCCCAACTTAAATTCGATAATCAACACTTACATTAAATTACGGTAAATATAGATACATAATTTTACTGTGGACAGAGTATTCTTGCAACAACAAAATTATGTAATAATCCAAAAGGCACAGTTATATCTTCTATTTAACATTTTCATTATGAGAATCATAAACCATCGTTGATTTGTTTTATTAATATGGCAGTGATAAGACATCTTTCATCACAATCTTCCCTTAATGTACACACTAAATAGTTAATCTTTGCAATCAAAGTTATAACCACTCGCCTCACAGACTAAAAGTCATATTTGTTTTTCGTAAATTGTTTTGTAATAAATTAGGCCGTTAGTTTTCTCAGTTGAATTGTTTCATATTTTTCATGTCGGGCCTTTTATAGCCGACTAAACGGTATTGGTTTTCTCATTGTTGAAGGCCGTATGGTTGCCCATAATTGCTTACATCAACTTCATTTCAACTGTTGTGGATAGTTGTCTCATTGGAATTTATACCACATCTTCGTATTTGTCAATCTAATTAAAATATAGAACTCGTTCGTATAAAGTGTAACGAAATCGGAGTTATATATTTTAATTAGATTGCGTATTTGTGTATACATATACAAACAGTTTAACTAAATGGTGTATTAATGACACCTCCAAATAGAAATAATCCAAGAAGTAATGCACAATGTGATACGAATTTGAAATCTGGACTTTAACTTAAACCAATAACAGGGACTATAAAAGTCAATGTCCTTTAAAACTGGATAGATTTACAAAAATCTTTTCACTAAATCGTCATGGAAACAAGAAAATGAAACCCAGTGGGGAATTTCGAAGTGGTGTTTATTTATATATCCAGCAAAGGCGAATAGTAGTATTCCAGCAAGGGTTTGTGGGTCCAGAGAGCCTGTCCACAACATACAGAATGCAACGCTGGAATCAAATATACATTCATGAAACAATAGTCACGGATAACAAATGCTAATTTTCATAAAAAAATCCATACAAAAAATTATACAAGCGAAATATCAAACAAATTAAAATACCTTGAGCACATTCAAATTTTTTTTAAAGCAGTCTTGAAAGTCACATATTAAACAAATACAATTACTGAAGGTATCATAAAAATGATGCAAAAACCTCGCACAAACACCACGATTACCAGGTTCATAAAGCTTATCTTACGTTTCAGATATATATGACATTGTGATAAAAGGACGTACCGGTATACATATGTATATGGGAATTACTAAAAAAAGTATAGCACTGCATTTCAAAATGACTGTTGAGAAATATCAATCAAAATTTGCAATATACATGAAATTTGCGTCCAATTCTTAAATTAAATGTCCTGATCTTAAGACATTTCTTTCTTTCTTTTTTTTATTACTTTTCTTTGACCATATTGAATTGTTTTAGCGTGCATTACTATCACCATATTAACTTGAACAATTAAATTTTGGGGGTCTTCAAAATTAGAAATATGAGGTAAAAAAAACCAGAGGTACTTACCATTCCCCAATTGAAGAAAGCATACTTGAATAAGGTAGAAAATTATCCCACAGCAGGTACTAGAAGAAGCCACCATTTTAACCTGAACTTTAAACGGAAGCACAAATTACACATCACCTTAAAATTTACACATCTTTGTCATATAAACATATGAAAGATCAACTTCCACCAAAATCATTCAAATTGCTGTTATTTTTTACATATCAATCACACAGTAGCAGCAAGGTGTTATTTATTTGTAAATATTGAAAATGGACAAGACAACTCATACTATATTAGAATATTTTATATGCTTTCATTATGCGAATCAAATTACAGTACAAGTATAAATGTATTCATAGGTAATCGTTGAAGTATTCATTATTCACATTAGAAAACTTCCTTGTTTGATTTGACCAATTAAATTTGTTTATTTAAAGGGAAGTCGAATCTTTATACTATATTATACATTTTTACAACTGTACTGCATGTACATGAATAATAGGTAGATATGCAAGGCAAACTATAATATAACGATTAGGACAGCCCGTTCATAGAGTGGAAATGATATCTGTTACTTTAAGTTTGCACCAGAAGTCAGCTCATAAAAATAAAAATAATAAGTATATTTTGTAGACATTGAAAACTCTGGGGTCGAATGTAAAAACATTCATAATAACGTTGGAGCATTTGCTAATCAGTTCATTTTAAATTTATAAAAACAAACCATGCTAGCTGTATATCAGTGGATTTTATCAACAGAAACACGTCGGGTGTCACTAATGGAAAGGATGGCTGACCGTTTTTTTCTGAATTAATATATTATGTCCTAGGTCTCTGTTCTGTTACTAGTGCATGTCTATCTATTCATATGTTTAATTCTTCAAACTTTGGGCCTTTTTTGAATGTGGAATGACTTATATATACTAGTAGCGCAGAAAAATGAAAATTGGTACCGTTAATTTTATTATATATCTAATCTTCTTGAAACTGGATTCAAAATTAGAGAAAAGGTACCAAAATGCATGAAAAATTGTTTAAATTATTTAAGATTAGCACACAATTATCATCGAAATATTTAATTTTATTTATGAATTCACAGATACATGTACCACATCCAAATTTTTATCATTGCTATTTTTCGTTTCTGAGTTTTATCCACGTACAGTAGTATTAAAAGCAATGATCAAGAGCGAATAATGTTAACGCAAGTTATGTATCAACCAGTTTGTACTAAATACATATCCACTGAGTATCTTTATTTATAGAAAATATAATTTAAATAGTAAAGAAGCCAATGCTCTATTTAAATTAAATGACGTAAGTACGTATTATGATGTTTTCAGACTTCCCGGTGAAAAATAAAACATGGACACAACAAATATCGTATTTGTTTTCATATTGATTCGTGTAGGCTTATCACTTAATTCAAATGATGACGGTGAGTAAAAACATTTTTTCTTCTTCTTCTTTTTTGTTTGTTTGTTTTTTTTATAAAACATTCTGTCTAAAATTACGTCATTCCTATATGTAATTTTATATAATCTCATTACGTATTGCATAGATTTATATAATAGTTGTCCATACTTATCGTCTTTTGAAATAAGCCCGTCACGATATACATCCTAAAACTATATTGGTGAAACTATTTTATTCTATTTAGTTTATGTCACAAAATCATTTTCTTATCTAATTACAGTTACACCTACATCATAGAGCACGGAATAATCAATTTGAATACTATTTTGGCGTTGTTTTTTTTTTTAGATATTCGGAGTGAAAAGTGACATTAACTAGATCTTTCCACTTTTCTGTGGAAAGACCTTTTGCTTTTGTTGTGATTATTTTTTTCCGCCTTATTTTTGTCTTGCGTGGTATTGTTGTTTCAAAAGATGTCTCTTAGATTTTTGGTATAATAATGATATCGAAGAGTCTATACGCTTTTGAAACTGACCCTATTTAACCGAACACTTTTCTTTGTAAGAGTAATCTCCCCGAACATTGTTTTTCCTGTTATAACTTCTCCTTCTATATTATTAAAAGAAAGTGACAAATTTATTTTTCCAAATTGCTCGTTATATCCTCAGAATGCTACGTTTAATTTTGACCGAAGCGTTCCGGAGACTCCATATTAGAGTTATTTCACCTTCTTAACATAAGTGAAATGTTTAGGTAACTCATAAACCATAAGTCATAGAGATCTAGTTTTTTTTTATTTGAAGTCCTTGGTCCACCAAAATGAAAATGAGGTCAAGGTCAAAGGTCAAAGTCATATTTCAAATTTTGATTTTGGCTCATTTTCACTTACTATCAGAAACCGTATGAGATAGCAACAAACTATTTTTACTATTTTGTTAGTTGCGACATGTCGTTACAATTAAATTTTGGTTGAAAGGGTACGTTGCCATTTAATGAGAGTTTTCTCCACTCTTATATTTGCAATAAGCTGTATGGTTATATAACTCATTACCAATATATAGAAGAGACCTTGACTCTTTTGGTTTGAGGTCCTTGCATTATGACCTTGAAATTGATGTCCAAGTCAAATGTGAATTTGACGTTCTAGATTTTGAAATTGTATGTACCTCCTCATTGGTACATGATAAAGATATGGGGTCTTTTACATTGAGTTTCAGACATATAACCTCGAAGTGACCTTTTGTAAACCAGAAGTAGCCATTTTTGCATTATTTTCATACGAAAATTACTAGAGCTTTATATATTTGGAATCAGTGTGAAGTAAGGTTCAATTAAATGAAACCGGAAGTGAAATTTAGAAAACTGGAAGTATAAATTCTTTCTCCCTTATTTTACGCAAAAGTATTTAAAAACCATATATTTTCAGAATCAGCGCTAATTACGCTATTATCTGACACCAGAATTGACATGATAAACCGGAAATAAATTTTTTCCTAACATGTGCATTTGTGGTGGAAAGACCTTCAATTGTTCTTTATGGTTTTTAATCATAAAAGTTTTTTTTATTCAATTTGAATGAATTGCTATTTTTTGTTTGTACTATACTGTACTCTTACATCAGTCATGTACACTTGTTTGACGAAGCCCGTTAAGCTGCGTAAATATGTAGCAACATGTGCATTGATTTGCGATATAAAATTAATTTCTGGTGTGGGAATTTCCAGGACATTTGACCACATAATGTCTTGTGGCTACTTTTCCTAGTGAATAAACTCATCAAAAATACCAGGATTGAAATTTTGTACGCGTTTCATCCCCAAAAAATCTCACCAGTTACGCTCGAATTAATAAAAGTTAAAAAGGCCAAATAAAGTACAAAGTTGAAGAGCACTGAGGACCCCAAATTTCTGAAAGTGTGAGCGTCCATTTGGCTCTGTAAATAATCAACCATGTCCCGTTGGAGGTTATGTAACGATATGCAATATAATAACAAATACTGATACCAAATGGATCCAAAGATTGTCGTAAAACATAGTTCAACCCGCCATTTTCAATATCATGTCAGGACAATCACATTTCCCCGTATGCTTTAAGCTTTATTTTATTTACTATATGTGAATAAGGCAAGACATTTGTAACACGTCTGAAAACCATAAGAAAAAAACGGTCAACGATAAATTAGAGGCAACGGTAGTTTACTTATGTTCAAATCTCGTAAACTCACTTTGAATATACAAGTCAAGAAGAAAAAAAACCTGATGCACGAATTTAAAACGGAGCGAGAAAATTGAAAACACCTGTTCATATACAAAGTAATTTAACAACGACATCAACAAAAGTATGCCACAAATTGAGTAAAATAAAACAAAGACTTATTATAACCAAAAAGCACCAGGAGAAGTTGGTATGGCAAGGGTAGAACACATGTGTTATGGAAGGGTAGACAGTTCCCTAAGAACTTTATTATTATGCTGACTGGAAAAGATTGTGTTGTTGTATATTACTCTCATTTTCATTAAGTGTGAAATTTTTATTATTTCTATTTTAGAAACGTATCCAGTTTTAATATTCTCTGATACTCATTCAATTGGTTTATTTGATACGAAATCAGACAACGTTACAATATTGGCCGATGGTTACGCTTACATATTGTTTCTTGATTCCCACTATTCCAAACAGTATATCTTTTGGTCGGATTATCACGGAAACACAATTTCAAGGTATAATATGTACACGTGATTATTTCAGGTAGAGATATTCCTAAATGAAAATAACAATTTCGTGCAACAGAAGCTCTTCTCTGGATTTACCTTCATCAGGAACGCTCAAACCCTAACATTTGAAAGCCAGTAATGTATAAACACGTAGAAACGTTAGGAGTTATAAAACTAAAAGGGAATTAAAAAGAATCGCCAAATTCATTCTGGTCAAATATACCTAGGGAAGTTGGCAACTTAGGTTCCGAGTAATATTTTGATGCATTAACGGGGTTGATATGTCTTTTGATTGAGTTAATCTATTTCAATTGATATTTTATAGTGTGTCTTTATATGTTGTGATGTTACACTATTGTTTCAGATAAGGGTGAAGGTTTGGTACCATTAAAACGTTTAAATCCGCTGCAATTGTTTGCACCGGTCCTAAGTCAGGAATCTGTTGTTCAGTAGTTGTCGTTTGTTGATGTGGTTCATAAGTGTTTCTCGTTTCTCGTTTTTTTATATATATGAGACCGTTGGTTTTCCCGTTTGAATGGTTTTACACTAGTAATTTTTTGGGCCCTTTATAGCTTGCTGTTTGGTGTGAGCCAAGGCTCCGTGTTGAAGACCGTACTTTGACCTATATTTGTTTACTTATATAAATTTCGACTTGGATGATGAGTTGTCTCATTGGCACTCATACCACATCTTCTTATATCTATATAAACAGTTTAAATTGACAACGATACTGTACTGGAAGCCAATTGAAAGAACAGAGGTAACAAGTAGACTGAGTAGCATTTTACACGCGTCCTCGGTTATAAATTTCAAATTTGAAAGAAGTTTGACGTAGATGTTGCACGGGCTTGTTTTTCAATGCTAAATGTCCTGTCAAAGAAAACATCCTGAATTTTATCGAAAAAAAGCATCACTTACGAAGTAAGGCGACAATCTGATGTCCCTTATGAATATAACTAGGAATACATCTAGATGAGTAATTGTTTTGTTGGTTTTGCACTTTTCCTTTATTACTAGACGTTCAAATGCCTACTGCAAATCTGTACGACAAGGTTTTACCATACTAATACAGATTTCTGTAAGTCCCAAGTCAGGAGCCTATAATTCAGTGGTTGTCGTTTGTTGCTGTTTATCATATTTGTTTTTCGTTCATTGGTTTGTCTATAAATCAGGCTGTTAGTTTTCTCGTTTGAATTGATTTACATTTGTCATTTCGGGGCCTTTTAAAGCTGACAATGCGGTATGGATTTTGCTTTTGTTGAAGGCCATACGGTCCCGTATAGTTGATAACTTCTATGTCATATTGATCACGGTGGAGAGTTGTATCATTGGCAATCATACCACATCTTCTTATTTTTATAATATGTTGTGAACGAACGTTTGAAAGATGTTGTTTGAAAGATTTATTCCCTTTTTGACAAAGAGAGTAGTCTCTTCACACGTTATTGCTTGAGCATGAACGTCAAGACAAATGCTTTTAGAATACATTTCTATATATTCGTTATTACCATTCTTAGCTTAAAGATTTTTGTTCACCTATAACATAGCATGGACAAGGAAATTTTTGTTTACTTCTGTCCTTTTTTTCTTGATAATTGGAAAGACGTCTAATGACAAAACTCGCAAGCTGCATTTGCAATAATAAGCCAGCTAGGGATTAGACGGAAATAGGACTTGTACTGCCTTCGACCTATTTGAAATAATCTATCATTGGTTCCTCTCCATTAGAATAAGATAAGCAGTAAATTTCTAGAATTACTACTGTTACATTAATAAGACAAAGTTTTCTCAAATTGACCGATTTCTAACTAATGGGAGCCGTACGTTATAAAATATATTTTTTTTTCAATTATTCTTAATTGCTCTCTCTTTGTTGTTTATTTACTTATCTTTTTATGTAGTTTTGTATTTACAATTTCAAATACAAATATGCGTTGTCATCTGGGGTCTAAATACAAAAAGAAAACTCTAGAATGTAAAAATATCTCCTATTGTCAACTATGTGATATGTTAATGATAAATGAGTTCGGGAACAGATCAATAACGTAGTCGGTGATTTGTAGACTGATTCTGCATTTCATTGAAATTTTTAAGACAAAGAACGCATCAACCGCTTCCTTCTTGAAATATATCTGATCAGTGTATCTGAGGTATCCATAAAACAATATATCTGAAAGTGTTGTTGTAATTCTCTTAATTCTAACTTCTTGGAAAGTATTAAAACACAACCTTAACCTTCTAATTCATATTATTAAGTGTCTTACGACTCACATCTGATTGCAGAAGTACACGTAAGAACATACATGTCTATTAATTGCTTTGCTGTCAAGTTGGCCGCCATATTGCACTTCCAGTTTGAAAATTCACAATAGAAAAGAAAAGAAAGCTATAAAAGATACATCTTATTATTTAGTGGTTTCCGGTAATTTCATCATTATCTTGAATGCAACAAATTCCAAAAGGGTGCCAGGCTATATTCAGTGTGTCAGTTAGTCGCACGAACTTTTAAATGGACAGTACTGTTGGGTTAGGGTTTAGAGATACCACTTTACTTTATGATGGCAACATTTTACCTCAACTTACCCAATGGGCCTGTGTGAGCTTTTTCCATCACTTTGTGTCCGTCAGCCGTTGTTGTTCGTTAACTTTTACAAAAATCTTCTCTTAAACATTTGGGTCAACTGGAACCAAACTTGTTCACAATCAATCATAGGACATCTATTTTAAAACATGTGTCAGAAGATTCCGCCTGTCAACCAACATTTCTTCCCATGGCTAAAAATATAACATAGGGGGTAGAAAGCAAATATTGTATATTATCTTTAAAGCATTTTAATCGAGAAAGTATGACAGGACAGAAATGTTTGGAATGTAAAGATCTCCATTCTATTTATTTATACCTATACTGGCAAACGACCACTTACAGGAATCATTCCCTTCAATGACAATTTTCACCATTTATTTTGTAATATTGGCTATTATCTTTAAAAATATACCAGAAAGAGAAAAACTGTAAAGCCAAAAATGATCAGTTGAACATATTCTTCAAATAAGTTAAATTTTCGAAATCGTCTGTTCACTCCTTTTATTGTCTTTGAAAGACGATTTGCAACCATTTTTATTTTTTTGAAGACTCTATTGTAGATACAGTTGGGTGCAGACGAACCATTGCATAAAGTAAACGCACGTTAACGCCGCGTTTGTTTAATTTTTCGCGTTTACCAGTAAACGCGCGTTTACTATAATTACGTTAACGCCGTCAACATGGAAATTTCAAATGTCTACCCGAGTAAACGCGCGTTTAATCTGTGTTTGTTTAGTCAGTAGTAAACGGGCGTTAACTACAGATTTCCCAAGTTTAGTTTTACGTGTATTTGAAAGTAAACGGGCGTTTACTACATATTTCACAAGTGTATTTTTTACGTGCACTTGAAAGTAAACATACGTTTACTTTTCGAGTTAACTTATTGTGTAAATTATAAAATAATCTTCGTGTACATTTGTACATTTCTTTATTTTGTTAAAATGACTTTTAACAGAATATTTTACGTATATGTAAAACCGTAACAATTCAAAAACACTTTTTATTCGAAATATCAACATTCATTAATTACAAAAAATCTGTTCCAATAACTTTGAATAGCGGATTTTCTATATTTTCTTTTTCATAAGTTGCAAATATCGATTCACAATTTTTTTTTAAAATAATGCCAAAATTAAATACAGCAAAACCATTTGTACATGTAAAATTATGTTTTATACAGTATCATGAGTAAGTAATCAACAGTCTTTAGGGCAGATTTAACCGAGTCATGCTTCAAGAAATGTGCACTATTCCTTGTCACAAAATTGGGTGAATGAAAATCATTATAATATCAAATAGTACATTTGTTTTTGTGTATGAATCAAATAGTACATTTGTGTTTGTGTATGTCCATGTTTACACCAGGCGTTGGGATTAGACTTTGTATAAGGACGGGCGATGTCTTTTTTTGAATGTGAACAAGGGTTAAATGATTAAATACAATCACCAGGGAAAACGAACCTTATGCACTTTGAATAACTACAGTTGTTGGCCTCGCTTCAAAACACAACCATTAAATGTTGAGATTATGGAACTTTTACGAATGTTGCGACAATTTTGCAATTTTAAACTTAAATTTCTTCATTTTTATGTCTATCAATCCATCCTGAGGTATAAAAAGTACTTAATTATTAGGCCAGTACAAGAATATTAGTAAAACAGAGACATATTGTCACTTTTTATTGTTATCGACATGAATATTAGAAACCGTAGACTTATAGAGCTCCCAATTTGTGTAAAAGTGTTGATCCTTAGGGACCAAAAGAACAGAATTCTAATGCCGTTGTATGATATTCTAACAAAAAGAAAAATATTGGCTCTTTTTGTTGATGCCGACAAACAATCAATTCGTAAATATAAAAAGTAATCAATTATCGGGCTAGTACAAGAATATTAAAAAAATCTTGAATTGCAAATTTTTATGTTGTAAATAATAAATGAATGGCAATCGCTCGACACAAAGTTTTGAAAAAAAAAGCAAAATTAAATACATGTAATGCAAAACTATATGCAGATGTGAAAATATTATTTCAGATAGCATCAGGAATAAGTGGTCAACTTTACGGAAAATTTGTCTTGGTCAGGCTTCAAAAATATCATGAATCTGAATTTTGTTTTCGGACCATGTTATCGTTTTAAAATCCATGTCCACTGACACAAAATAAAATAAAAAGGTTTTACGATCCCGGAATAAATATCTTTTTGTTACTTATTTAAGTTTTGATTTTTCAATTAATTTAATACGTGTCATATCATACATTGTTATCGTTAATCTATATATTTGTCGAAAATGTGCAGTGAAACATTTTACGTAGCTAGTCATATGATAGGTCAGTGTATCCATGGTACGATGACAATCTGCGTTAACGCGCGTTTACTACAAACAGTAAACATGCGTTTACTTTTTACAGAAATAGAAGACGCGTCTTTTTCACGTTAACGCGAAAGTAAACGCGGAAGTAAACGCCCGTATACTCTTTACAAAACTAAAAGACGCACCTTTTTTTTTGCGTTAACGCGGAGGTAAACGCCCGTTTACTTTCATGTCTACTGAAATTTTGGAGTTATCGCAAAGTTAACGCGGCGTTTACATTAAGTGCACGCGATTACACTCGGAGTTAAATTTTTCCGCCCGTCTACATGTAATGCTTAGTCTGCACCATAATGTAAATGGAAACTGTGAAACAAAATGGATCACCAGTACATTATCTACAAATAATTCAGTAGGCCAAAGTCAACAGTCGATTTATTGAAGTTTCTGCCATTGACAGACCCTTTTAATCTACATTTTTATGGAAAATATAGTAGATAGAGTTGTACTGTATATGTCAAAAATGACTAGAAGGACAAGATCTACCATTAAGGCAACGTGACCTAAATCGTCAGTTGACTCCTTATGAGAGTTATTTTCCTTGCATGACTTTTTTTGAACCATTTTGTGTTATTTCTGCGTAAACTATAGTAGATGGTGAGAAACTGAAAAAGTTAAAATTATCAGCTAGACACAAGCGAACTACAAATCTGTCAATCTTGGCGAAATTGGCAGTCTACTCCTTATACGAGCTATTGCCCTTACAGTGGGAGGAGGATATAACATTTTTTCTACTTTGAAAAAAAAAAATGAAAACAACACGTTATAAATTGCATGCGTCCGAAGCGCTTTTCTGGATTTGCCTTCATCAGGAACGCTCAAAGCCGAATATTTGAAAGCCAAGGATGTATAATAACCTAGACAGTTGAAGAGCTATATAACCAAAAAATATTCTCATTGCACTGTTTAAATTTATGCAAAATTGACAGATTATATGATTAATGCGTTTCTGTACAATGCATGAACAAGCGTAGAATCTTAAGGGAAGAATGATGTGAAAAAGTAAAACATCAGTCTGTCTCAACATAAAACATTCTAAAAAATTCTTTGTGCTAATAGTAGCTAAGGTTATGACATATTGCACGACTCGAAGGAATACAGAAGGAGACAGTTGATTTCAACATTATTTAATACAACGACAAAGCAAGAACCGCTATTGTATTATCGAATTTATTAAAAGTGCTTTGTTGATGACACGACTAATAACATATCTTTCTTAAATGTGTCCGTTCATAAATTGAGAAATAATAAAGAAACTAAGGTTCCAACTTTTTTAGGCAAAGATATACGGAGTTTGCTATTTTTTTTAGGTCCCTCTTGGTCATAAAGCTTTCCACGTGTTTCAGTACATCATTGGCTCTAAAAGATTTGGTTTAAAGCCTACCTAATGAAGGAAACTCCAGAAAAACGCCTCAGACGCATACATTTATAAATTTTTATTTACAGTTTTTATATTACTGGATCGGTATAACGGCTTGTGGACTTTTAGTTCACTTGGGTGTCACTTGATCAGTAGTCGGTGCGTCGATACTGACATGATTTATGGCATACTTTTTAAAAAATTGTCCATTAATAAATTTTGAAATTATAACGAAAACAAGGTTTCAACTCCCTAAGCAAAATTGACCTTAGATGGATATGGCTATTTTATTTTTAATTTCCTTTTTATCGTATAGCTCTTTGATTGATTCTGTACTGTTAAAACATCATTGGCTTTCAACTGCTGGTTTTTGGCTTTGAGCGTTCATGAAGAAGGTAATTCAGGAAAGCGCTTCAAACGCATAACATATATAAAGTGTTGTTTTCATTTTTTATTAGGTTATTTTAAGAACTGATATGAGTTAATTTAGAAAAAAATATGCAGTTAAATACAAAGGAATTTGATCCTTCTTTTATTGTGTGTGTTTTTTTATTTTTTTTTTTATAGATTTCAATATCCAACTGAGGATCGTTCAACACCAGAAGTTATAATAAATGTAAACAAGCCAACGGGTGTTGCTATTGATCCAATAGACGACCACTTATATTGGGCAGTAAAAAGTAACCAGATATTCAGATCAAACTTCGATGGAACAGACTCAACCATAATAGTTAATAACGTGAATTTTCCCTTGGATGTAGACCTTGATATTAGCAACAGGTAACTATATGAACTTTTGAAAATAGGTATTATTTAAATTTTGAAAATATGCTTCCTTGCACTTGTGATGAAATAATGTCATAAACAATTTCTTTTATTAAACTTTGTGAATGTTCATTTCCCTGCAGTAACCGTTCAACAAATAAAAATAGAGAAATACCTATTCTTTATAGGAAGGGGAAATTGTGAATTTTCTAAGGTTTAACTTATTTTAAATTTATATTAAATTTGGCAGTAATCCACACATTTAACTCGAAGCCGAACATACGATTATAAAGATTTCACCATAGCTTCAAATTTAATATTATTTTCATTTTGTAGTATCAAGGTACATGCATCGAGCTTATCAAACTGCTTGTAGAAGTGAACAAATGTGTAGTAGAATTTCAGTTTTTGTTGAATAATGTGCGATATGGTTCGTGTTGCCCAGTCTTTGTTGTGTTATGTTTAAAGCTGTTTATCTTTTGGTCATTTTTCGTTTTTTGCTATGGCGTTGTCAGTTCATTTTCGACTTATAAATTTGAATGTCCTTTTGGTATCTTTCGCCTCACTTTCAAACATGTTCACAAAGTTCCAAAATCATGTTCAAATCATTTTGAAATGATTTCATTATCCACTTAACATTTCGTTTTGCATTTCGATTCTACAGCTGACAATCTTCTAGCACCGTTTTAGCTCCATGCCTTTTCTGCTTTTAAAAGTATGCTGAGTATTCTTGGCGTAATGTGGTTTTATGAAATTATTTATCGCGTCTATAAACGATTCTTGCTTTGGGAAAATATATGCGCGCAGGAGCATATTTTTCATTCATGTTTTGGCTTTTGTGAATAATGACTCTGATCAAAACAGTAGGATCAAAACTTCAGATACACTATCATATGATATGTCAGTCAGTTATCTTTCGAACTGTGGCGTTCATATCGCCAACAGGTGAAATGTCGTTTACCTATTAAGAAAGTCTGATGAGAACGTAAAAAGGACATATACTCATGTTTCTATCACCGGTCAAAGTTATAAAGGCATACATCTTTTGCACCTTGAACGGTAGACGATTGTTCAAAATATCGAATTAAAATATGAACCCATGATTTGAAAATAACATTTTACCTGCGAATGTAATAAATAGTCATTACTTTTAGGGTTCCTCCCTTAGAAGTACAGAATGTAAAGTTTTGTCATTTCAACAGATGTTGTATTAGGAATATATTGGGACTTCAACACACTCCTCAGTATTCAAATCTAAATCATCATTAATAAAACATCAATCATTTACTATTGTTATATTGACGAAGGACTTATATTCTTCAGAAAGTAGGTTTTACATTCGTTAAATAGCTCAAATAAAAATATAAAATAAATGTGTATGAAGCAATTATCAAAATTTTAGACTGTACAAACAGGAGAAATGTTTTGCACAACCTTCATCATCATCAGAAATGTATTTGATCATTTTTATTTAGGTTGATGTTCTTCGTAACTGCCTCTAGAGAAATTTGGAAATGCAATTTGAATGGAAGTGAATGTAATGTAGTCGTTGATTCTACCAAGATAATGTTTACTTCCGAACACATAGCATTAGGTAAAAATTACCTCCATTAATTATAAGGAATACTTCAACATTTTCGTATGGGAGATGCGTCAGTGACTGTTGAATCAACACAATTTGAAAGCCCAAGCTAATACGAAGTTGAGGAGAATTGAATCCGAAAATTCCTAAAAGTAATGCCATTTTTTTATGAGACCATATATACAGAAAACTAAAATATTGATCAATATACAATTTTAAATAGATATTAATGAAAAAGCATATTAATCTACCTTCTTCATGAAAAAATGAATGATTAAGACAATGAGACAATGTGACAACTACGTTAATCTTCAATGACCAAAGGATGTGAATTTATCAATTTTCTTTTTGAGAACGTATTTTTTAAACAATTGGCACTGCTATGGCAAATAGCTTTTCTTGCAGACTTGTTCCTTTTTTTTATTTAAAGCAGACTTTATATGCAGTGATTTCTCAGGAAGAAAGAAAAGACGCTAGCATTATCATTTAAATTCACATTCCGATATATAAAAGCTATCATATAACTGAATAATTCAAAGTTTGTTGACTATGTTTAACGCATCTCTCCCATAGAACTTAAAATAAAAGATACCACAGATGCAGTTTAATATGCCTTATATCTTGATATACATCTAGAAATTGACAATGTAGGTCGGGTGAGAACGAAACTTTACGAGAAAGGGATCATTTCATCTTCCCAATTTTGAACTTTTCATTTCTTCTTAGAACATTTGATAGCGCCTGCATATTTAATATATACCTCCCAGTTGATACGATATTCAATATCTTGCTTTCATATCACGATTTTCTTGAAAGACGGTTGCTGCTTGCATGGAAGGAATTTAACCAAGGGTTCCAATCGGTATATTTGAAATAATCCCTTCGAAAGTTTAACGGAAGCTATTCGTGTCACAGATGACCATGGATAAATATTCTTCAATTGTTGTTACCGCAATCCTGTCTTCTTTTCCTCGATTCTGACATCTCAAAATTAGTATACCAACAAATTTGTACTGATCATGAGCAACATGACGGGTACCACCACAACTTACACGTTTGGAGCACGTGATATCACCTCCAGTTTTTAAGAGGAGTTCGTGTTGCTCAGTATTTATTTTTCTATATAGTGTATTTTGTGGACTTGTTTATTGTCGTTTCCCGTTTTTTGCAATTGCGTTGTCAAGATTATTTTCGACGTATTAGCTTTGAATGTCCCCTTAGTATCTTCCAACTATTTTTTTGCCATGCCATCGTTATCACATTGCTTTTTCTTATAGAATGTAGGAGACCTCCAACTTGAGAAACTCATAGTTTTAACAAAATCTTACGTCAAACCTATTTTGTTAGTTTTGGATTGACATCATTTAAAATTTCGGGAAGTCGCCCACAAATTTTTATCGAGATTGCGTCAATTTGTTCTATCATATAATATAATTTGACTGAAGCAGACTACACTGCGATAAAGATGCAAATAAGAAAAACACCTCTGATTTCTGCTATTTGATATTTAATACGTTTTATCACGAGTTGCTTTTAATCAGTATGTGAAAGTATTTCATTTGTAAATGAAATGAAGTATGCATTGTCTTTTCAGACTTTTATGATGACAGGATTTTTTGGACATATATTCACCAATATTCACCAATTTCATCAACATTATTTGACGGAACTGATTATAGGGAGACATTAGCTAGTGCATACCAGGGATATGGTCTTGACTTCAGCGCCACTCATATTTATTATGCAGATTGGTTTAAAGGCATATATAAAATAAAAAAGGCTAATTCGACAACATCTTCACTTTTGTATGGGAGTGTTGTGTCAGCCATGAAAATATTTAAATCTGAAGGTATGATATTTTCATCTAAAAATGCTATTCCACATCATTACTTTGTGTGTTTAAAAAAGTATAAACATTGTAGTATTGCCAGACAGTAGAACTATTATTGGTAAAGTATTACAGTTGTGGCACGAAAAATACCCATCTAGTTCAACCCATTATAGTAGATTGCTACTAAAGTAAAACAATGTTAATGCAAGACTTTTCAACCTAACTTTTTACCTTTTTATTATTTTATTATGCAAAAAATGTAATGTCTTTAGGGTCCTTTATCGTCACCCGAGCAGTGCAGTTTAACTAACATATGTCTATTCTTTGTATTTAACATGTTTGAGTGACTAAATTGTACATGTTTGCACAGACAAACGGGAACACCACGATTGTCAATGGCACTCATTAATGCGAATTCGTCTATACTATTACTAATATCTATTTGGATGATTGGTTGTTATTTGCTTAACTTTCAATGGCTAATACCACCATTCGAATGTTATTACTTATGCAACTATGGATACATAAGATATGAGACAATATTACTTTGAATCGTCTGTGGAATGAAACAAAAACAGGAGAAAACAATGTTACAGCAATATGGTAGAAAAAAAAGTAAAATAACAAAAATACAGAACTCAAAGGAAAGTTCAAATCGGAAAGTCCCTTATCAAATGGCAAAATCAAAAGCTCAAACACTTCAAACGAATGGAAAACAACTGTCATATTCCTGACTTGGTACAGGCGTTTTCTGGTGTAGAAAATGGTGGATTAAACCTGGTTTTATAGCTTGCTAAACCTCTCACTTGTATGACACTCGTGTAAAATTCCATTATATTGACAACAATGTGTGAACAAAACAAACAGACATCATATGTGAAAATGTCAAAAATAGGGGTACAACAGTCAACATTGTGTTATAATCTTAATCACTATAAAAACCAAAAAATATGTTAACAAAGAAAAACAAAATGGCATATAGACAAAGCACATAAGCAAAAATGAAAAACAAGAATACTAAAAATGACAACAGCACAACAACACAATGGCGGGATGCATAAATACCGAGCCACGCCAAAAAGGATATTGAATAAATAAAGGCAACAGTAGTATACCGCTGTTCGAAACTCATAAATCGATAGAGATAAAATCAAATCCGGATTACAAACTAAAACTGAGGAAAACGCATCAAATATAAGAGGAGAACAACGACACAACAAAAACACAACATTCAAATGTAACACACAGAGAAACGAACTATAATATAACAATGGCCATTTTCCTGACTTGGTACAGGACATTTTAAGAAAAAAATGGTGGGTTGAACCTGGTTTCGCGGCATGCCAAACCTCCCGCTTTTATGGCAACGTCAAACACAACACCAAAACGACAACATCACATGACAGGACCACCATACAAATAAATGGGAAAACATATAGGACAAAGAAACACACGAATAATAGCTAGCAGAAGGTACTAGGCATAAAATTCAATACGCCAGACGTGCGTCTCTTCCACACAAGAACAACCAGTGACGCTCAGATAAAAAAAGTTTGAAAGCCAAAACAAGTACAAAGCTGAAGAGCACCGAGGACCAAAACTTCCAAAAAGTTGCGCCTAACACGGCCAGGATTTTCTGCCTGGGACAAGAACATCCTTATTATTTAGAATAATTTATAATTTTGCAAACAGTAAATTTTATAAAATGACTATATAATAGATATACATGATAAAACCAAAGTGGGGACTAACTACAGAATAAAAACGGATACATTACATAAAACAACTTAATCCAACATATAAAAATACACAGCCGTATATCATGTTATGGAGGGGTATTTGCGAAAAATACCAGTCAAGGGAAATTAGGTCCCAAGACTGGTATTTTTCGCAAATACCCCTCCATAACATGACATATCTGTTTAAATACACCGAATAGAGTTTGATTGAAACTCTCTGTACAGGTGAAGGGAAATCTTTTTTTTACTAGTAAGCTGTAATCCAATAACATGTTTATGCACAATTTTGAGGATAATTAGAGATTATCATAGTACCGATATAATTATTAAGGGGATTTTGAGGCATATTCATCGGCAGTGGTGAAAAACAGGCAAATTCGTTGGAAATCATGAAAAAAGGTTAGAATATGCGAAACATACACTGGCTACCAACCAATCAAAATCCGGCATTCTTATATAAGGTGTAATTATACCAAAAATGGACTAAACAGTAAAGGTTAATAATTTAGAAAGACAAATAAAAGAACACTATAACACGTAATAAAGATGATAAACAAGGTCAGTACCTAGAATCTTTACTTCAAGACCATCATGTATTTTTTGTGAAGTTAATACGGAATATTTATCAACAAGGTCTTGGTACCTTCCGATGAACTTTTTTTAGAAAAACGACGAGACGTTCTTTGACATAACCCTGTTCATCAACCTTCTGCTCAGACTCTGGTGATGTTTTAGAAAGTCTGAGTAGCAGCTGCAAGCTTTTGAATACCGAATGAGTTGGGAAATGTATATCCCATATGCAGGTGAAGTTGGTATATTGCTATAAAAAAATTATTGATCCATTGTTTTGTTTTCTACGCTCAATGTTAAATATTTAAACGAGGACAAGATCAACATTTTTTTGATTGTGCGAATATGGAGAAAGGAAGACAATTAGAAAACAAGTACACGTTTGATTAGATAAAAACAGTACTATAAAACAAATCGCCATGTGCCACCTCCGAAGAGCTGTCGTTAAAATAAAACATTCAGGGAACAAGCAATTGATCTGACACAGGCATAATGTTCAACAACTACAGACCCGGCAAAACAGTTCTACTTCTAGTCAGAAATCCAGGTTGTCCAACTCATAAATGAAGATGTATTCTTCATATCTTTGCTACACTCAAAGGGGTCGATAATGGTTCGATCCCATACTGATTTAAACCAAAGACTTTTAATATGGTATTTTCTCTTTCTCCGCAAAACATGCGGCATTATGGTAATGATCAAATACTAGGTGGCTCGGAATAACTAAAATGCATTTTAGCAAGGTGATATGTCCTCCTGTTGACTGTAACAATTTGAGCTATAACGTTTACGTGTCTAGTAAAAAGCAGGATATACTGGTGTATTATTGGTAACATGTTATCATCTATAGTACGGATGTATTTGTTGCATATGAACGTTAGGTTGCTATCAATTCATCAATCACATAATAATCTGTGAGTTTCTACTTTTCTTTTCACCTTTTTTTTACTTAGATGAATGCTTTACATACAAATTAATAGAAAAACAAGAGGAAAGGTCAGCAGACTTTGAAACAGAAATGTCAAACTATATTCCAATTAGTGACGAAAATTTAGAAGAAGCATGGTATAGGATAAAAAGTGAAAACGGAGATCAAATTCCAACATACCCACCTGGTGCTTTTCATTGCGGGACTAATTATCCTGTTTGGATGAATGGTAAGAAAGGTGTCAATGGTAAAAGTAGTGTAATGTTCACTATATCAAAAGAAAGAAATTGGAATATTAACTACAATAAGCAAAGTAAGATAGTACTTTAGGTATTCAGTTAACTTATAAAAAAGAAAAGATTGCTACGCCATAGCGACAAGCCTCCTGCTGCTTATAGAAAAGATTTCTGATGCTTTCTTAGAAAAAAAAACGGATATACAGATTACGGTGTCAACCCAGTTTGCAGAAATTGCTATGATCAGCTGTAATTGCCATGACAATACAGATTTTCCTGTAAAGTTACACTGAGTGTTGAGTAAATTGTAAGGCAGTTTCAGGCGTCACTATATATGTTTACAACAAATCTCACTTAATAAATGTATGAAAGCTTCTACTTATTTCAACCCGTGCTAGCCCCCATGAGTAGTCAAGGTCGTTAAACACCCCCTAGTAATTAATTATGTCCTCAGAGGTTGTGTATTCACCAAGTGTCTTTATAAGATAGGAGGCATCAACATGATCCGAAACATTCCTACTAAGATGGAAAATGTTTTGATAACGGCATCAGTGGAAAAGCGTTCACAAGCGGTCATTATGCTACAGTAAGCCAAAAATGGTGAAAATAACAAATTCCGCAATTATTGTCATATTTATAAACGGTGTTACGTCTCAAAACTCTAGAAGAGGTGGTCAAATCAAAATATCAGTACATTATGTTCATCTCTATTTAACTTTGCACCAGTATGCCAAGTCCCCTGCTTTAAGCACAAATTGTCATATCATTATGGCTGTACAGTGCGGTCTTATACGTATAATGATAAGTGATCTCTCAAAATACAAAAGCTTTCAGAAATCTCAGAGAAGTAGTGCTGATAAGGCGTCATTATGCTTCAATTGGTTTCAACATGATCAAAGTATCTCATAAATAGGAAAATAAAAATGCAATATATAATTTTAGTCTAGTTTAGTTGTCCTATCAACATTTCTTCTGTTTTTTTTCCATCACATTCCCTTTCATTCATGTGAACAGAAGGCTTTAAAGAAATTACGGTGATGTTTAAAATTAACTAACTAAAACCACTAATAGTTATGCCAAAAAAATCTAATAAATGATATTAGAGTACTATGTTTTCTTTTGAAAGTGCTTGTACCAACTTAGGAATATGACAGTTGTTTTCCGGTCGTTCCGTTGGTTGGTATAGTCGAACGTTTGGTTTTGTCAGGTTTTATGGATTTCCCCGTTTTGACTTTATATTGGACTTCGGTATTTTTTAATACATTTCTTTATTTTTAGGAACATTTCCAATCGTTTCTGATGGTAATTTGACAGTTGCAGCATGTCTTCAAACAGAGAACAGCACATGTGAAACGTCTTTTAATGTTCAAATCAGAAACTGTGGAAATTATTTTATTTACTTTTTACAGAACACTACAAAAAATGCAGCTTATTGTTTTGGTAATACTTTATTTTTAATATATATATCACATTTATCAATTGATCAACAAAATGTTGTTTTTTCTTACATTCCAAAGTTTAATACATTATGCGTTTATATATATATATATATTTATGTTTTTTTGTGGATTTGTGTGCATTAATTTCCTAAGAACTTTATTTCATACTGAGGAAAGGGATTCATAATCTTTTTATGGTTGTTGACATTTCAGTTTTAATGAATTGAAATGACGATTCTTGTGTTTTTCTTTTCTACAAAACGTATAGCGTTTTTGATATAATTAGAAAATAATGTATTTTGAATTAAAACAAATTATATCTTGGAGTAAGATCATTATAAAATGTAAATTAATGTCAATATGGTTCTTTCTCTCCTCCGATCACCTGAAGATTTGAAACGTTATCTGACCTCCGCGAATACTTAAAGACTTCAAAAACAAAAATATCCTTATCTTCGAGGAATTTAGCAAATTATTTTTATTGGATGGAGAAAACCTTACAAGATACATTAAGATTTACATAATACAAAAGAAATGAATTGTCTGCTTGTACAAAAGAGTTACAGGGAAACATAAGAATTCGATATTAATATCCGAGATAAATCATAACAGCAAGATTTAGAAAAATTGTCTTTGCTTTTTGATAAAATATCGCTGATCCTTTTCATTATTTATTAATTTTAACTTAAGGTAATGGACCAGTTCTTTGTCAAGATGGGCTGTCATCTGAATCTGGATACTATCCCGGATGTTCATGTAAGTGATTAATTATTATTATAAGTACTAAATTTCGTGACAAACATGTAATCGGTGTGTTGTCCTTCAAGAACAATATTTTTTGAATACATATTTTTTTAAGATGTTTGTTGACAATGCATCTAGTAATGGGATAATTTTTGGATTTTTAGCGTATCTGATAAAGGTAAATTCCAAAAAACGTTTCCAAATGTATTCAGCATTTCTTACATTTTTAAAAAAGTATCGGCTTTTTGTTAATAACGTTGTACTTTGTAAATTTAATTTTTTAAATTTAAAATATGAGCAAATTCTTTAATCATATTGGTTTTTTACAAGGTGGTTTCCAAAATGTCAGGAATTGGGATGCTTATTTCCTGGATTTTTCTCACTAGATCAAAAATCTGTTGTTTAGCTAAATTATTAATAAAAATAATAATAATTATAATAATAATAATAATAATAATAATAATAAAAGTAAACGACGAGTATTTTGGATATTTCCTTGACGGAAATTTGATGATTGACATAGGAGATTATACTGGTAGTTATTAAGTTATTAGGTTAGGAAAATTGCTCCTATACGTGATTAAAAAATTACATAGCATACATGATGAATAACATGCGATTTGATATTTTGTTGGAATATATTATACATATATCTATGTCCAATGAACAACTGAATTATGTAAACATGTTTAAGCGTTTTAATGTGTCCTTGTGGGTAAGCAGGAAATTTACTTATTCATATTTGGACCGAAATAGACAAAATGCTTTTGTAATGGTACTTTTCATCTGTTTCGCTTCTTATACATCCTTGGCTTTCAAATATTCGGCTTTGGGCGTTTCTGATGAAGGTAAATCAAGAAAAGCGCTTCGGACGCATGAAATTTATAACGTGGAGTTTTTATTTTGTATTCTTGTACATGTTTACATTATTTCTTCCTTTACCCATCCTCATGCCATATTATGCTGATATCATAGCAATATACCAGATGGGAAATTCCTCATTCGCATATTTAAGATCATGAGATCTCTCTATTTGTCCCATGAAAATATGCATCAAAATTACCAGGTTTATTATTTAGTACTCTAAACAATCTCGTTCAAAATATATAAGACTCATTGGCGCTCAATCAAAACAGTTGGAAAGCCAAAGCATATATGAGTTGAAGAGCACTGAATACTAAACAATATAAAATCGAGTCAAATCAAGCTAAGACAATAAACT
Source organism: Mytilus californianus (assembly GCF_021869535.1). NCBI lineage: Eukaryota > Metazoa > Mollusca > Bivalvia > Mytilida > Mytilidae > Mytilus > Mytilus californianus. The sequence continues at coordinate 3,445,047 of NW_026262581.1, forward strand.
ATTTTGCGGGCAGACAAAAAACTTTTTCAGTAAATGACACTATTTAATGATATTTCATGTCAGCACAGAACTCCTCAGATGGTTATACCCTAGGGGACGATATGTCAACCAGCTGTGGTTTAAAAATCCTATCGAAAAAACTGATGATAATTTAGTACGCAAAATGCGCTTTCCATTTACATAAAAGTTATCCGTGGTGCTAAAGTCAAACCAGTTGGAAGGCCAAACCAATGACAAAGTTGAAAAGCATTATACACAAATCAAATCCAAAACGTTATGACAAATCTGTCTCAGTCATTTATATCTGGGGTGTAAAACCTTGAATATTCGAATAATTTAAAAATGTAATGATCAGTAAATGTCCAAAAATTACCGTAATATCCATACATAGGATATACAGGAAAATCGATCATAAACATTTGAGAAGACTGATTTTAAAACATTATTTTGAAATATTGTGTAAAAAAATGAAAACAACACGTTTAATAATTTTATGCATCCGAAGCGCTTTTCTGGATTTACCTTCATCAGGAACACTCAAAGCCAAACATTTGAAATCCGAGGGATGTATAAGTACCGAAACAGTCTGTACTATTATTTGTCTGTTTGTCTTTTTATTTTTGGACATGGCGTTGTCAGTTTGTTTTCGATCTATGAGTTTGACTGTCCCTCTGGTATCTTTCGTCCCCCTTTTTGAAGAGCTATATGACAAAAATACCTAAAACAAATAGCCAAATTCATCTAAGGCCAACTTTGCCTGAGGGAGTTGAAACATTAGTTTCTTTATAATTTAAAAATTTATAAACGGACAATTTTAGAAAGGTTTGTTAAAATATCACAAGAGGTCAAAATTAGCAAACTGCATTTTAATCATAAGCCAACCAGGATATTTTATCTCATATTCAATTTTGTTGGTTGGTCTAGTTTGATTCAAAAATCGCCTATTTCCAGAAACTATTATTGTTTTGATTAAGCTTAGCTTTCTTACCGGTAATAACCCTTTACAGGTATCGCTTGGCGGCAAAAAGGGAATAATTATTTTTAGAATTTTTTGTTACCAACAACGAACAGAATCCGGATTGTCATGCTTTCACAGCACTAGTTGGTTTATCAATGTCTTAGAGTACGGACATACATTAATGTGTGGTTATAAATGCGGAACCAAAAAAAAAAGTTTTTATTTAACTGACCTCCCTTTGATCTGATTTACAGAAAAAGCAGAGTAGGAAAGACCGTTTCTGTTTTTTTTCTAAATAAGCGTTTGAAAAGAAGTTTGAACTGCAGTCGGGTCAATAGTCATTGCAAATAACACACATACTTGAACATATTTTGTTTTTGTATTAGGGAGGGTTTACATAGCATGATTTTGTAAGGTATTTTTTGACATGCATAGCAAATAATGATATGTAAAGAGTTTACGACTAAGCAATGATATCAATGTCTTATAGACATTCAGATAACGACTCGTTCTATTCCTCATGTCAAGGCATGGTCTATTCACCAATCAAAGGATAAACCCAATTTCACCAACATAACTAATATTATCGTTTTTTGATTTGGTTATGGCGTTGCGTGTTTTAATTCCACTTATATTTTTTGTTTGCCTCTTAAAATCTCCGCCATCCTTTTTGTATGGTAATATTTTTATGCATACTGAAAACACAATCTGTTTCTCATCCCTAATTGATATACGCAAATCACCGTCTTGCGATAATGATATTGAATGAGATGGTAAGAAGGCTATTTTAATTGTTATTTATTTAATATTTTCTTTCAGCATCATTTCCCACTGAAATTGTCACACCATATGTTAATGCTTCACTGACTCAGGGTCAAAGTGAAACTGGTTCTTCGTCTGGTCTTGTACCCATATTTGAGTGTAAGTTTGATGATATACCAAATGGAACTTATGTGTATGATATTTTCTGGTTTATAAATGGAATCAATGTTACCGAGCATAAGAATATACCGTTTGATAACCTTGAAAGTACAGTGCTTAAGGATTCGGAATGGACAAACATCTTTACTATGAATATGGAGGTAATTATTAGCAAATTAATTCATTAGACTGTGTTGCTTTCTTGTGGGTATCTGATTAATGGGTTAAGGGGGAAACTTAAAACAAATAAATAAAAAAATAATTGTAGTCGTCTTGGCATTATATATATCATCAACTTTTTATCAATCATTATAATACCAAAAAATTGTAAAAAGGACAATTTTCCCCAGACATAAAACAAAATCAATTTAAAATAAAATGTTTCGAAACATGAATAACCGCAGTAGTTAAATATACTATTTAAAAAAATTAGAACGAAAATCTATATGAAATTGTAAATAAATGTTACATCGATTTAATTTTTAGGTAACGTGTTCTGTCCGACTGCGATTCATTGCACGTTCCGTTCCAAGTCCATTTCATCGAAGCAAAATCTTCTATGCCGGACTCTATGTAAGTATTAAACTTGAATTCGTTTCGGTTTTATAAATCAATTTGATTAATTGTAATAGTTTTCCACTGTCTATTAAGTTAACACTAGCACGTTTCTTTAAATATGCGCGGAAAATAAGTTCCCTTTTATTGTTGGCATTTGTTCTTATTTTTTATTTCGTTTCCTCATTTATAGAAGAGCAATAAAACAGTTTAAAGTAGCAAATAAAATTCTCATTAGATTGTTTGTATAGATTTTTGTTCAGAGAGTTTTGTAGTGTATTTGTGAATACAATTAACTTATTGTGAATACCAGGATTAAAATTGTGTACGGTAGACGCGCGTTTCGTCTATAAAAGACTTAAATATAGATTATGAAGTGCTATGTAAACCACACAGTTGTGAGTATGTAAGTGCTTATATGCCTTGGGAATTTTCAATGTTCCAGGGAGTGCTTTACATATACATAAAACAATATGCTTATATCTGTACCAATGCAGAAATATTGTTAGTTGATTCAATGCTATGGATTTTCTTCGATTACATAAGTCTTTGAAAGTTTTATGCTTTTGTTTTGAAATATCTAGGCCCTGATCATCACTGAAAAGACATAGCTTGTCAGAATACAAATCTGGTGGGACAAAATTGATACCGTTTAATGTGATTGTCGCTGTCTTGACATGTTTTTACTTTGTTTTTTGATTTTTTGCTATTGTTTTGTTGCTTGTTTTGACGTATTAGATATTTGGTGATGGTGCAGATTATGTGAAAGACTCTATAACAAGGTCAATTTACTATTGTAATACGTTTTGGCCAATATTCCTTTTCAAAATGTCGCATTACGAGCGTTTAGAGTCCCATTTGTGTTACCTAGTATATGTTTTCTTGTAGTCGCATTGGTATTTACCACACCCTTTGGTTCGTTAATTAAGATAAATCATACGTAAACTTATTGACATTTACTGCATATATATGGTTCAATTTTTTGTTGTAGCCTGAAAAGTATGAATATACTGTTATTGAAGGAGAATCTGTCGATATTGCGTTCACTCAAACCGTTCCTGTTGCATGTTTTACATCGAACCATGGATTTCAAAAAAAGTTTTGTACTAAGGACGTGTATACATTTCAGCCTCCGAAAAATGGACCTGTATGCTCTAATAATATTGCAAACAGAGACATTGTATTTAATGCTGAGTTTTGTGGTATAAAGTTGGAAAGCCTTGACTGGGAGAATACAAAATACCTGAGAGTATACGGGTTTAGTGATGGAATATACAATCATCAGGACAGATCGACGTATATTCGTCTTTCAACAAATACAATCTCTGCCTTTCACGACATATGGACAAATCTTAGTCTTTCTGAAATAAAGGTAAGACGACAAGTGAACGATTTAGACCGTAAAATTTCACAATCAAATAACTATAAGATCATGAGGAAAAAAAAATAAACAATAAAGCATTACCGTAACATAAATTGTAAAGGAGAGGCGAAAGACACCAAAGGGACATTCAAACTTATAAGTCGAACCAACAGACAAACAAATGTACACAAAATCACAACATAGAAAACTAAAGACTGAGCAACACAAACCACACGAAAACCGGGGGTGATCTGAGGTGCCCGAAAGGATAGGCAGATCCTGCTCCTCATGTGGCACCTGTCGTGTTGCTCGTATAAGTACAAACTCGGTGAAAGTCGGTAGGTCACATTCGAAAAAAAGGGGACGGGATTGTAGTTATGACAGTTGGAACATATCCGTCGTCATCTGTGAAACAGATATTCCATAAAGATTAGAACATGTAAAACAGAATCAATATTTGCATCCTAAATTAAGACGAAACTATCTTAGTTAAAACAGATGATCAACGATTTACTTACATCACCTCAACTTACTAACTATAATCTAAGGATTTACTCTGCTATATTAAAAAAATAGGTTAGGAGGAATTGGGTTCTATGTACGCGGAAGAAGGTAAAAGAAAACTAATGTCATTGAATATTGTTCGTTTTTTGCCCACATGGTTTGCACAAATATGATGGATGTAAAAAACCCTATCTTTCTATTTGAATACCATTTTTACCAATTGTAGTTGTAATTTGAGCTATCATATTATGTTGATGTGTCGATGTTAATAGTTTATAAGTATACTTGTCTGAATTGTGTTTTTGTTCTAGTTGTAGAGCAGAGACACGTTACGAAAATGTCGCTTATTCAAAGAATTAACCTTTAACACTTCATCATGTTTTTTTTTAAATGATAGTTCAGTATTAATAGTCAATATAATTCTTTGTTGTCAGCTTTTTCTATGTTGCCATGGGTTTAAATTTAGTTTAAGTTATACATAAATAGTACTATAAGAAAAACATATCTGATTACGCCATACTCATGAAAATACTTGAATTATGTACAATTTCAAGATTCTTAATTTGAACAGTTTACATAGTCTTCCCGAATTATTTGCCCTATACATATTTATTTCCTACCAATTTATCTAACATTTATATCGATGTGCCACGTGGTTGTCTAAATGTTTGTATTGGTTTTTTGCATTTTTCAATATGATAGTACATGTTTGATTTTTTTGCCTGATTTATTTTATTAATATTATCCATGGCTATGTTCTTCAATTCAAAGTTGTGGCGTGAACGTCAGTTTGCAAAGAATTCCGCTCAAACAGGTACAAGTGCCGTCTTAAACTTGCTGTGATATGAGAGATTTTTATTGTTTCGTGTTGAAGGACTCACTGTGACTTTGACATGAAGAACAGCATAACAAGGGCTGTTCCATTGCTTTTTGTGTATTTTGCTGTGCATTTACTGATTTTGTGTCATGGATGGATGCCCCATATCCTTTCTTTTCTATTATTAACAGACAAAAAAATTACAACAATGATTGGTCTTGAATAATTGTTTATTATTATTCAACAACACTGTAAACATTGATTGTCTGAAATTTGTATTTTAAATACAATTTTCCAATGCATGCTATACGCTAAAGCAAGATCTGGAATGGACTTCAAACAGTCAAAGCTACCTAAAATCATACAATCGAATACTGTGACAATAAGATGGAAAGAATGTTCAGGAATTCTATTACAAAGATGTCGTTATCATGGTTTTCGATGATTTTAAAGAACAATTGATATATTATTAATCCTAATTTCTAGTAGTGAATTGGTGAATGAAAGTTTGTTGGAGAAGTGTTTGAAAAAATAATCTAAATCTAGTCCACAGGTGATAAAATATGTGTTATGACACAGAAATGTTTTTTCTATACAATTTGCATTAATAAACATAATTCATACCGATATAACATGTTACTTTTATTATTCTTCCCTTAGTTTATTTAGTTTGTATTTACATTGTATCATAGGTCAAATTTATTTGTTCAGTGTATGTTCACTGGTGTTAATATGTCCTTTGATTGAGTTAAGCTATTTTAGTTGATATTTTATAGTGTGTCTTTCTATGTTGTGATGCTACACTATTGTTTAAGAAAAAGGGTGAAGGTTTGGTACCATTAAAACGTTTAAACCCGCTGCATTTGTTTGCACCTGTCCTAAGTCAGGAATCTGATGTTCAGTAGTTGTCGTTTGTTGATGTGGTTCAATAGTGTTTCTCGTTTCTCGTTTTTTATATAGATTAGACCGTTGGTTTTCCCGTTTGAATGGTTTTACACTAGTGATTTTTGGGGCCCGTCATAGCTTACTGTTCGGTGTGAGCCAAGGATCCGTGTTGAAGACCGTACTTTGACCTATAATGGTTTACTTTTATAAATTTTGACTTGAATGGAGAGTTGTCACATTGGCACTCATACCACATCTTTTAATATCTATAAATCCGAAAAACAATCAACTCTTCTTTGTATATTTATGAATACTTTCCGTGAGTTATCATAGGAATCTCTGGTAATTCTGATGTATTCTGATCGAATATTTATGTTAAACAGTCCCAAGAAAATTAAATACGATAACGTATAAAACTATGCACAGAGTAGCGATATTGAATCGTGTAGAAACCAGTATGTTTTGTCATACTCTGCAACAAGGTATTGAATTTGATACCAATGACACAGCAAATAATCAAATGTTTTTAATTGATGATGTAGTTTTCTTGCATAGGAAAGTCACATTGAAATGCGGGTTTAGAGAAGAATAAATGTCTGTAATACTATGCGGTATGGGTTTTGCTCATTGTTGAAGGCCGTACGGTGACCTATAATTGTTAATTTCTGTGTCATTTGGCCTCTTGTGGAGAGTTGTCTCATTGGCAAACATACCACATCTTCTTTATATTATCATTGAATATCGTCTTTTCACGAACAATTGCCAACATCCTTTATTCTAAACCTACCAATACGTTGAGATGCAAAAACTATTTTAGTTATTTATTTAGTTTGAAGTATTATGACATGTTTGCTTATGGCAACATTGAATTCAGGTGCTAGTTGATCGCCTGCCTTGTCGCTAATGATGTCCATGATGTTCATCGACAGTTTGATGGAGGTTAAAACATTTGTTTCCTCCAATCTATCAATAAAAGAAGGAAAAAATGTTTTGATATCGAGTTGACTGCAGTATACACACAGTTGTTCTTGGAATTTCTCTTGACTAGCGGAAGTACCACACATGCTAAGAGTGCGTCCGTTTGACAATAAGGGATGTAAAAATACACATCCAAGTCTAGCTTGAACGGTGACGTTAAATTCTATTTATCGTGTTGAAAGATTGCCACTCTCTCCTGCACGCCGAGGAACCCTTGCATTAATAAATCATGATCAGAAGCACAAGCCCAGTGCTTTCGGTCGTGAAACTTTTTTCCGTTCTCAGTACTCGGTATAAATAATTTGTAGTAGACAAACAAATTCCAGTATTCTGATTGGCGAAATTCTGCGTCTGAATACGATAACTGTTCTCAATCTTTTTATGACCGCAAGGCCTAGAATAGCTTCTCCATATGCAGGTGCTGGAATATTGCTTCATAAAAATGTAAAGATCATTATTAGAAAATTAACATAATTTCTTTTTTCGTATAGCTTATTTCTATGCTGATGCTCACCGTTAAGTTCTAAAAGTCAAGCTATTTAGCAGTCGTACTATGCCTCATATCGGTTATCCTGATCCGAAACCACAGAGGGATTCGAATCCCGAAGAGCAATTATTGAAAACTTTGTAACGGTAGGTAAGTAAAATCAGGATCTGGTTTCCACGGAGTAATTATGCTCCTTGGGAATATGATCCAGATTTTATCTACCCATCGTTACAAAATTTTCATTAATTGCTCCTCGAAATTCGGACCAGGATGCACAGTGTGGTCTGTGTTATACTTTATTACAAATTAAATCGGAATGTGAGATCAAAATTGTCACCAACCTTCAAAATATTCAGTGAAAAGCCAATTTTCAATATAGCGGTACGTGAAATTAAAGAAAAGTTTGCTACCTTTCATTCTGTTAAAAAAAGCCAATATTAATAAGAGATTGTCTGCGAAGCGAAACAATTAGTTTCCATAGGTAGCCAGTGGAAAACCGCATTTACCAAGTTTAACAAATGTAGTGCCAAGGTTATGTTATGAAGTAAATAGATAACAAATCATTTAGTATTATCGTTTTCAACCATTTGCAGCTTTTTATTAGATTTGAATCAATTTTGGAAAGAGTAAAACTTCTATTTTTACGTTAACCACATATCATGAAAAAATGTACTATCAAAAATACCGTACTCATAGGTAAATTTAAAACAGGAGGATGTCAATATACCTGACAAAATCAAACGATATATCACCTTGGTACAAACATTTTATGCGAATAAACGGGGAATAAACCGACGAAATTATTACCATAGCTCAGCATTTTAGCGGACCAGAATTTAGAATACATATTTGTCCATTATATTGCATTATAGTTTAACGTTATATATGTTCAAATATTTTTACTGATCGTGCATTTACCATTTTAGGTCACTGATGAGCGGTGTAATATCTATACCCTTCAATCTGTTACTTGAAAAAATGCATATCTATTTCTAACTTTGAATATTTAACAGATGCCGTCTTATATCGGACAATGTCAATGTAAAAACGATAATTTGTGTATAGGCCTTGTATCAAATATAGGCGGTCAACACGTGACGTCACAATATCAATTGAATTATCTTTTATCTATAGCAGGTATGATATATTATGTTACGTAGGAACTAAACAACTGTTTGATTCTATTAATTGCTTGCATTATTCTGTTCCTACCAAAGGTGAACGTTTTGGATAAGGACTCAACGATGACAGGTCGATTATGCCAGGTCTATAACGATCCTCATTTTCGTACATTTGATGGAAAAGTATACCATTATATGGAAGTTGGAGAATTTGTTTTATACAGGAACAGTAAAGGACCATACTGGGTAAAATATAATGTTAGTTAATTGGCGGAATCAGAAGATAGGAGACAAGGGGAAACTCTTCCTTAACATCAACATTATAAGTCAAAAGAAAGTGTTTATCTCACTACTTCCCCCTGTTTACTTTTCATGTTAAATTTGTTAAAAAACAGCTGGATATTTTGAATTTTTTCTAAGGGTTGGAGTTTTGCTTCACAAATCCAATTTGTTTCTTGTCAAATGTTTGTTCCTCCTTCAAATGTAGTTTTCTGTCTATATTTGGGATATTTCATTGTTTCTTTAAAAATCTTAAGATAGTGTCCGTTCTTTGACATACTTGGGTCTTTTACATCTTTGGTATGAATGTATGAAAAAGTATTCGGTTGCATCGTTTTTTAACTTGTTTTTTAAATCTCAAAAAATAAAATAACAAAATATTTGGATAAAAAAAAAAAAAAAACATCTAGTCAGATAAAATATTTCAATTGTAGGATTATACTGACACTTTGGATACAATGATTTCCGCAGTTGATATACACAGGATAATTTTTTTTAACAAAACATTGATTGTACCAGTTTAACTGAAAGTGGCATGACTTTTTACAAGCATGTCATAAAGGGACTTGTCATTTTACGGGTGGAGGTATGATAAGGATCATTATTTTGCCCCTGAAGTTGCAAAAATGTTATACTTATTCAAGCTTTTCAAAATTTTGTTAATTTTTTTGATAAATGAACAGGTAAATATAATATGGACACTAAAGTGGAATAACGTCTCTTGTGATATCACAATGACGTCATAAACATGTCGAAATTTACATAGTTGACCTTAAATGGCCATTAAACGCATAGTTTTTTGGTCAAAATGTATATTAGCAACATATACTCATTAACATCTTAGTGAAATACATTGTGTAGCAAAATATCTTAAGGGTAAAGTTGTTACTCACATCTAATTACAAGATACAAAAATGATGCTATTTTGCCAGTTTTTGCTGTTTTGCACTTAATATTAGAAGTTTGAAACCCTTATTCGAATCTGCTACACAAAATTCAAAAATATAAATACGGATGTCCGACAGACAAATGTCTCATAAACATCTGAAGGAGGTTTTTAGTAGATATATAATATTTTTTTTAATTTTCAAATCCAATCAGCCAAAACAGTGGCCTGATCGTATCTTCTGCTTAGATATCATCATGACAAAGAGAAGAGACCTATTGTTACGGTCAAACAAATATAATACAAAGAAAATTTGTGTTATCATAACAATTCAAATTTTTGCTGCACAGCACATCCTCATTTTGCATATTTTCTCGGATCTTCTCTGGTTCAGCTTAAGATAAAAGGATTAAAGAGGTGTTTCTGTGACATATGCATCCACAAGAAATATAGATTGGGTATTTTGTCAACTGAATAAAACCGGGACTTTTTTTAATCTTTTTTGCATAACAATATTATCATGAGCAACACGACGGATCCACATATGGATCAAGAACTGCTTACCCGCTCTTTTTTTATCAACTTATATCAACTTGCTGTTTTTCTAGTTGTTTTTTAATATTAAGACAGAAAAACATAAATATTACGTATGTCCGCCGTTCGACGAAGGAAGACATTATGTTTAAGTAGTGTTTCTACTTCTGCTTCTCATACAACCCTATCCGGGCTATAAATTTTAATCTATTAAAACTGTCCTTTACTATTATTACAATAAGACGGTGTATTGCATACCATCATATTTGTCATTTGACCTTGACTTATGACTGAAAGGTAAGCAAATATGCAATTCTATAATGATTTCGAGTCTGGAACATGGCTTTTATTCACGTCTGTTTCATATCACCAATAACTCTGTAGCCCGGTTTTAATAGCTGATAAAATATAAGTAAATAATTTGGTGAAGTTGCGTGAAGCATTTGACAGACCCAGCAATATCACGTTGCTTGTAAGGACAGATATGTAATTCGGTTATCCAGTAGAGTGAATGAAGATCCCGTTTTTCATCTTTGGTTAAAATTCTAAAGTAACATAAATTATTTCTACGATTGTTAAGGATTTCCTGTAAAAACCATTTCCCGAGGGCTTATTTTCAATTCGTCATTTGGCCGTAAAGAAGAAGATGAACAGATTGACGACATACCACCGACGTAATGGCAATAAATCAAACTGATAAGTTGATAGTATCAGCCTATATACGATGAAATACGAAGAAATTGTACTAATTTGCTCTTCATAAAGTTAAGAATTAAAATACAGAATGAAAAATTTCATTCCGGTCGGAATGCTTATTTCTGATTTACTTTTATTTAGTTTAGATAATAAAATATTAAAGAACTGACCGAAGGGTGAATAGTAAAAAAAAACTTTCAAGGAAAGAGATTTACTTTGCTGTTATTTAAAAATGTAAAATGTGCTGATGAAAAGGTTGAGACAATAGTCAATAATATTTTAAAATGTAACACATATGATACTGCCTTGCGTTACCAGAGGTTTTGTGACATCATTTGATTGCAACGTCATATGCTTAAATAACATTGTTCTTGACCAAATAGTACATTCAACTTTATTTTTAAGATGATTTATAGTTCTAAAATAATTACAATTCTTACAAACCTAACTTATATGATTTAGCAAACACACATGCACTTGTATAAGAATTTTTTTTCCCCTAAATACCTTAATATTAAGGTATATAGGAAAAAAACATTTCTGAGACAAGTGCCTGTGTGTATTAAGGTATATAGGAAAATATTTTTCTGAGACAAGTGCCTGTGAGCAAACAGTAATTAATATTACAATACCAGTATCACTTCTATTTTGTAAATAAGCTTTAAAATGCATAGAATTCCAATTTAATGTATAACTCGATATGTCGATTTAGGTACATTCTTTGTTTACAAATTGTGGTTTCGGCTGGAAAGGGTCATCTTGTCTCTGTGGAGTTGCCATTAGAAGTCGGAATTCACTGTTTGTGTTGCGGACATGTGAAAGAGTTTCAAGAGACAGTTCTTTTCCCCTGAATTCGCCTCATTCTGAGGTCAGAATTTGTGATGGTAACGACTTGTCAATTGACATTTCGCATAACACATACACGGTAAGTTTCATTAGCCATATGCATATCAATATATCATCATACGTACCGATTTTCAGGTTGTCTGCATATTGATATTGTAAAATATCAGCTGTGAGTCTCAATATGAAGCTTTTTGTCGAGTGAGCGCAGCGAACGAGTTCAAAAAGGCTTCATATTGTGTCGAGCAGCTTAAACCACTGTCACTTTAAATTGATACATTACAAAGCTTGACATAGAAAACAAACCAAAAAAAAACTGATAAGTGTCGGCATTTCACTTGTTTGATGTCAATCAATTAATGTCTTAACTTTGATATGCGATTGTAAGTTATATAAAGTCTGCTTTCCTTTTTGCTTCATTAGTGTCACAAATAACTAGACTTTTTTCGCCAAGTTCTACCAATTTCAATATCTTCAGCAATTTACCATGGTAAGAAAATAATTTAACCTTTTTAGCGTACCTGTATTTCTTGCTACAAATTTCTCAGTACTACACGTAGTGATTTTTTTTGTGAGTTAATTATCTAATTTTCTCGTCGAAATGTTTTCCCTTAGAATTGTTTTGTTTATGCTTTTATATCTTTAAGTGTCTTTTAATCTATTTAAGTTAATTACATCATATTGTAGATAACTTTACCAACAGGAACAGAAATTAAGTTTACCATATCAACCTGGTCAATGTTGATCAATAGTGTATCTATTAAGCCATCTATATTTGACATTAACGAAGCAAAGGGACTGTGTGGTGTACCAAGTTTGGTTAAAGACACATCCGACGACTTTACGCATAGAGACTCGGGGTCTGTTTCAGATGAGCGTAGTTTTGCGGATTCGTGGAGGTAGGTATTTTTGATAGAATTGACATGATATAACTGTGGAAAAATTGTCTTAAAAACTGACATTCCATTTTAATATGAGTAAATGGATTGGTGATTATATGTTAAATAGGCAGCAACCGAATGGCAAAAATAACAAAACGACATCTAGATTGCAACATACGGTCTTCAACAATTACACATGTTTCTATGCATAAGTTAATTAAAAACAATGATAATTTTATTCATTTTTTTGTGTGTTCGTTAATGTTTGTTTAACGATGTTGACATGCACAGTTAATGGTCATTTTTTGTTTCTTTTTTTTTTTTTTTAATATATTGACTGTAATACAATGACGACATTAGTAAATATTTTGATTTATATTATTTTCAAATACTATTTTATCCGTAAAGGTTAAACAAAACCATTTCTACCCTTTCAAATGGACTATTTATTGAAAATTTAATCATGGATGCACTTTATTAAAATATTTCAGGATAACTGCTATCCATACACCTGATGAGCAACTCTTTATAGAGGAACCTACATTTTTGTCGTTAGATGTTGGTATAGTTATTGATAATGTAAATAATACAAATGATAACGCTACAGATCGTTATTGTGTTTGTGAAAGTCAGGCTCCACGTTACAATGGTGATTTAGATTTGTATAACACCGTGCAGTGTAATCTAACTGAGAGCACAGAAACCTGTTCTTCAGCAGGGCAAACTGGAGTGAATGCCGACTTAATCGGTTCATTTGTAACATCTTGCATTACAACAGGTTACAGCAGAAAGAAACGATCTATAAATACAGGTCACAAAATCGTACGTCGCAGTACATCCGACACCGACGATGTCCTCGATGTTAAACCTTTAGAATACGACGATGATGTAAACAGTTCCACCAACTTTGTAAGTCATTTCAAAATTACTTTCAAGTTCGTCTTCAATATTTAAGATTATCCTTATAAAATAAATATCAATTCATTAAAATAGAAATTGATCTATTCAAAATAAACTCTCATTGAAGACTTAACATATATAGCCAACGCGACATCGGATATTTTAAAACCAAATAACTAAACCTGCTACAAACTGGACAACAAATCATATATTCAAACACACAAAGAAGTGCACCTTGAGTCATGCGACTCTTGCATAACATATATACACATCCGTCATAAGGTTACAAGAGCGCAATTATTTACATTTTACCGGCAAGTTTTTTACCCAAAGATGGTACTCAGAATAGAATCTTGTACGGCTTCTGATTGGATGATACAGGATTTGAATTACTTTTAATCGAAAGCTTATCCAATTAGGTTTAAAAAATCCAGAAAATCAAATTCACATTTTACAAAGTAAAGAAAATATATTCAATATCTGCACGTCGGATCCATTAAATATCTGCCTTTTTCATTAAGCGAAAAAAAATAGACGATGTTTTTCAACTGCATTTTAAGTCAAATTTTGCCGCATGACCATATATATATTTTTGATTGTTATGCAACACTGGTATTTCTAGTTACAGGAACTGCTACCCATTTTTTCCTAGTTTGTGTAGTCTTCGAGAAATAAAATATGGTACCCTATGGAAAATGCATTCAAATAATTGCGCTCTTGTAACCATAAAGATTTATTGAGACATGGGTTTATTAATTTATGTTTGCATGTTGCTTCACCGAATTAAGGTATATTGGCAAAGTAAAATTGATAATAATAAAACATATGTCCACCGATTTTAATATCGTTAATTATATTGATATGTTTTGCAATATCATTATAAACTAAGACTATAACCCATCATATAAGTTCGTGTCCATACTAGTGCACCAAATGAAAAGCAATAACCATTTTAGCCTCTTAAAACTGTAAAGTGAATAACAGATTTACCGTTGGTTTTCCCATTTGAATGGTTTTACACTATCAATTTTTGGGGCCCTTTATAGCTTGCTGTTCGGTGTGATCCAATTCTCCGTGTTGAAGGCCGTACCTTGACCTTTAATGGTTTACTTTTATAAATTGATACTTCGATGGAGAGTTTTCTCATTGGCACTCATACCACATCTTCCTATATCTATTTACATTCATTTGTTGGAGTGTTAATAATCTTTTAGACATTCAAAACATTAAAATGGACGCAATGAACAAGTCAAGAGTATTATATCTCTTATAATATTTTTCTCAGCAAAAATCATTTTAACTTGACTTGCCTACGGTTAAACTCGTCTACGGTTAACCTCATAATCAGTAGATGAACGAAATTATGCTTGGTAAAACAGGGCTGGTATATACATGAATGAAACTGATAGAACATTTTATTCGGAAATCAATGAGACTACGACAAAAACACTATTTATATGCAGCATTGTCCTTTTGATAGACATTATAAATGAAACTGTATTGGAAACAATTGTTTGCTACGAACAGCTAAAAGAGCTTCTTTTCCTGCTATACTTTTGTTATGTAAAAGAAACTTTTGTTTTATACTTTTTTCGAATACGAGTCAACTGAATATTTGTTTTAAACGTTTAACTAATCCGAATACCTATTAAAAACATTATGTAGAAGGAAACTGCTTTGCATTAAACTGTTTTGTCGGCCTGATTCAACATATTATTATGGATCTTTTGAATTTATCATTGAAGACACGAAGCTTCAGAAATGGTTGGACAGAAGAGAAGGCAAACCAAACATGCTATGAACTTATAAAAGACCAAATTCCAACAGATCTTCAAGAAAATGGAATTATTCTTTCAGAGGAAGAATACATTGAGTCCTGTGTTGAAGACATAAAGGTTAATTTTTTTTAATGTCAATTCACTAACAAGTGCTGTTTACCTACATGTTTTCACTAAACATTTCTTTCGTGTTGTTTAACTGCAACGAGCTACGAAGTGCTTCATTTCATTGACTAATACAAACTTTGATGCCTTTATTCATGTTTTCTGCATCTTCATAAATACATAACGTTCACAGAATTTACCTATATACCCTTTATCTATACAATGTTATATTATAAAACAGATTTGAATTTAATGACTTAGTACGATGTAAATAATTTAAAAAAAAGAGAAAAAATCCTCGTTTATAAAAGAAAGTATATGATCGTTATTAGTACATGACAATTTTCAATTTAAACCTAAAAAAAAGCATTGTAAGGAATACGGACTTAATTAAATGTGTAAAATTATATTGATTAGAACGCCTTTATCATCAAATGAAGGGGAATAGTCACATGTATTATTATAAGTAAATTATTGTACATAAGTAATAAGGGTTTTGGTGTTTATATTTACAGCTTACAGCTGACACAACTTTTGCAAAAGACACAGTTAGTGCAATGCAAACGTATACGTTAATGGAAGTATTACGGAACGAGACTATGGCTATAGCAGAGAAAGACAACAGTACACAAACTGTACTGGAGTACATAACCAGCCTACTATGCCCAAACAACTGTAGCGGTAATGGAAACTGTACACAAGGTATAAGCAAAATAAATCCTTTTTAAATTGGACATCTATACTTTTCATATCATGCTAATTGACTATTTAAAAAGAAATTATAAACCCTTCAAATTTCTAACATTGCATGCATGATATAGTGAAAAGGGATCTAAATCCTTTCTCAAATTAAAACATTTGTATGTGAAAAAATATTACAAATCTGTAAGAAGACAAACGTTCATATTACATTACAAAAGGCAGCTTTGTCGAAATAAAAAAATAGATAAGCACAGAACCTAAACTACTCGAACGGCACATGGGTAATTGTTTGAAGATGAGGAGGGAATCCATAGACGGTGGGTTTTGCTTTATTTTATTTGTTTTTGAATTAATGCAAACATATAATTTATGAATATCATTTATTACTGATACAAATATGATAATTTCTTATCAGAAGGAATCTATCTCTTTATGAACATAATTATAGATTATGTGATAAAATAATTGTAGGACATTAGTTAAACTAATATGTTCAATATGGTTCCATACATCAACCATGTATTTTTTATAATGTTTTTATAATTGTGTGAAGATGAGGAGGGAATCCGTGAACGTTGGGTTTCGCTTTATTTTAACCAAAACACATGTTCCTATTATATTTTTGTGCACATCGTTTCAACATTGATTAAATACAAATGATTGCAAAAGTGTCGAATGCAGATCTACTATGTTGTACTTAAAAATAAATACTATTAAAGGTCTTATACAATTGTTGAAAAAAAACAACAGAAATTTGATTAGGGTTTAATTGCTGAAAATGTCTTACAAAAAATTAAAACAAATTATGTAATCAAAATATAAAATAATTGATATTATTACGGGTATACGTCTTACGACCAACAGAATTCTATGTTTACTTCAAAAGAGAGACGAACGATACCAAAGGGACGACAAAATCACAAGTCGAAAATAACCTGACAACGCCATGACTAAAAAGAAAAAGACGAACAAATAACAGTACACAAAAACACAATATAGAAAACCAAAGATCGAGCAACACGAACCCCACCAAAAACTGGGGGTGAACTCAGATGCTCCGGAAGGGTAAGCAGATCCTGCTCCACATGTGGCTCCCGTCGTGTTGCTCATGTTAGTACAAACCTTTTGATAAGTCTAATTCGGTAGGTCACATTCGGGGAAAAGGAGACAGGATTGTAGTTACGACAATTGTAACATATCCGTTGTCATCTGTGAAGCAGATATTCTATAACCGGTCAACCAACTCGTAATTGCGTCCGTAAAATTTACGGAGGGACGATTTAAACTTCACCACTTGGAAATCTTAGTTTAATAGCTTCCTTGTAAGCAGCCGCCCTATATCTAGGAAATCATGATAGGAAATACAAGACCTGGAATATCGTATCAACTGGGAGATATATACTCCGTTTGCAGGTGCTGCTGGAATGTTGCTACATAGAAATTGGAAATTCACAATGGGGAAGCTGAAATCATCTCTTTTGTCGTAAAGTTTTGTTTTTAATCGATCATCCTTGTCAATTTCTAGATGTAAGTCAAGATATGAGGCAGACTTAACTGTATCTGTTGTATATTTTATCTCAAGTTTGATGGGATAGATGCGTTCAGTATAGTCACCAAATTTTGAATTATTTAGTGAGAGAACATCATCTATATAGAGGAAAGTGAGGTTAAAGAATACTGCTAATTTCTTTTCTTTCTTCCTAAGAAGTTCCTGTATAAAGTCAACCTTGAATGAATTAAGGAACAAGTCGGCAAGAAAAGGAGCACAGTTGTTTCCCATTGGAATGCCGATTGCTTGTTGAAAAACACGTCCTCAAAACGTGACAAATATGTTGTCAATCAAGAAATCAAGCATCTTGATAATATAATTATACATAACAATAAAACAAAGGAACGAAAAATTGGCAGGACCGAAAAACACATAAAACGAAGTAGTTTGACCTATAAATTCATATTTTATTAACTAAAAAAACAACGGAAATAGTAACCATACGATTATTAGCAAGTAAATAAAAGAAAATGAAGAAACAAGAATTGATGTAACTTATGCATAGTAAATTTGACATCCATAAATAATGTATCAAGAAGTTTCCATTGCGTTTGGACACATCAAAGTACCAACTTGTAACTGCCTGTTATGAATATATACTTCGAGGGCAACCAGTTAAAAATTGTAACCTTAGTATATTTGAAAAGTTTTCATAGGACTTACAAGCCAATATCACTACGTTATACCTGTGTCGTGGCCACTGAATATGTTTGTACATCTTGTAACTGATTTTGTTTTGATATGGTGAGACGTTCACTGACAAACCATTGATATTAAGCTACGTCTTTTGTAGTGAATACAAAATTTTAAGAATTACTTTGTAGGATTTTGTACATGTACAAAAGAATATGCAGGAGATGACTGCTCACAACAGATATATATTCCACCGGCTAACATCAGTTTACCGACAGCAGGACTATGTGGTACTCGTACCAGGGCGTGTCAAAGGACGAATATATACGGATATTTTCCGTCCAGAGATGTGTGGTGTAATAAAACACATTTTCAGGTAAAGGATATATTCAAGGTTGATGATTTTGAGTTTGAACTGCTAATGTCAACGAAAATACCATGCTATGATTACCAAACTAATATTTTATAAGTAACAAACGCGAAAAAAGACAACCGCTGATATCGGGAAGTTATCGATAGGCAGTGTATCTGCAGTGTATCTGCATGCAGGTTTGTGAATTTTCTTTATAAGAACACCAATGTATGCCTTTATATTTCTAAATAACAACACCAGTCAAACATAATTCAAGCAAATAATATTTTTCGGTTTTATAGGGTTTTATTTTGGAAAAAAATTTAAACGATC
This sequence comes from Mytilus californianus, assembly GCF_021869535.1. NCBI lineage: Eukaryota > Metazoa > Mollusca > Bivalvia > Mytilida > Mytilidae > Mytilus > Mytilus californianus. The sequence continues at coordinate 3,464,107 of NW_026262581.1, forward strand.
TCAAGAATTCGAAGCTACGTTAACTGTTTCAACTAGAATGATTGCCCATGAGAACAAACAAATAAATAATTTATTTTCTTAAGACCACTTGTGCGTTCAAACAGTTACTTTCTAAATACAGTAACACCGCATTAAAAATATTAAATCAAGTTATTTATCAATTAAATATCATTTTAATATTGCGCACTTCAAAAGCTTTGGGTCCGTAACCATTATCAAAATACCAATATATTGTAAATCAGCTGATCGATTACGTCTTTATTTGTTTTGTTTGTTCCAATTCACTCACACGTGGTATGAAGTAATTATGAATAATAAACACGAACACATATAAACTACATATTTAGCTGTATTTGGCAAAACCTTTCTGAATGTTGGGTTTCCAATAGTCTTCAGTTTTGTACTTTATTTGGCCTTTTTAAATTTTATTATTCGAGCGACACGGATGAGTCTTTTGTAGACGAATCGCGCGTCTGGCCTGGTATTCCTGGTATCTATGATGAGTTTATTTATAACCACTAGGTGGTGGAGGGTTCCTCCCCGAGGGAATCAACAACCCAGTAGTCAGCACTTCTGTGTTGAAATGAATTATCATTGATGTGGTCAAAATGTTAGATTAACAGTTTCAAAACTTTTGAATTTTTCAAAAAACTAAGGATTCTCATCCCCAGGAATAGATTATCTTATCTTAGGCAAATCCTCTACGAATTTTGTTCCTCAATGGTCATCAATTTCGTAAGTTATTTGACTTTTTTAAATTTGCTTTATTCGAGCGTCACTGATTAGTCTTATGTAGACGGAACGCGTCCAGCGTTCAAATTTTTATTCTTTGCATCTATGATGAGTTTAATTTTTTTGTAGAAATTTCGAGTGTTAAAGTCTGTTGCATTAATTTTGGTACATCACTGTAAATAACTAACCTCCCTCATGGACATCGCCATTTAGAAATGTGATTACTCGATAACATTGATCTGTCTATTAAAGATTAGTTATTTCTTTTCTGACAGAACCACACACACAACTTTTACATTGTCACTCACAACTATTACTTTTCGATATTTTTATGGTAAAATATTTGACATAAAAGACCAACCTGAGTTAAACTCAAAATTAATTCAAGCGCAAATCAAATAAATACGTGAATATTCGCTGGTTAAATAACGTCGAACAATATATTTATTCATATAAGGATTCATAAAATGTTTTTTTTTTCAGACAATTGAAATTTCTAGTAGTTGGTTTTTAGAGTAAAAGTTACAAAAACATACTTTTTCAGGTGGCATATCGATGGAATTTCTATTTTTTTTTAATGTTAGCCTTGCATGCATGGAGATAATAGAAAAACAGACCCTTGCGCACAACGGATATATCAAATATCTTCTAGCTATTGTCAATATACTTCATGTACAATGCGTCAGATATGGACACAGGCTCCATTTATGTTTTATGTGTTATGCAACATCTCTTTTATAATGCAATATATTCGTTTAACCAAACTTATTGTAGTCCGTTTTATTTCTTTACAACTTTCAGGCAGCAAATTACACCTCTCCTTCAGTTTATCAAAGCTTTTGTTTCGTTCGATATGGACTTGTAGACAAACCCCAAATTCAAACCTTTAAAAGCAATGTTATTTAAATACATGGAAATGAATCACAACAAAACATAATGAAGCGTTTCTGAATAACTGAAATCGTCTTAAGTCAACTTTTCCAAAGATGAATACCAAACTTTCAATGAATTAAAGAACTAAACAATTATTAATATATGCATGAAAAATCATGATTAATGCCAAAACGTTGTATCCCTGGAGGTTACAACTGTTTACCCTTTTAGAATTTTTCTAATTCGGTGTCAAAATAAAACACACAGCTACATTAAATACTCTTGGATTTCAACAAATAAAAATACATATGCCTATCATTTTACATTCCTTATGCGGTTTTTGTTGTTATGTTTATAGATATAAGAAGATGTGGTATGAGACAACTCTCCATCCAAGTAAACATTTATAAAAGTAAACCACTATAGGTCACAGTACGGTCTTCAACATGGAGCCTTGGCTCACACCGAACAGTAAGCTATAAAATGTCCTTTTAGGGTTTTAAGCCAGCCTATATTTTATGGAATTATGCTTCCCAAATAATTGTTTTCGATCGTTTTTCCCGAATACTAGACTTGATATTTCATTTTTTTTCGCTCAGGTTAACGGCGATTCGAAAACATATGCAGATCCAGTCATGGTAAAAGCTGATTATAGGACTGCTTTCATGGTATCTGTTGCTCTAAGTGGAACCCGTAAGAAAAGGTCGACTTTAAACACTGGAATGGCTGAAGGATATGAATTAAGATTATCAAATGATGGAATTGAATTTAGTGACCCAGTCATCATTATAATTTACGACGAGGAGTGTTATGACTGTAATGCCTCTTCGATATCATGTGTGATTGTTGTAAGTGATATACTACATTTAAAAAAGATTTACATATGATTAATAACTATATTACACACTTTATACAAAGTCCTCATAAATGGTCCTGATTATCTTTAACTGTTCCATGTTTCACTAGAGTACCGACTCTGGATTGTATTAAAGGTTCATTTATAATTTGTTGTAATGTTGTACTTATATTTGAGTGTCTGTTGTTTATACTGTACATATTTCTCCTTTGGTCGATGGATGTGTGTTTTGTAATAATGAAAAGTATATAACGTCTGAAAAATTGTTACCTCCTTGCAAACATCTTTTGACCTGACATTAAAACCTGTCTGAGTAAGTCTCTGTCCTTAATACCAACTTGCCGAAATATGTGCCTAATGAACAAAATTTTCAAAGTCACACATAATGAGTTCCTAGTAAATTTAATTAAAGCAATATTTTAATTATCCAGATTAGCTTCAGAACTCTCCATTTGAACTCATGATATGTAAAATTAAGCATTTAGCACTCATATAAACACTACAATCAACATAATTTAAAGTTCTGCACCATCCCATTATAAATAAACTTCCGTGTAAATACATGTATTGTGTAGCAGTGCCAGTGGTATCCAGGTTTGAATGAAAGATAAATCATAAATGCACTAAAACTTCTTATTTTATATTGATTACTTAATTTGGCCCTCGGGGAATCTACTCAGCTAAAATCAAAATGTTTGCTCCATGCCTAAACTAAGAGTCTATGTGCGTACTGTAAAGTAGCAAAGTATAGACCCCTGGCTTGACATCACACCAATCCAATCGGAACGATGGTTCCAAATGAATGCGTGAGGCTATCAGGAAGCCTATGAGATTATCAGAAAGCCTGTGAGGCTATGTCTGTGGTAGCCTATGAGGCTATGAGGAAGCCTATAATGCGGCTATGAGGAAACCTAGTATGTGGCTATGAGGACGCGAAGTAGTGATGATGTTGAATTGGGTTGGAATGAATTTATATGAAATTAAACAGTTTATCTCCAGAAGTTCTTGGGGATTAGTGAAATTTTTGAAACAACCAGTGATAAAATTTCATAAATGTCAAGACATGATGGATTTGCTTCAGATGCTGAGGTTATTTATCTGATCCATGCCTAAACCAGCAGCATATGTGCGTACTGAAAAGTAGCAAAGTAAAGACCCCTGGCTTGACATCACACCAATCCAACATAGCTCCTAAAAGTAAATTATTGTACTACTGGTTGCTAAAATCTACTGATATGAATTGGTGTTAGAATGAATTTTGAAGCAATTTGTATAACATATACATATACAGAAAAAATCAATAACAATCTTATATAAACTGTGCCGAGATTGATTTCTCTGTCATGGCAATATTGAAGGTGTAAGGTTGGGGTTGGTGGGTGGCAAGTTTTTAGGTAAGCCATTTTGCTTTAGCAAAAACTATTCTTTTAACTGCTTAATCTGAATTGAAAAAAAAAACTGGACACTTAAGGCAGCATGTACTGGTTTTCAATATAAACTTCGTAATGAGATATTCCTAAATGGGAGGAGCTACACCCAAGTTTATGTGCAAACAAACAAAGGACAAAGGAAAGCCAAATGCCACAAGTGGTCACTAATTAACAAGACATGTATATGTGCAATAGAACTGATGTAACTAAATCCCTGCTAAGAACACCTGATAAACTTCACATGTAGCTGATTAAGAAATGATAATAAATCTGTTTCTTCTTGATAGTAAAGAGAACAAAACATCCTGGGAAACCCTAAATAATGACTACTAAGTGTAATGGAAATCAAACTATGTATAAACATAACTCATAGTAACTAATGATGTGTAACTGTTAGTCAGTATCATCTGATCATTGGGGACTTCTTTTTTTGGGGAATGTCACGATCTTTGACTAAGGTACTTGGAGTTAGTTTCTCATGTTGCTTTTTCTACGTTTTATGCATTAACTCTTCATCTTCTTTGTGCAAATGGGGTTAGATTTTATATTGAATTTAGTTTAAAATTGATAGTTTAGAATTAGGTACAGGTCAGTTTAACACATTTATTTGACGATTTTGTTCCTTTTAATATAATGCTTGGTTTCCAATGGGTGTTTTTTTTGTTGGTTTGAAGGAATATGATGTACTGACTCGTAACACAAAAGCTCTAAACAAATTTATATAAAACGCAAAGCAAAGGAACAGCGAGATCTTGAACACAGATTAAACGTTTACAAGAGTGATACAGATGTTAATAATCTACAAATTATTTCTAACAAAGAAAAGTAAAATATTAATGCTAAAAACGAATAACGAATTCCTGCGCAAATCTTCGCCAGTTGCTCTGCAATTACTTTTTCATATGAAGGTTGCTGTAACTCTTAACCAATACGATTGAATACGTTGCTAAAACGTAGTTTATATCATGTAATCTGAAATAGATATTTCATAAATAATTATTCTTTTCAAACTTCTCTTATTTTGTAAGCTTATTATTATGCGTGTTGCTTTAAAAGTTATACAACCAAAATAATATATGAAATACCACTTTATATTAAATTAATGCAAGGGGAATCATATTTTAACAATGATTTGATTTAGTAATATACTTTATGATATTCACTGTGTTCATATGACTGCATAGTACTTGAATACTGATGATCAAAGATGAAACAACTAATCACGAGTGAGGTTTCCTTGGTAGATATATCATGTAATAAACTCAATGAATATTACTTTAATCTCAGCATTAATACATTGTCTTTTCAGACATTTTGCCCTTGATACTATTTCTGTTATTTTTTATTTTCATTTGTATAATTTGATTTCCGTTTTAGCTTAATTTTAATGCACCTGATGTTCTTCTGAATTGTTCATGTTTAATAGAAATATAAAATATATTTCGACCAAAACATTAAAACACTGAAAAGGGAAATACTCTAATTTTAAAAGTTTTTGCATTGCATAACAATATATAAAGCATAATTACAATGTATTTTTCTTAAATACGGATTAACCTTCCCTCGGCAACAGTAATGTAAATCATTATTTACGTGAAAAGTGTTGTGTTTTGTCGGTTTAAGATTTTTTACTCAATTATTTGAAATATTCTGTATAAGCAGTTACTATTTATACTAAAATATCACCAGACAAATCATCAACTTTATCACACATGTCTTATTTTCTTAATTCTTGACCAATCATTTCACCATTGTTCGACAGATTTGTGAATACGTGTAATTTGTGAATGTAAAACTTACTATGCATTTTGAAACTTTGTTATCCAGCGATTAAACAAGACAATACATGGAAACATCAAATGTTACATTACGGCTTGTCTTTTGGTTACTTATAGGCTTCATGTCCTGATTTCACAACAACTGGTATGGATACTACATCGGATAGAGTATCGACTATTGAAGAAACAACAACACAAGATACAACAACCATTGAAGAAACAACAACACAAGATACAACAACCATTGAAGAAACAACAACACAAGATACAACAACCATTAAAGAAACAACAACACAAGATACAACAACCGTTGAAGAAACAACAACACAAAGTACAACAACAATTGCAAGAACAACAACACAAGATACAACAACCATTGCAGAAACAACAACACAAGATACAACAACCATTGCAGAAACAACAACAACACAAGATACAACAACCAGTGAAGAAACAACAACACAAGATACAACAACCATTGAAGAAACAACATCACAAGATACAACTACACAACAGTTGACAACTACTGATTTTATGACAATAACAAGACAATTAACAACAACCATCCAACAAACCACATCTGATTCATTGACAACTAACAATCAGTTACCACATACGTCTCATCAAGATTCTACCCCATATGACACGGCTACTAGAGACAAGACAACTACACACAAAGATACAACTCAGGAAGGTAGGATGGTGATGTATATATCCTCAAATTTTCTTTTCTTTGGAATATAGTTTTTTTTATGTAAAATTAGAATTCAAAGAAAACCTTCGGTAAGGATTAAACAAGAACTATTTGTACAGTCACTCCTCATTCAACTACCTGCGAAGTACAGCAACGACCAAGACAAACAACTGCAGAACACGTTAAATTTATATGTTATTGTACATCATTTGGAAAGATGACTAACTCATAGCTAAAAATCAGTATCTAAATGTAGTCGCTCCTAATGCTTTACGACCCTAAGGTTTTACTGGGTCTAGAAATATTGTGAACCTGGACTTCAAACGTCAACAGTAAGACATAATGCTAAAGAGGTAGTTATATTGGACTTTGTGATACGTCTTAATGCGTAGCCAAGTCCGGTCAGAAAGACGACGTTCAATTATATGACTCTCTGTATGTTCAAGAATCCTTACATTGATTGAGGGGTCAGTATATGGCTTGTTACAAGGAATTAATTTTCACACTATCCAACATATCACTTTTCAAGTGATCGTCTAAATATTCTACCCGTTACCACGGTTGGTACACTTTGCCGAACCATTTATCGTAACATTTAGTAAATTCAATCAACAAATCTATCTATAGAGGCAGTCATAGTCTGTCAAACAATTATTTTTCTGTTAATATACAATTGATTCTAGTTTTTCAGATTTTCTTTAAGTTCGTGTTGTCCAATCTTAAGTTTTCTATGTAGTGTTTTATTGATTTGTTCATCTTTTTCATCATTTTTTGTCTTTTTGCAAAAGCGTTGTCATTTTCCTTCGACTTATGAGTTTTGTATGTTCACTTGGTATCCTGCTCCTCTTTTTTTTCAAAGAAGAAAGGTAGTCATTTTTCATTTAACCTGTGTTATAAAAGTTTCCATGTAATCATTATTTTAATTCAGAATATTGCATAGTGGTTTCTGCGTGATAAATTCACTCTTGTTAAAAGACAAATAGATAAATGCAAACTGAACAGAAAGAAAAACGACAATATGTAAACAGATTTCTTGAAAAGGGACGCTAGATTTATTCCAAATTTGACATAAAAACAGCGTTAAGAAATAAACATTTTAAATATCTTCTAAAGCATGCATTTTCAGGATTCAAATATTATGGGTTGGCACATGTTTAGCAGAAAAAGGGAGGAATGTAATCGATATCGTACTCGAATTTTTTATTGGGGTACATTTTTATCAATAAGGTGATTATCGCCCAATGTTCTTCAAGTTCGTTATTTTTTTTGCCTTTTTAAATATTTTGATTCGAGCTTCACTGATGAGTCTTTTGTACACGATACGCGCGTCTGGCATACACAATTGTTATGCCTGTTATCTATGATGATTGTATTCACAACTACAGGGTCGATGCCACTGCTGGTCAAGGTTTTCTCCCCGAGTGTATCACACGCCCAGTATTCAGCACTTCTGTGTTGACATGAATTATCAATTAGTGGTCATTATTATAACTTAATTGTTCACAAAACGTTGACATTTTCGAAATACTATGAATTTCCTTCCCCACGAATAGATTACCTAAGCTGTATTTGGCAAAACCTTTCTGAAATTTGGGTCCTCATTGCTCTTCAAATTCGTAATTTATTTGGCCTTTTAAACGTTTTTGATTTGAGTCTTTTGTTGAAGAAACGCGCATCTGGCACACAAAAATTTAAGCCTAGTATCTATGATGAGTTTATTTCCGTAGTCCCAACAACAAAATAAGGTATTTTACTTTAAATTTAAACAATACCAATAGTATAGAGAACGTTTTCTAGTTGGGCACTAGCAGATCCGAGATTGCTTACTTCTTCAGCATTTTCGTATAATCTATCACTCTATTTAGCTCCTTAATATGAAACTATTATTGGTTTCTTTTAAACGAGGCGAAAACAGCAAACTTTTATATATTTGTTATTGCAAAAATTCAAACATAGCAGTATTAAAAACAAATCACAAAATAAAAAAAAAATGAAATTTAAGTTTTAGAGAACAGTGATTTCCTATATTTCTTTCTTTAAATGCACGCAATTGTTAACCGCGTGATTAAATACCAACTGTTCCAATCATTATTTTTATATTACACTGTTTAAAGGACAGATAAAAGAATAGTCGCGTTGTGCCAAATTATATTTGCAACAACGTTTACATCATCATGTTATGGTATTAGTTGGAATTGCTTAAAAAGCAGCAAGCATGAAATTTTAGAAAAAGATAAATAAGTTATGCCTCTTTCCACCCACATCTACAATTATCAGAATTGTATATGTTGTTTGTTTTGACTTTGCTAATTTAAGAGACTGTACACACGTTAGGCACTTAAGGCAAATCCAAATATTTTGATTACATCTTATCAAACAGTGTTTTAATACAAAAAAATGAAATGGGAGAAACAAATGTCTTTTGTTTTAAGTCATGAACTGGTATTTCAAATAGCTGTCGGTATTCAAATGGTTACTTATTATGCATACCTACTTACCGACTTCTTTTTAAATTTCTTTGAGGCAGATTTCATTCAAAACCTTCTCAAAAACAAGTTAAAAAAAGCATCTTGTTTTGTTCTTTAGGTTCTCGTTAATGTATATTGATGATGTCCTTTCACTCAAACACTCACATTTTAACTAGTGCTTGCATTTCGTATATGCAAGTTAACTTGAAATGCAGGATACAACATACACCATAAGGCCTGCTTCATATCTGATTTTTTTCGTGAATTTGATATAGATGGACAATTTCATACTAGGATCTATGACAAACGTTACAATTTCAGTTTCCTTATTCTAAAATTTCAAATTTCCGTAGTGACATACCCTCTGCCCCATCATACATTTTTAGTTACAAAGACTTCATTAACAGGAGTGTTCTTCTGACGCAAAAATGTTCCAGCAGGGTAATGAGGAAGAACGAATGAAATGGACACTGCACAAGTTTTACGTTCACCATCACGAATTGAATGACCGTTAAGATAAGTATGTGTCTCGACTTTCCAGGGACATCGTTTTGTGATCTTAAGATATCAAAATAGTCGTTTGTTCTGAAAATTGTTAGATTGCGTCTACCCATATGTCGAGGCATTTTACTGATTCGTTTTGGCTGGTGAAGCAAGCACTGTAATAGACACTTATCCTGTCGATACGTCCATTTTCGCTTTTTCTAAAGCTCCAATTCGATACATTCAGATTTTGAATCTTGATTTGTATGTTCAAAATGAATTAACGAGATTAATATTGGCAAATTACTGCTACCTCTTATTTTGAATACATGCAGTTGATTTTATAACTGAAAAACTTGAATATAAGCTACAAATGTATATCAAATACCTAATATTTACATGCTTTCGTTTATTTTCGGTTTCAGATGCCGATGAGCTGATTTCTTACATTGGACCTATTATTATTGGAGGATCGGTGTTATTGTTTATTGTGATCTTTTGTGCCATCCTCTTGATAAAGTCAATTTTAAAAACATCTAAACCAAGGTAAGAATAATTATGTTGTATTTTTTTTACTTAGGGATTAGTATACTCGTTCCCTATCATACCCAAACCAAATAAGGTCTTATTCTGTATGTGTTCTTTTTAACGATATCCCCAATGTGAAAGTTGTTGTACTATGCAAACTTGGTAATGGTTTTACGCACTGTATCTACATCATAAAGCCAAAACTAATAATTCTTCATCATGGTTCGTAGTAAAGAACCATTACTTAGATGTATGCACAAAAAAAATTATTCGGTGTGCACAATTTACAGTTACCTTCAATTTTAATAGTATTGTTCAACTTTTGAAAATTGATGTAAAATTTAAAAAAAATATATGGTGAATTGTCTAAGGTATACAAATTTTGTATGTTTTATTAAAATGAATCAAACCAACATTTTTCAGTTAAAAAAAGTTTTTTTAAATTTTCCTTTATCATAAGTAGATACGGAGTTATTCGACTGACAAAGCACAAGGTCATGTTTTTCTCTGACTGTTAATGACGTCTTTACACTAAATTCATTGGATGTTGGATGTGTACTGATTGATATTTTAGTCTTAGATACATGATTTTTTTTATTAGTTGTTATTGGCTTTGGACTAGCTGTCAGTAACTGCGAGTACTCTCAGATCTGTACTTAGTGTCTTTTTTGTTGTTAGGGATGAGGGATGGATAAATACCCTGCCACGTTCGGTCTGTGTTTTTATTTGACGTTTTTCTCCTTTGTATCTATCTGATGAGTTACGCCTTCTTCAACTGATTTTTATAGTTTGTTCTTATGTTGTGCTGTTACACCACTGTCCCAGGATAGGGGGAAGGTTGAGCGCTCACAAACATGTTTAACCCCGCCACATTCTTTATATGCCTGTCCCAAGTAAGGAATATGTCGTTCAGTAGTTGTCGTTGGATCATGTCTGTCAATTTCGCAATTAAATTGTTTCATATTTCTCATGTCGTGGCCTTTCATAGCCGACTATACGTTATGGGTTTTTCTCATTGTTGAAGGCCGTATGGCTTTCATCAAACTTCATTTGAACTCTTGTGGATAGTTATCTCATTGGCAATTATACGACGTCTCCTTTTTTTTTTATATTAACCGTTAAATACAACGTAGCCTGATAGAGTTCTTTACTTGAATAAACTTGGTATTATCTGACCAACATGCAGACAAATTATTTTGACTTGGATAGACAGTTGTCTCATTGGCACTCATACCACATCTACTTATATCTTAATGTAAAAAAAAAATAAAAACAAAAAAGCATCGGTTCAACGTTTAGATCAGGTCGAGTGACCCGGCTACCTAAACAGCATTTTGTTTAGATCTCTAAGTTCAAATAGTTTTGATATAACGGATCTCAGTTACATCTAAATCGTTCAAAGTTTCCCCGTCTTGACTCTCAATGTGGCTGTTATTAAATAATTGTATTTGAAAAAAAAACAATTGCATGTATCTAATACAGAATTTGAATTTATAGACATGTCTTTTGTAAACAAAAACCGAACTTTTGAAACTAACTTATCTTATTTCGATTACATACACTTCATGTTAGGCATTCAGGCTCCGGGAACACTCCAGTAATTATATTTATTTTAATTTCTTGGTACTAATTAATACTATATTTGCTTGCAGGAACCAGAGCATTACACAATTCGACTCCTGGAATATTTACACAGGCGGAACATCTGGAGGATCGAATAATAAACAGGTAAACTCCAGACCGGATTTCAGAAATGTTCCACGAATCAATACAAGGTCATCTGAATCAAGTATGACTTCAAATACAGATGGTCAACGCAATTTCTTTAATGACTACTATCAACAATAGTATACGTGTAACAATTATTGTATATCCACAAATTTATATTTCTTAGTCAAGCATAGAACATATATGACAGTCTTCTTTTCAGCAATACCCACAGTTGATGTTATCATTAGAATACATGTAAGAAAACCAATTTGAACTATCTCTATAACTTGGCGTCAGTCAGCTTTTCACATTCTTCGTCATCATCAAACTTTAAACATTCTGTTTCTGTGAAACCTCAATAACAATTGAAACCAGCCACTAAGTGAATTTGTGAAAAGTTTTATTTTAGATTGATATTCCTTCAAACAACCGATATACTTTCGCTATTTAAATAGAATAGAGTATATGAGTATGAACCCTCTTTTGAACCAGACCGACATCCTGAATAGACATTAAAACGTACTAGCTCACAAGGTAACCGTTGTGAGTCACCAGGAAGGCGTGTTGTCCTAGAGAGAGAAGCTACCAAGAGGGAAATCGAAAACCATAAGTAAAAACAAAAACAGTCATGAGCATGGCTAATATAAAAAAATGAATAAAAGAAAATCAACAATAGCATAGCATAAAACAGAACAACAGAGATTGAACACATGAAAGAGTTATGTTAAATAAAAAAGACCAAAATGCTACAAAAATCAATCAAGTATTAAGCTGCCTATAGACATTTTAAATCATTAATATAAAATAGTATAAAAACTCAGTATTCACCTCAAAAGCTAACAAAACCTTTAAACAGACTTATTAAGAAGGGATATAGTTACGATACTGTTGTCAGGTCATTAAAGATTGCATATTTTGGCTTTAATATTAATTCACTTATAGGATCTTTGCATTGGAATTAAACACATTTATTCTAAAACCAGTTGTTGGCATGACACGGGTTATGTTCTTCTCATATATTTTATGACGGTATAATACTAAACCCCTAACAGGAGGGATTGTGCCTGATATTCATATGATGAAGACATAATCTTTCAATCAGTTTAATTGAGGTCTGGAGCTGGCATGTCAGTAACTGCTAGTAGTCTGTTGTTATTTATGTATTATTGTCATTTTGTTTATTTTCTTTTGTTTCCTATTCTGACATCGGACTCGGACTTCTCTTATACTGAGTTTTACTGTCTTTACTGTTGTGCGTTTGTTTTTTCTATATTGGCTAGAGGTATAGGGGGAGGGTTGAGATCTCAAAAAAACTGTTTAACCCCGCCGCATTTTTGCGCCTGTCCCAAGTCAGGAGCCTCTGGCCTTTGTTAGTCTTGTATCATTTTTGATTTTAGTTTCCTGTGTATAATATTGAGTTTAGTATGACGTCCATTATCACTAAACTAGTATACATATTTGTTTAGGGGCCAGCTGAAGGACGCCTCCTGGTGCTGGAGTTTCTCGCTGCATTGAAGACCCATTGGTGGCCTTCGGTTGTTGTCTGCTCTATGGTCGGGTTGTTGCTCTTTGACACATTCCCCATTTCCATTCTCAATTTTATCAAATTATACAATGCATCTAATATGTTTAAAATTTTAGTACCAATTGAAAGAAAATACTAAGTAGTACTTCGAATAAATGTGACTACATCTATCTTCCTTCCTGAATTCAGATTTTTTTTTAAATTTGCATAGTTGTATCGTTGAGATGAACGGCACAACACACAATTTTCAATTTTTTTTTAACGTTTTACTTCAAAACATTCAATAGGATTCTTGATAATGATCTTCTTTGCAAACAGACACTACATGTATGCAATCCAAGTTGCCTGACAAACACTGCCTGGAGTATACATATACCCTTTGGTTCGGTAGTGGTATGATCTACGGCGAATTTCTTAATAACATTAACGGTACCAATTTTGCTGCACCAGATGCACATTTCGACAATGGTTTTGAGCTTTTGTGATGAAGGTAAATTATATAAAGTGTTGTTTTTTTCATTGAATGTCCCTTCAGTAATGCTCAAGGCCAAACTATTCTAAAAATCCAAAACCTAATACAAACGTTGAAGAGCTGATAAAACAGTGACTGTCTTTAAAGACAAGACACAAAGTGCTCAGGCATGGTTTTATAATGCAACAACCGACGGAATTCCTGATTTTACCGGATATCTCGATGTGTGGCAGGATTTAAATTACAAAAACTTTATTGTATTTTTAAAATGTTTGCTTTCAAATATTGTGGTTAAAGTGTTCCTGGTAAACATAAATCCAGAAAAACACTTCGCATGCACGATATTTATAAAGTGTAATTTTTATTCACTACATCGGGTCGTTACTGCTTCTGGGTGACTACTAGTATCTGAGGGTATCACCAGCACAGTAATAAGTGAAAATGTCCGTTGTGTTTATAACCGACATTTGTACTTTTCTACGTTAATAAAGTTGGAATTAATTAAGAAGCTTAGAATCCACCTCCGTCAGTCAAAGTTGGTGTTTTATGGATTTGGTATCTTTTTTAGATCCTTATGATTACCTTATATTTCAAAGGTTTAATTCGTTCTTGGTTTTCAAATTTTATTGGTTGAGCAATCCTGATGCAGGTAGATCTAGAAAACTGCTCCAAATTATAAAGTGTTATTTTCATTTTAAAAGTTTTCCAAATTTAAGAATCTCTCCTTATACCATTTGCCTTTCTTGTTACTTCTGATATTTCTCCTTCTTGTATTGCTCATTTCGATAGTTAATTTCACTTTTTTTTTAATCTTCTTCTAAGACGAGGATATTGAAACAACTTGAAAGAATATGTCAGACTGTAATTAGTTGTAATATGCCAATTTTCTAATGTATTTTCGAATGAAATTATAAATGCGTTTAATGAGTATTACATAGAATACTAGAATACATATTTAATTCCAAAAACAGTTTTCAAAACAAAGTTACAGACGAGGCAAACCGCTACTTGTAAGAATGAAAACTATATTCTTACGAAAATTTAATAAGTTATTGAACGTACATGTACCTTCTATATTATAATTATTGTACAAAGAAAGCCTAAGATAACGTCTGTTTGTAACGCCAAATAAAAATCAAAAGAGGAACTCTGAAATGTAATACATAATGATAAGGAAAAAATGAACTGAATATTTTTATTCATCTAATATCAGTTTCTTGTAATGATTGATATACAAATGATTGGGTAATGAATTAACTGTAACGTTTAACCTCTAACTCACACAAAGTGTTTTATACTTTTTGAATGTAACAAGTCTTCTGATTGGCTGAAAGTTTTTTGCCTATCAACTCAGAAATAGTTTTGTCATGACCGTGACGTCATCGACGTTTCTAAATGATTAACTCCTTTAAAACGGAATTTAGAATTTAATTATAAGGAATTACTGTAATATTTTTTCTGTCTATTCGAAATAACCTCAAAATGTGGTACACTATGAAATAACCCACTATGCGGGTTATTCAGTGTGCACCATATTTTTTATGTTATTTCTTCATAGACAGAAAAAAATATTACAGTCATTCCTTAAATGTACTCTTGATCGAATATTTTGTAAATGGCTAAATACTTACTGTTCTCACTTGGTATGCTGCTAAGAATGAAACACGGTTAAAATCACTAAGTTATACATGAAATATATGTTTGCCATATTTGTTGTATGCGTTGTTTTGTTATATTGATTTAATTGTCAAAGTATATTCTTCATATTAAGTTTTGAAATATTTATTGGATAAAACTGACATACAAATACATTATTAGAAACATGTAATTGTAGGCAATTAAATATACGATAGAGGAAGCATTCATCACAAGTGAAAATTTGGCTTTGAAATTCCACTAAAAGTGTTCAAGTACGATTTCGTACGCAAATTTCCAAGTAAAATTATTGTGGATTGTCAATCAGTTTTTATACATATTATCAATATTTTTCGTCTTCATAATACTCATTTATCCTTATATAGACAGATTAATCATTTATTATTTTTATTTTGTACAAAATCTTCAAAATGAAAACAAAATAAAAAAACAGCATCTATTACATTGTCCGGTTGTTCTATTTCAGAATGTATTCTCTTGAACAAATTCCGGAACAGCTTGGTAGCCAAGTTTAACCTTCATGTCATCATCAAAATTTATAAGCTGATATATTTTACAAAGAAATTGTATTTGGTATATGATCTATAAATTCCAAACTATTCAAGGGCCTGTGTTTCTTATCAGGGGGTTGCTAATTACAAGAACATAGTGAACCAAGGATTGCAATGATGATTCAAATGATCAAAATATTATCTACGTCAATCAGGATTATAAGTTTCGACTCGGTTATATTAATGAAAAATACCCCTTGTCCATTCATTCCGAATGAAAAAAGATCTCGGTATTACTATTATATTATTTATTTATGTATGTCTCTGTCCTGAGTGTTCTTGCATTTGGTTGTAATGTATTCCTGTCACGTAATGTTGTCATCTTAGCAATATTTTTAATATTGCCATATAAGCGGGAGGTTTGGCTAGCCATAAAACCAGGTTCAACCAACATTTTAAGATGTCATGTACCAAGTCAGGAATATGGCAGTTGTTATCAAATAGTCCGTTTCTATGTATGTTGTCGTTTGTTTTGTAGCAGTTCAGTGTTTATGTTGTTCCGTTGTTTCCTCTTATAGTTGATATGTTTCCCTCGGTTTTGGTTTGTGATTCGGATTTGTTTCAGTTAAATCGATTTATGACTATTGAACAGCGGTATACTACTGTTGCCTTTATTTACGTCAGGAGACATCATTCCAACGACAAATATTCAAGACAATAAGAAGTCAACACAAAGTCTTTACGACATGTGTCTTATACAATATGGCAAATTTCAGATTTTGATTATGCTGCATTATATGGAAAACATTTTTTTTCAAATGAATTTCGATTCCAATGAAGAACATTCCATAGCGATCAAAAACTGAAATATTCAAAGATGTATTACTGAATTTAGTATAATATTTGGCAACAAACAAGTTCTACTAAAAGAATTTAAACAATCTTAGTGTACCCTGTTTATTTTGGAAGCGATGCAGATGGTACGTTTTTGCATTTGCAATATTTATATGGTACATTTTTCTAAAAATACTTTTGTTTATTTCACCCTGAAATGTAATCTAGAAAAAGCTCATTATTCATTAAAACCATGCAGTTATTCATATTTCTAGAAGGGAAAGCACATGACATCCTTAAATGATCAAACATCACTAAACTTTTTGTTAGTAAAAGCAAGCTGTTTGTTACAAAAAAGTAATCGAGTACACAAATGTAAAATATAATAATATTTTTAATATAGTAAAAAGTAAAATTGAAATCACATATACTGACAAACTTATTATGGAGCGAACCACAATATAATTATTGAACAAACCTATAAACCTTACTTCCTGAATGTGCTTGTGTATTGCAAAATTTGTATTTATAAGTGTAAATTTTTACTTATTGTTTTTGTGGAAATTGCTCTTAATAAGTAATACACACCACTAACTTACTGTAGCATAAATGATCGCTATTTTCTGAGGGATTATATCCACTAGACAAACTCCTGCAAGTAAACGAAGAATATAAAGGAATTTTGAAACATAATTATTATACAGTAAGTTGATACAATAGCTTTGATTCTCAAATGTTTAGGCCTCGATCATCACAGACGGGACATTATATTTTCGAAATACACATCTGTTGTAGTACGTCTGAAACTGTTTATGTTATAACTTCCAACCTCTGTTGGTAGACTATTAGTTAGTCCCCCGGGTTCCACCAGCCTAGTTGTTAGAACTAGGTACTTACATGAATATTCAGATAATGTTTTGTAAATAACTTAATATATTAAAGTCATAATACACACAACAGATTATCATTAAATTTGGAAACAACGAAAGCATGTATTAACAATCGAAATGCTAATGCATATAGCTCATCCGTTTTCAGAAACATCATTGAATGAATTCCGTCAAAACAGATGTGCATGCGCATCGAAAGCACGTACAACTGGTGAAGACTTTCTGCAAACTGTCTAAAAATCATCATATCTCCAGAAACATAGATTATTGATAAATTAATGTTGTTGTTTCATAAATTTCATTTAATTAATATAAAATTTCAAAAGTCAATCAAAACGACGTTTTAAAGGCTGTACGGCACAACAACGATACGCTTATTTCGACTTGTTGTGGTATTTTTTCGCAAGAATACCTTCTTGACTGATGTATATTACAAAAGCGCAGTCAATAACGTTATGATAATTTAATATGCATCTAGTAAACTGAAATTTAGCACAATTTAAGTAACTCTACGGACTAGCTGTTGAGAAAGAAGTTTTAAAGGTAGTTTTGAGAACGTTTTCTGTTGAAATATTCAAACAATAAGAATTGCCATCCCTAAGATATAGATTGCCTTAGTCGTATTTGCCACAACGTTTCGGAATGTTTGGATATGCATGCTCTTCAACTTTGTATTTGATTACAACAGTTTTGATTCGAGCGTCACTCAGGAGTATTATGTAGACGAAACGCTTGTCCGGCGACCCAAATTTCAATCCTGGTATCTTTAATGAGTATTTCCCCAGATTTTGTGTGCATTTGATACTATTTCTATTCTATTTTAATCCTGTACCAATCTTGTGTCAATCTTTCATCAGAAATATGTGCGTCATTGCCAGGATGAAAATGATAAGATGGTGAACGTTTTTCTTCATCGGAAATAGTCGGATACTCAAAGCATGGATCAAATGCTGGAATTTCAAAAATAAATCTTTTATTTTATAAATTCGGATATCAATAATGACACTAACTTACAGAAAAAAATATATATACCTTATATTTTTTTTGCGACACCAAAATGATGTATTAATCCAAAACTAAAAGTTATATATTCCATTTAACAAGTTCATTATGAGAATCATACACTAACGTTTATTCGTATATTAAGATTAGGAAGTGATTAGACAACTTTCATCACTATCTGCCCTTAAGTCAACAGTCAACCGCTCGCCACAAAAACCAAATGCCTCTACATATACAAACAGTACAACTTAATAGTCTATCAATTGAACCACCAAACACAAATAACCCAGAAAGTAATTCACCATGTGATACTAACTTTTAAGACTCTAAGTAAAACCAATATCAGAACAGTTAATATAAAAGTCAATGTCCTTATAAAAATAATGAATAGTTTTACCAAAATTTCTTCAAACAATATTCATACATGGAAACAATGAAGTGAAACCAAATGGGGAGGTGGTGTTTATTTATATATCTTGCACAGGCGAATGGAAGAATTTCAGCAAGGATTTTGTGGGTCCAGAGAGCTTGCTAACATCATACAGAAAGCAACAAGAGATTTAAATGTACATTCATGAAATAATTAACTCAGATAACAAATGCAAATTTTCCTAAAATAAATTGTACAAGGGCAAATTCAAACAAATTAATAACTTTTTTTAAAATCAGAATTGAAAGTCACACATTATACAAATAACATTACTGAATGTATCATAAAAATCATGCAAAAACATCAAACAAGCACCACGATTATCGTGACAATACAGATATATATGACATATGTGATAAAAGGAAGCTCCGGTATTTTTTGAAATAACCAAGAAAGTTAAGCACTGCATTTTAAAATGTTTAAAATTTGCCAAATGGATAAATTTTTCCTCCAATAAATTTATATAAGATGTCCCGAGCTTATACATCTTTTACTTTTCTTTTTCTTTATTGAAGTGTTTAAGCGTGCATTATTATCAGCATATTAACTTTCATCAAATTGAGGTTTTGAGGACTTCGAAAATCAAAAATATAATCTTAAAAAGATAGAGGTACTTACCATTCCCCAATTAATGAAAGCATACTTGAATTACGTAGAAAGTTATCCCACAGCCGGTACAAGAAGAAGGCATGATTTCAAAGTAGACTTTAAACGGAAAGACAAATTACACAACACCTTGAAGACTTACAAATCTACCTTATATAAACATATAAAATTGAAACTAAAATTGAAACTTTTCAAATTGCTGGTTTTTTTTACAAATCAACAGTCACAGCAAGGTGTTTTTTTATTTTTCAATATCAAAAATGGACAAGATAACTCATCCGATAATAAAACATACTGCAGCATTGCACTTCATAACCTTAGATTATATGCATTATGTGTTATAGACTTTCATTATGCGAATCAAATGTCACGTACAAGTATGAAAATATGCACAAGTAATCATTGAAGTTCTATTTATTCACACTTGAAAACTTCCTAGTTCGATTTAACCAATTGAATCTGTTTGGTAAAAAGTGAATTCAAAGCCTTGTATGTCTTTGCTATATTTGTTCAACTGTACTGCATGTACATACTAATGAGGAATGCATTTGAATAATAAGTAGACATTTAAGGCGAACTACGGATTTAATTAGTATGACAGCCCTTTCTAGAGTAGAATGGTATCTATTATTTAAAGTTTGTAATAGAAGTCAGCTTATTAGAATAAATATGATAATAGAGGATAGAAACAACAGTACCATAGAGCAGAAAACATTCCAAGGCCACCAATGGGTCTTCAACACAGCGAAAAAAATGCCTCAGCCGGAGGCGTGCTGTAGTTGGCCCCAAAAAAATAATGTATACTAGTTCAGCAAAAAGGACGCCACACTAAACTGCGAAACATACAATTGAACCAAAAATTGAAAACACACAAGACTTACAAAGGACAGGGGGTCCTGATTTGAGACAGGCACAAAAATGCGGCGGAGTTAAACATGTTTTGTGAGATCTTAACCCTCCCATATACCTCTAGCCAATGTGGAATAAACACACAGCAATTTGCTAAATAAAAGTCAGTTTTAATATAAGTATTTAGAATAGATTACAGGAAAAACAATGATTAACATAAATTAACAAACTACTTCTAGCAGTTACTGACATGCAAGCTCCAGACCTCAATTAAACGGATCAAAAGACTATGTCTTCCTCACATGAAAATCAACCACAATCTCTCCCGTTAGGGTTTTAGTATCATGCCATCATAAATTATACAAGAAAAACATAACCCGTATCATGCCAACAACTGGTTTTAGAATAAATGTGTTTATTTCCGATACAAAGGCCCTATGAGTGAATTTATTTCAATTCCAAAAAATGCCATCTTTAATAACCTGATAACAGTATCTTAACTATGTACTTTGTGAATAAGTCTGTTTAAAGGTTTGGCTACCCTTTGAAGTGAGTGACAACATTTTTGTGCTTTGTATAAAATATTACCATAAAAGAAGGAATGTGAAATAACTGAACGTATAAGATATCTGCACGTTGATGTATGTTTACAAACGATGTCCTTGCACCCGTTGATAAAATTTAGTAAACGTTTTGTCAAGTTTGTGATATCGAAAACCTTGATGTAATATTTTTTTATTAACTAGAGGCTTTTCCCGTTAAGATAAAATACGTTGTTACATACACGAGCGGATCGAATAAGTTGATATATAAAAATACCATATGATGGTGCCAAGGGTACGTCACTATCTTAATCTGGATATTTTACAATTGGAAATGAAAAATCATCTCTCATCGAGATATAATTATCAAGATCCAGGAAATGTTCATTGTTATCATTAGCTATATTTAAAGTAAGTTGAACAAGATCTTTTTAGTGTACGTTCTGAATTCGTTATTATAGAGATTCAAACTATTCAAATATCTAACAGTGTTATTAAACTCTTGATCAGATGTTGTTTCGATGTTTCTTTGTTGATTTTAGAAACGCATTGTGATTCGCAACATTACATTAAGAAGTCCGTAATAAGTGGTGCATAGTTATTTCCATTTCGAATTCCGATAACTTGGCGATATACGGTCGGTCCTGGACGATGTCAAAGTCTCATGTTATAACATAGGAACTGGGGCCATAAATTTATTTGGAATTACTGCCATGACGTAGGTTTATTTTCACTGATATTAACATCTTTACACACCTCGCTATAATTAAAAAAAACATGTTTTCAGGTAGATTTTTGTAGACATAACAAATAAGAGGGAGCTCGGTATTATCAATAAAAATATTTTAATAGTCATTGAAAACTCTTGAAACATTGTATAACATTCGTAATAAAGTTTGAGCTCTTGTACATCAATTTATTCAAATATATAAAAACAGTACCATACTACCTGTCTACCAGTGGATTTTAACAGGAGAAACGCGACGAGTGTCACAAATAGAGGATACGAACTGCTGAGCCTTCTCAGTCAATATATTATGTCCAAGATCTCTGTTCAGTTTCTGGTACATAAGCCTTTTTTTATCTTTATTTGAAAATTCGGGTCTTATTTTGGATGAAACTGTGTTTCAAGTAATAGTATTGAGTAAGGAATAACTGATATATGATGCGGTAAAATTGGTACCATTAATTTTATTATATATCTAATGTTCTGAAGAATGGATTTGAAATGAGAGAAAAGCTACCAAGGATGTATGAAAGATTGTTTGCTTCAGATTAACACACAATATTCGTCGAATTACGCAGCTGGTGTAGTAAAATTGATACCGTTTAATTTTATTTATGATGTACCACATCCAAATATTTATTATTTATTTTTTTCGCTTTTGACTTCTTTCCACGTACAATAATATTAAAAACAGTGTATACAAAGTGAGAATCTAGCTAGTTCATGTTCACTGTCATACGCGAATAAGACTATTGTAGAAAACAAGGACGAAGGGGGAAAAACTGTGTTAACGTTTTGAAAATACAAAATAATTTATTTGAATGTATGTTATAACTGACATTGTGCGTTCTTAAGTTATAAACAACAACAAGCTTAGATAAGCCGATATATGAAATTAAAAATATGCAGATTTATGTATAAAATTTGTATACAATAATGTATTGGACACGTTGTACGCATGTTAAGTCTTCAATATACATTAAATAATATTAAATTTAACTCGAGCTATACTTACGGAATGATAAACGCACGTATGTTTACAAAATTTGGTTACAAAAGCTTCAACAATGCAAACATTCAATAACGTTAAAAAAACAACTGATATATCTGCAGATAGTGAGCATACCTTCCTCCAGAATATACCCCCTACCTAGTTCATTGTAATTATTGTGATTTTCTAAAATAGTCATCAGTTTATGAATTGTTTACTGACCGTTCGCTACGAGTTTTCGTAATAGTACAATCCTTCGTTTGTAAAAACATCGAGAGGAACACATACCGTCTTTTTTTTAAATGCCCATCTTTTTTTTGTTGTAACGACTAAAAACTATTTTGCATTTGTAACATTTCATATTGAAAATTAAAAAAAAATGGATTTTGTATATGATAAACGTAAAACGGAATTTACTGGAGCAAGCGGAGCTCACTCATTGATACTGCCACAAATCTTTGAAGACAAATATTTGAACGTTCTTTCTACCAAATTTGCTTCGATAAGCAGAAACGTCCGGTATTAACTATACGGCGGTTATATCCGAGATATAAAACCATTAAAACTTGTAAAGTCAGGAATATGGCAGTTGTTTTCCACTTGTTCCGTTGACTGATAGCGTTTGATTTTGTTAGCTTTTATGGACTTTCCCTTTTGAATTTTGCCTTGAAATTCAGTATTTTGATATACTTTTTTGTAAATAAACTGTTCTCAATAAGTCAGTGTCCTTAATATTTGTAACAACAACCTTAAACGTTCTTTATTATATAAGATGTATACACTGTAAAATATTCATGTGACATATAAATTATCCAAAGCCATTCAAGCGTGAAATGTGAGTCAATGTGCGCACGAGCTTTCTAGTTGCTTCAATACGTGATGTATAGCACCCTAGATATAAACCCAAAATAAAAAGGTAACCAGTCACTCAAGCGTAAAATGTAAGTCGTTGTGTAAACGTTCTTTATTATCCAAGTTGCATCCATTAATGACGTTTCTCATTAGTATGTGAAGTATAATACCCTAGATGTAGACCGAAACCGAAAAATTAAGCAGAGTTTTCGGTGACCATGGATGTGCTTTACTGTCCAAGGTGTATGTATTCAATAATGAAATGTCATTGAAATGGATAAATTTAACCCTACTTATATATCCAGACGAACTATTAGAAAAATAAAACTCAATACTTTTAGCAATAAATGCTATTTTTACGGAATCATCTTTGTAATTCGTTAGACTTTCATTCAAAAAGTAAGCATTATCAAATATTTTTGACTTTATTTTAGTTTGTGAGCGAGTCGGTTGTATTAAGACTATTTAATTCCTATTATGTTTTTACTAAGATGCACCGCATAAACAATAGAAATTAATCGCCCCTACATTGAAAATGAAGTATTGTATCATTATTCAATAGTAAACAAGAATCGCTTAACGAAAGCAGCATAGTGGAATTTAACTCAATATCAACAAAATGAATGAAAAAATCTGGTTTAGGTTATAAAGCATAAATGATTATTTTAAAAGGAATATTTTTCTGAATATAAAACTTTACTACTGCTTTTAAATCTCATGCACGCTCTGTTCCGGAAATATTCTTAATATCTACATATTTGTGTATCGATTTCACACAGGAGAAAACTGTAGGCGCGATATAAACCCGTCTGCATCTCTTATCTGTATCATGACTCTATCAAACAATACATTTGATTTTTTTTTTTTTAGTTTTTTCATCAATGTTTTGTCTGTTGATGTATCATTCTACATCAGAAATTCATGACAAATACAGTAAAAAAGGTATTTCAGGATTCGCACACTGAAAAACCATTAATCAAAAATGTATGATGTAAAACAAATAATGTGTGTACCAGTTTGTACTAAATATATATCCACTGAGTCTCTTTACTTATAAAAAAATTTAAATAATAAAGAAATCAATGTTTGATTTAAAATTAAATAACGTTTAGTACGTACTATAATGTATTCAGGTTTCCTGGTGAAAAATAAAACATGGAGACAAAAAATATCGTATTTGTTTGCATATTGATTGTATTACGTGTATGCTTAGCACTGAATCCAAATGATGACGGTAAGTAAAAACAGTTTTCCTTAATTTTTGTGTTAATTTGTTAATTTATGAAAATTCTATTTCAAATTACAACATCCCGATTTGCAATTTTATATAATCTCATTACAGTGTTTGTATTTCATACACCTTGAGGGCGTTAATAAATTAGGAGGGGTTCTTTTAGGGATTTGACCATATGTTATTAAAAAACATGACAAATTTCATTTAACGACATCTTGGTGTAAATATAAAAGTAGTTCATACTTATCATATTTTTAATTAATTCTTCACGATCTAAATTCAAAACCAATTGGTGGAAATATTTGTTTCTTTTTCAATTTCGCTAATGTAACAAAAGCATTTTCATATCTAGTTAACCCACTTCATTTGGAGATAATGAGGTAGCAGTTTTTTGGACATTTGTAGTGCAAAGTTACACCAATTTTAAGAGCAGTTGTTTTGAAATTTGAATGAATTACAACATTAAGTATGTCCTATAGTTGCTCTTGCATCATACATATACACTTACTTAAGGAAGCTTAAGTACAAGAACAAATCAAACAAAGCATTCAAAATGCAAATAGATAGTTATAAATACAGCACCACGCTAATTATAGCATATATATATATATACAGAATGTACACAGCCATGTATCACCATCACTGCTGGTGATCCGATGGATAAATCTGTTGTAGAGTTGTCACTGGTTCAGACGTACTTAAAAATATAATTATTTCTGTGACTGCATCTTGCATTAATTTGTAGGATCCTTTACAATAGATATTTCAGCTGATCTGTAACAATTCCATCTTCATGCCTTATATATCATGTACTGTATTACGACGCTATATTAAAACTGGAAAGGTAACACCCGGTCACCGAAAGCTTTATTATGAAGCCTAGGTGGTCGTGTGGTCTAGCGCGTCGGATACAGTGCAGGCGATTTGGTGTCACGATATCTCAGTAGCATGAGTTCGAATCCCGGCGAGGGAAGAACAAAAAATTTGCGAAAGCAAATTTACAGATCTAACATTGTTGGGCTGATGTTTAGACGAGTTATATATATATATATATATATATATATATAAATATATCCGTTCATCCTATTTTGACTCCTCAAAATTCAAGAGTCTATCCTAAATTGAGGTAAATTGTATGGCTTTCCAAATACTGTTTCGATTCCTAACATCACTGAAGAGACATTAATTGTCGAAATCCGGACATGGTGTACAAAACCTTTGGGCCTTTTGTTTGCGGTATATATTCTTTTCCGCAAGTTTATTGTTTTCTGTTTAGTATTAAATTTATAATTAAGATCCATTTATTGCTTCGGTGGTTAATTTATTTGGCAATCGCCAATGGCAGTCAGCAGGGTTTAAGAACATTTGTTGTTCGACCTGTCAGTCAAATGCGTTTTGTTAAAATATACTTTTTCACGTTTTTGGTCTTTTGGAAAATGTTGTATGTGCTGTAGTTAAACCCCTCTAACAAGAAATTGGTTTTACATGTACACGTATAAAAATTGCGGTTTTTATCCAACGCAATCATAGGTTTGCACGTTGTTTTCAATTTAGACTTGTTTATATTTTTTTCGTTTGGGCTTGTATTATATTTGCCTTTGGGTTTATATGATCCGTTCATCCTATTTTGACTCCTCAAAATTCAAGAGTCTATCCTAAATTGAGGTAAATTGTTTGGCTTTCCAAATACTGTTTCGATTCCTAACATCACTGAAGAGACATTAATTGTCGAAATCCGGATATGGTGTACAAAAACCTTTGCAACTTTTGTTTGCGGTATATCATCTTTTCCGCAAGTTTATTGTTTTCTGTTTAGTATTAAATTTATAATTAAGATCCATTTATTACATCGGTGATCCGTTTATTTGGCAATCGCCAATTACAGTCAGCAGGGTTTAAGAACATTTGTTGTTCGACCTGTTAGTCATATGCGTTTTGTTAAAATATACTTTTTCACGTTTTTGGTCTTTTGGAAAATGTTGTTTGTGCTGTATTTAGACCCCTCTACCAAGACATTTGTTTTGCATGCACACGTATAAAAATTGCGGTCTATATCCAACGCAATCATAGGTTTGAACGTTGTTTTCAATTCAGACTTGTATATATATCATGTATTGTATTACGACGCTAGATTAAAACTGACGAGGAAAGGTAAAAACCGGCCACCGAAAGCTTTTATTGAAGACTAGGTGGTCGAGTGGTCTAGCGCGTCGGATACAGTGCAAGCGATTTGGTGTCACGATATCTCAGTAGCATGAGTTTGAATCCCGGCGATGGAAGAACAAAAATTTGCGAAAGCAAATTTACAGATCTAACATTGTTGGGCTGATGTTTAGACGAGTTGTATTTACAGAATGTACACAGCCATGTATCACCATCACTGCTGGTGATCCGATGGATAAATCTGTTGTAGAGTTGTCACTGGTTCAGACGTACTTATAAATATAATTATTTCTGTGACTGTATCTTGCATAAATTTGTAGGATCCTTTACAATAGATATTTCAGCTGATCTGTAACAATTCCATCTTCATGCCTTATATATCATGTATTGTATTACGACGCTAGATTAAAACTGACGAGGAAAGGTAACACCCGGCCACCAAAAGCTTTATTGAAGCCTAGGTGGTCGAATGGTCTAGCGTGTCGGATACAGTGCAGGCGATTATGTGTCACGATATCTCAGTAGCATGAGTTCGAATCCCGGCGAGGGAAGAACAAAAGATTTGCACAAGCAAATTTACAGATCTAACATTGTTGGGCTGATGTTAAGACGAGTTGTATATATATATATATATATATATTTATATATAAACAAGTCTAAATTGAAAACAAAGTTCAAACCTATGATTGCGTTGGATAAAAACCGCAATTTTTATACGTGTGCATGTAAAACAAATTTCTTGTTAGAGGGGTCTAAATACAGCACAAACAATATTTTCCAAAAGACCAAAAAAGTGAAAAAGTATATTTTAACAAAACGCATTTGACTAACAGGTCGAACAACAAATGTTCTTAAACCCTGCTGACTGCCATTGGCGATTGCCAAATAAACGAAAAAATATAAACAAGTCTAAATTGAAAACAACGTTCAAACCTGATTGCGTTGGATAAAAACCGCAATTTTTATATTTGTGCATGTAAAACAAATTTCTTGGTAGAAGGGTTTATATACAGCAGCAAACAACATTTTCCAAAAAACCAAAAAAGTGAAAAGTATATTTTAACAAATCGCGTTTGACTAACAGGTCGAACAACTGATGTTCATAAACCCTGCTGACTGCCATTGACGATTGCCAAATACATTGATCACGGGATGTAACATGGATCTTAATTATTAATTTAATACCAAACAGAAAACAATAACCTTGCGGAGAAGATGGTACACCGCAAACAGTAGGTGCAAAAATTTGTACACCAAATCCGGATTTCGACAATTAATGTCTCTTCAGTGATGTTAGGGATCGAAACGGTATTTGGAAGGCCATATAATTTACCTCAAGTAAGGATAGACTCTTGAATTTTGAAGAGTCGAAATAGGATGAACGGATCATATAAACCCGAAGGAAAATATAATACAAGTCCAAACGAAAAAATATAAACAAGTCTAAATTGAAAACAACGTTCAAACCTATGATTGCGTTGGATAAAAACCGCATTTTTTATACGTGTGCATGTAAAACAAATTTCTTGGTAGCGAGGTCTAAATGAAGCAGAAACAACATTTTCCAAAAGACCAAAAAAGTGAAAAGTATATTTTAACAAATCGCATTTGACTAACAGGTCGAACAACTGATCTTCTGAAACCCTGCTGACTGCCATTGACGATTGCCAAATAAATTGATCACGAGATGTAACATGAATCTTAATTATTAATTTAATACCAAACAGAAAACAATAAACTTCCGGAGAAGATGGTATACCGCAAACATGAGGTGCAAAAATTTGTACACCATATCCGGATTTCGACAATTAATGTCTCTTCAGTGATGTTAGGGATCGAAACGGTATCTGGAAGGCCATATAATTTACCTCAATTAAGGATAGACTCTTGAATTTTAAAGAGTCGAAATAGGATGAACGGATCATATAAACCCGAAGGAAAATATAATACAAGACCAAACGAAAAAATATATACAAGTCTAAATTGAAAACAACGTTCAAACCTATGATTCCGTTGGATAAAAACAGCAATTTTTATACGTGTGCATGTAAAACAAACGCAATCATAGGTTTGAATGTTGTTTTCAATTTAGACTTGTTTATATTTTTCGTTTTGGGCTGGTATTATATTTGTACTTTTCATTTTTTTGGTCTTTCAGTCTAGGTAGCCGAGTGGTCTAGAGTGTGGGATACAGTTCAGGCGGTGTTGTCTCGATATTCCAATAGCATGAGTTCGAATCCCGGTGAGGGAAGAACAAACATTTGCTTTCGGAAATTCGCAGATTTAACATTGTTGTGCTGATATTTAAAGTAATTATATATATTTTATATAATAAAATGATATATATATATATATATATATATATATATAATATTATATATAAAAGACCAAAACAGTGAAAAAGTATATTTTATCAAAACAAGAAGATCAATTGAAAAAAGTCGACATGCTTAACCGGGACGAACTTTTACAGTATAAAACAAAAAAAAGAAAACAACAGAGTACCTTTAGTAATTACTTATTCCAAAGCGCTTCCAAATATACATTCAATTCTCAGAAAACATTTAAAAATTCTACATCAATCTAACAGACTTAAGAAATATTCTCCGATCCGCCTATCGTAGCGTTCAAACGTGACAACAATATAAAAAACATCTTAGTGCATAAGAAGCATAATTTATTATTTTATAAACAGAGTAATGGCTATGGACTATGCGGGAAAAATTGCGCATTATGTTCACACATCAATGAAACCAAAGTATTCTGTGATAACACCGGAAAAGAGTATAATATTCAGGGACAAATAGACTGTAAAACTGTGGGCGTAGTGTATGCAATTAACTGTACAAAATGCGAATAACTTATATATGTAGGACAAACAGGCGGTACACTTTATCAAAGGATGTTATTGAACGTTTCAAAAATAAGAACAAACAAAACAGACGATCCCGCAGCAAACCACTTCATTCAACATAACCATTCGAAAAAAAATCTAAAAGTTACTGCAATAGAAAAAGTATTTGGCACAGAAATTTACCGAAAAACTGAAGAAGCCTTTTGGATCAAAAAAATAAAAACTTTATAATCCGATGGACTCAACACTATGTACGAACGATAGTAAAAATATTCATAACCCAAAAAAGAGAGAGAGAAAAAAAACGCGGCAAATGAACGTCATAGTAGTAATTGTAACGTAATGTATCAAAGCGATGTAATTGTTGTTTCAATATTGTAACTTATTCCAATGAAGAAGGCCGTAATGGCCGAAACGTATGGAAAATTGTGTTATAGTTTTTATTCTACATTCAATCAGAGACTTTATATATATCTTAGGTTTGAACGTTGTTTTCAATTTAGACTTGTTTATATTTTTTCGTTTGGGGTTGTATTATATTTGCCTTCGGTTTTATATGATCTGTTCATCCTATTTCGACTCTTCAAAATTCAAGAGTCTATCCTAAATTGAGGTAAATTATATGGCCTTCCAAATACCGGTTCGATTCCTAACATCACTCAAGAGACATTAATTGTCGAAATCCGGATATGATGTACTAATTTCTGCACCTTTTGTTTGCGGTATACGATTTTCTCCGCAAGTTTATTGTTTTCTGTTTGGTATTTAATTAATAATTAAGATCCATTTTGTTACAACTGGTGATCCGTTTATTTGGCAATCGCCAATGGCAGTCAGCAGGGTATAATAACATTAGTTGTTCGTCCTGCTAGTCAAATGCGTTTTGTTAAAATATACTTTTAAATTTTTTTGGTCTTCTGGAAAATGTTGTTTGTGCTGTATTTAGACCCCTCTACCAAGAAATTTGTTTTGCATGCACACGATTAAAAATTGCGGTTTTTATCCAACGCAATCATATTTGTGAACGTTGTTTTCAATTTAGACTTGTTTATATATATATGTATTGTTAACACTTAAAGCATATTAATAAAGCACTATGACAGACTATAAAAAAAGATGATGATTTATAAAAATTTGCAGCTAGACTAGTCAGTAAATTATATAAATTTTGTATTAGGGATGTATAAATGCGTTCAATATAGCCACATTATAGGGGTATAAAATTTTTAACTGCCAATTATGTTATATCCCTTTTGTAACTTGCGCCCCTTTTTAATTGGTGTGAGAGTTTTTCTGGACGTTTGACAACACAATCCTTCTTCGGAGTACTTGTCCTTATAAACTTCCGTTTGGCTATGTCAATAATCAGTCATGTGACAGTCCAATTAGAGGTCATTTAACGAGATACAATTACGGATATTAATATAAGTTGAAAGTTTGACTTGCTGTTAAACATAGTTCAGCCCGCCAATTCCAATATCAAGTCTGGACTATCAAATTAAACGGTGCAAATTCTACCAGCGACTTTTTACACAACACATTTTTCGAAGACAAAACGTATAGAGACGTTCAAGAGTGTATAAGATCAAAAAGGACCAAAAGTATTGCAAAACCGGGTTAAGGAACCATAGCTGTATATGAGGGAGATGTATTGCTTAATTTAGAATTTGTCACTATGTTTTACAATACAATTTTCAAAACAATATCAGCATTTTAATGCAAGTCAATCGACAATCATTTTTGTTCATTCGAGATGTTAATTAAAACAAATACACATTGAAATAAAGTACAATTGAATTTGCTTTACCTCAATAAGGCAATACATTTGGTAACAAAGTTAAACGAAAAATGCTAGGCGACAATATTTCACCAATGTTCACATCTCGTAAAACCATTTTGAATATGCAAATCAAGAACAAAATTTTAAACCTGAGGGAATCGTACGAACTAAAATCTGAACAAGAAATGAGAACACATTAACATAAAATTTAACAAGTCGATCAAAAAAAATCAAATAATTGAGGAACAGAAAACTAAACACTCATTACCACTCAATGAATCAGGGGAGGTCGGCATGGTAATGCATGCACTTATGTGTTCCAGAAGAAAAACAGTTCCTTTACCGCATTATTATTGTGTTGGGTAGAAAAGTGTTTTGTGGTTGCATATTACTCTCATTATCAATCAGTGAGGATCACCTAGTGGATAATAAAACATATTTATTGAATCAAATTTTATTATATTTAAGGTATATTGGATTTCTTGGATTGTAAAATAGAACAAGAAAAACACTAGTCTTGATCTTTTATATCTGCAAATTTTGAGATGAGAATGTAATGCATTTGTTAAACTTTTCATCCAAACGAAGAAAAGTGTGTGTTTTATTTTCACGACTGTTTTTATAAACAGAATATTTTTTGTTTGAGTTGTGTTTTTTTTCTGCTTAACAGTATTAGGAGGTAACTCATATAATCTAATCATATAGTAAATTTATCTATTGTGTTTGGTAGCAGGACAATAAGCTCTGTGACCTAAATATTTGTATTTATTTTTGAAAGCACATAAAATTAGTCATCTTCCCATATGTAGTTTTAAAATTCTATTGTTTGATTTTCTTTTCATACCCACAAAATTGGGTGTTTCATGTACAATATTTACGTATTCAGACAATTCTGCACATTCTCTGGATTGAAAAAAAACATCTCCGTTACAATAACCTTTTTTAATATATTTTTGAAAATAGTATAATATAAACTGCATATTGTTAAAATTAAAAAAAAAACATTCGGTTGTACTTAAGACCCCCGCCCCCAGCCTCCCCCCTCCAAAATAAAAAAAAAAACCAAATCTCTTTTTTGAAAAATTTAACTTAAAAATAATAAAATGAATGGACACGGAGCTGTGAAAATGTATAACCTTTGCCATACTTATAATATCAGAAAAGTAGTGTTCAATTATTTGTATTTTCAGAAACGTATCCTGTTTTATTATTCTCTGATACTGGTTCTATTGGTTTATTTGACACGAAATCAAATAATTTTACTATATTGGCCGATGGTTACGTTCACATATTGTTTCTTGATTACCACTATTCCAAACGGTATATATTTTGGTCGGACTACCTTGGACACACAATTTCGAGGTAAAATATGAACACCTGAATATTTCAGGGCTGACCATACAGAAACAAAGCTCTTGCAACTAAGATATCTTTTCAGAATTCAGTTAATTCAGCCTTGGAATTCGTGTATTATAAATTTAATGAAATTTGTAGATTCATAATGGGAAGATACCAAAAAAAAAAAGAAAAAAAGAAAAAATCCTAAAAAGTCTTCGTCGCATCACTTATTCATGCGTTTATAAATTGACAATGAAAAAAAAGAATTACAAATGATGCCTTTTGCCTTTTGAAATACTTATCGTTAAAGGCAGATGATTACACTGATAGACTCGGTTGAATTGTTGCATTTATTAAGAAATTTCCAAGACTCTGTACGATTTTTTTCAACCCCGTTCACATGCACATATTCCCTTATGTATGCTAATATATGTATGTTTGTAGAAATACATTTAGTTGTTAAACATGCATGTGAACGCAAAAATACACGCATGCAATTTTACAAGGAGTGTTTATTTGCATGACCAACCCCATGGATGCTACATTAAAATTCAGAATTGAATTCTTTGCGACTGTCATACAAGTGATAGGTTTAGCTAGCTATAAAACCAGGTTTAATCCACCATTTTCTACAAGAAGAAATGCCTGTACCAAGTCAGGAGTATGACAGTTGTTTTCCATTCATTTGATGTGTTTTGATTTTGCCATTTGATAAAAGACTTTGCAGTTTGAATTTTCCTTGAAGTTCGGTATTTTTGCTACTTACATTTTTTCCACATATGCAAATTTACGCTGTGAGTATTTTTGTGTATGACGCAAAATATAAACATTTTCGTTGATTTTACACACACAGCTACAAAGAATCAAGGGTTTAAAAGTTTTCGGCATTCTGTCTGTCTGTCTATCAGATATGTTACCATTTTTTCTTAAAATGTCCTGTACCAAGTCAGGAATATGGCAGTTGTTATCAAATAGTTCGTTTCTATGTATGTTGGCGTTTGTTTTTGTTGCACTTCAGTGTTTCTGTTGTTCCGTTGTTTTCCTCTTATAGCTGATGTGTTTCCCTCGGTTTGTTACCCGGATTTGTTTTCTCTCAATCGATTTATGACTTTTGAACAGCGGTATACTACTGTTGCCTTTATATGTACGCGTCCGTCCGAAAGTCAATTTTGTTTGCATTATACACGTGATACTTCATTACCTTTTATCGAATTATCAGGTCACCTTACCGCAAGTTCGATGTATGGTCACATATGAGCGAAATGTCCGTTCTGATTTATGAGTGGACGATCCATATCCATTTTCAGAGCATAATGTTTGAGGCCAAGGTCATAAATAGTAACAGACTAAAAGGAGGTCAGAACACAGGTTTCTGGATTGTCATCCATAACTTTAAATTGAATTCACTGATTATTTAACATATCGAGCTATTTTCAAAATGACTAAAATTTGAAAATTTGAAATTTAGAATGAGCAATGAACTTTTCGCTTATTGTGCGCGGATAAGACAATACCAATGTCAACTAAACCCTGTATTCTCAAGTAAACTCGTTTATCCGACAAAAAGACAAACATTTCATTATTGTTTATCATGAAATTTAGATATCTTGCTTCGACCTGCGTCGCCAAAAATGAAAGCAGGTCTGTCCTGTTTACTGATAGTTCGAAATTTTGCAACACTCATTATACAAGGAAAATAGTCCAGACGCGGTATCGGTCTTTTTTTACGTAAAACTAATATCAATATTTCTGAAATGAGTATTGATAATTCTAATTTATGATGTAAAAGTTAACCCTGGTCTTTCGGGCTGTATGCTGACACAACTAAATTTTGTATTTGTGTGTTTGTTGGGTGGGTAGTGCGTGCAATGAGGTATAAGGTGAATCTTATTTTCATTTGCTGCCTGCTTAGTTTTTATCGGAAGCTGACAGATGTCTTTGGCAGGCATGAAAATAGTAAAATCCAAGGATTCAATCAAAAGAGTCTTTATTTCTTGATCTCAAACGAGACTATGTCCTATACATAATATATTACAACATAACGATATATTCAATAAACCAAAATATTATGATTTAAACAAATAAACTTCTTAAACCAATTCAAAAATTGTTAATTAATATATGAAATTAAATATATAATGTTTGGGTAATACATCCTAAATTATGTAAATCACTGAGTTGTGGATCAGTTTTGAATATGCATAACCAAATAGAAATACATTTTAGATATCTGTTTACTTAAAATCATTAACTTTAAATTCATAAAATATTATACACAAAATATGTAATAATTCTCATTGTTTCAAATGACTCTTAATAGCACACGCCACCACATACATGCATACAATGTAAACTCAATTAATCTACTATTGTTTACACAGGCACTTGTCTTTGAAAAAAAATAACCTAATATATACTTTAATATAACGCAAGGTACTCAACTCGTATTTTTGGAGAAATGACACCTGGTCGCAAACATGCGTTGTATTTCGATGCAGCGGTTGTCTATTCCACTGAAACTTGATATGGTGTAAATCTGCATCAAATAATTTACCAAATAGTGTATTTCACGCCTATTTCGTTTGTTGGAACAATTCGTAGCAGCCATTCCAAGTAGGTCAACCGCAAACTATTTCGTCTTCTCACAACGAAATATGGCAATGTTAATCTCGCAGTAAATGATTAATTATATATATCTCGGTTTTAAATTGGTAAATTTTCTTGTTAAAAATAAATGTTTTGGAGTTATCTCAGTTTTTATATTTTAAATCCAGAGAAAGTCGGAATGACATTGATAGAATGGGAAAATTTGAGTTTAAAAATAGAAACTCGTTACTCATTAGACATACCTCAAATAACATTTGTTAGATTTTTTTTATCACTGTATCTTAGGTTCTAATCCGAGAAAAACTAACAGGATTGGGGGAAATAGTTTTTATACTTAAACATTCACTGCGAGATTAGCAATGCCATTTCGCTGTGAGAAGACAAAATATTTTACGGTTGAACTACTTGGAAGGCCTGCTACGAATGAATCCAACAACAGGAATAGGCGTGTTATACACCATTTTGTACATAATTTGATGTAGATTTACGACATAACAAATTTCAGTGGGATAGACTACCGCGACATCGAAATACAACGCATGGTTTCCTTTATAGAAGGTTGCTATTTACAAAGAAAATATTAAACCAAGTGGCGAAGTTGAAGCCATACGTTGAAAATTTTATGGACGCCATCATGAGTAATTTGACAGTCATGGAATATCAGTTTCACAGATGACAACAGATTTGAATCAATTATCGTAACAATACTCCTGTCCTCTTTTCCTCGAATATGACATCACCGAATTAGAGGTGTCACTGAATTTGTACATACATGAACAAAGCGACGGGTGCCACAATTGGAGCAGGATCTGATTATCCTTCCGGAGCAGCTGATATTAGCTCCGGTTTGTGGTGGGTTAGTTTTGCTCATTCGTCAGTTTCTATGTTGTGTTTTGTAGATTGTTTTTGTGTTTTTTTCGGTTTTCATTGTTTGCCCTTGCGTTGTCAACTGGTCTTCACCTTATGAGATTGAATATGCATTTAGCGTCTTTCGCTTCTCTTTTATACAAAATAGATTGTATGTGATGTGATAATGATGGAGGTTTATCATTCTTGAATGATCTTATGAAAACAAGTAATAACAATACTTATAAAAGAAAGATATTGTACTTTCGTGATGCAGTTATTGCCAAATATAACGAGATTATCTCTACTTTTGTGAATCTATAATCATTGCTAAAAGTAGTATAGACAAAAATTGCCAAAACTTTACAATTGAATTTCTTGAATTCATTAAAGGGACATTAGCTGCCATTTAGACAAAAATCAAAATACAATGTTTATTTTTTTGTGTCAAACAGTTATAAAAGCGGAATAATGAAATTGTATTTCGCTATTAGCAGTCTGTTAATTTCAATTTGGGCACTAAGATAAAAACATCGGAAAAGTATTATTTTCTAGCAAGTGAATAATTGAATCTCAGTTGAACCCGTATTCATGTAACCCTAACTTGATCTGTAGCTAAAAATAAAAAAAAGGGTTACAGATGCCCTAAGCGTGTTTATTTATTGAAAAGAAACAACGAATACCAACATTGAAAAGTGAAACGAGGGAGCCAATTTAAAAAAAAACATCATTTCTTCGACCGATTCGTCCCACAAGAAATCATTTATATCCAGGTAAAACCATAATTTATACTTTTTTAAATCAATGACATGAAACCAAACAGACCTGGAAAAATCGTAATTACACTCCACGTGCTTCTCAATCTATTCATATCTATTTTTATATTTATATCGGGTCAAATGACTATCGCCAGTCTTCGGAGGTAATCGCGATGGTTAATTAAATGGCGGCTAGTATATAATACGTGCGAAATGTTAATACATTATAACGAGTCCATGCATTGTTGATTGTTTGTTTTGTACTTTTTTTATGTAATTTTTACGTTTAAGTGTGTTATAAATCAAATATGAGATATTAAGTCAAATTGGTGATCCTGAATTTGACAGCTAATGCCCCTTCAACAAATGTGTTCATAAATGAAGTTATGATAAGACCAAACGATACAGTCTGACTTATTATTAAGAAAAGGAAAAAGGAAACGCGACGGACTACACAAACAGGCTCGTAGATCCAAAGACAATTCTGATTTAAACCAGTATAAAAACCAAACAAAACATGTGAGTTATTTAAAACTTTATTTATACGACAAACCAATATTACTTAAACGCTAACAATTCGTTGGATGAATTCACTGGTGAAAATTCTAAATCTTATAAGTCTTTGGAGAAAAGAAATGACATAGGCATCAGGTAACACAAACAAAATTACCCAATTCAAAACAAAAATGTCGAACAAACCACTGACACCTATCATAAAAGATTTGTACTAAATACTGAATTTTGTTCTATATCTACGATATAATTTTTGGATTAAATACAGCAAATGATATTTGTGCACATTTTCAAACTTGACAGAGCTTCAGGTCTGGACTCAATATGTCATAAAATGTAAAAATAAACAAACGAGTAAAACAGTAAGCGTACCTTTATCAATGTGATTTTATTCGAAGTCGAGAACAGCAATTGTAATGTTACTTTTCAAAAGCGAAGACACATCGGTGATTTCCAATTATAGACTATGTCTTTTTTGTCAGCAGTGGACAAATTATAAAAAAAATGTCATAAAAAATGTATTTAATCATTTGATAGCAACAATTTTATTATAAAAATTTCTTTTATATTTTTTGTCAATTGATGTTCACAGTATAACTTTTCTTATATTATGTGCTATCTCAAAAGCATTTGATAGTGTATGGCATACTGGCTTTTCAATAAAGCTGAAAGCATTCAGCTAAATTCAATGGAATATTTTTGTTTTTCATAGATTGCAATACCCAACTGAACAAAATATGACTCCAGAAGTTATAATAAATGTTGCCTATCCAACCGGTATTGCTGTTGATCCAATTGACGACCACTTATATTGGGCAGTAAGAAATAGCCAGATATTCAGATCAAACATTGATGGTACTGACCAAATAATAATAGTTAACAACGTATATTTTCCCGTAGATATAGACCTTGATATAAGTAACAGGTAACTATCTTCAACTTTTTTAAAAACTGAAAAAAGAACAAGCATGACAACACTTTCGAACACATTAGAAACCGTTTGATACTCATGATATTACATGTTTATTGATCTATACATACATTTCGTTTTGTGACTACATTTTGTATAAAGAGTATTTTATTTCTCATTCGTAATGTTTATGTTATTTTACATAATAAAATTGAGAATGGAAATGGGGAATGTGTCAAAGAGACAACAACCCGACCATAGAGATAAGAATATTAATAACTCAAGAGACTGTTTGCCAATAGGAAAGAAGACAAGCAGCCTTTTGTTTGAAATAACGTATATCCTTAAGTCATACCAAAGCTTAAGGTATAATCTTATGTCCTTCTCAAAATTATTATTATTAAATAAAAATTATATAACATCATCCTATAATTGATAACATTTTCCTGTTTCATAATTGATAATTATTAGTGGGATTTCTTATAATAATTTGTAACATATAGTGTGTGTAAGTTCCTTACCATCAGTTACGAGTTTACTTCAAACACTTTGGTTTCTTTATCTGGTCTGTAGTTTCACAAAAGCGTCCTTAGACAAGTCATAATATTTATCTTAAGAGGCTGACTTGAAAGCAATAGATCAAGTGAGCTATTGCCATCCCTTTGCGTTTAATAAATTTAAAAAAAAAACAATCATGAAAAAGGGCAATAAACAATTACCATAGCATAACAGGATCCTTGATTGCGACGATCACACAAATATTTTGAAAACAATAAAGCAATTAACACCCGCGTCAAGGATTTAAAAAAAAACATCAAGTACTGGCAAAGCGTACCGACTGACCAAGTAGTCAAAAATGTGGTGGTGATATGATGTAAATACTATACGGTAAAGTGCTTAAGTTCTTCTACATTCAAGGCCTTGCGTTCCAATAAGAGTAAAAAAGTAAACAATCTTGCCACTTATTCATCTCAGTTTAAGGGATCTTCAGAACATTTGAAGGTCTCACTCTGTATTGGCTACACAAATTACACAAAAAAGGAAAGAGAAAAAATAAGTCAAATATCGTTTCATCTCAGCTTCTAGTAATATTAGTGTTCTACTACTAATCTTTCTGTACTGT
Organism: Mytilus californianus; assembly: GCF_021869535.1. Lineage (NCBI taxonomy): Eukaryota > Metazoa > Mollusca > Bivalvia > Mytilida > Mytilidae > Mytilus > Mytilus californianus. Next base: position 3,503,652 of record NW_026262581.1, read on the forward strand.
ATACTGGTTATCGTTGCTAAAATTAAAGAACTTGTTATTTACTTTTGTAATAAAGCATATGAAAATAATTCAATTAATATTTGGTTTTTTATATAGATGTTTAAGATAAACTACATGCTTTTGATGGTCCTTTCAATTCGGTTGACAGTTAATACATTTGTACCACATAATTGTATCAAACAGAAATTTTATTAAGTGGTCCTTGAAAAATCGGATTGTAGATTTATTTGCTGCATTTCATGTAAAGCTTTTGTCTGTAATGAAAAAGGTAGATATGATCGAAATATACTTACTGGAATTGTTATAGTAGGATTGAACCTGTAAACTTTATCTTCGACAATGTTTGCGTTTCGGCAATAAAGTGTGGCGACAAGTTGTAGGTATATTCCAATAGGCACCAATCGCGCTCCTTACATCGCAGACTTTTTTCTTTATTATGAATCACAGTTCATGGCAAAACTCAGTGTAGATCCGTCTAAATTCAATCTAATTGATAAATGTGACAACACTTATAGTTATCTTGATGACAAATTTGCCCTAAATGATCAAGAATTTTTTATTGTACTGCGGACATTTGCTCAAGGGAACTTACTTTAAATATATCATTTATTTACTGCAGTAATTGTACTTTTCTAGATTTGGAAATTTCAGTTTCACATGGGCAAAACAAATTAAAATCTACGACAAAATAGACGATTTTTCATTCCCTATTATTTATTTTTACCATTTTTGGACGGTGGTGTTCGTTTGGCACTTTATTATTTTTGTTTTAATTGTTCCACATATTGTCATGTCGGATCCCAAATAATGTTTTCGAAATCATTCAGTTTTGGTAGCCATGAGATAAAAAGATTTTGAAATCTAGTCCGACCATTTTTAATATCGATGTATGCTTAAGGTGTTTAAATGTATACGAACTTTCGAAGTCATATTTTGATTTGATATACCCATTATTTTAAATCACTAAAAAGTGACCCGCGCTTTTATGAAGGGCAATTGGGAAATAAGTTATGAATAAAGCAGAGTACTACGACATCAAATTAACTGCGACGAAATGGAAGGAACGGACACCGTACTTTATTTTTCTTAATTTCAGGTTAATTTTATTTTTCAGTATATAATATTGAAGAATTATTTAAAGTCATATGAAATTTCAAATTTAAAAAAAAAGAGTTTAATATGCTTTATATACTTGCATGGCTAAGTTTTACTTTGAAGCAAGTGTACATGCACTTTCTAGTAAATAAAATCATTTATCTTATCAAAATCTTCAGAAATGTACTGCTATTGAATAATTATTTTTCTCGTACTTGAATTCGCTGATAACTTCTTCTGTGACTCTAACCACGTTTGATCTTCGGCAACCACACAGCGCAACTGCGAGGGAAAATTGATTGGTGTTAATTGACTTTTAAAGAACAATTTAATACACCAAATGTTTGAAAAATGTTATGGCAAATAAAATTGAGAATGGAAATGGGGAATATGTCAAAGAGACAACAACCCGACCAAAGAGCAGACAACAGCCGAAGGCCACCAATGGGTCTTCAAATTTGATTAATAAATAGAAACGCGTGGAAAATATAAAAAAAACCCCAAAGAGCTGATAGCTGTGATGGCATATTTTGTGCTATTGTTGCTTACGACATAATTTTTTCTTCATGATTTTTATAAAAAGGATTGAGTAGAAGTCGGGCCGAATTGTCACTGTACTTTCATGTTTAATCAACGCATGTGTTCTACTGAATCTACTTTTAAATAAAACATCATGTTACCTGGTTACAGTAAAAAACTTAGTAGAAAATTTCGAATTATGTAAGATTGAAGATACTGATTATATCGCTAATATAATAGTTTTATTTTTGACTGTTCATCGTATACTGAATACTTTTACGGGAGCACCTGAGAACACCCTCAGTTTTTGGTGAGGTTCGTGTTGTTCAGTCTTTGGTTTACTATGTTGTTTTGTGTACTGTTGTTTGTTTGTCTTTTTCTTATTTAGCTATGGCGTTATCAGTTTATTTTCGACTTATGAGTTTGAATGCCCCTTTGGTATCTTTCGCCTCTCTTTTACATGTTTTGAGCACAAACAACGCTCTATTTTTATGTTGTTCAATTTCAATTCACTGTTTTTAATAGTCCGGGTTTTTTTCGAGAGCAACATTTAAAACGTCTGGGTTTTGTAAACAAGTGGTCCGGTTTTTAAAAAAAAAATATGAATTAGAAATACAGCATTCTTGACATTAACAGCTGATTTGTTTCTTCTTTGTACCTGTAATTTAGCGAAGGACATTATTATATACTACCAATAAGTCACAAAAACATATAACTATATTGATCAAATTTAACCCTTTTCAAATTGATGCTAATTTTCTGGGCTGGAATGGTTTTATCCTAATCTTGCAGTAGTAAGATATATTAGAAATCACTGGATCCTTTATAAAACTGTCTTTAGAACCGAGGACAAGGGTCTCAATCTTTTCAATTTCTTTTGTTGCTATCTTTTGTTTTTACAGTCAATACTATTTTATGGTTGATATATTTTACAGTAGCGACCCTAGGGTTTTAAAAAAAGGGATATGACTTGTTGTACAGTTCAAACATACGTAAACCTGTGTGGGTTGATTACAGTGCACGATCATGAAAGAGGGACGAAAGATACCAGAGGTACAGTCAAACTCATGAAGTGAACAGTCTACCTGCACACAGACATGTTTGATCTGTTCCAATATAATTATGCCGGTGTCCGTGTAATTTATAAGATGTGGCAAACAATAATAATTTATTACATACCAATAAACGGTTTTTTATTCTATGAAATGTACGGTCTACGTAATACATCATTATGAAACTAATTTAAAGCATTGGTTTCGTGCTTTGAAAAGTTATTTATTTGTTTTAACTTTTTCATTGTTGTTAAACGTAAATGCACTGACACATTTTCAGCCATAGAAATTTTGTTTATTCACTCGATAAAACCTGGACCTTACTCAACAAACCCGGACTGCTCTCGAAACCCGGACATACCAAAATGAATTTAATCTAAAATGTCCTTCTCAATGCAATAACAATACTTTTTATAAAGTGTCTGTATATTCAGGGATATATAGATTCCATATATGCATTTCCTTTGACATGGACACGGTGTCGTCTGAAATGGCAGGTGGCCAAACATCACCAGTTATGACAAATATCTCGAACATGACACATTCAGATTATTATACCAATGATAATAACAAAAATATTCGGACGCGGTCGTGTTCAGTTATTAAATGACTTTGAACAACACTGTCTCATTTCTAAATGTAAAACCAAAAACTGCAAAACCTGTAAAATTTTAATAACAGATGCTTAATTCACTAGCAATTTAATTTAAAAATCTTGGACAATATCCTTTATCGTATATCTGTTCATTGGAAAAAAACCTCCCTATTTTAAAGGTTAGTCTGTACCTATAATTTCTTATACCTATACCAAATCAATTGCAACTAAAATTTTCAATTACAAACACGTGTTGAAGGATCTCAATATTGACGACTTAAAGTTTAAATCTCCTGATTGCACCTGTGCTAGTTCCCCATTCATATGTAATCCGACTGGTCACGTTATACTGGTGACTAACATTGTCAATAATATTTACCTGCGAAATGTGTTGGATTCAGTTGAGGATTATGCGAGGCAATGAGTTAAACGTGAGAAAGAAGACGCAGATACTCTTTCCGAATGGATTAAAACTGTGAGGTCGTTGATACAAATCAGAATTAAAAAACTAAATGAGTCTATGAAAACCCATGCTACATCAATCTTTAAAGACCCAAGTGTTGCGAAACATCTGTCTTACCTCAATGACAAATATGTTGTCGTTCACGCAGATAAAGCCCCAAACAACATCGTTTTTATGTGAAAATCACATTATATAAACTGCTTGATAAATGAATAAGGTATTGACAATTCACTTGGAAACTCAACATACACCCCAACGACACTTACCAAGGAGGAAAACCTGGATAATCATAGGTGTGGTCTATGTTCCTTTGGAATTTCAATCAAAGATGAAATATTGGATCTTCCTTCACTCTATTGGATACCCAAAGCTACATAAGTGTCCTTACAGACAATGTTATATTTCTAGGTCTTCCAAACCTCTTTCTAAATTATTAACATCAATTTTATCATCAATCAAAGCCGTTCTTAAAAGTTATTGTGAAACTACCTATTCTAGAGGTGGCGTGAAGCAGATGTGGATACTTAAAAACTTCAAAGTTCTCTTAGAGTACATGCACTCTAAAACTCTTTCATCTTGCAATAGTATTAAATAATTTGACTTTTCTACATTTCACACAAGTATTCCCCATTCCAAACTAAAAGGGAAATTTAAAGAGTTTGTCTTGCTTTGTTTCATAAAAAAGAATGGCCAACGAAGATACAAGTATCTTGTCTGAGAGAGGGATAAATCGTACTTTGTAAAAATCACTCCTATTTAAACAATACATTCTCTGACACTGACAGGTAAGAGTTGTCTTATTGACACTCTTCCTTCGTCTTTTTTATAACTATCGGTAACGTCTATATTATAAAGGCACCTACGTTTTAATATTGAATTGATATTGTTTCATAGATCAAACTTATTCGTTCAGTGTATGTTTAGTTGTTTTTGTTTAAATGTCTTTGATCGAGTTAAGCTATTTCAATTGATATTTTATAGTGTGTCTTTTAACGTTGTAATGTTACACTACTGTCTCAGGTTAGGGTGAAGTTTTGCGCCTGTTAAAACGTTTAAACCCCCTGCATTTTTATGCACCTGTCCTAAGTCAGGAGCCTGTTGTTCAGTGGTTGTCGTTTGTTGGTGTGGTTATTATGTATTTCTCGTTTCTCGTTTTTTATATAGATTATACCGTTGGTTTCCTGTTTGAATTGTTTTACATTTTGGGGCCCTTTATAGCTTGCTGTTCTGTGTGAGCCAAGGCTCCGTGTTGACGGTCGTACTTTGACTTATAATTGTTAACTTTTTATACATTGTGACTTGGATGGAGAGTTGTCTCATTGGCACTTGTACCACATTTTCTTATTTATATTATTAAGATGCTTGATTTCTTAATTGACAACATATTTGTTACGTTTAGAGGACGTTACTTTTAACAAACAATCATCATTTCCATGGAAACCAACTGAGCTCCTTTTCTTCCCAACTTCCTTTATTCGTATGAGGCTGACTTCAAACAGCAACTTCTTAGGAAGAAAGACAATAGTTAGCAGTATCCTATAACTTAACCTTCCGCTATATAGATGATGTTCTCTAACTAAATAATTCAAAATTTGGTGAACATGTTGAACGCATCTATCACTTCAAACTTGAGATAAAGGATACAACAGATACAGTTAAGCCTGCCTTAAATGTTGACTTACACCTAAAAATTGACAATGAGGGACGGTTGAAAACAAAACTTTACGACAAAAGAGATGATTTAACCTTCCCAATTGTGAACATTCAATTTCTATGTAGCAACATTCCAGTAGCGCCTGCACACGGAGTATATATCTAATAGTTGAAACGATATTATAGGGCTTGTATTTCCTATTATGATTTCCTTGATAGAGGGTTTCTGCTCACAAGGAAGCTATTAAACCAAGAATTCCAAGTGGTTAAATTGAAATCATCCCTTCGTAAATTTTACGGCCGACATCACGAGTTGGTTGACCGTTATCGAATATCTGTTTCACAAATGATTAAAACGGATATGTTCCCCTTTTTCCCGAATGTGACCTACCAAATAAGACTTATCACCGGGTTTGTATTTACATGAGAAATCAACGGGTGCCATATGTGGAGCAGGATCTGCTTACCCTTCCCGAACACCTGAGATCACCCCAGTTTTTGGTGGGATTCGTGTTACGCATTCTGTAGTTTTCTTTGATGTGTTGCGTGTAATGTTGTCTGTCCGTTTGTCTTTTTCTGTTTTAGCCATTGCGCTGTCTGTTTACTTTCAACGTTTGAGTTTGATTGTCCCTTTGGTATCTTTCGCCTCTCTTTTCATTGCTATTTGTATATTAGTAGCTTTATTCTCTATTTATATACAAGGATTGTTAAGCTTAGTAAAAGTGTTATAACACAAAATAATATAGGGTTGATAATAACATTTTTTTATCACAAATACTAACTCATGTTGTATGATCTTGTATATATTAAGTTCAAGCAACTACCAGAAGAGTAGTGTGTTTACATTTTTACCATATTTATTCGTAAAAACGTGGTCACACTCGAAAAAATCCGATCAAATCACTCGAAAAAACACGATTACAGCTGGACACTATACCTTATTTGCCACTTGACGTTCAACAGTCATCCATCCATCCATCTATCTTTTTTTTTGCTTGTTTTTAAAAAATATCACACCTTACGTGTAATTTTATTTGCATTACCTGTGCTTATAAGGGATATGTAGATTGTGCTAGTTTTTTTCTGTGCTCATTTAAGGATTTGATATTTCTATAAAGGTCATCTTTCAATAATGATAATATGCTTGAAATAATATTCGTCCTTAACATAAAAAATCCAGTGTCCATTATAAATGTATGTTATTTTTGAATTGATTAATTTTTATACATCATTCAATTTATAGACTGGACTTATGTTATCTGAACGCTTTTGAAGATACATCACATGCAGATTACTTTAATCTATATACATCATTTCGTATTATCACTATTGACGGAATTTTCTTATCCTGAAAAACTCAAAAAGATTCTACGTCTGTTAAACTTACTTTTATTAGACAAAGGATTGTGTATTTAGTAGTTGTGAAGATATCATACATAAACAAAGTGTTATGCACAGCCAACATCATCACATTTAAATTAACTATATTTTCTGATTCAGATTCTTATTCGTCATAAGTAAATCAAGAGGAATTTGGAAATGCAGTTTGAATGACAGTGAATGTAATATTATCGTTGATTCTAGCACGATAACACATGTGTCAGATAACATAGCATTAGGTAAGAATTAATTCAAATATATAAGGATATCGAATAATCAACTTTGATTCAAATAGTAATTAAAAATTAAATTGCAGGCAATAATATATTCTAATGCAATTATTTTGTATCAATGGTTCTGATTGGATGACAATAAGCGTAAAATTATCTATCTCCCCGTCTGTAACCAAGGAAGCCGACATTTTGAATATTGACATTGTATTGACATGAGATTTCTTCAATAATAGGCCAAAAAACTCAAATTTTGCACTTAGAAATCTTCTTTTTATCAAGTTTTATTACATTCTAAAGCGGACAAGAAGCCAGAAAACGTCCGGTGTTTACGTTTGATGCCGGAAGCATACCTATGACGTCACCTAGTTTAGTCACCAAAGAAGATAACACCATTTCGCGGAATTTTCGTTTAATGAATATTTTACACTGAAATAATGACTAAACTTGAATGACTTGTTTATTTTGCATTAGAATAGAGATAACTGTATTGTATTTGAAGCTTTGCGGACGTCCATCGGTAGTTCTACTGTCGCAAATATCCGTTTACCTGTCTCCGCTACGCGTCGCCAGGTAAACTAAATTTGCGACAGTAAAACTACCGATGGACGTCCGCAAAGCTTCAAATACAATACAGTTATCTCTAAATTTCCCGTACAATACCTGTACATGCCATTTCAAAATAGTTATACTTGTTAAGCCTTATAATTAACGAAAAGATAACTTTCGGAAAACTGTCCGCAAAGTGTACTTGTAGGTTAATTTCATAATGAAGTTTACCAAATGAATGTTTTCAACCATTTTACATTATATTTCCTAGTATAACGCGAAAGGCCATCTCGTCTCTGATTTTCGGATACAACAGAAACCCCGAGTTAGTCATTTCCACGTTATTTTGAATATACTTTTATTCTTAACTTTGGGAAATTGACCACTTGTTTGTTTTCGAGATTTTGCCAATGAATTCTATATATTTATTTGACTAAAGCAGACTACGCCTTGATAACGATGCAAATTAGCCCAAACCTCTGATTTCTGGCTATTAACTTTCCCATACGTATCATCATAATGTGCTTTAATTAAATCAGCATCTGAAGTTAGTTAATTAGTGTCTAATTTGAAGGATGTGGGTTTTTTTTTAGACCTTTATGATAATAGGATTTATTGGACGTATCTTGCATATTCACCAATTCCTTCAACCGTACTTAACGGAACAGATTATAAGGAGACAATTGCCAGTGCTAGCCAGGGGTATGGTATTGACGTCAGTCCCACGCATATTTATTATGCCGATTGGAACAATGGCATACACAGAATTAAAAAGGAAAATTCGACAACAACTACGCTTTTGTATCAGAGTACCGTGTCAGCCATGAAAATATTCAAATCTGAAGGTATGAAATTATCAGCTTAAAATCGTTGTTAAGCAAAATGGATTTTCATCAGAAAGTTCTAATGTAGAATCATGCTCACTACACACACACGTTCAGATTACTTTCCTTGGAGACATACACGATTGCCCAAAACTGATATAGAAATTTATAAATTTTAGTTTAATAGATACATTTTCCAATTGATATTTTTTTTTCTGAACAACTACCCTTTTGTGACTGACAGCTTCTCCAGTCGAAGGATAACCGCATTCCTCCCCAAAGGTCGTCTGTTGTGTGGGGTGTATCGTAATCGAATTATGTCTATAGAAAGAGGAACGTTAATTAATGGTAGGCATTTATTGGAAGAGTATCACTGTTGTGCCACGAAAAAAACCTTCAGCTCTATACTTTGGAGTAGACCGCTCAAAAGAATGTTTAAGTCGTATTTTTGAACACCAACCTTTTTAAAAAGATTATTCATCAACTTGAAACTAAACAGTAAAATAGATTTTTAAAGGGGCATTAAGGTGTCAAATTCATGTTCACCGATTTGACACAAATTCTCATATTTGATCAATAACATACTAAATATATCAATATTACAAAAAGTCTAAAATAAACAATTTACAATGCATGGGCTCGATAATATGTATTAGCATTTCGTGTGTATTTTAATATAGACGACATCTAATTTACCATTGAGGTGATCTCCGAAGTCTGCCGAATGTCATATAACCCGATATAATCATTAATATAGATATAAATAGATAGCGAACTCGTGCAATTAGATTTTTCGAGGTCTGTTTGATTTCATATTATAGGTTAAAAATATATGTTAATCATCGTTTTTACCTGTATAAGAATGAGTTTTTGTGGATCGAATCAGTCAATCAATTGGTTCACCCTTGTTTCACTTTCAATGTTGAAATTCTTTACCTTTTAATAACTGAACACGTCTAATTCATGCGAAATCCATCTCAAGCTAAGGGTTTAAATTGAAGGTCACATGAATACGGATTCAACGAGGTGAACTATTCACTTGCAAGTGAATAATTTATCAGTGATGTTTCTTAGCTTATTTTGACAAAAATGAACCAAACTGGCTACTAAAAGCGAATAATTATTTCACTATTTCACTTTCATTAATGATTGAACAAAAAAAAAATTTTTTTTATATATCTTGTAGCTAATGCCAGCTTTAAGTTACGTTGAAGAGTTGTACTTTGTACTGAACATTCATAAATTACTAAATCATAATTGTTTTTACTAAAACACGGGAACATCAAAATTGTCACTTAATACAAATCCTACTATTTGATTACTTATAACCATCTTAATGTTTGGTTGCTGCTTGCTTACCATCCAGGGACACATATTTCAATTTGAATATCATTACTTATGCAACAGTGAATTGGACACTCAAGATATGAGACAGGAGTATTTTCTATTCTTTTTTTCTGAAAATTAAAAAAAAAGAAGAGGAAAACGACGACAGCAAATATGGTTACATTTGACTAATTCATTCGTGGATAAGGCTAAGTGTTAAGCATTTCATATTCAGGACGCGAACTAATCAGAAAGACCTTTACAGCACATGGACTTGAGTGTGTAGGTAAAGGTAGAATATTTGGTTAGCTGAACCATGAAATGATTATTAGCTAATGTACCACCTTCTTTTTGGAGGATTTATTAATTTGTTGAAGGTGTATTTGATTTGTAAATTTCATTTCAATCAGTTACCTAATAAAAGTATGTTCATTTATAACTAGATTATTTACATTGTAAATGTGTCATTCTGTATAATTTACAGTGATTTTATCGATTTAAAAAAAAAAACCTCCTTATATCCTTTTTATATATGTGCAAAGGGAAAATTTTCAAGGCCTGGCAGAAATCAGTTATATATACATGAAAGTTACATTCATTTTGATTCTGAAAAACACATTACCGGATTTTGATGTGCATTTTTTTTTTCATCACTGCAGAAGATGGTAAAAAAAAAACTAAATATTATTTGAAACTGTCCACTGAGATACATTGTTTAAATCCCCGTAAGTTAGTTCGTTATCTATTGTCCCGCTACTGTTCAATATCAATCAAAAAAATACAATACCGTGGTTACATGAGCATGGTCAGAGGAACATATCAAAGATTTTGACTAAGCTTATATTTACACCTTCTATAGCACCCCTCGAAAAATACACATCAAAATCAAAGATGATGATATTCTTTTTATTTATGTACAAACAAACTAGTATATAATAAGGATATGAATACAAAAATAAGAAGATGTGGTATGATTTCCAATGAGACAACTCTCCACAAGACACCAAGAGGCTACAATTTATCTCACAAAATATAAAAGCTTTCGAAAATAAAGTCACAGAGAAGAAGCGTTTACATTTTTTTATTATGCTAGGATATGCCAAAGACTGTCAAAGTCTCAAGACTCTTACATCATGGTAAACTACGGCTTACACATGTAAATAATCTAGTTATAAATGAAATGGAATTGACAAATCAAACATACCTACAACATGCTTGTAAATTAGCTTATACTTGATACTAGATTTTAAATATATTTTTAAACTGACTGGTAAAACTGGTATCACAATGTTTATATACTGTCCCTACTTTTGATTAGTTCTCTGCTTTACTATTGACTCCGTCCAAAGGAAGGTGATATCTAAGCTAATAATGATTCCATAGTTCAGTTGGAAAGCAAGCTAACCAAAGATACTACCATTACATGCACACTCAAGTCCGTGTGTTGTAAATTATGTATACAATTTAATTAAAATTCAGAAGACAATGATTCTTTCAAGAGCTGTTAAAAGGGTTATAAAAATTAGACATCCAGATAACAGGGCATCAGATTAAACGTCTTCAGACGTGACTTCGTTTAGTATTTTTACATCAGAATTCCTGATCACCAAATTCATAAATGTATGTGTATTCTTTAAGTCTTTCCTACAAGTGTACTGTAAGGGGTTTAAACTGTATTTGAGTACATGATAAATCAAATCAAAGATGTATTCGATTTCATGGTAGATCAAACTAATTTGAAAAAACTGCTATTTTTCCAGAAAGCACGTGTGATCTAATGGAAAGAGTAAAGACTGGTCGGCTCAAAACCATAATAATTTGTCTAAGTAGCTGATATGTCCTCATGTCGTCTATTACATTATAACCTTGCACGTGTCTAGTAAAATACATGCTATATGTATGTATTATTGTCATTATCGATATACTCTCGTCCTAAATATGAAATTCGTTGCAACTTAACTTAGGTTGCTGTCAATCCTTCAAGAACATATAAGTCTGTATTTATCTTATTTAGACGAATGCTTTAAACACAAAAACATGGAAAATCAAGAGAAAAGGTCAGCAGACTTTGTATCAGAAATGTCAAACTATATTCCCATCAGTGACGAAAATTTAGAAGGAGCATGGTATCGGATTAAAAGTGAAAATGGAGATCAAATGCCAACATATCCACCTGGTGCTTTTCATTGCGGGACTTATAATCCTGTTTGGATGAATGGTAAGAAAGGTGTCCGTGGTAAATGAATTTAATTGTTCACTAAGTCAAAAAAAAATATATATTTAAAAATGAAGTACAATAGGCCAAAAAAGATAGTCAGTTAGGTATTCAATTTAATAAAGAAAGAAAAGATTGCTACAATATAGCGAAAACCCTCCTGCCACTTGAACGAAGAAAGACTGTGTGAAACGTATATACAGATTATCTTGTCAATATAGTTTTCAGATTATGCTATTATTATTCCCATTGCTATGAGAATATAGTTATTTTGAAAATTTAGGAATGAGAAAATTAAAAAAAAACTCTAGATTTTCCTGTGAAGTTACAGTGAATTGTGATCTAATTGTCATAAACCATCAAGCGTCACTTAACACTTTTTTCAAACAATTTCACTTGCTATGATAGCTTTTTGCATATGTCCTCAGAGGTAAAGTGTTTACAAGGTGTCTTTATGTCTAAACATAATGCAAAACATTCCTATTAAGTAAGATCATTTTTTAAAACAACCAAAGGAGAGAAGCGTTCAAAAGGTGCCTTTATGTTACAATATGTCAAGATGATGAAAATCTTACTTCCGCAATAATTGTCTTGCATGCATACCGAAGTATTATCAAAACAAATAAAAAGGAAAATTATTAGTGTTGTCAAATTTAACATTTTTTCCAAACCGATTAATCGATGGTATTCCTACCGATTAATCATTAACCGTAATGAAATTTGATGTATGCAATACTTTTTACGAATGCTTAGGTCATAGTTATCGCTAATTTGTGTATTTTTCCTTTGATCTTAGTCTAATGATCATTTTTCATATCATACTACTCGCTTAAGATAGAAACTAAGGACGCACGTGCAGTTTTCAATGAAAAAATCACCGACGCCATAGGCAAAATAGCGATAAATATATTTGATTATCAACGACCTTTCAAACTCGAGGATGTTTTTCGGCCATATCTCATCTCAGGGCTGTCGTCCTTCGATGACATTGTAGCTGAGAAAACCAATTTCGTTTGAAAAACCATCGAAAATCTATAAATATCATGCTACTCGCTTGAGATAGAAATTCAACGACGTCATAGGAAAACTAACGATAAACAGGCTATCAATGATCTTTCAGACTCGAGAATGTTTCTCGGCCACATCTCATCTCAGGGTTGTCGCCCTTCGATGCAATTGTTCCCGAGAAACACCCTTTTATTTGAAAAACTATCGATATATCTATAATTATGTGATATGATGTATTGAAGTTTATCTTCTTATCCTTTTCTAGATCGTTCTAAATTGTTCATGCCATGATACAAGGTTTACTTAAGATTTTATCCAAGTTGATAGACGAAATGTTTTTGTGTCAGTCGGCGGAGGACATTTTAGCGTAAAAAAATCGGACACTCTAGCGACAAAGTGTAACCCATTTTAGCAAAAGTGAAATTATAAGTACCGGTTTTGGCAGCAGAAATTAGTTCATAACAGAATAACATTTCAATAGTATGAATACTTTGCAACATAAAAGATACCATGTCCATTAAAAAACAGCACTTAATGTCTGAAAGGTTTACTAATATGTTTCAAGTACGTCTAAGCCCGGAATTTATATCCAAGAAAACGTACGCAATAGGCTCTCGATATAACCCCTGTACAATATTGTTCATAACATTTTGATTAGCTTTTGTTCTTTCTATTTATCTTGTCTAGATTGAGGAGCAGATTCATCGATACTTTTTTTTTTAGTATATTCTGTTGTATGTTTTTGATGATAGTATCCAGAAAAAACGATCGCATAATGCACTTTTGTTTCCTATTAGTTTCAACAACATTTATTTCTATGTTTAACCAAATTGTAAATGCAAACAACGTAAACATCAAACCAACATAAATTATAGTTCACGGTTTTAGAAAAGTGAAGATTATTCATCTGGGTATAAAATGGGCTATCGAAAATAAAGGTGAACAAATTAATCCGGATTTAGATTGGCAATAAAGTTTGCGCTCAATTATCCCCTAAGATAGTAGTTTTATATTTTTCGCTAAAATGTCCTTCGCCCTATGCGCATGTGTCAATCAATTATGTAAAGTTGAAATGGTTTCATTGTAAATCAATAAATGAATTCACTGAACAACAGATTTCACTAAGCACCACGATGCTCATTTTAAAATTTAGCATTGTTATTTATGGTTTTAATATACATTTATAGCAAATCTATTAGCATTCAAAAAAAAACGATTAATCGATTAACGTTTACGTTTTTGGTCCTTCGGTTAATCGGTTGACACACGCTACAATTTATCTCACAAAATATAAAAGCTTTCGAAAATAAAGTCACAGAGAAGAAGCGTTCACATTTTTTTATTATGCTAAGATATGCCAAAGACTGTCAAATTCTCAACACACTAGACAAAGTTATCAAATTGAAATATTAGTACAATATGGCCAACAAAACACGAGTTCAAATAAACCTACCAAGAATGAAATGTATGTCAAAACACATGAACTCAAGCTTACAGTGTTCCCGATGTGTCATTTGGCTCCGTTATACCAAAAACTGTAAAGTCACATTACTTCATCACAAGTTTTCAAATCCAAATGACTGTATGGTGCGGTCAAAAACGCATTATGACAAGGGTCCACATCATTTAATATTAAGCTTTCTGACGTATGGTTTCATAAAAGTAACGTTCAGAAGGTGAGTTATGCTATAGATGTTCAAAATGTTAAAAGTCTCTATTTCTGGCAACTTTGTAATAGATATATATATAAAATTTCAGTAATTCAATGTCCTTTAGGTAATCTGGGTGTTTTGATGATGTATCGTCCGTTGTAATAACATTGTGAATAACTACCCAGTCTGCTAGAAAATGTTTTATACATCGGTGGTGAATTGTCTTATTGATTATATCTTAATCTTGTAAAAATAGGACGATATTTTGTGTTATCTTTTTATGTTTATATTTAATATTTAACGACTACAATAGAAAATATGTTCCTTTTGAATCATACGGGGAAAGAATATTCTTATATTTTCTTCAAATAAATAACCCGGTCAGTCTAGAACTAAGCAGATAAAAAATAGATTTCTGCCTACTTAATACATTAGTATTCTTTGAAAAACCAGAATCAATTTAACATCTTATTTGTTGATTTTTATTCTCTCCTAATTTTTTGCGAATCTGAAATTTATTATTTTTGTTTGGTGTTTTAAACAGATTCTTGATTAGTTACTCATAAATTCCCTTCTTATTCAGAATAAAATATGACAGAGCGATATATATTAGTAATGTATTCAAGTAATACCAGAAGCCGCATTGGTGTCATAAATTGTTGAAATTGTAAAATTTTAATAAATAAGTTGATGGATTACATATCACGTTTTTTTTTCTTTGATAAAAAAACAAACTTTTTGGGAAATATAAAAAAATAGAAGTTAATAGTCATCTTTGACATAGATTACCTTCGCTGTTTTTGGCAAAACCTTTCGGAATTTTTGGTCCTCAACGATCTTCAACTTCGTACTTTATTTGACCTTTGAACTTCTTTTGATTCAATCGTCACTGTTGTTTCTTTTGTAGACGAAAATCGCGTCTGCCGTACAAAATTATAAGCCTTGTATCTTCAGTGACTTCTTTTCTGCATATTTTAATTGTCCATAGACGATATTTAAATCACTGCGAGTTTTCAGTATTTTGAAATATTCATAAAATTCTTGCTGAAATTGTAACGTTAACAGTACAAATTGTACTGCAACAGATGCTTATTTAGACACTAAATTTTAGTGATGCTCGAGGCCAAAATATTTGTAAAACTCAAGAACCAACGTTGAAGAACTGGTGAAACCAAAAAAAAAAGACCAAAAATAAAGCAAAATCCTAACAAGGAATCATAGCTTTGCATGAGGGAGATACATTTCTTATTTTAAAATGATTTTGAAATTTTATAACAGCACATTAAATAAAACAATATCCGATTTTTTAAACCAGTACCGAATTACTGCTACTGGGCTTATGATACTATCAAATTCTCTTAAGTTTACGTAAAAAAAACCTAAATAAATGGTGCTATCATATTTTCAGGGACACTTCCAACCGTTTCTGATGGTAATGTGACAGCAACAACATGTCTTCAAACAGAAAACAGCACCTGTGGAACGTCTTTTAATGTTCAAATAAAAAACTGTGGAAATTATTTTATATATTTTTTACAGAACACTACAAAAAATGCAGCGTATTGTTTTGGTAATAGTTTTTAATTCATCACATGATTTATTTAACAACAAAATATTTTTTGCATCACGTTTCATAATCTTTCACATGTCTCTACGCATGTGCGTATTATAATATATAATGTGTTTGCGTTGGCATATGATGCAAACCTTAATAGGATTTTAGTACATACCTTTGATTAAGATTTTTTGCGGCTATTGATATGTCAGTTCTAGTGAATAAAAATGGTAACATACTTGTAGATTCTATTTTCTTCAAAATGTACAGCTTTTATGAAATAAATACAAAATAATGTATTGTGGGTTAAACAAAACATGTCTTTGAGGAAACAAGATTTTTTTTGTAAAATACGCTTTTTTCTCTCAAACATTAAGATTTCAAACGAAATCTGACCTTTCGCGAATACTTAAAGACAGTATATTACCTTATCTTTGAAGAATTTTCAATATTATTTTTTGTTTAATGAAGAAACCTTACAAGTAACATTAAAATATACATAAAACAAATTTTGTTAATAAAAATGATCATATCACCATGATTTTGAAGAAATGTCTCTATGTTTTAGATTATGTATCGCTGATCCTTATCCTTTTCGTGTGTTTTATAATTTTAATTTAGGTAATGGACCGGTTCTTTGTCAAGATGGTCTGTCATCTGAATCTGGATACTATCCCGGTTGTTCATGTAAGTGATCAGTTATGTTTATCAGTACTACATTTTGTGACATACATGTAACCGTGTGTTGTTCTTCAAGAACATAATTTTCTTTTAAAATTCATATGGATTATTTGCTAAGATGCTTGTTAACAATGCTACGAGTGCTAAATAATGGTTTGATTTCGGGGATTTGTGCTTATCTGATGTAGGTAAATTCGGAAAAGCGCTTCGGACGCATCAAATTTAAAAAGTGTTTCTTTCATTAAAAATGTATGCATTTTATTATTTGTTTATTATGTTATACGTTGTAATTTAAATTATGTAGATTAGTAAATATGAGCAAATGCTGTATTCATCTTGATTATTTACGAGGAGGTTTCCAAAATGTCCGAAATTTTTCTGCAAATTTCCTGGATTGTTCTCACTAGTTTTTCCTTGTTGGTTCACCAAATAATAATAATAATAATAATAATAATAATAATAATAATAATAATAATAAAAATAATAATGATAATAATAAATATAATAATAATGAAGATGATAATAGTAATAAAATTTGAGGATTGACACAGCAGATTATAAGGGTACTTATTAAGTTATCAAATTAGAAAAAAATGCTAATATGTGTAAAAAAAAATTATATGGCATGCATACTGAATAACATGGGATTGGCGTTTTGTTGAAATATATCATATCTAAGTTCGATGAGCAACTGAATAATGTAAAAGGGTTAAACATGTTAAACGTTTTTGTGTGTCATTGTGGGTGGGGCATGCAATTTAGTTATTTATATTTAGACCGAAAAATACCAAATGCCTTTATAATGGCTATCCTTGTAAATGTTGGATGAACGTAAATATGCAATTCATACCCGAGTTATCAGAAGATGTCTTTTCCAATGTACATACTTTAAAAATAAAACTGTCATGAATTATTTTTTCTTCAATTACCCACCTTTATCAAATATTCGGCTTTGATCTTCGGACGCATACCATTTATAAAGTGTTGTTTTCATTTTATACAGTATTTGATGGATACCGCTGCTGGTGGACTATAATCCCCCGAGAGCATCACCAGCTCAGTAGTCAGTTTTTTTGGTACTGACATGATTTATAACAAATCTTTCTTAAATCGTCCGTTTATACTTTATAAATTATTAAAAAAACTAATGTTTCAACTCCCTCAAGCAAAGTTGACATTAGATGGATTTTGATACTTTTTTGGGAACTTGTTTGTCATATAGCTCTTTAACTGTTAAGGTTCTTATACATCCTTTGCTTTCAAATATTCGTCTATAAGTGTTCCAAATGAAGGTACATCCAGAAAAGCCCTTTGAACAAAGTAAAATTATAAAGTGTTGTTTTAATTTTTTGCATATTTATGATCATGACATCATCCGTTGTTGCAATATAAAAAAAATATCAAAGATATCGGGCTTATTATTTAGTACTCGTCTTGTGCGTACCAAAAGTAAATAAGACTCTTTGGTGCCTACATCAAAACAGTTCGAAGGCCAAATCAATTATGAAGTTTAGGAGCATTAAATACCGTACATTTCAAAAACGTGTCAAATAAACTTGTATGCAGGCGCATTAAAACAAACTTAGTGTACATTCAATTTTCAGTAAATGACCGTGTCGATGATATTTCAAAACAGTTGGAAGGCTAAATCAACAACAAAGGGGAAAAGCAATCTACACCAAAATATTCCAAAAAGTTATCCATCATCTATATCTGGGGGATAGAAAAACCTTAGTTATTGAATAATTTGAAAATATTAAGAACAGTAAATGTCCAAGAAATGACTGTAACATCTATACATAGAATAAATAGGAAAATGCTGGTAGATTTTTCTGAAACCTGGAATTTGTAGGAACATTTCAAAATAAACAGAAAACAGTATCTTGGGTAACCTATCATGAACATTCGGAAAGACTGACTTTAAAAATACTGCTTTGAAATATTTTTTAAAATGACTTAAAAGGTCAAATCAGCAAACTGCATTTTAATCATAAGCATTCCAGGATATTTTATCTCATATCAATTTGTGTTGTTCGTTCTAGTTTGATTCAAATATCGCCAATTGCAAGAAACTATATATTTTTGATTCGGATGAAGCCTTCTTACAGATAAATCATTGAAGTGTGGTTATAAATGTGAGGGAAAAAAATAAATATCTAATAAAGTGTCAATTTAGCTGACCTTCCTTTGGTCTTATTTACAGAGAAAGAAAGTAAGAAAGACCGTTTCCCCTTAAATGGCCGTTCAAAATAAGTTTGAGTTGGAATCAGCAAATAATGATGTGTACAGATTCGAGGACTAAATTATGAGAACATATGACTTCAGACATGTAGATTACAAATTGTTCTTTTCTTCATGTCAAGTCATGTTCTTTTCACCAATCAAAAGATAAACTCAATATCATCAACTTTACTACTAATTTCGTTCTTTGTTTGTTTTGGCCATGGCGTTTCAATTCGACTTACGCATTCTGTTTGCCCCGTTAAAATCATCCCCACTTTTTTGTATGTTATTATATTTATGCATCCTGAAAACAGAACCGGCTCCTATCCCTAATTTATATAAGTAAGTCACCGTCTTATGACAAGGATAATGGATGAGTTGGTAAGTAGGCTATTTTAATTGTTAGTTGTAAGATATTTTTTCAGCATCATTTCCCGCTGAAATTGTCACACCATATGTGAATGCTACACTGACTCAGGCTCAAAGTGAAACTGGTTCTACGTCTGGTCTGGTACCCATATTTGTTTGTAAATTTGACGACATGCCAAACGGAACTTATGTGTATGACGTTTTCTGGTTTATAAACGGAATCAATGTTACCGAGCATAAGAATATACCGTTTGTTGACCTTGGAAGTACAGTGCTTAAGGATTCGGAATGGACAAGCAGTTTTACTATGAATATGGAGGTAATCATTAGCAAATTAATTCATTAGACTGTCTTGTTTTCATGTGGGTATCTGATTAATGGTTCAGGGGGAAACTTAAAACAAATAAACCAAAAAATAATTGTATTTGTCTTGGCATAATATATATCATCAACTTTTTATCAATCATTATAATACCAAAAAGTTGTAAAAAGGACAATTTTTGCCTAGTTATACAACAAAATCATTTTAAAATAAACTGTTTCGAAATATAAATAACCGCAGTACAATGAAGTAAAATTACTAGCGGATTTAGGGGGTGTTTGGGGGGGGGGGGGGGGGGGGGTTCGCAAACCCCTCCGCTTGAAAATCTTAAAATAATTTTTGTATTAACTATTTCTTGTTTTAATATCATCTTTACTATAAATTGAATATCCAGCACTGAATAGGGTGACACGCTGACGCTACACTCCTTTAAATATACACATGTCATAAATACATTGGCCTGAGGTTAAAATATACCTTTTTTTTAAATTTAGAACAAAAATCTATATGAAATTGTAAATAAATGTTATATCGATTAAATTTTTAGGTAACGTGTTCTCTCCGACTGCAATTCATTGCACGTTCCGTTCCAAGTCCATTTCATCGAAGCAAAATCTTCTATGCCGGACTATATGTAAGTATTAAACTTGAATTCGTTTCGATTTTATAAATCAATTTCATAAATTGTAATAATTTTCCACTGTCTATTAAGTTAACACTAAATCGTTTCTTTAAATATGCGCGGAAAATAAACTCCCTTTTATTGTTGGAATTTGTTCTTATTTTTTACTTCGTATCCTCATTGATAGAAGAGCAATAAAAACAGTTTAAAGTAGCTAATAAAATTCTCCTAAGATTGTTTGCATAGATTTTTGTTCAGAGATTTTTGTAGTGGTATTCATTTTTATTTGTGAATACAATACACTTATTATAAATACCAGGATTAAAATTTTGTACGTCAGACGCGCGTTTCGTCTGTAAAAGACTCAAATATAGATTATGAAGTGCTATGCAAACCACACAATTGTGAGTATGTAAGTGCTTATATGCTTTGGGAATTTCCAATGTTCCAGGGAGTGCATTACATATATATATAACAATATGCTTATATTTGTACCAATGCAGAATTATTGTCAGTTGATTCAATGCTATGGGTTTCTCCGATTACATAAGTCTTTGAAAGTTTTATGCTTTTGTTTTGAAATATCTAGGCCCTGATCATCACTGAAAAGACATAGTTTGTCGGAATACAAATCTGGTGGGACAAAATTGATACCGTTTAATGTGATTGTCGCTGTCTTGACATGTTTTTACTTTGTTTTTTGATTTTTTGCTATTGTTTTGTGGCTTGTTTTAACGTATTAGATATTTGGCGATGGTGCAGGTTATGTGAATGACTCTATAACAAGGTCAATTTACTATTGTAATACGTTTTGGCCAATTTTCCTTTTCAAAATCTCGCATTACGAGCGTTTAGAGTCCTATTTGTGTTACCTAGTATATGTTTTCTTGTAGTCGCATTGGTATTTACCACACCCCTTGGTTCGTTAATTAAGATAAATCCTACGTAAAGTTATTGACTTTTAATGCATTCATGGTTCATTTTTTGTTGTAGCCTGAAAAGTATGAATATACTGTTATTGAAGGAGAATCTATCGAAATTGCGTTCACTCAAACCGTCCCTGTTGCATGCTTCACATCGATACCTGGATTTCAAAGAAAGTTTTGTACTAAAGACGTGTATGCATTTCAGCCTCCGAAAAATGGACCTGTGTGCTCCAATAATATTGCAAACAGAGACATTGTATTTAACGCTGAGTTTTGTGGTATAAAGTTGAATAGCATTAACTGGGAGGAGACAACATACCTGAGAGTATACGGGTTTAGTGATGGAATAGACAATAATCAGGACAGATCGACGTATATCCGGCTTTCAACAAATACAATCTCTGCGTTTCACGACATATGGACGAATCTTAGTCTTTCTGAAATAAAGGTAAGACGATAAGTGAACGATTCAGATTCTATTTACTCCCTTACTCAGGAAAATACTTGCATATTGTACAATTCTAAGATTCTAACTTTGAACAGTTAACATTGCGTTCTTACAAAAAAAATTACCACCAATGATTGGTCTAGAATAATATTATTTAAAACGACTGCAAATATTCTGGGTCTGAAATTTGTTTTTTAAATACAAATTACCACATTCATGCTATACGCTAAGATCTGGAATGGACTTTAAACAGTCAAAGCTACCTAAAATCATACAACCTAATACTGTGACAATAAGATGAAAAGAATGTTTAAGAATTCTATATTTAAAAGAAAATTAATTACAAAGATGTTGTTATCATTGTCATCGGTGTTTCTAAAAAAAAAAAACAGATATATTATTAGCCCTAATTGCTAAATCGAAGTTTGTTGGTGAAGTGTTTGAAAAAAATAATTAAAATATAGTCCACAGGTGAAAAAATACGTTTTATGACAAAGAAATGTTTTTCCTTTAAAATTCTCATAATTAAACAATCAATTCGTCTTGGCCTTTTAGATAAATGCTATCCGTAGGTTATCATAGGAATATATGGTCATTCTGATATACTCTTATCGAGTATTTATGTTTAAACAGTCCCTAGAAAATTAAATACGATAACGTAACACTGTGCACAGAGTAGCGATATTGGATCGTGTAGAAACCAGTATTATTTGTCGTACTCTGCAACAAGGTCGTGAATTTGATACCAATGACACAGCACATAATCAAAATTTACACATATTGTTTCGTGGACCTCCTCTTCACTGCCGATAGTAAGACCCATGTGGGAAAATACACATCCAAGTCTAGCTTGAGCGATGACGTTAAATCCTATTAATCGTGTTGAAAGATTACCACTCTCTCCTGCACACTGAAGAACCTTTGTACTAAAAAATCATGATAAGAAGCACAAGCCCAGTGCTCTCGGTCATTCAAATTTACTCAGTATTCAGTACTAGGAATACAAAATTTGTACACGAAACACCGAATCCAGTATTTTGATTGGTGGAATTCTGAGTCTGAGTACGATAATTGTACTCTATTTTTTTATGACTGCAAGGCCAGGAATAGTTTCTCCATATGTACGTGCTGGAATGTTGCTCAATAAAAATGGAAAAATCTTTATTGGAAAATTAACATAGTATCTTTTGTAATATAGCTTATCTATAAGCCGATGCTCATCGTTTAGTTCTAAATGTAAGCAAAGCTATGCAGCAATCGTACTGTGTCTCACACCGGGTAACCCGATCCGAAACCGTGGTATAGTTAAATACAAACTCAATCGGAAATATGCGATCAACATAGTCACCAACCTTCAACATATTCAGTGAAAATACTTTTCTTCAATATAGCGGTACGTGAAATTAAAGAATAGTTTGCTAACTTTCATTCTTCTTTGAAAAAAAGCCAGTATTAATAAGAGAAAAAGTCTGCGAAGCGGAACCGTTAGTTTCCATAGGCAGTCAATGGAAAACCACATTTACCAACCTTAACAAATATGTTGTCAATCAATTTGCGGCAAAAGGCTATGTTAAGAAGTAAATAAATAACAAATTATTTACAATTGTCGTTTTTAACCATTTGCAGCTTTTTACTAGAATTGGATTACTTTTGGAAAGAGTAAAACTACTATTTTTACATAAACCATATATCATACAAAAGTATCAACAAAAATACCGAACTCAAAGGTAAATTAAAAAAAAGGAGGAAGTCCATAAAACCTGACAAAATCAAACGTTATATCAACCAAAAGAACGAAGTAACTTGGTACAAACATTTTATGCAAATTAACGGGGAATAAGCCGACGAAATAATCAACATAGCTCAGCATTTTAGCGATAAATGTTGGTCCATTGCGGACTTACATGTATATTGCATTATAGTTTAACGTTATATATGTTCAAATATGTTTACTGATCGTGCATGTACCATTTTAGGTCACTGGTGATCGGATTATATTTATACCCTACAATCTGGTTCTTGAAAAAAAAGTGCGTATCTATTTCTAACTTCAACAGATGCCGTCATATATCTGGCAATTTCAATGACGCTGATTTTTGTACAGACCGTGTATCAGATCTGTACGATCAGCACGTGACGTCACAGTACCAATTGAATTCCCTGATATCTATAGAAGTAGGATACTTTATGTTACATGTGAACTATATAACTGTTTGATTCCATTAATTGATTACATTCTTCTTTTCCTACCAAAGGTAAACGTTTTGATAAGGACTCAACGATGACCGGCCGATTATGCCAAGTCTATAACGATCCGCATTTTCGTACATTTGATGGGAAAGTATACTATTACATGGAAGTTGGAGAATTTGTTTTATACCGTAACAGTAAAGGACCATACTGGGTAAAATATAATATTTATTAGTATGCGGCAGCAGAAGATAGGAGACAAGAGGGAGATTGTCTCCCTACGGTAAAAATTTGACGTAAAATAATAGTGTTTTTCTCACTTCATTTCTCTTGTACTTTCAAGCAAAATTGTAAACGCCGGTTAAAAGGACTTGCGATACCACATATTTGCATACACATTTTTGCAGGTTTTTTTAAGGGGTTGGAGTTTTTCCTCAAAATCTAAATTGTGTCTTGTCTATTGTTTATTTTGCTTTCAAATGTATGTTTGCTGTATATATTTGTGATTACTTTATTCTGTATTTAAAATGTTGAAGAGAGGCGAAAGATACTTACTCATAAGTTGAAAATAAACAGACAACGCCATGGCAATGAGAGAAGAAAACCAAAAGACAAACACCAGTATACAAAACACAACTGAAATAGTGTCCGTCCTATGCCACGAATAAGTCTTTTGATTCTTTGTTAAAAGATTTCTTTTATTTTTACAGTTATAAAAAAATATCAATGAATGAAAAAAGTATTCGGTTGCATCTTATATTATTTAAAAAAAAACAAATCTCAAAAAATAACGTGAGAAAACATTTTGATAAAAAAAATAAATTGTCTAACAAAACAATTCAATTGTAAGATTATAGTGACATTATGATCACAATAATACCCTCACTTGTTCCTGTAACCTGAAGACATTTATTAATTCATGAGGGTTTTGAAAATATAGTAATATTTACACGGGATCTATCGATTACATCGGGGAAAAAATGTGTAAATACACTTAGTATAATATATGTCATTATATAAATAACACATAGGTGAGAGGGTGATAGAGCAGATTGTTACCCCGAGAAAACATTGTCAACCGCGGCGAAGCCAAGGTTTACAATGCTTTTACGAGGGGTACCAATCTGCTCTATCACCCTCTCAGCTATGTGTTATTTAATTTATTATACTGAATGTCCTATCATTATTGTCTTGTACAGATTAATTTTCTTTTAAAAGTATTTTCTATGACGTCACGTACTTAACAACGTTACGGGTATTAGAAAAAAAACAACAAAAGTTAACCCTCTTGATGCCACATTTAAAAAAATCAACGTTTCGACGTTGCCAATAGGCAATGACAATTTGACGTCGCCAGTACCAAATTCTTTTGACGTCGTCTTTTTGGCGTTTTTTTTTTCTCATATTGATTTATAAAGTTGTTTTTTCTACGCGAACGGCATTCACAATAGCGGTGACCAGGAGATCATTTTGATAATGCTAAATTGACCGATTAAAATCTTTCTATGTTGATGGACCAAGGAGACTCATGAATGTAAAGTTAACTTATTAATTTTTGAAAATAAACGCAAGACCAATTATCAAGTTCTTTTTTTAATTGTAAGGGAATATTGTAAAGTATTATGCAATACGTATTTGCCACCTACAATTTTGGCTATATATTTTCATATCATAACAGTTTTTAAAAAGATTTTTTGGGTTCTATCTTCGATTGTGTTTTTGTTTTCTACTATGATGTGAACATTGATATTAATATTTTGCAAACTAATTTGGGTAAAATATATGGCAAACTTAGGGATAAAAAATTATTGTTTATATCACTAGTAAAAGATAATTGTCCAAGGATAAATATAACTTATAAACAAATAGATTTGTGATAATTTTTTTCTTTTGGTTGATTGAAATCCAATTATAAATAACTTTATAAAATTTATATTTAAAAAATGTAATATATAGCCAAAAGTTGTTCGTGAAAAATACTTCTCGGCCACTGTATAAAAAGGAGTTGTACATAATTTCTTCTAAAGGGTAATGAAGGGTCAGTTATAATCGTTTTTCCCCATGTTCAAGAACTTTTATTTTTCTATAAGTAACATTTTGATTTAACAATATCCGATAAAAAAGGGGGCGAGTAATGTCGTGATATTTTAACATCGCAACATTGTCCTGTGCTGTCTCTATACATAAACCATGTGAGCAGTAGTCTTTTTTTTATAGTACATGTAAGAACATTTTTTTCTTGCATTTAATGTTTAGGGATAAATTCAGAAGACGATCATTTATTGCCCCAAACATAAAATGTAAAATGTAAAACTGAATGAAGCATGACTTTTTACAAGCATAAAATAAAGGGACTGGTTATTTTAAGGGCGGAGGTATGATAGAGCCATTACTTTACCCCCTGAAATTGTTGAACTGATTCAAGCCTTTAAAAGATTTCCTACTGTCCCAAGTAAGGGAAGGGTTTGTCACCTGCAAACACGTTAAACTCAATCACATTCTATATGTTACAGTGCCAAGTCAGGAACCTTTAATTCAGTGGTTGTCGTTTGTTACTATTTATCATTTTAAATTCTATTTTGTATTTGTCACTACAACAAAGCCGTAATTTTTCTCGTTTAAATTGTTTTACATTTTGTCATGTCGGGGCCTTTTAAAGTTCCCAATGTGGTTTGAATTTTGCTCACTTTTTGACCCATTGTTAATAACATCTTAGTCATTTGCTTTTTGGTGGATAGTTGTCTCATTGACAATTATACAACATCTCCTTTTTTATATTAACGTTTCGCAAGTACAACTGTTTCAGACGCTCAACAAACATGTTTGAACTAGATACAAGATTACTATATATAAAGCGTCCCGAAAATTTCTATTGTCTGTTTTTTCTTCTTCTTTTCTTCCAAGTCGAAGAGGAACAATCAATAACATAGTTAGAAGGAAAATGAAGAAGGGAAGAAAACAACATCACCCCAACCCCCAAAAAATAAAAAAAATATATAAATATAAAAAGTATGAGATTTGTCCATTTAAAAAAAGTAGGGTTTTGTTTACTATTGCACTAGGAGAGGGACTTCGATTGTATGTAGTATTACAGATCTTTGGAATTATCTAGTATCTACATCTGATTCATAACAAGTAACTCTGTATCCAAGTTTTGATAGCTGATACAATAAAGGTAAATAATTTGGTTGAGTTGTGTGGAGCACTGGACAGACCGAGCAATATTACGTTGCGTGTAAGGACAGTTGTGTAATTCAGTTATCCAGTAGAGTGAATACAGATCCAGTTTTTCGTCTCTGTTTAAAATTTCAAAGGAACATAAAGCAGATCTACGATTGTAATGGATTTCCTCTTAAACCCATTTCATGAAGGATTTGTTTAAATTCGTCCTTTGGTTGCAGAGAAGAAAATTGGCGACAGACGACCGACGAACATTTTTAATGACAATAATTCATACTTATTCATGGATCGTATCAGCTTATAAAGGAGGAAAACGGAAGTGAAATTGTATTAATGTGTCCTTCATAAAGTTAAAATTAACATTAACACATTCAAAAAAGGAAATTAAATTTGCTGTAATACAAAAATATCAAATGTGCTGACGAAAAGGTTAAGACAATAGTCAATAATATTACAAAATGTAACACACATGATACTGCTTTGCGTTACCAGACATTTTAAAGACATAATTAGATTGCACCGTTACTTGCTTCAATAGTAGTTTTCTTGACGAATTAACAAATTTAACTTTATTTTTCAAGATAATATATAATTCTAAAGAAATAGTAATTCTTACAATCATTAGAAATTTATACGATATAGTAAATAGTAGTTATTATTACAATACCAGTTTCATTTTTTTTTACTTCAAAATGCATAGAATTCTAAATTTATACTGGATAACTAGATATGTCGATGTTAGGTACATTCTTTGTTTACAAATTGTGGTTTCGGCTGGGAAGGGTCATCTTGTCTCTGTGGCGTTGCCATTAAAAGTCGGAATTCACTGTTTGTGTTGCGGACATGTGAAAAAGTTTCAAGAGACAGTTCTTTTCCACTGAAGTCGCCTCATTCTGAGGTCAGAAGTTGTGATGATAACGACTTGTCCATTGACATTTCATATAACACATACACGGTAAGTTTCATTAGAGATATTCATATAAAGATACCTGCATACGTATAATTATACAAAATTAGTAAATTGTCAAAAAATCATAATGTATTTGTAACAAGTTTACATGGAAACAGAAAGAAAAGGCCACCTGGGGCCGGTAACAAGAAGCATTATTATGTCTTACGAACGTCTAAAGATCGTCTTAAGATTTAAGAGTGTAACAAGACCCAACCTCAGACCTATCTTAGAATGATTGACAGCCCTTAATGTTTTGAAAAAGTGCATGATTTAAGAACGTTCTTAAGTCTACCTTAAAGCAATCTTACTAATTCCGGTAACACTAAATCATTCTTAAATTTTGGTCAGTTATAAAGTGTTCTTAAATCAAACTTAGCGACTTAGGGGTGTACCAAGAACAATTCGCAATAGCTTCTCTTGATATTTTTTGTAAGAGTGGTCCGACTATTCTTAGCTGCACATTCACTTGTTAATAATATAACAAAATGGCGTTGCTACTGTATGTACAACTAAGACAACGTGAACAACAGCAAGAATTCACTAGAAGATTGTTCAGGGATCGAACAAATCCTCTGGATTTTATGACAGACCAACAAATAATAAAGTCTTATCGTCTTGATATTGAGTATTTACGCTTTATGTGGGGAACTTCAAGCTGTTCTAGAAAAACCAACAAGGAGGTCGCAATCTCTACCGGTGTCTCTTCAAGTCATGATAGCGTTGAGGTATTACGCAAGTGGAAGTTATATGGGTGTGATTAGGGATGCCCATGGCGTTAGCAAGATGACAGTTTCTCGTTGCGTCAATATTATTTCCAAAACTTTAGCGAACAATATAAGAAACTATGTGAAATTTCCGATGTCTGTGGACGAAAGACAAGCAGTTATGTTTGACTTTTATGAAATAAAAGAATTCCCTCTGGTACTCGGAGCAGTTGATGGAACTCTAACTCCAATTAAGGCACCATCTGTCGACGAACACTTATACGTATGTAGAAAAGGGTACCACGCTCTTAATATACAATGTATTTGCAACGCTAAAAATCAATTCCTCAATGTTGTAGCACGTTGGGCAGGTTCGACCCATGATGCCCACATATGGAATAATTGTAATTTATCACTTGCGTTTGAGTCCGGACAGATACAGAATGGGTGGTTACTTGGAGACAGTGCCTATAGACTGAAGCCTTGGTTGTTGACACCTGTCCTGTTCCCAACAACCGCCGCGGAGAGAAAATACAACATAGCTCATAGATCCACTCTCTCGGTAATAGAAAGAACATATGGAATTTGGAAGATGCGGTTTCGTTGTCTTTTCAGAGGACTTACACTTTCCCCAGTGAGAAATTTAAATGTTATCCTAGCAACAGCAGGATTGCATTATAAGTGCATGGAGAAGAATATACCCCTTCCGACAGAAGAAATGGAAATAGACGATATACTGCCTGGAGATGATGATCGCAATGAAGGACAGATGGACAGCAGTGATGGCAGGAGATTGCGGGATCAGCTGATTCAGTCAGTGTTTGGTGATGAATAAACTTTAATAAGACTTCAATCAACAACAAAATATAAGTCTATATCTGAATATCTATGAGTTAGTGTTGTGTGTGAAATAAATTGATTATGATTTATATGATTGTCTATTTAAATGCACATTCATTTATTTATCCCCCCAAAAATTACCTTCACATTTGACCTATGACCTTTAAAAAGAACGGTCTCCTAGTTCACAATGATAAAACATCCACATTAAAATATGACCTTGATTGATTGTTTGTTGCTTTACGTCCAGTCGGAAATCAAAAGGCGTGTAAATATTTTTTGTACAAATATAAAAAAAGAAAGATGTGGAATGATTGCCAATGAGACAACTCTCCACAAGAGTCCAAAATGACACAGAAATTAACAACTATAGGTCACCGTACGGCCTTCAACAATGAAGAAAGCCCATACCGCATAGTCAGCTATAAAAGGCCCCGAAATGACAATGTAAATAAAAGACCCATTGGTGGCCTTGGGCTGTTTTCTGCTCTTTGGTCGGGTTGTTGTCTCTTTGACACATTCCACATTTACATTCTTAATTTTAACCTAAGGTTCATTTATTCCAAGTTTATAAAAAAAGTGTTCAGCTGTTTCAGAGAAGAAAATCTTTCAAGAAATGTACACAGATGATGTATGGACAACGGACGGAAAAGTATGACAATAGTTCACGGTGAATTTTTGTCAACTGGGCTAAAAAATCGTCAGCAACAGTAAAACTAAAACCTTAATTTCAAGCAATTTATTGGTATTCTCTGAAAAACCAATATTTTTTAACAGAAATATAAATTCAACAAACTATTCCTCTGTAAAACCTATACTTATATAAAATTATTTCAAATGTATAACATGACATATGTAATCTTTGACATACATGTAACCATTAAAATTAACAGTAACAAAAATAAATAAGCATCAACAGATGAGAAATACTTTCAATAACAATTATAAAACAAAACAGGTTCCCTGAATATGATATACACGTATTGCAATTTTGGAACGTACATATTTGTACTGTAAAAAGCATAAAAAAAATAAATAAAACAAAAACAGTCTCTACTAGGAATATCCACCCTAACACATCATATACATACAAGTATACATAATACTTGTATCAATAAGGATATCATACGTTCACATTAGTACTATGTACTGTACCAAAAACAAGCTACAGAAACACTAAATATTTAGAAGTGATGAAATAAGCCTTTGATGGAAATCTTTCAATGTAATAGATAAATCATGTGTTATTTGAATAAACCAATCTGTTTGTTGATGTTGCTGAATACAAATAGAATTTTCACTGGATACTGATGAGGTGCCACTTGGAAAACACTTCGTGGACTCGTCAGAAGGCGTGTATACATGTAATGGTAGAAAGTGCTCTACAGATTTGTCAATGATCATATTATCTTTATCATCAGCTATGTAGATCTGCAAATTTTCACAATAGAACATCGTTCCACATTTTTCAACCAATCAAAAAATAGATAAATAAAGTAATTTTTAATATACAATTATAAGACATGTACATGTATACTTCAATACATGCATGTCTACATTGTTTAACAATATACATTTTGTACATAGAATTGGTCCTGACTTTGTACAGGTTATGGAGATATTATTTGATTTTTATAGGCGACTAGGATGAAATAATGTGTGCTGCATTTTGTTTTAGTTATAATCTCTGACCGGCCTTTTCATTTTTCATACTATTCGGTCCTGTTTATCCTAACTTTTAAAAAAAAAATTATCCTGCCTTTTTTGGGCCAGTTGCTCATCATGCATTTTTTTAACTCAAAACTCTTGTCCTGCATTTTTTTTCAATATCATTCTAGCCCCATCCCTCCCCCCCCCCCCCCCCCCCCCAAAAAAAAATATATATATATATATATATAATCGAACGGTAGCTCTCTTACAAAATACAAATAAATGGTTAAGACCTATTGCATATATAATAATATTAACAGACATAATCTCAAACATGTGTATTTTCTTAGGTCAGACTTACTTCATTTCACAATGTAAAAAGTTGTGGAACACTTCCAGAATAATGCAAGCTGCCTGATGCCTGTGTAAACTGGGATGGTTCAACATATTCATCTCCAACCTTGGAATCGTGTTTTTCTACAAGCTTTGATAATTTTTCATCGATACTACTCTCAACTTGAAGTCTATCTTTGTCAACATTCAAGTGTTCTATTTCAATTTTTAACGGTTTTTTTCTACCTCCAATCTGTCCTTCTCTTTACTGAGCCTATCATTTTCAACCTTAATAACACTTTGTGTTTCTGATCTAAAATCGTCATCATCAATAATAATTTTGTTTTGTTTGATTGTACTTGCTGTCCCTGACTGTGTTCGCACTTTATTAACACATAATCTTTTATTATCCAAACATTCTTGAGATTGTTTTTCTCTCCTTCTTTTCTCTCCCTCACGGACTACTTGCTGAAGTTGTTGATCAATCCTTTTCTCTCTCAGTTCTCTCATCTACTGCCGATTCATTTAGATCTTCGTGGGATGTTGATGCATCCTTACCTTCAAGTTCAATGGAATATGTTTCATCCTCATCAGAATCAAGTTCTTCATGACAACTAAGATTTATTGACCTTGTATCAATATTATTGGTGTCTATGGTTTGAGGAAGGAATGAATCTAGCCCTGTAGGAAGCCCTTCTATAGCAGTTGCACCCATGATGTCTAAAACTCTTTCTTCAAGTGGTGTAAAATGTTCCACAACTTGAGGTCCACCGCCTGTTGCAGTACTTTCCCTTAGTTGCTTGGCTTTTCTTCCTTTTGTTATGCTGGACCAATCTTGCCACTTTTTTCTCATATCATCGGACGATCTCTTATGGTCCCCCACTGCACTGACTTTTGCTGCTATGGTGCCCCACAACTTTTTCTTCCTCTCGTTTGTTACTGTATCTGTGAGTTTGCCCAGGAGGATGATTTTATTCTTTTCAACCTCGTCGACTAGTATCTCTAATTCATCTGAATTAAAGTTTGGTTTCCTTGGCTTGGCGGGCTGTTTCCCCTTTGTTTTTTTATTCTGAGCCATGCTGTTGTTAGAATAGACCGTTAGAATTGTTTTCCTTAGGTTAAATGGGTAGTTGATTATCGTGCGCATTTTACCGTTCATTAAAACGTTTGTATGATTCATTTGAGGCGATTCTAATTTCGTTGTGAGGAACCTAACACGGAGACGCCGGAAAACTATTAAGAACTCGTAACTTGAAAACTATTACGATGCAACTTAAGGGGGAAATAAGACCGATCTACGAACAACCCGAGGGAGCTTTGGTTTACACTCTTTGAATTATCTTAAGATTATCTTATCTTCCCCTTAATTCAATACTTACGATCTCTCTTAATAAAATTTCTTGTTACCGGCCCCTGGGGTCGTCGAAATATTTGCTTGAACACGGAAGGTGAAGAGAAGAAAAATGAACTTCGATTGACACAGTTATTTAAATATTTCCATTCACTCATAATAGAAACAGGATACCCGATTAGTCTATAATTTGACAGTGCATACTCAAATCAGAATGAGGGGATATATCATTAATATTAAAACTAAAATATTCTAGTTTTCCGTTGATAAAGGTATTCTTTAGAATACTTGTTTTCTAACTCCCCCAGACAAAGTTGACCTTAGATGAATTTTACTATTATTTTTACGTCCCTCCCTTTTGATCAAACAGCTTGTAACGTTTCTACTTATAACATCAATTGCTTTGAAATGTTTGGGATTGAGCGTTCCCGATCATGACGAAGGTACATTAAGAAAACCGCTTCATACGCACGAAATGTTTTAATTGTAATTTTCATTTACACAGAGTCACGGTAGGTATAGTGTCCGGCTAGGATCGTGGTTTTTCGAGTGATTTGATCGGGTTTTTTCGAGTGTGACCACTTTTTTTCGAGTGAATATGATCAAAAATGTAAACAAACAGACTTACTTTCTGAAAAGACGTGATATGGAAGCTTGAGTTTAATATACAAGTATATACAAGGTGTGTTAGTATTTGAGATAAAAAGATATTATCAATCCGACATTATTTTTCGTTCAAAAAGTTGAATTTAGCCTTACAATGCTTTTATTCCAAAAAACAGAATAAAGCCATTTTTATACAACTACCAATGCAAACGTCGATGGAAATGCATACATGGAATCCATATATCCTTAGATATACAGAAACTTTACAAAAATTCTTGTTATTGCATTGAAAAACGATATTTTGAAACGAAATTCATTTCTATGTGTTCGGATTTTTTCGAGAGCAGTCCGGGCTTTTTCGAGTGCGTCCGTGTTTTATCGAGTGATTATACAAATTTCCTATAGCTAAGAATGTTGTGTGTCAGTGTATTTACGTTTAAAAACAATAAAAAGGGGTTCAAATTATGTACTTTTTAAGGCACGAAACCAATGCATTCATCAGTTTAATAAAGGTGTACTAACACTTAAACTTTATAAACAAGTATCAGCCATCTGTATATATTGTTGTTTGTCACATCTAATAAATTACATGTACAGTATATATTCATGATGTCAACAATCTAATGTAAGCATAGATAATTTGGATTGAGACGTACGTACAAAGAGTGAATTAAGCTGATGAATTATTCATTTCATTGTTAACTATATATGAAATTTAATTCAGATGTTATTGTCAATGGGAATAAAAACTGGTCGGATAAAGTGTCTTTTAGTAGAATATTTTTTATTACATATAAAAAAAGAAGATAATGAGACAACTCTCCACAAGAGACCAAATGACACAAAAATTAACAACTATAGCTCACCGTACGGACTTCAACAATGAGCAAAGCCCATACCGCATAGTCAGCTATAAAAGGCCTCGAAATGACAAATGTAAAACAATTCAAACGAGAAAGCTAACGGCCTAATTTATGTAAAAAAAATAAACGAAAAACAAATATGTACACATCAACAAACGACAACCACTGAATAACAGGCTCCTGACTAGGGGACAGGCACATACATACAGAATGTGGCGGGGTTAAACATGTTAGCGGGATCCCAACCCTCCCCTTACCTGGGACAGTGGTGTAACAGTACAACATAAGAACGAACTATAAAAATCAGTTGAAAAAGGCTTAACTCATCAGATGAATACAAATAGAAATACATCTAACAAAAACAAATGCATTTTTCTGATTCTTCTCTGCTGTCCAGTAGGTTTCTTACTCGGTTTTTTAATAAACAGCTGCACCACGTGCGCATGATACGGTTGATATCAAACTCGCCGGAGCATCGTTTAATATTATATTGAAATTAAATAACTCGAGTTGATATCAAGCGATATCCATTATCACTCGTTATGAAACCTAAAAATAATTTCTCAATGTCATATCAAAAATTTATAAAAAAAAACTAAAAGGGAGGTAACCTTAATCTATATAAAGCAGTCACCAAAGTTTCATGAAAACTCCTCAAAGCACTTTAAAAATATTGTCCGAAAACTGTAAAATCACCCCTTTTTATCTCACCTGGCCCTAAAGGGTCAAGTGAACTTTTCTCATCACTTGGCGTCCGTCGTAACAAAAATGTCCGTCGTCGTCCATTAACTTTTACATTGTGTCGTCCCGTGATGCTCAGATATATACGTCTAGATTTTTAATTGCTGTTGAACAGATCACAATCTGAGCAGCATAATAACTGTATTTTAATGTTAAGGATAGCGGATCATGTGCAACGCAAACATTTTTTACAGAAATCTTCTCCTCTAATACTTATGGAACAAGTTCATTATTGATAGAGATAACTGTAAACAGCAAGAATGTTCAGTAAAGTAAGATCTACAAACAAGTCACCATCACCAAAACAGAGAATTTTGCCATGAATTATATTCTTGTCTTTAATGTAGAAGAGTGTCCATTGTTTAATATGCACTGCAGCACATAGAACAAAGGGAGCGACACAGGCTCTTAGAGCCTCTAGTTTGTTTAATAAAAACCTATAACTCGAAAACGTAAAATCTAAAATTTATAAAATTCGAAAGGGAGGATACCTTAATAGATAAAAAAAATTCAACGAAGTTTCATGTAAATTGGTTACAGCGTTTTTGAGTTTTGTCCGACATGCTGACGATGGACGGACAACGGTATACCATAATACGTACCGTATAAAAACTCTGGGGTTCACCACGAAAAATATTATTAACTGTGACAACAAAAATACCATAAAATGAAGTTGAAAAGATTATGAGTCTCCTGCACTATGTTCTTAAGACCTTTTTAAAAAGGATCCAATAATTTCTAATTTAATACTGGAAAGTTGTGGTAGAACGATTTCCGAACAGAAAACTTGCATTAAATTGAAAAAGGTTAATTTTGATCAACGTAGTAATATGTTTTGGTGATTTATTGAGAATATATGATATTTTCATTCATTAAATTACATTTATATACTAGAAAAGTCAATTTTTAAAGTCAGAAATAACTTTTTTCTTATTAAAATTTTCTTTAAAAAACCCGGACCATTTGTTTAAAACCCCGGACGGTTTCACAGTTTCTCTCGAAAAAGCCCGGACAATAACAAACACTGAATTTAATGGTTAAATACAAGGAAATTGTGCTTCTTTGTTACTCAAAACATGTATAGTATGCAAAATAAGAGGGTTAGTCACGTAAACAACTATTATAATTACGAATTAGTAGTTAATTGACCTGATCGCATGTTCTATCACTCGAAAAAGCCCCATCTACACTCGAAAAAAATGGACAGATTCACTCGAAAAACCACGATCCTAGCCGCACACTATACTTACCGTGAGAGTAGTTTCACGATAATTAAGTCAGGCTAAAAACACTCATCATAAGTCTTCAAATCCCTTCTGTTAATTTTAAATTTATCTTCAATATGCATAGTAACAATTTTTTTTTCTTAATGTTATAATATTGTGACCAGACATCTTATGATTTTATCATCACCGATGTCATAAGTTGAAGGGGACACAAACAGATGATTGAAACCCGAAAATATTATTTGCATGCCAAAAGAGTATTGTTGGAGTCTATATGTACTTCTTTTTGAATAATGAAATGGTTGATAGAAGGATAAAAATACATGTAAAACAGATGCTTTCATGATCCAAAAGAACAATTGATTTCATACTTTTGCTTAAAACCCCGTAATGTAGGTAAACAAAAAGAAATACTAGTATTTGTTTTTGCAATTTTACAATCTGAACAAACCCGCAAAAGAAAAACAGTTTTTGCGATGTGTCGGTGTCTCAACTCACTAACACCATGTTTTCGCGGTCTTTGATTTTAGATACTTGTAAAGTCATCTTATTTGTTATTTTACCGATTGTTTTTTATTCCCGATTGTGACATTTTTACTGAGTGTGGATTTGCATGGCGGGTCATGCATGCATAGCAGGAAACGCTTACCCTGCCGATGCACCTGTTCTCGCTCATTATGGAATTCTTACGATTCCCTCAGTTCCTGCTTGTTACCTTGGATTGTCACTTCCTAATCGATTCACGAGATTTGACGATCGGTAAACTACTCTCTACTACTTTAAGTTCTTCAAATTTTAACTTATATAGTAATTCAACATAATAAGAAAATAAGTCAACCTTCTACGCGTACCTGTATTTCTAACTACTTGAAGGAAGGTAGAATTTCTCAGTACTACACGTAGTATTTTGATTTTGTGAGTTATTTATCTTATCTGTATTCTCGTAAGCCTTCTTTCCCTCCAATTTTTTTATGGCCCTGCAACAAAGTTGTCGGGGCCATATAGTTTTACCCTTTTCCGTCATTCCGTTATTACGTCATTCCGTCATTCTGTCATTCCGCAACAAACCATTATACGGACTTTTTTTCTAGACGCCTTCAGATATTGGGCTGAATTTTGGTATGTGAGTTAACCATGATGAGCTACAGATCAAGATTAAGTTTCGTTCCACTCTGCTAATTTTTGCCGAAATTACGGGCTTTGGACTTTGATAAATTGTTGAAAATCACAGTAAATAATATACAGATTTTTTTTCTAAATACCTCCAGATATTGGGTTGATTTTTGGTATGTAAGTTAACCATGATGTGTTACAGTTCAAGTTTAAGTTTCATTCTGCTCTGCTGATTTTTGCCGTAATTACGGGTTTTGGATTTTGAAAATTGATGAAAATCATAGTTATACGGACTTTTTTTTTTATACGCCTTCAGATATTGGGCTGATTTTTGATATGTGAGTCTATCATGATGAGTTACAGATCAAGTTTATGTTTCGTTCCGATATGTTGATTTTCATGTCGTTTCAACACATCTTCAGTACATCCACTTCCTGTTTGCTGAAAGTTTGAAATTTAACTACTCATTGATCAAGGAAATTTTTCATCAAACTAGTATTGGTCTTAAGACCTGGATACTATCCATGCATGTGTGTGTCCACATGTGTTGTTGAAATTGCAGATTTTAAAACTTTTTGAGACGGGGCCATTCGTGTCGTTCTGACACATTTAGTTTTATTATGTTTTTTTTTTATCTTAAAGTGTCTTTACATCTATTCAACTTAATTAACTCTATTGTAGATAACATTACCAACAGGAACAGAAATTAAGTTCACCATATCAACCTGGTCAATGTTGATCAATAGTGTATCTATTAAACCATCTATATTTGACATTAACGAAGCAAAGGGACTGTGTGGTGTACCAAGTTTGGTTCAAGACACATCTGACGACTTTACACATAGAAACTCGGGGTCAGTTTCAGATGAGCGTAGTTTTGCTGATTCGTGGAGGTAGGTATTTTAATGGAATTAACATGATATAACTGAATAATTGCCAAAAAAGCAACAGTTTATTTTAATATGAATAAAAAGGGATGTGGGTATACAACAACAATAAAACGGTAAAAATTTCTAAAACACATCTAGAGGGCAACAGTTCTTCAACAAAAGGTGTCTGTACATTAGTTGAATGATAGTTATTATTATTTTATCTATTTTCCTGTATTTTTTTTTTATAAGAAATATTTTGACTGTTATCCAATAGCGAAATATATAAATTATGTTCTTATGCCCGATCTACGATAATACAGGGGCATTATGTTTTTCGGTCTGTGCGTCCGTTCGTGTGTCCGTCCGTCCGTTTGTCCGTCTGTCCCGCTGCAGGTTAAAGTTTTTGGTCAAGGTAGTTTTTGGCGAAGTTAAAGTCCAATCAACTTAAAACATGTTCCCTATGATATGATCTTTTTAATTTTAATGCCAAATTAGAGTTTTGACCCCAATTTCACGGTCCACTGAACATAGAAAATGATAGTGCGAGTGGGACATCCGTGTACTATGGACACATTCTTGTTTTTCATATTATTTTTACACGCGACTTTATCTGTAAATGTTTTTATTTTTTAATAAAATAAAACCATCTCTTCCCTTTCACAGGGATGTTAATTAAATACGTAATCATGTATGCACTTTATTCAAATATTGCAGGATAACTGTTATCGATACACCCGATGAACAACTTTTTATAGAGGACCCTACATTCTTGTCGTTGGATGTTGGTATAATTATTGATAATGAAAATACTACAAATGATAATGCAACAGATCGTTATTGTGTTTGTGAAAGACAGGCTCCAGGTTACAATGGTGATCTAGATTCATATAACATCGTGCAGTGTAATTTAACAGAGAGCACAGAGACATGTTCTTCGGCAATGCCAACTGTTAATGACGATTCAATCGGTTCACTGGTTACACCATGCATTTCAACAAGTTACAGCAGAAAGAAACGATCTGTAAATACAGGTCATAAAATCGTACGTCGTAGTACATCCGACACCGACGATGTCCTCGATGTTAAACCTTTACAATATGACGATGATGTAAACAGTTCCAACAACTTTGTAAGTCATTGACGCATATAATATCAAAATCACTTTTAATTTTGTCTTCAATATTTAAGATTATTCTTATAAAGATATATATCAATCCATAAAATGTATATTAATCTATGTAGAAATTTTATACTTAACATATTTAAACAAAGCGACATTAAATATGTTCAAAACCAAAGGACAACTAAACCCACTATAAACTGAACAACACAGCATATATAAAAACAAACAAAGGTATGTACTCTAACACATGCAACTCTTGCATAAACATATAAATATAGTCATAAGATTTGTTGAGAATGGGGTTCATTTATTTATTTTTTTGCGTGTTGCTTCACGAAATTAAGGTCCGTTTGCAAAGTTAATAATAATAAAACATATGTCCACCGATTTTGATATCGTTAATTATATTGATAGAACTATATGTCTTGCAATATCATTATAAGCTAAGACTGTATGATCCATCACATAAATTCCTATCCATACTATTGCAGAAAATGAAAAACAATCACTGCATTCTTAAATATCATTTTTTGACTCTTAAACCTGTAAAGTAAATAACAGACTTGCATTCATTCGTTGGAGTGTTAATATTTTTTGTTGACATTTAAAACATTAAAATGGACGCAATAAACATGTCAAGAGCATTATATCTCTTTAAATATTTCCTCATCAATACTCATTTCAACCGGACTTGTTTATGGTTAATCTCATAATCAGAAGATGAATGAAATTATGCTTGATAAAACGGGGCTGGTATATTCATATAATTGAGAATGGAAACAGGAAATGTGTCAAAGAAACAACAACCCGAAAAAAAATTAGAAGGTTGCCCAAGTCCACAAATGGCCCTTAAACATGCAATCAATGAGACAACGACAAAAAAAAATTACATGCATTATCGTAAATATATCATATAGATAGACATGATACATACAACTGTATTTTAAACTATTATTTTCATGATAACAACTAAAAGAGCTCCTTTTCCTGTTATACTTTCTTTGAATTATTCTTATGTAAAAAGAACCTTTGTGTTATGCTTTTTTCGAATGTGAGTCAACTGAATATTAATTTTGTTTAAAACTGTTTATCTAATCAAAATAACTACAATAAAACAACAAGTATAAGGAAACTGCTATGCATTAAACTGTTTTGTCGGACTGACATAGTATTATGGATGTTTTAAATTTATTATTGAAGACACGAAGCTTCAGAAATGGTTGGACTGAAGAGAAGGCAAACCAAACATGCTATGAACTTATAAAAGACCAAATTCCAACAGATCTTCTAGAAAATGGGATTATTCTTTCAGAGGAAGAATACATTGAGTCCTGTGTTGAGGACATAAAGGTTATTTTTTTGTCAATTCACTAACAAGTGCTTTTCACGTACATGTTTTCACTAATCATTTGGTTCGTATTGTTTGTCTGCAATGAGTTACGAAGTACTTCATTTCATTGGCCAATATAAACTATGATGCCTTTGATCATTCTTTTTTTTTTATGTATTCTGCATCTTCATCAATAAGTAACGTTTACAGTATTTACCTATATACCCTTCATCTATACACTTGTATGTTATAAAACAGAAGTCAATTCCTTGGTATGAGGTAAGTTATTTAAAAAAACAAAAATATCCTTGTTTATAAAAGAAAGTATATGATCGTTATTAGTACATGACATTTTCCAATTGAAACATGAAAAGCATTGTAAGGAATACGGACAGAATTAAATGTGTAA
Source organism: Mytilus californianus (assembly GCF_021869535.1). Taxonomy (NCBI): domain Eukaryota; kingdom Metazoa; phylum Mollusca; class Bivalvia; order Mytilida; family Mytilidae; genus Mytilus; species Mytilus californianus. The sequence goes on from NW_026262581.1 coordinate 3,544,842, forward strand.
AATATATTAATTAGAACGCCTTTGTAATCAAATGAAGGGGAATAGTCGCATGCATTATTATAAGTAAATTATTGTAATTAAGGAATGAGGGATTTAATGTTTATATTTATAGCTTACTGCTGACACAACTTTTGCAAAAGACACAGTTAGTGCAATGCAAACGTATACGTTAATGGAAGTATTACGGAACGAAACTATGGCTATGGCAGAGAAAGACAATAGTACACAAACTGTACTGGAGTACATAACCAGCCTACTATGCACAAACAACTGTAGTGGCAATGGAAACTGTACAAAAGGTTTTAGCAAAATACATCATTTAACTGCAAAAACGTATCTTTGCAACACAACCAGTTTTTAAATTGTACAGCTATACTTCTGTTTCTCATGCTTAAATGACTATTCAAAAAGGATTATAATCCCCGCAAAAGTCAAAGATCGCATGTGTAATATTATTATTTAAGTGTTAAATAAGGATCTAAATCATTAAACAAAATAAAACATTGTTATGTAAAAACAATGACATAAGCTTCGTAACATATCTTCAAGTTTAGTCCATTTTCATTATCAATGTATAACGTAAGGTATTGAATTTAAAACTTAGTTGTTTCTTGTGTTCTTAGAAAGGGATCTTGAATATATATATATAGGAAAAAAATGATAATAGTTTGTCATGTTGTATATATATATATATATATATAAATTGCGGTTTTTATCCAACGCAATCATAGGTTTGAACGTTGTTTTCAATTTAGACTTTTATATATTTTTTCGTTTGGGCTTGTATTATATTTTCCTTCGGGTTTATATGATCCGTTCATCCTATTTCGACTCTTTAAAATTCAAGAGTCTATCCTAAATTGAGGTAAATTTTATGGCCTTCCAAATACCGTTTCGATCCCTAACATCACTGAAGAGACATTAATTGTCGAAATGCGGATATGGTGTACAAATTTTTGCACCTCATGTTTGTGGTATACCATCTTTTCCACAAGTTTATTGTTTTCTGTTTGGTATTAAATTAATATTAAAGATCCACTTCGTTAGATCTGGTGATCAATTTAGTTGGCAATCGCCAAAGGCAGTCAGCAGGGTTTAAGAACATCAGTTGTTCGACCTGTTAGTCAAATGCGTTTTGTTAAAATAGACTTTTTCACCTTTTTTGGTCTTTTGGAAATTGTTGTTTGTGCTGTATTTAGACCCCTCTACCAAGAAATTTGTTTTACATGCACACGTATAAAAATTGCGGTTTTTATCCAACGCAATCATATGTTTGAACGTTGTTTTCAATTTAGACTTTTATATATTTTTTCGTTTGGGCTTGTATTATATTTTCCTTTGGGTTTATATGATCCGTTCATCCTATTTCGACTCTTTAAAATTCAAGAGTCTATCCTAAATTGAGGTAAATTTTATGGCCTCCCAAATACCGTTTCGATCCCTAACATCACTGAAGAGACATTAATTGTCGAAATCCGGATATGGTGTACAAATTTTTGCACCTCATGTTTGTGGTATACCATCTATTCCACAAGTTTATTGTTTTCTGTTTGGTATTAAATTAATATTAACGATCCACTTCGTTTGATCTGGTGATCAATTTAGTTGGCAATCGCCAATGGCAGTCAGCAGGGTTTAAGAACATCAGTTGTTCGACCTGTTAGTCAAATGCGTTTTGTTAAAATAGACTTTTTCACCTTTTTTGGTCTTTTGGAAATTGTTGTTTGTGCTGTATTTAGACCCCTCTACCAAGAAATTTGTTTTACATGCACAAGTATAAAAATTGCGGTTTTTATCCAACGCAATCATAGGTTTGAACGTTGTTTTCAATTTAGACTTTTATATATTTTTTCGTTTGGGCTTGTATTATATTTTCCTTCGGGTTTATATGATCCGTTCATCCTATTTCGACTCTTTAAAATTCAGGGTTTAAGAACATCAGTTGTTCGACCTGTTAGTCAAATACGTTTTGTTAACATAGACTTTTTCACCTTTTTTGAGCTCTTAATGTCAACGGATATATCATATGATTACCAAACTAACATTTTAAAAATATCAAAACACGAGAATAGACAAATAATTGTATTGAGAAGTTAACGATGAACAGTGTATCTGTATACGGGTCTCCTCAAATTTCCTCGTACGTCGTAGTCAGTTATGAATAAACACGGATACATACAAACTACATACGTACATGTAGCTGTATTCGGCAAACAGTTTATGAATTATGGGTCCTCATTGCTCTTCAATTTCGTACTGTATTGGCCTTTTTAACTTTTTTAACTAGTCTCACTAATGAGTCTTATGTAGGCAAAACGCGCGTCTTGCGTGCACAATTTTATCCTGTAATCTGTGATGAGTTTATTTTCAATCACTGGGTTGATGACTCTGCTTATGGAAGTTTCCTCCCCGAGGATATCACTAGCCCAGTAGTCAGCATTTCTGTGTTGACATGAACAATATCATTGATATAGTCATATTTATAAATTAACTGTTTACAAAACTTAAAATTTTTCGTGATAATAAGGATTTTCTACCCCAGAAGTAGATATAGATTACTTTACTTGTTTTGGCAAAATCTTTCGGAATGTTGTGACCTCAACACTCTTCAATTTCGTACTTTATTTGGCCTTTTTAACTTTTTTATTCAAGCATCGCTGATGAGTCGTTTGTAGACGGAACGCGCGTCTGGTTTGCAAGCTTTTATTCCTGATATCCAAGAAGAGCTTATTTGTAGAAAAGGCGACAGTAAGATGTACGTTGCATTAATGTTGGCACGTCACTGAAAATCACAGTTACATATCAGCAATACACATCCAATCTCCCTCATGGATAGCGCCATTTAAAATTTGAGTACTCGATAACATTGATCTGCCTATTAAAGACCGGTTTTTTTCTTTTTTTGACATAACCGCAACTAATACATTTTCGCTCTATTCTGAAAAACAAAAATTTTATATTTTTGCTATGGGTCATGGTAAAATATTTGACATAAAGGACCAACTCGTGGTACAATGAATATTAATTCAAGCGCCAAGTATTTTATTTATAAAATACAACTAGCATTATAGTGGTCTTCTTAGATAGATTGGATGCCATTATATTTGATATTTAGAAATATTCTACCGGACCTCTTCAATCCGATCTCGTCAAAAACAATTACTTAAAAAAAATGTTTTGTTTGAACGTACCTGAGGTATTTATTCAAGACAGTAACTCCAAATGATCATGAAAATGTATAGCGAAATGTACAGCTTTATGTAAAACGGGGGTCATATTAATATCAAAGACTTTTAATTATATCCATAGTTTTGCAATAGAGCCTGAGGGCTGGTAAATTCAGTTTAGAAAAATGCTATCATTCTTATTATCGGCAATTTGTCTTAACAACTGGTTTTTTTGTGGTTGAGAATATAAAATAAAACAAAATAATTATTAAAACTGTTTTTACGTGTACAAACGTTGTGGTAGTTATTCGTTTGTGTTAATGAAGTCGCGTGTATTTCATTGACATAATTGATGCGGATGGCCATAAACACGTGACGTTGCAGCACTAAAGTGTGACGTCATTTACTAATATTTTCGATTATCATGTCCTACCCATGATCCTGAAAAATATCAGGCAGTAAGATCTAGGTAAAATATACAAATTGCCGATTAGTATAAAGGTGTTCTCTTTGATAACCGATGAACCAGTTTAATTATATAAGATTGCTGGTGATTTATTATCTACAGTTTCTTTTTGTGACAGTCAGTCATTAAACGTATTAGATTCATTCATTATTAATTATTAAATAAAATGAATCATACTTGACACTGGTTACATAACGTCGAAAAATATATTTCTTTCTAGAATAATATCCCATGTTGCTTTTTTCACAACATTCATGCAACAAGTAAGACCTCAGCTTCAGTTTATCAAAGCTTTTGTTGCGCTTGATATGGATTTCTAGACAAACCTCAAATTTAATCCTTTAAAAGCAAAGCTATCTAAATACATGGAATTATGTGCCGTCTGGTATTTCCTTGTCCAAGTTGGTGATTATCCAGTAGGTAGATGTACTATGTTGTTCGTTGTTGTTTGTCTTTATTTGTATTCGTATTTTCTTTGAGGAGTTGGTTGTTGGTGGTTGGTGTTGTCTGTAGTACTATCCAATATTTTTAGTAATTCCTGTTGTCTTCTTTATGCATTATATTACAATCTATCACAACAGAGATACTCTTAATTCTAACGTCAACTTTCCCTGAGCTTGATGCGTTACTTTCATTGATAATATTTGATAAATATATTCTTCTAAAGAGTAGACAGTAAAAAATCTTTAAAAGGGTAAATAGTTGTAACCACAACGTAGACAAATTATTAGCATGGGTCATGATTTAACTAAAGAAGTATCCATGTATGCATGATAAATCATGACTAATGCCGAAACATTGTCTATTTGGTGGTTACAACTGTTTACCCTTTTTAAAGGTTGCACTTTGTAAATACAGCTGTTTCACAAACCACGCCTCTTTTGGGGAGATATATAATATTCATAGATATTTTGTTCTGTTTAGGTACTGGTTCCTAGAAATGATCTCTATATTTCATCTCGTAGAGATATAACTTGGGACCAATAAATATACACATGCATAGCGGGTTAATTGAAATATGTGGAAGACCTAAAGTCAAGGTAGGGTAGTACAGAATTTTAGTGTAAGTTTAAACTCATAGAAGTTCGGGGCATATAAATGTTGAAAATATGCCACACAGCCCTATATGTTGACCTTTGAAAAAAAAAGTAGTGCATATGAACTTTCCATTCTAGGATATATTTTTTTTCAAAACTTCATAGTAAAAGTGGTACAGTTTTAGCCGTAAAAGGAGGGAAATCGCATTGTCGATATTTACAGAAATGCAAAAAGTAAAATCACAAAAATAATGAACTCCGAGGAAAATTCAAAACGGAAAGTCCCTAATCAAACGGCAAAATCAAATGATAAAACACATCAAACGAATGGACAACAACTGTCATATTCCTGACTTGGTACAGGCAGTACAGGCATATAGATTTTTTCTAATTTGCTTGAGTTTCAACAAATCATTAGACATATACATATCTTTTCAGATTCCTTATGCGGCTTTTGTTGTTATGTTTATGTCCTTTCAGGGTTTTAAGTCTGTATTTTATGGAATTATGCTTCCAAATAATTGTTTTCGATCGTTTTTCCGGAACCCTAAACTTGATATTTCATTTTATTTTCTCTCAGGTTAACGGCGATTCGAAAACATATGCAGATCCAGTCATGGTAAAAGCTGAATATAGGACTGCTTTCATGGTATCTGTCACTCTAAGTAGAAACCGTAAGAAAAGGTCGACTTTGAACACTGGAATGGCTGAAGGATATGAATTAAGATTATCAAATGATGGAATTGAATTTAGTGACCCAGTCAGCATTATAATTTATGACGAGGAGTGTTACGACTGTAATGCCTCTTCGATATCGTGTGTGGTTGTTGTAAGTGACATACTTTAATTAAAAAAAGATTTACTTATGATTAATGACTATATTACACACATGATGTGTAACTGTTAGTCAGTATCATCTGATCATTTAGGACTTTTATTTTGGAATGCCACAGTCTTTGAATATGGTACTTTGAGTTAGTTCCTTATGTTGCCTTTTCTACGTTTCCTGCATCAACTCTTCATCTCATTCATGCAGATGGGGTTAGATTTTATATTGAATTTAGTTAAGTATTGATAGTTTAGTATTAGATACAGGTCAGTTTAAAATCTGACTATTCTGTTACTTATAATATAAATTAAATGCTTTGTTTCCAATGGGTTTTTTTGTTGGTGTTAAGGGATATGATGTACTGACTCGTATTACAAAAGCTTACACAAATTCATATAAATTGCAAAGCAAATGAACAGCGAGATCTTGAACACAGATTAAACGTTTACAAGAAGAATACAGATGTTAAAACATTACACATTATTTCTGACAAAGAAAAGCTAAAACACGAATGTTTAAAACTGATAACGAATTCCAGCGCAAATCTTCGCCAGTTCCTCTGCAACTACTTCTTCATGCGAAAGTGGCTGTAACTTTTAACTAAATACGATTGAATACGTTGCCAAAATGTAGTTTACATCATGTAATGTAAAATAAATGGTTTTATAAATAATGATTATTTCAAACTACAGTTAATGCATCAAACTGTTATTTTTTTAGATTATTTTTTTTGCGTGTTGCTTTATAAATTTTACTACCAAAATAATATGTGACATGTCACTTTATATTAAATTAATGCATATTTCAACAACGTTACTGCATGATACTTGAAGATTGATGCTCAAATATAAAACAACAGCCAATCACGAGTTTTCCTAGGTAGATACAAATGTCCCTTTGGCATCTTTCGCCTCTCTTTAAGATATATCATGTGATAAACTCAATGAATATTACTTTAGTTTCAGCATTAATAAATTGTTATTTCAGTAAATTCGCCCTGAATACTATTTGTGTTATTTTTATTTTCATTTGTATAATTTGATTTACGTTTTAGTTCAATTTTAATGCACCTGACATTCTACTGCATTGATCATGTTTGATAGAAACAGGAAATATATTTCAACAAAACTTTAAAACACTGAAAAGGAAACACTCTATAGTTTTAAAGTTTTTGCATTGCATTACAATATATATAGCATAATTAAAATGTATTTTTGTAATACGAATTAATCTTCCTTCGGCATCAGTGTTGTAAATTAATATTTACGTGTTAAGTGTTGTGTTTTGTCGGTCTACGATTTTTTACTCAATTATTTAAAATAGTTTGTATAAGCAGTTACTATTCATACTAAAATATCACCTGAAAAATCTTCAACTTTATCACACATGTCTTATTTTCTTAATTCTTGACCAAACATTTGACAAATGTTGAACAGATTTGTGAATACGTATAATTTACGGCTTAAACATTGGAGAAAAGCTTATTCTGCATTTTGCAACTTTGTTATCCAACGATAATACATGGAAACATCAAATTTTGCATTAAGACTTGTTTTATGATTACTTATAGGCTTCATGTCCAGATTTTACAACAACTGGTATTGATACTACAACGGATAGAGTATCGACTACAACAGAAACAACTACAATTCTAGAGTCAACGACCATTAAAGATACAACAACACAAAGTAGAACAACTATTGAAGAAACAACAACACAAGATACAACAACACCAGATACAACGCCCATTGAAGAAACAACAACACAAGATACCACCACACAAGATACCACAATCATTGAAGAAACAACAACACAAGATACAACAACCATTGAAGAAACAACAACACAAAGTATAACAGCAATTAAAGAAACAACAACACCAGATATAATATCCATTGAAGATAAAACAACACAAGATACAACATCCATTGAAGAAACAACAACACAAAGTACAACAAACATTGAAGAAAAAACAACTCAAAATACAACAACCATTGAAGAAACAACAACACAAAGTACAACAACAATTGAAGATACAACACCACAAGATACGACAACACAACAGTTGAAAACTACTGATTTGATGACATCAACAAGACAATTAACAAAAACCGTTCAACAAACCACATCTGATTCATTGACAACTAAAAATCAGTTACCACTTACGTCTCATCAAGACTCTACCCCACTTGACACGACTACTACAGACAAAACAACTACATATAAAGATACAACTCAGGAAGGTAGTATTGATGTTTACATCCTCACATTTTCTTTTCTTTTGAATATAGTTATCTCATTGGCAGTCATATCACATCTCCTTCTTTATATAAAATTGAATTCAAAGAACCTTTGGTGAGGATTAAACAAGAACAATTTGTAAAGTCCCTCCTCAATCAAAAACCTGCAAAGTACAGCAACGACCAAGACAACCAATTGGACACGTTAAATTTAAATGTAATGGTACATTATTTGGAAAGATAAGTCAAATTTCACAACTAATATCTAAAATTCAGTATCTATTAAATGTGCTCGCTCCTAATGATTTTCTACCCCAAGCGTTGACTGGGAATAGAAATATGGTGAACATGGACTTCATACGTCAGACAGTAAGACATAAGCTGAAGAGGTAGCGGTGTTTGACTGCACGAGATGCCTAAATGTGCAGCGAAGTCCGCTAAGAAAGAGGACGTTCAATTCTATGACACTTTGTATGTTAAAGAATCCTCGCATTGATTATGGGGCCAGTAGATGGCATGTTACAAGGAATTAATTTTGCCCCTATTCAACATACCTCATTTTCCAGTGATCGTCTGAATATTCTACCCGTTGCCCACTTATAGAACCATTTATCGTACCATTTATTATCAAATCCAATCAACATCCTACTAAAACGGCAGTCATAGTCTGGCTAACAATTATTTTTCTGTTAAGATGAAATTGGTTATATTTTTCTGGGTTTTTTTTTGCTTTGGTTTGTGTTGTTCAATTTCAAGTCTTCTATGTAGTGTTTAAATTGATTTGTTTATCTTTTAGTTGTTTTTCGTTTGCAAAAGCGTTGTCATTTTGTGGTACATTTCTATCTTCCATAGTTCAACTTTGATGCAAAAAAATACAATGTACTTTTAACACGGAAAACTTTTTTGTTTGTTGGCACTTTCAGATCCGCGATGGTTTTGTTCTGCAGCAATTTTGTATTGTTAATCACAATTTTATGCTCCTAATTATAAAGCTATCATAATTTGCTTTTAAACAAAGCGAAAAAAACAAACATACGAAATATTTGTTATTGCAGAAATGTAAACATAGCAGTATCTTAAAATATCACAAAAATAAAATAAAGTTTGAATATTGTGTACAAGTTATCATTTTGAACAAATTATAATATGTATTTTGACTTTGTACAATATTTTAATTTGTACAAAAAGTGTCTGTTCAAATTACAATTTGTACAAAATTTGACGAAATTTCACTCATAACTTGTACAATAATTTGTTATATGGATTTTGGCGAAAAAAAGCATTGATACACACTATCATTTGAGAATTGTTATCAAATGACCATACAGTAAACCTTATTTACAAAATACAAAAATAGTTCTTTATCATTCGTTTGAGCAGGGAATTGCATCTTTTGACTTTCACATTAAACTCTTCTTGAACACTTTGCAACGGCCAATTTATTTTGGCATCAATTGCTTTAATAAGTTGTCAAAGCTATATATCCCAGGCGTTTATGTACTCTTTTAGTCATTAATCAGTTGATGTAATAGTGTAAACATGGCCGGCATTGTTGATCAGTAGGATAAATTTGCCCAAAAAGTTCTGAACCTAGCAGAGAATGATACATGAAAGAACAATTATGTGTACACCAAGGACAAGCATAATGTGATTATAGCTAAATTGAGTATGACACTGATATTTAAACACCAACCATTCTTGCCAGGAAGCATGCGCTATGTGGCCAATAGATCCAAGACGAATGTCTTACCAAGGAAACAAGACAGTAATTATCAGAACTTGTTGTTTGGGGTTACTGTCATTATACATATTCCTCAATATGATCGTGCCCCAGCTGATCCTCGAAATATCTGAGGCGTAATTGTTGAATCTGGAGAATTTTAGTACCAAATTGGAACAGCTGTATGATTTTAACAAGATATTTATTTGTCTAAGAGTCAAATTAAAGCTGGGAAAGCTACATGCTTAGTCACAGCAACCGTTCCTGAGCTTTAACTTTCGCTACGTGAAGCAGTTAAAAAGGCCTTTAAAACAGGTTATCAGGGGTTTCTTTCATGTAAATGCAAAGGAGAGTACAGCACTTCTAAATGTAAATGTGAAAGTCAAAAGATCTTGTGCAATTCCCGATGCCATAATTCACTCACCTGCTCTAGTATAAAGAACTACTTTTGTATTTTGTAAATACAAAATGTAGATGTACTGTGTGGTCATTTAATAGCAATTCTTTAGTGTGTATCAATGCTTTTTTTCACCAAAATCCATATTATAAATCATTGTTCAAGTTATAAGTGAATTAAAATTTGTACAAAGTCAAAATGTAAATTATAATTTGTACATATTTTTATACAAATTATAATTTGTACAAAATGATTACTTGTACACAACATATATACGTATGCGTAAACCTCGTTGTTAGAGACTAACTGTTCCATTTATTAGTTCTATATTACAGACTGTTTAAATAAGTACGGAGAAAATGATAGTTGCTTTATAGGCAAATATTCTTACATCTAGAGTTTTCAACATCATTTTATGCATGATATATTAGATAAAAGATAAATAAGTTATGTCGCTTTACACTGACATCAGGGGCTTTTATCAGAATTGTGTGACTTTCTATGACTTTGCTAATTCAAAAGACTGTATACGTTTGAGCACTGCTATAAGTCACAAAAAACGTACACTGTGAAGAACCGCACTGATTCCATCAACAAATACACCAATGACATTATCATCAAAATTCCTGACTTTTTATCGACAACATATTTGTAAAGTTTGGTGACTGATATTTAAACAAACAGTCGGTTTTCGAATGGTTACTTATTATACACTCCTACTGGCCGACTTGTTTTAGTATTTCTTTGCAGCAGATTTCATTCAAACCTTGTAAAATTAAAAAAAAAAAAGCATCTTTTCATGTTCTTTATGTTCATGTTCAGATATATTGATGATGTTCTTTCACTCAAAAACCCACATGTTAACTAACGTTTGCATTTCGGTTAAGGCAGTTAACTTGAAATAAAGGATACTACAGACACTAGAAGGCCTGATTCACGTGAATTTGATATAGATGAGCAAATTCAAACTAATGTATGATATATGACAAACGTAACGATTTCATTTTCCTAATGTACACTTTCCACTTTTCCGTAGTGAAATACTCTCTGCCCCATTATACTTTTATTTAGTTACAAGGACTTTATTAACAGGGTTGTCCTCCTAACGCAAAAATTTTCCAGCAGTGTAATGAGGAAGAACGACTGAAATCGACACTGCAAAAGTTTAACGGTCACCATCACGAATTGGATGACCGTTAAGATAAGTATGTGTCTCGACTTTCGAGAGACATCGTTTTGTGATCTAAAGATATCAAATTAGTCGTTTGTTCTGCAAATTGAAAGATTGCGTCCAATTATATGTCGCGACATTTCACTGAGTCGGGATTCGCATGGCATGTGATTTAAACATTGTAATAGACGTTTATCCTGTCGATGCGTCCACTTTCGTTCGTTTCCGATTCGATAGTTGTTAAATCTTGATTTGTATATTCAAAATGATTTAACGAAATTTAAACATTGGCAAACTACTGCTACTCTTATTTTTCATACATGCAGTTGATTTCATAACTTAAGGACTTGGACATAATCTATATCATATACCTAATATTCACATGTTTTCGTTTACTTTTCGTTTTCAGATGCCGATGAACTGATTTCTTACATTGGACCTATTATTATGGGAGGAACGGTTTTTTTGTTTATTGTAATCTTTTTTGCCATACTCTTGATAAAGTCAATTTTCAAAACATCTACACCAAGGTAATAATATTTATGTTGTAAATTTCGTGCTTCGAAACTTATATATTCGTCCCCTATCCTACCAAACCAAATAAGGCCTTATACTGCATGTGTTCTTCTTAAAGATAGTCCCAATGTGAAAGTTGTTGTTATATGCAAATCTAAGGTTATGGTTTTACCCTCTGTATTTATATCATAAAGCGAAAACTAATAATTCTTCATCATGGTTCGTAGTAAAGAACCATTATTTAGATGTATATAAAACCTTTAAAGCCAACAAAATGCATTATTAACATTCTGTATCAAATTGATTTGGGAGATCTCCGATGACAACATGAATCGTGAAAATATGTATTATTCGGTGTGCTTAATTCACGGTTACCTTGAATTTTAATAGTATCGATCAACTTTTGAAAATTGATGTTGAATTAGAAAAAAATATCATGTGAATTTTCTAAGGTTTTCAGATTGCGTATGTTTTATTGAAATGAATCAAACCAACTATTTTAAACTTGCCTTTAATATAAGTCAATACGGAGTTATTCAACTGACAAAGACCTGGAATAGTTTAAACAGTTAAATGCAACGTTGCCTGATAGAGTTCTTTATCTTGAATAAACTTGGTATTATTCGACCAACATGCAGACAAATGTAAAAAAAGAAAGAAAAAAAAACATCGGTTCTACGTTTAGATCAGGTCGAGTGACCCGGTTACCCAAACAACAGTTTGTTTATCTCTCTCAGTTTACATAGCCAAATTTCAAAACATCAAGAATCTATAGGGAATAGATGTACTTAGTTTTACGCGATCTAAATTTTGATATAACGGATCTCAGTTACAAGTAAATCGTTCAAAGTTTCCCCGTCTTGACTCTCAATGTGGCTGTTATTTAAAAAAGTTTATTTGAATAAACAATTGCATGTATCTAATACAGAATTTTAATTTATAGAAATGTTTTTTTGTAAACAAAAACCGACCTTTTGAACCTAACTTGTCTTGTTTCGATTTCATACACTTCACGGTAGGCATTCAGGCTCCAGGAAAACTCCAGTATTTATATTTATTTTATTTTTTTGGTACTAATTGATTTTAAATTTGCTTGCAGGAACCAGAGCTTTACACAATTCGACTCCTGGAATATTTACACAGGCGGAACATCTGGAGGATCGAATAATGAAGAAGTAAACTCCAAACCGGATTTCAGAAATGTTCCACGAATCAATACAATGTCATCTGTATCAAGTATGACTTCAAGTACAGATGGGCAACGCAATTTCTTTAATGACTACTGTCAACAATAGTACAAGCGTAACAATTATTGTATATCCACATATTTATATTTGTTAGTCAAGCATATAACATAAATGCCAGTCTTGTTTTCAGCAATGCCCACAGTAGATCTTATCATTTAGCTACTTGTTAAAAAAAAATCTATCACTTGACGTCAGTCAGCTTTTCGCTTTTCTTGTCCATCATCAAACTTTAAACATTCTCTTCCTGTGAAACCACAGTCACAATTGAAACCATCCACTAAGTGCAAGAGTGAACATTTTTAATTTAGATTAATATTCCTTTGAATAACCGACATACTCCCGTTATTAGAATAGAAAAGAGAAGTAAAACAGAGAAAGTGGCATCCCTTTTGGTATTTATTTTGTATTCATTTCTCTTTTTTCAGTCCTCTTAAAGATTTTGAGCTACTTCTGCTTTTTGTTTCAAAAGTATAATTATAAGATATATATATCAGAGATGAGTTTGTTGTGGTTGACCATATTTTGACCTAATTACGGACTAAGGACTCAGACAAATTACATGTATAATTCTATGACATAAAAAAAGACTATTTTGCAAATTTTAGTTTTTGAAATTATTTTCGCATGCAGGACACGACTCTAGAAATGTTTGGGAAAAGCACGTATATCAAACCTTTAATGGAATAGAGAATGAAAACGGGGAAGTGTCAAAGAGACAACAACCCGAGCAAAGAGCAGAAAAAACCCAAGGCCACCAATTGGTCTTCAACGCAGCGTAAAAATCCCTCACCCGCACACTGTAACCAGATAATCGTATGATATATAGCATATACTTGTATTATGAGTTGTTATTTTTCCCTGTGATATTTGTTTTGGTTGACATACTCAATAACTCATAGTAGCCTCAACGGCTGTGGGGGTTTCTATTTTATTGTAGGGGAAAGGTTAATAAATGTAACGTTTTTTTCTGTTCATTTTCCAGTCATTGTGGAAGATATTTTGCCGATGAACTATTTATTTAATTCTCAAATACTTACATAATGTCTTATTGGGTGTTTACCATGGTTGACTGATATGATTAAGCGAGATATGGGAAACCACTTTCCAAATTTTATTTAAGGTATTTTTTAAGTGTGTTTTATGGACATTTTTTTTGGGGGGGGGGGGGGGGGGGGGTACGTTTAACTGCTACAGAACCCGCTTTTGAAATATAACGTCAACAGCAGTCAATGATATAAACGGGCATTTTGCGAGCAATACAGGCTCATTTGGGACTCTTAGTGTAAAAATACCAACCTGTGCAGTTTGGAAAGTTTTAAGGCCTAGCATCCACTAGATATGTAAAAATTAAATGCATTTTGTGTTTCGGAAAGATAAAACCTTCTTTGGATTTTGATGGGCATTTGTTTTCGTTCCTGTTGTTGGTGTAAAAATAAACAAACACCTAAATTACATTTCATACTGTCCACTCAGTTATACCCTTTAACTCACCTATTGTTGTGTAGATATCTATTCTCCTTCTATTGTCCATGCCAATCAAGGACAACCAATACAATGCAATACAGTTGTTACCTGAGAGGGAGCATCTCAAAGATTTACCCAACTTAGTTTATTTTTACACCTTCTGCAGGAACAGAAAAAAATACCCATCAAAATCCAAAAAATATTTTATCTTTCTGAAACACAAAATGCATTTAACTTTTATATATCTAGTGGATGCAAGGCCTTAAAACTTTCTAAACTGCACAGGTAAGTCTGTACTCAGAGTAGTTTTTGATATGTAAATACGGCCATTTTTGTCCAATTTGCTATGATGAACCTTAAATGGTAACTTTATCTATTTAAATGGAGACCATGTGATCAGTTTATTTCAATAAAGAATAAGTTTTGCAGTCAACTTCTAGAGATTTATAAAAATAGGTCCAGTGAAAGTAATTTAATCACATTTAACAGCTTGATTTTTACAGGTACTATTTTGTATGCAGTAATATGAATAAAACTTTAAATCTTCAACAAAATTACTTAAGTTACGGCAATGCATGTATTTGTCATTGAATTTCATGTCTGTATGTCCCAAAAATAGTAATCTTTGTGCAAAAGCAAAGTACTGAAATCTAGTTATTTCGGAAAATAAACACATCTTCACTTATTTGCAATGAAGTATCTTTATTGTAATACTGTATTTCTTGTAATGATAAACATGATACTTCTTGTGAAAAAAAAGGAATTTGGAGTTTCAATCAAATTTATAAAAAAAAAAATGTTGCACTTATCTTAAGGAGTATAAAACGAATCTGACGAATGTCGACAAAGAGTCTGGCAAATACAAGTGAAAGTTTTTTAATCGTCAAGTATTAACACCATTTCAAAAGATAACTGTGATATAATCATTACAATTTACAACTTTACAACAATACAATAAAATTACGTGATACAAAAAGTAACTGACTACTGAGTTTCAATGTAACAATTTGTCTAGCCTTACACATGTAATTGTGCCGGTTAGTGATTTTTTTTTACTTTTAATAGGCCATAAATCATTGGTTGGCATTCAATTAAATTCACAGACGAAGTTTCAAAAGATAGACGCTATATTACAAAAAAGACAATGGATTTGTTTAGTTAAAATATGATTTATCATATAATCCAACATATAATCAATCATATTATTTTTAAATAAATATTTTAAAGAGAAATTTAATTGAAATAATGTGTCGTTTTATATTTTTGTATTCAAATATGCGTTTAATTACTAGCGTTAGCATTATCGATTATGATTAACCATGCATTTGCTGACAATATGTTTCAATTACTGTTATGTCAATAACGACAGTAAGGGGTAACTCGGATCTGTCTATCCTCGTTAAATGAAAACGTAGTACGGCAACGACTTAACGTTGTTGTCTTGAAGCGAAGTGCACCACATTTGACAGTATTTCGGATTTTTATGAAATGCATTGAATAAAGAAAAAAGATATTGGTAGCATCAGAAGTCCTAGTAATGGACTTTTTGTAGCATATATACCTTAAGAGATACAATAACTTAAAATTCGCTAACTGACAGATTTATAAATGCAAAGAACTAACTTGCAAACTAAGAAAGCGGGGGAAAACTTGTTTTCATTTGTCGTTTCAAGAAAACTTGAAACATATCCAACATAGTACGCTTTTCCCTCATTTGCAGTTTGATTTCCTCTGTTTATCCCGGCCGACACACTTTGCCAATAATTTCCATTGTATTTGTTTTTAATTTGTTCTGGTCCTAAATCTGTATGATATATTTGCCACTGGACGTTTAGCCAATAATTAATCAATCATTTATGTTCAGTGAACAGTGACTATCCGGTAAGGAAATGTCGACCCTTAAAAGATTCTACGAATCCAAGTCAAATGATGAAATGTAAGACACAGTAAATAGTGAAAAACTTCTGACAATAATTTGAATTGGATTGGCACAAATAAAAAAGATTTCTAATGCTATATCAAATTTACAATCCTATCCAATATGCCTTTGTTATTGCAGCAACATATTTACAAAGTTAACAGATAACAAAAACAAACAAATACAAAACTGGCACGACCAGCATATACTCCTCAAACCTTATATTGGTGGATGCTCCCTATCTAACCAACCAATATCACTGATAAAGTTATAGTAATAGATACTTTCTACAGAGACCTTATATACAGAAAAACCTTTTGGAGCACCCCTTAGAATTGAACTCCTCTCATTTGTCGAAAAGTTTAGTTCTAAACCGACCCTAATTGTCAATTTCTATATGTTAGACAGACTTAATAACTGTTTCAGTGGTATCCCTGATTTTAAGTACATTTTGATTGTTCAGTCAAGATAGTCACCACAAACTTAGTATATCCAGTGAAGAGCATCTACATATATAACGCAAAGTGAAGTTGGAGGATAATGCCAGCTTTTTTTTCTTTTTTTGTTGAGAAGCTCCTGTATGAAGTCTGCCTCATAAGTATAAAGGAACAAGTCGGAAAGCAGAGGACCACTGTTGATACTCATAGGAATGCCGATTGTATGTTGAGAAACAAGTCCTCCAAACGTAACAAACATGTTGTAACTGTAACCTTTACCAATGACCTCAAAATTAAAAGACATTGTCTCTTTCCTTTTATCTATTACTGTCTGTATAAGTTTTATTACAACCCAGTCAGTGTATCTCACTCAAGTTATCACTCAGAAACACTGAGTTGTGTCTCATATTTTTAAAATTCCATTCTTTACTTTGAACTTAATCTAAACATTAATAAGATTCTTTCCCTTTCCTATATCTTCAATATCTGTAAGTTTTATTTGTAAACGACAACGGAAACCCAAGTTATCATCCGAAATAAAATTGAGAATGGAAATGGGGAATGTGTCAAAGAGACAATAACCCGACCAAAGAGTAGAAAACAACCGAAGGTCACCAATGGGTCTTTAACACAGCGAGAAAATCCCGCATCCGCAGGCGGGCTTCAGCTGGCCCCTAAACAAAAACTAGTTCAGTGAAAATGGACGTCATACCAAAACCTTTTTTTAGCAACTTTGAACCCAAAATCAATAGGCTTCTTTCCCTCTTCAAGATTTTTCACTGGTATAAGTGTCGTGTTATCTAAGCAAGAGAGTATTCAGATTCCATCCGAAGAATATTTGTTTCGGACGGACAGACGAACGGACGAAGCGAGGACTAATCGGGGAGCAAAACACATCTGAAGAAAGAATGAAAAGAAGCTACTGAACATGAACAAATACACGAATAACCCAGATACCTAGCGAAGAAGCAGCAAATACATATTTACAAGTATTCGGTTTGACCCAACCGGGAATCGAATCAACGAACTCCCTTAATTTTAGTAAATGATTATTCTATGCTTTACTTTTAAACAAAACTTAAATTGTATCATTTAAAGAAATAAAGAAAACATTATCTTTCAACTGATTATATGTTCAATATCTGCAAAAGCTCTATGTGTTACACTGTTCTATAAATTGTACTCCTTTATTTAAATAACTAAAGAAAGTTCTGATTATCATTGCCTTCCTAACTCTTGGAACCCTGTTACCTCTAATTAAACCTTTAAGCCAATGATGTGTTCTTGTCTAGCTGAAGCCGTTTTAAAGACTACATTTGAATATCATCAAATATGAAGGCAATTTGCATTTATTGTGTATTACCTTGTCTTATGAACGGGTTGAGAATTTGAAAAAAATAATATCTGACCAGAGTTCGTCATTGATGCATTTTGTTACATAGTATCTAGGGTTTTCACTGTCATTTAAAATTATCAAAATTTTTAACATGTATATATAAGAAATTACAGGTTCAACCAAACATTTGACTGAATTGATAAACTAACAAAAGAGAAATTTGATTCATCCTGACATTTATTCTACGGTGAGATGACCAATTTTGTCCACTTCTAGGAATTTTAAAAAATTGCTAAAAATAAAAAAATAGCTGGGAGAAGCTGCTTCAATTCTAAACTATATACTATATGTAAGAAGTGGTCTCTTTGTAGCCGTCTCTCCTCTAGTGCTAGAGGTCGTAGGTTCGAAATCAAAAACTTAAAAATTTATTTGTGTTGCTTCTCCGCTTAATTTGCTAATTTAGGATTAGGAGAAAAGACTGAACGCGTCCGAATTAAATAATTGTTTTGATACTAGTGTGACGTGTCTTCCTGCACAGTGTAACCAGCACTTTTAAAATCGGCTCTTAGTGCCGGTCTAGCGCAAATCCTATTCATATCAAATCAGTACCTTTCCGTCATGATATACATGTAATATATGCAACTGGACGTAAAATACCATCCAACCATCAGGCATCAAGCAGAAAATGCTGGATCTTTGACAAAAAAAAATCATAAAATTTTTGACCGGTTGTAATTAATTAAAAGATGTAACCGCTCTCGTGTTATCATTTCTTTTACTAGTTTCTGAATGAGCTCCATAATATTATGGAATGTAAAAACCTATTACCGAAAAAAAAGAAAGTCTCAGTTTATAAGTTCAACTTTGATCGGGAAGCCCTCAGCATCAATATTTCTTATAAGCTACCGAGGTGTCGACACATACAATCAAACTTCCGAACCAACTCTTTGTACTTATGAGGGTGTGGATATGGGATTAACAGAATAGATATCAATAAACAAAAGGTACAGAATAAAGGGCAAGCAATTTAAGGAATAGTGAAAAAAGGCAAAAAAATAAAAAAATAAAGAATATAAATTAATGGGGTGCTAAAATATAAAGAATAGGGAAAAAAATAAGCAAAATGATTAAAGAACAGAGAAAATGGCATAAAAAATAAAGAATACAGAAATAAAGACACCCCATCAAGACAGTCATTTATGAACGAATTTAGTAAACTTTTTAAGGTTTTAAGTAATTTGTTCGTCCTGAACATGTATGAAATATTTGCCACTAAACATTAAGCAAGCAACAATCATTTAAGCTGGAACCGATGAATGAAACTGCTGATTATAATCTCTTAATTTTCAAGATCTTAGCTTGCACAATAGTTTTTTTTTCTGTATGGCAGACTGGAAATAAATGACTTATGAAGAACAGAACATACATCATAACACGTAATTGTTCATATCCCTGTCCTTTGCTAGTTTGGATGATAATTGTCTTATTAGCAGTAACACCACATCTTCTTGGTTTTATACTGAGATCTATTTTATAATATTGCGAATTTTAACAGAGTTAGTTGGACATATTTTGTCGATAATAATTATTGATAGCTCTATGATGATCTTTATATATCTTTTTGTTATTTTTTCCGTTGTTTCACTGTTATGATTTCATTGCTGTTTCATTGCCATTTACCCCGCATCTCCTTTTATTCTTTCTAATTGACATACAAAGGTCTAGTTGGCAATTCTTCTTACGGCATTACTTTTTTTTGAATCCTCTCATCAAAAACTACAGTAACATCTGATTTTTTCACTACTTCAGTCAACTGAAAATCATACTGTTTTAACCATAGACTCCGTATTTGTTTAATATTCTTTGAACATTAACTTTCATACCGGTATACCTTTTAGGTTAAAATTTTCATAAATTTTAATAACATAAAGAGTCTTAATTTCAAACACTGCTGAATTTACCATGTTTGATAGGACTTGGGAGTGGTTATTGTTGGCATTGGACATAGATCAAAGTGAGTAATCTAGGCACTGTTGTGCATGTTTTTCATATACTAGTATTCATTCTGTTACAAATTGATTAACTCGATACTTCCCTTGACACCATTGTATTTGTATCTATATATGGAAGTATTTGTATTACCATAGACAACGTTTGACTATGTAACTATTTCATTTGATTGAAAAAGTGTCACAACATCAATAAATATTATTTTAGTGTTTTCCCTGTATCCTAATGCATGGTTTCAACGAAAGTTACTGATGTAATTTACCACTAATGATTTGATAGTTAGTGTGACATTTATTGAAACTTCTGTAACAAATGTGACCAGTCTGATCTTTCGTAATCCATTCTGATCACATCCAATTCAAATCTATAAGATAAATTATCATTATAAAGACTTTGATATTTACACCATCTACAGACATAATTGTTTGTTTTTTGTAACTTACATACGAGTTTAAAAGAAATAATTTGTAAACTGTCACGCTCGATATTTTGTCTAAAGCTTGTTAATTGTTTAAAAAAAAATATTTCTGTGAAATATTACTAGAAAGGAGACCTCGTCGATCCACATACACCTATTATACTTACAAAACTCTCGTAACAAACAAAACTACCAGTCCCCTACTATAAAATATGCATATAGTACTTATACCTGAATTTGCATAAGTTTCTTAGTCTTTTTTAGAATTACTGTTAACCAGTGCAAGAAGCTTATGGTCATGTTAAAAAAAATAGAGGTTAGGCAAGATGTCATATATTAAAGGCAACAAAACCTTTAAATAGACTTATCAAGAAGGGATATAGTTACGATACTGTTGTCAGGTCATTAAAGATTGCATATTTTGGCGTTAATATTGATTCACTTATAGGGTCTTTGCATCGGCACTAAACACATTTATTTAAAAACCAGTTGTTGGCATGACACGGGTTATGTTCTTCTCATATATGTTATGATGGTATGATACTAAACCCCTAACGGGAAGGATTGTGCCTGATATTCATATGATGAAGACATAATCTTTCAATCAGTTTAATTGAAGTCTGGAGCTGGCATGTCAGTTAACTGCTAGTAGTCTGTTGTTATTTATGTATTATTGTCATTTTGTTTATTTTCTTTGGTTACATCTTCTGACATCAGACTCGGACTTCTCTTGAACTGAATTTTAATGTGCGTATTGTTATGCGTTTACTTTTCTACATTGGCTAGAGGTATAGGGGGAGGGTTGAGATCTCATAAACATGTTTAACCCCGCCGCATTTTTGCGCCTGTCCCAAGTCAGGAGCCTCTAGCCTTTGTTAGTCTTGTATTATTTTTAATTTTAGTTTCTTGTGTACAATTTGGAGTTTAGTATGGCGTTCATTATCACTGAACTAGTATATATATTTGTTTAGGGGCCAGCTGAAGGACGCCTCCGGGTGCGGGAATTTCTCGCTGCATTGAAGACCTGTTGGTGACCTTCTGCTGTTGTCTGTTCTATGGTCGGGTTGTTGTCTCTTTGACACATTCCCCATTTCCATTCTCAATTTTAACAGTAGTTTACCGATGTTCAAACCTCATAATCCATTGAAAAGATATATATCAATATAGAAAAAAGAACAAAAAAAAACTTTGGAATCGCAGACTCTAAAAGGAGCGATGCCGGGAGTACCGACTGGATGACAAGCATCTGCTGTATTATATGCATCACAGGCCATGCACATAAAAAAAATCAACATACAATTTTCTCTATAATAACTTTGCAGCCGTGAAAAGTCCTTGATACCCTGCACTTACCTGTACTTGGTAACTAATGTAGGTAGATGTAGATACTAGCAGACGCAAACTGAATAATCAAATAATATATGATAGGTTTTAAACCAAATCCGGAAGCCATGGTCCAACACTAATAATACATGGACTGTCATATTTTACAGTATAAATATATAATGTTTACAAAGTTCTGTCAATTTACAACGGCTGAATTAGTTACTGCATTATGGAGGCTTGTCTGGAATAAACACAAACAGTCAGAAGTAAATTTCCCATACATGAATTGTAGGTATAGACATTATTTGGATATAGCAATTTTAACTATTATCTCCAATAATTTGTACAAGAACCATCAATCAAAAAAGGGATTTTCTGTTTGAGCTCTGGAAAACCGTCGAGTTTTCACATAAACTATAAAAGTGAAAGTCACGATGTACTGACAAATGTTTCTGTTGTCGCAATCATGAATTTTCCAATATGGTATAAAAGTTTTTTCCAAAATTACTGACTGTAAGGATCTACGTGGATTTGAAAGTGTATGATAAAATTGGCCATACTCAGGTCTATATTCAATCTTTCGATAGAAGCTAATGTGTTCAAACTACAAAAATTGTTTTCAAATTGTTCATGTTCATGTAATATCTCAGTAAATATTCATCTACACATAGTTCGGTGATTCTGAAAAGTGCTTTTACAACCGTTAACAGGAACTCTTAATCAAATATTGCTGAAGAGCTTAATATGTTAATAGTGGTATTAACTGTAAACACTCTTTGAAGGTCTTTGATAAGCTTCATTCAATGAAAGGTCAACTTTCCGTTATTTGCAATATAAAGATACTAGACTACGAAGTAATCTTATATATTATACACACATTTGCATATTTGATTGAATGTCTTTCTATAAGTACTGTTATAAATGTATATGTTGTAGTGTTTACAATTCCTTTTTAGTAATAAAATGCACATTCAATACACTACTGGCATACAAAGAAATGATTGAAGCTATTAGTTTTGCTCGATGTTATGTATATCAATTGTGTGAATTGGGGATAAGGTAGCCCTGGTTCATGGAATCATTTTAGGTAGTTGTAATTGTTTGAGAACAGTAGTAAAAAATTTAGGTTTAAAAATTTTGAAAACTTTTGTTTACCCTGTGAGAGAGATAGATACGAGGGGTATTGGTCATAGCTATGAATATCAATCATAGAATTAATGGAAACAGTTATGATTAATCATCAATATTAAGATATTACGGTTGCATATTAATGACCTCATACATAACATCTTAAAACAGCATGATCTCTTTATTAACCATTCCGCATTTCAATGTCCTTACGATAACAGAAATGCAGTGTTAGTAATGGGTTTTCTTCAAAGTACCTTGTACTTCTGGACAAATAAAAAAGTCATAATCAAATCGGGATAATATGCTTTGTACAGTAGTAATATCACATGCTCTAAACTTCTAGGAAGTATAAAGAATAGAAAGTCCGGGATCACTTGCAATAATTTGATGGCATGATGGAACGAACTAAAAATGACCGTCATTTGGGATTTGCTGATTAACCGCAGAATGGCAAATTGAAATACATTTTGCGGCACCTCAAAATCAACGACTTGTTTGAATGTCAATTTAGACAAAATTCAAAACATTTATACATAATATTAAGTAATATTATATTTTTTTGAAATAAAAGGCCATATTAACAATACATTAACAAATATGAATAGCAAATTATTAAATTAATCTTAAATTCTTGGCGTTAGTTGCAGACATTTCCTGGTAGTAGGTTCCCGTCATGCTCCTCACTTACAACTTACAATTACCTTAGTCTTCTATTGTATACGTATAGATAGTATACTTTTTACTGAATAATTATAACTTAGGGACTATATTGAT
This sequence comes from Mytilus californianus, assembly GCF_021869535.1. Taxonomy (NCBI): domain Eukaryota; kingdom Metazoa; phylum Mollusca; class Bivalvia; order Mytilida; family Mytilidae; genus Mytilus; species Mytilus californianus. The sequence continues at coordinate 3,568,446 of NW_026262581.1, forward strand.
TGTTTCTATCCCATTATAAATGAAATAACAAAAAATCATAGACCATGCCATAGACACAGCAAGATCGTATGCATATATTTTGTGTTGCAAAAACAATTTTACAGGAAAGATTGATTGAGAACTCGATTTTACAAAAAAGATATCCTAAATTTTCCAATTGTAAACTTGCCATTTTTTTATAAGAACATTCCAACAGTATTATCTCCATGTTGATTCAGCATTTAAAAGCTTGCGCCACGGGAGGAGGCGGGGGTGTCTCAAGATACAAATTTGGGTACAGACTTCCGGCTAGGGTTTAAACAAAACCCTCATTTATATATAGATTTATGTGAAAATCCCTACTCATTCATATATTGCAAAGGTAAATCACAACCTATTTATCATATATTTCTCACATATCATGACATCTTATTTAGACGTTAACCACATAGGATCATTCATATTTTAAGATAAAAAGATCAGAACACATTATCTACAGACTTCTTAACAGAAGATGAAAATTTATGACCCATCGACTTATAAATTCCTACCCATTGATATACTACCTACGTAAAATTGCACCCCATTGAAATATATATATGACATTCCAAAAAAAGTGACGAATACTAGCAGCACGTCTGTGTATACCTTTATATATGAAGAGACCCTCCCTCCAAACTCTAAAGGAGGAGCCAAATAGGTTTACATCAGTCCGTCCTACCGTCCGTAAGTTCTTTCTTCCGTTCCATGAAATGTTCGTTGTATTTTATCAAGAACTACATAACAGGGCTTCCTGAAATTTGGTACCATCCTTCATGTTATTTTCGTGTGATGAGTTTTCACATCCATCGCTTATCGAATCCTGATTACAGAATACTTATATAGATATAAGAAGATGTGGTATGAGTGCCAATGAGACAACTCTCCATCCAAGTCACAATTTGTAAAAGTAAACCATTATAGGTCAAAGTACGGCCTTCAACACGGAGCATTGGCTCACACCGAACAGCAAACTATAAAGGGCCCCAAAAATGACTAGTGTAAAACCATTCAAACAGGAAAACCAACGGTCTAATCTATATAAAAAACGAGAAACGAGAAACACTTATGAACCACATCAACAAACGACAACCACTGAACATCAGGTTCCTGATTTAGGACAGGTGCAAACAAATGCAGCGGGTTTAAACGTTTTAATAGGCGCCAACCTTCACCCTTCCTGAAACAATAGTGTAACATCACAACATAGAAAGACACACTATAAAATATCAATTGAAATGGCTTAACTCAATCAAAAGACATATTAACAAAAACAAGTGAACATGTATATACATGTATATCTTACACAGAATGACCAATGTATTACAAATTACAACGAAATTACAAATCAGAGGTTCTGAAATATGATATCAAGCGTCATGTGAGTATACTGCACAGTGTATTGCGTTCTCATAGCCATTGCTTACCAACTTCCTGCATGTTTTCCGATTACCTGATTACCTGTATATTCCTACACATAATGGCTTTGTGTGAAATTTCGTCGCATTTTCTCAGGAAATACAAATCAGAGCTTCCTGAAATTTGGTATCAAGCTTCATGTGAGCATGTTATGCCATTTGATGCGTTTTCACAACCATTGTTCATCCAATGTCTTTTTACAGAAACTACTTATATAGTGGTATCATTAAGTGATTATTAATTTATTTTTCTATTGTTTTTTTTTATGACAGTGTGTTTTCGTTTTTTTTTTCTAAACTAGCAGTTAAAGATATCTGTCATAGAAATAGGACAAAAAGGGTGTAAAGTGACGAGTTTTATTCAGTTATGATAAGAAATTCTGATTTAAGGTTAAAGTTGCTTGCAAACTAACAACCTACTTCTCCGACAAAAATAAACTTTCAAACAAAGACAAGGAACAACACGTGGAACAGTAAGGCTCCCTTTGTGCAGGCACACAAGTAATGGGGTCAAACCAGTTTTGTATACTCCTTGGCTTATTTCCTAAAAATGAAATACACAAGACAACAGAGAAACTATTAATAATGAAAACAATAGGTCCTGCAATTTATGCCGACCGAAAGGAATGGCCAATAATTTGGACTGCCAATGGGAAGTAAAAGATATATTGGATAAAAGACAGTAATCGTTTTTGCAACTGGCCACCTACAAACCCCTCATAGTTGTTGCAAGGGCTCTCTATCCAACACGAGGCGTTAAATATCACGTCACCTTCCGACAGGACGTGGTTGCGTATTTATACATCCGGCATAACAAAACGAACGCCAAACTTTTGCAGGGTTGTTACTTCTTGTCGGAAGAAGACCAAAGTGACCATATTCCTATACCACAGTCACCTTTGGGATAACCATCCATCGAGGAACGATTTTATTTGAATTATTTAGAATATCACACATGTACGTAATCGTTGCTGTTGAAAGATGCAAGAACATGTAATTTCAAGTAACAAAATATGAAAAATTATGCATCAAAACGCCTCCGCCGTTTGGTGAGGCGGAAAGCAATTACAACCAGAAGTGAATATTCTATATTAGCTAATGGGTCATCACAGTATGTGTGTATTAATGTTAGCAGAGAAACAACGACAGTTACTGTATTGCATCCGTATTAGGGATGATTTGTTCATATTATTTAATAAATGTGTTGAACTGATTTTTGCCGATTGATTAAGTTTAAATCCGTTTACTTTAATAACTATAATCATTCATGTTCTTTAACGATATTAGCCTAGAGAGATTATTTGAACCAATTTGATTAATAAACACGTTCATTAGTTTAATATTTGTCTTTGTAGTTACATACGTACCAATGAACGAAAATCCTATGAGACGCCTGTCTGTTCAACTGATTAGTTCGATAGGGCATGCGAAGTGGATTGCAAACCATGATAATATAATGCACTATACATGCCATTATAAAATCATTTTATTATTGCTTTTAAATCTATTACAAACTTGTTTGAAATGCTGATTTAAATTTTACCGTATTACAAACTCAGAACAATAATACAATGAAAACGACATGGTACAATGATTGTAGCCAAAGTATAATATCATGAAAACGGCATGGTACTTTGTTTTCTTATAGAAAATGAATACTAAAGCAAACGCCATGGTGCAATGTGTTTACATATAAAATATTGCAACGAAAACAACATGGTACTCTGTGTTTAGACAAACAATGATACAGTAAAAACGACACAGTATACTGTGTGTTTAGAAGTGTAACACGTAATACCAATCTCAATGCGCATGACTAAGTATTGCGCGCGAGATAAAACGTTTTGGAAGCGTAGACCAGACCTCTAAAGAGACAATGGATATTCAACATAATACTGTGTAAATACTTTCATTTATGAATTTCAGTTTTAGTTGATTTTCCAAATAATATGTCTTAACATTATTTTACGAACTTTTAAGTTTAAGCAATGCAAATAATACTGTGCACTAACCTCAAGACATAAAACACAACATATTGATATCTATGGATATATGTTTGTGCTGTATTTAGACCCCTCTACCAAGAAATTTCTTTTGCATGCAAACGTATAAAAATTGGGGTTTTTATCCAACGCAATCATAGGTTTGAACGTTGTTTTCAATTTAGACTTGTTCATATTTATTCGTTTGGGCTTGTATTATATTTTCCTTCGGGTTTATATGATCCGTTCTTTCTATTTCGACACTTCAAAATTCAAGAGATTATCCCAAATTGAGGTAAATTATATGGCCTTCCAAATACCGTTTCGATTCCTAACATCACTGAAGAGACATTAATTTCCGAAATCTGGATATGGTGTACAAATTTTTGCACTTCATGTTTGCGGTATACCATCTTTTCCGCAAGTTTATTGTTTTCTGTTTGGTATTAAATTATTAATTAAGATCCATTTTGTTACATCCGGTGATCAGTTTATTTGGCAATCGCCAATGGCAGTCAGCAGGGTTTAAGAACATCCGTTGTTCGACCTGTTAGTCAAATGCGTTTTGTTGAAATATACTTTTTCACTTTTTTGGCAGTCTTTTGGAAAATGTTGTTTGTGCTGTATTTAGACCCCTCTCAATCGCGCATAGTGTTTGATATTTAAAAGTGTATCTATGATTAGCATTTTACTTATCCAAAGATTTGAGAATTATCAAAGCTAGTTTTATTTCTTATTATTGAGTCATCATGTAATTATCCTGGATATTTGCTAAATTGACAGATAATGGTTTTGTTCATGTCTTTTTTTTTATATCACACGAATTTCGTAGTACAGATTTGACTACCGCTAGGGAACCCATCCCTGCGGAAACAGTCGGGTGGGTGTGAACAAACCCAACCCTGCTGAAAAATTGTCAACTTTTAGTCTATTTTCCTTCTTCAATTCGAGCTTGAGAGGTGAACATTGACAAAAGTGTGTTTCATTGTCATGTAATTATTAACGTGTAGTTTTATAGCAACGCATCCCTGTTGACTAGAAGTAAATGTGATTTCATTGTCTTGCTAGGGAAATATTAATTAGTGGCATGCCAGGTCAGCCGAATTGTCCGTTTTTACAGATTTCTGTCAAAAAGTGGCCTAGAGTTTACAGACCTGAATTTGTCTTGGCATATAATAACCTCCTTTTGTTTCTGAACTACCTACGGATGTATTTAGGATACTAGTAAATACCTACGACCGATACCATAATATTAGTTCCAAGTGGATGAAATATTCTGGAATATTATTTCCACTTGAAGATGTATTACAGTATTTGTTCCTTATGGTATAAAAGTAATAGAATATGTGTTCCAACAGGAACTGAAATAATAGCATTGATTATAACAAAGTTTTCAGAGGAACTTCTGTAAGGATGACAAAAATTATACGTTGAAAGTTCAGATGTAGAGTTTTTATAAGTATATTGCCATATGGGCTGTAAAGAAATGGCTGTTGGAATCACAACTTTAGGCGGGATTGGGAGCGAATGTGCTAATTAGACAGAAATATAATGTTCGACCTAGGTCTTGGAAAATTGTACATTCTCTTTACCGGTATTGTTTGCAAATTCCATACATGATATATTTGCTAATTATTTAATTATCATAGAAGAATCGTTTTACTGCATTATTAAAAAGACAAGCCCAGTTCTAAACTAATATATATTTAAAGTAAGAATACAGAGATCGAAATAAGCCGGGCGTCTTGAAGAATACATACTTTTAGTATCAATTTCAAGACAAAATTTGTAAAAGGATTAATTGGGAGAAAGTCAGGAAAAAAAAGATTTCCAAGAATTTTTTTAAGTCCAAGAGTCGTTGAGGTAGATCTGCGAAAAGTCAGATGACCAGAACGAAATCCAAACTCGATTTTTAAGTCAGCAATATACATTTATTTACATGCCAATATCTGCAGACACAATACAAAAAAATTCAGACAACTGTTTGATTTTAAAAAAAAGGATGGAAGGACGGGCATGTAACACGGTACATCCGGACACTATTGGTGCTGGAATAGAACATATTGATATCCATATTTGTCCTGGTTATTTAGATGTTTTTTTTGTTATTTTCCATTTTCTATACTTAATTTTCATTATTAAATGATAAATGTATAGCTTGATAACTTGCAGCTTGTGGCCCATGGATTTTTTTTTTCGAATTAGTTACATCTGATATTTGTATATTAAATAAATAATTTCTAAAATTTAATGAAAACATGTTTTAAAAGATTAAACTACTAATAACCTACATTACCGAACTCCGATTTAAATAAAGTCAATGTTTTAAACTGACAATGCAGCTTTGTGTATATCTTTAAATACAATTTGGTCAGCTTGTATATTATACTAGTCTAGATCCCTTGTCTCCAGTTAAGCTATAAAATTACATTGGGTCAGTTATATGAAATATCTTCAAACAAATTTTATTAATTTGCTAGGATTAGATGTATGCTAATTATGTCTTGCATATATACTACATTTGCTTTAGGCAATCATCAATTCGTAAAATCATTATTTTCAGTAAATCACGACAAAGCTTCTATAATACGCATCGCAAGAGCTTAACAGTTATAATACAGCAGAATCCCGTTATAAGAAGATATTGTATTTGATACAATATTCTAGTATTAACGAGCCTTTATTAACGGTTTTTATGTGTATATTATAATAATCAATTATCTGATGTAAGGTTTTATTGTGGATCTTATATAACAATAATTTATCAGTATATTAGATCAACAGTAAATGAACATCTATGGATGTTCTGTGAAATATATTTTGAAGTCCTACTTGATTACAGCTATTATAGATCTATGACAGCGAAATTTAAATGTCATTAATGTTTACATGCCAAGTTAAGTTCAGTGAAGTGGTAATATTGGAACAAATTCAGATAAATCGAGTGAAATTGACATGATTTTCTATTTGGAATATTGATATCGATATGGTAAGTTCATTTAATTTGTAAATGTTTATAAACGGTTCAAAATATTACGACCAACTTAAATTTCGTATGAATATTAGAAGATATTGTATAGTAAAAATTACACCTGCATGTATCTGATTGGATTTTTATTTTTCTCTAATAAATAATATAAAGAAAATTTTCCTGGATAGAAAATATCAAAATGATGAAAACAAAATGCAACTCTTATTTCTTTTAAAGATGTTTTTATCAAACCATCGCATAATTCGGTAGAAGTCACAGTGATCTCAACTTCTTTTAAATATGTCAAAAAATGAATACAACACTTTATAAACGTCATGCGTCCGAAGCGCTTTTATGGATTTACCTTTATCAGGACGCTCAAAGTCGAACAGAAATCGACGTAGAACATTATGACCAAAACGTACTACAAATAATAGCCAAATCCATCTAAGGTCAACTTAAGGTATAGTAACAATAATAGAGAATAGACAGAAACTTTGTTATGTGTTGTTCTATGAAAGTTTGCATTAAAAGAGATTAAGGGATATTCTTCGTTCCTTAGGTTTATGATTCCTCGATCTAAACAAATCAATGAGCAAATGACATCTTATGATTAAAACAATATTAAACTTTATATACATGTACTTATTACGTTTATTTTAATTTGAATTTTGTTTGTTATTAGTATTATGTAAAAACTGTTTAATTTACGTACGTTGGGACGTTTTATTGTGCATTTGCTTGTTTAAGTGCAATTTCATTTCATTTGGATAGAGTATTATGATTCCTTGCTATCTTTGGTATCTTTATTCATATCAGAATACGCTCTGGTGCTTTTTTTTATCGAAATCTATTCTTCCTTCATTATTGTAAATATGAGAACAAAACAGAAACTCAATGACATTGTTGTTGTAATTAAGAATACTGTCTGCATCCTGTAGAACAGAATACAACCTGTGTCTCATGACGTTAGAGAATCCAATTAGTATTGTTAACAAAACAATCTCTCACTCGAATATTTTGTTGACAAAGTGTAAATGTCCTATAGGTAAAGTACAAACGTCCTTAAAAGAGCGTGAATGTCCTTAAAATTGAAGCGGAAATGCCCATTAAAAAAGCGCAAACGTCCTACCAAAAAACACAAACGCTCCGCGCCGGATATCGCATAGACTCAATAAATGTTTTCTCTGGTCGGGGAAATAAACAAAGGTGCTCCTAACTGTTATTCCAGCGGCAAAACAGGCGCTACAATGACACACAACGGCACGATAAGTATGTTATTTCATCATGACGAGGAATTACTACTAGAGGGGTTTTAACGACCTTGACTACCCATGAGGGTCTTGCACGGTCGGTTACATGACGATGTTAATTAAAAGGATCGCACACATTCCGGCAAACATTCTGAAAGCATAAATATTGTTCAATCATTTAAAATACAAACATAAAAGTTAATGTATGAACTATTTGCCATATATTGAACAAGTTTCTATGTTCCGCTATTATATTATCTAAAATAATCCCTTTGTTTGGACCGAGCCATGATCTAAGCACGTAATATAACACTTTGTAAAAATAATCGGAGGGGTCGGTAGATGGCTTTTTTGCAAGACATTTTCCACATTACCAAAATGCATGCCGTCAATACTAGCGGCAGAAAATGTTTCCAAAATTTCTTATCGGTCCACCCACTAATTATTTAAAACTTGTATAACCTGAGACAAATGCTGGCTATCAAATGAAGATTCAAGTCGGGATAAAGTTATACAGTTTAATTAACTGTCCAACAGGAATATATAAGATGTTACAATGTTGATTGTGGTATTTACGATTAGAGTACCTTTCCAAAACTGAATATAAATTATTTTAAGAAGTATATAAAACCTTATAATAACGAAATACATGTAACTATGAATTTAGCAATTATTGTCCATTTTTAAGATAATCTGCTAAAACTGTCTTTGACACGTAGATACATAGTCCGTTATCGGATTTGTAGAAACCTACATTTTAATTCAAAAGACAATTATATGGGAAAATTTTAGCTTTACGAGTCAATTAAAAGGTATAATTATTTAAGTCCGAAAGATGAAAGTCCAAATAATTGACATGGTTTTCGTCCGGTCATACTTTACTGATAAATTGTATATACATTTAACTGATTCTCCTCCTGAATCTGCACGACAAAATTGACTGTTAACCATATAACAATCGATATTACAAATACAAATGAATATCCAAAATGTAAATAGAACTTTGACATCTTTAATGTCTACATTTTCGTTATATCTAAATGGCTAGAACACATAATAGTGATTTACTACTCCCTGTTAAATATGTTACATTGTATATACCTCCATCAATATTGTTTCGTGATAATTGATACTTTGTTCCGATATTGCAATATAATTTAAATAATTAATAAATCAATAAAGTCATTCATAACGTTTAACAAACTTGTAAATACGTTTCAATTATAGTATTATTTGTACGTTGCTATATAAACACATTTATTAAAAGGACACATGACCTAAAATTATCCTTATGATTATGCATGCCGATAATTTCGTAGTCAGCTATAGTAAATAGCTTGCTCTGAATGAGGTTATAATGACTTCAATTTCCTTCATCCAAAATATACCCCGTGAAAATATTCATCTGAACTCCAGTAAAGGCTCGGTTACTTTGTATCTCACATTGAAAAAAGGAGATTTTGAGTATACGTCAATGAGACAGCAACTCGACGATACAAAAAAAACAATAGACACCTAGAAGTCAACAAACGACCTTTGAAAACTAGCAGGTATCTATATGTTAGCGGCAATAAGTGAAATTAGGCATTAGCTTAAATCCTAGGCGATAAGTTAACGGCTAGGCAGTAAGTCTATTCCCTACATAATGTAAGGTATTACTCTTAAATCCTGAAAAATTTGTTCAGGGATTAACCTTCATGCCTAAAATGTAAATGAGAGTAAATAAAAAGACATTTATTCAAAGTTAAAATACATTTGGTACATAATATATAACATAATAAGAACTGAAGTTTTATATGTCAATTACATTAGTACCTGAAACAAAAACATTACTTAAATGAAAGATTTGTAAAGTTATTAGAACATTGTGCTAAAATTATTTGTTACCACAAGGTGGGGAGCTGTGGCACGGACTATTACACACAGTTTCACTTTTTTCTTGTAATTGCACCATAAGAAATTTATAGTTTGATTCGAAATCCATTCAATCAACCTGTCTGTCCTCTACTGTTTAACTCTTTGGATAAAATGGGTTCAACTACTACGCCTTTCCCTATGTGCTTTTTAGCTCGCCTGACCCGAAGGTTCTAGTGAGCTTTTCTCATCACTTGGAGTCCGTTTAATTTTACAAAAATCTTTTCCTCTAAAACTAATGGCCAAATCGGAACCAATTGTGGCCACAATCATCACTGTGGTATCATTGAGTCCACCGACCATTATGGCTGACCTGGCTAAAACCAGAGCAAAGCGTTAAAATGCAAGTTTGTCTATCATCCTGAAAAATAAAACAGATAGATAGAAACTTTAAAGAGCAAAACTGATGAGCAAGACTTTTTAGTCAAGATTGCCGAAATCGTCAGTCAGTTCTACATACCTATTTTTGCATTGTTAGGGAGCAACCATTTAACTTCAAGGGGGAGGGGGTTATGGTTTTTTGTCTGAGTCAGAATTTTTTTTCTCGTGCAAATCAATTTTTTTTTAGTCTTTCGACGCTATCAATCAAATTATTTATTTCACTTTAACACTTTAAGGTATGGGGAAAATCTGGATTCAGAATATTTTTTTTTATCATCTGCTAGACCACAATATTTTTTTTTCATCAAATTGGGGATCAGAATATTTTTTTAGGAAAAACCATAACCCCCCCTCCTTGAAGTTAAATGGTCGTTCCCTTAGGTTATACTTTGGCGAATAAAGAAAAATTGTAAATAACTTTGGTGCATTGAGAAAAATTGTAAACCGCAAAAATTATCATTCCATGTATGTTCCTTTTTAAAATTCCATACAGTTCCTCCACAAAAACATAAGTTTTGAAATTTCAATCATCATTCTACTTTACTTGAGTTATCAACCTATGAATGTATATCAATATTATGATTTAGAAATACTATCCATCAATAATATTTCACCGAATGTACACGTATTTGGAAGATAAAACAAAATTTTGAAAAAATCACTTATTGCCTGAAATGATGTTCGGCAATAAGTTTAAAAATCTTCATCAGATTTCAGGAAATAAGCTTAATGCCTGGAAATTTCAGGCAATAACTTAATGCCTAGGCGTTAGCTTATTCCCTAGGATTTAATCTTAATGCCTAATTTCACTTATTGCCGCTAACATATATATACAATATCACAAGCCTAAAATCTTAATTGTAAAAATAAGGATATGTGGTATGTAGTTTTGAATGAATCTAACAGAGATTATCAAATAACGGCCAACAAATATCGTTTTCTCTATTTTTTTGTACTATCATGTACCTGCAAATAAATGATACGGGAATGTCACCATATTCTATAAAGCATTAAAATACAGAAAGTCTAATTGTAATTGTATGATCAATTTTCTAAATTAATATGTAAATGAAAATGATTTGTAAACAAAGGGAGTGTTACTGTTAGAAAAAAACAAAAGTTGATGTTTACCGAGTTTAAAAAAAGCAACTTTAAATGAGTTTGATAAGAAAAATGTTAGTTACAGTTGAGTAGCATTAACATGAATGATTTTAAGTAGGAACCACATTGCATTTATTACTTCTCGTGAATGTCAATAAATTCATTCATCTCATTGTTTAAAGTTCTTACGAGATACCAGATAGTACAGCTACTTAAGTAATCATATTGAACTTAATTAGTTTGTTGGCCTCTTTGAAGTGCAGGGTAATGTAAACAAATGGCGAGTTAAGTGAAGATAGTGTGTCGGAAGGAATATTGAAAATTCAGAGATTCATTTTTATGAATAAATAAGATATGGCTATAATTCAATGAGACAAAATCCGAACGACACGAAATGTTGAACAAACTGTCTTCCATAGTATACAGGTATGGTTAGCAGGGACTATTATACTAACGTCAATATATTATGTCACAGGGTAGAGTTTGTGTTTATTATGGCGATTTTAAAAGAAAAATAGTGTTATACTATTAACTACTAGTGGGTGTTTAAAACGACCTTGGCTACCCATAATAGTCTCGCACGGTCGGTATACTCTTAACACAAATACTTCTGCAAAAAAGGACGACTGAAATGTTCACTTCTCTAGGTCACCGGTCGCCATCTTTAATAAGTTGATCGTATCGGTTTCTCATTTATGACATTTTAAATCTGTCAATGAGCCCATGGCGAGTGTGGCCATTTGTTAATCTTAATTATGATTGATTTGCACGCCACTGATGAGTTTTATAAAGATGATAAACTTAATTATAAATATAAGCCTGGAATCTTTGATGAGTTACTACAACCCCTTGGTCTATGATACTGCTGATGTCCCGAAAGACCACCATATCAGCAGTCCGCTCCATGAAATATCATTGATACAGTAATTTCCCGAGGGTATCACAAGCATCGTTTTATCCCTGTAACAACTATTTGAAGTATCCGTAGGAGGCCTGTTACATGCCAACTATTCTGTCCTATCAACAACAAAAAACTTTTTCTACTGGCAGTCTAATTATTCATTTATAGAAAATCTTATAGAAAATAATAATGAAAAAGTTCAAAAAGAAATTAAAGGCGAATTATAATAGAGAGAGGTCATATAATTATCATTTCCAAAAAAGTCAAAATTTTTAACATTGATTTCATTCTTAATTCTTAATCTGACCAGTGGTATTTTTATCATTTTTACAGCGGATGGCCGTGAGGGCATTCCGGTGTACTTCTATCGCCTAGATTTCCATTACGTAACATTCGTTTTGGGTTTTTAACCGATCTATAAACATGATGAATACGTAGACATCATCAAGTGCAAACTAACATTCCTTATCGCTTGTTATAAATTCATTTCTTCACTGAATACTCATCAAATACTTTTTATAGAAGATAAATTAACAATATTAAAATGTTTTGTTGTATGTATATACATATAAGTAAAAAATCATTAATATCTATACACACGCACGCGGAAGAATATCTCAAAAACGTTTGCAATCTCAATGAATGATAACTCTGCATGGATGATTAAACATTTTTTGCGGGAAAATACGAATGCCTACTCAAATCCATTCTATTAGAAAAATCGAATTATTACAGAAGAGCGTCCACCATGCACTTGCACTGCACTATATTTAATATAGTAGAATAGAATGATATAAAAATGCATGAAAATTATATATACATATAACTGTAATATACAAGTATTAATATAATATATAACAATAAACCAGAGAATACTGATTTGTATCACTACAATATAATAGTCATTACGGTGAGGTTGAATTCCCTGTCATTAATTTATCATCCACGCACGAACTTGTCCCAGAAAAAAAATATATCTATACATTAACCTCACTTTCAGGTATAGAGATGAGATTTTTTTTCTGCGACAAGTGCTTGTCGGACCATCCAGAAGAACTTGCGGTCATCCGATGTTCAGTACTTTTATTAGTACTTTGATTATTTTTTTATGTAACAAAATTGTAAATCTATCTTATATCACATGTATAATTGATGCCCGAGAACAGTACAAGAGGCAGACAAAAAACAAAACTGCTAATAAATGTTTTCATAGATAAATAGGTAATATACAGTAATCTTGTGAATATTTTTGAACCATTTATTCACAAAATAATTTTCCTTGTCAGACTTAATTATAAAAGGTCTTTACTCGACCTTTTAAATTAAACTTTTAACTACAGCGAATCTATTTAAAAATTGTGTGCGCGTTTGAACTTTATCTAAAAACTAGCATAGAAGCAAACCGTCTTAAATAACCATGCAGTCTTTTGATGGCAATTGACCATCGAATCAAAGTCGAGTTAAAGCAGATCGGGTAAACTCAACCTCGTAGTACAAACTAATGAAACAGACGTCAGTATGCACAACGCAAGTGTAATGACTCTTCTTCATCTGATACTCTAGAAAAGAAAATAGACTATAATTATGTACCAATAAATCATTTCTTTTGCACGTCCAGTTTTAACAAAGAAATTAATGTAAAGAAAGACTTAAAAGAACTACAGAACAGACTTAATATATTCAAGCCAATACTCACTAGATGATTTTGACAAACTAAAATTTGAATGTCGGTTGTTTTGCGGTGTGCATGTTTGTAAGTTTGTCAGTAAATGCAAACACGTCATTATCCTTCTTTATGTTGAATACAGGACATTAAACTTATTTTTTTAATAATTTTCGATATCTTAATTTTTCTTGTGATGACTTTGTAGTCACTTCATCTGGCTGTGTTTCTTAAATAAACTAGTAAACTATAGTAATCTTGTGAATACTTTTTGAAACATTGCTTTCACAAAATAAAATCTCTCATGTTATACTTAATTTAAACTGGCTTTTATTCGACCTCTTAGTTCAAACTGTTTACCACTACGATTTTCGTAAAATATCATGTGCGTGTTTGAACTATGTTAGAATAGAAGCAAAGCGTCTTAATTAATCATGCAGTCTTTTGAAGCCAATTGCCTATTGAATCAAATCGAGCGAGTCTGTCTGAGCTGATTGGAGAAATCACAGCCTTGTACAAGACAAGACAAGACAAGACAAGACAAGACAATATTTCATTTAAGTTTCACCTCTTACAAAACATTTACATAATATTACAACTTCACATATAAAACAAGAACCACTCTAAAAAGAGTTATGAGAGACTATAAAAATTATATATAAATTCACATATATATACACACATAAAATATAAAACATAAAACATAATAAAAATATACATTTTAAGAATATAATAAACATTTTCTTTTCAATAAAATATCATAGCAGATTTTGGTAGTATAAAAGTAAACATTTTCATCACTAAATAAAGATACAATCGTCATCTGACATACTATTAAAATCATGACAAAAAGAATTATTACAGCACGAAAATCTGCATATAGTGGACATTTCAAAATTACATGTTTCACATCTTCAATTGTATTATCGTTACAAGTAAAACATATTCTATCATTAATAGGTAAGTTCTGATACTGGCCCGTTTCAATTTTTAGGGTCGCTACACCACAGCGAAAATTTGCAAAAGCACTTCTATATTTCCCTGCAATATTTTTACAAATATAATTTTCTACCTTAAATTCTGTTTTAAACAATTTATAAATACGTAGTTTGGCATATTCATTCGAAACCAACTTACTATGCCATCCAGTTTTATATAAACCAATAGCTAAGCATTCTATATCCTTAATTACATTTTTAGTTAACTATATATCACAATTACAATATTGTTCAAGATCATACCCTTTAAACTTAGTCATTACTCTAAAGCACCAATTTTTAACTGGTTTATTTCTATACTTATACGACCACATAAATACTCGTTTGTTCAATCTATCATTGTCCATTTTTACAAGATCTGGACCATAATCTAAAAACAGCTGTCCATTGCTTTACATTGCATGGAATCCAGCCCATATCACCATACAGAGATAAGTTTGGTGTATATTTTCCTACACCGATAAAAAATCTCATCGCTCTGTTTTAACTGCATTTATGTAAGATAATTCTCTTGTTCCCCAAATTGCAGCACCATAATCGATGACTGACCATACAATGTGTCAAAAAGCTTTGTATAAGTAGAGTAACAAACGAGTATATAAACGAATGAAACATACATGTACCTCATTATGCACAAGACGAGTTAATTGAATATTCATCTGATACGCTAGAACAGAAAATAGACTAAACGGCTTGGTCAAGCTTCATTACACTTAACATTGATTACGAATCAATCAATCAATTTACAACATATTTGTTGAATTTGGAGGTAGACTTTTTCAACATAATGTCGGCATTCCTATGGGAACGAGCTATGCGCCTCTCCTTGCCGACCTCTTCTTATTTTCATATAAAACGGAGTTCCTTCAGTTACTTCTCAAAATCAAGAAGATCAAAGAAGCCAGATCATTTAATTTCACATTCGTATATATCGATGATGCTCTTTCCATTAACAATCAAAACTTTTCTGGTTTTGTTCTATTGACATATCCTCCAGAACTAGGAATTAAAGAAACAACAGATATGGCTTCCTCTGCCTCATCTTAAGACTTTTTCTTCGAAATTGATATGAGCGATCATCTCAGTACTAGAATCTATGAAATACGAGACGATTTTAATCTTAAAATTATAAATTTCCATTACCTTAGCAGCAATATATCAACTTCATCTGCATATAGGGGATATTTCTAAACTCATTCGGTATTCAAGAGCTTGCAGCTGCTACTCAGACTTTATAAGTCACCAGTGTCCGAGCAGAAAGTTGATGAACCAAGGTTATGTCAAAGAATGACTCGTCCTTTTTATAAAAAAAAGTTCATCGGAAGATACCAAGACCGTGTTGATAAATATTCCGTATCAACTTCACAAATAATACATGATGATCTTGAAGTATAGATTCTAGGTATTGACGTTGTTTATCATCTTAATTGCGTGTTATAGTGTTCTTTTTATTCGTCTTTGTATATTTTTAGCCTTTACTGTTTAGTCATTTTTCGGTAATATTTTTTTGCGTGGCTCGGTATTTATACATCCCACCATTGTGTATTTTGCTTATGTGCTTTGTCAATAGAGTTTCTATATGCCAATTTGTTTTTCTTTGTTGACATGGTTGTTTCTTTTTATGGTGATTAAGATTATAACACAATGAAATGTTGACTGCTGTACCCCAATTTTTGACGTTTTCGCCTATAATGTCTGTTTGTTTTGCTCACACATTGTGGTCAATATAATGGAATTATATGCGACTGTCATACAAGTGAAAGGTTTAGCTAACTATAAAATAGGTTTAATCCACCATTTTAGGAAATGCCTGTACCAAGTCAGGAATATGATAGTTGTTTTCCATTCGTTTGATGTGTTTGGGCTTTTGATTTTGCCATTTGATAATGGACTTTCCGTTTTGAATTTTCTTTAGAATTCGGTATTTTTGTAATTTTACTTTTTTCTTTTGCACGGATAGTTTTAACAAAGCAGTATCAATTAAAATAATGTAAACAAAAGGTTTCAAAGGTCTACAGAGATAAAATATTCAAGTCAATAATCACTAAATGGCTTTGGTAGACTAAAATCGTCCAGTTTTGTCGGTTATTTTACAGTGCGCATGTTTGTTAGTTTGTGATTAAATGTATAACAGTCTTTATCCTTTTTAATGTTGAATAGGCCATTAACTGTTTTTATAATTTTCGATTTTTTTTTCTTGTAATGTAGTCATTTCATCTAGTTGCGCCTTTTGACGTTAAATGCTTGCAAAATTCAGATGAAAACTTTGACATGATGATACAAACGAAAAGACTTCATCTAAATCAGTCTTGTACATTATTCTTGTATATTTTGACAGTCAGTAGTCTAGTAACATGAAGGATTAAAAGTTAGCCGAACGCCCTTCAACAATTACCAGCCTTTTACTTATCATAGAAGTATTATATAACACTCTAAGTGAGATTTTTTTCAAACAAAGCAAGATGATATCCTATCTTTTCATTTTATATAATAAATATGATTTTATTATTAAAATTGCTAGAACATAGTCCATGAAATAGATAGAAGATTTTATGTATAACAAACTATTAACTAACGCGCGGCATTTTCAGTTTACTAAATTACATGTTGACGATAATTTAATTTTGATAGTTTATTTTAGACGATAACTGTGTAACACAATACTAATAACAAATATTGATGATAGTGTACACAACACCAGAATAAACTGTGAAGACAAACAGTTTTGGGAGCCAACTCAATACAACATTGAAGCGAGTCAAAATCAAAATATGATAATTACTATACTGACATCAAGATCCAAAATCTAAACAGAATCTATATTTGATGCACTAAAAATACACCACTTCAATAACAATTATGTTGCCCTAGAAGATAGGCCATTTCAATAACAATTATGTTGCCTTAGAAGATAGGCCATTTCAATAACAATTATGTTGCCTTAGAAGATAGGTCATTTCAATAGCAATTATGTTGCCTTAGAAGATAGGCCATTTCAATAACAATTATGTTGCCTTAGAAGATAGGCCATTTCAATAACAATTATGTTGCCCAAGAAGATGGACTATTTAAAAGAAATGATTGCACTAAATTACATTCATAGAATAGATTAAATTAACCAATGTTGCCGTTATCTAATGTCTTGTAAAAAGTTAAAATCACAGATTTGTTTCTTCATATTAACATATTAGTGATTTTATGTATCATTTGAAAATTTAATTTTGATGAAAAGCTACTTTTGTTACTCAATGAAAATTCGCGTAAACACAGTTTCCCTTTTTTACATCGAAAATCCGTTAATATCCAATCTGATCGGAAGAAGTTCGCAAATCCCTTATTTCTACTCCAAATTCCAAATATAATTTTATACAAGTATTTGTCACATTTTATATTGTCAATCATTTTATCCTTTATAGGATTAAACTTAATGTTATTGTTTTCAATTAATTTCTTGTAATTGTATAGACTCTCATTGATTTATCAATAAAAAAAAACACTCTTAAAAATTGGCATTTATGTTATATTTTATGTTATTATCACGACGAGCGTGGGTACCAGATGAAGATTATTCCAAAACACGTGACATCTGCACTGAAATCGGTATTATACTTTTAATTAATACAACTTGATCGGTGTCGTTGTTTGTAAAATAGCATTCCCAAGGGTACTATCTGCTCAGCAGGCAGTCCTTCGATACTTGCAATATTTAAATCATACATATTTATTGTGTTATATTGTGTTTAAAAACTACGTGTTCGTACTATTAATTAAAGATGTAACTTTTTCATGCAATGTTAAAACCAGAAGTATTGTGTTAGCTTGTTTAAGCCGGCCAGTTTTTTTTTTGTTCTCTTTATTTTATGTTATAATATCTTCTGAATCTTTTTGTATCGAGCGTACCTTATAAAGGTTAATCCAGAAAAAAAAAACGTGTTACGTGCTTTTATACAAATTGGCATACTACGTAAATATAACAAAAAGAAGATAATTTCTCATCAGCTGACATTAAAAGAAAAACAAAGGATATGGGGTATCCATCCATGAAACAAAATCAGAACATGCACAGCAAAAAACACAAAATAAGCAAAGGAATTCAAATATATTATTGTTATTTACACATATTCCCCCACTAAGTTTTGTTTGTGGTTTATTCAATAAGGACTGAATCAGAACAACAGCAAGGTCTTCTTCCTCTATGATATTCCGATCTTTCAATTTTGGAAAGTTTTATCAGTATATCATAAGAGAAAGGGTTCAGTTTTTCATGAGTATTGATCCATCTTGGTATCAACTGCACAGCTTTTTCGGATAATGATTTTTTTTCTTAATTAGTTCTTCATTAGCAGAGTTAATCCTATATTTCAAAAAATATGTGGATTATTAAATTGGTTTTTCGATCCATTTGTTTAAATAAAATCTGCAATACCGGTATTATAATTAACAAATATGTTTGTTCCGCGGCTTGAATTTGAAACAATTTATGCCATATATGAATCAATGGTCGTAGTCATTTTATGTTTACACAATGAAACATGATGTTAAATGTACATTGATTGATTGGAATAACATACTATATTCTTGTGTACCATGACAATGGATGATTTGTTTGCCTCCGCTTTACAGTTGTAACAAGCAAAATGTTCTTATATTTTTTGTTTATTTTCTTTTGAAAATTAAACATATGTTTCTTAATGTCAAATCCCCTCTGATATCAAATTTTATTTTAAATTTGTATAAAATAACTTTTTAAAAAAATCGTCAAAGATAAAATCATCAAAGTCATATGAACAAGTACGTCCCTCGCGCGTTTCGTCTACAGAAGACTCGTCAGTGTTGGTCGAATCAATACCCAATTTGAATATTGTTAATTATGTTAAGATAAGTTTGGTCCCTGTTTTAAAATTAATTTACACAGCATCATTTGTTTTCAATTTTCAATTACATAATCGTGGTTTTAATTTTTTTTCTACTTATTACATAGACTATATGTTGCACTTTTGTCTGAATGTAACGACATAATTTACTGTTGGATAAGATAAACAAAAACGGGGGAGGGGGAGGGGGATAACACCCGTTGTATTGTCCCCAGTGGTGGTCAAATTATGGAATGGGTCAAAGTCGGGAAGGGTCAAAATCGGTGAAATACGTGAACCAACTACCAATACCTCATGTAGGGCGAGTGCAAATCTCTCTGTGCGTTAAAGAACCCTTGTCACATCTTAAAATGGTGTGGCTTATTGCAACGCAAAATGTCTGCCACTAACCAACATGCACTCATTTTCCAATGACAGTCAAAATTCCTCGCCCTTAACCTGGTCGACATATCATGCGAAACCTAAATATGGTATTGAATGTTAATTTGTTATTGTCCTGATTGCATTATATATTTACTACTGAACGTTCAATAAACAACAATCAATCAATTAATCATAGTAATTACGACGACGAAAAAACTAGAAAGTCTTTGATAACAGATCGTAAAATCATCAAAGAGAATTTCGCATTGTTTAAGGTAACCATTCTAATTTATATATTTTAGTATACGTAGGATATTTGCAAGGAAAACTTTCTTTGTGCTACTTTTCTCCCAGGAATGTTAAAAATTTTCTACCAATCAACCCGAGAGTGACGCTTCCTAGATTTCAGTAATAGAATTAGTCTAAATAAGGCTTATAATAGATATGACTAGGTTTCAAAATTTTAACATTATTTACTCACATTATTCTCATGTTTATATACATAATTAATCAAATTTTGATATATGTATTGTCAAGCACCATCTATTGATTATAAATTAAAATTGTATAATTTAATGATCAAGGTAGCTTCATATATTTATCCGGAAAAAAACAATCATTTTTAACATTCTAAATATAAGATACGGGACTGGTAATTATTTCTTAGCTTCTCCGGTTTTTTGGGAGGTTAGTTTTGCCGATCGTTAGGTTTCTATGTTGTGTTTTGTGTTGTGTTTTTTTATCTTTTCGTCCTTTTTCGTTTATTTGCCATGTCATTGTCAGTTTGTTTTCGACTAATAAGTCCTTTAGACCATTTTCCTTGTTAGTATTAACACAACAATAACATTGCGAGCATGTCAACTAACATTTTTTTCAAAGACAAAACATACTATGAGATGTGCTCTTGCTGTTTGTGTGAGTACAATTGCTGATTCAAGTTCGATAGTGTGCGCAACTCCGTATTTGGTAAAAAAAAAATAGAGAATGTTTCCATGGGACACAGATGATGCCCTCGCTTGCATATAACGTTATAAAGGGACATAACTCAAGAACGGTAAAAGTGACGCCACCCAAATTCGAACTTGATCTGAGGCATTGTGTATAAGTCTCATAATGTTTGGTTGAGGCAAACTTAAGAGAACGGAAACGAAAAATTCAGCAATTTTGATACTTTGAATTTTTGTTCAGTTTTTTGTTGTGCTCTGTTTCGAAGAGTCAAACCATTCCAATTGACATTTATAGTTTGTTCTTATAATGTGCTATTATACCACTGTCCAAGGTTAAGGGAAGGTGGGGCCTCACACAAGTGTATAATCCCTCTGCATCCTTTATGTGCCTGTCCCAAATGAAGAGCCTGTAATTCAGTGGCATTTATTTGCAATATTTGTTTTTAGTATAAATCAGTTGGTTTTCTCTTTTGAAATGTTTCACATTGTGTAAAACCGGGCCCTTTTATATCTTACTATATGGTATGGGTTTTTCTCATAGTTGAAGGCAATATGGTGACCTATAATAGTTCTTTACATCCTCGCCCCTTGGTCTCTGCGTGGATAGTTGTCCCATTGACAATCATACCAGATCTTCTTATTTACTTTTTTATAGATTTTTTTTACAAAACGTTGAGAACACAAAAATCCATAAGGCTTATATGAAACAGAGTTGCCTGAATCAGTGTTACATGTAACCATACAGACCAAGAAATACATCATATAGTATATAAAATTAAAATAGTCCCAATGACTGCTACTAATTTGATCGGTACGATATTTCTTTTGCATAACTTGCAGAATGATCAAAAGCAATGATAGTTTTGTTCCTATTTGGTGTAAACTGTAGACGAATTCGGGTGATTATATTTATTTGAATACCGATATTCCTAAATCTGCACCAAAATTCACAGCTAACATCAGCGTAAAATAATTATGACCATAGAATAGCTTAAATATTCATGCATGTTTTTTCACGTTTTTGTTTCCTCTTTGATAAATAAACGGTAATCTATACGAACTTTTGACCTTGGGTTCTGACTAAGGTTATTCAATATCAGATGTCCTGGATCTGCCATATTTGCTTAGAATAAAAAAAAAACATATACAAATAGTATCTATGTTCATTTCATTAGAATAATGTAAAACAAAGCCAAATATTTATGTTTCTGGTATACTCATTCATTAAGTTGTAGAGCAGTATTATGTGCCGTCATACTATTTAAAAGGGAAAACTTGCCATAATGTTAACTATCCCCCAGAGATCATTGTAATTGTTTTACTGTGGAAATCAACTCATCAAAAAGAATAGATATTTGTATTATAGTGAAGTTGTTCACGCAACAAATGTTGGCAAGTTTAACATACTTTAATGTCCTTTTGTGTTTAATAATAACTGCAACATTTGATAAGTCACAAACATTGATAACTCTCTGGTAAATGATTGGTTTAGCTTAGAAATGTAACCATTGACGTTACTTGGCGATAATACGAGACCTAGATTTAAACTACAGAATCAATATCACAATAATGTATGGAATATCTTGAATAATGCTTCAATTTGGATCATAACAGTAACTCATTTCTCATGGTAAAAATTCATATTAAATATAAAAATAGGTGTTGTGTAATGTTGAACAGAATATGGGCATGTAACTCAAAAAATAGGTACAACTTGTCACATTTTGAAGCTGTTCGGTTTTTTTTATTGATCAAATCACCAGCCATTATACATTTTTTGCCTGTTTAGCTTGACAGAATTTTTCATATAATTTGTCTAGATTTCAATTGCTTTTTGGTTTTAAAGACCGGGTCTGGGGTATAAATAGCAGCCAATAAGAAAAATGAAGGGAAATTCAAGTTTCTTTGCAGGTTTTATGATTGGGAAGCATTTTTATGTTTTATTGAATAAATGATACAAAGTTTAACTTTATATTATTCTCATAAGTGCAGTACATACTTTTGAAAAAATATTAGTTTAAACAAAGTAATTTGATAAATTAGTTTTTTTGTAATTGTAAAATAAAATTCAGAAGTGGTCAATATTTTGAATTTCAAATGGTTTGATTGACTCACTTGAGGCGGAGCCTCCTAATGTTTGTAAACACAACAGTCTAAAATAAACGAAAACCCTACATTTTTCTAATCACAGACAAGATACAATCCTCACATAGATCCAAGAATATTTGCAACTAGATTAATTCCTTCATAAATACAATAGACTTCCTCAGAATAATTATAGTAAAAAACATTTCTCAAAATATGTTTGAAAATGTGTTAATTGGCTTAATGATATTGTTCACAAATTTAATTTGTATATATATATAATTATTCCCACATGTGGACCATGTATGGTACATTTGGTAAATTGGGGAACTAAGATCTTACTAATTCAATGACACCTTTTGGCATCAAGTCTTGCCTATGATAAACATATAGTTCATTCTTCTTGGATCCTGACGGAGAGCTGCACGTTTTCTTTCTAGATATATATGATCCTGTCATATATTTCTATGGAAAAGATTTGTCCAGAAACGTTTATAGTCGGTTTTTCTCAAGGAAGAATTTCTTATATGTGCTATTTGTATTTCACTCTCCCACCACATTTGTCTGTTATGTTCATGTGTTATGCACGGTTTGCATTAACAGTACTGACATTCTTCAAAATTATGATTTTGCTCTATCAAAAAATCATCAGAATCTTCTGAATTTCCTGCCTCATTTGTCTCTTTATTTTCTTCTTTGTTTTCTTTAATTTCAATTTCTTTATAATCCTAGTTATGGTGAGAAAATAAATGATAATTTTTTTCCTTTTTGTTCTTCTGTAACTTCAAGAGCCAAGATAGATTTTCCTTGATTTACATTTTCAGTTGATAACATAGATATGACCAGAAACTTTGCCCTAAAAAATGTGAACCAAATGCTCTAAGAGAAATTGAAAAAAAGGAACTACTGGGGGGAAATAAATCATATTTTTGAAGTAAAAAGTACTAATTCATGTTTGTAACTGCTCTTTTATTTTGTTTAGATAAAATGATATTTTCTAAATAAAAAGTTTTTTATTTAGTTGTTTACATTAAATCCTGAAAGAACCTCAAGTAATGATAAACCCCAGCATCATAAATTATCTCTCAAAGAATTTCCACTATTTTGGCGGGAACAGTTTACCTATGTGTATGTTTGTGTAATATTATATTTCAGGACAAGTGCAATCTATAAACAGGGATAGAGAATGTAATCCTATCCTGTTATATCATTTGTTTTTGTCATTGTCATTTTAATACTTAAAAAAAAGAATTCTTATACATGTATCTTTGAAATAGAATATAAAAAATAAGATAAAGACATAATCTTTAGATTATAATTATGTTTTTTGTCAGAATAAAAATATTATCCACCACTCCCCTTTCACACAATTTACAATATAAACTCATCCATAATATGTATGGGGACTCAAATGCTTGGTCATTATTAATAAAAATCTATAAAGACAAAAGTATGGCTAGTCCACCAAAAAAAAACGAAAAAGAACCCCCAAGTTTTAGAATGGAGTTTTCGGGAAGTGATGAAAAGAAGGCAGAAATTCTTGGGAAAATATTGGAAATTAGGAATATAGTGACTCAAAGGTTAAACAAACCTACTGGAAATTTGCAAGTTTTAGAAACTTTATTGGAAATGTGGTCTAGTCAGGGACTAGGGAATGCATCTGATAAACAATCAATGTACCAGATCCAATACCAAGTACCTACATTAAAGCTAGGAAAAAAGATGTGTTTTAATATAATAAAGGAGTCACGGTCCCTCCTTTGCTTTACGTTGTTTTGTCTTTAAGCTTTACAATGATTGTGTATGCATATTTATTTTCATGCCGATCAGTTTCATGTGTTCAGGATTGTGTGATTTTTAAGTGAAAATATCAAAAGTGCATTAAATTTGTAGTTATTGAACATAAATATAAAAAGAAGGAGATGTTATTGTGATTGCCAATGAGACAATTAGCCACTAGAGTTCAAATGAAGTGAATGTAAAAAGCATTTATAGGCAACCATAAGACTTTCAAAAGTGAGAAAAACCCATACCGTTAAGTCGCCTATAAAATGCCCCGATGTGAAAAATGTGAAACAATTAAAACAAGAAAACTAACGGCCTAATTTATAACAAAATAATTTACGAAAAACATCAAAAGATCGATACGAGGTCCAAAAACAACTAAAATAAAAACAATAGACACAAAGCACCGAAATAAGAGAACCCGCAGTTACTACTGAAAGCTAGTTCAAAGCCAGTTACAACTAATAGAAAAATCATGTTCTCCGAGACTACAGTATCAATAAGACCACATCCAACGGATTTAGTGAAACGACGTCATAAACAGTCTGAGAAACGCATGACTTTGTTCAATGCCAAATTATAAGTAAACAAAAATCAGTGCTTGTACCAATAAACAAATATTATGCCGGTAAATGTAGATACGATCCATTTAAACTGATTGATCCTTGAATAAACTTATTCTGTAAGAAAAATTTGATGCCCTGCCATAAAAGGTTAAACATTCTGCCATTAGTTTTAAATATAAAGAAAATCAAAATCCTGATAATATGCACAATCTTTATTTATATATACTAGCACTCTCATTAATATAAAAGTTCAAGCTTGAAAACTGTTGAAAGAGTTAGCTGGACAAACCAATTACCCGCATGCATTATTCTACCAAAAATGGCAAAGTTCAATAACCTGTTATTTGTGGAAAATTTAAAGAAAATCAAAATCCTGACGATATGCACACCTTTAGTATATTCACTAACACCCTACACCCTACATAATATGTCTAGCTTTAAAACCGTAGGTGATGTTAACCGGACAAACCATATACTCTGTAAGCCTTATATTACTAAATAAAATTACAAAGCTCAACAACCCATCTTGTGTCGAAAATATAAATAAAATCCAAATCCTTATAATTTGCACGCCTTTAGTATATGTACTAACATCCCACATACTATAAAGTTTTCGTTTGAAAACTGCAAGAGGATTAAGCCGGTCAAACTATATACCGAATGTGGGACGGGTGGACGGGTGGACGGGCGGACGGGCGGATTGGCGGACAAGGATAAAACAATAACCCCCGACATTTTGTCGCGGGAGCATAAAAGTAAGAGCACTAGGCTTTAATCTAGTAGCGAACAATGTAAAAAGCATAACGGTTTTTTGATGACTTGTTTTGTCAGAATTTTTCTGTCTTATAGGATTTCTGTTTTTCAAAGGTCATACCAAGACTATGTGATGTAAGAGAACAACCCATATATGATGTGATGGAGTCTATTCATTTCAAAATGCTGTATAACACTGTGGTCCTGTTTTAATCATGTTTTGTAGAATAGATAATGTCATCACAATTCTTATTAAAAACGGGATATCACATCCTATTTTTACGTTGATGCTATTTATAAAGTCCGTAAATGTAGATATGATTCATATTAACTCATTGATCCTTCGAATAAACTTATTTCTAAAGATTTTGAAATTAAACAACAAATGACATTTATTCTGTTTTTGGAATTTAAAATTAAACTAAATATATATTGCTATATATGTACACTTATGAGAACTTCATCCTGTGGATACTGTTTATCTATATATATTTGCATTACACAAGGTCATGCGTTTCTCATGCCGGCTTTTTATGACGTCTTTACACTAATTCCGTTGCTATATACTTGTATGTACAGTTAAGAGTACTCATGATCCTACATCATGTCGACACTGTTTACTTATATTTTGGCGTTGCACAAGGTTTATGAAGTCTTTACACTAGACCCGTTGGATATGATTGATTGATGCTTTATTCTTGTTTAACATGATTTATTTGTTAGTTATGATTGGTTTTGAGCTGGTTTTTAGTTTTAAGTTGTTATTGAGGGAGTAAACCTTCATCCAGAAATGCTGTATTTTGTACCAAGTACCATACTCATTACCTAATTGAACAGTTCTTTACGGTATATAAACTTTTTTTCTCTTGCTATGAATAAACAACTCGTAGTATTTACATACTGTATTTGTTCAAACACAAAGATTCGATACTTGAAACTAATGATGCCTGTTACATGCATGTTGTGGATAAACCAAGGAACATTTTTGGTCGTCAATATAAAATCCGTAAGTTTTGTTTGTAGCAAACGGCCAATTATATACTAACCACATTTCGCAGTAAAACGTAGCTATATAATATATAATATCACGAATTATTTGATCCCAAAATTTAAAATTAGTTATTAACAATCAAAATGATTTTCAAAATAAATAAACCTTTTAAAAGTGAAATATGCTAAATAGATTGCAATAATATCCTAACTGGATACATAAAACACTGTATTTTTATGATTGAAAATTAATTTAAACCAAAAAATCGAGAAAAAAAATCTTTTGAATTCTATGTATAATTCATATACATATTTGTTGATATTTTTTTACAGTAGTTTTATTTATTTTTACGATACTTTTATTTTCGAATACTAGTGTTTCTGAAACAAAGACATACATATGATTGAACAAAAATTTGGTAACATATCTCAATAGAGATCTATAGCAGGTTTCCTAGTCTGCTTCAAACCATTACTAGAATGACATTAACATTATATTGATTATGTTATACCTCACGGTACGAAGTAGCAGGGTATATAGTTTCTGATGTAGCAGTTTCAGTCATCTTACGGATGACAAACAAGATATATTATATCAGATTGCAATCTTACTTGGATATGCATGTATGGTATGACAGACAGAAGATCGGATTGATTTTGAAGTCAAGTTCCTAATTACAAAAATAGACCAAACTAAGTACAGGAAAGAAGTTTCCGGATTGTTACTTCTCAATTGTATTACAGTGGATAGGAACCAAACATAAATGTATGGTCACATATCTAGAGTTGAAGTCCTTATTTATTTTTTAGATCACTATGGCCACGGTCAAGGTAATATTTACTGAAATATGAACAGAAAAAGAGTTTCTTGATAATAACTCCAGAACCAATATGCAAAGAAACGCATATATGGTCACATATACCAAAAGTAGAATCCCTATTGCGTTTGAAATCATTGCTTCAAAAGTTTAGGTCATAGTTAAAAAAAAAATAGACTGAAATTATTGCAAAAAAGGGATTCCAAATGATATCCCCATTTGAATATATGGTCAAATATGAAGAGAGGAAGATCCCTACTGATTCTGATGTTAATAAATCAAGGTTATTGTTACAAAATTTAAACCAATTTGAAGGAGGTAAATACTAGTAGTCTCAATTCAAATATACAAACACATTGAATTTCAATTGTTAAGCTTACGGTGTATGTTTCTTCTACATGTTCTATACTATAATGAACAATTGATTAATGTCAACTGATGGCAAGTTTTTTACTGAATTTATTGTGAATTTTATATTTTTTTGATAATTTTATGCAAGTGTTTGTATTTTTGGATGTAACAGTCTTTTTCCTTGGAGTGCCGTCGTATCTATATTTTCTTATGCTTTCCGTCAAAAGTCAAATATGAAAAATAAGTAATTTTCTTTTGCAGTATGGACAAATTCATCTGTGTGTACGTGAACTCGTTCTTGAGAAGTTTGGACAAGAAGCATGGGACAAAATCATGTGAGTAGCACCGTTTTCTGCAAATGTTCACATGAATATTAGATACGTCACCCCGTTTGATGTTCTATGACTATTAGTAAAAAGAGGGAAATACAGCCTTGTCGCACTCCGTCATGTACAAGGAGGAGGACGACTACTATTTTTGATCCCTTCTGGTTCATCGTTTTACCGTATATATTTAAAAGTGAAAGGTGTATATCTTAATAAAGCAATGTGTACAGTACTTTTAAAATCCTATAGATTTTTATTAGAATATTAACCTACTGTTATGATTTGTTGAACAATATGATTTCTACACAATTTGAGCCAAGGCCTAAACAGTCTCCGGGACAAGTTTGCACTTCCGCTGAGTGCAAAAGTTGTCACCTTAATTTTTGGAGTTAAGTCAAAATGAAGTTGATAACTTGGTTGGTATTGGTTTCCTGATATTTGTCCTAAAAAATTTTGGCTTTAGCACCACTGTTGAAAAAGTTATGCCCCTTTTTTCAACAATTTCCTCAGAGGAAAAGTAGTTTTCCTCAAGGGAAATCAAATTTCCCTGAAGGAAAAAGATTTTTCCTTAAGGGAAATTGTATTTTCCTCAAGGGAAAAAGATTTCCCTTAGGGAATTTGCTGCATTAATATTTCCTTTGAGGAAATTCTATTTCCTGTGAGGAAATTTGCGGCTCCAAATTTTCCTTTGAGGAAATTCTATTTCCTCTGAGGAAATTTGAGGCTTCAAATTTTCCTCTGAGGAAATACTTTTTCCTGTGAGGAAATTTGCGGCTTCAAATTTTCCTTTGAGGAAATACTTTTTCCTGTGAGGAAATTTTGTCAACAGCAATTTCCTGTGAGGAAATTTTTGACAAACACTTTTCCTTGAGGGAAAATTCAAGACCACAAATTTCCTCTAAGGAAAACATTGTTCTCCAAATTACCTCTATGGAAATTTCTCTTATTCAATTTTCCTCTATGAAAATTTCATAACAGTAAAAACAGTATGAATATAATTTTTCCTGAGACTGAATAATTGATACAAAAGATAATTAAAACTTTAATAAAATGTTCACTGATGAGTAACATGACATACAAAAACAATAGGCTAGCTGT
Organism: Mytilus californianus; assembly: GCF_021869535.1. Lineage (NCBI taxonomy): Eukaryota > Metazoa > Mollusca > Bivalvia > Mytilida > Mytilidae > Mytilus > Mytilus californianus. Next base: position 3,598,002 of record NW_026262581.1, read on the forward strand.
TTGAGACAATACAATTATAAGCAAAACGCTATGAATATCATACTATTTGTGATGTTATTAATATTGTGCTCATATTTGCTGATTAAATAAAATAACCACTTTTCATGTTAATTTAACTTTTCTGCTGCGTACAATTATTCAATCCCCTACAAAACAGTTCAGTGCATAAATAATTCCATCCACCAGACATCTTCCTTCAATTGGTAGAGAATACATTTTTGCAATTTGTTCTTCAAACATCTTCCTCTATATAGTTGATATGACAGAGCTATGTACATGAATGGATAAAGCAGGTGTTTATTTCGACAAAAAAATACTATTTTTTCTACATTTCTCCCTAATCCTTCAGTGTAGGTTGTTGCAATTACACAATTGTGTTCTTGTGCATCTATGATTGTACTCCATTTTGTTTACAGCCATTTTGTAGAAATTTCCTATTTTCTTTTTCCAGGTAAGCACACATTTCATTTCACATTAATCCAATTAGCACACAATGTAGAGAAAGTATTAACCTTAAGTTTCCTCTTCTGTATTGATCTGTTGATGATCATGAAAACCAAGAAGTCTCTGCACCTGTATAAATACACAAAATATAAATTGAGAAAAAAACAGCAATATGAAATAAGCTTATTTTATCATGTTTAATATGAACATTTTGAGAAACTTAAATTTGATATTCCTACTAATCATGATTATGAGTTCTGTTATTTCAGTGCTTTGTGTCCACGACTTAATATCAGTCGTTTTAGTGCCTTGCAGTGATAATGAGTTGAGCCACTTGCAACAGTTTTTACAGTTTGTTCATATGTTGTGCTATTTGAACCACTGTCCTAGATTATGGTTAGGTGGAGTGCTCACAGACATGATTTTTTTATTACTTGTTATTGGCTTTGAACTAATTTGGATTGTTTAAATCTTTTCATGTTGGGGTCTTTATTGGCTGACTTATAAGGTATGGGTTTTCTCATTATTGAAGGCCGTCATTGGTCTTTAATTGCTTGCATCCACTTCATTGAACTCTGGTGGATAGATAACTCATTTACCATACCACATCTTCTTATTTTTATAATAGTCATCATTCAAGGGCAATCACTTTTATTATATAGAAGTGGTCTTACCATTTAGGCCTTGTTGTCTTCTGTTTATCTTGTTTTGCCGATCATTTCTACTGTACAGTTGTAATTGTTTATATTTTTCTTTATCTTCTATATTTCTTGCCCTAAACTTAAAAAAGGTAAAAACTATAATTTAATGACAGTCACTATAACTATTATTATACATCAGTATGTGTTTTTCTATATACCATGATATAAAAAAGAATGAAATATTTGTGCTATTTCATTTCACAGACTATTTGCCAGTCAACAGTTTCAAAGACATAACCATGATAACCATGGTCAATAGTTTAACAAACAAACATTCCCGTACTTTTTTATCGTGTTCATACTAATTTTTCAATGGACAACAATGACGTGATTAACTATTCTTCTATGATTTGTGTGCTTGACAACATTAAACTCTGAAATATTGTTAACAGTATTTATAATCTGTATGTGTCTGTCGTCAAAATTTCAAATTAATATATTACTTACAGAAGCAATTAAAACAAGAGGCTCACAAAATGAATGTGGTCTAAGAACTTAAAAATTTCTAATTTACCTATTCAAACCGTATCATTATTATTTGCTTTTATATATAAATCAGAAATAACCAATTTAAAATGGAAAATTTTAAAGAAAACAAAAGGAAAAAAAGTAAAAAAAATCCCCCCAAATTTTTTGAACCCCCTTATGATTCATCACCCCCAAACTCAATCCCAGCCTTCCCTATGTGGTACGGTACCTTGCAGTATAATTTCAGAGAGATCCATACACTTGAACACAAAGTTATTGTCTGGAAACAAGAAAAATGCTTGTTTTTTTGGCCCCAAATTCCTAAACGTTTAGGGCAATTACCCCCAAACTCAATCCCAGCTTTCCCCCTGTGATATGGAACCTTGTAGTACAATTTCATAAAGATCCATACACTTACACACAAGTTATTGTCCTAAAACTAGCAAAATGCTTGTTTTTTGCCCCTTTTTTGCCCCTAATTCCTAAAATTTTGAGGCAATTACCCCCAACATCAATCCCAGCCTTCCCTTTGTGGTATGGTACCTTGCAGTACAATTTCAGAGAGATCCATACACTTAAACACAAGTTATTGTCTGGAAACTAGAAAAATGCTTATTTTTGGCCCCTTATTCCTAAACATTTTTGGCAATTACCCCCAAAATCAATTCCAGCTTTCCCTTTGTGATATGGAACCTTGTAGTACAATTTCAGAAAGATCCATACACTTACACACAAGTTATTGTCATGAAACTAGAAAAATGCTTGTTTTTACCCCTTTTTTTTGGCCCCTAATTCCTAAAATTTTGAGGCAATTACCCCAAAATCAATCCCAGCATTCCCTTTGTGATATGGAATCTTGTGGTACAATGTCAGAGAGATCCATACACTAACACACAAGTTATGTCCGGAAGTTACAAAAATGCTTATTTTTGGCCCCTAATTCCTTAACTGTTGGTACCATAACCCCCAAAATCAATCCCAACCTTCCTTTTGTGGTATTGAACCTTAAGGTAAAATTTCATCGAGATCCATTAACTTCAACTAAAGTTAGAGTGTGGAAACCAATGTGTCTTTGGACGACGATGACGCCGCCAACGTCAATTGTCATACCAATATTTTGACCACAAAATAAAAACTGCAGTTTCCTTAAAATTACCAATCTAGTGGCAGCAACCCAACAATGGATTGTTAGATTCATCTGAAAATTTAATGGCTGATAGAACTTGACATAATGAAAAATTTTACCTCACAGAAGATTTGCTCTAAATGCTTTAGTGTTTGAGATATAATCCAAAAACTGCATTTTACCCCCATGTTCTATTTTTAGACATGGCAGCCATGTTTATTGATGAAACAGAAAATAAAAAACAAGCTTTATTCTAAATACCCTAAGGATCATTCAGCCTCAGTTTGGTTGGAATTGGTTCAGTAGTTTCAGAGGAGAAGATTTTTTAAAGTTAGAAAACATGATAAACAAATTGTGTAAAATTGTCGTTAAAGTGCAATAACTCCTTAAGAGGTCCATTGACAATTTTGGTTATAGAAACTTATCTGTAGATCTTACTTTGCTGAACATTTTTGCTGTTTACAGTTTATCTTTATCATTATTAAAGATAATAACCAAAAACTGCAAATATTCTTGAAATTACCAATTAAGTGACAGCAACCCAACAATCATGACAATAGGTTATTACATTCATCAGAAAATTTCAGGGCTGATAGAACTTTGAATACCTAATGAACAATTAACTCTGTGTCAGATTTGCTCTAAATGCTTTGGGTTTTGAGATAAAAGCCAAAAACTGCATTTACCCCTATGTTCTTATTTAGCCATGACAACCATGTAACAAAACACAAACTTTATTGTAAATACCCTAAAGATCATTCAGCTTAAGTTTGGTAGGAATTGGTTCAGTAGAGGAGAAGATGTATGAAATAGTTTACACCCGACGGACGCCAATGGTTGACGAAAAACAACGACAGACGACGACGGACGCCAAGTGATGGCAAAATCGCACTGTTCCTTCGGAACGATGAGCAAAAAGGCAAATTTAAAAAATTGCGCTGGCTCTATCCAAAAGAGATTTTAACAGTGTAGTGTATTACTTTTGGGACAGGACATATTAACATAATAGAAAAATCTATAAGCTATAACTCAAAATATAGACAATTTTATGTTTAAAGGGTCTTTAATTTAGTTTGACAACTTCACAGACATACTAATATTTGACCTTTTCAAACTATACCAAATCACTACTTAGGCCCCAAAAAATATATGTCTGTTTAAGGTTACATTCTTTAAAAAAAAGGCTAGGTAGGTCGGTATTTCCATTTTATTTTATTTTTTCATTTTATTTTTTGTGACATGATTTTGAGTCATGCCGTTTCGTCTTGTCGTGGTCTGAGTTGATCCTTGGCCAATTTTACCCGTTATTTTAATGATTGGATTATTTCCCTTGGTTATAGGTTGGGGAAAAAATGGCGGCAAAGTGTTTATTTCATCACATGAGTCACGAATTTCCTTATAACAGCTGTAATATTCACGATTGTGAACATTGGGATGTATCAGGCAATTGATTTATATTATTGGCAACACAAACTTCATTTTTGACACGAGTTCAGTTAATTTTTGCTTTTACGACGGAAATAAAATGACTTAGGGTCGGCGCTCAAAAGGATGGTCGGTCGGGTAACCGTAAACAGACATATATTTTTGTTTGGCCTTAAGGATGTTCGCTACTCCGTTTCAAAATAACAAGCTTTTTAAAAGAATATGAATAAAGGAACTAAAAAAACAGAAAAAATGAAGGGTCTGTGTGCTTGTTTTTAAGATATAAGCCATTAAAAATTTGGCGGGAAGTGATTCTCTCTAGATTTTTCATACACTTAACACTGGCACCTTTTTCTTTCAAAAGCTATGGAAAAATAACAAGGATTTTATAAGATTTTCAAATATGGCTTTTTAAACTATGTAATAAAAATATGAAAAGAAAAGTAGGGGCTTGCGGGCAAAATTTTTTCATGGCACTGCATGGATAAAACCAGAGGATTCCGAATATCTGGTAAAAATGTTATTCATCCGCAATAAATTTGGAAGTAGTATGAAAATAATTTGCAAGTTATACACTATATCCACACTAGAGACCTAATAGAGTAGAAATACTAATTTTAATCAAACTTGGCATGAACTAAGATTAGAGAATTATAAGACAGTTTACCTAGTTTCATGGCAATAGCATATATACATTAAAGACTATAAGTTTGAACTTTGGGTGTTAATTTTTTGCCGTTTAAAGTTTAACATTTAACTATCAAAATTTGGGCCTACATAATTTAAATATTGCAAAAAATTGCTTTTTAAATGTCTTTATAACTATTTATATATAATTGTGTATGTCACATGTATGTACATAATGTATTTTAATGTAAAGCAGCTCAATACTCATTTGCTGTCTCAGATTTATTTCAATTCTTCAAAAGTCGAATTTATATGAGCCTATGCCTAAAATTAGAGATTTCAAAATTAAGGTGGGGGAAGCTGCTAATATAAAAATTCTTCATGTATATTTAAAAAATTATTTGTATTTCAAAAGGAAAGAAAGTTACTTATCTGCTTATAGCATACCACATGAGTAGAACAAGGTCCCATTAGGCCATGGAAGACTGAATAACATTTAAGGTCAATATATAGGCAGTAACACATTTTTACATGTATATGAAAAGGCATACACATAAGCTAGAGGAAATAAAAAAGTGTTTCTTTTTGGTAATTTGTAGGCTAAGGTGACATCATACAAGAAGTATGAGTGATTCTCAAACTAAAATAAAATAATTTCATCCCCCTACTTCATTGTACTTACTTTTTATGCATAAAAAATATAAATAAATAAATTTTAAAGTAATACATGGTCCACACTAGGAAATCTTTTTGTAAAAAATGAAAATCAATGGATGATAACTGTGTACTTGGACTAACAATTAAGATTTCTCATGCTGAAATGTCTCGTCAGTCCAATCTCAATCAGTGAAATAAACTATTGTTTGGTTTTTTTAAAGTCATATGGAAGTAGTCCAAATAATTATGACGCATTGCAAGGCTTTTTTTTCTCTCTCTGACGCCGTAGGAAGGAGAAGTGAGTTGACATAACATGTATGTTATCATGCAAAATCAACAGTAATGAGTATACCTTTGATTGTCATCGTCACTGCTAATGGATCATTATTACTAGGGGGAATGGAACCAATAAATTGATCGGATCCGATATGAAGTTCCCAGTAACGGAGAACCTCAAACTTTGAGGTAATATTATTAGTGTCGGTGGTCTCACAAATGAATCGGGGTGAATTGCAGGTACATTAATTAGCAGAGAATAGACAATTATCAACTTGTTATTCATTATCTCGCAGTTATTTACGGTTAATTAGCTGTATATATATCCCAAAACAGGTGCTCGGAGCTAGTACTAAGTCTATGACTTTTAAGTAACAATTATATTTATATTCACAATCAGTGGCGGATCGAAGGGGGATGGGATCCGGGGGTTTGATTCCCCTTTTTGTGAACGATCGTTGCATTTAATCAGAGACATATATGTCTCTGATTTAATGGAGACATATATTTCAGTGGCGGATCCAGAACTTTTTGTAAAGGGGGGGGGGGGGGGGGGGGGGCTGACTGATCTAAGGGGGGCCCGCTCCAGTCATGCTTCAGTGATTCACTATATAATCAACCAAATTTTTTCCACCACTGGCCAGGCCCCCCCCCCCCCCCCCCACCTGGATCTGCCTATGTATTAAGACCCCCTTTATCCTGGCTAGAATCGCCCCTGATATTACATGTAAATCAAGTCCCGGGTTAATTACTGTTAGCATAATAGCATTACGGTAATTACAAAGAGTGTGGTAATTTTAAAAAGGACGAGGATTTATAAATATACAATTCTTGAAGAGGGGGAGAGTGCACTTCACGATGATCGAAAAAAAGTGCCTTGCATGTTATTTTCATCATCTTGTCTGAAACAGTCTGAATAATGAGCTTCAAGGCGAAGCGTGAAAATAAGTCATGTGAAATACTAACGTTGTACGGACAAACCCTTAAATCCCTCAATGTTATGTCAAATGAATTATAGCGAGGAAAAGTAAATTTAATTTAATATCAAAACTAAATATTTGTTATATTTCGCTCCTGATTTCTCAGAAATCATAGAATCAATCAATGTATAAATTTCAATTATGCATGTCTGTGTGAGATCCATTTCATGAGACCAAGGATTTCTATAAAATCCTTGATGGGACCCTTTATATATATATGTCTCTGATACAGTTTTCTATTTTCCCCGGAAAAAATTTAAAAAATATATAATCTTTTGGGAAATAATCCGATTTTGTTGAATTATTTCCTTTCATAATTATGATAAATCCGTTTAGTTCTTCAATTTTAAATTAAAATAAATATTTCATTTTGATCTAACGACAAACTTTTTAAATTGTAGTGGCATGGTCAGTCAACTGATTAGTTGCATGGCTGATTACCAGTTTACTGGTGATTCAGTAATTTTCCATATGACGGTGGCGTGTACCCTTGGGGTGTGTATAACTTATTTTGAATACCTTAATTTTCTGGGGAACATCCTGTCCACGTGTAATACTTAGTATATATTGCAACAGATGACATTAAACAAATTTTCTTTGTAGCATCGGTGTCCATTTCATGTTCAACCACTCAAAATTTTCACAAAAAAGATAATATAATAAAATCATTAAAAAAAAAGATTAAAAAAACACTAGGAAATAAACTTCGCAATGAGTAAACGGGGATTTGTGTTTTAAAGGGCTTATTTCCAGTGAATATATTTTATACTAGATAACTAGACCTGAGATAACTTTTTTTTTTGTAATATATATTTTATTATTTTCATATCATTCTCAAATCTCAATCATCTTAAATAAAGATAATAATTTTGTTATAACTCATAAATATTTGGTTAATCATAATTGTTACAAATTATAAAATGGTAAGTCAATGCCCGATGTGCCGCCGTCTGTTGCAAAACAACGATTTAATCTTTTAAATGAAAGACGTGCACTGCCTTCATCGGAATAGAGGAAAGTCCACCTAGTGTACATTAAAGAGTATCCGTTTGTTATGCTGAAAAAAAAGAGATCATCATAAACTTTTTAGCAGACCTTCTCGTGTATAAAAAACAAACTTTTAACTGAATTAAAAAAAAATTACCAAACAAAACTCATTAGAAAACTCATAGTAACATTTTTTTAGTATAATAGTCCCAGCTATAATGTACAAAATTTTTAACAGCTTCAAATATATGGCCTTATCATTGGTAATATATCATATTTGTATCAGTTATTGCTGAACGTGTAACCAAATTAAAATGAAGAAATAGGCGCGAAATCGCATTTTTTAAAGATATTTTTGTCAATCCCAAAATAGATAATAGATATGCAGATTAATTAAAGTCCCGATGAGAAGATTCACTTTCTTTTCTACCGAAGTAAATATATTAACACAGATTTAGGATATCAATAAATTATTAAATTCATCAATTTATTAAATTTGAACATGTGAACCAAACAACGAAAAAAAATAAACGGGAAATTGGCTATACCTTTTTGGTATTAGCCATGAAGCCATGTATGTACCAGCCATTTTAACTTATTGTTTTCTTAACCTTTAAAGAATACATTTTAAAATGAACTACTTTATTTATAGTAGTTCAAGAAAAATATATATATATATTAAAAAGTTTTAAATTTTGTCCATGCTGTGCATAAAATAGGGGAAAAAAATAAGGCTGAAAATGCACCAAATATTTATATTCAATATGAATATTCACATTTTGTCTATTACAACAATTTTTGAACAACTTGTTGTTGTAATAGACAAAATGTGAATATTCATATTGAATATAAATATTTGGTGCATTTTCAGTCTTATTTTTTTCCTATATATATTATATGGCCTTCCAAATACCGTTTCGATCCCTAACATCACTGAAGAGACATTAAATGTCGAAATCCGGATATGGTGTACAAATTTTTGCACCTCATGTTTGCGGTATACTATCTTTTCCGTAAGTTTATTGTTTTCTGTTTGGTATTTAATTAATATGTAAGATCCATTTTTTACATCTGGTGATCAATTTATTTGGCAATAGCCAATGGCAGTCAGCAGGGTTTAAGAACATCAGTTGTTCGACCTGTTAGTCAAATGCGTTTTGTTAAAATATACTTTTTCACTTTTTGGTCTTTGGAAAATGTTGTTTGTGCTGTATTTTGACCCCTCTACCAAGAAATTTGTTTTACATGCACACGTATAAGAATTGCGGTTTTTATCCAACGCAATCATAGGTTTGAACGTTGTTTTCAATTTAGACGTGTATATACATATATATTTATATACATATATATTAGATAACTCTTTCCTTTATATTCAATGGAACAAGAAGCGAATTCGTTAGCGAACTAGAGTAACTATAGAAATAGCGTCGTTACAGGTCTTCTTCTGACCGGCAATAAATCATTAGCAGTAATGATAGTGGAACGTCCATTGGGTTGCGCTCAGACACGTCCGAATGGGGACGCTGAATCCTTGCAACAACTCTTCAAGTGGACTATAAGTAGCCTGGTATTAGGCCAATTTTCTGTCCATCCTTTTTCGTTGGCTGTCGAAATTTTCCGACCGTATCACGGGCGGTCTCAATTACAAGACCTACATGTACCTATCATATATTATTCGGTACGTCAGACACACCCGACATTAATCAACCAAAAACTCAATATTTTACAGTAGGGAATGAATATCTCCAGATGAAGATTACATTATGACGTATGTTTTTTTTTAAAGACCAACAAATCGATTTTTATCACCAAATTTGTCTTTGCTGAGATTAACACTAAAAAAGTATAACAAAACGTAACGATTGAAAACTCACAGTTCAGTTTTTAAGATATTTTTTTCTTTGGAAACTAACAGACTTATTTTCAAAATGTTTTTTTCTTGAACCATTATTTATGAAAACGAATTGTAAACAAAGGTTATTCTCAAATATTAATAATGATCAATGATTGTAAAGAAAAAAATCCATCATAGTAGTTTGTTAATTTACTGGCTCCATGGTGTTAAACATGTTACCTTTCTTTTACAAATAACTGATTAAAAATATGAAGCCTTTACTGTAAAATAAATCATTCTAATAAAAATTAAATTCATCCAGATTTTTCTCTCATAACCTTTCAACAGTTATTGTAAACTAATTTATTAGAACTATAATAGTCCTATGACTTGCTGTCCGTTTACCAATATTTATACTTTATAAAATGTTTTCATATTCATTGATCATTAACTTCATGTTTTGCGAATACTTATAAGGGGGTAATTATTATAGTCAGTAATAGCTAACAATTTATCTAAAGAAAACGAGATGCTATATTCAAATTCTGAGATATGAATCTATTTCTTTAAAAAAAAAATTCTCCACAACAAAAATTCTACACTTTTATTTATCTGGGTCTTTTCGTCTCCGCTTCGAAGCCGCCATCCCGTACCAGACATATTTATTCGTTTGGCAATATACAATCATGTAAGCAATATACAACAGGCAGTAGATCTGAATTTGTAAATTGTTATTTTGGATTTTACCTGATTAGGACGAATCTCGTTGAATTTTCTAATAAACTTACACACACATAATCTGACTTTTAATCGTAATGTTATGAGATCTATAAGAACATAGAGCTACTGTATAGGCCTAGTTGCATGCAAGTCTTTACAAATTATATATTTTGGTATGCTATAGTTGTTTTTATAGACTATTTGTCATTTGGTCGTTTTTTTTGTTGTTGTTGTTTTTTTAGTTTTTGACATGGCGTTGACTCGAGTTTGATATATTATGCATCTTTTGTGCTGTATTTTAACAATTATTTACTGCAAGCATGCTGCATGTTTACACATTCATCACTCGCTATACCGCATCTAAATATAGCTTTATTGTAAAAAAAATAAGGAGATGTAGTATGATTGGTGATGAGACAACTATCAACCAGAATTTAAAATACCTTATATACTGTAAATTCAGAAATTATTGCGTGCATTTATTATTGCGATTTTGTCATTTTAGACTAAAATGCGAATTTTAATGTTTGCGATATTGAGAAAAATCCTGTTTAATTCATATACAAAATTTCAAAATGTGAGTTTAAATTATTGCGATTATTACCCTGTCGCATTTTTCGCAATAATAAAAACATCGCAATAATTTCTGAATTTACAGTAAGCAATTGTGACTTACTTTCTTTACTCAGAGTGATCGTAAATTAATCAGATAAGCTGGAGGAGGGGTGGGGGTTTCATATAGACCCATATTAAATGAAAAGAAATTAGCATTAGCTTTTTGTGATAAATATATAATAAACTCACAGTAACAGAAATAGCTCTTGAAAGCTCTGTCAGATCCCGGCACTTTTAACTGTTTTTTGACACGTGCTAAAAAATGCAGCACCTGGTTACAAGGGCTTATTTGACAAATTATCATCTTATATTTCGTAATTTAAGTTATAAAATCTAAATTTTAAGTCATCTAAAATGTTCATGACTAACGAGTATTTTCACTTGTACGATTTTTCTGTGAAATGAGTCTAAGAGTATATACATGTATATCAGGATACTGACTGCATAGTCAAATATTTATGTACCATTAGTTGCGACTCATTTTGGTCTTTTAAGTAAGTTTCCTTCCCCTGCATTACTTGATCGCTTTTGTAAAAAATAAACAGCACAACAACAGCACTCGACGTCAGTATTGTACCAAAAAATGAAAAAAATATTCAAGAAGAAGGCTCTTAAAATTCAAATATTGGTAAGCACACACACTAACTTGTCACTACAGACATGATCTTTTTGTTAATGCGCCAAACTCGTTTCGTCCACAGGACGATGTCGATGGTGGGGAAAACCTAGTCCAAATAATTATGACGTCTTGCAAGGCTATTTAGGCGTCCCAGAAAAGAAATAGCCTTGCCAGACGTCATAATTATTTGGACTAGGGAAAAACCAACAAATCATTAGTTCCCCAAATGAGTATCCTAGTTGAAAGTTTTTTTTTAATATATACATGATTTAGCTATTTCATATTGGAATGGCACATATTCATGAAAAATCAACAAATGATCTGAAAGTCGGAAAGATGAATATAGTCCTCTGACTTCACAAACTTGGAAACAGTTGTGATGTTGCTTCGCTGAGCTATAGATAACCGTACGACCATCAACAATGAGCAAAATTCACACCATATAGACATAGGTGCTTGAGGACAGGAGTCGAGATTCACGTTGATAGTAAACATGCATTTTAAGAGTAAAAATATGGTATATTAGTATGTATATGGTACAAATAAATGATAAATATTGAAAAATCTAAAATTTATGATAATAAGGGGGAAGGACTATGGGGGGGGGGGGGGGGGGGCTCAAAACAGGATCCTGTCCTCAAGCACCTATGCATATAGAAAGCTGTAAATATAATAAAAGGCCTCGAAATGACAAATGTAAAACAAATCAACAAGAAGCCTAACATTTATAATTGAATTTAAAATAGAATTGAAAATAAAATGGGGAATGTGTCAGAGAGACAACAACCTGCCCAAAGAGCAGATAACAGTCGGTCACCAATGTGACTTCAATGCAGCGAGAAAATCCCACAGCCTGAGGCGTGCTTCAGCTGGCTCCTTAACAAAAATGTATACTAGTTCAGTGATAATGGACGTCATACTAAACTCCGAAATATATAAAAGAAACTAAAATTAAAAATCATACAAAACTGACAAATGCCACATATAGGCTCCTGACTTGGGACAGGTGCAAAAATATGGTGGGTTTAAAAGCCTATATACTGTAAATTTCAGAAATTGTTGCATGCATTTATTAAATTGCCAATTAACATAATCATGATAATTTCCCTTTCAATTTAAAAAAAAAATTCTGATTTAAGTTTTTATTGTATATTGAGACTTTGGATAGTCTCAAGAATGCTTTCACCAATTTTTATGAAACTTTGGTGAATTGATTTTATATATTGACATTTATAAACTCCCTTTACATTTTTATGACCCATAGTCATGTGATAGTGGGTCAACCCTTGACCGTCTGTCCGTCTGTCCCAAAGTCATTGGTTTTTGTTCTCTAATTTAGTTTGCCTCAACCAAATGTTATAAAACTTTTACGAAAGCTTATTACCACAATACTCAGATCAAGTGTGAATTTTGGTGGTGTCAGTGTTACCGTTCTAGAGTTATGCCCTTTACAAATGGAAAAATTGCTGAATTTTTGGTTTCCGGCTCTCTATCTTTAACTTTAGTTTGCCTCAACCAAATGTTATGAAACTTGCACACAATGCTTATTACCACAAAAAACAGTTTGAATTTTGGTGGTGTCACTTTTACTGACTCAGTCTGTTCTAGAGTTATGTCCTTTACAGATGGAAAAAATGATGAATTTTACGTTTCCGTCCTCTAAATTAAGTTTGCCTCAACCAAATTTTATTAAACTTCAACGCAATACTTTTTACCACAAAATCAGATCAAGTTATAATTTTAGTAGTATAAATTTTACCGTTCTTCAGTTATCTTCCTTTATAACTTTATATGATATGCAAGCCGGAGTATCATCCTCTATTTATTTTTATATAAGATGCAGAGTTATGGAATTTTAGTTGTTGGAAAATTGTTTAAAATTGTCCATTTTCACACTTTGGAAGGTTTTAGAATTGTATTTGTTCAAAAATCACGGCCTTAAACTTACAAAATGTATATACACTTGCAATATCCCTTAAAATGGAGCCAAATTATTTTCATGTTTTGTTTCAATGAATACCACTCTGTGTGCATGTCCTTTTTTAGCTCATCTGGCTCGAAAGGCCAAGTGAGCTTTTCTCATCACTTGGCGTCCGTCGTTGTCTGTTGCCGTTGTTAACTTTTTACATTTTGAACTTTTAGAGAACCACTGAATTCCTTATGAGGTGCTGACCAAGAGTTGTTACTTTGTTGCCGATCTATCATCCAAGATGGCCGGCAGCGGGGGACTTAGTTTAAGATAGGACCCTATAGGAAATACATTCAAATGTCTTCTTTTAGAGAACCATTGAATGGAATGAAACCAAACATAGCATGAATGTTCCTTATGAGGTGTTGACCAAGTGTTGTTACTTTGTAGCTGATGCATCATCCAAGACGGCCGCCAGCGGAGTAGGACAATATTAAACCAAATATGGCCTCAATCATTATTAAAGTATCTGTTATGATTTTTATCTTTTTTATATGATTTCAAAAACCCAAATAGAGTCATGCAGGTGAGCGACACAGGCTCTTTAGAGCCTGTAGTTTTGTTTTTTGTAGGTGGGGGGGGGGGGGGTCTTAGTTGCGCAGTGCTCAGAGTTTTTCTATAATGTAGTTGATCATTAAAATTCATTTAAAGCATAAACCCAAGCTAAAAGGGCAACAAGCTTATCAAGCACTCATGGTACAGCTTTTTATTAAACACGTATTGATATATACATTAAACAGCAAAATAATTATTGATGCAAGATGTCATTAAATAATAATTTTTACTCTTTTTATGTGTTAAGGACAAGAACTAAAGAAGATACAGAGAAATTATAAACAGCAGAAATGATAGGCAATTTAATATTTGCAGAAGTCAACAAAACCTACATGGTAGTTAAACTCATCATAGATACCAGGATTAAATTTTGTATTTACGCCAGACGCGCGTTTCGTCTACAAAACACTCATCAGTGATGCTCGATAAGACTCATAAGGCCACTTTTATAAAAGTTATTGCCCTTGAAAGATGATTATCATGATTATTATAAAAATAAAAAGATGTGGTATATTAAATATGAAAACTATTGATCATGGCTCTAAGAAAGCAATTATAGGCCAGTGACGGCCTTCAATAATGAGAAAGTCCATACCCTATTGTCAAAGTAGTCAGCTATAAAAGGCCCTCAGACGAAAAATTGAAATAATCCCAACTGTAGAACTAATTGCCTAGTTTATAACAAAACAAATTAAAAAAAATTAAATATGACAGATATGAAACAACTACAACCACTAAATTTGAGTGTCAGAATAAACTACAGGCTCCGAACTTGGGACAGGCACAATCAGAATATGGCAAGGTTATATAAAAATAAGAAGATGTGGCATGATTGCCAATAAGACAACTCTTCACCAGACAACAAATGACATACCGGTAGATTTCCTGCAAAAAAATAAACAGTCCGGACTAAGCAGGAAATTTATACCTTTCTCTTAATCGAAAAGACACAAAGATCTGTTAGTACTCACAGCTACTGACAGCTAGTTAAAAATCAATAAAAACTAATACATGTAATAAAAAAATCATGTTTGTGTGCACTCAACCCTACCTTAACCTTGGACAGTGGTTTAACAGCTCAACATATAAAGAACAAACTGTAAAAATAACCGTTGCAACTGCCTCAACTCGAAAGATTGATAAAATGCACAAAATCAACTACCGGGGTAATATAAAAACCCATAGACAAAAAGCACGGAATTAAGAGAACTCACAAGTCATGCAAGTAAGAAAGGAAATATTCTTAAAATGTTCATAAACATGACAAAATAAGCTTTTTTAGTTGTTTCTCTCTCCATTTATAAAATTTATTGTTTATTTTGTGTATTTATAGGTGATCAGACATCTTGGTTTTCATGATCAATAGGTCAATACTGAAGAGGAAACTGAAAGTTGATATCTATCTACATGGTGCGCTAATTGGATTAATGTGAAATGGAATGTGTGCTTTCCTGCAAAAAAGAAATAGGAAATTTCATCATAATCACATGATAATGGCTATAAACAAAATAGAGTTTTATCATAGATGCAGAAAAACACAATTGTATAAATGCAACAACATATTATATATATTCGTCGAAAGAAGGGAGAAATGAAGAAAAAAATAGTATTTTGTTGTTGAAAGGAACACCAGCTTTATCCACTCATTTACATCGCTCCCTCATATCAAATATACTGAAGAAGATCTTCGAAGAACAAATTGCAAAAATGTTTTTCTCTAAGAATTGAAGGAAATTGTTTAGTGAATGGAATAATTTATGTTATGAACTTTTACGAAGTGAATTGAATAACTGTACACAGCAGCTGAAACAGAGGAAAATTAAAATTTACAAGAAAAGTGTTTATTTTATTATTTAATTTGCAAATATGAATGCATTCTTAAGAACTCCACAAATGGTATGACATTCAAATTGGTTGCTTATTAATGTATACAATTGAAACAATAACAAAGAAAGCAGAATACTTTGCTACAAAAAAATTTTTAAAAATCAAAGTTAAAGTCATTTAAAGTATGTACAATACCTTGACCTAAACAGTCAGACTCACTATATTGTTTTTGTATGTCATGATAATTTAGAGTCAAAAATTTATTAAAGTTTAAATATCATTTGTATCATTTATTAAGTCTTGTAAACATTATGTTCATACTGTTTGTATAGTGAAGAAATTTACAATGAGTAAAAATAGGGGAAAGCATTTCCTACAGGGAAAGTTGATGTACAGAGAACAATGTTTTCCTTAGAGGAAATTTGTGGTATTGATTTTTTTCCTCAAGGAAAAGTGTTTGTTAAATAATTCCTCAAAGGAAATTGCAGTTGACAAAATTTCCTCACAGGAAAAAGTATTTCCTCCAAGGAAAATTTGAAGCTGCAAATTTCCTCAGAGGAAAATTTGAAGCCTCAAATTTCCTCACAGGAAATAAAATTTCCTCAAAGGAAAATTTGAAGCCGCAAATTTCCTCACAGGAAATAGAATTTCCTCAAAGGAAATATTAATGCAGCAAATTCCCTAAGGGAAATCTTTTTCCCTTGAGGAAAATACAATTTCCCTTAAGGAAAAATCTTTTTCCTTTAGGGAAATTTGATTTCCCTTGAGGAAAACTACTTTTCCTCTGAGGAAATTGTTGAAAAAAGGGGCATAACTTTTTCAACAGTGGTGCTAGAGCCAAAATTTTTTAGGACAAATATCAGGGAACCAATACCAACCAAGTTATCAACTTCATTTTGACTTAACTCCAAAAATTAAGGTGACAACTTTTGCACTCAGCGGAAGTGCAAACTTGTCCCGGAGACTGTTCCTATCTCAGTACTGATTATTCTCTTTCTTCACTACATGATGTGAACATTCAGACAGCATGAAAGTATACTTCACTCTTTAAATACATTTTGTGAACATTGGTGTAAATTACCAATGAATCTCTAAAAAAAAATAACAAAAATTAAAAAACAATTAGTTGACCATCAACAAGGAATGATTTGAACCCAGGACTTGTAAGGTTTAAATTGTAGTATCTCATCATTGACAGGAGCCGTCATAATATGTAATATCTGTACCACAAATGACCAGATATATGCTAAATATGTCGCAGCCACAATCAAGTCCTCTTTTTTTGTTATTGACCTCACAAAATTCGACATTTCACCGGCTTGTTACTCGTCATAAACAACATGAACCGAAAAAGTAGGAGACAACAATTAAGAAATATGTAATATTTTGACTGATGAACCTTCTGGAACACCTGTGTTCAGCACCAGTTTGGAATTAATATTTCTAATTGGTATTGCTAATTGATACTCTTTGAACAAAATTAAATTTTTCCTTCAAAAAGGTAATCTAAATAAGGATATAATTTACAAGAACATTTTCCAACACAACATAATTAAACTATCTTGTTTATAGAGGAATGCCATTTGCATAAACAAGGATATTAAATGTTTACAACCTCATTGGTATAAATATATAGATATAAGAAGATGTGGTATGAGTGCTAATGAGACAACTCTCCATCCAAGTCAAAATTTATAAAAGTAAACCAATATAGGTCAAAGTACGGTCTTCAACACATGTATTATAATTGTGAAAAGACTTTGAAGAGCAATACTTAAATGAACATAGAAACAGCTCTTCGATGGATTTGTTTTATCATGAAAATCGTTGAAGGTTAAATAATATAGATTCTCTTGGTTGAAATCTTTAACAAAAGTCAAATATGAAAGTTAAAATGCTATCTAACATAGAACATAATTAGAGATTTCCTCTTAAAGTAAACTGTTAAACATGGAAATGTATTTCTGATTACCATAACAAAGTAGTAATAACTTCTGTTTCCCAACCTCTGATGGCTTTCTGATACTTAAATTTCCACTCATTTACATATCAATCTATATTTAATGCTGTTTTGATTGGATTAATTTTTAACACTGAGATGTTTACCTAAACTGTTAGATTTTTGAGAGTTTTATAAACAGATTTCAATAACAATAATTGTCGAGTTACACAGAGCTTGAACAAATTAAAAGAATGTCTATTATTTATTAACATTAAGTGTCCGTTCCGAAATGCCACTAAAGTAATTGCAAATTCAATCCTTTTAATCAAGCAATTAGAAAATGAAATTCAAGAACCATTCTAGTCACAATTTATAACAAATGTATATATCGACGTCCCTATGATGCTCTTCAAATTTGTACTTGTTTTGGCCTTTTTAATTTTTGATTTTATTCGAGCGTCACTGATGAGTTTTTTGTAGACAAAACGCGCGTCTGGTATCTATGATGAGTTTTGATAGTACATATGCATGTCATAATATGTGATATTATAACTGTGTTAAATATAAGTGAAAATTACTACCTGCCTCAATGCATGTATAACTATATACGTAAAAATTTACCATAATTGATACATCAGTGACGTATATCCTACATCTCTTTTTATTGATATTTAGATAAAACAAATAATTGAAAACAGATTATATTGTAAATAATGCCTTAAGCGTTCTTTTGAAATGCGTTGAATCTTCTTAAAGGACTAATAATATTTGAAGTAAAATTTGATTTCAACATTTACGAATGAGGTTAATATTTCAATATCACACATTTTGCCTTTACAGGTTACACTTCTGTAAATATAGACAATGCAATTTCCCATAGGAACTCCATTTGCGGCTAAAGCTGTGCCACTTTTACTATGAAGTTTCGTAAAATAAATATATCCTAAAACTAAAAGTTGATATGCAATACTTTTTTATTAAAGGTCAAAACATAGGGCTGTGCGGCATATTTTCAACATTTATATGCCCCGAAGTTCTAAGAGTTTAAAACTTTGTACTATCCCTACTTCCACTTTTGGTGTCCCTCAGAATTCAATTATCGCCGCTACCATCTGTTTTTATACTGGTAACATTCCCAAGTTATTTCTCTATGAGATAAAACATAGAGATCATATCTGGAAACCAGTACGTAAACAAAACAAAATATCTATGAATATTAAATATCTACCCAAAAGAAGCGTGGCTTGTGAAAAAGCTGTATTTACAAAGTGCAACCTATAGTCACGAAAAAAAAAAACAGCTCTTGAATTCGAGATATATCACAAAAACAAAACATTTAAAAAGTATTTCAGATATACATGTACAGGTAACAACTACTGTCATCATATAATGCTTTGATATAAATATTATATTATATTATATATATATTTACGACATCCGTTGTTCGACCTGCTATTCAAATGCGTTTTGTTAAAATATACTTTTTCACTTTTTTGGTCTTTTGGAAAATGTTGTTTGTGCTGTATTTAGACCCCTCTACCAAGAAATTTGTTTTGCATGCACACGTATAAAAATTGCGGTTTTTATCAAACGCAATCATAGGTTTGAACGTTGTTTTCAATTTAGACTTGTTTATATTTTTTCGTTTGGGCTTGTATTATATTTGCCTTCGGGTTTATATCCTATTTCGACTCTTCAAAATTCAAGAGTCAATCCTAATTTGAGGTAAATTATATAGCCTTACAAATACCGCTTCGATTCCTAAAATCACTGAAGAGACATTAATTGTCGAAATCCGGATATGGTGTACAAATTTTTGCACCACATGTTTGCGGTATACCATCTTTTCCGCAAGTTTATTGTTTTCTGTTTGGTATTAAATTTATAATTAAGATCCATTTTGTTACATCTGGTGATCCGTTTAATTGGCAATCGCCATGGCAGTCAGCAGGGTTTAAGAACATCCGTTGTTCAACCTGCTAGTCAAATGCGTTTTTTTTTAAATATACTTTTTCACTTTTTTGGTCTTTTGGAAAATGTTGTTTGTGCTGTATTTAGACACCTCTAGCAAGAAATTTGTTTTGTATGCACACGTATAAAAATTGCGGTTTTTATCCAACGCAATCATAGGTTTGAACGTTGTTTTCAATTTAGACTTGTATATATATATCTATGTATAAATGCCTTTAAATGTGAGTTGCAAAAAAACTATGGAACAACAGACTTGAAAAGATATTTTGTCAAGTTATTTTAATTCAAATTTTGATGGATATTGAACTATTCTTATCGTGGATATTGAGTCAGGCGAATTTCCCATGCTGCAGGGGATGTCATTGCGGTTTGCCTCCGTACATGACGCGAACCCCTAAGGATAACATAATAATTGAACCATAAATCTCAATTTCAATTTCTTAAGCGATCTAAGTAAAATCCGAAAGAAAATCTTGTTTTGTCTGTCGGACGAAAGTTAGTCTCTTATTGTCACTGAATGATATTAAATCTATTTAAGTGTCGAATTTGGTTGGTCAATATCTCGAAAATGTGACACGATTAGATTCATTTTGTTCTTTTATGAACGTTTTGGTAATCTACTGATCGAGGATAAAAAAAAATAGAGTGGGTTGAGATTTAAAAAAAAGTAGTTTTGACGACTCCGCTACACTTATGTTTCATGTGTCTATTAGGATGTTTTAACAACCCCGCCACACTTATGTTTCATATGTCTATCAGGAAGATTTTCAGTAGTTATCGTAATGTCATATTTTTTTTTTATTTGAGAAAAGGGTTTTAATAGCATATCTTTGATTGTCTCTGATAAATCTATGCACATCTTTTATAGACTCGACACGATTTGTAGCTTGACATTTTATATAGACAACGGCCTAGTGTTTGGTTTCAATATCCCTTTTGGTTTTTATTATCTTAGGATTTCTGTCTCTAATTGACGTACATCCCAATTCTCCTTTTATTTATATCTTATATATCTAAACCTGAATAACAAAAATAAGTTATAAACAGCCATCCTTAGAGTTTCCTCCGTTATATAATTGATTTGGTCACTCTTATTGGTTCAACATTTTTGTTAATTACTAAATAGTATGTTTGTCAGATGCTTTCAAACGTTATTTATTTTCTAAACATTGCAAAATGATTTTGTTAGTGACAAAACAATTATTTTTTTAAATAACTTTTACCAAAGACAAACTTTAAGGAAATAAAAGTCCCGTTATATATATATCTTGTCTGTTAATTATCAAACTTGAAACATATATATATGCAGTCGGAAAATATTAAAACATCAGCTATATTTTGAGCTATATTACAAGAATTCGAACAATTTCTATGGTGTCAATTCCAGTGACAAAGAACTATCCTCCTTGCAAAATTATCTTTTCCTTGTTTTGCACGTGACCACGAGAACGTTACTGGTTATAACATATAATCATGATAAGAAAAAATTCACATAGAAAGTAATAATGAGGAAATTATAAAATTAGTTATCATTTTGTTTCACCCAGCGTAGTAAAGTGAAAGCCTGGTAATTTTAATGATTTGATACAACCACTGGGTCGATGCCACTGCTTGTAGACGTATGTTCTCAAGGTTTTCACTAGCCAAGTATTCAGCACTCATTTGCAAGCCTGACATGTTTATCATTGCAGATTTCGGAGTAATATTTTATGCTGATGATTTTAAAGAACATCTGATACTTGTGTGTTGAACGAAGCTACGACTCTATATGTGAAAATGATTAACGGAATTTTTTTTCGATATAGATCTAATTTTTACATCTTTAAGAAATCAATGTCTCAAGTGTACATTTTTTTTTATGGTAAATAATGCATTAAAAGAAATATTCATTTGCACTTTCCTTTTAAACGGATATCATAACACACTTGTGAAAATGTGGTTTAAGTATTATTTTTTATCAGTATGGTTACCGAAGTACACTAACTTGTTTTTTTTCTATCAATATGGTTACCGAAGTACACTGACTTTTTTTTTTTTATCAAAATCAGAAGATTATCTTTTCTAAATTTTGTTTTATCCCTCTGTCGTAGAGTTTGTTACTAAAAAAGCTCTACTGGCAATTATTTCATTTCCAAACAGAATTTATCATTTATACAGAGAATGCTAACTTTTTACGATTTTTATCAATAAAAAAGAAACGATTGAACGGTGTTATTCGATATGTAAGAACAATTAAGCCTAATTTGCAGTTACCGATACAAACGAAAATTGTTTAACAAATAATCCATGAGGTTCAAATTATTGTAGGTTTCAAATTTCACAGAAATGTTTGATAATTTAGATATCATTCAAAAAACCTCTGCTAATGATTTTCGAGATGGTCGTTTTTTACGACAGAATAATATAACCAACTTGCCAGTCTGTTTGTAGATGACATCTTAGATACATGAGATACGATGTTGGCTGACATGAGTTTACTACCATCTCGTTATCTTGCTATCAACTTTGTCGAAGGAGAAATTACTTCTTATGAATATACGGAGACCGGATTATCTCTTCTCTTTAAAAGAAATGATTAATTATTCAATGTAATGTTTGCACCAGCAAGAAGTTATGTCATTAATTGATTTACTGGAAATCTAACAGACAATATGAACAGATGATTAACAGGGTCTGTTCGTATGGTTATTTATTGTCTAAAATAAGATGTTAGAGCACAGGCACTTGTCTCAGAATTTTTTCCCCCTATATACCTTAATATTAAGGTTATATAGGAAATTTTTTTCTGAGACAAGTGCCTGTGTGTTAGAGGTAGATTTCAATCATGAATACACGGAGAATTTGAACATAACAAAATTGTTAAAAAATACGTTAACTCTTCAATATATGTTACAATTACTTCAACATTATAACTAGGAACCGCTGTTTTAAATGCCAATAACTCCATTCCACTATAGCGGTTTGAGAGTAGACAACAAACAGGGAACTGCCTACGATTGAATTAATACATTACAATCCCTTTTCTAGTCTTTTTTTTTATCATTTAACTTGACGATTTGTGCTGGTTTTTTTTTTTTTTTTTCTTTCTCTGTATATTTTTAAAATTGCCGTACCATTAAAACCCCCAAAGTATATACCTTTTATGCATAATCCTTGATCTCAGTCCTCTTAGATCTAGATAGATATTTTCACTGAGTAGTATATAGATAGTACGCGATAAGAAAAGGTGTAAGATATTTACAAATAGCTATGGGAAAACTGTAATGATTATGTTTTCCTTGCGTAATAATCGGAAATAATATTGATCTTTAAAAATAAAAATAAGTGTTCGATTATTTAACGATTGTCGCAAATTGCTTTGAATTTTATGCATGCTGGTCACATTAAAATAATTGGCAATAGTAAATTAAGAAATAAAGACAACAAACACAACACACTATGCTCATATATTTAACAATAGAAACATTTGCTACAGGCTTCTTTTTTTTATGAAAGTGCCACTAACATTTATCTTAATTATTTAACGTTATATGTTAAAAGATTTAAGGAAAAGTAAGAACAAAGGAAAATACAATTTGTCTTTTCAGATCTTCACAAACTGACAATTATAGTCATATTATTAGAAAATAAGAAAAACAAGCAAACACAATCATTAAGCTCATATATTTTTTTAATAGAGAAACAAGTGCTAAATCTTTTTCTATGACAATAAAATGATAAAATCTAAAATTTGTACTAGAGGATGCATATGTCAGTTAGACAAACACACACAGATTATTGTATATATATAAGCACATCCCAGCACTTCTGTTTCGCTGACATTCTCTGTACTTACAACAAATTCAAACAATTGCATTGTTTTAATGATATACTGGTACTTTTTTTTTCATATTTTTCTATTTTTACTCCATTTATATATTACATATATATATATATCTAAATAGGCGATTAAGGGTGTAGGTAGGGGTGATTTCTCATTCAATGACAGAAGTGTTTTTTTTTCTCGTCAGGGAAGGAGGAATCACTAAATACCAGTATGTCTTTGGAAATTTATTTGGAAAAATTAACACAACTTGCCGTTATGGAAAAGGAAAAACTACAATCAATCCTTACTTAAGGATTCTTTATTTGCTACATCAATCGTGGGAGACGTCCTTACATTGGTAGCATTTAGCTAGCACATGTCTTGTTTTATGTTTCTAAATATACTTTTTTTGTATAAGTATATCACAGACGACACAAAGGTGAACAACCAGATGAAATTTCTAAACAATTTTATGATACCTATCAATTAATAATGTACATTTCATTAGGAACTATCATTGCTTTTTTTCTCTCTCATTTTCCTATTACATGTACCTTCTGTTATGTGTTTTTTTTTTCTCTCTACATATAAATACTTTATTGTAGCACAGTCAACCATATTGTCAAAGTTTCATATAATTACTCGCCAAAACGTAATACTAAAAATAAATTAAGGAATGAAAGTATATATACATAATATTTATTTTATATGAATTTAAGGCGCAATTACTACATAAGTAAGCCGCCTACCAAAACCAATAACAACAACAACAATAGTAAATTAAACAATATCTAAAGTAACTATGAACGATTGTCGCAAATTGCTTTGAATTTTATGCATTTCGGTCGAGTTAAAAATAATTGACAATAGTGAATAAAATTGTGAATTCCATTTAATGATGAATTCAACAACACTTATCGTTAACTTGATGATATTTTTTCGTTAAACAATCATGAATTCTATATAAAATAAATAGTGTCGAAATTTACCCAAAGGTAAATAAATTCAATAAATCAAGTATAAACAGCAATAAATGTACTTTCCTAGATTTAGATATTTCAGTTTTACACGTGAAACTCTGTGGCGTTAATCACCAACACTCGATCAGTCGATCCATTGGAACAAAACTTCAAGGAAATGATAAATTCGGAATCGTCTTTAAGAACTTTTGATAGGAATTACAGTCATAAATCACTCGTGTTTATGATTAACAAAACTGATTGTCCTTCTCCTAACCTAGCAGGAAATCTAAATGTAGAACACAAAATATGGAAGAGGATTTTGAGGGCTCCCATTACCTCAAAAGTTAGTTGAAAAAAAAACGAAAACAACACTTTATAAATTTCATGCGTGCGAAGCGCTTTTCTGGATTTACCTTCATCATGAACCATCAAAGCCGAATCTTTTAAAGCCAAGGATGTATAAGAAACGAAGCAGTTTAAGAGTTATATGACATGAATAACATAAAAATAATAGACACATCCATCTAAGGTCAAATTTGCCTGATAGAGTTGAAACCTTAGTTTCGTAATAATTCATAAATTCATAAACGAATAATTTAAGAAAGGTTTGTTATAAATCATGTCAAAACCGAAGTATTGACTTCTAAGCTGAACAATCTGAAGATGCTGTAAACTATGAAGTAAATGCATTTGCATTTATATTTGCCTGCGTAACTGGAATCTTTTTGTACAATGTTTTGCCAAGTGACATAAATTCATAAGTGTTTTGCTATTTATCGATTTTATTGCTATTCGTTTCCTGTTTCTCTCTTGACTAGCTGTTTATGTGTACAGCACATCGCCGTGATCCAAGTATACATCCAGTAAATAAAAAAACATTGAAGTTGGTACGTGAGGATTGTTTTCCCCCATATGCAGAATTTCAATCCAATTCTACACAAAAAATCCCTCAGGCTGCTGTCCTTATCGCTTGCTATATTAAACAAGAGATTATAATAGTATCTGCTAATTCTATATCAAACTAGAAATTATAATATCATAAGCTAATTCCTTTTTTTTTTCATTATTACAATTTTCAAAAACATTTTATAGTGAACTTATAATCAGTTGTGTCCTCGCGGAAAATGTAGAAGACATTGTTCCAATTCTCATAAGGGACATAATGTTTTGGCTCTTCATACTCTTTAAACAAATGAAATCATTCATAAACAAGGATTTATTAAATACTGGAATCTACTTTTGAAAATGGAAAATAGGATTTTTTTTTCACTAATTTTTGAAATTTTTAGCCAAAATTTTTGAAAAAGCAATGCAGAATACTTTATGACAAACGGATTTTTAACACAAATTTACCTTGTAATACTCTCTGGTTTTATAGTTTATATGCATGGTTTACTCACCCTGTGCACGCACAGCATTAGTTGAATAACATTGTGTATGCACAGCCTTAGCTAAATTACCATGTGCACGAACAGCCTTTAAACGTACAAATATAGAGCTTTTTTTACTATGAGTTTAAGTAATGATTGAAATACTTGTTGAAAGTTATCTTTGTGTGAAATGAATTCAGGAGAAATTGGCCCAAATTCTGTTGATTGATGCTCAATATATATTTAAACATATCTTTGTAACATATGTTTAGTAGGTCACCCAAATAAGCCAATA
The DNA here is from genome assembly GCF_021869535.1 of Mytilus californianus. NCBI lineage: Eukaryota > Metazoa > Mollusca > Bivalvia > Mytilida > Mytilidae > Mytilus > Mytilus californianus. The sequence goes on from NW_026262581.1 coordinate 3,624,177, forward strand.
GCCTAATATTCATCAGTTATTTCAGAAATTTATATTTTCAATTGACTAAAATTTTATAATCATTGTGCAAAAACAAACTATGACGAAGAACAGCAACAAAGTGCTGTTCCTTTGCTCTTTGTGTTTTTGCTGTGTATGTTCTGACTTTGTGTCACGGATGGATACCTCATATCCTTTTTTTTGTTATATTCCAGGAATGAGAATATAATTTACTAGCACATTTGTTGTGTTACAAGAGTACAATATAGTATATATTTGTATATTATATATGTATATCAGAAACATTTTTACGAGAAATACTGATAAAAAAATGAGAGACAAATCTCATCGATTGAATTTTGTTTTTATCATGAGTTTGTTGTAGTGTCTTTAGTGTAAATCATCTTGGTTGAAATCTTGAAACAGTCATAGTTTGTTGATCAAAGTACTTATTAATGAAAGTAAAAATTCTATAAAGCATCGACCGTAATTAAAACTGTCCTCTTTCCATAAATTTTAAACATTGAAATTTATTCACGATTACCATGACAATGTGTTATATCTTTTGTTTCCTAGCCTCAGATGGCTTTCTGGTTATTTAATTTCCTTTCATTCACATATCAATCTACATTTAATGTTTTTTAATTGGATTAATTTTCGACACTGGGACGTTAACGTTAACCGTTAGATTGATGAGAGTTTTATGAACACATTTCAATAACAATAATTGTCGACGAATCAGACAGGGCTTTAACAAATTAGATAATTGTCTATTTTATCTTAACGTTCCGTTTCCGTTCCCAAATGCCACTAGTCTTTACTGTTAAATTAATTTGATTGATTTAGAGTCATTACAATAACTGAAATCATGTAATTAGAACATTCAATTCAAGAACCATTTATATATATTTATGATAAAGGTATATTTAAGTCACTTTGATGAAATTTCAAATGCATTTCATGATATAAATCTATAATTAAGTGAAAATTTCTACCTGGGTCCATGAACATCAATATACGTAAATTTTACCTTAATTTGTATATCTATGAGGGATACTTTGCATATCTTTTTATTCATACTTAAACTAACAAAATTATTTGACACCAACTGATACTGTAAAAGATGCAAATACGAGTCGCAATCTATCGACATTATTTGATTCATCTTGAAGGAATCAAATAACATTTGAATTCAACATTTGCAGATCAGGCAAATATTTCAACACATTACAGTAAGTAAAAGATAAACAGTTTTTGAATATTGACGAGATAAATTCACTTGTGGTGGATATAGTACATTATACTTAACAAATAACATTCGTTGTGACGCTTTATATTGTAAGAAAATTAGATTCTTATTGTCACAGAATGATATCAATGAATAGTCCGAATTAGGTTGGTATATATTTTGAAAATATGAAACGGTTATGTTCATTGTATCCGTTTGAATAATATACTGATCGAGATAAAAAAAAAAAAAAGGTTTGAGGGTTGAGATCTAAAGAAACTAGTTTACCCCGGCACATTTTCATGTGGCTGTCCCATGGCATAGTTTCTTATATTTTATTGTTTCTTGAGAATTATCATTTTATGTCATCCAGCGTTGTAAATTCTACACCTTCTGGGTTGAAGCTGACATGGATATCAATAATAAGGTTATTTTCTGTCAATTTACTGTTCTTTAAGTGTGAGGTTTTTTCACCCCTGGGCATAGATGGCCTTAATCAGATCTGGCAAAACTTTTAGAATTTTTGTTTTGTCAATACTTTTCAACGTAAAAGGTTTTGCCTTCCCTCTGTTTTGATTCGAATGCCGCTGATAGGTCATGATGAAACGTAACGTGTATCTTGTCTACAAAATTATCATTCTGGTATTTTAATGACTTTATATAATTGTGTACTTTTCCGCTAAAATGTATGGCAACAGAAATTATTTTCTAAAAATAATGTGTTGGCGGCAACTAAATAAAATGATGTAATGTATGTACGTTTCTATTGACGGTCTATTTTAAAAGCGGAGTTAATATAACCAATTTGTCTGTTTGTAGATGACATCTTAGATACACGAGATACGTTGTTAAGATGCATGAGATACGATGATGACTGACTTAAATTTACTACCAGCTATTTATCTAACTATCAGTTTTGTCGAAGGATAAATTGCATCTTACGAATATTAGGAAATTGTGATATCTCATCTCTTTTAAAGGAAACGAATAATTATTCAATGTTATTCTTGCATGTCAGCAATTTACGTATTTTGTATTACGAAAATCTAACAGAAAATATGAATACACGATCAACAGGGACTGTTCTTATGGTAATTCAGGTCTAAAATAAGGTGTTAAAGTCGATTCCAATTATCAATACATGGAGATAGAATAGCTGAAATTAACAAAATTGTAAATGGTGAAGGTAAATACTTCAACTGTTCAATATATCACATTCACTTCAACATTGTGAATAGTCATCGTTTTTTTTAAAAGGGCAATACCTTCGCTTTATTATTACAGTTTGAAATTTGACAGTAAATATGGTACTGTCTGCGATGGAAATCTTGCATTGCCCTCCCTTTCTATTCGTCTTTCAATTATGAGTGTTCGATTATTTCTAAGAGTATGAATCGCTGTCGCAAATTGCTTTGAATTTTGTGCATTTCGGTAGCATTAAAATAATTGTCAATCGTAAATTAAACGATTGTGAAATTTTGTATAACAGTTAACCTTTTTTTTTCTTCATTAACGTCAAGATATTTGTTGAATTGCAAGTAACGCGAAAATAACGATGCTTTGAAAGTAAGTGTTTATGTCACCCGAAATTATTTGAATGTGTACAAAGAACAATATTATTAAGTTAACATGTTTTCTTTGGCTGGTAGGACCATGAAATTAAAATCTAACCGTTATTTTTTTATTTTTTAGTAAAACAAATTGGATTATTGAACACAAAGATAATTTAAAATTCCAGTTTATGATAAGTTACTTCCAGTATATACAATAAGTAATACAGAATGCATGGTTTACCTAACAAACAAGAAAATCAAAAAAATAATGCAACAACTACAGTCGGATGCAGTCATAACATATACCAAAGTTAAATTTGAACAGATATTTTTTGACTGCTTCAAAGTTGACGTAATATATATATATATGTAGCAGGTTAACTTTATCAGAGCAGACAAGACCCAGGCCTGCTTTTTGCGAACTGCTTCATATCTGCTGCAGACCAGACCTTGGGGCAGTTCTACTATTTGCCAGTACTGAGGACAGGTCTGCTTTAGACAAGGTCTATGGATGGACATGTCTGCTTTTGACCAGTTCTCAGTTACAGTGTAAACATATATTTGTTTCTATTTTTTGATAGGCAGACAGGTGTATATTTGTATTCCCAAAAAAAGGAAATCATCAATTGCAGTCCTGATCACAAGTTAATTTTAGCTTGAAGCAGGGCAGATAAAAAGTTTAGAACGTGCATGGTAGATATTAACTTGTGTGCAGATTTTGTTTCGAAGTTAACTTCATTAACGAGCTTAGTAGGGGATCTTACCAAAGTTAACTTGGTCAGCAGGCTTGAAGAGAATCCTATGGCAATATCTGTTTTGCTTGAATTGTGTAGTAAGACCGATCAGAGCAGTCACCAAACCTGTTGCAAGTTGGTCAACCTTTCTGCTCATCAAGATAAAGCCCCAAACAACATCGTTTTTGTGAATTTGTGTATAAATCACATTACATAAACTGTTTAATCAATGAATAAGGTATTGACAATTCACTTGGAAACTCAACATATACCTCCACAAAGGACGAAATCCTGGATAATCATAAGTCTGTTATATGTTCCTTTGGAATTTCAACCAAAGATAAAGAATTGGATCTTCCTTCAATGTATTGGATACCTAAACTACATAAGTGTTCTTACACACAACGTTATATTGCTTGGTCTTCTAAGTGCTCCACGAAACTTCTTTCTAAATTATTATCTGTTTTATCAGCAATGAAAGAAAAAACAAAGAAAAGAAGTTAGCAGTATCCTTTAATTTCACTTTCCGCTATACAGATGATGTTCTTGCACTAAATAATTCAAAATTTGGTGACTATGTTGAACGCATCTATCCCATCGAACTTAAGATAGAGGATACAACAGATACAGTTAAGTCTGCCTCATATCTTGACTTACATCTAGAAATTGACAATGAGGGTTGGTTGAAAACAAAATTTTACGACAAAAGAGATGCTTTCAGCTTCCCAATTGTTAACTTTTCATTTCTATGTAACAACATTCCAGCAGCGCCTGCATACGGAGTATATATCTCCCAGTTGATACGATATTCCAGGGCTTGTGTTTCCTATCATGATTTCCTTGATTGAGGGTTGCTTCTCACAAGGAAGCTATCAAACCAAGAGTTTCAAGTGGTGAAGTTGAAATCATCACCTCGTAAATTTTACGGACGCCATCACGAGTTGGTTGACCATTATGGAATATCTGTTTCACAGATGAGAACGAATATGTTCCAATTGTCGTAACTACAATCTCACCCCCTTCCCCCGAATGTGACCTACCGAATTAGACAAATCATAAGTTTGTAATTGCATGAGCAACACGACGGGTGCCACATGTGGAGAAGGATCTGCGTACCCTTCCGGAACACTTGAGGTCACCCCAGTTTTTGGTGGGGTTCGTGTTGCTCAGTCTTTGGTTTTCTATGTTGTTTTGTGTACTGTTGTTTGTTTGTCTTTTTCTTTTTCTTTTTTAGCCATGACGTTGTCAGTTTATTTTTCGACTTATAAGTTTGAATGTTCCTTTGCTATGCCGTACTCACTTGAATATACACACTCAAATCTTAAACATGTATACCGGCTTTCGTGCTTTTTTTAAGTTATGTAGACCAGTCTAAATACTCGGGTCCACGAATGTTCATCAGACAATAGGAAATAGGTTTGTGATAAAACATGACTTAAAATAAACAAAAAGGTAAAATAACAAAAATTTGGAACTCCAAAGAAAATTCAAAATAGAAAGTCCTTTATCAAATGGCAAAAAAAAAGCTCAAAAACATCAAACAAATGGAAAACAACTTTCCTATTCCTTACTTGGTACAGGAATAATGACTTTTAACATGTTTAAATATCTATAGAGACTTTGCTTGAATAGTTGTCCAATTTCAAAATATTTAATTGTGGTTATTTTTCCTCAATAAAATAAAAAATCTTTACGTTTAAAATTTTGTTTTGAATTGATGTACTTATTGCATTGTACTTGAAATTATATGGGTTTTTTTGGTATTTAAAATTTGCATTTGTTAACAATCCGGTTTTTGGTGTTTTCTTTGCTTTGTTTTGTGGAAGGGTGTATGTCTTTTCGTTGTTACTAGGTTTTTTTTACACGGCATTTTCAGTTTGTTTACGATTAATGAGTTTGAATATCCCTTAAGTATCTTTCGAGTCTCTCTTATCAGATTTTAATGTTTGTAGAGTGTAGGCGAATGGAAAATGTTTTGTCTGTTTCAATATTTATTATGTACTCAGTTAACGATACGTATTTTGGCCAGTATTTCCTCGAAGGCCAAGTAAAATAAGACTTGCACTTTACAAAAATACAGAAAAAGCAATTTGTTATGTTCTGCCGAAACATTGTAATTTAGAACTGATAACAACTGAGTGAGAATAATGGTTAAAGAAATCTAAGTGGGTAAATTGTACGACGTTACATGTGATGTACTGTTGTCTTTTGAAACTCGAACATCTATTCAATCATTCTCGAGATAACGTTTAGATGTTCTATTACTCTAAAGTGTCAAATCGTATCGGATTTCATCTGAATTTATATATTATATCATCTAGCTTTGATCTGTTATGTTAGAGTGATTAATCTTTTTTGCCATTTGTAAACCTTTATGTAAATGTATTTTATATAAATGTCCAGTTTTATGACATAATATATAAACGCATAACCGTTTATCACATTTCATATCCTTTTCAAATAATACATATATTGTTTGTGTAATTTTCTTCTGCGTTACTAATAATGAAAAAAGCAAAACTGTATATTTGGAAATATACAATGTCATGGAATCTTGGTTATACGGCATCTACCCTTTTTATTCCCATTTTTTTATCCAGCTTTCTGAGGCAGTTGCTATTCGAATGACATGTGGTGCACCGGTTTTTGGTGGGGATTGTGTTGCTCAGTCTTTGGTTTCCTTTGTTTTGTTTTGTATACTGTTGTTTGTCTTTTGATCTTTTTATTTTTTTTTTTGCCATGGCGTTGTCAGTTTATTTTTGACTTGTGAGTTTAAATGTCAATTTGGTTTTGGTTTTTGCCTCTCTTTTAGTAATTGAGGAGTATGTCTGTTCGTCATACAGTCCCACTTTTGTATCAACTACTGCTCCTACACTGCACGATATAGTTGTTTAATAATTTCACAGAATATTACTCATCTAGTGAACTTTTACACCGCCTATTTCATTTCTTCATCGGTATGATTTGTGAGTTTACATTGGCATGATACACTACAGTACACATTTTCCTCTTAAGCTCCTTCTCGTTTCTGTTTTTTTACGATTTGATGTCGTTGTGTACCTCTTATTTTGTTTTTGATCCGAAATCATTTTTGGGAATTAAATGAAACCCTTATACTTCACTCGAGTTTAACCCTTTTTTGATTCGACCAATTTCAGCAAACATTTTCATATGTGTTCTGTTATTGTGGTATTGTGTGGTATGTTGTCTTTTAATTGAAGGTTGATTAACAAACAAAATATTATATTTGCGTACCCTCTTTACTGCAAATTCAAGTTATCAGAAGACTGGTTTTGTGATCACAATAGCCATACTACAAATGGAGAAATTCTGTTGTTAATATTGATGGATTTGTCTATACTTTAAGGTCCAGTTTGATCATAGAGCTCCCCAAGTATTTAATTATATATAGAGCATATTGGGGTTTATTTTTGGCCGTTTTGAGCGTTCCTGATAAAGGTAGATCTATAAAGATCCTTCGGAAGCACCAGATCAATAAATTTTTATTTTCACTTATTAAAATAAAATGCATTTGTATGCATACACTACAAACCAGTAAAAGTCTGAAATGGCCTATATCTGTACTCGACTGTACTGATTTTTACTCGACCAGTCTGAATTGGTCTGAAATTTACTTGATAATACTCGACTGTAGTCTGAACCATACTTTACAGTCTGAACTTGTACTCGACGTTTACTAGACCAGTACTAAACCATTTTATATGAGTCTGAACCATACTCGACATAATCTTAATCTTTCTTGAACAAGTCTGAACCATACTCGACTTAGTCTGAACCATACTCGACCAAGTCTTAAACAACCTAGACCTGTTTTTTGTATCTATCTATTGTATTTCATCAATTCAGGAACTGTTATACATATATATATATATATGTATGTATGTATGTATAACAGTTCCTGAATTGATGAAATATACAATGTATATCACATTTAAAAAAAAAATAAAACAAGATGATCAAAGAAAGTTCCTGGTTGGATTAAAAAAATATCATGTAATAAATTAAGTTTTCATCAAATGAATTTTTATATACATGATATCATGTTCACATTGCTTTATGTACATCAAAAATACCAGAACTTTCAACCATAATATCAAATATCTTAAATGTTATTCAAAATTGTTTTTTATCAAAATATATATAAAATAGTATATAAAGCAACTTAATAAATGTTCACATTGACACCTTTGTTTTGTAAAACCAAGAGTTTGATATAATAATAATAATAATATAACTTTCATAGCAATCCTTGATAACCTTTTAAAAAAGGAAATGTATTCCAAAGTTGCAGTAGAAATTTATTTTAATTAGATTTAAATATGTTTTGTCAAAATTAAAGACTTGGCATACAAGAAGCACTTTAATAAGGTTTAATTACCTTAGTACAAAAAAAGAAAACCCTATATTTCTTAAACTCGTGTATTACTTATCTAGTGAATTCAAAAGGCCTTGTGATTTAAGTTTTAAAGAATGTTGTAATTTTCAATGGGTGTAATCAAAAATTTATTACTCTCTGACCAGGTATGATATTTTTAATCAGTGTACCCCAAGCAGGATATATTACTTTATAGTTTACCCCTAATCAGAAGAAAATTTTTATTCATTTCTTTAATTTTTTATCCCTTTTTAAAATATATATATATCCCAAATTATGTTAAGAATAGATATAGTTTTGATATATTATAATTAAGGTTTAACAATGTCAGTGATTTTGTTGGCTGTTGTTACCTCATTAAAAAGATAGTTATATATAACTGTTGTATGTAAACATGAAACCTATGTAGTTTTTATTTAGAAATTTAGGAAAATCAAGTTTTTGTTTAAAAAAAAACATATGCCAAACAAAAAGCACATTTATAAGGTTTTATTACCCTCAGTCATGTCAGTATAGGTGTGGTTTTCAGGTAAGCAAAGTTTTTCTATTTATTAAATACATACATGATCACAGTGGTGTAACCATACATACATGATCACAGTGGTGTTCCCATACATGTATAATCACAGTGGTGTAACCATACATGCACGATCATAGTGGTGTTCCCATACATGCATAGTCACAGTGGTGTAATCATACATACATGTATGATCACAATAGTGTTTCAATACACAGTAGAGTGTGTGTTGTCAAAGGAAAGCCTTTTTTTTCAGAATAAAAGTAATGACAACACTGGAGTAACATCGCATGATCTTAACATTTCCATTTTCTAGAATTCTTAATAAACTCTTAATCTAAATAATACTGTTTTAACAAGACTCAGACTTTACAATTAGATAATTTAACTATCTCAATTTGATAAATCTGAGAATCATGTAAGGATGTAAAAATCTGTTTTTATATATATATATATTTATTTTATAGTGGCTTGTCAGTCAAAAAAAAAGTTATTTTAACAATTAAAATTATAAAAAGTAGAGGTTATTTGGTCGAGTATGGTTCAGATTTATCGAGTATTGTTCAGACCTTTGGTCGAGTATGGTTCAGACTGAAAAAATAGGTCGAGAGCTGGTCAAGTATTGGTCGAGTACAAGTCGAGAATGGGTTAAGACTGTTTTAGACTGGTCGAGTAATAGTTCAGACTATTTTCAATAGCAAAGATAAGGGTTAAGTACAAATCAGTACAGTCGAGTATGGTAAAGACTGAGTCGAGTAATACTAAGTAAAATTCAGACCAATTCAGACTGGTCGAGTAAAAATCAGTACAGTCAAGTACAGATATAGGCCATTTCAGACTTTTACTGGTTTATAGTGATATATGAAATAAAATTGGACAAAAATTTCAATAATATTCAATTCTCTTATGCTTTGATTAGAAATAAATTCTCCATATTTAATTTTTTTTTTTTTTTTTTTGTAAAATAGCAAGAAGACCAGTACATGGGTCCCATCTTGTGGTTCAAGTTTGAATTTATATCTATGTTTTTGTATTCGTTTAAGAAAATATCATTTAGCTTTCTTTCTAGTCACATAATTGAGCATTTTTTTGTATCACCCTAACAAAAATGTAAATTCTGTTGCACAACCTTTACCTTGAACACAAACTTGGTGATATTAACACTTTTGAATTTTGGGAAAAGTATACATTTACATTACATGTTTGTCATTTTTTTTCATATTTCAAATGAATCAATAAAACTGTTTTCGTTTCTTTAAAACGGAAAGAATATTCGCGCATTTAGAACATTCAGACAGTTCAATAGAAACAATATAACTATAATCCTGTCATATTTTGAAAACTTAAGGGGAAATGTAACGATGTCACTCACCTCTTTGATTATATGTTTTCAGTCTAACAAAAGTTCAAACTCTTGTTCAACTTTGAAAAAATAATGTTATGAAGGAAAATTAGTCAGTAAAGATAACTATATGAATTTGCAAATTTCTTTTTACAGCGAACAGAGTGATTTGAATGATGAACATGACTTTATGGTATTTCATAAATACTCAGATGAATGTACATTTGGATTGATTGGGGCTGTTTGTAAGGTATCAGGTATGTTTATCTATAAATTAATTATGATATATTTCATGAGAAATCAAAGACGTGAAAGCTACACAGCATTAAAAATTTAGACATACTCATTCGGATTTTTTAACTGTTGGTAGTTATTCATTTCAGTGTAGTGTTATAGTGTAGAATGTATTGTTTTGGGTCTTGATTTGTCAGGGAAAATTTCAGGATTCATTGTATATTATTGTATTTTGTATTGCATCTGTTAAAACCAGAACTTGTGAATTGTGTATAATTTCATCTGTTTGAGTGTATTATTCTGCGTTGTGTTTCTGATGAACATAGATTTCTAGATTGCTGAATACTAACAAAAAAAACAATTTTAATCTAGCCACCTGCTCATTACATTTAACCCCTGTCACTGGTCACCGTTGTCTCTTCTTTATTGATCAAATGTTCATTTGTGCAAGTTTAGTTGTTTTTGTTTTCTTTTTAGGAGACAATAGTTCGTTATATGGCGGAAGGCATCATTAATTGAAGGTTGTTTGGCAATCCTTATTATTGTTTCTGTTACTGTCTAATTTATATGTACTGTAAACATCTGTATCTTATTATGAATGCGGAGATTAATTGGATGATGGAGACCTCGAGAAAACATGTGCCCAACTTAATCAGTTGTCCCTTTTTTATATTGACAAAATGTTGTATTAATTTCGTTTCATTTGTATGGTCCTGTGCATACATGCTATAATAAGAAAAACGTAATATGGAATAAAGTTGGTACAACCTTACTTTTTTTAGTGCAAAGTTTTACTTGGATTTTGTGTATTTTATTGATCAATGGACGAATTCAGTTTTATTTCAATTTTCATCCTGTCATTGGATAAGGGTCAACACAACACATTATTTCACCGGAGGTATTTCATCCGATTATACATACATATTTTAATATTGTACCAAACATTTATTTTGATTTCTTTGTAAATTAAAAACGCAAGATTGGTCGATAAGTTTACTGGTATTACTTTGTAAAATGTCGAACATATCCGATAAATAAAAAAAATATTGCATCTTGACCGATAAAGCATTCTATTTTTTCTCCTTAAAATTTTGTACGCAATAGAGAGGATCCAAATAAGCAAACTAAAGATAAAACAAGTTGACGGAAATGGACATTGCATCCGTACTGCAAGCATCATGGCTACAGTAATTGGACGAAGTATAATCAATGTTGCTAAAATATTTAATACTACATTATTACTCGCAAGCTCGTTCATTTTGATATACTGCTCGGGACAAATTTCCTCAATATAAGTACAATAAACTTATAATTATATAAAAGCTGTAAATAATATTTTGCACAGAATATAATAAAAACTTTTTTAAAAATTGACCTGGAAAATGGAAACCTCTTTTGTATGAAGTAACATTTGTGTCAAGGATATATACTTTTACGATTTGTCACGCGTTTAATCCTCACATCAGAGATCCAAAGGGATTAATAACAGACATGCTAATATTTATTCATACGAAAAACTCATTAGAAAAAGTGAAATCAGAACATTTGATACTTTCTTTGTTATTAGAAAATATAATACGACACATTGTTTAAAGGTTATTGAAATGAATTTCATGATTTCCTTTGTTTTTACTAGTATTTACATACATGTACAAGTCTGTATATGACATGTTCATTTTATGACTAAAGTTCGAAAAGAAGAACAAATTAAGGGAAATGTCTCAAATCATATCCAACTGAGTAAGACATCACGTGACTTTGGTGACGAAGCAAACCGCCATTTTGTGTCATTTTGTCCCATATAAAATGCAAAGGTGCTTCAATAAAGTTCAAATTTCTCATTTATCTGACCCGTTTTCTAACTTTTGCAGCTATATTCTTGGTATTCGAACATATTTCTACCTAAAAATGTTGGTCCTGGTAGTTAAATTTTTGATCAAATTACGAACCTGGAGATTTGTAAAAATCGTACTTTTTCTCGTCATTTCCCCGTTGACTCAATGGTAAATCTAGCGACCCCATGTCTATTTGTACATCAAATTCAAAATTCCGTAGATAAAAGTAATACTTTGCAGCTATATTGAAAACATTAACACATATATCTAGCTAAACAGGCTACTTTTAACAGTTTAAATATATGGGAAATTACGTCCCACATCGATTTAAAAAAATTTCGGGATTTTTCAATTGGCGGATTTGTTTGGAAGTGTCGCATGTATTTTATACATCTTGTATTTTTCATGCAGAATTTGTGCTGTTTCTGTTATTTTATTCGTTGATATTCTGATATGTTTGATTTCTAAATTTCTTGATATAAGTTATTTCAAGTGTGAAGTGAAAAAAAAGTTACCACTGAAATTTAAAAAGAAAAAAATTTTTCATTTTTTTAAATATTTTTTCCCTTTTTATGTATAATTTATCTTTATAAAAAAAGATAATATATTCTTTTTAGAAAAAAAATATTTTCGTCTCGAGAGAGAAATAAACCATGCACAACAATAGATCAATGCTATGTACCTATAAAAGTTAATGTCCCTTTAAAGTTTCTATGACCAATATGAGCAATAAACGAACAGGTTAACTCAGATTTAAGTTATAATGTTACATAACAACAAATTGTCAGGTGATGTAAAGGAATCGTTTCAAACAAAATACCATCAGGTGACATTAACATCCTGTCTATACACAAGTTTTCTAGAATGTAAAAAAAAGATAATTCTCTTTCCCGTGTACACTACCGAAGAAATATATATCATAAAGAACTTTAAGAAAATATAAATATTATGAAAAATTCTTCGATAAGTTGATTTTTCTTTAAAAAAAACAAATATTAATGTTTCACGATAATTGTTTGAAAAAAAATACTGTATTTCAAATTTTATATTTAAATTTTTTTTTATTTCATAGAAAATTAAACGATACTTCATTGCATATGATTTTTGTCATTTTTTTTTTTAATTCAATATTTTAAGCAAAATCCAGGCATTAAAAAATCAATATTGAAATTTTATTTATGTTATTGCATACATTTAACATTGCAAACCCGCCAATATTCATCGACAGAGTTATCTGTCCTGAATAGAACTGATATACATTTTTTAGTTAGGTATGTTATATTTTGCACGAATCCAGGATAGTTCATTCCTTCCGGAGCACCTACAAAATGCATCTGCGGAAGCTTTATTTTCAGTGTTGTTTGGTGGGATATTTAAAATATATATATGAAAGTGTCAAATACATAATTGCAAAAACATTCAATTTAGGAAAAAAAAACCAATAACTTCATTATCGTGCGTGCAAAACCTTTGGACTGATCTCCATTCAGTATGTTATTGGTCAAAACTTTAGACATCGTAAACTAAAAGGTTTGACAGCACAAAACACAAAAGGGCATAAAGAAAACAGCAAAAACATTTTACGGTCAACGTTATCTTAGGGAAGTGGTAAGAAGAAGACATAAAAGACATACTATATTCTTTTCAAGTGAATATTCTAGAGTCTGAAAGTCCAACAGGATAAGGTGAAATAAAAACGTATGATACCAAATTCCGTATGCGCAAGATTCCGATACCTACGAAAACAAAATTTAGAAAGACAAAGAACAAATAAATTTAAAAGGGTTAAAACAAAAAACCGTAGTTGTCATAATGTCATTTAGGCCTTAGGGTGTTCCAACCTTAGTTTGTAGTACAATTACATAATTTTGAATTAGATTCTTACAAATGAAATGTACCGTTTAAATCATGTTTATACCGAGTTTTGTACATGTATGTGGAGTTCCGAAAAACAATACATATCGAATCTATATTGAGTGTGTGTACGAAAATTTATTAAAATGAAATAATGTAAATTGATGTAGAACAATTATGTGAACAATCGCTATGTTATTTTAAGACGCCTGTCAAATCAAAATGGTCTTTTTTGGAGATAAGTTATAAATAAATCAAGTATGTATGACGTTTATTTCCAACGAACACAAATTGGATATATTCTAGAAATATGGAATCGTTAAAATTATGTAAGAGATATGCATGTTAAAGTGTATTAAAAAAAAATAATGCAAATCAATGTATTAACGCGTGTTTCAACAATTGTTAAAAATGAACGCCAGTCAACTATCTATATCATACACTGCAAACGAAATGATTTGATTTAGAAATAAGGTATAATCTAGAACAAAAAATAAAATCAATGATCATATAATTATATTGGATGATATTCAAATGTTAACACATCATAAATGTAGCTTGCAACATATTTTAAATATAAGTATACATCAAAATAATCCAAACACAAATGGCGGTTCATCCTTTTGATAATAGGTGAATGTTAGTAAATAGATAATCAACCGTTTCCTTTTTCTTTTCCTTTTCCATTCAACAAAGTTAGTAAAGGGGCATTCAAAATCATAAACTGTGCAGACTAGGCAATACAAAAAAAAAGACGAATGCACAAGTTTACAAGAACACGGAAAAGTAAAGATTGAGCAACACGAACCCAAATAAAAACGGGGATGACATAAGCTCAATTAGCTGGGGAAGAAGTTTGTTTTCACTAGCGGCACTCGTCGTATTGATCACGACAAGTATCCGGCGATTAGTCTAATGTGTTGATAGGCAATAACAAGGAAAGGAGACCACCATTCTTGCTTTAACAATTGAAAACTATCCGTGTCAATCTGTCAATCACAATAATAACATATAAAACCAAACCAATTAATGATTATGTTTTTGTTCAATAATGGTCTACCTTTAGTTGGCTTCATTTGGTTATAATATGCTGTGGCTGACCTGCGTAACAGGTGTCCTCTTTTGTCGTAAATAAAAATGATTAATTAAAACATCGTAGAATAATCTTTTGTCCTCCAAACCCCAAAAATTAAACACTTGCTTTCTTGCTATCTTAATTTCCAAAATGTCGTGTGTTCTATTCTACATTCTTAATTTCCCTCGCTAAACAGTGACCCCAAACTTATTTGTAGACTAGGTCTACCAAATTTCTATTTTTCAACTTAACATAAATCTTTAGAAAAAACATGAACTAGTTTCAGGACTTGAAATAAAATCTTTGTGTAATTTTACCAATAATGTACGATTCCGCTCTTTTCCTTTTACTCTCTATATTTTTTGCATATGGAAAATTTACAAGTAAATTATTCAAACACTAAAATTCAGAGAAAACAAAATATGAAAATCATTGATCAGTTATGTGGTCCTTTAAATTACTGTCAGATATTTGGTTCTTATGGCATGATTCTAATATTTTCTATAGCATTACATGCCATGTAGCTGTAAGAATCCTTGAGCCACTAAGGAAAGAAAAAACAGGTTTGTTCATTTCAATGTGCCATTTATAGATAAAAGCTTTTAAGTAAGTTTTTTCTATAAGCATGTTTATGACGTAATTCAAGCTGGTAATGTAATATCATGATGTTAATGTGTCATGCTTTATGTTTCAAAATAAGAAATAAAATTATGTTAAAGCCTTTTTTGTTCATAAATAAATGACTTATGTCGATTATATGAAAAAAAAATTCCTTATTGCCTTCCTGTAGAACATTTAATGCTCTGGTCATATGTATTTTTTATGGTGCCCACTTGTCAAAAGAACACCAGTTTCCGTTCTTAAAAGAAATGTGTAGTCCAAAGTACTTATAATGAAAATGAACTTTTTTTTATAATTTACCAGTCAAAATCCAACAATTCAATATTCGAGTACCGGTTTATATTAAAGTAGATCGACATATTCAAATCTCGTTAACCGGTTTGGAAGAGACAAATCAAGGTTTTTAACAGAAACTTGAGGAATCTCATGAACTCCAAAAGGAGTGACACCGAGTACGTCGACAGAGTAAGCGTATCCAGCTATCCATACGTCAACCACCATGCGAATTGAAACTTAGTAAAAATATCACAATCGGGAATAGGACACAATCGGTGAAATAGCAGATCAGACAACTATTCTATTCTATAACAGCACTGTCACAAACTCTATAATATAACAGCACTGTCACAAACTCTATGCAATCAGTAAATTGTATTGTCAATGACTTCACCATTTACTGCTTTAAAACGTTAAACATATTCGAGGCATTGACCTCAAATAGGTTCTTGCATTTTTCCAAGTTAGTTATGGTCTAATATCATAGATATATAGGATCTTGCTGACGTAATCTTACAGCATGTAGAAGTTGATCCCACAAGTGCTCGCTCATATTTGTATAAGACCAAAATCTGGCCAGAAAAATGTTTGAATGCAGTGACTTTCGCACAATGTAGATATGATAAAGGAGTCTGTTTACTTGTATTATTTGGTTGTTTAAGGCCATGAAAAGGAACAACGATACATCTTCTTTCGTTGTTGTCAATATAGTGGTCTTCTATGCGACTGTCATACAAGTGAGGGGTTTAGCTAGCTATAAAAACA
This sequence comes from Mytilus californianus, assembly GCF_021869535.1. Taxonomy (NCBI): domain Eukaryota; kingdom Metazoa; phylum Mollusca; class Bivalvia; order Mytilida; family Mytilidae; genus Mytilus; species Mytilus californianus. Next base: position 3,640,586 of record NW_026262581.1, read on the forward strand.
TAATTTTCTACATGAGGAAATGCCTGTACTAAGTCAGGAATATGACAGTTGTTTTTCCCTTCGTTTGATGTGTTTGAGGTTTTGATTTTGCCATTTGATAAAGAACTTTCCGTTTTGAATTATCCTTGGAGTTCCGTTTTTTGTTATTTTACTTATTTCGTACAACTTCATCTTTTTGGAAATTCTGAAAAATACCGTTAGATCTCATCATGCAATATCAGACCCTAGAGGAAACCACATAAACGTGATTGAGTTTGGTTGATTTATGCAGCGGCTGTTCTTTATTGTATAAACTTACCATCAGAAGTGTAAATTTTTTACTTTGAGTAATAAACATCGTATTTTGGAACGCAAAATTTGGATAAACAAAACACTATCAAATCGTCTATCAATATTGTCTTTGCATGTTCACTACAACAGGGACATAATATATATGAGACAGGAATGTGTTATACATAGGCGCAGATATTGTTAGAAACGGGAAAAACTAAAAGGGATTTTTTGTTCTGTTTATATTGCTACGAAGTCTAGTTATGGAAGAATCATATTAATGAAAAGATTGTAATGAAAATAGAGACTTTGAATTATCTTGTCTGCATATCATTCTTTTAAAAAAAATTCCTTTTAATAGTTTATCATCCACCATTTTCTACATAAGGAAATGCCTGTACCAAGATAGGAATATAACAGTTGTTTTCCATTCGTTTGATGTGATTGAGCTTTTGAATTTGCCATTTGATAAGGGACTTTTTTCTTGGAGTTCGGTATTTTGTTATTTTATTTTTTATCCAGAAATTAATGTCACAAATAATAATGCAAATATGCCATGTGTTTTTTTCATTTTCTAAGTTAGAATAAAGAATTTACAATATTTGAAGCTGTAACAGTTATTTATAATCATACCATACACAGTATATTTCGTGAAAGTAATCAAATGTTAAGCTTATCATTGTGTCAGATTGGGGATTATTTAAAGCTAGAATAAATAAGGAATTCATAATAAGTAAACATTATTAATGCGATCGATGTCGTTAGGCAGTGTGTACTTCTTCCTTGAAATGGTAGAGTTGGGCTTTGATTTGTCTTATAATATTTTGATTTCCTGTGTCCTTTCAATGAACTTGTCTTTTAAATTGAGATTCCGTTTCTTGAAATTCAGACAAAAATTCATGTAATTACTATGTTAGGTTTTAATTAAAAACAGTTGTTTATCGTGAACACATTTCTGTTAATGTTTACTCTCATAATATCGTTTGAGGATGTACAAACATCGATAAACTCTCCAAAATTCCCAATAAAACCTGTTTTTTAATCTTCACTCGGAACAAACACGAGGATATTAATGGAAATAATACTCGCTAGACAATTTACAATGATAAGTCTTTAAGGCAATAATATAGCGTTAAGTTTTATTTAAACACTTGCATAAGTTCATAAAATTGAAAAATGCTATGTAAGTTATTGACTTATATCATAACTATTAGGATGTGGCTGATGTATTAGACGAAAATTTGGCCAGGAAAATGTTTGAAAACTGTGGCGTTCGCACAATGAAGTTGTGATAAAGGAGTATATGCACTGGTATTATTTTGTTGTTTAAGGTCAAGAACAGGAACAACGATACATATTATTTCGTACAACTTCATCAATATAACAATGATACATAAAAGCTAAACTTTATCATCGACAACATTTATTGAGTTATGTGGATTGATATTTGAACAGACAGTCGGTATTTCAATGGGTACAAATTGTCCCCCTACTGGCCAACTAGTGTTTTACTCTTATAAGGAAGAAATTATAAATAACCTTCTCAAAATAAGAAAGAATAAGCATCTTACAACAAAGTCATACAAGTGAGAGGTTTAGCGCTACAAAACCAGGTTCAATCCACCATTTTCTACATAAGAAAATGCCTGTACAAAGTCAGGAATATGACAGTTGTTGTCCATTTGTTTGATGTGTTTGTGCTTTTGATTTTGCCATTTGATTAGGGGCTTGACGTTTTGAATTTTCTTCGGAGTTCAGTATTTTTGTGATTTACCTTTTTTTCAGATGTATTGGTGATGTCCGATCACTCAATACCCCACAATGGAGTCAAGGCTTGCATCTCATATATCCCAGTAAACTTTATCTTTTCTCAATACTGACACAGTTGGACGACGTCAAACTAGAATATATGACAAACGTGATGATTTCAACTTTCCAATCGTCAAGTTCCAATTTCTCAGCAGTAACAAACCATCCTCGCCATCATCTGCCGTATACGTATCTCAAGTAATACGTTACGAACGTTTATTCTATTATATTTAACAGGGGTTTGCTCCTGAAACAAAAACTACTCTAAAACAGTTATGAGGAAAACGACTGAAATCGACACTACATAAGTTTAAGTTTAAGAGTCACTATCACAAAGATTGGTTGACCGATACAGTGTGCCTGTCTCTAAACTCACCAGCGAAATTTTTGTTGCAGTCTTAGATCATTTGAAACCAGAATGGTCATCAGATCTGTAAAATTATCAACCGTGTCCTTTTCACCGATTGTAAAATTTAAACAGAGTGAGAATTCGCATGGCGGGTGATACATGCATAGTAGTAACAACATTACGGTACCAATGTTATTGCACCAGATGCAGAAGACGCTGGCCTTGCAACGCATCGTGTTTCGCTCCTTTTGGGGTTCTTGCGATTCCCGCAGTTTTTGATTTTTTACCTGGATTTATATCTTCCTTATAAATGTATGAGATTTAAACATCGGAAAACTTCATTTTCCTCTAATTTATTGCTGGGTTCGACGTTCTATTATTATTATTTTCAGGTTTGCCTTTAGCTGATGTGTTAGAGGTATTCGGGGAATATTTCCTTACGTACTGTATGCGACATGGGTATGATAAAATGCTGAGGACACTTGGAGGAGATTTCATATCATTCGTTCAAAATCTGGACTCACTTCATGCATTGTTGTCTATGACTTACAAAAATATATCAGCACCATCTTTCAGGTTAGTTTATTTTCTTAAAGGGGCATTAGCTACGAGATTTAAAAAAAATCAAAATATCACTTGCAAGTGAATAATTCGACCTCATTGAATCCGTATTCATGTGACCTTCAATTTAACCCCTCAGCTAGAGATGGGTTACGCATGAATTAGGCGTGTTCAGTTATTAAAAGGAAAAGAATGTCAACATTAAAAGTGAAACAAGGGTTAGCCATTTGATTGACTGATTCGATCGACAAAAACTCATTCTTATACGGGTAAAAACGATGATTAACATATATCTTAACCTATAATATGAAATCAAACAGACCTAGAAAAATCCAATTGCACGAGTTTGCTATATATTTATATCTATATTTATGTTTATATCGGGTTATATGACCGTCGGCTGTCTTCGGAGGAGGTCACCGTGATGGTTAATTGGATGGCGTCTAGACTAAAATACACACGAAATGCTGATACATATTATCGAGCCCATGCATTGTAAATTGTTTATTTCAGACTTTTTATAATTAAGATATACGTTTTAGTATGTTATAAATCAAATATGAGAATTTGAGTCAAATCGGTGAACATGAAACAGCTAATGCTCCTTCAACTATCTAAATTTTTATTCTAAATCAATTTTAGTGATATTTTGAGTATGTCAGCTGGAAAACAAAAAATATAAATGAAAGTTTATACCATTATTTACGAAGAAATGGAGCTACAACAAAAGAAGATGAACTTTAACGATCATAAACATAGTGGCGGGTAGATGTCTCATTGGCGACCATCCAAATCTCCTTATTTTTATTTTTTTTTCATATTTCTCCATTGATATGACATGATAAGTGACGTTAAAACGATTGCATATATAATTGTAGTGTTAGAATAGCGTGACCCAACTGTAAACATGGGAAAAAAGTATTGTTGATTGTACTTGACATTATTTAAACTACTTTTTAAGGTGTGAAAGAGAAACTGATGGTTCTGTTACGCTTCACTACTACACGATAAGGCCAGGACTATATCCTATTGTCTTAGGTAAGTTATTTTAACACTACACATTCAGATCCGGGTCATTGTAGTACTGTATAGTATCATTATCATATGTAAGTTACTCCAATATTGCAGAATAAATCTATGTTCCTATTACACAATCCGACCAAGTCCGTCTCCTATTTTTAGCGTCGTTCATTAAACCATCCCACAAGGAATATAGCCTACTTTACTAAAATAATACACTTTACTACCTAGTCCGAGATTGATCTGGCATACTGTTTAGGGAAGAACTGGTTCCATTCCATTTTCACTGACGTACTTTTGCATTCATTAAGATATTGGGATCATTTCCTCATATAAAATAGAACCAAATGATCTAATCTATGCAAAACAGATTAACATGCAATATGATTAATTAAATTTGCATACTACTGAAACCATGGATAATGAGGCAAAACATGTCAATATATGCCAGTCATCGGGTCATATGCATACACTTAATCAAATTCGATCACAATTCTATGTGCAGTGGATTAAAACACACAGTCAAGTGAAAGCCTTTGTTCAATGTTTATGGATGAACATGTAGCCAATAAAGGTGGAATGAGAGAAATAAAGCTTTTATTTGTTCTAAACACTACCACACAAACTGACATTATCAAGATGCTTGATTTCTTGATTGACAACAAATTTGTTACGTTTGGAAGACGTGTTTTTCAACAGACTGTTGGAATTCCAATGGGAACCAATTGTGCCCCTCTTCTTGCCGACTTGTTTCTTTATTATTATGAGGCTGATTTCATACAGGAACTTCTTAGGAAGAAAGATAAGAAGTTAGCAATATCCTTTAACTTTACGTTCCGCTATATAGATGATGTTCTCTCACTAAATAATACAAAATTTGGTGACTATGTTGAACGCATCTATCCCATCGAACTAGAGATAAAGGATACTACAGATACAGTTAAGTCTGTCTCATATCTTGACTTACATCTAGAAATTGACAATGAGGGTCGGTTGAAAACAAAACTTTACGACAAAAGAGATGATTTCATCTTCCCAATTGTGAACTTTCCATTTCCATGTAGCAACATTCCAGCAGCGCCTGCATACGGAGTATATATCTCCCAATAGATACGATATTCACGGGCTTGTATTTCCTATCATGATTTCCTTGATAGAGGATTGCTGCACACAAGGAAGCTATAAAACCAAGAGTTCCAAATGGTGAAGTTGAAATCATCCCTTCGTAAATTTTACGGACGTCATCACGAGTTGGTTGACCGTTATGGAATAACCGTTTCACAGATGATATCGGATATGTTCCTTATGTTGTAACTACAATACCCTTCCCTTTTCACGAATGTGACCTACCGAATTAGACTATTTACCGGATTTGTAATAACATAAGCAACACGACAGGTGCCACATGTGGAGCAGGATCTGCTTACCCTTCCGGAGTACCTGAGATCACCCCCAGTTTTTGGTGGGGTTCGTGTTGCTTAGTCTTTAGTTTTCTATGTTGTGTCATGTGTACTATTATTTGTCTGTTTGTCTTTTTATTTTTGGCTATGGCGTTGTCAGTTTGTTTTCGATCTATGAGTTTGACTGTCCCTCTGGTATCTTTCGTCCCTCTTTTAGCACTGGGAGCTTAGTAAGAAACAATCAATTAAGGTAGTACAATACAAAGATTGTTTGAGCCCCAATCAGACAACTTTAAACTGATGTAATTTCTTTCCTCTAGCTCTAAAGTTCATAAATGAGGAACCAAAAGAAAGAAGAAAGATTAATCTTTTAAATGGGGATAATTTAATTATTACATAACTATAACATAATTGATTATTATGTAATTAGTTGCTAGATTCTGATGTCCACATTTGAATGAAATTAGCTTCTTTGTTATTCATAGCATCCCAAAATTTTTGTTTTGATAGATTCTTGTGTAACACAGTTTGACCTCCAAAACCGTGTCCCAGATTTTTCCTATTGTATTTCATTCTCTCATAACCCTTCAATTAATTTTGCAACCTTATTTCATAAGAAATCACTCAATTTAATTGGGTATAAAATTTGTTCTAGTGATGTTTTGGGGAATCTAAGACACGGTTTTGAAGATAACTGGTCAAGAAACAACATGTGGTAAAATCAGACATATAGGGACAGCCGTCTAGGAGTTAATTTCAATTAAAACTACATTTTCATGACAAAAATGTATGTTTCACAATTGAAGAAATAAGGATTTTCCTATTTAAACCTCATTAACTTCAATATCATCCACATATCTACCATGGGGATACTTCAGGATTGGACTTTAATCATAAATCAATTAGGGTTTGACCAGTAAGAAAGTATTCAATTTCAGCAATTCTAAATATATAAAAAAAAATGCACATCCTATGCATCAAAAACCAGATCTGGCGGGAGAAGTTATATCATTATTGACCTTGCTGTAAGACAGTTGCTACTGATATGGTCAAAACTCCGCCCACCTTGATAAACATCAACCATTGATGATCTCAAAAGTTTAATTACACATTGCATTTGTTTTTTTTCAATATGGATTTTTTATTCAATTAGTACATGTAACAATATATTTTTGTTTTTAACACTTTCCCAAAACGTAAGTTATGCATGTGTACATAAAATCATCAGTTGGTTATTTAAGATGATTCCTAAGGGGGATTTCTAGAATTATAATTGTATACAATAAAAATATGTAGTTTTGCACAAAGTAGAAGTTTCTTTCTTTTTTTTTTTTGGTAGTTTTGAAAACGAAATATTTAATTTGTGTTTACTTTTATAAGAATTCATATTTATACATTCTCCTCAAGAAAATCTGAAATAACCATCAGCATTAACATTAGCAACATTCATTGTTGTACAATTATAATTGTTTAATATTTGTACATTTATATTTGATTCCCTCTATAGCTCCAAATTATATTTTTTTTTTCTGCTGGCAGCTCCAATATAGAAATGTATTTTTATTTGAATTTCTTTATCTACTTTTTTCTATAAACCCCGAATTCAACCTCTTTTCTATGACTGTTATTTTTATAGCTGGTCAGTGGTCATAAAACTATCAAATGATTCTATTGATTAACCACTAAGTACTGCCCACATGTTCTTATTTGTATCAGACACGTGCATTTGTTTATAAAACTAATTATCATCAAAACTCATTAATAGTGCAAGATATGGAAACTTATTTTTCTTCTGAGGTTTTGTAATATTAAAAAGTAACAAAAACATCTGAAAATGAAATTTTGATAAAATGTAGTTGCTTTTGTATTGTGCTACCTTAATCACAATGATACAATCAGTACATGTCTATTCCCTTTATAATGGGTACACGTTGATTATACAATCACATTTCATTTCATTTTAGTCGCATTAGAGTAAGCAATAACTATAAGTCCCACTTTTCGTTTCTCTTGAAATTATTTGTTTTGCTTAAAACTTTGCTTTAAATGTTAATTAGTTTGAGAAAGCTTTAGTTATCAAAAGTTAAATCAGAATCTGAAATAAAAAAGGATGAAGACGAACCAAAGATTCGAAAAACCCAACTTAGTAATGATAAAATAAAATAGAAAACCAGTAGGCAACATGATTAAATCGGCGTTTCTTTCGTCTGATTAAACAAAAATACAGCGACATTAAAAAAAAATTATGTGTGATACTTACACATTAACATTGAAACTGTGCGACCATATTTTTACCTAAGTATTATTGTTCTTAGCCTAATAATCATAATCTTGTATATATACTTCAAGCGTGTAGTAAGTCTGTCATTATCAAATTGTGTAATTATATAAAAACTGCATAGAATAAAAGATCTCATATAGTTTCAAGAATGTACATTGTCAAAGTATTTTACTTTTTGTTCTCTGATGTGTATCCATGTTTTATGTTGTGTGTGTAATATATAATGTTCATTTTGCAATAGCATGTTTCTGCTTTCGCAATAAGATTTAGAAACACACCATTTTTTTCTGAAAATTACCTTAAGATCTCATCATGCTATATCAGACCCTAGAGGAAACCATATAAACGAAAGAATCTTTTTTCTTAAAAGATTGTAATAAAATCTTTAAGGTAGATGGGGTGTCTAAATTACAATCCATAGAATTTTTTAATAATTTGCCAAAATGTAGTTTATATCATGCTTTTTTAAAAAAAATAATAAAAAGAATGGGTCACGGGGCTTATTTTCACGCTACAGGTTGTGCAAAATTGACAGATTTTGTATAGATTATGCATGGAAAACCCAATTTTCTGCCATAAAACGAAAACTACACCATAGAATTTTGAGATAAAATATGAGAAGATAGCTCAAATATTATGCTTTAAGATAAGAAAAAGAAAAAATGGGGTCACCGGACCCGTTTTCATGCTACATAATAAAATAGGGAAATTCCTAACACATTCTATTGTAAAAATAACTTTATCTGAATTATCTGCCCTTACATTTGAGTTGCCTCCCCTTATGTGGCAAAGTTGGAAAAAATTGAATAAAACAAAAGTTTTCTGTTTTTTTGTAAAATACAACCATAAATATGATAAAACATGTCATTTTCTGTATTGAAATGAAAATTCTTACACATGAATTACCTACTACTCTCAAAATTTGCACATTTTCTTAATGATTTAGACCGATTGTTTTATGGTATTTCAAAATCCAAGATGGAGGAAGACACCCTATCTACCTTAAATGGTTTTACACTAGTAATTTTTGGGACTCTTTATAGCTTGCTGTTCGGTGTGAGCAAAGGCTCCGTGTTGAAGACTGTACTTTGACCTATAATGGTTTACTTTTATAAATTTTGACTTGGATGGTGAGTTGTCTCATTGGCACTCATACCACATCTTCTTATATCTCTTTAAGTTATCTTGTCTGCATTTCATTCTTTAAAAAAATTATCAATCAGTTTTATAGTGTATCAAGAGATTGATGTCCCAATTAATAATGCAAAATTGCCATGTTTTGTTTCTTCTTCCAATTTACAATATCGACTTTACAATATTTGAAGCTTTACCAGTTGATTATAGTCATGCCATAAACGATATATTTTGTGCATGTAATCAAATGTTAAGCTTTGTAATATGCGAGATTGGGGATTATATAAAGCTAGAAAAAATAACGAATTTATGTAAGTTGACATGATTAATGCGATCGATGTCATTAGGCTGTGTGGACTCCTTCCTTGAAATGGTACAGTTGGACTCTGATTAGTCTCAGAATATTTTTATGTCCTTTCCATGAACTTATCTTTTAAATTAAGATACTGTTTCTAGAAATTGAAAATAAATACGTTAAATTATGCTTTAAGGTTTTCATTGAAACAGTTCGTTTATAGTGTGAACACATTTCTGTAAATATTTACTCTCATTATATTTTCTGAGAACGTACATGCATCGATAAAACATTCCAAAATTCCCAATAAAACCTTTTTTCTAATCTTAATTCGAAACAGACACGAGGATATTAATAGAAATTATACTCGCTAGACATTTTACAATGATAAGTGTTTAAGGCATGCATATAGCGTTAAATTTCATTTAAACACGTGCATATGTTCATACTATAAATTTTCACTTCTTCGTACTATGAACATCAAAATTATTTATTTCGTTAAAATATTTCCTTTCTCTATTTGAACTATACACGTATACCTAACAACAAAATTATTTTCATTTACCCTTGTTGAAAGTAATTGCAAATGGCTGTTATTTTTGTTCAAGCATATTGTTTTGTTGATGTGGTTCATAAGTGTTTTCGTTTCTCGTTTTTTTATATAGATTAGACCGTTGGTTTTCCTGTTTGAATGGTTTTACACTATCTGTTGGGGCCCTTTATAGCTTGCTGTTCGATGTGAGCCAATGCTCCGTGTTAAAGACCATACTTTTCCCTATAATGGTTTACTTTTACAAATTTTGACTTGGATGGTGAGTTGTCTCATTGGCACTCATACCACATCTTCTTATATCTATATAACAATGAGAAATGCTATGTTATCCCAAGCTGTCTCAATAGAAACAAAATATGCACTGGGTGATTGCGGTTTGAACTAAATCGACAATAACCAATACGAAACGCAAACATGTGTTTTTAGTAAATCAGCCAATCGTATTCAAATTTGAAAATTATGATTTTTACATTGCATTGATAAATATATGTACGATGTTATGTAAGTTCCACACACATCTGAAAAAACTCTTCTTTTTTTTTTGTTTGCTTTAACGGTCGACTTATACAATGTAATATTAGCATATTATAGGAACATTGTTTATTAATAGAAAAACCAAAGGGTATGGGGTACCCATCCAAGACAAAATCAGTACATGTATCGCAAAAAATTATTAGTATGAGCTTAATTAATGTATATTTCAATTAAATTCTCATTATAGGATTAGTAAAAGCTGTCGCCCGAGATTTGTATCACCAGGCTGCCTCGGTTAAGTTTCTGAGTAAATCACAACATATTATTGAAGGAGGAAAAACTCAAGAACATGTGATATTTAAAGTACAATTAGTGGATGTCAAAGACCAAAAAAAGCAATTATCAGTTCGAAATTTGGAAGTTTTCAAACCAGCAGTTCGGGAAGGATTCCAGATTAGTGCTGATCAATTTTGTCATGCTTTTCCATATCATATCATTTTTAATGAACGTCTAGAAATTCAACAGTGCGGACGAATGATTCAAAGAGTGTTGAACTGTCCAATTTGTGTTGGAATGAAAATGTCAGAATTATTTGACATTATACATCCAATAATGAAGTTCACAATAGAAAATATCCGAACTTTTATAAATTCTGTATTTATGCTAGGAGTGCGTATCCGTAAAAATGGACATAGATTCACATTAAAAGGTAGTAGTTCTAAGGTATATTATATTGTGTTCAAGAATCATGTGTGCTTGGATAACATGTTTCATGTTCTGCATAGGGGGAGTATTTAATTATATCTTAAAAGTATAGGTCAACTGGTATCATTGCTTGTCTTTGAGCAAAAACACTCCTTTTTTTTTAATTGTACACTAAATGTTGTAGAGGCAAATATGGCTTCCGTGCATACTATATATTTGTTCTAAAATAAATTTCACTATGTACTTGGAAATCAAAACAAATAAAAATTTTAGAGTAAAAAACAAAAACGTCCTAGAAGAATAACTTCATCTTGTACGCTGGAGTAACCTTCATCGGATACGCTGGAATGACCTTCGTCAAGTACGCTAGAATCACCTACATTGGGTACGCTAGAATGACTTCTATCGATTACGCTGCATCTATCTCCCTCGGGTACGCTGGAAAAAACCTTCTTTGGATACAAGAGACTAACCTTCATCGGTCATGTTCTTGACAAAACATATAAAACCTTTGAAAGTATAAAAACAAGAGAGCCTAAGAAACAGCAAACAATTGTCTACGGTCAACTCTCCGAGGGTATCAGCGGCTCAGTGGTCGGTGCTTGATTTTATAAAATACCCTTATTAAATTCTTCATTGGAAAATTAAGAATTTTTTAAGAAACTGGGGTTCAAACTCTCTGAGGCAAAATAGACCTTAGAAAAATTTGACTATTTGTTTTTGGTCCCTTATGGTCAGATATATAGCTTAACATAATCTCTGTTTTAATATATCCCTGGCTTTCAATTGTTTAGGTTTAATCGTTCCTGATGAAGGTACATCCAGAAAAGCACTTCGGACTCATGAATTTTATAAAGCGTTGCTTTCATTTAATAAAACTGGGTCGATACAACTGCTTGGAGACTGGAAGTTCCCAAGTGTATTATCAGCTCAGTAGTCATTGCTACAGTACTGACATGATTTTACAGCGTATATATGTTTTTAGATTCGCTGTTAAAATTTAAGAAGTTATTAAGAAACTAGGGTTCCAACTCACTCAAGCAAAGTTGACCTACGATAAATTTAGCTATTCTTTTTCCATTTTTTTTTTGTCATATTGAAGGCCGTACTTTGACCTATAATGGTTTACTTTTACAAATTGTGACTTGGATTGAGAGTTGTCTCATTGGCACTCATACCACATCTTCTTATATCTATATAGCTCTCCACCTGTCTTCTCATTTATATATCCATGGCTTTCAATTCTTTAGGTATGGGCGTTCGTCATGAAGTAAATCCAGAAAGGCACTTCCTCCACACACATTTTATAAGATGATATTTTCATTTACTAGCACTTGGTCGATATCATTATCGGTGGCCTGTTAGTTTCTGGGGTGTGATTAGATCATTAATCAGTGTTTCGGTACTGACATGATTTTAGAACATACATTTTTTTAAATTACATGTAGTGTGTATATTTGACTTCCCTGTTCAACTGTCCTACTCCTGTCATTCATAAGTATTTCACTTTGAAATAAAAAAGTGAAATAACAAAAATACCGAACTCCAAGGAAAATTCAAGACGGAAAGTCCCTTATCAAATGGCAAAATCAAAAACTCAAATGAATGGAAAACAACTGTCATATTCCTGACTTGGTACATTTGTAATTTACGTCACAAAATGCAAGATTAGTCTCTTGTAAAACGAAATTTAGCTGTTAATGAAATTTAAACTTGTATACAGTGTCGTTGTTTTAGCAGTGTCCTTTAAAGCCTGAGTTTTAGACAAGACTAAACAAAATACCCATTTCAATAAAATAAGATATGGTTTATATTCCAATGAAACAGCCCCAAGGATGATAGAAATTAAAAAGAGACGTAGAAGTCAACAAACAGTTTTGACACAGTACACAAGTGACAGAAGTTCCTAAATTGATTAGTCCTAATGTTCAAACTCGTCTGAGATATAGCTGATGTGAAACTTCGACACATTTTTCATTATAACGTCAAAACGAGATGGCTTGCAGTGTTGATTTCTATATTATGTACATTTCAAAGTGGCGTTAGGGAAATACAACTGATGTCTGTTAACTAGTCTAATATATTGTTAATGCTAACCTTTGCACGGATTTACTGACAAAAGTATTGAGCTGAACCAGACTCGAAGGACAATTCCTTAACTTGTTTGCTTCAAAAACATTTTTTTCAATGCAAGTATATTCATGATTAATTTATTCATTTAAGGGCAGATGATATGGTTAGAAGATATAAAACATATGATATTTATCAGTTCTCCGAGAATTTCAAGCCTAACAGAGTTAATGGAAATGAATGTATTCTTGTCGGACATACCTCTTTATGACGTCACACGAGAATTAGTATTGCTGAATCAACAGAGAATTGCAGAAATCGACGTTGCGTAAGTATTTCTATTCAATAATCAAAACATTTAATCCGACCTATAGTTGATTTTGCTGTTGATCAGTAACAAAAGCATGTGATGATTAAATTTGACCACGACGTAAACTGAATCACCAATTTTCTGTCAGAAGATTAAATCAGCAAAACATCCCTGGCACAAACATTTTTTGACACAGGAAAAATTAAGTCGCAGATTGGAAAAGAGACTTGATAGCCATGAGTAATATAAAGTAAAATAACAAAAATACCGAACTCCAAGGAAAATTCAAATCGAAAAGTCCCTTATCAAATGGCAAAATCAGAAGCTCAAACACATCAAACGAATGGAAAACAACTGTCATATTCCTGACTTGGTATAGGCATTTCCATATGTAGAATATGGTGGATTAAACCTAGTTTTATAGCTACCTAAACTCTCGCATTAAAATTCCATTATATTATATTATATGATATCTTCATTTACTATCTAGATTAAAGGTACCATCCACAATAATACCGAAAAGGCTTTTTTTTATGTAAATTTACGAGGAAATTATTTTAAAGATAAAGTATATCTTTCTGATGAGTTTGAAAACAAGCAGTTTTTCGACTTTTTTCTATATGGTAATGTTTTGTTTGGTTAAATCATAAAGAAGTTCTTTTTTTACACTAGAATACAAGATATAATTATTCAATGTACCCACCTTTATATTAAAAAATTCCAAAACACACAAAAAGTCACCTTCCACCACTAACATTTGTACGTAATTTTACCGATCAGAATAAAATTTTTTTACAAATCAAGTTATACTCCCATTTTGAATAGATGTGGTGTTACCCCTTGTCAGACAGCCCAAAAAATTTAAATGTCGCATTCAAACGCTTACAGAAAAGAATAGTTTAGGCTCTTGTACTTCAACACAGATTTTGTCATCTTCGAAAAGAATACAGTGAAAGTCTCTAGTAAAACTTAACAATCTTTAACCGTACATTTAGATGCCAGTCAGAATGCATTAGAGCAATCGAATGCAACTTATAACCATTTAATGACCAATTCGACGAATGTCACTAGTGCATCAAGAACTGTTACTAGTTCATTTTTGGAGATTCTATGTTAAATCCCCTATTTTATGACTCGTCTAAACTAGAGCCTGTTGTTTCTGGCGGCGTCGGTGGCGTCAACAATTGTCAAAGTTTATGTTTAGGTGATTTAAAATATCTACATTGGAAAAATAATGATATCTGGTAGGCAATAGTATTAGCATTGGTAAATCTCATTTCCATGGCGATGATTTTGCCCTGTCCTCTCAGTCATATTTCATTGATATTGAAACATTAGTAAACGTAGTTTGCGTGTTAAAGTTTGCGATATGGTCAGGTTAAGAGGAATTACTAACGGTAGGCCAATGATATTTGGTAGGCAGTTGTATAAGCATTTTGCAAAAGTCATCTTCATGGATATTGGTTTACTCGCCCCCTCAGCGATGATCATTTGAATTTAAAACTTTTGCATAGGTTGTTAAGTTTAAATTTCAACGTTTGCATTATACTACTACAATCTTTGTTATTCAGAACTGACTTAAGAGATATAGACATAGATAAACTTCTGTTACCTTTATAATCACGATTGTTAGAATTCTGTAAAGGCTTAACATATCTCTGTAACAGTTAAATAATGGTGTTCATTTTGTTAATACGTACAGAAATAGCTAAATAATAGAGTTGTGAAGACTGATTACCAAACAAATGACATTTTCATTTATTAATACGAAAATGAGATAAATACATTCAAATTATATTTGTTTGTACATGTATGTTACAATATTTCTGCACTCTTGATAGGTAATTTTATATCTCAACATGCTCGCTAAAGCTTGCCTCCACTTTCTTGAGTAGAGCAATTTCGAAGACTTCTTGCTGCAGAAGTAGGGTATAATTCATATCATGATATCATAAGAATTCATTAACAAGAATATGCCAGTTATTTTTCTATATTCTGTTTTGTTGTTCCGTATTACAGAAATATGCAGATTATCTGGTATGATTAACAATTTTGCAATACTCTAATTCATTTGTCCCGATTGATAAAGTTTTGGTTTTTTTTTCTGCTTCAACTGTCTTTCCAATTTAGAACTAATAAATTGTTGCCGACAATGTTTTATGAGATATCAATGAATGGTTGTCCGGAAATCTATATGATATCATATGAATTCATTATCAATGTCTTTGAGCGTTATCTTGGAAATGTCATTATTTTTCATTGTATTGTTATTGAGGTAAAAGGAATTAACTTTAATCAAAGCGTTATTAAGTGGATAGTAAATAGTCTGTATACTAAGAACATTCAATTCAAAGGAATACAGTCCAATGAAGTATTATACAATATGTGATACGGAAATCGGGGACAGGAAGTCCGCGAGTTGATATTCCTTAACATGTCACCTGACAGCAAAAGGCTGAAGCAACACATACAGATCATTTGTGTTCTTACTTCATCATCCGCACCGTCGTTCGTGTATTCTGCACCATACCTTGTTAATTCATACATCTTGAAAACGGGTTTGCAAAATTCAAACACACTTGCACTTTTTTTTCTACAGGACCTGAAACATGACTTTCTTGTGTTTCAAACACCAAAATGTGGACCCACACGTAACCTTTGGTTGTTGGCAATACTCTTTAAGTGAATAAAGAATTAAATTAAAATTAAATTACTCTTTATTTGTCGTGGAAGACTACACACGTCTTTTCTAAAAAATACACACATTGATAATTTCTGTTAGTTTAATAAACAATTTAAAAGCTAAATTAACCCACGTGTCAAACATTGATCAGTGTTAATTGATTCTGTTGGTTCCATTGTCGAGTTGGTCATTATTGTTACTCCTGTCAGACCATGTAATACAGTAAAATGAAATAGGTTATTTCTAAACCTGATATCCCTAATGTTCATGAAGTCAAACATGTTTATTACTGCATATGAAATGTTTGCCAATCATTATAGCACAAGAATAGGAAATTCTAAAAATGTTTTTTTTTTTTTCGATAATTGTTGATTTTGTATTAATTATACCACAATTATATTTATTTTTTTAAATAATGCGTTGAACATCTCTTTTGAAATCAGAAAATTGATGATGATGATGATGATGATGATGATGATGATGATGATGAATTTCACTGTGAAAAACTAAAGTGTAACATAACATGATCAGATTCCCGATCCGGAAATAAAACGGTTACTTTCTTTGTTTGTAATACAATGGTCAATTATGCATAAAGATTAAGTATAAAAGAGCTGAAGTAGATTTGTATACAACGGTAGTACTTGTTTGAATTATGATGAAAACAACTAAAACATCATTTGTTTCCATACAATACGAAAAAGCTAACAAATTAAATCATGTTTTAATGTATCGTGTGTCTTTTACAATAACAGTAGGTCCGAGGACACAGTTATCGTCCTTTGATTTTCGTTGTCTACAAATATAGTCCCTAGTGTTGACAGTGTTTAACTTTCAAATTTATTTCTTTATATTTTACGCATGAAATATTAAGTAGGGGGATCAAAGTACATATTAAAAAAAATTTTATGTAAAGTAGTGATTTGGTCCAGTTAGAAAAGGTAAAAAATTAGTATGTCTGAAGCTGTCAAACTGCTATTTATAAACCCCCTTAACATAAAATTGTCCATATTTTGAGTTAGAGCTGGTAGACTTTTCTATAATTTTGATATCATTTGTTTTAAACGTAGTACACTACACTGTAGAAATCTTTTTGAGATAGAGCAGGTGCGATTATTTTAATTTTAATTTATTGTCTAAAAGGAATATACGAAATAACTGTGTTCTCGGGCCAGTAGTCCTTTGAAAGTAGGCTTTGATATTTCTCCACTCAAGAAAGTGGGTACAAGCTTTAGCGAGCATGTTGAGATATGATATTACCTATCGGGAGTGCAGACATATTGTAACATACATGTACATATACAAATAGAATCGGAATGCGTTTATTTCATTTGTTTTAAGTCTTTCAAGTATAAAACTCCTGAACGTATAGGACAATAATGTCGGTGTTGCATATGATAATTAACGTGACACCGTCATGACCGTGCCGAATGAGCTAATAATCACGGTATTTGAAATTTCTGGTGTTTTGTTGGATAAGATTAAACTTTGGTCTAAAGTTTTTATGAAATAAAACAGCGAAAATCGTTGGGAGAAATACAATGAAAGAGTTGAGGGGACTTCGGCGTTATTTTATCGAGGAGCTATAATATATTGAAACGCTGCCTCCCTGGTGCTAGAGTCGGCCACCAGAGAACACAGGGTCACAAAGAAAAAGAGAGTAAAAGGTTCTATAAAGTGTAAGGTTCGACGTCCACTGTTTACCGTCGGACCAAAACACGTTACAGAAAGGGAAATCGTATATTTGTAGTTATATATATATTCTCAGTTGTTAAATAAAATATCTGAATAAAATAAAGTTTCATATTTTATTAATATCAAAAATAATCCACGACGGAGAGAATAGGTCTGGCAGGCTCTGTCACTGGTCTGTTCGGGTCCCCGGTAATGGTTGGTCTTACAGTATACAAACAAACTTTTGATAATAACCAGCTAATAATATATAATTCAACAGTTAAGTAACCCGGTGGTCCCTTATTTGGACTCTTTCAATAATCCCAATTTAAGGATATTATCACAATTTCACAGTATTCAACATCGACTTATCATCATAAAACATCTAAAACAAATATTAAATACAGAAAGCAACAATTTTACTCCCGTCACTAACAACCTTACTTAGGACTGTCAATAACCACCTTAGCACCGTCCTCCACAACTTCATTTATTGCTATCACTAACAACAATAGCACCCTTACCGACAATATTATTTAGTCTCGTCATTCATAAAATAATTCCTATCGCTATATTGACGCTAACAAACTTAATCACTGTCAATGGCAATATTAATTAACACCACCACCCACAACTTTAGCACCGTCACCGGCAACCTTAGCACCGTCACCGACAACCATAATTATTTAGCACCGTCACCCACAACCTTAGCACCGTCACCGACAACATTAGCACCGTCACCGGCAACCTGATTTTGCACCGGCACCGACAACCTTAAATAAAAACAAAATTAAATATTATTATATACCGTATTTACTAACTTTCAACGCTTGATTATAATTATCAGACATCTCTATTTGAATTTGCCGCTTTCTAACTTTTCCAACCCAACAATCTGTCGGTTCTGTTGTTGCTTTTTTTTTTTTATACTTCCGACTGACCAATGGCAGAGCTTGTTACATATTGTTTACCCATCGGCAACCATGGCTCACACAAGGGAAATTCCCGTAATGTTCAGGGGGTATCATTTGTAAACATGGATTGATCTTCATCAATAAAGATGGGTTTTGATTTTAAATACATTAGTAGATCATTAGAAGAGTTTTATTTGAGTTTATATTCTAATAAGGTAACTACCGCGAAAATATGGAATCAGTACGTGAAATAAAACTTCTTAACAAACTAAGTTAAACATACACAAATCTGTCGTATCATTGAAACAACCGCCAAAATAACAAATTATAAGTCTGACATTAATTGCAACATTAGACATCTCACTAACATCTATCATTTATCCTCAATAATTTCCAGAAACTATACAGACATAGATTTACTATAAAAAGGGGGAAAGGCCGGCATTACAATATATGTGTGATTTCTGTCAAGAGTATGTGTTACAGTACTGTATGAAAATAAAGAGATGGGTTATGATTGCCAATGAGACAACTATTCACCAGAATTAAAATGACGTTGATATAAGCAATTATGTGTCTGTCATTGTACGACCTTCAACAATGAGGAAAAAAACCTATACCGTTTAGCCAGCTATAAAAAGCCTTGGCATGACAAAATATGGAACAAACTAATGACGTAATTTATAAAAATGCAATTAACGAAAAACAAATATGACAGACATGAACCACCGACAACCATTGAATTACAGGCTCATGACTTAGTATGTATTACAGGCTCCTGACTAAGTATGTAATATATTTTAGTTAATTACCGTGGCCTTTACAACCACCTATTATTTTTCCATTTAAAAGAAGGACATAATTTGCAGCCTATTTTCTTTGGAGCATTCACCACTGGAGAACAGCAATTGCCTTTGATATAAAAAGGATAATGACATACGTCTGTTACTGATATTCATGGCATTAAAGCCGTTAGTGCAAGTATAGTAGGCTGAAAAGTACATGTTTTGTGACCATTTACTACTTTAGGTAGCAATTTATTGCAGTCATATCGAGTTAATATTGTTCTTTTTTTTTAGATAATGACAGATTTTATTTAAAACGATTGCTTTTAAAGGAATTGCTTTAGTAGAATTTCACTAATAGTAAAGTAATTGCATCAGTCTTATGTAATAATGGAGAAAATCTTTCAATAACCTTTCAAATAAAATTGAAATAAACAGTTTTGGGAAAAAACATTGAATCAGATACGGCACCATTTTTTATTCGTTAAAGTGCACTTCTTAAAGAAAATGCACTGATTACTATACCATCATCTTAATGACATGTGTTAGATAGAAATTTGTTTCCATGACATTAATTCTTATAAAATCAAAAAATACATTAAACTATACACCTTCGCCATTAAAGCTCAGTGAGCAATATTACAGTCATAATCCTGAAAAGAATACAAAAATTTAAAAGATGTATTAATCTCTCGGTTGTAAAATTGGAAAAGAGGTGTGCTCCTGAAGACAATTTGATTTAATACTGCAAACTTACGTATTACTTTTGAATTTTGCACCGAAGGGCATCCGTGATAAATGAGAGAATTTATTGAAAAAGGTATGCATGATACTATTCCGGATAGAATTTTGGTTTAGTTATGAATGTTCTTCTTATTCCTTTTCATAATAAATACTCAAATTTGCCACACTAATATCACAATTAAAGAAATCCATATATATCTTGCTACAGGTCTTGATCGTGTGAATACAATGTATAAAATATGGGGTTTCAGCTACTGGTGTTATTTTTTTGGATTGTTTGTAGAGTGCATTATCTTGCACATATAAATGTATGACATAAAAAAAAGAAATGAAAATATTTTACACTTAATAAATTTCGTACGTCCGACGCCTTTCTGGATTTAT
This sequence comes from Mytilus californianus, assembly GCF_021869535.1. Lineage (NCBI taxonomy): Eukaryota > Metazoa > Mollusca > Bivalvia > Mytilida > Mytilidae > Mytilus > Mytilus californianus. The sequence goes on from NW_026262581.1 coordinate 3,661,001, forward strand.
CTTCATCAGGAATGCTCAAATAAAACCATTGAGAACCTACAAGTACATAGAAACGATTGGAGCTATAAAAATTGAAAAAAAAATGAAAATTTTTGATAAAATCGAAACTAACAAAAATGACCATAATTCTTTTATTTTGAAGAATCTAGCTAAATAACTTGTCAGTTTGTTTTAAATCTATGTATACTTTATAAAAATGCAAAAAAAAACCTCATTTTGACCCTGGTACCTCCATTAGCATGAAAATCTCATGGCTAGTCACATATGAGACCAAGACAGACCTAAAAAATAACCAAATTCATCTATTATGATCAACTTTATCTGAGGATGTTGGAACCTTAGTTTTTAATAATTTCTTAACTTATCAACGAGGAAGTTTTAGAAAAGTAGGTTATAAATAAAGGTAAGGTTTTATTTGAGGAAATGATCATGTAGCCAGCTACTTTATTTCAAATCTTAAGACCAAATTTGTTTGTGTTCGATTTATCTACCTTGAATACCAAAAGAAAACGGTGGGATCCATAAACAAGCGCTAGTTGTATCTTTATCAACAAACCACACATTTTACGTTTTAAAACTTAACCTGTATTACTGATGTTGATTTTGCACAGTTCTATCTTGTTACGTCAACAACAAACATATGCAACCAACTGTCAAATATTGTCTCTTTAAACAAAACAAAAATATTGGATACAAATCAAATACTTACTATTATAATAATGGACAAACTGAAAACATGTGTTCGTTAAGGGAGCTACCATTTGATTTTTATGGGGGGTGCTAGGATGAAATTTGAAAAAAAAGAGGCAGGACAGGAGTTTTGAGTAAAAAAAAAAGGCAGGATAAGATTATTTGAAAAAAAAGGCAGGATGACAATTTATGTAAATAAATAGTCAGGATAAACTAAAAAAAAAAGGCAGGACCGAATAGAGGGAAAAATAAAAAGGCAGGACAAAATTTTTCATCCTAGCCCCCCCCTAAAAATCAAATGGTAGCTCCCTAAAGCCTCGTCACTCTTCCCTTTGATCCATTTCAGCGGTATGCTTCTATAGTTACTAAACGCATATATTTATTTTGTCGATAAATCTAGAAAATATATGCAGTTTCATCAATTCCACAGTACCATTTAAGGTACTGATAATTACAATTATCAGACATCTCGACCTATCGATGAGAATAATTTGAATTCATATGAAATTAGCTGATTTTAATGCGGATAAACTCATGAAGTAACATGTCATTTTTGGAATGGGATTGTCTTACTAATCACACTATAATTTGGAAAACCCAGAAAAAGACAATCTTTACAAAATGATTATGTTCACAAATTGTATAGAAATGTGTTTCTTCGTAATCCTTGTATAAGTTAAATTCTATTATCTTTATTTCTGTCCACTTTCAAAATCACGCGACGGGCTTATATTTATTATTGTTGATTAACAAGAATTATCCTTACTATTTATTCCATAGTGAATACGGATTTTTATGTCAAACGTTTTTCTCGATAATAAAAGTAATCTTCTAAATCCTAGTCATATATAAATACTATTTAAGTTAATGAATGACGACTTTGATTAATAGAAATGGTTGAGTTTTATTAATGAACGTATAAGCTTTTCTCAAAGATAACACAGAAAGTGCAATTTTCTACCATTATTAATGTTGTTTTATGACCTGCTTGTCACGTAATCTGAATAGTATTGCAGGGAAATCTAGATCTCACTTTATTTGTATGGTATAAAGCTTTACATGTACAATTTGACATCATTTCTTTTTTATAGGACAGTTATGTGTCAAATTAAAACGAAAAATCTTATTAGTCAGTTTGGATGTGTCTTCTACATTTGTAAAAAAAAAAATTGTGAAAGGAAAATCGTCAAGTAAATTTGGAGCTTGAAATATGGTATAGACATAAATTATAAAAATACGAAGATGTGATATAATTGCCAATGAGACAACTCTCCACCAGAGACCAATGCCATAGAAGTTCAGTCTTGTTTATGTCTTAAAGAATTGTTTTTGTTGTTAACCATAAGTTCCATCAATTTCACATGTAGAGCTTGACTTTGTTTGTTGTGTATCTGTTTACATCAACAGCAAATTGGTGTAATTGTTACATATAAAGATTATTTTAGTGCTTTATATTGATATTTAGAAAACAACTTGACGAGACTACAGCAAAACTAAAACTGACTTCAAAAGCACTCGAAAACGAACAGAAGAAAACAGAGGAACTACTATCACAAATGTTACCAAAGAAGATTGCAGATGATTTAAAAAATGGTAGACAAGTAAAAGCAGGTACAGCTTGATCTAATAAGTAACATACAACTACCATGAGCAAACTAAATGATACAAAGGTCTATCCAGATTGAGTATATAAGAGTTTTATCGGTCTAGAAATTAGAGTGTTTACAAGATGACTTTGCCATTTCATTTATATCTGAAAACACATACATGTAATATCTACGCATAATTACATTACATGTATGTTTCATTATAATACGTTATTTTGAATGGCTAACAGCAATCTCTCGTCATTTTGAAATTAACCTTCATGATGAAACGAGCTTCCACAATAAAGTGCAGAGGTAGATAAAAGAAAAACTTGATAGAAATCGTGTTTTCATGATCCTAGCAAAAAAATGTAATTATAAGTATCGAATGCTTCTTTTAGTAATTTAATTGGGTTGTAAAAGCGTTGACCGTGCGCACATTTTGAGAATGAAGCGCTTCCGCGTTTCATACAAAATGTACTTCGGTCAACGCTTTTACACCCTTAGGCTATCAAATTTACAAAAAGAAGCATTCAATTCTTAAATAAACACTTAAAATACGATTCGCCATTAGCACATGAAACACCAGGCCACAAATCTGTATATCAGTTGGCATTATAAGTACGACTACCCCGAAAAAAATCACCAAAATTGAAAGGCAACGTGTTTTATTGAAACCTAACATCGTCATTTGAACAGTGGTGGATAGTTGTCTCATTGGTAATTGTACCACATCTACCTATTTCGATATTGTGTAAAATTCGTAAAAGTATACTCTTATTATCTTGAGACATGTGAACAATTGCTGTGTTTCATAACTAGTTTCATAACTGTAGAAAGACTTATCTAACAATCATTAAAATATTAAGGTACTTAGCTTTTCTTTATAAAACAAAAATGTGTGAAAGCATTCTCAAGTTGCCGCGTTTGTGGCGATATGTGCTCGGATAAACTGATAGACAAAGTTTAATGACTTTTGTTATAATATGTCAATTTTCAACGCAACGCACGTTTAAAACAGGTTTAAATTAAGAAAAAAAAGAAGAAAAAGGCTACATGCTCTCCCCCACAAAATCTTATACCTAACGATACTTCTGTACTTGTAAATTATTTTTTCTCTCGTTTAAATGGACAAACAAGGGTCTAAGATTAAAACAATGTGGTTTCTATTGATTACACTTTTTTCTATGCTTTGGATCGATTGCAATTGCATAAGGAACAAATATATTACCTGATATGTTAATGTTTAAAATTGTTTTTCAGAAAAGTTTGAAACTGCCACTATCCTTTTTACTGATATTGTGACGTTTACAAATATTGCATCAGCATGTCCTCCGATGGATATTGTGAATCTTCTAAATGAATTATATAACAGATTTGACCAGAAGACCAATGACTATGAAGTCTACAAGGTAATTGTTTTATTACGACATTGGTCTGTAACACTGATAAAATTTAGTGAGTAACATCTTCTCGACTCATTATGTTTTTGAGTCGGTATTCTTTGAACTGGTCTGTCTTAATCTTATATTCACATGTTTGTCTCGATAAAATTTCATCTGGTTTTATTTTAAGAAATTTCCTGTGTTGTAGAATTTTCAGAACTAATCTTATTGGTTAAAATAAGATAATAGATGTATTTACTGTTTGTAAGATATGTCTTTCGTAACATGTTTTTTTTCAGAAAAAAAAAGACCCATTCAAAATTTTTTATAAGGAATATCCAGTTCGTGGCAATGTTGGTTGACTATCAGTTCCCGATGATACCATTCTCCTAGTAGGCGTGGCATTGGGATTGGCATGAATTAAATAATATTTATATAAGTTGTCCTTAAATTTTCAGTTAATAAAATCATATTGTTATGTTACAACTAAGGCTAAATATAACTTCCACAGCCAAAGTTGACCTCATACAGTTTTTGGTTGCTCCGTTCAGGACATTTTGATCTGATGTTATTTGATGAAGGTTATTCTAGAAACACGTGTTGTGCCCACGGAAAGTAATTATACGTGTTTGTTTGTAAACGCTCATTGTAGGTTGAGACGATTGGTGATGCTTACATGGTGGTAAGTGGTGTTCCTACCAAAACTGACAAACATGCGCAACCAGTTGCAGACTTTGCTATGGAAATAGTGGAGGAAGCATCTAAAGTCCGTTCGCCTATTACTGGGAAGCCAATACAGGTAGTTACATATATCAAATAGTGTGTTGTACAAGTATTTGAAACATTACACGCTTATTTGATTGCCTTTTATGCTTTTTTATTGTTTTATAATATCCTAACTTGTATAAGACCAGACAAAACAAAAAGCTGGGAGCAAATAAATACACTGATGATCTACTACATTATTGATTGTGTTAAGTTAAGTTTGATTAGATGTCTTTGCTCTCAGCTTTTTGTTTTGTCTAGTCTTATAAAAATTATGATATGATAAAACATTAAAAAAGCACAATAGTCTAAACACAAAAATATTTTTAAAACGTTATTAAAATGTTATGTCATGAAAATATCGCCATAAAGGTTTGAAAAATATAAAAGTGTGTGGTGGAAAAATATCGCAAAAACGTTTTCTAATATATTTCCGAAAATATTGCATAACATAATTAAAATATTGTTAAGATATACCACGATAATGTGAAAGTCGATGGCGTATAAAACATTTAGCTAATCTTTGAAATTCCACAAATATTTCTCAAAATATTTTCAAAATGTTCCAAAAACATCATGAACATCAAATAACGCCATAAAAATGTTTTGGATATTTTTTTTATAAGTTCCTGCAAAATGTTTCAAAAAGTTAAAGAAGATGTTTTTGGTTGATATCTATATCATATTCTAATAAAACTTTCTGTACTTTAAATTCAGTTTCCAGCTTTTTAATATATTACACATCATAAGTTCAATAGATACACAGTGATGAATTCTGTATACAAACAAGACTAAATCAGTTGTTTTGCTAAGCATATGACATTTCACAATTCAATGTATCCGTAAACAAGAAGTATATACAGATTTTGACACATCCGAAATTTCAAACACAACTCATCATGGTTAAGCCGCTTACCAAATATGAGTCATTCTGATCAGCGGTATTACATATAGAAGTCATGAAAAATGTGTGTTCATTCAACATGCTGAAATATCAGCAAACAGGTATATGACAGATACTTAAAGTGCTCACACATTACAGTTCATCACTATCTAACAGCTCACAAAATATGAACTCGTCCTGTTCAGAAGTTTTTGGGTAATGAAAATATTTATCGGAACTATCTATTGAGTCAAGCCTTTAGCAACTGATTTTTACAGTTTGTTCTTATGTTGTGCTGTTACACGCCTGTCCTGCTTGAGGGTAGAGTGCTCACAAACGTGTGTTCACCCGCCACATTCTTTATGTCCATGGCTGTCCAAAGTCAGGAGCCTGTAATTCAGAGATCGTCATTGCTTCATGTCTGTCATATGTTTTTTTCATAATGTACATGTATATTTGTTATAAATTAGGCCGTTAGATTTCTTGTTTCATATTTTTTATGCCGAGGCCTTTTATAGCAGGCTATAGGGTATGTTGAAGGCCTTACGGTGACCTATAATTGCTTATATCCACTTCATTTAAACTCTGGTTGATAGATGTCTCATTGGCACTCATATAAAAGCCACATATCCTTATTTTATAACTATCAACAAATTGGTGTACGTAGATACTAGAACAGAGGCAGATTTAATGGCGCTACATACTAGTATATGATAAATACATAGACTTTTTACAAGTATCACTCAAAACGTTGGCTTGCCAGGGGGCCCCTTTTACAAACTTCTGGATCCGTACCTGTAGAAGCAGTTGTATTAGTTCCAATTTCGATTGAATAATAAAAAGAATACATAAGTTTAATTTTAGGAGTTTAATCAGTCTTACCAAGAAACATTATAGAAACAATCCGGATAATGTATTGTTTGTTTTTTTTTCCTTCAAGTTATGGTATTGGTTGTACCTTAGAATCGTCTGTCTCTCTTTTCTAATATCAAAAGTACGACTTTCACTTCAGGAACAAAACAACGCAAATTTTTAGGATTGATTTATCAACAAATGAAGAATAGAAACAGTACAATGGGTTAACCAATATATGTCATAACTTTCACTTTTTAGTAGGAACATGAAATGAATTAACTAAAGCGACCATTTGTTAGTCTTTCATGTTTTATTCTGTCTTTTAATATTTTCTTTAATATTTACTTATTATATTTATTATATTTTCTATGCAGATTAGAGTAGGGATTCACAGTGGTCCTGTAGTAGCTGGGGTGGTTGGTAAGAAGATGCCTCGATACTGTTTGTTTGGAGACACTGTGAACACTGCATCTAGAATGGAAAGCCATGGGGTACCAGGAAGAATTCATATGAGTGGAAGTACCGCCAAGTAATATTTTTTTACGCAATGATCAAAATAACCAAGGAAATGATAGTTTTACACATTAGGAAAAAATCAACCTTATGAAATAAAGCAAATCAAAAGTACATTTATACCCAACATAGATATTGTACATATATAAATGCACTTTAAAGATCAAGTTCGAAAATTGATCATGCGATTCCCAACATAGATATTGTACTTATGTAAATGTACTTTAAAGATGATGTGCAAAAAATATGAATTTTTAAAAGTTACTGGATTTGTTTTTAATACAAGAGGCATATTCATTTCCATTAGAAATGTTCCGTGAATCAGAACCTATCTCTCGTCCTTTTGGAGATAATGCGATTCTTTCGAGTTTTTGTTTGTTAACTTGATATGCATTATTTTTTTCGATTTATGCGATTTTAATATCGGTAAACTATTTTTAGATAAATTCATACTCGAAATGACTTCCATTTTACAAAATCAGGTCAATACATCTATATCTATTGGAAACATACGTAACAGGCTTATGATTTAATTCGCCGAATATTATAAAACAAATGTGGAAAACTAAGTTTGACAAAATAGATTTACAATGACCGACGTACTAAAACAGAGGAAAAGTAAACTACATTCGAGACATTTGACTATTTACACGTATTTGTAATATTTCTATCTGAAATGTGTGAAATGGGACAATTGTCTGACTTCAACTATTTAATTGCAATATAAACGTATAATATCAATTATCTTACCTCCTATATATACATTTCTAGGAAAATGATTTGTTAAAAGCAACCGCGTGGAGACCGTCTATATTCCATATTGGGTTAATAGGGTTCCATATTCGGTTAGTAGGCGGGGCTTATTCCAATACACGGTTAGTAGTGGTGTTACGTCCCTATATAAAAATAACACGGTGTTGAGGAAAAATCTTCACGGTTTCAACGGACGAAGAAATTGATGATGAACGATTGAACTAAATTCATAAAACACATTTAAAGCTGACAAGTTGTTATTGTTGGCATTTGTTTTTGTATATACCAATGGAAGAAGGTTCTTAATACTAACGGTATTGAAGACTTGATCACTTTGATAAGCCACTAGTCTAAATACCACATGTTAAGATAGTCGGTAAGATAAATTCGTTACATAGTGTGCTAGTGACCTAATACGATTTTCATGGGGTCATTAAATTCCATATGGGGATTCGAGCGTCGCTCTCACCCCATATGGAATGTACTGACCCCATATATATCGTATTAGGTCACTAGCAATATATATGGGGTCAGTAAATTCCATATAGGGATTCGAGCTTCACTCTCACCCCATATGGAATTTACTGACCCCATACATATCGTATTAGGTCACTAGCACACTATGTAACTAATAATATTCCGTTCAAATGAATACAAATTTAGATATATATAGATTCACATTGTTTATTTTATTATGAACCGACATCTTGGTCATGTGGTATCTGTTGGATAGTTGTTTCATTGTCAAAAGTTTAAATTGTGTTACTTGGAATCAAAATCATATTTGAACGTATTTCTTTTTCATTTTTTTGCAGAGTTTTAATGAACGACGACAAAAGTGATTATATTCTAAGAGACAGAGGTGTAATTGAAGTGAAAGGAAAAGGCTCTATGAACACGTATATATTGGTTGGAAAAGGGATCAAAACGTTACATGAACCAAATGACAGTTTCAATGACCTTCCAATTGCAATGACCAAATCAAAAACAAATGACAAAAAGCAACCAATCAAAATTACAGATACAAATAGTAATAACACTAAGCAAACGAAATCAAAAATTAGCAAGAGCTCTACTTGTGTTTTATTTTGATATGCATGAATACCTTTTGTAACTTTTATTCTATTAAACACACTCTTTTAAAGATATTTTTTTCATTAATGTATCGTACATACAGAATCAATGTCTAACTAATTACTAGTAGTTAGAGGAATAACATTTAGGAGTTAGTATGATGTGTTATAAATATTCAGTGAGTCACACAAGTATTATAGAGGAATTGTATTTAGATATTGGTATGACGTGTTGTTAATATTGATCTGCAGAGAAAATCATTTAACTGAAACAAAGAAGATTTATAATTTACGCAAAATGATAAAAGATACAACTGATATCAACAAAAATACATACTCGGTTGTACCCGACATAACCGGGAATATTCTTTAAACGAATGAGTTGTACCTTTTGCAAACCCCACTCTTGAACGTCTCGTGGTAGCATGCTCGCAATGGGTTCTAGGTGTCATGAGTTTGATTCACGTCGGGTTCATTCCAAAAACGGTATTTGCTGAGTCTCTACCAATCACGTGGCACCAAGGATTTGCAGCAAAGACAGTTAGACTAGGAGTCATAATAAAATATGTCTTAGTATGGTGATGTCTATATTGTAAATTTGTGAGCTAGCATGTTATCTTATCAGTCTAGTACAGGCCGGATATATTCTTATCTCGTTAACACGTCATTGTTCCGAATACGCTAACTCGAACAATTCAAGCTCGTATCGTCTCCGATTCTCTCCGCCTCCAATGAAGTTGATGGAGTGATCGGAATATAACGACTGGATTATTCGGGTTACGAATACGCATTGGTAGTACTTCATTTGCCACAGCGGCTTAACCCGGGCTAGCCCGGTTGGTACTTCCGGTATAGGCACAGTCGCTTCAATTGCTTTGAAATCAGCCGCCGGCGCATATAGGCAGACGCCGCCCTCGCCGGTCTTAACACACCGGCAAGCAATCAGCCGGTCAAAAAAGTATGGCGGAAAGCGCAATTTAAGGTAAAATGTCGGAATTAAAAGATGAAAATTGTAACATGTTTTAATCAGTTCATATCGTAATGTGATACTGTAATGGTCCTCTATGACGTTAATAAATTGTTCGCCATATTTTAATTTCAAATTTATAAAATTATCTCGGAAAAACGTTTTAATGATAAATAAGGCCTCTGAAAAAAATATTGCATGTAAAAAAAATATATTTTTTATCAACAGGTTCATTTTTTTCATATTTCTGAGCTTAGAAAGCAAAAAGTATAAGATTGAACTTCTGTCGCCATCTTTGAATCAGCCGGTTCCACTCGTTTTACTTTTCAGCCATATTTAACCCGGTCACGTGATAGGGCTAACCGGGCATATCCCGGACTAGAACAAATTAGTTAATTGTAATATATTTGCCGCTAGACGTTTACCAATAAATGAGTAGAGCTAATCGGGCACCTCTAAGTGATTATAAAACCAGTTTCTCTTGGTATTTACATCCATTAAGGAAGTTGATGGAAAGTACAGTTATGAATAAAAGATAGTTTAAGATCGGATCTTGACCTCTTAATGTCAATCTCTGTTATTGTGCTGGTCGAATATTGTAGCATTGATATTACTCAAAAATATCTTTTAATCATACTAGTATGTAAATAAGTAAATAAAGGCGACAGTACTTTACAGATATTCAATTATCATAATTTGATCAGAAAGAGACTAATCAAGGTAATAAACAAAAACTGAGCGAATCGCATGAAATCCAAAAGGAGCGAGACCGGATGTGTCGACGTGGTAAGCGTCTTCTGATATACACGCAACATCCCCCATGCGAATTCACTCAGTAAAAGCATTCCAAGTGGCAACGATAACGAATTCTAAGAGATGATACAATAGTAGATTTCTTCAAATTAATATAATCATGAAATTCTTCCTAAAGGCACATAACGCAATCAACCAAAGAACAATGTGCAGAACAAAGACGGTCCTTTTAAATTAATTAAAAGTTTTGTTTAAACAATGGATCATGTTTTAACAAAACACTTTAAACAAATGGACATTTTAATTATGGCTGGAATTTTGGTAATCGTTGAAATATTCCTTTAAGTTAAAAAGATAATCAGGGAAAATACAAGGACATTTGGAGAATCGTTCAACGAGAAAAAAAAAACGTGTTTTCATTGATGTTAAAGACACTTTAATGTTATAGTCAGTGTGGATGGATTCTTCGTGTAGAAGATGTCGGTATCGCGGATTGTGAAATATCAGTACATCAAGGTACTACCATCTTCCTAACAGAAAGTGCTATGATGATGGCACGATTCAAATGATACATATTGTCTGATTAAGAGTTACACCCCAGTTCTATTGTTATACTTCATAGTTTCTATTTCTGAAACAAGTGTAAATTGAATAGATCTATTGTTACGAATAACAAAGGATTTTGACCACAGGGTGTGACGAGCGGGGTTTCTGGAAACCCCTGCTTCTACATCCCGCAAACAAAGTCCATTGTTATTCGTAACAATAGAAATTGATTTTTTTTAAATAGCATGAACATAAGAAACTACTAATAGTGTTCACTACAAATTGTTTCAAGATATTAAAAAAACACATTTTAGGAAATTCCAATTGCGAAAAAAAATTAAGCATTTATTTTGAATACAAAAATAATCCTTTAAATACTCCTTTGCTTGAAGGTAATCTTTTTTATCCCAGTCATATGTCTCTATTCTAAAGCATTGGTCTTTTTAAAAAAAATGGGGATTCTAACTCCCGGGACCCCCCTCCCCCGGTTACCCATTGGCCGATCTGGGGGTGGGGGTTCCGCGGTTTGGACCCGACTTTTATTTAAAAGATCAATGCATTTGAATGGTTGGACCCCCCCCCTTTTTTTTCTCTTGAGTTGGGAACCCCAAGCTGGATCAGCCCCTGTTTGCCCCCAAAAAGGGAGTTCCTAAATATTAAATCTGTATCTTTGTATGTTGAGCGTGTCTGATAGTCGGGTCACACCTATCCCTTAGTATGTCCGAATATGAATGTTTGTTTATTTTGAAAAGAGGGGGGGGGGGGTGGTTATAAAACCGTAAGATATAAAATACAGCTATGATTACCTTTATTACACTGATACAGGTAAGTACTTTGGGTTATAATATAGCCTTTATCTTAAGTCTCTTCTACCAAATCCAACGCTTGCCACAAAATGTCGTCCGTCTTATACCCGTCCATATTGACAACTGCATACAAGGAGCATGATGTATTTTTTGTTTGTAATAAGAATACACGAAACGGTCAACCTTGACCCGCTGATCCATTTTAGCACATGGATTTAACGGGAATATGCAAAACAACTTTGACATTTGTAAAATATACTCACTTGTCAAATTTTTAACAAAGATACCCTAAGAAAGGTTACAAGTGGGGTTTCATGTAATAAAAAAAAAATTCTTATAAATCATGGTTTGATATTGTCAATAAATATGCTATCGGTTTTTTTTTCATTTAATAATCAATGTTAACAAATAATGGGTTTAGAATGGGGTGTAAGTTAGTTATACACCTCGGGATACGGCGTGTCTGGATAAGAAACCCCTCCGGCCTCCGGCCGACGGGGTTTCTTATCCAGACACACCTATCCCTCGGTGTATAACTATTACTTACGTATTCCCGTAACAGTGTGGACAACCGTAGTGCTTTTGTTGTTAATAATACTGAATCATTTACCTTTAACTTGTTTGTCATCGTCTATCGATAACGATGATTTTACGCTCACTCAGTCTGTCAGAGGCCTTCCAGTGTGGATATAAATAATCACTTGTTACACATTTCGAAACATAAAAAACTTTAAAGGAATTTGTTTGAAATATTCTTTATATCAGTACACACAACAGTTCATTTGAGAGAATAATAAATATTCAGAGCTAATATTATAAGATAATCGAAAAATACATTTACACATTTCGATTTTCATTGTAAAAACTTTTAAGTCGATGGGGTTAATTCACAAAATACCTTAATAGAAAAAATATGATATATATAGTTTATGCACATTTTCTTTGCGATCTTAAAAAGGACGAAGTTGATATATAAACTGTCGTCAATTATTGTGTGTGTGTAAGTTGAAAACCGTTTTTTAAAAATATGAATTGATTCTAAAAAAAAATTGGAAAGGACAAAAAATACTTTGTTTCAGAAAAAAGAGGGAAAAAACTAATTGATTTACATTCAAAATTAGGGACGAAAAAAAATACGACACTGTTATAAAAAAGTAATGTTCATGTATGTGTATGAGAAACCCCCCCCCCCCCCCCAAAAAAAAAACACACACACACACACTCAGAAAAAGAAGAATAGTCGGTGCATAATCATTCTGCTACCAAGGGTTTTTCACAAGTATGGTAGTTAGCAGAAAAGTTCCAGTTTCCTATATACACCAAACTATACATTTTACCTATTTCATAAAGTAAATGCAAATTTCATAAGGCTTGGTCTAAATAGCTTTTTACAGTCCAATATCTTGCGAATACGAAAAGGACCATACGAAAGTATATTTTGTATATGTTTTGTAATTGCACAACTATCGAAAGTAGATCATGCATTCGTTCTAAAATAAAATTTTACACAAGATAATAGTTTAAAAGATGCTAAGTGAAAAAAATGGATAACCACAATGGGTTAATCGCTTTGACGTCCGAAAATGATAATAGCCAATATATATATTGTAACTTTTAAAGCTAGTTAAATTAATTTTTCTGTTTAAAGAACGTGCGATATCATAAAAATTGTTTATCAAAACATAACAAAAACGCAAGTAAAGAATGTTTAAGTATTCAATATTAATCAAAACTCAAATAAAATTGAGAATGGAAATGGGGAATGTGTCAAAGAGACAACAACCCAACCAAAGAGCAGAAAACAGCCCAAGGCCACCAAAGAGTCTTCAACACAGCGAGAAAATCCCGCACCCGGAGGCGGGCTTCAGCTGGCCCCTAAACAAAAATGTGTACTAGTTCAGTGAAAATGGATGTCACACTAAACTCCGAAACATATAAATGAACTAAAATTAAAAAAACTTACAAGACTAACAAATGCCAGAGGCTCCTGACTTGGGACATGCGCAAAAATGCGTCGTGGTTAAACATGTTTTGTGTGATCTCAACCCTCTCCCTGTACCTCTAGCCAATGTAGAATAAACAAACAAAAAACAATACGCACAGTGAAACTCAGTTTTAAAGGTTATTCCTGTGCTAGTTTTTCAAATTATTTGATTTAGGCGTTGAGAACCTTTGGCGACCCCACAGTTTGAATGTCTATAATAAATATGACGTGATAAATGGGCGTTACAGACGAACGTTCACCAAATCAAATCTAACCCAGTCAATGGGAAACCTGAGCGCGCCAAGAAATGGTCTCGTCTACACTGTTATGAAAACGATTATATATACATGTATCATCATATTATATTATTTTACTATTCTGTTAAGACAACACGTGACCTTTTGAGCCCGTGTTTGTTTGTGATTTGATTAAAATGTTTATTTGTAGAGTTGGCATTTCAATACTTCGGTCTCTTTTTGTAAATTTGCAATTTCAAAACTTTGGTCTTGGGCGTCATAATGGCTATTCTAGAAACACATGTTGTTCGAACGAAATCATAAAACGTTCGAATTTTCGACATTAGTTATATCTAACCGACGTATCGAGCCTTTCAGACATTAACAAATTTGTTTATGAAATGTTGAATTTATTTATCCAAAACACTTAGTTTTGTTTACTCCGAGGAATAAACTGTCTATGTCGTTTTTGGCATTACTTTTTTTTTTTAGAATTTTCGGTTTTAAATGCTGTTCAACTTAGTAATTGATTTGACCTTCCGAATATTTTGCTTCGCGTGCCACTGATGAGTCTTGTACAGACGAAACACGCGTCTGGAGTTAAGAATTATAAGACTGGTATAATGGATGAGATTTTGTAACATATTTTAAGGATGTACTTAGGTCAGGTTTATGAATTTTTGTGAGATGTTCGGACTCCTTGGTTTTTTTCCCTACGATACAGGGTAAAATATTTTGCCCCATTACACCCATTTTTCTTTTCATATAAGACTTCAATAGTAATTACCAAAATTTAAGCAGATTCTAGATTTCTTTTCTTTCGATTTGAGACCCAAATACTACCAATGTAAATATAAGGTAAAAGTCCGAGTAAGCTTTTTCCCGCCATTTAAAAAAAAATCTCGAAAAGGAGCTCCATAACCTATCAATATTTTAGCTTGTTTAGTTCCTTAACTAATGCTCTTCTGACTTATAGTATCAATTCTAAATTGTAGTTTTTTTTTAAATTTCACGTAAGTACAAAAAGTCATCCTTAATTTAGTTTATCTCACATTCACCAGAAAACACGTTAACTTAAAAGTAACTCAACAGTAAATTATGTTCCATACCTATGAATGCATTATATGTATGTTTCTGATAGATCCGATACGTCAGTAGAATGAATATAACTCATGTCGAGAGTCCGCATGTTTCTAATTGATAAATAAATCTTCCATGTCATACGCTATGCACATCAACATTTTTGTGTTTTTTGCTGTGCATGTACTGATTTTGATGCATGGATGGATACCCCATATCCTTTATTTTCTATTACGAATTTATTCATGGCATTTACATATACGAATGATGTTTTCCTGTTTTTTTCTCAAACTTTTTTTTATAAGAAGTGCACGTCTGTACTTTCTCATCAGATTCTAATTCTGTACAATACTTGGACCTAATAATAGTATAATATTCTAGGTCCCATGTTTTCTATCCGAATTTTGTTAATATATCATATCATATCATGTTCTTACAAAGTGGCTACACAGTCATTGGTTCCTAGTGGCGGAGTTAATGGTTGCCAACATTATTTCAGTGACCGTTACGATATGTGTTATATATTACAATAGATATAGGAAGATGTGGTATGAGTGCCAATGAGACAACTCTCCATCCAAGTCACAATTTATAAAAGTAAACCATTATAGGTCAAGGTACGGCCTTCAACACGGAGCATTGGCTCACACCGAACAGCAAGCTATAAAGGGCCCCAAAAAATTACTAGTGTAAAACCATTCAAACGGAAAAACCAACGGTCAAATCTATATAAAAACGAGAAACGAGAAACACGTATGAACTACATAAACAGACGACAACTACTGTAATCAGATTCCTGACTGAGAACAGGTGCAAACATTTGCAACGGGATTAAACGTTTTAATGGTACCAAACCTTCTCCCTTTTCTGAAACAATAGTATAACATCACAACATAGAAAAACACAATGACTATATTCCATATACATTTGTATCAAAAGAGAGGCGAAATATACCAAAGGGACATTCAAACTCATAAGTCGAAAATAAACTGACAACGCCATTGCTAAAAATGTAAAAGACAAATGGACAACAATACCACACAAGACACAACATAAAAAACTAAAGACTGAGCAACACGAATCCCACAAAAAACTGGGGGTGATCTCAGGTGCTCCGGAAGGGAAAGCAAATCTTGCTCCACATGTGACACCCGCCGTGTTGCTCGTGTAAGTACAAACCGGGTGATAAGTCTAATTACGTAGGTCACATTCTAGATTAAGGGGACGGTACTGTTGTTGAACAATTGGAACATATCCGTCGTCATCTGTGAAATTGAGAATGTATCAAGATGACAATTCCGTCCTCTTTACTTTCTTTACTCGGTCGGAAATCGGTATCAAAATCCGTGTTGAAGACCGTACTTTGACCTATAATGGTTTACTTTTATAAATTGTGACTTGGATAGAGAGTTGTCTCATTGGCACTCATACCACATCTTCTTATATCTATTTCCACTTGGTCTGTACCGTTGCAAATGAACTATCTATTTGTCCCTGAAGATAGCATCTAACTGTAGCCAGTGCATGGTTTAAATGATCATATATTTTGGCTTAAATACAATTCTTTTTCATAAACTGTGTTATTTTGATAAAACTAAAGTTATATTACAATGGTTAGCCACCGTCTATCCATCTTTTTTTTCTTTTTTAAAAGGGGGGGGGGGGGGGGGTTGGTTGTTTTTCTTTTCATTAAATTGTTCGATTCTTAATTTCTCGAAAAAAAGAAAATTGTTGCAGAAAAGTAGTGAAAAAAATAGTTTGTTGCTATTGAGAATTAATTTGAAGGAAAATAAGTACAACATTTGTTTTAATAAACAGATACTTGTTCTTGTATGCTATTGATGACTTTATATTATGATTTAAACCGAAAAAAATGTTTGTCCAGAAAAATAATTAACTCCCTTCGCGCAAATAAAGATGAAAGATCGTTGCCTCATGGACTACCCGTCCGCAAGATTACTACAATCCGGCAAGTAGCAACCACTGCGGTAGTGGCGAGATTGATGTTATTTTCCAGTTTTAAATTTCCGTTTATGAATAATGAATTTCTACTCAAACGAATGTTGCAACTCCTGAACTTCCTCTGTCCATCGTGACAACAAATTTAATTAGAAGTCATAAATTGCTTTTAGATTCGTTGTATGCTGTGCAATTGCATTTGCCCCCACTACCATTATATTTGCGCGAAGTATATTTGAGGCCCATCTCTTTAAGAAAGTGAAACATGTCCTCTTCTCCATTCTGGTATTTTCGGAATTGTTCCATCAGATAATCTGTTTTCTCTTCCTCACTTCTACTTACAACAGTTACTGCTCGTGTATCAAGCCCTCTGATACAGAAACAGAATGCAATATTACCGGAATGCCTTAAGCGATTACTAAATATATTTCTTTTAACGATTCAATATGAAAAAGATATAATTTAAAATGATAAATATGTTCAAAATGAACATTAACAATGGATTTATACATGTACAAACAAATGTAAGTCTATCGTAAATAAACTATTGACATATTTATCATAAATTATCTTTATATAGACCTGTATTACCTGTAAAATGAACGCGCGCAAATGTAATAAAAAGCTGCACGCAAACGTGAAAATTTTTAATCCGCAAATGCAAATGTAATGCGCCCCAAAAATATGTGTTACTAAGTAATTAGAAACTGTAAAAAAATATAATGATATTATGTTGAAAATATCAAAACAGAAAAACTGAAAATAATAGTAAGAAATGATTAAACTGGCAATATCTTCAATGCGTTTCTTTCTTTGAATGTTAAAATTTTAACAGGATATTTTTAATTTAATTTGATTCTTTCATTATGTTTTATTTTTCCATCAATTCTCGTATGCGGCCTCAATGATATTTTCAGAAAATGTTTATTGAGTTATGCCGCTTTTTGCAACATTTATATTAGTTTACAACACCATTTTGAAGAGCAATTTGCTTCTACTTGATTTTTTGGTACTATTTAAAGTATGAATTCAATACATTTATAGGGTGCATTTGACATATATCTTTGAGCTGTGAGTTGACTTCAGTATGACAGTTTATTAGATTTATAAAAAAAAATAAGTCTTGTCTTAATAACCTCCAAACGAACATGTTGTCTTCTAATCAATGTTAACATATATTTCAGGTATAACGTATCATTATATTGTAAAATAGTTATCTGAAAATTTGTAAAGTTACGTTTAAAAAATTTGCAAAGGGAGATTATTCAAATTTAAATTTTGTGAGATAATAACAGGTGCTTAGATATGAATACATATACTAATGACGACAAGATAGTAACTGGTAAGATGTCAATCTAAAATATTATGTTTAATAGTTCTGTACTGAGTGACACAGCACGCTACGGAAATATATTTTGTCGTTTAACAAATTACGCGTAAAGGAAAATTGTTAAAAAATATTCAATTTTATTTCATAAGGATTCCAGAATCAGTGATACCAATTTTGCAGAGTTGAAGAGTTTCGTGTCTTGGTGTTGAATTATCATTTGACATCTTTTATAACGAGTTTCTAATTGTCGGCTTTAATTTTAACAAAAATCAATCTGACTATGTTGCTTTAAACTGATGAATAGTATACGTTCATGATATTTTAAAAATGTTGAAAATGTTTAAGGATGAAACTGATCGGTTGAACTATCATCTTTGAATCATAGTTCGATCAAAATATTAATTGTTTCTAAAGGATTTTATTGAAATATCTTTGATATAACCGTAGTTTTATAACTGACAAATTCAAAATCTCTGTATAGAGCTTGTATGTGACATATGAGACTTAACTAGGCATCACATGTAGCTTGATCGACATCTACCAAAGAAGTCCTTTCAAACTGGTGTTAGGATCCGATCTTTACTTGCTGTTAGGTGTGAATTTTTGTACCGTGTTAAAGTTAAAGGCCCCACTGTGACCTTTTAGATGAAGAACTACAATACTAGCGATATGCAAGTGCGTGTATAGGGATTTTATGTCATAACATTATATATCATATCCTTTCTTTGTATGATATTAACTGATTTTTTTTCTTGTGCTGTGTGAAGATCATAAACATTTTCTTTGTACTTGAAGTGTTTACTCTTATATTTCAACAGTTATGACGTATTTTTCTTGAGGTAACTTTTCTTATGTGTACTACTTCACCTTCTGTTTCGGCAAGTTTGTTTCTCGTTATCGCTATGCAGTAAATCTTACATATTTCCTCCGCTCATTTATGATTTTCTGTAAAGTATCTAAGAAATATCTTGATGTATTCCGTGGTTGTCTAAATGTTTGTATTCTGAGGTGAGAGTGGACTGCCAAGACATATTCACTTATAAACGAGTCAATAACTAACTAAAAAAATAGCTCAAGTAAGTGAGTTCACTTCGAAAGTTTTAAACCAACATCAATTTTTAAACTTATCTCAACATTATCTTATTTGTGTTGTTCTACTTTTTGTCGAGCCTGCGACTTCTGTCGCAGAAAGCGAGACATAGGGATAGTGATCTGGCGGCGGCGGCGTTAACAAACTTATTAAAAGCTTAATATTTCAGAAGGTAGAAGTCCTGAATCCTTCATTCTTTGTATATAGATGCCTTATGTTATGAAGTTTCCGTCTGTCATATGTCCATTGTCCTTGACCTCATTTTCATGGTTCAGTGACTACTTAAAAAAAAGTTAAGATTTTTAGTATTCTTAATTTCTCTCTTATTATGAGTAGTAGGATAACTATATTTGGTATGTGCGTACCTTACAAGATCCTCATGCCTGTCAGACAATTTTCACGTGATCTCGACCTCATTTCATGGATCAGTGAACAAGGTTGTTTTCGTGGTCAAGTCCATATCTCAGATACTATAAGCAATAAGTCTACTATATGTAGTGTATGGAATGATTGTAAGGTGTACATTATGATAAAACATTAAAAAAGCAAAATAGTCTAAACACAAAAATATTTTTAAAACGTTATTAAAATGTTATGTCATGAAAATATCGCCATAAAGGTTTGAAAAATATAAAAGTGTGTGGTGGAAAAATATCGCAAAAACGTTTTCTAATATATTTCCGAAAATATTGCATAACATAATTAAAATATTGTTAAGATATACCACGATAATGTGAAAGTCGATGGCGTATAAAACATTTAGCTAATCTTTGAAATTCCACAAATATTTCTCAAAATATTTTCAAAATGTTCCAAAAACATCATGAACATCAAATAACGCCATAAAAATGTTTTGGATATTTTTTTTATAAGTTCCTGCAAAATGTTTCAAAAAGTTAAAGAAGATGTTTTTGGTTGATATCTATATCATATTCTAATAAAACTTTCTGTACTTTAAATTCAGTTTCCAGCTTTTTAATATATTACACATCATAAGTTCAATAGATACACAGTGATGAATTCTGTATACAAACAAGACTAAATCAGTTGTTTTGCTAAGCATATGACATTTCACAATTCAATGTATCCGTAAACAAGAAGTATATACAGATTTTGACACATCCGAAATTTCAAACACAACTCATCATGGTTAAGCCGCTTACCAAATATGAGTCATTCTGATCAGCGGTATTACATATAGAAGTCATGAAAAATGTGTGTTCATTCAACATGCTGAAATATCAGCAAACAGGTATATGACAGATACTTAAAGTGCTCACACATTACAGTTCATCACTATCTAACAGCTCACAAAATATGAACTCGTCCTGTTCAGAAGTTTTTGGGTAATGAAAATATTTATCGGAACTATCTATTGAGTCAAGCCTTTAGCAACTGATTTTTACAGTTTGTTCTTATGTTGTGCTGTTACACGCCTGTCCTGCTTGAGGGTAGAGTGCTCACAAACGTGTGTTCACCCGCCACATTCTTTATGTCCATGGCTGTCCAAAGTCAGGAGCCTGTAATTCAGAGATCGTCATTGCTTCATGTCTGTCATATGTTTTTTTCATAATGTACATGTATATTTGTTATAAATTAGGCCGTTAGATTTCTTGTTTCATATTTTTTATGCCGAGGCCTTTTATAGCAGGCTATAGGGTATGTTGAAGGCCTTACGGTGACCTATAATTGCTTATATCCACTTCATTTAAACTCTGGTTGATAGATGTCTCATTGGCACTCATATAAAAGCCACATATCCTTATTTTATAACTATCAACAAATTGGTGTACGTAGATACTAGAACAGAGGCAGATTTAATGGCGCTACATACTAGTATATGATAAATACATAGACTTTTTACAAGTATCACTCAAAACGTTGGCTTGCCAGGGGGCCCCTTTTACAAACTTCTGGATCCGTACCTGTAGAAGCAGTTGTATTAGTTCCAATTTCGATTGAATAATAAAAAGAATACATAAGTTTAATTTTAGGAGTTTAATCAGTCTTACCAAGAAACATTATAGAAACAATCCGGATAATGTATTGTTTGTTTTTTTTTTCCTTCAAGTTATGGTATTGGTTGTACCTTAGAATCGTCTGTCTCTCTTTTCTAATATCAAAAGTACGACTTTCACTTCAGGAACAAAACAACGCAAATTTTTAGGATTGATTTATCAACAAATGAAGAATAGAAACAGTACAATGGGTTAACCAATATATGTCATAACTTTCACTTTTTAGTAGGAACATGAAATGAATTAACTAAAGCGACCATTTGTTAGTCTTTCATGTTTTATTCTGTCTTTTAATATTTTCTTTAATATTTACTTATTATATTTATTATATTTTCTATGCAGATTAGAGTAGGGATTCACAGTGGTCCTGTAGTAGCTGGGGTGGTTGGTAAGAAGATGCCTCGATACTGTTTGTTTGGAGACACTGTGAACACTGCATCTAGAATGGAAAGCCATGGGGTACCAGGAAGAATTCATATGAGTGGAAGTACCGCCAAGTAATATTTTTTTACGCAATGATCAAAATAACCAAGGAAATGATAGTTTTACACATTAGGAAAAAATCAACCTTATGAAATAAAGCAAATCAAAAGTACATTTATACCCAACATAGATATTGTACATATATAAATGCACTTTAAAGATCAAGTTCGAAAATTGATCATGCGATTCCCAACATAGATATTGTACTTATGTAAATGTACTTTAAAGATGATGTGCAAAAAATATGAATTTTTAAAAGTTACTGGATTTGTTTTTAATACAAGAGGCATATTCATTTCCATTAGAAATGTTCCGTGAATCAGAACCTATCTCTCGTCCTTTTGGAGATAATGCGATTCTTTCGAGTTTTTGTTTGTTAACTTGATATGCATTATTTTTTTCGATTTATGCGATTTTAATATCGGTAAACTATTTTTAGATAAATTCATACTCGAAATGACTTCCATTTTACAAAATCAGGTCAATACATCTATATCTATTGGAAACATACGTAACAGGCTTATGATTTAATTCGCCGAATATTATAAAACAAATGTGGAAAACTAAGTTTGACAAAATAGATTTACAATGACCGACGTACTAAAACAGAGGAAAAGTAAACTACATTCGAGACATTTGACTATTTACACGTATTTGTAATATTTCTATCTGAAATGTGTGAAATGGGACAATTGTCTGACTTCAACTATTTAATTGCAATATAAACGTATAATATCAATTATCTTACCTCCTATATATACATTTCTAGGAAAATGATTTGTTAAAAGCAACCGCGTGGAGACCGTCTATATTCCATATTGGGTTAATAGGGTTCCATATTCGGTTAGTAGGCGGGGCTTATTCCAATACACGGTTAGTAGTGGTGTTACGTCCCTATATAAAAATAACACGGTGTTGAGGAAAAATCTTCACGGTTTCAACGGACGAAGAAATTGATGATGAACGATTGAACTAAATTCATAAAACACATTTAAAGCTGACAAGTTGTTATTGTTGGCATTTGTTTTTGTATATACCAATGGAAGAAGGTTCTTAATACTAACGGTATTGAAGACTTGATCACTTTGATAAGCCACTAGTCTAAATACCACATGTTAAGATAGTCGGTAAGATAAATTCGTTACATAGTGTGCTAGTGACCTAATACGATTTTCATGGGGTCATTAAATTCCATATGGGGATTCGAGCGTCGCTCTCACCCCATATGGAATGTACTGACCCCATATATATCGTATTAGGTCACTAGCAATATATATGGGGTCAGTAAATTCCATATAGGGATTCGAGCTTCACTCTCACCCCATATGGAATTTACTGACCCCATACATATCGTATTAGGTCACTAGCACACTATGTAACTAATAATATTCCGTTCAAATGAATACAAATTTAGATATATATAGATTCACATTGTTTATTTTATTATGAACCGACATCTTGGTCATGTGGTATCTGTTGGATAGTTGTTTCATTGTCAAAAGTTTAAATTGTGTTACTTGGAATCAAAATCATATTTGAACGTATTTCTTTTTCATTTTTTTGCAGAGTTTTAATGAACGACGACAAAAGTGATTATATTCTAAGAGACAGAGGTGTAATTGAAGTGAAAGGAAAAGGCTCTATGAACACGTATATATTGGTTGGAAAAGGGATCAAAACGTTACATGAACCAAATGACAGTTTCAATGACCTTCCAATTGCAATGACCAAATCAAAAACAAATGACAAAAAGCAACCAATCAAAATTACAGATACAAATAGTAATAACACTAAGCAAACGAAATCAAAAATTAGCAAGAGCTCTACTTGTGTTTTATTTTGATATGCATGAATACCTTTTGTAACTTTTATTCTATTAAACACACTCTTTTAAAGATATTTTTTTCATTAATGTATCGTACATACAGAATCAATGTCTAACTAATTACTAGTAGTTAGAGGAATAACATTTAGGAGTTAGTATGATGTGTTATAAATATTCAGTGAGTCACACAAGTATTATAGAGGAATTGTATTTAGATATTGGTATGACGTGTTGTTAATATTGATCTGCAGAGAAAATCATTTAACTGAAACAAAGAAGATTTATAATTTACGCAAAATGATAAAAGATACAACTGATATCAACAAAAATACATACTCGGTTGTACCCGACATAACCGGGAATATTCTTTAAACGAATGAGTTGTACCTTTTGCAAACCCCACTCTTGAACGTCTCGTGGTAGCATGCTCGCAATGGGTTCTAGGTGTCATGAGTTTGATTCACGTCGGGTTCATTCCAAAAACGGTATTTGCTGAGTCTCTACCAATCACGTGGCACCAAGGATTTGCAGCAAAGACAGTTAGACTAGGAGTCATAATAAAATATGTCTTAGTATGGTGATGTCTATATTGTAAATTTGTGAGCTAGCATGTTATCTTATCAGTCTAGTACAGGCCGGATATATTCTTATCTCGTTAACACGTCATTGTTCCGAATACGCTAACTCGAACAATTCAAGCTCGTATCGTCTCCGATTCTCTCCGCCTCCAATGAAGTTGATGGAGTGATCGGAATATAACGACTGGATTATTCGGGTTACGAATACGCATTGGTAGTACTTCATTTGCCACAGCGGCTTAACCCGGGCTAGCCCGGTTGGTACTTCCGGTATAGGCACAGTCGCTTCAATTGCTTTGAAATCAGCCGCCGGCGCATATAGGCAGACGCCGCCCTCGCCGGTCTTAACACACCGGCAAGCAATCAGCCGGTCAAAAAAGTATGGCGGAAAGCGCAATTTAAGGTAAAATGTCGGAATTAAAAGATGAAAATTGTAACATGTTTTAATCAGTTCATATCGTAATGTGATACTGTAATGGTCCTCTATGACGTTAATAAATTGTTCGCCATATTTTAATTTCAAATTTATAAAATTATCTCGGAAAAACGTTTTAATGATAAATAAGGCCTCTGAAAAAAATATTGCATGTAAAAAAAATATATTTTTTATCAACAGGTTCATTTTTTTCATATTTCTGAGCTTAGAAAGCAAAAAGTATAAGATTGAACTTCTGTCGCCATCTTTGAATCAGCCGGTTCCACTCGTTTTACTTTTCAGCCATATTTAACCCGGTCACGTGATAGGGCTAACCGGGCATATCCCGGACTAGAACAAATTAGTTAATTGTAATATATTTGCCGCTAGACGTTTACCAATAAATGAGTAGAGCTAATCGGGCACCTCTAAGTGATTATAAAACCAGTTTCTCTTGGTATTTACATCCATTAAGGAAGTTGATGGAAAGTACAGTTATGAATAAAAGATAGTTTAAGATCGGATCTTGACCTCTTAATGTCAATCTCTGTTATTGTGCTGGTCGAATATTGTAGCATTGATATTACTCAAAAATATCTTTTAATCATACTAGTATGTAAATAAGTAAATAAAGGCGACAGTACTTTACAGATATTCAATTATCATAATTTGATCAGAAAGAGACTAATCAAGGTAATAAACAAAAACTGAGCGAATCGCATGAAATCCAAAAGGAGCGAGACCGGATGTGTCGACGTGGTAAGCGTCTTCTGATATACACGCAACATCCCCCATGCGAATTCACTCAGTAAAAGCATTCCAAGTGGCAACGATAACGAATTCTAAGAGATGATACAATAGTAGATTTCTTCAAATTAATATAATCATGAAATTCTTCCTAAAGGCACATAACGCAATCAACCAAAGAACAATGTGCAGAACAAAGACGGTCCTTTTAAATTAATTAAAAGTTTTGTTTAAACAATGGATCATGTTTTAACAAAACACTTTAAACAAATGGACATTTTAATTATGGCTGGAATTTTGGTAATCGTTGAAATATTCCTTTAAGTTAAAAAGATAATCAGGGAAAATACAAGGACATTTGGAGAATCGTTCAACGAGAAAAAAAAAACGTGTTTTCATTGATGTTAAAGACACTTTAATGTTATAGTCAGTGTGGATGGATTCTTCGTGTAGAAGATGTCGGTATCGCGGATTGTGAAATATCAGTACATCAAGGTACTACCATCTTCCTAACAGAAAGTGCTATGATGATGGCACGATTCAAATGATACATATTGTCTGATTAAGAGTTACACCCCAGTTCTATTGTTATACTTCATAGTTTCTATTTCTGAAACAAGTGTAAATTGAATAGATCTATTGTTACGAATAACAAAGGATTTTGACCACAGGGTGTGACGAGCGGGGTTTCTGGAAACCCCTGCTTCTACATCCCGCAAACAAAGTCCATTGTTATTCGTAACAATAGAAATTGATTTTTTTTAAATAGCATGAACATAAGAAACTACTAATAGTGTTCACTACAAATTGTTTCAAGATATTAAAAAAACACATTTTAGGAAATTCCAATTGCGAAAAAAAATTAAGCATTTATTTTGAATACAAAAATAATCCTTTAAATACTCCTTTGCTTGAAGGTAATCTTTTTTATCCCAGTCATATGTCTCTATTCTAAAGCATTGGTCTTTTTAAAAAAAATGGGGATTCTAACTCCCGGGACCCCCCTCCCCCGGTTACCCATTGGCCGATCTGGGGGTGGGGGTTCCGCGGTTTGGACCCGACTTTTATTTAAAAGATCAATGCATTTGAATGGTTGGACCCCCCCCCCCTTTTTTTTCTCTTGAGTTGGGAACCCCAAGCTGGATCAGCCCCTGTTTGCCCCCAAAAAGGGAGTTCCTAAATATTAAATCTGTATCTTTGTATGTTGAGCGTGTCTGATAGTCGGGTCACACCTATCCCTTAGTATGTCCGAATATGAATGTTTGTTTATTTTGAAAAGAGGGGGGGGGGGTGGTTATAAAACCGTAAGATATAAAATACAGCTATGATTACCTTTATTACACTGATACAGGTAAGTACTTTGGGTTATAATATAGCCTTTATCTTAAGTCTCTTCTACCAAATCCAACGCTTGCCACAAAATGTCGTCCGTCTTATACCCGTCCATATTGACAACTGCATACAAGGAGCATGATGTATTTTTTGTTTGTAATAAGAATACACGAAACGGTCAACCTTGACCCGCTGATCCATTTTAGCACATGGATTTAACGGGAATATGCAAAACAACTTTGACATTTGTAAAATATACTCACTTGTCAAATTTTTAACAAAGATACCCTAAGAAAGGTTACAAGTGGGGTTTCATGTAATAAAAAAAAAATTCTTATAAATCATGGTTTGATATTGTCAATAAATATGCTATCGGTTTTTTTTTCATTTAATAATCAATGTTAACAAATAATGGGTTTAGAATGGGGTGTAAGTTAGTTATACACCTCGGGATACGGCGTGTCTGGATAAGAAACCCCTCCGGCCTCCGGCCGACGGGGTTTCTTATCCAGACACACCTATCCCTCGGTGTATAACTATTACTTACGTATTCCCGTAACAGTGTGGACAACCGTAGTGCTTTTGTTGTTAATAATACTGAATCATTTACCTTTAACTTGTTTGTCATCGTCTATCGATAACGATGATTTTACGCTCACTCAGTCTGTCAGAGGCCTTCCAGTGTGGATATAAATAATCACTTGTTACACATTTCGAAACATAAAAAACTTTAAAGGAATTTGTTTGAAATATTCTTTATATCAGTACACACAACAGTTCATTTGAGAGAATAATAAATATTCAGAGCTAATATTATAAGATAATCGAAAAATACATTTACACATTTCGATTTTCATTGTAAAAACTTTTAAGTCGATGGGGTTAATTCACAAAATACCTTAATAGAAAAAATATGATATATATAGTTTATGCACATTTTCTTTGCGATCTTAAAAAGGACGAAGTTGATATATAAACTGTCGTCAATTATTGTGTGTGTGTAAGTTGAAAACCGTTTTTTAAAAATATGAATTGATTCTAAAAAAAAATTGGAAAGGACAAAAAATACTTTGTTTCAGAAAAAAGAGGGAAAAAACTAATTGATTTACATTCAAAATTAGGGACGAAAAAAAATACGACACTGTTATAAAAAAGTAATGTTCATGTATGTGTATGAGAAACCCCCCCCCCAAAAAAAAACACACACACACACACTCAGAAAAAGAAGAATAGTCGGTGCATAATCATTCTGCTACCAAGGGTTTTTCACAAGTATGGTAGTTAGCAGAAAAGTTCCAGTTTCCTATATACACCAAACTATACATTTTACCTATTTCGTAAAGTAAATGCAAATTTCATAAGGCTTGGTCTAAATAGCTTTTTACAGTCCAATATCTTGCGAATACGAAAAGGACCATACGAAAGTATATTTTGTATATGTTTTGTAATTGCACAACTATCGAAAGTAGATCATGCATTCGTTCTAAAATAAAATTTTACACAAGATAATAGTTTAAAAGATGCTAAGTGAAAAAAATGGATAACCACAATGGGTTAATCGCTTTGACGTCCGAAAATGATAATAGCCAATATATATATTGTAACTTTTAAAGCTAGTTAAATTAATTTTTCTGTTTAAAGAACGTGCGATATCATAAAAATTGTTTATCAAAACATAACAAAAACGCAAGTAAAGAATGTTTAAGTATTCAATATTAATCAAAACTCAAATAAAATTGAGAATGGAAATGGGGAATGTGTCAAAGAGACAACAACCCAACCAAAGAGCAGAAAACAGCCCAAGGCCACCAAAGAGTCTTCAACACAGCGAGAAAATCCCGCACCCGGAGGCGGGCTTCAGCTGGCCCCTAAACAAAAATGTGTACTAGTTCAGTGAAAATGGATGTCACACTAAACTCCGAAACATATAAATGAACTAAAATTAAAAAAACTTACAAGACTAACAAATGCCAGAGGCTCCTGACTTGGGACATGCGCAAAAATGCGTCGTGGTTAAACATGTTTTGTGTGATCTCAACCCTCTCCCTGTACCTCTAGCCAATGTAGAATAAACAAACAAAAAACAATACGCACAGTGAAACTCAGTTTTAAAGGTTATTCCTGTGCTAGTTTTTCAAATTATTTGATTTAGGCGTTGAGAACCTTTGGCGACCCCACAGTTTGAATGTCTATAATAAATATGACGTGATAAATGGGCGTTACAGACGAACGTTCACCAAATCAAATCTAACCCAGTCAATGGGAAACCTGAGCGCGCCAAGAAATGGTCTCGTCTACACTGTTATGAAAACGATTATATATACATGTATCATCATATTATATTATTTTACTATTCTGTTAAGACAACACGTGACCTTTTGAGCCCGTGTTTGTTTGTGATTTGATTAAAATGTTTATTTGTAGAGTTGGCATTTCAATACTTCGGTCTCTTTTTGTAAATTTGCAATTTCAAAACTTTGGTCTTGGGCGTCATAATGGCTATTCTAGAAACACATGTTGTTCGAACGAAATCATAAAACGTTCGAATTTTCGACATTAGTTATATCTAACCGACGTATCGAGCCTTTCAGACATTAACAAATTTGTTTATGAAATGTTGAATTTATTTATCCAAAACACTTAGTTTTGTTTACTCCGAGGAATAAACTGTCTATGTCGTTTTTGGCATTACTTTTTTTTTTTAGAATTTTCGGTTTTAAATGCTGTTCAACTTAGTAATTGATTTGACCTTCCGAATATTTTGCTTCGCGTGCCACTGATGAGTCTTGTACAGACGAAACACGCGTCTGGAGTTAAGAATTATAAGACTGGTATAATGGATGAGATTTTGTAACATATTTTAAGGATGTACTTAGGTCAGGTTTATGAATTTTTGTGAGATGTTCGGACTCCTTGGTTTTTTTCCCTACGATACAGGGTAAAATATTTTGCCCCATTACACCCATTTTTCTTTTCATATAAGACTTCAATAGTAATTACCAAAATTTAAGCAGATTCTAGATTTCTTTTCTTTCGATTTGAGACCCAAATACTACCAATGTAAATATAAGGTAAAAGTCCGAGTAAGCTTTTTCCCGCCATTTAAAAAAAAATCTCGAAAAGGAGCTCCATAACCTATCAATATTTTAGCTTGTTTAGTTCCTTAACTAATGCTCTTCTGACTTATAGTATCAATTCTAAATTGTAGTTTTTTTTTAAATTTCACGTAAGTACAAAAAGTCATCCTTAATTTAGTTTATCTCACATTCACCAGAAAACACGTTAACTTAAAAGTAACTCAACAGTAAATTATGTTCCATACCTATGAATGCATTATATGTATGTTTCTGATAGATCCGATACGTCAGTAGAATGAATATAACTCATGTCGAGAGTCCGCATGTTTCTAATTGATAAATAAATCTTCCATGTCATACGCTATGCACATCAACATTTTTGTGTTTTTTGCTGTGCATGTACTGATTTTGATGCATGGATGGATACCCCATATCCTTTATTTTCTATTACGAATTTATTCATGGCATTTACATATACGAATGATGTTTTCCTGTTTTTTTCTCAAACTTTTTTTTATAAGAAGTGCACGTCTGTACTTTCTCATCAGATTCTAATTCTGTACAATACTTGGACCTAATAATAGTATAATATTCTAGGTCCCATGTTTTCTATCCGAATTTTGTTAATATATCATATCATATCATGTTCTTACAAAGTGGCTACACAGTCATTGGTTCCTAGTGGCGGAGTTAATGGTTGCCAACATTATTTCAGTGACCGTTACGATATGTGTTATATATTACAATAGATATAGGAAGATGTGGTATGAGTGCCAATGAGACAACTCTCCATCCAAGTCACAATTTATAAAAGTAAACCATTATAGGTCAAGGTACGGCCTTCAACACGGAGCATTGGCTCACACCGAACAGCAAGCTATAAAGGGCCCCAAAAAATTACTAGTGTAAAACCATTCAAACGGAAAAACCAACGGTCAAATCTATATAAAAACGAGAAACGAGAAACACGTATGAACTACATAAACAGACGACAACTACTGTAATCAGATTCCTGACTGAGAACAGGTGCAAACATTTGCAACGGGATTAAACGTTTTAATGGTACCAAACCTTCTCCCTTTTCTGAAACAATAGTATAACATCACAACATAGAAAAACACAATGACTATATTCCATATACATTTGTATCAAAAGAGAGGCGAAATATACCAAAGGGACATTCAAACTCATAAGTCGAAAATAAACTGACAACGCCATTGCTAAAAATGTAAAAGACAAATGGACAACAATACCACACAAGACACAACATAAAAAACTAAAGACTGAGCAACACGAATCCCACAAAAAACTGGGGGTGATCTCAGGTGCTCCGGAAGGGAAAGCAAATCTTGCTCCACATGTGACACCCGCCGTGTTGCTCGTGTAAGTACAAACCGGGTGATAAGTCTAATTACGTAGGTCACATTCTAGATTAAGGGGACGGTACTGTTGTTGAACAATTGGAACATATCCGTCGTCATCTGTGAAATTGAGAATGTATCAAGATGACAATTCCGTCCTCTTTACTTTCTTTACTCGGTCGGAAATCGGTATCAAAATCCGTGTTGAAGACCGTACTTTGACCTATAATGGTTTACTTTTATAAATTGTGACTTGGATAGAGAGTTGTCTCATTGGCACTCATACCACATCTTCTTATATCTATTTCCACTTGGTCTGTACCGTTGCAAATGAACTATCTATTTGTCCCTGAAGATAGCATCTAACTGTAGCCAGTGCATGGTTTAAATGATCATATATTTTGGCTTAAATACAATTCTTTTTCATAAACTGTGTTATTTTGATAAAACTAAAGTTATATTACAATGGTTAGCCACCGTCTATCCATCTTTTTTTTCTTTTTTAAAAGGGGGGGGGGGGGGGTTGGTTGTTTTTCTTTTCATTAAATTGTTCGATTCTTAATTTCTCGAAAAAAAGAAAATTGTTGCAGAAAAGTAGTGAAAAAAATAGTTTGTTGCTATTGAGAATTAATTTGAAGGAAAATAAGTACAACATTTGTTTTAATAAACAGATACTTGTTCTTGTATGCTATTGATGACTTTATATTATGATTTAAACCGAAAAAAATGTTTGTCCAGAAAAATAATTAACTCCCTTCGCGCAAATAAAGATGAAAGATCGTTGCCTCATGGACTACCCGTCCGCAAGATTACTACAATCCGGCAAGTAGCAACCACTGCGGTAGTGGCGAGATTGATGTTATTTTCCAGTTTTAAATTTCCGTTTATGAATAATGAATTTCTACTCAAACGAATGTTGCAACTCCTGAACTTCCTCTGTCCATCGTGACAACAAATTTAATTAGAAGTCATAAATTGCTTTTAGATTCGTTGTATGCTGTGCAATTGCATTTGCCCCCACTACCATTATATTTGCGCGAAGTATATTTGAGGCCCATCTCTTTAAGAAAGTGAAACATGTCCTCTTCTCCATTCTGGTATTTTCGGAATTGTTCCATCAGATAATCTGTTTTCTCTTCCTCACTTCTACTTACAACAGTTACTGCTCGTGTATCAAGCCCTCTGATACAGAAACAGAATGCAATATTACCGGAATGCCTTAAGCGATTACTAAATATATTTCTTTTAACGATTCAATATGAAAAAGATATAATTTAAAATGATAAATATGTTCAAAATGAACATTAACAATGGATTTATACATGTACAAACAAATGTAAGTCTATCGTAAATAAACTATTGACATATTTATCATAAATTATCTTTATATAGACCTGTATTACCTGTAAAATGAACGCGCGCAAATGTAATAAAAAGCTGCACGCAAACGTGAAAATTTTTAATCCGCAAATGCAAATGTAATGCGCCCCAAAAATATGTGTTACTAAGTAATTAGAAACTGTAAAAAAATATAATGATATTATGTTGAAAATATCAAAACAGAAAAACTGAAAATAATAGTAAGAAATGATTAAACTGGCAATATCTTCAATGCGTTTCTTTCTTTGAATGTTAAAATTTTAACAGGATATTTTTAATTTAATTTGATTCTTTCATTATGTTTTATTTTTCCATCAATTCTCGTATGCGGCCTCAATGATATTTTCAGAAAATGTTTATTGAGTTATGCCGCTTTTTGCAACATTTATATTAGTTTACAACACCATTTTGAAGAGCAATTTGCTTCTACTTGATTTTTTGGTACTATTTAAAGTATGAATTCAATACATTTATAGGGTGCATTTGACATATATCTTTGAGCTGTGAGTTGACTTCAGTATGACAGTTTATTAGATTTATAAAAAAAAATAAGTCTTGTCTTAATAACCTCCAAACGAACATGTTGTCTTCTAATCAATGTTAACATATATTTCAGGTATAACGTATCATTATATTGTAAAATAGTTATCTGAAAATTTGTAAAGTTACGTTTAAAAAATTTGCAAAGGGAGATTATTCAAATTTAAATTTTGTGAGATAATAACAGGTGCTTAGATATGAATACATATACTAATGACGACAAGATAGTAACTGGTAAGATGTCAATCTAAAATATTATGTTTAATAGTTCTGTACTGAGTGACACAGCACGCTACGGAAATATATTTTGTCGTTTAACAAATTACGCGTAAAGGAAAATTGTTAAAAAATATTCAATTTTATTTCATAAGGATTCCAGAATCAGTGATACCAATTTTGCAGAGTTGAAGAGTTTCGTGTCTTGGTGTTGAATTATCATTTGACATCTTTTATAACGAGTTTCTAATTGTCGGCTTTAATTTTAACAAAAATCAATCTGACTATGTTGCTTTAAACTGATGAATAGTATACGTTCATGATATTTTAAAAATGTTGAAAATGTTTAAGGATGAAACTGATCGGTTGAACTATCATCTTTGAATCATAGTTCGATCAAAATATTAATTGTTTCTAAAGGATTTTATTGAAATATCTTTGATATAACCGTAGTTTTATAACTGACAAATTCAAAATCTCTGTATAGAGCTTGTATGTGACATATGAGACTTAACTAGGCATCACATGTAGCTTGATCGACATCTACCAAAGAAGTCCTTTCAAACTGGTGTTAGGATCCGATCTTTACTTGCTGTTAGGTGTGAATTTTTGTACCGTGTTAAAGTTAAAGGCCCCACTGTGACCTTTTAGATGAAGAACTACAATACTAGCGATATGCAAGTGCGTGTATAGGGATTTTATGTCATAACATTATATATCATATCCTTTCTTTGTATGATATTAACTGATTTTTTTTCTTGTGCTGTGTGAAGATCATAAACATTTTCTTTGTACTTGAAGTGTTTACTCTTATATTTCAACAGTTATGACGTATTTTTCTTGAGGTAACTTTTCTTATGTGTACTACTTCACCTTCTGTTTCGGCAAGTTTGTTTCTCGTTATCGCTATGCAGTAAATCTTACATATTTCCTCCGCTCATTTATGATTTTCTGTAAAGTATCTAAGAAATATCTTGATGTATTCCGTGGTTGTCTAAATGTTTGTATTCTGAGGTGAGAGTGGACTGCCAAGACATATTCACTTATAAACGAGTCAATAACTAACTAAAAAAATAGCTCAAGTAAGTGAGTTCACTTCGAAAGTTTTAAACCAACATCAATTTTTAAACTTATCTCAACATTATCTTATTTGTGTTGTTCTACTTTTTGTCGAGCCTGCGACTTCTGTCGCAGAAAGCGAGACATAGGGATAGTGATCTGGCGGCGGCGGCGTTAACAAACTTATTAAAAGCTTAATATTTCAGAAGGTAGAAGTCCTGAATCCTTCATTCTTTGTATATAGATGCCTTATGTTATGAAGTTTCCGTCTGTCATATGTCCATTGTCCTTGACCTCATTTTCATGGTTCAGTGACTACTTAAAAAAAAGTTAAGATTTTTAGTATTCTTAATTTCTCTCTTATTATGAGTAGTAGGATAACTATATTTGGTATGTGCGTACCTTACAAGATCCTCATGCCTGTCAGACAGTTTTCACGTGATCTCGACCTCATTTCATGGATCAGTGAACAAGGTTGTTTTCGTGGTCAAGTCCATATCTCAGATACTATAAGCAATAAGTCTACTATATGTAGTGTATGGAATGATTGTAAGGTGTACATGTCCAACTGGCAGGTGTCATTTGACCTTGACCTCATTTACATGGTTCGGTGGTTAAAGTTAAGTTTTTGTGTTTTGGTCTGTTTTTCTAATACTGTATGCAATAGGTCAACTATATTTGGTGTATGAAAATATTTTACGATGTACATGTCTGTCCGGCAGGTTTTATTTGATCTGCCCTCAGTTTTACGGTTCATTGCTCAATGTTAAGTTTTTGTGTTTTGGTCTGTTTTTCTTAAACTATGAGCAATTGGTCAACTATATTTGGTGTGTGGAATGATTGTAAGGTGTATATGCCTGTCTGGCAGTTATCATCTGACCTTGACCTTATTTTCATGGTTCATTGGTCAATGTTAAGGTTTTCTGGTTAAGTTTGTTTCTTAGATACTATATGCAATAGGTCAACTATTTTTAAAGCATAGAATAATTGTAAGGTGTACATGTCTGTCTGGCAGGGTTCATCTGACCTTGACCTCATTTTCATTGTTCTTTGCTCAACATAAAGTTTTCATGGTTTGGTCTGTTTCGTGTATACTATAAGCAATAGGTCAACTATATGTGGTGTATGGAATGATTTTAGGGTTTACATGTATTTCTGGCTTGGTTTATCTCACCTTGAATTCATTTTCTTTGATCATGTTAAGTTTATGTGATACTTGAAGGAAAACTTTATATGTAGGACTATCAACATAAAATCAATGGTCAGTAAATCAGGCGAGACATTTCAGCGTGTGCAATCTTGTTGGAAACAAATTATCATTTTGTATCAAAATTTCGAAAAATTGTTAGTTTTACCAATTCGCTTAATGTTAATAATCCCAATTTATTTTTTTAATTGTTTTCACCGACGACATTTTCATATTCAAATTTTGTGTTAAACTACTACTTCTAGCATTAAACGAGAAACAATTATGTATTGGTTTACACATTGTCTAAGGCCTTACGGTGAATTATAACAGTTGATTACATCCTCTTGCTTTGATCTTTGGCGGATATTTGTCTCATTGGCACCGTTATTTTTCTATTGCACACGGCAACCAACGACAGGCGGCTTCTGACATACATGTATACCCCTCTCTACAATGTTAATTCAAATATCTGTTGAATGGAAGTTCACTACAGTGTATGTTTCTTTGGATTTTTTTTCTGTCAAAGACTTAACAACATAAAAAGGCTAATCATTTCATATATATATAAGGTTTTCTAATACTGCAATTTTGAAGCTAGTCTGTATTTGAATTGATATCTATTAAATTCTTATTTGTACCAAAAATTTGATAAAATCTAAATTATCATACTGAAGTAGCCTTGATTGCATCCATTTTATGTGTAATTGTGTTGTTTATGACGACCGAACAGCTGTCCGGCTATTTGCATCTCATATTATCTCTGATTTTGTTTTATATAAAAATCTACTTTATGTTTTTTTTTCTATATAAGTGAATCAGTATTGCATATATTTATCCATCTTCGTTATTAACTTTCATTACTTCGATGTCAATGTAATCAAACTAAAACAATCTTATATTGAATACATATCAACTTTTACAACGAGTTTTCAGTCTCAATGTTAAATTTAATATTGCTTTGGTAAGTAAGTGACAAACATGGCAGATATAAAATACTTCAAACTACTTCAATCTTTCTTGCACTGTAGTAATGTCTTATAGTGAATTTGTTTGTAGCAATTTATGTCATATCACAATAAGAATACAAATCCAGAGGAAATAATTGTTTTCAGGCGATACAGAGGAGTTTTCGGCGACAAAGTTGATCAAGTGTCATACATTCTATAAAGACTTTTCAAGTCGGGGAGCAGTTGTTTATCCTAATTAACCTTACTACGAAATGTAATTGGTTAATGTAGATATTCCTCATGGCAGGTAAGATATTCTATTTTTACGTTTTTACAGAACATTTTTGTAGAAATATGCCATTACACAGACAAAACATTTACAAAAAAAAGACAATATATTCATGGCACATTTTAACATTATTTCATGAGCATTGGCAATTTTGTTAAAAGTATTTGTAACTATCATATAAATAAACCCACTGTATGTACATCGTTAATGTGAACTGTTTATCTAAATTTTGTTCAAGTAAGATATATTGCAATGCAGACTAGATTCAAAATTGCATTATTAGAAAACAAATTCGATGGTGTTGACTCTTCGTTTAAGCTATTAATTGTACTGGAAAATTCACGATGTCTGGAAATTTTATGAAAATTGTAAAATTTGAAAGATTACAGTCACACTTTGATAAATATTATGTTTTGCACAGGTAATAATACAACTATAAAACCTGATGTTGACAACCAGCCTTCCAACGTTCTGTTAGCTGTGTCTGCTTTTCTGCTGATAGTATCCGTAATGGCTGGAATTCTTATTTGCATAATACGTCAAAGGAAAGTGGGCACCATTGATGATGACGAAATCGAATTAGAAGAACCTAATTGCGTTGACGAAACAACTAAATTAACTGGAGATAAAAACACACTTTGACATTTCAATACAAAATAGCTGTGTCTAGTGTTACATTCAGAAACTCAGAAGTAAGACTATAGTAATTAATCTCAACTTCATATACAAGTCGTATAGACAACAAATATTTCCATACACAATATGAAGTAAGGATACGCAATGATAGAATGCCTTACAATATGTTAATTATCAATACAGGTATTTTAACTCTATGATAATCGTTTGCCTTTTTAGTGATTGAAATCCAATATTTGTATTATGTTAAATGAATTTCTTATTCGGTAACGGTCAAGTGCAATAAATGACCAAAAGTTCATGTGACACAAAGTGAAGTGCGGCGTTTTCTAGAACCTTAATGTTAAGAGTAGCCTGTTTCAAGGAAATTTAATTAGAATGGGATCGAGCAGTATTTGTCATCGCCTAAAATATTTATTTTATCAGTTTAGACATAATTTCATAAGCATGATAGATTAAGTAGAAGATACCATTCAATATAATATATAAGATATCACTTTTACGTTAGGCTAGGAATGTTTGATCGTTTGAACTTTAATGATGTTTTTTTTTTTTTGGAATCATACATTTTGTTTAAAACTGCAGTTTTCTATTCTAATTTCAATTCTATTTCAGTTATGTGACTTTGGTTCCTATGTTTGGTACATGCATATGTAATGGGGAAAACATATCCTTAAATCAGTAGAATTTTCTCTGTTATTACATGAAATTTAGATGCATCGATAAACAGTTTTTCATATGTTGTTTCAATGTAGATCTTGTAGTATGAATTAAATATATTTAAATAATCTTTCATGTTTTGTCATAGAATGTTCAAATATTATTTAAAAGGAAGTTGAAAATTTCTATTTTTATTATATCAAAAAATATAATCCATTATCTATTCAAATTTCCAGGGCTTCAAATTTTGTGATAATTTTTAGATTTTTCCCCCTTGATATTTGCTTTTGCTGTATTATACTGAAGGATTTAAAAAATGCAACTCACTTTTTGTTGAAAATCTTTATCAAACCATGATTCATTATTCATGCTTACCATATATACTTATTCTGCATTAGAAAAAGTCAATACCAGTTCTGAATTACTTTAGATGATTGGATATTCCTTGCGATTGATGTCTAACGAATTTCCTGACGCGAAATTTGAAACCCCTGCAGGATTTTTTTTCTTCTTAGTGAAACCTTTTTTAAATCCATACCCACCCAAACATCTGTTAATAAAATGTTCAGTTTTCATACTGCCGAGGCTGAGCCATCTGATGATAGATTCTTTACTGGTATCGGGCTTGCTGCCAAGGCTGAGTCATCTAATGATAGATTCTTTACTGGTATCGGGCTTGCTGATGATTTAGTGGTGCATGCTTTTTGAAATTGCTCATGTAGAATGTTTGCCCTATCCTTGGTGATCATTATGAGCACGATGTCTATTTTAAGTGCAGCTACATATATTATTTCTCATCCTTTTGATATACGCGAATAAGTTTTTAAAGGTCTTTGGTATTGTCTGCTATATAATGTCAAATAAGACGAGCGCATGTTTGTTTGCAATGATTTGTTCCTATGTTTGTACCTTAGTTGTGGATTATTTATTTTTTTTGTATTCTAGGTGGTCTGTGATCTGATTATATATGTTATTTGTTGTTGTTGTTGGTTTTTTTTGGGGGGGGGGATGGGGGGATGGGGGTATTTATATTAGTAGTGATGGTTTTATATGGTAATCTTGAAAAGCCAGTCATAGAAATTGTTTTGATCTTTCCTGCTAGTAGTTGTGTGTCTTTTTGTATGTTTTCAAGTTTGCTTAATGTAGTTGCTGGATTTTGTTTAGTTGCTCGTTAGTTTCTTTTCAACGGTATGGTGCATTCAGTGAATATACGAATCCAGTTTATCTGTTATGTTTGGTGCATTTGTTTAAATTAAATCTAGTATTGTTTCACCTCTTGTTTGGTTTGTCTACGATTTGATCTAGAGAGTGGTCAGTTATCATAATATCAATAAGGATTTTGTGTTGGTAATTATCTATAATTCCAGAAATTACTGATGGTATTTGCCAGTCCATATAACCAAGGTTGAAAGCTCCCTCCACAGTTATAGCAGCTTTTGAATTCCCATATGTGCGATTTAGGGATGCATTTATTTCTTTTAGTGATGAACCCATGTCTAAAGGGGGTCTGTAGTAGTAACCAAGAAGTACGTGTGTGGAGTTTGTTTCGTTCACTTCAGCCTATCCATTCTCATTTTGTGTGTAATTCTGAGATTTCATCGGAGATAGTGTCTATCGATATTGCAATTAAGTCACCACCATGACTTTGATTTTTTTTTTGTCTCGTTTGATAAGACTTGAAATTCGATTAGTTTCTATGGAAGACACATTAAATATAAATGAAGAAGATTTTGGCATCCCACATTGGATGCAATTCCAATAGATTTTTAATGAGTCCATACAAGAATTCAAGTCAGAATGTATTCCGTGTCAACTTATAAGATATCATTTGTGTGTTTCCTAGTTTCAGATTTAATCCATAACTAACATGGCCATCGTGGGGTACGCGCATCAGGAATTAAATCCGTGCCACCTGATGTTGTAATGAGGATAATTAATACGACAGTTGTCACATGTTGAGCAGGATCTGCTTGTCCTTCCGGAGCACCTGGGATCACCCCTGTTTTTATTTAAAAGGGGTTCGTGTTGCTCTTGCTTTGGTGTTTAATTTTTTGAATGTCTGTAATGTTTATACCAGTAAAAGTCATGTCTATTCTCCGCCATGATAAACTTTTTTCAATTTCAAAATTTCACATTCGGTCATGCAAGTTTAAGGGTAAGTCAATTTACATGACTGATGGTTTATTAACTTGATGATGTCTTAGAGTTAGATATGAGTCAATTACCAATCCGCTATTGCGTGATGCCTAATCATCACTTGATATAAATCATCAACATATTCTATTGAAGTACCACGACGAATGTCAAATGTGGAGTAGGATCTGCTTACCATTCCGGAGCACATGACATCACCCCGGTTTTTGGTTGATTTCGTTTAGCACAGTCTTTAGTTTTTATGTTGTGTTTTGTATACAGGAATGCTCAAAGCCGAACATTGGAAAATCACTGTTGTATAAGAACCGAAACAGTTGGAGAGCTATATTAATTATCATACACAGATCACATTAACATACTCCATCAATATGAGACTTGTGTTGGAAATACATGAATACAAAGATATACATTAAACTAACAAACAATTGCCTACCAAGAGAGAGGCAAGAGATACCAAAGGAACATTCAAACTCATTAGTCTTAAACAAACTGACAATGCCACAGCAAAACACGAAGATGAACAAACGACAAACAACAGTATACAAATCACAACATAAAAAAACTAAAGACTGAGCAAAACGAACCCCAACAAAAACCGGATTGATCTCAGGTTCTCCCGAAGGGTAACCAAATCCTGCATCACGTGTGGCACCCATCGTGTTGCTCATGTAAATACAAAAGTATAAAGTGTGTGATGTGATTACTTCAAACAAAAGTATGACATTCGATTTTATTTTGTGTTTGTTTTTTGTGTGCGTACAGTTTCTACTCACTTGTTGGGCCAAGTGAGCTTTTCTCATCACTTGGCGTCGATCGTCCGTCGTCGTCGTCGTCGTCGTCGTCGTCCGTCGTCGTCGTTAACTTTTACAAAAATCTTCTCCTCTGAAACTACTGGGCCAAATTAAACCAAACTTGGCCACAATCATCATTGGGGTATCTAGTTTAAAAAATGTATCCGGTGACCCGGCCAACCATCCAAGATGGCCGTCATGGTTAAAAATAGAACATAGGTGTAAAATGTAGATTTTGGCTTATATCTCTGAAACCAAAGCATTTAGAGTAAATCTGACATAGGTTAAATCTGATTATCAGGTCAAGATCTATCTGCCCTGAAATTTTCAGACAAATCTGACAACCTGTTGTTCGGTTGCTGCCCCTGAGTTAGTAATTTTACAAAAATTTTGCAGTTTTTTGTTATTATCTTAGATATCATTATAATATCTAATATCTAATACTATTAATTATGATTTTAACCTTATTTTACATGATTTCCAAAGCATCAGTAAATACAGGTGAGCGACACAGGCTCTTGAGAGCCTCTAGTTTAATTTATGGTCAATTTATTTTGACATTTGCATTTTAAAGTTTAAATCGTTGCCAACCGATATACCTCAACACAAGACTTTCGTAGGTGCAATTTAGAGGTTTGAATTGAGGAAAAAATATAAATAATTCACCAAAAGGCGTGTTCCTCTAAGAACAGTAAATTGCAATAAATCTTTCTATGAAATATTATCAGCAAAACAGAAATTGATCATTAATTGTTATCCTTTTCACCATGAACGTTACAATATGTAGTGATATAGTTAGTCTTACCGAATTTGACTATTTACCGGATTTGTAATAACATAAGCAACACGACGGGTGCCACATATGGAGCAGGATCTGCTTACCTTTCCGGAGCACCTGAGATCACCCCTAGTTTTTGGTGGGGTTCGTGTTGCTT
Source organism: Mytilus californianus (assembly GCF_021869535.1). NCBI lineage: Eukaryota > Metazoa > Mollusca > Bivalvia > Mytilida > Mytilidae > Mytilus > Mytilus californianus. The sequence continues at coordinate 3,702,887 of NW_026262581.1, forward strand.
AGTCTTTAGTTTTCTTTGTTGTGTCATCTGTACTATTATTTGTCTGTTTGTCTTTTAATTTTGGCCATGGCGTTGTCAGTTTGTTTTCGATCTGTGAGTTTGACTGTCCCTCTGGTATCTTTCGTCCCTTTTTTTAGTCAAGTTTTTTTATACGTTTAGAGAATAGTAATTTTTTGAAAATTGTAATTTGATATTTATACAAGTCTATACTCTGTGAATATTAATCCGAAAGTTAGCCTTTGAAAATAGATCGAGGAATATAATCAATATTTCGGTGGTGGTGCCCCGTAACCTCCGTAAGCTGGTGGAGGAGGAGGCTGTGAGTAACCAAATTGTCCTTGGGGAGGAGGTGGTTGTGGGTAACCAAACTGTCCCTGAGAAGGAGGAGGGTATGCCATATTCTGTCCTGGTGGTGGGGGATAACTCATACCGGCTGGCTGATTTGGAAACGATGGCCCTGGAGCTGAAATATAAAAATAGAAAGTAGGAAACTAATTATGTTAAGAAGAAATAAAAATTCATTTGACTTGACTAAATTTAAAGACATTAATCTGAACCATTACTTAATATAATTATAAAGATAAATCAAATGGTATCTTATCCAACTCATTTGAATTTGATTTAAAAAAAACGAAACAAAAAACACAGCAACATCAAAACAAAATGTTTAAGAACTTTTTTTGCGTAAAATCCTTCAGATATAAGATTTAAAATTATTTAAAAGAGAGGCGAAAGATACCAAAGGGACATTCAAACTCATAAGTCGAAAATAAACTGAGAACGCCACATTTAAAAAAGAAAAAGACCAACATACAAACAATAGTACACAAAACACAACATAAAAAACTAAAGACTGAGCAACACAAACCCATCAGCTTTGGCATTGGCATCGGTCCAGTGTACATGATAGTCAGTTTAGTTTGTTGCGAATAATGTTAATCCTGGATTTTGATAACTATAAATATCTTTAACAGGAAGCTTAATACTAAAATTTAAGATAAGAGAGAGGATATTTCATTTCCTATTGTTAATTACCCATTTTTAGATGGTGATGTTCCCTTGGCGCCATCTTATGATGTTTACATATCTTAACTTGTTCGATTCGCTCGTGTATGCATCAACGTATTTTATTTTAACGAAAGAAATCTCCGTAAGACTGAAAATTTTTTACACCAGGGTTTTCGATATTACAAACTTTTCAAAACTTTTACTAAACTTTATCAGCTGTACAAGGACATCATTCGTAAATATAAATCAACATGCAGACATCTCATACGTTCAGGTATTTCACATCCCATCGTTTATGGTAATACTCTATACAAAGCACAAAAATGTCGCCATTCACCTCAAAAGCTAACCAAACCTTGAAACATAATTATTCAGAAGAGATATAGTTACGATACTGTTGTCAAGTCATTAAAGTTGGCATTTTTTGGAATTCATATTGATGCACTCATAGAGTCTTTACATCGGAAATAAACACATTTTTTCTAAAACCAGTTGTTGATATAAGTAAGAAGATGTGGTATGAGTGCCAATGAGACAACTCTCCATTCAAGCCCCAATAAATAAAAAGTTAACAATTATAGGTCAGAGAACGGCATTCAACACGGAGCCTTGGCTCACACCGAACAGCTAGCTATAAAGGCATGATACGGGTTATGTTCTTCTCGGATAATGTATGATGGCATGATACTAAACCCCTTACGGGAAGGATTGTGCTTAATTTTCATATGATGAAGACTTTATCTTATGATCAGATAAATTGAAGTCTGGAGCTGCCATGGCAGTCACTGCTAGCAGTCCTTTTTTTTAATTTATGGTGATCATTGTCTTCTTGCTTACTTTCTTCTGTTGCCTATTCTAACATCGGACTGGGACTTTTAAACTGAGTTTTACTGTGCGTGGGGGGTGGGGGGGTTGAGACATAAAAAAAAACATGATAAACTCCGCAGCATTTATGCGCCTGTCCCAAGTCAGGCACCTCTAGCCTTTGTTAGTCTTGTGTTTTTTTTTTTCTAATTTGGGTCATTTATATGTTTCGGAGTTTTGTGTGGCGTCCTTTTCACTGAACTAGTATACATAATTGTTTAGGGGACAGCTGAATCCCGCCTCCGGGTGCGGGATTTTCTCGCTGCTTTGAAGACCCATTTGGTGGCCTTAGACTGTTTCTATTCTTTGGTTGGGTTATTGTCTCTTTGACACATACCGGTACCCCGTTTCGATTCTCAATCTATAAGTTACTGTGTTACATACGTTGAGCCTGGACAGTAGTTATGGTTGCGGTTGGACGCACAACGGTTCCTCTATTCCCACTGGTTTTCGTTTGCTTGCATACTATCATAACAACAACAAAAACTATAACTCCAAAGATGATGCAACCAACAACTATCCCGGGAATAGCACCAGTCGGACTGAAATGTACAAGTGAATGATTACAAGTCTGATAAAAAAAGATACCTTTATTTGCCCTATTTACACAAAATGAAAGCATCCAGGTAATTTCTAAAATATTTTTTGCTGATTTGCATTAATTCACAGCCTTCAAATTTTCTAGAATAAGGATTGTACTTCTAATTTCTATTTTGTCTGTTTTAGCTTGTATTTCACTCTCGTTTGTAGAAATCTTAAGCTTGCAAGCAGGCCACTCCAGTCAGACCTATTGTCTACATTTAACTTGACTTAATAAGTCACATTTGTTGAAAAACCATATACACATAATACATGGAATAGTTAAATGAATGATAAGACATAAGTCAAAATTATGGAATGTTAATCCTAGTTGCAGTTGAAATCTTTTTTTAAGTAAAGTAACAATACAGTAACATATTGATTTCTGCCGGTTAGTCTACACTTTGAATTTGAGTCAATGTAAACGCGTGTGATATATTTTAGTGCACCGAACTTTTTAAGTTTACAAGAACTCAATATAATTGTTGTATTAAAAACTTGTTGATTGAGAAAAGCATATGGCTTTTTCAATATCACATCCGTATCAACCAGAGACACCAATACAATTCCAAGAGCTCGGTCAAAAGAGACAGACTCGGCTATGGCCCTAACTGCCGAGCAAAACTAAGATCTAGATGGAGCGCCTCCATCGCAAAAAACATACTATTGCCAAATGTCCCGCCTGCTTTGCAGTTGCCGAGGGTCACTCGATAACCAGTAAACAAGAAAAGGAATGCCGTAAACGGAAAAAGAGTGAGAGAGAAAATCCAATACCTCACGCTGGCCTTCCACAAAAGACTTGCTTGTTTGACGTGAAAGCAAAACCGACGATTATAATAGAAAAAATGGAAAACTAGGCGTTGAGATTACACAAGAGAACGGAAAGTTTGTCTTGATTTCCGGGATGGAAAGAACTTTGAATACTGAGAACAACGAGTAAATGACATCAGAAGATAGCTTAAAAGTACAATTTAAAGTTGAATGTATTGAAATAATGGGCGTGATAAGCCCTGACTCTAAAACATATTTAAGTTAAGAAAAAAATAGGATTTTAATAGTTTTTCTATTTAAGTCCTTATTGTTTTCAAAAATTATTATGTTTCCTAAATATCGTTGCAAGATTACTTGAAATTTACAATAGTGCTTTGCATAAAATTATCTGGTGCGTATTATATTTTCGATAACGTGTCGGAGTTTCAACGACGATGTCTCTGAAATTAACTTTCATTTTCAAACAATGAACTGGTGTGTGAGGAAAAGCAGCAATTTCAAAATTTTCGAACGCTCGTTACTCTCTTTGATTTGTTCCGTTTCAAACATGAATATGTACAAACAATAACAATCAGACTAAGGAATATCTGCCCATATCTGATTGTAGTAATGTGTATTACGTTTCGTAAGAGAACGCAGACTATTATTGAATACCCCGTATAGGACCTAACGTACATGTGTTAACCAAGTTTTTGGTATCTTAAAAAAATAAAGATTTTGACATATACGCAAATTGTGGCGAACGTAAGGAGTTAAGTCAATACTTATGTATGAATGTAGAAAGTGTTTTGGAATCAGTCCAGACAATTGTAATGTTGTTACTTGGAAATTTCACTGGTTAATTACTAAATGAGTAAAAAATGCTACTACACAAATTTCTGAGAATTGAGCAGAATACAAATTTAAAGAGGTTCAATCAATCACTTACTTTTTTTGTCCAATTTTTAAGACTAACACTGTTTAAGAATAAAAAAAATGGCAGGTTGTCAACGTATGTGACAGGCCAGATTAATTATAATTTAAGAAAACTCTTGGAGGAATATAAATTCATAGAGGTTCTCAGTTTTATAAAGATGGTACAATAAGTGTTTTATTTTTGTCTGTCCTAAAGCTTTTTAAATTTGGATAACAATAAACTGTTAAATTCTAAACCATTAAAACAGGTATAATATTTTTCAATTTAGCATATACAGCAAGCCATAAGTTGTCCGTCTCTTGTTTTTTTATAAAGAAAGATGAATTTAAAAAAGATTCCTTTGTCAAATCGTAAGAGATATTTGGTTTTGCTATGCCAGCAAAAAAAGAACAAAAATCACTTTGGGCGTACTGGTGCCTTTTTGCATTTTAATACGCAAACGATGCAGATATAGTTTACCTCAAATATATGAGGTGTTAATGCCAATGTTTTCTAATATCCGGGGTAGGGCTTAAAAAAACCTTTGCAGCGGTTTTCAGAGCAAGGATCAAGTAGATCCGGAGTAAAAAGGTCTCAGATTATAACTAAAGCAACAGTGTCACTAGGAAATCACATGTGAAAAGGTATAACAAAAATACCGAACCCCAAGAAAAATTTCAAAAATTCCCAAAAAACTGACAAAATCAAACGTTACACCTTATCAACCAATGGAACGAATTAAAAAACAACTGTCACATTCCTGACTTGGTACAGGCTTTTTCCGAAGAAATTGTAGGTTAAACCTGGTTTTATAGCTAGCTAAACCGCCTACTTGTACGACTGTTGTTCATATTTCCATTATGCTGACAAAATTGGGCGAGCAACCAAAACTGACATAATAGGTTAATATGACAATTTTTGGGATCCAGCAGCCCAAATTGTGAAAACATACATCCCAGACCTACACAACACAACAAACTAAAACATTCAAACAAACTTACAAATCAATCTAACAAAGACGTCAACAAAATCGTTTTTGTAGTTGATAGTAAATTTGACACAGACGCCAACAAAATTTTGTTGTTGTTCATAGTACATACATTATATAGTAAACATTTTCTCGATAAAGTACAAATTAAGTAAAATATGTACGGTTTCTAAAATTTCAAGGAATGACAGCGACAAGACTGCCACAATGAGTTCTTGGGTTCATTTCGATTTCGAAACAGGAACGATAGATGACTGGGGGTAGTAATCGTACCGTAAGTAATATGTTCAGAAATTATGAAAGAATGCTATGTAATTTTCAAAAATTGAATGGTCTTTAGTAATAAGAGGCGGAAGATACCAAAGGATATTCAAACTCGCAAGTCAAAGACAAATTGACAACGCTTTAGTAATTGATGTTATAGAAAAAAATTGTATCAACTGATTTTGTTACAGCATCAGTTTATTTCTGGTTACAATGAATAATTGGAAATTGGAAATGGTTACAGATATGAAATAATGTATACTTATGTGTTTTTTCTCCGATTTGTACAATATCAAAGATATTACACAATATGAGAATGTTCTGTTATCAGATTATTTTTATTGCTCCTCAGTGGCGCAGGAGAAATTGATTACCATAGATTCTATCTCTTGATCGAAATTCAAAGCAAACTTACAAATTGGGAGAATTTTTTGAGTCAGGTAAGTACAAAATATTTTCACTCTAATACTCATATGTTGAATCTTACTGCATGGATTCTCTCAACAGAAGTTAAAAACAAGAGGACTTTCTCAATCAGCTAAAACATTTTCTCAGTGCATCTTGACCAAAAAGGGACACAAAGATACTATTCAGCTAATTCGAACAGTTGAATAACTAGTATAGCGGCTAAAAGCTTGATCCCTATTCAGCAAATCTTTATCATGTTGCTGACTATCTACATTTGTTGGTTCTTTATTACAGTAAAGCACAATAGAGATCATTATAGGATACATGCTGTTTTTGCAACCTGTTGAAAATTGGGTCTAAGGGTATTAACCGAATGGGATTTAGAACAAGACCTTAAATCATTATAAAAATTGAATGAGACGGTGTTTTACAAAATTGTTGCATTTGTCAAGAAGATGCACTGATTTGAATTCAAAGGAAATAAAACATAATGCCATTATTTTTTAATGATAGGCTATCAAAACAAGATCTCATAAATCATTTTAAGGTTAAAATTCATTTCCCTCATAATAATTAGAACATTGGAGAGGACTTTGTATTTACACAGATAAATTATGACGTAAGGTAAATACATCTTATGGATGTTTTTAACTTTAATCACCTATATAATTGCGATGAGAACATGTTATAAACAAAACATATTTATTATATATAAATAGTAATTTCATGGTAAGTATATTTAACATTATAAAATCATGCAGTCTCTTCTTGAGATTCAAAAATATACAATTGATCGCATATAGTTTTACTCGAGAAAAAAATCGGGACTGCACTGAACCAGTTTGCGTGTTCAAAAGCGATCCAATTAGGACATTTAACCTGCTGTGCTGGAGGTTCGAAAATTTTGATTCTTTAATAAACGTTCTCTATCAAAATCCCCCACTACTGTATGCGATGCTATTCTAAATTAGCACATACTTACAACTTCTCGTTCAATCAAATTGCTTGAATTTGCGTTCTAAATTTCATAGTACATACCTTTTCCGTGTACTAAGTAACTATGCATGAATGACCACAAGGGTAAGATTTCATTGTATCGTAATCTAGAGATTAAAAACAAAAATTGCCACAATTAAATGATGTGTCCCAAATGAAAAAGAAATGTTTGTAATTAGTTTTCACATTGATTTTTAGATATCCTATTTTTAATATCTTTGGTTTTAAAAATCATTTTTTACAATTGCAAGTTTCTATCATTCAAATAAAGAATAACAAATATGGTCCTTAATACCTTGATTATAGTACAACGCTATCTTCTAATTGTGGTAATTTATCATCCATGCAATTACTTTGTACACAAAAAAGTATGTACTATGAAACCTTGTGAAGGGAAATTAAGGCAACTCGATGATGGTTTTTCTTAACTTTCTTAAGAAACTTGATCCATTTCATCATAAATCTAAAAACCGTGATAATGTCTGAAGGGAATGTGCCACCTATGTCTATATTCCGATAAAGCTTTTCGTTTTTACTTTGAAATGAAAAAAAAATCCATAATCATTCAAATTGATCTATTGGTAGTTGCTTTATAATGCCTAACCGCTAAACTATATATAGCACATATATCTATATTTTTCAAATTTATTAAGGCTTTAGTTTTACTATGAAATTGAACTTATGTTCAAATCATGTAAAGCTCCTCCTGCAATTGAATGTACATGTAGAATGACACCGCTATATTTCGATATACATACTTACACCAGCAGCTACCATTTTTTTCATTCTGGAGTCAAGGATCTTTAAAAATTACTTATTTTTATTTGCGATTGACTTTTTAACCGCTATTTTCCAAATTCGTGTTTACTGCATTTATAAACTCATGATCTGTCAAATCACTGTCACAAATTGAACAATATGATAGCTATGATACTAGTGAGCAAATTTACAAAACATAAATAAAGGTAACAGTAGTTTACCGGTGTTCAATAGTCATAATTCGATTAAGCAAAACCAAATCCGAGTAACAAACTAAAACCGAGGGAGACACATCAACTATAAGACGAAAACAACGGAACAACAGAAATACTGAACTACAACAAAATCAAACGCCAACATACATAGAAACGGACTGTAGATAACAACTGCCATATTCCTGACTTGGTATAGGACATTATAAGAAAAAATGGTGGGTTGAACCTGGTTTTGTGGCTAGCCAAACCTCCCGCTTATATGGCAATGTTAAAAATACCGCTAAAATGACAACACTACGTGACAGGAATACAGTACAAACAAACACAAGAACATTCAGCGCAGAGAAATACATAAATAAATAATATAATAGTACATTACAACATGTAAACCACAGAATAACAACGGACACCTCTCATTAATTTACGACAGCACACCAGGACATCACAAACGAAATATAAACTCCACGTCACATGAACGGATCAACGTCACAAAAAGTGACGTATTTTTTGTGACTTTTATATTATCACAGGTTAATTTCTAAAATTATAAAATAGATTTGTTTTATTTATAGACACGTACAAGAATATTAAATTGGGATTGAGTTTGTAATGGTGTTATTTTATGTATTTTCTAACCATGACAAGAATATTAAAATGGAATTGTGTTTGTAATGGTGCTATTATTTGTATTTTCTAATCATGTCGGTTTTTCTTCCAAATCAGATCTGTGTATAAACAAAAATATCCTGTGCATATAGTTGCTTTCAACTTAAAATCATAAAAATGAAATTGCTGATTTTTTTATCTTAACTTTTACATACATATATAAAAATAAAATAACTGTAATACAAGGCAAGATCATGAAAGACCAAACAGTTAACACACATGAAAACAAATAACATAAAACAAAAAGCCTGTATACGAACCACGAGTAACTCGACTATACTGACAAATAAGACATATGTGAAATGTACCGAAAATACAGAATTCAAACCACAAACGAAATAAACAGACAACAACTCAGCACAAAATGACCCACCAGACCCACACGTATAAGAAAGTAACAACAAAATGCCCGAAAGCGGGATACATAAATACCGAACTACGTCGTCTCCAAAAGCGAACATAAGACATAATAAAATACCTAACTGGACTTACAAAAGAAACATCATAGCTAAATACATGAATGTAGGATATATAAATACCGAGACACGTCGTATAGCAATGCGAATTCACACTCGGCAAAACAGTAATATTCGGGAATAGGTCACGTTCGGTACTATGCAGACCAAACGACGAGGATGGTAAACCACAGTCTAAGATGTGGTAAAAATGTCGTTAGTCAGTTTAGACACAGACACATCGTATAGATCAACCAATTCGTGATGGTGTCCAAAATAATTTACGGGGTGTCATTTTTAATCTTTCCTCCTCATAACTCTGTTGAGCAGTTTTTGCGTAAGGAGCACACTCCTGTATATGAAGTCCGTATAGTGTAAACATGCACGACCATAACATATCAATTGAGATATGTAAACACCATACGACGGGGCAGAGGGTATGTTACTGCTGAGAAATGGGAAATTGATAATTGGGAAGTTGAAATCATCCCGTTTGTCATAGATTTTAGTCTGAAGTCGTCCATCTGTGTCAATATTGGGGAAAAGATCAAGATATGAAGCAGTCCTTCTAGTATCAGTGGTATCCTTAATTTCAAGTTCACTGGGATATATGAGATGCAAGTACTGACTGAAATATGGGTAATTCAGTGATGGGACATCATCAATATATCTGAAAGTAAAATTAAAGAATTTCGCAAGTTGCTTTTTCTTTTTGTCTTTAAGAAGGTTCTGAATGAATTCTGCTTCATACGAGTACAAAAACAAATCGGCCAGTAAGGGTGCACAATTATTACCCATTGGAATACCGACTGTCTGTTGAAATATCAATCCTCCAAACACAACAAATATATTGTCGACCAAAAAGTCCAGCATTTTGATAATATCATCTTCCGTGTATATTTTCTGTTAGAATCAGTGTGGTTCTTCACAAAATAAGAATTATTTTGACCCAAAACAAGAAATTTATATCTACGATTACCATTTTTATGGAAAAAGCCCTGTTTAATGAGATGGTGAAGTCGATCTTTCAATTGAGCATGGGGAACAGTGGTGTAAAGCGTAGGAAAATCAAAGGTCTTAATATTGCTGCAAAATTGCAGAGATTGTGATCTAAGATTTAGCAGTAGATCTTTAGAATTTTTAAGAATCCACATCTGATTAACACCACTGGTTGAATATATCTCATCACAATATTTCTGAAGGCCATCTTTTACTGTCGAAAGAATAGTAGTTAGCACTTTAGAAAAAATGTTTAGTCGAACATCTTGATGATCCAGCCATGTATCGTTCTTTATAAGGAGTTTTGTGAAGTTTTGGTATCCAGTATAATGACGGTAGATTTTCCTCGTCTTCTTTGATGTTAATACCAAAAGAAAGAAGGACAGTTTTGTGATTTTTTAAAATGTCATCCTTTGTAAATGATGTTAAGGAAAATGTAGGATTACAAGTTTTGCTGTTTATTCCAAGCTCTTTTGTGAGACATTCCAAATAATGGTTTTTACATATGAAGACAATATTATTGGAGGTTTTATCTACTGGAACAACGACATATTTGTCATAAAACTTAGTTGATTAACTGCCACCTATATCTATATTCTGATAAAGCTTTTCGTTTTTACTTTGAAATGAAAAAAAATCTATAATCTTTCAAATTGATCTATTGGTAGTTGCTTTATAATGCATAACCGCTAAACTATATATGGCACATATATCTATATTTTTCAAATTTATTATAGCTTTAGTTTTACTGTGAAATTAAACTTTTGTTCAGATCATGTAAAGCTCCTACTGCAATTAAATTATATTATTATGCCTGTTTTGAGGCAATTGATTTTGTCATCTTACCATGTACATGTAGAAAGACACCGCTATATATCGATTTACATACTTATTTTGTATTTATATTGTATCATAGATCAAATTTATTTGTTCAGTGTATGTTCACTGGTGTTAATATGTCTTTTGATTGAGTTAAGCCATTTCAATTGATATTTTATAGTGTGTCTTTCTATGTTGTGATGTTACACTATTGTTTCAGATAAGGGTGAAGGTTTGGTACCATTAAAACGTTTAAACCCGCTGCAATTGTTTGCACCTGTCCTAAGTCAGGAATCTGATGTTCATTAGTTGTCGTTTGTTGATGTGGTTCATAAGTGTTTCTCCTTTTGCGTTTTTATATAGATTAGACCGTTGGTTTTCCCGTTTGAATGGTTTTACACTAGTAATTTTTGGGGCCCTTTATAGCTTGCTGTTCGGTGTGAGCCAAGTATCCGTGTTGAAGACCGTACTTTGACCTATAATGGTTTACTTTTATAAATTTTGACTTGGATGGAGAGTTGTCTCATTGGCACGCATACCAGCTTCTTATATCTATTTACACCAGGAGCTACCCTCTTTTCATTCTTGAGTCAAGTATATTTTAAAATTACATATTTGTATGTGAGATTGACTTTTAAACCGTGATCTGGTAAATTACTGTCATAAATTGAACAAATATGATAGCTATGATACTAGTGAGTAAATTTACAAAACATAAAACTTAGTTGATTAACTCCGTTTTACAAACACCTGTGATACAAGTAGTCAGACAAAATAAACTATCAATAGACAAATCAAAAAATTACTTGTGTTGTAAATATATGCTAAATTGGATAGTCTATGAAAAGGTATATACTATGAAATTAAGTGCTCGGTGCAAGCCCCTCGCTCTTAATTGCATAGTACATACCTTCTCATAGACTAACCGATACATAGATATTCGAAACAAAATATTGTATAACCATCTTAAATATACTCACAAAGAAGAAGAAGAGGAATCACAATAGTAGTAGGAGTAGTATGAGCTGTAATAACAGTAGCCGGCTGTGACTGGTATAACTATATAAGAATATAAAACATAGTCATAGTCATGATAAAGTAGCTAACTGTGACTGGTGTAACTATATACGAATATGAAACATAATCATAATCATGATAATGTAGCTGGCTGTGATTGGTATAACTATATACGAATATGAAACATAATAATGATCTTGATAAAGTAGTGGCTGGGACTGGTAATATAAAACATAATCATAGTCATGATAAAGTAGCTGGCTGTGACTGGTATTGATATATATGAATATAAAACATAATCATAATCATGATAAAGTAGCTAGCTGTAAATAGACATTTGCGGAAACTGTCATACACCTACGATTAGGATTACAATTACACTCTCAGGTAGCATTTAAATCTTGGGTCGTCTCAAAACGCAAATATAAACTTTCGTTCAAAAGCAGTCTAACTCCTATGATGTTTTTTTCTATAGTTGAACAACGGGTTTTTTTTAAAGAAATATATGAAGTAACGTGTACACATTAATTATTGCACATGGTGTTATCCAGGTTCAACATGCTGTTAATGTACGGAGTATGATAGAATGGAAAAACATCATTTAATAAATTTTACGTGAGACATAAAAACAATCGTATTGTCGTTGGCTATGTGAAAAGAAAGGGCGATCAACAAAGGAGCATGATAGACAATGTAGACAATATTTAATGTTTATGCTAAGACATACATTTTCCATATTTTTTGTAAGAAAATGAGAGGATACAAAGGTTGGGTGCTTAAGAACTATTTATTTTTCATGGCATGATACATGCCGATTGGTATATATTTATTATCTTTTATTTTTTTCTGAATTGGGCAAACACTTTTGTCCACGTTTTTGGTATAAAAAAATCAAAAATATTCGAAAAAAAAATACAATACCGTTATCAATGAACATCTTTGTGTCAGACTCTTATAGAAATGTATAGTAGGTGACTGTACTCAAATAGTTAGAATTTTACTATCTTTCTTTTCAATTTTTTAAATAAGACCAATACCAGGTCTGATCCTGCGTCACTGCATGTAATTGATTGATGTTGTTTGTATTTTGAAGCGTACCTGACCATTCCCTTTCATTGAAGACAAGAAAACTTTTGACTAGCATTTTCCTTAATAATGAGTGTTGTAAAATTTCAAACTATTGGAAAACAGGAAGTGGCTTCATGGTCGACTTAAAATTTGCTTACACGCTGCAACTCATAATTATCAAGTTGTATCAAATCATTCCCTTCCATACAAGCCAAAAAAACTTTGACGAAAATTTATCTCGTGCAATGAGTCTTGTCAAATTTCAAACTATCGGCAACAGGAAGTGGCTGCACGGCAGATGTAAAAATATCATACACGCTCGCTGCAACTCATAATTTTTAAGCTGCAGACCAAATATACAATCATTCCCTTCGATAGAGGCCAGAAAAGCTTTGAGAAAAGTTTTATATGCAAGGTCTTTCGGACGAACGGACGGACGGACAGAGACGAGCCGTTACTAGACCTGTTTTTGCCTCCAGCGACGCAGGTAAAAATAACTACCGGGTTCTGAGTTAATTGTTTTTATGCAATTTTTATAGAGATCTTGGGAATCATGTGAGTATAGACGATTTTTTTTACGGTGTAGATAATTCCTTCTTTCCCATGCACATGGATGGTCTAGTCTGCTCGAGGCATGAGCAGTAACTCATGAGCCGAGACCGGTACAATTTTCTAAAAAATGTACTTTCGAGTGCACTTCTGACGATCACACAAAGTTTATCCGCATTTTTTTCCGTTGATTCAAAGGGATAAAAGGTGCAAAGGTATATCAGACGAGAAGAAATTGTTAAAAACAATCAAACACTGTTTAAGACAGTTAGGGAGCAGTTTCGGATTCAAAAGTGAAAACGTAATAATGAAGGACATAAAAAATTAAAAAGCACTGCTCTACGGCGGGCTTAATAATTATATTGTGTTACTTGCTTATCGCATTTTCCCGTTATTTTCAAGTGCACTGTTTGTAGAGTACCCTCTGAACGAAATTTCTTCTGATTTTTAAAATAAGGTAAGATACAATTTTGGTTATACATTTTATAAAGAGAAGTACTTTGTTTCTCGGGGAACGCGTATGGTTCTCCGCATCTTTTGTTCGGCGACAAAATATATCTGAACAGACATTCAGTATTGACGCCTGATACAAGACAACAGATTGTTCGAAAACACCAGAATAAGTAGAGTAAGCCTAAAAAATTAAATAGACTTATTGCACTCTATAGAGTAAAGCTTGAACACGCCATCGGAAAATAATTAAAATACAAAGATTTTTTGGTGACATATCCAATACACCGATTCAAATCTGTTGTGACAATTAACTATGTGTGGCAATTGCGCTGCATTGGTGTGTCTTTGGAATGAATTATTTACATAACGAAAAAAAAATCATTTGTTTTAACTAGGTATATCTGTTGTTACCTTTTTGTATTTTGAGATGACCCCTTGTTTTTCGTCAACTGTAATCGTAAGTCTAATTGTAATCCTAGGCATAGACCTAGTTTCCGCAAATGTCTAATAGTATAACTATATACGAATATAAAACATAATTATGATCTTGATAAAGTAGCTAGCTGTGACTGGTGTAACTATATACGAATATGAAACATAATAATGATCTTGATAAAGTAGCTGGCTGGGACTGGTATAACCATATACGAATATAAAACATAATCATAGTCATGATAAAGTAGCTGGCTGTGACTGGTATTGATATATACGAATATAAAACATAATCATAATCATGATAAAGTAGCTGGCTGTGACTGGTATAACTATATACGAATATAAAACATAATCATATTCTTGATAAAGTAGCTAGCTGTGACTGGTTTAACTATATACGACTATGAAACATAATCATAATCATGATAATGTAGCTGGCTGTGACTGGTATAACTATATACGAATATGAAACATAATAATGATCTTGATAAAGTAGCTGGCTGTGACTGGTATAACTATATACGAATATGAAACATAATAATGATCTTGATAAAGTAGCTGGCTGGGACTGGTATAACTATATACGAATATAAAACATAATCATAATCATGATTAAGTAGCTGGCTGTGACTGGTGTAACCATATACTAATGTAAAACATAATCAGGATCATAATAAAGTAGCTGGTTGTGACTGGTGTAACTATATACAAATATAAAAAGAAAGTCTTTTGTAAAATTTTGCTTTATAGTTTCAGCGGAGAATTTTTTTTCACAAGTCTGACGTAATTTTACACAAAAGGAACACGATTGGTTAGTTTTATTTAGACTTCCCTAAAAAGGAATTTGACACTCGAAATAATGTGAACAGTATCGGGTTTAATCGTATGTTCAGTCGAGCTCTTGCCGACAAAAACCAAAGTATTTAAACCACGCCCCTTGTCGAAGTCAACAAACACAACGAATCATGGAGAGCAGCCCCCGTTCGCGAAAAATCGAATACTTTTACAAGCTTTGAGACATGTAAGAATTAATAACCGATTTGCTTATGGTGTTTTCTCTTTAAAGAAAAATAATTAAACATCGAAATACTTTTATGTACGACTGATACGTTTCGTAATGATTTGTCCCTCATTGACGAAAATGGCGGCAGATTTTGAAAAAAAAAAATCACTCGAATTTGAGCCGTTTCATTGTTATCTTCTACTTTCCTGAATTAAAAAGTAACATGACCATGTACACGAATCCAAGAGGCCTGCCTTCGGTGATGCCTTTAGTTCGTTCGCCAGGAAAGGGATTTATTAAATAAGAACTTAGTGTTCAACTATTAAATATGTCCTAATGTTAATAAAGTTAACACGTAGACGCGTTCAATAGTCCTGTACGACTTTTTGAACACACAGAACATGAACAAAACCAAAGTGTTAAGATTAAGAACAACTGATGTTCACTTTCAGAACAGTTGCCGAACGTGTTCAAAGTGGTGGTATATGTTCTGTTTTCAAGCGTACATAATTTTTCATTAATACTTAACTTAAACTGGTATAACAAAAACTACATTATATTCAGACAAAATAACAACTCTTTATGTAATCAACTGAGCATATATGAAAAAAAAGTGCATCAAACGCCTTAAAATATCATACGTAACAGTATATACATCACTGAAATCACATGTATTAAATATATAATTTTATTTGAAACCAACATAAATATATAACGAATAATGATTATTTTTTTCTTCATGACTAAGAGTTACTACATCTTCTGTATCGTATCCAAAGTACATGACAATGTGATAAGTAGACAGTTTATCAGTCACAACAAATGTTCAAAATTTGCAATTGAATCGGATATTTTCAGTGCAGGCTTATATCAGCAATGCCTGGGACGAGTTTGAGAATAGTCATTGATCATTTATTTTAACAGGAGTTATGTTCCTTGGACATGTAACTTCTATAGGAACATTTCATTGCAGTACAATTCTTGCCAGATTTTTATGACATATGTATCAAAGGTTGTTATCAGCAATGTCTCAGACAACTATTTTTGAAGGTGTTATACCCATTGGAAACATTTAGTGTATGGAAAATTGCATTGCAAACGTTCTCACACCTACATTTCTTGTCGGATTGTTTAAAAATTTATATCGATGGTTTACTTTAGCAATGTCTGCTATGAGTTTGAAAATCAGTGCTTATTAATTAACTTTATATTGAACATTGCATTTTATGCACTCTCACGCCTACGTTTTTGTCCGATTTTTATGATGCCAATATCAAAGGTTTACACAAACAAGGTCTTAAAAGAATGCCAACCAACTTTTTTTTAGTTATTGCCTTTGGTCAGTTAAAATATGTTCATAGAGGTAGAGGACATTGGACCGCTGATCTTATTTATTTGTTTTACTGATTTTAAAATATCAAATTCAAGTTTGATTTATAATGCTTATTCCTTCATTCATGTTTTAATAATTTTAAAGAGAATATTTTTTTTAAAGTTCACTCATTTCACTGGAGTAATTCAGCAAATTTATGAATGTGTAAATTGTCGAAGACTAAATATTGTAATTTTTTTGTTGTTTCAAAAGAAGGGAAATCATGATTCTATCATAAGTAAAATATGTATATAACCTTTCAAATAAGACTAATGCATTTTTGTCCCTCTATGCTAAATTTACAAGAATCATGTAAATATTGTAATAATGTATCAAAATTGACTTCAACATGCATAGTGCAATTTAACATTCTTTGTATGTCTATAGTTATTCAAAAGTCTTCGAATAATATCAATTATACTCATAAGCAATTAAATTCCGCGAGGTTTCAAATGCTTCTCTGATGGAAATAAATGTTCATAGTTATAGTCCTTGATATTCACTTTTGATGGAGATCATTATCTGCAAGTTAATGGAACTGTTATGGGCACCAAAATGGCTCCATCATATGCCAACATATTTATGGGCAAATTAGAAAAACAACTCCTTGAATCTTCCATCGAAAAACCGCTTTCCTGGTTTAGATTTATAGATGATGTGGATATGAAATGGAATAAAAGTGACGAGGATTTAGATACATTCATCACTCATGCCAACAACATACATCCAAGTATTAAATCTACTCATGAGAAATCTAAATCCAAAATCACCTTCCTCGATACCTCCAGCTCGCTCACAGATGGCATCATATTCACTGATCTATATTCTAAGCCTACTGACACTCACCAATATCTGTCCCCTAAAAGTTGCCATCCTGCTCATTGTACTAAGAGCATCCCGTACAGTCAGGCACTCAGAGTCAAGCGAATATGTTCCAACACAGAAACAACTAAAAACAACTACGTCAACTCGAAACCCGCTTGAAGAGAAGGGGCTACAAACACAGAACTATCCAAAAAGGTTTTCAGTAAGCGGAAACTATTCCAAGGTATAAACAGTTAGAATACAAATATAAAAAGAAAAAGAAAAGGACTCCATATGTTCTTACTTACCACCCATCTCTCAAAAACAGCTTCGGTGTCATTCGTGAGCATTGGAAAACAGTTGAAAAGAATTCCAAACTATCCAAGATTTTTCCCGAGCCTCCCATGATAGCTCTTAGGCAACCCAATAGTCTGCGGAACCTGCTGGTGCGGGCTGAAGTGTCTGATAATAGAAGTACTTCTGGAGAATGTCGTTCGTGTGATGAAAAACGCTGCAAATGCTGCCTACAGATGTATTACTCATCAACTTTTCACAGTAAGGCAACCGAAAATAACTATAGGATATTTTGCAATGTTAACTGCAAAAGTATGAATGTTATTTACATTCTAGAATGTTCAGTTTGTGGCCTCCAATATGTTGATGAGTCAAAGCAGCCTTTCCACAAACGCATCAATGGCCATAGGAGTGATATCTCTAAGAAGCCACTTCTCCCAGTTTCTCAGCATTTCAGACAGTCTGGTCACAAACTTGATGACTTTAACCGCATGAAGATCCTAGTGATTGAACAGAACATTCACTGGAGTGATGCCCAGCGACAGGTTCGGGAAAGCTTTTGGATAAAGGAACTAAATGTACATCATCCAAACTGCATCAATAAAAAATACTAAGTTTTATTTTCACTCATTTTGGGATGTAAATATACACAATCACGTATATTTGAGTATTGAGTTTTGTTTTATATTATGATGTTCAGGATTTTGGATTAAATCAATAGACCAAAACTTACCTGTATTACTGAGCTATTTTTATACATATAATCAGTATTGTTAAAATTATTGACACTGCAGAAGGCTATTTGTTAAGCCGAAATATTTGTCAACACAATTTAATAACAACATCTTCGTATAATACCATCTTATATTAGTATCGTTGTGCAAATCTCTAGACTTATATATATACAAGTCTAAATTGAAAACAACGTTCAAAACTATGATTGCGTTGGATAAAACCGCAATTTTTATACGTGTGCATGCAAAACAAATTTCTTGTTAGAGGGGTCTAAATACAGCACAAACAACATTTTCCAAAAGACCAAAAAAGTGAAAAAGTATATTTTAACAAAACGCATTTGACTAACAGGTCGAACAACAAATGTTCTTTAACCCTGCTGACTGCCATTGGCGATTGCCAAAAAAACGGATCACAAGATGTAACAAAATGGATCTGATAATTAATTTTTTACTAAACAGAAAACAATAAACTTGCGGAAAAGATGGTTACCGCAAAAATGAGGTGCAAAAATTTGTACACCATATCCGGATTTCAACAATTAATGTCTCTTCAGTGATGTTAGGAATCGAAACGGTTATTGGAAGGCCACATAATTTACCTCAATTTGGGATAGACTCTTGAATTTTGAGGAGTCAAAATAGGATGAACGGGTCATATAAACCCGAAGGCAAATATAATACAAGCCCAAACGAAAAAAATATAAACAAGTCTAAATTGAAAACAACGTTCAAACCTATGATTGCGTTGGATAAAACCGCAATTTTTATACGTGTGCATGCAAAACAAATTTCTTGTTAGATAGGTCTTAATACAGCATGAAGTCTAAATTGAAAACAACGTTCAAACCTATGATTGCGTTGGATAAAAACCGCAATTTTTATACGTGTGCATGCAAAACAAATTTCTTGTTAGAGGGGTCTAAATATAGCACAAACAACATTTTCACAAAGACCAAAAAAATGAAAAAGTATATTTTAACAAAACGCATTTGACTAACAGGTCGAAAAACAAATGTTCTTAAACACTGCTGACTGCCATTGTCGATTGCCAAATAAACGGATCACCGATGTAATAAATGCATCTTAATTATAAATTTAATACTAAACAGAAAACAATAAACTTGCGGAAAAGATGGTATACCGCAAACAAAAGGTGCAAAGGTTTTTGTACACCATATCCGGATTTCGATAATTAATATCTCTTCAGTGATGTTGGGAATCGAAACGGTATTTGGAAAGCCATACAATTTTCCTCAATTTAGGATAGACCCTTGAATTTTGAGGAGTCAAAATAGGATGAACGGATCATATAAACCCGAAGGCAAATATAATACAAGCCCAAACGAAAAAATATAAACAAGTCTAAATTGAAAACAACGTTCAAACCTATGATTGCGTTGGATAAAAACCGCAATTTTAATACGTGTGCATGCAATATATATATATATATATATATAAAACACAATGAATTTTAATCCCAAAATGTCAAAATTGTGAATTTTAAGTAAAAGTCCAAAATAATATGAGAAGTAAAAGCTGGGTCACATATTCCGAAGAAAGTAAGAGCTAGTTTTTTTTTAAATCCACGGTATTATTTAGAGGTTAATTCAATTTAAATTAAAGAGTTTGTAAAATTGACATTTATGTTCTTTTTGTATGTGTCGATGGTGGACACTGAAAGTTCACATGTTTTTTTTTTTACTTCAGTTTTCATTAAAATATTTTAGTTTAAAGTATTTAAACAAGGCATTTTAATGTATTAACTAAGTAATGGTTAACAAAGCCGAATTGTTTTCTTTAATCCTTTATTTAATCGGGTCAAATCAACAATGCCTATAGTTGTTGTCTACTGGTTTTATTATTAAGTTTTATAAATAACATGATAAAATGGATATAAATACGTCACAACGACAGTTAACTAACAACTAAAAACTTTTATACTTTTGATTACCTTGTATGTGTTAGAGTCAAAATAGTTTGAATTAATTGTTTTAGATTGTATGCGTCATTTCCTTGTCTATTGGAATACGTAGGTCTGGCATGTGTCTTTTAATTTGTATAGTTGGTGTATATGTACGTAGATGAAGATTTTTAATTCCTTTTTTTACCAGTTGGGTCTATGTCTTACCTGTATTTCCTAGAGGGGGAAACATGAGGCAATCAAACAACTTCTTGAAAAGACTGACAAAGCCAGGACAAAAAAGACAACTGACGGATAGACAAACTCAAATTATAATATTACACTGAAAACAAAAGTTTGAGCAAGACTACAAATCCAGTTGAAAATTTTGAAAATTCAAAATCAAATTTATGCTTTATATAAAACCCTTTTCTGTGTTAACTTTTCAGAGCCAGAACTCCGGTGGTAATTTTGTTTTTTTCATTACATAAAACTTCAAATAATGATTAACTTTAAATAAGAATAAATAAAATGTTCTACCTTCATTTAGTATACAGATAGCAATAATGAGAATCCAGTTTAGGTCAGTCATTTTGGACATTCATGTACATAGGTATATGGTTTCTTTTGAATTTAAATACGTCACAGTGATACAAAAGGCTAAAAATATTCAATAAGTTTAAATATTTGTATTACGTATTAGAAGAAGACGTATTTAAATGGTCAGTACATGGATGCAAAGTGTATTTCGTGTAACGAACGTAAACACAACGAAACTGATACACGGTTTATGACCCCTTCTGTAGGCCTGTGTATTACGAAATTTTCAAAGTGCAATTATATCAAAACATCAAGAAAACTCAAGAAAAGAGACATGCTAGTCTGAACATATACCAAATGGAAACGTCGTTTACAGCAACAATATTGATTTTTTTTTTTGGCAATCAATAGAAAATGGGAATTTTGTGGCAAATCAACCCAAGATTTTTACAGAAAAACGATAGGCTTTAAAACAGAGATTTTTGTCATAACATTTTAAACATAGGTTACGCACTTGCTTGTCCATGGTGTGCTAGTGTTTACTATTTTCAAAGTCATCAAAAAACTTCACAATCCAAAACATCTCATGCTGAGTCACTAAAGTCAAGCACACCCTAGAAGATGTACTTGAATATGTCCATATTTTTTCTTGTTTTAACTAATATCTTTATTTAAAAACTTGTTATTACGAAATCATTGCTAGCACTAAATCACAGAAAAAAAATCACCTATTGTGTTATATTAAAGTATATAGATGATTTTTTAGAGACAAGTGCCTGTATACATAATCCTTAAATAGATTACTTGCTTAGTAGATTGCCTGATTCCATCAATTGATGGAATTTAGAAACAATTTATCATTGCATGTGCAGAAAACTTATCATCTGTTTTGATCAAGTTTCAGCATAAATTGTTCGGCTAAATTTAAATATATATGCGAAAATGAATACATTTTAGTCTTAAATACAATATGTCTTTTATTAGTTGTTGTTGTCTTTGAACTAGCTGTCAGTAACTGCGAGTAATCTCAGATCTGTACTTTGTGTCTTTTTTTGTTTGTTAGGAATGTATAAATACCCTGCCACGTCTAGTCTGTGTTTCTGTTAGATGTTTTTCTGCTTTGAATCGATCTGATGAGTTAAGCCATTTTGAACTGATTTTTATAGTTTGTTCTTATGTTGTGCTGTAACACCACTGTCCCAGGTTAGGGGTGAGCGCTCACAAATATGTTTAACCCCGCCACATTCTTTATGTGCCTGTCCCAAGTCAGGAGCCTGTAGTACATTGTTTGTCCTTGGTTAATGTCATATTTTTTTGGTAAATTATTTTGTTATAAATTAGGCCGTTAGTTTGCTCAATTGCATTGATTCATATTTTTCATGTCGTGGCCTTTTATAGCCGACTATAAAGTATGGGTTTTTCTCATTGTTAAAGTCTGTATGGTTACCTATAATTGCTTACATCCACTTTATTTGAACTTTGGTGGATAGTTGTCTCATTGGCAATCATACAACATCTAATTTTATTCATAAAACTACGATCTTTTTCAATAAAATGTACGGTAAAAATTTTAGATGCGCATTTCGACAATTAGGATCTTTTCAGTGATGATCGAGGCCAAAATGTTTGAAAATCCTTAATGTAATACAAACGTTGAAAAGATGAACAAAACCAAAAAGAACAAACGGTAAAAAGCCAAAGCCGGACAAGGAATCAAAGCTTTGCATTAGGACATTCCTAAATTATCCATATTGTCATGCCAGTATCGAAGTACTGGCTATATAAAAATAACTCAACAAAAGGCGTGTTCCTCTAGGAACAATTAGTTGCAAGGAATCATTCTATAAAATATTGTCAGAAAAGAATTATCATTTATTTACATCATTTGGTGACTATTCCTTATATCGTGAACGTTACCATCTGTAGTGATATGGTTAGTCAAGTTTTTTTTATTCGTTTATAGAACAGTAATCATTTGAAATACGTAATTTGATATTACATGTCTAAACTCCGTGAATATTAATCCGAAAATTAGCCTTTTAAAATAGATTGAGGAACATATTCAATACTTCGGTGGTGGTGCCCCGTAACCTCCGTAAGCTGGTGGAGGAGGAGGCTGTGAGTAACCAAATTGTCCTTGGGGAGGAGGAGGTTGTGGGTAACCAAACTGTCCCTGAGGAGGCGGGTATGCCATATTCTGTCCTGGTGGTGGGGGATAACTCATCCCGGCTGGCTGATTTGGAAATGATGGTCCTGGAGCTGAAATGCAAAAATAGAAAGTAGAAAACTAATTATGCTAAGAAGAAATAAAAATTCTTTTGACTCGACTAAAATTAAAGACATTAATTTGAATCATTTCTTAATAAAATGAAGATAAATTAAATGGTAACTAATCCAACTCATTTGAATGTGATCATTTTTTTTTTCTCGAAACCTTCTATACAAGTGCAACAGACAAATAATTCTTAAAAAAACATAGTAACATCAAAACAAAATGTTGAAGAACTGGTTTTCGCGTAAAATTCTTCAGATATATTTAAAGATCTAAAAATATTTAAACATCAGCATTGGCACTGGCATCCGTCCAGTGTACAAAGATATTTAATTTAGTTTGTTGCGAATAATGTTAATCCTGGATCTTGATATCTTTATCTTTAACAGGAAGCTTAATACTAAAATTTACGCTCAAAGAGGTTTTTCATTTCCTCTTGTTTATTATCCATCATTTGGTGCCCGTTGTCTGTCGACGTCGTCGTCCGTCGTCGGTTAACTTTTACAAAGATCATCTTAAAACTGAAACTACTGTGCCAAATTTAACCAAACTTGGCCTCAATCATCATTAGAGTATCTAGTTTTAAAAATGTGTCCGATGACCCCGCTTGCCAATCAAGATGGCCGACATGGCTAGTAATAGAACATAGGGGTATAATGTAAGTTTTGTCTGTTATTTTGAAAACCGCTATAAATAAAGACAATCTGACGGGGCAAAACATTTCAGAATGTTGAGCTCTACCTATTATGTATTTACGTCAAAATTGTCAGACAATTTCTTATTGGAGTTATTGCCCTAAAATGACAAATTTTACTACTTTTTTCTATTTTGCCTTGAAAACTATAATAGATAAACAGAAACTTTAAACAACAAAACTGATCAGCAAAACAAGATCTTCAAATAAATCAAAGATAGCGGAAATCATCAATCGACTCCTTATTAGAGTTATTGCCCTGAAATAACAATTTTTACCATTTTTCCCGCGTTTTTGCTTAAAATCTTAAAAACTACAATAGATAAATAGAAACTTTAAACAGCATAAGTAATTAGCAGGACAAGATCTACCAATAAGTCTAATAGCCGAATTCTTCAGTCGGCTGGTTATTGAAGTTA
Organism: Mytilus californianus; assembly: GCF_021869535.1. Taxonomy (NCBI): domain Eukaryota; kingdom Metazoa; phylum Mollusca; class Bivalvia; order Mytilida; family Mytilidae; genus Mytilus; species Mytilus californianus. Next base: position 3,727,130 of record NW_026262581.1, read on the forward strand.
TTGCTTTTTAATAACCATTTTTACCAATTTTTGGCGTTTTTGCCAATTATGTTGATAACCATAAAAGATACATGTAAACTTTAAATACCAAAAATTTTCAGCAAGACAAAATCTACAATCAGGTTAAATAAATTCTGCCAAAAAAAGTTAGTAGATAGGAGTTATTGCCCTTAAATGACGATTTTTGTTACTCTCGTTTGTTTTTCGGGCAACCACTAATTAAGATAGAGAGAAACTGTAAACAGAAGTCTACAATGATGAAGATGCACATAGACCTAGGTGAGCGACACAGGCTCTATAGAGCCTCTGGTTAGATGTTGACGTTCCCTTGGCGCCATCTTATGGTGTTTATATATCTCTACGTATTGGATTCGCTCGTGTATGTAACAACGTATTTGATTTTAACAACCGAAATCTTTGTATTACTGAAAAATTATTACACCAAGGTGTTGGATATCACAAACTTGTCAAAACTTTTACTAAATTTTATCATCAGTACAAGGACATCATTCGTAAATATAAATCAACGTGCAGACATCTTATACGTTCAGGTATTTCACATCTTTTATGAAAATATTCTATACAAAGCACAAAAATGTCGTCATTCACCTCAAAAGCTAACAAAACCTTTAAACAGACTTATGCAGAAAGGATATAGTTCCGATACTGTTGTCAAGTCATTAGAGATGGCATTTAAAAATTAATATTGATTCACTCATAGGGTCTTTGCATCGGAAATAAACACATTTATTATAGAACCAGTTGTTGGTATGATAAGGGGTTATGTTCTTCTCGGATAATTTATGATGGCATGATACTGAACACCTAACGGGAGGGATTGTGCTTGATTTTCATTTGAACAAGACATATTCTTTTGACCAGTTTAATTGAGGTCTGGAGCTGGCATGTCAGTTACTTCTAGTAGTCCTTTGTTGATTTGTGTTGATCATTGTCATCTTTCTTAGTTTCTTTTGTTGCCTATTCTAACATCGGACTGGGACTTTTAAACTGAGTTTTGCTGTGCGTAGTGCTGTGTGATTGTTTATTCCACATTGGCTAGAGGTATAGGGGGAGATCTCAAAAAAATGTTTAATCCCGCCGCATCTATGCGCCTGTCCCAAGGCAGGAACCTAAAGCCTTTGTTAGTCTTGTGTGTTTTTTTAATTTTGGTTCATTTATATGTTTCGGAGTTAAGTGTGGCGTTCTTTTTGCTAAACATTATTGTTTAGGGGCTAGCTAAAAGATCCATTGTTTGCCTTATGCTGTTTTCTGATCTTTGGTCGTGTTGTTGTCTCTTCGACACATTCCCCGTTTCCATTCTCAATTCTATAAGTTACTGTATTACATACGTGGAGCATGTACAGTAGTTATGGTTGCGGTTGGACGCACAACGGTGCCTCTATTCCCACTGGTTTTCGTTTTCTTGCATACTATCACAACAACAACAAAAACTATAACTCCAAAGATGATGCAACCAACAACTATCCCGGGAATAGCACCAGCCGTTCTGAAATGTACAAGTGTATGATTACAAGTCTGATTAAAAGATACATTTATTTACCCTATTTACACAAAGTTAAAGCATCCAGGTTATTTCTAAAATATATTTTGGCTAGTTTGCATTAACTCACAGCCTTCAAATTTTCTAGAATAAGGATTGTACTTATAGTTACTATTTTGTCTGTTTTAGCTTATATTTCACCTTAGTTTTGACAACTTGAAGAAATCTAAAGCTTGTAAGATTGCCACTTCAGACCTATTGTCTACATTTAACTTTACTTAATAAATGACAATTGTTGAAATTATATACATAATACATTGAATACTTAAATGAATGATAATAAATACGTCAGAATTATATTTTTCAATATCACATCCGTATTTACCAGAGACACTTATATAATCCCAAGAGCTCTGTCAAAAGAGACAGACTCGGCAATGGCCCCAATAGCTGAGCAAAACTAAGATCTAGATGAAGCGACTCCATAGCATAAAACCATACTATCGCCAAATGTCCCGCCTGATTTGCATGTGCCGAGGGTCACTCAACAACCAGTAGAGAAGAAAAGGAATGCCGTAAACGCAAAAAGAGGGAGAGAAAAATCCAATACGTCACACTGGCCTTCCGCAGAAGACTTGCTTGTTTGATGTGGAAGCAAAACCGACGATTTTAATAGAAAACATGGAAAACAAGGCTTTGAGATTACATAAGAGAACGGAAAGATTGTCTTGATTTCCGGGATAGAAAGAACTTTCAATACTGGGAATAACAAGTACACGACATCAGAAGATAGCTAAAAAGTACAATTTAAAGTTGAATGTATTGAAATAAAGGGCGTTATAAGCCCAGACTCTAAAACATATTTAAGTTAAAAAAAACAGGATTTTAATAGCTTTTCTATTAAAGTCCTTGTCGTTTTCAAAAATAATTATGTTTCCTAAATATCGTTTCACGATTACTTAAAATTTACGATTGTGCTTTGCATAAAATTATCTCGTGCGTATGATATTTTCGATAACGTGTCGGAGTTTCAACAACGATATGTCTCTGAAATTAACTTTCATTTTCAAACAATGGACTGATGTGTGAGGAAAAGCAGAAATTTCAAAATTTTCGAACGTTCCTTACACTGTTCGATTTGTTCCATTCCAAACATGAGTACGCACAAACAATAACAATCAGAACACGGAATTTCTGAACATATGTGATTATAGTAATGTGAATGAAGTAACGGAAGTGAAAGTAGACTAGTATTTAATGTAAGACCTAAAAGGTCTCAGAATATAACTAAAGCAGTAGCGTCATTAGAAAATCACATGTGAAAAAGGTATAACAAAAATACTAAACTCCAAAGTAAATTCAGATAAGGGGAATGCAAAACAAAATTGACAAATTCAAACGTTACACCTTATCAACCAACGGAAGGAATGGAAAACAACTGTCACATTCCTGACTTGGTACATGCTTTCCGCAGAAGATGGTGGGTTAAACCTGGTTTTATATCTAGCCAAACCGCCGACTTGTATAGCAGTTGTTTATAGTTCCGTTGTATTGACAAAATTGGGTGAGCAATACCAAACGGACATAATAGGTTAATGTGACAAAAATTGGGATCCAGCAGCCAAAACTGTGTAAAAATATATCACAGACCCATACAATACAACTGACTAGAAAATTCACAGCAAACATACAAAAATCTAACAAAGACGTCAACAAAATCGTTTTTTGTAGTTGATAGTAAATTTGACATAGACGCCAACAAATTGTGTTGTTGTTTATTAGTACATACATTATATAGTGAACACTTTCTCGATAACGTACAAATTAAGTAAAATATACAGACAAGGGTAGACAAAATAATTGTGACGCTTTCTAAAGTTCAAAGGAGCGACAGTGACAAGACGGTTACCATGAGTACATAGGGTCCATTTCCAAACAAGAACGATAGTTGACTGGGGGTAGTCATCGTAGTAATATGTTCAGAAATTTTAAAGCAATACTAAGCGCTGTTCCTTTGCTTTTTGTGTATTATTTATTTTTTGGCTGTGCATGTACTGATTTTGTTTCATCGATGAATACCCCCTATCCTTTGTTTTTCTATTATGTCTTTTGCAAAAAATGAATGGTCCTTAGTAATGAGAGGCGGAAGACCCCAAAGGGTATTTAAACTTCCAAGTTGAAGACAAACTGACAACGCTTTAGTAAAAGATGTTATAGAAAAAGTTCAGTAACTATATTGTATTAACTATTTTTGTTACTGCACCTAGCTTATAACTGGTTACAATGAAAATTTGAATATTAGAAATGGTTACAGATATGAAATTTATAAATGGATATTTGAAGAAAATGCATTTTAAAATGCACACGATGAACAGATAAATAAGCCAACTAAATGCAAAAGATTGGAGAATAACTCTAACTTTATCCAAAACGTATTTTCAAATACTAATTTTTCCAAAGCACAGCTATGGCACTGGATTTTAGTGCTAAAATTTCACAAAAATAATTGTCCGCAGTTGCTGCTTGTCAGCGACCACAGTTTATCAGAATAACTATGTATTTTGACAACTGGTTTATATAGATCTATATAGATCTCGAAAAAGGGCCAAATAAAGTAGGAAGTTACAGAGCAATGAGGACACAAAATTCCGAAAGGTTTTGTCAAATATAGCTAAGGTAATATATTCCAGGGGTGGAAAATCCTTAGTATTTCCAAAAATTCAAAGTTTTGTTAACAGTTAAATTTATATATTTGACTATATCAATGATAATTCATGTCAACACAGAAGTTCTGACTAGTGATACCCTCTTGGAGGAAACTTCCACCAGCAGTGGCATCGACTCTCGAAAAGATTGACTAAAACTTTCATTTACTCTACATCTGAAATAATTTAGTCATGAGGGACAATTATAACAAACACTCAGACAGTAATTGATCTGTACTATTATCCAAAATTAAGTTTACAGTGTATTTACACGTCCCTGACTTTCAAATATCTAGGTATGATCGTTACTGATGAATGTAAATCTAGTAAACGCTTCGGACGAACAAAATGTATAGTGTTTATTTCGTTTAGTTAGGCAAGATCTTTCCAAAACTGGTTTGGGGTATATAGGAAACAAAATATATTGGAATGCAAAGAACTCCCATCAGATGGGTTTGCATTATAAATTGTCTAGAAGTGAAGACAGTGTTTTCATTGTGAAACATTTGATGAAGCAACTAAAAAAACCAATAAGTACTAACCATGCACAACAATTAAGTGCAGCTCAGTACTGTTGAAGTCGACAATATTTGCCTCTGTAATTTAACAACATTTTCTGAAAAAGTCACTGGTTCTTAGGAAGCAGAACATTTGAGCAGACAAGTTGAGTCGAATAAACATTCAACAGACAGAATAGTCTTTGAACACATTGTAAGACAAATTTGGGAAAAACCTCGGGTAGATTTTTGGCATATTTGGACCAAAGATTTTGCTCTTGGATCCACATCAAAATTTATTTAGATGCATTGATCATGGGGAAATGTATTCTTATGTGTTTTCCTCAGATTTGTATACTTACAAAGATATTACAAAATATGAGACTGTTCCGTTATCAGATTATTTTGATTGCTCCTCAGTGGCGCAGAAGAAATTGGTTACCATAGATTCTATCTCTTGATAGAAATTCAAATCAAACTTACATATTGGGAGAATCTGTTCAGTCAGGTAAGGTCAAAATTTTATCATTCTAATACTCAAATATTGAATATTACTGCATGGATTCTCTCAACAGACGTTCAAAACAAAGGGATTTTATGAATCAGCTAAAATATTTTCTCGGAGCATTTTGGTGAGAAAGTACACAAAGAGACTATTCAGCTAAATTCGAACAGTTGAATAACTAGTATAGTGGCTAAAAGCTTGATCCCTATTCAGAAAATCTTTATCATGTTGCTGACTATCTAAATTTGTTGGTTCTTTAGGCCACACCAATTTGATTCCTATTTTTTTGGATTGTCCCGCTCCTATTTTGGAGATATTGACTTTTCAATAAAAAACAAATTACTGCCTCTGCAAATTTGTTATCCGCATGCCGCTCCAAAATTAGTTTCTCCTTGATTTTCTTTTTTCTTTCACATAGACGTTTTTCTATTGGATATAATGCTCTAATCTATTCAAACGCACATGTGATAAATCGATTTGTAAATAAAAAGTCAAAAATCGGGATTCCAACATGCAAATGTGACAGCTCATTGCCCTGGTCAAGTAGTTATTGAACTCACAGTTATCCGATATGCTTCTCGTTTTACCTTTGAAGACATGTTCTTGGATGCAAAAATTAAAAACATTTCGTTAGATGACCACAAACACATCAATATCTGTAAGAACCATCATCGTCCTCGATCCTTGTTTCAACATGCATATACCTATCTGTCTTTGATGAAAGATTTGTTAGCTCAGTCAGAATAATGTATCTGAATGGGATGACAGCCATTTTAAGTGAACATTTTAATACCTTGCGATCTACATGTATAGCAATATAACTATCCTGAACAGCATGTTGTTTAAGTACAAAGTAATAAATATTCACCTCACTTATTATTTTGATCCTGAATATGGATGGATAGTTCCAACTGGATGTCAAGCAACCAATAAACAATCATTACCATATAATGAACACAACTTCTATCAAATATCTTTCAGTGGCATTTGTTCACGACTGTCATTCGGTATATCGAGAAAAATGATCGTGAAAGAATAAGTAACGGTGGTCACGTATTGTGATTGGATCGTGAAAGATCTGGTTTAGGATCGTGAAGAAAATCTTATCGAGAAGACACATGCAACGTCAGTAAATAATCTAATTTAATAAATTGTAATGACAAATATTGGAAAAATAAAAATGTCTGTCGAAATGGTTCAACATTATAATCGGTATCCAAGAAAAATCAAGGCTTAAAAAAGTATATCGTTTTTACAAAACTACAAAAGGTAGATTGCTCTTCGAAATTTCAGAGAAATAAAAATGTAAACAAATATGATTTTTTTTCAAATTTTTAATACATAAACTATTTTTCTCTTAAAAATATCATTCAATATTACTGTTTAAAATTGTTCTTAAAGTTATTTTGATTCAGTTTAATCAGAAACTTTGCAAAAACGGTAATATTTGTAAAAAATTGATATTTCGGATCGTGAAAGATCGGGTACTGCATTTTGATGATCGTGAAACGGATCGTGAAAGATCTGTTGCCGCTTATTCGTTAGTGTAAAAAATCCACAAAAACGGTCAAATCTTCGACAAAGGATAATTAATATTTGTAATTGGTATTTCAAAAGATTGGATTTGCATGACCTATTCCGCTTCACTTTTGTTTGTGAATAGGGCTACATGTATGATGGTTCAATGACATTGGATCTGATTACATGTATTTGGTAATACCACGCATATTAGTTTTTAATTTGATTAGTCCGTCTGTCCGTCCTGCATAAGTTTTATGTCGTTTAAAAACTTAAGATTGTCTAATCTGATTTCCATTTTTATGCACAGTCATATCTATAAAAAGAAGATCCTTGTTGTTTTTGTAAAAATTGGAGAAAAAAAACATTGTTTTAAAAAACAGCAGGAAAACAACTGTCATATCTTTGACTTGGCGCAGGCATTTTCCTAAGAAAATGGTGGGTTAAATCTGGTTTTCCAGCTAGCTAATATGCCTACTTGTATAACAGTTGTTTAATGTTCCGTAATATTTCCAAATTGTGTGAGCAATCATACAGAGATAATTGGTTAACGTGGCCATATCTGGATCATGCAGTCAAAACATACATCACAGACAAACAACACAACTTAATTTAACGTTCAAACACACTTACATCTAAATCAAACAAAGACGACAACAAAAAAGTTTTTGTAGTTCATAATACAGTCAGTATAGTAAAGCAAATTTACGGAGGCCCTTAAGTGTCATGTAAATATAAATATTGTCGTTTGCCGGAGTTTTTAATCTGGTGCGCATCAGTTTGAAAAAAAGTGCACAATTTTGCGAATGACTTTCAACCTGGCGTGCATGACTTTCAAACTGGCGCGCATGACTTTCAAACTCGCGCGCACGACTTTCCACAACTGTTTGCACGACTTTTCAAAAACTGGTGCGCACGACTTTCAAACTTGTGCGCATGGCTTTCAAACTGGCGTGCACGATTTTCAAAATGGTGCGCACGACTTTCAAAAATGGTGGTCACGACTTTCTAAATGGTGCGCATGACTTTCAAGAACTGGTGCGCACAGCTTTAAAACTAGTGCACACTAGTTTGAAAGTAGTGATCACCATTTGAAAATCGTGCGCACCAGTTTTTGAAAGTTGTGCGCACTAGTTTTCAAATGTAGAGCGCACCAGAATAAATCTCCGGCGAACGAAAATATTTCTATTTACTTGGCGCCTTACATAATGACATCACTTTCCGGATAAAATACAAAAAAAAGTAAAATATAAATACAAGGGTATACAAAATGAAACAACACTATAAAAACCTCATGTGTTCGAATCGCATCTCTGGACCCACCCACATAAGGAACGCAAAAAGCAAAAAACCTGAAAGCTGGATGCCCATATGCCGAACCATCCCAAGAGTCATACGATCAACTGGAACATAATAGTACAAAGACAAATAACGGTAAAACTGTAAAGTTGATAAAAATGTGGCATAGAGTCAGCACCTATAATCAATATTATTCTATTAGGTCTTGGTACTTTCAATTACCTTTTTGAGAAAAAGACGAGATGTTCTTTCACAAACCCATGGCTCATTAATTTTTGGCACAGGCACTGATAACGTTTTACAAACTGAGTAGCAGCTGCAAGCTCCTGAAAATCGTATGAGTTGAGAAATGTTTACTCCATACGCGGATGAAGTTGAGGTGAGGAAAATTTATAATTTGAAAATTGAAATCATCTCGTTTGTCATAGACTCTGGTATTGAGATAATCAAATTCGGGGTATATGTCTAATAAAGAGCTGCGCCATGAGCGCATGATACGCCCGTCGCTTTTTCAAAGAATAAAGTTCCATAACTCATCAATGTCATATCAGAAATTTATAAAAGACTAAAGGGAGGTTATTTTGATAGATATAAACCAGTCACCAAAGTTTCATGAAAACTGCTGAAAGCACTTTTGAGTTATTGTCCGAAAACTGGAAAATCCCCCCTTTTGTATGAATACAATCTCATAATTCGGAAACGTAAAATCTAAAATTTACAAAAATTGAAAAGGAGCTTACGTCAATAGATATAAACAATTCGCCAAAGTTTCATGAAAACTGCTCAAAGCATTTTTGAACTATTGTCCGAAAACTGGAAAATCCCCCCTTTTTAATGAATAAAACCCCATAACTCGGACACGTAAAATCTGAAATTTATAAAAATCGAAAGGGAGCTCACGTCACTAGATTTAAACAGTTCACCAAAGTTTCTAGCAAATTGGTTAAAGCGTTTTTGAATTATTGTCCGACATGTTGACGACGGACGGACAGACGGGTGGACGGACGGACAGACAGACGAACGGACGGACAACGATATGCCATAATACGTCCCGTAAAAGGGCGAATAAAAATGAGGCAGAGGAAGCTGTAGATATAGTGTCTGTAATCTCTAGTTCATGACTGTTAATGGGACCCAATCAGAAAAGTTTATATTGTTAATGGAAAGAACATCTTCAATGCACCTGTATGTAAAATTGAAAAATTAAATGATATAGCTTCTTTGATTTAACCCTTACGAAAACAAAAACGTACACATTAAAATATTTCCAGGGGAAGACCACGACACCCCCTCTCGCTTCACTCATTTGTGGCTGCATTACGTATTATATCTACAAAGATATTTACTCCTTGATTTTTTCCTCCTTATGAAAACACAGCAGATTTTTCACAGATTTTTTAAGTAGAATTACACTTATAGCTTACTGTTCGATGTGAGCCAAGGCTCCATGCATACACAAGAATCAGGGACAGCTCAGCGGGGGAAACGTTATCAGTGAATAACAAGGGAGCACTTCTGAACTGATAAAATTTAACATTGTTGTATATGGAAAAAACATGACAGTTGCTTAAAAATGATTTGTCAACATTTTATTTGTACAATCATAAACTATTGCCATGGCAGGTGAAAAAGTTATTAAATTTATCTTTATTTTGATGTAAAAAAAATTATTTTATGTTATTTAAAAGTGGTGTCCCTAATGATTTGAAAAATTCCCATGAAAAGATACGTTTTTCCTACATAACTTAACCAAATTCAATGATGACGAGTGGTAATAAAAAATTCCTATAAAATTCATTATTGCAGTGACATTATTTCGCCATGTCCCATGTTATTTTTGTATAATTCTTCTTTCTGAAGGTGCAAAAAAAAATATTTTAAGTTTGCATTTGATGGTGTCCCTGGAAGTTTGAATATGGTGATTATTTCGTTATCAAACGTCAGTTCATGTATACGAATATTGTAAAGAACTGAAACCGCTATCTATACGTACCATATTGGGAAAGACGGAAAATGTTTGATATAAGATAGCGTCGAAACTTTAAAAAAAATAATAATATTAATCATTTTTCAATTATTGTTTAAAATAAAGTCATGATGACGAAAATGTTAAATTGAATTTTAGTCCCGATTAAAAATTGTTGAAATTTTAAACATTATCCTGATAATTTAGATATATAGATAGAATTTAAACACATTTTGTATAATTAGAAAATTGCTAATGAATTACAAAGAGCTTATTTGCAGTACACACCTAATGACAAAGGAAACAATGTGAATTTGAAATGCTGTACTAAAAGTTGGATGATGAATTAATTAACTTGAAATGCAAAGCATTTGTGTATTGCTATTTAAGTTTTGTAGGGTTCGGGAAAAGTTACATTAATGATTTAATTGTTTTTCTTTCTCGTAAACACTTATTATGTATAATACATATCATTTTATTTATTGGAAGGAAAAAGCTATGTACAAGTATCGTTTATTGTGTTCTTATCTAACCATATTAAGGTGTGAATTTAAACAATAACCACCCGCTGTCTTATCATCTGCCAGCTATTCAATTAATGAAAGATGTAGACCGACATGCATGCTGATTTTGAATATCATTTGACAGTACTAAAAGTTTAATGTACACTTAACGTATAACTCCGTCAACTTCTGTACTCAGGGATGTTTATACATGAACATATATAGCCCCGTCTAGCATGTCTAGTGTGCAAGAGAGATTTAACTAAAATTTTGAATGTTGAAATATTGGAATGATTCGTTCATTGTTGAAGACCCTACATCAACTCTCAAGATGTAGAACACGAATAAAAGCCCTATTCATTAATAATTTTCTATGTTTTCTATGTATTGTGTGCGATTTTGTCACATGTACATTTACTCCATATCCTTTAATTTTCTATCCAATATGTTATTTGTGCATCTAGAACATTCAAATGTCCGATGATATAAAAAAAAACTTATTCAACAGTTAAATTATAATAATAAATTCAGAAAACAGTTGGGCACTCTCTTTGACATATCATTTGATATGTGCAACAGGTTTTCTGATATTTCAAAAATAATATTACTTTGCCTTTCAATATCAGTGTAATCATTTCTATCAGACCATACTTTTTCTATGAATGAAGGTAGATGTGGGGTATAAGTAAATGCAGAAGTCTTGAACTTCTGGTAAATGAGATAGCAACCCAACCATGCACATAAATAACTTAGACATCTAGAGAGCAAAATATAGCCTTCTCCAAAAGACAGGCTCTTACAGGGCAACTTAAATACTCAACAATAGACATGCCTTTATAAAAATGTCAGGATCTAAATCGCCAAGAGTCTATACGTTCAATGTGAATTTAAAAAAAAACTATGTGGTGTTTGCTTACATCATCGTTTTTCAGTCTCTGGTGTATTGTTTTCTAATATTGACAATAATACCACATCTTCTTATTTTTCTTAAGGTCTGTTATAAACACAAACATTCTCCAAATAACGAAAACAAATAAGATATGACATACGACAACTACTTACGAAATCCCCAAATTTTGACAGGTACTAGTACATGTATATGGAAATGTGTTCGAGTTAAACTTACTTTTGTAGGTCTCAACCCTCCCCCTGTTGAATCTCAGTATAGATTAACAAAACGTGCATAAAAACAAATACAAAACAGACAAGTTCTAGAAAAGAACTTAACTGATTTGTTTAAGTTTATGCCACACATCTTATTTTTGGTACGTAAATTTGCTATCCTATGCCTTTTTTCACAGTTAATCGTCTAAGTTCCAATTCGCCTCCTATTGGTGTCTATATAAAAATGATCGTCCCACATGAGTGCATATTAAATATTTTTGAAAATCTATTTTGCCTTTCTGCTTACCGGGCTATGTGATTACAAAATTATTTTGGATAGACATGTTTTGTTTATGTCTAAAATTCAAAGAACCCTCATACAATGGCTGTATAAAAAGTTGTATATAGCAGACCTATAATACTTTTTCATGAACTTATTTAGCGATTTTGCAGGTTAATATATATGAAAACATTTGTTATCTTCATCAATATGAATTGCTTTTTAAACTTGCCTGAGGAAGACGGAAAACGATCCCGGATACACATGTGAAGATGAAGCTCTATAGTTTATTGAAAAATTTAGATTCACACCGCATATGTTTTCGAAATTTATGACTGAGTTTCATATGAAATTGTATTGTGTCTGGTTTTTGCATATTACTCCCATCTTTTCTTTTCAATATGGGTTTATGTTAAGAATAAACATCATTATCTAACGGTTATACAGATACAGCGAAAATTGACACGAAGTAGGCAAATATTTCGAAAAATAGGAATTATACCAACCTGTATGTATTTCACACTAGTAAAAAAGAAGAAAAAACGTGAGAATGCCTTTTAATTTACCTCTTTAAAATTATTGTAGCCTTAAAACTGTCAAAACTTATCAAATCGACTTTCTAAAATTCACAGGTTTAGTCTTTTTTACCCAAATCTTCTGAAAAGCGTCTCAAATTCGAAAAATGGATTTTTTAAGATTAGAAAAAAAACCACCGCTATTTTAACTAGTTGCGATTTTAGTCTCTTTTTTTTAACTATGTTAGAACATAAATCAGGCCATTGTTTTTCTCTTTTAAATGATTTCTCATTTTTTCATACCGGGGCATTTTATAACATAACTTTTTATAACATGTATAACTGGGTTTACTCATTGTTGAATGACGTACAGTGTCCTATAGTAACTGTTGATAACATCCTCGTATTTTGTTCTTTCAATTGACGGAAAGTTTTCATCATACCACAACTTTTTATTTATAAGCCAATATATCCATTTGTTGAATTAAGATGATACATTTCAAATGTAGGACATAAAAGCCCCGGACACGAAGATGGTACCAGAAAAAAATCAGGTTAGAGATAGTTTGTCTCTGATTTACAATGTGAAAAACTTATTTCATAGTAATAGTTTGAGTTTTCTTGAACATTAATAATTATAAGTATAAACAACTTTGTAAACAAAATTAATTCACGGTAAAAGAATTCATAATGATCTAGTAATTATTTAGAAAATAGGCTGCGAAAGTTTGTTATTATTTGACTGGCTTTATGGTACCAAGAAATATATCCTTTGCATGAATAAAATTTGATAAGTCTTCATTTATCAATTCTAACGAACAATATCCCAAGCTGTATAATGAATTTATGTGATGAAAAGAAAGTACTTCAATAATTTAAGTTTCTCTAATATATTCAAACTATAGTAAACAGTTTTACTATTTAAATGTGACTTTTTGTCCTATCAATTATGTGACGGTCAGGCGTGGGACTTTGTGCCATTTACTTGCAACTCAGGACTGAAAAATTACCTTTACTTAAGACCTCATAATTACCATTGTAAATTCAATCGTTTACGGTTTCAGAGGCGTATAAAACAGATAGTAAATACCTTTTTTCAGATTTTTTTTTACATAATCAAGAAGGACAAAGAAGATTCTTTTGAAAGAAAGATTTGTAATTATGCCAAATGAAAATTAAACTATGAACTTTTTTGACATAGTAAGTCGTGAATTCTTTCTACTACAGCCCAAGTATTGCATATTCAAATATAGTTTTTCTTTCTCTTTAAAACCAAGTGTCTTGCTGATAGCAAGGATTTAAAACTATACAAATCCTTGCTGATAGTTAACATGTTAAAGGATTCCCACTGATTACAATCAATTAACACATATATGATCATATATAGACCATCGCGACACATATCGAGAGTTGTCTTATCTTGCGAACTGGACACCGGATGAGTCAAGGAGATTAGAAACCCAGTTCAAAAGAATTATTTCTTAATTTGAGTTATCTCCCTCAAAAGTGTCCACAATTCTTGTACATGTTGAAGACCGTACTTTGACTGATAATGGTTTACTTTTATAAATTTTGACTTGGATGGAGAGTTGTCTCATTGGCACTCATACCACATCTTCTTATATCTATTGACCACCGTTAGTTATTCTTTCACGATCATTTCTCTCGATATACCGAATGACACCCTTGTGTTTGGATACATACACATATTTTAAATTTATTCAACATGTGTCGTTTACCAAGCTAACATAATTCCTCTTGTAAAATCCTTGAATCTCTTTTATTAAACCTTCACCCTAAAGAATAGTACCATAAACATGATAAACAGATATGCATGACAAAAATGTTTATTAGATAAAAAAAAAATGGAGATTGCCGTGGTTTCTATGCTTCCTAAATATGTATATATATATATATATATATATAAATATATATATATACAAGTCTAAATTGAAAACAACGTTCAAACCTATGATTGTGTTGGATAAAAACCGCAATTTTTATACGTGTGCATGCAAAACAAATTTCTTGTTAGAGGGGTCTAAATACAGCACAAACAACATTTTTCAAAAGACCAAAAAAGTGAAAAAGTATATTTTAACAAAACGCATTTGACTAGCAGGTCCAACAACGGATGTTCTTAAACCCTGCTGACTGCCATGGCGATTGCCAAATAAACCGATCACCAGATGTAACAAAATGGATCTTAATTATTAATTTAATACCAAACAGAAAACAATAAACTTGCGGAAAAGATGGTATACCGCAAAAATGAGGTGCAAAAATTTGTACACATATCCGAATTTCGACAATTAATGTCTCTTCAGTAATGTTAGGAATCGAAACGGTATTTGGAAGGCCATATAATTTACCTCAATTTAGGAAAGACTCTTGAATTTACGCCGACAAAGTTTACTTGAAGAAAACGACCAATATTAACTAAACCACGTGCACAGTGGGACAAGAAAATCTGGTATGGTACAGCCACAAATAAATCGCACTATATGCATTAGAGCTTCTGTTGTCCTTCTTGTTTTTTCGATGAAGTAACCCAGTTATGATATATACATTAATTGTACAACTTCTAAATTGCATAATTTAAAAAAAATATATACCGCTCGCTTCACTTTTAGAGCATTCGCCTAAAAAAAAACATTTTCAAGAAAAACAAAAAAAAAACAATTTCGCTCGCTCGCCCTATATTTTTTGGAGCAGTTGACAGAAGAACTAGAGATCAGATTGGTATGGCCTTATTACAGTTAAACACAATAGCAGATATTATTATATGATACATGCTATTTTTGCAAGCTGTTGGAAATAGGGTAAAAAGGTATAAACCGAATGGGATGTAAAATAAGACCTTATAGTATAGGCAAAATAACACTTTGCAGTTGAATGAGACGGTGTTTTACAAAATTTATGCATTTGCTAAGAAGATGCAGTGATTTGAATTCAAAGGAAATAAAACATAATGCCATTATTTTTAAAGGACAGAGGCTATCAAAACATAATCTCTTAAATCATTGTGAGGTTAAAATTCATTTCCTCATAATAATTAGAACCTTAAAGAGGACTTTGTATTTACACAGATAAATTATGACGTAAGGTGATTACATTTCATGAATGTTTTTAACTTCAATCACTTATATAATTGCGATGAGAGCATGTTATAAATAAAACATATCTATTATATTAAATAGTAATTTCATGGTAAATATTTTTAACCTTATACAATAATACAGTCGGAGATTCATAAATATCCAACTGATTGAATATAGTTTTACTCGACAAACCACAAGACAAAACTTAACTGGTTTGCGTGCTCAAAGGTGGTCCAATGATGACATTTGACCTTCTGTGCTGAAAGTCCGGGAAACAATATTTTACAGGTTTCATTCGAAAATTTTGCTTCTTGAATAAACGTTCTCTAATACCTAAAAAAATCACTCAGTATTGTATGCGATGTTATTTTAAAATATATATTCGGAACAAAAAATATTGTATAGCCATCTCAAATATACTCACATATAAGATGAACCGGAATAACAATAGTATCTGGAGTAGTAACTTCTGTAATAACAGTAGCTGGCTGTGACTGGTATAACTATTTACGAATATAAAACATGATCATAATCATGATAAAGTAGCTGGCTGTGACTAGTATAACTATATAAGAATATAAAACATAATCATAATCATGATAAAGTAGCTAGCTGTGGCTGGTATAACTATATACGAATACAAACAGAATCATAATCATGATAAAGTAGCTGGCTGTGACTGGTATAACTATAAACGAATATAAAACATAATCATGATCTTGATAAAGTAGCTGGCTGTGACTTGTAGAACTATATACGAATATAAATCACAATCATAATAAAGAAATCGACTCTGGCTCATAATAAATATACTAGAACATTTTACTGGTACAACTAAACAGAACTATATATAGATACATGTACATTGATAGATTATTTGTTTTACTTTCAGTCGAAAAGATATCATGCAAATCCAAATATTAAACGTAATCAAAATGTAAATATATTTGTTTGAAACCGTTTGATCAGAGGATTTCTATACAGTTGAAGAGCCGTTTTAACTTCAAATTCAAAATAAAACCTTCTTTGGGTCCCATGAAGAAATAAATGTATACGAGAAATTTATGTAAGTTGGTCGATCAGATCTTAAGATTGCCTCTTGCAATGTTTTTCATTCTAGCGGAACCAAATAAAAATCGGTTGTAGAGGACGTTCCATTCATTAGGTATGTCATGTTTGGTTATAATTGACCAAACAGTTTCAGAAAAGAGTACGAAATGTAATGCTCATTAGAGTTTCAGAGAAAACCGCCAACCCTGCTATATTTGTCATGTTTATAATTTGTTAAACATTAACCAACATTTTGAGGGTCTTCCAATCATCATTCCAATAAAGGTTGCAAACTTTTCGCATTGTAGTGTTAGTTGAGATTAATTTTTACATTGGCTAACCAGATTGACTCTGGTCCCATATTTTTGATCCGATCAAAATTACATGACGATTACTTATAGATGACTGTCTGTGCATCATGTCTGCAAATTATGGTTGAATTTGGCCTGGTGTATTTACAGAAAATGGTAAGATGGGAACTATTTGCTAATTATTACAACAGTTTTGACACCCGATCATATATAATTAGATAAAAGTCTTTTGTAAATTTTTGCATTATAGTTTCAGCGGAGAATTTGTTTTACTGCAGGTCTGACGTAATTTTACACAAGGAACACGATTGGTTAATTTTATTTAGACTTTCCTTAAAATACTTTTTCAAGCTTTGAGACATGTAAGAATTAATAACCGATGTGCTTATGTTGTTTTCTCTTGAAAAAAAATATATTTAAACATTAAATAACTTTTATGGACGACTGATACGTTTCGTCATGGTTTGTCCCTCATTGACGAAAATGGCGGCAGATTTTGAAAAAAAAATCACTCGATTTTTAGCCGTGTCATTGTTATCATCTACTTTCCTGAATCAAAATGTAACTTAAAAGAAACCATGAAACCTACCGTTTTCAGAATATATAGCATTATTATGTTAAAATACGATGGGGCAGAACAAGAAGCTCGTTAACTGAACATGATCATTTTCACGAATCCACGAGGCCTGCCGTCGGCAATGCGTTGAGGCATCGTTCGGCGCATGAGTGGCGATGCCTGAAGCCATCGTTCGCCTGGAAAGGGAATCCTGTAACACTTTTTGAACACACAGAACATGAACAAAACCAAATTGTTATAATTAAGAACACCTGATGTTCACTTTCAGAACAGTTGACGAACGTGTTCAAAGTGATGGTGTTAAAATATGGAATACTAGAACACACCCGCGAAATCGCGGGTATTTAGAGCTTGGTTGAAAGTATGTAAACTGTTGCAGGATGAATTTTTGTAAAAGATTTTATGTCTGGAGAATTTCAGAAAAGGTATCAAACTGAGTCACAGGCACTTGGAGACTGGACAATTATTTTAAGCCCTCTCCCTTTTTTTCAAAGTCCGTTATTTTTTTGCTCTCTGTTAAATTCCATGATTTTCGCGTTTCTGTATACTATGAACATACATATAATATAGATAAAGTGTATTTGCTATTAACTATCAATTCCAAGTTTCTTCTCCACGGCGATCACTGCTATATTATATAGAGAGTCTCTATATATTATAGGATTATAATCATAGTATACATGCAGAATAACGCGAAAATAATTGTCCTGTCCCCGAGTAATTATGAAAATTATGTTTAAAGAGGGGAGTAAAGGGGGGGGGGTGGTGGTATCTGCACGGAAGAACGCGAAATAAAATTGCCATTTCACGATGAGCGAACAATTAAAAATTTCTTGCACGTTGATCTTTTTATCGATTTCAAGAAACACGGTGAATAACGAACCTTTTTCACGGCTGCACGCGTGAAATAAAAAGTGGCAAAACACGTTGCACAAAAATAACCCTTTACCCCCTCTTTTAAAGTTTAAAATCGGAAGTCTTGGGTATGACATAAATGTTGGTCTGATGACGGAAACTATATCCGGACGCCTTTTTCTTCGTTTTTTCCCCAAACTGAATAATCATAAGAATGGATGACAAATGCGACTATGCATGGTACCTATAGGACACAGAGGCATGATGATTAATTTATTGGGGAAGGAAGAAAAGCGACACACAAAATGAGGTCTCCTCGTTTAATAGTATAGATGTTCTGTTTTCAAGCGTACATAATTTTTCATTAGTACTTAACTTTAATTGTTATAACAAAAACTACATTCAATTCAGGCAAAATAACAACTCTTTATGTAATCAACTGAACATATATGAAAGAACAGTACATCAGACGTCTTAAAATATCATAAGTAACAGTTTTACATATACATCACTGAAATGACATATATATATAATTTTATTTGAAACCGACATATATAAAACGAATAAAGATTATTTTTTCTTCGTGACTAGAGAGTTACTAAATCTCCAGTATCGTAGCCAAAAGTACATGTCAATGTGATAAGTAAACAGTTTATCAGTCACAACGAATGGGTCTGAAACTCTAGTGCAAACTAACGCTTGAGAATCTGGAACACGAGATGAATAATTCAATAATTCACCATGGAATAATTTTATTTCGGATGGACAGTTTAAAGTCGTGAGTCCAATCTGATTCATCAAAATTATAAAGATATTTATGTATACAAAATTAAATTGACATGAATAAACGGGCGCATTGCATTTGCGCCAAGTTTTACAAAATCCAGTGTTTCATTTGCGCCACAAGGTTATATTTCTTTTTGCCATTTTACAGGTAACATATAACTGAAAAGTTAAAATATGCATTGCTTTATCGTGAATAAGAAATCTTTTTACAGAATTCCCCGTTGGTATTCAAATGAGTTCATAATCATTTCTAATACAAAACTGAGAGTCACTTCGGTTTATAATTATATAGTGTTCACATGTTTGAGGTGTCAAGATGGACATTATTAATTCGGAGACAAATAGAGGAAATTAGCCCGTAATTTATGATGACCACACATATAGGTTATCTAATGTTCTGTAAAATGAAGAAAAGTCGTTTAAAGTACAAAAAACTTGCAAAGCAAGAATAATAACAGATATGGGTCCTCAATGCTCTTCAACTTTGTACTTGTTTGGCTTTATAACTATTTTGATCTGAGCGTCACTGATGAGTCTTATGTAGACGAAACGCGCGTCTGGCGTATTAAATTATAATCCTGGTACATTTGATAACTATGGACAACAAAAAAATATATAAACTTTGAACGAACACAACCATGGTTATCATTAGAACTTACCAGTGCATAGTGCTTTCACTTTGGTTTAATGATGACTAATTTCTGATGAATATCATGTTTTATTATGCAAAGAAAAACAGTGTTTTAAAGTTATTATTGAAAGTTTCTTTTGAATAAATCTATTTTTTATACTATTTATCTGTATTATTGCTGCAAATGACTTTTTTTTTTTTGGCGCAAATGAAATAAGGTTTGTAGCGCAAATGAAAGATTTTTTTTGGGTCAAATGAAATGCCAATTGGTGCAAAAGCAAAGCATCAGAATAAACTTAATAAATAACAACTAATCTGAATGATATTGTCAGGGGCGTTGCTTAGACAAGTTATTTTTTTAGTTACTTATGTAGGTAACGTTTACTTTTAAAAATAATTAAATTACTCAATAGAGTCATTTAAATTTCAATAGAAGCATGGACCAAATGTAGTTTTCATGAATCTTTACATCATACTACATAAAATTAAGAATTTAATAAATTTGAGAGGAGTATAGAGATAAAGGGTTACTTTAAAAATATTAACAAAAATATTACTTGAATAAGTTATTTTATACATCTTTGAAAGAATTAGTATTTACCATTATTTAAGGAACATATGCAATTATTTTGGGTTACAAATTATAAATAACTTCAAGTCTTAACTAACTTACAAGTTTCTATCTATTTATATCTGTCTACCTTCAAGATTTTCAAGGAAACTGATATTTTAATAGTCCCAAGAGACCATTCTTTGACCCAGAAGCGCTTGAAAATTTGTTAAAGCTTGTAAAATCTGTATGAATATAAATAATATTTAGAAAAGTTACTTATATGTAGTATTTAAAATAGCCTCGTTTTCAACCTTACTTGTATAGCCTGAGGTAATTTTAAAAGTTACTTGCCAAAGTTTAAGTAATGCCCCTGACTGTTTTCAGAACTTGGGAGAATAAATGTGAAATAATAATCAGATTATGATAATTAAGAACACACAGTTATGAATAAGTTAAATTTTAACTAATTGAATAACTGTTACAAATTAAAAAACGTAAGTCAATGTTCAAATTATCAAAGGTTATGGATTATGGATAAGAAATGTAAATAGAAACCAAAATATGTATATAAAACACAATGAATTTCAAGTCCAAAATGTCAAAATTATGAATTTTAAGTAAAAGTCCAAAATAATATGAGAAGTAAAAGCTTGGTCACATTTTCCGAAGAAAGTAAGAACTGGTATTTTTAAGCCCACAGTATTATTTAGAGGTTAATTCAATTTAAATTAAAAAGTTTGTAGAATTTACATTTTTGTTCTTTTTGTGCGTGTCGATGGTGGACATTGAAGGTTCACATATTTTATTTTAATTTTTAGTTTTCATTAAAATATTTTAGTTTAAAGTATGTCAAGGCATTTAAATGTATTAATTAAGCAATGGTTAATAAAGCCGAATTGTTTTTCTTTAAACCTTTATTCAATCGGGTCAAATCAACAATGCCTATAGTTGTTGGTTGCTGCTTTTATTGTTAAGTTTTATAAATAACATGATGAAATGGATATAAATACGCCACAACGACAGTAAATTAACAACTAAAAACTTTTATACTTTTGATTATACCTTGTATGTGTTAGAGTCAAAATAGTTTGAACTAATTGTTTTAGTTTGTATGCGTCATTTCCTTGTCTATTGGAATACGTAGGTCTTGTATGTGGCTTTTAATTTGTATAGTTGGTGTATATGTAGATGAAGATTTGTAATTCCCTTTTAATATCATTTGGGTCTATCTTACCTGTATTTACTAGAAGGGGAAACATGGGGCAATTAAAAACCGTTGAGGAAAGACTGACAAAACCAAGACAAAAAGAAAACAGACGAATAGACAAACTCAAATTATAATATTACACTGAAAACTAAAGTTTGACCAAGACTACAAATCCAGTTGAAAATTAAAACATTCAAAATCAAATTTATACGTTATATAAAACCCTTTTCTGGGTTAACTTTTCAGTGTCGGAACTCCCGTGGTATATAATTTTTACATAACATAAAACTTCAATTAAAGATTTTCTTTAGATATAGATATATATAAGACTCTACCTTCATTTAGTAAACAGACAGCAACAAAAAGTATCCAGTTTAGAACAGACATTTTGGACTTTGTCATGTACACATGTATATGGTTTCTTTTGATTTTAAATATGTCACAATGGTACACAAGCTATAAAAATTTAATACGTTTAAATATTATAAGTAGTATTAAATTAGCAGTGCATGGATGTAAAGTTTTGATCGTGTAACGAACGAAAACACAACGATTAACTTGGTTAAGTAAATGACTTGTTCAGATTATTTGATGCCATTAATTACTGGTTTGTGTGAACAATTTGCATTGTTTGTGCAGAAAACTTATCATAATGTGTTGATCAAGTTTAAGCATAAATTGTTCATCTAGATTTAAAATGTATGTGATAAATAAGTACACAAAACTATGTTCCTTTTTAATAAAATTAACAGTACAATGTTTACTGCATCAGACGCGCATTTCGACAACTGATATATAAATAAGAAGATGTGGTATGATTGTCAAAGCCAGAAACCGAATGACGTAGAAGTTTGACTATAGGTCACTGTACGGTCTTCAAGGTGCCAACGATGAAAATTTAATACAAATAGACAGGAAATACGAAAAACAAATACAAATTTCATAAAAAAATATCAATAACCTTTCAGTGTCGGAACTCCCGTGGTCTCATCAGTGATGCTCGAGGCCAAACTTTTTCCAAATCCTATATGTTATACAAACGTTGAAAAGTTGATAAAACCAAAAAGAACCAAAAGTAAACAGCCAAACCCGCACAAGGACTCATAGCTATGCATTATGTAGATTCCTTAATTCTCCGTATTTCTATGCCAGTGCCGAAGTACAGACTATACTTAGCTGTTGATACCCTCGACATGCTCGATGATACTAACAGTCCACTAACAATGGTAGTAATAAGATTAATGGTACCTAGTTAACTGCACCAGTAACACATTATTTCACCATCCGGGATTTTTTTTTAAGACATTTTAAAGACATATCATTGTAAAATATCCCAATAATTGCAAGATGACAATTTTCTTAGCAGACATAAAGGTAGAAATTGAACATTTTTTATGTCTGATCCATTTGTCGGCGATTTCATAGTTTTAAAGTGAGCGCCCAACACTCCCCCTATTTTTCACTTAGACCAATAATAAAAGAATAAAGAGGAAAATGCACATAGAATTAGTCTAGAAATAGTCTAGAAATAGTCTAGAAATAGTCTGATTTTAGCCCCTATTGAATATCTAGGATTAAGGGACACCGAAATCGTTCTTTTATGTAATTCATTATACTTTAGTGAATGCATAACGCCCAAATATTACATATATATTCAGGACGATATTTCATTGTGTGAATTTTCCCTAAATTTGTACACATTATAAAAAGAGGAGATATGATAAGAGACATTATTTAACCCCCAAAAAAATTACAATCCTTTCAAAATTATGTTAATTCTATGGAGATATATAACCTGGATACTTTAGTGCAGACGTGTCAGTTGTGATGTCATTATGGTGTAACAAACAGGTCAAAACAGAGAAAGAATGATGGTTATTTGATAGATTTATAATACTTCTAGATTTCGGATCAAAGGGGTAAAAAATGTCCTTATCAAAGCATCTTCTTTAGATGAAAATTCGATGTTTATAAAAATCAAAATAACTCAATATTGATTAGAATACCAAGATTACCGCTTATGAAATGTAAAAATGAACAATGTAATATCCCATTCTAATTGTGGTTTAAAATTTTCATTTTTCAACTATATTTATAGAGATGTGTGGAAAATGTTGACGAATAAACCACCACTATTTTCTTCTTTCTTTTTTGTTATCTTTAAATATTTTTCATTTTTTATCTTTCTATTATAAATCATTATTATTATTATTATTAAAATTCTTACATAACATTTTTGTAGCATTTATAATAAATTATCTATAATATGAAAGTCAATTGTCTAAACTGTACAAATCGCACTATACAGCCATCATACCTATGTGGCAGCATATTGTTCAAATTCTTTTAGAATAAGATTCCATAAATGGAATAATATTTTGACAATTATTTTAAGTGATCAGATGACAAATTTCCTTTGAGGTAATATTCTACGATGAAAATTTTTTCATTTCATTTATATTGCTGTCACGAAATCTTTAATTGTTTTTAAAACAACATGTAGTTGACTGTCTTATTCTATCCTCTAAAGAGTTCTGTTGGAGGGGAGACCAGTATTTCTGCATAACATTCTTAACAGAAAATCGTTATATGTTTAGTCATATGGTTTGATTAGTAAGAGGAAATTATTTTTAAAGAAAGTAAAACCATATCCAGAGTTCACCCTAGCCTTTATGAGAAGTCCCTTGTTGTTTCCAGAAATTTAGAGTTAAGCTTCCAGTTTCCTTAATTTCTAGTGCATTTCAACTGGATACAGTGAAAACTTGAGCATAAACAACAAAACAATACAGAAACAGAAAACAATCGGAACACTGCAATACTTCGTGTTTTTTCTTAATCCTTGGGATACATTATTGTTACTATGGCATTTCGAACAATATGAGAATATAAAATCGAGAAAAATAAATCTGAAATCGATTTTCATTTTTACTAAATAGTTAACAGGGTAAAAAATATGTGTTTGCCTCCGTATAACCTTTATTTTCTTCAATTATACCATTTAACAGAAAAAAAGTATATCTAACAAATTATTTGACCTCGTGAAAATGGCGAATATAAACAGAATCATAATCATGATAAAGTAGCTGGCTGTGACTGGTATAACTATCTACGAATATAAACAGAATCATAATCATGATAAAGTAGCTGTCTGTGACTGGTATAACTATATACGAATATAACGAATATGACTCCGGCTGATAATAACTATACTAGGACATTTTACTGGTACAATTAAACAGAGCTATATATATAGATATATTGATAGTTTGTTATTTGTTTTACTCCCAGTCGAAAATATATCATGCAAATCCGAATATTAAACGTAATCAAAATTTGTTTTTGGGAAAAACAGTTTGATCAGAGGATTTCCATACAAAGATAACCTGGTTTATCTGTTTGACGTATTCATTAAAAACAAACTGTTGAAGTGCCGTTTTAACTTCCAATTGAAAATAAAATCTTCTTTCAGTCCCACGAAGAAAATAAATCTATACGAGAGATTTATGTAAGTTGGTCGATCAGATCTTAAGATTGCCTCTTGCAATGTTTTTCATTCGAGCGGAACCAAATGAAAATCGATTGTAGAGGACCTTCCATTAATCATTTGTGTCATGCTTGGTTATAATTGACCACCCAGTTTCAGAAAAGAGTACGAAAATTTAATTCTCATTAGAGTTTCAGAGGGAACCGACAACCCTGCAATGTTTGTCATCCGTTTATAATTCGTTAAACATTAACCGACATTTTGAGGGCGGCAGATTATGAAAAAAAAATCATTCGAAATTTAGCCGTTTCATTGTTATCTTCTACTTTACTGAATCAAAAAGTAGCTTAAAAGAACCATGAAACCTACCGTTTTCAGAATATATAGCATTATTATGAACACACAGAACATGAACTAAACCAAATTGTTATAATTAAGAACACCTGATGTTCACTTTCAGAACAGTTGACGAACGTGTTCAAAGTGATGGTGTTAAAATATGGAATATGTTCTGTTTTCAAGCGTACATAATTTTTCATTAGTACTTAACTTAAATTGTTATAACAAAAACTACATTCAATTCAGGCAAAATAACAACTCTTTATGTAATCAACTGAGCATATATGAAAGCAAAGGTACATCAAACGCCTTAAAATGTCATAGTAAAAGTATATAATACATCACTGAAATCATATATACTAGTATATCATTTATTCTTAAAATCGACATATATAACGAATACTGATTATTTTTTCTTCGTGCCTAGAGAGTTACTACATCTGTACCGTAACCAAAAGTACATGTCAATGTGATAAGAAGACAGTTTATCAGTCACAACAAAAGTTTAAAATTTGCATTTGAATCGGATATTTACAGTGCAGGTTTATATCAGCAGATCATTTAATTTAACAGGAGCTATGTTCCTTGGACATATAACTTGTGTATGAACAGTTCATTGTAGTACAATTCTTGTCAGATTCTTATGACAGATATATCAAAGGTTTAAATCACAAATGTCTCAGACAACTATTTGTGAAGGAGTTGTACCCATTGGAAACATTAAGTGTATGGAAAATTGCATTGCAAACGTTCTCACACCTACATTTCTTGTAGGATTGATATGAAATTTATATCGACGATTTACTTAGCAATGTCTGCGATGAGTTTGAAAATCAGCGCTTATTAATTAATTTTACATGGAATGTAATTTATATTGAATATTGCATTGTATGCACCCTCACGCCTATGTTTCTTGTCGAATTTTTATGAAGTCAATATCAAAGGTTTACACAAACAAGGTCTTGGAAGAATGCCGACCACTTATTTTTTTAGTTATTGCCCTTGGTCAGTTAAAATATGTTCATCGGTAGAGGAAATTGGACCGCTGATCTTATTTTTTTTTTACTGATTTTAAAAGATCCAGTTAACGTAAGATTGAATTGAATTATCTTATTCCTTCATTCATGTTTTAATTATTTTAAAGAGAATATTTTTTTTAAATTCGCTCGCTCCACTGGAGTAATTCAGCAAATTTATAAATGTGAAAATTGTCAAAGACTAAATACTTGAGCAAACTAACTCATGTGTCATTCATTAGTCACGTAGGGATTGAACTAAATTAAAAGTCAAACAAAAAATGTTTATCCGCAAATTGCAATTATGTGAGGAAAAGCATTCCAAGATGAAATTCAATCAACACATTGTATCATATTCCGACTAATATATAAGCTGGGGTATAATGAATTTCTGTCCATACTCTGTTTCGACCGTTCGTGCGTCAGTCCAACTGATAATGCAAGCATCTATCAACAAAATGATTTGAAGTATATATCTCAAGGATCATAAAATGTTAAATCAAGAAATAGGACCAATCACCTTGTTGAAATTATATCAAACAAGGTCATAACCAATAAATCATTTAATCGTTTCTAAAATTTTCATTTACTAGTTTTACAGTTTAGGTGTACTTCGATTTTCGCCATTATGTGGGTTTATTATATAAAAGTATATATATATATATAACAGGTAATTTAAGACGGCTTAAAACTGTAATTTTGATAAGATTTTTGCATTTTTTTGTAGTTTGAAACGATTTTTTGTAGTTTGAAAAATCATAATTCTATCATAAGTAAAATATATAAATAACCTTTCATATAAGACTAATTCATTGTTGTCCGTCTATGCTTAATTTACAAGAACCATGTAAATTTTGTAATAATGTATCAAAATTGACTCCAACATGCATAGAGCAAAATGACATTCTTTTTATGTTTATAGTAATTCAAAAGTCTTCGAATGATATCAATTATACTTATTGACAATTAAATTCCGCTAGGTTACAAATACTACTCTGATGGAAATAAATCTTCAGTGTTGTAGTCCTTGATATTCCGCGAAACAAAATCTGGAAATAAAATCACATCAGTACAAAAAACTATCAAATCGTTTGGAGGCCCTGTTAAAATTTTAAAATTTCATAAATTTTAAGTAAAAGTCCAAAATAATATGAGAAATAAAAGCTTGGTCACATTTTCCGAAGAAAGTAAGAACTATTATTTTTAAGTCCACGGTATCAGTGTATATAAAGTGCGAATCCAGTTAGTTCATTTTCACTTTTGTATGCGAGTATGTCTATTGTAGAATAAAGGATGATGGGAAAAACTGCGTTTTTTTTTACTTTTTAACAATACACAATAATTGATTTGAATGTATGTTTTAACACAATTTCATTACAATATAACTTTTTCATGTTTAATAACAGGATTTAAGTCCACAAAAGTGTATTAAAGCAGCAGAATCCATATTATTGTTTACTGAATGCGATTCATTTTAACTATAGATGCGATGAATTATCACTGTAAGTGCAATTATTTCTGATGTGGAATTTTTGGAGGTGCGATGAATTTTCATTGTTGTTTTTATATGTATTCGACATGCAATAACTGAAAATAGTTTTTAAATGACTTTAATATTGATGATATTTACAATTTGAAATGCAAGCTAGTCGTAGATGCTTAATTGAATAAACACGGGTATAACCACGTTCATATCATGCATATTCAAATATTGTTGGTGAGTTTGCTATAAGCTTGTCATGGATCCGAAATTTTACTGGAGCAGAACATTCTTAAATATAACGTATTTCTACGGAGAGTTTTCCTTTAAAAGTTTTAGAACTCGCTTTAAAAAGCTTTGAAAATTTGTCACGCCGTGTCATTCGTATTTCTACCCTATTGATAGGATTTTTCACAACGAACAGTACAAGAATGTACAACGAACGGTGCTAAAGAAAGTAAACATACTACAAAGAGAATGAATCGTACAGTGCCAAAATTCTGAGGTCAATTTTGCAAGTAAATGTCTTCAAAAATAATTAAAACAACGGGTTTCTCATTCGCATTATGTATTTTTAACAACAACAAATCACAAAATACACGGTCGCATTTAGTGTAAGAGCCAACCAACTACTAGTATGCTCTATTTGTAGTTTAATCAAGTTTGAGTTACACAGAGTTTTGTTTCGCGATGTTTACAAGTAATTCACAGACCTGTCTATTTAAAATAGTCACATGGTGTTCATGTAATATAAATAATATACAATGATGTCAAGAGCAGTAAACTTTGTTTTAATAAATAATGAATACATAACTGAACATTACGTCAATAAGTCTTTAGTGAAAATATAAGAACAGTCTATCTACCAATATCGCTTCGCGATGTAGCGATTAACGTCCGGAATCAACTGTACGGCGGTTATACCACGTAGTATAGAACCATTTAAATATGTAACAATAACTGACTGTTGTCAATATTTCCTTGTATTCTTACAACTGCGGTTTTGCTTATTTGTAACACCAACTTATAAGTAATTCAATTAATTAAGGTGACTCGACTATTGCTCGAACTTTCTTTACTGTATTAGATGTATACACAATTGCACGATAAATATCAATTATCCACTCATCAAAGCGTCAATTGTTTGTACAAGATGAAAACGTTTTCACTCATTTAATCGTGAAATGAAGATCGTTTTGAATGCTCTTTGTTATCTAAAATGCATCCATTAGAGCTATTTTCCTAATGCTTGTAGTTTAATTTATAATTTGTCTGTTTGTCTTTTTATTTTTGGCCATGGGGCGTTGTCAGTTTGTTTTCGATCTATGAGTTTGACTGTCCCTCTGGTATCTTTCGTCCCTCTTTTAAAGGTTTGGTTGGCTTGTTTGCTTTGTTTGTTTGTATAAATGTTTGCTCAATCTGAATTATAATGCTTAAGCAAACATTTATACAAAGCAAGCAAGCCAACCACACCTTTAAACTACAAGCATTAGGAAAATAGCTCTAATAACGTTTATTTTATTAGTGCATGCGATGTAGAATTTGTTGATATATTACCTCAGACTTTCACTCACTAAGTATGCATATATAATCAATCCTTCTGACTTCATAAATTTTGTTAGAGAGTCGGCTGAATTAAGACTTTATATAATGAAAATTAATTAATTTCCTTCTGTGAAAATGCATCGCATGTACAATAGAAATGAATCGCCCTACAGTGAAAATGAAAGTCTAGTATTATTATTCGACAGTAAACATGAATCGCATAACGAAAACAGCATAGTGGAATTTGATTCAATATCTAGAAGCTGGATAACAAAACCTGTTTTAAGTTATACAACATTAATAATTATGTTAAAAGTGCATTTTTCTGCAAATGAAACTTAACTACTACTTTGAAATCTCTTGCACGCTCTGTTCGTGAACTATTCTTAATATTTATCTATTTGTGTATCAATTTTGCACCTGGGTGGCTGTAGACGCGGTGAAAACCCGTCCGCATCTCATACCTATATCATGAATTTTAAAAAAACAGTATACATCATATATTATTTCTTATTTTATTAAAAAATCATGAATTTGTCGTCTGTTTATTTATCATTCTACATCAGAAATTCATCACGGATACAGTGAAAATGACATTTCACTCAGGATTCGCACATTACATACACTGGGTATTATTTAGAGGTTAATTCAATTTAAATTAAAAAGTTTGTAAAATTGACATTTCTGTTCTTTTGGTGCGTGTCGATGGTGGACACTGAAGGTTCACATATTATTTTTTTCTATTTTTAGTTTTAGTTTAAAATATGTCAGGCATTTAAATGTATTAACTAATTAATGGTTTATAAAGCCGAATTGTTTTCTTTAAACCTTTGTTTAATCGGATCAAATCAACAATGCCTATAGTTGTTGTCTGCTGCTTTTATTATTAAGTTTTATAAATAACATGATAAAATGGATATAAATACGTCACAACGAGAGTAAACAAACAACTAACAACTTTTATCGATGCTTTTCATTACCTTGTATGGGTTAGAGTCAGAATAGTTTGAAATGTATGCGAATTTCCTTGTCTATTGGAATACGTAGGGCTGGCATGTGGCTTTTAATTCGTATAGTTGGTTTATATGTACGTAGATAAGATTTTTAATTCCCTTTTTTAATCCTATTTGAGTCTATTTCTTACCTGTATTTGCAAGAGGGGTCAACATGGGACAATCAAAACCCGTCGAGAAAAGACTGACAAAAACAGGACAAAAAGAAAACAGACGAATAGCCAAACTCAAATTATAATATTACACTGAAAACTAAAGTTTGAGCAAGACTACAAATCCAGTTAATACTTAAAAATTCAAAATCAAATTTATACGTTTTATAAAACCCTTTCCTGTGTTAACTTTTCAGTGTCGGAACTTCCGTGGTATTTTGTTTTTTTTTTTGTTTTGTTTTTTCATAATATAAACTTTAATGATTAACTTTAAGTAACGATAAATAAAATGTTGCAATAATGAGAATTCAGTTTAGAACAGTCATTTTGGACATTCGTGTACATATGAATATGGTTTCTTTTGATTTTGAATACGTCACAGTTGTACAAAAGCTATAAATATTCAATACTTTTTCATATTTGTATTAAGTTTTATAAGTAGACGTATTTAAATGGTCAGCACATGGATGCAAACGTAAACGCAACCACGAAACTAATACACGATAATGATTTATGGCCCCTTCTGTAGGCTTGTGTATTACGAAATTTTTAAAGTGCAATTATATCAAAACAGCAAAAAAACTGAATAAAAGATACATGCTATTTTGAACATATACCAAATGGAAACGTCTTTAACCGCAACAACATAGATTTTTTTTCTTTGCATTTAATAGAAAATGGGAAGTTTGTGGCAAATCAAACCAACATTTTTTACAGAAAAATCCATAGGCTTATTACAGAAGTTTTCGTTATAACACGTTAAACATATATTACTCACTTGTTTGTCCATGTTGCGCTAGCGTTTAACTTTTACAAAGTCATTAAAAAACTTTTACAATCCAAAACACCTCATGCTGAGTCACTAAAGTCGAGCGCACCCTTGAAGAGGTACTTGAATATATCCATATTTGTGCTTGTTTTAACTAATATCTTTATTTAAAAACTTGTTTTTATGAAATCATTGCTAGCACTCAATTACAGGCATGTGAAAAAAAATCACCTATTGTGTTATATTAAAGTATATAGATGATTTTTTTTAGAGTCAAGTGCCTGTATACATAATCCTCAAATAAATTACTTGCTCAGATTGTCTGATTCCATCAGTTGCTAGTTTTTATGAACAATTTTGCATGGCATGTACAGAAAACTTATCATCTGTGCTGATCAAGATTCAGCATAAATTGTTCGGCTAAATTTAAATATATATACGATAAATAAATACACAAAACTTCGATTTTTTTTAATAAAATGTACGGTACAACTGTTAGATGTGAGGTATGATGATCGAGGCCAAAATATTTGAAAATCCATAATGTAATACAAACGTTGAAAAGTTGATAAAAAAAAACGCGATAAGCCAAACCCGGATAAGGAATCAGAGCTATGCACCAGGAAAATTCCTTAATTATCCATATGCTCATGCCAGTACCGAAGTGTACTATACTTGGCTGTTGATACCCTCTGGAACTAACAGTCCACCAACAATGGTAGTAATAAAAGTTTACTACACCAGAAGCACATTATTTCACCAACCGGAATTTTGATTTAACAAGTTTTAAAGACATATCAATGTAAAATATTCCAATAAATATGTATAAATCAATGACAATTTTATAAGCAGGCATAAAATTAGAAACTGAACACTTCTTGCCTCCACACACTGCCTAGAAATAGTCTGATTTTAGCCCCTATCGAGTAGCTATGTTTAAGGGAAAGCAAAATCGTTCTTTGAGGTAATTCATTATACGTGATTGATTGGTGAATGTTAAACGCCCACTGGCAAATATTACATATAAAAAAGAAGATGTGGTATGATCGCCAATGAGACAACTCTCCACAAGAGACCACATGACACAGAAATTAACAGCTATAGGTCACCGTACGGCCTTCAACAATGAGCAAAGCCCATACCGCATAGTCAGCTATAAAAGGCCCCGAAATCACAAATGTAAAACAATTCAATTGAGAAAACTAACGGCCTAATTAATGTACAAAAAAATGAACGAAAAACAAATATGTAACACAGCAACAAACGACAACCACTGAATTGCAGACTTGGGACAGGCACATACATACAGAATGTAGCGGGGTTAAACATGTTAGCGGGATTCCAACCCTCCCCCAACCTGGGACAGTGGTGTGACAGTAAAACATAAGAACGTACTATAAAAATCAGTTGAAAAAGGCTTAACTTATCAGATGGACATACATATTCGAACGATATTTTATTGTGTGAAAATTCCATAAATGTAGGGTGCCCAGTGTCAAAAAAGGCCTCTAAGACTAGTTAACAGAATAAACCACGGCCAAATTCATTTGCAAATTATAGGAAAATCAGCATAGTATTTTACAATTACTAGTATGATTGTTGTCGTAACTTCCCGTGGTCACGATTTTCTAACTTTCGTGTTTTTACAAGGCATCCCCAGATATCGTGTTGTATATGGAATGTTAAACAAGACTATTAAAATAATTGCGCTCATTGTTGGTGGTTGAAATAGTACTTAGAATATAGTTTATATATTAGATATATCATATAACAAAAGCGGAAAATATTTCAGTTAGTTTAGTATTTCAGCATTTCAATAGGACTAAAATTTCACCGAAATTTACCGAATTTTCATCGAAAGCAAAATTATTACGTGTATCATCACAAGATTAATGTTCTGATTAAAGCAATAACACACAATTCACGTGTGTGCCAAATTTCATGTGTGTAATATTTGTCGTTGTTAACGTCTCCTCGGAGACGTTATTAAGAATTGAATGAAGGACAGTCAGTGCGTGAATGCTTCTTACTACCTGATTGGAAGATATTACGAGACGTGAATTATCAAAGTTTGTTGATACGTTAGGACAATCCAAACCTAGTAAATGTCTTTCAATCCCGTAGAGTATCGGATTTGTCCTCTCTATTTTAGCAACTAGATTTTGCCTGGTCATTAAGCATGCATATTCATGATATTGGTACACAGGTAACTTTTATCTATAAATAGCCGAATCTTCTGGAGTTTTGTAAACACACACAACGCTAAACGATATACTAGTTCATAACGTGTGACCTCACGTGTGTGGTAAAATTTGTTGATTGATATGCAAGGCTATTCTGAATGAATTAATCTACAAAGCGAGAACACTTTCCATTTTCATCCGCTAAGAGACGGCTAGCCTTTTTTTGAAAAGCTATTACTTGTGAAGGATTAAGAAATTGAGTCAACATTATTGCACTGATACATCACGGATTATCTCGTACCGTTACTCATTTTATTGCTTAGACTATTAAGTCATTAACTAGGACATTTGTCACTAAAGGTGCATTGCTCATTCTTGCTTGTTGTATGGTTGATTTATTTGTTTTTTGAATGGTCATTTATAGTTGGTTATTTAAAAGTGTGCACCACATTTTTTAAGTTATTTCAAATAGACAGAAAAAATATTACAGTAATTCCTTATAATTTAATTCCAAATTCCATTTTTAAGAAGTAAATCATGAAAAAAATGTTGATGACGTCACAGTCAAATGACAAAATTATGTGTATGAGATGATAGACAAAAACCTTTCAGCTAATCAGAAGACGTGTAACATCCAAAATTAAATTATCTATTATTATTATTAACATTCTCACATAACAGATTTTTGAGTATTTGTGATAAAAATTGTCTTAACTGTACAAATTGCACTTAACAACCATAATGCCTATGTTCAAATTCTTAAAAAAAAATATTCCTGACAAAAATGGAATGATATATTGACAATTATGTTAACCAAATGACAAATTATCCTCAGAGGAAATATTCAACGATGAACATATTTTCATTTCACTTAGTTTGCTGTCACGAAATCATTAATTGTTTTTAAAACAACAGGTAGTTAAATGTCTTATTCTATATCCTCTAAAGAGTTCAATTATTTGAATTATTATAACATTCTTAACAGAAAATCGTAATATGCTAAGTCTAATGGTTTGGTTAGAAAGAAGAAATTATTTACAAAGAAATCAAAACCATATCCTGAATTCATCACTAGCCTTTATGGCAAGTCTCTTATCGTGTCATTAAATTTAGAGTAAAGTTTCCAGTTCCCTTAATTTCTAGTGCAGTTCAACTGGATACAGTGAAAACTTGAGCATAAATAACAAAACAATACAGAAACAGAAAACAATCGGAACACTGTAATAACTTCGAGTTTTTTCTTAATCCTTGGGATACATCATTGTTGCCATGGCACTCCAAACAATATGTGAATATAAAACCGAGAAACATAAATCTGAAATCGATTTTCCTTTTTACTGAATAGTTGAACTGTATAGCCTTTATGTTCTTCAATTATACATTTAGTAGAAAAAACATATATCTTACACATTTTTATTTTTTTTTTTTTTTTTTATATTTAACTGTGATCAAAAAACACTTTTAAAAATTGCAGTCTAATCTCAATGCAATTCGCTGTCTTGTTAGTATTTTTGACGTAATAACTTGAATGTGCTCTTTGTCGCCGATCTTTGTTATAGTAAAGGATTCGACAATCACAACATATAGTCAACTTTGATCCTATGCAAAGGTTATTACAATCTCTTCCTGTTCCTAATATGAGAGATATTTTTACAGTGTGTTTTCCTGTTCTCAGTATGAACAATATCGTTATGTGTTACAGTGTAACAGATTTTTAGTCGACAATTGTGTCCTGCTTAAGGCATATGGGAAATATTTCAGAAAACATACGTCATCAACACAGCGCATAGCAGTAATCATCCTCTTGATAAATTTGAGAATTTGTGTATCTTGAAGACTTCTTTAAGTTTTGCTTATCTTTCCTTTACATTAATGTCTAATACTGCGGTGGTGGTGCCCCATAACCTCCGTAAGCTGGTGGAGGAGGAGGTTGTGCGTAACCAAACGGTCCCTGAGGAGGAGGGGGTTGTGGGTAACCAAACTGTCCTTGGGGAGGAGGTGGGTATGCTATATTCTGTCCTGGTGGTGGGGGATAACTGATCCCGGCTGGCTGATTTGGAAATGATGGCACTGGAGCTGAAATACAAAAAAAGAAAGAAGTAAATTAATTGTGTTAAGAAGAAATAATTTGTGTTTGACTTGACTTTACTTAAATGAAAGACAACAATCTAAAATATTACAAAATGAAAAAAAAACATAAAAAAATAAAACGGTATTTTGACTTCTAAAACTCTGTGCCAAAGACAATTATTCACACAAAAATAACGAAAAACATAGTATAATCAGAAAATAAATTCAAGAACTGTTTTTGCGTGGAATCCTTACAAAAATGTTTGAAGAAGCTCATATATTCCAACACCGGCATTAGTATTGGTCCAGCGTACAAAGGAATTGAATAAAGCGTGTTGCAAATGATGTTATTAGCTAGTGTATTACATACGTGGAGCCTGGACAGTAGCTATTCTTATCGTCGGATGTACAACGGTACCTCTGTTCCCACTGGTTTTCACCTGCTTGCATACAACCACAAAAACTATAACTCCAAAGATAATACAACCAATAACTATCCCTGGAATAGCACCAGCTGGACTGGAATGTACAAGCGTATGGTTACCAGTCTGATTATAAGATACATGTATATGCTCTATTTATGCCAAGTTAAAACACCTAGGTATCTAAAACATGTTTTTCTGTTGGTTTGCATTAACTCACGGCCTTCATTTTTTTTTTTAAATGAGAATTGTTTTTCTAGTTTCTAATTTGTCTGTTTCAGCTTACTATGGAAGCGCATATAGTACACCCCTTGTTAAGTTATTTTGTTGCAAATAAGTCGGAATTATTAGTTATGTTGTGTGTTATAAGCTGGAATCAAATCATCATGTGGAGTCAACTTGTCGGAATGATGAAGAAAAATTGCATTACAATGTCGACTTGTTAGAATAAATGTAATGACAAAGTAATAAGAAGTCGACATGTTGAATTCAACTTGTTAACTGATTAAGTCGACAACTTGTTTATTTGATGATGAGGTAAAACCACGTGACCTGTTTGGAAAAACATAGGTCTATTTTTAAATCGACTTCCATATCAGTCGATTGTTTAATGTGCTTCGGATGTGTGTCGCTAGCCATTGAGTTCAAGTTCAAATTAAAGTTCGAGTTGATGTTCAGAGCTATTTTGGTATGGAAAGGGGAACGGCAGTCAAACATCAGAAAAAAGTACTAAAAAATAACAATATTTCGGACATAAGGGGGATATACCAACACTACTGAGTCTAATAATAATTCCGATTTATTTGCAACAAAATAACTTTACAAGGGGTATACCATATGCGCATCCATAGCTTACATTTCACGAAAACTTTTAATCTCCTCAGTTTTGACAATTAGAAGAAATCATTAGCTTGCAGCAAACTGGCCATTTCAATATAATATGTCATCTGACAGTGTTGATGTAAATGGACAGTAGATAGAACTCTACATTTTGAACATTTTTGCACCCTTTCGTATTTTCTCTATTTATAGCGGTTTTCAAGATAAAAGACAAAACTTGCATTTTACCCCTATGTTCTGTTAGCTATATCCAACATGTTGGTCGGCAGGCTGAGTTATAGGACACATTTTTAAAACTAAATGTCCAGATAATGATTGTGACCAAGTGAGTTTAAATTTGGCCCAGTTGTTTCAGAGGAGATTATTGTAAAAGGATGGTGACGACAGGGGTGGCATAAATGGATAACGGATTGATCTGGGTGCATGGCCGCTCTGAAAAACCTGCAGCAATATGGCGGCGAAAAAACTGTTTCCTATTTTCTCTGGTATATTCATATAAAATCTTTTCTTGAGATTCAAAAATATACATTTGATCGCATTTAATTTTACTCGAACAAAACCTGATCTGTAATCGAAAAGAAAAAAAATGGACTGATTTACACGGTAAAAAGCGATCCCATCAGAAAATTTATATACTAACTGTGATGTTGGTCGGAAAACAAACTAGCATCACACCGGTTTTTGGTGGGGTTCATCTTGTCCAGTTTTTAGTTTTCTATGTAGTGTTTTGCGTACTGTTGTTTTTCTTTTCGTCGTTTTTCGTTTTTTTGCCATGGCATTGTACGTCAGTCTATTTCGATTTATGAGTTTAAATATCCCTTTGTAATCTTTCGCCTCTCTTTAAAATGTTTAGTTGACGTATTACATGTTTCGTTATAAAAACAATTCATCTTGTCATGAAAATGTTCTCCATCACAAAAAGTCCTCAAGTTTTGTACGCTATGTTGTTGTAAAATAGTTATTCGTAATAAAGAATACTTTTATACCTTTGTAAAATATACTCACAATGAATAAGAGGAATCACAATAGTAGTAGGAGTAGTAAGCGCTGTAATAACAGTAGCCGGCTGTGACTGGTATAACTATATACGAATATAAAACATAGTCATGATCATGATAAAGTTGATGGCTGTGACTGGTATAAATATATACGAATATAAAACATAGTCATAATCATGATAAAGTAGATGGCTGTGACTGGTATAAATATATACGAATATAAAACATAGTCATAGTCATGATAAAGTAGGTGGCTGTGACTGGTGTAACTATATACGAATATAGAACACAATCATAATCATGATAAAGTAGATGGCTGTGACTGGTATTATATATACGAATATAAAACATAGTCATAGTCATGATAAAGAAGCTGGCTGTGACTGGTGTAACTATATACGAATATAAAACATAATCATAATCATGATAAAGTAGATGGCTGTGACTGGTATAAATATATACGAATATAAAACATAGTCATAGTCATGATAAAGTAGGTGGCTGTGACTGGTGTAACTATATACGAATATAAAACAAAATCATAATCATGATAAAGTAGGTGGCTGTGACTGGTATAACTAAATAAGAATATAAAACATAATCATAATCATGATAAAGTATAGGTGGTTGTGACTGGTATAACTATATACGAATATAAAACATAATCATAATCATGATTAGAGTAGCTGATACTATTCTATATTGTTAGAACATTTTACTGGTAGAACTAAACAGAACCTGGTTCTTTAATATATAGATATATAACTCTCAGGCGCAAATATTTCATGCAAATCCTAACATTAAACATAATTCAAATATAAACATTTTTGGAAACAAGTTTGATCAGAGGTTTCCCATAACAACCTGTATGATTTGAAATGAGACAACTTTCCACCAGTGAGCAAAAGACATAGAGGTAAGCAACATTGGGTCACTGCAGGGCCTTCAATAATGAGAAAAACCAATACTGCATAGCAAGCTATAGACCCTGACCTGACAAATGTAAACAATTCAAACGAGAGAACTAGCGGCCGGTTTCATGTATACAAAACAATAAACTGAAAATACATAAATTTTAAAATTTTAACACAAGTGGAATTGTTCATCCATAAAGTAATGTATATCATAAAATAAGACTGCAACTCCCACAAGGTTTGGCTGTCCTGTTTGGGCCATTTTAACTTATGCTCAAACTTTTTGAGTGTTTGTGTTTCCAACCAGTGGTCTCGACCTTACCTGTTGAAGTTTATTACAGAACATGTGCTACGCATAGGGAAATCATACCATACGTTTTTATCAACTTTATCAAGATTTTAAGGACATCTTCTAAATTTATTAGAATTATAAATCTTATGAACATAAAAATAATGTGTAAAGTATCACTTGGTTTAAGATCCTACAAGTAGAAATATACTTCAATAATTGCCTATATGTTTGATAAATCTTATTAAAGAGAGGCGAAAAATACCAGAGGGACATTAAAACTCATAAGTCGAAAATAAACTGACAACGCCATGGCTAAAAAAGAAAAAGTCAAACAGACAACAATACACAAAACACAAAATAAAAAACTAAAGACTGAGCAACACGAACCCCACCAAAAACTGGGAGTGATCTCAGGTGCTCCGGAAATGGTAAGCAGATCCTGCTCCACATGTGGCATCCGAAGTATCCCCAATTCTGTGTTCCCGCAAGTAATCTGGTTGACAACGTTATCTCCCAAGATGACTATTCCAGTTTCATGGTGCATTATTCATTTTAGAATTCGACAAATGCTTTTTTTAAATTTAGTTTGGTAGTTGCTTCTTACAGTAAAATTGCAAATGTGTATTGTATCTGTATACATCATCAGTACACAATATAAAACTAGACAAAGTGATGCCCCCGCACTTCATTCTACAGTAACTGTATTATAACAAAGTCAATGTAGGACTTTCTTTGAGATATTATTGTGTCTGGGAGACACATTTGATGCCCCCGCAGATGCAAAGTGTTATTTTAAAATAACTATAACATTTAACCGTTTATACCCCAAAAATGACAAAGTTCAACTATCTCCCTAAAGAGCAAATTTTAATAAAAATAAAACCCTGACCACATGCACACTTTAATATATGTACAAACAGCCAGCAAAGTGAAAACTTCCTAGCAATCAAACTGTTGGAGGAGTTATCTGGAAACGCTCCTCTTATGCAAGTAAATACTCCAAAAATGACAAAGTTCAACTATATCTCCCAAAAGAGCAAATATCAATAAAAGTCAAAACCCTGACCACATGCACACCTTCAATATATGTACAAACAGACAGCAAAGTGAAAACTTCCTAGGATTCAAACTGTAGGAGGAGTTATGCGGAATAACTATATACCCATAATGGGACGGACAGAAGGACGGACGGACGGACGGACAGGGGTAAAACAATATGCCCCCAAATTTTAGTTGCGGGGCATAAAAAACAAGTACATAATTATATATAAAAATAAGATGTGGTATGGTTGCAAATGAGACAACTATCCACCAAAGTTCAAATGATGTGAATGTAAGCAATTATAGGCACCCGTACGGCCTTCGACAATGAGAAAACCCACACCATATAGTCTATAAAAGGCTCCGACATAAAAATACGAAACAATTCAAACGGCCCAATTTATTACAAAACAATTTACGAAAAACAAATATGGCAGACAAGAACCAATGACAACCACTGAAATAAAAGCTCCTGACTTTGGATAGACACATAAAGAATATGGCGGGGTTAAACGTTTTTGAAGCCGCCAACCCTCCCCTAACCTGGGACAATGATGCAACGGCACAAGATAAGAACAAACTATACAAAACAATAAAGGAAAAACAAATATGAGAAACAGCAATAAACGACAACCACTCAATTAAAGGCTCCTGACTTGGGACAGGCACATATAGAATGTGGCGGGGTTAAACATGTTTGCTGGCGCCAAACCCTCCCCCTCATGTGTAACAGTACAACATAAGAACAAACTATAAAAACAAATTGAAAAATTCTTCACTCATAAGATCTATACAATGAAGAAAATTATTAAAAAAAAAAACACAGACCGGGCGTGGCAGGGTATTTATACACTCTCACAACAACAAAAAGACGACACAAAGAACAGATCTGAGAGTACTCGCAGTTACTGACAGCTAGTTCAAAGCCAATAACAACTAATAGAAAAATCATGTTTCTAAGACTAAAAGACATGTATTGCTTCAAGTTACATTATATGTCGAATGAAGTAAATGTGTCATATTTTTATTATATTCTTTCTAAAAGAAGTTCATTAAGTTTATTTACATTAACATTTATGACATTCTTAGAGTATACAATACAGCATATAGCATACATTATAGTTCCACATATATACCACTGAGCATAATATCCAAAACTACACAAGGTCAACCCTGTCTAAGATATTTACGCCTGAGTTTAAGCAGAATTATAATTCTGATATACAAATCACGGGGGTAATAAAAACATAAGCCGAAGAAAAGAACATATTAAAAACACAGAATTGTAAATCCCAAGTTGTCTCCCTTAAACCGATTTTGATATTGACTTGACTTCGCTATGAAGCAATTTTCCAATATTTTGGCGAATCCAGTCGTCATTTCGTTCTCAAGATTACTTTTTGTGATAGTGAATGCCAGGTCTTGTGACACTACCGAGAGTGAACTCATGTACTCCGGAATGATAAGAAGTTTACACCCATAATGTTGAGAATGGCAAGTAAGCGTGGGTGATGCATTGTATTCGGTGGTGTCCAAATTAAGAAAAAGATGAATGGATTTGGGCTGCGACAAGTGTGGTCATCTGTCACAAATATTCCATACGGTCAACTAAACCGTAATTGCATCCGTGAAACTTTCGAAGGATCGAATGACTTCAATTTACCGATTTCGAACTCTTGGTTCAATATCTTTTTTTTTAACAGCCCTATATGAAGGAAGTCATGAAAAGAATTGACGCCCTAGTATTTATTTACTAGTACACTATATGCAGGCGCTGCTGAAATTTTACTACATAGAAATCGAAAGTTCAAAATGAGAAAATTGAAATCCTCTTTTTTTCGTAAGGTTTCAAATAAATCCCAGATAGTGTGAAAGCTTAACCACTTTTAACCTTCAAAGATTAACATTCCACGAGAATTGTATTGACATAGTGATTATAAAGAAAACGTGTCATTCACTGTGTTTGAATGTGTCAAACAAAATTAAATAAGAAAGTCATTTGGGAATAAATGTGTATGAAATAATTTACCTTCATTTAGTATACAGAGTGCTAAAATGAGTATCCAAATAAAATCAGCCATTTTACACGTATGGCAAAAACTTCACGGTGGTCAAGCTCGGCATATATTTCACTGTTTTGTTTTGTACATATTTTTTTACAATGCAAGTTTATACACGATTAATTTAAAACCAAAACATTAAACTTATTGTGAGACACAATTGAATTAAAATGATTTAATGTAATCATGATTTCATTTATTATGAAAAGTTCATTATGCCTATTGTAAGGACTTCTTATATAATACATTGTCACATGTTAATTAAATTTATTTGGAATGTCATAAAATCGCTTACTTAATTCAAATTTTTAATTGATTGATTGGAACTTATTTGACGTCTCATTGCAAATATTTTATGCATATCCTAGACGAGAACATCAATGAAAAATAAATATAAAAGTTTGTCTCTGTAAAGTGGGTCGACTGGAATGCAGGGTAGGCACTTAAAATCGCCACAGGCAAAAGGACGGAATGTTGGACAGTTAGATTTGTAAGGATTCTGTACCGTGCATTTTGCTCACACGGTGAATCAGACTAGCCGTCCCATTTTGACCGAAAGTGAATGCGTATTTATACATCCCAGGGTCAAAGGAAGTTGGACGCCATTATCGAGTAGGGGTCGTATCTCTCCAGCAAGAGGAATGGAAATAATTGATATACCCTTGGGAACTGCTGGGGTGTACAGTTGTTGGAAAACCGTAGGAAATATTAAAATACACATATATTATCATTTTGATCATTGAAATGACAAGTAAAACAAACACTTTGAAAGTCTGTATGTGTATTGTCAACAACAGAGAGAGCAGTTTAAAGCGTCAATGGGAGTCCATCTGTGGATACTGAAATTTTTCCATTTAGGAATTTTTTCCAGGAATTTTCAAATGTCTTGTATCAAACGTCTCTGACAAAGCGGATGCAGGATAAGATTTGTTGTTACCCAGTCCATTGTAATGCATGATACCATGACCCTATATTACATAAAGGGGG
The DNA here is from genome assembly GCF_021869535.1 of Mytilus californianus. Taxonomy (NCBI): domain Eukaryota; kingdom Metazoa; phylum Mollusca; class Bivalvia; order Mytilida; family Mytilidae; genus Mytilus; species Mytilus californianus. The sequence continues at coordinate 3,770,199 of NW_026262581.1, forward strand.
GTAACATCTTTCTCCCGAATATTTGTTTAAAAATAAAATAATTCTGAGCTATTCATCACAGAAGTTTAATAATTGAAGTAATAAATAGTTCGTGAGATATTTATTTAAAATCCAACAGAGCATCATACAGTTCAAATCTGTTTTTCATTCTCCTACTTTGTAAAACATTGTTGAAGTACTTGCACCTTCGTGTCAACTTGTTTTATTTTCCTAAACTTTATTTTTAATGTCTCGATCCTCGCTGTGATTAACATATATTCGAAGGTAGCAAGAAACTCGATGGTTGTCTAAGACATTTGGAAACAGTCTTCCAAAGGACGAATTGACATGTGTCATTATATGTTTGAGATAAATTTTCTTTATTAAATAAAATACCATGTGCCCGGAGGGCGATCAGATTAATTATAAGTTTCATTATTGATTTGTCTTTTATATATATTTCTTGGCTTGGGTCTATTAATTTGTTCCGTAATTATCTCAGGTAATAGTATTCTACAAAACATGTTTAAAAAGAGAAAAGATAAAAAAAAAAAAAACAGAACGTAAATATAAGATGCAAATGAACAATTTTCTGTAAATAAGCATAAAAAAGCCATTGAGTAAAAAGATGAATGTTTTAAAAAATAGTAAGTCTAAAGAATTTTGGGGGATATTGAACTCGTATAACTGAGAGAGAAAAAAGGACTAATATTCCTGTTGACATACTTTTTAAATTTTTTGTAACCGGAGAAGAAAAGAAACCTCCTTTTATACTGTACTACAGTCTTGTTACTGTTAGTTACAATGGACACATAGCTTGGTGTAAGACTGTAAAATCTGTGCTTGATACTTGTGGACTATCAAATTTATGGAACAATAATTACATGAAAACAATTTTACCAATTCAAGTGGATTCAAAAGATATGTAAAATCCATTTATGAAGAAATTGGTCTTTGATATATATAAAACGAACAATTAGATGTAAATTTGTTGAAAATTTCACAGTTGAAGAACAATTTACAGATCGTTCTAGTACCATCGGCATTTGTTCTCACAGATATGAAGCTCATCCAGGGTGGCTATTGTGATTTATTCAAGTGCTAGTTTGGTATGACCTGAACTTTATTTGTTCCAAAGTTATAGTTGTTCTGTTCATTTTGTTTATTTCATATGATTATTTATGTGTTATAATGCGGTCTAAGATAAGAGTACGACATACATGTGTTTTACACACTTAGCCGTATTCCTGCAATTTACCTTAATTATTATGGTTTATATCCGTCTTTATATTCAAATAGTGCGCAACAAAGAATATAGATAAAGGGACACTCATTGTTAACTACCAAAAGCTACTCTTGAGAAACCTTTGATAAAGTGATAATTGTTTTTAATTCATAATCCCCACTTTTGGCAAAACTTGAAAATATATTTTTGTAACTTTATATTTTTATTGGTCAGATCCCACTTGTCAATCAGATTTTGAATTTTATTTTATAATTACTTTGTGTTTGTTGTTTGATAATGTTGTTGATTGTTGAAATATACTAATGTAAATAAAGTATGTAATCTTTCTAGCAACAAAGTCGACAAACGACTCGACCAACTACGATTATTACCCAAGGAAAGATATATTTCTAAACTCGAAGTTATCTATTGCGACTGGAATATGGACTGAGATTGCGTGAGACGATATCATTTGTACTATCAAGTTCAGAAGAAGTTATTACTTTTGGTAAATGCCTTTTATACTGTACTATGAATTTTTGTTTTATCTGTTCGGTCTCGCCATATCTTATCTATGTTTAATCTCCTTGTACATCTGGTAATCTGCTTTTGAGCCAATTGGCATTTTATTTGCACCAACAGAAATCTATCATTTGCGCCTCAAACCATATTTCATTTGCGCCAAAGTATTACATTTCATTTCTACCAATGATACTGGTAAATAGTATAAATATCAGGCCTATATTGAAATATTGTCATTAATATTTAGATATGAGCCGAGGCCTTACCCAAAAAGATGTTTGTTTATTTGTAACTGTGAAACATTATTTGAAAAACTCGCAGTCGCATTAAATACGCAACAGGAGTACATGAATATGCAATATTGATACAGAAATACAATGACATAATAATACAATACATACACAACAATACAATAGCGTAACACAAAACAAAAATAAGAAGAATAGTAAATTAATTATACTGTTTAAATAAAAAGTAGTGCAGATATACAGCTGCATTGTAAACAGTGTTTACAAATAGTTTAATAAAAAAAAAATTCCATCAAATTTTTACTACAATCGTTTAGCTTCTGAGGGGCTGCCTACCCCAGCCCCCTGCTTACAATTTAATTTCCAGTGACTATACCACTGATAACGATTTATATAAATCCTGTATACAGTTGATGTAAGTTATAGTTTGGACATTATGGGAACGTTGCACAATGATAATAACCAAACATCTTATGTACTGATGGGTTAGTAGTGTAGTAGGTTGGAATGTATTTGTTGCGTAATAGAACTACTAATATATCATTCTGGTTACACACAAATAGAAAATGCATTTCATCTCCAACCATATTTTGACAGTGTTCATGTCTGGGATTCAGCATTAGCCCATCTGCCGGTTTCAATGGGAAATTTAATATTGGATGTACGCAATTTACATATGATATGTCTATTTCGTTTAACTAATCTGAGACAGTATGGTCACAGTCTACAATTCTGATTTAAATTTTGAATACAGTTCACCCCTTGATGAGTTGTGAACTTGGGTGTACCAATACTGGATAGATTGGTATTGTAATCTTTGTTTAATGGTATGTTTAAAAAACTCAGGATTGATGCCCTCTTGGTTGTACCATATATTACTAAATCCTGTGTCATCAAAACTACTTTTAATATAAGTAACCCATTTAAAGTCTGTATTGATTTCTTGAAAGAGTTTATACATTAACCTGTACAAGATGCAAGTTGGTGTTTTACGCCAATTTCAGTGCCCTATTGCGGAGTAGCAGTAAAAAATATTTTCAAAGTGTAGTGGTATGAAAAAACTCATCTTAGGTATCAGGTTTATAATTTGGCATGCAAGATGCGCGTTTCGTCGGTATAAGACTGATCAAAGAAAAGGCAATAGTTGTCCTCTCAAATCAATGACTGTATTAATTGTAAAATAAGGGGAATATATTGAGCACGATGTGTCTAATCTATCTAAAGTGTGTTTGTTGCTTGTTATTGTGGAAATAGTGTCCAATCACATCATAGTTACTGTGTATATTGTGCAAATAGTGCCCGATTACATCATAATAACTGTATATTTGCAACAAAACCAATACCGTTTTAATGTACTGGAATTCGATATAACAACGACTTAAAATATTTTTCTTATTTAATAGCTGTAATAAGTATATTGCACAAGCATTGTAAAAAATTTTAAAAAGTCTTTCTCTTTCTCTCTCTCGCTCTTGCTCTCACGTTTCTCTCGACGTTGTATTTTTGTCTTTTTCCTGAAAACGTTTAATAACATAACTTTCCAAAGCAGTATGTTACACAGTCACCGGTTGCTCAGTTGGTTGTTCGGTATTCCTGTTGTTAGTACGTCTGGTATATCGCGGTGGTTGTCCTGTAATGGAAAATTGTTTTTCATGAATGTAGGTTTTTATTACTCTGTGTTAGTATCTCTAAGAATACAAGAAATGGATAGTATGAACACAACATTGGGAAACATACAGATGTATCCAATTGAAGGTCATTTGTTCAATGTCATTCGGAAATATATAGATGTATTCAAATGAAGGTCATTTGTTCAATGTCATTCGCAAATATATAGATGTATTCAAATGAAGGTCGTTTGTTTAATTTATCCTTTAATGTATCAAATGGATCACAGACTCAAATGACCGAGGTGCACAGAATGTTTCCTAATAAATGGAGAATGGTCCACGATAGACACTATATATATATGGAAATATAAATTAGGAAAACGGGGTAAAAAAATTGAACAACTCTATAATGGAAGGTGCACAACCTAAATTGGTTTGGGTGTGAAGTTCAAAAGATCTGGGTAAACAAAATCGGTACCATCTTTTGAAAACTTTGCTGAAAAACGACTTAGTGTGGAAAAATGGGGCAAATTTCTAAAATAGTTCCATCAAAGCAGGTGCACAACACCAATATATGTGCAATCATCCTGTGAAACTTCAAGAATCAGGGTTAAAAAAAGAGGAGTTGATTACACAAAATAGTTACTGTCCTTTTGCAAATGTTGCAAAAAGAGGACTTAAGTTCAAAAGTTCGAAAAAATGTGCCAAAATCCACTAACAGTTCCATAAAAGCAGGTGCACATCTTTAACATATGTGCAACCTTTCTGTGAAGTTTCAGGGGTCTGGGTTGAAAGCTTAGGATGAGTTGATTACACAAAATAAGAACCTACCATTCCCGCCTGCAAACCCATCCGCCATCACCATATATACTATAATCTAGTTTTGGACTTCGTCCAATCCAGTCAGCGATGGTGTATTCGCAGGACTCTAGTTAAAGTCAGCGTATCTCGTAATACGTTTTAAAATCTCTAAAATGGCATGTTAACTTTGTGCAATGTTTACCTTTTGAATGCACATATCGTTTTGGATGATTTATATGTCGAAATAATGTAAATATTAGTAAATATTACTAAATTATAAACATTATTATTTATATATGATATAACTTTAAAGAATAATGCCATTTTTTTTTGTGTGTATTATATATGTGATTTAAAAATGACATGATTTTCATTAGTTATGTTTTAAGAATCGATATTTTTCAAATTTAGATTAGTAAATGTAAGTATATTTTCTATACCCTTTCAGCCAGTCTTTTTCTTAATAAAATGGATGAAATTAGATTAACAACTGGTTGCACACGATTCAAATAGTCAACCCGTATGTAAATATTTTGAAAATTTGCCGTCACCTGAGCGTCCCAATGGATTAGTTGATACTGTTAAATCATGTATCAGATTGTCACCATTTTCCAACATCCGTATATGTGAACAAGCAAGGAGAATAACAATGACGATCAAAAGTATTGCCACTATTCCACCAATTACCATGCCAACAATGGTCCCTGCATCGCTGAAATGAGAAAAATAAGTCAAAAATGAAAATAACAAGTGATAGCTTTGTAAAAAGGTATACAGTGATCTGCAGTATCATAAATCAGGTCTTGTATACCCATGCTGTAATTGTATTCCTTATCTTCCGTATTTAATATCTTTTCCTGTCCGGGACATGTTCCCAATTCTATATCTTATTATAGCCAACAGAACCTTAGCCACATCATAAGGTAACCAGTAAGAACCGATCTTGTTAAGTAATAATTTCAAAATGGCGTGAATACTGAATGAAACTAATAGTTTCGCATCGTGATACTAAGCAATACCGGAGTCAAGACAAAATACTAAGTTGCATCCGTCAAGAAGAGAACTAATCCTCGAAAAATCAATAGGATTGCAAAAATGCTTACCAGCATGCGTGCGTGTTTATGTGAGTAATATTAGCCAACATGTTAAATTTTAAGATAGAATACAATGATTCTCAGCTTTCGAAAAACTTTCGGCGATTAAGAGAATTATTTAAGTTCGGTAGCAAATTCTTTCCGCGCGTCATACAAACTTTGTGCTTCGTTCAAAGCTTGTTCACCATCACTAAAATTGCAAAAAGAAGCATTTAATTCTTAATTACAACTTGCTTCATATCAAGCTTGGCGTATGATCAATACTGTCACTGCTTGGTTGCAAATCTATACAGTAAAGCGTAGCCCACTTTTTCCAGTCTTACAATTTTATTATAACTCGATGGTTCACTAGAAAATGGAAATGCATAAAGTGTTCTCAAACCAAAATTGTTTCACTTACAGATTGCAAAAGTTCAATTCTTTAGTAGAGTTGCTGCATAATCCGGCCGCACTTTTCACTAGAAAGATATAAAGATATGAATTAATTAACATTATCAGTTATTATCATAATTGTTTTGTAAATGCTTTCGTTATTGACTGCTCAGAACCATTTTCAAAAATCATTCGAATCTTTAAAAGAGTCACTTTGTCACAGCTTTATGAGTGTACTTTGAGGCTTTCCTTAGCAGTGCAAAGAACTGAATAACAATTGACGTAATGCGTATGTTAAATGGTTGAAACATCTCTATTGTAACTGTACCATATATAAACCTTTTAATTTGCAAATCCCGCTTTGTTTCCTCAGTGAAATATGAGAATATCAAAGAAAATGTCCATACCCGAAAATATAACTTCCTCGTGGAAACAACCACAGGTGTCTGTGGACCCCTTTTTCTGTGTTTAATGATTTTTGTGAATGTTCTTTAATATTTCAACCTATTTAACCTTATTTCAATTCTTATTTATATAATGTTACGATAAGAGAGGATAATTAACACGTGTTGTCCCTCTATTATTGTGGATAATACGTGCTGCCCACTATTCTTAGTGTCCGCTCTTATTGTTAGATCGTATAGAAAATAAGTTGCAATATTTTAGAAAATAACAGAAAAATCTAAAAGAGAAAAGGGGTGTCCATTTCCATCGCTTTGGAAACCAAAACTGTTTAATTTTTAGTTTTCGAGGGTAACTACTGCACATCTGACATTTCATGCATGTTCAGGACGAGAACAAATAAACAATAAATACAATAGGTATAGGTCCTGTAATAGATGCCTTCCGGAATGAAGGTCGGGGAAATTTGGACAGCCACGGGAAAATGAGAGTATAATAAAATAAGGACAGAAATTTAGCCTTGCAACAGGCCACCTACAGACCCCTCAAAGAGTTGTTGCAAGGGTTCTTTTAAACGTACAAAGAGTGTGGCACTCTCTTTACACGAGGCATTTGATTTAATGTCCCCATTCAGACCGGACGTGGCTGCGAACTTGTACATCCCGCACAGCCAAACGGACGCCCCACTTTGGCGAGGGTTTTACTGCCGGTCGGAGGAAGACCAATTGTGACCATATTTCTATTCCCAAGTCACCCTTGGGGGTGATTGTCTGACAAAAAGTCGATGTATTTCGACTATTATAAGATATACTTTATTACTTGATGAATCGATATATTTTTCAATGAGTGCTTAACGCCAAGCGGCAAAAATTCCATGCATATTTAGGACTATACAATGTTAATGAGATATTAATGTACCCGTTTTTATACTATACCGACACGCTGTACAAGAATTAGAACGTAGCTCACTAGAAAAATGTTTTCAGGAAACATATAACCCTACTCAGACACATTAATCTGACTCCGAGCATGTATTAAAATTCTTAATTCGGGACGACTTGTACATATTTTCGTACTTGATTTGGCCTTTTAACTTTTTAGATTCGAGCGTCACTGCTGAGTCTTTTGTAGACGAAACTCGCGTTTGGTGTTCAAAATTATAACTTATATCTTTGATTAGTTTTTTTGGTACAAGAGCATTCTAATTTTAATATCTTATCTTTTTTAACTTCTGGTACGATCAATTGAACTGACCATTGCAAGAAAATGTGTGTTTGCACAGGAATGGTTAAATGCTTGAAAAATACGATACAATGAACTCCATACAATATCTACCTTTGCTAAGTCTCGCCTCTCAGTTATTACAATATTTGACTTAGACGGAATCTTCCGCTTTGTTTAGACTTTCCGAATTGCAATAATATGGGTTTTATTCTTTTCTCCAAAAAAAATCAATATATACTGATATATGTACATGCGGAAAAGTACCACCGATATGTTTAATACTGAAGTAATTTTCTATCAAATTCGTCTTTCAAATCGTCTTTGTAAATTAATTTTGATACGTTTAATTTATTTTTGTAAAGAAAGAAAACATAGACCATACAAAATAAACTGTCTTACCATTTGTCAGAATAACACATGAGCACACATACACAATTAGTATCATCTTAACATTTTATTTAAAACCTCACATACATGTACATGTATAGTTATTGAGTACATGTAGATAAATATTGACTTATATAATTTAATGGATGAACTATTTAGAAATGACAAATAAAAAAATCTTTTTCATTGGGCGGCGTCACAGTCCACTTGATTAAGCTCTTTGTAAATAATTACCCTTTTATATTACACAACTAGGTGTAAAACATTGTTTGATATAAAGATTATAATCTTCCGTCATTATATTCTGTAATGTTCTTTGAATACAAAATATTTGTGATAATTTGACTGTTGTAAAATCAAGTATTACCTAATATTATCCACATTCTGTTGGCTAAACACTTATGTTATATATTTAATTACGTCAGTAAGCTTTCAATTGAATGACATATATCTTTATGTAAAAAGATTTATATATGAATTCGTTAGGTACGTATGAACGCATTCTGTCACCTCTGGTAATTGAATACAGTGAGAACGTGTTTGGTGATAATGATGGATGGCTCTTTAACATCCAGTGGCAAATTAAATGCATGTTCAGGACGAGAATATGTTAATGTCATATGAATATGAGACCTGCTTTGTACAGGACCTACTCACTAAGCCAGATGATTAATGCACTAGTTTGTAATGTAACGGTCCACAGGAAGACTTGTCACCCTTACCGTACACATTATTTTGACTCTGGACCGACTAGTCTTTGCTCTTACTCAGTTAAAAATAAACAATTTTGAAGTCTTTGGTTTAACCCAGCCGGTTATTGACCCAGTTATTGGTACTCGATACATAAGGACAAAGTTGAAACTTTGACTTTGACACAAAAACATAAGTCTACTCAATTTCCTCCTGTTTGTACATATTCACAAACAATCACATTTATTCTAGATCGATAGGTAGTGGCTCTTAATAAATCATCAGCCGAGCGGCACAAGATTTCGACATTTTCAACATACCATTGTGTGATAAACATACTAGTATGATAGATATATTTTGAACTTTATGAAGTAGGCTGTTCACAAATATGTTATATAATTTTTTAAAAACACAATAATTTCCGCTTGATAAGGTAGAAACATAACAAGAATTTAGAAAGAGAATGACATTACAAGAAGTAAACCTGACAAACATAACACTGTTTCATTGGTCAAGTATCTCTAGCAATACTATATATTTTTAGCTGGCTAGAATTTGTTACAGATAATTTTAGGAAAATTGGGAAGGTATATTTTTATACAGTAAAAAAAAATAATGCTACAATGTACATAAAACAAAACGATAAAAGAAGTTTATTAGCTGACATTATTTAACACGGGCACATTAAGGGATTGTATTCACGAAGTTTGATCTGATTTATCGAACAATTTCGTTAATGCTTTGCATTGTTTGATATTTTGAGAAATAGTAACACTGAAGCATGATACCATGACGAAATATGATTGTCTTAAACTTACTTTCCGTGTAAGAGGCCACTAAAATGTATACAGAATCTTTGTAAGTTACTCTAAAAATTAGTGATTCTTCTGTCCGATCTAGAAAAGATCACCGCCTCAGCGTATTTATTTATTTATTATCTATTTGTTTATCGTTCATTGCAGAAGTTATCTTATTATAGCATTATTACCCATTGGGAGCTGTTGGGAAAACATGACAACTGCTTCTATTTAGAACCAGCAGTAATATAATGCATAAATGGTGATTTGTTTGTTATTAAAAAATCGTGATTTTGATGCCGATCTAACTGCCAACTTAAACCATGTTTACCATTTGATAATTTTGGCATTATATGTAAACAGCCTCTCTGGAACCGCAAACAGATATGAAGAATAATATAGTTTTACCTAAAATTAATGATTTAATTTGTAATTTGAAGGACATAATTTATTACTTAACTTTATATGTATTTTATACCTTTATTGATTAAGGTCACGAAACAATTACAGACTGACGCAGTTTTGTGAACAGAGGATGCCATCACATTCATTAAAATGTGTGATCTTAGTGACGATCTAAAATCCAAGATGGCCACTACCTAGGAACATATAGTTTTACACTGCCAATACCACATGGGTAATACATGTAAACAGTTTCTTTTCTTTGTCGTAATCAAATTTATCTTATCTTAAAGTTATAAAAAAATAATTCAGTCAATCTCTCAGTTCTGGTGTAGAGATAATATTTGGAGTATATGAAGGAGGTGATATTGCTGGTATACATGACGGTCGGATAGAATGTCCATGCAAGGAACTACTTGTAGCATTAACCGTATGTTCCTGTTCAAAAGTGTTATTATCTATAGATTGGTTAGTCGTATTCGTCAATGGTGGAAGTCTAGTGCTAGGAAACAAGGAACTGTACCTAGGAGGTCCTAAAGGCGGGCGATCAAGATTCACTGAAAAAGAAAGCATAAATATGTAAGCTGCTTCAGTGAACCTCGACAATGTTTATAAATGCCATAACATTTGTTATTTCAGGGGGTCGCAACATCGATCAAGACCAAGAAAGAGGTTATTAACTTTCTGAAAAAGGACCAAAATATCGTTCTCCATCAAAAATTAATTGGAAAGAGTGTCGTCTGGTCAATAAAGATGATCTTGAATCCGATGGTAAAAATTGTTGTAAACGGTAGAAATCTTACCAAAACATCACTTGATTTTTGTTTGAATAAATGTATGAATATTGTGGATATTTGCAAATCACATTTTGAAAATAATTTAAATAAATGGGTTAATAAAACGCCCATTTCTAGAATTAGAAATTTACTTCAAGTACTCGTAAGCGTTTTATGTTCGTACCGAAAAGCATTCACCAATATTGTACTGGTATAACGTATACATACAACACAGAAGTTCTTTAGAATGGGATTATAGATTCTTCTGTTTTCAAGGCCGTGCGCTCAAAAGAGTCAAATAGTAGACAACTATATTATTTAGATATCTCAACTTAATGTCTCATCTGACCATTTGAAGTTCCCGACTATGTATTGACTATACCAAACTACATAATATCATCATAAAGTCCGTCAAATATACTTTCATTTCTGTTTCTAGTAAGTGTTCTGCAAATAATATTTCGGTCCGTTTAGTGAGGGAGGTCGTGGGTTTTTTGGAGAGCACGCTACCACGAAACCACCGAGGCGGATAGAATTATCGAAGAAAATGTTCAAATAAAATGGTAATGATGGATCAACAATTTGCTCAGAATGAAGGTTAAATTGATCATTCAAATCTTGCTCTCTCTGGTGTGCGATCTGGAAAAAAAATAATAACAAATTTTTATAGAAGCAAAATATATATTTAATATTTAGACAAGAAAGTTTGGAGGTGTATGACTGAAGACTGTAGTATACCTGTAATATTAGTTGTATTTCTTTGAACGTCTTCATTTGGTTGTACAGAACACATTTTGGACTTACAGCAAACTACGATAATAAGACATGTAACAACCACTAACATTACACATATACTTCCGAGAACAGCACCTAAAATAGTTCCATCAGAACTGGAAAAAAAGATTGTATAAAACTGTATTATTATTATTAATTATGATTTTCGTTTTTGTTGTTGTTGTTGTTATTATTGTTGTTGTTGTTATTATTGTTGTTGTTGTTATTATTGTTGTTGTTGTTACCATTATAACAGGTTCAGAAACATCGATCATGTGAGGAAACTTTATCATTAGACAAGTTTACTTTACTGCAATGCGGCGAAATAATGATAATTTGTACCAAGGAATATTTTTCTGGAAAGAAATGCTCCCAGGAAATATTTTTCCGAGTAAAAGAAATGATATACGTTCTTTAAGTCATCCTATTTTCATGCGTATAATCTAATTTCCCCTTTGCAGCTAATTGAAATAACTAACAATATAAAAATAAGGAGATGTGGTAAGATTGCCATTTTGACAACACTTTTTCACCAGAGTTCAAATGACGTGGATTAACACCTGGCAGATACTTATAAAAGAAACATTGGTTCAAATAACGCCGGCAATTGTAAAGAAGAGGGTCTTACAATTGGTATAGGCATGCTTATAAGTCGAACGCCATCAAATTAGAACAATTTGTAAATTCTACAAGAAGAACCTATCTGCCATATTTGATTTCGATTGTTGCAATTGTCACAATCGAATCAAAGAAAAATGCGATCTGTATAATCACTCTAAGGAACGTTTTTTTTCAACAAGGTTTCAATAATGTATTATAATGTTTCGTGAAAAGAATATCAAAATATTATTTACGACAGACGCCAGGTAAGTGACAGTAAATGTATTTATATGTTATACCTTGAAGAACTGGTATTTCCTTCGGCACTTACAAAAAGACCTGAAAAAAAGTTGCTGTTATAGTTTAAATATTCGCAAATCTTATTGAAATACGTTGCTACTTTATAAAGATTCCATGTATTGTTTATTGTTTACTATGGACAGGAGTTGGTTTCACAAAAAACTTACGACTAAGATTGGTCGTAAGTATACTGAATTCTTCATGACTTACGATCAATCTTAGTCGTAAGTTTTTTTGTGAAACCGACTCCAAATATTAGTTTTAATATGTGATAAGTCAAATTTAAGATGCTCATTCAATTTTTTGGCGTGATTTTGGCAGCTAATGCCGCCTTAATGCGATATTAAGGGCCGTATTAAACTTGCAGTGAGATTTTGTTCTGTGTGGAAGGTATAATAACTTTGAAATGAAGAACAGCTATTAATACGTCATTACTTTGTTTTTGGTTTTGTCCAGTGCGTGCAGTGATTGTCTGCTATTAATTGATACACTATATATCTCTTTTTATTAAAACTGTAGTAGTGAGTTATAAAAAAAACAATGGAATACATATCATAAAACTTGACTAATTTGAGCTTAACCAAAAAGAAAAACTCCCTTGCTATAAGATGAGAAATATCAAGTTTATCGTTTTAGAACCTCCGCAATTAAAAGAGAGATGAGCAGCAACATAAACGTAAGAGTCTTTTGATTGACTGGATATTTCCCTTTAAATCGTGCGCTATTTTTGTCTCATTGACGCATACCTCAAATCTTTTTTAAATGTGTCGTTGGGTTGCTGTCTCTTTGACGTTTACCTCAAATCTCTGTTTAATTTGTCGATGGATTGCCGTCTTTTTGACGTATACCCCCAAATCTCCGTTTATTCATCAGTTAATAAATTAAAGATCTTGGTAAGGACCAGTGACATAAAGTATGTAAAATACACTTACCAACTAATTTACAGCAAATTAAAACAAACACGATTTTAGATCCCACTATTGTAAACATTGCAGATAAATGATCCAAAACCTATTAATTTGAATAAATACATGATTGCATTATAAGCAATTCACTGTGCATAGCGTGTCCATAGACAAAAGAATCAGTCATTATACAAATGTATACAATATTAAATTAAGTTATATTGTTAAAGTAAACAGATATAACCTTTCATTTTTATTCATACTTTCAGTATTTTAGATAAACAGTCACTGATTGGTTAACAGTACAAAACAATGATAATACATGTAGTCTCAATATGCCTGAAATATTTGCAACTGGACGTTAATGGAACAACACTTAATCAATGAACATTATGTAAAATGTAATTGCTTACTTGATTTATTTAAATGCATTAAATTACCCTTGTTTTACATTGCAGGCAACCAAATGTCTTGTGTAATCCTTTACATGTACAGTTTTTGTAATATGTTTTAAAAACCCGTGTCAAAACAAAATCTTTTTTGTTGGAATGAATCATGCTGATAGAAAATGAATATTCTTTTATTTACAAATGTCTGAAAGTCATCTTTATACCCGGACAGAAAATAAATGTTCTTTAAAATCTGTCGGATACCACAAAAAAATATCTGATAATTACCACAATATTCTGAACAGATATATCATGTTGAGGAGGGGTATTTGCGAAAAATACCAGTCGAGAGAATATTAAATTTCGCGAGCCGTAAGGCGAGGGAAATTCATTCTCAAGACTGGTATTTTTCGCAAATACCCCTCAAGAACATGCTATATCTGTTTAATTACACCGAATGTTAACGTTCAAAAACGCATTGATGATCGTGACGTTACAAGCGTCCAGTCGGATAGAGTATTTTTTGGCAAATACCACGGCAGAGAGGGTAAAAAAGGCATATCCTTTTTGCATATACCCCGGCGGCGTTAAAAAATGAACGATATTCATTTGATAACAGTAAATTGGTGAAAAATACACTGGCTATTAACCAATCAAAACCCAGGATTCTTACATAAGGTGTAATTACACTTATAATACAACCAGTCCAACCAAAAATGTCAGCATTGTATGCGTTGTTTATTCCAAATATCATTTGCACTGTAGTTGTATATGATTACAAAAAAAATACATTTATTTGCCAAATTTTGTCACTGTCTTAGTCTAACAGCACATCTGTCACACACGGATCTGCCCGATTTTGTTACTGTCTTAGTCTAACAGCATATCTGTCACACACGGTTCTGCTAGATTTTGTCACTGTTTTAGTCTAACAGCACATCTGTCATACAAGGATCTGCCAGATTTTGTCAATGTCTTAGTCTTACAGCACATCTGTCACACACGGTTTTCTGCCAGATTTTGTCACTGTCTTAGTCAACAGCACATCTGTCACACACGGTTTTCTGCCAGATTTTGTCACTGTCTCAGTCTAACACCACATCTGTCACACACGGTTTTCTGCCGGAGTTTGTCACTGTCTCAGTCTAACACCACATCTGTCACACTAGGTTTTCTGCCAGATTTTGTCACTGTCTTAGTCTAACAGCACATCTGTCACACACGGTTTTCTGCCAGATTTTGTCACTGTCTTAGTCTAACAGCACATCTGTCACACACGGTTTTCTGCCAGATTTTGTCACTGTCTAAGTCTAACAGCACATCTGTCACACACAGTTTTCTGCCAGATTTTGTCACTGTCTTAGTCTAACAGCACATCTGTCACACACGGTTTTCTGCCAGATTTTGTCACTGTCATAGTCTAACAGCACATTTGAACACACGTTTTTCTGCCAGATTTTGTCACTGTCTTAGTCTAACACCACATCTGTCACACACGGTTTTCTGCCAGATTTTGTCACTGTCTTAGTCTAACAGCACATCTGTCACACACGGTTTTCTGCCAGATTTTGTCACTGTCTTAGTCTAACAGCACATTTGTCACACACGGGTTTCTGTCAGATTTTGTCACTGTCTTAGTCTAACACCACATCTGTCACACACGGTTTTCAAACATAAGGCTTGATCATGCAAATGCAGTATATATCACTGAATTTATTGCTCAAGGATCGATGTATTTAGTACATATTATATCTGCCATGATTGTTCAATTCATTTTTGAACTACATAGTCTGTATATTCTGTAACATTTACAAACACCGAGGGTCGTTCGTACTATTGCAATCTTATCATATAATGTATAACTAAACAATTTTTAAGTCAGAAATTTCGTTATAAAAATAACTTTAACTCTACTGAATTTTTATAAAGATACTATGATTTGGTTTGGTTGTATTAGTAAAAAAATATCATTCAAAGGAAATATCACATCCTGATTTGTACAATGGTGTTGCTTATAGAGCTTTTAAATCAAGATACGATCCATACAAATCTGTTGGTCCCTTGAATAAACTCATTCTAAAAGATTATCAATTAAGCATTATAGTAAGATCTTTTTATCGTTTTATCGGCGTTTAGTTTTAATAGTTTAATACGTAACTAAATTTTACATATTTTACTATCAAAAGTCCTACATCCTGTCGCTAATTAAATTTTGGCATTGTACGAGAAAAAAGATTTTCCGAGATTGCTTATGACGTATTAACCTAAATCTATTGGAGGTTTACTGATTGGTGTATAAGTCTGGGTTTATCTATTTGATGAAATTGGTCTTTGAACTTTGAAATAACGGCGAATACTCTCAGATCGATACGATTTCTTCCGTCTTTTTTGCTATTTATTGTGTGCCAAGTACAGATCTGACAACTCCAGCCCTTTCCAACTGATTTTGAAAGTATGTTCTCATGCTGTGGTGTTACACCACTGTCCACGGTTTAGGAAGGGTTGTGCGCTTACAAAACCGTTTAACCCCGCCACGTTCATTATGTGCATGTCCCAAGCCAGGAGCCTTTTATCCATTGTTTGTCGTTGTTTACTGTCTGATATGATTGTTTTTCGTTTATTGTAATATTAATCAGGTCGTTAGTTTTTTCTGTTTTGATTTGGTACACATTTTGTCGTCGCGAGGCTTTTGTAGCTTACTTCTAGTATACGGTATTTGTTTTACTCATGGCTAAAATCCTTGTGGTTGACTATAATTGGTAGCATCAGCTTGTTCTTTTGAATAGTTGTCTCATTGGTATCATACCAGATCTCCTTATTTTCATAGGATGAGATGGTTTCTGGTTCATATTTGTTCTCATTCTTCAGTCGTGTAAAACATTTTAAAACTTATAATCTACATTGTAAATGAGGATTATTCAAGAAACTCGTTTTATAAGATACTTTTAAACCAAAACTGTTTGCTTTTGTTTTTTGTTTTTTGTTGTTTTTTTTGGGGGGGGGGTCAGTTTTCATGATGAAAAAAGGGAGATCAACAATAATTGTAGTAAGCACAATCCCATCCTCTTGTCCTTGATTGTCACATCACCGAATGATACTGATCACTGAATGTGTACTTTAATACCATGTACAAAATGACAGGTTCCACCCTATAGATCACCCTCGGTTTTTTATTGAGTTCGTATTGCTTAGTCTTTAGTTTTCTATGTAGTGTTTTGTAGACTTTTTTGTCTTTTCGTCTTTTTTCGTTTTTTGTTTTTGTTTGGCGATGGCGTTATCACTCTCTCTCACTTATGAATTATGAAAGTTCATTGGGTATCTTCTGTCTCTTTTCTTTAACACAAGTTTGGTCAACTAACTGTTCTCGACAAATGATTGCCCTATGACAAATTGGCTGTAGCTTCCTATTTAGTGTAACATGTCTCATTGTATGTGCAACGTTGATGGCATTGGCATTTCATGATACGAAAACTGTTGTTTGGAATCGGAGATTCCCAAAAAATTGACGATCAAAGTATTTAAAAGGTGTGAATAAAATTATCGATTTAATGAACTTCCAACATTTATTCTACAAAAAGTACACAAATTATGTTTTAGACGATTTATGATTTATTTGTTAGTTCTAAAAGACCACCAAACTTCACTAAATTTGTTATCACATTGGAGTGTTGAAATAAATCAAAGTTCAATGATCTCTTCTGCAAATTATTTCACATAGTGTAGCACTCGCATCACATAGCATTTTTACATTATCCAAAAGACAACGGTGTTGTATTGATTTGTTGTATCAAAGCTGATTTAAAAGATTGTGAATCCAAAAACGGATTCTCGTTAGGTATGATTTATCTCCAGCTTCTCGTTTGTGTTGAGATGTATCTTCGATACTGTCGTCTGTAGCTTCGTGCAGATCTAGTCTGCAACAGTTAGTTTCATAGAAGGTTTGGATAACGACTCCTAATATGACAACCATAAGTAGACATCCGAGAACTATACCAATAACAACACCAACTAGCCTAAAAAAAAAGAATTTCCCTTATTGTATCATGTAAAAGGACATTCTACACATCTTGTGAAATTTTGCTTTATATATTTACGCCAAAAGAAAATGTAGGAACATCTAGCCCAAAATTCTTTATACTACAAAAAAAAAGTATTATTAAGTTTCAGCGAGTACATCAAAAGCTAGAATTTCAAAATTTAAAGAAAATCCGAATAAAAATCCATTTTTCATTCGAATTTTAAAAAGGTCTATTTAAATTTTGTTTCCTTGAAAATCGGTCGATGCAATATAATGATGAACTTTTGACACCATTGTTTTCAAAGAAGGTGATATGAACACACATGTTTAATCCTTTCAATTGAAAATGGCAAAACTGTATTAAACAACCATCAAATAAGACCTTCTGAATTCAAATACTGTAAATTGACAAAATTCTGAGTTCATTAATTATTGCAACTGTTAAAAAATGAACAAATTGAGGGATTAATCATTATTTAAAGGTTTAAGGAAATGCTGCATACAAATAATGCTGCAAAATTTTAAAGTGCGAGAACCTGTCCCATCGCAATTTTCCCAATAATAACAGTTAGGGTTAATGTCTCTTGGAATTATTTTTCACATGGGCTTATTGTGCTAATTTAAAAAGTATTTCAATCTTTACTCAAATTCTTTACTCAAATTCACAGTATCATAGCTCCAAAATTTGTGATCCTTATAATATTTGTATAATATCCCCGCCACATTGGTTTCGGTGTTATAGAAGAAAATTCTTTTAAAATTTATTTACCTAAAAACGCTCAAAGAAACATTGCGACTGGATTCCTGCTGGTTGTAGAGAACTATGCATTCAGTAAAAGACAGTTAAACTATGTTTTTAACAAGATAAATTCTCAGAAGTTTATTGACAAATAAATGGTTGCTATAAGTTTCCGATACAAAGACCAGTTCACAAAATATAGTTTTAGAATCGTAGATGGTAACAGGTTTATAAAAAAAAAGCTATATGCGATACAAATCTTTTGACATAATATGAAGGCATACTCATAGAAAACTTATAATGTATGAATTGGTGGACATGAAATTAAGTTAAATAACCTTCCTCTTTAAAACTGAAAATTTCTTACGGCGAAATGTAACGGTTATTTTGTGAATTTTCAGTTGCACTCGAAAGACTGAGGAGGTATTGAAATGAACCATCCAGTCCACAGTGTCACTGGTGCTTTGGGCATGAACCGTTATTTCTTTTCCATTATACAATCTACTGTTATTGTTATATCGTTTGGATAAGAGCAGAACCACATTTAATAAGTTACACATTAGAAAATAGTTACAAAAAAAATAAACACCAAAAAAGAGAGGAAAGGAAAAAGGGGGGGGGGGGGGGGGGGGGCATGTCCAAAGCGCCTGATGTCCACTCCTGTATTTTGTTTAAAAAAATAGTGAACGAGGAAAAATCTTTAATCTGTCTTTATGATAGAATCTATTAGACTCCTTCGTTAATTTCATTTGCAGCGGGGAATTGTGAATTTTTATGAAGGACATTCGTATTATCTAAAATATGGGTTCTTTCAAACGTAAAAAGCCAAGAAAATATTTTGGTGTAGGACCGTTTGTACCTCTCATTGGTTTCGTTGGTTTGGAAAAATAAACAAGGTCAGTTCTTTAAAACAAGATAAAAATGAATAAAACCCCTTTTACCTTATTTGTTCACTCATGTCAACAGTTCAAGGGAGGTAAATCTCTCTAAGGGGCTTGTCAAGTTGAGTATATCAAATTTCAGATTCAAACAATAACTGAAATTTTTACTGAAAAGATCTGTCTAGATAGAATATTTCTGTTTCGAAATAGAATTATAGTAAAGTAGAAAACTATTATAAACGTAAAATATAATTCATTTTTATATGAATGCCATTAATAAAGGAGACATGCGGGTAATAAATACCCCAAGCTGCGGCAAGCTATTTTAATTTTTGCTTTGACGCCTTCTTGCGATGAGGGTTTATAAAAATCAAAATAAAAAAAATACACTCAGCAGACATCTATATTATTTAAATTAGGACAGATTATATCGAAATATAAATAAACAATATAAATCTAGATTAAAAATGGCTCGCTGCTAATCAGATAAACAGACCATGATTAAAAATCTTTAAAAAATGACTATCCCGGAAAGGGAATACTTAAAGATCGATCAGTTGTTATGGTGTAAGGTCTGTATGGTCTGTAAAAATAAAGTAGTATTTTTAAAAAG
This sequence comes from Mytilus californianus, assembly GCF_021869535.1. NCBI lineage: Eukaryota > Metazoa > Mollusca > Bivalvia > Mytilida > Mytilidae > Mytilus > Mytilus californianus. Next base: position 3,789,947 of record NW_026262581.1, read on the forward strand.
GAAAAAATACATTTGAAGGATGAATGTAAATCGTTGGAATTTTAACTGGAAATAAAGATTTCAAAATTTATAGGAAACACACATAGAGGCATTCCCGTTACAGTGTGGACAACCGTAGTACTTTTGTTGTTAATAATAATGAATCATTTACCTTTAACTTGTTTGTCATCTGCTATCGATAACAATGGTTTTACGCTCACTCAGTCTGTCAGAGGCCTTCCAGTGGGGATTTAAATAATCATTTGTTACATACACATTTCGATACATAAAATGAAACTCTTTTCTCAAAACTTTAATGGAATTTGTTTGAAATATTCTTTATATCAGCACACACAACAGTTTCATTTTAGAGAATAATAAATGTTCAGAGCTAATATTATTAAATAATCGAAAAATACATTTACACATTTCTATTTTCATTGTAAAAACTTTAATGTCGATGGAGTTAATTCACAAAATACCTTAAGAGAAAAAATATGATACATATATTATATGAACATTTTCATTGCGATCTTAAAAAGGACGAAGATGATATATAAACTGCCTTCAATTATTGTGTGTGTGTGTAAGTTAGGCCGTTTAAAAAAATGAATTGATTCTAAAAAAAAAATAGGAAAGGAAAAAATACTTTTTTTCAGAAAAAAAGAGGGAAAAAAACTAATTGATTTCCATTCAAAATTAAGAACGAAAAAAATACAACACTGAGATTAAAAAGTAATGTTTATGTATGTGCATGAGAACCCCCCCCCCCCCCCCCCCAAAAAAAAAAAAAAACAACACACACACTCAGAAAAGGAAGAAAAGTCGGTGCATAATCATTCTGCTACCAAGGGTTTTTCACATGTATGGTAGTTAGCAGAAAAGTTCCAGTTTCCTATATCCACCAAACTTTACATTTTACCTATTTCGTAAGGCTTGGTCCAAATAGCTTTTTACTGTCCAATATCTTGCAAGTACGAAAGTATATTTTGTGTATGTTTTGTAATTGCACAACTATTGATAGTTGATCATGCATTCGTTCTAAAATAAAATTTTACAAAAGACAATAATTTAAAAGATCCTAAGTGAAAAAATTAGACAACCGCAATGGGTTAATCGCTTTGACGTCCGAAAAAGATAATAGCCAACATATACATTGTAACTTTTAAAGCTAGTTAAATTAATTTTTATGTTTAAAGAACGTGTGATATCTTAAAATTGTTTATCAAAACATAACAAAAACGCAAGTAAAGAATGTTTAAGTATTCAATTTTAATCAAAACTCAAAGGTTATTCCTGTACTAGTTTTTCGAATTATTTGATTTAGGCGTTGAGAACCTTTGGCGACCCCACAGTTAAAATGTCTACAATAGATACGACGTGATAAGTGGGCGTTACAGACAAACGTTCATCTAATCTAACCCAGTCAATGGGAGACCTGACCGAGCCAAGAAATGGTCTCGTCCACACTGTTATAAAAACGATTAAAAGCATTATTCAAAGTGTTGTTATTTAATCGCTTGGTTCCGCATAAGAAATATATGACTTGTACTAACATGTGACAAAAATAATTTTCTGAACTCTATAATTTTACTATTACTTATTTTAACTCTTTTTTAAGAACATATTTCGTTTAAGTTTGGTTTGAACAGACATAAAATTAAAAAGGAGAAACAAAAACGTGCTGAGAATAAAGTACGGCCATGAAGGCTGTACGGTTGCCTATAATTGCTTACATCCACTTCATTTGAACTCTGGTGGATGGTTGTCTCATTGGCAATCATACCCACATCTCCTTATTTTTAAATTAATCTTATAAAAACAATGCCAGTTAACCCTGGAAATTTAGACGAAATTTAAAAGGCACCTTTTGAGTGTGTTAAATTAGTGACATATAACACGGTATTATGTGCAAAAATTATGTCATATCGAAACAGTTGATAATGTGTGAGTTATTCAAGGGACGTCTCCAAAAATATAGTTAAATGGCAAAGTCAATTCTTTTGTTTTTGGTATGTGAAACCCTTACCCAAATAAATCAGATTAAAAGTTAAAGTAGTAGGTGCACAATTTCGTGTCCCATCTATAAAAGAATCATTGCAAGTTTCTGGGAATTCCTCCAATTCATTTCCAATGAGTCGCGACAATCTGTATTCATAAGCCAAGTTAGAGGGTCTAGTTGACAGAGCCATAGAGCGTGTTTGGTGACAAAATAGGACGATATGTTATTAGCGATAAAAAAACCCAAAAAAACCCAAGCTTTAATAGTACAAATTATGTTTCTTGAAATCAATATCCGTATTCAACGGAGAGGAGATTGCCTGTGATATAAATAAATTGAGATCAAACATATAATATAATGAATATGATAGCCAATGACCAAACCATATAAATCAGTTTGATTGGTTTTTAAAAACGGTTTTAGTTCGGGGTTTTTAGATAAGAATACAGCTTACAGTTGATTAATGAATATGCGTTTGAGTACTTAAAAGTGTTCTATAGATATTAAACGATTCAGGGACACTGAGTGATATTCTTTGGCATGAGGCGATAAATTTCTGCTTATTTAAAACTTATGGTCATTGGAATAAAAAAAAATTAGGTTTGATATACTAGTATATATATATAATCCTCGATGTTTGGCATCGAACACTATTGTAAATAACTACCGGTATGTGGTTTGTGAGAATAGATTAGCAATTGTTTAAGTACTTATAATACCAGAAAGATAAATATTATTTAGTCATGATTATTTTATCAAATTAGAGATCCGTTTGTCATTTTTTTTTGGGGAGGGGGGGGGGGGGGAGGGGGTAATGTGTAAGTTTTCCAAGGGACACCTGTGTCGATTACCCTCTCTAAAATATAGTTATTAATGGCAAAGTCAATTCTTTTGTTTTTGGTATGTGAAACCCTTACCCAAATAAATCAGATTAAAAGTTAAAGTAGTAGATGCACAATTTCGTGTTTCACCTATAAAAGAATCATTGCAAGTTTCTGGGAATTCCGCCAATTCATTTCCAATGAGTCGCGGCAATCTGTATTCATAAGCCAAGTTAGAGGATCTAGTTGACAGGGCCATAGAGCGTGTTTGGTGACAAAATAGGACGATATGTTATTAGCGAAAAAAAAACACAAAAAAAAATAAGCTTTAATAGTACAAATTATGTTTCTTGAAATCAATATCCGTATTCAACGGATTGCCTGTGATATAAATAAATTGAGATCAAACATATCTTGAATATGATAGCCAATGACTAAACCATATAAATCAGTTTTATTGGTTTTTAAAAACGGTTTTAGTTCGGGTTTATCAAATAAGAATACAGCTTACAATTTTGAACTATTTTCAAACTGGCTACAAAAAAATTAATCATGATTAATCTCATTTAATTTCTTCACATTTGCATTTCGACCTTAGGCAAAAAAAATAACTCTAATTTCACAGCACTTCAGAATGGAACATCCAGTAGGTGACTCCTAATTAGCATGTTGTACTGTCATCTTTCGAGAGAGAGGGAGCGGAGACAGAGAAATGATTCATTTAAAAAGAATATTTTGCCCCACATTGAACATCAGTTACATTAATAATCCATGTCAGTTTCTATATCTTATACAACAAAAATGAGGTAAAACCATGCATCTTTATTTAACAATTATCCGTCAGTGATCTTTCATTGCAGGCATTTAGGTTCACGATTGCATTTCTTTTTAAAAGAAAGCAACTTGTATTTATACGTTGAAAAGTAATTTTGAGTACATTTGTAATTATGCATAACAAAACAGCGGATTGGTAATTGACTCTTATCTTATCCCATATAAGATATCACCAAATAAGTAAACAATCGGCCATGTAAATTTTCTAACCCTTATACTTGACAGAATGTGTAATTTTCAAATTAAAACACATTTTTAGGACAAAAGATAGACAGGACTGGTTTCAGTAGATACAGCACAGACATCGAAAAATAAAAGAGCACAAAAGAAAACACTGAAAACTAAAGCAAGAGCAACACAAACATCTTTTAAACAAAACTATGGGTGATCTTCAAAGGTGTTTCGATAGGGTAAACATGTGGCATCCGCCATGTTACTCATGGTAAGTACAAATTCCGTGATAAGTCTCATTTGGTGATGTTACAATATAGGAAAGAAGTACGGCGTTGTGGTTACGACAATTAGAACATATCTGTTTTCATCTGTGATCAACATAGATATTCCAAACCGGTCAACCAACTAGTGACGTCGTCCGTAAAATTTTCGAAAGGTTGACTTTAACTTTACCATTTGGAAACCTTGGTTCGATGGGGTATGATTGTCAATTAGACAACTGAAGCTTTATTGTAAGCAGCAACCCTCTATTATGGAAATTATTATAGGAAACACAAGCTGTAGAATACCGTATCAACTGATATATTCCGGTACTCCATATGCAGGCGCTGCTGAAATGGTACTACATAGAAACCGAAAGTTCACAATGGGAAAGCTGAAATCATCCCTTTTCTCGTAAAGTTTTTGAATTCTCAACCGACCCTTAATGTCAATTTCTAAATATCAGACAAGATATGAGGCGGACTAAACTGTATCTGTGGTATCTTTTATTTCAATGGGACAGATGCATTCAACATAGTCATCAAACTTTGAATTATTTAGTCAGAGCTCTGGTCTCACTCAATTAGGTCGTTGCGAACCGGTGTTTTGGAGTTATTACTTGGTTAATTTGATAAAGAATTATTTTCGGTGTTGTGCAGTTTATATTTATTCCTAAAAACATAACTAATTGTATAACATCTAAATTTGTTTGAATATCAAGTGAAATAATTATCATTTCATTCAAATTAAATAGCTATCTATTGTAATTTCCAAAGTGTGTTGTTGTCAGAAAGGGATTCACTGGTTCTGAGTTGTGTCCGTCCTGCCTTGGAGCAGATGGTGTCTGAAAAACGTCTGTTTCCATTCCAGGTGTTTGATGCTGACTATCGTAGTATGCTGGGGGTGGAGGAGGTTGATATGTTTGGGGTGGGGGAGGTTGATATGCTGGTACAAACATTTGGTTGTTCATTGGCTGCATTTCTAAAAATAAAAATTAATGGTGAAATTTTATAGACAATTGTCTTTTGTTGAAGTCTTATGTTGATCTCTAGATGTATTTGGGGTTTCTGGTGTAATATGTTGCTGCCTCATTGGCGAATACACAACACCTTCTTTTATTCATATCTATTCATAGGTAAAATAAATCCTTCCTACCAAATGGTAATGCACTTTATTTTACGTATCTTTTATCATTATATTCAATTTTCTTATAATTAATAACTGTAAATGTTGTTTGTCTGGTCTATGAATGATGATTTGAACGTTTGGTTATTATTTTTTTTTTCATAGTGCACATTTATAAGTCAAAGAATACATTTAACAATACAAACAAAATCAAACAAAACAAAATATTACCATAAAACTTATATGATAAACCAGTAGATTATCTTATAGAGGTAAATGTGTCCAATAAAACGTGAAAATTGAAATTATGTTAAGGAAGAAAAATTTTGATAGCTTTTACGGAGACGTTTCCATATATTTCTGGGTTGGCTATTTGTATAACACTTCTGTCTCCTCTATGTTTATTCTGAAGTTCTGTAACCGATTGGTTATTACACGAATACAAAGTCTTAGTGAAAAAACTTTACTGATTTCTTTTATAGTAGCATAACGTAAGGATTTCAGCGTTTGTATAGTTATTAATGTGAGCTTGGTCAGTTGTAACGGACGACCAAACTAACCCTTAATTATATTATCATATTCATTTATCAATATAATTTAGATAATTTTGAAAGATTAAATAATATCATTATTAATGTTATAGAGACCATTTAATCGCTCTTATCATACTTACGAGGATATCCTGGCTGTGCTGTAACCATTGTGACATTATTGATGGGAACACTGGTTATAGCCCGGTGTGACCGTTTGTTGAAGCACAAAGTACCACACAGGGCAAATATGAAAGTAATCACTATTCCCAGGACTACTAAACTACAAATAACTATACCAACAATCGCACCAATAGATCTTAAAAAAAAAGTTTCAATCATTTTCTGGATGGCATTTATAGTTATTCCGATATAATGTTTAAATTTTCTGGAACTTCTGGATATCTTTTTTATAGGATTCAGAACGGAAAAGCAATAATCCTGCATTATCTTCACGATCTTTATGTTAATGCTGGATATCTGTGGCATTTGTGGCTTTGTATATTCGTAAGCTTCAGAAGGTGTTGTTTTATTGTGAAACACACTAACTTAGTTACAGACACTGATTTTATGAGCACAAAAATGCTCTTCGACTTTTTTTACTCAGAACCATTTGATTCATTTGTAATATTGACTGAAATAATAATAGACAATTTCTCTTTAAATTAAGAAAATCTTTATAGATGTTATTTCAGCGTCTTATCACCGAATTTGTACTTGCCATGTGTAGCACTACGGGTGCAAATTATGGAGCAGGATCGTACCCTTCTGGAGCACTTAAGATCACCCCGATTTTATATGGGGTTCCTGTTGTTCGGTCTTCTGGATTCTGTGTAATGTTTTGTAGACTGTTGTTTTATCTTATTGTCGTTTTGTCGTTTTTGTCGTGGTTTTGATTGTCCTTTTGGCATCTTCTGTCTCTTTTGTCGTGGTTTTGATTGTCCTTTTGGCATCTTCTGTCTCTTTTATATACAAAATGAATTTATTCGATAGAACTGGGAAGCTACACTTTACGACAATTTTAGAAATGAATAATATTGAACAGATATATCATGTTAAAGAGGGGTATTTGCGAAAAATACCAGTCAAGGAACTGTGAAATTTCCCGAGCTGTTAGGCGAGGGAAATCTGGTCCCAAGACTGGTATTTTTCGCAAATACCCCTCCATAACATGATATATCTGTTTAATTACACTCTATCAATCAATATTGCTTAATCGTGTTGCCTCAATAATCAGGATAAGGTGAGAAAGGTTTCGAATAATTTTGGCGGGAAGAGGCTCGCGAGGGTAAAAAAGGAATATCCAAAATGGCAAATACCACGGCATAGAGGGGAATTTGAGGCATATTCACCGGCAGCGGTGAAAAACAGGCAAATTTGTTTGAAATGAGGAAAAAAGGTTAGAATATGCGAAAAATACACTGGCTACCAACCAATCAAAACCCGGCATTCTTATATAAGGTGTAATTATACCAGAAATCAAGATCATATACAATACAATACGGGGATGTTTGATAGATATATCAATGTACGGAAAACTCAAATCGATAAATGGTTGAATGGTGTTCTTTTTCAATCGAGAAATTGTTGAATAGTGTTCTTATTTTATCAATAAATGACTGAGTCGTGTTCTTTTCAAATCGATAAACAGTTGATTTGTACTACAAGGAACACCTTTCAGTTACATAAATCACAGGCACCTGTTTCTGATTTTTTTTCCATTCCATATATATATAACACAAGGTAGATAACTTGCATTTTCGTGAAATTACACTCGGTCGCGATTTTTGTTATTTTACTATTCCGCGGTTGTCTATTCCAATAAAACTTGTTATGCCGTCAATCTGCATTAATTTGTCTACAAAATGATGTAGAACATGCCTACCTTTGAAGTCTGAATTAATTCCTGGTAGGACTTCCAAATAGGCCAACCGTAAGCCGTGTCCTCTTCTTACACTGGATTAACACTAATGCAAATTCCAACTGAAGTTTCAATATGAGACTTAAAATGTAATCAAATGAAATATTCTGCCCCTCGAGTGCCTTTCTATCTTACTTTTATTATCATTCTGTGATATAGCTTGAAATGAAACCAACTCGAAGAATGTTTGGACAGTAAATTTTTCTTGCTACTGTTTCGTTTCAACTGATCATGGGGTGTCGATTGAGTTATTCATCATCTGTAATTTTATTCTTTAATTTGTAATGTATAAAAAATAACAATCTTCGTCCATTACAAGACCATAAATATACATTCAACTTACAAGCCATCGTAGGAATAATAGTAGCTGTAGTAACGGTTGTAACGGTTATATCCTTCAACGTGGGAAGCTGGAAATTAATTAAGATGAAAATTTAAGATTTTAATCTAGAATCCTACATTAAAAAGAATTATAATGACGCTTTAGAACACCATACTATAACAAATTGTAAAACACGATATTCGACGTTTTAAACATACTTAATTTGGCGCGCCCGTCCCAAATTAACACATTCATCAGCAGTTATTTTATGTTTTGTCCATTTGATGAACTTTGTGCTGTTTCTTGATTTTCTCTGATGGCTTAATACTATATCAGGTATCCGTAGGATTTCGAGCCATCTGGATAAAAGGTTCAAATTCCCAATCATTGATAACAGTTTATTATTTTGTTGTTTTTTAACATGTATACGGTATTATCACTAGAAGTAACACACGAGGATACTTTAAATAGATATAAGGGTATGAATGGGAGTCTTTCATTCCTGTATTCTTTAATTTTTTATAATATTTGCAGAAGTTGGTAGATGCAAAGTGAGACAACCGAACAGCTATTATAAAGTTTTTTCCGTGCTTAACAATTTTTACCAAATACTTCATGTAATTTCATATTCTAAACCAAAAATAATCATGTAGTTGAGATAAATGGCCGATAAAAAGATTAATGTCATTTTATTTTTCATACCTAATTTATTAGTTCGAATATCAGATCGCCCTTGCGGGCTCGCTTGGTAATCTTGCTGATAAAGTCAGTATCAAAAACAAAAATGCCAGTATTCTATATATTCTATATATCTGGTTAATTTCATGTATTTTATGATATTGTTATTAAAAAAACATATTGTCTATTTTTGACGTATTTGTTTTATATCTCGTGTTATCGAATTACTAATGCCATTGTTGGTTAGGGCTAATATGAAACTTGAAGTATGTTTTATTATCAAACATTTGTCACTTTAAGAAAGTTGTTTTCTTCTAAGTGTCTATTTTGTTTTCTTTTTGATTTTGAATACAACAATTATCTAATGTTCTGTGTAACCAGTAACAACACTTCCCTGTATGTTATAGTAAATTTTGCATTTTTGTGTTATTCAGTAATTTGTCTGGTATTTCTACGTTATTTGAGCAGATGTGTAACCTTCCCTTATAAAATGGATAGTAAGTACACAAATTGTTGCATTTATTGGTAAATTACGTAATTTAAAGCATTTTCCAATTTTGAAAGCACTGTGTCTATCAATTATTTATAATGTACAATAAAGCACCAGTATACATTAATTTGACTGACCTGAGTATAAAATACAAAGAGTAACCATGAAATAAAATTTTTGTATAGTTTCCATTTTGATATACTTAAAAAAGTTTTTTACGCAGTGATACATTTATATTCACTTATTAAAACAAAAGATAGTGACTTTTGTATTATATTTTTTATTCAGGTTTGTTTTTCAAATAAAAGACTTAATCATGTGTATAAATATAATTTGGCACATGTATAATTTCTAATACTTTCCATTTTAACTTCAGTTTTTTTTTACCGAGGGATCGACTTAGTCTCTTAATTCTGATTAAAACATCTAGTATGCATGGATATTTGTTATTATTTTCAAACAACAATGAAAACGAGTAATGCTATTGTAATAGACAGAGTTACCCCAAAATATACATTTTGCACACTATTTAATAGAAAACTTTATTCATTTATCTATATTCGTAAGTGTAAGAAGTAAAAGAGGACCGTGTTTTTGCCATGATGCTTTTTGTTAATTGAGGAACTCATATACTCCTTTACGACTAAACATTTGATACGAGGAGGTAAACGATAACTTGGTAAAGGTACAATCTATACAGAAAAGGGTACTTGTGATTTCAATACCAGTTGGCCTTGAAAGGTATGAGATACCGTGGTTTCAACCGGAACCGGTTACTGCGCGTATTTGAGACACATTCGACACACCTCTGAACATTATATTATCTACCAAGTACCGGAGTCCGCAACAGATTTAAGGTGAAATGAGTTTTCTACTTATTATACCCAGCTACGAAAGAGGTGGAATACTGCTTTACTACCCGCTACTATAGTGAATCAACTATCATTTCTACTTGTAAACATAAAAAAGGAAAGAAGAGCACATGTAAGACATGTAATATGTTAATCACTTCTCCAGATTTCACTAGTAACTTAACAGGAAAAACTTATTATACACATTTTTTTAGCCTCTGGACTGTTCCACAAACAATGTCGTTTACGGAATTGAATGTACTTTGTGTGGGCTACTTTATGTTGGTGAAACTCGACAAACTTTGCGTAAAAGGATGAATCAACACTGGTCTGATAATAAAGATCCGCAATTCAGGGTACTTTATAACTATTTTAATCAACCGTTCTTTATCTATATGAAAGTACGCATCATCGAGAAAATTTATCACCACACCAATAGCCCTTTACTAAGTACTCCTTTCCGAAAAGATAGAGAAAATTTGTGGATAAAGGAACTAGGTACTGCAATGCCATATGGTTGCAATGATAACATCAAAGGAGTAGGCAATTTGTCAAGTCCAGCCTGCAGTGATGTAAATTTAATGAGCTTATTTGATACTACCTTAAGACCCGGGCGTAGTCAAGGGCAAAACCCCATGTAAAAAAGTTTTCTAAATCTAGTTCGCCCTCTGGGAGCTTTGATGACCTTCTTTCACATCTTCATCATCCGCTAGGGTTACATCACATTAGAACTATTCTTTTTTCACTGCCTGTTAATTTTCTGAAATGTTTGAGAGATTATGCACTTGACAAGGGATGCATAAATACATTTTCTCCAATATACAGATTGGTCAGTATAATTTGTGATGTAGCTCTTTCCCATCTTTTCAAACCAGTAAGATCGGAACCTTTACATGATGAAAAGAGGAAATTCCTTCCAGTTCAGTTTACTAATAAAGGAATTGATGCTATCAACATGAGTAACGTTCTTCATCACAAAGATGTAACATCTACAAATTCCACTTTATTTTCAAAATCAGTCTGTTCCTATTGTATCCTACAGTTACACCAAAGCCATTGCACATAAAGTATTTAATTATAAGCAAGCATTGCAGGACCTTGATTTAGAAGAATACCTAAAACAAACCTCTGACATATGACTGTTCTCACTCGCCTTATATTTACAGACCCTCTGGCCATGTTATTACTGTGGATCTGAACATAATTCAACATGAACATCTCCGAAAGGTGATATCTCATGGTCCTTAGTTCAGAGAACCCCAACACATCTATTAGAATCTTAACTTCAAATTAATTATGGATTCCATTGAGGACTACACCAGAGCATGGGCTAAACGAGAAGAAGTTGAACTGGACACTTTGTTGGAACGGGTCAAAACAATCAGGTCTGTGATAAAATGTCGAATTCATAAGTTAAAAAACTGTGTGAATGATCGACCAAAGTCCGTTTTCAGAGATAAAGAAGATGTGAAATGTCTATCATCTCTTCATGATAAATATGTTGTTGTTCCTGCAGACAAAACTTCAAATAATATTGTCTTTGTATGTAAATCGTACTACTATGAGTGTCTTGTAAAAGAGTTAGGAATAAATGAGCACTCAGGTAATCTCACACATAAAAACATATCATTTGACAAGGATGAGATTTTGGCGAATCATAAGTCCTTCATGGCTTCAATGAACATTACATTGAACAGCAAATCTCAGGACTTACCTTGTTTGTATTGGATACCTAAGCTTCACAAAATTCCGTACAAACAACGGTACATTGCCGGCTCATCTGCATGTTCTACAAAGGAATTGTCCATTAGATTGACAAAAATTCTGTCCGCAGTGAAAGAGGGTCTTCAGAACTACTGTGAAACTGTATACTCGCGTAGTGGTATTAACCATGTGTGAATTCTAAAAAACTCTAATGAACTTCTGGATAATTTTAAATCTCGATCTTTCTCTGAAATTAATTGTATCAAAACTTTTGATTTTTCAACCCTGTATACCACTATTTCCCATGTGAAATTGAAAAATCGTCTAAAGGAAATAATCCACAATGCTTTTCAATATAAAAATGGTAGCATACGCTATAAATTTATTTCTTTGGGATACCATACGGCATATTTTGTGAATAGTGAACAAAAAGGTAAAACATGCTACACAGAGGAACAAGTGATCAGTATGATGGAGTTTCTTATTGACAACATATTTGTTGAATTTGGAGGTAGATTTTTTTCAACAAATTGTCGGTATTCCTATGGGAACAAACTATTCGCCTCTTTTTTGCCGACTTCATATGAGTCGGAGTTCCTTCAGACACTTGTCAAAAACAAGAAGATCAAAGAAGCCAGATCATTTAATTTCACATTCAGATATATTGATGATGTTCTTTTCATTAACAATCAAAACTTTTCTGATTGGTTTCTATTAATATATTCTCCAGAACTAAAAATTAAAGAAACAACAGACACGGCTTCCTCCGCCTCATTTTTAGACTTATACCTAGAATTTGACATAAGCGGTCATCTCAGTACCAGAGTCTATAACAAACGAGACGATTTTAATTTTGAAATTATAAATTTCCCCCACCTTAGCAATATACCTACTTCACCTGCATATGGGATATACATTTCCCAACTCGTTCGGTATTCAAGAGCTTGCAGCTGCTACTTAGACTTTATAAAACGTCACCAGTGTCTCAGCATCAAGTTGATGAACCAGGGTTATGTAAAAGAACGTCTCGTCCTTTTTCTAAAAAAGTTCATTGGAAGATACCAAGACCTTGTTGATAAATATTCCGTATCAACTTCACAAATTAAATAATACATGATGGTCTTGAAGTATAGATTCTAGGTATTGACGTTGTTTATCATCTTAATTTCGTGTTATAGTGTTCTTTTTATTTGTCCTTGTACATTTTTAACCTTTACTGTTTAGTCCATTTTTGGGAATATACTTTTGGCGTGGCTCGGTACTTATACATCCATTGTGTTATTGTGCTATGGTCAATTTTGTATTCTTGTCTTTCATTTTTGCTTATGTACTTTGTCTATAGAGTGTCTATATGCCATTTTGTTTTTCTTTGTTGAAATAGTTATTTGTTGTTATAGTGATCAAGATTATAACACAATGTTGACTGCTGTACCCCAATATTTGACATTTTTACCTATTATGTCTGTTTGTTTTGCTCACACATTATTGTCAATATTATGGAATTCTATGCGACTGTCATACAAGTGAGAGGTTTATCAAACCAGGTTTAATCCACCATTTTCTACACAAGGAAATGCCTGTACCAAATCAGGAATATGACAGTTGTTTTCCATTCGTTTGATGTGTTTGATCTTTTGATTTTGCCATTTCATAAAGGAATTTTTGAATTTTCCTTGGAGTTTGGTATTTTTGTTATTTTACCGAATTCTTATATATATTCTAAAACATGAGGATCATGTATAGAATTTTCATGACATTGTTCTAGGGAACTACATATAAGATCTTCTTGAATTTTCTTATCAGGCTTCATAAGAAAATGTTTTGCTTCAACTTCCTGTTTACCGAATTTTTAAAGCAGGTTATCATAAATGAGCAATAGCTCGCAGTTCTTCTTGTCGATTTTTCTTCTGTATTGAGGAATTCGTCCTCTATATTTTTTGCTCGATCTTTCCAGATAAAATGATGGATGTAAATTTTTTCCAATCAAGAAGCTAAAAACAGATATCAGCTGTATCATAAATTTAAGTACATGTTTTAAAAAAATCAGTCGTTGAAATTTTTTTCAGTCTTTATTCGACATTATTCAGGTCCTTTACAGAATAAAATATCATTTGTATTAAATGAGTATATATATGTTCATATAATCTGTTTTTAACTTGCGAAGAAAAATCGGCATTATAGTTAACTTGTATATAGCTTGAAAGGTTCTGTTTATGTAGTCGGTATTCAGTTTTCCTAAGACCAAAACTCATTATTTTGATCTATCCTATAATAAACTTGACATTACAAAGGTTACCGAAAAAGGATATTAAAATTGTCAATTCTGTTAACAATGTTGCATTTCATTTATCGATAAACCAATCACACATTTTTACTTTTTCTTTGATTTTCATTAAGAAGATAAATTGTGTTAGCTATACTTTAGGTCCTTTTGGTTGATCCGATCTTGGATTTTCGAATATTTTGGCCTCGACCATCAGTGAAGAGACAATAATTGTCGGAATGGGCATCTGGTGCAGTAAAATTGGTACCGTCAAGGATTTGTATACTATACAAATCCTTGGTATCGTTTATATTCTTGCATCACTGAAACAGTTTTATAAGATAGAAGATAGATTATATTAACATGAATTATACTTCTAAACCCAGTGTAATGCTGTGAAACCGGAAAACGTAATTGAAAATAATATGATTTTCTATGCATACTGGTCAAAATGTTCTTACTTCCAATTTAAACAAAATAAAATAATGCTTTATAAGGCTTATGCGTCAGAAGACTTTTTCTGGATTTCCTATCGTCAGGAACGCTAAAACCAAAAGTTTGACTAGAAACATCACATACTAGTAGTTAAACTGGTGTCTTCAAAATTCGGCTATTTGATATTTGAAATCGAAATAATTGATTAACCTATTGATATACATGATATAGGTAAAATGTACTCAATATTTTACTGAATTTTATTTACTCCAACCAACCCCAACTTAATTGATTTGGATGAGTTGTTTGGTGAATAGATGTATAACTGTGACCAAAACTGAACTTGAATGATACAATATGATAATCTCTTACAGAAGAGAAGATACTGCAAAGGGCGTTATATATGAAGAAATGAAATGAATATTTAAAGAATGAAAGGCTTAGCTTGCTGATGCATCTTTAGTTGATGATGTGCAGATATTTATGTTTTGACGCTATTACAGGAATAAGTATAAACACAAGATTGGTGTAGTGCCAATTCTATGTTTTTCACAAAAACAAATTATGGTTTGACAGCTTCACATGTCAGAACATCAAATGAAATTGTTTTCTCAATCTTTTAATGTAAGTATTTATCGGTTGTAATTCCCTAGGGCAGTTGTTGTAAGGAAGGGATTAGCTTGTCTTGATTTGTGTTCCTGAGAACTTAGAGCAGTTGGTGTCTGAAGAACGTTTCTTTGCATTGAAGGTACTGGATATTGGTTATCATAGTATGCTGGCGGCGGAGGTAGATATGCTGGTCCTCCCATATGGTAATTCATCTGCTGCATTTCTGAAAACGAAAATTAATGGTAGAGTAGTATAGATTACTTACTATTGTTGAAGACAGTATGTTAACCCTTAGATGTATCTCAGTTTTATGTCAATGGGTTGCTGTCTCATTTATGTATACTCCACCTTTCCTTTTATTGAAAGTTATATTTTAATTGATATTCATTAACTTACATGAATACTTCCTGCTACTAGTACTTTCGTTTGTTTAACAGGTAAATGTGTTTCTTTCTTAGTATGAATTCTCTTTTACTTTGTATGTGTTGTTGTCAAATTTGTTTATTTCTGCAATATTACATCATTCTTTAAAATCAAGCAATGCATTACATAGATATAATCAGCATAATAAACAATAACAAAATTTCATGTCAACAACATAGAGAGCCTTTTGTCGTATTATAATGCCAACGACAGTTTTATAAAATTTGTTTTGAAATTGTTTAAAAATCTGACATACCAGTAAAGAAAATGACTTTATTTATATAGTATTTTCGTCCTGAATTGGATTTCATGCGATTCCCTCGGTTTTTGTTGTTCACACTGATTTATCTTATGAGATTTGAAAATCGGTAAAATACTCTTGCATATATTTATGTCCAAATATATTATTGATTTGTTACTATGATCCTTGTCAATGATTTTGTTACGTTTTTAGTTATTAGTTGTATTTGTATATTGTTTTTTTTTCTATTGAATAATAGCATTTAGAAGCGTATTATTATAAAAGGGGAGATATCCAAGAGTTATCAAAACCCGTTAAGGTTTCATTTTCAATCTAAGTTTCCTTTAATAATGGATTGATGTTACATGCATATATTCTTCAATATACATTAGTACAAGAATTATAATAATTGCGGTAAGAGAAAGATTTCTTTTATACCCGAAGAACTCGAGAATTTAAATGAAAGATTGGTAGTCAAAATCTCATTTAAAACACTGAATTTAATAACTGCTACTACCCCCTTCAAAATCTTCTTATTTTCATTTATCAATTTTCTCTTGCATGAATCGCTTATCCCTATTCTCTTTCAAAGGATATACTTCGCATTCACACTTCATATGAAACCCATTAGTTATGTTTTAGCCCTTTCATAGTTGAGTAAAATTTGACAAATAATTAATCTCACTTCCTGTCCAGTAGAATCGTATGACAGTTCTATTTAGTGACCTGCTTTACATTGGTCATGATGCGTTTTTGGTGAGAAAAATAATGACACATGACCCTCAGTGCCACGAATTTTTCGTTAATTGTAGACTCACGAGGATATCCTTGCTGTGCTGTAAACATTGACACATTGTTGCTCGGAACAACGGTTACAACCTGGTGGTTGGATCGGTGACTGAAACACAGAGCACCACAAACAGCACAGGTTATAACGATCACTACTGCCAGGAACAAGAGGCAACCGATAACTATACCAACAATCCCACCAACAGACCTTCAAATATACAAAGCGCTTTTTGGTCTATGTTTGGCTGGCTTAATTATTGCTATATACATATTTTATCATTACAGGTCTTTGAGCCATATGCTTCAAGTTTCAAAAAGGTCTAACAGATTATTTATGTTCATTCTTAATTTATAATATAAATGTTGGTACCTTAACAATTTTTATGTTAATCAGAATTTAAATAGATGTGTATTCCAGCTATCTGTTTTGGTACACAACAGATACATTTCATTGGTAAGAAAAATCAGAACCTTTGGATTGATTGATTGTTGGTTGCTTAACGTCTATAGGCATATTTCATGCATGTTCATAACGAATCGTAATCTTTGGTTTTGCTCAAACATTGTTGTCAATATAATGGAATTCTATATGACTGCCATACAAGTGAGAGGTTTATCTACCTATTAAACCAGGTTTAATCCACCATTTTCTACATTAGGAAATGCCTGTACCAAGTCCGCAATATGACAGTTGTTTTCCATTCGTTTGATATGTTTGAGCTTTTGAATATTGCCATTTGATAAAGGACTTTCCGTTTTGAATTTTCTTTGGAGTTCGGTATTTTTGTTATTTTACATGTTTTACATTTGAAAAAAGTTTAAAAGATATGGAAGATGTTTGGCAGTAAAATCTATCTTATTCTTTTTTCCCGAAACAATTGGTGTTTTTGCAATGTTAAGAAAATCATAATATTGGTCGACAATGTTTCACTATTTTATTGGTTCTTATACACCAATCACCTATTTCTTATAGATGATTCCCATTTCGTACATTGTATATGGTTATCGAAGAAAGAAAATATGAATTCAAATTAATTCGGAAGTTTATAACTGGTGCTAAAAATAAAAGTTTATAATACAAATAAAAACAATCTCCACAACATATGACATTCGAATTAACAGATTTCTATATTTTGATGTGCACTGAAGTGAATGGAATGTGTAAAACTATAGATGTTCTAACATTACAAAAAAAAGTATTTAAAAAAATACCGAACTCCAAGGGTAAATTCAAAAATGGGGAAGTCCATGTCAATATCAATAATGTTCATACAACTTACAAAGTATGATCGCAGTCGTAGTACGAATAGTAGTAGTAGTTACAATCCGATGCTTCACAATGTAAAACTGTAAAACAAAATAAAAGTTATTAAAATTCCCATATCTAATAGACTTTTACTGGACTTTTTGTTTAACTTATCACTGATACAGTTATGTTAAAACAGTAGTATACTAACCGATAAAAATTCCCTAACCATACTTTGTTTTGTTTTCAGGTTCAATGTCGTCCATGTTCTAGTAACCAAATGTCAAAAAATTGGGTATGTGCAGATACGTGTTATGAGGGACTAAACTGCATGAGAGATATACAAGCCCGTTTCAACAGAATATCAACTATTCTTGTGCCATATAATGTATGAATGATATGAATATGCGAACATCGAAAGTTTGTTTTTCATTTGTATTTCAGATGCAGTATGACCTGTAATTAAATCTATAAAAAAACTATAATCCTTATAATTCTTCATACTTCTTGTTATTTGTCGAAACTGCTTTCCTCTTTTTTGTGTAAAACTATAAGGATGTATATGATTGAATATCGAGAGATTATGATTTGATTGGTTAGCCAATCATTACCAGCACTCGACACTGTGGTAGTTAACTAATCAGAAGAACTGTAATACTCCAATAGGTTATGTATAGATACCTTCACACATGAACAAAAGAAAGTCAAATGAACAATGGTACATGTTAATTTGTAACGACTCCTGGCAAATTTGAAAACCTTTACTGATGGGAATATATGACTATCATTGGAGACTGTACAGTGACAGCAATTATTAGAATGTGTTTATTTTTTATTTTGTTTTGTTTTTTTGTATTCTTGTACTAGTAGTTGTTTTCATTACATTAGCTTTTAGTAACATGCATATGATAATAGCCCATTCATCGTTTAACTTTAACAAAAGATTTTTTTTCTAATTAATCCTTTAGGCTAATTCTTTCATTAGAAATTGAATAGTGCTGCATGATATGTTGGAATGTTTTTGGTTAAAATTGACAAATACTACGAAATATTTTCTATGTCTCACTAAAAGAAGCACATCCCTTATTCAGAGTGAGTGTGTGTGTTTGTGTGGGAAAGGTGGTGGTGGTGGGGGGGAGGGGGAGGGGGGGGGGGGGTAGGGGGTAAATATGTTAATTTTAAAGTTGTCAATACTTTGTTATCTGGTACATTTTACGAAATTTACAATATTGTTATCACAAAGAAATTTATCAATTTCCTTTTTTAACTTACTATACTATCTCTATTTATAAAATATTTGTCTTGTCAGGCCTTATGTGGAACGTTTAAAATCGTCAAACACTTTCCGTATAAAAAAAAACGATGAAAACAGTACTTATCTACCGTTCCCTGTAATAACACAATAATGTACTGCAGTCTTTTTATTAGATTTTGGCGTTTGCAATTATTCTCTGCGTATCGTTTTGTTATTTATACATTCGATTTGGATTTCTGGATTACAAACACTGGATATTTTACGTTGTCCACTTAACAAGATATAAAACATAAATTTCAGTATTACTGTCCTTATCAATTTCTTCTTATGCACACTATAGTTCATAAATTGACTGACCTGAATATAAAATAAATACTGTAAACATGTAATAAAGTTTATGTGAAGTTTCCATTTTGAAACCCTTCAATGGCAACCTTTTAATACAATAATATACATATATTAAGACAAAAGAAAGACAGCTGAATAAGTATTTGAATGTTTAAGTATGTTTTAAAATAAAAGAATCAATGTTGTGTATAAATACATTTTTTAACGCGTATGATTTCTTTAAAAAAAATTCACTGTCCCCTTCTCTCTAAATGATATATATTTCTCCCACATAGGAAACGCTACGGGTTTCAATAGTAACATTTCCTAGTCTGATAATTTTAGGCAAATATCGAGTATTCTTGGTGATTGTTTACTTAAAACCAAAAAGAGAAAGACTAAAGCTATAGCCCAATTTACTCTAAAATGTCTGTCGTACAAAATTATAAGCCTGGTCTCTTTGATGATTTTTTTTTGCAAAACCATTTAACTGATAACTTCATTCAATTAAAATTATGTCATCGACCTTTCCTTGTACAACGATTGAGGTAAATGTTTTCTTATACATACAGAAATAGACAACACAGAATTTCAACTGTCTTTGTGATTTACGAAAACGCTATTGAAAAATCATTACATGAAATATTTTCAGTTTTTATGCGGAAACTTTGATGTCTGTTTTGAATGTCAGTCAAAGACTTTGTTGAATAGCTGTTTCACAGATGACCACGGATATTTTCCACCTGCCGTTATCACAATCCCGTTTTATTTTCTAAGATTATGACATCACCAAATGAGACTCAGCACCGATTGTGTACAAATGTATTTACCAAGGTAGCAATATACAATAAGGAAAAATTAATCTCATAAATTTTACCATCCACTTTTCCTCGCTTTCTAACAAATTAGGCTTATAGTTTGATTCATATATTTGATTTCCATTAGGTGAAAAATATGTTTTTATGTATCCAGGACAACAATCTGCATTTATTTGCTATACAATATGATATTGCAAAAAGGAAGTGAAGATGTAATATATTTTCCCAAAAAAAAATTTGGCAGTAAGTAGAGTTTGAATCCCTTGGAGTAATACCTTTTCTAAAACCATTTACATATATCTAACAAGATATCAAATAAAAGTCATATGCTTCTCCTCTCTATTTTTCTTAAAATTGCATCGAAAAGATAGTGTGAAAAAAATGTTGGTATAAATTACAATAATCTTGTCAACAGAGTTATTAACTATATCATTAGTACAAGTGAATAATAATATGAGAATAGTTAGCTAAACATATTTCTCTACCCTTAATCATGTTTCTTAAAGAATTTATCCTGGCTCCTCTTGGTGTAAAATGTTGAAGAACTTCATTTAGGTAACATGGTCAAGAATAATCGTAATGTTTCCTTTCTTTATAGGTACGTATGAAAATGATATTTTGTAAATATTGCTTAACACAGCCTTAACCTTATAAAATACATATACATTACAGCAAATAATTTAAGTTTTGTTCGCATAAAATACCGAAACCGACAGATAAGTATTTTTTTTAAATCGGAAAATTTCCTTCGATTTATTGCTATAGTTTGTATTGTAATTCAATAAAATAGATTGCATGTGCCTTCTCGATAAGATTTCCTTCGCGATCCTTCGTGACCACCGTTACTTATTCTTTCTCAATAATTTTCCTCGATACACCGAATGACAACCGTGTGCCGCGTGTGCTGTAGACGAAACACACGTCTGTCATACAAACTTAAGTCTGTATCTTAGATGAGTTCTTTTAAATGTAATTTATCTCCTTTTCTATTTATATATTAAAGCAATTCAGAATTGCAATTCTCCGATTGGTATGCTTTCAGGAAATTATGTTAAAATGTCCACATAAGTCTGTTAATTGAATTGAAAAAAAAAACAATGAGGGTTTATATCCTCTGACGAAATGAATTTCTTTGATGAATAGTGTAATAGAGGAAATATCAAAATAAAAAACAAATCAACTTCCAGGAAATACTGATACAGACTTCATAAACAATGCCCTTTTAGTGAGTTGCACTATTGTACTACGGGTTCATAAGTGTAAAGCTGACCTTATCTCTTTGAAATATTTACAGTCAGCATCATTATATCGTTGAAACTAATGATTTGATTAAGACAAATTGACCTAAGATGGATTTGGTCTATATGTCCTGACGTATTCAAATACATTAACAGCCTCGGGTTTCAAGTTTTAAGTTTCGAGCGATTCTGATGAAGGTTAATTTCGAAAAGCTCTTCGGATGTACCAATTTTATGAAGTGTTCTTTACATTTCCGAGCACTGGGTCAATACCGCTGCTGGTGGACTGTTAGACTCCAGAGGTATAATGAACTCAGTACGAAGTGTTTCGGTATTGACAATATTTATAACATACCTTATCTAAATTCTCCGTTGTTATATTTAGACATTAATAGGAAACTAAGATTTGAACTCCTTCAGGCGAAGTTGACCTCAGATGGATTTGGATACTAGTATTCCTTTTTAATCTATTTTATCATATAGCTCCCGACGTATTTAAATACTTATACATCATTTGCGTTGTGTCCCAAATCGATACAGACACATTTCCGGATTTGATGCCTTAACCAGGAAACATTTAAGGGTAAATATATCAGTAATTAACTTTTAATGATTTTTCAACAAACTAATAAAAAATGTAACACATTTTGAACAATTTTAATTTGGTGCATTTTACCGATCTTATTTATATGTTTTCCACCGGATCATCAAATGTAGTCTATTTTTGATGGATTGATATCTGTTAAAAATTGCTGCTATGAGCTTTGTCCTTTCTTTAAAGATTTTTTATGGTTTTGGTGTTTGTGATTTTTATATTTGCTTATTTCCTTTTTCATAAACATTTTTGTTGTTGTTTTATATATATCATTTTGATTCCGATTAAACAATATATACTATTATATACATTTTCACAGGTACGACAACTATGCAGATAATGTATCAAGTTTTAACACTCCTGGCATTTACCATCAGCTTAGCGGTTTGTGAAAACAAGATGAAATTACCTGGTCAAGAAGAAGAACGCTGTAACTGTTTGAGAGTTGGTAGAAAAAAGTTAAATGTGGATTGCTCGTTTAGTTATATGTCGAAAATTCCAGTATTGCAGTACGATGTGACTTTTCTCAATCTTCAGTTCAATTCTATAGAAATTATTTCCAGCGGGGTATTAGGAAATCTTTCTCAGTTGTCTGAATTAGATATTTCGTATAACAAGTTATCACGGATTGAACCAGGTGCTTTTGCAGGTCTTTGTAGTTTGAAGAAATTGATTCTTCAAAACAATGCTTTGAAATACAACACTGTTTCGTTTCCATTAGGCATTTTCAAACCGTTGAAATCACTCAACTACTTAAACATAAAATTCAATGACCCTTCAAATAGTGAAAACTTTCCAAGCAGTGTCCTTTCAGACCTTGCAGAGCTAACTGACCTCGAGCTTGATGTTTTTGAATCTCAAGATTCTATGGTGTTTCCTGAAGTCTTCATGTCATTAAAGAGACTGCAGAGACTGGTGGTTGGTAATTGTACAATGAACACTATGAATAATACATTCACTTATTTACCGTATCTTCATTATATAGATATGTCTTCATGTACTATAAGCAATTATCAAAAAGGGACATTGTACAAGAAGAATCTGACTTTTTTAAGTATGCCAGGCAAGGGCTGGAAACTTTTCACTTATGATCAAAATGTTATACATGATTTAAACTCAACAAATTTGACCATTTTAGTTATGAAACACAGTACGTTTTCATTAGAGAGTGCATTTCATTACACATATTTGATTCATTCAGGTTTGAGAGAGTTGTACATAAACAATAACAACCTCAGAAAAATAATAAATCGAGGTGAACCAGTAGAATTCTGTCTCCCTTCTACACTTGAGATTTTAGATCTCTCAAACAACAAATTAAGACAATTTTGTGTCAATCTCCGAAACGTTACAGTTCTGAGTCTACGCAACATTTTTCTTGGTCCATTCTTAGAGCAGAATCTGTGCAACCTAAGAAGAATAGATTTATCTTTCAACAGAATTGAACATTTTAGTTTTTCTACATTCCGGCAACAAATTAATTTAAAGTTTATCAACCTGAGCTATAACAATATATTAGATATATCATTTGACGTTTCTTATATAAATTATTCTACAATTTTGGATTTGTCCAGTACTAACATAAGCTTTCTCGATCCGACTATTATGAGCAATTTCAGTGAATTGATGCACAGTTACGGATTAAAACTGAATTTATCGAACAATATCTTTGAGTGTAAGTGTAAAGGAATTTTGTTTCTGGTATGGATATGTAATAATTCTAATCACCTGGTAAATAGTGAAAATTATGAATGTGAATTTGACGATGGCTCCGTTACGGAACTCTTACAGTTAAGAGATATCATTTTCAGTTTGCAAATAAACTGTATGTCATACAATCTCCTTGCCGCCTCTCTTTCTATCATTATTTTATTGGCTTTTGCTATTCAAGGAGCAAGACTCGTATTCAAATACCGTTGGAGATTACTTTATATGTATTACAGAAAAAGGAGAATATTCAGTAATGAGCAATCAGTAGAAAAGTACAAGTTCAATGCATTTATCGCATATTCAAAAAATGATAGGGATTTTGTTCTAAATGATTGTATTCAAAATCTGGAGGGTGATGGGGAGTTGAAACTGTGCATACATCATCGCGATTTTCTACCAGGTGAGGAAATAACTGCAAATATTACAAACGCGATTCACGAAAGTAAAAAGACCATTTGTATAATAAGTAAATCATTTTTCCAGTCATACTACTGTATGTTTGAGTACAACATGGCATTGACGGAAGGAATTTATGAAAGAGAAGAGCAGAACGTCCTGATTCTAGTTTTCTACGAACAAATTATGCCTCGAGATTTACCATTAGTCATACAAGAGCAAATACGACAAAGGTCTTATATTTTGTATCGTAACGATGGAAGAGGAAACGTAGACTTCTGGAAGAGAGTAAAAGAAGCTATAATGTGATGCTAAACAACAAAACACTGAATATGGAACTTCAGGGAAAATTATAAATCACTTGTTGGTAGGGAAAGGAAGACTTTTGGAAAATATACCATTGAGGCTAAGATGTGATAAATCGGCTATTTATTTACCGTGGTTTCTTTTTCTACAAACGCTTCTTAAAGCTGTCGCTGAAATGGACTCACTAAATTATATTCAATTGTTTCCTTTGTGTGCTTAATTTCATTGTTTGAATTGGCTAATTTACTGATTTTTGTTCATTAATGGAATTAATTCAAAAACTTATCTTTATCTTTTGTAACTTTTATATGCCTTCACTGGGAATCGAACCACACCTTGACGTCTGTTATGTATGACTGACATCAATACATCGATGAAACCTCTCGGCTACCAATGGGTTGCAATTTAAATATCTTTTTCATATATATCAATGAACATATGATACACATCGGTACAACGGACACACAGGGCTTGTACCTTTATATATACATAATAGAAAATCGTATAATATAAGATGTTAGCCGTGAGTTTTAGATAAATGAGTTGTATAGTCAAGTGTGGTGTTGATTTTGAGAAAAAAGTAATGCAAAAATATCTATTAAGATTCCTAAAAAGTCTTTTTCATACAGATTAATGTACTGACATTGAGTAAAATTTGCACTATAACATTTTTTTTAAATCTTCAAGTTATAAATATATATGCATTCAAACGGAGGTAATTGTATTGACATTAGTTGAATGCCATTCCATGAAAAACGTTAGTTGGTGTTGATATTGATATTTTTGTCTGCTGATTTTTTGCAAAATTTATTAATTGATTTATTCTGTCCTTTTATATCTTTTTTTCTATCACTTGATGTGGTTGAAATACTGTCTAATTAGCGATTACTTTACCATTTCTTTTATATCATAATCTAATCATGATCCTTTACATGAAGGTAGCTTTGTTTCAATGTTATGAGCATTAATGTTCAAACTTCTACATACAAAATTGAGGATAAACGGTTGTGTATTTTTATTTTAACGTCTATGTTTCATCATTAAAAAGTAAAATAACAAAAATACCGAACTCCAAGGAAAATTCAAATCGGAATGTCCCTTATCAAATGGCAAAAGAGGGAAAAGATTTTGAGAAGAAATCAAAACCATAGGTGGAAAAAGGACTATACCGTATGACCAAAATGAAAATGACGAATAGACAAATAGTTTCAACAATCACCGCCACAGATAATTTAAGATTGAGCAACACGGACCCCACAAACGGAAGGCTGGACTAATGTGAGCCTCAAGGAGGGGCAGTTTTGCTCCAAAAGAAACACCCGTAGTAATACTCCTGTTTAAATATGTTAAGCTTCCCAAATTTATAAATGATACGTGTTTTAGACATCTTCTTTCATTGTAGGTACTATGGTTGATGTCTGAGCTTGGTGTGAAAATCCCCGAATGTTTAAACGCTTTACTGATCACGCCTCTTTCTCTTTCTCGAGTTTACATAAGAAGTACGAAAAAAACTAATGGAATTTTCTTGGAGAAATTGTGCTTAATTCTTTATAACTAAATACGCATCAGCCCAGTAGCCAGCACTTTGTGTTGACATGAATTGTCATTGATATGGTCATAATTATAAATCAACTGTTTTCAAAGCTATTTATGTTGGGTTTTTTCGAAGTACTAAGGATGATCTACCCCAGGAATAGATTTACTTAGCTGTATTTGGCAAAACTTTTCGGAATTTTGGGGACTCAATGCTCTTCAACTACTTTATTTGGCATTTTAAACTTTTTTTATTCGAGCGTCACTGATGAGTCTTTTGTAGACGAAACGCGCGTCTTGCGTACAAAATGTTAATCCTGGTATCTATGATGAGTTTATAATTATACGCGATCACAAAGTCAGTAATATGTCATCTGTGAATGAATTTCAAAGTTAAAAAAGGTTTCTCTTGATATTTTGAAAACATTGTTTACATTTCAAATTCTAAAAATAATTCCACTATCACTACCATTACTATCTCTTGTTGAAACTAACATCAACCCCTTGTCTCTGTTAATATGAATCCCTGCTGGGGGATTAATTCCATCATGATTGCACAAAATTGTTCTACAAGTTTTACCATCTGGTGACAACGCTACGATTTTGTCATTTTCAGAGGACGCAATAAAAAGTATTCCGTCTTTATCTGGTGTGATTCCAAGAGGCTGGTCGATGTCTGGATGGGTAAATGTCAACAGTCGTTCTCCTGTCATGTTAAAGCAAGATATATGGTTTTTCTTCCAGCTGGTACAGTAGATATTATCTTTATACAGTACATTAAAAGTGTACGATTCAATTCCTTCCAATATTTGTTGAGATAAATCTTTAAGGCTGAGAATAATAATATGTTCCCTAGAGGAAACTAAAATTTGATCCCCCTCAGATGATGTTCCATAGCAGGAGTAATCAAGTTTAATTATTTTAAGAACAACATTTCTTTCTGTATCAACAATTGCGATCTTTTTGGCCATAAATAAGCTGACTACAACTGTATCATCTTTCACGAGGCACATACTTTCGGTGTATTCTTCGAATGAACTACATTTCTTGAATAGGTGCCATTTGTATTATACAACATAACCATTTTTGTTTCTGCTTCTAGAAGTAATATTCTATCATCAGATAATATGACAAACACACGTATAAGAAATCTTTTAACTTTTAGCATGCTAAGATCTGGCATTTGCAATGTTTTCAGGCATGATGGTTTTATTTTATCATTTGTAACCTTTGGTACTAAAACCTGTGCTTGATCTCTTTTTCCTATCTTCAACATTACAACAGAAATATTTCCAAACGATTTTACGTCCTGCAGGATTGAATTTATATTTGGTAATATGGTAACTTGCAAATTATTTTCATCTAATCGATCTCCATTGTGTAGATCAGCTAGATACTTTTCTTCTTGTGATCTTTTTTTTTTAAATTACTTTCAGACCAACATATGTTTGGAGTTCGGAAGCAAATTGTGTCATTTTGAAGAATTCATCCTGCAACTGGTCTATCAAACCGTCCCTTTTCTGCACTTGTTGTACTATTGTCTCTATTTTGGCTTTTAGTTCTGAATACTTTGATTCTAAGTCATCTAAAATGTCTTCTTTTAATCCGTTTAGGTAATCATCTATCGACCTACGAATGGACCGGATTTTCTCAATAGCTTTAGCTTTCTCGATTCTATTTGTATTTAGCCTGCCATTCAGGAATTCAATAACTTCGCCAAAGTTTTCTTTAAGATCTTTTAAGTTTCTTTCAATGTGTTCAACGGAAGCAGATGATTTAATTTGTTGTGAAATAATTGATAAGGGTTTTAGATTTTGACATTTTAGGTGTTCATTGGTAATGAACTAAACACAGCAAGCACATGCGTGTATGGGACAGTAAACTTCATAAATTTTATCATGATCTTTACAATAACTGGTTGTTTCTTTCAAAAACGTGGGCAATTTATTGTAATCTTCAACTGACATTGATGTGTGCTCTTGGCTTCTGTAATGTATTTCACAATCGATACATAAAAAGATCTTACATTCTGTGCACCATGACGCTGCTTCACTGGATATACTATCATCTTAGCAGAGGGTGCAAAAAATTGCAGCTGATGATGCCATTGTTTTTTTTTTTTTTTATTTCTTTGGATTTCATTTATATGTATAAGCATATATGATTATGCATATACTAGCATTTCCATTTATCATTTCATAGAATGATCACAATCTACCTAAAAAATATCGAAATATAGAATCTTATAAAATAATAAAAAAAAAGGGATACAATCACTATAACAAGACGATGCTTTTTCGTGCTTAAATAAATCAAATGATATATTTTTGCTGCCCCTTTCTTATTAAATGTAACAACTTCTTGTCTTGTCGTTCAATTGTTTATAAAAAAATATTGTTTGTTCTACAAGCAACGGCAAATGAAAATCAAATCAATTATGTATAAAT
Organism: Mytilus californianus; assembly: GCF_021869535.1. NCBI lineage: Eukaryota > Metazoa > Mollusca > Bivalvia > Mytilida > Mytilidae > Mytilus > Mytilus californianus. The sequence goes on from NW_026262581.1 coordinate 3,818,270, forward strand.
CTTTATGATTATCAGACAGATTGCACCAGACAAATAACATATTTGTTTTCAATTATTATTGTTTCAGTTGCTTGCATTTCTTTAATATAACTCTCTTTGTTACAAATACAGTTTTTATGAGATCATTTTTAAAATGATGTACTAAGACTAGTGAAACAAGGTGAGATAACTCTTAGAAAAAATATTAACGTTTAGGAAGGTATGGATGCCTAATGGGGTTTACAGGATATAGAATAATGGGTAAAATGTGCAGAATTAAGAATAGAGAAAATTAGGCCAAAAAATAAAGAATAGATAGAAAATGGTATTACATATTTTAAAAAGAATAAAGAACTGAAGGACCCCATCCAGACCTTCATATAGTGTACGAAGGGTTTACACGGATAAATTTTTTTTTTTTAAATGTCTCTAAAAAATGTTATAGTATTATACCATTGATATGCTAATCATACACATGTCAGACTGACGGCCATCTTTGTAATTTTGAATGGTATTTAAATATGGTATGTTAATGAGGTGTTAAATGTACCAGAGGCGGGTTTAGGGGGGAAGGGTGCCCGGCTCCCTCTTTTGTGTGAAAAATTTGGTTGACTATTTAGGGAATCACTGAAGCACGACTAAGCGGGCCCCCTCTTATGGCAGTCAGTGCCCCCACCCCCACCTTTTATGAAAATTTCTGGATCCGCCACTGTGTACACTTACTAAATTTATCTCTGTATGTTCAAAAATGTTATAATTATAGAATATATAATAAAAAAAGTTCATCAAAACATTTTGACAAAAAGACCGTGTTTACTGTTTAAACCACAAATTGTATTCTAAGTATAGACAAAACTGTGCACCAGGAGAAGGTTTAGGGCATGGTTGGCCCTAGATATAATATAATGTCTAGTCATTATTTATCTTTCTCTAGCCATGTCTTCAAATCTTTTCCAATTATACAGGTTTGTCTGTACTGACTACTCGAGTATAGTGTGTGGTGTAAACACGTTCATTTTGGACAAAATGTTGTAAGGGAGCTACCATTTGATTTTTAGGGGGGGGGGGGAGGACTAGGATGAAATTTGAAAAAAAAAGGCAGGACAGGAGTTTTGAGTATAAAAAAAAAGGCTGGATGAACAACTTTGCTAAAAAAAAAGGCAGGATGACAATTTATGTAAAAAAAAGACAGGGTAAACTAATAAAAAAAATGGCAGGACAGAGATTACAACTAAAAAAAAAGGCAGGACAAAATTTTTCACCTCTAATAAGATAGACCCATCTCCGGATAACAAGATATGGAAGTAGAACAGTTAATGTGCCTTTCATTTTGTTTCTTACAACTCTACAACTAACAGTAAAAGCATCAAACGTTTCGTTTATGTACTGTTGCTGAAAACTTTTCTGTGTTCCCACTGTTTCTATCGTTATAGAAAATTCATCTTAACATATGATTTGCCATGAACGTTAATAGTTAATGGGGTAATTTGAGCAGCATAGACAGATCCGTCCGGCATAAATTACAGATACATGTACATAGTTACCTGTTGTAAACATTCAATAACGTTTTCGGTCAAGTACGATTGACTGTATACCTTACTGAGTATATTGGTATTGTCGCACATATCAATAAAAAAAGTTTAAAATGTCGTTAAGATTTTGTCATTCATAAATTTTTCCATGCCATTCTACTGTCCTAACTTCCTGGTTCGGCTAATTTATAAACTTATATATATTTGCAAACATCAGATCTTGGTTCCGTTAACATCGGATCGAACTAGTCCTTTATCAATGACCATATTAAACATCGTATATAATTCCATTCTTCAAATTGTTTTAACAGTTAACAATGTTTTTTTTTCATTGCTCTTTAACTTCGTATTTGTTTGGCATTTTATCTATTTGATTTGAGAGCCACTGATGAGTCTATGTAGACGTATCAAATTATAAGCCTGGTATCTTTGGTGAGTTTTAGCAGCGCAGCAAAGAAGAAATAAAGTCGTAAATAGGGTCAATACAACATAATAGCAAAGGAAGAAATAAGATCTAAACAATCACATCCACTGATAAGAATACTTGGCACTGGCACATTGGCTTCTAGTGGGCTTGATATTAGTTTTAGGATAACTCAAAGCTCCCCCATTTATCGCGATCAGTAGTTCAACAAAAGGCATGTTGAAATATTCAAAATAAAAATCAGTTAAGAAATATTTATCTCAAACTGAATTGGAGGAATATCGATGAATTGTCTTTCAAATACTAGGTTATTTTGGTTCCTGGTATCCTTCAAAGACTAATTCTGATTTATAACAAACCTTTCTTAAATTGTTCGTTTATAAATTTAAAAATTATTAAGAAACTAAGGTTTTAACTCCCTCGGGCAAAATTGACCTTTGATGTATATGGCTATTATTTTTAGGTTCTTGTTGGTGATATAGATCTTAAACTATTTCGGTTCTTTAGCTTTCAAATGTTCGACTTTGAACGTGTTTGATAAGGTAAATCCAGAAAAGCGCTTCCGACGCATGAAATTTATAGTCTTGTTTTCATATTTTTTTCTATTATAGAAGCATTGCATTGCTTAAATAAAATGCGTGTGTTTGCATTGGTTTTTTTGTGTTTTTTGTGGGGTTTTTTTTTTTGTGTGTTTTTTTTTTTTTTTTGCTTTTGTTTTTGTTGTTTGCTTTTTAGGGGGTCTTAAAAGTTTATTCATATAGGCTCTTAAACATTCAAACTTCATTAGTTTTCATTTACAAATGTGCATATGCTGAATCAAAGTTACTTTGGTATTTTAACTCCTGTGAAACATTGATTCTTAACAATGTAAATATTCAAAAGTTTGCAATAGTTGTTTCTAGAAATTGCAACACTTTATGAGCCTGTTTGTGTGTTATGTGAACAATTTCAACATTTGACCAAAAAAAACACTCGGTGATCATTTGATTTTTATTGACTTAACAATGCTTTAAAGCAAACCAATAGCATAATATATTTTTAAAACACAATGAATTTATGATAATATTTCTGTTAATTTGTATAATGCATGTACATGTTATACTCCTATTCACAAAATTAATCATCCCTCTGAATAAGTTTGATATTATTTTCGAAGATAACAAAAAGCACCAATTCTAGTTAAAACCGGAGTTTCATTTGCTTACGTATAGTAAGGTTGGTTACATCAGTAAACGGGTACAAATGAAGATATTGATTTTAATCAAATTGGAAGGCACTATGTGAAATGTCAATCAAAACATGTTAATAAACAAACAATCTTAAAACAACGCTGTAACATTGGCAAATCCTCATAAAATTGTACCTGCATAGCAGGGTTTGTATTTATAACATATAAAAGTAACTGCCAGCAGTTACATGATGATGAAGATGGAGATGATAAGGATGAGGATGGTGATCTAATTTGTCTTCTCTCATCAGATATTCACAAGAGAACTATTCGTGTCACTACATATAAATGAATTGATAGTTATAATAAAAATCTTAATGCAAAGCACGATTCTAATATATCCTTACTCAGCACCAATAGAAAAGCAACTTGATCAATGCTTAAAGTAAAACAGGCTTGATAAACCATGGTGTTTTCCAAACTGTCGGTTTGCATTAAGTTCCTTGAATTTAAGATTAAAATGCTGCATTCGACGTGGGTTTTCATGATGGAATCGATATTCATTCATTTTTATATTTAACATTTGTACAAAGGTCACACTATTCATTTCTGTTCAATAATAATCATATAAAATCGGAAAGCAGAGTTAAAAAAGCTTCAAATGACAAAATAAACGTTACGCAGTGACGGCGTCACTCAGCAAAATCGTAATTTTTCATGTACTTTTTTGTGTGTACATCACTCAAATTCACAAGATTTAGATAAAAAAAGGTAGCCAGTGAACCCCTATTTTTCATGTAATTAAAACGGAAATTCTTAAATCAATAACATCATTTCTACACAAAATTCTAAGCTAGGTATTCTCTACTGCATGAACAGAATTATGATCTGTGTCAGATCATACTATTAGGTTGTATACACACACACACACACACACAAGATATATAATTCAACTTGTAGTAGTGTCAGAAATATCTGATGATTTCCCGGGAATATCTAAGTGGAATTAATTTACATAACAATCTCTATACTGAAGAAGAATTTCCACATTTGATGCTTAAAATGATTGTCAAATATATCATATGCGTGTAAAAACAATAAGATGAAGCTGATTTTGTTTCCAATCATGTGCATTAACTTTTGATTAATGTATATATACATGTAATAAGTTACAGGACAAATTCCAGGTTTGTGCTTCTATATCCACCATATCATGACCTTATTTCATTGTATGGCGGAGCTGGTGATCCTCATGACCTTATTTCACTGTATGGCGGAGCTGGTGATGCTGGTGACGATATTCCTTGAAATGTAGTATTTAATGGCGGCGATGATACACTAATGTTTTCATACGCTGGAGGAGGATTTATATCACTACTTGTATACTGTGGTGGCTTTGTCGTTAATGGTTGATACGGAGGCGCTGACGGTGGTAAATATGACCAGTTATTGTGATGAGGTGCTAAAAACGAAAAAAAAAAATAATATACATTTATATCAATATAACTACAAAATTATCCAAAAGATTTTTTTTGCAACTCATTCTTTAACTCGATAATATTCGTTAGGAACTTCTACTGCACTTTTCGGATACAAGTTCCCAAATGAGAAAAACATGTGTGATACGCTCCTTACAGATTATTTTACATTTGTACAACATTAATTCCTCAGATATAGAATTCTTAAAAATTAAGTCAACAATAAAACCTGTCAAAGTAAAAAAAGACTGGTATAAAATTCGGTTAATTATTTCGTCGCTTCTTCGATGGAAAAAAGAAAGACTGGTTCTAATTCGCAATAATTCGCTGAATAACATGCAGTATCTTAGGTGGTTCATGAAACACCTATTCAGATTTTGAGACAGGCAAACGCGATCAAGATTGCATCCTTATTTAAATAAGAATGTTAAAAATTTCATAACTGTTAAAAATTGTTTCTAGATGTATTGGTATGAAAAGGCCTCTTTTTGATCCCGTTTGTTCGAAGATTAAAAAGTAGAATAAATCTATCAAATAACATTCCTCCGAATGTTCACAAGACATGATCATATCTGTCAGATTTTTACATCGCGATGACCGTGAGGGCATTCCGATGTAATGCTATCGCCTAGATTTCCATTACGTAACTTTCGTTTTAGGGTTTGTAACCGATCTATAAACATGATAAATACGCGGATATTAACGAGTGCAAACTAACATTCCTTATCGTTTGTTATAAATACATCTCTTCAATGAATACTGAAAAAAATATTTTTGTTTAGAACATAAATTAATAATATGAAAATGTTTTGTCGTTAGATATATATATATATAAGTAAAAAATCATTGATAATATCTATGCACACGTACCGAAAAATTGTGTTAAAGCATGCGGAAGAATATCTCAAGAACGTTTTGCGACAATCCCGGCAAGGACCGGTAACTCTGTAATTGTTTTTGCGGGAAAATATGAATGCCTACTCATATCCAATCTTTTAGAAAAATCGAATTTTTACAGAAGAGTGTCCACCATGCACTTGCACTGCATTTTATTAGAATAGTATAATAGAATGATTTACAAATGGATGAAAATTATATATATATGTAACTGTTATATTAATATAATATATAACAACAAACCAGTGTATACTGATTTGTATCACTACAATATAATAGTTATTACGGTGAGGTTGAATTTCCTGTCATTTATTCATCATCCACGCACGAACTTGTCTCAGAAAAAATATATCTCTGTACATTAACCTCAGTTTCAGGTATAGAGATGTGATTTTTTTCTGTGACAAGTGCTTTTGACCATCCACAAGAACTTGCGGTCATCCGATGTTCAGTACTTCAGTACTTTGATTTAATATTGTCTTACTTGTTTGCATTCGGAATTCAAACTTCTTGCCTTTAATTCGAGACCGAAAAGACTGTAAAAATAGCCTTACTTTAAAAATCTTATCAATAATGTGTAAATATGAGCCATGGCCTGGCCAACAAAACATATTTTGTTGCAAGAGAAAGTGTAAAAAAAATACGTGTTGCCCTCTACTCATTTAGAAATAGGTGACATAACTTGGTGATCTACATATATTTTTGACATATTTGATATGACCATAGGCATTACTCAGAAATATTTATTTGTCATATTAATACCGTTGTATAAGATATCTTATTGCAAAATATCTTTTCGGGCAATCCCTTGGCTCATACAAGTATCTAAATCTCAAAATGACGCAATTTTTCCAGTTCCTTTTTTTAGTTTTGCACTCGGGTTCAAACTTTAAAAAAACTTACTGTTGTAAGGTGCTCTTGCAGTCACTGAGGGAATAGGTGTTTGGCGTATCGTGTGGCCACGTATACCGTGTGTTTTACAACAATTACAGGCATGTACAACCACAATGACAATAGCTATGATGATACACAGAGCAATTAATCCACCTATAATACTACCAGCTACCATACTGGCAGAGCTGAAATTAACAAAAATACAAGTCTGAGTTATATAGAATAAGGTTGATATAATAATCTGTCGATACCTATATTTTGGCATTGCACGAGGTCATGTTTTATCTGACTGTTAAGGACGTCTTTACACTAAATCCATTGGAAGTTGGATGTGTACTGATTGATATTTTAGTCTTAGATACATGATTTTTTTTATTAGTTGTTATTGGCTTTGAACTAGCTGTCAGCAACTGCGAGTACTCGCAGATCTTTACTTATTGTCTTTTTTATTGTTAGGGATGAGGGATGGAAATATACCCTGTCATGTCCTGTCTGTGTTTTTGTTTGATGTTTTTCTTTGTATCGATCCGATGAGTTAAGTCTTATGCAACTGATTTTTATAGTTTGTTCTTATGTTGTGCTGTAACACCACTGTCCCAGTTTCTTATGTTGTGCTGTTACACCACTGTCCCAGGTTAGGGGAAGGATTGAGCGCTCACAAACATGTTTAACCCCGCCACATTCTTTATGTGCCTGTCCCAAGTCAGGAGCCTGTAGTTCAGTGGTTGTCGTTGGTTCGTCTCTGTCATATTTGTTTTTCGTTTATTGTTTTGTTTTGTTACAAATTATGCCGTTAGTTTTTCTCAATTGAATTGTGTCATATTTTTCATAACGGGGCCTATAACCAACTATACGGTTTGGGTTTTTCTCATTGTTGAAGGCCTACCGTTGCCTGTAATTGCTTACATCCACTTCATTTGAACTTTGGTGGATACTAAGTTGTCTCATTGGCAATCATACCACATCTCCTTATTTTTATATTGATGCCAATGAGACACTGATGAAAGACAATCGCGTTTAAAGAGGGGAAATCGAAAATGACTTGACCGTTCTGAAATTTTCTACCATGACTGTAATAATTACAAAAAGACTCAATATTTATAAATTACTTGAATTTTTTCTTTCGAACAGTGGCCAATTTCCCTGGTTTTATATTTGTAATTGAAGATCAAAGATGGCCAAACTTGAATAAGATTATATAACAAGTCATATAAAAATATATCTACTTTATCTCTGTTACAATTACTTTTATCAAACGAAATTATGGCAATTTATGATATCGGTTCCTCTCTTTAAATCTATTACCAGCGAATTTGTTTATTGCATAAGTTAGCTCAAAAGATTTTTAACGTTGTATGTGTTTATTGCACTTCACAAAATTTATGGAACATAAGCAGCATTTTTACTTTCCAAATTGGCTAATATTTTGCACAAGTTTTCTACAAATCATCACATTAATACATTTTAGTGTTATTCCAAGATGATTGATTTCTAGCAATGGGAAGCCTTGTCGGGTAAAGAAGATCAGAATATTTACTTGTTAAACACTTTTTTTAAATTATAAATTATACATTTGTAAAATCATTTACCCATTATATCAATCCGTGTCTTCTAAGACTTCTTATCGTGTATGAACTGGGGACGTTTAATTTTTAATTTGCACATGTTGAAATATACGGAAGCCGATAAGGGTCATTCAAAAAAAAAAAATATGTCGTAATTACGACAAAGAAAGCATGTCGTAATAACGACATAACTATGTCGTAATTTCGACATAGCATGTCATAATAACGACATCACTATGTCATAATTACGACATCTCTATGTCGTAATAACGACATCCTTATGTCGTTATAACGACATCGCTATACATATATAAAATAGTATGTATTATTATTGCCAAGAGACTATATGACACAGAAATTAACAACTATAGGTCATCATAATGCCTTCAAAAATGAGAAAAGCCCCCACATAGTCAGCTATAAAAGGCCCCGAAATGACAAATGTTAAACAATTTAATTCAAATGAGAAAACTAACGGCTTTATTAAAAAAAAATGAAGAAAAAAAACAAATATGTTACACAGCAACAAAGACAACCACTGAATTACAGGCTCCTGTTCGCTATGTCATAATTACGACAACCTTAGCGTTGTCACTTTTTGAGGCAATAGAAAATTCAAAATGGTCGTCAGTGAGAGCAAAGTTTGAAGCGTAAACATATTCATCTTTTTTTGGAGAATAAACGAACACTAAATGCAATCAAGCTTAATTAAAGTTATTTACTTGCACATACTTGAACTTTATTTTATAATCAAGTCAAATGAGACCCAGTTGCACAGGGGAGCGATTCGGGCTTCTTGGAGCCTCTAGTTATGTTTGGCATGTACAGATTCGTGTAAAATATGACTGCATTTCCATTGCAGATTCTGAAGAAGATGAATTTTAAGCTTTTCCAAATAAAGACTGTTAAACTTTGGACTCCTAGTCCTCAGACCCATGGACCTCTGTACCTTCATTTGTACACAATGGCCTACTGATGCTTGATGCAAATTATAACTGCATTGCTACTGTTGGTTCTTTATGAGATTCTTACAGCGTCCTCCCCATTGAAGTCTGTATTAAACTTTGGACCCCAAGTTCTTTAAACCAATGTTCCCAGGACAACTATTCCTACAAACTTAGGGGAGGGTTAGGTTCCCGCTAACATGTTTAACATTCTGTATGTATGTGCCTGTCCCAAGTCAGGAGCCTGTAATTCAGTAGTTGTTGCTTGTTGATGTGTTACACATTTGTTTTTTCGTTTATTTTTTGTACATAAATTAGGCCGTTAGTTTTCTCGTTTGAACTGTTTTACATTTCTTATTTGGGAGCCTTTTATAGCTGACTATGTGGCATGGGTTTTGCTCATTGTTGAAGGCTGTACGGTGACCTATAGTTGTTAATTTCTGTGGCATTTGGTTTCTTGTGGCAATCATACCACATCTTTCTTTTTTTATATTTAATCATCATCATATAAGGATCATCCATTCTCTAAGATTGATCCAATATGGCCTGTAGTTCTTAATGAGAAGATTTTCAAAGCTTTTTCCATTGGAGTGCTTTGATTTTTGACTCCTTAAAACACAGCCGCTGTTATTAACTTGAAAATATAGGACATAATGGTCACACATTAGTTTTTTGATAATGTCTCGAATATCGTTACATTTATCTCAAATCTTTTGAGGGTTCATCGTGACAAAATGGACCTATGCCGAAAATTTCAGAAAGATCAGTTTGACCCATATCTAAGTTGTGTCCTCTAAAACATTTTTTGGGGATATCTACATGTATTGGCATCACTTGAAGTCCGTCGATTTTGACCGGCAACCAACAGCATGGACACTGTTACTAAATAAAGGCAACAGTAATATACCGGTGTTCAAAGGTCATTAATCGATTGAGAGAAAACAAATCCGGGCTACAAACTAAAACCGAGGGAAACATATCAACTGTAAGAGGAAAATAAACGAACAACAGGAACACTAAAGTGAACAAAAATAAACCCTTAACATACATAGAAAGAACTATTTGATAACAACTGTCATATTCCTGAATTGGTACAGGCCATTTTAAGAACAAATGGTGGGTTGAATTTGGTTTAATGGCTAGCCAAACCTCCCGCTTTATGACAATGTTAAAAATGGCGCTGAAATGATAACACTACGTGACAGAAATACAGATCAAACACACGCAAGACCATATATCACAGAGATACGCACAAACATATAATATACTACAGTGTAGTAATAGTCGCAAAACATGTAAACTGCAGAACAACAGCGAACATATTTCATCAACGACAAACACCACAGGATATAAAAAACAGTTAAGCGCTTACGTAACTCACATGCAATCTCGAACTGTATGCAATTATTTCCACAATACTATACAAAAAGACCACATAGCGAAATAGCAGATTTTTACCTCGCCTGCGACGAACGTCATAAATAGCGAAACTTTAGGAATTGATTTTGCGGCGACGGCGGCTAAACTTTTATCAACATTTTGTGATTTTTGTAATCTTCAATAAAAATTTAACGGTAAATACAGACGACGACGGACGACAAGCGATTGCAATAGCACACATAATCCTTCTGGTACTTAACACATCTTCTTGATGTGATCTACATAAATGCCAAATATAAATATAGATGCTCCAACAAGCCTGAATCATTCACCATTTCAATATGTCCCATTAGACTTGATTATGAAATAAAGTTCTATTATGTGCAGACATATAGCGTAACTAACTTTAATATTAATTAAGCTTGATTAAATTCAGTGTTTATCATTCTCAAAAATGAATATGTTTACGATAGGGTTTTGATACAAACTTTGCCCTCACTGGCGGCCATTTTTAACTTCGGCTCAGCTCAAAACGTAAAAACTCTTTTTAAGGACCTGGATACTATTTACACATTGTATATTTATACTAAGTTTAAGCTCAGTCATTCAGCGATCTTGAGAAGCAGATTTTGAACATTGATTTTTTCAAAGTCCCTTGGCGGTCATGTGTTTTAACCAATGTGTAACTAAGAAATAACACTTGAATAGGACTTTTAGTGCACACGTATATCAAGTTTGATTCAATTCTGATAAGTAGTTCTTAAAATAAAGATGAAAATGTTGTTTCCCATAGTGTTTCGATGCTCACAAAGTAGCAATGTTAAGGTTGTTGTTATAGATGATATAGATGATATGTCGTAATTACGATATAGCAATGTCGTTATTTCCACATAATATGTCGTTATTACGACATAGCGATGTCGTTATTTCCACATAATATGTCGTTATTACGACATAGCGATGTCGTTATTTCCACATAATATGTCGTTATTACGACATACTATGTCGTAATTACGACATAATTTTTTTTTGAATGATCCTTATCGGCTTCCGTAGTAATAAGAAGTAATTTGAAACGCACATTATGAAATTTGTACTGAATATTTTTAAATGCAAATTTACGCTTATGTGTGCCAACTGGCAAGTCCTATTAATATTTCTGCACAAAGAGTGAATATCTCTACACAAAGAGTGAAATTAGAGTATGCAGTGTTTATATATGCTTTCTTTCGAAACATTTTAAAATATGACGTTGTGCTTCGAGCATTTTACAAAGACTTGACATTTTTTTTATTCACACAAAATCAAAATTTACAAGTAAAAAACTATGTACATTATCCTTATACACATATAGTTTTGTTATGAAAAATGTTGTTGTTTGCGATGGTTGAAAATCTGCAAGCAGAGTTATTTTTACATTGTGTGACATATATTTTTCAATCGAAAAAGACAAATTTTGATATCCATTTCCAAATTATTTACTTCCATTACAAATACGCTTAAAATTTATTTTATATTGACAGCCTTGTTAAAATCATAATATATTTCTTCCACGCGTATATATACTAGTAATCTTCTGAAAATCAAGTGGTCGCCTGTCACCACATTTAGATGACAACTGGAAGTTCTGTATCTAGTTACATGTCAGAACTATGCATATTATATAATAACTATATCAACTTTTATAATAATAAAGTTCTGTGCCAAAATAAATACAATTGTAATGAAATGCTTAACTTTATAATACCATAATGTATTTTCACTTTATATGGTTATGTAAGTTTATTATATAGGAAAATTTTGTTTAGGTTTTGTAATCTGTTAAAACTGTTACCATGCAGTCTTTCAAAATTAGGTGAAGAGGCTGTATAAAGAATAATTTACAACAACTCTGATGTGGAAAATAAAATGATTATCCGGTCAAAATAAAAAATAAATATCGAATAAGAAAGGGGATTACAGGTGTAATACAGTCCTACGTAAATTCAGGAATTCCATGTCCTTGTTTATTGACCGGGGGGAATCTCTTCAAATGATTATAATTATAATTACGGTTTTAGTCATGGCTTGATTCAGAGGACAAATACGTAATTGGACAGATTTTTTTTTTAGGATTTATGATTTTAAAAAAGCTTACTTACGACGATGTCTACGTCAATTCTATACATTTATAGATCAATTTCACACACAAATATATGCTACATACATAATTTCTTCGATGATCAGATGCAGTTTAATGCATGTTAAATTTCATCGAAATTATAAATATCACTAAATTGCTTATACTTTGTAGCCCTTAAAAGTCACTTATGAATAACAAGATAGAAGGTAGGGAGCACTTCAGATCATCGTTTAAGCTATATAAGTACAACTTAAAAAAAAACTGTATAGGTGATTATTATATCCTTTAGATCACTCAATATATATGTTTTTCTTATATATTCTAAAAATTCGTAACATCAATATACTCCTAAATAGGTTTTCATATTTGTTTTATCAGAATTTCATCAGGCATTATCGGCTGTGTTTGAAACTTCTTGCATTTTTGGAGGTGTAATTCATATTCTGCGAGGCCAACGTACAGAGGGAAATATGATTTAAACAAGAACCACTGAGTTACCTCTTCTGGGGTTAGAAATAAAACCTATACTTAACATCAGATATCTTACCCGTCATATCCCTCATAATAATAATAGTAGTAAGAATTATAGTGGTAATATCTGCTATGGCTAGCACCCACAGAACATACTGAAATATAGAGAACATAGTTCTTAATAATAAATGTTTATTTTATTGTCGCCATTGTGCGTTGGATTACCATTAAAAAGTTGTTCTGGTATTAAAACCATTGTATAAATTAAACATTGTGTGGTCCGATTTGTTTTACATTGACTACAGAAAAAATTGAACTGGAAATCAGAGATTCTATAAATAACATCATTTCCATGATTTAACAGAACTTAATTTCTGTATTCTGAATATTTTGGAACATTTATTTGTATGGAATTGTGTATTCATTATTCCTTATACCATACAGCTGTGAAACATCAAAGGACGTTCCACATTTTGACTTTGGACACTATGCAAGGGGGTTATATAAGCAACCTGCACATAACCATCCGTAAAATATTGGATACAAAGAAAAATCACCTAATATTTGACATTTAAATAGATTGATATAGTGTATATTAATTGTGAAATATATCTTTTATAAATTTGTAAAAAATCGATGTCGTGAAAATTGAAAATTGTAATCTTTATTTTGATCTCAGTGAGTATCTACGCCACCGATCTCTAAAGTGTCTCTTTTTCATACCTTTATTTAATTGGCTAATTAAGGGATATAACAAAACATTTGCTTTAACACTTCTTTTCTTTACTCCAAAAACACGGCCGTCACTCGGCTAACCGAGAGATTGGTCGGTTAATCTATATTGAGTATGCGGCTATATCGGCGGTTGGTCTGTTAATTGGGTTGGCTAAAGTCTGTTAATCAGGTGTTATCGAGAAAATACTTGCAAGTTCAGTATGTTTCATTGTATAACTTTTTAAATATATTTTTTATCATAAAAATTATTCATGTCTGACAAAACAATTCAATGTACTGAATCCAGTGGTGTAATTATTTTTTTTTTCTAGCTTCGATAAACAATCAATAAAATGAAAAGGCGGGTTACTCATCAATAAATTTATACACATTTTACACACACAAAATGTACACAAAATGACAACCTGGCTGAATTTACTTGCATACAATACTTTGTTCATCGAAAAAAGACAGGCATTATGTTTGTTAACCATATTAAAATCATTGTGTGAAAAATCTACACGAAAATCTGTATTTTGGTGATATTAATCAATTTTTATTAAAAACCTGGTCTGTTAATGGGTCGGATGTATAAAACCCGGTCTGTTATTTGGTCTGTTAAGAGTTATGAATGGCAATGAAAATATAATTTGATTGCTTTATGGGGAGTTATCGGATCAAATGGGTAGGCTCAAGACGAGTGGCTAAAATATACGGAAACAACACATGAACAATGAAACATAAATTTAGACAATGGAAATTGGAAATTGATAAAAATGGTTTCAAAAAGTGTAATATTAAAGTAATATTAATTTCATTCAAGAATGGTTGCAAATATCATGTGAATTTTGTTTCGTTGTTATGAATGAAACCAATTTGTCATCTATATTTGTAACCAGTATATACATCATTTTTATAGTTCGTTCTTATGTTGTACTGTTATACCACTGTCCCAGGTTAGGGGAGGGTTGGGATCCCGCTACCATGTTTAACCCCGCCACATTATGTATGTATGTGCCTGTCCCAAGTCAGGAGCCTGTAAATCAGTGGTTGTCGTTTGTTTATGTGTTACATATTTGTTTTTCGTTCATTTTTTTTTTCATATATAAATAAGACCGTTAGTTTTCACGTTTGAATTGTTTTACATTGTCATTTCGGGGCCTTTTATAGCTGACTATGCGGTATAGGCTTTGCTCATTGTTGAAGGCCGTACGGTGACCTATAGTAGTTAATTTCTGTGTCATTTTGGTCTCTTGTGGAGAGTTGTCTCATTGGCAATCATACCACATCTGCTTTTTGTATATCAGAGATAAACGTCGTAATGTAACTAAACATCAGTAAGTAAAATATATTGGGATGCTAAAATATAAAGAATAGAGAAAGAATAATGAGAAAAATAAATAAAATGTAGAGAAAAGTGACATAACAATTTAAAGAATACAGAAATAAACAACACCCCCAATCCGGACCCTCATGGTATACACGAGAATCTGGACGCAGAATATAGAATAATAGATAAGGACAGTAGAGAGTGATGCATTGCTAAAAAAGAGAGAAAAATAACAATTGTTTAAGAATACAGACATGAAACACCCCTTTTTACTATTTAGACCCTCCAAGATGATTGTTAAAACAATTTTGGCATTTATTCCACATCTCCTTATTTTTAAATTAATAGTATAGACAACGATATCTATATAGATGCTTTGCAATTTTTGTTACTGTATATTACTTTATGTTATTTGAGACTGGAGTCCGATAAACATTGGCCTCCTGTCAACCGCTGAATCTGATAGCTCAGTAAATATTGTAAAGTGCAAACAAAACAAAATTTCAGGGGGAGGGGGTGGTTGAAACAGTAACGGATTGCGATGTACTCAAATTGGTGACAAATGCTAGAATTTTACAAGCGCACAACTGCAGTTCTCCTCTGCACTTATGTAGAAAGGAACTAAACGGAAAAAAATGAATTAAAACTTAAGCTAATCAAATGTAGCCGCATTCGCTTCTTTCCATTTACTTCTTTAGAATGTTTTGTAAAAAAAAACATATGATTAAGTAATAGAACAAAAGAACCAATTGGATGATGCTGACGAATTAGGGTTTAACGTCGAGTGGCAATTATCATGTCCATATGAGAACGACAACACGTTATATGTACCCGGTGTTGTATAAGACAGACACTTTCAGTCGGATTTTTGAACGTGCTTCTTTGAACAGACACAAAAATCAAGGCTGATTGAAAACGTTAATAATAAATTCTTGCATATTCCAGCGGCCAATCCATATCACGCTATATTGCAGTGACACACCTTTCAATAAAATGCAAAGAAAGTCAAAATAAAAATTCTCTTACTACAAGGATACTGTTGCACCGTATTGTCATTTTTTTTTTACTCAAGTGCATCTCATTCTTAACTTTTTTAATGGGAAATTATAAAGGTAGCAAAACTATTGTCGTGGCTAAATAACTCTTAACTGACACAATTTTAATTGTCCAACCCATTAACAGACTTTATTCTCCTAATAGTCACTAAAACGTGGTATTACTCACGTTATATTACAATTATGAAATATTTACTAATGTCAATTTATTTCTTAGAACCAAAGTACTATTTTGTGTCCTTTAAATGATATCTAAAATTGTTTGTTTCGCCTTTTATTAAAACAATTGCTATAAATACCACATACTTGCGCGACGCCTTTTAGTTTTACTGAAGTTTGCGCAGACTATGAAATGTTTTTACAGGTGGAAAATGTTCTATGATAGATATCATTTTGTCAGACACTTTTCTTTTTTTTATTTGGTTCTTATAATATGCCAAAAATCTGTATATTTAACAGAGTTTAACATTTAAATTGTGCGTTTTACTCTTAACAGACGTATAACCGACCCGATTAACAGACCAACCGCCCATATAGCCGCATACTCAATATAGATTAACCGACCAATCTCTCGGTTAGCCGAGTGTCGGCCGTGAAAAAGGGGTAAACTCATGAAGTGATCAAGCCATATCCTATGAATATGACTAGACGTATATTAATTAGAGACAGAAATACTAAGTAGATATATACATAAAAATTCAATACTAGTAATGGGCATCTTATATACTGTACATTAACAAATATGTTAACTTAAAGACCAATAATTAAACATAGAAATGGAGAGATGGTGGAATATAGATAAATGGCTTTGTCAGGGAGTTACGAGAGAAATTTCAATTCAAAACTTTATTTCAAACATTTTTTTATGTTTGAGTTCTGTAAATGAATGAACAAATAACAGCCAAGAAAAACAATAATAAAAACACATTTCAAAAGAGAACAATTGAAAGTAAAGGTATATTATTTAAAGATGGGTGTGATCTTAAGTTTTTCTATCTTTCAATCTTCCATTCAAATGAAATGATAGCATTTATACTATGTTAAATTTCCCTGATGCTGATGTTGGAAACAAACTCCGGTCAAGAAATATTTTTGGGAGGTTCGCTTTTTTCTTCAAGGTTCACGATTTTATTTGAACATTCAGTCACAGATAAATGTGTAACATGAGGTCATAATTAATAACATTACATAAACATGACGAAGTAAATATGTGGTATCAATAATGTACATATAGAAATATCAATAATATATAAATATATATTTCAACATTTCTAAACATATCACGATATTGTCTGTCACTTCCCTAATAATAACCTCTTTATGTATCCACTATTAATTAAGGCCTTATAGGTTGTTAAAATAATCTTTTTTCAAATCTAGTGATTACCTGAAAAGAGCAGTCCAAAGAAATAAAAGCAAAAATATCCAAAAAAGTCAAATACATCCATTTTGAAAAGAGTGTGTCGTCCTATATAATTTAAATCTCCGACATCATAACTCTATTTATTTACATACTTCGTCTTGTTGTTAAGACTATATTTCAATGGATAACCTCATAATTCGTTTAAAATGTTTAGTCATGCGATCTTTTGTCCATTTAAAATACATCTATACCTAGCTACTATTTATAAGACTACCTGTCACGAAATATTTGAAACAATGTATCTTGTAATTAAAACTTTACAAAAATTAGATCTTAAATGGAGCTTGGATGCAGTTATCATTAAACAAAACATTTTTATTCTATCTTCTTATAAAGTAGAAATAAGTGGAGTAATATAATCGTTTACACGTTCCTTTCACAGTATATTTACATATTTTAGATAAGACAACACATTGGCAATGTTTAAACGTACACAGTATTTACAATGGATCATAAATACACATGTAAAACTCTATTGGAAACGGCACGTTTCTCCATCATTATAATTTCTTGATATGTTCTTCAAAATCATGATGAAATATGGCATTTAAAAAAATTGCTATACTCTAGAAATTCTTGCGAAGGGAAAGCAGTGTAAAGCAATCATACTTAAAACGAATGTATTAAATAAGGGATTTCGGCCGTTTTCATGCACCTAAAACCTTGGAAACCATAAAAGTGCGTTCAAATTTGAACGCGCAATATAATTTGAGGTTTTTATGTGAAAAGGAATGAGAGGATCGTGAAACGTAAAAAATAGACTGCATGCATATTTAAACTAAAGGCTCTAACGAGCCTGTGTCGCTCTCCTAGGTCTATGTGCATCTTCAACAATCTATGGACACTCTCCAACATTGTGGACTAGAATAGAATTCATGACAAAACAAACTTTTTTGTTGATCTTGTATTGATGATAATTTTTTCTGTTTACATTTTCTTTC
Organism: Mytilus californianus; assembly: GCF_021869535.1. NCBI lineage: Eukaryota > Metazoa > Mollusca > Bivalvia > Mytilida > Mytilidae > Mytilus > Mytilus californianus. The sequence goes on from NW_026262581.1 coordinate 3,836,587, forward strand.
TATCTTCTTCAGTTTTTGCCCAAAACACAAAAAAGGTAAGAAAATCGTCATTTAAGGGTAATAACTCCTATAAAGACTACTATAACGATTTCGACGGAATTTTATCGTATTCGTAGATTTTGTCTTGCTAGTCATTTAAAGTAAATATAAGAAGATGTGGTATGAGTGCCAATGAGACAACTCTCCATCCAAGTCACAATTTGTAAAAGTAAACAATTATAGGTCAAAGTACGGCCTTCAACACGGAGCTTGTGTCTATCTATCTATTATAGTTTTTTTGGATATCAGACAACACCCAAAATGAGTAAAAATGGTCAATAAAGAGTAATAACTCCATTAAGAAGTTGGCTGACGATTTCGGCAATGAGCCTGTAAATCTTGTCTTGCTGATAATTTTTTGCCTATTTAAGTGTTTATTTATCTATTTTTAAGATGTCAGACAAAAACACCAAAAAATGGTAAAAATAGTCAATAAAGGAGACTCAATCGTCGGACGATTTCAGCCTTTCTACTTAATATTTGTAAATAGTGTCTTGCTGATCATTTTTGCTATTCTAAGTTTCTCTCTTTCTTTTGTAGTTTTCAATAAATAATAGGCAAAAACACTACAAATGGGTAAAAATCGTCATTAAATAACAATAACTCCAGAAAGGAGTGGTCAGAAGATTTCGATCGTGTTGACTTATTTGTAGATATTGTCTTGCTGATCAGTTTTGCTTATTTAAGTTTCTATCTATCTATTAAAACTTTTATGATATTAAGCAAAAAACGCAAAAAAATAGTTAAATATAGTCAAAAATGGGCAATAATTCCAATAAGGAGTCGTCGGACGATTCCAGCCATTTCATTTATACTTGTAGATCTTAGAAAAGATGTGGTATGAGTGCCTTGCTCATAATTTTTTTTTTGTTATTTCAAGTTTCTCTCGGTCTATTTTATAGTTTTCAAGATAATGGGCAAAAAAGACAAAATTGGTTGGCAGGCAGAGTCACCGGACAAATTTTTAAAACAAGATAACCATAATGATGATTGTGGCCAAGTTTGGTTAAATTTGGCCTGGTATTGCAGAAGAGAAAATATTTATTGGAAATCATTTAATCTACATTAGACGCAAGTTAAAATCAAATATAGAAAATAAAAGAGCGAAATAAATCAAATGAAAAGAAAGAGTTGAGCAGATCATCAAGATAATTTCTGACAGCTGATATAATTTATGATTTGTATATATTACACCACACATGTGTTCTTCAATGAACAGATAATTTGTGATTGATATTTTCACTAGCAAAAATTTACGCTCAAACCGATGTTAGAGGTCGTCTTGAACTTGCAATGTGGTGAAAGTTTTTGCCTGACTGTGACTTTGAGCCATAAAAGTGCTGTTCCTTTCCTTTTTCCATGTGCGGGTAGTGATTTAAATTTTGTGTCATGAATTGATACACCATATCCTTTCTTTCCCACCAAAACAAATATATACGAACAACCAAAACTGAAGTCCGCAGCTTTGGACTTAACTAATTCCTTCAAAACCCGGTCATATAAAACAAAGTATATTCAACACCCGTGCAGAAGTTAAAGCCTATATATAACGACTCTAAATCATCAAAGGTCATAATCAGTAAAAGGACGTAAATAACATTGGAATTTATGTTACACACTCGCCTGATAACAAAAAAAATAAACGGGGATTTTCATACAAAACTCAAACATGTGTGCCATACCGAGGTCCCAAGTGTAAGTTTCCTATAAGAGTCAGCAATGCCCAAAGACTCTCAGGCATTTAAACATTGGAATTAGAACCCTTGTACTTATTCTATGTTTATAGCACAGGCACACACAAATTAGTTTTAATCATACAATCACGGACCAAAAACACACAAAACTAAAATGCATAAAATGTTTTGTTGATTATAATAAATGAGTGCGATAACTTACAGCGATTTTGACAACATCAAAGCAAGACAAAATTGTGTTAATACTCTTTTTAAAAGTAGGTATTTTGGATATGAGTATGTAGTCATGACAACAGTGTAAACAGTTAGCACATCCTTGTACGGTACTGTTTATTCCTACATGGAAGTAATGCTCAAGTACATTTTCTTACAAGGAGGATATGTAACAGGTGATATTGTCCATTTTGACATCTATATATATGCAGAAAAAAATCTGAATAATCCGTTTTTTTTCTTTCTAAATAATACTTTTTCTCTGAAGTATGTTAATTTATCATATATGCGAATTCTGATTATTAATTTCACAATGTTGGGTCTGTAATTAAAAAAAATAACCCAATAGGTCTCTAAGTTAATTTTATTTTTTGAAATGTTGAATACCGTTGGAGTAAGTATACATAGTGTAATATAACAGCCGTCAATAATACTTTTAACATGATCACAAGATTTTAAACACTTAACCCTGTCAATTTGTTCAAATCCTTTTTGGATATTAAAGTGATTTAACATTATTCAAGTTTAAAAGTTGAACTTTCCTGACCGATAAATCCCTTAATTTTAAATTATTCCCATACAAGTTCAATAGTCAGAGTTCAAATCACAATGGTAATGGGGAGTCTTAGTACTTAATGTCCCTTTTTTGAGGAAATCGGCTACCTTATATACAGGGTTAATTTTCTTAGATTCGATTATTTGATATAGCTTCGGTTTTATAGACTTGCTGTCAAATTCGATGTCTATAAAAAAAAATGCAGAATATCATCTTTTCTTGAGTTAGATGTGGGATATTTTGTACCCTCAACACGGACACTGTTGTATTATGTATTGTCTATTACTACAATACTTTTTAGGGGGAAATCGGGAACTAACTGTTTCCCAACCCATTGTTTAAATAATTTACCATTCGTTCCTGTATGGTAATCTCGTCCCATCTGTACAGTCATACCCTTAAAACCTAAATCGCATCCTTTAAAAAAGAACTTTTCACAAGAGAGGCGAAAGATATCAAAGGAATATCCATACTCATAAGTCGAAAACAAACTGATAAGGACATGGCAAAAAAAAAGCCGGAAAAACGACGAAAAGACAAACAACAGTACACAACTTGTGACATAGAAAACGAAAGACCCCACCAAAAACCGGGAGTGATCTGCATTATACACAACAAATCTCTATACTTTACCTGGAGGTATTTTTCTATTTTTAGACTCATCATCACTGGTCAGTGTCAACCCGTCATAAATAAATAGGTGTAGTCTTCTTCACTTTTTTTTCTTAATTGTTCTTAAAAATTGGATACGTTGATTTATAGTGTATTTTTCTTTCAACAAGAGTTAGACCTTTCCTGTTTTTGTCAACCTTTTATTTCATTTACATTAAAAAAAGGTAGAAAAGCTTAGCCTACTAAATGAAATCATGCCGTCCTCCACTCTGATATAGGTGTTTGTATTTTGAATTAAATTTCATACCGCAACTTCACAAACATGATCTGTTGCAATTCATCTGGGACCATCTTAAAAAGAAGGATAATAGTAATTGTTGCGGTTGCCATTATTTGTGGGCTACATCGACAGTTTTTGAATATCATCCACAGACACTTGTCTCTGAAAAAAATTTCCTATATACCTTAATGTATATAGGATTTTTTTTTCAGAGACAAGTGCCTGTGATATGATCCGTTTTAAATGGGATGTCCTTTTCATAAAGTTCACAACTTTAAGATTCAATTAATTGTGTACACAATTTCAGTGAGAATAAGTTGGTTATAAGCAAGGTCTTCTGGAAGCCACAATCGAATGAAATGCCGAGCATGCGTAGATCTTGTCTATATACACTGCCTCTACATATCTTAGATCAGTTTGGTAAAGGGAATGTGGGTACACGTCAACAAAAAGAGAGGCGGGAAATACCAAAGGATATTCCAACTCATAAGTGGAAGAAAAACGGATTACTACATGACAACAAACGAAAAACAACGAAAAGACAATGAAAAGTCCACAAAACACAACATAGAAATCTGGAGACTTAGCCGCGGCAACGAAAACCTCACCAAAAACATGGGCTGATCTCACTTGTCGTGTTGCTCATGTACTTACAAATCGAATATAAGTCTAATTTGGTACTGTCAAACACGAGAAAAAGAGGACGGGACTGCGGTCACGACAACTGAAACATAGCCATCGTCATCTGTGAGACATTCCAAAACGGTCTTTCAGCGTTCCTGATGAAGGTAAATCCAGATTGTTGATAAAGCTCTTCAACTGTTTCGGTTCCTATACATCATTTGCTCTGAAATATTCGGTAAAAAGCACATCAGAGCTTATGTTTGTTAACTTATTATAATGCTATGTTTGTATGTTTTATGCTATGCCGATTCAAAATAAGTTTTCTATGTCTATGGCTTCGAGCTTACAAAGGGATGATTTCAACTTTGGTTTAATGGCTTCCTTGTATGCGGTAATTCTCTATCAAGGAAATCGCGATAGGAAACGCAAGCTCTGACATATCGTGTCAACTGGGAGATATATACTGAATATGCAGTGTGATAGCAACATAACAACACAAGATGGGAACATGCATGTCATGCTTGTTTGATATCTAAGAAATATTTTGGCAGTTTTTGAGGTAAAGGTCTTACAAAACTTAACGTTGATCAATGAATCATAAAAATGAGACCAAGGCCAGTTAAGTTGCCATTAGTTGAGCAAGAAATCCGAACTCTTCTTTCTTTTTGTAGTATCAGTGGCGACCATGTTTGATGGAAAGTGTATTTGTCATCCATATTCTTCAGGTTGATCATAAATGTATCATTATCCCAAAAGTATGAAAGCTATATATATGCCTTTCATCCAATTTTTCAAACTTGTTCTATTAGATATAAGAAGATGTGGTATGAGTGCCAATGAGACAACTCTCCATCCAAGTCAAAATATATAAAAGTAAACCATTATAGGTCACAGTACAGTCCTCAACACGGAGCCTTGGCTCACACCGAACAGTAAGCTATAAAGGGCCCCAAAAAAAATTACTAGTGTAAAACCATTCAAACGGGAAAACCAACGGTCTAATCTATATAAAAAACGAGAAACGAGAAACACTTATGAACCACATCAACAAACGACAACTACTGAACATCAGATTCCTGACTTAGGATAGGTGCAAACAAATGCAGCGGGTTTAAACGTTTTAATGGTACCAAACCTTCACCCTTTTTCTGAAACAATAGTGTAACATCACAACATAGAAAGACATACTATAAAATATCAACTGAAATAGCTTAACTCAATCAAAGGACATATTAACACCATTAAACATACACTGAACAAATAAATTTGACCTATGACACAATGTAAATACAAAATAAATAAACTATGGGAAGAATAATAAAAGTAACATGTTATATCGGTAAGAAATGTAAAACAATTAAAGAAAAACAATTGCTCGAACAAAAATATCAGCCATTTGCAAAAACTTTAAAAAAAGGTAAATGAAAATAATTTTGTTGTTAGGTATACGTGTACAGTACCAATAGAGAAAGGAAATATTTTTACAAAATAAATAATTTTGATGTTCATAGTACGAAGTGAAAATTTTTAGTTATACCAAACACTTATCAAAGCTGGTATATAGACCAGATATAACCCTGAATAACATTAAATAACAAAAAAAGCAATACAATTAGTATCAACAGGTCAAATAAGCAAGAAAGTACGATTTGAGAGTACTCGCAGTTACTGACAGCTAGTTAAAAGCCAAAACAATTAATAATAAAAATCATGCATCAGAGACTAAAATCAACTAAAACACATCCCAGGGATTTAGTATTTTAACGTCATGGATAGTCAAAGAAGACATGACTAGTGCAATGCCAAAAATAAATGTATCGACAGACAGTAGGATAGTTAGGAGTTTAACCTCTTTATAGATCTAAATGAACGTGGGTGTGTCTTTATACATCCCGCTTGAAAAAAATACAAATTTAGTTATGTTTTAATTTGATGATGACAAAATCGATATTAGTGCCAATGTAATCTATATTCAAAGATCTTATTACAACATTGGTAAGATAACCTTTACTAAGACCCCGTTCACACTAGGACATTTAGATCGATTTAAACTAGATCGGTTCACTTTAGATCGATTTAAGGGCCAATGTGAACGCGTTGAATCGATCTTCAATCGGTCTAAACTAAAACACCAAAAGAGGTAGTTTAGTTTGAATCGATCTAAAGTGAACCGATCTAACTTTAAATGTGAACGCAGAGATCGGTTTAAACTAGTACGAATGAATCGAAAATAATGTATGCGCATGTATAGCGGCACAACTATATCAATGGTTCGTTGTTTAACCCATATTTGTCTGTTAACAGACCTTTGTGTACATGCACGTAAAAACAAACTGAAAACATGTTGTCTTCGCTGTAGCATAAATATGCGAAATCTGTGTCTTCTTTTTTTAGTTGATTTTTTTCTTTTCAGGAACCGCAGTATTTCGTCGTGTTGTAACTTCGTTGCTACAGTTTTTTGTTTCAAAATCAAAGAAAACAGCAAGAACACCAGTATCAAAATTTGAACTTGTGATTCAAGAGAAACAATAACTTCATCCATTTTTTTTCAAGTGTGTGTATCAGTGTATCAACACATCAATTTGATAAATTAGTTCTATCTATACACAATGTTTACAATTTTACGGGTAATAAGGTCAGATCAATTGCATTTTTTATTGTAGTGTGAACGCACTGGTTCAGATTAGACCGATAGAGATCGTTATGATTATAAAGATAATGTGAACGCAAACTGGTTTTATTTAGATTGATTCAAATTAGATCGATTAAAGAAAAATTCGTAAGGGTTCCGCGGAACCCAGTGTCTCGCCTACTTTTGCTGTTAATCACAGGCTCAACAAAAATGAGGAAAAAAATTAATAAAAATATTCCTCTCTATACTATCTTTTGAATGTAAGAAGCTTCTGTCCAAGTTTGGTAAAAATCCAGGATAGTTTATGAATCTAATAAATTTTTTAAAATAAAAACTTAAACTGCAGACTGTTATGTAATGTTAACTGGAAGAAAAACTAAGTCCATTTATAAGTAAAATACGGAAAAAAATGGAACAAAATTTTAACAAAATTTCCTTTTAGATACTAGCTTTTAATCATAAACAAGCTTCTGTCCAAGTTTGGTACAAATCCAGGATAGTTTAAGAAAGTTGTTAAAATTTAAAAAACTTTAACCACAGAGTGAATGTAATGTTAACTGGCAGAAAAACTAAGTCCATTTATAAGTAAAATACGAAAAAAATGGAATTTTTTTTTTACAAAATTTACTTCTGGATACTATCTTATGATCACAAACAAGCTTCTTTCCAAGTTTGGTACAAATCCAGGATAGTTTAAGAAAGTTATTTAAATTTCAAAAACTTTAACCACAGAGTGAATGTAATGTTAACTGGCAGAAAAACTAAGTCCATTTATAAGTAAAATACGGAAAAAATGGAATTTTTTTTTTAACAAAATTTACTTTTGAATATTATCTTATGATCATAAACAAGCTTCTGTCCAAGTTTGGTAGAAATCCAGGGTAGTTTAAGAAAGTTATTAAAATTTCAAAAACTTTAACCACAGAGTGAATATTTGTGGACGCCGCCGACGACGACGACGACGACGACGCCGACGGAATGTAGGATCGCTATGTCTCGCTTTTTCGACAAAAGTCGAAGGCTCGACAAAAATGCTAGTGTGAACGGGGTCTAATAAGTATGTTTAAAGGTTCGATGAGTTTACACGGATCACATAGTGATTTCCGCGTTTTAAGTACAATATTACCGTAAAATTTAGGATGTGAAATACCGTTTTTAATCAGTTTTCTACAAGTACAGCCAAATTTACTAATCAAATCTTTGTATCTATGAAAGAACTTAGCAAAAGTTTTACGTAATTTATGGTAACGAAATCCTTGATTTAATAATTTACCAGTGATGCATTGATTACGTTCGTTAAAATCTATGACATCACTACACACACGGGCATAACGAACGAGTTGGGATATATAAACACCGTATGATGGAGCCAAAGGAACATCGCCGTCTAAAAAAGGAAAATTAACAATAGGGAATGAAAAATCGTCTCTTTTGTCGTAAATTTTCGCCGCAGTATGGAGTTTTCCTTTAGAGATTGAAATGTCCAAATCCAGAAAAGGACAACTACTGCTGTTTATGTTAGATTTAGTTAAAGTAAGTTCTATTGGGTAAATTTCGGTAGTATATTTAGAGAACTCATGCAGGATTATTTAACGAAAAAATATCATCTAGATAACGGAAGGTATTGTTGAATGTATCAACCAAATGTAACAATGACGTGTCTTTTCTGAGTTTGGTCATAAACTGAGATTCATACAGGAATAAATCTGCTATTAAAGGGGCGCATTTAGTGTCCATAGGAATACCAACTACTTGTCGATACACTCTATCGCCGAAACGTACATATATGTTGTCCAGGAGAAAATTTAAAGCTTCAATCATATCTTTACATTTCCAGTAAGTGTATCTAGCATACTTTCCTTTTTCGTTACAGAAAAAGGCTTTAACGAGTTACAGCAAATAAATTTGTAATGAGATTTTTCAAAAGACCATTTAATTAAATATGAAAACTTTTTCTTGATAAGATTGTGTGGAAGTGTAGTATAGAGAGTAGAAAAATCATAACTGTCAACAGAATTAAAAAGACCATCAAAAGCATGTATTTTATCTAAAACCTCTAAAGAATTTTTAACACTCCAAAAATAATTAATACCATTATTTTCATAAGATTTATTACAAAAGTTAATAACCAGTTCTTTGATAGTAGTAAGGGAGGTAGTTAGAAGCACTGATAGATTAGTAGTAGAACACTTACTAGATGCGGAGATGAAACGGAATTTAAATGGTTTTTTGTGCAATTTAGGTAACCAGTACATAGTAGGGACTTTCAAATGTTCGAAAGAGGCTTTAAGCTGGGTAGTGGCAGTGATATGCATTTTTGTATTGATTTTCTCCTTGTCATATTTTTGGAACATCAGCAATAATAATTAAGTTTAAATTCAATTGGCTTAGAAGTTTCAGAGGGAGGATTTTGTAAATAGTTCTTACTGTCCCTTTGGGCCAGGTGAGCTAACAACTTAAGATTTACAACATTCTGATGAAACTGTTATTTTACATCAGTTTCAATGAGCATCTTTGTCATTAAAGCATCCGTGTTCTTTATTCAGTCACTACAGAATAAAGAACCTTTCCATATATAAGTGTAAACTCTTTATAAAATCCCATAACTGATTACTTTTTGACAGACATTCTTACAATTTAAAGTTTTAAATAAGGACATACCCTGGTACATGATTTCAGCAATATATACCAACTAAAACAGCATTATATAGCAAATATGTAGTCTCAGCAATATAGACTAACTAAAACAGCATTATATAAACAAACATGTAGCCTCGGCAATATATACCAACTCAACCAGCATTATATAAACAAACATGTAGCTTCAGCAATATATACCAACTCAACCAGCATTATATAAACAAAAATGTAGCCTCAGCAATGTATACCAACTAAAACAGTATTATATAAACAAAGATGTGGCCTCAGCAATATAGACCAACTAAACCAGCATTATATAAACAATCATGTAGCCTCAGCAATATAGACTAACTAAACCAGCATTATATAAACAAACATGTAGACTCAGCAATATAGACTAACTAAACCAGCATTATATAAACAAACGTGTAGCCTCAGCAATATTGACTAACTCAACTAGCATTATATAAACAAACGTGTAGCCTCAGCAATATAGACTTACTCAACTAGCATTATATAAACAAATGTGTAGCCTCAGTAATATAGACTAACTCAACCAGCATTATATAAACAAACGTGTAGCCTCAGCAATATAGACTAACTTAACCAGCATTATATAAACAAACGTGTAGCCTCAGCAATATAGACTAACTCAACTAGCATTATATAAACAAACGTGTAGCCTCAGCAATATATAAACAAACGTGTAGCCTCAGCAATATAGACTAACTAAACCAGCATTATATAAACAAACGTGTAGCCTCAGCAATATAGACTAACTAAACCAGCATTATATAAAAAAACATGTAGCCTCAGCAATATAGACTAACTAAACCAGCATTATATAAACAAACGTGTAGCCTCAGCAATATAGACTAACTAAACCAGCATTATATAAACAAACATGTAGCCTCAGCAATATAGACTAACTAAACCAGCATTATATAAACAAACATGTAGCCTCAGCAATATAGACCAACTAAACCAGCATTATATAAACAGACATGTAGCCTCAGCAATATAGACTAACTAAACCAGCATTATATAAACAAACATGTAGCCTCAGCAATATAGACTAACACAACCAGCATTATATAAACAAAACATGTAGCCTCATCAATATAGACTAACTAAACCAGCATTATATAAACAAACATGTAGCCATACCAGGACAACAGTTAATCCTTCCCTGTGACTAAAGTAAGAAATACAATCAAAGAAATCATCTTTTATTTATTCTTGCTTTTATTTGTTGTGTTTATTGCTGCAGGACATACTTAATGTGAATAAAAATTTCACTAACAATTGTGCATCTTGTAAAATCAAAAGCAAAAACATCAGTCGCAATTCACATCAACTGTTAATCATACATTAAATAAATTATATACATGTAAATGCATTTTTGGCATACATGTACTAGAAAAAATTTGTCTCCAAATTCTAGTATAAAGAAATTCAATAGATTTGTTATTGAAGAAATCATACATCATAAGGTCAAAATTTTCATTTCTTTCTATGAAAAACTAGAGAAATCATTGCATGAAAAAAACATGCAAAATATCAATAGTCTACAACAAAGGTATCAAAGTCAGGACCTAGAAACACTAGAGATGAAAGGTCAATGAGTACCACGATAGTATGTAACACATCATCGTATTGTGATACGTCCATTTGTATTACATGTCTATAACAAAACAAAATAAGAATCTAGCCAATGCATACATATGAATGAAAAAAAAATACAATTTAACCTTGAGGTCAAAGGTAAAATGTTTGCCATGATGATATTTGATTTTTAGGTGTATGGTGTTATACTCACATGCCAAAGGAGTTCACATTAAGATGTGTGCTGAACAAAATACTATTTAGTAATTAAATTTCATATGGACATAAATTGATATTGAGAACCATGTCTCCATCTTCATCTCAGGATCTAAAATGTTCAAGTTTCATGTTAATCTAACAACTGCTAGCTGATGGAGTTGGGTAAACAAGATGTGTTCTAGACTCCATAAATACAAATCAAGTTCAAAGGGACATAACTATTGGAAAGCAAATTTGACTAGAAATATTTCATACAGGAATTTTATACACACCAAAATCTGTAATCTTGCAATTTCCATGTAATGGGAGATAGACTTGTTCCAAGATTAATGAAAGTTTCCATAAAGGCATACGTATCAAAAGGGATCAGAACTATGGTAAACAGTATCATTTGTTCTTGAACATGTTGAAACAGTATGTAATGTATAAACATGGGTGGTTAAAAAGATGATAAATTTCATTTATATCCCAACAAAAACTGTAGGGAAACTTTTGTTCACAAGGCAAGGAAGAAATATCCAAGATGTTGTTCATAACAAAGTAAAGTTAAAATACTTGTTAAAGTTGATTCACATATTTTTCTTGCTTTTAAAGTTATGCTTATAAAATGTCAAGGCAAAAAAGTACATGTTTACATAATGAATCTGGAAAATGTCTGCAATCTTTGACAAAAAATGTCCTGAAATTTTAGTAAAAATAGGATGCACCTTTGGTAAATCTAAATCAAGTAGTTTCAATCCAACAAATCCAGCACAACATAGGATAGACATTATAAATGGATATTTACAATCACTAGATGGAAATTTTTGATAGGCCAATATAGCTCCAATTATTGCTATGACTATATGAACTCCAAGTCCAATCTCAAACCCTACATCTGTATATAATGTCAAAGTATAGCTACCAACAGAAAATATCATACACTGAATGATTAAAATCAAATTCCAACCAGATGTTAGAAAATGTCCCCACACAAACACCCACATAAAGAGTGGGTATGTATACCATTGATCTAAAACAGCAAATTGTTGAAGCTGAGTTAGAATTCTTAAAAGTTGTATTGGACCATAACAACCAGCCATAAAATTGAATATATAGGATATATATGCATCAATTAGCGTGATCCTATTTGCTTGGAATGCTGCTGATGTATAAGCACACCAATATGCTCCCATTATAACATATCCAAAATTAACAGCTGAATTTAGTGGCATCTTCATCCATTTTGGTAACAGAGCTTTCATTCCTAGTCCTGGTCTCTCAGCATAATGTTCAATACCATTTTCTGTGAAGACTGAATCAAACAGACCTATGTAGACTAGGTAAAAAATGGAACAGGATGGTAAAATGACACTTAGAAATGCTCTGAACATTACTTTGTACATAGCAAAACCTGGAAATATACAAAGAAAACATATAAGTTAGGTAAATATTGTAAAACAACATTGACATTAATAGAGATTTAGAGCTTGATTTGGTACAGATATTTGTCTATTGTTGAGGACAAGATGCTAATGTCTGAATGTCATTTGGGGTCTTGTTGTGTTGTTGAGTTAATGTCTTCTTGATGCAAATATTGTTCCAGCAAGGTTATGGAGAAAACAACTACAAGTTTTTCTAGTCATCATCATGAATTGGTTGACTGTTATGCTGTGTCTGTGTTTTAAATCACAACAGACATGTGTTTGAGGCCTTAGATCTTTAGATACCAGAAGAGTCAACTAATCTGTAAATTAACATATTGTGTCTTTTCCCTATTTTTAAAACAGAGGCGAAAGATACCACAGGGACATTCAAACTCATATGTCAAAAATAAACTTACAACGCCATGGCAAAAAAAGTAAAAGACAGACAAACAACAGAACACAAAACACAACATAGAAAACCTAAGACTGAGCAATTTTACATTTTAATTGAGTGTTATTCGCATTGTGTGTGATGCATACATAAAAGGAGATGTTTACCATCTTGCTCAGTTTGAAATTCATGTGATTCTTTCGAGTTTTTCATGTTTTACCTTAATTTGTATTATATATTCTAAATGGGTTTACCAGATTTTAAAATTGGTTGTCTAATGTTGTCTCTAATACCCAACATCTCTTTTATTGATATTAAAAACAATAGACAAGTAATGTTCTGCTTCTTAATATTGAGGTGTGATTGAATTTTGAGAATTTCTTATAATTCAAAAAGACAAGAAAAGTTACGTTTTATTAACATGTAATTTGAAAACAAGAATATGTGTCCATAGCTGTGTGACACACCCCCAACACACACTATCACATTTCTGTGTTCTGTGAATTACAAGATCTTTGTCAAAACCCTCATTTGGTATATATAGTTTTAAAAGTTCTCATCATATTGAGCATGTGTATTAAGCTTCAATTGAATGTGACCACAACTGCATGTTAAACTACCTTAAACTAAAACTCAAACCTGGTATTAGAGAGGGAGTGACGTAAAGACACATCAGATGGACTAATAGACCAATTATCATAAAGCCTCTTGATAATTATGAATGGGGCATAAAAAAGTAACTTTATAGCAAAATATGTAATTTAAAATTTTCAACCAAAACTTATATTTTATATTTATGAAAAACAGAAATGTTGTTCATATAGCTGACTTCCAAATAAACATCTGAAAACCCTGTCCTGCATTCAGTACAACCATGAAACAGTTTTTTCATATCAGTGGGGTAGTACACAAAAAATAAATTCGCCTGAATAACATCAGCTGATTAACCTAAGCTTCACATGCATTCTCAATGTAATTTGTAGTTTCAAAATTATATTTGATGATGCAGTCCTCTACAGAAGAAAAAATAACCCAGTATAGTCTACATGTATAGGTACCAGGCCAGTGACAGTGCTACTAGAAGCCTCTAAAGTGTCTTTATCAACGTTTCTTTTTATCACACTTTTGTTTGGGACAAAACTTTAAATTTTCAGTGTTTAAAAACCTTATGTTCAAGGGTAAATAATGGGCTCAAGTAGGGTACCCCTAGGTCACAAGATCATGTTTAAAAATTGACTCGGGTCATTTTAAGCAAATTTGAAAGCAACTGCAATCCATACAACAATTTTAAAAACATTCTTAAAGGTCACAGGTCCTTTTGAATGAGATGTCAGGACACAGGGTCGCCCACCAATAAATTTTCCTTAAATATCAAATTTAAGATCTTACTATCAATTTTAGCAACATCATGATCTGTGGATTTTTCTTTTCCTAAAGAGTCTTCAACATTATCTGGCTTCACTCTTTTCCTTGTTGAGGTTATGTTTTCAGCCATTGTGTTGTTGTGTGTAAATATTTTCTCTAAAATGAAAAAAATAAAACTTTATAATATACATAATAAAATTCTAAACAACTAATTTCATCTTGATACAGTAATGCCAGTTTCATGTATGCTTACTGCATTTAATACAATTATTACTGTTGACATTTTATAAATCTTTTGTTTGTAGTGCTTTAGTGCAATATTACATGATGTACTTAGTTGTTTGTATTGCTTTAGTGCAATATTACATGGAGTACTCAGCTGTTTGTATTGCTTTAGTGTAATAGTACTGAAGTACTCTACCATTGTCTGCTGTTTGTACTGTTTTAGTGCAATATCACATGATGTATTCAGCTGTTTGTACCTTTTTTGGTGCAATATTACATGAAGTACTCAGCTGTTTTTATTGCTTTAGTGCAATATTACATGAAGTACTCAGCTGTTTGTATTGCTTTAGTGTTATAGTACATGAAGTACTCAGCTGTTTTTACTGCTTTAGTGTAATAGTACATGAAGTACTCAACTTATTATACTGCTTTAGTGAAATATTACATGAAGTACTGGGCTGTTTGTACTACTTTAGTGCAATATTACATGAAGTACTCAGATGTTTGTACTCAGGGTTCTAACTAAGGAATTTTGAAGGCGAGTAATTTTTTACCATATACATAATATAGAGTCGAGAAATAGTGAGAAGATGAAATTTAAATTATTTCAGTCCCCATGACAAAATAGAGAAAGGAAATGACATCAAGTTTTGATAATTTTTAAATTTTTGTCATAAAATGATGATGTTTGTGCTCAGTTGATACAGCATATTACAATCTTGATGCATCTTTGGACTCACCAGTTTTTAAAATGATGAGTCCAGACAGATTTTCACAAGTCCAGGACTCACAAACTTCCCTTTGCCATTCAGCTCATTGCCCAAATGTTCATTAATATCATCTGTCTCGCAACTTTTTTATGTATGGATAGTAAAATAAGGAATGATATATTCGCCCAAAACAAAGTCAGACTGTCATGAAATAGAATTTCTTTCATAATGTAAATTCTATATGGAAGAAATTTTCAGTAACATTTTTCCACTTACAGAAAAAGGATATAGAATATGTGTTCCTGAACAGAAATAGATATAATGGCATAATGGTATTATTTATAACAAAGTTTCCAGGGGAACTTCTGTTAAGCAGAACAAATATACTTTGACAAGACAAGCATATGATAGTCAGATAGTAGTGTTAAGCACATGTATGAAATGTACTTTTAAAATTAACTTCAGTTTTACACAGATATTTTTTTTAATCAGTGCAGGTATATTTGTACATAGTCTTCAACATTATACCCTAGGGTAGTGTAGGAAAATACCTGAAACTGGACTGAACTGCCATTAGTTTTTTTTTTCATTTTAAATTGTTTCACATTTTTCATATCGGAGCCTTTTACAGCGGACTGTATGGATGGCTTTTTCTCATTGAAGGATGTACAGTAACCTATACTTGCTTATATCCAGTCATTTGAACTCTAGTAGATATTTGTCTCAATGGCAATCATACCACATTATGTATCGTGATATTTTGTCCCAATCTATGAAAAAATGTCCAAACTCCAGAGAAGGACAATATTTCATAGATTTATAGTATTGAAATTTTGTGTCCTTAAAGAAAGGTAATCCAAAGTTACTTTTTTTATATTCATGATATTGATACATTATTTCATGGATGGATATTTTGTATTATGAAAGGGAGGTTATAAAAATTAATATTTTGGACAATGATATCATCAGAGTGTTTTACTTTATTGATATAATAAACATATATTATATGTCAGTACTTTACTTATCTTTAAACAGTATAATATAGTAAAATTAACATATTTGATTTTACTAATTTATAAATGCAAACCTGAAATTAGCTTATGATAAAATATAAGTTTGTTTCTAATATAAACTACTTGTCCTACAAATATATAAATTTGTGCATGCTTCATGCTTGTGTATTGAAGATGAGAGTTATTTGATGCAGCATTTCACTGTTGTACACGTATTTTCAAGAACAATATTCTAAAGATTTCTGAAACGCTCTTGTAAGCGTACTTTCATTCCGCCGTGTATTTATTCCGGGTAACTGTTTTTCACTAGAGAATATTGGATGTAAATAGTGTGAAAGCGTCGACCTAAATATTGTTGTTTTGTTTCTAATAGACCGGTTTATTGTTTACATAAATAAATGGGTTAAAATTAGAATGATTTTCAAGGAACCAATTTAATTAATCTGAGTCAATCCAGTAAATAATATTAATGATGATGAGGAAGATATTTTTATAACTCAAAATACTTTATCAATGATCAGAATATTGAGCTTGATATAAACCAAATTTATTGGACAGATTTGTTCTTACATAAAGTTTCAATTATAGAAACATCCTTTGATATTGACATACAAGATATGATTATATATCTAAGTCGACCTAAAAGCAAATACACAGAAAAACTTCAGCAATCCAATAAATATACATATTACAATAAGTGACAACTTAAAAGCATAAGATTTTATAGATTTGCATAGAAAAATTATTTAAATCTGATTCGTTAATAAGCGTTATTGTGTTATCGTGTGTCAAAATGAGTATTAATCACTTCATCAATGTATATAGATCTAAAGCACTAGTGTAATTAATCCCGGTATAAAATAACTAGTGCAATCATTCCGATACAAAAACACTAGTGTGAACATTCCTTGGATGAAAACTCTCCACTTTTTACATAAATCAATTATGCAAGTTTCAAATACACTAAAAACTACTATGCCACATTTTATATATATTTCCCCTTCAAAAAAACTCTTTATATAACCTTATAATGACTGGTGGATGTTTTACACTGTACCCAGATAGAAAAACCTAGTGAATTTATGTTGGTGGATAAAATCACTGGTGATTTTCTTCCTCCAGATAAAGTACACTGGCGGAATCAAACCACTGTTACACTCTCACATTGTCCATGATGTCATGCGTAAGATTTCTCAGGGAAGACATACTTTGATAAGAAATATTGTCATTGACAGTATTTCACTGTGGAATATTGCCGTGGGCAAAAATTCAATGAAATATTGCAGTGACTGTGAATACTAGGCACAGTATTGCACAGTGAAATATTGCTCCACATAAACCGGACAACATTTGATAGAGAAGCTAGGACACTATTTCATAATGAAATAATATCTGGCTGACAATATCTCATGGTGGACATTATTTTAAACAAATTTCTTGATTCCTAATAATTTGGCAAATATGGGGCATTTACAAATCACAAAGTTCATACAACAGTATCCACACAAACAACACATGCATTCTTACATACTATATTCTATTCTATACATATTACTTTATGTTACATTATAGATGACCCGTTGGAAATAATACTTCTTGTATCCAGAACTATTGCAAAAATTTATCTATCAGAAAAACTATTGTTACCCTTGAGTTAATGCAGTCCAACACAGAAAGGTTCTTTTTTGACCCACTCAACAGCTCAAAGGTGTTTTCCTTGTCTATTTTTAGAAAAACTGTAATCCGACCAGGCACCAGTTTTTCCACATTTTAGCTAAAAAAATAACATCCGAATAGAACTTCAACATACAATTTAAAAATGAAAGAGACATATGAAATTATTTTTTTTGTTCCCATTAGATTTACAATATATTTCTTTATTTACGTCCAATTTCGTCATGTGATATGCAAATTTTGTTTGGACATACGGGTAAGCAGATGCATTGTGGGTTAATTTAAATATGGCGGCACCCATATTGAAATGGAAGCGGCTAACAAATGCATCAGGACCATGCCCAAGACCTCGACATGGACACCGTGCAGTTGCAATCAAAGACTTAATGGTCATTTTTGGTGGCGGAAATGAAGGGATCGTTGATGAGCTGCATGTCTACAATACCGGTATGTTTTGTTTACAGCTCTTCGGAATAAAAAAATGGCAGCCATCATTGATAACTGTCAAATTGTAAGAATTTTCATTTGCCAACTCCTGTACTTCTGACAATGAAACAATGACAAAACAGTATCTCTTAATAAATGCTTTTGGTAAAGTCATATCTTTTGGCTGTTTGAAATATAAAAATGGAAATGCTCATTCTGTGAAGGAACTTTTTTGCGGCAAAAACAAAGATGGCGGCACCCTAGATATCTGCTTCATTTAATATTACATTAAATTTGAAATATTTCAATGTTTGACATTCTTTTGATGAATTGCAAAATTCAAAAGTAACTTCATTTTTGCCTTTGAGAAAGTAGGTATATTTATTCAAGTCTATTTTCGCGGTGGGAGAGAGGTTTTTCTCTCTGAACGCGAAGTTGAATAAATCAAAATGGCGGATTGTTTTGCTCAATTTATCGGACCTCCGAGAAGACGCCAATAAATTAAATTCAGAGACAGATTTTAAAAAAAAATTTATTTCCTCCTTTTTCAGAAACAATGGTATTTTTTATTTACACAAAATGGAATCATATTTTGGTTTAAAAAACACTACCGGAAATTACGTCATATTGATCCCATAATGTTTTTAGATGGGGTTCCATTGGGGATTTGGTTTTATGTCGATCTGGCCCTTATTTTAATTCTCACTAATTAGAGAAAAGAATATGAAGATAGCGCCAAGGAAGTTTAAAAACTCTGAAAGCAAATAAATTTACAGAAATATGTAAGTTAATACTTTTGACAAAGTTATTTTTTTTCTTGAAAAATTCAGACATTTCTAAAAAAAAATTGTAATCTACAGTAGCGGATCCACAAATTTTCATAAGTTTGGGTCTACTGGCACTGACTGCCTAAGAGGGGGCCCGCTCCAGTCATGTTTCAGTGATTCTGCCTCTGATCTATGGTGGATATGTTTTGATTGGCCCTATTTTGTTTGCCTTAGAGGGTCTGGATTGGGTTAACAACATTCAGAATATAGGGACTAAAATATATAAAGAAAGAAGAAAATTACCTAAGAGTTCAATTGTATTTGCCCTGTACCATGTATACAGATAGTTTTTATTAGAATAAACTATGGTCAAATTATAAATTTTTCAGCAACAAACCAGTGGTTTGTCCCAGCTGTTAGAGGAGACATTCCACCAGGATGTGCAGCCTATGGCTTTGTTTGTGATGGAACAAGAATTTTGGTTTTTGGTGGAATGGTGGAGTATGGAAAATATTCTAATGAACTATATGAATTACAAGCCAGTCGATGGGAATGGAAAAGATTAAAACCTAGACCTCCAAAGAATGGGGTTCCACCATGCCCAAGGCTAGGTAAGCAATGTGTTGTTGACTTGCTGTTTCATTGAAGTTTACACAAGGACTTGAACATTTCAGTTTGTGGAGGGCAAAAGATTAAAACTGACAGGGTTTTAATGAATTAAAATTGCAAATTCCATAGTAGTCGACCATGCAACATGAAACTTTCGATTCTGAAGTAAACCAGATGTATAAATTTGACTGTAAACTATGAAATGAATTTGGAATTACAATTCAAAACTTTTTCAGATTATCAAATTGCAGTTAATATTGGTGTATTTATTTTAAACTTGTAAAGTGATTCAATTTGATTGATAATTTTTGTACTCATGTTATTTGGCATGAAGCATGTTCCCTTTTACGATAAAAAATGGAATATTGTACTAGTTTAGAAAGGGGGATGCTGATTGCGTTAGTCACCTTTCAATCATATTGCATAGATGCCAACCATTACGGTTTGTCCGTAATTGTTACGATTTATTAGCCGAAATTACGGTGTTACGGCAACAGTCTACTTTTTACGGTTTCCGTTCATTTCCGGTCCTCAACTTTTTTTGTTTAGATAATGTTGTGATCATTTTGATGTTTGAGTGATTCAGAATATAAAACACTTTCTGGTTTCTCAGGACTTTCTATATGTTAAGTACGATTTATCCATTTCTTGTTAGATTCCGAATAGTTAATGAACGCATTTGAAATGAGTCCCCTTTCCCTTACTTGTATTCTCCTGTATTTGCTCTTCAATTGATTTCATGATGTCATCAGCAGGAACAAGCACTTCTGCAGCAAAGAAAAGAAAATTGAGACAACGTTTTCGTCCTGAATATTCCATTGAGTTTCCTTGTCTTATAAAATCAATTTAGTCAGGTCAGGAAGAACAGAACTGACACATGCACACGTCAAAATCTTTCTGTTTCAACTTTGTCGTCAATAATGGTTTTGAAAACATTCATGACCTCTACCAACAAAAAGTGCTACGACACACACATATACAAATAAACAATTGAAAAGTGCTAAGTCAGCAACATACCAGGCACTCCAGAATTAGACTTTAGTTAAACTATGGGAGGGAGATGGAGGGACATTTCAGGAAATTAAAATTTGTATTGACAGTAAGTTGAAACAGTTAATTTACATTTGTTAAATAAACAAACAGGTATTAAAATAGCCAACTTTTTATTACAAGTCTTTAGTCCTCACTTGCTCATCAACTTTGCATCGAGTTGTCAAAAATATAGTAAATCATTTGCCGGTCACTTTGCATCTAGTTGTTTATAGTATGATTATGGTAAAAAAAAAATTGACTTACTGTGATTACTGACAAATATCACAAATTACTGAAATCTTAAATTTTGTTTACTGATTGCATCACAAAGGGGTTGGCATCTATACATAGTGCAGTTATTTAACCAATGGTGGAAAATGATTAAACAGGTCATAGAGATCCCTGTGCTGAAGTTTATCTTTGTTTTTGCAAGCTATCTAGAAGAAGACTATAATTTCCAGTTTAACTTATCCACATTGGATCAAACTTTAACTTTATTATGTCTGTGAGATTTTTTTGAGAGCAGGTCAAAACAGAATTGACATCACAAAGTTTGATATGGGTTTTGAGTTATGCAAAGTGATACAGATACGATGAAGGCTTATACAGAATATTATAAGCACATGATTGTTTTATGTTATAACTGTCCAGTTCTTTATTATTTTTAGATTTACACATTGACAACCAGAACGATGTACATTACTGTATCACTATCACATGTTTACAGATTTTACTTTTGTTTAAACAGGACATAGTTTTACCTTACTAGGAAACAAAGCTTATTTGTTTGGTGGATTGGCAAATGATAGTGAAGATCCAAAGAACAACATCCCAAGGTAAAAAAAGTCTTTTATTTGAAACAAATACATGTTTCAAAATCTCATTGTTCAAAATCAAAATTGATTTGTAAACTTACAAAATGATAGAAACATGAATAGCCAGATAGCCTTGTGTGTAAATAAAATCTTATCTTCTATGTCTATAATTGAATGTTGCATCATTTTCATAAGGCACGTCTTTACAAAAAGTTGTGAAGAAGCATTAAACACATGAATTTGAATTCTCAAAAGTTATGTGGAGGTCAATATATTCAATACTCAAAATTATGTGGAGGTCAATGTATAATCAATGTTAAACAAATGTTTGTACAAGTTATATCAAGCTCAAAATCAGCTCAGTCGAGTATGTGTGTACCTTCTCCATTCTGAAATATGTGTATTTATTTGTAAACAAAACACCTCCAAGTATATTAAGAACAGTAAATCGTCTGATTTAAAGTGGCATTGACTAATGTGCATTGCGTATGTTTAGTACACAAGGCTTCTGTATGGAAACAAAGTTTGGTTAAGTGTACAACCAATAATTCATAATGAACAAGTATTATCGAGAGAGTTAAGTTATATAGATACAATGGATAAAAAAAAACCGTGGATTCTTGAAAAAGAAACCATGAGCCCAGAGGGCGAATGGTTTGTTTTTCATGAATCTACGCTTATCCATTGTATCTATAACTTAAACTATTGTGTTGATTTCTTTTCAAAATTTAAGCCTTTTCTTAATTAGAAGGTATTGTAAGTGAGTTTAAATAACCAGGTTATCGTGTCCAACGATGCATTGATAAATCTGAGATCACAATTAATTGGTCAACAAAACACAAATATAACACCTCTAGATTTTTATATTACCAGGCATATGAATATTATCTGTTTATACAAAATAAAGACATATTCGAAATTATTACTAATAAAATTGAAAATGGAAATGGGGAACGTGTCAAAGAAACAACAACCCGACCAAAGAGCATACATGGCATATATAAAGTATATATAATAAGTATGTTATCAAAATTTTTCTAGCACTCTAGGCATATCACGATTTTCTTGCATAGGAATTTGCGAACAAACCTTTGTAAAATTATGTAGTAAAACAGATGAAATCATACTATATTTATAAAACAAAAATTGACAAATAGAATGTAATCATTCTTGTTTCAAACATGTGAAATAGCCAATAATAATAAAAAGAAAAACCAGTAAAAACTCGCTATTATTACAAAAATATCCACTATAACATGCAAAATTTGGAAAAAAACAGGATAACTTAAGAATTGGAACAACAGAGAGAATACAGGGGTTCTAACCTAAACCGACAAATCCCTATCTTTGACTCACTGATTTTAACCATGCTAACCTCGCGGCTACCAACTCATACTATACGACTGCCTATTGTGTCTATATAAAGGTACAAGCCCTGTGTGTCCGATGAACCGATGTATATCAGATGTTCATTTAAATATATAAAATAGACATCTATAGTGTAACAAATTGGTAGCCGAGAGGTTTCGTCGATGTGTTGAAGTCAGTCACACATAATAGATTTCAAGGAAGGGTTCGATTCCCAGTGAAGGCATACAAAAATTAAAGGTAAGTTTTTAAATTAATTCCATTAGTGAACAGAAATCAGTAAATTGGCCAATTCGAACTTAATGAAATTAGGCACACAAAGGAAACAATTGAATATAATTTGGTGAGTCAATTTCAGCGGCAGATTAAGGAAGCGTTGATTCTAGAAAAAGAATCCACGGTAAATGAACAGGCTGACATCACCACAATGGTTTAATTTGTTAATATTACATTTTAGAACATTTAAAAGCAAGATGGGTGTCTATGTTACATACAAAATATCTTTAGACATTTAGCCCAAAACGTGCCAATGATTTTATAATCATTGTTAATGTTTCCTTTAATTATGTAATTGTTAATGTTTTGACATTTTGAAAAGATTTATGCAACAGGGCGTCAATATAACAATAAGGAGATGTATGTTTATTGTCCCCCTGGCAATGCCCTTGTTATTGCCCTTGGACAGAACAGATAAAATATGTGCAACGCTGGGGACATTGGAACTCTGTTCTTTTATATTTCTTATTTCAGATATCTAAATGATTTGTATACACTTGAAATGAAGCAGAACTCAAGTACCATGTCCTGGGACATCCCACCTATAGTTGGTCAGCCTCCACCACCCAGAGAATCTCATTCCTGTTGTGGATACACAGAAAAAGATGGGCGTCGTCCTCGATTATTGATTTATGGTGGCATGAGTGGATGTCGCCTTGGAGATTTGTGGCAGTTAGAAATAGGTAAACACAACTATAACATTATAGAAAATGTAACAAAGGGATATGTGGAGTATAACATCTATGAGACAGCCACCACACAATAACACAATACAAAAAAAATAGACATCCAGAGGTCAACATTATGCATGGATTGATTTACTTGAAATCTGGTAAAAATAATCTTATCTTTCTATTTCGAGACTTTAACTGTTGCAATAAAGAAATTATTCACACATCCCACACTAAGCTTTAATATACTTTGATCATATAAAATAAAACTAAAGTTTAACTTAAGAACTGGTACATAAAAGGATAACTGTTACTTCTATAAGAAAAAGTTGTTGAAGAAGTTTTAAATATTATATCAAGAACAGCTTCACCAAAGAATTTTTTCTACCATACAATCAGACATTTGTATAAATTTGATAATTCTATTTAACAGATACAATGACATGGACGAAACCAGTTATACAGGGAATCCCACCATTACCCAGAAGCCTTCATTCATCAACAGTTATCAGCAATCGTATGTTTATATTTGGAGGATGGGTTCCACTTGTAATGGATGATGTCAAAGTTGCCACTCATGAAAAGGAATGGAAATGCACAAATACATTAGCATCATTGAATTTGGGTAAGTGTCACACACACACACACACACACACACACACACTAAAAGAGAAATCATAAAAAGTAAACTTGTATGGAATGTTCCAAAATTTATAAGTTGTCACTTTTATTTAGCCTGTCAGTAATAGAAAAACAATGATGCATTTTCAGATCCAATGTCTACAATTGATAATAGGTTAACAACAACAAGGTAAACATAGAATTGTAATTATTTCAGTTACTAAAGTACAAAATGCTATGAATTTCTATATGATAGCTTTTTGTATGTTATATTAATAATGTTATAGATGTTAGTGAAACTGGATATTATTCCGTCACTTCAAAGTTATTCAATTAGAGCTTAAAAATCTTAAATATTTTTCTTCAGATACAATGACTTGGGAACCTCTTGCAATGGAGGTATTTGAGGATGCACTGCCCCGCGCAAGGGCTGGACATTGTTCTGTATCTATACATACACGACTTTACATATGGAGTGGTAGAGATGGCTATAGAAAGGCTTGGAACAATCAGGTATTGGTCACATTCTCTTTTATTCCCTATGAATGGTACCATGAGGTGCATCATTCATCTGTCATAAAGCCTTTGGTCCACACCTAATTAAAAAGCAACTAAATACATTTCACCTAAACTCAACTTTTATCGCCACTACTTCCTATTATATGGTGAAGTGTTTGGTTCTGACTTTAAAATGCTATTAATACAGTAAAGAAGAGAGGGAAATAAATTCCATGTATAGCTTCAACTACTTAGTGGATTCTGTTCAAACTGATTCTTTATCATGTTTATTGTGGAGTGTTTTGAAGCCTCAATATGGTTCTAAATTTCTGATTCTTTAGCAGATAACTTAAATAATCAATTGAATTTCTAGTTTACAGCATTAAAGTTCTCATTTTGTTTCAGGTTTGCTTCAAAGATCTATGGTTCCTAGAAACAGGTTTGTATATAATCTTATGTTCAAAAATTGTTTAACATTTTTCATTTGAATGTAGAAATGTAGATAAAGAAAAGCATATTTCCATGGAAATACTGGAAATAACCATAAAGGACTTCATACTTACCAGAGTTTTCACTAATTGCCTAAAAGTTGTTTTTCTTAATTTCCATTGCAATAAAAGTGTGTGATGATCATACATAAATATGGACAATTATTAACTATTATAATTTTGCTATCTTCCTTATTGATTTCTATAAACAAACTTAAATAAAGAAAATAGGAAATCAACTGAATGGTTTTAGGTCATAGCTTTATACAGGAACAGTAATATATAACTTAATGAACAATAGAAAGTGATATCTTATCTCTAGTTAAGAGTTTTGTAGGAAAAAATCGAACCAGAATCAATAATACTGATAAAAGGATGTTTTAAAGTGTGATTATAGTTGTTACATCTTGCAATCATGACAGTATCAAAATTAATCATCTTCGTAAAGGAGGAGAAGATTGAAATGTTTTTGCTATTAATTCCTTTTGATTTCCACCATTTTATAAAGATATGATACTCATATTTATATTTATGATGAACTATAATAGATCCAGTGATAGCATTGACTGTTTTTTGCATGTCAAGTTTTATAATATAGAGCTGGTTTTCAAATGCCTATAGAATTCCAGAATAATCTATAGATATACATGTAATATAGATTTAATATTATTTGTCATGTCTGAATTTTTTCATTTGCCTGACAGAGAATGTCATCATCATAATGCTGATAACATAAAATAAATGTTATTTACAATAAAGCCTCCCGCTCTATTGCATGTTCAGTAAGTGAAAGCTAGCACTAACACATTATTGTTATTTACAGAAAAGCCTCCAGCTCCATCGCGAGTTCAGTTAGTGAGAGCTAGCACTAACACATTAGAAGTATGTTGGGGTAGTGTACCCACAGCTGATGCATACCTGTTACAGTTACAGAAATATGACCTGCCACCAGCCCAGGCCCTGACCCCTACTGCTGTGCCTCAGACCAATCCACTGGCTAAAGCAATTGCAGCACCACAGCAAACTACAACTGTGGTCAGACCACAAACACAAGGTGAATTTCAGTTAAAAGTTTTAGCATCCATCTTTTACATATTCTTTTTCCTTTATCTGGATACGGTAAAATTCATATTTGAATATGTTTCAATATAGAAAAGTAAGTGAGCATAGAAATCAAATGCAGAAACAATATAAAGGAAAGAAGCAATTAAAATATCCTTTGTTTGAATTATTCTTTAGTGTTATATTTTGTTTTTTTTTAGGCTTATTTTTTCTACCATAGTAAAAACATTGCTGATAAGTAAATTGAATGAAATTTGATTACACTTTGGCATAATTTGTATATATATGATCTTTTGACAACTTCATTTCTATTTTTTTTAATAATTAAACAGTTATACAGTTTTATGTTCATGAAAATTAAGAATCTAGACTTGTTTAGATTAACTATGGATGAGAATCTTTGTATTGTGAATATTTTTTTTAATGGATTTGAAATTCATGGATATTTTTATATTATCATAAATTTGGTGGTGCAAAAACATTAATTGCAAGTTTTATTGATTCTGCATCAGTATTGAAAACTGTAGAAATAAAATATAAAATATTTCTTTGTCTTTCTTTTACTATCTTGTGATTCTGTCTTCTTGCTTTAGGAATAGCACACCTACGTGCAGGGGCTTTGGGTGGTGTTTCCATGACAACACCTCAAACCATCAGAGGTAGACATTACATTACTGCATGTTTTATTTTTAGTTCTTATGCAATTATTGTGGTGTAAGGATAGTTGTTTTTGTTGTAGTATGGTAATTGATAAGACATCTTTTGATGACCCCCCTATTTTTTTAATAATAAAACTGTGGTACCTTTCCAATACTATATGCATTATATATCCAGGAACCTCTATCAATGCCAAATACATGTTTAACAAATGTTTAACAAAATTATGTATAAAAGATGATAAACTTTATCAATATCAACCCCTTAAAGATTAGTATCTTATCAAAATCTAATGTATGTTAAAAATTTATCATGGTTTGCGAAAATTACTTCATATCCTGAATAGTCAAGAACTCGTACTTCAATAGATCAATAAAAGTCATATTTGGTTCTCAGACAATGCTTTTCCTTTAAGAAATTTCAATGAATGAATCTTTATATGACTGCATAGATAAAATTTGGCCGCATGGCATTTTTTATGAAAAGTGAATTAAGGGTTAAAAGACAAAATAGAGTTGAATAGTGTCTGGGATGAAGATAAGTTTGACAAACATTTGTTTTACATTATCTCAAATATGGACAGTGATACATCTGCTTAAATTTACAGTAGAAAAAGGTGCAAACTGATCTTGTCGGTAGTTTCTTTGACTTTTTATCTACCCATGGTTGCAAAAATGAAAATTAAACAAAAGGATGATACATTCAGGTCCATGAATTGAATTATAGTTCAACAGCAAAATATTTCTTTTGTTTTTATACGACCGCAAAAAAAAATTTTGTGGTCGTATATTGGTATGACGTTGGCGTCGTTGTCGTCGTCGTCCGGCGTCGTCGTCCGAATACACATTGGTTTTCGCACTCTAACTTTAGTTTAAGTGAATGGATCTCTATGAAATTTTACCATAAGGTTCAATACCTCAAAAGGAAGGTGGGGATTGATTTTGGGGGTTATGGTACCAACAGTTAAGGAATTAAGGGCCAAAAAGGGGCCAAAAATAAGCATTTTTGTAACTTCCAGACATGACTTGTGTGTTAGTGTATGGATCTCACAAGGTTCCATATCACAAAGGGAATGCTGGGATAGAATTTGGGGGTAATTGCCTCCAAATTTTAGGAATTAGGGGCCAAAAAGGGGCAAAAAACAAGCATTTTTCTAGTTTCATGACAATAACTTGTGTTCAAGTGTATGGATCTCTCTGACATTGTTCCACAAGGTTCCATATCTCAAAGGGAATGCTGGAATTGATTTCGGGGGTAATTGCCTCCAAATTTTAGGAATTAGGGGCCAAAAAGGGGCAAAAAACAAGCATTTTTCTAGTTTCATGACAATAACTTGTGTGTAAGTGTATGGATCATTATGAAATTGTACTACAAGGTTCCATATCACAAAGGGAAAGCTGGAATTGATTTTGGGGGTAATTTCCCACAACGTTCAGGAATAAGGGGCCAAAAAGGGGCCAACAATAAGCATTTTTCTAGTTTCCAGACAATAACTTGTTCAAGTGTATGGATCTCTCTGAAATTGTACTGCAAGGTACCATACCACAAAGGAAAGGCTGGGATTGATTTTGGGGTTAAATCCCTAGAAATTTGAGGAATTAGGGGCCATAAAGGGGCAAAAAACAAGCATTTTTCTAGTTTCAGGACAATAACTTGTGTGCAAGTGTATGGATCTTTATGAAATTGTACTGCAAGGTTCCATATCACAAAGGGAAAGCTGGGTTTGAGTTTGGGGGTAATTGCCGTAAATGTTTAGGAATTTTGGGCCAAAAAGGGGCCAAAAAATAAGCATTTTTCTAGTTTCCAGACAATAACTTTTGTTCAAGTGTATTGATCTCCCTGAAATTGTACAGTAATCATACATGTGAACCTCCCGAAGGGAATACAATAATCCCGTTTTCAGGGGTCTCCTCCCGACCTCCCGTTGAAGACAAAAAAATCCTGTGTATGAAATATTTCATGAATGAAAAATTTCAGCCCAACATATCTGGTGTAACTGACATTACCTGAAGTTATATTTTACCTGTAAATCAATTAACATGATAATTATATGGCTTCACTTGTCACCTTGGGTGTCAAACATACTGGTAATCGACGATTTTTTACATCAGGCTAACTGCCGTTGTGTAATAAAACTTTGTATATTTATAAATGAATGTTGGGTTACTTCCCTTGATTTATCCTGTTTTAAGTTACTTTCCTTTAAATAATGTAAATTTTTAAAAGAATATAAATAAAATATAAATTGAACAAATAATCATAAAAGGATGGTAATTAAATGATTTTAAATGTCTTAGGACAAATATAAAAATAATAATTTGAAAATTATTTGAGGGTTCTATACTTCCTTTCAAGGCTTAAATTGAAATTTATATATTAACTATGACCCATGAATCCAGTTTGAATGTGTTACTTTTCATGCATTAAAAATCTACTTGCATAAAGATTAAAATAAAAGATCTACTTGCAGATAGATAAGCAAATATTCTGATTGCAATGAATAATGGAAAAAAAGATATGACCTAAAAAATTTAAAGAACATACTTAAAAAGAAGAATGTTAGATTGAACAAGTTGAAAGTTTAAAAAGATAGAGAAAATTTATAAGTACAAGGGTACTATAAACATAATACATTCGGATGGAAAGTTGAAGAAAGCACACTTTAACAGACAATTTCTACAGCACACGGTTACATTTACGACAGAATTTATGTCGATTAAAAACCTCCTGATCTGAGTCCTAATCTCCTGACCAAAATTTCCCAAACTCCTGATCTTAGTTTCACAGTTCATCATATGTACTGCAAGGTACCATACCACAAAGGGAAGGCTGGGATTGTGTTTGAGGGTGATGAATCATAAGGGGGTTCAAAAAATTTTGAGGGGAGGGGGATTTTTTTTTCCTTTTTTTTTCTTTGAAATTTTCCATTTTAAATTGGTTATTTCTGATTTATATATAAAAGCAAATAATAATGATATGGTTTGAATAGATAAATTAAAATTTTTTAAGTTCTTAGACCACATTCATTCTGTGTCAGAAACCTATGCTGTGTCAAATATTTAATTGCAATCCAAATTCAGTGCTGTATCAAGCTTGAATGTTGTGTCCATACTTGCCCCAACTGTTCAGGGTTCGACCTCTGCGGTCGTATCAAGCTGCGCCCCAGCGAAGCATTTTATTAACTTTTATTTTTCTTTTGAAAATTGATGAAAGGTATCAAATTTTAAATTTTAATAGTGCTTGGTTAAGTGTTCTTAGAACACCATATTTGTTTAGATAGCCTTAATAGATAAAAACTGTCAGAAGTTGTATGATTACAAAAATTATCTAGTCATTACATACATTTTAAAAGAACTGCAAGACTAGTTTTGTCATGGACTATATATATATGTACATATAAACTAAAGCTTTGCATGTTAACATGCTTTAACAGATAAAAAAATATTCCATGTTGTAGCATGATAGAGCTTTACTGTATGTTGTATCATGTCCAATTGCAAGATGTAAATTGATCTAGGTTCATTTTCCATCCTTTTTATGCCCGCCTTAGTGGAGGGGGCATTAAGTTTTACCCATGTCTGTCTGTACGTCCATCCATACATACATCCCAAATTTGGTTTCTCTAACTTTAGTTTGCCTCTACCAAATGTATGAAACTTATACACAATGCTTATTACCAGAAAACACAGATTAAGTTTGAATTTTGGTGGTGTCACTTTTGCCGTTCTTGAGTTATGCCCACTTACAAATTGTAAAAATGCTGAATTTTATGTTTCCGTTCTCTGATTTTAGTTTGCCTCAACCAAATTTTATGAAACTCATACACAATGCTTATTACCACAAAACACAGATCAAGTTTAAATTTTGGTGACATCACTTTTACTGTTTTAGAGTTATGCCCCTTTACAAATGGAAAAATTGCTTAATTTTTTTTCTGTTCTCTAACTTTAGTTTGCCTCAACCAAATGTTATGAAACTTATACACAATGCTTATTACCTTAAAACACAGACCAACTTTGAATTTTGGTGGCGTCACTTTTGTTGTTCTAGAGTTATGCCCCTTTACAAATGGAAAATTGCTGGATTTTTTGTTTCGGTTCTCTAACTTAAGTTTGCCTCAACTAAATGTAATGAAATGTATACACAATGCTAATTACCACAAAACTCTGATCAAGTACAAATTGGGTAGCGTCACTTTTACAGTTCTTGAGTTATGTCCCTTTATAACATTATATGCAAGCAGGGGGCATCATCTGTGTCCCATGGACACATTCCTCATTTATTTCGTATATGATGTATTTGATTGATCTGTAACCATGATTAAGCAGTGGATGGCAATTCTATACTCAAGGCTTGTTTTATTCCTTAAAAAAACAACAAATTACATTACAGTCTTCTAGTCACTTTGTAAAACACCTTCTATACCCTGATATTGAATACTATTTAAATCCAATGTTTCAAATTTAATTTAAAATATGAATTTTGTAATAGGTAAAAAAAGCAGAATTTTCAAATGTAGCGGGAAAAAATGTATAGAGTTTTATTTGAACATTTACTGTGATTTTCAAGAGTGAAATTTAGACATTAGGAGTATTAAATGTTTAACTTTCCAGCCAACTAAGAGAAGTGTTTTGCTGTGAAATTGTTTGTGAAATCAGTAGCAGATTTTATTAATAGTTATGTTTGTGTTTAGTTACAGCTGTGGCAGCCAGACAGAAGACACCTATCACTGTTAACCCAGCAACGACAGCCATACGAGTAGCTTCTCCACATATTGTAAACCTGACACAAGCTCAGAAAGCTAACATTGTCACATCAGTAAGATTTCATATATTTTTTCAAACATTTTTTAAATTGTCTCTTTGTTATAAACAGTGTTTTATTCCTACATGAGAATGAAAAAAAACAGGTTAAAACTAAATTAATATCAATTTAGCTGGTGAAATAAAATCATCATAGATACCAGGATGAAATTTGTATTTGCGCCAGACGTGCGTAAAAGATTTCTATGGAAGGCAAAGAAACCAATATTTAATCATATAAGTTAAGCTAACTGACAGATGTAAATAGAGATAAGTATAATTTAAAAAAAAGTTTTTTGACATAGCTTCATATCATATTTCAGTCTAGTGGAATGACGGGCATTGCAGCTCTTGCTGCTGCTGCTGCAGCCACACAGAAAATACCTGGCACAACAGTATCTACAGGTACTCCACAAGTTCCAGGGATTAAAGTGGTAACACCTACTATTGTTACACCTTCAGGGATGAAAGTTACACCTGTACAGAGTAGAATAGGTATGTCTGATCTTATTAATAGTCAAATGAGAAATGCAATTTATGGTTGTATATATCAACCAACATCAGAAGGCAGTTCCAATATCACTGTATGCTTTTTCATAGGGTACAGGTAAACATGATTAAGTTTTTATACGACCGCAAAAAAATTTTTGTGGTCGTATATTGGTATGACGTTGGCGTCGTCTGGCGTCGATCGGCGTCGTCCGAAGACGCATTGGTTTTCACACTCTAACTTTAGTTTAAGTGAATGGATCTCTATGAAATTTTACCACAAGGTTCAATACCACAAAAGGAAGGTTGGGATTGATTTTGGGGGTTATGGTACCAACAGTAAAGGAATTAGGGGTCAAAAAGGGGCCAAAAATAAGCATTTTTGTAACTTCCAGACATGACTTGTGTGTTAGTGTATGGATCTCTCTGACATTGTACCACAAGGTTCCATATCACAAAAGGAATGCTGGGATTGATTTTGGGGGTAATTGCCTCAAAATTTTAGGAATTAGGGGCCAAAAAAGGGGCAAAAAACAAGGATTTTTCTAGTTTCTGGACAATAACTTGTGTTCAAGTGTATGGATCTCTCTGAAATTGTACTGCAAGGTTCCATATCACAAAGGGAAAGCTGGAATTGTGTTTGGGGGTAATTGTCGAAACGTTTAGGAATTGGGGGCCAAAAAGGGGCCAAAAATAAGCATTTTTCTAGTTTCCAGACAATAACTTGTGTTCAAGTGTATGGATCTCTCTGAAATTGTACTGCAAGGTACCATACCACAAAGGGAAGGCTGAGATTGATGATGGGGGTAATTGCCTCAATATTTTAGGAATTAGGGGCCAGAAAGGGGCAAAAAACAAGCATTTTTCTAGTTTCAGGACAATAACTTGTGTGTAAGTGTATGGATCTTTCTGAAATTGTACTACAAGGTTCCATATCACAAAGGGAAAGCTGGGTTTGAGTTTGGGGGTAATTGCCCTAAACGTTTTGGAATTTCGGGCCAAAAAGGGGCCAAAAAACACATTTTTCTAGTTTCCAGACAATAACTTGTGTTCAAGTGTATGGATCTCTCTGAAATTGTACTGCAAGGTACCATACCACAAAGGGAAGGCTGGGATTGAGTTTGGGGGTGATGAATCATAAGGGGGTTAAAAAAATTTGGGGGGGGGGATTTTTTTTTTTTCCTTTTTTTTCTTTTTTTTTCTTTTAAAATTTTCCATTTTAAGTTGGTTATTTCTGATTTATATTTAAAAGCAAATAATAATGATATGGTAGGAGAAACACACCAAACAGGAAGTGTAAATTATTATATAATAAGTATTGTGCAATAGCAAGAAATTTTCAATTGCACAGTATTGCACAATAGCAAGAAATCTTCAATTGCACAGTATTGCACAATAGCAAGAAATCTTCAATTGCATAGTATTGCGCAATAGCAAGAAATATCCAATAGCACAATATTGCGCAATAGCAAGAAATTGTCAATTGTACAGTATTGCGCAATAGCAAAAAATATTTAATTGCACAGTATTGTGCAAAAGAAGATACTTCGTATAAATTGCTTATTTCTTGACCAATTTCAATGGGGTTTTATTCTTGAATTCTTGGGGTTCTTTAATATGCTGAATCTAACCGTGCATTTAGTTTTTGGATTTTGGGCCCCGTTTTTAAATTGGTCCACATTGAGGTCCAAAGGGTCCAATGATAAACTTTGTTTGATTTCATCAAAAATTGAATAATTGGGGTTCTTTGATATGCCGAATCTAACCGTGTATTTAGATTCTTAATTTTTGGTTCCGTTTTCAAATTGGTCTACATTAAGGTCCAAAGGGTCCAAAATTAAACTTAGTTTGATTTTAACAAAAATTGAATTCTTAGGGTTCTTTGATATGCTGAATCTAAACATGTATTTAGATTTTTGATTATGGGCCCAGTTTTCAAGTTGGTCCAAATCGGGGTCCAAAATTAAACTTTGTTTGATTTCAACAAAAATTGAATATATGGGGTTCTTTGATATGCTGAATCTAACCATGTATTTAGATTTTTGATTTTTGGGCCCCGTTATCAACTTTGTCCACATTGAGGTCAAAAGGGTCCAAAATTAAACTTTGTTTGATTTCATCAAAAATTGAATTCTTGGGGTTCTTTGATATGCTGAATCTAACCATGTATTTAGATTTTGGGTATTGGACCATAATAGGTGAATGTCCAATTTAAAATTTTTAAGTTCTTAGACCACATTCATTCTGTGTCAGAAACCTATGCTGTGTCAAATATTTAATCACAATCCAAATGCAAAGCTGTATCAAGCTTGAATGTTGTGTCCATACTTGCCCCAACTGTTCAGGGTTCGACCTCTGCGGTCGTATCAAGGTGCGCCCTGCGGAGCATTTTATTTAACACTAGTGTAAAAGCTAGAGGAAAAATACATACAGTTCTGAAAATTTGAATAAAATTGCGGTTCAATTGTTTAAATCTGTTGTCATAAATTATTAAATGACTCAATTTTTAGGTCAGCTTTTGTATTTTTTCAATATCAGGAACACCTACTCAGACAGTGAGAGTTGCTACGCCAGGAACCACCATATTGAAATCTACACCAGGATCAATACAACAAACTATAGGAGGAAAACAAATCATCACAGTACACAAAGCAGGTGGAGGGTCATCAGGGACAGGTCATCCTCAGATTGTAACACTTGTTAAAACAAATCAAGGCATGCAAGTAGCTACGGTAAGAATTACAATTTTTATATAACCACTAAATGGATTTTTTCTTGCATTTACGCTATGTAGATAGATATAA
Source organism: Mytilus californianus (assembly GCF_021869535.1). Lineage (NCBI taxonomy): Eukaryota > Metazoa > Mollusca > Bivalvia > Mytilida > Mytilidae > Mytilus > Mytilus californianus. The sequence goes on from NW_026262581.1 coordinate 3,871,870, forward strand.
GTATTAATGTGTAGTAGAGGTCCAAAAATGACCTAATTTTTCAGTAATGACATTTCAGCATCTTTTTCTGAGATGTTTTTGATGAACAAAAACATGAGAAGTATATATGAAAATATTACTAAACATTAATGCCATACTAACGATCTTCAATCAGATAAACATTCCATATCAAATCTATAAAAATAACATGTGTATGTACATTTGTAGATGAGGGGGAGACTACATGATTTGTAATGACAAGTTTTAAATGTGTTTGAAGTTAAAATCTGAATTTCACTTAACTTTTTATTCAGACCAAAGGACCTCTGCCACAAGGAGCCACTATTGTCAAGTTGGTAACCACACAAGCAAGTGGCACTCATGGTAAACAAACAGCTATTATTACCACCAGTCAGCCTGGGCAGACACCTTCTACTATTTTAGGAATTAACAGTGTACAACCACAGGTAAACAGTTTTACTATGTTTTTTTTTTTCAATAAAAGTTCAGTACATTGGTACTTTCTTAGATCTTCATAATGGATGTATCTGGTACTTTCTTATATCTTCATAATTGATGTTATTTTACTGGCATGCAGGTGTCTTCTGAGGACTTTTTTCTTGATACTTGAAAGTGTTGTTCAAGAAATGAAAGCACAGGGGTCAGAGAACACTTTTTATTCTACCTGGCCTTGCATAAATCCAATTGATTATTTCCTAAAATTGTTATGTCTGACGTTTTGAAATAGTCCCAACCCATCTAACTTTAAAAGAAGTGCCTTCCCCTATTACAATCCATTCTGAAACAGCCCCAATAAAACATAGATGCCAACCTTTACGATTTTTCCGTAATTTTTCCGAACTTTGAACCAAAATTACAATATTAGGACTAACAGTGGACTTGCTACAGATTTTTGTTCATTACTTGTCTGAACCAGTACCCTGTTCAGATAACATTTTGATCATTGTGGCGCTTCATTTTTGGTTATAGTTTTGTAACAATAAGTGCTTGAAAGATTTAGATTATTAAATTTTCTGGTTTCTCATGAATATATATAGTAGAAATCGATCTATCCATTTCTTGTTGGATTCTGAATAATTAATAAACACTGCAAATGCAATGTCGTACGGAACAATTGAATTTCTGCAGTAAGGAAAGAAATCAGAAACCAGGACATTATTCCTTTTGCAAATATTTTGTGAAGAAGGCTTCCATTGAGTGCAATGGACGTGTTCCTCACTTGCTCATCAACATTGAATTGTAGTTGTCATAAATATAGAAAGTCATTTGTTTGTCACTGTGTGCCTAGTTGCCTGTATGATTATTATCAAATTTTATGGAAAAAATATTATTACTGAAAAAAATCATACATTACGGAAATTTTAATACTCTTTTACGGATTGCAACAAAGTGGGGTTGGCATCTATGATAAAATTTCAAACTTTCAAGATAATTATTCAAATATCATCAATTAAAGCAGGCATGGCATTTCAGTGTGTCAACTCTTGATATACTTCCTTTATTTCCATCTTATTGTATGATATTTTTAATTTTCCTTTAACAGCAAGTATCATCCAACACTAGAACAATAATAAAGACCATTCCTTCATCAATGTTGTCAATGGCCAAGGCTGGGACAGGTACTGTAACAACACAAGCTGGATCTAAAACAATCGTGATTGCAGCACCAAAGGGCAGTACTTCAGGTCTGTCTGGAAACCAGCATAAAATAATCACATCAATGCCAAAGTTGGGTGGCACTGGAAATACTCAGTTCATTGTTGTTAGTCCACAATCATCTCAGGGAATATCCACGTCAGTTACTGGTAAGTCTATATCATAGTGTGTATATCACTGTATATGGAGTATTTATTAAGTGGATGTTTATGTTATAATTTTTGTTATCCAGTGTTTTGCATCCACGCTTCATTGAATATCCATGCTGATTTTAAAGGTAGCAAATTAGCCCTGTCAATTTCCAATATATAAATATAGAAGTATATTCAGGAAAAATAAACAATTATCAAAATTCTTGATTATGAATGTATACCTAAAATTGCATCACTGCTTCAAATAGCATGCACAGTGAGAGAAATCTTTATAATCTCAATCAAAAACTTCAAATGTTAAAACTTAAAATTGCTTGTGTTTAAGACGGATCAACACTTGATCGATAATATTAGACATATTGACATGCAGTGTGCAAAATGTTGTCGCTCTTCTGTAATGGAACATAATAACTAAGGGCTGAAAATAATTTCTTGTTGATTTGTCAGTAGAATATGGTGAATGTATGTGGATTGCTGTCTATATAACATACTACAAATCTGCCTTTAATTATAACTGTAACCAGGAAATGAAAGATTTTTTCCAGACATCTCTTAAATTCAACTGCCAAAAAAGAATTAATAATGATTATGAACTTTAGAAGAGTCCTGGCCTTGTGGTCACAAAACTTTGGAGTACGATTATCGTACTCAGACTCAGAATTCAACCAATCAAAATGCTTGATTTGGTGTTAAGAGCACAAGTTTTAATAGTACTCCCAAGTACTGAGTCAAGTTTTATGGCCGAGAGTCCTGGTCCTCAGACGAACTTTTAGCCACTGTTTCTAGTAAAGTAAACACCAATCAATCAATCTAGTTATCTTGTGTTATCTAAATATAAAAATTTTAATCCCAATTTTTTTTTTTATTCTTCAAATAATAAAAAGCCTTGCATAATGTTTTTAAACAAGTAATTCATTTTCCAAATTATGAAATGTTGTATTAGTCTGAGAAATTACACTTTTTTTTCAGGAAAACCATTATCAGTGACTACGCTTCCAGCAGGAACACAGCAACACATTATATCGGGATCACCATTAGCTAAACCAGCCATCAATATAATTTCAACACAAGGTAAAAATATATCCTGTATATGTATATATATGTACTTTTTTTGGCTGTGTATTAACTTTCATGTATTTCGCAGTAGGTATATTTATGTGAAAATAAATACATGTGAATACAAATACTGTTTATGTAGATATAAAAACCATTAAATTACATCTATTTATTACTGTACATGAATGTTTACCTGTTAAAACAAAAGTGATCAATACAAACAACCAATTAAGGATAAAGGTCAAAACGTAGCAAAAAATGACCCAAGGCAAGCAAATGTGTCACCTTTATTGCAAAATATACAACCTATCGGGCAATACCTCTTTGATCCTTGAAAAATGGTTATTTTGTAAACAGTCACACTGATTTATTTCAGTTAGTAGAGCAATAGAGGAGGGATGTCAGCCCAGGTGCCGTGTGCAAAAACTTTTCAGGTCACATGGTTCAATTTCAGCTTCTGTTTGGCAATTTTAAATATTGTAAATGATTGATTTGTTCATGTTTTAATTTCAAATATATTCTAATGCAATAATGGAAAATATAGCAAGTTTTAACATGGAAAGATTTATTGATAATCCAAAATCATTTTTACATAAAAAAAAAATTTAATGTAATTTTTACTTCTTTTGGGCAAATTGTATCTATAAAGATTATGTTCCGTAATGGCTTGAATTTTTATTCGAGGTCTGTGAAAATACAAGGCACAAGTTTTTGTTAATATTTCATTACTTCGCAAGCAAAAAACATCAAAATTTATAACAGTTAAAGAATAATTTTCAAACAGCCTAAAACATAAAAGGTCTTCTTAAGTCTCCATCTGTTGCTGCATAGTAAGACAATAAAAACGATGATTTTCGAATAAATGTCCAAATATAGTTGTCAAATCCGTGAGTAAATCTGGAGACCTTAGCCACATAAACCATTTATTGTGTATTTTAGATATATTCAAGATAAAATGAAACTGTTCACTAAAAAAAAAAATGTAAAATAGCTTTTTATTTTTTAATTGTGTATTTTTTGTGAATTGGTCGGCTTTGTTCTCTATTATGTTTTCTCATGTTTTTTTGTATATTTTTATAATTGAAGAGAGAGTCCAATATTTATAATTCTGTATTAAATTAAAGTTTTGACTCGAATAAAAGCTCAAAATCAGTTAAATGACTTTAATAAATGAGTATTCAATTAATGGCCATGTCGTACGAAAAAGTCCCAGGAAATAGCAGTCAAATTAGGGGAGACATTTGTATATTCCCGGTAAATAATGACAAATACTAAATTCTGTTATTATATATACATGTATGTTAATAGTATAATCATTACAACTGTATATTACTGCTTATATTCATAATCCCATAATCAAATTTTGACTGTCCAGGTGATGTCCACAGCACGAACTGCTTGTAATAAATGACACATTATCACTGTGACCGATCGATAATATAAGTTCAATATGCATGCCATGTGCAGAGTGCCTACCCTCCTCTGGAAGAGCAATTTGTTTGTGAAAACTAAAATTTTAGCTCATATTCACTTCATACAAAAAATCTATATATGTGTTGAAATTTTTTAATTACTGTATTAAAGATATAATGCATGCTAATTTTTTCAGCAATTTACATTTAGTGAAAATATGTTCACTTAGGAAAAGTATAAATTTATAAAGTATTCAGTATCCATGTAATCTTGGAAAGGAGGGTATGTAATAGGACCATAATTCAAATAAATTCTTCAAACATTTCATACTCCTGATAATTTAATTGATAAAATAAGATTATAAAAGTAAAAAAAAAGATTAAGTGCTTTGTTACAAGCATTCATTTTTCAATCAACCAATCTAATGATTGTTTATAAGACTAATTTCTGTTTTCAGGAACGCAGCAATCTGGTGGAACAATAATCAAGACCATAGCTGCCACACCATCTCAGTCTGCAGCCACATCATTATTATATACTACACAGGCAACGCCAGCTCCATCAACACCTACTATTTCCCTCATAACACAGCCATCAATTTCTCAGTCTCCAGTCACAATGACAACTCAGCCAGTTTCTGTGGCAGCTCAAGGCATCTCATCAACACCAAAACCAGTTCAGATAACTATAACTCCAGCTAGTGCTAAAACAACGACAACAGCTCCAGTTGTCTTAACTCAGGCAGCAGCCACAACAACACAGCAAGCCCCATGTACTGATGGTCATAACTGTCCAGGAGATGAAACTCAGCCACAAGCTGTTTGCACAGATGGCCATAATTGTCCTGGGGATGAACCACCGAAAGCAGTCTGTACAGATGGCCATAATTGTCCTGGGGATGAACCACCCAAGGAAGTATGCACTGATGGCCATAATTGTCCTGGGGATGAACCACCCAAGGAAGTATGCACTGATGGCCATAATTGTCCTGGGGATGAACCACCCAAGGAAGTATGCACTGATGGCCATAATTGTCCTGGGGATGAACCACCCAAGGGAGTATGCACTGATGGCCATAATTGCCCTGGGGATGAACCACCCAAAGAAGTATGTACTGATGGCCATAATTGTCCAGGAGATGAACCACCCAAGGGAGTATGCACTGATGGCCATAATTGTCCAGGGGATGAACCACCAAAAGAAGTATGTACTGATGGCCATAATTGTCCCGGAGATGGAGGAGATGAAGTAGATGGAACACCACCTGGTGAATGTAAAGATGGTCATAATTGTCCAGGGGATGAAAATAATCCAACACAAAGTGGAGTTTGTACAGATGGCCATAATTGCCCAGGAGATGAAAATAATCCGACACAAAGCGGAGTTTGTACCGACGGCCATAATTGTCCCGGGGAAGAAAATAATCCGACACAAAGTGGAGTTTGTACTGATGGCCATAATTGTCCAGGGGATGAAAATAGTCAGACACAAAGTGGAGTTTGTACAGATGGTCATAATTGCCCGGGAGATGAAAATAGTAGTCAGACACAAAGTGGAGTTTGTACAGATGGCCATAATTGCCCGGGAGATGAAAATAGTCAGACACAAAGTGGAGTTTGTACAGATGGCCATAATTGCCCAGGAGATGAAAATCAAGGGCAAACAACAGATTCTACGCAACAAGGATTAATAGAAACACCTGCCTCAATGGCTGCTGATAGTGCTATAACAAACTCTGATCTTTTAAGTAATGTGCCAATGATTGATCCAGTTACAGCCGCAATTCCATCACAGCTGACATCACATGACCCAGAACCTGAACCAATGGATATATCTGGATCACATGTTAGTGCATTACAACAACTGCAGGAACCTCTTGCTGACATTAATCCCACTTTACCAGCAGACATATTACAGCCTTCAGAAGGTCAAATATCAATGCCTACACAAGAGGAAGCTTTAGCTGTGACACAAGCTCTAGCTCTTGTACAGGATCAGGCTCTAGCTGCAGCTCAGGGACATGCCTTAGAACTGCCCGATCAGTTATTAGCTCAGCCAGAACAAAAGATGGAAGAACCAAAAGATGAAGCTATGGACACATCTACTGGTTTACCTGCAAGTCTTCCTGATACCAGTGCTCAACAGTTGACTAGTGCTGCATCAGTAGATAGTACAGCCATGTCATTAGGACTGGTACCACCTACACAAGGAATCCTCCCTCAGATCTCAAGCTCAATGGACTCAGGTAAATATAATTAATCTGCTTGAAAAATAAATTCTACCTCAAAACTAAACTAAATGGATTAAAAAAATATATGAAAATTTCAAAATTTTTCCGGGTAAACAATTTGAAAGTTTCACACTTGTAGAGAATTCCTGCTTTATAATGTGTACATTTATTAATTCAAAATTTAACAAGGATGTATAAACATGATGAAAGGGATTCATTTTCAATTTGCTGATGATAAGAATTGATTTTGTATTTTGAATTCCTTTACAAATAAAAGGATATTCCAGTTAACAAACATGAAATCAAGTCGAGTCTACTGGATAGGAAATTGAGACGCTTCATGTAAAACTCCTTGTACAATTAATTATACCCCCGCTTTAAAAAAAGTGGGGGTATACTGTTTTACCTCTGTCTGTCCGTCCATCCATCCATCAGTCCGTCTGTCCGTCCCATGAATATTTTTCATCGCATTTTTCTCAGGTACTACATTACAAGGATTTCTGAAATTTGGTTTCAAGGTTTATATGAGTGAGCTATACCGTGGCGTGTGATGCGTTTTCAGATTCATCACTCAACAACTTCCTGTTTACCGAACACTTGCATATTTTTACACTATTAAAATTATCCATATTTGGTCGGGGGTATCATCACTGCTCACAGTTTCACTTGTTTCTTCTGTATTGATTACTTAATTTTAGAAATAACTGATCTTTAATTAATGAAAAAAAATATAAATGATGAACAACTTATTGATTAAAACTTAAACTTTAATTTCTATAATAAGAATTGTTTTTTTTGGTTTCGAAAGTACAGAAGAAATTTTAGTCTAATTATTTTCAGTTATATAAAATATCTGTTAGCTAAGAATAGAATTTTCATAAAAGCTTTATCCCTATAAATGAAATGACTGTGAATGCATACTGTTGATTGTTTCTTTATAGATCCTTTGTCTACCTTGGCATCAGCAGCAATCTCATCAAATTCAGCAATATCTTCTACTAATGGTATAAAACAGGAACCTGATGCATCTAATGGAATTAAAATAGAGCCAGGAACAGAAGTCAAACAGGTAATAACAAAAGTGTCCTGCTATACTGGAAATAATTGTTGAAGAAATTTTTTTTATCCCCCGCCGTAGCGGAGGGGGCATCAAGTTTTACCCTTGTCCCTCCGTACGTACGTACGTCCCAAAGTTGGTTTCCGTTCTCTTAACTTAAGTTTGCCACAACCAAATGTTATGGAACTTATACACAATGCTTATTTCCACAAAACTCAGATCAAGTTTGAATTTTGGTGGTGTCACTTTTACTGTTCTAGAGTTGTGCTCTTTTACAAACAAAAAAATTGCTGAATTTTTCATTTCCGTTCTCTAAAGTTTGCCTCAACCAAATGTTATGAAACTTATACATGTTATACACAATACTTTTTACCACAAAAGACAGATCAAGTACAAATTTGGATAGTGTTACTTTTATCGTTCTTCAGTTATGTCTGTTTATAACTTTATATGACATGCAAGCAGGGGCATCATCGGACACATTCCCCATTTATTTTTATTGGTAATAAAAGTGTCATTTGGCAAATGTTTTTTTTTTCAAAACTTTTTTCTCTTTTATGAGGGAAGTATTGTGTTTGTGTAAAATGTGAAAATATAACTGAAAATAATGAGATAAATGCAAAGTTTGTCTTTCTTACTTAAAAAAAAAAATTTAGTGGCAAACTTGGTAAAAAAAAGTGCAATCAGAAAATGGTCAGTTATTTGTTAACCAATTTTCTGGAAGTTGATCAATTTGAAATTAACAAAGAACCTTTCAAATGAATTCTCAGTATAAAGTTATGTATTGCTGAGATGAAACAGCTTGATTCACACAACTTTGCCTTATGCTCACCTATGCAAAATATGAACATGTTTTGAATTGCTGTTGATGAAATTTATATAAGTTGACCACTTATTCAAAAAGATGTTATTGTTTGATGGGTGATGAAAAAGTTAAAAGTTATGCTTGTTTAACTTCAGGAAACTAGTACCACTCCAATAAAAATGCCAACAACTCCAATAAAGAAGGAAGCTAACCAGTGGTATGATGTAGGAATCATTAAAGGATCATCGTGTCTGGTCTCACATTTCTATCTGTCATCAGATGGACTACAGGGCAATGGGGATGTAAGTCTTATTTCTTATTTTGATTTTTTTTCTTGAATTAATTGATTTGTTAGCTTTGATGTTTTTCATTTTCCATTTTAGAAATAATTATCTTCGGTCAAGAGAAAAAGGGAATAATGAAACCTGAAATGAGATCCCTGAACTCCGTTCTTAATTTTCAAAAGTTTTTTCAAAAATAGAAGTTACACAATCATCTTGTAATAATAATGTCAAAAAAGCAATCTGAAGATATACAAGGGCAGTTCTTGATTTGCTTTAGCATACCAGTATAAGCATTTTAGTACATCATTGAAAACTTCCATCAACTCTAGATGAAAAATAGCAATAAGAGCTCTTTCTTTAATGTTTAAGTTATTTCATAGTATTTTTTGAGATTCTTGTTTAACACCACTGGATGTTAAACAGCCATCCATCATCACAGCCATCAACTTCAGCCTCTTAATATCCTTATAAAACAGTGAAATATGTTAATTTTTGAACAGGACGTTGATGTTGTTAGCATACCTGATCACAGTGTTCTAAAGAAACAAGAGTTACTACCAGGAACAGCATATAAATTCCGAGTGGCAGGTATAAATGCTTGTGGACGAGGACCATTCAGTGAGATATCTGCATTTAAGACCTGTCTGCCTGGCTATCCTGGTGCTCCATCAGCAATCAAGATTAGTAAGGTTAGTTGCTTAAAAATTCTTACGCAGACAGAATTCAATGAAGAAAAATTGTCATGCAATAAAAACCACCATTATGAACCATACCAAGAAGTAAAATATGTTTATGACATGGACAAAGTTCTAAAATATTTTAAATATATCTGCAAAGAAGGTTAAAAGTGTTGTGGATTAAGCTTTAATTACTTAAAAAATCACAGTTAAGTCAGAGCTACTATTGTTATAACTTTGACTTTATATGATAAAATATTTCGAGTCCAGGAGGTATATAGTGAAGGAGGAGTCCCTCATTCTATTTGTTTCTCCTTACATCTAACTTTTGTATTCACAACTGCTTCTGAACCTTTGACAGAATTTTGTGAAACTTTCAAGGAATCTTGCATGTTCTTTTGCACCTATTTCCACTTTGTCTAAACTACTGTGTTAAAATATGTCCCTCTATTTAGCATTTTACTATGCATTTTTACTTATTTCTCCATTAATTGGAACAGTTGTAGAAAATATTACATCTTGCAATCTAAAAAAGTATATTCTACAATGCCATACAAATAATAAATAAGAAAACAGAAATCCTAACTCTCACTGTGTGCAAGACGTCCCTCACCTTTCTGGATACTAGATACTATTGAGTCCAAACATTTTTTGCTAGGGTAGTTAAGACACAGTGATTTAATTTCTTTATCTAAATGATGCTTGGGTTTACTTTTGGATGATATGGACTTTATCATATTTGAACACTATAGTACACATTTGTATCAGCCTGTCATAAACCTCTTTTTAGAATTTATTGAATTTATCTCAGAAACTTAACCATTTAATGCCATATGTACCTCCTCTGTTTTTATCCACATTATTTTTGGGGCTTCCCTTAACAAATTATAGAATTTACCATTACTGTATGTGTGGCTGGGGTACGATTTTGTGTGATTTGCATTTAGTATATCTAGTATTATCAAATATTTTCAGAGTCCAGAGGGTGCCCACTTATCATGGGAACCTCCACAAAACACAGCAGGAAAAATCACAGAATACTCTGTTTACTTGGCTGTACGTAATGCTGCATCACAGACTGATCAAAAACCAGGAGCACCAGCTCAGCTGGCATTTGTCAGGGTCTACTGTGGACCTGCACCAACATGTACAGTGACAACAGCAAGTCTGGCCTCAGCTCACATTGACTATACAACAAAACCAGCCATTATCTTCCGTATTGCTGCTAGAAATGAAAAAGGATATGGACCTGCTACACAAGTCAGGTGGCTTCAAGGTCGGTTAATATGTAATGTTTTAAGAAATAGTAGACAGCACTGGTTATTTATACGACCGCAAAAAAATTTTGAGGTCGTATATTGGTATGACGTTGGCGTCGTCGTCGTCCGGCATCGTCGTCCGAATACACAATGGTTTTCGCACTCTAACTTTAGTTTAAGTGAATGGATCTCTATGAAATTTTACCATAAGGTTCAATACCACAATAGGAAGGTGGGGATTGATTTTAGGGGTTATGGTACCAACAGTTAAGGAATTAGGGGCCAAAAAGGGGCCGAAAATAAGCATTTTTGTAACTTCCAGACATAACTTGTGTGTTAGCATATGGATCTCTTTGACATTGTACCACAAGATTCCATATCACAAAGGGTCAATGCTGGGATTGATTTTGGGGTTAATTGCCTCAAAATTTTAGGAATAAGGGGCCAAAAGGGGGCAAAAAACAAGCATTTTTCTAGTTTCATGACAATAACTTGTGTGTAAGTGTATGGATCTTTCTGAAATTTTACTACACGGTTCCATTTCACAAAGGGAAAGCTGGAATTGAGTGTTGTGGTAATTGCCCAAAACGTTTAGTAATAAGGGGCCTAAAAAGGGGTTTAAAATAAGCATTTTTTAGTTTCTAGACAATAACTTGTGTTCAAGTGTATGGATCTCTCTAAAATTGTATTACAAGGTACCATACCACAAAGGCAAGGCTGTTATTGAGCTTGGTTTGGGGGGAAAGGGGGGGTGGGGGTGATGAATCATAAGGGGGGCGGGGGTCAAAAAAGGGGTAATTTTTTTTTTTCAATTTTTTTTTGTTTAAAATTTACATTTTAAGTTAGTTATTTTTTATCACGAAGAGAAAGTAGGAATTGAGTTTTGGGGTTAATTGCTCAAACATTTATGAATAAGGGGCCAAATATTGGTCGAAAATAAGGATTTTTTTAGTTTGCAACAAAAACTTGTGTTCAAGTGTATGGATCCCTGTGAAATTGTATTGCAATGTACCATACCACAAATTGAAGGTTGTGATTGAGGTGGGGGATGATGAATCAAAATGGGGTTGAAAAAATGTGTGGGGGGTAGGATTTTTTTTTCTTCCTTTTTTTTTCTTTAAAATTTTCCATTTAAAGATGGTTGTTTCAGATTTATATATGAAAGAAAATAATAATGATACGGTTATATATCATGAGGAACTGAAATTTAAAATTATGTATATTGGAAATTTAGGTTACATTGGAAAGTAATAATTGGCTTTGGGGGGGGGGGGGGGGGGGGGGGGGGGGGGTAGTTGAATTATTTAATACTTTTATGATGTGTTTAAATGGGGTTTTATCATGTTATCATGGTTGCAAATTTATTGTTTTAGTATAATAAACTCCATTTAAAATTTGCCAATAAAAAGAATTTTTGTTTATTTTTAGCTATGATTATGATGTCATTTTCTATTTTACTTTTATGGTTGCAAAGAAATTTTTATTTTTAGATATTACTGTTAAATGATGCTGATTAAGGTTTTTGCTATGTTTAGCCATGACTATGATGTCATTTTCTATTTTAATATCTGTTCTGATGTATTTAAATGGGCTTTTATGGTTACAAAGGAATTTTATTTTTAGATATTACTATAAAATGTTGCTGATGCTGATTAAGGATTTTGTTTATTTTTAGCCATGACTATGATGTCATTTTCTATTTTAATACCTTTATGATGTAATTTCCATTTTTAGATATTACTGTTAAATGATGCTGATTAAGGGTTTTTTGCTATGTTTAGCCATGACTATGATGTCATTTTCTATTTTAATATCTTTATGATGTATTTAAATGGGCTTTTATGGTTACAAAGGAATTTTATTTTTAGATATTACTTTAAATGTTGCTGATTAAGGATTTTTGTTTATTTTTAACCATGACTATGATGTCACTTTCTATTTTAATACCTTTATGATGTATTTAAATGGGCTCCCATGTATTTAGATTTTTGATTATTTATACATGTTACCAAATTGGTCCACATTGAACAAAAACGGTCCAAATTTCAACTTTATTACATTACATCAAACATTGAATTCTACATATTCTTTGATATATTGAAATTAACAAACAATTTAGTTTATGGATATTCCACCATAATAGGTAAATTAAATTTTTTCCAGTTCTTACACCACATTCATCCTGTGTCAGAAACCTATGCTGTGTCAAATATTTAATGACAATCCAAAGTCATAGCTGTATCAAGCTTGAATTTTGTGTCCATACTTGCCCCAACTGTTCAGGGTTCGACCTCTGCGGTCGTATCAAGCTGCGCCCCAGCGAAGCATTTTATTCTTATTAAGCAAACTTAAAGTTCTTTGTTTGAAATTATTCAAAAAGGAAACAATGTGTTGTGTATTTTTTTTAGATGTTATTTTCCCTTAAACAAAAGAATAAATAAATATGCCTGTAATGCATTTTTTGTTAAAACAGATAATCCGTAAGACCAAGAAAAAATGTGAATTGATAATCAGCAAACAGTTTCATAAAAAATCTTTAAAGAGAATAAATACTTGAAAGTCATGAACATTTCAGTATAACTTACATCTATTTTTATTGTAAGATATTTTGTGAAAAGAGCCCCTGCCCTCTAAAGACACTATTTATTTATTGCAACATAATTCATATTTAAAGATATGTTTATATTGTTTACACAGATGCCCAAAGTCCTGCCACACAAAAGGTTGCAGTGAAGAGAACAATAACAACTACTGCTGTTACTACAGCTGATGTGTAAGTTCTATTCTTGAATTAAATAAAAATTATTGCAGAAAATGTTTTTGTTTTAAAAACTACAGCATGCATTCTGCTTTAAAAACATTAGGCACCAGGAGTATGTACAGAAGTTTGCATGACGCCCAGGTCAAAGTGTAATCTAAAAAAGAAATGGAATACATTGTGTAATTTGTAACTTTTTTTACCTTGGCATTAATGGTTTCTCACCATAATCAAAATTGTGGTCAAATAGTTATAATTTTAACTGGTTTTCCTACAGAAAGATCTGGTTATGAATGTGGGGAACTATGGCAGGTGGTTCAAAATGTTTTCTATACAATAACTTCAGAACGATTTTACTTTTTCTTTTCATATTCTGATATGTTGTTTCCTATAACAAAATGGAAATTAAGTTCAATATTGACAATTTTCACCTTTGTCATATATGACCTGTGGTACTTGATTGACTTTTGTCATATATGACCTGTGGTACTTGATTGACTTTTGTCATATATGACCTGTGGTACTTGATTGACTGAAAAAAAACAGTTCTTTATGTTGTTTTAGTATGATAACTTTAGAAAGTTCAACCAATTCCAACTGCTTCCATAAAATAATTCTAAATTGGTGTATTAACAGTTAATCATACAATTCCTTTTTATCATTGCAGACGGCAGCAGTTAGCAGGAATAGGACAAGTTAAAAAGATCAAAACAGAGGAAAATCAGTTATAAATTGATCTTTTATTGTTATTAGTTAGTTATATTTTGTTAAATGAATGTAACTGTTAAGTTTGTAATATCAAAAAATTGTGTTAAACTTTACCTAGATATCAACTGGTATGGTTGTAAATTAAATAGAAAAAAACCTATTACATTAGATATGACCAAAGTTAAATGTTATGTTGATATATGATTAATCATATTCACAATTCCTGCTGACACTTATTCATATGCTAATATGTTTTGTTTAACTTGAATTGAAGATGATTAAACTAGATTATTCAAAGGTTTTGTCAGAATGTGAAGGGTTATATTTCACAGTTGACCGAAACTAATAATTGTCCATCATTAAACTTGGTCAAATTTTTTTTTTTTTTTGTCATTACACTTATTCTGTTTTGTTGTAAGTGTTTTGAAAAGCTGGAGATTGCATAAATTGCAAGTATATGTATGCTTCCCAAGCTATTTCTTGGATAATTTACAGTCTTCAGTACTAGTGCTATACTTCTTAATTGTTATTAATGTTGGACACATTTTAATGCTGAAATATTTTTAAGTTCCTTTTACTAATGTAGTCTTTGTTTTAATGTAATTCATTGAAAAAATCATTCAAAGCAGAAGATCTCTTCATAAATTTTATCATTCATTCTTCATGTTACATTATAGTGCCTGTTAAACAATCATAAAATATCAATGGCAAAGGAGGGAATTGTTCTAATTTTTCATTATTTTCAAATTAACATTAGATATTTATATTCTTATTTACTTAATTGTATTAAAGATATTCTGTGCAGCTTTTAAAGAGTTTTGACCTATGAGTTTGAAATCATAATTGCAGAATATATGTATGATTTTACAGATGGCCAAGATTGATTGTTATTTATTTAGATGGTGACATAATGCATTTAAGACATGAGAACAAGTTACATCTGTACTATGTTGCAAATACAGTGATAGGGTTAGCCAAATCATATCTTAAAGAGCAGAAAACAAAATAGTTCAGTGTAAAAAGTATATTTTTGACATGCCTGGTTACATCATGACTTTTAACATTTACCAGGGATGTTTTCGTATTAATTTATTAGTCTGCATATATGTACCTCTTTTTGAACCGCCTCAGGTTCATACTAAATGTCAAGTAATATAAAATGATAAAAATTCTTCATTTCCTTTTTAGCTCACCTGGCCCAAAGGGCCAAGTGAGCTTTTCTCATCACTTGGCGTCCGTCGTCCGTCGTCCGTAAACTTTTACAAAAATCTTCTCCTCTGAAACTACTGGACCAAATTTAACCAAACTTGGCCAATATCATCATTAGGGTATCTAGTTTAAAAAATGTGTCTGGTGACCCAGCCAACTAACCAAGATGGCCGCCATGGCTAAAAATAGAACATAGGGATAAAATGTAGATTTTGGCTTTTATCTCTGAAACCAAAGCATTGAGAGCAAATCTGACAAAGGTTAAAAATGTTTATTAGCTCAAGATCTATCTGCCCTGAAATTGTCAGATGAATCGGACAACCCGTTGTTAGGTTGCTGCCCCTGAATTAGTAATTTTAAGGAAATTTTGCCGTATTTGGTTATTATCTTGAATATTATTATAGATAGAGATAAACTGTAAACAGCAATAATGTTCAGCAAAGTAAGTTCTACAAATAAGTCAACATGACCAAAATGGTCAGTTGACCCCTTAAGGAGTTATTGCTCTTTTATAGTCAATTTTTAACAATTTTTTGTAAATTTTTGTTATCTTTTACAAAAATCTTCTCCTCTGAAACTACTAAGATGAATTTAACTAAAGTTGTAAACAATCATCATTAGGGTATGTAGTTTAAAAATTGTGTTTGATGACCCCGCCCTCAAACCAAGATGGCCGACATGGCTAATAATAGTACATAAGGTAAAATGCAGTTTTTGGCTCATATATCTAAACCCAAAGCATTTCTAGCAAATCTTTCAAACACAAAATTGTTCATTAGGTCAAGATCTATCTGCCCTTAAATTTTCAGACCATTCAGGCAACCCGTTGTTGGGTTGCTGCCCCTGAATTGGTAATTTTTAGAAATTTTTTCAGCTTTTGGTTATTATCTTGAATATTATTATAGATAGAGATAAACTGTAAAGAGCAATAATGTACAGCAAAGTAAGACCTACAAATAAGTCACATGACCAAAATGGTCAATTGACCCCTTAAGGAGTCATTGCCCTTTATAATAAATTTTTAACAATTTTCATAAATTTTGTAAATTTTTACAAAATAATTTCCACTGAAACTACAGGACCAAGTTCATTATAGATAAGAGATAATTGTAAGCATCAAGAATGTTCAGTAAAGTAAGATCTACAAACACATCACCATCACCAAAACACAATTTTGTCATGAATCCACCTGTGTCCTTTGTTTAATATGCACATAGACCAAGGTGAGCGACACAGGCTCTTTAGAGCCTCTAGTTATCTTTAAGAAAAGGATAATTTGAAAGAGATATTTTTGATAAAAACAATGCAGTTTCAATAGGATACATTTTTTATTTCTATTCTTACTATTAATGACTATATATGCATTCATGGACTTAACATGGATGTAAACTGTCACTACATGATAGAAACTTGTTCAGTTAGTACAGACCTTGCATTAATCTCACATTAGACTTTACTGTCAATTGTACAGAATATTAGTGGCTTATAGTAATTAGATGTATCTTAGAAATAAAAAAGAATTTTTATTAACCATAAAACTTTAATTTAACCAAAGTTAATGGGTCTGACAAGTGTAAATTTCTGTAAATATTGACATGATAGACAAGTATTGTAGTTAACTTTCATCCATTATATATAATTCTGTATTACAACATTATTGCATGTTTTCTTGTGGTTCCTAATACCAATCATTGTTTGAAATATGAATTCAGAATAAAATAATCAATTTTCATTTCCTAAGAACATCTCATAAATTATTTACAAAACATTTGATTCAACTGGTTATACTAACAGCTATCTATAAAGCAAGAAATAAGATAAATGGAAAAACAAAATTAGTTGGTGACAGATAATTGAATTATTGTTTCTCACATCCAAAAATGAAAATGAAAGTTAGAAATAAGTTATCACGAAGGTACTATTAATTTAGAGTGAGAACCAATAATTGATGATTATAATTTTTAATATTTGATAATATTGTCTGAGCACAACCAGGGTAAGGGTGCAGTTTTGATGTAAGATGGTAAGGGCATTATTTAGATGAAAGAAATGAGATGTAATTGTAATTAAGATACTAATGGAGGATTTTTATATGAACCCATAAAATGAAATAATATGTCAACATCTTTACTTGTATATTTTGTTTACACCATTGTTTGTATATGTAAAAAAGTCATCTGTACATTACCATGAATGTATTGCTTTTAAATATAGCATACAAAATATTTTAGTTGAGTCTTTTTTTTTCTTGACCATGTAAAAATACATCAGTATGGCATAAATAAGATTTTATCTTGTATATCCTGGAAAAATATGTAAATTTATCGGTTGTCCCGCTGTCTGTATCGTTCTGCTCAGCTCTTAATAAAATTGCATATCACAGCTTTGTGAAGTCAAATACATGTACCCAGACATATCACCGACGTCATAATATATGAACCTACGCTGATAAGTTTGACCCGAACTTATCACGCCATCTTCCGGTTTGCCAGTGAAACAATGAAAACACTTGTTTTTATCATGCAAAATTCGCAAATACAACCCGATAAATCGATTATCTGGTTGTTTGCATATTCATATTGTAAAATATCAGCTGCTCGACACAATATGTAGCCTTTTTGATCTCGTTCGCTGCGCTCACTCGACACAAAGCTTCATATTGTGACTCGCAGCTGACTTACGATATCAATATGCAGACAACCTGGTAATCAGTACGTATCCAGTCAGCATACCTTTATTATTTAGAGTATGTTTTCATGGGTAAATATCAGTAAGATAGCAACCAAACAAGTTAACCCTTCTGGACATCTATTGGTTACA
Organism: Mytilus californianus; assembly: GCF_021869535.1. Taxonomy (NCBI): domain Eukaryota; kingdom Metazoa; phylum Mollusca; class Bivalvia; order Mytilida; family Mytilidae; genus Mytilus; species Mytilus californianus. Next base: position 3,889,954 of record NW_026262581.1, read on the forward strand.
TGGCAATCTTCTAAATGGGAAAACAACCAACTGAAATTACAAGTCTAGACAAGTTTTGAGATGTTAAGCAAGCAAGTTTACAGTTACCGTAATGAAATAAAATGTATGAAAAAAGTTATGCTTGTAAAAATTAATACAGTATGCAATCAAATCTATAGATTTATAAAAGAGTTGAAACATAAATTTATTGAATGAACAAATTATAAAGAAGATAATTTTTACATTGTTAAATGATTTATCCCTTAATTCAGACAACGACGGAATGTAGGATCTCTATGTCAACAAAAATGGGGAAAACATTATTAAAAATTTCCCTCTTGATACTCTCTTTTGATTGTAAGAAGCTTCTGTCCAAGTTTGGTAAAAATCCAGGATGGTTTATGAATCTAATAAATGTTTTAAAAACTTGAACAGCAGACTGTGTGTAATGTTAACTGGAAGAAAACCTAAGTCCATTTATAAGCAATATACAGAAAAACAGGAAATAAATGTTAACAAAATTTCCTTCTAGATACTAGCTTTTGATCATAAACAAGCTTCTGTCCAAGTTTGGTACAAATCCAGGATAGTTTAAGAAAGTTATTTGGCAGAAGAACTAAGTCCATTTATAAGTAAAATACGGATAAACAGGACTCCACCGCCGACAGAATGTAGGATCGCTATGTCTCAATTTTGCGACAAAAGTCGCAGGGACAAAAAGCACAGGAAAAACTACTCGATTTAATTACATAGATGATAAAGAACTCTAAAAACAGCAAAATAAAAGAATTACTGCATCAAGGAATGCTTGCCTTTGTAAAAGCAAGATGTTCGGCCATCCAAATATGATGGCAAACAATATTACCAAGTATGAGAGCTATCTGTAAAATGGTCTCGAAGTGTGCTCAGTTGTTATTGCCACAATACACATATTAATAGTCAAAGTCCCATAACTCATGTACAAATGATTGGACAAAAATTACTGTATGATATGGTCAACTACACATGATGGCAAACAATCCTACCAAATAAGAGCTTTCTAAAATGGACTTGAATGTGGTTCATAAGTGCTTTTGGTTTCTCGTTTTTTATATATATTAGACCATTGGTTTTCCTGTTTGAATTGTTTTACACTACCGTAGTCATTTTGGGGCCATTTATAGCCTGCTGTTGGGTGTGAGCCAAGGCTCCGTGTTGAATGCCGTACTTTGACCTATTTGTTAACTTTTTACACATTGTGACTTTGATGAAGTATTGTCTCATTGGGACTCATATCACATCTTATTTCTATTGAAGGTGGTGTTGTTATGATACTTAACTAGTGGCTCTCAAGAGCCTGTGTCGCTCACCTGATTCTACTTTGGTTTTGGAAATCATGTAAAAATAGATTAAAATCATAACAGATACCCTAATAATGATTGAGGCCAAATTTGGTTTAATATTGGCCCCATAATTTAAACAAAAGCAGAAGACTTTTGTAAAGTTTACAGAAATTATAGAAAATGACTTTATAAGGACAATAACTCCAACAAGATGTCAATTGACAATTTTGCTCATGTTGACTTATGTGGAGATCTTTTTTTTTTTGATATTTTTGCAGTTTACAGTATATCTCAATCTATAAAGATACATGTATTAAGGTCTTCATCAGCACCTCATAAGGAACATTTATGCCATGTTTGGTTTCATTCCATTCAGTGCTCCTCTAGAAGAAGCATTTGTATGTATTTCCCATAGGGTCTTATGTTAAACTAAGTCCCCTGCTGGTGTCCATCTTGGATGATGGTTCGGCTAGTAAGTAACAACACTTGGTCAACACCTCATTAGGAACATTCATGCCATGTTTGGTTTCATTCTATTCAGTGGTTCTCTAGAAAAAAACATTTGTATGTATTTCCCATAGGGTCCTATGTTAAACTTACTCCCCCTGTTGGCAGCCATCTTGGATGACAAATCAGCTACAAAGTAACAACACTTGGTCAGCACCTCAAAAGAAACATTCATACCATGTTTGGTTTCAATCCATTAAGCAGTTTTCTAGAAGAAGACATTTGTATATATTTCCCATAGGGTCCTTTGTTAAACTAAGTACCCGTTGGCAGCCATTTTGGTTGATGGATTTGCTACAAAGTAATAACACTTGGTCAGCACCTCATAAGAAACATTCATGCCATGTTTGGTTTCATTCCATTCAGTGGTTCTTCAAAAGAAGACTTTTGTATGTATTTCACATAGGGTCCTTTGTTAAACTAAGTTCCCCGCTGGCAGCCATCTTTGATGATTGATTGGCTTCAAAGTAACAACACTTGGTCAGCACCTCATAAGGAACATTCATGTCATGTTTGGTTTCATTCCTATGTATTTCCCATATGGTCCTATGTTAAACTAAGTCCCTCTCTGGCAGCCATCTTTGATGATTGATTGGCTACAAAGTGACAACACTTGGTCATCACCTCATAAGGAACATTCATGCCATGGTTCTCTAAAAGAAGACATTTGTATGTATTGTCCATAGGGTCCTATGTTAAACGAAGTCCCCCGCTGGTGACCATCTTGGATGAATGATCGCCTACAAAGTTTCAACACTTGGTCAGGACCTCATAAGGAACATTCATGCCATGTTTGGTTTCATTCCATTCAGTGGTTCTCTAGAAGTTCAAAATGTAAAAAATTAACGACAGACGACGACGACGGACAACAGACGCCAAGTGGTGAGAAAAGCTCACCTGGCCCTTCTGGCCAGGTGAGCTAAAAATGGTCAAAGTCAGATACCGGGTAACTCATAACAATTAGTCAAATCAAACTGACAATATAGCATGGTCAAGCCACTCAAGGGAATACGACGAACCAAATATAAAAGCTAAGTCGAAAGATTTTGGAGTATTTATGTGTTTCAGACAGAAAGAGACTACTACCTTATCTGTTACAAAATTACTGTGGGGAAAATTGATAACACACACTTTATTAGGTATTGTTTGCCATCATATTTGGATGACCATTTTATATCGTCATTTCGGAATAGGACTTTTACTATATTTGGCAATAAAAACACAATGACACCTTGTGACACACAATTCCTCATTTATACAGCACAGGAAAATATTTTGCTTTTAGCATTTTAGCTTTTATTAAATTTTCTAGTCTTGAGCAAAGGCCAAACTTTATCTTGCTTTCACATCTGCAAGCATTCCTTGGTGCAGTAATTCTTTTATTTTGCTGTATACATGATGGGTGCCACAGGATCTGCTCCGAAGCACCTGGTGGGGTTCATGTTGCTCAGTCTTTAGTTTTCTATGTTGTGTTTTGTGTACTGTTATTTGTCTGTTGGTCTTTTTTCTTTTTTAGCCTAGGCATTGTCAGTTCATTTTCGACTTATGAGTTTGAATGTCCCTTAGATATCTTTCGCCTCCCTTTTAAATATTTACAAATCAGCAATTGAAGGCAAAATTAATCTTTAATGAAACTTGAGGCAAACTTTTCAATTACAGAATATCCTATTTATATACTAGGAGATATGGGAGTGTAAGTCAATAAGACAGCAATTATTTCTTTTGGAGACCACTTTAAAAACTTGTCAAGTTAACAGTGACTACTGTCATACAATGTGCTAGTAATTTCACCTAATGAAAATAGTGATAAATAGTTTTATGAGTTACAAATTCATGTAACTGAATCCACATTCATCTGAGTACAGACAAGTTGCTATACACATCAAAAAGCAATGCTTTCTATGTTTAATTCATAAAATTAAAGTGCTTGTTCCCAAGATAGCAGTCTCCAGAAAGACATGTGACCCTCCCCGGACACATTTTGATCCCTTTGCTAACCTTAACCAATCTTCACTCTTCCTCCTGAATTTTGCATCCTTAGGAATCAACTGGGGATCAAATGAAAAACTTCCAACACCCAAGAGAGGGTTCTTTCTTGCAAGTGTCTTGCCTTTCAGAAAGAAGATCTGAATATTTCAATCAAGTCTTGTGTCTATATTCATATGACTGGAAAAAGAAGGAATAAATAAAAAAAAATCACAATCACATTGAACACATTTTAATTTTCAGCTGCTCTCAGAAATAAACTTTATAAAAACACATATATATACTAAAAACTTAATAGTCCATTAAACTATTGTAAATTTAATAATAAATTATATACATAAAAAAACATACAGCACTATTTACCTTTCACTATTCTAAGCTCTTTACAATTCATAAAAAAACCCATTAAAATCAATAAAAACAATTGAATATTACTACAGTCCTTACTACTACTCTTTCATAAAATATCTAGGAAAATGAAATACTGACCTAAACCATCCTTCCAAAAAACAATATTATAGATGTTTTTAAATTTGTCCTTGATGACTTGATATTTTTTAAATTGAATTGAAATAACTTCAAAATAATGTGATGTTAAAATAAATTGCTTCGCCGAGTGCAGCTGGATTCGACTGCAGAGGTCTTACCCTGAACAGTTGGGGCAAAAATGGACACAATATTTGCGATTGTAGTCAAAGAACTTAGAATTGGTTATATGATTTGAATTTATATTCAATTTTCTGCTTTTGTGCAATACACTATGCTGTTGTGAATTGACCCCCACCCCTTCCTCCAAAAAAAAAAAAAAAAAAAATTTACCCCACCATTTTTTTTGCTTTTGTGCAAACCACTATGCTGTTGCGAATTGACCCCCCCCCCCCCCCCCCCAAAAAAAAAATTGTTTACCCACCTTTTTTTGGCAAAAAAAAAAATATTTGAAGAAATTTTCTTTTTAATTTCTGAAATCTGAAATGAGAAAAAATTGCCCCCTCCCTCACAATTTCTTTTTTACCCCCCCCCCCCCCCTCAATTTTTTTTCACCTCCTCCCCCTTTTTCCAATAAAAAAATTCTTTCCCTCAAGATATGGTCATAATCTCAATTCAAATTTCCAATGGAGTTTGCAACCATAATTACCCATTTAAATACATCATAAAAGTCTTAAAATAGAAAATGACATACATAATCATGGCTAAAATTAATATTCCTTAATCAGCATTTTTAAATAGTAACTTCTAAAAATAAATTGACAACTAATCACCTCAAGAGAATACAACATTTCTTTATACATAATTTAAAAGCAGTGTAAGGGAGGTAATCCAAACATAACATTGTACTTTTTTTTTAATTGTCCATTAACCAGGAAGCCCTTGTTATCCCCCCTTTTTTGCCCCTAATTCCTAAACGGTTTGAGCCATAACCCCCCAAACCAATCCTAACCATCCCTTTGGGGAATGAAAACTTGTGGTATAATTTCAGAGAGATCCATACACCGTTCAACAAGTTATTGTCTGGAAACTAGAAAAATGCTTATTTGGGCCCCTTTTTGGCCCCTAATTCCTAAACTGTTAGGACTATAACCCCCAAAATCAATCCCAACCTTCCTTTTGTGGTTATAAACCTTGTGTTCAAATTTCATAGATTTCTATTTCCATTTACTAAAGTTATTGTCCGGAAACCAAATGTCTTTGGACGATGCTGCCACCGACGACGAGGACTACGTGATACCAATATACGACTGCAAAATTTTTTGCGGTCTTATAAAAATGTAATATAAATAAAAACAGAAACCAATACACAAACTAAAATTTGTCATCATCAAAACAAATTCATAATGTTCGAAACACAAAATAAACTAGTGAAAAAAGGTATTTACATGTACAAATAATAATGGCTTTGTTTGAAATATTGAAATGATTTAATTAAAAGAGTGTTTTATTTCTTAATGTCATACCAATTTACCTTGTATTTACTTTTTTAGGAAACATTTTATAAGAAATGCATGTGAGCAAAGTTTACAGCTTATTTTTTTCCTAAAAATAATTTAAACTTGATGACTTGAATTTTGAAATTAGAATGAAATAACTTCAAAATAATGTGATTTTAAACTAGAGGCTCTAAAGAGCCTGTGTCGTTCACATAGGTCTATGTGCATCTTCAACAATGGATACTCTCCATCTTTGTGGACTATAATAGAATTCATGACAAAAATCTCTTCTTTGTTGATCTAGTCTTGCTGATCATGTCTGCTTATTTAAGTTTCTATCGATCTAATATACTTTTTCAGATAGAAGGCAACAACTCTAAAAAATGATAAAAATCGTTATTTAAGAGAACAACTCCAATAAGGGGTTATCAGACGATTTAAACCATGTTGACTTATTTGAAGATCTTGTCTTGCTGATCATTTATGCCTATTTAAGTTTCAATCAATCTATTATACTTTTTCAGATATTAGACAAAAATGCAAAAAATTAGTAAAAATCGTCATTAAAGTGCAATAACTCCAATAAGGGATCATCAGACGATTTCAACTATGTAGACTTATTTGTAGAACTTATCTTGCTGATCATTTTTGCTATTTAAAGTTTCGCTCTATCATAATTTCAAGATAAAAGGCAAAAATTTAAAAAGTTGGGCCAAGTGAGCTAAAAATGTAACCATATGCAAAAAAAAAAACAGAAATCAATCCACAAACTAAAATTGGTCATAATCCAAACAAATGCATGTTATTTTAAAATCAAAAAGGTATTTACATGTACAAATAAAAGAGGGTTTGTTTTCTGATATCAACTTCATTTACATATTACCCAACTGTACCTTGTTCAACTGTTTTACAACTTTTCATGTAAGTTTTAAAATTTCTTCACAAATTTATATTAAAACATGATACATTATTACTTTAAAAAAAAATATAAAACAGTTGGGTAACTTTTTATGTTACCATAGCTTTATGATGTACAATACACTCCTATCTGAAAATGATCCTGAATTGTTTGCATATGTATCTTTTTTTCAGAAAAGTTATTACTTTGCCTATCCACTCTTAATGGTTCTGTATTTAGCTGGACAGAAAAATGTTGAGACAACATTTTGGCAATTTACGAGAAATAAAATTGTTCCACCACAACATGAAAATTGTAGAAATGAGACAAATTTGAGTGGTTACTTTCTTTCTCCATATTAGCTAACATATCTTATTAATATAGATTCACTTAAAAAAGTAAGAAGATGAGGTATGACTGCAAATGAGACAACTCTGTACAAGAGAACAAATAAAGTAGATTTAAGCAATTAGAGGGTCACGGTATGGCCTTCAAAAATTAGCAAAACGCATACTGAATAGTAAGCTATAAAAGGCCCAACATGAAATGTAAAAAAATTCAAACTAGTAAAATAACTGCCTAATTTATGTACAAAACAAAAAACCAAAATGATAGATAACAACCAACACTATCTGTGTTAATTGTATAATTCCAAGATTCAAAGCATTCAAGTTCAGGGATGCAATATTCATATATTTACAATTTGAGATGAGATCAATATTCTACATTAAAATCTAATCTGAAATTTCAAATATCTGATGTTCCCTTTCTGTCTCTTTCTTCAAATTTCAAAATGAAGTCTAATGCAGAATGTAAAATTAACTGTAGAGTTATCTCCCATTGATCATAAAATTGTGTAAAACCTTTTCACTTTTGTCATTTACTATTAAAGGGCTCTGTGGTGCATTGGTTAGCATGCCATCCAAGGGTTCCGCATTCTAATAATATTAATGATGATATTTTCAAGGATAAAATTCATAGCATTTAATTTACACCATTTGAAAGGATGGTCATGAAAAAAATGCTAGTCAGTGAGATGGGGACAAAAAATAGTGCCACATTCAGACATGGGGTCAATTACTTTTGAAAGTAATTAATAACATTCAATTACAATTACAAAATCTTCAATTAAATTACACATTACATTTGAATTTTTACCAATGTAATTAATTACTTTCCAATTACTTGGCAAATGTAATTAATTACTTCAATTACTTTTGAAAGGAAAATTTAAAATATTGAAAGCATGCATTCATTCTATGATATGTACATAAGTATCATACATTGCTTTATAGTAATAACAAATGACATCTTCAGCGACTATTTTAAAATTCAGCCAGTATCAAAGAAGAGTAAAAATTTGATAGCTGGTGTGTTACGGAAATAAAGAAAAAACATACATAAATCTGAAGTGCACATAATTCTTTGTCTATCAGGAATCGTAAGGACTAGAGGTCTGGTTTAATTTAATGCTCAAAATGATAAAAAGCCTTATTCAATATTTTGAAAATGTCAAATTTTGTTGTAAATACCTATTGAAATTTATAATTTAATGTATTTCATTGAAAATGATACAAAAAGAGAGCCATAATTTTAATATTTTGAAATGATTTTTTATTTTGATCACAACTTATTAAAATTATTTTTCCTAAAATGATTTAAAAAGCCTGACTTTTTTAAAAATATACTTTAGTTTTAATCACAACTAATTGATTTAAATTATCTCTCTAATTGTCTTAACACCTGTTTAACATGCAAACATAACTGTTGTAAAACAGTCATTATATAGTTTATAATAAAACAAATAGCCAGAGGTTATATTTGCTGATTGACTATGTCCTTTAAAATTGATTATGTTTAATCAATGTCTAACATTATGTATCTGAATATACATGTAGGTAACAAGCTAATTAGGTACAAGACAGAGACTTACTAATGGTTTCTTTTAAACACAAATTGTGGCATGTTTCTATAATCTTTATATTTGTTCTTTTTTCTTTTTTGTTTATTCAATACAAAATAAAGAATATCCCATGGTTGTGTAATTACAGAAAGTATACTGTGTAGGCTTTGCTTTGTCAGCTTACTACATTTACTAAGGTCATAGCGTTTCATCATTTTTTGAGAAAACACATGATTCAATCTTTCTGATCCAAAATTTAAATGTAATTGAGTTGTAATTGACAAGTAATTGTCAATTACAGACAATTTTGGCTATGTAATTCATTACTTTCAATTACTTGTAATTGAAAAAATGCTCAATTACACATTACATTCAATTACTTGAGAAATTGTAATTAATTACGGTCAATTACAATTACATATTTCAATATACCATGTCTGGCCACATTTTACGGTGAGTTAATGCAAAAATGTTTTACAATGCTAAAATCTCCTTTGAATGTAAAGCTAATAGAATATGCAAAAATGGTGTTACATGGCTATTTTCCCAACATATAGACAGGAGAGGAGTAAGCTTATTATATTGTTTTATGTTGTGTTTCCTAATCCTTTAAAAAAATACCTAAAAAATGTAAGCCTATATATTCAAACAGAATTCACTGGCCTAATTGTGACAAATAATCATACTACGTATTGTATATATCTACCATTTTTGTTTGGGTCCACATTTTATAACAACAGTAAGTTTTCCTTGACAGCAATGTAATTGATTTTAAATAAAATCTGATAAATGAGAAACAACCTCAATGTGAACAATTAAAATGATGAACAATAATTCATGTGTACTGGCTAATTTCATTCCAAATTATCTGTCTATTTTAAATAATATTTGTTCAGTGCTGCACAATCAATTAAAAAAAATACACTTAGATGTAAATATTATCTGAAAAAAAGTAAATTATTTTAGATATAAAATAGATTCATACTGGTCTGTTTATCAATAACTATCATATTGTAAAAATCATGTCTCTAATGTCAAATAAAACAATTTGCAAACTGGAAAAACTCAAAAGAAACACCCCATAATATTCTAGACTATTAGGGTATAAGCACACAATACTATACTTATTATGTGTAACATATCTTAACCTTTTCTGTAAACATGATTAATATGTAAAAGTACATATTAATGAGACAATAACTCGACAATATAAAAAACCTTAAAAAAAAACATGTGGAGATTAATTAAGTATCTACTGCACTTTAGGGTCTGTTCAGTTTATTCATAATTAGGCTGGTGCAAATGTTTCACAATTCAAAGCATTACTTTAAATGAGCAGTTAAAAAAGAAATACAGGTAAATAATAATCAGCAGTTTCATAATCTTAATAGTTATAGGTAATTTCATTGTTTGTTATTCATTCAAATTGAAAATAATTGTATACCATTGGTTGATTTTCAATTGTGAACCTTTTTTTACAACTCAAAGGTTTTTGTGTATGCTATGAATATTTTACCCATAATGCTCTTAGATTCTTAAGATGTCAATTCTCAGAAAACAATGCATTATCATTTATATGTTTTGATTTTAACTACAATGTTGTATAATCTTAATCAAATACCAAAACGATTTAAACAGTGTAATCCCTAATATTAATATCTAATAAGATCATGAAGATTATAGATCGGATTTTTTCACATTTGATTTTATACCAGGGCTATGGAAATATATAGACTATTGGCAATTCCTTTTTTTTTTAAATAAAAAAAAAGTTACATTGTCAAATTGCAGATGCTAATCACACTAAGCACCAATTATGAAATATGGAAGACATGTTAAATCTTCTTAATAAAGCCACAATACAATTGCAAGTTGTATTGCAAAATCAATAAAAACTTATTTTTTGTCAAACAAAAACATTACCTTTGCAAAAGTTACTACCTACTAATTTTAAACATGTCCTAAATATATCAAAAAAGTTATACACAGAGGTATACTACCAAAATGTTTGGGTGAAATACTATAAATAATGCCTAAATAAATTCCCATTTTAACCAGGGATAACCCTTTCACCCCCTTTTTCTTTTAAAACAAGAATGTGTCCAGAGTACACAGATGCCCCACTCGCACTATCATTTTCTATGTTCAGTGGACCATGAAATTGGGATCAAAACTCTTAATTTGACATTAAAATTAGAAAGATCATATCATAGGGAACATGTGTACTAAGTTTCAAGTTGATTGGACTTCAACTTCATCAAAAACTGCCTTGACCAAATACTTTAACCTGAAGCGGGAACAGAGGGACGAACGGACAGACGGACTAACAGACGCACAGACCGAAAAACATAATGCCCCTCTACTATCGTAAAATATACCCCTCTACTATCGTAAAACCCCCTGCAGGTAATGCCCCTCTACTATCGTAAAACATAATGCCCCTCTACTATTATAAAATATACAAAATATATACCTAAATCAAAAAACATAATGCCCCTCTACTATCGTAAAATATACCAGGAAGTAAATTTGACACAAGAGAATGACGGACAATATTCCAATGCATTACAATATCACAATGTAAATATCAAATTAACATTACTGCTCTAACATACAATCATTTATCAGACAATGGGGATCTTTTCTCTTCTTTGGTGTTATGTCTAGTAAGAAAACTGTTTTTTCTTGTGATCTTTTCCAAGGCTTTTACCGTTTTGGCAAAGCTTCCAGGTGATTCAAAATATACTGTTTTATTGTATGGTAATGTTTTGGGACTTCTCTGTCTAAGGAAATATTTCTGGCTATAACTGTTTTTACTAGTACTCTGTAAAATAAATGCAACAGCTTAAATCAAAGATATACAAAATATATACCTAAATCAAAATTGATCATAACCTCTGTGTTTACTGTAACTTTACATAGAAAGGGTCTGTGCTTGGTTTAAATATTGCACCAATATTTCAATCTTTACTTTTTCTTTATTGTTCATAATTGTTCATATTTCAAAATAAAACTAGGTTGATAACTCAACTGGTGTCTATATTTATCATTATTCAGCAAGAACAAGATAGATAAATTGAATTGTAAGCTATGGCTCAGAAATGATACCCCTACTCCAAATTTCAGAAAGCCCTGGTTTGTAGTTCCTAAGAAAAATGCAAGGAAAATCGCATACATAGCCTTTTGGTGTAAGAATATATCAGAAACAGATAGTAACTAAGCAATGTGTCTGAAACGCATCACACAGTAAAGCTCACATGTAGCTTGATACAAAGTTTTGAGAAGTTCAGAGATGTGTAGTTCCTGAGTGTCACAAAAAAAAAATTCTTGGGACAGACAGACAGATGAATGTGGACAGACAGACAGACAGACATACATACTAAACAAGTATCCTCTATCTTTTGAGAGGCAGGATATAATAAGCTACAATAACATAACTGTATGTTTATTTTTACTTTAAATCTTTAGATTTAATAAAAAAATTCGTAAGGGTTCTGCGGAACCCAGTGTCTCGCCTACTTTTTCTGTTAATCGCCGGCTCACAAAAATGAGGAAGTAAATCAATAAGAATATTCCTCTTGATACTATCTTTTGATTGTAAGAAGCTTCTGTCCAAGTTAGGTAAAAATCCAGGATAGTTTATGAATCTAATAAATGTTTACAAACTTTAACTGCAGACTGAATGTAATGTTAAATGGAAGAAAACAATATTTCCTTCTAGATACTAGCATTTGATCATAAACAAGCTTCTGTCCAAGTTTAGTACAAATCCAAAATAGTATAAGAAAGTTATTAAAATTTTAAAAACTTTAACCACAGAGTGAATATGTTGTTTCCTGGCAGAAAATCTAAGTCCATTTAAAAGTAAAATACGGAAAAAATGGATTAATTTTTTTACAAAATTTCCTTCTAGATACTAGCATTTGATCATAAACAAGCTTCTGTCCAAGTTTGGTACAAATCCAAAATAGTATAAGAAAGTTATTAAAATTTTAAAAACTTTAACCACAGAGTGAATGTGTTGTTTCCTGGCAGAAAATCTAAGTCCATTTAAAAGTAAAATAAGGAAAAAATGGATTTATTTTTTTACAAAATTTACTTCTAGATACTATCTTATGATCATAAACAAGCTTCTGTCCAAGTTTGGTACAAACCCAGGATAGTTTAAGAAAGTTATTAAAATTTTAAAAACTTTAACCACAGAGTGAATATTTGTGGACGCGGCCGACGACGACGACGCCGACGGAATGTAGGATCACTATGTCTCGCTTTTTCGACTAAAGTCGAAGGCTTGACAATAAACATCATCAACTTTAGTTTTAACAGTTCTAAAATAAAATTAACCACTTGCTAATAAACTTGGTTAACTTACAGTTTTGGTTGTAAAGCTGTTGTAAGTAAAATGAGTGCTCAAGTTCAAGGAATTTACAAAAAGAATAAAACTTTCTTGAAAATTCAGGCATTTTACAACTTACTGGTTGTGGTGTTATAGATCTGGTGACTTTACTTCCATCGCAGTCTGCTAATCTTGACTCCATACTATGGACTACAATTATTACAAAACAATGCTTAAAATCTGTGCATGCTTGTAAATACAGTAACAAAGGCAATTCTTATAAATATAACAAAATAAAAAAAACAACATGTCTAGTTAACCAGATTCTCTTTACATTTTCTACTTTGTTTTCATATGATATTCTGTTTTCACCTGCTTACATCATGTACATTTTGTTAGTGAAAGTTGAAAAAGAGCTAGTATATAGTTTTTGTTAATCCAAGAATATTCTTTGTTTGCATATGTTAGCCGATGATTCATTAAAAGTACCTTGATGAATAATAAAATATTAAATAAGTCCACATACTGTAATCTTTGACTTTTTATAATAATGTATGCAATGTATATGTTTGCATTTTGTTTATGATTTTTTATGATGAGGGCCTCAGGGAAGATTAGTTATATAGCTAACTGTGTAACCCTCTTAAAATAAAGTATTGTTGTTGTTGTTAAACCAACTTATTTTGCAGATACAGTGAAACCTGTTTTTAAGAGACCACTTAAGGGAGAGCCAAAAAGTGGTCTCATAAGACAGGTGGTTTTTAATACAGGTTCAACCTGTATGAAATGCACTTCAGTGTGACCTAAAATTAATGGTCTTATAAAACAGGTTTTTGCTTAATACAGGTGGTCACTTTAGCAGGTTTGACTGTACTATATTTCACGTTTAGCCCTTTCTGTCTCACTTCGCAGTGATTTAATTTAGTGATTTTTAAATTTACTTGTAGTTAAAAAAGGACAGATCCAAGTTTTATATTTGCAACAATTTTTTTATTTGCGTTATTTTTCTTTCCACAAAAGTCATGAAAAAATAGATTTGCTCGTGAATATTAGTTGGTTAACAGTATTAACTTGTACTGGTAAACATTTAAAACTTGATAGTGAAGCAAACTGAAAAGATAATAAAATTATTTATCAAAGTAACAATTCCTTTTGACAAGATAATTCTACTGAGTGTAAACCAAAAGTCATACTTGGTGAAGGTTGTCTGTATTTTCCAGTTTTTGCCCAAGCATCAATTTGTTCTGCCAACTCCTTCAGAGGTGTCGCACCACGTATATCCCTTAGCTCATCAGTAAGTGTAGTCTGACTGGATTCCCAGGAATAACATGTAGAATAACTCTCCACGGTAGATAATGATGAGGGTATGTATGTGTTATCTGTATCACCAGACAAACTCTCTGTAGATATACTACTTTCACTACAACCACTGTCACTATCATAACCTGTAGCTATAAATAATATAACAATGGTTAATATTTTACAAATCTTAATCCACTTAGATTAATTAATACATCTCCATGATATAACAATCTGAGCTTTAGACAGTACATTTATGAGTAATTAGTTTTCAGGTTACTATCTAAAATCAAATATAAAAAATTTGCCACATTTATAGCACTTGATACGTTATTTTCATATATATCATAGGAAGGCTGTAATCAATTGAACAGGGATCTCTTTATGATAGTTTAGGGCATAACTTAATAAAAAAATGTTGGTGAACAAAAAGCATAATCATTTTCCATGTTATTTGTAGACATAATGGAGAACTTAGATATAAGAAGATGTGGTATGAGTGCCAATGAGACAACTCTCCATCCAAGTCACAATATGTAAAAGTAAACCATTATAGGTCAAAGTATGGCCTTCAATACAGAGCCTTGGCTCACACTGAACAGCAAGCTATAAAGGGCCCCAAAAATGACTAGTGTAAAACCATTCAAACAAGAAAACCAACGGTCTAATCTATATAAAAAACTAGAAACGAGAAACACTTATGAACCACATCAACAAACCACAACCATTGAACATCAGGTTTAACTACTTGCTGACATTCTTATTATGTAGAACATCATGGCCTGTAGTTCGTAAAAATTAGCTGTTGAAACACATGTCAAAGCATATCTTTCTTAAGGTCAACAAGAAATAATTCACTACCTACTGGTGATCAAATACTATTTGGTCATCTATTCTTCAATACACAATTTTGTCATGTTTGTAATAAAAAATCTTGAGGAAAACAAATTCAGTGAAATATATCAAAATGCTACCTTTAGATTTGCTGCTAGATAACTGCTTCATGGAACACATACAAAATGTGATTTTGTATAAGTTCTCAGAAATATTAACATTCACAAAATATTTATAGATCGATATCCTAAACTTACTATCCGCAGCAGCTGTTAATGTATTGGATCTATCTGTATTGCTGTTATATTCTTGTATTATAGTATCACTACTGCTATCTGGACTCAAAGCACTTACAATTTCTTGGTTCTCATTGCCTATTTTAAAAATAATTCTGAGAATAAAGTATTTTGGAAAACAACTGCATTCACAAAAAGATTATCTTATGAACATGATAAAATGTGGCTATCTTTGGTGATCTTGTATTTTGTCTTTCGCAAACTTTTTTTATCCCATGTTTTCTTTATTAACTTACTTGTTCTGACAAGACTAAAGTTAATACTAAAAAGGACTTAAAGATTTTTTTCTGAAAAGCAGTCAGGCAGTCTTCATGATAAACCTAAAAGTCCTACAGTCCAGGCCAGAAAAAATGTCTTCAGGCAAGTAATATCTTTATGAAAAGAGGCCTCACAAGCCATATGAATTCAACAAATTTTATAAAAGACTGATAATTTTCTGGCTTACATGTCAAAATGTTTTTCATGAATCCTACTATCGTATACATAGTCTAAACTAAAGTATATTTATTTTTATGCCTGCAATAATTTGTTACAAATTTTCATGTATGTATATATAGATTTTTATTTGTATATTTTTTTGTGCAGACCTATTTTTGTGATTTCAAAATAAGTTTTTATACATGTGGTGCCAACTTTCAAAACAATAATCAATATGCATTTAGTTCAGTACATAAAAGCAGTGTATATTTCTATCAGCTAAACCTTTCAAAATTCTAACTGTATCCCACAAAAGTTAATAATTTAATGAATTTAATAATACATGTACTGTACCTGTATACAGGAGTAATATCACCATTGTTTTTCTCCTATTAGTCTTTGTTAAATTTGCACTTTTAAAAAAATTGTGCAGAATATATCTTTATTTCAAATAAAGAAATACTTGGCATGAGTAAAGTTTTATCCTGTCCAGTACTACAGACAAAATTTCACATAACATTTCATTGCATATAAGATAATAACCATCACTGGAAGTTAACCAATAAAATTTAAACCCCTTTTTTCCTGTTTTCAAGCTTAAAAGTAACCATGTAACTTTAAGTTTCCAAAATATTTTATAGAAACACCAAATAAAAAAAGAATGGTGCTTTGAAACACCCAAGATATATGTTTATGACTCAGAAATTTTTTACTGCAATGAAATGTAGGATTAATTTCCTACAACTGTCAAATTCAAGAGAATATTTTTTTTCGACCCTTTTTCGTAAGCAAGCGAATGTGACGTACTATGATTTGGTGGTATTACACCTACAAACAGAACCTAAACCAAGGGCTTTAAGAAGAGTTGTGTACCAATTTTGTTTAATTAGTACATGCATTGTCATGTCCTTAGTCACTTTTAATTCCAAAGGTTAAGTTAAGTTCTTGTAAACCAAGATTGATAAACATTTTATTTTATGAATTCTGATACAGTTTGGTATGCATTTAATCAAGTTAAACTGCTTCTGAATAGTGAAAATAATATACAGGAATTACTTATATTTCCAGAGATACTATCATTTAAACATTTGTGAAATAAATCTTTAAACGTATAGAATGCACATAAAAAATGCTTTTAAAAACACATTTTTCATTTTAAATAGTGATTTGGTAGTGTTATCAAAATGCTTTCTCAATGAGGTAACTCTACATCTCAATTTACTCTAAATAAATAAATTCATCACAACACCACCATTCTTTGCACTTATCAATAAAATATACATGAATTACCTAGCACAGAGTTTTTGATTTCCAGGTTTTCAATTCTTTTCTTGATATCCCATAAGAGCTGATTATTGATGACATTCAAATCTTGATAGCAGTAAGCTGAAACACCCAATACAAGTAAAGCCACAGCACCTGATATCTTCCTGCAAAGCTTCTGGTACATGTAAACTGCCTCCTGTAATAATAAAAAAAAAATATGTTTAAGGTATAGAACTGGCAATAGAGCTTTTTGCAATAAATTTTTATCAAACCCCCAAGATTTCAAGTAACATTCTCAACTTCCTAAAACTGGACTAAATCCTGCCTTAAGGGCATATTAATATGATACAGTAGCAAAGGCAGATAATAATGCATCCACATTTAACAGGTTGTTTTTGTAACGTTCTTAACAAAAAGCATCCAAAATTTGTAAAAAAATCACTATTGTCATCAAATTGTTTATGTGAATTTAAACGTGTTTGCAAAGTAAAATGAACATGTTGTATATTTAAGCAATCAAAATCTACAGAGGGGAGGGGGCAATAAAAATGGGTGGACGCAAAATCGCAAATGAAGACTGGTTACCTTTCTTTCATCAATAAAGGCAATACATGTAATGTCCAAATATTAGTGCAAATTGAAAAGTTACCATAAATATTCTTATAATTTCTTAAATTTGTCTTAACTACACTTAGGTACAAGGTGTTCAGAAAATAGAAACAAATTTCACATATAAGGAGTGCCCATGGCCATATTGGCCACAAACCATGACAAAATTAGTATATTTTGCAAAACTTCTCGATTTTAGTTGTTTTATGGCAATTTTTAAGTGTACATGTAGTAGATTGGAAAATTATCTGTGCACCCAAGAAACAACTTTATATTTGGAAAGAATATGCCAAAGTTGTACATATACATGTAATAAAGCTTCCATGAAATTATTTTCTAGTTTCTTGTCTGTGCACAATGTTTCCACAAAGGAAATAATGATGGTAAACTAAATAATCTCTGCAATTTTCTTTGGTTTTTCTTAATGAAAATGGTGCAGATAATGACGTAATACAGGGCTCACACTACTTCAGAATCATAGGGAGAAGTGACTTCTCTTTTTGAAACTGAGAGGGAGAAGTGGTGAGATTTGAGAGAGAAGTGCTCGTTCGCTCGCGGCGCTACAATGTTTGGTTTTACTATAATACAAAGGGCCATATGTATCTTATTTTTCTATATTGCTCAATTTGTACCTGGGAGTACAATAAAAGTAACAGTTCAAATTCAAAGTTGTTTAATTTTACCATATCTAGTTGCACAATCATATTAGTCCTCTTGTCAGAAAAAAAAACGTTTAATATCTAGCAATAATAAAAAAAGATTTTTTTTGTATCAAAAAGGAAAAGAAAGTTGTAATTTCAATTTAAAATATACTCTGTTATGTTTGTGAAATTCAGAGGTTAAAATTCTCATTTAAAAGATATATAAATTTAACACAGTTAAGCTTGGACATACTATAGTAGTCCCAGGGTTGAGCAATTTCAATTAATAAATTGAAACAATTTTAATTTCATATACATGGAAATATTTACATTAATCAAGTAGATCTAACCAAAAGTATGTTAATGCGAGTGGAATTCGTAATTTTTCCTTTTGGGATCAATATTCCTCTGTCAGCTTGTCATTCATTCTTCAGTAGTCATTATCGTAAGAATGCGGATTTCGGCCATAGCTGGTCCGGTTCCGATCAGTAGTTTAGTACAAATATTTCAATGACGGACGAAGAAGAAAAATTTACAAAAATAAACGATGTTTGACACACTATTTGGAAAGGAATATGACGTTTTTAATGCAATACATGGATAACAAATTTACTTCAGGCAAATTTCATCACGTTCTAATGAAGTAACAAACTTATTTTGACGAAAATTAGAATGATTTGATGTACGCTCTCTAACAAGTACCGGAAGTGATAAAAAATTGTTTTTTATGAAATAAAATGCAACCAACTTTAAAATCAATGCTTTAACCTCTTTTCTGAAGAAAATAAATCGTTTATGTCTTTGAATTTCTTTACTTTTTACTGAAAAATTGCTGTTTCATCGACTTGGTAAAAATTGCCGATGACGAATGCGACTGAAAGCGAGTATCGTAAACCACAGGGCGACTTGTTTTCGCTTTCGAGGGTCGGGCAAAGCGAAGTGACGGACGGGAAAGCGACATCTTCGCCCTAGTCGCCTGGTAGCATGAGCCCTGGTAATACTGTGATGTCATAACATTAAATATCTTGTGTAACTCCTTTATAGTTCTTGATTTAATGCATTTCCAGACATTATGAGCCAATTTAAAATAGTTCTCAAAATCTTTATTTTCTTGGGCCAAAACTGGGCCTTAATGCCCCTACTCCTTTGAATGACAGTTATTCGTATATTGTTTTGATGAATGGTTGTAAAACCTGCATGACGATGTTGCAAAAATCTTAAATATCTTGAAAAATCAGTCATGATGGAATATTTGTTTTTGCATAATTCTATAGAACACCTCAAAATTGACTTTATCCTTATTTAAACCTACATCAATATCACTACCACTTCCCGCTAGTTGATTTTCTTCTGATATCAGCCAAGATATGGCAAATCTCTCCGACAAGATGTTGACTGTTGCTATCCCAAATAACCAAAACCTGGCTGCTGCAGTACGAGGTGCTGATGTCAAGAAATAAGACATCAGCACCATAACAGCATAGTATAGAATTGAATATAAACCAGTGAATTCTCCCAACATCATTGACTGAAGGTGTGAAAATTTATCGAATAAATCACCAATAAGGTGACGCTGTTCAATTGTTACATTTTTATATTCATCAAATATTTTATGCATATTATCAGAAGATATCGATATAATGTTACTCAAATTGACAGACTTTTCAAGAATTTCTTTCTGGTTAGTCATTGATTCCTTTTGCTGATGAAGCATTTCATTTTGAAGTTCACTTGTTTCCTCAAGTTGTGTAGCAACATCTTCTGAGCTTGTTGCAAGTCTTCTAATGGTTCGTTCTGTCTCATCATGCCAAACCTGTGCTTCTAAAAAATAGCAAATGTTCTGTGTATGTGTAAAGAAGGTTGCCATTGAACTGCGATCTGAATCCTTCATATTCTCCGTACATTCTGATAATTTTTGAGTTACATCACATTCATATATTGGTAGATCTTGCATTTGTAAAAAGCAGTTCAAGTACGCAAGAGCGAGTTTTCCTTGGACTTCAGCTGTCAACTGCTTGCAATCTTTAGTGAGTGAAATTATTGTTTCTTTCCAACAATATCCATAGTTTGGAAATTCACTTTTACTTTGCATTAATTCAAATTCAGTCTTTCCAGCATGAAATTTTGATTTATCCAAGTTTGTGAACTTAACCTCTACTGGGATAATGAAAAATAGAATAACAGTGAGGGAGGAAAAAAAGAAAACTCCCCTGAGGATCATCTCTTCATATTTTTCAAACCGTAAACAATGACAAGTTATATTTATCTTCTCTTGATCGTGATTTATATCCAAATTGTGTATTGGATTTCGATCACTGGCTGTGTTTGGATATACGCCTAAGGCAGCCTATGGTTACCCATAGGTATCATTGGGTACCAATGGTTTGATATTTTGATATATAGAATATCAAACCAAAGGTACCTATGGATAACCATAGGCCACCTCTGGCGTATATCCAAACACAGCCACTGTTAAAAACAAATACATTACAATGAGACAGCGGCTGTGTTTAGATATACGCCAGAGGTGGCCTATGGTTATCCATGGGTACCTTTGGTTTGATATTCTATATATCAAAATATCAAACCATTGGTACCCAAAGATACCTATGGGTAACCATAGGCTGCCTTAGGCGTATATCCAAACACAGCCAGCATGTAAAACTAAAAACATTACATAGTTGGGCCACATATGTTTAGTTGGACCAATAGATAAATTTCTAGTCCCAATAAATATAAATCTAAAATTATTCATCTTTTAATATTAATAAAAAAAAATGTTTTTTTTGTTCTATTTAAAAAAAAATTAATGTTGTTTATTTCAGTAGAACCTGGGAATAATAATATATTATGTCGCATATAGAAACAAGACAGAGACGTGAAATCAGAATAATCTCATCGGGACCATAATCCTTGTTTTTAAATTTTGTACACCAATCACGTGACAATAAAAATGGTAGACCTCTTCGTAGAATTTTAGAGTCTCTTATTTCCTTTTATTGATAATATCATGTCGAGTCAACAAAAGAAACTTCAGTTTGCCCCATTCAGTAGCTTTCTTGATGCTGGTTTCTGGCACAAATTATCCGAAAATAAACTAAATGTATATGGCTTAGATGAAACCCCTAAGTTAATCAATGGATTTTATTATAATGGTAAGTAAAAACATATGGAAATTCACAGGTGTCTGAGAAGAATATCTTTGTACACAATATATCTCCTCTAATATGTGCTTTTCACTTTTTGACATTACCAGTTAACTACAAGATATTATTCCGCCATAATTGTGTAAATATTGATAGCAAAATCAACATTTGATTGGTTCTTCTTCTTCTTCCAGGTAAGGAACTGGATTCAAAACTGTAGTGATTAGTTCTGGGCGAAAACTTTGCACAGTGTCGGGCAACACAAAAAGTCTCTTGGCTATTTTCATTTAAAAACTTCGCAATATTATACAATTAAAATTATGTACAACTTAGTCAGAGCTCCAGATTAGCTGCGTATTTGCGTGATCACGCAATAAAAAAAATTGAAAACCCAATTCAATTGACGATTGCAGCGTTCAAAAACCCAATTCATGCAAAGGAAAACCCAATTATCAGTCAGGGGACTTATTGAAATAAGTGATTTTTAAATCACTTATTTAAGTAGCAAATTCGAAGTTTTGTCACAAATTGTGATTATGCAGTTTTACCAAAATTTTAAACACATAGGTTTAGATAATATCTTTTCATTAGTAATATTGAAAAAAATGAACTTTTTGCTTCTTTTAAGCAGCAAGGTTTATGCCTTTGATGCAATCATTTAGCTGCAAATTCTATTTCAGTTTAAAAAAATGCTATTAATATGGCTTTACATAATGAACTGATACTTTCTTAACAGATTTTTCCCAATAGTGGGAGTATTTTTCCTGTAAAATTCAAGGTTTCATCTTATAGATTATGTAATAAAATTCTACTGTTCGCGATCAAAATTTCACTGTAGGGGGTGTTTAAATTAGTGGGGGTTATTAAAATAATGATACTTAAAGAAGTGATTTTTTGGAAGGAAATTGAGGTATGATACTTAAACAAGTGATTTTTATGTCATTATCCTAGATTTAGTACAAGGTCATCACCTGACATGACCAGGTCATCCTATCAACACACATGTTGGTTCTGATAATTTTAGCAAAATAATTAGTCCCTGGATCATTAGTATTCTATATTTAAAGCTACAATAAAATTAAATCACTTAGTCTAGTGATTAATTTGTACTACTTAAATAGGTGATTATTAAAGAAAGACAACTCTTACTTCCAACCTTTATTGACATAATGTTACTTGAATCAGTGATTTAGAAAATCACTCATTTAAGTAAGTCCCCTGACTGATTATATGTCAAAACCATGTGTTCTTAACCCTTCTAGTCGCTATCGTGTGCGTTATTTACCCTTATCTATTACATTGTCGTCGCGTAAATCTATTTTTGTAATATTTATGATTGGAAATGTCCTTTCGTTCTAAAAATAGAGCGTTGCATCAAATACACATATTTCCATCTTTTCTCTGCATTTATCCAATTAGCATAAGTCATGTGATCATAATTATTTTCGTATTGATTGGGATTTATCGTTACACATAGCAATGAATTAAAACGAAAGTAAATTTTCGGTAAATATATTGAATAGGAGCATGTTTTCAGCTTCTTTTTGATAGCTGAGGGAAAATTATGATGATAACAAAACTCAGCTAGTGTTATCAGGAAGCATCTCTCGGACGCACAGGTTCGTGCAATGTCACGTCCAGGGCTAGTATGCCTGCCTGAACGAGAACATTAATTGTTACTGTTAGTACAACACGGGTTTGGTCTCCATATGACTAATCAATGGTGCAAGAACTAAATCAGTCGGAACAGTGAAAGGCCAAATCAATTATATAGTTGAAAATCAATGGAAACTAAAAGTTCTAATAAGGGACAACTAAAGACCAGATTTATGTAAATAAAATTAAACAAAAACATTCAAGTATTATTTTAGTTTAAAAGAGTAATTTTTTTTCTTCTTCATTTTAGTTGATGAGTAAACACACATATTCGTTTTGAAGTAAATGTAGCTTGCCACTTTCATTGTGTTTGGTCTAATTGTACTTATGCTATAGATAGTTGTCTTATTGGCAAGTGCAGTACAACATTGTCATTTATTAATTTGATGTTGCAGGATTATTTAAATTGAATGTAGTCTCAGTCATTAACCCCAGTCATTAATTTGTTCACAAATACTACATAAAAGTCTAAAAACTTAGCCACACCTACTCCAAATAAACTGACAGGTGATAGTATGTGCTCTAGAAAAGTAATTAGTTACTGTCCCACTAGTGACACCAGTTTATGTAAGTTGAGAGAAAATACAAAACGGTTTAAACTAGACACAAATTAAACGAATAATTGCTCGTACGGGTATAAATTAAATAAAACAGCTATCACATATATAATGAAAGAAACATATTTAAGATGGATGAACATCTCGGTTTGATGTAATTTCATTATAACATACCTAAATTTTGTTGATGAAAAAACCCAATACATTAAGGAGCTTGGTGGTGAAAAACTCAATTTGATATTTGCCTGAGGGGTGAATTAGAATTAATAATGCAATTGAAAAAACTATTTCACTCAATTACATAAAAAATGGTGGGTAAAACCCCCAATTTGTGAATTCTTATCTGGAGCTCTGTTAGTGTTGCCTACTGTAGTTCCTTTCAGACCATGTCTTTAGGGCAGCCCTGAATCCCTCAACTGTGTTGGCCAATGATACTGATGCTGGTAAATTGTTACAATCCCTGATGGTCCTTTGAAAAGAAAGATTGGCAGTAGGTGTCTGTACATGTTCTTTCTTGGTAGTAGCGATTTTTACCTCTGGTCCGTTTATCATTTGGAGTAAAATATTGTTGACGGTCTGTGTCAATTAGATCATGCTGGATCTTGAATAGCATGCATAATTTGTCTGTTTTCCTCGATTGTTCAAGGATTTCCCATATTTTATGATCTAACCATATTTGTGACACAGCCAGGTGTTGGATCTGTGTAGTTGTTGTTCACAAATCTTTCTGCTGTTTTCTGTACCTGCTCTATTGCCTTGATCTTATTTTGGTTTGTTGGATCCCATACTGTGCATGCATATTCCACTGCAGGTCTTACCATGGATACATATGCAGCTGCCTTTACAGATTTTGTGCAGCCTTTGAGATTTCTGCATATTAATCTAATGTTCTATTTCCTATGCCAACCCTATTATCAATGTGTTTATCTTAGGTTAGGTTGTTACTGATTGTTACTCCTAGGTATTTGCTATCTTCAACAGTGTCTAGAGTATGACCGTGTAGTTTGTATGTTGTTGTATCACTGGTCGGTTTTTCAGTGATATTCTTATGACAATGCATTTTTTGGCATTGAAACTCATTTGCCATTTGTTTTCTCAGTCCTCCAATGATGTTAAGTTTTTCTGAAGAAGGTCACTGTCTGCTTGGTTGGTCATGGTATGAAAGAGTAGGCTGCCATCAGCGAATAGTTTGGTCTCTGATGTAGTTGCTGTTTCTGGCACGTCATAAATGTAGGCCAGGAACAGTAATTGTCAAACAACTGTGCCTTGGGGTACACCAGAGAGTAAAGGTACATGAGTGGAGACAGCTCCCTCTAGTACATGTATTACGCTCTGTTTCCTGTTATGTAGGAAGGAGCGAATCCATCTGTTGGTTTTTTGGGTTGACACTGTAATATTCCAGCTTGTGTAGTAGGTGGTGATGTGGTACCTTGTCAAATGCTTTTGAAAAATCTAGAAGGATGATGTCTTCGTGACAGTTTCTTTTTAATTTTGATGCGATGTCGTTGATGGTTATGATGAGTTGGGATTCACAAGATTGTCTTTTGTGGAATCTGTGTTGTGCATCAGTTACTGTAAATTCAGAAATTATTGTGTGCATTTATCATGTTTATTATCATGATTATTGCGATTTTTATTGTGTTTTTTAATGACCAATGTTGAAGGTTTATGCTTTGGCACCATTGAAAAGTATAGTGTTGCATTCAGGTTTTAATTCTAGCAGTGGAAGTTTGACAGTAAACATGGTAAACTACAATTTCTATAGTTTGTCAAGACTCTTGAGCTGATAATAGGGGTGAATCTCCTTATTTTTATATTGATTGCAGGGTTTGTTGCTCATGCAGTATGGATGCTATAAAATGTGTCCCCGTGCTTGTAGTGATAGTTGTCTCTGACATTGGCAATCATACAACATCTCCTTATTTTTATATTGATATGGAAAATGCCATCTAAAAATCTATAAATATTTTTGTCAATGATCAGTTATTCTGACATAAGGAAAGATCTTACATGTAATTTATTGTTTGCTACACAATAAAAAAAAGTATAAGAATAATGCATTTGATACAAAAAAGAAAGGCAGGCGTATCAGCAGTGTATGACATAATAAAAAAAGAAGACTATACGAAACTTAATTCTAGAAGAAGAAAAAAAACCAACAAAATGTGGAATTTTGTCATTCCTTTTATAGTTTACTATACATGGTATGGGTTTTGCTCAATGTTAAAAGACTGTATTGTGACATGCAATTGTTCACATGTTTGTCCTTTGGTCTTTTTTTAATAAACTAAGAAAGAGTCACTGCTATCGAAATATTTTCATAGAGAGGAAATATGTATAAATTTCAGATATATTTCCATTATTTTAAGATAGACTGTTTCTAATTGACACTCAAGTATACACATGTTACCTTCTTTCCTTGTTAACACAGGTTTATAGAAAAAATATTGTGTTTTGAAGTCAGTGATTTGTGTGAAGAAATGAAACAACAATGACTCACTAATAGTGGTCTGTTAATTTTTTTTACAAAACATTAAAGATGGGGATGGTTGCCTCCCCAAAATGACTATTATTGTTTGATATGCACATATAGTTGTATGTATGATTGTAAAATCTATTTTGAATTGGAAAAGATTTGTATAGGCAATGCCTTATGTCCAATCCCATGAATAAAACTATGAAAAAGAATATATGGTTTTAAACAATGAAATACTTACAATTGAATTAAATAAACATTTTTAGAATAAAGTCCTTATTCTCATATTGTTTCAAAATGTGACAAAATATTTGTTGTTTTTGTTTTTATGTTTAATCATGCATCCTACATTTGATACAACTGTTCATTATTTTGGTATATGTTTAAAGGATGTTCTGCATAAGGACAAATTAATATACATATATATATATATATGTGACTAAAATGAGAAAAGTTTCTGTCTCAAGGTGGATGTACAATATTCACTATATCAAAGTAGTTCTTCTATGAACTCAACATATTAACAGCAATAACACTGAGGAGTTTTCAACATTTAAAGAATGTGCCTAAAAAAATTGTCCCAGTCACCTCAAAATCACCAGAAGTGTTTGTATATGATATAGATTGGAATGAAAAAAGTTCCTATCAAATCTTACCTTCTTTTTCGAAATTTTTCATATAAATTTGTAGACACAATAATGTGCACTACCAATATGTTTAAATGATGTTTAGTTTGTGAAAGAATTACCCGGTATGATTTCATGTTATTTACAATTTCATGTATGTCATGATCTAAGTAGTTCATCTACAGTGATCACTGGCCTGTCAACATTGAGGTAGTGAGTTCGAACCCTTCTCTTGGTGAGGCATGTTCAACTCTTATCTTAACTGAAAAGGATTGCCAGTTGTCCTGCAGAAGGTTGGTAATTCTCTCAATGTACTCCGGCTTTCTCCACTACAATAAACTGGCCGGCATAACATAGCAGATATTGCTGAAAGTAGTACTTAACACCATCAAACAAACAAACATGTATGTAAATGCAGAAACAATGAAAATAAACTTTATTTTAAAGATGTTAAATTATTTAAAATTGTAAAGCTTTGTTTACTTTTTTCAGGTGATCCAGTCGGTTTGCCATGCAGATTGAATGTAGAGTATTCAGCATTTGATAAGTAAGCTATCTATTGTCATATACAACTTAACATTTTTTACTGTCATCACTTATCATATGTCTTTTATAGTTCATATAATTTTACTGTTAAAATCTAAAGAACCATCTGAATCAAAATGGTTGGCGCTTTTATGATGAATTATAATTGTTGGAATTCTATGCTGTTAGGTAATTAGAAAAAAATATGCTGCAATCCCATAATTTTTGTTTAATCTGCAATGAGATTTATGTCATTGGTGGTGTCAACCATTGTTTAAGTTTGTGATTATGTCAGTTTAAGAGGAACAACAAATGGTGAGTCAATGATATTTGGTATGCAGTTGTATTGGCACATCTGATATGAATAGAGATTATTTTGCCCCACCCTCAGTCATGGACCATCAAGATCAGATGTGGTTTATCTTTTAAAAAAATGTTTCATTTCTCATACATCTTAGCCTCTCTTTACAGATAATCATACACATATATATGAATATAGTTTGCATTAAACTGTTAAACTTACAATAGATATAGAGAAGCAATTATTAGCAAAATTATTCAAATTGTTAGTCCACTTCTTATAGAAGTTATTGCTCTTGAATGACGATTTTTACCTTTTTTTTTTGCATTTTGGGTGAAAACTTTAGTAGATAGAAAGAACCTGAAAACAGAAAAAATGATCAGCAATACAAGATCAACAAAAAAGAAAACTTATTCATGAATTTTTTTCTAGTCTTCAATGTTGAAAATGGACATAAATTCAGGTGACTCTTCAAAGCCTCAAGTTTCTCAAATGTTTATATTTTTTCATATTTTTTAAAGGGTACCACAGGTTCCATCAAGATGTTTCAGATCACATGGTGTCTTGCATAATATGAACACAATAGACAAATTTAAAGAATGTGATCACAAAGAATTACTAGAGAATGTTGGAAAGAAGGTTTGTTATGTTTTATTTTCTCATGATTTTAGGTCAGATATCATAGTAGCCCTTTTTCAAAGATTCCATTATATGTAATTATGAGACAATCTAGTACTTGACAATTTTAATACATATGATTCCACATCTTTCTGAATGTTTTGCTTATCTTATATATTTTGATAGATTACAAATGTTTCAAAAATGACATTTATGCCATTTTTTATGGCATGCACTTGTCATTTTTACATCACGATGACGGTGAGGGCATTCCGATGTATTGTTGCAGACGAGATTTCTACTTACGTAACTTTCGTGTTTGACTGGTAACCGATCTATATAGGCGGACATTATCGAGTGCAAAATAACATTCCTTATCACTTGTTATAAATTCATTTCTTCAATGAATACTCATAAAAATATTTTTGTTTAGAACATAAATTAATAATATGAAAATGTTTTGTCCTTAGAAATATATATATAAGTAAAAATTCATTGATGATATGTATGTACACGTACAGAAAAATTGTGTTAAAGCATGCTGAAGAATATCTGTTCTGTTCTGTTCTGTTCTGTTCAGGTATGTACCTCTGTTTACATTCGGAGCACTCCACTTATCGGATGAGCAATTTTAAAATATTTGCTTAACCGAAAAAGCGAATATCTTTATATTTACAATAATATGATAGAATATAATTCAAAAATAAAATTAGTTAGGGTGAATTAAATAAGGGTTTATAATGTCTTTATTGCATTAAAATATTAAAATATTAAAAGATATTAATAAAAAATAGTATGTACACAGCACAAATTAAGGTAATATGAATCAACTTTTTGCGGGAAAATATGAATACCTGCTCAAATCCAATCTATTAGAAAATTCGAATTATTACAGAAGAGTGTCCACCATGCACTTGCACTGCACTATTATTAGAATAGCAGAATAGAATGATATACAAATGGATGACAATTATATATACATGTAACTGTTATATGCAAACATTAATATAATATATACATGACAACAAACAAGAGTATACCGATTTGTATCACTACAATATAATAGTTATTACGGTGACGTTGAATTCCCTGTCATTTATTCATCATCCACACACGAACTTGTCTCAGAAAAAAATATATCTGTACATTAACCTCACTTTCAGGTATACAGATGTGATTTTTTTTCTGAGACAAATGCTTGTGACCATCCACAAGAACTTGCGGTCATCCGATGGTCAGTACTTCAGTACTTTGATTATCATTGCACTGAATTGCATACTTTTAACTCAAATTGCCTAAATCATAATGGTATACTACACCAATAAATAGCAACAAGTTCCTTAGACTAAAAACTGATGGTTGTCTTTTAAAAAAAGAAACAGCATATATATGATCAACTGACCTATAGGCTATATTAAAACAGTAAGAGGAACATTTTTTTATTACTTAACCAACAAGTCAGAATTGCATCTCATACAGTGGCAGATTCAGAAATTTTCATAAGGGGGGGGGGGGGGCATTGACTGCCCTAAGAGGGGGCCTGCTCCAGTCATGCTTCAGTGGTTCCCTATATAATCAACCAAATTTTTCCCACACAGCCCTGGATCTGCCTATGTTATATTATAAAATATATGAATAGTTTTTTAAAATGCTACAAAAATATATGGTATGTTGATTGCTGACCTTGTGCAGAAGAGGTTGTAGGTTAAGTTCAAAGTTCAAACCAATGACTTTAATATTGTTATCTATTGCTTCTCCACCAAGTGCAAGCTTGAAACATTGACATGATTAATAAGGAGTAAGAGTAAAGAGTTATCAGCTTGGAGTTGAATGTGTTTGACCTAGTACAAAGCTGGCTATCTTCATATCACATTAATGTGTTATAGTCCTAGATATGCATGTTATTAGTGCTGCTGGATGTTAAGCAGGCACCAATCAATCAATTACTGTAAATTCAGAAATTATTGCTCACATTTCTTATTGCAATTTTTGAAGAATAGACAAAAATGTGAGATTAATTATTGCGATTTCAGGAAAATCTCCATACAGATGTATGTTTCAGATATCAAAATGCAAGTTCTTATTATTGCGATACTCACACAGTCGCATTTTTCGCATTAATAAAAACCTCGTAATAATTTCTGAATTTACAGTAATCAATCGATCTTAAATAAAAATTCAAGCATAGCAGTATGTTGCAGTTAAGTTAAAATTTACTTGTAGGTCTGGGAAGATATTGTGAGCAAGAAAATAGAAGAAAATCCATCCCTTTTATCCAGATTTCTGTTATTAACATTTGCAGTAAGTTTATTTAAGATTCATCAAGTCTAGAGATAAAAATAATTCAGCAAATATGCTGAAAAGAATAAATTATCTAGAAACATGAGAAAAAAGAAACTGCAAAACCAATAAAGACAAACTGATTTATCTTCTTATTTATAAGCTCTGTTCTTATTTTCTAATACTTTTTTTGTTAATGCTATAAATACAAAAAATACTAATATTTGTTACATCTATCATTTGTTTTGTAACTTTCTTTTATTTCATTGATATTTTGATAAGAAGGTTAGACTTAGAGTGATTATGACTTTTTATACAAGAGTCATTATAACTTTTTGTATAAAATTGCATATAATTTGAAAGTTGTTGAAGTTCGTACTGTGACCTGTAATTGTTAACGTTCTTGCCCTCTGGTGTCTTGTGAATAGTTGTTTCATCTGTAATCATACAACATCTCCTTATTTGAATATTAATATTAATGGTGAGAGAGAAGATCTTGCTAAGTAGCTATTCTCACTATAGTAAATCAATTAAGACTTTGCTGTTTTTGTAGTTTTATTTATTTTTTAGGATCTGAAGAAGTATATTTATTATTATTGGTTTGCATTTCCATGTTTATGTATGCCAGAAGATGTTACTATGGTTACAGATCCTGTGAATTTACCTGAAAGATTAAACAGCCAGCAGGTAACTTTACGACAACTTTTTTTTCAATTGTATAAAAAATACAGTATAAACCATTTACCTGGTGTATTGATTTGCCCTCAATAAAATTTACTTTCCCTTTATGAAAGCATATATATATGATATTAATTGTAACATCAGTTAAGCTTGCCTTATATAAAATCTGCTTGCCACTGACAATCTGGAGACTTCTAATTTCGACCCTGTGGATTGGAACCCAACGTTGATATATGGTTACATATCCAGACAAACCAGTATATCAGGGTCACCCATGGGACCAGAGAAAACTGACTTTATAAGAGAGGTGACCTTTAAATTGAGGTTCAAAATGCAATGGTATTAATTCAACAGGACAAACATATGGTGACCTGACAATACTATTTTTTGCTTATTAGTGGTGACCCTTATAACAGGTGTGACTGAAAGGGGAGGGAGATCCCTACTGATTTTTTCTGATTTTAGCTCATTCAGGACATTATAATTGATTTCCATTCATCTGTCAACACATTATTCAATGAATAGAGAGTGCTTTGATTAAATTACATGTGAAGGAGATTATTTGGACTTCACAATTCAAGTAAAGATATGCTCCTGCAATATTTTCTTCAGTGCTGTTTAAAAAACTTCTGAATTAATGCCCTCTACAATATTCCATTTTATTAGGGATGTCAACGGATTCTCAACTACTTGAGTATCACTCGGTAGTAGCAAATATCAAATACCAATATGATACTCAATTAATTGGTTTCCTGTATGGACATGATGTCCCCTTCAAGTACTCGTGTTTTGTTCGTTAAACCAACAAGTATTTGAATATTTGATTAGTAATTCTTCACCAAGTTGACATTCTTACATTTTATCTTTGCAACAATTTCATTATGCTTATAATGGACTCCTGGCTTAACTGTTTTTTAACTAGCTTCTGCTAAAATTTAAACATGTTTATTCTGTAAGCATTTCATTTTGAGTGAGTACTAATACTTATTACAAAGGGGATATCATATCTTAATTTTTACTGTGATGTTGTTTATAGAGCCCTTAAATTTAGATACAATTGATGTAAACTTATTGATCGTTTAAACTAACTTTTTCTTAAGATTATCAATTTAACACTGTATGAAAGTCTTTTATTATTGTCTTTATGGGTTATAACATTGATTTTGTTACAAATAAATTAATACATAACTAAATATGTATTGCTATACAGTTATCAAAACTTATGCTCCTATATTCTGTCTATTTTTTGGCATTGCACAATGTAATGCATTCCTGAGACTGTTTATGACATCTTTAAATTAAATCTGTTGGATTTGTATGGATTGATATTTTAGTATGGGCAAACATGAATTATTTATTTAAAATGAGAGGCCAAATATACTAAAGGGATAAACTCATAAGTAGAAAACAAACTGACAATGCCATGGCAAAAAACAAAAAATGACCAAAGACAAACAACAGTACACAAAACACAATACAGAAAAACTAAAGACTGATGAACACAAACCCAACCCAAAACAGAGGGTTATCTTAGGTGTTCTGGAAGGTTAAGCAGATCCTGTTTCACATGTGGCAACCGTCTTATTGCTCATGTAAGTACAAAACTGGTGATAAGTCTAATTTGGTAAGTCACTTTAATGAAAAGAGGACAGAATTGTGGTTAAGGGCATATGATACAGTTTTGATCCCACGAATATTTGCATACAAGCTATTTTTCACCTAATCAACTCAAACCTGTAATACAAAATAAACCTCATGTGCTACTTTAAGAGATAAAAGGGGGCGAAATTTTAGACATTTACAGATTTTTGCACATTTTTATCCTTTGGATAGACATACCTAACTTTTTTATGCCCCTGCCGTAGTGGTGAGGGCATTAAGTTTTACCCTTGTCCGTCGGTACGTACGTACTTACAAACTTGCTTTCTGTTCTCTAACTTGAGTTTGCCTCAACCAAATGTTATGAAACTTATACACAATGCTTATTACCACAAGACACAGATCAAGTTTGAATTTTGGTGGTGTCACTTTAACCGTTCTAAAGTTATGCCCCTTTATAAATGGAAAAATTGCAAAATTTTTATTTTCTTCCAAATATTAAGTAATTTTTAAAATTGGAGTTATCTTCCTTTGTCCATGATTTTAGTTGAATCAACTACAATCAATGCTTTATACAATGCAATGTTTAATTTTGACTTCCATTGATAAAACACAGATCAAGTTGAATTTGGGTAGTGTCACTTTAAACATTATTGAGTTATGCCCCTTTTTAAATCGAAAGATTGCAAAATTTTTAGTTTCTGTTCTCTACTTAAGTTAGCCTCAACCAAATGGTGTGAGACTTACACACAATGCTTATTACCATAAAACTCAGATCAAGTTCAAATTTGGGTAGCGTCACTTTTACCGTTCTTCAGATATGTCCCTTTATAACTATATGATATGCAAGCAGGGGCATCATCTGTGTCCACATGTGGACACTATCCACATTTATTGTTTCAAAAGATAAACACAAGCGGATTTTTGTGAAAACATTTGGAAATTTTCTTTATATAAGAATGCCCTAAATTTGAATAACAATCCTTTGGAAATAATTAATTTTTATCAAAGTTTCATGATTCTAGAAAAAAATGGCATTTTTTGCTGTATATTTATCTGATTTTAAAAGTTTCATCAGTGACTTTTTCATAAAAATTGGTACAAATAATCTTCATATGTAATCAAACCTAATGTCATTTTAAAAAAGAAGGGTTCATGAACTTGTTTTCAAGTTAAATCAGTCTGAATGATAAAAATCAGTCGAAAAGTGCATCTTTTTCTGATATGTCACAGTTTGACGTCACGAAAAATAACATTTTACGTTAGCAACGTCATTACCTCCCCTGTAACTGTAGCGTATGCCCTTAAGATAATTTGAACATATCCATTGAAACTGACCTTGCTTAACAGAATACTGTAAATTCAAAAATTTTTGCAATGTTTTTATTATTTAAACAAGATAGTTGTTGCAAAACTTGCATTTTAAATTTTGATACCACTATTTGTATGCAGCATTCCCTGAAATCGCAATAATTAAACCCCAACTTGTGTTGATTGTCCAACTATCATAACAATAAATGCACACAATCATTACTGAATTTACAGTACTTCAAATACTGAAGATATTTATTTTTGATTGATTGAAATTTTTTTCCTGAATTTTAAGCAAAAAACCAAATCATTTAGAAGTACAAAAAAGAGAGAAGTAAAGTTGACTCACTGAATCTCATTTGTACATTGTTTTTTTTTAGTATTTCTTATAAAAGTTTTAAATATTTCTCATTTTAGATATCAGAATTGATAGCAGAATATGATAAATTTCAAAGTGCATCATCAGAATTTGTTGGATATTTTATTATAGTACAGTCTAAGGATAGAATTGTTGTGGATCATCTTAGGAATGTAGAATCTTATTCAAAAGATACATGTAAGGTTAGTAGAAAAACTGTGGACATTTTAGAACAAGAGATACATGTATTTGAGTATGTACTAGTGATAAGTTTCATTCATTACTGTGCATAAGAACTGATTTTATCTCTGTATCTCTTCTCACAGGTTGCTCAAATGTCTAAAAGCCCATTACTAAGAGCAAGACAAGTCTAGAATAACTTTGAGCAGTTATTTTTTTTATACTTTGATATCCACTATACAAGACTTTCATAAAATGTATCTAATCATGTATCATTGTAAGTGCCATGACCTTGAGTGAACATGCACTTCTCTTTTAAGCATTACACTTCTCATCAGTTCAAAAAGAGAAGTCACTTTTCCATTTGATTCTGAAATAGTATGAGCTATCTTCTTGTAAGCTAGAGGCCAAAGTGTAACAGCCAATTATTCAAATCTTTTCCAGGACCTTGTTGTTTCTTGTTTTTATATCTTATAACATATTTTTTTATAGATATATTTTGGTTTTGCTGACCCATGTACATTAGATAGTAATCCAGGATGGCCTCTTAGAAATTATCTGTTGTATATAAGTTACCACTGGTAAGTTGATAAAGGTAAAACATATAACAATATCAAATTATAAAATACTATTATATTAATTCTGAACAATATTGAAATGAAAAAGTATTATATAAAAATTTTCTGGATAATGAATGAATTCTTTCACCTGGCAGTAATGTGGTCTCAATAAGAAATTTCTCTATACTTTAGAATATCTACATACCTTAGAACATACTGTGGATTAATTATTTTCGTGGATTGAGGAAAAATAGCATTTTTTTTTGTGAATATTTAATTTTGTGGTTATGCTAAAGTCTGCATACAAGTATATTGAAAATGTGTACTTCGTGGAACATTTAGATTTGTGGTTTACCTGTACCCATGAAATCCACGAAAATTGGTATTCCACAAATAATTATTTATCCACATTATGTAAGGTTTATATTCCCCAACCCTATAGCATTTGATTTGGCCTCACTAATTTGTGGAATATAATAAACTGATACATGTTTGTTGCTTTCTCTTAACCATTATTTAATTATGCATTTTCTGATTTCCTTTAACTTATTCTTTTGTTGATAATTGAACAGTTGTAATCGCATCAAGCTTAATAATAGGGTCTTCAGAATACAGCTAATAGATCAGTAGTCAAAACTCAAGATTCCATCCCCTTGCATTCATTGCCTTTGTATATATATGACTGTAAAGTTTTCTGTTTAGGTCCAGATCTAAAAATTAAGCAATTACTTGTCAAAGAAGTATAATGTTTTATCAGTGAACTAGCTGTCGGTAACTGCGAGTACTCTCAAATCTGTACTTAGTGTCTTTTTTGTTGTTAGCGATGAGGGATAGGTATATACTCTGCCACATCCTGTCTGACTCATACTCAGAGTTCGAATTTGGGCAGTTAGTCATTTCATATTCTAGAGTTATGCTCCTTTATAACTTTGAAAATTTCAAAGTTTGAGAGGGGGCATTCGTATACCCAGACACATTCTTCTTTTATTTTGTTACATGATGTATATACTATGTATAACCTTTTGATTTCAATGTGTCCTGATTTTTCAGCACTACTTAATTAAATCTGGTGTTTTTCAGGGGAGATAAGTTTAAAAATGCTGAGATTTTATGTTTCCGTGATAGAAGTAAAGATGGAGTCAGAGACGTATCACACAGTATTATTTTAACTCTTACTATATCCTCAACAAAGACTCTTACAGGTATGTATCAAAGTATTACAGACAAATCTCATGTTTGATAAAAAAAAATCAACAAAAGGAGCTTTAGAGAGGCTACAGGACTTTATGGTCAGAATATGATATTTACCTGGTAGTAAAAACAATTTCTCTTCCCATTTTGTTTATGCTAAAGTTCAAAAAGGCTTTTTAAAGTGAACTCATTGTCAAAATGAATATATTGCACAATTGGTGATAAAGTAGCTTGTTCTAGCACTAATATAAAACAAATTTACATTAATCTTTCATAACTTTCTATTGTTGGGCTGCTGCCTTTTTGACATTTATCCTATATATAGGTTTCGATTGACACAATTTGAGCAAGAGTTACTTCCCTTTCGTTGCCATGTTGGAGCTCTACGTGCCCAAATTCCTTAATAAATCCACCAAATTAACTTGTTAAACTGACAACTAGACTTTAGAAAAAGTTGTTTTCCGAACAATTTTAAATTTTTTTAGCCTTGCTAGATTCATCACCAAGATCTAGTGAGGATATTTTATAAGGCTTATTTGTACCACATGTTTTAATTTGGTTAGTCAAATACGAAAATCAACCATATAGATTGAAATAAACAATTAATTTCCCCATAGGCGACAATGATAGCCTTTTTTGAGATACAGACTTTAGAAAGTTGATTTTTTTAACGAAACCTTGCTAGAATTACAGAAACGTTATTCGGACAGTATTTTTTGGTCCAAAAAATATAGGTTCGCGTTGCTTTTCATAACGTATTTTGTACTTATCTCCCATGCCTATCAATTTTGCACTTAAAAATACATGTCTCGTCCTAGCATTAAAAAGACATCTCATTTCCGTTAGGGCTAAGGAAAATAATTTGTTTGGCCTTTGATATAATGCAGAATGCACGAAGTCTCTTATAATAAAAAATAAGGGGCGCACATATCAACCAATCAGGATTAGCCATACTCTTAATTCTGAATACCATGTTATGCTCATAAAATTGCTGCGCCCATACAATCTAATGGTGTATTGTAACCTATACGGTATTTAATACTTACTAGAATCATGCAATTCACAGTGCGTTAGATGCACAAATATATATGCCACACATAAATCAGCTTCAAACCGTTCTGGCATTACTCTCTGAATTTTCACAATTTTTTTTCAGAGGTGACCCCAGTCGAAAAATGTGAGAAAAAAAATTCTGATTTTTGATTCAGCCATGCTGGATCTATGCGATCACTCTGGTTTTGGAGATGGTGCAGAATACTTAGTTGAAGACATATCATGAAACTAATTATGTGTTTTTATGACTTGCAGAAACTTTCTACACCATTTTAATCATCAACTGCAACCTTTAACATGTTATTTGCCCTTAAATTAAGAAAAGATTGGTCGAATAGTGACTTTTTTTTAGATATACACTTGCATATAGTTCCTTTCTAAATCAAAATTTATGATGATTTACTATTTATGAATTAATTTGAAAAAGTATTTGTACATCAATTGAATCAGTTGATAAGAATTTTGAAAGTATCATATTAGTATCTTGTGCTTGTTTAAAGTATTGTTCAATGAAATGTAGGTCAACATGTGTATTAATATATCTAAGTTGATTCTCACACTTTTTTGAAATGGTATTACTCCAATTCTTTCCATAGGCAAGTAAGAGTCAGAATGTTTTCAACTGTCATGATTTTCAAATAAGTATTAATTAGAAATAACCCCAGGCTTAATTCAAAACAGTTAATATCTCATGACCTGTTACATAATTAAATAGACACAATTTATTACACACCTAACTGAATACACACATTCTTGACCTCAATAGTAAACCTACAAATGTATTATTTATTTTGATCTACACTACATTAAAATATTCTGTTATTTTGCTAGCTAGCTGAATGATTAATTTGATGTGGTTTTTTTTTTCAAAGAAAATACTTAAAATGAAAAAAATATGTATTAAAAAAATGCAAGCAAATTTTATTTTACTTGTAAAATCAGTGGCATTATCATCTGACATAAGTCAATAATCAAGTTCTAATTAATTAGTTATAATTATTGGACATTTGGTTGAAATATTAAACAAAATTGCATAACTCTTATCTGAGCATTTTCTGCAATAAAATTTATTTGTTTGTTTTACATTTATATCCCATTATATTGCTATTTAACAGTAATTGGAAATGTCTCAGCATTAGGTATTTGTACATTCAGATTTGAATACAGGAAATGTATTTTTTCTTAATGAAGAATGAACACCAATTTAGATAAAAAATAGTTATTATTTTTTTTAATTTTTGTTGTTGAGAAAGTGCATTTATAAGGCCTCTTTCTGGAAATTATTAAACCTGTCATTATTAATGGCATATAAAGAATATATTACTTGTTTGAAGATTTCCCTTTCCATTCTTGACAAAAATAAGTCTGACAGAGTCTAAAATTGAAAGCACAGTATATATATCTATATTTTCATCAATATTGTGAAATTCTCTACCTTTAAAATTGGACAATAAAATAGAAATTTTACAGTAAGAATGGAAATGAAAAGAGAAAAAAATTTAGAAAAAAGTATGGTCAGAAAGAATATGAGACTAGCTATGAATATGGCTGGATCACAACATCAACGATGCTTTGATTTTAGTAAATGCGGTACTGCTAAAAAGGGCCTGAAGATAATGTCCACTTTCTCCAATGATTCTTTATATGTCATCAAGTACTGATTATATTGATACCAAAACCAATCCAATATGTAACTACTACGGTAAATTTTGAACAGCAGTTTTAAATGAAA
The DNA here is from genome assembly GCF_021869535.1 of Mytilus californianus. Lineage (NCBI taxonomy): Eukaryota > Metazoa > Mollusca > Bivalvia > Mytilida > Mytilidae > Mytilus > Mytilus californianus. The sequence goes on from NW_026262581.1 coordinate 3,929,022, forward strand.
CCATTTTCGTATAGAAGTACATTTTTGAAACAGACTATAGCATTTCAAAATATGAAAAATGTGTAAATATTGGTGTTTAAACATCGAAAACTATTCGTTAACTACAAAATGTCATGTCTATTCTAATTTTTATAGTTTGTCATTCGATTGAACATTTCAATGTTCGAAGGGGACCATTTCTGTACATTTTCACTAAATTTGGTAATTTAGATAACAGCACTTGGGTCGATATTGTCATGTTTAAAAATCGATTTTTATATCTCAACTCTAGACGTGTACATGCTTTTTTCAAACAAATCAGCAGAAGTTCAGAAAATGACATATTCTCTACACAGTAAGTCAAAAGTCAAGCCCACCCTTGTTTCCAAGGTAAAACGCAATACAAATATGAAACAGACTATAGCTTAAAAACTAGTTAATCAATAATTCATTTATCACCAAAAAATACGGTTTCACATCAAATTTCAAGTAAAACAAATGTTTTTGACACGTTTTGAGCACTATGATTAAGCAATGTCGACTCTGTATAGATTGAAATAAACAATTAATTTCCCCATAGGCGACAATGATAGCCTTTTTTGAGATACAGACTTTAGAAAGTTGATTTTTTTAACGAAACCTTGCTAGAATTACAGAAACGTTATTCGGACAGTATTTTTTGGTCCAAAAAATACAGGTTCGCGTTGCTTTTCTTAACGTATTTTGTACTTATCTCCCATGCCTATCAATTTTGCACTTAAAAATACATGTCTCGTCCTAGCGTTAAAAAGACATCTCATTTCCGTTAGGGCTAAGGAAAATAATTTGTTTGGCCTTTGATATAATGCAGAATGCACGAAGTCTCTTATAATAAAAAATAACGGGCGCACATATCAACCAATCAGGATTAGCCATACTCTTAATTCTGAATACCATGTTATGCTCATAAAATGGCTGCGCCCATACAATCTAATCTATAGCCTTCTAAAATGGTGGCCAAGGGAAATAACTCAAACTCAAATTTAATCATAACAAACCTATTTCTATCTCCCTCTGTTCAAACTGAGACAGTGTGCAATACTGTGGATTCCTTATTATTTGTTGTGGAATAATTTTTGTGGATTTCATGGGTAAAGGTTAACCAGGAGTTTCATTGTTCAACAAATCACATATCTATAGACTTGTATTGAGAATTTGTCAACAAATCACATATCTATAGACTTGTATTGAGAATTTGTCAACAAATCACATAGCTATAGACTTGTATTGAGAATTTGTCAACAAATCACATAGCTATAGACTTGCATTGAGAATTTGTCAACAAATCACATATCTATAGACTTGTATTGAGAATTTGTCAACAAATCACATAGCTGTAGACTTGTATTGAGAATTTGTTAACAAATCACATATCTATAGACTTGTATTGAGAATTTGTCAACAAATCACATAGCTATAGACTTGTATTGAGAATTTGTCAACAAATCACATATCTATAGACTTGTATTGAGAATTTGTCAACAAATCACATAGCTATAGACTTGTATTGAGAATTTGTCAACAAATCACATAGCTATAGACTTGTATTGAGAATTTGTCAACAAATCACATAGCTATAGACTTGTATTGAGAATTTGTCAACAAATCACATATCTATAGACTTGTATTGAGAATTTGTCAACAAATCACATAGCTATAGACTTGTATTGAGAATTTGTCAACAAATCACATAGCTATAGACTTGTATTGAGAATTTGTCGTCAACAAATCACATAGCTATAGACTTGCATTGAGAATTTGTCAACAAATCACATAGCTGTAGACTTGCATTGAGAATTTGTCAACAAATCACATAGCTATAGACTTGCATTGAGAATTTGTCAACAAATCACATAGCTATAGACTTGCATTGAGAATTTGTCAACAAATCACATAGCTATAGACTTGTATTGAGAATTTGTCAACAAATCACATATCTATAGACTTGTATTGAGAATTTGTCAACAAATCACATAGCTATAGACTTGTATTGAGAATTTGTCAACAAATCACATAGCTATAGACTTGTATTGAGAATTTGTCAACAAATCACATAGCTATAGACTTGTATTGAGAATTTGTCAAAAATTTGATTCAAGTATCCATGAAAATACAATGTTCTCTCAATCCACAGTACATATAAAAATCATTGACTTGTACATGCTAATTGTATTATTTTGTTTTTCTTTTATTGTTTACATGTTTCTTAGCATTGCATGAAAAACTGAGTTGAAAAAAAATGTAAAAAAATTTGATAGAAATACAGAATCTGTGATGTATAAAAATGACTTCTATTTGTTCATAGAGTGTCCAAAAAGTGTTGGTTGGGAGAAAAATGAAAGACAAAAACTTGGTCCAAGAGTTGTCAATCTAAGTTCAAGTATGGATCCTGTCAGGTTTGTTTTTGATAACTGCATAATGGAATGTAACATGGTGAAGTGTATAGGATATATCTGATGAGTTTACTTACGGAAAACATGCTGTATTAAAGTTAATCTCAGCAAGCTTAGTTCCTTTATCAATTATTGGGCTCAAATCTTCAGCTTGAAGAATGTTTGACATAGAATGATGAACATAAAAATAGCATTACATGTATTGCCAATTTAATGTAATTTTTCCGACTTTCTTTGTAAGGCCTGCAGGTTTGGAGCTGATTTTTTTGTACATAGTGTATAATGAGCACTTACTTATTGGGTAAGCATTTCATCCCAGTAGACTGACTTTTCACAAAATCAAGTTTTGATTTCATTTCTGGTGATCAGCATCTGTTGTTCTGGTTGGTCTATTCCCGTTTACCAAAAAATTATGAACTTTTCAGTTTTACCATATTAGCCACACTATAAACCCATAAAAACAGTTTTATCAGTGTATGTGCCTGGTACACTTCATCTTTCATAAAAAATTCCCATGAATATACTTTGAACAATCAGGCTGGAGGCTGGGACAATAATGTTGTAACATCTAGGTCAATCTAATGTTTAAATTCTTTGTATTGGTAAATGAAATTGAAAAATTTCATCACACTTTCCTCAGAAACTACAGAACAGAATAACGTCAGTCATATGTGGTCAGCAGCGCAACAGTGATGAGTTGTAAAGTGTTTCACTTTTCAGATCTGTCAGACACCTCCTTTCTGTTTTCCGACAATTACAAGTGGGTTTATGTTTAGCACAACAACACATTCTCTTTGCAATATCTTACTTATTTGAAAGTGCACTTTTGTTAAACAAATTGTTTTCTGATAGATCTGGAGCTTAACCTCCTCTGTCAGCCAACCAACTATCATTGTTAGTAAAGCTTTATTCAGGGTATTTAGAATTAGGACTTGTCTTTACACAAAAAACTCTTCATTTCACCATTCTGAATGGAAAAGATGCCAGTGTTAGGCAAAACATGCTCAGTCAAAAAGATCATTCAAACAAATGTTTGTTCTTATAAATCCTATGAAATATACAATACATAGTAAAATTCTGGTTGACAAACAAAGATGAACAACTTGTAAATGTTTTTGAAACCCTGATGCATATATTTGGAACTCTAGTTTGACAAGCATATTTTTTATTTAGATTATCAGAATCTGCGGTTGATTTAAATTTAAAGTTAATGAGATGGAGATTATTACCTGAACTTGACCTTGAGAAAGTTGCTGGAACCAAATGTTTATTACTAGGGGCTGGAACTTTAGGATGTAATGTAGCTAGGTGTTTAATGGTAGGAATAGCTTAGTTTGAAATTATTTTTACTGAGAGATTATGCAAATTGAATTAAAAACTGTAAGCTTTAAAAAGGGAGTAAATCAAATTTCCACCACATGGAAAGACACAAAAAAACACAAACAAATAAATGAGGAACTAAAAACATAAACCAAAATATAATGTTTAGTTTTAGCTCAGTTTAAATATGCATTCACATACACGTAATAGTTTATTAAAGTAAATTGTTTTAAATACCAGTATGTATTTTTATTGAGAAAACTTGTTTATCAGTATATAACCCTCATATATGTTTGTATACAGTTACAGTACCCAAATTGCACAGTGTACCCAATTTGCACCCATTACCAATCTTACAGGGTTTTTTACAGACTAAACAATTTGTATTTTTACAATGTGCCATAATGCAGGTCTTTCAACATAGCTTAATATATTTAAATAGACCACAAAAAGTAAACTTTCAAAAATGATCAATTAAAAATTTGTCGGAGGCATTCATTTCTTTCAAAATGCATAATAAGTATGGATTTTAAAAATGTGGAGAAATAAAATAAAACATCAGTTATTCGATTTTTACGGATGTGAAGTTAAGCATGTAGCTATTCAATTTTTTGTACTCCTCATTACAGAATCTGGGGTCGTTAAGAGGTCATTTCAAACCGATTTTTCTAAGATTCAGTATGGATTAAAACTTAAATTTGTGGAACTATATAGTAAATAAGGATACATCTGCAAAATAAACACAAAAAAGAAACTTTTGTCTTTTTCTTCAATAAATGAAGGTTTAAAAACTGTCAAAATAGTTGCAATTTGGGTATCCTTACCTTACCTTTATGTATAGTATATAATATCATATCATTATACATCAAAACATAAAATTCATGGCAAAAATATCTTTTACTCTTACTCATATCAAAGAGAGTAACCTCTGTCCAAAATAAACATAATGGGTGTCCTTAACAGATGAAAAGAAACGAAACCTACATGAGTGTTGCAATGAATATATACAAATTTTAGTGGCATTAATGTTCTAAATTAGTAAGCTAAGTACACTCATTGTAAACATTAGAGATATATATATATATTTTATTTTTTTCAGGGATGGGGTGTAAGACATATTACCCTGATTGATAATGGAAGAATATCCTACTCTAATCCAGTCAGACAATCATTATTCCAGTTTGAGGATTGCTTGAATGGGGGCAAACCTAAAGCTGAAGCTGCTGCAGAGGCACTGAAAAAGATCTTTCCTGGTGTTGTATGTATATTGTTCAAATAAGTGATTGCTTGTTTTTTTTTCAAATTAGCTGCAAAAAATAAAGTGTGTTTTACTGTAATATTAAAAAAAAAAAGATATATACCAGGTACCAGTGATAAAGCAAAATGTTCCATTTTTAGAAATTAATAAAATGAAATGTAAGTGGAAATGTAAATAACACAGCAACCCAACAATAAAAGCAAAACAAAATGACATCTAGCATACATACCACCAGTGTTTTGATTATTGATATGTAAAAATAAAAAAAAAAAGAATTATTCATAAATATCTATTCATTTCAGATAGCTACAGGAATTTCATTGTCTATTCCAATGCCTGGTCACTCTGTTTCGGGTGAGTTATATAAATCAATATGTCAGTAATGTAAATGCCTTTTGGTGTTTTAATGTTTCCACACTCTTGTTCAGTTTGAAATAATATAAAAGTTTCTTATTCTTCAATAAAATGCACAAGAAATATGATTCTAACATACAGCACTTTAAACAACTGTATCAGTTGCAATAACTGACACCACGTTCACAAAGGGAAATAATTCATAAAGTTCACCTACAGAAGTAGAAAGGGAATCATAATGAAATAGTCACTATTTTAGAATATACATGTTTTCTAAAAATGCATGTAATGGACAGTTGAAATTCAACTCAATTTCAAGTTTTTATTTTGTCTTTATTTTTCAGTTTAAATGATTGTAAATAAAAAAAAAAAATTCTCATCTTTTCTATGCTTCTTTTCAGATGGATCATTAGAAATGATCAAAAATGAAGTCCAACAATTAGATGAACTTGTACAATCCCATGATGCATTGTTCCTTTTACTAGATACCAGAGAAAGTAGATGGCTTCCAACTGTCATGGCTGCAGCTTATCAGAAGGTAATCAAAAACATTTACCACCATGTCATAATAAATCTGATAAATAAGGCTATTCTTACATTTTTTAGGTCCAGCCCAAAATTTTGAAGAACATTAGCAGTTCTTATGTTCTTGTAACAAATAGTTTCTTGATAATAATTTCTGTGCTTAAATCAATATCCTTCCTCTTGAACATAAATACTACTTGTCAGAAAATACACTCTTTTTGTTTTATCGTGGAATCATCTGGTACTGTTCAGAAGTAAAGCCCTTTAGATTAGAAAAAAAGCAAAATTGATGGTATGCCAATGAAAGCATTAGTTTGTTTGAAATTCAAATACAATCTTTGACATTATATTAATTACTTATTAGTATGAATTACAGGTCAAGTAAAGACAAATTAAAAGACATATGAAATAGGTTGCTAGAAATAAAATTCACACACAAAAATTCAATAGAAATTTAAAATTTGTATATCCCAACAAATGAAAAAAAATCAGATGTTATTGAACAGTTATTAAGGTTCTTGCTTTTTCATTTTTGTAATAATTTGATATTTAGTTTGGTTTCATTGTGCACTTTGAAAGTAAAACTCTGAAAATTGATTAAAAAAAAAAAGATTTATATTCATGAAAAAGTCTTTCATCTTTTTTTTCCAGATAGTGATATGTGCTGCATTGGGTTTTGACACATTCCTTGTAATGAGACATGGTTTCCACACAGGAGAAGATAACCCTGAGAAAATTGCCTTCTCCAGTACCATGTCAATACCTGGTGACCAGTTAGGATGCTATTTCTGTAATGATGTAGTGGCACCAGGCAATGTAGGTATATTTGTATTCAAAGTGATAATATCAAAATCCTGAAAATTAGATGATTTTTGTGATCTTTTCAAGTGGAAATTAAAGATTAAGGACTAGTTGAGGAGATATTATCTCAAGAAAAATAACATATAAGATCATCTTATTTTTCAGCTTATTTGTTTGTTAAATAAGTTTTGCCCTGAAATATTCAAATTGGCATAATTTGAATCTTAACTACCACATAGGCTGACATAGGAGAACTTTAAAATACAAGGTATGGATCCAGACAAAAGTATGTCAACTTGACCAGCTTTCCATGCTTTACAAAGTTTCAGAGTTGGTATTATTATAGTAGCATGATTATTCATCTGTCCATATATATAAATAAGGAGATGTGGTATGATTGCCACTGAGACAACTATCCACCAAAGTTTAAATGGCACGGATATACACAATTATTGGTCACAGTATTGCCTTCAACAATGAGAAAAACCAATAATATACAGTCGGCTAAAAAAAACCACTTTATTTAAAAAGTCAGTATTTTTGTCCAGTTGGTCTGAAAGAATGCTAGTCTTGAAACATGTAATAATTGTGTTGTCCGATGTAAATAGTGCATGTAATTGGATCATGATAATAATTGTGTTGTCCGATGTTAATAGTGCATGTAATTGGATCATGATAATAATTGTGTTGTCCGATGTAAATAGTGTATGTAATTGGATCATGAAAATTTGAGGGATTTGGAATATTCATAGATTGTTAAGCTTAAAAAATTCATTGAATGCTTGATGTGCTTTTTGAGTATTTCACTATACATTTTCCCATTTTTGTGGTTTACAGCATAATAAGGTATGTTGATAGCATTTGTCACATTATCCACAATTTCTTGTCCATTATGCAACAAGAGTGTTTAAATGTTTTTATCCATGATCTTTATGGCACAAATTCAGTTATTGATTTTAGGTTGTACGGTGGGTGGGCATTTTGTTGGGTGTTCATGCAATTGGAAGGGAGGGCAGGCGGCTCCAGTAGTTTCTGTACAATAAGTCATGAACCATTTAAACAATGCTTTCCATATTTTAATATGTTGTTACTGATGACAAAATTAATGTTAAGATCAAATCAATATTGACAATTTTCACTTTTGCCGTTTAAGAGGTATTGTCTTTAATTGATGGGAAAATGGTCCTTTATGCTGTTTACATGCATTAACTTGAGAACTGCTCCAACAAATACTTTTCAAATTTAAATAATTCTGTATGCTATTACTGATATCGTGAATTTTCACTTTTGCTGTTCAGGAGTTATGGTCCGTGATTTGTCAGAAAATTGCACTTTGAGTTGTTCCGTGCAATAAGTTGAGAACTGTTCTACCAATTCTTTTCAAATTTTAATATGTTCTAACTAAAGACAAAATTTAGGTTAAGTTTGACATTGATGATTTCCACTTTTGCCATTCAATAGTTATGGCCATTCATTGCTTCAGCAATGCCATATAAATGTTATAAAAGAGTTTGCTGTCATTTTATATTATAAAATTGTTTTCAATAAAATTTAATTTGTTATTTGTTTTGGATGATAATCAATAGTATTCTGAGAATAAAACAAAAATCAATAATATAACAAAAGGAGTAAGTGCATGATTGTTTTCTTATATTTTATGTTATTGGTTTACATGGATTACAAATTTATTACCTTTGACTGAGGTAACCGATGATAATTAACAGTGCGTCTGACACTTGACCTTTCAAATTAAGACATTTAATGGTCAAATTATTTTTGGCTTCCTTTTAAATTTGCTGACAAACTGGAAATAAATTGCCACTCAACAATCGTCATGGATAGGGTTCACTTTAGGCCAAATGTGGCCTTGAATTTCAACTTTATCATAAAATGTCAAAATAGCAATAATTTGGTTCTTAAATGGGTCTATTTCAAAAGCCTTACTACTAGGTAAACAAAATCTGTTCAAAAAAAGTACATTTTAGGCTTCAAAGTCATCACTGGATATTATGTCAAAATACAATGATTTTGTGCAGTTTTCAGACCTAAAAGCTTGAGACAACCCTTGGCTGCAACCTATGATCCAAAATTTTTTGTAACAAAAAGTTGTCAATGATGATATTGAATCCCTAGACACAAACATTTTCTGGATCAAGGGTGGTGGCCAAAGTTGATTTTGCTGAAATCTGTTTAGGATTAATGAAAATTTTTAACAAAACTGATGTTTCAACACAAATAGTGCATAATTAAGGGGTCATTACTTCTCATTAATAATGTGATGTGCCAAAAAGAAGTTATTTTGTATAAATAGTAATATCACAACTTTTTCTATGTGAAAATTATAGTATTTTGGCCTGACTAAAAAGAACATCAAAATATTAGGGCTAATCCTAACCCTTTATGAACTTACTCCTGTGGTTGTTGTCCATGCTGCAAAGTGGAGAGGAATTTTGGAATGTGGATAGCTGTCCTTCTAAAGTTGTAAGCTCTCTTATATTTGTTCCTGTGAAAGAAACACAAATGTTGCATAGTGAACATGCTTAACTTATTCAGCAAATTTTGTTTTTTTAATAAAAAGATAATTTAAATTAATAAAAGGAAAATAAAATGATAATAATAATGATACTGAATTAGTTTACAATTTTTTTTTATTGATATATATATATTTGGACTTTTACAAATAAGAAAATTGATTGAACAAAATTAACTTTTCATCATTTTTTTACCATAACATGCTTTTTTGTTTAAAAAGCCCCATGTCCTTTATTATCTACAAATCTTTGGCAATTACAGCTTACTTTTATGGTATCTGGTTATGCTTTTTGTTGATGGCCATTAGAATTTTGTTGCATCATTCAACATTTATTTGCTGCTTCATCTATACATTTTCCATTTATCCCCAGCTATTGCCATCAGTTAGCATCCATAATTTTTGCCGTCCATCTTCAACACTGTTAACTATTTTTAACCGGATTTTTGAAGGAAAAATCGGTTATTGATTTTGGGATGTACGGCGGGCGGGTGGGCAGGAGGGCGGGCGGGCGGTCGGGCGGTCGGCCAAACAGTGTCCGTTCATTAACATGAAAACACTTTGATGAAATTTTTTCAAATTTAGATATGTTGTTTCCTGTGACTAAATGAAGGTCAAGTTCAATTTTCACGATTTTAGCTTTTCTCGTTGTTGTGTAATATCCCTTTCCAATAGTCAAAAGTGGTACTTATTATGTGATTGAGTTATTTCCCTTTGAACAGAAATGGTTTATTATATATATAAAGTTTGATTACACTTACAGATAAGTTTTATAGATTTTTAAAAGACTTTGTATTACTGATAAATGACATTTCGGATTTTTTTTTTCTTTTCTTTGGTAAATTGTTTGAAGAATTTTGCGGTTGGTTTGTTTGTTATTCTGTATAAACTTATTTTCTGAATGCTATATATATATATTTATTCTGATGAAGTGAACTCCTTTAAAAACTAAGCATATATTGTCTATTAATAAACATATATTTAGATTTCTGATTATTTTAATTTCATCAAAAATTGAATTCTTGGGGTTCTTTGATATGCTGATTCTAACAATGTTTTATAAATAGATATATATAACATCACATCTAATTTTAGAGAACTATTTTTTAGTGGTTAAATCATATCTAATTTTAGAGAACTATTTGTTTATCATTTATTTAGTTTGAGTTATTTCCCTTTGAACAGAAATTTATTAAGTATAGACGGGTTTATCTGTAATTGACCTAGAAAACATGGGTGCATCCATTAACCTCTCACGTGACCGATCCGCCATTACAACCGTGAAAAATAACGCACGTGTATTGATCAAAACATCGATTTTCTGTTTACATTTGTATTTCTCCATTTTCTGATTTATTTTACTATGGATGCTGCCGAAAGTTATAAAATACATGGAAGCGTTTCTTGTGCAGTTAATAGTTGTACAAATACTGGTAAAAAACTTCAGGTGTGGAAAAAGTCAATATGCGAATTACACAACGAGTTGCACAATGACTGCCCTCGTTTGATTCCATATACGTCTTATGTGATGCCTTCAGACGAGCCAACAAACCTGAGTGGATCAAAGCCGTATAAGCATAAAAAAAAACTTTGCATAAACAGGTTTTTGTATGGTCCGGACATTTTTTTTGGATGATGCGCCACTGCACACAATCCGTTTTTTTTTTTAAATAAAACTTGTTATGAAAGTAAAATAACACTGGCCGACGAATGTTCACACGTTGTAAAACGACTGTTAAAAACTTAAATTAATCTATAAAATTTAATCCGATGACTACAGTGCATGCATCTGCCTCTTTTTGTATAAAAGATCCACCGCGACATCAGATGCGGATCCAGGATTTTGAAAAAAAGGGGGGAGGGCGCGTGCCCCAAACTTTTGTAGTGGAAGCGGTAAAATGTCTGGATTAACCATAAATGAAGCTAATAACAATGAAATCTACCCAAGGCTACATGTAGTTATAATTGCAAGCAAATCAACCCAGTGTGAAGAGACGAACTTTTTTCATTCATGACGACTTCTATATAGTATCTTTATGCTGCAAAATGGACAGACATTCCGAGAATATTAACTCAGACAAAAATATTGTTAACAGATGAGTAAGGAGTTCAAAATTAAATAAAAGGGGGGGAACCTCGTCAGCAGTTTAAGAAATATTATGAATGAAAGTGACGCCTTGTTGTAACTTATGTAACTACGTTTTCTTTACTTTAGTGGAATTACTACACAATTTAATTTTCAACTACGATATTGCAGATCAGCTGTTGCTCGATCGTACTGATGAGGTTAACACTTAGTAAGTTTGATATTTGGTTATTTGGGAAGGCGCTTTAATATTTCGAAAAGTAAGGCTTGTAAAATATTTTATTCCTGGGTGCAGTTCTTGCTGAAAAACTTAAAGGTTTATATATATATGTAGGTCTGTATGCTTATAGTATATATTCACTTTATTTTCTTTATAAGACGTATATACAGTTACTTCTGTTGATTTGAACTTTCCTCAGTAGATTATTCTGTGCATGAATTCTAAAATTTCATACATTAGAAAGGATTTTTCAAAGGTCTAACTCTTGGTAATCAAATAGTTTACTAGAACCTACGAAAGCGTAGCTATAATCAGAGTACCCGAAATCCTGATAGTCCGACCGTCCAATATACACCCCTAATGTTATATTGTAATACTGTATTTCACTGTATTATATACATCGGGGACTTATATAAGAGTCTAATACGGATTAAGGATGAAAATCTACGAGACCTCTGTTTTGGAGTGGTTGGGAGGGGAGTTGGCAAAACACTAAATGACGCTTCTAAAACATAACTAATCATCGCTTTGAATTTACATGTTGGAGTCTTTGGTGGTTTAATGGCATTCAGTTATATTAAGCACGGGCTGGATCATGATGTTATATACTCAACATACTATAGTGGTTGTATGTCGAGTAATTTTCTGCAAAAGAAATTGGAATCAAACACATAATAACTATAGGAATACATGGGCCGTGAAAGTTCAAAACTTCTTAAGCCCATATTCTAATCGCAAAGTTATATCTACATATGGCCCGACGCATCGATAGCATATAGCTCAATTTATGCGGACACCAAAGTAATACGAAAATGTCACTCAATTTTGAGCATTATACGTGAGTCAAGCAAAAAGCACAAAACTCTCGTCTCTGTAGGACCGTCTGATTAGTGGATTGTTAAATGTTTAGGACTGTCTCATTATAGGTCTGACCACAGAAATTTCTATGATTTGATAAAATTGCACCCTAGCTGGTTTTTCTGATACATAGGCGGATCCAGGGGGGAAAAATTTGGTTGATTATATAGGGAATCACTGAAGCATGACTGGAGCGGGCCACCCTTAGGTCAGTCAGCGCCCCCCCCCCCCCCCCCCCCCCTTTATGAAAAGTTCTGGATCAGCCACTGTGATATATCACATTCGACCGGTCAAGACTATTTATTTTTTTATTTATGTATGCGTTATAATTATTAATATTATGATTACCAAATGATTATAATGGACATGTAACCTGGGATTAGTATTCCGTATAAAATGTATTATGTCCCGTGTGTAACATATCAAATACACTTATATTTTAAGGACACGACACCTGGCCTGCAATACACTTAGAATCCTTATCTAATTACTTTATTATTTATAGCACATATAATTTTGCCGAGGTCAAGTATGACTTCAAATTAATTATATGCGGTCAGGGCATATAGATCTATATCTTGTTTATATTTTTTCACGGTTGTAATGGTAATCGTACTACGACGATGCCTAGGAGTAGCGTCACAAACTAAGGCAGATAATCGGAAAAACCTGTCTATATGGATAAAATTTAACTGTGTTTCATTTCAACATAAATTAAATATATAATGGGTTCTTTCAAATGCTGAATCTAAACCTGTATTTAAATATTGGATTTTTGGGCCCAGTTTTCAAGTTGGTCCAAATCAGGGTCCAAAATTAACTTTGTTTGATTTCAACAAAAATTAAATTTTTTAAATCTTTTCTGAAACCGTCTGACAAATTTCAACAAAAATTAAGTTTAAATTGACGATCCCATCTTCCAACAAAAATGGCCACCGCTGTTGTAAAAGCTAAAAAAATTTACTACAAATTCTAGATAATATATAACTAAATATAGAGCTTATTCATTCATGTGAACTCTTGAAAATAAGTCCTGAGAAGGATTATAACTTGAAGTTAAAAAAACTGAGTACACCAAAGGTTTCTATTGTTTTTATGAATGATAAATTTATGTTTGATATAACATTTAATATAAAAAATATTTTAGTGCTTGCCTTCCTCTATATTGTAAAATGACAAAAGGAACACAGCTAAAAATACTCTCAAGATTGTTTACATGAGATAGAGCTAATAATGACAGTTGGTATGAACTAAAGTTAACAAGGAAAAGAGACATGAGTTATAGCTGATAAGGACACTTTACATGAGTTACATCAAGTAATGACAGTTGACATGAGATTTATGAAACTAGGTACAACTGACAAAGACATTTGACATAAGATATATCTACCAAAGACATATATAGTTAACAAGGACAGTTGACATGAGATGTAGCCAATAAGGGCAATTGACATGAGATATAGCCAACAAGTACAGTTGACATGAGATATAGCTAGCAATGAGAGTTGACATGAGATATAGTTTACGAGATATAGCTTACAAGGACAGTTGACATGAGATATAGCCAACAAGTACAGTTGACATGAGATATAGCTAGCAATGAGAGTTGACATGAGATATAGTTTACGAGATATAGCTAGCAATGAGAGTTGACATGAGATATAGCCAACAAGTACAGTTGACATGAGATATAGCTAGCAATGAGAGTTGACATGTGATATAGCCAACAAGATATAGCTTACAAGGACAGTTAACATGAGATATAGCCAACAAGGACAATAGACATGAGATATAGCCAACAAGGACAATTGACACGAGGTAAGGCTAAGAAGGACAGTTGACATGCGATATAGCCAACAAGCACAGTTGATATGACATATAGCAAACAAGAACAGTTGACTTGAAATATAGCTAACATTGACAGTTGACATGAGATATAGCCAACAAGGACAATCAACATGACATATGATAGTCAACAAGGACAGTTGACATGAGATATAGCCAATAAGGACAGTTGACATGAGATATAGTCAACAAGGACATTTGACATGACATATAGCAAACAAAGGACAGTTGATATGAGATATAGCAAATAAGGACAGTTGACATGAGAAATAGCAAACAACAACAGTTGACATGAAATACAGTTAACAAGTACAGTTGACATGAGATTTAGCAAATAAGTACAGTTGACATGAGATTTAGTGGACAAGAACACTTGAAATAATATATAGCTAGCAATGACATGAGATATAGCCATTAAGGACAGTTGACACAGTTCCCATGTCATGTAGCTAGCAAGGACAGTGAGTATGATAGAAATGAGAAATGCTTACAAAGACAGTTGATATGAAATAAAGTTAACAAGGACAATTGATCATGTGAGCAATAATGGTTAATATAAGTATCAGAAAAAAATTATATTATATTAGAAAATGAAAATAATTTATTTAAATTACTGTTTTAGTCTACAAGGGACAGAACTTTGGATCAGCAGTGCACTGTATCCCGCCCAGGCATGTCATATTTGGCTAGTGCTCTTGCTGGAGAATTGCTTGTATCTGTGATACAACATCCACTGGGGTAGGTTATTGGTAGTAGATAAAATATATGGCATGTATTAGTTTAAGGTATGATTTTCTTAACCGAAAAAATACTTTAAATTAATTTTTCACTATTTTTTGTTCAACAATATAATCCTTGTATTTTTAAATGAAAAATTGATCCAATTCTCAATTCTTTCATGGTTCATAGACCTGATTTATTTTATATTGTATGATAAACCATCAGAGCTTCCTAGTCTTAATAATTCATACAATGCACCAACCTAATTATATGAAGCTAACACTGTATCAAAGTTTGTTCAATACAGTTAAGTTTGACTTTGGTAGATTTTACATTAATCATTCAAGAGGTATTTCCCTTTATTATTTAAAAAACTAAAAAAATGTTTTTTGTTTCAATATGACGATATAAGAACAACAAAATTGTACCACTTTTCAAGAATGTTTCACTTTGTTAACTGGGAATTGTCACAATTTTATGTTTAACAGTGAAAACTAAAATATGGCTAGAACAAATCCTGAATTAAATTCAAATTTGTTCAGTTTTAATGGATTTGACATGTATCATTGAAGTCTTCTGACCAATAGAAATGTTTGTATTGCAGCAATATATATTTTAATGCTGTTAAATAAGTTCATTTGCCATTACTGGTTTAACCAAATTCTAGTTTACAGGAATAAATGGAAATGTGGCAGCAATCCAATGACAAAAATAACTAAAAGATAGCTAGGTGACACCATACAGTATTCCACAATAGACAGCTGTCTATGCAATATGTCAAGCTCTAAATTGTCCTGATTCGGTAAAAGTTTTGAATTATTTAAACAGAAACCATAAAAAAAATCTGTCAACACACATTTCTCCAAAATAACAAAAGGCTTAAGATATGTCATATGACAACTACTGGCATGCTTCCTGACTTGGGACAGCCCATGCACATGAGGCAAGATTAAACCATTTTTTTCAGATCTTAGTCAGACCTCCCCCTTTTTATATGTTGTATTTTAATAGAGCTAGAATAATGATTTAAAAACATACTGATATTTCTGAACAATGAATACATATCTTTTTTAATTACGTCATTACAGCAGTAATGGATGGAGGGTTGTATTTTGAAAATATTATGTAACCTTTTAATATTAAGAAAATAATTTATTTCAGACCAAAAGCGCCAGCAGATACCAGTGCTAAGGATGAAAATTTATCACAAGAGTTGTCATGTAACCTTGGGATTGTTCCTCATCAGGTTGGTGTACAGTTAATGTCTTTTTCTAATGATCTGAACAATATTCTTTTCCTTTTACTGGTACTTGATGTCACTTGGCATGTGTGCCTTTTTCTATGTTATTACAACTGGGAATATAGAGCATCAAAGTGTTATGGGTTTATTACAGGTAAAATCAGCAAAGAAGAGGAGAAAGTTCATCATCTAAGTCAAGTTTTTTTAACGTTAGATTTAAATTGCTTTGATAAAAAAAATTGATGGACATTGTAATATTGATTCCAGATAAACGATTGAAAAGTACAGTTGCAGGGCAACAATTTTGAGACTGTTTGAATAGCAGAAATCTGTTGACAGAGTTTTTACATGTGAATGACTATTGTTATCAAGCTAGTGGTAGATACTTAAATGGTGTTTCTTTCTATAAGAAAAAGGGAGCCAAAAGCTTTTGAGTTAAAGTTTTTCCTTCACCTTTGAGTCAGGCAATGACTATAATCTATCATATACATTTACTTGTTTATTCTATTTTTACATACTCTGTATTGATTTATTTATTGGTTTAATTGTTTTGGGATATTTATGCAACAGCAGAAAATATATAATATGTGTACATTTTCTGTTGTAATAGTTAATGTAAATTCTTTGTGTTTCAGATTAGATGTTTCCTGTCTAGATTTCATCAACTATTACCTGCTAGTATGGCTTTTGATAAATGTACAGCATGTTCAAAAATTGTAAGTTCATTGATTGATAACTATTATATAGTAGAGAATTGCATAAGACTGTATATACAATTCATTGTTTTTGTTATTACACAATAATTTTCTTTAGCAGTTTCCATGATATTTTTAGAAAGAGATCATTGATTTGTGCCCCTTTCTATAAACATCGAAATTTTCATCAAAACTTTATAAGGTGACTTCTTCTCATTACCATAATCCTATCCTGTTTTTCAGGATTCTGACATCTCAAAATGTGGGAAATTGTCTTTATGAAAAATAAACTGGAATGTGCACATAGTAAAAATTACTCTTTTAAACTTAGCGTGCTTTAGCATTAGAGATGATGTGTCTTGTGTAGGGTCTGTTACCATATGATTCAGAGCGTTTAAAATCTGACTCAGCCTGTGAGTCTTATACGTATATTTGAACATGTATCTCATTTAAACGTCACCATACTCAATATGCATGTAATATTTGCAATTGGCTATTAATGATCAATCTCTTAATCCCTCTTTTTACAGTTGAAATAACTTATCAGAAATATGACATTACCAAACTCTGAAGGTTCAATAAAAACAATGTCCTGTGGATTCATTAATATTCATTAGATATTAATTTTCGTGGATTTTGTGGGTACAGATGAACCACAAATTTAGATGTTCCTAGAAGTACAAATTATCTAAAATTGTGTATGCAATCTTTGGCCAAACTACGAAATCAAATACCCGGTATATACAAAAATAGAATTTTCCCTCAATTTGGTAAAATTGAATATATTGCTTGAATTTTTTTTTCAAATATAATAAGGATAACAAGACCACTATTGGATAAATGTTCTAAGTTGGAAATATTAAAACAAATGTTCCATAGCATATACAACTTGTATTGACAGGTCATAGATGCCTACAAGAAGGAAGGTTTTGACTTTCTACTGAAAGCTTTTAATGATCCAACATATTTAGAAAATCTGACAGGTCTTACACAGATGCATCAAGAAACATTAGATGCAGAGGTACGTATGAAATAAGATTATGGTATGGACAAAACACAGAAGTGTAATAGTATAAATTGTACCTAAATAGGAATTTTTTATTCCGATTCTTTTACCCTTTGTACACTGGATACTTTACTTTTATAATTTAAAAGTTAAAATATTCAAAAGAAAGCTTCTGTGTTGATGTTTTCGAATTATTTTCCATATCAGTGCAATACTTAATTATTTTTAATGCAATCGACTAATCAAAATTACATTTGAAGAAAAATTAGTAAAAATTAGCTCCATTATACTACATTAATTTTTTGTGATGTACATATGATCAGATAGTTGTAGAAATTTCTCATACCAATATAACAATCTTATCTGAAGCATATATACTTCATACCCTTCTTCTAACCCGAATAATTCAGTCCCTCCCCGTAATCGATCTCTCCTACTTGCGAGGGCCTGAATTCCTTACACGATAAAAACTCTTCACGAATCCTGAATTTTGATTGGTGCCCTGTAGAAGAGGTGACCAATCAGCAATTAGCTCAATTTTATCGAGATAGGTAAGTCCCGAGCTAATTCCGAATGATTGATTGAAGATTTTTCATTGTCAATGCATTCAGGCGTTAATGGAGTAATCGTAGATCAGCGGAATATAACGACTGAATTATTCGGGTTAACCCTTCTTCTTACTAGATAACACATAATGACTGATGGTAAGTGAATGAGATTTGGTATGCAGTTGTAAATCTAAATTTTCAGGGAGATTATTTGGCTTTGCATCTCAGTCATGTTCCATAGATGTAAATTTTGCATAGTTTACATGTAAAAGTTTGTGATTAGATATAAGAAGATGTGGTATGAGTGTCAATGGGACAACTCTCCATCCAAGTCACAATTTGTAAAAGTAAACTTTTATGTCAGTTTAAGTGGAGCCACTAATGATATGTCAATGATATTTGGTGTGTAGCTGTATTAGCATTTGCAAATCTCAATTCCATGAGATTATGGCCCTGCCCCTTCAGGCATAGTGAATTGATTTGAAAGTTTTGATAGTCTACATGTAAAAGTGTTACCTTTTTGTTGAGTCTGCGACATTTATGGACATTACGACATCAATTACTTTATCAAACCTTCATAGAATTTTATGAAACTTTGGCAGAAGCTTTTTTATGAATAAGAGATAATGTCTGAAGCAAACTTTTGAAAATATTTTTTTTTCACTTTCAGTATTTTTCTGATAAATGGACTTAAGATTTTTACAGTTAACATTTACAGACAATCTGGGATTAAACTTTTTTTACATGATAGATTTGTAAACCTTCATGGATTGTTACGAAACTTGGACAGAAGCTAATCTTCAAGATCATGAAATAGCATCTAGAGAAAAAGTTTGATTTTTTTTTTAAATTCTGTATTTTACTGATAAATGGACTCACTTTTTAGCTCACCTGGCCCAAAGGGCCAAGTGAGCTTTTCTCATCACTTGGCGTCCGTCGTCCTGCGTCCGTCGTCCGTAAACTTTTACAAAAATCTTCTCCTCTGAAACTACTGGGCCAAATTTAACCAAACTTGGCCAATATCATCATTAGGGTATCTAGTTTAAAAAAATGTGTCCGGTGACCCGGCCAACTAACCAAGATGGCCGCCATGGCTAAAAATAGAACATAGGGATAAAATGTAGATTTTGGCTTATATCTCTGAAACCAAAGCATTGAGAGCAAATCTGACAAGGGTAAAAATGTTTATTAGCTCAAGATCTATCTGCCCTGAAATTTTCAGATGAATCGGACAACCTGTTGTTAGGTTGCTGCCCCTGAATTAATAATTTTAAGGAAATTTTGCCTTATTTGGTTATTATCTTGAATATTATTATAGATAGAGATAAACTGTATACAGCAATAATGTTCAGCAAAGTAAGTTCTACAATTAAGTCAACATGACCAAAATGGTCAGTTGACCCCTTAAGGACTTATTGCTCTTTTATAGTCAATTTTAAACAATTTTTCGTAAATTTTTGTTATCTTTTACAATCTTCTCCTCTGAAACTACTAAGATGAATTTAACTAAAGTTGTAAACAATCATCATTAGGGTATGTAGTTTAAAAGTTGTGTTTGATGACCCCGCCCTCAAACCAAGATGGCCGACATGGCTAATAATAGTACATAGGGTAAAATGCAGTTTTTGGCTCATATATCTAAACCCAAAGCATTTCTAGCAAATCTTTCAGAAACAAAATTGTTCATTAGGTCAAGATCTATCTGCCCTTAAATTTTCTGACCATTCAGGCAACCCGTTGTTGGGTTGCTGCCCCTGAATTGGTAATTTTTAGAAATTTTTTCAGCTTTTGGTTATTATCTTGAATATTATTATAGATAGAGATAAACTGTAAAGAGCAATAATGTACAGCAAAGTAAGACCTACAAATAAGTCACATGACCAAAATGGTCAATTGACCCCTTAAGGAGTTATTGCCCTTTATAATAAATTTTTAACAATTTTCATAAATTTTGTAAATTTTTACAAAATAATTTCCACTGAAACTACAGTTCATTATAGATAGAGATAATTGTAAGCATCAAGAATGTTCAGTAAAGTAAGATCTACAAACACATCACCATCACCAAAACACAATTTTGTCATGAATCCACCTGTGTCCTTTGTTTAATATGCACATAGACCAAGGTGAGCGACACAGGCTCTTTAGAGCCTCTAGTTAAGTCAACATTACACTTTTACACTGACAGCAGAAACTGCAGGCGAGACACAGGGTTCCGTGGAACCCCTTACAAATTTTTAATATTAACATTTGCATTACACAATCCAAATTTCATACAGACAAAATAATAACTCTGTGTTATCAGTTTGATTTTCCTATAGAAATAATTATATATTCGTGGTGTCAAATAAATTTGGAAAACCATAATACCAGAAAACAAAACCAGCAATATTGTTCTTCTTATTACCTCCCCCTGAAACTGATAAATGTGCCCTGGAAATCACGTTCTATATAAAGCACCTTGTAGGGTAATAGCACAGATATCATAAAGATTTCCATAAACTTGGTGATTGGTCAGACTCAGGTTTTTTATGTTGATTTGTAGAGTGTTGTTTTTTTGCCATTTTTGTTGTTTTTTGCCATGGCATTGTCTGAGCTTTATAAAAATAAGGAGATGTGGTATGATTGCCAATGAGACAACTATCCACCAAAGTTCAGATGAAATTGATGTAACTTATGAGTTTGACTATCCCTTTGGTATCTTTTGCCTTTCTTTTAATTGATGTATTTGCAAGCTCCAAGTAAGTTTAGTTGTATTAATGTTTGAACTTCCTCTATTTTCAGGTATGGGATTATAGTGATGATGAGGAGTGCAGTAGTATGGAAATAACGTGATAACACTTAACATTGTAGACAATTTTAAAACTTGATAAACTGATATTGATCATTCAACAATCATTTGTTTAGGGACATGATTTATAATAGGAATAATATTTGTTGCTTTATAACTAAAGTGTATAAACTATTGCAAAAATTTCAAAGAAACAATTTTTTTTAACAATCTTGCTCATTGCCACTTTTTGCTTATAAGTTTGCCTCTCTGTATTTGCTTCAGATTTTTTTTAATAGGATCCTTTAATCCTGTAACTTATTGTCAGTTTTCTTCCAAAGCCCACTTTTCAAAATTTTCTATTGATTCCTTTTACCGGTTGCCCATTGCAACACCTTTTTAAGTCCTTCTTTCCTTTTTTTAGGGCCAAGTGAGCTTTTCTCATCACTTTGCGTCCGTCGTCGTCGTCGTCGTCGTCGTCATCCTGCATCCTGTTAACTTTTACAAAAATCTTCTCCTCTGAAACCACTGGGCCAAATTTAACCAAACTTGGCCACAATCATCATTAGGGTATCTAGTTTAAAAAAATGTGTCCAATGACCCTGCCAACCAACCAAGGTGGCCGCCATGGCTAAAAATAGAACATAGGGGTAAAATGTAGATTTTGGCTTATATCTCTGAAACCAAAGCATTTAGAGTAAATCTGACAAGGATAAAACTGATTATCAGGTCAAGATCTATCTGCCCTGAAATTTTCAGACAAATCTGACAACCTGTTGTTGGGTTGCTGCCCCTGAATTGGTAATTTTAAGAAAAATTTTGCAGTTTTGGGTAATTATCTTGAATATTATTATAGATAGAGATAAACTGTAAACAGCAATAATGTTCAGCAAAGTAAGATCTACAAATAAGTTGTCATGACCAAAATTGTCAGTCGACCCCTTTAGGAGTTATTGCCCTTTATAGTCAATTTTTTTTTTAACAATTTTTGTAAATTTTTGTAATCTTTTACAAAAATCTTCTTCTCTGAAACTACTGAGACAAATTTAACCGTACTTGGCCATAATCATTATTAGGGTATCTAGTTTTAAAAATTTGTCCGATGACCCTGCCTTCCAACCATCATGGCCGACTTGGTTAAAAATAGAACATAGGGGTAAAATGCAGTTTTTGGTTTATATCTCTGAAACTAAAGCATTTAGAGCAAATCTGACAGGTGGCAAAAATGTTCATCAGATTTAGATTTATCTGCCATGAAATTTTCAGACGATTCCGACAACCCGTTGTTGGATTGCTACCCCTGAGTTAGTTATTTTACGAAAATTTTGCAGTTTTTTGTTATTATCTTAGATATCATTATATAATATCTAATATCTAATACTATTAATTATGATTTTAACCTTATTTAACATGATTTTCAAAGCATCAGTAAATACAGATGAGCGACACAGGATCTTGAGAGCATCTTGTTTTTATTATAAACTTTCTTGGCCTGTATTTTTTTGCCGCATTTGCCTGAAACACCTCAATCTCATTAACCAAACATATTTATGGCTTTATAATGTGTTAATTTTACCAAACAAGTGGTAGTGGTATAAAAATGGGGTTTTTATGTATTGGTAACTATTTTTTGTTAAGGATTTATTTATTATTAATTATGAAGTTGAAAATAAACTAACAGATTCTGACTTGTATTATTTTATTTAGAAACAATGGATTCATTATTGTTATTGGGATACCAATTTGTACGGACTTCGTAGGTATATACGTGAACCATAAACTTAAATGTTCAAGGAAGTATAAATTTTCAATAGGTTTATATGCAGACCTTGGTAAAAACACAAAATCAAATATCCACAAAACTACAATTTCTTCCATCCACAAAATTATTACCCACCAAAATAAAAGAATCTGCAGTATCACATTTGACAAACTTTTTGTACATGGATTGTACCCCTATTTGGATAACTCTATTGATTTTGTCTGATGAATTCTTTGGGAAGGTAACCTAAGGATGACAGTGATTCCTCATATATATACAAATATAAAGTCAAGATAAAGAAATATTTCCAAAAAAAAACACCGTTCAAAAACAATTATTTCAAAAAACAAATAGACAATATTGCTTGACATCAACAATGTATTTGTTTGTGATTAGGTCACTTTAAGGGGAACCGCCAGTGGTAGGTCAATGGTATTTGATATGCAGTTGTATAACTATTGGCATATCTTGTTTCCTTGGTGATTATTTGGCCCTCCCTCCTCAGTCATGAGCGTTATGCATCATGCTATTATGTTTTTGACTTTGAGCAGTTCTGGTGCAGGTGGGTCCTGAGTTGCTATTCAGATGCAAGAGGTTTTTACGGTGATGTTTCCATTTTGTTTCCCCTTGTATTTATATTTTAATTAATTTGTACTTTATCGAGAAAGTGTATTATAAATAAAGTATGTACTATCAATTACAAAACCTTTTTATAGGTGTCTTTGTCAATTTGCTATGAACTCCAAAAACGTTTTTGTTGGCGTCTTACTCAGATTTACTTGTATGTTTGTTCAAATTTTTTGATAGTTCTGATGCTCAGCAAATTTTGTCAATATAACGGAACTATAAACAATTGTCATACAAGTGAGAGGTTTAGCTAGCTATAAAACCAGGTTTAACCCACCATTTTCTTCAGAAAATACCTGTACCAAGTCAGGATTATGAGAGTTGATTTCTACTCGTTTCGTTGGTTGATAAAGTTTGATTTTGTCAGTTTTTATGGTGAATTTACCTTGGAGTTCAGTATTTTTTCTATTGACTTTGAAACTTTGCTTAGTTTACATGAATTAGATTGTGATTAGGTCAGTTAAAGGGGATCCACAAGTCATAGTTCACTTATATTTGGTATGCAGTTGTATTAACATAGGATCATCTCATTTCCATGAATAATATTTGGTCTTACCCACTCAGTCATGGTCTATTGACTTTGAATCTTTTGCTTAGTTTACATGAATTAGATTGTGATTAGGTCAGTTTAAGGGGAACCACTAGTTGTAGTTCAATGATATTTGGTATACAGTTGAATAAGCATTGACACTTCTCATTTCCTTGGAGATTACTTGGGGCAGGTCTAAGTCATCTCCAAAGAAATGAGAAGTGTCAATGCTTATACAGCTGTATACTAAATATCATTGAGCTACAACTTAAGTCATAAAAAGTTAATTTCTTTTAAGACACAAACTATTGTGCTTACATGAGAAACACAACAGGTGCCACATGTGGAGCAGGATCTGCTTACCCTTCCAGAGTACTTGAGATGAACCCCGTTTTTGGTAGGGTTCTTGCTGCTCAGTCATTAGCATGGCATTGTCTGTTTGTTTTTGACTTGTGAGTTTGAATGTCACCTTGGTATCTTTCGCCTCTTTTTTGTATCTCATAGCAAAATGCCATTCCTCAAGAATAGTAATTGATGAGCAAGTCACTCTTTGGAATAATGTATGTAAAGGTGCCATGTGAAAAGACATAAAATGAAACTAATATAATCTATTTTGACCTTTTATTTCATTAGATAAAATACAAATAATATTAGGTGGTTGTTAGTCTTTGGGTTCCTGGATTTCATATAGAAAGTAAACAATATACATATTAACAAAACAATTACCATTAAAAAATGTTTGTACATTATAAGCAACAATTATTATGCTAAATTACAATAAAATGCTTCGCTGGGGCGCAGCTTGATACGACCGCAGAGGTCGAACCCTGAACAGTTGGGGCAAGTATGGACACAACATTCAAGCTTGATACAGCTCTGAATTTGGATTGTTATTAAATATTTGACACAGCATAGGTTTCTGACACAGAAAGAATGTGGTCTAAGAACTTGATTTTTTTTAATTTACCTATTATGGTCCAATGTCCAAAATCAAAATACATGGTTAGATTCAGCGTATCAAAGAACCCCATATATTCAATTTTTGTTAAAATCAAACAAAGTTTAATTTTGGACCCCAACTTGGACAAACTTGAAAACTGGGCCCATAATCAAAAATCTAAACACATGTTTAGATTCAGCATATCAAAGAACCCCAAGAATTCAATTTTTGCTAAAATCAAACTAAGTTTAATTTTGGACCCTTTGGACCTTAATGTAGACCAATTTAAAAAACGGGACTTAAAATTAAAAATCTAAATACACGGTTAGATTTGGAATATCAAAGAACCCCAATAATTCAATTTTTGATGAAATCAAACAAAGTTTAATTTTGGACCCTTTTGACCTCAATATGAACAAATTTGATAGGGGGGCCCACAAATAAAAATTCTTAATGCATGGTTAGATTCAGCATATCAAAGAACCCCATATATTCAATTTTTGTTGAAATCAAAAAAAGTTTAATTTTGGACCCCAACTTGGACCAACTTGAAAACTGGGCCCATAATCAAAAATCTAAACACATGTTTAGATTCAGCATATCAAAGAACCCCAAGAATTCAATTTTTGTTAAAATCAAACTAAGTTTAATTTTGGACCCTTTGGACCTCAATGAAGACCAATTTAAAAAACGGGACCCAAATTAAAAATCTAAAAACACGGTTAGATTTGGCATATCAAAGAACCCCAATAATTCAATTTTTGATGAAATCAAACAAAGTTTAATTTTGGACCCTTTTGACCTCAATATGAACCAATTTGATAGCGGGGCCTACAAATAAAAAATCTAAATACATGGTTAGATTCAGCATATCAAAGAACCTCATATATTCAATTTTTGTTGAAATTAAACAAAGTTTAATTTTGGACCCCAATTTGGACCAACTTGAAAACTGGGCCCATAATCAAAAATCTAAATACATGTTTAGATTCAGCATATCAAAGAACCCCATATATTCAATTTTTGTTGAAATCAAACAAAGTTTAAATACTGGACCCTATCTTGGACCAACTTGAAAACTGGGCCCATAATCAAAAATCTAAACACATGTTTAGATTCAGCAAATCAAAGAACCCCAAGAATTCAATTTTTGTTAAAATCAAACTAAGTTTAATTTTGGACCCTTTGGACCTCAATGTAGACCAATTTAAAAAACAGGACCCAAAATTAAAAACCTAAATACACAGTTAGATTTGGAATATCAAAGAACCCCAATAATTCAATTTTAGATGAAATCAAACAAAGTTTAATTTTGGACCCTTTTGACCTCAATATGAACCAATTAGATAACGGGGTCCACAAATAAAAAATCTAAATACATGGTTAGATTCAGCATATCAAAGAACCCCATATATTCAATTTTTGTTGAAATCAAACAAAGTTTAATTTTGGACCCCAATTTGGACCAACTTGAAAACTGGGCCAAAAATCAAAAATCTAAATACATGTTTAGATTCAGCATATCAAAGAACCTCATATATTCAATTTTTGCTAAAATCAAACAAAGTTTAATTTTGGACCCTTTGGACATTAATGTAGACCAATTTGAAAACTGGACCCAAAATTAAAAATCTAAATACACTGTTAGATTCGGCATAACAAATAAATAAATGTGATCAAAGATTTTACAAATCTAATGCGCCATACTGTGCAATTGAAGATTACTTCTTGAAATTTTTCAATATTTGAAATTTGAAAAAAAAATAATATTTGAAGAATAATTCTTTTTAATTTCTGAAATCTGAAATGAGAAAAAATTGGCCCCCCACAATTTCTTTTTATTCCCCCCCCCCCCCCCTTTTTCCCCAAAAAAAATTTTTTCCCTCAAGATATGGTCATAATCTCAATTCAAATTTCCAATGGAGTTGGCAACCATAATTACCCATTTAAATTTACCATAGTGCTAACTTAATCTATTTTATAATAGAATTAATAAAAATATAGTGTCAAATCTTTCATATGGATTTTTTTGTAAAAAAAAAAGATGAAAACATTTGCAGATATTTTTACTGGTCTTCCTTTATAAATATGCATTTCTTTAAACATAATTTAAAAGCAGTGTAAGGGAAGTAACCAAAACGTATTTGGATTACCTCCCTTACACTGTTTTAGATTATCTTTATTGTTCATTAACCATTACTTTATACATAATTTAAAAGCAGTGTAAGGGAGATAATTTCAATGATGTATTTGATTTATCTCCCTTACACTGCTTTAAATTATGTTTTGTACTAAAGTATTTGTCCATTAACCAGGACAACCTTGTTTTTCCCCCTTTTTTGCCCCTAATTCCTAAACGGTTTGAGCCATAACCCCCCAAAGCAAATCCTAACCATCCCTTTGTGGTATGGAAACTTGTAGTATAATTTCAGAGAGATCCATACACCGTTCCACAGTTATTGTCTGGAAACTAGAAAATGCTCATTTTTGGCCCCTTTTTGGCCCCTAATTCCTTAACTGTTGGTACCATAACCCCCAAAATCAATCCCAACCTTCCTTTTGTGGTATTTAACCTTATGGTCAAATTTCAAAAAGATCCATTCACTTAAACTAAAGTTAGAGTGCGAAAACCAATATGTATTCGGACGACGACGACGACGACGACGACGCCAACGTCATACCAATATACGACCACAAAATTTTTTTGCGGTCGTATAAAAATACAAGTAAAGCTATAACAAAATTTTCATACATTTTTTCACTTCCTTGTGTAGCATATATCTATTAAAAAAAATGACATTTTGGTATATTGTCTGTAAACACATATCCAATTACAGACAATAATCATTCTAGATTCAAATGCAATGCTGTTTGTGATATAGATTCTGATTGGATAAAGTAGTTCTTTTGAAGGAAGGAAATGCAAGAATGTCGTTTGCAATTGCGATTTTTTTGTTTTGTTTATAAATAAAAATCATTAAAGACTGCAAAAATTTGAATTCAGGTTGGACACAATTTTGACAGTCACAAATATTTAGTTCCAACTTTGTAAATAAATAGTTGGATAACTTTTTTTGAGGGTAAAAATCAAAAACTTGTATCAAATTTTCAAATTTAATATATTATGTCTAAATGTTGGGCCAGGCGAATCAGATCCAAAAAGGTATAAATTTTCCTATGATTTAAATTTTGACATGCAAAATTTTTCTTCACTTGTTGGCAGTTCAAGCTTCAAATTCTCAAACAAGTCTCATTTTAAAAGTCGAACCAGTTTTGGTACATATTACTTGAATTCACTTATACTACATGATTTAAGTCAATGTCATGTAAATACAGATTTATTTTTATTAGTTGTCTATTATTCCATACAAATTAATATAATTAAATGAATGTTTGGTAGACATCATTAACATAGTAACCCAACAACACATAAGGCAAGCAGAGATCATTGTAATGAGCTCATAAAACAAAATGTTCATGGCAATAACTAATAGATGTACTAAGAGAGAAATTAACTTTTGTATTTCTTAATTTAATCAAATATAAAGAGTCCTGAAGTTATGAACCCTATGAAGGAGAAAGTATGATAGGCCTTTTTTTGGCCACTTGAATTCAAGAAATCAAAAAGTATTGTTAGTATATCAAAGAACATCCTTCAAATGTTCAAAAGACACTTGTCAGTTAGACATCATTTTTTCTTTTTTTGAACTTTGTCTTAAATATTTATATTAGGTCTTCACACTTCTTGTATTCAATGCAGAAATTGCCAAACTATTCCTTTGGTATCAACTGGCCCTCTCATGACATTTATATTTATGTATGAGCCAAAGCCTTACCCATACAAATATTTAGCTACTAGATGTCTTAAACAAAGACTTCAATATGTGTTAAATATATTTTTGTGTGAGGCCTAAGCTCATATCTAATTTGGCCCAAAACTGATCACTTTACGTCAAAAAATTTGACAGGTTTATGACATCATAGTGATATCACATGCGACTTTTCTGCATTTATTTATCAGTAAACCTATAAATTATGAAAATGCAAGAAGAACTTTACTAAATTTGCAATTTCAGGGCCCAGAAAATACCTTCTTCTTTAAAAGGAAGAGAAATTCTATGAACCACATAGTAGTTCCTTGATTTAAACACTGAAAAGCAAAGAAAATAAAATGGTTAAAAAATGAATTGATTTAGTTTTCCTTACTACAAGTTTTAAGATCTATAAATTCAAACATTAAAATTGGTTTTAATAAAAAGCTGCCTTCTGTTGAATAAGTGCGAAAAAAGAAGTGATAAGTTGTAGTCTGGTTTTGTTTACTTGTTTTAGCTATTTTGGTTACCATTACCTAAATTTGTTTGTCATATCTCTAAGAATCGTCAAAGATTTCTCGGATATGGTTTTAGCCAAGTCTAATTGGGAAACACAAATGTGGTATATATAATATCCAATAAACAAGTAATATTGTAAAAATACGTTTTCCAGATGCATCAATATAGTCAATATAAGCTTACTTATGATTAGAAGTCCTGCGTCACAAAGTATAAAAAGTACATATGAAAACCTTGTCCTGAAAGTAACAATTGCATAAATGATTCATTTAAAACATTCATACACCAACAAACACACATCTGACAGGCATAATTGGATAAATAATGGTGTGTGTGTATATATATATATATCAGTATACAATAATAATAAACAACAATAATTCATATAAATGGAACCTGTATAAATAGGAAGATAACAAAATTTTGCAGAACTATGACAATAGTTTGACACAATATAGTTTCTACCTTTGTTTTGGACTTCATCATAATCTCCTCCAAATATTGACACAATTTTTACTCTTAATGTCCAAATTTTCACCAAAGCATACAGATTAAACATTTTCAAGAATACTTGCAACTCAACATGCATTCTTCACTTTCACTTTTGTAAATAAAGTCAAGTAATATACTGAACACTAATGTATGGCAAATGGTATGACATAACTGTAAGATCTACTGAATATTAACAATCTAAAGAACAGCTTATCAATTTCAGTTCTTTATGTTAAATGTCTTAGGCCTTGACCATGCCATGATCTGCTTTTGATTATGGTATTCAGACTAAGGAAAAATAAATACTGTGGATTCATTTATTTTCGTGGAATGAGGCAAAATTTTATTTTCATGGATATTTGATTTCTTGGTTTTCCGAAGTTTGTAATTCGTTGAACATTAAAATTCATGGTTAACATATACCCACGAAATCCATGAAAAATAATGAATCCACAGTAATGAAAGTTATTAGCTGAATAAGAGACCGTACACTTATGTTGTTCACACATAATGAACCAACTGACCAAATGCTGTAAGTTTGATGTGCAGTTACCCAGAAGTAAAAGGTACAAACATTAATTTTATGTATAAATTAAGGATAATCAAAATAAGATAAGATTGACGAATATTTACAATATAAATGTGTACTAAATGTTAACAATATACCTATCATCTGTACAATATATTTCGAACTTTCCTGGAATAACAACTACAATGCATAAATAATCAACCACTATATATCTCGTTTTATACACGTCATAATTAACATGAACATTCACTCATTCATACACTGTGATTTAAATGTACGAAACATCCATCACATTCCTTTGTTAACAGTCCTTTTCAGTGTAAGATGACACTTGGGAACACAAACACTGATCTCACATGGATTAATTGTTAAAACACTGGTCTCACATGGATCAATGCTAAATCACTGATCTCACGTTGATCAATTGTTAAATCACTGATCTCATAAAGATTAATTGTTAAATCACTGATCTCACATGGATCAATTGTTAAATCACTGATCTCACATGGATCAATTGTTAAATTGCTGATCTCACACTGATTACTTGTTAAATCACTGATCTCATATAGATTAATTCATCACTGATCTCTCATGGATCAATTTTTAAATCACTGATCTCACATGGATCAATTGCTAAATCACTGATCTTACATTGATTAATTGTTTAATCATTGATTAATTCTTAAATCACTGATCTCACATAGATCAATTGCCAAATCACTTATCTCACATGGATTAGATAAATCTAACTGTAGTTAGAATTATTGTCAAAATAAACATCATGATACATATAGTGGCAAATTTTCTACAACAGCTCTAAGATGTATGTAAATGGAATATTTGGTTTTACTGTGGAAATAAGTATTGCAAATAGGATATGCTTTAATTTCAGACATAAACTCATTAAAGGGGGATTAGCTACGAGATATAAAAAAAATTAAAATATGATTTTTTTTTTGTTCAATCATTAATAAAAGGGAAATAGTGAAATAATAATTCGCTTTAAGCAGGCAATTTGGTTCAATTGTGTCAAAATAAGCTAAGAAATATCGCTGATGAATCATTCACTTGCAAGTGAATAATTCAACCTCATTGAATCTGCTGTATTCATGGGACCTTCAATTTAACCCCTTTACTGGTGATGGGTTACGCATGTATTCAGCTATTTTAGGAAAAGAATGTCAACATTGAAAGTGAAACAAGGATGAACCATTTGGTTGACTGATTCAATCCACAAAAAATCATTCTTATACAGGTAAAAATGATGATAAACTAACTTTTTAACCGACAATATGAAATCAAACAGACCTAGAGAAATCCAATTGCATGTGGACGCTATCTATTTATGTTTATGATCGGGTTATATGACTGTCTGCAGTCTTCGTAGGTCATCTCGATGGTTAATTAGATGACGTTTAGATAAAAATACACACGAAATGTTGATACATATTATCGAGTCCATGCATTGTTAATTGTTTATTTTAGACTTTTTGTAATTTGGATATACGTTTTAGTATGTAATAAATCAAATATTAGAATTTGAGTCAATTGGGTGAACATGAATTTGACAGCTAATGCCTCTTTAAAGAACTTATTTTATCTGTTTCCTTACAGATTTTAAAACTAGTACCATCATATTCATATCATACTTCAGATATTTAATTTGATTAACCTATGAAAAATGCATGGTAAATAGGGAACTTTAAAACAGGAGAACACCAACAGGATTAATGCAGACATGTTCCAACGGGGAATGGTTCTTTTTTCTTACACATATGTGTTTACTCATACATTATGCTATAACAAGTCCCTTTAAAAAAAAAGTATGGCATAAGTTGTTTACTAAGGTATGTTTATTTCATGAAAAGAAATAACCAAATAAATGCAACATTTTTTATGATTGAGAAAATAATGGTATATGTTTATTTTATGTGCAGTTGACAAAGATGTTGTTACCCTTAAAAAAATCAGTCTTCATCTACTTTGTAGAATCATAGCATGACAAAATAAAATTTGTAAATGAAATGAAATTAAATATACAAATGGAAAATAAAGTCAATTTACATATTACTATTGCAAAGTGTAATGAAAGTAAAACATCATTTAGAGAAATAATTTAAAGATTTATTTTCCTATCAAATATAGTACAGGTTTACATTCAACATTGCAGCCGCTATGTAGGTTTACTTAAATAATTCGGACTACTGAACTTAACACTTATTAGATCTAAATAAAAAAATTCATGCTATTTAGAGAAACCAAAATGGCCTCGGACTGATAGTATTATCAACACCAACTTTGTTAGCCTAGCTACATAGCATATTGTTCAGCATAGATTAATATCTAGGACATATCGGCTATACTTCGCTGCTACAATACTAAACACAACCCTGTATTCTCATTATATTGTATATCAATGATTCAGGTGTTTAGTGCCAACCAGTCAACTCATAATGTATACAATATATGGCAAGAATATCTACCACCAAGAATTTAATATACAAACTCAGCAAAAACTTCAAAAAGAGAGAGAAAATATCTCCAATATTAGTTGCCATGCAAAGTTGGTCCTTTCAAAATTAAAAAAAAATGTGATGATGAAATGTTGCAAGACTTAGTACATAATTTAAACCAAAAACTCAACATATTATTGAAACATATAAATAAATGCACACTGCAAATTAGAGCAAACAGGCAAGATGAATTCCCAAGGATGGTTCGTTAAAATTATGCTGAGTTCACCAACTAATGATTTATGATAAAATTGATAAATCTTGGGCGTGAATCTTGGGTTTATCTTAACTTGGTGAGAATGACCATGGGTAAGTTATTTTTCAAAACATTTTCATTATGGATTTGGGATCATCCAATTTGAGTTTGGGTATTGAACAATATTATTAAAATGGTTAATTTAAAAGGCATTGACTCAAATAATGAACATGATAACGAGTTATCCCAATCAATTTTATACCTCAGTTCTCTCGTTTTCCTAATAATTGGGTGCTTCTGTAAGAGTGATCAATGACTATATATGTGTGTATACCACCTTAGGTATTGAATAAGAACCTTAACATCTTTTGACATGATTCCAACTTCATGCAAACATATTAACAGGAAGATATTAGAAAGGAGGAGTATCTACTACACTCTGCATCATGTATTCCGTCATTCTAAATAGACGTACACTGAAAGAACAGAAGGCCACTAAAATGATTGCATCAGTAATAATGCAAGTTTTAGTGCATAAGTACGCTCTGTTGTACAAATAAGCCATAGGTTCCCCTGACTAAGATGTTATCAATTTTTTTTACAAGTTTCATGGGTTATTTCAAATTCAACTATCAAGAAAACAACATGTTTCATTTCTATATCTCATTCAGTAGGAGCTTAGTGCCCATTTCCAACTTGCCCATAAACATAAATATTAAACCTCTAACTGCTATTAACCGAAACAATTCTAAATGACAGTGTATCATGCAATAATTTTCTACAATTATCGTATCACAGATTGCATTTGATTGTACAATGTTATATGAGCATTTGTAATGAGTCATTTAAATGGTCGTTCATTCATCAGCCATAGCACTGGT
Organism: Mytilus californianus; assembly: GCF_021869535.1. Classification (NCBI taxonomy): domain Eukaryota; kingdom Metazoa; phylum Mollusca; class Bivalvia; order Mytilida; family Mytilidae; genus Mytilus; species Mytilus californianus. The sequence continues at coordinate 3,963,009 of NW_026262581.1, forward strand.
AAAGCTAAATCCCATAAAGACTTTCTGGTTCATTGTTTTGATATAATCCTTGTCTGGTGGTGTTATGTTTGGTTTTTCCATTGTAAAGTCAGTGTCAAAGTTAGATATATCATGAGCAGATTTCTGAAATGAAAAAAAGAACAGAAATTATGAAATTAAATTACAAGAAATTGTGTTTTTAAAAACCTGATTTTTATATTCCCTTCTTCAACAGGAGATATTATTAGTTATCTACAGATATGAACGTAGATAATAAATTAATCCCCACTCAGTCCAAATTGGGCGATTTTAAAGGGGCCTTGGCTACGAGATATCTAAAATAAAAAGTAACTTATGATTTTTTTTTGTTCAATCATTAATGAAAAATAATTCGCTTTTAGCAGCCACTTTAGTTCAATTTTGTCAAAATAAACTAAAAAACATCGCTGATGAATTATTCACTTGCAAGTGAATAATTCAACCTCATTGAATACAAATTCATGTGACCTTCAATTTAACCTATTAGTTAGAGATTGGTTATGCATGCATTAGTCATGTTCAGCCATTAAAAGAAAAAGAATGTCAACATTGAAAGTGAAACAAATGTGAACCATTTCGTTGACTTGATTCGATCCACAAATGTCATTCTTATACAGGTAAAAACGATGATTAACTTATTTTTTTTAAACTATAACATGAAATCAAACAGACCTAGAAAAGACCAATTGCACGAGGTCACTATCTATTTATTTTTATGTTTATATTTATATCGGGTTATGTGACCGTCGGCAGTCTTCGGAGGTCATTTCAATGGTTAATTAGATGGCATCTAGACTAAAATACACATGAAATGTTAATATATATTATCGTGTCCATGCATTATTAATTGTTTATTTCAGATTTATTGTAATTTGGATATATGTTTTAGTATGTTATAAATAAATAAATGTGGATAATGTCCACATGTGGACACAGATGATGCCCCCGCTTGCATATCATATAGTTATAAAGGGACATAACTGAAGAACAGTAAAAGTGACGCTACCCAAATTTGAACTTGATCTGAGTTTTGTGGTAATAAGCATTGTGTGTAAGTCTCATAACATTTTGTTGAGGCTAACTTAAGTAGAGAACAGAAACTAAAAATTCAGCAATTATTCTATTTGTAAACACGCATAACTCTAGAATGGTTGTGTATAAGTTTTATAACATTTGGTTGAGACAAACTTAAAGTTAGAGAACGGAAACAAAAAATTCAGCAATTTCTATGTTTATAAAGGGACATAACTCAAGAATGGTAAAAGTGTTGCCACCAAATTTCGTACTTAATCTGTATTATGTAGTAATAAGCATTGTGTATAAGTTTCATAACATTTGGTTGAGGCAAACTAAAGTTGGAAAACGGAAACAAAAAATTTGCACTTGATCTTAGTTTTGTGGTAATGAATATTGTGTATAGGTTTCATAATGTTTGGTTGGGGCAAACTTAAGTTACAGAATGGAAACTAAAAATTTTGCACTCTTTCAATTTATAAAGGGGCATAACTCAATAATGATTAAAGTGACACTACCCAAATTCAACTTGATCTGTGTTTTATCAGTGGAAGTCAAAATTAAACATTGCATCGTATAAAGCATTGATTGTAGTTGATTCAACTATAATCATGGACAAAGGAAGATAACTCCAATTTTAAAAATTACTTGATATTTAGAAGAAAATAAAAATTTTGCAATTTTTCAATTTCTAAAGGGGCATAACTCTAGAATGGTTAAAGAGACGCCACCAAAATTACAGAATGGAAACTAAAAATTTTGCACTCTTTCAATTTATAAAGGGGCATACCTCAATAATGATTAAAGTGACACTACCCAAATTCAACTTGATCTGTGTTTTATCAGTGGAAGTCAAATTAAACATTGCATTGTATAAAGCATTGATTGTAGATGATTCAACTATAATCATGGACAAAGGAAGATAACTCCAATTTTAAAAATTACTTGATATGTAGAAGAAAATAAAAATTTTGCAATTTTTCCATTTCTAAAGGGGCATAACTCTAGAATGGTTAAAGAGAAGCCACCATGGCGGGGGCATTAATATGAGATTTTGAGTCAAATCGGTGAACATGAATTTGATAGCTAATGCCCCTTTAAGAGATATTCAAAGACACAGTGTGGCACAGTTTTTTTTACAAGAAAATGTTTGATTGAAAAAGAAAATAAAACATGACAAATTTTAATTGGGACATTGTCAGGGAAGAAAATAGTGTGCATTTCCCTGTGATAATGGCTGACAATGTCAAGAGTATATGGATTAGCAACGCCAGGGGATATGAGTTTTTTTAAACACATGTCATTAACCAATCGAAATCCAAGAAATTTCCTAAGCAGTAGATAATATGGTATCCAGGTTTTTCTCTGCATGTTCACTCCAAATGCAATACTTCAATTTTCATGATATTTTTCTCATTACTTTTACCATAATTTTTTCTTTTTTGGGAGAAATCAGTAAGTTAACTTTTTCATATTGACAAATACCCATTGCTTTATATCTGAATTGTAATCAGTTTAAAATTTCTTTATAATACAGGTTGTGTCAAATATATATACAAAACAGTTTTGATTAACTCCCTTTACCAAATAAAAATGACATTTTGACAATTTGAACTTTTACTCTTTTTTTTTGTGTGACGAAGATTAAGTTTTCAACAAAATATTATTTGATAAGGAACATTTATATGTTTATGCATTTTCTCACGCCACCTAAAATCCCATGAAGTTGTCTATCTAGAAGTATACTTGTTGCCTATTTCCTGATTCAGTATTTTCAGTTTCAATTTCCATTTGAAATAATTTTTTTCTTTTAATATAATTATTTTTACCACTTAAAATCATAATTTTTAAGAAAACAATTCTATGAAATATTTCCTGGTATTACTAGGTTCATCTGCACTTTGAACGATAATTTGAACTTGGTCGGACTGATTTTTAATTATCAATTTAAAAATTATCAATCTCTACATGCATTATTACTTACAATTGTAGGTTTAAATGGTGGGTCAACCATTCGTCTTTCCATTTTCTCCCAATCAATGTTCCTGAAAAATGCCTGCATTCTAATTGGTCCTGCTACACAATCAGGCATACCCATACGAACTTTTGGAGTTCTTTCAAATAGCTGAAATTAAAAAGAAATAAGCTCATAATTTCTGCCATTAAGTATTAGCAATAATTTTCATTTTATGCAAATATGGTGATATCATTAATCTCAATATTTTTTTAATTATCTTTTGAGTAATGTTTCCCTGAAGTAGGTAAAGTAAACGTATAATATTATTGCTTCTATGGCCAATTGCTATCTACTGATAACATCAAGGATTTTTATAGTAGAAGGAATGATTGGAATCTCACAGTGTTTTGCTATATCTTGTGTATAATCGTATGTTTATGCAATTTGGCCTAGCCCATTTGACAAATTTTTATGTAACTTATCAATATTTCAGTATTTAGAAATGACAGAACATCCAATTTTTGTTAAGTACACCACCTTAACTATTATTTTGATAATCAAAGTGCTTGTGAGCAGTGGAGGGTAAAATTGCTTTCATTTTGCAATGTGAATTCATTGAATTGTATCTTAAATGGAACACATTTAGGCAAATTATATATTTTGAATGGGAGTTATCTTCGTTTGTTCACCAGACTTTAAATTTCTAGTTCACAAGTTAAGCAGTCATTCTACCATGCATATTTTAGTAGTCTTTGTTTGGACCCACTCATGGATCAAACTTACAACCTCCAATGCATGAGGGGAACAGGCAAACAAGGCCACCTATGTGGTATGTCAAATATTTAACATGCAGTGTTGAAAATGTTGTATCTCATGATGCAGTGGTAAAATGGACATGTACATAAACATACCAAACTAAGTAATGAAGAAGCCTCTTTGGCAAGCCATCTTGGATAATGTGGTGTATCGTTCATGATGGAATGGAACAAGTCTTCCTCATCATCACCATGGAAAGGTGACTGTCCTATCAACATCTCATATAATAATACACCAAAAGACCACCAATCCACTGAAGAGTTATACTTCTGGCCTTTTAATATCTGCAAAATAAAGAATATTAATATCAAAAACTTAATTAATTTCAGCCTTTATTTTTGATATGAAGATAGTATTTCAATAAAATATATATCTCCTGAAACTAATCATTTACTTTTATTATTCCATGAATCTGAGACTTTTCTGTAAGAAAACAAAAATTGTAGACTAATATGTATCAAGTTTTAATTTCACATTCTATTTATACATTATAGGCCAAGGGCATTATAGCCTCAATCCTTTAACATCATACAATTCTTTTGTAAATTTGAGTTAACAATTTATTCCTGACCAACTTAATTTTGTTAATGTTGAAACTCATATAGTTATCATCATACAGGTTACTACATTAACAGGTAACACAACCAAATATTAACATCTAATTCCTTTTTGATTTTATGTTTGTTTAGTTTTATAATGCTTCTTAATGTATAGTCTTACAATTTCATGACTCAATTTTTTCTATAAATCACTAATATAAGATTGAATGATTGTTGTTACCTTAGTTTTCAGTGGCAAATATTTCATGCATATCAGGACGAGTACACCACAAATATGAGTGGTAATTGAATTGACAACTACCGGTATAACATGCAGATGACCTATGCAAAGCAGGTATTTTAAATATCTTGTACTTCATTTGAAAATTCAAGACATATGGTCAACTGTAACGATTATCATTATATAAGCAACAATAGTTTCAAGACCAGTATTAAAACTTACTTCATACGCTATATAATCAGGTGTCCCACAAAAAGTTGTTGCTTTATTTTCACCAAATACTCTCTCTTTACACATGCCGAAATCTGCAATCTTGATATGTCCTTCTTTATCTAATAACACATTGTCTAATTTTAAATCTCTGAAAATATAAAAAAAAAAAACATTCAACAACAAAACAAAAAAATAGGAGAAAGCAAATATAAATGAAATTATTTCAAAATCAAAAGAATTAATTATAAAATATAAGAATCCTCCTGGTCTCATTTTTTATCTTTTTTTAACAAGACCATCAAAAAGTAAAACAAGAATGGTGGAACAAACAAACATATGAAAAGACTAACAAATCATTGAAGTTCTCATATTTTTCTAGGTTCTTGGGACATGACTCCAAATCATGCACTACTACAAAACAGTAACTTGGATCTGTACCTTCTAATAATTTAATTTTGGATGTAACACGTCTTCTGATTGGCTGACGTTGTTTTGTTTATCAGCTCATAGACATAATTTTGTCATGTGACTGTGACGTCATCAACGTTTTTTCATGGTTTAGTCCGGTTTAAAATGGAATTTAGAATTAAATCATAAGAAATGACTGTAATATTTTTTCTGTCTATTTGAAATAACATAAAAAATGTGGTGCACACTTTAAAGTAACCCGCTACGCGGGTTATTCAGTGTGCACCACATTTTTGATGTTATTTCTTCATAGACAGAAAAAATATTACAGTCATTCCTTAAATAATATAACAATAAAAAAAAAATAGGTTTATTTTGTGATATATTTGGAAAAATTATGCAAAAACCTTGGAATCCACTTTCATTGGACATAACACATGTCAATTTCATCACTTACCTATAAATTATACCATTGGAATGCAAAAATTCTAATCCTAAACATATTTCAGCTGCATAAAATCTGAAAATATAGGAAATATTTGTTTTTCATTTTTGTGTGTCTCCATTTTGTAAAATTCAGTCTTAAAACCTGAATCATCACCTTGAATCTATAGACATTACTGTCTGTCATATTTGTTATTCATTAATATTTTTTTCTCATAAATCAAGCTGATTTTCTCATTTGAATTGTTTTTCCGTAATGGATTTGCTCTTAGTTGCAGGCCGTATGGTGACCTATAGTTGCTTACGTCCACTTCATTTGGACTCATTTGGTAGATATTTGTCTCATTGCCAATCATACCACATCTCCTTTATTTTTATATTCCATTTATAGAATGTTCTATAACAGTTAACCAAGGATTAACCAGGCTATGTTTAAGCCAATTTGTCCCTGTGGTGTCAAATTAGTAGATTTGTCATAATATCTATCTGTAGTCCATTAGTTCTGACAAACATTTATTATGAGCAAAAAGACATAATTTTTCCATAATCAATTCAATCAGTCAGTATTTTTTTAAAGTATTAATTTAGAATATCTCAAACCAGGGTAAAATAACACCTATAACATTTTTTTTCTTTGTTAGAAAGGAATTCAAAGGATAATAAAAAGCAGGGAAATACATTAGTTTCTCATTGATATGATTCCAATTTCTAATTAGGTGACGTCAATTTCTAGCTTCTAATTTCATACAACAAAAGACAAAGGCTTGGCATGTAAGGAATGATGATAATATTTACTTTGTAATCTGAATATAATGAAAATATAAAAGAGAAAATAAAATGCTGCAAGGTAAGCAAAGAATATAAAAGTGGACATGCTGAAATATCTTTAACATTTTTTTTTTTTGATATTTCTATCCCTTGGGCAGACACACCCAACATTTTTGTTTCAAAAGATAAAGACAAGTGAATTTTTGTAAAAATATTTGGAATATCTTCTTTACATAAGTATACTATAAATTTGTGTAACAATTCTTTGGAAATAATCCTTTAGATAAATGCTGACTTTTTAGCATTTTTGCTGTATATTTATGAAGATTTAAAAAAAATTTATCTGTGATTTTTTTTTAAATTAGTACAAATAATCTTCCTGAATAATTAAGCCAAGTGTCGTTTTATAAAAAAGGGATCTATGTATTCGTTTTCAAGCTAATGATAAAAGTCAGTGGAAAAATACATCTTTTCCAAATTAGTCACATGCAAAAAAAGAACATTTCACGTTACCAACGTTATTATCTCCCCTGTAACTGTATTGTATGTCCTTAATTGACTATCAAACCAGAATAAAAAAAATAATTAGACATTCCGCTGACAAACATGTGATGATTGAAATTTCTCATTAACAATATATGTCAAAATTTAAAGGGAACACACCAAGGAATTCCAAAAATAGATAAATCAATAATTCCATAAGAGATTTCTATGATTAACAATTTTACAGCTCATAATATATGATAAATATTCAGAGTGGACTCCATTAACTATATTGATTTCACTTCATTTTAATTTTAAAAGATTTAAGACTTGTACAGCCTTGTGATATACATATAAATGATTATTGAAAATTATATGCTTTTATAACCAAAGAGTTTTATTTGGACCAAACTGTCTTGCAAATGGTTAGTTCAATTTGAATTTGAGTGAAATAAGCTGTAATTCTTAAAAATAAAATAAAAATAGATTAGTTTTCAAAAATTGTGAATGGAATAAGATAATTTAAATATTGTTTTTTCAAATTCTTTAACTTTTTCATTTTTTTTTACCGGTATTTACAATTTTTGTGAACTATTTGATAATGTCCAACCCATATTTGCCTCGCAGTTCTGACCATTTGACTGATTTATCAGAATCATTAGCTATGGGATGAAAAACTTCATTTTTTTAAATCTGAATACCTGTATAACAAGACTATGTGTCCATTACACACCATCAGCCACTCCCACTATCACATTTCTATGTTCAGTGGACTGTGAAATCTGAGTCTAAACCTTAATTTGTCATATTCATAATAAGTTCATACCATGAGGAATATGTGTATTAAGTTTCAAATTGATGTGACCAGATATCATGGTTAACTACCTTCAACTAAAACTTTAACTTAAAACAGGCTGGATGAACAAACAGGAGCAATGATCAGATGACAAAGTGCCCCCTACTTTCGTAGATTAGGAATTTAAAAAATTCTAGAAAGTTCTTTTTGTTCAAATCACACTTGCCATTTTGATTGGCAGACTTACTTCATCTGACCTGAGTTAGACCATTTTGATCAACTCACAACCAACAGTCTCAATCTGTGAAACTGATTAATATATTATTGGTGATCCACCGTGAGGTGAACAACTTAACTTAATTCTGAAATAAGAGGACCAAAGGATACATTTGACACAATCTATTTTTAATTGGACAACTGCCTTTTGAAAAGAATTTACAAAGAGATGGCAACACCATGAGCTTAAAAATATATAGAAGAAATTTTGATAGCTTGAAATATCTGTTCATGAATCAGACCTACAATACTTACTGTGCTCTAGGGAATTCAAATTTCCCTGACAGCTGTATATGGAACATTAAATCTCCACCATTTAAATACTCCATTACAAAAAATAAATGACCCTGTAAGAAAAAAATAATTTACTTCTTTACAAGTCATTCATGAAATGTTTCATGTGCAATTTTTGTAACTAGCACTATAATCCACCAAGTGGGACTTATACCTTTAAGTCTTCATCTTTAGTAAAGCAGAAGTAAACTATGATGTTCCTCTGAAACCATTTTAGAAATTTATTGTCTTTAAGCCTTCAGATGTAACCTTGGGTCATAGGTGATCACATTTTGTAAATCATGGGTCATAGTTGTATGCAAAATTACCAAGCAAATATGTCTAATAAAATGCTTCGCTGGGGCGCAGCTTGATATGACCGCAGAGGTCGAACCCTGAACAGTTGGGGCAAGTATGGACACAACATTCAAGCTTGATACAGCTCTGAATTTGGATTGTTATTAAATATTTGACACAGCATAGGTTTCTGACACAGAAAGAATGTGGTCTAAGAACTTGAATTTTTTTAATTTACCTATTATGGTCCAATGTCCAAAATCAAAATACATGGTTAGATTCAGCATATCAAAGAACCCCATATATTCAATTTTTGTTAAAATCAAACAAAGTTTAATTTTGGACCCCAACTTGGACAAACTTGAAAACTGGGCCCATAATCAAAAATCTAAACACATGTTTAGATTCAGCATATCAAAGAACCCCAAGAATTCAATTTTTGCTAAAATCAAACTAAGTTTAATTTTGGACCCTTTGGACCTTAATGTAGACCAATTTAAAAAAACGGGACTTAAAATTAAAAATCTAAATACACGGTTAGATTTGGAATATCAAAGAACCCCAATAATTCAATTTTTGATGAAATCAAACAAAGTTTAATTTTGGACCCTTTTGACCTCAATATGAACCAATTTGATAGCGGGGCCCACAAATAAAAAATCTAAATTCATGGTTAGATTCAGCATATCAAAGAACCCCATATATTCGATTTTTGTTGAAATCAAAAAAAGTATAATTTTGGACCCCAACTTGGACCAACTTGAAAACTGGGCCCATAATCAAAAATCTGAACACATGTTTAGATTCAGCATATCAAAGAACCCCAAGAATTCAATTTTTGTTAAAATCAAACTAAGTTTAATTTTGGACCCTTTGGACCTCAATGAAGACCAATTTAAAAAACGGGACCCAAATTAAAAATCTAAAAACACGGTTAGATCTGGCATATCAAAGAACCCCAATAATTCAATTTTCGATGAAATCAAACAAAGTTTAATTTTGGACCCTTTTGACCTCAATATGAACCAATTTGATAGTGGGGCCTACAAATAAAAAATCTAAATACATGGTTAGATTCAGCATATCAAAGAACCTCATATATTCAATTTTTGTTGAAATCAAACAAATTTTAATTTTGGACCCCAATTTGGACCAACTTGAAAACTGGGCCCATAATCAAAAATCTAAATACATGTTTAGATTCAGCATATCAAAGAACCCCATATATTCAATTTTTGTTGAAATCAAACAAAGTTTAAATACTGGACCCTATCTTGGACCAACTTGAAAACTGGGCCCATAATCAAAAATCTAAACACATGTTTAGATTCAGCAAATCAAAGAACCCCAAGAATTCAATTTTTGTTAAAATCAAACTAAGTTTAATTTGGACCCTTTGGACCTCAATGTAGACCAATTTAAAAAACAGGACCCAAAATTAAAAACCTAAATACACGGTTAGATTTGGAATATCAAAGAACCCCAATAATTCAATTTTAGATGAAATCAAACAAAGTTTAATTTTGGACCCTTTTGACCTCAATATGAACCAATTAGATAACGGGGTCCACAAATAAAAAATCTAAATACATGGTTAGATTCAGCATATCAAAGAACCCCATATATTCAATTTTTGTTGAAATCAAACAAAGTTTAATTTTGGACCCCAATTTGGACCAACTTGAAAACTGGGCCAAAAATCAAAAATCTAAATACATGTTTAGATTCAGCATATCAAAGAACCTCATATATTCAATTTTTGCTAAAATCAAACAAAGTTTAATTTTGGACCCTTTGGACATTAATGTAGACCAATTTGAAAACTGGACCCAAAATTAAAAATCTAAATACACTGTTAGATTCGGCATAACAAATAAATAAATGTGATCAAAGATTTTACAAATCTAATGCGCCATACTGTGCAATTAAAGATTACTTCTTGAAATTTTTCAATATTTGAAATTTGAAAAAAAAATAATATTTGAAGAATAATTCTTTTTAATTTCTGAAATCTGAAATGAGAAAAAATTGGCCCCCCACAATTTCTTTTTATCCCCCCCCCCCCCCCCCCCTTTTTCCCCAAAAAAAATTCTTTCCCTCAAGATATGGTCATAATCTCAATTCAAATTTCCAATGGAGTTGGCAACCATAATTACCCATTTAAATTAACCATAGTGCTAACTTAATCTATTTTATAATAGAATTAATAAAAATATAGTGTCAAATCTTTCATATGGATTTTTTTGTAAAAAAAAAAGATGAAAACATTTGCAGATATTTTTACTGGTCTTCCTTTATAAATATGCATTTCTTTAAACATAATTTAAAAGCAGTGTAAGGGAAGTAACCAAAACGTTGTATTTGGATTACCTCCCTTACACTGTTTTAGATTATCTTTATTGTTCATTAACCATTACTTTATACATAATTTAAAAGCAGTGTAAGGGAGATAATTTCAATGATGTATTTGATTTATCTCCCTTACACTGCTTTAAATTATGTTTTGTACTAAAGTATTTGTCCATTAACCAGGACAACCTTGTTTTTCCCCCTTTTTTGCCCCTAATTCCTAAACGGTTTGAGCCATAACCCCCCAAAGCAAATCCTAACCATCCATTTGTGGTATGGAAACTTTTAGTATAATTTCAGAGAGATCCATACACCGTTCCACAGTTATTGTCTGGAAACTAGAAAATGCTCATTTTTGGCCCCTTTTTGGCCCCTAATTCCTTAACTGTTGGTACCATAACCCCCAAAATCAATCCCAACCTTCCTTTTGTGGTATTTAACCTTATGGTCAAATTTCAAAAAAGATCCATTCACTTAAACTAAAGTTAGAGTGCGAAAACCAATATGTATTCGGACGACGACACCGGACGACGACGACGACGACGACGCCAACGTCATACCAATATACGACCACAAAATTTTTTTGCGGTCGTATAAAAAGTCAGAACAAAGATATTGCCAAGACAATTGTTTTGTGTAGTTATTGGCTGTGACTTTGACTTTCCAGTTATACCTTGGTGGTCATAAAAAATGCTTTGGAATGACAAAATGTGTATTCATAGATTCATAAGCAATAACTTCTAATTCAGAAAAAAATAATTTTCAATTGAAATTGCAGAACAAATCAACATATGTCAATCATAAACTATACAATTACCAAAAATTGTATTAAAAAAAATTGGCTTGATGAAGATAAAGAAAAAAACATAATTTGCCAATACAGAAGAGTAAATACATTATTTTTCTTCTCTGATAAGAAAAAGCTTTTCCACCACTTGTAATATATTCAAACAGTTAGTGCATGTAACAATAAACTGCAATAAAAAGAAAAATGCTGTGCAAAGGCATTTATCAAAGGATAGACCATATGATATTACAATCAGAATTATTCCAGGTTCAAAAATGTATTCTAGATGACGCAAGTCACCAGCATAAAGAGTCTTGAAATAAGATTAGCACAGATGTTTTATTATGTAACATTTAAAAAAAGGAAAATTAATATTTTGTCTTACAGCTAATGACGCTTGAAAATATGAATCCTTCTGTTTAATAAGGTAAACTCTAAAACGCAATGAAAATTGGGTTTAAAGTGCAAAATATCTGTTTACAATATTTCCCCTACTATTAGATCCTATCCTAATTGACTCATTGAAAAAGAAATTGTTGAAACATGTCTATGAATAAAAATTGCATTTTACTTAAGTGTAGTTGTAAACTTAGCTGCTCAAATATACGATCTAAACAATAATTTTGCATATAACCAAATAGAAGACCAAAAGTCTATGTTGCTGGCTGACAATGAAATAGAAAATTGTTTTGGTGATAAATTTATTGCCAGAGATTTACAAATCATTAGCTTCTAGTAAGGTGTAACTTTACCTCTAATACCATTTCCAAACTTGCAAAACCTTGTTACTGTGATTGAATTAATAAACCCAGGTAATAATGTCCAAGAGGCTTATTTTATTGAAAATAGCTCTTTTTTTGCCAGTTTCTATGAACACAAGTGATACAAAATAAATAAAATGTCCACCAACTTTTCATCTGAATTTGGACTTGTTAAAATCCTGTGCAAATTAAATTCTGATTCAAACTGGTATAAACTGCAATTCTCATTTGCTGTAGAAAGGTAAGGCAAGTTTTTAATCCTAACTTCTCATGTAAAATACACTTTCCTTGACATAGCAATTCTGAGATTACGAAAGATTTGGACACCAGACCTATCAAAATTAATTAAATTTTTTTTGTAATAAATATTATATTTCTAAGTACAAGTTATTTCTTGTAGTTTTTTTAAGATTAGACCTTGATTTTATAACTGATTTCTGGATTGCCTTTAATTCAAGTTATTACAAATAAGCATTTTTCAAATGCCATAGCAACATTAAAAGATCAAAACCATAACATTAATTGTCAGGGGATGTAAAACTTTTTTTTTTTTTTTAATAATAAAACAAGAAAATACAAGCAAGTAATAAAATGCCATAAACATAGAAATATTTCTGTTTCATTTGACATTAGCTACTAATTATACTAAGATTTAATACATAATTTTCTTTTTCATCAGAACGCAAAATTTAAACTTACTGAGTATTTCTGGTAACATCTCTGATATATGGCCATGAAACAGAACAAAGACATAAAGAGATGTAGATCAACTAAACATGAAAGCTGAAAAAAAACTTTAAAAAGAGTACCGTTCTTTTTATCTTATACCATATTAATTACCTGGGTATGAAATGTACTGTGTAAATGTGTCAGATAGGGATGGCTGCAACCCAATGCTAAAACACGTTTTTCTATCATTGTACATTCCACATCGTCATCCTCTAATACTACATCCTTTTTAAGTACCTTAACAGCATAATACTGTTTCTTTCCCTTATGTTCAGCTAACATGACCTGAAAATAAATTCATTTTTGTTGTGAACAAAACTAGAAACAAGGTAAAGACCACTGAACAGTGAAGATTTGATGGTCACATTTAAGAAACTTAATTCTATGCCATCTAAGAGGGGCAGAAGACCTTTTTTGGGACGTCAGGATTTGGCCTTTATTTTGTGAGTAGGATCAGGATTTTCACTTATTGGGACTCAGGAAAGAATGCTTTATTTTTCTGGGAATGATCCCCCACCTACCCCATCATCTAAGTTTTCTCCAGTTTACTTTGTCTTACTACAGAGAGACTTGAAGGGGAGTGTTGAAAGGCATGATCTATACATTGTGTATGCATGATAAAGAATCAAATTACTTACTACAGCACATACACATAATAGTTATTCATTAGTTTGCAAGGTGGTTGGGGTGTAGGAAAACTTCAACTCCCTTTCATCATTTCTTTGGAATAACCCTTCTATCAGGAGGATGCTATGTAAACTATATATTATGTGTCTAATTTTATTGCATCATATTGCCCTCTCAATATTTAAGTATACACTCAAAAACAGGTGCCTTCTCAGATGTGAGCTCTTATGATAATCAGGTAATTCATACTGTATTAACTGTTTTTAAAAACACTGGCATGAATGGTGAAGATACAAATGATCCTCCATCACACTAGGGTATATTGAGACTTGAAGCATGCACTTAAAACACAAAAATCACAAAAGGAGTTCACAACCTTTAAGCCACTATAAGGTTTCTGGTCTGCTTTATAGTTTTTTAAATTGTATATAGATCACTCAGTCAATATTGTTGGTAGCTAGAGAGCCTATAACATTATAATGTGGATCCTGGATATACAGCTTGCATTTATCTACGATTTCATTTCAACTATTAATCTCCTCTACAAAGCTTCATTTTGATCAGAGCACAGACAAAATTAAAAAAAAATTATATTATTTTTGAATATTATAAATTTTAATCAACTTAATTTTAATCAAATTAACAGTGAAGATAAGCAACAGTAGCAAGTAATGACAACCCTTTAATTTGTCTTTTAGCCATAAGTTCAAAGATACAGCATCTTGTCTTGTTGGTGATCACCTAATTATCAATTATAAAGTAAACGAAGGTTAACATTAATAACAGGCTGTAAATATATACCTTTCCAAAGCTTCCTTTACCCAAAACTTTAAGGAATGTAAAATCAGATGTAGTGAATTTCTTTCTGGGTGGACCAGGAGGTCCACCACCTGGAGGTTGTAAAGGGGCACCATCTTTTCCCCAAATCTGGTCGTAACCTAAATATTCGTCATCAGAACTTTCATCTTCCTTTCCATCAGAATTTAACTGAAAAAAAATAGAAATACATCACAACTAACATACAAAATTTCTTGCAAAATCTTTTTCAACTTTTTTTTCTTCAACTGACTTTCTGTTATCATAAATTTTGACAAATTGTTGAAAACAGCAGTATCAATTTTTCAGTAAAGTGTAATTTATATATTTTGGTTTGCTTTAGAATATACAAAGCTATTGGTAACTTTTGGATTCATTAATATAAGTAGATATTTTTAATAATGATTTAAAAGGTATAAGCATAAAGTATGCTCATGTTAGGCTTTGGTTCACAGTTCTTGAGAAAAATGTGACATAAATTTCATACATGGCTATTATGTGCAAAAATATATCAGTATTTGTTAAACAGGTAGTTGATAAGTAATGGATGTGAAAAAAAAAATCATACTATAAAACATTCGAACATGATGATACCAAATTTCAGGATGCTCTGAATTGAAGTACATGAGGAAAATGCCATGACAATTTCATACACAGCCTTTATTTTAAGAATATAAGTATTTGCTGGAAGTTGATATGCAATGGATGTGTAAAAGTATCACAATTATAGCATGCTCAAACTTTCCTGCCTTTTAATATCAATGATGCTCTGTGGGTATTTTATTTTTTTTTTTTTTGGGGGGGGGGGGGGGGGGGGGGTTGCTAATTACATAAATCAGGAACAAGGAAGAATTCAACTGTACAAAAACCTAACATGACTGTATCAACTTAAGGCACATATAAAGGATATATATAAGATTTCCAATAACATGTTAACTACATTGTATTCTATTTGCTGCTGAGATTCAAATTGCAATATTATCTATAATAAATGATGTTTTTCAATCAAAAATTTACAAGGATATTTCATAATACAATATTTACCATACATCAAAAACTATTTTAAATAAATGTGGATTGTGTCCACATGTGGACACATATGATGCCCCCGCTTGCATATCATATAGTTATAAAGGGACATAACTGAAGAACGGTAAAAGTGACACTACCCAAATTTGAACTTGATCTGAGTTTTGTGGTAATAAGCATTGTGTGTAAGTCTCATAACATTTGGTTGAGGCTAACTTAAGTAGAGAACAGAAACTAAAAATTCAGCAATTTTTCTATTTGTAAACATGCATAACTCTAAAACGGTTGTGTATATGTTTTTTGTAAACATGCATAACTCTAAAACGGTTGTGTATATGTTTTATAACATTTGGTTGAGACAAACTAAAGTTAGAGAACAGAAACAAAAAATTCAGCAATTTTTATGTTTATAAAGGGACATAACTCAAGAATGGTAAAAGTGACGCCACCAAATTTCGTACTTAATCTGTATTATGTAGTAATAAGCATCGTGTATAAGTTTCATAACATTTGGTTGAGGCAAACTAAACTTAGAGAACGGAAACAAAAAAATTGTACTTGATCTTAGTTTTGTGGTAATGAATATTGTGTATAGGTTTCATAGTGTTTGGTTGGGGGCAAACTTAAGTTACAGAATGGAAACTAAAAATTTTGCAATCTTTCGATTTATAAAGGGGCATAACTCAATAATGGTTAAAGTGATACTACCCAAATTCAACTTGATCTGTGTTTTATCAGTGGAAGGCAAAATTAAACATTGCATTGTATAAAGCATTGATTGTAGTTGATTTAACTATAATCATGGACAAAGGAAGATAACTCCAAATTTAAAAATTACTTGAATAATGACATCGATATTTTTAGAAATTACATTTAGTTTTAAGACAAACTCAAGTTAGAGAATGGAAACGAAAATTTCAGCAATTTTTTTCATTTGTAAAGGGGCATAACCCTAGAACGGTAATCAAACAGCTTGTAAGCACTGAATGGTAAAGATTGCTTTAATTTATCAGTAGGAATTAAATTGAATATTGCATTGTATAAAGCATTGGTTGTAGTTGATTCAACTACCATTATGCACAAAGAAAGATAACTCCAATTTTCAAAGAAGACTTTGAAATATTTTTAGGAATGAAGGGTAAAAATTGCTTTAATTTATCAGTGGAAGGCAAAATTAAACATTGCATTGTATAAAGCATTGATTGTAGTTGTAGTTTGATGCTACACAATGCGTATGTACAGACAGACAAGGGTAAAACTTAATACCCCCTCCGCTACGGCGGGGGCATAAATATCCAACCTTTGTGCTTGGTTTGTGAGATACAGTGTCTGAAAAGTTAGTATGATTGGTGAGAAGAGGATTCCTCTTGATTTTTCATCAGAAATGGTTGGGAAGAAATTTATGTTAAAATGTAGAACAAAAAACAAGAATACAAAAATATTTGATCAGAAGTGTATATGTATGGTTTAAATACAAAATACTGACAGATATAAATACTTGGTAAAACATGCAATGCATTGCATCAGAAAAAGCAAGAGGATTATAAATTATACAAGAAGATTGGAATATACAAATGGCAAACATTGTTAATACACATCTAGCATTTTAAGAGTGCAAACAATATTTTGTACCAAAATAACCATGTGTAAGTCATGGGAAATATGAATTTTCTAACTCTTGATATTCTCTGATAAAACCAATTCACTATATTTTACTTGAATATGCATGAAATATTTTTGACGATGAACTCTGACTTAACTGTTTCAAACAAGGTTAATGAAGCACAATATGCATTCTCAGAGACTTTTCTTTATAAAATACTTCAGAAGATTTTTCGTTTAAGGTCAGATGGACACACCATATCCTGTCCTGACAGATAATTAATACAG
The DNA here is from genome assembly GCF_021869535.1 of Mytilus californianus. Taxonomy (NCBI): domain Eukaryota; kingdom Metazoa; phylum Mollusca; class Bivalvia; order Mytilida; family Mytilidae; genus Mytilus; species Mytilus californianus. The sequence continues at coordinate 3,980,540 of NW_026262581.1, forward strand.
TGCTAAACATAATTCCCCCTGACTTTTTCACAAAAAAGCATTTTATATAAAAATCTTGATAATCAGTTAACTCAAGACAAAGAAAGAAAAAAGTTTAAGATGTTATCAATGGTTATACTTTAATGCTTTAAAAATGTCCTATAATTCTGAACAATCAAGACAACGATTAGTGAAAATACTGTTAACACTAAAGAACCATAATTAACTAATTCTCTTATTTCTCAAAGGAGAATGGCTTGTGCTTTGACAAGTGTCAGGTGCTCAAGAAGGACGCAAGCAATTACTTTTCCACTTGTGGCAACCATTACAAGATCCACTGACAAAACTAGTCTGTGATGAGTTATGAACAAAGTTTTACAAGACATTAAATTCATCCACTTATAGCTATAGTGGTAATTTGAATATCTTATTTTTTCTTCAGGTACTCAAGTGTAAGGAAGAGGAATTCAGATGTAACAAAATAAAAGCATTGTATCTAATATAATATCATTATGAATGAATTTCTCAAATTAATTTAATGTTACGGTTCCACTTGTTCTTATCCTTGACCTCTGTTTCAATCTTTGTTCAAATAGTATGGAAAGATTTCTTAATTCTTGACCACAACATTGTCTAAAATAAAACCCCAATTTGGCATAGTTTTTTTTTGTATCCAATTTCAATTCTTGAGTTTAAAAAGCTATCATATTGTGGTTCAAATTTTGGCTGATTTCCTATCCTTTTATAAAATAAAACTAAACAATAAAAATAAAATTTCTGCAAACACTAAATAAGGACATGGTGATCAACATTTAAACTTTAATTGTTTATCCTATGAACAAGATGGAACCTATCATATGAACAAGATGGAACCTATCCTATGAACAAGATGGAACCTATCATATGAACAAAACTTGAGACTATCCTTATAAGGATCAGGACTTGCCACTATCCAAAGAACTAGATTTGAGACTATCCTAGGAACAAGAATTGAGACTATCCTATGAACAAGAATTGAGACTATCCTATGAACAAGAATTCTGACTATCCTATGAACTAAAATTAAGACTATCCTATGGACAAGAATTGAGACAGGTGCTTTTGTCATTACTAAATGGAACAAAATTTAGGCCATCTGTGTTTGTCTCTCAAACCTTTAAAATTGTATTTTAGCAAGTAACCATTTCTAGACTTTTTCGTATACATTTTAGTAAATCTAGATTGTTCTTATTCACATTATGTATTTTTTATTTTAAAGAAAAATATTCGTTACTTATTTATATGGAATTTTTCCCCATACAAATTGTTGAATCTTCAAGCACAAGAAGCAACTGTCATTGTTAATGATGCCAAAAGAAATGAAAATGTTTAAAATGAGCAAAGATTTGAGAAACACAAAATTTGAAAGGGCCTAAAGCTGTTGAAGGTTCACTACAAGAACAAAAGTGTAGTCTTTACTTGTGAGGACTTTGATCCTTTCCCTGATTTACCATTACGCATTTGTACATGTACCTGCAATTCAATGACGTAACTATGATCAACTCATGCATGACACACAAACATGCTATTATTACCACATTTTTATAATATGCAGAAATTAATACAAATTAGTGCTAGTTTTAATAAACATTAGTCTCAAATAACACATTACATCATAGGGAAGAACATTCCATGCAATACAACATTAACATTATGTAGAGGTATTACACACCCATATCTAATTAAAGAAAATTTAAGTCTCTTAAATATTACAAACTGCAGTAACAATTATTTATTTTGAAATTTGTAACTACATTTGTACCTATTTAAATTAGCATGTATAAATCACTTAAACACAAAATTACATAAAAGGCGAGGAAGTAATCTCCTGCACTGTATAATTAATCCCCTCCTTAGAGGCTACACAGACTACCCAATGGAACAATACCCTTGGTATCTAGTGCATAAAAAGTTTGATGTGAACAACCTTGGAGGTTTTATGAGAGGTTAGATATCTTACTTATAATAAAACATTTCATTATCTAAAAAGACCCACCACTATAACATAGGAAACCTTAGGAAACATTATCTAGTAAATTCACTAGAGGATTTAATTAATAAAACCAGTTTTAATGATTCTACTACTGACAAACATTAATAAAATGCTCCGCAGGGCGCAGCTTGATACGACCGCAGAGGTCGAACCCTGAACAGTTGGGGAAAGTATGGACACAACATTCAAGCTTGTTACAGCTTTGCATTTGGATTGTGATTAAATATTTGACACAGCATAGGTTTCTGACATAGAATGAATGTTGTCTAAGAACTTAAAAATTTTAAATTGGACATTCACCTATTATGGTCCAATATCCAAAATCTAAATACATGGTTAGATTCAGCATATCAAAGAACCCCAAGAATTCAATTTTTGATGAAATCAAACAAAGTTAAATTTTGGACCCTTTTGACCTCAATGTGGACAAAGTTGATAACAGGGCCCAAAAATCAAAAATCTAAATACATGGTTAGATTCAGCATATCAAAGAACCCCATATATTCAATTTTTGTTGAAATCAAACAAAGTTTAATTTTGGACCCCAATTTTAACCAACTTAAAAACTGGGCCCATAATCAAAAATCTAAATACATGTTTAGATTCAGCATATCAAAGAACCCTAAGAATTCAATTTTTGTTAAAATCAAACTAAGTTTAATTTTGGACCCTTTGGACCTTAATGTAGACCAATTTGAAAACGGAACCAAAAATTAAGAATCTAAATACACGGTTAGATTCGGCATATCAAAGAACCCCAATAATTTAATTTTTGATGAAATCAAACAAAGTTTAATTTTGGACCCTTTGGACCTCAATGTGGACCAATTTAAAACGGGGCCCAAAATCCAAAAACTAAATACACGGTTAGATTCAGCATATTAAAGAACCCCAAGAATTCAAGAATAAAACCCCATTGAAATTGGTCAAGAAATAAGCAATTTAAACGAAGTATCTTCTTTTGCACAATACTATGCAATTAAATTTTTCTTGTTATTGCGCAATACTGTACAATTGACAATTTCTTGCTATTGCGCAATATTGTGCTATTGGATATTTCTTGCTATTGCGCAATACTGTGCAATTGAAGATTTCTTGCTATTGCGCAATACTGTGCAATTGAAGATTTCTTGCTATTGTGCAATACTGTGCAATTGAAAATTTCTTGCTATTGCACAATACTTATTTATATAATAATTTACACATCTTGTTTGGTGTGTATCTCCTACCATATCATTATTATTTGCTTTTAAATATAAATCAGAAATAACCAACTTAAAATGGAAAATTTTAAAAGAAAAAAAAAAGGAAAAAAAGAAAAGAAATGAAAAAAAAAATCCCCCCCCCCAAATTTTTTGAACCCCCTTATGATTCATCACCCCCAAACTCAATCCCAGCCTTCCCTTTGTGGTATGGTACCTTGCAGTACAATTTCAGAGAGATCCATACATTTGAACACAAGTTATTGTCTGGAAACTAGAAAAATGTGTTTTTTGGCCCCCTTTTGGCCCCAAATTCCTAAACGTTTAGGGCAATTACCCCCAAACTCAAACCCAGCTTTCCCTTTGTGATATGGAACCTTGTAGTACAATTGTGTCTTCGGACGACGCGGGACGACGACGACGACGACGACGCCAACGTCATACCAATATACGACCACAAAAATCTTTTTGCAGTCGTATAAAAATTAAAGTATAGTTATTGCTTCTGTTCTGATTAATTTTATTTTTAATTATAATGATAGATTACTATTTTCATTATGGTCCCTTAACGGCCAAATAATATGTTTAAGTGAAACCTTGCCACAGATGGTTTTTATTCCCTTAAGACTTATTTCTCTTAAAAGTAATCTTTTTTTTCTCTTTTCCATATTCTTTTTCCCTTAACTGCAAACTACACTTCAAAAACTAAAATATTGAGAAAATATATAATTTAGGAATATAATAAGTTTTATGGAAAACAGCTAATTACAGTTTGTTGTGTTTGAAAAATGGATTAAAATGATGCAATATTAACATGCCATTCAGTGGAAATAAGAAATAATATAAAAACTATCTATCATTTTCACTAATCAAATCACTAAGATGGATAACTATCAAATGACTAATTAAACTGTTTCCATGAAGAAGAAACATATATTGTACTATTAATCACACATTGTTATGTTTTAAAATATCTATAACAATACTCACACTAGTGGTTGATGTGTTATTGGACATGCCAGTCTTGCCTTTCTTTTGACTTGGCATTTTTCTAATTTCATTTAATTTTTCTGCCAACATTTTCTGATTGATTCCACATAGATTAGGCATCAATTTTTGACATTTCTTATGACAGTTTACACCACAAACTATAAAAAAGTTAATACAATCATTCAAAGACGAACTTTACAGTAAGCATAATATACTTATTGATATACTGTAAATTCAGAAATTATTGCGATGTTTTTATTATTGCGAAAAATGCGACAGGGTTATAATTGCAATAATTTAAACTCGCATTTTGAAATTTTTTGTATGAATTAAACAGGATTTTTCTCAATATCGCAAAAATTAAAATCGCATTTTAGTCTAAAATGACAAAATCACAATAATAATAAATGCACGCAATAATTTCTGAATTTACAGTATATGATAAACAATTAACCATGGTTTCAGTGTATCATTTATTCTCTTTGTTTGACGTTAATACAATATTTTTTACACATATTTTAATATAGTTTTGATCTAGATTTTGTGGCTATGTAAGTAACTTCTGTCAGTCTATCAACAAATCTAAGGATATCAGACACCCTGGTAATATCCCTATCTTCTTGGCCAGCCTCATGAGAAGCTGAAAATATAACTTTCCCGTGTCTGAGGTTAGTGGGTTTGAATGCTTTCCCATGTTACATTCCTAATATCTCGGCCAACTGAAGATAATATTTCAAACATCCAACCAGGTTTCATGAATAGGACAGAAAATTTTACCCAAGGGTATCTGCATTTCATACACTTGAGCTACAATTTTGACCTCTTTCTCCTTTAACTTTTATATAGATTCATTTATGAGATAAAAAGGGAGAATTATGTTGTTCCAAATAGGAGATTTGAAGAAACATTTTGATCTTCGTTCATTTAAATAACTTTATCTTGGTTCTCTGTAATCTATAAAATGTTGAAATCAAATAGCAAGGAGATGTTATTTTTTTTGTTATCATGGACAGTCTTTGCTATTTATTTTTTTGGTCAAGTCAAATATCCTTCTGATTTGTCCTACTATCAAAATGAGTCATTGAAACACAAAAAAATCTAAAATATTACAGAGGTGTTTCACAATGTTCATTTCTATTTATTAGTGATCAGAATAGATAAAAAAAAACATATTCAATCTTTCTTATTTCAAGAAATGTAGTGTTTGGCTTACTCAATTTAGAACATTTAATAGTTGTGTATGAAATATTTATAATGTAAGTATATAAATTTATCTGCAAAAGCATATTAAAAAATTTTCAATTCTCCTTGTTTTTTTCTGTTGTTTTTTTTAATTTCTATTTTTTAGTTTTCGAACCTTACCATCACATTTTAAACCTTGTCTGAACAGACCATACAGCAGGGTGCCACAGTGATCACAGAATGTCGGAGACATGTAATTATTTACTTTAAATCGATGTGGAACATTTATGTTGAATCTCTCTGACATCATCTGTAAAGAAAAATATTTGTACTAAAAATATGCATAAAATGTCACTATTTCAGAGTGGTCTCCGTTATTCAAATGTTCACATTGAAATTTTTCATAACATAAAACTCCATGAAAAATTTAAAAAATAAGCTTCTTTCCCAAAACATTATTGCAAATTTCGTTTGATTCTTATATACATGAAAACCTGATTTTTAAATTCAGCCTGACTATTTTATAAAGCATTGCTGTAAGAATACACAATTATATGTCTGACCTTTGTTTCCCTACTATCCTTAGCACTTCCAGGACAGGTTCCCAAAATCTGTGAATGGCATTTCTTGTGAACTGCACAATTGCAAACTACAAAATAAAAGTAAAACACATAAGAATATTTTGAAACCCCCACTCTTTTTTGACAAGGATATACTTTCTGTCATTTGCTAAGGATTGGTTAAAATATATCTACTTTCCAATCTGTTCTGTTTATTGATTTTTTTTAATCTTAAATCATAAATTAAAAAAAAAAATCATTTCAATGGTGCTATTATTGAAATTTTAAACAAGATTAAGATGAAGAAAGAAATGGTTATTTTTGGTATAATGCTAATAGATGTATAAAGTGATTTCTCCCTATTAAAGTAAAAATAAATGCTATGTTCCTAAAAAAATATTTGAAAAAATGTTAAAGCAGAGCCTCACAAGTATACTCATAAAAAGTTTTGTGAAACACCTGAACCTAAATTCTACACAGAACACAGTTTGCAAACTTTGTTCAATTTGAGGACTTTTCTTTGGATTACATAGTTTTTTGTAACATGTTTTAACATGCAACAAGAATGTGTCCATAGTACACGGATGCCCCACTCGCACTATCCTTTTCTATGTTCAGTGGACCGTGAAATTGGGGTCAAATCTCTAATTTGGCATTAAAATTAGAAAGATCATATCATAGGGAACATGTGTACTAAGTTTCAAGTTGATTGGACTTCAACTTCATCAAAAACTACCTTGACCAAAAACTTAAACCTGAAAAACTTAAACCTGTGGTGGGACAGATGAACAAGACGAATGGACAAACGAACGGATGCACAGACCGAAAAACATAATGCCCCTAGGTGGGGCATAAAAATTTGATATTAAAAGATGGTATGTTAAACTCCTAATATTTTGGCTACATATTCATATAAAAGGCCACATGTTAACATGATAACTGAAAAATTATAAGTTGAGACCAAATAAGACTTATCCTGCCTTGGTGTTTACTTTGCTTGTGTACTATATACATACCTTTACACTGGTAGCCCTGTTTGTTAAGTCCCCTAAAAAAAAGAAAAAAAGCTGTTATATATTGTTAAATTTTCTCTACTTCATTTAAAATGTGCATTCATAAAAATCCTTAGCCACAGCATATCAGGAAGAAACACAAAAGCACATCTTACAGCTTTATGTATGTATTATTAAAACAAAGTAAAAATAAGTTTTCTCTTTTAATATGACATTCTTCTTTGGCTTTGTAAACAAAACCATGTTCTAATATATAATTCAAATAGATCATGGGATGCTCGTGATTGATGTCACAATTAAATTTACAACATCAATTGTATTTTGAATGATGCCTGAGGTTGCTCTGTGTTGCTCACTTGGAAATTAAATAAAATCGTTCTTAAAATAATCTCTTCAATTTTTAACGGTTGGAAACGGTCGATTTTTAGCTTCATTAAATAAAATCACTTTTTTTAAAGTGCTTCTAAGTCATGTAGGAATCTGATGTTCAGTAGTTGTCGTTTGTTGATGTGGTTCATAAGTGTTTCTCGTTTCTCGTTTTTTATATAGATTAGACCGTTGGTTTTCCCGTTTGAATGGTTTTACACTAGTAATTTTTTAGGGCCCTTTATAGCTTACTGTTCGGTGTGAGCCAAGGCTCCGTGTTGAAGACCGTACTGTGACCTATAATGGTTTACTTTTATAAATTTTGACTTGGATGGAGAGTTGTCTCATTGGCACTCATACCACATCTTCTTATATCTATACACAAGTTCTAAATTTTCCTATTAGAATCAAAATAATTCTATCATGCCACTCTCTATGCTCATTGAAACATAAGTAGGCATTATATTTGTCAACATTTTGTACCTCACTAACACTTGGCATAAAGATGATGACAAATATAACACCTACCCATGTTAAAATGAGCATAGAGCATGGAATGAAAGAATTATTTCTTAAGTTAATTTTATACCATCAATTTTGATGAAATAATTGGGTAAATGGTGTTTCATAATGCCTAATTTAATATATGGTTTTCAGTTAAAAGTGGTCATTTATAGCAACTAATCATAAAAATAAATTGAACATCTACTGAAAGATAGGAGAATTTGTGTATCTACTAAACATTAATTAAATAGCAGCACACTCCATAATCACTGAATGATAAATGTTTTTCTTGTAAGTAATTAAGAAAAAATATCAAGCTTATTATACAAATTATCTTTTTTTATTCTTAGTTACCCTTTCTGTAAATCAATACTCAATGGGATAATCTTAAATTCAAAACAATGTTGTTTTTTATGTATAAAAATAAGAAGATGTGGTATGACTGACAATGAGACAACTCTCCACCAGAGATCAAATGACATAGAGTTTAACAACTATAGGTGACTGTACGGCCTTCAACAATGAGCAAAACCCATACAGCATGTACCTGTCTCAATTCAGGAGCCTGTAATTCAGTGGTTGTTGTTTATTGCTGTATCTTATATTTGTTTTTTTTTATTTTTTTGTGCTTTTATCAGGCAGTTAGTTTTCTCATTTGAAGTGTTTTACATTTGTCATTTCATGGCCTTTTATAGCTTGCTATGCAGTATGGCTTTTGCTCATTGTTGATGGCTGTATGGGGACCAATAGTTGCTAACTTCTACATCATTTGATCTCTGGTAAAGAGTTGTCTCATTGCCAATCATACCACATCCTCTATTTTTATATTAAAGACACCTATCATGACAAAATTAAATTAAATTACACAGTTTCATCATGCAAGATCACATCACAAATAACAAAATGTCTGTGCCAAATTGACACTGCCATGGCAACAAAATGTGTCATAGATATTTAATTATGGACATCATTCCAAAATGTACTTGTGAATTTGACATCTCTGTAACTGATCTCTATTTCATATCAAATGACACAATGATCAAATGACCTCAGTCTGCAAGACAGAATCAACAATGATCGAATGACCTCAGTCGTCATGACAAAATCAACAATGATCAAATGACCTCAGTCGTCATGACAGAATCAACAATGATCAAATGACCTCAGTCGTCATGACAGAATCAACAATGATCAAATGACCTCAGTCGTCATGACAGAATCAACAATGATCAAATGACCTAAGTCTACAAGACAGAATCAACAATGATCAAAGGACCTAAGTCTGCAAGACAGAATCAACAATGATCAAATGACCTAAGTCTGCAAGACAGAATCAACAATGATCAAATGACCTAAGTCTGCAAGACAGAATCAACAATGATCAAATGACCAAAGTCTGCAAGACAGAATCAACAATGATCAAATGACCTAAGTCTGCAAGACAAAATCAACAATGATCAAATGACCTAAGTCTGCAAGACAGAATCAACAATGATAAAATGACCTAAGTCTGCAAGACAGAATCAACAATGATCAAATGACCTCAGTCGTCATGACAGAATCAACAATGATCAAATTACCTAAGTCTACAAGACAGAATCAACAATGATCGAATGACCTCAGTCTGCAAGACAGAATCAACAATGATCAAATGACCAAAGTCTGCAAGACAGAATCAACAATGATCAAATGACCTAAGTCTGCAAGACAGAATCAACAATGATCAAATGACCTAAGTCTGCAAGACAGAATCAACAATGATAAAATGACCTAAGTCTGCAAGACAGAATCAACAATGATCAAATGACCTCAGTCGTCATGACAGAATCAACAATGATCAAATTACCTAAGTCTACAAGACAGAATCAACAATGATCAAATGACCTCAGTCGTCATGACAGAATCAACAATGATCAAATGACCTCAGTCTACAAGACAGAAGCAACAATGATTGAATGACCTCAGTCTACAAGACAGAAGCAACAATGATCAAATGACCTCAGTCTGTATATGTATTACTCAGAAATGGAAATTATCATGAAAACTGAACCTTGATCAATGAAACATGAAATGAGGTCATGGTCTGGTGAACCATCTGACTGACATGCAGACCTTGCAATAATTCTACTAATAAATATAGTTGCCATTTTACTCATAAAAACTGGACAAATCAAGTGATAAAAAAACTATAAAAAAAAAACTTTAGTAGTCACTGAACTATGAAAATAAGCCAAAGACAACAAGCCAGATTAAAACTTCAAAGCTTATGTACACTGTATATAAAATATGGATTATTTAGCTGCTATACCTTCTGAAATATAAACCTTAAGACAAAGAGTTTAAGCTGTTGCCACTCCCACTCCTGCAGCTGGATTATCATTCTTAATTCTCACATTCTACAATATTCCCTAACGGCCATGTTGCCACTCCCACTCCTGCAGCTGGATTATCATTCTTAATTCTCACATTCTACAACATTCCCTAACGGCCATGTTGCCACTCCCACTCCTGCAGCTGGATTATCATTCTTAATTATCACATTCTACAACATTCCCTAATGGCCATGTTGCCACTCCCACAGCTGGATTATCATTCTTAATTCTCACATTCTACAACATTCCCTAACGGCCATGTTGCCACTCCCACTCCTGCAGCTGGATTACCATTCTTAATTCTCACATTATACAATATTCCCTAACAGCCATGTTGCCACTCCCACTGCTGCAGCTGGATTATCATTCTTAATTCTCACATTCTACAACATTCCCTAACGGCCATGTTGCCACTCCCACTCCTGCAGCTGGATTATCATTCTTAATTCTCACATTCTACAACATTCCCTAACAGCCATGTTGCCACTCCCACTCCTGCAGCTGGATTATCATTCTTAATTCTCACACTCTACAGCATTCCCTAACAGCCATGTTGCCACTCCCACTCCTGCAGCTTGATTATCATTCTTAATTCTCACGTTCTACAACATTCCCTAACAGCCATGTTGCCACTCCCACTCCTGCAGCTTGATTATCATTCTTAATTCTCACGTTCTACAACATTCCCTAACGGCCAGTCAATAAACATGCATGAAATTATGCCAGTAATTTCTTACCATTAACAATTGACTATTTCATAATATATAAAATTCATAACAGGAATTACCAAAATATTGGACAGTATAACAGACCACTCCAACTACCAACACCTGACTAATAAAATGCTCCGAAAGGCGCAGCTTGATACGACCGCAGAGGTCGAACCCTGAACAGTTGGGGCAAGTATGGACACAACATTCAAGCTTGATACAGCTCTGAATTTGGATTGTGATTAAATATTTGACACAGCATAGGTTTCTGACACAGAATGAATGTGGTCTAAGAACTTAAAAATTTTAAATTGGACATTCACCTATTATGGTCCAATATCCAAAATCTAAATACATGGTTAGATTCAGCATATCAAAGAACCCCAAGAATTCAATTTTTGATGAAATCAAACAAAGTTAAATTTTGGACCCTTTTGATCTCAATGTGGACAAAGTTGATAACGGGGCCCAAAAATCAAAAATCTAAATACATGGTTAGATTCAGCATATCAAAGAACCCCATATATTCAATTTTTGTTGAAATCAAACAAAGTTTAATTTTGGACCCCGATTTGGACCAACTTGAAAACTGGGCCCATAATCAAAAATCTAAATACATGGTTAGATTCAGCATATCAAAGAACCCCATATATTCAATTTTTGTTGAAATCAAACAAAGTTTAATTTTGGACCCCGATTTGGACCAACTTGAAATCTGGGCCCATAATCAAAAATCTAAATGCATGGTTAGATTCAGCATATCAAAGAACCCCATATATTCAATTTTTGTTGAAATCAAACTAAGTTTAATTTTGGACCCTTTGGACCTTTATGTAGACCAATTTGAAAACGGAACCAAATATTAAGAATCTAAACACATGTTTAGATTCAGCATATCAAAGAACCCTAAAAATTCAATTTTTGTTAAAATCAAACTTAGTTTAATTTTGGACCCTTTGGACCTTTATGTAGACCAATTTGAAAACGGAACCAAAAATTTAGAATCTAAATACACGGTTAGATTCGGCATATTAAAGAACCCCAATAATTCAATTTTTGATGAAATCAAACAAAGTTAAATTTTGGACCCTTTGGACCTCAATGTGGACCAATTTAAAAACGGTGCCCAAAATCCAAAAACTTAATAACGGTTAGATTCAGCATATGAAAGAACCCCATATATTTAATTTTTGTTGAAATCAAACAAAGTTTAATTTTGGACCCCGATTTGGACCAACTTGAAAACTGGGCCCATAATCAAAAATCTAAATACATGGTTAGATTCAGCATATCAAAGAACCCCATATATTCAATTTTTGTTGAAATCAAACAAAGTTTAATTTTGGACCCCGATTTGGACCAACTTGAAATCTGGGCCCATAATCAAAAATCTAAATGCATGGTTAGATTCAGCATATCAAAGAACCCCATATATTCAATTTTTGTTGAAATCAAACAAAGTTTAATTTTGGACCCCGATTTGGACCAACTTGAAATCTGGGCCCATAATCAAAAATCTAAATGCATGGTTAGATTCAGCATATCAAAGAACCCCATATATTCAATTTTTGTTGAAATCAAACTAAGTTTAATTTTGGACCCTTTGGACCTTTATGTAGACCAATTTGAAAACGGAACCAAAAATTAAGAATCTAAACACATGCTTAGATTCAGCATATCAAAGAATCCTAAAAATTCAATTTTTGTTAAAATCAAACTTAGTTTAATTTTGGACCCTTTGGACCTTTATGTAGACCAATTTGAAAACGGAACCAAAAATTAAGAATCTAAATACACAGTTAGATTCGGCATATCAAAGAACCCCAATAATTCAATTTTTGATGAAATCAAACAAAGTTAAATTTTGGACCCTTTGGACCTCAATGTGGACCAATTTAAAAACGGTGCCCAAAATCCAAAAACTTAATACACGGTTAGATTCAGCATATGAAAGAACCCCATATATTCAATTTTTGTTGAAATCAAACAAAGTTTAATTTTGGACCCCAATTTTGACCAACTTAAAAACTGGGCCCATAATCAAAAATCTAAATACATGGTTAGATTCAGCATATCAAAGAACCCCATATATTCAATTTTTGTTGAAATCAAACTAAGTTTAATTTTGGACCCTTTGGACCTTTATGTAGACCAATTTGAAAACGGAACCAAAAATTAAGAATCTAAATACACGGTTAGATTTGGCATATCAAAGAACCCCAATAATTTAATTTTTGATGAAATCAAACAAAGTTAAATTTTGGACCCTTTGGACCTCAATGTGGACCAATTTAAAAACGGGGCCCAAAATCCAAAAACTTAATACATGGTTAGATTCAGCATATTAAAGAACCCCAAGAATTCAAGAATAAAACCCCATTGAAATTGATCAAGAAATAAGCAATTTATACGAAGTATATTCTTTTGCACAATACTGTGCAATTGAATATTTCTTGCTATTGCGCAATACTGTACAATTGACAATTTCTTGCTATTGCGCAATATTGTGCTATTGGATATTTCTTGCTATTGCGCAATACTGTGCAATTGAAGATTTCTTGCTATTGCGCAATACTGTGCAATTGAAGATTTCTTGCTATTGTGCAATACTGTGCAATTGAAAATTTCTTGCTATTGCACAATACTTATTGTATAATAATTTACACATCCTGTTTGGTGTGTATCTCCTTCCATATCATTATTATTTGCTTTTAAATATAAATCAGAAATAACCAACTTAAAATGGAATATTTTAAAAGAAAAAAAAAAAGAAAAAAAGAAAAAATAAGAAAAAAAAAAAATCCCCCCCCCAAATTTTTTGAACCCCCTTATGATTCATCACCCCCAAACTCAATCCCAGCCTTCCCTTTGTGGTATGGTACCTTGCAGTACAATTTCAGAGAGATCCATACACTTGAACACAAGTTATTGTCTGGAAACTAGAAAAATGCTTATTTTTGGCCCCTTTTTGGCCCCCAATTCCTAAACGTTTCAGGCAATTACCCCTAAACTCAATTCCAGCTTTCCCTTTGTGATATGGAACCTTGTACTACAATTTAAGAAATATCCAAACACTTACACACAAGTAATTGTCATGAAACTAGAAAAATGCTTGTTTTTTGCCCCTTTTTTGGCCCCTAATTCCTAAAATTTTGAGGCGATTACCCCCAAAATCAATTACAGCCTTCCCTATGTGATATGGAACCTTGTGGTACAATGTCAGAGAGATCCATACACTTACACACAAGTTATTGTCTGGAAGTTACAAAAATGCTTATTTTTGGCCCCTTTTTGGCCCCTAATTCCTTAACTGTTGGTACCATAACCCCCAAAATCAATCCCAACCTTCCTTTCGTGGTATTGAACCTTATGGTAAAATTTCATGGAGATCCATTCACTTAAACTAAAGTTAGAGTGCGAAAACCAATGTGTCTTCGGACGACGCCGGACGACGACGACGACGACGACGCCAACGTCATACCAATATACGACCAAAAAATTTTTAATTTTTGCGGTTGTATAAAAATAGGTGAACAAACAACGAACAAGACATGATCCAGATAGTCGTAATTCGTACATGAAATCCTTAAATTTTGCAGGAACTCCCTAAACTGTTTCACATTCATCATTTACGAATAAAATTATTTCAAAGCAAAAAGGTTTTATGGAAATTATATATATTTTGACAATAGAAAGAAAACTTGAAATGATGAGATTTATAAAAAAAGTTGTTTTGATATTAACTGATACTTGTCAGGCTATAAAATCAATGGATGTTTGTCCCAACTGAAATGTCTTTCTTCTGTCATTCAACAACAGACAATAAAGCATCCAGGACAATGATCAGTTAATGCAATATTGCCTGGATCAATATGGTAAACAAATATCAGAAATGACTAGTTACTGCTGTCAGCTATTATTTTATGATTAACATTAATCAGTGATCTGTCAGTTTGTATACTTTAGTAATTATAAGTCCCAATGCCCCATCAATTGCATCAAAATCAAACATATACAAAATCAAGTTGACTTTTGATGAATTATCCCTAGAAGACGAGTACTGAGACTACAAAAAAAGCAGTACCAAAGTTTTTATAAATAATTGATTCACTTTTTTTAGCACCGCAGAATGCATGGAAAACAGAGATACATTTCAAGTAAAATTTATTTTATTTTATGACTTTTATGATGTTCTAACAATAAAACCACATTCTATTCACAACTAAAGTAATGGTCACTTCCTACATTTATCCTTACAATTTGCGATGTAGTTGATACTTGATAAAATTACATTTTGCCACTATAATAATTTATGTACACCGGTTTGAAAGAACTTCAATTTGTCACAATAAAAATGTAAATTTTTAGCAGACATTCAATTTATTACCACATCTTCTAGTTTGTTATGTAAAAATAGCAAAAGCTTGAAATGTATGTCAAACATTATCTCTAAAGCCTCTAAACAGTATCAAAAATATAGAAGTAATAAATGACATACAAAGCTACTATAGTTACAGGATCAGCATAAAATCTGATGGATCAAATTTATCTTTTGAAAAATGGATGTCTATTCTAGCTATGATAACTAGGTGAACTGTTTCAGTGGATAAAAGAAAATATCTCCCTTTCATCTATTGAAATAACTAAGTCAAAAGTAACGATCAGAGTTCATCTTCAATGTTACAAAACACATCATCCTGAGGTGATGCCAATTATCAAAAGCCTTACTTTTTTTTTTTTCTTTTTCTCTCTGTCTTTTTTTTTTTTTTTTTTCTTTTTTTTATTCTCATAAAGCCAATGCATTACATCAGTACAGAGATAACAACAATAACTATTTACAATATATACAAAACAAGGAGAGAGGTTACAGAAGTCACTAGCCAGGAGGACAAACAAAAGTATTAACATTTTTTATAAATAAACAAAGTTTCTTCAGGACTGGTTTTTGTGTACTTGACATAAGTTCCGAGAATTTAAATGTATTATGTTGTTGTACAAAATAGGAGGATAAATACTCTACGTTTTTGATAGAAAAAAGTACATTCAAATATATAGTGATATTCGTCACCAATTTGTCGATTGTTACATTGATGGCAAACATGGTTTTCTCTCAATACGTTTTGCCACCTTCCTGTTTCAATCGGCAATTTGTTATTAATTGTTCGAAATCGACAAAGAACAACGGCATCTTTAAAGTTCAAAATATTAAAATATTCCTCAAATTCCCAGTTTTTCTTAAAAATTTTGTAGTTAATAGCTTTTGATGATTTTTGAATAAGGGAATTCCAATTCTGAAGAAACTGGTCTAATAATCTTTGCTTTATAACAGTTTTTAACCAATCTTTATCTATAAAATTTTGTGTTTCCCATATATATGAGAAACCACAATCTTGAAATATTTTTTTGACAAATAGAATCCATTTAGTCTGCATGTTATAATGAGCATTCATATGGCGAGAAAGTTGTTACAATATAAAGGAAAACTTTGCTTGTTTGCTGGAAATCAAATTTGCCCAAAATAATACTGCTCGAACTTTTATATCTATGTCAACCGGATGGCGACCTAGTTCCCCGTAAACCATATAATTTGGTGTTGAGGATTTCAGATTTAAAAGTAATTTACAGAATTTTAAATGTATCTTTTCTAATACCTCATTATTACTAAAACCCCATACTTCGCACCCATACACCAGAATGGGCTTGACAATTTTGTCAAAAAGATCTAGCTGACATTTTATGGAAAGCTGATACATCCTTCCCATTTTCAGGACTTCGTACATGGCTTTTAAGGCCTTATCGGATAAATGTTTTTTTTGTCATATTAAAATTCCCTGTTTTAGTAAAAATAATTCCCAAATAGTTAAACTGCTTTACTATCTCAATGTTAGTGTCATTGTAAGAAAATCTGAGATTTTTTGGCAAACGTCCAAAACCAAAGAATAAACTTTTTTTTTTATTGACCTTTAAGTCAAAGGTCAAGGCCATGTGATGATCATGATGATACAGGGCTTGTTATCTTATGGTCATAAACCTTCATGCCAAATACCCCAAGCCAAATTCAAATAAAAGAAGAATGTGTCTGAGGACACTAATGCCCCCGCTCAAGCTTTGCTATTTTCGAAGTTAATAAGGGGCATAACACTAGAACAGTAAATGACTCACAACCCAAATTTGAACTCTGTCTACGTGTTGTGGTACTGAGCATTGTGTATGAGTTTCATAAAATTTGGATGAGACAAACTTAAGAGTGTGGAAACCAAAATAATTTGCATTTTCCAAGTTATGAAGGGGCATAACGCTAGAACGGTAAGTGACTCACTGCACAAATTCGAACTCTGTCTGCTTGTTTTGATTCTTAGCATTTAGTATGAGTTTCATGAAATTTGGATGTGGCAAACTTAAGTTAGAGTGCAGAAACAAAAAATGGATGAAAAGACTGACAGACGAACGGTCAAGGGTAACACAAAAAGGATAACGGGGACATAAAAAATAAATTTCACTTTAGAACTAAATGCTTCTTTTTGTATTAAATTGTTTAAGTTGGGGTGTAAAAAGCTTTGACTGAAGCACATTTTGTATAAAGGAAGCACTTCATATTAAAAATGTGTGCATGTTCAACACTTTTACAATCCTATAAATTAACAAAAAAGAAGCATTCGATTCTTATAATTATATTTTTATGCTACAACCATAAAATTATGAGTTAAATGTTGTTACAGAGAGCACATAGAGTAAAAGTAGCATTTTATACGGAAATAAAATGTAATTTTTGGAATGCCTCAGCCAATCACTTAGTTGAAATATGATATGGATATCTCTTAATAATTCAAATAGAAGTGGTCCAAAATCAATAAATATATCATAGAATGTCCTAAATATACTATGATTACTTTTTAAGCTGCCTATCAACTGTTTATATTATGTTATCCTATAGTAGAATACATTTTCAGAATGTGTTTGATACTAGATCTTTGGTTAGAACTGATAGAGGATAATTTCTCAAATTCATATGAGTTAGGGATCATTTTCAACATTTATAAATACCAACAAATACCAAAGTAATATTACACTTTGAAAACAAGATATCTTCTACAAATATGTAAGGCTGTTCATATGTAACCTGTTATGAAATATGACCTTAAGAGATCAATACTAACCATATAAACTCATTACAGAATGAACAATATGTAAATTGACGGAAGAACTTTGCAATGAATTGGTGACCTTTGACTTCATGTACTTTAGCTTGTTTGATTGCACCTCGTCTGCGTGTTATGCCGCCTGTCTCTTGTTTTTTCTCAGTATCAATAAATGGCACTTGTTCTATAAAAGGGAATATGATAATTAAAATAATATTCAAAGAAAAAAGACGTAAATTGTTTATTGTTTTTTCAAATTGAGTGAATAGTATCTGTATACTACTACAGTGATGGTATATAACTCATAAGTTTATAAACACCGACAGGTTTTAATCTATTTTAATTACAAGTTGAAATTGGGCTTTAAACTTCCTTTCAGTTACTGTGAGTAGTCTTAGGACAGTACTTTGTATCTTTTGATATTTTGTTGCTTTTTGATCTTAAAACCAATCTGATGAGTCCAGCCTCTTCTCTACTGATTTTTACAGTTTGATTGTTGTACAGGTACACCACTGTCCCAGGTAAGGGAAATGGTTGAAGGCCCACCTCATATTTACCTGTGCCACATTCCTTTATGTGCCTGTCCCAAGTCAGGAGCATGTTATCCAGTGATTGTCTATGGTTGCTGTCTGCCATAATTATTTTTTGTATACATCAGACTATTTGATTTCTCGATTGAATTGTTCATATTTTGTATTCCTATGACCTTTTAATATTGTCCTAAGAGGTCTTAAAATTGATTTGTTTTTAATAAATTAAAACATAACTAAATATGTATTGTTATACAGTTATCAAAGGGTATTGTCTATCCTGTTGACAATTATATTTTGTCATTGCACAAGGTCATGCTTTTCTCAGGCAGTAATGTCTTTATACTAAATCAGTTGGATTTGTAGGGATGTATATTTGGAAAACATGGTTTATCTTTTATTTGAGGTCAGTGTTGGTGTTGAAGTAGCTTTCAGAAATTGTAAGTACTGTTAGATTGAGACATAATGTTGTTTGTATTTTTGTTGGGTTTTTTTAGTGCTATGTGCCAGTCTGACGAGTCTTACCCTTTCCAACTTACTTTTACAGTTTTACAGTTTGTCATTATGTGCTGTTACACCATGCCACTGTCCAAACGTAAGGGGAGAGTTCAGCACTCTCTATCATGTTTAACCCTGCCCAATATTTTATGTGTCTGTTCAAGTGAAGAGCCTGTAATTTAGTGTTTGTTGTTATTTGCTGTGTGTCATATTTGTTCTTTGTTAATTGTTTTTTACCATTAATCAGGCAGTTTTTCTCTTTTGAATTGTGTCCCATTTTGTCATGCTGGGGCCTTTAAAAGCTTACAATAAGGTATGGGTTTACCTTCTTGTTCTGAAAAAAATCTGACTTGTATCTGTAATCTTCCGGATGGTTTCAAATCTAACTGCAATAAAAAAAAGAACAAAATTGTCATTAAATGGAAAAAATAAAAACAAAATAAAAGAAGAATTGTGTCTGATGACATTAATGCCCCCGCTCAAGCTTCAAACAAACAAAAATGGGACGGACAGACGGGCGGAAAGATGGAAGGACGGAAAGACGGACGGTCAAGGGTAACACTTAATGACCCTGTTGCCTACGGTGGGGACATAAAAACCCACAAAAATTAAAACAAAAAGCATAAAAAGATAGTGACATAACTAAATTGTAATACAAAGCAGTGCCATGTTGTTTTAAATATGTAAACAAACTGTTCTCTGCATAGCACAAATATCTTTGACATAACTAACAACTTATTGTTAATGTTGGTGTCCATTCTATATTTTTATCCAATTAACACCTATTATTGACCTATTAAGACCCATTGTGAATTTGAAATAAAGAACAGCAATAAAAGGACTGTTCAATTGCTTTTAATTTGGCTTTACATGTGCATGTAGTGGTTTTGTGTCATGAATTGATACACCAAAATTAAAATTTTCTCTTCTATTTTTGTACAAAAATATTATAAATTATTGCTCAAAAATTATATGATATAAGCTTTTAAGAATACTAAAGATTCATCAGTTTTTTCCATAGTCAATCAGATGAACCCTGTCAGACAGACCAGAATCCCTTACAATCATTCTACACACAAATTATATATATAACTTATATAGTATCAAAAAACTGACCTAACCATGAAACCTTAACATTGTTCATTAAAACCATGTTCAGATGAACCCTGTCAGGCAGGCAGGTACCTGTCAGAGAAACTCTCTCAATCAAGAAAAACTTCATATTGATTACTGAAAGTTAAATGAGGTCAATGTAAGGTGAATCCTGTCTGACAGACATGGTACTGATTCTGCATAATCAGCATATTATATATAGTTTTTTTATGCATTTATTGAACCATGAAGATGAAAATGCAAAACATCACAGACAGAAACGTCAGACCACTAGACAGAGGTATAAAAGATATGAACAATAAAGGAAACAGCACATTTCAATCCTGGGAATTGTTTTGGGAAAGGCATAAGCTTTTATTAATTAACACCTAGAATGAAGAATAGAGGTAACAGTTTAATAGTCAATAAAAAATAAACCTATCCTTAAATCACTTCTAGGATGAATTCAAATAAATTCATTGTGATAAGTGTTTAGTTTAACAGATTTGCATGGCATATTCTAAACTATTGGCTTAAAGGGCATAGGTCTAGTAAATTATTGGTGTAAGGAATTCCATAAAGTAACTAATCTATAGTCCTCAAAATACAAAATTTAGTAATCATATTACAAAACTTACAAAAACTTTTTTAACTCCTATACTTGTAAAGAAAGCATAAGTGATATACAAAAACAAGCAGAATTACCGCATGTGATGCAATTTAAAGCTTCAATGCTATAGTAATCATCATGTAATTAAGACATATACATGAAAGGTACATATATCTGGTGAGAATGTACCAAGCAGGAAACTGGTGTCAGCGTGATTACAATGAGCTCAGAAATGCTACATGTGTGTTTAGACAAAAAATAAATATTCCTAAGGAAGTTATTTATCAATGATTATTTTCCAGATTGTGATACTTGCTGCAGAAATCATTTATCTGAAAAACAACTTCACTAATTACTCTTCATAGGGTTGCCATCCATTTTACAATGTAAACCATATCATTAACTAAGTGATAATCTCGTAGGTAATTTTTACAGATACGCCTATTCTTTTTTGCTTCTTTTACTGTAAGAAATTGTTATAACAGATAAGTCAGGCACTAAGTGCACTTCACTAAGCAATCGATAATATAAATGTATGCATAAGTTGCACATATTTATTATAAGATGGCACATGAACATATGTCTAAGGATACTTTAATAAATAGTTTCATGCTTATTAGCTGATTGTAAATTATTAAAATTCTCATACTTAAGTTTAATGTACTTGTTTATGATTTTCTAACTAAAATTGATATACAAAAAAATGAAAGCCTTTAATAATTAAGAAAGGACTTTCAAGAATACGACCTATTGATACATACAGGATATACAATTACATTTGGTAACATGAAAGTAAAAACCTATATCAACCAAAATATGGAATTACATCTATGTGAAACCCAATGTTTCCCAATAATAAATATCGAATGTAGTTCTATCTTCATATCCACATCGGATATGTATTAATGATATTTATCCCCCTCCTATCTATTGCATACAAAATGATATTTATTTATAGTTAAACCCATCTATCTGTTTGCACCAGTACATTAAACTTGTATGCATATTTTCTTTTCAGGTCTTTGGTAAGGTTGAATTTTGAATTTTGCCATTTTTAGCACTAAAATGTAAATTTGGATGATTGGATGGATGGATAGATGAATTGGTGTTTTCCATCCAGTGGCTAATATTACATGCATGATAGGACAAGAACATGTTGTCAAATTTCATATGAATATGAATATGACATTTTTCATCTTAGTGATTTTCATAGCCTACAATTTTGGATTTATTTCATTATTGAAGGCTGTATGGTGGCCTATAATTGCTTACTACGACTTCATTTGAACTCTTGTGGATAGTTGTCTCATTGACAATCATACCACATCTCCTCATTTTTATATGAACCCTGCTTTGTACAAGTCTACTGGCTGGATTATCAACATGATTATTCACAAGGCAGAAGTCAACAGATGACTCTGACCAGTCCAGTTTAGCTCATACTTGTATATGCAATAATGCTTCTCATGACCAAGCCAAAGATTGAATTCCCACAACTTCCGGCACTAGAGGAAGACATGCTATTGAGAGACCACCAAGGTTTTTGCAAAATTTGATTTTGAACTTTTAATATCACTGCACTTTACCATAAGTTCATAAGTTATAGGTGTTCATAAGGTATGAATTTGAAATTGGTTTAAGAGGTTCAGTTTGGGGTCAAAAATGGTGAACTGACAGTAATGGTGTGTTCAATATGGCAATAGCTATTGTTTCTGATAACATCATTTCTAGATATTTTATTACAAGTAGCATCTTAAAGCCTATTACACAGAAGAATAAAGAATTAATTGCAATAAATCAATCTTCTAAACATTAAGTGTATTCCGTGATTAATTCAATTATATCATTGATATTTCCTGTCAGAAGAAACATCAACTCAAGTACCCATCCATTATTCGAAATCTTTAAAACTCATCTGTTGTCTAGTAAATGTTACTATTGTTTGGAATTCATCTCTTATGCTAGATTATGCCTATTAATCTTAGAACTGACTGTAAAATACAAGATAGGGTGGCAACCCACCAAGGATTGTAACACATTTAATATGTATCACAGGTAACAAGACAAAGGCTTAAACACTGCTCTGCTTAATTTGAGACTAAAAGACCCTGTAGCACCCATTAGGTATCTCCTTCCAACTATGTCATCTTTTCTCAGTAGTTCAATGATCATGAAAAGGATCATAATGTTATTATTAAAGCAGATGTGGTGTATGCCAATGACACAGAAATACACAAAAAGACATCCAAATGTCAGTATATTTAAGAAATATGTCTTGGGGGCTTGAATTTATTGTGATTTTACCACGGGTTGACCCTTTATGCCACATATTTTACCTCGAGCGATAGGGAGGGGTAAAATATCAGCATAAAAGGTCAACCCATGGTAAAATAAATATAAATTCAAGCCCCATGAATTATTACTATTCTAATAGGACAAAGTAAGCAGTTCTTTTGTTTCGAAGTACTCTAGGTGAAAGGAAATGTTTGCTGTTCCTGTAATTGAACACACTATTAATATTGACGTAAAATACAAAGAAAACTGAATATGTGACATGCTTAAATGATTTACAGTAATATTCCAAGACAGGTTTGGACGACTATCTTACTTTTATTTAAGAAAATAGGCTTTCAACAAATTCTTATCATCGTTTGTTAATGTTTTCATGTTTTGACGACTTTCAGTTTCAAATCTGGCGTTTTCCCGTAGAATGCTTATATCGTTACTTCATCATTCAATGACATCATTTACACCGTCTGACATCGGTAACTCATTCATAAAAAGCAAAGAACGTGGGAGTAAGATTGGAACAGCCCAAATAATCCATAGCATTGACGATCAGCTGACATCATAACGATGAAAGCAAACCTAGTTGGTAGGTGTGGTCCTCACAGCAAATTAAGTAAAAGAACATCCTTAACAATTGGACCTTAAAGGCCTAGTATACATTTATATGTTAAAATGATCATCATTAATGGTTTGTGCAATAGATTTATATAGTTTGGGCTAAAGCTTAGTACATTGCAAACAGTTTTGAAGCTCCATGAACACACTCCATGAAAGGATGGCTATTTCCAAGGTTCCAGTTGAAGCAGGATAAAAATTAAGACAACTGACTACAAACACTACCAGCTAGCATTAACGGTCATTGTATCAGGTGAAAAAACAAAATTTAAATTTTGTTCTAAATGATGATATGACAGGTATTCAGTACACAAAACGTAAAGTTTGCCATCTGAATTGAGTCACACGGACATACACTGTATCTACCGGTACTATTTATTTATTTATATTCTGATACTACCAATAAATTACTTCCTTGTACAAGTATTTCATACTCTGATACTACCAAGAAATTACTTCACTTGTGTATTATTTTATAATCTAGAAGTGACAAATTGATCAATTTTTAATGAGCTGTTAGGAAGCATTGCATGCAAAAAACTATTCAATATTGAACAGAATAGAGAATTTAACAAGATTGATGACTACTTTTTATTAAATGAAGTTCATGGAAATCTCTTTAGCAAGACTCAGGATTAGATAGAAAACAAGTCTATTGATATAAAGCGAAAATTCCATAGAAGATTGTCTCCTATGGGATTTTTAACATCAGATGTTTACAGATATATCAACTAAAAGAGATTAACAGTACCCAGGGGAATTCCCTTTATAAGATGGCATTAATGATCAAATATCACACCACTGACGTAGGCAGTGTTAATAGGAACTCCACTGAGATACAGAGACAGATATTTCTCTACAACTGATTTAAAGGTCATCTCCGTTGTATAAACTGTACTAACTTTTTTGAAGAACTAATAAAAAAAAAAAACCTCAGCTAAACTGAATAAACTGTCATATTTCAGTGTAATTATAAATCCCTGGAGAAATTATCCTTGTAATGTCTTCATGGTGGCGTTTCAGACAACTTATATCATCGATAAAATCCAACTCATGGTTATAATTATGTATTGTATTTCTAGAAATCTTTCCTGGATTATCTCTATGAACTATAGGAACTGCAAAAACAACAATTTGCATCAGATTTCTAAAAGTATAAAATATTTACTAAAACGCAAAATATTATTCCAGATCTAATATATACTGGCAATCATACCACATCTCCTTATTTTTATATAGACATTAAACAGAGTACTGAGACAAACAAAGCCCTCTTTTATTATTGAAATTAAAAGAGCTGTGTCAAATCTATGCAAAAATTTAAAGAAAGCATGTGCCAAATTAAGTTCACAAATGCATACAAGTATTTAATATAAAATAAAGGAGATGTGGGGACACAGTGAGGTAAATGTCAATGAGACAGCAATCCAACAACATAAATAAAGAAATGAAATTTAGATGTAGAAAGCTTTTTCACAAACAAATAGTCATTAATCAATCAAAAGAATTTAATTTGAATTCCTATACCAGGATAACTGTAAAAGAAAACAATGGTCAGATAAATGGTCCTTAGTTACTGTATAGAAACTGCACAAGGGCTCAACATACCAGTAACATAAAAGACAATGGTCAGATTACAGAAGTATTATATTGACAGGAACTACTACGACCTGACTTCAAACATTTTATCTGTGATGCCATGCACAATTTAATGACATGTTAACTTGAAACATGGTATGTTATTTACACATCAGAGTATTATTCTCATTCTCTTTTGCTTTCACGATTACAGAAATAAACGAAGAAATTGAAAGTTGTCATAAATTCTAAGGAAACAACAATCGGCAAACCTCGGTAGATTCCGTTACCCTACATCAAATCTCAAGTCATGATTGGCATATTCATAAATGTACAAATAGAAATACTGACCCCGGCTGTATATTATTGGACAAAATTCATTCATATATGAATATTTTAGCAGTTTTGAATCAAATGTCAAAAAATTAAAATGCACATACATATATATAACGAGGTGCGTCTTTTTTTTACTATTTTTGTTATATATAATTTCTATGTTTTTTATATATAATTTCTATGTTTTCAGCCCTTGGTCGCATAATTTTTCAAATATAAAACTGAAAATTTTTCTACTTTCCAGGCTAATCCAGGCTCTTTACTATATATATTCATAGATTCGTCACAGTGTATATTTATATCAGAACATTTTCTTGACTCGGCAGTAACCAGAACACACCATTATGACAGTTTAAACTTAACCCTTGTAAGAAATAAAATAGTCACTTACTACTTTAAAAGGTTGTAGTATAAATAATTCTGGGCCGATTTTCATTTTTTATTCTAATAAATCGTTGTAGTTCCTGTCAATATAATACTTCCATGGTCAGAAAGATGATTCTTAGTTACTGTATAGAAACTGCATGGGGCTCAACATACCAGTAACATAAATGTAATCAATGGTCAGATAGATGATCCTTAGTTACTGAATAGTAACTGTACAGGTGGCTCAACATACAAATATGGGTACAGACAACTGGCTGAAGTTTAACCCCACCCCCCCCTTTTATATATCAAATTCTTGCGATAATCCCTATTATACATATTTCATGGGAAAATCATAACCCATTCATATATTGAGCAGAAAATGAACATTTCTGACCCATTGACAAATAAACTTCTACCCATATATAATAAAATTTCTGTGAAACACCCCATTGATATATTTGACATTTTGAAAAAGTGGCCAATACCAGCCTGTCTGTGTATACCTTTATGTAAGAAGAGACACCAGTGAGAAACTGTGTGTAGTCATTATACAATTACGGACATTTACACTGGTAAGCCAGAACCTAAAGTTACTGTAGAGACAGTATGGAGAGGATGTCATCTACATTCATTACAAGATTAATGAATTTTGATAAGGTGGATACAAGGGTTTATTGATCTAAGAATATAATTTTTTACTGAGGCCATATGCTGAGGTCAACCTAATTTCCTGGGATAATTAACCCTGTATCACTATACTAAAATCCTGAAATTGGCTTCTTATATGACATTTTTTTTCTGTATGGTTGAAATGAATATTGATCACAATTTTGTTTAAAAATGACTTGATTGTAAGTTTTGCTGTCCACCTTGTAGCAGTTCCATGAAAATTCTGACCAAATTGCAATTTGTTTCATCAAATCAAACTGTTCAGCTGGTCAGAATTTTTAACCAGTGATAAAATAAAGCATATACTTACAACCTCAAAACACTTCAATTCCACTTCATGGTTGTTATGCAATTGTGGCCTAAACTTTTTAAAAATATATTTATTGTAAGGGGTCATTTGAAAGCTAAGATATAAGAGTAATTTTTGAATTGCAAAAAAAATGTCCAAACTTTGAATGACCTCTTCTAAAATGCTATTTTTCTACACATGCTTCAAAGCTGTCTTTAAATTCAAATTTAGAATACATACTGGTAGTTTAGCTAATATTTTTTCATGAAGTTTTAAAGGAAAATAAGAAATATTTCATATTAAATAAAATGCTCCGCAGGGCACAGCTTGATACGATCGCAGAGGTCGAAACCCTGAACAGTTGGGGCAAGTATGGACACAACATTCAAGCTTGATACAGCTTTGCATTTGGATTGTGATTAAATATTTGACACAGCATAGGTTTCTGACACAGAATGAATGTGGTCTAAGAACTTAAAAATTTTTAAATTGGACATTCACCTATTATGGTCCAATATCCAAAATCTAAATACATGGTTAGATTCAGCATATAAAAGAACCCCAAGAATTCAATTTTTGATGAAATCAAACAAAGTTTAATTTTGGACCCTTTTGACCTCAATGTGGACAAAGTTGATAACGGGGCCCAAAAATCAAAAATCTAAATACATGGTTAGATTCAGCATATCAAAGAACCCCATATATTCAATATTTGTTGAAATCAAACAAAGTTTAATTTTTGACCCCGATTTGGACCAACTTGAAAACTGGGCCCATAATCAAAAATCTAAATACATGTTTAGATTCAGCATATCAAAGAACCCTAAGAATTCAATTTTTGTTAAAATCAAACTAAGTTTAATTTTGGACCCTTTGGACGATGATGTAGACCAATTTGAAAACGGAACCAAAAATTAAGAATCTAAATACACGGTTAGATTCGGCATATCAAAGAACCCCAATAACTCAATTTTTGATGAAATCAAACAAAGTTTAATTTTGGACCCTTTGGACCTCAATGTGGACCAATTTAAAAACGGGGCCCAAAATCCAAAAAATAAATACACGGTTAGATTCAGCATATTAAAGAACCCCAAGAATTCAAGAATAAAACCCCATTGAAATTGGTCAAGAAATAAGCAATTTATATGAAGTATCTTCTTTTGCACAATACTGTGCAATTAAATATTTCTTGCTATTGGGCAATACTGTACAATTGACAATTTCTTCCTATTGCGCAATATTGTGCTATGGATATTTCTTGCTATTGCGCAATACTGTGCAATTGAAGATTTCTTGCTATTGCGCAATACTGTGCAATTGAAGATTTCTTGCTATTGTGCAATACTGTGCAATTGAAAATTTCTTGCTATTACACAATACTTATTATATAATAATTTACACATCCTGTTTGGTGTGTATCTCCTACCATATCATTATTATTTGCTTTTAAATATAAATCAGAAATAACCAACTTAAAATGGAAAATTTTAAAAGGAAAAAAAAAAAAATCCCAGCCTTCCCTTTGTGGTATGGTACCTTGCAGTACAATTTCAGAGAGATCCATACACTTGAACACAAGTTATTGTCTGGAAACTAGAAAAATGTGTTTTTTGGCCCCTTTTGGCCCCAAATTCCTAAACGTTTAGGGCAATTACCCCCAAACTCAAACCCAGCTTTCCCTTTGTGATATGGAACCTTGTAGTACAATTTCAGAAAGATCCATACACTTACACACAAGTTATTGTCCTGAAACTAGAAAAATGCTTGTTTTTTGCCCCTTTTTTGCCCCTAATTCCTAAAATATTGAGGCAATTACCCCCATCATCAATCCCAGCCTTTCCTTTGTGGTATGGTACCTTGCAGTACAATTTCAGAGAGATCCATACACTTGAACACAATTTATTGTCTGGAAACTAGAAAAATGCTTATTTTTGGCCCCTTTTTGGCCCCCAATTCCTATACGTTTCGGCAATTACCCCCAAACTCAATTCCAGCTTTCCCTTTGTGATATGGAACCTTGTAGTACAATTTCAGAAAGATCCATACACTTACACACAAGTTATTGTCATGAAACTAGAAAAATGCTTGTTTTTTTACCCTTTTTTGGCCCCTAATTCCTAAAATTTTGAGGCAAATACCCCCAAAATCAATCCCAGCATTCCTGTTGTGATATGGAACCTTGTGGTACAATGTCAGAGAGATCCATACACAAACACACAAGTTATGTCTGGAAGTTACAAAAATGCTTATTTTTGGCCCCTAATTCCTTTACTGTTAGTACCATAACCCCAAAATCAATCCCAACCTTCCTTTTGTGGTATTGAACCTTGTGGTAAAATTTCATAGAAATCCATTCACTTAAACTAAAGTTAGAGTGCGAAAACCAATGTGTCTTCGGACGACGCCGGACGTCAACGACACCAACGTCATACCAATATACGACCACAAAATTTTTTTGCGGTCGTATAAAAATATTAGATTATCTCCCCATGGAAACTTATTGAAACCAAATTGTAACTTCACATATATTTTAATGAAAATTACATGTTTTGAATTCAAACAGATGTCTTTTTCTTATAAATATAAAAGACTTTTTAAAAGTAATAGTATGAAAACTTACTTGGGACATTTTTTAAGCAGTTAAAAAATAAGCACCTTTAATCTTTCAAATCACTCACTACAATAACAATATGTATACAATTTCTAGGCCACACTTTCTTAATAGCCATGAAGTGGAATTCAGATCATAATTGATTGTAAGTATATTTTAAATAATTACTTTACACTTTGATGACTTGACTATGGTTTATCTACAGCAGTTGGATAAAATTTCTGACCAGTTGAACAGTTTGATTTGATATTTTCTCTACTCATTTTGGAATTTTTACAAAGCTCAGTTTTAGGTGCAGCTAACACACCCTCCCACCCATAATTATTTGTATACCAACTGTTTCTGTTTTGTCTCAATTATAGATATTTCAACATGGCAGTGGCCAGTGCAGATGTCATATATGTACATACTGAATAGATACTGTAACAGAACTTTGTGGCAATTAATCAAATGATCAGATATCAACAAAACAGAATCTTCCAGCGTTACCACATAATAACAGCTGTTATAGGTAATGAATACTATATAATTATGCTTATATATTATCATTATAATATAAATGAAGGTACAAGTATGTATCAAAATACAAAATGTTGTCATATCTAAAAGGTACTGAATCATAGACATATAAAAACAAGAAGATGTGGTATGATTGCCAATGAGACAACTCTCCACAAGATACTAAATGACGTTGAAGTTAACTATAGGTCATGGCACGGCCTTCAACAATGTGCAAAACCCATACCGCATAGTCAGCTATAAAAGGCCCCAAAATGACAAATGTAAAACATTTGAAACGAGAAAACTAACAGCCTAATTTATGTAAAAAACAACAAGCATTCTGTGAGTATTGCCTGGCAATACATAGTCCCCTACCGGTTAAAAATTCATTGTACTGGAACAAAATGCTAACTTGGTCTAAACCTTGTCATGGTGTGAACTATATAACAAATATCAAGTCAATATCTTCAAGCATGACGAAAAAAAATGTGGAAAATTGATTATTTGAGTGAATTTTCTAAGTCCAAGGACCATAACTCTGCACAAAATCATCAGACCGGAACAAAAATCGAACTTGATCTGTAACTAGTCTTGATAAAACTATATACCAATTATCAAATCAATATCTTCCGGCATGACGAAAAAAAGTGAGGAAAACTGATTATTTGAGTGAATTTTCGAAGTCCAAGGACCATGATTACTCTGCACAAAATCATTAGACCAGACCAAAATTTGAACTTGGTTTATAACTTGTCATGATAAAACTATATACCAATCATCAAATCAATGTCTTCAAGCATGACAAAAAAAAAGTGTGGAAACTGATTATTTGAGTGAATTTTCAAAGTTCAAGGACCATAACTCTGCAGGAAATGGTCAGACCGGAACAAAATTCAAACTTGATCTATAACTTGTCATGATAAAACAATACACCAAATATCAAATCAATATCTTCAAGCACCAAGAAAAAAAGTGTGGAAAACTGATTTGCCGGACTGCCGGACCGACCGATCAACCGACCGACAGACAGATAGACAAAAAGACGGAGTGCAAACCTAAATTCCCCTTCGACTTCAAACGGTGAAAGTGACGCCACCAAAATTCAAACTTGATCTGTGTTTTGTGGTAATAAGCATTGTGTATTAGTTTCATAACATTTGGATGTGGCAAATTATAGTTAGAGAACGGAAACTAATTTTGGGGCGTAGGGACGGACGTACAGACGGACAAGGGTAAAACTTAATGCCCCCTCCACTATGGTGGGGGCAAAAAAAAACCAAGAAGCTCCTAAGAGCCTGAATTGCTCACTGGGTGAAGCTATGCCATCTTTGATATCCCTTACTTATATGGCAAAATAATAACTGCAATTTGCAGTTTTCTAAAAAAAAGTCTGTTGATGGCATCAAAATAAACCACTATGTTACCACAAGCAATCAGCAAAGATGTTTCTTTGAAATAGTTAATACTTGGCTTTGAGATAAATGATACAGTTAGAGTCATATTGCATATTTTATATTTTCAAATTAAAAAGGACTCAAAATTATACTCGGTCCTTTCTCAAATATTGTATAATCACCATTTAGTGTCAATATTTGAAGTGAAATATTAAACACAGTTTCTCTTTTTAAACAATTGATGGACAATATTCCTTCATCGAAATATTTCACAATTAAAATTGGCCAAAAAGTATTTATATATAAAAATAAGAAGATGTGGTATAATTGCCAATGAGACAACTCTCCACCAGATACCAAATGACATAGAAGTTAACAACTATAGGTCACTGTACGGCCTTCAACAATGAGCAAAACCCATACTGCATAGTCAGCTATAAAAGGCCCCAAAATGACAAATGTAAAAAAATTCAAACGAGAAAACTAATGGCCTGATTTATGTAAAAACTATGAATGAAATATAAATATGATATACAGTAACAAACGACAACCAATGAATTACAGGCTACTGACTTAGGACAGGCACAAACAGAATGTGGCAGGGTAAAACATGTTAGCGGGCATCCAAGCCTCCCCTGACCTGGGACCTGGTGTAACAGTAAAACATATGAACAAAATATCAAAATCAGTTGAAAAGGGCTTAACTCATCAGATCGATACAGAGCAGAAAAACAAGAAACAAAAAAACAGACTGGACGTGGCAGGGTATTTATACATCCTTACAACAAAAAAGAAAATAACAGGATAGTGTTTAAGGCCAAAAAGACCGTAAATAGTATTTCTTTTTCTTACCCAGGCAGTTGCTATATTTCCATCTGTGCATTTTTCTGCCAATACTTTTGCTGATAATGTTATTTCTGCTAAAAATCTATTTGGTTTCTCCATGACAACAAGGTTGATAACTCTGCCATCATACAAATGAGCATCAAAACATGTATTCCATTCAGGATAAATTGTTCGCTTTTTCTGAACTTGCTGAATACCTCGACCTTAAATAAATTTGCAAAACATTAATAAAATGCTTCGCTGGGGCGCAGCTTGATACGACCGTAAAGGTCGAACCCTGAACAGTTGGGGCAAGTATGGACACAACATTCAAGCTTGATACAGCTCTGAATTTGGATTGTTATTAAATATTTGACACAGCATAGGTTTCTGACACAGAAAGAATGTGGTCTAAGAACTTCAATTTTTTTAATTTACCTATTATGGTCCAATGTCCAAAATCAAAATACATGGTTAGAATCAGCATATCAAAGAACCCCATATATTCAATTTTTGTTAAAATCAAACAAAGTTTAATTTTGGACCCCAACTTGGACAAACTTGAAAACTTGGCCCATATTCAAAAATCTAAACACATGTTTAGATTCAGCATATCAAAGAACCCAAAGAATTCAATTTTTGCTAAAATCAAACTATGTTTAATTTTGGACCCTTTGGACCTTAATGTAGACCAATTTAAAAAACCGGACTTAAAATTAAAAATCTAAATACACGGTTAGATTTGGAATATCAAAGAACCCCAATAATTCAATTTTTGATGAAATCAAACAAAGTTTAATTTTGGACCCTTTTGACCTCAATATGAACCAATTTGATAGCGGGGCCCACAAATAAAAAATCTAAATTCATGGTTAGATTCAGCATATCAAAGAACCCCATATATTCAATTTTTGTTGAAATCAAAAAAAGTTTAATTTTGGACCCCAACTTGGACCAACTTGAAAACTGGGCCCATAATCAAAAATCTAAACACATGTTTAGATTCAGCATATCAAAGAACCCCAAGAATTCAATTTTTGTTAAAATCAAACTAAGTTTAATTTTGGATCCTTTGGACCTCAATGAAGACCAATTTAAAAAAAACGGGACCCAAATTAAAAATCTAAAAACACGGTTAGATTTGGCATATCAAAGAACCCCAATAATTCAATTTTTTGATGAAATCAAACAAAGTTTAATTTTGGACCCCAATTTGGACCAACTTGAAAACTGGGCCCATAATCAAAAATCTAAATACATGTTTAGATTCAGCATATCAAAGAACCCCATATTTCAATTTTTGTTGAAATCAAACAAAGTTTAAATACTGGACCCTATCTTGGACCAACTTGAAAACTGGGCCCATAATCAAAAATCTAAACACATGTTTAGATTCAGCATATCAAAGAACCCCAAGAATTCAATTTTTGTTAAAATCAAACTAAGTTTAATTTTGGACCCTTTGGACCTTAATGTAGACCAATTTAAAAAACAGGACCCAAAATTAAAAATCTAAATACACGGTTAGATTTGGAATATCAAAGAACCCTAATAATTCAATTTTAGATGAAATCAAACAAAGTTTAATTTTGCACCCTTTTGACCTCAATATGAACCAATTTGATAACGGGGTCCACAAATAAAAAATCTAAATACATGGTTAGATTCAGCATATCAAAGAACCTCATATATTCAATTTTTGTTGAAATCAAACAAAGTTTAATTTTGGACCCCAATTTTGACCAACTTGAAAACTGGGCCAAAAATCAAAAATCTAAATACATGTTTAGATTCAGCATATCAAAGAACCTCATATATTCAATTTTTGCTAAAATCAAACAAAGTTTAATTTTGGACCCTTTGGACCTTAATGTAGACCAATTTGAAAACTGGACCCAAAATTAAAAATCTAAATACACTGTTAGATTCGGCATAACAAATAAATAAATGTGATCAAAGATTTTACAAATCTAATGCGCCATACTGTGCAATTAAAGATTACTTCTTGAAATTTTTCAATATTTGAAATTTGAAAAAAAAATAATATTTGAAGAATAATTCTTTTTAATTTCTGAAATCTGAAATGAGAAAAATTGACCCCCC
This sequence comes from Mytilus californianus, assembly GCF_021869535.1. Classification (NCBI taxonomy): domain Eukaryota; kingdom Metazoa; phylum Mollusca; class Bivalvia; order Mytilida; family Mytilidae; genus Mytilus; species Mytilus californianus. Next base: position 4,014,901 of record NW_026262581.1, read on the forward strand.
ACAATTTCTTTTTATCCCCCCCCCCTTTTTTCCCCCAAAAAATTCTTTCCCTCAAGATATGGTCAAAATCTCAATTCAAATTTCCAATGGAGTTGGCAACCATAATTACCCATTTAAATTTACCATAGTGCTAACTTAATCTATTTTATAATAGAATTAAAAATATAGTGTCAAATCTTTCATATGGATTTTTTTGTAAAAAAAAAGATGCAACATTTGCAGATATTTTTACTGGTCTTCCTTTATAAATATGCATTTCTTTAAACATAATTTAAAAGCAGTGTAAGGGAAGTAACCAAAACGTTGTATTTGGATTACCTCCCTTACACTGTTTTAAATTATCTTTATTGTTCATTAACCATTACTTTATACATAATTTAAAAGCAGTGTAAGGGAGATAATTTCAATGATGTATTTGATTTATCTCCCTTTCACTGCTTTAAATTATGTTTTGTACTAAAGTATTTGTCCATTAACCAGGACAACCTTGTTTTTCCCCCTTTTTTGCCCCTAATTCCTAAACGGTTTGAGCCATAACCCCCCAAAGCAAATCCTAACCATCCCTTTGTGGTATGGAAACTTGTAGTATAATTTCAGAGAGATCCATACACCGTTCCACAGTTATTGTCTGGAAACTAGAAAATGCTTATTTTTGGCCCCTTTTTGGCCCCTAATTCCTTAACTGTTGGTACCATAACCCCCAAAATCAATCCCAACCTTCCTTTTGTGGTATTTAACCTTATGGTAAAATTTCAAAAAGATCCATTCACTTAAACTAAAGTTAGAGTGCGAAAACCAATTTGTATTCGGACGACGACGACGACGACGACGACGACGACGACGCCAACGTCATACCAATATACGACCACAAAATTTTTTTGCGGTCGTATAAAAACAAGTAAAACTGTGAGCTACTGCTCACTGATGATACCCCCGCCGAAATATTTCGGTAAACAGGAAGTTGTTGAGTGATGAATCTGAAAAGGCATCACAGGGTATAGCTGACTTATATAAACCCTGAAACCAAATTTCAGAAATCCTTGTCAAGTAGTTCCTGAGAAAAATGTGAGGAAAATTTTCAACTTGGCTATCATGTGTAAAATAATACAAGTGTTCGGTAAACAGGAAGTTGTTGAGTGATGAATCTGATAAAGCATCACACAGTGTAACTTACTTATATAAACCCTGAAACCAAATTTCAGAAATCCTTGTCAAGTAGTTCCTGAGAAAAATGGGACGAAAATATTCATGGGATGGACGGACTGACGGATGGACTGACGGATGGACTGATGGAAGGACAGAAAGAGGTAAAACAGTATACCCCCCCTTATTTAAAGTGTGGGTATAAAAATCGTATGATTTTGTTCATTACCTTAATTTTTACATGTAAAGATGTAAAGAGCTGGTCAGATGAACCCAAACAGACAAACACCTTACAATCATTCTGTACGCTTGATTTAGTGGACCTACTACTTACAAGTAGCTGAAAATGGGACTAATCATAAAATTTAAATGACACAACCAAATGAACATTGTCAGACTTAATAACACATTCAATTTACCATATAAAAACAGTTTTTTTAAGTGGTCATTGAACCATGAGAATGAGGACGAGGACAATGGGCATATGTCAGAGGGAAAACACAGACCAGAAAGCACCTGTATACTAGATATGGACTATCAAGCTCTTCTACTTTCTAAAACATGAAGCTTTATATAAACCCTTATAGCTGCTGGATGACGTAACATCCCTATTTCTTTGACTTAATCCGCAAACAAGATGATAAAATTAAGTATCATTGGGTAAGCAGGCCAGTACTTAAGTCATCAGCTTGAAGTATATGATGTTTCAAATTTATTATTCTACTGTTAAAAGTTACAAAAAGATACCTTAGTGTAAACATGTGTTTATAATATTCATTCAGATTTTTCACTGTGCTATTAACACCAGGTAGGTGCCCTCATATTACCCTTTTGCATCATACAGTAGTTTAATTACATTATTTTCTGGCATCATCATTAAACTAGTATTAAACAGCAGTACACACAATTGAAGCTTTTGTTTGCTCATGTATTTATATTTAATAATTTATCATCAATATTTGATGAGACCCATTTGAGTATGATTAACTTTCCCTACAATCTCAGGTCAAAATGATTCTTTCTGTTGAGTAAATCCATCAGTTAAAAACCTTTAATAACTGTTTCTACTATCATAGTAGAGAGGTATGTAATTCACTGTTGCAGAATCTTTAGGATATATATAGGTCACGATGTATTAATAATGAAAATGATATTGTAACGTCATTGGCTGAATTCTTGTTGCATAGAACATTGTTTACCAAACAAAATCCTATTTTGGTGTAGCTTTTGAAAGTTTGATCCATGCTAGATAGATTCATAAATGATGATTGTACTTTTTTTATATACATGTCTATTAGTTTATTCAGTTACAGAATTAATAATCATTATTACTGATAATCTTGTTATCACATCATGGGAACTAAATGAATGCTGCTTATCACCCACACTTATCTTAGTCTTTTTTCATGCGATTTTATCTTAAGTCTTTTTTCATGCATTCCCTCATTCTTTTTTCATTTCTTTTTTAACCTTGATTTGTACATGTATCTTCTAATTAATGGTTTTTGAGATTTGAACATTGGTAATATACTGTTGCCTCTAAATTATCCACCATACTTCTTGTACTGTGGCCTTCCTTGTGACTTAATCCGTGGTAATAACACAGTGATCTTCCATGTGACTTACTCAGTGGGTATATCACCATATCAGTAATAACTCTCAATTTCTACACTTATTCTGGTACATTTCATTACCTGGTGTTTGAACAGACTCCTTCACATTTACAGCTACGTAAGGGTCAAACATTGGGGTTACTGAGTCCATTGAACTCCCTTTCTCCACCTGGAGAAGTTTCACTCGTATAAATCCAACTCCTCCCGCCATCTCTAATGATCAAGTCCTGCAATTTTTTAATTTTTAGAATTAGAATTCTCATAATTTTATAACTGTTCTTAATCTCAGCATCATCAGAATGACATATTTTTTCTTAAATAATTTAATTGATTACACTAAGACCAATGGCTTTCGAAGCAAAATAAAAATATACAAGAATGTGTTCATAGTACACAGATGCCCCACTCGAACTATCATTTTCTATGTTCAGTGGACCGTGAAATTGGGGTCAAAACTCTAATTTGGCATTAAAATTAGAAAGATCATATCATAGGGAACATGTGTACTAAGATTCAAGTTGATTGGACTTCAACTTCATCAAAAACTACCTTTACCAAAAACTTTAACCAAAAGCGGGGACAGATGGACGAACGGAGGGACGAATGCACAGACCAAAAAACATAATGCCCCTAGGTGGGGCATAAAAAGGAAGCCCCAAAACCAAAAGGATACAACTTATATAGTTATTATATTGAAAAAAATGTTGAAGAAGTCAAAATTTACCATTACACTTATATGAAGTCTAAATGAAGTTGCAGTTAGGCGTAAGCTTTTAATTTGTGTTGAAGAAATATATATTTTTTCAACAAGCTATTTCTTCATTTTTTTCTTCAGGACATTTAAATATTTAATCATAGCTTATTTTGAGGTTCAAAAGGAAAATGTATAGCACATGGTTGCCTATTTGATAGTTCAGTATGACATTTTTGTTCTTCCTGTTTGATATAAGTCCTGTTTGATAATATATTATAAATCCTTGTCATTTGAACAATCGTTAGGATCAATATTTCAAATGAAAATAAAAAACAAAATCTGTTTGAAATATAATGCGTTGTATAAAATTTTATCAATTTGATGTATATAATTTCATTTCGAAATGTAACATCAGATAATATAAAATATTGTCATTGCTATCTAGCAATGTTTCCTATTCCTGAAGCAGTGGTTCTTGTACATTTACAAAGAGCAGGTATTCAGTTCTAAATTCATTTTTGTCTACTATCAAGTGGCAAAGAAACTGGTAACTCATCTTAGAAAAGCCTGTAAATCCAGTTTTAAATGCATCCATTAATCATTCAAATCTTTAACAACAACAAATAATGTGAGATAAAATACAATTCTATGTTTGATTTAGTCACAAATCATTTTAGTTGATTTACATGAAAATAAAGTTTGAATATATCTATTATAAAAGAATATCATTAGCAAAAAAAATAAAGAGCTGGCCATGAGCACATGATATGCCCGTTGCTTTTTCAATGAATAAAGTTCAATAACTCCTCAATGTCATATCAGAAATTTATAAAAAAAAACTAAAGGGAGGTTATTTTGACAGATATAAACCAGTCACCAAAGTTTCATGAAAACTGTTCAAAGCATTTTTGATAATCAACCAAAAACTAGAAAATCCCCCCTTTTTTATGAATAAAATCCCATAACTCAGAAAAGTAAAATCTAAAATTTATAAAAATCCAAAGGGAGCTTATGTCAATAGATATAAACAATTCACCAAAGTTTCATGAAAATTGATTAAAGTGTTTTTAAGTTAATGTCCAACATGTTGATGACGGAGGGACGGATGGATAGACAACAATATACCATAATAGGTCCCATACACAGGCATAATAAAATGTGAAATTTTAATTATTGGGATGATCCTTGTGTTGTTAAATTTGTTTTCTGAATTTACAGGTGATAGACCTAACAATCCAATTCAGCAGTTTTAATAGTATTTGAAAATTTAAGCCTGCAATATAATAGACCTTTAATGTCATAAAAAGATTTATTTTTTTTCTGATTTATGAGCTTTTTTGCTTTTAATGACATAAGTGTCTACAAATTAGAACACTTTTATCATCAATGAACCAACTCTCATGGACACTTTTATATGAGAACAACTAAAAAAAAAAACATAATGAAATACTTTATTTTGCTTCATTATCTTGCTGAACAATCAGATGTGCCAAACAAAAGGGGAATTAGAAATCTAATTCAATGGATAAGAATTACAGAAAATAATCGATATTTTTTATTGACTATTTGAAAATTAATTTGTGTGCTTCTCCTATTTCAAAATATTTCATTCAAAAACTGCTTTCTACTTCAGAGTTGATGGTTACAATTTGAGTATATTAAGCATATATATCATCAAACATTTTACTTTCATTGCAATCTAATTAGAGTTCAAACAAACCTGAAGCTTAATTCTCTACAATACATCAGTCAAGTTTAGGTCAAATATATTAGGTGTTCAATAAAAAATGAACAATCTGCTTGTGACATCCTGACAGACACTATTGGAAGTTTTTCCATTCCGGGTAATAAGTTTTACCATTAAGAATCCGACTACATGACAGGCAATATCACTTTGTTAACAGCATCAATGGAAGAACTAGGCTTTTTCTGTCCGATGATAGGCAGGCATGAAAAATTGATGAGCACCTCACGATTTTATCATTTATGGATGAATTTTTATCCCACACCATCACAGTGAACATGTGACAAGTTTTTAATGATTTGAATGCTTATTGTTTTTACTATAACATTGTAGAGCTCCAATGTATGATAGATGTATAAATAATGTCACATTGTTTTCTAACACAAGAACAGTAAAAAAATTTACTTTTTTTTGAGGATTTTAAATTATTCATCATATTCAAATTCAAATTCAATTGAAGATGAGACCCATTTCATAGTAAGTTGTCCTTTATATAACGAACAGAGAAAATTATTATGGGATAAAGTAAACAGTTTTTGTAATAATTTTAAAGAATTACCCAAGGATAAAAAATATTTCTGGCTGCTACAAATGAGCATTTACCAACTCTTATGTGCCTAGGCAATTATATAATTAAGTGTTTAGAAATAAGATCCAGGTGGATACAAAATATATAAAATAATATTTAATTATTATGAAATTATTGTTATAGTTATGTAAGACACATGATGTGTTAGGCTCTGATCCTGTCCAATATATGATAGTATTATATTAGGATCTAGTTTTTCTTTTTTCCAATCATATTGTGCTTAATATTGTTGTAAATGATGCCCTTTATGGGTTCTTGATTAGATTAATAAAATTCTTATTTTATAAAATTCTTATCTTATTCAACTAGTAACAAATTAAATAATATGTGAAAATAGTCTTTCTAAATAATTAATTCACATGTCTTTAAGTACATATAAGACATAGAAATTGTTAGACCATATATACCAATATTGATGCAGAAATAAATGTTTTCATGTTAAGATAATTAGCCTTATGAAAAATTGATGAGCACCTCACGAGCTGATGTTTGATGTTTGAAATATGAGCCAACAATTCAATCAAGCATTGAATTTGAACATAATGCATTTGTTAAGTTTCCTGAGTATTCTGAGTATTAATCAAATGTATTGACTAAGTTTGAAGATTCACTTTACAAATCTTATAGAACATCAATCCTCCTAACAAGAAACAATATCTTTTGTTTGAAAATCGACTTTTCTACTTGAAGTAAAAATATGTCATCCTGGAAAATCTGGCACCAAATAATATCATTACAAGACAATTGCAAAAGAGCAATAAAAAATACAGAAGAAAACCTGGCACCAAACATCATTGTGAGACCAAAGCAACATAGCAACAGAAATCATACTGTAAAAGTGTAAACTGTTACCATGTATAAAATATAACAAGTGAAACTGTGAGCTACTGTTCACTGATGATATCCCTGCCCAAATACTTGACGGTAAACAGGAAGTTGTTGAATGCTGAATCTGAAAACACATCACAGGGTATAGCTGACTTATATAAACCCTGAAACAAAATTTCAGAAACCCTTATGATGTAGTTCCTGAGAAAAATGCGACAAAATATATTCATGGGACAGACAGACGGATGGACGGAAGGAAGGACAGACAGAGGTAAAATAGTATACCCCCACTTTTTTTTACTAGTAAGATCAAGTGCCGGAAATAGATATTTATATCAATAAGCACCCACACTGATGTTTACATTCAACAATTCACGTAACAGGTCTGACTTTTTTGCACTTAAGGAAAGGAACATGATGAAAGATATAATTGATAATAAAATGCTTCGCTGGGCGCAGCTTGATACGACCGCAGAGGTCGAACCCTGAACAGTTGGGGCAAGTATGGACACAACATTCAAGCTTGATACAGCTCTGAATTTGGATTGTGATTAAATATTTGACACAGCATAGGTTTCTGACACAGAAAGAATGTGGTCTAAGAACTTCAATTTTTTTAATTTACCTATTATGGTCCAATGTCCAAAATCAAAATACATGGTTAGATTCAGCATATCAGAGAACCCCATATATTCAATTTTTGTTGAAATCAAACAAAGTTGAATTTTGGACCCCAACTTGGACAAACTTGAAAACTGGTCCCATAATCAAAAATCTAAACACATGTTTAGATTCAGCATATCAAAGTACCCGAAGAATTCAATTTTTGTTAAAATCAAACTAAGTTTAATTTTGGACCCTTTGGACCTTAATGTAGACAAATTTAAAAAACGGGACCCAAAATTAAAAATCTAAAAACACGGTTAGATTTGGCATATCAAAGAACCCCAATAATTCAATTTTTGATGAAATCAAACAAAGTTTAATTTTGGACCCTTTTGACCTCAATATGAACCAATTTTGATAGCGGGCCCACAAATAAAAAATCTAAATACATGGTAAGATTCAGCATATCAAAGAACCCCATATATTCAATTTTAGTTGAAATCAAACAAAGTTTAATTTTGGACCCCAATTTGGACCAACTTGAAAACTGGGCCAAAAATCTAAAATCTGAATACATGTTTAGATTCAGCATATCAAAGAACCCCATATATTCAATTTTTGTTGAAATCAAACAAAGTTTAATTTTGGACCCCAACTTGGACCAACATGAAAACTGGTCCCATAATCAAAAATCTAAACACATGTTTAGATTCAGCATATCAAAGAACCCCAAAAATTCAATTTTTGTTAAAATCAAACTAAGTTTAATTTTGGACCCTTTGGACCTTAATGTCGACCAATTTAAAAAACGGGACCCAAAATTAAAAATCTAAATACACGGTTAGATTCGGCATATCAAAGAACCCCAATAATTCAATTTTTGATGAAATCAAACAAAGTTAAATTTTGGACCCTTTGGACCTCAATGTGGACCAATTTAAAAACGGGGCCCAAAATCCAAAAACTTAATACACAGTTAGATTCAGCATATTAAAGAACCCCAAGAATTCAAGAATAAAACCCCATTGAAATTGATCAAGAAATAAGCAATTTATACGAAGTATCTTCTTTTGCACAATACTGTGCAATTGAATATTTCTTGCTATTGCGCAATACTGTACAATTGACAATTTCTTGCTATTGCGCAATATTGTGCTTTTGGATATTTCTTGCTATTGCGCAATACTGTGCAATTGAAGATTTCTTGCTATTGCGCAATACTGTGCAATTGAAGATTTCTTGCTATTGTGCAATACTGTGCAATTGAAAATTTCTTGCTATTGCACAATACTTATTATATAATAATTTACATATCCTGTTTGGTGTGTATCTCCTACCATATCATTATTATTTGCTTTTAAATATAAATCAGAAATAACCAACTTAAAATGGAAAATTTTAAAAGAAAAAAAAAAGGAAAAAAAGAAAAAAAAAAAAAAAAAATCCCCCCCCCAAATTTTTTGAACCCCCTTATGATTCATCACCCCCAAACTCAATCCCAGCCTTCCCTTTGTGGTATGGTACCTTGCAGTACAATTTCAGAGAGATCCATACACTTACACACAAGTTATTGTCATGAAACTAGAAAAATGCTTGTTTTTTGCCCCTTTTTTGGCCCCTAATTCCTAAAATTTTGAGGCAATTATCCCCAAAATCAATTACAGCCTTCCCTTTGTGATATGGAACCTTGTGGTACAATGTCAGAGAGATCCATACACTTACACACAAGTTATTGTCTGAAAGTTACAAAAATGCTTATTTTTGGCCCCTTTTTGGCCCCTAATTCCTTAACTGTTGGTACCATAACCCCCAAAATCAATCCCAACCTTCCTTTCGTGGTATTGAACCTTATGGTGAAATTTCATGGAGATCCATTCACTTAAACTAAAGTTAGAGTGCGAAAACCAATGTGTCTTCGGACGACGCCGGACGACGACGACGACGACGACGCCAACGTCATACCAATATACGACCAAAAAATTTTTAATTTTTGCGGTCGTATAAAAAACTAATGAAAAATGAAAAAAATAGTTAATCATAAGATTATAATGAAGATCGACTGAACAGCCAATATCGCCCATAAACAACCAACTTCTGATGCCAGTAGGTAACAAAGGCCCTTTTGGGATGTGGAATATTTATATCTTTTATGCTTTGGATGACAGATATTTATACTCTTCATTTTTGGGATAGGGATATTTACAGGTTACTCAAATTAGATTTCAACCATGCTACATTTTTTTATAAAGGATCATGATTAACTAAATTGGCAGGGATTGTCTGACATATTTCAACTGAAAGACACAGCAGTGTCATAAATATCAACTGACATATTTCAAAATAACCAGCATGGCACCAAATAGTTTCAACAGGCTTAGACCCCTTTTTACACCTGGACATTCTAAGATAGATTTAAACTAGATCAGTTAACTTAATGCTAATTTAAGTCCATGAAGTGTAAACGCTCTGAATACACCTTCAATTGATCTAAACTAAAGCACTTCAAGAGGTAGTTTTATTTGAATTGATCTAAAGTGAATTGAACTTACCTCAAATGTAAATGCAGAGATCTATCTAAACGAGTAGGAATAATTCAAAACAATATAAACAGCAGTGCAAAACTTCAAGTGTGAGTTATTACAGTTTGGTAGAATGCATACAGAAGACCAACATAAAAAAGATTATACATGGACAAGATGGACCCAACAGTCCTTTTGACAGAGTTATGAGTAGATGAGAGGATACAAAATGAACTTAAGATTATACATGGACAAGATGGACCCAACAGTCCTTTTGACAGAGTTATGAGTAGATGAGAGGATACAAAATGAACTTAAGATTATACACGGACAAGATGGACCCAACAGTCCTTTTGACAGAGTTATGAGTAGATGAGACGATACAAAATGAACTTAAGATTATACATGGACAAGATGGACTACTGAGGCCCGCCGCCGCCACCAGCGCATGCCTGCCCGCCCCCCCCCCCCCCCCCACAGTCCTTTTGACAGAGCTATGAGTAGATGAGAGGATACAAAATAAACTTAAGAACTCACCTAGTTGAAATCTCAAAATATTCCTTAGAATATACAGTGATATGAAATAGAATTCTTGACTTCAGGAAGTCACCCCTGGACTGTTGAGGACGGATAAAGCTATTGAAAACAGAGTATTTTTTTACTATTTATACACAATAATTTTTATAGTTTCATATGTAATTAAGTTAGAAAGATTGCATTTTTCTTGCAGTGTAAATATAATGGCTCAAATTAGATCAGATCCATAGAGATCATCACAATGTCAAGTAATGTGAAAGCTAACTGGTTTTATTTAGATCAATTAAAATAATGCAGAAGTGTAAAAGCAGTCTTAATTTACAGGCCTATAATTAAAAGATGAAAAGTTTTAACATATAAAAATGTGAGAATTGTCATAAATCGGGCAGTCTTTTTATTCGTTTGAATTGATTCACTTTTTGTCATGTCTGGGCCTATCACAGCTGACTAATCACTATACAGTATGAGTTTTGCTCATTGTTGATACATTTCTCATTTATGATGTGGTAAATTTAACCAAAAGTGTTTTTTGTCTATAAAGAAAAGTCTGGTAAATATTAAATTTTTCATTCTCATACTGTCCAATTTGGCCAAATGTATAAAAAAAAACATTTTTGTTACATTTTTCTGTGAAAGAACAAAAATTATGGTTTTCTCTATATTTTTACTCAACCCAACTTCTTAAAAATCCAACAAAATGTAATCTTTTTGATCCATTATGAACCTAAAGCTAATCCCTGGCAACTATAATAATGCTCCTTTCTGAAATCTCTGAAGAATGAAAGTTCCAAAATGATTATCGTTCCCACTTCTCAATTAGCTGTGACTTCAGTGTAGAAAGCTTTATATTGTAATGGCTAATCCATCACAATAATTCTCCATCTAGATGTCATCATCAAAAGCAATAAAACAAATTTAAACATTTACCCCCTCAAGGAAGTTGTAATTGCATGCTGACACAGTATAAACCTAATCCACAGCAATAATCCCCCATCCAGACTACATGATTTTTTTTTCACAATAACACATACCCATAAGGATATGTTAAACTGATTAAATGCCCATTGAGCTGAATAAAATATCCATTAAAAATGTCCTAGGAGACTAGAGGAGAGTACATACAAGCTAACAAAATAGTTTCATTTTGTCCACATCTTTAGTATTAGTACTTTTTAGTAAATATGGTACTTGATCAGTATTTCGTTTATTTTTTAGCACATATATCTAAATCATAATAATAAGGGGATAAAAATACTTGTGTATGGGTGACAACATCACAATTAGGTTTTATTTTCAACAAATATGTGTTTATAGCCATTTAAAGGATTAAATATTTGATTAAATTCTTACAAAAATAGATATATACTGACAGATATTTAATCAAAATAAATGAATGTTATTTAATGGTCCATAAATTCAAAGCACCTGAGATGTATACATCACTCACCCAGTAATGTTAAATCTAGGTCAAATAACCAAATGTTTACATAGATATACAAATAATTGAAATATCTCATACCTTCGCTCTTCAGTGGTTTTAATGTCAGAACTTTTCATAAATAGTCCATTTCAATGTTTATTTCAATAAACTTCACAAAAGCACATTTACTTTAAAATTTTAACAAGGAAGGATCAGTTAATCACCTTTAACCAAGTATGTATATATAGGAAGTTTAAACAGTTTAAAAGGGGAGATGTCAAAATTGAAATTAAAAAAAATATTTGAAAAAGGGAAAATTTCAAAACATACAAAACTGAATCTTTTACAAAAATATAGATTCTCGTTGATTTGTCTAAATAAAGTCATCTATTCCTATTAATGCCCCATCGTTGCCTTTTAGATTTTTTTTTAATTTATAATTTGAGTGATGAATATATAAGAAGAAAAGTTAAACTAGCCTGCAAACAATGCCAATGAAGTCAAGGTCAGATTACCCTTGTTAAGCATGTGGATATATACATAAATCAAATACAGGTGACAGGCTACCCACTTACTGAGAATATGAACTTTGTTACAAACTTAACATCATCCTAAAAAGCTTGTCTATCTACTTAAGGTGGCCTGTAAATCTTTCATTATCAAACTATGAATCTATGTAACAAGCTGCATGGACTATTAGGTCTCATATCATTTCATAAAGTTATATTTTTCTCTGTTATTGCCTATTCATGTTGGCATTATATGTAGAATATATTGTTTGTTTTGCAATAAAGATTTTATCATTCATTAGTTTAGGACTGACCGCTGTTACACTTGACCAAATGAAAGTAACTTAGTAAGAAACTGAACAAACCATTTAGATCATGTGAATGGTTAACTAAAGAAATGAGATCAATGGAAAGTGATCCTGTCAGACTGACATGTACTACCTTGACAAAAGACATAGACAAGTGTTCAAGCATGAGGCACAGTTGTTAGATTAAGGCCACGGAAGCACGGCTCTTCTCTGAATAGGGACAATTTAATCATGTTTATACATAAAAAGTTGAAATAATAGAACAAATAAATATATTTTTGCTGGATTTATAGGATTTTACAATCAATTTTATAAATATCTTGCAAGAACTGTACACTTGAGAGTGCTTACAATGCAATTTTCTATAGAATAAACATTTCTATCTAGCCAGTAAGGGATATAACTCCTGTAAAAATAATTGACCAGTGCTGATTTTCCATTCTGTCTCACAGTGCAGACATAAGCCTTTAATATAATTTTTTTAACAATCCTACAAGAAATGAAGGCTTGTGAGGGCTTACAATGCAATTTTCAACATGATTAACATTTTCAAGGGGCATAACTCTTTTCAAAAAAGGCATCAGTATTGATTAATCTAATTTGTCCAAGACATTGCTGATATAAACCTTTGATATAAATTTAATAATTATCTGGCAAGAATTGTACACATGAGAGTGCTTACAATGCAATTTTCTACATATCAATTAATATTTTCAAGGGCATAATTCTATTAATAAACTGTTAACACAGAGATATGTCTTGCCTAATTGTTATTTTGATAATGCAAATGTTGAAATTAAAATAGCAATACTTTAACATGTAAGTTATGCAAATATTCAAAGTCAATGAACCATGACTGAAGGTACAGGGCTAAACAATCTCCATGGAAATGAGATGTGCCAATGCTAATACAACTGCAAACCAAATACCATTGACTTTTCATAAGTCGTTCCCTTTAAACAAACCTAAACACAAACATTAACTTGTAAACTATGTAAAAGTTTCAAAGTCAATGAACCATAATTAGGGGGTGGGGTTATATAATCTCCATGGAAATGAAACTTGCAAATGCCAATACATTTGCATACCGAATATCATTGACATTAGTGGTTCATCTTAAACTAACCTAATCACAAACCAATACATGAAAACTAAGCAAAAGTTCCAAAGTCAATAGACCATAACTGAGGGGTAAGGACCAAATATTCTCCATGGAAATGAGATGTGATAATGCTTATACAACTGCATACCAATTATCATTGACCTACCACTAACAGTTACCCTTAAACTGACCTAATCACAAACTAATACATGAAAACTAAGCAAAAGTTTCAAAGTCAATAGACCATGACTGAGGGGGCGGGCCAAATTATCTCCATGGAAATGAGATATGCCAATGCTTATACAACTGCATACCAAATATCACTGACCTACCACTAGTGGTTCCCCTTGAACTGACCTAATCACAAACTAATACATGTAAACTAAGCAAAGTTTCAAAGTCAATAGACCTTGACTGAGGGGGCAGGGCTAAGTAATCTCTATGGTAATGAGATGTGCCAATGTTAATACAACTGCATACCAAATATCATTGATCTACCACTAGTGGTTCCCCATAAACTGACCTAATCACAAACTAATACATGTAAACTAAGCAAAGTTTCAAAGTCAATAGACCTTGACTGAGTGGGCGGGGCCAAATAATCTCCATGGTAATGATATGTGCCAATGCTAATACAACTGCATACCAAATATCATTGACCTACCACTAGTGGTTCACCATGAACTAGACCTAATCACAAATTAATACATTGTAGACGCCGCCGACGCCGGAAACAGCATACCTATGTCTCGCTTTTTGACTCCGTCAAGGCAAGACAAAAATAGTTGATCAGTACTGATTTTCCAAATTGTTCAAGATATTGCTGATATAAACCTATGATATAAATTTCATAAAAATCTGGCAAGAATTATACACATGAGAGTGCTTACAATGCAATTTTCTACATATTAATTAATATTTTCAAGGGGCATAATTCTTTTAAAAATAGTTAATCATTACTGATTTTCGAACTTGTCCAAGAAATTGCTGATATAAACCTATGATATAAATTTCATATAAATCTGGCAAGAATTGTACACTTGAGAGAGTTTAAAAGACAGGACAAACCCCTTGTATTACTTTGTACTTTGATTTGTTTGATTGATTGATTGATTGATTGGTGTTTAATGCCACTTTCAACACTATTGTGCTATTTCATGGCGGTCAGTTTTTATTGGTGAAGGAAGCCGGAGTACCTGGAGAGAACCACGGACCTTCGGTAGGAAAACTGACAATCCTAGTCAATTAAGATTGGAGCCGAGTGCACCTGCCCTGTGCGGGATTTGAACTCACTACCTCAGTGTTGACTGGCTAGTGATACAGTAGTTTGACTACTGAGACCACTCGGCCACCGAGGCCTCCTGTAACATGTTGCACTGCAGATGATATGATTATTTTAGCATTGTAAAGCATTTCTCTTCCTAGATGCAAAACTATAAGGACAGGGCGGTTCACAGATATGTCAGTAGAAAGCACAAAAAGGGCAAAGGGGAGTTGCATTCCACTATTTTGGACTAGCTGGGACGCTATAGACAAATATAAATATAGTTTTGATTCAATCATAATAATAATAAAAACTTAACACAAATTTCATCATTTAACTATTTCAGTCTGACACGTGGTCATAATGAAGTATTTGTGGTTTCCATTTTATAAAATCAGTCTTCAGGCAGGCAAAAGATTATTCAGTCAGTAAAAAGATTTCTTATTTCATATTTTTCCCCAGTCCAATAAATTAAAAGAGGTTGCCTGACGATGGGCATCAAAAGCACTTAAAACTGTCAGCCCAACATTTTCAAAAATTCTATAAAACATATTTTAAAACTCATTGAAGCATCAAATTGAGAACAAGGTCAACAGGTATTTTAGATTTCAGATGAAAAGTGATGAGCATAAGGCATCAATGCATAAAATATAAATACCATCTGAAATATATATCATGTTAACTATTTTACCCATTAAATGCAGAAAGAACATACCTTTCAGAAGCATAAGGATAGATGAAAAAGTCATCAGTATATTAATGTAAAATACAGCCTGTGGGTTAAACATGTCCAAATTGTATTGAACATTATAGCAAATATCATTCCAGATTTTTTTCTACAAGCCAAATTCAATGTAAAAACTTTTCAACAATGAACATTATTTTCATTGTATTGCTTAGAGCTAAAATTGATTTTTCAAGATAGACTCTATACATGTACATGTTTATAGATAGATTGATATGTTAATACAACTTTTATTCTCACCTCATTTACTATATTCATATAAATTTTAATTCAAACTGCTTTATTGCATATTAAAAGAGATATTCTATTACTTTTGATGTATACATAGTATAAACCGTTGTGTGACAATGAAACTTAAATAAAGTGGAATGTACATTGGAAAAGGAAGTTTTACTGTCACATGTGGTGGGTGGATTAAACAAAGTTCAGTCAGTTAAAAACAAAACGGATTGTGCATATCATTCGAAAAATTGATTTAAAACATTTCCTCTTTAGATCACTAGATATGATACAAAAAGTATGTTACTTAGAGCATGTCTTATCTAGGTTATTAAAATTTTTGAATTTCATCTAAAAATATCTCTTTCTTGTGATCTTTTAAGATGTTATGAATGATAAAATTCAACATTATGTTCTATCTTAGAATTATGAGCATTTTGTTTTGTGAGACAAAACATAGTTGCAAATAATCATGATGACATTGGGATAGTCATCAAACTTTAAAATAAAGTTTTTCAATATTTGTTTTATTTTTTCATTCCCCTTTCAATTATCCCTATACAGTTACTATATAATGTATTCCCTCTGGTGCAATGTTTCTACAGCAATTTGCAATTTTATTTCATCTATCTTCATTATATCTAATTAATCAAGTTAACTCCACTGAATTTCACCCAAAATAAGCTGATGAGAGAAATACTTGTATGTCAAGACTGATCGATTGTTGGTTATGTAATGTCCAGTGGCAAATATTTCATTCATTTTCAGGACAATTGTATGTCAAGAGCATATCAGTATAAAATTATCAATTTCAAGTTGTCGCAAGATTTTTGTAAAAAGGGCTACAGGGTTTTATCATTGAGAGGTAGCTATTCATCCCGAAATATCTATAGGAAAACAATATAAAACACTGAATGTCCTAATATAGTGAGAGCATTACATGTTTATATGCCCCTTCCAAGTCAAGAATCTCATCGCTGGTTGTGTATAGATACCAGTCCTGTCTTTTGTTGACAACCTCTTAATGCCTTTTTTGCTATTAGTTTCATTGTCCCATTGACATACGCCGAACATCCCTTTTCATTCATATAAAATTGTATCTTCTTAACATACTTCATATTTTCCGTTACACAGAAGTCTGATGAAGTCATACTTTCTGTTGATAACTTCCTTGAAGAAATATTCAATGAATTTCATATCATATAATTATATTATGGGTAATTCAATGTTATAATTTATTGTAAATCATCTTTATCTTAATAAAATACTTTGATGTTCCTTATTAATGGACAAAGCTTAAATTTTAAAAGGACTTCCTTCTATAAAGCTTTTGAATGGAGTTATGCCCAACATTCTACAGAGTAAAGGCTTTTTTTAAGCCAATACTGTCCTGGTGTGGACAAGTCTGAATGGTTTAAAATATCAGGCATTTAATCACTATTGTAAGCTTAACCTTCAACTTTAAACTACACATCTCAAGTTTAAGGAACTGTAAGGTATCCCACTAGGAGTTAAGTCAGCGGAGGTAAACATGTCAGCCCTTAATTAAAGGAAAGTAATGAACTAATATAGCATATAATTAAGTTGGTCTACCGAACTCTTAAATTAAAATACACCATACCTTTATAGAAAGCTAATTAATTGTCAGTTTGATGTTCAGTAGAAGCATGGATGTTAATGTCAACACATGGGTTTATAATGCTAATTCCATACAAACATCTATCTGCTTATCATTTTTTCTTATTCCATTTTCAAATAAATATTTCTTCTACATCATAAACCTGAAAATATACCAAAATAATATGGTTATATTATTAATTCTTAACCAAACTATGACAACTTTTTGGGATATTGTCACCTGTCCAGATGCCTATGGGAGAGCTAAAATTTATAGACGTTGCTTCCTGCAACAACAAAAAAGAAGCAGTTATATGTGATGCCATTTGTTATAAGACATAAATAAAAACTTCCATGCTAAGTGGGTATAATAAAATTTAAAAGTATTGTCAAACAGAAAGTGACTTCCTGACAGATCAGGAAATTGTTTACACAGTACAACTCATCAATATACAATTCCAGAACAAATACCACAGCATTCCATAATACAGAAGCTGGGAAATGTGTAAACACAAATTATATTCTCAATGGTTGTAATACCATTCAAAGAATCTTCAAACAGGAAGTGACTCTTAGGATGATCTGAAAATCTTTATGCAATACAACTAAACATTATATGGTTCTATACCAAATATAAAAAAAATTCTGAATACAGAAGTAAGTAATGTGTAATGAAAATTTAGGACAGAAGAACGGAGGGGCAAGGTCATTCCAGTTTACCACTCATTTAGTGAGAAGGGGTATGATATCAAGGTCTAAAATAGGTCCCTATTAAAATTAGATATAGCAAGAGTGAGTTGAGGTGAATGAATTCCATAATCAAAGTAATGCAGGTGTCATTTCACTTTTAATAATTTTTACCACATATTTGACTTAAGTGCTGACCTAAGCAGGTATAATACAATTAAATTTTATTATATATAAAACTAAGTATTTCATTCCCATTGGAATGAAGTATATCCTTGATTTTTTTTTTTTTTTAATAGTCTATACCTTAAGTTTCTTTGGTACTTCAGAAAATGGTTTTATAAGCAAATACTAGAATCCTGCTGAGAAACACAAGCAATTAAGGTGATTAAAATTCCAACAGTGTTTTGTTAAGCCTGATACTTATCAATAAGTTTGAGTACTTGTCCTTCTTCAATGTTTATATTCCATGATATAATGAGATAATTATACGATTATCTTCTCTTTATCATACAACTAAGTGATAGCTTTTGGCATTCATAAGTACTCTTCGTATGCTTTTAACATCACTTATTTAAGGCAAGCTTCCAAACATGTTCTGCAATTATACTGAAAAGAAAAGAGGTGGCCGTGAACAAATCATTTCCAGTATTAATACCCCAATACTGCATAATTGTTCCTGGTCCATGAAACCTTTTCCAAAAACCTTTACTAAATCTAATGCAGCATCAACTGCCTTCAACCTTTCATTCATCTCAGTCCACCCTCAACCCAAGAAATAATTCAACTGATTCATATAACTATATGCATTTTAACATTCTACGTAAATAGGTATCTTTGTTAACTACCATTCCGTGAAATTTCTATTTAATGATTGTCCTGAACATGTATGATATTTACCACTGGATGTTAAACAACCAACAAGAATCAATCCAGTTCATAAATTCAATTATGTAATTTTACTAAAATTAATAAGTAACAACTACCTTATCCAAAGCTCTATGACCTTAATGGTTTAATCCCTTATGGTTTGGGTAGTCTCTGAACATATATATTTTTGGCTTTCCAAACTTTTGTTTTGGTTTGATTGAGCATGCTGGGAGGGGGGCTTGACAATCAAAAATTACAAGTGTTCGAGACAATTAGGCCTCTTATTATTTTATGAAACTCTATGACTGGCAAAAAGTAACAGGTACACCGTACAGCAAAAGGAACTGTTTTGTTTTACTTTGAAATGGGTGTGATTGCAGACAATATTATCATTGTCATCCCTCTATTAGCTATATTTCAATACATGGTTTTAAGCACATGTGACAAAATTCTTAGTGTATTTCAAAAAGAGACTTATTCAAACAGAAAAATATTAATTTTCCATAAAAATTTTAAAATCTGTTATTCAGAAATTTTGATACTAGATTAAACTTTGTATGCATTTTTCAAGCATTATACATGCTAAATTGACAACAACACTTAAGTAAACTGCGACTTTTATTGGTCGACATGTAATCGGCGTCTTCAGGACCATTATACATGTACAAACAAAACTGTCACATTAATAACGATGTAATATTTATAACCAAATTTAGATAAACTCATGTTGTATATATATGTGCATTTATGTGCATTACTGATAAACCTGTGTGACTATATTTATTTAAAAAGGTATTACCTGTTGTACAGGGAATGAAATAGATAAAACAAAAATCAGAAATAAAACACTCCAACAGGTTACAGGTTACAATATGAATAAAAGGTAATGTGGGGTGTACCTAAATGAGACAACAACCCAACGACAAAAAATACCAAAGACATCTAGGGCACAAAATACAGTCTTCAAAAATAGACAGGTGTCTATTAAATATCTGGAGTTATATAAAAGTTTTGAATAATTCATACACAAATAATCACAGACCTGCCATATACACTTAAATTTCTAAGTGACAAAAAAAAACATTAAGATATGACAAAAGACAACCATTGGTTAGATCCTGACTTGGGAAAGACACGTGAAGATATGACAGTCACAGGGTTGAACTAGGAATTTTCTTAGATGTCAACCCTCCCTTTGTAATCTTGATCAGTGGACTAGGAAACTGTACATTAAAAGAACATAAGATAAAATGAGTACAGATAAAGTATTCAAATCTAAAGTGGAAATAAGTGTCCATAAATGATCTACTTGTTTTTGAAACAGCCATAAAAATCCTTATTACCCTTAAACTGCATCAGTGCACATTATCTTAAAACCAAAAATTTCATCACAAGGTCAAAGGTAAAAATGTAAAGGTCACAAGAAGGTCAACAACAATGAGACAAATCATATATAATATTTTTCGGTGATACACAATTGAAATAAACACCTAGCTAAAAAGCAGAAAAATCTCTGGCCAAAACAAAGAAGACGAGAAAATTATGACTATTTACAATTGTCGTGACTATGGCTGGATGACTTCATTACAAAAATTGCCCAGTTCAACCTGTTGGAAGAAAATATTACGTTTATTGAAATTTAGACTTCAATAAAAAATAAAATGCTCCGCAGGGCGCAGCTTGATACGACCGCAGAGGTCGAACCCTGAACAGTTGGGGCAAGTATGGACACAACATTCAAGCTTGATACAGCTCTGAATTTGGATTGTGATTAAATATTTGACACAGCATAGGTTTCAGACACAGAATGAATGTGGTCTAAGAACTTAAAAATTTTAAATTGGACATTCACCTATTATGGTCCAATATCCAAAATCTAAATACATGGTTAGATTCAGCATATCAAAGAACCCCAAGAATTCAATTTTTGATGAATTCAAACAAAGTTTAATTTTGGACCCTTTTGATCTCAATGTGGACAAAGTTGATAACTGGGCCCAAAAATCAAAAATCTAAATACATGGTTAGATTCAGCATATCAAAGAACCCCATATATTCAATTTTTGTTGAAATCAAACAAAGTTTAATTTTGGACCCCGATTTGGACCAACTTGAAAACTGGGCCCATAATCAAAAATCTAAACTCATGTTTAGATTCAGCATATCAAAGAACCCTAAAAATTCAATTTTGTTAAAATCAAACTAAGTTTAATTTTGGACCCTTTGGACCTTTATGTAGACCAATTTGAAAACGGAACCAAAAATTAAGAATCTAAATACACGGTTAGATTCGGCATATCAAAGAACCCCAATAATTCAATTTTTGATGAAATTAAACAAAGTTAAATTTTGGACCCTTTGGACCTCAATGTGGACCAATTTAAAAACGAGGCCCAAAATCCAAAAACTTAATACACGGTTAGATTCAGCATATGAAAGAACCCCATATATTCAATTTTTGTTGAAATCAAACAAAGTTTAATTTTGGACCCCGATTTGGACCAACTTGAAAACTGGGCCCATAATCAAAAATCTAAATACATGGTTAGATTCAGCATATCAAAGAACCCCATATATTCAATTTTTGTTGAAATCAAACAAAGTTTAATTTTGGACCCCGATTTGGACCAACTTGAAAACTGGGCCCATAATCAAAAATCTAAACACATGTTTAGATTCAGCATATCAAAGAACCCCATATATTCAATTTTTGTTGAAATCAAACTAAGTTTAATTTTGGACCCATTGGACCTTTATGTAGACCAATTTGAAAACGGAACCAAAAATTAAGAATCTAAATACACGGTTAGATTCGGCATATCAAAGAACCCCAATAATTCAATTTTTGATTGAAATCAAACAAAGTTAAATTTTGGACCCTTTGGACCTCAATGTGGACCAATTTAAAAACGGGGCCCAAAATCCAAAAACTTAATACATGGTTAGATTCAGCATATTTAAGAACCCCAAGAATTCAAGAATAAAACCCCATTGAAATTGATCAAGAAATAAGCAATTTATACGAAGTATATTCTTTTGCACAATACTGTGCAATTGAATATTTCTTGCTATTGCGCAATACTGTACAATTGACAATTTCTTGCTATTGCGCAATATTGTGCTATTGGATATTTCTTGCTATTGCGCAATACTGTGCAATTGAAGATTTCTTGCTATTGCGCAATACTGTGCAATTGAAGATTTCTTGCTATTGTGCAATACTGTGCAATTGAAAATTTCTTGCTATTGCACAATACTTATTGTATAATAATTTACACATCCTGTTTGGTGTGCATCTCCTACCATATCATTATTATTTGCTTTTAAATATAAATCAGAAATAACCAACTTAAAATGGAAAATTTTAAAAGAAAAAAAAAAGGAAAAAAAGAAAAAAAAAGAAAAAAAAAAAAAATCCCCCCCCCCCAAATTTTTTGAACCCCCTTATGATTCATCACCCCCAAACTCAATCCCAGCCTTCCCTTTGTGGTATGGTACCTTGCAGTACAATTTCAGAGAGATCCATACACTTGAACACAAGTTATTGTCTGGAAACTAGAAAAATGCTTACTTTTGGCCCCTTTTTGGCCCCCAATTCCTAAACGTTTCGGGCAATTACCCCCAAACTCAATTCCAGCTTTCCCTTTGTGATATGGAACCTTGTAGTACAATTTAAGAAATATCCAAACACTTACACACAAGTAATTGTCATGAAACTAGAAAAATGCTTGTTTTTTGCCCCTTTTTTGGCCCCTAATTCCTAAAATTTTGAGGCAATTACCCCCAAAATCAATTACAGCCTTCCCTATGTGATATGGAACCTTGTGGTACAATGTCAGAGAGATCCATACACTTACACACAAGTTATTGTCTGGAAGTTACAAAAATGCTTATTTTTGGCCCCTTTTTGGCCCCTAATTCCTTAACTGTTGGTACCATAACCCCCAAAATCAATCCCAACCTTCCTTTCATGGTATAGAACCTTATGGTAAAATTTCATGGAGATCCATTCGCTTAAACTAAAGTTAGAGTGCGAAAACCAATGTGTCTTCGGACGACGCCGGACGACGCCAGACGACGACGACGACGACGCCAACGTCATACCAATATACGACCAAAAAATTTTTAATTTTTGCGGTCGTATAAAAATCAAAGACAAAACTGAATATTCAAGTCTTGAATCAAGTTATATAATAGTTCTAGAAACACTTCTATCCCCCATGACAGTATATCTATTATACAAATGCATTAGCTATCAATATAAAAAAAATAGGTAGTTATTATTAGCAAACCATGTAGGAGTACTGTAATTATTCAATCTTCATTTAACATAAGAAATAACTAATAAATGAAACCTACCTATTTTTTTAATTAGTATTACTATAATCTCAATGTACTCAATACAGTGCATATTTCTCTAATTAATCCAACAATGAACATGATCTGCTATCATACACTGAAACGTTTATTCTGTCCTCATTATTATAGATAGCTTAGAATTCAGAGCTTTATATTGCTAGTCGTAATTTTATAGCACCTAATAGTAAATTAGCTATTGGAAACAGATCTCACATTTACACATTGACACCATTAAACAAAGAATTTTGCAGCCAGACCTGACAAACAGTCATAATACTGAGGCTTTTTCCATAAGTTCGTAATTCAATAGAAAGCATATTCAAACAGTAAAGTGAAATGAATTTTCCAGTAAAATCTCCTTTGGGTATAGTTTATTGTATTTATTTTGTTCCACAATGTCAAGTTTTCTGTTTATTAAAAGTCAATTTACCTGTCTTTCACAGATTTTAGTAACAAACAATACTTATACATAGAAAGCAGATTGATATTTCTAAAATGTTTCCTGAAATTATAACAGCTATTCAGAAATATGAAATATTAGGGATTCATATTGGCTTATACAATGTATATTGATAAAAACATCATATTACAGTTAACCACTCATTGTACAAAATAGCAACAGTAAACTTCTAGTCAAAACAAAATGTATATCAGGTGAGGTGTGCCTAATGACAGCTGAAGTATATAGTGTTACCATGTCTATCTTTCTTTCTGCAACCATATACAAGGTAGTGGTTCAGACTATTTTTGTTATGTCTGCATGAAATCGCTGCAGAAAATTAAAATCATGCTGCAACTCAAACATATTTTTTTTCTAACTGTTCAAAGAGACTAATTTGGAAATGGGTCAAACAAAAGAAGAATGTGTCAAAACACTATAGATGCCCCAACTTCAGGAAAAAACAAAATTATCGGGAATGACAAATGAAAATTATCAAAACATGAACAATTAATTCACATTTTCAGAATAGAATCTATAAAAATATATCAATTTTCATGGAAATGCCAATAAACCCTATCTGAAGAATTGTGATGACAAATTGAAGTCGTTTCTGAACAAGGTAAAACTATTAAATTAAATCAAAGGGAATAAGTTGGGATAAACAAAATGGACCAGAAAATAATACTCACATGCATTTCTAGATATAGTCTGCCTTCTTTATCTCTTCTTTTATCTCAGAGTTAAATGTCTGTCCCAATTGATAATTTTTTTGTTTTATTTACTCCTAATATCTCAAAAAATTATGTTATCTCAAGGTATCAGTCTGATCAACTTTGAGATAACATGAGCCCACTTAATATTGCTACAAGATCTAACAAAGTATGCAACTTTTTGTGTGTTGACAGATTGGGAAGGGGTACAAAAATATGACTTCTTTCAATAGGAATGCAATGATTTTGTATCCAACCAAAATACATCAATATATAAATATTACACATAGCTGAGAGAGTGATAGAGCAGATTGTTGCCCTAAGAACCTAACTCTTATACTTTTCATGATAACAGCCAACAACTGCAAAAAATTGAAAAGAAATCTTTGTTTCAGGGGCAATCACTCCAAAATGAATAA
Organism: Mytilus californianus; assembly: GCF_021869535.1. Taxonomy (NCBI): domain Eukaryota; kingdom Metazoa; phylum Mollusca; class Bivalvia; order Mytilida; family Mytilidae; genus Mytilus; species Mytilus californianus. Next base: position 4,039,845 of record NW_026262581.1, read on the forward strand.
TTAAATTTTTCTCCAATTTTCAGGGTGGATAAATCTTCTGATGCAGATCACTTCAGGGTATATAGATATTGTTTTGATGGCCATCTTTTTTACCTTGTCAGTTTCTTTCTAATTGCAATAGTTTTAGAAATATTAGCCAAAACTGTAGTTTGACCCCTTTGTTCTATTATAAGACATGGCGGCCATGTTGGTTGATCAACCTGGATGGAAATCACAAACTTTGGTTTTAATCCATTGACGACTTTTGGAGATTTTTAAAGAAAAAAACCTAACGATGGACGAAAAAGTGATGGGAAAAGCTCATCACATGACGCTTTGGGCCAGGTGAGCTAATAATAATGCGTTACTATTTATTATAACATGGTATTTAAGAACAAAACTAGAAAGTCAGTGCCACAATTATACCTTTTGTTAAAAACATGAAACTTGGACACCTGCGCAAGTTGATATACCCCCCAAGAACTGCAAAGATCCTATGTTTTAAATCTCACAGTGAATCAATATCAATTTCCTTTATGACAGGAGACAAGATGCTAATCCAGTATGAATTAATCATTTATTTGTGTAAATTGGCAAAGGACCGAAAAAGATAATAGATTTCTGACCAATAATTACTGGCAGTTATTATCCTGGCATTTGAACAAATGACTTGGTATTAGGTTTTTCAGGAGAAGTCTCAGATAAACAGTTTCTTGGGCGACAGCTTTTCAACTGAACCAATATTACAAGACATCCATAATGGTCAAATCAACACCACATAAAAAATGGTCTCCACTTACTAATTATACTACAAGCTAAGGTTTCATATTATTCTTTTTCTCAAAGAAAAATATTGGGGAATGAAGAAGAAATCAGACACATAGTCAGGTGTTTCGTAAAATCAATGAGCATTTTGAACATTCCATTACTATTCTGTAAAAAAAAATATCACTGTAGGGTCACAAAAGGGGGAAACAAATAATCCTACAAATAGGGTCTCCCCAAGATAAGTTGATTTTACTAGTGTTTCTCAATTGGATTTATGCAGGTGTCAATTCTATAAACCTTAAAGGCGGAGACAAATTTTTAGAGGAGATTTGGCGTAAAACCTTCTTCAACTGTTTATATGTAATATCCCTTTTTAAGTATCATTATTAATATTTTTTAGTTAAATCTTACATTCAAATGAATTTAATTTATCATCACTAATGAACAAATTAGCTAAAACAAGTGACATTTAGTTAAGCACACTGCATTCCATATTGTTTGAACAATCAATTTGTTGACCAAAAACTGTACGGTTAAGTATCCATCTTTTCATCAGACAATCAAACTTAGTCATAGTTAAGGGAATTAGAGAAATAAGATTTTTTCTCAAAATTTGGAAATCAGATGCTCTGCCAGGAGACTTGGTTTCTAAAGTAGATATTCAAATTCAAAAACAAGTTTAACTGTGAGTTATTGATAACAAATGATACCCAACTTTAAGTTATCGGTAAATATGAAGTTAACATGTCATAGATGTGAAAACACACCACACAGTATAGATTGCTCACATGAGGCTTGTTCCTAAATTTCAGAAAGCCCTGATAGGGAGGTCCTGAGAAAAATTCCATGAAATTTTATACATGGCAATAATGTGTAAGAGTGTATGAGTATTGGGTAAATAGGAAGATGTAGAGCGATGAATTTGAAAATGCATCAGAACATATAGCTAGCTCACTTAAAACTTGATACAAACTTTCTGGAAGCTCTGAGTTGTAGTTAATGAGAAAAGTGCAACAAACATTTTATGTGACAGCTGACAATGGTAATCAATCTGCACTATTATAGTATAAATATTTCGAGGTTTCCTCCAATATCTGAAGAGTTGAAAACTATCATTGTGTACTCTAAGCAAATTGTAATCACAAACAAAGCATTCATTAATATTCATACATTTTATGGTACATTCTAAACATCAGTTTCTATTAGTTCTTTATTTAAATAAGAAAGTCTATGTCAATGTCTGTACTACATCCAATCTATTTGAAATATGATAGGATCATACAGAGTTGCACATGAAAATAACATTCAAACTGGTTTTTTTTTTAAAAGAATCAATTCTAAAGTGAGGGTATTCTTATTGAACCAAAGTTTAAATGAACAAGTGAAACTGCGAGCTATTGCTCACTGATGATACAACCACCCCAAATATGCATTTGTTGTTGAGTGATGAATCTGAAAACACATCACACGGTATAGCTGACTTATATAAACCCTGAAACCAAATTTCAGAAATCCTTATGATGTAGTTCCTGAGAAAGATGCGACAAAAAATGCGGGGGTATAATAAAAATGAAAATGAAACATTACATTCACAGTGAATCCCTGGCCAATATCTGGTTTACATGGTTTAGTGGTTAGCATTATTTTTTGAAAGAAAATCGAAGTATTCTATATGGACCACTACAAACAAATGTAACACTACTGAAAAGAAAAAAAATACCATAAACCTATAGCACATGCCCATTAATGTAATTTATCATCCATAAAATTGAGAGGTAGAGGGTATCCAGCCTACTTTTTGTCAATTTTTTCATGATTTTAAAAAAGATATCTGAATAAAGTGAGTTCTCGACCCTTGGAACCTCCAACTGGACCAGCCAATGTTTAGAAAGGACAACTCTTTATATATTATAAAGGATGTGATAGCTATCTCACACAGGAAGATCTGACAAAGCATGTATCTTCAAGATGGATAGCTTTGTAAGTAATTAAAATAGAACATTTTACTATAGGTGTTTGTATATATTTCATTTTAAAATCCTGGAAGGCAGTATAATAATACTTTATAAAGACATTTTTATTTTCAAACTCATTTCTTCTTCTGGACATGAAGTAGTATTCACATGACTAAATTATACGATGAATTTATCATAATTATTCACTTTGATAAATGTTTTCATTGATTTTACCGGGGTCATTAATAATTTTCTAACAAAAATCAAAATATTGATAGTTTATAAGCTTCAATAAAAAAAAAATTGCTTAAAAAAACAGCAATTTTTCATTAGGAAATTTCTTTCAACAGGTATTATATGGTGATATCAAAACTTTGATAAATTGATATAAGTTAAATTTAAAGAATGGACTAAAATATTTGTTTGACATTTCATAAGTTATATGATGGTATTTTTTCGCCATGACACAAATTTATATATATAAAATTATTCATAACATAAGGTTTCTATAATATACATGTATGTCTCATATATTCATGACTTGTATCAGTTCAGTGTCATGATTTGTGGTTTTAATTTTTTTTTTTTGTACCTATACAGAATAATTTTGTTGCTTTTTAATTAATTACTCTTCCTGCTTTTTAAGAGTCACATATTCTTGGTTTTCCATTAGTTCTGTTTTTTCTAACAAATTTATACAAAGGAAGTTCGTAGAACTAAATAATAACACTGAAAATATTAATACAGTTTGATATATGCATTTTAGAAAAAAGAAATTATTCCATAATTTGGATAACAAATGTCATTGCTCAGAGTGAGGTCTACATACATATTTTCAAACATGTCAAAAGAAATCACATATTCCTTTTTGTGTCACAAAATACTACCAGTATAAGAAATAGAACTAAAAAGAAATTTATGAAATTTATCTATAAAGTAACAGGTCAGCAACCCTCATTTCTTTTAAAGACATCAAAGTAACAAACATATAGTACAGTTACTTTTGAAAGAAATAAACAGTGCACAATTCAATATGAACAATATCAACATGAAAACCATTTTGTACATTTGTAAAAAGAGTTATTTTAAAATCTTTAAAGTGCATTTATTCTTATCATAAGTAGATATTACTTACATACTTACATTCACTGTAAATTAGCTTCATTACAAGCTCTAACATTCACACTTACCATTCAATCAGATCCAAAAATCATCTAAAATTATGTCTGATAATGAAATGTATTCCCTAGAATTACAATAGTTGTGTTAATACACAATTAATCCTTTCTTTCCTGACAAGTAACCCACAGAGGTATACAATTATATACAGGTAAACTCTGAAAAGATCAATGGATTATATGGTTATCATTATCTTGGTGTCTTTTAAGGGGCTTTCTCAAAATACATTAATTAACAAAATTATGAGAGTGAAGGGGTTTTCTCAAACTTTAAACTGTAGACAGTGAAACCTAAAAACTTTATTATTTCTTATAAATCTATTCAATGTTTGATTTTTCAATTCATGATACAGAGACACAAGTTTCTTTACTAAAGCATACAGTGTATAAATATCTAAATATATCATAAACATATCTATAAATAGCAATTCTATCTTTGTTATACTTTACTTCCCCTGCTTGGCAAAAAAAGAAATCCTGCAGAGCAAAATAATTAAAAATAGATCTATAAATTTTAAAAATTAAATTCTAAGTTCCTCTTTATCCAATCAGTGTACTTGAAGTGAGACTTGTGGATTTCAAGTCATACAATTTCATGATTCGAGATTCAATGAAGGAAGAGAACATTTCTGCAATAAAGGGGGAACTACAATGGTGTATAATGTCATTTAAAAAATCTATTTCTCTTCTTGCTACACAATATCAAACCAAACTAGCAGTACTTCAAGCAAAGTTCACAAAAGGATATCCCTCCACCGTCACCCCAAAAAAAAACAATGGGAAAATCTTTGATTGGCTAAGGGGAAACCCAAAAAACAAAGTTTTTTAAACAATATTGATTATTCAAGAAAAACTGAATTTGTTAGGGTAACAGTAAAATATTTTTTTTCAGTCAGGACTGGACGTGTCTGTTTTTAAAGATGTTATTAAATATGCTACTAGATTAGAAAAACTTTAAGGAAAAAAAATCAATTAGATGTGACTTTAAGATGAAGAACAGCTATATATCACTTCTTTCCAACAAAACTAAGTCAAATGTAACAAAGATAAATAATTGTAAATTTACATCACTAAAACAAATGTTCAATAGGATGTTTCTGATATAAACAGTAAGTAACCTTCAATCCAAATCATCTCCGGGATTAGGAAATAAATGAGACAAAAATGTTTATTTAAAACTTTTTCAACAAATCATGAAAACTTTTCAGTGATAGTTTTCGAAACATGTGCAATCTCTGTTATTCTATAAAACAGAATGGATGAATCGTTTTTTAAAGCTTAATATATATTTGATAATGACAGCCATACTAGTCAACTGTTGAAAAAAAAATATTTTGAATAATGTTATATCATCATATCACAGCATATTATTTACAATTCATTGTTAAAAATATCATTTTACAGTTCAAAATATTAAATGTGTTTATCAATAAAGAACAAAAGTAAGTTAAGTATCCGGTCTAACTTAAAAACATCAGGCTATGTCTGGAATAAAATCATGAAACAAATATAAATGGGGAATGTGTCCATGGGACACAGATGATGCCCCCACTTGCATATAACATTATAAAGGGACATAACTCAAGAACCGTAGAAGTGACGCTACCCAAATTTGTACTTGATCAGAGTTTTGTGGTAATAAGCATTGTGTATAAGTTTCATAACATTTGGTTGAGGCAAACTTAAGAAAGAGAACGGAAACGAAAAAATTCAGCAATTTTTTCCATTTGTAAAGGGGCATAACTCTAGAACAGTAATAGTGACGCCACCAAAATTCAAACTTGATCTGTGTTTTGTGGTAATAAGCATTGTGTATAAGTTTCATAGCATTTGGTTGAGGCAAACTAAAGTTAGAGAATGGAAACCAATTTTGGGACCTACGGACAGACAAGGGTAAAACTTAATGCCCCCTCCCCAACGGCGGGGGCATAATAAAACTGCATTAAAAAGATAGTAAACTACATTTTTTATCTACATGTCACTGTTCAAATAAACTTATTTGGAAAATATCAAAAACTTGTTGTCAAAAAATAAAAGATACCTCAGTCTCACCCTATAATATAACAACTGAGGTATGAGAAATAAAAATTACCAAACGGTGAAACCAGCAACAAAAAGGTGCATTTTTCATAATAGAATCCAACAATATAAAAAATGTGCATTTGTAGTATATCATGTTTCATATAAAAACATCACTTACCCATATAAGAAAGTGACTTAGTAATGAACTGGGTCAAAATTTGAAGGTTATAAAGTGTTTTTGCATATCTTGCCATTAAAGGAGCATGAAATCTTACAGATATGTGATTTATATATGTTGGTTCAGAATTTAACAAAGGATGTAAACTTTTTAGTTCAGAAAGGGGTGCATTATGGTACAAAAACTTAACTTCTAACCTGTGTTTGATTTTCTACAATGTTTCCAAAATTTCACTTTATCAGGTGAAGGCTAATTGATGTCACTGTACAAAAACCAAAATGGAGAAGATAGAAGGATGGACAAAAGTAACACCAAATGCTTTAGTTCCCTAATAACATTCACACAGAAAGTATATCACAAGATCAAGTATGTGTTTCTTTGCTCAGAAAAGCTATTCAATTGCAAAAAATAATTTAGGAAATTCTTTTTCTAAAGTTGGATATGAAAACATCACTTATACCTGAGGATAAGAATGAAATCATCAAGCTTAATCAAACTCTTAAGCACACATTAAAACAGTCATGCTCCTCTCAAAGCAGCTTTTACAAATAAGGAAAGACAACTCTGATTAAATAAAATACATTGCTTTCTAATGGACTTGTTTTCAGTAATAAAGTTATTAAATGATCCACTAGATCAGAAAATATAAGTTAAAGATACAAACCAGATGTGACTTTGAGATGAAGAACAGCAAGAAAAGTGCTGATCCTTTGCTTCTGGTTTTTTCAAATGTGTATACAGATTTTGGCCTTAAATTAATAAAGCATATTCCTTCATGATAATGCTTCTGAAATTATATCATTCAGGAAAATTTCGGACAGGACGTTATTGGACCCTATACAGTAATAAGTAATATCTAACCGAGAAGACCAGACATTTCATGCAATGTATAAGAAAACCTTAACTTAAATCCCAAATATTAAAAAAAAAATTATAAACATGTATTAAAAAAAAACCAAACTTTTCATTGATAATCTTTTCAATTTCTTTTATTCTTAAGACAAATCAGATAAGCACTTTACATCTGGTATAGACACTGACTTTTCTATTGTCAAGGACTGTATGTAGACTCTATATCATATCTGTCTAGTGTTTTTTTTAATAATGTATCAAAATGCATATACTAAAAACACCTGTGCGATAATGGTTAAAACAAGTTTTGAAACTTCCCCCAGGTTGAAACAAAATATTGAAACCTCCAGGAACAAGTGAAATCTTTTGATTTATCAACATTTAGACAAGGAAGTAAAAACTTAGCGGTATATTTATTTAATATGAAATTAAAATCCAAGGACCATATATAAATACTGTCTAAAAAAGAGGGAACTCATTTTCAATTTTATTTTTCTGGAAAAACAATTACATGTATATACAAATTGTTGGTTGATTATTTGCTACAGAGCCTGTTTAGTACAGTTACATTTATTTTCATTGATTTTTTAAAATTTTTGGCTATAATTACCTCCAGGTTGAAGTTAAATCACATTTAATACTTTTTCTTACCTTTAAAGGGGCATTAGCTGTCAAATTCATGATCACTGATTCATAAATCCAAATTGCAAAAAGTCCAAAAGAAACAATTAACAATGCATGGACTTGTTATAATGTATCAGCATTTCGTGCATATTTCAGACTCAACATCATCTAATCAACCATCCAGATGACCTCTAAAGATTGTGGATGGTCACACCAATGGATATATACATAAAATACTGTAAATTAAGAAATTATTGTGTGCATTCATCATTGTAATTTTTGAAGGATGGACAAAATGTGAGATTAATTATTGTGATTTCCGGAAAATCTGCATACATAGATATAGGAAGATGTGGTATGAGTGCCAATGAGACAACTCTCCATCCAAGTAACAATTTATAAAAGTAAACCATTATAGGTCAAAGTACGGCCTTCAACACGGAGCATTGGCTCACACCGAACAGCAAGCTATAAATTTAAAGGGCCCCAAAAATTACTAGTGTAAAACCATTCAAACGGGAAAACCAACAGTCTAATCTATATAAAAACGAGAAACCAGAAACACTTATGAACTACATAAACAGACGACAACTACTGTACATCAGATTCCGTACAGATATATATATATATATATATAGATCTGATATCAGATATCAGAGTGCGATTTTTTATTATTGCGATATTCACTCAGTCGCATTATTCCCAATAATTTCTGAATTGAAAGTTAATATATATAGACAGACAAGCATGTGCAATTGTATTAAGATGATTTTTCTAGGTCTGTTTGATTTTATGTCATTGAATAATAAACTGTTAACACAGAGATATGTCTCACCTTTTTGTACTTTTGATAATGCAAATGTTGAAATTAAAATAGCAATACTTTAACATGTAAGTTATGCAAAACTATTCAAAGTCAATGAACCATGACTGAAGGTACATAGCAAAATAATCTCCATGGAAATGAGATGTGCCAATGCTAATGCAACTGCATACCAAATACCATAGACTTATCATAAGTCGTTCCCTTTCAACAAACCTAAACACAAACATTGACTTGTAAACTATGTAAAAGTTTCAAAGTCAATGAACCATGATGAGGGGGAGGGGCTATATAATCTCCATGGAAACGAGACTTACAAATGACAATAAACTTGCATACCAAATATCATTGACTTAACATTAGTGGTTCATCTTAAACTGATCTAATCACAAACTAATACATGTAAACTAAGCAAAAGTTTCAAAGTCAATAGACCATGACTGAGGGGGCGGGACCAAATATTCTCCATGGAAATGAGATATGCCAATGCTTATACAACTGCATACCAAATATCATTGACTTACCACTAGTGGTTCCCCTTGAACTGACCTAATCAAAAACTAATACATGTAAACTAAGCAAAAGTTTTAAAGTCAATAGACCATGACTGAGGAGACGGAGCCAAATAATCTCCATGGAAATGAGATATGCCAATGCTTATACAACTGCAAACCAAATATCACTGACTTACCACTAGTGGTTCCCCATAAACTGACCTAATCACAAACTAATACATGTAAACTAAGCAAAAGTTTCAAAGTCAGTAGACCATGACTGAAGGGGCAGGGCCAAATAATCTCCATGGAAATGAGATGTGCCAGTGCTAATACAACTGCATACCAAATATCATTGACCAACCACTAGTGGTTCACCTTAAACTAGACCTAATCATTAACTAATACATTGTTGACGCCGCCGCCAACGACGGAAACAGCATACCTATGTCTCGCTTTTTGACTCCGTCAAGGCGAGACAGAAATTGTAAATCATCATTTTACCTGTATATGATTGATTTTCAGTGGGCTGAACCAGTCAAGGAAATGGTTTTTCCTGGTGGCTCCCTTGTTTCACTTTTTGATACTGACATTCTTATCTTTTTAATAAATAAACATGCTTAGCACTTGGGTACCCAATCTGCAGCTATTAGGGTTAAGTTAAAGCTTGTATGAATACAGATTTAAATGAGGTAGAATTATTGACATGCCAGCCAATGATAGATTAACGATGTTTTCAAGATTATTTTGACAAAATTGAACCAAACTGACTGCTAATAGCAAAACCATTTTTTCAATATTCAACTTTTATAAAATGTTTGAAACGAAAAAAATCATACTTTAATTTTTTGTCTGAATCGTAGTTGATGCCCCTTTGAAGCAGTTTTTCTAAATCATAATTCAACAAAATTGTTACAAACCAAAAATTAAAAAAAAAATAAAATATAAGAATATATTGTGCAACACACCAGAAAAACCTAAAAAATCAAAGTGCTTGTGAACATTGAAGGGTAAAGATTGCTTTTACAGTTTTGAAAATTTAAAACATTGAATCGTAATTATCTAGGCAAATTATAAATTTGAAATGGAGTTATCTTCCTTTGTTGATGATAAACCTATCTGTATAACAGATTCATAGGCCATACATTACTTATGAAATTTTTTATAAAAAAAGTTTTTCTTGGAAAGTATGGTAATTCAAATACACATCATATTGTAACTTGAATATTTCAGTATAATATATATCATTAATAAATTGAATGACACTGACCGGATAGGATCTGAAGAATGATCTCACTCACTGTACTATTTTGTTTACTGAAAAACTGTGGAAGAGACAGATATCAGTCAGTACCATAAGGATTTTGATTGCATGTTATGCAATCTTTACCACCAAAACAACCAAAAACCAGCTAAGGTCAACTTTTCCTGAAGGGGAGAGTTTAATCTTTAGTTTTAGTCAAATTCCCAAAATTCATTATCAATGAGTAATATTGTCAGTGTTTAACTATACTGGTGTATTTATAAGTTGTGGTCAATGAATCTAATGTTCTTGTGTATCATCTATCAAAGTATACTGTAAATTCAGAAATTATTGCGTGCATTTATTATTGCGATTTTGTTATGTTAGACTAAAATGCGATTTTGATTTTTGCGATATTGAGAAAAATCCTGTTTAGTTCATATGAAAAATTTCAAAATGCGAGTTTGAATTATTGCGATTATTACCTTGTCGCATTTTTCGCAATAATAAAAACATCGCAATAATTTCTGAATATACAGTAACTGGGCTCTCTCATTACATACAATTCTAAAGAAGACAAAAAATAGTACAGAACAGAAGGAAATAGTAACTAGAGGCTCTCAAGAGCCTGTGTCGCTCACCTGATTCTACTTTGGTTTTGGAAATCATGTAAAAATAGATTAAAATCATAACAGATACCCTAATAATGAGTGAGGCCAAATTTGGTTTCATATTGGTCCTGTAATTTAATAAAAAATCCTGGTGGCCATCTTCAACAGTAAATCGGCAACAAAGTAGCAACACTTAATCAGCACCTCATAAGAAACATTTATGCCATGTTTTGGTTTCATTCCATTCAGTGCACCTCTAGAAGAAGCATTTGTATGTATTTCCCATAGGGTCTTATGTTAAAGGAAGTCCCCCCATTAACGGCCATCATGGATGAAGGATCAGCTTCAAAGTAACAAAACTTAGTCAGCACCTCATAAGGAACATTCATGCCATGTTTGGTTTCAATCCATTCAGTATGTGGTTCTCTAAAAGAAGACATTTGTATGTATTGTCCATAGGGTCCTTTGTTAAACATTGTCCCCATCTGGCAGCCATCATGGATGAAGGATCAGCTTCAAAGTAACAACACTTGGTCAGCACCTCAAAAGGAACATGCATGCCATGTTTGGTTTCATTCCATTCAATGGTTCTCTAAAAGAAAACATTTGTACGTATTTCTCATAGGGTCCTATGTTAAACTAAGTCCTCCGCTGACGGCCATCTTAGATTATGGATCGGCTTCAAAGTAACAACACTTGGTCAGCACCTCAAAAGGAACATGCATGCCATGTTTGGTTTCATTCCATTCAATGGTTCTCTAAAAGAAAACATTTGTACGTATTTCTCATAGGGTCCTATGTTAAACTAAGTCCTCCGCTGACGGCCATCTTAGATTATGGATCGGCTTCATAGTAACAACACTTGGTCAGCACCTCATAAGGAACATTCATGCCATGTTTGGTTTCATTCCATTCAGTGGTTCTCTAAAAGAAGACATTTGTATGTATTTCCCATAGGGTCCTATGTTAAACTAAGTCCCCCGCTGGCTGCCATCTTGGATTATGGATCAGCTTCAAAGTAACAACACTTGGTCAGCACCTCATAAGGAACATTCTTGCCATGTTTGGTTTCATTCCATTCAGTGGTTCTCTAAAAGAAGACATTTGTATGTATTTCCCATAGGGTCCTATGTTAAACTAAGTCCCCCGCTGGCTGCCATCTTGGATGATGGATCAGCTTCAAAGTAACAACACTTGGTCAGCACCTCATAAGGAACATTCTTGCCATGTTTGGTTTCATTCCATTCAGTGGTTCTCTAAAAGAAGACGTTTGTATGTATTTCCCATAGGGTCCTATGTTAAACTAAGTCCCCCGCTGGCTGCCATCTTGGATGATGGATCAGCTTCAAAGTAACAACACTTGGTCAGCACCTCATAAGGAACATTCTTGCCATGTTTGGTTTCATTCCATTCAGTGGTTCTCTAAAAGAAGACATTTGTATGTATTTCCCATAGGGTCCTATGTTATACTAAGTCCCCCGCTGGCTGCCATCTTGGATGATGGATCAGCTTCAAAGTAACAACACTTGGTCAGCACCTCATAAGGAACATTCTTGCCATGTTTGGTTTCATTCCATTCAGTGGTTCTCTAAAAGAAGACGTTTGTATGTATTTCCCATAGGGTCCTATGTTAAACTAAGTCCCCCGCTGGCGGCCATCTTGGATTTTGGATCGGCTTCAAAGTAACAACACTCGGTCAGCACCTCATAAGGAACATTCATACCATGTTTGGTTTCATTCCATTCAGTGGTTCTCTAAAAGAAGACATTTGTATGTATTTCCCATAGGGTCCTATGTTAAACTAAGTCCCCCGCTGGCTGCCATCTTGGATTATGGATGGGCTTCAAAGTATCAACACTCTGTCAGCACCTCATAAGAAACATTCATGCCATGTTTGGTTTCATTCCATTCAGTGGTTCTCTAAAAGAAGACATTTGTATGTATTTCCCATAGGGTCCTATGTTAAACTAAGTCCCCCGCTGGCGGCCATCTTGGATGATGGATCCGCTACAAAGTAACAACACTTGGTCAGCACCTCATAAGGAACATTCATGCCATGTTTGGTTTCATTCCATTCAGTGGTTCTCTAGAAGAAGTTCAAAATGTAAAAAGTTAACGCCGACGACAGACGCCGGACGACGGACGCCAAGTGATGAGAAAAGCTCACTTGGCCCTTCGGGCCAGGTGAGCTAAAAAGGAAATGTTAGATATGGTAGCCTTCAATAATTCATTAATCCTTAAAGCTTCTAGGGTGTTTGCCTCTCGACCTGTTTGAGGCTTTTGGTCCAGTACCATGGAAACCACTTCCGTGTACATTGTCAACAGAATCTTGTTACACCAATCGATATGTAATGTAAGTCAGGGTACTATGCACAGGTATAAAACTATAAATAGCTAGTTGGCTTTTGGTAGAAACCTAACCAATTTTCAATATTTCCAAATAAAATAAAATGCTTCGCTGGGGCGCAGCTTGATACGACCGCAGAGGTCGAACCCTGAACAGTTGGGGCAATTATGGACACAACATTCAAGCTTGATACAGCTCTGAATTTGGATTGTTATTAAATATTTGACACAGCATAGGTTTCTGACACAGAAAGAATGTGGTCTAAGAACTTGATTTTTTTTAATTTACCTATTATGGTCCAATGTCCAAAATCAAAATACATGGTTAGATTCAGCATATCAAAGATCCCCATATATTCAATTTTTGTTAAAATCAAACAAAGTTTAATTTTGGACCCCAACTTGGACAAACTTGAAAACTGGGCCCATAATCAAAAATCTAAACACATGTTTAGATTCAGCATATCAAAGAACCCCAAGAATTCAATTTTTGCTAAAATCAAACTAAGTTTAATTTTGGACCCTTTGGACCTTAATGTAGACCAATTTAAAAAACGGGACTTAAAATTAAAAATCTTAATACACGGTTAGATTTGGAATATCAAAGAACCCCAATAATTCAATTTTTGATGAAATCAAACAAAGTTTAATTTTGGACCCTTTTGACCTCAATATGAACCAATTTGATAGCGGGGCCCACAAATAAAAAATCTAAATTCATGGTTAGATTCAGCATATCAAAGAACCCCATATATTCAATTTTTGTTGAAATAAAAAAAAGTTTAATTTTGGACCCCAACTTGGACCAACTTGAAAACTGGGCCCATAATCAAAAATCTAAACACATGTTTAGATTCAGCATATCAAAGAACCCCAAGAATTCAATTTTTGTTAAAATCAAACTAAGTTTAATTTTGGACCCTTTGGACCTCAATGAAGATCAATTTAAAAAAACGGGACCCAAATTAAAAATCTAAAAACACGGTTAGATTTGGCATATCAAAGAACCCCAATAATTCAATTTTTGATGAAATCAAACAAAGTTTAATTTTGGACCCTTTTGACCTCAATATGAACCAATTTGATAACGGGGCCCACAAATAAAAAATCTATATACATGGTTAGATTCAGCATATCAAAGAACCTCATATATTCAATTTTTGTTGAAATCAAACAAAGTTTAATTTTGGACCCCAATTTGGACCAACTTGAAAACTGGGCCCATAATCAAAAATCTAAATACATGTTTAGATTCAGCATATCAAAGAACCCCATATATTCAATTTTTGTTGAAATCAAACAAAGTTTAAATACTGGACCCTATCTTGGACCAACTTTAAAACTGGGCCCATAATCAAAAATCTGAACACATGTTTAGATTCAGCATATAAAAGAACCCCAAGAATTCAATTTTTGTTAAAATCAAACTAAGTTTAATTTTGGACCCTTTGGACCTTAATGTAGACCAATTTAAAAAAACAGGACCCAAAATTAAAAATCTAAATACACGGTTAGATTTGGAATATCAAAGAACCCCAATAATTCAATTTTAGATGAAATCAAACAAAGTTTAATTTTGGACCCTTTTGACCTCAATATGAACCAATTTGATAACGGGGTCCAGAAATAAAATATCTAAATACATGGTTAGATTCAGAATATCAAAGAACCCCATATATTCAATTTTTGTTGAAATCAAACAAAGTTTAATTTTGGACCCCAATTTGGACCAACTTGAAAACTGGGCCAAAAATAAAAAATCTAAATACATGTTTAGATTCAGCATATCAAAGAACCTCATATATTCAATTTTTGCTAAAATCAAACAAAGTTTAATTTTGGACCCTTTGGACCTTAATGTAGACCAATTTGAAAACTGGACCCAAAATTAAAAATCTAAATACACTGTTAGATTCGGCATAACAAATAAATAAATGTGATCAAAGATTTTACAAATCTAATGTGCCATACTGTGCAATTAAAGATTACTTCTTGAAATTTTTCAATATTTGAAATTTAAAAAAAATAAAATTTGAAGAATAATTCTTTTTAATTTCTGAAATCTGAAATGAGAAAAAATTGATCCCCCCACAATTTCTTTTAACCCCCCCCCTTTTTTCCCCAAAAAAATTCTTTCCCTCAAGATATGGTCATAATCTCAATTCAAATTTCCAATGGAGTTGGCAACCATAATTACCCATTTAAATTTACCATAGTGCTAACTTAATCTATTTTATAATAGAATTAAAAATATAGTGTCAAATCTTTCATATGGATTTTTTTGTTAAAAAAAAAGATGCAACATTTGCAGATATTTTTACTGGTCTTCCTTTAGTTATGCATTTCTTTAAACATAATTTAAAAGCAGTGTAAGGGAAGTAACCAAAACGTTGTATTTGGATTACCTCCCTTACACTGTTTTAAATTATCTTTATTGTTCATTAACCATTACTTTATACATAATTTAAAAGCAGTGTAGGGGAGATAATTTCAATGATGTATTTGATTTATCTCCCTTACACTGCTTTAAATTATGTTTTGTACTAAAGTATTTGTCCATTAACCAGGACAACCTTGTTTTTCCCCCTTTTTTGCCCCTAATTCCTAAACGGTTTGAGCCATAACCCTCCAAAGCAAATCCTAACCATCCCTTTCTGGTATGGAAACTTGTAGTATAATTTCAGAGAGATCCATACACCGTTCCACAGTTATTGTCTGGAAACTAGAAAATGCTTATTTTTGGCCCCTTTTTGGCCCCTAATTCCTTAACTGTTGGTACCATAACCCCCAAAATCAATCCCAACCTTCCTTTTGTGGTATTTAACCTTATGGTCAAATTTCAAAAAGATCCATTCACTTAAACTAAAGTTAGAGTGCGAAAACCAATGTGTCTTCGGCCGACGACGACGTCGGACGACGACGACGACGCCAACGTCATACCAATATACGACCACAAAATTTTTTTGCGGTCGTATAAAAATTGAATGTCTACCATGTCTACAGATAAATATATCCCAGCCCTGAAACTGTAAATATTCGAAATAACCTAAAATATGTGGTGCACACTTTTAAATAACCTGCTACACGGGTTATTCAGTTTTTTTATGTTATTTCTTCATAGACAGAAAAAATATTACAATCATTCCTTAAATATGAAAATATATAAATTCCATATATATCATTATAAAAATATCTAAATTCAATATCATTATAAAGTTACCAATGCATGATTATATTAACATGACATATTAAATGTACAATTGATGAACATTCGGTATTTTTAATATATATTCTAAATTGTGTATACATGTACATGTACATGTTATACAAAAACCAATCTTCAGGATTAATGAAAAAAAGCCCTGATCAAGAACTGAAAAAAAACCACTACTTTACCAATTGTTCAACTTTTTTTTCCTAGGAAAGATTTTTATGACTAATTAACAAGAAATAAAATCATTCAAATTAGACACTTTGATTTATTCAATTTAAGCAGACTGATTTATGGAACAGCACTTAAATTACACAAACTTAATTTAAGACACATTTTACACAATAATTTAACAAAAATTAATAAATCAATGATAATTTCCCAGTAAACTAGACAAATATGTACTTGCGGTTTGCATGAATATAGTTCCACGAACATTAGATTTAAGTAAACTTCAAAGTTAAAAGTACAAGTTGTAATTGTTGTGTCTCAAAGACACATTTGATGCCCCCGTCATATTTATGATTTATTCCTTATTGAAGGACAATTTATAGTCCTTATTTGTTTGGAACTTTATCACTCATGTTTTGCAAAGTTAAAAGGAGGGAAAAATGTAAATGTTAATGATACAAAATGTACATGGTGCCATACCCAGTTAACAACTGTTCTTGGTGGCACTAACGTGAAAACACTAACTGAAAATTATATTTAGCAGATGAAAATTCTCCATGAATGTATTTTTTAACATTGTGTATTAACAAATGTAAATCAACTGCACTTAGTCAAGGGGGCCTAAAAATGACAACATCCTTTCATTTGTGGAAGTATAGAAAAACTTAAAATTCTGACAATATTCACATCCCTTAGTTATATTTTGTACATGTATGTACAAAAAGATTAGCACACACCTTTAGTACATGTATATGTACTTAATCCTGCATAGTATAGTGGTTCTAGCTTAAAAACTACAGGAGGAATCAACAAAACTAACCATGTACCCTGCACTGCATAATTTTGAGCATCTCCTACTAAGTGTGCATAAATTGCCACCTAAAAGGATTTTCATAATTAAAACTTGATGAAAATCAATTTTTATTATGCCACTCCCTTCCAAATCTGATATATATTCATTTGAAAGTGCACAGTCCATGTCTGAGCCCTAGGTTATCTAATTACCACTCCTTCCCTACAGAGTTATCTAATTACCACTCCTTCCCTACAGAACACAGCAATGAACATGGCAATTATCTTATTCTTGATAGGATTTGTGCAATAGTCATTTATATCACCTTCTTTAGGATTGTAAGTGTGCTCGTTCATAGAATTTTAATTCACCAATCATTTCACTGGATACATTTAGACAGTTTGTATTCTTCAGGAATAATCTATACCAACAATACATTCCAAAATTTTGAGCCATTTAATTGATTGATTTTCTAGTGTTTAACACCTATTTCTTGGTGGCCAGTTTTTACTGGTGCAGGAAGCTGGAGTGACTGGAGAGAACCATCAAACTTAAACAGGAAAACTGGCAATCCTAGATAATTGAGATTGGAATCTAACACATCTCCCACACTTCAGTGTAGACAGACTAGAGTCAAAACATTTACTAAATTTTATCATCGGTACAAGGACATCATTTGTAAATATAAATCAACATGCAGACATCTTATAGGTTCAGGTATTTCACATCCAATCTTTTATGGTAATATTCTATACAAAGCATGTTGGCATGATACGGGTTATGTTCTTCTATAACCAGTTGTTGGCGTGATACGGGTTATGTTCTTCTCTAACCAGTTGTTGGCATGATACGGGTTATGTTCTTCTCTAACCAGTTGTTGCCATGATACGGGTTATGTTCTTCTATAACCACTTGTTGCCATGATACGGGTTATGTTCTTCTCTAACCAGTTGTTGCCATGATACGGGTTATGTTCTTCTCTAACCAGTTGTTGCCATGATACGGGTTATGTTCTTCTCTAACCAGTTGTTGCCATGATACAGGTTATGTTCTTCTCTAACCAGTTGTTGCCATGATACGGGTTATGTTCTTCTATAACCAGTTGTTGGCATGGTACGGGTTATGTTCTTCTATAACCAGTTGTTGGCATGATACGGGTTATGTTCTTCTATAACCAGTTGTTGGCATGATACGGGTTATGTTCTTCTATAACCAGTTGTTGGCATGATAAGGGTTATGTTCTTCTATCACCAGTTGTTTGCATGATACGGGTTATGTTCTTCTCATATATTTATAAAGAATAAAGAGCAAAGAAAAATGCCCTAAAAAATTACAGAATACAGAAATGAAGGACCCCCCCCCCCCCATCCAGACCTTCATTCAGAGAACAGACCTGTGTTTCTGATTATTTTCCCCAAAAACACATCTCTGACCTCTCATACTCTAGTACAAATCAGAAAACAGCTTTTGCCATGGGGACTTGTCTACAGGTCAAATACATATAGAGTTTATAGACCCTTATTGTCTAGGCTCATTTCTATCCAAAAAATATGAATATACCTTACCAGGTGCAGACCCAGGATTTGATGTTTAGGGGATGTATCCTGAGAATCAGAAATAGGATGATCTTTAATATTGTGAAACAAAATTGGCATAATTTTACCTTTATTACATTTTGGAGGGGGAAGCCGGCGCACAAGGCGCTTGAGTATAGGATATTTGTTTACCACAAACCTCACACTTCTAAGCTTGTCTTACCTTGTTTTTGTTGATGTGTTTAGTAGGGATTGATTGATGTATCAGACTTCATAAATTCACACAAAATAGTCAAAACAAGATAAGATGAGTATAATAGTGTTTAAAGTATGTGGTATAATGTATACAAATAGAAAATTGAATAATCAGTGGAAACAACAACAAAAAACAATATCCAATTCACGTATCCAAGTACCTGTTCTACTATCATTTGTTAAGAACAGTATGGGTAAACGTTTAGAAATGCATGTATGTAGATGTTAACAGTCTGATCTGTACTGTATGCAGCACTGTGAACCTCGAAAATACTGTTACATTCTGTCCATACACGGCATATTAATAGAGCTTGTTACTTAACAGTCTATGCCGCCTACAATTTCAGAGTGTCTTACAAACAGACAAACTGATAACGAGTGTGGTAAAGGTTTATTTTCGTGCAACGTGATAGTTGTTTTTTTATTTCACGTTCAACGTGTTTTTACTTTTTTATTTGACGTTCAGTCGTGTAAGACAGGTGCCTTGTTCAATGTGTTCTGCTTATTTAATTTTATGTGCACCATGATTTTCAAATGCTCATTTTGCGTGCTCGGTATTTTTCAAATAAAATTCAAACACTAGGCAGGGATCTCAAGAAAAAATGGCTTCAATTTTATTTTTTGATAAAGGGGAAAGTCCTTTGATGTTGTTCTTTGTCGATTTTGGAGCTTCCAAGATATAAGTACTGGTTTCAAATCTAAATTAATTCGCCGTTTCAGAATCTAATGCATTCTGGGTAATATTTCAAAAAACGTACACCAAAACGTTGTGATTGGTTTAAAACGGGATAAACAATAGAAATTCAACCAATGATGTAATGTTATTTTCATTTTGGTGTACGAACAATGAGATTACCCATAGGTCCTTTAGATTCTGAAAAGGCAAATTGCTAAGCTATTCTATATAATCGGCCATCTGTAATGACTCAATTATCAAAACAATCATAAATGTATACTAAATGGGGAATATCAAGCAGAGACATATGTCTCTGTATCAAGTAAAACAGAGAGTTTACATATACAGGAAGGAGCCTCCTCATGGGGTTTTTGATTATGTGATTACTTGGCCGTTTTTGTAGTGGTTATTTGATTACCAGACCAAATATTTCATGATTATTTGATAATCTAGGAGTGTATTTTTCGTTATTTGATTATCTTGTTTAAAAAAATAATTAATGATTATGTGATTATATTGGCAAAAAAAATTTGATTATGTGATTACCTGGACACCCCCATGACTTGATGAGGGGCCTCAGGAAGACAGTGAATCAGTCACAAAAGGTTCACATCAAAGTTTTATTTATCCTGCAACGTTCATGACAGAAATTATTTCAAGTTCAACGTGAAATTATGTTTATTTCACGTTTTTTTCCGTGCAAGCACCCCCCTTTAACATCCTCGATAACGATTGTCCAAAGCACTGTTGTTTTATAAACCACAGGCTAGCATATTTATGGCTTCTCATGTTTCAATGTATATACCTGACTCTCATTAAAAGCTGGTTTAGTTGTCCTGGTAAACTTTTCTTCGACTTGTTATTTAGTTTAGACTCTTCTTGCCTCGTTCACCTAGCTGTTCGCCGAGATACCGGAATTCATGTGATGTCACTATATGGGGGTTTCCCTTCTCAAATTAACTTCTTCGATAGTCTCACCTGATGACGTCAAATTCGATTGTTACCTGTTTGTCGGATTTCTAAAATTAAATTCAACTCGTGACATTTGTTTTCAGATCGGCCAATAAAAATGCTTCGATTTATAATGTCCAACTTTCTAAATATACACCAAACATATAGCTCAATCTGCTATATCACTAGTATTATATGTATCTGGTATGACTTATCAAGGAATTGTATATTTAAATAAACCATAAATCTTCTGGTTTTTTTTATATATTTTGGTTTGCTTTGGGTTTTTTCCGGGGGGTATTAATGCCCCCTATTTCCACGAAAAGGGGGCATTAATTCAAGATTGAGAGTCAACAGAAAGTTTCTTCTTCCTGTATGCTGTTGAAAAACATATTTTGTATTTTAATAAAGTCGAGAATTTTTTTTTATTGTTTTTTAAGAAAAACATGTCCCCCACAAACTATGAATGATCGGTATCTTATATATGTACAGCACTAACAATTTAAAGGCCAACATTAAAACAGTAAACTTTCTACGAAGTTTTTCTAAATGATGTAAAGGTTAGTCGATGAAAAGGTATATACCGAGGGGCTTTTATTATACGATTTTATAACTACATCATGTTACATAAATATCATAGATTAAAAGGATATAGGTAAGACTAGAGAGTATTTAGACAATAGGAAAAGATAACCGGATTATAAACTACGTCATGTAAATATACATGTAATTAGCACATACAAAACCTTTCCATTAGATTAAAATAGCTTAAAATGAACGAACAACAGACAGAAAGAAAATATCAAACTGATGAATTGAATGAAAGTAAACAACAGAACAATTACTCAAATTTACCGGAGACATATATACACATATACATATAAATACAGAGACATATATACACATGTGTATATATGTCTCTGAATTTACCTAGAGAATAATAAAGTGGCAACTTTTCATTATCTCATTTCTAAAGATTATATACGGAATCGCGAGAGGGATATCATGAAATATATTCTTTATTCCAAAAGCAATACAGCTTATAGGTATCAATATTATATTAAAATATACCTTTTTCTCTTTTTTGGTCTGTTGGAAAATGTTGTTTGTGCTGTATTTAGACCCCTCTACTAAGAAATTTGTTTTGCATGCACACGTATAAAAATTGTGGTTTTTATCCAACGCAATCATAGGTTTGAACGTTGTTTTCAATTTAGACTTGTTTATATTTTTTCGTTTGGGCTTGTATTATATTTGCCTTCGGGTTTATATGATCCGTTCAACCTATTTCGACTCTTTCAAAATTCAAGAGTCTATCCTAAATTGAGGTAAATTATATGGCCTTCCAAATACCGTTTCGATTCCTAACATCACTGAAGAGACATTAATTGTCGAATCCGGATATGGTGTACAAAATTTTGCACATCATGTTTGTGGTATACCATCTTTTCCGCAAGTTTATTGTTTTCTGTTTGGTAATAAATTAATTATAAGATCCATTTTGTTACATCTTGTGATCCGTTTATTTGGCAATCGTCAATGGCAGTCAGCAGGGTTTAAGAACATCAGTTGTTCCACCTGCTAGTCAAATGCGTTTTGTTAAAATATACTTTTTCACTTTTTTGTTCTTTTGGAAAATGTTGTTTGTGCTGTATTTAGACACCTCTACTAAGAAATTTGTTTTGCATGCACAAGTATAAAAATTGCGGTTTTTATCCAACGCAATCATAGGTATGAACGTTGTTTTCAATTTAGACTATTTTATATTTTTTCGTTTGGGTTTGTATAATATTTGCCTTCGGGTTTATATGATCCGTTCAACCTATTTCGACTCTTTCAAAATTCAAGAGTCTATCCTAAATTGAGGTAAATTATATGGCCTCCCAAATACCGTTTCGATTCCTAACATCACTGAAGAGACATTAATTGTCGAAATCCGGATATGGTGTACAAAATTTTGCACATCATGTTTGTGGTATATCATCTTTTCCGCAAGTTTATTGTTTTCTGTTTGGTAATAAATTAATTATAAGATCCATTTTGTTACATCTTGTGATCCGTTTATTTGGCAATCGTCAATGGCAGTCAGCAGGGTTTAAGAACATCAGTTGTTCCACCTGCTAGTCAAATGCGTTTTGTTAAAATATACTTTTTCACATTTTTGTTCTTTTGGAAAATGTTGTTTGTGCTGTATTTAGACACCTCTACTAAGAAATTTGTTTTGCATGCACACGTATAAAAATTACGGTTTTTATCCAACGCAATCATAGGTTTGAACGTTGTATTCAATTTAGACTTGTTAATATTACATTAAATATAGTAAACATCACATAGTACAATATAGCTGGGACTATGTCAATATATAATATCCCAGAATTTAGTAATTCATTAATACAATTCATACAATTTAAAACAAATCTAGGAGCATGATATTAATTGATATAATTCAACAATCTTGAAGTATGATATACACATTCAGCAATTACTTTTTGTTTCGCCAATACATAAATACTTCCTAAAATTATTAAGTTCTTTTATATTAAGAACAGATAACAATTGTATAAGTTTAAATACTGATGGATTTCTCCAATAATAAGGTTTTATGTACTTCATACGAATATCTTTATATCTAATACGTTCCAAAATAAAATGATATTCATCCTCAACAGAATTACATATTCTAGCGTTTCAATCTAATTAAAATATAGATCTCGGATTTCGTTATACTACGTTATTTTTAATTAGATTGATTTCGTTATACTACGTTTTATTATATACTTAGTAGTAAATACAGATAAATTGTATACATGTGTAATACAATGACTACAATCATTGGCAAGCGTGCTGTATCAGCCACCCGTGATGATATCGATATCAGCACGGTTGCAAAGGCTTTATCACACCTTTAATCTATATGACGTCACGTCATCGATTGCAGTCACTGTTGCAAAGGCATTTATCAAACCCCTAATCTGTATGACGTCAAGTCAAACCTCTAATCTCTATGACGTCATTTCAACCCCCTTATCTGTATGACGTCATGTCACATTAAACACATTTACGTGAGGTATATGTATATATATAATAAAGTGTATATGATATGGCTTTTTCAATATCACACACCGTATCAACCCTCAACGAATATAATCCCTCGAGCAGAACTCTTGGAATTATATTGCTGTCTCGGGTTGATACCGCGGATGTGATATTGAAAAAGCCATATGATATTCTCTATATACTACATAACGAAATCCGAGATCTATATTTTAATTAGATTGCTAGCGTTTCTGTTTGTATTTAAAAACCTTCCAAATTATTTCAATGTTCAAGTTCTGCGCATGTAAACGGTATTTGCTTATTAAAGGTTGATATATCTAAAATTAACATGTCTTCTAAGCTAAAACCGGCGCGGGACGTTTGCGCTTTTTTAATGGACATATTTGCACTTCAATTTATAGGACATTTGCGCTTTTACAATATTTGCTTCTTATGACTTCCCTCTGTCACGGAATAGACGTTCCTTCATAATATAAGTTCCAAATGGAAACAATATTCTGGAATATTATTTCCACTGGAGTAAATATTATAGTAAATGTTCCCAACGGAATAAATGGTATAGAATATTTGTTCCAACATGAACAGATATTATGACATTGTTTATAACAAAAGTGGAACTTCTGTTAGGCGGAACAAATATACGTTGACATCTCCCCTTTGAGGACCGGCAGGTTTGACCTTATGGTTAAAAGTTAAATAGTCATTCCATAGCACATTCGTGTTTAAAAGTCATTTCATAGCACATTGATATAGTTATAAATATATAGCTAAAAGTAAACATCATAAAGACGTAACTAAAAGACACGTATAGTCATCACAAGTCAGTTTTTGCTTGATATCTGAAGTCCAAAGAATGAACAATTTTGCTCTTGTAATCTGTCCTGACTGGTATTTCGCCCTCATTTCAAATACATATTCTAGTCTCAATGATAAAAACCTATCGTGACATATACATGTTTTCCCTTACATGTCTCTTTAACTTTAAACTCTATGTTTAAGACTGTGTCAATGTGAACTAACACGGCTGATAATCTACACACGCAGAACAATCGGTTCTGCAATGAAAACAGTGAGAGGATTTTCCGGTTATGCTTGAGTGGAGTAATCAGTGGCGGATACAGAGGGGGGCGTAGATGGCGTACGCCCCCCCTTTTGCTTGCACTTTTTTTTTTTTTTTTTTTTTTTGTAAAATGATTAATCAGACTAGACTTCGTGAACTTTGTCATTTCCCGTGTATTTAATTTTTATGCGACAATTCTTGACTTATAAAGATATTTTTCGCTCGTATTTACTGTAATATATTATTAATAATGTCAAAGTCATGTGATTCTCTACGGTGGAGTTGACCAGTTCGTCGAAAAAATCGTCATTCAGTCATTTTGAAATTCAAATTACAGTAACACATTGCTTAGGCTGAGGATGACAAACATGACGCCTTCAAAGCGACAAAGTATTTCACAATTCCACCCAACAGAAAGTAATACTCTATTACACTCTCATAAAAAAAAGTTCCACAGCAATATTATTTACCTACGAAAACATGTTTAACCCCACACGCCCCAGCCCATTAATAACATTGCTGAATAGTGATCCCCAGTCAGTAAGCTCTAGATATAGATTTAAAGTCTAAGGTATGGACCATTTGATCTGAGGGGGCAATCTGAGATATTTTAGAGAAAAAATTCTGACCCTGATTTTTGCCTTAAACAAAAATTCTGGCCGTATCTGGATTGAAAACAATAATCTTGTCCACTTTTTTGCTATTAGAAAAAAATATTTTCAACAGAATTATTTAGCATTAAATGAACATGATAAATAAAAAACGGGCGTAATTTTTTTTTTGGGAGGGGGGGGGGGGGTTGCATGTGAATCCTATATCTGACCGGAATGTCTGTTTCGCCGAACTGATATACTGAATACTTTTTTCAAGGCCCGACTGCAACCAGCCTGCTGTGTGTGGCCTATATGTCTCCATGTGTCGACCGTCATTCACAACTTCATTGTCATTTCCGACTCATTCGTAGCCTTTGGTTGATTTGGAACCCCTCACTTCCCTTGTTGGGTGAAACATTTCAACCAAACATTTGGATGAAAATTGCTTGTTTGTCTTTCTTCGTGTCGGTCGTATTGTGAATTTCATTGAATAGCCGTATATCTTGTTTACAACAAGAAATCTGTGAGGTTATGCTAACTAACCATACAACAAACGAGAATTTTCCATGTCCATTTTTTACTGACAAATCCCACATCAAATATATTAATTAGTACATAGCTTTGGATCCATCTAATCATTTCATAATAGACAATTGATGGAGAGAATACGGCACCAAAAATGTCCAACCCCTACACTTTAACTATAAAATGCATTTTACACTTATTTTATATTTTTTAGCCAAAAAAAGGTCCAAAAATATTTTCGCCTCGCTCCGCTCCGCGAACTTTAATACTACGCCCCCCTTTCCAAAATCCTGGATCCGCCCCTGGTAATTGTCACCGCTTCAAAAGGTATGTACATTTCTAAATCGTAATTTTCTAATTCAACTGATCAAAATATTGCAAATCGGAGAATGCTATGCTGTGGTGAATACTTGAACGAAGAGACACATGTATCATTTACTGTTGTGCATGGAGTAAAACTCCTACAAAAACAATCGTCCCACGAGTAATTGCCGATATAAGTGACATTTAAATTTTGAGATGGTTCTATAAACAGACCTACAAATTCAGATTTAGTTTTTTTTTTTATGTCAACGGGATTGAATGTCGTTTTGGGCGGCGTGTACGCTGTCCGAGGTTAATAGACGTCTTAATAAATCTAAAATCTGCCAATTTTCATTATTTCATGCGTGAGGGGATCGGTTCTGAGTGAGGACATCGTGAATGCGTGAGGGGAAGTGCAATCATATCTTTATATCGAACAATGAAACAATCACTTCAAAGAAAGGCTAGTAACTTGCATAGTTTTATTGAAGTTCATACTAAATATAAATTGACAATTGAAATGGAAATGGCTACAACGTAAATATAAGTGGTTTAGATTTATGATTGACTATGTTTTTTTTCTCGTGTGCATGTATTTAGACTTTAATCGATGTTTTAGATGGATAGAATACGCCACCATTGCCTGCAGTGTGATAAGTAATATACTCAACGTTCAGAGCTGAACTTCCATGTAAAGCTGGTACATGAAAACACACTAGACACAACGTGCAGCTAAAATGTTTGCACTTCCCCTCACACATTCACGATGTCCTCAAACAGAACCGATCCCCTCACGCATGAAATAATGAAAATTGGCAGTTTTTAGATTTATTAAGATGTCTTTTAACAACGGACAGCGTACACGCCGCCCAAAACGACATTCAATCCCTTTGACAGAAAAAAAACTAAATCTGAACTTGTAGGTCTGTTAATAGAACCATCTCAAAATCGAAATGTCACTTTTTTCGGCAATTACTTCGTGGGACGATTGATTTTGTAGGAGTTTTACTCCATGCACAACAGTAAATGATACATGTGTCTCTTCGTTCAAGTATTCACCACAGCATAGCATTCCCCGATTTGCAATATTTTGATCAGTTGAATTCGAAAATTGCAATTTAGAAATGTACATACCTTTCGAAGCGGTGACAATTACTCCACTCAAGCATAACCGGAAAATCCTCTCACGGTTTTCATTGCAGACACGATTGTTCTGCGTGTGTAGATTACCAGCTGTGCGGCTATAGGTAAAAAGCGGAATTGTCTGGTCGATTTAATACAGGTGTATCAACATTTAAAGCGTAAATGTCCATAGTGGTTGGAGCGCAAATGTCCTATCGTGTTACAGGTAAAAAAGCGCAAACGTCCTGTGCTCGATAAAACTGCAATCCATGACTGTCATATACATATATTTGTAAAACTGACATTTAGAAGACTCCTAAAAATGACGTTGCTTCAGATATAAATCTACCAGTAACATGCTGTTTGATATCAACTATAAAAAATCTACATTTAAAACATTTTGTGTCAACCATACATTACTTAAGCCATTATAACATAATAATGCTCTTATTTTACATGACTATTTCAATTTATTTTTACTTTTTACATTACTAGCTTCCAGCATTTCTGCATAACAATTTTTCAAAATACAATTGTCAGTTTTTAACAATTTACACCAATATTTCACCATTTTACAGTACCTCTGCACATACAATAGAACTCTACCGAGTTCAAAATACATCATGTAATTTGTAGTACTCTTTTTTACTTTCAAAATCCTGATATCCTCTTTAAAAGATAAAATCCTGATATCCCCACACTTCACTACCACAATTCACTATGCTTGAAACATATGTATCAAATAAAGACAGTTTTATAGTGTTCAGGCAGGATTGTTACCTTAGTGCCCTGTCTAAAATTCATCATAATCTAAGCAATTAATCACGAAATCAGATAATTTGTCTCCAATTGAAAGGGTGTCGTTAATGCATTTTTATAAAGATCAAATTTTATTTGACAACTTATTTTATGGAGGAAGAATGTTTTTCTTTTTTCATTCGTCCTAAAAATGTCAAGTTTCAACAACCTGTTTGCAGGGATATCCAAAATAGTTAATACGAATTTGTACAAGTAGGAGTTATGGTCTATGACTGGATTTTCAAGACAAGTTTTGTTTCAAGGGATATTCAAAGGTTGGGTCAAGTGTGGTAGGTAAATTTAATTGAGTGTGAAATCCGAATGGAAAATAATCGTATATTAAAACAGATGCACAGAAAACGTTATTATTTTGTTAAAGTAATCAATGCAAAACGTGTGCAAAGCAAATATTTAAAATGATACAAAAAAGGTGCTAAGACAACACAACACAACACAACACAACCCAAACTACTTGTGCAACTCTTCGATTCAGATGAATCTGTTTTGTAGCAGATTTTGTCAATACAAGATTTAAGTCTCCGAGGGTACCATTTGCCCGATAGCCAGCGCTTCTAACAAAGGCTGCAACTCACTTGACAAAATTGACTTTAGAAGATGTTGGCTGTTCTATTAAGGCCCGTTTCGTTTTATTATCTCAGACGTTACATTTATTGCTTTCAAATGTTTATGTGTGAATATTCCTGATGAAAGTAAATCCAAAAAAAGCGCTTCGAACGCATGAAATTTATAAAGTATTATTTTGTTCATTGCTTCCCAAAATTGTGATCAGATATTGATGAAGATTATTCTAAAAACGAGCGTTGTGTGAAGGAAATCATATCATTTGCCCTTTGAACAAAAAGAACTATGAAGCTGACGGGAAGGGACATGAGAGCAGGTCAATGGTTGAGACGTAGTTGTCATTTATGTATCGCTTGATGATGATATAGCAATGATTACGAAGTTGACATTTGTTCTAATTGAGGATATTTATCAAATTCTTACAACTGCTTTCTGGATTTAAAAGATATTTATTGTGGACGATACGTTTTTGTCTTAACTGAGCATGATTATACTGCTAGACACAGCCACTGTTTTAGCACAAGGCTTATATTTTCGTACACCAGACGGGGTTTTCGTCTTTTCAAGACTTATTTGTGGTGCTTGATTGAAACACATCAAATAAAAGTCTGCTTTGTATTAAACGTTATCACGAATTACAATGAATTATGATAACGAATTTAATTCGTAATTACGAAATATAGAAACTGTTTTCTTTTTTTAAGTTTGTTATCACAACTTTAATCTGTTATAACGAATTCTTCAATTCGTGATAACGATTTAAATTCGTGATTGCGAATTCAAATATGTATTTTTGTTAGGTTCTAAATGGGATTCTGTAGATATGAACAACGTGCTGAAATTGAATGAAAATGAGGTAAATGTCGATGAGACCTTAAAAAGCATATCCAAATAAAGTTCCCATGTAGTCACAATCAACTTCCCTTACTTGCAGCTCTAGATCCACTACTGATGCAATATTTCATTGAACAATAATATTATAGATAGAAATTGTATGCATGTAATTTTTGTTATAAAGAATAAAAGTATTGAGCTAGTTTGGGGAGAGGGAGTTGAAATAATCATGTCTTTGGAAAAGGGAGAGGGGGTCTTGAATTTATTTTCCTTCTTCAAGGTGGAAACTTGAAAGAAAAAAACCAAGAGACATTCAAATGTTTCCTCCCAGGTCTCACAATGAAAGAAAATTATCAGTGCCTTTGGTTAAAAGTGAAAGTAATTCAAAATACAAATTTTGTTTAATGTACGGATATGCATGAAGATCTGCAATGTTGGATGTGAAAAAAGTTATAAATTCCTGGGTGTAGGTTGATTCATATGATTCATATCTATTTGTCTAGCAGTTTAACTATCTGTCTACTGTGTTGGGTTTATAAAAACTTCTGGCTGTTCTGGCAACGACAGTTGTAAACAAAATAGACACGGACCTAATGTAGACAGAACAATTGTGCAACAGTAGATGACATCCAAACTATATCATGCAAAATAAGTACAGTTATTTGTAATCTTTGTAACTGTCAACATTCCTGTTATTCATAACTACTGTACTTAAAAGCGATTTAGTCAGTAGTGTCTGAACAAAATTATTGACCGATGGGATGTGTCTATGTGTAAATTCATTAGTGACATATTATAGTTCTTCAGATACCAGAATAGTCGTCTGATCTGTAATTGTACATATTGTGTACTATTCCCGACTGTGACATTTTGACTGAATGTGGATTTGCATGGCGACTGATACATGGAAGGTAGGAGACGCTGATCAAGTCGACGAACCGGTCTATTTTTATTTTGGAGTTCATGCGATTCCCTTAATTTTAGTTTTTTGCCTTGATTTTCATCTTCTTAATCGCTTTTTGAGATTCGGACATCGGTAAAAAAAGAGGCGAAAGATACAAAGGGATACTCAAACTCATAAGTCGAAAACAAACTGACAATGCCATGGCAAAGAACAAAAAACGATCAAAAAACAAACAGTATACAAAACACTATATATAAAATAAAGACTGAGCAACACGAACCCCACCTAAAATCCGGTGGTGATATTAGGTGCTCCGGAAGGGTAAATATATCCTGCTCCACATGTGACACGCGTCATGTTGCTCATGTAAGTACAAACCCGGTGATCAGCCTCATTCGGTAAGTTACATTCGAGAAAAGAGGACGGGATAATGGTTAAGACAATTGTAACATATCCGTCGTCATATGTAAAACAGATATTCCATAACGGTCAACCAACTCTTGAGGGCGTCCGTAAAATTTTCGATAGGAAGATTTCAACTTCACCACTTGGAACTCTTGGTTTAATAGCTTCCATGTAAGCAGCAACCCTCTTTTTAGGAAATCATAATAGGAAATGCAAGCTTTGGAATATCATATCACCTGGGAGATATATACTCCATATGTAAGTGCTGCTGGAATGTTGCTATACATAGAAATGTAAATTTCACAATTGGGAAGCTGAAATCATCTCTTTAGTCGTAAAGTTTTGTTCTCAACCGACCCTCATGTCAACTTCTAGATGTAAGTCAAGATATGAGGCAGATGTAACTGTATCTGTTGTATCCTTTATTTTAAGTTCGATTGGATAGATGCATTCAACATATTAATCACCAACAATTGACTCATTTAGCGAGAAGACATCATCTATATAGCGGATCGTGATGTTAAAGGATAATTCTAGCTTCATTTCATTTTTTCTAAGAAGCTCCTGTATGAAGTCAGCCTCATATGAATAAAGGGACAAGTCGGCAAAAATAGGAGCACAGTAGATTCCCATGGGAATGTCGATTGTTTGTTGAAAAACACGTCCTCCAAACGTAACAAATATATGTTGTCAATCAAGAAATCAAGCATCTTAATTACATGTAGGTTAACTACTGTTGCTTAAAATACTTACAGACGAGCATCTGGCGAAGCAAATTAATATTTGGTATCTTTGATGAGTTTTTACTCGGACATTTTGGTTAATTTTCCGACTGGTTTCTAGAATAACCACGGCTTTACATGAAATTAAAGCATTAAAACCTGATCAAAGATACCAAACTTATAATTAATAATGCTAGACGTGAGTTTTTATTACACTAGATTTACAAATGGCTTGAATCAAATCAGTTAGAAGCCCAAAAACGAAATCAAATCAGTTAGAAGCCCAAAAACAAAATCAAATGTGTTAGAAGCCCAAAAACAAATAACGCAATTGAAGTCCAATCAAAAACAAAAAAAAATCAGAAAGTTGTGCAAAAATATCGTAAAGGCCATCTTTGCCTTGGGATAGAACAATTTCATTGTTTCGAATGATTCTTACATTTTATGAGCAGTACTATATTAAAACTCTTCAAAGATACCAGGCTATTGATTTGTTCGCCAGACCTGCGTCTCGTCTACAAAAGACTCATAATTGACGCTCGATTAATTAAGAAATGAATGCTTCTTTTTGTTACTAGTATTTTATTGGGGTGTAGAAGTGTTGACCGAAGCACATTTTTCTAAAAATGTGTGCACGATCAACACTTTTACACCCCAATAAAATTACAAAAAGAAGCATTCACTTCTTATAACTACATTTTTATGCTAATAAGACCATGAAAAAAAGTTTTATCAAGTATTTCTTTTATTTACCTGTGCACATTTTTTGTAGAAGCACGTGTCATCACGAATGTAATATTTCATTTCGATATAAAGCACGGTTATTTTTTGAATGACGCGCGATTGTTGTTAGCCAATCAAACTAACGGATTCTCGTGAAACATATATGTAATGTAATTATAACAAATTAAAAGGCCAAATATGAAGAAAAATAAAATTTCATGTTATCTTAGGAATGCTGACTACTGTGCTGGTGATACTTTCGGGAACGAGACGCCCGCCAGCAGTGGCATTGCGTATCCAGTGGTGGTACAATCTAATCAAAGATAACACGAGGCTTATAATTCGTTAGGGGACGAGGAAAGAGGGGTGTCCTAAATGGTATAAAAATTTGTGGAAGGATTCATAAACAAAATTTTATTTTTTCAGGTCAAAAGGAGGGTGGACGTACACCATATCCTCCAAAATAACCATTGACAATACTTCTGTAAAAGAGTTCAATTTTATAAATTTGATGTATTCGACAATATAAAAATAAGGAAATGTGGTATGATTGCCAAAGAGACAACTATCCACCACAGTTCAAATGAAGTAAATGTAACCAATTTTAGACAACCGTACGGCCTTCAACAATGAGAAAAACCCATGCCGTATAGTAGGCTATAAAAGGCCCCGACATGAAAAATATGAAACAATTCAATTAAGAAAACTAACGAACTAATTTATAACAAAACAATTTACGAAAAACAAATATGACAGACATGAACCAACGACAACCAATGAACTACAAGCACATATAGAATGTGGCGGGGTTAAACATGTTTTCGGGCGCCCAATCCTACCCCTAACCTGGGACAGTGGTGTAACAGCACAACATATCAACAAACTATAAAAATCAATTGAAAAATGCTTAACTCATCAGATCGACACAAAGCAGTAAAACAAGTAACAAAAGCACAGACCGGACGTGGCAAGGTATTCCCACAACAACAAAAGAAACGAAGTACAGATCTGAGAGTACTCGCAGTTACTGACAGCTAGTTCAAAGCCAATAACAACTAATAAAAAACTCTTGTATCTTAGACTAAAATATCAATCAGTACACATCCAACATCCAATGGATTTAGTATAAAGACGTCATTAATCAGAGAAAACATGACCTTGTGCAATGCCAAATTAAAGGTATCGACATATTGTAGAAACGTGAATGTGCATATGTATATAACAATGATATTTATAAGTTTGGTTTTAATTTACTGAAAAACAAATCATATTTATAAAAATAAAACAATATTCAAAGATCTAATTACAGTCTTGAATTGGTAAACTTTTAGAATAAGTGTATTAAAGGATTGTTGAGTTTACCCGAATCCCGAATCGTATCTGATTTTCCGAGCTCGGTAAACAACATCACCGTAAAAATTGGGAAGTTTTCTACAGGTACGGCCATTCATAGATTACGCTCATTGAAATCTAAAACGTCACTATAGACACGGGCATTACACTTTTTGGATGATCTGTAACTATTGGAAACATTTTTAATTGTGGCGAGCGAATTTTATTTCTTCCATTCCTTACCATTTCTGAAATTACACAACGCCCCCTCAAAATCAAATGATTGTCCCCTTATGTCAGACGAGTGTTCCGTTTTCATAAGACCCAGCAGCGGCTTTTGAACAAATGGTTTGGAAGGCTAAATCAATAACTAAGTTGATAATTTCAACATATCTTTTATTAAACGAACTAAAATTTGAAAACAATACAATATTCCTTGTGCATCAAATACCATTCTCCATTGCACCATACACCACACACCACACACCACTACATCACACATCATACACCATTTAGGTTGAATTGGGAAGTTCATACCGTTTAATCGTTTGATCTGAAATGGCAAATAAACAATCGGTCCATTTTTAAAATAAAATGATCAAAATTTTAGCTAGGAATGCAATTTATTTTAAGACTTTTGTATTCAATGAAGTGAATATGTATTTTCATTTAATTATAACGACTGTTTTTAACAATTTTTAAACATAGCCATATAAGAGAAAATAACTCAGATAATTCTATTCTATAAAGGACTGTACATTAATATACGTCAACCCGACTGTTTTTTTTAATTTTCTGAATGCATATTATAAGAACTATCTTCTAATATTTTATTTCAAAATTTTGTATTAAATTTTCTTTCTATTCGTAAAATAATGTTTTCTAAATAAGCTAGATGTGACTTACTAGTTTTATAGTATTTTTGAAAATAGTACGATGTAAACTACATTTTAGTAAAGTCTGACTCAGTGTTGCATTTATTGTTGTACTATTTTTATACTATCTTAACTCGCTTTTAGATATGCATTGTTATTGAAAGATCATTTTCTGATAGTTAGTCTTCTGTGGTGAATTGTGATACATTCATTTGAACACACCATACAGAGTAGTTGATTACATTTGATTACACAAAGTAGTTGATAGATGTGTTTAAGCTTTTGATTTTGCCATTTGTTAAGAAACTTTCTGTTTTGAATTTTCTTTGGAGTTCGATATTTTTGTTATTTTACTTTTAAGTATACCCAAAATCAATAGTTTATTCTCAAAAAATACTGTAAGACGTTGCTGTTGAAAAAATGAAGTATGTCCACATTATCGGCAAATAGGACGACTATTTCCCACCATGTCTGAATTCCCTAACATAATAGTCAGAATAGACGAATGTAACATGTACATGCACACTATTTTTTTGTATCGTTAAAATAGTGATAAATATTTCAAATCAGCAATAAAACTTTCTGAAAATTTAACAACTTTTACCTTATGCTTAATTTTTCATGGTACTCGTTTTAAGCGAAAATAAGTTTCGAAATCAACATAAAATATGAAGTCACACTATCATATTCATGAAATTCACCAAAAAGGAATTGAAAAACAGTTAATGTCAGGCGGCGGCGACGGGAAACGATCGACCTAAAAATTTGCATGTGTCAGGTGCACAATTTTGTTAGTATAAAACAAAATCATGCCATTGTTTGAACTTTTTGTGCTATACAAAATTTTAGCAGCATACACAAAACAATCATTTATTTTACATCGCTTTATCGGCAGAAATGATTTAAATGAAAAACATCTTAAGTTGTTTTTTTCAACCTTGTTAGATCTTCTTCGTTGGTACCTTTCCGTGTAGTTGTCTCATTCGCAATCATATCATATTTCCTTATTTTTATAAATCCCAAAATGCATTTTGCAATAAAAAAAATTAAAATAAAATGGAGTCAAAACCAACATTTGGCATTATTTTGCATTTATTATCACGTTTTTAAGGATAGCTTTATCATTATGAAGATAAATAAAATCCAGTCTTTTATAGAGCCATATGAAAATGATTCACCCAATATTAGCCAGAAGAGGATATTGTAGGTTTTTTTAATCGATGACGTTTTTGTTATTTGGAAGACATAATTTTTACAGCTGATTAACATTCAAACATATCCAATGATCAGTAACCAATTGTGCATCGCCCCTTTTAGATCTAATATGAGTTTTAACATATCCACATTGTTTAATTCTCACAAGGATTTGGATAAAAACGTAGCAACTGTCATATTATATTTGACAATACTTTGTATGTAGTTTTGACAACCGAAAAGCTGCTTTTGTAGTGTTCCATTTATCCAAAGAAACACAAGTACTAAAGCATTCGTGTGCCTTGTCTAAATGACCCATCATCTCATGGGCTATTCCAAGACAAAGGAAAGAAGATATTATTTGTACAATTCCTATCGTTTTATGTATGTTCGAACCTTGTGCGTTCGCTTCCAGACTTCTTAACGATCTCATGCACGACATAAAGTCACTTTAATGGTAATTGGACAAAAACATCATAAAATTAATGAATATAATAGGTGACAAAGAAAGTTTAGTGATCGTCACTTCAATTTCCAGTTCATTTGGTATCAATGAGGAATCACATTCAAACAACACGATTTAATTCACTAACATATTTAAACTAGACATGGCTGGCAGCACATCAGGACGACGCGTAAATTGTTTTCCACGCATATCATCAGGGATTCGTATTATATATCGAGTTGATACATCTTCCTTTACTGTTCGTGATAGAATATGTGATATGAGTTCTGATACAATATGGTACCTCTTGCAACGGTAGAAAAAAGATGCTAGAAACAACCATCCTACTTCACGAATTTCTGCATGCGAAGAAATGAGCAAACGACTCTGTTGTTGTTTAAATTGATGATATTGTAGTTTATTATTGTAATAATGAGGTGTGGTATTTCGCTGTACTTTTAGATTGTTTAATTTTGCAAAACAAAACACAATTAAGTCTGCTGCAAGTTGTACCCCACTGAAATATAGTATCTTCTTCAGTATAATAAGAATGTTTTCTCTCAAAATATTCTGTCACATGTTGTATTTGAGTGGGTAACATTGTATGAATTCTATCAGAATCATGTTTAGGATTATATAGTGTATGGGAAAAACCGCTAAAAAACAAAAATGCGGGAGCATTGACAACCTTGTCGATAAATTTCTTGGAGAAGTCCAATCATCTGGATTCTTTCGTCTTTTGTGAATCTATATTCAAAGAAATTGTTTTGGGGAATGAAATAGTGTAACAGGGCAGAATACTGTATACAATATAACAGTCTGCAGACACGCACTCTGAAGCACAAAATATTTTTTTCAGGTTTCCACATATCTTTATCGGATTCTTCACATAACCAGAACAGTAAAGGTTTTAGAAAATAAGAGCATAATAGTCCCTTTAACGATTCGTTTTTATCAATAACATCTTTTAGAAGCAGTTTCATCAGCCCGTAGCATAACATTTGGGTATGATTGAAAGAGTATATCAGTAACTTTTCTGCAACCGAAAACGACGTTCTCCACTCAATTTCGTCATATATCGACCCTTTACAACCTATTGGCACAAATAAAACGCCAAAATTTACAATTTTTTTTATATTAATTGTGATGACGGCCAATTATGTATTCGCGATCTTGACATCCATGGCCAAGCTTGGGA
Organism: Mytilus californianus; assembly: GCF_021869535.1. NCBI lineage: Eukaryota > Metazoa > Mollusca > Bivalvia > Mytilida > Mytilidae > Mytilus > Mytilus californianus. Next base: position 4,077,182 of record NW_026262581.1, read on the forward strand.
AGGCCAACATTTACATCTTGAGCAAACTGCTATATCAATTTCATCGTCTTTTGTGGTCAAACACGGCCCACGAATTTTAAACTGTATTCCGAAAAGTGATGTTAAATTCTGATAAGTAAGTTTAAGCAGTTGACTAGAAAAAAATATATCCTGACCTTCATGTACCTGAAAGCACTGTGTATTTTCTGGGAAAGGAACGCTTTTCGGCACACGAAGCAATGCATAACATGGGTTTGTGTGATCAGTATCTATTATTAATGCTATAATATGTTGTTATCTGCAATATTTACGGCATCGCGTTCACTTGTACATACGACTATATCCCTACATAAAAGCATGATATCTACGTCACTTCCTTTACTGTTCAAACCCTCAACTGCCTTTCCGCTACTTATCAAGGAAAACGACGGACCTGTGTGTTCTAGGATATCCCATATGTTGTAGATATTGCGTCTTAAGCGTACCATCTCATCTGTACCAAATTTTCGACATGCATATTTGTAAGACTGTAAAGACTCATCTTGGCTTGTTGACATGTTGAATCCTTTAACTGTGAAATATGAACATAGATAAATCTGAATACATGTATAACTTCATGAAGATAATTCGATAAAATAAAATGGTAGCGATAGTTATAAGTTTACACTGACTGCGATAATTACCTCTTTGGTAAGAAAGCATACTAGTATTCATTCCCTGACGCTCGATTTTCGTATGGGTTAAAATAGATTAGAAAAATTGAACAAAGTATAGTATATAAACAAACAAATTAATGTGATGCCGAATTAATCACATCGCAAATATAAACTGATATCATACTTAGTAATTATATTGTTCTTATTTATCTCTAGGCACCAGTCGGGTTATATTTGTTATATTAGACGGAGCCAATGTATATTTTGTACTGTAATGTCGTGAATATGCAAAGAACTGTGAAAAGAATTCATTCGTTTGGTTATAATTTAGTACGCTAGACAAGCGTTTCGTCTACATAGCTACATAAACAGTTGGAAGTTCAAATCAAACAACAAGTTTTGATTTTTTTTTGCAAAAAAGTCATTACAAATCTGGATACGATTAAACTATACGAGCATCATCTACTTCTACTTTTATGGTGCAAAATATATATGAGTTAAACACCCGGTCCGTATACTATCAATCGTCATATGTGTCAAGAATTATTTGTTAAAATTATATGACCCTTCAGATTTTACAAAGAAGGTGAATATGTCATATATACTTGAAAGTTTTACGATGAAAAAAATCATTTATTTCACCAAATTTGAGAAATTTACTGCTATTGAATCAATGTCTTCTCGTACTTTACTTCGCTGACAGCTGTTTTGTATGCAGCGACCTTAGTCATAATACCTTTCGTTGGAAACCGACAATCGCACAGCACAAGTGCAAAGGGAAAACCCGCAAATAACCGAGAAAGAAAACCCGAAAGTTAATTTGCGTTAATTTTCAGCAGAAGGTTTTGATCAACCATTGCCGAAAGACATATTTTTTGTCGATCATACGTTATGAAATAGGAATAAATGAAAAAAAGTATATAAAGAACTTAGTTTAGTATATATGCATGCATTTGTTCAATATTTTCATTAACATTATAATTACATCATATTACTTTAATTTATACTGACCATCTCTATGTATGAGACAAATATATGGTGCTGAGTTGCATTAGTCTGATTGTTGACCAGTAAGAAATTGGATATACTAGTATATAAAACATTTTTCAATTTCTATTATGAAATGCGTCAAATAACCGCAGATATAGATGGTACACGTTCTCATTAATCAATGTCTTTTCTACGAAAGCGGGCATTGCAGATTCCAATTCATAGTTTAAGGTCATAAAAATCTAACTTTGTGCAAAACCCACGCTGAATTTAAAATCAAATACGCCCAAGACTTGTTTATCGACAACAGGTATTCGTTGAGTATGGTGGATTACTATTTCAAGAATAGTCGGTATTCCAATGGGTACTTATTGTGCAAACTTACTGGTGGATTTGTTTTTGTAATTCATTCAGAACCTTCTCAAAAACAAAAAACAAAAACATCATGCAAAGTTCTTTAATTTCACGTTCTGGGATATTGATGATGTCTTGTCATTAAATGACCCACATTTTAGTGAGTGCTTGCATCTTATACCAGTGAACTAGAATTAGGGACACTACCGTTATCAGAAGGTCTATTCCATATCTGAATCATTGACTTATTGACACAGATGGACGATTACAAACTAAAATCTATTTCAAACATGATGATTTCAACTTTCCAATAGACAAAGTTCCAGTTTTCAGAAGTCACATACCTACGGTCGTGCATGTTTACTAAATTTACAGATTTGTGCACCTGACACAGCAGAATTATGAGGAAGAACAGCTGAAACCTACACTACATACATTTTACGGTGATCATCACGAATTGGTTGACCGATACAATGTGTATGTGTTTCAAATCACTACGCGACATGATTTCGCGGTCTTAAATCTTTAGTTACCTGAAAAATCGTCTGTTATAGTAAATTAATCGGTTGTGTCCTTTTTTCGGTGTGATATTTTGACCTAGTGTGGACTAATATGGCGGTTGATGCATGCATAGTTACTCTGTCGACGCAACCGGTCTCGATCAAGTGGTTCCCTTAGATTTGTGATATTTACCTTCATTTTATCTTCTTAATGTTTTTATAAGATTTGAAAATCGGAAATGATTTTTTGTAAAACCCTCATTTAATTTCTGTATCCTCTACATTGCTAGTGACAACTCTGGTGTTGCAAAATTGAAATGCAGCGCAATTGTGTTGTTCAGAAATTTAACAGACATTTGGAAACAAACATTATATTTAACGATCAAAAATGCCAATCACCATTCCGAAGCCGTTTTGAATAAGTTGAGTTGTTACTTACGGGAAAAATGAGTCAAAAGATATCATAGGGACAATACAAAACATAACTCGAAGAACAACATCAAAACTATGACAAAAGAGAAAAGACAAACAACCGTCTACAAACCGAAAAAACCCGGGAGCGATCTCAGGTGCTCATGAAGGATATACAACGTTGTTTATATAATAAATTGTAAAAATCGTGAGGTTCATAGCAAGTATACATTTGGCGATATGTCGTATTCGGGGATTTCACAACCGAAGAAAAAAGAACAAGATTGAGGCTTCGACAATTGGGACATATCTGTGATCGTCGGACACATATATTCCATGACGGTCAACCAAAAAATAAAAGAGTCCAAAAAACTGTCTAATTGATAACTGCAACTTTACCATTTGTAACTTTGTGTTCAATAGTTGTGTAAACAGCAATTATTTACATAGGAAACAATGATAAAAAAAAGCAAGTTTCAGAATATTGTATCAACTGTGAGATATATAATAGAAAAAACAAAGGATAAGGGGTATCCATCCATGAAACAAAATCAGTATATGCACAGCTAATAAACACACAAAAAGCAAAGGAACAGCGCTTTTATTGTTGTTCTTCATCTCAAAATCACAGGTCTCAAAGTCACAATGAGGCTTTCAATATGTAGGCGCTGCGGGCATATTGCTAAACAATATCGGAAGTATAACATTTCATAAACGGGCATTCTTATTTGGCTCTTTTCAGCCGAGAAATCAGTAAGAAATGTTTAACTTATTTATGTATTCCGTTGAAATTTACCTATATATTAACCCGAATCAATCTTACTAGGCAAATAAGAGATATAGTTATCAGCCAACTGGATCGAAGAAAATTACAATACATCATTTTTTTTCAAAAGAGGGAGAGACAGAACATTTAAGTAAAGTAACGCATTCCTTTTAGAACTTCAAGATAAGTTGATAAACAACTACACATCATATACCAGGCCATCGGTACTGCAGATTTTGTTGAAAAAATATTGACAAATCAAGTTGTACTTTCATTGATATCATATACATGTACCTTTAATATTACAATTAGATAGTCACATTTTATGTTTCTTTTTTTCATATCTTTTTTATGAAACAAAGCAGGACCAACTCTTTCAATTTGTCTTTAATTTTGGAATGGGGAATACTAGTGTAAAGTGAAAGTCAAATGTTTTAATACTATTGCAAGATGAAAGAGTCTTAGATTGTATGTAATTTAAAAGTTCTTTGGAATTTATTAGTATCCACATCTGATTTACGCCACCTCTAGAATAGATAGTTTCAAAATAACTTTGAAGTCCTGCTTTGATTGCTGATAAAAGTGATGTTAATATACTAGAAAGAGGTCTCGTAGAGCACTTGGAAGACCCAGTAAAAATTACGTTGTTTGTAAGGACACTTATGTAGTTTAGATATCCAATACAGGGACGGAAGATCCAGTTTGAAATTACAAAGGAACATAGAACAAACATATGATTATCAAGGATTTCCTCCAATGTCGTGGGGGTATATGCTGAGTTTCCAAGTGAATTGTCAATACCTAATTCATTTATCAAGCAGTTTATGTAATGTGATTTACTCCCAAAAAACGATGTTGTTTGGGGCTTTATCTGCGGGGACAACTTCATATTTGTCAAGGAGTTTGGAAAGGTGTTTTGCAACATTTGGGTCTTTAAAGATTGATGTGGCATGGGTATTCATAAAAAATAAAATAACTAAAATACCGAACTCCAAGGGAAATTCAAAACGAAAAGTCCTTTATAAAATTGCAAAATCAAAAGCCCAAACACATCTAACGAATGGAAAACAACTGACATATTCCTGACTTGGTGAACTTTCCATTTTTATTTAGCAACATTCTAGCAGCGACTGCAAACGGAGTATATATCTCCCAGTTGATACGATATTCCAAGGCTTGTATTTCCTATTATGATTTCCCTGATAGAGGGTTTGCTGCTCACAAGGAAGCTATTAAACCAAGAGTTCCAAGTGGTGAAGTTGAAACCATCCCTTCGTTAATCTTACGGACGCCATTACGAGTTGGTTGACCGTTATAGAATATCTGTTTCACAGATGACGACGGATATGTTCCAATTGTCGTAACTACAATCCGGCCCCCTTTTCTCCGAATGTGACCTACCGAATTAGACTTATCACCGGGTTTGTACTTATATGATCAACAAGCAGGATCTGCTTACCCTTCCGGATCACCTGAGATCACCCCCAGTGTTTGGTGGGGTTTGTGTTGCTCAGTCTTTAGTTTTCTATGTTATGCTGTGTTTTGTGAACTGTTGTTTATTTTCGACTTATGAGTTTGAATGCCCATTTGGTATCTTTCACCTCTTTTTAATCATAAAGACTCACAGCAGCGTAAATGTGTTCACAATGATACCATTCTCAAGCTAGCAAAGAACACATTAGCTGAAAGATTGTGAAAAAATGTTAACAATGATACCATTCTCATGCTAGCAAACACCACATTAGCGAGCAATTGACCAGCGAAAAGATACGCACCCGACTGATCATGACTAAAAACCAAAGACTTGATAACAAGTATTTCCAGTAGAATAAAGATAAATGATTAAAGGGTTACCAAAGCCAATATTCTTAAGTCTGTGAAAATATGATTTATTTATTAGTTGTTACTTGCTTTAATCTAACTTACTGTGAGAAGTATTGTATTGGCGCTTTTGTTGTCTTTTTTGACACATTCCCTGTTTCCATTCTCTATTTGTGTCGTTTGTCTTTATGTAACTTATTTTTGTGCTTCGTGTCTGTATTTTTTAAGGTTTCTTTTGTTGCAGTCTGTCATATTCTTTTTTCGTTTATTGATTTGTCATAATCAGGCCGTTGTTTATTCGTTTGAATCGTTTCGCATTTTATTGTGTCGTCTGACTATACGATACGGGTTTTGTTCATCGTTATTTACTCAAATCCGCTTCAGTTGGACTCTGCTGGATTGTCGTTTCATTGGCAACCACACGACATCTTCTTGATTCAAATTTTTTTTTTTAAAACACAGATTACTTACCGATTTTTACCGATTGTATTTTGCTATACACCTCCTGTTTTAAATTCCTTGATTACAAATTGTTGTTCATGCATATCAATAACATTTTAAAACTAGTGTAAAAGAGGAGCGAAAGATACAAAAGGGACATTCAAACTCATAAGTCGAAAATAAACTGATAACGCCTTGGAAAAGTAAAATACAATCCAAATGCTAGTGTGCGCATGGAAAATAAATTTTTTTTGAAAGTATAAGATAAACTATTCCAATGATACCCTCAGTAATGTTGTTCATCCGCTAAATAAAGGCAACAGTAGTATATCGCTGTTCAATAGTCATAAACCGATTTAACTGAAACAAATCCGGGTCACAAACCAAGTAAGTACGTTTATTTTGTCATAACCAGCATCTTAAAAGTAGTACAACTATTTACTTTAAAATCATAATTAAGTGCCAGTCTTTGTAAGAATCAGGCAATTTTGAAAAAAAAACAAAACATGGCCGAAAAAAACCCACCGACGTAACCATCCTATTTTGAAATTACCCTCATCCTGAGTTAGAAATGGTAGGTCTTTTGTTTCTGCGTGTCTGGTAATTCGAGAAATCTCTAGATTTTTGGTTAGAATGATAGCAAATTACGGAGTTAGCTTCCCTTAATTGTTAATTTCTAGTGCATTTCAACCAAATAATATCTTGAATTAACAGAACAGGACAAGGAAACGAATGTTATATTCGTGCACCATTATACATTTTGAACATAAATTAATGTCAACTTGAGTGGGTTTTTGTTTGTCATGGTTTCACCACTGCCTGATTCTTAGGCAGATTGGTACTTAATTAATTGCAGCATCGTCAATATTGTAAAATCGTTTTATTATTACCATATTGACACGACGCAACAAAATCGAAATTTACAACGATACCAGTTTGCGTTCACACATATTCCGGATTAAATACGTATTTGTGAATCCGGAGTCATACCATTTGAGATAGCTAATTTGAAATCCGATTTCAACTAATATCGGCTATGAGTCTAATTAAATATATTTGTGAACATTAATACTAATTCTGTATATATCAGTGCGCTATACCATTTTGTTCACTGTTTTGTTTTTGTGCCAGAAAGTCCGACGTGCATGAATGAATATTCATTTAATTCGTATGCAGAATTTAATCTAGAATATCAATTTCACATTTCAAAACCCCGTTTGAACGCAATACCGATACATCGTATTTCATTATATCCTATTTCAATCTAACATGCTTGTGAATACGGCATACATTCATTGATTACGAACAAAGTGCATGTATTTGAAGAAAACCCAGAGTTTTTCTTTCATAGAAAAACATACCATTAGGGCAATATTTATTGTGCATGTCTACACACATATATATATATACAGATATGGTATAATACTGCCTTGCTAGGATAAAATTGTTTATGTTGCAATTACTTTGAGATTAGGCCAATTTTGAGCTAAGTTGACTGGACTAATATATCACCCGGTTTCAATATCAGAAGTTGTCTGAACAACGGAATAAGGAACGACAAGCATTATTGTCCATTAGGACTTGTACAAGAAAAATGACCACATTTTGACCCTGTTCTGAAATCATAAAACCACGCAGTTACACATCTTTTGGATATTTCATAGTTTTTTTTTACTTTTCTACACCGCCTTTCCCTAAACCTCTACTGGTTCTCGATAATGACTGATAACATCTTTGGAGGTTATTCGAATTATAGTATATGCTGGTTTCTTCTTTTTTAATGCAATGTAAACAAACAAAAAATATATTCACTCAAAGAAATACATAGTGGAATGTATAAGGTAAATAAGTAAACTTATTGCCCGTGTTATGACTAGCCGTTCTAGTAGTACTTACTCAGTAGAAAGTAAACTTACTAAAAAGACTAGTAATTTTAACTAAAAATACTAGTAATTTTAACTAAAAATACTAGTAATTGTAACTAAAAAAACTAGTAATTTTAACTAAAAAAACTAGTAATTTTAACTAAAAAAACTAGTAATATTAACTAGTAAGGCTAGTAATTTTAACTATAAAGACTAGTAATTTTAACTATAAAGACTAGTAATTTTAACAAATGTAATAGTTAGAATATCACTGTTAGTAGATAAGTTAGTACATCTACTAGATATTTCTTTCAGTGAACCTCCTTTTTTCTGCTTGTTATACAATGAAAAAGATTACCTTCTCGATTCTACATATCTTAAAATCTGAAAGAAACAAACCAAATGGCCAAAAGAAACACAAGGTCAGACGAGTTGGCATAATATTCTCATATGGCTATGAATTAACAAGGACACTAATAAAAGATAGAAAAGATAATTTAGATTTGATTTGCCCAAATAGGAAGAACAAAAACTTTTTATAAAAAACGAAAATAAAATGCAAAGCCAAACCCTATTCTGCCATTCAAACTCTTTGTTGACTCTAAATTACGGGGACATTAAAATTATGGTCTCATGGCGAAATGAAAACCTTATTTAAAGCATAAAAATAATACAAGAAGTTGTCTAGAATCAAAATTTTTGAAGAGTGTTTTCATTGATAACATTCTTGCTGGTGATACCGGCGAAACGTCAACCAACAATGGCATCGACCCAGCGGTTGTAAAATGTCATCAAAGATACCAGGCTTATAATTTGGTACGCCAGTGGACATTTCGTCTGCATCAGACTCATCATTGGCGCTCAAATCAAAACAGTTGGAAAGCCAAATAAAAAAACAGAGTTGAAGAGCATTGATAACCGCAAATTCCGGAAAGTTGTATCAAATACGGATAAAGCAATTTTTATCTGGAGGTAGGCTAAGTTGTTTTTAATATTTCAACAAACATAAATCGGATTCTAGTATTTGTTCAAGACAATGCGTGATTAAAGCAGTTATAGACACTGGTTATTCTAAATGCGATTATTACTTTATGACATTAAAAAAGAAAAAAAATCATGACTTTGGAAGCAAAAATTACTTTAAAAAATATACAAACCTCTTTTTCTTGATTGTTACATTATAAAATAGTTTGCCATTCTTCCTCCACGATCTCATCTTCGCTAGCCAAGGGTTACGATCCACTTCCCTCCTCTTCACCCTTGGCGGATTGAGATAGAAATTTGGAAACACAAGGTAATGATTTTCATTGGTTACAGACAAAACTCGCTGCATCCAATCAAAATGCGCCTATAATTTCAAATGTGACGTCACTTTGTGCGTTGAGGCTTTGGCTAACTCGGCTGTGTATTTTTATGTGTTGGATTAAGTTGTTTTATGTAATGTATCCGTTTTTATTCTGTAGTTAGTCCCCACTTCGGTTTTATCATGTATATCTATTATATAGTCATTTTATAAAATTTACTGTTTGCAAAATTATAAATTATTCTAAATAATAGGGATGTTCTTGTCCCAGGCAGAAAACCCTGGCTGTATTAGGTGCAACTTTTTGGAAGTTTTGTTCCTCGGTGCTCTTCAGCTTTGTACTTGTTTTGGCTTTCAAACTTTTTTCATCTGAGCGTCACTGGTTGGTCTTGTGTGGACGAGACGCACGTCTGGCGTATTGAATTTTAAGCCTAGTACCTTTTGTTAGCTATTTTTCGTGTGTTTCTTTGTCCAATATGTTCTCCCATTTATTTGTATTATGGTCTTGTCATGTGATGTTGTCGTTTTGGTGTTGTGTTTGACGTTGCCATAAAAGCGGGAGGTTTGGCATGCCACAAAACCAGGTTCAACCCACAATTTTTTTTCTTAAAATGTCCTTTACCAAGTCAGGAAAATGGCCATTGTTATATTATAGTTCGTTTTTGTGTGTGTTACATTTTTTCATGTTGTGTTTTTTTTGTGTCGTTGTTCTCCTCTTTTATTTGATGCGTTTCCCTCAGTTTTAGTTTGTAACCCGGATTTGTTTTTATCTCTATCGATTTATGAGTTTCAAACAGCGGTATACTACTGTTGCCTTTATCTATAACATGATCACGTGTAAATGTAGAAAGTGTATGTAAACAATTGCCACGTGCTTATTGTGCAACAAGTCTTTACATCCCTAAACATACGACTATATCTAGTGACAATTTGAATGTTTTTAATCAACTAATAGAAGTTCCTGTGTATGTTTCTTGCACAAATGCATGAATGTCAACGTATATTTTCGTTTCCTGCTTTACCAAGTTAGGAGAATCTAGACGCTACCGTGTTTTTACCTCCAAATTGAAGAGTTCAAGTGCTACCATTGGTCAAGAATAATATATTCGGAATGGGCGTGTCTTTAATCTACCGATAGATGGCGCAACATTGTTATCACAAATGTTGGTTTAATCTGCCAAGAATGGAGAGGAGGGAAGTGAATCGTAACCCTTGGCTAGCGAAGATGCCTCGACCTATGTACGTGAAAATATAAAAAAAAAACCTGAAATTATTGATAAAACAACAGTACTATAAGGAAATTAAAATTATCTACCCAAACACTTTCCTAAAGCACATTTATTTATAAGGAAACTAAAATGTAACAATCGAAACTATTTTCCCAAGGAGTTTCAAAATAAGTAACATGAAGCATTTCTGTAAAACTTATTATCTATGAAAATATTCTGAGTGCATATGATAGGGTAATGCAAACTTTTGATTCTCGTTTCACTGATAATTACAAACTCCATACTTTAAACATGAACTTAAAGAACTATTTTTCAAGACATATCCATTTTGTTTTTGAATGCAATAGTTGAAATTAGCCTTTGTTATATAGGAATAAGGAACGGAAGTTAACTGGTGAAAGGCCTACCTAGCGATTCCGTAGAAATCTTACACAATTTTGTTACCAGTAAAAAAAAAGATCCGATCCTTAATAATATACCGTTGCGGACAAATCTGTGCTTGAATGAACCCGTATTCTTTATGTTACCCAGGAGGAAAATATGTAAATGTTATAACATTCATCTCTCCTTTTCATCCTTTCTTTTTCAAATAATGTTTTGTTTCTCGTTGTGATCGCATATCAACAACCATCTACTATATCTTTCGCTGCCTCCATTTCCCCTGTCGTCTTTTTTTTCTGCCCATCTTCTTTCAGCATAATTGATCACATGTTGTAAAAAAACTCAGCAAAGATACCAAGGTGATGATTTGGTACGCCTGACACGCGCTTCGTCAACACAAGACTCGCCGGTGGAGCACAGTTGGAAATGCGAAAAAAATACAAAGTTGAAGTGAATTAATAACCAAAAATAAAAAAATAAAATCAATTACGGCTAGGGCAATAATTACCTAGGTAGAAATCGTAGTGTTTTGATTATTTAACATTTTAGAAATAGTAAAATTGCAGAAAGTGAACATATCAATGAAAGTTCATGTTAACATGAAAGTCCTGACTATTGGACTGGTGATACTTTCAAAATGTCCATCAACAATGACATCGATCTAGCGGTTGTAAGATATCATCAAAGATACCAGGCTTATAAAGGCAACAGTAGTATACCGCTGTTCGAAATTCATAAATCGATTGAGAAAAAAACAAATCCGGGTTACAAACTTAAACTGAGGGAAACACATCAAATATAAGAGGAGAACTAAGACACAACAGAAACACAACATTAAAATGTAACACACACAGAAACGAACTATAATATAACAGTGGCCATTTCCTGACTTGGTACAGGACATTTTAAGAAAAAAATGGTGGGTTGAACCTGGTTTTGTGGCTAGCCAAACCTCCCGCTTTTATGGCAATGTTAAATATAACATTAAAATGACAACATTACATGACAGGACTACAATACAAATAAATGGGAGAACATATAGGACAAAGAAACATACGAATAATACCTAACAAAAGGTACCAGGTTTAAAATTTAAGACGCACGTTTCGTCCACACAAGACTAATCAGTGACGCTCAGATCACACAAGTTCGAAAGCCAAAACAAGTACAAAGTTGAAGAGCATTGAGGACCAAAAGTTCCAAAAAGTTGTGCCAAATACGGCTAAGGTTATATGTCTGGGATAAGAAAATCCTTAGTATTTAGAATAATTCATACTTTTGCAAACAGTTAATTTATACAAATGACTATATAATAGATATACATGATAACACCGAAGTGGTGACTAACTACAGAATAAAAATTATATTTGGTACGCTAGATGTACGTTTCGTCTGCATCAGACTCATCAGTGGCGCTCAAATCAAAGCAGTTAGAAAACCAAATCAAATACAAAGTTGAGGAGCATTGATAAAGGAAATTCCGAAAAGTTGTATCAAATACGGATAAGGTAGTTTTTACCTGGAGGAAGACAAACCTTAGTGTTTTAAATGTTTCAATAAAAATAAATCGGATTCTAGTACATGTTCGAGACAATGCGTGATTAAAGCAGTTATAGACACTGGTTATTCTAAATGCGATTTTTACTTTATGACATTAAAAAAGAAAAAAAAAGTAATAAATTTGGAAGCAAAAATTACTTAAAAAAATATACAAACCTCTCTCTCTTGATTGTTACATAATGAAATAGTTTGACATTCTTCCTCCTCGACCTACGTACGTGAAAATAAAAAAAAAAACTGAAATCATTGATTAAACCAAACTACTATAAAGAAATTCCCAAACACTTTTCTAAAGCACAATTATTCATAAGGAAACCAAAATGTAACAATCGAGACTATTTCCTTGAGAGAGTTTTAAATTAATAACATAAAGCATTTCTGTATATATATATGTATGTGCCCTGATCGTAGTAATTTTTATTTACGTAGTTTCTATTGAAAGAACCGGTTTGAATTTCGCGGGTAGAATTTAAAGAAAAGGATCACGTTTTTTTCAGTAATCGAGGTTGGGCGGTGACCGCGCAGATTACAATAGTATAGACATATTTACAGTAGTGCAGAATTGTTATGTAATTCAGAGATCAGTTTGTTGTGTACTAATTATGATATTTGTTTATTTTTAGATATTCTGTAAGGCCAGTGTACTGTTACAAAATTCTTATTCAGTGGACGTTATTTGCGTACAGTGAATCAGATGTTTTTTGTGGACAGTAAATGATATTTGAATTGGAAAACTTGTTATGTTTAATAAAATGACATGGTCACCGTGCCGGACAAAATCAGAATTGTTTTTTCATATTTTTTGTCAAGTATGATAGAGTATACAGTTTGAATTTATAGTAGGTTTCAGAAATTAAGTAGGTTGTGCACATACATACTTTATATTCGTTTGAATAAGTGAATTTAGATCATAAATTCATGTATCTATAAAAAATATTCTGAGTGTATATGATAGGTTACGCAAACTTTAGTTTCCAATTTCAGCTGGACAGTTTTAACGGAAGCGCTCAGATCTATCAATACGATTTTTTTAATATTTGGCAGTTTCAATTCTTAATGAGTAAGCACTGATTCTTAATTTCCATATTTTTAAATCACATATATCTGAATATTTCTCTTTTTAAAAACAATCCTTAAATGAAAAATAAGTGTCAAGTTTGCCTTTGTCAGTGTTCATTGTTTGATAATTTAGATGATTCTGATATTTAGGAAAACTGTCACACACTTTATGTGTACCAAACTTACAAAAAGTACCAAATTGTTTTTATTAAAATTCGGTAATTGAATCTTTTTTTGTATAATTTCTATACTGGAAAACAATGTATTGACTTCAGAAAAACGCAAGTGTTTATTACATATGTAGGTATCATATAAAAGTCCATCTTTAAAACCTTCTAGTCTGTGACAATATTTAATACTGAGAAGATAACAGTAAAAAAAATAGGAAATCTAATAAGTTCTGACATCACAGCTATATTACTTGCCTTTAAATTAACACCAAGAATATATTTCATAAAATTGTTATGTGACCTTTCTGTAATATCCTGATAAAAACCCTTTTCTTGAATATATTCGTTTCTTTTTCTTCATGCAGCTGAAACAGTAGTAAACATAGTAATGCAAGAAAGATAACTCAATTATAATTTTCCCTAGTATTGAAATACCTACTCGAGATATGCCTTCATACTTCTGACTTTAGGACTTATAAGTTTAAGAAGTCTTTTGAGATTATATGGTGCAAATTTAAGAGGGTCTAGGTAGGGGGTGTGGGAGGGAGCTTGGGCCATCATTTTCAGTATTCTTTTTTTATATATACAAATTTTCTTTGTTCTGTATTTTTAAGTACTTATTATCCTCTCTTCTTCAGGACAGGATCATTAACCAATAGATTCATTATATTAGTCCCATTTGTCCCTATTTTGAGACATAACAACCAAAACAAAAACATACAATATGTATCTTTTGAATAAAAACAACTGTTTGTTGTAACCTCAGGTTACATATCAACTTTATGTCCAAGGAGGCATGCGAACGAACGCGACACATCCTCTTAGTCTTGTTTTATTCTCAAATGAATCAAATAAATAAACATAGCCTTTAAAATTGAGAATAGAATCGGGGAATGTGTCAAAGAGATAACAACCCGGCCAAAGTACAGAAAACAGCCCAAGGCAACCAAAGGGTCTTCAATATAGTGAGAGAATCCCGCACCCGGAGGCGGGCTTCAGCTGACCCCTAAACAAAAATGTATACTAGTTCAGCGAAAATGGACGTCACACTAAACTCCGAAACATATAAATGAACCAAAATCAAAATAAAATTGAGAATGGAAATGGGGAATGTGTCAAAGAGACAACAACCCGACCATAGAGCAGACAACAGCCGAAGGCCACCAATGGGTCTTCAATGCAGCGAGAAACTCCCGCACCCGGTGGCGTCCTTCAGCTGGCCCCTAAACAAATATGTATACTAGTTCAGTGATAATGGACGTCATACTAAACTCCAAATTATACACAAGAAACTAAAATTAAAAATGATACAAGACTAACAAAGACCAGAGGCTCTTGACTTGGGACAGGCGAAAAATGCGGCGGGGTTAAACATGTTTTTTGAGATCTCAACCCTCCCCCTATACCTCTAGCCAATGTAGAAAAAACAAACGTACAACAGTACGCACAGTAAAACTCAGTTTAAGAGAAGTCCGAGTCCGATGTCAGAATAGGAAACAAAAGAAAATAAACAAAATGACAATAATACATAAATAACAAAAGACTACTAGCAGATACTGACATGCCAGCTCCAGACCTCAATTAAACTGATTGAAAAGATTATGTCTTCATCATATGAATATCAGGCACAATCCCTCCTGTTAGGGGTTTAGTATTATACCATCATAAAATATATGAGAAGAACATATCCCGTGTCATGCCAACAACTGGTTTAAGAATAAATATGTTTAATTCCGATGCAAAGATCCTATTAGTGAACCAATTTTAAAGCCAAAATATGCAATCTTTAATGACCTGACAACAGTATCGTAACTATATCTCTTCTTAATAAATCTGTTTAAAGGTTTGTTAGCTTTTTAGGTGAATACTGACATTTTTGTGCTTTGTAAAGTATATGACCATAAAAGATTGGATGTGAAATACCCGAACGTTTAAGATGTCTGCATGTTGAGTTATATTTACGAATGATGTCCTTATACCGATGATAAAATTTAGTAAATGTTTTGACTAGTTTATGATATCGAAAATCCTGGTGTAATAATTTTTCAGTAATACATAAATTTCTCTCGCTAAAATATAATACGTTGTTACATACACGAGCGAATAAATTGTAACTCACAACAATACAAAAACAGGTCCGCAATAAGTGGTGCACAGTTAGTTCCATTGGAATTTCGATAACTTGACGATATACGGAATCTCCAAAGCGAACAAAAATGTTATGAAGTAAAAATTTAAGGGCAGTTATAGTATCAAAGCATGTCCAATTGACATAGCTCTTTTGTTTTTTGCTACTAAAAATTGACCTAAAAGAGTATGAACATATGTATTCGCATTCCGACTTTTTAAATGCCCATTTAATTAGGTGTGTGAATTTTTTCTTAATAAGAATATGAGGCAAAGTGGTATAAAGGTTAAAAAATCAAAACTTTGAACAGATTCAAATTCAAAAGAACATACAAGACTAACAAAGGCCAGATGTTCCTGACTTGGGACAGGCGCAAACATGCGGCGGGATTAAATATGTTTTGTGAGACCCCAACCTTCTTCCTATACCTCTAGCCAACGTAGAATAAACAAAAACACAACAATACACACAGTAAAACTCAGTTTAAAAGAAGTCCGAGTCCGATGTTAGAATAGTTAACAGAAGAAACTAAGCAAAATTACAATGATCAACATAAATTTACAAAGGACTACTAGCAGTTACTGACATGCTAGCTCCAGACCTCAATTAAACTGACTGAAAGATTATGTCTTCATCATATGAAAATCAAACACAATCCCTTCCGTGAGGGGTTTAGTATCATACCATCATAAAATACATGTATACGAGAAGAACATAACCCGTATCATGCCAACAACTGGTTTTAGAATAAATGTGTTTATTTCCGATGCAAAGACCTTATGCGTGAATCAATATTAATTCTAAAAAAACGCCATCTTAAATGACCTGACAACAGTATCCTAACTATATCCCTTTTGAATAAGTTAGTTTAAAGGTTTGATTAGCTTTTGAGGTGAATGACGACATTTTTGTGCTTTGTATAGAATATTACCATAAAAGATGGGATGTGAAATACCTGGACGTATAAGATGTCTGCTAGTTGATTTATATTTACGAATGATGTCCTTGTACCGATGATAAAATTTTGTAATATAAGAATAAGGAACGGAAGTTAACCAGGGAAGTCCTGACAAGTATACCAATTTCGCTTTTGGGATCCTTTCAAAATTGATCTCGTTATATTTTCAAATGAATACATTAGTTGAACATAGCCTTTGGAACATAAGAATAAGGAACGGAGATTATTGCTTTACAGATTATTTTTAAATAACATATTTTTTTTTGTTCATTAATGACTCTAAAATGAATCATTATTTGTTAATCATATACATCTCAATGTTTTGTCTAAGCTACGTGTATATACAATTCTTGTTTTGTCTAAGCTACGTGTATATACAATTCTTGTTTTGTCTAAGCTACGTGTACATACAATTCTTGTTTTGTCTAAAAGAGGGACGAAAGATACCAGAGGGACAGTCAAACTCATAGATCGAAAACAACGCCATGGCCAAAAATAAAAAGACAAACAGACAAATAATAGTACAGATGACACAACATAGAAAACTAAAGACTAAGCAACACGAACCCCACCAAAAACTGGGGGTGATCTCAGGTGCTCCGGAAGGGTAAGCAGATCCTACTCCACATGTGGCACCCGTCGTGTTGCTTATGTTATTACAAATCCGGTAAATAGTCTCATTCGGTAGGTCACATTCGTGAAAAGGGAAGGGTATTGTAGTTACAAGATAAGGAACATATCCGATATCATCTGTGAAACGGTTATTCAATAACGGTCAACCAACTCGTGATGGCGTCCGTAAGATTTACGAAGGGATGATTTCAAATTCACCATTTAGAACTCTTGGTTTAATAGCTTCCTTGTGAGTAGCAATCCTCTATCAAGGAAATCATGATAGGAAATACAAGCCCGGGAATATCGTATCAATTGGGAGATATATATACTCCGTATGCAGGCGCTGCTGCAATGTTGCTACATAGAAATGAGAAGTTGACAATTGGGAAGATGAAATCATCTCTTGTGTCGTAAAGTTTTGTTTTCAAAAAACCCTCATTGTCAATTTCTAGATGTTAGTCAAGATATGAGGCAGACTTAACTGTATATGTAGTATTCTTTATCCCTAGTTCGATTGGATAGATTCGTTCAACATAGTCACCAAATTTTGTATTATTTAGTGAGAGAACATCATCTATATAGTGGAACGTAAAGTTAAATGATATTGCTAACTTCTTATCTTTCTTCTTAAGAAGTTCCTGTATGAAGTCAGCCTCATAATAATAAAGAAACAAGTTGGCAAGAAGAGGGGCACAATTGGTTCCCATTTGAATTCCGACAGTCTGTTGAAAAACACGTCCTCCAAACGTAACAAATATGTTGTCAATCAAGAAATCAAGCATCTTGATAACGTCAGTTTCAGAGAATTTTTTGTTTGAATCAGAGTGATTCTTTACAAAGTAGGATTTATCCCTCCCCAGGACAAGATATATGTATCTACGTTCGACATTTTTTTAATGAAACAAAGTAATACCAACTGGTTTAATTTGTCTTTTAGTTTGGAATCGGGAATACTTGTGTAAAGTGTAGAAAAGTCAAATGTTTTAATACTATTGCAAGATGAGAGAGTCTTAGATTGTATGTACTCTAAAAGATCTTTGGAATTTTTTAGTGTCCACATCTGATTCACGCCACATTTAGAATAGGCAGTTTCACAATAACTTTGGAGCCCGGCTTTGATTGCTGATAAAATAGATGTTAATAATTTAGAAAGAGGTTTCGTGGAGCACTTGGAATACCCAGCAATATACCGTTGTTTGTAAGGACACTTATGTAGTTTAGGTATCCAATACAGTGACGGAAGATCCAAACTACATTTATATAAAATTCTATTAAAATAAGCACTTAGACGCAATTAAAAAAATGCCTAAAAATAAGAGTTTGATATCCACCCTTTAACGAATAAATACATTATTTTGACACTTTTAATAATTACACGATTCTTAGAGTAATAAATTTGCAAGTGTCAATAAAATTGAAAATAGTTTCTTATGTTTTTCTTCTGTAAAAGAATAATTTATTCCATCCAAAATCACATCGGACCCCACCACTTCCGGTTTATAGCTAATTAAGTAATCGTCAATATTTTTCTGGTAGATCAAAAAAACTTCAATAAATATGGTGCATCTTTGACAAGTTTTTTTTCAAATAATTTCAAATTAAGCACTTACAAAAACAATTCGGAAAAAAAGTTTTCTAATTAATCTTCCATATACCATAGTATTTACGATTGTTTTTTTTTTTAGATATCCCCATGAAATTTATTCTTAGTATATACTGGAACATAATGGTAGTATAGCAGTGTTCAATAAGTTAATCATTACTTTGTGTAAAGACAGAAAACAAATTTTGTTTGAATAAAATCGGATTCGTATGAACCAATCGAATGATACTACATGCATCGACGGTGTCCATACGATTCCAATGTCATATACAGTGGCATGCATTAAAACCATTTACATGAACCAATACTAATGTGAGACCAATGGCGGGATAAAAAGGTAATTGTAATTTGAGCAATATCTTTATCAGGAACATTAAACCTAAACATTTAAAAGTAATTATAAAACGTCTGAGATCAGAAAACCAAACAGGCCTAATTAAAACAGCCAAAATCGTCTAAAGTCAACTTTACCAACCTTTGTTTTTAC
This sequence comes from Mytilus californianus, assembly GCF_021869535.1. Taxonomy (NCBI): domain Eukaryota; kingdom Metazoa; phylum Mollusca; class Bivalvia; order Mytilida; family Mytilidae; genus Mytilus; species Mytilus californianus. Next base: position 4,096,458 of record NW_026262581.1, read on the forward strand.
ACAATTACATATTTTTGTGAACTTGAAGTTATCAAACGAAATGTATTATCTAAAACATTTCATTACGGAAAAAAAGTATCACAAAAATACCGAACTCCCAGATAAATTCAAAAATTATAAATTCATATAGGATGGCCTGATGGAAGAAAAAAGATACTTAATTATAAGTCTCTATTTCTTAGATACTTAATTATAAGCCATCTATTTCATAGATGTTAGTTATATTTCTTTTCAGTTTTCCATCAGGCTGATAGAAATATATTAATTGCCATCTATAGATTTAAAGCTATGTAATATACTGGTAACTTATTTCAAGTTCACTGAAAATATGACAGACTATCGGTACAGAAGACGCAAACGATAACACAGATTCGACGAATATTGATCGGAATGACAGGTAGATAAATCTATTTGCATTTTATCTTATGCATTTTATCTTTAGTCTTATTTGGTTTCTATTCTATTCGGCATCTACCACAGATATGCTACACAGATTTTATGAAAATTTCAGAGAATTTTATTCAAGTGATGTATTTTAACACCTTCTATTTCATTTCTGCATAAGAATGATTTTATGGGTTTACTTTGTCATAAAAAGGACCGCCTCATCTTGTAAACTTCTTATCAAAATTTAATGAAACTGTCTCAGAATTTAAACGATGTATTGCCAATGTGCACTTTCAATTTTGTTCTTGATCCGAATTATTTTGGAGTTTTCCTTAGCAAATCAAGAATTTTGCCCTTGCATTATCCGGGGATACTTTGTATCCGCAACCCCTCCTATACCCCCCATTAGAATTTATTGAAACTTTCTCAAGATCTTCGCCTTATAATGCCTTGTACACCGACTGTTTTGATTTTTAACTGAATTATTTTCAGAGTTTTCTTGAGAGCTGGAGTTGGGTATAATTCAGTTAGCCTTGCTCTCAGACCATCAATGTTACGATCGCAAACATATGTTGATGGATCAAAGTCAGTTCTGCCTATTAAAGTAGTTAAAAACATAAATGGTTCATTTTTAGTAAGTTGGTCGTACATGGCCTATATATATTTCTATGAAGCCTTATATCATTGAGCCTCTATTATTATTTAACACGAAAAGACATAAAAATGAATCTTAACTAAACTCATGGGGTTTGCTTCAAGTACGTTTTTTTCCCGTTTGTGTATATTCTCTCATATGAGTAAAAAACAAAACGACGGGTAGGGGCTCAACAATCAGAACTCGTTGGAATACCGAATGTCTGTTTCGGGAAATCAAAAACTGTATGGCTATAAAAAAAACCCAAACTTTTGATAATTTTTACCGAGTTTTATATATTTTTGGAATTAGTGCGTGTCTAACAAAGCTACCTTTGCTCGACATAAAAACATAGAAACTGGTATCTGCATTGCATGGGAGAAGCACTGTTCAGTGAGAGTAGTTAACTACTATCATGGATAGTGGCAAAGAATGGAGGCCACACGGTGACCTATATATAGTTGATTACATACAAGTCATTTGGAGTCTGGTGGATAGTTGTTCCATCGACAATCATACCGCATCGTCTTAATTTTTATATATTTTGCAGTTAACATTTAAATTTAGTCTTAGATTAAAGTTTTTTAGATTTTCATAATTTTGTCAAACCTTCATGGAATTTTATGAAACGTTGATAGGAGCTTCTTTATGATCGATTGATAGCATCTGGAGCAGAATTTAAAATATTCTTCATGATCAAGAAATATCATCTGAGGAAGCACTTGGATTGTTTTTGCTTATTCCATATTCTTTCTGATAAGCGAGCTTAGTTTTTGGAGTCAACAATACACTTTTACGCCGTGAGCAGCATTCGCAAGCGAGACACAGGGTTCCGTGAAACTTTTTACGCAATATATTAATTGCTATGTTCATTTTCTAAACATCACAAATTTTGTTACAATTAATGGCTTAAATCTAATTAAAACTAGTTATTCTAATACAAACGTCGTCCTTTTTTAAATGTTGTGAAAATAATATCCAAGTTCAATTTCAATTTCAATGAAAACACAAATAACAAATAAATAAAACATAAATTCTAAGGATCCCTAGAAAAAAAATTGAAATTTATAAAGGAAGACGCAAGGATATTTTTGGAGGGGATGTTAAATCTTGCATTTTCCAATTGAAATTTATAAAGGAAAATGGAAGAAGAATTTTCTTTGGGGAATGGAGAGGGGTGTTCAATTCTCGCAGGATCCTAGAAATGATTTAAATTCAATAAAGATTTTTCCCTGACGTGTAAACGTGTAACTGAAAGGGATCCAGACCCTATATAAAAATAAAGAGATGTGGTATAATTGGCAATGAGAAAACTATCCACCAAAGTTCAAATGAAGTGGATGTAAGCAATTATAGGCAACCGTACGGCCTTCAACAGTGAGAAAAACACATACCGTTTAGTCGATTATAAAAGCCCCGACATGAAAAATATGAAACAATTCAATTGAGAAAACTAACGGCCTAATTTATAACAAAACTATTTACGAAAAACAGACAAGGAGCCAACGACAACCGGCTCCTGTAAAAAAAATGTGTGGGGGTTAAATATGTGTGTGAGAGCTCAACTCTCCCCCTAACCTGGGACAGTGGTGTAACAGCACAACATAAGAACAAAATAAAAATCAGTTGAAAAAAGCTTAACTCATCAGATCGATAAAAAGCAGAAACACATCAAACAAAAACACAGACCGGACGTGCTGGGTATTTATCCATCCCTCATCATTTTATGAATTAGGAATGTCCATCAAATATTTGTCACTGGACGTCACAGAAACAACCAATCAATGAACTAATCAATATAGAATATGCGTCTCTTTGCTTGATAAAACTGCCAGTCAATCAATAAATCATTCAATCAATCAAACGAACCAAGGCATTTAATCGATTTATAAATGTCAAATTCGTCATATGTGATATTATACAAAAATTTAATCAAAGCATAATATCAGCAGATCGATAAAAAGCAGAAACACTTCAAACATAAACACAGACCGGACGTGCTGGGTATTTATCCATCCCTCATCATTTTATGAATTAGGAATGTCCATTAAATATTTGTCACTGGACGTCACAGAAACAACCAATCAATGAACTAATCAATATAGAATATGCGTCTCTTTGCTTGATAAAACTGCCAGTCAATCAATAAATCATTCAATCAATCAAACGAACCAAGGCATTTAATCGATTTATAAATGTCAAATTCGTCATATGTGATATTATACAAAAATTTAATCAAAGCATAATATCAGCAGATCGATAAAAAGCAGAAACACATCAAACATAAACACAGACCGGACGTGCTGGGTATTTATCCATCCCTCATCATTTTATGAATTAGGAATGTCCATCAAATATTTGTCACTGGACGTCACAGAAACAACCAATCAATGAACTAATCAATATAGAATATGCGTCTCTTTGCTTGATAAAACTGCCAGTCAATCAATAAATCATTCAATCAATCAAACGAACCAAGGCATTTAATCGATTTATAAATGTCAAATTCGTCATATGTGATATTATACAAAATTTTAATCAAAGCATAATATCAGCATAATTACCAACCATTCAAGCCAACAAATCTATATGAATAATTTGTCACTTGATTTTATGCAAACATTTTAACAAACGCCTACCTAGCCAACTAACCTACCAATACTCACATTAGTAAAGATGGAAAAAACTTCTCTCACATTTTTTTTTAATATTTACTGGAAACAGTGTTATTAAAGTTAATAAATACTTTTGAGATGATCCCCTATTTAATTATCTCAACTCGAGACTCGACTCTCAGTTCACAATTGTAATATTTTATCTAACATTTCTAGATGATAGATAATATATACAAGTCTAAATTGAAAACAACGTTCAAACCTATGATTGCGTTGGAGAAAAACGGCAATTGTAATACTTGTGCATGCAAAACAAATTTCTTGGTAGAGGGGTCTAAATACAGCACAAACAACATTTTCCAAAAGACCAATAAAGTGAAAAAGTATATTTTAACAAAACGCATTCGACTAGCTGGTCGAACAACGGATGTTCTTAAATACTGCTGACTGCCATTGCGATTGCCAAATAAACGGATCACCAGATGTAACAAAATGGATATTAAATATTAATTTAATACCAAACAGACAACAATAGACTTGCGGAAAAGATGGTATACCGCAAACATGAGGTGCAAAAAGTTGGTACACCAATCCATATTTCGACAATTAATATCTCTTCAGTGATGTTAGGAATCGAAACGGTATTTGGAAGGCCATATAATTTACCTCATTTTAGGATTGACTCTTGAATTTTGAAGAGTCGAAACTTTATGAACGGATTATATAAACCCGAAGGCAAATATAATACAAGCCCAAACGAAAAAATATAAACAAGTCTAAATTGAAAACAACGTTCAAACCTATGGTTGCGTTGAATAAAAACTGCAGTTTTATACGTGTGCATGCAAAACAAATTTCTTGGTAGAAGTGTCTAAATACAGCACAAACAACATTTTTGAAGAGACCAAAAAAGTGAAAAAGTATATTTTAACAAAACGCATTTGACTAGCTGGTCGAACAACGGATGTTCGTAAACACTGCTGACTGCCATGGCGATTGCCAAAATAAACGGATCACCAGATGTAACAAAATGGATCTTAACTATTAATTTAATACACTACAAACAAGTAAAAGTCTGAAATGGCCTATATCTGTACTCGACTGTACGGATTTTACTCGACCAGTCTGAATTGGTCTGAATTTTACTCGACATTACTCGACCCCAGTCTTAACCATACTCGACTGTACTGATTTGTACTTGACCTTTATCTTTGCCATTGAAAATAGTCTGAACTATTACTCGACCAGTCTGAAACAGTCTTAACCCATTCTCGACCTGTACTCGACCTATTTTTTCCAGTCTTAACCATACTCGACCAAAGGTCTGAACAATATTGACCAGTCTGAACCATACTGGACCAAATAACCTCTACTTTTCTAAATTTTAACTGATAAAATAAATTTCTTTTTAACTGACATGACAACAGACACAATAAAATAAAGATATATTATAAAAACAGATTTTTACATTCTTACATGATTCTCAGATTTATCGAATAGAGATAGTTAAATCAAATTATCTTTAATAATAATTTGATTATATTAATTTTAAAGTTTTAGAGTTTTGTTAAAAAAAAGATTTTCTTTTGCCTAAAAACCACACCTATACCGAGGGTAATTAAAGCTTATTAAGGTGCTTCTTGTTTGGCATGTGTTTTTTTTTAAATTAATTTTCCTAAATTCCTAAATACAAACTACATAGGTTTCATGGTTACATACAAAAAATGTACAATAGTTATATAATTATCTTTTTAATGAGGTAATAACAGCCAACAAAATCACTTAAATTGTTTAACCTTATTTTAGAAATATATCTATTATTATAATTTGGGATATATTATATACAATATATATCAAAAAGGGATAAAAATTAAAGAAATTAATAAAATTGTTCTTCTGATTAGTGGTGAAGTATAAAGTAATACCTCCTGCTTGGGGCAAACTCATGAAAAAGATCACACCTGGTCAGAGAGTATCAAATTCTAAATAACACTCATTCAAAATTGCAACATCCTGTGAAACTTAAATCGCAAGGCCTTTTGAATTCACTAGATAAGTAATACACGAGTTTAAGAAAAATAGAACTTTCTATTTACCTGCAAAACACACATGTACTGAGGTAATTAAACCTTATTAAAGTGCTTCTTGTATGTCATGTCTTTAATTTTGACAAAAATTATTTAAATTTAATTGAAATAAATTTTTACTGTAACTTTGGAACACATTTCCTTTTTTAAAAGTTTATCACAGGATTACTATGGAAGTTCTATTATCATGATTATATTAAATTCTTGGTTTAACAAAACAAAGGTGTCATTTTTTAAATTTATTAAGTTGCTTTATATGCTATTTTATGAATGTAGGACAGAAAGTCACAGGACAAAAAGTCGCAATTCAGTTTTGAGATTATTTTTCTTTAAACAAGAAAACACTAATTTAAAAAATAAAATTTTTGTTTTTTCTTGAACTATTATATATGAAGCAACTTTGTATTTAAAATTTATTCAATAAATATCAATAATGATCAAATAATTGCTATGAAAACAAAATGTTAAAGTGGCTAGGTACTTAAATGGCTTCATTGTGCCAAGAAATATATCCTTTTCATGATTAAAATTTAATAAATTTTCATTTATCAAGGCTTATGAACAATTTCCTAAACTTAAAAATGAATATATGTAATAAAAAGAAAATATTTCAAGATCTTTCTCTTAAACATTCAAACAATTGTCAACAAATTATTTGTGACTTTTTGTCCTATCAAATTTGTGACTTTATGTCCTGTGACTTTTTGTCCTGTGACTTTCTGTCCGTTTACCTATTTGATATATATTTTGATAAAAAAAAATGTTCACTGCATTATTAACTAAACTCAACTGACACCATAAATCTATACGAGACTTAAGTTAATGGTGAAAATTGTCCAGTTACCATAAAATATATCTGAAACATTCAAAAAATTTTGAATAACATTGAAAATATTAGTCACAATTCAGTTTTGAGATTATTTGATCAGCTTGTTTTATTTTTATTTTAAAGGTGATATATATGTATGTATATAAGTGTTGATGAATATGGTGATGAAGTTATATTATTTTTATTGTGAAATTTTGGTTTCAATGCTATATTGAATACATTGTTAATTTTAAATTGTTGTTCAAATTTCTAGCCAGGGGAAAAAGCTGTTGTTAAAAACAGTTCCTAAATTGATGAAATACAATAGATAGATACAAAAAATAGGTCTAGGTTGGTTAAGACTTGGTCGAGTATGGTTCAGACTAGGTCGAGTATGGTTCAGACTAGGTCGAGTATGGTTCAGACTTGGTCGAGCATGGTTCAGACGCGTATAAAATGGTTAAGTACTGGTCGAGGAAGGGTCGAGTACAAGTTCAGACTGTTAAGTATGGTTCAGACTACAGTCGAGTATTATCAAGTAAATTTAAGACCAATTCAGACTGGTCGAGTAAACATCAGTACAGTCGAGTAGAGATATAGGCCATTTCAGACTTTTACTGGTTTGTAGTGATACCAAACAGAAAACAATAAACTTGCGGAAAAGATGGTATACCGCAAACATGAGGTGCAAAAAGTTGGTACACCATATCCGGATTTCGACAATTAATGTCTCTTCGGTGGTGTTAGGAATCGAAACGGTATTTGGAAGGCCATATAATTTACCTCAATTTAGGATTGACTCTTGAATTTTGAAGAGTCGAAAATGGATGAACGGATTATATAAACCCGAAGGCTGCATTGAAGACCCATTGGTGGCCTTCGGCTGTTGTCTGCTCTATGGTCGGGTTGTTGTCTCTTTGACACATTCCCCATTTCCATTCTCAATTTTATAGTACAAGCCCAAACGAAAAAATATAAACAAGTCTAAATTGAAAACAACGTTCAAACCTATGATTGGGTTGGATAAAAACCGCAATTTTTATACGTGTGCATGCAAAACAAATTTCTTGGTAGAGGGGTCTAAATACTGCACAAACAACATTTTCCAAAGGACCAAAAAAGTGAAAAAGTATATTTTAACAAAACGCATTTCACTAGCTGATCGAACAACGGATGTTTTCTTAAACACTGCTGACTGCCATGGCAATTACCAAATAAACGGATCACCAGATGTAACAAAATGGATCTTAATTATTAATTTAATACCAAACAGAAAACAATAAACTTGCGGAAAAGATGGTATACCGCAAACATGAGGTGCAAAATATTGGCACACCATATCCGGATTTCGACAATTAATGTCTCTTCAGTGATGTTAGGAATCGAAACGGTATTTGGAAGGCCATATAATTTACCTCAATTTAGGATTGACTCTTGAATTTTGAAGAATCGAAAATGGATGAACGGATTATATAAACCCGAAGGCTGCATTGAAGACCCATTGGTGGCCTTCGGCTGTGGTCTGCTCTATGGTCGGGTTGTTGTCTCTTTGACACATTCCCCATTTCCATTCTCAATTTTATAGTACAAGCCCAAACGAAAAAATATAAACAAGTCTAAATTGAAAACAACGTTCAAACCTATGATTGGGTTGGATAAAAACCGCAATTTTTATACGTGTGCATGCAAAACAAATTTCTTGGTAGAGGGGTCTAAATACTGCACAAACAACATTTTCCAAAGGACCAAAAAAGTGAAAAAGTATATTTTAACAAAACGCATTTCACTAGCTGATCGAACAACGGATGTTTTCTTAAACACTGCTGACTGCCATGGCAATTACCAAATAAACGGATCACAAGATGTAACAAAATGGATCTTAATTATTAATTTAATACCAAACAGAAAACAATAAACTTGCGGAAAAGATGGTATACCGCAAACATGAGGTGCAAAATATTGGCACACCATATCCGGATTTCGACAATTAATGTCTCTTCAGTGATGTTAGGAATCGAAACGGTATTTGGAAGGCCATATAATTTACCTCAATTTAGGATTGACTCTTGAATTTTGAAGAATTGAAAATGGATGAACGGATTATATAAACCCGAAGGCAAATATAATACAAGCCCAAACGAAAAAATATAAACAAGTATAAATTGAAATCAACGTCCAAACCTATGATTGCGTTGGATAAAAACCGCAATTTTTATACGTGTGCATGCAAAACAAATTTCTTGGTAGAGGGGTCTAAATACAGATATATATATAAAGATATATATAAACCTTCTATACATAATGACATGTACTGGTTGTGGAGAAAATTACATAGGTCAAACGGAAATGTCACTTCGAAAGGGAATGACTGTTCACCGACAACCAATTCGCGTACAGAATTATAGACAAATACCACTAAGTGGGCACTTAGATACTTGTGCTAGCAGGACCACCATCAAATACAAACTATTCCAATTTGATCAGTGTGCTGATGGAACAACAGAACCACAGAGAATCAACTAAAAGACATTTTTCATACATAAATATAAACCGAATTTAAACAGATAATTTAAGTCCGATGTAAGATGTGTTTGAGCTTTTGATTTTGCCATTTTGTAAAGGAATTTCCGTTTTGAATTTCCCTTGCAGTTCGGTTTTTTTTTTGTTATTCACTTTTTATTTTCTGAATAGCGGACATATTCTAATATTTTAACGTCTACATAAGGGTTGTGTAACAATCTATTACAACGTTACCTCCTTTGTTGCGAACTGTGATTGTAACGTGACGTTAACACTAACATTGTTTATTTTGAAAGTTTGTATATATTTTTACCATGAATATCTTCCGTGAGGAGTGAAAACGGTAGGAACAATATGAACAATGTAGACAATATGAACGATTTTTAATACAACAATATAAATGCATTTTCTTCTTCTGTTATTTTCTTAATTAAATAAAAATATATATATATATATATATATTTGAAAGTGTTAAACATTTCCAGATTACATGGTCTGACAAATTTTTTTTTATGAAAACCTATACATAGTATACAATATATTAAGTTTTTTTACCAATGTTATTTTTACAGTTTTGACAACCTCAAAGCAGCTTTTGTAGTGTTCAATTCACCAAAAGAAACACAAGTACTGAAGCATTCGTGTGCCTCATTTACATGACCTATCATCTCATGGGCTATTCCTAGACACAGGAAAGAAGATATAATTTGTGTTTTTCCCAATGCCTTATATCTGTAAAGATTGTATGTGCATTTTTCTAGACCCCTCAATGACTCCATACACGACGTAAAGTCTCCTAAGTGGTAATAAGACAAAAACTTTAAAAAATGAGTAAATATGATAACCGCCAAATATAATGATGAATTGTTCCTCACTTCAATGTCCAGTTCATCTGGTATCAATGCAGAACCATTTTCAAAAATCATGATGTTAGACACTAACATGTGCAGAATAAGCATTGCTGACATTTTTTCAAAGTGGACAATGTTTACTGTAGTTTCTAGAGTGGATGGATCTACCTTTAACGAACGTGATAAAACATATGAAATGATTTCTAATACAATATGGTACCTCTTATGACGGTAGAAGAAAGATGCTAGAAACATCCATCCTGTATCAGGACATTGCTTATGTTTAGAAATGATTAGTAAACGTAACTGTTGTTTAAAATGTGTATATTGCAGTTTATTATTTATATAATATTTCGTAATTGTGTCTCGCTGTACTTTCAAATTTTTTGATTTTTCCCAAAGAAACATAATTAAATTAACGGCTAGTTTTATCCGACTAAATTGAAGTATTTTTTTCACTATCACAAGACTGTTTTTGTCATTCTCCAAATAATCTGCCATTGACTCTACCATACACCAGATCATTGGATGAATTACCTTAGAATCATAGTTAGGATTATAAAGTGTATGAAAATCACCGCTAAATGTCCCAGAAACACGGAAGCATTGCCAACCGTGATGACGCACTTCTTTCAGAAGTCCGATCATTTGGATGTGTTCGTCTTTTTTAAATCTACATTCAAAAAAATTGTTTTGGGGAATAAAATAGTGTACCAGGATAGAATACTGTACACAATATAACAGTCTACAAATACATGCTCTGAAGCACGATAATATATTTTCAGGTTTCCACATGTCTTTATCTGATTCCTCACACAACCAGAACAATAAAGTTTTTAGAAAATAAGAACATAATATACCCTTTAACGATTCGTTTTTATCAGCAACATCTTTTAGTACCAGTTTCATCAGCCCGTAGCACAATAACTGTGTATGATTAAAAGAGTATATCAAAAACTTTTCTGCAACCGAAAATGACATTCTCCACTCGATATCTTCATTAATCGAACCTTTACAACCTATCGGCACAAATAAAACGCCAAAGTTTACAATTTTTGATATTAGTTGAGGTGACGGCCAATGATTTATTCTCGACCTTGACATCCATGGCCGAGCTTGAGAAGGCCAGGATTTGCATCTAAAGCAAAAAAGTTGATCAATTGTTTCATCCTCTGTGGTTACGCAAGGACCATGAATTTTATACCGATCTCCTGAATGTGACATTGCATCCAGTTGACTTAGTTTAAACAGTTGACTAGAATAAAATATATGTTGACCTCTATGTTCCAGAAAACAATGAATGTTTTCTGGAAATGTAACTTTTTTCGGCACACGAAGCAATGCATAACATGGGTTTGTACTATCAATATCCATTATTAAAGTTCTTATATTGGTTTCTTCAGCAACATTTTCTGCATCGCGTTCGCTTAAACATACAACAGTTCCATTGATCACAGCCATCATATCTAAGTCACTTCCTATCATGTCCAAACCCTCTACTGCACTACCGCTACTAATATGGCAAAGTGATGGATCGTCGTTACGTATCATATCCTGTAGATTGTAGAGATTGCGTCTCAAGCGTACAGTCTCAAATGTACCAAACTTCTGACATGCATAATCATAAGACTTCAAAGACTCACATGTCCTTGATGACATGTTAGATCCTTTAAATTCTGAAAAGTGCAGAAACGTTCATAAATAAAAATGACTTCATCAATAAATTCAGGAGGATATTTCGAAAGTAACAAAATATTGTTTGTATCCTTGTCGAAAATCGAGGTTAACATTGACTGAAATGTTAACTCTTTGGTACGAAAACATACTAGTATATATCCATATGCGTATACCTTAAGAACCAGTTTCAATTTCATAAAAAGCACATGAGATTACAGAAAGATCGAAAAAAAATTGTATATACTAACAATATTGTTATGATGTCGAATTAATTACAAATATATTATACTCAGTAATTGCCTTTCAACGCTAGCGGGGATATGTACCATATATTTGACAAAGACGCACCCTGCCAACGCACTAAGACTCGTCAAGCGATTCCCTAAGCTTTGTTTTACATTGATTTGTATCTTTGAACTGAATTTGTAAGGCTAACATTTTTTTTTTTATTAAATGAGAGGACATTCTCTCTATATCAGAACTTGAAATTAAAGATTATGACAGCTCCTGTAAAGGGTGACCTTCTAATATGAATAGGAATGTAATTTGAAAAGAAGAGGAGCACAGATAATATTTATAAACACAACCCATTTAAGTAACAGTATCGAAAGCAAATGTAAAATATAACATTTAAAAAAACCGGCATCTTAATAAAATTCATTTTAGCAACAACAAAACAGCAGTAAAAATTCCTATAAAATTTATCTATATTCTTAACATGAATCAATACAACTGGGCTATTAAGAGAAAAAAATTCGGCCAACTGGAACAAAGAAACATACAATACATTAAATGTCTTCAAAAGAAAGCATAACAGATAATCCAAGTAAAGCATTCTGTTTGGTTTAAGGCAACAGTAATTAACCGATGATAAAATCTCATCAATCATTTAAGACGACAAATTAAAGTTACAATTATAAACAACTGAGGAAATTGCATGACTTTAAAATTAGCACAACGGGTGCATCGACAGGTGAGCGTCTCCTGCTATATATTCATCTACCGCTGTAAATACTTTGGAAATTGGTTTCGTGGAGCAATTGGCAAATCCAGTAGTATGAGGGTTGTTGTAAGGACAATTATGCAATTTTGGTATCCAGTTCAGCGAAGGAAGATCGAGTGTCTCATATTTGGTAGAAATTTCAAAGGAATAAGAACAGATCAATGATTGTTAGTATTTCCTCATTGGTAAGTGTCAAGGGAATAAATGTTAAGTTTGCAACTGAATTGTCAATACCTTATTCCGTTATCAAGCAGTTTTCGTAACGTAATACCGAAACGATTTTGTTCGGAGGTTTTTCTGTGGGGACAACGACATTCTAAGCAAAGGTCACGAATGTAAGGCAGGTGTTAAGCAACATTTGGGACTCTGGAGATAAATGTTGCATGAGTATTCATTGACCCATCAATTCTTTTATTCTAATTTGAAGCAACAATCAAACAGTTTTAACTCATTTAAAAAAAGAGTATCCACGTCTTCTTTATCGTCATGTTTAGGTCGTTATTTATCATGATCCTTGACTGGCTCCATTGGTTTTTCCGAGTTTTGTGTTTCCAATTTATGGATTTAAGTTTACATTAGTTTAGGCTTTTGGTTAACATATTTCGCAGAGATGTGTTGTTGACAATGTTCAGGTCAGCAGTAATACAATGGTCAGCCGGACTATATATGAATGGGGACAATTGGGAGGTTTAGACTTTCAGTTGTAAATAGCATGCAACACGTGTTTATAATTGGAAGATAATTCAGCCGCGATAGAGGAGGGGTAAAGTATAACATACGAAGGGAGGTGTTTTCGATTAAACTTAATTATGATGGAGGATCTTGCCTTAATTGATGACATCAAGACCTTTGTTTGCATAGGAAATTTTTGGCAAATATCGTTTCTTTTTTACTTATTTTTACAGTGCCAACCGGCAGAAATGTTATAGTTTGTGACAGGCAATATAGGATATGATAGCTGTATTTTTATATTAGTTTTGAAGGGGAAAAGTCTTTGATAAAATTTAGAATGGAAATAGGGAATGTGTCAAAATGCCCTCTTGTAGTTGAGAATCTTGCATGCAGTGGGTTAAAGTATAAAAAATAACAGGGGAAGGACATTTTTGATAAAAAATTAAAATTTCCTATCCTTCAAAGTAGTTGTCACTGGTTTAACATGTTTAAATTTGCAGTGATTAGCACTGTGCATAATTATTGCATCCAGTCTGTAATTGGCAGAATTTTTTCAACAAAGAAGGTGTGTTTGGTCTCTTGAAAAAGTGGATTGAGATTGGATAATGGTATAAACAGTTTCAATTTTGTTATTAAGTGCAGTTCCAACTTCGATCTAAAAATAAACATGACCTATTACATTAACAAATTATGCTGCAAAATTATTAAGTATGGAAGTACTAAAAACAGTAGAAATTGCAAATCTTTATTTGATATACTTGAAAAATCCCCCTCCCCCCCCCCCCCCCCCCCCAAAAAAAAAAAAAAAAAAAACTACGGCGGATCTGTGTTACCAATTTATCTGCTGTACTGATAGCCGGTAATACGTCTGTACACTTTAACACATTTTTTCGTCAGTTATATCATTTCCGATTGACACAATTTTGTATACTCACCGTTACCACTACAGCAGTCAGCACCGTGTCACAATCTTAATCACAACAAAAACAAACAAATATTTAAATATTCATCTAAGTTGGTATGAATAAATAAGTCAAATTTCATTTCACGATTTTTTTTATTGAACAAGATTTAATAAGCATGCAAATTACTTATATATTTTTACATGTTTTTTCGACAAGTTTAACAACCTGGGTTTTAAACTATTTAAGATGATTGATTTCACGGATAGAACATGCAATTTGCCTCAAATTGTGAACACGCACACTGACGAAATGTAAGTTATTAAATATTTTCGTTTTAGTCTTAATTTATACAAACTACAGTAATTTTGCTTGTCTAATAAGTCTGTTCATTTTGTCAACATAAAGTCAATTGAACAGACTTACAGGACGAACGAAGTAACCGGTCAGCATCGTATTCAAAAGTACAACTATTAACCGCAAATGGTGATAGGTAAAATTGAGAATGGAAATGGGGAATATGTCAAAGAGACAACAACCCGACCAAAGAGCAGATAACAGCCGAAGGCCACCAATAGTAGTTTGTATAATCGGTAATGTTGTAACGTCGTACAAATTATGTGATATATTACGCACAAGTTGTTTGTACTTGAAGGGCTGTTCGCATTTGAACTCGTTTTCTTATACCATATCATTCCTGTGAAGAAATTTGTTTAAAATTTTAGGTTTGCCATCCCAGGTTGGTTAGGTAGCAATACACACTTGAGAATTTGGTTTCGCATTTTTGCATCTAAACAAATGACATTCAAAAATAAAAGAAAAGGAAATCAGAAATCTTATTACTTATTAAGACTTAGTTACGTCGTGCGAATTCTATGCGACTGTCGTTAAAGTAAGAGGTTTAGCAAAGCTATAAATCCAGGTTAAATCCACCATTTTTAAGGAAATACCTGTACCAAGACAGGTATATGACAGTTGTTTTCCATTCGTTTTATGTGTTTGAGCTTTTGATTTTGCCATTTAATAAAGTACTCAATTTAGATTCTAAAATTGGAAGCAAAAATAACTGACAAAAACAAACAAACCTCTTTCTCCAGATTGTTACATAAAAAAATGGAGTGACCTTTTTCTTCCTACGTACCTGAAAATATGGGAAAAACAAACAGAAGTTATCTATTTAACAAAAATATCAAAAGGAAACAAAACCTTATTTTCCCCAAACAATGTCCGAGAATAAAATTAATTACAAAGAAACTCAATTATGTCAACCGTAACAATTTCCTTGCAAGATTTCATAATTAGTTACATAACGCATTTCTTTATCTTAAAATATGTATAAACATATTCTGAGTGCATAAGATAGGGTTGTGGCAAATTTTTCGTGATGACAAAAATGAAAAATAGCTGTTTACCTTTTTTGTACATTTATAATTTTTAAACAATTATAATTTCTTAATTTCACAGCTCAATGTTTTGACACAGTTACATGTATATGCGATTTCTATTTAAATGAGTCATTAGATATTTATAGATATTTTTTAGTCTAGAATTATACAAATTACGGTAATTTTGCTTGTTAAATACGTCTTTTCATTTTGTCAACATATAGTCAAATGAAGACTTACAGGACGAACGAAATAACCCGTCAGCATCGTATTCAAAAATACAACTTTGAACTGCCAAATGGTGATAGATAGTTAGCATAATCGGCAATTATTTACGCTCGATTTTTTCAACTAAATTTTATGAAAAAATGAGGTGAAATACATCTGATTTTTATTTGACATATTGATAGATAATGTCAATGGTTTCAGAAAAGGCATCACTCAAATTCTACTTTGAATCAAGTTTTAGTAACTTTAATGAAATCCCCCCCCCCCCTTTTGTGCAATATTTTGTATCAAATAAACACAGGTTGGTTGCGATGGTGAGACCGAAAAGAGATTTCGCCATTTTAAGTTTTGGACATCAAATCATCGAAGATGATGTTTCCCTACATGTGCACAAATATGACACAAACAGAGAAAGCCTTCTTTGTTAGATAAGAACGGAAAGAGGGTGGTTAAAATTAATGAGTGTCAATTTCAAGTTTTATTTCCTAACTGTGTATTGCTACCTTAACCATTTTGAAATATCTGTTTCATCAACGACAACAGAAATTTTCCAACCACCATCCCGTCCTATTTTCCTCGACTTTGACTTACCGAATTAGACTTATCATTGGCTTTGTACTTACATGAGTAACACGAAGGGAGCCACATGTGGAACAGTATCTGCTTACCCGTCCAGATTATCTGAGATCACCCCGTTTTTTTTGGTGGGATTCGTATTGTTCAGGACTTAGTTTTCTATGTTAGTTTTGTATACTGTTATTTTTGTCATGTCATTGTCACTTAGTTTTTTCAGTTTGAATATCCTTCGATATCTTT
Organism: Mytilus californianus; assembly: GCF_021869535.1. Classification (NCBI taxonomy): domain Eukaryota; kingdom Metazoa; phylum Mollusca; class Bivalvia; order Mytilida; family Mytilidae; genus Mytilus; species Mytilus californianus. The sequence continues at coordinate 4,113,043 of NW_026262581.1, forward strand.
CGGCTCTTTTTTGTTATGCATGTCTACATATATATTATTTGTTTACATTACTGAAGTCGTCTAAACAATGGACATCAAAAAGAAACAGGATCAGAATTCTTAACCCAATAGGACTTGACAAGGAAAATAGTCTTATTCTGATGATGTGCTGAAATAAAAAAAACACACAGTTACGAAAGCTAAGTCTGCTTTATAATTTTCTATAAGGTCTTTTGCACTAAACATTATTGTCTCCCGATAATGGATAAACACATATGTAGGGATAGGAGAGGAGTAAATAGAATTATAGTACCACAATGCAGATGCACGAAAAAGCGTAATTAAAAAAAGCCCTATTTTTTGTATAAAAGTTTGCCTTATCTAATCAAAAGTAAGCAAAAAAGAAAAAAATACAATCAACCTCCTTTCTCATGTTTGTTAGACGATTAAAAAATGAAAACAACACGTTATAAATTTAATGCGTTCGAAGCGCTTTTCTGGATTTACCTTCACCAGGAACGCTCAAAGCCGAATATTTCAAAGTCAAAGATGTACAAATCCGAAACAGTTGAAGAGCTATATAATAAAAAATGACCTAAAATAATAGCCAAATCCTTCTAAGGCTAACTTTGCCTGAGGGAGTAGAAACCTAAGTTTCTTTATAATTTCACTTTCTAATTCCAACTTATATAAAATCTGAGAAAAAATCTAACATCCGAGTAGTTATTTCATTAATCATGATTAACATGATTTTTTACAAGCAACCCGTTTTTCGTATATATTTTGTTCACTCGAGGCGTAAACATTAGAAGGAAACTAAACCATATTTACCTGAACTATTTCCCGGTTCCCTCTAGTGTATTTTACGAAACTGAATTGAATTAACTACAAATATTTTGTGATCACTGAACAATGAATGCAAAGCCTAACTGGAACTGAGAAACTTATCTATAAAATTAAGAATAGAAAAATGTGTCTTACATCATCATATCTGAAGTGTGGAAACCTCAATTTTGTGAAAAGTAAGAAAAGTATCAGCAGAATATTTTCAAAAATCTTCGATATGAGATATATTTTTAAGCGAAAGGAACCTTTGGGTGAATTCGAAATCTAAACATCAAAACAAAATGGGGTCTTATTTTCTTCACAACATTCTGACGGGGAAATGTTATTATATTTCCACTTCAAATACACATGTCCATGTATACATAAACTATTCTCTTACACTACTGGATGTCGTCTAAACAAAGGATTTTTCAAAAATTGAAGAAAAAGTAAATTAGAAATCGTATTAATTTTTAAGACTTAGTTACTTCAAACATAAATGCATCATAACAGCAGGTTTAAAGCAACAAAAACACATATCAAGAATAACCAACATTTTGATATTTTATTCAAAATTTTAAACAATATTTTTAGTCAAGCTATGCTTATTTGAAATTTATTTGTTTTCCTTTTCTCCCCTTCTTTTTATTTGAAAAATAATGTTTCTCGATAAGATCGTTCTATCCAGTTACTTTTCACACATGTTCCAAGGATCTTTTATCCATTTCCATTTTTCGTTACATCTTTCATAATTATGATCGTATATTGCAAAATCACGAAAAACTGGATTTCAGAATATGTTCAGGACTATGTGTAAATCAAACAGTACTAGACATTCGCATGTGGTCCTTCTAAATGCAATTTTTATACTGAGGTACAAAGTGAAGCTCTCTATAAGAACCAGGCAGAGTGCGATATAGGAGGGTTTCAATTTGTTTTCTCTAAAGTGCCTGAAAGAAGCAGTAATTGAATACTGCTCAAATAATAAATTTGAGTGGGAAAATATGAGTGGTTGCCATGGTAACGGACACTTTATTTTGAGGTAGTAAAGCGTGGTAAATCTTTCAAAAATCAGCTAAATCACTACAATTCAGAGCTTAATTATGAATAGAATCAATTTTTTTCTGAAATTTTCACATTTTATCATGTTGAGTCCTCTTATAGCCGACTATGCGGTATGGGTTTTTCTCGATGTTAAAGGCCGTACGATGACCTAAAATTGCTTATATCTTTTTCATTTGTATAGTTGTCTCATTGGCAATCATACCACATTTCCTTACTCTTATCTTGGTGTACAATTTCCTCCTTCTTCGAAATATTAAATTCAACATCATATTTCAAAGTTATGACTCACAATTTACATTTGGTATCTACATAAAATTGAGAATGGAAATGGGGAATGTGTCAAAGAGACAACAACCCGACCACAGAACAGACAACAGCAGAAGGCCACCAACAGGTCTTCAATGCAGCGAGAAATTCCCGCACCCGGAGGCGTCCTTCAGCTGGCCCCTAAACAAATATATATACTAGTTCAGTGATAATGAACGCCATACTAAACTCCAAATTGTACACAAGAAACTTGCATTAGTTGCCATTCATTATTTTGTTTAGTTAAATGTGAGGCTCAAGTGTGTCAGCTAAGCTTACAGTGCCTAGAATTTTTACATTGTTCAAATGTTAAAGCTTTTTTTAAAGTTTTAAAATGAAGATTGATTATTGTTGATTGCTTAACGTCAAGTGGCAAATATTTCATGCATGTTCAGAACGAGAACAAATAAACAATGAACACAATAGAAGGATCCTGTAAAAGGGGTCGGTCGGGATGAAGGGTTGGAAATTTGGACTCCCACAGGAGCATTAGGGTATATTGTATAGGGACAGAATTTTAACCTTGCAACAGGCCAGTTGTTTATGATGAATAACTTGAAAACTACTTTTAGTATTTAAACAGCTTGCATGTATGATAAGGTAAACCTGACAATTTGTTTTTAGTCATTTTGATTCACTTACGACTATTTGGTGCATTGTGATTTCGGTCTGTACGTTCGTCAATTTTCCTTCGGACTGTCCATATCGTAATAAAATAAACTTTGAATTTTTCATAAAATACAAAATCTTGTTTTTTTTTGTTTCAGAGTTTTCTTTTTTTTTTCTTTTTTTTTTATTATGGCAGTCCACAACATTCTTGTTTTTGATTTTGTTACAAAGAAAGCGAGATATTATCTCGGTTAACAGTTCAATTCATATTAACCTTTGAAAACTACTTTCAACACATACCACAGACTTATGGATATACTATGTACTTCATATACCCTCATGTGATAGAAATCAACCAGTAACGCGAGTCTGTCAAGCTAAATGACAAATAACAAATACAATGATATAAAATTAGACTCAATTAAGATTCTAAAATTTGAAGCAAAAATAGCTGACAAAAACATTCAAACCTCTTTCTCCAGCTTGTTACATAAAGAAATGGATTTTCTTTTTCTTTCCCTACGTAACTAAAACTATGGGAAAACAAACAGAAGTTAATTATTTAACAAAAATACCAAAAGGAAACAAAACCTTATTTTCCCCAAACAATGTCCGATAATACAATTAATTAGAAAGAAACTCAAATGTGCTAACCGTAACAATTTCCTAGCAAGAGTTCATAACTAGTTACATAACGCATTTCTGTATTTTAAATATGTATAAACATATTCTGAATGCATATGATAAGGAAATGCAATTTTTTTGTGATGATAATTTTGAAAAGTAGCTGTTGACATTTTTTTACATTTATAAATTTTAAAGCAATTATAATTTATTAATCTCAGAGCTCAATGTTTTGTCATAGTTATATCTATATGCAATTTTCTATTTAAATGAGCCTTAGAACGCGGATTGAAAATGCATAAAACAAGATTCTGAATTTATGAATTTGAAGTATCTAAAAATAATTTCTATTTATAGTTTTCTGTCATAATAACATATTGTAATCCTTTCAAAATATCATTAACCAAATTCGTGATTTCAGCTAATTAATTAATCGTCAATACTTTTCCGGTAGATCAAAAAGAGAGGCGAAAGATACCAAAAGGGATATTTAAACTTAAAAGTCGAAAACAAGCTGTCAATGCCATGGCAAAAAGGAAAATAATCAAAAGACACACAACACAGTATGCAAAACACAACATAGAAAACTAAAGACTGAGCAAAACGAACCCCACCAAAAAGTAAAATAACAAAAATACCGAATTCCAAGGAAATTCAAAACGAAAAGTCCCTGAACAATGGCAAAATCAAAAGCTCAAACACATTAAACGAACGGAAAACAACTGCATATATTCCTGACTTGGTACAGACATTTCCTTATGTAGGAAATGCTGGATTTAACCTGGTTTTATAGCTAGCTAAATCTCTCACTTGTATGACAGTCGCATAAAACATCATTATATTAACAACAATGTGTGAGCAAAACAAAAACCGTGGGTGATCTCTGGTACTCTTTAAGGGAAAGCTGATCCTGTGCCACATGTGACACCCGTCGTGTTGCTCATGCAAGTACAAACCTGGTGAAAAGTCTAGTTTGGTAGGTTTCTTTCGCGGAAAGGAGTAGGGAATTGTGGTTACGACAATTGGAACATATCCGTCGTCATCTGTGAAACTGATATTCCATAACGATCAAGCATTTCGAAAGGACGATTTCAACTTCACCACTTGAAACTCTTGGTTTAATATTTTCCTTGAAAGCAGCAACTCTATATCAATATCAACTGTGAGGAATATGCTCCATATGCAGGCGCTGCTGGAATATTGCAAAATAGAGACGGGAAGTTCACAATTGCGAAGCAGAAATCATCTCTTTTGTCGTAAATGTTATTTTTTAGTTCTCAACCAGCCCTTGATATCAATTTCAAGATATAAGTCAAGATATAAGGCAGACTTGATTGTATATGTTGTATCCTTAATTTCAAGATCGAAAGATAGATGCGTTCACAATAGTCACTAAACTTTGAATTATTTAGTGAATGGAGAACATATATATGTAGCGGAACGATAACTTAAAGGATAATGCTAGCTTCTTTTTATTCTTCCTAAGAAGCATCTGTATGCAGTCCGTCTAATATGAATAAAGGAATACATTCCCCGTTTCCATTCTCAATACTATAACAATCATCATTCTACGTAGCAGAAAATCATAATGAAACAAATGTATATTGATTTAACAATAAATTCCAATGGAAACTAAATCATATTAACTAAAAATATGTCTCCGTTGCAGAATGTATAATTAAAAACTGAATTGATTCAATCATTACTTTAACGTGTCAGTATTTCGGAATTATTCACTAAAAGCAAATTGAATTGTATTTGCAAACACAACTTAGTAGTTGAAATCCAAATATAATAAATACACGAGAAAACATTGACATCTGAGAATATGGTATCCGTAGGGACTAGTATACAAGCGACATCTTATTATCTGCAATGATCTAAAGTAAAAAGTCGAATTTGATCCATTGTACAATGAATCTGCACTAGAAACATCGACAGCTTAAAGCTTGAAAAACCAAATCAGTAGAAAGCCTGATGAATTGTATATGGCCAATGGACCAAAAAGGAAACGAGGCCAGACGAGTTTGTATGACATAGCCTAATTGCTATAGATCAACAAGGAAACTAATATAAAATGACAAAGATCATGTACGATTTTTTCCCTCTTATAGTTGATGTTTTTCCCTCAGTTTTGGTTTGTGACCCGGATTTGTTTCAGTTAGATCGATTTATGACTATTGAACAGCGATGTACTTCTATTGCCTTTATGGTACAATTGAAAGAAGGATAATTTTTCAGGAAAAATGGGGAAAAATGCAAAGGCACACTGTATTCCTCCAGAAAAAAAAATGTTTTCTTCCTACACCACTGGAACTGTAAATTACGGACTCCCGGAGATTTGAAAACCTTATAATCAATATGAAAAGAAGAGGCAATAACTCTTAGTAGCCACACCTCTTTATTGTGTTTTAACATACGTTTTATGATGCAAATTGATAAAAGTGTGGAGACGGTGCAAACTGTGGCGGATCAAATCCTGTTTACGGTATATATTTGGAAGAGCGAAATTAATTTTACTAAGAATAGTGAGAGGCAGTATATTTGTGTGGAACATCATGCTGTTAATGGGGGACTCAACCTCATTTCAATCTATAATGTCCAAATGGGGCAATAACTATTTCAGCAATTATATTAATAATTGATTCATAGTAATTGACATTTAAATTCCATTTGTATTTAACTTCAGCTCTTCAAATCTTGTGTAAAGTAAGTACAAAATGTAGTATTTAGGAATTTTTTGTATTGTGTGTGCTTGTAAAAAATAACAATCTTATATAATTTGAAAAACAAATTGACAATTTCTATCATTGACAGTCATGATGTACTTAAAACAATTTTTTTTTAACACAGTATTTCTCTAAATGAATTATAATTTTGCATGTTGTAAGTACAGTAAAACATGACATAATGGCCCAATTATATGAAAATCTCAGGCCATTTTAAAAAATAAAAGAAATTCTCAAAGTTGACTCTTTGTACTATTCCCAACTGTAAATTCTCGTTTTTCACCTTTTAGTACGGTGACCGAGTGAGGAAAAGTCGCATATTTAAAGAGTTTAATTGTCATTCGGACTAAAAGGCTACACATCATATTATTTGTAGTTCAAAGACTAAACTTTACATTTTGACTTGTCGTCAAAAAATCGTATGGTACATTTTTTGTAAAATGGGCTTTAAAGTACGTTAGCTTATTTTAAAGAAAAATTGACATTGACATTTTAAAAGAACATTCGTAATATGCTTTCTGCTATTATATAAATTGTTGTTACACCTTATTTTAACGATTTCAAATAAAGTTTGACCAACTTTATCCGTTAAGAGTTTAACACTACGAATATTTTGATTTAATAGAGTACGTTTCAATTCAATTTCATAATTAAGTTTCACTCTAAATGTAAAGTAATCGACATATATATAATATTTTAATTAATTAGACAACAATATCAAATTCAGTTATCTCTGAGGCATTATTTTGACTTGGAATACTTTGTTGGAGTTTCACAGTTGTATTTCCAACAATTCAATCCAGATACGAGGCCTAACGCCTAATCTGATTTGAAGTTCATATATAGCCTCTTATATATACATATAAGCAATGGGAATGTGCTGCATCACTTACATTCGATTCCTGTGATATGTTTCTTGAAGCTGTAGAAATTTTGGTGTCGTATGTTAAAGCAGAATGAGAGGATAATTGGTCACTTCATTTGAGATCGTCATCTCAAATGCTACCTTATATTTTAGTTACCAACCGTACCTTCAGCATCTCTGATTCAAACCATGACTGATCCCTTTAATGTCGAATCCAATCCTCCATGTCTTTTCAATATATCATCTGGAATGCATGCTCACAGCGGTGGAGGAAGGCGTGAACATGTCTAAACATTTCATATTTAACGCTCTTTCTGAAGGTCAATTAAGTAGATTTCCTTGTCCAATTTCAAAGTCAAAATAAAAAACGTTATAAAATATGACCTCAAAAACAAACCTTAAATGAAAATCGGGTGAAATAATCTCAGGTCACATAAATCCAAAACTTGTATACAGATGTGTATTGGTTTTTGGCAAACTGCAGTGATGATGTAACAGTAGAAAATGTGCTGTCTCATCCTGTCGGTCCCATTCTAGTTTCTCTTTTTCACGATGACGGCACCATCAGAAAATCATGCAAGACTGATTTGTTGAGGCAATTTGAATCTGAAGTCACTCTGCTCTTTTTCTACCTTCCTTTAACCCATCACTCACAACTTACATCACAGATGGTATAACATTGGTTCAATGTATTGATGCTTAGAAAAATAAAACAACTATTATAAAAATATGTATCAATGCTTTACTCTAGCGCACACAGTAGCAGACGTTTTTGACCGCTACTAAACAAAAAACTCTATAAAGTCTGTTGAAAGGGAACGCCGCACAAAAAGTAAAACTTCCACCAAACTGTATCAGGTTCTAGAAGACAGAAGTATTCCTAACTGGAAAAAATTCATATCTGATAAAGAAAACAAACAGGCTGTCCTTAATTTCTTTGGTAGTTTTATCTCCAAAACTTTGACAAACCCACTATGATTCCACCTGATTGTCAGCTTTACTTATCCGGAACGTTTGGAAATCCCGAAATTGTCAAAGTCGTTACATACACTACTGTTAATGACTGTCGTGATTTGTCCAGCACTTTAGAGGAGACCGATACTCGTATGACACTCCGTGTTTTATACTCTGACACGAAGCTTAGAGAAATGGGAAAGAGCGACATAATAATTATACGGACATCTGATACGGATGTGATTGTTCTGTGTGTACACTACTACAAACAGATGACACATACAAGCGAGATGTGGTTACAGATGGGGAACATCGATAGTGTAAAGGACTTGCGAAGATTTTTTACATATTAACCAACTATGTGCCTGCCTATCTCATACTATTTGTAAACTGCTGTCTTCTGTATATGCTCATACTGGATGCGACACAACGTCGTCTCTGTTTGGAGTAGGTAAGAAATCAGTCTACAAGACTTTGAAGGACACGCACGATGATTTCAGTGGTCTGCAGAGCTTCGGGAGTACTGAAAAAAGATAAAGTCCTTACATGTGCAAAAAAGTTAGTTGCAAAGCTTAATGATCAGAAAAAAAACTTTGATTTTTTCCTTCATGATATGAATAAAATGCGCGTCAAGTTTGCCACCAGTAAAGATGTAAGTCTAGTCAGTTTGCCTCCCAGTGAAGATGAACTGAAACAGCATATTTTACGTGCTTCTTTTCAAACTAAAATTTGAACCGCATCACACATTGCTAAACCCCCTATCCCAGCACCTTTAGGGGTCAGAATTAAGCAGAAATTCAAAACCATATCCCTTGACAGATGAAACAGAAGAAACTCCTGGCTGAATTCTGTTGTTTGGACCTTTTCGAGGGTATTGACTAAATTGCAACTGTTTGCGAGGTATTTAGTGGTTTGGGTTCTTATGAATTACCTGCATGAGCTTTTGCCAAATACCGTCGCGTTCAGGGTAGTTGGCTTCAAGTAAAAACAATATTTATCATTTATTCCAGAGGTTGAATGTAACCAGGCAAGGTAACTACTGTAACTCTAACGTAATATGTGATGATCTTGGATAATAGTCTAAGGTGTGTGAAAAACGTCAGTTTTCATAAAAATTCGTTGTGCATATTTTGGATCTAAAAGCATCAGGAAAACCTTGGTCGCCTCATACGATCCACAATGCTGTGTAGCCAAAAGGTACCAAGGTTGATATTGAATTTCTAGACACAGCAAAATGTTAGAGTAGGGATGGCGGCAAAGGCAAAATCAAACTAAAAATAGTTATAAATTACGGAAAAATGGAACAAAACTGACTTCAAAACACAAATAATGCTTGATTAAGGGGTCATTTCTTTCGCAATTTTTTATGTGATGTGCCAAAAAGAAGTTATTTTGTAGGAATAGTAATTTCACAACTATCTATATGTGAAATTTCAGTATTTTGCCCTGATTAAAACAATATTAGGGTCAATTATAGCCACTCGTGAACCTCCTCCTTTGACAGCAATAAATTTAAATGGCAAACAATTTTTTCAATTTGTAAGAACAGTATAAACAAGAGATAGCTGTCAAGTTTTATGAAAATCTCAGATGATTTGAAACAGTTAATGAAATTTTTAATGTTGCCTATATGAATTTAATCCCAAATGAAAAGTCTAAATTTTACACATATTGATTAAGTTCATAACATCTGAGAGTAAAAATCTTAATGAAAATAAACTTTGCAATTTGGAAGAATAGTACATAGTGGAAACAGCTTTCAATGTTTATGAAATTCCATTTGATTTTTTAAAAAAATGGACATTTTCAAAGATGACTGTCTCATAAATTTGAACAATAGACAGTCTTGTTTCATTCCCCTATAGAACAACACAGATATTTAGGATGTGCTATATTTTGGTTGAAGCTTTTGTAGTGAGTTGAATATAATTTATCTATTTATCAAAACGGTAATGCAAGTCATTCATCATGACCTCTAATTTTTATGGTTGTATTTTGTTTGATTTTTTTGGGGGGGGGGTTAGCCTTTATGAGTGTTATGGATGTGCTTGTATGCTGCTTGTATAACGATTGTTTTTTAAACTTTAAAACATTGTGTAACGTAGGGTTATGCAACAAGATATAATTCTTTATTTGAACTATTTTTCTGTCGTTGGATTTTTTTGTTGTAAAATTTCAAAGTTAGTTTGATAAAATATCAAAAAGCATGCCTGCAATAATTCTGTGGGGTGTCTATAATTACATAGACATCACTTTCAATATTGTTCATATCAATACTTTCCATGCACCACACACACAAGCTTTTATAGCCTGTTTTTGTAGAGAGGACAGAATATAAAATTTCAATTATTTCTATGTATCATTGACAGGGAAAACAGAATTAAAGATATTATTAGAAAATAATTTCATGTCTTTAAGCTCTGTTCAACAAATAATTCTAAAATAAAACCAAAGAGTAAAATTTAGTTTTACCATTCAATATCAAAGGTTTAAAATTCATTCAAATCCTTTTAAATTATAACAGAGAGATAAATGTATCATTTAACAGGGAAATACAGAACAGATATAAAACATAAAGCAACAAACGGCGATAACAAGATAAACATTTTAGTGTACAGATACAGTTATTTAATTTAATGGTTATTTTTAACAGGTTGAAATACATGTAAATGTTAGATACAGTGAAAAAGTATTATTTAAATTATTATGAAGCTTAATAAATGTGACGCAGGTGCATGTGCATGTTTATTCTCTCTATGTTTTGAAATCAACTAAGTCTCCCACATGACGGAGTTGTCATCCATGTTTGCATGTATTATTATATACAGTATTTTGCTGACATTTTTAGAGAAATGTGACATATGCTTTTTTGTGTTTCTTTGTTAAATATTTGTTTGTTTTGTTGTGATTAAGATTGTGACACGGTTGTGACTGCTGTACCCCCTTTTTTGACATTTTTACCCATTATGTCTGTTTGTTTTATTCACTCATCGTTGTCAATATAATGGAATTTGATGCGACTGTCATACGAGTGAGAGGTTTAACGCTATAAAACCAGGTTCAATCCACCATTTTCTACATAAGATAATGCCTGTACCAAGTCAGGAATATGACAGTTGTTGTCCATTCGTTTGATGTGTTTGTGCTTTTGATTTTTCCATTTGATTAGGGACTTTCCGTTTTGAATATTCCTCGGAGTTCAGTATTTTTGTGATTTAACTTTTTGCTGTTGATTATTGGTCTGCTTAAACAATGGTTTAGAAACAATTATGCACACAGATATTTATTTTTCAAAATATATAACAAATATGAAAAAAACAAACTGTTTCTTTTGATTTGAAAGATTTCTTGGTCATCATGGTCAGTTGAAATATTTTTTTCTTAAAATTACAGTGAATTCTTATGATTGCAGAGTGATGAGTTATTTCCCCTTTCTGACAGTTTTGTAGTGCATTCTATAATGAATGTATATAAAATGAAAGTCCTGCAGAAAGACAAATATACTGAAAAAATTTCTGAATTGTTCCTTATCAAAATTTAAATAACCATATCACATACTTGAATTGGTACATGTACTTCACTTCCAGCCTATTTCGTGATTCCCAGGTATCGAAAAGAAAAAGAAGCAAACGCTATTGATATGTTTGTATTTATAGATGGGAGGCGACTTTTTTTACAGAAACTTTTACATGGGCAGAAATATTTTTGCATGATTCAAATAGATGGGCATCCTCTTTTTTAAAGATACAAGTTTTAAAAATGCAACTGGCCATCCCTCTTGTAAATATTGAACGGTCCCTTAGTATATAATTCTTTTATTTTCAGCGTTTTCCTTTATTCGTATTTGAAAGCCGTCACACATGGTTTTCCCCAGAAGATTAAAGATGTTAATGCTATCCTTTGAACATCAAGACGTTTTCTTTAAACTTATTGACAAAATTGTTTAATGCTCCCATGCATTTGGATGAACAAAAATCCAAGCGGCATATTGTACTTTAACAGCACTATACTTACAGTTTTGACAATCGAAGTTCTGCTTTTGTTAAGTTCCATATACCTTGGGAAACACAGGTACTAAAGCATTCATGTGCCTTATCTAAATGACCCATCATCTCATGGGCTACTCCAAGACAAAGGAAAGAAGTTGTTATTTGCCTTTTTCCCACTATATTGTGTCTATACCAAGTTTGTGCGTTCGCTTCCAGAGATCCCAATGACCCCATACACGACATAAATTCTCCTAAATGGTAGTTGGACAAAAACCTCAAAAAATGAGTCAATATAATAATATCCACTTGAAATGGTACGTTGTTCGTCACTTCAATGTCTAGTTCTTCTGGTATCAAAGAAGAATCACCTTCAAAGACCATGATTGTATCTACTAACAAACGCAAGATACACATCGCCGGTAGTACATCATACTTATACTTTAATTGAGTTTGATCCATATCAGCAGGGATTCTTGTAATATATGCGAAGGACGCATCTGCCTTTAAGGCACGTGATAGAATATGTGAAATGAGTTTTAATACAATATCGTACCTCTTGTGACGGTAGAAAAAAGATGCTAGAAACAACCATCCTACTTCACTAAATCCTGAATGCGAAGAAATTAGCAAACGACCTTGTTGTTGTTTAAATTGATGATATCGTAGTTTATTATTGTAATAATGAGGAGTGGTATTTTGCTGTACTTTGAGATTGTTTGATTTTGCCAAAAGAAACATGATTAACTTTGATGCAAGTTTTATCCCATCAAAACGATTTATCTTATTCAGCATCACAAAACAATTTTCGTTTTTCTCAAAATGTGTTGCTAAATAATATATCAAAGGCCGAAGCATCCTATGAATTGTCATAGAATCATGGGTAGGGTTATATATTATATGGAAATCACCAGTAAAGGTACCAGAAACACAGAAACATTGCAAACCAAGTTTATAGGCTTCTTGAAGAAGTCCAATCATTTGGATTCTGTCGTCATCTTTGTATCGATCTTCAAAAAAGTTGTTTTGGGGAATGAAATAGTGTACCAGGATAGAATATTGTGTACAGTATAACAGTCTACAGATACATGCTCTGAAGCACGACAACATGTTTTCAGGTATCCATATGTCTTTACCTGATTCCTCATATAACCAGAACAATAACGTTTTCAGAAAATAAGAGCACAATAAGCCCTTAAGTGATTCTCTTTTGTCAATTACATCTTTAAGAAGTAGTTTCATCAGGCCGTAGCATAACATTTGTGTATGACTAAAAGAGTATATAAGCAACTTTTCTGCAACCGAAAACGACATTCTCCATTCAATATGTTCATATATTGATCCTTTACAACCTATTGGCACAAATAAAACTCCAAAATTCACAACTTTAGATATTAATTTTTGTGATGGCCAATTATTCCTTGATCTTAACATCCATGACCGAGCTTGGGAAGGCCAACATTTACATCTTAAGCAACATGCTAAATCCAAACTATCATCTTCGGTGGTCAAACAAGGTCCATGTATTTTAAACAGATATCCTGGACGTGATATCCGATTCAGGCATTCAAGTTTCAACAGTTGACTAGAAAAAAAATCATCTTGACCTTCATGTACCAGAAACCACTGCATATTTCCTGGAAAAGGTACGTTTTTAGGCACACGAAGCAATGCATAACATGGGTTTGTGTTGTCAGTGTCCATTATTAATGTTGTAACATGGGTTATTTTAGCAACATTTTCCGCATCGCGTTCACTTGTACATACGACGATATCATTAAACAAATACATGATATCAACGTCACTTCCAATCATGTCTAAACCTTCAACTGCACTACCGCTACATATTTGGAAACTCGATAGACCTTTGTTGCTTATGATATCATATATGTTATAGATATTGCGTCTTAAGCGTACCATCTCATCTGTACCAAATTTCTAACATGCATAATCATACGACCTTAAAGACTCATCTTTGCTTGTTGACATGTTAAATCCTTTAAACTCTAAAAAGATCAAAAACATATATATATATCTAATATGACGTTCTACAAACGCTTTGAGTACACACCCGTGGTAAAATATGAATATATTGATATGTCAGCTGATCGTCAACGCCATGGTAAGTATTTGTTGATAGCCCATTTTTTTAAATAAAAGTAAGATAATCAATTAACTTCATCCAAACATGTCTTAGCATGTTATTGTAAATCGTTCAAGCATGTCACTAATTTAGTTTTCTTCGTCTTTTACGTCAATATTAATAGTGTGTTCAATTATGGGAACAGCAAATATTTCCCTTCACCTAGACCGCTTCGAGCCAAAAGAATTGCTGTCTTTGTCCTGTTAGAATAAAAAAAATTCATGGAGGCTTGAATTTAATTTGATTTTACTACAGGTTGGCCCTTTATTTGGATATTTCTCCCCTTGCTATCGCTCGTAAAACATTTAGCATAAAGGGCCAACCCGTGGTAACATCATAATAAATTCAAGCCCTCTTAAATCAAACTGAATACATGCATAACTCCGTGTTGCAGGCCGTACTTTGACCTATAATTGTTTACTTTTTACACATTGTGACTTGGATGGATAGTTGTCTCATTGGCACTCATACCACATCTTCTTATTTATAACTTCAGGATGATGTCGAAGTTAACATTGACTGAGATACTCACCTCTTTGATAAGAAAACATACTTGTAATCATTTACTTCATGGACGAGTTAAAAATCCCTTCCAAAAGCTGAACAGATGACAGCAAAATCGAACATAATATAGTACATGTATATATAAAATTGATATGATGCAGAACCAATTACAGCGATACTATAAACTGATATTTGATATGATACAGAAATAATTACAGCAAAACTATAAACTGATATTATACTTAGTAATTATATTGCACTTATTTAACTTTTGGCACCCATGAGGTTATATTTGGTATGTTTAAAAGAAACCAAGTCTATTTTGTACTGTGATGTAGAAAATATCAATAATTTTTCTACTTATGATTTTATACGTTAGACTATCGTTACATCTTCATAAAACATAAAACCAGTTGAAGGGCAACATTTAAGAGCTTGATGAGCATTGAAAAAATCCAAAAGTTATATCGAAATATGGCTACGGTTAAACTATGTCGGAATCAGCTACTTATACTTATATGGTCCATATATTATTGGGGAGATGAATACCCGTTACTATCAATTGTCGCAGTGTCAAGGATTATTTATTAATTCAGACTGATCAACATTATGTATGAGACAAAAAATGGTGATTCAGCAGTGCTTTTCCTTAAACAATTGGGAATCGTAAATATCAATTCCTTGTTGAAGCTTAGGAAAAAATTTTACTTTGTGAAGAACCACACTGATTCTAACAACAAATACACCGGAGATGATATCACCAAAATGCTGGACTTGTTATCGGCAACATATCAATTAATACGTTACGGTCATGCATGCTTATTTAACTGATACATAAACTGCTCCAACAAAATTATGAGAAAGAATAACTGAAAATACTACATAAAATATACGGTGACCTTCACAAATTGGTTGCCCGATGATATGTAAAATTTACCGCTTCTGTCCTACTCCCGATAGTAATTTTTTGACTGAATGGAGATTTTCATGGCATTTGATGAATGCATAACAGAAGACGCTTGCCCTGTGGAAGCACCCTGTCTCGACCATATGGTTCCCTTAGTTTTTGTGTATTTACCTTAACTTGTATCTTCGTAATGTCTTTATATGATTTCAACATCAGTAAGCTACTGTTGTCTTTAATGTATGAGTCTTAGAAACGGACACAAAAATTAAAAAAAAATACATCTAGTTTTGCTTTCCGTTATACTGCTAGTGACAATTCGAATAGACTCTTATTGTGTATTTGCAAAACAGAAATGCAGCTCAATTGTTGAAACGCAACAGCATTTGGAAACGAACATAATACATACGGAACCAAAATGTAAATCACATTTATGAAAGCCGTGTTTAGTGTTTTAGTTGAATATAAAAAGGGTAAAACCGCAAAAAGCCAGGAGTGGTCTTAGTTGCTCATGAAGGGTAAACAGGGCCTGTTCCTCAAATTGAACCCGTCGTGTTGCTCATGACAAGTATAAGTTTGGTTATAGGCAGACAAGCTCTAGAATTTATTATCAACAGGGCGATATATATGCCATATATAGGCGTAGCGAACATGTTGATACACAATATCGGTAGAGAATGATAAATATGACATTTCAAAAACAGGCATTCTTTTATGGCTCTTTTAGCCGCAAAACAGTAAGAAATATTGAACTAATGTATGTGCACTGTGCTTCTATGAATTTAACATATATTCTTAACCCGAATTAATCCAACGGGACAAATGAGAGATATACTAGTAGCCAACAGGACCAAAGAAAATCACAAAACATAATTACTTTTAAAGATAGAAAATTCAAGTAACACATTCCGTTACATTTATAAGAGCAGTTGACAACCAACATTACATGCTTTACCCGGCTATCAGAACTGCAGATTGTTTTGATAAAATATTAATCAAGCTGTGCATTTTATTGATAGCATATTAATATTCATTTAACATTACATCTACACATTTAAGGTTTCGTAAAATATTTTAAGTCCGTGTGTGACATTCTTACAACATAAGAACAATGTCTGTTATTTAATAACTGTAAAATATACGATTGAATTTTTTTCTTATCAAATACAATAATTGATTATTCACTTGAAACTTTCGCAGAGCGTGGCAATTGTAAATATCAATATGGAGTGAAAGTGAACAAAAATTTTCATGTTTCCTCATATAATTTTATGTTCCTATCCATTCATTCAAGCGGAATACCAGAAAGACAATTACATAATTTAGAACGAGTTGCGATCTTTATTGAATTGTTGTAGAATAGTTGAATTTGTGTTTGGTAAAATCTGCTGACAAAATGAATATCCCAAATCAGTCTTCCTTTGAAAGAAATGTAATACTCTTTTTTTTCCATCCAGTAGACTGATTTTAAATATCTGATTCGGCCAATTGGGTTACGAATTCTTACTGCTACCGTGATCTCTGACCTGACAATCAAATTCAGTCTTTTTCATATGAAGCATCATTATCCAAAAATGATGCATGAATAAAGGTCTTATTTATTGCTAAAAGGATGAATTTTGGATTAATTTTCCGTAAATTTGAATCAACAATCTCGACTTTTGACATATTGACTCCTTCATCCATAGAGCTCTCCGATGGCACATAAGTCGGTTTCAAAACGAAACTATGTTATCCATAAACCGAAAAATTGCTGTCCGGACCACAATGAGCCGGACAATCAAACATCTTGACATTATTTGTAATCTTTAAAAAAAACTTTTTGCACAAATGACAGTAAAAAATGACTTTCTTTGATTAACTGTTAAAATAATTTGGGAACAAAGTAATTCATAAGCCAATGAAGGGTGGCTGATATTTGTAAACTAAAATTGTGTATTATTTCTCCGTTTAAAAACCAAACAGTGTATTGGTAAACATTTTTACAACTTTTGTTTATGGTTGCCCTTTTCCAACATCTGCCGTAAGTGTTTTTTTGGTCTGCTATTCATGATAACAAAAAACATGTTGAACGGCCACCTTCAATCGTATATGAAGTAATTAAATAACAAAAACAGTTCTTCTTTTGTAACAAGATTGTACTGGGCCTTAATATATTTTACAACACCTTAAACTTGACGATCAAATTGTACTTTTTCTAGATACGTGTGAAACCACGACTTTTTTTTTTTTTGGTATTCTTGTTTATAAGTGCAGTCCTTACCTTACTTCTATTTGAAATGGACACAAATCTTTTTGTATCAGCAATGCGTGCTGTAAAAAAGAAGCACAAAAGTGTTGAAAACAGTAAACATTGCTAATAAAATTGCATACTTGTCACAAGAAAAACAATCGTAGGATCTGTATACAGATTCCATCTGCAGTAGAGATACCCAGTTAAGGGTTGTAAACTGTGACATCTATTCTTTCATTTCAGGTTAAAACTCGTTTTTTTACTCTACATATTGAAGTACAAATATGAATTCAAATAGATCAGGTTTCAATCGAAAATATTAAGACAACACTTTATAAATGTCATGCTTCCGAAGCGCTTTTCTGGATTTACCTTCTTCAGGAACGCCCAAAGCCGACTATTTGAAAGCCAATGATGAACAAAACCGAAACAGTTAAAGACTCGGTATACTGTAATATGTCTGCTGAGCTTTCTATACTTATCTTTTTTGTATTGCGGCTTTCTGGTTATCTAATGTCTGGAGTATGTCTGATGAAATAATCCAATCTCTTTCTGTTGACAAGCCACGAGCCACGTACTCCTGTACGAGTATTAGAGTAACATGAGATAATGGGCTTGACAATACGTCTACTTCATATCAAACAGCCTTTAACAAAAATTCACATGGATCTCCATTTATGATTAACTGTTATTATTGAATTATCAAATCTAGATCACAAAATTATTTTTAACTTAAACTTTAACTTCATTACTCGTCAAAATCCATATTAAATATCAGTACATTGTGATGGAGTTTTGGCTAAACTTTCATGCTGATATTGCATTTCCTTCATATCATTTACAGATATTTCCGCCAGTCGGATCGATCACTTCCTTGTCAAGACAAAAATCTATCGTACACTAGAAATATTCTAAATCTAGGTAAACTAGTTGAAAGTATTTTATAGATATCCTCAATTAGAAAACATGTCAACTTCGTTATCATGGCTATGTTATCACTTAGTGATACATAAATAGCAATACGTCCCAAACATTGGCCTGCTCTCGTGTCCCTTTCTGACAAGACTTAGAAACACAGTTCTTAAAAGGCAAATGCTATAATTTTCTTCGTACAACGCGCCTTTTCTGATAGTATTCATCACTACCCGATCGTATGTTTGGAAAGCCAACGAATGAAAGGAACACTTATGAATTTTGTTCTTTCGAATCGCTTTTCTGCGTTTACGTTTATCAGAAACATTTAAACCTAAACATTTAAAGCAATTATAAAACATCTGAGATCAGAAAACCGAACGGTTAAAAACAGCCCAAATAACCAAAGTCAACATTACCAAGGGAATTTCAACACAATTACATATTTTTGTGAACTTGAAGTTATCAAACAAACTGTACCATATAACACATGTCATTACGGAAAAAAGTATAACAAAAATACCGAACTCCCAGATAAATTCAAAAAGGGGAAGTCCATAAAAAATGACGAAATCAAACGTTAGACTTTATTAACCAAGCATTGGCAATCGGGCGGATGGTACGCTCGGGAACTTAAATTAAATCGAGAAATTGCCAATTTTTCGGAGGCGGGATCAATACACCGTTATTTACACATCAGGCCGTATTGGTTACCGGATTGATCCTTTGTTTTTCTATTCTTTTAAAATGTACTGTAAAACAGATTCATCCTATTTCAAGAGTTGTATAAATGGTTTTGGTTGTGTTGTCTAGGTCTGTTTTGTTTAATTTCAGTGCTCTGTATTTGTTTTTCAAAGTTTTTTTGTACTGACAATTATTTCAGAATCACGTTTTCAAAGCATCAATTTTAGTATATGAATCTTTCGTGGATATTCAACACACAGACACTATAATATTACCACAATTTAAATCACCTCTTTTAAACACAAAATGTCTTCAAAATCAAGTCTCAGAGTTCAACTTCAACATTTACCCATAACTATCAATTTATTTCGATATCGCTGATATAAAAAGAAAAGCATTTCTTCCTTCGCAAACTCAGTTGCCAATGAAAGCTTGGATACTATCAATATAAAAAAAAAGTCATCAATGATACGGGGCTTATATTTTGAACACCAGATCGGCAATTCGTTTTCATAAGACTTCTTATTATCGCTCGAATCACAACAGTTGGTAGGCCGTTATGGAATAGCCGTTTCATAAATGATAGCGGTTATGTTCCAAATGTCGTAACTACAATCCTGTCACCTTTTCTCCGAATGTGACCTACCGAATTAGACTGATTATCGAGTTTGTACTAACATGAGCAACACGACGGGTGCCACATGTGGAGCAGGATCCGTTTACCCTTCCGGAGCACCTGAGATCACCCCAAGTTTTTTGATGGTTCTTGTTGCTCAGTCCTTAGTTTTCTATGTTGTGTTTTGTGTACTGTTGTTTGTCTGTTTGTCTTTTTGCTTTTAGCCATTGCGTTGTCAGTTTTATTTTCGACTTATGAATGTTTGAATGTCCCTTTGGTATCTTTTGCCTCTCTTTTAGAAGTCTGTTTTGATTAAAACGTATGAAACCGATTATAGTACGAACGACAAGGTCACATGTTTCTGAATTAATCTTCTTTTTACAGAATTTGTTACTAATAATGACCTATATATGTAATAGTCTAATCTCATATGTAGTCAACTTTACTCGCTTTAGCTTAGACTTTTAATTTAATAAAATCGTTTTTCATTCATTTGATGTGTTTGAGCTTTTGATTTTGCCATTTGATAAGGAACTTACTGATTTGAATTTTCCTTGGAGTTTGGTATTTCTATTATTTTACTTTTTTCATGATAAACAGAATATCTATACTGATGGACTTTAAAAACGAAAACTAGATTATTATTTATATTTCCATGCTTAAATATGCAATAATTGTAAAATAAAAATATATAAACATACATTTCATTCATTACTTCATTGTCTAAATAAAGTTTTCAGTTGAAATGATAAGGTCATGTTTTAATGTACAAATCATTCAGTTTGCACTGAAACCCTGATATTTGTACTTTCGGTACATTTCACATATGTCTTATTTGTCAGTATAGTCGAGTTAATTTCCATTTTCCATGGATAAAGTATTGTGTTAGTCCAAATGATTATGACGTCCTCACAGCATATATTTAAAATAGCCTTTCATTATTGTCATAATCATGATAATTGTTTGGACTAGTATTGTGAAAATAATTGTATGGATTTCAAGATTATATATTCGTTACAAAATTACGTCACTGTTTGTGATGTCCTATGCTGTCTGTCGTTAAAGGAAGATGTTCGTTGTTATTCTGCGGTTTACATGTTGTAACGACTATTATATTATTTATTTGTGCGTTTCTCTGTGCTGAGTGTTCTTGCGTTTGTTTGTGCTGTATTTTTGGCACGTAGTGTTGTCATTTTAGCGTGATATTTTAACATTGTCATATAAGCGGGAGGTTTGGCTAGCCATAAAACCAGGTTCAACCCACCATTTTTTTCTCAAAATGTCCTGTACCAAGTCAGGAATATGACAGTTGTTATCAAATAGTTCGTTTCTATGTCTGTTGGCGTTTGTTTTTGTTGCACTTCAGTGTTTGTTTCTGTTGTTCCGTTGTTTTCTTATTATAGTTGATGTGTATCCCTCGGTTTTAGTTTGGATCCCCGATTTGTTTTTTCTCTCAATCGGTTGATGACTTTTAAACAGCGGTATACTACTGTTGTCTTCATTTCTCTTTATCAATTGATGTGTCATTGTCGAAGGCAGTAACTGCTTGTAGCCAACTTCTAAACGATTGGAAGAAAATTCAATAAGTTCTTTTGTGCATGGTTCGAATTCTGTTTTGTCTTTTCGAATTTGGCCTCTGTCTTACCCAATACATTCTGTTTTTGCAATTATGCGGTTAAAACTGTAGGCCTTAAATTGTTTATTTTGCAGTCGCTTCTATGGCATTTCAGAATATTGGAAACATTGATGGGGTGAATCTGTCTGCTATGACATCCAAAATATTTATTAGCAGTTGACGTTGAAGTCGAAAATCTGTCTCGCATACGACGTTTTGTAATAACATTTTATTGACATGTCGTTGTCACAACATATTATCTGGTTATGAGTAGTCGCTTACAAACCCTGTCTGTTGGTATCGTTGTTGTCAAGACTGCAAGAGGAGATTCTGACTTAAAATTGTCTAGCAACAGCACTTGATCCTTACTGCAATATACAAATAGCATGATTCAGATTTCCATTGCTCATTGTCAGAAATATGGAAATGCAACATCTTATTTTACTAATTTAGATTGTGGTATGAATTTAAAGAAATGTTCAAGAAGACAGAAAACTTTAAAAAATCAAGCATTGGTTTCAAATATCAATATAGAAATTCGTGTTACGTCAACAATCAGGTATGTTTAGTTTCCTCAGGTAAGTCATATATTGAATTTCGCTAAACAGACGAAGAAGTAGGATAAGCATGAAAAGCAATTATATGAAGTTTAGTCATGATTTGGTAAAAAAATCACCAAAAAGTGTGTTGCGTTTTTAAAGTTCGTCAGTATATAATGAAAATAGACCGGGACATTTTAATCACGCTAGACCAGAACACTTACTTCTGTTCGTATGGTATCATCATAGATTTACAGCCTGCCATGCAGCTATACGACACTCACAGCAACAAAATGTAGAATCCGATTTCACAAAACGTTTGGACACATTAAACTTTATATTCATATGTATAATGCTTCTATGTCTCTAAGACAAATCTGTACATTTCCTCTTAAAAAATTGTTGCTTAAATGTGTGTTGTTTATTGTATTATAATAACAAGTCAGCTACTGTTCCACATGACAACTTATAGCAATATTGTTTTACATGTAAAAGCCACTTATAAATGTTTGATAAAACAATTAAGCGTTGACGGTACAAAAAGTAATTCTGATTGTAGGAAGGAGACACTTGATTATAAGCCTGGTATCTTTGACGAGTTTGGGATCAAGGGGCCCAGTCGTCTAAGTAGTTGAAATACTGTATCACTAGCCTGCTAACACTGACGTTGTGAGTTCGAATCCTGCACGTGGCAGTTGCGCTCACCTCCAGTCTTAACTGACTAGGATTGTCAGTTTTCCTACCGTAAGTATGTGGTTCTCTCCGGGCACTCCGGCTTCCTCCACCATACAATTGGACCGCCACGAAATGGCACAATGGTACTGAAAGTGGCGTTAAATATTCATTTATCAATCAATCAGTCAATTAATCAAGCTTGATGAATTTTGTTACGATAGAAAATCTGATAGTTTCGTCAAAGGCAACAATGACAACCATCCGTCCATTTATTCGATATCAACACAACATAAATAAGTTTTATCGCTCATTTTTTCAATATCCAAGTCTGGAACATAAAAATAAAATAAAAATATAACAGAAAAGTGTTGAATAAAAGCAAAGGAATAACATCACCTCCTAGCGGAAGGATACCAGGTGCATCTTTTGCTTTGCATGCAGCAGTCGTCACAAGATTCCAAACTCATATCTATAGTAAGCGCAAGGCCAGGAGCAGGACAAAACAGATAAAATATCTATTAATTGCAAGTTCACTGCAAATTTGACCGACTATCGGCACAGAACATACAAACAGTAACAAAGACGAATATTTATCGGAATGACAGGTAGATAAATCTATTTGCATTTTCCATTGTTTAAAATTAACACCCCAATAGTCAGTCCTTTCTTGACGACATAGAGTATCGTGTTTACTTAGTATGTTCATTTTCTGTACTGTTTATAAATTGTTGAATGTTTCGAAACAGTAAAGTTTTTCTACCACAATCATATATTGCCTTAGCCGTATTTGGCACAACTTTTCGAAATTTGCGGTTTTAAATGCTCAGATGGACTTCCAACTGTTTTTTATTCTAGCGCCACAGATGAACTTTATATAGACGAAATGCACGTCTGATGTGCCAAATTATAAGCCATGTATCCTTCATTAGTTTATATTCTATATCTTCAACTACCACACATAGGCTGCACAGATTTTATGAAAATTTCAGAGAATCTCATTCATCTGGTGTATACTTTAGCAACTTCTATTTCATGTTTTCACCAGAACGATTTTGATGGGTTTACTTTCGAATGTAAAAGACCTTGGGAAATGCACAAAATACAGTACCCATGTTATTATAACCGCTTCATCTTGCATACTTTAATGAAACTTTCTCAGAATTTTAACAATGTAATGCAAATGTGCACTTTCTATTTTGTTCTTGATTCGAGTTTTCTTGACCAAATCGTACATTTTGCTCTTGCATTATCCGGGGGGGGAGTCAATTCTGTATATAACAGTAATTAAACTGCATAAATGTTTCGTTGTTTAGTAAGAAAAATGCACATGGCTTATATATTTATTTATGAAACCTTATATTATTGACCCTATACTATTGTGTTGTTACACGAAAAGCTATCATCAATGTATCTAAAAATTATATTCATGGGATTTGCTTCAAGAATAGTATTTTTCTTTTGTGTATATTCTCTCATACGAGTATAAAGCAAACTAACAAGCAAGGCTCGCATTTTTTAATATTATATCAACATTTTAATTACTATGATTGAAGATAGAGCAAATCTGGTCAGTCTTTAGGAAGCAACATATATATGACTCCCCCTTGTAGAGTACACCCTTTATAATACTTCTGATAGACTCTTTTGAAAATAGAAAAAAAAAATTGTTAGAGTCATGGAAACGAGTTTTTTTTTTTGGAACATGCAAAAGATTTGCTATGTGATGTTTAGATATTCATTTTTTGTCTCAAATGAGTCATTGCGATCCTACATTCCGTCGTTGGCGTCGTCGGCGTCAACAACGTTTATGTTCAGTTTTAATATAAGCAACAATAACTATGGCAAACCTTCTTGTTATTTTACAAAATAGAGGCTTCTTCAAAATCAGATTTTGAATTGAAAGTTTCCATTTTCCACAGATGTTACTGATAAAAGGACTTAGTTATGCATATGATGAAGGTTAAACGGTGACCTATATATATAGTTGGTTACATTCACGTCTTTTTTAGTCTGGTGGATAGTTTTTCCATCGACATCGATACCACATCTTCTTATTTTTACATAAGTTTTTTTGCAGTTAACATTTAGATTTAGCTTTAGGTTGAAGTTTTTTTTTAGATTTCAATTAATTTTGTCAAACCTTCTTGGAATTTATGAAACGTTGATAGGAGCTTCGTTATGATTAATTGACAGAATCTGGAGCAAATTTTAAAATATTCTTCATGATCAAGAAAAACTTGGATTTTGGTTTTTTTTTCTTCTTCATATGCTTCCTGCTAAATGAGCTTAGTTTTTGGAGTCAACAATACATTTTTACATTTTTGAGCCAGGGTTTTTTTTTTTTACAATTAGTAGCTTAACCTTAATTAAAATTCGTTATTCTAAGACAAACGTCGACGAGCAGATAACGTTGTTATTTTTAAAATGATGTTAAATTTTTTTATTAAAATTACCAAGCTTATGATTTATTATGCCGTACGAGCATTTCGTCTATTCCAAGACTCATCAATGGAACTCGAATCAAATCCGTTGGAGGGCCAAATCAATATCGAAGTTGAAGAGCAACTAAAAACAAAAAACTCAATGAAATTATACGGAATCTAGTTTTGACTCTTATGCCTGGGGTAGTAAAACTTCACTCTTTCGGATGAGTTGAACATTCTATGAACAGTAAATGTAATGAGAATTACCTAATATATGATATGTTATGTCAGCATAGGAGTTCAGATTAATTAGTTAGCGATGCCCTCTTGAACCACCAACAGTGGCATCGACCTGGTGATTGCAAAAACTCAAAAAGATACCAGGCTTATGAACTCTTACTTCTTAGCAAAGTGTAGAAATTAAATAGCAAAAAAGTTGTAACTGAACTATATGATGAAAATGGTTTGGCTACTAAAGATAAAAATAAAATTTTAGACTTGGAGGTAAAGTTCTATAAAAAAAACTTCATGAATCAACGTATCCCTGTAATAATGATGTTAAGATGTATATAACAGAAACAGAACTATTAAAACAGCTAGATGAATCAGAAAGTAATCAATGTGAAGGGGAAGTGACTGAGAATGAATGTACAGAAGCAATTTTTAAAATTAATGAAGTTAAATAAATCCCATAGCTTGGATGGTCTGAGTGTGGAATTTTATAGGCAATTTTGAAATAATCTAAAAAATATTATGGTTAAAGTATTCAATAATAATTATGAGAAAAAAGAACTTACCAATTCATAAAAAAAGGTGCAATTTCCTTAATATATAAAAAAAGATGACCCGCTTTATAAATAATTACCGTCCAATTACATTACTAAATATAGATACAAAATTACTGGCTTATGTGTTAGCACAAAGACTTAAAAAGTTTTACCATCTATTATAAGTCTAAATGGCCATTGTTATATTATAGTTCGTTTCTGTGTGTGTTGCATTTTAGTGTTGTGTTTCTGTTGTGTCGTTGTTCTCCTCTTATATTTGATGTGTTTCCCTCAGTTTTAGTTTGTAACCCGGATTTGTTTTTTTCTCGATCGATTTATGAATTTCGAATAGCGGTATACTACTGTTGCCTTTATCTAGACCAAACTATGAAAAATAGATATATGGGTTTTAACATAAGACAAATTCAAGACATAATTGATTATTCCGAGAAATTTGATATAGAAGGAGCAGTACTAATTCTAGCTTTTAGTAAGGTTTTTCATTCTTTAGAATGGAATTTTATGACAGAAACTCTTAAAAAGTTTTGATTTAAACGTGGATTTATCAGATGGGTTGAAACTATGTATAGCGATATTAAAGGGTGTGTTTTGAATAATGGGTGGGTCTCAAGTCCATTTAAAATATATAGGGAAATACGACAAGGATGTTCAATTTCTGCTTAACTGTTTGTTGTAACAGTTGATTTAATGGCAATAAGATTGAGAAAAAATTAAGAGCTAAAGGGAATAACAATAAAATTAGACGGACAATCTTGTAATTTAAAAATTTGTCAATTGTCAGATGACACAACATTATTTCTTCAGTCTCGTAAAGAAATAAATGTTACTCTCGGTATAATTGAGACATTTGGAAGTCTATCAGAGCTGAAACTTAATAGAAATAAAACAGAAGGGATATGGTTAGGGAGATTAAAAAGCAGTAAAGATAAATATGAAAATATCAATTGGACGAATAAACCAGTCAAAAGTCTTGGTATTTATTTTGGTTATGATAATATAAAGGAATGTCAAACATTAAACATAGAAAAAATCTTAGATAAAATTACAAAACTTGTAGACAGATGGTCAAAAAGAAACTTAACATTGCTAAAAAAAATGTTAATTGTAAAAGCTCTTCTGCTACCAAATTTTACCTATGTTGCTACTAACAGTATTATTACTAAAGATAAGTTGCAAATAATAAACAATATAATTTATAGATTCGTTTGGAATGGAAGAGAAGATAAAATAAAGAGGTCAATATTAACAAAAAAAATTTGCTGAAAGGGGCTTAAAAATGATTGATCTGGAGTCTTGTATAATGTTAAAATATATAAAATGGATTAAAATAATAATACAATCAGAAAATGCTAACTTGTCTGTGTTGCCTAAATTATACCTGAATAAGTTTGGCAAAAATTTGTTAATTTTCAAGATAAATATAAGAAACATATAATTACCCAATAAAAAAATATGGAACAATACACCACTATTCTATCAAGAACTGATAAAATCATGGATGAATTTGAATGATGCTATAAATAATCAAATATGTAACTTTTTAGAGATCAGAAAACAAATAATGTGGGGCAATAGTTTGATAAAATTTAAAGGACAATGTTTGTTTTTTTGACAAATGGATTGAAAGTGACATTTCATTTATAAACGACATAATTGATAACAGGGCAATATCAGAAGAAGTAATCAATCCAAAACTAAAATACAAAAGTAATTGGATTGCTAAATTTTCAAAACTTAAAAAAGCCATACCAAATTACTGGTTGGAGAAGCTTCAAACTAAGAGATCATTCAAAACTATAGTTAATATTTACAGAGAAAAAATTAAACTAAGAGACAATGATGATATACTGGGCATTAATAATAAAGATATTGCAAAGTCGAATAAAAACAGAAACACTTATTGGATTTTTGAAATGGGAAAGGGTAATACATATTGGAAATATAAATAGTGAACTTAAGGACACTATGAAATTCACTTTTGAATATCTAAAAGATAATAAAATTAAAATGTTTAGGTGGAAATTAATGCACTTTATCTTGCCTAATAAAGAGCTTTTATTTCAATGGAAAATTTCTGAAAACAGCCTTTGTTCATATTGTAATGAACAAGATAACTACAATCATTTTTCATCACATGTTCATATAACACAACCTTTTGGATATCAATGAAATATGTATTTCAAAAACTAGGTATTGACAAACATGTAATAAGCCTACACTCTCTAGTTATAGGATACAAGATTCATGATGATGCTTATTTTGGACTTAATCACTTGCTGAGTTTAATGTTTTTCTCAGTTTATATATCCAATAATAAGGCCAAAAAAATAGACATATTGAAAATTTTGAAATATGAAATCAAAAGTACAGTTGAATTATATTGTACGGCCAATATGAAAATAAACAGAATGTAAAATAAGGTGTTACAGATCTTGACATAAAATAAAATTAACTATTGGAAAAAACAGTTTCTTGAAAAGCAGAATGCATGTAATAATATGTTAATATTTGTGTATTTGTTGTGGATGTTTTCAGTGTATCAGTAAGCATATATGTATGTATATATGTGTATGTATGCAAATACATGTATACATATGTGTGGATGGTTGTATCTGTATATGTCTATATATGTGTGTATGTATGTAACTGTATATATGAATGTGTGCGTATGTATGTGTGTATGTATGCATGCATGCATGTAGGTATGTAAGTTATGTATGTATGTAAGTGAAGCATAAAATTAGATTGGTCAAGAAAAAGTGGGGTATTATAGAAATAAGAAATTATTTTTAGATTATTTATACTTCGATGTATATCATGTACATGTTTAAAGATGTTAACACAGCTTTTGTACAATGTTATTAATATTTATATGTTTAATGATTGGTTATTTTTTGGGTTTGAAACTATAAAAACATATATACAAGTATAATAAGTATAATTGTAATGTTTACAAATATGAAGGTCACGGGTAGTTAAATTGGGGTCAAACTTGTAAATAAAGTTTCACGACAAGAGTTTATAAGAAACAAACATTATCAAATATAACTTACAATTCTTTATTATTATCCAACACTTCCAAAAACTTGTATTAAAATAAATCCAAAGGTATAAAATAACAACAAGTATCAGAAACAGTAACCACGCTGTCTCTCATTCACATATTCACATGTTCAACAGATCGTAATACATAATTTTATTAAAAGAATCGATAGCGGATATTACACAGCGTGTGTAACATCTTTACTTCTTTAAGATTTTATATGATATTATGATTATTTATTAAGTAATTATAGAAAAAATAGAACTGTATTAGAATGACTATGTATAAAATAAAATAAGATTTACTGTATATTCTCCCTGGATATTCAGTAATAAATGTGTGTAACAGGGATATTTGATGAATGTTGTACATTAAGTGTTTTGTTAAAACAGGAAAGAGTGCAATAAAGAATTTATGAATATTAAAAAAAAGAAATTAAACAGCACATGAATCATTTCTACGCACTGTAAACCGTTGTCTGTGTTTTTCAATAATATTCTAGCACTATAAATGATAAGAAGTTGGTATTATTTTGTAGTTATTACTATGTAAGTATGTATCATTATCTTGTTTTATCATTATAAATAATTACCTTTTCAAAAATAAATGAAATTGATTCAAACAAATAGTACACAGAAAGATAAATAATTACAATCTGGAGTTTTAAAACCTTTTTTTTTAAACTTAAGTTGTTAAATTGTTACAACCGTCTTCATTAAATGGTTCACAAATACCTAGTTTTAGAAGTTGGTAGACATTCCGATCGTTACTAATTATGTAACGTAGATTTTTGAAAGTGTTAGATATTACATAAGTCTGACATAGTTTTTTATTAAATCCTGTAACTGGAATATAATATTAATAGTTACTTAACCAATGTTATTTATACAGTTTTGACAATCGAAAAGCTGCTTTTGTGGTGTTCCATTTACCAAAAGAAACACAATTACTAAAGCATACGTGTGCCTCATTTAAATGACTCATCATCCCATGGGCTATTCCAAGACAAAGGAAGGAAGATGTCATTTGTGTTTTCCCCAGTGAACTGTATATGTAATAACCGTATGTGTTAATATCTGGACCTTTCAGTGACTCCATACACGATATAAAGTCTCCTAAATGGTAATTTGACAAAAACTTTAAAAAATGAGTCAATATGATAGGCTCTAAAATAAATGCTGAATTCGTTACTTCAATTTATCAGTTCATATGGTATCAATTAAGAACCATGATAAAAAAAATAGTCTTGTATTCGCCAAAAAATTCACTCTTGTTGTTTAAAATGTTTATATAGTAGTGTATTGTTGAAATAATTCGATGTTGAGTCTCGCTGAACTTTTGAATTGTTTGCCTTATTCCAAATAAATATAATTAGCTTCAATGCAAGTTTTACTCCACTAAACCTATTTGTTTTGTTCACCATCACAAAACAGCTTTCGTTTTTCTCAAAATATTCTGCCATTATCATACGCCGGAGCATAAAATGATAATATAATTATATAGTGTATGAAAACCACCGCTAAATGTGGCAGAAACAAGGAAGCATTGCCAACCTTGATGATGCACTTTTTGCAAAAGTGCTATCATTTTGATATGTTCATTTTTTTTAAATCTACATTAAAAGAAATTGTTTTGGGGAATAAAATAGTGTAACAGGATAGAATACTGTACACTGTATAACAGTCGACATATACAAGCTCTGAAGCACGCTACTATTTTTCCAGGTTTCCACATGTCCTGATACTGTCATATTCCTGACTTGGTACATAACTAACAGTTATTCTGTCGGGTAGTAAAATTTTCCAGGACTTTGTTTCCTTTGTAATCAGGTCCATGACCATAATTTTACTAGAAAAGTTAGTCCCAGGATATAATTTACTAGGAACTTAATTTCATAGCTATTTGAATATGTCTGGCTCTTATTTTCCCTGGTAAATTTCAAATTTGTTTCGAACACTTCTGAAAATGACTTAATTATAAACATATGATATATTTGAATAATAGAGAAACCTATTAGTAATTTCCTAGTTATAAAAGTCCGTGTTATATTTTTTCTAGGTAAAAAAGCCGCTTTGAAATTCCAATTCTTATGACATTTCCAAATTAATTCAAATTTGTATATTTATAATTCAAATAGTAAAATTTAAAATTTTTTTTTTATTTATCAACATGATGAAAGTCTTTGATATCAATTTTCCTAGGAAAATAAGTCCTGTTTAATAATTAAGAAAAAAACCCATCTTTTGATAAAATAATCATAATGAAAGATTAATGTACTACTGCTAAAAAATATTAAAACATAATACATTTTAAAATTTTTTCAGTACAAAGAATTCTTCCTAGTAAAATTTAGGGCATGGGCATTTTTACCAGGGAATATTATGGACATGGACATAAATACCTAGGGAAATTTATCTGTGGTAGATATTTAATGACAGCAGACCAAAAATACTAATAAATTCTGTAACCATGGACTGTTCATAAAAGCAATTTGTGTCTGTCCGGACACATTTTACCAGGATTATTAAATCTCTCAGTAGAAAACGGTGGGATAAACCTGGTTTTATAACTAGCTCAACCCCCTATTTGTATGACAGTTGTTTATAGCTCCGTTATATTGACAAAATTGGCTGAGTAACTCAAACATACATAATTGGTTAAAGAAAACAGAAATGGGGATCCACAATATGTTTAATTATTCTGATTGTTTGAAATGTTGTTATAATTGCTCCTAGCTTTATATACCCTCACGACACTTACCAAAGAGGAAATCCTGGATAATCATAGGTCTGTTCTATGTTCCTTTGGAATTTCAAACAAAGATGAAGAACTAGATCTTCAATCACTGTATTGGATACCTAAACTACATAAGTGTCCTTACAAACAACGATATATTGCTGGGTCTTCCAAGTGCTCCACGAAACCTCTTTCTAAATTATTAACATTCAAAGCCGGGCTCCAATGTTATTGTGAAACTGCCTATTCTAGAGGTGGCATGAATCAGATGTGGATACTAAAAAATTCCAAAGATCTTTTAGAGTACATACAATCTAAGACTCTCTCATCTTGCAATAGCATTAAAACATTTGACTTTTCTACACTTTACACAAGTATTCCCCATTCCAAACTAAAAGACAAATTGAACGAGTTGGTATTACTTTGTTTCATTAAAAAGAATGGCGAACGTAAATACAAGTATCTTGTCTTGGGGAGGGATAAATCCTACTTTGTAAAAAATCACTCTATTTCAAACAAAAAATTCTCTGAAACTGACATTATCAAGATGCTTGATTTCTTGATTGACAACATATTTGTTACGTTTGGAGGACGTGTTTTTCAACAGACTGTCGGAATTCCAATGGGAACCAATTGTGCCCCTCTTCTTGCCGACTTGTTTCTTTATTATTATGAGGCTGACTTCATACAAGAACTTCCTAGAAATATAGATAAGAAGTTAGCAATATCCTTTAACTTTACGTTCCGCTATATAGATGATGTTCTCTCACTAAATAATACAAAATTTGGTGACTATGTTGGACGAATCTATCCCATCGAACTAGAGATAAAGGATACTACAGATACAGTTAAGTCTGCCGCATAGCTTGACTTACATCTAGAAATTGACAATGAGGGTCGGTTGAAAACAAAACTTTACGACAAACGAGATGATTTCAGCTTGCCAATTGTGAACTTTCCATTTCTATGTAGCAACATTCCAGCAGCGCCTGCATACGGAGTATATATCTCCCAATTGATACGATATTCCCGGGCTTGTATTTCCTATCATGATTTCCTTGATAGAGGATTGCTGCTCACAAGGAAGCTATTAAACCAAGAGTTCCAAATGGTGAAGTTGAAATCATCCCTTCGTAAATTTTACGGACGCCATCACGAGTTGGTTGACCGTTATGGAATAACCGTTTCACAGATGATATCGGATATGTTCCTTATGTCGTAACTACAATACCCTTCCCTTTTCACGAATGTGACCTACCGAATGAGACTATTTACCGTATTTGTAATAACATAAGCAACACGAAGGGTGCCACATGTAGAGCAGGATCTGCTTACCCTTCCGGAGCACCTGAGATCACCCCCAGTTTTTGGTAGGGTTCGTGTTGCTTAGTCTTTAGTTTTCTATGTTGTGTCATCTGTACTATTATTTGTCTGTTTGTCTTTTTATTTTTGGCCATGGCATTGTCAGTTTGTTTTCGATCTATGTGTTTGACTGTCCCTCTGGTATCTTTCGTCCCTCTTTGATATGGCTTGAATTATCATGGGTAAATTTTGTGGCGGATTATCATTCTTTACTTATAGTCCGAATGATAATTTTGGCTTTATATACTGATAATTTAATTCAGACTACGGATAGCCCAGCTGCTACATGTGAAATATTGCTGACTGGATCGCCCTTCAGTACATCAGCTTTGGATCGCCCAGCTTTGATACAATGATTAGTTCAATCGTCATCAAGATGGGACAACAACATACTAGCACAGGTGTTTAGCAAAATTTGGGGCTTTGAAGATAAATGTAGCATGAGTGTTCATAGACCATTTCTCCTAGACCAGATCTTTTTTCCCATTCTAATTTGAATCAACAATCTCACAGCCTTAATCAATTTTGAAAGATTATCCACGTTTTTTTTTGTCACGTCTAGCCCATTATGTGGCATAATCATCGACAGAATCCATTAGTTTTTCCGTTTTTTTTTTAATTTCCAACTTATGGATTTAGGTTCAAGTGAACTTAGCCCATTGGTGAACACATTTCACAGAGGTGTTGTTGAAAAAGTTCAAGTCACCAGAAAGAACATGATCAGCTTTATTATATATGAATTGGGACAATCAGTAAGTTTAGACTTTCAGTTTGTTGCCAATAGCATGCAACATGTGTTTATAAGTCGGAATAGAGGAGGCATTAGTATAGTATATGAAGGGAAGTATTTTTTGAACTTATTTATGATGAAGGATAGTGTCTTAATTGATGACATCGAGACTTTTGTGTGTAAAGGAAAGTTTTAGGAATGATCTTTCTCTGCTACTTTTTTTTGCACTGGCAGAAATTCTGTGACAGGCAATATAGGACATGAAAGCTGTATGTTTATAAGTTTAAATGGGGGTAAAGTCTTTAATGCTCTCTCATTTAAGCATTGATTTCTGTAAAGATTTTTTTGTGGAAAATATTGTTAATATTTATAGCATTTATACCATTATAAGGGAATGATACTTTTAACTAAAAATAACAAATTTCATCATCTTTGGAAGTAGTTGTCACTGGTTTAAATATGCAGTGATTCACAATATGCATAATTATTGCATCCAGTTAGTACTTCGCAGAATTTGTATCAAAAACGGAGGTGATTTTGGTCGCTTCAAATAGTGGATTGAGATTGGATAATGGTATGAACATTTTTATTTTGTTAATTAGTGCAGTCCTTTCTTCTATCTGAAAAGACGGATAGCCTATTGCATTATAAACTCATGCTGCAAAAGTTATTAAGCATGAAATTACTGAAAACAGTAGCAATTGCAAATCTTATGACATACTTGCTATACCAAAAAATCTTCGTCGGATCTGTGTTACCGATTTTATCTGCTGTAGCCGGTAATACGTTTGTACACTTTAATTCATCAGTTATTTCATTTCAGGTTCACTCAATTCTTATACTCAATGTTATCACTACATACTGACGACACTGAAAGATGTGCATATCAACGTTTAACAAAGATTATATATATCCATCTAAAGAATCCAAGAACAAATAGCTCAATTTCCATCCTACTATCTTTTTAAAGGTTCATAAACATGCAAAAAAAAGTAAAATAACAAAAATACCGAACTCCGAGGAAAACTCAAAACGGAAAGTCCCTAATCAAATGGCAAAATCAAAATGTCAAACACATAAAACGAATGGATAACAACTGTCATATTCCTGACTTGTTATAGGTTTTTTTCTGATGTAGAAAATGGTGGATTGAACCTGGTTTAATAGCTAGCTAAACCTCTCACTTGCATGACAGTCGCATACAATTCCATTATATTGACAACAATGTGTGGACAAAACACACAGACATAATAGGTAAACATAGACAAAAATAGGGGTACAGCAGTCAACATTGTGTTATAATCTTAATCACTATAAAACAAACAAATATGTCAACAAAGAAAAACAAAAAGGCATAAAGACAATCACATAAGCAAAAACGAAAGACAAGAATTTAAAAAATTTACCAAAGCACAATAACACAATGACGGGATGTATAAGTACCGAGCCACGTCAAATGAATATAACCAAAAATAGAATAAACAGTAAAAGTAATAATTTACAAAGACAAATAAAAGAACTCTATAACACGTTATTAAGATGATAAACAACGTCAGTACCTAGAATCTATACATCAAGACCATCATGTATTATTTGTGAAGTTGATACGGAATATTTATCATCAAGGTCCTGGTATCGTCCAATGAACTTTTTTAGAAAAAGGACCAGACGTTCTTTGGCATAACCTTGGTTCATCAACTTTTTACTCAGACACTGGTGACGTTTTATAAAGTCTGAGTAGCAGCTGCAAGCTCTTGAATACCGAATGAGTTGGGAAATATATATCCCATATGTAGGTTGGTATATTGCTACTAAGGTGGGGGAAATTGTTAAAATCAAAATTAAAATCATCTCGTTTGTCATAGATTCTGGTACTTATATGACCGCTAATGTCAAATTCGAGGTATAAGCTTAAAAATTAGGCAGACGAAGCCGTGTCTGTTGTTTCTTTAATTTCTAGTTCTGGAGGATATATTAATGGAACCCAATCAGAAGTTTGGATTGTAAATGGAAAGAACATCATCAATATATCTGAATGTAAAATTAAATGATCTGGCTTCTTTGATTTTCTTGTTTTTAACAAGTGTCTGAAGAAACTCTGACTCATACGAATATAAAGAGGTCGGCAAAAAGAGAGGCACACAGTTCGTTCCCATAGGAATGCCGACAACTTGTGGAAAAATTCAATAAAAATTTTGTCAATAAGAAACTCCAGCATACTGATCACTTGTTCCTCTGTGTATCATGTTTTACCTTTTTGTTCATTATTAACAAAATATGCCGTATGGTATCACAAAGTAATACATTTATAGCATATGCTACCATTCTTATGTTGAAAAGCATTGTGGATTATTTCTTTTAGACGATATTTCAATTTCACATGGGGAATAGTGGTATACAGGGTTGAAAAATCGAATGTTTTGATAGAACTTATTTAAGGGAAAGATCGAGATTTAAAATTATCCAGAAGTTCTTTGGGTTTTTTTTAGAATGCACATATGGTGAAAATTAACAACTACGCGAGTAAACAGTTTCACAGTATTTCTAAGGACAGAATTTGTGTCAGTCTAATGGACAATTCCTTAAAGGACTAATGATTCGCCAAAATCTAATCTTTGTCAAATGATATGTTTTTGTATGTGGGATTACTGATATATTTGTACATTCGACAAGTTTACAACAAATTTAAAATCCTGAGTGTTGAACAGATGATTGATTGCACAGAAAGAACATGCAGATTGCATCAAATTGTGAACATGCACACAGAGAATATGTAAGCAATAAGCTATTTAAGAAACTATAGAAATGGTTTTTAGTCCTGAATTAGACTTATTACCGGCTTTGCACTTACATGAGCAACTCGACGGATGCCTCGTGTGGAATAGAATCTGCTTACCCTTCCAGAGCACCTAAGATCACCCCGGTTAAGTTGGGAGATTCGTGTGGCTCAGTCCTTAGTTTTATATATATTGAACTTTGTTTTGTTCGTTTTCCATTTTTTCCATGGCATTGGCAGTTCGTTTTTCGGCATATGAATTTGAATATCCCTTTGGTATCTTTTCGCCTTCCTTTTGTTTTTCATGTATATATATATATCATTCGTTTACAATACTGAAGTCGTCTAAACAACGGACTTAAAGAAAGACTATGGACCTAAGTTCTTATCCAAATAGGACTTCTATAAGAAAAATAATCATATTTTGATGCTGTTCTGAAATCTTGAACCCAGACAGTTGCACAAGCTTTGGCTGTTTTATAGCGTATAGATTTTATACACTATTTGCTCGAAACTTTATTGATTCATCACATCTTGGAGGTGGTGTATAGCCGTAACGGATTTGTGTACTAGCAGATGAACAAGAAACGTGATTAAAACGATACTATTTGTTGTATCAAATGCTAAGTGTGCAAAAACGACCAAATACATTCAAACCTCCTTTCTC
Organism: Mytilus californianus; assembly: GCF_021869535.1. NCBI lineage: Eukaryota > Metazoa > Mollusca > Bivalvia > Mytilida > Mytilidae > Mytilus > Mytilus californianus. The sequence goes on from NW_026262581.1 coordinate 4,150,335, forward strand.
TTGTTTGTTAAACGATGAACTAACTTGCTTTCTAATTATTACTTATCTGAATTAAAAAGAATTAAACTGACCTAAAGTCAAATATATAAGAAGGAAACTAAACCATAAACAATGTATACCCTAACTATTTCCCGGTTCCGTTGAGTGTATTTTTAGAAACTGAATTAAATTGATTGAAACTATTTTGTATCAGTGTTTTAGAAATATCAACATAATGTCAAGTATTGATTTTTTTCAACGCAACTTGACGGTTGAAAGCAAAATATTTAAGAACAACTGGCAAAACATTGGCTAATGGGAATATGGTTACCATAGGTACTTATATACTAGCAAAATTTTCTAGGTGTTAACAAATTAAAGTAAAAAACATAGAATTTGCTCTGTACTAGCATCATTGTAAAATAAAAATGCACAAGAAACACTCAAATTTAACACATGGGAAAGTCAAATTGGTACAAATACCGAAGGTGTTATATACACAAAGGGTAAAAAAGAACACAATGTCAGACGAAACCGTATCATATACTCATATAGCTATAAAAAGTAACAAGGGAGATAATAAAAAATGAGAAAGATCATGAAGTTTGATTTGCACAAGACAAATTCAGTATTCAAGAACAATGAATGCAAGGTCAAACTTGAAATGAAAAACTTATCAATAAAAAAAGAATAGAAAAATTCGTCTTCCATCAACATATCTGAAGTGTAGGAATCTTATTTTTAGTGAAAATTAAGAAAAGTATCAGCAGAAGTTTTTCTCAGAATCTACAATATGAGATATAACTAAGACCGACACATTCATTTTAGGCGAATTGAACCTTTGGGTGAAATTAAAACATCAAAACACTCTTATTTTCTTGACAACAATATGGTGTGTTTATTATTATTCCCCTCAAAAGCAACTGTTCATGTATACATAATCTATTCGCTTACACTACTGGATGTCGTCTTAACAAATGATATTAAAAGAAAAAAGAAGAAAAAGTAAATTCGAAATCTTATCACACATTATGACTTTGTGTTTCCAGTTATAAATGCAGCATAAAAGCAGGTTTAAAGCAACCAAGACACATGTAAGTGTAAAAATAATCGTTTAATATTTTCTCTTTTATAATTGTATATGTTGTAACCTCAGTGGCCGAGTTGTCTATCAAGAGAGAAAAATATAGTCGAACTAATGTACTACAAACCTGTCAACACTGAGTTTGTGAGTTCGAGCCCCGCACGTTGCAGATGCGTACGACTCCAACCTTAATTGACTAGGATTGCCAATTTTCCTGCCGAAGGTCGATGGTTCTCTCCGGACACTCCGACTTCCTCCATTAATAAAAAGATGGCCGCCATGAAATAACCAATAGTGCTGACAGAGGCGTTAAAACACAAAAAATCAACCAACCAATCAATCAATTTTATAAGAATGTAATGTATCAAATGATAGGTGCAAACAATGCTATTCTTAGAGTGTAGTTTCAATTGGTGTTTTTTCGAAAAAAAACTGTTGTAGTCTAATGCATCTTATCGCAATTGTTAGACATCACGTACAGACGTTCCCGTAAAAATTCTGACTGCACAAGAGAAAATGTATGATGCCAAAACGGAAAATGATTGTTGTAAGACGTCAATGATTCAAGTCTCCTGTCAAGTCCTGTAGATTCCAAAATAGCGATACGGGTATTAATGGGAGTGAGTTATTTACTAGAGATCTTACGGAACAATAAACAAATATGATGTACAGCAACAAACGACAACCACTGAATTACAGGCTCCTGATTTGGGACAGGCACATACAGAATGTGGCGGTGTTAAACAAGTTTGCAGGCGCCCAACCCTCCCCCTATACCTGGGACAGTAGTGTAACAGCACAACACAAGAACAAACTAAAAAAATCAGCTGAAAAGGCTTAACTCATTAGATCGATACAAAGCAGAAAAAAACAAGTTACCAAAACACAGACTGGACGTGGCAGGGTATATATACATCCCCAGATAAAAAAGACACTAAGTACAGATCCGAGAGTACTCGCAGTTACTGACAGCTAGTCCAAAGCCAATAACAACTAATAAAAAAATCATGTATATAATACTAAAATTTTGTTCCCTTTACAATTTGCTGCGTCCATATAACGGTATTTGGTACATTATAACTAACATCTGCTTGTCTTCTACACTTTGACACTTTTTCCTTCTCTACATGGTTAGTTCTTAATGGATATTATATATCGTGCTACGTTAAAATAAATTTGCTCTCATTTATTTGGTGTTTTTCTCAAAATTTTAAACAAAACGATTACAATGCCATGCTTTTTCCCCTATCTTTCTCATCTTTTTCCAAACAATTTGTTTCTCGATAAGATCATTCTATCAAATAACTTCTCACACTTGCTCCGAGGCTCCGTTATACATTTCCCTTTTTTCTTTCCACCTTTTATCATTATAATTATATATTGCAAATTACTCTGAATTTCGTACATGTTCAGGACAATGTGTAAATAGACATTCCCATGTGGTCCTTCTAAATGCAATTTTTATTCTGATATATAAATGAGATTAAGTTGAGATTCTAAACTTGGAAGCAAACATAACTGACAAAAACATACAAACCTCTTTCTGCTTGTTACATAATGAAATATATTGACATTCTTCTTCCTTTTTTTTTTATAGTTTCTTTGTCTCTCAGGTCAATATTTTTTCTGCAATTTCTTTTCAAATAAGTCATTTGATGTGGATAAACAAATGCTTAAAACATGAGTCTGAACTTCTCTCTATATCGTTTGAAACAGCATTTTAACATTTTGAATGAATTTAAAATTCGCAAGTATAAACAATGGTTTCTTTTTATGTTTCTCGTTAGTTAAAACATATTGTAATCCATTCTAAATCTCTTTGGCATATGACACGCTAATTAAGTAATCTTCAAATCTTTTCCCGTAGATTAAACTAGCTTAAATTTCACTCGCTTGCTCGTCCAAATTTAAAGTATTTCTTTACTACATTCCTTCGTATAAATAAGACAAAACCCCCTGGTTGCTCGCAGTAACTTGTTCTTTTCTCTTGCAAACAATGTTTAATAACATAATAATCTACTTTAATTTAATAACAATATTCAAATTGACATATGCATACAACAAAAGCGTCCAACACATCATTATATGTAAATGAACGTTACTCTATATGCTCCATATTCATCTATATATGACAATAAACGGTAAATTGTACGTTGAAGTTACTGTGAGCACCTTTGATGAACTGACAGCTCAACAATTTCTTTAAACAATATAACAGAAACCCTCCCTTTAAACCGCCAAAGGATTTCACGTGCATATATACCCAATATATCTAAATCCAAAATAACAACAACCCGTTCGACAACTATCTAACCAATTTTGACAAGTATATATGACTTGATTTAACGCTGGGAAAATCCCTAAAGTCAAACGAAAAGAAATATTTGTTTATATGTATTGGGCATCTTTGATAAGTTTTGTTTTCAAATAATTCTAATTAGCACTCGTATACTGATAAATCATAAATAGAAATAATTTCTAATTTAACATCCAAATCCAAACATTAACGATATAAAAATAAGAAGATGTGATATGATTGTCAATTAAACAACTTCCCACTAGAGACCAAATTACGTAGACATTAGCAAGTAGAGGTCACCGTACAGCCTTCAACAATGAGCAAACCCCATATCACACAGTAAGCTATGAAAGGCCCCGGAATGACAAATATAGACATTTCAAACGAGAAATTTAACAACCTGGTATATGTACGAAACAATGAACGAAAACAAGTATGATATACAACAACAAAAGACAACCACTGAATTACAGGCTCCGGACATGGAACAGGCGCATACAGAATGTGTCGGGATAAAACATGACTGCGGGCGCACAAATCTCCCATATCCTGTAATAGCACACCATGAAAACAAAATATAAAATTCAGTTGAAAAGATCAAATCGATACCAAACACAAAACATTTAACACACAACGTGCAGATCTGAGAGTGCTAGTAGTAACAAGTTCAAAGCTAATAACAACTAATAAAACATATCATATATGTATGATGTCAAATTTGTAACTATCCTTTTGCAGTTTTGCTTGAACATAAAGATAGTATAGTCATGTGCACTAATATTTGTTTTACAATCGGACTCGTATGCACCAATAGAATGACTACATGCGCCAAAAGAGTCTCTTGTTATACATTCATCGCCTGCCTTACGATTCCAAGGGCATACATATCCAGTGGTATTTTTCAAACCAATGACCATGACAAAACAGACTTATTTTCTTTAGATAAATCAGTGTAACTATGCGTGATCAATTAATAATACCGGTCTTTCTGCACCAGATGAGATAAAAATAATGTTTCTTCGATGATGCTCGAGGCCAAAATGTTCGAGTCTAAACTATAGCAAAAACGTTGAAGCGCAAAGTGATTATTTCAGTTTTTCAGAATATTTAATTATGTTACAAATTTAACTTATTGCAATATGTCAGGTTGAACATTGGTTCAAAACCTACTACATACTCAATCGATTAGCGGTTTGAAGTTCTCGATCAAGATGTTTCATAGCAGGACCTATTAGCAATCAGGAACGATAAGATATGAAATAAAAAATAATGTAAAATAAAGATTTTTTTTAACTTTATCATAATATTGTTTACTTTTCTAACCAAGCAGATGTTATGGTGCAGGTAAATCCAGAAAAAACTTCAACCAAGCCAAATTTATTGAGTGTTTTCATTGATGAGGACTATTTGAATGCTATTCCCCGAAGCTTTCATCAGCCTAATACTCAATGATTCGATACTGGTATGATATATAACATTCTTTCCTTAAATTCTCCGTTTATAAATTTAGGAATTTTTGAGAAAATAAGGTTCGAACTTCCTGAGACTATAATGACCTTAGATGGATTAAGCTATTCTATTTATGCTCGTGCATGTTCACACTATATCGATTTCATTTCCTAGCAAAGATTTCTTCAACAGAGTAATGGAGACGCACCCTGTCGAGGCACACGGTCTAGCTTCATTTTGAGTTCATGCAATTTCCTAATTTTAGTTTGTTACTTTAATTTAGTTCTAAGACACAAGGCCTATTGCTTTTGAAATACGTGTCACAAATAAATAGCGAAAAATGTAGAAATTGCGAATATAACACCAAAAAACTTAAGTCGGATCTGTGCTACAGATTGAATTGGTAGTAACGATGGTCAATAATTGACAATACTTATACAGCGTACATCATCAGTTATTTCATTCAGGCTTAACTATGATCTTTTACACCTAAGGTACATCTACACACTGAGTCATTGTAAGCTATGCATTTCGTAATGCTTATTGATGATTACAAATATTGATTCAAATTGTTCAATAGTAGACAAGTCAAGTTCCACTTACGAATAAAGACAGCTTGGCTTTTTTTTTATCCAAACAGCTTCCGTAAACATGATAAATACTCTTTAATCATAAGTACATGTACTTTTGACAAGTTTACAACCAATCGTAACCTCCGGGTATTTAACCATTTAAGATTTTAATACAAATGATTATTTCACGGATGTAACATGTAATTGATCTCAAAATTTCAACACGCACTCTAAAAAGAAAAGTAAGTAGCTATCTATGTATATATATGAATGTTTTTTCAGTTTAGAATAGAGTACGTTTACTTGTTGAGTGTAAATACTTTTTCTTCTCTTTTCTTCTCTAGTTTGGATTTAATGCGTGTTAAGGACTCAATATTCCATGTGTATCAAAAGTTTATATTTAAACAAATCACACACTCAAGACGTACTCTTTACTTACTACACAATAGCAGAAAGCCTAACAACTGAAGGATTGGGAAATTGTGTTCAAATAAAATTGTGCGACAAGACTTGCAATATCGAACAAGAAACTAGCGAATAACATACTAAAAAAGCCGAACCGATGTATAAAAACGAAGACTTGTATCAAAATGATACGTTGTTTGAAAACTGAAGGCAATCATTCCACATCAAAATCAACCATTGACTCATTAAATCAAACATAATTTATTAAACAACCATACACCTCTCATCGGACTTTTAATTATTCTTTCCTTTATCCTGTACTTTTATAAATTCCTCGAAAGAAAAAAAATCGGTTTCCCATGATTAAAATGATACTTTAGTTCTAACACTTGGGTCGATGCCTCTGCTGGTGGACTGTTTGTCCCCGAGGGTATTACCAGCCCAGAGGCCAGTACTTCGTTACTGGCATGAAAATACGGATTTTGTGTTATTAAAATTTGCTGTTACAAAATTTTGAAAATTATTTTAGATAAAAGGAATATCTCCTTCATTAAAGCTCTGATTCCTTGTCCGGCTTTGGATTTGGATATACTTTTTGTCCCTTTTGGTTTATAGCTCTTCATCTTTTTAGTAATCTTTGGATTTTCAAATAGTTTGGCCTCGGCATCACTGAAGTGACATGCATTGTCGAAATGCGTATATGGTGCAGAAAAAATTGGTACCGTTGTTATTATTCTTTGGGTTCGTGTAGCTCACTCTTTAGTTTTCTATGTTGTGTTTTATAGACTGTTGTTTGTCTGTTTTTCGTTTCTTGCCATGGCATTGTCAGTTCGTTTCGACTTCTTAGTTCTGACTATTCCTTTGATATCTTCCGCCTCTATGTAACTGGTGTAAAAGTAGAATGAAATACCAATGCGTGTATGCAGTAGAAAAACATCTAAACCTTGAAACTTTTGTTGTCAGCAATAAATTAACGACTAAACTGCAGATTAAGTTTTCTTATACTCTTAATTCCGGTAAAAAGTAAAATAACAAAAATACCCAATTCCGAGGAAAATTCAAAACGGAAAGTCCGTAATCAAATGGCAAAATCAAAAGCTCAAACACATCAAACGCATGGATAACAACCGGTAATTTAGTTCCTCCGATAATTCCGTTCAGTTTTTTACATAAAGTTAAATGAACTGCTTTACAGAAGACAAACGAAATTACAAGTTAGCTACGCATTTTAAGTACAACTATTACAGCCAAATTGTAACAAATTGATTTGCGTCATCATAAATATTGTACCATCGTTCAAACTAGTTAATGGAATACGCATAAGCTGTATGTTTTTAAAGAAAAGTGCGCATATTTTCTTTCTGGTAAAGCATACCGTTATGCTGCAGAACTTTATTGTGTATATCAAAATATATTACTTTCTAACATTCTGGAAGTTGATAAAACAACTGAATTAGGATAAAAAGAACCCGGACTGGAACTCTGCAATATTCCAGACTTGGTACAGGAATTTCGGTATATAGAAAATGGTGGATTTTTTTAACCTTTTTTTAACTAGTTTTATAGTTGCTAAAACTCTTATTTGTATGACAGTCGCATATAATTTCATTATATTGATAACAGTGGTGAGCAAAGCAAACAGACATAATAGGTAAAAACGTCAAAAATCGGGGCACAGCAGTCAACATTGTAATATGATCTTAATCACAATAAAAACAAATAATTGTTTCAACAAAGAAACACAAAATGGACCACATTTACACCAGCTATGGATAGTTTATAATCTTCTATTTTTCTCTATCTTCTTTTCCTAAAACTCTTCTGATTCCTATAATTATTAAATACATCTTGAAGGTAAATAGAATACAAGTTTAAACATGAAGCGTGATTGAAACAGTACAATTGTTTTTTTTTAATTTCATCTTTTATACAACGCTAATAAAGCAAAAGCAAAAAACAAAAAACGTTCACATTTCCTTTCTTTTGCTTGGTATTCAATGAAATACATTACCTTCTTGATCCTGGTTTTAGAAGTGTATAATAAGAAACTGGACTAAATCCCCAATAACTATTTCGTGTAAGTGTTTCGAAATTATTTGTAGCGAATGCATTACATTGCACTTGTTTGATAAAGAAAATTTTTCAGGCAAACTTGTATCCATCCATAATTACTGGGGGGAGGGAGTTAAAACATTATTGCGTCGGAGGGGCTTTCTGGTTTCACCTTCATCGGGAAAGCTCAAAACCGAGGGCTCGATCTCGTGGAGAGTTCAAAACCTTATAATCAGTATAAAAAAAAATCTAAATGTAATCTTGCATCAACATCTCCGAAGTATGATTCAATATCAGTATTTGTGAAAAGTGATAACAGTATTAGAAGAAATTATCGAAGTGTACATAATGAAATATGACTCTGGGCAAAATAAAACAAAACAAAAGAACACACAGACTCTTATTTCATTGACAACATTCTTGAGGGAAATATATGCGTACAATCCCTATTCAAAAATATTTATTTGATCATTTTCACAAACTTATTCGTTTACAATACAGGAGAACGTGAAACAATGGACATAGAAAAAACAAGAAAAAAACCTCAGAAATAGTATTGCCAAATCAAACGTTGTTCTTTCAGTTAAAAATATATAAACAGAGCCGGTTTAAAACGACTTAGAAAAATAAATAAGATTACATGTATATGTAACCGAATATTTGTCCCGTTGCCGAAAATGCTATTCTTAAATGTATTTCAGATCCCATTATTTTCCTCTGTGAATTTTTTTTATCATACCTATCAATTCCTTAGAAATTTAACACAATTTTGATAAAAGTGAAGAAAAATCTCCGTTTCCCGAATAACATACTTTTGAGAACACTTTGGTGCCTGCATGAAACCTTATTCAAAATGCTATCCAGGAATAAATATGTAATTTATTATAAACAATCCCAGATAGTCGGCTATCATTTTGTGTTATATCTATGGATTGTTAAGGTCTTTCCCCTACGAGAGGAAAGACCTTATTGTTTTTCTAATTTCTCTAATGTTTTTAATGTCTTTCCCCAACGTGAGGAAAGACCTTACTAGTTCTATTTACTATTGGCTGTACCCTTTTAAAGCAATGCTACATTGTTTGCATGTCTATCTACACGTTTGCTTTAACAAAGGAATAATTCCGAATAGATAGTGTATTTTAAGTTACATTAAATGAATTTGCTCTCTGTATGTTTTGTCTGGTACATTTCCAGAATAGCCCCATATTGCGAAGAAATGGAAATGAGTCACATTTCAACCCTTTCTTTTTCCATACAATTTATTTGATTTTAGATATGATCTTCGTCTACTCACTTACTTCAAACACACCTTTCACTCCGTTCCTTTTCCCATCCCCTCTTTTCTTCCACTGCTCTTTCGTAATAATGATCACGTGTTGAAAAATGAAGTTGAAATCGGATAAAGGTATATGATATGTTCATGACAATGTGTAGTTAAAGCAGTTGTAGACTAGACATTTCCATGTGTTCCTTTTAAGTGCTATATTTTACTCTAGGACATTAAAATATTATTAAGTTAAAGGTTATAACTTTGGAAGCATAAATATACTGACAAAAATATACACACATCTTTCTCCTGCTTGTTGTATAATGACATAGATTCTTTTTTATTTCTTCATAAATACCTGAAAGTTTTAAAGAAACTGAAATGATTGATTTTACCAAAAAAATCAAAAGGAAATTAAACCTTATTTAACCCAAACAGTTTCCTATGAAACAATTATTTATAAAGAAACCAAACTGTATCATCTTCTCAATTTCCTTGTAATGTTTCAGAATTAGTTACATAATGCTATTATATAACTTAATTAATTATGAATGAATATATTATGAGTGCATATGATAGGCAATGATATGGTCACGCAAACTTTGAATTCTCATTTCACTTTAAAACCCTATCAAAGATATATGTAATGCAAACTTCGGACTTTGAAACAATTATAAACTTGACTTGATTGGGCTATATAATTTCTTTATTGGTAATATTATGTATATGTTTTCTATACAATAAGTGGAATTAACTCTGAAATATATTGGTCGAAACTGTTGTTATAATTTTTCGAACGTAACAAAAGCATGTTTTTTTCAAAGTAAATGAACATTTGGAAGGTCTGACAAGAATATCAATTTTCAATTCGAGATATGCATCTTGTTTTATTTTCAAATTGCCATTACAAAATTAAAAAAAATGAACGGAAGTTTTACCTCTCTAAAATTTTAATATGACATAAAAATGCTTACATTCAACCAAACAAATATATAGAAATATCCACAATTTAGTGACTACTTATTTGAAGTAATAATGACAGTTTTTTTTGTGTTGATAACTTTTTTTAAATAGCTGTAAAACGTTTTGTGTTTAACGTTTGGCTAAGAAAATGATAGGTCTGTGATGAGCTTTTAAAGCAATTATAATTTCCTAATCATATTTTGATTATTTATACAGCTCAGTGGTTTGTCTAAAATTTCTAAAAACATGAATCTGAATTTCTCCCTGTAACAAATGAACACAGTATTTGTTACATGATTTTGAAGAAATGCACGTTTCTCTGAAGGGGAAAAAATTGCAAGTGTCCAATAAACTGAAGTTTTATTTGTGTTTTTCTTTGGTAAAAATATTGTATTCCATTTGAAATCACATTGGTATATGACACAATGTGGGTCATAATATAACATTCAAGGTGTCAGGTTTTTTTTAACTATCCTCATTAAGTTTACTGTCAGTGTATGCTTGAATATAACGGTAGTATAGCCGTATTCAATCAGTTTATTATAACTTCGTGTATACTAGACATACTACTAGTAACCATGGTTGAATACAATTGTATTCGTATGAATCAAACGAATGATACTACACAGAACGACGTGTCTCATCTGCATACATTTTACGCCATCCGATTCCATGGCCATATACAGTAGTATGCTTCAAAACCATAGACATGAACCAATAATAATGTCAAGTGGATCATACAGAATTGTGGCATAAATGGCCGAATGCAAATGCTACTTGTAAATTGAGGTTAAACTAATTCAATTTAACAATTCGTAACGCCGAACGCACAAATTTCATCTGAAAATAACAATTTATAAATTCTGTGCGTTCAATGCACTTTTCTTAACTCGCTTCCACAAAAAACTCTCTAAAACCCAACAATTCCAAAGCCATGTGTGTATATTAAGTCCAAAGCCATGTGTGTATATTAATTCCAAAGCCATGTGTGTATATTAATTCCAAAGCCATGTGTGTATATTAATTTCAAACCCATGTGTGTATATTAATTCCAAAGCCATGTGTGTATATTAATTCCAAAGCCATGTGTGTATATTAATTCCTAAGCCATGTGTGTATATTAATTCCTAAGCCATGTGTGTATATTAATTCCAAATCTATGTGTGTATATTAATTCCAAAGCCATGTGTTTATATTAATTCCAAAGCCATGTGTGTATATTAATTCCAAAGCCATGTGTGTATATTAAATCCAAAGCCATGTGTGTATATTAATTCCAAAGCCATGTGTGTATATTAATCCCAAAGCCATGTGTGTATATTAATTCCTAAGCCATGTGTGTATATTAATTCCAAAGCCATGTGTGTATATTAATTCCAAAGCCATGTGTGTATATTAATTCCAAAGCCATGTGTGTATATTAATTTGAATACGTGAGGAGCTATATGATCAAAGTGATTATTTCGGTTTTACATACTTTTTTTCTGATGTTACAAATTTAAAGAGCGAAAAAAATATTTTTTATCTCATTACCTCTTTTCCTCGATTGTGACATCACCGAATAAGTCTAATAATCGAATATGTACTTGCATGAGCAATACAATGGGTGCCTCGTGTGGATCAAGAACTGCTTAACCCTCAGTTTTTCTTTGACTTGTATGTTTTGAATGTCCCCTTGGTATCTCCCGCCTCTTTTTTTCAGATTCTTCAAGTTTTATTTCACTGCTATAAGTGGTAAATACAATAGAAAAGACTATCAGAAACAATGAAAATGACTGTTCTTGTCAGGTCTTTTTTTCTAGCATTTTCCATAGCAAAATTGGATTGAACATATGACGGTACAAAATCTACCAGTCTGATGTTCTCGGTTAAATTTGGAGAATAGTCTTTATGGGCTCTAATATATATATATAAGGACAAAAAAGTAAAGGAGCAACAAAGGAAGACATATATACTACCAAATCTGATATGAAATAAAGTATACAATAATGAATTATAAATGTATTTAACATAAAATTACTGTCCATTATTTGCCAGTAGATGTTTCATTTCATAAATTTCAAAAGGGACATTCAAAAATCATATTCAGACCATGATCTCTGTTATAAAGTTGTTGTACAAAGCGGAGTAACTCCATATTCACTTTCGCAGATCGTGCGTGAACTGAAATGGGGAAAAATATGTTTATTTAGGAATAATACAAATCAAACGTTTTTAAGGTCGAGACCAAACTAATCTCAAATCATGTAATAGTTGTTTAATCTGTACTGATTGTGCCTGTTACCTATTAAGTGTGGATTTGCATAATCGTAATCGTGATTTGCAGGACATGCTTAGCCTCTCTTACTGAAAAAATCGGTCTCCTGCAAATAGTTGCTGCAGAGTCTGTATTTGCGGCATGTTTGCTGCAAATACGCTGCAGTTCTGTTGCAAACAATTTACCATGCAAATGAGTGTTTGCTGCAAACCTGCTGCAAACATTTATATGCAAATGAGTGTTTGCGGCAGACCTGCGGCAAACATTTTTATGCAAATTAATATTTCACCTGCGTGTGTGTTTGCTGCAAACATTTATTTTCAAATAAATCTTTCTCCTGCGTGTTTGCTGAAAACTTGCAGGAACTACAAGAGTAAGAATAAGAATAAGAATATTTATTATTCCAATCAAGGGCCCTTGATGGGCAGCATAACATGTACACATAAAACAATACATCATGATTTGTAACAGAAAAACATTTTTATATATTAAAATGAAACATTAAAAAGTTCAGACAGATGTTATTATCTTCATTCTATAAAAATCACATACATTTAATTCCAGGCAGGATCAGAACTATAAAATCATTACACTTATCATTGTTATTACATACATTAATTAACATTTCGTCTAACATCTAGACATGTAATAATATAGCTCCCTAAATATTTAAGTATAGACAAATTTTCATTAGTAAATAACCAATGAATTTTGCCTCATTTGAAAGATATATAAAATTGGGACAGATACAGTTTATCTCCTTGAAAAATATCTCCCTATCATTATTGTATGCTGGACAACTAGTAATAAAATGTTGTTCATCTTCAACCAGATTTAGAGTACATTTCTTACAAAGCCTTTGGTCTCTTTCTATATATAAAGTTTTATACCTGTCTCTTTCTATTTTGAAATCATGTGCACTGATTCTGATTTTACATATGGCACTTCTCAATTGAAAAATGTTTAAAGATAGATACATTTCTTTCGAAAAACAAGTTTTAAGTTTGAAATAAGTATCTAATTTACTACTCTTTGTATCTCTTCTTTTTGTGTTCCAAAATTTTACAAAACTATTACAAAGTTTTTGCTTAACTGACTTGATAAAAAAGTTGAGCTTTACCTCCAAATTATGAATATTCAGCTTTTTAAAAATGTAATGTATGGATGAATACCAGCATTCAATATTATTATTAAACATGTTTTTGTTACACATATAGGTATCATACAGTAAACCATCTTTCATATTTTTTATTCTAAACCAATATTTCAGCATTGATAATACAACTGAAAAATATAAAGGGAATCTACCAAGCTCTCCTAGCACAGCTAGGTTAGAAGACTTTTTGTTTACACCTAATATATACTTCATATATCTTAAATTGGATTTATCTAAAAAATCATTCATATAAATGTGCTGTAATAAATATTCACTTTCTTTCTGGAATGCTGCAGAGCTAGTTTTAAACATACCTGTAATTTCACTGCCATACATTAAAATGGGTTTTATTGTATGGTCATATATATGTAATAGAGTAGAAATACTTGGATTGGAAGATGATAAAGATCTTTGCAATTTGAATACAGCTTTTAGTGATTTTTTGTATAATTCTTCCTTTCCTTGCTTAAAAAGTCCACTAGATATAAATTTTAAACCTAAATACTTATAATTGTTAACACATTGTATTGTATCTTTTTCGAAATAAGATACATTATACAATTAACCAATGTCATGTTGTGTACACATCACATTATATATATTACACAGCAAATTCTGAAAAAATTAGGTTACTTACATACATACAATAATTCAAATACTTTATCATTTGCAAAATTATCACAGCAAAATTTTATACCTTTTTGAATTAATTTAATGGGTTTTTTTTTTGTTTAAGTACGTGCTCAATTGATATTGCACGCATGACTATCTATTTAAAAATACAAAAAACAAATTATTTTAAATTTATTGTGTGCATAAATAGACAGCTATTTGATTAATATTGTCACAGAATTCAACTTTAGTTATAAAAGCATAATATTTATTATTAAGTTATAATCTCGAAACATACTTGAGAGTACTGTATATTTGTAACATGTTTGAAAATGTTTTTCAAACCTTCATGCAGGTATTTGTGGAGGAGACGAATTTCATATGTTTACACTTATACAAAGAATTTGTACTTACAAATAATGTCTTTAAAAACTAAACTTTTAATTTCCAACCTAAATTCTCCTTGAATACTTAGTTATTACATGATTCAAACACCATCAACATTTTAAAATTTCAAATCTTTATCTTCCAGGAAGTTACTAATAGGCATGCTCAGTCATTTTGTGTAATTCTTGCAATGCTCTTGCAAACATACAGAATTGTCAAAGATTTCTGCAATCTAGCTGCGAACATCCCTTATATTATAGTTTTTCCTGCGATCTTACTGCAAACATATTTGTTTCTGCAAACTTGCCGCAAGCTTGCAGCAAAAAGCTGCAATGTTTGCAGGAGGTTCGCAGCTAGCTGTTAACTTCTGCAAACATTATTCAAAGGGTTCCTGCAAGCTTTTTGTTTGCAGCAAACCTGCAGCAAGTCTGCTGCAGATCTGCTGCAAACATTTCAGTTCTGTAAAGGAGCTGTTGGCACATCTGGTCTCGCTCCGTAAGGAATTCTTCCGATTCCCTCAGTTTGTGTTTTTTTTTCAATTTCATTTTGTAAATTCTAAATAGACTCTTCGCTAAATTACTGTTGCCTCTACTAGATAAAAATGCATGAATATATTGACAATACAATACAATACAATTTATTTACAACTTAGGCACACGTATGGTGCTACAAGAGGATAGCAATTATACATTAACAATTACATATATACTTATACATTTACAAGCAAGACACACAATAAATAAATAAGTGATATCATACAATAAAACTGAAATATACCATATTTGGTTGATTTGTTTGCAAAATGCAACGTGGATATGAAGTTATTGTAACATGCTATGAATTATGAAAATATTTTTTCAATATGTCTTAGAAACATGCACACTTTTGATAGCACTGGCACGTTACAGTGTGATAATAGACCAGTAAATTTCAATTGGGAAGGATTTTTTGTGTAATATGTAGGTATATACCTTTCTCTTAAAGACATAATTTGTTCATTGGAACATACAAAAAAATAATGATATTCGTCACCAATTGTATTTGAATCGCAGTGACAACATATACGATTTTCTCTTGGTGTATTTTTCCACCGACCAACTTCGATAGGGATTTTGATATTTGAACATCTAAATTTACTGTAGATGTATCGATCTGCCACTTTAAGATTGAGTAAATATGGTTCTACACAAAACATTGTTTTGTATGAAGCATAAAACACACCTCTAGATGAGTTTGTCATATCAGTAGATAGACTCTGTCCGAATTGGTCAACCAATCTCTGTTTTATTTCTTTTTTAATATCCGAACTTTTGATACCACCCTGTGCATTCCAGACAAAAGAAAATCCTGTATCATCTAAAATTTGTTTCAGGGAAGTTAACCATTTAAATGAGTATTGGCCTGAGTTATGTAAGTTATACATTAACTGATACAAAATCCCAGATAATTTGTTACTACCGCTTTGCACTAGCCTTGACCAAAAGCATAGTAATTTAGTTTTGATATTAATTTTTAATGGAAATCTGCCAGTTTCCCCATAGACCATATAATTTGGTGTTGTTGATCTAACATTCAGGACTCTTTTAAGGAAACTTAAGTGCACCTTTTCAATCATGTCAACATTTTCATGACCCCAAATTTCCGACCCATAAAGTAAAATTGGAGCGACCATACAATCAAATAGTCGAAACTGCAGATCTGAAGGGATGTTTACATTTCTTAACTTATAGTATAATGCATACAGTGCTTTTTGTGATTGTTCAACTAGTTTTTTCTTTGATAAATTAAAATTACAATTGTATCTTATTAATAATCCCAGGTAATTATAACTGTCGGTGAGCTGTAACTCCTCGCCCCTTAGCATGAATCTCGTATTTTTTTTTACGCTTCGCCTTCTCAAACACCATTACTTTTGTCTTATCAATGTTTACATTTAGTTTCCAGTCAGTACAGTATTCATCAAACGTGTTTAACATTATTTGTAAATCGTAAACCAAACATCACTGTGTATTGAAATTATTATTTTCAGTTTATGATAATGATAAGTAAAACAATGGTCAATCTCATTAACTAAACTTTAGTTCGATTTTGTAGACTAGAAAGAATTGTAGTCCCTACATTTTTATGTGATTAGTTGAATCTATTTAATGAGGGTAGGGCGTGGGTGTGTGTGTGTAGTAAGGTGGAATATCAAGAGAACGTTCTGGCAAATTTTTTAACATAAATTTGGAGAAGCGTATCCCATATCCGTGTGTACGTGTGTGTCTATAATTATATAATGACTTGGTAAATCGTTTGAATGAACCAATGATTTCCTGTACGGTAGGGGTTATAGTCTGCATTGATTCTGGTATATGACAGGATATTTAAGTTGTTCTTGCTCCGAGGGTGTTATTTCAAAATAAAAGTAGTATAAAATTCAAGTAGTTGAGGGAAAAAACGGAAAAGATTTCTGTGTCATTTTAGAAAAATCTATATTTCATAGATAATGTGGGCATTAATATGTAAAGAGTCGATCGTAAATACTTATCACAAATACAAAGATTATGAGGGGAAGATAGATATCATATGAAAAAAAATATAAAATCATGATTGAACAATTAGAGCATAACAAAACATTTGAAAGCGATGTGTGTCAATATTGTATACCACGTATCTCAAATTTATGACAAATGACGGATTAAATATCATGAAAGGAAAATAATCTTAAGAATTGCAAACGATATTGTCTATAATTTCTACTTAACCTAACCAAGAATATGTTTTACAAATATTTTAAAAATGTTGGTAATATGAGAGAACTAAACAAATAGTCAAATTAATACTAAGATGAAACGCGCTCATAAGGGTATGTGAAGCTAAGTTTCACGCAGCGAAATAACAGAATTTAGATAGGTAAAGTGTTAAAAACGGATATTTTGGGGTCATAGAGAAGGTGCTATAAATATTTTGTTGATGGCACATATGCCTTTGTCAAATCAGCTAGAGACCTGCGCCTTGCGAGGATAACTCGATCGTAGAATTTACAAATTGTATATGTTTTACGTGTTAAATTTCTGAAGTATTAATTTTAAATTAACATTATGGTACAAAGATACCATGTTTGTGATACTCTTTGGACTGACAGTCTAGCCAGAGAGGCAGTCTAAATACTATCAAAATGTTATCATAAAACATGTACTTGTTTACCCAATGTAAACAAACGATTGTATGTAGCAGCATTGAAGAAGTACTTATTTGATATGAAATATAGATCGTAAAGTTAATACAATGTTCCGGAATTTGAAATTGATATCAGGATTTCTCTTTTAACATATCGAGAGGATTTTTGTTCAGGGAGCATAACGGCGTTCCGGATGATTTGCTTTTCACGAAGTAAAGGCAGTGGAAATTGTACTGTTCTGTAGTTGTTTGCTTTGTCTGGAGATATTGAGCTGAATTTCGATTCATTCGTGTACAATAACGAGTTCCAGATCTAAGTCAAATCTCGTTCAAAATTACCTTCTTTTTACGGAATATACCGAGTCATCCGTCATTTCTTCGGGGTATTCTTCTATACGTGTAGTTTATTTTGGCCGTGGTATTGACTGTTCTTCTTCGAATTGTGATGATTTCAATTGCCCCTTGGTATGTTCTTTAATTTTTCTATTCGACTTTTCCTCAAACTCAATTGAAAGATCTAATAGATATCCTCATTCAACTATGCTTTTTCTATAAAAATGGGAATCCTAGATACACATTTCTTTGTTTAAGATTTTGAATAATCTTACTCTGTAAAGATCTTCAACGATAACAACACCAAATACATGTATTGAGTTTGGATAGATTGATATTTCAACAAACAGTCGGTATTCCAATCGGTACAAATTGTTCAACCCAACTTGTGGACATTTTTTATACTCATATGAAGAAGAATTCAAACAAAACCTATAAAGGTCTTTAATTTGATTTTCAGATACAGTGATGATGTTATGTTAATGAATAGCCCACATTTCAGTCGATGCTTGCATCTGATTCTCATATTTCCCAGTGAATTTTAAACTAAGAATGCTACCGAAACTAAAATGTCTGCTTCCTCTATGGATTTTTTTAAATTTTATTTTTGACAAATGGACGACTTAAAAGGAGGATCTTTCACAAACATGACGATTTCAGCTTTTCCTTTATCAACTGCTCATTCATCAGCAGTATTATACATTCTGGCCCTTCGTTCGGCGTTTACTTATCTCAACTGATAAGTTACGTGCGTGAATGTTCACATTATATTGACTTCATTAACAGGGATGTGCCCCTGACACATATTGGCTTCAGTTGAACTTCTTACATTTAGTGCAAAACATCAAAACACTGCTAAAACAGTCTTATATCTAATAATATATTGATAAGAGCAAGAGCTTTACCCATATGATATTGTGTCATAAAATGTATTTTACATCGATTTTAATGTGTGTAAAATATCTCTTTGGGTCCAGCTCCTGCTCATATAGAAATATATATATATTTTTTTTTTACTAAAAGCTAGGCGTGAAATTGTCAATTTGAGAAATAAGTAAATTTTTGAACATGTTTGTGACGTCACTGACCTTTCAGATTAAAGCAACTAGTTCATTTATCAATAAAGTTAACATAGAAAGGGAAATTTTGTACTTGCATTCAAATATTAAACGTTCCTGAAAATTCGGTTCATTAAGATAACAAAATATCATATTTGTGTCCGAGCACTTTTAACGGTTTCTGTTTTCTTTTACCTTTTGTTTTTATTCAAATTGTACGTGATACCGGTATTTCTCATGTGCGTTTCTATTTATAATTCCTATATGTATATAACTGACGATTATTCTAAATTTAGCAAAATTTGTGAACTAGGGCTAATTATTTTTATTTTAATACATTTTATTTATAGAATGAGAATATATGTAACAATAGAACCACATATAGTTATATTTATATAATTCACACGTATATAATGAACTTGAATTGTTTAGAAAATTGTTGATTCTAAAATATCATTAATGTAAACATTCTATCGCGGTCTTATACAGGTATGGATGATTTTTACATGAAAAAGGGAAAAGTCAATAATTCTATATAATTAACTCTTAAGTTTCAAATGATTCAATTATAATTAAGATTCTATACATAGAACAAATATCATGATATAGTATCGATGTTTTCTTGTAAATAACAACGTTGTGTTCTCTGATTGGCTCAGAATATTCTAGGTATCGTACGATGGTATAAGACCATATGCCGGGTTTAAATGTATGTATATGTTTTTGTTGGACTTTGACCGTTATCGTCCATGCATGTCCATAAGAATACATTGGATTATGGTAGTCATAACTTATAAGAAAATTTAAAACACCATTATTGATCATTATTTGCAAAGGAGTCGAATAGTTAACAGGTAGGATAATATCAGAATGTTATGTTATGTTTTAATTGACTGAATACATATTATTACAACACGTGTTTAGTTAGAAAAAAATATCTCGAACTCCTGTCAGACCAGTATAGATGAGATCCGAAAACAAATCATTAGTAAGCAATTACCTGTTAAATAAATTATTTCAGATCAGGTAAAAAGCAGTACAACTGAACTGCATTCTCAATTATTTTACATGTAATTGCTGATATTATTTACGATCGGCTTCCAGTTTTACTTGTTCGTGTTATTATTTTTATTGATTGATCATTCTACCGCTGGACAGAAGATTGATTGATTGTTGGTTGCTTAACGTCCAGTGGCAAATATTTCATGACATAAGCACACATCATTTAATAAATAATCTATTCTGCAGAACCAAGTCTAAATAATGTACATTTGAATATGTTTATTAAGAGGATTTTTGTCATGTTTTAATGTTATAATCTCTTGTATTTCTGTATAGAATGGCTTTCTTTTATATCTTATATCTACAGTATACACTAAATGTAATGCTGTATTATATTATTGCACGAAGAGACTGGATAAAAATATCAATATTGAATTGAATTGAATTCACTATTGTTAGGAAAAACGACCTGATAATAAAATATTAATATTTTAGATTGAATAACAATGGCAACTGTCAAAGTGAATAGTCCAAATGTAACGTACACAGAAGAATACATAGAATCTAAATATGATTACCAAACATCACAGGTACGAAACGGTCCTGATGGGACAATCAATGTTACTCCAGTCACCACGCAGTACACATTCCGTACAGAAAGAAAGGTACCAAAACTCGGAGTGATGTTGGTAGGATGGGGTGGAAACAATGGATGTACTGTAACTGCCGCCATCTTGGCAAACAAGCACAAAATGTCATGGCATACAAAGGAAGGCCTTAAACATGCCAACTATTTTGGGTCTATAACACAGGCCAGCACTGTGGGTCTTGGTACAGGACCAGAAGGAGAGGTTTATATTCCAATGAAAGACCTTCTGCCAATGGTAGACCCTAACGATGTTGTAATTGATGGTGAGTACCGTTATACAGTTTTATACATGTATGCCTATTTATTTATGATCCAGTTTAAAAAAAAAAAAATTCGTTTAGGTGAGGGGGTGCCATGAAATAGAAATTCCTTTATAACATGAGTTCCAAATGGAAGAGTTATTCTAGAATGCTGTTTTTTTCACTGGAATTAATATTACAGTATTTGTTCCTTGCGGAATGAATGGTATAGAATATTTGTTCCAACAGGAACACATGATTGCATTGTTTATAACAAAGTTTCCTGGGGAACCTCTGATAGGCGGGACAAATATACGTTGACAGGGTTTTATACGAAGTAATATCACCAGTCACAAGGTGAAGCAGACATAAACATGATTATTCAACGAAGTGTAGATATGCAGCTTTTTGTTTATGCACAGTACGGAATCAGGGTATGTCAACAAAACCTTGTCCTTACATGTTCAAATGGCTTTCCAAAATGACTCTTTTCACAACCAATCTTTAATAATAATTGTATGTCATGAATATTTCAGTATAACGTGAAGATATTCGTATGCCAGGAACGTTTCAGTATAACATAAAGATACTCGTAAAGGTCATGAGCATTTTAATATGAGTTAACTTGAACATTTTAGTATTTATGAAGAAATGCTAACAAACTACGAATATTTATTCTCGTAAGACATGATCATTTCGGTATAAATTATGATCAATTTAAGTAGTAGAGTGCTATTGATATTTATTAATTTAGAAAAGCTTTTCTAAACACGCATTTCGATTTTTAAAGTGAATCAATGGCACTATACTTCTGGTTTTAAATGTGAATGGCGAGAAATAAAATCTATATTCTCAACTGGTTCAATAAAGTACGTTGTAGTTAAATCACAAACTAGAAGTAACCATAAACATAGAACGTACGATTTGTCGTAAAATCCCATTGATAGATCGACAGAAATACCTTAAATTGGCACAAACTGTAATCGGCATTGTGTATTTACATTGAGGTATTTAAACTAATAAATGAACTCAACGTATTACAAAGTAATAACTATTCTATTTGTTGACCTTATAAGGTAAAAAAAGGTTCGTTATTTAGGTCGTGATTGACTGCTCCTATAAACTTGGACGAGTTTTTTTAAACAGATTAGCATTTTTAGATATATGTTTTAAGATTTGTATATATCGTAACATATATATGATTAGCATTCAATGCGTACAAGTTAAAACCAGTCTTAAATCTCAGTCTTAAGTGAAAATTCACTATTTTTTCTATGTTCAAAAATGGTGTTTGTTCGTACATGTTTAAGCGATATTTCGTTAATAAGTAAAGTCAAATACTTTATAAATATGTGTATTTTCATTTGTTTTGTATAATCCCTAACGACAAGGTCTAAATGGTTTTTTTTTAACTTGAACAGACTCAGTTCTACTGCTTATGGTGTACAAATACGCGGTAGAATGAATATCAAGAGCTTTTGGTCATTTGGCTTCTCGTGTATTTTAGTTTTATACTTCCTGGGCTTTCAATGTTTTATGAACGTTCTTAAAAGAGTTAAATCCAGCAAAGCGCTTCAGACGCATCAAATTTATGAAGCTTTATTTATTTTTTTCTACCACTGGGCGAAACTGCTGCTGGTGGACTGACAGTTTGTCAGCGCAATTGTCAGTGATTCGGTACAGAAATGATTTATAACATACATTTATCAAAATTTTCGTCGATAAAAGAATTTCAACTCCCTCATGGACAGTTGACCTATGGATAAATTGGCTACCTCTTTAATGTCCCTTTAGGTCAGGTAGCTCTTCACATTTTTTTTAATATTTAAAGATCTTATGATTTGATTTTGATTTTGGTTTGTTTCTAATAAAAAAGGTAAATACAGAAAAGCGCTTTGGGCGCCCCGAATTTGTAAAGTATTATTTTCAATTTCCAGCACTGGATCGATACCACTGCTGGTAGACTGTTAACTCGCTGAAGGTATCATCAGCCCAGTGATCGATGCTTCTGTAATGACATATATAACAAATAACGCACACCCTTTTAAAGTCCCCTTCATGTATATCTATGCTTATTCCGTCAATTAAAATTAAATTCCAATAAAAGTGTTTTTATTGTGCGTTTTACTTTTACGACATATGATTGACACAAGGGGGGGGGGGGGGTTTATGTGCATATAAAACTTGTTTAACCCACCCCTTTGTGCCTACCAAGACAATCGATCTGGACCACGTGTTGTTCGTTGTTTGTCTTTGTTTGTACGTCAATGTTTTCGGATGAGTTGGGTGTTGATGGTTTGTGCATGTGTTCTTTTGTACTGTCCGATACTTTTGGTGATTGCTGTTGTTTTCTTTATGTTAGTTATGTTTCGTTTTTTGTCATGGCATTGTCAGTTTGTTTTCGGCTTATGAGTTTGAATATCCCTTTGGTATCTTTCGTCTCTCTTTTAATGAGTCTGACAATATGAAAATGAAAGAGATCCTAGCACGCAATATTAAAATATTTATCTTAAAACAAACGTGCCTGTGTAAGAAGTTAGAAAAACACTTTCATGCATATAAATAATTAAAGCAATTTATCGATTGGGGAAGTTTTATGAAACTTGAGAAAAGCAAATAAGTTGTAATGTTTTATAGTACCACTCTCTGTGAAGGCAAGTACAAGTACGGTGATCAAATAAATGAAAAGCTTATGATCTTCATGTATTATGTATGGTTTTTTGTTTGTTCATTTTTCTCTTTTTCTCTATTCAAATATGGCATTTCAGAACATATCAATGAGGACCAGGAATGTAAAGTGTTAATTATAATATTATAACATTTAGGCAACCCCCTTCCGAAAAAAAGCCCCCCAAAACACTAACAAAACAAAACAAAATTATATTCAAATATGTTTATAGCTTGCTAAACCAGGAACATCTTTAAGGTCCTTTTTTGCTTTAACTGCTCTCATGGCTTTTGTTAGAAATGTAAATCTACGTGATCAAAAAATAGACATTGAATAAATGTTTTTTGTAATTGCAGGATGGGACATATCATCCATGAATATCGCTGATTCAATGGAAAGGGCAAAAGTGCTAGATTATAATCTGCAAGTGCAGCTTCGTCCTCATATGAAGCACATGAGACCACGCCCATCAATTTACATACCGGATTTCATTGCTGCAAATCAAGAAGAACGGGCAGACAATGTTTTAGCTGGTAGCAAGAAAGAACAATTGGATCGTATCCGCAAAGACATCCGTGAATTCAAGGAAGAAAGTGGTGTTGACAAAGTTATAATTTTGTGGACAGCAAACACTGAGCGGTATAGTGATATCATCCCGGGTGTCAACGACACTGCTGACAATTTGTTAAAAAGCATTAGGGAAGGCGAAAAAGAAATTTCACCTTCAACTCTATTCGCTGTAGCTTCTATTCTCGAAGGAGTGAGTATATTTCACATGTAATACACATTTATCAATAAAAACATGTTTCTAATAATAACTGTTTTGAAAGATTTTGATTGGTTGTTTGTTGGGTATGAAACTAAACAGAATTAAATACAAGTTGAAGCCCAAGACTCGTAGCAGTGGACTTCTGATATCAGTCAATAAAATATTTCAGCATTCTGATTTCTAGTCCATTTCTGCTTTGACTGTAAACAAAATATTGTTATCTCCTCGCGTAAAATTAATAAATTTGGTAAGAAAAAGAACTCAAAGTTTTGAAATAATGCACTATAAAAATAAGGAGATGTGGTATGATTGCCAATGAGACAACTATCCACCCAAGTTCAAATGAAGTGGATGCAAACAATTATAGGCAATCGTACGGCTTTCAACAATGAGAAATATCCATACCGTATGGTCGGCTTTAAAAGGCCCCGACATGAAACAATTCAATTGAGAAAACTAACGGCCTAATTTATAACAAAACTATTTACGAAAATCAAATATGATAGACATAAACCAACGACAACCACTGACTACTAGTTTGTATAATTACTAAGGTTAATATATAAAAACAAACAATTTAAAAAAACAAGTGGTATGCATGTGTCCTGATGTCCAGTTAAAAACAATATGACAGTAATGATGGAATTTCTGTTTTTTCAGGTTACATACATCAATGGGTCTCCACAGAACACATTTGTACCGGGTGCTCTAGAATTAGCCAATAAGAAGAAAGTATTTATTGCTGGTGATGACTTTAAGTCAGGACAGACAAAACTCAAGTCGGTTCTTGTTGACTTTCTAGTCAGTGCTGGAATCAAGCCGGTTTCTATCGTTAGCTACAATCATCTTGGAAACAATGATGGTAAAAACTTGTCAGCTCCACAAACATTCAGGTCGAAAGAGGTTAGTATTATTTTGCATTTAAAGATAACACATGAATTACTTTTATTTACATTAAACATTTTAGCGTTATGGAATGAATCACTAAAAAGAATATTTTCAAACTATTGTTCAGATTTTGAATGTTCTTTTATACCTTCGAATAATTAAAAAAAACATGAATTCAATTACCTTTATCAAATTAATATACAACACATATAAGTAAAAGATTTAAAAATATGAACAAACTCACAAAACTAAAGCAAACCTTGCGCTGAAACAACACAACTTACGAATTTTGCAATGTTCACAGAAAATTCAATATTTGAAAAAAAATATTTTATGATTTCAGATTTCCAAAAGTAATGTTGTTGATGATATGGTCGACTCTAATGATATTCTCTATCATGACAAAAAGAAGCCTGACCACTGTGTGGTCATCAAATACGTACCTCATGTAGGAGACAGCAAGCGTGCAATGGACGAGTATACGTCAGAGATTATGATGGGAGGTTCAAATACCTTGGTGATTCACAACACATGTGAAGATTCTTTGTTAGCAAGCCCTCTTATAATAGACCTAGTCATTATTGCTGAAATTTGTGAACGAATTCAGTTCAAAACTGAAAATGACAACAGCTTTCAAAGCTTTAATAGTGTTTTGACTATTCTGAGTTATTTATGTAAAGCACCGTTAGTACCCGCAGGAACACCAGTCGTTAACGCTTTGTTTAAACAAAGGTGCTGTATCGAAAACATCTTCAGGGCTTGTATCGGATTAGCTCCCCTGAATAACATGATGTTGGAGTACAAACACCAGACAATTGCAAATCCTATTCAGCGTGACAATTCTTCTATAATTGCAATGAAAAAAACTGCTCAAGCAAAATGTGCATCAGGAAAACAATTAATTGTATCTAAAAGTGACAGTGACACCGATTGTGAAAAATGAAAACAAACAAACAAAACTGTTGTCAAAATGTGAATGAAAGTGGCATGAAGAAGCCAAAAAGCAACGAATAACCGAAATGGTTCTTAGTTCGGAACTAGTCGAAATAAAATTGTTGCATATTTCAGCATTTGAATTTATGAGGAGGGGCTCTATCTCGGGTATTTGTTGTTTAAGCAACATCAATATTGCATATCAATAATAACTACAGCCTTTAATGTTGTAAAATATCACTGGACAAAACTTCATAAATGTAACTAATTTTTTTTATTTTGCCTTGTTTTTTTTTAAGTTCCTGATATGCCTTTAAAATGTAAAGAGTATATCGTTTTATATTACGTTAAAATTTAATATCTACATACAATGGTCAGTTCTATTGTTTTTTATTAATACATAATTAGTCAAAGACGTTCTGTATTTTATTAAATATGGATTTGATATCACGATCACATACTCGGTAGAACAAAAAATTAATATTTGTTTGAATATAGTAATTATAATTTGCAGTTTACACATGTTAAAGATCTTGAAGAATAAAATTAAATATAGTCGTTGTATATTATTTCCGAACAAATGATATTTTCACCACAGGCACTTAAGATGTTAGTAAGTAGTTGTTAATTATATGTATTATTCAACAACAGGCCAAGATGTAAACTAATTGTTGCAATACAAGAATTCCTTCCCCCATCCACACAAAAAAAACAAAACACAATAAATACGTAATGGATATCTAAAAAATCCAAGTAGATATATAAACAAGGAGATGCCGTATGATTGTCAATGAGACAAATATCCATCAGAGTCCAAATGACGTTGATGTAAGCAGCTTTATAAACCACTGTATTTACGGCCATCAACAACGAGCAAAACCCATACCGTATAGAAAGCTATAAAAAGCCCCGACGTGACCAAATGGAAAACAATCCAAACGAGAAAAACAACGGCCTGATTTATGACAAAACAATTAACGAAAAACAAATAAGACAGACGACAACCAACGACAGCCACTTGTTTATAGGCTTCTGACTTTGGACTGTCACATACAGAATGAGTCGGTGCTAAACATGTGTGTGAGTCATCAACCCTCCACTAACCTAGGACAGTGGTGTAACAGCACAACCTAAAATCGAACTGTTAAAATCAGTTCGAAATTGAAATGGCTTAATTCAACAGCTTGGTACGAAGCACAAAACAAAATAAAAAACATAAAACAAAAGACATAATGTATCGATCTAAGCGAATTCGCAGTTACTGAAAGCTAATTCAAAGCAATTTCGAATAATGAATAAACTATGTTCTCCCTGACTAAAGTATTAATCAGTACACATCTAACGAATTAAGTATAAAGACGTTATAAACTGAGAATTTAAAGAATGAACTTGTCTCAGTTTGCCAAACTATAAGTTATGAATAGTATCGACAGGATGTAGGACCACGAGGTTTCATAACTCTTTACAAAACATATTCAGTTATGCTTTAATTTATCAAAAACTAATTCATTGCTAGTACCAATATTCAAAGAAATTACTACGGTGTTAAATTGATAACCTTTAACAATCAGTTTATTCCATATGCATGGATCAATGAGTTTACATGGATCGTATCTACATTTACGGCTCTATTAAGGGCATACGATACAGTTACAGGGGAGGTAATGAAGTTGTTAACGTAAAATGTTATTTTCGCGGCGTCAAACTGTGACATATCGGGAAAAGATGCATTTTTCGACTGTTTTTTTTTATGATATAAACTGATTTAACTTGAAAACGAGTACATGGACCCCTCTTTTTTAGAATGGCATTTAGTTTGATTACGTATGACGATTCTTTGTACCAATTTTAATGAAAAAGTCAACGATGATTTTTTTTTTTAAATTTGATAAATATACCGCAAAAATGCCATTTTTTTCCTAAAATCCTGAAACTTTGTTAAAAATTATTATTTCCAAAGAATTGTTGTACATATTAAGAGCATATTTATGCAAAGAAGATTTTCATAATCTTTTTACAAAAATCCGCTTGTGTTTATCTGTTGAAATAAAAAAGTTAAGTGTGTCTATCCAAAGGATAGAAATGTCCAAAAAACCGAAATTTTGAGTAAATGTCTAAAATGTCTACCCCTTTTATCTCTTTAACTAGCACATGAAGGTATATTTTTTATTACATATTTGAATTGCTTAGGTGAAAAATATCTTGTACGCAAATTTTCGTAAAATATTCATCGTGGGATCGAAACTGTATCGTATGCCCTTAATATCCCGTTTTTGATAAGATTGATTTATTGATTGATTGTTGGTGTTTAAAGCTACTTTAAGTACTATTGGCCATATCGTGGCGGTCATTTTTTTATGGAGGAAGGCGGAGTGCCCGGAGTAAACCATCGAACTTCTGAAAGAAAACCGACAATCTTAGTCAATTAAGATTGGAGTCGAACGGTTCGTGCTGGGTCCGAACTCACAACCTCAGTTCTGACAGGCTAGGGATACAGTAGGTGATCTACGTAAACCACTCTTTTTTAATAAGAATTCTACCGTCAAACTTCCAAACCAAATCTTTCAATTGTATCTATAAAAGAATTAAGTAAAAGTTTGAAATAATTTGTGGTAACAAAATCTATGACTTAATAATTTACCAGTTATTTTAGTTCATTGAAATCAAAACGTAAGTCCTGCTTAGCGAACCCGTCTTAAACTTGCAATGAGGTGAGAGTTTTTTTGCTCCGTGTTTAAGGCCTCAATGTTACTTTGAGATGAAGAACAACTATAAAAGCCCTGTTCCTTTGCTTTTGTGTGTTTTTTGCTGTGCATGTACTGATTTTGTGTCATGGATGGGTACCCCATATCCTTTGCTTTTCTATTAGTTGGTAAATATAAAAACCGTAAGAAGGGACAAAAGTAACATCTTCGTCTTAAAAAAAAAGAAAAAATAACAATAGGGATCAAATAGGTACAGTTCCCTGTGAAAACTGGAATATCGAAACCTAGAAAAGGACAATCATTGTTGTTTATATTAAATTTACTTAAAATCAGATCACATAGGTTAATTTCCGCAGTATATTTCGAGAATTCTTGCTTATTCAAAGTAAAAAAACATCATCTGTGTAACTGTAAGGGTAATTAAATTTGGAACTTATTCGTTTCTTTATTGAGTTTGGCCATAACAATACAGAAAAAGCACGTAATTTATCAGAACATCCTAAGAGTTTTGACACTTTAAAAATTAATAAATACCATTATTTTTCATATGCTTTATCAAAAACTGAAAAACGGGTTCTTGAACTGTAGTAAAAGAACTAGTTATCAAAACAAAACATAAGTTGAACACTTTCTAGAAACTGAGATGAAATAAATAAATGTTTGACGGGATTCACTGTGTCTAAACTAAAATGTTTGGACTCAATGATATCTAATATCCGGTACGGTGACGGACCGTCAACAGATAGAGAAAAGGTAGGATTTCTGTTCATTTACTTGTTATCTTTAGGATATTGAAGAATACAATTACATATACAACCATTTTAAATTGTGAGGTGTATTTTTTTCTACAACCGTTCTAGATTAACGGAGAAATAAGTAAAAAGGCACGTCAAAATGATGAATTGAGTGAACCTTGCCTCGAACTCAGTGTTTAATTTCTAGTTAAATTGTGCACGTTGTACGAAAAGAAAGGTATTAACATGGATTTTGCAAGACTAGTCACTTTGAACACCTCAATATTTGTATGTCTGTGCATGGAACGAAAGTAATAGGTCATGTCAAAATGGAAGGACCCGGTTTTGTCAATGTTGTTTACTACAGAATGTCCCGGTTTTTAAGTTTATTAAAAGAGACGTTAACACGGATCTGAACATTGTCCATCGAAAATTCAATATATATGTTATTGTAAAACAAACTTGTTGTGTTAAAATTAATTTTAAACGGGCACTTTTGGAAATAGGGAGTACACATTTTTCGAATGCAAAACGTTTACCTTATTGCACTTATCTTCGAACAAATTTTAAATTGAATATAGATACTTTATACCATGCACTTACTTTAACTATTTAATAACATGATGATGTTTGTTTGTTACTATACTAGTATGTAATTGATGTAAAAATAAGAAGATGTGGTATGATTGTATCACCATATCACTGCGTATCATTGCCACCGGAAATTGGGTACTAACGAAGAGGAGAGAAAGGAAAAAATAAATAAACAAGTTCAGAATTCTTTTAATTTAAACATTTCTACCGTTAACACTGGACACTTTTAATTTGCAAAACACTCATTTGCAAATCCGCCGCCGCCTCTCCTTAGACCTACAGTGTCGTGTATATAACCAAAATGTGCGGAATTACATGGGATTCAATAATTTCATTGCTTTTCTGCTGTTATTATCATATATATTTTGTAATTTGATTTAGAAAAACATGGGATTTTCAATATCCCATGGGATAGGGCAAATCCCATGGGATTGACCATTATCCCATGGGATTTTGGTTAAATCCCATAGGATTTTTTTGGGTCCCATGGGATAATTGTAGTCCCATGGGATATTTGTTGTCCCATGGGACAAAAAAAATCCCATGGGACTATAATTATCCCATGGGATTTTTAATATCCCATGGGACAAAATAAAATCCTATGGAATTCAAATTATAAATATACAGTAATGTGTATGTTACAATGAATTCTGTTTGGTAGTAAAAAGTTTATAATACATATATGAGTGTATTTTGGTTTTTTTCATTTTGTCACAAACATGTTTTTAATTTGTTTATATGACAATAAAGATTATTATTATTTTGGAAAGTATAATAATATTTAAAGTCAAAAAATAAAATCCTTTAACTGAAATAAAATGATGACATGTCTTAATAAAAGAAAAAAAATATTGATTTGAAATCTTTGTCTTGTTTGTTTTATTATGAAAAATAGAACTGAAAAAAATATTTCATATTCTGACTGAATAAATTGACAAAGCACAGTTAATAGTTTACTCTTATCAAGATAAGGTAAAGTTTTCTTTGTTAAAGTTCCATTGCAATACATGAATATGCAAACGATTTGAATCTTATACCTTTGTGGTGCTCATAATATTACATTTATATTTGCAAATTTATAAAATAAACACTTTTCCTGTTAAGTTTTAGTTTTCTTGTTTTAGCTTGCTATGAACAATGATTCAGTCCACAATATAAGAGTCAAGTAAATAAATTATTTCATCCACTAGAATATTCCTACAATTCTTAGACAAAACATTTTTGCAATCTGTTCTTCAAAAATCTTCCTCCGTACATCTTTATTGGATGGAGCAATTTAAATGAGTGGACAAAGCAAGTTCATTTGGACAATAAAATACTAATATATTTTTTCATTCCTCCCTTCTTTTAATTGATAATTACGTTGTTGCATTTACATGTTTAAGTTCTTGTGCATCTATGATCATGATGATATGACTCCTTTTTGTTTATAGTCATTATGTTGAAATTTCCTCTTTCTTATGTAGGAAAATAACATATTCCATTTCAAATTAATAAAAAAGTTACACTATGTAGAAAATATCAACTTTAAGTTTCCTGTTCAGTATTGACCTGTTGAATGGTGATCATGAAAACCAAGATGTCTGACCTACAAATACACAAAACTCAAAAATTATAAATGCAGAGAAATACAGCAATAAAATGGCTATTTTTATCATGTTTATGTACATTTTGATCAAAATTTCATTTGAATATTTAAAATTGTAAGAACTCTTATTTCAGTGCTTTGTGTCTATGGTTTTCATATTAGTTGTTTTTTGTGCCTTGTTGCAGTCTTTTGAGTTGAGCCAATTGCAACCAATGCTTACAGTTTGTTCAAATGTTGTGCTGTTATTAAAACCACAGTCCCAGGTTAGGGGTGGGTTGGGTGCTCACTAAATGTTTATTTTATTAGTTGATATTTGCTTTGAATTAGCAGTCAGTAACTGTGAGTACTAATAGATCTGTATGTTGAGTCTTTTTTGTTAAAGGGAAAGAATAAATTTTCAGCCACATACGGTCTGTGTTTTTGGTAGTTGT
The DNA here is from genome assembly GCF_021869535.1 of Mytilus californianus. Taxonomy (NCBI): domain Eukaryota; kingdom Metazoa; phylum Mollusca; class Bivalvia; order Mytilida; family Mytilidae; genus Mytilus; species Mytilus californianus. The sequence goes on from NW_026262581.1 coordinate 4,182,570, forward strand.
TTTTCTGCTTTGTTGCATTCTAATGAGTTAATGAAAACGGGAATGTATCAAAATAACCTGACCCAAGAGCAGAAAAAACCCTTTTCAACTGATTTTATAATTTTTATATTGAACTGACACTTACACCACTGTCCTTAATTAGAGGAGGATTAGGGGCCAGCAAACATGTTAAACCATGCCACATTTTGTAAGTGTCTGTCCCAAGTTAGGGGCCTATTATTCAGTGGTTGTCAATTGTTGCTATATATCATATTTGTTTTTTGTTTATTGTTTTGTGCAAAAAACAGGCACTTAGCTTTCACCTTTGTGGTGTTTCCCCCAAGCATGTTTAGCATGGATAGACACCATGCCCTTTTTGAATTGTTTTACATTTGTAATTTCATGGCCTTTTATAGATTACTATGCAGTATAGGGTTTGCTCATTGTCGAAGGCTGTACAGTGAATTAATTTTGTTAAATTTAATGTCGTTTGATCTCTATTGGAGAAAAGTCTCAAAGGCAATCATACCGCTTCTTATTTTTATATCAACCCTGCCATATTTTGCCTGTCCAAAATCAGGAGCCTGTACATAGTTCAGTGGTTGATGTTGGTTTCTCGTCCGTCATATTTGTTTTTTCATAACTTGTTTTTTTTATAAATTAGTCTGGTATATTTGAAGTTTGAATTGATGTTTTTTTTTCCAAATTTTGTTTGTGGTGTCTTTTATAGATGACTATATCATGTATAGGGTATGGGTTTTCTCATTATTTACAGGTCATCATTGGCCTCTAATGAGTAATTGCATTGCTTACATCCACTTAATTGAACTCTGGTGGATAGTTTTCTCATTTATCATACCACATCTTATTTTCATAATAATCATTATTCAAGGGCAATAACTTTTATTGAAGTGGACTTACCATTTATGGCTTTGTTGATGTCTGTAAATCTATTTTTGTTGATAATTTCTTTTGTTTATAGTTTCCCTTTATCTTTAATGTTCTTGCCCTACACATAAAAGGGTAAACATAATCATTTAATGACAATAACTACTATTACATAATGAGTAGGCAACTGACAATTTTGGATCATTTGTATATCTTGTCTTGCTCATCATTTCTGCTGTTTAATATTATCAATATTCTATGAAAATGAGGTCACAGTAATATTAAACTTGGCAGACAGACATCTTCTTATTTTTATATGACACCTTGCAGTCATTCCATACACCAACAAGTAGACATATGTTTATAATATCTGATAAAATGAAAAAACCAAGAAAACTTGGCATTGACCAAAGAACCATAAAATGTGATCATGGTTATATGAATCTGCCAGACAGACATGCACACCTTACAATCGTTACATCCGCCAAATATAATTTACCTGTTGCTTAAAGCATATGATAAACTGACAAAACAATGCAAACTTTTCATTGACCAATGAACCATGAAAATGAGGTCAAGGTCATATAAAACATGCCAGACAGACATGTGCATCTCACAATCATTCCATTCACCAAATATAGGGGCCTTATTCATGTTATTGCTTACAGTATCCGAGAAAAAAAAAACACAAAAACTAAACATTGTCCAATGTACTATGAAAATAAAGTCAAGGTAAGATGAAACTTCTCAGTCAGACATATGCACCTTACAATCATTCCATACACCAAATATAGTTGACCTATTGCTAATTTGAAAATAAGAAAATAGAAAAACTGACCAAAAAACAAAAATATAACATTGAGCAATGAACCATAAAAATGAGGTCAAGGTTGAAAAAAACATGCCAGACTAACATGTACATCCTTAAAAAATTTCATACACCAAATATACTTGACATGTTGCATACAGTATTAGAATAAAATGCTCCGCTGGGCGCAGCTTGATACGATCACAGAGGTTGAACCCTGAACAGTTGGGGCAAGTATGGACACAACATTCAAGCTTGATGCAGCACTGAATTTGGATTGTGATTAAATATTTGACACAGCATAGGTTTCTGACACAGAATGAATGTGGTCTAAGAACTTAAAAAAATTTAATTTTCCTATTCAAACCATATCATTATTATTTGCTTTTATATATAAATCAGAAATAACCAATTTAAAATGGAAAATTTTAAAGAAAAAAAAAGGAAGAAAAAATCCCTCCCCCAAATTTTTTGAACCCCCTTATGATTCATCACCCCCAAACTCAATCCCAGCCTTCCCTTTGTGGTATGGTACCTTGCAGTACAATTTAAGAGAGATCCATACACTTGAACACAAGTTATTGTCTGGAAACTAGAAAAATGCTTGTTTTTAGGCCCCTTTTTGGCCCCAAATTCCTAAACATTTAGGGCAATTACCCCCAAACTCAAACCCAGCTTTCCCTTTGTGATATGGTACCTTGCAGTACAATTTCAGAGAGATCCATACACTTGAACACAAGTTATTGTCTAGAAACTAGAAAAATGCTTGTTTTTTTGCCCCTTTTTTGCCCCTTATTCCTAAACGTTTGGGCAATTACCCCTAAACTCAATTCCAGCTTTCTCTTTGTGATATGGAACCTTGTAGTACAATTTCAGAAAGATACATACACGTACACACAAGTTATTGTCATGAAACTAGAAAAATGCTTGTTTTTGCCCCTTTTTTGGCCCCTAATTCCTATAATTTTGAGGCAATTACCCCAAAAATCAATCCCAGCATTCCCTTTGTGATATGGAAACTTGTGGTACAATGTCAGAGAGATCCATACACTTACACACAAGTTATGTATGGAAGTTACAAAAATGCTTATTTTTGGCCCCTAATTCCTTAACTGTTGGTACCATAACCCCCAAAATCAATCCCAACCTTCCTTTTGTGGTATTGAACCTTATGGTAAAATTTCATAGAGATCCATACACTTAAACTAAAGTTAGAGTGAGAAAACCAATGTGTCTTCGGACGACGACAATGACAATGGACGACGACGCCAACGTCATACCAATATACGACCGCAAAATTTTTTTAAAACTGGACATTTTTACCTAGGAATAGTGATGTCATGGACTAGGAAAATTAGTCTGGGGATATAAATTACTGACATCTGACTAAATATACTAGTAAATTCTGTATCCATAGACTTTTTATACTAGTTATATTTGTCTGACCAGACAATTTTTACCAGGACTAATTTATCTCTTACACTAATTCTCAGAGCGACATGTCACCTTACCTTGACACATTATTCTGACTCTGAACAAACCAGTATTTGCTCTTACTCCTTAATAATACTGCTTGCTTAGGGGAAAAGCAGCAAATACCAACTTTAGAGTCTTTGGTTTTAACCGGTTGGGTTCAAAATAAACATCCTTCTGCACTTGAGGTGAACACGCTACCATGAGACCAGGCAGTATAATATAAGGAGTTCAAGATTTAAAGCTTCCAAGTTTTTGCAAAAACTGGATCAAAATCATCATTGAAAAGCAATAACTTTTTAATAAGATTTAAGTTTCTCTTTAATTATTAGTTTTTGAGATAAAAAGGCAAATTCAAGAAATATGAAGAAAAAAAAATGGTTAAAATCTGTATTTAAGGCAACAACTCCTATGAGTCAGCTACCAGTTTTGATGCAAATGGACAGAAGAATTTTTTTTCAACATTCTGAACATTTCTACCCTTGTCAGATATTGTCAATTTTGGCTTTTTGTAGCTTATTACACAGTTTGGCTTTTTAGCCCATTGTTGAAATCTGTACGGTGACCTATATAGTTGTTAACTTCTATGTTTTTAGTTTCTGTTGAAGAGCCGTCACATTGTCATGTAGGTGTAAGGAGACAACCTTTTGATTTTCTGGTGGGATAATAAGGGGAGACAGATTTTTTATCACCTGGCCTGGTAAGTTTTTCAGGGTTCGTAAGGATAGAAAACCTGGCAAATTGTAACAAACCCCTGTGGTACGACCATATTTGCCAAAAGATTGGTCCAAATAATTATGACGTCTTGCAAGGCTATTTTAACTTTTTTCTGGGCACGTAATAGTCAAAGTTGTGACTGAGTGCGGAAATATGAAGATAGATAGATAGAAAAATTATAAAGGGACATAACTGAAGAACGGTAAAAGTGACGCTACCCAAATTTGAACTTGATCTGAGTTTTGTGGTAATTAGCATTGTGTGTAAGTCTCATAACATTTGGTTGAGGCTAACTTAAGTAGAGAACCGAAACTAAAAATTCAGCAATTTTTCTATTTGTAAACACGCATAGCTCTAGAACGGTTGTGTATAAGTTTTATAACATTTGGTTTAGACAAACTAAAGTTAGAGAACGAAAACGAAAAATTCAGCAATTTTTATGTTTATAAAGGGACATTACTCAAGAATGGTAAAAGTGTCACCACCAAATTTCGTACTTAATCTGTATTATGTAGTAATAAGCATTGTGTATAAGTTTCATAACATTTGGTTGAGGGCGGCTGAGGCAAACTAAAGTTAGAAAACGCAAACAAAAAATTTGTACTTGATCTTAGTTTTGTGGTAATGAATATTGTGTATAGGTTTCATAATGTTTGGTTGGGGCAAACTTAAGTTACAGAATGAAAACTAAAAAATTTGCAATCTTTCGATTTATAAAGGGGCATAACTCCAGAGTTCTCGAAATCTTTTTTTGCCTGGTGGTCCTTGAAGAAAATGTGCAGGTCCTCACTATCATTTCTATTGCAAATTACCATTATTGTGTTGGTACTTCCCAAAAATGTGGTGGTCAAATCCCTAGGACCACAACTTATCGAGAACTCTGTAACTCAATAATGGTTAAAGTGACACTACCCAAATTCAACTTGATCTGTGTTTTATCAGTGGAAGTCAAAATTAAACATTGCATTGTATAAAGCATTGATTGTAGTTGATTCAACTATAATAATGGACAAAGGAAGATAACTCCAATTTTAAAAATTACTTGATAAAAAATTCGAAGAAAATAAAAATTTTGCAATTTTTCCATTTATAAAGGGGCATAACTCTAGAACGGTTAAAGTGACGCCACCAAAATTGAAACTTGATCTGTGTTATGTGGTAATAAGGATTGTGTATAAGTTTCATAACATTTGGTTGAGGCAAACTTAAGTTAGAGAACGGAAACTAAAAATTTTGTAATTTTTCCATTTATAAAGGGGCATAACTCTAGGACAGTTAAAGTGACACCACCAAAATTCAAACTTGATCTGTGTTTTGTGGTAATAAGCATTTTGTATAAGTTTCATAACATTTGGCTGAGTCAAACTTAAGTTAGAGAACAGAAACTAAAAAGTTTGCATTTTTTCCATTTATAAAGGGGCATATCCCTAGAAGGGTTAAAGTGACTCCACCAAAATTCAAACTTGATCTGTGTTTTGTGGTAATAAGCATTGTGACAACTTTTGTATAAGTTTCATAACATTTGGTTGGGGCCATAGCCAGAAATTAGTAGTACTTTTGCTAATTAATATTCATAATATGTAAATGAGAATTGTACCACGTGATAATAGTTTGAACTGGACTGGCTTGATATCATTAAAATCTTTAAAACACGGATATTATAAGTTGCCCGTCACAGAGTCCTTGTTTATAATCACTCTGATATTTCTGTAAAGTTGTCAGGCGGTCAAAATCAAAACAATGAAGGCGAATTAAGTGAATTTTTCGTGTTTTCGTGAGTTTAATCTTCTTGAAATAGAGGCATTTTAACTTTACGTGGGAACCTAGAGTTCAACGACTACACATACAAGGTTTGGACTTGCTTATTCTTTGGACATTCAAGTTTCAAGTTTCACCCCGGCAACCTGTATTTCTAATGACCTTGTAAGCCAATTTTCAACACGAAGTTTGCAAATTTGACGTTTCAGCCATTTTAGCCTGTATTTTATACTGCAATGTTAAAAGCCTCTCACTTCGATTTTTAAAATAGCTCAGGAACCTTGATTTTTGCAAAGCCAGTCATTATATTTTCGTTTAAATGGTGTATATTTATTTTCTGCCCCGGCAACCTGTCTATCACTTAAATCAAAGTTAAAACAGACATTTTTCTAAATTCCCTATCATTTCAATATAATTTCCGTGACCCGTATCCGATTTCTTTAGTATAATATTCAAATAAGCAAAGTGGCGTTGATTTCTTGATATGCAAACTCAAGTTGGAGAACGGAAACCAATTTTGGGACGTACGGACGTACGTACGGACGGACGGACGGACAAGGGTAAAACTTAATGCCCCACCGCTACGGCGGGGACATAAAAAAAATAAAATAGCCTTGCTAGACGTCATAATTATTTGGACTACCAAACGATGTAACCTAATTCTTACTTGTTTGGGGAAGAGGGGATTAACCGAACCACTATTCAATCTAAATCAGTGAACTGAATTATTGTCTTTTGCAGTAGTCCGAGTCGACATCTGTAACTAATCATGCAAATTGATAATCAACTGTATACCTTTTTCAGAATGTCAGCTTACAACAAAGAATCACTGGTGATAGGGGAGTGTAACCGATAAATTGATCCTGAATCAGATAAGATTTTCCCAGTAAACGGAGAACCCCTTTCTTTGAGTGAATATAAATTTATAGTGACGGGGGTCTCACAAATAAATTTAAATCCGAATTACAGGAACATCGATTAGCAAAGTAAACTTACATATTAATCTCGACGTTATTTACGGTATAAAGACAGACTGTTCTCCTGAATTAAGGCAGAGACATATAATACATATTATTATATGTATTATATGTCTCTGATTAAGGTATTATACTTTTAGTATTTTACTCGGGGGGGGGGGGGGGGCACTTCCTATATACAAGGTGATAGGACGTGCCGCTGGAATAGGTAACTTTTTCCAGCTTGAAAATATGGGAATGATCGGGAATAGAAATATATGATAAGGTCGAAAAAGTTCCAATTACTTGTATATGAAAAGCCCTGTCATCATTTTTTCACAGCCGAAAGTCTCGCCGTAAGTAAACATTACATACAGAATCTTAGCCTTAAATATTCCACTTTTCCAACACACCCCACGAAAACCAACCAATATGGGAAAAGGTTACAATTTTACCCACGCAATATATGAAAAGGTATACATTTTTAAGATCTAAATTATATGAATAGGGTGGGGTAACAGAACCCCAGCGACACCCCTATCAATTAAGTATTGAAGTGCCCTCCACTTTCACTTAAGAAATTCCAGCATGCATCATCAAATAATACATGTGTATTTGTGACATCAACATAACTGAAACACTATATTGTTTCCCAGTAATTATGTAAATCATTTTGATTTACAATTATATATGTCTGGGACTTATGCATGTATATATCTAGAAAAAAAATCCTATATACTTTAACAAAAGTATATAGGAAAAAAATTCTGAGACAAGTGCCTGTGATATATCTGTCAGTCCCAGAATAATAAATATAATTTTATCATAATCTTCGGAAAATCCCGATTATTAAATTGTTAAATTCTTTTACTTCATAATTATGTCAAAGTATACTTTTTAAAGTTTTAAATTTTAAAGTTAAAATTAATATTCCGTTTTGATCTGAGGAAAAACTTTTTAAACTGTAATGACATGGTCAGTCAACTGATTTGTTAACAGCATGGCTGATTACAGGTAGTTAAAGCATGCAGTATTTTTCCATTACGACAGTGCGTGTACCCTGGGGTGTGTATAACGTATTAGAAATACCATAGTTTTCTAGAGCACATCCTGTCTATTTGTAATACAGATTGATGACATTACACAAAATTTCTTTCGTTAAATGTAGTTAAGTATCTGTGTCCATTCCCTATATATGAGCTATTGCAACACTACAATTTTTCGAAGAAAAAATGTTAAAATTTAAAAAAAAAATCATTTATATAAAATAAAGAAGAAAAAAGTAGCAAATAAACTAATGTGACTACGCATTGAGTAAACATAATTTCACTTTACATGTAAAAACCCTTTAGAAAACGTATATATAGATGTGTTTAAAAATCCAATTCCCAGTGGATTTATTTCACACTAGGACCACAGGCACTTGTCTCAGAATTTTGATTCCTATATACCTTAATACAGGGACTTTCTATACTAACTTAGTATAGAAAGTCCCTGCTTAATATAACATTAAAAGTATATAGGAAAATTTTTTTCTGAGACAAGTGCCTGTGACTAGGAACTAAGATAACTAGAACTAAGTTCATTGGAAAGTCTTTTTGTCTGATACATGTATACCTATTGATAACGTACATAATTAAGAACAGCTTCAAATATATATTTATTTCTATTCCGTTATATTTGGAATTTCCCTATTCTATTTCTATCTTTAGACTTGTGGTACAAGTTTGGCTAGTATGTAAATCAGAAGTGGTCTGATGTTACTGTTGTTTTCTGCACGAATATTTCGAGGGCGGTAGTACGGGTGGGGTTTTTTAGGCATATATAAGTCCTGATTACGTTTGATTATTATCGATGTGCTCCAGTAACTTTGATAGACGAAGTTAACGTTAAGCTCTGCATAATATATTACAGTTATGTTTGTATTGATATGTATTTAGAGGACATTGTGAATGTATATAGATGGAATTGTGGTATATTTTTGTAATTTGTAAAATGTTTACAAGATATTAAATGTTGTTTCGCTGAGAAAATAAGGAAGTTACTGCGAGCAAACAAACCTAAATTATGACTTGTCTCTTATTTAGCCATGTATTTAGTATAGAAATGTTTTAAATTCGGACGAATTCATGAGGGAGAATTTAAATGCCTATAAATTAACGGTACGTCTAAAAACCGCTCAGGACCTCCTGAGTGCAGACAGGACATAAAAAGTCACTCAGGACATATATATATGTTTTAGTTCAGCGTTGAGGATATACATTCGATAGATAATTTAATATTTGATCTTACAATTTTTGTTTTGATAAAATCAAACCAACATTAAAGAAGTTATTTGGGATACGTCATGCATGACCGATGATCATATTCAATACCAATCATCATTTTGATTAGGACGTTTGATCTTTAATAATTAGGACTGATTGGTGATGGTTATAAACACATACAAGTAAACTTGGCAAACAAACAAAAAAAAAAACATTTCCTTGGAAATATTATAAAAATACATGAATATTGTTTTTACAAAAAAAGTTAAATAAATTTTTCGTTTTGTATGTAATAATTGAAGCCATTTAGAAATATAAGAAATCCTCACATAGTCGGGAAATTTTCAATTCAAGTTATTTCATTTGAAAACGTTAACAAATATAGATCTTATTCGATGTAAAATGTGGCGTCCTTGGAGATCAAAACCCCGTTTAAATAGGGTTTGTCTACTTTCGTCTATTGCCGAACATTCTATAATCAAGGATTTTTCCAATCCTTGCTATAATATAATGAATCGCGTCGCCAACATCACCACAATTACATAAAGTACAAATACAATCTTCTCTTAAATATTTGGCATCTAACAATTTCAATAGGAAATTTTGAGTCGAAACTGAAGTACCAAATCTACAAAAAGAATCACTATTTTTTGTAGTAGTAGGCGTCGAAAACTAAACTGTTTATAATCTTTTTTTTCTCCTAAATTAATTGAAACTCCTGAAATAATTTAACATTATCTATATACAGCTTACATATGCAAATCTTTTTAGAAGTATGTGAGTGTATAGTAATAATTTGTTCATTAACCCCCCTTTTTCCTTCTATAAAATTACATTGTAATCGATTTTATTTCCAAATTTGTGTTTGCTAGGATTGACACGTAGAACGTACAACAAAAAGTAACAAGTAAAAAGTCACGATTCAGTTTTGGGATATTTTTTTCTTTGAATAAACTTAATTTTAAAAACGTTTCAGTATTTTTCTGAAACATTTTTAAAAGGAAACGGACTTGTAAACAAAATTTATTTTTGAATATTAATATTGAACAATGATTGTTAAGAAAACAATCTGCCAAAGTGGTTTGGTAATTAACTGGCTTCATGCTGTCAAAAATGTCTCCTTTTTATAAGTTATTGATAAAAAAAACTATTTGAAGGCGAATTAATCATTTCCTCAACTAAATACATTTATCTATAAATAAAGTCAACTCGTCAAGAACTTTCTCTCATATATTTAAACAATTGTAAAATAATTAATTTAAACTTTTGTACTGCGACTTTCTGTCCGTTTACCAATACTTATTCCTTGTTAAGTTTTTTCATATCCATTTACGAATACTTATAATGTGATAATTAATTTTTCCGGATGCTTTTTATCCTATTTTCATATCAAACAACCATGTTACCCGTAGAACGGAGTTAAGTACAAATTTAGGAATTTAGTACTTAAAATTTTCAACAACAAAATTTTACACTTTCATTTACCTGAATTTTTTTCTACGCTTCGAAGCCGCCACCCTGTATCAAACTTAGCCAACACCTCGCATGGCGTATTCACGATGTGGAGGGATTGACAATATACAATCAAAGTTAGCAATATACAGCAAGTAAGTAATTGGGTGTTGAATGCCAGTAGATCTGAATTTGTAAATTTTTAAATTGAATTTAACCTGTTTAGAACGTGTATTGTTGAATTGTTTAATAAATTACACACATAATCTGGGCTGATATGCATACAACCACTTTAAGTTCAAGGTATCAATGAAACTGGGTCTGCATGAAAAATGACTTATCACATAATACAAGAACCTATGTTTACTGTTAGACGATAAGAAAATATAGCTGTAGGCCTAGTTGAAAATCTTTACAAATTATGTATTCTTTTAATTTCTATTTGACTGTCTGGGTGCTTCTTGTGTTTTAAATGTTTGCGTTTTGTATGCTATAGTTAAGTTTTATAGACTGTTGTACGTCATTTGGTCGTTTTTAAGTTTTTGCCATAGCGTTGTCAGTATGTCTTCGACTTATAAGTTTTATATAATCTGCATCTCTTGTGCTGTATTTTAAAATGTATTACAATTGCTGCATCTTTACACATTCATCAATACACCAAAAAATATGAATAAAGCTTTCGTATATATAAAAATAAGGAGATGTGGTACGATTGGTAATGAAACAACTATCCGCCAGTTCAAAAACCTGATATAAGCAAATGTGACTTACTTACTTACTTTAGTCAGAGAGATCTTGAATCTGAATTCAAGGATACGAAGTGGGAAGGGTTTAGAGGTGGATTAAGGTGAGGGCATGGGGGCCCGCCCCTTTTTTGGAAAAAAATTGGTAGATTATTTAGAGAATCACTAAAGCGGGCTCCCTCTTTATGCATGACAATTAGTGCCTCCTTTTTTTGGGTCCGCAACTGGTGAGGACTTCATAAAAAAATATTTAGCAAGTTTTTGTTTTGTGATAAATAATGTATTTGCATTCACATAGACAGAAATAGGATAAAATAAACTACCGAAAGCTTAAGTCCACATAAGAGGGTATGGATGGGGGTTAACGAATAGAGAATAACGGGGATTAAAGAATAATGAAATGCTAAAATATGAGGAAAGAGAGTAATGAGCAAAAAGTGTAAGTTTGTAGAAATATAGCTAAAAAAAATAAAGAACACAGAAAAAGAAGACCCCCCCCCCCAAGATCCTGACTTCAACTTTAACGCTGCCGGGATATTTTCAGACAAAGTGCACGTATTAGTAGTCAGCCGAAACCACTAAGCGTTTTGCATCCATACGTTTTTTTTTCGGGATACTGACTGCATAGTAAATTATAAATGTACTAGTTAATGTTCTCCTTGGGATGACCCTATTACAGAGACATATATACACATATGTGTATATATGATCATATATGTCTCTGCCCTATTACGTGTCAGTAACCTCCTCGACACGGTTCATTTATACGGCGGCTCAGTTTTGTCTTAAGAATAAACATAATTGATAAGTTTCTTTCCCCTGCATTCCTCGATCGCACTTGTAAATAGCACATTGGTCTCAAGACATTGGTACACTATACGTTACAACACTTGCCGTCAGTACTCAAAATTGGAAAAATATTAAATAAGAAGGTATAGAAAATTAATGCACACACACTATTATCAACCACAGACATGATGTTTTTCTCAATTTGCCTAAATCGTTATTCCGCAATACAACGAGGGTGAAGACCCACCACTTTGAACACAGTCACAGGCACCGGCATATGCTGTGAATTTGAAAAGGGGGGGGGGGGGGGTGGAGAGGGGGCCCGGGCCCCCCTTTCTTGGGAAAAATTTGGTTGATTATATATGGATCACTGAAGCATGACTGGAGCCGGTCCTCCCTTATGAAAAGTTCTGGATCCGCCACTGTATATTCATAAAATAAAACCAACAAATTATCCAAAAGATGAATAATACTTTATACTTATGACTAAGATTGATTATAAGTATACTTGAGTCGGTTTTACAAAAAAAAACTTACAAGTAATGTTAAGTATACTGTATTGTACATTGACTTAATTACTTATCAATATTATTTGTAAGTTTTTTTGTGAAACTGACTGCTGAATTGTTTTTCCATGCTTATGGTACATCTAAGTCGTATGCTTTTTTTAAAACCACCTCCAGGTAATGTCTGCTCGCCCATAGAACATGTAGAATCTGTTTGTAGATATAGGAAGATGTGGTATGTCAGTGCCAATGAGACAACTCTCCATCCAAGTCACAATTTATAAAAGTAAACCATTATAGGTCAAGGTACGGTCTTCAACACAGAGCCTATTTTTATCAAAAATGAAATATATTGATATAAATAGTATATAGGTTAAATAATTTATTCATGCATTTTTAATTGACTGACTAGAATTATCATGATTATTGAGGAATTAAAACCATTCCTATTTTTAAAAAGGGACAAAAATAAAATTTATATATAATAACAGGGCGATACAAATGAGAAAAACTCGAGAAATTGTTTTCAATTAAGATAAATACATGCAGTTAATAATGGTTTTCAGTTGTTTTTTAAAGCAGAGGCAGATTTAGTTTAAAGTTGGAAAAAATTGTTTGTACCAACAAAAATAAATACACAAAGTTAATCCAGAATTATGTGTTTATCATTTTTAGGCAGTTAAGCTGCCTTATGCGATCACCCTAGATTTGTGTTCTACCCAATAAATGCTGAAATACGGGCCATTGTTATTATCTAGCTGGCTATTATGTTATTTATAACTAATTGGACATTTTTTTAATACTTTTATTTCTGGAATACAAAAAATATGACATGTATGACAAGAAAAACCTTAAATGATCGTCGAACTACCCAAAACTATTGAAGTTGCACATAGGAAGTAGAGCTCAATAGAAATCCGTACGTAGTTTATTATCCCCTGTGCTTTTGGCTACGATGTCAAAGAACAATTGTATGAAATATTTCATCGCCGAAAATCGGTAATTACAAGTCGTTTATATTTCCCAAATGGCAAAATGCGCAGGAATATTGTTCATGTACAACAAATCTCTATGGTAGAGGAAATAAAGTTACATAAGTGGGCGGTAATTTTTAACTTATCTTGCCAAATAAGGTTGTTGTTATTTTATGAATGAAACAGATGCGGAAATCAACGTTGATGGGATGTTTTAAGTAATGTGGACAACTCGTCCCCGAGACAAGTCTGACCGAATCCACTCAAACCGTCTCAGAAGACAACTTTGACAGTTTGTCAGATTTACTTAGGGTTTCATAAAATATTAGACTAACATGTCTAGCGGAGCCATTAACCTTTTGTTTGTGCATTGGGGTCTATTTAGGGGTATTTGGAGGGGCCTGAAGAAGGGAGGGGTTTACTATAGAACCCTATGGGATTTTATTTTTTTAAATTTTCAAATGACTATTTCTCGAAAACAGTAAGTGATAAACACATGCAGTCTTCAGTAATGAGAACAAGACAATAACAAAAATCAACTAAAATATAGGGCGAGTCCCTGGGGGTCATCCCAACCCCCTTCAATTTGAAAATGTACTTTTATCTTGTAAACCGTCGCGATCCCCACCCCTAAACAATATATATATACTTGTATGGGACAATAAAAGAAATCAAATGAAATATAAGGGGAGTCCCTAGGGTCACCCCCCTCCTGTTTGAGAACTTGTAAACGGTCGAGATCCCCACCCCTAAACCATATATATTCATGTATGGGACAATATAACAAATCAAATGAAATATATGGGGAGTCCTTGGGGTCACCCCAACCCCTCCTGTTTGAGCACTTGGAAATGGTCGAGATCCCCACCCCTAAACCATATATATTCATGTATGGGACAATAAAACAAATCAAATGAAATATAGGGGGAGTCCCTAGGGTCACCCCACCCACTCCTATTTGAGAACTTGTAAACGGTCGAGATCCCCACCCCTAAACCATATATATTCATGTATGGGACAATATAACAAATCAAATGAAATATATGGGGAGTTCCTCGGGTCACCCCACCCCCTCCTGTTTGAGAACTTGGAAATGGTCGAGATCCCAACCCTAAACAAATGAAATGAAATATAGTGGGAGTACCTGGGGACACCCCACCCCCTCCTGTTTGAGAACTTATAAACAGTCAAGATCCCCACCCCTTAACCATATATATTCATGTATGGGACAATATAACAAATCAAATGAAATATATGGGGAGTCCTTGGGGTCACCCCAACCCCTCCTGTTTGAGAACTTAGAAATGGTTGAGATCCCCACCCCTTAACCATATATATTCATGGATGGGACAATATAATAAATCAAATGAAATATATGGGGAGTTCCTCGGGTCACCCCACCCCCTCCTGTTTGAGAACTTGGAAATGGTCGAGATCCCCACCCTAAACAAATGAAATGAAATATAGTGGTAGTACCTGGGGACACCCCACCCCCTCCTGTTTGAGAACTTGTAAACAGTCAAGTTCCCCACCCCTAAACCATATATATTCATGTATGGGACAATATAACAAATCTAATGAAATATATGGGGAGTTCCTCGGGTCACCCCACCCCCTCCTGTTTGAGAACTTGGAAATGGTCGAGATCCCCACCCCTAAACCATATATATTCATGTATGGGACAATAAAACAAATCAAATGAAATATAGGGGAGTCCATGGGGACACCCCACCCCCTCTTGTTTGAGAACTTGTAAACGGTCGAGATACCCACACCTAAACCATATTTATTTCTGTTCATCATTTCAAAAAGATTTGAATGACATACAGGGTCAATCTCCTAGGTGTCACATATGCATATCACTTTACTAGACCAAACCAATATGAACTGGACTTTGCCCAATGTCAGGAGACCATGGGAATGACGAATTATGGGGGCTTTGTTTGGGAGACTTCGTAACGGCATCCTGGTACAATTATTTCTCGTTTATTATAAAATTTTATTGATGCAAAAAATGAGTCTAGGTTAATTGAATTTACTTTAATTATTTATTAAATTATTTCTGGGCCTATAATAATTTTCATTTATGGCTCATTTTAAAGAAAACATATAAATCTTTCAAGCAGTGTAAAGCCCGAGAATGTTTGACCAACTGTTTTATAATCACCTGTCATTTTATTCCAAACTTAGTATGGAGTAACATCATGCACTTGGGGGTGAAGATGGGGGTCATTTACATTGATATATGAGTTGCTTTTGAAAACCTTGATGAAATATTTAATTAATTTGCCTTAATAATCAATTCATTTTATGAACATAAATGTACAATATACGAATGTTTAATGTTTGTTCTTTCAAATCTTAAAAAAGAATTGAAGCAACACTGCCACAGTTTTCATAATTACGTTTGCCTTGGTTTTTGGTTAACTGCCTACAGCGCTTACAGTGCTTTGATTTTTTACGTTTAGGTTGCCAGCAAGATGAAAAGAACAATGCAGTTCAAAAGTCAAAATGTGGATAAGCTGCGGTACAAGGTCCTACTTTTGCATATTTTCATGTTTTGCATGAATGAATTTGAAGTTTATATCATGGATGGCAGAGAAAGTAAAGAAACACTTCACTTTTCCTGCTTCTGAAGGATAAATGGTAAACATCTTGTTCGGTAAGTTTTATGCTCTGTTTAGATAGTGTTTGTACATCCATCTGTCTTACTCTAAATTGTATTCACTTAAAGTTTTTGGTTACAGTTCACCATGAACTTTAGTTAGTAACTTGTGGTTTTACATGTATATACTCAAAATTTAGTACTTTAAAATGTTCATGTATTTTTGTCGAGTCTGCAACTTTTGTCGCAGAAAACTCAACATAGGGATAGTGATCCGGTGGCAGCTACGGCGGTGGCGTTATCTAACTTTCTAAAAGCTTTATATTTTAGAAGGTGGAAGACCTGGATACTTCATACTTTGTAAATAGATGCCTCATGATACGAATTCTGTCTGAAACATGTCCATTGTCCTTGACCTCATTTTCAGTGACTACTTGGAAAAAAAGTTCAGATTTTTTGTAATGTTAATTTCTCTCATATTATCAGTAATAGGATAACTATATTTGGTATGTGCGTACCTTGCAAGGTCCTCATGCTCGTCAGAGAGTTTTCACTTGACCTAGACCTCATTTCATGGATCAGTGAACAAGAACTTAGTCTTAGATGCATGATTTTTTTTATTAGTTGTTAGTGGCTTTGTACTAGCTGTCAGTAACTGCAAGTACTCTCAGATCTGTTGTTTGGATGTACAAGTACCCGGCCACGTCCACTTGTATTTTTATCCATCTGATGAGTTAAGCCTCTTTCAACTGATTTTTTATAGTTCATTCTTATGTTGTACTGTTACACCACTGTCCCAGGTTAGGGAGAGGGTTTGGATCCCGCTAACATGTTTAACCCCGCCACATTCTCTATGCATGTGCCTGTCCCAAGTCAGGAGCCTGTAATTCAGTGGTTGTCGTTTGTTTATGTGTTACATATTTGTTTTTTCGTTCATTTTTATACGACCACAAAATGTTTGCGGTCGTATATTGGTATGATGTTGGTGTCGTCGTCCGAAGACACATTGGTTTTCGCACAATAACTTTAGTTAAAGTGAATGGATCTCTATGAAATTTTACCATAAGGTTCAATACCGCAAAAGGAAGGTTGGGATTGATTTTGGGGGTTATGGTACCAATAGTTAAGGAATTAGGGGCCAAAAAGGGGCCAAAAATAAGCATTTTTGTAAGTTCCTTCCAGACAATAACTTGTGTGTGAGTGTATGGATCTTTCTAAAATTGTACTACAAGGTTCCATATCACAAAGAGAAAGCTGGAATTGAGTTTTGGGGTAATTGCCTCAAAATTTTAGGAATTAGGGGCCAAAAAAGGGGCAAAAAACAAGCAATTTTCTAGTTTCCAGACAATAACTTGTGTTCAAGTGTATGGATCTCTCTGAAATTGTACTGCAAGGTACCATACCACAAAGGGAAGGCTGGGATGGATTTTGGGGGTAATTGCCTTAAAATTTTAGGAATTAGGGGCCAAAAAGGGGCAAAAAACAAGCATTTTTCTAGTTTCAGGACAATAACTTGTGTGTAAGTGTATGGATCTTTATGAAATTGTACTACAAGGTTCCATATCACAAAGGGAAAGCTTGGTTTAAGTTTTGTGGTAATTGTCCTACACGTTTAGGAATTTTGGGCCAAAAAGAGGCCAAAAAACAAGCATTTTTCTAGTTTCCAGATAATAACTTGTGTTCAAGTGTATGGATCTCTCTGAAATTGTACTGCAAGGTACTATACCACAAAGGGAAGGCTGGGATTGAGTTTGGGGGTGATGAATCATAAGGGGGTTAAAAAAATTTGGGGGGGGATTTTTTTTTCTATTCTAAGACTTTTATGATGTATTTAAATTGGTAATTATGGTTGCAAACTCCATTGGAAATTTGAATTGAGATTATGACCATATCTTGAGGGAAAGAATTTTTTTTTTTGGAAAAGGGGGGGGGGGGGGGGAGGGGGGTAACCAAAAATTGTGGGGGCAATATTTTTTTTCATTTCAGATTTCATTATTTTTTATAGCTGGCTGTGCGGTATGGGCTTTGTTCATTGTTGAAGGCCGTACAGTGACCTATAGTTGTTAATTTCTGTGTCATTTGGTCTCTTGTGGAGAGTTGTTGTCTCATTGGCAATCATTCCACATCTTCTTTTTTATATTCAAGGTTAAGTTTTGGTGGTCAAGTCCATATCTCAGATACTATAAGCAATAGGTCTAGTATATTCGGAGTATGGAAGGACTGTAAGGTGTACATGACCAACTGGCAAGTGTCATCTGACCTTGACCTCATTTTCATGGTTCAGTGGTTATATTTAAGTTTTTGTGTTTTGGTCTGTTTTTCTTATACTGTATGCAATAGGTCTACTATATTTGGTGTATGGAATGATTGTAAGGTGTACATGTCTAGCTGGCAGGTGTCATCTGACCTTGACCTCATTTTCATGGTTCAGTAGTCAAAGTTAAATTTTTGCAAAAGGTCAACTATATTTGGTGTATGGAAACATTTTATGATGTACATGTCAGTCTCACAGGTTTTATTTGACCTTGACCTCATTTTCACGGTTCATTGCTCAGTGTTAAGTTTTTGTGTTTTGGTCTGTTTTTCTTAATCTATAAGCAATAGGTCAACTATATGTGTTGTATGGAAGGATTGTAAACTGTACATGTCTGCCTGGCATGGTTCATCTGACCTTCACCTCATTTCCATGGTTCATTGGTCAATGTTTAGTTTTCTTGGTTAAGTCTGCTTCTTAGAAACTATAAGCAATAGGTCAACTGTATTTAGTATATTGAATGATTGTAAGGTGTACATATATATTTCTTGTCAGGTTTATATGACCTTGAATTCATTTTCTTGGATCATGTTGAGTTTATGTGATAGTTGTAGTAAAGCTTTATATTTAGGACTATCAACATGATATCAATGATTAGTAAAGAAGGCGCAACATTTCAGCGTGTGCACTCTTGTTTATACATTATACACCACGTTTACTGTTTTTACCCTAATTTTATGGATCACTGAACATAGAAATGTCATAATGTGAAATTATAGTACATTCTTAGGTTAAAGTTTTAGGTTAGGGTACATAGCTTACCATGAAGTTGAATTTTATACACATGTTCATTATGTGGTGAATTTTTAAATTCAGTGCCAAACTAAGATTTTGAGCCTGATTACATGATTGACTAGACATTGACACTTGCTAGTGTTTGCCAGGCATGGTGTCCTGTACTAGGAATTTGTCCTGTACTAAGAACTTTAATAGTACTCGCTGAGTATGGAGTTTTTGTGAAAGTTTAATATTAGTGAGATTTTTGCATGACATCTTGTCAACTGCTTGTTGATCATGTTTATACATGTCTTAAAATTAATATCTGACACATTGTTGTTTTGTGAACTTGGAAATAAATTATTTGATAGAATAATGATGTTTTGAGATTATCAAAATAAAAAATATCCCATTTTTACCATTAATGATTAAGTATTAAAAAAAAGAAGATTTAGGATATATGTATAACCATATACAAAAATGAGACAGCAACCGAACAACACAAAAATAAGATAAAAAAACCAATATAATTTTTTGTATCAAGGTTATAATTTCCAACATGTCCAAAGAGTTCAATGTATTTTCTAATTGAAATAAAACACAAGTGGAACTCTTTCAGAACTTCAGAAGCTTAAAGAAGTGCTGTTTCTTTTGTTGGCATTCTGTATAATATATTGCAAATTCTTGTGAAAAATGGAATTTTATTGTAATTGCCTAAAGTTTTAACATTGATCTATATATATATATATATATATATATATATAACTGGGGAAAATACCCAAATGTTATAAAGTGGAATACATAAATTGATTGTTATATAATATTAGAATAGGAAGATGTGGTATATTGCTAATTTGACAACTCTCCATCAGAGACCAAAGGATGTAGGAGGTTAGCAACTGATGACACTGGACAACCCTCAACAATCAGTAAAATCCATACCGCATAGCTAATTTTATTGAAAATCATATGTTATTGCTACATGTATGCAAACAATTTTTTATTATCCATAACTTCAGATTTTATTGGTTCTTTTTCAGAAAGATTGAAATTCATCACTTAGAATAAAAGGAAAAAACACAGAAACAAGACCAAAATAAATTCAAAGACAAAAGTCAGATCAGTTATTATTTTCATCACTCAGTCAATGAATTGAAGTTCTATTAAATATCTAAAGATATTAAAACCACAATAATGACAATGTTCTGTGCTGAATGGCCAAAAAGTGGACTATACATTACAATCACACAACGCTGGAAGATAAGAAACTATTAATTTTTTGGGTGGAGGGATATCCTGAAAAAAAAATAGATTTATGTAAAAAGCAACTAGTATGTTAAGCCTATTAATAGAGTTTTCATTGATTTCAAATGGGAAAAAATTGTGTTTCAAAAAAGTATTCTTGAATTCACAAATAAATATATATTGATACTTACATTATCTGCTTTGTTGTTTAAAAGTTTAGTTATAGTTTAGTTATAGAACAATATAATTGCATTAACATTTCCAAGGAAAAAAAGATATTCAACTAAAAAGATTCATCTTAAAACAATTTACTACCAAACAGAATTCATTGTAACATACACATTTATTTACTGTATATTTATAATTTGAATCACATAGGATTTCATTTTGTCCCATGGGATATTAAAAATCCCATGGGATAATTATAGTCCCATGGGATTTTTTTTGTCCCATGGGACAACAAATATCCCATGGGACTACAATTATCCCATGGGACCCAAAAAAATCCTATGGGATTTAACCAAAATCCCATGGGATAATGGTTAATCCCATGGGATTTGCCCTATCCCATGGGATATTGAAAATCCCATGTTTTTCTAAATCAAATTACAAAATATATATAATAATAACAGCAGAAAAGCAATGAATTTATTGAATCCCATGTAATTCCGCACATTTTGGTTATATACACGACACTGTAGCTCTAAGGAGAGGCGGCGGCGGATTTGCAAATGAGTGTTTTGCAAATTAAAAGTGTCCAGTGTTCGTTGTTGATGAGGTAACCGCTTTTGAAACGATTTTCTGATATATAAAGCTTTAATTTTTTATGCTAACAAGTAGCAAACAAAGACAAGATTTGATGTTATACTCTAAAACTGTGCACTTGGTATTTATAATAATAATAAAACAATATAATAAATTCTTTATTTAAAGAGGGTAACTCAATTAGAAGTAGTCTAATTTTCATTGAGGCCCTCAAACAAAATACATGTATACAGTTAACATTCATAGTTTCGATTCATACATTAAAATACAATATATATTACTAGTATATACACAATTCAATCATTCAAACATACAAATGGCAATAAATGGCAATAATTGGTAAAGTTTTGATTAAATTTTCTTATTCTTACAATAAAAGAAAGAAAACAAATTATTCGACTTGCAAAGAATTTTCAAGAAAATGATTATAACAATGTTTCTTAAATAATTCCACATTTTGACAATTTTTTATTTTGAGTGGTAAATTATTCCATACCTTTGTTGCAGAAAAATGAAAACATTTTTTATAAAAATTTTTGTTTGGTCTTGGAACAAATAGATCATTATTAGAGACAGATCGTAAGTTGTGGTGTTGCACATCATTAATATTTAGCATTGTTAAGTAATCAGGTGTTAGTCCATTTACAATTTTATACATTAGAATTGATTGTTGGTATTTTATTCTTTTTGTAAAAGATATCCATTTTAAAGATGAAAACATAAAATTAGATGGAACAAAAATATCGCATTCAAGTATAATTCTTGCTACTCTTTTTTGAAGTTTTATGATTCTATCTGAATCTTTTTGTAATAAATTTCCCCAAACTGAACTACAATAGTCTACATATGGTAGAATATATGCATTATAAAATAGTTGTCTTGTGTGTATAGGCAAATATACTTTAATTTTAAACAAAAGTGATATTTTAGATGAGATAATCTTGCATATACGATCAACATGATCATCAATGTCAATTCCAAGTAATTTGAAAGAATGAACATTTTCAATACATGTTTCATTGACGGTAATTCATAATTCTGATAGTTGTGTAAGTTTTTGTTTTGAACCCAATTTCATACACTTTGTTTTTTGTGCATTAATTTTCATACTGTTATTGTTACACCAAGATTGTATAGCATTTAAATCATTTTGCAATAAGCTGTTTATTTTTTCAATGTTTTTATTATGAAAATGCAATGTTGAATCATCAGCATATAAATCCATGTCGGATTGTTTAACATGAAGTGGTAAATCATTTATATAAATTAAAAATAACAGAGGACCTAAAATAGAACCTTGAGGCACTCCATATTTTACAAACGATTTACCAGATTTAATGTTAGCGTATTGAACTTCTTGTTGTCTCTCAGACAAATATGATTTTATCCAATCTATCGAATGTTCTCCGATATGATAAAATTTTAACTTTTCTAAAAGTATGGCATGGTTAATAAGGTCAAAAGGCTTACTGAAATCTAAAAACACAGTACCAACTATTTCTCCATTATCTAAATATTTTAACCATTCATCAATTAGTTTAGTCAGCGCTGTTTGACATGAATGACCTTGCCTGAAACCTGACTGAGCGATATGTAACATTTTTTTATTATTTAAGAATGCATATAACTGTGTACATACATGTCTCTCAAAAATTTTAGATATGGTATTTAAAATAGAAATTGGACGATAATTGGAGGGAATATCTGTTGGTCCTCCTTTATGTATAGCAGTTACTCTTGCAAGTTTAAATTTTTGCGGAAAACGATTCGACGTTATACTTTTGTTTTTTAGAAAAGTTAGTGATGGCGATATTATCTCTGCACTTAGCTTTAAAAGTTTTGGACCAAACCTGCGGATTTGTTAATATTAAGGCGTTTTAGTTGTGAACACACCTCTCCAACAGAAATGAGTTTTAATTTAAAAATTTCAATTTCCTTTAATTTTGTACTAGTAAAAGTCTGTAGCTTAGAAAAATCCATATCTGAAGTATTATTTCCAATAAGTTTTTCAGCTACGGAAGAAAAATGAACATTTAGTGTATTAACAATATCTTTGGGGTTATAAACAGTTTGATTTTCATACTGCATTTTAGGTGGAAAAATATTATCCATTTTTGGATTTAACTCTTTAATGTGATTCCAAAGTTCTTTACTTTTTTTTGGAACTAGATATAGGGTTTTGATAATATTCCTTTTTGCATTAAATATTAACGACGTTGTTTTATTACGCCACTTTTTAAAGTTTACCCAATGTTTTTTTGAATGATACATATTTCTGTATTGAATGGAATTTTTAATTTCTTCATTGAACCATTCGGCTTGTTTAAATGTTTTTACTCTTTTAGTTTTCATTGGTGCGTGCTTGTTAATAACTTGATTAAAAAGTTCATACCATTTGTCGACTGAAATATCAATTTCTTTTTCCATTTCAACAATATGAAAAGGGGTTTGATGTAAGTCTGCACAAAAGGCATCCTCATTAAAGTTTTTGAAACACCTATACTTTATTTCGATATGATTTTCTTTCTTTACCTTTATATTGATTTTTCTATTTAAGTATACAGGGTAGTGGTCACTTAAAGCATATGAAGGAACATGACAATGAGTAATATTTTCAGGATTAGTAGTGTAAATATGATCAATAAGAGTTTCTGATTTGTCACAAATACGTGTTGCAGTGCAAATTTGTTGTTGAAGATTAAAATGGTTTATGAAATTCATCCATTTTTTATTTTCAATTTTTATCAAGTCAATATTAAAGTCCCGCATTAAAATGATCTCTTTGTTTTCTGAAAGAGCTGCGTTAAATTCCTCCTCAAAAAGATCTATCCAGGACTGAAGGGAATTTGGTGGTCTATAAACAGTACAAATGAAGAAAGGTTTAGATTTTGGAAATTCTACCTCTAACCATAAAGTTTCTAATGTGTTTATTGATAAATCAGATCTATTTTTAACTGCAATAGAATCTTTGACATAAACCAATAGACCACCACCATCCTTACTCTGGCGATCTTTTCTGAATATTTTGTATCCTGGCACTTAACATTGTTCATTGTTAATATCAGGTTTTAAGAATGTTTCAACTAATCCAAATAAATCTAAATATTTGTTGTTTATAGTAATTATATTCTTTAACTCGTCAAATTTAGATAAAATATGTCTAACATTAAGGCATACAGCATAATTAGGTCGATCGCCCTCCGTCGCCCAGTTGGCCAGATATTCAAGTCTTTTTCATTCTTTTTCCAGACAAATTTTTAGATTATGATAGTGTGACTTCATATTTACTTAAATTCGCTATCAAAAAGATATTTTCTAAAGAATATGACTTAGACAGTTTTTGGTTGATTGTACGGCAAAATTGTGTGACGTTGTACGGCGAATTGCAAAATAACAATTTGTTTTCTATACGGCGTCTTGCAATATAATGTAATGTAAATATTAGATAAATCACTATATAGGTAATAACAAGGGGCGATTTGGTGTATATATCAATGCGTTACCAGCTTATAAATATACGAAATAAACTACATATCAAACTGAAATGTCAAAAAATATAAACCGTTAATTTCATTCAGATGTCATCATTGCGTACCCTTATTGGAAGAGGTGTTTTGAAAGACAAAAATGCTTTCTTCAACCTAATTATCCATAATATATTCATATGTCGTTATACATTATACATTACTAACAACTGCTGTTTGATTTGTTATATGGCAAATTTTCGAAAGTTCAATACCACACCAACCATTCATCTTTTATTTGTGGGATTATTTTTTTTAAATACATTTTTTTTATTTTAAATTAATTCCTTGTTTATAAGGAGAGTGAACAAAATACTTTGTTTCCATTGCAAATTAGGGGGAAATAAACACAAAACATTGCGATTCGAACTAATTTCTAGTTTCTGTAAGTTCTACACTTTCAAAAATTAAGGGAGGGGGCAAAAACATATTTGTTTGTTTGTTTGTACGTACATATTTTTTTTCCTTGGTGTGGAGAGGTATATATAAATGCTGAGGCGTATGAACCTGAAAAGGCGACAATACCCTCCCCCCCCTTTTTTTGGCAATTTTTTTAAATTAAAATATAATATGGCTACGGAAGAGGACATACGCTTACTTCTAGACTATATGACTATAATTACAGAACTATTGAACGCCGGAGTTTAATTTACTATGTTATGCGATTATGCATTATTTTCTATGAAAAAACCGGGTCGTACACATCATCAGTGACATGACCTTTTTCTTTCGTTCCATGCACAGAAATACAAATATTGAGGTTCTCAAAGTGACTAGTCTTGCAATCTCCATGTTAATATCTTTCTTTCCGTACCTTTCTTTCCGTACAATGTGCACAATTTAACGAAAAATTAAACAAATTCGAGGCAAGGTTCACTCAATTCATCATTTTGACGTGCCTTTTTACTTATTTCTCCGTTAATCTAGAACGGTTGTAGAAAATATTACACCTCACAATCGAAAATAATTATATATGTTTTGTTTTCTTCAATATTATAAAAATAACAAGTAAATGAACAGAAATCCTACCTTTTCTCTGTCTGTTGATGGTCCGTCATCGTACCGGATATTAGATACCATTGAGTCCAAACATTATTTGCCGGGGTAGTTTAGACACAGTGGGATTTGTGTCGTTTATATAGGTAGCCAATACATAGTAGGGTGCCTTCGAATGTTCAGAGGATGCCTTAAGCTGAGAGATGTGGTAGTGACAGGATTGTTTACTATTTGACTCTATGTGATGTCACGGCACGGCCTTAAATGGAGAAGAATTTATAATTTCATTCTTAAGAACCTCCGTCTAGTATGTACGGTATGTCCTACCACATTGTTAGCGGCTTTGTCGGCTGGTACAGACGCAAAACACTATGCGAGGACTTTGTTCTTAAAATATGTTTTTAATCCTAGAAATGAGCGCGTTACTTACCCTTTTATTAATTTCTAAACTATTATCATAATGTGAATTGCGAATATCAAGAATATTCAGACATTTATTCAAATAGAAATCAAGTGTATATTTGTATCATATTACTTTTTCAATATCCCGTCTGTATCAAGCCGAGATACCAATATAATCCCAAGAGCTCTTCTAAAAAATATCACTTTTACAAGTGATAGTCCAGATCTTTTGGTATTTCGATGACTTAGTTAAGATTTAGGTTTTACCTAAAACGTTAATGTGCCAATATTTTTAGCACGTTTTGTCGAATTATATTTGGTTATCTTCATTCAAATACTCCACTATTTTTATACAATATAACAAAATAATAGTCACATTATAATGATCAAATACATAATGCCATACATCATTAAAACAAAATTAAGTAAAGTAATGAAATTTTGATTGCAATTACACCTGCAGTCTCTTATACAATTGTATTGTCCATTAAAAAATGTTTTTCATATACATTTCTCATGCATTTTACCCCACACAAATATTCATACAAATATGTTATGTTTTAACTTAAGTTTACTTTATGTTATAAACTGTTACTGATACTGTTACAGGTAATTTCCTCCTCTAAAGGGATACATAAATTTTTAAATCTATAATCTAAAAGATTTTTACAACTTACGTCAAACTGTACAGTTATCCCACCACCAATGGTGATTGCATATACTAAAACCATTGTTCGAGACTGTTTATCGATCATTTGACATATTTTTGAATTTAATTCTATTTACATGGTATCTATTATTTCTTATGTAGATATGTTCTCCTCACATGGAGTCCATAACACAATGTCCTTGTTAATTGTTCAGTGTCAATGAAGTTGTCTCTCTTTATGTGAATACATCTTCTCATATTTTCAAAAGTAGAATCCAGAATAAGTTGCAGTTGTATTCCTTCTTTTTTAAGATCTTCATATGTTCCCTTTTTGATGTTTTCTATATAACACTTAAGGGTGGTTAAGTGTTTTTTCCGTACGTGTTCCAATTTACCACATATCAATAGAAAATATTCTAAATCTTCTGTATATGTAAACGGAATTAGTAAACAAAGTCCTGTACAAAAACAACAAAAATGTAACCTTAACTTCATATTTTAAATATACATGATTAAAAATATACCAAATGAAAAAAATATCACATTTAACATTCAAACTTATACGTATCTTTCACGAGATGCAATACTCACTGTAAATATAATATGTATATCTTTGCGTAAACAATTTGAAAACGATTTGTATACTATCACGCAACTTTAAATTAGATGGAGTGGTGTTAACGCCAAACACATTGCTATGTATGAATCATTTATAATCTCACTGCGGCTGTGCTGGGTGGACTTCAGTTTTAATTTCATAATTTACGTGCTAAGTATTAAGCACATGGTTTCTAAATATAATAATTTCATGCATATTCAGGACGAGAATATGTCGCTTTTCGGTTTTAATTTTTTATATAAATAAACTGATAAACTTGTTATCAAAGCCCTAATTAAATCACAAAAAGAACAAACAATTAAAATTCACTACAGGTAAAGTTTTTATATTTTAGTATTGATTAGTTAATACATAAACAAATCTGAACCACATTTTTTAAATTTATATAAATAAGTAAATAAAAAAAAATAGGCAAATACTTTCATCCTTTTAATTCAAGGGGAAGTAACTGAATTTTCAACTTTCTGGTGGGAGTGATGATAAACGTCCAGTGGCAAATATCAGGCATATTTTTATTTGTACTGTACAATGTCCCGAAGTATAAGTCGGACCTTGATGCATATTTGCATACTAAAAAAAGAAGAAAAAAGTAGAGGATGCAAATGAATCTTCAAAACTCACCAGTCGAAGAGAAACTGACAATACCATGGCAAAAAACGAAAGATGACAAAATGACATTAAACGCCGGGGGGTTCTAGTAAAGACTTATCAACACGTACCCCCACCAAATACTGGAGTGATGTCAGGTGATGAAGATGGGTAAACAGAGGTATCTCAGATGCTAATTCTGTAACATTATTTCTGGGTTCAACTTGTAATATACCGTAAAGTTTACGCTGCGAGAAATAATATCTCTGTGGTGAAATAGGAACGCGTACTGTGTTGTAAATTGGATGTACAGTCTGCGTTGGTGGTAATATTAGTTGGCTTGACATTACAGGTTGTTGATTATTAATGTTATGTTAGTTTTGCAAATGAGCACATGGTACCATATGAGGGACGCCTGGTGCAGTGGGAAATCTAGTTACAAAATATTACCTCCCCTGTAAACACCGAAAACTTGATAAGGACGCTAGCAATCATAATTTCACGAGAAAACCGGCGTTCTGATAAAGAGTAAAAGTTGAAATAAAAATAAAATGTCCATTTAATATTATCATTTCCCTCCTGAAATAGTAAACGACGAGTATGTACACCAGTTTATAGGTGTCCTATACATCACTACCTTCAGCCTAAAATATGTATGCATAATCCCTATAGAATTGCTTCAAACTGCATAACTTTGGCCGGTATAATTTTAATTTTACGAACTCATATGCAACAGTGCTTTATCTCACAACAACATTTCACCAAGTTTTCTAAAAAAAATAATAGGATTGAGAATAAAATTCCTATTTTTTTATCTAGCGCTTAAGATTCGTATTTTCTACATAGATCATTTCACTTAAATGTACTAACCAATTATTTGAAAATTCATAAATGTATCTTTATTTTAGCTCATGTTCGAGATCAATCTGTTGAAAATACAGAACTTGTGTCCAAGCTTTTCTTACAAGGATCTGACAACCATGATAGCCTGGCATCCTGACCTAATCTTATACTTCGTCTACTGTCGCATCTTCGCTAGCCAAGGGTTACGATCCACTTCCCTCCTTTGGCTAGCGAAGATGCTACTGTCGAGGAATGACGATCGTACCACCATGATAGCCTGGTATCCTGACCTAATCTTATACTTCGTCTACTGTCGAGCAATGAGGATCTGACAACCATGATAGCCTGGTATCCTGACCCAATCTTATACTTCGTCTTCTGTCGAGCAATGAGGATCTGACAACCATGATAGCCTGGCCTCCTGACCCAATCTTATACTTCGTCTACGGTCAAGCAATAAGGATCTGACAACCATGATAGCTTGGTCTCCTGACCCAATCTTATACTTCGTCTACTGTCGAGCAATGAGGATCTGACAACCATGAAAGCCTGACATCCTAACCCAATCTCATACTTCGTCTACTGTCGAGGAATGACGATCTGACCACCATGATAGCCTGGCATCCTGACATAATCTTATACTTCGTCTACTGTCGAGCAATGAGGATCTGACAACCATGATAGCCTGGTATCCTGACCCAATCTTATACTTCGTCTACAGTCAAGAAATAAGGATCTGACAACCATGATAGCCTGGCCTCCTGATCCAATCTTATACTTCGTCTACTGTCGAGCAAAGAGGATCTGACAACCATGATAGCCTGACATCCTGACCCAATCTTATACTTCGTCTACTGTCGAGTAATGAGGATCTGACAACCATGATAGCCTGGCATCTTGGCCCAATCTTATGCTTCGTCTACAGTCAAGCAATGAGGATCTGACAACCACGATAGCTATGCGTCCTGACCAAATCTTATACTTCGTCTACTGTCGAGCAATGAGGATCTGACAACCATGATAGCCTGGTATCCTGACCCAATCTTATACTTCGTCTACTGTCGAGCAATGATGATCTGACAACCATGATATCCTGGTATCCTGACCCAATCTTATACTTCGTCTTCTGTCGAGCAATGAAGATCTGACAACCATGATAGCCTGGTATCCTGACCCAATCTTATACTTCGTCTACTGTCGAGTAATGAGGATCTGACAACCATGATAGCCTGGCATCTTGGTCCAATCTTATGCTTTGTCTAAAGTCAAGCAATGAGGATCTGACAACCACGATAGCTATGCGTCCTGACCAAATCTTATACTTCGTCTACTGTCGAGCAATGAGGATCTGACAACCATGATAGCCTGGTATCCTGACCCAATCTTATACTTCGTCTACTGTCGAGCAATGATGATCTGACAACCATGATATCCTGGTATCCTGACCCAATCTTATACTTCGTCTACTGTCGAGCAATGAAGATCTGACAACCATGATAGCCTGGCCTCCTGACCCAATCTTATACTTCGTCTACTGTCGAGGAATGACGATCTGACCACCATGAAAGCCTGGTATCCTGACCCAATCTTATACTTCGTCTTCTGTCGAGCAATGAGGATCTGACAACCATGATAGCCTGGCCTCCTGACAAAATCTTATACTTCGTCTACTGTTGAGGAATGACGATCTGACCACCATGATAGCCTGGTATCCTGACCCAATCTTATACTTCGTCTTCTGTCGTGCAATGAGGATCTGACAACCATGATAGCCTGGCCTCCTGATCCAATCTTATACTTCGTCTACTGTCGAGCAATGAGGATCTGACAACCATGATAGCCTGGTATCCTGACCCAATCTTATACTTCGTCTACTGTCGAGCAATGATGATCTGACAACCATGATATCCTGGTATCCTGACCCAGTCTTATACTTCGTCTTCTGTCGAGCAATGAAGATCTGACAACCATGATAGCCTGGCCTCCTGACCCAATCTTATACTTCGTCTACTGTTGAGGAATGACGATCTGACAACCATGATAGCCTGGTATCCTGACCCAATCTTATACTTCGTCTACTGTCGTGCAATGAGGATCTGACAACCATGATAGCCTGGCCTCCTGATCCAATCTTATACTTCGTCTACTGTCGAGCAAAGAGGATCTGACAACCATGATAGCCTGGTATCCTGACCCAATCTTATACTTCGTCTACTGTCGAGCAATGATGATCTGACAACCATGATATCCTGGTATCCTGATCCAATCTTATACTTCGTCTTCTGTCGAGCAATGAAGATCTGACAACCATGATAGCCTGGCCTCCTGACCCAATCTTATACTTCGTCTACTGTCGAGGAATGACGATCTGACCTTCATGATAGCCTGGTATCCTGACCCAATCTTATACTTCGTCTTCTGTCGAGCAATGAGGATCTGACAACCATGATAGCCTGGCCTCCTGACCAAATCTTATACTTGTCTACTGTTGAGGAATGACGATCTGACCACCATGATAGCCTGGTATCCTGACCCAATCTTATACTTCGTCTACTGTCGTGCAATGAGGATCTGACAACCATGATAGCCTGGCCTCCTGATCCAATCTTCTACTTCTTCTACTGTCGAGCAATGAGGATCTGACAACCACGATAGCCTGGCCTCCTGACCCAATCTTATACTTCGTCTACTGTCGAGAAATGAGGATCTGCAACGATGATAGCCTGGCCTCCTGACCCAATTTAATACTTCGTCTACTGTCGAGCAATGAGGATCTGACAACCATGATAGCCTGGCCTTCTGACCAAATCTAATACTTCGTCTACTGTCGAGCAATGAGGATCTGACAACCATGATAGCATGGCGTCCTGACCCAATCTTATACTTCGTCTACTGTCGAGCAATGAGGATCTATAAATAATGTGTGTGATGATATTCTTAATATACAAAATGCTTTTCTTAAATGAAAGTTTTTAATCACACTAAGATAATTCTCTGAACCAAATTTTCTTTTTATAGATAAGTAAGTATCTAATTTTCCAGCCTTAAGTGTTTCACTATTATTTTTCAAATCACTTATGTATTTTTGTGTGAAACTTGGTTTAAAATGAAACCAAATTTTCTTTTGCTAGAAGACAGAACGTCTTCTTTAATATCTAAAAATTTAAATAATTTATTTATTGAGGAGTACCAAGTTGTTTTACCTTGAGTAAGCAAATCTTAGAGTTTGCAAAAGCATCATATAATAATGGAAATTCTGATAAATTCTGTAAACGGTAACAATATTTCAACATAGATTTAACAATGTTATAATGAAATGGAAACCTTCCAAGCTTTGATAGTGATGCAAAGTTAACACTTTATCTATGCATGCACACCTAATACAAATTTGCAAAACTTGACATGTAATTGTTCACATGGTAATTTTTTATAACATAAGTCCAGATTAAGTTCTCCTGGATTAGAAGAGCGAATTTTCTGATTATTAACATTAAATGAACCCCAAATTTCTGAAGCATATAAAAGTATAAGCTTGATTGTATGGTCAAAAACATGTAAACTAGAGTCTATTCCTGGATTTATACTTAAAAAATCTTTTCTTAATTTGTAGTATCCTTTTAGTGCTTTTTTATAAAGCTCATTTTTAGTCAATGAAAAACTTCATGAAACTGAAAAATGTATACCTAAATATTTATAACTGGAAACACATTCTATAGTAGAATTATTAAATAAAAAAATGTTGCCGCAAGAGTCTTCCGGCTTTATCAAAAATAATTATTTTCGTCTTTTTCATATTAACTTTAAGACACCAGTCATGCCAATCAGAGCAATATTTTTCTAAAACTTTGAGTTTCCTTTGCAAACCTTCTGCAGAAGTTGAAAAAACACAACATCATCCGCATACATTGAGCAATCTAAATCTTTTATATGTGAAACATTAAACTATGGCCATAGATTATGCTACTGGTTTTATTTATCCTGCAATCAGCCAACTATTGTACAGTCAGGATTCTACTTCGTCAAAATTATCTCCCCATTACGCCAGCTAATTTTTACAAACGTAAAAATGGAAGCCATTGTAGGGATGACGCGCTGCCAATTTAGCCCTTGAAAACCGATATATTTATCCACATAGCACCATTACGATCCATTATATGCCAGTTGTATTTTAAAAGAAAAATGTATCACTAGCTATTGAGCATCATTTAATGTACTTTTCTGCATTTAGTAAACTTAAAACTATTGTCTGGTATGTTGTCAGGAGGAATTTTCGAAAGTTCAAAAGCATTTAAAAAAAGTTCTATTAAATATTTCGTGGAAGGGCAGACTAAAAAAATTCAGAGATTGAAGACTAATAACCATAGATAACACATATAAAAAATGAAGTTTTTTTGAAGTTATGCATTTTTAAAATCCAGTTGTAAAGTCTGTCGTCATGTACTTTTAATAAAAATGTGTTATTCGAACACACCTACTCTGTTGTTATGACTCAATTGAAAGGTATTTCACTTGACCCATATATTTCATATTTTAGTACTGTGAATTTTAAATGATATTAAGTCAACCTGTAGCCTAAATATATAAAAATAATATAATCTGAAGCGAGATGATGTATCAAATATTTTTGCTTTATGTTTTCAAGACAGAATAGTCAACTCAAACACGCCCGAACATAAAAAGGTGTACTCGACTTTCTCTTCGGTGAAATTATTGCCCATTTTTAGAATTTTTTCCCAAAAAACTATCGCTGGAGGCAGAGATGCAACTTTAATGCATTGAAAAGATCAATCTTTTATCTTTCTGTGGATTTTTTTCGGTGGAATTTTTGCTTTTGCACAAATAAGATCCACATGTATTTGCACCTACCATAATCGATTGCTTTATGAAAATTTGTCTATAATTTAAAAGTTTACTAATATCTCGAAGCTCCATACTATAATTTAAGTATAAACACGTATATAAGATGCATAAAACCCTAAATTATGCACCTTCATTAAATTTTTAGAGCCCATAGAAACAGATGTAAACAATTCAAATATACCTATTTGGCCTTTTTTACCTTTTCTAACAAAGAGTTCCATTTCTTTTGTTTAATTTCAACTGGGTATTCGCCTGTGTACAAATAACATGTACACAAATAAATCTCCTGTTACTCCGCTGCCATGTTGAACCAACGGTAATGTGAAGATTCCTTTTTGATCACAGTTAATTTGGGGGTTCTCCTCGCGGTCCGCGTTTAAACTATGTCGATTTCTTTGAAAAATCAGAGACAACTACTATTGGGATTTAAACAACTAAACCTTTCAGTGTCGGGCGTAAATTACAGGATTAAAATCAAAATATGTACATTTTCGGAAAAATAAAATGTACTTGTACTAACTAGGAAACAGGAGAAAAGCTCGGCCAACCTCGCTTTCTGTCCAGACAATTCAACAATTCAATTCAAACTTTATTGTCATATACATCAAGTTATATGATTTGTGACTAACACAAACAAAACTTAGTATAACCAGGAACATATATATTGTTCCCAGGTATAACATAAATGACAAGTAGAGAGCATTTATTTTTATAATAAACAAACCAAGGATTTGTATAGTATACAATCCTTGAACAAACTAATTAATACATATACATATATAATATAATAGTTTATTGTCCAATTTGCACATACATTATATATTTTCCTACAATGCACTTCTATATTGTATATCTACCCTGAGAATACTATAACACATAGTAGTCTCAGATCTACCTGTCATTCCGAGCCACATTTGTCAGCTATATGTGTTTTTAATTTTATCTGTGGTGTTCGATTAGCGAGATTTGGTAAGAGGAGATATATCGGGCTGTTTAATGATTAACTAAGTGCTAAACTTCTCAGCACATATTTTCTAAATATCAATTTTAAGCATATTCAGGACGAGAACATTACCCATACATAGGAAAGAATGTGCCCATGATAATTTCATAAATTTCTACACATAGCCCTAATTTGATAAAATAAACAACAAAATTTAAATATATACTCTAGTTTGAGATTATATATACATAAATTGATTTGTTAATGCATCAAACAAATTCTAAATATATTTTTTTAATTTGTGCGAATAAAAACATACAAAATAAAGGTAATTATTTCCAGACCTTAAATTCAAGGGAAGTAACCAATTCTTAAACTCTGTGCACAGAATAAGAATAAAAATAAAAGAGAGGCGAATGGTACCAAAGGCAAAGGGACATTCGAAATCATAAGTCAAACGTAAACTGACAACGTCATGGCTAAAAAAGAAAAAGACAAATAGACAAACAACTATAATAATAATAATAATAATAATAATAAATTCTTTATTTAAAGAGGGTAACTCAATTAGAAGTAGTCTAATTTTCATTGAGGCCCTCAAACAAAATACATGTATACAGTTAACCGATGATTCATACATTCATACATTAAAATACAATATATATTACTAGTATATACACAATTCAATCATTCAAACATACAAATTGTTGGTATTTTATTCTTTTTGTAAAAGATAGCCATTTTA
This sequence comes from Mytilus californianus, assembly GCF_021869535.1. Lineage (NCBI taxonomy): Eukaryota > Metazoa > Mollusca > Bivalvia > Mytilida > Mytilidae > Mytilus > Mytilus californianus. Next base: position 4,217,695 of record NW_026262581.1, read on the forward strand.
GAGATGAAAACATAAAATTAGATGGAACAGAAATATCGCATTCAAGTATAATTCTTGCTACTCTTTTTTGAAGTTTTATGATTCTATCTGAATCTTTTTGTAATAAATTTCCCCAAACTGAACTGCAATAGTCTATATATGGTAGAATATATGCATTATAAAATAGTTGTCTTGTGTTTATAGGCAAATATACTTTAATTTTAAACAAAAGTGATATTTTAGATGAGATAATCTTGCATATACGATCAACATGATCATCAATGTCAATTCCAAGTAATTTGAAAGAATGAACATTTTCAATACATGTTTCATTGACGGTAATACATAATTCTGATAGTTGTGTAAGTTTTTGTTTTGAACCCAATTTCATACACTTTGTTTTTTGTGCATTAATTTTCATACTGTTATTGTTACACCAAGATTGTATAGCATTTAAATCATTTTGCAATAAGCTGTTTATTTTTTCAATGTTTTTATTATGAAAATGCAATGTTGACTCATCAGCATATAAATCCATGTCGGATTGTTTAACATGAAGTGGTAAATCATTTATATAAATTAAAAATAACAGAGGACCTAAAATAGAACCTTGAGGCACTCCATATTTTACGAACGATTTATCAGATTTAATGTTAGCGTATTGAACTTCTTGTTGTCTCTCACATACTCTCAGACAAATATGGTTTTATCCAATCTATCGTATGTTCTTCGATATGATAAAATTTTAACTTTTCTAAAAGTATGGCATGGTTAATAAGGTCAAAAGGCTTACTGAAATCTAAAAACACAGTACCAACTATTTCTTCATTATCTAAATATTTTAACCATTCACCAATTAGTTTAGTCAGCGCTGTTTGACATGACTGACCTTGCCTGAAACCTGACTGAGCGATATGTAACAATTTTTTATTATTTAAGAATGCATATAACTGTGTACATACATGTCTCTCAAAAATTTTAGATATGGTATTTAAAATAGAAATTGGACGATAATTGGAGGGAATATTGTTGGTCCTCCTTTATGTATAGCAGTTACTCTTGCAAGTTTTAATTTTTGCGGAAAACGATTCGACGTTATACTTTTGTTTATTAGAAAAGTTAGTGATGGCGATAGTATCTCTGAACTTAGCTTTAAAAATTTGGGACCAATTCCATCTAAACCTGCGGATTTATTAATATTAAGGTGTTTTAGTTGTGAACACACCTCTCCAACAGAAATGAGTTTTAATTTAAAATTTTCAGTTTCCTTTAATTTTTTACTAATAAAAGTTTGTAGCTTAGAAAAATCATATCTGAAGTATTATTTCCAATAAGTTTTTCAGCTACGGAAGAAAAATGAACATTTAGTGTATTAACAATATCTTGGGGTTATAAACAGTTTGATTTTCATACTGCATTTTAGGTGGAAAAATATTATCCATTTTTGGTTTTAACTCTTTAATGTGATTCCAAATTTCTTTACTATTTTACGAATTAGATATAGCGTTTTGATAATATTCCTTTTTTGCATTAAATATTAACGACGTTGTTTTATTACGCCACTTTTTAAAGTTTACCCAATCTTTTTTTGAATGATACATATTTCTGTATTGAATGGAATTTTTAATTTCTTCATTGAACCATTCGGCTTGTTTAAATGTTTTTACTCTTTTAGTTTTCATTGGTGCGTGCTTGTTAATAACTTGATTAAAAAGTTCATACCATTTGTCGACAAAAATATCAATATCTTCTTTTATTTCAACAATATGAAAAGGGGTTTGATGTAAGTCTGCACAAAAGGCATCTTCGTTAAAGTTTTTGAAACACCTATACTTTATTTCGATATGATTTTCTTTCTTTACTTTTATATTGATTTTTCTATTTAAGCATACAGGGTAGTGGTCACTTAAAGCATATGAAGGAACATGACAATGAGTAATATTTTCAGGATTAGTAGTGTAAATATAATCAATAAGAGTTTCTGATTTGTCACAAATACGTGTTGCAGTGCAAATTTGTTGTTGAAGATTAAAATGGTTTATGAAATTCATCCATTTTTTATTTTCAATTTTTATCAAGTCAATATTAAAGTCCCGCATTAAAATGATCTCTTTGTTTTCTGAAAGAGCTGCGTTAAATTCCTCCTCAAAAAGATCTATCCAGGACTGAAGGGAATTTGGTGGTCTATAAACAGTACAAATGAAGAAAGGTTTAGATTTTGGAAATTCTACCTCTAACCATAAAATTTCTAATGTGTTTATTGATAAATCAGATCTATTTTTAACTGCAATAGAATCTTTGGCATAAACCAATAGACCACCTTACAACATAGAAAAACAAAAACTGAGCAACATGAACCCCACCAAATACTGGGGGGGGGGGGGGGGGGATTTCAGGTGCTCAGGAAGGGTAAGCAGATCCTGCTCCACAGGTGGCACCCGTCGTGTTGCTCATGTAAGTACAAACCCGGTGATATGTCTCGGTAGGTCACATTTTGGGGAAAATGACGAGATGTAATTACGACAATTGGAACAAATTCGTCGTGATCTGTGAAACACTGAGATATTCCATAACCACGTGTCCATAACGGTCAACCATAGTTGTATAAACCCACATATATGGGTTTATACAGCTATGGGTCAACCAACTCGTGATGGTGTCCGTAAAATTTACAAAGGGATGATTTCAACTTCACCACTTGGATCTCTTGGTTTAATAGCTATTATAAAGAATATTTATTACTCCAATTAAGGGCTCTTTCAAGATGGGCAGCAAGGCATTTATTCAAACAAAAAAATGCATTATGATTTGTAACGAAAACATTGAAATGAAATACCAAATGTTCATATAGTTTTAGAGTTGCATAATATAACTGTACATCAAGTTTATTCCAGGCAGGACCAGAACCATAAAATCATTACAATAATTTTCGCACGAATATATATATCTGGACCTGCTAGTCAAATGCGTTTTGTTAAAATATACTTTTTCACTTTTTTTGGTCTTTTGGAAAATGTTGTTTGTGCTGTATTTAGACCCCACTGCCAAGAAATTTGTTTTGCATGCACACGTATAAAAATTGCGGTTTTTATCCAACGCAATCATAGGTTTGAACGTTGTTTTCAATTTAGACTTGTTTATACCTGAACATAATTATATTTATGTTCTTAACACACGAAACTCATTTTTACTTAGTACCCTCGAAAGTAATAAATCTTATCGAAAACAGTTTAAAAAATAAACATTGATAATCATTGTATTTGTTCAAGATTGTCAGAATCAACTTGAAATTATAAATTGCGTTTAGTTTTGAGTTTTGTCATGTCATCATATAGGTTTATTTGTTGCAGAGGCGAATTTATGGTGGCCCAGGGTGCCCTTGCTCCCTTATGGAGTTATATACATGTAATAAAGAAGATGTCGTATGATTGCCAATGAGACAACTCTCCACCAGAGACCAAATTATATAAAAGTTAACAAATATAGGTCACCATACAGCCTTCAACAATGAGCAAAACCCATTACGCAATTGTTCTCCAATGCTTAAAAGATAGGTCTTTACAGATAATTACTTTGAAACTGTGTTGATCAGATCCATAATGTCCTGCTTTTTTATTGCCTGCCTATCAAAAGCTCAGCATAAACAATTGTGGTTTGCAATAAGCTTGATATGGTCTGATTTTCCATTACAGTTGGCTGTTTTTACATCTTTAAGGATACTATGAGTTAACCGTCACATTAATAATAACATTCCTGTATATGACAGTGTTCTGGTTTTTTGTTTCTTCCCCCACCATATTCATGTTAAGGCAAGTCATATTATTCCTCTATATGGCGATTTGCTTTGAGATCTTGGCTCAGATTGGTGACCCTTTTTCACTTTGTAATACAGGGATGTTGTTCAATGATGATGAATGTTGACATTTTTTTCTATTTCATATATATATTGAGTTTCTACGTTTGATTGTTATAAATATATAATTTACATGTAAAACAATTCTAGAGGTCAATACACAATCTCAAGCAATAGACAAAATACAAAACTAAAAGTACAGCCGATTGCTGAAATGTATTATTACATGTATTTGCAAGACTTAAAATATTATATTTTTCACAACTTTTTTAGCATTGGGTTCAACCTAACATTTTATAAAACTTTCATTTCATTGTGGCTAGCTATATATATAGTCTAAAAAAAACATCAATTACAAAAGCCAATACTATTGTGACATTAATTTGAGAACAACAAAAAAGATATATATTTTAGGGATATATAATTGGTCATACAATAACATGTAGATTTGAAATTTTATTTTTGATTGTGATGTCAGATTTGAATGTCGACTTCAGGAATGGGGGTTTACAATGATTATGTGGAAATATGATCCTATTTCAAAAAGAGGGCAACTCGGCAACTATTATTATATTAGTGCATGAACTACTTGCTAGAAACTGAATGTTTTTACCACAACTTTGTATGTTTCAACTGGGATATGTATATAATATAAACAAAAACATGTCTTTTTCAGGACTTCTGATCCATGTTTGGCATGTTGGTGGTTATTGGAAGGGTGGATGTTCATGACAGTCCTCTATTACAAAGTATATCACTGGATCGAGCTTTTTGTCCAAGTGTATTATTAAAGTGCTTTGCTTTGAACTCAGTTCATTGTTATGCAAATGCATTCTTTGTGAAATGAAGATTTGACAGACAACTCACATCTGCACATGATCTGCTGCAAGGTAATATGATTAAAACTGTCAGCAAAAGGAGTTGTACCGGTAATCCATTCAATGTTCCCATTTATGGGGAGATTAAATCATTTTATTTGCACTTGAGCCAAACATTTTTCTGTCCATAAGCCAAATAAAAAAAGCACTAATTTACCAAACAATGATACTCCTGCTACTAAAAATATGATGCTACTTGTAGGTGGTTTTGTAACACTTTTTTTAACATCTGTGCTGCCTGCTGATGAGTCCTGAGTGTAAAAGATCTTTCACTTACACATACCGGTAATGTTCCTTAGTATAAATTATATTTTTTATCCTTTTGTCCTTCAATCCTGTTCATACATGTATCTAAAAGAATTTTAATCAGTTTGTAGGAGTTATGAGCATCTGTATTGGAATCTTCCATATCTGGTATATTATTGTTACTATCAAACCATAATAATATATCTTTAATTTCCACATTTAAACAAAAAAATTTTACTAATGATACTGGGAAGATCCTGAACAAATTTTTAGTTTTTTTTGTGGACAAACCCAAGTAAGAAATGACCACCTCAAAGGAACATAAATAGAACCATACAAATATTACATGCATACTACAATCACATCATGCAGAAATGCACCTAATGTGGTCCTCCTCTATTTTTAAGTTTTTGCTGCTATCCCAAATCAAATTTTTAAACTTATTTTATTAGAATAATTTGGCAATCCTTCCAAATCTTTTGCTTCTTTACGTAAATCTCTCCAGCGTTGGAGCACACTCAGCTAGCTGTGTTCCTTTAACGGATCATTTATAAAAATGTTAATGTATTCACATAGAAGTTATTTCAAAGTTAAAATGTTGAAAATCCTCCAAATTGAATGTAACGTTGCACATTAACAAAATTTATTTACAGGAATGTACATATTATATACAGGAAGCAATCATAGCACGTTGGCCAATATGTAGATTTGATATTAAAAGCAATGTCTAGCTAAATAAAATCTATGATCGGTCAGCACTGATGTAATGTAGTGTCTCCTACATGACAGTCTTGATTGACCTGATAATGGTTTACTTTTACAAAGTGTGACTTGGATGGAGAGTTGTCTCATTGGCACTCGTAACAGATCTTCTTGTATATATTGAACAGTAAAACGCAATATTGAATATAAGACTGCTATTTTCAGTGTTTGGTACAGGTTGACTGTCACTGGGCACAACAGTTCAACATAGAACCCTATGGGGAAAACCAGAGAACTCTTTTGTCAAAAAACACTTTTAAACATCCAACTGACATACTATCCACACTGATCTGTGTCCACACTTGTTATAAATATAAAATAAATGTGGATAGTGTCCACATGTGGACACAGATGATGCCCCCGCTTGCATATCATATAGTTATAAAGGGACATAACTGAAGAACGGTAAAAGTGACACTACCAAAATTTGAACTTGAACTGAGTTTTGTGGTAATAAGCATTGTGTGTAAGTCTCATAACATTTGGTTGAGGCTAACTTAAGTAGAGAACAGTATCTAAAAATTCAGCAATTTTTCTATTTGTAAACACGCATAACTCTAGTACGGTTGTGTATAAGTTTTATAACATTTGGTTGAGACAAACAAAAAAATTCAGCAATTTTATTGTTTATAAAGGGACATAACTCAAGAATGGTAAAAGTGTCGCCACATAATTTTGTACTTATTCTGTATTATGTAGTAATAAGCATTGTGTATAAGTTTCATAACATTTGGTTGAGGCAAACTAAAGTTAGAAAACGGAAACAAAAAATTTGTACTTGATCTTAGTTTTGTGGTAATGAATATTGTGTATAGGTTTCATAATGTTTGGTTGTGGCAAACTTGAGTTACAGAATGGAAACTATAAAGTTTGCAATCTTTCGATTTATAAAGGGGCATAACTCAATAATGGTAATAAAGTGACACTACCCAAATTCAACTTGATCTGTGTTTTATCAGTGGAAGTCAAAATTAAACATTGCATTGTATAAAGCATTGATTGTAGTTGATTCAACTATAATCATGGACAAAGGAAGATAACTCCAATTTTAATAAAATGCTCCGCTGGGCGCAGCTTGATACGACCGCAGAGGTCGAACCCTGAACAGTTAGGGCAAGTATGGACACAACATTCAAGCTTGATACAGCTCTGAATTTGGATTGTGATTAAATATTTGACACAGCATAGGTTTCTGACACAGAATGAATGTGGTCTAAGAACTTAAAATTTTTTAATTTACCTATTATGGTCCAATATCCAAAATCTAAATACATGGTTAGATTCAGCATATCAAAGAATCCAAAGAATTCAATTTTTGATGAAATCAAACAAAGTTTAGTTTTGGACCCTTTTGACCTCAATGTGGACCAATTTGATAACGGGGCCCAAAAATCAAAATATATGGTTAGATTCAGCATATCAAAGAACCCAATATATTCAATTTTTGTTGAAATCAAACTAAGTTTAATTTTGGACCCTTTGGACCTTAATGTAGACCAATTTGAAAACTGGACCCAAAATTAAAAATCTAAATACATGGTTAGATTTGGCATATCAAAGAACCCCAATAATTCAATTTTTGATGAAATAATAAAACAAAGTTTAATTTTGGACCCTTTTGACCTCAATATGAACCAATTTGATAGCGGGGCCCACAAATAAAAAATCTAAATACATGGTTAGATTCAGCATATAAAATAACCCCATATATTCAATTTTTGTTGAAATCAAACAAAGTTTAATTTTGGACCCCAATTTGGACCAACTTGAAAACTGGGCCCGAAATCAAAAATCTAAATACATGTTTAGATTCAGCATATCAAAGAACCCCATATATTCAATTTTTGTTAAAATCAAACTAAGTTTAATTTTGGACCCTTTGGACCTTAATGTAGACCAATTTGAAAACTGGACCCAAAATTAAAAATCTAAATGCACGGTCAGATTTGGCATAACAAATAGATAAATGTGGTCAAAGATTTTACAAATCTAATGCGCCATACTGTGCAATTAAAGATTACTTCTTGAAATTTTTCAATATTTGAAATTTAAAAAAAAAAATAATATTTGAAGAATAATTCTTTTTAATTTCTGAAATCTGAAATGAGAAAAAATTGACCCCCCACAATTTTTTTTACCCCCCCCCCCCCTTTTTCCACACAAAAAATCATTCCCTCAAGATATGGTCATAATCTCAATTCAAATTTCCAATGGAATTTCCAACCATAATTACCCATTTAAATTTACCATAGTGCTAACTTAATCTATTTTATAATAGAATTTAAAATATGGTGTCAAATCTTTCATATGGATTTTTATGTAAAAAAAAAAAGATGCAATATTTGCAGATATTTTTACTGGTCTTCCTTTATAAATATGCATTTCTTTAAACATAATTTAAAAGCAGTGTAAGGGAAGTAATCAAAACGTTGTATGTGGATAACCTCCCTTACACTGTTTTAAATTGTCTTAATTGTTAATTAACCATTACTTTATACATAATTTAAAAGCAGTGTAAGGGAGGTAATTCAAATGATGTATTTGATTTATCTCCCTTACACTGCTTTAAATTATGTTTTGTACTAAAGTATTTGTCCATATAAAAATGCTTGTTTTTTGCCCCTTTTTTTGCCCCTAATTCCTTAAATTTTGAGGCAATTACCTCTAAAATCAATCCCAGCATTCCCTTTGTGATATGGAACCTTGTGGTACAATGTCAGAGAGATCCATACACTAACACACAAGTTATGCCTGGAAGTTACAAAAATGCTTATTTTTAGTCCCTTTTTGGCCCCTAATTCCTTAACTGTTGGTACCATAACCCCCAAAATCAATCCCAACCTTCCTTTTGATTGATTGTTGGTTGCTTAACGTCCAGTGGCAAATATTTCATGCATATTCAGGACGAACCTTCCTTTTGTGGTATTGAACCTTATGGTAAAATTTCATAGAGATCCATTCACTTAAACTAAAGTTAGAGTGCGAAAACCAATGTGTCTTCGAACGACGACGACAACGTCATACCAATATACGATCGCAAAATTTTTTTGCAGTCGTATAAAAATTTACGCATAATTATTAAATTTGACTTTAAAGGGCAATAACTCCTTATGGGGTCAATTGACCATATTGGTCATGTTGACTTATTTGTAGATCTTACTTTGCTGAACCATTATTGCTGTTTACTGTTTATCTCTATCTATAATAATATTCAAGATAACCAAAAACTGCAAAATTTCCTTAAAATTACTAATTCAGGGGCAGCAACCCAACAACGGGTTGTCTGATTCATCTGAAAATTTCAGGGCAGATAGATCTTTACCTGATGAACATTTTTACCCCCACATCAGATTTGTTTTAAATGCTTTAGTTTCAGAGATATAAGCCAAAAACTGAATTTTACCCCTATGTTCTATCTTTAGCCATGTCGGCCATTTTGGTTGGCAGGCGGGGTCATCGGACACATTTTTTAAACTTAATACCCTAGTGATGATTGTGGCTAAGTTTGGTTAAATTTGGCCCAGTAGTTTCAGAGAAGATTTTTGTAAAAGTTAACGGACGACAACGACGGATGATGGATGAGGGACGACAGGCGACTGACGCCAAGTGATGAGAAAAACTCACTTGGCCCTTTGGGCCAGGTGAGCTAAAAAGAAGTCCACTAAGGCTGACCTCACAACTGTAATTAATCCAGTGACATCATCTTTTATATGACTTTGCCAGTAGTCATAACTGCTAGATTTATTAATTCCTGGGACTACAGAATTATGGTCTGTATCAGTTACATAATGGTACAAATCTGGTACAGATATCATAAGAAGATCTCCTGAAATTAGAAATATTTTAATTACTTCTTCAATGAACACAAAATAATGTTCTGCTATGTAGGACACAAGTCTGTCTGAGACATATACATAGATGTTGTTTCTGCTATGTAGGACACGAGTCTGTCTGAGACATATACACAAGTGTCTGTTCTGCTATGTAGGACACAAGTCTGTCTGAGACATATACACAAGTGTCTGTTCTGCTATGTAGGACATGAGTCTGTCTGAGACATATACACAAGTGTTTGTTCTGCTATGTAGGACATGAGTCTGTCTGAGACATATACACAAGTGTCTGTTCTGCTATGTAGGACATGAGTCTGTCTGAGACATATACACAAGTGTCTGTTCTGCTATGTAGGACATGAGTCTGTCTGAGACATATACACAAGTGTCTGTTCTGCTATGTAGCACATGAGTCTGTCTGAGACATATACACAAGTGTCTGTTCTGCTATGTAGGACATGAGTCTGTCTGAGACATATATATAGATGTCGTTTCTGCTTTGAGGACATGAGTCTGTCTGAGACATAAACATAGATGTCGTTTCTGCTATATAGGACACAAGTCTGTCTGAGACATATACACAAGTGTCTGTTCTGCTATGTAGGACACAAGTCTGTCTGAGACATATACATAGATGTTGTTTCTGCTATGTAGGACATGAGTCTGTCTGAGACATATACATAGATGTTGTTTTTGCTATGTAGGACGCAGGTCTGTCTGAGACATATACATAGATGTTGTTTCTGCTATGTAGGACACAAGTCTGTCTGAGACATAAACATAGATGTTGTTTCTGCTATGTAGGACATGAGTCTGTCTGAGACATATACATAGATGTTGTTTCTGCTATGTAGGACGCGGGTCTGTCTGAGACATATACATAGATGTTGTTTCTGCTATGTAGGACACAAGTCTGTCTGAGACATATACATAGATGTTGTTTCGGCTATGTAGGACATGAGTCTGTCTGAGACATATACATAGATGCTGTTTCTGCTATGTAGGACGCGGGTATGTCTGAGACATATACATAGATGTTGTTTCTGCTATGTAGGACGCGGGTCTGTCTGAGACATATACATAGATGTTGTTTCTGCTATGTAGGACACAAGTCTGTCTGAGACATAAACATAGATGTTGTTTCTGCTATGTAGGACATGAGTCTGTCTGAGACATATACATAGATGTTGTTTCTGCTATGTAGGACGCGGGTCTGTCTGAGACATATACATAGATGTTGTTTCTGCAATGTAGGACACAAGTCTGTCTGAGACATATACATAGATGTTGTTTCTGCTATGTAGGACATGAGTCTGTCTGAGACATATACATAGATGTTGTTTCTGCTATGTAGGACGCGGGTATGTCTGAGACATATACATAGATGTTGTTTCTGCTATGTAGGACGCGGGTCTGTCTGAGACATATACATAGATGTCGCTCCTGCTATGTAGGACACAGGTCTGTCTGAGACATACACAAGTGTCTGTTCTGTTATGTAGGACACAAGTCTGTCTGAGACTTATTCACAAGTGTCTGTTCTGCTATGTAGGACACAAGTCTGTCTGAGACATATATACAAGTGTCTGTTCTGCTATGTAGGACACAAGTCTGTCTGAGACATATTCACAAGTGTCTGTTCTGCTATGTAGGACACAAGTCTGTCTGAGACATATACACAAGTGTCTGTTCTGCTATGTAGGACACAAGTCTGTCTGAGACATATATACAAGTGTCTGTTCTGCTATGTAGGACACAAGTCTGTCTGAGACATATACACAAGTGTCTGTTCTGCTATGTAGGACACAAGTCTGTCTGAGACATATACACAAGTGTCTGTTCTGCTATGTAGGACACAAGTCTGTCTGAGACATATACATAGATGTCGTTTCTGCTATGTAGGACACAAGTCTGTCTGAGACATATGCATAGATGTTGTTTCAGCTATGTAGGACATGAGTCTGTCTGAGACATATACATAGATGTTGTTTCTGCTATGTAGGATGAGGGTCTGTCTGAGACATATACATAGATGTTGTTTCTGCTATGTAGGACACAGTCTGTCTGAGACATATACATAGATGTTGTTTCTGCTATGTATGACACGGGTCTGTCTGAGACATTCACAAGTGTCTGTTCTGTTATGTAGGACACAAGTCTGTCTGAGACATATACACAAGTGTCTGTTCTGCTATGTAGGACACAAGTCTGTCTGAGACATATATACAAGTGTCTGTTCTGCTATGTAGGACACAAGTCTGTCTGAGACATATATACAAGTGTCTGTTCTGCTATGTAGGACACAAGTCTGTCTGAGACATATACACAAGTGTCTGTTCTGCTATGTAGGACACAAGTCTGTCTGAGACATATACACAAGTGTCTGTTCTGCTATGTAGGACACAAGTCTGTCTGAGACATATACACAAGTGTCTGTTCTGCTATGTAGGACACAAGTCTGTCTGAGACATATACATAGATGTCGTTTCTGCTATGTAGGACACAAGTCTGTCTGAGACATCTACATAGATGTCTGTTCTGCTATGTAGGACACAAGTCTGTCTGAGACATATACATAGATGTCGTTTCTGCTATGTAGGACACAAGTCTGTCTGAGACATCTACATAGATGTCTGTTCTGCTATGTAGGACACAAGTCTGTCTGAGACATATACACAAGTGTCTGTTCTGCTATGTAGGACACAAGTCTGTCTGAGACATATACACAAGTGTCTGTTCTGCTATGTAGGACACAAGTCTGTCTGAGACATATACACAAGTGTCTGTTCTGCTATGTAGGACATGAGTCTGTCTGAGACATATACATAGATGTCGTTTCTGCTATGTAGGACACAAGTCTGTCTGAGACATCTACATAGATGTCTGTTCTGCTATGTAGGACACAAGTCTGTCTGAGACATATACATAGATGTCATTTCTGCTTTGTAGGACACAAGTCTGTCTGAGACATCTACATAGATGTCTGTTCTGCTATGTAGGACACAAGTCTGTCTGAGACATATACACAAGTGTCTGTTCTGCTATGTAGGACACAAGTCTGTCTGAGACATATACACAAGTGTCTGTTCTGCTATGTAGGACACAAGTCTGTCTGAGACATATACATAGATGTTGTTTCTGCTATGTAGGACACAAGTCTGTCTGAGACATCTACATAGATGTCTGTTCTGCTATGTAGGACACAAGTCTGTCTGAGACATATACATAGATGTCGTTTCTGCTATGTAGGACACAAGTCTGTCTGAGACATCTACATAGATGTCTGTTCTGCTATGTAGGACACAAGTCTGTCTGAGACATATACATAGATGTCGTTTCTGCTATGTAGGACACAAGATTGTCTGAGACATATACACAAGTGTCTGTTCTGCTATGTAGGACACAAGTCTGTCTGAGACATCTACATAGATGTCTGTTCTGCTATGTAGGACACAAGTCTGTCTGAGACATATACATAGATGTCGTTTCTGCTATGTAGGACACAAGTCTGTCTGAGACATCTACATATATGTCTGTTCTGCTTTGTAGGACATGAGTCTGTCTGAGACATATACATAGATGTCTTTTCTGTTATGTAGGACATGAGTCTGTCTGTCCCAAGTCATGAGACTGTAGTACAGTGGATGTCGTTGGTTCATGTCTGTCAAGTTTTTTTTTTTTGTAAATTGTTTTGTTATAAATTAGGCAGTTAGTTTTCACGTTTGAATTGTTTCACACTTCATGTCAGGGCCTTTTATGGCCGACTATACAGTATGGGTTTTTCTCATTGTGGAAGACATTATGGTTAACTATAATTATAATTGCTTACATCCACTTCATTTGAACTCTGGTGGATAGTTGTATAATTGGCAATCATACCACATCTCCTTATATTTACAAAAGTGTCAACTTGAAAAATGTTCTAACATGAGATTTTATTCTCATTATTTTTCATAATATTATGATTTTACTTTTGCATTTAAATAAAATTGTTTTTACAATCAAAATTCAATGGAACTACTCATTCATGTATCAATAATTAGTTAAGACAACATGTCAGATGAATTGGCCACTCTACACAATGCACATAAACAATGTTTTCACAAATAATATTTGTTAATTCTTACATGATTAAAAAAAAACTACTCGTGAGGAAAAAATATTGAAAGAAAGGGTAAACATGGTAAATAATAGATTTTGTCTTAAAGGTTGGAGATTTGTTCTCTTTGTTAGGATATTTCGAAATTATAAAAAAAAAGTATCAGGATGCTAATATCTCTCTTTCTATAATAATATTAAAGATAATATATAACCCAAAACTGTAAAATTTCCTAAAAATTAACTATTTCGGGACGGTAACCCAACAATAAGTTGTCATATTGGTCTGAAGATTACTTGATAGGTAGATCTAAACCTGTTGAACACTTTCACTTATGTCAGTTTTGCTCTTACTGCTTTAGGTTTTGAAATGAAAGCCAAAAACTTCATTTGACCCCTATGTTCTATTTTTAGAAACTGCCGCCATGTTTTTAAATGGATCAAATCCCCCAATACAATCTATAAACTAGATACCCTAAGGAACATTCTATTTAAGTTTTTAAGTATTTGGCAAAGTAGTTTGAGAGAAGAAGATTTTTGAAAAAGTGATTGGTCTTTCACAAAAAATGTAATAAAAAAAAACGTTTTAAGGGCAATAACTCCTAAAGGGTCAATTGACTATTATGATCATGTTGACTAATTTGTAAATCTTACTTAGCTGAACATTTATTGCCATTTATACTTTCTCTCGATCTATTATAATATTAAAGATAATAATAACCAAAAACAGTAAAATTTAATAAAAATAAAACTATTTCCAACAGTAACCCATTAATGGGTTGTCGAACTCGTCTGAAAATGTCATAACAGATAGATCATGACCCATTTATCACTTTAACTCTCTTTCACTTTTGATCTAACTGCTGTAGTTTTTGAGATACAAGCCAAAAACTGCTTTTGTCCCCTATGTTCTATTTTTAGCCATGGCGGCCATGTTTGTACATGGATCAAAACTTCGTATACAAATTATAAACTAGATACCCTAAGGAGCATTCAGTTAAAGTTTTGAAGTATTTTGCACAGTAGTTTCAGAGAAGAAGATTCTTGAAATAGTTTACGACGACAATGACGCCGGACGCTGAGTGATGGCATAAGCTCACATGGGGCCCTTCAGGCCCCGGTGAGCTAAAAATTGACCTAAATGGGACACTTAACAAAAGTAAATCCTTTACATAACAAGAACACCATATGATTTGTTTGTCTAGTGAAATCATATGAATCCCTAACCAATATATTTTCCATAGAATTAATTGAGTAAATTACCTGGTATAGTTTCTCCTCCAGTTCCAAATAAAACATACTGGGATCCATCTTTAGTTGTATACATAACTGGTGACATATAGATCTCTTTCTTATGTGGAGCAGCTATGTACCTGACACCAAAAACTTTCCCAGTAGCACCAGACAAAACAAGGAGTCTGCCTGAATGACGATTATGTTCCTATATAAAACAATTCCTAGTTTGAAAATCTATTTATAAAAGTAACACCTCTAAAATAGAACACTTAATCAAATTTCTTTACAAAGATTGCAGGACTACAAACATAGGAAAGAAATTCAGAATTTCATTGGCTTATACATTTAAGTTGTCACATCCATATGGTTTTATATATTCAATACAAATTTAATAACTGTATGTACACTTCATTTATAAAGGGATATTGCTATAATATAACATAACTTTAGAATAAAACTCAAATGTTTTTTTTTGTTTTTGAGATTGTAGTGCTGTCTTGTTGAAATATACATTCCACATCTCCTTTTATTTATATTTAGAAACAAAGTACAGTAACTCTTTCAGATAAACAGGTTCATCAAAAATTAATTCTACAGACCAAATATAATTGACCTGTAACTTTTAGTTTCAAACATTGTACCTCAAGATTAATGAACCATAAAAATAAGGTTAAGGTCAAGTGACCCCTGCCAGACAATAATGTAATCCTTATAATTGAAACTATTTTTATATCAAATATAGTCAAACTTTTTATAACAAGCAGTGACAATCTGACTTATCATGAAAACTTCATCTGATGTAAATTAGATCAAAGTCAAGTAACCCTTGTCGCGAAGGCATGAGCATCTCAAGACAACTAAGAAATTTTAAATCTAAGAATGAAAACTTAATATGAGTCACTGAACCTGGCAAATTAGGTCAGGTCAGAATATTCCATCAGACAAACATGTTAACCTTGCAATAAATATATTGACCAAATATAGAAAACCTTTTTATCATTATCTGAGAAACCAAACTGATCCAAGAAAAATTTACATTAATCACAAAACTTTGAAAATGAGGTCAAGGTCAAATGTTTGCAAGACAGACATGTACTCTTAACAATAAAATTTTATGACAAATATAGTCTGACTTTGTCTTGCAGTTAATGATAAATTGATATAATTACGAAACTAATCAGATTCATTAAACCACAAAATGAATTCAAGGTTAAGCATCATGTCCCACTTTCTGAACCTAATTAAAACCTAACATGAGGTTTATAGATATGAAGTTGAGTCAAGGTGAAGATACATCCTTTTTTTAATAACAGATGTTTATGAAGTATGTTCCAAACATAAGTGATCATTAAGATATTATCATTTTATGAATCTGAGATGATTTTCAATTGTCCATCCTTGAGGACCTTTTACTTAAGAAATATAACAAATAAAAGTACTAAGACATGTCCTTATAGTCTTGTCAACACATGAACAAAGGTCTTGATAAAATTTTGCAGTGAATTTGAATGAAAACATAATTTGAAGACACTCAACGATATTGATTAACACTGAAGTCAGTATTAAGTGTCAAATTCATGACAAAACCTAGTCGTTATAAACTAGAAATAAAAGTATATAAATGTATTATAATCTCAAAGGATACAGTAAAAAGCTATGATATTATGTCAATTTAAAACAAACAGAACACAAATCTTTTGCTTTAGAAAGAAGATTGTACATTTTTTCCCCTATAAAATAAGTACAATGTAATAAAATTGAGAATGGAAATGGGGAATGTATAAAAGAGACAACAACCCGACCAAAGAGCAGAAAACAGCCCCATTGCTGATACCATGGAAGTATTATATTGACAGGAACTCCAACGAAAAATTAGCACATTCCCATCCCACTGATTTCTTTAAGAAAATAAAAGGTTCCGACTCAGTTTGTCAAGTACGTGATAACTCCTTTGTGGGGTATCTGCGATGCCGCCTTCGCCTGTTCTGTTAACTGAAGCTGGTCGTATCACGTGATTTGGTATCGAGTGTCTTATCTACCTACCAATGCAAATAAACACGGAAACTCCCGTGGTTATATGTGAATCGCCACATGAATAACGACACCTGTTTCCGTTCAATAAATGAAGGCAAAAGCTGAAAAGATCTAAAAAATCGGTCCATATTTAACAGAATGACATAAGAAAATTAACTGCATTCGGAAAGAGGGCAAGCTTATTTTTAGTTTTGTTTAATATGTTTTATTCATTGGAACTTGGAAATCGGGAAATATCCGATATTAAAAATTACATGTACCTAAAGTCGGGTGTTTGCGGAAAACAATATGATGCGCGTGCAGTGTGTAAGATGGCGAAGGATAGCTCAAATTCAAGCTTAAGGCTGTAAATTTTTATCGAGTGTTACAAGAATATTTATAGTTTTCTCTACCGTCTCAATGTAGAAAAATGTTAGTTAGCGTATTTATCAAATATGTTTTACAGACTGTTAACAATTACACGCACATGATGACTTCTACATAGCATTATCAGGTTACGAGACAGATGAATTGTTACACCTTTTATAATAATTCCAAAGTCATAAACAACCTTAACCATTCAACCTAGTCCGAGATTACTCTGACGTCTGACAGATTTTTTTTACGAATGGCTTAAAATATTTCTGGATGCATTTAAAGAACGATCACCATGATGGGCCCTAAGCAGTATAATATTTTTTTCATTCTTAAAATTTTATCACGGGAACCATATTTGAATTTATTTATGTGTGTAAATGCTTAACAGTTCTTAAACATCTTACGCCCAATGTTAAGCAATTTATGTTTTTGTTTCTTGTTGAATTGCATGAAATATTTGCCATTGGACTTTCAGTAAACAATTAATCAAAATATTTGATTTTTTCCCGATCAAATCCTTTTACCTCCCCCGGGCCCCGCCGCTACGGGGAACCAACTTTTGGATTAAATTTTTGTTGAAAATTCTTTCAGTAAACACTTAGTTAAAATATTTGTCAAAGTTAGCAGTAAAACACGATAATAATTGCTGATATCATAAAAGATTTTCCGTTTACTTTTTGTAAGAATTTTACGACTTTAAAGCCTAGCATCTATATACTGACACATGTAACAGTTATGCGTTTTTATCCAACAGCCCTCTCACGAATAAAAAATCTTTAAATTTAAATTGATTGTAACTTAAACTGAAATGTTTATGGCTTGAACGTGTACGTTACTCTTCGGTTTTTTTTGTGAAAACAGTCGCGGGGATTTCGTTTATTTCTTTTTATTTGTTTTTACGCAACAAAACTCGTAAAAACTGACATATTTGTCATTTAGTGACATGGTCGGTAAACGTCATTTCCTTGACAATTAAGTATACATCCGGTTATTTCGGCATGTTCCGTAATTACGATCAATCACGAGGTTCAAAAAATTTGATCGGAACCCATGCATCCATATGACATATCAAGTTAATTAACAGATACTTAACGATTTTGCGGCATCGCACTATAAACGTTAGTAGTCCGCTTGTTGGAGTTCCTGTCAATATAATACTTCCATGCTGATACATACATTATTATATGATAAATATTGTTTACCTCTGGTTCTTTATCTGGATCCCCACCATTAGTTAGCAATACTTCTGGTACCCCATCCTGATCAAAGTCAGGTAATGCTAATACTTGGTAAGTATTCCATGTTGGTTTTATTAAATTGTTATCACCAAGCCATAAAATTTTTCCTGAAATAAAAAAAATGTGACCTTTTATTTGATATAATTTTCTACCTTTCTTCACTTATACTGTAATTTTTGTAGCTACTTTTTTCCCCCTTTTAGCCTTTTCTTGTTGACCTTACTGTGATTTTCTTTCTTCAATTTTCTAAATTTGTTGGTTTATTCATATTAAAAAAGATCCAAGTTTGACACATTTGTAATGATTTATATTTGTGTTATTTTTGTACTTCAGAAAGTTTCATAAATAAATTGCTAGTGAATATTAAAGAACCTCTAGAGAGCAAGTCTACATAAAAGAGAAGAGCATATAGTGACTTTTTTTCATAGTTCTTTCTAGTGACGGTGACTATTATGTATGATTCTATTCTGTTATGACTTCAGACAGTTATATTATCTTTCAAATAATGAAAGCACTATCCAGGTGATATTCCATTAACTTGGCCTAAATAACTTTGACCTGGACTTATCACCGACATCATAAAGAATGAACCTACGTTGATAAATTTGACCTGAACTTATCAAGTCATCTTCCGGTTTGCTGGTGAAACAAAGAAAAACACATGTTTCTATCATGCAAAATTCACAAATACAATCTGATAAATCAATTATCAGATTTTCATCATATTTATATTGTTAAATGTCATCTGCTCAACACAATAGGAAAGACACCCACAGGACAAAACCTTCATATTTTATAGTATCAATAGGCAGACAACCTGATAATTACAAATTTCATAACAAGTGAGAATTAGATATTGCTTGATATCAACTCAAGTTATTTAATTTTAATATGAATGTAATAATAAACGAGTCTTCGAGGAGTAAGAAATCACATATGTCTGTTGCCATAGATAAAATGTACATCGTCTTAACCTTTGAAAGTTATCAATGACCTAAGGAATAGCCAATGGAAATGTTGTAATATCCTCTCATGATGCTGGATAAGCCAATCAAATTAACGCAGTTTTCGTATCACACTGCACGGAGTGAAATACGAGATATATCTCTTCATGCAAGAAATAAATAAGAGGCCACAACCATAAGAGAATTGATACTTATGTGACCATATATACAAGTTTGGTTCTAATCCCATGTCAAGTTCTGGAATTATAATCTGGAAACCTCTTTTTTCTTTTAAATCTTTCAAAGGAGCAAGGTTTTTTTAAAATATTTTGAAAAAAAATATGTTAAGTGATAACTTTCAAAAAGAACTTGAAAAATTGGGACATCATAATTATTACTGACAACACGAGGCTGTCAGAGTGACAGCAAACCGGATTTTCCTGCAGAGGTTGAACCCTGAACAGTTGAACAAGTATATACACAACATTTAAGCTTAAAACAGCTCTGAATTTGGATTATGATTGAATATTTGACACAGCATAGGTTTGTGACTCGAAATTAATGTGGTCAAAGATCTGAAAAATTTGAAATTGGACATTTACCTATTATGGTCCAATATCCAAAATCTAAGTACATTATTAGAATCAGTATACCAAAGAACCCCAAGAATTCAATTTTTGATGAAATACTTATTAATTACACCATTTCTGTTCAAAGGGAAATAACTAAAAAAAAACAAGAGACCAAATGACATAGAAATTAATTATTAATTACACCATTTCTGTTCAAAGGGAAATAACTCAAATTCATATAATAAAAATCACTTTTGCTACTGAAAGGTCTACAACTCAACAACGAGAACAGCTAAAATCATGAAAATTGTACTTGACCTTCATTTAGTCACAAGAAACAACATATCTAAATTTGAAAAGATTTCGTCAAAGCGTTTTCATGTGTATGAACGGACACTGTTTGGCAGCCGCCCGCCCGCTGTACATCCCCAAATCAATAACCTATTTTTCTTTCGAAAATCCAGTTAAAAATTGTTTTTCCCTGATATATTTTTGGGGTAGTTTGTCAATGCCCTATGAAATTTGGTACATCATAAATTTTCTAAATAAAAGAATTATACATTCTTGAACATAGATCCATTTCTTTCCAGGAAGTTTTTATTTTTTGTGTACTATCTACTAAACCTTACAATTTAAGTCAAAAGAGAAAGTCTATTCCATATTGACACTCAACTCTAAACCTTGCAGCTAATAGGGTTCTTCAAGATCACACAATCAAGGAAAGGGTGGAATTCAATAGTTATGGACATGTTAATTAGTGAATTCAATAGTTATGGACATGTTAATTAGTGACAACTATCAAACAGAACTATAAACTTAAGACGTCACAATTATTATTGACACAAGTCTGTTTTTCCTCGATGTATTTTTATGGTAGTTTGTCTTTTGGCCATGATATTTTGACTAGAAAACAATCTGAGTTAATAAAATAAATAATGTACTTGTACCAGTACATGATAAAAACAGTTACTCAAACATACCATTCTTTGGGTTTACTGCCTGAAGAGTTGCCCGCCTTCCAGTAACTATACAGTCTTTCTGTCCATCCTTGTTCACATCAAAATCTTCACAATTTATAAATATTACAGCTGATTTAGTAAATGTTTTCCATAAAACTTCACCGTCAGTACCTCTTATAGCAAACAAATGTCCTAGGCAGGGATAAGACATATCTGTGAAATTGGAAAAGAAAAAAAACTTGTAAACCTGGTTCTGGTCATACTGATTAAAAGATATAAAAGCATTAGTTAAAGAATTCATAATGCATGTGGCAAAACATAATACAAAAACAAAGAAGATATATTTTATATGTTTCATATTTCATATAGATTAAATTGGTGGCCTAGGGCTGTTTTCTGCTCTTTGGTCCGGTTGTTGTCTCTTTGCATTCCCCGTTTCCATTCTCAATTTTATGAAACATATTCTTTTAAAAGAGCTGGAAACAGCTATTTTGTAACATTGCTTATCTTTGAAACTGACTGATATTTAATGTGACTGACATCAGGATGATACAGAACATGATAGGTTCTAACCCAATTATTTCATAAGAAGAACCAAAGCAATCAAATAGTCTCTGTTATATTCAACATTTGGTGAATCATGTCTTCACACACTACTTGGACACTGGAGATTGTAAAGAAAGCATTGCCTTATTAAGGCTTATTACTTATTATTGTGTGTGTCTATGAAACACATATCTTGCCCCCTTGAGTTCCAGCAGGAACCTGCAGTCAGTTAACCTGTTATTCATGTTATTTCTAAATCTGTTTTCCACAATAAATAAGACCAAACAAGTGTGCACACACTGAAATGTCTCGCCTGCTTTACTGACCATTAATTTTATTTTGATAGTCCTAAATATAAAGCTTTACTACAAGTATCACATAAACTTAACATGATCCAAGAAAATGAGGTCAAGGTCAGATAAACTAAACTGGAAATACATGTACACCTTACAATCATTCCATACATCAAATATAGTTCACCTATTGCTTATACTTTCTAAGAAAAAAACTTAATCAGGAAAACTTAACATTGACCAATGAACCATGAAAATGAGGTCAAGGTCAAATGAACCATGCCAGACATACATGTACACCTTACAATCAATCTATGCATTAAATATAGTTGACCTATTGTTTATAGTATCTATGAAACAAACTTAACCATGAAATCTTAACATTGACCAATGAACCATTAAAATGAGGTCAAGGTCAGATGATACCTGCCAGATAGACATATACACCTTACAATCATTCCATACACCAAATATAGTTGACCTATTGCTTATAGTTTAATAAAAACAGACCAAAACACAAAAACTTAACACTGAGCAATGCACAGTGAAAATGAGGTCAAGGTCACATAAAATCTGCCAGACTGATATGTACATTGTAAAATATTTCCATACACCAAATATAGTTGACCTATTGCATATAGTATTTGAAAAAAAGACCAAAACACAACAACTTAACTTTAACCACTGAACCATGAAAATGAGGTCAAGGACAGATGACACCTGCCAGTTGGACATTTACACCTTACAATCATTCCATACACCAAATATAGTAGACCTATTGCTTATAGTATCTAATATATGGACTTGACCACAAAAAATTAACCTTGTTCACTGATCCATGAAATGAAGTTGAGGTCAGATGAAAACTGTCTGAAAGGCATGGGAACCTTGCAAGGTACGCATATACTAAATATAGTTATCCTTTTACTCTTAATAAGAGAGAAATTAACATTACAAAAAATCTGAACTTTCAAGTAGTCATTGAACCAAGAAAATGAGGTCAAGGACCATGGACATATGACAGACAGAAACTTCATAACATAAGGCATCTACAAAATGTATATACAAAGTATGAAACATCCAGGTCTTCCACCTTCTAAAATATCAAGATTTTAAGTAGTTAGTTAACGCCGCAGCCGGATCACTATCCCTATGTCGAGCTTTGAGTGACAGAAGTCGCAGGCTCGACAAAAACTACATATCCTATAAATATATTTCTGTAACACCTTCAAAACAAAATACTCTTTGATTAATAACCTGCAACTTGTCCAAAAAAATCAGAATTCTTCTATGCACATCTTTACTGTATGTACAAAAAAAACCAAGCAAAATAAAGTTGTTTGAGCTTGAATTGAAATTAATTCTCTCATCTGTTCAAAAGAATTGGTGGACATATTTGTAGTTGAGTAGTTACATAATTACATGTACTAAAACAATACATCTAACATGTCTAACATAATTCTGAAGTAAATAAAAAAAAAGAATTGTTTTTAGTGTTTAAATTGTACTTTCTTTTTACAGTGATACATGTATATACAATGACAATTGGTTAATATACAGTGTAGGTTACCGTATCGATACATGTATTTTTGCAGAATGGCTACGTCAGTTCCCAAAGGATAAAGATTTACAGATGCCATGTTGAAGGGTCATAAAAATACATCACAGAGTTCAAATATTCCTGTTACTTTGGACTTAACAAAATTACTGTTTTGTATTTCATTTAAGACATTCATGAAAAGATGTTACAGTTGATGCAGGAGAATCCAAACAACTAGATAAAGAACTGACGTAAACTGAACTTACTTTTCATTTTGCAAATTTCCTGAGCAGATGTGTGCAATTTTTGTAAACCTTCACCAATATTTTCTGATAGTGATGCACCAAATATAATGTCTAATACACCATCATTATCAACATCTATAAGTCTAACACAGGATTCAGAGCCTGAAAAAATTATTATGCAAAAATCATTATATTTAAATAACAACTGTCATGACTGAAAAAAAAATCGTAAGAGGTTCCGCGGAACCCTGTGTCTTGCCTGTGATTGCTGCTGTCAGTGTAAAAGTGTAATGTTGAATTAAAAAGTAAGTCCATTTATCGGTAAAATACAGAATTAAAAAAAAAAATCAAACTTTTTCTTTAGATGCTATTTCTTGGTCTTGCAGATTAGCTTCTGTCCAAGTTTCATAGCAATCCATGAAGCTTTACAAATTTATGATGTGACAAAAATCTAATCCCAGTATGTCTGTAAATGTTACTTGTATAAAACAAAGTCCATTCATCGAAAAAATACTAAAAATGAAAAAAATATTTTTTTAAAAGATTTGCTTTAAACATTATCTCTTAGTCATTAAAAAGCTTCTGCCAAAGTTTCCTAAAACTCTATGAAGGTTTGACTAAGTAATTGATGTGTAACAAACTTTAACACCAGACTGTATCCACTTGTTACATGTACAATGTAGCTGTAAAAAAACTAAGTCCATTTATCAGTAAAATAAGGAAAAATGAAAATAAATATTTTCAAAAATTTTCTCTGGATACTGTCTTTTGCAATTAGTCATAAACCATATATGTAAACAAGCTTCTGTCCAAATTTCCTAAAATTCCATGAAGGTTTGACAAAGTTATTGATGACTGAAAAGCTTTAACCTCAGACTAAACTGATTGTTAACTGTAAAAAAAAAACAAGTCCATTTATCAGTAAAATATGGAAAAAAATTTTGCTCTGGCATTTTGAGGTACATTTTTGGACATTATTTTTTATACAGAGCACATACTGCTACCATCTTTGGTAGTAAGAACTAACTTATCGTAATACATTAACTGACATAAAAACATCACATATATAGTATCCTACAAGAGACTGACAAAGGTTTGAATGGAAGTCAGCATTTTTTTTAAATAGCCCAATATTATTATAATATTATTATAGCTTAATATCTGAGACTACTGTAACAATAGTCTCAGTTAATATATACATTTTATACAGATGATTTTCAGAGGATCAAAAATTCAATTTCTCCCTTTTCTCCAATTATTCTATGTAGGCAGAATACAATAATGTTTTGCACATTTTTGGATACCTTGCTTATTTTCAAGCTATGTTTCAATAATCCAAACTTTTTAAGTGCAGTGTTTTAGTGAAATTTTAAATTAAAATTGTTATGCAATCATATTCCCAAATAAACTTTAACCACAGACTCACTGACTGAACCTAAGAAGTTGATGCCGCCGCCGACAGAATCTAGGATCGCTTTGTCTTGCTTTCACGAAATAAATTTTACAGGCTCACAAAAAGCATAAGAATACATGTATAAATACATGATAAATTGGGCACAAGGTTATACATTTGTGTATTTCATTTGCGCCAAAAAAATACTATATTTCATAATTTGCGCCATTTTACAGGTAACATATACCAGAAAAGATTAAATAGTCATTGCTATATCGTGAATCACAACAATTCAGAATCAGAGTTCGAAAAGCATCTGGTGACATTACTAAAAGACCATCAAAGGTTATACGCACAAGGTAAATTCTCCTTGCGTTGCCAATATTGCTTTTACAATATGCAAGTCAAAATGTATTTTCCAAATCAAACATAGAATAATACTTATATTATCTATCTGCAAATGTACGAATACATTTTTATAAATTTAGAAGAATTTTCAAGCTATGTTTCAATAATCCAAACTTTTTAAGTGCAGTGTTTTAGTGAAATTGTAAATTTAAATTGTTATGCAATCATATTCCCAAATAAACACCAAATAAACAGCCACTGGGCTGGGCTATACTCATCAAACCCGGGTTTTTTCTAACTCTGGTCCAAATTTCATAAAATTCCATGTAGGTTCAACAAAGTTATTGATGTATAAAAAAAATTTAACCACAGACTCACTGACTGAACCTAAGAAGTTGATGCAGCCGCCGACAGAATCTAGGATCGCTTTGTCTTGCTTTCACGAAATAAATTTCACAGGCTCACAAAAAGCATAAGAATATAAAAACATGATAAATTGGGCACAAGGTTATACATTTGAGTATTTCATTTGCGCCAAAAAAAATACTATATTTCATAATTTGCGCCATTTTACAGGTAACATATACCAGAAAAGATTAAATAGTCATTGCTATATCGTGAATCACAACAATTCAGAATCAGAGTTCGAAAAGCATCTGGTGACATTACTAAAAGACCATCAAAGGTTATACGCACAAGGTAAATTCTCTTTGTGTTGCCAATATTGCCTCTACAATATGCAAGTCAAAATATATTTTCCAAATCAAACATAGAATAATACTTATATTATCTATCTGCAAATGTACGAATACATTTTTATAAATTTTGAAGAATTTTTGGGGGCAAACACTCTAATGGATAGTGCTTTCTTTTAGGTTTTATGGCCACGTTGATTTATAACAGAACTGTGTTTTAACATTATTACGAAAAGCCTCTTATCAATGTATAGTGCTTTCATTATGGTTTTATGATGCCTGATTCTGATGAATATGTGTTAATATGCAAACAAAAACTGTGTTTTAAAGTCATTATTAAAAGTCTCTTTTCAATAAATCTATTTTTTTTTTTTTACTATTTATCTGTATTTACCTGTAGTATAGGCACAAATGAAAGATTTTTTCGGTGCAAATGAAATGCCAATTGGCGCAAAAGCAAAGCACTGAATAAATCCTATCAAGGGTAAAAAATTCAACAGAATAGTTTTGAGAAAAGGATCCGGAGTTGATATTGCAAAAAGGGGCTGTATTATAGACAAATGCAGACTATCGGATAATGCACTGCTTTCTTTGGTAAAATTAAATATGAACAACATTCTTACTAAAAAAACATATTTGAATAACATCAATATCTTTGTATGAGATATTTTTTGACAAACATCTTTTGGGAGCTAAAGCACTTACCATGTTTATTTACTCTGACTAGAAATGCAAACATTTCTAAAAGTTATAGATTCTTCTGACATTACAATGTTGATTTCATTTGGAAAAAAATCATTTAACATGTTATAAAAAATTAAATAAACCATGTTTAAAAAAAAAAAATCTGTGAAAGAAGGTGAGACTTCCTGTATAAAAATTCGTAAGGGTTCCGCGGAACCCAGTGTCTCGCCTACTTTTTCTGTTAATCGCAGGCTCAACAAAAATGAGGAAGTAAATCAATAAAAATATTCCTCTTGATACTATCTTTTGATTGAAAGAAGCTTCTGTCCAAGTTTGGTAAAAATCCAGGATAGTTTATGAATCTAATAAATGTTTAAAAACTTTAACTGCAGACTGAATGGTATGTTAACTGGAAGAAAACAAAATTTCCTTCTAGATACTAGCATTTGATCATAAACAAGCTTCTGTCCAAGTTTGGTACAAATCCAAAATAGTATAAGAAAGTTATTAAAATTTTAAAAACTTTAACCACAGAGTGAATATGTTGTTTCCTGGCAGAAAATCTAAGTCCATTTAAAAGTAAAATAAGGAAAAAATGGATTTATTTTTTTACAAAATTTCCTTCTAGATACTATCTTATGATCATAAACAAGCTTCTGTCCAAGTTTGGTACAAATCCAAAATAGTATAAGAAAGTTATTAAAATTTTAAAAACTTTAACCACAGAGTGAATGTGTTGTTTCCTGGCAGAAAATCTAAGTCCATTTAAAAGTAAAATAAGGAAAAAATGGAATTTTTTTTTACAAAATTTACTTCTAGATACTATCTTATGATCATAAACAAGCTTCTGTCCAAGTTTGGTACAAACCCAGGATAGTTTAAGAAAGTTATTAAAATTTTAAAAACTTTAACCACAGAGTGAATGTAATATTTCCCGGCAGAAAAACTAAGTCCATTTATAAGTAATATATGGAAAAAATGGAATTTTATTTTTACAAAATTTACTTCTGGATACTATCTTATGATCATAAACAAGCTTCTGTCCAAGTTTGGTACAAATCCAGGATAGTTTAAGAAAGTTATTAAAATTTCAAAAACTTTAACCACAGAGTGAATATTTGTGGACGCATGTATGCAAAAATTATATTTATTGTACTACAGAGATACATTTATACAAATATTTAGTCTTCTAGATGTTTTTAAAAATGGAGTCTCTTAAAATTCTAATGTATATTTTTAAATTGTCAAGTACCTTTTGTAAATTGTTTTATACATGTATAGCCTGGTACAATCAATAAATAATGTTTTCATACAAAGAAGTGTATTTGTAACTTTGATTATATACATGTACATGTATATAAATAAATGCAGAAATGACTTTCATTTACTGAAATGACACTAAAAAAGGATTAATTTGTTATAAAACTGAAATTGTATAATTTGTTTTTTAAAACCTAAGTGATCAGGGATTTTTTGTAGGTACAAACAAAACTTATACAGATTCAAATCTTTTCTGGGGAATATACATGTAAAAGTTCATCTATAACTTAATAGTCCAAAATACTGGAGCATACAGGCTTGATTAATCAACAAGAAAATTCATATAAGCTAACTCTTAACTTACCATAATTTTCCATTTTTTTCTTCCAATCTTTGCCCATTGGATGTTTTCTGTTTCCTTTTGTTGGTGGTTTAATCACAGATATTTTGTTTGGTTTAGATTGCTGAGGAGATATCACATGGTTTGTTTGATTGATCAAGTTCCCAGTTGAATTAACTTTTTGATTGTCAGTATTATCATCAGCTGATAATTTAAGTGCCCCTACTGCTGCTATTACTATACATGTTATCAATATACAAGTCACCCAACAAATAATGGTCCAGTTTTTAGGATCTGGTTGTATAACTTTTGGTTGGTGTTTTGGTGCTTTTGCTGGTGGTTTCCCATTTTGTGGAGGAATCAGTTGAAGTTCTATTTTCCCATTGTCTACTTTATGTCCATAAATAACATCTTCATCATCAGAGTCATCGCTCAGAGATGTTAATGGAACTTTTGTATATTGGTCCAATTCATAAGAATACTTTCCTGAAAAAAAGAATTATACTTAAATGCAAAATGTGAAAAACTCAGTTTATTTGCTTTTACTACATTTTTATTAGATATAAGAAGATGTGGTATGAGTGCCAATGAGACAACTCTCCATCCAAGTCAAAATTTATAAAAGTAAACCATTATAGGTCAAAGTACAGTCTTCCACACGGAGCCTTGGCTCACACCGAACAGCAAGCTATAAAGGGCCTCAAAAATTACTAGGGTAAAACCATTCAAACGGGAAAACCAACGGTCTAATCTATATAAAAAACTAGAAACGAGAACCACATCAACAAACGACAACTACTGAACATCAAATTCCTGACTTAGGACAGGTGCAAACAATTGCAGCGGGTTTAAACGTTTCACTGGTACCAAACCTTCACCCTTATCTGAAACAATAGTGTATCATCACAAAAAAGAAAAAATGCTCCGCTGGGGCGCAGCTTGATACGACCGCAGAGGTCGAACCCTGAACAGTTGGGGCAAGTATGGACACAACATTCAAGCTTGATACAGCACTGAATTTGGATTGTAATTAAATATTTGACACAGCATAGGTTTCTGACACAGAATGAAAGTGGTCTAAGAACTTAAAAAATTTCAATTTACCTATTCATACATGTGATGGACTGTGAAACTCAGATCAGGAGATTGGGAAATTTTGGTCAGGAGATTAGGACTCAGATCAGGAGGTTTTTAATCGACATTAATTTTGTTGTAAATGTAACCGTGTGCTGTAAAAATGGTCTTTTAAAGTGTGTTTTCTTCAACTTTCCATCCAATTTATTATGTTTATAGTACCCTTGTACTTATAAAGTTTCTCCATCTTTATATTCTACATGTTCAATCTAACATTGTTTTTTTCCAGTATGTTCTTTAAATTTTTTACTTCATATTCTATAAAACAATCATTGCAACCAGAACATTTTTTTAGCTGTCTGCAAATAGTTTTAATTTGCAAACTCAGAAATTCATTCTATCTGTAAAGTTAGGGTCATAGTTATTATATAAATTTCAATTTAAGCCTTAAAAGGAAGTATAGAATCCTCAAATAATTTTCAAATTATTATTTTTTTATTTGTCCTAAGACATTTAAAATCATTTAATAACCATCCTTTTATGATTATTTGTTCAATTTATATTTTATTTATATTCTTTTAAAAATTTTCATTATTAAAAGGAAAGTAACTTAAAACAGGATAAATCAAGGGAAGTAACCCAATAAATACACAGTTTTTGTTACACAACGGCAGTTAGCCTGAGGTAAAAATCGTTGCTTACCAGTATGTTTGACACCCAAGCTGACAAGTGAAGCCATATAATTATGCATGTTAATTGATTTACAGGTAAAATATAACTTCAGGTAATGTCAGTTACACCAGATGCCTGAGATGATATGTTGGGCAGAAATTTTTCATTCATGAAAAATTTCATACACGGGATTTTTTCCTCTTCAACGGGAGGTCGGGAGGAGACCCCTGAAAACGGGATTATTGTACTCCCGTCGGGAGGTTCACATGTATGCCTATTCAAACCATATCATTATTATTTGCTTTTATATATAAATCAGAAATAACCAATTTAAAATGGAAAATGTTAAAGAAAAAAAAGGAAAAAAAAAATCCCCCCCCCCCAATTTTTTGAACCCCCTTATGATTCACCGCCCCCAAACTCAATCCCAGCTTTCCCTTTGTGGTATGGTACCTTGCACTACAATTACAGAGAGATTCATACACTTGAACACAAGTTATTGTCTGGAAACTAGAAAAATGCTTGTTTTTTGGCCCCTTTTTGGCCCCAAATTCCTAAACGTTTAGGGCAATTACCCCCAAACTCAATTCCAGCTTTCCCTTTGTGATATGGAACCTTGCAGTACAATTTCATAAAGATCCATACACTTACACACAAGTTATTGTCCTGAAACTAGAAAAATGCATGTTTTTTTTGCCCTTTTATGGCCCCTAATTACTAAAATTTTGAGTGAAAACCCCCAAAATCAATCCCAGCCTTCCCTTTGTGATATGGAACCTTGTAGTACAATTTCATAAAGATCCATACACTTACAAACAAGTTATTGTCATGAAACTAGAAAAATGCTTGTTTTTTGCCCCTTTTTGGCCCCTAATTCCTAATATTTGGAGGAAATTACCCCAAAAATCAATCCCAGTATTCCCTTTGTGATATGGAACCTTGTAGTACAATTTCATAAAGATCCATACACTTACAAGCAAGTTATTGTCATGAAACTAGAAAAATGCTTGTTTTTTGCCCCTTTTTGGCCCCTAATTCCTAAAATTTGGAGACAATTACCCCCAAAATCAATCCCAGCATTCCCTTTGTGATATGGAACCTTGTGGTACAATGTCAGAGAGATCCATACACTTACACACAAGTTATGTCTGGAAGTTAAAAAAATGCTTATTTTTGGCCCCTTTTGGCCCCTAATTCCTTAACTGTTAGTACCATAACCCCCAAAATCAATCCCCACCTTCCTTTTGTGGTATTGAACCTTATAGTAAAATTTCAATGAGATCCATTCACTTAAACTAAAGTTAGAGTGCGAAAACTAATGTGTATTCGGACGACGACGCCGGACGACGACGCCGGACGACGACGACGACGACGACGACGACGACGACGCCAACGTCATACCAATATACGACCACAAAAATTTTTTTGCGGTCGTATAAAAATTACTTGATATTTAGAAGAAAATACAAATTTTGCAATTTTTCCATTTAAAAAGGTTCATAACTCTAGAACGGTTAAAGTGACGCCACCAAAATTCAAACTTGATCTGTGTTTTGTGGAAATAACCATTGTGCATAAGTTTCATAACATTTGGTTAAGGCAAACTTTAGTTAGAGAACGGAAACTAAAAATTTTGCAATTTTTCCATTTATAAAGGGGCATAACTTTAGAACGGTTAAAGTGACACCACCAAAATTCAAACTTGATCTGTGTTTTGTGGTAACAAGCATTGTGTACAAGTTTCATAACATTTGGTTGAGGCAAACTCAAGTTAGAGAACGGTAACCAATTTTGGGACATACGTACGTACAGACGGATAAGGGTAAAACTTAATGCCCCCACCACTACGGCAGGGGCATAAAATTAGAAGATGTGGTATGATTGCCAATGAGGCATCTTTCCAACTGACATTGAAGGTTAGCAACTATAGGTTACTGTTTAAAGAATGTCTTCCACCATCATTGACTTGATGGTATACTAACTTACCTTACACAGTTGAACATCAGTTTGATATTGTAGACTTTTCATTTATATGTAAAGACAGCATTCACGAGTGACTTGAATTAATTTATAGTTATTGAAAGAGCAATATTTTGTATTAATCCATGACACAATTCCTCCAAACACTTGATGACAAACAAAAGCAAATAAAAAACATTGCACAAGGTCATGTTTTTCTCTGACTGTTAGTGACGTCTTTACACTAAATCCATTGGATGTTGGATGTGTACTGATTGATATTTTAGTCTTGGATACATGATTTGTTTTATTAGTTGTTATTGGCTTTGAGCTAGCTGTCAGTAACTGTGAGTACTCTCAGATCTGTACTTGGTGTCCTTTTTGTTGTTAGGGATGAGGGATGGATAAATACCCTTCCACTTCCAGTCTGTGTTTATGTTTGATGTTTTTCTGCTTTGTATCGATCTGATGAGTTAAGCCTTTTTCAACTGACTTTTATAGTTTGTTCTTATAATGATCTGTTACACCACTGTCCCAGGTTAGGGGGAGGGTTGAGTGCTCACAAACATGTTGAACCCGCCACATTCTTTATGTGCTTGTCTCAAGTAAGGAGCCTGTAATCAGTGGTTGTCGTTGGTTCATGTCTGTCACATCAGTTTTTCGTTAATTGTTTTGTTATTATAAATTAGGCCCTAAGTTTTCTCAATTGAATTGTTTCATATTTTTCATGTCGGGCCTTTTATAGCTGACTATACGGTATGGGTTTTTCTCATTGTTGAAGGCCATATGGTTGCCTATAATTGCTTACATCCACTTTATTTGAACTTTGGTGGATAGTTGTCTCATTGGCAATCATACCTCATCTCCTTATTTTTATAATGTATTACATTAAGATTTCAGTATTCTTCTACTGTATAAAACAAAAGGAAATATTTATCCTTCATGGGGAAAATACCACCATACTTAATCTTAAAAATGCATATAATGTGGAAATTGAACTCTAAGTAACAACAGACAATTTCAAGAAATTTTTTTTTTTATTTTAACCATACCTATAAGAATTGGCAATAGCCTATCACGTAACATCCAAAAAATCCACATTTTTTTGTTTCATTTAAAACATTGTTGCATGAGAAAAAGATAAAACATACTGCGATTACAAACATGTCTAACCCGGTCACATTCTTTGTAGTTCAGTGGTTGTCGTTGGTTCATGTCTGTCATATTTGTTTTTCATAAATTGTTATGTTATTAATTAGGCCATTAGTTTTCTCAATTGAATTGTTTCATATTTTTCATGTGGGGCCTTTTATGGCCGACTTTTCAGTATGGTTTTTACTCATTGTTGAAGGCTGTACAGTTGCCTATAATTGCTAACATCAACTTCATTTGAACTTTGGTGGATAGTTGTCACATTGGCAATCATACCACTTCTCCTTATTTTTATACTGTAATCTTTAACTTATATTGTTAAATGATGACCTTTTAAACTTTATCCTCCAGTTTTATAATCACCTGACTCAAGGTCAAGCATTGAACTAAGTTTTGTGAATCATAATTGCTAAATGCAACGTCTATGGTGCTTAAATATTTTTATATTGTTCCGTCTAGTTATCTTGACCTTAATAGAAAAGCAAAGGATATGGGGTATCCATCCATGACACAAAATCAGTACATGTACAGTCAAAAAACACAAAAAGCAAAGGAACAGCTTTTTAATTGCTGTTCTTCATCTCAGTCACAATGAGGCTTTCAACAGGGAGCAAAAAAAACCCTCACCTCACTGCAAGTTTAAGATGGCCCTATCACTGGCTTGAGTGGAATTCTTTGCAATAATAATTCAGATAGAATTTAGTTCATATGACCTTGAAACGGATATGGTTTCATTCACATCATGACCAAGATTTCTATCCAGTACTAATAAAACTCAACCTATACTGATCTTAGAGAGCTTTAATACCAGTCTTACATCTTTCAGACTCTGGTCCCAACTTAATATTACATAGGCTATCATTAGGACAAAATCAAGTCACATGATTTCAATTTCAGATATGGTTCGTGTTGGCAAAATTTGCTAATATATACTGCTGATAAAACCATCTAAAATATACTGATTTTGGCTAGTCTTTCTTTTTTGGTGATCCAAGTCACTTATGAGAGAGATGCTAAAACAATATTTTTTTCACTTCGAATTTTATTTACTCCATCAAATTTGTATAAAAGTAGGCATGTCTACATATAACATTGTCATATGTTGCCATCTAGAATTCTTTGTTTTTTTGGGGGATGCCATATTGCTGTCTCATTGGCATATACCCCATATCTTCCTTTGTTCATATAGTCATAATTTTAAACCTATAGATTTTATTCTATACCTGGGACCAATGAGGCTCTTCTTTAATTATCCTACCTTGTACTTTTAACTTCATGAACTTCGATCATGTAACAAAAATAATGATCAACATCATTCCTGAACTATACAATTTGACATAGGTGGTGAATTATTATTGACATACTACCATAGATTTTTGAAAATCAGCATTCATGCTTGTGTAAAACACATGTAAATGTACAAATAAGTCACATGAAACAAAAGTTGCTGGACAGTAGTTTTCTAAATAGCAACACATGAATGAAATCTCAGTTAAACTTTGACATATGTAGGGAAAGGTTAAATAACATGGAATTAGCTGAATTCATTCAACATAAAATTAAAACTGAATATTATAATAACTTCAAATTTAGTTCTACATAACTATAAAGGGTTAATGGCTCACATTTTATTGAAAAAGTTAAAAACTGTTTATATTAATGCAACAACATTTGATGACATGAGTCACCAGATAAATAACACCTATATCATGCATTCAAAACATTATGTGACTGGCAAGGCTAAACACTTGCAACCATAATTCTATTCCTCTCTTTGAAATCAATACCAATAATTCCTCTCTTTGAAATCAATACCAATAACAACTGAAAACACATGTTTGATCTAATTTTATAATTACAATTATAATTACATTGCTGCCATTTCAAAACCAGGAATTAAATCTTCAAATTGGATAAATACAATAAAAATTAGTAAAGGGTTTTTGAGGAACCCTGTTTCTCAGTTAAATGAATAAGGAAAAAAATCTAAGTTTTCCTCCGGGCGCCATCTCTTGATAACAAAAATCTTCTGTGCAAGTTTTTCAAGTTTAAAAAAACTTCAACCACAGACTGTATCTACATCTTCATAATGCCGATGAAAAAATCCTTTATAGCTATTTCTTACCTTTGTGAATTTTTGTTATAGGCTAGACATGCAAATTAAGACTTTTCTTCGTACATGTATTTACATGTTTAGAGTAATCGGTAAATTAGGAAAAGATAATCAGAGTCAGTACATACTGTAACATTGGTATTCCTACATCCTTTAATTATCAACATTTCTTAATTTTAAGCTAAATTTAAACAGTACTGCACGTCCTCTTCAAGAAGAAACAATACCAGTTTTCACCTTTCTTAGCCTTTTTAGTTCTAATATATTCAATCAAGTACATTTTATTACAGTGTAGATTCATTATTATTCATGGGATACCAAATTTTGTGGATTTCATGGGTACAGGTAAACCACAAATTTAAATGTTCAACGAATCACAAATTTTCAATAGGCTTGAATGCAGACTTTGGTAAAACCATGAAATCAAATATCCACAAAATATAATTTTTCCCCAATTCATGAAAATAAATGAATCAATAATAGTTGCACTTTACAGTATTATACTATGAAATACAGATGTAGGTCAATGAAATAGCAACACAAAATCTTGGGAGGGACAACTAGCTGTAGACTAAATTGACATATGTCAAGATCCTAATTGAAAGTCTGGACAAGTTTTAAATGCCTATAAATGTTGCTTTGTCAGGCAACGAACATTCACATTTTTTTGTTTTTCAGACTTATAACCAGGAAAATCCAGAAAACAATCTTTGTACATTAAAAATATATTTGAAAAACTAAAAGAAAGGATACTTACATATATTAAAATATACTTTCTGAGCATATACTTTACGTTAATGTATGTTAAATTGATGACAAATAAGCCACTATTTCTTAAAAATTGATGAAACTGTTGGCATGGTTTCTGTAATGATGACATCAATCACAAAACTCACAAAATGTGACCATTTTGGTAAAAATTTGTGAAAGAAGAAAATTAAAAAGACAATTACTGATGAAATGCTGCTTGAATAAGTCAAAAAACTGTCATCTACTTCATGATTCTAAAATTAATATCACGACAATGTGACCTTGAAAGACACCTTATGTGCCAAAGACCATAGTATGACTTATTTGCAAGGGTTGAAAAAAGCACTAGACTGGTGCCTGTGTCAAGTGTTTCTTACTATCGGATTAGTAATTTTTGTTTATGAAAAGCAAGACGGGCTAGCATAAAAAATGTTGTCCAGTTATTTTTGCGTAAAAAGAATTTCCTTGTGATAAATATCACTTCTTTTATGAGAGCAACCAATCAGAATCATTGTAATCAAATGTCTGATAATTACTATTTCTGAATTAATGTATTATCAATTCTAATGGGATATCAGAATAGATCAATTTTTAATCCCCCCCTGGGGTTCAGATACTTTGAATGTTAAAAATTGGGAATTTTAGATTTTTTCGATATTCCATCTCAATTTAAATAAGTTTACTTTCCTAACAGTTTTAAATTTCATATACTAGAACTTGCTTTAAAAATATCTGCAATTAGGCAGAAACCACATTTGTTGTATGTAATGGTTTTTTTCTGTTCATATATCAAAAAGTTATGTACATAAATATTTACACATCAGAGAATAGAATTAGATGATACACCTATATAGTTATATCACTGTAACTTAAGCTTGCATCAAATAATATTTTTTGAGGAAATATAGACAAATATTTAGTAGGTGAAACCTTCCATGAGAAATCTGATGTAAGTATGTAAGTTATGAATGAAATGAAACAAATAAAGTACAAAAAAAAAACAATAAAAACAATCAGCTATTCTGTTTTTGATTCACTTTCATTTTGTGTCTTTTCCTCTGTTTTTTTATTTGATTCCTCTACAGATGTGTCTTTTTTATTAGAATTTTCACCCGTCACATTTTCCGATTGATTAGGTTTGCTTTCGGTAGGTTTTTCAGATTCATTCGGTTTAATTTCTATGAGTCCATTACTGTCTCCTTCAGCACCTGAATTATCTAATATATCATCATCTTTATCTTCTGATTCATCTAAATGAACTTCCTCTACATCATCATCTCCTATTTCTTCTTCAATGTCATCTAACACCTCCACATCATCATCTGTTAACAAGAACAATATAATTATTATAGTAAAATTTCTAAATCAATCTTACCTAGTATAAATGATTTAAAATCAACATCATTACATACTTGGATCCTCTGGGTAAGTACAAAGTCTTCTTAAATTCAATTGCTAATCCAGAACACATTATACTTTCAAGTATTTTTAAGATTCTTTCTTTTTTAAGGGGGTACCCAACACTTTGACTAAAATAGATTTGGCTCGTTTAATTTTCATCAAATTTTGACAACATAATTACTTTGACATGTTGACAAAAATATAAAAATTTCAAAAAATTTAAACCACGCAATTTACAGGAATAATTTCATTGGATATATAGCAGTTTATTAACAAACACTAATTCTGATCATTGAGAAGCTTAATTCTCTTTACTAATAATATGTGATTAAAATGTTCAGCGAATTTTTGAAGAGTTAACTCCCTTATTTATTCTGTTACCCCTTAAGTTGTAACTGCTGCCAATGCCAGATATACATGTAGCATGCATCAGACTTGCTTCAGGGACCATCTTTGCAGCCAAGACAAAACCATGTTATTGGTATAAAAAAAGATTTCATTTTCCCCCTGACAAACCCAGGCTAAACCCAACTTATGTCAAAATCTTGTTGCTTTCCCCATATATGTATTGTAACAAGCATTCTGAGAGTATTGCATGGCATTACATAGTCCCCTACTGGTTAAAAATTCATTGTACTTGAACAAAATGCTAACTTAATCATTAATATGTAATATTTTCTATATTACAATAAATTGCTTCGCCGAGCGCAGCTGGATATGACCGCAGAGGTCCAACCCTGAACAGTTGGGGCAAAAATGGACACAATATTCGCGCTTGATACAGGTCTGAATTTGGATTGTAATTCAATATTTGACACATAATATGTTTCTGACACAGAATAACTGTAGTCAAAGAACTTAGAATTGGTTAAATGATTTGAATTTGTATTCAATTTTTGCTTTTGTGCAATACACTATACTGTTGCGAATTGACCTCCCCCCGCCCCCTTTTTTTCAAAAAAAAAAAAATTGATAGATTTTCTTTTTGATTTCTGAAATCTTGAGGAGAAAAATTGTCCCCCCACCCCCAATTTTTTTTACTAGATACCCTAATAATGATTATGGCCAAGTATGGTTAAATTTGTCTCAGTAGTTTCAGAGAAGAAGATTTTTGTAAAAGATTACAATAAACTGCTTCGCTGAGCGCAGCTGGATACGCCCGCAGAGGTCCAACCCTGAACAGTTGGGGCAAAAATGGACACGATATTCAAGCTTGATACAGGTCTGAATTTGGATTGTAATTAAATATTTGACATATTATAGGTTTCTGAATAAATGTAGTCAAAGAACTTGAAATTAGTTATATGAATTGAATTTATATTCAATTAAAGATTTCTTGCTGTTGTGCAATACACTATGCTGTTGCGCAATACTTAGTAAATCTGTTGTCAGACTATAAACAAATAAAGTTCAATTTCTTCTCAATGTCATATTTGAAATTTATGAAAATCAATAGGGAGATTACATCAATAACTATAAATAATTCACCAAAGTTTCATGAGAATTGCTGAAAGCATTTTTGAGTTATTGTCTGAAAACTGGAAAATCCCCCTTTTTTAATGAATAAAACCCCATAACTTGGAAATGTAAAATCTAAAATTCATAAAATTCTAAAGGGAGCTTACATCAATAGATATCAACAATTCATCAAAGTTTCATGAGAACTGCTGAAAGCATTTTTGAGTTATTATCCGAAAACTGGAAAATCCCCCTTTTTTTTTATGAATAAAACCCCGTAACTTGGAAACGTAAAATCTAATATTTATAAAAATCAAAAGGGAGCTCATGTCAATGAATATAAACAATTAACCAAAATTTCTTGCAAGTTGGTGAAAGCATTCTTGAGTTATTGTCCGAAAACTGGAAAACCCCCCTTTTTTTAATGAATAAAACCACATAACTCGGAAACGTAAAATCTAAAATTTATAAAAAACGAAAGGGAGCTCACGTCAATAGATATTAACAATTCACCAAAATTTTATGCAAATTGGTTAAAGCGTTTTTGAGTTAATGTCCGACATGTTGACGACGGACGGACGGACAGACGGACAACGGTATACCATAATACATCCCGTAAACGGGCGTATAAAAACAGGACCCAAAATTAAAAATCTAAATACACGGTTAGATTTGGCATATCAAAGAACCCCAATAATTCAATTTTTGATGAAATCAAACAAAGTTTAATTTTGGACCCTTTGGACCTCAATATGAACCAATTTGATAGCGGGGTCCACAAATAAAAAATCTAAATACATGGTTAGATTCAGCATATCAAAGAACCCCATATATTCAATTTTTGTTGAAATCAAACAAAATTTAATTTTGGACCCCAATTTGGACCAACTTGAAAACTGGGCCAAAAATCTAAAATCTAAATACATGTTTAGATTCAGCATATCAAAGAACCCCATATATTCAATTTTTGTTGAAATCAAACAAAGTTTAATTTTGGACCCCAACTTGGACCAACTTGAAAACTGGGCCAAAAATCAAAAATCTAAATACATGTTTAGATTCAGCATACCAAAGAACCCCATATATTCATTTTTTGTTAAAATCAAACAAAGTTTAATTTTGGACCCTTTGGACCTTAATGTAGACCAATTTGAAAACTGGACCCAAAATTAAAAATCTAAATACACGGTTAGATTCGGCATAACAAATAAATAAATGTGGTCAAAGATTTTACAAATCTAATGCGCCATACTGTGCAATTAAAGATTACTTCTTGAAATTTTTCAATATTTGAAATTTGAAAAAAAAATAATATTTGAAGAATAATTCTTTTTAATTTCTGAAATCTGAAATGAGAAAAAATTGACTCCCCATAATTTCTTTTTTACCCCCCTCCCCCTTTTTTCCCACAAAAAAATTCTTTCCCTCAAGATATGGTCAAAATCTCAATTCAAATTCCAATGGAGTTTGCAACCATAATTATCCATTTAAATTTACCATAGTGCTAACTTAATCTATTTTATAATAGAATTTAAAATATAGTGTCAAATCTTTCATATGGATTTTTTTGTAAAAAAAAAAGATGCAACAATTGCAGATATTTTTACTGGTCTTCCTTTATAAATATGCATTTCTTTAAACATAATTTAAAAGCAGTGTAAGGGAAGTAACCAAAACGTTGTATTTGGATTACCTCCCTTACACTGTTTTAAATTATCTTAATTGTTCATTAACCATTACTTTATACATAATTTAAAAGCAGTGTAAGGGAGATAATTTCAATGATGTATTTGATTTATCTCCCTTACACTGCTTTAAATTATGTTTTGTACTAAAGTATTTGTCCATTAACCAGGACAACCTTGTTTTTCCCCCTTTTTTGCCCCTAATTCCTAAACGGTTTGAGCCATAACCCCCCAAAGCAAATCCTAACCATCCCTTTGTGGTATGGAAACTTGTAGTATAATTTCAGAGAGATCCATACACCGTTCCACAGTTATTGTCTGGAAACTAGAAAATGCTTATTTTTGGCCCCATTTTGGCCCCTAATTCCTTAACTTTTGGTACCATAACCCCCGAAATCAATCCCCACCTTCCTTTTGTAGTATTGAACCTTATGGTAAAATTTCAAAGAGATCCATTCACTTAAACTAAAGTTAGAGTGCGAAAACCAATGTGTCTTCGGACGACGACGCCAACGTCATACCAATATACGACCGCAAAAATTTTTGCGGTCGTATAAAAATTTACGAAAAATTGTTAAAAATTGACTATAAAGGGCAATAACTCCTAAAGTGGTCGACTGACTATTTTGGTCATGGCGACTTATTTGTAGATCTTACTTTGCTGAACATTATTGCTGCTTACAGTTTATCTCTATCTATAATAATATTCAAGATAATAACCAAAAACTGCAAAATTTCCTTAAAATTACCAATTCAGGGGCAGCAACCCAACAACAGGTTGTCAGATTTGTCTGAAAATTTCAGGGCAGACAGATCTTGACCTGATAATCAGTTTTACCCTATTCAGATTTACTCTAAATGCTTTGGTTTCAGAGATATAAGCCAAAATCTACATTTTACCCCTATGTTCTATTTTTAGCCATGGCGGCCATCTTGGTTAGTTGGCGGGGTCATCGGACACATATTTTAAACTAGATACCCTAATGATGATTGTGGCCAAGTTTGGTTAAATTTGGCCA
The DNA here is from genome assembly GCF_021869535.1 of Mytilus californianus. Classification (NCBI taxonomy): domain Eukaryota; kingdom Metazoa; phylum Mollusca; class Bivalvia; order Mytilida; family Mytilidae; genus Mytilus; species Mytilus californianus. The sequence goes on from NW_026262581.1 coordinate 4,259,311, forward strand.
AGTGGTTTCAGAGGAGAAGATTTTTGTAAAAAGCTAACAACAACGGACGATGACGATGGACGACGGACGCCAAGTGATGAGAAAAGCTCACTTGGCCCTTCTTTTTTAATTAAGGACCATAACTCTGCAAAAAAAATCATCTGAACGGAGCAAAATTCGAACCTGAATTACAAACTTAGAATGCACATAAAAAATTCTAATTAACCTTTTTTCAAAATACAAAACAGTGATTAGATATCCACGTTTTAGGATACAGGACCATGTAAAAATATAAAAGAACAGAAAGCCTTACCATCAATAGATTCATTCACTTCTTCATCATCTTCATCGTCATCATCTAGCACCTCATAAACTTCATCTTCTGGAGAGAAAAAAAATAATGATTTGTGATGTTTAAATGAACTTATTTTCCTTTTTTGTCATTACCTGAAACACTACTTCATATTAAAGGTAAGTTTTGCACATGTACAGGCTCTTCTTGTGCATGAATGTAGTCAAGTATATAGTGGTGCATACTGTAACAATATCTTTAAAAGATGTTAGCTGAAGTAAAATAGTTATGCAATATTTGTATGAGTGGTATGTGAGCATGACCAGGGTAAAATTTATCATAAGTATAACTAGCATTATTACCTTGCAGTTGTTTCTTTTAAGTAACTCGTTCAATAGATATAAGAAGATGTGGTATGAGTGCCAATGAGACAACTCTCCATCCAAGTAAAAATTTATAAAAGTAAACCATTATAGGTCACAGTACGGTCTTCAACATGGAGCCTTGGCTCACACCAAACAGTAAGCTATAAAGGGCCCCAAAAAATTACTAGTGTAAAACCATTCAAACGGGAAAACCAACAGTCTAATCTATATAAAAAACGAGAAACGAGAAACACTTATGAACCACATCAACAAACGACAACTACTGAACATCAGATTCCTGACTTAGGACAGGTGCAAACAAATGCAGCGGGTTTAAACGTTTTAATGGTACCAAACCTTCACCCTTTTTTCTGAAACAATAGTGTAACATCACAACATAGAAAGACACACTATAAAATATCAACTGAAATAGCTTAACTCAATCAAAGGACATATTAGCACCATTGAACATACACTGAACAAATCAATTTGACCTATGACACAATGTAAATACAAAATAAATAAACTAAGGGAAGAATAATAAAAGTAACATGTTATATCGGTAAGAAATGTTAAACAATTAAAGAAAAACAATATGCTCGAACAAAAATACCATCCATTTGCAATTTCTTTAAACACAGGTAAATGAAAATAATTTTGTTGTTAGGTATACCTGTACAGTACCAATAGAGAAAGGAAATATTTTTACAAAATAAATAATTTTGAATACAAAATAAATAAACTAAGGGAAGAATAATAAAAGTAACATGTTATATCGGTAAGAAATGTTAAACAATTAAAGAAAAACAATATGCTCGAACAAAAATACCATCCATTTGCAATAACTTTAAACACAGGTAAATGAAAATAATTTTGTTGTCAGGTATACGTGAACAGTACCAATAGAGAAAGGAAATATTATTACAAAATAAATAATTTTGATGTTCATAGTACGAAGTGAAAATTTATAGTTATACCAAACACTTATAAAAGCTGGTATATAGACCAGATATAACCCTGAATAACATTAAATAACAAAAAAGCAATACAATTAGTGTCAACAGGTCAAATAAACAAGAAAGTACGATTTGAGAGTACTCGCAGTTACTGACAGCTAGTTAAAAGCCAAACAATTAATAATAAAAAATCATGCATCAGAGACTAAAATCAACTAAAACACATCCCAGGGATTTAGTATTTTAACGTCATGGACAGTCAAAGAAGACATGACTAGTGCAATGCCAAAAATAAATGTATCGACAGACAGTAGGATAGTTAGAAGTTTAACCTCTTTAAAGATCTAAACGAACGTGGGTGAATCTTTATACATCCCACTTGAAAAAAATACAAATTTAGTTATGTTTTAATTTGCTGATGACAAAATCGATATTAGTGCCAATGTAAACTATATTCAAAGATCTAATTACAACATTGGTAAGATAACAATGCACAGTTGTTCAAATTCTTTTATTTAGCAACTCTTTCAGTTCTTATTCTACCAATTTTTGGAATGGCCAATTGTTCAACTATTTGGAACATTGTTTTTGATTGATTTAAAGGGTCAAAAGTTTATAGAAAACTAGCTGCCTCACAGACAATATATCCCATATCTACTTTAATGTAACCAGTTACAAACTAAAAATTTTATGAAATTGTTGGGGAATTTTTTTTTTTTCTCAAGGAAATGGTTCTCATATTATTATTAAGATAGTGATGTTATAATTTGCTATTTCAAACGCTGAAATTATATGAACTGTTCTACATTTAGAAATCACTGCAAGTTGTTTTTTATATAAACTGTCTCATGGATCCTCCATTAAAACATAAATGGGAGGCAGGGAAGTTACTTTGAAATCATTATGTCAAATTTATACTTTCTATTTATGAAACTCCAAAGTTGCCTCTATAGGTGGTTATATCTTTTTTCAAAGTGCCTTCCCTCGGAACCATATATGTTCCAAGGAATAGCCGAAAATAACCAATAAACATTATAAATAATAATCCTTGTCCAAATTTACTACTAAAAAAATGTTATAACAAAATTTAGCACTAAAGGCTAGCATTGTATTAAACTACATTTAATCAAATAAAATAAAACTACAGTCATCTATGTCAAAGTTGTTACAAATTTACAGAAAAATGTAACAAATTCACAAAAAAAGTAACAAATTAAGAACTTATAACGTTGATACTGTACCTTGGTCCACATCTTCATCCTCCTCATCATCATCTTCATCTAATACAACCACAGAGTCATCCATGTCATCATCATCATCATCACTAGAAAAAATCAATCTTCAGTTTTAAACCAGAACTAAGAGAACCATTTATAATTCTCTATTGATCAAGATTTTCATAACTTGCCAATGCTGACTGAAGTGCAGGATCAACAACAATATTTTTGAGGGTAAAGGATAATTTGTTTCTTTTCCTTTGGCAATGTTGTATTGTTTAGACAAGAAATGTGTGTCTATTAAGGCTTTCCTAACTATTCTTGTCTTTTTTGTTGTTCTTAAAAATGCCTAGCATCAAGCTTAATTGATGATTTAAATATTTTAACTATATATAGTTTAGAAATTTAAGATTGAATCTCTATCTTAAATAAAGAAATGTCAAATCTGTTCAATGTACTAGTAGAATCTATACAAAGTCCTCAACAGTAAAATGTACAAACCTGATTCCATTTTCTACTTCAATGTCTGATGCTAAATAGTATTGTAATGGATTGGGCCACATATCATCTTTGACCACCTGAAATATACATGATATATATCATTAATTAGTCTTATAAAATTCATTCACATGCAACTAAAAGTTCATTCTTTTTAAGGATTTTGTGACTATAAAAGAAACACAACACTCATAAATGAATTTTTGCACTGTCCAGGAAAATTAGACATAAAAACTTGCTTTTCAAGCATCATCTGGATGACAATCTAATCTTATCTAAACAAATCACTATTTGAAAGTATTTAAAAACAGCTGTTTAATATTCCAAATCAAATAAATCTTTTACAATGTTTTTTATGTGTAGCCACTATGCAAGACAAAATTATCTGAAATTATCCTGTAAAACAAAATTTCTGAAAGTTTTGTTTTATTTCAAATTTATTTCCACTTGACATTTATCATGTTTAAGTAGACGGTTAAAATCACCTGGAAATACACATTTTTTGCTCTTTTGGCTTTGTTAGCCTTAATTAAACATTGCAAAAATTTTTGGGATTAACAGTGTACTTACTTCTGCTATGTCATCAGCTGAGGGATCAGTATTGTCTTCAAACCACTGGAAAAAGCTTCGACTCTGACCTCGTTTTCTTTTCCGATTGTTTCCATTTTGTAATATTTTTGCTGATATGTCCATTCCATTTTTCCACTCAATTTTACTAGATTTTGAAGCTGGATCACCTATTTAATAAGGTTGAATGATTAAGCTCACTCTCCAAGAATTTTTTTAGCATATAACTTTGCTGTACTCCTGATTGTTTAGATAGTGTCATTGTGTATCCCAAAACATACTACAATGTATTTTATGCTTTCTTTTTTGTCATTATATTTTTTCACTTTATTCTTCTCAATCTATCATTATTATACCTAAGACATTCATTGTGTGTAATATATGGGCAATAATTTGGTATTCGGCCTTTGGTTTCTTTTTGTATCCTTTTTTTTAAGTTCTAAAACTTTAACTTTTATTCTGTGGGTTGTGTTGGTGTGAGAATAGTATTAATGGAACAAGTGGGTTTTTCGAGGAAAAATTAATCCATTTTGATTCACCGTTTTCGTGACAGGAAACCAAACAGGAAACAAAACTTTATTTTCTTTATTTTGCACAATTTATTTCAAAAGACATAAATGAACACCATTACTAGTGTTACTTGCTTCATGTTAATATTTAAAATCTATTTTCAATGTTAAATTAAGGTTTTTTTTAAACGCGACAGGAAACCATAAGAAACCGAAAGCATTTCTTTAGTTTTATTTTAATTGGAAAATCAGCTTAAAATAATCTGTACAGTAAACTGATAATGTTACTTATAACTTTGGTTTTTAAATTTAGGACTGTTTTTGATAATTTTTTCCAATAGACAATAAAAACTATGAGAATATAGAAACAAGGGCACTTTAGGATGTCACTATAATAAATTATTTTGGGCGCCGACTTGCATCTACTGATTTTGACTACCAATGTATTTTCTCTTGCTTTTTGTTATAATTCTTATACACTTTTATATGTAGCACATGTGCCTACAAACCCTTCATGCCCTTAGAAACCCAATGCAGTGTGGTAGATAGCTCAGTAACACAATTGCATGGTTAACACTTTGTGCTTATGCGTCACTAACCAGAAAATTCAAGCACTGTAAAAACTGGGAGATCTAGCTAGTGCTACTTATCTTATATAATGTACTTTTCTATAAAGGGCTGTTCCAGAAGTGAATGTATGGGGTGTTGGGAGGCACTTTCTCAGCTCTCACTTTTGATTCAATTGGAAAGATGCAGGACATTTTAAATTTCTTAATTTTATTGAACACAAAACTAAAAGCATGATCCAACAAACATATTAATGTTTTGAACATCCAATATGTGAGTGATGTCCATTTTATCCACAGTATAAGTAGTATCTTGTAACGTCCACCCTGTCCCTTGCTTTTTGTAAAATTTAAAATTGAGAATGGAAATGGGGAATGTGTCAAAGAGACAACAACCCGACCATAGAGCAGACAACAGCTGAAGGCCACCAATAGGTCTTCAATGCAGCGAGAAACTCCCACACCCGGAGGCGTCCTTTAGCTGGCCCCTAAACAAATATGTATACTAGTTCAGTTGCATGTTTTTATATAGATTAGACTGTTGGTTTTCCCGTTTGAATGGTTTTACACTAGTATTTTTGGGGCCCTTTATAGCTTGCTGTTCGGTGTGAGCCAAGGCTCTGTGTTGAAGACCGTACCTTGACCTATATTGGTTTACTTTTATAAATTTTGACTTGGATGGAGAGTTGTTTCATTGGCACTCACACCAAATCTTCTTATATCCAATAAAAGTTTGAATTGTTTTACGTTTGTGATTTTGGGACCTTTTATAGCTGACTATGTGGTATGGGCTTTGCTCATTGTTGAAGGCCGTACGGTGACCTATAGCTCAGCTATAAATTTCTGTGTCATTTGGTCTCTTGTGGAGAGTTGTCTAATTGGCAATCATACCACATCTTCTTTTTTATAAAGACAAGATTCCATATACAAAACATTATTTTGTTGGTGTATAGAAATTCAATGAAATCCTATATTAATTGTTTACACCCATTCATTACAACTGCTGGTAAATTACAATTAAGTACCATGGATTACAGAAATATAACCAAAAACCTCATATACCAAAAAGAATAGCCTAGTTTATTTCACTAAATTTCTTTCCAAAATTTGTGACCACCAATATATAAATCTGATTAAAAAAAAAATTCTGGTAAGTTGTTATTGGGCTCGTTTCTCTGAAGGTCACAAGTTTGATGGTAACTTCTTATCATTCAATACAAATTATGACGGATCTTCAAAGTCACAAGTCCTTAGATTAAACAGAACCCTAGTTCCTTTCAGCAAGGGCAACTGTAAAAAGCTTATTTTACATGTCAACATTAAAGTGACATGTTATTTCATGCAATGTTTTATGGCAAATTTGATATCTAGGTGAACATATTTTCAAAGCAAAATGTTACTTTTAAGTTGAAAAGAAAAGTGTTTTGATATATTGGCCATGCAGGCAGTGAACCGGCACTACTTACCTGAAGGGAAATTACACTTTTGAAAAGCTATGAAATTGTGACGCATACAACTGAACTGGATACAACATTGGCCGTTTCCGTGTATTGATTTATTACTGGCATACTTATGCATTTAGATTTGCATCTCTGGTTAAAGTCTGTCTTAAATGTAATAGTATTACTATTAAACTCCTAAATATGTGTTTGTTTTGAAAAAAATTAGTGCAATTTATTCAGAAATTTCAATGTTTTCTTTATTGATACAGGATACCATAATCGTTGTATCTTGATATTTTAGCCAAAAAAATGTATTTATTGGTTTTGAAATTCCAGTTTTATACAATTAATTCCAATGTCAAATTCCTATTAATCCAGTAAAGTAAAAAACTTTTAACTTGGAATTAAAATCTTATAATAGGCATCATGTGCTATCTGTGACCTGTACACCATCTACATGGTTTCCACATATTTTTTTGATAACCTTCTTTAGTGGGCTAAAATCGATAAAGTACTTCCTTTCAAGTCATGCATGGTAAAAGTTTACTTCTCCTTTGACAATATTATTGCATTTTTGAAAAGTGTTTGCAGAATATGATTAAAATTAAACAAAAAAAAAAAAATTTGTGACAAAGATACCAACTCTGTACATTCCAAGTGTAACGGTATATCAACATGTATTTTTTTTAAATTAACTTTATTTACCTAAAATATCAAGTACAATTTACTGCTAAAGCAAAATCAATTCAACGAGCATCGGCAGAATGATAAGAAACATAATGTTGATCGAATTTTCCAAGGACCCTTTTCATCTTTATCCGGAAACAAAGTGTGTTGTAACGTCCCATCTAATAAGAAATCGATTTTGTCAAGCCATTGGGCATTTATTTTCACTCAAGATCGTAGGTAACATTATGCACATAGGAAAAATAATAGATCCCCAGCGCGATCTCTTTGAAAATTGTATTTTCCCTTTTTAAACAATATGAAAACAGTCTACATAATATGCTTGCTACTATCCCGTTGGAAACAAAAACGATGCTTAGACCTAATATTTCATATACCCGGCCGTAAGCGCTTAATCACATGTTAGCCACACGTTTACGTATGACCGGAAATGATTTGGACTGAACGACAAAAACAATTTTAATAAAAAAAAGTAAATAACTGGACTTCTGTTTCGTGTGAAATGTAACGCATAACGATAACGTCATTTTCTAACTTAATTATTACGAAGAACAAAACTAGAATGTAAATAATCAATGATTTACCTGTTTGAACATCTCGCAAGAGTTCATATTTGCATATTGTTATGAATATTTCAAGTACAATAAAGCAGACTACACCATCTAAAATTTGCGTTACGAAATCAGAAACCAAAGTATCGCTACTTTTCTTACACCTGCTACAAAAATACTTAAAGTTCTCGGCAATTTCTTCTGACTATTCTTTTTGATCGATGTTCTTTATTATTTGAAAGCAAGAGTTACTATTTTGCAGGCGATGATTATCTTTAAATCGGGCAGCGTTACGCACTTCGGAAGCGAAAATAACGGTAAGAAACGACATACAACAGTGGCCTGATAAACTTAAACATTTGTTTATTTCAAATTCTCTCTAGGGGAGATTAGAAAGCACCTATATTTTAATAGAAATCATAGCATTTGATGGTGGAGCAACAATTTCTCTCAACAAAATACAATATTTTATCACTTTTCTATCATTATCGGAAACGGTCCCAATACCAAATTATTGCCCATATATGTTGTTTGTTATGAATCGTTACTTTGATCAGCATTGGGGGAAATGATCAGCTCAATAAAATATCATGCATCATACTGGTAATAAAGGATTAATCATATGATGTTGATTACTGTCTCATTGATATTTACCCTGTATATATCTATATTATAAGTCTAAAAAGTTATGGCAAATGGTCATCCTTTCAAGGAAGTAAGCTACTTTTGATTGGCACATATAATAACATTTAAAGTAGTGTTTTTTCATCTTTTTCTGCTTCAATATTCTTAAAGAGATACAAACCTGTTGTGGCTAAGTGGAATTCCTTCACAAGAACTGTGTTACTGAAGTATGGATTTGAAGCAAAGATAAAACTGATTTTATATCCTGATTTGATATCCTCAAATTCTTCTACTTCTAACTGAAAATAAAAACATATCTTTAATATTAAATCTGAAGATAAATATCTACATAAATATGAAGTTGTTATTTTTAATTTCTTTGTTGGTTCAGCAGTGTTCACTAAGCAAACCTTTGCAGTGGTGAATGTGTCTTGACCATAATGTCTTTATTTGAAATATTACAAAACAATATCAAATGAAGGAATAACTAAGTATAAAATAAAATAAACTATCCACAATCTGCCATTACCAACAAATTCTACAAATACAAATACTGTAAATTCACAAATTATTACAAGGTTTTCATTAAGTCAAATAATGTGACTGGGCAAGTATTGTAAACTTGCATTCTGATATATGATTCATATATATACATGTATGTATGGAGATTTTTTCGGAAATCACAATAACTAATCACACATTTTTGCCCATTCTTCAAAATTGCAATAATAAATGCACACAATAATTTCTGAATTTACAGTAAATAAATGGGGACTGTGTCCATGGGAAACAGATGATGCCCCTACTTGCATATAACGTTATAAAGGGACATAACTCATTGATCTGTGTTTTGTGGTAATAAGCATTGTGTATAAGTTTCATAACATTTGGTTGAGGCAAACTAAAGTTAGAGAACAGAAACCAATTTTAGGAAGTACGGACGGATGGATGGACATACAGACAGACAAGGGTAAAACTTAATGCCCTCTCCGCTACAGTGAGGGCATAAAAATACCAATATATATTATTAATATATGATATCAGACAACTACAGACTAGGTCCTGACTTATGTGGTTTAGTTAAACTACTTTATTTGACTCCCTATACTACAGACTAGGTTCTGACTTATGTGGTATAGTTAAACTACTTTATTTGACTCCCTATACTACAGACTAGGTTCTGACTTATGTGGTATAGTTAAACTACTTTATTTGACTCCCTATACTACAGACTAGGTTCTGACTTATGTGGTATAGTTAAACTACTTATTTTGACTCCCTATACTACAGACTAGGTTCCTGACTTATGTGGTATAGTTAAACTACTTTATTTGACTCCCTATACTACAGACTAGGTTCTGACTTATGTGGTATAGTTAAACTACTTATTTTGACTCCCTATACTACAGACTAGGTTCCTGACTTATGTGGTATAGTTAAACTACTTTATTTGACTCCCTATACTACAGACTAGGTTCTGACTTATGTGGTATAGTTAAACTACTTATTTTGACTCCCTATACTACAGACTAGGTTCCTGACTTATGTGGTATAGTTAAACTACTTTATTTGACTCCCTATACTACAGACTAGGTTCTGACTTATGTGGTATAGTTAAACTACTTTATTTGACTCCCTATACTACAGACTCAGTTCTGACTTATGTGGTATAGTTAAACTACTTTTTTTTGACTCCCTATATTTCACCAACACATGTTATTTGACAATTTCAATTTCTTTTAAAATAAAACTTACTTTGCTTAAATAATGGAGGCAATCTTCTTCTACGTCTTCTAGTACAGCAGAAATCTGTGGATGATTTACAAACTGAAAAACTGTTAAGGAATAAATTACCAAGTTGTTTAGAAAGATATGTAAAGAATGTTGTTTATATATGTATAACAGATTGTATTTGGTCAAGAACTGTTCAGTTTTTTATGTGTAACTGGCCAGGAATAATGTATAAATAATGAAAATTGAACCCCATGTGTGCAATATGATGCCCAACTTGGATGTGTGTCATCTGACACACTCAAGAGTTTTATGGCTGGACATATATACATATCTTTCTGATTTTTTGTGTTGCCATACAATAATCTTGCTGCTGCTTCATTGCAATGGGACAACTGGTATTTCAGCAAGTTAAGAAACATCTCTAACCAAGCAGAACAATACAAGAACAAAACATGCAGATGAACACATAAGAAATTAATTTGATTAAATCAATTAACATGATTAAGACTTTTGTTGTGGCAACAAAGGTAAAAAATATGATATTGGTTGGAGCAGTCAAATCTAATTATTTTTATCATTGTTGACACCTTTTTGATCAAATCCAATTACAGTTAATGGAATCAACTAAATTAACCATCTAGAATATATTTTTACATTTAATATGGATGATTATTTTCATAGTCCTAATATTAATTTGATCTTTTATATTTAATTTAATCACATTTTTGATCTTGTGGTAGCATGCTCACTTCAGGTGTTGAAGGTTGTGTGTTCAATCCCTGACAAGGTCACGGTTGTGTGTTCAATCCCTGACAAGGTCACACCAAACTTGAAAATTGGTATTTGCTACATCTTTGCTAAATACTTGGCATATATATGAATAAGAGCAAAGAATGGTTAGCTTTAAGTCAGAATAATGAGTCTGGAATTCAAGGGTATGAAACAGTCAAATTTGCCTGTCATGACTGAAACTGAAAACTATTTGTCCTTAACAGCAGATTGGGATTTAGGTCAAATCTTTTTTTTTACAGAAATAATTTGTCATTTTATTGAGATCTGGTTTCTAAATCGCCATTTAGCACTTGTTTTTGTTTTGTCATCCTCTTCCGGTTATAAAACAGCCACTCCAGAGTATATAGTATGATAATCCTGAGGTCCTAATAACCATAATAATGCCACCTGGAAATATTGGCTAATGATTGCTAATCACTTTTTACCTGTGTTTATACACCTGTCAGTGATCCCAATCTCGGAACTAATATAAAGAAATCAAAATTCCATGACAACTTTCTTCATTATTCAATTACTTTTGACAAAGACAATCATCAATTATGATTTGAAAATTAAAACTTGAAAATATTTACGTAGAAAAGGTATTTTTCAAGAGTCACATGTGTGCTTTATTTACTATGTAATATGCCTGCGTGAAATTGTCTTCACCAGATATGCTAGATTAGACACTTAATCATAAAATGCTAAATTATTTCATGCTAAATTAAACAAGTGCAACTATTGTCTGTTATATTCAAATACTTTTAACATGTTTAAAGGTACTAAAATTAATAAAATGCTCCGCAGGGCGCAGCTTGATACGACCGCAGAGGTCGAACCCTGAACAGGTGGGGCAAGTATGGACACAACATTCAAGCTTGATACAGCTCTGAATTTGGATTGTGATTAAATATTTGGCACAGCATAGGTTTCTGACACAGAATGAATGTGGTCTAATAACTTAAAACTTTTAAATTGGACATTCACCTATTATGGTCCAATATCCAAAATCTAAATACATGGTTAGATTCAGCATATCAAAGAACCCCAAGAATTCAATTTTTGATGAAATCAAACAAAGTTTAATTTTGGACCCTTTTGACCTCAATGTGGACAAAGTTGATAATGGGGCCCAAAAATCAAAAATCTAAATACATGGTTAGATTCAGCATATCAAAGAACCCCATATATTAAATTTTTGTTGAAATCAAACAAACTTTAATTTTGGAACCCGATTTGGACCAACTTGAAAACTGGGCCCATAATCAAATATCTAAATACATGTTTAGATTCAGCATATCAAAGAACCCTAAGAATTAAATTTTTGTTAAAATCAAACTAAGTTTAATTTTGGACCCTTTGGACCTTAATCATGTTAATGTAGACCAATTTGAAAATGGAACCAAAAATTAAGAATCTAAATACACGGTTAGATTCAGCATATCAAAGAACCCCAATAATTCAATTTTTGATGAAATCAAACAAAGTTTAATTTTGGACCCTTTGGACCTCAATGTGGACCAATTTAAAAACAGGGCCCAAAATCCAAAAACTTAATACACGGTTAGAATCAGCATATTAAAGAACCCCAAGAATTCAAGAATAAAACCTCATTGAAATTGGTCAAGAAATAAGCAATTTATACGAAGTATCTTCTTTTGCACAATACTGTGCAATTGAATATTTCTTGCTATTGCGCAATACTGTACAATTGACAATTTCTTGCTATTGCGCAATATTGTGCTATTGGATATTTCTTGCTATTGCACAATACTGTGCAATTGAAGATTTCTTGCTATTACGCAATACTGTACAATTGACAATTTCTTGCTATTGCGCAATATTGTGCTATTGGATATTTCTTGCTATTGCACAATACTGTGCAATTGAATATTTCTTGCTATTGCGCAATACTGTACAATTGACAATTTCTTGCTATTGCGCAATATTGTGCTATTGGATATTTCTTGCTATTGCACAACACTGTGCAATTGAAGATTTCTTGCTATTGCGCAATACTGTACAATTGACAATTTCTTGCTATTGTGCAATACTGTGCAATTGAAAATTTCTTGCTATTGCACAATACTTATTATATAATAATTTACACATCCTGTTTGGTGTGTATCTCCTACCATATCATTATTATTTGCTTTTAAATATAAAACAGAAATAACCAACTTAAAATGGAATATTTTAAAAGAAAAAAAAAGGAAAAAAAGAAAAAAAAGGAAAAACAAAAAAAACCCCCCCCCCAAATTTTTTGAACCCCCTTATGATTCATCACCCCCAAACTCAAACCCAGCCTTCCCTTTGTGGTATGGTACCTTGCAGTACAATTTCAGAGAGATCCATACACTTGAACACAAGTTATTGTCTGGAAACTAGAAAAATGCTTATTTTTGGCCCCTTCTTGGCCCCTTATTCCTAAACATTTTGGGCAATTACCCCCAAACTCAATTCAAGCTTTCCCTTTGTGATATGAAACCTTGTAGTACAATTTCAGAAAGAACAATACACTTACACACAAGTTATTATCATGAAACTAGAAAAATGCTTGTTTTTTCCCCTTTTTTGGCCCCTAATTCCTAATATTTTGAGGCAATTACCCCCAAAATCAATCCCAGCATTCCCTGTGTGATATGGAACCTTGTGGTACAATTTCAAAGAGATCCATACACTTGAACACAAATTATTGTCTGGAAACTAGAAAAATGCTTATTTTTGGCCCCTTTTTGGCCCCCAATTCCTAAACGTTTCAGGCAATTACCCCCAAACTCAATTCCAGCTTTCCCTTTGTGATATGGAACCTTGTAGTACAATTTCAGAAATATCCAAACACTTACACACAAGTTATTGTCATGAAACTAGAAAAATGCTTGTTTTTTGCCCCTTTTTTGGCCCCTAATTCCTAAAATTTTGAGGCAATTACCCCCAAAATCAATTACAGCCTTCCCTTTGTGATATGGAACCTTGTGGTACAATGTCAGAGAGATCCATACACTTACACACAAGTTATTGTCTGGAAGTTACAAAAATGCTTATTTTTGGCCCCTTTTTGGCCCCTAATTCCTTAACTGTTGGTACCATAACCCCTAAAATCAATCCCAACCTTCCTTTTGTGGTATTGAACCTTATGGTAAAATTTCATGGAGATCCATTCACTTAAACTAAAGTTAGAGTGCGAAAACCAATGTGTCTTCGGACGACGCCGGACGACGCAAGACGACGACAACGACGACGCCAACGTCATACCAATATACGACCAAAAAATTTTCAATTTTTGCGGTCGTATAAAAACCTCAAACAATTCAAGACTTTAAATTAATCCTCATTGAAATTGGTTAAAAATTTTGTATTTATTTTCAATTGAAGATTTCTTGCTGTTGTGCAATTAATACTTTGCTGTCGCGCAATACTTAGTAAATCTGTTTACAAACTAAATATAATAATTTACACATCCTGTTTGGTGTGTATCTCCTACCATATCAGTATTTGTTGTTACTTTATATAGATCAGAAATAATTTATGTCAGAACCAGCTTAGCCAGTATTAGAAAAGTCTTGTTTTTGGTCCCTACAATGTATTTGGCCTCTAAGTTTCCTAAAGAATTAAAGCCACAACCCACAAAATCAACCCTAACCTTCTGTGTGTGGTATGGAACCTTATGGTACAATTTCATAGAGATTCAATGACTAATACTTAAGTATTTGTCCAGAAACCAGAAAAACGTTGTTTCTCCCCCCCCTCCTTTTTGCCCCTTATTCCTGAATGGTTTGAGCCATAACCCCCAGTGTCAAACCAAACCTTACGTTTGTGGTATGGAACTATGTGTTTCAATTTCATAGCAATCCGTAGACGAATAATTAAGTAATTGTCCATTAACCAGAAAAACCTTGTTTTCCCCCCTTTTTTTTGCCCTTAATTCCTGAAAGGTTTGGGCCATAACCCCCAAAGTCAATCCCAACCTTCCCTTTGTGGTATGGAACCTTGTGGTACAATTTCATAGAGATCCATACACTTATACACAAGTTATTGTCCAGAAACTAGAAAAATGCCTTTTTGGGCCCCCTTTTGACCCCTAATTCCTAAACAGTTGGGACCATAACCCCCAAAATCAATCCCAACCTTCCTTTTGTTCTACTGAACCTTGTGCTTAAATTTCATAGAGATCCATTCACTCATACTAAAGTTACTGTCCAGAAACCGAATGTCTTCAGACGACGACATGATAGCAATATACAAACGCAAATTTTTTGCGGTCGTATATAAACTTAACTTTTAACCACTGAACAATGAAAATGAGGTCAAGGTCAGATGACACCTGCCAGTTTGACATGTACACCTTACAATCATTCCATACGTCAAATATAGTCAACCAATTGCTTATAGTATCTGAGATATGGACTTGACCACCAAAACTTAATCTTGTTCACTGATCCATCAAATGAGGTCGAGGTCATGTGAAAACAGTCTGACAGGCATGAGGACCTTGCAAGGTACACACATACCAAATATAGTTATCCTATTACTGATAATAAGAGAGAAATTAAGATTACAAAAAATCTTAACTTTTTTTCAAGTAATCACTGAAAGAGGGAAACTTCATAACATAAGGCATCTATATACAAAGTATGAAGCATCCAGGTCTTCTACTTTCTAAAATGTTAAGCTTTTAAGTAGTTAGTTAATGCTGCCATCATTGCCCGATCACTACCCCTTTGTCTCGCTTTTTGCAACAGAAGTGGCAGGCTCAACAAACACAAGTCTACATAGCACATGTTTATTAGGTGCATTACCATGAGGGTCTGGATGGGGTTTACAGAATGGAGAATAGTGGACCAATCCTACAGAAAAATGGGCTGAAAAAATAATGAGAAAAATAGGCCAAAAAATAAAAGTACAGAATAATGGGGTGCTAAAATATAAAGAATACAGAAATGAAGGACCCAACATCCAGACCCTCCAGGGCTAACACTAGCAGGCGACTGGGGCAACAAATTCGCTTTCCCGTCCGTCATTTCGCTTTGCTCGACCGCCAAAAGCGAAATCTAGTCGCCCTGTTGTTCATGATACTCACTTTCAGTCGCTTTCGTCATCGACAATATTCAACATTTACCAAATCGATGAAACAGCAATTTTTCATTTAAAAGTAAAGAAATTCAAAGACATAAACGATTTATTTTCTTTAGAAAAGAGGTTAAAACATTGATTTTAAAGTTGGTTGCATGTTATTTTCATAAAGACAAATTTTTTATCACTTCAGGTACTTGTTACTGAGAGCGTACATCAAATCATTCTAACTTTCGGAAAAATAAGTTTGTTACTTCATTAGAACGTGATGAAATTTGCCAGAAGTAAATTTGTTATCCTTATATTGCATTAAAAACGTCAAATTATTGGGCAAATTATTGTACAACTATGGATCGGAGTCGGGATTTCATTGGAAACGGACCAGCTATGACCAAATTCGGATTCTTGTGATAATGACTACGGACGCATGAATGGCACAGCTGATAGAGAAAATTGATCCCAAAAGGAAAAATTAAGCATTCCACAAGCATTAACATACTTTTGGTTAGAGCTACTTGATTAATGTATATATTTCCATGTATATGCATTGTTTCAATTTATAAATTAAAGTTGCTCAACACTGGGACTATTACACTTATATAATTATACCATGCCCAAGCTTAACTGTGTTTAATAAAACTGTTAAATTTATATATCTTTTTAATGAGAAATACTTAATTTCATAAACATGATAACAGAGTAGTTTTTAATTGAATTTTAATTGATATAACAACTTTCTTCTCCTTTTTGATATAAAAAAAAAAATCTTTTTTATTTATTTAATTGTTTTTTTCTGACAAGAGGACTACTATGATTGTGAAACTAGATACATGTATGATAAAATTTGACAACTTTGAATTTGAACTGTTAACATGGTTACTTTAATTGTATACCCAGGTACAAATTGAACAATATAAAAAAAAATAAGATACATATGGCCCTCTGTCATGTCTGTATTATAAAGTAAAAACCAAACATTGTAGCGCCGCGGGCGAACGAGAACTTCTCTTTCAAATCTCACCACTTCTCCTCTCAGTTTCAAAAAGAGAAGTCACTTCTCCCTATGATTTTGAAGTAGTGTGAGCCCTGCCCTCTACCATGTTTGGCGTTGTTGTACATCATACTTTACCAAACACACACAAGATCAAAGGGGCCTATCCGTTAAAAACAATTATCTTTCAAGTTTTCTTTTTAAACCCTTCATTATTTTTACTCCTACAAATGTACCAAGCTGGCTGCTTGTATTTTACTTTTCACCAAAGCTAGTTATAACAGCATTTATGATTTTCAAACACATTACAAGCATACCTGCCAACTTTTGAAAGTCCCCATGGGGGATTTTGTGCGCGACAACAATTCTTTGCGACATATTTTGTGCATGCTGTTTTGTGGTATAGAAAAAGTGTCATATTTGTATGATGTCAGATGAGCTTACAAGCCTTTTTCTTAAGGTTATTAGCATGATTCTAGTTATTATTAATATATCAGTAGAAAAGATGAATCTGTAGCTAGAAGACCAGGATTTATTTTCTTGTGTTAGGATATTAAATGATTGTTGAAGTTTAAAATTTAAAATTATGCACAAAGAAGGACTTTTATCAGGTTGGGAACAACACCCCAAATGAGGGATAACCCCTCAATGTAAGGATATTAAAAACCAATTTTAAGTACAAATAAGCACCTATCTATATTATTTGAAGAAACTTTTCCTAAAGAATTATACATCTATCTGGTATTATATGGTCAAAACATGTCCAAGAATTTTGTATTGTTCCTGGATTTTTATCTTCTTTATTATAAAAAATAATTGGACCCCTCATTTAGAAAAGAATTTAAAGTTGATCCAAATATAATGAATTTTGTAACAAGAATAAATAAATATATAATTTTATGGGGCAATAATACTCCCAAATGTTGTTTCTTGAAAATAAAACTTGGAAATATGCTAATAAATATATAATTTTATGGGACAATAATACTCCCAAATGTTGTTTCGTGAAAATAAGACTATTTTCGTAAAATTTGATCCAATAGTGTTTTTTTTTCTCAAAATTATCAACAAATGTGGCGATTTTTTCTTATTGATACCCGAAGCTAGCTGTGCTGGTACATGTACTATCATTTTATCTTGTAAAACTTGGAAATGTGCGAATAAATATTCAATTGTATGGGGCTATATTACTCTCAGATGTAATGCTGTGAAAATAAGACCAGTTTCATAAAATTTGACCCAACAGTTATTTCTAAAAATATCAACAAAGGTGACTATTATTTTGTTATTTATACACAAAGCCAGCTATGCTCTAATTTTATCAATCTGTTTCGTCAAAACTAGAAATTTACAAATAAATATGTCATATTATGGGGATATATATTACTCCCAATTTATTTTTTTTATTTTTTTTTTTTTTTTTATTAAACTGGCTAAATATTGAAATTGTTCATGGACAAATTTCCTTATATCAGTCCTTCATTTTTGTGCACTATGAAATTTATAGTCTGCATTTTGTTAGGCAATTTATTCATTTTTCATTCTGTTTATGGCAAAGTTGTTTATTTTCTCCTATAAAGACTTTAAGTCATTGTTTTTTCTTCTTTTTAGGGTGCCAAAGATGAACGAATGCAGTAAATTTTCAAAAGGAGTAAAATTTTCCTAGGAAACCTTCTGCTGGTCGTAATATTATGAATGAGCTTCATGCATCTGTTGTCGTTTCAGACTACGCTTCTCATTCAAAATACGAACCTAATTCATTTTTAAATTAAAATCGTATTGAAGACATTTCAATGGTGACTGCAAAAGGTATATATATATATTTGATAATAAAAGATTTTATTTACATCAAGGATTTGTATATGTATACACATAAACAATCTTACTTTTAAACTGCAATCTCTTTACCCCAGAATAAAAAGACAAAAACCACTACAAATGATTAAAAGACAAAAACCACTACAAATGATTAAAAGACAAAAACCACTACAAATGATTAAAAGACAAAAACCACTACAAATGATTAAAAGACAAAAACCACTACAAATGATTAAAAGACAAAAACCACTACAAATGATTGTCTCGTGGAAATAAGGTTGTAAAATACTTTTTAAATAGTGTCTTCCATGTTGCTTTGATGTATGACCTCGGCTCCAACTTCAATGTTGTTTTTTTTTTTATATATTTTTTGCTGCTTCAAGGACACACATATCCATCTATGTATGCAGTATTGCCAATTGTTTTTATTGGTGGGTCTCTCGCTTACGTCTTCGTCACTTTCACTATCAAAAAAGAGTTCTTTATCAGTTTATTCAACTAGGAGTATATCTAAGTCGTAACTATTAAGATTGTCATCCCACGAAAAAATAAAATGCTTCGCTGGGGCGCAGCTTGATACGACCGCAGAGGTCGAACCCTGAACAGTTGGGGCAAGTATGGACACAAAATTCAAGCTTGATACAGCTATGACTTTGGATTGTCATTAAATATTTGACACAGCATAGGTTTCTGACACAGGATGAATGTGGTGTAAGAACTGGAAAAAATTTAATTTACCTATTATGGTGGAATATCCATAAACTAAATTGTTTGTTAATTTCAATATATCAAAGAATATGTAGAATTCAATGTTTGATGTAATGTAATAAAGTTGAAATTTGGACCGTTTTTGTTCAATGTGGACCAATTTGGTAACATGTATAAATAATCAAAAATCTAAATACATGGGAGCCCATTTAAATACATCATAAAGGTATTAAAATAGAAAGTGACATCATAGTCATGGCTAAAAATAAACAAAAATCCTTAATCAGCAACATTTAAAGTAATATCTAAAAATAAAATTCCTTTGTAACCATAAAAGCCCATTTAAATACATCATAAAGATATTAAAATAGAAAATGACATCATAGTCATGGCTAAACACAGCAAAAAACCCTTAATCAGCATCATTTAACAGTAATATCTAAAAATGGAAATTACATCATAAAGGTATTAAAATAGAAAATGACATCATAGTCATGGCTAAAAATAAACAAAATCCTTAATCAGCATCAGCAACATTTTATAGTAATATCTAAAAATAAAATTCCTTTGTAACCATAAAAGCCCATTTAAATACATCATAACAGATATTAAAATAGAAAATGACATCATAGTCATGGCTAAACATAGCAAAAACCTTAATCAGCATCATTTAACAGTAATATCTAAAAATAAAAATTTCTTTGCAACCATAAAAGTAAAAAAGAAAATGACATCATAATCATAGCTAAAAATAAACAAAAATTTTTTTTATTGGCAAATTTTAAATGGAGTTTATTATACTAAAACAATAAATTTGCAACCATAAACATGATAAAACCCCATTTAAACACATCATAAAAGTATTAAATAATTCAACTACATCATAAGGCTATAAAAATAGAAAATGACTTCATAGTCAAGGCTAAAGGTAAACAAAAAACCTTCATCAGCAAAATTTTATATTGGCAAATTTCCAATGAAGTTTATTACACTAAAATTGTTGGCAAATTTCCAATGCATTTATTAACAATAAAGTTATTGGCAAATTTCCAATTTACATAATTTAAAAGCAGTGTAGATGAGATATTTAAATGAGTTTGAATTACCAACCTTACACTGCTTTTAAATAATGTTCTTTACTCAATTATTTGTCTATTAAAATGGAAACCCTTGTTTTTTAACCTTTTTTCCCCTTATTCCTTAAACATTAGAGCCATAACCACCCCCCCCCCCCCCCCCCCCCCAAAGCCAATTATTACTTTCCAATGTAACTTAAATTTCCAATATACATAATTTTAAATTTCAATTCCTCATGATATATAACCGTATCATTATTATTTTCTTTCATATATAAATCTGAAACAACCATCTTTAAATGGAAAATTTTAAAGAAAAAAAAAGGAAAAAAAAAAATCCTACCTCCCACACATTTTTTCAACCCCCTTTTGATTCATCATCCCCCACCTCAATCACAACCTTCAATTTGTGGTATGGTACATTGCAATACAATTTCACAGAGATCCATACACTTGAACACAAGTTTTTGTTGCAAACTAAAAAAATCCTTATTTTTGACCAATATTTGGCCCCTTATTCATAAATGTTTGAGCAATTAACCCCAAAACTCAATTCCTACTTTCTCTTCGTGATAAAAAATAACTAACTTAAAATGTAAATTTTAAACAAAAAAAAAAGGAAAAAAAAAATTACCCCTTTTTTGACCCCCGCCCCCCTTATGATTCATCACCCCCACCCCCCTTTCCCCCCAAACCAAGCTCAATAACAGCCTTGCCTTTGTGGTATGGTACCTTGTAATACAATTTTAGAGAGATCCATACACTTGAACACAAGTTATTGTCTAGAAACTAAAAAATGCTTATTTTAAACCCCTTTTTAGGCCCCTTATTACTAAACGTTTTGGGCAATTACCACAACACTCAATTCCAGCTTTCCCTTTGTGAAATGGAACCTTGTAGTAAAATTTCAGAAAGATCCATACACTTACACACAAGTTATTGTCATGAAACTAGAAAAATGCTTGTTTTTTGCCCCCTTTTGGCCCCTTATTCCTAAAATTTTGAGGCAATTAACCCCAAAATCAATCCCAGCATTGACCCTTTGTGATATGGAATCTTGTGGTACAATGTCAAAGAGATCCATATGCTAACACACAAGTTATGTCTGGAAGTTACAAAAATGCTTATTTTCGGCCCCTTTTTGGCCCCTAATTCCTTAACTGTTGGTACCATAACCCCCAAAATCAATCCCCACCTTCCTATTGTGGTATTGAACCTTATGGTAAAATTTCATAGAGATCCATTCACTTAAACTAAAGTTAGAGTGCGAAAACCATTGTGTATTCGGACGACGACGCCGGACGACGACGACGACGACGACGACGACGCCAACGTCATACCAATATACGACCTCAAAATTTTTTTGCGGTCGTATAAAAATCAGAATTTTTCATATTGCGTGCACATGAATGAAGCTTTATTTAAATGAGAAATTAATTGTAATTTTCTTAAATATTAATTCTTAATACACACTTCGAACATGAAGAAACCATAAATTTACCAACAATCATTTAAAAAAACAACTCAATGCAAGCCAATTATGAAACTGTCAAACAACACTTAGAAATCAAACATTTACCGACAATCCTAAAGAAAAAACTCAATGCAAGCCCAATTAATGATGAATATAAAAATAAACAAAATTTTAATAATTTATAAATATCAACAGTCAGGGGACTTACTTAAATGAGTGATTTTCTAAATCACTGATTCAAGTAACATTATGTCTATAAAGGTTGGAAGTAAGAGTTGTCTTTCTTTAATAATCACCTATTTAAGTAGCACAAATTTTAAAATCACTTGACTAAGTGATTTAATTTTATTGTAGCTTTAAATATAGAATACTAATGATCCAGGGACTAATTATGTTGCTAAAATTATCAGAACCAACATCTGTGTTGATAGGATGATCGGGTCATGTCAGGTGATGACCTTGTACAAAATCTAGGATAATGACATAAAAATCACTTGTTTAAGTATCATACCTCAATTTCCTTCCAAAAAATCACTTCTTTAAGTATCATTATTTTAATAACCCCCACTAATTTCAACACCCCCGAACAGTGAAATTTTGATCGCGAACAGTAGAATTTTATTACATAATCTATAAGATGAAACCTTGAATTTTACAGGAAAAATACTCCCACTGCTGGGAAAAATCTGTTAAGAAAGTATCAGTTCATTTTGTAAATCCATTTTTATAGCATTTTTTCAACCAAAACAGAATTTGCAGCTAAATGATTGCATCAAAGGCATAAACCTTGCTGCTAAAAGGAAGCAAAAAGTTCATTTTTTTCAATTTTACTAATGAAAAGATATTATCTAAACCTATGTGTTTAAAATTTTGGAAAACTACAAAATCACAATTTGTGACAAAACTTTGAATTTGCTACTTAAATAAGTGATTTAAAAATCACTTATTTCAATAAGTCCCCCGACTGATCAAGAATAAAAGACAAAGCCCATCATGATTAACAATTAATTAACAAATTAAGTTTTTTTTCCACATTCATTAATTTTACATTTTGTGAATTGTATTTTTGGAAAGAGTGTGGACACCTGTGGTGTAACAATTTCTTGTTTACAAGGTGTCAATTAAAACTCATAATTTATAACATGATCGTGATTTACCTGGTCATCGAATAATTCAAACCTAATATACATGTCACACTGTGAAATTATGTCTCCGAGACAGGTGTATATTCAATAGCAACCCATTATGAAACTATCAAATAAAATGAACTCTGATACAATTTATCAAGTGTTAACTATTTAATATCAATTTTGTTGAATACAATATCAAATTATGTCTCTTTTTCAATAATACAAATCTAAAATCAAAATTACATTAAAATAAATAATTATATACGAACTCAAATTATTTAATTAATTATTATAAATTTAACACTGAAACAATTTATGTTATGCTTATATATATAATTAAACATTCGTCCAGTACTTTTGATACTTTTAATAATGACTTTATTACCTAAGGAGATCTCACGAGGTTTCACTAGTGGCCGCATGTTTTTACGGGATTTCGCCGAGTTGCAAATCTCTTGTATTATATGTCTCTGCATGAATGCAGGTTAAAAACCAGACTCCAAATGTTTCACAAAGTCACCAACAATAAAATTGCAATACCATCGCAAGATATACTTGTAAAAAGCCAGTCTAAAACAAGATCTACCCATCAACAAACATACAGACAACTTCAATGTAACAAAGACAGCTTTTAATTTTCATTCTTCAGCCAAACAATCAAAAAATGGAACAAATTACCACCAGATATCTCAAACCAAAGCTCTACAGACAACTTTAAGGATGCACTCACTCATGAGGTGCTCCTTAAAACATTCTCTCACTTAACCTAAATGTGCTTATTGTTTTTATCTTAGAAAAAAATATATATATATATAAAAAATGTAAAAATTAAAAACTTATAAAAATTGTAAATTTCATAAATAAATAAAAGAAAAAATAGAAATTAACTCAAAACGACCTCATACAGGCATGCGCCGGAAAGTAATCCTCAAAAAGTTGATGGTATTCCATAACTAAAGAAGAAGAAGAATGAATTATGGAAAAACAACCTGTTACCATTATGTATTAAAGTTCTATTTCAGTTTTGTAAAAGGATACTGCTGTAACCCAAAAATTTGGTATGTTCTTTATTAGCTCATTCCTTTTCTCATAATGTGGTTTCCTTAGCTTGTTATATTTTTGCTCTACTTGAAGAATTTCTTCGCTAGCCTTCTCATTCAGGGCATCGATTTCGTTCTGACAACCATCAATATCTTCCAGTGCTTTTTGTCTATAAAAATCAAGGCTTTGTTCTACGTCATTGACATCGTCTGACAAGGTATCTGAGAGTTTTTGTACTTTGGCAAGTGGTTGGACAGACTCATTAGAATTAGCCATGTTGCAATTTTTCAACCTTTCTTACTTTGTTTATGTATACACTAAATATTTGAATATGTTCCTATTTTGCGCGAATGCGAATGGAATACACAAATCTTTAATTTTGTGAGATTCATTACGATTGGATAATATTGTAAACCGGATGGTGTTTTCCCAAATATTAACTAATCAACAACAGTTTAACAAAATCATGGTTTTTATGGGAGATAACTCTTTACCTTACTCTGAAAGGCATCAAAATGGCCGACTACGACCCAGAAAGAAATGATGAAAACAGTGACAATATCTTTGAAATCTTGCAAAAACAAAACATTGCTCAAGTGACAACCCAAGCATTAGAAGGGATTAAACACGAAAACACAAATGGAAATATTCTAAATGCAAAGAAATCGAAAGTTTTTAGAAATCTACCAGGTCTGCAGGTTGCACATGTTGTGAAGGAAGAAACAAATAACGAAGAGACATCATCAGATCCAAAGAGACCGCGTTTAACTGGTCTTCCTGTTACAAATACACCAGACACTTGTCCTAGTCCAGACACTGGTAAGAGGAGGAGGATACAGCACGATTACAGACGACTATCTAACTCTGGGTACTTAGATGATTATGTCAGTGGTAGGGAAAGGAGATTCTCCTCAGCAAGTGATAATTCAGATCTAAGTATGTCACCATCACCACCAAAATTGAAGACACCTGTGTCACCAAGTATAAAACTGGTTGCACCAAGTGATTTGTCGCAGAATAAAGGTACTGTTGACTGTTGTTCTGTACAATAATCAGATAGCATTGTTTTTTCTATAAGGTTAATCTCTAAATTGAAGACAGCTGGTATTACATATGAAAGATATCATTAATGTTAGCTTTGGTATAATCTGGAAATGTAGTTTCTATGCATATTGTTAATATGTATGTTCATGTACATGTATGCAGTGTTACTTATAGCAGTTAAGTACATGTACAAAATGTACATACATGTAACCCTATTCATGAAGTTATTATAAATACAGAAAATTTCAGGTCATTATAATTGTATAAAAAATACATGAGTTACAATGTATCTCATCTTATCTTTGTTAGGTTGGTGTCCCCTGAAATAACACATTGGTCAGGGATCTCCATGGATGAACATTTAATGATGGGGGGGACTTTCACCATGACAAATCCCGCGTCTACGGCATGTCGTGATTGAAAGTAAAGTATTTCATTCCTCCATATCTATGTAATGAATGGTGAACAGACTGATATATTGCTTATTATATTTATTTCATTATAGAATAGCCAATATTTTCATTAATCATTGTTAATTGTCATTTGTAACAATTCCAATATCAAGCCTGCATGGCTCCCCCTTTGTCAAGAATGACCACAAGTATGACAAGCTGTCCTTGGCTTAAGGTTCCCAATTCGTTATCTTGCTATTTTGGTAATTGTTTAGGACTAACACAATTTACAAATCGGGGGATCTTTTTTTTCACTGTCAAATTCAGAAGTCATGAACCGGTATCGAAGATTTGAGGCATCAACAACAAGAAGTTTTGTACCAAGGGCTTTAAAACTGTAATCAGGAGGACCCTTTGGATTATGATACAACACGGTTATGCAATTTATTTTAACTGCCAACAAAAATTGTGGCTAGCGAAACGAAAACAAATTTAGACTATGGGGGAAGACAATTTAACGATGGAGGTATACGTACACCATCAGAAAACAAGTCAAGGAGATCCCTGCATTGGTGAATGACAATTAATGGAAAACTACCTATTTTTGTCAAATTTGCCATTTCTCATTTCATGATTTTAATATCTTTAATATTGTTTCAGTGTCATGAGTGTGTGCACATGAATTAAATCTTCAATTTTCACCATCACACATGTTTTAATGCTTTCATGTTGATGCGGCCCCAATTTAAAAACATTTATAAGGGATTAATTTTCAACCCTTAGATTCTCAAGTATTGGGAAAACATGGCTAAGCAATATTTTCCATTCTCTATTCTATTTTCTGGTTTAATTAATTTGCTAATGATTTTTCCTTTTAACTCAAGAAATCTACATGTACTGCGAAAACATGTTTATTATAAGTAACTGCGCAAGGCCTTCAAGAAATGCTCCCTGGAGGCTTGTAAATAAGCAGTATTTTGAAGATTACTGACAAATGAGATTTTCATTGTCCATGAAATTATAGTTTTATTAATACAATGTAATAAACGACACCAAAACACTCTAATAGAGTAATGTACAAAAAATGTAGTAAAGAAAAATTCCAGAAAAGAAGTAAATAAGACTTTTTTACTTGTATCAGTAAAAAAAATCTGAATATTTAAAAGGTATATAACTCTGCCTCCAAAATAATTTACCTGTAACAGTAAATAAAAAACACATGTATAAGTAGTATACCTGACTGACATATACATGTATCTTATTATAATGGTAGGACTGGTATTTGCATGCTTTTAAGAGGCGGTTACATTTCAGAAAATGGGGGTGGAGCTTCAGTTATGGAATAACATCAAAATGAACATGTTATACCATATAGATTAGCTCCGCCTACTTTCCTCTTAGATTCTAATGGGTTTCATGTTAAGTTATCAAAGTATGTACATGTATGGTACAACATAAAATTGCAGGTAATATACCATGGTTTTCCCTCAATACACTTTTTAAGCAAATTATTTCATTAAAACATCAAAAGAAAAAATGCAATTTATATTACAAATGTAGTTATAATTTTCTTGTTTTTTTTATTACTATAGTCACTTAAAGGTCTGCTGGGCCTAAATTAATATTAAAATCAAATTAAATAACGGAGTCGTTTGTACGAAAAGCTATGAGGTAAATTTTTGTACAATACCTTGAAAATTAACAATAAAACAAAACTTACCGCCATCAGAATAATGTTAAATATCCATGTCAGAGGCAGATTAAGTGGGTAGGGGGCTTTATGGAGCTACATATATGGTTAATGAATTGAATTTTTACATGTTCCATTCCAACTGTTGCATTATTTGCCCACCACTATTTTCAAAATCTTGGATCTGCATCTGCTTGAACATCAAACATTACAAATCTGCACGTGTGCCAGACGACCATTATAAGTCAAATGCAATAATGACTTTCGCGAGCAGCCATCTCATTGGATAATTCGGTAACGTGATCAGTGTCTTATATTTGTTCAAGCTGTCAATCATTCTATTTATATTACAAATTATATATACCACATGTTATATTCATTATATAATTAACATATTTAAACAAACTCATCCTTCAGATTTGTTTGTTTAAATATGTTAACTCGTAAGAACCATGGTATATATAGTACTTATTTTCTTTAAGGGAAGGAGACCAGGACTTTTCATATTCAGGGATCTTTGATAGTTATTTTCTTTGCGGGGAGGAGTTAAGGACTTTTTTCATTCAGGGATGTTTGATTTGTAGTTATTTTTCTTTGAGGGGAGGAGGCCAGAACTTTTCCCATTCAGGGATCTCTGATCAGCATTTATTTTCTTTGAGGGGAGGAGGCCAGGACTTTTCGTATTCATGGATCTTTAATGGATACCTATTTTCTTTGAGGGGAGTAGGCCAGGACTTTTTGTATTCATGGATCTTTAATGGATACCTATTTTCTTTGAGGGGAGGAGGCTAGGACTTTTCGTATTCAGGGATCTTTAATGGATACCTATTTTCTTTGAGGGAAGGAGGTCAGGACTTTTCATGTTCAGGGATCTTTGATGGATACCTATTTTCTTTGAGGGAAGGAGACCAGGACTTTTCATATTCAGGGATCTTCGATTGATACTTATTTTCTTTGAGGGGAGGAGTTAAGGACTATTTCCTTTAAGGGATGTTTGATTGGTATTTACCAGAGACCAGGACTTTTCCTATTCAGGGATCTTTTATCAACATTTATTTTCTTTGAGGGGAGCTCGTGGAGGGCAGGACTTTTCCTATTCAGGGATCTTTGATTGACACATATTTTCTTTGAGGGGAGGAGGCCAGGACTTTTCTTGTTCAGGGATTTGGTTGATATGTATACTTATTTTCTTAGAGGGGAGCTCAATGCAAGGAGACCAGGAATGCTCAGGTTTTGATAAATGTTCTGCACAGCATGATAAGGATGTTTTATAAACATGTACATGTAGATAGTAACTTTTATACTTTGATTTTTAAAGACACATCTAAATCTGCATGTATGTCAATATA
This sequence comes from Mytilus californianus, assembly GCF_021869535.1. Taxonomy (NCBI): domain Eukaryota; kingdom Metazoa; phylum Mollusca; class Bivalvia; order Mytilida; family Mytilidae; genus Mytilus; species Mytilus californianus. The sequence goes on from NW_026262581.1 coordinate 4,287,855, forward strand.
ATAGGCTATATATAGCTAGCTATAGCTATGATAGAATGGCTAGGGGTTGAACATGGCTTTGCCAAATGTGAATTATTTTAAAGTTTATCTGGTGACATTTCTGGCATGGAAAAATATATTTTAAAGCATTTAAAACTTTTTTCAAAATTAATTGAAATCTTACACATGCACACAGATGGCATTATACAGCCTTCTTATACTTTAGGGGTCCCTGTACCATTGGGTCATGGTTCATTTAGCATGTTTATAGTTCGGTAAGGGTTTAGGGTTAGAGTAAGTGTTGGGTTAGGTATGGGTTAGAGTTAGGTTGAGGATGAAGGATAGATATGTGTACGTGTTGTACGGGTGTAGTTCTATGTACATTATATATATGTAGGTTGCAATGGGGACCCATAAAGTGAAAGAAGTTCCACTAAAATAAATGATTTAAAAAAAATTGATCTATGACTTCCATTTCCTTCAAGTTAAACCAATAAACTATCAGAAGTACTCCCTTTTTTTAGCTCACCTGGTTCGAAGGGCCAAGTGAGCTTTTCTCATCACTTTGCGTCCGTCGTCCGTCGTTGTCATCGTCGTCATCAGGCGTCGTCTGTTAACTTTTACAAAAATCTTCTCCTCTGAAACTACTGGGTCAAATTTAACCAAACTTGGTCACAATCATCATTTGGGTATCTAGTTTAAAAAATGTGTCCAGTGATCTGGTCAACCAACCAAGATGGCCGCCATGGCTAAAAATAGAACATAGGGGTAAAATGTAGATTTTGGCTTATATCTCTGAAACCAAAGCATTTAGAGCAAATCTGACATGAGCTAAAATTGTTTATCAGGTCAAGATCTATCTGCACTGAAATTTTCAGATGAATTGGACAACCCGTTGTTGGGTTGCTGCCCCTGAATTGGTAATTTTAAGGAAATTTTCCCGTTTTTGGTTATTATCTTGAATATTATTATAGATAGAGATAAACTGTAAACAGCAATAATGTTCAGCAAAGTAAGATCTACTAATAAGTCAACTTGACCAAAATGGTCAGTGGACCCCTTAAGGAGTTATTGCCCTTTATAGTCAATTTTTAACCATTTTTCGTAAATTTTTGTAATCTTTTACAAAAATTTTCTCCTCTGAAACTACTAAGACAAATTTAACCAAACTTGTCCACAATCATCATTAGGATATCTAGTTTAAAAAATGTGTCCGATGACCCTGCCCGCAAACCAAGATGACCGACATGGCTAAAAAATAGTACATAGGGTAAAATGCAGTTTTTGGCTCATATCTCTGAAACCAAAGCATTTAGAGCAAATCTGATGAGGATAAAATTGTTCATTAGGTCAGGATCTATCTGCCCTGAAATTTTCAGACCAATCAGGCAACACTTTGTTTGGTTGCTGCCCCTGAATTGGTAATTTTAAGAAAATTTTGCAGTTTTTGGTTATTATCTTGAATATTATTATAGATAGAGATAAACTGTAAACAGCAATAATGTTCAGCAAAGTAAGATCTACAAATAAGTCAACTTGACCAAAATAGTCAGTTGACCCCTTAAGGAGTTATTGCCCTTTATAGTCAATTTTTAACCATTTTTCGTAAATTTTTGTAATCTTTTACAAAATCTTCTCCTCTGAAACTATTAAGACAAATTTAACCAAATTTGTCCACAATCATCATTAGGGTATTTAGTTTAAAAAATGTGTCCGATGACCCTGCCCCATACCAAGATGACCGACATGGCTAAAAAATAGTACATAGGGTAAAATGCAGTTTTTGGCTCATATCTCTGAAACCAAAGCATTTAGAGCAAATCTGACATGGGGTAAAATTGTTCATTAGGTCAAGTTCTATCTGCCCTGAAATTTTCAGACAAATCAGGCAACACTTTGTTGGGTTGCTGCCCTGAATTGGTAATTTTAAGAAAATTTTGCAGCTTTTGGTTATTATCTTGAATATTATTATAGATAGAGATAAACTGTAAACAGCAATAATGTACAGCAAAGTTAGATCTACAAATAAGTCAAACATGACCAAAATTGTCAATTGACCCCTTAAGGAGTTATTGCCCTTTATAGTAAATTTTTTACAATTTTCATAAATTTTGTAAATTTTTGTAAATTTTTACAAAATATTTTCCACTGTAACTACCGGGCCAAGTTCATTATAGATAGAGATAATAGTAAGGAGCAAGAATGTTCAGTAAAATAAGATCTACAAACACATCACCATCACCAAAACACAATTTTGTCATGAATCCATCTGTGTCCTTTGTTTAATATGCACATAGACCAAGGTGAGCGACACAGGCTCTTTAGAGCCTCTAGTTTTTATTAAACAAGTTATCATTGTTCTTCCCAAACAAGAACTTGTTGGTGATCAGGTACATTGTCCAGCTGACCCTTTGGGGACCAATCAAAGTACATGTAATGTAAGAAACTTTATTTGTCTGTTCTTTCAGCCAACGAATCAGTTTGATATTTTGATTATTTTTCTTTTAGTTGTATGCCACATGGTAAAAGAGCACAAGTTACCTGATACAAAGATGAAAGAAGAAAAATCAGTATCCAATGGAATTGACAAGGCTGATGATAAGAAGGATTCTGTTGGCAAATGTAATGGGGGAGTCAGTTATCATGATACTAAGCGATCAGTGAAAGACGAAAGTCAAATTAAAACCTCTAAATCAGATGAAATTAAAACAGAAAAAGAAGGAGCTAGTGATAAGAGTCCTGTCAAAAGTCATAAAAATGAAAGTTCTGTCAAAAATGAAAGTCCTGTCAAAAATGAAAGTCCTGTCAAAAATGAAAGTCCTGTAAAGGAAAGAAGTAGTAAAACCCCATCAAAGGAGGGGCATCATCACTCAAAGCACCACCATAAACATAAACATAAACACAAGCACCATAATTCTCACGATAGAACACCCGTCAAGCAAGAGGAATCAATCTCAAGACCGAAGAACTTTGATATAAGGATGTCACCTGATGTACGAAGTTCACCAGATATACACAACTCACCATATAAAACAGAGGATGATCCTATATCTCACAATAGCATAAGAATCTTAGGGAAGAAAAGAATCCTCAATAATTGTGGCATTCAGGTTTGCCTTAAAAGAAGAACTGAAAATAAATGTATACAGGTTTCTCTAAAAGGATCAAAAGATCATCAGTCATCATCACATTCCTCCTCAAAGTCAGAAAAACACCGTGAGAAATCTAAGGAACATCGATCATCTCGTGAGCCCGCAATAGATCATAGATCCTCTCATGAGTCTTCAGGCACGAGTAAACATCATGAGAAATCTAAAGACCACCACACATCATCTTCACATTCTTCATCAAGTAAACATCAAGAGAAATCAAACAAATATGGCAGCCATTCAGCACCAAAGTCTGAAGATAAAACTAAAGCTTTGGTGGATCTCATGCAAAATAAGAACCTTGAATCCAGTAAAGATTACAGATATCGTAAATTCAGAAGTACAAAATACACTGATGAGCCATTTGCTAATTCAAAATTTCGTAAATTGTTTCATTTAGAAAAATGTTCCAATGGTGGTGGACTTGTTCTTCATGTATATCAAGATGAGCTTAGAAATCTAACGGCCGATGAAATGACAAAATTTGTGTCAGAATATTTTGATTTCGTTTATGGTGAATATCCAGAGGGAGTTGGGAACTGTGTCATGGGTATAGTTCATAGGTCAGCAGTGAACATGCCAGATTTTATTGATTATTTTTCGGAAAAGTTCCCCACTTTACACTGCCAATCAGGACTAATGGGTAAATCTGACATTGAATCCACCACAATCTCCAAATATCGTGAGAACATGATGAGTACATATAAAGATGGTACTCATCGCTCAGGTCCACTGATGCAGATAAGTGTAGTAGGAACAGTGCATGAAGAAGTTGGGGATTATTTCCCAGACTTTTTGGACATTGTTGAACAGAATCCTTTTTTAAAAGCACTAATGCCTTGGGGAGAGCGATCTGTAGTGGCAGGTATGGCAAGGAACTTAAGTAATGATGGTCCTATATTATGGTCTCGACCTGGTGAACAGATGGTTCCAACAGCTGATATGCCTAAATCACCATTTAAACGGAAAAGGTAGGATTTATGTAAACTGCAACGCTAGCAGTGGTTTTTAGTGGGAATGATGTGAGCTCATATCCACTAATATTTTGAATCTGGAGATATTTCATAGCTTAGGAATATTGAGGTTTAAAGCATCGTTACTTGTGCAAATGTATCAGATTTGAGCATTGTGTCGGATACTGTACATGTTTAAGACGGTGCTTTCATATATTCATAGGGAAAATTGCTATTAAAACATGATCATATACTTTTTGGAGCTATTTCAGAAAATAAGAGAGAAAAAAATATTTAAGACAATTAAAATGAACAAATAACTAACAAATATATGGTTGCACAAAACACAAAAATAAATAACTTCTTGGCATAAACTATTTCCTAACCATGCTAACCAGTATGTTTCATGGCAAGAGGATGGGGATAACTGAAATCATTTATCATTAATATCACTTTTAATTTTCATCACTAAATTTTAAGAAAAGACAGTTTAGTATAACAGTAGTATATTTGTAGAGTTAACCATATCAAATTCTTTATCAATCTGGATGTTCAAGTGTGCAAAAATCTGTAATTCTGTTAGTTCTTATGTGCGTCTCTAGCAAAACCTACTTATTACACTAAAACCCTAAGAACTTCAAGGAAAACTCAAAATGCATTTTAAATGATTTATATTGCTATTTTCTTACAAAAATATTTTTCAGAGGAGCAAATGAGTTGAAGAATTTGTCATATCTACCTCGAGCTTCTGAGCCTCGTGAAGTATTGGTTGAAGACAGGACACGGTGTCATGCAGATCATGTAGGGCAGGGATTTGACAGACTTACAACAGCCGCTGTTGGTGTGTTAAAGGCTGTTAAAAAATCGGATGAGTAAGTTTTTTAAAGCTTTACTTAAGAAAAACACTTACATACATGTACAATAAGCGGCTATTCTTTCATGTGGTTGTTTCTGATTCTGATGAATTTTTTCTGCAAATTTCCTTTGATTTCTTGTATTTTCAATACATTTTTGGATTTCATTGTGACAATTGAAAATTCCTTAGTTAGTTGTATTCAAGAACAGATTTAGAATATTTTAGCAATGAGATGGGTTTTAAACCTGGAATAACACATACATTTAGATGAAAGATGCTTGTCATCTGCTTAACAAAATTTATATCACATTACATGTATATATATATAATTTAAATAAGAAATTGAATGTATACAGTACAATATTTTGATTGAACCTATTAAGGGCCCATAGAGTGCATGATTACAAACATGACAGTATATCAATAAAAAATATTTACATACAGTAGATAACATGAATATACATTTAAATTTCAACAACAAAATCTTATCAGAACTCAGTCTCCCTTTGCACATTATGTAGCATTGTATTATACACTTTGTCCTAGATACACCTAGCTAGAGATAATATTTAATAAAAATGATATGCACTAAAAGAAAAGAAAAGCATACATCCAGTTTTAACATAGAGAACAACTACAGGTGACTGTACAGAACAAATGACCAAGGGTCGGTCCCTTACTTAAACTGATTGTAAGCAAGAATTGAACCTTATATATATATATATGTTGTGTACAAGTTATCATTTTGTATAAATTATAATTTGTACAAATTATAATTTGTACAAATTATAATTTGTATTTTGACTTTGTACAAATTGTAATTTGTACAAAAATTGCTTGTACAAATTACTATTTGTGCAAAATTTGACTAAAATTAACTTATAACTTGTACAATAATTTATAGTATGGATTATGTTATAAAAAAGGAATTGATACACACTAGAATTTTTATTCAATGATCACACAATAAACCTTATTTACAAAATACAAAAAATAGATCTGTATCATTGTACAAAGTCAAAATACAAATTATAATTTGTACAATTTGTACACAACATATATACATGTATATAATTACTCACTTGATAATAAATGAACCGTGATAATGACATGTCTGTGAATAAATATGACACCACTGCATTTAAACTGATGTCTGAACAAAAACCTTTTTAAAGACTGCAATTTGATACGTTGATAGATGTGTTGGTGGTCTGCTGTCTAATTGTTGTGTACCCCAAATCTCCTTTTATTCCTATACATGTACATGTATATATACACAGTGTATGGTTTGATCATTGTACTATTTGAGTTAGATACTGGTTTGTATATATATGCCATGTGCATGACTCTGCTGAAGTTACAAAATATGATAAAGTCATGTGACATTTTTATACGACCGCAAAAAAATTTTGTGGTCGTATATTGGTATGACGTTGGCGTCGTCGTCGTCCGGCGTCGTCGTCCGAAGACACATTGGTTTTCGCACTCTAACTTTAGTTTAAGTGAATGGATCTTTTTGAAATTTGACCATAAGGTTAAATACCACAAAAGGAAGGTTGGGATTGATTTTGGGGGTTATGGTACTAACAGTTAAGGAATAAAGGGGCCAAAAAGGGGCCAAAAATAAGCATTTTCTAGTTTCCAGACAATAACTGTGGAACGGTGTATGGATCTCTCTGAAATTATACTACAAGTTTCCATACCACAAAGGGATGGTTAGGATTTGCTTTGGGGGGTTATGGCTCAAACCGTTTAGGAATTAGGGGCAAAAAAGGGGGAAAAACAAGGTTGTCCTGGTTAATGGACAAATACTTTAGTACAAAACATAATTTAAAGCAGTGTAAGGGAGATAAATCAAATACATCATTGAAATTATCTCCCTTACACTGCTTTTAAATTATGTATAAAGTAATGGTAAATGAACAATAAAGATAATTTAAAACAGTGTAAGGGAGGTAATCCAAATACAACGTTTTGGTTACTTCCCTTACACTGCTTTTAAATTATGTTTAAAGAAATGCATATTTATAAAGGAAGACCAGTAAAAATATCTGCAAATGTTGCATCTTTTTTCTTACAAAAAAATCCATATGAAAGATTTGACACTATATTTTTAATTCTATTACAAAATAGATTAAGTTAGCACTATGGTAAATTTAAATGGGTAATTATGGTTGCCAACTCCATTGGACATTTGAATTGAGATTATGACCATATCTTGAGGGAAAGAATTTTTTTGGGGAAAAAAGGGGGGATAAAAAGAAATTGTGGGGGGTCAATTTTTTCTCATTTCAGATTTCAGAAATTAAAAAGAATTATTCTTCAAATATTATTTTTTTTTCAAATTTCAAATATTGAAAAATTTCAAGAAGTAATCTTTAATTGCACAGTATGGCGCATTAGATTTGTAAAATCTTTGATCACATTTATTTATTTGTTATGCCGAATCTAACAGTGTATTTATATTTTTAATTTTGGGTCCAGTTTTCAAATTGGTCTACATTAAGGTCCAAAGGGTCCAAAATTAAACTTTCTTTGATTTTAACAAAAATTGAATATATGAGGTTCTTTGATATGCTGAATCTAAACATGTATTTAGATTTTTGATTTTTGGCCCAGTTTTCAAGTTGGTCCAAATTGGGGTCCAAAATTAAACTTTGTTTGATTTCAACAAAAATTGAATATATGGGGTTCTTTGATATGCTGAATCTAACCATGTATTTAGATTTTTTATTTGTGGACCCCGCTATCAAATTGGTTCATATTGAGGTCAAAAGGGTCCAAAATTAAACTTTGTTTGATTTCATCGAAAATTGAATTATTGGGGTTCTTTGATATTCCAAATCTAACCGTGTATTTAGATTTTTAATTTTGGGTCCTGTTTTTTAAATTGGTCTACATTAAGGTCCAAAGGGTCCAAAATTAAACTTAGTTTGATTTTAACAAAAATTGAATTCTTGGGGTTCTTTGATATGCTGAATCTAAACATGTATTTAGATTTTTGATTATGGGCCCAGTTTTCAAGTTGGTCCAAAATTAAACTTTGTTTGATTTCAACAAAAATTGAATATATGAGGTTCTTTGATATGCTGAATCTAACCATGTAATTAGATTTTTTATTTGTAGGCCCCGCTATCAAATTGGTTCATATTGAGGTCAAAAGGGTCCAAAATTAAACTTTGTTTGATTTCATCAAAAATTGAATTATTGGGGTTCTTTGATATGCCAAATCTAACCGTGTTTTTAGATTTTTAATATGGGTCCTGTTTTTTAAATTGGTCTTCATTGAGGTCCAAAGGGTCCAAAATTAAACTTAGTTTGATTTTAACAAAAATTGAATTCTTAGGGTTCTTTGATATGCTGAATCAAAACATGTGTTTAGATTTTTGATTATGGGCCCAGTTTTCAAGTTGGTCCAAGTTGGGGTCCAAAATTAAACCTTTTTTTGATTTCAACAAAAATTGAATATATGGGGTTCTTTGATATGCTGAATCTAACCATGAATTTAGATTTTTTATTTGTGGGCCCCGCTATCAAATTGGTTCATATTGAGGTCAAAAGGGTCCAAAATTAAACTTTGTTTGATTTCATCAAAAATTGAATTATTGGGGTTCTTTGATATTCCAAATCTAACCGTGTATTTAGATTTTTAATTTTAAGTCCCGTTTTTTAAATTGGTCTACATTAAGGTCCAAAGGGTCCAAAATTAAACTTAGTTTGATTTTAGCAAAAATTGAATTCTTGGGGTTCTTTGATATGCTGAATCTAAACATGTGTTTAGATTTTTGATTATGGGCCCAGTTTTCAAGTTTGTCCAAGTTGGGGTCCAAAATTAAACTTTGTTTGATTTTAACAAAAATTGAATATATTGGGTTCTTTGATATGCTGAATCTAACCATGTATTTTGATTTTGGACATTGGACCATAATAGGTAAATTAAAAAAATTCCAAGTTCTTAGACCACATTCTTTCTGTGTCAGAAACCTATGCTGTGTCAAATATTTAATAACAATCCAAATTCAGAGCTGTATCAAGCTTGAATGTTGTGTCCATACTTGCCCCAACTGTTCAGGGTTCGACCTCTGCGGTCGTATCAAGCTGCGCCTCAGCGAAGCATTTTATTTAACTAGGATTTATTCTTCCTAATTTTGTACTTTCATGTAGATTTTATATTTTTTTCTTAGTATTGTTAGTTTTGGGGAAAATTCTCCCGAAACCACAAAAAAAGAACGAATTTTTCCAACAATCAGACAAGTACTATAAATCTGAAATGGTAAAAGTGAAATAGAAAAAAATGAAAGTACTGTTGGAAGAATATTGTTTTGTTGACAGTAATTATAAGATATTTGAATGTAACATTTGGGATATCTTAAATTTATTACAGCACATGTTCGGATAGAGTGGTAAAAGATGTGATTTGTTTTCATCCTGGAGATTTCCCTCAGCTTGTACAGAAGTTACAGCTTGACCTCCATGAACCTCCTGTATCTCAGGTACTACATTTATATAGAACATATAATAACCAAAAAGTTAAATGGGATGAAGAAGTACAGCTGCCAGCACTTCTTTTATCTTACAGTTTGTCTATGGTGGGACTCTACATCTGGTTGCAGAATGTTTAAAGCATACATTCATTTCAGGTCATGTTAAATCAAGTACACTGCTTTGGTCTAGTCATGTTAGAGAAATATTGTTACACTTTATTTCATAGCTATAGGTTTTGTTGGCAATTTGCCCTTAAAATTCAGTGGCAAAGATTTTCTAACTTTGTTAAAGTTTGCCCCATATTTCAGACCAAACTGTTTATTATCTTGAAGGATATTATGTTTTCGATGTACCCATCAGTCTGTCCTATCTTATCATCTTCATTTTGTATCATTGATGGATGAAAAGGTTGGTGTTTAATGTCCAGTGGTAATTGCTACATGCATATCAAGATGAGAGCATGTTCATGTGATAGGAATGTGAAACCTGCATTGTACTAAACCAACACACTGAGCTGGATTTTTAACCTGTTAGTTGACCACACTTTTAGACTTTTCTCCTAAATCCTTCGTGTGAAGGGAGAAGCACCAAATACCTTCAAGTCTTTAGCTTTACCTAGCCAAGGATTAAAACCCACAACCTCCCTCACTCAAGTAGACCACACTTCCACCAGACCACCCAGCATGCCCAGGTGTTCATCTATTATAACTTGTATTGGGCTAATATTTCAGAAGGTAAAAACACATGACAATCCATATTTTGTATGTATATGGAAAATGATCTGAATTTAGGGATAAGTTTAAGTGGTGAGGTTACTTTATCAGTTTCTAAATATATAAACAACAGGACAACTAGATTTGGTCTGGAATGTTATAAAGGTACATATCTAAATGACAGTTTTCAGCTGACCCAGATTTCCTCAGCTTCTATGTTTGGCATAAAAAACCATTATAAGGCATACATATGTGTTTGACAGAGTTCACAAGACCTTGAGCTTTATTCATGGTCTATTGTACAGTGTTATAAAATCTCTTGCTGTTTTTAATTTTTCCAGAAATTGTAAGAATAGGTCATCTGTGTAATCTATAGAATGTAAGTCATACTTACCTATCTGAAAAGATACCGCTTCTGTGGTCTCGTGGTAGTTTGCTTGTCTCAGGTGCAGGAGGTCATGGGTTGGATCCCTTGCCTGGTCACACCAAAGAATTTTTAATTGGTATTTATGGCTTCTCCACTAAGAATGTGGCAATAAGGAGTAATAGCAGAGGATGATTGGCTGAGAGTCAGAATAATGTGTCCAGGACGGCTGACATATCATCCTGTTACCTTGCATTGCAAGCTAGCACATAAAAAAAAAACAGGCTCAGGTTGTTTGTCTAATACAGAGCAGGGTTCATATTCCTATTGCATAGGATGGTGTATTTATATGACGTGATTCTGAAGCGGCGTTAGCCCTGCATAAAAAAACTGCTTACTTTCTATTTCATTTAGTCTATGTATTTAGTTGGCTACTGCTTGACAAGTGCATAAATAAAGCATATTACTAAGACTTAAGACTAGTGTATAAAATCATACTGAACATATGCCGTTATTTTATATTTTCTAGTGCATTACCTGGGTAGAAGATGCAAAGTTAAATCAGTTGCGGAGAGAAGGTATGCGCTATGCCAGAATATCTTTACGAGATAATGATGTTTATTTTATTCCAAGAAATGTAGTACATCAATTCAAAACTGTCTCTGCTGTTACAAGTATTGCTTGGCATACCAGACTGAAGATATATTATCCAGAATTAGACACTGCTATTGAGACAAAGAATGAAGTTAAATCTTCAACCAAAAGGGAGGTAAGCCACATTACAAAAGATGAAAAACATGTGACAAAAGATGAAAAGCATGTACCAAAAGATGAAAAACATGCAACAAAAGACGAAAAACATGCAACAAAAGATGAAAAAAAAGTATCAAAACATGACAAAAGAAAGGAAGAAAAATCTGTTGTTAAACATGATAAAATAAAAGAGGAAAAGCATTCAAAACATGAAGAAAGAAAAAGAGAAGAAAAATATTCATCTAAACATGGAGAGAGAAAGAAAGAAGAAAAAATAGCTGCTAATCAAGTTGAAAAGAGTAAAGACAGTAAGACTGTTACAATATTAAAGGATGACAGTAAACCTATTGCAATATTAAAGGAGAGTAAAAGAGAAGAAAAGTTGTCTGAACAAAAGCATATCATTAGAAATCAGGAAACACAAATTCAGCAAAATGGATGTGTAAATAACCCTTTGGATATTGAAAAGGATAGTAGATATACAGAAGTTGGTATGAGTCAAGGTGGTGACCTTGACAGATATGTCATAGAGGGGCCTGCAAAGGATAGTATAAATACTGAAGTTCCTATGAGTCTAGGTGGTGATAGATATGTCATAGAGGGGCCTGCAATGGAAAGTAGAAATACTGAAGTTCCTATGAGTCTAGGTGGTGATAGATATGTCATAGAGGGGCCTGCAAAGGATAGTAGAAATACTGAAGTTCCTATGAGTCTAGGTGGTGATAGATATGTCATAGAGGGGCCTGCAAAGGATAGTATAAATACTGAAGTTGTTATGAGTCAAGTTGGTGACAGATATGTCATAGAGGGGCCTGAAAAGGATAGTATTAATACTGAAGTTGGTATGAGTCAAGATGGTGACATTGTTAGATATGTCAAAGAGGGGCCTGCAAAGGATAGTTTAAATACTGAAGTTCCTATGAGTCAAGGTGGTGACATTGATAGATATGTCAATGAGGGGCCAGCTAAGGATAGTAGAAATACTGAAGTTCCTATGGGTCAAGGTGGTGACCTTGACAGATATGTCATAGAGGGGCCTGAAAAGGAGAAACACATAATGGAAGTTGAATCATGTTCTGAACAAACTCTAGAAAAGGATGATTGTGAAAAAAATAGTAAAAGTCATGAAACAAGCACAACATTAATGATCAAAGAGCAAGATACTTTACAAATTAGAGAGAAAGAATTTGACAATTTTGCTTTAGATACTTGTGATATGGAAACCGAGGAGAATGGATCAGTAGTTCCTGTTGCAGCAGGTATAGTTTTATCAGAAGGAGTTTGTGAACAACTTTCTGTGAATGAACTTGTGTCAGATGGACAAAAATCTGTATCTCCAGTTACAGAAATGCAAGTTGAACAAATGGAAAATAAAGATTCAACTGAAATCCTCAGAGAAACAATAGCTTTGTCAAAAGAAAATGGTCAACAGGACAGCGCCTTACCAGAAAATCTTCCACAAGTGATTACTGGTACTATTCAAACAAAGCCTGTACGGAAAGATAAACAAAACCTCTTTGAAAACCTTTTTGGCACACAACTAAATGCAAATAACCTCATTTCAGATGGCAGCAGCAATACACAAGACAGTGTGCAATACACACAGAATTCATAGTGTTTGTAAATGCATTGGAGTATGGTCTCGAAATTTATTTATTTATTTTTATATTTGAAATTATTCATTAACCTCAGATCCTAACTTTAAACATTGTGTACCTTTAAATTTTTCAAAATATTCAGGTAGATTTGATTTTTTATTTGATTGACATAAAACGTAACAGATGTTGCTGCCAGAAAAGGAGAAAATGTTATAGATATATAAATTAAAAGTTATGTATGCAAATTCTTAAGTGATCACAGAAATTGATGGTTATTTTATGGATTGAGTCTTATTTATACTATCTGCTACTTAGATCATTTGGATTTATAAGGATAGTTTGTTATTTTTCAAATGCAAATTTCTGTGATGTATTAATTTACATGAATATATTTATACTGTAATGAGGCTAGTGAAACAAAAGGTTGTGAAGATCTGTCGGAATATTAAGAAAACTAATTGTGGGAAAGACAATTTAATTAAACCTGTGTAACTCACAGGAAAATTGTTTTGTTCATCATTACAGTTTGTACAAGAGCTTTATAATCACCATTTAAAGTTAAATGGGTAAAATCAGATTTTTAGAGGAGGAAAAATATAAATCAAAAAACTGAACTAAGGGAAAAATACTTAAGTTATTCTGCATTCAAAATGTGAAGGATTAGCCAATTTCTTAACTATAAATCCTACTGAATGTAAACAGCTTCCCTGAGTGAAAATGCAGTTTGGAAACAGTGGCGGATCCAGAAATTTTCAAAAGTGGGGGCCCACTGACTGCCTAAGAGGGGGACCGCTCCGGTCATGCTTCAGTGATTCCCTATATAATCAACCAAATTTTTCCGAAAAAAAGGGGGCCGGGCTCCCTGGGCCCCCCCTAAATCCGCCTCTGGGAAAAATGAGGCCCTGATTTTGATATGGTGTGTGAAATTCAGAGTGAAACAGATGAAATGTTTCACATGTTCCTGGGTTGACGAAATTAAATATGTGCTCATTATATGATTAAATTCTTGGGCACAAGATTTGATTATATTTGCATCATGTATATATGTATTCATTTTTTTTTGTAACACAGCTAAAATAAATAGATAAATTCATGATAAAATGTTGAAAAAAATTAACTTTGAAAAACAAACAAAATGGAAATTTTGTTAAATAGTTTTATATTTGAGGTCATAATTCCATTTAATCCTGATTATTTGACGAATTAAATTAAACAGGGTTCGTGCTATTGTGTGACTAGGGTAAAGAAGTCACTTTTCCATCTGCCACTTTGCTTTTCCCATGCCAATAGAGATATCTTATTGCCTGATGTTTCAACAGTCGCTTGCATCATCCGTAATTTTAAGTTTTGATGTAACAGCAATTTTTCAATTTTTTTTTTTATTATGTCTTTGGTTAAGAAATTTTCAAAATAGAGGAATGAATATTAAAAAGAAAACTTACCCTGCTTGAAACCACGCTACCACCTACTCGTTTGTTAGACAGGGACTTTAACAAATGGAAGGAGTATATATAACTTATAAATTATCATTTAACAAGTCCCTTTTTATGCCCCACCTAGGGGCATTATGTTTTTCGGTCTGTGTGTCCGTCCGTCTGTTCGTTCGTTCGTACGTCCGTCCATAAATCGCGCTTCAGGTTAAAGTTTTTGATCAAGGTAGTTTTTGATGAAGTTGAAGTCCAATCAACTTGAAACTTAGTACACATGTTCCCTATGATATGATCTTTCTAATTTTAATGCCAAATTAGAGTTTTGACCCCAATTTCACGGTCCACCGAACATAGAAAATTATAGTGCGAGTGGGGCATCAGTGTACTATGGACACATTCTTGTTCATGTTAAATTATATCAAATAAATGTTAAATTTTATATATGAAAACCATATTTAAAAAAAAAAAATAATCATGTGCTGACCTGCAAAATGAATGTGTGCAAGTGTAGATAAAGCTGCCACAAATGTAATGAGTTTTACATGCAAATGTAATGCATGAGGATATCAACTATGTTTGAAATGGAACAGTACGAAATGATTTTTTTTTAATATTTCCATATTTTAATATTTTTGTGAATGTATATCTGTATATAGTACACGTTATATAGCATTTTGAAGTGCTTTTAATTTGATCTGTGAAGACACATTATTTGTTATATTAATTGTTAAAGTTGTTTTTATGTTGAATATGTACATGTTTACATTGTAAATACTTTCTTGTCACATAAGTAATCCAGGGCAAATCATGTCTTAATGTAATTCTACAGTGTGTTATAAATAGTACAGATAGATCATGAAAATCAATTTTATACATTTTGTAAATTTATTCTTTCAGCTTTAATTCTCATTCTGCTCTGAAAATATACATTTAAAATAATATTTGTGATTCATACAGTAAATTGAAAATCTGGGGCCTTTCTGTCAGAGCTAATCATTTATTTATTTTTTTCAATTTTCAAGCTTGATTAAATGAAAACAGGAAAAATTATT
Organism: Mytilus californianus; assembly: GCF_021869535.1. Lineage (NCBI taxonomy): Eukaryota > Metazoa > Mollusca > Bivalvia > Mytilida > Mytilidae > Mytilus > Mytilus californianus. The sequence continues at coordinate 4,303,187 of NW_026262581.1, forward strand.
ATTTCATAAACTCTTTGACTTTAAGAAATTAATTTTGCAATAACTTTAATAATACAACAATGTATTATGTAAGTAAATTTATGTTTGGTAAACATTTTCATTACATAAAAAGATGAGAAAGACCACAGTTTTGAAAACAATTTTATTTTAGAATAATAATTTGGAAAATAAGGCATAATGACATCTTTTGTTTGGAGACTGGAAGCTTTTTCACAAAACAATCTTACCACTAAAATCATGAAAATTGGTTTATTTAACCCTTCTAAAAAAAAAACAAGTTATTTTTTATGCTTGAAATGTCATTCTTACACAAAACAATTTGTTTTGTTTTGCAATGAAATGTATGGTTTATTTTACACAACACTGCAAGTGTGGTAATTGTTTTGTTTATTTACTTATTTTACATGAAACTGCATTCAATGTATTTGAGTTAGTGGTATTACACCTCAGTATATAAGCTGATGCTTTATTTCAAGATCATTTGTGTATTCCAATATAGATAAACACAGATAGGATCAGCTGCATAATGTTATGTTAAAAAAATTGACATGTATGATTCAATTTAGATTGGTCAATTGTTTAAGTACTTCATAAAATGTTGGCATTGTTTTAAACAAAAAAACCACAAAGAAGGGCAAGATATTTCAATAATTCTTGAAGGTTATTTAATTACTATACCCTTTTTCCTATTTTGCACATACATATAAAAAAAAACTTTTTAAATGGGTTTCTTAATCTGAACTTTTAAAAGGTGTAACATTAAAGATTTCACTATTTATGATTAATTGGCAGCTTAAAAGATACATTGCAAGTTCTTCTTTAATAAAAAAAAATCCAATGGTTCTATTGGAAGCTGAGATACATGTACATCCTGTTAGATCAATAATCTTACAAAGTATATAAATTCTTTACAACATGTTCACCAGTTACCTAGACTTAACAAACTCTAGAGTAACATCATCATAACAAAGTTGTTCTAACATTTTGCAGTAGTTAGATCAGTAAAACAATGTCCACACATTTGTCTTTATAATATAAGAGATTATATAAAACCTAGTCTTTGTTATTGTACAGTATTTGTTATTTGTTATCTTTGTATATATTTCTCATCTTATTATGTTACTTGATTTCTGTACATTAAAATATGTCATTTCAATTCTATCATTTTACTATGTCACTTCAGTTCTATGTCAACTGATTATGTCACTTCAATTCTATGTCATTTTACTATGTAGCTTCAATTCTATGTCATTTTACTATGTAGCTTCAATTCTATGTAAACTGATTATTCTACTTCAATTCCAAGTCAACTGATTATGTCACTTCAATTCTATGTCAACTGATTATGTCACTTCAATTCTGTGTCATTTTACTATGTCCTTTCAATTTAATGTGAACTGATTATGCTACTTCAATTCTATGTCAACTGATTATGTAACTTCAATTCTTTGTCAACTGATTATGTCACTTCAATTCTATGATTTCTGATTATGTTACTTCAATTTTATTTCAACTGAGTATGTTACTTCAATTTTATGTCAACTGATTATGTCACCTTAATTATATGTCAACTGAGTATGTTACTTTATTTCTATGTACATTTTTTTCATTTCTTTCTCTTGCCAAATCTGGTTTAGGGGTTAAGGCTATATAAAGCAGTAGAAATAATTATCTTCTCAGAAACAGAGGAATTACAGTACCTAACACTTATAAAACAGTCACTTTCTCATATTCTCTTAAATTAGATACAATAGTTTTATTTCTATGCCACTTTGAATAAGAAAATTGATATGATGTTATACTTGAAAAAAATTCATCACACAGAACCTTTTTCAAAACCCATTTTCACTGCCAAAAAGAAAGCTAGTATGAAAGAGTCAGACATTTTAGATTAACCCTAGAGAATAGATAGATATCTTTATGCATCATGATTTTAGACAATAATATGCATGCAAACATTAATGGGTCTATTTAATGGACTCCTCAAAATCTATTTTGAGACCTCATTGGGCTTATGATGCTATGATACCAGAAAAATTTGATGCCATATTTGACATTACACCAATGAGGAACTGAGAATAGCAAAAAACACAAATTGACCCTAAAATAATCAACTTGTTGAGGAAATATAAATGGCTTTACTAATTAGACTATTATTGTTACTTTTTGCTTCATTTTTCATTTGAAAAATTAGTGTCTGAGAATTGGATAGTTAATTTTACTTGACCTTATTCAGTTTTCATACATACCTTTTATATCAGTTGTTTTTTACGTGGGAAACTAAAGGATAAGAGGAGTAAGGGCTGTATTATTGAAATCTGGTATATTAAATGACTACATGTGTATCAAAGTTTAGTCGATAGAAATATTTTTCTAAAATTGAATTACCAATAGTGCATTTCAATAAGTGTTTGGATGCTTTTGGATTAGAGATTATATTGGTAACAAACAACAGCCAGTTATATATTTTAGTTTTAAAGGAAACATTTAATGCAGAACGCAACCAAATTAGAGATTTTACCAGCATGAGTATATTAATAGATTATAGATTATATTTTTTTCTTATATTGAATCTTTTTTACATGTAGTTTAACTGTTTATATTTCCTAAAACACAATATTGTTCTCAAGAAGGAATTTTTGACATTTTTATCAGAAACCTAGTTAAAGCTCCATTTTAGTAACTTTTGAAATCAATTATTATAGAAATATGAATGTATGTACACTTTGAGTCCCATGTACCTTGGAAAGAAATATATATAATAAATAAATATGATTATGTAGTTACATTCAAGTCAGGAAAATATGTTTTTCAAAAGATCAACAAATCTTTAAAATTTATAAGCAGCAACATGCACATTGATAATGACATTATCGTCTTTTCAAAAATTCAAATAAATCATGCATGTTTAGGATGATAAATCATGTTTGCAAACATTCCATATTTTTTGCTATCAAAGTGTGAATGAAATATTGATGACATAGATGAGAAAAATAAAGTGCAAGTATGTTATCCTGTTAGGTTTTGGTGCAGAAATTTTATGCATATCATATGACACACTGTAGAATTTTAAATTTCTAGAGGCTGTAACTGCATGTACTGGTTTCTAAAACTTTAAAATAGATTAGTTCGGTGATTGCTCATTTCTTCATAGAAAATAAGCCCATCTTTCCTATTTAGTTGCGGTTCTCAGGATTAGATTTTTCACCATTTCCTTTTCTGATGTTAATGAAGACAACACTTTAATAGTTAGAAAAAGATAATAATAGTAAGAAGCCTTCAACAAATGGATTTTGTTTTCTTCATATACATATTATGTATATGATATTTTTTCATTCATTTGTAGTCGGATATTCGTCAAGCTCAAATCTTATTTGGTCATATTTTGTTTTCAATTATTTTTATTTCCTATTAAATGTAGATTCTCTCACCATTTGACATGTTATAACAAAATGTTCAGCTTTCTCTATTGTATATGAGTGTCATACTTACTTTTTATACGACTGCAAAAAAATTTTTGTGGTCGTATATTGGTATGACGTCGTCGTCCGAAGACACATTGGTTTTCGCACTCTAACTTTAGTTTAAGTGAATGGATCTCTATGAAATTTTACCACAAGGTTCAATACCACAAAAGGAAGGTTGGGATTGATTTTAAGGGTTATGGTACCAACAGTTAAGGAATTAGGGGCCAAAAATAAGCATTTTTGTAACTTCCAGACATAACTTGTGTGTTAGTGTATGGATCTCTCTGACATTGTACCACAAGGTACCATACCACTAAAGGAAAGGCTGTGATTGATTTTGGGGGTAATTGCCTCAAAATTTTAGAATTAGGGGCCAAAAAGGGGCAAAAAAACAAGCATTTTTCTAGTTTCAGGATAATAACTTGTGTGTAAGTGTATGGATCTTTCTGAAATTGTACTACAAGGTTCCATATCACAAAGGGAAAGCTGGAATTGAGTTTGGGGGTAATTGCCCAAAACGTTTAGGAATAAGGGGCCAAAAGGGGGCCAAAAATAAGCATTTTTTCTAGTTTCCAGACAATAACTTGTGTTAAAGTGTATGGATCTCTCTGAAATTGTACTGCAAGGTACCATACCACTAAAGGAAAGGCTGGGATTGATTTTGGGGGTAATTGCCTCAAAATTTTAGGAATTAGGGCCCAAAAAGGGGAAAAAAACAAGCATTTTTCTAGTTTCAGGACCATAACTTGTGTGCAAGTGTATGGATCTTTCTGAAATTGTACTACAATGTTCCATATCACAAAGGGAAAGCTGGAATTGAGTTTGGGGGTAATTGCCCAAAACGTTTAGGAATAAGGGGCCAAAAATAAGCATTTTTCTAGTTTCCAGACAATAACTTGTGTTCAAGTGTATGGATCTCTCTGAAATTGTACTGCAAGGTACCATACCACTAAAGGAAAGGCTGGGATTGATTTTGGGGGTAATTGCCTCAAAATTTTAGGAATTAGGGGCCAAAAAGGGAAAAAAAAACAAGCATTTTTCTAGTTTCAGGACCATAACTTGTGTGTAAGTGTATGGATCTTTCTGAAATTGTACTACAAGGTTCCATATCACAAAGGGAAAGCTGGAATTGAGTTTGGGGGTAATTGCCCAAAACGTTTAGGAATAAGGGGCCAAAAGGGGGCCAAAAATAAGCATTTTTTCTAGTTTCCAGACAATAACTTGTGTTCAAGTGTATGAATCTCTCTGAAATTGTACTGCAAGGTACCATACCACTAAAGGAAAGGCTGGGATTAATTTTGGGGGTAATTGCCTCAAAATTTTAGGAATTAGGGCCCAAAAAGGGGAAAAAAACAAGCATTTTTCTAGTTTCAGGACCATAACTTGTGTGCAAGTGTATGGATCTTTCTGAAATTGTACTACAAGGTTCCATATCACAAAGGGAAAGCTGGAATTGAGTTTGGGGGTAATTGCCCAAAACGTTTAGGAATAAGGGGCCAAAAATAAGCATTTTTCTAGTTTCCAGACAATAACTTGTGTTCAAGTGTATGGATCTCTCTGAAATTGTACTGCAAGGTACCATACCACTAAAGGAAAGGCTGGGATTGATTTTGGGGGTAATTGCCTCAAAATTTTAGGAATTGGGGGCAAAAAAGGGGGAAAAAAACAAGCATTTTTCTAGTTTCAGGACCATAACTTGTGTGTAAGTGTATGGATCTTTCTGAAATTGTACTACAAGGTTCCATATCACAAAGGGAAAGCTGGAATTGAGTTTGGGGGTAATTGCCCAAAACGTTTAGGGATAAGGGGCCAAAAGGGGGCCAAAAATAAGCATTTTTCTAGTTTCCAGACAATAACTTGTGTTCAAGTGTATGAATCTCTCTGAAATTGTAGTGCAAGGTACTATACCACAAAGGGAAGGCTGGGATTGATTTTGGGGGTAATTTCCTCAAAATTTTAGGAATAAGGGGCCAAAAAGGGGCAAAAAAACAAGCATTTTTCTAGTTCAGGACAATAACTTGTGTGTTAGTGTATGGATCTTTATGAAATTGTACAACAAGGTTCCATAATACAAAGGGAAAGCTGGGTTAGAGTTTGGGGTAATTGCCCTAAACGTTTAGGAATTTGGGGCCAAAAAGGGGCAAAAAAACGCATTTTTCTAGATTCCAGACAATAACTTGTGTTCAAGTGTATGGATCTCTCTGAAATTGTACTGCAAGGCACCATACATTGTAACACAAAGGGAAGGCTGGGATTGAGTTTTGGGGTGATGAATCATAAGGGGGTTCAAAAAATTTGAGGGGGGATTTTCTTTTTTTTTTTTTTCTTTAAAATTTTCCATTTTAAATTGGTTACTTCTGATTTATATATAAAAGCAAATAATAATGATATGGTTTGAATAGGTAAATTAAATTTTTTTTAAGTTCTTAGACCACATGTGTCAAAAACCTATGCTGTGTCAAATATTTAATCACAATCCAAATTCAGTGCTGTATCAAGCTTGAATGTTGTGTCCATACTTGCCCTAACAGTTCAGGGTTCGACCTCTGCGGTCGTATCAAGCTGCGCCCAGCGGAGCATTTTATCTAACTAGGTATTTAAAATATGCCATTGAAAAAGTTGGTTGTCTGTTGCATGAGAATTTTCTACATATCAGTTCGAAGTAGAAAAAAACAACCTGTAATCTCTGTTTAGGCTCCATTTTAATGTTTTCTAATTAAGCAGGTGTATGACCATATATATTTGGTATACCGTTTCATAAGGATCCTGGCATCTCAATTGTAAGCTATTTATGTGTCAGCACCACCTCTATCATACTTTATTGACTTTTCTTTCAAATTTTGTTTATAAAATTTTTAACGGTAGACCTTAGCTAATTTAAAACTGTTATCTTAATCTCATTTTTTTTTATAAATATTGCAGCCTAACTCTGTCATATTCAGTTACATCTGCTGTGTTTTCATGCCCATGGTTCAGTTGGAAGTTTTCTGATAGACGAGGAAACACAGTCCATTAAATACTTGTAAATTTTGCTACAAAGTAGGTGGGACATGTCTGTAAACAGTTTTATTGATTTAATACTTTAAAGTTTTATAGTTTTTAGTAGAATTACCAAGATTTTCTGTATGTGCCTGAATCATGGGAACATTAAGGTGGTAGAAAATTAAAATATTACCAAATACCAAGATCAACTATAGACTGTTTGATTTTATATAGGTTATTTGATAAAAATCTGGCTAAAACTTTAGCTTTAATATATTTACTGAAATATGATATGGCAGCTTTGAAGTCTTTGTATTTTCTTCATTTCCAATATTAGTATGATTTGTGTTTATTTGTTCCTGCACTATTCTGATAATTATTTAGTTTATTGGAAATCTATGTCTAATATCTGTCATCACATTGTGTCTACTTTTCATTAGTGAGAACATTTCATACATTCAGCACCATGCAGCCCATCTAAAAACAAGCTAAAATGAAAGTGTTGCTTTGCAGGTCTTCTGTCAAATGTTTGATTTATATATTTTTAGATAAAGTTCAGGTAAAGAAACAAAATTGGACACAAGGGTATGCTGTGGTTGTCTTAAGAACTCATTAAAAATAAAATGTAAATAGACAACAACATCTAGGATCTAATTTGGGTTTCATTCCAGTTGATCAATTTTTTGACAGAATTGCTGCCCTTGGACCTAGATGTACTGACCCAGACTTTTTACTGTTATGCCTGCATTTGTTGGAGCTACATAAGGGTATAATGATGACTGACAGATAAACTCCATGTTTTTTTCATGTTGACCGTATTTTTGGCAGAACGTATCTCCAACCCTAAATGTAAATGAATGCTATTAGATACTATTAATAGTTCTTTAATGGGCTGGATGATGCTAAAGGTGTGGGATAAGCTTGATAAGGTTATACAGTAGTCATTCATTGAAGACATTGATAGTACCTGACTGATACCCTTTCTTTCAAGCTTTTAGTTTAATATGCATATACTGTATAGTAGAATCAGATTACATTTTAGCAGTAGAGTCACTTTAGTTAGATTTTGGAGTTCTGAAACATTACATTAATAATCTAATGGCAGTTTTCCTTTTGTGTCTGTATCATTTTTCCAGTTTTAATGTTGTTAAGTCTAGTGCTAATAACATAACTAATTACGAGTTAGATTTCTGGACAACTAGATGATTTTTCTAACATTCATGTTTTTTCTTGTCTTTACAATTAACATCCTGTTGAGTTTTGTTTTATACAAATATCTATTTATGTATAATACTGATCTGTTAAGTGTGCTTGTAGATATTGATGAAATATAGAACATTCATATAATATTTTGTGTTTTGATTTTGTTTATCAACATATATGTCCAAAGTCCACATTCACATTAAGTGTATGCCAAAGTCATATTTTTAGCTCGCATGTCACATGGCCCAAGTTTGCTTTAAGCAGTTGTTTTCTTTCTCCTCTTGACCACCAGTCAAATTTTAACACAACCATATATTGTAGAATAATATAAGGAAGGTCCTTGATTGAAGTCTTCATTTTATTCTGTTTGGATAAAAAAGATGGCCTCAAGAGGCAATCTTTGATTCTAATTGCCAAAATTAAAAAAAAAAATGTCTTCTCAGAAATAACACAATGTGTGTTTTGAAACTTCAAATAAAGTGTGATGGAAACACCCACTTTTCACTCTCCCCATATAATATATTTAATATGGATATGGTTGTAACTGTAGTGGGATAGGTAACACATAATAGAAAAACAAAGGAAATGGGGTATCCATCCATGAGACAAAATCAGTACATGCACAGCAAAAAACACACAATAAGCAAAGGAAAAGCTCTTTATTGCTGTTCTTCATCTCAAAGTCACAGTAAGGCCTTCAACACAGAGCAAAAACTCACCTCACTGCAAGTTTAAAACGGCCCCTAGCACCGGCTTGAGCTGAATTCTTTGCAAAAATAATAAATTTGGATAGACTTTGTAAGATGTAAACCACCTAATCGGGCCTGGTCAAAAAAAGAACATACTGGAAAGTAGTACATATTTAAAACAAAATAGTTCCTACACATAGGTGTAAATCTAAAACTATGTAGCATATATTTTAGTAATTAAGTTATCAGATGAAAGGTGAAGGACTAGTGATCCTTGTAGAACACATAATTTACTGATAACTTTAAATAATACAAAAATGTATGAATGAATTCTAAAATTAAGGGCATATATTGCCTGTTTCTCAGATATGAAGTGCCTGGTTTGGTGTATCCAAAATTCTGGTAACCAGTGCAGTACGGTCTGATATATAAATACAGGTATATTGATCCCGCTTCCATAAAATGTTTTGAAGTGAAAAATTTAACGTGGATAGGAATGAGGACCAAGAATAGGTGGTGTGTGTCTTATTGAAATTTTAGTACACAAACTGGCCTAAAATTGAGAGAATGACGTGGCACACATAAGAGAAGTTATCTCAAGAATAAATACACCATAACTTTAAAAATACAGAAGAGCATACATAATTTTAGTTCATATACCATCCCTCATGCAAAATTGCAAATCCTTTTCTTTCTGAAGCTACCGGTCCAATCTGAACCAAACTTGATAGGAATATTCATACATTGAAGGTCTTTTAGGAAATATCATTTCCTTTTGATGAAAGAAAATCGTGGCCACCAGAGGCTATCCTTGATTCTCATTTGTCAATTCAAAAAGTATTCTATGACTGAAACTTCATTGTACCACATATAATGTTTTTGACATGCATGTCCGTCAGCCCTGTTCTTGTCATTAGATCTCCTCTGTAACCACACAACAGAATTTCATGAAACTTTGTAGATCATAAGGACATACTATGTAGATGTGCATATCGACAGGAAGTTAAATTTTTTTTCTAAGAATTTTAAGTACACTACTGCAACAGTTTGTCATCACAATATTTCTGAAACCACACAACAGAATTTCATGAAACTTTGTAGTCAATGAGGACATAATATGTAGATGTACATACCTAAAAGCATTTTTTATTGATTGTATATTGTAGGAGTTCTGAGTCTTTGAACTTATGAATCTGGTAAGATTTTGTTTGCCTAGTGAAAATAAGGGGGCGTGTGGTATGTGAGTGTGCTCACAAAGGTTATTTAATTAGCAAAATGTTTTAAAACTTTAGGTGATTGATGAAAATCAAGCTATCTGAAGCTAACATTTTGTCAGAAGTTATGTTCTCTTGTTGAAATTTTAAAATCTCACAGAAACATTGGTTGATGTGATGCAAATAAAGGTGAGCAAAATATTTGCAAGCTCCTTTAGTCTCATACAATGATGTGACCATATTGAATTACATCAGGAGCTTTGGTAGGGCCATGTTACATCAGGAGCATTGGTAGGGTTAATATTACACCAGGGGCTTTCATATGGCCTATATTAAATGCTTTGCTGACTTGGAACATTCCATTGATCCAAGTCCTGCAGGGCCGGATCCAGTCATTTTTAAAAGGGGGGGGTCCCAACCCAGGATAAAGGGGAGGGGGAGGGGGGTCCAACCATATGTCCCCATTCAAAAGCATTGATCGTCAAAAAACCTGGAACCGCCACTGTCCTTTTCTCTGAAAGTTTGGTTAATTTCTACATCTAAGAGATCATCTAAGTTGTGTACAGGGATTATAAGTAACCTTTAGTTGTACTGCAGAGGATTCAAAACTCCCTTTTTAGCTCAAACATATAATATAGGGAAATAAAATACAATACAATGAATATTAATGAATTAAGACGATACTATTAAAGTTATAACATCATCGTTACGTTCTAATATGTGCTTTTTTCACAACAGTAAACCAAAACAGTTTTTCTGCAGTTTTACGTCTAAATTTTCTTGTGGTCTGGAAACGCCCAAGAAACAACGGGGTAATTTTGGTGAAGCTTTTTTTTTTGGCTGTTTATAATAATCCTACCAAATACCGGGTATACTTATATTTTGTAATATTTATGGAAATACTTTTCTTATTCAAAATATTCTTCAAAAAATGATATACACTACTAATATAAGAAAATCAAGAAATTTAACGAAATTATACAGTGTAAATTTGTTGACATGGTAACTTGTCAAATGTGAAATTTGTTTTTATTTTATTTTAAAATCTAAATATACATTAAATTTTGAAGATCGATAATCACTTACGATCGCATGTTGCACTCGTCTACCGATTTAAAAATCGAGTGAAAGTTTTCATTCTTTTATCCAAAGATTTCAATAAAAAGAGAGCGAAGACACCACAGGCAATTAAAAGCAACAAGTTAGAAAAAAAAACCAGACAAGACCATGACAAAAAAGAAAAACAACGGAAGACGAACATTAGTACACAAAAGACTACACAATAATAAAGAATGAGCATTACAATTTTACAATCATCATACCACTACTTAGTCTGAAATCATGCAAGTTCATAATTGTTCGAAGCTTCAAATATCCATTATTGCTGCAGTTGGTAGTGACAATGTTGACCCGTGAGACGAGTCAAGTTGGCGGTCTGTGAAGGCTTGTTATTTATAGATGTCCCCAAGCGTTTATGTATTTGGCTTCAGTATGTTTGCTAGAGCGACTTTGATGAAGGTTGTTGCATATAATTATGTCGAACAAACAAAAAAGTGTATCATACCGTTATCATGATAACTACCAATTACTGATGTTGAATTGTCAGTTTTCTAGGTTACCAGGAGCCAGTGAAAGTGCTTCTGTATTAGTGTGATTTAAATGATTTATATTTCAAGACTGTAAATATTCAGTTGAAAAATTATGCAGGGGCGTCATCAATGTTCAAAACTCGTATACAAACCAATCTATTTGCATGTTCTCCTGGCCAGGTGCGTTGACAGGGTATAGGGTATTGCTATGTATGATTCATCCGCCATGCGAATCCAGACTCCATGCATCAACAATGTAACAATATGGAATAGGACACAATTGGAAATTTTCAAAACACATATAGAACACGTTGATTAAAACAGATTACAAACTTTAAAAATGTAAAAGCCATTCATTTTACGAGAGTAGAAACAAATTACTCAATACTTTCAAAACCATTAAAGGAAAACAGGGAGTTAAAAAAAGTAAAACAAATTATCTGAATTTTAATGTGCGTATTGTTATGCGTTTTTTTTTTCTACATTGGCTAGAGGTATAGGGGGAGGGTTGAGATCTCATAAACATGTTTAACCCCGCCGCATTTTTGCGCCTGTCCCAAGTCAGGAGCCTCTAGTCTTTGTTAGTCTTGTATTATTTTAAATTTTAGTTTCTTGTGTACAATTTGGAGTTTAGTATGGCGTTCATTATCACTGAACTAGTATATATATTTGTTTAGGGGCCAGCTGAAGGACGCCTCCGGGTGCGGGAATTTCTCGCTGCATTGAAGACCTGTTGGTGACCTTCTGCTGTTGTCTGTTCTATGGTCGGGTTGTTGTCTCTTTGACACATTCCCCATTTCCATTCTCAATTTTATCTACATGTCACATGATATAAAAATCTATGACGTCTATCTAAAATGTCTCTGCAGGTTTTGACACACAAACGGATATTGCTGACTCCACTAAGAATCACAGATAGCTTATCTTGACTTAAAAAAATATAAAAAAAAATCAAAAATTTAATTATCAAAAACATTGTCTCTGGTATCATATAAGAGTACATAATAAAAGTAAATCAAAAACATTGTCTCTGGTATCATATAAGAGTACATAATAAAAGTACATGCTCTATGGATTAATCATTTTTTACTAATTTAGAAAAAAAACTCCTTTAAGTAAATTAGATCAAAGGTAAGAACGAAAGGACAAAACGATACGATGGTCAAGAGAAAAAGTATTAAAGCTCGAACTTTTGCACTTAAGATTTATTAGCATTTGATGACTTAAATGATTTAAAAGGGTTTGTTCATGGCAAATATAAATCTACGTCATTTTGGACATTGGTGAATAGTTGTCTGTTTGGCAGTCATACCACATCTCATAGTTTTATATTATATAGTTACACATGTTTTCGGGGCCAAGAGAACTGTAAGAGCCCTTCTAGATGTCTTTTTGAAATTGAAATATTACATAATAGATAATATATATATGCATGAACTTAGTTAAAAGATTGAGTAGCGAAAGTCAACATCCCAATCAAAATTCAACCTTTTAAATTAAATCTTTTAAACCTATGACAAACATTAGGGATAGCATTTTACGCCAATAAAGTTTGATTTGCACCGTTTAAATTGTCAATATTAGTATATTTACATATGGTCTTAATTGTCAAGGTGTAAGACTTATTGATATACCTAGAGTACGCTACCAATTGGCATCTACCCAACCCAAACATCGATCTTAGATCGATATCCTCTCCTGTTATCCACGGTGTGTAAAAATTCAAAGGACTACATGATTGACAAGCTTACAGTAATTTTATTAGATTAAAGTACTAGATATTGCGAATTCAAATATATTAAAATATGATATTAAATCTGTGAAAAGTTGTATTTTGGCAGATGATTGGATTTTATTGTATACCGTTAGTAGGACATCCAAGGTTAGTTGAAATTTTTATCGTTGAACATTTAAATTTGAATAATTGTTAAAGTACTATTAAATTCAATTTTAATGAATTTCACATAGCGTGATATATCAATTATGTTTTTATGCAGGTAGTTCACAGTAGATTATCTGAAAAGTTTGTACTGTCAGGTAAGCGCTTTGACATTTACATTTTACAATTTTAAAATGTTCATACTCAAATTTTTAGTTGAATATTTTGATATAATAACGAATATTTGAAATTTTAACAATTTTGCTTCAAGTAAGAGTATAGGATGCATAACTTTATATCAATTAAGACTAACGGTTTCTTTCCGGACAATTTTAAGACTCGAGCATATTTTACCACTAAAATAGTCATCTCAGTGTTAATGGAGTTATATTATAATATTTACTAAGAGCGGACTACAAACTTCATGATTCGTAGAGGTTTATTTCTTCTATTGATGGCCAATCACACTAGTCGCTGATTTAAAATATGAAAAAATATACAACGATGACCATCCAGGTTCTGTTATAATCTATTATGACTGACTAAAGGCTGGCAATGCCAAAACTGGTATTGTTGAATACCAGTTATGTAATTCTTAAAAATCTTTTTATTTTGAATACACGTAATTCATTGTAGATACTCAGTTTTTAAGTCTGTATACTTCCTTAATACTTTTGTACCTTAGAGTTAATGTTCCCTAAGTAGCTAATATGTGTAGTATCAACATATAGCAGTAGATATACTATGTTTTATGGAACAAAAGGAGGACTGTATACATGTAAACCAACCGAAAAGTATGTTTTATTGAATTTTACTAAAATGTCACAACCAAAGGGCCAATGAGGTTCTCTACTTACTTTCTCTTGTTCTTGAGGGTGTTTTAGTGCTATATTGATGATGACATTCTTATCATGACAAGCAACATTGAGACAGCCTGGATGAATAAATTTGTTCGATTTTGGTTTCAGTTTTGGAAGTGTTTGAAATAAGCCATATAATGTTTTCCAGGAAATCTACACGGAAATGCTAAATTATTAAATATGTTTTTGCAATTACTCGATATCAGCAACAAAATTATAAATATTAAGTAATTGTTCATTTCAGTAAATCCATTTCCTGGTTTTTGCTTCAATTCTCAGTATAGACTTTTGATAATCTCCGCACTTCATTGACAAATAAGGAAAAATCGAAATTTGTGGATTGATACTATTAATTATCGTATTTGGTTAAAAATCAATAAAAACTTAATAACTTCTATGAAGTAATTTTCTGCAAGAATTCCTTTTTTGAAAAATATTACAGATATTGATGTTTGCCATTTTCTAAATCAATTCCATGTTCAATTTTTCATGCGATGTACAATTTCGTTATCAGTTCCGTTTAAATAATAAAATCTCGATGATACAAATGTTACTTGTCTATACAATCAATAATATTATTTGTTTTTTCTTCTGCTTAAATATCATTCATGAATATTTATCAGAATAATGCAATAAATCTACTTATTCAAAGAGAAAAAACCGAGTTATTTGATTAAAGAATGTCCGAACGATTTCTCTCAGAAAGCAGGTACGTACACACCTGCATTATTTTGGTCACACGAAATTGACCATTTACTGTATAAGTTGTATTTCAGAGAAAAATTCAATGGTACGAAATGTTGTAAAAACCATTTTTATCAAAGTATATAATTTTATATTTGCTCGAAGTTTTACTGGAACAACATTGGATTTAATGCTAGTACAGGGTACAAAAGAGTATTCGAGTCTTCAGAATTATCAATAAGACGCTTTTTTTGCACCTGTAAACCAGGAACATATATATTGACGTTCCCAGTGTAAACAGATAAAAGAAATCTTCATATTTGGTTATAATACTTAAAACAGCATGAATAAAGATATAAAATGAAAACATTGTCATATTTGTAAGCGTTATCTTAAGAATGTCACAAGTCAACACAAAATTGGTTATCTTTGAAAATCATTTTAAAGAACTACAGAGGACTTTTTAAAAGGTCTCTAATTTTAAACTCAAGATTTCAAAGGACACCATTTAGAATAAAATATTGTGAATTGTATTTTCTCTAATTTTAAACTCAAGATTTCAAAGGACACCATTTAGAATAAAATATTGTGAATTGTATTTAAACTATTTAATTACACAAATCATCCACGTATTCTTACCTAATTTCCTATGGTGAACATAAGACATTCATACGATTTCTCATAGGAAAGGGATAATACGTTGTCGGGGGATTTCACGCTGTTTGAAACGAAAGAAATATAGATCGGAATTTAACAACATATACACAAGGATTTGTATACAAATCCTTGATATACATATAACAAAATTTTACTAAAACTATCCCTGGATATTGGATCTATTTACAACATGTGTTGTCATTGATTCTACATATAAAAGGTAAGAAGGTCAGCTCGGGTTAAGACATCTATAAGTTAAACAATCGAATTTTAAGAAATCTGCATTGAAAACCCATGATTTCTACATGTATATATGATTTTCTCTTTCCTCGCTCGCTGAGTGATCATCAATCAATCGTTTTTCCTCCAAAATATGGATGCCATTCTCATGTTTAACCTTCGAGGAACAAATGAAAAGTAGAAAATTGCAAATGTTTTATAATATTCAGAATAATAATGCTTCTTTGTAGTTTTGTCCCTCTTGACATTCACCATTTTACAGGTTGCTGCTCACATCTAACTTCTCAATCATTTATTCCTTCAACAATCAAGCACTGGAATAATCTGGAATCGCATACCATTCCAAAATTGTACTCATCATCAAAATTCAAATCAGAATTGAAAAAACGGCACTCGAAATCGGGATCCACTCCTACATTATTTGTCTGGTTCTAGATTGAGTTGGTTTTGATGCTCGGAGTCTGTCTTTAACTATAACTTATTTCGGGCTATTATATCTGACCAACTATGTCGATGTGGGTCAAATATTGATAACGGCATTTCCTTTTTTGTGGCTGCACCTTTTATTTAAACGAAATATTGATTAAGTTTTGGTGATTAACGCCACTGTCAGAACTATTGGCTATTTCGTGGCGGTCATTTTTAATGGTTGAAGAAGCCTGAATTCCCGATGAGAACCACTGATCTTCGGCAGATTAAACGAATATAGACATTAATAGTCTCAGCTGGCTTTCTGAATGCTACAAATAGATATGAACTCTTGACTTGGGGAAAAGATACTCCTTCCTATGACCAAATTGTTCTATTTGTCAAACAAGTTGTAAACTTGATAAAGGTCAAGTGGTATAATATTAACTTGGGTAAAACACACAACGTCATCATCATCATCTCTGTCGTTCTTTCTTTATTACCTTTCCAATGTTCAGTTTAGTTTTATTATAATATCAATATTGTTCATATAATGCATGCTCACTTTATTTTTGTGTTGTTATATAAATTGTACTGTGGAGAAGACTACATAAGTATGTTTTACTTGTGTCTGATCTTTTTCTATTAGAGCAAATAAAAAATAGAGAGCTTGGTAAATTTGAATCTACAGCATACAGCATTGAGCACGTAAACACACTTTACGTAAATCTCGAAGCTCAGTGAATGGGGATTGTCTCTTGTTGATGATAAAATGTACACCAACCGAAAGACACTTAAAATCTTGTTCGTTTCAGACTGGGTTTATACTATCAAGTCAAAACCTGGTATGTACATCTCGAAGCTCTTTGTGGATGATGGTTTTCTCTTGTCGATGACAAAATGTAAACTGACACTCAAAATCTTGTTCGTTTCAAACTGGGTTTATACTATCAAGTGAAAACCCGGTCTGTGTAAAGCATGAAGCTCTATGTGGATGATGGTTTTCTCTTGTCGATGATAAAATGTACACTGACACTCAAAATCTTGTTTGTTTCAAACTGGATTTATTCTAACAAAGACGAATTCAGACCAAAGCACATTCGTTAATCTTTGTATTATAACAGTTATCCGAAAGTAGTTCATCTTGACATATGAAGAAATAATTCCCATGGCGTAGCCAACAAAGTTAGAAATTAAACGATTACGACACAGTGTAAATTTCAAATGCAATTCAGTTATAACTTTAAACTAATCAGATTTAATTGTGAAAAATCTGAGGTAAAAATGTTAACCATGTTACAAGGTTATTAAAAGCTTAATGTTATATCGTAATAACACTTTAACACTTTTTGATACAGTTCCATAAATTATATATGCATATCTTACTTGTTTAAGATAAATTGATCTATTAAAATTATATATATGTTTATTAAATCGTTCCTTTATGTGCAATGACACGAACATATTACTATACTTATCGTGCCCTAATATATATATATATACAGCGTATGGCATTTATTTTACGCCGCGTTTATTGGCCTTAATTGATTTAATGGAAAAGAGAACCGCAGAGTGTATAGCAATTAGAAACACGTTCCATCGTCTTACGAATATGACCATCCTTCCGCAGTTTTGGAATGTATTTAATACGCTAAAAGTGTCACGCTCCTAGCAAGCAAAATAACCATCAGCAAGCATACTAGTGTTCGCTAAGAGTTGCTTAATTAGTTGCCTCTACTTTCCTCTCCTTTGGCGGCCAAAATGTGTTCCCCACAAGCATTTGCCGCCCGCCCTTTATCATATCATGTTTGTTTTTCTTGGCCATGATTATGCTGAGTCGTAAAACATCAACCAATCAATCATGAAAGACCATCTCTGTATAGTAATAGTGATATATTCCTCTATCAATCCTCTTTTGTCATTTTATTTTAGTAATTTAATAAGAAAAATATACTGGTAGTTCATCATGCTAGTTTATACATCAGAGTTGGAAAATCAGGAAGAAATGTCAAATTAAATCAATAAGAAAAGTATACCCTATCTAGTTGTCAGGATTTCTTATTAAATCACGTTCTTCAAAACTTGAGTACATTTTAGCCGGTTTGTTTGTCTTTTAAATCGATGTTAAACTTAAAATATTAGTCTATATATCAGTTCTTTTCACAACCAGATCGTGTGATCTAAGAAGGAGATTTATTGTAAAAATGCTGAAACACTAAAGTCGGGTTTCACAGCTGATGACCTTAATAATAAAACTATAGTCATCCGTTGCTGTCTAACTGGTTACTCGAACAATTATTGAGTTGATTACCCTGCGCTCACTTGATTTTATCTAAATGATGGGATACGTGTGCCGTTTAATTACAAAGCCTATCATATAATAACAATGATACACATCCCAAAAGTGATCTCGTCTTACAGAAGCGTATTAGGACAGTAATTAAGATGAAATAAGCATTAAACCTTTTTTACAATACCGACATCTTAAAATGAAACAATTATACTTTAACTTGAAATTTGAATTCTAAATCTTATAAATACTCAAAATGTTGACTTAAATATGATTGAAAGAATACCAAGATGTCAGAAATTAATCCATTAATCCGTCTTTTAAGAGATTATATAAAGTATAATTAGGACACCTTTAATGGTCGTTGCGGTCGTAAAAACAGGTTTTTTATGTTCTTTCTTCGACAATATTTATACAACTTTTCTTTTGATTTTATATATTTCCATTACATGTATATTCCTTAATAGATTGTATTGAAAAAAAATCCTTAATTTGCAGATAAGATCAAAATTCTCCATATTTCAAAGGTAGAAATATCGATTATTACATGACCGTCTCATTGCGTTGTATTTGTTTTGTTTTAAGATGTTGTAATCACCAGACGACTGTTTATGTTATGCCTTATCAGTTATGGCACTTCAAAACTAAGACAAGAATTAAGATCCATAATAAGCTCATTTGAGCTGGTTTTGATCACGAGGTAGCAATTTCCTATCATAGTATGTGTTTAAGAATCTCCGTGTTGTCAAACACGTATCTGGAGAAAAAGCCTACTCGTAGAAGAATATTGTTTTATCTTTTCAATTTTAAGAGTCAGTAAAAACAGACAAATATCTTGTATAGAAACTATCTACAAGGTATTAAATGGGTTTTAGGTCATCACATATTCCCCTCCAATGTAAAACGAAGTCTCCCAGCGGCTGTATTGTTCGGCCGATTGTTACCAAAATTTCCTACAGTTTCTATAGTGATATTTCTGGCAATACTGATACAGGTTTAAATGCCTTAAGTAGCAACTCTAAGTAAATATCATACAAGTACATTTTTTAATTTAGTCAGGCTGTTTTCAAGATTGGAAATTGTAATTCTTATGTGACAGATTTACACTACAGCAACAATACTAGGTCAGGACTCTCCCTTAATTTTGTTTCAATTCCCTAGTACTTTCATCTGAGAAGGTGCACATGATTTACTTTTATAGACACATATGTAAACGTATATTTGTTCCGCCTATCAGAAGTTCCACTGGAAACTTTGTTATAAACAATGCTATAATATCTGTTCCAGTTGGATCAAATATTTTTTAATCTTTATTCCTGTTGGAACAAATATTCTATAATCTTTATTCCGTCAGGAACAAATTCTGCAATATGTTCCATAGGAAATAATATTACAGATAATTCTTCCATTTGGAATTTATGCTATGAAGGAACTTCTTTTCATGACACGTATACGCCGAATGATGGCAAAATATTACACGACAATTAGCCAAGTACAGCAAGAACACATTTTAACCGTAATGATCCACCAGCCAAGGAATATGACAGTTTTTTTTTCTATGATCTTCCTTTGCTGTAGCTCTTGCCTTGTTGGCATTTTGTGTCTTTTGAATTGTCTTGGAGTTTTGTATACTAGTTAATTAACAACTTTTTAAGAATCGCCGCTATTTAGGGCATTACTTATTGTTAGCACACTCGTCTATTGTTGAAGAATGTATGCTGACCTCTCGATCTCTTTTCTCTCTTTCTTTTTTTTGTGTGTGTCGTTGAATTGCCTTTCATAGACGTTGGTAAAAATATCCTGTTATTTTAGGCAATTTGTACTTGAATATTTTCTTATCTAAGCCTCAACATATGTACCTATATTTGATAATCGAACTAACGTAAACACTGCTCAAATTCCACCTCCACTCCAGTTTTTAATACCTGAAAAATTTAAAAGTAATTATTAAATTTGAATTCAAGACGACTCATGTTTAATTTGTTCGACTTTAATAGAATTAAAATTAAATTTCTTACCTTGGATCTACGATACCGGTTGTACACAAAGATATTAAAATTTTATAAAATGTGTCCAAAACGGTAAAACGATATCCATAGGTTGTCTTCACAGTGTAGTGTTATTTTCTTCTTAAACACGTCTTATTTAAATTTGTTAATATTCTTTTCAAGAGTAATGATCTATTCCATTCTCAGTGGTGAGAAGGAATTAATCAATATATTGAAATATTTCATTCGAATCCATGTTCAGTTTCAGTGGTGACATAATGTAATAAACAACAGAATGAAAATGGCAGACGACACAGAAGAACTGATCGACGCTGGTGAAGACATAACAATCAAAACCAGCACGCCAAGATCTCCAATATCTTCATCAGAGTTGGCAAAATCTGCAGATAATAAGACGACAGGAAAGCAAAAAAATAAAGAAAACAAACAAGAAGATAAGAATTCAAAGACACTGAAGAATTCAACGAACATCAAAGAGCAAGAACGGACTCAGGAAAAGGTTAATATTTTTTAGATGTGACAAATTTAAAACAGTTTTTTTTAAAGATATCTGTATATAACCTTATAGTTGAGATTGGTAATGTATTGTTTTTTTTAATACTAATCTTCACTGCATGACATTATTCGGTGGACTAAGATCGTTGATCCATATTTGTAGGAGTCCGTCGATTCAAATAATGTTGGTTCGTTAATTTGGATTAATCGAGAACACCTTGTAAGGTCAGTTGCAAATATCATATTCATTACAATTTTATGATTTCATTACCAAACATATGTGTGGCATAAATGATGACCTGCCACTTCCAACTGATGCTCCCCTTACTGCATATTTATTGAGTGAAAACATTTTTATTGCAAGGCTTTAAAATACTAGTATGATTGGAGGGACAAATAAATGTACTGTTATTGCTCATTTTCGACTGCATACATGTGTTTTAAGGATACCATCCATAAACCAACTTTTCTTTTAATATTTCAAGTAACAGTAATCTTGACCGTTGACCTGTTAACCACACAATATAAAGGCTTCTTTCCCTTCCCATCTGTTTAATTTCAATCAAGCAAGGTAAATTCAAGCTGCCATCCAGAAACCATTTATTATTTGTTTTGTCCTGTTTTAAGTAACAGTGACCTTCACTTTTGACCTATTGACCTCAAGACAAAAAAGACAACTTTTCCTTTCCTATAGATTCCATTGGTGTAATTTTAAGTTTCATTACAATCAAGCAAAGATCTTAAGCTACCATCCGAAAACCTTTTGTTTCGGACTTACAGAATGACGGACAGACTAACAAAGCGATTTCTATATTCTTCCGAAGAAAATTTTTTTTCAGTGAGCATGTCTCATTTGCATTCATACCTCATATCCTTATTTTTATAAAGGCTGGAAACTCAATCCTGGTTTTCATTAGAACAGAATGATAACAAACACACCTTTTAATCTCTTTTCCTGCATTATAATGTTCAAATTTTTTTGATTGTTAAAACCATTATATAAAACTTACCAAAAATAGCAGTCATATGTGCAACTTTTGGATCCTCCTGTTGTGAGGTTCCGATTATTTTGCATACAAAGGCCTGTTAACGGGAAGAATATAATCCATAAGGAGTACTGCAGCCTCCTAAAAACTCAGCAAATTGAGTGTAAATATGTCATATTCCAATTTTAAGTACAGACACATCAATAAAAACGCAGGAATGATGAAATTTTATCAAATTTATTGCATTTGTTTCATATGCATTCCTTTCAACAGACAATTAAACTGCTCGATCAACGGAATTTTATTTAGATTAGCTTCATACAATCTTATATCAACGGACATTAATAAACCTAATGTTTTCACATCTTTGTCTTTTGATCTCTGGTTGATAGTTGTATCATTGGCAGTCATGCAAATCTCCTTATTTTTTATAAAGAAGTAGCTAAATTGGTTGAATATTCTTCTTGCCAGATATGACAATTGATTGTAAAAACTTTTTTAAACGAACCATAATAATTTCGCGATTCATCAAAGCAAACACAATGTGGTCACCTTAAACAATCAACTTTGCTGTCTAAGGTATACCGTATATCTCCTTTTATCATAATTTTGTCTGTTTTCGGATTTCCGAACGGTATAATCTATATGATAGTGTAAGTTGTGATGCTGAAGATCTGATCTGTGTTGTATAAATAGATGTTGACTGCTTCCATAAAAAAAAGCAAAGAACTTTTTTTTCTAAGCAAACAAAAAAGTGATAATCTGGAAGCTTTTTGTTGTTGCTGATTTTGACATTTTCAAGGAAATAATAGTGAAACGTAAAAGCTATGTTTATGAAGCTAAAAAAAACTATTTATTTCGAAGCAGAGTGAAGTTATCACCAGCAAACCACAAAGTTTATTGAATATCTTCCGAATTGGACATTGCAAACAAAACGATAACAGCGAAAGTAACATGTAATCTATTGTCAATAGTACCCCTGCCAACATTTAAAAATATTGGTCAAACCATCCGGTTATACCATCTGATTCGGTTAGTTTGATAGACAGACAAAGCGATGCTCAAACTGAAATAATAAAAGTAAAGAAAAATTACGAATCTAATAATGTTTGGAAACAACTTATCATCGTTTGATGCAACACATTTTTTTCCTAGAATCACTGTCCACCAGAAAATTATAATCATTCTTAAAACTGTAAACATCACACAAAACACATTCAAAGCACATTTGTAAACGTTTTCCGATGTTTGGTCATTTCTGGTTATTTATTCATTCACATAGATGTACATTGTTTTGGATACGTGTGTTGACAAGGTGTTGGAAAATTGGTTATGGAAGATAGATGCATTGAAACCTACATTATCAAATTAATTGTTTCCGGTTTAATTTTTATTATGTGCGTTTTACCTATATCATTTGGTATTTAGTATACTTAGAACTGGTCGTCTGTTGACTCCAACTTGTCTATAATAGAGGCATTTTATAGCTTGTACATACGACTACTGTATGGAGACCTCTACATGTTTTCTTTGGTGACTTCTAGATGTGTATTTTGAAAAGCTCTAGACCTCTATTTGTAATTGAATTAGGGAGCTACCATTTGATTTTTAGGGGGGAGGGGGATTTGAAATTTGAAAAAAGGCAGGACAGGAGTTTTGAGTAAAAAAAAGGCAGGATGAGCAACTTAGCAAAAAACAAAAAGGCAGGATGACAATTTATGTAAAAAAAGCCAGGATAAACTAATTAAAAAAAGGCAGGACCGAATAGAGTGAAAAATAAAAAGGCAGGACAGAGATTACAACTAAAAAAAATGCAGGACAAAATTTTTCATCCTAGTCCCCCCCCCCCCCCCCCCCCCCCATAATAATCAAATGGTAGCTCCCTTGTGTGGTTTTTTTTCGCTTTTTCATTGAACTCTACCAATCATTTCCTTTTTATTTATATTGACTGATTGACGTCTAATTAACATTTACGGCACATCTTATCTTAAAACTAAATGAAGCAGTCAAATCATTATTTGAGAATAACTGTCTGACTTTACTTGCCGGGATTAGGATTTTAAAAAGTAGTTTACTTCGTATATATAAAGCATACAGTGTTTCCAAATATAGCAAGAACAGAACAATTATGGCGACTTTCAGACTGGTCTTATCTGTGATTTACACACCCATTACCAATCAATTATATTGATAAGTTTTAAATGCTAACCTATTCACATCACAATGCAAACATAAACCATTTTACCAAAGTTGATTTGAAATACTTAATATCATTAAGGACTTTGTATATGACAGTAATGTTTGAATTCAAACTACCAATACAAAAGTTCAAAAACAACTATCAAAATATACTTGCTGATAGTACGAGTTCCGAATTCATTCAGCGAAGTTCATGTTTATAAATTGACAAAATGATAAAATGGTGTTCGCAATAATTTGATCTTAAAGTCGGTCACGGAGGAAGACATTTAAATGCAAGAAATCATGCTCTCTCAGATGTTGCGGGCGGGAGTATCTGTGACCACTAAATAGGTCAATACGTTCAGATTTCGTATTTAAACATGTTCTAATATTTTTTTTTTATTTTGAAATATGATATATTAGCACTATAGCATACCTCTATATTGATTTATTGAGTTTTAATAATAATTCCAACAATACAAATTAAGTGCATGCTTTTACAGCATGCATACAAATATCTGTAATCTGCATGAGAATTAATTGTAATAACCCGTTATACAGAATGCAAATTGAGTGCTGTATATGTAATCTCACATTGAATAAATTAATAGAGACTTATTTCAAATCATGTATAAGTGCAAATGCATGCAGACACTTAATTTCAAACTTTTTTTTTTCATTTGCGATGACATTTTTACATGTCTGTTTAAATAAAAACTACATTGTTTAAATGCTGCAAGGTTTTAAAACTTCATATATTATATGTTTTCGTAGTTTATTGAAATGCTTCCATATAACATCAATTACTGCTGAGCTATTCACTAAGTGCTTTCACTAGATTTTAAATGGTAATACTTTTATTCATTAACAAAACATATATTGCCTATGTCATAAAACTACTATTCTAATTTCAAATTTAAATATTTTATAGATTCAATGCTTTTAATCTGGTAACGGTTGTACCGAATGAATTTGGATCAAATTATGCATCGAAACGGATGTGTATTATACGTCGCATAACATGTTTAACAAAATACTTGTCCAGACTAGGGACGATTTAAAACTTGATTTTTCATAAACACTTGGCAATCATTCGAGACTTTATATCGACCAATAAATGTATTTTGAGGGATTAGCGTGTTTTTTTTTTCGGAGAGATGCATTATTGCTTTACACAAAACACCTTTAATCTGAATATGAAAATGACCTCAGATGACAACTTTTCATTCCTTTCTTATACAACTATCATGTCACATTTCCTTAGTATTACATAGCCTAACAACAGATTTGTTTATATAAAAATAAGGAGATGCGGTATGATTGCCAATGAGACAACTATCCACCAAAGTTCAAATAAAGTGGATGTAAGCAATTATAGGCAACCGTACGGCCTTCAACAATGAAAAAACCCGATACCGTATAGTCGGCTATAAAAGGACCCGACATGAAAAATATGAAACAATTAATTGAGAAAACTAACGGCCTAATTTATAACAAAACAATTTACGAAAAACAAATATGACAAACATGAACCAACGACAAACACTGAACTACAGGCTCCTGACTTTGGACAGGCACACAAAGAACGTGGCGTGGTTAAATATGTTTGTTAGCGCTCAACCCTCCCCTAACCTTGAACAGTTGTGTAACAGCACAACATAAGAACAAACTATAAAAATCAGTTGGAAAAGGCTTCACTCATCAGATCGATACAAAGCAGAAAAATATCAAACATAAACACAGACTGGACGTGGCAGGGTATTTATCCATCCCTCATCCCTAACAACAAAAAGGACACTAAGTCCAGATCTGAGAGTACTCGCAGTTACTGACAGCTAGTTCAAAGCCAATAACAACTAATAAAAAAATCGTGTATCTAAGACTAAAATACCAATCAGTACATCCAACATCCAATGGATTTAAGGTAAAGACGTCATTAACAGTCAGAGAAAAACCTGACATTGTGCAATGCTGTAGTACTGTTAAAGTGAACATGTGTATAACAAAACTATTTAGTATGATTTTAATTTACTGATAACAAAATCAATATTTATACCAATAAAAACAATATTCAAAGATCTCAATACAGTGTTGAATTGGTAACCTTTAAGAATAAGTTTATGCAAAGGATTGAGAAGTTTACCCGGATCGTATATAAATTTCCGGGCTCGGTAAACAACATCACCGTAAAATTTAGGATGTGCTATTCCGTCTGATTTAAGTTTTTTTACAGGTACAGCCAAACTTGCAAACCAAATCTTTGTACCTGGAAGAATTTAGTAGGTTTTAAGTAATCTGTGGTAACGAAATCCCTGAATTAATAATTTACCAGTAATACATATATTACGCTCATTAAAATCCAAAACGTCACTACAGACACGGGCATAACGAACGAGTTGGGATATATAAACACCGTAAGATGGTGCCAGAGGAACATGATTATTCTTTCGCACGTTTAAATCGTTTTTAAAATTTATCTACGTTACATTTT
The DNA here is from genome assembly GCF_021869535.1 of Mytilus californianus. Classification (NCBI taxonomy): domain Eukaryota; kingdom Metazoa; phylum Mollusca; class Bivalvia; order Mytilida; family Mytilidae; genus Mytilus; species Mytilus californianus. The sequence continues at coordinate 4,329,511 of NW_026262581.1, forward strand.
TAGATCACATTCGAAGAATTTGCCGTATGAACGTATGCTTTTTCCCCTGACTGGACAAATCTGCATTAAATTGTACAAGTATCTCAATATTACAACCTGTCAAAACATTTAAAGCCTTATTAATAAAACTTTAAATTCCAACAGGGTTTAAAAGATAAAAAGGAAACAAAGAAACGAAAGCCAAGTAATAATGGAAGTGTCCAAGAGAAAGATAATACAGACGACGACGAAAGTGAGGAAGAGGAAACAGAAATGACAAGGGAAGAAAAAGAGGTAGGAAACAGAAAATCAAATATCCTGGTTTCTATGGTAAGTTTATTTACAACCATTGGGTGGTGGAGGTTTCCTCCCAGAGAGTATCACCAGCCACTTTTGTGTTGACATGGATTATCATTGATATGGTCATAATTAAAAATGAACTGCTTACAAAACATCGAATTTTTCAAAATATTAAGGATTTTTTACCACTGGAAGAGACTACCTTGGCTGTATTTAGCAAAACCTTTCAGAATTTGGGTCTTCAATGCATTTCAGCTTCGTACTTACTATGGATTTTCTAACCTTTTTGATTCGAGCGTCACTGATGAGTCTTTTGTAGACAAAACGCACGTCTGGCGTACAAAATTTTAATATTGGTATCTATGATGAGTTTATTTATATTACAGATACTGGCATATCAGAATGACCTAAGATTAACTAACAGCTATTTCGGACATTTTAAAGTATTACAAAAAGGACAATGTTAATCTAATGAGCTGTATAATGTAAATATTTAAAATTATCTTCTACAGCACATTGACTGACTTATTTTGTTTATGTCAAAACGCACTGACACTGAACGTTTTTATGCCCCACCTACGATAGTAGATGGGCATTATGTTTTTCGGTCTGTACGTTAGTTCGTCCGTTCGTCCGTCCGTCCGTCCGTTCGTCCGTTCGTCTGTCCGTCCGTCTGTCTGTCCCGCTTCAGGTTACATTTTTTGGTCAAGTCAGGTTAAAGTTTATGGTCAAGGAAGTTTTTGCTGAAGTTGAAGTCCAATCAACTTGAAACTTAGTACACATGTTCCCTATGATATGATCTTTCTAATTTTAATGCAAATTAGAGTTTTTACTCCAATTTCACGGTACACTGAACATAGAAAATGATAGTGCGAGTGGGGCATTCGTGTACTATGGACACATTCTTGTTTATATTTGATTTTGATATTGCAACTACATGAACCTTTCATTTTTTATTTTCTTTCACAAAAAAATAAACACTTCACCAATTATTAGGTAAATGTTCATTATGGTGTACAGGCATTCCTCATCTTCAATTCATCCTATCATGATGTGAGTTAATTTCAATTCTTATGTGAACAGATATTTTAGATGATCATAGAACAAACTGGATATCCTTGTTCTTTATGGTCACTGATATTTTGTTATCAGGGAACGTTCAAACGCTATAACCTCAGTGCGCAATGACTTTTCTTTTTCCTTTTCTCACGTTTTACCATTGTAAATAACGACTATGGCAAGGTTCGAGCAGGGAAAAAACTCCTTTGCATTTCTGACCTTTTCAAATGAATTTAAATTTGAAAGAAATTTATAAATTGTTTGTTTTTCATACATCTTACAAGTTGGTATGACTTGTTTATTATAGTATGACCACATTAGATAATGTTGAAATCATATTAAGTTATGACAAAACCATATTATGTATTGACAAATCATATTAAGTCATTACGAAACCAAATCATGCAATATCACAATAGCATTAAATAATGACTATACCATATTGAGTAATATCAAAACAGCATTAAGTAAAACCATATTATGTAAAGACACTTATCATCAAGTAATAATAAAACCCCATAACGTAATGTCAGAGTACCACATAAGACAGCTTTGGCGTTCTTCTAATGTATGGAATTTTGATATATAAAGACCATTTCATATTTTTTTAATTTTCTGGTTCCAAAAAAATAAATACATATTTTTTATGTATCATATGTAACTGCTCAATAAGGTGGTGTTTTTGTGTTTGTTGTTGTTAATTTTCAAATGTTTTTAATTTATTTACAGGACATGTATAATGCAGCTAGGAATGGCGATTTTCTCACTCTTCACAACTCACTGGACAAAAAGAATGCTGATATAAACATGACATGGGTAGTATGATAAAAACGTTTTAACTTAATGAATTAAATAAGCACTTTACAATGTATTCCTGTCGCTGTAAGCAATAAGTTATTCTGTGAGTTAGCTCTCAAGCAATACAAAGTTTCTTCTAATATGTCGAACGAACCATTTCTATATTATGGTTATATAATTATGATCAGAAAAAGGTACATAATGACTGGTCATTTAAGGAAATCTACTGTATAAAACTGCATCAGCAAGCATACAAATATTATACAGTAAAGGCCTTTTCAAAGTATTCGATGAGACAATCAAATGCTTTATATCTTTATCGATATTGCACGTGTTGAAGTAGATTTTTGCACTTTGGGGGACTAAAAATAAACACCTAATCGTGTGAAATTTTGACTTTTATTTGTGGTCGGAAGTTTTACCTCGACTCAGCAGTCGGGGCAATTTCGATACTACCCTTTGCAGCTAAAAATCAAATACACTTATTTGTAAAAGACAAGACAAGGCACAAAACAGACCATAATTTCAACTATGTAATACACAAGTTCAAAGTCATGTCCCAACTAAATTCCTCACTGTAACTGGTAATTAATGCATGACCATTCAAAGTTAAGCGGATCAAAAGTTATAATTTCGCATACAACAAAATAAATACGAGAAGAATAAAATGACAATAAACATACCATTGCATAAAATAATATTAAAAGTTCAGTTTCAAAATGAAATATTAAATTTCCGCTATAACTCATGCTTTGATATTTTAAGTTTATACGCCAGCAAATTATTCAAGACTTCACAACAATCAAACTAGAAAAAAATTTATAAAATCAATTTATCTTCTAGTACAAAGAAAACCTTTTGATGATTGCAATAAGAGCAAGACAAACAGAGATGGCAGAGTTTCTGATAGATGTCGGTATAGATTACAACCATAAAGCTAAATATTTCGTAAGTTTCAACATTTAGTCGTTTCTTCGGACCGACAAAGTTATGCTATTTCACTATACATGGAGGAACCTTAGTGTCATTGTTAACAACTATTAGTGCAATGAATATCTATAATCTTGAAAAAAAGAACATTCATTAGTAATGAACAGAACCTAATTCTGTAGAATTCCATTGGAAAAAGACTGGTTTACAAGGTGTTGTGAATAAAGTAGAAGTATAAAGAACGTGTCATACACTCCTTTTCCCTTATACGTCAAAACGAAATGACAAAGTCCATGGGGATGTTCTGAACAATCAAAAATAAGAGATGCTCAAAACATCATCTAATAAAGATATTGTTAAACAGTCACTGATCAAGGAGTTGTGGTTAGCAACGGGTCTATTCAGAATCTTCTTTTGTTATTGGATTACCCCTCCACAAAAAAAACCTTAAGTAACCCTCTTAACAATAGCGAAATATCCGACCAATGAAATTTTTAATGTTTTATCTATACTTTTTTTTAAATTCCTCTAGGTGTTTAAGAGTAACTGTTAAGTAAACGTTACATGTAGTCTATGACTTAGAACGATAGAGAACGCAAAAAGATATCTAGTGATCCTCACGCGTAGATATGAAGGCTAAGAAAATAGGACAACTAATAAACAGTAGTTTTCCATAATATCCATGTAGTATCTTGCACACTGGGTATGTTTAAAAAGTACTTGGATGCAAATAAGTCAATAAATTCGGAAGATACGCTGAGCAAATCAATGTCTTACATTTAATATTTGCTTGTTTCAATAAAGAGTTTGATGATCGCAAATTTATTGTAATCTAATGTCAACATGCAGCAAAGCCACTAAATGGCTATTTGATTTACCATTAAAATTAGTTAAATAGTGAAAATGGTAAATTCAACATTGTTTTTGATAATAAATGCGCAGATATATATTTTTTTTCATAACTGGAAATCATGCAAATCACATAAAAATCATGTATGAATTATTTTTTATTTTTTCATATAAGATTCCGTATAACAAAAACTTGAAATCAGAATTACGTTAATATTGACAGATTAGTTATAATCGAATTCTAAATGCGGCATTGACGCTTTTTCCATTTACAGGATTTAAAAGAAAAGGACAAAAAAGGTAAACGAATAAGCTGTTATGAAAGAAGTTGTCGAGATCTAGCATTCGACCTTGGAAATGACCACATTGTTGAGGTTATTGATGTTAAAAATAAAAACGTGTTTCCTTTTGTGCGAGTCGAGCCGAGACAAACATGGCAAAAACGACCTCCGCCTCCACCCTTGCCAAAACATCTTCTTCCACCCAGTGAAATTGAGAGTGAAGAGGAAGATAACGATACATCAGACGGTGAAACTGATTCTGGACATCTGAGTGCACGAAGTCAAGACAAAAATAACGAATCTTCTTTATCAGATGTTCTTGACAAGCTCAATGGTAAAGATGATGGATATGGAACAATGTCTCCCTCTATGTCGCCATGTTTAGGAAATTTTAATCCACATGTATATGTACCACCGGAAAAACCGGTAGTGATGCATAAACCGACAAAAGCGTCAATGGCGTTGCAAACACACAACAATCAATTTTATCATAGACGACTCGTCAGCAAGAGTGCTCCCTCGATGCGCAATGTACAAGTTGTTGGAAGTTACGCACACGAGAAAAAACAATGGGAACTACGTCGCGAAAAATCAGAAATGGATGATAAAATATCTGTTCAAAGTCTTCCATTTTTTCTTACTCATCCGTCATCTGCCAGTAGCAGGCGGTCATCAACTCAAACAACAGCGTCATCGCCTTTAGCAGAAGTTTCGAAGATTTTAGGACAATCGCGACTATTAAAACGAGAAACAGAGCGTCTTTCTACGCAAAGAAGTAAAACAATTATACCTTCATTAAAGATAAATCAGTGGTGCCATAACTCAAACAACGTTTTTAATAGACTTTCAAAATCAGCAACCAACAAAAGAATTCAGTGTTCTAATTTTAGCGTTAATCGCGAATTCATCCGACACCATCGGAGATGATTCTCTGCTTACGTTTACATATACATATCCACGTTAAAGTGGACATCAATTTCTAAAAATATTTAGAAGGTAGTTGAAATCATGAAATCTGGATTTTGAAATTCAGTAGCAAATATTAGTGTGTTTAAATATTAATTACAACTGTGTTGTCAAAACACCATATCTTTATCATTTATTACACGATACATTTTTCAAACTGTCGTAGTTAATTTTATTCCAGAAACGATAAAAATGGTGATATGACGATCATTTATTTCCGTACAAGAAGATTTGAAAAATATCGCATTCCTATACCAATATAGTCTTATAGTCTATAAAGAAAACCGGCTAAATGTCGGTTTTTTTTTCTGAAGAAAAAAAACAGGATTCTTAGGCTACATCATAATAATAAAACCACAGAGATAAAAAAATGTAACTAACTGTTTTTCTTTTTACCCCCTGATAGGAGAGTTTTTTATCCAAACTTATACGCTTTCAATTTTTGAGAATCTGATATCATTTCGTTTTTGATTTAGTACCTATTGACCAGACTTTGAGTGTTTTGAATTTGCTTTTTATTTATGTCTTTTTATGCTGATTTGTACAGTTTTCTCGTTGTTTTTTATATATAAAAATAAAGGGATGTGTTATGATAACCAATGTGACAACTATCCACCAGAATCAACTGACGTGGATCATGTAAACAATTATAGGTCATCGTATATATAGTCATCAGCAACAATGAGCAAAACCCATACCGTATTGTCAGCTAATAAAGGCATGCACATGACAAAATGTGAAACAATCCAAAACGCCCTGATGTATAACAAAGCAATTGATGAAACATATACGAGTGACAGCAACCAACGACAACCACCGATTTACCGACTCTTTACTTGGGACATAGACAAAGACTGTGGCAGGTTTAAACATGGTTGTGAGCGTTGGATAGTCTCCCTTTGTTTTGTTTTTCATAGTAATCTGTGGATTCTTTCGATTTTAAATCCTCCTCTATCGTAGTTGTTTCAGTATCTCCATCTTGTTGTATCTGTTTTGATCTGTTATGATCATGAACCTATTTTCACGTGTTATTTCCTGTAATTATCATGAAACTATTTTCACGTGTTATTTCCTGTAATTATCATGAATCTATTTTCACGTGTTATTTCCTGAAATGGTCTATGTTTGTTAGTGTTGTATAATAGTGTTATTTGTCGGGTAGTGAATGAAAGTATGTACAGACAATTTTGACAGTTTTTTTCATAATTTTTCCCTCGTTTGTATTTTAATACACATGTATAGGTTATACATATAAAAAAGAACCCCAGTAATGGACGCTATGGGTCGTCATGATCATGATTTAAGGGATGAAGACTACATACAGATCATGGTCAACATATGTAGAGACACATAACACCAATTTAAACTCTGTTTCTTTGATATATATGTAATTGTTTTTTTATTTGATACATATTTTCACCCCCTTTTTGTTTGATAGTTTCCAAATTATACCACGTGTTAAGTAGTCATTGTATAGGCACCTACTTTAATTTACAGAGCCAGTGTTATATATTATCAGCTGACAAATTCTGTTCATTTTGCAAAATACTCATGTTACAGCAGAGTTGACCGTAGATAGTTCAGGTCAAGGTCATATGACTCCACATAATATATTCTACTTTGCATGTTCTTACTTTTGGCTGTGAGCGTTCTGTATAAAGGATAATTAAAGACGTGCGTCAAATAGCGTTGATTTAGATTTGAATAAATATATCATTGTATCTGATCATATAGTCGGGAAGTGGATTATTGTTTTATCCATATTTTTACGGTTTTAATTAAATTTGTTTGGTCTTTACATTTTTACTATATAGATACATCTTTTGTTTGACGTTGTTTTGATCGAAGTCAAACATACCAAATACATTGCATTCAAGGATTACCAAATAAATTCATACATCTACAATCAGCGATCAAATGACGGCATACAGATCGAAATTATTACTATGAAACTGTATGCTGAAAGATTTAAGCATGCGCATTAATATAACCAAAAAAGTACAGTGCATGAATAAGGGAAACAGATACTAAGGGGAGGGGCAATCGAAAAAAAAACCACCAAAAGGTCAACAAAATAAACACCGCAAGGAGTTTGTTAAACACTTCTCAGGATATGAAAGATTGAGCAACAAAAATAGGGATGAACTCAGGTGCCATGAAAGGATGAACATTTTCTGTTCATCTAGTGATGATGCTCATGTAAAGTTACAATCTGGTTATAAAGTAGACTACGGTAAACGTTTAATGACAGGAGTGCATATATAATATTAACAAAAAGAACACTTTAAATATTTCTCGCCCAACTGGACTGGACTGCCAACACCGCGTCCAACGTTAAAGAGCGGAGAGGGTTCAACTGCATGACGGAAACTCTGCAGCATAGTATATCGAATATAATAGAGCTCAAAAATAGTTGGATGCTAAAATATTTAAATTTACAATTAGCCAAAAAAGTACCCGTATGTAGAACGTTATTTTTCATGGGAAAACAGTCTCATGTACTGTGAAGGGTTTTAACAAAAGTATACATTTATTCAAAGTGGAAAGCGATCCCACTAGCAATGATGACGTTATCCAGGAAACATTAAGGATAATTCAGACCGGACTGATGGACGGGTAAAAAACACTCAGCAAATTCATTTCGCGGAATGTAATAATTCAACAACGTCAAAGATCATTACAATATTTGAATTAACCTTAAAAGTGTGTAAAAAGAAGCATAACTCTAAATTGAAAGAAACTGAAAAAATAATTTAGTATTTGGTTATACACGCATAAATTGATAATGACAAGAAATTAAAATTACGCATACCATTTCCAACGAATCCGGATTATTTTTATTATACAAATATTGTGCAAGGCAAACTATTCACTGGTAATAATAATAAACACGTATTTTTTTGGACAATGCAAATATGAATCTATCGCATTCCTCGTCAATATGTCATCAATGTCCAGGAGGCATTTGAACTGGATAGATGTCTCATTGGCAATCATACCACATCTTCTTATTTTATATTCATAATTAACTGTTAAATAAAAAGTTAGAAATAAAATTCAAACGTAGTGCAAGAAACAGAACATCCCATGGGCATTGTTTTATCTATAAATATTGATTGATTGATTGTTCGTTCGTTTGTGTTAAACTTATCACACTTGGCTACACCATGGCGGCCAGTTTTATTTGGTGGAGGAAGCCTGGATTCCCAGGAATAACCATTGACATTCGTTACCCATAAAGTAATTGTCATCTGATTTTATGCCAAATAAGTCGAAATAATCTTGGTAACATTTAAGCAAACGAATCGCTGATTTAATATCCATTTTCTAGTTATTTTTTTTTACAATTTTCACTGCATTGCCAAACAAGGAATAAGAAAACTTTGGTAAACCGAATATCAATAGAACCATTTTTGAGTTCATTTGGTAAATGGCGAATAAGTTATCAATCTAAATCCATTTGTTTTCTTAGAAATTAGTCCAATAGGTGAGAATCGAAGATTATAAAAAAAGGTTTAAGCTTGATTGACCCTGCCATCCTTTTCATGCTCAACATATTTTAGCTTTTGTGGTGTTTTGCTGAACCGACAACACATTATTATATCTATAGATCTCACCTATTGGCTTACTTCCTACGAAAACAAATGGATTTAGATTGATAACTTATTTGTCATTTACACTGTAAATCAGTCAGTATAAAAAAACATACAATGTAAATAGAGGTGGCCTTAAATTCTGAGGAAGACCCAAAGTGAAGGGAGGGGTATTTTACAGAATTTTAGTATAAGTGTAAACTCTTAGAAGTTCGGGGCATATAAATGTTGAAAATATGCCGGACAGCCCTATATTTTGACCTTTGAAAAAAAAATAGCAGTGCATATGAGCTTTCCATTCTAGGATATACTTTTTTACGAAACTTCATAGTAAAAGTGGTACGGTTTTAGCCGTAAAAGGAGTTCCTATGGGAAATTACATTGTCTATATTTACAGAAATGCAACCTATAAAGACACTAAACAATTATTGTCTTTATCCTGCAATTCATTGTGTACATTGTTTTTGCTGTGAAAGACAGAAAATCTCACATTCATTGCATTTATTTTCGAGTTTAAAATCCTTTGAGGCCCGCGTAGTAATATTTAAACAAATTCACACCATCAGCTGATGACCGGTATGCCGAAAAGAATCTCGCAACAATAATACATCGCTCAAAGTTAATAATCATTTATTATAACATAACAACTAATTTCAACAGTTGAAAGAAATAGCAAAACATTGTCCGATTTAAGACAAAAGTGTTTGATTTGTCCTACGCTTCAGAATTTCGAACTGTCCGTGCATTCACTGATTATTGACATTGTTGCATGGTTGATTTTATACACATAGACTGGCGCCGTAGACGATGGAGTTAATCCTGCTGTTCTTGTTTGTCTATGAGCGAAAAATGGTTTGCGGATCGGAGACTGGAACATTGACAGATGGAGCAATACGTCATTGGAATGCGATTGCAATACACATTCTGAGGTCACAAAAGTTCATATAACACTCGTCAACAGCAATACACAAAAATAATCCTGGAGTGGGCGGAGCTTTAAAGCGACATCTGTACATCTCTTCCATGTGCATGTGTAAGAGATAAATTAGTCCTGGTAAAATGTGTCCTGACAGACAAATATTACTAGTTTAAAAAGTCCATAGTTACAAAATTTATTAGTATATTTAGTCCGATGTCAGTAATTTATGTCCGCAGACTAATTTTCCAAGGAATTTATGTCCATGTCATCAATATTCCTATGTGAAAACGTCCATGTCCTTTATTTTACTTACTAGGAAAATGTGTAATAAAAGAAATCATTTACATGTAAACAATGATTTTTTTAATTCTTTTGTTTTAATGCTGTTCAACAGTTGTGCATTAATCTTTTAATAAAATTTATGTGCCAAGACTAATTTTCCTAGGAATTCATGTCCAGGTCATTTATATTCCTAGGTAAAAACGTCCATGTCTTTTGTTTTAATAAGAAATGTAATAAAAGAAATCATTTACATGTAACCTTGAACGTAAAATAACACAAAAAATTAACCAAGTTATTGACAAACGAATTTCAACGGAAGTATCCAAAGTGAAAAAAGATGTAAACTTGGCTGTCGATACTTTGCGTCAGGATTTTGACCAGGACTTAAAAATTGAGGACAAATTAAATGATATTTCTAAATCTGTGAAGCACACTGGAGAAAAAGACATGTCCTATAATTTAGTGGTCCGAAATTTACCCGAAAGTGCGAACGAAAATCTGAATTCAAAAATTTCTGCCTTGATGATGGAAGGTCTAAAGATACAAACAATTTCGTTTTCCAGTGTCGAACGTAAACGTAGCCGAAATGAAAACAAAAGTGGAGTAGTGATTATTACATGTAAGTCAAAAGACGATCTCAACCAAATCATGTCTTTAAAAAGTAATTTAAAGTTCAGTCGACAATATAGCGACGTTTACATCCATAAAGATCAAAGTGTTCAACAGCGTATTAAGCGGAAAAATTTTCAAACTATTGTTGATGTTTTAAAATCATTTGATTCCGAAATTGACATGAAAGGAGCTGAAATTATAGCCAAACGGTATGTTAACCACCAACAATCAAGACGAGAAGGAAATTTTAACAGAGACATGCAAAAATCACGTAATGAACACAGTAACAACCGTCATCATCGCGCTGAAAATAGGAGTCAACTTGACATGCACAATAATATCTATACTGGAAGACGTAACGACTACAACAGCGACACCAGACGAGAACAAAGAGACAGAAATGGTGAACAGTATAGGCACACGATACAGGGTAGATGGTAGATATCAGCCGGGTTTTGGAATGTGAATAATTGGAATAAAAACACTTTTTCTGAAAATTACAAACTTAGAACTGATTGTATAAACATGTTGAATTTAGATATTGTAGGTGTATGCGAAACACATTTAAAGTACGATGACGTTTTACATGTAAATAGTTATAACTGGATTGGTCAAAATAGAAAACATTTACATAAAAATGCTAAGACTGGTTCTGGTGGGGTAGGATTATTTGTTAAAACATCTTATTACGAGATGTTTGATATTGGAGTGTTAGACACATCCTTTGAGGGTATTTTGTTTGTCTCTTTCAAACATAAAAATCTAGACTTTAAAGTTAATGTGTGTGTAGCATATTTGCCTCCGGAAAACTCAACACGACAGGTTGATAAAGATGTATTTTTTGACACACTAATTACACAGGTGTATGAGCATCAAAATTCTGGTCCCTTTTTTATTTGTGGAGACTTTAATAGTAGATGTGGAGAAGAAAACGATTATATTGTTGGTGTCGATGATCTTTGTCCAAGAGATGTAGTTGATTTTAAATGTAATTCTTATTGTAACACATTTATTGATTTTTTAATAATCGTGAACTGTTGTATACTTAACGGTAGAAACTTTGTTAACAATGATTATACATGTATATCAACAAAAGGCTGTTCAGTGGTAGACTACTGTATTGTACCATATGATTATTTACATCTATTTAGCAATTTTGCAGTGATAAGAGCTAATGACCTGGTGACCCTGGCGGGTTATGATTCACCAGGTGTGGATTTAAAGTTGATTTCTGATCATTCGTTGATTACACCCAATTTACAATAACCTTGACAAATCTCACTACTACCCTTGTTTGTAGTCTGCTCGACTGTCTTCTCTTCTACTTGATTGTCTATTATTGTCCTTTGTATCCCAATAAATTCTTTAGAAAACTATTTAGTAATGCTTCGAAAACCAGATAATTAGTTTGTTTGGTGTTAAAAGCTCATCAATTACTCGATTACACTTTGTTGCCTAATCTTGTTTGCTAATGGATCACATGTAACTCTGAAGGCATGTTTGTTTCGCCTTGATTTTTTCGTTTGAATTGTTTCACATTTTGTCATGTCGGGGCCTTTTATAACTGACTACAGGGTATCGGGTTTGCTAATAATGTTGTAGAACGTATGATTACCTATAGTTGCTGTAATCACCTTTATTTTGACTCTGTATGTTAAGGGACGACCACTTGATATTATGAGGAGGGGGTGCAGAATTGTGAAAATTAATAGTCTGGCCTGGTTAGGATTTAAAAATAAATAACCTCGTCCAAACAGAATGAAAAAATATATTTTACCCAACACAATGCAGTAAATAAAGGTGTACAATAGTAAAAAGTAATGTTTGCACGTCAAAACCGTACAAAGTTGAACATTAATTTCCCTCAGAAAAAAATCCACCTTCCCCTAAAAATAGCAACTGGTTGTCCCCTTAGTTTTCTCATTGGCAATCATACCACTTCTCCTTATTTTATATGTGTCTTTCAAAGAAACAATGCAACAAATTGAAATAAATAAGTATACCATAATCGAAAGGACAAATGCACTATGTAAAAAAAGACGACAATGACGAAGGCAGGACGGGTAATGGTAGATGATAAACTATATATGCTAATTTCACATTATTTTAGTTATTTGACCTTGGCATAAAGATACTAATATACAGACGTTCATAATGGACTAACATTCTTTTCATCGATATGGAGTTTTCATCTAGAAATAGACTTTACGGACATTCAACAGTTGGGGAAAAGGCTATATCGGTACAAAAATATGCTTCCAATGCCACCCACACGGAAAACCTCCTTCATGGGCCATTTGGAATTGAATATTTCAATATTTTAGGTGGACCTTCAAATGGATTTCATCTCGTTGACTTTTTTCTAATGCTTTACATGAATTAGATTGATTTGGAAAATATTGCTTACGTCCCGGGGACACTGTTGTCATGAACAATTGTGGCTTTCACCACAGTAAATTCGCCGAAAATACCCTTATATTTATTTTGGGACACCGTCATAAAGATTTATCATATCAATCTCTATATCACACAGACTTGAATACATGTGAAGTATGTTTTAAAGTAATGAGACTATTTGCATAGTCATATGAATTACGCACGTGAATTGGCTGAGATGGCTATATGTGACGGTCTAGAACAAGTTACAGCGTCGAAGTCTATTTCTATATTTTGTGGATGTGGTTATTTGTAAAAAGACTTGCTGTACTTAGTATATTATACATATCCTTATAATCAATTCAGTTAGATTTGTACATGTGATACTTTAGTAAAATATAAATTTGTTTAGGGGGAGGGCGATGATATAGAGAATTATTGAAAGTATAATAGGGAAAAGGAACTTCATTGCTTATTTATAAATCTGACATAAGGTGAATACTACTATGCCCCAACCGGTAAGATAAAATAAAAAAATTTAGTCAGAGGCTATTTATAATATACCAATGACTTATCAACTCATTGACGAGTTTATACGGCCAAGCCAACTAATTATCTGGTATTCGAAGCGTTACTAAATACATTTCTAAGGAATTTATTGGGATACAAAGGACAATAATAGACAATCAAGTAGTACAGAAGACAGTCGAGCAGACTACAAACAAGGCTAGTAGTGAGATTTGTCAAGGTTATTGTAAATTGGGTGTAAATGGAACTTTGATCTGAGCTCATTTGTTTCAGTAGAATTGCTTAAAAAAGAAGAACTAGAACTGTCTAGTTTTAATAAATATGACTGTAAAAACATATCAACCGATTTTATGAATACAAATTATATATATTTAGAAATTAAATCTTTTATTGACAAGTTTGATATGATTGAACAAGAGCAAAGTTGTGTAAATGATATATTTTCATCGTTTTGTAAAACTGTAGAAGGTGAAATGATTGATAAACTAACATTTAAAACTGTATATATAGGTGGTAGTCGTACAAACAAGAAACATAGAATAAAAAAACCTTGGTGGAATGATGATTTAAACAATTTATGGGTTGATATGTGCAAAGCCGAAAAAACGTGGAATAAATTTAATAATAATCAACGTGCATTTGAATTCAAGGCGATTTATGTTCAGAAGAGAAAATATTTTGACAGGGAGGTTCAAAAATGTAAGCGAAAATATTGGTTTAGTATGCAGCAGGAACTGTTGTTGGAATAAAAAAAAAACAACAGCAGTTCTGGAAAAAATTGGTAAAATTGGGGTAGCTGAAAACCGGAAGTCAGTAATTCCCATGGAGGTTATAGACGTAGATGGGAATTTTAATTCAAAACTGACAGATGTTTTAGATAAATGGAAGTCGGAATATAGTAATTTATTAAACCAAAAGATTTCAACCAAGGTTTCCGAAACGCAAAATCATGTTTCTACGAAAAACACATTTAATGACTTTTTATTGACGGAACCCATTTCGTTTGTTGAAACAGCTTATGTCATTGAAAAGGCAAAGAAAGGCAAATTTGCTGGATTTGATAATTTACCTGTTGAAGTTTTGAAAAATAATTGCTCAACTTTGTTTTTGTACCATCTATTTGATTTTTGCTTTAGGTTCCTAAAAACTTCAGATTTATGGAACAAAATTATTATCAATCCCATACCTAAAGCAAACATGACAGATCCGCGCGACCCCTTGACTTACAGAGGAATTGCATTAGCTTGTGTTTCGTATAAGCTTTATTGTAATATTTTAAACGAAAGGCTAACGCAATGGATGGATGATAATGACATATTAGTCGACGAAGAAAATGGTTTCCGTCAAAATCGAAGCACTATAGATCAATTGTCTTCCCTTACAAACATAATTGATGTAAGGAAAAAGCTTCGTTAATCTACTTTTTGTGCGTTTATTGATTTTAAGAAGGCATATGATACCATAAATAGAAATATACTATGGTCCAAGTTGAATGTGATAGGTGTTGCAGAAAATTTTTGTGCTGCTATACAATCTATTTATTCAAATGTATTATGTTCAGTACGATTAAACGGCCATTTATCAGAATGGTTTAATGTCAACAGTGGTCTTAAACAAGGATGTCCATTGTCACCTATGCTGTTTAATCTCTATATAAATGACCTAGTTTCGTTCTTGAAATCATATGATTATGGTATTGATATCAATGATGAAAATGTTTGTGTTTTACTTTATGCTGATGATGTGGTTATACTAGCAAACGATGAAAAAGAATTACAAACTCTGTTAAATGCATTAGATATATGGTGTGGAGATAATTGTATGACTATTAATTCCAAAAAGTGTAATATTGTGCATTTTAGAACACCTTCTGTTAATAAGTCACATGTTGTATTTAAATGTGGGAATGATATCATTGAATATTCTACTACTTATACATATTTAGGTTTAGTTTTAAGTGAATTTTTAGATTATAATGTAACTGCTAAAGCTGTTGCAGCTTCTGCAAATAGAGCACTTGGCCTTGTTATATCTAAGTGCAAAATCTTAGGTGGTGTTACTCATAGTGTCTTTTCAAAATAATATGAGAGTTTAGTGCTTCCAATTGTTGAATATGGTGCTGGTATTTGGGGTTGCAAAACCTTTTCTTTTATTAATGCCATACATAATAGAGCTTGCAGATTTTTTCTTGGAGTTGGTAAATAAACTCCAAATGCTGCAGTTGCAGGGGATATGGGGTGGATACCTATCTTTCAAAAACAATGGCAATGCTTAATTCGACTATGGTGCCTTTTAACAATATGAGTTCTAATCGGTTAAACAGAAAAGTTTTCATATGGGCAGACATTATGAGTAAAAAACATAAATGTATAAAAAATTGGAATTGTTATGTAAGGAAAAAATTTTCTGAGTGTAATGCAGAACATTTGTGTATCATTACGGAATATGTTGATAGTACCTCAGTTGTGCATACTATTATGTCTAAAATGTTTAGTTTATATGTTGAACAGTGGCAATGCAATTTACAGTCAGAGAAAGCTTTATCTGGTAAAGGTGGAAACAAACTTCGAACATATAATTTATTTAAGAACAGTTATGAAACAGAAACTTATTGTAAAATTCCAATTCCATTTTCGCAAAGGAGTTATTTTGCCAAATTTCGTTGTGGTGTAGCACCACTAAGAATCGAATGGGGGAGATTTGAAAAATTACTTTTAGAGGATCGAGTCTGTGATAATTGTAAGGATATTTTAGAAGATGAAGTCCATGTTATTTTATCGTGTCCTTTATATGACGATTTTAGAAAAAAAATATTTGATGAAGCAATACATTTTAATAGTGATTTTATGTTTTTTGATGATAAACAGAAATTAGTGTTTTTATTTACAGATATTAATATGATTCGTAGCTGTGCCAAAGCCTGTTGTCTTATTTTAGATAGACGTAGAAATGTTTTATACTGTAAATAATGTTCTTATAAATATGTTTTATAACAGACGAATTTTCTATAATGTTTTTGATGTTATAGTCTCTTATAATTCTGTACAGAATGGCTCTCTTTTTATATCTTTATATTTTTACACTAAATGTAATGTTGTATTATATATAATTGAGAGATGAGACTTTAATAAAATATTGAATTGAATTGTAAACAATGGAATTTTTAGTTGTTATGTTTTAATGTTGTTTTACAGTTATGCATTAATCTTAACCAGGCTGAAGCTAGCGAACAATAACTAGCGAACAATAAGCCAGCGAACAATACGGCGATATATCTAAATACCGAAAAAATGAATAAGACAGCAACGGCCGTTAAATGAAAAATATTTAATAAGGCAGACAT
Organism: Mytilus californianus; assembly: GCF_021869535.1. Lineage (NCBI taxonomy): Eukaryota > Metazoa > Mollusca > Bivalvia > Mytilida > Mytilidae > Mytilus > Mytilus californianus. The sequence continues at coordinate 4,346,326 of NW_026262581.1, forward strand.
TCCGTCCAAATATTGCAATTCCAACTCTATCATGAAAGGTGTAAGACCACTAATGCACCCACTTCAATTTAGAACGTATGTAAAAGTAGTCCTTCCCTGTAAAATACAGCACCTTTGATGTCATTGTTTAATTGAACTCAGATACACATTTGCAGAAATGGGGGTTGGCCTATTCCATGACTTCTAGAGAAAAATAATGAGGGGTGTATCGGGGTATGACTATATAGGTCTTGTAGAGGAGAAACAGGCGCAGATACATTACCTATCGATGCAGCTAAAAGTGCTACACTCGGACATCGTACACAGGAGGACCCAAATCTCAGCATTGGAGTTGGAGGGAAAATCGTGGTGAAAGCCACCATGAAAGAACTCCGAGAAATCGCGAAGAAGGGACTTAAGGGATACAGTAGGAAACCCAATGGGGAATTGGTAAAGTTAATCGAGGACAAAACCGCCCACAAATTTACCAGCGAAGAGGTTTTCACCAAAAAGGAACTGAAGACCATTGCCAAAAGACGGAGAATCACCAACTATTCCCAACTAGCGAGAGATGCTCTGACTGAGCTGGTGAAACATGATATCGAAAATGCACCCATCGAAGAGGAAATCAAAATTGTCGACCGACGCAATGCATTGAAAGGTGTATTTGGTACAGTCACCATTGAACCACTCAAGCAGCATAATTTGGAAACGTTTTTCCAGATCAGCCGAGGAACCATTTCCAATGAAATCAAAAGTACCCTCACCCAAAAGAAAGCATTGAAGGTGCAAATAGCATTAACAGTAGAGTTAGTGAAATCAAACCCTGCAACCGGAGAGAATATCTACGTATATCCCACCTTCAGATCATGTCAGGTTACGACCACCCAATCATCAGACCATTTCGAGATTTCCCTTGTGGCAGAGAAGGTTAAGGAAAATATGGCCAAGTATATGCGCGATGGTAGTGGATGGATATTTGGAAAGATCGATAAGCTAGAAATCCACTTGAACAAATTCAAACCACTCGCCGGGAAGTCTTACATCCCACTCCCACAGAAGCTCACCCAAATGAAAGCTATCATCAATGTGAGAAATGAAGATGATCATTGCTTCAAGTGGGCAGTGTTATCAGCACTTTACAATCCGGAAGTAGACAGGAAATCAGCAAACCGAGTCACACAGTACAAACAGTGGGCAGGCGAGCTTAACTTTGATGGGATTGAATTCCCAGTTTCCCTCAAGGCAATTAACAAATTCGAGCGGCAAAATCCAAACCTCAACATTAACGTTTTTGGCTACGATGGTGTAAAGAAAGGTGAAGATGAAGAGGAGGATCTCTAAGTATATCCCCTGAGAATATCGGAGAACACCTGAGAGAAACATATAGACCTCATGTATTTGTCCCATAACGACAAGCAGCACTACTGGTGGATTAAGAGCCTTTCACTCCTTCTGACCTCTCAAGTGACAGGGCACAAAGAATCAGTATACTTCTGCCGTAGGTGTTTGTGTCACTTTTCCAGACAGGACATCCTAGACGAGCACATGGAATATTGCAGTCAGAAGAAGCCGGTCAGAATCGAGATGCCGGAAGAAGGAACCTTCATCAGTTTCCAAAACCACCGACGCCATTCATAATCTATGCGGATTTTGAGTGCTTTACGGAAAAAAATAACACCTGCCAGCCAGATCCATCACGAGCCTACACCAAGGCATATCAACTGCATCAGCCATCTGGATTCTGTTACCGCATAAAATATGTCCACGGTGACTACAAAGATTCAGTCGTTTACTGTGGAGAAGATGCAGCCAAGACATTTGTGGAGTGTATGAAAAAGGAAATCGGAGAAATTGCCAAAACCTATGAAACCAAAATTGCGATGGTAATGACGGATGCAGATAATGAGAATTTCGCGGCGAGCACACTCTGTCACATTTGTGGTAACACTTTGGGTGGGAATAAGGTTCGGGATCACAATCATCTTACTGGCAAATATCGAGGTGCAGCACACAATGAGTGTAATTTAGGGTTTCAGCTACCCAAATTTGTTCCCATCGTATTTCATAATTTGAGTGGGTATGATACCCATTTATTTGTCAGGGAATTAGGATTCGGAGAAGGAAAGATTAACTGTAACCCCAATACCGATGAAAATATATTAACTTCTCCAAGAAGGTTGGAGATGAGGTTTATTAACTCCATGCGATTCCTACTCTCCTCCATTAAAACTTGGCAAAGAATCTGACCAAGGATAAATTCAAGGCAACGAAGAAGTGTTTCGGTGATCACACCGAACTGATGATTAGGAAGGGAGTATATCCATACGATTATGTTTATGATTATATTCCCACCAAGCTGGAGGAAACACAGCTACCACCTAAGGAGGCGTTTTTCAACAAACTCAGCGGTGAACATATTTCCAATGAAGATTACGCCCACGCCCAGCTGGTGTTTAAGGAATTTAGTTGCCGGACGATGCGAGATTATCACAATCTTTACTTGGAATGTGATGTGGCCTTACTAGAAGATATTTTCGAGAATTTCAGGGATAACTGTATGAAAACTCAAAAACTCGATCCAGTACACTATTTCACATCCCCAGGGCTATCTTACGAAGCGATGCTAAATACACCAGGATCCGACTGGAACTTCTGGCCGATCCGGATATGCTGTTGATGTTCGAAAATGCGACTAGGGGAGGTGTGACCATGATATCTCACCGACTCGGAAAGGCCAATAATCCATATATGAGCAATTACGATCCATCGCAGCCAACCAAGTTTATGACCTACCTAGATGCAAACAATTTATATGGGTGGGCTATGGCACAACCCCTTCCCACAGGAGGGTTTGAATGGGTAGATCCAGAGGAGATCGACAAGATGTTAAAATATTCAGAAGATCATAAATATGGGGCGTTAGTAGAAAGTGATCTAGAATATCCTCAACACCTTCACGATAGTCATAACGACTACCCTCTCGCGCCGGAAGCCATGGAAATCGACGGAGTTCGTAACTTGGTACCTCATCTAGGCAAACGCGAAAAATATACCCTTCATCTTCAGAACCTCCAATACTATATCTCCCAGGGAATGATCTTGAAAAAAGGTTCATCGGATCATCAGATTTGAACAATCCCCATGGCTTAAACCGTATATCGACCTGAATACCGAACTCAGAGCTCAGGCTACAAGCGATGCTGAGAAGGATTTTTACAAACTCATGAATAACTCAGTGTTTGGAAAAACGATGGAGAATATTCGAAAGAGGGTCGATGTTCGACTGGTGAACAGTGAAAAACAAGCCCTAAAACTGGTGTCTAAGCCCAATTTCGATCGCCGGGTCGTATTCAATGAAAATCTGGCAGCCGTTCACATGAAAAGAACCAAGCTGAAATTCGACAAGCCAGTCTACTTAGGAGCATGTATCCTGGACATCTCAAAGCTCCTGATGTATAAATTCCATTACGGTTTCATACAGGAGATGTATGGTGATAACGCCCGGCTACTGTTTACCGATACAGATAGCTTGGCCTATGAAATTGTGACCGAGGATTTTTACAAAGATGTTACCCCCCATGTTCAGGAAAAATTCGATACCTCGAACTATCCAGCTGACCACGCTTCAGGAATTCCATCGAGCGTCAACAAGAAGATAATTGGAATGTTTAAGAACGAATGTGGTGGTAAGAGTATGACTGGCTTCGTGGGACTTCGACCAAAATTATATGCGTACAAAATGGATGATGGAGACACTACCAAGAAAGCAAAGGGAGTTACAAAGACTGTCATCAAGCAGCATATTACCTTTGACAACTATAAGAGATGTTTTGACACCCAGCAGGAAATATACCGACCGATGGATATTTTCCGAATTTACCGCCATCAGATCTACACTCAGGAGATCAACAAGTTTGCACTTTCGGCTAAAGATACCAAGCGACACATTCTCCCCGACGGAATTAGCACCCTTGCTCACGGACATTATAAAATTGAGGAGCAACACCGCCTGCAATAAATAAAGTATGGGTAAAACTCAGAAAAGAATGAAAGACCTCGAGGTGCACAATGTAGTTCTTCCCCACAAGCCTCTGTCGAATAAGGAATTGGAGAACGCCGTCACAGCCCTAGGAATCCCAAGTTTTAGAGGGGTGTTTATGCGAGATACCCTACCACCCATTCCGCGCCGCATCGAATGTGGAATCTTGAATCATGATAGCTGGGAAGGTCCTGGAACGCATTGGACTTGCTGGTATAAACGTGGACCGGTAAAGTATTACTTTGACTCTTATAGATTGCCACCGCCTGCAGAGATGGTGAACTACTTACAGCCTGAAATTCGATATAGCATCGATGAATTACAGCAGCGAGGCTCGGTGGTGTGTGGTCACTTTTGCCTATTCGTGTTTAAAGTGTTGGCGACTGGAAAATCGCTGGAAGATACAATCATTCTCACTCTATAAATAAATGGATAAGTTTTGATCTCATGCAAGAAAGCGCGCATCCCTTCGGCGAATGCTGCAGGATTTGGATATGAACGACAATCGCATTACTAGCCTAGGATATCCCAAGGACAGCTCGGATGCCGTGACAAAACGGTGGTTGACCCAACAGTTGAAAGATGGTATAAAAGACATCAATGCACTAGAGGCTGCGCTCGAAGCAATCTCGAAAGAGCTTCAGGTGGAGAAGAAACGTTTAAACGGCATCGAGAAAGATGTGGCGAAGTGCTTGCCTTCGACCGGGGGAAGGGTAAATTGTGAAATAGATATGCTGGGACACCCAATCACCAATCTTCCAACTCCAAAATCGGCCAATGAACCTGTGACTAAAGGCTGGTACGCAAAGAACTGGCAGGAACTTGTCATGAGCATCACCGGTAAGATAAACGATCTCGAAAAGAAGATTAAGAAAGGAAGGTCATGGCGTGAGCTTGATGTTGCGTCTGAAGAGGATAAACACATTGATAGGATTAAGGAACTCTTGGGGTAACCTCAACAACCTTTCCCGTCCTGATTGAAAGTATGGGAAAGCTTAAAAGCTTGACATTATTGTACATCTGACTTTTTGTTCCAAAAGTTAAACTCTGAAGGATAACCCTTCCACTTCACAAACACCTCCTTAATCCTGTTCTTGGTTCGCCTGCGGAGTCTCTTTTCTATGCGGTAGACGTCCTCATCAGTCTTATGAAGTTCGGGCTCATAGAAGGATCCCTGAATTTCCTCCCCATTTAAATCCTTGAGATGATAAGTGGGTGGCTGGGTGGAAAGAACTTGAGACATCTCGAAAACTTCCTTGGTCCAGCGCGGTGTGTAACCCTTCTCAAATGTGCCTTTCTTCTTGGTAATTCGAACCTTATCACCTATACGAAACCGTGCCTGCTGCATGGGAGGGAGGTCTCCATACAAATTCCAATACACCTTGTTTTCATGTTTCTTGAGGCTTGCAATCACAGGAGTCATTTTAATGGATCTATGTTTGGCGGTATTGTACTGGTGAACAAGATCATCCAACACATTGATGTAGGTGCGTGTAGAGTTGGCTGAGAAATATTTGAACATCTTCTCTTTCATGGTGCGATTCCAGCGCTCGACAACACTCGACTTCTCCTCATTCTCAGTGGAGTAGAGCTCAATATCATGCTTTTGGAGCAGCTGCTTTTCATCCTTGTTGTAAAACTCAGTACCTTTGTCTTTCCACAATTTCTCAGGAACGCGCTCCTTGAACACCGCTTGAAAGGCATCCCGCACCGTCACCCCCTTCTTGTTTTTTAGTGGTATCGACCAGCCATATTTGGAGAAGACATCGATGATACTCAGGATGAACTTATTTCCCTTGTTGTCCCTGGAAAAGGCACTCATATCAACAAGGTCGGCCGCCCAGGTCTCATCCACACCACCCACTACCACATGGCGTTTCTGAAACTTGCGTCGAACAGGTTTGTGCAACTCCTCAGCTAAATCATCGGTCCAGCGAACTTTTTTTTTTTAATACCCAGACCAAATCGAGCTTTGGTACCGATGATGGGTCCGACGATGCAGCGGTCCATGCGTTTGCGTATGGTAGGGTTTGGAATGGTGTTAAGCGAGGCTAGCATAGCTTTGTCACAGATGGAGTTGCGTGCGGCTGTATCCTTGTGCTGGGCATAACAGAGATCGTGGTGATATCCAGCCTGGTCAACTCGATTAATGGGTTTTGACCAAGTCTTCGGGGTGCCATCGGGGAGTAGCCGCTTGCTAAGTTTAGTCCTTGGTCCGGTGAAGTTGTGTCCGGGCAGATGCATTTCCATGGGTAATCGGTTGATTAGTTTGTTCATGAACCCTGCACATGTTGTAGCAACAAACTGAGACTTCTTGGCACCGAACACCTTGCAGTTGCCAAACTTCCTTCATCGCCCGTTGCTGGTTATTGTCTCGCCAGGGTTAAATGTGTCCGTCTTCCTACGACATTTCACGCTGAAGATCATCGCTATTTTATTTAAATAAATGAACGTCGAAGACATTTTCTACAGTGCCAACGCCCCCAAAAGGAGCAATCACTACCTCCTACCGCAGCGGTCGATCAGAGGGTTGATCATTGGGAAGTCGGACTGTGGTAAGACAACGCTGTTGAACAACCTACTCCTGCGCGATGGATGGCTCGACTACGATCGATTGTACGTTTAAGGAAAATCGCTTCACCAGCCCATCTACCAGCTGTTACAGCAAGCGCTGGGAAAAGGCTTCCCTAAGGAAGATATCCGAGACCTCCTACAGTGCAAGGGCAAGTCACCCTACTCGTTGATCGATGTGGTCAACGCTTTACCACCACCTCGACACTTTTTTCTTCGATCAAGGGAGCGATGTACCAGACCCCCGGGAACTTGACCCCAGCCGCAAGAACCTCATGGTGTTCCACGACTTGATGCTGAGCAAACAGAACACGTGTGAAGACTACTACGTGCGCGGTCACCACAACAACGTCGATTGTTTCTACCTGTGCCAGAACTACTTCAAACTGCCCCGACAATCGATCCGAGAAAATGCAAACTTTATCTGTCTCTTTCAGCAAGATGCTAAGAATCTCGATCATATCCGGCGTGACAACTGCAACGATCTTACCAAGGAACAATTTGACGCTCTGAGTTCTATGAGGTATAAGATAAAGAATGGATCAGTTTGAAGATTTCTTCCTGGAACTGGAGTATGAAGACACAGAGGAACCCCAGCCCTACAAGTTTGAGTGGCCCTGCAAATGTAAGTTCGAGTAGGACCCAGTCGATTTGAGGAGTATGTGTTGGAAGTGTGGTCGCGCGATCCCCCGCCCGATCGATAGCGGTGTATGTGATTTCGACGCATGGAACTCTGGCCGCCAGTATGGTAAGGTGGAGCGCTTTCCTCAACCCCAATGCCCTACCAAGACGATTTGAGGCCACCAGTGTACACACCCATGCCAGCCGCGTAAAGACCTATACCTAAGACACTTGAAGCTTTCGAAGAGAATACAACCATACTCGTTACCCCCATTGTTTCAACAACTTTTTAAACGCTAAATGAGAGATATTTTTTCAAATGCTATAAGGTGTTTGGAAAAACGTCTATAAACGCTATAAGTAGCGTGAGGCGCTTGCCAGGGAGTTGCGAGACACCAAGCGAAAAATTCAAGCCAGTAATATACAGCATCGCCTCGACAAGATTGGACTTAGCCGAGACCTTTCCAAGGTGTTTAAGCCTGTGGTTGAGGCTCAGCGAGAGGTAGCTTCACAGATCACCAAAACGATCGCAAACCTTCCTGCAGCAGTGCCAGCCCTTCCTCCTCCACCGCCCGAGTTTGCCGACCCACTACCCATCGCACCACCTACAGACACCGTCCTTTGACCCCGAGCACGGCAGTATTTGCAGCTCAGTATGACTCCTTCCGCCGACCACACCTTTGGATTGCGATCTGAAAACGATAGTATCTTTATCGGAATCTCACCTGTTACTTTTGACGGTGATGATATTTTCGTGGATGGTGTGAGGTACAAAGGAACCCTTGGCCTCTGGGAACTCATGGTGAAAAAGAATCCAGAATCGTTCGAACCCAAGACCTAGAAGACTATGCACAGATCCTAAAAAGTTCCGGTGCCATGTATCAAGGCAATTCCACCCTCTCGAGAACCCCGAAGGCGAATAAGGGTTACAAGTGGAAGGAAATCGTGCCCCACATCTACCAAAAGAATAAGTTTGGCAGTGGGCTGCAAACCGTGTTTTTACCTTCCAACTTCAAGCAGCTGCTCGATCGCTTGGAACTGTGTGCCGCAGCATACCGAGCAGGAAATAATGGTGTGCGCAACGAAATTGTATCGATTATCGATGCTATGAAAAAGGATAGACATATCAGCATCGAGTAATATAAGGCGCTTCATCGTAGCATCCTATAAATAAATGTTGCAAATCAAGAAAGGTTACGCTCGAAAGTACGCCTACGGTGGTAGAGGACAGTTTGACACAATCGTCAGTTTGGCTGGACGCATGTTTACTTCCTCTGCCGCCAAAACCCTAGGAAGTAAGGTCGTGAGTGCTGCAACCAATGGAGCCTTGAAAGGTGTTGAAAAGGGGGCCTCCAAATTAAAGCCGTCGACCATGTGGTTGATAAAGTGACCCGCCCCAGGAAACGCAATAAAACCCCCCAACAGTATAAAGTGTTCAACGCAAGAAGCCAGAGCAAGTTCGGTTGAACAATCTTATCTCCGGCTCTGGTATCAAAACCATCCACGACTTCGTCCAACGCTACAAATAAATACATTATGTCTGACATCCTTACAATCACCGAAGGGTTGACCTTCGACGAAAGTCTCCAGGAATATCAGGTTCGAGAATACAAACCACAAGCCGGTGCCCAGCTGAACAGTGCCGGTTCTGAAATCCGAATCAACATCGAGACCCAGGATTTGTTCCTACACCCCGCCGAGAGTTATCTCTTGGTAGAAGGACGGCTCCTAAAGAACGACGGCACTGCATATGCCGACGCTGATCTCGTGTCCCGCGTCCATAATGGTATCATGTAACTCTTCAGAACCATCAGCTATCGACTCTCCGAGCACACCAACGACCCCGGCGTCGCCACCACCATGATGGGAATGTTGACCTACCCCGACGACTTTTCCAAATCACAAGGTCTCAACCAACTGTGGTTCAAGAATTCCTCCACCGACGCCCATGCAAACAACACCGGCTTTGTAGCGCGCCGTGGCTACATAATTGCCAAGCCGGCGAACAAAGGGTCGTTTTCCTATGAGATGGCATTAGTGAACCTGGAAACCTATTACTCCATCCCCAACATTCATACAGGTAACAATTCCTTCCGCTACTCCCCCGACGATGGTGCCAACTGGTTTCCGATCGCACTGAGCACAGGTTCCTATGACATCGAAGACATCAACAATGAGATCGAGCGGCGGCTACGGCTCAACAAACACAAAACAAAGATCATCATCGATGCCAACCGGGCGACCCTAAGAGCAACGCTAACCCTCACCAGACACTATCAAGTAGACTTTAACGTTGTCAAATTCATCAACACCGTCTTGGGATTCAAGCGGCAGATTTACACATTCGATATGATCACAGACGGCTATACAGAAGGGGAACACATTGTAAATATCATCAGCATCAACAGCATTCTGGTGAATAGTGATATCATCCATGGAAGTTATGTGAATGGTACACAGCAGTCTACCATCTACAGATTCTTTCCCGCAGACGGTCCTGGTATGAAGATCATTCAAACCCCCAAGAATCTAGAATACTTACCGGTGACCTTGCGAACCATTAATCGCATGCAAACGTATCTCACCGATCAAGATGGTAGGCCCATCGATTTCAGGGGTGAACATCTCACCATCTGCTTTCATCTTCGTGAGGTATAAATAAATGACTTATCACGAACATGGTTTGAACTTGACAAAAGGTCAAGCTGATAAACTACAACGCAACGGGCTGTCAAGCAAGGTTGTGCGGTCTCCATTCGTTTGTCCCACGCAAACCTGCAAGGTAAACACAAGATGTTGGTCACCTCTCGACAGGTTCAAAAGATTATAAAGCATCTCCAGAAAGGTACTGGTGGTAGGAATCTGTAGCTGAGTGCCGCCCAAATGAAGGAAAACATGCAAAAAGTAGGTGGATTCCTACCCATGTTGGCAGGGCTGGTAATGAGGGCACTTCCCATGGTAGCTAAGACCATTCTACCTGCCTTGGGTGTTAGAGCCTTGAGCGGTCTGGGTGGTGTAGCCATCAACAAGGCCTTAGGGTCTGGATTGTACCTGAAACGTGGTGGGTGTGTTTGTACCGTGAAACCTAGTGGCAACGGTCTCTACCTCAAACCCTCAAACGCCCGAATCACCTATGGTGATGGACTCTACTTAAAGCGTGGTCAGCAATTCCACGACGGAGCCAGTCTGGTCTTAGGTGCTAACAGCCCCTTCAAAAACATTCCCCTCCTCGGTATGCTCCTATAAATAAATGGATGATTTAGATTCTGGATACCGGCAGACCAGAGTCGAATGTATGGAAGACCAACTCATCGCGGATATTCTTAAGGATCAACGTACCTTGAAGATCTACAAACGACTCGATAAAGTAGTGTCTATAGCACAGGGTGTGTGTTCCGTAGCCAGTTTGATGTTGACCAGCTGCACCATGGGTTCAGCTTTGACCGGTATAGGTATTATAGCCTCCCTTCCCCTAGGATCCCTTGCTTGCTTGAGTGCCACTGGCGTGATGGTACTCACACTGATCTCAAGGCGTATCATGAAAAAGAAGAAAAAATACCGCGACACCTTGCGATTGGCACAGTCCACAAAATCCTTGGTTGAACAATGTATTAGTACTGCTTTGGCTGATGATGAACAAATTAATGATGCTGAGTTTGGTAAAACCACAAGCTGCCTCAAGAACTACTATGATGAGAAAGATTAGCTGCGACAACCTTCCACCACTTTTAGTGAGGACCTTAATGCGCATGCGCCGTAAAAACGTCACACATCATTCCATTACGCTTCACTACACACAGCGTTTCACGATGTGTTCCGTTCTGCTTTACTTCACGATGTGCTCCGTTTCAAGCATAAAAAAAAAAAAAAAACAAAAAAAACTTTCTGATCACGCAGAAATGTCGGATTGGAACATTTTTTTTGTACCCCACCAACCCCATATTTTTTTTTTTTTTTTTTTGAATTAATTTCTTACAAGATCGCAAGAAAAGTACTCCTGTTTGGTCTTTTTACTAACTTTTAAGCCTGTACTTCTCACGAGTGCTCCTTCCAAGGGTTCCTTCTCTCTGTTCAGACTACTGCAGGTCCATACCCTTGTCGTTTCTCCTTCTCTGTTTTTCAAGTTGAGGATCTTATCCTCCAAAACTTCCCATCTACTTCTACCACTTTAGGATTTTATATTTTACCCAGGTTGAGAGTTCCTTCCATTTTAGGTGTTTCCAGGCTCTGGTCCTTTGCCATTTCCTCGAAAAGATTATCATTAATAAAATCGTCGTCTAAGATTTTTGAACTTTTGAGTTCCTCCATCTTTTGTACGAAAGCCATATTTTTGAATCTACCCCTAGGATTACATCACTTTAAGGTGTCTCTACCATGGTTTACAAAAAGCCATATTCTTGTTACTACCCTTAGACTAGCTGAAACACAATGAATTTGCATTTTATGTTTGAAGTTGGGGTCCCTATGCAGGATTTGTGGTCAAAAATGGCAAGTGCGGCAGAATCCCCCTTTTTACACTACTACCCCCCATTATTTTTTTGTAGAAGCCATGGAATAGGCCAACCCCCTTGTTTTTAAAATTTTTTTTTTTAATTTTGAGCTATAGTTTCAAATTTTTGAACATAGCGCCCTTCAATACCTTGCGCAAAAGATGCGCCTATTTTTCCTCTACAAGACCTACAAAGTCATACCCCGTAACACTCCTCATTATTTTTCTCTAGACGCCATGGAATAGGCCAACCCCCCTGTTTTTAACAATTTTTTTTCAAATTTGGGCTCTAGTTTCAGATTTTTGAACATAGCGCCCTTCGATACCTTGCGCAACAGATGCGCCTGTTTCTCCTCTACAAGACCTATATAGTCATACCCTGCGACACCCCTCATTATTTTTCCGTAGAAGCCATGGAATAGGCCAACTCCCCTGTTTTTAACAATTTTTTTTTCAAATTTTGAGCTCTAGTTTCAGATTTTTGAACATAGCGCCCTTCGATACCTTGCGCAAAAGATGCGCCTGTTTCTCCTCTACAAGACCTATATATTCATACCCTGTGACACCCCTCATTATTTTTCTGTAGAAGCCATGGAATAGGCCAACCCCCTGTTTTTAACATTTTTTTTTCAAATTTTGAGCTCTAGTTTCAGATTTTTGAACATAGCGCCCTTCGATACCTTGCGCCAAAGATGCGCCTGTTTCTCCTCTACAAGACCTATATAGTCATACCCTGTGACACCCCTCATTATTTTTCTCTAGACGCCATGGAATAGGCCAATCCTCCTGTTTTTTAACAATTTTTTTTTCAAATTTTGAGCTCTAGTTTCAGATTTTTGAACATAGCGCCCTTCGATACCTTGCGCAAAAGATGCGCCTGTTTCTCCTCTACAAGACCTATATAGTCATACCCTGTGACACCCCTCATTATTTTTCTCTAGAAGCCATGGAATAGGCCAACCCCCCTGTTTTTAACAATTTTGTTTTCAAATTTTGAGCTTTAGTTTCAGATTTTTGAACATAGCGCCCTTCGATACCTTGCGCAAAAGATGCGTCTGTTTCTCCTCTACAAGACCTATATAGTCATACCCCGTGACACCCCACATTATTATTCTCTAGACGCCATGGAATAGGCCAACCCCCCTGTTTTTAACAATTTTGTTTTCAAATTTTGAGCTCTAGTTTCATATTTTTTAACATAGCGCCCTTCTATACCTTGCGCAAAAGATGCGCCTGTTTCTCCTCTACAAGACCTATATAGTCATACCCTGTGACACCCTCATTATTTTTCTGTAGAAGCCATGGAATAGGCCAACCCCCCTGTTTTTAACATTTTTTTTTTTCAAATTTTGAGCTCTAGTTTCAGATTTTTGAACATAGCGCCCTTCAATACCTTGCGCAAAAGATGTGCCTGTTTCTCCTCTACAAGACCTATATAGTTATACCCTGTGACACTCCTCATTATTTTTCTCTAGACGCCATGGAATAGGCCAATCCACCTCTTTTTAACAATTTTTTTTTCTAATTTTGAGCTCTAGTTTCAGATTTTTGAACATAGCGCCCTTCGATACCTTGCGCAAAAGATGCGCCTGTTTCTCCTCTACATGTGTCATACCCCGTGACACCCCTCATTATTTTTCTCTAGAAGCCATGGAATAGGCCAACTCCCCTGTTTTTAACATTTTTTTCAAATTTTGAGCTCTGGTTTCAGATTTTTGAACATAGCGCCCTTCGGTACCGTGCGCAAAAGATGCGCCTGTTTCTCCTCTACAAGACCTATATAGTCATACCCTGTGACACCCCTCATTATTTTTCTCTAGACGCCATGGAAAAGGCCAATCCACCTGTTTTTAACATTTTTTTTTCCAAATTTTGAGCTCTAATTTCAGATCTTTGAACATAGCGCCCTTCGATACCTTGCGTAAAAGGTGCGCCTGTTTCTCCTCTACAAGACCTATATAGTCATACCCCGTGACACCCCTCATTATTTTTTCTGTAGAAGCCATGGAATAGGCCAACCCCCCTGTTTTTCACAATTTTGTTTTCAAATTTTGAGCTCTAGTTTCAGATTTTTGAACATAGCGCCCTTCGATACCTTGCCGAAAGATGCGTCTGTTTCTCTTCTACAAGACCTATATAGTCATACCCCGTGACACCCCTCATTATTTTTCTCTAGAAGCCATGGAATAGGCCAACCCCCCTGTTTTTAACAATTTTGTTTTCAAATTTTGAGCTCTAGTTTCAGATTTTTGAACATAGCGCCCTTCGATACCTTGCGCAAAAGATGCGCCTGTTTCTCCTCTACAAGACCTATATAGTCATACCCCGTGACACCCCTCATTATTTTTTTCTAGAAGCCATGGAATAGGCCAACTTCCCTGTTTTTAACAATTTTTTTTTCAAATTTTTAGCTCTAGTTTCATATTTTTGAACATAGCGCTCTTCGATACCTTACGCAAAAGATGCGCCTGTTTCTCCTCTACAAGACCTATATAGTCATACCCCGTGACACCCCTCATTATTTTTCTCTAAAAGCCATGGAATAGGACAACTCCCCTGTTTTTAACATTTTTTTTTCAAATTTTTAGCTCTAGTTTCAGATTTTTGAACATAGCGCCCTTCGATACCTTGCGCAAAAGATGCGCCTGTTTCTCTTCTACAAGACCTTTATAGTAATACCCCGTGACACCCCTCATTATTTTTCTCTACAGGCCATTGAATAGGCCAACCCTCCTGTTTTTAACAAATTTTTTTCAAATTTTGAGCTCTAGTTTCAGATTTTTGAACAAAGTGCCTATCGATACCTTGCGCAAAAGATGCGCCTGTTTCTCCTCTACAAGACCTATATAGTCATACCCCGTGACACCCCTCATTATTTTTCTGTAGAAGCCATGGAATAGGCCAACCCCTGTTTTTAACAATTTTTTTTTTCAAATTTTGAGCTCTAGTTTCAGATTTTTGAACATAGCGCCCTTCGATACCTTGCGCAAAAGATGCGCCTCTTTCTCCTCTACAAGACCTATATAGTCATACCCTGTGACACCCCTCATTATTTTTCTCTAGAAGCCATGGATTAGGCCAACCCCTCTGTTTTTAACAAATTTTTTTTCAAATTTTGAGCTCTAGTTTCAGATTTTTGAACATAGCGCCCTTCGATACCTTGCGCAAAAGATGCGCCTGTTTCTTCTCTACAAGACCTATATAGTCATATCCCGTGACACTCCTCATTATTTTTCTCTACAAGCCATGGAATAGGCCAACCCCCATTTCTGCAAATGTGTATCTTAGTTCAATTAAACAATGACATCAAAGGTGCTGTATTTTACAGGGAAGGACTACTTTTACATACGTTCTTAATTGAAGTGGGTGCATTAGTGGTCTTACACCTACAAATAATCCCTTGACAGATGCAGATTTACTGTGGTACTGAATATTAGCCTGAAAAGAGATGTGACTTGTTTTATCAATGGATGGGATAAATACAATTTCATGATAGAGTTGAAATTGCAATATTTGGACGGAATGTCTGCCTTTTTAGATATTTTTCATTTAACGGCCGTTGCTGTCTTATTTATTTTTTCGGTTTTTAGATATATCGCCTTATTGTTCGCTGGCTTATTGTTCGCTAGTTATTGTTCGCTAGCTTCAGCCTGGTTTAATCTTATAATAAAATTTAGTCCGATGTCGATGTCAGAAATTAATGTCCGAAGACTATTTTTTCTAGGAATTCATGTTCCCGTCATCAATATTTCTAGGTGGAAACGTCCATGTCATTTATTTTTATAGGAAAATTTGTAATGAAAGAAATAATTTACATGTAAACAATGGAATTTTTAATTGTTATATGTTTTTAAATTGTTTAAAAGTTGTACATTAATATTTCACTATTTTATCAAAATATGGGTGTTTTTTAAAATATTTTTCATAGGAAAATTGATATCACAGACATTTATTATGTACATAATCACAAATGTTCCTTTCTTAATTTTAATATTGATTAATTTAAAAAGAAATGAAATTTTTAAGAAACTTTTTCATAGAAAAAAAATAAGAATACGGATAAATAAAAAAATTCCTAGGAAAATAAGTGCCAGACATAATTTACTAGCTATGGACTTATTTTCCTAGGAAAAATTATCCTGGGACTTACGTTCCTAGTAAAATTATGGTCACGGAATTGATTACCTAGGGAAAAAAGTCCAAAGGACAAATTTTACTACCGAACCGAATTTACTGTTACACATGCAAAAATTATTCAGTGTTCTATTGTGTTGTATTTTATTATTTCATCGTCATAAAAAAAATCATTGTAATCATTGTATGAAATTTAAAACCCGCAAGGGTCCATAATTGGATTAATAAAGAATTTCCATTTCTATTTCTATTTCTATTTCTATAGTATACAAATACAGGCTAGCGATATCTGTTGGGCTGTTAATGTATGATAAGACACCCAATTGCAGGATAAAATTAAATCACAGGGTAAAAACGTTTACACTGTTCAAACACAATAATTATTATAGATTATCGACAATATTGATACTCCTACTATCAAAATATCTTTCTATATAAAGTTTTGATTTTTAAGCTCTTAAAAAATCACAATTTCTTCTATAAAAACAGTTTTTCAAAACATTTTTTGTTGAAATGTCACACTATATTTTTATCAAAAATTGACACAGAGACTTTTGTCTCTGACTGACATAAAACTTTGCCAACAGATGTAATTTCGTTCGGTGTTGACAGGACATGTTTAAAATATTTAATGCAAATTGAATTGTCATTTGGCTTTTTGGATAGCATTCTATGGTAGACTTTGAACTATGACGTCAGTAATAGAAAGTATTTTAATGATCTGTTGATTGTGCAAGCGCTAATTACTGCATTACTTGTTAACCTAAAAGGCTTAAGTTAATACGTATATGACTTAAACGGCGATGTACTATATCCCTAAACGTGCAAATAGGATTAATACAAATATTCATTCTTTTATTTATATCATAATTCGAAAGTATTAAAAAAACATTACTGACCACATGTGTGGGAGTAACTTACATTTGACCTTTTTTTTTGATAATTTGCCATTGTAACGTACACATGTAACCCATATCTGCTCGGGAAAAATAAATTTGGTATTAATGTTTGGATGGATAAAATGTACCTATAAACATAAGCCTTGGAATAAAAATAGATTAGACATGCAGAATATATCAATGAGACAGCAACACAACGACAAAAAAAACAAGGACTTATAGTTGTCAGCACAATATTTAGTCAATTTTCTATGCAACCAAACTCTTAATCTCTCTGACCGGAAAAGGTTGTTAATTATTTCATCATAGACTACCAAAGATATACCAAATTTCCTAAAGGACAGACAAAATTAATTTTGAGTTGAAATCACTTCTTTTATGAAACATATGTAAGAATTCTTATATTCCCCTTCTTGTATAAAGTAAAATAACAAAAATACCGAACTCCAAGGAAAACTCAAAACGGAAAGTCCCTTATCAAGTGGCAAAATCCAGAGCTCAAACATTAAACTAATGGTAAAACGACTGTCATACTCCTGACTTGGTACAGGCATTTCCTTATGTAGAGAGTGGTGGATTTAAACCTGGTTTTATATCTAGATAAACCTCTTACTTGTATGACAGTCATAAAGAATTCCATTATATTGACACACACATATTTTTATTAATTATTATAAACTAAAGCCATCGGATATGTTATTCGGTTCTATGTGTAGCATAAGATTTAGTGTGTGCATTATTTAACATAGAAAAAAATGTGTTTCATCCCAAATATTAAGGTACTTAATTTATGGTACGACGATGTAACTAAAATGGAACGTGGAAATGTTGTTATGATCAGAATGAGGTAAAAATCCCCATGTAATAACTTAATGAACGTGGGAAAAAGATAGAAAACTGTTCTATTAATGAGGCTATTAAAGAGGCACAATTTAAACTATTGGGCACAATTGAAAATTAATGCCTGCTAAGATTATTTACCCAATTTAAAAAAAAACCATAGGATCTTCTTATCTTTCATTCCATTCATTATATATAAAATTAAAATGAACCACTTTTGTAAAACGCTCATTAACTTTTCCTAAAACGTAGTCATCAAACCGTCCAGCGGTATGATTCTATTTTTTTCTTCAACTATATCTTTTTCTGCTGTACCATGGACTTACGAGACTTGTACTGCTGTACCATGGACTTACGAGACTTGTACTGCTGTACCATGGACTTACGAGACTTGTACTGCTGTACCATGGAATTACGAGACTTGTACTGCTGTACCATGGACTTACGAGACTTGTACTGCTGTACCACGGACTTACGAGACTTGTACTAAACAATGTTATACTACCTTAGTATTTGTTTTTTTCTTTTTATGTTCATGAAGGTCGGATTTGAAATTCGCTATTAAATTCCAAAATTTGATGCAGATAAAAGATTTACTCTTTCAAAAACTTTTAGACGAAGAATTTTTTTAAATGAACATTTCTTAAGTCCATCGTTGACAACAATACAGTCTTTAGTACTCTCAAATCGTACTTTCTTGTTTATTTGACCTGTTGATACTAATTGTATTGCTTTTTTGTTATTTAATGTTATTCAGGGTTATATCTGGTCTATATACCAGCTTTGATAAGTGTTTGGTATAACTATAAATTTTCACTTCGTACTATGAACATCAACATTATTTATTTTGTAAAAATATTTCCTTTCTCTATTGATACTGTACACGTATACCTAACAACAAAATTATTTTCATTTACCTGTGTTTAAAGTTAGTGCAAATGGCTGATATTTTTGTTCGAGCATATTGTTTTTCTTTAATTTTTTAACATTTCTTACCGATATAACATGTTACTTTTATTATTCTTCCCTTAGTTTGTTTATTTATTTTGTATTTACATTGTGTCATAGGTCAAATTTATTTGTTCAGTGTATGTTCAATGGTGTTAATATGTCCTTTGATTGGGTTTAGCTATTTCAGTTGATATTTTATAGTGTGTCTTTCTATGTTGTGATGTTACACTATTGTTTCAGAAAAAGGGTGAAGGTTTGGTACCATTAAAACGTTTAAACCCGCTGCATTTGTTTGCACCTGTCCTAAGTCAGGAATCTGATGTTCAGTAGTTGTCGTTTGTTGATGTGGTTCATAAGTGTTTCTCGTTTCTCGTTTTTTATATAGATTAGACCGTTGGTTTTCCCGTTTGAATGGTTTTACACTAGTAATTTTTTGGGGCCATTTATAGCTTACAGTTCGGTGTGAGCCAAGGCTCCGTGTTGAAGACCGTACTGTGACCTATAATGGTTTACTTTTATAAATTTTGACTTGGATGGAGAGTTGTCTCATTGGCACTCATACCACATCTTCTTATATCTATTTATCAAGAAAACAGCAATAAAGCACTATATCTTTGATATGATTTTATTGTAATTTTCCATCTTATCTTGGACATTTTGCCCCACGCATATATATATCTGCACAATACTCTTTTTTACTCAATTACATAGTTTTGCTGTTCGAACTTTTGGTCTCGGGCTTACCTGATGAATGTTATTCCGTTTACATTTTGTGGCACGAATGTCATTCCATACGTAAAATATATACAAGCGATTTAGAGTTTGAACTGTTGTATAGATAATTAAGTATTGTTGAAGACCGTTTGTCGATCTCTAAAGTTATGTCACTTTTAAGGATCACTGAGTTGCTATCTCACTGAACCATACTCCACATCTTCTTTTATTCATATGTGGAAATAGGGAATGTGTCAAAGAGACAACAACCCGACCAAAGAGCAGAAAACAGCCCAAGGCCACCGATGGGTCTTGAACACAGCGAAAAATCCCGCACCCGGAGGCGGGCTTCAGCAGGGCCCCTAAACAAAAATGTGTACTAGTTTAGTGAAAACAGATGTCACACTAAACTCCAATACATATTAATGAATTAAAATTTGAAAACATACAAGACTAACAAAGGCCAGAGCCTCCTGACTTGGGACAGGCGCAAAAATGCAGCGGGGTTAAACATGTTTTGTGAGATATCAGCCCACTCCTTATACCTATAGCCAATGTAGAAAAAACAAACACTCAGCAATACGCACAGTAAGACTCAGTTTAAAAGAAGTCCGAGTCCGATGTCAGAATAGGTAACAAAAGAAACTAAGCACAATGATACATTAATTATTAACAAAGGACTTCTAGCAGTTACTGACATACCAGCTCCAGACCTCAATTAAACTGATTGAAAGATTATGTCTTCATCATATGAAAATCAAGCACAATCCCTCCCGTTAGGGGTTTAGTATCATACCATCATAAAATATATGAGAATAACATAACCCGTACCTGTATCTTGCCAACAACTATATATATATATATATATGATAAGTACGTCTAAACAAGTGACTACTCCATTCATTGGATCACCAGTGAAGGTGATACACGGCTGAACATACATTTTATATTCATAACTACTCTAAATATCAGCACAGCAATGTTAAATCTGCAAATTTGCGGAAGCACAGTTTTTGTTTTTCCCTCGCCGGGATTCGAACTCATGCTATTTGGATATTGAGACAACACCGCCTGCGCTGTGTCCATCGCTCTAGACCACTCGGCCACCTAGACTGAAGTAAATAAATCAGCTTTCGTTGGCCGTGTGTTACCTTTCCTCGTCAGTAGAATCTAGAGTTGTAACACAGTACATGATAAATAAGGCATGATGATGGGAATAATTGCAGATTAGCTCATTATCTATCGTAAAGGATCGTATGATACAGTCACAGAAATCATTATTTTGATAAGTACGTCTAAACAAGTGACAACTCTACCACAGATCCGTCCATATCACGTACTGTGTTTAGTGAGATCTCAACCCTCCCCCTATACCTCTAGCCAATGTAGAAAAAACAAATACACAGCAATACGCACAGTAAAACTCAACTATGATGAGCATTCAACTATGATGGTGTCATTTGGTCTTTTGTGCAGAGTTGTCTCATTGGCAAGCATGCCACATCTTCTTATCTTTATATATAACCTAGGATCACTATGTCCTTGGAAATATACTTTCTCTAATTAGTTAAATTATTTTATTAAGTAGCAATGATTTCTGTTCGAATAATAATTGTGTTTGTGTGTTTAAAACGTTCAACGAGAATGTGATTTGCAATTGTTGTTGACCAGGGAACCTGTTAAAATTCATGTGTCCAGGGAACGTATTAAAATTCATGTGGCGATAGAATGCAAACATACAACGCATACTTTAATTGAAAAAACGTTCATCTTTAAACAAAAAAAGTGTCAATAAAGTTATAGAATTATGATTTCAACAAAATTGTTCTTCTAAGTATTGGAAGCAATTTTCACAATTAATGAATGTTAGTTAAGAACATCAAACGGTGCCAATATTAATTCATCAGATGCGCTTTTCGACAAATAATGTCTTTTCAGTGATGTTCGACGTCACAGGAAATCAGAAACCCAACTTCAACGTTGAATTCCTAATATAACGAAAAACAACAAAAGGTATAACAAACCCCGGTCAAAGAAACAGAGCATTGCATTTTGAGAGATAAAAGTAAAAAATCGGTGTGTTATGAAGGTTTAGTTAACACAGCGTTTCGAATATGATTAGCTTCAATTTAACATGCTTGAAAAAGCGTCGCACTTTATAATTATAGTTTTGAGGTTGCTACATGTAAATCAGATGTATCTATCAGAAATCTACGAACAAATCATTAGTAAATGGACTTAAAAAACTAAACTACCATTTGACTTGAATTACAAAGTTATGAAATGGCCCAAGGTGTTAATGATTCGGTTCCCACGATGTCCGGGAGCGATGAAAAGGAAAATTGGAAACTTTTTATTCAGACACGCCTACATTTTTAATGGCCATCTTAGATTATTAGCCGTCTATGGTATAAATAGCAAAGCTTCAGTAAGAAAACTTTAAGTTTGTTGTGCTGAAAAGATTTTTTCTTCTTTAAATATGAAAAAGTTATATTTCGTGGGTCTTTTTTCAGTGCTTGTGTTTCTGTCTGATTCATCTCCAGTAAGAAATATGCAGGTAAGCATAACATCTTGTACATATTACATACTAATCGAATACAGAAATCACTTGATATATTTATGTTTTCTTTTGGTTAACAACAAATATTTGTGTGGTGATTTGCTCACAAATACGGTCATATGGAAAACTACATTTTTTTTAAAAGTTGTGTTATGTTCGCCTTTTCGTCGTTTTTTTGTATGTTTCCTGTACTTGTCTGTTTCTATTCGACTTACGGCTTACGAGTGGCTCCTTGTCATCTACTCCTTCTGTTTAAAACACTTAAAACTAATTGATGTGCTATCAAATTGTTGTGATGAAATGTAAGTAAATATTAAAAGATTAGCATCTATGACCTCGTTTTGACAAAAAATAAATCTGGAAAATTCAAAATATACTCTTACATACAAACAATAATATATTTTAAACTACTAGTATATTCTATTAAAAAGGATAAGATATATCCCATGTCTCATATAAACATATGCAATGTATTATTTACTACCTTCTCTTTTATAGAATCGCGAGTTTGATTTGCATAATGCCATGCACTATGCTTATGATCGACAAAGTTTGAGGGAAGAGTTAGGGAATGCAACCGTGGAGGAAAGAAAAGAATTTATTCAGTCAATCCAGAACGACTTGAACGACATCGACGCTTTAACAACAAAAGTACTTGGACGTAAGTAGTGTTGGGTTTTTTGTTTTTGTTTTTTATTTTCATTTACTACGTTTTTATTCACTTGAAACTTTTATTGTTCATGTGTTATCTTAAAAAAAGCTGATAATCATATTATTTGGCGTTTTGTAATGTTTTATAGTCTTTCTTTCACTCTAAATCATAATGTCACAAGAATCATGGACTGTAATGAGTAAATACCGATGATTTAAGCTGCACACAGAGACTAAAACAATAGAGAAGTGATTAAGTTACAAGGAAAGATCAAAATATTCAAAAATTATGATACAGACAATTTTTTTTTAATATTCGAGATAGATATTGAAGACTTAATTTGCGGTAAGGTTAGTCATACTAAGTGAAGACTTTCAAGAAATACGGAAACAATGGCACTGTCCATTACGTAAATTGGTTATTTCCGAGTATTTCCAGTGATGTTTGCTCTTGTATATCCATTCTAAACCCATGGCCAGTTAAAGTATTGTCCGGTCGCGTTATAGTCAGTTTTCATTAATCTGTAAACGGGCCCTCGGTGGTAAATTTGTCTAAATAGACCAACTACTGTATCACTCGACTGTCATACAAGTAAGAGGTTTAGATAGCTATTAAACCAGGTTTAATCCACCATTTTCTACATAAGAAAATGCCTGTACAAAGTCAGGGATATGACAGTTGTAATCCATTCGTTTGATGTGTTTGAGCTTTTGATTTTGCCATTTGCTTAGGGACTTTCCGTTTAGAATTTTCCTCGGAGTTCGGTTTTTTTGTTATATTACTTTTCGCTTATCAACTTTGAGGTTGTGAGTTTGAATCTCGCATATGGCAGGTGCGTCCGACTCTAAACTTTAATTATTTGTATAGTTCTCTTCGGGCACTCCGGCTTCCTCCACCAAGACCAATAAAAACTGACCTCCAAGAAATATCAAATAGTACTGAAAGTGGCGTTAATCACCAATCAATGTATCAATCAATCAATCAATCAGTCAATCAATTAATCAGTTAATCTGTAAACAGAACTTTTTTCTGGAAATCATTGTCACGTTAACTAAAATTAAATAATTCTTTCCTATTCGAAAACAATTTTTGTTAATGTTTTTTTATGTATTTTGTTGTGTGTAAAACACTGTTTAAAGACTCAAACATTTAGTTAAGACTTAAATGATGTCCTTTTATACTAGTGTTACTTGTTATCTTTTAAATTAGATGACTGGACAACAGAACTAGATCTGACTGAAGAGGAAATTATGATCCTCTACCACCTTCGGATTATGGAGTCCTATCTGCCAAATGTTGGAGGTCAGTAGAAGTTTATTTCGACAAATGACAAATTGTTTTAATGCTTAATTTCAAAGAAAGGGAATAGATGTATATGTAGTATGAGACAATCTTACAGTTGTTTATTTAAAAATAACGAAAACAAGCTTTTAAGCACTTATAGCTCAATTAATTTTATCAAGATACATTTGAACTTTGGCGAGGACAAGCGCCGATCACATGTGACAAGTCAGTTCTTAATATATAGCTTGGAGTACTCGTCAATTCCCCCCACAATGCACTATAGTTATAAACCCAGTGTCATACATTAATATCATTCAGATATCTACCAGTAGCTGTACCGACAACTTGTCGTAAACACACGTAACTTTGACACGTGTTTCTAAAGCTCAACACAACTAAAACGGAGAGATGAAACTTTAGAGCATAACAATCTCACCAACCACCAAAATCGCCTTAACATTCACTGAAGGAGAAACATGTTTAATTTCAGTCTAAAAGAGAGGCGAAATATAACAGAGGGACATTCAAACTCATAAGTCGAAAAATAAACTGACAACGTCATGGCTAAAAAAGAAAAAGACCAACAGACAAACAATAGTACACAAAACACAACATAGAAAGCTAAAGACTGAGCAACACGAACCCCGCCAAAAACTGGGGGTTATCTCAGGTGTTCCGGAAGGATAAGCAGATCCTGCTCCACATGTGGCATCCGTCGTGTTGCTCATGTTAGTACAAACCCAGTAATAAGTCTAATTCGCTAGGTCACATTCTAAGTTATGTTGCAATGAATTATTGCTAAAATTTGACTTGAATATGTATTTGAAATGTTGCCACTTTATTACAGATTTTGAAATCTGTTAACGATTGTGTAAGAAAAACGTTCTCCAACCTTATTTGTATGTGCTTGTGTAAATGAGGAACACGGTCATTGATATCTTAATGGTTTTGTCATTTTTAAATAATAAAGTATAATTCATGGTGTTTTCACTGTTCACAACTAGTCTGACATCAGGTCGAGTTAGTGCTTTAACACATGACAGGGAAGTTTTCAATCTTTGAAAACATAGCAGACCCTTTTCAATAGACAGATATCTTTTGGGGAAATACTTGTATTTTGTTTTAGATACCTGTGTCTTTAAGAATAGCTGTCATAATGAATGCAATCTAACAAAAAATATCAGAATCTTTTTGATTTCTTACAGGTGGCCCCAGAAGTCTTTTCTTGGGTGATTGTATTGAAGGTAAGTATATAAACTTACAACTGTAAAAAGTGACTAATTCTTGTGCATAAGGTGATCACAAATGCTTTATAACTTTTATTAAATTACAGCATGAAAGTATTTGGATTTTAAATATGTTTCGTATTTGATTTAAGATAAAAACACAGTATTTGTAAAAATTAATCAAAAGGTCGGCTTTGAGTCATCTATAATATTTATAAAGTGTACAGACATGAAAAGGTGATTATGCGAATTTTGTGAAAGATTCAAGCTTAAATGGCCTTGTTGTGCAACTAACACATAATACATTGGTATCATTTCTTTATTTTCTGTTTTACAGCGTATATGGAAACAAATTACAGTAGCTTCGACACATTCGAAGAGGCAAGGATTGGAGCATTGATACAAATTATAACGTGTGGAATGGTTGGCTTAAGAACATTAGAGAACGTATTAGATATAAGTGACCTTACTGGTTAGTATACATGTACTAATTAAACCCATCGAACCTATTGATTGGTTAAAAAAAGTTAATCACTGAATTTTAATGTTTAGCTAAATAAATACAGTAAATTTTTTTTTCTTACGACACATATAGAGAGTTTATTGTAGAACAACTTAAAGCTTTGAAATATGAGGCTAGGTAAATCAATGTTTGCCTTGCACAAATCTAATACTGTCTTTTCGTCCTTTTTGTAATACATAGAGGAGTCACTCACACTTACTACCAGTTTTAGAATGTCGTTTTCAGCTTTATTCAGTTTGACCCCAAAGAAGTTCTATGATGAAATATAGGTAACTCTAAACATATTAAAACATCCAAAAAAATTGTCAGAAATTGATAAATGTTGTCAGTCCTTTACTGAGAGTCAGAAATTGATAAATGTAACCAGTCCCTTACTGAAAGTCAAACGGTTGTCGCATAATAAGATATCAAGTTTTCTATACCCATACAAAAGAGTTGCTGATCCGTTGAATACTCTTTATTTTTGACCATTAGGTCCGTCTACTCTGAATTTCTTCATCGTTTTACCTTTATTTTCGTAATTTACTTCAAATTCAAATGAAGGTTTTTTTTCATCTCAAACTATTATGGGTGTTCAGTTGTAAACAGGAAACCAAAAAAAAATATATCGAAATGAGACACAATTTGTTTTTACCGGATGGGGATAGATAGTACTAATGAAATTTTGAAATGATAATTCATGCCGCCTGAATAGCACCTTCCATTCTCGTTAGATAACCATTATGTTTCAGGGGAAAGCTTGTGCACAATGAAACACAGTTATGTGTATCGTAGAATCAGAAATATAAATCATTCTTATAACTATCATCTTTTACTTGAGTTTGAGATCTAGATATACAAGATTGTCCTGAAAGGGGAATTGTTTTATTGTAAAGAAATTCAAATGACTAGCGTCGTTGAACAACTTTTTTTTATATATCTATCAGATTTTATGTATCGTTATTGAAGTTTCATTATTTTCACAAATGGCGAAGGTATTTATGGTACTCCTTAATAGATTTTTTCCTGCATAAATAAACATATAATATCTTTTCACAGATAGTGATTTTGAATGTTTGGACACCTTGGCAGC
Source organism: Mytilus californianus (assembly GCF_021869535.1). Taxonomy (NCBI): domain Eukaryota; kingdom Metazoa; phylum Mollusca; class Bivalvia; order Mytilida; family Mytilidae; genus Mytilus; species Mytilus californianus. The sequence goes on from NW_026262581.1 coordinate 4,372,883, forward strand.
CATATTGGAAAAACTTTCGAGGGGAGTGGCAGAAATGTTCACTGTTGGCCGATTCTTCGAAGTAATTATGACAATTGACGGTGGTCAATACAACGACCCAGGTAAGGAGGAACTATATAATACATAAACTAATTAAATGTTTAATATTACACCTTTTCGAAACTGCATTTACAAACTCTTAATATTGTGTATTTCGATTTTTTTTTAAATTGAATGAGACGACTGCTGCGGTAATATATAAGAACAACTGTCCGGACTGTTCGACCCTCATTGCCACAACTGATAAACATTAAAAGGTATGAAAGAAGCGAACAGAAACTTCGAGAGACATGCCGAACACAGATTACTCTTATCCTTAAAATGTAAGACAAAAACGGAAATTTCATGCACTTCGCATGATAGCTTGATAGTTCGTCGTAGTAATGCGTAAATATATATTCTTGTTTCAATTGTCTGAACTTTTTCCACAGTCAAGACGTAGTTCTTCTTATCTGGTTTTAATTGTCTGAGACATTACCACAGTCGAGAAGTATCTCCTATTTTGGTGTCAATTTTCTAAGACATTACAACAGTTAAGAAGTAACTCCGATACTGATATGTCGGTTAAAAGCTCATTTGAGCTTATGTTGTCTCTATTTGTATACCTTGCCGACTCTAAATAAAGCTTATTTATTTATTTATTAGTTGTCCGAAATATTATCCTATTTAAGTAGTCACTTATACTGGATTTATGTCTGAAACAGTCAAGAAGTAACTCTTATTCGGGTTTCAGTTGTCTTAAACATTACCACTTAAAGAAGCCACTCCGATATTTTGTTTCAGTTATCTGAAACGTTATAACATTACGTTTTAACATTAAAGCAATCACTCGTATTCTGGTTTTAAGAGTCCGAAACATTACAACAGTCAAGAAGTAATCCTTGTTTGGTCTCAATTGTCTGAAACATTACAATAGTCAAGAAGTAACTCCAACTCTGGTTTCAGTTGTCTTAAACATTACCACATTAAAGAAGCCACTCCGATTTCTTGTTTCAGTTATCTGAAACGTTATAACATTGAAGTAATCACTCGTATTCTGGTTTTAAGAATCCGAAACATTACAACAGTCAAGAAGTAACCCTTGCTTGGTCTGAATTGTCTGAGACACTACTACAGTCAAGAAGTAACCCATATTCTGGTTTCAAATATCTGAATACCCCAAGGGTGACTGATGTATAGAAATATGATCCCCTTAGTTTTCTTCCAACTGCCAGTAAAACCCTTGCAAAATGGGCTGTGTGGGATGTTTAAATTCACAGCAACGTCACAATGAAAACCAAACAACACCAAGATAATCAATCAATCAATCAATCAATTGTCTGAACTAGTGCCACGATAAAGTGGTATCTAATATTCTGGTTTCAATTTTCTGAAACATTGCAACAATGAAATAGTTTTATAATTTTCATTAGACAGAACTGGGGAAATGTAATTTTAGCTTCACTTAATGAATATAAAGATTATAATTATCAAACGAAAAATGATCAATGATGGAAATTTCGGCAACATGAACATATTTAAATACCTTATACATAAAAATCTTACAACAATAATTGATCTTGAAATTAACATATACCAATTTTTATTTAGAATCTTTCAACAAAGCTCTGAAAGGCAAGGCTTTATCCAAAATGAACCGTGAACAAGGTCCTAATGGTAATAACATGAGACCACCAAGACCAGGTCTAAATGACAATGACATGAGACCACCAAAACCTGGTCCAAATGGTGATGACACGAAACAACCAAGACCTGGTCCAAATGGCAATGGCATGAAACCACCACCTGGTCCAAATGATGACGACACGAGACAACGATCATCAGATAAAAAATCCTTTGGTGTTAACAATAGTGATATAGCATCCCGACTTCATAGAATCAGCAGCATTAAGGCAAGAAAGTTGGCTGATACTATGAAGGATTTCAGATCGTCAAGATTAAGAACCTGGTTAAAAATGTATTGACTGGTTAATGAAGAAAAAATATGCAACTGGCTGTAAAATTGAAAAAAAAAATCTATCTAATGTAGAAAATGTATTCAATAATAAAAATGAATCTAGTAACGTGTTCGTTGATTTTTATTTATTACGCCATGTTTAATCTAAATTTAATTAGCAGTAGTACATAATTTTTCTTAAGGTTAGAAAAAACAATAACTGACTGATTTCAATAAAAGTCTATCTGGCTTAGGAAGCACCCATTTATGACACTTTTAGACAACTCTTATCGTATTTAACTTAAAGAAATATGTCAATATAGAAATAAGAAGATGTGGTATAATTACCAATGAGGCAACTCTCCACCAAAGACCAAATGACGTAGAATATAACAACTATAGGTCAACGTACGGCCTTCAACAATGAGCAAAACCCATAACCCATAGTAAGCTACTTAACTTATAATTAAAAGACAAATGTAAAACAATTAAAACGAGGAAAAAATTAACGGTCTGATTTAAGTGCAAAACAATAAACGAAAACTAAATATGATATACAGCAACAAATGTTTGTCTATTCAAATTCACAAGTTGTTGTTATATTGATTACATTAAAAAAAAATCTATGTTCGAAGTCACGTCAGTGACCGATCTAATATACACAGGATGAACTTTAATTTCTTTATATTGAATCAATGAATAATTATCTTATATTTTCTCTGGTAAAAGAATAATTCAAGCAGATTAAAAGCAATTTGTTTTGATCAGACATGAATAGTGTCATTGTTTAAGTACACCTATTGAAACGTGTGTAAAGAATACCAGAGACTGTTTTGTTGACTTCTATTTTAATTATTTTCAACGCGTGATTTTAGTTCTTCTATAGTGTTGGCAATAACTCAATAAGTCGATATATAAAAATCAAGCATTCCACCAATATTTGGGAATTTTAAGGAAATTGGGATTTGTTTCCTGCTTCTTCCCAGGCTTCCGTAGTTTGATCAGACCATTTTGTATTGTTCTTAGCATTTTGTGGTGTTTAAGTGCTTTTTGTTATCTTGATCATCATGGAAATACAACCAATTCACATTCAACTGATTAAAGAGCAAGAAAAGTTTGTAAACAATTGAGAAGTCATGTCAGGTGTAAAAAAATAGAACTTTTCCAGAGGCAGTTACACTTTCTCAGGATTTTTATGTTGAAGGAAATCAAATCTTTTAAACTTGTTAACATTTTCCGTCTTCGAATTGATAACTATCACTGCTTAGTTATAGATATTTCATATCTTTTGGATAGTTTTGTGGTGTTTCGTAAATTATACCATAGCTTTTTGTTGAAAGCCCCGGCCTTAACCTCACGAGACCGAAGGTCGAGTGAGGTTGCCGGGGGTTTCAACAAAAACTATGGTATAATTTACGAAACGCCACAAAACTATCCAAAAGATATGAAATATCTGTTTTAACCTATAGCATCTTTTCATGTTTAAAATTTTATACTTCATTTTTTTTGTATGTTTAATTTAAAAATAATTTTGATAAAAATCAGCTAAATAACCCTTTTCTGGCCTTACACACAAAGCTCCGCCTACTTTCTTAAATAAGCACGGGATTCTGAAACCGCGGGAATATCAGTTAGACCTGAATTTTCGACACCGAAGGATGCACAATTACATTGGTGGCGGATAACGTTACAGATCTAGACGAAAACATGGCGAAGGAATTAGATTTTCTGGATATGGACGCAAGATAAGTCACAGATTTTCTGATATTTGGAAGCTCTCTTGAATCCCAGATTTAGGGTTAGTTTTTATACGCCCGTCAAATTTTTGACGGGACGTATTATGTTATACAAATGTCCGGCGTCTGTCCGTCTGTCTGTCTGTCTGTCCGTCTGTCTGTCCGTCTGTCTGTCTGTCCGTCTGTCTGTCCGGCGTAAACATGTCGCACCGTAACTTGAGAATGACTTATCCAAATTTCATGAAACTTCAACATAGTTGTTTCTTATGATGGTCAAACGGTCTGTATACTTTTTGGTGAAAATAAGATTAAAACTTTTTTGAGTTGCGGGACTTAGTAACTAAAACAGGTGTGCTTTTTTTCACATGTCGCGCCGTATCTCAAAAACAATTTATGATTATTGCTTAAAACTTTACACACTTCTTAGTTATATTAACGTTAAGATCTGTATACTTTTTGGTGATGATTCAAAATTTTATTTTTGAGTTATTGAGTATTTTGTAAAAAAAGGGGAGGGGTTTTTCACATGTCGCGCCGTATCTCTAAAACGATTTATGATTATTGCTTAAAATTTTACACACTTCTTAGTTATATTAATCTAAAGATCTGTATACTTTTTGGTTTTGATTCAAAATTTTATTTTTGAGATATTGATTTTTTTTTTTTAAAAGGGGGGGTTTTCACATGTCGCGCCGTATCTCAAAAACGATTTATGATTATTGCTTAAAATTTTACACACTTCTTGGTTATATTAATCTAAAGATCTGTATACTTTTTGGTTTTGATTCAAAATTTTATTTTAGAGATATTGAGTTTTTTGTAAAAAAAAAGGGGGTTTTCGCATGTCACGCCGTATGTCAGAAACTATTTATGCTTATTGCATAAAAATTCACACACAAGACGACGGGCGTATCATGCGCTCATGGCGCAGCTGTTTATTATTTATTTCATCTCAACGTTCGAAATGTTAAATTGTTTTTATTATTAAGGATTATGTACCCTTGTGTTGATTCAATGCTAAACATATGGAAATGTTATAGAAAATCCAGTCTTTCCACTTGTACTCTCATATTTGGCAATTCGGTGCTTGATAGAAAGAGGATTATTGCATGGAGTGCTAGCAATGATTTCCTTAAAACAAGTTGATAAATTTAGATATTGGTTAAAACAAATATAAATATGGACCAATTCAAGTACACCTTCTAGGGTGCGCCCGACTTTATTGACTCTGCACGAGTTTTTTTTTAATTTAAAGATTGTTGAGGACTTTTTGTAAACAATTAACGCTAGAACATCATAGAAAAACAAGTGAGTAATCTATGTTTAAAATTTTATATCAAAAATCTCTGTATTAAAGTCTGTGGATTTTTTACAAAAATCTTGGTTTTATTTTCCACAAAATCCTCTTTTTCTATTAAATGCAATGAAACAATAAATAATAATGCTTTGCACGAAGTTACCCCTTAGTATATGTACAATATGACCCATCTCTATTATTCATTATCTTTGCTGTTTTGAGACTATTGCAGTTTGAAAATTTCGTAATTCACATGGCTACAGAAGGGGTTATAAACCTTAATTTTTAATAACGAGGAAATTAATTTCACCAGAGCTTTTAAAGTCATACATTAATTAAAAGGGATTTCAAAATTATCACGATTATAATCATGCACATGTTGATTATAGGTAATTCAGTGGCGAATCCAGAGGGGGGGTTGGAACCCCCCCCCCCTTTTTTTTGGACGATCAATGCATTTGAATGGGGACATATAGTTGGAACCCCCCCTTTTATCCTCGGTTGGGACCCCCCCCCCCCCCTTTTTTTAAAAATGGCTGGATCCGCCCCTGTTATTTATACAAAAAGTTGAGCATTTTGAGTAACCAGTTGCTATCTAATTTTAACGGTCCAACATTATTGTTATAAAAAGTCTAATGTATTTATCATATATATGAAGCTGCTTAAAAGGGGCGTGCCATTTTTTCCATCCCTCTTAAAAAAAAAGCCTCGGCAAATTCAAATCTAGACACGTAGCTGTACAATGGAACCTATGATGATACAATCTAAGTGTATATTTCAATAACTGAAAATCAGCTGATATTTTCAAGTAATATAGATTATATATATTTTTTAAACTGTTCGTTTCGTTGTTTTGAGAGGGAATTTTTGTTTATTTTAAAATATAGGACAACGGAGTTGGTGTACGTGGGTTCGATTCCCACCCTAGGCATTCATTTAAATCGGCTGGTGCAAAGTGGGCAGTTTAGCTTAGTGGCCCCGCACTGACTCTGTTGTTCTTGTGTCAAAAAATTCAAGAGACCAACGCCAGGTCTCCCTACCTTTCTTTTTCTTTTCGAAGACCATATCCAACAAAACCATGGTATAATTGTGAAAATTATACCATAGATAGCTATGGTATAATTTTCAGTTATTGGGATTTATACTCTTGTTGCATTCCCATAGGTTGCATTGTACAGCTATAGGTTAATTATAATTACCACCACTCTGAGAGTGGGTGGTATACTGCACTCGCCCTGACAATCCGTTCGTCTGTCCAATACTTTCCCTATATAAAAATAAGGAGATGTGTATGATTGCCAATGAGACAACTATCCACTAGAGTTCAAATGAAGTGGATGTAAGTAATTATAGGCAACCATACGGCCTTCAACAATAATTTGCTGCTATTATTCCACCACTATAGTATGGAATAAGTTGATATTTGGTCTAGAACTTTATCATGATGAGTTGTATCGTCTTAACTATTTTCAGTTCAACTTGATAATCACTTTCTTTTTGAAGATACTTCAAATTATCATTAAAACTTCTGAATTCAGGAATGGTTTGGTATTTTATGTGAAACTTTATTTGATGAATTGTTCCGTGTAAGCGATTTTTAGATCTGTCGTACAGTAACACCTTGTTTGAGAAAAAAAAATTTCATGATACCAACAGAGCATGAAATGTTTCGTTCTTAATTAAGGAATAATTTAATATTTGGTCTTTAATTATATCATGATGAGTTGTACCGTGTAAGCTGGGCAGATACTTCCTGTCAGACAATACTCTGAGTTTATAATAGACTTATCCTTTCCCTTTTCTAAAATTATATATCTAATACTAGCATCAACTAGTACGGACTGAATACAAATATTGGGTATGGTACGGTGGTGTGGTGCATGCGTATGGAATTGTATGGTGGTATGGTACAAATAATACCTTAACCTATAGCTGTACAATGCAACCTATGGGAATGCAACAAGAGTATAAATCCCAATAACTGAAAATTATACCATAGCTATCTATGGTATAATTTTCACAATTATACCATGGTTTTGTTGGATATGGTCTTCGAAAAGAAAAAGAAAGGTAGGGAGACCTGGCGTTGGTCTCTTGAATTTTTTGACACAAGAACAACAGAGTCAGTGCGGGGCCACTAAGCTAAACTGCCCACTTTGCACCAGCCGATTTAAATGAATGCCTAGGGTGGGAATCGAACCCACGTACACCAACTCCGTTGTCCTATATTTTAAAATAAACAAAAATTCCCTCTCAAAACAACGAAACGAACAGTTTAAAAAATATATATAATCTATATTACTTGAAAATATCAGCTGATTTTCAGTTATTGAAATATACACTTAGATTGTATCATCATAGGTTCCATTGTACAGCTACGTGTCTAGATTTAAATTTGCCGAGGCTTTTTTTTTAAGAGGGATGGAAAAAATGGCACGCCCCTTTTAAGCAGCTTCATATATATGATAAATACATTAGACTTTTTATAACAATAATGTTGGACCGTTAAAATTAGATAGCAACTGGTTACTCAAAATGCTCAACTTTTTGTATAAATAACAGGGGCGGATCCAGCCATTTTTAAAAAAAGGGGGGGGGGGAGGGGGTCCCCAACCGAGGATAAAAGGGGGGGTTCCAACTATATGTCCCCATTCAAATGCATTGATCGTCCAAAAAAAAGGGGGGGGGGGGGGGGGGGGGGGGGGGGTTCCAACCCCCCCTCTGGATTCGCCACTGAATTACCTATAATCAACATGTGCATGATTATAATCGTGATAATTTTGAAATCCCTTTTAATTAATGTATGACTTTAAAAGCTCTGGTGAAATTAATTTCCTCGTTATTAAAAATTAAGGTTTATAACCCCTTCTGTAGCCATGTGAATTACGAAATTTTCAAACTGCAATAGTCTCAAAACAGCAAAGATAATGAATAATAGAGATGGGTCATATTGTACATATACTAAGGGGTAACTTCGTGCAAAGCATTATTATTTATTGTTTCATTGCATTTAATAGAAAAAGAGGATTTTGTGGAAAATAAAACCAAGATTTTTGTAAAAAATCCACAGACTTTAATACAGAGATTTTTGATATAAAATTTTAAACATAGATTACTCACTTGTTTTTCTATGATGTTCTAGCGTTAATTGTTTACAAAAAGTCCTCAACAATCTTTAAATTAAAAAAAAACTCGTGCAGAGTCAATAAAGTCGGGCGCACCCTAGAAGGTGTACTTGAATTGGTCCATATTTATATTTGTTTTAACCAATATCTAAATTTATCAACTTGTTTTAAGGAAATCATTGCTAGCACTCCATGCAATAATCCTCTTTCTATCAAGCACCGAATTGCCAAATATGAGAGTACAAGTGGAAAGACTGGATTTTCTATAACATTTCCATATGTTTAGCATTGAATCAACACAAGGGTACATAATCCTTAATAATAAAAACAATTTAACATTTCGAACGTTGAGATGAAATAAATAATAAACAGCTGCGCCATGAGCGCATGATACGCCCGTCGTCTTGTGTGTGAATTTTTATGCAATAAGCATAAATAGTTTCTGACATACGGCGTGACATGCGAAAACCCCCTTTTTTTTTACAAAAAACTCAATATCTCTAAAATAAAATTTTGAATCAAAACCAAAAAGTATACAGATCTTTAGATTAATATAACCAAGAAGTGTGTAAAATTTTAAGCAATAATCATAAATCGTTTTTGAGATACGGCGCGACATGTGAAAACCCCCCCTTTTAAAAAAAAAAAATCAATATCTCAAAAATAAAATTTTGAATCAAAACCAAAAAGTATACAGATCTTTAGATTAATATAACTAAGAAGTGTGTAAAATTTTAAGCAATAATCATAAATCGTTTTAGAGATACGGCGCGACATGTGAAAAACCCCTCCCCTTTTTTTACAAAATACTCAATAACTCAAAAATAAAATTTTGAATCATCACCAAAAAGTATACAGATCTTAACGTTAATATAACTAAGAAGTGTGTAAAGTTTTAAGCAATAATCATAAATTGTTTTTGAGATACGGCGCGACATGTGAAAAAAAGCACACCTGTTTTAGTTACTAAGTCCCGCAACTCAAAAAAGTTTTAATCTTATTTTCACCAAAAAGTATACAGACCGTTTGACCATCATAAGAAACAACTATGTTGAAGTTTCATGAAATTTGGATAAGTCATTCTCAAGTTACGGTGCGACATGTTTACGCCGGACAGACAGACGGACAGACAGACAGACGGACAGACAGACGGACAGACAGACAGACAGACAGACAGACAGACGGACAGACGCCGGACATTTGTATAACATAATACGTCCCGTCAAAAATTTGACGGGCGTATAAAAACTAACCCTAAATCTGGGATTCAAGAGAGCTTCCAAATATCAGAAAATCTGTGACTTATCTTGCGTCCATATCCAGAAAATCTAATTCCTTCGCCATGTTTTCGTCTAGATCTGTAACGTTATCCGCCACCAATGTAATTGTGCATCCTTCGGTGTCGAAAATTCAGGTCTAACTGATATTCCCGCGGTTTCAGAATCCCGTGCTTATTTAAGAAAGTAGGCGGAGCTTTGTGTGTAAGGCCAGAAAAGGGTTATTTAGCTGATTTTTATCAAAATTATTTTTAAATTAAACATACAAAAAAAATGAAGTATAAAATTTTAAACATGAAAAGATGCTATAGGTTAAAACAGATATTTCATATCTTTTGGATAGTTTTGTGGCGTTTCGTAAATTATACCATAGTTTTTGTTGAAACCCCCGGCAACCTCACTCGACCTTCGGTCTCGTGAGGTTAAGGCCGGGGCTTTCAACAAAAAGCTATGGTATAATTTACGAAACACCACAAAACTATCCAAAAGATATGAAATATCTATAACATAACGTATTTCATGAAAAGTATTATAATATGATACTATAAGAACATAATTGAATTATTCGAATCTTTTTCGATATTTAGTTTTTCTCTGTAGTATTTTCTGTTTTGTTGTTTGTCTTTTTGATCCTTTCATTTATATGATTGTATGGTCAACCCCTTGTGGACTAATGATCAACTTCAGTGTACTCGGGTCTTTTTCTTATTTTTAGAGAATAATATCTTCTTACCCAACTGAAATTGCTGTTGGTCAAGTCATACACAATTGAAAGAATTCTTTTCTTGAGAATTTTTATAATACGATGCAGAAGTTATTTTTAAAATGCATAATAGTCCTCTTATTCCTGAGGCCCCTTATGGGGGTGTCCAAGTAATCACATAATCTCAATTTTTTTGCCAATATAATCACATAATCATTTAATTATTTTTTAAAACAAGATAATCAAATAACTAAAAATACAGTCTTAGATTATCAAATAATCAAATAATCGTGAAATATTTGGTCTGGTAATCAAATAATCACTATAAAAACGGCCAAGTAATCACATAATCAAAAAACCCACGAGGAGGCTCATTCCTTTTATAGCTTTTATTAAATCGCTAATAGCTATTGACTGTATATAATAACTTCAAATCACGTAATAAAAGGGAACAGAAAGGGTACGTTGTCTTGACTTCAATTACGTGTAACCTGTTATTGGGTTGTGGTTTCATCAACCTTTATCCAACGAAACCTTTATAGTGCTTTAAAGACATGCGCATCGCGCAGACATAACGGAACACCAAATCTGTAAGGATCTGCTGCTAGCACTGGTTGTTGGTTTTTTTTGGCAAACATTCACAGTGTAATGACAGCAACTTTTCATAACATCAATATACTCGTACTGATAAATTCATCCTAGGATAAACATGATTATGACGGGTTATTTCCATGACAGCAGTTTCATTCACTCAAAAAAATGGTATTCACTTATCGAGACAGTTGATTTAATAAATTTGTCTTAAGGTACATTATTTTCATTGAGATGTTCCAAACCTTCAGATGCCTCTTTTAATCTTAAAACACTTTAGAAAGAAACTAAAGGTTAAAAACGCAGAACATGATCATAATTAAACTGGGATAAAGAGACGGATTACAGTTTTAATTGTGTAACCGTCATATTAAAACTTTGAAGCTTACAAATCGTGGGCATGGTTCAGCGGTTTTTATATAAAGAGACTTAAATTCTATAAAACTTTTATCATGAACAACAAATTTAGAGAGTGAACAAACTTATAAGATAGCAGCAGCATGAGGCAGTTGTGTTTCGCGTGTATTTTCTTGGCTTCTGTTTTGATTTGTCAGTCATCGCCAATCAAAAAGTTGCAGGTAAGTGAATCATTTGTAATACCATCTCCTTTTGTAAATGCATACTAATGTACGACATGAATTACCTTTGAGAACGAAGTCCGTATATTTCTGTGATACTTTTTGATACTCCGATATACGAATTTGTGGTCAAATGGTATGCTCCTTTGTTATCGTACGAGTTGGCATCAAAAGGTACAAGATTTCACAGATCCAGCCAACATGGGAGCCTCCTTCTGAAGGTTGCTATGCATGTGCAAAAAAGATAAAATAGAAAGTTAACAATAGCGTTAGACCTATTTGGCACAATTTTTTGATTTTTTGCTTGCAGAGCACTTCAACATCGTATTTAAGCTGGCCTTACAACATTGAACTCGGGAAATACAGTTTATGAAAATGTCGACTGAAATCATTCAGAATTCTTTATATCATATTTTTCTTCTGTGTATAATGACGATAAACACTTAAAATGGTAAACCTAATGCTGTGATGCTTCTAATATCGTTATCTGACATTTAGACTTACATAGACGTTAAGTCATTTATTGTTAAAACAACATGTACAATATGTTCTTTAAAATATGATATTAGCTTTCAAAACAGCAGCCTTCCCACTGCAATCATGTTTTTATTTGGCCAGTTTCTGCTTCATTGGAAATTTTTATAGTTTTTTTTCAAGATTTTGATTTTATTAAGTTTTGGTTATTTATCAAAGCGTTGTATTTCTTTTACCTATGTTATCTAGCTCTCTCTATAAGTATGTAAATTGAATGTTATACTAAAACACGGCTGTCATTCGGTATATCGAGAAAAATTATCGTGAAAGAATACCCAACGGTGGTCAAGCATTGCGATCGGATCGTGAATGTAACTAATTTTAATTCTACTTCAAAATCTGCGAAAAATCTGCTGTATTTTCAAAATGCAGAACAAATCCGAAAAAAAATATATGTGTGTCAAAATGATTCAACTTTCTTAATAATGCTGTGCAATAACATAAAGAAAATACGCAGTACTTTATGAAAAAAACACAAAAGGCGCAACACAAGTCTATGGGATTCATTAAAAGAAAAACACGTTTTGTACTTATAATGGTCACATTCCAATATATAATGATATATTTGAAACTGAATCTTTGCTGTGTCAGATAGAACAGTAAAATAAAAGTTTTTTTCCCCTTGAAACCGTTTATTTTGTTTTTGAAAACATTGAATTTTGTTGATTTTTCATCAAAATTGATCGTGAAAGATCGGGCAACGCATTATCTTGATCGTGAAATTTGTGAAGATCGAAAATTTATTGTTAAACCACCCGCTGTACCTGTTGACTTTTAGAAAGAGTCATGGTTGTTATAAGGAATTTACTCCCATCCACCCTATTGGAGGGTTGTTGTTTTCATTTGACACAAGCATGATGGGGAAAGGTTGATGCTTTTAACTGTATATTAATATATGAATGTTTTGTGTTTTTTTTTTTATATTAAATATTTTTTTTGTTTTGTATTATGTTGATTAAGCGCAAATATCCTATTGAAAAAGCGCAAATGTCCTAAAATTTAAAGCGCAAATGTCCTACCAAAAAGCGCAAACATCCCGCGCCGGACCAGACTAACTAATCAGAAAACAATATTTCTTTTATCAATTGATATAGTTGCAACTAGTTGAAGCGTGTAATTATTTTAATAAGAACGAACATTAATGCTTTCATTTCATTTTCACTTTTTTTTTTATTTCAACACTTTTCCTTAGAAGTTATTTAAATAACTAAACACGTGTCTAGATAAGTAGATTTACAAGATGATAGGACCTTCAGGAGTGTAAATTGTCGTAAAGTTAAAGTATATATGTATCTATAATGCTTATTGCATCCGCCATGGAAATATATGCATGTGTTCGCATTTTGTTTTTTTTTTATGTGCAAGGGTTGTTACTTTCAGTTACATATGGAGTGTCGTTCGTGCCTACATAGTATGGCAATGTTGGCTAATTTAATGTTTATTTCGTGGCTGCGCTGACATAAACTAAAAAGGTGCCAAGATAACGTTATTTTTACTTGATTGTTTGATCAGTCTGTTCACAATAGCTATATATACGTCATTGTACCCAACTTAGTGGGGAAATTGCCAATCAACGTACCTCGATTGTGCATGATGCCCAGCTTGAACAGTAATTTAGCCGATTAAGTTCTATTTTTAGTCTTAAATTTGTATGAGAAATCAAAATTTATGAAGAACGGACAAATAGACGGATATTGCTATAAGGCACCTAGTCGGTATGGTATTATAAGATAATCAGATCCAATGGCATTGAACGATTATAGCCCTATTCACCAACAAAAGAGAACCGGAATAAGTCATGCAAATCCAGTATTTGCTATACCAATTAAAAGTATAAATTATCCTATAATCAAATAATAATTTGATCGTTTTCGTAGCATCAGATTTTTCACGACCCTTTTCACAATCTTCAAAAAGCGGTACGCGATCTTTCACGATCCGAAAAATCAATTTTTTTTATAAATATTTCATTTTTTGCAAAATTTCTGATTATACTAGTAATACAAAGTAACTTTAAGAACCATTTGAATCATTAAAATGGAATGACATTTTACAAAGAAAAGTTGTTTAGTCATTCGAATTATGAAAAAAATCTTCTTTGTTTACATAGTTAATGCCATTGAAATGTCGAGGAGCAATCTGCCTTTTGTAGTTTTGTAAAAACGGTGTACTTTTAAATCTGGATTTTTCTCAGATACTGATCATAATGTTGAACCATTTTGACAGACAGTTTTATTTTTTGGTAAATTTGTCCGTATAATTTATTAAATTAGATTAGTAATTGACCTTGCATATGTCTTCTCGATAAGATTTCCTTCGCGATCCTAAACCAGAGCTTTCACGATCCAATCACAATACTTGACCACCATAAGGTATTCTTTCACGATCATTTTTCTCGATATACCGAATGACACCCGTGTTAAAATGTATGAAGGATATATATTAAGATGAAGTGAGCTTTTACTGGTGTTTTATGTTTTATAGAGGCGTGAGTTCGACCTGCACAATGTTGTGAGATACGCATATGACCGACAGGGCTTAGAAAAACAACTAGGAGAGGCAACAACTGTGGAAGTACGGGAATTTCTTCAATCAGTCCAAAAGGATTTGAGTGACATCGAAGCTATAAGCCAAAAGATAATAGAACGTAAGTACTATTTGTACTTGTCACGATCTTCATTTTTACTTCTTTGGTACCTGACAATCTATAAGCAAACGACTTTGTTTAAAATCTATTTCAAGCTTATGTATCTATGTCAACGACACTGCACCTACGACAAAAATAACCCAAAGACTTGTAGAGGTAAACATGTACTGTCTTCATCGACAGACAGGTGTCTGTACGATTCCAAGCTCTTGATCGTATACCGAGTCTATAAAAGTTCTGAATGAATTAAATAGATTCTATCAAATATCCACCATCAACTCCAAATTCTGCAAAAAACAAAAATAAATGTTTACAATTATATACGAGGCAATGATTTTCAGACTTTTTCGATTTATGATTTGTTTTACTTCAGAAAACTGTATTGCATTTTAAGCTTAATCTACGTAAAACTGTCGCACATATCCGTGTACCTAGCTCCGTCTTGAGTAGCACCTAAATTTGAAAGCTACTGACGTATATAGCTGAAAGGTTGGTCCTCATATTCTGCTTTAAGCTGAGATGCTTGAATTCTAGATCGAAAGCATGTATAATATAAATGGTCTTATGATTTTCAGTTCGTCTACGCAACATAAATAAACATAATGAAAACAAATAGTTAAATATTTGGATAATGAAAAAAAATCCTGCCAACAGAAAATGAGCAATTTGAAATGATATCATAAGTTCTGAGATTAACGAATGCTATAATGCTATACAAATGTGTTTTGGTCTATCATTTACAATTTCCCATACTGATCTATTCTGAAAAATTGACGCCAACGACATCAGAAAAAAAAATTTTTCGACGCTCGTCGTTGGCGAAAAGATAAAGCATCATTATTAGCATGAAACATTATAGAACTGCTCATATTCTGTTTTCTCTAAATGTCAAGTGATTCAACGTGTGATTGTTTTCAGATGACTGGACCACAGAACTGCAACTTACTGAAGAAGAACAAGAACTTCTCTTTCATTTGTGGATTATGGATTCCTACCTACCAAATGTTGGAGGTATGGATAGCTCAAAACATACATGTATTCATTTTCTGTATTCCTGGAAAACACCAGTGGACAAGTTATATGAGAAAATATCAAAAGAGGGGGGGGGGCAATAATAAGGTCGAACAAATAATAAAACGATGACAAAAAAATGAATAAAGAATAAAGACAAAAAGATCAATAATAGTAAAGAATAACTTTTTAGCGTTGGATCTAAATATTTAGAAAACTGGACTTTACTCAAACAAGCTGTAAACTGGACTATAGACCCTTACGGGTACGCGGTTTCTTCTCCTGTTGTGGCATCCGTCGTGTTGTCTAATCAGCAGTAATGCATTGTAATTAACCAACATACCAATCGTATACCCTCAAACTGTAAAGAAAATTATCAGTTATCGCATCAATGATTTACCACTCTGTACATGTACTTTTGGAACTAAGATTATAGTAATCATAAGATAAAATACTAATATATTTTCATAAAATACTAATATATTTTCATATATGCCTTGTGTATAATGAGTTCATGGTGGGGTCATTTAATGTAAAATTGAGCAAAAACAATTCAAGGAATAGCTAACAGATCTGGTTTAGTTGGTCCCAGTAGCTGTTTCATCAGATATTAGATATGAACAACAGTGTTATTCCAAATATATAGAACTATCACGTATCTGTTTGAACGAGGTTCGTAATATATTTCACAAAATGTGATTTTCCTCACAAGTGTTTATGCAAAACTGGCGACATCATTTTAATTAGATTTTATTTGTTTTTTTATGCACAATACTTTTCCGAAATTTGTTCCGGAAGCAGACAGCCAGAGAAATATTTTACCAATATTTTGTCCAAAAAACCTCGTAATAAAGAACAGTAAAAGAAATCACTTAATGTTTAGTTTACATGCTGAAGCGGAAGTCACTGTATGCCTCAATTTGTTTTACAGGTGGTCCAAAGAGTCTTTTCTTGGATGATTGTAAGAAAGGTAAGTGATATTTCCATAATATTGTGACAATTCTGGACTGATAATTGCTATTATTTCATGTGTTATTAATTGTATTTAAACATAAATTTATTTGAATATTGCCGGGTGGTCAACTTCTCGGGTGTGCACAAACACTGATAAATGCATTGACTTTCATACTCACGATTTAACCATTTATACTTTACAAGTGATAAGGGCCAGTTTTATATCTTTATCTATGTAATGGTTACCTATGAAATACTTTGATTATCATGTCAAATAGTGATTTATCTTGACAAATCTTGTCGGGAGATTCAACTTGTTTACATCCGCAATGACACCGTTCTGTACTTTCACTTTGCGATCTCATATCATTATTTGTTTAAGTTAACATCTTATCAATGCAGATAAATTGCGTATTTATTATGTTTGTGCCTCCCTTTTCATTAACATTGTCTATATTAATGATAGGATAGAGTTTTCATTGATCTCATTTAAGCATTATATCTAATGCGTAAGGTTTTAGAAATTACACCTAAGTTCCTACACCGTATTGAGAAAGGGAATTTACTGTCCGTTTAAAAATAGCATTATATAGAAATGTCCTTTTAGTTTTATTCGCTTTTAAATATAATTCGGTCAAGAAGGACAAAGTAAGGACTACTTAATAACGTTTCTTTATTTATGAATAATTTAATTTAAGATGTAACGCGTTTTCTGATTGGCTGACGTTGTTTTGTTTATCAGCTCATAGACATAATTTTGTCATGTGACCATGACGTCATCAACGTTTTTTCATGGTTTACTCCGGTTTAAAATGGAATTAAGAATTAAATTATAAGAAATGACTGTAATATTTTTTCTGTCTATTCGAAATAACATAAAAAATGTGGTGCACACTATAAGTTATATGGTTCGCTACTGACCCCGTACGGATCCATAGAGGGTTAGTAAAATCCATAGGGGGTGAGGCCGGAGGCCGAATCTTCTATGGATTTTATTCACCCTCTATGGTCCGTAGGGGGTCAGTAGTTAACCGTATAACGAATTTATCGCACGCGATACTTTTTCTGCAGCGTTTTGTAGAAAAATAAACAATGAAATACAAAAACATCATTAGATGACGTCACCATTAACAGTAGACGTGACGTCATGAACCCACTATGGAATTTACTAACCCCCTACGGATCCATAGGGGGTCACCACGTGACGGCGTTAAACCAATCACAACGTGATACTTTACCCGCGGTGCGATAATTTAAAATAACCCGCTACGCGGGTTATTCAGTGTGCACCACATTTTTGATGTTATTTCTTCATAGACAGAAAAAATATTACAGTCATTCCTTAAATAACGAAATATGTTTGTCTTTCTAAATGTTACTAGCCAAAAGACGTAAGAAACGTTGCTTTTTATTGGATGATTTGACATTTACTCTTACGTCATCGTTAGTGCAAAAATACATAAATAGGAGCCTGCAGAATAACATGGCAGTCTGAATCAATCCTTTGAACCATCAACTACATTTTAAAATATCCAAATAGAAAATCGAATAATCAAAGTTAAATGAGAAAGGTACAAACAATAATTTAAATACTTTTATCTATATTTAGATATTAATCTTTTTAGCCAAATTAAACTTTTAGCGCTAAACTGCCATTCTTTACCTAACGGGATTTACAAGTCATTTCTATTGTCCATTGATAAAGAGACCATTACTTATGTGATTTTCCAGTGTGTTTCTCAAATGTTCATAGGTTATAATTAGTCTTAAGTTATAGTGACCACCCGGTGCATTGTTTTGTCTGTTGAATGCTGAATGTGTATTTGTTGTTATTGAAATAACAAGTCAAAAATACTGCTGAAATAAATTTTATTGTTACGTTTATTACGAATCTGTTTCCTCACACTGGCGTTGAGTTAAAAGATTATTCCACTCCTCCTGAATAAGCTAAACAGTGTTATATCAACCCTAGGTTTGTTACAATATTTTAAAGTAAGTTAACTACTAAAATCAATCATCACGTCTTTTTCCGTTATACTTAGGCATTCGTCTTCATGTTTATATGAGCTGACGACTATATGAGTTGCTTTGTAAAATTTGAAGTTTATCAAGCACTCGAGTAAGTGACAAAAATTACGCCATGCAAAATGACAGTTAACCCGAAATAAACTATCGGTTAAACAGTATAAACTTTTATCAATATTGAACCACTGAATTTGCCGTTGTTTCTGTGTTATTTCTGATTCAGTACTCTTCACGGGTTGTTGAAATTGTTTTTAATCTTGTTAATAACATTGTTACAAAAACGTTCTTCCTGCTACTAAATATTGTTCTGTATTGAGTACAAAATTACAATTTGCATTTTAATTATTGATAGAATCAAATTTTCCTATTAAATTAAAACCTACAGAATACATGGCAACAGATTTTAGTACAGAGGCTACTTTTGAAGATGCAAAACTCGCTGCATTGGTACAGATTTTGACCTGTGGATACAATGGTTGGAGAACGATGGAGAATGTATTAGACATAAGTGACCTAACAGGTTGGTTTATTCTTGGGTCATGTGATGAATTGGTGTTTAACGTCCAGTGGAAATATAACATGCATATCAGGACGAGAATTTGTCAAACGAATATGCATATGAATATTAGCCATGCTTTGTACTAGACCGACACGCTGAGTCAGATTTTCCACGAGCTATTGCAAAGGATAACAGTTCACACTCCGACCCAACCAGTCTCTTTTCTTTAAATTAATTGCCATGTCGGGGAAGCAGCAAATACCAATTTACAAGTTTTTGGTCTTATCCTGCCGTAAATAACACACATGAGATATATGTTTTGACTTAGTAGCATGTAGTGTGAACATATCCTGCCGTGACACACATGACATATATGTTTTGACTTAGTAGCATGTAGTGTGAACATATCCTGCCGTGACACACATGACATATATGTTTTGACTTAGTAGCATGTAGTGTGAACATATCCTGCCGTGACACACATGACATATATGTTTTGACTTAGTAGCATGTAGTGTGAACATATCCTGCCGTGACACACATGACATATATGTTTTGACTTAGTAGCATGTAGTGTGAACAAGATAGGTATATGTTTACTCTATTGGTATACTTCTTCATACTTAAATGGATAGGAGTTCTCTAACAGCAGATAAGAAGAAAACGAGAAATCAACTTCTTTCGATAAATTCTTTTATGTGATGTGTTTGAGCTTTTGATTTTGCCATTTGATAAGGGACTTTCCGATTTGAATTTTCCTTGGAGTTCAGTATTTTTGTTATTTTACTTTTTTCTTTCATGAAATTAATGAAATGAGACATTACAACATGAAACAAATCAAAAATCAATCTAATAATTGAGAATGTTCAATGATATATAGTATTACATGAAAATGATCTTCCAGTCAATCTTAAAATAAATAATTGCAATAAACGCATTATTCTTTTGATATGTGATTACTTTGAAGTATGTAATGGGAATGTTGGCTTTTGTACATGTACACAATATTCCCCTCAATTTTGATAGAAATATATTATCTTTTACAGAAGATGACTTGAAATCAGTGGGCACCATGGCCGCAATATTGGAAAAAATCTCCATTGGTGTATCAGAGATGTTCACCCTTGGTCGATTCCTTGAAGTTATTGCTACAATAGACGGCTCCGAGTATACCGATCCAGGTAAATCAATCTATAATAAAAGAGTATTAAAAGTATACATATTAGTTAAGCTTATAAAAGTTTTATTCATCATTTTATTATGTGATGTAAGACACAGTTTCTCGATTGTCCCGACTTAAATGGACAGATAGCGCTTAGTACAATCAAACGTCTTTCAGCAGCAGTGGCAAAATTGAAAATTCATCATCAACTGATTATAATCGTTTATGATTACACGCAATGTAAATGTGGTTCAAACTCATCTATGTATACTACTTAGTGGTGCTTGGATATTATAATTTGTTATATACCTGCATAATACCGTACATTTAAACAATTTGTTATGTTGGTACAGAATCTTTCAACAAAGCTCTGAAGAGCGATGCCATAGAAAAAATGGACAAGAAACCAGATGGTGGAAAAAAAGACGAGGGAATGTATGTTGATGACAAGGATGATACTGCTAAGCAAGATGGTGATGGCCAATCCATGCGTCCAAAACCCACGGCTGGTCCTAAGACAGATGGCGATAGCAAAACAATGCGTCCAAAGCCCACAGGACAAAGCAATGACCAAAAGTCTAGCAATGACGAATCATCATCAAAAGCTGTTTCATTAGTATCCAGAATAAATAGAATCAGGGATCTCAAGGCAAAACTCTTATTGTCTAGGATCCTGAAGGCTTTAAATGACAGACGCAAATAAATTGACTGAAAACGGCGTAACAAAGAGGAATTGAATCGAACATTTTTCACAATTTTTTTTTCTATTTAAAGCTATAGTTTCTTTTATTTGTCATTTACATCTTAGATTTAGCTTTCTTATTAAAGTTTACCTTGCAATTTAAACAACATAATACTTTTTTCATCAGTACAGGTATTTGATGATGTTGTTTCAATGGTTCTTTAAAGTGACGAGGGTGTTGTACTCTCCCAACACCAGACAACGAATTTTATGTACCCATTTCAACCGGACGTGGTTGCATATGTTACAGTGAATTTGTAAAATTAGTAATTTTGTAAAATCTATGACATTTCAGGAGTTTTGTATCACCACTGAAGTTATTAGGGAATTCATAGTTAGATTTTACAAAATCACTGAAGTAATTCATATTTTTTTTTCTTCAAAGTTTCCGGTTTTATTCAGAGAATTTTTGAAAAAAATAATAGATTTAAAACAAACATTCTTCCTGTTTTATATGGACTTACTATCTTAAGATTGTATTTAACACTGCCTCTCTAAAGATGAGAACAAACGGATTAAAGGGGATGAAAAATATAGATGTCAGTATGATTTGGTCTTCTAAATTTTGAGCTGCGTAGATAAGTAATTTCACCTGCAAAAATATAATAATTATAAAAGCAAATGAGGAAAGAATGGAAAACCAATTTTATGGAACGATTTTATGCTTAAAAATTCATATAAATTGTAAGAAACACGAGATTATTCTTTTTTTCGATCAAGGGGGAGGGAGCGTTATCCTGGTCCGTCCGTCTGTCTGTCTGTCTGTCTGTCTGTCTGTCTGTCTGTCCATCCGTCAGTCCGGCAAATCAGTTGTCTACACTTTTTTCTTCGTGCTTGAAGATATTGATTTGATATTTGGTATATATTTTCATCATGACAACTTACAGATCAAGTTCGAATTTTGTTCCGTTCTGGTGATTTTGTATAGAATTATGGTCCATGGACTTAGTAAATTCACTAAAATATTCAGTTTTCCGCACTTTTTTTCTTCGTGCTTAAAGATTTTGATTTGATAATTGGTAAATAGTCTAATCATGACAAGTTACAGATCAAGTTCGAATTTTGTTCCGATCTGATGATTTTGTGCAGAGTTATGGTCCTTGGACTTAGAAAATTCACCCAAATAATCAGTTTTCCACCCTTTTTTTGGTCATGCTTGAAGATATTGATTTAATTTAATTCTTTATTTATTTAAAGAGGATTGCCAACAGCCAGAGGCTACGTGTGGGTCTCCTCAACATAGATATATACAGATTCACAATTAACAAAGATTTTTTTAGTTTACAAATAATGTAAAATAATAACACAAGACAAGACAATATGTACAAGACAAGAAATACGAATGTAATTTGACTACACACCCATCCAATCACTCGCTCATTCTTACTCACATGCACACGACTATTTTGATTTTGATTTGATAATTGGTATGTAGTTTTAAAATGACAAGTTACAGATCAAATACGAATTTTGTTCCGGTCTGATGATTTTGTGCAGAGTTATGGTCCTTGGAAAATTCACTCAAATAATCAGTTTCCACACCTTTTTTCATCATGCTTGAAGATAGTGACTTGCTATTTGTTATTTAGTTTACACCATGACACGTTATAGATCAAGTATAGCATTTTGTTCCAGTATAATGAAATTTTATTCTAAATTAGAAATAACATGTATATGGGTTAAACAGTTAATAGGGGATTTTACAAAATCACTAGCAATATTTTAACTGATTCTATAAAATTCCTAACAATTTCAGGGATTTACAAAATTCCTAAAACTGCCGATTTACAACTTCATTGTAACATATATACAGTTATAGGAGAAACGTTCGTCCTTATAGAAATGCATGTAGGTTCTACTTTCGGGTGGGAGAAGTTTTCATTTACTAGCACTAGGTCGATACCACTGCTGGTGGACTGTTTGTCCCCGAGAGTATCATCCTCTCAGTAGTCAGTGTTTCGGTAAAGACATGATTTATGGCATATTTTTTCTAAAATTTCCTGCTAATAAATTTAAAAATTATGAAGAAACTAAGATTCCAGCTCCTCATGCAATGTTGACCTTAAATGAATTTGACTATGATGTTTAGGTCCCTTTTGGCCATGTAACTCCTGACGTGTCTATGTATTCATACATCCCTTGCTTTAACATATTTTTTTTTGAGCGATCCTGATGAAGGTAAATACAGAAAAGCGCTTCGGACGCACAAGATTTATATTGTGTTATTTTCATTAAGGTGGTCAGCAACAATAAGTCACCGTACGCTTTTTTACCAATGAGCAAAACCGATACCGAATAGTAAGCAATAAAAGGCCCCGAAATGACAAATATGAAACAATTCAAACGAGAAATCTAACGGCCTGATTTATGTACAAAATAATAAACGAAAAACAAAATATGATATTCAGCAACATTAATACAGCGGATAACCTTGAGGGCATTCCGGTGTTATGTTGCCGCAGACATTTCTACTCACGTGACTTGCGTTTTTGACTGATAACCGAACGTATTTCGTATAAATACGAAGATATTATCGTGTGATAAATAAAATTCCATATCGCTTGTTATAAATTTATTTCTTCAATGAATACTCATGAAAATATTTTTTAAGAACATAGATAAATAATATGAAAATGTTTTGTCGTGAGAAATATATAGATGATCTGCTATATATATAACTGTTGTACAAATATTAATAAAATATATAACAACAAACCAGATTATACTGATAACACATGATTGTCCCATGATTATATCACTACAATATGATAATAATTACGGTGAAGTTGAATTCTCTTGTCTCAGAAAAAAAATAAATCTATGTACCTTAACCTAACTTTCAGGTATTGAGATATATTATTTTTTCTGAGACGAGTGACTGTGACTATCCACCAGAACTTGCTGTCATCCGATGTTCAGTACTTCAGTACTTTGATTAATACTGTCATCAGTTTCTCTGCAATGACGAAACCTAAATTAATCCGAGGTTATCCAGAAAGGTAATCCGGCAGTAACTGCTACAATAATTGAGTAAACACGAACCCTACACCAAACAAAGGTTATCCAGAAAGGTATTCCGGCAGTAACTCCTACACTAATTGAACAACACGAACACTACACCAAACAGAGGTTATCCAGAAAGGTAACCCGGCAGTAACTGCTACACTATTTGAACAGAACGAACCCTCCGTCAAACCGAGGTGACCCAGAAAGGTAATCCGGCAGTATCTGCTACACTAATTGAATAACACGAACCCTAAACCAAACCGAGGTTATCCAGAAAGGTAATCCGGCAGTAACTCCTACACTTATTGAACAACACGAACCCAACACCAAACAGAGGTTATCCATAATGGTAACCCCGCAGTAACTACTGCACTTATTAGCAAAACGAAGCCTACACCAAACCGAGGTTATCCAGAAAGGTAACCCGGCAGTAACTGCTACACTATTTGAACAGAACGAACCCTCCGTCAAACCGAGGTGACCCAGAAAGGTATTCCGGCAGTATCTGCTACACTAATTGAATAACACGAACCCTAAACCAAACCGAGGTTATCCAGAAAGGTAATCCGGCAGTAACTCCTACACTAATTGAACAACACGAACCCAACACCAAACAGAGGTTATCCATAATGGTAACCCCGCAGTAACTACTGCACTGATTAGCAAAACGAAGCCTACACCAAACCGAGGTTATCCAGAAAGGTAATCCGGCAGTAACTGCTACACTAATTGACCAACACGAATCCTACACCAAAATGAGGTTATCCAGAAAGGTAATCCGGCAGTAACTGCTACAATAATTGAGTAACACGAACCCTTCACCAAACAAAGGTTATCCAGAAAGGTAATCCGGCAGTAACTCCTACACTCATTTAACAACACGAACCCTACACCAAACCGAGGTTATCCAGAAAGGTAATCAGGCAGTAGCTGCTGAACTAATTGAACAACACGAACCCTACACCAAACCGAGGTTATCCAGAAAGGTGACCCGGCAGTAGCTGCTAAACTAATTGAACAACACGAACACTACACCAAACCAAGGTTATCCAGAAAGGTAACCCGGCAGAAGCTGCTGTACTAATTGAACAACACGAACACTACACCAAACCGAGATTATCCAGAAAGGTAATCCGGTAGCAGCAGCTGCACTAATTGAACAACACGAACCCTTCACCAAACCGAGGTTATCCAGAAAGGTAGCTACTGTTACCCGAATAATTCAGTCATTATATTCTACGGAAGCCCATAGGGGACCTAAATAATTAATATTATATCGTTATCTCAATATATATATATATATATATATATATATATATATCGTTATTTCGATATAATTAAATCGTTATCTCGATATATTTATATTGTTATCTCGATATTTATATCGTTAAATCGATATAGGTATTTCGTTATCTCGATATAGTGTATATGTATATGTGTATGTGTGTATATGTGTGTATATGTATATGTGTATATGTATATGTGTATGTGTTTTGTGTATACGGGATTGTGTGTATGTATATGTGTATGTTGTATATGTGTGTATGTGTATATGTGTATTTGTATGTGTATATGTGTATGTATATATGCTTATGTGTATGTGTATATGTGTGTGATTGTGTGTGTTCATTTGGGTTTTTTTACGTGTGAGTGTATTTGTGTGTGAGAGTGAGTGTATATTACTTTGTGCATTTATGTACATTGATGGGTGCATTTTTGTGTTGGTATTTGTTTGTGAATGAGTATGTTTGTGCATGAGTATTTGTTCTTTTTTGTGAGTGAAAGCGTGTGGATTTGTAAAGCGATTCGCGGTAAATGGTTACTCTAAAAAGAAGTGTTGACAACCGAGGACAAACAACAACATATACCATTGAAAACTAAAAACATATGAGAAACACGGACCCCGAAAAACTGGGGCGACCTCAGATGCTCCGGAAGGGTAAGCAAGACTGCTTCTTGCAGGACACCCGCCGTGTTTCTCACGAAAGTCACTTTTGAGAACGAAGAAAAGGTTTCTATGACAACGGTAGAGGGTCTGTTGTCATTTGGGACACAGACACCTCATAGCGGTCAAAAACTTGTCAAAAAACCCACTCTTTTTTAAAAATACTGTTCTCAGAATTCATGAAACAAAAAATCGCAAAGCGGTAATAGTTACCCAATTTTGGTATAAAATTTACAGTTTAATGAGCCCATGAGTACTTTTTCGCGAGGATAAAATTCCAGAGTAGCATCTTATTAGATGATTTTAAACAGCTTTAAGCATTGTGATAAAAAATGAAGAATGCGCACAAGATCAAAGGTC
The DNA here is from genome assembly GCF_021869535.1 of Mytilus californianus. NCBI lineage: Eukaryota > Metazoa > Mollusca > Bivalvia > Mytilida > Mytilidae > Mytilus > Mytilus californianus. The sequence continues at coordinate 4,399,050 of NW_026262581.1, forward strand.
ACAGGGAAAAATCAACAGAAACAAAGTGTAACGTGAAACATCGCTTAAAATGCTCAAAATGGTCCAAAACATGAAATAAACTCAACATAAAAAGAGGCCCGAAAAAATGTTGTACTTAGAAATTTTTTGGGCACTTGGGTGACTTCTGCCGCAAAAAAGTTACCATTATACCGCATTCCCGAAAATAAAAATAATCAGGAATGACCAATTACCGCAAAAAAGGGACACATTACCGCAAAATAATTACCATTTACCACTTTCCCCATATCCAGTCGAACGGGAATGGTATTTGGTAATTTTTTCACCGCTTTCCCCTAACCCTAACACTAACCCTATCAAGATAAACAAAATAAATATCGATATAACGATATAGTTATATCGAGATAACGATATAATTATATCGAGATAACGATTTAATTAAATCGAAATAACGAGATATATATATTTGTCAAACGAATATGCATATGAATATTAACCATGCTTTGTACTAGACCGACACGCTGAGTCAGATTTTTAACGAGCTATTGCAAAGGATAACAGTTCACACTCCGACCCAACCAGTCTTTTTTCTTTCAATTAATTGCCATGTCGAGGAAGTAGCAAATACCAATTTACAAGTTTTTGGTCTTATCCTGCCGTAAGTAACACACATGACATATATGTTTTGACTTAGTAGCATGTAGTGTGAACAAGATAGGTATATGTTGACTCTATTGGTATACTTCTTCATACTTAAATGGATAGGAGTTCTCTAACAGCAGAAAAGAAGAAAACGAGAAATCAACTTCTTTCGATAAATTCTTTTATGTGATGTGTTAGAGCTTTTGATTTTGTCATTTGATAAGGGACTTTCCGATTTGAATTTTCCTTGGAGTTCAGTATTTTTGTTATTTTACTTTTTTCTTTCATGAAATTAATGAAATGAGACATTACAACATGAAACAAATCAAAAATCAATCTAATAATTGAGAATGTTAAATGATATATAGTATTACATGAAAATGATCTTCCAGTCATTCTTAAAATAAATAATTGCAATAAACGCATTATTCTCTTGATATGTGATTACTTTGAAGTATGTAATGGGAATGTTGGCTTTTGTACATGTACCCAATATTCCCCTCAGTTTTGATAAAAATATATTATCTTTTACAGAAGATGACTTGAAATCAGTGGGCACCATGGCCGCAATATTGGAAAAAATCTCCATTGGAGTATCAGAGATGTTCACCCTTGGTCGATTCCTTGAAGTTATTGCTACAATAGACGGCTCCGAGTATACCGATCCAGGTAAATCAATCTATAATAAAAGAGTATTAAAAGTATACATATTAGTTAAGTTTATAAAAGTTTTATTCATCACTTTTTTATGTGATGTAAGACGCACTTTCTCGATTGTCCCGACTTAAATGGACAGATAGCGCTTAGTACAATCAAACGTCTTTCAGCAGCAGTGGCAAAATTGAAAATTCATCATCAACTGATTACAATCGTTTATGATTACACGCAAGGTAAATGTGGTTCAAACTCATCTATGTATACTACTTAGTGGTGCTTGGATATTATAATTTGTTATATACCTGCATAATACCGTACATTTAAACAATTTGTTATGTTGGTACAGAATCTTTCAACAAAGCTCTGAAGAGCGATGCCATAGAAAAAATGGACAAGAAACCAGATGGTGGAAAAAAAGACGAGGGAATGTATGTTGATGACAAGGATGATACTACTAAGCCAGATGGTGATGGCCAATCCATGCGTCCAAAGCCCACGGCTGGTCCTAAGGCAGATGGTGATAGCAAAACAATGCGTCCAAAGCCCACAGGACAAAGCAATGACCAAAAGTCTAGCAATGACGAATCATCATCAAAAGCTGTTTCATTAGTATCCAGAATAAATAGAATCAGGGATCTCAAGGCAAAACTCTTATTGTCTAGGATCCTGAAGGCTTTAAATGACAGACGCAAATAAATTGACTGAAAACGGCGTAACAAAGAGGAATTGAATCGAACATTTTTCACAATTTTTTTTCTATTTAAAGCTATAGTTTCTTTTATTTGTCATTTACATCTTAGATTTAGCTTTCTTATTAAAGTTTACCTTGCAATTTAAACAACATAATACTTTTTTCATCAGTACAGGTATTTGATGATGTTGTTTCAATGGTTCTTTAAAGTGACGAGGGTGTTGTACTCTCCCAACACCAGACAACGAATTTTATGTACCCATTTCAACCGGACGTGGTTGCATATGTTACAGTGAATTTGTAAAATTAGTAATTTTGTAAAATCTATGACATTTCAGGAGTTTTGTATCACCACTGAAGTTATTAGGGAATTCATAGTTAGATTTTACAAAATCACTGAAGTAATTCAGATTTTTTTTTCTTCAAAGTTTCTGGTTTTATTCAGAGAATTTTTGAAAAAAATAATAGATTTAAAACAAACATTCTTCCTGTTTTATATGGACTTACTATCTTAAGATTGTATTTAACACTGCCTCTCTAAAGATGAGAACAAACGGATTAAAGGGGATGAAAAATATAGATGTCAGTAAGATTTGGTCTTCTAAATTTTGAGCTGCGTAGATAAGTAATTTCACCTGCAAAAATATAATAATTATAAAAGGAAATGAGGAAAGAATGGAAAACCAATTTTATGGAACGATTTTATGCTTAAAAATTCATATAAATTGTAAGAAACACGAGATTATTCTTTTTTTCGATCAAGGGGGAGGGAGCGTAATCCTGGTCCGTCCGTCCGTCCGTCCGTCCGTCTGTCTGTCTGTCTGTCCATCCGTCAGTCCGGCAAATCAGTTGTCTACACTTTTTTCTTCGTGCTTGAAGATATTGATTTGATATTTGGTATATATTTTCATCATGACAACTTACAGATCAAGTTCGAATTTTGTTCCGTTCTGGTGATTTTGTATAGAATTATGGTCCATGGACTTAGTAAATTCACTAAAATATACAGTTTTCCGCACTTTTTTTCTTCGTGCTTAAAGATTTTGATTTGATAATTGGTAAATAGTCTAATCATGACAAGTTACAGATCAAGTTCGAATTTTGTTCCGATCTGATGATTTTGTGCAGAGTTATGGTCCTTGGACTTAGAAAATTCACCCAAATAATCAGTTTTCCACCCTTTTTTTGGTCATGCTTGAAGATATTGATTTAATTTAATTCTTTATTTATTTAAAGAGGATTGCCAACAGCCAGAGGCTACGTGTGGGTCTCCTCAACATAGATATATACAGATTCACAATTAACAAAGATTTTTTTAGTTTACAAATAATGTAAAATAATAACACAAGACAAGACAATATGTACAAGACAAGAAATACGAATGTAATTTGACTACACACCCATCCAATCATTCGCTCATTCTTACTCACATGCACACGACTATTTTGATTTTGATTTGATAATTGGTATGTAGTTTTAAAATGACAAGTTACAGATCAAATACGAATTTTGTTCCGGTCTGATGATTTTGTGCAGAGTTATGGTCCTTGGAAAATTCACTCAAATAATCAGTTTCCACACCTTTTTTCATCATGCTTGAAGATAGTGACTTGCTATTTGTTATTTAGTTTACACCATGACACGTTATAGATCAAGTATAGCATTTTGTTCCAGTATAATGAAATTTTATTCTAAATTAGAAATAACATGTATATGGGTTAAACAGTTAATAGGGGATTTTACAAAATCACTAGCAATATTTTAACTGATTCTATAAAATTCCTAACAATTTCAGGGATTTACAAAATTCCTAAAACTGCCGATTTACAACTTCATTGTAACATATATACAGTTACAAGGAGAAACGTTTGTCCTTATAGAAATGCATGTAGGTTCTACTTTCGGGTGGGAGAAGTTTTCATTTACTAGCACTAGGTCGATACCACTGCTGGTGGACTGTTTGTCCCCGAGAGTATCATCCTCTCAGTAGTCAGTGTTTCGGTAAAGACATGATTTATGGCATATTTTTTCTAAAATTTCCTGCTAATAAATTTAAAAATTATGAAGAAACTAAGATTCCAGCTCCTCATGCAATGTTGACCTTAAATGAATTTGACTATGATGTTTAGGTCCCTTTTGGCCATGTAACTCCTGACGTGTCTATGTATTCATACATCCCTTGCTTTAACATATTTTTTTTTGAGCGATCCTGATGAAGGTAAATACAGAAAAGCGCTTCGGACGCACAAGATTTATATTGTGTTATTTTCATTAAGGTGGTCAGCAACAATAAGTCACCGTACGCTTTTTTATCAATGAGCAAAACCGATACCGAATAGTAAGCAATAAAAGGCCCCGAAATGACAAATATGAAACAATTCAAACGAGAAATCTAACGGCCTGATTTATGTACAAAATAATAAACGAAAAACAAAATATGATATTCAGCAACATTAATACAGCGGATAACCTTGAGGGCATTCCGGTGTTATGTTGCCGCAGACATTTCTACTCACGTGACTTAAGTTTTTGACTGATAACCGAACGTATTTCGTATAAATACGAAGATATTATCGTGTGATAAATAAAATTCCATACCGCTTGTTATAAATTTATTTCTTCAATGAATACTCATGAAAATATTTTTTAAGAACATAGATAAATAATATGAAAATGTTTTGTCGTGAGAAATATATAGATGATCTGCTATATATATAACTGTTGTACAAATATTAATAAAATATATAACAACAAACCAGATTATACTGATAACACATGATTGTCCCATGATTATATCACTACAATATGATAATAATTACGGTGAAGTTGAATTCTCTTGTCTCAGAAAAAAAATAAATCTATGTACCTTAACCTAACTTTCAGGTATTGAGATATATTATTTTTTCTGAGACGAGTGACTGTGACTATCCACCAGAACTTGCTGTCATCCGATGTTCAGTACTTCAGTACTTTGATTAATACTGTCATCAGTTTCTCAGCAATGACGAAACCTAAATTAATCCGAGGTTATCCAGAAAGGTAATCCGACAGTAACTGCTACAATAATTGAGTAAACACGAACCCTACACCAAACAAAGGTTATCCAGAAAGGTAATCCGGCAGTAACTCCTACACTAATTGAACAACACGAACACTACACCAAACAGAGGTTATCCAGAAAGGTAACCCGGCAGTAACTGCTACACTATTTGAACAGAACGAACCCTCCGTCAAACCGAGGTGACCCAGAAAGGTAATCCGGCAGTATCTGCTACACTAATTGAATAACACGAACCCTAAACCAAACCGAGGTTATCCAGAAAGGTAATCCGGTAGTAACTCCTACACTAATTGAACAACACGAACCCAACACCAAACAGAGGTTATCCATAATGGTAACCCCGCAGTAACTACTGCACTTATTAGCAAAACGAAGCCTACACCAAACCGAGGTTATCCAGAAAGGTAACCCGGCAGTAACTGCTACACTATTTGAACAGAACGAACCCTCCGTCAAACCGAGGTGACCCAGAAAGGTATTCCGGCAGTATCTGCTACACTAATTGAATAACACGAACCCTAAACCAAACCGAGGTTATCCAGAAAGGTAATCCGGCAGTAACTCCTACACTAATTGAACAACACGAACCCAACACCAAACAGAGGTTATCCATAATGGTAACCCCGCAGTAACTACTGCACTAATTAGCAAAACGAAGCCTACACCAAACCGAGGTTATCCAGAAAGGTAATCCGGCAGTAACTGCTACACTAATTGACCAACACGAATCCTACACCAAAATGAGGTTATCCAGAAAGGTAATCCGGCAGTAACTGCTACAATAATTGAGTAACACAAACCCTTCACCAAACAAAGGTTATCCAGAAAGGTAATCCGGCAGTAACTCCTACACTCATTTAACAACACGAACCCTACACCAAACCGAGGTTATCCAGAAAGGTAATCAGGCAGTAGCTGCTGAACTAATTGAACAACACGAACCCTACACCAAACCGAGGTTATCCAGAAAGGTGACCCGGCAGTAGCTGCTAAACTAATTGAACAACACGAACACTACACCAAACCAAGTTTATCCAGAAAGGTAACCCGGCAGAAGCTGCTGTACTAATTGAACAACACGAACACTACACCAAACCGAGATTATCCAGAAAGGTAATCCGGTAGCAGCAGCTGCACTAATTGAACAACACGAACCCTTCACCAAACCGAGGTTATCCAGAAAGGTAGCTACTGTTACCCGAATAATTCAGTCATTATATTCTACGGAAGCCCATAGGGGACCTAAATAATTAATATTATATCGTTATCTCAATATATATATATATATATATATATATATATATATATCGTTATTTCGATATAATTAAATCGTTATCTCGATATATTTATATTGTTATCTCGATATTTATATCGTTAAATCGATATAGGTATTTCGTTATCTCGATATAGTGTATATGTATATGTGTATGTGTGTATATGTGTGTATATGTATATGTATATATGTATATGTGTATGTGTTTTGTGTATACGGGATTGTGTGTATGGATATGTGTATGTTGTATATGTGTGTATATGTGTATTTGTATGTGTATATGTGTATGTATATATGCTTATGTGTATGTGTATATGTGTGTGATTGTGTGTGTTCATTTGGGTTTTTTTACGTGTGAGTGTATTTGTGTGTGAGAGTGAGTGTATATTACTTTGTGCATTTATGTACATTGATGGGTGCATTTTTGTGTTGGTATTTGTTTGTGAATGAGTATGTTTGTGCATGTGTATTTGTTCTTTTTTGTGAGTGAAAGCGTGTGGATTTGTAAAGCGATTCGCGGTAAATGGTTACTCTAAAAAGAAGTGTTGACAACCGAGGACAAACAACAACATATAACATTGAAAACTAAAAACAAATGAGAAACACGGACCCCGAAAAACTGGGGCGACCTCAGATGCTCCGGAAGGGTAAGCAAGACTGCTTCTTGCAGGACACCCGCCGTGTTTCTCACGAAAGTCACTTTTGAGAACGAAGGAAAGGTTTCTTTGACAACGGTAGAGGGTCTGTTGTCATTTGGGACACAGACAGCTCATAGCGGTCAAAAACTTGTCAAAAAACCCACTCTTTTTTAAAAATACTGTTCTCAGAATTCATGAAACAAAAAATCGCAAAGCGGTAATAGTTACCCAACTTTGGTATAAAATTTACAGTTTAATGAGCCCATGAGTACTTTTTCGCGAGGATAAAATTCCAGAGAAGCATCTTATTAGATGATTTTAAACAGCTTTAAGCATTGTGATAAAAAATGAAGAATGCGCACAAGATCAAAGGTCACAGGGAAAAATCAACAGAAACAAAGTGTAACGTGAAACATCGCTTAAAATGCTCAAAATGGTCCAAAACATGAAATAAACTCAACATAAAAAGAGGCCCGAAAAAATGTTGTACTTAGAAATTTTTTGGGCACTTGGGTGACTTCTGCCGCAAAAAAGTTACCATTATACCGCATTCCCGAAAATAAAAATAATCAGGAATGACCAATTACCGCAAAAAAGGGACACATTACCGCAAAATAATTACCATTTACCGCTTTCCCCATATCCAGTCGAACGGGAATGGTATTTGGTAATTTTTTCACCGCTTTCCCCTAACCCTAACACTAACCCTATCAAGATAAACAAAATAAATATCGATATAACGATATAGTTATATCGAGATAACGATATAATTATATCGAGATAACGATTTAATTAAATCGAAATAACGAGACATATATATTGAGATAACGATATAATTTATTTTTTTTAGGTTCCCTATGGGCTTCCGTAATATTCCACTGCTCTACGATGGCTACATTAACGAGCGAGTGGGAGAGTCGATCACGGTGAAGGACTGAATTATTCGGGTTATAGCTACTGAACTAGTTGAACAACACGAACCCTACACCAAACCGAGGTTATCCAGAATGGTAGCCCGGAAGTAACTGCTACACTTTTGGTGTAATCATGTCAAGGTAAACCCCGGTGATCAGTGCTAAACGATGAAATAATGCGGGGTTGTGGCTAAATGGAGTGGATCAGTTGTCAGTTGTGACAAAGATATTCTGCAACAGTCAACCAACTCGTAATGGTGAGCGTAACAATTGATTTAAAGGTTCACAATTTAGTAACCTTGATACAATAGGTTTATTGCGTGAACCCCTATAGATCCGTGTAATGTAGTTCACAATCACTAGTAGCTAATAAATATAATGTAAGTAGAGGTTTTGAAGAGCAATTGATAGACCAAGCAATTTAACGATACTGTTACTAAGTACAAAATGTAGTTCCAATTCAGGTGCGCATTAATAAGAATTTCAAGAACAAATGCCCAAATATCTTGGTCGAGTGAAGCTAGTAGAGAAAACTTAGTTTATTTTTTGGTCATTTGTTTCAGTTTTATGTCTGGAAGTTTTAGATTTTCATGAATTTCAATATGCCAAAATGACTCTTTTTGTATAGGAAAAACATAAAATCTATAAAATAAAATTTCACAAAACTTTGTTTAAAGCAAAATTGCATATATGGGTCTAGATACACATGACACACAATGACAAACGCTTTTGAAGCTGGCAGAATATTAACTTTACAGAAATAAACATATAATATGAAGTCTCCGATTTCGGATGACTTCTGATAAGGTACACATTTTAGCTTGAGAAATTTTCAATCATGTGTAAATAATTTAACAATTTTTTTACTGAATATATAATTGACTAACAAGTGCTTAAATAGGGCAATATAGGACAATTTTTTTCTCTCAAAGCGTTATTGGTCTTTTTATTGAGAATATACAAAATCTTTGATGATAAGAGTAAACTTATTCCTTGACGAATTTTTCGCTGTCTTTAAGATACAAGTACTCGGGGTGTCCAAATTCGGACGCCATTGATAAAAGGGTTCCCGTCAAATCAAAGACTAATCGTTTCTATCTTTATTAAATTTCCTACTGTGAACTTTAATTCAGATAAAATCAGTGTGAGGTTACACATTTATAGTTAGTTTCAAACACAGGTTTTATCCTACGCGGTATTGTCTCCAAATGTTACAATGAATTTAAATGTCTAGGATAAATTTTAAATAATATACGTTTTATGCATACACAAATCGCTTTGCTCACAATTTACACCTTTATCGACGAAATATAAAAAGTAAGTAACTTTATATATTTATATTCATACAATTTTTGACAATCAGTTTTCTCTATTTGCATCTGGAACCTAACATTAAATTAAGTTACAATTTCCATTAAAAATGTCTTCAGATCGTTTATTTCTACATCGTCTATATTTAGCTAAATCAGAAAATTCTGTTGATCAGAACACACTATCATGTCATCCATTAAATGTCATTCCATCTACAATGGAAGTGTCCAAATGGTTTTATCCACATCAGTATGTTTGACACAAGCTACTTTATTTGATGCACGACAATACAGATTAAAACAAAATTAGAGATGAGAACAATCAGTCTCCAAACAGGCCGTTAGACGTCACAGCTATCTCAGACTTAAATCTAAAATATTGCACTTACATTTTTTATGAATCAGATTGTCACACAGTAGGAAAATAGATTTTTTTTTCAAAATTAACATTTATTGAATTAATTTTCGAAAAAAAAAACCAAAAACCTATCAATTTAACACAACTTAGAAGCTTCCCATGTTAAATTGTCAAATCTTTTGGATGAAGCCTTGAGAATAAATATAAACCAATTCAATCATATTTTACATTCACCGAGGTAGGATCGAAATCCTCAGAATATATTTCACTCGAGCATCATTTAAAAACAAGTCAAACTGTCAATCTTTGCTAAAATTTATAGTTTTAGGGCAACATCCGGGTATATCATAACAACATAATGTTTTGTTTCTTAATATTTATAAGGGCTTAAGGATGGCTCAAACTAGAATTTCGAACTATTTCAGCAAATTGTAAGAATCTAAACAAGAGGCTCTCAAGAGCCTGAATCGCTCACCTGTATTTCAGAGGAAAAGATTTTTAAATGTTAGCAAACTTGATGAACAAATTGTGTAAAATTGTTTTTAAAGGGCAATAACTCCTTAAGGGGTCAATTGACAATTTTGGTCATATTAACTTTTTTTGTAGAACTTACTTTGCTGAACATTATTGCTGCTTACAGTTTATATATATCTATAATAATATTCAAAATAATAACAAAAAAACTGCAAAATTTTGTTAAAACTACCAATTCGGTGGCAGCAACCCAACAATGGATTGTTCGATTCGTTTGATAATTTCAGGGCCGATAGATCTTGACCAATTAAACAATTTTATCCCGTGTCACATTTGCTCTAAAAGATTTAGTTTTTGAGATATAAGCCAAAAACTGCATTTGACCCTTATGTTCTATTTTTAGCCATGGCGGCCATGTTTGTCAATAGATACAAACTTCGGATACAATTTATAAACAAGATACCCTAAGGAACATTTAGTTAAATTTTGAAGGTAATTGGCCCAGTAGTTTCAGAGGAGAAGATTTTTAAATGTTAGCAAACTTGATGAACAAATTGTGTAAAATTGTCTTTAAAGGGCAATAACTCCTTAAGGAGTCAATTGACAATTATGGTCACATAACTTTTTTGTAGATCTTACTTTGCTGAACATTATTGCTGCTTACAGTTTATATATGTCTATAATAATACTCAAAATAATAACAAAAAACTGCAAAATTTTGTTAAAACTACCAATTCGGTGGCAGCAACCCAACAATGGGTTGTTCGATTCGTCTGAAAATTTCAGGGCCGATAGATCTTGACCAATTAAACAATTTTACTCCGACTTATTTGCTCTAAAAGATTTAGTTTATGAGATATAAGCCAAAAACTGCATTTGACCCCTATGTTCTATTTTTAGCCATGGCGGCCGTGTTTGTGATGGATCAAAACTTCGGATACAATTTATAAACTAGATACCCTAAGGAACATTTAGTTAAATTATGAAGGTAATTGGCCCAGTAGTTTCAGAGGAGAAGATTTTTAGATGTTAGCAAACTTGATGAACAAATTGTGTAAAATTGTCTTTAAAGGGCAATAACTCCTTAAGGAGTCAATTGACAATTATGGTCACAATAACTTTTTTGTAGATCTTACTTTGCTGAACATTATTGCTGCTTACAGTTTATATATATCTATAACAATATTCAAAATAATAACAAAAAACTGCAAATTTTGTTAAAACTACCAATTCGGTGGCAGCAACCCAATAATGGGTTGTTCGATTCGTCTGAAAATTTCAGAGCTGATAGATCTTGACCAATTGAACAATTGTATCCAGTCAGATTTGCTCTAAAAGCTTTAGTTTTTGAGATATAAGCCAAAAGCTGCATTTGACCCCTATGTTCTATTTTTAGCCATGGCGGCCATGTTTGTCGATGGATCAAAACTTCGGATACAATTTATAAACTAGATACCCTAAGGAACATTTAGTTAAAGTTTGAAGGTATTTGGCCCAGTAGTTTCAGAGGAGAAGATTTTTGAAATAGTTTACGACGACAGACGACGACAGACGACGGACGACGAAGGACGCCAAGTGATGGCATAAGCTCACATGGGGCACTTCGGGCCCCGGTGAGCTAAAAAAGGAGTGGAATATGGTAAGCCAAAACACTGCAAAAGTTAAAAAAAACCTTGTAAAATTTCCGATTACGTGACAAAATTGTCTCGAACAGCAATGGATAACTTTTGGGTCTTGTTATTACATGCAAAATTGTTGAAATATTTTTCTAATCAATCCTTTACACTCATTAACATTCCCCTATAGATTTCACCCTACTTAGATACATTAATTGTCCGTCGGAATACTTTATTGACTGGACGAAGTTTAAAATATTTGTGAAAATTAAGTTGTATAACGAACCTTTTAGACAAAATCATGGGGTGAATGTCTGTAAAACTATATCATTAGTATCGCTTAACTACAAATGACACAAGTGACCATTGACCATCAATTACAGAAGCTGCTAGATCAGTTCATTGTGAAATTTCAAGATAAACTGAAAATACACTCTTCTTAAAATCTCACACACCTTCGAGCAAAATAGTATACAATAAAATATAAAAAGTAAAAGAAACTGTTTCATATAAGCTTGAAATGGTTAAAATGAGTTAAGAACATGACATGCTGAAAGGCACAGTATACTTGCTAGAAAGAAAGAGAAAAGGTTGTTTATAGATTTGAGATATTGATGCTGAACGAATTTTGAAACATTGATGCATAATTTCGTATTTTTAATTTAGATTGCAACTACAGAAACAATATGTTGGATAGGGGCATGCCGCCGTTTTGCAATTCGAAGAAGTTTCGATTATAAAAAAAATCAGAACTTATACCTAGCGATGTTTTTCCAGTGCAGAATCCTCTTGGCTCCTCTATACTGGACTCTAATTCTGCCTCCATTAGTCGAAATTGACGTCCCTTCCTTCTAATGTGATGTCTGAATTGAAATCTTCATATATATGATGAAAAACATGAAACTATAGAACCCCCATAACTATTATATCAATAAAATGGACATGCTGCAACAACTTATTATCTTTAAAGAGAAATTTATAGGAAAGGCAATTTAAAGTCATCATATACTAGATATTTTTTGCGATATTTACATACATAACGTTCTAGCTAGGCCTCTGTCAACTAGAACCTTTAAATTCGCTTATGAATAGAGATTTCCTCAACTCCTTGAAAACAAAAACTTTGTGAGGTTGCCAATTTACGTACCTGTTACCTTTAGATTGCTGATAAAAGAAATTTACTTGACAGTATTGTTTAAGAATCTCGTTAATTCTTTTTTACGTCTTTTACAAACTGCAATTCGACGAACACAGTAGATTTTGTAAAAACGGTACCTTAGGGTTTTATTTGTTATTACAGACCCCCTCTTATTTTATCGCCGATTTTAATATCTCGTATTACCAATACATGTAACAAAAATCAAGGAAAACAAGTTTTAAGTAGTTCAGTCTTTTTCCGTTTCATTAACTTTGTTATTACTATTACCACTGTGTATCATCACCACCGGATATAGGTACCATTGGCCTGGTTCTCTGTTCATTGTCTAAGAAAAACAACATTACTGTACAAAAACCAGCGTATAGCTACCTGGGTACCTATATGTTGGTATATGTACAGTAATGTACAGTAAGTAGTGATTACACGAACAATATAAACTCACATTATTGACAACGAAAAAAGAAATAAAAAAGTAGGTCTTATTTCAATGTCTACAGCGTCCTATATGATATGGGGAAGTGGAGAGTTCCGACATTTTTACTTTTATCATATTTTGTACTCTATTTTTTTCTTTTAAGGCGGATAGAAAGATAGTTTTGTTTCCCTATTCATTTGAATTCACATTGGAAATTTCCTGTTATGCTTTGTTTCATTCCTCAGTCTAAGTTTGCTTCTTGATTACTATGTTACAAAGTGAAGCGTGTATTACTGCTTTTAATGTTAATCTGTGTTTATGAATAAAACGACCGCGTTGTAAACATCAACGAGACAACAACTCTGCAACTTAACGAGGTCTCAAGATTCCCAAGTCGATATGGTCTGCAATGAACAAGTATCAAGCTCTAAATTGTTAAGAGTCGTCTTGAAGTGTCTCCCTGTTGATACAATATTCCAGAGATTGCGTTTCCTATCATTTTTGAAGTAATTTTTTCAAAAGTTTTACGGGCGCCATTATGAGTTGTTATAGACCGCACAGATATGTTCCAATTGTTGTAGCCATTCTCCCGTCCTCTTTTCTTGAATTAAGACACAATCGAATGAGACTTAACGTCGAATTTGTACTTAAAAGGCGAAAACAATTTGTATGTCTGTTCAAGTCCGATTTTTTTAACTTTCAAACCTCGAAATACAGTTTTTATTCATTTCAAAGTAGTAAGAAATTGTCTGACAAACTGGTCATTGAAACTTATTCTTACAAGGAGTATGAAACCGACTTTTTGGGTTATATTTCACATAAAAGGGCTTAAATGAAAATGGAAATAACTCTTTATAAATATGATGCTGCCGCAGCGTATAAAAGATGAAACATGATGTCGCAAAAATTGAGATGATGAAATTTTTAAATACAAGTAATACAATTGAAAATTTGAAGATTGATTTATGACTACTTCAGTGTGTTTACGTGTATACCATAAAAGTAAAGCAATAAAACTTTTGTCAAATACTACAAATTCTGAACTGCTACTTAAAGTTACAAATGTAAATCTATTGTGTGGCTGAAGTTGTGTATAGTGTTATAATTGTGATAAAACGTCGATATTTACGTCTCCTAATGTAGTCTTCCATTGTAGGTCTCTGTCTTAATTGATCTTTACAGGGATTATACACAGATGTACACGCGCGTTTATGAGATGAATATAGAAAATAATATAGGCTGATATAATATAAATATAATAACATCGACAGATTTACGCATTTCCATGGAAACACACCATTTAAGGTAAGCTAATTTTCAAATCGTTACATTGTATAAAGATTTCTGTCTGCTGTATACAGGTAAATCACAAGTTTGCCATTTACAAAATATTTTTGATTTGACGTTTCATTATTTATTAATGACCACGATCTTTCTTTAACATACCCTAACAATACAATCTATAATTAATTAATGTGGGCATCTGTCCTATTTTTATGATAATAGCCAGATAATATCAGGAAAACTCAGAAAATGGTGAGATTTTTTTCTATCTTACACGATGGTCAATTTTTGATTTTGTATACGTGGGTTTTCTTCATCACTAGGATTTTCATTTTAAAACATTCCAATATAAAAGACTGATTTACTATATAGTTATACCCATGGTTGTGTACTTTGTCACAGTAAACTGTCAATAGCTCAGTTTGATACCAGTGTGACAATCAGTAAAATATATTCAATAGACAGTTGATATTATGTTGATGGATTAAATGTTTTGTAATGTAGGGAAAGAAACAAGTAACTATCTTTTCTACATGTATTCTTTAAGTGCAGATATGGAAAATATATAGAAAGAGGTATATAAGGCTTACTGAAGAGTAAATATTATACATTAAAAAATTTGAAATAATGATATACTTATTCATTAAATGATAATGTTATTTAGCGCAGTACATTGCTGTTTGAGTCAGGTTTTAAACAGTATCACAAATTTTAAATGTTTTTGTTTAATTTGCTGTAATATTTTGCATTGATTGGAATCCTTCACCAACATGAATTAACTTTTTAGGCAATTGGAATTTAGTAATGTCTGCAGAAATATTTCATAATGTTGTTAAAATCTCACTGAGGTCCCTTGGTTTTCTTATTGAATTGTTTCTCGTGAATTACATTGTGGTATGGCTTTTGTTCATTGTTGAAGGCCGTACGGTGACATATAGTTGTTTACATCCTTTTTCTTTGGTATCTGGTGGATAATAGTCCAGGGGAAATGACCCTACCTCTTTTGCATGAAAAACTGTATAATTAAGATTATTTAAAACTTTAAAAGGTATAAATTACATTGAATAATACCTCAGTACACATGGACTTCTTAAAAAACAATATATGTTTACCACTAATTAAGTCTAGTTGAAATTCTGCAGTGAACTTACGCCATTGTTTGTGTGAACTTGTGCATCCTTTGAAAACAAGGCGCTGACTGAATTTTGACAGGATTGTACATGAACGACAAACTGCTAAAGCTAATGCACTCTTTTCAAAGATGATTCACATTTAATTATTTAAGGCTGAATTGTAAAAGTTTTCTGAAATAAAGACCTTTCATTCACCTACAACTCCCGCCTTATTTTGTTAACAAGAGACTTTTACCTTTTACCATGACCTTTTAAGCATGCTGATTTCTGATTTAATTTGATTTTTATTTCATCTGAAACTAAAATTTCTGCCTAATCTAACTGTTAAACAAAAACTTGATAATTGGACAATCATGAGTGGTGTTTTGAAGGTATATCCTTATGAAAACTATCATTTATTGCATTATGATGCAAGACATGAGAGTATGCTAATTCTCAGACAAGAAAGGATTTTATGCGTGAACCCCCTGAACGCCTAAAAATTGGTGAGTTTTGGTAACTTCTATGGGCCATTCGGATATTTCCGGAAACAAGATTCTCGGAACTTCTCGAAAATGTTCTTTTATACAGGTAGTTATCTAAATCGAATAATTCAAGCCCTTGGCCCAAGACCACAATTAATGATCCCGCTTTTCGTTGTCCACGAATATAGTTCCTTTTAATTAGAGTGTATTTTTTCTTAATTTTTTTTCTTTCCCTTCCTCACTCATTTCTTAGTTTTTTTTGGGTGGAAATAAAAGAAGAGAGATGAAATAATCTTTTGGATGTTGTATTTTAACTGATTTTGATATGGAAAGAGTGATTAGGCCAGGTGCAAAAAGGTGATATTTACAGTTTTCGGAACATCTCTTGACTTGTCCATAGGGGTATGGATGTGTATTGGCTAAATTTGTAAGAGTCATTGGTTCAATCTTTCTGAATTTTGGATATATTTTTGGACTAGTACTATACATTATACACACAAAAGATTTGACAAAAATGCAAGGTGCAATTTTTTTAATGAAACAAAACGTTATAAAGAACTAATAGGGGAATTTAATTGTGGTCTGTGGCCTAAGAGGTGAATTCAGGAAATATTGAATTTGTACTTTGACAACTTCCCTGAATGATCTATTGGTATTAATTTGTCAAACTACATGAGAATAAATGATTTCCACTTTTATTTGATAGAAATTTTGTAAAAAAGTGACATTTCAGCCTACATGCCCAAAATTGAACTTTTTCAGTTGTTTCAATATTTTTACAAAAGTAGCATGCTTACTTTCTCTCTGACAGATTTTTCTGGTTTTCTATTTGTGTTTGTGGTATCTAATGTAGATGTTTAACTCATTTTTGAACACTGAACACAAAAAAAAGTAGATAAAAATCAGAATAAGAGTGCAAAATGTGCTGCTTTAATGGTCTTAGTCTAACGGTCAGTATGAAGCAAGTGAAAAATGAGGTTCTATGCACATACAAGTTGAATTCCTTTTAGCAGATTTCACTGAATCTGTATCAAAAGCACTTATTACTGGTTGTTTGACCTTGTCTGTTTCACAAACTTCCTTTATTTTCTTTTGTTTGATAGCTAGTGGTTAAAATATTGGCCTTTTGAGGCTGAAATTTCATGCCGGTTTTAAAAAGTAAAGTAAATAACTTTGCATCAAATCATACTGTCTACATATATAGTTGAAAGTGACAGTCATGTTACATCCAGGCTCCATGTTTTATCATATCTAAACAAAGATTTGAGCAAAAAGAAGCATATCTCTATCTACCATATCATTTATATGCTTTTTAATATGCAAATGTGGGGAACGACCTAAATTGACAACCTGTTTTTTTTAAGCTTGACATTGCTGAAGACCATTTTATTCACATGTGTTATGCTATTTGAAACTTATGTTTCCATTAAAAGTACATTTATAACATGTAAAAGGTGTTTTTATAACTTAACAACTTCAGAAAATTGTGGTAAGTGAAAAATATTACATTTCATATAAGGCTTCGATTCATTTGAAAACCTCTATTTTTTGGCACAGGCTCATATAAAATTTACTTCTGGCCATTTTTCATAAGTCTGAAACATGAAGTATGCTATCTGTTGCTTTTAATAGGTGATAACTTATACATAGAAACATTAAAAAATGTAAGTTTTGGTATATTTTGGTTTTTAGAAGCCCAAATTTGATAGTTGAAATTGTTCTAATTCAACGCCACAATTCAGCACCCAAAGTTCAGATATAAAAAATGCCACATTTTTTATAATTGGTATCATATGGCTTTGAAACTTTGTAAACTGTTTTATAATACACTAAGCTTAAATCATGCCAAGTTTTATTAGAATTGGTCAAGTTTTAGACCCCTAATAGGCCCAAGACCACAATTAATGATCCCGCTTTTCGTTGTCCACGAATATAGTTCCTTTTAATTAGAGTGTATTTTTTCTTAATTTTTTTTCTTTCCCTTCCTCACTCATTTCTTAGTTTTTTTTGGGTGGAAATAAAAGAAGAGAGATGAAATAATCTTTTGGATGTTGTATTTTAACTGATTTTGATATGGAAAGAGTGATTAGGCCAGGTGCAAAAAGGTGATATTTACAGTTTTCGGAACATCTCTTGACTTGTCCATAGGGGTATGGATGTGTATTGGCTAAATTTGTAAGAGTCATTGGTTCAATCTTTCTGAATTTTGGATATATTTTTGGACTAGTACTATACATTATACACACAAAAGATTTGACAAAAATGCAAGGTGCAATTTTTTTAATGAAACAAAACGTTATAAAGAACTAATAGGGGAATTTAATTGTGGTCTGTGGCCTAAGAGGTGAATTCAGGAAATATTGAATTTGTACTTTGACAACTTCCCTGAATGATCTATTGGTATTAATTTGTCAAACTACATGAGAATAAATGATTTCCACTTTTATTTGATAGAAATTTTGTAAAAAAGTGACATTTCAGCCTACATGCCCAAAATTGAACTTTTTCAGTTGTTTCAATATTTTTACAAAAGTAGCATGCTTACTTTCTCTCTGACAGATTTTTCTGGTTTTCTATTTGTGTTTGTGGTATCTAATGTAGATGTTTAACTCATTTTTGAACACTGAACACAAAAAAAAGTAGATAAAAATCAGAATAAGAGTGCAAAATGTGCTGCTTTAATGGTCTTAGTCTAACGGTCAGTATGAAGCAAGTGAAAAATGAGGTTCTATGCACATACAAGTTGAATTCCTTTTAGCAGATTTCACTGAATCTGTATCAAAAGCACTTATTACTGGTTGTTTGACCTTGTCTGTTTCACAAACTTCCTTTATTTTCTTTTGTTTGATAGCTAGTGGTTAAAATATTGGCCTTTTGAGGCTGAAATTTCATGCCGGTTTTAAAAAGTAAAGTAAATAACTTTGCATCAAATCATACTGTCTACATATATAGTTGAAAGTGACAGTCATGTTACATCCAGGCTCCATGTTTTATCATATCTAAACAAAGATTTGAGCAAAAAGAAGCATATCTCTATCTACCATATCATTTATATGCTTTTTAATATGCAAATGTGGGGAACGACCTAAATTGACAACCTGTTTTTTTTAAGCTTGACATTGCTGAAGACCATTTTATTCACATGTGTTATGCTATTTGAAACTTATGTTTCCATTAAAAGTACATTTATAACATGTAAAAGGTGTTTTTATAACTTAACAACTTCAGAAAATTGTGGTAAGTGAAAAATATTACATTTCATATAAGGCTTCGATTCATTTGAAAACCTCTATTTTTTGGCACAGGCTCATATAAAATTTACTTCTGGCCATTTTTCATAAGTCTGAAACATGAAGTATGCTATCTGTTGCTTTTAATAGGTGATAACTTATACATAGAAACATTAAAAAATGTAAGTTTTGGTATATTTTGGTTTTTAGAAGCCCAAATTTGATAGTTGAAATTGTTCTAATTCAACGCCACAATTCAGCACCCAAAGTTCAGATATAAAAAATGCCACATTTTTTATAATTGGTATCATATGGCTTTGAAACTTTGTAAACTGTTTTATAATACACTAAGCTTAAATCATGCCAAGTTTTATTAGAATTGGTCAAGTTTTAGACCCCTAATAGGCCCAAGACCACAATTAATGATCCCGCTTTTCGTTGTCCACGAATATAGTTCCTTTTAATTAGAGTGTATTTTTTCTTAATTTTTTTTCTTTCCCTTCCTCACTCATTTCTTAGTTTTTTTTGGGTGGAAATAAAAGAAGAGAGATGAAATAATCTTTTGGATGTTGTATTTTAACTGATTTTGATATGGAAAGAGTGATTAGGCCAGGTGCAAAAAGGTGATATTTACAGTTTTCGGAACATCTCTTGACTTGTCCATAGGGGTATGGATGTGTATTGGCTAAATTTGTAAGAGTCATTGGTTCAATCTTTCTGAATTTTGGATATATTTTTGGACTAGTACTATACATTATACACACAAAAGATTTGACAAAAATGCAAGGTGCAATTTTTTTAATGAAACAAAACGTTATAAAGAACTAATAGGGGAATTTAATTGTGGTCTGTGGCCTAAGAGGTGAATTCAGGAAATATTGAATTTGTACTTTGACAACTTCCCTGAATGATCTATTGGTATTAATTTGTCAAACTACATGAGAATAAATGATTTCCACTTTTATTTGATAGAAATTTTGTAAAAAAGTGACATTTCAGCCTACATGCCCAAAATTGAACTTTTTCAGTTGTTTCAATATTTTTACAAAAGTAGCATGCTTACTTTCTCTCTGACAGATTTTTCTGGTTTTCTATTTGTGTTTGTGGTATCTAATGTAGATGTTTAACTCATTTTTGAACACTGAACACAAAAAAAAGTAGATAAAAATCAGAATAAGAGTGCAAAATGTGCTGCTTTAATGGTCTTAGTCTAACGGTCAGTATGAAGCAAGTGAAAAATGAGGTTCTATGCACATACAAGTTGAATTCCTTTTAGCAGATTTCACTGAATCTGTATCAAAAGCACTTATTACTGGTTGTTTGACCTTGTCTGTTTCACAAACTTCCTTTATTTTCTTTTGTTTGATAGCTAGTGGTTAAAATATTGGCCTTTTGAGGCTGAAATTTCATGCCGGTTTTAAAAAGTAAAGTAAATAACTTTGCATCAAATCATACTGTCTACATATATAGTTGAAAGTGACAGTCATGTTACATCCAGGCTCCATGTTTTATCATATCTAAACAAAGATTTGAGCAAAAAGAAGCATATCTCTATCTACCATATCATTTATATGCTTTTTAATATGCAAATGTGGGGAACGACCTAAATTGACAACCTGTTTTTTTTAAGCTTGACATTGCTGAAGACCATTTTATTCACATGTGTTATGCTATTTGAAACTTATGTTTCCATTAAAAGTACATTTATAACATGTAAAAGGTGTTTTTATAACTTAACAACTTCAGAAAATTGTGGTAAGTGAAAAATATTACATTTCATATAAGGCTTCGATTCATTTGAAAACCTCTATTTTTTGGCACAGGCTCATATAAAATTTACTTCTGGCCATTTTTCATAAGTCTGAAACATGAAGTATGCTATCTGTTGCTTTTAATAGGTGATAACTTATACATAGAAACATTAAAAAATGTAAGTTTTGGTATATTTTGGTTTTTAGAAGCCCAAATTTGATAGTTGAAATTGTTCTAATTCAACGCCACAATTCAGCACCCAAAGTTCAGATATAAAAAATGCCACATTTTTTATAATTGGTATCATATGGCTTTGAAACTTTGTAAACTGTTTTATAATACACTAAGCTTAAATCATGCCAAGTTTTATTAGAATTGGTCAAGTTTTAGACCCCTAATAGGCCCAAGACCACAATTAATGATCCCGCTTTTCGTTGTCCACGAATATAGTTCCTTTTAATTAGAGTGTATTTTTTCTTAATTTTTTTTCTTTCCCTTCCTCACTCATTTCTTAGTTTTTTTTGGGTGGAAATAAAAGAAGAGAGATGAAATAATCTTTTGGATGTTGTATTTTAACTGATTTTGATATGGAAAGAGTGATTAGGCCAGGTGCAAAAAGGTGATATTTACAGTTTTCGGAACATCTCTTGACTTGTCCATAGGGGTATGGATGTGTATTGGCTAAATTTGTAAGAGTCATTGGTTCAATCTTTCTGAATTTTGGATATATTTTTGGACTAGTACTATACATTATACACACAAAAGATTTGACAAAAATGCAAGGTGCAATTTTTTTAATGAAACAAAACGTTATAAAGAACTAATAGGGGAATTTAATTGTGGTCTGTGGCCTAAGAGGTGAATTCAGGAAATATTGAATTTGTACTTTGACAACTTCCCTGAATGATCTATTGGTATTAATTTGTCAAACTACATGAGAATAAATGATTTCCACTTTTATTTGATAGAAATTTTGTAAAAAAGTGACATTTCAGCCTACATGCCCAAAATTGAACTTTTTCAGTTGTTTCAATATTTTTACAAAAGTAGCATGCTTACTTTCTCTCTGACAGATTTTTCTGGTTTTCTATTTGTGTTTGTGGTATCTAATGTAGATGTTTAACTCATTTTTGAACACTGAACACAAAAAAAAGTAGATAAAAATCAGAATAAGAGTGCAAAATGTGCTGCTTTAATGGTCTTAGTCTAACGGTCAGTATGAAGCAAGTGAAAAATGAGGTTCTATGCACATACAAGTTGAATTCCTTTTAGCAGATTTCACTGAATCTGTATCAAAAGCACTTATTACTGGTTGTTTGACCTTGTCTGTTTCACAAACTTCCTTTATTTTCTTTTGTTTGATAGCTAGTGGTTAAAATATTGGCCTTTTGAGGCTGAAATTTCATGCCGGTTTTAAAAAGTAAAGTAAATAACTTTGCATCAAATCATACTGTCTACATATATAGTTGAAAGTGACAGTCATGTTACATCCAGGCTCCATGTTTTATCATATCTAAACAAAGATTTGAGCAAAAAGAAGCATATCTCTATCTACCATATCATTTATATGCTTTTTAATATGCAAATGTGGGGAACGACCTAAATTGACAACCTGTTTTTTTTAAGCTTGACATTGCTGAAGACCATTTTATTCACATGTGTTATGCTATTTGAAACTTATGTTTCCATTAAAAGTACATTTATAACATGTAAAAGGTGTTTTTATAACTTAACAACTTCAGAAAATTGTGGTAAGTGAAAAATATTACATTTCATATAAGGCTTCGATTCATTTGAAAACCTCTATTTTTTGGCACAGGCTCATATAAAATTTACTTCTGGCCATTTTTCATAAGTCTGAAACATGAAGTATGCTATCTGTTGCTTTTAATAGGTGATAACTTATACATAGAAACATTAAAAAATGTAAGTTTTGGTATATTTTGGTTTTTAGAAGCCCAAATTTGATAGTTGAAATTGTTCTAATTCAACGCCACAATTCAGCACCCAAAGTTCAGATATAAAAAATGCCACATTTTTTATAATTGGTATCATATGGCTTTGAAACTTTGTAAACTGTTTTATAATACACTAAGCTTAAATCATGCCAAGTTTTATTAGAATTGGTCAAGTTTTAGACCCCTAATAGGCCCAAGACCACAATTAATGATCCCGCTTTTCGTTGTCCACGAATATAGTTCCTTTTAATTAGAGTGTATTTTTTCTTAATTTTTTTTCTTTCCCTTCCTCACTCATTTCTTAGTTTTTTTTGGGTGGAAATAAAAGAAGAGAGATGAAATAATCTTTTGGATGTTGTATTTTAACTGATTTTGATATGGAAAGAGTGATTAGGCCAGGTGCAAAAAGGTGATATTTACAGTTTTCGGAACATCTCTTGACTTGTCCATAGGGGTATGGATGTGTATTGGCTAAATTTGTAAGAGTCATTGGTTCAATCTTTCTGAATTTTGGATATATTTTTGGACTAGTACTATACATTATACACACAAAAGATTTGACAAAAATGCAAGGTGCAATTTTTTTAATGAAACAAAACGTTATAAAGAACTAATAGGGGAATTTAATTGTGGTCTGTGGCCTAAGAGGTGAATTCAGGAAATATTGAATTTGTACTTTGACAACTTCCCTGAATGATCTATTGGTATTAATTTGTCAAACTACATGAGAATAAATGATTTCCACTTTTATTTGATAGAAATTTTGTAAAAAAGTGACATTTCAGCCTACATGCCCAAAATTGAACTTTTTCAGTTGTTTCAATATTTTTACAAAAGTAGCATGCTTACTTTCTCTCTGACAGATTTTTCTGGTTTTCTATTTGTGTTTGTGGTATCTAATGTAGATGTTTAACTCATTTTTGAACACTGAACACAAAAAAAAGTAGATAAAAATCAGAATAAGAGTGCAAAATGTGCTGCTTTAATGGTCTTAGTCTAACGGTCAGTATGAAGCAAGTGAAAAATGAGGTTCTATGCACATACAAGTTGAATTCCTTTTAGCAGATTTCACTGAATCTGTATCAAAAGCACTTATTACTGGTTGTTTGACCTTGTCTGTTTCACAAACTTCCTTTATTTTCTTTTGTTTGATAGCTAGTGGTTAAAATATTGGCCTTTTGAGGCTGAAATTTCATGCCGGTTTTAAAAAGTAAAGTAAATAACTTTGCATCAAATCATACTGTCTACATATATAGTTGAAAGTGACAGTCATGTTACATCCAGGCTCCATGTTTTATCATATCTAAACAAAGATTTGAGCAAAAAGAAGCATATCTCTATCTACCATATCATTTATATGCTTTTTAATATGCAAATGTGGGGAACGACCTAAATTGACAACCTGTTTTTTTTAAGCTTGACATTGCTGAAGACCATTTTATTCACATGTGTTATGCTATTTGAAACTTATGTTTCCATTAAAAGTACATTTATAACATGTAAAAGGTGTTTTTATAACTTAACAACTTCAGAAAATTGTGGTAAGTGAAAAATATTACATTTCATATAAGGCTTCGATTCATTTGAAAACCTCTATTTTTTGGCACAGGCTCATATAAAATTTACTTCTGGCCATTTTTCATAAGTCTGAAACATGAAGTATGCTATCTGTTGCTTTTAATAGGTGATAACTTATACATAGAAACATTAAAAAATGTAAGTTTTGGTATATTTTGGTTTTTAGAAGCCCAAATTTGATAGTTGAAATTGTTCTAATTCAACGCCACAATTCAGCACCCAAAGTTCAGATATAAAAAATGCCACATTTTTTATAATTGGTATCATATGGCTTTGAAACTTTGTAAACTGTTTTATAATACACTAAGCTTAAATCATGCCAAGTTTTATTAGAATTGGTCAAGTTTTAGACCCCTAATAGGCCCAAGACCACAATTAATGATCCCGCTTTTCGTTGTCCACGAATATAGTTCCTTTTAATTAGAGTGTATTTTTTCTTAATTTTTTTTCTTTCCCTTCCTCACTCATTTCTTAGTTTTTTTTGGGTGGAAATAAAAGAAGAGAGATGAAATAATCTTTTGGATGTTGTATTTTAACTGATTTTGATATGGAAAGAGTGATTAGGCCAGGTGCAAAAAGGTGATATTTACAGTTTTCGGAACATCTCTTGACTTGTCCATAGGGGTATGGATGTGTATTGGCTAAATTTGTAAGAGTCATTGGTTCAATCTTTCTGAATTTTGGATATATTTTTGGACTAGTACTATACATTATACACACAAAAGATTTGACAAAAATGCAAGGTGCAATTTTTTTAATGAAACAAAACGTTATAAAGAACTAATAGGGGAATTTAATTGTGGTCTGTGGCCTAAGAGGTGAATTCAGGAAATATTGAATTTGTACTTTGACAACTTCCCTGAATGATCTATTGGTATTAATTTGTCAAACTACATGAGAATAAATGATTTCCACTTTTATTTGATAGAAATTTTGTAAAAAAGTGACATTTCAGCCTACATGCCCAAAATTGAACTTTTTCAGTTGTTTCAATATTTTTACAAAAGTAGCATGCTTACTTTCTCTCTGACAGATTTTTCTGGTTTTCTATTTGTGTTTGTGGTATCTAATGTAGATGTTTAACTCATTTTTGAACACTGAACACAAAAAAAAGTAGATAAAAATCAGAATAAGAGTGCAAAATGTGCTGCTTTAATGGTCTTAGTCTAACGGTCAGTATGAAGCAAGTGAAAAATGAGGTTCTATGCACATACAAGTTGAATTCCTTTTAGCAGATTTCACTGAATCTGTATCAAAAGCACTTATTACTGGTTGTTTGACCTTGTCTGTTTCACAAACTTCCTTTATTTTCTTTTGTTTGATAGCTAGTGGTTAAAATATTGGCCTTTTGAGGCTGAAATTTCATGCCGGTTTTAAAAAGTAAAGTAAATAACTTTGCATCAAATCATACTGTCTACATATATAGTTGAAAGTGACAGTCATGTTACATCCAGGCTCCATGTTTTATCATATCTAAACAAAGATTTGAGCAAAAAGAAGCATATCTCTATCTACCATATCATTTATATGCTTTTTAATATGCAAATGTGGGGAGCGACCTAAATTGACAACCTGTTTTTTTTAAGCTTGACATTGCTGAAGACCATTTTATTCACATGTGTTATGCTATTTGAAACTTATGTTTCCATTAAAAGTACATTTATAACATGTAAAAGGTGTTTTTATAACTTAACAACTTCAGAAAATTGTGGTAAGTGAAAAATATTACATTTCATATAAGGCTTCGATTCATTTGAAAACCTCTATTTTTTGGCACAGGCTCATATAAAATTTACTTCTGGCCATTTTTCATAAGTCTGAAACATGAAGTATGCTATCTGTTGCTTTTAATAGGTGATAACTTATACATAGAAACATTAAAAAATGTAAGTTTTGGTATATTTTGGTTTTTAGAAGCCCAAATTTGATAGTTGAAATTGTTCTAATTCAACGCCACAATTCAGCACCCAAAGTTCAGATATAAAAAATGCCACATTTTTTATAATTGGTATCATATGGCTTTGAAACTTTGTAAACTGTTTTATAATACACTAAGCTTAAATCATGCCAAGTTTTATTAGAATTGGTCAAGTTTTAGACCCCTAATAGGCCCAAGACCACAATTAATGATCCCGCTTTTCGTTGTCCACGAATATAGTTCCTTTTAATTAGAGTGTATTTTTTCTTAATTTTTTTTCTTTCCCTTCCTCACTCATTTCTTAGTTTTTTTTGGGTGGAAATAAAAGAAGAGAGATGAAATAATCTTTTGGATGTTGTATTTTAACTGATTTTGATATGGAAAGAGTGATTAGGCCAGGTGCAAAAAGGTGATATTTACAGTTTTCGGAACATCTCTTGACTTGTCCATAGGGGTATGGATGTGTATTGGCTAAATTTGTAAGAGTCATTGGTTCAATCTTTCTGAATTTTGGATATATTTTTGGACTAGTACTATACATTATACACACAAAAGATTTGACAAAAATGCAAGGTGCAATTTTTTTAATGAAACAAAACGTTATAAAGAACTAATAGGGGAATTTAATTGTGGTCTGTGGCCTAAGAGGTGAATTCAGGAAATATTGAATTTGTACTTTGACAACTTCCCTGAATGATCTATTGGTATTAATTTGTCAAACTACATGAGAATAAATGATTTCCACTTTTATTTGATAGAAATTTTGTAAAAAAGTGACATTTCAGCCTACATGCCCAAAATTGAACTTTTTCAGTTGTTTCAATATTTTTACAAAAGTAGCATGCTTACTTTCTCTCTGACAGATTTTTCTGGTTTTCTATTTGTGTTTGTGGTATCTAATGTAGATGTTTAACTCATTTTTGAACACTGAACACAAAAAAAAGTAGATAAAAATCAGAATAAGAGTGCAAAATGTGCTGCTTTAATGGTCTTAGTCTAACGGTCAGTATGAAGCAAGTGAAAAATGAGGTTCTATGCACATACAAGTTGAATTCCTTTTAGCAGATTTCACTGAATCTGTATCAAAAGCACTTATTACTGGTTGTTTGACCTTGTCTGTTTCACAAACTTCCTTTATTTTCTTTTGTTTGATAGCTAGTGGTTAAAATATTGGCCTTTTGAGGCTGAAATTTCATGCCGGTTTTAAAAAGTAAAGTAAATAACTTTGCATCAAATCATACTGTCTACATATATAGTTGAAAGTGACAGTCATGTTACATCCAGGCTCCATGTTTTATCATATCTAAACAAAGATTTGAGCAAAAAGAAGCATATCTCTATCTACCATATCATTTATATGCTTTTTAATATGCAAATGTGGGGAACGACCTAAATTGACAACCTGTTTTTTTTAAGCTTGACATTGCTGAAGACCATTTTATTCACATGTGTTATGCTATTTGAAACTTATGTTTCCATTAAAAGTACATTTATAACATGTAAAAGGTGTTTTTATAACTTAACAACTTCAGAAAATTGTGGTAAGTGAAAAATATTACATTTCATATAAGGCTTCGATTCATTTGAAAACCTCTATTTTTTGGCACAGGCTCATATAAAATTTACTTCTGGCCATTTTTCATAAGTCTGAAACATGAAGTATGCTATCTGTTGCTTTTAATAGGTGATAACTTATACATAGAAACATTAAAAAATGTAAGTTTTGGTATATTTTGGTTTTTAGAAGCCCAAATTTGATAGTTGAAATTGTTCTAATTCAACGCCACAATTCAGCACCCAAAGTTCAGATATAAAAAATGCCACATTTTTTATAATTGGTATCATATGGCTTTGAAACTTTGTAAACTGTTTTATAATACACTAAGCTTAAATCATGCCAAGTTTTATTAGAATTGGTCAAGTTTTAGACCCCTAATAGGCCCAAGACCACAATTAATGATCCCGCTTTTCGTTGTCCACGAATATAGTTCCTTTTAATTAGAGTGTATTTTTTCTTAATTTTTTTTCTTTCCCTTCCTCACTCATTTCTTAGTTTTTTTTGGGTGGAAATAAAAGAAGAGAGATGAAATAATCTTTTGGATGTTGTATTTTAACTGATTTTGATATGGAAAGAGTGATTAGGCCAGGTGCAAAAAGGTGATATTTACAGTTTTCGGAACATCTCTTGACTTGTCCATAGGGGTATGGATGTGTATTGGCTAAATTTGTAAGAGTCATTGGTTCAATCTTTCTGAATTTTGGATATATTTTTGGACTAGTACTATACATTATACACACAAAAGATTTGACAAAAATGCAAGGTGCAATTTTTTTAATGAAACAAAACGTTATAAAGAACTAATAGGGGAATTTAATTGTGGTCTGTGGCCTAAGAGGTGAATTCAGGAAATATTGAATTTGTACTTTGACAACTTCCCTGAATGATCTATTGGTATTAATTTGTCAAACTACATGAGAATAAATGATTTCCACTTTTATTTGATAGAAATTTTGTAAAAAAGTGACATTTCAGCCTACATGCCCAAAATTGAACTTTTTCAGTTGTTTCAATATTTTTACAAAAGTAGCATGCTTACTTTCTCTCTGACAGATTTTTCTGGTTTTCTATTTGTGTTTGTGGTATCTAATGTAGATGTTTAACTCATTTTTGAACACTGAACACAAAAAAAAGTAGATAAAAATCAGAATAAGAGTGCAAAATGTGCTGCTTTAATGGTCTTAGTCTAACGGTCAGTATGAAGCAAGTGAAAAATGAGGTTCTATGCACATACAAGTTGAATTCCTTTTAGCAGATTTCACTGAATCTGTATCAAAAGCACTTATTACTGGTTGTTTGACCTTGTCTGTTTCACAAACTTCCTTTATTTTCTTTTGTTTGATAGCTAGTGGTTAAAATATTGGCCTTTTGAGGCTGAAATTTCATGCCGGTTTTAAAAAGTAAAGTAAATAACTTTGCATCAAATCATACTGTCTACATATATAGTTGAAAGTGACAGTCATGTTACATCCAGGCTCCATGTTTTATCATATCTAAACAAAGATTTGAGCAAAAAGAAGCATATCTCTATCTACCATATCATTTATATGCTTTTTAATATGCAAATGTGGGGAACGACCTAAATTGACAACCTGTTTTTTTTAAGCTTGACATTGCTGAAGACCATTTTATTCACATGTGTTATGCTATTTGAAACTTATGTTTCCATTAAAAGTACATTTATAACATGTAAAAGGTGTTTTTATAACTTAACAACTTCAGAAAATTGTGGTAAGTGAAAAATATTACATTTCATATAAGGCTTCGATTCATTTGAAAACCTCTATTTTTTGGCACAGGCTCATATAAAATTTACTTCTGGCCATTTTTCATAAGTCTGAAACATGAAGTATGCTATCTGTTGCTTTTAATAGGTGATAACTTATACATAGAAACATTAAAAAATGTAAGTTTTGGTATATTTTGGTTTTTAGAAGCCCAAATTTGATAGTTGAAATTGTTCTAATTCAACGCCACAATTCAGCACCCAAAGTTCAGATATAAAAAATGCCACATTTTTTATAATTGGTATCATATGGCTTTGAAACTTTGTAAACTGTTTTATAATACACTAAGCTTAAATCATGCCAAGTTTTATTAGAATTGGTCAAGTTTTAGACCCCTAATAGGCCCAAGACCACAATTAATGATCCCGCTTTTCGTTGTCCACGAATATAGTTCCTTTTAATTAGAGTGTATTTTTTCTTAATTTTTTTTCTTTCCCTTCCTCACTCATTTCTTAGTTTTTTTTGGGTGGAAATAAAAGAAGAGAGATGAAATAATCTTTTGGATGTTGTATTTTAACTGATTTTGATATGGAAAGAGTGATTAGGCCAGGTGCAAAAAGGTGATATTTACAGTTTTCGGAACATCTCTTGACTTGTCCATAGGGGTATGGATGTGTATTGGCTAAATTTGTAAGAGTCATTGGTTCAATCTTTCTGAATTTTGGATATATTTTTGGACTAGTACTATACATTATACACACAAAAGATTTGACAAAAATGCAAGGTGCAATTTTTTTAATGAAACAAAACGTTATAAAGAACTAATAGGGGAATTTAATTGTGGTCTGTGGCCTAAGAGGTGAATTCAGGAAATATTGAATTTGTACTTTGACAACTTCCCTGAATGATCTATTGGTATTAATTTGTCAAACTACATGAGAATAAATGATTTCCACTTTTATTTGATAGAAATTTTGTAAAAAAGTGACATTTCAGCCTACATGCCCAAAATTGAACTTTTTCAGTTGTTTCAATATTTTTACAAAAGTAGCATGCTTACTTTCTCTCTGACAGATTTTTCTGGTTTTCTATTTGTGTTTGTGGTATCTAATGTAGATGTTTAACTCATTTTTGAACACTGAACACAAAAAAAAGTAGATAAAAATCAGAATAAGAGTGCAAAATGTGCTGCTTTAATGGTCTTAGTCTAACGGTCAGTATGAAGCAAGTGAAAAATGAGGTTCTATGCACATACAAGTTGAATTCCTTTTAGCAGATTTCACTGAATCTGTATCAAAAGCACTTATTACTGGTTGTTTGACCTTGTCTGTTTCACAAACTTCCTTTATTTTCTTTTGTTTGATAGCTAGTGGTTAAAATATTGGCCTTTTGAGGCTGAAATTTCATGCCGGTTTTAAAAAGTAAAGTAAATAACTTTGCATCAAATCATACTGTCTACATATATAGTTGAAAGTGACAGTCATGTTACATCCAGGCTCCATGTTTTATCATATCTAAACAAAGATTTGAGCAAAAAGAAGCATATCTCTATCTACCATATCATTTATATGCTTTTTAATATGCAAATGTGGGGAACGACCTAAATTGACAACCTGTTTTTTTTAAGCTTGACATTGCTGAAGACCATTTTATTCACATGTGTTATGCTATTTGAAACTTATGTTTCCATTAAAAGTACATTTATAACATGTAAAAGGTGTTTTTATAACTTAACAACTTCAGAAAATTGTGGTAAGTGAAAAATATTACATTTCATATAAGGCTTCGATTCATTTGAAAACCTCTATTTTTTGGCACAGGCTCATATAAAATTTACTTCTGGCCATTTTTCATAAGTCTGAAACATGAAGTATGCTATCTGTTGCTTTTAATAGGTGATAACTTATACATAGAAACATTAAAAAATGTAAGTTTTGGTATATTTTGGTTTTTAGAAGCCCAAATTTGATAGTTGAAATTGTTCTAATTCAACGCCACAATTCAGCACCCAAAGTTCAGATATAAAAAATGCCACATTTTTTATAATTGGTATCATATGGCTTTGAAACTTTGTAAACTGTTTTATAATACACTAAGCTTAAATCATGCCAAGTTTTATTAGAATTGGTCAAGTTTTAGACCCCTAATAGGCCCAAGACCACAATTAATGATCCCGCTTTTCGTTGTCCACGAATATAGTTCCTTTTAATTAGAGTGTATTTTTTCTTAATTTTTTTTCTTTCCCTTCCTCACTCATTTCTTAGTTTTTTTTGGGTGGAAATAAAAGAAGAGAGATGAAATAATCTTTTGGATGTTGTATTTTAACTGATTTTGATATGGAAAGAGTGATTAGGCCAGGTGCAAAAAGGTGATATTTACAGTTTTCGGAACATCTCTTGACTTGTCCATAGGGGTATGGATGTGTATTGGCTAAATTTGTAAGAGTCATTGGTTCAATCTTTCTGAATTTTGGATATATTTTTGGACTAGTACTATACATTATACACACAAAAGATTTGACAAAAATGCAAGGTGCAATTTTTTTAATGAAACAAAACGTTATAAAGAACTAATAGGGGAATTTAATTGTGGTCTGTGGCCTAAGAGGTGAATTCAGGAAATATTGAATTTGTACTTTGACAACTTCCCTGAATGATCTATTGGTATTAATTTGTCAAACTACATGAGAATAAATGATTTCCACTTTTATTTGATAGAAATTTTGTAAAAAAGTGACATTTCAGCCTACATGCCCAAAATTGAACTTTTTCAGTTGTTTCAATATTTTTACAAAAGTAGCATGCTTACTTTCTCTCTGACAGATTTTTCTGGTTTTCTATTTGTGTTTGTGGTATCTAATGTAGATGTTTAACTCATTTTTGAACACTGAACACAAAAAAAAGTAGATAAAAATCAGAATAAGAGTGCAAAATGTGCTGCTTTAATGGTCTTAGTCTAACGGTC
Organism: Mytilus californianus; assembly: GCF_021869535.1. Lineage (NCBI taxonomy): Eukaryota > Metazoa > Mollusca > Bivalvia > Mytilida > Mytilidae > Mytilus > Mytilus californianus. The sequence continues at coordinate 4,431,803 of NW_026262581.1, forward strand.
AGTATGAAGCAAGTGAAAAATGAGGTTCTATGCACATACAAGTTGAATTCCTTTTAGCAGATTTCACTGAATCTGTATCAAAAGCACTTATTACTGGTTGTTTGACCTTGTCTGTTTCACAAACTTCCTTTATTTTCTTTTGTTTGATAGCTAGTGGTTAAAATATTGGCCTTTTGAGGCTGAAATTTCATGCCGGTTTTAAAAAGTAAAGTAAATAACTTTGCATCAAATCATACTGTCTACATATATAGTTGAAAGTGACAGTCATGTTACATCCAGGCTCCATGTTTTATCATATCTAAACAAAGATTTGAGCAAAAAGAAGCATATCTCTATCTACCATATCATTTATATGCTTTTTAATATGCAAATGTGGGGAACGACCTAAATTGACAACCTGTTTTTTTTAAGCTTGACATTGCTGAAGACCATTTTATTCACATGTGTTATGCTATTTGAAACTTATGTTTCCATTAAAAGTACATTTATAACATGTAAAAGGTGTTTTTATAACTTAACAACTTCAGAAAATTGTGGTAAGTGAAAAATATTACATTTCATATAAGGCTTCGATTCATTTGAAAACCTCTATTTTTTGGCACAGGCTCATATAAAATTTACTTCTGGCCATTTTTCATAAGTCTGAAACATGAAGTATGCTATCTGTTGCTTTTAATAGGTGATAACTTATACATAGAAACATTAAAAAATGTAAGTTTTGGTATATTTTGGTTTTTAGAAGCCCAAATTTGATAGTTGAAATTGTTCTAATTCAACGCCACAATTCAGCACCCAAAGTTCAGATATAAAAAATGCCACATTTTTTATAATTGGTATCATATGGCTTTGAAACTTTGTAAACTGTTTTATAATACACTAAGCTTAAATCATGCCAAGTTTTATTAGAATTGGTCAAGTTTTAGACCCCTAAGAGGTGAATTCAGGAAATATTGAATTTGTACTTTGACAACTTCCCTGAATGATCTATTGGTATTAATTTGTCAAACTACATGAGAATAAATGATTTCCACTTTTATTTGATAGAAATTTTGTAAAAAAGTGACATTTCAGCCTACATGCCCAAAATTGAACTTTTTCAGTTGTTTCAATATTTTTACAAAAGTAGCATGCTTACTTTCTCTCTGACAGATTTTTCTGGTTTTCTATTTGTGTTTGTGGTATCTAATGTAGATGTTTAACTCATTTTTGAACACTGAACACAAAAAAAAGTAGATAAAAATCAGAATAAGAGTGCAAAATGTGCTGCTTTAATGGTCTTAGTCTAACGGTCAGTATGAAGCAAGTGAAAAATGAGGTTCTATGCACATACAAGTTGAATTCCTTTTAGCAGATTTCACTGAATCTGTATCAAAAGCACTTATTACTGGTTGTTTGACCTTGTCTGTTTCACAAACTTCCTTTATTTTCTTTTGTTTGATAGCTAGTGGTTAAAATATTGGCCTTTTGAGGCTGAAATTTCATGCCGGTTTTAAAAAGTAAAGTAAATAACTTTGCATCAAATCATACTGTCTACATATATAGTTGAAAGTGACAGTCATGTTACATCCAGGCTCCATGTTTTATCATATCTAAACAAAGATTTGAGCAAAAAGAAGCATATCTCTATCTACCATATCATTTATATGCTTTTTAATATGCAAATGTGGGGAACGACCTAAATTGACAACCTGTTTTTTTTAAGCTTGACATTGCTGAAGACCATTTTATTCACATGTGTTATGCTATTTGAAACTTATGTTTCCATTAAAAGTACATTTATAACATGTAAAAGGTGTTTTTATAACTTAACAACTTCAGAAAATTGTGGTAAGTGAAAAATATTACATTTCATATAAGGCTTCGATTCATTTGAAAACCTCTATTTTTTGGCACAGGCTCATATAAAATTTACTTCTGGCCATTTTTCATAAGTCTGAAACATGAAGTATGCTATCTGTTGCTTTTAATAGGTGATAACTTATACATAGAAACATTAAAAAATGTAAGTTTTGGTATATTTTGGTTTTTAGAAGCCCAAATTTGATAGTTGAAATTGTTCTAATTCAACGCCACAATTCAGCACCCAAAGTTCAGATATAAAAAATGCCACATTTTTTATAATTGGTATCATATGGCTTTGAAACTTTGTAAACTGTTTTATAATACACTAAGCTTAAATCATGCCAAGTTTTATTAGAATTGGTCAAGTTTTAGACCCCTAATAGGCCCAAGACCACAATTAATGATCCCGCTTTTCGTTGTCCACGAATATAGTTCCTTTTAATTAGAGTGTATTTTTTCTTAATTTTTTTTCTTTCCCTTCCTCACTCATTTCTTAGTTTTTTTTGGGTGGAAATAAAAGAAGAGAGATGAAATAATCTTTTGGATGTTGTATTTTAACTGATTTTGATATGGAAAGAGTGATTAGGCCAGGTGCAAAAAGGTGATATTTACAGTTTTCGGAACATCTCTTGACTTGTCCATAGGGGTATGGATGTGTATTGGCTAAATTTGTAAGAGTCATTGGTTCAATCTTTCTGAATTTTGGATATATTTTTGGACTAGTACTATACATTATACACACAAAAGATTTGACAAAAATGCAAGGTGCAATTTTTTTAATGAAACAAAACGTTATAAAGAACTAATAGGGGAATTTAATTGTGGTCTGTGGCCTAAGAGGTGAATTCAGGAAATATTGAATTTGTACTTTGACAACTTCCCTGAATGATCTATTGGTATTAATTTGTCAAACTACATGAGAATAAATGATTTCCACTTTTATTTGATAGAAATTTTGTAAAAAAGTGACATTTCAGCCTACATGCCCAAAATTGAACTTTTTCAGTTGTTTCAATATTTTTACAAAAGTAGCATGCTTACTTTCTCTCTGACAGATTTTTCTGGTTTTCTATTTGTGTTTGTGGTATCTAATGTAGATGTTTAACTCATTTTTGAACACTGAACACAAAAAAAAGTAGATAAAAATCAGAATAAGAGTGCAAAATGTGCTGCTTTAATGGTCTTAGTCTAACGGTCAGTATGAAGCAAGTGAAAAATGAGGTTCTATGCACATACAAGTTGAATTCCTTTTAGCAGATTTCACTGAATCTGTATCAAAAGCACTTATTACTGGTTGTTTGACCTTGTCTGTTTCACAAACTTCCTTTATTTTCTTTTGTTTGATAGCTAGTGGTTAAAATATTGGCCTTTTGAGGCTGAAATTTCATGCCGGTTTTAAAAAGTAAAGTAAATAACTTTGCATCAAATCATACTGTCTACATATATAGTTGAAAGTGACAGTCATGTTACATCCAGGCTCCATGTTTTATCATATCTAAACAAAGATTTGAGCAAAAAGAAGCATATCTCTATCTACCATATCATTTATATGCTTTTTAATATGCAAATGTGGGGAACGACCTAAATTGACAACCTGTTTTTTTTAAGCTTGACATTGCTGAAGACCATTTTATTCACATGTGTTATGCTATTTGAAACTTATGTTTCCATTAAAAGTACATTTATAACATGTAAAAGGTGTTTTTATAACTTAACAACTTCAGAAAATTGTGGTAAGTGAAAAATATTACATTTCATATAAGGCTTCGATTCATTTGAAAACCTCTATTTTTTGGCACAGGCTCATATAAAATTTACTTCTGGCCATTTTTCATAAGTCTGAAACATGAAGTATGCTATCTGTTGCTTTTAATAGGTGATAACTTATACATAGAAACATTAAAAAATGTAAGTTTTGGTATATTTTGGTTTTTAGAAGCCCAAATTTGATAGTTGAAATTGTTCTAATTCAACGCCACAATTCAGCACCCAAAGTTCAGATATAAAAAATGCCACATTTTTTATAATTGGTATCATATGGCTTTGAAACTTTGTAAACTGTTTTATAATACACTAAGCTTAAATCATGCCAAGTTTTATTAGAATTGGTCAAGTTTTAGACCCCTAATAGGCCCAAGACCACAATTAATGATCCCGCTTTTCGTTGTCCACGAATATAGTTCCTTTTAATTAGAGTGTATTTTTTCTTAATTTTTTTTCTTTCCCTTCCTCACTCATTTCTTAGTTTTTTTTGGGTGGAAATAAAAGAAGAGAGATGAAATAATCTTTTAGATGTTGTATTTTAACTGATTTTGATATGGAAAGAGTGATTAGGCCAGGTGCAAAAAGGTGATATTTACAGTTTTCGGAACATCTCTTGACTTGTCCATAGGGGTATGGATGTGTATTGGCTAAATTTGTAAGAGTCATTGGTTCAATCTTTCTGAATTTTGGATATATTTTTGGACTAGTACTATACATTATACACACAAAAGATTTGACAAAAATGCAAGGTGCAATTTTTTTAATGAAACAAAACGTTATAAAGAACTAATAGGGGAATTTAATTGTGGTCTGTGGCCTAAGAGGTGAATTCAGGAAATATTGAATTTGTACTTTGACAACTTCCCTGAATGATCTATTGGTATTAATTTGTCAAACTACATGAGAATAAATGATTTCCACTTTTATTTGATAGAAATTTTGTAAAAAAGTGACATTTCAGCCTACATGCCCAAAATTGAACTTTTTCAGTTGTTTCAATATTTTTACAAAAGTAGCATGCTTACTTTCTCTCTGACAGATTTTTCTGGTTTTCTATTTGTGTTTGTGGTATCTAATGTAGATGTTTAACTCATTTTTGAACACTGAACACAAAAAAAAGTAGATAAAAATCAGAATAAGAGTGCAAAATGTGCTGCTTTAATGGTCTTAGTCTAACGGTCAGTATGAAGCAAGTGAAAAATGAGGTTCTATGCACATACAAGTTGAATTCCTTTTAGCAGATTTCACTGAATCTGTATCAAAAGCACTTATTACTGGTTGTTTGACCTTGTCTGTTTCACAAACTTCCTTTATTTTCTTTTGTTTGATAGCTAGTGGTTAAAATATTGGCCTTTTGAGGCTGAAATTTCATGCCGGTTTTAAAAAGTAAAGTAAATAACTTTGCATCAAATCATACTGTCTACATATATAGTTGAAAGTGACAGTCATGTTACATCCAGGCTCCATGTTTTATCATATCTAAACAAAGATTTGAGCAAAAAGAAGCATATCTCTATCTACCATATCATTTATATGCTTTTTAATATGCAAATGTGGGGAACGACCTAAATTGACAACCTGTTTTTTTTAAGCTTGACATTGCTGAAGACCATTTTATTCACATGTGTTATGCTATTTGAAACTTATGTTTCCATTAAAAGTACATTTATAACATGTAAAAGGTGTTTTTATAACTTAACAACTTCAGAAAATTGTGGTAAGTGAAAAATATTACATTTCATATAAGGCTTCGATTCATTTGAAAACCTCTATTTTTTGGCACAGGCTCATATAAAATTTACTTCTGGCCATTTTTCATAAGTCTGAAACATGAAGTATGCTATCTGTTGCTTTTAATAGGTGATAACTTATACATAGAAACATTAAAAAATGTAAGTTTTGGTATATTTTGGTTTTTAGAAGCCCAAATTTGATAGTTGAAATTGTTCTAATTCAACGCCACAATTCAGCACCCAAAGTTCAGATATAAAAAATGCCACATTTTTTATAATTGGTATCATATGGCTTTGAAACTTTGTAAACTGTTTTATAATACACTAAGCTTAAATCATGCCAAGTTTTATTAGAATTGGTCAAGTTTTAGACCCCTAATAGGCCCAAGACCACAATTAATGATCCCGCTTTTCGTTGTCCACGAATATAGTTCCTTTTAATTAGAGTGTATTTTTTCTTAATTTTTTTTCTTTCCCTTCCTCACTCATTTCTTAGTTTTTTTTGGGTGGAAATAAAAGAAGAGAGATGAAATAATCTTTTGGATGTTGTATTTTAACTGATTTTGATATGGAAAGAGTGATTAGGCCAGGTGCAAAAAGGTGATATTTACAGTTTTCGGAACATCTCTTGACTTGTCCATAGGGGTATGGATGTGTATTGGCTAAATTTGTAAGAGTCATTGGTTCAATCTTTCTGAATTTTGGATATATTTTTGGACTAGTACTATACATTATACACACAAAAGATTTGACAAAAATGCAAGGTGCAATTTTTTTAATGAAACAAAACGTTATAAAGAACTAATAGGGGAATTTAATTGTGGTCTGTGGCCTAAGAGGTGAATTCAGGAAATATTGAATTTGTACTTTGACAACTTCCCTGAATGATCTATTGGTATTAATTTGTCAAACTACATGAGAATAAATGATTTCCACTTTTATTTGATAGAAATTTTGTAAAAAAGTGACATTTCAGCCTACATGCCCAAAATTGAACTTTTTCAGTTGTTTCAATATTTTTACAAAAGTAGCATGCTTACTTTCTCTCTGACAGATTTTTCTGGTTTTCTATTTGTGTTTGTGGTATCTAATGTAGATGTTTAACTCATTTTTGAACACTGAACACAAAAAAAAGTAGATAAAAATCAGAATAAGAGTGCAAAATGTGCTGCTTTAATGGTCTTAGTCTAACGGTCAGTATGAAGCAAGTGAAAAATGAGGTTCTATGCACATACAAGTTGAATTCCTTTTAGCAGATTTCACTGAATCTGTATCAAAAGCACTTATTACTGGTTGTTTGACCTTGTCTGTTTCACAAACTTCCTTTATTTTCTTTTGTTTGATAGCTAGTGGTTAAAATATTGGCCTTTTGAGGCTGAAATTTCATGCCGGTTTTAAAAAGTAAAGTAAATAACTTTGCATCAAATCATACTGTCTACATATATAGTTGAAAGTGACAGTCATGTTACATCCAGGCTCCATGTTTTATCATATCTAAACAAAGATTTGAGCAAAAAGAAGCATATCTCTATCTACCATATCATTTATATGCTTTTTAATATGCAAATGTGGGGAACGACCTAAATTGACAACCTGTTTTTTTTAAGCTTGACATTGCTGAAGACCATTTTATTCACATGTGTTATGCTATTTGAAACTTATGTTTCCATTAAAAGTACATTTATAACATGTAAAAGGTGTTTTTATAACTTAACAACTTCAGAAAATTGTGGTAAGTGAAAAATATTACATTTCATATAAGGCTTCGATTCATTTGAAAACCTCTATTTTTTGGCACAGGCTCATATAAAATTTACTTCTGGCCATTTTTCATAAGTCTGAAACATGAAGTATGCTATCTGTTGCTTTTAATAGGTGATAACTTATACATAGAAACATTAAAAAATGTAAGTTTTGGTATATTTTGGTTTTTAGAAGCCCAAATTTGATAGTTGAAATTGTTCTAATTCAACGCCACAATTCAGCACCCAAAGTTCAGATATAAAAAATGCCACATTTTTTATAATTGGTATCATATGGCTTTGAAACTTTGTAAACTGTTTTATAATACACTAAGCTTAAATCATGCCAAGTTTTATTAGAATTGGTCAAGTTTTAGACCCCTAATAGGCCCAAGACCACAATTAATGATCCCGCTTTTCGTTGTCCACGAATATAGTTCCTTTTAATTAGAGTGTATTTTTTCTTAATTTTTTTTCTTTCCCTTCCTCACTCATTTCTTAGTTTTTTTTGGGTGGAAATAAAAGAAGAGAGATGAAATAATCTTTTGGATGTTGTATTTTAACTGATTTTGATATGGAAAGAGTGATTAGGCCAGGTGCAAAAAGGTGATATTTACAGTTTTCGGAACATCTCTTGACTTGTCCATAGGGGTATGGATGTGTATTGGCTAAATTTGTAAGAGTCATTGGTTCAATCTTTCTGAATTTTGGATATATTTTTGGACTAGTACTATACATTATACACACAAAAGATTTGACAAAAATGCAAGGTGCAATTTTTTTAATGAAACAAAACGTTATAAAGAACTAATAGGGGAATTTAATTGTGGTCTGTGGCCTAAGAGGTGAATTCAGGAAATATTGAATTTGTACTTTGACAACTTCCCTGAATGATCTATTGGTATTAATTTGTCAAACTACATGAGAATAAATGATTTCCACTTTTATTTGATAGAAATTTTGTAAAAAAGTGACATTTCAGCCTACATGCCCAAAATTGAACTTTTTCAGTTGTTTCAATATTTTTACAAAAGTAGCATGCTTACTTTCTCTCTGACAGATTTTTCTGGTTTTCTATTTGTGTTTGTGGTATCTAATGTAGATGTTTAACTCATTTTTGAACACTGAACACAAAAAAAAGTAGATAAAAATCAGAATAAGAGTGCAAAATGTGCTGCTTTAATGGTCTTAGTCTAACGGTCAGTATGAAGCAAGTGAAAAATGAGGTTCTATGCACATACAAGTTGAATTCCTTTTAGCAGATTTCACTGAATCTGTATCAAAAGCACTTATTACTGGTTGTTTGACCTTGTCTGTTTCACAAACTTCCTTTATTTTCTTTTGTTTGATAGCTAGTGGTTAAAATATTGGCCTTTTGAGGCTGAAATTTCATGCCGGTTTTAAAAAGTAAAGTAAATAACTTTGCATCAAATCATACTGTCTACATATATAGTTGAAAGTGACAGTCATGTTACATCCAGGCTCCATGTTTTATCATATCTAAACAAAGATTTGAGCAAAAAGAAGCATATCTCTATCTACCATATCATTTATATGCTTTTTAATATGCAAATGTGGGGAACGACCTAAATTGACAACCTGTTTTTTTTAAGCTTGACATTGCTGAAGACCATTTTATTCACATGTGTTATGCTATTTGAAACTTATGTTTCCATTAAAAGTACATTTATAACATGTAAAAGGTGTTTTTATAACTTAACAACTTCAGAAAATTGTGGTAAGTGAAAAATATTACATTTCATATAAGGCTTCGATTCATTTGAAAACCTCTATTTTTTGGCACAGGCTCATATAAAATTTACTTCTGGCCATTTTTCATAAGTCTGAAACATGAAGTATGCTATCTGTTGCTTTTAATAGGTGATAACTTATACATAGAAACATTAAAAAATGTAAGTTTTGGTATATTTTGGTTTTTAGAAGCCCAAATTTGATAGTTGAAATTGTTCTAATTCAACGCCACAATTCAGCACCCAAAGTTCAGATATAAAAAATGCCACATTTTTTATAATTGGTATCATATGGCTTTGAAACTTTGTAAACTGTTTTATAATACACTAAGCTTAAATCATGCCAAGTTTTATTAGAATTGGTCAAGTTTTAGACCCCTAATAGGCCCAAGACCACAATTAATGATCCCGCTTTTCGTTGTCCACGAATATAGTTCCTTTTAATTAGAGTGTATTTTTTCTTAATTTTTTTTCTTTCCCTTCCTCACTCATTTCTTAGTTTTTTTTGGGTGGAAATAAAAGAAGAGAGATGAAATAATCTTTTGGATGTTGTATTTTAACTGATTTTGATATGGAAAGAGTGATTAGGCCAGGTGCAAAAAGGTGATATTTACAGTTTTCGGAACATCTCTTGACTTGTCCATAGGGGTATGGATGTGTATTGGCTAAATTTGTAAGAGTCATTGGTTCAATCTTTCTGAATTTTGGATATATTTTTGGACTAGTACTATACATTATACACACAAAAGATTTGACAAAAATGCAAGGTGCAATTTTTTTAATGAAACAAAACGTTATAAAGAACTAATAGGGGAATTTAATTGTGGTCTGTGGCCTAAGAGGTGAATTCAGGAAATATTGAATTTGTACTTTGACAACTTCCCTGAATGATCTATTGGTATTAATTTGTCAAACTACATGAGAATAAATGATTTCCACTTTTATTTGATAGAAATTTTGTAAAAAAGTGACATTTCAGCCTACATGCCCAAAATTGAACTTTTTCAGTTGTTTCAATATTTTTACAAAAGTAGCATGCTTACTTTCTCTCTGACAGATTTTTCTGGTTTTCTATTTGTGTTTGTGGTATCTAATGTAGATGTTTAACTCATTTTTGAACACTGAACACAAAAAAAAGTAGATAAAAATCAGAATAAGAGTGCAAAATGTGCTGCTTTAATGGTCTTAGTCTAACGGTCAGTATGAAGCAAGTGAAAAATGAGGTTCTATGCACATACAAGTTGAATTCCTTTTAGCAGATTTCACTGAATCTGTATCAAAAGCACTTATTACTGGTTGTTTGACCTTGTCTGTTTCACAAACTTCCTTTATTTTCTTTTGTTTGATAGCTAGTGGTTAAAATATTGGCCTTTTGAGGCTGAAATTTCATGCCGGTTTTAAAAAGTAAAGTAAATAACTTTGCATCAAATCATACTGTCTACATATATAGTTGAAAGTGACAGTCATGTTACATCCAGGCTCCATGTTTTATCATATCTAAACAAAGATTTGAGCAAAAAGAAGCATATCTCTATCTACCATATCATTTATATGCTTTTTAATATGCAAATGTGGGGAACGACCTAAATTGACAACCTGTTTTTTTTAAGCTTGACATTGCTGAAGACCATTTTATTCACATGTGTTATGCTATTTGAAACTTATGTTTCCATTAAAAGTACATTTATAACATGTAAAAGGTGTTTTTATAACTTAACAACTTCAGAAAATTGTGGTAAGTGAAAAATATTACATTTCATATAAGGCTTCGATTCATTTGAAAACCTCTATTTTTTGGCACAGGCTCATATAAAATTTACTTCTGGCCATTTTTCATAAGTCTGAAACATGAAGTATGCTATCTGTTGCTTTTAATAGGTGATAACTTATACATAGAAACATTAAAAAATGTAAGTTTTGGTATATTTTGGTTTTTAGAAGCCCAAATTTGATAGTTGAAATTGTTCTAATTCAACGCCACAATTCAGCACCCAAAGTTCAGATATAAAAAATGCCACATTTTTTATAATTGGTATCATATGGCTTTGAAACTTTGTAAACTGTTTTATAATACACTAAGCTTAAATCATGCCAAGTTTTATTAGAATTGGTCAAGTTTTAGACCCCTAATAGGCCCAAGACCACAATTAATGATCCCGCTTTTCGTTGTCCACGAATATAGTTCCTTTTAATTAGAGTGTATTTTTTCTTAATTTTTTTTCTTTCCCTTCCTCACTCATTTCTTAGTTTTTTTTGGGTGGAAATAAAAGAAGAGAGATGAAATAATCTTTTGGATGTTGTATTTTAACTGATTTTGATATGGAAAGAGTGATTAGGCCAGGTGCAAAAAGGTGATATTTACAGTTTTCGGAACATCTCTTGACTTGTCCATAGGGGTATGGATGTGTATTGGCTAAATTTGTAAGAGTCATTGGTTCAATCTTTCTGAATTTTGGATATATTTTTGGACTAGTACTATACATTATACACACAAAAGATTTGACAAAAATGCAAGGTGCAATTTTTTTAATGAAACAAAACGTTATAAAGAACTAATAGGGGAATTTAATTGTGGTCTGTGGCCTAAGAGGTGAATTCAGGAAATATTGAATTTGTACTTTGACAACTTCCCTGAATGATCTATTGGTATTAATTTGTCAAACTACATGAGAATAAATGATTTCCACTTTTATTTGATAGAAATTTTGTAAAAAAGTGACATTTCAGCCTACATGCCCAAAATTGAACTTTTTCAGTTGTTTCAATATTTTTACAAAAGTAGCATGCTTACTTTCTCTCTGACAGATTTTTCTGGTTTTCTATTTGTGTTTGTGGTATCTAATGTAGATGTTTAACTCATTTTTGAACACTGAACACAAAAAAAAGTAGATAAAAATCAGAATAAGAGTGCAAAATGTGCTGCTTTAATGGTCTTAGTCTAACGGTCAGTATGAAGCAAGTGAAAAATGAGGTTCTATGCACATACAAGTTGAATTCCTTTTAGCAGATTTCACTGAATCTGTATCAAAAGCACTTATTACTGGTTGTTTGACCTTGTCTGTTTCACAAACTTCCTTTATTTTCTTTTGTTTGATAGCTAGTGGTTAAAATATTGGCCTTTTGAGGCTGAAATTTCATGCCGGTTTTAAAAAGTAAAGTAAATAACTTTGCATCAAATCATACTGTCTACATATATAGTTGAAAGTGACAGTCATGTTACATCCAGGCTCCATGTTTTATCATATCTAAACAAAGATTTGAGCAAAAAGAAGCATATCTCTATCTACCATATCATTTATATGCTTTTTAATATGCAAATGTGGGGAACGACCTAAATTGACAACCTGTTTTTTTTAAGCTTGACATTGCTGAAGACCATTTTATTCACATGTGTTATGCTATTTGAAACTTATGTTTCCATTAAAAGTACATTTATAACATGTAAAAGGTGTTTTTATAACTTAACAACTTCAGAAAATTGTGGTAAGTGAAAAATATTACATTTCATATAAGGCTTCGATTCATTTGAAAACCTCTATTTTTTGGCACAGGCTCATATAAAATTTACTTCTGGCCATTTTTCATAAGTCTGAAACATGAAGTATGCTATCTGTTGCTTTTAATAGGTGATAACTTATACATAGAAACATTAAAAAATGTAAGTTTTGGTATATTTTGGTTTTTAGAAGCCCAAATTTGATAGTTGAAATTGTTCTAATTCAACGCCACAATTCAGCACCCAAAGTTCAGATATAAAAAATGCCACATTTTTTATAATTGGTATCATATGGCTTTGAAACTTTGTAAACTGTTTTATAATACACTAAGCTTAAATCATGCCAAGTTTTATTAGAATTGGTCAAGTTTTAGACCCCTAATAGGCCCAAGACCACAATTAATGATCCCGCTTTTCGTTGTCCACGAATATAGTTCCTTTTAATTAGAGTGTATTTTTTCTTAATTTTTTTTCTTTCCCTTCCTCACTCATTTCTTAGTTTTTTTTGGGTGGAAATAAAAGAAGAGAGATGAAATAATCTTTTGGATGTTGTATTTTAACTGATTTTGATATGGAAAGAGTGATTAGGCCAGGTGCAAAAAGGTGATATTTACAGTTTTCGGAACATCTCTTGACTTGTCCATAGGGGTATGGATGTGTATTGGCTAAATTTGTAAGAGTCATTGGTTCAATCTTTCTGAATTTTGGATATATTTTTGGACTAGTACTATACATTATACACACAAAAGATTTGACAAAAATGCAAGGTGCAATTTTTTTAATGAAACAAAACGTTATAAAGAACTAATAGGGGAATTTAATTGTGGTCTGTGGCCTAAGAGGTGAATTCAGGAAATATTGAATTTGTACTTTGACAACTTCCCTGAATGATCTATTGGTATTAATTTGTCAAACTACATGAGAATAAATGATTTCCACTTTTATTTGATAGAAATTTTGTAAAAAAGTGACATTTCAGCCTACATGCCCAAAATTGAACTTTTTCAGTTGTTTCAATATTTTTACAAAAGTAGCATGCTTACTTTCTCTCTGACAGATTTTTCTGGTTTTCTATTTGTGTTTGTGGTATCTAATGTAGATGTTTAACTCATTTTTGAACACTGAACACAAAAAAAAGTAGATAAAAATCAGAATAAGAGTGCAAAATGTGCTGCTTTAATGGTCTTAGTCTAACGGTCAGTATGAAGCAAGTGAAAAATGAGGTTCTATGCACATACAAGTTGAATTCCTTTTAGCAGATTTCACTGAATCTGTATCAAAAGCACTTATTACTGGTTGTTTGACCTTGTCTGTTTCACAAACTTCCTTTATTTTCTTTTGTTTGATAGCTAGTGGTTAAAATATTGGCCTTTTGAGGCTGAAATTTCATGCCGGTTTTAAAAAGTAAAGTAAATAACTTTGCATCAAATCATACTGTCTACATATATAGTTGAAAGTGACAGTCATGTTACATCCAGGCTCCATGTTTTATCATATCTAAACAAAGATTTGAGCAAAAAGAAGCATATCTCTATCTACCATATCATTTATATGCTTTTTAATATGCAAATGTGGGGAACGACCTAAATTGACAACCTGTTTTTTTTAAGCTTGACATTGCTGAAGACCATTTTATTCACATGTGTTATGCTATTTGAAACTTATGTTTCCATTAAAAGTACATTTATAACATGTAAAAGGTGTTTTTATAACTTAACAACTTCAGAAAATTGTGGTAAGTGAAAAATATTACATTTCATATAAGGCTTCGATTCATTTGAAAACCTCTATTTTTTGGCACAGGCTCATATAAAATTTACTTCTGGCCATTTTTCATAAGTCTGAAACATGAAGTATGCTATCTGTTGCTTTTAATAGGTGATAACTTATACATAGAAACATTAAAAAATGTAAGTTTTGGTATATTTTGGTTTTTAGAAGCCCAAATTTGATAGTTGAAATTGTTCTAATTCAACGCCACAATTCAGCACCCAAAGTTCAGATATAAAAAATGCCACATTTTTTATAATTGGTATCATATGGCTTTGAAACTTTGTAAACTGTTTTATAATACACTAAGCTTAAATCATGCCAAGTTTTATTAGAATTGGTCAAGTTTTAGACCCCTAATAGGCCCAAGACCACAATTAATGATCCCGCTTTTCGTTGTCCACGAATATAGTTCCTTTTAATTAGAGTGTATTTTTTCTTAATTTTTTTTCTTTCCCTTCCTCACTCATTTCTTAGTTTTTTTTGGGTGGAAATAAAAGAAGAGAGATGAAATAATCTTTTGGATGTTGTATTTTAACTGATTTTGATATGGAAAGAGTGATTAGGCCAGGTGCAAAAAGGTGATATTTACAGTTTTCGGAACATCTCTTGACTTGTCCATAGGGGTATGGATGTGTATTGGCTAAATTTGTAAGAGTCATTGGTTCAATCTTTCTGAATTTTGGATATATTTTTGGACTAGTACTATACATTATACACACAAAAGATTTGACAAAAATGCAAGGTGCAATTTTTTTAATGAAACAAAACGTTATAAAGAACTAATAGGGGAATTTAATTGTGGTCTGTGGCCTAAGAGGTGAATTCAGGAAATATTGAATTTGTACTTTGACAACTTCCCTGAATGATCTATTGGTATTAATTTGTCAAACTACATGAGAATAAATGATTTCCACTTTTATTTGATAGAAATTTTGTAAAAAAGTGACATTTCAGCCTACATGCCCAAAATTGAACTTTTTCAGTTGTTTCAATATTTTTACAAAAGTAGCATGCTTACTTTCTCTCTGACAGATTTTTCTGGTTTTCTATTTGTGTTTGTGGTATCTAATGTAGATGTTTAACTCATTTTTGAACACTGAACACAAAAAAAAGTAGATAAAAATCAGAATAAGAGTGCAAAATGTGCTGCTTTAATGGTCTTAGTCTAACGGTCAGTATGAAGCAAGTGAAAAATGAGGTTCTATGCACATACAAGTTGAATTCCTTTTAGCAGATTTCACTGAATCTGTATCAAAAGCACTTATTACTGGTTGTTTGACCTTGTCTGTTTCACAAACTTCCTTTATTTTCTTTTGTTTGATAGCTAGTGGTTAAAATATTGGCCTTTTGAGGCTGAAATTTCATGCCGGTTTTAAAAAGTAAAGTAAATAACTTTGCATCAAATCATACTGTCTACATATATAGTTGAAAGTGACAGTCATGTTACATCCAGGCTCCATGTTTTATCATATCTAAACAAAGATTTGAGCAAAAAGAAGCATATCTCTATCTACCATATCATTTATATGCTTTTTAATATGCAAATGTGGGGAACGACCTAAATTGACAACCTGTTTTTTTTAAGCTTGACATTGCTGAAGACCATTTTATTCACATGTGTTATGCTATTTGAAACTTATGTTTCCATTAAAAGTACATTTATAACATGTAAAAGGTGTTTTTATAACTTAACAACTTCAGAAAATTGTGGTAAGTGAAAAATATTACATTTCATATAAGGCTTCGATTCATTTGAAAACCTCTATTTTTTGGCACAGGCTCATATAAAATTTACTTCTGGCCATTTTTCATAAGTCTGAAACATGAAGTATGCTATCTGTTGCTTTTAATAGGTGATAACTTATACATAGAAACATTAAAAAATGTAAGTTTTGGTATATTTTGGTTTTTAGAAGCCCAAATTTGATAGTTGAAATTGTTCTAATTCAACGCCACAATTCAGCACCCAAAGTTCAGATATAAAAAATGCCACATTTTTTATAATTGGTATCATATGGCTTTGAAACTTTGTAAACTGTTTTATAATACACTAAGCTTAAATCATGCCAAGTTTTATTAGAATTGGTCAAGTTTTAGACCCCTAATAGGCCCAAGACCACAATTAATGATCCCGCTTTTCGTTGTCCACGAATATAGTTCCTTTTAATTAGAGTGTATTTTTTCTTAATTTTTTTTCTTTCCCTTCCTCACTCATTTCTTAGTTTTTTTTGGGTGGAAATAAAAGAAGAGAGATGAAATAATCTTTTGGATGTTGTATTTTAACTGATTTTGATATGGAAAGAGTGATTAGGCCAGGTGCAAAAAGGTGATATTTACAGTTTTCGGAACATCTCTTGACTTGTCCATAGGGGTATGGATGTGTATTGGCTAAATTTGTAAGAGTCATTGGTTCAATCTTTCTGAATTTTGGATATATTTTTGGACTAGTACTATACATTATACACACAAAAGATTTGACAAAAATGCAAGGTGCAATTTTTTTAATGAAACAAAACGTTATAAAGAACTAATAGGGGAATTTAATTGTGGTCTGTGGCCTAAGAGGTGAATTCAGGAAATATTGAATTTGTACTTTGACAACTTCCCTGAATGATCTATTGGTATTAATTTGTCAAACTACATGAGAATAAATGATTTCCACTTTTATTTGATAGAAATTTTGTAAAAAAGTGACATTTCAGCCTACATGCCCAAAATTGAACTTTTTCAGTTGTTTCAATATTTTTACAAAAGTAGCATGCTTACTTTCTCTCTGACAGATTTTTCTGGTTTTCTATTTGTGTTTGTGGTATCTAATGTAGATGTTTAACTCATTTTTGAACACTGAACACAAAAAAAAGTAGATAAAAATCAGAATAAGAGTGCAAAATGTGCTGCTTTAATGGTCTTAGTCTAACGGTCAGTATGAAGCAAGTGAAAAATGAGGTTCTATGCACATACAAGTTGAATTCCTTTTAGCAGATTTCACTGAATCTGTATCAAAAGCACTTATTACTGGTTGTTTGACCTTGTCTGTTTCACAAACTTCCTTTATTTTCTTTTGTTTGATAGCTAGTGGTTAAAATATTGGCCTTTTGAGGCTGAAATTTCATGCCGGTTTTAAAAAGTAAAGTAAATAACTTTGCATCAAATCATACTGTCTACATATATAGTTGAAAGTGACAGTCATGTTACATCCAGGCTCCATGTTTTATCATATCTAAACAAAGATTTGAGCAAAAAGAAGCATATCTCTATCTACCATATCATTTATATGCTTTTTAATATGCAAATGTGGGGAACGACCTAAATTGACAACCTGTTTTTTTTAAGCTTGACATTGCTGAAGACCATTTTATTCACATGTGTTATGCTATTTGAAACTTATGTTTCCATTAAAAGTACATTTATAACATGTAAAAGGTGTTTTTATAACTTAACAACTTCAGAAAATTGTGGTAAGTGAAAAATATTACATTTCATATAAGGCTTCGATTCATTTGAAAACCTCTATTTTTTGGCACAGGCTCATATAAAATTTACTTCTGGCCATTTTTCATAAGTCTGAAACATGAAGTATGCTATCTGTTGCTTTTAATAGGTGATAACTTATACATAGAAACATTAAAAAATGTAAGTTTTGGTATATTTTGGTTTTTAGAAGCCCAAATTTGATAGTTGAAATTGTTCTAATTCAACGCCACAATTCAGCACCCAAAGTTCAGATATAAAAAATGCCACATTTTTTATAATTGGTATCATATGGCTTTGAAACTTTGTAAACTGTTTTATAATACACTAAGCTTAAATCATGCCAAGTTTTATTAGAATTGGTCAAGTTTTAGACCCCTAATAGGCCCAAGACCACAATTAATGATCCCGCTTTTCGTTGTCCACGAATATAGTTCCTTTTAATTAGAGTGTATTTTTTCTTAATTTTTTTTCTTTCCCTTCCTCACTCATTTCTTAGTTTTTTTTGGGTGGAAATAAAAGAAGAGAGATGAAATAATCTTTTGGATGTTGTATTTTAACTGATTTTGATATGGAAAGAGTGATTAGGCCAGGTGCAAAAAGGTGATATTTACAGTTTTCGGAACATCTCTTGACTTGTCCATAGGGGTATGGATGTGTATTGGCTAAATTTGTAAGAGTCATTGGTTCAATCTTTCTGAATTTTGGATATATTTTTGGACTAGTACTATACATTATACACACAAAAGATTTGACAAAAATGCAAGGTGCAATTTTTTTAATGAAACAAAACGTTATAAAGAACTAATAGGGGAATTTAATTGTGGTCTGTGGCCTAAGAGGTGAATTCAGGAAATATTGAATTTGTACTTTGACAACTTCCCTGAATGATCTATTGGTATTAATTTGTCAAACTACATGAGAATAAATGATTTCCACTTTTATTTGATAGAAATTTTGTAAAAAAGTGACATTTCAGCCTACATGCCCAAAATTGAACTTTTTCAGTTGTTTCAATATTTTTACAAAAGTAGCATGCTTACTTTCTCTCTGACAGATTTTTCTGGTTTTCTATTTGTGTTTGTGGTATCTAATGTAGATGTTTAACTCATTTTTGAACACTGAACACAAAAAAAAGTAGATAAAAATCAGAATAAGAGTGCAAAATGTGCTGCTTTAATGGTCTTAGTCTAACGGTCAGTATGAAGCAAGTGAAAAATGAGGTTCTATGCACATACAAGTTGAATTCCTTTTAGCAGATTTCACTGAATCTGTATCAAAAGCACTTATTACTGGTTGTTTGACCTTGTCTGTTTCACAAACTTCCTTTATTTTCTTTTGTTTGATAGCTAGTGGTTAAAATATTGGCCTTTTGAGGCTGAAATTTCATGCCGGTTTTAAAAAGTAAAGTAAATAACTTTGCATCAAATCATACTGTCTACATATATAGTTGAAAGTGACAGTCATGTTACATCCAGGCTCCATGTTTTATCATATCTAAACAAAGATTTGAGCAAAAAGAAGCATATCTCTATCTACCATATCATTTATATGCTTTTTAATATGCAAATGTGGGGAACGACCTAAATTGACAACCTGTTTTTTTTAAGCTTGACATTGCTGAAGACCATTTTATTCACATGTGTTATGCTATTTGAAACTTATGTTTCCATTAAAAGTACATTTATAACATGTAAAAGGTGTTTTTATAACTTAACAACTTCAGAAAATTGTGGTAAGTGAAAAATATTACATTTCATATAAGGCTTCGATTCATTTGAAAACCTCTATTTTTTGGCACAGGCTCATATAAAATTTACTTCTGGCCATTTTTCATAAGTCTGAAACATGAAGTATGCTATCTGTTGCTTTTAATAGGTGATAACTTATACATAGAAACATTAAAAAATGTAAGTTTTGGTATATTTTGGTTTTTAGAAGCCCAAATTTGATAGTTGAAATTGTTCTAATTCAACGCCACAATTCAGCACCCAAAGTTCAGATATAAAAAATGCCACATTTTTTATAATTGGTATCATATGGCTTTGAAACTTTGTAAACTGTTTTATAATACACTAAGCTTAAATCATGCCAAGTTTTATTAGAATTGGTCAAGTTTTAGACCCCTAATAGGCCCAAGACCACAATTAATGATCCCGCTTTTCGTTGTCCATGAATATAGTTCCTTTTAATTAGAGTGTATTTTTTCTTAATTTTTTTTCTTTCCCTTCCTCACTCATTTCTTAGTTTTTTTTGGGTGGAAATAAAAGAAGAGAGATGAAATAATCTTTTGGATGTTGTATTTTAACTGATTTTGATATGGAAAGAGTGATTAGGCCAGGTGCAAAAAGGTGATATTTACAGTTTTCGGAACATCTCTTGACTTGTCCATAGGGGTATGGATGTGTATTGGCTAAATTTGTAAGAGTCATTGGTTCAATCTTTCTGAATTTTGGATATATTTTTGGACTAGTACTATACATTATACACACAAAAGATTTGACAAAAATGCAAGGTGCAATTTTTTTAATGAAACAAAACGTTATAAAGAACTAATAGGGGAATTTAATTGTGGTCTGTGGCCTAAGAGGTGAATTCAGGAAATATTGAATTTGTACTTTGACAACTTCCCTGAATGATCTATTGGTATTAATTTGTCAAACTACATGAGAATAAATGATTTCCACTTTTATTTGATAGAAATTTTGTAAAAAAGTGACATTTCAGCCTACATGCCCAAAATTGAA
This sequence comes from Mytilus californianus, assembly GCF_021869535.1. Taxonomy (NCBI): domain Eukaryota; kingdom Metazoa; phylum Mollusca; class Bivalvia; order Mytilida; family Mytilidae; genus Mytilus; species Mytilus californianus. The sequence continues at coordinate 4,452,122 of NW_026262581.1, forward strand.
CTTTTTCAGTTGTTTCAATATTTTTACAAAAGTAGCATGCTTACTTTCTCTCTGACAGATTTTTCTGGTTTTCTATTTGTGTTTGTGGTATCTAATGTAGATGTTTAACTCATTTTTGAACACTGAACACAAAAAAAAGTAGATAAAAATCAGAATAAGAGTGCAAAATGTGCTGCTTTAATGGTCTTAGTCTAACGGTCAGTATGAAGCAAGTGAAAAATGAGGTTCTATGCACATACAAGTTGAATTCCTTTTAGCAGATTTCACTGAATCTGTATCAAAAGCACTTATTACTGGTTGTTTGACCTTGTCTGTTTCACAAACTTCCTTTATTTTCTTTTGTTTGATAGCTAGTGGTTAAAATATTGGCCTTTTGAGGCTGAAATTTCATGCCGGTTTTAAAAAGTAAAGTAAATAACTTTGCATCAAATCATACTGTCTACATATATAGTTGAAAGTGACAGTCATGTTACATCCAGGCTCCATGTTTTATCATATCTAAACAAAGATTTGAGCAAAAAGAAGCATATCTCTATCTACCATATCATTTATATGCTTTTTAATATGCAAATGTGGGGAACGACCTAAATTGACAACCTGTTTTTTTTAAGCTTGACATTGCTGAAGACCATTTTATTCACATGTGTTATGCTATTTGAAACTTATGTTTCCATTAAAAGTACATTTATAACATGTAAAAGGTGTTTTTATAACTTAACAACTTCAGAAAATTGTGGTAAGTGAAAAATATTACATTTCATATAAGGCTTCGATTCATTTGAAAACCTCTATTTTTTGGCACAGGCTCATATAAAATTTACTTCTGGCCATTTTTCATAAGTCTGAAACATGAAGTATGCTATCTGTTGCTTTTAATAGGTGATAACTTATACATAGAAACATTAAAAAATGTAAGTTTTGGTATATTTTGGTTTTTAGAAGCCCAAATTTGATAGTTGAAATTGTTCTAATTCAACGCCACAATTCAGCACCCAAAGTTCAGATATAAAAAATGCCACATTTTTTATAATTGGTATCATATGGCTTTGAAACTTTGTAAACTGTTTTATAATACACTAAGCTTAAATCATGCCAAGTTTTATTAGAATTGGTCAAGTTTTAGACCCCTAATAGGCCCAAGACCACAATTAATGATCCCGCTTTTCGTTGTCCACGAATATAGTTCCTTTTAATTAGAGTGTATTTTTTCTTAATTTTTTTTCTTTCCCTTCCTCACTCATTTCTTAGTTTTTTTTGGGTGGAAATAAAAGAAGAGAGATGAAATAATCTTTTGGATGTTGTATTTTAACTGATTTTGATATGGAAAGAGTGATTAGGCCAGGTGCAAAAAGGTGATATTTACAGTTTTCGGAACATCTCTTGACTTGTCCATAGGGGTATGGATGTGTATTGGCTAAATTTGTAAGAGTCATTGGTTCAATCTTTCTGAATTTTGGATATATTTTTGGACTAGTACTATACATTATACACACAAAAGATTTGACAAAAATGCAAGGTGCAATTTTTTTAATGAAACAAAACGTTATAAAGAACTAATAGGGGAATTTAATTGTGGTCTGTGGCCTAAGAGGTGAATTCAGGAAATATTGAATTTGTACTTTGACAACTTCCCTGAATGATCTATTGGTATTAATTTGTCAAACTACATGAGAATAAATGATTTCCACTTTTATTTGATAGAAATTTTGTAAAAAAGTGACATTTCAGCCTACATGCCCAAAATTGAACTTTTTCAGTTGTTTCAATATTTTTACAAAAGTAGCATGCTTACTTTCTCTCTGACAGATTTTTCTGGTTTTCTATTTGTGTTTGTGGTATCTAATGTAGATGTTTAACTCATTTTTGAACACTGAACACAAAAAAAAGTAGATAAAAATCAGAATAAGAGTGCAAAATGTGCTGCTTTAATGGTCTTAGTCTAACGGTCAGTATGAAGCAAGTGAAAAATGAGGTTCTATGCACATACAAGTTGAATTCCTTTTAGCAGATTTCACTGAATCTGTATCAAAAGCACTTATTACTGGTTGTTTGACCTTGTCTGTTTCACAAACTTCCTTTATTTTCTTTTGTTTGATAGCTAGTGGTTAAAATATTGGCCTTTTGAGGCTGAAATTTCATGCCGGTTTTAAAAAGTAAAGTAAATAACTTTGCATCAAATCATACTGTCTACATATATAGTTGAAAGTGACAGTCATGTTACATCCAGGCTCCATGTTTTATCATATCTAAACAAAGATTTGAGCAAAAAGAAGCATATCTCTATCTACCATATCATTTATATGCTTTTTAATATGCAAATGTGGGGAACGACCTAAATTGACAACCTGTTTTTTTTAAGCTTGACATTGCTGAAGACCATTTTATTCACATGTGTTATGCTATTTGAAACTTATGTTTCCATTAAAAGTACATTTATAACATGTAAAAGGTGTTTTTATAACTTAACAACTTCAGAAAATTGTGGTAAGTGAAAAATATTACATTTCATATAAGGCTTCGATTCATTTGAAAACCTCTATTTTTTGGCACAGGCTCATATAAAATTTACTTCTGGCCATTTTTCATAAGTCTGAAACATGAAGTATGCTATCTGTTGCTTTTAATAGGTGATAACTTATACATAGAAACATTAAAAAATGTAAGTTTTGGTATATTTTGGTTTTTAGAAGCCCAAATTTGATAGTTGAAATTGTTCTAATTCAACGCCACAATTCAGCACCCAAAGTTCAGATATAAAAAATGCCACATTTTTTATAATTGGTATCATATGGCTTTGAAACTTTGTAAACTGTTTTATAATACACTAAGCTTAAATCATGCCAAGTTTTATTAGAATTGGTCAAGTTTTAGACCCCTAATAGGCCCAAGACCACAATTAATGATCCCGCTTTTCGTTGTCCACGAATATAGTTCCTTTTAATTAGAGTGTATTTTTTCTTAATTTTTTTTCTTTCCCTTCCTCACTCATTTCTTAGTTTTTTTTGGGTGGAAATAAAAGAAGAGAGATGAAATAATCTTTTGGATGTTGTATTTTAACTGATTTTGATATGGAAAGAGTGATTAGGCCAGGTGCAAAAAGGTGATATTTACAGTTTTCGGAACATCTCTTGACTTGTCCATAGGGGTATGGATGTGTATTGGCTAAATTTGTAAGAGTCATTGGTTCAATCTTTCTGAATTTTGGATATATTTTTGGACTAGTACTATACATTATACACACAAAAGATTTGACAAAAATGCAAGGTGCAATTTTTTTAATGAAACAAAACGTTATAAAGAACTAATAGGGGAATTTAATTGTGGTCTGTGGCCTAAGAGGTGAATTCAGGAAATATTGAATTTGTACTTTGACAACTTCCCTGAATGATCTATTGGTATTAATTTGTCAAACTACATGAGAATAAATGATTTCCACTTTTATTTGATAGAAATTTTGTAAAAAAGTGACATTTCAGCCTACATGCCCAAAATTGAACTTTTTCAGTTGTTTCAATATTTTTACAAAAGTAGCATGCTTACTTTCTCTCTGACAGATTTTTCTGGTTTTCTATTTGTGTTTGTGGTATCTAATGTAGATGTTTAACTCATTTTTGAACACTGAACACAAAAAAAAGTAGATAAAAATCAGAATAAGAGTGCAAAATGTGCTGCTTTAATGGTCTTAGTCTAACGGTCAGTATGAAGCAAGTGAAAAATGAGGTTCTATGCACATACAAGTTGAATTCCTTTTAGCAGATTTCACTGAATCTGTATCAAAAGCACTTATTACTGGTTGTTTGACCTTGTCTGTTTCACAAACTTCCTTTATTTTCTTTTGTTTGATAGCTAGTGGTTAAAATATTGGCCTTTTGAGGCTGAAATTTCATGCCGGTTTTAAAAAGTAAAGTAAATAACTTTGCATCAAATCATACTGTCTACATATATAGTTGAAAGTGACAGTCATGTTACATCCAGGCTCCATGTTTTATCATATCTAAACAAAGATTTGAGCAAAAAGAAGCATATCTCTATCTACCATATCATTTATATGCTTTTTAATATGCAAATGTGGGGAACGACCTAAATTGACAACCTGTTTTTTTTAAGCTTGACATTGCTGAAGACCATTTTATTCACATGTGTTATGCTATTTGAAACTTATGTTTCCATTAAAAGTACATTTATAACATGTAAAAGGTGTTTTTATAACTTAACAACTTCAGAAAATTGTGGTAAGTGAAAAATATTACATTTCATATAAGGCTTCGATTCATTTGAAAACCTCTATTTTTTGGCACAGGCTCATATAAAATTTACTTCTGGCCATTTTTCATAAGTCTGAAACATGAAGTATGCTATCTGTTGCTTTTAATAGGTGATAACTTATACATAGAAACATTAAAAAATGTAAGTTTTGGTATATTTTGGTTTTTAGAAGCCCAAATTTGATAGTTGAAATTGTTCTAATTCAACGCCACAATTCAGCACCCAAAGTTCAGATATAAAAAATGCCACATTTTTTATAATTGGTATCATATGGCTTTGAAACTTTGTAAACTGTTTTATAATACACTAAGCTTAAATCATGCCAAGTTTTATTAGAATTGGTCAAGTTTTAGACCCCTAATAGGCCCAAGACCACAATTAATGATCCCGCTTTTCGTTGTCCACGAATATAGTTCCTTTTAATTAGAGTGTATTTTTTCTTAATTTTTTTTCTTTCCCTTCCTCACTCATTTCTTAGTTTTTTTTGGGTGGAAATAAAAGAAGAGAGATGAAATAATCTTTTGGATGTTGTATTTTAACTGATTTTGATATGGAAAGAGTGATTAGGCCAGGTGCAAAAAGGTGATATTTACAGTTTTCGGAACATCTCTTGACTTGTCCATAGGGGTATGGATGTGTATTGGCTAAATTTGTAAGAGTCATTGGTTCAATCTTTCTGAATTTTGGATATATTTTTGGACTAGTACTATACATTATACACACAAAAGATTTGACAAAAATGCAAGGTGCAATTTTTTTAATGAAACAAAACGTTATAAAGAACTAATAGGGGAATTTAATTGTGGTCTGTGGCCTAAGAGGTGAATTCAGGAAATATTGAATTTGTACTTTGACAACTTCCCTGAATGATCTATTGGTATTAATTTGTCAAACTACATGAGAATAAATGATTTCCACTTTTATTTGATAGAAATTTTGTAAAAAAGTGACATTTCAGCCTACATGCCCAAAATTGAACTTTTTCAGTTGTTTCAATATTTTTACAAAAGTAGCATGCTTACTTTCTCTCTGACAGATTTTTCTGGTTTTCTATTTGTGTTTGTGGTATCTAATGTAGATGTTTAACTCATTTTTGAACACTGAACACAAAAAAAAGTAGATAAAAATCAGAATAAGAGTGCAAAATGTGCTGCTTTAATGGTCTTAGTCTAACGGTCAGTATGAAGCAAGTGAAAAATGAGGTTCTATGCACATACAAGTTGAATTCCTTTTAGCAGATTTCACTGAATCTGTATCAAAAGCACTTATTACTGGTTGTTTGACCTTGTCTGTTTCACAAACTTCCTTTATTTTCTTTTGTTTGATAGCTAGTGGTTAAAATATTGGCCTTTTGAGGCTGAAATTTCATGCCGGTTTTAAAAAGTAAAGTAAATAACTTTGCATCAAATCATACTGTCTACATATATAGTTGAAAGTGACAGTCATGTTACATCCAGGCTCCATGTTTTATCATATCTAAACAAAGATTTGAGCAAAAAGAAGCATATCTCTATCTACCATATCATTTATATGCTTTTTAATATGCAAATGTGGGGAACGACCTAAATTGACAACCTGTTTTTTTTAAGCTTGACATTGCTGAAGACCATTTTATTCACATGTGTTATGCTATTTGAAACTTATGTTTCCATTAAAAGTACATTTATAACATGTAAAAGGTGTTTTTATAACTTAACAACTTCAGAAAATTGTGGTAAGTGAAAAATATTACATTTCATATAAGGCTTCGATTCATTTGAAAACCTCTATTTTTTGGCACAGGCTCATATAAAATTTACTTCTGGCCATTTTTCATAAGTCTGAAACATGAAGTATGCTATCTGTTGCTTTTAATAGGTGATAACTTATACATAGAAACATTAAAAAATGTAAGTTTTGGTATATTTTGGTTTTTAGAAGCCCAAATTTGATAGTTGAAATTGTTCTAATTCAACGCCACAATTCAGCACCCAAAGTTCAGATATAAAAAATGCCACATTTTTTATAATTGGTATCATATGGCTTTGAAACTTTGTAAACTGTTTTATAATACACTAAGCTTAAATCATGCCAAGTTTTATTAGAATTGGTCAAGTTTTAGACCCCTAATAGGCCCAAGACCACAATTAATGATCCCGCTTTTCGTTGTCCACGAATATAGTTCCTTTTAATTAGAGTGTATTTTTTCTTAATTTTTTTTCTTTCCCTTCCTCACTCATTTCTTAGTTTTTTTTGGGTGGAAATAAAAGAAGAGAGATGAAATAATCTTTTGGATGTTGTATTTTAACTGATTTTGATATGGAAAGAGTGATTAGGCCAGGTGCAAAAAGGTGATATTTACAGTTTTCGGAACATCTCTTGACTTGTCCATAGGGGTATGGATGTGTATTGGCTAAATTTGTAAGAGTCATTGGTTCAATCTTTCTGAATTTTGGATATATTTTTGGACTAGTACTATACATTATACACACAAAAGATTTGACAAAAATGCAAGGTGCAATTTTTTTAATGAAACAAAACGTTATAAAGAACTAATAGGGGAATTTAATTGTGGTCTGTGGCCTAAGAGGTGAATTCAGGAAATATTGAATTTGTACTTTGACAACTTCCCTGAATGATCTATTGGTATTAATTTGTCAAACTACATGAGAATAAATGATTTCCACTTTTATTTGATAGAAATTTTGTAAAAAAGTGACATTTCAGCCTACATGCCCAAAATTGAACTTTTTCAGTTGTTTCAATATTTTTACAAAAGTAGCATGCTTACTTTCTCTCTGACAGATTTTTCTGGTTTTCTATTTGTGTTTGTGGTATCTAATGTAGATGTTTAACTCATTTTTGAACACTGAACACAAAAAAAAGTAGATAAAAATCAGAATAAGAGTGCAAAATGTGCTGCTTTAATGGTCTTAGTCTAACGGTCAGTATGAAGCAAGTGAAAAATGAGGTTCTATGCACATACAAGTTGAATTCCTTTTAGCAGATTTCACTGAATCTGTATCAAAAGCACTTATTACTGGTTGTTTGACCTTGTCTGTTTCACAAACTTCCTTTATTTTCTTTTGTTTGATAGCTAGTGGTTAAAATATTGGCCTTTTGAGGCTGAAATTTCATGCCGGTTTTAAAAAGTAAAGTAAATAACTTTGCATCAAATCATACTGTCTACATATATAGTTGAAAGTGACAGTCATGTTACATCCAGGCTCCATGTTTTATCATATCTAAACAAAGATTTGAGCAAAAAGAAGCATATCTCTATCTACCATATCATTTATATGCTTTTTAATATGCAAATGTGGGGAACGACCTAAATTGACAACCTGTTTTTTTTAAGCTTGACATTGCTGAAGACCATTTTATTCACATGTGTTATGCTATTTGAAACTTATGTTTCCATTAAAAGTACATTTATAACATGTAAAAGGTGTTTTTATAACTTAACAACTTCAGAAAATTGTGGTAAGTGAAAAATATTACATTTCATATAAGGCTTCGATTCATTTGAAAACCTCTATTTTTTGGCACAGGCTCATATAAAATTTACTTCTGGCCATTTTTCATAAGTCTGAAACATGAAGTATGCTATCTGTTGCTTTTAATAGGTGATAACTTATACATAGAAACATTAAAAAATGTAAGTTTTGGTATATTTTGGTTTTTAGAAGCCCAAATTTGATAGTTGAAATTGTTCTAATTCAACGCCACAATTCAGCACCCAAAGTTCAGATATAAAAAATGCCACATTTTTTATAATTGGTATCATATGGCTTTGAAACTTTGTAAACTGTTTTATAATACACTAAGCTTAAATCATGCCAAGTTTTATTAGAATTGGTCAAGTTTTAGACCCCTAATAGGCCCAAGACCACAATTAATGATCCCGCTTTTCGTTGTCCATGAATATAGTTCCTTTTAATTAGAGTGTATTTTTTCTTAATTTTTTTTCTTTCCCTTCCTCACTCATTTCTTAGTTTTTTTTGGGTGGAAATAAAAGAAGAGAGATGAAATAATCTTTTGGATGTTGTATTTTAACTGATTTTGATATGGAAAGAGTGATTAGGCCAGGTGCAAAAAGGTGATATTTACAGTTTTCGGAACATCTCTTGACTTGTCCATAGGGGTATGGATGTGTATTGGCTAAATTTGTAAGAGTCATTGGTTCAATCTTTCTGAATTTTGGATATATTTTTGGACTAGTACTATACATTATACACACAAAAGATTTGACAAAAATGCAAGGTGCAATTTTTTTAATGAAACAAAACGTTATAAAGAACTAATAGGGGAATTTAATTGTGGTCTGTGGCCTAAGAGGTGAATTCAGGAAATATTGAATTTGTACTTTGACAACTTCCCTGAATGATCTATTGGTATTAATTTGTCAAACTACATGAGAATAAATGATTTCCACTTTTATTTGATAGAAATTTTGTAAAAAAGTGACATTTCAGCCTACATGCCCAAAATTGAACTTTTTCAGTTGTTTCAATATTTTTACAAAAGTAGCATGCTTACTTTCTCTCTGACAGATTTTTCTGGTTTTCTATTTGTGTTTGTGGTATCTAATGTAGATGTTTAACTCATTTTTGAACACTGAACACAAAAAAAAGTAGATAAAAATCAGAATAAGAGTGCAAAATGTGCTGCTTTAATGGTCTTAGTCTAACGGTCAGTATGAAGCAAGTGAAAAATGAGGTTCTATGCACATACAAGTTGAATTCCTTTTAGCAGATTTCACTGAATCTGTATCAAAAGCACTTATTACTGGTTGTTTGACCTTGTCTGTTTCACAAACTTCCTTTATTTTCTTTTGTTTGATAGCTAGTGGTTAAAATATTGGCCTTTTGAGGCTGAAATTTCATGCCGGTTTTAAAAAGTAAAGTAAATAACTTTGCATCAAATCATACTGTCTACATATATAGTTGAAAGTGACAGTCATGTTACATCCAGGCTCCATGTTTTATCATATCTAAACAAAGATTTGAGCAAAAAGAAGCATATCTCTATCTACCATATCATTTATATGCTTTTTAATATGCAAATGTGGGGAACGACCTAAATTGACAACCTGTTTTTTTTAAGCTTGACATTGCTGAAGACCATTTTATTCACATGTGTTATGCTATTTGAAACTTATGTTTCCATTAAAAGTACATTTATAACATGTAAAAGGTGTTTTTATAACTTAACAACTTCAGAAAATTGTGGTAAGTGAAAAATATTACATTTCATATAAGGCTTCGATTCATTTGAAAACCTCTATTTTTTGGCACAGGCTCATATAAAATTTACTTCTGGCCATTTTTCATAAGTCTGAAACATGAAGTATGCTATCTGTTGCTTTTAATAGGTGATAACTTATACATAGAAACATTAAAAAATGTAAGTTTTGGTATATTTTGGTTTTTAGAAGCCCAAATTTGATAGTTGAAATTGTTCTAATTCAACGCCACAATTCAGCACCCAAAGTTCAGATATAAAAAATGCCACATTTTTTATAATTGGTATCATATGGCTTTGAAACTTTGTAAACTGTTTTATAATACACTAAGCTTAAATCATGCCAAGTTTTATTAGAATTGGTCAAGTTTTAGACCCCTAATAGGCCCAAGACCACAATTAATGATCCCGCTTTTCGTTGTCCACGAATATAGTTCCTTTTAATTAGAGTGTATTTTTTCTTAATTTTTTTTCTTTCCCTTCCTCACTCATTTCTTAGTTTTTTTTGGGTGGAAATAAAAGAAGAGAGATGAAATAATCTTTTGGATGTTGTATTTTAACTGATTTTGATATGGAAAGAGTGATTAGGCCAGGTGCAAAAAGGTGATATTTACAGTTTTCGGAACATCTCTTGACTTGTCCATAGGGGTATGGATGTGTATTGGCTAAATTTGTAAGAGTCATTGGTTCAATCTTTCTGAATTTTGGATATATTTTTGGACTAGTACTATACATTATACACACAAAAGATTTGACAAAAATGCAAGGTGCAATTTTTTTAATGAAACAAAACGTTATAAAGAACTAATAGGGGAATTTAATTGTGGTCTGTGGCCTAAGAGGTGAATTCAGGAAATATTGAATTTGTACTTTGACAACTTCCCTGAATGATCTATTGGTATTAATTTGTCAAACTACATGAGAATAAATGATTTCCACTTTTATTTGATAGAAATTTTGTAAAAAAGTGACATTTCAGCCTACATGCCCAAAATTGAACTTTTTCAGTTGTTTCAATATTTTTACAAAAGTAGCATGCTTACTTTCTCTCTGACAGATTTTTCTGGTTTTCTATTTGTGTTTGTGGTATCTAATGTAGATGTTTAACTCATTTTTGAACACTGAACACAAAAAAAAGTAGATAAAAATCAGAATAAGAGTGCAAAATGTGCTGCTTTAATGGTCTTAGTCTAACGGTCAGTATGAAGCAAGTGAAAAATGAGGTTCTATGCACATACAAGTTGAATTCCTTTTAGCAGATTTCACTGAATCTGTATCAAAAGCACTTATTACTGGTTGTTTGACCTTGTCTGTTTCACAAACTTCCTTTATTTTCTTTTGTTTGATAGCTAGTGGTTAAAATATTGGCCTTTTGAGGCTGAAATTTCATGCCGGTTTTAAAAAGTAAAGTAAATAACTTTGCATCAAATCATACTGTCTACATATATAGTTGAAAGTGACAGTCATGTTACATCCAGGCTCCATGTTTTATCATATCTAAACAAAGATTTGAGCAAAAAGAAGCATATCTCTATCTACCATATCATTTATATGCTTTTTAATATGCAAATGTGGGGAACGACCTAAATTGACAACCTGTTTTTTTTAAGCTTGACATTGCTGAAGACCATTTTATTCACATGTGTTATGCTATTTGAAACTTATGTTTCCATTAAAAGTACATTTATAACATGTAAAAGGTGTTTTTATAACTTAACAACTTCAGAAAATTGTGGTAAGTGAAAAATATTACATTTCATATAAGGCTTCGATTCATTTGAAAACCTCTATTTTTTGGCACAGGCTCATATAAAATTTACTTCTGGCCATTTTTCATAAGTCTGAAACATGAAGTATGCTATCTGTTGCTTTTAATAGGTGATAACTTATACATAGAAACATTAAAAAATGTAAGTTTTGGTATATTTTGGTTTTTAGAAGCCCAAATTTGATAGTTGAAATTGTTCTAATTCAACGCCACAATTCAGCACCCAAAGTTCAGATATAAAAAATGCCACATTTTTTATAATTGGTATCATATGGCTTTGAAACTTTGTAAACTGTTTTATAATACACTAAGCTTAAATCATGCCAAGTTTTATTAGAATTGGTCAAGTTTTAGACCCCTAATAGGCCCAAGACCACAATTAATGATCCCGCTTTTCGTTGTCCACGAATATAGTTCCTTTTAATTAGAGTGTATTTTTTCTTAATTTTTTTTCTTTCCCTTCTTCCTCACTCATTTCTTAGTTTTTTTTGGGTGGAAATAAAAGAAGAGAGATGAAATAATCTTTTGGATGTTGTATTTTAACTGATTTTGATATGGAAAGAGTGATTAGGCCAGGTGCAAAAAGGTGATATTTACAGTTTTCGGAACATCTCTTGACTTGTCCATAGGGGTATGGATGTGTATTGGCTAAATTTGTAAGAGTCATTGGTTCAATCTTTCTGAATTTTGGATATATTTTTGGACTAGTACTATACATTATACACACAAAAGATTTGACAAAAATGCAAGGTGCAATTTTTTTAATGAAACAAAACGTTATAAAGAACTAATAGGGGAATTTAATTGTGGTCTGTGGCCTAAGAGGTGAATTCAGGAAATATTGAATTTGTACTTTGACAACTTCCCTGAATGATCTATTGGTATTAATTTGTCAAACTACATGAGAATAAATGATTTCCACTTTTATTTGATAGAAATTTTGTAAAAAAGTGACATTTCAGCCTACATGCCCAAAATTGAACTTTTTCAGTTGTTTCAATATTTTTACAAAAGTAGCATGCTTACTTTCTCTCTGACAGATTTTTCTGGTTTTCTATTTGTGTTTGTGGTATCTAATGTAGATGTTTAACTCATTTTTGAACACTGAACACAAAAAAAAGTAGATAAAAATCAGAATAAGAGTGCAAAATGTGCTGCTTTAATGGTCTTAGTCTAACGGTCAGTATGAAGCAAGTGAAAAATGAGGTTCTATGCACATACAAGTTGAATTCCTTTTAGCAGATTTCACTGAATCTGTATCAAAAGCACTTATTACTGGTTGTTTGACCTTGTCTGTTTCACAAACTTCCTTTATTTTCTTTTGTTTGATAGCTAGTGGTTAAAATATTGGCCTTTTGAGGCTGAAATTTCATGCCGGTTTTAAAAAGTAAAGTAAATAACTTTGCATCAAATCATACTGTCTACATATATAGTTGAAAGTGACAGTCATGTTACATCCAGGCTCCATGTTTTATCATATCTAAACAAAGATTTGAGCAAAAAGAAGCATATCTCTATCTACCATATCATTTATATGCTTTTTAATATGCAAATGTGGGGAACGACCTAAATTGACAACCTGTTTTTTTTAAGCTTGACATTGCTGAAGACCATTTTATTCACATGTGTTATGCTATTTGAAACTTATGTTTCCATTAAAAGTACATTTATAACATGTAAAAGGTGTTTTTATAACTTAACAACTTCAGAAAATTGTGGTAAGTGAAAAATATTACATTTCATATAAGGCTTCGATTCATTTGAAAACCTCTATTTTTTGGCACAGGCTCATATAAAATTTACTTCTGGCCATTTTTCATAAGTCTGAAACATGAAGTATGCTATCTGTTGCTTTTAATAGGTGATAACTTATACATAGAAACATTAAAAAATGTAAGTTTTGGTATATTTTGGTTTTTAGAAGCCCAAATTTGATAGTTGAAATTGTTCTAATTCAACGCCACAATTCAGCACCCAAAGTTCAGATATAAAAAATGCCACATTTTTTATAATTGGTATCATATGGCTTTGAAACTTTGTAAACTGTTTTATAATACACTAAGCTTAAATCATGCCAAGTTTTATTAGAATTGGTCAAGTTTTAGACCCCTAATAGGCCCAAGACCACAATTAATGATCCCGCTTTTCGTTGTCCACGAATATAGTTCCTTTTAATTAGAGTGTATTTTTTCTTAATTTTTTTTCTTTCCCTTCCTCACTCATTTCTTAGTTTTTTTTGGGTGGAAATAAAAGAAGAGAGATGAAATAATCTTTTGGATGTTGTATTTTAACTGATTTTGATATGGAAAGAGTGATTAGGCCAGGTGCAAAAAGGTGATATTTACAGTTTTCGGAACATCTCTTGACTTGTCCATAGGGGTATGGATGTGTATTGGCTAAATTTGTAAGAGTCATTGGTTCAATCTTTCTGAATTTTGGATATATTTTTGGACTAGTACTATACATTATACACACAAAAGATTTGACAAAAATGCAAGGTGCAATTTTTTTAATGAAACAAAACGTTATAAAGAACTAATAGGGGAATTTAATTGTGGTCTGTGGCCTAAGAGGTGAATTCAGGAAATATTGAATTTGTACTTTGACAACTTCCCTGAATGATCTATTGGTATTAATTTGTCAAACTACATGAGAATAAATGATTTCCACTTTTATTTGATAGAAATTTTGTAAAAAAGTGACATTTCAGCCTACATGCCCAAAATTGAACTTTTTCAGTTGTTTCAATATTTTTACAAAAGTAGCATGCTTACTTTCTCTCTGACAGATTTTTCTGGTTTTCTATTTGTGTTTGTGGTATCTAATGTAGATGTTTAACTCATTTTTGAACACTGAACACAAAAAAAAGTAGATAAAAATCAGAATAAGAGTGCAAAATGTGCTGCTTTAATGGTCTTAGTCTAACGGTCAGTATGAAGCAAGTGAAAAATGAGGTTCTATGCACATACAAGTTGAATTCCTTTTAGCAGATTTCACTGAATCTGTATCAAAAGCACTTATTACTGGTTGTTTGACCTTGTCTGTTTCACAAACTTCCTTTATTTTCTTTTGTTTGATAGCTAGTGGTTAAAATATTGGCCTTTTGAGGCTGAAATTTCATGCCGGTTTTAAAAAGTAAAGTAAATAACTTTGCATCAAATCATACTGTCTACATATATAGTTGAAAGTGACAGTCATGTTACATCCAGGCTCCATGTTTTATCATATCTAAACAAAGATTTGAGCAAAAAGAAGCATATCTCTATCTACCATATCATTTATATGCTTTTTAATATGCAAATGTGGGGAACGACCTAAATTGACAACCTGTTTTTTTTAAGCTTGACATTGCTGAAGACCATTTTATTCACATGTGTTATGCTATTTGAAACTTATGTTTCCATTAAAAGTACATTTATAACATGTAAAAGGTGTTTTTATAACTTAACAACTTCAGAAAATTGTGGTAAGTGAAAAATATTACATTTCATATAAGGCTTCGATTCATTTGAAAACCTCTATTTTTTGGCACAGGCTCATATAAAATTTACTTCTGGCCATTTTTCATAAGTCTGAAACATGAAGTATGCTATCTGTTGCTTTTAATAGGTGATAACTTATACATAGAAACATTAAAAAATGTAAGTTTTGGTATATTTTGGTTTTTAGAAGCCCAAATTTGATAGTTGAAATTGTTCTAATTCAACGCCACAATTCAGCACCCAAAGTTCAGATATAAAAAATGCCACATTTTTTATAATTGGTATCATATGGCTTTGAAACTTTGTAAACTGTTTTATAATACACTAAGCTTAAATCATGCCAAGTTTTATTAGAATTGGTCAAGTTTTAGACCCCTAATAGGCCCAAGACCACAATTAATGATCCCGCTTTTCGTTGTCCACGAATATAGTTCCTTTTAATTAGAGTGTATTTTTTCTTAATTTTTTTTCTTTCCCTTCCTCACTCATTTCTTAGTTTTTTTTGGGTGGAAATAAAAGAAGAGAGATGAAATAATCTTTTGGATGTTGTATTTTAACTGATTTTGATATGGAAAGAGTGATTAGGCCAGGTGCAAAAAGGTGATATTTACAGTTTTCGGAACATCTCTTGACTTGTCCATAGGGGTATGGATGTGTATTGGCTAAATTTGTAAGAGTCATTGGTTCAATCTTTCTGAATTTTGGATATATTTTTGGACTAGTACTATACATTATACACACAAAAGATTTGACAAAAATGCAAGGTGCAATTTTTTTAATGAAACAAAACGTTATAAAGAACTAATAGGGGAATTTAATTGTGGTCTGTGGCCTAAGAGGTGAATTCAGGAAATATTGAATTTGTACTTTGACAACTTCCCTGAATGATCTATTGGTATTAATTTGTCAAACTACATGAGAATAAATGATTTCCACTTTTATTTGATAGAAATTTTGTAAAAAAGTGACATTTCAGCCTACATGCCCAAAATTGAACTTTTTCAGTTGTTTCAATATTTTTACAAAAGTAGCATGCTTACTTTCTCTCTGACAGATTTTTCTGGTTTTCTATTTGTGTTTGTGGTATCTAATGTAGATGTTTAACTCATTTTTGAACACTGAACACAAAAAAAAGTAGATAAAAATCAGAATAAGAGTGCAAAATGTGCTGCTTTAATGGTCTTAGTCTAACGGTCAGTATGAAGCAAGTGAAAAATGAGGTTCTATGCACATACAAGTTGAATTCCTTTTAGCAGATTTCACTGAATCTGTATCAAAAGCACTTATTACTGGTTGTTTGACCTTGTCTGTTTCACAAACTTCCTTTATTTTCTTTTGTTTGATAGCTAGTGGTTAAAATATTGGCCTTTTGAGGCTGAAATTTCATGCCGGTTTTAAAAAGTAAAGTAAATAACTTTGCATCAAATCATACTGTCTACATATATAGTTGAAAGTGACAGTCATGTTACATCCAGGCTCCATGTTTTATCATATCTAAACAAAGATTTGAGCAAAAAGAAGCATATCTCTATCTACCATATCATTTATATGCTTTTTAATATGCAAATGTGGGGAACGACCTAAATTGACAACCTGTTTTTTTTAAGCTTGACATTGCTGAAGACCATTTTATTCACATGTGTTATGCTATTTGAAACTTATGTTTCCATTAAAAGTACATTTATAACATGTAAAAGGTGTTTTTATAACTTAACAACTTCAGAAAATTGTGGTAAGTGAAAAATATTACATTTCATATAAGGCTTCGATTCATTTGAAAACCTCTATTTTTTGGCACAGGCTCATATAAAATTTACTTCTGGCCATTTTTCATAAGTCTGAAACATGAAGTATGCTATCTGTTGCTTTTAATAGGTGATAACTTATACATAGAAACATTAAAAAATGTAAGTTTTGGTATATTTTGGTTTTTAGAAGCCCAAATTTGATAGTTGAAATTGTTCTAATTCAACGCCACAATTCAGCACCCAAAGTTCAGATATAAAAAATGCCACATTTTTTATAATTGGTATCATATGGCTTTGAAACTTTGTAAACTGTTTTATAATACACTAAGCTTAAATCATGCCAAGTTTTATTAGAATTGGTCAAGTTTTAGACCCCTAATAGGCCCAAGACCACAATTAATGATCCCGCTTTTCGTTGTCCACGAATATAGTTCCTTTTAATTAGAGTGTATTTTTTCTTAATTTTTTTTCTTTCCCTTCCTCACTCATTTCTTAGTTTTTTTTGGGTGGAAATAAAAGAAGAGAGATGAAATAATCTTTTGGATGTTGTATTTTAACTGATTTTGATATGGAAAGAGTGATTAGGCCAGGTGCAAAAAGGTGATATTTACAGTTTTCGGAACATCTCTTGACTTGTCCATAGGGGTATGGATGTGTATTGGCTAAATTTGTAAGAGTCATTGGTTCAATCTTTCTGAATTTTGGATATATTTTTGGACTAGTACTATACATTATACACACAAAAGATTTGACAAAAATGCAAGGTGCAATTTTTTTAATGAAACAAAACGTTATAAAGAACTAATAGGGGAATTTAATTGTGGTCTGTGGCCTAAGAGGTGAATTCAGGAAATATTGAATTTGTACTTTGACAACTTCCCTGAATGATCTATTGGTATTAATTTGTCAAACTACATGAGAATAAATGATTTCCACTTTTATTTGATAGAAATTTTGTAAAAAAGTGACATTTCAGCCTACATGCCCAAAATTGAACTTTTTCAGTTGTTTCAATATTTTTACAAAAGTAGCATGCTTACTTTCTCTCTGACAGATTTTTCTGGTTTTCTATTTGTGTTTGTGGTATCTAATGTAGATGTTTAACTCATTTTTGAACACTGAACACAAAAAAAAGTAGATAAAAATCAGAATAAGAGTGCAAAATGTGCTGCTTTAATGGTCTTAGTCTAACGGTCAGTATGAAGCAAGTGAAAAATGAGGTTCTATGCACATACAAGTTGAATTCCTTTTAGCAGATTTCACTGAATCTGTATCAAAAGCACTTATTACTGGTTGTTTGACCTTGTCTGTTTCACAAACTTCCTTTATTTTCTTTTGTTTGATAGCTAGTGGTTAAAATATTGGCCTTTTGAGGCTGAAATTTCATGCCGGTTTTAAAAAGTAAAGTAAATAACTTTGCATCAAATCATACTGTCTACATATATAGTTGAAAGTGACAGTCATGTTACATCCAGGCTCCATGTTTTATCATATCTAAACAAAGATTTGAGCAAAAAGAAGCATATCTCTATCTACCATATCATTTATATGCTTTTTAATATGCAAATGTGGGGAACGACCTAAATTGACAACCTGTTTTTTTTAAGCTTGACATTGCTGAAGACCATTTTATTCACATGTGTTATGCTATTTGAAACTTATGTTTCCATTAAAAGTACATTTATAACATGTAAAAGGTGTTTTTATAACTTAACAACTTCAGAAAATTGTGGTAAGTGAAAAATATTACATTTCATATAAGGCTTCGATTCATTTGAAAACCTCTATTTTTTGGCACAGGCTCATATAAAATTTACTTCTGGCCATTTTTCATAAGTCTGAAACATGAAGTATGCTATCTGTTGCTTTTAATAGGTGATAACTTATACATAGAAACATTAAAAAATGTAAGTTTTGGTATATTTTGGTTTTTAGAAGCCCAAATTTGATAGTTGAAATTGTTCTAATTCAACGCCACAATTCAGCACCCAAAGTTCAGATATAAAAAATGCCACATTTTTTATAATTGGTATCATATGGCTTTGAAACTTTGTAAACTGTTTTATAATACACTAAGCTTAAATCATGCCAAGTTTTATTAGAATTGGTCAAGTTTTAGACCCCTAATAGGCCCAAGACCACAATTAATGATCCCGCTTTTCGTTGTCCACGAATATAGTTCCTTTTAATTAGAGTGTATTTTTTCTTAATTTTTTTTCTTTCCCTTCCTCACTCATTTCTTAGTTTTTTTTGGGTGGAAATAAAAGAAGAGAGATGAAATAATCTTTTGGATGTTGTATTTTAACTGATTTTGATATGGAAAGAGTGATTAGGCCAGGTGCAAAAAGGTGATATTTACAGTTTTCGGAACATCTCTTGACTTGTCCATAGGGGTATGGATGTGTATTGGCTAAATTTGTAAGAGTCATTGGTTCAATCTTTCTGAATTTTGGATATATTTTTGGACTAGTACTATACATTATACACACAAAAGATTTGACAAAAATGCAAGGTGCAATTTTTTTAATGAAACAAAACGTTATAAAGAACTAATAGGGGAATTTAATTGTGGTCTGTGGCCTAAGAGGTGAATTCAGGAAATATTGAATTTGTACTTTGACAACTTCCCTGAATGATCTATTGGTATTAATTTGTCAAACTACATGAGAATAAATGATTTCCACTTTTATTTGATAGAAATTTTGTAAAAAAGTGACATTTCAGCCTACATGCCCAAAATTGAACTTTTTCAGTTGTTTCAATATTTTTACAAAAGTAGCATGCTTACTTTCTCTCTGACAGATTTTTCTGGTTTTCTATTTGTGTTTGTGGTATCTAATGTAGATGTTTAACTCATTTTTGAACACTGAACACAAAAAAAAGTAGATAAAAATCAGAATAAGAGTGCAAAATGTGCTGCTTTAATGGTCTTAGTCTAACGGTCAGTATGAAGCAAGTGAAAAATGAGGTTCTATGCACATACAAGTTGAATTCCTTTTAGCAGATTTCACTGAATCTGTATCAAAAGCACTTATTACTGGTTGTTTGACCTTGTCTGTTTCACAAACTTCCTTTATTTTCTTTTGTTTGATAGCTAGTGGTTAAAATATTGGCCTTTTGAGGCTGAAATTTCATGCCGGTTTTAAAAAGTAAAGTAAATAACTTTGCATCAAATCATACTGTCTACATATATAGTTGAAAGTGACAGTCATGTTACATCCAGGCTCCATGTTTTATCATATCTAAACAAAGATTTGAGCAAAAAGAAGCATATCTCTATCTACCATATCATTTATATGCTTTTTAATATGCAAATGTGGGGAACGACCTAAATTGACAACCTGTTTTTTTTAAGCTTGACATTGCTGAAGACCATTTTATTCACATGTGTTATGCTATTTGAAACTTATGTTTCCATTAAAAGTACATTTATAACATGTAAAAGGTGTTTTTATAACTTAACAACTTCAGAAAATTGTGGTAAGTGAAAAATATTACATTTCATATAAGGCTTCGATTCATTTGAAAACCTCTATTTTTTGGCACAGGCTCATATAAAATTTACTTCTGGCCATTTTTCATAAGTCTGAAACATGAAGTATGCTATCTGTTGCTTTTAATAGGTGATAACTTATACATAGAAACATTAAAAAATGTAAGTTTTGGTATATTTTGGTTTTTAGAAGCCCAAATTTGATAGTTGAAATTGTTCTAATTCAACGCCACAATTCAGCACCCAAAGTTCAGATATAAAAAATGCCACATTTTTTATAATTGGTATCATATGACTTTGAAACTTTGTAAACTGTTTTATAATACACTAAGCTTAAATCATGCCAAGTTTTATTAGAATTGGTCAAGTTTTAGACCCCTAATAGGCCCAAGACCACAATTAATGATCCCGCTTTTCGTTGTCCACGAATATAGTTCCTTTTAATTAGAGTGTATTTTTTCTTAATTTTTTTTCTTTCCCTTCCTCACTCATTTCTTAGTTTTTTTTGGGTGGAAATAAAAGAAGAGAGATGAAATAATCTTTTGGATGTTGTATTTTAACTGATTTTGATATGGAAAGAGTGATTAGGCCAGGTGCAAAAAGGTGATATTTACAGTTTTCGGAACATCTCTTGACTTGTCCATAGGGGTATGGATGTGTATTGGCTAAATTTGTAAGAGTCATTGGTTCAATCTTTCTGAATTTTGGATATATTTTTGGACTAGTACTATACATTATACACACAAAAGATTTGACAAAAATGCAAGGTGCAATTTTTTTAATGAAACAAAACGTTATAAAGAACTAATAGGGGAATTTAATTGTGGTCTGTGGCCTAAGAGGTGAATTCAGGAAATATTGAATTTGTACTTTGACAACTTCCCTGAATGATCTATTGGTATTAATTTGTCAAACTACATGAGAATAAATGATTTCCACTTTTATTTGATAGAAATTTTGTAAAAAAGTGACATTTCAGCCTACATGCCCAAAATTGAACTTTTTCAGTTGTTTCAATATTTTTACAAAAGTAGCATGCTTACTTTCTCTCTGACAGATTTTTCTGGTTTTCTATTTGTGTTTGTGGTATCTAATGTAGATGTTTAACTCATTTTTGAACACTGAACACAAAAAAAAGTAGATAAAAATCAGAATAAGAGTGCAAAATGTGCTGCTTTAATGGTCTTAGTCTAACGGTCAGTATGAAGCAAGTGAAAAATGAGGTTCTATGCACATACAAGTTGAATTCCTTTTAGCAGATTTCACTGAATCTGTATCAAAAGCACTTATTACTGGTTGTTTGACCTTGTCTGTTTCACAAACTTCCTTTATTTTCTTTTGTTTGATAGCTAGTGGTTAAAATATTGGCCTTTTGAGGCTGAAATTTCATGCCGGTTTTAAAAAGTAAAGTAAATAACTTTGCATCAAATCATACTGTCTACATATATAGTTGAAAGTGACAGTCATGTTACATCCAGGCTCCATGTTTTATCATATCTAAACAAAGATTTGAGCAAAAAGAAGCATATCTCTATCTACCATATCATTTATATGCTTTTTAATATGCAAATGTGGGGAACGACCTAAATTGACAACCTGTTTTTTTTAAGCTTGACATTGCTGAAGACCATTTTATTCACATGTGTTATGCTATTTGAAACTTATGTTTCCATTAAAAGTACATTTATAACATGTAAAAGGTGTTTTTATAACTTAACAACTTCAGAAAATTGTGGTAAGTGAAAAATATTACATTTCATATAAGGCTTCGATTCATTTGAAAACCTCTATTTTTTGGCACAGGCTCATATAAAATTTACTTCTGGCCATTTTTCATAAGTCTGAAACATGAAGTATGCTATCTGTTGCTTTTAATAGGTGATAACTTATACATAGAAACATTAAAAAATGTAAGTTTTGGTATATTTTGGTTTTTAGAAGCCCAAATTTGATAGTTGAAATTGTTCTAATTCAACGCCACAATTCAGCACCCAAAGTTCAGATATAAAAAATGCCACATTTTTTATAATTGGTATCATATGGCTTTGAAACTTTGTAAACTGTTTTATAATACACTAAGCTTAAATCATGCCAAGTTTTATTAGAATTGGTCAAGTTTTAGACCCCTAATAGGCCCAAGACCACAATTAATGATCCCGCTTTTCGTTGTCCACGAATATAGTTCCTTTTAATTAGAGTGTATTTTTTCTTAATTTTTTTTCTTTCCCTTCCTCACTCATTTCTTAGTTTTTTTTGGGTGGAAATAAAAGAAGAGAGATGAAATAATCTTTTGGATGTTGTATTTTAACTGATTTTGATATGGAAAGAGTGATTAGGCCAGGTGCAAAAAGGTGATATTTACAGTTTTCGGAACATCTCTTGACTTGTCCATAGGGGTATGGATGTGTATTGGCTAAATTTGTAAGAGTCATTGGTTCAATCTTTCTGAATTTTGGATATATTTTTGGACTAGTACTATACATTATACACACAAAAGATTTGACAAAAATGCAAGGTGCAATTTTTTTAATGAAACAAAACGTTATAAAGAACTAATAGGGGAATTTAATTGTGGTCTGTGGCCTAAGAGGTGAATTCAGGAAATATTGAATTTGTACTTTGACAACTTCCCTGAATGATCTATTGGTATTAATTTGTCAAACTACATGAGAATAAATGATTTCCACTTTTATTTGATAGAAATTTTGTAAAAAAGTGACATTTCAGCCTACATGCCCAAAATTGAACTTTTTCAGTTGTTTCAATATTTTTACAAAAGTAGCATGCTTACTTTCTCTCTGACAGATTTTTCTGGTTTTCTATTTGTGTTTGTGGTATCTAATGTAGATGTTTAACTCATTTTTGAACACTGAACACAAAAAAAAGTAGATAAAAATCAGAATAAGAGTGCAAAATGTGCTGCTTTAATGGTCTTAGTCTAACGGTCAGTATGAAGCAAGTGAAAAATGAGGTTCTATGCACATACAAGTTGAATTCCTTTTAGCAGATTTCACTGAATCTGTATCAAAAGCACTTATTACTGGTTGTTTGACCTTGTCTGTTTCACAAACTTCCTTTATTTTCTTTTGTTTGATAGCTAGTGGTTAAAATATTGGCCTTTTGAGGCTGAAATTTCATGCCGGTTTTAAAAAGTAAAGTAAATAACTTTGCATCAAATCATACTGTCTACATATATAGTTGAAAGTGACAGTCATGTTACATCCAGGCTCCATGTTTTATCATATCTAAACAAAGATTTGAGCAAAAAGAAGCATATCTCTATCTACCATATCATTTATATGCTTTTTAATATGCAAATGTGGGGAACGACCTAAATTGACAACCTGTTTTTTTTAAGCTTGACATTGCTGAAGACCATTTTATTCACATGTGTTATGCTATTTGAAACTTATGTTTCCATTAAAAGTACATTTATAACATGTAAAAGGTGTTTTTATAACTTAACAACTTCAGAAAATTGTGGTAAGTGAAAAATATTACATTTCATATAAGGCTTCGATTCATTTGAAAACCTCTATTTTTTGGCACAGGCTCATATAAAATTTACTTCTGGCCATTTTTCATAAGTCTGAAACATGAAGTATGCTATCTGTTGCTTTTAATAGGTGATAACTTATACATAGAAACATTAAAAAATGTAAGTTTTGGTATATTTTGGTTTTTAGAAGCCCAAATTTGATAGTTGAAATTGTTCTAATTCAACGCCACAATTCAGCACCCAAAGTTCAGATATAAAAAATGCCACATTTTTTATAATTGGTATCATATGGCTTTGAAACTTTGTAAACTGTTTTATAATACACTAAGCTTAAATCATGCCAAGTTTTATTAGAATTGGTCAAGTTTTAGACCCCTAATAGGCCCAAGACCACAATTAATGATCCCGCTTTTCGTTGTCCACGAATATAGTTCCTTTTAATTAGAGTGTATTTTTTCTTAATTTTTTTTCTTTCCCTTCCTCACTCATTTCTTAGTTTTTTTTGGGTGGAAATAAAAGAAGAGAGATGAAATAATCTTTTGGATGTTGTATTTTAACTGATTTTGATATGGAAAGAGTGATTAGGCCAGGTGCAAAAAGGTGATATTTACAGTTTTCGGAACATCTCTTGACTTGTCCATAGGGGTATGGATGTGTATTGGCTAAATTTGTAAGAGTCATTGGTTCAATCTTTCTGAATTTTGGATATATTTTTGGACTAGTACTATACATTATACACACAAAAGATTTGACAAAAATGCAAGGTGCAATTTTTTTAATGAAACAAAACGTTATAAAGAACTAATAGGGGAATTTAATTGTGGTCTGTGGCCTAAGAGGTGAATTCAGGAAATATTGAATTTGTACTTTGACAACTTCCCTGAATGATCTATTGGTATTAATTTGTCAAACTACATGAGAATAAATGATTTCCACTTTTATTTGATAGAAATTTTGTAAAAAAGTGACATTTCAGCCTACATGCCCAAAATTGAACTTTTTCAGTTGTTTCAATATTTTTACAAAAGTAGCATGCTTACTTTCTCTCTGACAGATTTTTCTGGTTTTCTATTTGTGTTTGTGGTATCTAATGTAGATGTTTAACTCATTTTTGAACACTGAACACAAAAAAAAGTAGATAAAAATCAGAATAAGAGTGCAAAATGTGCTGCTTTAATGGTCTTAGTCTAACGGTCAGTATGAAGCAAGTGAAAAATGAGGTTCTATGCACATACAAGTTGAATTCCTTTTAGCAGATTTCACTGAATCTGTATCAAAAGCACTTATTACTGGTTGTTTGACCTTGTCTGTTTCACAAACTTCCTTTATTTTCTTTTGTTTGATAGCTAGTGGTTAAAATATTGGCCTTTTGAGGCTGAAATTTCATGCCGGTTTTAAAAAGTAAAGTAAATAACTTTGCATCAAATCATACTGTCTACATATATAGTTGAAAGTGACAGTCATGTTACATCCAGGCTCCATGTTTTATCATATCTAAACAAAGATTTGAGCAAAAAGAAGCATATCTCTATCTACCATATCATTTATATGCTTTTTAATATGCAAATGTGGGGAACGACCTAAATTGACAACCTGTTTTTTTTAAGCTTGACATTGCTGAAGACCATTTTATTCACATGTGTTATGCTATTTGAAACTTATGTTTCCATTAAAAGTACATTTATAACATGTAAAAGGTGTTTTTATAACTTAACAACTTCAGAAAATTGTGGTAAGTGAAAAATATTACATTTCATATAAGGCTTCGATTCATTTGAAAACCTCTATTTTTTGGCACAGGCTCATATAAAATTTACTTCTGGCCATTTTTCATAAGTCTGAAACATGAAGTATGCTATCTGTTGCTTTTAATAGGTGATAACTTATACATAGAAACATTAAAAAATGTAAGTTTTGGTATATTTTGGTTTTTAGAAGCCCAAATTTGATAGTTGAAATTGTTCTAATTCAACGCCACAATTCAGCACCCAAAGTTCAGATATAAAAAATGCCACATTTTTTATAATTGGTATCATATGGCTTTGAAACTTTGTAAACTGTTTTATAATACACTAAGCTTAAATCATGCCAAGTTTTATTAGAATTGGTCAAGTTTTAGACCCCTAATAGGTGAATTCAGGAAATATTGAATTTGTACTTTGACAACTTCCCTGAATGATCTATTGGTATTAATTTGTCAAACTACATGAGAATAAATGATTTCCACTTTTATTTGATAGAAATTTTGTAAAAAAGTGACATTTCAGCCTACATGCCCAAAATTGAACTTTTTCAGTTGTTTCAATATTTTTACAAAAGTAGCATGCTTACTTTCTCTCTGACAGATTTTTCTGGTTTTCTATTTGTGTTTGTGGTATCTAATGTAGATGTTTAACTCATTTTTGAACACTGAACACAAAAAAAAGTAGATAAAAATCAGAATAAGAGTGCAAAATGTGCTGCTTTAATGGTCTTAGTCTAACGGTCAGTATGAAGCAAGTGAAAAATGAGGTTCTATGCACATACAAGTTGAATTCCTTTTAGCAGATTTCACTGAATCTGTATCAAAAGCACTTATTACTGGTTGTTTGACCTTGTCTGTTTCACAAACTTCCTTTATTTTCTTTTGTTTGATAGCTAGTGGTTAAAATATTGGCCTTTTGAGGCTGAAATTTCATGCCGGTTTTAAAAAGTAAAGTAAATAACTTTGCATCAAATCATACTGTCTACATATATAGTTGAAAGTGACAGTCATGTTACATCCAGGCTCCATGTTTTATCATATCTAAACAAAGATTTGAGCAAAAAGAAGCATATCTCTATCTACCATATCATTTATATGCTTTTTAATATGCAAATGTGGGGAACGACCTAAATTGACAACCTGTTTTTTTTAAGCTTGACATTGCTGAAGACCATTTTATTCACATGTGTTATGCTATTTGAAACTTATGTTTCCATTAAAAGTACATTTATAACATGTAAAAGGTGTTTTTATAACTTAACAACTTCAGAAAATTGTGGTAAGTGAAAAATATTACATTTCATATAAGGCTTCGATTCATTTGAAAACCTCTATTTTTTGGCACAGGCTCATATAAAATTTACTTCTGGCCATTTTTCATAAGTCTGAAACATGAAGTATGCTATCTGTTGCTTTTAATAGGTGATAACTTATACATAGAAACATTAAAAAATGTAAGTTTTGGTATATTTTGGTTTTTAGAAGCCCAAATTTGATAGTTGAAATTGTTCTAATTCAACGCCACAATTCAGCACCCAAAGTTCAGATATAAAAAATGCCACATTTTTTATAATTGGTATCATATGGCTTTGAAACTTTGTAAACTGTTTTATAATACACTAAGCTTAAATCATGCCAAGTTTTATTAGAATTGGTCAAGTTTTAGACCCCTAATAGGCCCAAGACCACAATTAATGATCCCGCTTTTCGTTGTCCACGAATATAGTTCCTTTTAATTAGAGTGTATTTTTTCTTAATTTTTTTTCTTTCCCTTCCTCACTCATTTCTTAGTTTTTTTTGGGTGGAAATAAAAGAAGAGAGATGAAATAATCTTTTGGATGTTGTATTTTAACTGATTTTGATATGGAAAGAGTGATTAGGCCAGGTGCAAAAAGGTGATATTTACAGTTTTCGGAACATCTCTTGACTTGTCCATAGGGGTATGGATGTGTATTGGCTAAATTTGTAAGAGTCATTGGTTCAATCTTTCTGAATTTTGGATATATTTTTGGACTAGTACTATACATTATACACACAAAAGATTTGACAAAAATGCAAGGTGCAATTTTTTTAATGAAACAAAACGTTATAAAGAACTAATAGGGGAATTTAATTGTGGTCTGTGGCCTAAGAGGTGAATTCAGGAAATATTGAATTTGTACTTTGACAACTTCCCTGAATGATCTATTGGTATTAATTTGTCAAACTACATGAGAATAAATGATTTCCACTTTTATTTGATAGAAATTTTGTAAAAAAGTGACATTTCAGCCTACATGCCCAAAATTGAACTTTTTCAGTTGTTTCAATATTTTTACAAAAGTAGCATGCTTACTTTCTCTCTGACAGATTTTTCTGGTTTTCTATTTGTGTTTGTGGTATCTAATGTAGATGTTTAACTCATTTTTGAACACTGAACACAAAAAAAAGTAGATAAAAATCAGAATAAGAGTGCAAAATGTGCTGCTTTAATGGTCTTAGTCTAACGGTCAGTATGAAGCAAGTGAAAAATGAGGTTCTATGCACATACAAGTTGAATTCCTTTTAGCAGATTTCACTGAATCTGTATCAAAAGCACTTATTACTGGTTGTTTGACCTTGTCTGTTTCACAAACTTCCTTTATTTTCTTTTGTTTGATAGCTAGTGGTTAAAATATTGGCCTTTTGAGGCTGAAATTTCATGCCGGTTTTAAAAAGTAAAGTAAATAACTTTGCATCAAATCATACTGTCTACATATATAGTTGAAAGTGACAGTCATGTTACATCCAGGCTCCATGTTTTATCATATCTAAACAAAGATTTGAGCAAAAAGAAGCATATCTCTATCTACCATATCATTTATATGCTTTTTAATATGCAAATGTGGGGAACGACCTAAATTGACAACCTGTTTTTTTTAAGCTTGACATTGCTGAAGACCATTTTATTCACATGTGTTATGCTATTTGAAACTTATGTTTCCATTAAAAGTACATTTATAACATGTAAAAGGTGTTTTTATAACTTAACAACTTCAGAAAATTGTGGTAAGTGAAAAATATTACATTTCATATAAGGCTTCGATTCATTTGAAAACCTCTATTTTTTGGCACAGGCTCATATAAAATTTACTTCTGGCCATTTTTCATAAGTCTGAAACATGAAGTATGCTATCTGTTGCTTTTAATAGGTGATAACTTATACATAGAAACATTAAAAAATGTAAGTTTTGGTATATTTTGGTTTTTAGAAGCCCAAATTTGATAGTTGAAATTGTTCTAATTCAACGCCACAATTCAGCACCCAAAGTTCAGATATAAAAAATGCCACATTTTTTATAATTGGTATCATATGGCTTTGAAACTTTGTAAACTGTTTTATAATACACTAAGCTTAAATCATGCCAAGTTTTATTAGAATTGGTCAAGTTTTAGACCCCTAATAGGCCCAAGACCACAATTAATGATCCCGCTTTTCGTTGTCCACGAATATAGTTCCTTTTAATTAGAGTGTATTTTTTCTTAATTTTTTTTCTTTCCCTTCCTCACTCATTTCTTAGTTTTTTTTGGGTGGAAATAAAAGAAGAGAGATGAAATAATCTTTTGGATGTTGTATTTTAACTGATTTTGATATGGAAAGAGTGATTAGGCCAGGTGCAAAAAGGTGATATTTACAGTTTTCGGAACATCGCTTGACTTGTCCATAGGGGTATGGATGTGTATTGGCTAAATTTGTAAGAGTCATTGGTTCAATCTTTCTGAATTTTGGATATATTTTTGGACTAGTACTATACATTATACACACAAAAGATTTGACAAAAATGCAAGGTGCAATTTTTTTAATGAAACAAAACGTTATAAAGAACTAATAGGGGAATTTAATTGTGGTCTGTGGCCTAAGAGGTGAATTCAGGAAATATTGAATTTGTACTTTGACAACTTCCCTGAATGATCTATTGGTATTAATTTGTCAAACTACATGAGAATAAATGATTTCCACTTTTATTTGATAGAAATTTTGTAAAAAAGTGACATTTCAGCCTACATGCCCAAAATTGAACTTTTTCAGTTGTTTCAATATTTTTACAAAAGTAGCATGCTTACTTTCTCTCTGACAGATTTTTCTGGTTTTCTATTTGTGTTTGTGGTATCTAATGTAGATGTTTAACTCATTTTTGAACACTGAACACAAAAAAAAGTAGATAAAAATCAGAATAAGAGTGCAAAATGTGCTGCTTTAATGGTCTTAGTCTAACGGTCAGTATGAAGCAAGTGAAAAATGAGGTTCTATGCACATACAAGTTGAATTCCTTTTAGCAGATTTCACTGAATCTGTATCAAAAGCACTTATTACTGGTTGTTTGACCTTGTCTGTTTCACAAACTTCCTTTATTTTCTTTTGTTTGATAGCTAGTGGTTAAAATATTGGCCTTTTGAGGCTGAAATTTCATGCCGGTTTTAAAAAGTAAAGTAAATAACTTTGCATCAAATCATACTGTCTACATATATAGTTGAAAGTGACAGTCATGTTACATCCAGGCTCCATGTTTTATCATATCTAAACAAAGATTTGAGCAAAAAGAAGCATATCTCTATCTACCATATCATTTATATGCTTTTTAATATGCAAATGTGGGGAACGACCTAAATTGACAACCTGTTTTTTTTAAGCTTGACATTGCTGAAGACCATTTTATTCACATGTGTTATGCTATTTGAAACTTATGTTTCCATTAAAAGTACATTTATAACATGTAAAAGGTGTTTTTATAACTTAACAACTTCAGAAAATTGTGGTAAGTGAAAAATATTACATTTCATATAAGGCTTCGATTCATTTGAAAACCTCTATTTTTTGGCACAGGCTCATATAAAATTTACTTCTGGCCATTTTTCATAAGTCTGAAACATGAAGTATGCTATCTGTTGCTTTTAATAGGTGATAACTTATACATAGAAACATTAAAAAATGTAAGTTTTGGTATATTTTGGTTTTTAGAAGCCCAAATTTGATAGTTGAAATTGTTCTAATTCAACGCCACAATTCAGCACCCAAAGTTCAGATATAAAAAATGCCACATTTTTTATAATTGGTATCATATGGCTTTGAAACTTTGTAAACTGTTTTATAATACACTAAGCTTAAATCATGCCAAGTTTTATTAGAATTGGTCAAGTTTTAGACCCCTAATAGGCCCAAGACCACAATTAATGATCCCGCTTTTCGTTGTCCACGAATATAGTTCCTTTTAATTAGAGTGTATTTTTTCTTAATTTTTTTTCTTTCCCTTCCTCACTCATTTCTTAGTTTTTTTTGGGTGGAAATAAAAGAAGAGAGATGAAATAATCTTTTGGATGTTGTATTTTAACTGATTTTGATATGGAAAGAGTGATTAGGCCAGGTGCAAAAAGGTGATATTTACAGTTTTCGGAACATCTCTTGACTTGTCCATAGGGGTATGGATGTGTATTGGCTAAATTTGTAAGAGTCATTGGTTCAATCTTTCTGAATTTTGGATATATTTTTGGACTAGTACTATACATTATACACACAAAAGATTTGACAAAAATGCAAGGTGCAATTTTTTTAATGAAACAAAACGTTATAAAGAACTAATAGGGGAATTTAATTGTGGTCTGTGGCCTAAGAGGTGAATTCAGGAAATATTGAATTTGTACTTTGACAACTTCCCTGAATGATCTATTGGTATTAATTTGTCAAACTACATGAGAATAAATGATTTCCACTTTTATTTGATAGAAATTTTGTAAAAAAGTGACATTTCAGCCTACATGCCCAAAATTGAACTTTTTCAGTTGTTTCAATATTTTTACAAAAGTAGCATGCTTACTTTCTCTCTGACAGATTTTTCTGGTTTTCTATTTGTGTTTGTGGTATCTAATGTAGATGTTTAACTCATTTTTGAACACTGAACACAAAAAAAAGTAGATAAAAATCAGAATAAGAGTGCAAAATGTGCTGCTTTAATGGTCTTAGTCTAACGGTCAGTATGAAGCAAGTGAAAAATGAGGTTCTATGCACATACAAGTTGAATTCCTTTTAGCAGATTTCACTGAATCTGTATCAAAAGCACTTATTACTGGTTGTTTGACCTTGTCTGTTTCACAAACTTCCTTTATTTTCTTTTGTTTGATAGCTAGTGGTTAAAATATTGGCCTTTTGAGGCTGAAATTTCATGCCGGTTTTAAAAAGTAAAGTAAATAACTTTGCATCAAATCATACTGTCTACATATATAGTTGAAAGTGACAGTCATGTTACATCCAGGCTCCATGTTTTATCATATCTAAACAAAGATTTGAGCAAAAAGAAGCATATCTCTATCTACCATATCATTTATATGCTTTTTAATATGCAAATGTGGGGAACGACCTAAATTGACAACCTGTTTTTTTTAAGCTTGACATTGCTGAAGACCATTTTATTCACATGTGTTATGCTATTTGAAACTTATGTTTCCATTAAAAGTACATTTATAACATGTAAAAGGTGTTTTTATAACTTAACAACTTCAGAAAATTGTGGTAAGTGAAAAATATTACATTTCATATAAGGCTTCGATTCATTTGAAAACCTCTATTTTTTGGCACAGGCTCATATAAAATTTACTTCTGGCCATTTTTCATAAGTCTGAAACATGAAGTATGCTATCTGTTGCTTTTAATAGGTGATAACTTATACATAGAAACATTAAAAAATGTAAGTTTTGGTATATTTTGGTTTTTAGAAGCCCAAATTTGATAGTTGAAATTGTTCTAATTCAACGCCACAATTCAGCACCCAAAGTTCAGATATAAAAAATGCCACATTTTTTATAATTGGTATCATATGGCTTTGAAACTTTGTAAACTGTTTTATAATACACTAAGCTTAAATCATGCCAAGTTTTATTAGAATTGGTCAAGTTTTAGACCCCTAATAGGTGAATTCAGGAAATATTGAATTTGTACTTTGACAACTTCCCTGAATGATCTATTGGTATTAATTTGTCAAACTACATGAGAATAAATGATTTCCACTTTTATTTGATAGAAATTTTGTAAAAAAGTGACATTTCAGCCTACATGCCCAAAATTGAACTTTTTCAGTTGTTTCAATATTTTTACAAAAGTAGCATGCTTACTTTCTCTCTGACAGATTTTTCTGGTTTTCTATTTGTGTTTGTGGTATCTAATGTAGATGTTTAACTCATTTTTGAACACTGAACACAAAAAAAAGTAGATAAAAATCAGAATAAGAGTGCAAAATGTGCTGCTTTAATGGTCTTAGTCTAACGGTCAGTATGAAGCAAGTGAAAAATGAGGTTCTATGCACATACAAGTTGAATTCCTTTTAGCAGATTTCACTGAATCTGTATCAAAAGCACTTATTACTGGTTGTTTGACCTTGTCTGTTTCACAAACTTCCTTTATTTTCTTTTGTTTGATAGCTAGTGGTTAAAATATTGGCCTTTTGAGGCTGAAATTTCATGCCGGTTTTAAAAAGTAAAGTAAATAACTTTGCATCAAATCATACTGTCTACATATATAGTTGAAAGTGACAGTCATGTTACATCCAGGCTCCATGTTTTATCATATCTAAACAAAGATTTGAGCAAAAAGAAGCATATCTCTATCTACCATATCATTTATATGCTTTTTAATATGCAAATGTGGGGAACGACCTAAATTGACAACCTGTTTTTTTTAAGCTTGACATTGCTGAAGACCATTTTATTCACATGTGTTATGCTATTTGAAACTTATGTTTCCATTAAAAGTACATTTATAACATGTAAAAGGTGTTTTTATAACTTAACAACTTCAGAAAATTGTGGTAAGTGAAAAATATTACATTTCATATAAGGCTTCGATTCATTTGAAAACCTCTATTTTTTGGCACAGGCTCATATAAAATTTACTTCTGGCCATTTTTCATAAGTCTGAAACATGAAGTATGCTATCTGTTGCTTTTAATAGGTGATAACTTATACATAGAAACATTAAAAAATGTAAGTTTTGGTATATTTTGGTTTTTAGAAGCCCAAATTTGATAGTTGAAATTGTTCTAATTCAACGCCACAATTCAGCACCCAAAGTTCAGATATAAAAAATGCCACATTTTTTATAATTGGTATCATATGGCTTTGAAACTTTGTAAACTGTTTTATAATACACTAAGCTTAAATCATGCCAAGTTTTATTAGAATTGGTCAAGTTTTAGACCCCTAATAGGCCCAAGACCACAATTAATGATCCCGCTTTTCGTTGTCCACGAATATAGTTCCTTTTAATTAGAGTGTATTTTTTCTTAATTTTTTTTCTTTCCCTTCCTCACTCATTTCTTAGTTTTTTTTGGGTGGAAATAAAAGAAGAGAGATGAAATAATCTTTTGGATGTTGTATTTTAACTGATTTTGATATGGAAAGAGTGATTAGGCCAGGTGCAAAAAGGTGATATTTACAGTTTTCGGAACATCTCTTGACTTGTCCATAGGGGTATGGATGTGTATTGGCTAAATTTGTAAGAGTCATTGGTTCAATCTTTCTGAATTTTGGATATATTTTTGGACTAGTACTATACATTATACACACAAAAGATTTGACAAAAATGCAAGGTGCAATTTTTTTAATGAAACAAAACGTTATAAAGAACTAATAGGGGAATTTAATTGTGGTCTGTGGCCTAAGAGGTGAATTCAGGAAATATTGAATTTGTACTTTGACAACTTCCCTGAATGATCTATTGGTATTAATTTGTCAAACTACATGAGAATAAATGATTTCCACTTTTATTTGATAGAAATTTTGTAAAAAAGTGACATTTCAGCCTACATGCCCAAAATTGAACTTTTTCAGTTGTTTCAATATTTTTACAAAAGTAGCATGCTTACTTTCTCTCTGACAGATTTTTCTGGTTTTCTATTTGTGTTTGTGGTATCTAATGTAGATGTTTAACTCATTTTTGAACACTGAACACAAAAAAAAGTAGATAAAAATCAGAATAAGAGTGCAAAATGTGCTGCTTTAATGGTCTTAGTCTAACGGTCAGTATGAAGCAAGTGAAAAATGAGGTTCTATGCACATACAAGTTGAATTCCTTTTAGCAGATTTCACTGAATCTGTATCAAAAGCACTTATTACTGGTTGTTTGACCTTGTCTGTTTCACAAACTTCCTTTATTTTCTTTTGTTTGATAGCTAGTGGTTAAAATATTGGCCTTTTGAGGCTGAAATTTCATGCCGGTTTTAAAAAGTAAAGTAAATAACTTTGCATCAAATCATACTGTCTACATATATAGTTGAAAGTGACAGTCATGTTACATCCAGGCTCCATGTTTTATCATATCTAAACAAAGATTTGAGCAAAAAGAAGCATATCTCTATCTACCATATCATTTATATGCTTTTTAATATGCAAATGTGGGGAACGACCTAAATTGACAACCTGTTTTTTTTAAGCTTGACATTGCTGAAGACCATTTTATTCACATGTGTTATGCTATTTGAAACTTATGTTTCCATTAAAAGTACATTTATAACATGTAAAAGGTGTTTTTATAACTTAACAACTTCAGAAAATTGTGGTAAGTGAAAAATATTACATTTCATATAAGGCTTCGATTCATTTGAAAACCTCTATTTTTTGGCACAGGCTCATATAAAATTTACTTCTGGCCATTTTTCATAAGTCTGAAACATGAAGTATGCTATCTGTTGCTTTTAATAGGTGATAACTTATACATAGAAACATTAAAAAATGTAAGTTTTGGTATATTTTGGTTTTTAGAAGCCCAAATTTGATAGTTGAAATTGTTCTAATTCAACGCCACAATTCAGCACCCAAAGTTCAGATATAAAAAATGCCACATTTTTTATAATTGGTATCATATGGCTTTGAAACTTTGTAAACTGTTTTATAATACACTAAGCTTAAATCATGCCAAGTTTTATTAGAATTGGTCAAGTTTTAGACCCCTAATAGGCCCAAGACCACAATTAATGATCCCGCTTTTCGTTGTCCACGAATATAGTTCCTTTTAATTAGAGTGTATTTTTTCTTAATTTTTTTTCTTTCCCTTCCTCACTCATTTCTTAGTTTTTTTTGGGTGGAAATAAAAGAAGAGAGATGAAATAATCTTTTGGATGTTGTATTTTAACTGATTTTGATATGGAAAGAGTGATTAGGCCAGGTGCAAAAAGGTGATATTTACAGTTTTCGGAACATCTCTTGACTTGTCCATAGGGGTATGGATGTGTATTGGCTAAATTTGTAAGAGTCATTGGTTCAATCTTTCTGAATTTTGGATATATTTTTGGACTAGTACTATACATTATACACACAAAAGATTTGACAAAAATGCAAGGTGCAATTTTTTTAATGAAACAAAACGTTATAAAGAACTAATAGGGGAATTTAATTGTGGTCTGTGGCCTAAGAGGTGAATTCAGGAAATATTGAATTTGTACTTTGACAACTTCCCTGAATGATCTATTGGTATTAATTTGTCAAACTACATGAGAATAAATGATTTCCACTTTTATTTGATAGAAATTTTGTAAAAAAGTGACATTTCAGCCTACATGCCCAAAATTGAACTTTTTCAGTTGTTTCAATATTTTTACAAAAGTAGCATGCTTACTTTCTCTCTGACAGATTTTTCTGGTTTTCTATTTGTGTTTGTGGTATCTAATGTAGATGTTTAACTCATTTTTGAACACTGAACACAAAAAAAAGTAGATAAAAATCAGAATAAGAGTGCAAAATGTGCTGCTTTAATGGTCTTAGTCTAACGGTCAGTATGAAGCAAGTGAAAAATGAGGTTCTATGCACATACAAGTTGAATTCCTTTTAGCAGATTTCACTGAATCTGTATCAAAAGCACTTATTACTGGTTGTTTGACCTTGTCTGTTTCACAAACTTCCTTTATTTTCTTTTGTTTGATAGCTAGTGGTTAAAATATTGGCCTTTTGAGGCTGAAATTTCATGCCGGTTTTAAAAAGTAAAGTAAATAACTTTGCATCAAATCATACTGTCTACATATATAGTTGAAAGTGACAGTCATGTTACATCCAGGCTCCATGTTTTATCATATCTAAACAAAGATTTGAGCAAAAAGAAGCATATCTCTATCTACCATATCATTTATATGCTTTTTAATATGCAAATGTGGGGAACGACCTAAATTGACAACCTGTTTTTTTTAAGCTTGACATTGCTGAAGACCATTTTATTCACATGTGTTATGCTATTTGAAACTTATGTTTCCATTAAAAGTACATTTATAACATGTAAAAGGTGTTTTTATAACTTAACAACTTCAGAAAATTGTGGTAAGTGAAAAATATTACATTTCATATAAGGCTTCGATTCATTTGAAAACCTCTATTTTTTGGCACAGGCTCATATAAAATTTACTTCTGGCCATTTTTCATAAGTCTGAAACATGAAGTATGCTATCTGTTGCTTTTAATAGGTGATAACTTATACATAGAAACATTAAAAAATGTAAGTTTTGGTATATTTTGGTTTTTAGAAGCCCAAATTTGATAGTTGAAATTGTTCTAATTCAACGCCACAATTCAGCACCCAAAGTTCAGATATAAAAAATGCCACATTTTTTATAATTGGTATCATATGGCTTTGAAACTTTGTAAACTGTTTTATAATACACTAAGCTTAAATCATGCCAAGTTTTATTAGAATTGGTCAAGTTTTAGACCCCTAATAGGCCCAAGACCACAATTAATGATCCCGCTTTTCGTTGTCCACGAATATAGTTCCTTTTAATTAGAGTGTATTTTTTCTTAATTTTTTTTCTTTCCCTTCCTCACTCATTTCTTAGTTTTTTTTGGGTGGAAATAAAAGAAGAGAGATGAAATAATCTTTTGGATGTTGTATTTTAACTGATTTTGATATGGAAAGAGTGATTAGGCCAGGTGCAAAAAGGTGATATTTACAGTTTTCGGAACATCTCTTGACTTGTCCATAGGGGTATGGATGTGTATTGGCTAAATTTGTAAGAGTCATTGGTTCAATCTTTCTGAATTTTGGATATATTTTTGGACTAGTACTATACATTATACACACAAAAGATTTGACAAAAATGCAAGGTGCAATTTTTTTAATGAAACAAAACGTTATAAAGAACTAATAGGGGAATTTAATTGTGGTCTGTGGCCTAAGAGGTGAATTCAGGAAATATTGAATTTGTACTTTGACAACTTCCCTGAATGATCTATTGGTATTAATTTGTCAAACTACATGAGAATAAATGATTTCCACTTTTATTTGATAGAAATTTTGTAAAAAAGTGACATTTCAGCCTACATGCCCAAAATTGAACTTTTTCAGTTGTTTCAATATTTTTACAAAAGTAGCATGCTTACTTTCTCTCTGACAGATTTTTCTGGTTTTCTATTTGTGTTTGTGGTATCTAATGTAGATGTTTAACTCATTTTTGAACACTGAACACAAAAAAAAGTAGATAAAAATCAGAATAAGAGTGCAAAATGTGCTGCTTTAATGGTCTTAGTCTAACGGTCAGTATGAAGCAAGTGAAAAATGAGGTTCTATGCACATACAAGTTGAATTCCTTTTAGCAGATTTCACTGAATCTGTATCAAAAGCACTTATTACTGGTTGTTTGACCTTGTCTGTTTCACAAACTTCCTTTATTTTCTTTTGTTTGATAGCTAGTGGTTAAAATATTGGCCTTTTGAGGCTGAAATTTCATGCCGGTTTTAAAAAGTAAAGTAAATAACTTTGCATCAAATCATACTGTCTACATATATAGTTGAAAGTGACAGTCATGTTACATCCAGGCTCCATGTTTTATCATATCTAAACAAAGATTTGAGCAAAAAGAAGCATATCTCTATCTACCATATCATTTATATGCTTTTTAATATGCAAATGTGGGGAACGACCTAAATTGACAACCTGTTTTTTTTAAGCTTGACATTGCTGAAGACCATTTTATTCACATGTGTTATGCTATTTGAAACTTATGTTTCCATTAAAAGTACATTTATAACATGTAAAAGGTGTTTTTATAACTTAACAACTTCAGAAAATTGTGGTAAGTGAAAAATATTACATTTCATATAAGGCTTCGATTCATTTGAAAACCTCTATTTTTTGGCACAGGCTCATATAAAATTTACTTCTGGCCATTTTTCATAAGTCTGAAACATGAAGTATGCTATCTGTTGCTTTTAATAGGTGATAACTTATACATAGAAACATTAAAAAATGTAAGTTTTGGTATATTTTGGTTTTTAGAAGCCCAAATTTGATAGTTGAAATTGTTCTAATTCAACGCCACAATTCAGCACCCAAAGTTCAGATATAAAAAATGCCACATTTTTTATAATTGGTATCATATGGCTTTGAAACTTTGTAAACTGTTTTATAATACACTAAGCTTAAATCATGCCAAGTTTTATTAGAATTGGTCAAGTTTTAGACCCCTAATAGGCCCAAGACCACAATTAATGATCCCGCTTTTCGTTGTCCACGAATATAGTTCCTTTTAATTAGAGTGTATTTTTTCTTAATTTTTTTTCTTTCCCTTCCTCACTCATTTCTTAGTTTTTTTTGGGTGGAAATAAAAGAAGAGAGATGAAATAATCTTTTGGATGTTGTATTTTAACTGATTTTGATATGGAAAGAGTGATTAGGCCAGGTGCAAAAAGGTGATATTTACAGTTTTCGGAACATCTCTTGACTTGTCCATAGGGGTATGGATGTGTATTGGCTAAATTTGTAAGAGTCATTGGTTCAATCTTTCTGAATTTTGGATATATTTTTGGACTAGTACTATACATTATACACACAAAAGATTTGACAAAAATGCAAGGTGCAATTTTTTTAATGAAACAAAACGTTATAAAGAACTAATAGGGGAATTTAATTGTGGTCTGTGGCCTAAGAGGTGAATTCAGGAAATATTGAATTTGTACTTTGACAACTTCCCTGAATGATCTATTGGTATTAATTTGTCAAACTACATGAGAATAAATGATTTCCACTTTTATTTGATAGAAATTTTGTAAAAAAGTGACATTTCAGCCTACATGCCCAAAATTGAACTTTTTCAGTTGTTTCAATATTTTTACAAAAGTAGCATGCTTACTTTCTCTCTGACAGATTTTTCTGGTTTTCTATTTGTGTTTGTGGTATCTAATGTAGATGTTTAACTCATTTTTGAACACTGAACACAAAAAAAAGTAGATAAAAATCAGAATAAGAGTGCAAAATGTGCTGCTTTAATGGTCTTAGTCTAACGGTCAGTATGAAGCAAGTGAAAAATGAGGTTCTATGCACATACAAGTTGAATTCCTTTTAGCAGATTTCACTGAATCTGTATCAAAAGCACTTATTACTGGTTGTTTGACCTTGTCTGTTTCACAAACTTCCTTTATTTTCTTTTGTTTGATAGCTAGTGGTTAAAATATTGGCCTTTTGAGGCTGAAATTTCATGCCGGTTTTAAAAAGTAAAGTAAATAACTTTGCATCAAATCATACTGTCTACATATATAGTTGAAAGTGACAGTCATGTTACATCCAGGCTCCATGTTTTATCATATCTAAACAAAGATTTGAGCAAAAAGAAGCATATCTCTATCTACCATATCATTTATATGCTTTTTAATATGCAAATGTGGGGAACGACCTAAATTGACAACCTGTTTTTTTTAAGCTTGACATTGCTGAAGACCATTTTATTCACATGTGTTATGCTATTTGAAACTTATGTTTCCATTAAAAGTACATTTATAACATGTAAAAGGTGTTTTTATAACTTAACAACTTCAGAAAATTGTGGTAAGTGAAAAATATTACATTTCATATAAGGCTTCGATTCATTTGAAAACCTCTATTTTTTGGCACAGGCTCATATAAAATTTACTTCTGGCCATTTTTCATAAGTCTGAAACATGAAGTATGCTATCTGTTGCTTTTAATAGGTGATAACTTATACATAGAAACATTAAAAAATGTAAGTTTTGGTATATTTTGGTTTTTAGAAGCCCAAATTTGATAGTTGAAATTGTTCTAATTCAACGCCACAATTCAGCACCCAAAGTTCAGATATAAAAAATGCCACATTTTTTATAATTGGTATCATATGGCTTTGAAACTTTGTAAACTGTTTTATAATACACTAAGCTTAAATCATGCCAAGTTTTATTAGAATTGGTCAAGTTTTAGACCCCTAATAGGCCCAAGACCACAATTAATGATCCCGCTTTTCGTTGTCCACGAATATAGTTCCTTTTAATTAGAGTGTATTTTTTCTTAATTTTTTTTCTTTCCCTTCCTCACTCATTTCTTAGTTTTTTTTGGGTGGAAATAAAAGAAGAGAGATGAAATAATCTTTTGGATGTTGTATTTTAACTGATTTTGATATGGAAAGAGTGATTAGGCCAGGTGCAAAAAGGTGATATTTACAGTTTTCGGAACATCTCTTGACTTGTCCATAGGGGTATGGATGTGTATTGGCTAAATTTGTAAGAGTCATTGGTTCAATCTTTCTGAATTTTGGATATATTTTTGGACTAGTACTATACATTATACACACAAAAGATTTGACAAAAATGCAAGGTGCAATTTTTTTAATGAAACAAAACGTTATAAAGAACTAATAGGGGAATTTAATTGTGGTCTGTGGCCTAAGAGGTGAATTCAGGAAATATTGAATTTGTACTTTGACAACTTCCCTGAATGATCTATTGGTATTAATTTGTCAAACTACATGAGAATAAATGATTTCCACTTTTATTTGATAGAAATTTTGTAAAAAAGTGACATTTCAGCCTACATGCCCAAAATTGAACTTTTTCAGTTGTTTCAATATTTTTACAAAAGTAGCATGCTTACTTTCTCTCTGACAGATTTTTCTGGTTTTCTATTTGTGTTTGTGGTATCTAATGTAGATGTTTAACTCATTTTTGAACACTGAACACAAAAAAAAGTAGATAAAAATCAGAATAAGAGTGCAAAATGTGCTGCTTTAATGGTCTTAGTCTAACGGTCAGTATGAAGCAAGTGAAAAATGAGGTTCTATGCACATACAAGTTGAATTCCTTTTAGCAGATTTCACTGAATCTGTATCAAAAGCACTTATTACTGGTTGTTTGACCTTGTCTGTTTCACAAACTTCCTTTATTTTCTTTTGTTTGATAGCTAGTGGTTAAAATATTGGCCTTTTGAGGCTGAAATTTCATGCCGGTTTTAAAAAGTAAAGTAAATAACTTTGCATCAAATCATACTGTCTACATATATAGTTGAAAGTGACAGTCATGTTACATCCAGGCTCCATGTTTTATCATATCTAAACAAAGATTTGAGCAAAAAGAAGCATATCTCTATCTACCATATCATTTATATGCTTTTTAATATGCAAATGTGGGGAACGACCTAAATTGACAACCTGTTTTTTTTAAGCTTGACATTGCTGAAGACCATTTTATTCACATGTGTTATGCTATTTGAAACTTATGTTTCCATTAAAAGTACATTTATAACATGTAAAAGGTGTTTTTATAACTTAACAACTTCAGAAAATTGTGGTAAGTGAAAAATATTACATTTCATATAAGGCTTCGATTCATTTGAAAACCTCTATTTTTTGGCACAGGCTCATATAAAATTTACTTCTGGCCATTTTTCATAAGTCTGAAACATGAAGTATGCTATCTGTTGCTTTTAATAGGTGATAACTTATACATAGAAACATTAAAAAATGTAAGTTTTGGTATATTTTGGTTTTTAGAAGCCCAAATTTGATAGTTGAAATTGTTCTAATTCAACGCCACAATTCAGCACCCAAAGTTCAGATATAAAAAATGCCACATTTTTTATAATTGGTATCATATGGCTTTGAAACTTTGTAAACTGTTTTATAATACACTAAGCTTAAATCATGCCAAGTTTTATTAGAATTGGTCAAGTTTTAGACCCCTAATAATTAGGCCCAAGACCACAATTAATGATCCCGCTTTTCGTTGTCCACGAATATAGTTCCTTTTAATTAGAGTGTATTTTTTCTTAATTTTTTTTCTTTCCCTTCCTCACTCATTTCTTAGTTTTTTTTGGGTGGAAATAAAAGAAGAGAGATGAAATAATCTTTTGGATGTTGTATTTTAACTGATTTTGATATGGAAAGAGTGATTAGGCCAGGTGCAAAAAGGTGATATTTACAGTTTTCGGAACATCTCTTGACTTGTCCATAGGGGTATGGATGTGTATTGGCTAAATTTGTAAGAGTCATTGGTTCAATCTTTCTGAATTTTGGATATATTTTTGGACTAGTACTATACATTATACACACAAAAGATTTGACAAAAATGCAAGGTGCAATTTTTTTAATGAAACAAAACGTTATAAAGAACTAATAGGGGAATTTAATTGTGGTCTGTGGCCTAAGAGGTGAATTCAGGAAATATTGAATTTGTACTTTGACAACTTCCCTGAATGATCTATTGGTATTAATTTGTCAAACTACATGAGAATAAATGATTTCCACTTTTATTTGATAGAAATTTTGTAAAAAAGTGACATTTCAGCCTACATGCCCAAAATTGAACTTTTTCAGTTGTTTCAATATTTTTACAAAAGTAGCATGCTTACTTTCTCTCTGACAGATTTTTCTGGTTTTCTATTTGTGTTTGTGGTATCTAATGTAGATGTTTAACTCATTTTTGAACACTGAACACAAAAAAAAGTAGATAAAAATCAGAATAAGAGTGCAAAATGTGCTGCTTTAATGGTCTTAGTCTAACGGTCAGTATGAAGCAAGTGAAAAATGAGGTTCTATGCACATACAAGTTGAATTCCTTTTAGCAGATTTCACTGAATCTGTATCAAAAGCACTTATTACTGGTTGTTTGACCTTGTCTGTTTCACAAACTTCCTTTATTTTCTTTTGTTTGATAGCTAGTGGTTAAAATATTGGCCTTTTGAGGCTGAAATTTCATGCCGGTTTTAAAAAGTAAAGTAAATAACTTTGCATCAAATCATACTGTCTACATATATAGTTGAAAGTGACAGTCATGTTACATCCAGGCTCCATGTTTTATCATATCTAAACAAAGATTTGAGCAAAAAGAAGCATATCTCTATCTACCATATCATTTATATGCTTTTTAATATGCAAATGTGGGGAACGACCTAAATTGACAACCTGTTTTTTTTAAGCTTGACATTGCTGAAGACCATTTTATTCACATGTGTTATGCTATTTGAAACTTATGTTTCCATTAAAAGTACATTTATA
Source organism: Mytilus californianus (assembly GCF_021869535.1). Classification (NCBI taxonomy): domain Eukaryota; kingdom Metazoa; phylum Mollusca; class Bivalvia; order Mytilida; family Mytilidae; genus Mytilus; species Mytilus californianus. The sequence continues at coordinate 4,495,605 of NW_026262581.1, forward strand.
ACATGTAAAAGGTGTTTTTATAACTTAACAACTTCAGAAAATTGTGGTAAGTGAAAAATATTACATTTCATATAAGGCTTCGATTCATTTGAAAACCTCTATTTTTTGGCACAGGCTCATATAAAATTTACTTCTGGCCATTTTTCATAAGTCTGAAACATGAAGTATGCTATCTGTTGCTTTTAATAGGTGATAACTTATACATAGAAACATTAAAAAATGTAAGTTTTGGTATATTTTGGTTTTTAGAAGCCCAAATTTGATAGTTGAAATTGTTCTAATTCAACGCCACAATTCAGCACCCAAAGTTCAGATATAAAAAATGCCACATTTTTTATAATTGGTATCATATGGCTTTGAAACTTTGTAAACTGTTTTATAATACACTAAGCTTAAATCATGCCAAGTTTTATTAGAATTGGTCAAGTTTTAGACCCCTAATAGGCCCAAGACCACAATTAATGATCCCGCTTTTCGTTGTCCACGAATATAGTTCCTTTTAATTAGAGTGTATTTTTTCTTAATTTTTTTTCTTTCCCTTCCTCACTCATTTCTTAGTTTTTTTTGGGTGGAAATAAAAGAAGAGAGATGAAATAATCTTTTGGATGTTGTATTTTAACTGATTTTGATATGGAAAGAGTGATTAGGCCAGGTGCAAAAAGGTGATATTTACAGTTTTCGGAACATCTCTTGACTTGTCCATAGGGGTATGGATGTGTATTGGCTAAATTTGTAAGAGTCATTGGTTCAATCTTTCTGAATTTTGGATATATTTTTGGACTAGTACTATACATTATACACACAAAAGATTTGACAAAAATGCAAGGTGCAATTTTTTTAATGAAACAAAACGTTATAAAGAACTAATAGGGGAATTTAATTGTGGTCTGTGGCCTAAGAGGTGAATTCAGGAAATATTGAATTTGTACTTTGACAACTTCCCTGAATGATCTATTGGTATTAATTTGTCAAACTACATGAGAATAAATGATTTCCACTTTTATTTGATAGAAATTTTGTAAAAAAGTGACATTTCAGCCTACATGCCCAAAATTGAACTTTTTCAGTTGTTTCAATATTTTTACAAAAGTAGCATGCTTACTTTCTCTCTGACAGATTTTTCTGGTTTTCTATTTGTGTTTGTGGTATCTAATGTAGATGTTTAACTCATTTTTGAACACTGAACACAAAAAAAAGTAGATAAAAATCAGAATAAGAGTGCAAAATGTGCTGCTTTAATGGTCTTAGTCTAACGGTCAGTATGAAGCAAGTGAAAAATGAGGTTCTATGCACATACAAGTTGAATTCCTTTTAGCAGATTTCACTGAATCTGTATCAAAAGCACTTATTACTGGTTGTTTGACCTTGTCTGTTTCACAAACTTCCTTTATTTTCTTTTGTTTGATAGCTAGTGGTTAAAATATTGGCCTTTTGAGGCTGAAATTTCATGCCGGTTTTAAAAAGTAAAGTAAATAACTTTGCATCAAATCATACTGTCTACATATATAGTTGAAAGTGACAGTCATGTTACATCCAGGCTCCATGTTTTATCATATCTAAACAAAGATTTGAGCAAAAAGAAGCATATCTCTATCTACCATATCATTTATATGCTTTTTAATATGCAAATGTGGGGAACGACCTAAATTGACAACCTGTTTTTTTTAAGCTTGACATTGCTGAAGACCATTTTATTCACATGTGTTATGCTATTTGAAACTTATGTTTCCATTAAAAGTACATTTATAACATGTAAAAGGTGTTTTTATAACTTAACAACTTCAGAAAATTGTGGTAAGTGAAAAATATTACATTTCATATAAGGCTTCGATTCATTTGAAAACCTCTATTTTTTGGCACAGGCTCATATAAAATTTACTTCTGGCCATTTTTCATAAGTCTGAAACATGAAGTATGCTATCTGTTGCTTTTAATAGGTGATAACTTATACATAGAAACATTAAAAAATGTAAGTTTTGGTATATTTTGGTTTTTAGAAGCCCAAATTTGATAGTTGAAATTGTTCTAATTCAACGCCACAATTCAGCACCCAAAGTTCAGATATAAAAAATGCCACATTTTTTATAATTGGTATCATATGGCTTTGAAACTTTGTAAACTGTTTTATAATACACTAAGCTTAAATCATGCCAAGTTTTATTAGAATTGGTCAAGTTTTAGACCCCTAATAGGCCCAAGACCACAATTAATGATCCCGCTTTTCGTTGTCCACGAATATAGTTCCTTTTAATTAGAGTGTATTTTTTCTTAATTTTTTTTCTTTCCCTTCCTCACTCATTTCTTAGTTTTTTTTGGGTGGAAATAAAAGAAGAGAGATGAAATAATCTTTTGGATGTTGTATTTTAACTGATTTTGATATGGAAAGAGTGATTAGGCCAGGTGCAAAAAGGTGATATTTACAGTTTTCGGAACATCTCTTGACTTGTCCATAGGGGTATGGATGTGTATTGGCTAAATTTGTAAGAGTCATTGGTTCAATCTTTCTGAATTTTGGATATATTTTTGGACTAGTACTATACATTATACACACAAAAGATTTGACAAAAATGCAAGGTGCAATTTTTTTAATGAAACAAAACGTTATAAAGAACTAATAGGGGAATTTAATTGTGGTCTGTGGCCCCTTACCGTCTCCGATTCTCTCCACCTTTCGAGACAATTTTCCGGTCTGACGCGTTTTTATCGTGTTTGCATTCAGGCGTTAATGTAGTGATCGATAGGGAGCGTAATATAACGACTGGATTATTCGGGTTAGTAGTTATCTATGTCTTTGATACGGACCTCTATAGATAGGCTACCACGTGACTTTTTATATTTCAACTGAATCAAAGTTCATTTGTAGATCGGATAGTAAAGAAATAAAGACTAGGTTGCAGTCAAAAAGTCATTTGTATGTTAGAACCTTTTTGCCTTTTGACAAAATATGTGTTTTTATACGACCGCAAAAATATTGCGTTCGTATATTGCTCTAACGTCGTCGTCGTCCGAAGACATTTGGTTTCCGGACAAATAACTTAAGTATAGGTGAATAGAATTCTATGAAATTTCAACACAAGGTTTAATACCACACAAGGAAGGTTGGGATTGATTTTGGGGGTTATGGCCCAAACCGTTCAGGAATTAGGGGCAAAAAAGGGGGAAAACAAGGTTTTCCTGGTTAATGGACAATTACTTAAGTATTGGTCTATGGATCTCTATGAAATTGACACACAAGGTCCCTTACCACACATGCAGGGAAGGTTTGGTTTGACTTTGTGGGTTATGGCTCAAACCCTTCAGGAATAAGGGGCAAAAAAGGGGGGGGGGGGGTTTCTGGTTTTTGGACAAATACTTAAGTATTAGTCAATGGATCTCCATGAAATTGTACCACGAGGTTCATTACCACCCACGGAAGGTTGAGGTCAATTTTGGGGGTCATGGCTTTAATTGTTAAGAAACTAGATAAATAGGGACCAAAAACAAGACTTTTCTAATATTGTCTAAGCTGGTTCTAACATAAATTATTTCTTATCTATATAAAGAAACAACAAATACTTATCGCAGGAGATATACACCAAACAGGGTGTGCAAATTTTTATATATAGTCTGTAAACTGATTTACCAAGTATTGCACAACAGCAAGAAATCTTCAATTGAAAATAAATACAAATCTTTTAACCATTTTCAATGAGGATTAATTTAGAGTCTTGATTTGTTGTGGGTTCTTACTGTGTATTACTATATTGGGGCCCCATTTTTAAATAGGTCTACATTGAGGTCCAAAGGGTCAAAAATAAGACTTTGTTTGATTTCATCAGAAACTGAATTATTTTGGTTCTATGATATGCTGAATCTAACTGCATTCAGATTTTTTTTTTATTTTGGGCCCTGTTTTAAATTTATCCATATTAAGGTCCAAAGGGTCCAAAATTAAACTTTTTTTGATTTCATCAAAAACTGAATTCATGGGTTTTTTTATATGCTGAATCTTACCATGGAATTACATTTTAGATTACATTTTAGATATTGATCAATTAAGCATTATATAGGGGATAACAACATTCGATTGGTTTATGATATTTTACAGTATACAGAAGAGAACAATATTCCTGGATTATTGCTCTTAATTGATTTTGAGAAGGTACTCAATTAAGTTCCGCCTCCATAGCATATTCATCATTACATGTTCAAAGGGAAATAACACAAATTTAATAATACAAAGCATACCTCGCCAACTACACCAAAAATAACTATGTTTCTCCGTAAAGTTGTTTTGATTGTTTAAAGCTAATCGACTTTAAAAAATCACTGCAATTATGTCATCCTATGATACCAACTTTTAAAATAATTCTACCCAAAAAAAACATATTGTAATTATTATTAAATGCCAACTATTAAATAAGAATTAAAATCCAATATACCATAGTTCCCAAAATTCAAAGTATAGTGCTATTACAGATAGCAGTTACCCCAACACCCCCTCTTTTTAACAGGTTGATACATGCTAAGAAAAATACAGATAACATATATCTATCTTATTTCCCCTCTTCATTCATTTTCAATTCACTTCTACTTATTAAACTATATATATATAACATTTGTTGTTCGACCTGTTAGTCAAATGCGTTTTGTTAAAATATACTTTTTCACTTTTTTGGTCTTTTGGAAAATGTTGTTTGTGCTGTATTTAGATCCCTCTAACAAGAAATTTGTTTTGCATGCACACGTATAAAAATTGCGGTTTTTATCCAACGCAGTCATAGGTTTGAACGTTGTTTTCAATTTAGACTTGTTTATATTTTTTCGTTTGGCCTTGTATTATATTTGCCTTCGGGTTTATATGATCCGTTCATCCTATTTTGACTCCTCAAAATTCAAGAGTCTATCCTAAATTGAGGTAAATTGTATGGCTTTCCAAATACCGTTTCGATTCCTAACATCACTGAAGAGACATTAATTGTCGAAATCCGGATATGGTGTACAAAAACCTTTGTACCTTTTGTTTGCGGTATACCATCTTTTCCGCAAGTTTATTGTTTTCTGTTTAATTTAAATTGACATACATCCTTCTTTTTGTCAAGCTTGCGAAATTTATTTCGCGTAAGCGAGACTTGGCGATCCTAGATTCCGTCGTCAGCGTTAACGCCGGCTGCGTCAGCATTTAGGTTCAGTCTGTGGTTCAAGTTTTGTTTTACATCAAAATCTTTGTCTAACATAATGGAATTTCGGGAAATTGGAACAGAAGCTTCTTTGTGTCCAAAATACAGTATCCAGGGCAAAATTTTGCAAATATTTATGTCATTTTTCCGTTTTTTACTTCTAGATGAACTTCGTTTTTCCTTAACAGTTAAATTCAGGTTTTGTCTGAGGTTAAAGTTTTTCATGCAGTCATCAATAAGGGACCGGTCAAAATTTCTCAATGCATGGGACCGGTGCAAAGGCGCATGGGACATGCTCTTTTTTAAAACAAAATTTCCATGGGACCTGATTTTTTTCAAGTTGAAGAATGTGCATGGGACATTGACTTTTTTCACTTGTGAAGGTCTATAAAAATCTTAAATATTTTGAAAAGAAAATGATAATCTCTATCTTTGTCAATCATCATTTATTGAAAACAATTATATAATTTGCCTATTTAAACACAGTAGATCTCCAAATGAATTAAAATTTGGCATCTTGTAAGAACAGTATATACATGACATAATGGCCCAATTAAATGAAAATATAGGTTATTTTAAAAAGACATAGAAATTCTCAAAGGTGACTATTGGTATCTGAATTTATTCCCAACTGGATTTTTCACCTTTTTATATAGCATAAAATTTAACAGTAATAAATCTACAAAATTTGCCATTTTAAACACAGTTTTAAAAGAAGATAGAACTTTCAAGAAATTTTTAAAGTCAACTATATGAATTTAATCCCAACTGAGAAGAATATTTTTTTTTCACATATAAGTTTATAACAATTGAGAGCAAAACTTCTTTATGAAAATAATATTTGCTACTTGTAAGAAGATATTGAAAATAGCTTTTAAGCGTTATGAAAATCCCATTTGATTTGAAAAATTAATGGTCATTTTCAAAGATGGAATGTCTGAATAATTCTTACACAAATCTTATTTTCAAATTAGGATGTATTTATGTACACTTCAAATTGACATAATAAATGTATGCAATAAGTTTTTTCTTCACTAGTTTTTATCTTTTTACAATTTGTTATTCCAATTTCATCTGCATAAAACATGTAAAACCTGGGATCAATATCAGTCCCACATAAAACTAAGGAAGAGCCTTTGTTTCACTCCTCTGCACCTATTCATCCCTTGAACGAAAACAAACACAGGATGATACCTCAAAAAGCCTTTGTTGTGAGTTAATATTGTAGTTCCTTTATACAAATATCTACTAGTAAATGGTTATTTAAAAAAGGGGGCTGTACAAATAGGTGTTGTTGATGTGAATAAAGGAGTTTGGTTTTGACACTTAAAAATGTATTTGTGAAAACATTGTTTAAATAAGGTTATGAAACAGGATAGTAATTTTATCTAGAACTATTTCTTTTGTTTGATTCTTAGATATGAAATTTTGAAGGAATTTGTTTTTGCTTTTTGTTTTGTTTTTTTTTTTTGGGGGGGGGGGGGGGGGGAGTGGTTCTAGGAACAAAGTCAATATTTTCTGTGCAGTGGTCAGAAAATTGAATTTACATAAATATATTCTATAATTTCATTACTGACGAGGAAAACAGACTTGAAAGAATCCACATTGATGACCAGTGTCATCAGAAATTAAACAATTTAGAGTCAGATTTACTTTGTTCCTTCCATGCTTCTAAATTAAAACCAAGAGTAAGATTTAGCTTTTATACTCATATTAATAATTTGATATTCATTCAAATAAATTTTGAAAATTATAACACAGAGTGATTGGTGCATTTATAAGTATCATGTATCAGGAAAGATGAAGTAACAAACTGCATTAGAAAGAATCTTTTAGTGTAACAGGGCGACAAAAATAATAGATATGGTTACTTGATTAAAATCATGTGGAATTACATGTACACAAATAAATATAAAATTCAGTAAAAATTAGAATGAACTGGCCCATCCCTCCTTTAAATAAAGAGTCAGTTAAAGCACATGTACTGGTAATAAAATCTGAATGTAGTATATATTTCCAAATTCCTTGCAGGTCCAAATGTCTGTTATTGAGATTTTCTTGTAATTTGATGAACACGAAAACAATCAAAATAATTTAGTAAGTATTTAATTTGATGTATATACACATTTTAGTTAAAAATAAATTATCATTTTATGTTTTGATATATATATAAGTTTTCTGATTATATTATAGCAGGGCAAGAATTTTTTCATAAAACTAAACCTGGACAAATAATAAATATTAGCATGGCCAGAGAGCAAAAAGATTTTTGAAAATAACTAATTTCTGTACAACAAAATTGGCGGGACAAGAAAAAGTAAACAAATCGCAAAAAAAATAACCTCAGATAATAACTTCAAAAAATTAAATAAAGAATGTGGGCATTATTTGAATGATGTACATGTATGCTTGTCTGGCACATTGGTTTGAGGGGCTTTGTGTGAGTTTATACTGTATGAATTAGCATGGGACACCAACTTTTTTTGTTGCAAAATAGAATGGGACATCAACTTTTCTTCACTTGCATAACCATGGGACTTCAAGTTTTTTTACAGTTCATTTTGGTTTTGCACCGGTCCCTAACCGTTTTGTTTAATCGTCCAGTTGCAAGTTAAATGCATATCCATGCAGGTCAAGATCGTGATAATGATATATGAAAGTTGAAACTGTTTTGTTCTACATTGCGCTGGACTTTTCACTTAATAAATTGTTTGTTTAAAATGCAACAGTCCGAGTAAAGACATTGTATAGCTTATTAGTGAGTGTGACTTTTTAGCTAAGAGTTTAATTCCATACGACGACCTGTAGCTGTTTGTTTTTATGGGAACTTTTTTATTATGGGTTGAACAAGGAACGTATAAACTGTTCCGAGGTTAAACGATCAGACTATTTACATATAATATTGAAAACATAACATTTATGAAGCCATGGTTATATTTTATTGAATACTTCGCATAATATCATTCATGATATCGACTTTGTGTTATAACCAGCAACAACTTTTCAAAAAAGCTCCATTTTACATTACAATCATATGGTTTAAATTGTTTATCTATATCCGCCCGACACCAGCCAAAGAAAATAAGTTATGTAGTGTCACCGTTGAATGATATACTGTTTTGCCATTACGTCAGCATGTATCAGGAAATTATTCTCAATCTCCAAAGATGATATTTCTGCATATAAACTTCCTCAAAGTTCTTGGAAGCTTCCAGGGACTTGTAGGCCCTCGTTCCTTCTTTATCAAACATTTCGTTTTGGTTATTTGCAAGGTAAATTTCAAGTTTCCTTCAAATTTCTTTCCCAATTTTCTCCCGTAATTTTCAAACACTAGGTCTCGAAATTCTTCACAATATTTTTTTTTACTTTATTAAACATAAACATAAACCAAAAAACAGATGACACTCCTCAACGACTTCACAGGTAAACGGGAAAAAGGCGGGCGTCCTTAACATCGAATATTGATTTGTACCAAATGACTTTGCCCCCAGTTCATCCAAATCTCGCATATTCTCGCATGGATTTTAATTAAACGCTTGACCCATTCAAAATTCTAGGTCGCGAACAAGCTTTCCCTGAACTAGAGTATTAAGATCCATTTATTAGTCTTGTATCATTTTTAATTTTAGTTTCTTGTGTATAATTTGGAGTTTAATATGACTTCCATTATCACTGAACTAGTATACATATTTGTTTAGGGGCCAGCTGAAGGACGCCTCCGGGTGCGGGAGTTTCTCGCTGCATTGAAGACCCATTGGTGGCCTTTGGCTGTTGTCTGCTCTATGGTCGAGTTGTTGTCTCTTTGACACATTCCCCATTTCCATTCCCAATTTTATTACATCGGTGATCCGTCTATTTGGCAATCGCCAATGGCAGTCAGCAGGGTTTAAGAACATTTGTTGTTCGACCTGTTAGTCAAATGCGTTTTGTTAAAATATACTTTTTCACTTTTTTGGTCTTTTGGAAAATGTTGTTTGTGCTGTATTTAGATCCCTCTAACAAGAAATTTGTTTTGCATGCACACGTATAAAAATTGCGGTTTTTATCCAACGCAATCATAGGTTTGAACGTTGGTTTCATTTTAGACTTGTTTGTATATGATCAAGAAAAATATACGAAACCTTCTTATAAGTTGCATGCCACAGGGTTTCACTTCACATGGAAATTGGACTTTAAATTTATCTATACAACATCAACAATGAGTACAGACAGCTTCACTAATGAGACTAAGAATAATTGAAGGCATCCAGGAAACAAAATATGAAGATATGATAGATAAAACAAATGTATCCAGATTATAAAGCAAACTGAGTGTTTAAATTTATATTGCGATTGGTTTGTGCAATTTGCATTACACATCCGGTTTGCAGAAACTGGGATTTGCAATAGGATTATGAAAAAATGATGTACGCTTCCAAGAAATAAATAAAAAAAGTCAGGCCTTAAATGTTAACTCAGTCAGTCAGTGGTCTCGGGTTCACGTATTGCTTTTCTTTTTTTTAAAGAAAGCAACTTGTTTCATATATCGTATTTTAATAGCACTGGGTCAATTCCACTACTAGTCCCCGAGGGTATTCTTATCTCAGTAGTCCGTACTTCGGTATTGACATGATTTTTTAGCATATTTTCTCAAATTCCCCGTTTATAAATTAAGAAACTATTTAGAAACTAAGGTTCCAACTCCCTCCTGCAATGTTGACTGTAGACATATTTTGGCTTTTCTTTATAGGTCCTTTTTGGTCATATATCTCCTAACTTTTCTACTACTTTATACATTTAAATACCTGGCTTTCAAATGTTTAGATTAGGGTTCCTGAGTTAACCCAGAAAAGCGCTCTGGAAGCACGACATGTATTTAGTGTAATTTTCATTTATCCTGCTATAACATGAACCGATAAACGTATACTAGACGTTTATAGTCTCCTGGTATCATGCTTCTGTTGCGAGAGCGAACGGTTATGTTTAAATTACTGTTTACGTAACAGTTCAATTTGGGGTCTTCAATGAGGTCCGCGTTTATCAGTCAGCGATTTGGATAGGGAAAAAACTAAATAGACCATTCGACCACCGAGCCCCCTACACACACATAAAGCTGATACTGTTAAGGACACATTTGGAAATAAACGGCTTTTCATGAATTAAACTCATCATTTTTCAACATTATAGCATGATTTGTTTATAATGAACCCAAAAATATATTTCTTTTTTATTTGAATTTTGTAGTCGCATTTGTATATTGTTGATAACCTTTACCGAAATGCCTAATTGTATCGTGTAGTTAATATAGTATTGTGATAGCCGCACATGAGGGTAGGAATGACCTTTATCGTCAAGCGTCTGATGCCCCCTTTTCACTAGCATTATTGTCAAATGAGCCTAAAAATTATTTTTGTCATTCATGTTTTAGCAATCGTTAGCGTTAACGAAGTGAAATGTATAACAATGTTTATGTCGGACCCAATTTTATGAAAGGTTATTTGAGGCATCTGTTTACACTTCTAACTTTTAAAACCTGCTGAGAAAAAAAAATTGTTCTAAATTTCTGACAAAATGAATTGATTGAATAAAAGATAACCAGAGTCACACCAGGAGTGGAAATAGTGTATCTCTGCTAAAAGCAAAAACAAATGCTCTACTTCCTTCTTTCCTCACGAAAATCTAATATCCCAATTTAATTGATTGGAGTTAAAATATTGTATGAAATATCTTGTGTTCCCTTTCCTTGGTAATCAAGCAAAACGACACGATTCACTCCGTTTGGAAGCACATGATTGAACGCTGATGAATCCCATGTATATAGTCAACACTTTGATGAGACCCTAATCTAGATTACTACAAATATGGAACCATAAACACCTGGATGAGACCTTTATCTAGATAACTACAAATATGGAACCATTTGATATAGTGCCTAAATCATCCTCTCGTATGCCAAAATCCTTATATGTTCTCAAATCTGTCGATGAAATTCTGGCAAATTTTGTCAGAATGGTAGATCAGAACAATATAATTATAATAAATATAATAATATTAAGTATTTCGAAACAAAAAAGAGTATGGCAGATCTTTGATGGTCTCTGTTAAATTTTATTAGATTCGGTGCGTTTGGCGTTTACCTCGCATCTCCTTTTATTTATATCGACTTTATTTGATTATTATTTATATTATGCTCAGTACTATTAAACTTCTATAAAATGGTTCTATGACGGCCTTGTTCTTTGATGAACTTCCATGGTAATATTGTCCATAGTGTCTCCTTCATTTCTGTATGTTGCGACCTCAGTGCTTATTTCCTTGACATCACATGGCCCGAGAACACAGTTATTTCGTAGTGCATTTCTTTTAGACAATAAATTCAAATTAAAAAAATCGCACCTGCTCTATCTTAAAAAGATTTTTACAGTGTAGTGTACTACTATTGGGACAAATAATATCAAAATTACAGAAAAGTCTACCAGCTCTAACTCAAAATATGGACAATTCTATGTTAAGGGGGTCTAAAATTCAGTTTGACAGCTTCAGACATATTAATTTTTGACCTTTTTGAACTGGACCAAATCACTACTTAAAAAAAGATTCAGCACCCTAATTTTTTAACATGTAATTTCATCCACTTACTTAATATTTCATGCATGAAATATCAAGAAATAAATTGGGAAAGTGTATGAAAAAAATTTGCAAGTTATACACTGTTCACACTAGGACGATAACTGTGTCCTCGGACCACATGATAATTTACACATTCTTGTCATTCTGACTTCTTTCATAATAAATATAGCGTCATTACCAGGGTTAAATTTCGCTGGGTTTTTTTTATAACATATGATGAGATCTGTACACTTATTTTCTCGTTTATTTTTTTTGGAAGTTTGACTGTTTTTAACACTTTGGGAGATACTTTGTGGTTTTTCTTTGTTGATTTATTTTCATTTGAGATTTCCAACCTCTGTAGAAAAAAAAGTTTAAAACGGCGATTTAAAAAAAGTGTTGCGTCATTAAAGTCTACCAATATATTAGTGCATGTCTTGTATATACGCAAGTAGTCATACCTCCGTTTTATTCGTTTTAAAGAGGAACAACCATTTAATAAACTTCGTTTTATTTTTCTCAATCATAAATTTTAATCCATCAATATAATAAAATAAACAACCTGATCTTTGAATATATTTTCAGATACCAATGTACCGTGGTGCCAAAATCGACATGTCGCTATATGCATGTACCTTTAAAAGAATTGTTCAAGTGACTGTATATATATTCTTGGTTTTGATTGCATGGAAATGTTTAGGCAACATTTATACAAAAACAAATTTTTATGAGAAGAATCAAGTTCTTGACTATACGAACAGAGAATCAAATTTTAGGCAAACCTCTTCTACCGAGACGTTTGATTTGTCTCCTATTGAGTTAATACGCCAAGACTGTGGTGAACTTTGTGATACAGATCGACCTGGGACACCAGGACCATTCTTTGATCATATGACCGCTAAGATAAATTGTAATGCTTTATTTACCAACGAATACATTGACAGAGAACACGGTCAAAAGAAAGCGCCAAAGGAAATACCTAAAGTACTCTGGAACGAATTTACCATGAAAAATCGTTTAGAGGTTGTGAGTTATTATTTTGACGAACATTCTTTAGGAAAGAGAAAACATATTTCTGTACCTGTTTGGACACAGTCGGAAATTAACGGTTTGATATCTAAAGCCAAAAAGGGTAAACTTGTTGGAAATTATGGTGTAAACAATACAAATGCTCTTCGTGATGGGTTGAAGCATGCACCAGGTGTCAAGAATGGACGAGTCCTTGTTATTGGTTCCGTAAAGCCTTGGGCAGAAGCATGTGTCCTGGAGGCAGGTGCGCGAGAAATTGTTACTCTTGAATATGGTAAAATAGTTTCACATATTCCGAATGTTAAGACAATGGTACCTTATGAATTTAGAATGGCATATTTAAACAAAACGTTAGGAGAATTCGATGCTGTAGTGACCTTTAGTTCGGTTGAACATTCGGGACTTGGACGATACGGGGATGCTTTAAATCCCTGGGGAGACATAATTGCAGTGGCAAGAGGTTGGTGTGTAACTAAAGAAGGTGGTTCTCTTACAATAGGAGTAGAATATAACAACAATCAGGATTATATAAGATTCAATGCTGACCGTTGCTATGGTAAAATCAGATATCCTTATTTGGCAACAAACTGGAAACAGTTTTATAGAGGATACTCAGGGAAAGGCATACAGAGAGTTCATGTGTTTACAAAATAAAATATAAGTTTATTATAACACACTAATTACGTGTGATGGAAATTGTCGATTTTCTCCTGTGAAAAAAGGAATGTTGTGATGCAAATAGAAAAAGAGTTTCGATCAACCAGTGTAAAGAGTAGAAATTTGTTTTCCCTCATTTTCAAAGTGCAAAGCATATATTCGTGTGATCTTCGAATGACAGTAATAATGAAGAAAAAATGAGATCTTTTTACCAGATATGCATATATAAAAAATAAGCCATAAAACACACTTTCTGTAAAGCAACACACAAGTTATGAACTATGTCTTTCAAGTGCAATATGTATCAATTTTATGTGTACGTTTTACCATTTACACAACTTAGTCTTGTCCAACCTACATCATACCCTACCTCGTCCTAACCACGAACAATATGAATAAAAACAGACGTTCGGTATTCGTTAATGAGACAGTACTCGATATATCAAAACCCAGCACAGACATTTAGAGGTCTTCAAAAATAGACAGGTGTCTTTATTTAAACCAAGCTCTAAATCGCCCCAAGTCTAGAGAATTAGTGACTAATTTGAACAAGGACTATTAAAAGATCAGCCATCAACACCAGATTCACAAAATTGACCAAAAAACCCACACAAACACATTAAGACATTAGAAGAGGCACATGGACATGAAGAACAATTTAAAAATAAGAAGATATAGTACTAAGATTGCCAATGAGACAACTCTCAACCAAAGACGAAATGACGTATATGTCATCGTACGGCATTCAACAATGAGCTAAATGAGCTGAGCAAGATTGATTGTAGTTACAGAAAGCAGACTCAAAGTATATAGGGGACTTGTTGATATGAAATCACGCTGTCCTACAGACAGTAATACCGGTTGCTGTACTTTATAGAATATTTCATGGATATAAGAAGATGTGGTATGAGTGCCAATGAGACAACTCTCCATCCAAGTCACAATTTGTAAAAGTAAACCATTATAGGTCAAAGTACGGCCTTCAACACGGAGCCTTGGAACAACATCATATACAGTACAGAGAGAAAGACGCGACCATGTGCAATGCAACAGGAATCTGCTTTGACTTACATAAATAATTCTACTTTAACATTGCCTCACTACTATAAGATGACGGTATTACCGTCATCTTATAGTAATGAGGCAATGTGGTCAATGTGCTAATGGTATATTTTTCATATTGTATAATATAATAAACTTCATTTAGAAACTTTGAGTATGTTTTGACCGTTTCTCATCGTAGAATGAGTTGCAAGAATCCTTGTCTTCATACCTTAAAAAAATGGAATTGACATAAAATTTGTATTTATTTTCAGTTTAAGTTATATTGTCGCATTCGATATCCGATTTTTGTAAATTTAATTTTCAGTTAATAACAATTGACAAAAAGACGATTCAATTTGTTACTAGTACCTAGAATATAAGCTGCGGAACCGTAGATTTTCGGACCATAGATTTGTCAAAGAATATAATAAGGACCTAAGAGCTACGATTCCGCAACTACTAGAATATATGCATAGTGAAATGCCCGTATATATCTAATTATAGAAGGACTTTAAAGAAATTGGAATATTCAAAGATCTCTGAAAAATACTTTAAAGAGTCACCATATACGACCGTTGTTGGGGTTGTTTTGCTCAAGCTTCGGTTTCTGTGCAATGTTTTGTTAATTGTTTGTCTTTTGACCGTTATTATTTTTTGGCCATGGTGTTGTCTGCTCACATGGACTCGTGGTATCTGCTCACTATTTTTAATGTTGTCAGCCGAAGTGTAAACACACAGTCTGTTATCCGTACGTCAAAAATCAATACATAATCTTGTTACAAACTACTAGATGATGTACACATTGGAATAATCCAAAAATAACGTTTTAAGAATGAAAATTATTACTGCAGTATTAAAATAACCAGTGGAACATTTCGTTGTATAAAATTGATTTAATGGGTTAAAAGGGCTTTATATTCAAAGATTGGAAAGAATCAAATAAATTTACAACTGACCAAACGTTTGATAGGATTTCAATGCTTTTCTCGATAACCTTCAGCATGTACCCTCGAAACCAGAATTTCGGAAAGCCAAAAATAGAAAACGGTTAAGACATAAACAGAATTACCAAAATTTCAAAAAACTTTGCGTGAATGAGTTGCAACTTTTAGTTTTATGAATATTACATTAAGTTTATTGACTAGATATCAACAGTGTAGTTTAAATCATGCTAATAACGTAGAAATGGCTATTAGGATGATATCCTCGGTGACTGTTACTCCACCACTCTACTAGGATGATATCTTCGGTGACTGTTACTCCACCACTTTACTAGGATGATATCCTCGGTGACTATTACTCCACCACTCTACTAGGATGATATCCTCGGTGACTGTTACTCCATCACTCTACTAGGATGATATCCTAGGTGATTGTTACTCAATCACTCTACTAGGATGATATCCTAGGTGATTGTTACTCCACCACTCTACTAGGATGATATTCTAGGTGACTGTTACTCCACCACTACGGTATCGACCCAGTTGTAATGAAACGTATATGATTTTAGTGAGAGAAGCAAAATATGTGTCTTGAATAACCTTCATCATTCCAATACTCTTGGTAAGAAAACCCAAATATATAAAACGTGATTGAGCATGTAGCCAAAAGGGCATAAACAGAACGACAAAAGAGACAAGAGAAGTCATAGGTTACTTTCCTGAGGTCGTTGGAAGCTGAGTATTATAACAATTGCATAAATAATAAGCTGTAAATTTACATACATATTGAGTATTTTTTAAATCATGCAAATATCGAAGCACTGGTTATTTGGCGAATGGCCCCCTTGGGACTGATAATCCACTAGCAGCTATACCGATCCAATTGTAGTATAAAACGTATATAATTTTCGTGTGTACATTTGATTCCGGAACAAATTTTATGAGGTACGCTCGAGACATTACGTTTGAAAAACCAAAAAACACAAATCGTATGACAGCAACAAACCAAGAGGACCTTTAGATAATTGCCAAAATTGTCTACGGTCGACTTTGTCTAAGGGAGTTGCAGCATTAACGTTATGACAATTACATAATTGTATAAAATGGTTTACAGCAAGTGTGTCATTGAAATCATGCCAATGCCTAAGTTCCGTCTACTTGGATGGGATATTTCACTCATCCAGCAGCGGCACCGACCGACACATTTTAGAAACTAGCGCATAATATGACTACGCACAACACATGTTTCTGGAATAACCTTCATTAGGTGGGCGCGAGACAAAAATCCAAAGATACAAAAAATTGAGTATAAAACCAAAGAAGCCTATTAAAACAGCAGAACAACCAAAATTGTCTAAAGTCGACTTTGCATGAAGGAGTTGTAACCATATTTTATGACAATTTCATAATTGAAGGAAATACAGAAGCTCTGGTTACATGCCGAATAGAACCCACAGGAACTAAAAGTTCAACACCAGATGTAGCATGATTTTCATGCGCACAATACGTACTACTGGAATAACCTTCATCGGGAACATTCGAGACCAAATGTTTTCATTTTTTGATATAACATTTTTTTTTTCCTTCAGAAAATTTTATTTTCACGTATTGAAAAAATTTTGGTTTATAAATGATTAGAAGTTAATTAATGATTTCTTAATAATATGAAATTTAAAAGTGTCGTCGTAACGAATGAAAATTATAAGATGACAGTTTGAAGAATTACCTATTTTTTGAAGCAACAAAATGACAATTTCCAAAAAATTGAATATCCAACAATGAAAATATTTTCTATGAGTGCCTATCTATAAAAAAAACAACAACAATCCCTTCAAAATCACATAGATCTAGTTGTCTGTCTTGATGCATCATCAAGTTTTGTGGCATGTTGTATTTTCAAGTAATCTTATTAATGGAGAGCTTTCACTAAAGTTCGACATAATCTCAAAAATAGGAAAATGCATTAAAATGAATAAAAAGGACGAAAAGTTAATAGATATTTTAAGGAAGTGTTAACTCCGAAAGGATGACCAAACGACACTAGGTTGTTATTTTCTTATCAAAGCTAAACAACTAAATTTGTTAAATATGACAAGATGTAAAATTTGATTTCAAATGACATGTGGATTAATTGAAAAAAAATACTTGTGATCACTTAGTCATAGGTAAGGGTGATGGTAAAAACTTTGTCCTATAAAAGGGTGTAATAACCAATCCTCCCACTATTAAACTATGTGTGGAGACATGTTTTTGTGTGTCGTTTCTCAGGCTTCTCGATTTGTATAATCCATATGACTGTCTTGAAGCTAGCATGCATAGTGTAGTTCGTTATCCTCGCTTTCAGAATATCTCTCCAGTTATTCATTCAGATCAAGCAATGTTCCATATAATCACTTGGTCAGTAAAGAAAACGACACGCCCAAAACGATAATCTAGTTTTGTTAACCCGCCATTTCGCGAGTGTCCTTTAATATCATACTGTTTTAGGATGCAGGTAAACATTCATTTTAGTCTTAGATGCATGATTTTTTTATTAGTTGTTATTGGCTTTGAACTAGCTGTCATTAACTGTGAGTACTCTCAGATCTGTACTTAGTGTCTTTTTGTTGTGGGGATGTATAAGTACCCTGCCACGTCCACTCTGTGTTTTTGTTAGATGTAGTTCTGCTTTGTATCCATCTAATGAGTTGAGCCTTTTTCAACTGTTTTATAGTTCGGTTTTTTTCTGTTTCTCATATTTGTTTTTCGTTTATTGTTTTGCATAGTTTGTTCTTATGCTGTGTCGTTACACCTCTGTCCCAGGTTTGGGGAGGGTTGGCGCCTTCAAACTAGTTTAACCCCACCACATTCTGTATGTGCCTGTCCCAAGCCAGGAGCCTGTAATTCAGTGGTTGTCGTTTGTTGCTGGATATCATATTTGTTTTTCGTTCATTATTTTTTACATAAATCAGGCCGTTAGTTTTCTCGTTTGAATTGTTTTACATTTGTCATTTCGGGGCCTTTTATAGCTGACCATGCGGTATGGGTTTTGCTCATTGTTGAAGGCCGTACGGTGACCTATAGTTGTTAATTTCTGTGTCATTTGGTCTCTTGTGGAGAGTTGTCTCATTGGCAATCCTACCACATCTTCTTATTTTTATATTGGAACATATCCGTCGTCATCTGTGAAACATGACACATTCCATAACGGTCAACCAACACGTAATGGCGTCCGTAAAATTTTCGAAGGGATGATTTCAACTTCACCACTCGGAACTCTTGGTTCAAAAGCTTCCTTGTAAGCAGCAACCCTCTCGAGGAAATCATGATAGAAAATGGAAATTAAAGTTACTTTTATTGTAACTCGGGTACCTGATATGTGTAATATTACTTATCAGGCTGATATCCAGTTGAAATTAAACAAAAGAAATGGAACGCTTTATTAGAGAAGGTCAAAAAGGCCAAGTTGGTATATTTGAATTGTTTACATCTGTTTCTATGGGCTTTAAAAGTTTAATGTAGGTGTATAATTTAGGATTTTATGCATCTTATATACGTGTTTTTACTTAAATTATTATAGTATGGAGCTTCGAGATATTTGTACAATATTAAATTAATATAAAAGACAAATATCCACAAAACAGTCGATTGTGGTAGGTGCAAATACATGTGGATCTTTTTTGTGCATAAGCATGAATTCCGCAAAAAAAAAAAAATCAACAGAAATATAAAAGATACATCTTTTTAAACCATTAATAAGCATCTCTGCCCCCGGCGACAGTTTTTTTGGAAAAAAATTCTAAAAATGGACAATAATTTCATCAAAAAGAGAAAGTCGAGTACACCTTTATATGTTCAGGCGTGTTGACTATTTTGTCTTGAAAACGTATAAAGCAAACATATTTGATACATCTCCTCGCTTCAGATTCTATTATTTTTATATATTTAGGCTAAAGGTTGATATAATAACATTAATATCTCACAGTACTAAAAAATGAAATAATATATATGGGTCAAGGGAAATATCTTTCTAATGAGTCATAAAAACAGAGTAGGTGTGTTTGAATAACACATTTTAACTAAAATTTCTTGACGACAGACTTTACAAGTGGATCTTAAAAATGCATAACTTCAAAAAAAAAATGTGTGTATTATGTAGGGTAATTAATCTTCTAAATATTTTTAGTCTTCACTTCCACGAAATATTTAATTAGATTTTTTTTTAGTGTTTTTGAACTTTCGAAAATTCTCCCTAACAACCGCTTTTTGCCATATAGCATTGTCAGTTTCTCTTTGATTTATGTGTTTTGAATGTCCCCTAGGTATCTTCCGCCTCTTTTTCATTTTAAATGCATAATTGCTTTTTACCTTGTAGTTCGAAAATACAAATAAGGGAACTACATATCACAAAATTAAAAATAATGATGTATTTTCAGCTTTCCACGTATACATACATTTTATTATTTTATTAATTTACTTTCAGTCATAATCAGTCATGTAACGACCTCTAAAGATCCAGTACCCGTACAAGTACCTAGACTGCATATCAAAGGATGAGAAAAACAAATTTCAAACGCTTTATCATATATTTCATCACCATACTAATGCTTTTCTATTTCATCCGGTATTTCGTCTTAGATTTCCAGTCTGAATTAAAGACAAACAGAAGAACAGTTTTAAATAATGATAGCAACGTAGCTTTAGTTCTTAAGGCAACTTTACAAATCAACGACCGTCCAGTCTTAATAACACTTGTTAATGATGGTTATCTTAATATGGTTGAAAGCTGGGTGTGCAATACTAAACATATGGGATTTCATAAACAGGTACCATTATGTTAATGACAGACCTCTATAGTTTCTTTCCTTAAATTACAAAAAACAATCAAATGTCATTCAAAAGTTTATACATGTTTGTAATACGTTCATACGACCCTTTATTTTGTATATGGAAAATACTTCATATAAATACAATTCATCTGGTTTCTGCAGAAGGCTATCGCATAATGCCAGCTTCCAGGAACGATCTTTACTTTATGACAATGATCGAAGCTTTTACATATATCTATATATTTTTGCTTTATCCTGTGACGTTTGATATCAATTGTTTTACAATAGAATTATTTTGAAGGGCAATTTCCCACCAAAATACAAGTTAGGTAAATGGAACGCTTTAAATTTTATTATTCAGGTTGAGCCTTAGAATCCATGTCAAAATGAAATCCCAATTATGCACAAAGGTACCCGGGTTACCATTGGTGACTCCTGCATATTTTTACTTGACCCAAAAGAGCCTTTGCTATATTTTTTGGAGTCCGAATATAATCCTTCTAAAATGTTTGCAAAACATAAATATTAATTTAGGAGATATTTTTTTGGCATGTTACCAAACATACCCACCTACATTCCACTCCATAAAAATATACGGGGACAAATATCTGTTCTTTTCTTTATCAAGTTAGGCTTCAATGATGTTTAGGTAAAAACAAATATTTAAATTTTGATACAAATTGAACGACATTTTTTATACTATGATGCTTGTGTTTTAATGTTAAATTTAGATTTCAAGCCATTCTTTTTCCATTTTTAGGTGATAATGATAACTACCTCAGCAAATGCGACAGAAAAGATCAAAGCTTTGTCACCGCATATAACTGTTGTTGTATTAAATGTGGATAAATCTATGAATGAACATCAAGTATATAGCCATGTGGGTTATGTTAAAATCATGATACTCAGAACTCAGATACAGCTGGCTTTACTTCAGAATGATATTGAATTATATTCTTTTGAATGCGACTCCGTATTTCTGGCAAACCCATTGCCGACTCTCAGAGGGCATTCTGAAAAACATGATATTGTGTTTATAAGTAACTACAAGTCACCAAAGGCAATCAATGGTGGATTTCTGTACCTTTTCCCAACCCCAGCAACAAAGGCAACATTTGAACAGCTGAACAGAATGATGCTCAAACTTTCTGAAAAAATAAAATTTGAGCCATCCAATAAAACTATTCCGACTTATGAAAACGACCAAGTTTACTTGTCGAAGTTAGTTCTTGAGAAATATGCAGGTCTCAAATCAATCATTTTGCCCTTTTCCGTATTTCCAGATGGCAAGTGGTATGAAATCTCGGAACAGAACAGAAAATTGACAAAGCCTTATTTAATTCACAATAACTGGATAATGGGCAACAAGGCGAAGGAAGAAAGAGCTAGAAAGTGGGGACATTGGTTTTTGAAAGAAGATGGTGCATGTGATGTTGACGCTGTTAAAAAGATAATTAAGTTTTAACAATATGATATTTTTATTCACAGTGAAAAGTCTTTCAGTATCATTTAAATAACCGTAAAAAGTTTTTAACTTAGTTTTAAGTATAACGATTTTACTTTTAGTTTATAGATTGTTCTCGTTTTTATGAAACTTCACAATTGTTATAACCATGAGTTCGGTATTTTTTTTATACTTGTTTTTGTTGATGTCCGTATGGTATTTTATAGTGTTATCACTGTTCATGTTTGTAAACATATATACTCAAGTTTACAAACATGACACTTCAGCACTTTTGGGGCATAACACAAATGTTCTTCTTGATTTCTGTACCTATATTTTTATGAAAAATTACATTTTTTTTCTCGTATCACATTGCATATATATTTATGAAATGATGAAGTTGGGCAAGCTTTTTTTAACGCTAATACATAAAATATTTTGTTAGAATTGATGCATGCTATATACTTGTGTGTTTTCATTTTTAATTTCTTATGTGTGTCTGACATTACATTAATAATTAACAAGAAGGCTTAAACTCTAAACATTTTCATGTTTGAATTTTTATTCCAATTTTAATTGTTTTTTAATTGTGAATACGTTTGAAAATTCCTCCATGCATATTTTATCAGATTTGTCATAGTACTTTTTGTTTAAGAGCAATATAAATAGGATAGAAAAGTTTTGTTGAAAGTAGAATACCATCCAGTTTTGAACGACTGGTTTAAGTTTGTCTCTCTTGATTTAAGCTTCCAGTAGTGTCAAGTATTTGGCACAATTCCTTCAGGTTTGACCAAAAAGAAGAAAATTACGATAAGAACAAAATGTCATCTTTTTTAAAACTAAATTTTGCTTAGTTTCTTTTCTTTTTTTCTTGGGTTACTCTTGATGTGAGATTTTAGTAGTATGCAACATACTTTGCATAACTCTGGAATAAGTGAACGGTTTTCATGGTAAAATGGTCTTTTATGTTAGAAAGGAAGGAGGTATGAATAAAATCTAATTGGCTGTAAAAATACAAAACACTTTATTCCCTTCAAATTCATAAAAAAGAATTGTTGATAAATTAATATGGTAATACAGTATGATCACTTTAATGCATAAATATCATTTTTAATGTCACCTTAGTATCATTAACATGAATAAATTAACGACATTTGTAAAAATTAAAGATTAGCCATAGTCCTACCCTGCAACAGCTTTGTATAAGACATCTTATGGGGAAATATCTGCTGAAGTGAGGTTGTTACTTATTTCTATTTAGTGACAATATCGCAAAACATAATTCTCTTGTTTACATGCTTCATGATTGATGTATACATATCTTGCTATACCCGACGTTGCTTTTTAAGATGTTTCATACAACGATGTTTAAGGATATTAAAATCAAATTAAGACACTTGTTTGGAGTTTCAGATTAACAGTGAAAATACCATTGAGCCTTGGCATCACTCGATATCCGTAATCTGGTGTCGATTTTCTCACACTTTGTATAGTAACAAGAGTGCACACGCTGAAATGTCTCGCCTTCTTTACTAATCATTGATATTATGTTGATAGTCCTAAATATAAAGCTTTCTTACAACTGTCACATAAACTTAACATTAACCAAGAAAACTAAACATTGACCAATGAACCATGGAAATGAGGTCAATGTCAGATGAACCATGCTAGGCAGGCATGTACAGCTAACAATTCTTCCATACAACAAATATAGTTGACCTATTGCTTATAGTTTAAGAAAAACAGACCAAAACACAAAAACTTAACACTGAGCAATGAACTGTGAAAATGAGGTCAAGGTCAAATAAAAACTGCGCGACTGACATAAATACCATAAAATATTTCCATACACCAAATATAGTTGACCTATTGCTTAAAGTGTAAGAAAAACAGACCAAAACACAAAAACGTAACATAAGCAATGAACCATGAAAATGAGGTCAAGGTCAAATAAAATCTGCTAGACTGACATGTACATCATTAAATATTTCCATACACCAAATATAGTTGACCTACTGCATACAGTATTAGGAAAACAGACCAAAACACAAAAACTTAACATTTAACAATGAACCTTGAAAATGAGGTCAAGGTCAAATAAAACATGCCAGACTGACATGTACATCGTAAAATATTTCCATACACTAAATATATTTGACCTACTGCATACAGTATTAGAAAAACAAACCAAAACACAAAAACTTAACATTGAGCAATGAACCGTGAAAATGAGGTCATGGTCAAATAAAACTTGCCAGACTGACATGAACATCGTACAATATTTCCATACACCAAATACAGTTGACCTATTGCATACAGTATTAGAAAAACAGACCAAAACACAAAAACTAAACTATGACCACTGAACCATGAAAATGAGGTCAAGGTCAGATGACACCTGCCAGTTAGACATGTACCCCTTACTATCATTACATACACCAAATATAGTAGACCTATTGCTTATAGTATCTCAGATATGGACTTGACCACGAAAACTTAACCTTGTTCACTGATCCATGAAATGAGGTCGAGGTCAAGTGAAAACTATCTGACGGGCATGAGGACCTTGCAAGGTACGCACATACCAAATATAGTAATCCTATTACTTATAATAAGAGAGAATTTAACATTCCAAAAAATCTGAACTTTTTTTTCAAGTAGTCGCTGAACCATGAAAATGAGGTCAAGGACATTGGACATGTGACTGACGGAAACTTCGTAACATGAGGCATCTATATACAAAGTATGAAGCATCCAGGTCTTCCATCTTCTAAAATATAAAGCTTTTAAGAAGTTAGCTAACGCCGCCGCCGCCGCCGCCGCCACCGGATCACTATCCCTATGTCGAGTTTCTGCGACAAAAGTCGCAGGCTCGACAAAAAGCAGACAGTTGATTTTCTTTTTTGAATTCTTTCACATTTTGTCATGCTGGGACCTTTTAATTCTAACTAAACAGTAGAAGGCTGTACAGTGCCCTATAGTTGTTATCATCCTCGTCCTATGGTATCTGATTCTTACTCGCTGTCGAGTACTTTCTGAGATTTTCTTTTCTTTTCGTCAGTTTTTTTTTTAGCCAGACTGTATTATGATATATAAACCTTACTGACATATTCCCAGAAATCACTGAGAAGTTATTAGTTTAAACTTGAATGTAAAATGAAATAAACAAAGCATTTGTTACATCACTCGATCTTAAAAAGCTACTGTATAACAATAAGGACCTGTGGTATAATTGGCAATGAGACAACTGTCCATCATAGACTAAAGGACGAGAATGTTATAGGGCACTGTATTGCCTTATATTTCTTAATTCTCACAAACCAAGTTACCATGGTATAGAGATATCATTTCGATAGCATTACAAAGCCCCGGTATGACAAACTTTGAAAGAATATAAAAGAGAAACCAACGGCCTGCTTTATGGTTAAAGCAATAAACAAAAACAAATATGGTAGACAGCAACCAACGACTACCGCGGAATTACAGGCTCTTGACATGTGAGAGGTACATAAAGAAAAAAATGAAAACAACACGTTATAAATTTCATGCGTCCGAAACGCTTTTCTGTATTTACCTTCATCAGGAACGTTCAAAGCCGAATATTTGAAAAGCCAAGGATGTATAAGAACCAAAACAGTTCAAAAGTCATATGACCAAAAAGGGCATAAAAAAAATAGCCAAATCCATTTAACTTTGCCTGAGGAATTAGTTTAAACCTTAGTTTCTTTTATAATTTAAAAATAATTTATTAACGGACAATATTCGAAAGGTGTTGTATAAATCATGTCAGTCCAGAAGTATTGACTACTGAGCTGATGATACCCCGGGTACTGAGAGTCCACCAGCAGAGGTATCGACCCAGTGCTGTTAAAAATGAAAACAACACATTATAAATTTTATGCGTCCTAAGCGTTTTTCTGGATATACCTTAATCAATAACGCTCAAAGCCGAATATTTGAAAATGGTGATGTTAGACATAATTGTGGGAACTCAACCCTCCTCTAACCTGAGACAGTGGTGTAACAGCACAACATAAAACAAAATATCCAAATCTAGAAAAAAAGCTGGACTCATCAGAACGACACTAAGCACACAAAACAAAAACCAACAAAAAGCACACACAAGGTACCTATCTGATATTACTCACAAATACTCAAAGCTATTCAAACAAGGTACCTATCTGAGATTACTCACAAATACTCAAAGCTTTTCAAACAAGGTACCTATCTGAGATTACTCACAAATACTCAAACCTATTCAAACAAGGTACCTATCTGAGATTACTCACAAATACTCAAAGCTATTTTAAAGCCAATTTCAATTAATAGATAAACCATGTTCTCGCAGAATTAAATATTAATCACTATAAATCAAATGGATTTAGTTTAAAAACGTCATAAACAGTTAGAAAAAAGCATGACCTTGTGCAATGCCTATAGATATAAGTATCGACAGGGTGTAGCACCAAACGGGTTCATAACTGTACAGCAATACATATTTTGTTATTTTTTTATTTAAAAAAAAAATCAATGTTAGTACCGATCAAGACCATATTCAAAGTTCTTACTATTATTAAATTGATAACCTTTCAGATTAATTGTATTCAAAGGATCAATAAGTTTACTAATAAACACAACATCACCGTAAAAAGTAGGATGTGTCTACAGGGACAGCTAACCTTCCAAACCGAATATTTTTATCTATGAAATAATTTAGTTAATATTTTAGGAAATTTGTGTTAAGGAAATCCATGAAATAATAATTTACCAGCTATTTTTATGTAACCGGAGAGCATGATTCTCATAACAAAATCATATTGTCTAACCCGGGATCATTGAATTTAGCTTGAGGATCCAACAAAACGAATTTCTTCTTTTATAGACACTAAATATTGCTATACTCATAATAAAATTTGCGAAATAAAAATAAAAATTTTCTTTTCTTCAAAAGACCAATCAGCAATGTTTGGTCAAACGCTCTAATCGGCTCATCCGCTTACGGCTAAGTATCTACTACGCAAGGGAAACAACCCCGTCACACTTCCTCCTAGCATGGCATCCTGACCCAATCTAATACTTCGTCGATAGGCTGTCGTGCAGTGAGCCAGGACCCAGGCTAACTTCCTCCACCTAAAGAGTCATCATACCATTATGACTCTAACAACACATACCCTAGCTACAAATTCTATCTAACCACTGGGTTTTTTTAGTTGGGCGCCAAATGTAACCGGAGAGCATGATTCTCATTACAAAATCACATTCCAGAAATAATTACACTTCTAAAGAAGTACTTCCTTAGCCCAACCGTGTTTATATACGTTCATTAAACATTGTTACTACAGACACGGGCATAGAGAAGGAGTTGGGAAGATGTTGTCAAGGAGAAAATTAACAGCTTTAATCATCTCAAAATTGAGAAGGGAAGATATTAAAACTTGGATATTAAATAATTGACTTAAGAGCTGTCCCCATTATTATTTTTATTATCATATGAAATTTTTGTTTTCCAAGTAGAATCCATTTTGCTGTTTTTATTCATCAGTATATTATATGCAGTTATTTTCTTTAAATAAATGTATATATATTGAATGTTGTAATCTACTTAATCATTCAAGTCCTGTTTAGTATTGTATGATTTGTCTTGTAGCAATATTAAACTGTAATTATTCTGCTGTGATGAAGGCACTGTGATTAGTCAATAAAATTATTGTATATTGTATAGTATTGTATCTCATGACAGTTCCAGTAAGAAGTCCTTAGAATATCTAGCATGTTTACCTTTTTCGTTTATTCATGACAAAAGAAGGCTTAAAAATAAGTTTGCATTCAGATTTTCAAGGACCATTTGATTCAATAAGAAAACTTCTGTTTGATAAGATTGTGTTGAAGTAAAGTGTAAAGAGTCAAAAAGTTATAACTGTCAACAGAATTGAAAGGACCATCAAAAGCACGTTATCTATCTAAATCATCAAAAGAGCTTTGTACACTCCAAAACTAATTAAGTTCATTATTGACATATGCTTTATCACAAAATTTTATAATAAGTTCTTTGATTGTAGTCAGTGAACAAAAAGGACAAGCAGATTAGTTGTAGAACACGTTCTATATGAAGGCGAGATAAAACGGTATTAAACTTTTTTTATGTAGTTTAGGTAAGCAATACCATGGAAGTATTATATTGACAATATAATACTTCCATGGCAATACATAGGAGGAAACTTCAAATGTTCAGAAGAGACCTTCAGCGGTGATTTGATAATGATATGATTGTCAATTATTTGACTCCAGGGGGAGCATATGGCGCTGAAAGTAGAAGAATTTTCGTTCTTAGGAACTTCCGGGGTATAGTATTTACGTCATTCCACCACAACATTGATTTAAAATGCAAACTTTGGTATCGACAGTTAAAAGAAATTAAATCGAATAGTTTTTTCGTTAAAGGATCTCCCTGCAAGCATGAATATCAAAATCTTTGTTTTGTTGGGATTGACATTGACGCTCCAATCTTTGCTATACTTTTGGGATGTACTGATATATAAAAAAAAGTTTCTTACGTTGATGAACACCGACCAAACGACGCCAAAAAAAAAAATCCTAAAACAAAAGACATGTAGAGTTCTCCAACAATAGACATGTACCTTTCCAGCATGTCAATGTCCTACCACAGAGTAGGTAACCTGTCGATAAATTATAAAGTCGGTAACATGAAAATAGTCTGTTCCAAAGAAGACAGAAAAAAACATTATGAAATAACAAAAGAGTTGCACTGACGAGGTACCGGAATTGATACAAGCGCTTTTAATGAAATAAAATCTACTGTCTCTAAATATTCCTACCCATTTTTAATCTCGATCAATGGAATAACAAATGGTATAAAATCATGCATTTGTACAATTAAAATAGAACATGAAAATCTCTATTATACGGTATAACACTAGTAGAAAACAAAACACGAGTACAAGCAAACTATACCGATTCAAAGACTGGTCAATTCTACTGAAAGCAATTGAACTGAAACTGCGTAAATTTCAAAAATCAATCTCAAATATTGGTGGCTGTACTTTAAACTAGATTTCATACATCAACGTCAAAAACAGCAAAGGAAGACATGACTGTTATGCTCAGAACGAACCTGTATAGAATGTAGGAAAACAAAAGAAACATTTATTCTTGCTTTAAAGTATATTTAGATAGCAAATTGATGTTTAAAAAAAACCAGACGCAATGAATGAAGAACAACAGTATAATCATAACCGTTATCAATAAATTCATTTAGCCATAAAGCCAAAACGAATGGTTTAATAAATAAATCCTCAAAATTGTTGCCATTTTATATTACAAATTTACAATACCGTGGAAAGCTTGGTATTAAATGCCACATTTTTCTTTTAAATCCCAGCAAGTGGAATCCCACTTCCACAATAAATCGCTGACTTTATTTGTGATAAAAGTTAGTAAAACATTTGACCAATTTACGTTATCTTTATCCCTGTTTTTTAGCTAAGAAAATGTAAAGTTCAATGAAAACAGATCAGAGACAATATAAGAAACATGAGTATATCGAACCAACTGAGACATTAACTACAAAAGATGTGGGTTCGGAATACAAATCACTATAGATGTCCCTTTGGTATCTTTCGCCTCTCTTTTACGGTGCAATTTTTCTTTAAAATGAACATAAGCAAGTTGTAAATGACTCTCATTCCTTTGAAATCGAGAGAGATCGATATAAAAATGAATTTTTTGTTCAATTGCTAACGTCGAAGATGAGCTTAGTTTTCATTTCGAATGTCGAAGATGAGCTTAGTTTTCATTTCAAATGGACAAAAACTGACAATTATATTAAAAGATAGGTATGTTTGAACATTGACTCAATTTGATGCATTTATAATATCGATAAATCTTAAAATGCTGATATTGGTTTTACAAGTATTTACATCGGATCTAGACCAATGCAATAAAAAATATAGTTCTTGTGTTCGTAATTCTATTATAGATTTTATTTGGGTTTCTTTGGTTGTGTCTTATTTATGTGATAATAATCTAATTGTGTGTATTGCAAATGCCAGAAATGGCCCATGATTGTTTTTTTTCTAGTCTTGTTGTCAGTGGTCGTCTTTTTTATCTCAATGTTTTATTATTATAATTTGGTGTTGATGGCAGATCTGTTATAGTCTGTTTAATGTTATTACATAGTCTGTTTAATGTTATTATATAGTCTGTTTAATGTTATTTTATAGTCTGTTTAATGTTATTTTATGGTCTGTTTAATGTTATTATATAGTCTGTTTAATGTTATTTTGTAGTCTGTTTAAGTCTGTTTAATGTTATTATAAAGTCTGTTTAATGGTATTTTATAGTCTGTTTAATGTTATTATATAGTCTGTTAAATGTTAATAATTGTTTATTTTGAAATCGACATCTAAATCAAATTTCAGCTAAATGACGTGGATTGCTACTGTTTATAACGATTTATTTTTATTCAAATTCTGAGTAACATATATGCTACTATATCGAAGGTCTGTACAAAATGAAAATAACACTTTATAATTGCAAATGTTTTGAAGCGCTTTTTTGGATTACCCTCATCAGGAACGCTCAAAGCTGAATATGTGAAAGCCAAGAATGTACAAATACTAAAACAGTTGAAGAGCAACAAGACCAAAAAGGACCTAAAACATATAGATATAAATGTATGCTGTTTTTTTTATCATACGAAATGAAAGCAAGTTACGCAAGAAACAGCAATCAATTATATATTAATTCTCTAGGAATGGTATCCCTCACTCATGATATAAACATGCATATGCATGTCAGTATTTGATTTTTCATAACTGTCTTGTAATAATGATAATAAAATGAACAATGAACGAATAAAGGAATGAACGAACTTACAAAAATATACAAACAAACAAGCAAACAAATCAATCAATCAATCAATCAATCATTGCGATTTTTTTTCAGACAACAAAATGAATTCCACTTTGGGAGAAATAGTTATTATTTTGCCTATAACTATTTCTCCATGAATAATCGTCCAGGAAGTGCTTCTGTCATCTGATGCCGTGATTGAAAAAATATGACGGATAAGCGTCACCTTGCAATTTGATGGTTTCTTGTCAGTGATTAATTACATTTTGCTAAACGTTTCCATTTTGTTGTAATATATGAATTCGATAATTGAACTAAGAAAGTGTCAATGCAATTGATGTATTTATGTTATTATTTGATAATGAAAACTCCTTTCAGCACAAAGCAATGTGGGTTATTAACAGTTATGTTTATAATTGAAATAACGACTTACGACAATATTAATGTTTATAATTGAAATCACAACTGTCATAAGTCGATTTCTCCAATTTTCTTTTTGATCTTCGTGCGATTTGGACTTCTTGAACAATAACACGATTCACAGCAAGTTTATCTAATTTAACAACAGAGTAATGGATTTCCATTATAAAGTACAAGTGCTCATATTCAAACAACATGGAGATAAGTACAAATGCATTCACATCTGTTTACAATCCGAGGACATGTTTGAATAACATGTAGATTCGAAAACTGTATGATAATTGGTTGATTCATACAGTATTCACTTCATACTTCAGTATAATTGAAGCAATGACAATAAGTGATATTGATGCAGGTTCCAGCCTGAGATTAATTGGTTTTGGTTAATATTTCAGAATCAAAACGAGCATATTAATATAAATTTCAAAATATTTAAACAAATTCTAAATGCAACTGAGGAAGTTTTGTTGACTAAACGTACGTTTGCATGGATTACACCAAAAAATATAAACTGGTTAAAAACTATAATATATGTATGTATCCCTAGGCACCTTTTCTACATAGCATATGACGTGTGTTTGCTAAAAGGAAGATTTACGTTGTATATCTTCATTTACTACCAGTTTGTTTTCACTGCTTGTTCAAAGACCACGTGTGTAATTAATGAATCTTGACAAAGCTTCCTAGGAATTGCCATAAAGGAAACGAAATATAATCATTAATTTACTACTGTGTGATTTCATATGACATCTACTGCAGGTAAAAATGGCACTGACCGCTGATATGACGATACAACTATAATGGCTAGTGAGGATTTAATACCAAAAACAGCTAAGAATGGCACAAAATCTTGTATTTCATATTTATAACTCCATTTTAACTGAAATCAAATTTATTTTACAAAATCCTAGTGTTTGATTTAGATGTAGTAATGTAATTAGTATATTGTCTTTAATAGTAATCAGATAGTAATATCTTCCAATGACGTTTTTAATTGTCAAATAGACAGATTGTCTGCATTTTATTTCTCTGTAACATTTTTTGTCAATCCCTATTATGTCCTTGAGTAATAACCATTAAGTGATTACCATTTTATTTTGAATGAGATGGGATTTCGCTGAGATAAGAGAAAATTTGATATTTTAAATGATTACAGTTTTACTCCGAGTCAAATGGTCCTTGAGATAACAGCGAATGTTGGTACTATTTTTATAGTGATTATCGTTTTATTTCGGGTGAAATAGCGTGTCCCTAAGAAATCAGTGAATGTTAGTATTATGAAGTGATATGCCGTTTTAAAATCTGATGTAAATGACATAGAAGGGATTAACCCTTACGCGAAGACGGCATTGTCAAAAGTTCTCCCAATTTTCTCCAATTTTGAAGATAGAATCTCTGTTTCCATTTTATAGACACTTTGTCTCCTTTTTCTATTATTTTGTTTATGGGGAGTGGTCCAAACCTTTGGTATCGAGCTTACCAGATGAATGTAACATATATTGTTAAATTTATATAACCACCACTGGCAGCTGCTGCTAATAGATTGGCATTGCTACTTAAATTATTTATAGAGGTATAGAGGTAGTTGCACAAAAATTAAGGTACTAACTCCCGAAGGCCCTTCATTGATTTGATTTTAATAGATATTTTCTTAATCTTAATCTCGAGTGAACTTGGTTAGAGTTATTCAAGAAACATGTATATATAGCCCGTCCTTTCATGCGTGTCAGTAAATAAATGATACATCTTATTATTTTATTAGACATCTAATTTCATGTAAACAAGAGTCCAAGACTAAAAAATAGATTTGATAAAACATGTGTGCACTTCAAATATGTTATTGCCGTCGGTAGTTTTCGAAACCAAATATAGAAAAATCCCTGAGTATCAACCACTGAAGTAAAGTTAACCCGAAATAACAGCCTTTATACCAATCTCCTTCATTATCCATATTGAGGAACATTTGGGGAATTACGTTATAATTAAAAAAATGTTATGAAGGAGAATATTTCTCAACAATCAAAATATATAAGTAACATTCTTATACAAACACTGAAAACCAAGCTAGTAATACCCCTGATCCATCAATAGTGGTATTGACCCAGAGGTATTTATGCAGTACTGACACTATGTTAGAGAAACCCAGGATCCACCAGCAATGTTATCAACTCATTGGTAAAAATGCAGTAGTAATACCCAGGATCCTTCAACCACCGACAACCATGCTATTGATACATCCTCTACTGAAAACCATGCTACTGATCTAGCAGCCATAAACAGCCAAGACAGTGACATACCGGAACCATCGGTAGTGTCATCGAACCAGTAGAATTAATGCAGCATTGACAACTAACCTAGTCATAATCTGGATCCAGCAGCAACGGAAAACCATGCTAGTGATATTCCGAATCCATCGGCAACTGACAACCATGCTAGTGATATTCTGGATCCATCGGCAATTGACAACCATGCTAGAGATATTCCGGATCCATCGGCAACTGACAACCATGCTAGTGATATTGAGGATTCATCAGTCACTGACAACCTTGTTAGTGATATTCCAGATCCATCAGCAGCTTACAACCTTGTTAGTGATATTCCAGATCCATCAGTCGCTGACAACCTTGCTAGAAATATTCCAGATCCATCAATTGCTGACAACCATGCTTGTGATATTCCGGACTCATCAGCAACTGACAACCAAGCTATTCATATCTGGATTCATCAGCAGCTGACAACCATTCTCCGAATATATTCATGCTAGTGATGTACCGGATCTATCAGCATCAGCAACTGACAACCATTCTCCGAATATATTCATGCTAGTGATGTACCGGATCTATCAGCATCAGCAACTGACAACCAAGATAGTGATATTCCGTATTCATCGGCAACTGACAACCATGCTAGTAATATTTCGAATCCATCAGCAACTGACAACCATGCTAATGATATTCCGGATCCATCGACAACTGACAACCATGCTAGTGATATTTCGAATACATCGGCAACTGACAACCATGCCAGTGATACATTCTCTACTGAAAACCATGCTACTGATCTACCACCCATTAACAACCAAGAATATGTTATACCGGAACCATCGGCAGTGTCATCGAACCAGTAGTATTAATTGCAGCATTGACACCTAACCTAGTCATAACCCGGATTCAGCAGCAAAGGACAACCATGCTAGTGATATTCCGTATTCATCGGCAACTGACAACCATGCTAGTGATATTCCGGATCCATCGACAACTGACAACCATGCTTGTGATATTTCGAATACATCGGCAAATGACAACCATGATGGTGATATTCCGGCTCCATCTGCAACTGACAGCCATGCTAATGATATTTCGAATCCATCGGCAATTGACAACCGTGCTAGTGATATTAAGGATCCATCAGCAACTTACAACCATGTTAGTGATATTCCAGATCCATCAGTGATAAAAAAAATCCCACGACGGACAAATAAAAAAATATGTCATATGACCAAAGTGTGTCAAGTTCTACCCCTGTCTTGAACAAAGGTCACTTGCAAAAAATTTAAAAAAAATATTAGCCATATACCTATTTTTCTCCAATCTGTTAAGAATTAACGAAAATTAGCAATGATATTCATCATACATACGTCTTTGATCAATTCATTTAATACAAGAGGCTGCCAAATTACAGCAATCCCAGTTAAATGTCATCATAAACAATTTTAACCGCCATTTCGTCACCAGTAACAACATATAAAAATATGAAAGCATTGGTTGAACGGTTCTCATGCTATTGCACAGAAACAGGTATTGTCGATAGCCCCTCGCACTACCCAAAATCAATAACCTGATTTTGGTCGGAAAACTCTGTTAAAACTTGAATCTTGGGCATAGTGATTCTATAGATTGTGAAAAGAAGTTTTCTTATAAAATTTTGTATGACAACTTCCCCCTGAAATTTTTTCACTCAGTCACGTTGCAAAATCCCGAAAGATTTAAAACCTAATGGAATTTTCCTTAAATAGTTTAACAATAATTTTTCCTTGTGTTCAGGACATATATTTCAATGATTGCTTAGGTGGCGACCATTTGGTTTTTTGGGGGGAGAGGGCAGAAGGATTCTGAAAATAAATTCCAAGGCCTGGTAAAAAAAAAATATTTGCGTTGCAACAGATGAAAATAAATTATCAACCCCGGACACCCCTCCCCTCCGAATGTCAAATGGTCGTCCCCTAAACATTGCTGTTAAAGACGATTTAAAAAATAAAAATAAAATGAAATGAAACGTTTAGTCAAATTTGCATTCAAGTATTGTTTGATTGAATTTTTTTGCACGTAGAGTGACAAATATTTCATGTATGTTATGAGCGAGTATTTAGCTGATATATCTGTATTATGGTAAAATCTCCAGAAGCTGGGGAAGCACCATCTATAAATAGTTTACATAATCCCTGGGTTAGTGCCCAATTTCACCACAGTATCTAAAAGAGCAAACGAAAGTTGAGACTTGACCGCTTTGCAATGAAATACTATTACCTTCCGAGCAATATCTCCTTGTTTGTCAAATCCCCTGCCATGTAAATCATTAATACTGTAAATTTGACCAAGAAATAAGGTTGCAATGCTCTCGGGTAAAGTGGACTTTTAGAAGGATAATATTATATAGTCTGTATAATGTTATTTTATAGTTTGTTTAATGTTTTTTAAAAAATGGGTGGATTTTGATAAGAGATTGAAATATTGTATGGACAACTGTCTATTGTTGATTTCATTCTAGATGTCTTTTGGTTGTATTTGTCGTTTGCTTATTGTCTTTCTGGTGATTACCCATATCTCTTGTTATCCATTTTGCATGATGACCTGTCGAGCTTAATATATACCTACAACTTTGTACCATATTTTAATTATACATTTGTATGTTAAGAAGCATTGTAATTATGGATATTGAATACTGTTTTTCTACTTTTATTCTACTTTAATGGACGGGGCTTGACGATTAAAAAGGTATTAACCTTATTTTTACATGGTTGGACACGCATAGTACAGTATATACCTCAACATATTAATTTGATTCAATAAATATTCTTATTCTTATTATACCCCATAGACACACCAATCGCAATTTGTCAATAAATGTCAGATCAATCTTTTTAATTTTAGTACATTATTTTCAATCTACGTGAATGTTTAAAATGTTTAATAAAACCTTACTATTGGTGTAATCCATCTGTTTACTAACTTCTTACTATTAATAACGGAATTCAAATTCCGGACACTAAAGCTTAGAAATGACTGTTTTTGATTTTGTAACCTACATAACTTTGAGTTGATTTGTAGGGAAAACGATCAGTATTTATTCTTCCATAGTTGACAATACTAACATTTTCTAAATTTATCACCTTTTAAATTAAAAAACTAGACAAAACAGTCACGTATGTGTGATATTAGTACTTGATTATTCTGTTTTAGAAATTGAAGTCAAATGGTAGCATGACCATCCAAGTTCGAACGGAGCGTGTTTATGGTATCCATGCCCACCGTCATTTTACATCAAATTTATGAAAATTTGGAAGCCTTTTCGAATAATTCTCAAGAAAATATTGTAATGTGTTTCAAAATTTATATTGTAAATATACACACTGCAGTTATTCTTAAATAAATTAAAAAAATATATTATACCCTTACATCCAATCACAGCGCTCCTAAGTTGACTTCCTTCACCTTCCTTTACACGAAAGGCCAACTTAAAGCCAGGAAAATGTAATACTACTTTTTTTCCCTGAAAATACATTTGCTTTATATTTTTGCTAATTTGAATCAAATTGATATATTTAATTGCATTTGTGTTTTCTGTTTCTGTCTTTTTTGGCATGATCTTTTTACTTATTAACTAAAACTGTATGCTGTACAATATTTTGTAAATAATGATGAATTGAATCCTTTGAAATCGTTGTGTAATTAAGTTCATTAGGAGGCTTTACATATTGAAATACACATTTTACATTTAACTCTTTTATCAGCATTCAAAGGATGTTGTTCTAGTAATCCGATAAAAGAAGAGACATATATAGCCGGTACAAATATTCAGTTGAGAGAGATCATCTGTTTTTAGACGATTATAAATTTCCGGATTAGGAATTTTCAAAATCATATATTATATGACGCGTTTCCGTGTTTTGTATTTATGCAAACATCCTACGTGTACTTTTCAAACTGTATTACTTCTTTAAGTAGCAAATCAATTTTGTAGGACATTCCGACACCAAAGGCATTTCTTCCTAAAATCATAAATTTTTTAAATTAAGTGCATCTGATGTGCATTACCCTATTTCAAAAATGCTCCAAATTCATTCCATTAGAACTTTTGGCAATTACCTTATATTAATGCAACCTATGTGTGTTGCTCACAAGTCTTCAGAGTTTTGTTGCCTGCTGCTGGTCTCATCGTCTTTTTGCAATGGTGTTCTCCTTTTTTTTATTTCGCGATTTATGGCTTTTGATTGCCCTCTTGGAATCTTCTTTTTTAAGCCTAAAGATTTAAAATTGAAAATTACTAGATATTGTAACTGTATTAAATTGTGAGACTTAAGTGCATGTGTTGCTGGTATAAACATTCAATTTGCATCGTGTGTCAAGGCGTTTATTTTTATAGACCTTCAAAAACAGACACCTGAAGCTTTTATCCATGTTGGAAAGTGTTTATGTTAATGATATTATGAATGTACATCATATTTTCCAAACAAAGCCTAAACAGACACACTTACATAATTCACAATAAACGATAAAATAAAGTAATATCACTGTCTAATATGTACTGAAAAAGGCAAGCTTCAAGAAACATTATTTTTCAGACGTATACCTTTATGCCTGTCATAACCAAGGGAAGAATCTTGAATTAGTGTTTTTTTCTGTTTTATTTGTTTATAAATTATTGTTTTTTATTCAAATAAGGCTTTGGATAGTCTCTTTTGTTTTGTTCAAACTTGACTTTTTTTGTGGCTTGCTTCAAGGTATGAGCCTCTGCCAATTGCTAGTAGTTGAACGTTACCGTGTAAATCATAAGGCAAGAAATATTCACAAGCTATTACGAAAAAAAAAAGTTTTAACAACAACTCCACTGAAAACCGAGGGGAAAGCCCGGGAAACAGGTGCTCCGGAGAGGTAAACATTTTCTGTTCCAACAGTAGCAATCTGTTTTCATCTGTTTGTTTTTCAATTTCAGATGATATTCGTTTATTTAAAGTGAAGAAGGTATAATTCTACACGATTATTTCACAAGCTACGTAGAACTACAAACTGTGTTCATATCCGTGACGTACTAATAGTTATTGTAAGAATCTCAGTGGTTGAAATTCAAGATAATTAAGAAATGAGTAGATATTTTAAACATTTTACAATTGGCATCATCGCTATTTTGGTTGTATGCCTAATATTCAGACATTACGTGTTCGACGCCGGATAAAACACCCCGATCAGCGCATAGAAAGCGACCATTACACAATGACAGCAATATAGCTTTGGTACTAGAAGCAGCATTACAGATAACAGATCGACCTGTCATGATAACAATAGTAAATGATGGATACGTCAACTTAGTCAAAAGCTGGATATGCAATACGAAACACATGGGATTTCATAAGCAGGTAGCAAATACACTTCAATATGTTGAACTGAAATATTAAAAAGTTCAATTTATTTTAATTGGTCTTTTTTTAAATTGATTATCAGTTTTTACGATAGCTTCAAAGCTATGGTTGGTCGCTGAGCTCACTGGAGACAAATTTGAATGTAAGCTACCTACTAACTAACCTA
The DNA here is from genome assembly GCF_021869535.1 of Mytilus californianus. Lineage (NCBI taxonomy): Eukaryota > Metazoa > Mollusca > Bivalvia > Mytilida > Mytilidae > Mytilus > Mytilus californianus. The sequence continues at coordinate 4,534,368 of NW_026262581.1, forward strand.
GGAATAATCAAAATTATTATATTTCCCTTATTTAATTGCTTGTGTTTCTTGACCTACGATATAGAAGATTTAAACAAGTTTTATAAGCTGTGGCCTAGATACTTTATTTTGCACACTTTAACTTAGAACACCAAACTCTAAACATGCATGAATAAATCTTTTCGCTGACTCTTAGCTTAAGCAAAACTTAAAATCTAAGTCTGCATTACAATAGTATATTATCCAACAATAGTGTGGCTTGGAAAATGATGTAATGATTTCTTGTGTACACTGTCCTCAGAGGCAAACCGTTTGTAAGGGAACTGCAAGTATAACAATAGGCCTATTTGGTTGACTGCTCTAGGAACCTTTGATTAGACGAAAAAATTAATGTCCAACTCAGGACGGTTTAAATATTTTCATGCACTTGTTTCTTGGAAACGTTTAAACCACCGAAAGTGAACTTTACTTAGATCTTATGTTAAAACATGACGGATTTTTTATTTTTCAAGAGCCTACTTTTCCTAAAAGATTTAATCAAATATTTATGTACAATGTATATTTACAGATCATAACAATAGTGACAAGTCCTCAAGTTACTGATGAGATAAAGAAACTATCACCAGATGTCACTGTTGTTGCTTTGGAAGTGGATCAATCTATGAATGGACACCAAAAATATAGCCATGTTGGATATCTCAAAATCATGGTACTCAGAACTCAGATACAATTCGCCTTACTTCAGAATGATATTGAAGTATATTCTTTTGAATGTGACTCCGTATTTTTGGCAAACCCGTTGCCTAAGCTCAGAGCACATTCTGGTGAGCATGATATTGTGTTTATCAGTAACTACCAGCAACCAAAGACAATCAATGGTGGATTCCTGTACCTTTTCCCAACCCCGGCAACAAAGGCAACATTTGAACAGCTGAACAGAATGATGCTTAAACTATTTTCAAAAATTAGGAATCAACCATCAGATAAATTTATACCAACGTATGAAAATGATCAGGTTTATCTGTCGACTCTAGTTACAGAGAAATATGCAGGTCTTAAATCTACGATTTTGCCCTTTTCCATATTTTCAGACGGGAAATGGTACGACATTTCTGAGGAGGAAAGAAAACTGACTTATCCATTTTTAATACATAATAACTGGATAGTGGGTAATAAAGCGAAGGAAGGAAGGGCTAAAAAGTGGAAACATTGGTTTTTAAAAGATGATGGTTCGTGCGATTTCAATTGGGTAAAGGAAGTTACTAAAAAAATAATTTACTAGATTTTATCAGTTTTTTTCATAAACGCCATTCAGGACATCAAGTGTATTACGATTTTACAGTATGTTTACAAGAATGTAAATAAAAGATTTCTAACTAAATGTGTCTTTAAGGTAAACTGAATGTTCAGAGTGTGGGGGTGGGGGGGGGGGGGGGGGGTGGGGGGTACCCGGTATGTCACATAGTCCAAACTTAACATATAACGTTTATATCAGTCAAACATGTATAATACTTTAGAAAGTCCTAACAATTTTCATGCAAATTTCGTTCTTAATGCTATTTCTACCACCAGGCATATCATCTGATAAGTTAAGCCTTTTTCAACTGATTTTTATAGCTTGTTCTTATGTTGTACTGTTACATCACTGTCCCAGGGTAGGGGAGGGTTGAGCGCTCACAAATATGTTTAACCCCGCCTCATTTTTTGTGTGCCTGTCCCAAATCAGGAGCCTATAGTTCAGTGGTTATCGTTGGTTCATGTCTGTCATATTTGTTTTTCGTAATTTGTTTTGTTATAAATTAGGCCGTTAGTTTTCTCAGTTGAATTGTTTCATATTTTTCATGTCGGGGCCTTTTATAGCCGACTATACGGTATGGGTTTTTCTCATTGTTGAAGGCCGTTCGGTTGCCTATAATTTCTTACATCCACTTCATTTGAACTTTGGTGGATAGTTGTCTCATTGGCAATCATACCACATCTCTTTATTTTTATATAGATTGCCTAACTTGTATTTGGCAGTTGTTGCTTTTCAATGCTCTTCAACTTCGTGTTTGATTTGGCCTTCAAACTGTTATGATTCGAGTGCCACTGAAGAGTCTTATGTAGACAAAACGCCCGTCTGGCATACCAAATTATAAGCCTGGTATCTGTGATGATTTTTTTTCTTGAGTTATATTTGGTGTGTTGAATTCCTGTAAGGTGTCCGTTTGATCGTTATAGATTATCTGTGTAACATATTAGGTGTGTTGAATCCCTGTAAGGTGTCCGTTTGATCGTTATAGATTATCTGTGTAACATATTTGCTGTGTTGAATCCCTGTAAGGTGTCCGTTTGATCGTTATAAATTATCTGTGTAACATATTTGATGTGTTGAATCCCTGTAAGGTGTCCGTTTGATCGTTATAGATTATCTGTGTAACATATTTGGTGTGTTGAATCCCTATAAGGTGTCTGTTTGATCGTTATAAATTATCTGTGTAACATATTTGGTGTGTTGAATCCCTGTAAGGTCCATTTGATCGTTATAAATTATCTGTGTAACATATTTGCTGTGTTGAATCCCTGTAAGGTGTCCGTTTGATCGTTATAGATTATCTGTGTAACATATTAGGTGTGTTGAATCCCTGTTAGGTGTCCGTTTGATCGTTATAAATTATCTGTGTAACATATTTGGTGTGTTGAATCCCTGTAAGGTGTCCGTTTGATCGTTATAGATTATCTGTGTAACATATTTGGTGTGTTGAATCCCTGTAAGGTGTCCGTTTGGTCGTTATAGATTATCTGTGTAACATATTAGGTGTGTTGAATCCCTGTAAGGTGTCCGTTTGATCGTTATAGATTATCTGTGTAACATATTTGGTGTGTAGAATCCCTGTAAGGTGTCCGTTTGATCGTTATAGATTATCTGTGTAACATATTTGGTGTGTAGAATCCCTGTAAGGTGTCCGTTTGATCGTTATAGATTATCTGTGTAACATATTTGGTGTGTTGAATCCCTGTAAGGTGTCCGTTTGATCGTTATAAATTATCTGTGTAACATATTTGGTGTGTTGAATCCCTGTATGGTGTCCGTTTGATCGTTATAAATTATCTATGTAACATATTTGGTGTGTTGAATCCCTGTAAGGTGTCCGTTTGATCGTTATAAATTATCTGTGTAACATATTTGGTGTGTAGAATCCCTGTAAGGTGTCCGTTTGATCGTTATAGATTATCTGTGTAACATATTTGGTGTGTTGAATCCCTGTAAGGTGTCCGTTTGGTCGTTATAGATTATCTGTGTAACATATTAGGTGTGTTGAATCCCTGTAAGGTGTCCGTTTGATCGTTATAGATTATCTGTGTAACATATTTGGTGTGTAGAATCCCTGTAAGGTGTCCGTTTGATCGTTATAGATTATCTGTGTAACATATTTGGTGTGTTGAATCCCTGTAAGGTGTCCGTTTGATCGTTATAAATTATCTGTGTAACATATTTGGTGTGTTGAATCCCTGTAAGGTGTCCGTTTGATCGTTATAAATTATCTATGTAACATATTTGGTGTGTTGAATCCCTGTAAGGTGTCCGTTTGATCGTTATAGATTATCTGTGTAACATATTAGGTGTGTTGAATCCCTGTAAGGTGTCCGTTTGATCGTTATAGATTATCTGTGTAACATATTTGCTGTGTTGAATCCCTGTAAGGTGTCCGTTTGATCGTTATAAATTATCTGTGTAACATATTTGGTGTGTAGAATCCCTGTAAGGTGTCCGTTTGATCGTTATAGATTATCTGTGTAACATATTTGGTGTGTTGAATCCCTGTAAGGTGTCCGTTTGATCGTTATAAATTATCTGTGTATCATATTTGGTGTGTTGAATCCATGTAAGGTGTCCGTTTGATCGTTATAGATTATCTGTGTAACATATTTGGTGTGTTGAATCCCTGTAAGGTGTCCGTTTGATCGTTATAGATTATCTGTGTAACATATTTGGTGTGTTGAATCCCCGTAAGGTGTCCGTTTGATCGTTATAGATTATCTGTGTCACATATTTGGTGTATTGAATACCTATCAGGTGTCCGTTTGATCGTTATAGATTATCTGTGTAACATATTTGGTGTGTAGAATTCCTGTAAGGTGTACATGTCCGTTTGATCGCTATAGATTATCTGTGTAACATATGACTACGTATATCTTACAATTGTCGTAGTCACAATCTCGTCCTCTTTTCCTCGATTGTGACATTTCATAATGTATACTTACCATGAGCAAAAAAAAAACAGGTGGCAGGGGCAGAGCCACATGTGAAACAATTCGGATTACCATCTTGAAGCATCTGAGATAACCACCTATTTATGGTGGGGTTCGTGTTGCTCAGTCTAGTTTTCAATGTAGTGTTTTGAAGACTTTTATTTGTCTTTTCGTCGTTTTTTCGTGTTTGCAATACTGTTGTCGGTTTCTCTTCGACTTATCACATGATTGTCCCTTTCGCTTCTTCCGCCTCTTTTTTGGGCAGGTTTTAATTGACAGTTACCTTATTTGATGTTTTAGTGTACGAGATAAGGATAATTCTTAGTTTTTGTAAGTAAAAGTCCAACTTTCTTTTGACTATAGAATATATTTACTTTTGGGAGCTCAAACAGGGTTAATCTGACCTTTACCTTATTTACATGGTTCGTTGTCATCGTTTAGTTTTTGCGATTACGTCAATTTCTCAGTTACTGAAAGTAATAAATGAACTAAACTCGGCTTATATAAATATTTTAAAGTTTACATGGCCTACTGTCACGGCTCTGACCATGAACTTATTTTCATGTTTCGTTAATAATCGTTAAACTTAATTGATTATATTAGATAATGTTAATAAGTAGTATAAAAGGTAAAATAAATCAACTTTAATTCGTTTGAAGAATCCTTTTAATGTATACATGTCCGCCTGACAGGGTTTAGTAAATCTCGCCCTTACTTTTTCATGGTACATTGATCAGTTCAGATTTTCAAGTACTTTAGGTAATAGGTAAACTATATTGATATATATATATATATATATATAAAAGTCCAAATTGAAAACAACGTTCAAACCTATGATTGCGTTGGATAAAAACCGCAATTTTTATACGTGTGCATGTAAAACAAATTTCGTGGTAGAGGGGTCTAAATACAGCACAAACAACAATTACCAAAAGACCAACAAAAGTGAAAAAGTCTATTTTAACAAAACGCATTTGACTAACAGGTCGAACAACTGATGTTCCTAAACCCTGCTGACTGCCATTGGCGATTGCCAAATAAATTGATCACCAGATCTAACAAAATGGATCTTAATATTAATTTAATACCAAACAGAAAACAATAAACTTGTGGAAAAGATGGTATACCACAAACATGAGGTGCAAAAATTTGACACCATATCCGGATTTCGACAATTAATGTCTCTTCAGTGATGTTAGGGATCGAAACGGTATTTGGAAGGCCATATAATTTACCTCAATTTAGGAAACACTCTTGAATTTTAAAGAGTCGAAATAGGATGATCGGATCATATAAACCCGAAAGGAAAATATAATACAAGCCCAAACGAAAAAATATATAAAAGTCTAAATTGAAAACAACGTTCAAACCTATGATTGCGTTGGAAAAAACCCGCAATTTTTGTACGTGTGCATGTAAAACAAATTTCGTGGTAGAGGGGTCTAAATACAGCACAAACAACAATTTCCAAAAGACCAAAAAAAGTGAAAAAGTCTATTTTAACAAAACGCATTTGACTAACAGGTCGAACAACTGATGTTCTTAAACCCTGCTGACTGCCGTTGGCGATTGCCAAATAAATTGATCACCAGATCTAACAAAATGGATCTTAATATTAATTTAATACCAAACAGAAAACAATAAACTTGTGGAAAAGATGGTATACCACAAACAAGAGGTGCAAAAATTTGACACCATATCCGGATTTCGACAATTAATGTCTCTTCAGTGATGTTAGGGATCGAAACGGTATTTGGAAGGCCATATAATTTACCTCAATTTTGGAAAGACTCTTGAATTTTAAAGAGTCGAAATAGGATGAACGGATCATATAAACCCGAAGGAAAATATAATACAAGCCCAAACGAAAAAATATATAAAAGTCTAAATTGAAAACAACGTTCAAACCTATGATTGCGTTGGATAAAAACCGCAATTTTTATACGTGTGCATGTAAAACAAATTTCGTGGTAGAGGGGTCTAAATACAGCACAAACAACAATTTCCAAAAAACCAAAAAAAAGTGAAAAAGTCTATTTTAACAAAACGCATTTGACTAACAGGTCGAACAACTGATGTTCTTAAACCCTGCTGACTGCTATTGGCGATTGCCAAATAAATTGATCACCAGATCTAACAAAATGGATCTTAATATTAATTTAATACCAAACAGAAAACAATAAACTTGTGGAAAAGATGGTATACCACAAACATGAGGTGCAAAAATTTGTACAATCCGGATTTCGACAATTAATGTCTCTTCAGTGATGTTAGGGATCGAAACGGTATTTGGAAGGCCATATAATTTACCATAATTAAGGAAAGACTCTTGAATTTTAAAGAGTCAAAATAGGATGAACGGATCATATAAACCCGAAGGAAAATATAATACAAGCCCAAACGAAAAAATATATAAAAGTCTAAATTGAAAATAACGTTCAAACCTATGATTGCCTTGGATAAAAACCGCAATTTTTATACGTGTGCATGTAAAACAAATTTCGTGGTAGAGGGGTCTAAATACAGCACAAACAACAATTTCCAAAAGACCAAAAACAGTGAAAAAGTCTATTTTAACAAAACGCATTTGACTAACAGGTCGAACAACTGATGTTCTTAAACCCTGCTGACTGCCATTGGCGATTGCCAAATAAATTGATCACCAGATCTAACAAAATGGATCTTAATATTAATTTAATACCAAACAGAAAACAATAAACTCGTGGAAAAGATGGTATACCACAAACATGAGGTGCAAAAATTTGTACACCATATCCGGATTTCGACAATTAATGTCTCTTCAGTGATGTTAGGGATCGAAACGGTATTTGGAAGGCCATATAATTTACCTCAATTAAGGAAAGACTTGAATTTTAAAGAGTCAAAATAGGATGAACGGATCATATAAACCCGAAGGAAAATATAATACAAGCCCAAACGAAAAAATATATAAAAGTCTAAATTGAAAATAACGTTCAAACCTATGATTGCGTTGGATAAAAACCGCAATTTTTATACGTGTGCATGTAAAACAAATTTCGTGGTAGAGGGGTCTAAATACAGCACACACAGCAATTTCCGAAGGACCAAAAAAAGTGAAAAAGTCTATTTTAACAAAACGCATTTGACTAACAGGTCGAACAACTGATGTTCTTAAACCCTGCTGACTGCCATTGGCGATTGCCAAATAAATTGATCACCAGATCTAACAAAATGGATCTTAATATTAATTTAATACCAAACAGAAAACAATAAACCTGTGGAAAAGATGGTATACCACAAACATGAGGTGCAAAAATTTGTACACCATATCCGGATTTCGACAATTAATGTCTCTTCAGTGATGTTAGGGATCGAAACGGTATTTGGAAGGCCATATGATTTACCTCAATTTAGGAAAGACTCTTTAATTTTAAAGAGTCGAAATAGGATGAACGGATCATATAAACCCGAAGGAAAATATAATACAAGCCCAAACGAAAAAATATATAAAAGTCTAAATTGAAAACAACGTTCAAACCTATGATTGCGTTGGAAAAAAACCGCAATTTTTATACGTGTACATGTAAAACAAATTTCGTGGTAGAGGGGTCTAAATACAGCACAAACAACAATTTCCAAAAGTCCTAAAAAGTGAAAAAGTCTATTTTAACAAAACGCATTTGACTAACAGGTCGAACAACTGATGTTCTTAAACCCAGCTGACTGCCATTGGCGATTGCCAAATAAATTGATCACCAGATCTAACAAAATGGATCTTAATATTATTTTAATACCAAACAGAAAACAATAAACTTGTGGAAAAGATGATATACCACAAACATGAGGTGCAAAAATTTGTACACCATATCCGGATTTCGACAATTAATGTCTCTTCAGTGATGTTAGGGATCGAAACGGTATTTGGAAGGCCATATAATTTACCTCAATTTTGGAAAGACTCTTGAATTTTAAAGAGTCGAAATAGAATGAACGGATCATATAAACCCGAAGGAAAATATAATACAAGCCCAAACGAAAAAATATATAAAATTCTAAATTGAAAACAACGTTCAAACCTATGATTGCGTTGGATAAAAACCGCAATTTTTATACGTGTACATGTAAAACAAATTTCGTGGTAGAGGGGTCTAAATACAGCACAAACAACAATTTCTAAAAGACCAAAAACAGTGAAAAAGTCTATTTTAACAAAACGCATTTGACTAACAGGTCGAACAACTGATGTTCTTAAACCCTGCTGACTGCCATTGGCGATTGCCAAATAAATTGATCACCAGATCTAACAAAATGGATCTTAATATTAATTTAATACCAAACAGAAAACAATAAACCTGTGGAAAAGATGGTATACCACAAACATGAGGTGCAAAAATTTGTACACCATATCCGGATTTCGACAATTAATGTCTCTTCAGTGATGTTAGGGATCGAAACGGTATTTGGAAGGCCATATGATTTACCTCAATTTAGGAAAGACTCTTTAATTTTAAAGAGTCGAAATAGGATGAACGGATCATATAAACCCGAAGGAAAATATAATACAAGCCCAAACGAAAAAATATATAAAAGTCTAAATTGAAAACAACGTTCAAACCTATGATTGCGTTGGAAAAAAACCGCAATTTTTATACGTGTACATGTAAAACAAATTTCGTGGTAGAGGGGTCTAAATACAGCACAAACAACTATTTCCAAAAGTCCAAAAAAGTGAAAAAGTCTATTTTAACAAAACGCATTTGACTAACAGGTCGAACAACTGATGTTCTTAAACCCTGCTGACTGCCATTGGCGATTGCCAAATAAATTGATCACCAGATCTAACAAAATGGATCTTAATATTATTTTAATACCAAACAGAAAACAATAAACTTGTGGAAAAGATGATATACCACAAACATGAGGTGCAAAAATTTGTACACCATATCCGGATTTCGACAATTAATGTCTCTTCAGTGATGTTAGGGATCGAAACTGTATTTGGAAGGCCATATAATTTACCTCAATTTTGGAAAGACTCTTGAATTTTAAAGAGTCGAAATAGGATGAACGGATCATATAAACCCGAAGGAAAATATAATACAAGCCCAAACGAAAAAATATACAAAAGTCTAAATTGAAAATAACGTTCAAACCTATGATTGCGTTGGATAAAAACCGCAATTTTTATACGTGTGCATGTAAAACAAATTTCGTGCTAGAGGGGTCTAAATACAGCACAAACAACAATTTCCAAAAAGACCAAAAAAAGTGAAAAAGTCTATTTTAACAAAACGCATTTGACTAACAGGTCGAACAACTGATGTTCTTAAACCCTGCTGACTGCCATTGGCGATTGCCAAATAAATTGATCACCAGATCTAACAAAATGGATCTTAATATTATTTTAATACCAAACAGAAAACAATAAACTTGTGGAAAAGATGGTATACCACAAACATGAGGTGCAAAAATTTGTACACCATATCCGGCTTTCGACAATTAATGTCTCTTCAGTGATGTTAGGGATCGAAACGGTATTTGGAAGGCCATATAATTTACCTCAATTAAGGAAAGACTCTTGAATTTTAAAGAGTCAAAATAGGATGAACGGATCATATAAACCCGAAGGAAAATATAATACAAGCCCAAACGAAAAAATATATAAAAGTCTAAATTGAAAATAACGTTCAAACCTATGATTGCGTTGGATAAAAACCGCAATTTTTATACGTGTGCATGTAAAACAAATTTCGTGGTAGAGGGGTCTAAATACAGCACAAACAACAATTTCCAAAAGACCAAAAAAAGTGAAAAAGTCTATTTTAACAAACCGCATTTGACTAACAGGTCGAACAACTGATGTTCTTAAACCCTGCTGACTGCCGTTGGCGATTGCCAAATAAATTGATCACCAGATCTAACAAAATGGATCTTAATATGAATTTAATACCAAACAGAAAACAATAAACTTGTGGAAAAGATGGTATACCACAAACATGAGGTGCAAAAATTTGTACATCATATCCGGATTTCGACAATTAATGTCTCTTCAGTGATGTTAGGGATCGAAACGGTATTTGGAAGGCCATATAATTTACCTCAATTAAGGAAAGACTCTTGAATTTTAAAGAGTCGAAATAGGATGAACAGATCATATATATCCGAAGGAAAATATAATACAAGCCCAAACGAAAAAATATATAAAAGTCCAAATTGAAAATAACGTTCAAACCTATGATTGCGTTGGATAAAAACCGCAATTTTTATACGTGTGCATGTAAAACAAATTTCGTGGCAGATGGGTCTAAATACAGCACAAACAACAATTTCCAAAAGACCAAAAAAAGTGAAAAAGTCTATTTTAACAAAACGCATTTGACTAACAGGTCAAACAACTGATGTTCTTAAACCCTGCTGACTGCCATTGGCGATTGCCAAATAAATTGATCACCAGATCTAACAAAATAGATCTTAATATTATTTTAATACCAAACAGAAAACAATAAACTTGTGGAAAAGATGGTATACCACAAACATGAGGTGCAAAAATTTGTACACCATATCCGGATTTCGACAATTAATGTCTCTTCAGTGATGTTAGGGATCGAAACGGTATTTGGAAGGCCATATGATTTACCTCAATTTAGGAAAGATTCTTTAATTTTAAAGAGTCGAAATAGGATGAACGGATCATATAAACCCGAAGGAAAATATAATACAAGCCCAAACGAAAAAATATATAAAAGTCTAAATTGAAAACAACGTTCAAACCTATGATTGCGTTGGAAAAAAACCGCAAATTTTATACGTGTACATGTAAAACAAATTTCGTGGTAGAGGGGTCTAAATACAGCACAAACAACAATTTCCAAAAGACCAAAAAAGTGAAAAAGTCTATTTTAACAAAACGCATTTGACTAACAGGTCGAACAACTGATGTTCTTAAACCCTGCTGACTGCCATTGGCGATTGCCAAATAAATTGATCACCAGATCTAACAAAATAGATCTTAATATTATTTTAATACCAAACAGATAACAATAAACTTGTGGAAAAGATGGTATACCACAAACATGAGGTGCAAAAATTTGTACACCATATCCGGATTTCGACAATTAATGTCTCTTCAGTGATGTTAGGGATCGAAACGGTATTTGGAAGGCCATATAATTTACCTCAATTTTGGAAAGACTCTTGAATTTTAAAGAGTCGAAATAGGATGAACGGATCATATAAACCCGAAGGAAAATATAATACAAGCCCAAACGAAAAAATATATAAAAGTCTAAATTGAAAACAACGTTCAAACCTATGATTGCGTTGGATAAAAACCGCAATTTGTATACGTGTGCATGTTAAACAAATTTCGTGGTAGAGGGGTCTAAATACAGCACAAACAACAATTTCCAAAAGACCAAAAAAAGTGAAAAAGTCTATTTTAACAAAACGCATTTGACTAACAGGTTGAACAACTGATGTTCTTAAACCCTGCTGACTGCCGTTGGCGATTGCCAAATAAATTGATCACCAGATCTAACAAAATGGATCTTAATATTAATTTAATACCAAACAGAAAACAATAAACTTGTGGAAAAGATGGTATACCACAAACATGAGGTGCAAAAATGTGTACACCATATCCGGATTTCGACAATTAATGTCTCTTCAGTGATGTTAGGGATCGAAACGGTATTTGGAAGGCCATATAATTTACCTCAATTTTGGAAAGACTCTTGAATTTTAAAGAGTCGAAATAGGATGAACGGATCATATAAACCCGAAGGAAAATATAATACAAGCCCAAACGAAAAAATATATAAAAGTCTAAATTGAAAACAACGTTCAAACCTATGTTTGCGTTGGATAAAAACCGCAATTTTTATACGTGTGCATGTAAAACAAATTTCGTGGTAGAGGGGTCTAAATACAGCACAAACAACAATTTCCAAAAGACCAAAAAAAGTGAAAAAGTCTATTTTAACAAAACGCATTTGACTAACAGGTCGAACAACTGATGTTCTTAAACCCTGCTGACTGCCATTGGCGATTGCCAAATAAATTGATCACCAGATCTAACAAAATGGATCTTAATATTAATTTAATACCAAACAGAAAACAATAAACTTGTGGAAAAGATGGTATACCACAAACATGAGGTGCAAAAATTTGTACACCATATCCGGATTTCGACAATTAATGTCTCTTCAGTGATGTTAGGGATCGAAACGGTATTTGGAAGGCCATATAATTTACCTCAATTTTGGAAAGACTCTTGAATTTTAAAGAGTCGAAATAGGATGAACGGATCATATGAACCCGAAGGAAAATATAATACAAGCCCAAACGAAAAAATATATGAAAGTCTAAATTGAAAATAACGTTCAAACCTATGATTGCGTTGGATAAAAACTGCAATTTTTATACGTGTGCATGTAAAACAAATTTCGTGGTAGAGGGGTCTAAATACAGCACAAACAACAATTTCCAAAAGACCAAAAAAAGTGAAAAAGTCTATTTTAAAAAAACGCATTTGACTAACAGGTCAAACAACTAATGTTCTTAAACCCTGCTGACTGCCATTGGCGATTGCCAAATAAATTGATCACCAGATCTAACAAAATGGATCTTAATATTATTTTAATACCAAACAGAAAACAATAAACTTGTGGAAAAGATGATATACCACAAACATGAGGTGCAAAAATTTGTACACCATATCCGGATTTCGACAATTAATGTCTCTTCAGTGATGTTAGGGATCGAAACGGTATTTGGAAGGCCATATGATTTACCTCAATTTAGGAAAGACTCTTTAATTTTAAAGAGTCGAAATAGGATGAACGGATCATATAAACCCGAAGGAAAATATAATACAAGCCCAAACGAAAAAATATATAAAAGTCTAAATTGAAAACAACGTTCAAACCTATGATTGCGTTGGAAAAAAACCGCAATTTTTATACGTGTGCATGTAAAACAAATTTCGTGGTAGAGGGGTCTAAATACAGCACAAACAACAATTTCCAAAAGACCAAAAAAGTGAAAAAGTCTATTTTAACAAAACGCATTTGACTAACAGGTCGAACAACTGATGTTCTTAAACACTGCTGACTGCCATTGGCGATTGCCAAATAAATTGATCACCAGATCTAACAAAATGGATCTTAATATTATTTTAATACCAAACAGAAAACAATAAACTTGTGGAAAAGATGATATACCACAAACATGAGGTGCAAAAATTGGTACACCATATCCGGATTTCGACAATTAATGTCTCTTCAGTGATGTTAGGGATCGAAACGGTATTTGGAAGGCCATATAATTTACCTCAATTTTGGAAAGACTCTTGAATTTTAAAGAGTCGAAATAGGATGAACGGATCATATGAACCCGAAGGAAAATATAATACAAGCCCAAACGAAAAAATATATAAAAGTCTAAATTGAAAACAACGTTCAAACCTATGATTGCGTTGGATAAAAACCGCAATTTTTATACGTGTGCATGTAAAACAAATTTCGTGGTAGAGGGGTCTAAATACAGCACAAACAACAATTTCCAAAAGACCAAAAAAAGTGAAAAAGTCTATTTTAACAAAACGCATTTGACTAACAGGTCGAACAACTGATGTTCTTAAACCCTGCTGACTGCCATTGGCGATTGCCAAATAAATTGATCACCAGATCTAACAAAATGGATCTTAATATTATTTTAATACCAAACAGAAAACAATAAACTTGTGGAAAAGATGATATACCACAAACATGAGGTGCAAAAATTGGTACACCATATCCGGATTTCGACAATTAATGTCTCTTCAGTGATGTTAGGGATCGAAACGGTATTTGGAAGGCCATATAATTTACCTCAATTTTGGAAAGACTCTTGAATTTTAAAGAGTCGAAATAGGATGAACGGATCATATGAACCCGAAGGAAAATATAATACAAGCCCAAACGAAAAAATATATAAAAGTCTAAATTGAAAACAACGTTCAAACCTATGATTGCGTTGGATAAAAACCGCAATTTTTATACGTGTGCATGTAAAACAAATTTCGTGGTAGAGGGGTCTAAATACAGCACAAACAACAATTTCCAAAAGACCAAAAAAAGTGAAAAAGTCTATTTTAACAAAACGCATTTGACTAACAGGTCGAACAACTGATGTTCTTAAACCCTGCTGACTGCCGTTGGCGATTGCCAAATAAATTGATCACCAGATCTAACAAAATGGATCTTAATATTAATTTAATACCAAACAGAAAACAATAAACTTGTGGAAAAGATGGTATACCACAAACATGAGGTGCAAAAATGTGTTCACCATATCCGGATTTCGACAATTAATGTCTCTTCAGTGATGTTAGGGATCGAAACGGTATTTGGAAGGCCATATAATTTACCTCAATTTTGGAAAGACTCTTGAATTTTAAAGAGTCGAAATAGGATGAACGGATCATATAAACCCGAAGGAAAATATAATACAAGTCCAAACGAAAAAATATATAAAAGTCTAAATTGAAAACAACGTTCAAACCTATGATTGCGTTGGATAAAAACCGCAATTTTTATACGTGTGCATGTAAAACAAATTTCGTGGTAGAGGGGTCTAAATACAGCACAAACAACAATTTCCAAAAGACCAAAAAAAGTGAAAAAGTCTATTTTAACAAAACGCATTTGACTAACAGGTCGAACAACTGATGTTCTTAAACCCTGCTGACTGCCATTGGCGATTGCCAAATAAATTGATCACCAGATCTAACAAAATGGATCTTAATATTAATTTAATACCAAACAGAAAACAATAAACTTGTGGAAAAGATGGTATACCACAAACATGAGGTGCAAAAATTTGTACACCATATCCGGATTTCGACAATTAATGTCTCTTCAGTTATGTTAGGGATCGAAACGGTATTTGGAAGGCCATATAATTTACCTCAATTTTGGAAACACTCTTGAATTTTAAAGAGTCGAAATAGGATGAACGGATCATAAAAACCCGAAGGAAAATATAATACAAGCCCAAACGAAAAAATATATGAAAGTCTAAATTGAAAATAACGTTCAAACCTATGATTGCGTTGGATAAAAACTGCAATTTTTATACGTGTGCATGTAAAACAAATTTCGTGGTAGAGGGGTCTAAATACAGCACAAACAACAATTTCTAAAAGACCAAAAAAAGTGAAAAAGTCTATTTTAACAAAACGCATTTGACTAACAGGTCGAACAACTGATGTTCTTAAACCCTGCTGACTGCCATTGGCGATTGCCAAATAAATTGATCACCAGATCTAACAAAATGGATCTTAATATTATTTTAATACCAAACAGAAAACAATAAACTTGTGGAAAAGATGATATACCACAAACATGAGGTGCAAAAATTGGTACACCATATCCGGATTTCGACAATTAATGTCTCTTCAGTGATGTTAGGGATCGAAACGGTATTTGGAAGGCCATATAATTTACCTCAATTTTGGAAAGACTCTTGAATTTTAAAGAGTCGAAATAGGATGAACGGATCATATAAACCCGAAGGAAAATATAATACAAGCCCAAACGAAAAAATATATAAAAGTCTAAATTGAAAACAACGTTCAAACCTATGATTGCGTTGGATAAAAACCGCAATTTTTATACGTGTGCATGTAAAACAAATTTCGTGGTAGAGGGGTCTAAATACAGCACAAACAACAATTTCCAAAAGACCAAAAAAAGTGAAAAAGTCTATTTTAACAAAACGCATTTGACTAACAGGTCGAACAACTGATGTTCTTAAACCCTGCTGACTGCCGTTGGCGATTGCCAAATAAATTGATCACCAGATCTAACAAAATGGATCTTAATATTAATTTAATACCAAACAGAAAACAATAAACTTGTGGAAAAGATGGTATACCACAAACATGAGGTGCAAAAATGTGTTCACCATATCCGGATTTCGACAATTAATGTCTCTTCAGTGATGTTAGGGATCGAAACGGTATTTGGAAGGCCATATAATTTACCTCAATTTTGGAAAGACTCTTGAATTTTAAAGAGTTGAAATAGGATGAACGGATCATATAAACCCGAAGGAAAATATAATACAAGCCCAAACGAAAAAATATATTAAAGTCTAAATTGAAAACAACGTTCAAACCAATGATTGCGTTGGATAAAAACGGCAATTTTTATACGTGTGCATGTAAAACAAATTTCGTGGTAGAGGGGTCTAAATACAGCACAAACAACAATTTCCAAAAGACCAAAAAAAGTGAAAAAGTCTATTTTAACAAAACGCATTTGACTAACAGGTCGAACAACTGATGTTCTTAAACCCTGCTGACTGCCATTGGCGATTGCCAAATAAATTGATCACCAGATCTAACAAAATGGATCTTAATATTATTTTAATACCAAACAGAAAACAATAAACTTGTGGAAAAGATGGTATACCACAAACATGAGGTGCAAAAATTTGTACACCATATCCGGATTTCGACAATTAATTTCTCTTCAGTGATGTTAGGGATCGAAACGGTATTTGGAAGGCCATATAATTTACCTCAATTTTGGAAAGACTCTTGAATTTTAAAGAGTCGAAATAGGATGAACGGATCATATAAACCCGAAGGAAAATATAATACAAGCCCAAACGAAAAAATATATAAAAGTCTAAATTGAAAACAACGTTCAAACCTATGATTGCGTTTTGGATAAAAACCGCAATTTTTATACGTGTGCATGTAAAACAAATTTCGTGGTAGAGGGGTCTAAATACAGCATAAACAACAATTTCCAAAAGACCAAAAAAAGTGAAAAAGTCTATTTTAACAAAACGCATTTGACTAACAGGTCGAACAACTGATGTTTTTAAACCCTGCTGACTGCCATTGGCGATTGCCAAATAAATTGATCACCAGATCTAACAAAATGGATCTTAATATTAATTTAATACCAAACAGAAAACAATAAACTTGTGGAAAAGATGGTATACCACAAACATGAGGTGCAAAAATTTGTACACCATATCCGGATTTCGACAATTAATGTCTCTTCAGTGATGTTAGGGATCGAAACGGTATTTGGAAGGCCATATAATTTACCTCAATTTAGGAAACACTCTTGAATTTTAAAGAGTCGAAATAGGATGAACAGATCATATATATCCGAAGGAAAATATAATACAAGCCCAAACGAAAAAATATATAAAAGTCTAAATTGAAAATAACGTTCAAACCTATGATTGCGTTGGATAAAAACCGCAATTTTTATACGTGTGCATGTAAAACAAATTTCGTGGCAGAGGGGTCTAAATACAGCATAAACAACAATTTCCAAAAGACCAAAAAAAGTGAAAAAGTCTATTTTAACAAAACGCATTTGACTAACAGGTCGAACAACTGATGTTCTTAAACCCTGCTGACTGCCATTGGCGATTGCCAAATAAATTGATCACCAGATCTAACAAAATGGATCTTAATATTAATTTAATACCAAACAGAAAACAATAAACTTGTGGAAAAGATGGTATACCACAAACATGAGGTGCAAAAATTTGTACACCATATCCCGATTTCGACAATTAATGTCTCTTCAGTGATGTTAGGGATCGAAACGGTATTTGGAAGGCCATATAATTTACCTCAATTTAGGAAACACTCTTGAATTTTAAAGAGTCGAAATAGGATGATCGGATCATATAAACCCGAAAGGAAAATATAATACAAGCCCAAACGAAAAAATATATAAAAGTCTAAATTGAAAACAACGTTCAAACCTATGATTGCGTTGGAAAAAACCCGCAATTTTTGTACGTGTGCATGTAAAACAAATTTCGTGGTAGAGGGGTCTAAATACAGCACAAACAACAATTTCCAAAAGACCAAAAAAAGTGAAAAAGTCTATTTTAACAAAACGCATTTGACTAACAGGTCGAACAACTGATGTTCTAAAACCCTGCTGACTGCCGTTGGCGATTGCCAAATAAATTGATCACCAGATCTAACAAAATGGATCTTAATATTAATTTAATACCAAACAGAAAACAATAAACTTGTGGAAAAGATGGTATACCACAAACATGAGGTGCAAAAATTTGTACACCATATCCGGATTTCGACAATTAATGTCTCTTCAGTGATGTTAGGGATCGAAACTGTATTTGGAAGGCCATATAATTTACCTCAATTAAGGAAAGACTCTTGAATTTTAAAGAGTCGAAATAGGATGAACAGATCATATATATCCGAAGGAAAATATAATACAAGCCCAAACGAAAAAATATATGAAAGTCTAAATTGAAAATAACGTTCAAACCTATGATTGCGTTGGATAAAAACCGCAATTTTTATACGTGTGCATGTAAAACAAATTTCGTGGTAGAGGGGTCTAAATACAGCACAAACAACTATTTCCAAAAGACCAAAAAAAGTGAAAAAGTCTATTTTAACAAAACGCATTTGACTAACAGGTCGAACAACTGATGTTCTTAAACCCTGCTGACTGCCGTTGGCGATTGCCAAATAAATTGATCACCTGATCTAACAAAATGGATCTTAATATTAATTTAATACCAAACAGAAAACAATAAACTTGTGGAAAAGATGGTATACCACAAACATGAGGTGCAAAAATGTGTACACCATATCCGGATTTCGACAATTAATGTCTTTTCAGTGATGTTAGGGATCGAAACGGTATTTGGAAGGCCATATAATTTACCTCAATTAAGGAAAGACTCTTGAATTTTAAAGAGTCGAAATAGGATGAACAGATCATATATATCCGAAGGAAAATATAATACAAGCCCAAACGAAAAAATATATAAAAGTCTAAATTGAAAACAACGTTCAAACCTATGATTGCGTTGGATAAAAACCGCAATTTTTATACGTGTGCATGTAAAACAAATTTCGTGGTAGAGGGGTCTAAATACAGCACAAACAACTATTTCCAAAAGACCAAAAAAAGTGAAAAAGTCTATTTTAACAAAACGCATTTGACTAACAGGTCGAATAACTGATGTTCTTAAACCCTGCTGACTGCCATTGGCGATTGCCAAATAAATTGATCACCAGATCTAACAAAATTGATCGCTAACGCTCGTACTTAATCATGAAGAAAGGAGCGAGTACTTATCATGAAGTAAGGGATTATCATTCTCTTACAAACTTAGAATATTGTAAAGTGCTCAAGGCTTAAATGATCTCTTGATTGGTTGTATTTAAAAATTAGTTTCATTGTCAGTGCAATGTTTGTAATTAATGCATGACTTCCTTTTTAGGCATGATTTCATTTATGGATTAGTTTTAGTGATGTAAGGACCTTCTTATAATTTTGGAAAATATAATAAATTATGTTTTATACATTAGATGACACAACAGTACAATGAAATGGTAAGAAATGTTTCCTGATTGTGAGTATGAATGTAAATCATGTAATATTTTAGCGAGTTTTTTTTATTTCCATTTCAAATCAATAAATTCAAAATATGAGTTACAAATAAATTTTATTTTACAGCCAATATTTTAGTCCAGTCCTTTACATCAAATACTACTTCATTATGTCAGGGAAATGTTCAAATACAATGCCTTTAAAATAGTTTAAAATATATTCAAAAGTTAAACTAAATTCCTTTTTTTAGAATTTTATCAGAATATTGGAAATTACTATACTCACCAACCGCGGATCCAGTAACCAATGTTACTGCACCAGTAAACTTCATCTAATTGATTTTTTTTTTTTTTTCAAAAAATCAACTTTTAGTAAGTGTTAATCACAAATTCTTTCAAACTGATAAATTTGCTTCGGGTCATTTGTAACACATTTATAGAAACTCTTTCTTATAAACTGTAAGTAGGCCTAAACAATAGGATAATCCCTTACTAAGAACATGATTTCATTCATTCTTCACAATTAGAAACACCAAATCCTACAATTTCATTGGTCGAGAGCATTTTGCTATATTCTAACGTATACTAAGAGAATGATAATCCCTTACTTCATGATAAGTACTCGCTCCTTTCTTCATGATTAAGTACGAGCGTTAGCGAGTACTTATCATGAAGTAAGGGATTATCATTCTCTTACAAACTTAGAATATTGTAAATTGCTCAAGGCTCAAATGAACTCTAAATTGGTTGTATTTAATAATTAGTTTCATTGTCAGTGCAATGTTTATAATTAATGCATGACTTCCTCTTTAGGCATTTCATTTATGGATTAGTTTTAGTGATGTAAGGACTTTCTATTTATTTGGGAAATATTTTTTTTAAAAATGCGTTATAGATATTAGGTAACACAACAGAACAAAGAAAATGTAGGAATTGTATATGTTTCCTGACTGTGAGTATGAATGTAAATTATGTAATATTTTATTGAGGAATTATCCTTTTTTTAATTTACAGTTTAAATCAATTGATACATTTGAGTTACAACTAAATTTTATTTAACAGCCAATATTTTGGTCCGGTTTTTACATCAAATACTATTTCATTATGTCAGGGAAATGTTCAAATGAAATGCCTTTAAAAGTTTTTAATATGTTCAAGACTTAAATTAAATTCCCTATTTTTTTTTTTATTTTATCGAAATATTGGAAATAACTATTCTTCCCAACCGCTGATTCAGTGATTAAAGTTTTGGAAAGCTGAAGATTAAGGTATTTTTTTTATTTTAAAGCTTTATTTTTTCTTTTCTTGCAAATGCTTTGATATTGTTTAATTATTTAGTAATTTGAAGTTATTAATATTTTCATAATAGTATTCACGGTACCAATTTTATTTCAATTATTTATACTTACCAGTCAGAAACATACTTTTGGATTATCTTTCTTTACTACGTTCATAACTCGCAAACACACAGATGATCTTGATTCAAACATTAACTAACCCAGATCATCCGTGTGGTTCATGCTTCAGTTTATCTTTCGGCGTGTACAAAACACGTTCAGTTCGCATTCGGTCAGTAAATGTTTTACTGCCGCAATATTTGTCTTTTGACTATGACTATATGATTATTTAACGATGGAAGAAACGAATAGAATATCCGAAGAAGAATTAGAAGGTGATTCTGGCGGTATTACTATTACCGGAAGTACAGGTAACCAAACCAAAATGGCCAGAACCGGCAACAAATCATCAACAAGTAAGTCTAAAAAACGTTCGTCCAAGACGGCGGATTTAGAAATGAAGCTTTTCAGCATAGAAGAAAGCTTTGAAAAGCGGTTTGATAAACTTTTTGGCTTGCTACAGGCAGCTAATAAAAGTGCAGATAGTTCTCATACTGGTGGGTCAGCCACGCAGGAGAACGATGTTACGAGAATGGATAACGTCCCTGTGCAGAGGGAACGCAGACCATTAATTCCTTTGGAACCTAACTTGAATGAAGATTTAGGTAGTCCAAGGATTGTAAGAGATTTTGATGAACGCTCAGAAATATCTTTACAAGTAGACCGTCGAGAGAGACGAGATCTGTTGGGTCTAATTTCAGATCATGAAGACAGTGATACTCAATCAGTGAGTAGTCATTTACTTGATAAAAACAGTAATGCTAATAAAACTGACAGGTTTAGTAAATACTTAAATTCAAGTGTACAGAATATTTCTACTGTTGATGAAAATTCTTCAGGTAACATTAACACTACATGCAACAATAAAGTTGATAGACTAG
Source organism: Mytilus californianus (assembly GCF_021869535.1). Lineage (NCBI taxonomy): Eukaryota > Metazoa > Mollusca > Bivalvia > Mytilida > Mytilidae > Mytilus > Mytilus californianus. The sequence goes on from NW_026262581.1 coordinate 4,556,234, forward strand.
CTAAAATTTTTAAGGATGATTTACCAGGTGACAATAGTGACCAGTCAGTAGGTTTAATATTAGATGATTCACAAGTTAAGATTTTATCTTATTCTTGGAGAACTCAACATCCTGAACGTTTGTCTGCTTATAAAGATGAATATAGATCATGTTTTCCTGTACATGAGAAATCTTTACCAGCATTACAAGTGCCAAGTTTAGATGATATGCTAGAACCTATGATTAAACGTGTGCATACAAATAAAACTGTGAAATCTTGGGACAAGCAAAAACAATTATTTTCTCAACCTGTGAAACAAATTGAGAAGCTATCCTATTCTGGACAGGTAGCTTCCAGAATGGGAATAATTTCTATTTCGTATATGCAACAAGCTTTGGGCACTTTGTTGGGTAATTTAGAAAATGACAATGCTAGTGAGGAAAATTGTCAATTAGTTAAAGATTTATTTGCTATGTCAACCAAATCTCTTGACCAAATGGGTAGAGCTGGAGCCTTTCATCATATGATAAGAAGGAAATGTGCTGCAACAGATGCAGGCATAAATAATTTAAATGACATTCAAGCTAAGGTACTTTATTTACCGCTTTCTGATGATGGTGTTTTTGGACAAGGTCTGGAAAAACAACTTGAGAAAAGGAAAGAGCAAAGGGAACAATTGGAAGATTTGTTACCCGAATTTCACAAAACCAACAAAAGAAAGTTGGACTATGATAGTCGTGATAGTTGGTCGAATAAACAATCAAAGTTTGCAGGAAACTCAACTTATAATAGTTACAATAATAATTATAAGAAACCGTCTTTTAATACTAATAGACAGTCTTTTATAAATTCGTCTAATAAGTCTTTACAGAGAGGTGCCTTTGGAAATAAAGACAAGAAAGACAAAGATGCCAAGACATCAGACAGTGGTACAGGTTCCTGGGGTTCTTTTCGTATCCCCAAGAAACAGTCCAGCTGACTCAGAGATACAGGTAATTTTATTTCAAAATCAAGACAAGATACCAGTAGGGGGTCGTCTCAGATTTTTTCTAGAAAATTGGAAAAAGATAACAAACGACCAATGGGTTTTGTCTGTAATAGAAAAAGGTTACAAATTAGAGTTCATAAAGAAACCATTTTGGCAGGGAATAAAACAAACAATAGTATCTCAAAAAAATATGGAAATTTTACTTCAAGAGGTAAATATTTTAATAGAAAAAGATGCAATAGAACAGGTTCAGAGAGAACAAAATCAATCAGGTTTTTACAGCACATTTTTTCTGGTCCCCAAAAAAAATGGGAAGATGAGACCAGTCATAAATCTGAGACCTCTCAACGGGTATCTTCAGAAAAAACATTTCAAGATGGATTCACTGACCAAAGTCTTGAATATAGTAAAACCAGGAGATTGGGCCATAACGCTCGACCTAAGCGATGCATATCTACATGTCCCAATATTTCCAAGTCATTGCCAATATCTAAGATTTTACCTTCAAAATCAAGCATATCAATTCAAAGCTCTGTGCTTCGGTCCAACATCTGCCCCACTAGTCTTTACAAAAATAGTGTCCGTAGTGGCAGCCTACTTGAGAACAAAAAATATAAGATTAGTAGTATATCTGGACGATTGGTTAATTATAAATCAACAAAAAGCACATCTATGCCTAGATCGAGCAGAATGTCTCAATCTCTTGGTATCACTAGGGTTCATAGTGAACAAAGAAAAATCCAAACTAGTTCCGAGTCAGAAATTGATTTATTTAGGGGCACTTTTCGACCTGGAAAAAGGGTTAATATTCCCAACACAGGAACGAGTAGACAAGTTGAATCTAGCCATTCAAAAAATAATGAAAGAAATACAAATGACAGCTTTAGATTTTCTTCATCTTCTGGGGATAATGGCCTCATGTATAGAACTAATTCCAAATGCTCGTTTGTACATGAGACCAATTCAGCTCCATCTTCTCTCTTTTTGGAGACCAGCATGTCAAGAGTTCAAAACATTAGTCCCAGTGACACAACATCTCAAATCTCATCTAATTTGGTGGTTAAATTCAGCGAACACGCTGAAAGGCCGCTCTTTGCAACCTCAACAGACTTGTATAACCATAACTACAGATGCTTCAAAAGCAGGTTATGGGGGTGTAATGGACAAGAAAATTTTTCAAGGGGAATGGTCTGTTTCAGAGAGCAAGAAACACATAAATTACTTGGAATTGGAAGCAGTAGTGCTTACAGTCAAACATTTTCTAAAATATCTGATAGGGAAATCTGTACTGATAAGATCAGACAACACAACTGTGGTCCAGTACATCAACAAACAAGGGGGGACCAAATCACCTCAGTTGTGTTACAAAATCTGGGAACTTTGGACTTTAGCAATTCAATCCAATATAACCCTGAAAGCAGCTCATATAATGGGAAAGAAAAACATTATTGCAGATTACCTGAGCAGGAAAAAAATTCTGCACACAGAGTGGTCACTGAACACTCAAATTGTACAGAAACTTTTTCTCTTGTGGGACCAACCTCTGATGGATTTATTTGCCTCGGCAGAGAACCGTCAGACGAAGGTGTTTTGCTCATGGATTCCACATCCTCAAGCTTTTGCCTTGGATGCCCTGACAATATCTTGGGAGAAAATGTATGCCTACGCATATCCCCCAATCTGCCTGATACCCAAGATATTGCAATATATGAGGCAGTTCCAGTGTCAGATTCTCCTGATAGCTCCTTTGTGGCCCAGGAGACACTGGTACCCAGAATTACTTCAATTATTGATAGATTACCCAGTCAATAACCCAGTCAGTCTCCCGATACAATCAGACCTTCTCTGTCAACCGAGGTCCCAAGTTTTTCATCCGGACCCGGGGGTATTCAGTCTGACTGCTTGGCTACTATCAACAGATCTTTCCAAGCAGAGGGTTTTTCTAAAGAAGCTAGAAATTTACTCTCAGCTTCATGGAGGAAGGGAACTCAGAAAGACTATAGTGCAAAATTCAAGAAGTACTGTAGCTGGTGTAGTACAAGGGAAATTAATCCCCATAATGCAACTTTAAATCAGGTAGCAGATTTTTTAGCCTATCTGTTTGAAAATGGATTGCAATATAGGACTATTGCAGGCTACAGGTCTATGCTTTCCAATGTTTTACCTCAAGTTGATAATACTGCAGTAGGTCAACATCCATATATTACAAGACTTATAAAAGGGGTTTTTAATTCTAGACCGCCTACCACAAAATTATTATCGGAATGGGATTTGCAGTTGGTTTTAACCTTATTGTAGAAAGAACCTTTTGAACCTATTGAAAATATTGATTTGAAACATTTGACATTTAAAACTGTTTTTCTAATCTCTATTACTACTTTCAGGAGATCTAGCGATTTGCAGTCTCTCAGAGTGAACCATTCCTTAATGAGGATACAACAAAAAGGCATTACATTTATTAGAAGTGGTTTGGCAAAGCAGGATCGACAAAATCATAGAAATTCAAAAATTGTTGTTCCTGCATTCACAGACAATAAAAAGTTAGATCCTGTTACATGTCTGTTACAATATTTAGAAAGAACAAAGGTATTTAGAAGTAGTTTAGATAAAGACCAACAGGGAAAACTATTCCTTTCAACATGTGAACCGCATAAGCCTGTAACGTCACAAACTATTTCTAAATGGATCGTTCAAGTGATTAAATTAGCGTATCCTGATTCTTCATTCAAAAAGATCAAGGCACATTCAACTAGAGCAGTTGGACCCTCTTGGGCTTTATACAAAGGTGCATCTATAAATTCTATTTTAGAAGCAGCTGATTGGAGTTCAGAGTCCACATTTGGAAAATTCTATCTGAGAGATTTGTCAGTCAATGTATTAGACAATTTGTAAATATGTTAAATTTTTCGGCGAGTTGCATTGGAGAATTTGGTTATTGGTGGAAGTATTTTAAATATGATGATTTCATGATGAACATTATTTTGTGTTGAACTATTGATGTGTTATATATAGACATTTGTACATAAGGTGCAATTTAGATGACAGAAATTTATACAGCATACGCCTCCAGTTCAGTAGAAGGACTGCTTTGGAATCTATCCAAAAGTATGTTTCTGACAGGTAAGTATAAATAATTGAAATAAAATTCAAAAATTTGTAATCAAGTTAAAATTTTATGAAATATTTATACTTACCAGTCAATATTCCCACCGCCGCCCCATGCTTTAATTTCAGTGCGGGTGTTTTGTACACGCCGATAAACTGAAGCATGAACCACACGGATGATCTGGGTTAGTTAATGTTTGAATCAAGATCATCTGTGTGTTTGCGAGTTATGAACGTAGTAAAGAAAGATAATCCAAAAGTATGTTTCTGACTGGTAAGTATAAATATTTCATAAAATTTTAACTTGATTACAAATTTTTGAATTTTACTGCACAGTAAACTTTAACTTATTTTGAGTTTTTTGTTTGTTTCACAATTCAACTTTTAGTCAGTTTTAATCACTGTGTGATACATCCTTTCAATCTGATAAATGTGCTTCAGAGCAGTTGTAACTCATTTATAGAAACTCTTTGTTTTGAACTGTAAACAGACCCACATAATAGGATAATCCTTACTAAGAACATGATTTACTTTCATTCTTCACAATTAAGAGGCATAAAATCCTACAATTTCATTGGTCGAGAGCACTTTGCTATATTCTAAGGAAGCGTTGATTCTCGAAAAAGAATCCACGGTAAATGAATAGGCTGACGTCACCACAATGGTTTAAATCGTGTTGACAAATATTTCGGCTTAACAAATAGCCTTCCTCAGTGCCATTTATTGACACTGAGGAAGGCTATTTGTTAAGCCGAAATATTTGTCAACACGATTAAATAACATCATCTTCGTATAATACCATCTTATATTAGTATCGTTGTGCAAATCTCTAGACTTATATAATTTTTTCCTTATCTGCACAGTATCGTCTATTCTTGACGATCCGGTACATAGTAAATTTGCTGGTTGGTCCTTTTTATAGACTTCTATATATATATATATATATATATATATATATAGTACATGTCCATCTAGCTGACATTGACCTTTTACATGGATAAATGATCAATACAAAAAGAAACAGATGTGATATAATTGCCAATTAGAAAACTACTACCTTAGATGGATATGGCTATTATTTTTTCTTCAACTGTTTCGGTTCTTTTACATCCTTTGCTTTCCAATTATCGGCATTGAGCGTTTCTGGTGAAGATAAATTCAGAAAAGCGTTTCGGACGCATAAACATAATAGAGCGTTATTTTCATTTATTATGTTACTTTATGTAATAAATCAACTATGATTGTCTATACACTCATTGTACGGTGTAGAATGATTGTCTATACACTCGTTGTACGGTGTAGAATGATTGTCTATACACTCAGTGTATAGTGCAGATTGATTGTCTATACACTCGTTGTACGGTGTAGAATGATTGTCTATACACTCGTTGTACAGTATAGAATGATTGTCTATACACTCGTTGTACGGTGTAGAATGATTGTCTATACACTCATTGTACGGTGTAGAATGATTGTCTATACACTCATTGTACGGTGTAGAATGATTGTCTATACACTCATTGTACGGTGTAGAATGACTGTCTATACACTCATTGTACAGTGTAAAATGATTGTCTATAAACTCGATGTAGAGTGTAGAGTGATTTTCTATACAATCATTGTACGGTGTAGAATTATTGTCTATACACTCGTTGTACGGTGTAGACCTACATGTTGTGTGGTTCAATGTTCGCAGTTCCATTTTGAGTCGAATAGCAAGTTCTAGTGAGCTTTTTACAAATAGAATATATAATAACATACTATACACACATGCAACATATACATTTGAAAATAGGGAGATGTGGTATGATTGGCAACGAGACGACTATCAAACAGAAATAAAGGACGTGGACATGCAGACATTACTCAAACAAATATACAAATATAACTAGACAAATCATAAGTCCATACACACATTACATATACACAGTTAGCAATATCTGAATAACTGGTTTTAAACTAAAAGCATTAAGATTTTAACAAAATATTAAACAAAATTTCTGCAAAGGTAATTTACCTAAGAACATTTTAAAAAATGACAGCCTAAACAATCACCCTTTCCGGTAGACTGTTTCTAGCAGCCTTAAACTTTATTTTTGAAATGTTAACTTTATATTCAATGGGCAGTATAGTAGAACAATGAGCAGTATTGATATATTCCATGCAGGTAATTGCAGTATTTTTCCATGCGGGCAAACGGTAGTAGTCTTATATGCAGGCACGCTGGCAATGTGCAGTATTTTTCTTTGCAGGCATACAGGCAATAATTTATCATTAAATTTATTAATAAAACATATGAAAATAGTGGAATTCACTATTTTTGGAGTGTAAAGAATTCTTTGGATGTTTTAGATAAATTGCGTGCTGTTGATGATCATTTTAATTCGGTTGACTATTTTGACTTTTCAACTCTTTAGACTACACTTACACACAATCTTACCAAGCAATAGTTTTCCTATTTAATTAAATGGTCGTTTGAAAAATCTGATTGAAAAATTTATTTGCTGCAACTCATATAAAGCCTTCATCTCTAATGAGATAGGGAAATATGCTAGATATACTTACTAGAGGTGTGATGAGATGATTAAAGCTCTAAATGTTCTCCTTGACAACATTTATGTACGTTTTGGCAATAAAGTTTATCGACAGGTTGTAGTTATTCCTATGGGCACCAATTGCACCCCTTTAATATCAGATTTTTCCTGTACTGTTATGAATCACAGTTTATGGCCAAACTCCATAAAGACCCGTCTAAATTCCATTTAATTGATAAATTCTACAACGTTTTCTTGGTGATATATTTTAGTTAAATAATTAAGAATTCTCTAAATATACTGCTGGAGTCGGTTTCACAAAAAAAACTTACGACTAAGATTGATCGTAAGTATACTGAATTGTTCATGACTTACGATCAATCTTAGTCGTCAGTTTTTTTGTGAAACCGACTCCTGAATTTTACCCTAAGGAACGTACTTTAAATAAATCAAATATAAACAGCAATAACTGTCCCTTCCTAGATTTAGATATTTCAGTTTTACACTGGAAACTCTATACAAAAATTTACGACAAAAGGAACGATTTTTTTCCCTATTGTTAAATTTTCTATTTTGGACGGTGATGTTCCTTTGGCGCCATTTTACGGTGTTTATATATCACAACTCGTTCGCTATGCCCGTGTCTGTAGTGACGTTTTGGGTGTCAATGAACGTAGTCTATATATGACTGGTAACTTATTAAGTCAGGGATTTTGTCACCACAAAATATTTAAAACCTTTACTAAATTCTTCTATATATTTGGTTTGGAAGTTTGGCTGTACCTGTATAAAACTTATTACAAAACGGGATACCACATCATAATTTTTACGGTGATGTTGTTAACCGAGCCCGTAAATTTAAATACGATCCGGGAAAGCATATTGATACTTTACATAAACTTATTCTAAAAGGTTACCAAGTCAATACTGTAATTAGAATTTGAATATTGTTTTATCGGTATAAATATTGATTTTGTTATCAGTAAATTAAAAATATTATTGTTGTACACATATGTACATTCACGGTCCTACAATCTGTCGATACTTGCAGTTTGGCATTACACTAGGTCATGATTTACTTTGACTGTTAATGACGCCTTTAAACTAAACCTTGGATAGTGGATGTGTACTGATTTATATTTTATTCTTGAATACATGATTTTTTATTAGTTGATATTGGCTTAGAACTAGCTTTCAGTAACTGTGAGTACTCTCAGATTTGTGTTTTTTTTTTTGTGTTTTTGTGAGTTTATGTGTGCTTTGTTTATCGATCTTATGAGTTAAGCCTGATTTGTACTGTTACGCCACTGTTCCAGGTTAGGAGGAGGCTTTGACGGCAGCAAACAGCTTTAACCCCGCCACATTTTGTATGTGCCTGTCCGAATCCAGGAGACTGTAAATCATCGGTTGTCGTTTGTTTCTATATATCATATTTGTTTTTTCGTTTATTGATTTTTACATAAATCAGGCCGTTAGTTTTTCTCGTTTGAATTGTTTTACATCAAGTTGTCATTTCTGGTCCAATATAGCTTACTCTGCAGTATGGGTTTTGTTCATTGTTGAAGGTTGTACTGTGACCTATAGTTCTTAACGTCATTTGGTCTCTGGTGGATAGTTTTCTCATTGGCAATCATGCCACATCTTCTTATTTGTATATGGGTAGTATTCTTCCCTGCAGTCATTTCAGTGCCAACATGGGCAGATGTTTGTTTCTGTCAGTTGTAGATTACATTACAGTTTACCACTGATCGTGTGTAAATTGAGAATCGTATAAATGATATGAGACACGACTTCTGTCCATTTGTTTGCCGCTGTGTCGATATTAATGATTATTAAGTAATTAAGTGGGTCTATATTTAGAATGAAACTATTCCCTATATTCTTTTTCAGAAAAGAAACATTGCAATATATTTTGGTTTCATTATCGTTGTTCATTTATTCATTACCAAATAAAGGCAACAGTAGTATATCGCTGTTCAAAAGTCATAAATCGATTGCGAGAAAACAAATCCAGGTTACAAACTAAAACCGAGGGAAACACATCAACTATAAGAGGAAAACAACGGAACAACAGAAACACTGAAGTGCAACAAAAAACAAACTCCAATATACATAGAAACGGACTATTTGATAACAACTGTCATATTCCTGATTTGGTACAGGACATTTTAAGAAAAAATGGTGTGTTGAACCTGGTTTTATGGCTAACCAAACCTCCCGCTTATATGGCAATGTTAAAAAATATCGCTAAAATGACAACACTACGTGACAGGAATACAGTACAAACAAACGCAGAACACCAAGCAAAGAAAACGCATAAATAAACTAATATAATAGTACATTAGTAACATGTAAACCGCAGAGAAACAACAAACATCTTCCATTATCGACAGCACAGGACTCCACCATCAGTGACGTATTTTGTGGCGTATATATAATCTTGAAATTCATACAATTAAATGGAACTAGATCGAAAAATTAACAATTACTTTCATAATACTAGTCCAAATAATTATCATGATTATGACGGTATTGAAAGGCTATTTGAAATTAATACTGTGACGAAATTATAATTATTTGGACTAACACAATACTTTATCCATGGAAAATGGAACTTAACTTGACTATACTGACAAAAAAGACATATGTGAAAAGTATCGAAAATACAGAATTCAAACCACAATCGATAAACTATATCTATTATTAATTTCGTATTTGCAATTTTACGATTATTGACACGATTGTTACATCAATAAAACGCGAAGATGTACAGGATCATGCTTTGGGGCATTTCCGGAAGGGATCGCAATTATATTGTTTTGATTAAACGTTTGGTGTCGGTAGGAGGTATTGGGCATATCCGTTCGTTTTCTCCAGATGGACTGAAAATCGTATGATATAATTACCGTATGTTCAAGGGCCTCGATGGCCGACTGGTCTAAGTAGCTCATCTACTGTATCACTAGCCTGTCAACACTGAGGCTGCTATGTTCTCTTCGGTCATTCTGGCTTACAAAAAACTTACCGTCACGATATAGCCAATAGTGCTGAAAGTGGAGTTAAACCCTAACAATCAATCCGTATGTTCAGCACGTGCTTTGTTAATAACCAGGTTCATGCGGTACGTTCGAGACCAAAAGTTCAGTCAAACATATAAAACTGGTAGAGCTAAGAGGAATTTAGTGGTATATCTATGACTAACGTTAAATTCACGTTACACTCCCCTACACCGTGGGTCCCCAGCCGTTTGTTTACATTTCACAAGTTTAACATAACCAATGGACTGTGAAAGTGAAGGCCAGGGTCAGATGACTCGGCAAGAGTCAGACTGACATGTACACATTTTGATGAATCCACAGACCAAATATCACTGACTTGTCATTTCAGTTATGTTAAACTTGTGTGATCTTTATGCCCCGATCACGTAAGTGAAAGGGGCATATAGTATTACCCTTGTCCGAACGTCCCGATCTTAGTTAAGTTCTGTGTTAAGGTTCGTTCCTCAGATATTATACATGATATAGCAATGATATTTGGTCAGTGGATAGACCTCGGGTAGTACTACATGATTCACTATTAATTAGGTCACTTTGACCTATTTTTTCCGCATGAGCGACTCTGGTTAAGTTATGCGTTCATGTTTGTTTCTCAGAGACTAGACATGGTATAACATTCGGGTGCTTGGTCAGTGAATAGATCTTGGGTAGTACTACAGGGTTCACCAAATAATAGGTCACTTTGACCTACATTTTACACATAAGCGACTCTGGTAAATTTTTGCGTTTTAGTCCATTTCTCAGATACTAGACTTTTATATGCACCTGTCCTAAGTCGGGAGCCTGTTGTTCAGTGATTGTCATTTGAAGGTGTGGTTCATAGGTGTTTCTCGTTTTGTATATAGATTAGACCGTTGGTTTTCCTGTTTGAATTGTTTTACACAGATCATTTTGGAGCTCTTTATAAATACATATCAAAGGCTTATAACTTATATTATGCCAGACGTTTCGTCTATAAAAGACTCATTAGTGACGCTCGAATCGAAATAATTGAAAAGCCAAATAAAGTAAAAGTATAACTTGCTGTTCGGTGTGAGCCAACGCTCCCTATTGAAGGCCGTACTGTGACCTATAATTGCTTACTTTAACTACATGGTGACTTGGATGGAGAATTGTCTCATTGGCACTCATACCACATCTTCTTATTTATTTCAAAGATATTATACATTCTTGTTTTTGCAAGAAATACCGAACACCTTAAAGTAAATAGTTATATAGTACTTGGCAGAAATTCTTCTTGTATTGTTAATCAGAAAAGCGTTTAAATAATCATCAAAATACATCGAAAAAGATGTTTTCGAAATGCTGGAAATTTTTATTGACAACATATTTGGTGAATGTGTATCTCAGCAAACTTCGGAGGGAATGAGCTCTTCACCGGGTCATCCGGAACTTAATATTGATATCTATCAATGGTCCAACAGTTGTTATGATATCTTCAATAGATCCGAGGGAATGTAATATCACGCAAAATTTGAAGAAAAAAGGAGAAAACAGACGAAATCCAATACATGGGAAAGACCTCATCATTCAAGAATATTATAAACATTTGCGTTTGCCCCATTCCACTTTATTTACAACACAGAACGAAACATAAACTATCTGGAGACTGTACAAAGTGTTGTGGTATTGTATCATTTTTTGGTTTTACAAGTACAATATATTGATTTTCCTGAGTATAAGTCTGATTTTCAAGGCTTATTTGGAAATTTCACATGGTGAAAAACAATGGACATCAATATCATCATCTGTTTAGTCAATCACGGTGTTCACAGATCACAAAGTATCAGCTAGATATCTTGATGCAATAAATCCCTAAGGATTTTGTACAGAGCGATTGCTGCATCAAGGCTGGTTGGAGATGACAGAACGTTTTCCTTATTGTAGATTCCGCATAGATTCCAAATGTCTTCATCACAAATTTGATCTTGCCGAAAGATACATTCTGTTTTACAGACATCAACTTTATCTTGATACACTTCGATTCTGTAACTTCGAGTTTCATATGAAGTCGGTATCATATACATTAAAATAGGTCGGCCATGTGGACAATTCTGGTTTTTCGTAGGGCGAATCTGGTGTATATTACATATTGTCATCACGTTATTTAATTCGTTCTGAAATATGAATGAAAGTAACTCAACAAAAAAAAATTAAATCTCTGCATAGGTCAAAATGTTAAATTGATCAGAATTTCAATTTCTAACAACACACCCATTCAAAGAATAATATTAAATGGACTTTCATATGTTGCAAGTAAGCAGCTAGAGAACGTCTGTCGTTCGTACTGTTGCAAATCATGTATTCACTTGAAAAGTGTATACGTTTGCTTTTATTTAGCCATTTTTATATGGTCTGATACGACTCTTGTTTAATTATTTTAGAGGCCGATCATTTAACCTCAAAGGGGGGAGGGGGCATGGTTTTTTCCTTAATAAAATTTTGATGCTAAATTTTGGAAAAAATAATTAGACAATGAAAGTTTAAAAAGAAAATATTCTGAGTAAAAGTAATGTCAATATAAAAAAAGTCTAGTCACGCCGCGTAAAAAAAAACTTTAAAAAAAAAGAACATGAACACCCCCCTCTCCTTCAGTCAAGTTAAATGGTCGGTCCCTTATCCTTAATTTGAATCCCGCTTTTTTAAATAAACAATAAAAAGCAGCACGAAAGTCCATTCCGGCTTACTGACAAGTCATACTCATATCTGGACTGTCTGTTGAATGATAAAATTTAATATGAGTTATTTCGGATCTTTCATTACCATAAACTCCGCCCCTGACAACGACGTAGCAACAATATACCTCCCCAACATATTACCCCGCAGGCGGAAACCCAGTTAATTTAAACAAAAGAAATGGAACTCTTTGTTAGAGAAGGTGAAAAAGCAAAATTGGTATATTTGAATTGTTTACAACGGTTTCTATGGGCTTTAAAAAATAAATAAAGGCGCATAATTTAGGATTTTATACATCTTATATACGTGTTTTACTTGAATTATAGAATGGAGCTTCGAGATATCTGTAAACTTTTAAATTATAGACAAATTTTCATAAAACAATCGATTGTCCTAGTGGACCTTTTGGGATTTTTTTTTGTGTGCATAATCATAAATTCCGCTTTAAAAAAGTCCACAGAAAGATCTTTCTAAAGCATTAATTTGCATCTCTGCCCCCGGCTATAGTTTTTTGGGAAAAAATCCCCAAAATGGGCAATAATTGCATCGAAAAGAGAAAGTCAAGTGCACCTTTTTATGTTCGGGCGTGTTTGAGTTGAATATTCTGTCTTGAAAACGTATAAAGCAAAAATATTTGATACATCACCTCGCCTTAGATTCTATTATTTTTAAATATTTAGGCTACAGATTGATTTAATAACATTTAAAATTCACAGTACTAAAAAATGACATATGGGTCAAGTGAAATACCTTTCTAATGAGTCATAACAACAGAGGAGGTTGATTGATTGATTGGTGTTTAACGCCACTTTCAGTACTATTGTGCTATTTTGTGGCGGTCAGTTTTTATTAGTGGAGGAAGCCGGAGAGAACCACCGACCTATCGGTAGGTGTCAAGTATTTTGCCGCTATTCTTTCACGGACTGTAACTAACGTTACCTTTGTAACGTCAACACGTTTATTACGTTATTGTAGTCATACAAGCAAGTAGAGTCATTAAAAGCAATTAGAACTGTTCACACGTATTCTATTTACACAAGCGAAGTACTAACCAACTAAACCCAAACATTGGTGCCGTGACTCATGGAGAAGCTGAAAGCAATTCGTGGTGGACACAGAAGCGCCGTCACAAGACTAATCAATAGAACTAACCAGAAAATTTCAGAAAATGAAATCGAGAACCAAGAACTTTCGGCAGCCACAGACACTTTGATGAAGAAGAGGAACTTACTTGAAACTTTGGACACACAGATTTTAGATGGAACAGAAGTCGGAGATATGGAACAGGAAATTTTGGATAGTGATGAATTCAATTTACATTTGGAAGTGTCAATTCACAAATTCAAGGACATTACATCAAACTCAGGAGCTAGCGTTCTAAAACCTACGGTGAGTGATTTTTTAAATCAAGGTCCAGCAGCACATATTTCAACACTTCCAACAACAAGCAATATTAATCACAACACAAATCAGACACAGGATGCTTTTCAAAGCACTTTTGTAAATCACGGAGCAAACGCAACTTATAACCCTTCTCCGAATTTCTATCATAGACTACCAAAGTTAGACTTGCCTTCATTTTCGGGAGATATTTTACACTGGCAGACATTTTGGGATTCGTTTGAATCAACCGTACACCAGAACCCTGCTCTTACAAACATACAAAAGTTTAGTTATTTAAATTCACAACTCCATTACGAAGCAGCACAGTGTATTACAGGGTTAGCCCTAACCAACGCAAACTATGATCAAGCAATTAATTTACTGAAGGAGCGTTACGGTCAACAACAGAAAATTATCAACGCACACATGCAAAATCTTCTTGATTTACCAAGTCCTTCATTTACCCTCAGTAGTATTAAGTCATTTTATGACAGATTGGAAGCGAATATCAGGGGACTTGAATCCCTAGGTCAGACGCAAGATACATATGGATCCCTTCTTGTACCCATAATTTTCGGGAAACTACCCGCAGAAATGAGGAAAAACTTAACACGGGAACACGGAAAAAATAGCTGGGATATAATATCGCTGCGTGAAGCTTTAGCAAAAGAGATGTATGTACAAGAGGCTGGTAATGTTAATACATGTATGTCCGATAATATGACATCAACTGCGTCTTTTCACACGGGAGCCGTTCCTAAGACAAGCACAAATAAACAACAATTTAGGGGAAATCAGATCAAGACCATGAATACACGCTTGACAACTAAACCATGTGTATATTGCAAACAGTCGCATTCGTCAGTAGATTGTACAAACATTGTAGACCACGAAAAACGCTTTACCATAGTTAAACAGAAAAATCTTTGTTTCAATTGTCTCGGAAATCATAAAGTTTCAGAATGCCGTTCTAAATTTAAATGCCGTAAATGTAATAACAAACATCACACAAGCCTATGTAATAAAGACAAGACAAAATTACACGATGAGCAGACAACCGCATCTGTAAATACAGTTGATATTGAAGAGGGAAATAGTAACACATGTATATTTTACACTTCGTCAACATTGCCCATGCAATCTAGAACTGATGTACTACTGAAAACAGCAATTTCACCAGTTTGGACAGGAAACCAGACCGTATCCGCAAATATACTGCTAGACGAAGGCTCACAGAAATCTTTCATTTCAGAAAATTTAGCTACAAAATTACAAATTACAACAAAGGGAACCACCAGTCAGTCTAGCTGCATTTGGAGACGCAAACAGGAACGTGCGTAACCTTGATAAAGCCGTTATTTAGTTGGAAACCCAACAAGGAGAAAGAATACCAATGGAGGTGCTTATTGTACCCACAATAGCTGCCCCTCTTCAGAACCGAATGAATTACGAAGCATCTAAACTTCCGTATTTAAAAGGTTTAAGATTAGCACACCCCGTATGTGAAGACGATAAATTTGAGATTTCTTTGTTAATAGGCGCAGACTATTATTGGGACATTGTTGAAAACAATATAATCCGCGGAAATGGTCCAACAGCTGTGAAATCAAAAATTGGGTATTTATTATCGGGACCGATGATCAACACAACAGGTAATACAGTTGCAGCTTCAATGATGAATATTTTGGTACAACATAAGAAGGAGGAGATTGATTTAGAGCGTTTTTGGAAACTGGAATCCATGGGAGTTACAGCAGACGATGAGTCAACACAGACAGACATAGATTTTTATGAAACATATCAGAAATCTAGTATTATGTACAAAGATAATCGATATATTGCCAAATTACCGTGGAAAGACGAATTAGGACTTACCAACTAACTACAATATAACAAAACGTCGTACTGAAAATTTAATAAACAAGCTCAGTAAGGACCAAGACACGCTAAAAATATACGGAAGTATAATTAAAGATCAAGAAAAGCGTGGATTTGTTGAGAAGGTTAATGAGGAAACCGACAGAAGTACAAGAATTCATTACATTCCACATCATGCTGTTAAAAAAGACTCAACAACAACACCAATACGCATAGTTTACGATTGTAGCTGTAGAAAATCACCAGACAAAGCCAGCTTGAATGATTGTCTCATGTCAGTTCCACCACTTATAAATGATTTGACAGGAATTATCACAAGATTCAGACTACACAAGTTCGCAGTAACAACGGATATCGAGAAGGCGTTTTTACAGATCCAATTAGACGAAGAAGACCGAGATGTAACAAGATTTCTTTGGTTGAGCGATTCGAGCGACCCTACTAGTCCACTAATCACCTATCGTTTCCGAGTAGTTCTTTTCGGAACAACTTGTTCTCCATTCATGTTGAATGCCACAATCATGAAACATCTGAAAAATAATTTGTCAGATACTGCTAGAGCATTGAAAAGAGACCTGTATGTGGACAACGTTTTGTCGAGCTTTCATAGCGAGGAGAATTTACTATCATTTTATAAAGAATCACGTCAACTTTTATCCAAAGGAGGATTTAATCTTAGGTCTTGGACATCAAACAATAGGAAACTGCGCAATATGGCAGAGTCGGAGGACTGCATGGACAAGGACAAAACTATTAAAATTTTGGGACTTCGATGGAACACTGAAACTGATACGATATCGTTTCAAAACAGCATTAAAATTGATAAGGAGAAATATGTTACCAAGAGAGAAATTCTTCAACAGTCGTCAAGGATATTTGACCCGTTAGGAGTATTAAGCCCAATCACCGTCCGAGCTAAGATTTTGATGCAGACTATATGGGAGAGGAAATTTGACTGGAATGAGCTCTTACCAGATGATATAAAGAGTAAATGGTACGCTTTATTGGAGGACTTACAACAAGCAGTCACACTTGAAATACCGAGGTTTTATTTCACCAATGAATCATCTGCAAATATCAACACCAAGGTAAGGAATCTACATGTATTTACCGATGCTAGTCAAAGTGCATACGGAGCATGCGCCTACATTGTGGCCGGAGATGAATCAACGCTGGTTATGGCGAAAAACAGAGTGGCCCCTTTAAAGCAAACAACATTGCCAAGACTTGAATTAATGGGAGCATTAACAGGAGCGAGGCTAGCTAATCATTTACTGGAAAATTTAGGAGACATGGAAGTAACATTTTGGTCCGATAGCCAAATTGTTTTATCATGGATTGCGTCGATGAAACCACTGAAGAAATTTATTGCTAACCGAGTGACTGAAATCAAAGAACTGGTTAAAAATCAGCGATGGAAATATTGTCCAACGGACATGAACCCTGCAGATTTGTTGCCAACAAAACATAGTTTCACAACTTTGGTTATAAAAGATGCACATGTGAAACAACTTCACGGAGGAGTAACTAGTACAGTGACTTTATTACGTCAGACATATTGGATTTCGAGAATTCGTCAATGCGTCAATGCAGTATTACGCAAATGTGTCACCTGCCGTAAAGTTATAGGGAAGGCTTATCAGAAACCGGACCCGCCACCACTACCAGTAGATAGAGTTCAAGATACATTTCCATTTACCGTGACAGGCGTAGACTTTGCAGGACCACTTTATGTAAAAGATTCCGACAACTCTAGAGCTAAAGTTTACATCTGTTTATTTACTTGCGCCTCTACTAGAGCCGTACATTTAGAGATCGTTTCAAACTTGACAGAGGAGTCTTTTATTTTAGCCTTCAGAAGATTTGTAAGTCGTAGATCGTTACCAAAAACAATGATTTCAGACAATGCATCAACTTACATAGCCGCCAGTAATGAAATTCAACGGCTAACGAATTCGCAATCTTTATTAGAAAAAATACAAGATCAAGGAACAGAATGGAAATTTATTCCAAAAGGAGCACCTTGGTACGGAGGATTCTGGGAGCGTATGATCGGACTAACCAAAACAACTTTAAAGAAAGTAATAGGGAGTAAATGTATACGCATGGAAACATTACAGACAGTCATCACTGAGATTGAATCTACATTGAACGACCGACCAATCACGTACGTGTCATCAGATGTCAACGAACCTGAACCATTGACACCTTCTCATCTTCTTTGTGGCCGGAGAATAAGATGTTTACCGTATCCGTCTACAAACATGAACAATTTGATTAATTTTGAACCAAGTACACATAACAACTTGAATCAACGTCTACAGGATCAGCACAACATTATTCAACATTTTCGACGAAGATGGAAAAATGAATATCTTACATCATTAAGGGAATACCACACGGCTTTAGGACACAATAATCAGACTATCAAAGTTGGTGATGTGGTTCAAATACATGAACATTCGCCTAGAATTAATTGGAAGCTAGCCATTGTAGATGAACTATTGGTTGGCAAGGATGGACTCGTTAGAGCAGTGAATTTGCGTACAAACAATGGACATACAAATCGTCCAATTTCAAAGTTATACCCGATAGAGGTTTCTTGCGATTTGTTTCAATCAACACTTGACACCAAAGAACGTAAATCGAAGAAGGACGCCAGGGAAAAGATTCGCCAGTTGATGTCTTAATTTTATACTTATACAGACTTTAATTTTTCAAATGATTTTTATTTTCTACATACATTGACTTTAAGTTAAACTGTGAATATTTGCGATATCTATGTATTTATTAAGAATTTTTATCATTTTCACTTCTCGGCGCCCCCAGTGTCAAGTATTTTGCCGCTATTCTTTCACGGACTGTAACTAACGTTACCTTTGTAACGTCAACACGTTTATTACGTTATTGTAGTCATACAAGCAAGTAGAGTCATTAAAAGCAATTAGAACTGTTCACACGTATTCTATTTACACAAGCGAAGTACTAACCAACTAAACCCAAACAGTAGGAAAACTGACAATCCTAGTCAATTAAGATTGGAGTCGAGTGCACCTGCCCCGTGCGGGATTCGAACTCACAACTTCAGTGGTGACTGGCTAGTGATACCACTGTGTATCATCGCCACCGGAAATTGGGTACTAACGAAGCGGAGAGAAATGGGAAAAAAAGTAAACAAGGTAAGAATTCGTTCAATTTAAAGCATTTCTACTGATTTGACTAGGGTACCGCTTAAGAAATGATTTTCTGATATATAATTCTTTTAATTATTAGGCCGATAAGTACAAGATTAAAACAAGCTTTTGTGTTATACTCAAGAACTTGCCACTTAGTACCTGAAAATTTCGAGGTCGATCGTCCTCTGTCGCCCCATTGGCAAGATATTCAACTGTTTTTCATTATTTTTCCAGACACGTTTTTAGATTATCGTAGTGTGGCATCATATTTACTGAAATTTGTTGTCAAAATGAACGTTTTTAAAGAATATAGACCATAAAAAATAAAGTCTAGGGTACGGCAACTTGCTCATGTTGACAAATTTACTGTATGGCAACTTGTTTTCAACTGTATGGCAACTTGCTAATTTCAAAATATTTATTTGCCGTCTTTTTAAAGAAAATAAAGTATTAGGTTCAAATATCTAGTTATGTATTTGATAAAAATACAATTCGCTTGACACCATTTAAGATGTATACACAATATAAGGCTTGAACACAGTCCTATTACATCTTTTACATACCTGATGTATACAATATGAATACGGCATATACAAAAGCTGGCAAATGTTGTAACTTTCGGAAAGGCATGTCACTGTTTTACTGACCTGTTGTTCTGCCCTGACGTAGCGTTAAATGTTACCCTACGAAATGCTCATCACCACAAAACACAGATCAAGTTATAAATTGGGTAGCGTCACTGTTACCGTTCTTGAGTTTTGCCCTTTTATAAATGAAAAAAAGCTAAAGCTGTCGTTTCTGTTCTCAAACTTTAGATTGCCTCAACCAAATGTTTAACCATACAACATTAGTCAGCATTTGCATATAAGTGATGAACATTTCGGGGATGTGTTGTGGGTGGAGGGAAGGAAGGAGGTAATGGCAGGAGAATTTTTCCGCATTGAATATTTAGAACCATTAAGTGAATGAATTCTCTTTCAATTTTCAGATAAAATGAAATATAAATGAATTATCATTCTCTGCAAAAAAAAATGTTGTATTGCTACACCACGGCACCATGTTAAGGGAGGTTTGAGTGCTCACAAACATGTTTAAGCCCGCCTCAATATATATGTGTCTGTCCCTGGTCAGGAACATGTAATATAGCGGCTGTCGTAAGTTGCTGCCTGACATGTTTGTTTATGATTTTGTCATAAATCAGGCAATTTTGATACGGTATGGGTTTTGTTCATTGTGAAGTGTATAGTAACCAATAGTTGGTCAAATCTATTTCATTTGGACTTTGTTTGAAAGTCCTCTCAGTGAAAACCATTCCACGTCTCCTTTTTCAATTAATGTTATTGTCTTATTTGTAAAAGGCAGATACAGCCAATATATTAGAATAAAGAACATTAATTTTCTAAAAAAAGACTTCATCTCTATATAGTAAGAAATGAACAAGCTCGGTGGCTAACACTGTTTAAATTTAAAAAAAATATTAACCTTAGATTAATCATTTTTGGAAAGAATGAAAGAAGAATCCGATACAAGGGATACAAATCCGGCTGTGGCTACGGCATAAACTATTTATATAAACTTTCTACTTGAGAATAAAGATGACCTTGTATGAAGTTTTTTTGGTTGTCATCTTAATATTATATACTTATTAATACAATTCACAAAAGCTAGCATCTCCGACTTGTAAGTTTAAAGAATTATAATGAAATAACATCTAATAAGGACAGGTTGAAATATTTTTGAATCCTGATGGTGCATACTCACAAATTCTTTTGGAAAAATTCACGTAAATTTAAATGTTGATTTGATAGCGTTCATTTATTTATTTGCCCTCGTAAACAGTTTTGTTAAAATACCGAAATCTGTAAATTCTTATCGTGAACGAATAAGTCGGGTACACCTTTTTACATTCAGGCGTGCTTAAGTTGCACTTTTTTCTTCGTTAAGAAAAATGATTTTAATTTTAGCATCTATCTAAAGATTAGATTATTTACACACACATAAAAATAGGGCTTACTGTTGATTTTGAAACTCTATGAATTCACATTTATATTCAACCAAACAGATAGGCCTAGATCCATACCTTTATAAGTTTCAAAACAGAGAAGGTGTGTTTGAAAACAAATAATCACGTACTGCTATATCTTTTAAGGCAAATGCAAGTCTTACTTGTAGTATTTATATAATTTTAATTGGCACAATATCACATTAAAATTTACTGAGAAATATTATACATAGTAATCATGAAAATGTACTACTGTAACAATGAAAATTCGGACGAATACACTCCTTTTCACTACCCCTCCATCTACTCATTTAAGTTTAGGCCAAACAGCCTTAGCAACAGTCTTTTATTATTTTTTCCCTGTAAATAAAAAGATTGATTGAATTTATTTAAACTCAAAAAATAGAATCTTATTTTCAATAAGAAACAAGAAAATTAATTCGAAACACAATTCATGATTTATTTCTCCTAATTTTCAATGAAAACAAAGTATTTTCTTCACTTTTCTTTTAACAAATTATTCATTTCAGAAATTCAAAAAATAAACAATAAACAATGTTGAAGACCGTACCTTGACCTATAACGGTTTACTTTTATAAATTGTGACTTGGATGGAGAGTTGTCTCATTGGCACTCATACCACATCTTCCTATATCTATTTAACCCAGCACATTCTTTATGTGTCTGTCCGAAGCCACGAGCCTGTAGTTTGGTGGTTGTCGTTGGTTCATCTCTATCATATTTGTTATTTTTCGTTAATTGTTTTGTTATGAGTTAGGCCGTTAGTTTTCTTGTTGAATCCTTCCACAATTTTCATGTCGGGGCTTTTTATAGCCGACTGTAAGATACGATTTTTCGTTGTTGAAGGCCAAACGATAGCATATAATTGCTTACATACACTTTATTTGACCCTGGTGGATAGTTATCTTATTTGCAATCATACAAAATCTCCACTGTTTATATTAAAAAAAAAAAAAAACAGCGCCAACAAAAGATGAATGGTCGGTTTTTTTTATTGAACTTACAAAATTTCACCCTGACAACAAATAAGACAACAGTCGTTAGTATTATAACGATATATGAATGTATTTAGGATAATATGGTTGAAAAAAAACTTTTTGTCTTTAAAAACACAAAGTCAAATAGAGGTACGCAACGACGACTTCTGAACGAAATTAACGGCATATATCTTATAATATTTGATAAGTAGTTTATTTTGTATATTTGTAAGCCGGTAAAGCTTTGATACAGCCAAAATTTCGTCACTTGATATTATCTAAACAGTGATTAATTTCATCTTTAAATTTCAATATATTGCAAGACGCCGTACAGACAAAAGTTGTTATTTTGCAATTCGCCGTACAACGTCCTGCAATTCGCCGTACAATAAACAAACAATGTTTTGGTCCATATTCTTTAAAAACATCTTTATGACAACAGATTTCAGTCAATATGATGTCATACTATCATAATCTAAAAAAGTGTCTGGAAAAATAATGAAAAACAGTTGAATATCTTGCCAATGGGGCGACAGAGGACAATCGACCTCGAAATTTTCAGGTACTAAGTGGCAAGATTTGGAGTATAACACAAAATATTGTCTTAATTTTGTACTTATCGGCCTAATAATTTAAAGAATTATATATCAGAAAATCATTTCTTAAGCGGTACCCTCGTCAAATCAGTAGAAATGCTTTAAATTGAATGAATTCTTACCTTGTTTACTTTTTTTTCCATTTCTCTCCGCTTCGTTAGTACCCAATTTCCGTTGGCGATGATACACAGTGGATACAGTAGTTGGACTACTTAGACCACTCGGCCACCGAGTTCCCCAACAGAGAAGGTGTGTTCGAATAACATTTTTTTACTAAAAGTACTTGACAACTGGATCTTAAAAATGCATAACTTCAAAAAAACTTCATTTTTTGTGTATGTTATCTAAGGTTATTAGTCTTCAACCTCTGAAAATTTTTAGTCTGCCATTCCACGAAATATTTAATTAGAATTTTTTTAAATGTTTTTGAACCTTCGAAAATTCCACCTGACAACCGATCAAACAATAGTTTTAAATTGACTGAATGCAGAAAAGTACATTGAATGATGCTCAATAGCTAGTAGATACATTTGTCTTTTAAAATACAACTGGCATATAAGGATCGTAATGGTGCTATGTGGACAAATTTATCGGTTTTTAAGAGCTAAATTGGCAGCGCGTCATCCCTACAATGACTTCCATTTTTACGATTGTAAAAATTGACAGGCGTAATGGGGAGATGATTTTGACGAAGTAGAATCCTGAATTCTCGGTATATGAAACTGGACAGCCTGCTATTTCGGCCTAGCCAGAAACAATATACATATGCTACAGTGCTCGTAAAGCTGGTGACCCGTATTTTTTTCTTTATGCTACAATCAGCCCATTTTCTGTCTGATAAAGATATTCGTATAAAGATTAGCTTTATACTTACAGTAGACATAAAAAGCGTGCCTGGTACAAATGGAACGATGAGCACGGAGAAATAATTTAATTTTGGATGTAACACGTCTTCTGATTGGCTGAAAGGTTTTTGTCTATCAGCTCATAGACATAATTTTGAAATGTGACCATGACGCGTCATCACGTTTTTTCATGATTTACTTCTTAAAAATATAATCAGTATTAATTTATAAGGACTGACTGTAATATTTTTCTGTCTATCGAAATAACATCTAACATGTGATAACCTGCTACGTGGGTTATTAAGGGTGCACCACATTTTTGATGTTATTTCGAATCTATTTGACAGAAAAAAATAGTACAGTCATCCCTTAAATGAACGGGACTTTTTGGCGATTTACGTGATATAAAGTTTCAGCGTAAAGACAATATACATATATAGAACTGTCAAAAATATTTTATTAATTTACGCTCGCTTCGAAACAGTTGAAAAATGCTCGCCAAGGCTCGCAAAATCCTCCTATTTCTAAAGCTCGCGCTAATAAATTATATATTTTTGACAGTATACATATATTGTCTAATTATTATGCCAAAAGACACTTCCAATCTCCTACATTTTTATAAAATAAAATAGGAATTGTACATATATTTTTTCTTAATTGCAAATTTTATGGATTAAATCTTGATTTCCTTATATAATACATTATAATGTATGCATACTTTGAGTCGTAATATCTCGCAAATTTGTCTGGTGACCTATCGTTATTCAGCTGAACATTGAAATATAACATACCTGTCAACTGACCCGGATCCTGCGGGTGTGACCCAAGATTTTCACAATTCTGAGGGGTCACCCGGAACACCCGCCCGCCAGGTGACCAAATAACCCGGGAATTCGGAAAATAACCCGTTTTCACCCGGATTCCTTAGCCTTCAGACTGATTAGATATAAAGTGATTTCAATGAAATACCGGCAAATTCGTAATTCTTCCTGGACAAGAAGTTCAACTAGCTGTGTAAACTCAGCTCAACTGACCCATTTCAGTGCATGGCTTCACATGACAGCTTTGTTAATTAACACCAACTACCTTAGCTTTAGGTCGTAAATAATTTGTGTATTTCAAAGTTGTTTTAAAAACAACTTGTTACTTCCCCTTTTTTTGCCAATAAACAATATACTCCTTAAACTTAAGTTTTTTTTGTAAAAAGATTAAATCTAAAATGAATTGAATGCACAAAAATATCAGAATAATACTTTTACTATTGTTCTACCTAAGAACAATTAAAAAATAAAAATTTTGAAAATTACTTTTTTTCATCTATACCTCCTTTAATTGTTTAACTTTTTTTTTATTATACTCTAATATCATCCCAAATGAGTTATAATGAATAAACCCTGCACAAATCTATATAAAAAAAACACAAATTGGCACATTGTATATCATGAAATGAATATGAACAGGAATTAAGACAATATAACACAAATCTATCAATGGCCTCCAGGTGCAATGAAATAATAATATGTACAATTTTAAATTACTTAAATCTGTGGACATGTTTTGGAAACTTTGATATAAATTATAAGAAAAATGTCCCCTAAATACTGAAATTCAGCTCGAAAAATTCGTACGCGTTATGACCTGAGATTTCATTCTTCTATGCAGGTCATCACCTGCATTTTCATTTTCATAGGTTGACAGGTATGAATATAATCGTTACGTATAAACAATATCTTAAGAGAAAAAAATCGAATTTCTACTGACAATTGTTTTAGGGTATGGTGTTCTCAATAACCTTACAAACAGAAGTTCGATTTTGTTGAAAAAAATGTAATTAGAACAGAAACTTACCTGAAGCACAGAAATGCAACAATACTGGATCAAATTCTTATCAAGAAGACCTCCAGTATATAGACCATCATCTACCAAGCCACTGAGCTTTTCAATCCAAACCTGACAGCACTGGCGTCTCAAAATGTACCAAAAACTCTCTATTCTTTGATTTCCGGTGCTTGGTCTGTAAATAAAAGTTTCTCTTTCTTCTAGGAAGTTTTGAAAAGCTGCTACATGACCATTTTCTGTTCCATGGTCTCCTCGTACTCGAGAAGGACATCCTTTTATCTTGCTAACAGCCTCCATATAGTAGCCTGCAATTATTCTTGGATTTCTACTGGTTGTATATGTATTTAGCCAAATAACCTGTCTCGAGAATCCACCAAGATAGCCATTTATGCAGAGTCCATGCCGTTTTAATTTATCATACGAATCAAGATGCCACACGAAATCGGGGCCCCTTGCAAAATATTGCCTTCGTCTTAATCTTTTCTTTGAGCGCATCTCAACGCCAACATGGTCAAGTAGCTTCATAATCAATTCAACTGTATCACGAGGAACGTTTAGTCCGCTCTGGGTGCACTTTTAGGGTCCTCTTTAAGGTTCTCATACTAATGACAACCCCATGTTGTTCAGCAAGGACCCTTAAGATGTATGTGTACTCAAATCCCACACGAAAATAGAATTTACAAATAAATGTTCTATCCATATCCATTTTAATCTGAAATTGAAAATTAAACGGATATTAGAACTCGACTGTTTATAGTCACGTGCATTTAGTGACCGGAAGTCACCTATTAAATACTGCATTAATTTTCATATTGGTCCCTCCTTTTATTTTTACAGCCAATGATTTTGTATGGGGAACATATGGTTGGAACCCCACTTCCTTTTACACGACTTTCATGTATTGGAACCCCTTTTTAAAAATTGCTGGATCCGTCTCTAATGGTTTTGGACAGTTTATGCTAAGCTGTTTACGAATAGTGTAAATCTAATGGCCTGTTAAAAAAATGGACACGATCCTTATTAATTTCATTTTCACTTTTTGAGGCCCCGTATTTGATACGTGTTTTATATGTCCTTTTGTATCCAATTTAAAGTCAATTAAAATAAAAATAACACATATAAATGTCTTATTTCTATTCACTAATCAATATGTATACAACATATCAACAGGACAAACAGATAAGAAAGACCCAGTCTTTGGTTTCACGTGCATTCATATCTTAAGAGTCATGCATACAAGATATTTGCTAGTTGTAACGTATATATATATAATTCAGCAGAAAAAACTTCAAAATCAAATAGTCGATATGCCACCCTTTGTCTGATTCTTTGAAAGAGTATTACTTAAAAGTGTTCATTCCATATTTAAGGAGTCACCGAGGCTTAATATATATATATTATATATTCGGGTTATGTGCTATGGTAATTAGAGTAAACAATCAAATTGAACGTTACCAAAATAAGATTATTATGGGGTATAATAATTATCTACCCCTAAATTACCGAATACTGTATAAATTAAGACTGTAGCACCGAATGCCCAAGAACCGAATAATGTGAATTTAAACTACTCTCTCATTGAGGTCTAGAGTTTCATAATACGGAGTAAAAAAAATAAGGGAAATTATACCTTAATAAAGGTTATCCTGAAATTTCTTGAAGAAATTTATTAAATTAAACGGACGATAATGTGAGTGATCTTGAACCATTCGCAATAGTGCCCCCCCCCCCCCCCCCCCCCCCCCTGGGCGCCTGTCTACGCCAAAGCCAAAAACTCTTGCCAAACTTAGTCTTGTATTTTTTTTACTTTGGTAGGGTTGCTCTTTGTAACCCCCCCCCCCCCCCCCTCGTGTCCATTCTGTTTTCTAGAATTTAAAAAAGAACATATTTTGTGTCTACTGACCATTAACGTGGCTAACTTTTGCTATTTACAATAGACAATTCTAAACCTACCTTTCTTCTTTGTCCTGTCTGCCATTTTCCGGAAGTCAATATGCACGCGACAACTTCATATCGTACACAGTAACAATAAAACTATCTCGTAATTACGACATAAGGATGTCGTAATTACGAAATTGCGAAATACCCTTGCATTGTTTGAACGCTGTTTCGAAGAGCACGTGCAGTCATAGATGTTGTATTTTATACGTAAATAAAATGTAACTTTTCGAATGCCTCGGCCTATCAAATTCTCGGAATCGTATGAAACTTCTATGTTTTTGAAATTAAATAAAATTATTTGTTATTTGGGGAATTTATTCTTTTCCTTAAGACTAGCACATTTATATTTTATCGAAAAGGTGTATACATGTAAACGGCTGCTCTAAGCAATTTAACGACACAGTTATCATCTATATGACGAAAGCTTCGATCTGCTCATCTGTTCAATAGTTTAAAAGTTAATTGTGCAATCTCCCCCCCCCCCCCCTCTTAAACAATAATCATACGAAGCAGAGATTGTGCCAGGATCTTGTCTTTTGTATGAAAAAAACGGAAACTATTTGTTCATTAGCACTCTTATAAAAACTAATATTTACGAATGGTGACTCTGATTCAGAAAATGAATGAAAAAAAAGTTTATAAATAGCTTAAACTTCTTCATTTTATATTCACAATCTTCAACAAATAAATACATCATTCTGATCACAATTCGCTTTTTTGAGCCTTTAAGACTAAAGTCAATAATAGCGCATTTTTGTCCTAACTCTGGAACTTTGTTTTGTGTTTTTATTTAGTTCTGGTCCTTTACAAGTCTGTATCTCCATTCTTTTACTGCATTCTTTACATTTTACTGTACAACACCAGTGAAATTTACATTCACATTTTTCTGTTATTGTGACTGATTGTGAATAGTAACCCCTTCCACAACACATAATGTCACACCCGTCTGTGCCTAGTGACGATTTATTACAAGCCCTTCCTTCAGTGCCAAGAGATCCTGAAAAACAAACAATTTACAAAGGTAACTGATGTTGTTTATTTTCATTATTGTTTTCATTTATTTGTTCCTTTCTTTACGGAAGGATTGAGAGCTGAAAACAATTCAACTACACAACCTGTTAATATTCCTGTTTAAAATCGGGATCATCTTCAGTAGTGGTCTATGGTAGATCATTGATATTTTTCAAGAAGTCAGGTTGATTTGTCTTCTGTATTTTTATTCGTGTCATTAGGGAGCTGTCTCATTGACGTATGTCCCAGCATGTCTCATTGACGTATGTCCCGGCATGAGATTTGTCAGAGTAGAAAAAAGAAAGTGATAGGACATCAAATTGACGCATTTATCTAATATTTTTTACGGAAATACCCGTGTGTTTGGTGACAATTTTTTGAGTATTCCTATTTTGCTCGCAAAAGTGAAGATTTTTGATGTAAAATCTTGTATCATGCACAAAAAAGAGAGAAGATACCAAAGGGCAATCGAAAATCTTTAAAAAAAAAACAGACAACAGCATGACGAAACTGACGACAAACAATTACAAAACATAACACAGAAAACCTAAGATTGAACAATACGCATCCCAACGAAAAACAGCAAGTGAACCAAAAATGTTTTAAATTTTTTAAACAAATAAAGAGGCGAGTTTGGGCGATAAGTTATTAAAATTGAGTGATTATCCATTTTACATTAGGTTTGGTAAGATTTATTAAAGTGATTATCATAGGACAAAGCGACATAACTCGGATCTAACTGGGTATGTTTCTTGTACTTTTGTGCGTTTGCTCCTTGTTCATTGTTAACTAATAGAGAAAATGAAACAAAAATGAAAAAAAGTGGATATTTTTATAATTCCATAATATTTATAAAGAAAATACCAGGTTTGAATAGTATTTTTTTATGAAGATACGTAGTTGGAATGCCATTCTGTGAAATATGGCCGCAGTTTCAAATAAACCAGTCAATTATCACTTTAATCTCTTGAAATACCTATTCTTTCTGTATTAAGTTCAGAAAAAGATAAGATTGTCAAATCAACATTTCATATATAGAAGCTTACTTGTAGACATTTTAACATTGTACAAACTTTGAGACTGTAGAATGAAAATAACCGTCCGAAATGTAAACAAATACGCATTTTTTTGTCAATATAAAAATAAGAAGATGTGGTATGATTGCCTATGAGACAACTCTCCACCAGAGATCAAATGATGAAGAGGTCAGCAACAATGTTTTTATCGGATATCATATCCATGAATTACTAGTTTCGAGTACAGGACAATATATCGAGATTTGCTGACGGATGATTGAAATATATGTCTCCTTCCGGCTCACCTGATATCAGTCCCTGTCCCTGTACGGGCGATTGTATTGCATAAGTTTTAAATTTTCATTACTACTTATTTTTAAGTGTATAAAAATAAGAAGATGTGGTATGATTGCCAATGAGACAACTCTCCACAAGAGACCAAATGACACAGAAATTAACAACTATAGGTCACCGTACGAACTTCAACAATGAGCAAAGCCCATACCGCATAGTCCGCTATAAAAGGCCCCGAAATGACGAATGTAAAACAAATCAAACGAGAAAACTAACGGCCTAATGTACATGTATGTACAAAATAATGAACGAAAAACCAAATATAATACACAGCAACGAACGACAATTACTGAATTACAGGCTTCTGACTTTGGACAGGCACATACAGAATGTGGCGGGGTTAAACTAGTTTGAAGGCGCCAACCCTCCCCTAACCTGGGAAATTGGTTTAACAGTACAACATAAGAACAAACTATAAAAATCAGTTGCAAAAGGCTTAATTCATCAGATGGATACAACGCGATATGTGTGTCTTCATATTTATGTGGTAAACATTTTCTATGTCAGTTGACCCTGTTCTACTCCCCGAAAAACAAAACAGAGCTTACTGTTACAACCTGATTGAAATATAGATTATGTGTCTACCTTCCTTTCTTCTCTCTGTTGTGAATACCTTTTGGGTTCTCAAACATTTGGTAGGGAGAATACATTTAATTGGTTTAGTTACCAGAGCAGACCTAGCGTTTTCAGATCCTCGTACGCGAAGTGTGGAATTGATAACTGTATTTAATCAAGATTTGATGCTTACTCTGACTTATACTTTGATTAAGTAAAAAAAGGCTAGATTCGTTAAAAACAGGCAAATGTACATGAACAGACTAACAGACGAATAGTGGTTTGTGTCGATTTAGAAGTTTAGATACATATTAATATTCGTTACCCTTTTTGCGAGGAAGTACAGTCAAACGAGCAGTTTTTAATCTGCAATATCAGCAGATTTTTTTATAAAGAAAGTCGTCTTAAGGGATTTTGCTAAGAGCTGAGCAAGACAATACAGACGTCCAGAAGACCGATAAGTTAAAATCAATACCAACGTCTTTAACTAGCATAAACAAATTTTAAAATATACTAAATAGAGACCATATTAGAATACTTGTCCAAATGTAAAATATCTTTAAAAAAAAATTTCGATTGTCCCCTTAGTACTTTTTCTAGAATGGAAAGACCCATATTGTTAGAACAAAATTAAAACCAACCTTAGCAAGTTCTTTGGCATACAGGTGTTGTATGGCACTCATACTACATGTTCTTACTTTTATATTGAGCAAGTACTTGGACATAAAGATCTTGTATGAAAATCATATAACTTTTTATCATTTTTACTTTGAGCAAGTACTTGGGCATAAAGATATTGTATGACAATCATATAACTTCTTATCATTTTTACTTTGAGCAAGTACTTGGGCATAAAGATCTTGTATGACAATCATATAACTTTTTATCATTTTTACTTTGAGCAAGTACTTGGGCATAAAGATCTTGTATGACAATCATATAACTTTTTATCATTTTTACTTTGAGCAAGTACTTGGGCATAAAGGTTTTGTATGACAATCATATAACTTTTTATCATTTTTACTTTGAGCAAGGTACTTGGGCATAAAGATCTTGTATGACAATCATATAACTTCTTGTATGACAATCATATAACTTTTTATCATTTTTACTTTGAGCAAGTACTTGGGCATAAAGATCTTGTATGACAATCATATAACTTTTTATCATTTTTACTTTGAGCAAGTACTTGGACATAAAGATCTTGTATGACAATCATATAACTTTTTATCATTTTTATTTTGAGCAAGTACTTGGGCATAAAGATCTTGTATGACAATCATATAACTTTTTATCATTTTTACTTTGAGCAAGTACTTGGGCATACAGATCTTGTATGACAATCATATAACTTCTTATCATTTTTACTTTGAGCAAGTACTTGGGCATAAAGATCTTGTATGACAATCATATAACTTTTTATCATTTTTACTTTGAGCAAGTACTCGGGCATAAAGATCTTGTATGACAATCATATAACTTCTTATCATTTTTACTTTGAGCAAGTACTCGGGCATAAAGATCTTGTATGACAATCATATAACTTTTTATCATTTTTACTTTGAGCAAGTACTTGGGCATAAAGATCTTGTATGACAATCATATAACTCCTTATCATTTTTACTTTGAGCAAGTACTTGGGCATAAAGATCTTGTATGACAATCATATAACTTTTTATCATTTTTACTTTGAGCAAGTACTTGGACATAAAGATCTTGTATGACAATCATATAACTTTTTATCATTTTTACTTTGAGCAAGAACTTGGGTATAAAGATCTTGTATGACAATCATATAACTTTTTATCATTTTTACTTTGAGCAAGTACTTGGACATAAAGATCTTGTATGACAATCATATAACTTTTTATCATTTTTACTTTGAGCAAGTACTTGGGCATAAAGATCTTGTATGACAATCATATAATTTCTTATCATTTTTAATTTGAGCAAGTACTTGGGCATACAGATCTTGTATGACAATCATATAACTTCTTATCATTTTTACTTTGAGCAAGTACTTGGACATAAAGATCTTGTATGACAATATCACTACATCTTATTATTGTTACGTTGAACAAGTACCTAGGCATAAAGATCTTGTATGACAAATTGAGCAAGTACTTGGGTATAAAGATCTTGTTTGGCACTCATACTACATTTTATTATTTTCATATTAAGCAAGTACTTTGTCATAAAGGTCTTAAAAAGCATCCATACTACATTTTCTTATTTTTATATTGTATAAAAATGTTACCCATTCCTATATCGGTCTCACAGTAATCTGGTGAGTCTTCCAGATACACAAGATCCCGTCTGGTTGGTCTTTTATGGTTTCTGTTAGCAACAATAAGACCGGAGCCATCTTGGTCTATCATGACTTGTGTTGCACCATTATATTTAAGTCTGAGATATTTGCCCACATGTCTAAAAGACTGCATGGCAAGCCAACAAGTTCGAATAGTACATGCACCACTTACACCATGACATTTACAAGTCAGTTTCATAAATTTTTTGACAGCCTGAAATGAATGAACAACAAAATAGTTGAATAGTTTCTCAAATATTTTCAAATATTATGAAACCTCGATGAATAATCATAATGTTAAATAGAATTCCTTACTTTTCACATACATATACATTGTCTTTACGATTGCTCAGTTTTATAATACTTCGATTTTACAACATACGGTAGTACCCTTAGCTTCCTTCTTTCCTATTTTTCAGAACCTACCTATTGCATTGATTGCTAATTTGTTCTCATCCTGGATATGCACGAAATAGTTGCCACTGGACGTTAAGGAAGACAACAATTAATCAATCAATCTGTTGGATTATTAATGATCGAACTGTTTCAATTTTCGTTTTTATTATCTTATAAACGGTTCAATTCTAGCATTTAGTTAATTTAATTTCAAATATGACATATACATATGATTAGCACTTTATAACATATATATTCAAGTATTTTATTTTTACAATATTTTCTGGTACCACTATACCATGAAGAGGTTCCAATAAAAGAGTATAATGACAAATTGGTATTTAACGTCCATTGGCAAATATATCATGCAATAACAGGACGAGAACATGTTAAATGATTTGGTTTATCATTGTTTTATTTGATCAATGATACAAATAGGATTAGACACAATTTTACATACTTATGAAGTCTTCTCCTGTATGCATAAGGATAACAAAATTATATTTAATTAAACATGCAGATACAAAATTAAGAAAATTCTAACTGGAGAATCAATTATAAAAATAACTATATTTGAGTGGTTTTGGAAAGGAGTAGAGGTAGTTCACAATGTAACGGTCCAAGGAAAACATGGCACCCGACGCCGACATATTATTCTTACTTCCTGTCGACCATTCTTTCGCTCTTACCCCCAAATTAATACGTGTGCGTAGCGCAGAAGCAGCAAATATGAATTTTCAAGTCTTTAATTTGACCCGGTTGGCGATCGAATCCTCCAGAAAAAGAAGTCATTCACAAAAATAAGGAAGCTTGTTGAGAGTTACTAATAATCAGAAAGGATTTAGTTTTGAGAATTTTAGAATTACAAAAATGGTAGTAATGTTCCAATGTAAAAGTTATAATCAATCAATGGCTGTATATAATTTTAAAAGTGTACTAACATATACCTTATTCACCAATACGCTGTGTTAGTGAAATCAAAGCTGATAAGTGTTTTATGGTTAAAAATAATCAAAATGCATGGCGACAGAACTATTTTCATAATTATCGGTCATTCGGGAGTTCAAGAAAAGAATGGCAAACCACCGGTACCTACCCTCCGACCAGCTCTGTTGTTGTGCAAATTCATTAAAGCTCTAGAATCTCGTATTCTTTTTTCTTTTGCGTCAATAAACATTCTAGAAAACTGACTTCCCCATCGTACATTATCACTACATCCACCCCATTCAAACCATCCTCGTTTATCTCGACCACGCCCAGATTTTGAGGGATCACAACCACACTGCATCAGATCACCTCTGCTGCATGATCTTGTTACTGCATGGACAACACCTGCTGAAGATATGGCATAGACAAACGATGCTTCCCGGCTTCCTACTTAACAAAAAAAAAATAACAACATAGATTATATCGATTTTTAAGCAATATTTGAGTTGAAATTCAATTTTGATTGAAATAAGAATGCTAGTAGACAATATCAAAAATAATTACAAAAATCATTGCAATTGTATACATATAAATAAGAAGATGTGGTATGAGTGCCAATGAGACAACTCTCCATCCAAGTCACAATATGTAAAAAGTTAACAATTGTAGGTCAAAGTATCATCAAATTAGATTATTTACTGACGTTGCATGTGTCTTCTCGATAAGATTTCATTCACGATCCTTTACCAGATCTTTCACGATCCAATCGCAATACTTGACCACCGTTACTTATTCTTTCACGATCCTTTTCCTCGATATACCGAATGACAGCCGTGTTATGGGGATAATTGGCTATTGGTAACCATAGCCCTGACAAAGTATTTGCACTTCAGCATGAAATTGGTGGATAAAACGATGTTTTTATAGTGCAGAACCTCCAATTATATGACTGCCATTTTATTTATAACTAAGTATAGAGTGAATGTATCCAATCGGACGTAGAAATGTATTGTTATATCCCACACAGTCAAACAGTCCTTTACAATTATTGTATTTATACATCCACCGCTGGCAAACGTCCCTCCTGGTATTAAAAAAGTGATTGTAAGTTACGCTACATTATATAAGATGCCTCACTTGTCATTTGTGTCCCGTACCTTGAAAACCTTTTTTAACCAACTTCTGGTATCTATAAATACATCTTTAGAGAAATAGGAAAGGAAGTTCTTCGACTAACATTTGATACAGTTATTTCGCAGTAAGATTTGTGTGGCGCGTATTGAAGTCTGAATATTTACTGCAAAATCAGAAGTGATACATGTACTTCATATGCATGTGATGAAGTATGTTATTTTCTTATATTGTAAAAAAAAATTATTTCGAAATTTAGATCGTCGCGTTTGTCAATCAGCTTGGTGTGAATATATCCACGGTTGTCCATATCTATGTGTCGTCTGTCTAAATATTAGACATGTAGTTTCTTTAACCTCCTACTTCGCTGGACAAATCATTGATTGATTGAATAATTGTTGTTTGCTTAACGTACAGCGACAAATATTCCATGCATATTCAGGAGGAAGGAAACATTTAAAATTAATATGATAATAAGTACATGTATAATGTTCTACAGTACAGGTCGACCGGGATGAAGGGAGGGAAAATCAAGCTGTCACAGGAAAATTAGGGTAAATTGGACAGGGGAGATATTTTGCCTTGCAACAGGCGATCTACAGAAAGTTGTAGCAGGGGTTCTTTAACATACAGAGAACGTGGCACTATCTCTACACTGGACATCGGATTGCGACCTGACGTGGTTGCGTATTTATACATTCCAGACAGTCGAATAGACGCCCAATTTTATCAAGAGTTTGATTGCCGGACGGGATAAGTTCATTTTTCTATACCCTAGTTAACCCCTTGGAGTTGATAAATCATTGAGATATGGACCAATTATAGAGGACATCATTAATAAACATGTATTTAAGTTTATCATCAATATTGTCTTGAAACGCAAACACAATGTGTTAATTGTCAATAATTGAAAAAAAATCTTAAATGTAGAATTCCATTCCATTTAGAAATGAGTTTGATGCAATTTTTGACTGATACATTTGTACATATATCTACATAATGGATTTTCTGAAATCTAGGCGAATTTTGAGTTTGGCCTCTGCTTTTGATTGTTGTAAATTGTTGAAAACCATACGATTAAGTTTTGATATATTTACATGTTTAATTGTATAGTGGAGTTGCTATCTCATTGGCCTACATTCTCCCTATTTTATTTTACATACCGGTATTTAAAGGGAAAGCAGAATCACATATGGAGCAGATCTGCTAGGGTAACTCCCGGAGAACCTGAGATAACCCTCGATTTTTTATGGGTTTCGTTTTTTTCGTCTTTAGTTTTATATGTAGTGTTTTGAGTATCATATTTTAAAACAAAGTTGTTAATTGATCAAATATGTTGTAATTGCAAGGTCAGGGGCGGATTCAGTTGGGGGGGGGGGGGGGGGGGGATAGACTAAGAAGGCGTACGACCCTTTGATTGGAAAATATATAATGTTTTAGCTTCAAAAGATTTTGCAAACTTTCATTTTATATTTCATGGAAATCCGCCACTACAGATAAGAGTACATTTGAACTGTGCAGTATTTCTGAGGTAGTTAATGCACACCTTAGCTGTGCATTATCCAGATTATAGCACAGTAAGAATAAAGAGATTTTGACTATGTCATGTGTGTTAAGTAAAATTAATGTACCTGTGTCTCAAAAAAAAACGATCTGCTGAGAAGTTGCCGAAACCAATACCTAAATATATATTCGTTCTTTGGTATTTTTTTTACCATCTATAATTATAACTTTCGAATACACTGCAGTTAATGGAACAAAAACCTTATAAGCTGTTTTTGCATAAAAATGTTGCACCTTTTTTTTTTTTAATTTAACCAATTACAAGGAATGTGGTTTTTTTATCATTATATGTTTACACGTACTACTCAGTTCAAATACTACTGTACTTCATGGTAAACATTTGTAGTTTGTTGTATCCGTATATATGTTTCCCCTTGCACTGAAACCGATTGTTCAATTATATTTGCATTCTTCGTTACATTTTATAATATTTGCTATCCCAAGAAATCACATATTATTGTAATTAATATAATTACTCAATAATATGCTAAAGTTCGGCCTTTAAATATGATTAGAATGTATATTTTCCAGTAAGCTATTGTGTGACTGTATACATACACTTTACAGTATTTGTTAGAATAACACATGATGTTACGGTTTGTTTAAGGCCTATTACATGTTATTGTTGGGCTTAGTGTCAAGGGTTTTTGATCTGTAATCGCATCAAAGTGTGAAATTTGACTTTTAAAACTGTGGTTATATATGTTATAGAAGAAAGTAAATTAGGGAATAATACCCCAAACCGCGTTTCTTGATTAAATAATGAAATATCTGTTCATTTAACTGAATAAATATTTCGTTTTGAAATTAGCAAGTGTGCGAAGATTTCTATAATTTATAAACCATGGCTTAATTCGTTTCTGTCTAAACTGTGAATAATGCATTATCGAATAAGACTGGTAAAACCGAGAAGAATGGAGGAAACCCGAAATCGATTTTTTTTTACATTATTATGTTGAAAACATTTTGCTACTGTATTGCATAAAAGAAGAAAAGAAACAATTTCTAGAAATATTTCCATCAGACAATCCTCTGAATTCTACTGTTCCGACCACCTTAGAGATACGCTCAGTTAGCACTTTTATCCCCACAAACATCAATACATCATATATTTTAAAGACAAGACAAGCATCGTATTTTTTCTTTCTGTCATAATCTAGAAACCTGTTAATAGGATAATGAGCGAAAAAAGATAGTAATGCAATAAAACTGAATAGGCACGTGCACTAAGCCGCAATAACTCTGTATCAATTATAACTGTTGAGATAGTGTCAAAGAAAATTACGTTCAGAGGCGGGTGTCATCTTTTTAAAAAGGTGTATGTATTTATAGTTTTTCTCATTAATCAACTTTTAACAAGATCGATGCAAAATATACTATGAATTAGGTAATTGCATATTTTTCTACAAGATGTCATCTTATATGTGACTTCAAAAAATTCTTTGTAATGACAAACTCTGCATGTTGCCTGTTTAAAGGTACTCGTCCAGACAAATGTGGTGTCCAATTCAACGCCACATCTTGCTGACCAGTTTTTGTTTCAACATGGTTAAAATGATAATTGATGAAATAGTTTTCCGTGTATATATTTCCATATGTTGAGTCTATGAATCAAAAGAGTTGACATTCTCTTATAAGCTGATGTCGTCTCGATTCACCGTTCTGGTTGGAACTGTGAGTTAACTACATTACACCTAATTTGAAATGCAGTAGTAACATACAAGAAATATAATCTACAAACGTTGCAAGTAATTTGTATCAGTTTGTAATAGACATTTTCGTATGTGAATTGGTAAGCCTCGGCCTTCTTGACATGCAGAGGTATTTTGAAACTCCAACCATAACATTGAAACAAGCTGCAGAATTCTTTTGGAATATCGCTTTGTTGTAATTAAAAATTTTAAAAATTATAATTTCAAATCGTTTACGGTAAGAGCGCTTAACGTATGGACTGTCCCAGTAATAAGACAAAAGTTACCAATGACGCAAAAGTGTATATGATTAACAAGTTGTTTAACTTTTGGCTTGACGAAGTTTGAATCCGTGGAATTCCCACAAAATCGTGGTCGCGGTTCTTATGAAGTACCAATGCATTAAAAAACTTGTCCATTGAGTAACAATGTTGTCAAAGGGTTTGAAAGTTGATCTATTAATAAATCTAGCTTGTCAACCAGTGATACTGTTGCAGGATTGATGTTCTGTTTGAATCGAAATCACATAAAAAGCCCAAATGGTTTTTAACTATCCTGTTATTTTTTTTTGCTTTGATTGAACATACAAATAAGAAGTAAATTAAACATAGAGTGAAGAATGTCATGTCCCAATCTGATTAAAATACAGGTCCTATGGAAAACTGGAAAAGGAACAGGAAATGACGCACTTATACGATGAACAATCATTCTGGTATTGATTGCGTGTTGCCTGTATACCGTGATGCCCTGGGTTTCAGAACGGTTAAAAGAACGCTTTATTCATAATTTTAAATAGGAAAATACTAGTATCAAGAGCATATATATATATATTGAGTATGCATCTCTCTAGAAGGAAAGAGTTTCGCAGTTGTACTGGAAGTTCAAGAATCTTAAACAGCTGATTATGATAAAGATTATGTAGGCAATAATTGTATATTAAATGCGCAGTGAAATGAGAATATGGTGATGATTATATCATGTTGGTTCATCTTTGAAACTGCGCATTAATGAAATTATTATATATAATTACAGTTAGATCTAGAATTAATTTGACTGTTAACCGCCCAGTAAATATGTAATCTTTTGAAACGAAAATAGTTTAAAAAAAAAAGAAAATTAAAGCAGACTATATCTGAGGACACGAATGCCCCCTCTCAAGCTTTGCAATTTTCTAAGTTGAAAAGGGTCATAACTCTAGAACGGTAAATAACTCAGTGCCCTAAATCGAACTCTGTCTGCGTGTTATAGTTTTTTATACCATTGTGTATGAGTTTCATTAAATTTGGATGAAGCAAACTTAAGTTAGAGTGTGGAAACTAAAATGGGACGGACGGAAGGGCGGACGGAAGGACGGACGGAAGGGCGGACGGAAAGACGGACAGTCAAGGATAACACGTAATGCCCCCGTTGCCTACGACGGGCATAAAAACTCAGTCGGTTTACATTTTTAGTTCAGATGTAATTATAACCAGCGGTTAAATAAATTTCTACGATTCTTCGTTTCCGTTCTAAAATTAAGCACTAATTTTTTAAAGATTCATGATAACCGAAAACAGCACTTAACTCTGGCCCTTAATATGTTATCTCACACACAAAGACATTGACCCCTCTACCAAGAAATTTGTTTTCACACGTATATAAATTGCGGTTTTTATCCAACGCAATCATAGGTTTGAACGTTGTTTTCAATTTAGACTTGTTTATAAATATATATATAAATACTTCGTCTCAAATTTAATTAATTTTTTGTTCTTCCCTCAGAGGGATTCGAATCCCTGCATTTGAGACATCGTGGCAACACCGCCTGTACTGTTTCCTGCGCCCTCGACCACGCGACCAACTATAGGCTATATAAAATATATCTTTCGTTAGTCGAATAATGCCTTTCCTCGTCGGCTTTATCTAGGGTTGTAATACAGTATATGATGTATAGTGGCAAATAGATGGTATACCTTGCAGATTAGCTGGGTTTTTTTTAGGGGGGATGGGGGGGGGGGGGGGGGGTAAATTATATATATATATATAAATCGATTGTGCAAACGTGTTGGAAAATCTGCTTATTTTAATTCAAAACCTGACATTTCTAATTTTTTTTAAATCATATTATGAAAGATGTCTTATCAATTATTATTGTTCTTTTTTAAGAAAGAAAACTAGAAACATGATATAATATTATATTTCAGGATACAGACGAACAACCGCGCTAATATTGAAAACTGTTTTTTGTCGAAATAACTTTTTGGACATAATTGGTATCGACAATGGACATTTGAGCGCCGAAATTTTAGGACATTTTGAGCGAAAATAAAAATAAGCATAGTTTTATTGTTGATATTCACCCCATATGTACCAAGTGTTAGATTAGTTTTATTGATATTAAAGAAATTTATTGGTATTCCTAAACGGAAGATTTTATACACACAGAAGAAGAAGTATACTTAACACTAAATTATTTTCATTTACCTGTGTATAATATGACGCAGGTTTTTTCAAAAGTGATGAATTTCTAAAAACTGTTTAACATTTCACAGTGGTATCATACTTTAACTTTGTTTAAACCTGTTTATTTACTTTTGACCTTAATTATCTATCCCTTATAATTTTTATTAACTATGTATTTGCATTCAGGTATCACAGATCAAACTTATTCGTTCATTGTGTGTTAATTTACGTTTTTTGATTGAGTTAAGCCTTCCAATTGATATTTTATAGTGTGTCTTTCTATGTTGTGATGTTATACTATTGTTTCAGAAAAGGGAGAAGGTTTGGTACCATTAATACGTTTAATCCCGCTGCAAATGTTTGCACCTGTCCTAAGTCAGGAATCTGATGTACAGTAGTTGTCGTCTGTTTATGTAGTTCATACGTGTTTCTCGTTTCTCGTTTTTATATAGATTAGACCATTGGTTTTCCCGTTTGAATGGTTTTACACTAGTAATTTTTGGAGCCCTTTAAACTTGCTGTTCGGTGTGAGCCAATGCTCCGTGTTGAAGGCCGTACCTTGACGTATAATGGTTTACTTTTATAAATTGTTACTTGGATGGAGAGTTGTCTCATTGGCACTCATACCACATCTTCCTATATCTATATATAGGACATTTGAACGAACAAAATTAAGAATGATGAAGGAGTATCTCTTCCGTTCACCAGATAAATTCTATTACCCCTGCTCACCACGGGGAGGTGGAAATAGGATTTTAAACAGGATATAGTTAATAAAATGTGGAGTTTATAACGGACAAAGTTTAAAACATCTTTTAATTGTAAAAAAACAAAGCACTGTCATAAAACTTAAAACTCGGCAATGGCATTATTTACAAGTCAGTTCGGACTTGAAATTTATATCCTAGGCTTTTGGCATAAAAATCCCTCGTTAATCTCTGCTTGCAGTACCGCGAATGCAAGTCCAGGAGATTCTGTTCCTTCTCCTTGTCTGTCCGGCTCTGAAGTGCATCAAAATTGAAACTCCGAATTTTGATGTAAGTCACAGATTGTAATTTGACATTGATGTTAAGGAAAGTATAAATTGATGGGTGACTATGATAAAATTGCTCATTTTAATGGGCATGAAATGATTCGGGTACATTGTTTGTACGATTTGACGTAGATGGAACTACGGCCCAGAGATACGGGGAATACAACGATTTGTCTGTGATGTAAGTTTCAGTCAAGTAATCAACTCAGGACTACACTACCATTAACTAGCCAGAACCAGTCGAATTACTCGAGTGTAAAATAAAATAGAATATATTTATTTTAAAAACTTACTCTATTTTTTACTTTCGAAAAACATTTTCTTAATTCATATAAAAGTATCACAGGAAATTTCGCTCAAACGTCCTATTTGAAAATCCATGTAAGGTTAATATTCCGGCGCTAAAATGTCCTATGATGTCGGCGCTCAAATGACCCTATGTGCATTTTTTATTTTCGATCAAATGTCCTATGCCCATTGGCATTGGGTTCATTAATTTATAAACTCATTATTTCACGACTTATCCATCTCAAATGTTCGTACATCTCAAATGGTCGTAGCGAAGGAAATATACCGTATGAATTACTCGGTTAATATCGTTTTTGCATAAAAAATTTGAAAAAATCGAAGGCACATTATAATTCAATTTTTGTATTTTCCTCTACTCTTGATAGGTTTATTACGCAAAG
Organism: Mytilus californianus; assembly: GCF_021869535.1. Lineage (NCBI taxonomy): Eukaryota > Metazoa > Mollusca > Bivalvia > Mytilida > Mytilidae > Mytilus > Mytilus californianus. The sequence continues at coordinate 4,598,347 of NW_026262581.1, forward strand.
TAAGAACATTTAATAAAAATGATAGCGGACAATTATTGTTTTACTTGTTGTAGTGGCGAAAACCACAGTTTATCTAGGGAAAACAACTGAAAATGCATATTGGGGGTAGTCTGCCAGCAATATCAATAAAAGAAGAAAGACAGACAGTAGCACAGCATACTCAAACAAATGCTGAAAACCTAAATACTAAATATTTAAAATATATTATCGAGTGTATATATTACCTTTCAACATGATTTTGCCAAAAACGGAAGAATCCCGGTCTAAAGTAGTACAGTTCCATCTATGATTTTGAAATTGTTCTTGGCATTCTAAAACACCAAGTCTTGCACCCTGTCCTATGTTTACCATAACATCAGGATGTAGACGACATAGTCGTCGTTGTCGCCCCACAAGACCAGGAATATTGTCACACAAAATACCTGCCCCTACAGCATGTAAGGGCAACTGGCTAATAAACCTACAAAAGAGAATAGATGCACATTCATCAGTAAGAAACGCTCTTGTGAAACTCCGCTCCCGGCAAAAGATAATATGGAACCTAAAGTAAACCATATAATAGGGGAAACGTCGGATTTGTGTCAATGAGACAGCAATCAAACAACACACATAACCAAAAGATATTCTACCCAAAAACTCATTATTTAAACGCGTAGATGATATCCAGAATTATCTCTGTATCACCTCATTGCTTTACAGTTTTCGCTTTTTCTCTCTCTTTTTTTTTTTTTCTTTTTTTTTTTGTAGATATTTCTAATTTTCAATGATTTTATTTCACATGAGTGAAAGATTTTTTGCTATAAATATACTTGAATGCAATCGATTTCTTCTTCTTTGGTATTAGTTCTTTGAAAACGGATAGTATATGATATTATACATTTGTTTCCCATGGCGATTCTTATAAAATACGCCTGTTCTAATATGAAAAATAAAACCGGACATAATGATAAGATAGAAGAATACTACCGCTATGTTCCTATCTTAATACAATTAATGGATACGAAACGCCAGTTGGAATAAATCAGACTGTTCATATCTTACATATAATACAGACCGTAGAGAGAAAAATTTGACTGTACTTTTAACTTCTTTTATGAATAAGGTTTTTTTCAGGGATCTCAGTTCCGTCCTTTCAAAACAGACAATATCTTGTGAGTTCAGATGATTTTTTTTTTTTCAAATTGGCCGCGGTCTATGATTTGAATTAGAGGATATTCAGCTATAATCTGAAATTTGGAACTATTGTTTTAGGTCTTTGTTTTCCAAACGGCTAAATCTAAAAACAAAGATATAACATCTTGCCGCTTTTCTAGAGAAAAAAAACGCATGTGAAAAATACCAATAGATATTTCAATAAGACAGTTAGGCCGAATTTTTCCTTACCGGGGATATTTCCTTCTATTTTGTTACGGGCTTTGACTATGTAAAACGATTAAATCAGAGTTTGAAATACACGAGACGAGTTTCCTCTGCGATATGCTTTAACCTTTTTTTTACGTGACAGAATTCATGCATCGGAATAAGATCATCAAAATCAGTTGACGTACTTACCACCATGTAGTGTAAGATGGAGTAATATATAATCCAAATAAAATTATCACCAATAATAAATAATAAATTGCCATTCCGTAAGATCCATGAGGATTAGATTTGTCAAAAAATCATTTGAATCAACTGACACAAGTCTAACCCATAGTTAAATTTATAAATCCATTGTACTTTTTTCAGAATTTTTTTCGGTATAATATGAATTTCTTAAGTATAATAAACCATGCACCAGAAACCACAATATAGGATAAACAAAAGAAAACAACAATTCAATTAGTATTATTCCTGATTATGGAATAAGATCACATTTCTTGCACTTTTTCTGTTTTGAATTAAGTAATATCCTTATTATAGTGTTTATTTAAATTTTCTGGTTAGTAAATTTTTTTTTGTAAATTCAACATCATTGGCCGTTTTTAAAGGGCGGCGTTCATTACTGCCAATCCTAAATGAAAAAGAAACCAACGTATTAACTTCAACTGAAAAATTTTCAGCCCAGTAATACTGCCTAACACTCAAAGTAAACAAATCAGCTATGATATACATATAATCTTCCCTCTAACAATAGATAAGGATTACTTATTAATTTTATTATGAATTATTGGATAGGAATAATCCCTTAATGAAATAATTCGAAAATCCAGTTGTGAAATATTCTAATTAATTTTGTTTATACAAATTCTTATTTTCCATATCCGTTATTAAAATTTTTGGAAATCTTTTACTTACGTTTATTTACGAGATTATTGTTTTACCGAGACAAGAAAATTACTAACACACGACTTTTTAGAATGATAATGAAAACAAAGTTGAAATCTGTTAAGGTCAACAACACAGGTGTAATATTTCAAAGAAAAAGAAAAACAAGCAGGTATTTACAAACTGTCAGTGGCAGCAATGATCTGTTTCAGCTTAATAGACTTGTAATTACGGCTTTGATGTATTGATGAGATGTAAATTCAATACGTTCTTTAGATCAGTCAAGATAGATACTTGCTATAAGTACCTTCTTTCATCAGGAAAATCAAACTGGCCAGAAATAGATGGCCAGTGTGAGATAGTTTTACATAAGTAAACGTTATTGCTCGAATTTTAAGGATCTGGATAAGATTTGGTTGTGCTCTCCTATTCCAAAGAAGTCTTACGTTTTCTGTTTTATGAAGAACATCTCCCTTTCTGTGTTAAATATTGTTTTAATCAATTCTTGTCTTGGCTGTAATAGTTCTTGCTAAAATTTATCCAACAATCAACCAGTTTCTTTAAAGAGACCTTTGTTTTGGTCGCTCAAATTCGAAAAATCAGAAAGTGTTAAAATGTATCAAAGAAGATCCTTTCGAACACAAAAGTATATGTCTGACAGACATCAGTATATTTGTTTTTTGAGTTTTTGACTTGCATTTTTGCTTTCGGTCATCAAACCTCTTTCGTTCGAGGAAACACTGTCAATAGTCTCTTAGCATGCTATCAGCCTCACCTCGTAAGATACATATATTGCTACAAAATGTTTTCTACAGTTTATTGATGTGGGCAAACTATCCTTTTTTGTAAATATTTTAAATATTGCTCATATTAAGTTTTACCGTATATTATCACGGTGTAAAATGCCCACTTTATGTCAATTTTAACAGGCTTATGACGTCACAGTGACAACACGAAATAACATTCCATTCGTTTACAATGAATCTTACTCAATTTTGAACGGACTAAGCAATTTTTTATCTTTACCATTACAGAGGCCAAATAATTGCTCTCGTCATAACCTCTTCATTTGGTGCCAAGGATTGAACAGATCTCCACGGTTCTAACATATCACCAGTCAATCATTAACTGTTTGAATTGTTTTACATTTGTCATTCCCGGGCCTTTTATAGCTTGATATGCGGTATTGGTTTTGGTTATTGTTGAAGGTCGTACGGTGACCTATAGTTGCTAACCTTCTACGTCATTTTGGTCTCTGGTGGAGAGTTGTCTCATTAGCAACCGTACCACGTCTTATCTTTATAAAGTGTCAATTTCCGTGCCTGTCGTCTTTTGGTTTAATTTCACAGAGAATGTCCAAGAACTTCAAAATCTAAATCTGATTGTTATACATACACTTAACATATTTATGATCATAACTATAAAATCTTTTTTATTGCAAAAAATATCTCTCTCTATATATATATATATATATATATATATGTATACCATCTTTTCCGCAAGTTTATTGTTTTCTGTTTGGTATATTATTAATAAATTAAGATCCATTTTTACATCTGGTGATCTGTTTATTTGGCAATCGCCATGGCAGTCAGCAGGGTTTAAGAACATCCGTTGTTCGACCTGCTAGTCAAATGCGTTTTGTTAAAATATACTTTTTCACTTTTTTGGTCTTTTGGAAAATGTTGTTTGTGCTGTATTTAGACCATTCTACCAAGAAATTTGTTTTGCATGCACACGTATAAAAATTGCGGTTTTTATCCAACGCAATCATAGGTTTGAACGTTGTTTTCAATTTAGACTTGTTTATATATATATATATATAATTAACTCGTCTAAACATCAGCCCAACATTGTTGGGCTGATGTTTAGACGAGTTGTATATACAGAATGTACACAGCCATGTATCACCATCACTGCTGGTGATCCGATGGATAAATCTGTTGTAGAGTTGTCACTGGTTCAGACGTACTTATATATATATCTACGGTATTGATAAAAAGGTTCTTTGGAAGCATAAAAATCATTCAGCTATTCTAGTGAATATAGTTGCTTTCGATAACTTTTCATGGCTTCATTTGTGACAGAAAAAGGATCAGTGGTTTTTCGCAAACAGCACTATTTGTTAAGGTTCCCAATGCCAACACAATCCGGTATTTTTATGTAGTTTTGGTAAGCAATGCATATTAGAGGACTTCCAATGTTCAGAAGAGACCTTTAGCTGAGATGTAATAATGATATGATTGTCAAATATTTGACTCTAGTTGGAGCACATGAAAGCGTTGAAAGTAGAAGAATTTTCATTCTTAAGAACTTCCGTGTAGTATTTTTGTCACTCCACATCCGCTTGTTGCCTTCTTTGTTAGCCAGTACGAACACACAGTGCTGATAACTTTTACCATTTGATTGTTTCGTCTATATATATGTCAAGAAGATATAACTAAATGGACAAAAATGAGAAAGAACGGAAAATGAGTATTACACTGATGTGTGTTTTCACACAGGACAGTTACACACGTTACACAAAATCCCTAAACGCATTTGACAAAGTCAAAAATAAAGAAATAGCGCTTTTATGGCTGTTCTTCATCTAATATCGCAATGAGGAGTGAAATTGTAGAATGACAAATGCAATAAAACAAGCTTTTTTTATGTGCATTGCATCTCACATATTTTTTAATATATAAATAAGAAGATGTGGTATGAGTGCCAATGAGACAACTCTCCATCCAAGTCACAATATATAAAAAGTAAACAATGATAGGTCAAAAGTACGGCCTTCAACACGGAGCCTTGGCTCACACCGAACAGCAAGCTATAAAGGGCCCAAAAATGACTAGTGTAAAACAATTCAAACAGGAAAACCAACGGTCTAATCTATATAAAAAACGAGAAACGAGAAACACATATATATGAACCACACCAACAAACGACAACCACTGAACAACAGGCTCCTGACTTATGACAGGTGCATACAAATGCAGCGGGTTTAAACAGGCTCCAACCTTTATCCTAACCTGAAACAGTAGTGTAACATTACAACATAAAAAGACACAATATAAAATATCAATTGAAATGGATTAACTCGACAAAAAGATATATAAACAAAAACAAGTAAACATACAATGAACGAATAAGTTTGATCTATGACACAATATAGATACAATATTAATAAAAAAGATGTAAGAACAATGTCAAAAAACAAGTCTAAACAGGGACAAAATGGCGTTAAATGAAATAACGTACACAGGTAAATTTAAATATAACAATTGTGTTGTTAGGAGTACGGAAACATTTTATACAAAATAAATAAATTTGTTCTTCACAGTACGAGTACAGAAGTGAAAATTTTTCGTCATAATAAATACTTATCAAAGGTGGTACATATTAAAAAAAGTGAGAAGAGATACGTAGACATTGAATAACAGAAATGCATTACAAATTGTGTCAACAGGTCAAATTAACTAGAAAGTACGACTTGAGAGTACTCGCAGTTACTGAAAGCTAGTTAAAAGCCAAAAACAATTAATAATAAAAAATCATGGATCAGAGAATAAAATCAATTAAAGGAAATGAGAATGACTTTTGTGATCTATAGTGCAGACTTTGATATCTATAGTAGTCAGTCGACTTCAATAGATGTTGGTTATTCGTCAATGGACACCGACCAAACGACGCACAAAAAAAAGATTCCAAAAACAAAAGACATGTAGAGGTCTCTAATAATAGACATGAGCAAATTCACTCCAAGTCTTAAAAGAATATGAGAATAAAAAAAAGGAGAAAAGAGACTATCAAAGATCGACCATCAAAACCTAATTCCAAAGAAAACAGAACAAAATTTATGATACAATAAAAAAAATATGATATAACAAAAGACATGCACTGACTGGCGAGGTTTCGGACTTGCTACACGAGCGTTTAGTGAAATAAAACTTCTTTCTCTAATATTACTACCACTTTTTAATCTCGATCATTGGAATAACAAATGGTGAAAATAATAATGTATTTGTACAATACAATTGAAATAGAACATGAACATGTACCAATACAACCAATTTATACGGCTTACTAGTACAACATAAAACACGTGTACAAGCGAACTATATATCGATTTTAAGAATGTTCAATCTTACTGAAGTCAATTGAGCTGCATGCAAGTGCGTAGATTACTGATATGAAATCAAGCTCGAATATTGGTGGCTGTATTTCAGAATAGATTTCACACAGCAACGTCAAAAACGTATGAAAAATAGCTATGATTTGTACATTTAAAATGTTGATAAATTTCTGTGGTTAATGGTTAATACTGCTATTATTTTTACAAGTAATTACATCCGATCTAGATCAATGCGATAACTAATATAGTTCTTGTGTTCGTATTTTGTATTATAGATTTTTGGGTGTTTTTTGTTGTTGTATCTTATTCGTGTGATCCTAATCTGATTGTGTGCATTGCAAATGTCAGAAATGGTAAATGATTGGTTTTTTTTCCTATATATCGTAATGTTTTATCATTATGAGAATTTGGTGCTGATGTTAGACCTTTTATAATCTGTCTAATGTTATTTGAAATAAAAGAAGAATGTGTCTGAGGACACGAATAACCCCGCTCAAGCTTTGCAATTTCCCAAGTTAAAAAGGGCCATAATTATAGAATGGTAAATGACTCACTGCCCAAATTCGAACTCTGTCTGCGTGTTGTGGTTCTTAGCATTGTGTATGAAAAGAAAATGGGACGGACGGAAAGAAGGAAGGACGGAAGGACGAACGGTCAATGGTTACACTTAATGCTCCCCTTTGCCTACTGCGAGGACATAGAAATGGGTCGATTTTGGTAAGAGATTAACACATTGTATAGAAATTGTCTATTGTTTATTTCCCTCAAGATGTCTTTTGGTTATTTTTGTCCTTAGTTTATTGTCTTTCTGTCGATTACCCCACATCTCTTTTTATCCATTTTTCGTGATTGCCGGTTTAGCTCAATAGATAAGTTTTTACCATATTTTAATCATATATTAAAAATCATTATAAATATGGATATTGAATACTGTTTTTCTACTTTTATTCTACTTTTGGTCGGCGGGGCTGGTCGATTAAAGAGGTATTAACCTTATTTTTTACATGGTTGGACCCGCATAGTATATACTTCAACATATACCCTTAGACACACCAATCGCAATATTTGTCAGTAAATGTCAAATCAATCTTTTCAATTTCACTATGTCAATTATTTTCAAATCTTCGTGAATGTTTAATAAAACCTTACTATTGGTGTAATTCATCTGTTTACAATCTTACTATTAAGTATAATTGATGTGAAAGACTTGTGCAACTTATCTGAATTCAAATTCCGGACACTAAAGCTTAAAAATGACTGCTTTTTTGATTTTGTAACTTACATTACTTTGAGTTGATTTGTAAATACATTTGTTTCATATATTTGATGTTTTGAATCATATCGATATATTCAATTGCATTTGTGTCTTCTGCTTCAGTCTATTTTGTCATGATCTTTTTACTTAATAACTAAAACTGTATGCTGTAGAACATTTAATAACTAATGATGAATTGAATCCGTGGAAATCCTATTGTAAATTTGTTAAAGAAGTGAAGAACGTTGAAGTAATGAGTCCAATCAAAATCGTTCATCATTAATTATGTTCATTAGGAGGCATTACATATTTATATAAAAATTTTACGCTTTTATCAAAATTCAAAGGATGTTGTCCTAGTAATCCGATAAAAAGAAGAGACATATGTAGCCGGGTACAATATTCAGTTGAGACAGATCATCTGTTATTAGACGATTATAAGTTTCCGGATTAGGAATTTTTAAAATCAAGTATTATATGACGCGTTTCCGAGTTTTGTTTTCATCCAAACATCCTACGTGTACTTTTCAATCTGTATCTTATACTTCTTTAAGTAACAGATCATTGTTGAAAAATAATGACAAGTCAGATGTTCATGGTGAGTACAATGATACAAATTTTCTCTTAAAATATTTTTTTTCATGCTTTGCAGATTTTATAGGACATTCCAAATTATCAAAGTAGACGACGACCAAGGCATTTCTCTGCAAAATCATGAAATATTAAAATCAAATGCATCTGATGTGCAGTACCCTATTTCAAAAATGCTCCAGATTCATTCGATCGGAACTGTTGGCAATTAACTTATATCAAGGAAAAATATGCGGGTTTCTCAAAGTCTCTAGTGTTGTGTTGGCTGCCGCTGGTCTAATCGTCTTTTTACAACGGTGTTCTCTTTCTTTTTTTTTCAATTTATAGCTTTTGATTGCCCTCTTGGAAATTTCTTTTATTTAGCCTAAAGATTTAGAATTGAAAATTAATAGTTGTTGTAACTGTATTAAATTGTGCGACTAAAGTGAATGTGTTGCTGGTGTTTACATTCTAGTTTGCATTGTGTGTCAAGGCGTTTATTTTTTATAGTCCTTCAAAACCAGACATTTGAAGCTTTGTTCCATGTCGAAACGTGTTTATGTTAATGATATTAAGACAGCACATTATATTTTATCAAACAAAACATAAACGGATATACTTTACATGATTCAAGATAAAACGATAAAGTGAAGTAATATTACTGTCCAAGAAGTACTGAAAAAGGCAAGCTTTAAGAAACATTACTACTTTTAGAGGCAAATGGAGTCGACATTTTAGACATTTACTAAAAATTTCGGTTTCTTTGACATTTCTATCCTTTGGACAGACATGCCTAACTTTTTTTTTATTTCAAACGGTTAACACAAGCGGATTTTGGTAAAAACATAAGGAATATCTTTTTTTCGGAAGTGTGCTCTTAATTTATGTAACAATTCTTTGGAAATAATTCTCATATTTATACCCGAAGCTTTGGTCCATGTCAGAACATGTTTATGTTAATGATATTATGAAAGTAAATCATAATTTATCAAACAAAACCCAAACAGATATACTTTACATAATTCACAATAACTGATGAAGTGCAGTAATATTACTGTCCAAGATGTACTAAAAAAAAGCACGCTTTAAGAGACATTATTTATCCGACGAATACCTTAAGTGCTTGTCATATATGAGGAAAGAATCTTGATTTAGTTTTTTTCTGCTTTATTTCTTTGTAAATTATTGTTTGTATTCAAATAAGGCTTTGAATTGTCTCTTTTGTTTTGTCTAACTGTACATTTTTGTAGCTTGCTTTAAAGGGCATACGATACAGTTTTGATCCCACGGTGAATTGTGTACGAAAATTTGCATACAAGCTATTTTTGTACCTTGTCAGTTCAAATATGTTATAAAAAATATACCTTCATGCGCTACTTTTAGAGCCAAATGGTGTCAAAATTTCAGACATTTACTCAAAATTTCGGTTTCTTGGACATTTATATCCTTTGGATAGACATGCCTAACTTTTTGTTCCAAAAGGTAAACACAAGCGGATTTTTGTGAAAACATACAAACATAAGGAATATCTTCTTTTCGGAAGTGTGCTTTTAATTTGTGTAACAATTCCCCTTTTTTTATTAAATTTTCATGATTCAAGGAAAACTGGCATTTTTTGCTTTATATAAATCTAATCAAAACAAAAAATCATCGGTATTTTGTTCATACAAATTGGTACAAAAAATCATCATACATAATCAAGCCAAATGTCATTTTTAAAATGAAGGGTCAATTAACTCGTTTTCAAGCTAAAAATTGAAATCAGTCAAAAAATGCATCTTTTCTCGATATGTCAGGTATGAGCTCTGCCTATTTCTAGTAGTCAAACGTTACTGTGTAAACTATTATACAAGAGATATTCACCAACTTTTACGAAAAAAAAAAAATTAAACAACAACTCCACTGAAACCCAAGGGGAATCAGGTGCTCCGGAGAGGTTATTATTTTTTGTTCCTACAGTAGCAAATTGTTTTCATCTGTTTCATTTTCTTTTCAGATGATATTCGTTTATTTAAAGTGAAGAAGGTATAATTCTACACGATTATTTCACAACCTACTGAGAACTGCAAACTATTTATATATCCGCGACGTACTAATAGTTGCTGTAATAATGTCAGTGGTTCAAATTTAAGATAATTCAAAAATGAGAAGATCAGATTTTAAACATTTTACAATTGGCATCATCGCATTTTTGGTTGTATACTTAATATTGAGACATTACGTGTTCGACGATAAAACGCACCGATCAGCGCATACATACAGAAAGCGTCCACTACACAATGACAGCAATATAGCGTTAGTACTAGAAGCAGCATTACAGATACAGACAGAAGAACTACCTGTCCTGATAACACTTGTCAATGATGGATACGTTAACTTAGTCAAAAGCTGGATATGCAATACGAAACACATGGGATTTCATAAGCAGGTAACAAATACACTTCAATATGTTGAACTGAAACATTAAACAGTTCGATTTTTTACAGACGCGGTCAATAATAATTTCGGTTTGTGACCTGATTTGAAAGGACGCTTATCACGTGACGCTTATGTATGGTAACGGCATGCATGATGTAACAAATCTTTACTCTGATTGGACAAAATTACGGAATTGAGCAAAAACCAACAAAACGATATATACTACAATAAAAGGAAAGCATTACGGACATAAAACCAAGCTTAAGAATGAAATTATCCAGATGAATAAAAATAAATTCAATTAAAGAAGGTGTCATTATCACCACTGTAAAATTGTTTGTATTTTGTAGGCTTTAGGTCAATTTGGCTATTAATAGCTCGAGTGCTATAAATATATCTTATCGACTTTGTGTACTTGCAAGTGCAGTCATAAACTTCCAAGGCGTAATAATAATCTCAAAGAGTACAAAATATTATACTTGAAATAAAGAATGTCAAAATACATATATCGCAAATTTAATTACTTGTCAAAAGCTGTATTATATACATCATCTCCCTTTGGCGTCCGTCCTTTCCGATATACACACCGAAATAGGTTGTATCTCTAATTGTTAAAGTTGTGCTTGACATATAGTTATAATTGACATTTATTCATGTTTCTAAACTGTTTCAAGTTTGTTATTCATTACAGATTGTAACGTACTAATATCTTATGTTTATGTCTATTTCACAGCTATAGGTACTTCTTTATCTCTGAAAAATACCTATATATTATGTATACATTTAGTTAAGTACCATGCAGGATATATTTTAATTCTTTAGAGAAAAGCGTATAAAATCAACTTTCAGAAGCGTCAGCCTTTTGTCGTCAAATTGCGTGCGATATTTTTTTTAACTATGAAAAAAATGATAAAGATTCATTGTTAGTTTTTAAGTCTATGCTCACATCTGAATACACGTCAGATATCTTTTTAAGATTGTACTTGTTTAAATTGGTCTTTTTTTTAATGATTATCAGTTTTAATTTACGATAGCTTCAAAGCTGTGGTTGGTCGCTGATCTCACTGGGGACAAAGTTGAATGCAATCTATCTACTAACATAGGAATAATTAAAATTATCATATTTTCCTTATTTAATTGCTCATAGTACTTGACCTACAATATATAAGATTCAAACAGTTTGATACGCTGTGGTCTGAATACTTTAACCTCGAACACCAAACTCCAAAATTAAAGTAATGATTTCTTGTGTACACGATCCTCAGAGGCAAACCGTTTGAAAGGGAACTAAAAATATAATAACAATAGGCCTATTTCATTGACTGTTCTATGAACCTTTGATTAGACGAAAAAACTTTTACCGTCTAAATATTTTCAATGCACTTGTTTCTCTGAAGCTTTTCAACTACCGACAGTGTACTTTACTTAAGATTTAATGTTAAAACATGACGGATTTCTTTTTTTTTTAAGAGCATACTTGTCGGGAAAGATTTAATCAAATACTTATTTATATTCCATACAATGTATATTTACAGGTTATAATGATTGTGACAAGTCCTCAAGGAACTGATGAGATAAAGAAACTATCACCAGATGTCACTGTTGTTGCTTTGGATGTGGATCAATCTATGAATGGACACCAAGAATATAGCCATGTTGGTTATCTCAAAATCATGGTACTCAGAACTCAGATACAACTCGCCTTACTTCAGAATGATATTGAAGTATATTCTTTTGAATGTGACTCCGTATTTTTGGCAAACCCGTTGCCTAGACTCAGAGCGCATTCTGGTGAGCATGATATTGTGTTTATCAGTAACTACCAGCGACCAAAGGCAATCAATGGTGGATTCCTGTACCTTTTCCCAACCCCGGCAACAAAGGCAACATTTGAACAACTGAACAGAATGATGCTTAAACTATTTTCAAAAATTAGGAATCAACCATCAGATAAATTTGTACCAACCTTTGAAAATGACCAGGTTTATCTGTCGAATCTAGTTCTGGAGAAATATGCAGGTCTTAAATCTACGATTTTACCGTTTTCAATATTTCCAGACGGGAAATGGTACGACATTTCTGAGGAGGAAAGAAAACTGACTTTTCCATATTTAATACATAATAACTGGATAAAGGGTAATACAGCGAAGGAAGGAAGGGCTAAAAAGTGGAGACATTGGTTTTTAAAAGATGATGGTTCGTGTGATTTCAATTTGGCAAAGGAAGTTACTAAAAAAATAATTTACTAGATTTTATCATTTTTTTCATAAACGCCATTCAAGACATCATGTGTATTACGATTTTTCAGTATGTTTACAAGAATGTAAATAAAAGATTTCTAACTAACTGTGTTTTTGAGGTAAACTGAATTTTCAGTGGGGGATTTGGGGGGGGGGGGGGGGGGGGGAGGGGGTATGTCACATAGTCCAACTTAACTATTTCCGGCTAGCCAAACTAAGAAATTCTCCACGTGGTAGGCCATAGAACCAAAGGTAAAGGTAGACATGGCCTCTAAAATGGCTCATAGCACCTTTGCTGTAGACTCGTACTACTTTGTCAGCATAGGGTGGGGGTACCCGGTATGTCAAATAGTCCAACTAAACAAATAACGCGGTATAATCAGTCAAACATTTGTGTGATACTTAAGAAAGTCCTCACAATTTTCATGAAAATTTCGTTCCTAGTGTTATTTCCACCACCAGGCATAGATTGCTTACTTGTATTTGGCAGAACTATTTTGAGATCGGTTGGTTTTCAATGCCCTTCATCTTCATACTTGATTTGGCCTTCAAAATTTGATGATTTGAGTGCCACTGATGAGGCTTGTGAAGACAAAACGTCCGTCCGTCACACCAATTGTCATACTAGTAGTCACAATCCCGTCCTCTTTCCTCGAATGTGTCATTTCAAAATTTATTCTTACCTTGAGCAAAAAGAAGAAGAAACATATTCGATTACTCTCTCTGAGCACTTGAGATCACCAACGATTTATGGTGGGATTCGTGTAGCTCAGTCTGTGGTTTTCAATCTAGTGGTTTGAAGACTCTTATGTGTCTTTTCGTCCTTTTTTCGTGTTTGCCATAATGTTGTCGGTTTCTCTTCGACTTATCAATTGTTCATTTCGTATCTACCGCCTCCTTTTGAAGCAGATTTCAATTACATTTACCTCATTTAATATTTTAGTGTACATGATCAGGCTAATTCTTAGTTTCTGTAAGAAATAATCCAACTTTCTTTTGTCTATAGAATATTAATTGGGACCTCAGACGGGGTTAATCTGACCTTGACCTTATTTACATGGTTCGTTGTCATCGTTTAGTTTTTGCGATTAGGTAAATTTCTCAGTTACTAAAAGTAATAGATAAACTAAATTTTGCTAACATAAGTATTGTAAAGTGTACATGGCCTACTGTCACGGCTATGACCATGACCTCATTTTAACGTTTCGTTGGTAATCGGTATTGTTTTCATTAGATCATTTTCTCGGATACTATAGGTAAAAGATATCAACTATTATTTTTTAATGTATTTAATAAATTTTGGCCTTATTTTTTCATGGTACATTGATCAGTTCAATTTTTCAAGTACTATAGGTAAACTATATTGAAATATACAGTATATGTACGTCTAGCACGGTTCAGCTGACATTAACCTCATATATACATGGATAATTTATCAATATAAAAATAAAGAGATGTGGTATAATTGCCAATTAGACAACTACTGCCTTAGATGGATATGGCTATTATTTTTAGGTTCTTTTTGGTCATATAGCTCTTCAACTGTTTCAGTCCTTTTACATCCTTGGCTTTCCAATATTCGGCATTGAGCATTTCTGGTGAAGATAATTAAAAAAAAGCGCTTCGGACGCATAAAAATTATAAAAAAGCGTTATTGTCATTTGTTTGGTTAATTTATGTAATAGATCATCTATGGTGACCGGTTAAGGCCATTTCGCGTTTTCGCCTTTCATTATCTATAAGGCGAAAACACTAAAATGCGAAGTCGAAAATGCGAAAACGCGAATTCGAAAACACGAAAACGCGAAAACGCGAAATGGTTTCACTCTTGATTTCGCGTTTTTCGACATCACGATTTCGCGTTTTCGCATTTTTGATTTCGCGTTTTCGCGTTTTCGACTTCGCGTTTTCGCCCTATAGAATATGAAAGGCGAAAAGGCGAAATTGCGAAAACACGAATGGCTTTAACCGGCCACCATACTATACACTCATTATACGGTGTAGACCTACATGTCTTGTAACTCGAATAAATCAGCGCCCTCTATCCACTACCGTTTCTCGAAGTTAATAGAGTGATCGTAGTGATCGGAATATAAAGACTGGATAATTCGGGTTAAAATGCTACATATACATACATACATTTCAGAATAGGGAGATGTGATATATTGGCAATGAGACGACTATCAAACAGAGAAAAATGACGTGGACATGTAGATATGAATCGAATAAATATCCAAACATAACTAAACAAATCATAAGTCCATATATACAGCAATATTTGAATATCTGGTATTAAACTAAAAGCAATAAGATATTAACAAAAAATTAAACAAATTTTCTACAATTTAACTAAGAATATTGTAAACAATCGCAGCCTAAGCATTCCCCTTTTCAGGTAGCCTGTTTCTAGCAGTCTTAAATTTTGTTTCTGGAATATTAACTTTATATCCGATGGGCAGTATCAGTAAGACAATGGGCAGTATTGAAATTTTCCATGCAGGTAATTGCAGTATTCTTCCATGCAGGCAAAGGGTAGTAGTCTTCCATGCAGGCATACAGGCAATCACTTATCATTAAATTTTGTAATAAACATATGCAAACTGTGGAATTAACTATTTTTGGAGAGTAAAGAATTCTTTTGATGTTTTAGAAATATTACGTGCTTTTGATGGTCCTTTTACTTTTCAACTCTTTAAACTACACTTCCACACAATCTTATCAAACAAAAATCTCCTATTTAATTAAATGGTCGTTTGAAAAATCTGATTGCAAATGTATTTGCTGCAACTCATATAAAGCCTACTTTTTCTAAAGAGAAAGGGAAATATGCTTAATATACTTACTTGAGGTGTGATGAGATGATTAAATTTTTCTCCTTGACAACATTTATGTACGTTCGGCAATAAATGTTGTCGACAGGTTGTATGTATTCCTATAAATGGGCACCAATTGCGCCCATTTAGTGGCAGATTATTTCTCTGTACTGTTTTGAATCACAGTTTAAGGCCAGGCAAACACACTCAGTACAGACCCGTCTAAATTCCATTTAATTGATAAATTCAACAACCGTTATCTTGATAATATTTTTTCGTTGAATAATCAAGAATTCTCTAAATATACTGCTGACCCAAAGGAATGTATTTTAAGTAAAGCAAATATTAACAGCAATAACTGTTCTTTCCTAGATTTAGATATTTCAGTTTTACACGGGAAACTCCATACAAAAATCTACGACAAATGGACTAGTCTTCGTTCCCTATTTTTCCTTTTTTGGGCGGTGATGTTCCTTTTGGTGCCATTTTACGGGGTTTATATAATACAAGTCGTTCGCTATGCCCGTGTCTGTAGTGACGTTTTGGGTGTCAATGAACGTATTTTATGTATAACTGGTAACTTATTCAGTCATGGATTTCTTAACCATAAATTACATTATTTAAAATCTTTACTAAATTCTTCTAAACTTGTGCGCACACAAAAATGGTTTTCAAAATTTTCAGATCCTTTAAACAACCAAAGCATTATGCCTTTTCAAAATCTGACAGAAACACACCTAGCCAATACACTTATATGCATCAGGTTAGCGACACATGTTTATTTCATCTTTATTTTTTTCAACACGTTTTTACTTGAAATTAATGCTAATTATGAAGAATATACAATGAATAATTGAGGATTTACATTTCAACAGACGTAATTTTTGATAGTTGAAAGGTGTAAATCATAACTATTACTTTGTGATAAAATGTTTACTTATATCTTCCCGATAAATACAGTCACTTTTCCACTCCACTATATCGGATTATAAACGTTGACGCGATAAGCTATCCCCTTACGGAGTAATTGAACAGGAAGTTGTTATATGTCGGAATAAAATAAGATTCCGGTTTACGTCAGCAGCACAACAACACTAAAAAACTCCCGACTCTAAATCATTCAAATAGTAACTGTCATAGATGGGATAGGCACGAGTCATAAACAGTACTGAACGACACGATATCGAGTGCAAGCTCTAGAGTAAATTTGTTTAGAATTTTAGTACGGAATAAGTTAAAGAAAATGTTAGTATTTTCAAACTGTATTAACCGAATAAAATTAGTTCCCCAAAATACAAGACACAATGATTGAACAGCAAAAGTGCAATCATATTAATCTTAATGAATTAGTCTATGAGGGTCTGAATGGGGTTTACTGTATAGGGAATGATGGACAAAAAATGCAGATGATACAGCAGAGATGTGTATATATGTCTCTGGATACAGGGAAAAAAATAAAGAAGAGAAAATTATTGGCAAAAAATTAAAAAAAAAAAAAGTAGAGAATAATGGGCAAAAAAAATAAAGACGAGAAAATTATTGGCAAAAAATAAAAAAAATAAAAAGTAGAGAATAATGGGCAAAAAAAAATAAAGAGAAAATTATTGGCAAAAAATAAAAAAAATAAAAAGTAGAGAATAATGGGCAAAATAAAGAATAGAAAAAAATAGACTGAAAAATTAAAGAATAAAGAAATGTAGTTCCGTCATTCAGACCCTCGTCTGCGCAGTCAAAATGGAGGCTGTTTGAAGGGCAAATCTTTAACTTGTCAACTATATAAATAATAAAACGGTATGAAGTAGGAGGTGAAATTATACAATTGTAGCCTTTGTATGAGGACGATACGAGGTTATATCTACATAAGAGAAACATATTGACTAAGGACGAAGACCGAGGTCGATATGCTTCTCTAGGTCGATATAACATCGTAATGACCTCAACCAAAGGCTACAATTGTTATATCATTAATCAAAACTATTGCATGAACATTGTAAAATTGGGGATTTCTAGAATGTGTTTTAGTAACATGCTGTATACCCTGTGCAATGTGCGGATTTTTAACTTCGAAAAGCTAAACACAACAGTATTGGCGTGCAAACTGAGTAAATAAAAATGTACATGTGATCAGAGACGTAAGACGTATATATGTCTCTGATGTGATCAAGTTTTAACGAATCGCAAATCCTTAAAAATATTCCATCAATAATATAACACTTTTATCAAATTTCGTCAAATGGAATAACACTTCTACGATAAATAATTTAGCAATGTTTTCCGGGCAGCCATTTATGACAGGTACCGTGCTCAAAGTTATTTTGCAATCGATATCTGCAACCATGTTGTGAAAGATTAATAGTAAGAATTGAACAAGTCTGTTTAATTTAATTCGTTTTGTTTTATAAGGGTCATTAATTGACATGTTACATTTACTTTTTATATTTATAGATGCTTTGAAAAGTGGGTAAATATACATAGGAAATTCAAGACATCGAATCGGAATTTTATATTTTATATCAAATTAAGCAGGGAATATAATTGGAGAAGAATGTAAGGTGTATACACGAGACAATACTGTCGAGGTAAACAAGGGAGTGACCATATCTATAAATCTTAACGTGTTTTGTTGTTGCCCATCATAGTTTCAATTTTCCAATGTAAACTTTTCATTTCTGTGTAGCAACATTCCAGCAGCGCCTTCATATGGAGTATATATCTCCCAGTTGATCAGATGTTCCAGCGCTTGTGTTTACTATCATGATTTCCTTGATCGTGGGTTACTGCTTACAGGTAAGCTATTGCATCAAGGGTTTCAAGTGTAAAAGTTGAAGTCATCCCTTCGAAAGTTTTACTGACACCGTCATGGTTTGATTTACATATACTTCCATGGTTTACCGTTACGTAATATCCGTGTCACATATGACTACGGATATGTTCCAATTTTCGTAACCACAATCCCTTCCTTTTTTCTCGATTGTGACTTTACCAATAGCGACCTGTTATCGAATTATTTTTACTCGCTTGAGCAAAATGACGGGTGCCACATGTGGAGCAGGAACTATGTTTACGCTTCCAGAACACCTGGGTTTATTTTGTTACGGGTTCGTGTTACTAAGTCTTTAGTTTTATATGGTTTGTCCGGTATTTTCACTAGCCTTTTTGACTGATAATTGAAAGCCAGTCAGACAAACCATACCTTACAGCAAACGACACATTGTGTCAACTTAAGTTTGACTCTTTGATATTCACTAATAAACGCAACAAATGTTCTGTAAAGTACATAAGCGGGAGATATCAATAAATTACACGAATGAATGGTAGGACATTTCTTAAACTATTACCATTCGTTGCCAGACAACACAATAAAATTATTAAAATAATAAACAAGAAAAAAATCACAGAATGGAATTGAAATTGAAAATTCCACGTGCTACATAGAAACAACCAAACGAAAATGAGGAGCAAGTGTGGAGAACTAATATCAATTAAATTGACATTAACAGGACACAAGAAATTTGTAGGAAGAAATAGATTATTGAAATCAGAAATGAAATAAGCTTAATATTTAGACGTTTTTTTTTCATCATGATACGGTGCATTTCAGTAATGTAAGTCTTTGATTTATTGAAGCAATGATTATCGAATAAACTGTTGATGTAACAAAATAAAAAGACATCTTGATATTTATTATGAATATAAGGCGTTTTGACACCTCTAAAATCTAACATTATCCTATTGTATCACTTACCATATTTCTTCTAGACTCTGTCCTTGTAAAACAAGTGATATGAAATAACTTAGTAAAGCTGCAATATCATACATTCCAATCACAAAAAATATTCATTTTTAAAAAATATTGGCACTGTATAAAAAACTACTGTTAGTTGTAACATGCTGCACGAATGCCAAGATTACAGATGTCATATTTGAAGATTACCATCAATATTATGAAATTTGTATTGTAATATCAAAAGTTTCATCAAAGATTTACAAATTCTGGAGAATATTTGTAGATGGTATTGAGCACTGAAACAAGTGCATGTATGACCAGACATCCTTTGAAGTTTTGGTATGAAATATGATTAGACAGAATTATTTGCTTAATTGAATCGATTTCAGAACGGACTTCATCATGAAGCATTATTTACTTAATTTCGCCAACAATCTGGTGGTTGTATGTTTCAAAAATGAAACGAAGATCAGAAGTGTGTTATGGGTGCAGAAATAACAGGTGTATCTTATTCTCTTTACAAACAATAGTCAAAGTAATGCAATAGGAACCAACAGGAAACATTGCTTCATATATACAGACAATAAACCTATTTCGGGGTTCCAAGACAAAACAACTGAAGAAATAAGCAAAACAATTTGTTCAGTGGACATTTTGCCAAGAAAATTGAATAGACGATGTAGGACGACAAACATAAATTGCTCTGGATGGACTCGTAGAGAAATTATATAATCTTGTTTTGAAGGGGAAAAAAACACACGAGCGTCTGTCTGGGTTTAACTTGGTCTTCAATTTGTGTCAGCTTCGTTTTAATCTTAATTTTATCAGTCCTTCGCACACTTTCGATGAAGAATTGGCAAAAGCACAAGATATGCTCTGATATTTTTTCCCCTAAAATTTTGAAACGAAAAAATGTAATTGCCTAAATTTTAATACTTTTTATAGCACCACACCAATGTAGAATATACAGATGCGGACGGTTTTATAACACCACACCAATGTAAGGTTTTACAACACCACACCAATGTAGGGTATAAAGATGAGGACGGTTTTATAAAACCACACCAATGTAGGGTATAAAGATGAGGACGGTTTTATAAAACCACACCAATGTAGGGTATAAAGATGAGGACGGTTTTATAACACCACAAAAATGTAAGGTTTTATAACACCACACCAATGTAGGGTATAAAGATGAGGACGGTTTTATAACACCACACCATTGTAGGGTATAAAGATGAGGACGGTTTTATAACACCACACCAATGTAAGGTTTTATAACACCACACCAATGTAGGGTATAAAGATGAGGACGGTTTTATAACACCACACAAATGTAAGGTATAAAGATAAGGACGGTTTTATAAAACCACACCAATGTAGGGTATAAAGATGAGGACGGTTTTATAACACCACAAAAATGTAAGGTTTTATAACACCACACCAATGTAGGGTATAAAGATGAGGACGGTTTCATAACACCACACAAATGTTGGGTATAAAGATAAGGACGATTTTATAAAACCACGCCAATGTAGGGTATAAAGATGAGGACGGTTTTATAAAACCACACCATTGTAGGGTATAAAGATGAGGACGGTTTTATAAAACCACACCAATGTAGGGTATAAAGATGAGGACGGTTTTATAACACCACAAAAATGTAAGGTTTTATAACACCACACCAATGTAGGGTTTTATAACACCACACCAATGTAGGGTATAAAGATGAGGACGGTTTTATAAAACCACACCAATGGAAAGATGAGGACGGTCTTATAAAACCACACCAATGTAGGGTATAAAGATAATGACGGTTTTATAACACCACAAAAATGTAAGGTTTTATAACACCACACCAATGTAGGGTATAAAGATAAGGACGGTTTTATAAAACCACACCAATGTAGGGTATACGGATGAGGACGGTTTTATAACACCACACCAATGTAGGGTATAAAGATAAGGACGGTTTTATAACACCACAACAATATAGGATATAAAGATGAGGACGGTTTTATAACACCACACCAATGTAGGGTATAAAGATGAGGACGGTTTTATAACACCACACCAATGTAGGGTATAAAGATGAGGACGGTTTTATAACACCACACCAATATAGGATATAAAGATGAGGACGGTATTTTATCCGATGAAAACTGGAGAAGGAGAATAAAATTTCTGTTTTAAGTAAATGAAATATTTTGATTTCTTTCCATACTAACAGTTCAATTCGAACTTCCCTTTCTTCACTAGACAATTATTTTGTTTTGATGTAGCTCGAAAGTCTCCTTTTCATTACCACAACCGTACTTTTCTAAGTCGTTACTTGTTTTCTTTACTCGAACTGTCGAAGCTCACTCAATATACATGATTTGGAAGCAATAATAGCACTAGTTTACTAGTTTTCCCCTATTATACAGTACCATAATTTAGAAGTTGGCGAAGAGGAGCTCACTAACCCATCATGTATTTTGTTTTAATAATTAAAGATAAAATTAACAAGCATATCTAAATTAATCTGCGAAGTTCTGTCAGCGCAAGAGTGTTATATATCGACTAAATTTTACATTTCGTGCAATTTTGGAAAGTCTTCAAGGAATGCAGATTGCATTCTAGCTCAAAGTGAACGTCTACCGAACGATATACAATACTTTGAAATTAAAGACTTCAATTGAGGTAGCTACAAGGATTTATTAACCTAGAATGTTATGGTTATCTACATTGTGGACCTATGTTCATATAATTTTAAACTTTGGCTATAATTTTTTATTTCATCAAATTAGAAGTACTGAATTAACTGTTTTCTTGCATATATGACACATTTTCGTTGAGTGCATGCTGGACTTGTTATTACAGTCTGGATTGAAATGAGATGTATTATATTAGAATTTGTTTATTGGTGTATTTTTCCTATCTTTTGTGGTTACAATAAATTGAATACTATAGGCTTATAACATTTAAAACAAATTTGAATGTGAAATATTTTAATAATAAAGATAAGGACAACTCTAAATAAAATAGCCAATTAATCCCTTTCTATTAAACTAAACTAAACACAAAACCTTAATATATACTATAAGTTTCTGCATACCTTTTTTAATTTCTTTCAAAACAGTATGAATTAAGGTGGGATGTACTGATACTAATGGTATATCAGTCTCCAGTCATCAATTCAACAGATTCATCATAATTACACATAAAGTGTGCAATAATTCTCTCTGTGAATCATGACTTTATTGAATGGAGCTACCCAACTATCACGGGATGATAGACTCGAGGTAATTATTCGGCTGCATACCCCCCCCCCCCCCCAAAAAAAAAAACATATCCAGCGAACAAACCGGGATGAAAGCTGTATTTTCTCCCTTTTACCTTTAAATATCTTCTTGAACCACATAGGTAAACAGGAGCAAATGATGAACTGGTTTTAATCAGAATGTATGCATGGAAGCTGTTTTTCTTTGATTAGATGAAATAATGGAGATGAGGAAAGTTCAAATTTTCAGAGTCGATTAAGCAGTACATACCGCAGAACCGCAGTAAGTAAGTGGTGAACGTTTTGATATAATGCCCCAGAGACAGGACAAGTATAACCCTTACAAGTAATTCTTGTCAGAGTTCCAGAACCGTCTATATACAGAACAGTGTCATTTCCACAGAAAAGAAAAAGAAACATTGACTTTTAGAGAATAAAAAAAAAAGGCTAAAGAAGAATATAGCCGATTACATATTACAAATATCTAAGGCTAACACTTCGTTCCTCTGCGGAAATATAAAGAGGAATATACCATCGAACACTATCTATAACCCTCATGAAAATACAATTAGAAACCGTGTGAAATTAGCAGATCGACTGAAAGCGATCAATTGCAAACATAGACACGAAGAGTACATTTACGAATTGCTCTATAGATGAAAACACTACGTTCGATTTTCTGGAGGAGTCCATAAAAAACAGTGCTTTTTGTTTAAAAACATTGAACAAACAATCCAAAGAAATGGGGAATATTTTAAGTGAGCTACTGACATCAAGTTGGTAGTTTATTAAAAATATGCCATCCTCTAACTCTTCCTGTGAAAACCTTTTACATTGATCTCTTTGAGAAATGTACAGGTACCTCGTCAGGGGTTGTCTTTTGTTATATTTAAAGTTTTTTTTTCATTTAGGGATTCTTGCGTTGATGGAATATCTTGTTTTAAGTTATTCAAATACAAATTCTATCCATTGTATCCTAGAGTTAAGTTTTACTTGTTGATAAAAGCTAATCATGATAATAAGAGTCCCTGTAAATTATTGTCCTAAACGTTTCTTATTTTTTTAAATTAGTTACTAATACATAGTTTGATGTTGTCACAGTAATTTTCAGGTCACACATGGTTCTATTTATGTAAATCGTCCTAAATATGCATGAAATATCTGCCATTGGACGTTAAGCAAACATCAATCAACTAATCTACTTATGAACTTTAAAGAATATCACTTATGTACATGTAGGTAGGGGCTATATTATTTTTAATATAACTCATAGTGTGGACCTTCAATTAACTATTAAGGATGATAAAATCTGCTTATCTGATAGAAGATCAATTCAGTGTATTTACCTGTCTTTACTGTCACCTTAATTAAAAAGGTTATTTTCTGAGGATCAAATGAAAGATATAAGAAGATGTGGTATGAGTGCCAATGAGACAACTCTCCATCCAAGTCAAAATTTATAAAAGAAAACCATTATAGGTCACAGTACGGTCTTCAACACGGAGCCTTGGCTAACACCGAACAGTAAGCTATAAAGGGCCCCAAAAATTACTAGTGTAAAACCATTCAAACGGGAAAACCAACGGTCTAATCTATATAAAAAACGAGAAACGAGAAACACTTGATGAACCACATCAACCAACGACAACTACTGAACATCAGATTCCTGACTTAGGACAAGTGCAAACAAATGCAGCGGGTTTAAACGTTTTAATGGTACCAAACCTTCACCCTTTTTCTGAAACAACAGTGTAACATCACAACATAGAAAGACACACTATAAAATATCAACTGAAATAGCTTAACTCAATCAAAGGACATATTAACACCATTGAACATACACTGGACAAATAAATTTGACCTATGATACAATGTAAATACAAAATAAATAAACTAAGGAAAGAATAATAAAAGTAACATGTTATACCGGTATGAAATGTTAAACAAATAAAGATAAACAATATGCTCTAACAAAAATATCAGCCATTTGCAATAACTTTAAACACAGGTAAATGAAAATAATTTTGTTGTTAGGTATACGTGTACAGTTCCAATAGAGAAAGGAATTTTTTTTTACAAAATAAATAATTTTGATGTTCATAGTACGAAGTGAAAATTTATAGTAATATCAAACACTTATCAAAGCTGGTATATAGACCAGACATAATCCTGAATAACATTAAATAACAAAAAAGCAATACAATTAGTATCAACAGGTCAAATAAACAAGAAAGTACGATTTGAAAGTACTCGCTGTTACTGACACCTAGTTAAAAGCCAAAACAATTAAAATAAAATGTCATTTTATGCATTTGTTTTTATTTGGGTGTAACATGTCCAGGTTTCATTCATTCCAAAGGCATCCTATTAACAGAGTATATTTGAGTACTTGAAGAGTAATCCTGGTTTTTTTCCTGATGAATGCTGCCTTTTCATTTGAATGGTAGGCAAGGAGTCAGAACAAGAGGTTCTCAAAGCCTGAATCTCTCACTTGGTAAAAATATGCCATTTTGATATTCATTTTACTTTTATTGCAATCAATAACTTTTTTGCTTATTTGTTAATCTTATTCAGTGGCATTTTTGTAGATCTTGTATAATATTGATGAGTTTTTTTTACTGTTTACAGTTTATACCTATCTATTTGAAAATAATTGGCAAAATTATAGGAATTAGTAAAAAAAAAAGTTATCACTATTCAAGGGCAATAAGTACTTGTAGATCATATTTTGCTTATATCTTTTATTGTTTTTAAAGGTTTTTTCTATCCAGTTTAGTTGTGAATAAACAATGATAAAAAAAAAACATAAAAAAAAACAATAGGTTAAAAGCATCTTTTAAGGGCAATAAATCCGAATTTGGCCATTATCTTATTTTGCTGAACATTTTTGCTATAAAATGTTGTGCTCTATCAAAATGTTGGCTAAAAATTATCATTTAAGGGCAATAACTTGTATAAGGAGTCAGTTGACAATTTCGGCCATGCTGACTAATTTGTATATCTTATTGGGGATCAATTGATGATTAGAGCCATGTTGCTTACTTGTAGATCTTATTTTGCAGAACATTTTTTTTCTGCTATAATATAGTTTCCACAGAAAAATGCAAAAAGGATAAAAAGTATCATTCAAGGGCAACAACTCCAATTTTTACCAAGATCACTTATTGATTAGTCAATTTTACTGTTCAAAATTTCTCTCTATTTGTTATAGTTTTCAATATAATAACCAAAAACTTTGAAATTTGCAAAAACAGTTACATTTCAGGGGCAATAGTTCCAAAATGGAGTTCCATGTGAGTTAGACCTTGATCTGCTGATAATTTTTACTTCATCAATTTTTTCCTTACTGTTAGTTTAGAGATATGGTTAAGAAATTAAAACTGAAATTTTTTTTAAATGTTTGTGAGATAGACCTTGACATCCTGATCATTTTTACCATTGTCTTTAACTGCAGTCATGTTTGTTGATGAATCAAATTCCTAGATATATTTTTTTCAACTAGATTCTATAAGGGCAGTAAGGCACATTCAAATAAAGTTTAGTATCATTTGGGCCAGTATTTTCAGGGAAGAAGATTTTTTTTAAAAATTACAGCGACGGAATAACGGACAAGTGATAGCAAAAGCTCAAATGGTCTTTAATGACAGGTAAGCAAATAAAGGATATTTGTGATATTTAAATCTTATTGTTATCTTAAATAAAATGCTTCGCCAAGCGCAGCAAGATACGACTGCAGAGATCGAACCCTGGGGCAAGTTTGGACACAATATTCAAGCTTGATACTGTCTGAATTTGGATTGTGATCAAATTTTTGACATAATATAGGTTTCTGACACAAAATAAATATAGTCAAAGATCTTAAAAATTTGAAATGGGACATTTAATTTACCTAGTATGGTATGATATCCAAAATCTAACAACATGGTTAGATTCAACATAAAAAAAAACACCAAAAATTTAATTTTAGTTGAAATTAAAAACAAAGTTTAATTTTGGACCCTTCAAACCTTGATATTGACTAATAAGATTCAGCATATCATAGAGCCGCAATAATTCAGTTTTTGATGAAATCAAGGAGGTTGTATGAGAAGGAGCGTGCACGAAAGACGATAATTACACATAAAATGTTACGGCCTTTTCGGTAAGTGGGTGTTAATTAGTTGAGATCGATTCGGTCGCAGAGGGAGACTTTGTCCTGATAACACATCCGAGTAAGAACGGAAACACCCGAAGTGTTATAAACCGACTGGTCCGAGTACACAGTTATTTCGTAGTGCATTTCTTTTAGACAATAAATGAAAATAAAAAAAATCCCACCTGCGCTTTCTCAATAATATTTTTACAGTGTGTTGTACTACTTTTGGGACAAATTATATCAAAATTATAGAAAACTTCATCGGCTCTAACTCAAAATATGGACAATTCTATGTTAAGGGGGTCTTGAAATCTTTTGACAGCTTCCGAAGTGCTAATTTTTAACCTTTTTCAGCTGGACCAAATCACTACTTTACTTTACAATTCATGACCCAAATTTTTTTACAGTGTAATTTCATCCCCCTACTTGCTATTTGAGGCATAAAACATGAAGGAATACATTTGGAAGGGGTACTAAAAAAATTGGCAAGCAACACACTGTCCACACTAGGGACTTTATTCGTGGACAACGAAAATCAAAGGACGATAACTGTGTACTCGGACCTAATAGGATAGAAAAATTTGGCCAATCTTAATAAAACTTGGTATGACTAAAGCTTAATAAATTATGAGACTGCTGACAAAGTTTCATGGCAATAGGATATATATTATAGACAATATGATAAATTCTATATTCAACTTCGCGTGTTAAATTTTGACGTTTAAATTGAAAAATTTCAACTATCAACATTTGGGGCTATAAAAATTAAAATATTGCAAAAAATTACATTTTAAAGGCCTTAATATATGACATATTATGTATTTAAAGCAATAGAATACTCATTTGATTTATCAGACTTATCAAAATTATTTAAAAGTCAAATTTATATGAGCCTGTGCCAAAAAATGGAGGTTTTCCAATGAAGGGGGGCCTTACATGAAGATGTATTATTTTCCAGCAATTTTAAATTTGTGGAGTTTTTTGGTTATAAATAATCCTTACATATGTATTAAATGTACTTTAAATGGAAAGAAAAATTACAAATAGCATACCATATTAGTATAAAAGGGTCTTAAGCCAAGTAAGACTGAAAATAATTTAGGGTCAATTTAGGCCGTAGCACATATTTACATTTAAAAATGCATACTGAAGCTATAGGAAATAAAAATTTGTGTCTTTTTTATAATTTCTATACTCAGGTTACATGATACAATAAATCTGAGCATAAAAGGACTCTTGCATTCAACTTTTTTTGCAGACAGTATGGTCTGATACAAAGATTTTTCATTTTTTAGTGAAAAACTTGCATGCAATTTTAGCCTCAGCAGGCTTATATTTGAACCACTTGCTATTTAACATAAGAAAAGAAAGATACTATGTGAAATGAAACAGGTACAAAAGACATTGTGAAGTGCTTTTAATACAAATTTAGTGAAATCTTTATTATGGACTTCAACTTTTATTTACCTAGGTCCTCACATTTAACTTGATCCAAACAGGCCGTTACACGAGGGTCATTTATACAACACATTTTGCACATATTGTCTGAGATAATCTTATTTTCTGTAGATTCAGAGTTCACAAATGAGTAATACAACTGGGTTAAAGCATAGAAACACAAATATTGACACAGGAAAACCTGTCACATAGAAAGTCAGAATGCCACTTATGCATCAAAATTGAAAAAGCTTTGAAATGCTTATTTTGACCATATAATGCCAAAATGGGTAATTTTTGCAGAATTTCTATCAAATAAAAGTTTAAATCCTTTAGTTTCATGCTATCTGACAAATTGACACCATTATATCATTCAGGGAAGTTGCCAAAGTACAGATTCTATATTTACTGATTTCGCCTAATAGGATAGAAAAATTTGGCCAATCTTAATAAAACTTGGTATGACTAAAGCTTAATAAATTATGAGACTGCTGACAAAGTTTCATGGCAATAGGATATATATTATAGACAATATGATAAATTCTATATTCAACTTCGCGTGTTAAATTTTGACGTTTAAATTGAAAAATTTCAACTATCAACATTTGGGGCTATAAAAATTAAAATATTGCAAAAAATTACATTTTAAAGGCCTTAATATATGACATATTATGTATTTAAAGCAATAGAATACTCATTTGATTTATCAGACTTATCAAAATTATTTAAAAGTCAAATTTATATGAGCCTGTGCCAAAAAATGGAGGTTTTCCAATGAAGGGGGGCCTTACATGAAGATGTATTATTTTCCAGCAATTTTAAATTTGTGGAGTTTTTTGGTTATAAATAATCCTTACATATGTATTAAATGTACTTTAAATGGAAAGAAAAATTACAAATAGCATACCATATTAGTATAAAAGGGTCTTAAGCCAAGTAAGACTGAAAATAATTTAGGGTCAATTTAGGCCGTAGCACATATTTACATTTAAAAATGCATACTGAAGCTATAGGAAATAAAAATTTGTGTCTTTTTTATAATTTCTATACTCAGGTTACATGATACAATAAATCTGAGCATAAAAGGACTCTTGCATTCAACTTTTTTTGCAGACAGTATGGTCTGATACAAAGATTTTTCATTTTTTAGTGAAAAACTTGCATGCAATTTTAGCCTCAGCAGGCTTATATTTGAACCACTTGCTATTTAACATAAGAAAAGAAAGATACTATGTGAAATGAAACAGGTACAAAAGACATTGTGAAGTGCTTTTAATACAAATTTAGTGAAATCTTTATTATGGACTTCAACTTTTATTTACCTAGGTCCTCACATTTAACTTGATCCAAACAGGCCGTTACACGAGGGTCATTTATACAACACATTTTGCACATATTGTCTGAGATAATCTTATTTTCTGTAGATTCAGAGTTCACAAATGAGTAATACAACTGGGTTAAAGCATAGAAACACAAATATTGACACAGGAAAACCTGTCACATAGAAAGTCAGAATGCCACTTATGCATCAAAATTGAAAAAGCTTTGAAATGCTTATTTTGACCATATAATGCCAAAATGGGTAATTTTTGCAGAATTTCTATCAAATAAAAGTTTAAATCCTTTAGTTTCATGCTATCTGACAAATTGACACCATTATATCATTCAGGGAAGTTGCCAAAGTACAGATTCTATATTTACTGATTTCGCCTAATAGGATAGAAAAATTTGGCCAATCTTAATAAAACTTGGTATGACTAAAGCTTAATAAATTATGAGACTGCTGACAAAGTTTCATGGCAATAGGATATATATTATAGACAATATGATAAATTCTATATTCAACTTCGCGTGTTAAATTTTGACGTTTAAATTGAAAAATTTCAACTATCAACATTTGGGGCTATAAAAATTAAAATATTGCAAAAAATTACATTTTAAAGGCCTTAATATATGACATATTATGTATTTAAAGCAATAGAATACTCATTTGATTTATCAGACTTATCAAAATTATTTAAAAGTCAAATTTATATGAGCCTGTGCCAAAAAATGGAGGTTTTCCAATGAAGGGGGGCCTTACATGAAGATGTATTATTTTCCAGCAATTTTAAATTTGTGGAGTTTTTTGGTTATAAATAATCCTTACATATGTATTAAATGTACTTTAAATGGAAAGAAAAATTACAAATAGCATACCATATTAGTATAAAAGGGTCTTAAGCCAAGTAAGACTGAAAATAATTTAGGGTCAATTTAGGCCGTAGCACATATTTACATTTAAAAATGCATACTGAAGCTATAGGAAATAAAAATTTGTGTCTTTTTTATAATTTCTATACTCAGGTTACATGATACAATAAATCTGAGCATAAAAGGACTCTTGCATTCAACTTTTTTTGCAGACAGTATGGTCTGATACAAAGATTTTTCATTTTTTAGTGAAAAACTTGCATGCAATTTTAGCCTCAGCAGGCTTATATTTGAACCACTTGCTATTTAACATAAGAAAAGAAAGATACTATGTGAAATGAAACAGGTACAAAAGACATTGTGAAGTGCTTTTAATACAAATTTAGTGAAATCTTTATTATGGACTTCAACTTTTATTTACCTAGGTCCTCACATTTAACTTGATCCAAACAGGCCGTTACACGAGGGTCATTTATACAACACATTTTGCACATATTGTCTGAGATAATCTTATTTTCTGTAGATTCAGAGTTCACAAATGAGTAATACAACTGGGTTAAAGCATAGAAACACAAATATTGACACAGGAAAACCTGTCACATAGAAAGTCAGAATGCCACTTATGCATCAAAATTGAAAAAGCTTTGAAATGCTTATTTTGACCATATAATGCCAAAATGGGTAATTTTTGCAGAATTTCTATCAAATAAAAGTTTAAATCCTTTAGTTTCATGCTATCTGACAAATTGACACCATTATATCATTCAGGGAAGTTGCCAAAGTACAGATTCTATATTTACTGATTTCGCCTCTTAGGTCCGAGTACACAGTTATTTCGTAGTGCATTTCTTTTAGACAATAAATGAAAATAAAAAAAATCCCACCTGCGCTTTCTCAATAATATTTTTACAGTGTGTTGTACTACTTTTGGGACAAATTATATCAAAATTATAGAAAACTTCATCGGCTCTAACTCAAAATATGGACAATTCTATGTTAAGGGGGTCTTGAAATCTTTTGACAGCTTCCGAAGTGCTAATTTTTAACCTTTTTCAGCTGGACCAAATCACTACTTTACTTTACAATTCATGACCCAAATTTTTTTACAGTGTAATTTCATCCCCCTACTTGCTATTTGAGGCATAAAACATGAAGGAATACATTTGGAAGGGGTACTAAAAAAATTGGCAAGCAACACACTGTCCACACTAGGGACTTTATTCGTGGACAACGAAAATCAAAGGACGATAACTGTGTACTCGGACCTAATAGGATAGAAAAATTTGGCCAATCTTAATAAAACTTGGTATGACTAAAGCTTAATAAATTATGAGACTGCTGACAAAGTTTCATGGCAATAGGATATATATTATAGACAATATGATAAATTCTATATTCAACTTCGCGTGTTAAATTTTGACGTTTAAATTGAAAAATTTCAACTATCAACATTTGGGGCTATAAAAATTAAAATATTGCAAAAAATTACATTTTAAAGGCCTTAATATATGACATATTATGTATTTAAAGCAATAGAATACTCATTTGATTTATCAGACTTATCAAAATTATTTAAAAGTCAAATTTATATGAGCCTGTGCCAAAAAATGGAGGTTTTCCAATGAAGGGGGGCCTTACATGAAGATGTATTATTTTCCAGCAATTTTAAATTTGTGGAGTTTTTTGGTTATAAATAATCCTTACATATGTATTAAATGTACTTTAAATGGAAAGAAAAATTACAAATAGCATACCATATTAGTATAAAAGGGTCTTAAGCCAAGTAAGACTGAAAATAATTTAGGGTCAATTTAGGCCGTAGCACATATTTACATTTAAAAATGCATACTGAAGCTATAGGAAATAAAAATTTGTGTCTTTTTTATAATTTCTATACTCAGGTTACATGATACAATAAATCTGAGCATAAAAGGACTCTTGCATTCAACTTTTTTTGCAGACAGTATGGTCTGATACAAAGATTTTTCATTTTTTAGTGAAAAACTTGCATGCAATTTTAGCCTCAGCAGGCTTATATTTGAACCACTTGCTATTTAACATAAGAAAAGAAAGATACTATGTGAAATGAAACAGGTACAAAAGACATTGTGAAGTGCTTTTAATACAAATTTAGTGAAATCTTTATTATGGACTTCAACTTTTATTTACCTAGGTCCTCACATTTAACTTGATCCAAACAGGCCGTTACACGAGGGTCATTTATACAACACATTTTGCACATATTGTCTGAGATAATCTTATTTTCTGTAGATTCAGAGTTCACAAATGAGTAATACAACTGGGTTAAAGCATAGAAACACAAATATTGACACAGGAAAACCTGTCACATAGAAAGTCAGAATGCCACTTATGCATCAAAATTGAAAAAGCTTTGAAATGCTTATTTTGACCATATAATGCCAAAATGGGTAATTTTTGCAGAATTTCTATCAAATAAAAGTTTAAATCCTTTAGTTTCATGCTATCTGACAAATTGACACCATTATATCATTCAGGGAAGTTGCCAAAGTACAGATTCTATATTTACTGATTTCGCCTCTTAGGTCCGAGTACACAGTTATTTCGTAGTGCATTTCTTTTAGACAATAAATGAAAATAAAAAAAATCCCACCTGCGCTTTCTCAATAATATTTTTACAGTGTGTTGTACTACTTTTGGGACAAATTATATCAAAATTATAGAAAACTTCATCGGCTCTAACTCAAAATATGGACAATTCTATGTTAAGGGGGTCTTGAAATCTTTTGACAGCTTCCGAAGTGCTAATTTTTAACCTTTTTCAGCTGGACCAAATCACTACTTTACTTTACAATTCATGACCCAAATTTTTTTACAGTGTAATTTCATCCCCCTACTTGCTATTTGAGGCATAAAACATGAAGGAATACATTTGGAAGGGGTACTAAAAAAATTGGCAAGCAACACACTGTCCACACTAGGGACTTTATTCGTGGACAACGAAAATCAAAGGACGATAACTGTGTACTCGGACCTAATAGGATAGAAAAATTTGGCCAATCTTAATAAAACTTGGTATGACTAAAGCTTA
This sequence comes from Mytilus californianus, assembly GCF_021869535.1. Classification (NCBI taxonomy): domain Eukaryota; kingdom Metazoa; phylum Mollusca; class Bivalvia; order Mytilida; family Mytilidae; genus Mytilus; species Mytilus californianus. The sequence continues at coordinate 4,631,834 of NW_026262581.1, forward strand.
ATAAATTATGAGACTGCTGACAAAGTTTCATGGCAATAGGATATATATTATAGACAATATGATAAATTCTATATTCAACTTCGCGTGTTAAATTTTGACGTTTAAATTGAAAAATTTCAACTATCAACATTTGGGGCTATAAAAATTAAAATATTGCAAAAAATTACATTTTAAAGGCCTTAATATATGACATATTATGTATTTAAAGCAATAGAATACTCATTTGATTTATCAGACTTATCAAAATTATTTAAAAGTCAAATTTATATGAGCCTGTGCCAAAAAATGGAGGTTTTCCAATGAAGGGGGGCCTTACATGAAGATGTATTATTTTCCAGCAATTTTAAATTTGTGGAGTTTTTTGGTTATAAATAATCCTTACATATGTATTAAATGTACTTTAAATGGAAAGAAAAATTACAAATAGCATACCATATTAGTATAAAAGGGTCTTAAGCCAAGTAAGACTGAAAATAATTTAGGGTCAATTTAGGCCGTAGCACATATTTACATTTAAAAATGCATACTGAAGCTATAGGAAATAAAAATTTGTGTCTTTTTTATAATTTCTATACTCAGGTTACATGATACAATAAATCTGAGCATAAAAGGACTCTTGCATTCAACTTTTTTTGCAGACAGTATGGTCTGATACAAAGATTTTTCATTTTTTAGTGAAAAACTTGCATGCAATTTTAGCCTCAGCAGGCTTATATTTGAACCACTTGCTATTTAACATAAGAAAAGAAAGATACTATGTGAAATGAAACAGGTACAAAAGACATTGTGAAGTGCTTTTAATACAAATTTAGTGAAATCTTTATTATGGACTTCAACTTTTATTTACCTAGGTCCTCACATTTAACTTGATCCAAACAGGCCGTTACACGAGGGTCATTTATACAACACATTTTGCACATATTGTCTGAGATAATCTTATTTTCTGTAGATTCAGAGTTCACAAATGAGTAATACAACTGGGTTAAAGCATAGAAACACAAATATTGACACAGGAAAACCTGTCACATAGAAAGTCAGAATGCCACTTATGCATCAAAATTGAAAAAGCTTTGAAATGCTTATTTTGACCATATAATGCCAAAATGGGTAATTTTTGCAGAATTTCTATCAAATAAAAGTTTAAATCCTTTAGTTTCATGCTATCTGACAAATTGACACCATTATATCATTCAGGGAAGTTGCCAAAGTACAGATTCTATATTTACTGATTTCGCCTAATAGGATAGAAAAATTTGGCCAATCTTAATAAAACTTGGTATGACTAAAGCTTAATAAATTATGAGACTGCTGACAAAGTTTCATGGCAATAGGATATATATTATAGACAATATGATAAATTCTATATTCAACTTCGCGTGTTAAATTTTGACGTTTAAATTGAAAAATTTCAACTATCAACATTTGGGGCTATAAAAATTAAAATATTGCAAAAAATTACATTTTAAAGGCCTTAATATATGACATATTATGTATTTAAAGCAATAGAATACTCATTTGATTTATCAGACTTATCAAAATTATTTAAAAGTCAAATTTATATGAGCCTGTGCCAAAAAATGGAGGTTTTCCAATGAAGGGGGGCCTTACATGAAGATGTATTATTTTCCAGCAATTTTAAATTTGTGGAGTTTTTTGGTTATAAATAATCCTTACATATGTATTAAATGTACTTTAAATGGAAAGAAAAATTACAAATAGCATACCATATTAGTATAAAAGGGTCTTAAGCCAAGTAAGACTGAAAATAATTTAGGGTCAATTTAGGCCGTAGCACATATTTACATTTAAAAATGCATACTGAAGCTATAGGAAATAAAAATTTGTGTCTTTTTTATAATTTCTATACTCAGGTTACATGATACAATAAATCTGAGCATAAAAGGACTCTTGCATTCAACTTTTTTTGCAGACAGTATGGTCTGATACAAAGATTTTTCATTTTTTAGTGAAAAACTTGCATGCAATTTTAGCCTCAGCAGGCTTATATTTGAACCACTTGCTATTTAACATAAGAAAAGAAAGATACTATGTGAAATGAAACAGGTACAAAAGACATTGTGAAGTGCTTTTAATACAAATTTAGTGAAATCTTTATTATGGACTTCAACTTTTATTTACCTAGGTCCTCACATTTAACTTGATCCAAACAGGCCGTTACACGAGGGTCATTTATACAACACATTTTGCACATATTGTCTGAGATAATCTTATTTTCTGTAGATTCAGAGTTCACAAATGAGTAATACAACTGGGTTAAAGCATAGAAACACAAATATTGACACAGGAAAACCTGTCACATAGAAAGTCAGAATGCCACTTATGCATCAAAATTGAAAAAGCTTTGAAATGCTTATTTTGACCATATAATGCCAAAATGGGTAATTTTTGCAGAATTTCTATCAAATAAAAGTTTAAATCCTTTAGTTTCATGCTATCTGACAAATTGACACCATTATATCATTCAGGGAAGTTGCCAAAGTACAGATTCTATATTTACTGATTTCGCCTCTTAGGTCCGAGTACACAGTTATTTCGTAGTGCATTTCTTTTAGACAATAAATGAAAATAAAAAAAATCCCACCTGCGCTTTCTCAATAATATTTTTACAGTGTGTTGTACTACTTTTGGGACAAATTATATCAAAATTATAGAAAACTTCATCGGCTCTAACTCAAAATATGGACAATTCTATGTTAAGGGGGTCTTGAAATCTTTTGACAGCTTCCGAAGTGCTAATTTTTAACCTTTTTCAGCTGGACCAAATCACTACTTTACTTTACAATTCATGACCCAAATTTTTTTACAGTGTAATTTCATCCCCCTACTTGCTATTTGAGGCATAAAACATGAAGGAATACATTTGGAAGGGGTACTAAAAAAATTGGCAAGCAACACACTGTCCACACTAGGGACTTTATTCGTGGACAACGAAAATCAAAGGACGATAACTGTGTACTCGGACCTAATAGGATAGAAAAATTTGGCCAATCTTAATAAAACTTGGTATGACTAAAGCTTAATAAATTATGAGACTGCTGACAAAGTTTCATGGCAATAGGATATATATTATAGACAATATGATAAATTCTATATTCAACTTCGCGTGTTAAATTTTGACGTTTAAATTGAAAAATTTCAACTATCAACATTTGGGGCTATAAAAATTAAAATATTGCAAAAAATTACATTTTAAAGGCCTTAATATATGACATATTATGTATTTAAAGCAATAGAATACTCATTTGATTTATCAGACTTATCAAAATTATTTAAAAGTCAAATTTATATGAGCCTGTGCCAAAAAATGGAGGTTTTCCAATGAAGGGGGGCCTTACATGAAGATGTATTATTTTCCAGCAATTTTAAATTTGTGGAGTTTTTTGGTTATAAATAATCCTTACATATGTATTAAATGTACTTTAAATGGAAAGAAAAATTACAAATAGCATACCATATTAGTATAAAAGGGTCTTAAGCCAAGTAAGACTGAAAATAATTTAGGGTCAATTTAGGCCGTAGCACATATTTACATTTAAAAATGCATACTGAAGCTATAGGAAATAAAAATTTGTGTCTTTTTTATAATTTCTATACTCAGGTTACATGATACAATAAATCTGAGCATAAAAGGACTCTTGCATTCAACTTTTTTTGCAGACAGTATGGTCTGATACAAAGATTTTTCATTTTTTAGTGAAAAACTTGCATGCAATTTTAGCCTCAGCAGGCTTATATTTGAACCACTTGCTATTTAACATAAGAAAAGAAAGATACTATGTGAAATGAAACAGGTACAAAAGACATTGTGAAGTGCTTTTAATACAAATTTAGTGAAATCTTTATTATGGACTTCAACTTTTATTTACCTAGGTCCTCACATTTAACTTGATCCAAACAGGCCGTTACACGAGGGTCATTTATACAACACATTTTGCACATATTGTCTGAGATAATCTTATTTTCTGTAGATTCAGAGTTCACAAATGAGTAATACAACTGGGTTAAAGCATAGAAACACAAATATTGACACAGGAAAACCTGTCACATAGAAAGTCAGAATGCCACTTATGCATCAAAATTGAAAAAGCTTTGAAATGCTTATTTTGACCATATAATGCCAAAATGGGTAATTTTTGCAGAATTTCTATCAAATAAAAGTTTAAATCCTTTAGTTTCATGCTATCTGACAAATTGACACCATTATATCATTCAGGGAAGTTGCCAAAGTACAGATTCTATATTTACTGATTTCGCCTAATAGGATAGAAAAATTTGGCCAATCTTAATAAAACTTGGTATGACTAAAGCTTAATAAATTATGAGACTGCTGACAAAGTTTCATGGCAATAGGATATATATTATAGACAATATGATAAATTCTATATTCAACTTCGCGTGTTAAATTTTGACGTTTAAATTGAAAAATTTCAACTATCAACATTTGGGGCTATAAAAATTAAAATATTGCAAAAAATTACATTTTAAAGGCCTTAATATATGACATATTATGTATTTAAAGCAATAGAATACTCATTTGATTTATCAGACTTATCAAAATTATTTAAAAGTCAAATTTATATGAGCCTGTGCCAAAAAATGGAGGTTTTCCAATGAAGGGGGGCCTTACATGAAGATGTATTATTTTCCAGCAATTTTAAATTTGTGGAGTTTTTTGGTTATAAATAATCCTTACATATGTATTAAATGTACTTTAAATGGAAAGAAAAATTACAAATAGCATACCATATTAGTATAAAAGGGTCTTAAGCCAAGTAAGACTGAAAATAATTTAGGGTCAATTTAGGCCGTAGCACATATTTACATTTAAAAATGCATACTGAAGCTATAGGAAATAAAAATTTGTGTCTTTTTTATAATTTCTATACTCAGGTTACATGATACAATAAATCTGAGCATAAAAGGACTCTTGCATTCAACTTTTTTTGCAGACAGTATGGTCTGATACAAAGATTTTTCATTTTTTAGTGAAAAACTTGCATGCAATTTTAGCCTCAGCAGGCTTATATTTGAACCACTTGCTATTTAACATAAGAAAAGAAAGATACTATGTGAAATGAAACAGGTACAAAAGACATTGTGAAGTGCTTTTAATACAAATTTAGTGAAATCTTTATTATGGACTTCAACTTTTATTTACCTAGGTCCTCACATTTAACTTGATCCAAACAGGCCGTTACACGAGGGTCATTTATACAACACATTTTGCACATATTGTCTGAGATAATCTTATTTTCTGTAGATTCAGAGTTCACAAATGAGTAATACAACTGGGTTAAAGCATAGAAACACAAATATTGACACAGGAAAACCTGTCACATAGAAAGTCAGAATGCCACTTATGCATCAAAATTGAAAAAGCTTTGAAATGCTTATTTTGACCATATAATGCCAAAATGGGTAATTTTTGCAGAATTTCTATCAAATAAAAGTTTAAATCCTTTAGTTTCATGCTATCTGACAAATTGACACCATTATATCATTCAGGGAAGTTGCCAAAGTACAGATTCTATATTTACTGATTTCGCCTCTTAGGTCCGAGTACACAGTTATTTCGTAGTGCATTTCTTTTAGACAATAAATGAAAATAAAAAAAATCCCACCTGCGCTTTCTCAATAATATTTTTACAGTGTGTTGTACTACTTTTGGGACAAATTATATCAAAATTATAGAAAACTTCATCGGCTCTAACTCAAAATATGGACAATTCTATGTTAAGGGGGTCTTGAAATCTTTTGACAGCTTCCGAAGTGCTAATTTTTAACCTTTTTCAGCTGGACCAAATCACTACTTTACTTTACAATTCATGACCCAAATTTTTTTACAGTGTAATTTCATCCCCCTACTTGCTATTTGAGGCATAAAACATGAAGGAATACATTTGGAAGGGGTACTAAAAAAATTGGCAAGCAACACACTGTCCACACTAGGGACTTTATTCGTGGACAACGAAAATCAAAGGACGATAACTGTGTACTCGGACCTAATAGGATAGAAAAATTTGGCCAATCTTAATAAAACTTGGTATGACTAAAGCTTAATAAATTATGAGACTGCTGACAAAGTTTCATGGCAATAGGATATATATTATAGACAATATGATAAATTCTATATTCAACTTCGCGTGTTAAATTTTGACGTTTAAATTGAAAAATTTCAACTATCAACATTTGGGGCTATAAAAATTAAAATATTGCAAAAAATTACATTTTAAAGGCCTTAATATATGACATATTATGTATTTAAAGCAATAGAATACTCATTTGATTTATCAGACTTATCAAAATTATTTAAAAGTCAAATTTATATGAGCCTGTGCCAAAAAATGGAGGTTTTCCAATGAAGGGGGGCCTTACATGAAGATGTATTATTTTCCAGCAATTTTAAATTTGTGGAGTTTTTTGGTTATAAATAATCCTTACATATGTATTAAATGTACTTTAAATGGAAAGAAAAATTACAAATAGCATACCATATTAGTATAAAAGGGTCTTAAGCCAAGTAAGACTGAAAATAATTTAGGGTCAATTTAGGCCGTAGCACATATTTACATTTAAAAATGCATACTGAAGCTATAGGAAATAAAAATTTGTGTCTTTTTTATAATTTCTATACTCAGGTTACATGATACAATAAATCTGAGCATAAAAGGACTCTTGCATTCAACTTTTTTTGCAGACAGTATGGTCTGATACAAAGATTTTTCATTTTTTAGTGAAAAACTTGCATGCAATTTTAGCCTCAGCAGGCTTATATTTGAACCACTTGCTATTTAACATAAGAAAAGAAAGATACTATGTGAAATGAAACAGGTACAAAAGACATTGTGAAGTGCTTTTAATACAAATTTAGTGAAATCTTTATTATGGACTTCAACTTTTATTTACCTAGGTCCTCACATTTAACTTGATCCAAACAGGCCGTTACACGAGGGTCATTTATACAACACATTTTGCACATATTGTCTGAGATAATCTTATTTTCTGTAGATTCAGAGTTCACAAATGAGTAATACAACTGGGTTAAAGCATAGAAACACAAATATTGACACAGGAAAACCTGTCACATAGAAAGTCAGAATGCCACTTATGCATCAAAATTGAAAAAGCTTTGAAATGCTTATTTTGACCATATAATGCCAAAATGGGTAATTTTTGCAGAATTTCTATCAAATAAAAGTTTAAATCCTTTAGTTTCATGCTATCTGACAAATTGACACCATTATATCATTCAGGGAAGTTGCCAAAGTACAGATTCTATATTTACTGATTTCGCCTCTTAGGTCCGAGTACACAGTTATTTCGTAGTGCATTTCTTTTAGACAATAAATGAAAATAAAAAAAATCCCACCTGCGCTTTCTCAATAATATTTTTACAGTGTGTTGTACTACTTTTGGGACAAATTATATCAAAATTATAGAAAACTTCATCGGCTCTAACTCAAAATATGGACAATTCTATGTTAAGGGGGTCTTGAAATCTTTTGACAGCTTCCGAAGTGCTAATTTTTAACCTTTTTCAGCTGGACCAAATCACTACTTTACTTTACAATTCATGACCCAAATTTTTTTACAGTGTAATTTCATCCCCCTACTTGCTATTTGAGGCATAAAACATGAAGGAATACATTTGGAAGGGGTACTAAAAAAATTGGCAAGCAACACACTGTCCACACTAGGGACTTTATTCGTGGACAACGAAAATCAAAGGACGATAACTGTGTACTCGGACCTAATAGGATAGAAAAATTTGGCCAATCTTAATAAAACTTGGTATGACTAAAGCTTAATAAATTATGAGACTGCTGACAAAGTTTCATGGCAATAGGATATATATTATAGACAATATGATAAATTCTATATTCAACTTCGCGTGTTAAATTTTGACGTTTAAATTGAAAAATTTCAACTATCAACATTTGGGGCTATAAAAATTAAAATATTGCAAAAAATTACATTTTAAAGGCCTTAATATATGACATATTATGTATTTAAAGCAATAGAATACTCATTTGATTTATCAGACTTATCAAAATTATTTAAAAGTCAAATTTATATGAGCCTGTGCCAAAAAATGGAGGTTTTCCAATGAAGGGGGGCCTTACATGAAGATGTATTATTTTCCAGCAATTTTAAATTTGTGGAGTTTTTTGGTTATAAATAATCCTTACATATGTATTAAATGTACTTTAAATGGAAAGAAAAATTACAAATAGCATACCATATTAGTATAAAAGGGTCTTAAGCCAAGTAAGACTGAAAATAATTTAGGGTCAATTTAGGCCGTAGCACATATTTACATTTAAAAATGCATACTGAAGCTATAGGAAATAAAAATTTGTGTCTTTTTTATAATTTCTATACTCAGGTTACATGATACAATAAATCTGAGCATAAAAGGACTCTTGCATTCAACTTTTTTTGCAGACAGTATGGTCTGATACAAAGATTTTTCATTTTTTAGTGAAAAACTTGCATGCAATTTTAGCCTCAGCAGGCTTATATTTGAACCACTTGCTATTTAACATAAGAAAAGAAAGATACTATGTGAAATGAAACAGGTACAAAAGACATTGTGAAGTGCTTTTAATACAAATTTAGTGAAATCTTTATTATGGACTTCAACTTTTATTTACCTAGGTCCTCACATTTAACTTGATCCAAACAGGCCGTTACACGAGGGTCATTTATACAACACATTTTGCACATATTGTCTGAGATAATCTTATTTTCTGTAGATTCAGAGTTCACAAATGAGTAATACAACTGGGTTAAAGCATAGAAACACAAATATTGACACAGGAAAACCTGTCACATAGAAAGTCAGAATGCCACTTATGCATCAAAATTGAAAAAGCTTTGAAATGCTTATTTTGACCATATAATGCCAAAATGGGTAATTTTTGCAGAATTTCTATCAAATAAAAGTTTAAATCCTTTAGTTTCATGCTATCTGACAAATTGACACCATTATATCATTCAGGGAAGTTGCCAAAGTACAGATTCTATATTTACTGATTTCGCCTCTTAGGTCCGAGTACACAGTTATTTCGTAGTGCATTTCTTTTAGACAATAAATGAAAATAAAAAAAATCCCACCTGCGCTTTCTCAATAATATTTTTACAGTGTGTTGTACTACTTTTGGGACAAATTATATCAAAATTATAGAAAACTTCATCGGCTCTAACTCAAAATATGGACAATTCTATGTTAAGGGGGTCTTGAAATCTTTTGACAGCTTCCGAAGTGCTAATTTTTAACCTTTTTCAGCTGGACCAAATCACTACTTTACTTTACAATTCATGACCCAAATTTTTTTACAGTGTAATTTCATCCCCCTACTTGCTATTTGAGGCATAAAACATGAAGGAATACATTTGGAAGGGGTACTAAAAAAATTGGCAAGCAACACACTGTCCACACTAGGGACTTTATTCGTGGACAACGAAAATCAAAGGACGATAACTGTGTACTCGGACCTAATAGGATAGAAAAATTTGGCCAATCTTAATAAAACTTGGTATGACTAAAGCTTAATAAATTATGAGACTGCTGACAAAGTTTCATGGCAATAGGATATATATTATAGACAATATGATAAATTCTATATTCAACTTCGCGTGTTAAATTTTGACGTTTAAATTGAAAAATTTCAACTATCAACATTTGGGGCTATAAAAATTAAAATATTGCAAAAAATTACATTTTAAAGGCCTTAATATATGACATATTATGTATTTAAAGCAATAGAATACTCATTTGATTTATCAGACTTATCAAAATTATTTAAAAGTCAAATTTATATGAGCCTGTGCCAAAAAATGGAGGTTTTCCAATGAAGGGGGGCCTTACATGAAGATGTATTATTTTCCAGCAATTTTAAATTTGTGGAGTTTTTTGGTTATAAATAATCCTTACATATGTATTAAATGTACTTTAAATGGAAAGAAAAATTACAAATAGCATACCATATTAGTATAAAAGGGTCTTAAGCCAAGTAAGACTGAAAATAATTTAGGGTCAATTTAGGCCGTAGCACATATTTACATTTAAAAATGCATACTGAAGCTATAGGAAATAAAAATTTGTGTCTTTTTTATAATTTCTATACTCAGGTTACATGATACAATAAATCTGAGCATAAAAGGACTCTTGCATTCAACTTTTTTTGCAGACAGTATGGTCTGATACAAAGATTTTTCATTTTTTAGTGAAAAACTTGCATGCAATTTTAGCCTCAGCAGGCTTATATTTGAACCACTTGCTATTTAACATAAGAAAAGAAAGATACTATGTGAAATGAAACAGGTACAAAAGACATTGTGAAGTGCTTTTAATACAAATTTAGTGAAATCTTTATTATGGACTTCAACTTTTATTTACCTAGGTCCTCACATTTAACTTGATCCAAACAGGCCGTTACACGAGGGTCATTTATACAACACATTTTGCACATATTGTCTGAGATAATCTTATTTTCTGTAGATTCAGAGTTCACAAATGAGTAATACAACTGGGTTAAAGCATAGAAACACAAATATTGACACAGGAAAACCTGTCACATAGAAAGTCAGAATGCCACTTATGCATCAAAATTGAAAAAGCTTTGAAATGCTTATTTTGACCATATAATGCCAAAATGGGTAATTTTTGCAGAATTTCTATCAAATAAAAGTTTAAATCCTTTAGTTTCATGCTATCTGACAAATTGACACCATTATATCATTCAGGGAAGTTGCCAAAGTACAGATTCTATATTTACTGATTTCGCCTCTTTAATAGGATAGAAAAATTTGGCCAATCTTAATAAAACTTGGTATGACTAAAGCTTAATAAATTATGAGACTGCTGACAAAGTTTCATGGCAATAGGATATATATTATAGACAATATGATAAATTCTATATTCAACTTCGCGTGTTAAATTTTGACGTTTAAATTGAAAAATTTCAACTATCAACATTTGGGGCTATAAAAATTAAAATATTGCAAAAAATTACATTTTAAAGGCCTTAATATATGACATATTATGTATTTAAAGCAATAGAATACTCATTTGATTTATCAGACTTATCAAAATTATTTAAAAGTCAAATTTATATGAGCCTGTGCCAAAAAATGGAGGTTTTCCAATGAAGGGGGGCCTTACATGAAGATGTATTATTTTCCAGCAATTTTAAATTTGTGGAGTTTTTTGGTTATAAATAATCCTTACATATGTATTAAATGTACTTTAAATGGAAAGAAAAATTACAAATAGCATACCATATTAGTATAAAAGGGTCTTAAGCCAAGTAAGACTGAAAATAATTTAGGGTCAATTTAGGCCGTAGCACATATTTACATTTAAAAATGCATACTGAAGCTATAGGAAATAAAAATTTGTGTCTTTTTTATAATTTCTATACTCAGGTTACATGATACAATAAATCTGAGCATAAAAGGACTCTTGCATTCAACTTTTTTTGCAGACAGTATGGTCTGATACAAAGATTTTTCATTTTTTAGTGAAAAACTTGCATGCAATTTTAGCCTCAGCAGGCTTATATTTGAACCACTTGCTATTTAACATAAGAAAAGAAAGATACTATGTGAAATGAAACAGGTACAAAAGACATTGTGAAGTGCTTTTAATACAAATTTAGTGAAATCTTTATTATGGACTTCAACTTTTATTTACCTAGGTCCTCACATTTAACTTGATCCAAACAGGCCGTTACACGAGGGTCATTTATACAACACATTTTGCACATATTGTCTGAGATAATCTTATTTTCTGTAGATTCAGAGTTCACAAATGAGTAATACAACTGGGTTAAAGCATAGAAACACAAATATTGACACAGGAAAACCTGTCACATAGAAAGTCAGAATGCCACTTATGCATCAAAATTGAAAAAGCTTTGAAATGCTTATTTTGACCATATAATGCCAAAATGGGTAATTTTTGCAGAATTTCTATCAAATAAAAGTTTAAATCCTTTAGTTTCATGCTATCTGACAAATTGACACCATTATATCATTCAGGGAAGTTGCCAAAGTACAGATTCTATATTTACTGATTTCGCCTCTTAGGTCCGAGTACACAGTTATTTCGTAGTGCATTTCTTTTAGACAATAAATGAAAATAAAAAAAATCCCACCTGCGCTTTCTCAATAATATTTTTACAGTGTGTTGTACTACTTTTGGGACAAATTATATCAAAATTATAGAAAACTTCATCGGCTCTAACTCAAAATATGGACAATTCTATGTTAAGGGGGTCTTGAAATCTTTTGACAGCTTCCGAAGTGCTAATTTTTAACCTTTTTCAGCTGGACCAAATCACTACTTTACTTTACAATTCATGACCCAAATTTTTTTACAGTGTAATTTCATCCCCCTACTTGCTATTTGAGGCATAAAACATGAAGGAATACATTTGGAAGGGGTACTAAAAAAATTGGCAAGCAACACACTGTCCACACTAGGGACTTTATTCGTGGACAACGAAAATCAAAGGACGATAACTGTGTACTCGGACCTAATAGGATAGAAAAATTTGGCCAATCTTAATAAAACTTGGTATGACTAAAGCTTAATAAATTATGAGACTGCTGACAAAGTTTCATGGCAATAGGATATATATTATAGACAATATGATAAATTCTATATTCAACTTCGCGTGTTAAATTTTGACGTTTAAATTGAAAAATTTCAACTATCAACATTTGGGGCTATAAAAATTAAAATATTGCAAAAAATTACATTTTAAAGGCCTTAATATATGACATATTATGTATTTAAAGCAATAGAATACTCATTTGATTTATCAGACTTATCAAAATTATTTAAAAGTCAAATTTATATGAGCCTGTGCCAAAAAATGGAGGTTTTCCAATGAAGGGGGGCCTTACATGAAGATGTATTATTTTCCAGCAATTTTAAATTTGTGGAGTTTTTTGGTTATAAATAATCCTTACATATGTATTAAATGTACTTTAAATGGAAAGAAAAATTACAAATAGCATACCATATTAGTATAAAAGGGTCTTAAGCCAAGTAAGACTGAAAATAATTTAGGGTCAATTTAGGCCGTAGCACATATTTACATTTAAAAATGCATACTGAAGCTATAGGAAATAAAAATTTGTGTCTTTTTTATAATTTCTATACTCAGGTTACATGATACAATAAATCTGAGCATAAAAGGACTCTTGCATTCAACTTTTTTTGCAGACAGTATGGTCTGATACAAAGATTTTTCATTTTTTAGTGAAAAACTTGCATGCAATTTTAGCCTCAGCAGGCTTATATTTGAACCACTTGCTATTTAACATAAGAAAAGAAAGATACTATGTGAAATGAAACAGGTACAAAAGACATTGTGAAGTGCTTTTAATACAAATTTAGTGAAATCTTTATTATGGACTTCAACTTTTATTTACCTAGGTCCTCACATTTAACTTGATCCAAACAGGCCGTTACACGAGGGTCATTTATACAACACATTTTGCACATATTGTCTGAGATAATCTTATTTTCTGTAGATTCAGAGTTCACAAATGAGTAATACAACTGGGTTAAAGCATAGAAACACAAATATTGACACAGGAAAACCTGTCACATAGAAAGTCAGAATACCACTTATGCATCAAAATTGAAAAAGCTTTGAAATGCTTATTTTGACCATATAATGCCAAAATGGGTAATTTTTGCAGAATTTCTATCAAATAAAAGTTTAAATCCTTTAGTTTCATGCTATCTGACAAATTGACACCATTATATCATTCAGGGAAGTTGCCAAAGTACAGATTCTATATTTACTGATTTCGCCTCTTAGGTCCGAGTACACAGTTATTTCGTAGTGCATTTCTTTTAGACAATAAATGAAAATAAAAAAAATCCCACCTGCGCTTTCTCAATAATATTTTTACAGTGTGTTGTACTACTTTTGGGACAAATTATATCAAAATTATAGAAAACTTCATCGGCTCTAACTCAAAATATGGACAATTCTATGTTAAGGGGGTCTTGAAATCTTTTGACAGCTTCCGAAGTGCTAATTTTTAACCTTTTTCAGCTGGACCAAATCACTACTTTACTTTACAATTCATGACCCAAATTTTTTTACAGTGTAATTTCATCCCCCTACTTGCTATTTGAGGCATAAAACATGAAGGAATACATTTGGAAGGGGTACTAAAAAAATTGGCAAGCAACACACTGTCCACACTAGGGACTTTATTCGTGGACAACGAAAATCAAAGGACGATAACTGTGTACTCGGACCTAATAGGATAGAAAAATTTGGCCAATCTTAATAAAACTTGGTATGACTAAAGCTTAATAAATTATGAGACTGCTGACAAAGTTTCATGGCAATAGGATATATATTATAGACAATATGATAAATTCTATATTCAACTTCGCGTGTTAAATTTTGACGTTTAAATTGAAAAATTTCAACTATCAACATTTGGGGCTATAAAAATTAAAATATTGCAAAAAATTACATTTTAAAGGCCTTAATATATGACATATTATGTATTTAAAGCAATAGAATACTCATTTGATTTATCAGACTTATCAAAATTATTTAAAAGTCAAATTTATATGAGCCTGTGCCAAAAAATGGAGGTTTTCCAATGAAGGGGGGCCTTACATGAAGATGTATTATTTTCCAGCAATTTTAAATTTGTGGAGTTTTTTGGTTATAAATAATCCTTACATATGTATTAAATGTACTTTAAATGGAAAGAAAAATTACAAATAGCATACCATATTAGTATAAAAGGGTCTTAAGCCAAGTAAGACTGAAAATAATTTAGGGTCAATTTAGGCCGTAGCACATATTTACATTTAAAAATGCATACTGAAGCTATAGGAAATAAAAATTTGTGTCTTTTTTATAATTTCTATACTCAGGTTACATGATACAATAAATCTGAGCATAAAAGGACTCTTGCATTCAACTTTTTTTGCAGACAGTATGGTCTGATACAAAGATTTTTCATTTTTTAGTGAAAAACTTGCATGCAATTTTAGCCTCAGCAGGCTTATATTTGAACCACTTGCTATTTAACATAAGAAAAGAAAGATACTATGTGAAATGAAACAGGTACAAAAGACATTGTGAAGTGCTTTTAATACAAATTTAGTGAAATCTTTATTATGGACTTCAACTTTTATTTACCTAGGTCCTCACATTTAACTTGATCCAAACAGGCCGTTACACGAGGGTCATTTATACAACACATTTTGCACATATTGTCTGAGATAATCTTATTTTCTGTAGATTCAGAGTTCACAAATGAGTAATACAACTGGGTTAAAGCATAGAAACACAAATATTGACACAGGAAAACCTGTCACATAGAAAGTCAGAATGCCACTTATGCATCAAAATTGAAAAAGCTTTGAAATGCTTATTTTGACCATATAATGCCAAAATGGGTAATTTTTGCAGAATTTCTATCAAATAAAAGTTTAAATCCTTTAGTTTCATGCTATCTGACAAATTGACACCATTATATCATTCAGGGAAGTTGCCAAAGTACAGATTCTATATTTACTGATTTCGCCTCTTAGGTCCGAGTACACAGTTATTTCGTAGTGCATTTCTTTTAGACAATAAATGAAAATAAAAAAAATCCCACCTGCGCTTTCTCAATAATATTTTTACAGTGTGTTGTACTACTTTTGGGACAAATTATATCAAAATTATAGAAAACTTCATCGGCTTTAACTCAAAATATGGACAATTCTATGTTAAGGGGGTCTTGAAATCTTTTGACAGCTTCCGAAGTGCTAATTTTTAACCTTTTTCAGCTGGACCAAATCACTACTTTACTTTACAATTCATGACCCAAATTTTTTTACAGTGTAATTTCATCCCCCTACTTGCTATTTGAGGCATAAAACATGAAGGAATACATTTGGAAGGGGTACTAAAAAAATTGGCAAGCAACACACTGTCTACACTAGGGACTTTATTCGTGGACAACGAAAATCAAAGGACGATAACTGTGTACTCGGACCTAATAGGATAGAAAAATTTGGCCAATCTTAATAAAACTTGGTATGACTAAAGCTTAATAAATTATGAGACTGCTGACAAAGTTTCATGGCAATAGGATATATATTATAGACAATATGATAAATTCTATATTCAACTTCGCGTGTTAAATTTTGACGTTTAAATTGAAAAATTTCAACTATCAACATTTGGGGCTATAAAAATTAAAATATTGCAAAAAATTACATTTTAAAGGCCTTAATATATGACATATTATGTATTTAAAGCAATAGAATACTCATTTGATTTATCAGACTTATCAAAATTATTTAAAAGTCAAATTTATATGAGCCTGTGCCAAAAAATGGAGGTTTTCCAATGAAGGGGGGCCTTACATGAAGATGTATTATTTTCCAGCAATTTTAAATTTGTGGAGTTTTTTGGTTATAAATAATCCTTACATATGTATTAAATGTACTTTAAATGGAAAGAAAAATTACAAATAGCATACCATATTAGTATAAAAGGGTCTTAAGCCAAGTAAGACTGAAAATAATTTAGGGTCAATTTAGGCCGTAGCACATATTTACATTTAAAAATGCATACTGAAGCTATAGGAAATAAAAATTTGTGTCTTTTTTATAATTTCTATACTCAGGTTACATGATACAATAAATCTGAGCATAAAAGGACTCTTGCATTCAACTTTTTTTGCAGACAGTATGGTCTGATACAAAGATTTTTCATTTTTTAGTGAAAAACTTGCATGCAATTTTAGCCTCAGCAGGCTTATATTTGAACCACTTGCTATTTAACATAAGAAAAGAAAGATACTATGTGAAATGAAACAGGTACAAAAGACATTGTGAAGTGCTTTTAATACAAATTTAGTGAAATCTTTATTATGGACTTCAACTTTTATTTACCTAGGTCCTCACATTTAACTTGATCCAAACAGGCCGTTACACGAGGGTCATTTATACAACACATTTTGCACATATTGTCTGAGATAATCTTATTTTCTGTAGATTCAGAGTTCACAAATGAGTAATACAACTGGGTTAAAGCATAGAAACACAAATATTGACACAGGAAAACCTGTCACATAGAAAGTCAGAATGCCACTTATGCATCAAAATTGAAAAAGCTTTGAAATGCTTATTTTGACCATATAATGCCAAAATGGGTAATTTTTGCAGAATTTCTATCAAATAAAAGTTTAAATCCTTTAGTTTCATGCTATCTGACAAATTGACACCATTATATCATTCAGGGAAGTTGCCAAAGTACAGATTCTATATTTACTGATTTCGCCTCTTAGGTCCGAGTACACAGTTATTTCGTAGTGCATTTCTTTTAGACAATAAATGAAAATAAAAAAAATCCCACCTGCGCTTTCTCAATAATATTTTTACAGTGTGTTGTACTACTTTTGGGACAAATTATATCAAAATTATAGAAAACTTCATCGGCTCTAACTCAAAATATGGACAATTCTATGTTAAGGGGGTCTTGAAATCTTTTGACAGCTTCCGAAGTGCTAATTTTTAACCTTTTTCAGCTGGACCAAATCACTACTTTACTTTACAATTCATGACCCAAATTTTTTTACAGTGTAATTTCATCCCCCTACTTGCTATTTGAGGCATAAAACATGAAGGAATACATTTGGAAGGGGTACTAAAAAAATTGGCAAGCAACACACTGTCCACACTAGGGACTTTATTCGTGGACAACGAAAATCAAAGGACGATAACTGTGTACTCGGACCTAATAGGATAGAAAAATTTGGCCAATCTTAATAAAACTTGGTATGACTAAAGCTTAATAAATTATGAGACTGCTGACAAAGTTTCATGGCAATAGGATATATATTATAGACAATATGATAAATTCTATATTCAACTTCGCGTGTTAAATTTTGACGTTTAAATTGAAAAATTTCAACTATCAACATTTGGGGCTATAAAAATTAAAATATTGCAAAAAATTACATTTTAAAGGCCTTAATATATGACATATTATGTATTTAAAGCAATAGAATACTCATTTGATTTATCAGACTTATCAAAATTATTTAAAAGTCAAATTTATATGAGCCTGTGCCAAAAAATGGAGGTTTTCCAATGAAGGGGGGCCTTACATGAAGATGTATTATTTTCCAGCAATTTTAAATTTGTGGAGTTTTTTGGTTATAAATAATCCTTACATATGTATTAAATGTACTTTAAATGGAAAGAAAAATTACAAATAGCATACCATATTAGTATAAAAGGGTCTTAAGCCAAGTAAGACTGAAAATAATTTAGGGTCAATTTAGGCCGTAGCACATATTTACATTTAAAAATGCATACTGAAGCTATAGGAAATAAAAATTTGTGTCTTTTTTATAATTTCTATACTCAGGTTACATGATACAATAAATCTGAGCATAAAAGGACTCTTGCATTCAACTTTTTTTGCAGACAGTATGGTCTGATACAAAGATTTTTCATTTTTTAGTGAAAAACTTGCATGCAATTTTAGCCTCAGCAGGCTTATATTTGAACCACTTGCTATTTAACATAAGAAAAGAAAGATACTATGTGAAATGAAACAGGTACAAAAGACATTGTGAAGTGCTTTTAATACAAATTTAGTGAAATCTTTATTATGGACTTCAACTTTTATTTACCTAGGTCCTCACATTTAACTTGATCCAAACAGGCCGTTACACGAGGGTCATTTATACAACACATTTTGCACATATTGTCTGAGATAATCTTATTTTCTGTAGATTCAGAGTTCACAAATGAGTAATACAACTGGGTTAAAGCATAGAAACACAAATATTGACACAGGAAAACCTGTCACATAGAAAGTCAGAATGCCACTTATGCATCAAAATTGAAAAAGCTTTGAAATGCTTATTTTGACCATATAATGCCAAAATGGGTAATTTTTGCAGAATTTCTATCAAATAAAAGTTTAAATCCTTTAGTTTCATGCTATCTGACAAATTGACACCATTATATCATTCAGGGAAGTTGCCAAAGTACAGATTCTATATTTACTGATTTCGCCTCTTAGGATAGAAAAATTTGGCCAATCTTAATAAAACTTGGTATGACTAAAGCTTAATAAATTATGAGACTGCTGACAAAGTTTCATGGCAATAGGATATATATTATAGACAATATGATAAATTCTATATTCAACTTCGCGTGTTAAATTTTGACGTTTAAATTGAAAAATTTCAACTATCAACATTTGGGGCTATAAAAATTAAAATATTGCAAAAAATTACATTTTAAAGGCCTTAATATATGACATATTATGTATTTAAAGCAATAGAATACTCATTTGATTTATCAGACTTATCAAAATTATTTAAAAGTCAAATTTATATGAGCCTGTGCCAAAAAATGGAGGTTTTCCAATGAAGGGGGGCCTTACATGAAGATGTATTATTTTCCAGCAATTTTAAATTTGTGGAGTTTTTTGGTTATAAATAATCCTTACATATGTATTAAATGTACTTTAAATGGAAAGAAAAATTACAAATAGCATACCATATTAGTATAAAAGGGTCTTAAGCCAAGTAAGACTGAAAATAATTTAGGGTCAATTTAGGCCGTAGCACATATTTACATTTAAAAATGCATACTGAAGCTATAGGAAATAAAAATTTGTGTCTTTTTTATAATTTCTATACTCAGGTTACATGATACAATAAATCTGAGCATAAAAGGACTCTTGCATTCAACTTTTTTTGCAGACAGTATGGTCTGATACAAAGATTTTTCATTTTTTAGTGAAAAACTTGCATGCAATTTTAGCCTCAGCAGGCTTATATTTGAACCACTTGCTATTTAACATAAGAAAAGAAAGATACTATGTGAAATGAAACAGGTACAAAAGACATTGTGAAGTGCTTTTAATACAAATTTAGTGAAATCTTTATTATGGACTTCAACTTTTATTTACCTAGGTCCTCACATTTAACTTGATCCAAACAGGCCGTTACACGAGGGTCATTTATACAACACATTTTGCACATATTGTCTGAGATAATCTTATTTTCTGTAGATTCAGAGTTCACAAATGAGTAATACAACTGGGTTAAAGCATAGAAACACAAATATTGACACAGGAAAACCTGTCACATAGAAAGTCAGAATGCCACTTATGCATCAAAATTGAAAAAGCTTTGAAATGCTTATTTTGACCATATAATGCCAAAATGGGTAATTTTTGCAGAATTTCTATCAAATAAAAGTTTAAATCCTTTAGTTTCATGCTATCTGACAAATTGACACCATTATATCATTCAGGGAAGTTGCCAAAGTACAGATTCTATATTTACTGATTTCGCCTCTTTAATAGGATAGAAAAATTTGGCCAATCTTAATAAAACTTGGTATGACTAAAGCTTAATAAATTATGAGACTGCTGACAAAGTTTCATGGCAATAGGATATATATTATAGACAATATGATAAATTCTATATTCAACTTCGCGTGTTAAATTTTGACGTTTAAATTGAAAAATTTCAACTATCAACATTTGGGGCTATAAAAATTAAAATATTGCAAAAAATTACATTTTAAAGGCCTTAATATATGACATATTATGTATTTAAAGCAATAGAATACTCATTTGATTTATCAGACTTATCAAAATTATTTAAAAGTCAAATTTATATGAGCCTGTGCCAAAAAATGGAGGTTTTCCAATGAAGGGGGGCCTTACATGAAGATGTATTATTTTCCAGCAATTTTAAATTTGTGGAGTTTTTTGGTTATAAATAATCCTTACATATGTATTAAATGTACTTTAAATGGAAAGAAAAATTACAAATAGCATACCATATTAGTATAAAAGGGTCTTAAGCCAAGTAAGACTGAAAATAATTTAGGGTCAATTTAGGCCGTAGCACATATTTACATTTAAAAATGCATACTGAAGCTATAGGAAATAAAAATTTGTGTCTTTTTTATAATTTCTATACTCAGGTTACATGATACAATAAATCTGAGCATAAAAGGACTCTTGCATTCAACTTTTTTTGCAGACAGTATGGTCTGATACAAAGATTTTTCATTTTTTAGTGAAAAACTTGCATGCAATTTTAGCCTCAGCAGGCTTATATTTGAACCACTTGCTATTTAACATAAGAAAAGAAAGATACTATGTGAAATGAAACAGGTACAAAAGACATTGTGAAGTGCTTTTAATACAAATTTAGTGAAATCTTTATTATGGACTTCAACTTTTATTTACCTAGGTCCTCACATTTAACTTGATCCAAACAGGCCGTTACACGAGGGTCATTTATACAACACATTTTGCACATATTGTCTGAGATAATCTTATTTTCTGTAGATTCAGAGTTCACAAATGAGTAATACAACTGGGTTAAAGCATAGAAACACAAATATTGACACAGGAAAACCTGTCACATAGAAAGTCAGAATGCCACTTATGCATCAAAATTGAAAAAGCTTTGAAATGCTTATTTTGACCATATAATGCCAAAATGGGTAATTTTTGCAGAATTTCTATCAAATAAAAGTTTAAATCCTTTAGTTTCATGCTATCTGACAAATTGACACCATTATATCATTCAGGGAAGTTGCCAAAGTACAGATTCTATATTTACTGATTTCGCCTCTTAGGTCCGAGTACACAGTTATTTCGTAGTGCATTTCTTTTAGACAATAAATGAAAATAAAAAAAATCCCACCTGCGCTTTCTCAATAATATTTTTACAGTGTGTTGTACTACTTTTGGGACAAATTATATCAAAATTATAGAAAACTTCATCGGCTCTAACTCAAAATATGGACAATTCTATGTTAAGGGGGTCTTGAAATCTTTTGACAGCTTCCGAAGTGCTAATTTTTAACCTTTTTCAGCTGGACCAAATCACTACTTTACTTTACAATTCATGACCCAAATTTTTTTACAGTGTAATTTCATCCCCCTACTTGCTATTTGAGGCATAAAACATGAAGGAATACATTTGGAAGGGGTACTAAAAAAATTGGCAAGCAACACACTGTCCACACTAGGGACTTTATTCGTGGACAACGAAAATCAAAGGACGATAACTGTGTACTCGGACCTAATAGGATAGAAAAATTTGGCCAATCTTAATAAAACTTGGTATGACTAAAGCTTAATAAATTATGAGACTGCTGACAAAGTTTCATGGCAATAGGATATATATTATAGACAATATGATAAATTCTATATTCAACTTCGCGTGTTAAATTTTGACGTTTAAATTGAAAAATTTCAACTATCAACATTTGGGGCTATAAAAATTAAAATATTGCAAAAAATTACATTTTAAAGGCCTTAATATATGACATATTATGTATTTAAAGCAATAGAATACTCATTTGATTTATCAGACTTATCAAAATTATTTAAAAGTCAAATTTATATGAGCCTGTGCCAAAAAATGGAGGTTTTCCAATGAAGGGGGGCCTTACATGAAGATGTATTATTTTCCAGCAATTTTAAATTTGTGGAGTTTTTTGGTTATAAATAATCCTTACATATGTATTAAATGTACTTTAAATGGAAAGAAAAATTACAAATAGCATACCATATTAGTATAAAAGGGTCTTAAGCCAAGTAAGACTGAAAATAATTTAGGGTCAATTTAGGCCGTAGCACATATTTACATTTAAAAATGCATACTGAAGCTATAGGAAATAAAAATTTGTGTCTTTTTTATAATTTCTATACTCAGGTTACATGATACAATAAATCTGAGCATAAAAGGACTCTTGCATTCAACTTTTTTTGCAGACAGTATGGTCTGATACAAAGATTTTTCATTTTTTAGTGAAAAACTTGCATGCAATTTTAGCCTCAGCAGGCTTATATTTGAACCACTTGCTATTTAACATAAGAAAAGAAAGATACTATGTGAAATGAAACAGGTACAAAAGACATTGTGAAGTGCTTTTAATACAAATTTAGTGAAATCTTTATTATGGACTTCAACTTTTATTTACCTAGGTCCTCACATTTAACTTGATCCAAACAGGCCGTTACACGAGGGTCATTTATACAACACATTTTGCACATATTGTCTGAGATAATCTTATTTTCTGTAGATTCAGAGTTCACAAATGAGTAATACAACTGGGTTAAAGCATAGAAACACAAATATTGACACAGGAAAACCTGTCACATAGAAAGTCAGAATGCCACTTATGCATCAAAATTGAAAAAGCTTTGAAATGCTTATTTTGACCATATAATGCCAAAATGGGTAATTTTTGCAGAATTTCTATCAAATAAAAGTTTAAATCCTTTAGTTTCATGCTATCTGACAAATTGACACCATTATATCATTCAGGGAAGTTGCCAAAGTACAGATTCTATATTTACTGATTTCGCCTAATAGGATAGAAAAATTTGGCCAATCTTAATAAAACTTGGTATGACTAAAGCTTAATAAATTATGAGACTGCTGACAAAGTTTCATGGCAATAGGATATATATTATAGACAATATGATAAATTCTATATTCAACTTCGCGTGTTAAATTTTGACGTTTAAATTGAAAAATTTCAACTATCAACATTTGGGGCTATAAAAATTAAAATATTGCAAAAAATTACATTTTAAAGGCCTTAATATATGACATATTATGTATTTAAAGCAATAGAATACTCATTTGATTTATCAGACTTATCAAAATTATTTAAAAGTCAAATTTATATGAGCCTGTGCCAAAAAATGGAGGTTTTCCAATGAAGGGGGGCCTTACATGAAGATGTATTATTTTCCAGCAATTTTAAATTTGTGGAGTTTTTTGGTTATAAATAATCCTTACATATGTATTAAATGTACTTTAAATGGAAAGAAAAATTACAAATAGCATACCATATTAGTATAAAAGGGTCTTAAGCCAAGTAAGACTGAAAATAATTTAGGGTCAATTTAGGCCGTAGCACATATTTACATTTAAAAATGCATACTGAAGCTATAGGAAATAAAAATTTGTGTCTTTTTTATAATTTCTATACTCAGGTTACATGATACAATAAATCTGAGCATAAAAGGACTCTTGCATTCAACTTTTTTTGCAGACAGTATGGTCTGATACAAAGATTTTTCATTTTTTAGTGAAAAACTTGCATGCAATTTTACTCAGCAGGCTTATATTTGAACCACTTGCTATTTAACATAAGAAAAGAAAGATACTATGTGAAATGAAACAGGTACAAAAGACATTGTGAAGTGCTTTTAATACAAATTTAGTGAAATCTTTATTATGGACTTCAACTTTTATTTACCTAGGTCCTCACATTTAACTTGATCCAAACAGGCCGTTACACGAGGGTCATTTATACAACACATTTTGCACATATTGTCTGAGATAATCTTATTTTCTGTAGATTCAGAGTTCACAAATGAGTAATACAACTGGGTTAAAGCATAGAAACACAAATATTGACACAGGAAAACCTGTCACATAGAAAGTCAGAATGCCACTTATGCATCAAAATTGAAAAAGCTTTGAAATGCTTATTTTGACCATATAATGCCAAAATGGGTAATTTTTGCAGAATTTCTATCAAATAAAAGTTTAAATCCTTTAGTTTCATGCTATCTGACAAATTGACACCATTATATCATTCAGGGAAGTTGCCAAAGTACAGATTCTATATTTACTGATTTCGCCTCTTAGGTCCGAGTACACAGTTATTTCGTAGTGCATTTCTTTTAGACAATAAATGAAAATAAAAAAAATCCCACCTGCGCTTTCTCAATAATAAATTTTTACAGTGTGTTGTACTACTTTTGGGACAAATTATATCAAAATTATAGAAAACTTCATCGGCTCTAACTCAAAATATGGACAATTCTATGTTAAGGGGGTCTTGAAATCTTTTGACAGCTTCCGAAGTGCTAATTTTTAACCTTTTTCAGCTGGACCAAATCACTACTTTACTTTACAATTCATGACCCAAATTTTTTTACAGTGTAATTTCATCCCCCTACTTGCTATTTGAGGCATAAAACATGAAGGAATACATTTGGAAGGGGTACTAAAAAAATTGGCAAGCAACACACTGTCCACACTAGGGACTTTATTCGTGGACAACGAAAATCAAAGGACGATAACTGTGTACTCGGACCTAATAGGATAGAAAAATTTGGCCAATCTTAATAAAACTTGGTATGACTAAAGCTTAATAAATTATGAGACTGCTGACAAAGTTTCATGGCAATAGGATATATATTATAGACAATATGATAAATTCTATATTCAACTTCGCGTGTTAAATTTTGACGTTTAAATTGAAAAATTTCAACTATCAACATTTGGGGCTATAAAAATTAAAATATTGCAAAAAATTACATTTTAAAGGCCTTAATATATGACATATTATGTATTTAAAGCAATAGAATACTCATTTGATTTATCAGACTTATCAAAATTATTTAAAAGTCAAATTTATATGAGCCTGTGCCAAAAAATGGAGGTTTTCCAATGAAGGGGGGCCTTACATGAAGATGTATTATTTTCCAGCAATTTTAAATTTGTGGAGTTTTTTGGTTATAAATAATCCTTACATATGTATTAAATGTACTTTAAATGGAAAGAAAAATTACAAATAGCATACCATATTAGTATAAAAGGGTCTTAAGCCAAGTAAGACTGAAAATAATTTAGGGTCAATTTAGGCCGTAGCACATATTTACATTTAAAAATGCATACTGAAGCTATAGGAAATAAAAATTTGTGTCTTTTTTATAATTTCTATACTCAGGTTACATGATACAATAAATCTGAGCATAAAAGGACTCTTGCATTCAACTTTTTTTGCAGACAGTATGGTCTGATACAAAGATTTTTCATTTTTTAGTGAAAAACTTGCATGCAATTTTAGCCTCAGCAGGCTTATATTTGAACCACTTGCTATTTAACATAAGAAAAGAAAGATACTATGTGAAATGAAACAGGTACAAAAGACATTGTGAAGTGCTTTTAATACAAATTTAGTGAAATCTTTATTATGGACTTCAACTTTTATTTACCTAGGTCCTCACATTTAACTTGATCCAAACAGGCCGTTACACGAGGGTCATTTATACAACACATTTTGCACATATTGTCTGAGATAATCTTATTTTCTGTAGATTCAGAGTTCACAAATGAGTAATACAACTGGGTTAAAGCATAGAAACACAAATATTGACACAGGAAAACCTGTCACATAGAAAGTCAGAATGCCACTTATGCATCAAAATTGAAAAAGCTTTGAAATGCTTATTTTGACCATATAATGCCAAAATGGGTAATTTTTGCAGAATTTCTATCAAATAAAAGTTTAAATCCTTTAGTTTCATGCTATCTGACAAATTGACACCATTATATCATTCAGGGAAGTTGCCAAAGTACAGATTCTATATTTACTGATTTCGCCTCTTAGGTCCGAGTACACAGTTATTTCGTAGTGCATTTCTTTTAGACAATAAATGAAAATAAAAAAAATCCCACCTGCGCTTTCTCAATAATATTTTTACAGTGTGTTGTACTACTTTTGGGACAAATTATATCAAAATTATAGAAAACTTCATCGGCTCTAACTCAAAATATGGACAATTCTATGTTAAGGGGGTCTTGAAATCTTTTGACAGCTTCCGAAGTGCTAATTTTTAACCTTTTTCAGCTGGACCAAATCACTACTTTACTTTACAATTCATGACCCAAATTTTTTTACAGTGTAATTTCATCCCCCTACTTGCTATTTGAGGCATAAAACATGAAGGAATACATTTGGAAGGGGTACTAAAAAAATTGGCAAGCAACACACTGTCCACACTAGGGACTTTATTCGTGGACAACGAAAATCAAAGGACGATAACTGTGTACTCGGACCTAATAGGATAGAAAAATTTGGCCAATCTTAATAAAACTTGGTATGACTAAAGCTTAATAAATTATGAGACTGCTGACAAAGTTTCATGGCAATAGGATATATATTATAGACAATATGATAAATTCTATATTCAACTTCGCGTGTTAAATTTTGACGTTTAAATTGAAAAATTTCAACTATCAACATTTGGGGCTATAAAAATTAAAATATTGCAAAAAATTACATTTTAAAGGCCTTAATATATGACATATTATGTATTTAAAGCAATAGAATACTCATTTGATTTATCAGACTTATCAAAATTATTTAAAAGTCAAATTTATATGAGCCTGTGCCAAAAAATGGAGGTTTTCCAATGAAGGGGGGCCTTACATGAAGATGTATTATTTTCCAGCAATTTTAAATTTGTGGAGTTTTTTGGTTATAAATAATCCTTACATATGTATTAAATGTACTTTAAATGGAAAGAAAAATTACAAATAGCATACCATATTAGTATAAAAGGGTCTTAAGCCAAGTAAGACTGAAAATAATTTAGGGTCAATTTAGGCCGTAGCACATATTTACATTTAAAAATGCATACTGAAGCTATAGGAAATAAAAATTTGTGTCTTTTTTATAATTTCTATACTCAGGTTACATGATACAATAAATCTGAGCATAAAAGGACTCTTGCATTCAACTTTTTTTGCAGACAGTATGGTCTGATACAAAGATTTTTCATTTTTTAGTGAAAAACTTGCATGCAATTTTAGCCTCAGCAGGCTTATATTTGAACCACTTGCTATTTAACATAAGAAAAGAAAGATACTATGTGAAATGAAACAGGTACAAAAGACATTGTGAAGTGCTTTTAATACAAATTTAGTGAAATCTTTATTATGGACTTCAACTTTTATTTACCTAGGTCCTCACATTTAACTTGATCCAAACAGGCCGTTACACGAGGGTCATTTATACAACACATTTTGCACATATTGTCTGAGATAATCTTATTTTCTGTAGATTCAGAGTTCACAAATGAGTAATACAACTGGGTTAAAGCATAGAAACACAAATATTGACACAGGAAAACCTGTCACATAGAAAGTCAGAATGCCACTTATGCATCAAAATTGAAAAAGCTTTGAAATGCTTATTTTGACCATATAATGCCAAAATGGGTAATTTTTGCAGAATTTCTATCAAATAAAAGTTTAAATCCTTTAGTTTCATGCTATCTGACAAATTGACACCATTATATCATTCAGGGAAGTTGCCAAAGTACAGATTCTATATTTACTGATTTCGCCTCTTAGGTCCGAGTACACAGTTATTTCGTAGTGCATTTCTTTTAGACAATAAATGAAAATAAAAAAAATCCCACCTGCGCTTTCTCAATAATATTTTTACAGTGTGTTGTACTACTTTTGGGACAAATTATATCAAAATTATAGAAAACTTCATCGGCTCTAACTCAAAATATGGACAATTCTATGTTAAGGGGGTCTTGAAATCTTTTGACAGCTTCCGAAGTGCTAATTTTTAACCTTTTTCAGCTGGACCAAATCACTACTTTACTTTACAATTCATGACCCAAATTTTTTTACAGTGTAATTTCATCCCCCTACTTGCTATTTGAGGCATAAAACATGAAGGAATACATTTGGAAGGGGTACTAAAAAAATTGGCAAGCAACACACTGTCCACACTAGGGACTTTATTCGTGGACAACGAAAATCAAAGGACGATAACTGTGTACTCGGACCTAATAGGATAGAAAAATTTGGCCAATCTTAATAAAACTTGGTATGACTAAAGCTTAATAAATTATGAGACTGCTGACAAAGTTTCATGGCAATAGGATATATATTATAGACAATATGATAAATTCTATATTCAACTTCGCGTGTTAAATTTTGACGTTTAAATTGAAAAATTTCAACTATCAACATTTGGGGCTATAAAAATTAAAATATTGCAAAAAATTACATTTTAAAGGCCTTAATATATGACATATTATGTATTTAAAGCAATAGAATACTCATTTGATTTATCAGACTTATCAAAATTATTTAAAAGTCAAATTTATATGAGCCTGTGCCAAAAAATGGAGGTTTTCCAATGAAGGGGGGCCTTACATGAAGATGTATTATTTTCCAGCAATTTTAAATTTGTGGAGTTTTTTGGTTATAAATAATCCTTACATATGTATTAAATGTACTTTAAATGGAAAGAAAAATTACAAATAGCATACCATATTAGTATAAAAGGGTCTTAAGCCAAGTAAGACTGAAAATAATTTAGGGTCAATTTAGGCCGTAGCACATATTTACATTTAAAAATGCATACTGAAGCTATAGGAAATAAAAATTTGTGTCTTTTTTATAATTTCTATACTCAGGTTACATGATACAATAAATCTGAGCATAAAAGGACTCTTGCATTCAACTTTTTTTGCAGACAGTATGGTCTGATACAAAGATTTTTCATTTTTTAGTGAAAAACTTGCATGCAATTTTAGCCTCAGCAGGCTTATATTTGAACCACTTGCTATTTAACATAAGAAAAGAAAGATACTATGTGAAATGAAACAGGTACAAAAGACATTGTGAAGTGCTTTTAATACAAATTTAGTGAAATCTTTATTATGGACTTCAACTTTTATTTACCTAGGTCCTCACATTTAACTTGATCCAAACAGGCCGTTACACGAGGGTCATTTATACAACACATTTTGCACATATTGTCTGAGATAATCTTATTTTCTGTAGATTCAGAGTTCACAAATGAGTAATACAACTGGGTTAAAGCATAGAAACACAAATATTGACACAGGAAAACCTGTCACATAGAAAGTCAGAATGCCACTTATGCATCAAAATTGAAAAAGCTTTGAAATGCTTATTTTGACCATATAATGCCAAAATGGGTAATTTTTGCAGAATTTCTATCAAATAAAAGTTTAAATCCTTTAGTTTCATGCTATCTGACAAATTGACACCATTATATCATTCAGGGAAGTTGCCAAAGTACAGATTCTATATTTACTGATTTCGCCTTAATAGGATAGAAAAATTTGGCCAATCTTAATAAAACTTGGTATGACTAAAGCTTAATAAATTATGAGACTGCTGACAAAGTTTCATGGCAATAGGATATATATTATAGACAATATGATAAATTCTATATTCAACTTCGCGTGTTAAATTTTGACGTTTAAATTGAAAAATTTCAACTATCAACATTTGGGGCTATAAAAATTAAAATATTGCAAAAAATTACATTTTAAAGGCCTTAATATATGACATATTATGTATTTAAAGCAATAGAATACTCATTTGATTTATCAGACTTATCAAAATTATTTAAAAGTCAAATTTATATGAGCCTGTGCCAAAAAATGGAGGTTTTCCAATGAAGGGGGGCCTTACATGAAGATGTATTATTTTCCAGCAATTTTAAATTTGTGGAGTTTTTTGGTTATAAATAATCCTTACATATGTATTAAATGTACTTTAAATGGAAAGAAAAATTACAAATAGCATACCATATTAGTATAAAAGGGTCTTAAGCCAAGTAAGACTGAAAATAATTTAGGGTCAATTTAGGCCGTAGCACATATTTACATTTAAAAATGCATACTGAAGCTATAGGAAATAAAAATTTGTGTCTTTTTTATAATTTCTATACTCAGGTTACATGATACAATAAATCTGAGCATAAAAGGACTCTTGCATTCAACTTTTTTTGCAGACAGTATGGTCTGATACAAAGATTTTTCATTTTTTAGTGAAAAACTTGCATGCAATTTTAGCCTCAGCAGGCTTATATTTGAACCACTTGCTATTTAACATAAGAAAAGAAAGATACTATGTGAAATGAAACAGGTACAAAAGACATTGTGAAGTGCTTTTAATACAAATTTAGTGAAATCTTTATTATGGACTTCAACTTTTATTTACCTAGGTCCTCACATTTAACTTGATCCAAACAGGCCGTTACACGAGGGTCATTTATACAACACATTTTGCACATATTGTCTGAGATAATCTTATTTTCTGTAGATTCAGAGTTCACAAATGAGTAATACAACTGGGTTAAAGCATAGAAACACAAATATTGACACAGGAAAACCTGTCACATAGAAAGTCAGAATGCCACTTATGCATCAAAATTGAAAAAGCTTTGAAATGCTTATTTTGACCATATAATGCCAAAATGGGTAATTTTTGCAGAATTTCTATCAAATAAAAGTTTAAATCCTTTAGTTTCATGCTATCTGACAAATTGACACCATTATATCATTCAGGGAAGTTGCCAAAGTACAGATTCTATATTTACTGATTTCGCCTCTTAGGTCCGAGTACACAGTTATTTCGTAGTGCATTTCTTTTAGACAATAAATGAAAATAAAAAAAATCCCACCTGCGCTTTCTCAATAATATTTTTACAGTGTGTTGTACTACTTTTGGGACAAATTATATCAAAATTATAGAAAACTTCATCGGCTCTAACTCAAAATATGGACAATTCTATGTTAAGGGGGTCTTGAAATCTTTTGACAGCTTCCGAAGTGCTAATTTTTAACCTTTTTCAGCTGGACCAAATCACTACTTTACTTTACAATTCATGACCCAAATTTTTTTACAGTGTAATTTCATCCCCCTACTTGCTATTTGAGGCATAAAACATGAAGGAATACATTTGGAAGGGGTACTAAAAAAATTGGCAAGCAACACACTGTCCACACTAGGGACTTTATTCGTGGACAACGAAAATCAAAGGACGATAACTGTGTACTCGGACCTAATAGGATAGAAAAATTTGGCCAATCTTAATAAAACTTGGTATGACTAAAGCTTAATAAATTATGAGACTGCTGACAAAGTTTCATGGCAATAGGATATATATTATAGACAATATGATAAATTCTATATTCAACTTCGCGTGTTAAATTTTGACGTTTAAATTGAAAAATTTCAACTATCAACATTTGGGGCTATAAAAATTAAAATATTGCAAAAAATTACATTTTAAAGGCCTTAATATATGACATATTATGTATTTAAAGCAATAGAATACTCATTTGATTTATCAGACTTATCAAAATTATTTAAAAGTCAAATTTATATGAGCCTGTGCCAAAAAATGGAGGTTTTCCAATGAAGGGGGGCCTTACATGAAGATGTATTATTTTCCAGCAATTTTAAATTTGTGGAGTTTTTTGGTTATAAATAATCCTTACATATGTATTAAATGTACTTTAAATGGAAAGAAAAATTACAAATAGCATACCATATTAGTATAAAAGGGTCTTAAGCCAAGTAAGACTGAAAATAATTTAGGGTCAATTTAGGCCGTAGCACATATTTACATTTAAAAATGCATACTGAAGCTATAGGAAATAAAAATTTGTGTCTTTTTTATAATTTCTATACTCAGGTTACATGATACAATAAATCTGAGCATAAAAGGACTCTTGCATTCAACTTTTTTTGCAGACAGTATGGTCTGATACAAAGATTTTTCATTTTTTAGTGAAAAACTTGCATGCAATTTTAGCCTCAGCAGGCTTATATTTGAACCACTTGCTATTTAACATAAGAAAAGAAAGATACTATGTGAAATGAAACAGGTACAAAAGACATTGTGAAGTGCTTTTAATACAAATTTAGTGAAATCTTTATTATGGACTTCAACTTTTATTTACCTAGGTCCTCACATTTAACTTGATCCAAACAGGCCGTTACACGAGGGTCATTTATACAACACATTTTGCACATATTGTCTGAGATAATCTTATTTTCTGTAGATTCAGAGTTCACAAATGAGTAATACAACTGGGTTAAAGCATAGAAACACAAATATTGACACAGGAAAACCTGTCACATAGAAAGTCAGAATGCCACTTATGCATCAAAATTGAAAAAGCTTTGAAATGCTTATTTTGACCATATAATGCCAAAATGGGTAATTTTTGCAGAATTTCTATCAAATAAAAGTTTAAATCCTTTAGTTTCATGCTATCTGACAAATTGACACCATTATATCATTCAGGGAAGTTGCCAAAGTACAGATTCTATATTTACTGATTTCGCCTCTTAGGTCCGAGTACACAGTTATTTCGTAGTGCATTTCTTTTAGACAATAAATGAAAATAAAAAAAATCCCACCTGCGCTTTCTCAATAATATTTTTACAGTGTGTTGTACTACTTTTGGGACAAATTATATCAAAATTATAGAAAACTTCATCGGCTCTAACTCAAAATATGGACAATTCTATGTTAAGGGGGTCTTGAAATCTTTTGACAGCTTCCGAAGTGCTAATTTTTAACCTTTTTCAGCTGGACCAAATCACTACTTTACTTTACAATTCATGACCCAAATTTTTTTACAGTGTAATTTCATCCCCCTACTTGCTATTTGAGGCATAAAACATGAAGGAATACATTTGGAAGGGGTACTAAAAAAATTGGCAAGCAACACACTGTCCACACTAGGGACTTTATTCGTGGACAACGAAAATCAAAGGACGATAACTGTGTACTCGGACCTATTTAATAGGATAGAAAAATTTGGCCAATCTTAATAAAACTTGGTATGACTAAAGCTTAATAAATTATGAGACTGCTGACAAAGTTTCATGGCAATAGGATATATATTATAGACAATATGATAAATTCTATATTCAACTTCGCGTGTTAAATTTTGACGTTTAAATTGAAAAATTTCAACTATCAACATTTGGGGCTATAAAAATTAAAATATTGCAAAAAATTACATTTTAAAGGCCTTAATATATGACATATTATGTATTTAAAGCAATAGAATACTCATTTGATTTATCAGACTTATCAAAATTATTTAAAAGTCAAATTTATATGAGCCTGTGCCAAAAAATGGAGGTTTTCCAATGAAGGGGGGCCTTACATGAAGATGTATTATTTTCCAGCAATTTTAAATTTGTGGAGTTTTTTGGTTATAAATAATCCTTACATATGTATTAAATGTACTTTAAATGGAAAGAAAAATTACAAATAGCATACCATATTAGTATAAAAGGGTCTTAAGCCAAGTAAGACTGAAAATAATTTAGGGTCAATTTAGGCCGTAGCACATATTTACATTTAAAAATGCATACTGAAGCTATAGGAAATAAAAATTTGTGTCTTTTTTATAATTTCTATACTCAGGTTACATGATACAATAAATCTGAGCATAAAAGGACTCTTGCATTCAACTTTTTTTGCAGACAGTATGGTCTGATACAAAGATTTTTCATTTTTTAGTGAAAAACTTGCATGCAATTTTAGCCTCAGCAGGCTTATATTTGAACCACTTGCTATTTAACATAAGAAAAGAAAGATACTATGTGAAATGAAACAGGTACAAAAGACATTGTGAAGTGCTTTTAATACAAATTTAGTGAAATCTTTATTATGGACTTCAACTTTTATTTACCTAGGTCCTCACATTTAACTTGATCCAAACAGGCCGTTACACGAGGGTCATTTATACAACACATTTTGCACATATTGTCTGAGATAATCTTATTTTCTGTAGATTCAGAGTTCACAAATGAGTAATACAACTGGGTTAAAGCATAGAAACACAAATATTGACACAGGAAAACCTGTCACATAGAAAGTCAGAATGCCACTTATGCATCAAAATTGAAAAAGCTTTGAAATGCTTATTTTGACCATATAATGCCAAAATGGGTAATTTTTGCAGAATTTCTATCAAATAAAAGTTTAAATCCTTTAGTTTCATGCTATCTGACAAATTGACACCATTATATCATTCAGGGAAGTTGCCAAAGTACAGATTCTATATTTACTGATTTCGCCTCTTAGGTCCGAGTACACAGTTATTTCGTAGTGCATTTCTTTTAGACAATAAATGAAAATAAAAAAAATCCCACCTGCGCTTTCTCAATAATATTTTTACAGTGTGTTGTACTACTTTTGGGACAAATTATATCAAAATTATAGAAAACTTCATCGGCTCTAACTCAAAATATGGACAATTCTATGTTAAGGGGGTCTTGAAATCTTTTGACAGCTTCCGAAGTGCTAATTTTTAACCTTTTTCAGCTGGACCAAATCACTACTTTACTTTACAATTCATGACCCAAATTTTTTTACAGTGTAATTTCATCCCCCTACTTGCTATTTGAGGCATAAAACATGAAGGAATACATTTGGAAGGGGTACTAAAAAAATTGGCAAGCAACACACTGTCCACACTAGGGACTTTATTCGTGGACAACGAAAATCAAAGGACGATAACTGTGTACTCGGACCTATTTAATAGGATAGAAAAATTTGGCCAATCTTAATAAAACTTGGTATGACTAAAGCTTAATAAATTATGAGACTGCTGACAAAGTTTCATGGCAATAGGATATATATTATAGACAATATGATAAATTCTATATTCAACTTCGCGTGTTAAATTTTGACGTTTAAATTGAAAAATTTCAACTATCAACATTTGGGGCTATAAAAATTAAAATATTGCAAAAAATTACATTTTAAAGGCCTTAATATATGACATATTATGTATTTAAAGCAATAGAATACTCATTTGATTTATCAGACTTATCAAAATTATTTAAAAGTCAAATTTATATGAGCCTGTGCCAAAAAATGGAGGTTTTCCAATGAAGGGGGGCCTTACATGAAGATGTATTATTTTCCAGCAATTTTAAATTTGTGGAGTTTTTTGGTTATAAATAATCCTTACATATGTATTAAATGTACTTTAAATGGAAAGAAAAATTACAAATAGCATACCATATTAGTATAAAAGGGTCTTAAGCCAAGTAAGACTGAAAATAATTTAGGGTCAATTTAGGCCGTAGCACATATTTACATTTAAAAATGCATACTGAAGCTATAGGAAATAAAAATTTGTGTCTTTTTTATAATTTCTATACTCAGGTTACATGATACAATAAATCTGAGCATAAAAGGACTCTTGCATTCAACTTTTTTTGCAGACAGTATGGTCTGATACAAAGATTTTTCATTTTTTAGTGAAAAACTTGCATGCAATTTTAGCCTCAGCAGGCTTATATTTGAACCACTTGCTATTTAACATAAGAAAAGAAAGATACTATGTGAAATGAAACAGGTACAAAAGACATTGTGAAGTGCTTTTAATACAAATTTAGTGAAATCTTTATTATGGACTTCAACTTTTATTTACCTAGGTCCTCACATTTAACTTGATCCAAACAGGCCGTTACACGAGGGTCATTTATACAACACATTTTGCACATATTGTCTGAGATAATCTTATTTTCTGTAGATTCAGAGTTCACAAATGAGTAATACAACTGGGTTAAAGCATAGAAACACAAATATTGACACAGGAAAACCTGTCACATAGAAAGTCAGAATGCCACTTATGCATCAAAATTGAAAAAGCTTTGAAATGCTTATTTTGACCATATAATGCCAAAATGGGTAATTTTTGCAGAATTTCTATCAAATAAAAGTTTAAATCCTTTAGTTTCATGCTATCTGACAAATTGACACCATTATATCATTCAGGGAAGTTGCCAAAGTACAGATTCTATATTTACTGATTTCGCCTCTTAGGTCCGAGTACACAGTTATTTCGTAGTGCATTTCTTTTAGACAATAAATGAAAATAAAAAAAATCCCACCTGCGCTTTCTCAATAATATTTTTACAGTGTGTTGTACTACTTTTGGGACAAATTATATCAAAATTATAGAAAACTTCATCGGCTCTAACTCAAAATATGGACAATTCTATGTTAAGGGGGTCTTGAAATCTTTTGACAGCTTCCGAAGTGCTAATTTTTAACCTTTTTCAGCTGGACCAAATCACTACTTTACTTTACAATTCATGACCCAAATTTTTTTACAGTGTAATTTCATCCCCCTACTTGCTATTTGAGGCATAAAACATGAAGGAATACATTTGGAAGGGGTACTAAAAAAATTGGCAAGCAACACACTGTCCACACTAGGGACTTTATTCGTGGACAACGAAAATCAAAGGACGATAACTGTGTACTCGGACCTAATAGGATAGAAAAATTTGGCCAATCTTAATAAAACTTGGTATGACTAAAGCTTAATAAATTATGAGACTGCTGACAAAGTTTCATGGCAATAGGATATATATTATAGACAATATGATAAATTCTATATTCAACTTCGCGTGTTAAATTTTGACGTTTAAATTGAAAAATTTCAACTATCAACATTTGGGGCTATAAAAATTAAAATATTGCAAAAAATTACATTTTAAAGGCCTTAATATATGACATATTATGTATTTAAAGCAATAGAATACTCATTTGATTTATCAGACTTATCAAAATTATTTAAAAGTCAAATTTATATGAGCCTGTGCCAAAAAATGGAGGTTTTCCAATGAAGGGGGGCCTTACATGAAGATGTATTATTTTCCAGCAATTTTAAATTTGTGGAGTTTTTTGGTTATAAATAATCCTTACATATGTATTAAATGTACTTTAAATGGAAAGAAAAATTACAAATAGCATACCATATTAGTATAAAAGGGTCTTAAGCCAAGTAAGACTGAAAATAATTTAGGGTCAATTTAGGCCGTAGCACATATTTACATTTAAAAATGCATACTGAAGCTATAGGAAATAAAAATTTGTGTCTTTTTTATAATTTCTATACTCAGGTTACATGATACAATAAATCTGAGCATAAAAGGACTCTTGCATTCAACTTT
Organism: Mytilus californianus; assembly: GCF_021869535.1. Taxonomy (NCBI): domain Eukaryota; kingdom Metazoa; phylum Mollusca; class Bivalvia; order Mytilida; family Mytilidae; genus Mytilus; species Mytilus californianus. Next base: position 4,669,493 of record NW_026262581.1, read on the forward strand.
TTTTGCAGACAGTATGGTCTGATACAAAGATTTTTCATTTTTTAGTGAAAAACTTGCATGCAATTTTAGCCTCAGCAGGCTTATATTTGAACCACTTGCTATTTAACATAAGAAAAGAAAGATACTATGTGAAATGAAACAGGTACAAAAGACATTGTGAAGTGCTTTTAATACAAATTTAGTGAAATCTTTATTATGGACTTCAACTTTTATTTACCTAGGTCCTCACATTTAACTTGATCCAAACAGGCCGTTACACGAGGGTCATTTATACAACACATTTTGCACATATTGTCTGAGATAATCTTATTTTCTGTAGATTCAGAGTTCACAAATGAGTAATACAACTGGGTTAAAGCATAGAAACACAAATATTGACACAGGAAAACCTGTCACATAGAAAGTCAGAATGCCACTTATGCATCAAAATTGAAAAAGCTTTGAAATGCTTATTTTGACCATATAATGCCAAAATGGGTAATTTTTGCAGAATTTCTATCAAATAAAAGTTTAAATCCTTTAGTTTCATGCTATCTGACAAATTGACACCATTATATCATTCAGGGAAGTTGCCAAAGTACAGATTCTATATTTACTGATTTCGCCTCTTAGGTCCGAGTACACAGTTATTTCGTAGTGCATTTCTTTTAGACAATAAATGAAAATAAAAAAAATCCCACCTGCGCTTTCTCAATAATATTTTTACAGTGTGTTGTACTACTTTTGGGACAAATTATATCAAAATTATAGAAAACTTCATCGGCTCTAACTCAAAATATGGACAATTCTATGTTAAGGGGGTCTTGAAATCTTTTGACAGCTTCCGAAGTGCTAATTTTTAACCTTTTTCAGCTGGACCAAATCACTACTTTACTTTACAATTCATGACCCAAATTTTTTTACAGTGTAATTTCATCCCCCTACTTGCTATTTGAGGCATAAAACATGAAGGAATACATTTGGAAGGGGTACTAAAAAAATTGGCAAGCAACACACTGTCCACACTAGGGACTTTATTCGTGGACAACGAAAATCAAAGGACGATAACTGTGTACTCGGACCTAATAGGATAGAAAAATTTGGCCAATCTTAATAAAACTTGGTATGACTAAAGCTTAATAAATTATGAGACTGCTGACAAAGTTTCATGGCAATAGGATATATATTATAGACAATATGATAAATTCTATATTCAACTTCGCGTGTTAAATTTTGACGTTTAAATTGAAAAATTTCAACTATCAACATTTGGGGCTATAAAAATTAAAATATTGCAAAAAATTACATTTTAAAGGCCTTAATATATGACATATTATGTATTTAAAGCAATAGAATACTCATTTGATTTATCAGACTTATCAAAATTATTTAAAAGTCAAATTTATATGAGCCTGTGCCAAAAAATGGAGGTTTTCCAATGAAGGGGGGCCTTACATGAAGATGTATTATTTTCCAGCAATTTTAAATTTGTGGAGTTTTTTGGTTATAAATAATCCTTACATATGTATTAAATGTACTTTAAATGGAAAGAAAAATTACAAATAGCATACCATATTAGTATAAAAGGGTCTTAAGCCAAGTAAGACTGAAAATAATTTAGGGTCAATTTAGGCCGTAGCACATATTTACATTTAAAAATGCATACTGAAGCTATAGGAAATAAAAATTTGTGTCTTTTTTATAATTTCTATACTCAGGTTACATGATACAATAAATCTGAGCATAAAAGGACTCTTGCATTCAACTTTTTTTGCAGACAGTATGGTCTGATACAAAGATTTTTCATTTTTTAGTGAAAAACTTGCATGCAATTTTAGCCTCAGCAGGCTTATATTTGAACCACTTGCTATTTAACATAAGAAAAGAAAGATACTATGTGAAATGAAACAGGTACAAAAGACATTGTGAAGTGCTTTTAATACAAATTTAGTGAAATCTTTATTATGGACTTCAACTTTTATTTACCTAGGTCCTCACATTTAACTTGATCCAAACAGGCTGTTACACGAGGGTCATTTATACAACACATTTTGCACATATTGTCTGAGATAATCTTATTTTCTGTAGATTCAGAGTTCACAAATGAGTAATACAACTGGGTTAAAGCATAGAAACACAAATATTGACACAGGAAAACCTGTCACATAGAAAGTCAGAATGCCACTTATGCATCAAAATTGAAAAAGCTTTGAAATGCTTATTTTGACCATATAATGCCAAAATGGGTAATTTTTGCAGAATTTCTATCAAATAAAAGTTTAAATCCTTTAGTTTCATGCTATCTGACAAATTGACACCATTATATCATTCAGGGAAGTTGCCAAAGTACAGATTCTATATTTACTGATTTCGCCTCTTAGGTCCGAGTACACAGTTATTTCGTAGTGCATTTCTTTTAGACAATAAATGAAAATAAAAAAAATCCCACCTGCGCTTTCTCAATAATATTTTTACAGTGTGTTGTACTACTTTTGGGACAAATTATATCAAAATTATAGAAAACTTCATCGGCTCTAACTCAAAATATGGACAATTCTATGTTAAGGGGGTCTTGAAATCTTTTGACAGCTTCCGAAGTGCTAATTTTTAACCTTTTTCAGCTGGACCAAATCACTACTTTACTTTACAATTCATGACCCAAATTTTTTTACAGTGTAATTTCATCCCCCTACTTGCTATTTGAGGCATAAAACATGAAGGAATACATTTGGAAGGGGTACTAAAAAAATTGGCAAGCAACACACTGTCCACACTAGGGACTTTATTCGTGGACAACGAAAATCAAAGGACGATAACTGTGTACTCGGACCTAATAGGATAGAAAAATTTGGCCAATCTTAATAAAACTTGGTATGACTAAAGCTTAATAAATTATGAGACTGCTGACAAAGTTTCATGGCAATAGGATATATATTATAGACAATATGATAAATTCTATATTCAACTTCGCGTGTTAAATTTTGACGTTTAAATTGAAAAATTTCAACTATCAACATTTGGGGCTATAAAAATTAAAATATTGCAAAAAATTACATTTTAAAGGCCTTAATATATGACATATTATGTATTTAAAGCAATAGAATACTCATTTGATTTATCAGACTTATCAAAATTATTTAAAAGTCAAATTTATATGAGCCTGTGCCAAAAAATGGAGGTTTTCCAATGAAGGGGGGCCTTACATGAAGATGTATTATTTTCCAGCAATTTTAAATTTGTGGAGTTTTTTGGTTATAAATAATCCTTACATATGTATTAAATGTACTTTAAATGGAAAGAAAAATTACAAATAGCATACCATATTAGTATAAAAGGGTCTTAAGCCAAGTAAGACTGAAAATAATTTAGGGTCAATTTAGGCCGTAGCACATATTTACATTTAAAAATGCATACTGAAGCTATAGGAAATAAAAATTTGTGTCTTTTTTATAATTTCTATACTCAGGTTACATGATACAATAAATCTGAGCATAAAAGGACTCTTGCATTCAACTTTTTTTGCAGACAGTATGGTCTGATACAAAGATTTTTCATTTTTTAGTGAAAAACTTGCATGCAATTTTAGCCTCAGCAGGCTTATATTTGAACCACTTGCTATTTAACATAAGAAAAGAAAGATACTATGTGAAATGAAACAGGTACAAAAGACATTGTGAAGTGCTTTTAATACAAATTTAGTGAAATCTTTATTATGGACTTCAACTTTTATTTACCTAGGTCCTCACATTTAACTTGATCCAAACAGGCCGTTACACGAGGGTCATTTATACAACACATTTTGCACATATTGTCTGAGATAATCTTATTTTCTGTAGATTCAGAGTTCACAAATGAGTAATACAACTGGGTTAAAGCATAGAAACACAAATATTGACACAGGAAAACCTGTCACATAGAAAGTCAGAATGCCACTTATGCATCAAAATTGAAAAAGCTTTGAAATGCTTATTTTGACCATATAATGCCAAAATGGGTAATTTTTGCAGAATTTCTATCAAATAAAAGTTTAAATCCTTTAGTTTCATGCTATCTGACAAATTGACACCATTATATCATTCAGGGAAGTTGCCAAAGTACAGATTCTATATTTACTGATTTCGCCTCTTAGGTCCGAGTACACAGTTATTTCGTAGTGCATTTCTTTTAGACAATAAATGAAAATAAAAAAAATCCCACCTGCGCTTTCTCAATAATATTTTTACAGTGTGTTGTACTACTTTTGGGACAAATTATATCAAAATTATAGAAAACTTCATCGGCTCTAACTCAAAATATGGACAATTCTATGTTAAGGGGGTCTTGAAATCTTTTGACAGCTTCCGAAGTGCTAATTTTTAACCTTTTTCAGCTGGACCAAATCACTACTTTACTTTACAATTCATGACCCAAATTTTTTTACAGTGTAATTTCATCCCCCTACTTGCTATTTGAGGCATAAAACATGAAGGAATACATTTGGAAGGGGTACTAAAAAAATTGGCAAGCAACACACTGTCCACACTAGGGACTTTATTCGTGGACAACGAAAATCAAAGGACGATAACTGTGTACTCGGACCTAATAGGATAGAAAAATTTGGCCAATCTTAATAAAACTTGGTATGACTAAAGCTTAATAAATTATGAGACTGCTGACAAAGTTTCATGGCAATAGGATATATATTATAGACAATATGATAAATTCTATATTCAACTTCGCGTGTTAAATTTTGACGTTTAAATTGAAAAATTTCAACTATCAACATTTGGGGCTATAAAAATTAAAATATTGCAAAAAATTACATTTTAAAGGCCTTAATATATGACATATTATGTATTTAAAGCAATAGAATACTCATTTGATTTATCAGACTTATCAAAATTATTTAAAAGTCAAATTTATATGAGCCTGTGCCAAAAAATGGAGGTTTTCCAATGAAGGGGGGCCTTACATGAAGATGTATTATTTTCCAGCAATTTTAAATTTGTGGAGTTTTTTGGTTATAAATAATCCTTACATATGTATTAAATGTACTTTAAATGGAAAGAAAAATTACAAATAGCATACCATATTAGTATAAAAGGGTCTTAAGCCAAGTAAGACTGAAAATAATTTAGGGTCAATTTAGGCCGTAGCACATATTTACATTTAAAAATGCATACTGAAGCTATAGGAAATAAAAATTTGTGTCTTTTTTATAATTTCTATACTCAGGTTACATGATACAATAAATCTGAGCATAAAAGGACTCTTGCATTCAACTTTTTTTGCAGACAGTATGGTCTGATACAAAGATTTTTCATTTTTTAGTGAAAAACTTGCATGCAATTTTAGCCTCAGCAGGCTTATATTTGAACCACTTGCTATTTAACATAAGAAAAGAAAGATACTATGTGAAATGAAACAGGTACAAAAGACATTGTGAAGTGCTTTTAATACAAATTTAGTGAAATCTTTATTATAGACTTCAACTTTTATTTACCTAGGTCCTCACATTTAACTTGATCCAAACAGGCCGTTACACGAGGGTCATTTATACAACACATTTTGCACATATTGTCTGAGATAATCTTATTTTCTGTAGATTCAGAGTTCACAAATGAGTAATACAACTGGGTTAAAGCATAGAAACACAAATATTGACACAGGAAAACCTGTCACATAGAAAGTCAGAATGCCACTTATGCATCAAAATTGAAAAAGCTTTGAAATGCTTATTTTGACCATATAATGCCAAAATGGGTAATTTTTGCAGAATTTCTATCAAATAAAAGTTTAAATCCTTTAGTTTCATGCTATCTGACAAATTGACACCATTATATCATTCAGGGAAGTTGCCAAAGTACAGATTCTATATTTACTGATTTCGCCTCTTAGGTCCGAGTACACAGTTATTTCGTAGTGCATTTCTTTTAGACAATAAATGAAAATAAAAAAAATCCCACCTGCGCTTTCTCAATAATATTTTTACAGTGTGTTGTACTACTTTTGGGACAAATTATATCAAAATTATAGAAAACTTCATCGGCTCTAACTCAAAATATGGACAATTCTATGTTAAGGGGGTCTTGAAATCTTTTGACAGCTTCCGAAGTGCTAATTTTTAACCTTTTTCAGCTGGACCAAATCACTACTTTACTTTACAATTCATGACCCAAATTTTTTTACAGTGTAATTTCATCCCCCTACTTGCTATTTGAGGCATAAAACATGAAGGAATACATTTGGAAGGGGTACTAAAAAAATTGGCAAGCAACACACTGTCCACACTAGGGACTTTATTCGTGGACAACGAAAATCAAAGGACGATAACTGTGTACTCGGACCTAATAGGATAGAAAAATTTGGCCAATCTTAATAAAACTTGGTATGACTAAAGCTTAATAAATTATGAGACTGCTGACAAAGTTTCATGGCAATAGGATATATATTATAGACAATATGATAAATTCTATATTCAACTTCGCGTGTTAAATTTTGACGTTTAAATTGAAAAATTTCAACTATCAACATTTGGGGCTATAAAAATTAAAATATTGCAAAAAATTACATTTTAAAGGCCTTAATATATGACATATTATGTATTTAAAGCAATAGAATACTCATTTGATTTATCAGACTTATCAAAATTATTTAAAAGTCAAATTTATATGAGCCTGTGCCAAAAAATGGAGGTTTTCCAATGAAGGGGGGCCTTACATGAAGATGTATTATTTTCCAGCAATTTTAAATTTGTGGAGTTTTTTGGTTATAAATAATCCTTACATATGTATTAAATGTACTTTAAATGGAAAGAAAAATTACAAATAGCATACCATATTAGTATAAAAGGGTCTTAAGCCAAGTAAGACTGAAAATAATTTAGGGTCAATTTAGGCCGTAGCACATATTTACATTTAAAAATGCATACTGAAGCTATAGGAAATAAAAATTTGTGTCTTTTTTATAATTTCTATACTCAGGTTACATGATACAATAAATCTGAGCATAAAAGGACTCTTGCATTCAACTTTTTTTGCAGACAGTATGGTCTGATACAAAGATTTTTCATTTTTTAGTGAAAAACTTGCATGCAATTTTAGCCTCAGCAGGCTTATATTTGAACCACTTGCTATTTAACATAAGAAAAGAAAGATACTATGTGAAATGAAACAGGTACAAAAGACATTGTGAAGTGCTTTTAATACAAATTTAGTGAAATCTTTATTATGGACTTCAACTTTTATTTACCTAGGTCCTCACATTTAACTTGATCCAAACAGGCCGTTACACGAGGGTCATTTATACAACACATTTTGCACATATTGTCTGAGATAATCTTATTTTCTGTAGATTCAGAGTTCACAAATGAGTAATACAACTGGGTTAAAGCATAGAAACACAAATATTGACACAGGAAAACCTGTCACATAGAAAGTCAGAATGCCACTTATGCATCAAAATTGAAAAAGCTTTGAAATGCTTATTTTGACCATATAATGCCAAAATGGGTAATTTTTGCAGAATTTCTATCAAATAAAAGTTTAAATCCTTTAGTTTCATGCTATCTGACAAATTGACACCATTATATCATTCAGGGAAGTTGCCAAAGTACAGATTCTATATTTACTGATTTCGCCTCTTAGGTCCGAGTACACAGTTATTTCGTAGTGCATTTCTTTTAGACAATAAATGAAAATAAAAAAAATCCCACCTGCGCTTTCTCAATAATATTTTTACAGTGTGTTGTACTACTTTTGGGACAAATTATATCAAAATTATAGAAAACTTCATCGGCTCTAACTCAAAATATGGACAATTCTATGTTAAGGGGGTCTTGAAATCTTTTGACAGCTTCCGAAGTGCTAATTTTTAACCTTTTTCAGCTGGACCAAATCACTACTTTACTTTACAATTCATGACCCAAATTTTTTTACAGTGTAATTTCATCCCCCTACTTGCTATTTGAGGCATAAAACATGAAGGAATACATTTGGAAGGGGTACTAAAAAAATTGGCAAGCAACACACTGTCCACACTAGGGACTTTATTCGTGGACAACGAAAATCAAAGGACGATAACTGTGTACTCGGACCTAATAGGATAGAAAAATTTGGCCAATCTTAATAAAACTTGGTATGACTAAAGCTTAATAAATTATGAGACTGCTGACAAAGTTTCATGGCAATAGGATATATATTATAGACAATATGATAAATTCTATATTCAACTTCGCGTGTTAAATTTTGACGTTTAAATTGAAAAATTTCAACTATCAACATTTGGGGCTATAAAAATTAAAATATTGCAAAAAATTACATTTTAAAGGCCTTAATATATGACATATTATGTATTTAAAGCAATAGAATACTCATTTGATTTATCAGACTTATCAAAATTATTTAAAAGTCAAATTTATATGAGCCTGTGCCAAAAAATGGAGGTTTTCCAATGAAGGGGGGCCTTACATGAAGATGTATTATTTTCCAGCAATTTTAAATTTGTGGAGTTTTTTGGTTATAAATAATCCTTACATATGTATTAAATGTACTTTAAATGGAAAGAAAAATTACAAATAGCATACCATATTAGTATAAAAGGGTCTTAAGCCAAGTAAGACTGAAAATAATTTAGGGTCAATTTAGGCCGTAGCACATATTTACATTTAAAAATGCATACTGAAGCTATAGGAAATAAAAATTTGTGTCTTTTTTATAATTTCTATACTCAGGTTACATGATACAATAAATCTGAGCATAAAAGGACTCTTGCATTCAACTTTTTTTGCAGACAGTATGGTCTGATACAAAGATTTTTCATTTTTTAGTGAAAAACTTGCATGCAATTTTAGCCTCAGCAGGCTTATATTTGAACCACTTGCTATTTAACATAAGAAAAGAAAGATACTATGTGAAATGAAACAGGTACAAAAGACATTGTGAAGTGCTTTTAATACAAATTTAGTGAAATCTTTATTATGGACTTCAACTTTTATTTACCTAGGTCCTCACATTTAACTTGATCCAAACAGGCCGTTACACGAGGGTCATTTATACAACACATTTTGCACATATTGTCTGAGATAATCTTATTTTCTGTAGATTCAGAGTTCACAAATGAGTAATACAACTGGGTTAAAGCATAGAAACACAAATATTGACACAGGAAAACCTGTCACATAGAAAGTCAGAATGCCACTTATGCATCAAAATTGAAAAAGCTTTGAAATGCTTATTTTGACCATATAATGCCAAAATGGGTAATTTTTGCAGAATTTCTATCAAATAAAAGTTTAAATCCTTTAGTTTCATGCTATCTGACAAATTGACACCATTATATCATTCAGGGAAGTTGCCAAAGTACAGATTCTATATTTACTGATTTCGCCTCTTAGGTCCGAGTACACAGTTATTTCGTAGTGCATTTCTTTTAGACAATAAATGAAAATAAAAAAAATCCCACCTGCGCTTTCTCAATAATATTTTTACAGTGTGTTGTACTACTTTTGGGACAAATTATATCAAAATTATAGAAAACTTCATCGGCTCTAACTCAAAATATGGACAATTCTATGTTAAGGGGGTCTTGAAATCTTTTGACAGCTTCCGAAGTGCTAATTTTTAACCTTTTTCAGCTGGACCAAATCACTACTTTACTTTACAATTCATGACCCAAATTTTTTTACAGTGTAATTTCATCCCCCTACTTGCTATTTGAGGCATAAAACATGAAGGAATACATTTGGAAGGGGTACTAAAAAAATTGGCAAGCAACACACTGTCCACACTAGGGACTTTATTCGTGGACAACGAAAATCAAAGGACGATAACTGTGTACTCGGACCTAATAGGATAGAAAAATTTGGCCAATCTTAATAAAACTTGGTATGACTAAAGCTTAATAAATTATGAGACTGCTGACAAAGTTTCATGGCAATAGGATATATATTATAGACAATATGATAAATTCTATATTCAACTTCGCGTGTTAAATTTTGACGTTTAAATTGAAAAATTTCAACTATCAACATTTGGGGCTATAAAAATTAAAATATTGCAAAAAATTACATTTTAAAGGCCTTAATATATGACATATTATGTATTTAAAGCAATAGAATACTCATTTGATTTATCAGACTTATCAAAATTATTTAAAAGTCAAATTTATATGAGCCTGTGCCAAAAAATGGAGGTTTTCCAATGAAGGGGGCCTTACATGAAGATGTATTATTTTCCAGCAATTTTAAATTTGTGGAGTTTTTTGGTTATAAATAATCCTTACATATGTATTAAATGTACTTTAAATGGAAAGAAAAATTACAAATAGCATACCATATTAGTATAAAAGGGTCTTAAGCCAAGTAAGACTGAAAATAATTTAGGGTCAATTTAGGCCGTAGCACATATTTACATTTAAAAATGCATACTGAAGCTATAGGAAATATAAATTTGTGTCTTTTTTATAATTTCTATACTCAGGTTACATGATACAATAAATCTGAGCATAAAAGGACTCTTGCATTCAACTTTTTTTGCAGACAGTATGGTCTGATACAAAGATTTTTCATTTTTTAGTGAAAAACTTGCATGCAATTTTAGCCTCAGCAGGCTTATATTTGAACCACTTGCTATTTAACATAAGAAAAGAAAGATACTATGTGAAATGAAACAGGTACAAAAGACATTGTGAAGTGCTTTTAATACAAATTTAGTGAAATCTTTATTATGGACTTCAACTTTTATTTACCTAGGTCCTCACATTTAACTTGATCCAAACAGGCCGTTACACGAGGGTCATTTATACAACACATTTTGCACATATTGTCTGAGATAATCTTATTTTCTGTAGATTCAGAGGTCACAAATGAGTAATACAACTGGGTTAAAGCATAGAAACACAAATATTGACACAGGAAAACCTGTCACATAGAAAGTCAGAATGCCACTTATGCATCAAAATTGAAAAAGCTTTGAAATGCTTATTTTGACCATATAATGCCAAAATGGGTAATTTTTGCAGAATTTCTATCAAATAAAAGTTTAAATCCTTTAGTTTCATGCTATCTGACAAATTGACACCATTATATCATTCAGGGAAGTTGCCAAAGTACAGATTCTATATTTACTGATTTCGCCTCTTAGGTCCGAGTACACAGTTATTTCGTAGTGCATTTCTTTTAGACAATAAATGAAAATAAAAAAAATCCCACCTGCGCTTTCTCAATAATATTTTTACAGTGTGTTGTACTACTTTTGGGACAAATTATATCAAAATTATAGAAAACTTCATCGGCTCTAACTCAAAATATGGACAATTCTATGTTAAGGGGGTCTTGAAATCTTTTGACAGCTTCCGAAGTGCTAATTTTTAACCTTTTTCAGCTGGACCAAATCACTACTTTACTTTACAATTCATGACCCAAATTTTTTTACAGTGTAATTTCATCCCCCTACTTGCTATTTGAGGCATAAAACATGAAGGAATACATTTGGAAGGGGTACTAAAAAAATTGGCAAGCAACACACTGTCCACACTAGGGACTTTATTCGTGGACAACGAAAATCAAAGGACGATAACTGTGTACTCGGACCTAATAGGATAGAAAAATTTGGCCAATCTTAATAAAACTTGGTATGACTAAAGCTTAATAAATTATGAGACTGCTGACAAAGTTTCATGGCAATAGGATATATATTATAGACAATATGATAAATTCTATATTCAACTTCGCGTGTTAAATTTTGACGTTTAAATTGAAAAATTTCAACTATCAACATTTGGGGCTATAAAAATTAAAATATTGCAAAAAATTACATTTTAAAGGCCTTAATATATGACATATTATGTATTTAAAGCAATAGAATACTCATTTGATTTATCAGACTTATCAAAATTATTTAAAAGTCAAATTTATATGAGCCTGTGCCAAAAAATGGAGGTTTTCCAATGAAGGGGGGCCTTACATGAAGATGTATTATTTTCCAGCAATTTTAAATTTGTGGAGTTTTTTGGTTATAAATAATCCTTACATATGTATTAAATGTACTTTAAATGGAAAGAAAAATTACAAATAGCATACCATATTAGTATAAAAGGGTCTTAAGCCAAGTAAGACTGAAAATAATTTAGGGTCAATTTAGGCCGTAGCACATATTTACATTTAAAAATGCATACTGAAGCTATAGGAAATAAAAATTTGTGTCTTTTTTATAATTTCTATACTCAGGTTACATGATACAATAAATCTGAGCATAAAAGGACTCTTGCATTCAACTTTTTTTGCAGACAGTATGGTCTGATACAAAGATTTTTCATTTTTTAGTGAAAAACTTGCATGCAATTTTAGCCTCAGCAGGCTTATATTTGAACCACTTGCTATTTAACATAAGAAAAGAAAGATACTATGTGAAATGAAACAGGTACAAAAGACATTGTGAAGTGCTTTTAATACAAATTTAGTGAAATCTTTATTATGGACTTCAACTTTTATTTACCTAGGTCCTCACATTTAACTTGATCCAAACAGGCCGTTACACGAGGGTCATTTATACAACACATTTTGCACATATTGTCTGAGATAATCTTATTTTCTGTAGATTCAGAGTTCACAAATGAGTAATACAACTGGGTTAAAGCATAGAAACACAAATATTGACACAGGAAAACCTGTCACATAGAAAGTCAGAATGCCACTTATGCATCAAAATTGAAAAAGCTTTGAAATGCTTATTTTGACCATATAATGCCAAAATGGGTAATTTTTGCAGAATTTCTATCAAATAAAAGTTTAAATCCTTTAGTTTCATGCTATCTGACAAATTGACACCATTATATCATTCAGGGAAGTTGCCAAAGTACAGATTCTATATTTACTGATTTCGCCTCTTAGGTCCGAGTACACAGTTATTTCGTAGTGCATTTCTTTTAGACAATAAATGAAAATAAAAAAAATCCCACCTGCGCTTTCTCAATAATATTTTTACAGTGTGTTGTACTACTTTTGGGACAAATTATATCAAAATTATAGAAAACTTCATCGGCTCTAACTCAAAATATGGACAATTCTATGTTAAGGGGGTCTTGAAATCTTTTGACAGCTTCCGAAGTGCTAATTTTTAACCTTTTTCAGCTGGACCAAATCACTACTTTACTTTACAATTCATGACCCAAATTTTTTTACAGTGTAATTTCATCCCCCTACTTGCTATTTGAGGCATAAAACATGAAGGAATACATTTGGAAGGGGTACTAAAAAAATTGGCAAGCAACACACTGTCCACACTAGGGACTTTATTCGTGGACAACGAAAATCAAAGGACGATAACTGTGTACTCGGACCTAATAGGATAGAAAAATTTGGCCAATCTTAATAAAACTTGGTATGACTAAAGCTTAATAAATTATGAGACTGCTGACAAAGTTTCATGGCAATAGGATATATATTATAGACAATATGATAAATTCTATATTCAACTTCGCGTGTTAAATTTTGACGTTTAAATTGAAAAATTTCAACTATCAACATTTGGGGCTATAAAAATTAAAATATTGCAAAAAATTACATTTTAAAGGCCTTAATATATGACATATTATGTATTTAAAGCAATAGAATACTCATTTGATTTATCAGACTTATCAAAATTATTTAAAAGTCAAATTTATATGAGCCTGTGCCAAAAAATGGAGGTTTTCCAATGAAGGGGGGCCTTACATGAAGATGTATTATTTTCCAGCAATTTTAAATTTGTGGAGTTTTTTGGTTATAAATAATCCTTACATATGTATTAAATGTACTTTAAATGGAAAGAAAAATTACAAATAGCATACCATATTAGTATAAAAGGGTCTTAAGCCAAGTAAGACTGAAAATAATTTAGGGTCAATTTAGGCCGTAGCACATATTTACATTTAAAAATGCATACTGAAGCTATAGGAAATAAAAATTTGTGTCTTTTTTATAATTTCTATACTCAGGTTACATGATACAATAAATCTGAGCATAAAAGGACTCTTGCATTCAACTTTTTTTGCAGACAGTATGGTCTGATACAAAGATTTTTCATTTTTTAGTGAAAAACTTGCATGCAATTTTAGCCTCAGCAGGCTTATATTTGAACCACTTGCTATTTAACATAAGAAAAGAAAGATACTATGTGAAATGAAACAGGTACAAAAGACATTGTGAAGTGCTTTTAATACAAATTTAGTGAAATCTTTATTATGGACTTCAACTTTTATTTACCTAGGTCCTCACATTTAACTTGATCCAAACAGGCCGTTATACGAGGGTCATTTATACAACACATTTTGCACATATTGTCTGAGATAATCTTATTTTCTGTAGATTCAGAGTTCACAAATGAGTAATACAACTGGGTTAAAGCATAGAAACACAAATATTGACACAGGAAAACCTGTCACATAGAAAGTCAGAATGCCACTTATGCATCAAAATTGAAAAAGCTTTGAAATGCTTATTTTGACCATATAATGCCAAAATGGGTAATTTTTGCAGAATTTCTATCAAATAAAAGTTTAAATCCTTTAGTTTCATGCTATCTGACAAATTGACACCATTATATCATTCAGGGAAGTTGCCAAAGTACAGATTCTATATTTACTGATTTCGCCTCTTAGGTCCGAGTACACAGTTATTTCGTAGTGCATTTCTTTTAGACAATAAATGAAAATAAAAAAAATCCCACCTGCGCTTTCTCAATAATATTTTTACAGTGTGTTGTACTACTTTTGGGACAAATTATATCAAAATTATAGAAAACTTCATCGGCTCTAACTCAAAATATGGACAATTCTATGTTAAGGGGGTCTTGAAATCTTTTGACAGCTTCCGAAGTGCTAATTTTTAACCTTTTTCAGCTGGACCAAATCACTACTTTACTTTACAATTCATGACCCAAATTTTTTTACAGTGTAATTTCATCCCCCTACTTGCTATTTGAGGCATAAAACATGAAGGAATACATTTGGAAGGGGTACTAAAAAAATTGGCAAGCAACACACTGTCCACACTAGGGACTTTATTCGTGGACAACGAAAATCAAAGGACGATAACTGTGTACTCGGACCTAATAGGATAGAAAAATTTGGCCAATCTTAATAAAACTTGGTATGAATAAAGCTTAATAAATTATGAGACTGCTGACAAAGTTTCATGGCAATAGGATATATATTATAGACAATATGATAAATTCTATATTCAACTTCGCGTGTTAAATTTTGACGTTTAAATTGAAAAATTTCAACTATCAACATTTGGGGCTATAAAAATTAAAATATTGCAAAAAATTACATTTTAAAGGCCTTAATATATGACATATTATGTATTTAAAGCAATAGAATACTCATTTGATTTATCAGACTTATCAAAATTATTTAAAAGTCAAATTTATATGAGCCTGTGCCAAAAAATGGAGGTTTTCCAATGAAGGGGGGCCTTACATGAAGATGTATTATTTTCCAGCAATTTTAAATTTGTGGAGTTTTTTGGTTATAAATAATCCTTACATATGTATTAAATGTACTTTAAATGGAAAGAAAAATTACAAATAGCATACCATATTAGTATAAAAGGGTCTTAAGCCAAGTAAGACTGAAAATAATTTAGGGTCAATTTAGGCCGTAGCACATATTTACATTTAAAAATGCATACTGAAGCTATAGGAAATAAAAATTTGTGTCTTTTTTATAATTTCTATACTCAGGTTACATGATACAATAAATCTGAGCATAAAAGGACTCTTGCATTCAACTTTTTTTGCAGACAGTATGGTCTGATACAAAGATTTTTCATTTTTTAGTGAAAAACTTGCATGCAATTTTAGCCTCAGCAGGCTTATATTTGAACCACTTGCTATTTAACATAAGAAAAGAAAGATACTATGTGAAATGAAACAGGTACAAAAGACATTGTGAAGTGCTTTTAATACAAATTTAGTGAAATCTTTATTATGGACTTCAACTTTTATTTACCTAGGTCCTCACATTTAACTTGATCCAAACAGGCCGTTACACGACGGGTCATTTATACAACACATTTTGCACATATTGTCTGAGATAATCTTATTTTCTGTAGATTCAGAGTTCACAAATGAGTAATACAACTGGGTTAAAGCATAGAAACACAAATATTGACACAGGAAAACCTGTCACATAGAAAGTCAGAATGCCACTTATGCATCAAAATTATAAAAACTTTGAAATGCTTATTTTGACCATATAATGCCAAAATGGGTAATTTTTGCAGAATTTCTATCAAATAAAAGTTTAAATCCTTTAGTTTCATGCTATCTGACAAATTGACACCATTATATCATTCAGGGAAGTTGCCAAAGTACAGATTCTATATTTACTGATTTCGCCTCTTAGGTCCGAGTACACAGTTATTTCGTAGTGCATTTCTTTTAGACAATAAATGAAAATAAAAAAAATCCCACCTGCGCTTTCTCAATAATATTTTTACAGTGTGTTGTACTACTTTTGGGACAAATTATATCAAAATTATAGAAAACTTCATCAGCTCTAACTCAAAATATGGACAATTCTATGTTAAGGGGGTCTTGAAATCTTTTGACAGCTTCCGAAGTGCTAATTTTTAACCTTTTTCAGCTGGACCAAATCACTACTTTACTTTACAATTCATGACCCAAATTTTTTTACAGTGTAATTTCATCCCCCTACTTGCTATTTGAGGCATAAAACATGAAGGAATACATTTGGAAGGGGTACTAAAAAAATTGGCAAGCAACACACTGTCCACACTAGGGACTTTATTCGTGGACAACGAAAATCAAAGGACGATAACTGTGTACTCGGACCTAATAGGATAGAAAAATTTGGCCAATCTTAATAAAACTTGGTATGACTAAAGCTTAATAAATTATGAGACTGCTGACAAAGTTTCATGGCAATAGGATATATATTATAGACAATATGATAAATTCTATATTCAACTTCGCGTGTTAAATTTTGACGTTTAAATTGAAAAATTTCAACTATCAACATTTGGGGCTATAAAAATTAAAATATTGCAAAAAATTACATTTTAAAGGCCTTAATATATGACATATTATGTATTTAAAGCAATAGAATACTCATTTGATTTATCAGACTTATCAAAATTATTTAAAAGTCAAATTTATATGAGCCTGTGCCAAAAAATGGAGGTTTTCCAATGAAGGGGGGCCTTACATGAAGATGTATTATTTTCCAGCAATTTTAAATTTGTGGAGTTTTTTGGTTATAAATAATCCTTACATATGTATTAAATGTACTTTAAATGGAAAGAAAAATTACAAATAGCATACCATATTAGTATAAAAGGGTCTTAAGCCAAGTAAGACTGAAAATAATTTAGGGTCAATTTAGGCCGTAGCACATATTTACATTTAAA
Source organism: Mytilus californianus (assembly GCF_021869535.1). Classification (NCBI taxonomy): domain Eukaryota; kingdom Metazoa; phylum Mollusca; class Bivalvia; order Mytilida; family Mytilidae; genus Mytilus; species Mytilus californianus. The sequence goes on from NW_026262581.1 coordinate 4,686,861, forward strand.
AATGCATACTGAAGCTATAGGAAATAAAAATTTGTGTCTTTTTTATAATTTCTATACTCAGGTTACATGATACAATAAATCTGAGCATAAAAGGACTCTTGCATTCAACTTTTTTTGCAGACAGTATGGTCTGATACAAAGATTTTTCATTTTTTAGTGAAAAACTTGCATGCAATTTTAGCCTCAGCAGGCTTATATTTGAACCACTTGCTATTTAACATAAGAAAAGAAAGATACTATGTGAAATGAAACAGGTACAAAAGACATTGTGAAGTGCTTTTAATACAAATTTAGTGAAATCTTTATTATGGACTTCAACTTTTATTTACCTAGGTCCTCACATTTAACTTGATCCAAACAGGCCGTTACACGAGGGTCATTTATACAACACATTTTGCACATATTGTCTGAGATAATCTTATTTTCTGTAGATTCAGAGTTCACAAATGAGTAATACAACTGGGTTAAAGCATAGAAACACAAATATTGACACAGGAAAACCTGTCACATAGAAAGTCAGAATGCCACTTATGCATCAAAATTGAAAAAGCTTTGAAATGCTTATTTTGACCATATAATGCCAAAATGGGTAATTTTTGCAGAATTTCTATCAAATAAAAGTTTAAATCCTTTAGTTTCATGCTATCTGACAAATTGACACCATTATATCATTCAGGGAAGTTGCCAAAGTACAGATTCTATATTTACTGATTTCGCCTCTTAGGTCCGAGTACACAGTTATTTCGTAGTGCATTTCTTTTAGACAATAAATGAAAATAAAAAAAATCCCACCTGCGCTTTCTCAATAATATTTTTACAGTGTGTTGTACTACTTTTGGGACAAATTATATCAAAATTATAGAAAACTTCATCGGCTCTAACTCAAAATATGGACAATTCTATGTTAAGGGGGTCTTGAAATCTTTTGACAGCTTCCGAAGTGCTAATTTTTAACCTTTTTCAGCTGGACCAAATCACTACTTTACTTTACAATTCATGACCCAAATTTTTTTACAGTGTAATTTCATCCCCCTACTTGCTATTTGAGGCATAAAACATGAAGGAATACATTTGGAAGGGGTACTAAAAAAATTGGCAAGCAACACACTGTCCACACTAGGGACTTTATTCGTGGACAACGAAAATCAAAGGACGATAACTGTGTACTCGGACCTAATAGGATAGAAAAATTTGGCCAATCTTAATAAAACTTGGTATGACTAAAGCTTAATAAATTATGAGACTGCTGACAAAGTTTCATGGCAATAGGATATATATTATAGACAATATGATAAATTCTATATTCAACTTCGCGTGTTAAATTTTGACGTTTAAATTGAAAAATTTCAACTATCAACATTTGGGGCTATAAAAATTAAAATATTGCAAAAAATTACATTTTAAAGGCCTTAATATATGACATATTATGTATTTAAAGCAATAGAATACTCATTTGATTTATCAGACTTATCAAAATTATTTAAAAGTCAAATTTATATGAGCCTGTGCCAAAAAATGGAGGTTTTCCAATGAAGGGGGGCCTTACATGAAGATGTATTATTTTCCAGCAATTTTAAATTTGTGGAGTTTTTTGGTTATAAATAATCCTTACATATGTATTAAATGTACTTTAAATGGAAAGAAAAATTACAAATAGCATACCATATTAGTATAAAAGGGTCTTAAGCCAAGTAAGACTGAAAATAATTTAGGGTCAATTTAGGCCGTAGCACATATTTACATTTAAAAATGCATACTGAAGCTATAGGAAATAAAAATTTGTGTCTTTTTTATAATTTCTATACTCAGGTTACATGATACAATAAATCTGAGCATAAAAGGACTCTTGCATTCAACTTTTTTTGCAGACAGTATGGTCTGATACAAAGATTTTTCATTTTTTAGTGAAAAACTTGCATGCAATTTTAGCCTCAGCAGGCTTATATTTGAACCACTTGCTATTTAACATAAGAAAAGAAAGATACTATGTGAAATGAAACAGGTACAAAAGACATTGTGAAGTGCTTTTAATACAAATTTAGTGAAATCTTTATTATGGACTTCAACTTTTATTTACCTAGGTCCTCACATTTAACTTGATCCAAACAGGCCGTTACACGAGGGTCATTTATACAACACATTTTGCACATATTGTCTGAGATAATCTTATTTTCTGTAGATTCAGAGTTCACAAATGAGTAATACAACTGGGTTAAAGCATAGAAACACAAATATTGACACAGGAAAACCTGTCACATAGAAAGTCAGAATGCCACTTATGCATCAAAATTGAAAAAGCTTTGAAATGCTTATTTTGACCATATAATGCCAAAATGGGTAATTTTTGCAGAATTTCTATCAAATAAAAGTTTAAATCCTTTAGTTTCATGCTATCTGACAAATTGACACCATTATATCATTCAGGGAAGTTGCCAAAGTACAGATTCTATATTTACTGATTTCGCCTCTTAGGTCCGAGTACACAGTTATTTCGTAGTGCATTTCTTTTAGACAATAAATGAAAATAAAAAAAATCCCACCTGCGCTTTCTCAATAATATTTTTACAGTGTGTTGTACTACTTTTGGGACAAATTATATCAAAATTATAGAAAACTTCATCGGCTCTAACTCAAAATATGGACAATTCTATGTTAAGGGGGTCTTGAAATCTTTTGACAGCTTCCGAAGTGCTAATTTTTAACCTTTTTCAGCTGGACCAAATCACTACTTTACTTTACAATTCATGACCCAAATTTTTTTACAGTGTAATTTCATCCCCCTACTTGCTATTTGAGGCATAAAACATGAAGGAATACATTTGGAAGGGGTACTAAAAAAATTGGCAAGCAACACACTGTCCACACTAGGGACTTTATTCGTGGACAACGAAAATCAAAGGACGATAACTGTGTACTCGGACCTAATAGGATAGAAAAATTTGGCCAATCTTAATAAAACTTGGTATGACTAAAGCTTAATAAATTATGAGACTGCTGACAAAGTTTCATGGCAATAGGATATATATTATAGACAATATGATAAATTCTATATTCAACTTCGCGTGTTAAATTTTGACGTTTAAATTGAAAAATTTCAACTATCAACATTTGGGGCTATAAAAATTAAAATATTGCAAAAAATTACATTTTAAAGGCCTTAATATATGACATATTATGTATTTAAAGCAATAGAATACTCATTTGATTTATCAGACTTATCAAAATTATTTAAAAGTCAAATTTATATGAGCCTGTGCCAAAAAATGGAGGTTTTCCAATGAAGGGGGGCCTTACATGAAGATGTATTATTTTCCAGCAATTTTAAATTTGTGGAGTTTTTTGGTTATAAATAATCCTTACATATGTATTAAATGTACTTTAAATGGAAAGAAAAATTACAAATAGCATACCATATTAGTATAAAAGGGTCTTAAGCCAAGTAAGACTGAAAATAATTTAGGGTCAATTTAGGCCGTAGCACATATTTACATTTAAAAATGCATACTGAAGCTATAGGAAATAAAAATTTGTGTCTTTTTTATAATTTCTATACTCAGGTTACATGATACAATAAATCTGAGCATAAAAGGACTCTTGCATTCAACTTTTTTTGCAGACAGTATGGTCTGATACAAAGATTTTTCATTTTTTAGTGAAAAACTTGCATGCAATTTTAGCCTCAGCAGGCTTATATTTGAACCACTTGCTATTTAACATAAGAAAAGAAAGATACTATGTGAAATGAAACAGGTACAAAAGACATTGTGAAGTGCTTTTAATACAAATTTAGTGAAATCTTTATTATGGACTTCAACTTTTATTTACCTAGGTCCTCACATTTAACTTGATCCAAACAGGCCGTTACACGAGGGTCATTTATACAACACATTTTGCACATATTGTCTGAGATAATCTTATTTTCTGTAGATTCAGAGTTCACAAATGAGTAATACAACTGGGTTAAAGCATAGAAACACAAATATTGACACAGGAAAACCTGTCACATAGAAAGTCAGAATGCCACTTATGCATCAAAATTGAAAAAGCTTTGAAATGCTTATTTTGACCATATAATGCCAAAATGGGTAATTTTTGCAGAATTTCTATCAAATAAAAGTTTAAATCCTTTAGTTTCATGCTATCTGACAAATTGACACCATTATATCATTCAGGGAAGTTGCCAAAGTACAGATTCTATATTTACTGATTTCGCCTCTTAGGTCCGAGTACACAGTTATTTCGTAGTGCATTTCTTTTAGACAATAAATGAAAATAAAAAAAATCCCACCTGCGCTTTCTCAATAATATTTTTACAGTGTGTTGTACTACTTTTGGGACAAATTATATCAAAATTATAGAAAACTTCATCGGCTCTAACTCAAAATATGGACAATTCTATGTTAAGGGGGTCTTGAAATCTTTTGACAGCTTCCGAAGTGCTAATTTTTAACCTTTTTCAGCTGGACCAAATCACTACTTTACTTTACAATTCATGACCCAAATTTTTTTACAGTGTAATTTCATCCCCCTACTTGCTATTTGAGGCATAAAACATGAAGGAATACATTTGGAAGGGGTACTAAAAAAATTGGCAAGCAACACACTGTCCACACTAGGGACTTTATTCGTGGACAACGAAAATCAAAGGGCTATATCGAGTGGGTGATAAACATGTCGGTATCTTTATATTTTCATCATTTTCTTCTGATCGAATTGTTATCCTGGGGATGCTGATTTTATATCAAGTAGAGTGTGCACTCTCCTCATATAACCTCCTTGATGAAATCAAACAAAGTTCAATTTTGGACCCTTTGGATCTCAGTGTAGACCAATTTAAAAATGGGGCCCAATATTCAAAATAGTAATACAAGGTTAGAACCCCCAAAAATTAAAGACTTAATTTAATCCCATTGAAATTGGTTAAAAGATTTGTACTTATTTTCAATTGAAGATTTCTTGCTATTGCGCAATACTGTGCTGTTGCACAATACTTAGTTAATCTGTTATATATAATAATTTACACACCCTGTTTGGTGTGTATCTCCTGCCATATCAGTATTTGTTGCTTTAATATATAAATCAGAAATAATCAATGTAAAGATGGAAAATGTTTGGGAACCCCCCACCCCCGCTAACATTTTGAAAAATTTTGAAATTTTGAAAAATCTTGAAGAAAAAAGTATGAACCCCCTTCCCTAAAAAAAAATTTAAAAAAATTTTAAATTTCAAAAATTTTGAAGAAAAAAAATATGAACCCCCAAATTTTTTTTGAAATTTTGAAGATTATTTTAGTTTCATAAAAATGTACAATTTCAGAGAGTTCCATAATATTTAACACAAGTTATTGTCTGGAAACTAGAAAAATGCTTGTTTTTGGCCCCTAATTCCTGAACATTTGGGGCAATTACCCCCAAACTCAACCCCAGCCTTACCTTTGTGATATGGAACCTTGTGGTACAATTTCAGAGAGATCCATACACTTACACACAAGTTATTGTCCGGAAACTACAAAAATGCTTGTTTTTGGCAATTACCCCCAAACTCAATCCCAGCCTTCCCTTTGTGGTATGGAACCTTGTAGGACAATTTCAGAGAAATCCATACACTTACACACGAGTTATTGTCTGGAAACTACAATAAACTGCTTCGCTGAGCGCAGCTGGATACGCCCGCAGAGGTCCAACCCTGAACAGTTGGGGCAAAAATGGACACAATATTCAAGCTTGATACAGGTCTGAATTTGGATTGTAATTAAATATTTGATATATTATAGGTTTCTGAATAAATGTAGTCAAAGAACTTGAAATTGATTATATGAAAGATTTCTTGCTGTTATGCAATACACTGTGCTGTTGCGCAATACTTAGTAAATCTGTTGTCAGACTATAAACAAATAAAATCTTATAACTCTGAAATGTAAAATCGAAAATTTATAAAAATCAAAAGGGAGCTTACAAAAATAGATATAAACAATTTACCAAAGTCTCATAAAAAATGCTGAAAGCATTTTTAAGTTATTGTCCGAAAACTGGAAAATCCCCCTTTTCGTAATGAATAAAACCCCATAAATATATATTCTGAAATTTATAAAAATCAAAAGGGAGCTCATGTCGATAAAAATAAACAATTCACCAAAGTTTCTTGCTAATTGGTGAAATTGTTTTTGAGTGAAATTGTTTTTGAGTTATTGTCTGAAAACTGGAAAATCCCCCCTTTTTTAATGAATAAAAACCCAAAACTCCGAAATTTATAAAAAATGAAAGGAGGCTCACATCAATAGATATGAACAATTCACAAAAGTTTCATGCATATTGGTTAAAGCATTTTTGAATTAATGTCCGAAATGTTGACGACGGACGGACAGACGGTCAGCGGTATACCATAATACGTACCGTAAACGGGCGTATAAAAATGCTTTTTTTTGGCCCCTAATTCCTAAACTGTTGGTACCATAACCCCCAAAATCAATCCCAACCTTCCTTTTGTGGTATTGAACCTTCTGGTAAAATTCATTGAGATCCATTCACTTAAACTAAAGTTATTGTCCATAAACCAAATGTGTCGACGACATGATAGCATTATACGAAGGCAATTTTTTTGTGGTCGTTTAAAAAATACTACAAAAAAGGGCAGAAAAAAACAACCAACAAGTCCACAAAACATTACATAGATAATTAAAGACAGAGCCACAAGAACCCCACACGAAAAACCGGGGTGATTTCAGCTGCCATTATATTATCTCTATTTTAGGTACTAATGCCCTTAAAAATATATATATCTGCTTCATTAAATGGAGTCACTGGTTCAAATTGTTAACCACGGATTTTACCATCCCAGTATTCTTGTATATTCCAATCAGAATTGATATTACGAAGATCATTGTACCAGAATATAGGTACTAATGTTTTTTTTTCTTCATGTTTTTCTATGTTGTATCCATGGTTATTTTTGTAATATTTTTTTCAACTGCATTTTTTTTGGTGGTGCCACCAATTATTGTAACCATAATTAATAAGACAAATAATTCATTAACAATTTATTGAAGACAAGATGTTTATTTTTAACATATAACAAATATATAATCTCATACTAGCTGGTCTTTTCTTGTATTTTATTCTGTCATAAGCTGAAGAACACAAGCTACCATATTACCTAGGTATCATAAGATTTTAAAATTGAATTCAACAAAGATAGACATTACCGTGGCTTAATAGAACCTATAACAATAAAAAAAATTATCATTAAATACTACAAAAAGCAAAATTAAAAAAACTGAATGGAAATTCAGTATAAGTTTTTCAACCACCTTTTTAATAATATTCCATACCTTCCTCCTAAATGGCAAGTTTTTAAAACAGCAATCACAAGATTCTTTAAAAAAATAAATTTGTGTTTTGTTATTTAAAAAAAAATGAATCGACTACAAGTTTCACAACTGTCATGCGTATTATATTTTCAACAAATATTATTAAACACTTTCAAATGTGGATGCTCAAAGAAAAACTGGAGGTCAATTTTCTCTTTCATAAAAGTTTGACTAAGTCAACTTGACATCAATTGGACTGAAATACCCACCTCCAAATTAACATTTCTGAATTAACCACAACAACCAAAATTCATTAAAGGAAGGGTAAAATCCATTCTTCTCAATTCTCTTGTTTAGTTTTCCTCAAAATATTTACTTAAGAACAATAAGATTCAAAATCTGATGAGTAATTCAATAATGAAAGTAAAAAAAAAAAGATTTGACCAAGTTTAATGCAGGCAGACTGACACATTGTAAAATGATTTAAATTATTTTATCTGAAATATTTTAATCTTTCTGCCTAGAGGTGAAGTTTAACTTGACACTAATCCATGTAAATAAAATTTAATTAAGCATTAAAGACATCTATAATTATTAAATAAACCATAAACAAAGGTAAATTAAAAATACCACCTTTGTCTAATAACTTGTTAATCGCAGGTAACAATTTCAGGACATGAATAATGTGAAAAAATAAATAATTTTTAACATAGCTGTCATATTCCTAAAACCAAACAAGATTTACTGAGATTCATATGTATTGTCTTACAATCAAAACTGTCTAAAATGAGACTGAAACATTAATCAGCCATCCTTGATAAAACAAAAATTTAATGTCAACCTAAGAACTGTAAACCAGTAGCAAGGAGCAAATTTCAATCCATTTACTTGTACGACTTTCTCATGAATGTGAAGGAACGAGTTGTAACTTTTTTTCTTCAGATCCCCTATCCAATGGGAGATTCAGGGGGATTGTAGATGGCATATGCCCCCTTCTTTATAGGAAAACATATAATTTTTTCTGCATAAAATCGTCCAGTTTCACCTTGCTCTGTAAATATATATAGTATATATTTCGTTTTCTGGAAGTACGCCCCACTTTAAAAAAATACTGGATCAACCCCTGAAATCAAATCATAAAAGATTGTCAGGTTTTCTGAATACTGATATATGTATAAATATCATAAGGCATTGTATTGCTGCTTTGGTGAGTAGGAGTAGGAAATGAGCTTAAAACATCCATACTATGCAAAGATGTTGACATTTACAATATGTGTTAGCTGGAAAACTGCCTAATGTATTAATTTGAGTGTCAAAAAGGAAATCTCTTCTTAAAATATTGGAAGCTTACTATGATGATGTCAAGTCAATCATTAGCAATGTTGTTAATAACTTGGAGTCGAACAGGTACTTTTATATTGTTAGGCAGAATAGTTTTGCTGAAATGAAGCCTTCATTCAGGATTCTCTATGGTAGAACGGGATGATGTATGCCATATGATATATAATCTTTAGAAAACTGTTGGCTTACAGATACCCTTGTAAATACTTGTAAAACACAAACATGTATGCAAAAAAAAACCAATTTCCTATGAACATATTTGCATCATCAAAGTTCACCTTTTATTCTTAATAAAAGTCTGTACTGTTGAAATCATAAAGTATAAGCTGCCTTATATATGGGTTTTTTACCCTGTATCTAATGCCATTTACCCTGAAGTGAATTTAAATATTATAATGATTAAAAATTCAAAATGGCCACCATTATTCTGTAATTTCTAATGACAATAGTTGTAATCCTTGGTAGCTTCTGTTGTTTGACTTATGCCTTCAACATTAGTAAATACTGTATATTCTATATATCTAAAACAGATCCATAGTCTATATACGAGACAGTTGATGAAGAAGATTGGATGGTAAAATGGCTTCAAGCTTCTCCAAGACATAACTAATTGGCATGTATAACCATCCTATTACCTAAAAAAAATAACAAAAATAAAAGTAGAAAATACATAATTCACTGTGATATAAAAATAAGTTCTGATCAAATATTTTTAACGAGTTATGCCCCTTGGAAATATTAATTATAATGGAAATCACATTGCATATGCTCTGAAGCCTTCATTCCTATAAGATATTAATAAAAAGTTTTAAAGAACAAAAAAAAGTGCTTATTTTAGTTATTGCCCTTGTACCTTGGATAGATAAAATATTTGCAATGCGAGAGACATTGGAACTCTGTTCTTTTATTTGCTTTTAATTTGCCTCTTTCTTGAATTGTCCTAGTTCCTGATCACCTTTATAAAGTGTCAAAGACATTACTCATATAAACCTATGATATCAGTTTCATAAAATTCTGGCAAGAATTGAACAAATGAGAGCTCTAACTATGCAATTTTCCATATAATCAATAATTCCAAGGGGCATAACTCTTTCAAAAATAATTGATCGGCACTGATTTTTGAACTCATCAAAGACATAGATGATATAAACCTATAATACAAATTTCATAAAAAAATGGCAAGAATTATACACATTAGAGCCTTCATAAGGCAATTTTCCATATAAATAATATTTCCAAGGGCATAACTCTTTTTAAAATTATTGATCAGCACTGATTTTCGAACTCCTCAAAGATATTGCTGATATAAACCTATGATTTAAGTTTCATAAAATTCTGGCAAGAATTGTTTACATGAGAGCGCTAACAATGCAATTTTTCTGTATGATTAATGTTTCCAAGGGGCATAACTCTTTAAAAAATAATTGATCGGCACTGATTTTCGAACTCGTCCAAGATATTGCTAATATAAACCTATGATATAAGTTTCATAAAAATCTGGCAAGGATTGTACAAATGAGAGCGCTAATGATGCAATTTTCTGTATAATAAATGTTTCCAAGGGGCATAACTCTTTTAAAATTAATTGATCAGCACTGATTTTAGAACTTGTCCAAGACATTGCTGATATAAACCTATGATATAAGTTTCATAAAAATCTGGCAAGAATTGTACACGTGAGAGCCCTAACAAGACCGGACGCCCAGTATTTCTATGGGGACAATTAAAAAGCGTTGAACAGATACAGAATTAAATATGAATATAAAAAAGATCTAAACTTTAACCAATATGGTCTGTGGCCAAAATGTTTTTGTGATATCAGGTCTACAAGAGGAGTAAGTAAATTAAGGAATTACAGTTCTGTAGTTGAAGAGTTGCCACCACCAATTGGAAATTTGATGGTCGCAAAATCAGTTTGACTGGCGACACATTTCAGGTATTCTGTTACTTTTACAATTCAAATTTGTATTATACATGTATCTTGTTTAAATGTTTGAGGTAGCTGTTGTTTATTTTTGATTATATTGCATGAATCAAACAGTTGATTCAAAAATTCAATATGGGGCTCTCCTTTGTTAGACATGTCAATTATGCATTTGACGGTAAATTTTAGCCAATGAAAAAAAAAAAAAAAAAATTGCATTAGAATCATGCTTCATATGCAATATCTTTTCTATTGCCCACTGATCAAGGCCAATAATGGGTCAAATTTGATGACTGGTTGGTTATCAGCTACTTAACATCTATCAGAAAATATTTCATGCAAATTTTTTTTCATATTACGGAAAATAACATCTCAATGAAATATAAATGATATACTGTGCTTTGTACTAGTCACACAAATTCTAACTTGGACAATCTGTTTGAAATACAGATCATGGGTCCACGCTTTACTTACCAGGATCAGACAACACTTTGGTTGTGATTCTCTGTTGATGATACACACCTTCAAAAATTTGAAGGCTGAAATTTCATTGGCTGATATGATTACCAAAACAGAGAGTAGAACGAAGTGTTGTAAAGTCCTTGTAAGGGAAGCATAAGATCTTTATTTTAAGCAAATTGTAAATTGGACAGCTTTTGTTGAATTTTCCTAAACATTAGTCTGCTATGCAATCATGATAATAACACTTACTGTTTTTGCTACCATACCCATGGGTTCTGGGTACTGATGTGTGAGGAGGGCCAGAAGGGCTGTGAAGGAACACAAACCAGCAGTAAACAAAATGAAGAAAGGTAACTCCTTCTTTGGGTACACTGACACCTCATGATAAGCTGAAATCAGAAAATTGGTCAGGATTTATAATACATTAATTTCATTTGCTGCTTTAGTAACACATAAAATCTTAAGCAGTATGTAAAAAAAAAAGTTTGGAAGCTTAAATTGTTAGAAAGTTTAACCATGAATTGCAATTGAAACTGATATTTTTAGACAATTGAAAAGGTAAAATTTACAGACAGAAATAAATGTACTAAAAATTGATTGGAACAAGAATTTGTGTCCACAGGACACCATGTTCCACTCTGAATATCACATTTCAATATTCACTGACATGAAAATATGATAGTGCGATGGAGAGTGGTGCCCTATAGACACATATTCCTGTTTTGGTGAATTATTTATTTTATTATCTGAAATTTTCATGATTGTATCTATTTGAATAAAATAATTTCATTCAAACCAACTTTTACTAACACATAATTTACTTTGCTGTCTTCCAGAAATAAGAAAGACTTGACTGTATTTTCCTATAAGTTTATATTCATTCAAATCAATGTGCACAAATTTATTGAGGAATATAAACCTGCTTAATTATTGAAGCCAACGTCTGCTAAATTTCTGAAGTAAAAACTAACCACATTAATTATAGAAGCACAAAAACCTGATCAATTATTGATGCAAGTAAAACCTATGGGGCATAAATTAAGATTAGCATTTTATACCTGGTAACAATTCTCTGTCAGCACTTTCTGTACATGTTGGATAAGGGTAAAATAAATGTCCTTTCTCTAGGGGATATGGTATCATTCTAAATGCTGAAATATAATGTAATCATTCTACAACTGTGTAAAGTTTCATCAATACATTTGGAGGAGTTGCACTTAAGAGATACTATTACCACATTTCACACATAAGACCAAACATATCTTCAAAATAAACTTCAAAACATTTATTCAGATTTAAATATATGGTTTTAGAGAAGCTCTCTTGCAGTTTAAGATGTACAAATTAGCCACATGAATGAATTTATCACTAATTCCAGTAAAGAAGTATATACTTATACTATGAAAGTCTCATAATTCTTCACTTAAGTATTGAATGCTTCTTTTCGTAAATTTATGGGATGTAAAAGCGTTGACCAAAGTACATTTTGTATGAAGCGCAGATGCACTTGATTTTAAAAATGTGCGCACGGTCTACGCTTTAACAACCCTATAAAATTACTAAAAGAAGCATTCAATACTTAAAATTACAGTTTTTTTGCTAGAACCATGAAAACATGATTTCTATCAAGTTTTTCTTTTATTTACCTGTGCACTTTATTGTGGAAGCTCATGTCATCATGAATGTTACATTTCATTTTGAAATGAAGGTCAATTTCAGAATGATACAAGATTGCTGGAAGCCAATCAAAGTAATGTATTATAATGAAACATACATATAATGTAATTATTTGTTGATAAAGTAATTTAGGTAACATTACAATGAAAAATGCCCATTAACTCTATTCTATGTTGTTTAAAATCAATGACTTTAAATAAATATGAACCCATGCAGTGTTCTCCTAAAAGAATCTTAGCATTCGGGTACCAATAAGCTTTTTATCAATTTTTCAAATGTTTTCTAATAAAAATTCCTTTCTCCTAATATATTCCTAAATTTCATCCACAAATAAAAGTTTTAGAATCTCAATAATCAGCATTAACAATATGCCTGCAGCAAATACTCATAGGGTCAGGTGAGCTAAAAATGTTTTTTGTGCACACAAGCCAATGAGGATATTTCTCATTTGTTGAATGCTATGGCATAATTCACCAATGAAACCCATGAAAATATTCGTACATTTTAGAAGTACCAAAGAAAGTATATTTTTGTGTATTACTTACTTCCTTCCCATGTACAGTGTAATAGATTAAGAGCTCCATCTACTTTTTTCCAGTGTGGTAAGTGGAAGAATGCATATGCTATAGCCTCACTATCACCTCTCTTAAGTATGTGTTCTGGTGGAAGGATTAAACTCTTCATTTCTAGTAAATACTGAAAATAAAGATATGCAATAATGTTAGGGGTGATGTGTTGAAGAAGAAGGCACAGCTCAATATCGTCAATGACCAGAATCTAATAAAATCCAAAATCTTTTCATTTTACAGTATACATTAAAGGTAAATACTTGAGTATGTTAAAGGATACTGCATAAAAATAAACTACTCTCAATGATTTTGTGTGTGGATATTTTCTAGGAGATTTCATATATAATTATAACTTTGTATGTTGATAGATAGTCAATGAATGCTAAACATCCAGAGGGTTATAAAAGAGAGGTAAAATATAACAAAGGGACATTAAAACTCATAAGTCAAAAATAAACTGACAACACCGTGGCAAAAGAAAAAGACCAAAAGACAAAAACAGTATATTAAACACAACATAGAAAACTAAAGACTGAGCAACACAAACCCCACCAAAAACTGGAGGAGATTTTAGGTGCTACAGAAGGGTAAGCAAATCCTGCCCCACATGTTGCACCCGTTGTGTTGCTCATAGTAAGAATGGGAACATGTTATTGAGCTTGGAAAATTGGTACTTGAAATAAATGAATCTGCAGTAGTAGTATTCTATGTACCATGTCTCACTGGCATATACCCAAATTTCATTTCATCAATACATAATAAAGTATTAGTTCCTGATAATTATACAGTGTGTATCAGCAATATTGTCTTGAATACCTTTGGACAATGTGGATTAAATTCCACAGCTCTGTGTATTGCCTCTACGGCTGTCATTTCTGCTGTACTTAATCCTCTCTTTGAAGCAGTGTCTGGTGAGAATCTACAAGAGTAAAAATAGTGTTAGGCTTCAGCAATCAATCAAACTTACAACATGGAAAATCATATTCCTTTTTAACATATACATGTGTCGTGATATAATTAATATTAAAAGTCATTAAAGGTGACAAAAAAAAAAGTTAAGTGCATACTATTCATATGTTTGAAGGACTTATTTGAATATTAAAATTAAAGATTTTAAGATAGAAATTGAACAATTTTTTTTCAATAATTGTGAGCACAATATTCTTTAAAAACATAGATAATTACTTGAAGTATAAGCAAAAATCAGAATTTCAGTGAAAAATGCCCATAAAACATTTCACATCAAAATTCTTTTCATTAATATACCTAAGACAATTTTTTTTATGACTCTTTCATATACTGTGCACTTTATTCTGTTAATAAAATCTGTTAGAATAGAAAGCATCATAATGAATATTTTATGACAATTTTAATGCAACATATAGTGACTTACTTGTCGGCTACTGCCCTGGCTTTTAGTAATGCTGCTGTGTAACATATAGCTGCTGACTTAGGTAAACTGATATCTGTAGATGAATTATAAATAAACATAGTTAGCAGATTTTTAAAAATAAATTTAAAGAATTATACAATGTGATACTATACATTCAATCTGATTAAAATACAGATCATAATATTATGCACATGCTTTGCTTACAAGGATATGACTAGACTTCAGTCTTTTTTCTGTTTTGAGGACCATTTCAGGATATTCAGGTTTTGGCTTAAAAATTGTGGGGAGGAATTTCATTGGCTGATGTAATAATTACTGGAAAAGAAAGTAGAATAGAGTGTTGTCAGATCCTTGTAAGCAAAGCTTGGACACAGGATCTGTATTTATATCAGATTACTATAAATTAGACAAAAAGGTAAGTAATACACTTGCGTTATAATTTCATATGATCAAAAAGGTAAGTAATACACTTGTGTTATAATTTCATATGATCTATTTTAGAAAAGCTTATCAACATTTGATAATTATATAGTTCACAAATAAATCGCATTAATTATAAATTTGACAAAAATGTCAGATTTTATTTTTCAAACTTTCAAATTTTAGAAACTTGGACTTTATGCAGACAAATAAAACTCAGTCCCTTTCCATGGAAGGGAGATAATAGACTGCATTACAAAGGGAGATAATTGTGTACATACCATCATATTTAGCTAATAATGCCTGTACATCTGCATATGCTTGTACTTCTAATAATGCATCAATGAGATTCTCATGTATGTTGAATAAATTTAATGTGGGAAACTCTTTCATTAACTGCAAAATAAACAAGAAAAAGACAAAATACACAACTGACATTTCTTCTAAACAAAATTTTATCTAAATAATTTGATATGGCCTAGTTCAGTCTGGTTATGCTTTTTTGGATGCATGACATTTTTGAATATATATATTCTTAATCACTCTTATATTTTCATTATATCATTTGGTATGGTTTACTTAAAAAATGCATAGCTATGATTACTGCTTTATTTCTAAATTTGTTTTTTTCTCACTTACTAAGAAAATTTGTAAAATGTAAAAAAATAAACCCTGAGTGGGTTGTACCTATGAACAGAAAGCTATAACAAAAGAAAGAATAAAGTATGGTATGAATACACCATGCTTTTTACAAGACCTTCAGGCTAAGCCTCAGTTCTAATGTTATAGCTCACAAGGTAACAGTTATCTGGAAGACATGTCACCCTACTCAGATACATTTTTCTGATTCTGAACCAACAGGTCTTTGCTCTTACTCCTAAATTATGTGTGCTTGGCAGAGAAATTTATTTTTCCGCATTTCAGAGAAAAGCAAGAAAATGTTGTCTAAAAGGAACGTTTTTTAATAACGGTATGTTTTTGGCAGTTTGTCTGTAGTTGTACACGTGGTTACGTGAACCAATCATTTGGATTGCGTCAATAAGTATTCTCATGTTAATCAGGTGAAAGCGGGTTTTTTTATTTTCTTTGTGTTTGAAAATTATTCTAGCTGCCGACATACAACACTAAACTTCAATATTATTATATCTGATATTTATATATTATTTTTTTTATGAGGTTCGGCATTAATGTCCTGAGGCATGCCTTGCACTTCTCCCGTAACACAGGTTTCCATATCAATTTTCTTTATTAAAGTTTTTGTGGTTTTTCCTGGGCGGCGAGGTTATGTTAAAGACAGATATACACATACACTTATAGAGATAAGGGCATTTTGTACTTCATGGTTTCCATTGTTCAGATGTTTATTTATTCTATATATATGTTCACATTTTGGAAATTACTTATACTTCTTATATGTATTGTTATATAAAATATATATTAAATGCCGGCTCAGTCAGTCTGCACGGCTAAATGCATTCATTTTGTTAGTTGTTATTGAAGTGTAGTTAAGACACAAGAAATACAAACTTTGAAAGTATTTGGTTTAGCCAAGACTTGGAATCAAAACTAATGATCTCCCACACTAAGAGGCCAGCAGGCTACCAAGACACCGCTGAGATGGTGACTTTTTATATTGGTATGGAAATTTTAATAACTGATAATACCAATATGTGAAAGCTTCTTCGCTAAAAATTTGACATGATGAAAGTGAGAATAAAAGTTTCTACATGAATCACATTTAATAATCAATCTCATATTATTGTTGGTTGATAAAATTTTCAAACTGATATATCTTTTTATTCATCTCACATTCTTAATTTACAGAACCAAATGGTAATAAAATGCTCCGCTGGGGCGCAGCTTGATACGACCGCAGAGGTCGAACCCTGAACAGTTGGGGCAAGTATGGACACAACATTCAAGCTTGATACAGCACTGAATTTGGATTGTAATTAAATTTTTGACACAGCATAGGTTTCTGACACAGAATGAAAGTGGTCTAAGAACTTAAAAATTTTCAATTTACCTATTCATACATGTGATGGACTGTGAAACTCAGATCAGGAGATTGGGAAATTTTGGTCAGGAGATTAGGACTCAGATCAGGAGGTTTTTAATCGACATTAATTTTGTTGTAAATGTAACCGTGTGCTGTAAAAATGGTCTTTTAAAGTGTGTTTTCTTCAACTTTCCATCCAATTTATTATGTTTATAGTACCCTTGTACTTATAAAGTTTCTCCATCTTTATATTCTACATGTTCAATCTAACATTGTATTTTTCCAGTATGTTCTTTAAATTTTTTACTTCATATTCTATAAAACAATCATTGCAACCAGAACATTTGTTTAGCTATCTGCAAATAGTTCTTATTTTTTTTTTTTTCTCTTGCAAATAGTTTTTATTTGCAAACTCAGAAAATCATTTCATCCGTAAAATTAGGGTCATAGTTATTATATAAATTTCAATTTAAGCCTTGAAAGGAAGTCTAGAATCCTCAAATAATTTTCAAATTATTATTTTTTTATTTGTCCTAAGACATTTAAAATCATTTAATAACCATCCTTTTATGATTATTTGTTCAATTTATATTTTATTTATATTCTTTTAAAAATTTTCATTATTAAAAGGAAAGTAACTTAAAACAGGATAAATCAAGGGAAGTAACCCAATAAATACACAGTTTTTGTTACACAACGGCAGTTAGCCTGAGGTAAAAATCGTTGATTACCTGTATGTTTGACACCCAAGCTGACAAGTGAAGCCATATAATTATGCATGTTAATTGATTTACAGGTAAAATATAACTTCAGGTAATGTCAGTTACACCAGATGCCTGAGATGATATGTTGGGCAGAAATTTTTCATTCATGAAAAATTTCATACACGGGATTTTTTCCTCTTCAACGGGAGGTCGGGAGGAGACCCCTGAAAACGGGATTATTGTACTCCCGTCGGGAGGTTCACATGTATGCCTATTCAAACCATATCATTATTATTTGCTTTTATATATAAATCAGAAATAACCAATTTAAAATGGAAAATGTTAAAGAAAAAAAAGGAAGAAAAAAATCCCCCCCCCCCCCCCAATTTTTTGAACCCCCTTATGATTCATCACCCCCAAACTCAATCCCAGCTTTCCCTTTGTGGTATGGTACCTTGCAGTACAATTTCAGAGAGATTCATACACTTGAACACAAGTTATTGTCTGGAAACTAGAAAAATGCTTGTTTTTTGGCCCCTTTTTGGCCCCAAATTCCTAAACGTTTAGGGCAATTACCCCCAAACTCAATTCCAGCTTTCCCTTTGTGATATGGAACCTTGCAGTACAATTTCATAAAGATCCATACACTTACACACAAGTTATTGTCCTGAAACTAGAAAAATGCATGTTTTTTTTGCCCTTTTATGGCCCCTAATTACTAAAATTTTGAGGGAAAACCCCCAAAATCAATCCCAGCCTTCCCTTTGTGATATGGAACCTTGTAGTACAATTTCATAAAGATCCATACACTTGAACACAAGTTATTGTCTGGAAACTAGAAAAATGCTTGTTTTTTGCCCCTTTTTGGCCCCTAATTCCTAAAATTTGGAGGAAATTACCCCAAAAATCAATCCCAGTATTCCCTTTGTGATATGGAACCTTGTAGTACAATTTCATAAAGATCCATACACTTACAAACAAGATATTGTCATGAAACTAGAAAAATGCTTGTTTTTTGCCCCTTTTTGGCCCCAAATTCCTAAAATTTGGAGGCAATTACCCCCAAAATCAATCCCAGCATTCCCTTTGTGATATGGAACCTTGTGGTACAATGTCAGAGAGATCCATACACTTACACACAAGTTATGTCTGGAAGTTACAAAAATGCTTATTTTTGGCCCCTTTTGGCCCCTAATTCCTTAACTGTTAGTACCATAACCCCCAAAATCAATCCCCACCTTCCTTTTGTGGTATTGAACCTTATGGTAAAATTTCATTGAGATCCATTCACTTAAACTAAAGTTAGAGTGCGAAAACTAATGTGTATTCGGACGACGACGCCGGACGACGACGACGACGACGACGACGACAACGACGACGACGCCAACGTCATACCAATATACGACCACAAAAATTTTTTTGCGGTCGTATAAAAATTACTGATGTCTAGTAATGACCTAAAACGTAAATCTGTGTAAAGCATAATAGAGTTTATAGTTAACCTGCTGATATCTTTTTCTGTGAAAAGTTGCACAATAATTTTTTCCTTACCTCTCTCATCATTTTAATAGCCTCCCTTGTTCTCCCTAATTTTCTAGCACACATGGCAAGTCTCCTTTTTATATAAACTATTACATTTGTGTCGCGTCCTGTAACAAATTAAAAAAAAAATCATACTTCAAACTTATAAAATTGGAAATGTCAAAAATCCCTCTTAGTTTTAACAGATTGTATAAAAGAATGTAAATTTCAGGGAAGAGGTTTCTCAAAATATGTGGTTTCCAATGGTTTAGAGTCTTTAGAAAAGATTTAAGAACCCCTCCCCACCCCCCAATAATATTGGTACTGAATGTGGTAAAAATAAGTAAGTTCAAAGTGGATTAAACTGAATTATATAAATGATTTTATCCATATTTCAAATGTTTGAGGCAAAAATTGAATCAAAGTGCAGACCATAGCAGATAGTTGAGACACACAGACAGACATTAATACAAATTAATATCTTTATTAAAAAATATCATTTGTGTGGGATCAAAATTTATATTATGTGTGAAGATTATAGATTTAGAAAACAGAAAAAAAAAACAATATTGTGGTTTGAATTAAATAAAGCTTACTTGAGACCTTTGTGAAAATTCTGTTGCTGTTTGCAGGTATAACATAGTACTCGTATACCATTATTTAGATTGTACATGTATAAACAACATTATACTTTATATCTGTACTTATTAAGTATTTGAAACATACTGTATGTTGCTTCGTGCTGTAAATTTTGATGTTGTGTTTGCTGTGATTTTCTGTATGCTACTTCTGCTGTTTTATAAGCCTGCTTAAACATTTTTTCAGCCTGAAAAATAAATAGTTTATCAATCTGTTGGTTAAAGTCCCATAACTCTGTAATGACAAAGTAGTTTTCTTTCACTAATCCCAGGAATACTATAATATTTGAAGTAAATTGATCAAAGCATACTCAAACTAGTACAAAAACAAGGGGAAAATTGCCTAAAATCTGAGGTTAAAAACCCTTAACTCTGAAACCAAAAAGACATAAAATAAAAAATTGAAAGGGAGCTGTCTTTTACAAATCTCAATAAAGCTTTCTTCTGCAGGTTCAAATATTTGATACAAGTTTCATTAAGTTTGATCAAAGTATTCTCTAGCTTTAGTAGGTGTGTTGGGTTTGTGTTACTCAATATTTTCAGTGTAATGTTTTGTTGACTA
The DNA here is from genome assembly GCF_021869535.1 of Mytilus californianus. NCBI lineage: Eukaryota > Metazoa > Mollusca > Bivalvia > Mytilida > Mytilidae > Mytilus > Mytilus californianus. Next base: position 4,707,377 of record NW_026262581.1, read on the forward strand.
GTGCTGACGTCTTTATCCGTTTGACCACCATGTTGTTTATCCTTCTTTGACTTATATGATTTTGGATTGTCCCCCTTTGATATCTCCTATATTTTCTAATACAGAAGTTTATAACTAAAGTTAACAAAAAATGGCCAATACAATTATAGTTATAAATACAAAAATTAAATATCCTCCCTATAAATAAAAATTGAAGATCAATATCTACGAAAAGGCAGAACAATTATTTGATAAGGTCTTAGTATCCTTTCAAGTTTGAATAAAAGTTAATAATTATCTAATGAGGCAAATTATCCCCACAGAAATGATTAAAACAGACTATCTTTTTTACAATTTCCATGCTCCTTGCAAAGTTTTTGTACAAACAGTGGAAAGGTTTTTTTAATGAATAATATACCACAAAACTGTCTTGTTAAAAATAAAGATATGTGATAAGTTATTTTTTCTCTTTTAAACATATTTTTCTATTCAAAGATTATTTCTTTTAATATCAAACTCCCTTTGTTTGGCACCAATTTCAATGGAATTCCTTCCTAATCAAAACCAAAATTCTAAATACCTAATCAAATTAATTTTTTCATCAGATTTGTCATGTGCAAAGCTTAATCCTTTTAATAATTAAAGAAAACTTTTATGAAAGATATAAAAAAAAAAACCCACAAAAACTTGGATCTAACAGTAAGAGTACTTTCACTGTAGGATGAATAGAAAATGTAACTTTTGATTCCTCAGCTTTCTGATGAAATTTTAATTATCATTCTGCCATACAATAATATATACATACATCTGCTATAGAACTTGTATCTTCTTCTGCTAACAATATTATAGCTGTACAACATCTATCAAAGGAAACAAAGGTTCAATTACTATAAAGTAACACCAAATGATTAATGACTGAGTATAAGTCTGATTGTTTTTTGGAAGAAGGTTAAACAAGAAGTCAATATCAAAAACAAACAAGACTTATAGTGAGCTACTTCTCACTAATTTATATCCCTGCTCATGGGAAAATTTTTATATGTGTAGAATGTGAAAGAACATACACGTATGTGGCAACAGGAAGTTGATATGTGACAAATCTGAACATGTGTCACACAGTATAGCTTACCAATATGAAGCTTGGTACCAAATATCTGATTTGCAGTTGCTGATAAAAATTTGACAGAAATGTGTTACAGACAGAATGACAGATGGATTGACAGACAAGGGTAAACCAGTATACCCCCTCATTAGAGCAGAGGTATAAATGAGAAACAGTCTCCACACTAGACCAAGAAGGATATAACTATACAGTTGGAAGTATTTTGAAGTTATATTTCTTATATGTATGTAACATCAGCAACCTAAAACTTGAGAGACTTTACACATTAAATGTACATTTGGTCAAAGCCCTTGAAAGGTTAGCAAAATCTTCAATATTCCTGTTGGGTTTCTGTCTCTTGGGGTATTTCCAACATATTCCTTTTATTAATACTCAATGTAGACTGTTGAATTGTTGGTCATCAGAGTATTTGATAAGTTGCATTTGAAAATGTAGTTATTTTGAACATCCTTAAAATAAGATTTTGAAAATGTAATACCAGTTACACATGTACATGTACTATAAATGAGTTTTTCTATACTGAAAACTTCAGCTTTAATGTTTGCTCTATCGCTACAACTTTGACAGTTCTACAGATGGAATATAAACCATACATGGTAGATATGCATGTCATGTTTCATTTAAACTGAATTTTCAGTAGTTAATTTAGTTCACAGTAAGAAATGTCTTGAACTAGGATACATTTTTTTTTAATTTCAAGCCTTTCAAGCACGGCTTGTACTTTCAAATAACATGATATGATTAGAGTTAAAAATCAAAAATATTCTATCACATTTGAACCATTTACATGTGAATCAAAAAAAAATTAATTAAAATGCGAGATCACACAAATGACACGAATTGCAGAGTAATCGAAGGACTTTATTATTCCATGAAGAAAAGTCATCAATAACAAACGCAAACTGGATCTTGAACACATCCTTTTTTATTCATAACCAAACATTATTTAACAAATATAAAAAAAATATGGACAACACTTTGAGTGACAGAAGGACATACATGGGTAACACTACACTGTTAGTATCACAATCATCATCAGTAGCTGAGGAAATTCCAAAGGTCGGTCTGAATGAAATCATTGGAAAATATCATTTTCTACTATCATTGAAGCATAGTTGACACTTTATGGTAATTTGATTATTCAGTTAATTCATAAGGTTATTTGTTTTGAACTGAAATATTGGGGTGGGCAGCTCGTTATTATTACATTACAATTCTCATTAAATCTTACTCTGGGTTTTTCTCTAATGCATCTTTAGCAGCTTTGATTCTTGATTGAGGATTTCTTTCCCTCCATGCTCTTTGCATTACTGAAAATATATCAATAAATTAGTTTCAAGTTATTAAGCAAACACAGAAGAATACACATGGCTACAGGCCTTATTCCTAAGAGCATTACACAGTTTCCAAATATATACATCAGTTATAATACTATTTATTTAGCAGTTGATACTTTGAACCTTCTTTACAGATTTGTCAAAAGTTTGCATATTTAGCTGTATATAAGTTTGCATGTCTAAAGTTTTATATATAAATTGTATAACAGTCACATTCCCCTTATTCAAGATTGCAGACTTGAGAGCTTAAATTTTTTATTAAATTTGATTCTCTTTTTCAAAAATTGGGAAAATTAGACATCTGTCTGTCAAGAGATTATTCTCAAGAAATCTTATTTAGGTCCTTCACTTGTTAAGTGTGTTTCATACTCATTTTTACAAATCAAATGACTGCTAAAACTATTGATTATAAAAATAAGAAGATGTGGTATGATTGCCAATGAGACAACTCTCCACAAGAGACCAAATGACACAGAAATTAGCAACTATAGGTCATCGTACAGCCTTCAACAATGAATAAAACCCATACCGCATATATGAGTTTATATTATGACAACTTGACAGTATTTTTTTAGCACTATGATATTATTTTCTCTTCATTTTCGCCACTGATTGAAAACTTTGAAAATTTGAATATCTCATCGGAGTTAAGTATGCCCATCATTTATCTGCAGTTTCCTTCAACCATATTATATACAGAAACTGTACTTGAAGGTGTCTTTTGGCATTTTTTTCCCCAAATAGACATATACTTATTTTTAAACCAGAAAATCAACATCTGATATATTGAGTAAAGTAAATCATATAATTTAATTTGACATGCTGTGAAAGTTTTAATCCTAGATAACAGTTTTTTTGTGATTTGTCCAAAATATTTAATTCATGGGTTTTATTGGTTTCAAACTTTGCACTTACAAATCAATAAAAGATATGTATTTCATTTGGTATTAAGATTTGTAGTTTAACTTTAAGCAGAACATCAATGAAACCTTGTACCCAACAAATAAAAACACCTCTTTTAAACTTGTGCTTATCTTATTTATTCTAATTGTTTTTTCAACTTACTTTCAAATTCTTGTTTACCAGCATCTGATTCACATGTAAAGAATGTTTGGTGATCTTGTGCTGAGAGATTCATGTCATAATATGTTAATGGTTCTTTACCCCTCGCCCAATTATATCGCTGATATTCTGATCCTCGGAATAAATTCAATGGATTTCTCCATACTTTACATTCTGAAAATATATTACCAAGTTAAGTTACCTTTTCATGGGTCAATATACAGAAACTTAAAAAAAAAAAAAAAAATCCGGAATTATAAACAAGAGGCTCATGAGGGCCTGAAATCGCTCACCTGCAGTTTCAGACTTATTTTGTAGATCTTAACTTTGCTAAACAATTTTGTCATTTATACTTTCTTTCTATAATAATATTAAAAAAAAAAGATAATACATAACCCAAAACTGTAAAATTTCCTAAAAATTAACTATTTCTGGACAGTAACCCAACAATAAGTTGTCCTATTGGTCTGAAGATTATAAGGTAGATCATAACCTGTTTAACACTTTCACCTATGTCAGTTTTGCTCTTACTGCTTTAGTTTTTGAGATGAAAGCCAAAAACCTCATTTGACCCCTATGTTCTTTTTTCAGAAACTGCCGCCATGTTTTTGAATGCATCAAATCCCTGAATACAATCTATAAACTAAATACCCTAAGGAACATTCAATTAAAGTTTTTACGTATTTGGCCAAGTAGTTTCAGAGAAGAAGATTTTTGAAAAAGTAATTAGACTTGCACGAAAAAATGTAAAAAAATAAACGTTTCAAAGGCAATAACTCCTTAAGGAGTCAATTGACCATTTTGATCATTTGACTTATTTGTAGATCCTACTTAGCTGAACATTTTTGCCATTTACACTTTCTCTCAATCTATTATAATATTAAAGATAATAACCAAAAACAGTAAAATTTCATAAGAATAAACTATTTCGGACAGTAACCCTACAATAGGTGGTGCAATTGGTCTGAAAACTTCTTAGCAGATAGATTTTGACTAATTCATCACTTTAACTCCGTGTCACTTTTGCTCTAACTGCTATAGTTTTTGAGATAAAAGCCAAAAACTGCATTTGACCCCTATGTTCTATTTCTAGCCATGGCGGCCATGTTTGTTAATGGATCAAAACTTCGGATACAATTTATAAACCAGTTACCCTAAGGAACATTCAGTTAAAGTCTAGAAGTATTTGGCCCAGTAGTTTCAGAGGAGAAGATTTTTAAATGTTAGCAAACATGATGAACAAATTGTGTAAAATTGTCTTTAAAGGGCAATAACTCCTTAAGGGGTCAATTGACAATTTTGGTCATTAAACTTTATTGTAGATCTTACTTTGCTGAACATTTTTGCTGTTTACAGTTTATCTTTATCTTCAATAATATTCAAGATAATATCAAAAAAATGCAAAATTTCCTTAATATTACCAATTTAGTGGCAGCAACCCAACAATGGGTTGTTCGGTTCATCTGAAAATTTCAGAGCTGATGGATCTTGACCTATTGAACAATTTTACCACCTGTCAGATTTGCTCTAAATGCTTTAGTTTTTGAGCTATAAGCTCACATGGGCTGTATCAGGCCTGGTAAGCTAAAAAGCAATACTGCTTAATATCCTGAAAATCATTGTTATGGCATCTTTGATGAGAAAACTCTTGTCATAAATACATGAAGTAGTTTCAAAGAATTTTCATGCTTGATCTGCTGATTTTTAAAACTATAATTGCTTTAACATCCACTTGGTATGGAATCTGGCAATAGTTGTCTCACTAGCAATCATACCACATCTCCTTATTTTTTAAAAGGCTGCTGTTTTTTTACCAATGTGCTGTATTTTAAATGTAAATATATTTTTGTCCCGTTTTCTTACATACACTGGCATACTTTTATGCTGTTTTTGTTGCATGTTGTTTGAATGGTTTATGCATCTTTATTTTTGTTCTGTTGTCTGACAATCAACCTGGCATAGACTGCTGTCTGACAATTAACCTGATATAGATTGTCTCTGAAAAATAACCTGGCATAGACTGTCTGACAATTTATCTTGAATAGACAGTTGTCTGACAATTTACCTGGCATAAGCTGTTGTCTGACAATATACCAAGCATAGACTGTTGTCTGACAAATTACCTGGCATAGACTGTTGTCTGACAATTTAACTGGCATACACTGTTGCCTGACAACTTAACTGGCATAGACTGTTGTGTGACAATTTACCTGGCAAAGACTGTTGTCTGACAATTAACCTGGCATAGACTGCTGCCCAACAATTTCCCCAGCATAGACTTGTATGACAATTTACCTGGCAAAGACTGTTGTGTGACAATTTACCAGGCATAGACTGTTGTCTGTCAATTTACCTGGCATAGACTGTTGTCTGACAATTTATCTGGCAAAGACTGTTGTGTGACAATTAACCTGGCATAGACTGCTGCCCAACAATTTCCCCGGCATATAATTGTCTGAAACTTTACCTGGAATAGACTGTTGTGTGACAATTTACCAGGCATAGACTGTTGTCTGGCAATTTACCTCACAAAGACTGTTGTGTGATAATTTACCAGGCATAGACTGTTTTCTGACAATTTACTTGGGATAGACTGTTGTCTGACAATTTACTTGGCATAGGCTGTTGTCTTGGCAATTTACCAGACATAGACTGTTGTCTTGTCAATTTACCTGGCATAGACTGTTGTCTGAGAATTTACTGGCGTAGACTGTTGTCTGACAATTTACCTGGCATAGACTGTTGTGTTTGCTGGTTCTGTGGTGTGTTGTTTGTGTTATTACTGTTTGTGTTTGTATTATTGTTGTCATTCTGTTGTCCATCTGTGCCACCCAACAATGGAGATATGTGATTTAGCGATACTTGTTCAATAAAGGATGTTCCATATTTCTTGAAATACCACCATTCAAATATCTGAAAGAATATATTACACTATTTTCAATGCATGTATTTATTGCTGCATTTTTTTTCATTTTGCATTCTGTACTTTTAGTAGCATATCTGCATACAGCAATATTTGTGTAAATAAACATATTAACAGTAATTAACTACATGGGGAACCTAATTAACAATTATAAGTCTTGTACTGTAGAACATTGCATTCGGCCTTGGTTATTCCATCAACAAATTAATATTGTACATCAATTACAATCAAACATGTCAAATGAGAACTTCTGTAAAATCTAATATTTATTGAAATGAAGAAAATCAGTGCATGTCTAAATTTAGTTATTGCTAAAGGATGTGTATCTGAATTTTATACTCTCTGATAAATTTAAATAAATTGTAAAGTAACATCTTAATTTCTATTGGTGTTTTTCTTAGTCAAATATACTGTTTTCATATAAAGAGTTATTATCAAAATCATATGCCTCTGTCATAAAAAAAATTAGAAGGCTGCCCTAACTTTTTGACTACGGGCCGTCTTAGACTTGCAGTGAGGTGAGAGGATTTTTTTGCTCCATATTGAAGGCCTCACTGTGACTTTGAGAAGACGAACAGCAATAAAAGTGCTGTTCCTTTGCTTTTTGTGTATTTTTTGCTGAGCATGAACTGATTTTGTGTCATAGAAGGATACCCCATATCCTTTGCTTTTCTATTTTGTTGTTTTATGACATCCTATCAAGAGTAACCGGTAAATCATTTTTCTTTTCACACATCATCCTGAAGTCTTTCTTTTTCATGAAGGCATGTCATCACCTGCTAGGTTTAGTATAAAGTCTGCTATGATTTGATCAGACAGTTTCTGGCAAACAAGAAATTTGAAATTTGACTTAGAAGCAAGAATTTCAATTGACAATCAAGCTTTTAGCAAAACAACAATCAAATGAGAAATTTAATAAAGAACCTTCTATGCATTTTTGCTGTCTTATTATGAAGAACACCTCAGAGTTTTTCTGAAATTCACAAACTAATTTTAGAGTTGTTAACATGTAAATTACAGAGATGTTTTACAGTGATGCATGTGACATCTCTGCTAGAAACTGGACACAAAAAATTAAACTATTTAAGGAGAAGACTCTTCGTCATCTCATTAAGGAATAGTATACTAACTAAAAGACATTAATGTTTCAGACAATAATTAGATTAAGATGATAGTAATGATGAATACAAGTAATAAGAAGCACGTCTTTGATCGTTAAATTATCCATCTCTGCATTGGTACGTAATCTATTCATAGGCTAATGGAAATACAAGAAAATTACGTGACAAATTGGATGAGGTGTAGTATTAAGGGATAATAGTCTTACTAAAATGTCAGCTCTTCCTGTGGTCTCAACGTTTATTTCATTACTGCGGGTTTTTATACCACTATAAGATGACTCCAATTTTCTAATTACGTCATTACAAGTTTCGTCAATTAAGTCCACGAACTGATATATTTGAATTCACGTATTTGTTTAAGTGTATGAAAAATGAACTTGAGACACAATTTAAAAGAACCCGTTTTGATCCTCTTGATAAACACATCATGAATTATCTTATAAAAGGCAATTTTTCTGAAGATGGAGAACAGAGAATAATCAATATGAAATCCAGAAGAGTGCTTACTTAAATGTGTGTTAATATGGCTGTAACTGTATCGATTGATCAACATTCTGTCCTGTGTTGTGATTACAATCGCATACAACATTTCTATTTCAATTGTTAGTTTAATTTGTCTTCCAGTTGATTAGATTCTGTTTTTCAAATGTGATTTTAATGCGGATATTTTTAACCTATTTCAAGATAAATGTACTATACATTTATGCAAAAGGGTAAAGTTCATATTGCACAATAAATAATTCTAAGCATATGTACTTTTGTTAAAGAAACAGTTTCCTTTGTATAAAAATAAGTAAATGTGGTATGATTGCCTATGAGACAACTTTCCATCAAAGACAAAATTATGTGGATGTAAGCAACTGTAGGCCACCTAAACTTTTTTCTCCTTTGTACATTTTTTCAGAATGAGCTGTAGGAGTTTGTCATGGGGACTTATACATTAGACCTATTCAAGAAAGTGCAGAAAATACAAGGAAATTCTCAAAGTGATTTTTTATATCATTCTGAAATATCAAGTTATTTACAGTAACATTTTATTTTTCTGAAAGTCTGATAAAACTGTAAGCATTCATAAGGGACAGTTCAATTTGGAAAAATAGAATTTGCAGACATATTATCAACATCTTCAAGATTACAATAAGGAAGAATGCAGACTAATTTCTTGTGTTTTATTCATCAAACCAGCATTTTTACATTAAAATATCAATGCATGAACAATAAGTAACCCAAGAAATATGTCTGTGAATAATTTGCAATGATCATATACAATGAGCATGATAGACAACCATTCACAAGACGTGTGGACACATTGTTCCTACCAAATATAGTTGTTTTATTAAATTACTGACAATAACTGAAAAAATTCTTGTGATAAAAAAACATATATTTTTATTATGGTCATTGAACCATAAAAATGAGGTCAAGGATATCGGACACTGGACCAGATGGAAACTTAAGACCCTAAGTCATAATTATTTAATGTGGATTTTGAAACTGGTTTCAGAACTTTACTTCAGGGATTCTAATTTTGTATACTTTGTCCTGAAGACACTGATCTAATCAGTGAAACATGTGGACCAATAAAAGTTGCAGTTTACTTAAGTGTTGTTGTCAATTGAGTGGTATTTAATTTTTCAATCTGACAACCCTGCATACCATCTGGTATCCACTTAAGGGAACTCTACCAGCACAAAATTTAGGAGGTGTTGGTTCAGCTGTTCTTTATTCTTTCTTTAATTAGTTTGAGAACATAATTTAACCCTGCTTGTTAGTGGTTGTCTTTAGTTATGATATTTGTCATTTAGGGGATTACATGTTGATGGCAGATGTCTCTGTTAAATTTATTCACTATACTCTGGGGGCTATTTAGAGTTTGACATATTACAACTACAACTGTTTGTCGTTGCAGACCATATGCTGACTTCTAGATATCTTTGGGTACCTATCTCATTGACATATACATATACTATATTTCCTTTTTTTCAAACTTTATGAATAAGGGACCTAAAAAAATAAAATAAAGATAATATGATTTAAACACACTAACAGGGGCAATCTGTCAGAACTGGAATTTCTTTTGTATTGAACCAGTCCAAGGTAAATCCTACTCAAATATAAGATGGAAAACTGAAAAAAAAACTTTCTACAGATAATCCTAGTTTTCTATCCAGAATTCCCCTGGACTGTATAGATTAGTCTTCATTGTCCTCATCAACAGATTTGTAGAAAGTTTACTGGGAATCTGTAGTTTTACTTGAAGGTTCCCAGTTTCTCTATGATTTATTGGTTGCTCTGGTGAACAACAAAGATGACTATAAAGTTTTTACCAAAGCTGAGAGCTGCTGTACTATTATATTTGGTACTCATACTTACCAAGAGTAACCCTGATATCAGTGAAGAGGTACCAGTTAATGCTACATAGAACTTGGGTGTCAGAGTATTCAGGAACATAGTTGGTACTGGTATTTACCAAGATTAATCCTGATATCAGTGATGAGGTACCAGTTAATGCTACATAGAACTTGGGTGTCAGAGTATTCAGGAACATAGTTGGTACTGGTACTTACCAAGATTAATCCTGATATCAGTGATGAGGTACCAGTTAATGCTACATAGAACTTGGGTGTCAGAGTATTCAGGAACATAGTTGGTACTGGTACTTACCAAGATTAATCCTGATATCAGTGAAGAGGTACCAGTTAATGCTACATAGAACTTGGGAGTCAGAGTATTCAGGAACATAGTTGCTGAAAAAAGAAAAGAAGTAATTTTTCAATAACATCCAGTTTAATCAAGAAGTTAGCCAAAAAAACAATTTATTCTTAAAAAGAGGGTGGAACATTAAAGAGTCTAGAAAGCTTGCCTTCCAAAAGAAAAAGATTTCATGTCAAGTAGGGTAAGAAATTTAGCCTTGAAATAAGCAATTCATGGATCCCCGAAAGACTTATTGAAAAATGTTCTTTAGCTGCTGAGACCATGGGACCTTCTCACTCACACTTGGATGAATAAGTGAGGAAGTTGATACCTTCATCATATGGGTATGCTGATTTGTATATTGGGGATTTTTCTAACCAAATAAATTGTTTGAGTATTTTTCATTTGCTACAATGTACAATGTTGCTTTATCAATTAAAATTTAAGAATAATTAAAAACAAATTTGCATACAAATAGAGTCAAATTTTCAAAAGATTAAAGATGTTGAATACCATCTGATCCTTTGCTTTTAGTTTTGTCAATTTATTCTGTGTCATAAATAAATACGCCATATCCTTTCTTTTCCAATCAAACAACCTTTGGCATTTGGTTCCTGTAAGATTTATACATTGTATTGGCTAATGATACCTTATTTACACATGTTCAGAATGTCACATGTATTATTTAGCAGTATAAAACCTTCAAAGGTTAAAGGTTACATGTAAAATGTCATTACTATTCATTGGACAACATTGATCTGTAATAAATTTGCTTTTTCTCAAAATAATGTAATAAAAACTCCACCAATACAAACTTAATTTGAACCAGCAAGCAACAGTAATAATCCATGTAATGAAATATCAACATGGAAGTATTTGGTACCTTTTAAACCATCATTTGATTCAAATTAATTACACATTTGAAATATACAAAGCTGCAGCTTATATCTCATTAATCCAGCTGCAGGCTGCACTTAAATTGCTTCTAAAGCTTTTTCAAATAGATTTTAATAACTTTTTCAGGCACAAGTTAAAAGAGATTATAACTGTTTATCACTAGTATGTTTCTGATGTTTACAGCACTTTTGGATATGTTCCACTGAACAAAAAATCTTTGAAAGTTTCCCTTTACTAGCGAGTAACTTGTTAGTGAATTGAATCTTCATCTTATGATAACACTTGTCACCATGTATCTGTATCAGTTTATTTTCTCTGATAAAGTCTATAACCTTGACTTTATATTTTTACCTACGACCTTGACCTTTCAGCTAGTCAAGTTATGAGAACATTTTCAGTACAATTCAACTATAGCTCTTTAAAGAATTCCAAACTTATGCATTGATTACAATTATCTATATATAAATAGTGTACTGTACACAAACTTGACCTTGACCTTACAACTAAACATTAAACATTATTACAACAACATTAATCCCATTGATGGGGAGAAAAATATCAAGTTTCAATATCCTTTAAGGGGTTAAAAAAACCTGCTTAATAAGAATGGACATGCTGTCTAGATTTTGACATTTCAGCCCTTCTCAATTATTCTAAATTTTTAGATGGAGGATGGAGAACATTTGCAGATCAATCATCATTAATATCATTCTTTGAAGTCACAAGTAATAAGTTCAAAATAACTTGCTACTACTTCGTTTAATATACAACAGGAGTGTGGAATAAAGTTATGACCTTGACTTCTGAGGCTTACATTCTTACAACCTGGGCCATTTGAAGGGGGTTAGGAGGTAAAAAAAAGGGGTAGGTCTGAGCAGCTGAGACTTCCAGTACCCAACCCTTTAAATATATTTTTGAGTATAAAAAAATACCCTATCATATATTTTCGACATAAATAGAACTATAGCTGTATTACATTATTTCACAGAGAGTTGAAATAGATTTGATCTTCTTATTTTTATATCGACAAATATCTGATGCATTGGTTTCAATCTATGACAGTGGTTTTAATCGCATCTTTGAAAAATACTTTCATATGATTCATGGTTATGATATAATCAGCAACCTTATACATTTTATCTAAATTTTCTAGCCCTTATCATATATTATGTAGCTTGTAATAATAACCTATTATAGCAGCTCATCCCTCTGTATACTGCAATTCTATAATTATGAGTTTGTTTTCTGTATACTATTAACAGTTTGCTTTTCTCTATCTGTTTTTCAATGCATACATCGTCATGGGGTGATGTACACAAGATTATGGTTTTTGTAGCGATGTTCTTTTTAATACAGGATGAAGTTTGTCACATGAGAAAACATGTCTATCTATAAACTGGTGAAGAAGAGGATTCATACAATGATTTTTAACTTAATAGAAATTTATAAAAGTTACATTTTTGGGTTGTTTGGGTTTTGTTTTATTTAGGTGCACCTATTACCCATCCCCCAAAAAAGGAGAGACAAAACAAGAAAAAGTGGTTACTTAAACTTTGACATTGTAGGCACAAAAAGCTGATAAGATTCAAATGTATTTAATAATTAGTGACAAATCTTCACACCTTTATATTCATACAGAAAGTTGAAACTCCATGACAACTATGATGTCAATCATTGTTATTGTTGTCTCAAATTAACTAAACCTATTAAATCAGACTTTGTTCTTTCTATTCCTGGTATTGTTTATCTGCACAACACTATTAAATTTCAATACTAGATATATGAATACCTGACTGCATAAAAGTCTTTGAACTTAAAAGGGTGTACAAAATTTACAAAATATTCATAAATAAAAATCAAATTTCTTTTCATCCTGAGCAACTTTAACTAAGCCAATAAGCTTCTTCATGGCAATATTTTTGACTGTTGAAAAATATGACTATACATATTTCCATAGTTTCTTGTTATTTGCACTTCTTTGTAAGGGATTATACATTAATTGCTCAAAAATTTATTTCAAGTACTATACAGTTCATTAGTTTATCTTCAATTTTCAATAGGCTCTTTAAATATTCAGAACAGAATTTCTTCCTCAAGGTTATATCACATCAACAGTCAGTTTTTCCTTTATAAATTTACTTAGGCATCATTTTATAACATTCTATAAATGTATCAAACGGATTAAATGATTGATAGCTTGCTTTTCTCCCAGTTGTATATATTTCATTCATGATGATTATCATTTGGGCATCACAAATTCAATCTTAACTTTCGGAAAATTGATATTTAGACAAGTTTTCAACTATAAAGATTGTATGATAAACTTTAGCATTGAATTCACATTAAATTCCTTCCAAATTTGAAGGAATTTAAAATAAAATTAAGTAATTTGGTAGAATCGTACAAACAGAAGCACATAAATTCTTCATTACATGTTCAGGTCATAAAAATCTCATTAAACTTTCAAGCAAAGAAAATAAAACATTCCACTGAAGTGAATAAAACAAACTAAATGATTTGATGTTACAGAATGATAATTTCCAAAATGTTCAAACTTCAAACACATCTGACTATAGTTCAGTAATCACTCATTACAAATCTGATGTAAGAGTTATGTAAGAAGTTTGTTTATGGGGGTTTTTTTGCTTCATTTTTTTTTAATCCTTTGTAACAATGCATATGATCCCTGCACATGTCTTACAAAGGTTTTATTTTCAAAGCAAAGAATACTTGTAAATCAAACATGATTATATTGTGAAATCATTCCAGCTACATTTTATTAATGCCATATATTCGGAAAATTCCTGAAACACTAAAGATGCATTAATGAAGTTTCAACCAGAGATTCATGGCAATGCAGTTTTCTTGTTGGAAGAAATTTTTTTTCTTTTAAAGGGTTTAAATACATGGGAAGTTTTAAGTGATGGATTAATTCTGGGATTTAATGCATGTTTCAATGGTTCAAATGTCCCTTTATTTCAGTCTATACAAAGGTTACCTGTGACCCTAATCTCAGACTAGTATACACATGTTATCTCAAAGCCATAGAAGTCTTTCTCTCTGCAATATATATATATATATAATTGTCCACAGCATTTATGCACAGCAAGAAAATGCTGCATACAGTGGCATATCCAGGGGGCACAGAGGGTGTACACCCCCCTTTAATTGGAAAACTTATCATTTTTAGCGTAATATCGTCTAATTTTTTTTTAACAAATGGAGTTTACATTTCATTTTCAGGAATAATACCCTCCTTTCAAAAATCCTGGATCCACCCCTGGCTAATAAACACATGATAGATGTACAACACACACTTCAGAGTCCTAATGTAGTAAAAATGGCAGTTCAAGATAATTGTGACCCTGATTCATTTTTTATTAACGAGAAACATAAAAAACAACATTTTCAGTTTGTTTTGTTAAAATAAATTAACAAAAATGTATGTACATATTAATCATTTTTATTGTTACTGATGAACAAACAAATGATGAATGAGAAGTGGCTTAAGTTTAGCATGAAATGTCTGTCATCCTCCTCAAAACCATAGGTTACATATAAAAGGTGAAAACTAATAAATACTGTTAAAACCTATAATATGTGACAAAAATATCCAATACAATATAATGTCTTCCAATAATTATAATTTACTGTACAGAATAAACACAGAAATAATCAAATATTGATTAATAACCTCTGAAGTATAAAATATAAAAAAGTAAATGATCAACTTACAATCTAACATAGCGAAAAAATAAACAGCCTTAAAGAAGACAACAATCTCTTCCAAAGTAACTTCTATATATATACAACATCTTACAAAACCTTTTATAGATTTTTATTAACGTCACTGAGACAAAATTGTACTAAAAAGAAAACGATGCTGTCTTTGTCAGTTTAATGTCTTAAGGATTGAGGAGTTTTTGAATAAGATATTGGCCGGTAATTAGCACTTCTTGATGATCTTGACGAGAAATAAACTGTGACAATTTTTAGACTACACTACATACTTTATAGAATCACAGACAGAATTATTGATCATGATACTGAAACTAGAGAGTCAGCAAGTTGTGTTTTTGTGTTACATCGTCAACGATACACAGCTTAATCCAGGATTAGATTTCTCAGCACCACATGACTAAACTGACATTTCTAATTTTTACAGTTCAATACAGTATTGATTAAGTACATACTATTAAAAAAACAAAATCCAATGTAAATGATCATGAGTTTCAGAAGGACACACTCACTCGCTGCCAACAAACATACAAACCTAAAGGCTCAAAGGAGCCTGTATCTTTACGATCATTTTTTGTGTTAAGGAATCCCCTTATTTCCAAGTACACTGAGTAACTGCAGAAAGTCTCCTCTTTGAAACAATATAGATTTCTCAATCAAAGGACCAATAAAATCTAAAAATCTTAGGGAGAAGCAACAAACAACAATTGGTACAAAATTCCTCAAGAAGACTTTCCTACAAACTTTCTTAGGCTCCAATTATAAACAATGTCAAACTGAGGCAATGATGGTCATATTTGTAGCTCAATTAGAATAAATGTACCAAACCTAAGTACTGTGTGTAGCATCATAATGTATTTATGAAAGTAGTTTCATGTTGGTATCACAAATGCTTTATACTGAATCATATTAAACCTATATCTATCATAAAGCTTAAAGACCAACATTAATTTGTATAATATATATCTAGACCCCTTATTGTCCCTTTCTTTGAAATAAATCAGTTCAAATAGAATCACTTTACCAAATACTTTTATAAAAGGCCTTTAAAGTAAAGGGCCATTGGATTAACTTTTAAGAGGATCTCAATACATATTCTTTGAATGGCATATTGGAATAAAATCTCTTTATGAGCAAATCTGATATTTTTTACATGAATTGAGCAGTAAAAGTTTGATTCTCAAAATAAAAAAGAATATGTAGAGAGTTTTAAATGCAAAAAAAGTTTCTCTGGACTGTCAAAAAACCTTACTCAAGTATGATTGTTAAAAAAATGAGAGAAGTTTTTCCATTTCTTGTATCCTGTTATAAAGGATAAGAGACCACTGTTGATTCATTTATTTTTGTGGCTTACTATTTTCATAGATTAAGCAAAAACTGTCTTTTCATGGATATTTGATTTTGTGGTTTTACCAAAGTCTGCATATGCATGCCTATAGAAAATGTGTACTTCCTTGAACATTAAATTCTTGGTTTACCAATATTCTCCAAATCCATGAAGATTGGTATCCCACAAATAGTGATGATACCATAGTATCATATCGAAAAAAATGGAAGTCATGGGACAAAATGTTTAAAGATCAGATTTCATTTATGCAAAAGTCAGGCTAGACATTAGCTCTGTTTGGACAGAAATATACAATCCTTCATTTGATAGCTAACACCATCCCCAATAACCTTATAGAACAATCCTCTCATGCTATTTTTATCATCTTTTTATTCACTCAGTATTAGAAAACATCATTATTACTATTGACAGAATATTAGAAAGCTACAAAACAAAGTTCTTTAAAGCCATTATTTTCCAGTGACTTCCTGAAGTTGTCTTGCTTCCTTGATGCTTGTTAATTATATTTGGAAAAACAACATTATAACAAAGCTCTAATTGGAACCTACGTTCATGATCAATATCTAATTAAAACTGAATTGTGTTTAAGTTACATCTGCCTAGAAATATGTAATACGATTGCACGTCTATATGGTCAGTATCAGACAATATTGTCTTCCCACGTACACAGAGGAACATTTAGGGCTGCCTACAAATATGTAATACCATTTCACATCTATATGGTCAGTATCAGACAATATTGTCTTCCAACATGCACAGGGCTTTAACTAGAGGCTCTCAAGAGCCTGTGTCGCTCACCTGTATTTACTGATGCTTTGGAAATCATGTAAAATAAGGTTAAAATCATAATTAATAGTATTAGATATTAGATATTATAATGATATCTAGGATAATAACAAAAAACTGTAAAATTACTAACTCAGGGGCAGCAACCCAACATCAGGTTGTTGGATTTGTCTGAAAATTTCAGGGCAGATAAACCTAAATCTGATGATCATTTTTGCCACCTTGTCAGATTTGCTCTAAATGCTTTAGTTTCAGAGATATAAACCAAAAACTGCATTTTACCCCTATGTTCTATTTTTAACCAAGTCAGCCATGATGGTTAAAAGGCGGGGTCATCAGACACATTTTTTGAACTAGATAGCCTAATAATGATTATGGCCAAGTATGGTTAACTTTGTCTCAGTAGTTTCAGAGAAGAAGATTTTGTAAAAGATTACAAAAATTTACGAAAAATTGTTAAAAATTGACTATAAAGGGCAATAACTCCTAAAGGAGTCGACTGACAATTTTGGTCATACGACTTATTTGTAGATCTTACTTTGCTGAACATTATTGCTGTTTACAGTTTATCTCTATCTATAATAATATTCAAGATAATAACCAATAAACTGTTATCACATAATGCAAATGTTGAAATTAAAATAGCAATACTTTTATAACATGCAAGTTATGCAAATATTCAAAGTCAATGAACCATGACTGAAGGTACATGGCAAAACAATCTTCATGGAATGAGATGTGCCAATGCTAATACAACTGCATACCAAATACCATTGACTTATTATAAGTCGTTCCCTCTAAACAAACCTAAACACAAACATTAACTTGTAAACTATGTAAAAGTTTCAAAGTCAATGAACCATGATCAGGGGTGGGGTTATATATAATCTCCATGGAAACGATACTTGCAAATGCCAATAAATTTGCATACCAAATATCATTGACTTAACAGTAGCAGTTCATCTTAAACTGATCTAATCACAAACTAATACATGTAAACTAAGCAAAAGTTTCAAAGTAAATAGACCATGACTGAAGGGGCGGGACCAAATATTCTCCATGGAAATGAGGTGTGCTAATGCTTATACAACTGAACACCAATTAACATTTGCCTACCACTAATGGTTCCCCTTGAACTGACCTAATCACAAACTAATACATGTTAACTTAGCAAAATTTTCAAAGTCTATAGACCATGACTAAGGGGGTGCAGCCAAATATTCTCCATGGAAATGAGATATGCCAATGCTTATACAACTGCATACCAAATATCACTGACCTACCACTAGTGGTTCCCCATAAACTGACCTAATCACAAACTAATACATGTAGACTATGAAAAGTTTTAAAGTCAATAGACCTTGACTGAGGGGGCGGTGCCAAATAATCTCCATTGTAATGAGATGTGCCTATGCTAAAACAACTGCATACCAAATATCATTGACCTACCACTAGTGGTTCACCATGAACTAGACCTAATCACAAACTAATACATTGTTGACGCTGCCATCGCCGACGCCGGAAACAGCATACCTATGTCTCGCTTTTTGACTTCATCAAGGCGAGACAAAAACTGCAAAATTTCCTTTTAATTACCAATTCAGGGGCAGCAACCCAACAACAGGTTGTCAGATTTGTCTGAAAATTTCAAAGGCAGATAGATCTTGACCTGATAATCAGTTTTACCCTATGTCAGATTTACTCTAAATGCTTTGGTTTCAGAGATATAAGCCAAAATCTACATTTTACCCCTATGTTCTATTTTTAGCCATGGCGGCCATCTTGGTTGGTTGGTGGGGTCATTAGACACATCTTTTAAACTAGATACCCTAATGATGATTGTGGCCAAGTTTGGTTAAATTTGGCCCAGTGGTTTCAGAGGAGAAGATTTTTGTAAAAAGCTAATGACGATGGACGATGACGACAGACGAAAGACGACGGACGTGATAAGAAAAAAATAATAAAAAAGCCTATAGCTATTTGAAATGAATTCATTTGAGAAAATGTTGGGTACAGTTGATATAAGTAACTTAATGTACTTGTTTCATCAAATGGCCTTTTAAAACATTTTTAATATAATCTTTGATTTTTAATTATTCTACTAGTAATAACTGTTGTAAAATCTAATAAAAGTATATAATATTTGCTTTTATCAAATATCCATGAGAGGGTGCAAATTAATAGATGTCTGTGACTATTCATAAAGGAAGTTACATGCAAATTATATCTGAATTTTATTCAATTTGGCAATTAAGCATTTGCATTTCACAACAATAAAAGCATTGCATTATTAATTATTCAGTGTAACATTTTCTGATATTCTAATTCTATGTAAAGCATGCACTGTCATTTAGGATGGGATGGGGCGGATTTCCCCCGCGCTCCACAATCCTATCATTTAAATCAAATTACGTAAAACAGACAAAGCTTCCATAGATTGGACCCAGATCACTAACCCTTTCAAATATATGCATTTTCTTAATTTAAAATATGCTGATTTCTAATTGATGACAGAGGTAGAATGATTACTGCATGCAATGAAAGCGAAATTGACTATTTCTAGAGTTTGTTTTTAAATTCTAAAGAACAAGAGCAAATTGAATATTTGAAACTGTAACAATCATGAGAAAGACATTTCAGTTATATTGGAAGAATCTGTTTTGGGATATTTACACAGAAAATCAATAATATTTTCTACTTGGAATCCAGTAAAAAATTGTGTCCTTTTGAATAACAAATATATATACATGTAGGTTTTGTCATTTTCCATGCCATAAAACTGACAAAATTGGAGAAGAGAATTAAGCAACTCAGCTTCATAACCATATAATCTACCTTCCATGTTCAATTGACTCAAAATTGAGTGCCTGTTTACTTATAATGCAGAAATGGCAAAATGCATGTTTTGCTATTAAAACCAATACAAGTTATACTTATTCTTGTATATAAAAAAATTTGGAGTTGCACAACAGTATTATGAATTGAGTATGTTTTAAAAATATCAAACTCTCCCCCTCCCTTCAAGTATTTGCACAATTTCTAAGTAAATATACTGAATTGAAACAAGAAATATAAAAGTATGTTTTCCTCATGCAAAATTATTGTTTGAAAATTGGTTCAACTATTCTGAGAACTATCATCATGAATTTGTATATGTATGCAACTCTCAAGAATTCATTCTCTCTGTTGTATCCTAATTTTACAAATAGTCATGCCCAATGCCCATGTTTTGATATGGGAACTACCGTTTATCGGGGTTTTTCATGTGTGTTTAATCTTCCCTTTGTTCGCGGCAGCTAAAGAAATGCGAAAATTTGACCCAGTGTAAATTAAAATGTCACTACATATTCCCAGATTTATTGTTGTTTGAAAGTTTCATACATTATACTGTTGAATGTCGAGTCTTGTGTTATTCCGTAGATCACAAGAAAGTATATACTTTATTAAGATCTCTGTTTTTATAATAATTAAAATGACTAATCATACATGGCAAGGTACCCATGGCACACCTTTTTGACAACACAGCAATCAGTGACAACTTGAAAAATGTTAATTAGTGACTATCTATTGATGGTGAATCCTATTGATTGGTGTCATGAACCAAACATTTTGCATATAATGTAAAATTAAAATAAAACTAAATCACATTTACACGGATATTTGTATATCTGTAATGATCAAAACCTTCAATTTTTAGCATGCCCCAATGTACATTTTTCTTGCAAGTTCATTGAATTGTGTGTGTTTTTGTTTGTAGTACGCATATTTATTTGCAATCGATTACCTGTCAGTCAATCAAAATTATATTAATTATACAATACAGTTATTTTTTCGCATGTTTTTTCCCATTCAGCGAAATTATACACAGTGAAAATTTAACCTGCCCATTTTCTCATCAAGTCGCGAAAAAAAGCAGACGTGAAAAAAAAACGATATACAGTAATTAGCTGTGTAGTACATATACAGGATCACATGTTTGTATTAAAAACTATAATGGATAAGTACACCAGTATGAAAGGTGGGAAACCTTATGCTTGCTTTGTTGATTTCAAAAAAGCGTTTGACAAAGTCATTCATTCTGGTTTAAAATATAAGCTATTAAAACATAATATAGGTGGTAACTTTTATGCAATCCTGAGAGATATGTACAATAAAAGTGAATTATGTGTTAAAATAGATGATGTGCTTACTCCTAATTTTTATTCTCAAATTGGAGTAAAGCAAGGGGATGTTTTAAGTCCAAACCTTTTCAAGATTTTTATAAATGAATTACCGGATGCATTTAAGGAAAGCCCAGACGCTGTTGATATAAACGGTCGCAGGATTGACTGCCTCATGTATGCAGATGATATTGTTATTTTTTCTAGTTCCAAGGCAGGTCTTCAAAAACTAAATGGTGTTTAGAGGTCAATCTATCTAAAACCAAAGTTATTATATTTAACAAACCTGGTAAACTTTTAAAAGAATATTTTTATTTCGAAAAAGATACAATAGAATGCGTTAACAATTATTTAAAGTATTTAGGTTTAAAATTTATATCTAGTGGACTTTTTAAGCAAGGAAAGGAAGAATTATACAAAAAATCACTAAAAGCTGTATTCAAATTGCAAAGATCTTTATCATCTTCCAATCCAAGTATTTCTACTCTATTACATATATATGACCATACAATAAAACCCATTTTAATGTATGGCAGTGAAATTACAGGTATGTTTAAAACTAGCTCTGCAGCATGCCAGAAAGAAAGTGAATATTTATTACAGCACATTTATATGAATGATTTTTTAGATAAATCCAATTTAAGATATATGAAGTATATATTAGGTGTAAACAAAAAGTCTTCTAACCTAGCTGTGCTAGGTGAGCTTGGTAGATTCCCTTTATATTTTTCAGTTGTATTATCAATGCTGAAATATTGGTTTAGAATAAAAAATATGAAAGATGGTTTACTGTATGATACCTATATGTGTAACAAAAACATGTTTAATAATAATATTGAATGCTGGTATTAATCCATACATTACATTTTTAAAAAGCTGAATATTCATAATTTGGAGGTAAAGCTCAACTTTTTTATCAAGTCAGTTAAGCAAAAACTTTGTAATAGTTTTGTAAAATTTTGGAACACAAAAAGAAGAGATACAAAGAGTAGTAAATTAGATACTTATTTCAAACTTAAAACTTGTTTTTCGAAAGAAATGTATCTATCTTTAAACAATTTTCAATTGAGAAGTGCCATATGTAAAATCAGAATCAGTGCACATGATCTCAAAATAGAAAGAGACAGGTATAAAACTTTATATATAGAAAGAGACCAAAGGCTTTGTAAGAAATGTACTCTAAATCTGGTTGAACATGAACAACATTTTATTACTAGTTGTCCAGCATACAATAATGATAGGGAGATATTTTTCAAGGCGATAAACTGTATCTGTCCCAATTTTATATAACTTTCAAATGAGGCAAAATTTGTTTGGTTATTTACTAATGAAAATTTGTCTATACTTAAATATTTAGGGAGCTATATTATTACATGTCTAGATGTTAGACGAAATGTTAATTAATGTATGTAATAACAATGATAATTGTAATGATTTTATAGTTCTGATCCTGCCTGGAATTAAATGTATGTGATTTTTTATAGAATGAAGATAATAACATCTGTCTGAACTTTCTAATGTTTCATTTTAATATATAAAAATGTTTTTCTGTTACAAATCATGATGTATTGTTTTATGTGTACATGTTATGCTGCCCATCAAGGGCCCTTGATTGGAATAATAAATATTCTTATTCTTATTCTTATTCTTATTCTATACAGTGGTATTATGTAAAGAAGCTTGTTTGAAAGTTGAAAAATGATGCACAGACAGCATTGAGTCCTTATGGGTGACTTATCTTTTCTTAAAACTTTGCTGATTTGGTCGACATGTCATAAATACAATGCACCAAACCAGCAGATAGATAACAAAATTTGACACCACAGAATCATACTAAAAGTCGTTCAGACCAACTTATATATAAGTAGAACAAAATTTGACACCACAGAATCATACTAAAAGTCGTTCAGACCAACTTATATATAAGTAGATTATAATTTCTTATCTCATTGGAAGTCACTCATTTTCAAATAGTAGTAAAAGGAAATCCACTGTTAAAAAACTTAAAAGTCCTACTTTAAGGAAATCAGAAATAGTTCAAAAGTCCCCCCCCACCCCACCCCACCCTCCTCCACGCACACAATAAAGCCACTAGAGGATTAACAGTCTTTTGTTTAGAGTTGGAACACTTATTTTGTAACTTTTCAGCTGGCCATCATCTGAAAATTCAGACATTTACTGTATATTCAGACATTTACTAGATATATTCATAAATGTTTTTATGCATTATTTTTTGCAATTGTTGGACACAAATGTAAAGACAACTATTATGATGTCAGGAAATCCTGTCAGAAATTATGCTATCGAAATTAACCTACTAGTTTTTATTTTTGCAAAACCTAATAGGTAGCAATTTCTCAAATAATAAAAACATTGCAAAAATTTCAAAATTTAGAGTATATTAGAAGCTATAAACAATACTTGGCTATCAGACATTGTAACTGCATGCATTATTGGTATTTTTCTATCTATACTATGAAGATAAAAAGAGAAATTATGACAAAATTGATCATAAATCTTCATCTTAATCATTTTCTCAATGATTAGTTTTGCATTTTTCTGCACCTAACACACTGCTATCGTCAGCTGCAACTAAAGCAGTTAAATCATTCTTCAGACAACAAACTCTCCAGGCAAAATCGGAATTAATTTGAAAATTTGTATCTTATAGCCATCTCCTAATATCATTACAACATTTAATATTGGTAAAAAAAATTATCATGAAAAAATCTGAGGGGTCTAAAGAAGGGCTTGTTTTTAAATGGTCAAATTCATCATTACTCATAGTGTAACAGAAAAAAGAGACAACTTCTTTATTTCTCATTAAAATTAATTTTTTCGGCAACTACAAACACATGCATAATATTTCATTCTTATGACAGCTGATTATGTAAGAAATGGGAAACAAGAATGAAACGGATTATTTCTGATGAGTCATATTTTGCAATAGTGGAAAATTGACATTCTCAATGCAAAATAATACACATATCTAATAATGAAGTAAGGATGGACCTATTCCATTTTTGGTGTACAAAATATTAAACCTGGTCAGCTAAAAATTACGCCTACACTAACAATTAAGTTGAAAACAGCGTCAAAATTTAGTTAAATGATAAATATTAGTTTTGAACCCAGTATGTAAACCCGTTCTCTTCTACCTGAATTTAAGAAAATGAAGGAGTACAGGTTTTTCTTATTAAGAAATGCACGAAGATGATTACAGGCTATATATCTTGTCTACATGGGTATTTTATACAGGTCAGATTGTAGCCTGTTATGGTCTACTTGCATTTCAAAAATAAAAGGGGTACCCCTACTATCCAACTCTGTTAACATTTCCATTTGTTTTTACATAACTACTTACAGTGTCATTCAACTTACATAAGTTTGATACATTTACATAATTTATCAAAAATACAAGTGACTTGAGTTTAAAACATGTTATGAATAACAAACATATAAAATGATGTTTCTGTAACACATGGATGACCCAATTTAAAAAATACAGCAACCAGTGTTGGAAGGTCAAGATTAAGAAAAGCGAAAAACAGGTAACAATGACCAAAATAGCAATAGGCAACATTTGCCTTTATAATAAGACTTAAGTGCCAGTCTTTTTAAGAATCAGGCAATTTAGAAAAATTTCAAAACATGGCCGAAAAAAACCCACTAACCAAACCATCTTATTTTGAAGTTACCCTCATTCTGAGTTAGAAATGGTAGGTCTTTTGTTTCTGCGTGTCTGGTAATTCGAGAAATCTCTAGATAACTTTTGGTTAGAATGATAGCAAATTACGGAGTTAGCTCCCCTTAATTGTTAATTTCTAGAGCAATTCAACCAAATTGTATCTTGAATTACAAGAACAGGAAAAGGGAACGAATGTTATATTCGTGTACCATTATACAATTTGAACATATATTAATGTCAAATTGAGTGGGTTTTTTTGTCATGTTTTCACCACTGCCTGATTCTTAGGCAGATTGGCACTTAAGTGGTGAAATGTAATATTTACAAATCAGTGAAGGTTATTGCAAAATGTACATAAACTCAAAACTTTGCCAAACAAGAATACATGTCCATAGGTTACCTGGCGTGCCCTGCTCACATAAACACATTCCCATGTTCAGAGAACTTTGAAATCTGGGCAAACCCCTTATTTGGCACATGTTTCACATCATAACTGTGTAATAAATTTCATGTTGATGTGACCAACCCTTCATGGTCAACTACTTAAACCAAAACTTTAACCTGATGAGTGAATTACAAAATCTGGGACGAAACCCTTCCTTGGTATATATTCTAACAAGTCCACATCACAATGTACATATCTACTAAGTATAATGTTGATGTGTTCACAACATAATGGTAAGCTATCTTAAACTAAAACTTTAAATTGATACAAGATGGATGGACGCAGACCAAAAACATAATGTACCTACTATTAACCAAAACTTAAACCTGATACAGAATAGACAAACTGACCAAAAAATGTAATCCTCCCTAATATCGTAGCTGGGAATAAAAATCACTCAAATTTACTTTTACCATGGGTCAACATTGCCCAAATGTAGCTGAGTATCATATGAGCTTTACAAGAAAACTGCAGTGGTGAAACACCATAGATATATTGCTTTAAGGCATCTGAGAAATGGACTTAAATCCAACAGCTTATGATAATCACTTAAAAAGGGCTGTAGTGGTGAATATCCACAATATACAAAATATGTATTTCTATGTTGTAATGTTACACTACTATTTCAGGTTAGGGTGATGGTTGGCGCCTGTTGAAATGTTTTAACCCGCTGCATTTGTTTGCACCTGTCCTAAGTCAGGAACCTGTTGTTCAGTGGTTGTCGTTTGTTGATGTGGTTCTTAAGTGTTTCTCGTTTCTTGTTTTTTTTATAGATTAGACCGTTGGTTTTCCTGTTTGAATTGTTTTACACTAGTCATTTTGGGGCCGTTTATAGCTTGCTTTTCGGTGTGAGCCAAGGCTCTGTGTTAAAGGCCGTACTTTGACTTTTAATTGTTTACTTTTTACACATTGTGACTTGGATGGAGAGTTGTCCCATTGGCACTCATACCACATCTTCTTATATCTATATAAGTACATGTTCTTAAATTACCTTCACAAAAATACTAAAAAATAAAAAAAGCAGAATAAAGATACATGACTGGACAATAGTAATTATAATTGGGGTAATAAAATCTTCATTTTTGTCGAGCCTTCGACTTTAGTCGAAAAAGCGAGACATAGAGATCCTACATTCTGTCGGCGTCGGCGTCGTCGTCGTCGGCGGCGGCGTCCACAAATATTCACTCTGTGGTTAAAGTTTTTTAAATTTTAATAACTTTCTTAAACTATCCTGGATTTCTACCAAACTTGGACAGAAGCTTGTTTATGATCATAAGATAGTATCCAGAAGTAAATTTTGTAAAAATAAAATTCCATTTTTTCTGTATTTTACTTATAAATGGACTTAGTTTTTCTGCCGGGAAATATTACATTCACTCTGTGGTTAAAGTTTTTGAAATTTTAATAACTTTCTTAAACTATCCTGGGTTTGCACCAAACTTGGACAGAAGCTTGTTTATGATCATAAGATAGTATCCAGAAGTAAATTTTGTAAAAATAAAAATCCATTTTTTCCTTATTTTTACTTTTAAATGGACTTAGATTTTCTGCCAGGAAACAACACATTCACTCTGTGGTTAAAGTTTTTAAAATTTTATTAACTTTCTTATACTATTTTGGGTTTGTACCAAACTTGGACAGAAGCTTGTTTATGATCAAAAGCTAGAATCTAGAAGGAAATTTTGTAAAAAAATAAATCCATTTTTTCCGTATTTTACTTTTAAATGGACTTAGATTTTCTGCCAGGAAACAACACATTCACTCTGTGGTTAAAGTTTTTAAAATTTTAATAACTTTCTTATACTATTTTGGATTTGTACCAAACTTGGACAGAAGCTTGTTTATGATCAAATGCTAATATCTAGAAGGAAATTTTGTTTTCTTCCAGTTAACATTACATTCAGTCTGCAGTTTAAGTTTTTAAACATTTATTAGATTCATAAACTATCCTGGATTTTTACCAAACTTGGACAGAAGCTTCTTACAATCAAAAGATAGTATCAAGAGGAATATTTTTATTGATTTACTTCCTCATTTTTGTTGAGCCTGCGATTAACAGAAAAAGTAGGCGAGACACTGGGTTCCGCGGAACCCTTACGAATTTTTTTATATGAATCCAATATAAACAGTAGAAAATATGGTGAAACAGTACAAAAATCAAATTAAGTTTCAGTTATATCTGGTAACTTATTGAGCAAACAAAAAACCTTCCAAGCAATGAGAATGTTTATTCATATATATAAGGTTATTCTATACATATGCCCAATGCATATATTGCATAATTGAGACTAAAATTTCTTATAAACACACTGCATCCTTGACATAACTTGGATTATAATTATAGTTACATTTAATGCATATATATATATCACACAATAAAAAGCAATTATGATAAAAACTACTGTGAAAAGATAAAACAGTTGTTTATACTGAACACTGTAACAGCTTGAGCCTTAGTAATACTGAGATATATGTTTGTGTAGGCATTTACTATTCCTACATACACACGGAATATAAAATATGTAAAGACTAAGTCTGCATCAGATTCTTAAACTTTTCTTATAACTTTATTATTACCAGGGTAGTCTGGATTTTTTAATGAGGGTAGAAATGGGGTACCCTACATGACAAATGACAGTTAAATATATGTTAAAATAACGTTAACGGTAAACATTGTTTCTTCTTTGAAGATAACGGTAGTTACATAATAAGATTTGACAAATGAATATAAAATATGACGGCTCATTTGATTCTAACGGTAGCAAAAAAATGGACGTTTGTCGATACAGGGCATTCTTACCCTTTTTACTGCCTTTAGTTCAATATGCAATTAATTACTATTTGGCAGAGTGAAGACTACAAAAATACTTCATGAATAGCAGTTTGGAATGAAGCTAAAATCTGTCTAGATGCTAAATGGTCCAATCTTAATATTGTCATTGTACAAGAACATTATAAACATCATAATCATGATATGGAGTACATTGCTTGATTTATTATATAATATTGACTATAAAGATATTAAATACATAAATTATTCATCTGAGATGTCTTATTTATGGCCAACAGATACTCAATATCCAATAATTCATCACATAGTTTAACCACATTTTCAGAATCAATATGACCCCAGCTATATTTCTTGTAAAAACTAGTGCCACTTTTGAAACTGCAAGTGGACCACACTTTAAAACTATAAATAAATGAATTTGTATACAACTCTTGACCACTGCAATTATTGGGATAGGGCATATGGATTTGATGAACATAAGACTATATTTTGAAAATTACCGGATCTAGAAAATAACCAAATATCAGATGCACATGACTTTTATTGCTGTTCTTCATCATAATAGTTATTAAGGACATACACCTTACACTCAGAACATTTATTAGTTTTTATAATAGAAGTAAAGAGGAACAAATACCCTAAACAAACAATTTTTCACCAAAATATCTCCCTGTCCTTATGTGAACTAGAGGTTTTTAAATCTTTTTTCTGCCCTTGACAAAGATCTTTAGAACCTGTTTTTAAAAGACATTTATTTCATTGGGAATTCATCTTCCAAATTATTATAATTAGCTCAAGTCTAACAATTTTGCCAAAGAGAACCTAACAATGTTACAGTCAGCAATAAAAATAAAGCAAGATGTAGTTTTTGACCAACTGTTAGAGGGCTTTACAGCCAGTCAAGGTCATTAAACACTCCTATAGTACTTTTTGATGGTGACAATCCTTGCAAAAGGACTTTGGGCGAAACATTGGACTTGAGCTAAAGACCTTTTATTTCAAAATATTGGGCTGCCATTTTTTCTGTCTTTTAGCTTAATCTTTTTTAAAGTTTTGTTTTTTTCACCTTTTATATTTAGTAGTTCATAATAAAATGTACCCTTTACCAAAATGAATAAATCTTTGGTTTATGAATGATTAATGTTTAGGAGTTAACTCCCAAAAGTGATGTCACCTGTTTATTATAATTGTTTTCTCCAAACAAGAAGCCTGCAGCAAGGAGTGTACAATGTAAAAATCAATTTACTACATGTGCTGGTATAGAAATATTTTTACATAAAATATTACAATGTTTTGATAATTTTCAGCAAGTCAAGCTATGACAGGGAAGATTTAAATACTACTGTGAACTCATTTATTTTCGTTGGTAACAATTTTTGTGATTTAAGGAAAAATTGTATTTTCGTTCATATTTGAATTCATTGTTTCACAAAGTCGGCAAATAAACCTATTCAAAATTTGCACCTCTTTGAACGTTAAAATTCATGGTTCTCCTGTACCTATGAAATCCATGAAAATTGGTATGCCACGAATAATAATGAACCTACAGTAATATCTGTTTAACTGCTAACATTTCATACAGATCAAATGTATTGTGTATATAAAAAAATAGAACCATATGTGAAGAATTTATATTGATCAACAACATGAAGATAGAACATACTAGAATAATACTTACACATAAACAAATTAAACATTGTGAATGCTTTCCTTTCCAGAGACTCAACAGAAATGAGAGACTGTCACCTCAACACACAATGGAGGCTAATCAAGTCAAGTCAATAAATTTTTTCCAGAATGTCCTCAGCTTTCAAAAACTATTAATGAATTACAGTATTATTGGAAAATAATCCTACAGTATTAAGCTATGAAATCTGTCATGCTAGCTAGGCCAAGATCAATTAATGTGTAAATAATAAATGAGACTCTCAATACAAGTACATCCAGATTTGGCTATCAGCATTCTATACCTTTATCAACAAAGTTTGTATATAAAGTGATTAATCGTCAAATAAATCTCTAATTTATGCCACTGGATTGTTTGATGCTCAATTATATGTCATTACAGTCACACAAAAAACTGTAAATTATTATAGGTAAATCACTCCTCACACCTGGAACAGCTGATAGTGTCCTCTAACCCATGTGTTAATTAGTAAACTGCTATCTAGTTAACCTAACGAGATTGTATCCTTCACTTATACAGACAAACAATATTAATATCTTGGCATATGTGATGATTTGACCATTATAATGGTGCACATATCAAGATTTGTGTACAACAATACATCACTAACAGACACGTTTATGTCACCTGGGGGCTTTCTCAAAAGGTAGAAGAGGAGATAAATTATGACACCAAAAACATATAAATCTATTGAACATAGTAATCAATGTTTTATTTCTATTGACAATTGTATATAATATATTTATTTAATTAAATATCTGAACTAAATGTAATAATTAAATCAAAAGTTCATTAGATAGACATAAAAATAGGGGGAAACAGGGAGGGGTGATACAATTTTCACTGTTTGCAATTGCATGATAATTTGACCTCTTTGTGCAAAAAAAGTTCTTCATTTACAAATTGAATAAGACTAAATCAGCAAAATAAATCATCTAATAATTAATAAAAATCATTTCCAATCAAAATAGATTTTTATAAGCATTTAGTTTCCATAGGAAACAGTGATCACAACATTGTTCTTCTGGACCTAACTTGCAAACCAGTAAAACCCAAACCTACTAGACGAAAATTACCTCTGGAAAAAAGCTGAGATTCATAAAGTACAAGATGACTTAACATTCAGCATAGTCTTCAAGAACCAATCTCATCAGAGTATAGAAATAATGTGGCAGACTTTTACATCCACAAATAAGACCATCATAGAAAACAGAGTTCCCACAAAAATAACACAGTCAAAACACACCAATCCGTGGTTGAATGCCAAGGTTAGACGGAAAATCAGCCAAAAGCACAGAGCCCATGCTAAACCCTGGAAAAGAAAAAAGAAAAAAGACAAAGACAGTTACGTGAAACTACAGACAGAAGTTCAATATGAAACCAGGAAAGCAAACAAACAGTACATGACAGATGTTATATGTGATAAAGATAACACCAACAGATTATGGTCATATATCAAAAGTAAAGAACAAGAATTTATAGCAGTTGCACAATTGAAAAACCAACAAGGATTTCTACAAAGTGACAACCAGAGTAAAGCAAACATACTCAATGAGCAATTTGGTTCAGTTTTCACCAAAGAGGATTACACAAACTTCCCAGACAAAGGACCAAGTACATTTCCAACAATGAAGGGCATTAACATCACTGTACATGGAGTCTATAAACTGTTGAAGAACCGGAAACTCAAAGGTCCAGACGACATCCCAGCATTTATACTCAGAGCAGCAGCCCAACAACTAGCACCAATCTTATCACTGTTATACCAACACTCCCTCGACACAGGAGAAGTTCACCAAGATTGGAGAGATGCCTTAGTAGTACCAATTTTCAAAACAGGTGAAAAACACATACCTGCAAATCACAGACCAGTATCCTTAACATCAGCCTTGCTGAAGGAGCACAAGTTGATATCATCCTACTTGACTTCACTATGGCTTTTGACAAGGTCCCACATGTCAGACTACTGCATAAGCTGTCATACTATGGAGTGAACCACAACACAGTAAGATGGATCGAATCATTCTTGGCCATCAGAAATCAGAAAGTAGTGTTAGAAGGAACAAAATCAATACCAGCTAAAGTCTTGTCAGGAGTACCACAAGGATAGGTGCTAGGCCCTCTCTGGTTCCTTGCCTACATAAACGATATGCCAAAAACAACCAAAAACTCAGAGACACAACTCTTTGCTGATGATACCATCTTGTTCCTTGCCATTAATGGGGCATCTGACAGCCAGTTGCTGCAGGAAGATCTAAGCCTGCTTGAGGAATGGGAAAGAAGATGGCAAATGAATTTCAACCCAAGTAAACAGACAGTAATAAGAGTAGCACTTAATAACACCAAGTCAGTTATTCCCTCTAACTACCAACTTTATTGCCACACTTTGGAAACAGTTGACTCCAGGTCTCCAGCAAGAACCTGGGAGTCATAATAGCCAGTAACCTTTCCTGGGACAAACATATAGAAAACATAGTTGCCAAGGGAACAAGCTACACAACAATAGTTAGACCTACAATTGAATATGCAGCCACGGTATGGGACCCAACAACCCAAAGAAAAATCAAGGCCCTGAAAAATGTGCAAAGAAGAGTAGTGTGGTTTGTCACCAATAACTATAGACAGAAAACCTGAATGTGTGACCAACATGATAGCAACACTTGGTTGGTAAAGTCTAGAACAGAGAAGACTCAACGGTAGACTTTGTATACTATACAAAATACAACACCAGCTTATAGCAATCGACAGTAACCTAAACCTTAGGTATAAAGAACAAGAGGTCAACACTGTCTCTTCCAAAAAAAGATCCAACAACGAGGTATACAGAAACTCCTTCTTTTAAGAACAGTCCGAGACTGGAATCTCCTACCAGCCATCACAGTCGCTGCAGCCACCATAGAGGAGTTTATAGCTAACCTAGGAGTTAGCCAAACCAGTTACTAGAAAGGGACTACATGTATATAATTTAAATTGTACAAAACATACCCTTTAAATGTAAATAGACTAGGGGACTACATCTGTGTGCGCCAGACATAGTAGCCCAACAGAGCTTTAAACAGTTGGCAACAACTCCTGTTCTTTAACCGGAAGAAGAAGAGTATATTTTTTTCATCTGAATAACTTAATTACACATTTACTTTTAAAATCAAATAAAGTTTTTCTGGGAGACATCTCTGTTAAATATATTCCCCATAAGGTCTTTTATTGGCAACCGTAGCCATCTTGGAAAATCAATATTGAACCTTAATCAAAACACTAGGCGATTACATGTAATGTCTTGCATGCAATCATCATTATAAAGGAAAATTGCTTTATTTTTGCAGAAGAAACTGCTTGGCAAATTGAAATCAAAGAATCTCTGAAGGAAATATTTCTTGAAGTACTGGTTTGTGATTTGAATGTTTGTAAATATTAAATTAAAATATACTAATCCCAGATAATTTCTAATGAAAAATAAAGATTAAGATATTTGAAGTTTCCAGTCAAGCAGAAGGCATTTCCAATGGCTGACATGCACCAAATTATCAAAACTTGGTCAGGACAAGTGGCCACGCCATAACACAAACCGTAAATAAATTAAGCTTAAACTTTAAAATTTAAAACTGGGAAAAATGTGAAATCAAGTAAATGCTTATTACAAAAATTTTATAAAGTTGTTATAATACTGCAAACCTAATACTGACCCATTTTTCACATTAATAATTTGGACCTCAATTAAAAGGTCATCTGTCATATAGAGTAGGTTTTCTCTTCTCCCAAGGCTAACATCTATACAGATTTGACTGTACCTTCTCTCTGATTGAAGGAGATTATGCAAAAATTATTTGAGTTGTCATGTAACAAATTTACACCTGGTAGATAGACAAAGGTACAATGTGTGTTATAACTGTCTTTAAATCTAACACAAATCCACGATTTGAGGGGGGGCGGGGTTACTCCTGAGAATTAAGAATTTGATGACCTTATTATAACACAAAATTGGCTGTAATTTTACATTCATTACATTTTGTTTTCATTTTTTTATGGGGCCTGGGCACAGGGTGCGCCCCAATATTGATTTGCACCTGGTACCAGTAACTGAGATAACCGTTCTATAGACATCTTAAACCAGCCAACAGCAAAAAAAAAAGAGAAACTACATAAAGTCCAGAGACATATTCATACCTTTTTATACTAACACAGACAAGTTTACACAACAAAATAGAATAAATTTTCTCTCAACTAATACCTTGCAGTATGAAATTGATTGAAGATATGAATAATGGTCAATGTAGTTCTATATAAATGGACAGACAGAACACTACAGAAAAATCAATATTCTACCTCCAGCAACATGTAGAAATAGTCTATAAAATAAATTCATATTACTCTGGGGAAATTAACATCAGCAACAAATGATTACATATCTACCAAATAAACGTTGCATGAATAATTTTTATTTATTTCACACTCAATTGTGTTTCTGCATGACCTTCAACTTGGTATACATATATACAATCATCTTAGCTTCAGTAATTGCATTATAATGCAAGAAAGCTCAGCAATTAGTCTTTGATTTCTTTACAAATCAATTGCTTCTCAACATTTGATAGAGAAGCTTTTCTTTTTTAGCCAGTTTTTATGTTATTTGTAAATAAAGAATTTCATCAGAGAAAATAATCTCAAAATAAAACAAAATAAAAATGTGTATTTTGTCCATGTCAGGGCCTTTTATAGGTCACTACACTGCAAGGGTTTTGCTCATTGTCAAAGGCTGTATGGTGACCTATTGTTGTTTACATCCTAATCCCTTGGTCGCTAATGGATATTTATCTCAATGGCAATCACATACCACATCTCCTTATTTTTATACTGGAAGCAATTACCATGATTGTACTACATGTTGCATTGTTTTTGTTTCCTGTTTGGTTTTCCTTCTTGTCCTTAGAAGGAAAAGTCAAATCTTCCCCCAGTTCACTTACAATGTTAAAATATGATTACAAGTCATTGAGATTTATACAAGTTTTACATGAATATCAGGCTGAAAACATATTATCAAATGAAATATGAATATAAACCCTGCTTTGTATTAGACCATCACATTGAGCAGGATTTTTTACATGCTAATTCACAAGGTTACATTCCCAAGAAAGACATGTCCCCTTATACAGATGCATTATTCAGACTTCGTGCCAACCATTCTTTGCTCTTACTCCTAAATGTGGCTTGGTTAGCAGAGAATCAGTAAATATCAATTTTCTAGTCTTTCATTTTGAAAAAGGACACGGCTAATTTTCTGACAAAAGTTGTTCTAGCATGTAATAACTTGCATTGTGACCAAAATGTTGTAGAACTGTTTTTTTTTTTCAGAACAGTAGCAATCAAATATAATTGATATCCTAATTGGTTTTGAAAAATAGTCCTTAAAAGGAAAAGTTCTATCAAAATCACTCAAGCCCAAAATATAGGTCATCTAACTAAAAAATATTTTTTTTTTTTTTTTTTAGTTAAGATAGTTGTGGAAGTAAATGATCACTAGTATATATATCACCAAACTTCTCTGAGGAATGGATGCACAGTAGAAGATAGACATGAGTAAATCTTGACCCTCAAACAAGTCAAGAAAAGCATAACAATAACAAAAAGATAGACTGAAAACATTAAACAAATATGTATGTCTTATGATTAAAGGGTTATGTGGGTTATAAGTAAGTGAGATAGTTACTCAATGACACAAATAACCAGAAGACATGCAGAATGATTGTGTTTTTGTTCTTGATACTGACTTTATCAGCAAGAATATAAAGCAAGGCAACTGAGGAAGTCAGTTTTAAAAAATAAAATGCCAATATTCTTTTTATCAGCAATTTGTCTTAACAATACATTTTTTGGTTGAGAATATAAAATAAAATGAAATAGTAAGTTAAACAATTTTTGTGCATACAAAATGATAATGATAGTTGCTCAGTTGTATGAATGAAGTCACATGCATTTCAACGATAAATTGACGTGGATGGATATGAATGTGTAATGTTATTGCACTGCTATGGGACGTTGCTGCCTAATATTTTTGAGTATCAGGTCCAATCCATGATCTTAAACAGTATTAGGCAGTAGGATCAAAGGGAAAATGTACAAATTGTAAATAAATCTAGAGATCACGTTTGATCTTCAGCAAAAGACAAGTGTCTTAACAATACGTCAAACTCTAAACGGACCTTTCTAGAAACAAGTTGGTACTTCAAAATTCCCTGCAGTTTACCAGTATGCTACATGTATATAAAAAAATTTGAAGAACACTGACAGTTTATCAGAAAACTTAACATTAAAAATATAGATTTTTAACTGCAAAGTCAGCAATCATATACTTCACATGAAATATATATCAACCTTTATTGGATTATAAATATAAAACCATAAATTATCACCTTTCACTGCATTTGAGCTGAAGTATTGATTTTCAATAATACAAGGTGAAATAAAGTTTACATGTGTTGAACAAAAAATGTTTTTGCTTCTATATATATAAATGCAAAATATATTCTTTCAGTAATGAAATGCAGTTCTTTAGAGATTATGTACAAAGGGAAATAACCCCTGAATTATATCTTTTAATAGCTTCATTTTAATACTAAGAAATGAAAATGGCCTAAAACAAAATTGTGGTTTCAGCAAACTCAAGTTGTACAGAAAAATTGCTATAAATAACAAAATTTATTTTATTATTTTGGGAGAAGGTTTTAATTTTCATTTAGTTTTCTTTAATGTAGCAACCCCAAAGACAGTTTACACTACTGATGAAACTTAGATGCTGTACAAAGGGGAATAATTCAATCATTCCTTTCATAATACTTGCAAAAATAATTGTGAATAAACTGCTTCGCCGAGCACAACTGGATAGGACCACAGAGGTCCAACCCTGAACCGTTGGGGCAAAAATGGACACAATATTCAAGCTTGATACAGGTCTGAATTTGGATTGTAAATAAATATTTGACACATTATAGGTTTCTGACACAGAATAAATGTAGTCAAAGAACTTGAAATTGGTTATATGCTTTGAATTTACATTCAATTGAAGATTTCTTGCTGTTTGTGCAATACACTGTGCTGATGCGCAATACTTAGTAAATCTGTTTTCAGACTATATACAAAGAATTAGCAAAATAAATTGTGACCCCCAATTTTTTATTTTTGGAAAATTGATAATTTCTTAAATCAGTCAGGGATATAACTCTATAGGGTTATTACAGTTAATAACTTGCATGTGTTATTACAGATACTTTCATGAGTTGTCTACTCTTTAATCCTTAAATTTTCTAAATCTGTAATAACATATGTTTGTTATTTGTAAAATAAATCATACATAATATGATTTTTAGTGGGCTCTAGGGAACTCTGGAAACTTTGCGCAGAAACTAAATGCATAGCCTTGATAACTAATTAAGAAATAATTCATGGGGGCTTGAATATATCGTGATTTTACCACGGGTTGGCCCTTTATGACAAATATTTTACCCTGAGCGATAGCGAGGGGTAAAATATCGGCATAAAGGGATAACCCGTGGTAAAATCACGATATATTCAAGCCCCCATGAATTATTTCGATTCTAATAGGACAAATACGGCAATTGTTTTGGATCGAAGCGCTCTAGATGAAGGCATTATTTGCCGTTCCCATAAATAAACGCACTATTAAATTGACGTAAAAGACCGGAACAAACTGAATAAATGACATGCTTAAACTATTTACAATAACATATTTAGATAGGTTTGGATGAATCTAAATGATAATTGTACTTATATGTCTTATATGTATACAAAAAATGGCTTATATAACACATTTTTGCATCGTTTATTTACGTCTCCTCGTTGTGATGATTTTCGGTTTCACAAGCGTGTATTTTCCCGTAAAATGCTTATATTCTTACGTCATCGTTCTATGACGTCGGGTAGCTCATTCATAAAAAAACATATGACGCGGGAGTACGATTGGAACAGCCCAAACAATATATTCATATTTTACCACGGGTGTGTACTCAAAGCGTTTGAAGAACGTCATGTTAGAATTTTTGAATTAAATTAATACATTTTTCATTAACCATGGTAAATCAATGAGACGAGGCTTTTAAGGGATAAACTTTGCTGTAATAACAAGGCTTAGTTATTAAAGGCATGTAACTTGTTATATGAGACACTTGGGAATTCCTGGGAAGCTTGCGCAGAACCTCATTACATGCTCTGATCATTATTTCTTACAATAAATTAAAATTCATTGAAATTAAGCATGATGAATGTCTGAGCAAATGCTTTGGAGTGATGTTGAGAAGCTATAATAACACCCTTTAGTTATTATAGGCATATTTTTTCTGTAATAACATAGGTGTACTATGCATGATTGGCAAACTATGAACTGTTATATCTTTCTATAGTTAAGTATACATAAAGACAATAGTAATATCAATAGAACTTGTATACATTTTAACAATACTAATGATTTATATTGTCCCTTTGAAACATGTAACATACATATGTTATCACAGTTCTTTGATTTTTTAGTCCACAATAACAAATATATGTTATTTTTCTCTAATAACGCTATAGAGTTATATCCTTTACTGTAAATCTTCAGGAAAAAAAATTGACACCCAAAAAAAAAAATTTTCTCAGTTTTTGTATGATATATAGAAAATATCATATAAATTAAAAAATTCAAATTAACAAACATTTTAGATTCATATCTCATTTGAATGCAAATGTCATTTCTCACTAATATAATGCTTGTAAAAATCTTTGTGTAAACTATACAAAGATGCTACGCAACTAAGCCATCATGTGCAGATTGTTTAAACACGAATAATATACTCCAGGCGACAAATGAATAGTATATTTACAGTTTTCCAACTAAACTAATATTTGAAAACGTTTTCTGTTTATGGCTTCAATATTTTTTTAATTTATTCAAAATCACACACAACTTAAACTTAAGCTTTACAAATAAAATATACGGTAAAATCACAAGTTGCGATAGTAGTAAAACAGCTTGGTGGTAAGATTCAAAATTATTTCATTAATTTGTGTTAAAAAAAAAGTTTTATGTATGCTCTTCTAAACTTTGTCCTCTTTCCATGTAACACTTGTCTCACAATACATAGCAAGAAAAAAAGCAATTGATTTCTTTCACATTTTGTGCATTTTCCTGTACATTTCTGATGAAATAACCCAGAATATGTAGTTACCTCACTGTAAAAGTGGATTGTTCTAAGACGTCATTTACGGTGATTGACCTAGTGTCAACCAGCATATCTCATTCATAAAAGAGAATATTAATATTGGTCTTTATGAAAATAAGAAGATGTGGTATGATTGCTAATAAGACAACTCTCCACCAGAGACCAAATGACTTAGAAGTTAGCAACTGCAGGTCACAGTACGGCCTTCAACAATAAGCAAAACCCATACAGCATAGCAAGCTACAAGTATAAAAGGTCCTGAAATGACAAATGTAAAACAATTCAAAACTAACAGCCTGATTTATATACAAAACAAGAAATGGAAAAAAAGTGATATACAGCAACAACTGACAACCAGTGAATTACAGGCTTCTGACTTGGGACAGGCAAATAAAAAACTGGCTGGATTTAAACGTGTAAGCAGACACCAGACACTCCCTCTAACCTGGGACAGTGGTGTAATAGCACAATATAAGAATAAACTATAACAAGACTGCACACACTGAAATGTCTCGCCTGCTTTACTTATTGTGATTGAACTTATGTTTAAAGTCTGTAATATGAAGATTTTGCTACAAATATCACATAAAGTGTTTGATAAACTTAACATTATTCATAGAAATGAGGTCAAGATCAGGTTCAGTCAGGGGCCAGACAGACATGTACACCTTGAAATCATACCACACACCAAATATATAATGAACCTATTGTGTATACCATCTGAGAAACAGACCTAATTATGAAAACTTAACAATGACCACTGAACCATAACATTAATGAGGTCCAGGTCAGATGAACCATGCCAGACAACATATTCCCCATGCAATCATTCCTCAAACCAAATATTGTTGACTTATTGCTTATAGTACCTGAGAAACAGACATAATTTGTAACAATGAAAAATTAGAATTGACCAATGAACCATGAAAATAAGGTCAAAGTCATATAAACCCTGCCAGACAGACTACACCTTATGATCATTCCATACCCCAAATAGAGTTTCCAATTGCTTATATTGATAGATAAACTGACAAAACCTGGAAAACTTAACATTGTCTAATGAACCATGAAAAAAGGTAAAATCAGATGAAACTTGCTAGACAGACATGTACACCTTAAAATCATATGCTTATAGTATCTGAGAAACAGACCAAACCACAAAAACTGGACTTGATCAATAATCCATGAAAATGAGGTCAAGGTCAGATGAAACCTGCCAATCGGACATGTACACCTTACTATCATTCCATACACTAAATATTGTTGACCTATTGCTTTAGGTATTTGAGATAAGGACTTGACAACCAAAAAGTTAACCTTAATCACTGATCTATGAAATGTGGTTGAGGCCATGTGAACCCTGTCTGACAGACATGTAGACCTTGCAAGGATCCTATATATATCTTAATAAGTGAGTATTTCACATGACAATAAAACTATAATTTTTTTCAAGCAGTCGCTGAACATTGTAAATGAGGTCAGGGACAATGGTCATATGACAGACAGAAACTTTGTAACATAAGGCATCTACATTGTACATGTATACAAGGTATGAAGCATCCAGGTCTTCTACCTTCTGAAATATAAATCTAGGTCCTTTATACAAATAGCTTATGTTGTTACCACAGGATTTTAATTCCTATGCCTTGCATTCAAATCAGTTGAAAAGAGCATAACTCATCAAAGAGATATATACGAAGCACACAAATAACTAACAAAAACTCTTAAGGCACCAAGTAGACATCTGAGAGAGCACTTACAACTTTTCTTTAATAGAGGTCTATTTCACTTTTTATAGCTTGTACTAAAGTATTATTGATTGTAAACCTTATATGTC
This sequence comes from Mytilus californianus, assembly GCF_021869535.1. Taxonomy (NCBI): domain Eukaryota; kingdom Metazoa; phylum Mollusca; class Bivalvia; order Mytilida; family Mytilidae; genus Mytilus; species Mytilus californianus. Next base: position 4,748,205 of record NW_026262581.1, read on the forward strand.
ATTCTAATAGGGGCCACATTAACTTAAAATAGACCATATATTGAGTTTGTTTTTATAAATGAGTTACATCGGTTGTTTGAAATCAATTGGCGTAAATGATGTCATTGAACAATCAGTTCTTACTGTGATGTACATGTAATGATATAAGCATTTTGACATAGGAAATGTACAGGAAAATACACAAATTAGAAATAGAAATTAGTCTATATGGACTGGATCAACCTGGGGCAGGAATGACATGACACCAACCAAATACCTTATCGCTATTTATCCGCCATTGCTGGACATCACAAACATTCCTGCAAAATTTTGACATCACAGTAGAAAAAGTCTGACGTCACAAAGGAAAAGTGATTGTTTATGATGTCAATACTTCAAGTTCCGCAGATTCTCAGGTCAAGTGTCACAGAGCTTTCGAGATGTTTCTGCCACACTACCAGTTCATCCACAAGTCGTTTCGGCCACACTACCAGTTCGTCCACAGACGTTTTGGTGACAGTCAATTCGCCCATACTTTTTCATATTGTTCTTATACATTAAGGTGGTATGGGAGCATAAACGAAAAATGATTTTTTCATACTTTGCCAAAAAGTAGCATATATTGTGATATGTTCAAAAATAAAATAAAAATAATGATAGGTCACCGAGCTTTTTTTCAAAATACTGGTAGTGGTTGTGAAAAAAAATTAATTTTGTTGGATTACCATATCTTGTTATATTGTATATCACTTTTCATTAACAATCATATCTTGTTATAAAATAGTATTTTTATTAAAAATCAACATTTTACGAATATTTTTATAACATTCTTTAATTAAAACACATTTTTATCAATGCATAAAAATTAATGATTAAAATGTATTTTTATCATTTCTGATTCTAGAAACAATTATATTTTGCTCCTTTGATAACAATAAATACACCATGGCTGAAACAACTTTACAAAGTATGGCCGAACTGGAAGCATGGCCGAAACGGCAGTGTGGCCGAAACGTCCTGCATTGGTCCTGGGGCTAATATTATACTAACGGGATTAGAATCTTGTAGGTTTTTCCTTGTGATATGACCTAATTACTTGTCTCCACAGGATAAAACAAGACTTGCTAGGATTTGGAGAGATATATCAATGGCTATGTAAATTTACAGAATAATTCCAAACGATCGTCACAAACATTTTAAACATTAAATATTAAACGAAACAAAATATAAATTGTCGTTAAGAATGACATATAAAAGAGAGATTTTCAGGTTGTGAAGTGATTTAAAGCGTTGTGAAATGATTTATTGCTGTCAAAGCCCCCGTTTTTATTCACGACCCCTTAGCATATAGGCACACTTCTGTAACGTTATATATTCATATATAACTAAAATAAAGCGACAAAGTTAAAATTTATTGTTTTTTTCTGAAGAAAGAATTCAATTTCATGACATTCCATCAATAACTATAATAATGATTTTCAACTAAGAAAACAATTTGTGATCAACACAAATATTTTTTATTGAAATTATTTGTTCTTAAGATTAAATATTTAAAAGAAAATGACAATTAATTTCTCATTTGAATATACACACGTCTCAGAGATATATGATTACACAGTATGACATGTATATTAGGTGGGAATTATTTGATTACAGGTAAATGGCAATGAACATTTGAGCGATAAAAAAAAAAGTTTTGAGCACCGAAGTATAGGACATTTGAGTGAAAATAAGTTAAGAATGATGAAGGAGTACCTTCTGACATAAAAAAAAATCCCTCATTATTTCATGCTGGCAGTACCGTGAATGCAAGTTCTGTTCCTTTTCCTTGTCTGTTCGGCTCGGAGGTATATCAATATTCAAACTCTGAATTTTAATGCAAGTCAGAGATTGTAATTTGACAATGGTGTCAAGAAAAATATAAATGAATAGGTGACTATGATAAAATTGCACATTATAATGGGCATGAAATGATTCAGGTCCATTGTTTGTACGTTATTTTTCGTAGATGGAAGTGAGGCCCAGAGATAAGGGAGAAACAAAGATTCGTCTGTGATGTAAGTTTCAGTCAAGTAATCGTCAAAGTCTATATAAGGCTTTTCGTTAGGTAAAACAGTCATGAAATCCTCATCAAAACAGTCTGCTACTTCCCCTGGAGCCAAGAAAGCTATCCCAAACACTCCTTTCAGCCATTTACTGATACCTGAAAATACCTCTTTATATTGTTGACTTAATCTAATTTTCTGAATTTTTCGCCACCAGTATATTTAGTATAACTTGTTTCATCAATGAAAATAAATTTTACAAAGAAAAACACAAATTTTTGAACAGAAATTCAAAGGACAAAAGGTGATATTATATATTTTTTAATTGTTCCTATTTACTGTATATCTCTGTTAATAATACGGAAATAAATAGAAAAAAAAAGAAAGAGTATTATACATTTGTAATCGCAATTGCCGATTCTCTACTAAAATAAACTTTAGTTTCTGTTTTATTGTTTATTTTATCATTTTGGAATTAATTAAAAATTTTAAACATTATTAAGACAAGGAAGGAATATTCTTTGCTGCACTCTCAAAATCAAAGAGTACATATTGTATCAGACAAAATTAAAGACAATTCATTCAGTGTTAGTTTAAAAAAAAAAATTGCTTTGCCGAGCGCAGCTGGATACGACCGCAGAGGTCCAACCCTGAACAGTTGGGGCAAAAATGGACGCAATATTCGCGCTTGATACAGATATTTGACACATAAAAGGTTTCTGACACAGAATAACTGTAGTCAAAGAACTTAGAATTGGTTATATGATTTGAATTTATATTCTATTTTTTGCTTTTGTGCAATACACTTTGCTGTTGCAAATTGACAATTGACCCCCCTCCCCCCCACAAAAAAAAGATAAAAAATTTACCCCCCTCTTTTTTTTTGCTTTTGTGCAATACACTATACTGTTGCATATTAACCCCTCCCCACACACACACACTTTTTTTTTGTAAAAAAAATATTTGAAGAATTTTTCTTTTTAATTTCTGAAATCTGAAATGAGAAAAAATTGACCACCCATCAATTTTCTGCCAGACCTACATTTTTTTATATCAGTTTTTTATACAGTAAGAGAACGAAGATAGGATGTCTTTACAGTGACAGCTGCTTTAGTGGATTGTTTTAGAAAATATCTAAAATTCAATTGAGTTCTTTTATTTAATAATTACTACAATATATTTTTTATTTTTTTTTATTGTGTACCACTGAACTGCAGGTTAGGGTAATTTTTTTGACAGTTCTCTTAAGATTTTTAATTGATTACAACTTTCTCAGGAAAGTGAGGACTGAAAAGTCAATTCAGTTTTAAATTTCCCTCTTTAAAGTTCCCAGTTACAACTCTCATCACAGGGATACATGTACTTACAAAAAATCAATCAGATTGATATAAGCTGTGTGCAGCTTGTTTCCAGATCTTACTTTTTGTTATCCTTGTATATTTTGATATATTTGTAAATTGCATGAATAAATATGTTTAAACTTCAAAAAGCAACATTTGAAAATTTTATAATTTTTTTACCATTATGTTGGTACACAAAATTTTGTTTTAATGGAAGACTACTTTTCATATAATAAATGTCACAATTTAAGTGTTCAGATACTGTAAATTCAGAAATTATTGCGAGGTTTTTATAATGCGAATAATGCGACTTGGTGACTATTGCAATAATAAGAACTCGCATTCTGATATCTGTTACATATATCTGTATGCAGATTTTCATGATATCGCAATAATTAATCTCGCATTTTTGTCCATTTTTGAAAAATCGCAATAATAAATGCACGCAATAATTTCTGAATTTACAGTACATTAACTTTTATTTTGGTGGATAATTACTCATGAATTGAGGTGCTCCTTTATTGGAAGAAGATTCGCAATACAGTTACAGTTACAGAAAGAATGAAAACTGCCGTTTCTCTCCCCAATCTCATGTATCCCCATTGTTTACCGCAAAAGTTGACCTACAAAGCATTGATGTTTGAATCATCTATAGCAAACATACTAACTAACTTTAATAAATTTTCAACAAGGCAAATTTCGATTCCCCACTAATAGGTTAGCACCAAAAATGCTAAATATTACTAAAATCCTAGAGAACTGTCTGCCGGTCATTAGGTCTTGCACAAAAACCCAATTTGCCGGACCTGCTCAATTTCTGCCCCCTCGGGCCGACAGGTCCGACGATTAGTTGCATCTCTGTACGTTTCCGGAAATAAATACCTTACTTTTCCGAGAAAATGATAACGATTCCGGAAAAAATAAATTATTACTTTTCCGAGAAAATGATAACGATTCCGGAAAAAATAAATTATTACTTTTTCGAGAAAATAATTAAGAAGTACCTTGAACTTTATCCTAAATGAAACTGATTGTAGCAGCATGCAATTTTTGTAACAGCAGTATGCATTGCACATTCAAAGTCAATTTGATCTACCTCGGGCTGGAGAGTTAGTCTTCGGGTAGTGCACACATCAATAAGCAGATTCCACATTTTGATAAAAAGTGGAAGTAACGCAAACACAAGAGGAATGTAGTTACCATTTAACACCCATGTATCGAAAAATTAACTGTGCCATCTATGAAAATATCAGTAATTTACATAGAGGATCATAGACATTTCAAGTTGGTAAAACATAAAAATATAACGATTCCGACATCATCATCTTTCACTATGGTGACACTTTCATTTTTTTATATCTAGTATATTGTAGATATAAGATCAGAACCTTTTTTGTATAAAAATATGAAATAAATAATTTATCTAACATATGTTCAAATATTAATAATTTACTACCAGGTAAATTTCCCGAAAAGTAATAAATACAATTTCTGGAAACGTATACTTTAAGTTTCCGGAAACGTAGTATTGGAACTTTGAAAAATTAGCGGAAATGCAATACGCCCCCTTTTTCTCCCAAAAAAATTCGGTTCATAATCTAAATTCAAATTTCCAATGGAGTTTGTAACCATAATTACCCATTTAAATTTACCATAGTGCTAACTTAATCTATTTTATAATAGAATTTAAGATATGGTGTCAAATCTTTCATATGGATTTTTTTGTAAAAAAAAAAAGATGCAACATTTGCAGATATTTTTACTGGTCTTCCTTTAAAAATATGCATTTCTTTAAACATAATTTAAAAGCAGTGTAAGGGAGGTAATCGAAACTTATTTGGATTACATCCCTTACACTGCTTTTAAATTGTCTTAATTATTCATTAACCATTACTTTATACATAATTTAAAAGCAGTGTAAGGGAGGTAATTCAAATGATTTATTTGAATTACCTCCCTTACACTGCTTTAAATTATGTTTTGTACTTAAGTATTTGTCCATTAATCATCTCCGTTTCCGTATCATATCAGTAATTAGATGACCCGACAATGAAATCTATACGACTGTCGAGTGTCAAGTCCCGTCAATATATTATGTCCTAGATCGGTTATAGATTCCCAAATAGCGATATTCCCGATAAGGTCTATTCTCTCACCTATTTTATGTCTGGAGTGGTGTCTTTGGTCAAGCATGTTAAGTGCATTCTGTTTGACTGCTTGTCTAACTTTCAATATACATGAATCTTATTCAAGTTAAATGCTGAGTGAAGTAGAGTATTCAGTAAACTAAAAAAATTGAAAAAAGGGGGAGGGCATTTGAACTATCTTCATACTTACCATAAGACAGGTTTTCTGTCAATTTTAATGGGCCTCGCAAAATGTATACGACAAAGACTACTAAAATAAACCAAACGGCCCAAAGATAAGTCCACGACCAGTGAATCCAAGATTTAACTTTCTCAAAAATCCTAGACAGGAAGCCTGCCATGATCAAAATCACTGTCACGGAGAAAATTGTGTATACGATAAATTTATAATATTTATAAGTTTAATTTGGCAAAATGAGTAACGAAAAGAAAAATTTCAGACCGTGTATAAATCATTATTCTTTCTTACATTTTGGTGTTTTAATTTATCCACCGTTAGCGCGACCTAGTTGTCAGGTGGCGGAAGTTTTCAAACTGAACTGAAAGAAGAAATATTGGTGTCAACATTTTTTCGCCTTCGGTGACGACATTTTGCTGTCGATACATCACAGTGTAAGAATTATTTGTATAAATTCATTGTGCAGTGAGCAAGTAATAATAAAACTTAGATTGCCCATTGATATTGCAGAAAAAGAGGGAGAAAATAACATAAATCAATCAAAAACATACAGTAGTGTTGGCCAAAATTGGCAAAAAGAAAAACAACGACAGGGCAAACAATAGTCCATAAAACACCGCAGAAAACTATGCACAGCAACATTAACCCAGTAATTAAAACAGGTGAACTCAAGACGGTCAAGTGCTCCAGAACACGTTCATGAAGTTAGGGACTGATATATCCAAATGGGTATGATCAGATCATATGTTTCGTACATCAGATGAATTCGTAGTACAGGTTTCGACACTAACGCTAGTCGCTAGCCAGAGGCTTGTAAAAATTAGGGAGGGCTAGTAAAGTTTTCATCACAGTAGTCCGACGGGCTAGTCAAGATTTTGTTTAAAATTAGGAATTTCACAAAATTCATGGTCTATTGACTTGGAAACTTTTGCTTGCTTTTCATTTATTAGTTTGTGATTAGGTCAATTTAAGGGGAACCGTTAGTGGTAGGTCAATGATACTTGGTATGCAGTTGTATAAGCATTAGCACATCTCATTTCCATGGAGAATATTTGGTCCTTACCCCTTAGTCTGGTGTTTTCCCTAGGCTATTCAAGCATTGCGGTACCGCTACACTTAAATTTTGACCGCCATGCTTTCATCATTGCCGCAATGCATCCCGCTATGTGTGAAAATTATAACTGTGTAAAATATTTATTAACGATATTTTGAAAGTGAAGTGACAAGTAACAACACTCCTCAGGAATTTTAAACTCATCCCACTGGTAATTGGATGCATCACGTCACGCGTGCCGGGATTTTACAACCTTTTTGATTAGTTGGTTATACATTTGTACATTGAGACTTCGGTTAAATAATAGAAGTTGCCAGTTAGCTGATAAATAAATAATAAGATTAATCTCCAATGCAATTATATCTTTCTGTGCTAAATAAAAAGTTAAACCTTTTCCAGTATAAATTTCACCAAAAAATGGGCCAGTGTTTGACATTGTTATTGTGATCTTTAAAAAGTAAATTTAAAAAATTTGGTATAGTCTCTGGTATTATAAAATAAAACTAACATAACTTCACCAAGAATGGACAAAACTTAATTTTTAAATAAAGTTTCGCGGATTTTCCATCAGCTATATCAATGTATATTTACATTGATGCATTATTTTTTGATTGGTCACAACAATCAGTTATTATACGACCGCAAAAATTAAAAATTTTTTGGTCGTATATTGGTATGACGTTGTCGTCGTCCGGGGTCGTCCGAAGACACATTGGTTTTCGCACTCTAACTTTAGTTTAAGTGAATGGATCTCCATGAAATTTTACCATAAGGTTCAATACCACGAAAGGAAGGTTGGGATTGATTTTGGGGGTTATGGTACCAACAGTTAAGGAATTAGGGGCCAAAAAGGGGCCAAAAATAAGCATTTTTGTAACTTCCAGACAATAACTTGTGTGTAAGTGTATGGATCTCTTTGACATTGTACCACAAGGTTCCATATCACATAGGGAAGGCTGTAATTGATTTTGGGGGTAATTGCCTCAAAATTTTAGGAATTAGGGGCCAAAAAAGGGGCAAAAAACAAGCATTTTTCTAGTTTCATGACAATTACTTGTGTGTAAGTGTTTGGATATTTCTTAAATTGTACTACAAGGTTCCATATCACAAAGGGAAAGCTGGAATTGAGTTTGGGGGTAATTGCCCGAAACGTTTAGGAATTGGGGGCCAAAAAGGGGCCAAAAATAAGCATTTTTCTAGTTTCCAGACAATAACTTGTGTTCAAGTGTATGGATCTCTCTGAAATTGTACTGCAAGGTACCATACCACAAAGGGAAGGCTGGGATTGAGTTTGGGGGTGATGAATCATAAGGGGGTTCAAAAAATTTGGGGGGGGGATTTTTTTTTTTCTTTTTTTTTCTTTTTTTCCTTTTTTTTTCTTTTAAAATTTTCCATTTTAAGTTGGTTATTTCTGATTTATATTTAAAAGCAAATAATAATGATATGGAAGGAGATACACACCAAACAGGATGTGTAAATTATTATATAATAAGTATTGTGCAATAGCAAGAAATTTTCAATTGCACAGTATTGCACCATAGCAAGAAATCTTCAATTGCACAGTATTGCGCAATAGCAAGAAATCTTCAATTGCACAGTATTGCGCAATAGCAAGAAATATCCAATAGCACAATATTGCGCAATAGCAAGAAATTGTCAATTGTACAGTATTGCGCAATAGCAAGAAATATTCAATTGCACAGTATTGTGCAAAAGAATATACTTCGTATAAGTTGCTTATTTCTTGATCAATTTCAATGGGGTTTTATTCTTGAATTCTTGGGGTTCTTTAATATGCTGAATCTAACCATGTATTAAGTTTTTGGATTTTGGGCACCGTTTTTAAATTGGTCCACATTGAGGTCCAAAGGGTCCAAAATTTAACTTTGTTTGATTTCATCAAAAATTGAATTATTGGGGTTCTTTGATATGCCGAATCTAACCGTGTATTTAGATTCTTAATTTTTGGTTCCGTTTTCAAATTGGTCTACATAAAAGTCCACAGGGTCCAAAATTAAACTTAGTTTGATTTCAACAAAAATTGAATATATGGGGTTCTTTGATATGCTGAATCTAACCATGCATTTAGATTTTTGATTATGGGCCCAGTTTTCAAGTTGGTCCAAATCGGGGTCCAAAATTTAACTTTGTTTGATTTCAACAAAAATTGAATATATGTAGTTCTTTGATATGCTGAATCTAACCATGTATTTAGATTTTTGATTATGGGCCCAGTTTTCAAGTTGGTCCAAATCGGGGTCCAAAATTAAACTTTGTTTGATTTCAATAAAAAAATTGAATATATGGGGTTCTTTCATATGCTGAATCTAACCGTGTATTAAGTTTTTGGATTTTGGGCCCCATTTTTAAATTGGTCCACATTGAGGTCCAAAGGGTCCAAAATTTAACTTTGTTTGATTTCATCAAAAATTGAATTATTGGGGTTTTTTGATATGCTGAATCTAACCGTGTATTTAGATTCTTAATTTTTGGTTCCGTTTTCAAATTGGTCTACATAAAGGTCCAAAGGGTCCAAAATTAAACTTAGTTTGATTTTAACAAAAATTGAATTTTTAGGGTTCTTTGATATGCTGAATCTAAACATGTGTTTTGATTTTTGATTATGGGCCCAGTTTTCAAGTTGGTCCAAATCGGGGTCCAAAATTAAACTTTGTTTGATTTCAACAAAAATTGAATATATGGGGTTCTTTGATATGCTGAATCTAACCATGTATTTAGATTTTTGATTTTTGGGCCCTGTTATCAACTTTGTCCACATTGAGATCAAAAGGGTCCAAAATTAAACTTTGTTTGATTTCATCAAAAATTGAATTCTTGGGGTTCTTTGATATGCTGAATCTAACCATGTATTTAGATTTTGGATATTGGACCATAGTAGGTGAATGTCCAATTTAAAATTTTTAAGTTCTTAGACCACATTCATTCTGTGTCAGAAACCTATGCTGTGTCAAATATTTAATCACAATCCAAATTCAGAGCTGTATCAAGCTTGAATGTTGTGTCCATACTTGCCCCAACTGTTCAGGGTTCGACCTCTGCGGTCGTATCAAGCTGCGCCCTGCGGAGCATTTTATTTTTAGATTAGTTGCGGTTGATTGATTATATTAAAGAATACACATCACCGCAACCGGGCCGAGAAAAAAGATGTGTCTTATGAAATATTTAAAACATTTGATGGAAAAACTTTCAAAACATTTACGGAAATATTGTTTTTAATTAACTAGTGTTGTTCTATCTTTAATTCAATGGGTCACATAGCGGATTCATTTGCCGTTCTTTACACAAGTGGGGCTAAATTTCTTTCATTATATGATTTTTACAATTATGAAGCGTTATAAATAAATCAGACAGGAATGTATTTAAAAAAAAAAGTTAATTGTCATGAAATAAAATGTCAGCTTAGCTTCCAAACAGGTGATTGCCAAATACATTGTATGTCATCTGTATGTCAGGTATTCTTCATTGACGACTTCTGTAATTAACACAAATAGACTTTTTTTTTATTGTTTCCTGTAAAATCTCTGTGAAGCAATGATGACATTCAAAGTTTTATTTAACAACTTGCTGTTGCTGCTGAAACCATTCTATCAGCAAATTGAGGACACTGTTAGTGAAAGAATGTAAAGACACGACTTTTAGGCACTGTTAGTGAAAGAATGTAAAGACATGACATTTAGGCAGACAATGAACAAAGTTGCCTGTCTTGGAACTTTGTATCCTCGTCTGTCTAAGTATGCAGCAATTGGTCTTGTTTTGCCAGTTTCAACAGCTGATTGTGAAAGGTGTTTTTCATGTTTAAACAGAGTTAAAACACCTTTGAGAAACAGACTATGCCAAAAAGTGCTGAATTGCTTAATGCATTTATCAATATTGAAGGACCAAAGGAGGAAGATTTTGATTTTGAAAAATGTGTGGGGACCTTTGGAAAGTTGAAACAGAGGAAGATATCAACAAAATAATGTGTACATGACATTAATTTGTAAAAAACTAGTGCAGACTGGATTATTTTTATTATTGTTTATAAGGTCTTTCATTAATTCCTCTCATCTGTAATAAATACTTTAAAGTTCCATGACTTACCTATAATAAAACAATTAGATTGGTATATGGCTATAAACATATAAATTATGTAGCGTAACTAATTCTGAAAAATAATCATTGCGCGCAGCGTTGCAAATCCACCATGGACCCACCATGCATGAAAAATTTTCTAGGGAAGACACTGTAGTCATGGTCTATTGACTTTGAAACTTTTGCTTAGTTTACATATATTAGTTTGTGATTAGGTCAGTTTAAGATGAACCACTAATGTTAAGTCAATCATATTCGGTATGCAAATGTATTGGCATTTGCATGTTTCATTTCCATGGAGATTATATACATGTAACCCCACCCCCTAATATTGGATCATTGACTTTGAAACTTTTACATAGTTTACAAGTTAATGTTTGTGTTTAGGTTTGTTTAAAGGGAACGACTTATGAAAAGTCAATGGTATTTGGTACGCAGTTGTATTAGCATTGGCACATCTCATTTCCATGGGGATTGTTTAGCCCTGTACCTTCAGTCATGGTTCATTGACTTTGAATATTTGCATAACTTACATGTTAAAGTATTGCTAATTTAATTTCAACATTTGCATTATCAAAATAACAAATAGGCGAGACATATCTCTGTGTTAACAGTTAATTATACTTGATTGCTATGCAGGAAGGAAGACGTTTGATTATAATGTATAAACCGAAATTAAGTCAGTTTTATATACTGGTACATCTACATCTTTTTTTTACTCGTATTAAATGAGTGATTCAGGCTCATGTGTATATTTTGATATATGGAAGAAGGAATTATGCCATATTATTAAAGGGACATTCAAGTTCACAGATTTGACTCAAATTTTCATATTTGATTTATAACATACTAAAACATATATCCAAATTACAAAAAATCTAAAATAAACAATCAGCAATGCATGGACTAGATAATATGTATCAGCATTTTGTGTGTATTTCAATCTAGACTCCATCTAATTAACTATTGCGATGACCTCCAAAGATTGCCTAAGGGTCATATAACCTGATATATGAATATAAATAGATAGCGACCACGTGCAATTGGATTTTTCTAGGTCTATTTGATTTCATATCATAGGTTAAAAAAGTATCTTGATCATCGCTTTTATCTGAATAAGAATGATTTTTGTTGATCAGATCAGTCAACCAAAAGGTTCATCCTTGTTTTACTTTCAATGTTGACATTCTTTTCCTTATGATAGCTGAACATGCCTAGTACATGCGTAACCCATCTCCAACTAAGGGGTTAAGGTAGCACTACAGTCTAACAATGATTTTTTGAAGATATTTTTTTTATCACATAATTTTGAATTAAGTATTATTCTGCACAGTTTGTAAAAATCCCAAAGTCATTATCATATCACAACAGGGAGTAAATTGATAATGAACTTATATGCATAATGTGGGAGTGTCTTTATTTAAAGAAGTGGATGGTCTTGGATCTTTTTATGAACATGTCTTTTGATGCACAATTTTAATGTTCTAGCTAATTTCAGTAATCATGGTAATAGTATATTTCTTTTTAAAATACAAAAATTATTCTTTATAGTGAGAATAATGATGTTAAATATTGATTATATGCAGCTGGTCAATCCTGTTATTCTCTTATCTTAGACTGTCTGGACAGAGGCGGAGCCTTGTCTATATTTAATTACTACATCACAGATATTGGTCAAATCTATGACGTCAAACTCCCGCCAAATGCCAAGTTAGTGTTGCACAGTGTCACACATAATGCAAAATTTACAGCATTAGAGCATCAAAGAGACAAAGTGTGTGGTTCTATTGATAAAGTAATGGTGTCAGAACACTCCTGGGGTGTTCCCAGTGGAATTTATGTATTTATGTTGCATTTATAGGGGTTCTAAGGGGGAAATTCCGTTTTTAGGTCATTTCTCAGAACAATTTTTCATGAGATTTGTTAGGAAAAAATGAAAATGTAAACTTTATGGGTACCCCCTTTGGCTGGACTTTGATATATGTGATTAAAGGGAGTATTTTCTACAATATGTCCCAGTTTTTGGATAATTTGTTTCTAAATGAATTTATAGATCTCCAAAGATGAAAGGTGAAATGAGGTTTGGCACACAGCAGTTAAATCAATATATCTTCTTACTGGAGGCATATATCAAAAATCTGAGACACGGTTTTGCAGCTTGTATATGGTTGATTAAAGGGATGAAAACAAATTTTTACTACCATTTGACCTGAATGTGCCATTTCCATCCAAGTTGGAAGACCACTTTTTTGGCAATTAATGAGCTATATTTTGAGATTTATCATACCAAAAATAAATGTATCTATGGATTAAGAAAGAGTAATATTTCAGCTTTAAAATGAGTTAAAGATCTTAAAAATCCATTGAGTAGTTTTGGAGAAATTAATCTTTAAAGACTGTTGGTTGGAGTCAGAAAATTCTGACTGTAGTGCTACCTTAAATTGAAAGTCACATGAATACAGATTTACAGAAAGCAGAGACATATATACTAAATATTTATATGTCTCTGCAGAAAGGAGGTTAAATTATTAACTTGCATGTCAATAATACATCAGCAATGTTTTTAGCTTATTTTGACGAATTTGGGCCAAACTGACTGTTTATAACAAAATATTATTTCAAAATTCCACTTTTATTAATACATGAAACAAAATGAATTGTTTTTTTAATTTTTGCCGAAATCAAAGCTAATGCCCTTTTAACACTTAGTGGAGTGACGTTAAACACACACATTAATCTTTAAATAATTTGATGCTTCTGTAAAGTCTATCTTATAAATTTGAAATCTATTTCAGATGTATTAATCTGCAGTCTGAATTAGTTTTGTCAAAAGACAGTACCATTATTACAATGGCCAACCCATTTGCTAGTGGCCAAGCAACTGGGGGTTTTGGACAACAACAAAGACCTGCATTTGGACAGGCAAGCCCATTTGGCCAGTCAGCTGGATTTGGAACACCTAATCCCCCAGGATATGGATCTGGAGGTTTTGGTAGTACTCCAAGTGGATTTGCCACTGGTGGATTTGGTACAAGTGGTACAAATCAGGCATCTAGTGGATTTGGTACAAGTGGTATAAATCAAGCATCTAGTGGATTTGGTACAAGTACCAACCAAGCATCCAGTGGATTTGGTACAAGTCAAACATCTAGTGGATTTGGTATAAGTGGTACAAATCAAGCATCTAGTGGATTTGGTATAAGTGGTACAAATCAAGCATCCAGTGGATTTGGTAACATTCAGACTGGTAGTGGATTTGGAACTTCTCACACTGGAAGTGGTGGATTTGGAACAACAACCAGCACTCCTGGATTTGGACCTCAAGGTAGATTTTTTTACAAAGGAAAATCAGTCTTTTAATAGTCCAGTGATTTGCATTGATAATTTTTTTGTACTCCTTAATACATGTTTTGTTCACATTGCAGGTTCTGTGTTTGGAGGTACAGGCTTTGGAACAATGGGACCGCAATCTGCCTCTGGTTTTGGTGCTGTGACGACTCCCTCTTTTGGAAGTGGAGGTTTTGGGACTCACACTGGGCCTGTTTTTGGTAGTGCAACAACAACAGCTGCCTCCTTTGGAAGTGGAGGTTTCGGAACCCAATCTCATTCTGGTTCTGGGTTGTTTGGAAATACTGCCACATTAGGAGGGTCTGCCTTTGGAAATCAGTCCAATACAAGCAATGCATTTGGTGGATCTACTTTTGGAACAGCCACTCAAGCTAGCAGAACATCAACTCAACCAAAGTCATTTGGTGGTCCCACTTTTGGTTCCGTGTCACAAGCAAGTACAATAGGTACTCCTTCATTTGGAACTACAACTCAGACTAACATGTTTGGTATTTCCTCACATGGAACAGCTTCTCAAACAAGCTCATTTGGTAGTCCATCATTTGAAACCACAACTCAGACAAACACATTTGGAGCTCCACCATTTGGACCTACAACCAAACCAAGTACACTTGGAGGTTCTAGTTATGCAACAGCTACTCCTGGATCAGCTCAGACTAGAGCTCAGATTTCATTTGGAGGGTTTGGTAATGAGACCTCCTCTGGTGCAACTACTTTTGGTGGAAGTGGTTTAGGAACATCTCAGGCACCTTCTGTTTTTGGACAAACAACTCAGTCTTCTGTATTTGGGGGTACAGGATTACAAACAGGGTCAACAACATTTGGTGGAGGAACTTTACCAGTCACCACAACAAGCTTACATAGTACAATAGGATGGAAGGGTCTTGTATCCTCTACTGGTTCCTTAAACACACAAACAACAGCATCTTCAGGAATATTTGGTCAGACAGGTTCACAGTCTGTTGGGTCTGGTACATCAGGCATACAATCTTCTGGTATATTAGGACAGGGAGGAATTCAATCAACAAAAGGACCAGATTCCTTTAGTGCAGCGACATCAGTGTCATCTGGGCTGTTTGGACTGTCAGGTAACTATGTTGGTAATATGAAAAGACCCTTTCAAAATTGTTTTTGTTTTCATGTGAATTCCCAGTGCTTTCCATTTGATTGAAATATAGATCCTGTGGTGTCAATTTATTGCTTACAAGGATTTGACAGTGATCCATTCTATTTTATGTTCTGATAACATTTTATCAATCAAAAAAAAATATCAGGCTCCATTTTTCTTCTAGGGTAAATGTTACATGTATAACAAATACTGAGGATCCTTTAAAAAGTCTTCAAAACAAAAAGTAAGACAGAGCATTGTTATATTCTTGTAAGAGAATCTTGCAGACAGGATCTATATAAAATAAGATGTGGTATGATTGCCAATGAAACAACTCTCTGACATAGACGTTAACAACTTAATGTCACGGTATGGCCTTCAACAATGAGCAAAACCTATACTGCATAGTCAGCTATAAAAGGCCCCGAAATGGCAATTATAAAACAATTCAAACAAGAAAATTAACGGCCTGATTTTTAAGAAAATTGAATGTCTATTTTCTTGCAGGTTTTCTGAAACTGTCTTTCTTTTGTCTTCTTTTTTACTGTATACAGGAATTAGAGCTTAACATATGGAAAAATAGGAAATTAATGCTTATTGGCTTTAAGCAAAATCTGTGTTTCCAGTTTAACAATATTCATAGTTTTTTCTCAATTATAATAATTTTTAGAAATAAATGAAAAATTTAGACACATATCCTTTGTCAGCCTTTGTTAAAATATAATCCTGCTGAGTAAACAGTTGTATATTATTTATTTATTAAACAAATATGAATTCTGAGATAGATACTCATAGCACTATTATTGGTTGTCTTTTGGTATACATTATCTAGAATACTCTTATAGTTTATATATATATATAGAGCCAAAGTTTGGAAAGACAAATATGTATTAAAACATTGTTGATCATATAACAATGGGGGCCTACAAGATGTGTCAAAACAGATGAAGAGCATTGCAACTTTTGTTGTTAAAATTATTGAATTAATCAGATTAAACTGTGTATTAAGAACGTTGATCGGCATGAAACGTTAACTTGTGCACTGTACTTAGAAGTTAGTTATATTTAAATCATAAATATTTTTGATCTAATTAGGAACAGCTGGTAAATCTCTGATAGGTGGTGATGTGATAAAATCAGAGAACGCAAAGAACTTGTTTGGCAAACCAGAATTGAAAATGACAGCACCTATAACTGAACTGAGTCCTCCCAGTACAGTATTATATCCTGTATCTACAACTACCACTGTTTTTGCACGTAAGTTTATGTTAGCAAGGGATTTTTCAGGTGATGTGTAGGCCTATGATATACCTGGTGCATATTTTGATTGAAGCTTTTGCTTTGACTGCCCAAGATAAGGTTATTCAGCCTGTGCCTGTTATATTACCATCTTAATTATGACATTATAAATGAACAAGTAAATGTGGCTTATGTAACATTTAACAGTAAAATATGATAAAAATATATATTTGGGCAGACTTATGAGGATTTAGATCTAGTACTATTCATATTTAATAAATTCCTGTGTATTGAGAAAGACCAAATTTTAGACATATTAGAAATATCTTATACGGTTTTGATTATTGTTTGGTTGCATATATCCCACTTTTCCTTTATTTATATTTATCACTGTATAGGTACAATTACCACTTTCATTCAAATAGTGTTGACAGATTTACAATCTACACTCTTACACCTTGGCAATTCATCTTACCATGTGCTTTCTGCCATAATTTTCTAACCCTCTTATAGAATGCCTGCCTTAGTAGACCAGCAGTGTTCGCATGTCTTTTACGTCATTTGGTCTCTGGTGGAGAGTTGTCTCATTGACAGTCGTATCATATCTTCTTATTTTTATATGACATTATGCATGACAAATTGAGCAGATTAAGTAAATTTCCCTATACCTGTAACAAAATGTTTTAGAAGTGTATGCCACCTTAAGCCACCCTGGCAAGTAAAGTCCAATTGTTCTTGGTTGCTTAGTGGTATAGGAAGATAGCATCATTTTACCTTGTCCTTTATAGCCTTACTGTATAAAGAGGGCTGATTAAACTTTAATATATAATATGTATGATTATAAAGATTCAGTGAAAGAAAATGGATTTTTTCAGCATCCAACAAGACTACAGATTCTATTTTTGGTGGAGTACAGTCTCAAGCATCTACATCAGGTTATGGAATGTTTGGGAAACCTGATGTTACAGGTATAAACTATAGATAAATGCAAATATATCTTACACATAAAAAAGGCATACAAAAAATGGCATGGTGTACTTAGTGTACCTGTATGTGACAGACTTTTCAATTTGGTTCATGTAGGTGGTAAACTGCTGGCACTCTTTCTTCTCTCACTGACAGCCATGACTATATGCAATTTATAGAAAAAGGGATATCAAACTCCACCAAAATAACAAACAATCTTATATAATTTTTTTATTGTAACACAACCTGCTTTACAAAATTACATGAAATCATTGATTAAAAATTTGTTTTTGTTCTAATGGTTGCTTGTTTGCTAAGAGTGCTGAGGTTATGGGTTTGACCAAACAAAATTACTTTAACATTTAATCCTTGCTGTCTCATGCTCACATTTAAGCTAAGAAATTATGGAATTAGAGCATTGACTGGTCATTAAAGTGAGAATAATGTCCCGGGTTAGGGTAACATGTCTTCATACAGACTGATATCTTGTTAGCTACAAGTATCATGCTAAAAAATCAAGGCCTATTGTGTTAATTTTGTCAAAATGAAGATTGAAAAATGACAAACAACTTTATAATGGTAATAACTGTATAATTTACTTTTCAGATAAAGAAGAAAAGCTGAAAGTGTCATCTAAAAAGATGTTGTTTGGGAAACTTGTGGCTGGTTCAGGTATCCTATCTTAATCAGATGGCTAGAAACCAACATATGGCCATGATTATCTTAATTGTGAATAGATGAAATTTCATCATATTTATAAAGTATTGCCAATGGATAGCAAGTTACATTAATACATAATTTTTGGTTTTTTTTTTTTGTATAAAGATTATCCTGCAGAAGAAACAGGTCCTCATACTTATAAATATATAAATAGATTCATAATTCATGTGAAGAATTAAAAAATGAATTAAACATTTGAAGTACAACCCATATTAGGGAACTTTATTTTCAGATCGTTTTAAATACATGACTTACAAGATAGACCTCCAGAAAAAATTATATATTAACAGCCAATTTTTGTCTCGCCTTGACGGAGTCAAAAAGCAAGACATAGGTATGCTGTTTCCGGCGTGGGTGGCTCTGGTGGCGTCAACAAGGTATTAGTTTGTGATTACATCTAGTTTATGGTGAACCACTAGTGGTAGGTGAAGCCAGGTCAATGAATTTGGTATGCAGTTGTATTAGTCTTGGCACATCTAATTTCCATGTAGATTATTTGGCCCTGCCCCCTCAATCATGGTCTATTGACTTTGGAACTTTTGCTGAGTTTACATGTATAAGTTTGTGATTAGGTCAGTTTATGGGGAACCACTAGTGGTAGGTCAATCATATTTGGTATGCAGTTGTATAAGCATTGGCATATCTCATTTCCATGGAGATTATTTGGCCCCGCCCCCTCAGTCATGGTCTATTGATTTAGAAACTTTTGCTTAGTTTACATGTATTAGTTGGTGATTAGGTAAGTTAAAGAGGAACCAGTCAATGATATTTTGTATGCAAATTATTGGCATTTGCAAGTCTTATTTCCATGGAGATTATATAGCCCCACCCCCTCATCATGGTTCATTGGCTTTGAACCTTTTACATAGTTTACAAGTTAATGTTTTGTGTTTAGGTTTGTTGAAAGGGAAGGACTTATGATAAGTCAATGGTATTTTGTATGCAGTTGTATTAGCATTGGCAAATCTCATTTCCATGAAGATTGTTTAGCCCTGTACCTTCAGTCATGGTTCATTGAATTTGAATATTTGCATATCTTGCATGTTAAAGTATTGCTATTTTAATTTCAATATTTGTATTATTAAAATAACAAAAAGGCGAGACATATCTCTGTGTTAACAGTTTATTTAAAGATTTAATTACAGTACTATTGTATGCAATTTTGATGTCTATGTTAAAGACTATGTCACATATTTTTATAGATTACGTGTGAAAGGTTTTGACTGAAAATCTTGTGCTTAAGTCCTTGCCCTTTTTTATTTTATGAATGTAGTAAATGATATCATTTTAAATGTAGGTGATTTATATAACATTCCAATATTACCAGGTGTTAGAAGAAGGTCAATGGACCAAGCAGGAACCAGTTTTGACAATGAAGACCAGACAACAAAGAGAAAACCTAGCAAAGAAAATGGTAAATTATTAGAATATTTACAGCATAACTACTTTTCTTTATAGTTGTTCCACTATTTTTTTATCTCAGTTCAGCCTAATGATCTTAAAACTCCAGCATGTTATTAATTTACTCCAAATCAATCAGTTCAATTCAAATTAGTCAGGAACCATTTTAAAAATCATTAAGTTTTAAAATTAGTCTTGTTTAGGTGCAGCAGCATGTTTCAGTGGTTCTATATCCAAGTTTTCATGTTAGTGTTTCAATATTTTAAGAGAGCTTTTAATAAATTAAAGTAAAATTGACCAGTTGCAAGAAAATTATTTTATGCATTTTTAATTTATGCTGTAAGTAGTGTAATCGAATGAGGTGACGATACTGTCACAGTCAGATGACCCAAAATATACATTAACGATGTTATTTTCAAATATTTTCTGCATTCAGGAATTGCACTTTAAGTCAAATATTGCCAAATTTAAGAATTTTCACTTGACAACTTAAGCAAAGTTAAAACTTTTGTATTTTGGACATAACAATGTTTATCATTCTTGCTACCAAGAAATGTTAGAAAGGTCATTCATTATATTTTAGTATGTGACAAATGTTTTGATATAAGAAAAAAAAAATATATAACTGTTTTATTGGAAAAAACCTTCTTGTTATAAATTTATAAAATTATTGTCTGTTCATAGCATTAAAGAGCTTAACAATCTAGGTAAATACCTTTATGTAGCTGATAAGAATCGTTATTTGTAATATATTGATTATATTTCATTATTTATATTATTTGTTGTCATTCTCCGCCGATGATTCAATGATCCAAACTTGTTTGTAATTGTAAAACACATACGTAATTAATCACTGATGCTATTATATTTGTGTATGTAAATTCTATAAGCTGTATTGGTTGAATAAAAGACTATTATTGTCCCTATCAGTTATTTCCCTTTACAAATCCATAAAAAATGATTCTTTCTTCATTTCCTTGGAGCAAATTCTTTCTTTTATTTGGAAATTGCTGCTTTTAATTCTGACAATTTTTTGTTTATAATAAGTGGGTGCTGTAAATTCAGAAATTATTGCATGCATTTATCATTACAATTTTTGAAGATTGGACACAAAAATATGAGATTAATTAATGCGATTTTGGGATAAGTTGCATACAGATACATTTATTAGATATCAGAATGCGATTTCTTACCATTGCTATACTTACCCATTCGCATTAATAAGAATCTAGCAATAATTACACAGATTTATCTTTCATGTACCACTTAATTATAGGAGTTTCTTATTAGTTTGCATGAATTCTTTATTGGCTATGGTGAAAAGTGAAAGTAACGGTCAAACAGATTCTGCAAATATCCTTAAGTATCATGATATGATTGGTTAATATATACAGTTGTTACTGAAGAGTAGGTAGTAAAGAAAGCTAATAAATATTTCTAGGTCTGCGTAACAAATAACTGAATAAAATCATTGTACACCATTAAAAAGTTATTGAGTTGTAAACAAACTTAAAGAACTGATGTTGTTTTACAGATGAAGAACCACAATCAAAGAGACCAATCAGAAGACTGTCTAGTGCTGATGAAATGTCTAGCAGAGTAGCAATAGTCTGTAACTATGTGCCAAATAAATATAACAATGTCTTTACCATGAAGAAGCACTTCTCTAAGTTTGGTGATGTAGCTAAAGTTTTTCCTAATCCAAGGAAGTTCATGACCACTATACACTTTAAAACACATGTAAGCTTTCTTTTTTTAATCTTTAGGTTGCTGCTTTTCAGAGAATTTTCCTAAAAAAAAAATGAAAAAATGAAATAAATATTTTATAAATTATATTTTAAGAGTGGATATGTTCCTAATGTTGTAACTACAATCCAGTCCCCTTTTCCTGAATGTGACCTACCGAATTAGACTTATTACAGGATTTTTACTAACATGAGCAACATGATGGGTGCCACATGTGGAGCAGGATCTGCTTACCCTTATGGAGCACCCGAGATCACCCCCCAGTTTTTGGTGGGGTTCGTGTTGCTCAGTCTTTAGTTTTCTATGTTGTGTTTTGTGTGCTATTGTTTGTCTGTTGGTCTTTTTCTTTTTTACCCATGGTGTTGTCAGTTTATTTTCGACTTATGAGTTTGATTGTCCCTCTGGTATCTTTCGCCTCTCTTTTATGCTAAAACAATGAACAAAAAATCAAATATTGCAAACAGCAACACGAGACAACTACTGAATAGCAGAAATCACCATTCATTAGTCAAAGTTTAGTTTTTTTTGGTAGTTGGAAGGTTAAGCTATGTCCAGAAATATTAAATAACAAACTAAAAACCATTATTTGATTACATTATATTTATGATGATTGATCATATGTGTAAATGAAGATCTGTGTTCCATTTTATAGGAAGGTGCAAGAGAAGCTAAAGCTAGAGGGAAATTTCTGGACAAAGGTGTACGTCCAATGGAAATCTTCTGGAGTAGTTACAGACGAAGATCGACCGATGAAACTGACAGTACACCCATCAAAAGAAAGAGTGATCATGGTAAGACATGGTAAAAAATTAATTCTGTCCTTAACTTAAGACTATAATTGAAGTTGAGCAAAAGTTGAATAAGTGGACCTTTTCCCCAAAAATAAGTAATTGAATTGAAGGTAAATTAGACAAAGTAAGAATAAGCTTAGAAAAATTAATGAATAAAAACTTGATTCAAATGAATGAACACTTCTGAGTATTCAGCAGTGTTAAAGCAAAAAACTGCTATTTTAAATTCAAGTGCAATACTGTGGATTCATTTATTTTTCGTGGGTACCAATTTTTTTTGGTTTGGCCAAAGTCTGCATACAAGCCTATAGAAATTTTGTACTTGGTGAACATTTAAATATGTGGTTCACCTGTATCCAGGAAATCCACGAGAATTAGTATCCCACATATAATACTGAATCCACAGTACATATGTTTATGTCAGACGACACTTCTCAGTGTTATCAGTTTGTTATGTAAGCAGTTCAGTGGAAGATGGTCAGGGCCGTAACTACCCATGAGGCAGACAAGGCAACTGCCTCGTCTGAATTTTTGGCAAAAAAAAAATAAGAGAAAGAAAATGGAAAAAGGTTGGACATGCACGGGTAGAAAACATCCTTACATTTTCATTTCATTCAACAATTGAGTAATACATACTTAGAATAGTAATTAATGTTGACATTAAGCTTGTGTACTTTTATTTCAACTACGTTAATCGAACTCTCTATCTGATTACAATCGCCAGTAAACCGGCATTTGTTTCAGCAATTATTTATTTCCCGCGAAAAAGGTTCTGAACAAGTTCGACTGAGGACAGATTATGTTGTTTGGCCATGTTTCACGTCCATCGTACGGACAATGTCGGGCAAGTAAACGCAGAAGCTGTTCTCAAACAATGGGATCTTAGTGGCACAAGAAAGGTTGAACTAGCGTTCACAGACAATGACTAGCTTCCATTCTTTGGTCTTTATTAAATTTTGTCAAAATGTATGTTATTTTTATTGCAGCGTTAACCACACACACATGTCACGCTTTTTCTACTATTAAACATGCTTGCAGTTCGGTGTGAGCCAATGCTCCGTGTTGAAGGCCGTACCTTGACCTATAATGGTTTACTTTTATAAATTGTAATTTGGATGGAGAGTTGTCTCATTGGCACTCATACCACATCTTCCTATATCTATACCCTACTGTAAATGGATATATATTTTGATGGAACAAAATTCAAGGCAAGTATCTATCAGCCGGCTCTGGTTGCCTAATGCATTTCTTCATACAGTAAATATGAAACACAAACGATAAATATGATATAAAAATGGATGTTACAAGATATATTTCGAACCCTAATGCTACAATTTTTGGCCGGGGGGCTTTGCCCGCCTGGGCACCCACTATCGAGGGGGCCTCAGTCGGCGGCCCCAGACCCCGGCCTCGTCTGTTTTGGAGACCTAGTTACGGCCCTGATGGTATAATCTGTGTTTCACTGAAGATGTGTCACTTTAGACATTATGTTTCTTTATTAAGCATCCTCCTGTTTAAATTTCTTCTTTCCACTTTTAATTATCAATGTACAATAAATATTGAATTTCAGAATTTGCCAATTTAAAGCCGACCACTAAAAGTGCCAAATTCAAATGGGCACAGAATGATTTAGATGATGAATTAGCAGGTATGTCAGGGACCAGTGATATAGCTACACAACAGATGAAGGTAATGGACCGACCTGATGACCTTAAAGCTGGAAAGTCTTCCTTACCTGGCAGTCCTGTTAGACATTCTAGTCCTGGTCCTTCTACATCCAGGACAGCAGTTACCATACCAACTAATGTAGATAAAGGTGTGTACACTTACAAAATTATGTGAAGGTTATTTTCAATCATTTAATTGTAGAATATTGAATGCACATGGTTTTGTACTCGTTATGGCAGCATTCCCTTTAACTTTAACTTGGAATAAGGAATTTTTTTTCCTCATCCATGTAGAAAATTTGCGTTATTTCCATAAATTCAGACACATCACTTGAAGAAATTAGATCTCTCTTCATAACTTAGATAATTAATCATGTCAGATATATAACTTTTCAGGGTTAATATAAGAAATTATTTCTTTCAACTTTCATAGTTGTTGATCATAAACTCCCAGACCCATAAGCAGAGAGTTTGGAACCTCACATAAAAAGTAATAGAAAAACTGCAGTAACTGAAATAGTAGCTCAAAATGTAATTTACTTTTTTCAGGATCCTTGGCAGTTTTAAGAAATACAGTATGCCACACTTCAGCAGATAGGTTACAGATCCTGAATCTTAGAGATAAGATTATAAGGCTTGGTAGGTTTTTAGTTCAATATTAAGTATTGATGTTAATTTTTCCTAAAAATTGTGTTCCTCCTATATTATTTTTTTATTGTTTAATTTTTTAGGGTTCCATAGCAAAAAATTAACTAAACTATAGCTATACATGTATCTACAAACAAATGAGGGTGATCCTTTTTATTGTCGAGCCTTCGACTTTAGTCGAAAAAGCGAGACATAGCGATCCTACATTCCGTCGGCGTCGTTGTTGTCGGCGGCGTCCACAAATATTCACTCTGTGGTTAAAGTTTTTGAAATTTTAATAACTTTCTTAAACTATCCTGGATTTCTACCAAACTTGGACAGAAGCTTGTTTATGATCATAAGATAGTATCCAGAAGTAAATTTTGTAAAAATAAAATTCCTGTTTTTCCGTATTTTACTTGTAAATGGACTTAGTTTTTCTGCCAGGAAACATTACATTCACTCTGTGGTTAAAGTTTTTAAAATTTTAATAACTTTCTTAAACTATCCTAGATTTGTACCAAACTTGGACAGAAGCTTGTTTATGATCATAAAGTAATATCCAGAAGTAAATTTGTTCAAAAAAAAATTTCATTTTTTCCGTATTTTACTTATAAATGGACTTAGTTTTTCTTCCAGGAAACAATACATTCACTCTGTGGTTAAAGTTTTTAAAATTTTAATAACTTTCCTAACTATCCTGGATTTGTACCAAATTTTGGACAGAAGCTTGTTTATGATCAAAAGCTAGTATCTAGAAGGAAATTTTGTTAAAATTTGTACCTGTTTATCCGTATTTTACTTATAAATGGACTTAGTTTTTCTTCCAGTTAACATTAAATACAGTCTGCAGTTAAAGTTTTTAAAACATTTATTAGATTCATAAACTATCCTGGATTTATACCAAACTTTGACAGAAGCTTCTTACAATCAAAAGATAGTATCTAAAGGAATATTTTTATTGATTTTTTTCCTCATTTTTGTTGAGCCTGCAATTAACAGCAAAAGTAGGCGAGACACTGGGTTCCGCGGAACCCTTACGAATTTTTAGCAACTTCTTTTCAACAACAGAGTGGATTTCAATGTTACAATTAAAGAATCTTTATTACAACACAGTTTTCCCCAGGGCCTTTAAGCATGATGGTAATGTGATGCTATATAACTTAAATGTTAGTCTACCTGAAATGATTTTCGTATAGATTTTGTTATGGATGTGATGCTTTTATTTCTAGAAACTAGATGGTATATCAAAATTTCCTCTTTCCCTCAATGCTCTATGAAATTTGTGGGAAGAACACTGTATATGCTTTGCATGGTTTAAATGTTAACATATTTCCATTTTAGTTTCAACATTTGAAAATTATTCAAAATTACATGCAGGGGAGACAAATCTCGGTGTCAACTATTTATAAATTCACAACATAAACTAAGGAAAAACAACTCAAAATTCAAAACACATATTGAATCTCAATTATTTACAATGTAGGAATTAATCAGGAGAAAAAAGAGAGATCGCAAGAAAATATAATTTCTATTTGCTATATTTTAAAATGGGTCTTGAATGTCTCCCTTTGGGAAAGTTCAAATTTGATATTCAACAATTTTTTTGTGTAGATATTCACAAGATAATTTTAGGGCTACATTCATAATCATGAAGATGCATTCAGGACAAGGGGTTAAAATCTAGAAGATCACACATTAATCATGTAATTTGACAGGTATATTCAAGTGTGAAAATAGAATTTTCATTCTCTAAAGTGAGTTAAATCACATTCATTTTTTTGTATTTTTAATTTTCTGAGTACAGTAGCAGAGTTCTGTAGTCATTATTGAAAGATTAGACAGATCTTTGAGCTTAATATTAACATGAAATAATAAGTTTGTTCTATATTAGACCTATAAACAAGAAAAATATTTTTATTTTTTATAAATATTTTTTTTAGGTAGAATTACTATATTTTTTGATATAGTAAACATTTGATCATCAATATTATCTGCACTGTTCCTCTTTTGAATATAACATATTTAGATTAAGATGAAATGTTAAAATTCATTTTGAAGGAATGAAGAAAACTGCAAATCTAAAGTCAAAGGCATTTGTTGGTACCTGTACAGATATGTGTCCTGAGAGAGAACGTTATGATAGGGAAGAGAAACGAAGATTACATGTGTATGAATCTCTGAACCCTGGAAGTTCAGTAAGTAAAATTTTTTAAAAATGCTATGATTTTGACTGTTTTAATTTTTGGAAAAAGGAGATATTGAGTTGGTGTACATAAGAGAACATTCCTGGGAAATGCAATGAAATAACCATATATCAGGGGGACAATAATAATATTGGTATTCTTCATCTTGATAGTAATAGGAAAATCTTTTATAATGTGCTATATAGCTCATAGTAAGTGTATTTTGAAAATAATAAGTTTTGAAAGTAATTTGAAGAGTTCTTTACATTTAGTCACAGTGGCTTTATATGCTGTTTGTTCATGTTGCCTTGATAAAAGAAACTAATGTATGCCTTACATTATAAGAAAATAAACAGATAAATTGTAAAGATGTTAAATTTTACTGAATTTACAAAATATGAATTGGATTGTAATTTGTAATATAAAAAGTCTTTGCTAAAATATATGCTACATTTAAATAAATTGATCTAGTCCCACTTCTAGATTACAATCTCCTTATCCATCCCTTAGTCCAGCAAATGATATCTCCACCATTTTCTCACAAAGTTATGAACAGAATACAGCTCAACAGTGTGAACACTTTTCTGACCTTCCAGACACTTACTTCCTGTTTGCTTAAACTATGATTTTTTGTCGAGCCTTCGACTTTAGTCGAAAAAGCGAGACATAGCGATCCTACATTCAGTCGGCGTCGGCGGCGTCCACAAATATTCACTCTGTGGTTAAAGTTTTTGAAATTTTAATAACTTTCTTAAACTATACTTGATTTCTACCAAACTTGGACAGAAGCTTGTTTATGATCATAAGATAGTATCCAGAAGTAAATTTTGTAAAAATAAAATTCCATTTTTTCCGTATTTTACTTATAAATGGACTTAGTTTTTCTGCCGGGAAATATTACATTCACTCTGTGGTTAAAGTTTTTAAAATTTTAATAACTTTCTTAAACTATCCTGGGTTTGTACCAAACTTGGACAGAAGCTTGTTTATGATCATAAGATAGTATCCAGAAGTAAATTTTGTAAAAAAAAAAATCCATTTTTTCCTTATTTTACTTTTAAATGGACTTAGATTTTCTGCCAGGAAACAACACATTCACTCTGTGGTTAAAGTTTTTAAAATTTTAATAACTTTCTTATACTATTTTGGATTTGTACCAAACTTGGACAGAAGCTTGTTTATGATCAAAAGCTAGTATCAAGAAGGAAATTTTGTAAAAAAAATAAATCCATTTTTTCCATTTTTTACTTTTAAATGGACTTAGATTTTCTGCCAGGAAACAACACATTCACTCTGTGGTTAAAGTTTTTAAAATTTTAATAACTTTCTTATACTATTTTGGATTTGTACCAAACTTGGACAGAAGCTTGTTTATGATCAAATGCTAGTATCTAGAAGGAAATTTTGTTTTCTTCCAGTTAACATTACATTCAGTCTGCAGTTAAAGTTTTTAAACATTTATTAGATTCATAAACTATCCTGGATTTTTACCAAACTTGGACAGAAGCTTCTTACAATCAAAAAATAGTATCAAGAGGAATATTTTTATTGATTTACTTCCTCATTTTTGTTGAGCCTGCGATTAACAGAAAAAGTAGGCGAGACACTGGGTTCCGCGGAACCCTTACGAATTTTTTAATATTTTGAATGAACTTATTTTTTACATCACACATTTCTCTAATACCACTGATCAAAATGCTTTCATACTTGCATGCAACTTGACTGATGAGTTGTGACCTTTTCTGATCTGTTAGATACCTACTTCCTGTTTTACAATATTTTTATGCCCCACCTACGATAGTAGTAGAGGCATTATGTTTTCTGGTCTGTGTCCGTTCAATAGTCCGTCCTTCTGTCCCGCTTCAGGTTAAAGTTTTTGGTCAAGTCAGGTTAAAGTTTTTGGTCAAGGTAGTTTTTGCTGAAGTTGAAGTCCAATCAACTTGAAACTTAGTACACATGTTCCCTATGATATGATCTTTCTAATTTAAATGCCAAATTAGAGTTTTGACTCCGATTTCACGGTCCACTGAACATAGAAAATGATAGTGTGAGTGGGGCATCTGTGTACTATGGACATATTCTTGTTAGTTATGAGTTGGGGTATACTTAGAAGGACAATGCCTCTTGTTGAACTTAAAAAATGAAGTTTTTTCCAGTTCTCAAGTCTACATGTGATGATTCTTTAGGATGCTAAATATTTATGTATTTACTATTTATTTGACAGAATCCTCAGGTAGATCATAGTAGGGCAGTGAAGGAGTATAGCAGATCCTCAGCTGATCAGGTGAGAATATTTACATTGAAGTAATGTGACTTGCTTAATGAGTGCAACTAATAAATAAGTAATATGTTCGCCAAGAAATTACTACAAAAATAGATCATAAGATATAATCATTTGTTATTGTCTTGCTACAGTTTATGATAAAAAAAAATTCATGACCAAGACTATAGGTTGTAAGTCTGAAATGATGGGTTTAACATAGCTGGCAACCGTGACATATTTGCTGTAATCATTACAAATTCAGCCCTAAAATCATTGCATATTCAAATTGATTTGTTTGTTACAGATTTGTGTACATTTTTTAGTCTTTCCATATATAGATGACATTTAGAATCAGTTTGATGCCTTATTCTTTGTTATGATTTTGTAAAAGTTCAGGCAGGATGATTTATATTATCAATTAATTTTGGGTATCTCAGGATGAGCCATGATATAGAAGGATATTGCCTATCTCTTGTAAGAGTCCAAGTGCTATAAATGAACAGGATTCTTTTTTGGAGGATTTTCCTTGATAAATTTTTATGAGAACATGCATACATAGGTTGATTTTAAGCCTTAGCTATTCACAATATTACTTTTAGAATGTGTTGAAACACTAACATTATGCAAACGAAATTTTTTCTTCCAACTGAAAAGGAGTTAATTGGTCTTATGTTTTAAAGGAAGAACCTTTACCACATGAGTTACGTCCCTTGCCTGCTTTGATACTTACCATGAATTACCTACTGACTGAGATTGCTGATAGAGGAGAGGATGGAAAATGGGGAGATTGGTTTGATTTCCTATGGGATAGAACACGTGGAGTAAGAAAAGTAAGTCTCTTATGAATAGTATGTGACAGAACTAGAGGTATTAGAAAAGTAAGTCTTAAATGAATAGAAAATGGGGTGATTTCGCATGGGACAGTGTAAGAAAAATAAGTCTTTTATGAATATAGCTAGTGATAAATATCAATAGTGTGAAATTAAAAGAGTGTTTTATGATTACTTTATTGTTTGTTGAATATAGTTAAAAAATGTGAAATAAAATGTTGAGTTAGTAAAGGGAGAAATTTAGTTGGCTAACTATTTAGTGTGCTTTTAGATTCTACATGATTTTAGACACTAAAGACAAAATTCTCAAGCACTAAAAAGTTGAATAACCATCATGAAAGGGAGAATCAATTGCCGCATGACATGAAAATCTTATCTTTTATCATCGCAACAATTAGACTATCTCATAAAAATTGCAGTGTTCTCCCCAGGCGGATATGACGCTGCGGTGCCGCAGCGCCTTCATAATATTTTTGTAGATCCTGCAGCGTCTTAATTGGCCGCTGTCCCTTGATACTTGATCCCGCAGCGTGTTAATTTTCACATTTTCATTATAAATGTTGGTTAAAATTGTCAAGTTACTGATCACCGCTGATGGGTCGGTCAGTGTTACGCAATAACTGATAATTAGTTTTACCTGAGCCACGCTTATCTCAGCCTTATCGGACTATGTTATCAGTTAATAGCATAAATGATCATCAAGAAGATAGATATTTTTTGAAGAAAATTAAAAATTTTAAAAACTTCAGTGCAGAAATTGAAGAAATAGATCGCAAATACATTGTATTTACGCATCGTGTGTGTGATCACTTGACCATTTATATAACAAATTTTTTCATTGGTCGGTAAGAAGAAGAATCTATTTAAACACGACCAATGAACGTGTTGAATACACATGATAAATTTGAATACACATTGCTAAAGATATTTACGATGAAAACTATGAATGAAAGTATTAGTAGTTGAAAAAATTAAAATAAAGTTTGATTAAAGATAACGAGGAGTGATTTACTTTAATAGAAAGTGAAAAAATGTTGCTTGCAAGGTAAATTCGTCTGAAACTGTCATATTTTTAGAAATAAAATGATCATTGAACATCGATCGTGAATCTGTGCGTCGGGAAATATGTGACAATCAACACGGGTACAGAATCGCCCCAGCTTCTGTATAATGTCACTGGTAAATAATTTCAATGGTTTTAACTTTAACGAATTTGTAAAGTTTCCTTTATATCTATCTGCCAAAGATAGGATTAAACAATAATACACACGGAAGCGTAATGTGAAACTATGGAAACTGGTCACCTGTTCATTTATAAAAAAAATTTGTTTTAAAAAGTTGCATACCAAATATCTTAACCATATTCGATTTTATTAATTCTGAATGAACATGTTCTCTGCAAATAACAAAGGGGTATTGCTTCAGATCACAAACCTTCACTCTAAAAAAAGAGTTACGCGCCCTTGAATTTTGCGCCTTAAAAAAATCCTGAGGAGAACACTGAATTGGTATATAGATAATTAATCCTTTGTGCCTTTATTACAGGATATAACACAACAACAGTTGACTACACCAGAAAGTGCTGAACTTCTGGAGAAATGTGTCAGATTCCATATATTCTGTAGTGAACGATTGTGTGAGGAGGACATGCATACATTTGACCTTAAAATCAACAACGAAAATATGACAAAGTGTTTACAAACCTTGAAGGAATTTTATCATGATCTGGATAAGAAACAGAATGTGTTTTGTAGAAATGAGGCAGAAATAAGAAGTTATATGGTCTTAATGAATTTGAATGAAGGGGACATTCTCAGGTAAAATATTTAGTTAAAGCTGGCATTGGTTAGAAGAAATTATTGAAAAAAATGTATTCATACCTCAGAAAAGTAAAACATATTCATGAATACTGAGAAAAAAAATCATTATTTTTATGTCATTTTTATTATGAATTAATGATTACCATACAACCCAAAAATCTAAAGACATCTGAAGGTAAACATTCAGCATCAAAAATAGACCAAAAATAGAAGTTATTAAAAGAAAAATACAAGATCTGCCAAATTCCAAACTGGACAAAAAAATTAAGATATAAATAAAGCTTATGACAGACAGGCTTCCTGACTTTGGACATGAACTTGAACATCTCAATGAATGGAACAACAAATGGTACATAGAAGTCTGCTGTGTAAATGAATTGAATAAAATGATGTACCGTCTTTTGGGGTGTATAGTGCGCACCCCCTTTATGGTCCAAGAAACGTGAGAAAAAAAGTTTATTGTTCGTATAAGACTCATAGACATTTCGGAAAAGTTATAGCTCCAAAATCAGCAAACAGGAAGTCTATAGGTAAACAGGAAGTTGTTTAAATGGACACCGAAGTCGGTGAATTCCGTACGGAATATGTAATTAAATTGCAAATATTCTGACAAATGAATAAGAATTTTATTAGATTGAGATAAATCTACATTTAAGTTTGTTTTTTTAAAACCAAATTTAATAAATTGTTTGAG
Organism: Mytilus californianus; assembly: GCF_021869535.1. Taxonomy (NCBI): domain Eukaryota; kingdom Metazoa; phylum Mollusca; class Bivalvia; order Mytilida; family Mytilidae; genus Mytilus; species Mytilus californianus. Next base: position 4,780,446 of record NW_026262581.1, read on the forward strand.
TATCAAGGACAAGATTAAATATCCAAATTAATGTTCTGATTGAAACAATAACATAATTACAAATCAGTCAAATGATTATTATTAACATCATTAGTGCTGTAATAAATTGTTAAAATCTCATTATTTTTATTTTTTGTTTGTTGATTCTAGCTGTTATTCCGGATTATCACACCTCAATCAACTGTCTAATCGATGTCAAAACAAATCAGTGACAGGTTCACCTTGTTCCTAATTAAATTCGTTCAGGTTACAATTATGGGATTATCCTGTTTTCAATCATAATTTCTTCTTGAACGGTTTTAAACAGTTGTTTAAAAGTTACAAAGTAGAAACGTATTTATAAAAATAAACTTCTCATAGACTAAATCATCACTTTACAATATCAAGTCACATGACTGGCGATCACCTGATATATTAAAAAAAATGGCGGTTTATCTTTTCAAAAGGAGAGGCTAATTTAACTGACAACAAAAGCTTTATTGTGTCTTTATTAAGACATGGCAAATTTCTGGATTGCAAACAGATGGACAAATTTACACGATAAATGTAACTACAGAGATATAAAATGTATTTTATTTGAATAAAACATGACAAATCAAGAACAATAAGATATATACTACAAATATAACATGTAAAACATTGAGGTTTTAGCAAAAATATTCCGTACTCTTCACTTCTTCTGGAAATTTCTTTGTCAGAGTTTGGACCTGAAAAAAGACCTAAGAAAATGTCTGTAGGCATGTATAATGCACACCCCTCTTACAAGAAACATGACCCAGGGTATAAATGTGCGCACTATACATACCAAAAGACGGTGTCCTTTACATAGAAAAAAGTTAGATAGTTTAAATGACAAAACCATAATATATTATGTCCATTTTAGAATAAGTTCTTGTGATGCATCACTGAATTTAATTTAATTATAGATTATTAATGGTTTTTCAAATGAGAATGTTTCTCAGCTACAATCTCATTGAAGAGGGACAGCCCTAAGATGGGATATGGCTGAGAAACATCCTCAAGTTTGAAAGACCATTGATAATCTGTTTATTGCTATTTTGACTATGACGTTGTTAATGTTTACATTGACAACAGTATTTGGGCCCTTAGTTTCTGACGACTATTTTCTATCTCAAGCGAATAGCATAATATGAAAAATTATCACAAAAATAGATCATAAAATTTTATTATTTATTTTCCAGAGAAACTCAACAGTTACGACCAGCAGTGAGAAATACACAGTACATCAATTTTGCTGTACAAGTCCATTCTGCTTTAAACAGTAATAACTTTGTACGGTTCTTCAAGTTGGTAAAAAACGCATCATTTCTTCAAGCTTGCATAATGCACAGGTTGGTCATTAACTGTTTAATTATCCTGTTTGTTTTAGTAAGCAGGTTATTAGGTGGTCTGCCCAAAAGTGAATATTAAAAAGATTTCATATATAAAAATTCAGAAAACAATTAATTCAGGTTTGGGAATTCTGAAATTGTCCTTATATTAAAAACATTTTCTACCATGCATTTTTTAAGATACTTTATAGTTTATATGGACAGGTAGATATGATATAAATGCCAATGAAACAAATTTCAATATTTTTCCCATGGTCAAAGGATAACAAGTGAATATCTTTGATTATTTACCAACCGTTGTACAACAAAAGTTTTTTTTTCATTAGGGTAGTCATTACTTATATTTTGTTGATATATGTTTAAATATGCATTGCTTGTTTAGTAGAAAATTAATGATTAAGTGATGCATGGAATTCAATCCTATTTTTCCGTTTAATTTTTTTAAGCTTACAAAGAATCTTTCACAATGATAATTATTAAACATTTATATCTATAGATATTACACACAAGTTAGAAGTAGAGCTCTGCTGACACTTATAAAGGCTTACAGACCTAAATCACACGTAAGTTTAACTCCTAAGCAACCTCAACTCATATTTTGAGAGTGAAAAAATCTTTTGTTATTAAAAAGTAAGTGAAAGTATTAATTTACATATATTTGTTGTTTGGTGTTCCCTTTTTCTGCCCAAAGATATTAAAAATTGATTATATTTGTCAGCGACTCATTACGCAAAAAACCTTAAAACAAAACATTTCAGTATCACTTAAGATCAATTATTGTTGTAACATTTTTTGTGAAAAGAGCCTGCTTACAAAGAATGTAGTGAAGTGAAAAATGTTACTTTCCCGATAACAGCATCTTCTATATATTATGTGAAGTTTGAGTAATAGGCCCATTTTAAAATCATCAGTGACATTTTGTAAACAGTTACTCATTCATCCATGCATCTCAATTGCATGCAGTTAATGAGGCCCTGTCCCCTTAGTCATGCTTCAGTGATTTTAAACTTTATAAAAGTGTTATGTTTATCTAATTAATTTATGATATATATTTTTAAGCATCCATCCACTTAAGTTTAGGGCAGAATATGAGGCTCTACTCCCTTAGTAATCCTTTAGTGACTGGAATTGTACATTGTTTCTGATGAAGTGTGTTATGAAGAAGTACTTATACAAGACCATTGATATTTGGTTAATTTTATATGAAAACAGCTCTTCAAAATATTTTCTTGTGTAACAACTTTTCTGCAATCAATTTTATTTTGGTCCAAAGAAAAGGCCAATGTTTTCTAGAGTAAAGCAGACTTCATATTGAATAAAAAAACTCAATGTTTCTGGTCCCTATAGCTAATAGAGATGGAATATATGCCAGACTTAAACTGACTTCTGTTGATTCATTATTATTCGTTCAATATTTCGTTGATTTTGTAGGTAAAGGACAACCACAAATTTAAATGCTCAACCAAAGTAAAATTTTCTATAGGCCTGTATACAAACTTTTGTAAAACCACAAAATCAAGTATCAATGAAAACAATATTTTCTTTAATCCACAAAAATTGGTAAGCACGAAAATAAATGACTCCACAGTATTAGCTGTTAACTTTATATAAATAAAAAGAGGGACAATGTATATTTGTAGTATTCTCTTAATGAGATGGTGAGATGTCTTGGATTTGAGAGCAAGATTGAAGCCAGATATTTCTGTAAGTTCCATGGATTGAATGTGACAGAGGAGATTGTTGTCTTAGATAGGACATCTTATGTAGAGCCAGAAGAATCATGGCTGCCTAGAAGATCTCAGAATATAATAGAAAGTAAACTTAGTAGTTCTATTGGTGAGGTAAGTGTCACTAATTACATTGTCAAAAATGTAAAATTATTTATTGCATTAATAACTTTTCTATATATTATAATTTTTAAAGGTGATGATATTTAATTAAGCATGTTCATTCATTTAATGCTACTTTTTCTGCCAATTAACATGTTTTTAGCATATGCAATTATTACAGGGTCGGAAGTCGGCTTTGTTTTGTTTATCAGAGTTTACATTTGTATTTAATAGACTGCCACATAAAGTTAAATTGAATTTAAACAATAGAACAACAGATATAGAAGAAAATATTTAATTCATCAGATTGAAGCTTATTAATAAAGTTTTAGGTGTAGTCCTGATCAATTTTAATTTCAAGGTAATATATAGGCAAAAGCTATGGTTTCTTGTTTTTCATTACAGGTGATGAATGGAGAACCTTTGTTACCTTTAAGTATACCAACACCTATAAATAGTTTTGACGACAATCACAGATTTATAGGCAAACTAGATGTGAATGTTTCTGGTATGTAATAAAAGTTAATGTATCTTATAAAGTAAAATCAGCACTATCAGCTTTTGTAATTATAAAATAACGGACAGTGTGTGTTATAAGATTAAAACAAGATCATAATATACAGATTTGAAGATTAAAAAAGAAGAGTTTTGATGACAATCACAGATTTATAGACAAACTAAGTTTGGGAAGACTTATTGTTTTTGCTCAGTTCTTATTATTATTCTTCTTCTTCTTCTTCTTCTTCTTCTTCTTCTTCTTCTTCTTCTTCTTCCGCCGCTTTTAAATTTGAACTTGTCCGCACCCGTTCTCCAAAACCGCTTGTCAGATTAACTTAGGGTTTCACAATATGTTAGACTAACATGTCTAGTGGTGCAATCAGGGTTTTGATTGTGCAATGGGGTTTATAAAGGGGTACTTTGAGGGGCAAAAAGAAAAGAGGGTTTTACTATAGAACCCTATGGGATTTTATTTTTTAAAATTTTCAAATGATTATAAATTGAAAACCGTTTGTGATAAACACAATCGTTTTAATTGAAAATGTTTTTAAATGATAAAGCCCATTAAATGAAATACAGGGTTAGTCCCCAGGGGTCACCCCCACCCCCTGCCATTTAAGAAAGTTCTAATACCTTGTAAGTGGTCAAGATCCCCACCCCTAAACCATATATATTCTGGTTTGTCATGCTAAGATGGTTTGAATGATATACAGGGTTAGTCCCCAGGGGTCATCCCCACCCCCTGCCATTTGAGAAAGTTCTAATATCTTGTAAATGGTCGAGATCCCCACCCCTAAACCATATATATTCTGGTTTGTCATGCCATGATGGTTTGAATGATATACGGGGTTAGTCCCCAGGGGTCATCCCGACCCCCTGCCATTTGAGAAAGTTCTAATATCTTGTAAATGGTTGAGATCCCCACCCCTAAACCATATATATTCTGGTTTGTCATGATAAAGCACATCAAATGAAATACAGGGTTAGTCCCCAGGGGTCACCCCCACCCCCTGCCATTTAAGAAAGTTCTAATATCTTGTAAATGGTCGAGATCCCCACCCCTAAACCATATATATTCTGGTTTGTCATGCCATGATGGTTTGAATGATATACGGGGTTAGTCCCCAGGGGTCATCCCGACCCCCTGCCATTTGAGAAAGTTCTAATATCTTGTAAATGGTTGAGATCCCCACCCCTAAACCATATATATTCTGGTTTGTCATGATAAAGCACATCAAATGAAATACAGGGTTAGTCCCCAGGGGTCACCCCCACCCCCTGCCATTTAAGAAAGTTCTAATACCTTGTAAGTGGTCAAGATCCCCACCCCTAAACCATATATATTCTGGTTTGTCATGCTAAGATGGTTTGAATGATATACAGGGTTAGTCCCCAGGGGTCATCCCGACCCCCTGCCATTTGAGAAAGTTCTAATATCTTGTAAATGGTTGAGATCCCCACCCCTAAACCATATATATTCTGGTTTGTCATGATAAAGCACATCAAATGAAATATAGGGTTAGTCCCCAGGGGTCACCCCCACCCCCTGCCATTTAAGAAAATTCTAATATCTTGTAAGTGGTCAAGATTCCCACCCCTAAACCATATATATTCTGGTTTGTCATGCTAAGATGGTTTGAATGATATACATGCTTAGTCCCTAGGGGTCATCCTGACCCCCTGCCATTTGAGAAAGTTCTAATATCTTGTAAATGGTTGAGATCCCCACCCCTAAACCATATATATTCCTATTTGTCATGTCTCGAACATTTGAATGATGTATACAGTCAGTCCCCAGGGGTTCCCCCCACCCCCAATGTTCTAATATCTTTCTAAATGGTTGAAATCCCCACCCCTAAACCATATATATTCCTGTTCGTCATGTAACGAACATTTGAATGACGTGTAGGGTCAGTCCCCAGGGGTTCCCCCCACCCCCAATGTTCTAGTATCTTGTAAATGGTCGAGATCCCCACCCCTAAACCATATATATTCTGGTTTGTCATGCCAAGATGGTTTGAATGATATACAGGGTTAGTCCCCAGGGGTCATCCCGACCCCCTGCCATTTGAGAAAGTTCTAATATCTTGTAAATGGTCGAGATTCCCACCCCTAAACCATATATATTCTGGTTTGTCATGATAAAGCACATCAAATGAAGTACAGGGTTAGTCCCCAGGGGTCACCCCCACCCCCTGCCAGTTGAGAAATTTTTAATAACTGTAAGTGGTCAAGATCCCCACCCCTAAACCATATATATTCTGGTTTGTCATGCTAAGAAGGTTTGAATGATATACAGGGTTAGTCCCCAGGGGTCATCCCAACCCCTGCCATTTGAGAAAGTTCTAATATCTTGTAAATGGTTGAGATCCCCACCCCTAAAGGTATAAAACCACTAATTCATAGCCCCATTGCTTTCTATGTTAAATTCTGCAATTTCAAGCATTAATGGCTACTTTGTCTTAAGTTCAAATAAAGTGGCAGTTATTTCATGTCAAAACTGTACCTTATCCTGACTTGTGCTGAAAAAATCAACATACCTTTAATTGCATTTTAGAGCGTACTGGTTCCCGGAAGTTTGATAGTACAAAAACAGGAACTTCTGATATGAACAACAGGCCAAATGAGCCCTCCTATTAAAATTTCATATACTTCTTTATTATTCAAATAAAACTTTCAATAAGGGTTCTACAGTGATCCCAAGTCCCCAAGCTTTCATTTGATACTAAAACTACCCAAATATTCCCACTATTGACAAAGATACAGCTATGCGTAGGAACTATTTTGTTTAAAATATGTACTACTTTCTTGTATGTTCTTTCCGACCGGGCCTGAATTAGTGGTTCTATACCTATAACAGCACCAAACTTGTTATATTGACTTCTGCTTGACTTAAATTCCTTCTATGATCTATTTCTAGCATAGAAAAACACATCAAGCTTTTGTCAAAACACTATATCACTGAATTCAAGCTCAAATTGGACTGGTAGTAGCATATGCATCAAACAAAGAAAACTACATATGGATACTAATAGTGACAGATATGACACTTTTTCAATTTTTACCAGTTCTGATTTGTTAATATCTACTCAAATAACAGTGTTCTTACCTATATGTCTTATTTTTATCAGAGATTCTTCCTTGAATATAAAAACAAAGGTCCAAACATAAAATAAAATTGATAGTTTTGTCCCCCCCTTTTTCTACATGTTGGAAAAGGAGAGTGATTTGGTAAAAAACCATACTTTTATGTATAAACATGGATCAACAAGAGCAATTTATGTATCTCCAAGCTAGACAACTTGCTAAAATGGTTATAAAATGCATTTCAAGTGAGATTTTGGAACTCCTATATTAGTATACACCAATTTTCCTTGAAATAAATAATTCACTAAGAAACACAATAAAACATGAACACTCAATAGATAATTTGACCAAAAACAATATTTTTACTGTAAACTAGTCATGATATACAAGTCTCATTGGTTTCAGTGTTAGATAATCCAAAAATTGAAATTTCAGGTAAAATCTTAACTGTGTGCATGGTAAATGACCAAAAAAGGCTAAAATACCTTATTGTAGCAATTTGAGGGTTGTAATTTGACACTAACATAATTGTTACATAAAAAAAATAATGTTACATGATTTCTGACAACAAATGTGACCAATTTTCACTGTAAAGGGTATGATTTCTAAAAATAGAATTTCACATGCCTGTCAGTAAAAGGTATGAAACCACTAATTCATAGCCCCATTGCTTTCTAAAATGCATTTCAAGTGAGATTTTGGAACTCCTATATTAGTATACACAAATTTTTCTTGAAATAAATAATTCACTAAGAAACACAATAAAACATGAACACTCAATAGATAATTTGACCAAAAACAATATTTATACTGTAAACTAGTCATGATATACAAGTCTCATTGGTTTCAGTGTTAGATAATCCAAAAATTGAAATTTCAGGTAAAATCTTAACTGTGTGCATGGTAAATGACCAAAAAAGGCTAAAATACCTTATTGTAGCAATTTGAGGGTTGTAATTTGACACTAACATAATTGTTACATAAAAAAATAATGTTACATGATTTCTGACAACAAATGTGACCAATTTTCACTGTAAAGGGTATGATTTCTAAAAATAGAATTTCACATGCCTGTCAGTAATAGGTATGAAACCACTAATTCATAGCCCCATTGCTTTCTATGTTAAATTCTGCAATTTCAAGCATTAATGGCTACTTTGTCTTAAGTTCAAATAAAGTGGCAGTTATTTCATGTCAAAACTGTACCTTATCCTGACTTGTGCTGAAAAAATCAACATACCTTTAATTGCATTTTAGAGCGTACTGGTTCCCGGAAGTTTGATAGTACAAAAACAGGAACTTCTGATATGAACAACAGGCCAAATGAGCCCTCCTATTAAAATTTCATATACTTCTTTATTATTCAAATAAAACTTTCAACAAGGGTTCTACAGTGATCCCAAGTCCCCAAGCTTTCATTTGATACTAAAACTACCCAAATATTCCCACTATTGACAAAGATACAGCTATGCGTAGGAACTATTTTGTTTAAAATATGTACTACTTTCTTGTATGTTCTTTCCGACCGGGCCTGAATTAGTGGTTCTATACCTAAACCATATATATTCTGGTTTGTCATGAAAATGCACATCAAATGAAATACAGGGTTAGTCCCCAGGGGTCACCCCCACCCCCTCGTTGCCCAATGTCAGGCGACCCTGGGAATAACGAATTATGGGAGCTTCGTTTGGGAGACTTCGTAACAGCATCCTGTTACAATCATTTCTTGTTATACTCAGCTTTCATTAAGTTTTTATTCTCATTTTTTGTCCCTGGTATTCTGATTTATTGCCAGTTGTCTCAGTCGATGTTGATATAATAAACATACCCAGCAGGAAAAAAGAAATTTAATAAGAAGATGAAAAATCAATTTTAGCAGCATAAAACTTTATAAGTTGCATATGAACATGCTTTAATTAATAAGACTGTTAGTCATCCCTTCTGAATTTGTCACAGTCAGCTGACCTTTGTTGCCCTATAGTTTTATTTGTTCAATGACTTTTATATATGTAGGTGTTCCCTCTCTTTTCCTTTGTCCTTTAATGTCCTATTGTAAATTGTACTTATTTTCACAGGGCAAAAAGATGTTTCAATTATTTCTTATATTATCAGATATATCAGAGATACAAACAAAGCCTGTAATTCAGGATAAACCTTCTGTACCTCAACCAGAGGTAGTTCAAGAGGTCAAACCTGAAATAAAACCAGATAGCGGACCACAGAAACTGCAATACACTAATGATGTAAGTATTGTAACTTTGTGTGTGGTTAGAGTTAAGAAACAAAACTGCAATGCACTAGTGATACAGTAATGTATATTAATATAAAGTCAAAGAAACTTTTGATACATCATGATCCCTTTTAAGTATTTCTGGTTGCGTACTCCAACAGCTTTTGGAGATAACTGGCACCATTTCTGAATACAAAATTAAAATAAATCAATAGATATCAGGATATTGTTGGAAATAACACATTTGATTTTCAGGAGTAATATTTTATGAATGGTTCTGAAACCACTGCTAATTTGATCTGGGTGGAGTTCCAGAAAGATTCGTAATATGAAGTAAAGTACATCATCACAATTACAACTGAAATAAGAAAGTGCATAAGACATTTTGTATATTTTGTATTTTAGGATGTAAAGGATTTAGCCAAACATTTATTCTGGGAGGTAATTGGAGATATGGCTAAAGAAGTTTCAGAAGATCTGGTCCAAGGAGCTATGATGATATCTGCTGGAACACAGGATGTTTGTGACATTATTGTAGAGGAAGTGGTCACAGAGTATGTCGGGTATGTGTAAGAGCTACAAAAAGAGAATCTCTCTGATTTTTGTCTTACCTTGACAGAGACATAGGTATGCTTTTTCCGGCGGCAGCAGCATCTTTGTCAACAATGTATTAGTTTGTGATTAGGTCAGTTTATAGGGAACCACTAGTGTAAGGTACATGATGCTACAGTGTTGGCCATTGAATGTCAGATTGTATTGCCAATTATGTGGTTACTCAATAAGTCGGTTTTAGCATAGATTGGTACAAGAAGCTACAATAATGGCCTATGAATGTCTTGAAAGTTATACACCAATTGTTGATTAAAGATTGTTGATGTTAATGAAGTGTTCAAATACTTTTTAAAGGAGCATCAGCTAAGATTTAAACAAAACATTAAAATACAATTGTTTTTGTTTCAAACATTTGTAAAAGTGGAAAATTGAAATGATAAATCACTTTTAGCAGTAGTTTGATACAATTTTGTCAAAATAGGCTCAAAGATATTGTTGATATAATATTGGGTTTCAAGTCAATAATTCAACCTGATTTTGAATGCATATTCATGTACCTTATGATTTAACCGTTGGTGGAGATAAGTTGTGCATGTGCTCCACATGTACTGTGATTAAAATTAATACATGTTTTTTTTCTTTGAAATGCAATCAAACAGAAAATAGACCTTATACTGTTTCACATACTTACTGTGTATTTGTATTTTATGTTTACCTGTGTTTATATTTATAATATTAATGTGGTCACATACCCATCAACAATTGTCTTGAGTTTCACTGATAGTTAATTAGATTGCGTCCAATCAGGAATAAACACAAAATATATGATATAAAAAAAAAAACAAGTCTGCATTTAATTTTGAAGGATATACTCCATGTGCTAATTGTGAATCAAGAGAACAAGAAAAGACTTTGCAAAGTCAGATAAATGGAAAACCATCTCAAATTTTTTTTAATGGGTTCTCTTAATTTGAGGGGTATTTGCGGTATTAACTATCATTTTAGGAAACAAATATGGTGAGGGTTTTTTTTTCAATGAAATTCAATTTTTTATTTTTTTTATTTAGGAATAGATATTATCCATGCTTTCATTTTGTCATTTCAAGGATGCATGGAGAAAAAGGTGAAAATAATATACTTAGGAAGAAGCTTTATATTACATGTACCATTGTATCTGCATATATGTACAATGGAGAGGTGGTAACAATGATGTGATTGTCCTTGTGATTATCTTCTTGACCAGTGTGGTCAGATTTCAAGATTTATCTGGTGACAAGTGTATATTTATGTTTTTAGGTCATTGTCACAGTCATACCACACTGAGGTGACATTGTTAAAACAGAAGAAAGATAAAGATACAATGATACAGAATTCTGCTGTCCATTTTACTTCTGTTATTATAAAAGATGTTGTGGATCAAGAAGTCTTAAACCTGGCAACAGCAGAAATAAGGTTTGTTGTTATGTTATTTGTAAAATCACGATTGATTTTAATTCATATTCAAATGAGGACCCATCCATCAATTTGGGAAATTTGTATTGCAATATAAATCCTTTCATCCTCATGTTGTTCATTTACATTATTTATATGTTTAAGCAGGTCCACATAAATAGAAACTGTGAACAGCAATTTGACAGCCTTGATGGCAGAAAATATGAAATGATATACCATATATTTGATATGCATAAAGAAATTAAAAAAAAAAAATAATGAGTATGAAATTGAGTTAATCAGTGCAATCATTATGTCAAAAATTATAAGAATAATCTGTGAAAGCAAACTAGTGTTTTTATATCACACTACAAGGAGATTTTACCACCAAGTTTTATCTATCAAAACAACTGAAATTTGCGAAAAATTAAAGAAGTTTCTTGATCTGTAGTGCAATTCAGGAATTACAAATATTACACTTCATGACCATAGAGATTTGTTTTAATTTACACTTACGTGTCAACATGTTCATCTGCAGATTGCACAAAAAACATACAATAAACATTACTTTTACGAACAACCACCCCTCTAGATAAAATAAAAACAATATGAAATAAATTTTAGATAGCAAATCTATGCAACATCATTCTTCACCAGTGACCTAGCCTATGATCAAGGACTAATCAACAGAAAATTTAATTTGCTGTGCATATCAATAATTAGGTGAAAATTGGGGTGGAATATGTGGTCAATTCTCAGTTTTTGTATTAATAAATCACAAATTTTGAGAAACATCTACTTATAAGACTATTATATGCTATTCGAAATTGATTTCTTGTGTCAAAAATTATCTGTCTGCCACCATTTTCCACATGGCCAACAAAATACATAACATTTAAAGTGCTCAGATTTTTACGAAATTTGATATCTATGTAGAACATGACATGTTTAAATAATTCCTGGTGTCCAATATATATTGTCAACTGCCATTTGCCATATGTGCACAAAAATATGTAAACATTCAAAGAGCTTTGAGTTCAACAAAATTTGATATCTGGTTAGAGTTCTATACCATGAATTGATTTCTACTGTCAAAATATGAATTTGTTAAGTACTAAGAGTACATTTGTTTCAAACCTGATGCATCATTTATACGTCTTGTTTCTCTGTATCGCACAAACAATGTGCAAGTGGGGCCATTCCTGACATGTCAGTTTTCTAGTTAAGTTTCTATAATTACAGGGAAGTAAAGGCACAACTAAAGAAGGAACAGATAGACAGATGTGCTCTTGAAATATCAGATGAACTTGTTGACCTTGTTATCAATGAGATGTCTGAAGAGGTTGCTGAGGAAGTGTATCAGAAGGATGTTGTAGAGCGCCTTGAGGAGTTAGACGATATTTGTCACTGTATTGAACTTCAGAGAGCTGGGAAATTTCTTCAAAGATGGAAGAAGGAGTACTTAGCTAGAATTAAACTGAAACGATCAATGTTAGAATTCCCTCCTGCAGTGGCAATGGACAATAATTATGATTCAGTGAAGAAGTTAATTCCTGAACGACAAAACGATGTTTGTGATAGCAATGGATTTTATGTTAATAAACTTGCTAAGTTGAAAATTGACACTCCCGAACGAGATTTAACCAATAGATGGGCAGTTGATCTTATGTTAAGTGCACATGAGTTATACAGAAAGATTTGCCATTTAAAGTCATGGCAGCCACTGGACATTGCAATTACAGCTGGTTCACAGCTACAGAAACATTTTAAAAGTAAGACAATTACATTGTTAGATATTAGATTTGTTTAAATATGCCTAAGTTTGTCTTCCTTGCATCAAAAGTTTATTTGTGGTCAGCTAGATTTGCATATATCTTTTCTGGTGCATGGGTAGCATTGACCATTTGCAAATGCCTTCATATCTTATTACTCTCATCTACGTTATCAAAGCTTTCTATAGAGGTTGTTTATTATGAGACCTTCTCTTTCAGTCATTGTCATGTGACCTTGACCTGATTACAGGGAAAGTTTTATAGATTATGAAGGTTTGTCAGTAATCGTTCATGATAAACAAACCATATTTGGTATTAAGATTGATTTGGGCAAGTATATGTTCTTCTGACCAGGGCTTATAATATTGGTCACTGTTATAGAGCAGCCAGCCTCTCATCAGTTTCTTCTCTTTCTTCTGCTGTCAAAAGTGATATTAAGTCGCCCACATCCTTCAAAGTTGCTTTTGTTATCTGAATTTTTATTTAACATAACAGCAATTTTTTTATTTTGTAGAAAGGGAATTGAAAGATTGAGAAGATTTATTTATATGTATTTTGAAGTGAAGTGAAACCATTAATTTAGTACATCAATTGTATTTTTCCTCAAAAGAACATTGCTTTATGCAAACCAATCATGTTGTTTTATTTCTGCCTTTATTTTATCAAATAATTGAAAATATCATCAAAATAAATTGCCTTCCTTTTGACATTGCGTAAAATGGTCATAAATTTTAAATGTTTGACATAATTTTTGCAATATTGACATATTCCATTCCTATTGTTTACCTGTGAGGTCAGGTTTAAGTTTTTTGGATTAGGTCTTGATCTGCTGCGACTCATTTCACAAAAAATCTTTTTTATATGAATTATTAAAATAACGGGTTCACCTGACAGGTTTCATTTAAATCTTGACCTTAGTTTTATAGTTCATTGCACTTTGAAATAATTCTGCAGTAGATGAGATATTACTGTCTATCAGCAGTCTTTAATTGATAAAAGTCCAAAATTTTAGAGCCAAATTGACAAATATGCATATGCACCATTGAAATATTTGGGAAAACACTAAAAACTAGAAACGAGTTGATCTGGTTGGAAAACTATCACCAGTAGAAACTATATAGTCTTGTTCTATTTTAGGATGTAAATCTAGGACATTTTATTGGAAATTAATACTATCACTCCCTGATTTGAGGCTATGTGGAAATCAGGAGCAAAGAGATGTAGGAGGACTGCTTGAAAAATGGTTAAGGTCAAAGTTCACTAAAGGGAAGGATGAAACATCAACTGATAAAGATAAGGTATTAACAAAATTAATTATATATTGAGAGTTAATGATTAAGTCAACAAGATTGAGTGATTGATTGTTGGTGTTTAACGCCACTTTCATCCTTATTGTATATCAGTTTTTATTGGTGGAAGAAGCCAAAGTGCCCTGAAGGAACCACCAACTTTTGGCAGGAAACAAGAAATACATTTTAAATAATTGTGTGAATCAGATATTCTGTAGTACTTGATGCATTTTTTGTTTATCACTTGAAAGAGTTTTTTTTAAAACAGTACATGTTAACTTTTTTATTGACAGTTTCACCTCCATCTTATATTATCGTGAATATAATGATGATTTGTAATTGTAGGATATGTTAAGCCTGTACAGAACTAAGATTCATTGTAGTCACAGCAGTATAGTTAAAGATTTAGGAGTTTGTATTAAATCTGTAAAAAGTGAAGAACTCAGTCACAGTGACATTCTTGGCACAAATGGAATAATTTTTGTTCTCCCTCCTGGAGTAACTGATGATTTATCTGCGGTAAGATTGACTTTTGCTTCTTTCATCATAGTTAAACTTTTCTTTCATTTCTTGTATTGATCAAAAGCATGTATAAAAGAATGTTTTGTCTTTTCCACACAAAGTATATTTATGACTGTTAGGGGTATCGAAATCTTAACCTCATAGATGGATGTCTATTTGTACATCCAGTGGCAGATATTTCATGCATATTCAGGTTAGGAACATGATAATGTGATATGAATTTGAACCTTGCTTTGTACACAGCCAACACAATCAGCCTTTATTAAGAATGATGGTTTACATGGTAACAGACCCCAGGATGGCATATCACCCTACCCAGAGACACATTATTCTGACTTTGAGTTGACATTGTCCAAAATGCCTCAACTACTGTGGATTCATTTATATACGTGGATTAAGGAAAAATTGTATTTTCGTGGTTATTTGAAAAGTCTCAATACAATCCTGTAGAAAATTTTGACTTCATTGTATATTTAAATTCATGGTTCACCTGTACCCACCAAATCAATGGAAACTGGTATCCCATGAATCAAAATGAATCCACAGTATTACCAATAAACTTTTCAAGTCTTTGGTTTCACATGGTTGGAAATCAGACACCATAACCTCCAGCACTTGAGATGAACACAAGACCACCAAATTGATTATTTTCATGTTCATTTAAGTGGTTAGGTCAGTTTTTAATTTGCTAATGCATTTTCTGTAACATTGACAGGAGTACTGGGAAGATGCCAGAAGTCGCCTACAGACATTATTACAGCTGAAGCCGTTATATCCACCCGTTCCTTTAGTGATTATGATTCCTTTGTTAATCAGTGAAGATTTAGATGATTTAATTTATACTGGACTAGATTTGCCATCATTTATAGATGAAGATTTTGTGTCCAGTATATACCTTAGAACTATCGATCTTCAAGATTATGGTCGTTCATTGGATGTTACACAACCAGAACTCAACCAGGAGGTAAATTAATTTTGAATAATCATACAGTATGAATAACAATTGCAAATTATAATTGAGAACTGGACAGCTAAATTTTGTCAGATATTACACATAATATATCTTTTGCATACTGTTACAGCTAATTGTGAAAATATCTTATTATTACCTTAGCAGGAATCACTACTGACATGAAATATGTTAAGTTTAATAGTGCAAATTTACTTTGATTATATTATATTTCTACTCTTTACAGATAGGTAATTCAACATTGAAACTATCACAAAGAGTTATTGGTGCATTTTCTAGTTCAGTTTGGAAAAGTCATCAGCATTATTTTAATTATGAAATTTTATAGAATTTTATGTGACAGATAAAACTGAAAGTTATATAAGTTCACATACAAAGGAGTATCAGTAAATAATGTGCAAAGTGATAGCTTGGTTCTTCTCTCATTAAATTGCTATGTTTTAGGCTGTATATGAGGCAAGGATAAATTCTTTTCAATGAAGTCATATATATGCACCAGGATTTGTAAGCAAATACTCTTGAAATATAAGTTAAACAAAATTGCAAGGACAGAATATGTATGCAATTTTATGAAATCGTATATCTGCTCAAAAACTTATTTGTTGTTTGTTTCATTAGTATAGCCATTTATCCTTATATCTGCTTAATGTTTATAAACACTAATACATTATATTAAAATTATATGATTTTGTCTTACAGTTACAAGAATGTGTCCAATTTTTGGCAGAAGCTTATCCTCCACAGCCAGACATCGAACTCAAATTTCTAAAAGATTTTATAGATGATTACATACTTAAGAAATTCTTTGGTCCAGTTTTACAAAACCTTAAACAAAGGAAACAGAATGGTTTTCTGCATCAGGTAATGCATTATAATTAGGTCATTTTAGTTATTTAGTTATAATTTTTGTGAATCAGATTTCAAATACCATGAAGGTTAAAGTCAGTGGAATACTGATACCTGTCAAACCACCCATGTTTCTGAAATAATTATTAGGTACTCTTGAGACTAAAAATTAGATTGATTGATTGATTGTTGGTGTTTAACGCCTCTTTCAGAACACTTGGCTACGTTATAGAGACTAGTTTTTATTGGTGGAGGAAGCTGGAGAGAGAACCACAGATCATCTAAAGTTTGAAAAGTCAAAAGTAAATAGAATTTAGAGCACAATACGCAAAAAGAACCCTAACAGAACATCCTATTCGATGTGGGCTTGTTTACTTAAATGTAGGTGTGTTCAATTGAGGCCAACAGTATACTTAACATTTGTGAGTCTGACATGCATTGAAATATGTAAGATCATCTTAAATGCTGTTCTTTACAATTGTTTGAAGGTCTTTAGAGTTTTTATAACTCTCACCTTAGCAGAGACTTAACAAGAATTCTTTGACATTTATTCATACTGCTAAAGGTACATTTTAAAATAACTGGAGAAGTCTTTTTTACTTTACTTTTACTTGCTGACTATCATGGAAGAGCAAAATAATGTATCTGTCCTATTTCAGATGCCAGAACAGTTGGTAATATTATATAATCATGTGATCAGTCACATGTCTAAAGTTTTAGCATCAGAAACATTGAAGGACCAATCTTGGCCTGTTGCAGAATTCTTCTCTACAAGGAAAACCAATCTTTGTAAGTTGGTGTTTATTTTATATGTTATGTGTTTTTGTTATGGTCTATTTTTTCTCTCCCCATTCTCTTAACAAGTTGGTCAACTACTTTAGTAACTTGATCTTCAATGGCCACTCTCATTTAGGTGTGCAAATTTGTCCTGTTTATTTAACCATTTAGATATGTTTAATGAAAAATATACATAAAGAGCAGATTAATCAATAAAGAGTAGGTTTTCTTTTATATTTCTGTTTTGTTAATAAAAATCAGCTGTCAATCTACTCACTAATGCAATTTTGTGTTGATAAATTTTATTAAAAAATAGCATTTCAAAGCATAGTGAATGATGCTAAATTCTTTTCAAAACTGTAATGCACATGATATGTGTGTATACATTTCAGGTATACCTGCTTCTCATTGGAACACTGAAGATCATTTGTATTGTATAGAACAGTTAACAGAATCCTTGCAGTTACCATGGTTTCTGAATGATGATTTTGAGAAAGATGATTGGTCAGAAATATGTGAAGTATTGTGGATTTATATTGACAAAGTCATAGATGACCATTCAGGACAGGCCAAAATAGACCTATCATCCAAGTATGAAAACTTGCCAATCAGTCCTATTTTACAGATTCCTTCCATTCATGCTATTAGCCTATTGTAGAACTAATTTAATGAATCATGTCAGTTAAGAGCTAAAATATAATCTGCAACTTTCATAATACCAATAGTTTATCAAGGATGTTTTCTTTTCCACCCAGTGACAGTTGCAGAGGTATTATATTGATTGATTCATTCTTTCTTTCTTTGGCTGGTCTACTAATCCTATTCAAATTTTACGGAGCAAATTCATGCCATAAGAAAGGATATTATTTCAGTAGCCAGTTGTAAAATAGGTACAAAGATCTGTATAGAAATAGATCATCATATGGTTTTATGTAAGGGTGATAAAGGTTTAGGCCTACAATAGTAACAAAAACCTCAAAAGAATTTAAATATAGAAAAAATATGAAATCTTGATATTAGATTTTGTGTGTTTCAGTGTTCTCCCCAGGATTTTTGGATAGCACCAGGGTAACGCGTGTGGACTGCTTGGTGAAATGATTCATACAATCAGTTGTGTCGTGTTGCGTCGCGTTGCATCGCTTTGCTTAGCTATATTTCTAGTAACTGTAGTTTTTATGTCTCCTGTTTTGTTTTAATACTGTGGTACTGTGTTATGTAGACATTGAAAATTATTGGTAAAAAAGATGTAAATCAATAAACAGTTTGACATGTATACTTTTAATATTTTTTAAAAATAAATAAAACATGATACATTACAAAATATTCATCTAAATTTAAAGTTATTAAATCTTTTATAAAATCAATGAGCAATAAGAATAAAATATCATTCAAAAGAGAACAAAAATGTTCAATTTAAAAAACTTTCTTATTTCTAGAATGAAAGATGTTGTATTGTGAAAGGATTCCTGTCATAAGGAGATATAAAATTAACGAGAATAAATATTGTATAATTATTTGAACCAGTATCTCTCTTGAATTTTAATAAAAAGAATTTTTTCATAAATTTCAAAACATTTTGCCTTAGATTTCATGTAAATATTAACTTTTCTTGTCTTTAGTGATAATCAAACACAGATACAGACTTAATACTGCACTGAAATCTAAATCTTTTTTTGTCATGATCCACTTAAAAAGAATTACTAAATCTATAAATTTATCCTAGTTCTATAGATCTATAAGTAACCCTATTCAATGTCAACAACTAAGCCTCCCTATTTTCCCGCCTAAATGACAGGAAGTAGATATAAATAGATTTAACATGTGCTTATGGATAAAATTTGCAAATCACTTCTGTTATTCATTAATTATCATATGGATATAGATATCCAGTTTGAAGGTACAGTCATGCATTTTATTTATAAAATAGAATAGTTTGCAGTTAATTGTAAATAAATCTTGGGTATTCTATGTGAACTAACGGGTCATGTACATATGTGATCCGTCCCCTTTGAATTACTTGTTGACAGATACTATGATAGTTTGAAACCGGAATATCATGCAATATAAACTATGTCAAAATTAAAGATAATTTGGCCATGGTTTAATCAGAGACCTATAATACTATTATATAAGTAATGAGAAGTGTATAATGGTCAATTATACGTAATGAGCCAACTTTATAATGTACAAAATGTGTACCGTCGTGTGTACAACTATCGGGTCAAAACGGTTTGTGTACAAAGTATTTGCCAACTTGTCAGGTGGTGAGTGAAGCCATAAAGTAGTTATCTACGATCATAAAGTTATGATCTCTTAATTAAAACACAAAAGAATAATTTTACAAGTGTTAATTACATCGATTAAATCCAATCAACAAAGGTTAACCTCATAAAGGTAAATCGATCATGTGGTGTAAACAATCTGAACTGGTTTGAACTGGTCAAATTTCACCTGGAATTTTATACCGCACGGAAAAGATTTAACAAGTCGATTTTTTAACTAAAAATTTTAGCACCACGGAGAAATATAATACATCGCGGTAAGAACGATACCACCACGGTAAAAAAATATACATCGCGGGCCCGCGGTCCTTTAAAGCCCTGGGGAGAACACTGTGTTTGATCCGTAAAACAAAAAAAATATATATGATAGGCTATAACATTGAAATTTTGGTAGGCTCTAACATTCTAATTTGATCATTATTTTGTATTTTTCTCTGTAGGATAAGATTAATTTTGAAGAACACAGAGAGAGATTTTGAAGACATTTGTTACTTATTAGAGAAGGAGACTAGATGTGAACCCTCACATGAAAATATTCCCTGGACAGATGTCATATCAGCTTGTGTAGACTACAAACTTACTGTTACCAAGTTTAATGATACACAACTCAATGATGTAGGTTAAGTTGTGAATAGCAATACCATGGAGTTTCTAGAATTGAAATGGTTGAGGGAAAATAATCAATCCTAACTTTTTACAGCAGACACCTACTGCTCATCACCATCAGTTGTGATTTTCTGTTTCCCAACATATGAATGTCAAGTTGACATGCTCAAATGACATTAATGTTTGGCTGCTCATTTCCGAATGCTATGACCTTCAGATATTCTCTTTTTATGTCCATGTGTTGTCAGTTCTCTGACTGATGTTTACACTGTATTTCCATTTATCAAGATGCAGGTCCATCATAAACTCCCAGAACCTCTTCCCCCTTACTGCTGAAAACAAAATTGACATAGGTTACAAACAGACTTGGCATACATGCAGCATTCCTGAGGATAGCTGTACAAAAGTTTTTACTTAAATTTGTGAGCAAATAAGAAACATGGCTGCCATGCCTAAAATACTAGTCCTTTTTACTAAATCTGCAAAGATCTCCTTAAACTCTGGTCCAATTGAAACAAAAAAATAGAAAGAAGTATATTGCAGATATTTCACCAGTATATTCTTACTATATTATAATGTGCTTTAGTAGGTCTTGTTAGCTGTTGCATTTCCATTGCAGTCAATCCAATGGTAGCATTTTCTTACATATTTTTTTTGAATGCAAGGCATTTTTTTCCTACAGATAGAATGTCTAGGGTGAATAGAAACACCAACTTCAGATATGTCTTTTGTTTGTTTACAGACGTATGAATTATTGGCAGTGTACATGAAGAAGGAACTGGATGATTACCGTCCTCCTGATAGTTGGAAATTCATGGAATCTGTCAAAGATTTTAATGGTATTGTACTCTAGTGAATTTTTGTTCTTTTCCATTGATGCAACAATCCCCAGTATTATCCAGATATTTTTCTTTTAGGGGGATTAAACTGAGTACTTATGAATTTAAGACATGAATGTTATCATTATATATTTGCTGTGTTGAGAAATTTGTCATTTTTTTGGAAGAGGAACTTGTTAGTAATAAAACCAATTTTTTTTTAAAAGTAACTGGAAGTTTAGCATCTATTGTGACACATACATTTAATCTGGTAACATTGCTGAGATGTTATAAATCACAGGGCATGACAGATGGTTATTTGCAACTCTCAATTAGTGAATTTTGGTGTTTTTGTGGGAAAAAAATAAAAGTTAGCACAAACGCAAATGATGTCCATTGTTAGCTGTTGTTTCAAAAAAATTATGATTTGTACTTTTTGTAATTATATATAGATTTTACCAACTCTGAGTGTGAAAATTTTAAAATTTAAAAACATACTGCTTGCTGAGTGTTTTAAATATTAGAAATTAACTTGTGATAAAAGAGAAATATTGAACCAAACAAGATATGGTGGCAAACTTTATCATCAGACATGATCACTTTTTTCACGTTATAATTGCAAAATCAGAGGAAGACAAAAATGTTAACATTATAAATGATTTTTTAACAATGATGAACTGCTATCAATCAAAACTACTTGATTATAATCATCCTTTTTGGAAAAGTATACATAGGCTAAGAACATAGAAATAACATTTTCACAATTTCAAAACTTTATTATAGTTGAAAGTTTCTTGTTGACTTTAATAAATATATAATCTCTCTCTGTGATTAAAGGGACCCAGGCTAACAGCAGTGAGAACCAATAACTCTGGTAGTCTGATTCTGATTAAATTTGGTTGGGAATTTTGTTAAAATATGGATTAGCGACTTAGCTGAAACAGAATTAAATAAAATTTAACATTTTTGATAAATGATTGATATTTATTTTATTTCAGTGACAACTTCAATGAAATCTTCAATGCAGACAGCGAAAACTAAATCAAAAGCAAAGAAAGCTGAAGAGAGTTTATCCTATGAACCTGACCGAGTGGACAAAACACAAAATAATGCTAACATTGTTCTTGAAATAGAACCTGAGTGTGTTCAGGCTGCTCGTAAAATATCCATATCACTGTCTTCTGATCTTAAAAAGGAACAGAAGGAGTCAGACAAATATGAAGAGTTCCTGAAGAATGCCTTGTTGAATGGAGACATGAGCAATACTACAATGCCTGATATCTCAGCCTTACCACCCTGGAGTGTGTTCGATTCTCCAGAGAAAACTGTGTCTGGTGATCATGTACTCCTTGAAAGTTTAAGTGAACCTTTAATAACAGATGAAGTTGACAAACTGAAAAAAGAAATAGATTCAAACAGAAGAGCTAGTGATTTGTTTGAAAGTCGGTTAAAACAATGGTTAGATAGTCCTGTATGATGTGTTCAACTTCTTTATGAACTCATAGGGGCATTGTTATTTATGTTTGTGAACCAGAATATTGACTGAATCATACAGCTGGTTTGATAATTAATGATAATGTAAACTTTTGGTAAAGGACTGAAAATTTATTGTGTTTCATTTATCAAAATCATGTTGTTTATACAATAGTGCTATAGCAAAATACAATTTATTCTGTTATTCATTTATTGCAGCAGAACCAAAGAACAAGGGTTAGTTATGCCCCAAATATGACTAAAATAAGTTAAATGATGATGATCATGTTGGTGTTAATAATTCATAATATTATGAACACTTTGTTTAAAATTATACAAAAAACAAATTGTGTCTAGAACATGGCCATGATCACAAATTTCAAGGAAAACTCAAGAGTTAATTGGTTTTGTATCTACCCTGCATCTTTGGACCAACTTAAATATATATTTGGTAAAGCTATATATATCTTTCTGTTAAATATAATATTTGTTGATCCAAATTTAAAGTTGCTGGTATGCCGTCTAAAAAGCAATTATCATGAAAATCTGTGAAAATTAAATTTTGACCCTTTATGGAATCATCCAATTATGTAAGCCATATTGATTTGTTTTAATAAACTATAGATATTTATCATTGGTTTGTTGTACCTAGAGACAAGATCTTCTAATATTAAAAGTTCAAGAACAGAAAAAAGGTCTTACTTGCCCAACTCCTATATAGGTCATCCGACCCAATGTGGTATGTGAGCTTTTGCCATGACTTGGCATCAATTGTCTAAGGAATTCTTGAACACGTTACATATCCATTTTCTTTTAAATCCAATATAACCAAACTTTGCAGAAATGATGTATGGGAGGTCTTTTACAAATGATCCTCATTTGATTGAATTTGGATGAAAAATATTGGTGTCAGAAGTAATCTTTGATTCTTATTGGTCAATTTTCAAAATTCTTTTCCCTGAAATTACAATGCATAATATTTTCAAAACTTCAGAACATTAATGATTGGAAGACCCTTTGGAAAATATACTCATTTAATGTTGATTGGGTGGCAAATAAGGCAGCATTGGTCCCTTACAACCCTATGAAAAAATTACATTTTCATCTCTTATTTTGATACATTTGTACTACTTGACCAAGTTTAACCAAATTTGGGAGGAATTATTTATGGAAGGTCCTCCATTTAATGATTCACATTTTATCACATATTGAAAGAAAATCATATCCACCAGAAAATATCTTGCAATCTATACTAATGAGTCATTAGTGAAAGGAAGAACTTGTTCATTCTCTTTTTCTTATGATATGACTTCAAACATTCAAAAACCTTGGGATACCTAGCAACATGAAAAAAACCAAAATGTGGTATTCAATATGTAGGAGGAGCAGAACATAAGTTTTTCAGACAGACACAAACAACAACTATACTGCTTCCACTTACCTAACAAAAGTTTAAAACATTTCAGAAACAACCAGGATAATCACATGAACATTATGAAGATTCAGGTAAAAGTTGCGAGCTGTCTTGGATTAGACGACTACAGACTGCATATCCTCTTGGTCTAGATATATCATGGAACATGGGAACATTGAAAACTTTATTGATATCTTGAATATTGATGATTAAAAAACAAAATAATGGTAAGCATATGAAATGCTATAAACCATTGTAAACAGTCAACATCATACTAATTTACACTGAAAGATCTCTTATCTATATTCAAGAAAAATGTTAGGTATCAACTATTATGCAAACTAAGTGAAATACCAATTAGTTAATTCCTTAAAGTTTTCAAAGAGTAGTACTACATGTCTATTGTTTTTTAGTCCACTCTATGGGTGTACGTACATCATCAGAGCTATTTGTCACCATAGGCTCCCTGTTCCCTCGTATTGATAAACCTGAAGATGATAAAAGCCACAAACAGAGAGATTGTTTTTTCAACTCATTGAATATGACACTGTCATAACAATACTTACATCTCCTTATTTTGATAACGTAGAACCACCCATTATTTCATATACTTCAAATATATGTCAGCTACATCACATGCCTGTATAGAAAATGGTTGTTCTTCAACATGAGACTGAAACAGAAGATTAAATACTATCTCTATAGCCATGTAATAATTACAGCGATCTCAACATTCTTCAATGTTGAGAAGTTATAAATTTTCTGCAATAAAGGACCAAAATATTTTCCATCATCTGAAATAAATTGGAAAGTGTTTTGCCATGTAATTAAAGATGTTCTTTCATTCTTATACAAAATATGTTATCACTAGGAAAATATTGATAAAATTCAATGGGTTCTTATTTCAATAAATGCTTGAATATGGTAGATATTCACTTATCACATTTGGAAAATAATTTAAAAATTACTAAAATGGCCATTATTATGTCCATTTCTAGGAAAAAAATAAATTTCAATATAAAAATAAGGAGATATGGTATGATTGTCAATGAGACAGACAATTCTCCAACAGAGTCAAAATGATGTGGATGTACGCAACTAAAGGTCACTGTACAACCTTCTTTCAAGATCTGTGACAGCATTTTGTGTTTGTACAGGCTGACAAAGCAGCAAACAATGCAGTAGTAATGTGACCTTAATAATACACTGAAGTTCTAAAGATTGAAACATTTTTAAATGCCCTTTGAAGACCAGTTGTATTATGGTACAATGTATACCATAGTAAGTTTGTCCGTCCATATGCATCCTTCTGTAAACACTTTGTAAGATAACTCTTTGATTAACCTATTCTCATGTAATTTTAACACAACATTAGTACTGAAGAAGAAAGCTCCCTTTCCATTTTGATTTTTATACGACCGCAAAAAATTTTTGCGGTCGTATATTGGTATGACGTTGGCGTCGTCGTCGTTGTTGTCCGAAGACACATTGGTTTTCGCACTATAACTTTAGTTTAAGTGAATGGATCTCTATGAAATTTTACCATAAGGTTAAATACCACAAAAGGAAGGTTGGGATTGATTTTGGGGGTTATGGTACCAACAGTTAAGGAATTATGGGACAAAAATAAGCATTTTCTAGTTTCCAGACAATAACTTGTGGATTGGTGTATGGATCTCTCTGAAATTATACCACAAGTTTCCATACCACAAAGGGATGGTTAGGATTTGCTTTGGGGGGTTATGGCTCAAACCGTTTAGGAATTAGGGGCAAAAAAGGGGGGAAAAACAAGGTTGTCCTGGTTAATGGACAAATACTTTAGTACAAAACATAATTTAAAGCAGTGTAAGGGAGATAAATCAAATACATCATTTGAATTACCTCCCTTACACTGCTTTTAAATTATGTATAAAGTAATGGTTAATGAACAATTAAGACAATTTAAAACAGTGTAAGGGAGGTAATCCAAATACAACGTTTTGATTACTTCCCTTACACTGCTTTTAAATTATGTGTAAAGAAATGCATATTTATAAAGGAATTTTTTGGAGGAAAAAGGGGGGGGGGGGGGGGAGGGGGTTAAAAAGAAATTGTTGGGGTTAATTTTTTCTCATTTCAGATTTCAGAAATTAAAAAGAATTATTCTTCCAATACTATTTTTTTTTCAAGTTTCAAATATTGAAAAATTTCAAGAAGTAATCTTTAATTGCACAGTATGGCGCATTAGATTTGTAAAATCTTTGACCACATTTATTTATTTGTTATGCCAAATCATACTGTGTATTTAGATTTTTAATTTTGGGTCCAGTTTTCAAATTGGTCTACATTAAGGTCCTAAGGGTCCAAAATTAAACTTAGTTTGATTTTAACAAAAATTGAATATATGGGGTTCTTTGATGTGCTGAATCTAAACATGTATTTAGATTTTTTATTTTGGGCCCAGTTTTCAAGTTGGTCCAAATTGGGGTCCAAAATTAAACTTTGTTTGATTTCAACAAAAATTGAATATATGGGGTTCTTTAATATGCTGAATCTCACCATGTCTTTAGATTTTTTTGTTTGTGGGTATCAAATTGGTTCATATTGAGGTCAAAAGGGTCCAAAATTAAACTTTGTTTGATTTCATCAAAAATTGAATTATTGGGGTTCTTTGATATGCCAAATCTAACCGTGTATTTAGATTTTTAATTTTGGGTCCCGTTTTCAAATTGGTCTACATTAAGGTTCAAAGGGTCCAAAATTAAACTTAGTTTGATTTTAACAAAAATTGAATTCTTGTGGTTCTTTGATATGCTGAATCTAAACATGTGTTTAGATTTTTTATTATGGGCCCAGTTTTCAAGTTGGTCCAAGTTGGGGTCCAAAATTAAACTTTGTTTGATTTCAACAAAAATTGAATATATGGGGTTCTTTGATATGCTGAATCTAACCATGTATTTTGATTTTTGGGCCCCGTTATCAAATTGGTCCACATTGAGGTCAAAAGGGTCCAAAATTAAACTTTGTTTGATTTCATCAAAAATTGAATTCTTTAGATTCTTTGATATGCTGAATCTATTCTAACCATTTGTTTAGATTTTAGATATTGGACCATAATAGGTAAATTAAAAAATTTTAAGTTCTTAGACCACATTCATTCTGTGTCAGAAACCTATGCAGTGTCAAATATTTAATCACAATCCAAAGTCAGAGCTGTATCAAGCTTGAATGTTGTGTCCATACTTGCCCCAACTGTTCAGGGTTCGACCTCTGCGGTCGTATCAAGCTGCGCCCAGCGAAGCATTTTATTTTTAAATATCCCACGCTAACTCAAGTATGCCTGGATTGATTTCCTCAATAACTGTATTGTTCAAATTTATAAAAGAGTAAGTTTGGTAAGGACCATATTTGGCCCCAATTATGTTGTTTTTATGCCCCCGCTGTAGCGGAGGGGACATTAAGTTTTACCCTTGTCCTTCTGTACGTCCGTCCGTATGTCCCGAAATTGGTTTCCGTTTTCTAACTTTAGTTTGCCTCAACCAAATGTTATGAAACTTATACACAGTGCTTATTACCACAAATCAAAGTATTTGAATTTGGGTGGTGTCACTTTTACCTTTCTAGAGTTATGACCCTTTACAAATGGAAAAATTGCTGAATTTTTTGTTTCCTTTCTCTAACTTGAGTTTGCCTCAACCAAATGTTATGAATCTTATATACAATGCTTATTACCACAAAACACAGATCAAGTTTGAATTTTGGTGGCATCACTTTTAACATTCTAGAGTTATGCTCCTTTACAAATGGAAAAATTGCTGAATTTTCCGTTTCCATTCCATAACTTGAGTTTGCCTCAACCAAATGTTATGAAACTTATACACACTGCTTATTACCACAAAACTCAGATCAAGTACGAATTTGGGTAGCGTCACTTTCTTGAGTTATGTCCCTTTATAACATTATGCTAGAGGGGGCATCATCTGTGTCCCATGGACACATTCCCCATTTTATTTTTTAAGTTGATGAAAAGACATGTAAGAAAGTTAAATAGAACTATTTTTGTCAAAGTTTTATTTTGAAGCATTGATTTTTTAAATCCTAAAAAGCCAAAAAAAAATAGAAGTTTTGGTGAAATTTGACAAAAAAGCATGGATTTCAAACAAAATGACATAATATCTATCTTGTCATTGTATAAGCTATGATTCATTGTGATATTAGTCAATAAACTTGAAATTGTAGCTAGAAATAGAGGCCATTTTAGGGCCTTATCAAACATAAAAAAAATAGTTTTCAGATTTAAGTAAATTTCATATGTTGTACCATAACTTGAATTTGTTTGGATTGAAATTACTGGAAACTTTACATAATTGTTGGAACAATATAACAAACCAACAAAAAAAATTGATATGTCATTCCCGGCAGAGTTATGGAACTTTGAATCTGACAGTCAACAGGCAAAAAGCAAAAAGCATATTTTAATGTCATGCACTAGCACTAGAATGTTTGAACAAACTTAACACTGTTGTTGGGATTAGTGAATGAAGCCTTGCTTTCGATTTTGAAAATTATCTGGTTTGTCATTCCAGAGTTCTCAGACTTTTTAATGTGTTATGCAATATATATATGGCACTGGCTACGGTTACATAATTCGTAATTAATCAGTTCCTTACACAACCCTGCATTCCGGCAATTAGTCTCCAATGTAACAATAACTTTTTTATTATTGTTACATTTGAGTGTAACCGTAGCCAGTGCCTAACCATATATCTATATGTTACATCCCCATGCAAGTTTTTCTGCAGAGACATTTAATAATTTTTCTTCCGATTAAATGCCTCCTAAATATCCTATTTTATTCTTGCAACAATTTCAATATGTACAGTGAGGATGTATCATGCGCTCTTGCTGCAGCTGATTATTTTCTAAATTCAAGGCTGCTTGTAGAGTCAAAGATAAGACAATTATATTCATTACCACAGCTCAAGGCCTCTGAATGTTTGAGGTTCCTTACTATGTATTGATCACATAAACTACACACAAGAACGTCAAAGTTCGTTTCATCTGGGCTTCTTGTAAGTGTTCTACGACTAATAATATGTTTGTCCTTTTATCGAGTTCCCTGCCTACTATAACAGAATTCATTAAATTTTGTAAGGGAGCATATGAAAACAAAGGAACCATATATTTTGGGGTTATAAAAGACTCTTTGAATGTTTTAGATAAATTAAGTGTTTTTATTGTTCTTTTGGTAATTGACTTTTCGACATTCAACACCTTATCTTCCACACACTCATATCACAAAGAAGTTTTCTTCCCTAATCAAATGGTCCTTTATGTTTGTAAATATATTTGCTGCAACTCATATATTAAAGCCTTTTTTTGCAATGGAAAAGATGACTATGCCAGAACTGATGAGATGATTTAAGTCGATAGTATTCCTCTTGACAACATCTATGTATGTTTCAGTAATAAAGTTTATCAACAGTTTGTAGTCATTCCTAATGACATATGAGCACCACTTGCACCCCTTTAATAGCAGACATGTTCCTGCATGGTTATTGCCCACAGTTTATGGCCAAACTCAGTAAAGGTCTGTCTACTATATTCCATTTAATAGAAAGATTTGATAACACTGTTACCTTTGTGATAGTTTGGCTTTAAATAATGACGAAATCTCTTTATACTGCAGAAATATACCCAGGGAACTATAACTTTAAATAAGTCTATTATGAACAGATTAAAATATTTGTATACCCCCGCCGCAGCGGAGGGGGCATTAAGTATTACCATTGTCTATTTGTACGTCCGTCCGTACGTACGTCCCAAAATTAGTTTCCATTCTCTAACTTTAGTTTGCTCACCTAAATGTTATGAAACTTATATACACAATGCTTATTACCACAAAACATTCTACGATGGAAACTTTATGCTCAAATTTATGATAAAGAACTATTTTTCATTCCCTTTTTTTTCCCCTTTTTTTATCTAACCTGGCCTAAAGGACCATTGAGCGTTTACCACCACTTGGCGTCTGTTATCGTCGTCCGTCTGTCGTCCATCCGTCGTCATTAACTTTAAAAAATCTCTGAAACTATTGGGTTAAATGTTACCAAAGTTTACCTGAATGTTCCTTGTGGTATCTCATTTAAAAATTGTATCCGGGAGTTGATCCATCAACAAACATGGCCCCTGTTGCTAAGAATAGGGTAAACTGCAGTTTCGGCTTATATCTCAAAAACTAAGCAGTTGGAGCAAAACTGGCATGAGCCGTTGAAAAAAGGCCAGCAAGTCGAGGTCTATATCCTATATATTTTCAGAAAAATTGGACTTCCCATTTTGGAGTTAATGTCCCTAAAATGTCAATTGTTTGGAAATTTCACATGTTTGGTTTATATCTAAAAATAACTAAAACAGTCAGAACTGACATGGGTAAAAATTAGCAGTTCAAATTCCATCTCCTGTGTTATTTTCAGGAATGTAGGACAACTAAAAACAGAAAACTAACGAAAATATAAACTTCTTAGAGGTGTGATTTCCCCCAGAATGATGATTGTTACCCATTTTTTGTATTTTTGTCCCAAATCTAAAGAAGATAGATAAACACAATAAGATCTACTAATAAGTTAACAAGGCAAATTTGTCCGATTCCTTAATGGGTTTATTGCCCTTACTTTAAATGACGATTTTTAAGTAATAATTATAATTTTGCCAATTAGTGTTGTAATTCAGTGGTTAATTGTCGTTTGTTACTGTACATCATATTTGTTTTTCGTTTGTTGTTTGCACATAAATCAGACAGTTAGTCTTCTTGTTTGAATTGTTTTACAGTTTGTAATGTATATCATGTCGAGGCCTTTTATAGCTTGCTATTTGGTATGAGTTTTTCTCATTATTGAAGGCAGTATGGCGACCTATAGTTCAGTACTAACATCTAAGTCATTTGGTCTCTAGCGGATAGTTGTCTCATTGGCAATCATACCATATCTCCTATTGGTATGGCAATTTCAGCTATATGACGTATTATAATTGATTTCACGTGGAATGATACTACCTCTCACTAGACAATTTCTGCCGATGTTTTGTGTTTGAGGTTTTTTACTTTCACAGATTCAAAATGTGGATAGTATATTATATTTTTTATTTCGAAAATCTGTAAATATAAGCATTGAAAGCTGCGTTTTCAAAATTCATTCATAATTAAAAAAAAACAAGTGACCATCACATTTTTAGCATGTGATTGTCACTTGCTTTCATTTCATATGGATAAATTAAAAAAAACAGCATTCAATTCTGTAATGTTAATTTACTTTCCATTGTGGTGATGATCATTGGGTATTTCTAATCTGGTTAATGATGTGTACATTTCTCACTTTGTGCCGATATGGGCTTCTCAGATTTCAATGAACTTTTATTAGTAACTTACTTTTCAGCAGGCATAAATTTTCGATCTATCTTATATAGTTCTTTAGGTATTAGACAAAAACGCAAACAAAACGACAAAAACCGTCATGAAAGGACAATAACTCTATTAAGGAGTCGTCTGACGATTTCGACAATATTGACTTATTTGTAGATCTTGTCTTGCTAATCATGTTTGCTTATTTAAGTTTTGATCTATCTATTATAGTTTTGTTAGAAATTAGAAAAAAGACAAAAATCGTCATCAAAGGGCAATTACTCCAAAAAGGAACATCAGACGATTTTTACGATGTTGATTTACTTGTTGATCTTTTCTTGCTGATAATTTTTATTTATCTAAGTTTCGATCTATCTATTATATATTTATATTTGTTTCAGATAAAAAGCAAAAACACCAAAAAAATGAGAAAACTCATCATTGAAGTGCAATAACTCCAAAAAGGAGCGACTGACGATTTTGATCTCGTTGACTTTATATTTGTAGATCTTACAGATAATGTTTGCCATTTAAAGCTTCTCCCTCAAAGACAAAAAATGAAAAAAAATGGTAAAATTCGTCATCTAAGGACAATAACTCCTATAAGAATTCATCTGACAGTTATGATGTTAACATGGTTAACAGCTTAACGGACAATTGGTTTTCAAGATAACAGACAAAACTTGCATATTATCCTTATGTTCTATTTTTAGCCATGTCGGACATGTAGGTTAGCAGGCGGGTCATCGGACATAAGTTTTAAAGGCTAACGTCACGGTACCCAAATTGCACCGAGTACCCAAATTACACCTATCTAATGAAAATAGCAGAGGAAATCTTACAAGTTTTCCTAGAGACTAAACAATTTGTATTTTTATGATTTGACACTTTGCACGTCTTTCAACATAGGTATATATATTTAAATATACACAAAAAATTCACAGTATATATAAACAGATGAAGTGTTCACTGGAAAAAGGAAAATCAGAGACATATAATACAATTATAATACAATTGTATTATATGTCTCTGGTAAAATGTACGGAAACGTCGCCATGCGACGTCCACAAAAAGTCACCTTTTAAAAATTATATTAGCAAATAAAATATGTTACAAGCATTCATTTCTTAAAAAATGAATAGTAAGCATGGACTAATGTCAAATTGTTCTAAATATTTAAAGAAATAAAACAAAATATCTGTTATTCG
This sequence comes from Mytilus californianus, assembly GCF_021869535.1. Classification (NCBI taxonomy): domain Eukaryota; kingdom Metazoa; phylum Mollusca; class Bivalvia; order Mytilida; family Mytilidae; genus Mytilus; species Mytilus californianus. The sequence goes on from NW_026262581.1 coordinate 4,812,777, forward strand.
ACTTTTGAGGATGTGAATTTAAGCATGGATGCAATTTGGGTACTCCTCATTACAGAATTATTGGTCGTTTGGAGGTCTGTTCAAACCCATTTTTCTATGATTCAATATGGATTCAAAATTAAATTGGTGGAACTATATAGTAAATAATAATATATCTACAAAATAAACACAGAATGGAAACTTTTGTCTAGATCATAAATAAACGTAGGTGAAAAAACTGTCAAAATAGGTGCAATTTGGGTAGCCTCACGTTTGATACCATAATGATGATTGGGCCAAGTTTGCTTGAATTTAGTCCAGTAGTTTTAGAGGAGAAGATATTTGTAAATACGGCGACGGACACTAAATTGACGAGAAAAGCTCACTTGGTCCTGTGGGCCAGGTGAGCTAAAAAGGTGGGTAATGTTAAGCGCGGGAAAATGCCTACGGAAATTGTCGAAAAACGACGATTAGGACATGTGATTGTGAAAGCGAAAGTAGAACACGCGAGAGACCGCACGAGTCGGGGAAAACTTACTGTTCACAGAAACCCAAAGGCACAGTAGATTGTCCCTGTTTGGTTTTTAATTATTGTATGTAGTTGTTGCTTGTGTCATATAAAAATAAGTTTCCAACAATAGATGCTCATTATAAAATTTACACATAGAAGCTAAGTAAGCCTGAAAATTAAATACTAGATAAATATGTATGTGTTTACTGTCACAAGTTCCACAAATTAGGGTCAGTACTTTTCCACTATCAATCTTATACACTTGTCCCTGTGGCAGTCAGTGGCGTAGCTAGACTTATAATGATCTGCACGCAGAAGTTGCCGAGCGTAGAAAAAAGAATCTTTTTTCGATCTAAGATGTTTAATTCTGAAGTGAAGTATGCACAGTTGAGTGTTTTGCTATACTAGTATATCAAATCAAAGACCTAAAACTGACTAAAAAATTCTAAAAACTTTGCAATGCTCGCCAATTTATTATGCTTCAAAGAAAGAAAGGGCTAGTGAACTGGATCATCTCATGACATATATGTTAACATACGAAAACAAAGCAATTCAAACAATCAATTTTTAATTTGGTGATATATGAATGTGACGTTCGTATGTAAGACCGTATGTAAGACTGAAGTTAACAACCGAGGTCCTTTAGGAGAGTAACATTTTCATTTGCCTAGCATTGTTAAACGTGTTAACTTCTTTTAATAGTGTCAATGTCAAAATCAGAAAGAACGTGCAGCAGTGCAAGTGAAGAAAGTCTTTCTTGTCCCATGGTCGATCTCAGATACGTTTTTACGCGTTTCAGAGCGTTGAAAGAGCGTTCAGCAGTAGAGGTTGAGGGTGGCATGGTGAGAAGTATTTTCAGAATACAGAATACATTTGGGCAAAGTTCTTTCGGCGTCATCTTCAATGTTGCACAGAGATGGTCTGGTTTCTTAGATGGATAAATATCCCATCGCGCAACCCACCTTTTAATTTTGAGAAGAAACTGATCTTTTGATTGAAGATCGGACTCGTAGGCGTGAAATATGCGAATTTGATGGTCCCGATTCAAACTTTTCAGATTGTTTGGAAGAAGCATCTGGGCAAGAAAACGTTCTTCTGAACTGACAAGACGATCTCGTAGTTCGTTTAGTAGATGGTCTAAAAATAGTATATACCCATGTACGCACAACAAAACTGAACTGATAGAAAACACGGAAACCTTTCTGACAAGTTGAAAAACCTATATATATAAAGTGACAGTCAAACGCACTCTTTCTTTTTTTTGACTGCTATGATTTTTTAATTATGATTTTTTTTGGGGCCATTTCGTTTGTGCACGCAAGTGTGCGTTGCGTCAATGGTAGCTACGCCACTGGCAGTCAAACTTTACCATCCTCAATCCTGGTTCAGTGGTTGACAAGCTTGGCAGAACTTTCCTATTCGATATTTTAAATAATGAAAATTATGAAATTTTTGCATGCTATTTATTAGTCCAAATAATTATTTGGACTAGCTATATAGAATGTAAAAATGACCAACATATATCACATAAGAGGAAGAGATTTACAATTTCTATACTAATTAAAATTGGGTTAAGAAAAAAAGTCTAGGAAAGGTCTTTTAAACATTGTGAGAATTCTTATTGCATTTTTTGTTAGCATGGATCAATGGACAAAAATGTGAAATAAATCAATGTGATTTCAGAAATAAGTATTCAAATAATGCAATTGGTATTAAAATGTGAGTTCCAGATAATGGAAGTTCTAAATACATGACACTAATATTTTTAGCAATGATAAAACATAGCTAAAATTTATGAACTTACAGTAAATAAACAAAACTATTTATCCTGTAGCAGGAACAAAAAATACTAAAATGATGTGAACCAGAATGTTGATATTTTTACTTGGTACTGTACTTTAGATACAATGTACTATCATGACTATGATTTACATCAGAATATCAAAACACATGACAGAGTGTGTATGTACGTAGTCCGTTGTGTTTGCTTGCATCCCCTTGTTTGATTAATTCTTATAAAGAGATGAAGCTGTGTCCAGTTAGGAAATTAAAGTACTATACAAACAAGAAAAAATTATATTAAGTCTAAAGATTTGTTCCACCATGCTGATATGAAATATATAAATATCAACTTTATTTTACTCTTTATAATTCTTGACTGTTAGTAAATAAGTCCTATAGCATCTTTTGAGTTACTTCCCTTAGATTAAGAAACAAACATTTCTGAAATGTAATTTCAAATATCCATGATATATTTGTCACCTGGCAGGTGTTAACACCAACAATCAATCCATTTCATACTACAATGAGAGAATCCCCCCCCCCCTGGCAAAAAAACTTGTAATAAAAAAATCTATATTTCAGAAAAGATATAGTTTGTCTTATATATTAGTGCATTTCCTGATTTCTTGACGAAGAATGTGCTGCATAAATTTGAAATTAGTTACCAGTAAATGATAACCTTTTCTAATTCAAAAGATACATAGTGCTGTTCTTTATTGACCTACAGAAATTAGGGACCAAAAGAATGAAAAATATAATGAAATTCCAATTTATATGGTCATGTAATCTAAAACTAGTAATTCTATAACATTTTCCCCAAGTCTTTTCCAGGCTGCCTTGCTTTACTTAAAATTTTCTCACCATTTGATAAACTATAGTCTAAACTGTATTCTGGCTTTCTTTTCAATAAAAAGTGTTAAAGTGTTGGCATGCACTAAAATTACAGAATTCTTGAATTGACACAGTTCAGTGATAATTCAATATGCTGAGAAAAATTTCCTGTCTTTAAATTGAAAATTATGTAACAGATAATAAAGGAATAAATAATATACTGATAAGAGTTTCTCTTTAAGTTTTTAAGCCCTTTGAAGGACTTTTAGTTAATCTACACTTTAGTATACACTCTTAACCTTTAATATACACTCTTAACCTATTCACCTCAATGACAAAGTTCCTAAAAAGATTTACATATATTATTGGTAAAGTTATTTTTTCCTTTTACGTTAATTCACCAATATATAAACTATTAAAGATAAAAGCAACAAGCATATAGTATAGGACCTATAATTACTTACAATCTCACCAATTGGTCAATGGTGGATAGTTGTCTCATTGGCAATCATACCATATTTTATTTCACACAATACCAGGAAAAAAATATCTGAAAAAAATAACAAGGAGTTGAGTTGCAGAATGAAACAAGATTGAAGCTACTGTATATTCAGAAATAAATGTGTGCATTTATTTTTGTGATTTTTGAAGAATGGACAAAAATGCAAGATTAATTATTGCTTTTTCAGGAAAATCTGAAAATAGATATATGTATCCTGCTATCAGAATGCAAGTTTGTATTATTGCAAATCTCAGCCAGTCGCATTATTCGCATTTATAAAAACATCGCAATATTTTCTGGATTTACAGTATATCAAAAACAACCTACATTTACACCAAGATGTTGTTAAATGAAAGTGGATACCCTTCATATCATGCTTTTCAATAACATGGTAAAATTGCTGAATGACCCCCCTCCTAAATTATTATTGAAAACTATCATTCTGCATTGACAAAAATATCTTGGTGTAAATTAGATACACCAAATCGGGCGTTACTCATAGGTGTATCTAATACATATATATTAACAGCTTATTATTTCATGATACTAGAATTCTTGCAATTTGGCAAGTGTTAAGAACTAAGTAATTTAATAAGATTTTATTTTCTAGTAGATATGATTGCATACCAGCCTCCACCCATTATATTGTCATGAAAGTATATTACTTTTCAGTATGGCTAATTTGATACAATTCTACTGCCTTCAATTATTGCCTATCAGATATTAAATCTTAAAAACTTAGAATGTATTCTAGATATCTGGTTAATATATTTTTCTTTGATAAATGATATTGTCTGTGTACATGGTGTAATAGTAGCTTTAGATTATATTTCAAGTTCAAACAAATTGATAGTCGATACTGAATAATAAAGAAGAACAAATATGATGTTGACGTCATTGAGACAATAGTAATTTAAATGCCACAGTCCAACAAACCTTTAAAAAGACCATTACAATCCCCAAATTATGAAAGGTATGCATAAAATGATTGATTGATTGATTGCTGGTGGTGGTATAAGCAACAGTTTCAGTACTAATTGATTGATTGATTGCTGGTGGTGGTATAAGCAACAGTTTCAGTACTAATTGATTGATTGATTGCTGGTGGTGGTATAAGCAACAGTTTCAGTACTTATTGATTGATTGATTGCTGGTGGTGGTATAAGCAACAGTTTCAGTACTAATTGATTGATTGATTGCTGGTGGTGGTATAAGCAACAGTTTCAGTACTACTGACTATATCATGGCACCCAGACTTTATTGTTGGAGGAAGCTCAGAGAGAATAAAAGGAGATGAGGGTTATATGAGACAGCAACCCAACAAGATAGACAACTTAAAAACATCTAGTGGTCAACAATAGATATTTTTCTGCAGGTATAAAAAAATGTCAGATCATTTACAATTGACATAAGACAAACAGTTGTGAATAAACATTAGAAATTATCGGAGATCTGCAATCAAAAATTTGAAACTAAAAAAAAAAAAAAAGGTATAACAAAAGACAACCATGCACAGATAAGGTCCATGCAGAGTTAAACTAATTTTCTGGTCTCAATTTGGTTCCCTCTGTCCTTTAATTGATAAGTGGAATAACACACTTGTATATAAATGAAGATACAATGAAAATCAGTACTGAGGCACCTAACTCCAAAAATGGATTTTATTTATCAAATTTCTTTATGAAAGTTCTTTAAATCTTTTAAAATATATATGTCAGAAGACATGGAAATTCTATAGAGTCATACAATTGTCATTAATGATTCTAAAGTCACACTCCACACAGTTCTAAAACCTGTAGAAAGGTACAATCTACATTTATAATGTTGTGCCTAGAACTAGCATTGATTGAATCAGTTCTAAAACCTGTAAAAAGGTACAGTCTGCATTTATAATGTTGTGCCTAGAACTAGCATTGATTGAATCAGTTCTAAAACCTGTAGAAAGGTACAATCTGCATTTATAATGTTGTGCCTAGAACTAGCATTGATTGAATCAGTTCTAAAACCTGAAGAAAGGTACAATCTGCATTTATAATGTTGTGCCGAGAACTAGCATTGATTGAATCAGTTCTAAAACCTGTAGAAAGGTACAATCTACATTTATAATGTTGTGCCTAGAACTAGCATTGATTGAATCAGTTATAAAACCTGTAGAAAGGTACAATCTACATTTATAATGTTGTGCCTAGAACTAGCATTGATTGAATCAGTTCTAAAACCTGTAGAAAGGTACAATCTACATTTATAATGTTGTGCCTAGAACTAGCATTGATTGAATCAGTTCTAAGAACCTGTAGAAAGGTACAATCTACATTTATAATGTTGTGCCAAGAACTAGCATTGATTGAATCAGTTCTAAAACCTGTAGAAAGGTACAATCTACATTTATAATGTTGTGCCTAGAACTAGCATTGATTGAATCATTGATAAACTTTCAAGCTGAAAATAAAGAACAGATGTGAATTTAGCATCAATGAGACTGACCCAACCATATAAAAACAATAAGGAAGACATCTGAGGGTCAACATAACATCTTAACAATAAACAAATTTAAAAAATACCTTATTTCAAGTTGTAAATTGTCTTTAAAAGTCTTTACAAAATGCTAATAGAGGTTTGATCACGAAAGTATTATATTGACTTTTTTCAATTTACTTCCATGGTTTTATAAGGTCCTAATATGGCCCCTATTTCTAGCCTAAAATTTAAAACTAGTATTAAATGGCTATTAACAAAATGTATTCCTCTTAAAACAATAACCAAATAGGAAATAGAACTTTTTTTTTTGGAAATTGACATATAGGTGCATCAAAGGAGGGGGTATGATAAAAGCCACTGAAATTACCAAAAAAATAAGAAAATTATTCAAGCCTATCAAGATTATGCAAACTTTACTGATAAATGAACAAGTTGATATAATCTTGACATTTAAGTGCAGAAAGGTCACTTATATAATCACTATGATATCATTTATAAACATGTTAAAATTGACATATTTGACCTAAAATGGCCATTTTACACATAGTTTTGGAATAAAAAAAGATATGAGCCGAGGCTTTACCCCATAGAATATTTTATGCACATACATGTAAACATCTTTGTAAAATACATCTTGCAGAAAAATATCTTTTTGGGTAAAGCCTTGTTGAACCCTGCCTAAATGTGGTTGAAATCAATAAAACTTAGTCATATCTATTTGGCCTATATGAGTTGAAAATGTTAATGCTTTATTAGAAAAGCTTGACACAAATCATTCTATTTCACTTTCTCATACGTTTATCCATCAACTTGAAACTCTTTTCATCTTAATATAAAGGAATTTATATTCAGGACCAAAAAGTGTTTTACCACATCTTCTCATGTAACAGAATGAAAAAGAAAGGATATGTTGTAATGAGTTGTTGACAGATGCAAGAGTTATATTTAGAGATGGACCAATTTGGTCACCTTTTGGGCACTTCCATATCTTGTAATTTATAAATTTAATTCTTGACACAAAAAAGATAACTTTACCAAATATCTACAATAAACATCAAATTTAAAGCACTAATAAAAATGAACAAAAAATGGCTTCTTGACTTGGAGCATGCTCATTTACATGTGGTGGACTGAAACTATCTTTTAGGATATCTGAACATGAGATGAAGCAATAGAAATATATGGAATAAGCGGATTAATAGCCAGTATTAGAAGTTAGAACTTCCCTGAAAGTCGGATGATAGTTCTATGTAGTTTGTGGTTAGAGATATATATATGTATGATACAAAAAGATCTCCATATGACCAACAATTTGAAAATTACTTTTTGTTATTGTAGATTAAAGAGCTGAGTTTTGCAAAAGTAAAACAACAGAAGAAATGTTGGAATATGTATAACCAGTGAGTATCAAGTTTGACAGATATTTGTTCATATGGCTTGGTTTTATAGTCAGTAGATTGTTTATAGATCGACTACTTATTAGAGCCCCGCCGAATGGCGGACGCCCAATAGTGATCAGTCTGTCCGTCCGTTCGTCCGTCCGTCCATCCGTACGAAACAAATTGTGTCTGCTCTATATCTAGAGAACTGTTATGATTTCAAAGTTTATACTTGACATGTATATTAACCAACACCAGAGGGGGTGTCATAATGTATGTACAACTTCCTAGGTCAAAGGTCAAGGTCAAAAACTTTGGTTTTAGTTGACAACCCCATGTCCTATGGTAAAGATCATGTCCGCTCTATATCTTGAGAACCGTTATGATTTCAAAGTTTATACTTGATATGTATATAAACCAACACCAGAGGGTGTGTCATAATATATGTACAACTTCCTAGGTCAAAGGTCAAGGTCAAAAACTTTGGTTTTATTTGACAACTCCATGTCCTATGGTAAAGATCGTGTCCGCTCTATATCTTGAGAACCGTTATGATTTCAAAGTTTATACTTGATATGTATATAAACCAATACCAGAGGGTGTGTCATAATTTATGTACAACTTCCTAGGTCAAAGGTCAAGGTCAAAAAGTTTGGTTTTAGTTGACAAACCCATGTCCAATGATAAAGATACAAGATTTTTTACCACACATTATTCACAGTGGGGCCCACAGAGATGGCTCCCATCTCAATGATATCTAGTTGTTACCTCTATGGTACTGCCATGTCTGTTTTGCCTTTGCATCTTTTTTTAAAGAACATCCACTTTTGCAACCTTTTCATCAAGACAGTTGTCAGATCCAAGTAAAAAGTAGACAGTAACTTTTTCACACAGGTGCTGTGAAACTTCTTTGATATGCAACCAAGCTTATGGCTCAATACCACTTACTTTTATACGTGGGTATGACCTACATTGACATGCTTTTCTTATAGTTGCTGAAATCAGTTTTCTTGGTGAGGACACCAGAATACTTTTTATTTTTAAACTCCATGACCTTCAGAAAACTAACATAAATTTTGGCCACATGCTGCAGAGTAATTATGCATGCCTGGGTGTGTAATGATGCAAGGTAATTATGCATGCCTGGGACTGGGTGTGTAAAAGATGTGAAGGAATAAAACAGATACTATCAAAGATGTGCCATGACTTAAGACTACCACCGAAGAAATTCCTGTTTTGGGATGGGCACATGAACATGTGGCAGGGTTTATAACATTTAAGTAATGTTTGTCATCATTTTTTGTACAGAAAAAAAGGACCAGTTTCAATTATTTATAGTAGAATGATAAAAAGGCCCTTGATATCCATATCTGTATCTGTGTAAAAATTAAAAACATAGTAAAACTTATTTTTCTCCACAACTGAGAATTAGAACAGTAATAAAAGAAAAATTTCACTCGCATGTAAATAGGATGGAAATGTAGGTACTTTTACAAAATGTATATAGATCTAAGACATGAACTTATGTGAAGCAGTGAAGCATACAATATCTTACTATATGGCATGGTTTTTGCTCATTGTTAAAGGTTGTACAGTGACCTATAATTGCTTATATCTATGTTTTTTGGTCTCTGATAGATAGTTGTTTCATTGGCAATAATATCACATCTTCTTATTTTATACTGAAGGTCAAAATGAAACTATTTTTGTGGATTTTAATTGGTAAGGGTTAACTGCAAATTTAAGTGTTCAACAAAACACAAATTAAGAATTAGAAATGTGTGCAGAATTTACCATACACAAAATCAATTTTTGCTCAATCCATGATGTATGTTGACCACCAAAATAAATGAATCTACAGTATAAGACAGAGAAACTTTAACCTAATCAATATAAGTGAAGTGTGAAGTATGGGTCTGTATAAAACCTTCATTTTACAGCAAATATTCTACCAAAATAAATCTTCTCCCTACATTACTGGTATATGGCTAAATATCATTTAGTTTCTGAAAATTGTCTTTTGACACTGACAAGAACATGGATGATTTGATTATCTAATACCCCCTCCACTTCCAACTATTTAGTCTTAAGCAATTGACCATGTCCTTGTAATGATTGAAGTTAACCTTGTTTGTCCCTCACAGTAATGCTGTCAACCCACTTTCTCCGACAATTTTTATATGAATGAACAAATAGATTATCCTTCAGTGAAATTGTGTTCCCCTTATGTGTCCTCGGTGATGATATATTGTATCATAATTGAAGTAGACATCCCATTTGTTGTTATTACAATTTACACCTAATTTAACTTGTTTTCTACCTATTAAATATATATAAAGATGAAATTTTATCCAATACACAAAAAAGGAAACCAACATTATTGAAAGGTGAGTAGTTCATCATTATTTCATGCCCTACGGTCATATCAAATTTGAAGATACAAAAAGTCAGTAATTACTACTCCACCTCTTTGGCTACTTATTGTTCTTCATATTATGGTTATTAGTAATATTGTTGTTATTTGTGGTTTTGACAAGATTATTGAAGGTGCCATAAACAAAATTTAAGTTAGAGTGACCACTCGTGTCATCCACAGTATTGTACACTTTAATTTGACTTGATAAAATTATTTTATAATCAGATATGTGGTTTACCTGTTGAGCATTAAAATAAGTTCATGGATTGACATTCTTGAGTAAGGGTTTTCCATATTATTTCAAGCTGAAGTCTCATACTTGAAGAATATTGTTCCACATTAGACGAGCTGGATTCAAATGCTAGAGTTTATGAAATAAGAGTTCCTTCATAATATATATTAGTTCCAAATTGAATAATATTCTAGAATATTATTTCCGCTAGAACAAATATTACAGTATTTGTAACGGAATAAATGGTATAGAATTTGTGTTCCAACAGGAACAGATGTTATGGCATTATTTATATAAACAAAGTTTCCATGGGAACTTCTGTTAGGTGGAACAATTATACATTGTCAGAGTAAGGTTGTTTAACATTGTAAATTGAGGGGTAAAAAAAAATTTGAAGGATAGGAAGACTTGAGTACATGTACTTAGGTTTAACAGGGACAAAAAATACAGCAAGTAAATACAAAGAGATGTTTTGGGGATTTACAAAGAATATGAGCCCAGTATATAAAAGTATGTTCAGATGAGCAATGATTTACTTCAGTTTTGAAACAATTTTTTATTTAAGATTTAATTGAAAAAGGGTGTTCCTGTGGAGATTTTCATTCTTTTGCACTCAACGAATTCATGAATTTGGAGTTGTTGCTATATTAGTGTTAACAACTTTTTAAAGTTTGTGATTAGGTCAGTCTACGGGGAACCATTAATGGTATGTCATTGATGTTTGGTATGCAGTTAAAGAAGCATTGGGACATTGGAATCAGGAGCTGTTAGTTATGCGTTTTCAGCATTACCCATACTTTTTATTAAGCATTGTCACATCTCATTTCTATGGAGATTATTGGGCCCCGCCCACTCATTCTGACATGGTCTATTGACTTTGAAACTTTTGCTTAGTTTAGATGATTAGGACAGTTTGAGGGAACCCCTAATGGTACATTGTACAAGTCAATTATATAAGACTCTAGATGTTTTGCATAGTTTACACATGTTGCCATTTTAATATCAAAATTACACACAAGCGAGACATATCTCTGTGTCCACAGTTTATTAGTATGTATCATATCTTTACAGGACCATACATATTTTATTGCTCTTTATCTGCGAAGTTCTGATTTTTGTCTGGCCTTCTAAGAATTTCTATCTGACAGTGGCAGCATCGGCGGCAGTGATGTAAACTTTTTGTATAAAGCTTTATATTTCAGAAGTTAGAAGACCTGAATGCTCCATACCTTGTATGATTGCAGATACCTTATGTTATAAAGTTTCCGTCTGTCATTTGTCCATTGTCCTTGACCTCATTTTCATGGTTCAGGAACGGCTTGAAAAACAATTATAGTTTTTTGTCAGGTGAATTTCTAACCTATTATGAGTAATAGGAAAACTTTTTTTGGTATATAGGCTCCTTGCCACATCTACATGTCCGTTAGACCCAGTTCACCTGACCGTGACCTCATTGTATGGATCAGTAAAAAAGGTTAAAGTTACATGATTAGGTCCATTTCTCAAAGATGCTTTAAGAAGTAGGTCAACTATATGTGGTGTATGGAATGATTGTAAGGGGTACATGTTAGTATGGCAGGTATCATCTGACCTTGACCTCATTTTCAGTGTTCATTGGTCAGTGTTAAATTTTTCTGTTTTGGTCGGTTTTTCAAATACTTTAAGCAGTAGGTCAACTATATTTGGTGTATGGAATAATTGTAAAGTAAGCTGAACATGTCTGTTTGACAGGATTTATCTGACCTTGACCTCATTGTCATGGATCTTTAAAAATGTTAAGTTTATGTGATACTTGTAGTAAAACCTTTATCTTTAAGACTTTCAACATAAAATCAATGGTCAGTAAAACAGCCGAGACATTTCAGTGTGTGCTCTCTTGTGTTTTTTATATGACTGGATGTTTGTTTCAAAGAAGAAGCATCTTTTACTTCATTAACTGGACCAAACCAAATAATTCAGACTTTTGACAGTAAAAAAATGATTGGACAGACAAAAATAACTTGAGAACTAGAATTTTAAGATATGAGGAGTAAAAAAGGAAGGAAAAGATGACTTTGAGATGAAAAGAGTTCTGAGAGAGAAAAAATGTGTGGTAATGAGAGTCAAATGTATATAAAATAACATCCGAGTTCAAAGCCTAAAAAATAATATCCTCAAAAATATTATTGGAAAATATGAGAAAACAAGATTCCTGTAGAATTGATATGTTTTCAGTAATTATAGGTCATAAAATTGTACAAATATTTATCTTCTGAAACAAATTCTTCCAAATTATATCACTGTCAAGACCTGGAATATGAATTCATTAACCTAAAATAAGTTTTTTACAAGTAAAGTGTTGTTTTAATTAGGTTTATTGGCAAGGAACTAATATTCACTGGTTGTTTTCTGTTTGAAGTCTTTTCTAGCATAAGACAAAGATTATAATAAAAATTATGTTAATGTTATATGTTAGCATGAGACCAATAATCAGATCACTCATATATTATTGATGGTTGGTCACTAAGGTTGGTTTAATCATTTTTCAAAAGTTATTGGGTTTAGGGTCACCCATTCTGATAATTAATAGGGAAATCTGTATAAATTTGTTGTAGATTAAAAGGAGATACTAAGTAGGATAGTAACATCAGTAGAATTATACTATTACAATGGGAGTCATATTGTATCAACATTAGCCATTGAATGGATTTAAATCTGAAAATCTTACTGTGAGTTTTGGTATTAGTTCAGTACCAGAGCTAAGTTTATGTCTTCAGCATATCCATCCGACCTCAACGCCTTTCTAATGATTTTATGTGTAGAATTATGACCCAGTCACTAGGAAGCCTGCAGCCTCTGTTACAAATCCCAATTAGGGACAAACTTTTCTCAATTTTTTGTTACCTGTCAAATAATTTATTATTGAAAAATCTAAAACAATTTTTTTCAAAACTTTTATAAGGTATTTTTTAAAACCTTGCATTGAAAGACTTATTAAGAAATTTTGTATTTGAGACAAGGATAGGCTTGTTGAACATTTGCCAGAAATCAAAGTACTGTTCATCCTACAATAATTACATTACATGTATGTTTCATTATAATATGTAATTTTGATTGTCTAACAGCAATCTCGGGTCATTCTGAAATTAATCTTCGTTTCAAAATGAAATGTAACATTCATGATGACACAAGCTTCCACAATAAAGTGCACAGGTAAATAAAAGAAAAACTTGATAGAAATCATGTTTTCATGATCCTAGCAAAAAAAATGTAATTATAAGCATTGAATGCTTCTTTTAGTAATTTTATAGGGTTGTAAAAGACTGTGCGTACATTTTTAGAATGAAGCACTTGCGCTTCATACAAAACTTATTTCGGTCAATGCTTTTACACCCCAATAAATTTACAAAAAGAAGCATTCAATTCTTAAATGTTTTCCATACTTTTTAACCTAACAGTTTTTTAGCCAATGTTGCATTGGTTATCAATAATCGTTTTCTAAAGTATCTTTTTGTACAGTTGGTCAGTACTATCATGATTTAATGACAGGACCACAGGGAACTAATCTGTTGAACAGAGGTGTGTCAATAAACTAAACATAAAATAAGTAGTTAACTACCTGTCCAGGTGAGATAGAGGTAATAAAACCTGATGGACATTAATGTGTCTGATACATAAATCAATTTGTCCAACCTTCTGGTCAAGCAACTGACCATGTCCAGTTTTAGTGTATATCTATTTGATCTTTTGATAAGAGTTTTTAACCTTATATCTTTTAACCTCATAAAAATTTGTCATAAAACAGACATAATATATCATTGAGTATTTTCATAACAGGAAATGGACATCTGAATAAAGAATATGGGTTTTTTGTGGTATTTACTGTGCTTGAAATACAATGCCAGTATTTAATTTTTACAGGAACAAGTTGTAGAATGTTTTTCTTCACATGACCACAAAAAGTTTAATGATATGGTAAAGATTTTGCTATTTGACACTTTGTTTTTTCCATGAAAATCTTTAAGCAATACTGCTTGGAACCATTCATCTGTTGTAAAATTTCACTTTGTATACCTTTAAAGTTTATTGAATAATATCTGGTATCATACTTATCTATGATGCTGCCAGGTCAACAAATATGATTACTTATAGAAGACAGGCCAACAAATATGATTACTTATAGAAGACAGGCCAACACATATGATTACTTGTAGAGGACAGGCCAACAAATATGATTACTTATAGAAGACAGGCCAACAAATTTGATTACTTATAGAAGACAGGCCAACAAATATGATTACTTGTAGAGGACAGGCCAACAAATATGATTACTTATAGAAGACAGGCCAACAAATATGATTACTTATAGAAGACAGGCCAACAAATATGATTACTTATAGAAGACAGACCAACAAATATGATTACTTATAGAGGACAGGCCAACAAATATGATTACTTATAGAGGACAGGCCAACAAATATGATTACTTATAGAGGACAGGCCAACAAATATGATTACTTATAGAAGACAGGCCAACAAATATGATTACTTATAGAAGACAGGCAAACGAATATGATTACTTATAGAGGGTATCACCAACCCAGTTGTCAGTACTTTGTTGCTGGCATGAAAATACTAATATTGTTTGATTGAAATTTGCTGTTGTAAAATTTTGGAAATCATTTTAAACTAAGGAATATATCTCCCTCATGCAAAGCCCTGATTCCTAGAATGTATTTGGCTAAACTTTTGTTCTCTTTTGGTTTAATCAGCTCTTCTACGTTTTGGATTTTCAAATATTTTGGACTCGAGCATCACTGAAGAGACATTTAATGTCCAATTGCGAATCTGGTGCATTAAAATTGGTATTGTTAATGTTATTATAGAGGACAGGTAAACAAATATGATTACTAATAGAAGGACAAGTTTTACAGAGCAATTATATATGGGAAAGGTATGATGCAGAAATCTTCTCTGTAACCTGTCAAACAATTACAAACAAATATGATAGAGCAGTTCCTACTGTGACTTTGGTGCCAATAGTCCATCCAGTTTTGGCTGCTCGGGATGGTCATATATTTAAACAGGAGCTAATGGAAAATATGTAGAAATATTTTTTGGGGGACTGATAATTGATTTACTTCAGAATTATCTTAAAATATTTTGAACAATTAAAACAAAATTATATTATGAGTCATTTGTTAAACCAGGAATAAGATTTTGAAAAAAATATTTATGCTTACAAGTACAGACTTCTGTTGTTATTACATTTTGTAAATCAGGTGCAAAACTTTTGAAAGTTGTGGGAGCACAGTGGTGATGACGTAATACTTTACTATGAATGTAACTTGTCTCTGAGCAACTTGTAGATTGTGTTGATATTTTGTTTATAGATCAAATAATATTTGCAGCTATAAAAATGTTAATAAAAATGGCCTATCAACAAAAAGATTTCATAACTACTTAAACTTTGTATGTACCTTCATAACCATAAAATATAGATAATGATTAAATTGTTTTAGAAGTCAAGACTTATCTTTAAAAAAAATCTTAATTTTCTCTGTTTAATAAGAAAATTGATATTATTTTCAGATGTAAAGAATATTCTGATACTACAACAGAAAGAAATAGAAGGCCCCTAGGTAAATTTATCTTATACTACATTCTGGAATTCTTTCTGTTTCAGTAGAGAAGCAGCAATTTATTTTGACCTAATTTAGAGTTCAGTTAACACAGATCCTGTGAAAAGTTGAATATATATGACCATAGGTTAAAGTTGGGGTTCTAGTTTTTTTTTATTGGAGAATCTAGTCTTTTTGTTTCAGATATTTAGTAGTGATTGCTTTGAATTGATTTCAACATTTCTGTTGTCTTGGCTAATGTGTGCTTGTCATATAATGCAGCCACTTTTTCCTTCTTTTTGAAAAATAGTGAGTTCTGAATAATATGTTTTGTTGGGTTGCTATGCCAATAATGTTTATGGCACATGACTTTTTATTCATTAGTTGGGCAGTGTACATATGCAGTACTCTAGTTCTTTTTCAATGAGTTATTTAGGTCAAGGAACAGTAAATGGGCTATGTCATAGATATATGGTAGAAAAAAATACTTGGGCACGTTGAATACTATTTGAAATTTCAAAAAAAGAACCCATTAAACTGTTATACTTGCTAGAATATTATTGAATAAAAGTTCTTAAAATTGTTTAAAATTTTTATTTTAGAAGAATTCATTCAGTTATATTTTAGAAAATAAAAGAGATAAATGCATTAGTTTTTCAATATTTAATTCAAGTTTAACATATGTCTATTGTATGCAAAAACTTATAAAATTCTGTGTCATGACCCTTTACAATCTCATGTCTTTACAAGTATACGTCAAGCTCTAATTTACATAGCTTCTAGAAAAATTGTAAACTATTGTAAAATCAGAAATTATTGCGTGCATTTATTATTGCGATTTTTTCATTTTAGACTAAAATACGATTTTAATTTTTGCGATATTGAGAAAAATCCTGTTTAATTCATATAAAAAATTTCTAATTGCGAGTTTAAATTATTGCAATAATTTCTGAATTTACAGTAATTGAACAGTCAGTCTATCAAAGATCTGCCACCAATACAAAATTCTCTAAATCATAAAAAAAACATTAAAATAATAACAACAAACAAACACTGATTTAGGAGGGGCAAACAATTTTTAGAAGGAACCAATGGCAGTTAGATGCACATTGTTTCCCTTTCACTTGGTAATAAAACTTTCTTTGAGTTAGCCACATAGTAAATTCCTTGTTCTGATTTATGTACTGTGTAACCTTTTTATTTTGACAGTCGATCCTTTGCATGACGATCCTACTTCAACAGAAATGACACTCTAATTGTTCAAGATGTATGTCAGTTAAAGAGCTCATAAATAGATTGATTATTTAGCAGTTCATCTTTCATAAAGTTTTATTGTATAACCTATAATGTTTGATTTCATGCACTCAACCTGAAGATTTTTTAATATAATACTTGATCTTGGTTATTATATGTTTCACCGAGTATGAACTGTTATCTGATGAACTTGTAAACCGAGTTCTGAATGAATTTTGTTCTGGGTCAGACATTTATTGTCTGTCTGTTGAGTAAGGAATGTTATTTCAGTTTTAAATTTTAAATTTGTTTTTAATTGAACTTATACATTTTCATTTAAATAATTTTTACTCAAATAGTCAAAACATTTGTGATAAATGAAAGATGTGCATGAACTAATATCCAATTTTGCAACAGGCAAAAAAGTGATACTTCAGTTTCATTTTCCGCCCTGGTTTTTGTCTCATTTATAATTAAATAAATTATATAACAGGTGTAGTTTGATTGAAATCTTGAGTACCATATTAGTCATTTCTCTTTTTTTGTTGTTTGATTGTTGTTTCATATACCTGGTATTCCCAAGTTTCATATCTATTCATGGTACACATGTTATGTCAGGTTATAATCATAGTCTTGCAGTCATTAGCATTGCAAACATAAGGTCCACATCAGTCAACGTTTATTCTAATGAAATTATGAGACAACTATCCACCAGAGTTCCAATGAAGTGGATGTATGCAATTATAGGCTACTGTACAACTTTCAACAATGAGAAAAATCCGTATCGTATAGTTGTCTATAAAAGGCCCTGACATGAAAAATGTGAAACACTTCAAAGTCTTATTTATAACAAAACAATGTATGTTTGTTGGTTCATATGAGTTGTTGAATTAAATATATATAATGAAATGATTTATTGTTTAATTGATAGACAGGTGCTGAACACCAATCACCCAATATAAAATGCATATAATAAAAAAGCAGCATATTCATGATGATAGCATGGTAATGTTATATTTGTATACAATGCTTTGTACTGAACCATAAACATGAAGAGTCAAATTTTAAACATGTGCTGGTTAGGCTTATAAGGCATCAGTCCTGAGAAAGGCATGTTTCCCCTTGGATATTACATTGTCTGTATTATCACATTCATATTAGTAATATTGTTACAAATCATAGACAACCAAATTGTACACTTGCTCCTTTATATTGCTTTGTAGCAAGAGTTAGTATAACAACTGACGGTTAATCTTACAACATGGAAACAAGCTTTATGTATAGAGCATTTTCCAAGACTGATTGCTGAAATCATGAATCGAACTATTAAATAATTATTTTTTGCAAATGATCTCCCTTGCTGGAAAGAAGTACTAGTTTACAGTAATGAATTAGAAGATCCCTATTGATTTTTATATTTAAATTTGGTTTAGATAAACTTCAGAACAATACTTGTCATCTATTTGCTTTCAACATACTTGTGATAAAACTTGATTATAAAGTAAGAAATGTTTGTATATTAAAGTAATAAATATTTTTTGTTTATTTCTACCCTACAACTACTCCCCAGCTTAGTTTAAATTTGATTTAGATTTAGATGCATTAAACTGGATATTGACGAATTATCAATCTCAGGGTGTAAGTTAATCATCTTATAAAAAAATTCAGAACAAAATATTATCAGTAATAGTGCATTTGGATATAGAACTGTTGAGTTACTGTTACCAACTTTGATGGAATATTGATATTTCCCTATCTCAAAAATTTGCAACATTGAGTTAATAAGGTTGATAAGAACCAATCCTTTGCATTTGTAGATATTTTTAATTGAATTTTGTAGGTTGTCAGAAGATCAAAATTGAAAGATATTTCAACAAGATTTAGAGTCCAAGGCAGGTATTTAAAATGTTTTCAAAGGCATTGTTGAATAGTGAGAAACAGCAGGAATTTCTGATAAATTGCATTGCAAGAGATCAATGAATAATATCAAGAACTACTTTGAAAATGTCTTAGTTGCATGTGGAACAGGATCTGCTAATGATATTGGAACATCTTGAGATTACCCCTGGTTTTTGGTAGGGTTCTTGTTGCTCAGGCGTTAGTTTTCTATAGTGTGTTTTGTATACTGTTGTTTGTTGGTTTTTCTACCATGTCGTCAGTTTGTCTTCAACCTACGAGTTTGAATATCCCTTAGGTAGCTTCCGCCTCTCCTTTATCCCTAGAAAACTATGTATCTTTTTTCAATTTCACAGTCCCTGATACCTAATTTTGATAATAAAAAAAGTATGTTGACATTCTATTGAAAAAAACATGTCTGAAAAAAGGTATTTTGAAAATCTTTGCATTATTTTGGGTACTAAACATTCCTGGCAGATGGTAAAATTCTCAAATTTCTGATAAGCAATAAAAATCAATAAAAATAAAAGATAATTAAATTTATTTAAAGATAACTTATTTATATCTATAGATGTCATGGTGTCATTGCCCTAGTATTACAGTCTCCTTTAAGGGGTATTTAATTGATTATCTGATTGTTTAATCCAGTTATCTACATACCACAGTTATACTTAATACTGTTATCATTCTATTGTATTACTATTGTATGGTCAGTGTATTGTGTGTAGGTCTTTGCTGATATTATTGTTTTTATTGACCATGTTTCCTGAAGGCTTGTAGTTATTTGAGAGACATGGCATTTTTTCTTATATCAATTTTTGGGGTTTGCTATAGCGAATTCGGGACTTTGGCATAGTTCATTTAATATAGAAAATGGAACCCTTAAAAAGACCATCTAACCAAAACATAACATTCATTGGTAGATTCTTTCTAAGGAAGTAAACTGTTGCACATCAAGTTTTTGATCAATTAATTTGCCATGGTTCCAAGAAGCTTGTACATGGTCAAGTCCATTTGCACAACTCTTCATAAACATCAAAAAAGCATTAGTTTTCTATATTGTTTTAAGGTCACCTGGCCCGTAGGGCCAATTTAAGTTCATAATGCTATAGCCATCACTTTGAATCAATCCTCTTTTGTCTGTCATTCATTGTAAAACTTCTTAAAAAGAAACCTGGCATGCATCATTAATAGAGAGTATTCTTTAAACTTTATGACCATTTACCCTGTTATGAAACTAAAAGGGGTAAATCAACAGCAAAAACTTGATTAAACTGATCCTTGGCCAAATTCAGATTTTATGACAAACATTGCACATTCACCATATCTATAAGTA
The DNA here is from genome assembly GCF_021869535.1 of Mytilus californianus. Taxonomy (NCBI): domain Eukaryota; kingdom Metazoa; phylum Mollusca; class Bivalvia; order Mytilida; family Mytilidae; genus Mytilus; species Mytilus californianus. Next base: position 4,832,952 of record NW_026262581.1, read on the forward strand.
ATTCTTAAAATGCAATAAAAAAATTGAAAATAAATTCAGGGCTAGCTAATTGCTTTAGAATATGAGCAGATTGAAAAAGTTTAATGAGAATAGGGAGTAGCTGTTGTTGACAAAAGGCATTTGGATAGGTTACTGATACAGGCGTTTTAGAAGAGGCAGTGGTTTATATCTTTTTCTTGAATTTTGAACTGCCTAAAAAGGTTTTTCATGGCCATGATTTATAGGTTATGAAGATTTATCCATAATTTGCATTGGAATTTTGAACAAATTATTTTTAAGGAAATGAAATATTTTCACCCTGATATTAAGGTATTTTGTGTCCTTTGTCTTGATGAAGTATGTACTGACTGTAATGAATGCCTTTATCAGGTGAAATATATCTTATGGAAGACTAACTTGTTAGTTTTATGTTGTTGTATAATCATGACTTATAAATCAAAAAAGCATGTTGTTATGGTTGACCTTCTTTGCACACTTTTACAGGCCTTCAACTTCTTAAAATTTCATGAAAATTGTACTTTTCTGTACAGTTTGGTATTATTGCAGATATTGAGATGATTTTTATGCCCCACCTACGATAGTAGAGGGGCATTATGTTTTTCAGTCTGTGTGTCCGTTCGTTCGTTCGTCCATCCATCTGTCCTGCTTCAGGTTAAAGTTTTTGGTCAAGTCAGGTTAAAGTTTTTGGTCAAGGTAGTTTTAGATGAAGTTGAAGTCCAATCTGAAAATTAGTACACATGTTCCCTATGATATGATCTTTCTAATTTTAATGCTAAATTAGAGTTTTGACGTCCACTGAACATAGAAAATGAAAGTGCGAGTGGGGCATCCCTGTACTATGGACACATTCTTGTTAGTATATGTGTTTCTGATTATGAAGAACAAGTTGACTTTACGCTTCCACTTGGTTGCCTCCTCTTTACATAATTATTGCTTTTTTGCATATTTTACATTCTGCAATCTACTGGAGGCATCTGTGTCATATCGACGCATCTAGTTCTCCTTTGGCTATGGTCTTCATTTTTTGATTATTTTTTTCAAAAGTACCTTTGAGTCAAGTAACAGCTTTACCATAAAATGTCATACTGACGTGTCTAGTTCACCTTTGGCCTACAACTTAGATTAGTTATTGTTATATTTTAAAACCTTAGAGTTAAGTAACAGCTTTAGCATGAACACTAGATTATAACGGTACTCAATGCATTGAAAAAAGAAAAATACATGTATTAACAAAAATTGGAATTCAACTACATGTATATTCGACTTAAGGGCATACAATACAGTTTTGATCCCATGGTGAATTTTCGACGAAAGTTTGCATCCAAGCTATTTTTCACCAAGTCAATTCAAATATGTAATAAAAAATATACCTTCATGTTCTACTTTTAGAGATAAATGGGGTCGAAATTTTAGACATTTACTGGACATTTCAGTTTCTGGGACATTTCTATCCAATGGAAAGACATACTTAACTTTTTTGTTTCAAAAGATAAACGCAAGCGGAGTCTTGTAAACACATCTAGAATATCTTCTCTACATAAGTTTGTTTTGAGTTTGTGTAACAATTCTTTGGAAAAAATTCATTTTTAACATATTTTCATGATTCAAGTAAAAAAACAGCATTTTTGACTGTATATTTATCTTATTTTAAAAAATTTCATCTGTGATTTTTTCATAAAAATTTGCACAAACAATCTTCATACATAATCAAGCCTAATGTCATTTTTAAAAAGATGGGTCCATGAACTGGTTTTCAAGTTAAATCAGTCTAAATGATAAAAATAAGTCAAAAAATGCATCTTTTCTCGATATGTCACAGTTTGACGTTGTGAAAAATAACATTTTACGTTAGCGATGTCATAACCTCCTCTGTAACTGTATCGTTTGCCCTTAAAATGTCTATTGCTTGAGTTCTCCAGGTCTGAAAAAATGTGAATGTCCCCACAGCTTTTGTGATTTTAGATGTATTGCAGGAAGTGCATAACTGGCCATGTAGTATGTTGATAACTTGATGTTGGTGGTTGGCTGGCATGGAAAAGTGGGTACCTATTTGCCTCCTCTTCCTACAGTTTTCAACCTATATATATCCTTGAAACTATCATTGAAACTTCACAGAAAATTTGCACACATATTGAAAACTGCAAATGTTATAATAGAATTGTTTGGGGAAGTTTTTCTATTTTTTTCAGATTTTGGAACTTAGTTATTTTTTCAGTAAATTGACAAAGGACTGTACATATTTTGTGTAATCAACACATATTGAAGGTGTGTATCTACTGTTATGGAATTGTGTGAGGAATTTTTATGCCCCCGCCATAGCAGAGGGGGCATTAAGTTTTACCCTTGTCCGTACATATGTACGTCCCAAAGTTGGTTTCCGTTCTCTAACTTTATTTTCCCTCAACCAAATGTTATGAAACTTATACACAATGCTTATTACCACAAAACACACATCAAGTTGGAATTTTGGAGGCATCACAATAACCATCCTAGAGTTATGCCCCTTTACAAATGGAAAAATTGCTGAATTTTTTGTTTCAGTTCTCTAACTTTAGTTTCCATCACCAAATGTTATGAAACTTATACGCAATGCTGATTACCACATAATACAGATCAGGTTTGAAATTGGGTGGCATCACATTTACCGTTCTAGAGTTATGCCCCTTTTTAAACATAAAAATTGCTGAATTTTTCGTTTCCGTTCTCTAACTTAAGTTAGCCTCAACCAAATGTTATGAGACTTATACACAATACTTATTACCACAAAACTCAGATCAAGTACGAATTTGGGTAGCGTCACTTTTACCGTTTTTCAGTTATGTCCTTTATAACTTTATATGAAATGCAAGCGGGGGCATCATCAGTGGTCCATGGACACATTCCTCATTTATTTTCTTCTATCCGAGACTTTTGAACTTGTCATTTTTTACCAAATTTACAAGACAATTTATACCAAATTTACAAGACAAAATAAATTTTGTGTAATCAACTACTACTACAGTTTTAAACCCAGATCCATGAAACTTTACAGAAAGTCTGCAACCCTATTGAGTTTTGCACTTCCCATTAATGGGTTGCTTAAAGATAACTTCCCCATTTTCCCTTTTTTTTTATATTTCCCTATCCCAACCTGGCAATTTTAAGTCTTTAATCCTTTCCAGGCGAACATTGCCTTGAGGCATTGCCACTCATGCGCCGAAAGATGCCTCAAGGCATCGCTGGTGGGAGGCCGAAACGATGCCTTCAGGTATCGTGGAGTCGTGAAAATGGCCATGTTCAGTTAACGAGCTTTGTGTTCCTCCTCGTATTTTTGCATAGTAATGCATTATATTCTGAAATCAGTAGGTTTCTTGGTTTCTTTTGAGTTACTTTTTGATTCAGGAAAGTAGGAGATAACAAATTAACAGCTGAAAATCAATTGAATTTATGTTTTCAAAATCTGCTGCAATTTTCGTCAATGTGGGACAAACCATGAAGGAAAGTATCAGTCGTATATGAACTGCACCAGTGATTCAAATGGAGTGTCAAAAGTTATTTTTTGAATTCAAAATTAAACAGGAGTTAGTTTCAGTTATGCTTTAACTTGAGAACATGTAACCAAACCACATGTTAATGTGACTGTCGTAAATCAGGAACCTTGTCTGAGGTTGCCTTTTTAGCTCACCTGACCTGAAAGGTCAAGTGAGCTTTTCTCATCACTTTGCGTCCGTCGTCCGTCGTCCTGCGTCTGTCGTCCGTAAACTTTTACAAAAATCTTCTCCTCTGAAACTACTGGGCCAAATTTAACCAAACTTGGCCACAATCATCATTGGGGTATCTAGTTTTAAAAATGTGTGGCGTGACCTGGTCAACCAACCAAGATGGCCGCCACGGCTAAAAATAGAACATAGGGGTAAAATGCAGTTTTTAGCTTATAACTCAAAAACCAAAGCATTAAGAGCAAATCTGACATGGGGGTAAAATTGTTCATCAGGTCAAGATCTATCTGCCCTGAAATTTTCAGATGAATCGGACAACCCGTTATTGGGTTGCTGCCCCTGAATTGGTAATTTTAAGGAAATTTTGCTGTTTTTGGTTATTATCTTGAATATTATTATAGATAGAGATAAACTGTAAACAGCAATAATGTTCAGCAAAGTAAGATTAACAAATAAGTCAACATGACTGAAATGGTCAGTTGACCCCTTTAGGAGTTATTGCCCTTTATAGTCAATTTTTAACCATTTTTCGTAAATCTTAGTTATCTTTTACAAAAATCTTCTCCTCTGAAACAACTGGGCCAAACTAAACCAAACTTGGCCACAATCATCATTGGGGTATCTAGTTTAAAAAATGTGTGGCGTGACCTGGCCAACCAACCAAGATGGCGGCCACAGCTAAAAATAAAACATAGGGGTAAAATGCAGTTTTTGGCTTATAACTCAAAAACCAAAGCATTTAGAGCAAATCTGACATGAAGTAAAATTGTTTATCAGGTCAAGATCTATCTGCCCTGAAATTTTCAGATGAATCGAACAACCTGTTGTTGGGTTGCTGCCCCTGAATTGGTAATTTTAAGGTGATTTTGCTGTTTTTGGTTATTATCTTGAATATTATTATAGATAGAGATAAACTGTAAAAAACAATAAATGTCGGCAAAGTAAGATCTACAAATAAGTCAACATGACCGAAATTGTCAGTTGACCCCTTTAGGAGTTATTGCCCTTTATAGTCAATTTTTAACCATTTTTTCGTAAATCTTAGTAATCTTTTACAAAAATCTTCTCCTCTGAAACTACTGGGCCAAGTTAATTATAGATAGAGATAATTGTAAGCAGGAAAAATGTTCAGTAAATTAAGATGTACAAACACATCACCATCACCAAAACACAATTTTGTCATGAATCCATCTGCGTCCTTTGTTTAATTTTCACATAGACCAAGGTGAGCGACACAGGCTCTTTAGAGCCTCTAGTTTGTAAATCTTAGTAATCTTTTACAAAAATCTTCTCCTCTGAAACTACTGGGCCAAGTTAATTATAGATAGAGATAATTGTAAGCAGGAAAAATGTTCAGTAAATTAAGATGTACAAACACATCACCATCACCAAAACACAATTTTGTCATGAATCCATCTGCGTCCTTTATTTAATATTCACATAGACCAAGCTGAGCGACACAGGCTCTTTAGAGCCTCTAGTTTTAATCCTCACAATTTTTTGTTCCTTCAAGAATTGGAAATTTTGATAAATGTGATGGTCGCAGTTAAATTCAGACTTGTTTAGAATCTAGGCAATTTAGAGCTTGATTTATGGTATAAATAAACACTGGTCTTGTCTTTTGTTGAAACTGCATGTTGACCAGTCGAAAGCTTTTTTTGTTATAATTGTGTTGTTACATTGCTAACTTCTTGACATCCTTAATGTCGATAATGTAACATGTTACCAGTTAGGCATTCAAAGATAATTGTCTTAAAACACAGCTTGTAAATAAGTTCAGTGGACATATCTTAAACATAATTAGTCTGAAAACATGGGGAAAAAAGGCAAGAGATTTGAAAAGAGGAGTCACTATACAAATGAAGAAATGTGGTATCATATGGCAAAATCCTAGGTACTTTATTCATATGATTTGCACCATGTGACTTCAACCCTTTTGAATAACTTCCCTTAGTTGTAGATTAAAAAATATAAATTATATCGAATTTGCTGATAATCAAGTCTTTTTCGGTATTAGATCTAAAACTAACGTGTTTTTGAAAACTCCCTTTGACAGATATTTACAAATATGCTGTGTAATTCTAAGGGGAAATGCTTAAAATTTGACTTTTTGAGAAATGGGAAAGATGAAATCATGACAAATCTGTTCTTTTGTCTTTATTTCTATTTTGAATCTTGTTTTTTTAAGAATTTCCTAATTTTGTATAGCAATTATACTACGGTTACGCTTCTTATTTTCAAATTGACAATTCACCTATATGCGAACAAATTGTTGATGCACTTAGGAATTGGCATATTTGTATATTTATTTTAGGGGCATGTATAATCCTATTAAAATAGATGCCATCATGATTAGGCAATATGGCCGCTATGGAAAGTAGCAAAGTACTCCAAATTTTGTTACCGGTATATGTGATCATATCAGATGGCCATTAAAAAAGCTATCCACCGGTGACAAAAGAATGAGGATGTAAACAACTACAGATCACAGCCTTCAACAATGAGCAAAACCATTGAGTAACGAGGAGTCATGCTTATTGCTTTATGGATTTTATATAAAAACAAAACTGCAGAAAAGTGTGATTTGGTTTGCCTTAGGAAAGAGCCGATATGTTTAATAGGATTGATTTGTTACACTGAGATTCCATGTAAAACAAAACAATGCAGATATGTTACTACAATTATTTTCTTCGATATTTGCATACATTCATCAGTATCCACTGAGACTATATAACTTGAAAATTTTATAGACAGTTGCAATTCAGCTATGTTTCAAATCAGTTCTGGATGTAAAATCAATCTGAATGTAGTTGGATGCATATACATATAAGTCTAGACTATCAGCACTGGAAGTATTTCAAATTGATGTTCTTTAATCATCTGTTAACATACCAACTAGATATTCAATTAAAAATTACGTAACTGAATTAAGTTTATATCCAGAATTTATAATGCATACCTGTTTTCTCTGATATTTCATAAAATATTTTGGAGCCATAGAAATAATTGCATCTTTTTGAACTATTGATAAAAATCCTCAACTAACAAACACCATAAAATTATTAAATAAACTTTGAAAAAAAAGATTTCATGATTATTTTGTTGTTTTAACTCATTTGTATCCATTCCTGTTGTGTTATGATTGCAATAGTATTTCATTTGCCCTCCATACTTTTTAAAATTTGCCCTTATCAAATTTGATATGCTGGGAAAAAATTGTAATAACTACTAATAAAAACTGTAAGCTTTCTAAAAAAACACCACAGTGGTCTTGTAGCATGTTCACCTCAAGTGCAGGAGGTCCGAGGTTTAAACCCTCGCCAGTTCAAACCAAAGACTTAGAAATTGGTATCAGCTGCTTCTCTGATAAGCACACAGCATTCAAGGAGTAAGAGCAAAGACTGGTCTGCTCAGAGTCAGACATTGTCTTACTAGGACTGTTATCTTGTGAACAAGCATGTTATAAAACAATCTCAGCATGTCAGTCTCAGTCAGGGTTCTACTTCTTTAAAATTATCTCCCCATTACGCCACCTAATTGTTTTAATCGTAAAAATGGAAGCCATTGTAGTGATGAGGCACTGTCAATTTAGCTCATGAAAACAGATCAATTTATCCACATAGCATCATTACGATCCTTATATACCAGTTGTATTTTAAAAGACAAATGTATCTACTAGCTATTGAGCATCATTTAATGTACTTTTATGCATTTTATCAACTTAAAACTATTGTCTGGTTGGTTGTTAGGGGGAATTTTCGAAAGTTCAAAAATATTTAAAAAAATTAAATTAAATATTTCGTGGAAGAACAGACCAAATATTTTCAGAGGTTGAGATCTAATTACCCTAGATAATACACACAAAAAATGAAGTTTTTTTTAAAGTTATGTAATAGTTATACACGGAGGGACACGCCGTATCCCGAGGTGTATAACTAACTTACACCCCATTATAAACCCTATATTTGTTAACATTGATTATTAAACGAAAAAAAAGAAAACGATAGCATATTTATTGACAATATCAAACCATGATTTATGAAAATATTTTTTTATTAAATGAAACCCCGCTAGTAACCTTTCTTTGGTTATCTTCGTTCAAACTTTTACAAGTGATGATATTTTACAAATGTCAAGTTGTTTTGCATATTCCTGTTAAATCCTGTGCTAATATGGATCAGCAGGTCAAGGTTGACTGTTTCGTTAATTCTTATTACAAACAAAAAATACATCATGCTCCTGGTATACAGTTGTCAATATGGACGGGTATAAGACTGACGACATTTTGTGGCAAGCGTTGGATTTGGTAGAAGAGATTAAAGGTATAGGCAATATTATAACCCAAAGTACTTACCTGCATCAGTTTAATAAAGGTAATCATAACTGTATTTTATATCTTACGATTTTATCAAAAACAAAAGCCCCCCCTCCCCCCCTCCTCTTCTCGAGAATAAACAAACATTCATATTCGAACATACTAAGGGATAGGTGTGTCTGCATTAAAAACCCGACTACCAGTACCAGACACGCTCAACATACAATATTGAATATAGAGGAACTCCCTTTTGGGGGGCAATCAGGGGCTAATCCCGGGGGTTCCCAACTGAAGAGAAAAAGGGGGGGTCCAACCATTCAAATGCATTGATCTATTAAAAAAAAGTCGGGTCCAACCCGCGGAACCCCCAACCCCGGATTTGCCACTAGGTAACCGGGGGGGGGGGAGGTTGTCCGGGAATTAGAATCCCCATTTTTTTGAAAGATCAATGCTTTAGAATAGAGACATATGACTGGGATAAAAAAAAATTACCTTTAAGCAAAAGAGTATTTAAAGGATTATTTTTGTATTCCATATAGATGCTTATTGGAATTTCCTAAAATGTGTTTTTTTAATATCATGAAACAATTTGTAGTGAACACTATTAGTAATTTCTTATGTTCAAACTATTAAAAAAATAATCAATTTCTATTGTTACGAATAACAATGGGCTTTGTTTGCGGGATGCAGAAGCAGGAGTTTCCAGAAACCCCGCTCATCACACCCTGTGGTCAAAATCCATTGTTATTCGTAACAATAGATCTATTCAATTTACACATGTTTCAGAAATAGAAACTATGAAGTATAACAATAGAACTTGGGTGTAAGCATTTTTAAGATCCACTTGTAAAGTCTGTCGTCAAGTACTTTTAGTAAAAAATTGTAATTCGAACACACCTACTCTGTTGTTATGACTCATTAGAAAGATATTTCACTTAATCCATATATTTCATTTCTTTAAGTACTGTAAGTTTTTAATGTTATTTTATCAACCTATAGCCTAAATATATAGAAATAATAGAATCTGAAGCAAGATGATGTATCAAATATTTTTCTTTTATACCTTTTCAAGACAGAATAGTCAACTCAAACATGCCTGAACATAAAAAGGTGTACTCCACTTTCTCTTTTCGATGAAATTATTGCCTATTTTGGGGATTTTTTTCCAAAAAACTGTCCCTGGGGGCAGAGATGCAAATTAATGCTTTGAAAAGATCGATCTATTATCTTTCTTTAAAAAATTTGGGCAGAATTTATGCTTATGCACGAAAAAGATCCACATGTATTTGCACCTAACCCAATCGACTGTTTTGTGAAAGCCCATAGAAACAGATGTAAACAATCCAAATATACCAACTTGTCCTTTTTGTCCCTCGCAGAAAGCTAGACATAGGGATAGTGATCCAGCGGCAGCGTTAACTAACTTCTTAAAAGCTTAATATTTCAGAAGGTAGAAGACCTGGGTGCTTCATACTTTGTATAAAGATGCCTTATGATATGAAGTTTCCGTCTGTCATATGTCAATTGTCCTTGACCTCATTTTCATGGTTCAGTGACTACTTGAAAAAATAGTTAAGATTTTTTTGTAATGTTAATTTCTCTCTTATTATAAGTAATAGGATAACTATATTTGGTATGTGTGTACCTTGCAAGGTCTGTATGCCTGTCAGACAGTTTTCACTTGACCTTGACCTCATTTCATGGATCAGTGAACAAGGTTAAGTGTTAGTGGTCAAGTCCATATCTCAGATACTATAAGCAATAGGTCAACTATATTTGGTGTATGTAATGATTGTTAGGTGTACATGTCCAACTGGCAGGTGTCATCTAACCTTGACCTCATTTTCATGGTTCAGTGGTAAAAGTTAAGTTTTTGTGTTTTGGTCTGTTTTTCTTAGACTGTATGCAATAGGTCAACTATATTTGGTGTATGGAAATATTTTATGATGTACATGTCAGTCTGGCAGGTTTTATTTGACCTTGACCACATTTTCACGGTTCATTGATCAATATTAAGTTTGTGTTTTTGGTCTGTTTTTCTAATACTGTATGCATTAGGTCAACTATATTTGGTGTATGGAAATATTTCAGGTGTACACTCTTGTTTACCTTCTCTAATAAAGAGTTCCATTTCTTTTGATTAAGTTCAACTGGTGATAAATCGCCTGGTCTGTAGTGTACAAAGCAGGGTTAATATTCATATTACATTATCCAGGCTTAGTATATTTCTCGAATTTTGATTGGGTAATGGCCCTCATTAAAAAACCCATAGCCCTGGGTGTTGCTCACCCATATACCCTGGCTTGCTACCCATTATCCTGGGGAACTTCATGCAAATTTTCCTGGTTCTGTGGTTGTTCCCAGTAAATTCTGTAGATTATCCATGATGGCTGTAATTAAATATGTAATTTACTAAGGACTTTATCATATTATGCTGATCATCGGCATTCATTTTAGTAAATGCATCACTTGGCTACCATGTCTTCAATAAACGGGACTACTGACCTAGTTATGCAAATGACCCATGTTGACATCACACCATCTATGACATAAGGCTTGCGACATTGACTGCCAAATTGGATTAAAACTAGTTTCTTTGTCTCTGGATTTCAAATGTCTTGTATTTGACTACTTGTAGGGTTATACAAAAGGTAGTACACGTGTACCATACACCCTGTAAAAAATATGTGAAATTGCCAAATTTCTATCCAACATTTTTGTTCACTTTGAGACTGAATTTCCCTAAAAATCAACCAATTAAGACTAAGACCAGGAATAGTTTGTTATCTTGATTCATATCCGTATATTAACGTAGATAACTTATATTAACTTGTTCTCGTCCTGAATATGTGTTTAATTTGCCACTGGACTTTAAGCAGTCATCCATCATGATCATCTAAATGACACAAATAGGATAATTAAGAAAATATAAAAAATGGTGGTAGGTAATGAAATAATTAGAACTATAATTATTCTATATAGACTAGAACTATGCACAGCTGTATGATGCTGTATGCAATCTACTCTAAACACGGAATTATTTGAATCTGGAATAATTTTGAATTCTGAAAAATTGATAAGAAATGTAGGATGAAAACTAAACTTTATTAGCTCACCTTTCCAAAGGAAATGTGAGCTTTTGCTATTACTTGGCGTCCGTCGTCCTTGTCGTTGTCCGTCCGGTGTAACCTATTTCAAACATCTTCTCCTCTGAAACTACTAAACCAATTCCAACCAAACTTAAGCTAAATGATCCTTAGGGTATCTAGAATAAAGATTGTGTTTTATTTTCTGTTTCGTCAAAAAACATGGCCGTTGTGGATAAAAATAGAACATAGGGGTTAAATGCAGTTTTTATACGACCGCAAAAAATTTTGGTCGTATATTGGTATCACGTCGTCGTCGTCATCAGCAGTGTCCAAAGACAGTTGGTTTCCGGACAATAACTTTAGTATAATTAAATAGAAATCTTTGAAATTTTAACACAAGGTTTATAACCACAAAAGGAAGGTTGGGATTGATTTTGGGGGTTATGGTCCTAACAGTTTAGGAATTAGGGGCCAAAAAGGGGCCCAAATAAGCATTTTTCTAGTTTCCAGACAATAACTTGTGGAACGGTGTATGGATCTCTCTGAAATTATACCACAAGTTTCAATACCACAAAGGGATGGTTAGGATTTGCTTTAGGAGGTTATGGCTCAAACCGTTTAGGAATCAGGGGCTAAAAAGGTGGAAAAACAAGAGTTTCCTGGTTAATGGACATAATACTTAAGACAATTTTAAAGCAGTGTAAGGGAGGTAATCCAAACACAATGTTTTGATTACCTCCCTTACACTGCTTTTAAATTATATATAAAGAAATGTTGTATTGTCTTGAGATGAATAGCTGTCAATTTATTTTTAGAAGTTACTATTAAGGAATATTAATTTTAGCCATGATTATGTATGTCATTTTCTATTTTAAGACTTTTATGATGTATTTAAACGGGTAATTATGATTGCAAACTCCATTTGAAATTTGAATTGAGATTATGACCATATCTTGAGGGAAAGAATTTTTTGGGGGGAAAAAGGGGGGGGGGGGGTAAAAAGAAATTGTGGGGGTCAATTTTTTCTGATTTCAGAGATGAGAAAAATTCTTCAAATATTTTTTTTTTGCAAAAAAAAAAAAAGGGGGGGTAATACGCAACAGCAAAGTGTATTGCACAAAAGCAAAAAATTGGATATAAATTCAAATCATATAACCAATTCTAAGTTCTTTGACTACAGTTATTCTGTGTCAAATTAGTAATTACAATCCAAATTCAGACCTGTATCAAGCGCGAATATTGTGTCCATTTTTGCCTCAACTGTTCAGGGTTGGACCTCTGCGGTCGTATCCAGCTGCGCTCGGCGAAGCAATTTATTGGCTTTTATCTCAAAAACTAAAGCATTTAGAGCAAATCTGACATGGGGTAAAATTGTTCATTAGGTCAAGTTCTATTAGCCCTGAAATTTTCAGATGAATCTAACAACCCACTAAATTGGTAATTTTAAGGAAATTTTGCAGTTTTTATGTCCCATTTATGGGCATTATGTTTTTCAGTCTGTTAGTCCTTTCGTTTGTCCGTCCTTCTGTCCCGCTTCAGGTTAAAGTTTTTGGTCAAGGTAGTTTTTGATGAAGTTGAAGTCCAATCAACTTGAAACAAAGTACACATGTTCCGTATGATATGATCTTTCTAATTTTAATGCCAAATTAGAGTTTTGACCCCAATTTCATTGTCGACTGAACATATAAAATGATAGTGTGAGTGGGGCATCCATGTACTATGGACACATTCTTGTTGGTTATTATCTTGAATACTATTATAGATAAAAGATAAACTGTAAACAGCAAAAATGTTCAACAAAGTAAGATCTACAAATAAGTTTATATGACCAAAATTGTCAATTGACCCCTTAAGGAGTAATTGCCCTTTAAAGACAATTTTTCACAATTTGTTCATCTAGTTTGCTTACTTTAAAAAATCTTTTGAAACTGCTGAATCAATTTCAGCCAAGCTTGGGCTGAATGAGTTTCAGAGTATCTAGTATAAATTTTGTATTTTATTTCCTTGTACGTCAAGAAACATAGCCACTGTGGCTAAAATAGAACATAGGGGTAAAATGCATTTTTTTGCTTTTGAAGAAAATATGACAAATACAAAGAACATTTAAATGGCATTTTTAAGCCACTCATTAATATATATTGAAAAGCAAAAATAATCATTGATGAAAGATTTAAGCAAAAATTTACAGGTGAGTGATTCAGGCTCTTGAGAGCCTCTTGTTAGTTGAAAAAGTGTTGAAAACTGTAGAGTTTTCACACTTTGGACAGTTATAGAATTATATTTCACAAAAATCGAGGCCAAAAACTTAAATAAACTTGAGGTAGCCTTATAAGTGCCCAATTATTCATGTTTTTTTTTTTTTTTTTTTTTAAGGGGGTGTTTGTCTTTTTTCGAGCAGTGCTCACAGTATTTCTAGTTGATCATATAAATTCATTTAAAAGATAAAGACGAGCTAAAAAGGCAACGGGCGTATCATGTGCTCATGGTGCAGCTCTATATTTACCTTTTGTCAGTCTAGGCCACTGATGGAGATTAAAAGGGGGCAATCTAATTAAAATTATTAAAATTAGTTCTCTGCGCTTGCTCCTCTTTTTGTTCAATTGTTTAGATGTTGCTCTTAGACATCTTAAAAACCGAACAAAAAAAATGAAGAGCAAGCGGGGAGAACTAATTTTAATTAGATTGAAATATAAACACCACATGTTTCCTTTAATGTTTCTATGTCAGGAACCTTTCCAGTGACTGTCTTTTGTTGTATTTTAATGTTTTTTGTTATTTAGAGGATTTGGAGTTGATGGCAGATCATTAATAGTTTCTTTACAACTTTTTTAGATTTGGAGAAATTGAGAGATTATAATATTGTACAGATACCTGTCTCTCGTTGAAGACCCTATGTGTTGACTTCTAGATTTCTTTTAGTTATTTGTGTTGTTTGGTTGCTGTCTCATTGACAAATTCCCCACATCTACTTGTATTCCCTTGTCCTAAATATGTACAAGATATATGCCACTGAATGTGAAGAAAAGACATTTTATCATTCAATAGAACCTTTTATTTATAAAGATATTGAGCATTATCTAAAAGTATCTGCAAGTGTCACAGTAATTGAAGAACTATCTTTTATCTTGTTCAATTTCAGCAGTTGAAAGCAAGGGAACTGTATGTGTAGAAATCTGTTAATGAAATTAATACTTTATAAATTTTGTGTGTCTTTAGCGCTTTTCTGGGTCTCTGTCTACTTTCATCAGTAATGCTCAAACTTAAGGGTTATATAAATAAGTAGAAACGTTCTTTTTCATATTTTGACAAACTTGCGTATCTTTAATGGGTTCTGTAAAGGAAAATTACCAATAAAAGATGATTATTGATGGTTTATATTAAAAGTAGATTACTCTGATATTGAGCTTGTAAATATTGGTTACCATAGTATAAAAAAGGATGCAATTTCGTAAAGAAGCAGTAAAGATTTTAATCTGATGCATTGTCACTATCTAATCTTCACATGACATTGCATGAGGGAAACATTTATTGCTGTTAGCCCAGATTGACAAGTTTTAAAGTTTTTTGTATCCCAGAATAATTTGCACAGGAAATTACTTGCTAAGCTAAGAATGATTTAAGACTGAACTATGTCTATAAAGCCAATAAAGTGCAGGAAGTGTATACTTGAATGAACAGAAGATTTGAAAATCTGCAAGATTTCATTAAAATTGAAAATTTAATGAATAAATCATTTATAAGATTCACAAGGGAGAGGATACATCAAAAAGTTTTCATTAGAATGCTATATACATTATTACCCAGAGTTGTCAGGCTTAATAATCTCTAATGAGCTGTATGAATAACGATTAGGATGACAATATTCTTATTACATGTTATATAATCTGTGTAATTAATGGACGAACTGGAATATGCTTACAGTAGATGTACATGAATCACCTACCATTTAATTGTTATCCTTGAGCCTGTTTCTTGGGTTTGTTGACAAGGTACAATAAGAAGCCTTTTTGATGCTTAAAACAACTTAAACTATGCCCATGTAAGGTATAAATGGAAAATTGATTGTTTGGATTCATGTAGAAGTTAAAAATATAAGTTGATAGTCTTCCGTTGCTTTAATTGATAAATACGATTCAGATATATCTCTGAAAATTCAGAAGTACACTTGACCCTTTCATCATATTTTTAACAGTTAGAGTCAGCTATTCTATGCTGGTAGTTATGTTGATTATTACACCCCTGTCATTTTTAGGTTGATGAACAGAGTTTATAATACATACACTGCTTAAGTACTGTTAACTTTGAATTAAAAGTGCAGATCTTTAGTCCTAGATCATCATGGAAAGTTGAATTTGTTTCTAGTTTATATCTGTACAGATATCTATGTGAATTATATTGGTTTTGATCTCTAAAAAATTGGTAAAAATTTGTTTTGGTTAATATAAAGATATGAAAATATTGTTTTCATGTGTTTTTGGTTGGATTGACAATAAGTGCTTGTTCAGCAGTAGGAAATATGAAACTTCTTATATGTAAATAATATATTTCTATTTTCACTGTATAAAATTACCATTATCATTAAATGTTTTTCATACAAGGACATTACTAATGTAGTGCCATCATCAAGAAATTGTCTTACTTGAACCTCATCAGTGATTATGGTTGGCTCATTTATTGGGATGGATATTCCTATGGCAATGCAATAAATGAGCCAGCCATAATCACTGATGTTGTTCAAGTAAGACAATTTCTTGATGATAATGATAATTTTATACTGTGAATATAGAAATATATTATTTACATATTAGATATTTCATATTTCAAACTGCTGAACAAGCATAAATTTTAATCAATCCAACCAAAAACACATGAAAATAATATTTTCATATTTTTATATTAACCAAAACTAATTTTTACCAATTTTTTTTTAGATCAAAACCAGATATCTGTTCTTACTTCAACCACATCAGTAATATGATGGCTGGTTCATTGATCGATTGCATTGTCATAGCCTAGGAATATTTATTGCTAGTAGGTCACCAGACCTTTCCTGTTTTTGAAAGAAAAGCATGTGGATTTATAAAATCCTAGCTTGAATGGAAGAACTACTGGTTAATAATCAAGTTTTGATGTGACTTTAAAAAAGCTACAATTTATCTTCTTCTGAAAATTTGGTTGTGTCTAAAATGCTTGATAAATATTAGTTATTTTTTTAGTGCATACATTAGAAAATGGTTCAGTGTTATCAATAGACTTTTGGACATTTTATAATGAAAAGTATTCTGAGAGTTTTAGTACAATACATATATACTCTATTGTCGATAAATATAAATTATTTTCTGTTTATCACAGATTCTCAATCTGTTTGATGGTCAGTAGAGCTTGAGACAATTATTATATTACAGGTTTCCTGTTTCAAATCTTGTGTGATATTTACCTAGTATAACCTGAGTAAAGGTTCATAAAGACAAAGATTTTCAGGTGAGTTTCATTTTCTTGATATAAAGATTAAAGGATGGGCAAAAAAAGCAATGCCAGTAGCTTAAGTATTATCTTTTGATATTTTATATTTATATGGTTTGTGGTCTGAAGTTATATCATGTATAAGTTGCCTTGAGTGAAGGAAGGATGTGGGTTTGTACCCCAGCAAGTCAAACCAAAGACTTGTATATTGGTATTTGCTGCTTTTGCACTGAACATACAGCTTAGGGGTAAAAGCAAAGACATGTCAACTTAAAGTCAGGATTTTGTGTCTAGTATAGGGTCACATGTCTCCTTCAGACTTTAACTTTGTGAACTAGCAAGTTGAAAATCATACCTAGCGTTGGTTGTTAGTACAAAGCAGGATTCATATTCAAATCACGTTAACATGATTTCATCCTGATATACATGTAATATTTGCCACTGGATATAAAACAACAATTCATCCATCCTAACCGTGAGCATTTGTCAGTTGTCCTTGAACTATTTTCACTTAAAACGGGATGAAATTTTCCTGAGTAGGTCAGCTTCTCATTAGCAAAGTGTAGATTTTAATTGTTTTTGCTCTATGAAATTATTGTAAAATGTGCATATCTATCTGAATAAAGTTTGATGTTCTCCTTTTTTCCCATCATATATGCTTCAAAAGTACTAACATGACATGAACCTTGTTACAGTTCATTAAAACTAAATTTTATGGTCAAAAATTTATGTTGTCAATATGAATTATGTATGGTATCTAGCCATATATGATCATAAACACCATACCTGATAGCTACAGATAGCATTACAACTGCATAACAATACACAAATGAGCAATAAATAATTGACTCATATGTTTTGTTATGGCTCATTACAAATAGAGAATACAAATTTTTATTTACTTATAGACAAACTTTATTGGACAGTTGATAAAATGTTCTGTTTGGAAAATTAGCGCTGATCAACTATTTTTACAGGAGTTATGTCCCTTGGAAATGCATATTCTATTACAAATTGTCTTGAAAGAAATTTTATTTGAAAGGTTCAAATCAGTAAGGTCTTGGACAAGTTTGATAATCAGCATTTATCAGCTATTTTTACAGGAGTTATGCCCCTTGGAAATAAGAATTACATATGGAAAATAGCATTTTGAGCGATCGTAGGCATACATTTCTTCTTGGATATATATATAAAAAAATATATTTGTATTGGAGCTTTTGCCCTTTAACAGATAAAATATGTGCATCACCCTGGACACTTGTCTTCCTTTGAAGACTCAACCTTTTTTACATCACGATGACCGTGAGGGCATTCCGATGTATTGTTGCTACAGAGATTTGACTTTCGTTTTTGACTGGTAACTGATCGTATAAATTCGTGGACATTATCGAGTGCAAAATAACAGTCCTTAATTATCGCTTGTTGTAAATTCATTTCTTCAATGAATACTCATGAAAATGTTTTGTTGTTAGAAATTTATATTTAAGTAAAAAATCATTAATATCTATGCACACGTACAGAAAAATTGTGTTAATGCATGTGGAAGAATATCTCAAGAACGTTTTGCAGGAAAATATGAATGCCTACTCAAATCCAATCTATTAGAAAAATCGAATTATTACAGAAGAGTGTCCACCATGCACTTGCACTGCACTATTATTAGAATAGTAGAATAGAATGCTATACAAATGGATGAAAATTATATATACATGTAACTGTTATATACAAATATTAATATAATATATAACAACAAACCAGACTATACTGAAAATGTATCACTACAATATAATAGTTATTACGGTGAGGTTGAATTCCCTGTCATTTATTCATCATCCACGCACGAACTTGTCTCAGAAAAAAAAAATCTCTGTACATCAACCTCACTTTCAGGTATAGAGATGTGATTTTTTTTCTGAGACAAGTGCTTGTGGCCATCCACAAGAACTTGCGGTCATCCAATGTTCAGTACTTCAGTACTTTAATTATACCTTGTGCCTAGAGATAGATGCATTAACAAAAAAGGGTAAATTATGTACGGGTGGAGGGAGAGGGGGTATTTATAGAACTCAGTACTAAAAAAAAGAAGAAAAAAAACCTAGTAGCCACATATTTCAAACTTGAAAGAGTAAATACTGGTTAGTAATTTCATTTCCCTATACATTGATGGGTTTTTACATAATGATGTTGACATTATTAGTGGCTACAACAGAGTTCCTACCTACAGATATATAAAGTCTACTGACAACAACAGAGTTCCTACCTACAGATATATAAAATCTACTGAGATTTGATTGATTTTCTGATTAACTGTTTTCTTTTCTAAGGTTTGCATGTTATTTTTAATGTGTCATGTAATGAAAAATCTGTAGATAGAAATAATTAATTTTTTTTTTTTTACAGCTTGGCCACTAATACAGTCCTACACACAGCCCTCAAATTGAAAAGTTTCCCACAACTACTGTTGAGATAAAAACAATATAAAACTTAAAAATGGAAAATCCCCCCTTTTTAGCTCACCTGGCCCGAAGGGCCAAGTGAGCTTTTCTCATGACTTGGTCCGCCGTCGTCGTCGTCGTCGTCGTCGTCGTCGTTAGCTTTTTACAAAAATCTTCTTCTCTGAAACCACTGGGGCAAATTTAACCAAACTTGGCCACAATCATCATTAGGGTATCTAGTTTAAAAAGTGTGTCCGTTGACCCCGCCAACCAACCAAGATGGCAGCCATAGCTAAAAATAGAACATAGGGGTAAAATGTAGATTTTGGCTTATATCTCTGAAACCAAAGCATTTAGAGCAAATCTGACATAGGGTAAAACTGATTATCAGGTCAAGATCTATCTGGCCTGAAATTTTCAGACAAATCTGACAGCCTGTTGTTGGGTTGCTGCCCCTGAATTGGTAATTTTAAGGAAATTTTGCAGTTTTTGGTTATTATCTTGAATATTATTATAGATAGAGATAAACTGTAAACAGCAATAATGTTCAGCAAAGTAAGATCTACAAATCAGTTGTCATGACCAAAATTGTCAGTCAACCCCTTTAGGAGTTATTGCCCTTAATAGTCAATTTTTAACAATTTTTCGTAAATTTTTGTAATCTTTTACAAAAATCTTCTTCTCTGAAACTACTGAGACAAATTTAACCATACTTGGCCATAATCATTATTAGGGTATCTAGTTTAAAAAATTTGTCGGATGACCCCGCCTTCCAACCATCATGGCCGACTTGGTTAAAAATAGAACATAGGGGTAAAATGCAGTTTTTGGTTTATATCTCTGAAACTAAAGCATTTAGAGCAAATCTGACAGGTGGCAAAAATGTTCATCAGATTTAGATTATCTGCCCTGAAATTTACAGACAAATCCAACAACCCGTTGTTGGGTTGCTGCCCCTGAGTAAGTAATTTTACAAAAATTTTGCAGTTTTTTGTTATTATCTTAGATATCATTATAATACCTAATATCTAATACTATTAATTATGATTTTAACCTTATTTTACATGATTTCCAAAGCATCAGTAAATACAGGTGAGCGACACAGGCTCTTGAGAGCCTCTAGTTTAATGAATAAAACTCCATAACTCAAAAATGTAAAATCCAAAATTTATAAAATTCTAAAGGGAGCTTACATCAACAGATATAAACAATTCACCAAAGTTTCAAGAGAACTGCTGAAAGCATTTTTTAGTTATTGTCTGAAAACTGGAAAATCACCCTTTTTTATGAATAAAACCCTGTAACTCGGAAAAGTAAAATCTAAAATTTATAAAAATCCACAGGGAGCTCATGTCAATAGATATAAACAATTCACCAAAATTTCTTGCAAGTTGGTGAAAGCATTCTTGAGTTATTGTCGGAAAACTGGAAAATCCCCCCTTTTTTAATGAATAAAACTCAGAAACGGTAAATCTGAAATTTATAAAAAACGAAAGGGAGCTCACGTCAATAGATATAAACAATTCACCAAAGTTTCATGCATATTGGTTAAAGCTTTTTTGAGTTAATGTCCGACATGTTGTTGATGGACGGACGGACAGACGGACAGACGGTCAACGGTATACCATAATATCTCCCGTAAAGGGGCGTATAAAAACAGATCAATAGGGGACAACTTTCTTATATAATCTATCATATTTGTGACAATTGAAAACTTATTTACTTTTGATTTGGATATTCTTTGAATGATTTGATTGTCAGAAAACAACAGTGGACAACTAACCTGAATAATTCAGTCCCTCCCCGTAATCGATCTCTCCTACTTGTTAATGAAGTAATCGTAGATCAGTGAAATAATTAGAAACAATATTCCAATTCTGAGCTGACCAGTCTTTGCACTTACTCGTTTATATTTTGTTTAAAAGCAGAGAAGCAGCAAATACCAATCTTATTTTGTCTTGACTTAGAAACCAGCAACTTCCCACCTTATTTGTCTCACAACGTCCAGACTCAAAATTCCATTATTAAGATTTCAGAAATACAATTGATAAGCATGAAAATAATTACTTTTCTACTTTCTTTCTTAATTTTTGATAAAGTGAAATCTTTATCTATGACAAAACCTGTAGTCAGGTAGTGTTTACATTTTTTGGAGTCATATTACACCATCTTGTACATAGTTTAACTTTTTACAGATAAAAATTGAAACAATAATATATTTAATTGGAGGATGGGTTACTTTATGATGCTTATGTTTGTAATAAAATTTTAGATGCAGGAAACATTAATTGTTGGTATTCATCTATGAGATATGTCCTTCAATCACTTGATATACAAAATTTGAATACAAAGCTCAATAGATTAATTAAATTTGTAAAATGTAAACTTTGTAACAGTTTTAAAACATTTTGGGGGGTCAAAAGATCTGATACCTTATCACAAGGTAATAGTAAATTAGAAAATTATTTCAACCTCAAGACTGACTTCGTAAAGGAGGCTTATTTATCAATTAAAGATTTTAATATAAGAAGAGCTATATGTAAATTGAGAATAAGTGCACATGATCTTAAAATTGAGAAAGATAGGTATAGTAAAAAATGCATAGAGAGAAGTCAGCGTCTATGTCATCACTGCCTATCACATGGATCAAATTCTATTGAAGATGAGACCCATTTCACAGTAAGTTGTCCTTTATATAACGAACAGAGAAAATTATTATGGGATAAAGTAAACAGTTTTTGTAATAATTTTAAAGAATTACCCAAGGATAAAAAATATTTCTGGCTGTTCACAAATGAGCATTTACCAACTCTTATGTGCCTAGGCAATTATATAATTAAGTGTTTAGAAATAAGATCCAGGTGGATACAAAATATATAAAATTATTATGCAATTATTGTTAATGTTATGTAAGACACATGATGTGTTAGGCTCTGATCCTGTCCAATATATGATAGTATTATATTAGGATATAGTTTTTCTTTTTTCCAATCATATTGTGCTTAATATTGTTGTAAATGATGCCCTTTATGGGTTCTTGATTAGATTAATAAAATTCTTATCTTATCTTTAATTGAAAGTGACAAGTACTTAGATAATACTAGCTTATCTGACATTTAATACCAGATGAAAGAGCGCTCCAGAATAGCGAAAAATAGAGGGCTGTGTGGTGGACTGAATAGAACCTTTACTATATTAACTAAAACATTCATCTCTAGTGCTAAAAACCTTATTTATAAAATATTAATTACATAGATAAGTGATCATGGTGATTGAAATATAGATAGGATCTTGGTTGAAAGAAAAAAACATTTTTTTATGTTGCAAACTTGGTCTGCATTATTTACTTTAACTTAATTGACTTTTTAAGAAACAG
This sequence comes from Mytilus californianus, assembly GCF_021869535.1. Classification (NCBI taxonomy): domain Eukaryota; kingdom Metazoa; phylum Mollusca; class Bivalvia; order Mytilida; family Mytilidae; genus Mytilus; species Mytilus californianus. Next base: position 4,855,328 of record NW_026262581.1, read on the forward strand.
TAAAGTTGTATATAGATAAAGCTACAAAAAATTGTGAATTAAACTACAAAATGTATGATAAAGGAATATGATTTTATAAGAGTGTGAAATATAATCACCAAATGGAGATTAAGTTTAAGTTATAATTTAGAGAATTATTGTCCTTTATGCACCCATGCTGGGGGGGGGATACATTAACATAGTTTCCATCCGTGAATCCAACTCTTCTGACAGAATTTGACAGAAATCTCTCATACTTGAAAGGATTGATGCCATCATGTGTAGATTACTATGTAAATAACGCATATCTGAGAGGTTGATAGATCAAAATTGTTCGCCTCAGTTGACAATGTCTTTTTCATGGGGTAACAATCTGCTCTATCACCCTTTTTGCTAGAGTCTAACAATCTTGTTTCTGTTGCTATTTATCTTTTCCAGATTGCTCTTTGAAATTTAGATGATATTACAGGCTACATATGATCCCGTCCCCTTTTCCTCGAATGTGACCTACTGAATTAGACTTATTACCGGGTTTGTACTAACATGAGCAACACAATGGGTGCCACATGTGGAGCAGGATCTGCTTACCCTTCCGGAGCACCTGATATCACTCCCAGTTTTTGGTGGGGTTCATGTTGCTCAGTCTTTAGTTTTTCTATGTTGTGTTTTGTGTATTATTGTTTTTCTGTTGGTCTTTTTTATGCCCCCGCTGCTTCGGCGGGGGCATTAAGTTTTACCCTTGTCCGTCTGTCCGTATGTACGTACGTACATCCGTATGTCCCAAAACTGGTTTCCGTTCTCTAATCTTTTTTAGCCATGGCATTGTCAGTTTATTTTCGACTTGTGAGTTTGAATGTCCCTTTGGTATATTTCGCCTCTCTTTGATGGTAAACTAGCTTAAATAATTTCAAATGATGCCTCCAAGACAATATATTTTGACTTAAAAAGAGAAATGTGAGCTTATGCTTCTAAATACAGTAGTACTGTACTTGTAACAATGTTTTTGATTTTCTTTATAACTATTAATTATTCTGAAGAATGGTTCTGATAGATAATGAATTATAATAGAATCATAATCACACAAATTCTTAAGAATTTTCTAAAGTATAGAACTAGTAAAATGAGATAATCTTATTCAAGATTTTTTAACCTACCTAATAATTATTATGGAAATGAAACTCGAGAGACCAATGTGAATGTTGGAAGAAAATGACACTACTGTCTAAAGTAGCGACGTCACACATTCACTAGTGTCCCAATTGTATTCATTATGGTACTTTATAGTGCAAAGAATACAATGTATAATGTGGAGACAACTTCACAAGTGTCCCCACTGAATGCATTCTGTGACTTGTAGTAAAAAGAATACAATGTATAATGTGGAGACAACTTCACAAGTGTTCCCACTGAATGCATTCTGTGACTTATAGTAAACAGAATACAATGTACAATGTGAAGACAACTTCACAAGTGTCCCCACTGAACACATTCTGTGACTTATAGTAAAAAGAATACAATGTATAAAGTGGAGACAACTTCACAAGTGTTCCCACTGAATGCATTCTGTGATTTATAGTACAAAGAATACAATGTATAAATTATGTGGAGACAACTTCACAAGTGTTCCCACTGAATGCATTCTGTGTCTTATAGTACAAAGAATACAATGTATAAATTATGTGGAGACAACTTCACAAGTGTTCCCACTGAATGCATTCTGTGTCTTATAGTACAAAGTATTCAATGTATAAATTATGTGGAGACAACTTCACAAGTGTTCCCACTGAATGCATTCTGTGTCTTATAGTACAAAGAATACAATGTATAAATTATGTGGAGACAACTTCACAAGTGTCCCCACTGAATGCATTCTGTGACTTATAGTACAAAGAATACAATGCATACAATAATTTTTCATACAAGGTTATGAATAGGTCATCTGTTACCTACACCTTTATTGTTTGATATAAAGTAATCAAAATATGTTAATATTTTGTTGGTCAACCCTTTTGTAAATGCATCTTAAATTTCAGTATAATGAACCCTGGACAGTTTGTAAAGAGATTCCAGTGATATATGAGGTCTTTTAAGGTAAAAATTTACATTAAATAGTAAACAGAACAAAACTGGAGTGTAAAATTGGATCTTTGAAGCTCAGGTATATAGATGATTGAACTTTTAGATTAAAGTTTCACATGTTTTTGAGGAGTCTTTGTCAGTCATGGTCTGAAATCTAACAACCCTATTGAGTTTGTTTATATCTCATTTAATGTTCTTTCAATTACTTTGTGGTGTTTTTATAGAGATAAAATTATAGTAGTTCATCAAAATAGATTTAGTGTTACTTAAACCTTTAATTTAATGTCAGTAATTCATGAACTCTCTGATTAAGTAAATAATATTAAGTGTCAGCTATCTATACACAGCTCATTTTTAAGTTTAAACTATTTGTGAATTTCAATTAAATAGTTTCACATTTTTGTGCCTGACACTAATTTTGTCAAACCCTATTCAGGTACCATTAGAACCGCTAATTTGAGAAATTAAAGACAAATTTGTATACATAATTACATTTATTGATATTGATAAGGTCATCCCATCCCACAGTCAAATCCAGTATTTTAAAAGAGGTCTTATTTCTCTAATTGACAGAGATTCTCTTCTTCTTTGAGAGAAAAAAAATAAACCAAGGGACAATAAAAAAATCTTAAGTTGAAGAAAAAACAAACAACACCAACTGCTAAAATGAAAAAAAGTTGAAAGACAATACTGGGTTGTCCATATAGAATTAAGCAGATATAGAGAAAAAAACAATCCCAAACAAAAGCTTAAGATGAAACTCATGTTGACTGTGGAAGGAAAGCTGTTCCTGCTCCATTAGAGGCATCCATCATGTTGGACATGAAAATAAAAGATCTGATGAAAAAAGTATTATGATAACTCATGAACATGGATTTTAAGGTTTTAAGTGTTCTTTCTCTGACACACCAAATGCATATAGATTATGACTGCAGTAATTGTTTTATGTGTCCTTGCATAATTTTATAGTCAGACTTTGGCACATTCATTATATGACATCATTAATCTCACAATACAAGAAACATTAGAAACTTTTTTTAATGCACATTTAATTGCAGTTGACTACAGCGTTATGAAAAGAATTGACCTTAATGTACCATTGCATAAATAGCATCTGACAAGTTGAACACATAATATTTTCTTTGGATTAAATTTAGGCCAGACAGACGATTAAAAACATTTTAATTTATTTAGAAGTCAGACTATATTATTACAATCCATTTTTCTTGTGTAAATATTAATAACAACAAGCTTACGGTTAATTTATTATCAGTCATTGTAATGAATGTACTCATATAATATGTGATATATCTTCAGAAGAGCAACGCAAAGATTTTGATTGCATATTACTAGGACCATTGCTCATTAAAGCAAAGGTAAGAAAATTTGTTAATTAATTTTTGTTTTTTTCTGCTATTTTGAATTTTTCAATGATAATAAATAAATGTTAAAAAATATAGAAATTTGATATGTAAATTGTTTTAGAAAAATATATGTTTTATTCCAGATGGTATTACATTTTGGGTTTCTATTTTGAGATGTTTAAAATATTTGAAATGTTTATACCCATTTTATAACACATAAAGAATACATGGCCGCAGGGCTATTGTCATCTAAAGTAGGAAAATTATGTTTACAATAAAAATAACCATTATCTATTATATTTAATATGACGGAAAATTTTTGCTTCACATCACATGTGTGAAGTGGTTTTGAGTGTAGCCATTCTGATAGACTTATTTAAAAAAAAAATTTGACAGAAAATTAACCTGTTGTTGACATTTTGAATGTTGATGACCAATATTTGGTAGTCTCATTTGAATCATTTACAATTTATTTAGACTAGTGGAGATTTTAAGCATGGAATATAGAAATGGACACTTGTCTATCATTTGAAGTATACATTGGACTCAAGTTGACCTCATGGTTTTATTGTGTTGTTGGGGGTTACTGTTTCATGAATAAGAATAAGAATAAGAACATGAATATATACCACTCATCTGAGCCTTAATAACATTTTAAGATTGATGTACTTTTTGATAATTTTGTAAAGTGCTTTGAGCTAAGCCCTGAGTAACTGCAAGTAACTGTGAGTTACTGTGAGTACTGTTAAATTGATACTTTGTGTTCTTTGTCTTTTCTGTTAGTTGTTTTTGTGTTTATAACCAATCTGATGAGTCCAGTTGTTTTCTGTGTTTATAACCAATCTGATGAATCCAACCCTTTCCGATGTTTTTTTTGCAGTTTGTGCTGTTACACCACTTTCCCAGGTTAGGGGTGTTGAGTGCTCACTAACATGTTTAACTCAGACATATTCTTTATGTGCATGTCCAAATTCTTCAGCCTGTAATATAGTGGTTGCAGTTGGAATGCTTTCTGTTATAATTGTTTTCATTCAATGTCTTAAGCATGAATTTGGCTGTTTCTCTTTTGAATTGTTTCACATTTTATTCTGCTGGGGCCTTTTATAGCCTCTACTATACTGTATGGGTTTTGCTCATTGTTGAAGGCATTACAGTACCATATACCAGTGGTTGTTTTCATTTCTGATGGATGTTTTCTCATTTGCAATCATGCCAGTCATCCTTATATTTATACTGATGTAAACTTATTCCTATCTGACTTCAGTTAGCTTTATTTGATGTATTTCAAACTTTCACTAATGATAAAAATGAGAATTTTTATTCTTTCTGTCCTTTTTTCACTCAAAGTTTTTTCTTGCCTGGGACTATTTTCACAGAATAGGGAATTAGGCATGTTTTTCTGGTGTCAGTGAGATTGGCAGAGTCTACAACTGTTATAGTTAAATGTACCAAGGTAACTAAGACGATACATTACCTCAACTGTAACAGTTGAGTCCATAATTTTATGAGAATTTGTCTGTGTGATCAATGGTTTTCTTTAAAATTCAATGTTGTAACTGATGTCTTTAATGAATTCATAGTGAGAAACTGGTGTCTTTCATGAAACCAACATAATCAAAGAACAATAACAGCAAGATAATAGTTGACATTTTCACAATTTTATCTCATCCACTTGAAATTCATACATAATCATTTTAGCTTTAACATGTTTATATGATTTCATAATTGATTTAAAAAAGTAAGTTTGCTGTAACAGAATAAGGTCTTTTTTACAAAAAAAATTTGAAGCGGACTGATTTATCCCCGCCTTTGATTATATTTTTCTGTGTGTGGGTCTTTTTTATTCGTTTCCTGTTAACAGTAAAAGTTTTAGTTGAAGGTAGTTGACCATAGAGCTATGTTCAAATCATCTTGAAACTAAGTACAGATATTCATTACATGAAGTTTTTAAAATATATGCCAAATGAGGCTTTTTACACTAATTAGCTGGCAATTTAATTTTTATGACGTTTTAATACTGGTACTTAGAAAAAAGTCTTTTGAAGTTTCTGAAATTAATGGCTTAAGAAACAATTGATGTACATCTTTCTGTTACAGGTACTTGTTGATGAGACACGTTTTATTTAACAGGACAATACTATGAATTTAATAAAATCAGGGGAAAGTAGATATAAAGATATTATCTGAGGTCAAACCCAGTAAGTTGTGACCTAAACTTAAAGACTTGAGATGTATTTTGACAGTAATGATATGAAATTTTTCTGTATTTTTGCCCAGGTGTACAAAATGTATATTTATCCTCTGTCAGTAAGCACAATTCCCATTAAATACTAAATTATAAGCAAACATATTTTGTTTGCATTGTTGATAGATAGAGAAGAAATATCTAGAGGATGGGTGTTTTATGATGGTGTAGATAATTATTTTACCCAGTGTAAGATTCAGCTCACATATTGTATTTGCTCTTTCAAAATATTGTTAAAGGGGCACTAGCTACGAGATATATAAAAAATCTAAAGTATGATTTTTTTGTTCAATCATTAATGAAAGTGCAATAGTGAAATAATAATTGGCTTTTAGCAGCCAGTATGGTTCAATTTTGCCAAATTAAGGTAAGAAACATTGATGATGAATTATTCACTTGCAAGTGAATAATTCGACCTCATTGAATCCGTATTCATGTGAACTTCAATTTAACCCCTTACCTAGAGATGGATAATGCATGCTGTGTGCATGGTTGGTTATTTAAAGGAAAAGAATGTCAACATTGAAAGTGAAACAAAGGTAAATCATTTGAATGACTGATTCGATCCACAAAAAATCGTTCTTATCCAGGTAAAAATGATGATTAACATATATGTTTAATCTATAATATGAAATTAAACAAACCTAGAAAAATCCAATTGCAGGAGTTCGTTTCTATTTATATCTATATTTATGTTTATATTGCTTATATGACCATTGGAGGGAGGTCTTCAGAGGTCAACTCAATAGTTAATTAGATGGCGTCAAGACTAAAATACACACGAAACGAAGCTCATGCCCTGTAAGTTGTTTATTCTAGACTTTATATAATTTGGATAAATGTTTTACATGGTTATAAATCAAATATGAGAATTTGAGTCAAATCAGTGAACATGAATTTGACAGCTAGTGCCCCTTTAAAGAAAAATCAAGGTATCAAAATATAGCAGCTCACCTTTTGCCTTATACAATCTGATAGATGATGGTGAAATATATTCTCCTCATTATGAGGTCACAAGAGCCCAATTATTGTTTTACATTTAATCATCTCATTTTTACACCAAGATGGTATTCAGAATAAAATCTTGTACAACTCCTGATTGGACGATACAGGGTTGGAGTTAGTTTTTATAGAAAGCATAATTCATTTAGTTTTAAAAAATCCAGAAAATTAAATTCAACTTTAATAAAGTGTAGAAAACATAGTCAATGTATTTACAAAGATGCAATTTTAGGTCAACTTTTGGCACATGACCATATTCTTTTTTTGGGATGTAATATAACATTCTCATTTCTCAAAACGAGAACTGCTACCCATTTTGTTCAAGTTTATTTATTCTTCAAGAAATAAACTTTGAAACACTACTAATATGAAAAAATTGCAAATAATTGCTCTTGTAACCATGAATAACAGAAGAATTGTGCTTCATTGTTTCATGTGTTTGTGTCCCTTGAAATGTTAGTAAATCTATGGTTATCTCAAGCATCAGATATAAAAAATATTATCCCTTTTCTCAAGCAATTCTTTTGTCTTACAATCATGTATTTGCGTCTGATAAACTGCTCATAACTTATTTAGGCCATCAACTGGAAATACATCAGGGAATACACCTTTTTCTTACAAAGAACTGCTTTGTGATTTGCAATTTCAGATTGTATCACTATGTCAGAAGCCACATTGGCATAACAATGAAACTTGAATCTTCAGTCTCTAAAACTGAAATCTGAGGATGGGTTGTTTCTGGATAAGAAAAGGGAAAATAATGAGGAATAAGATATGATTGATTGATTGATGGCTACTTAATGACCAATTATTACCTGCATACTCAGGACAGGAACATGTTAATGAGATATGTATATACCCTGCTTAGTTATACTGGCATGCTAAGTCAGATTTTTTACTTGCTTGCTCACTAGGTAACTGTCTACAAGAGGCCATATAGTCTTTGCTCTTGCTCCCATGCTTGATGAAGAAGCAGTAATTGAGGATAATTAAAAGTCTTTGGTTTAACCCAGAAACGCAGCCAGCACAGGAAATTGACATCCTACCACAAGACCACTTAAAATGGAGATGGCAAACTATTCAAATGACTATTTTAACTTATCAAACCTCCTACAAAAGGTATTACCAGAGTAATCATATTTTATTTTTAGTAAGTTCATTGAAAAGGAAACGGGTCACAGCTATTAATTACCCATTAATCTCCTATCAGCCTCATTCACCAGGTATTTCTCACTTTACATTTGCTACTATATATGGTGAATATTATCTGGAAGTATAGATAACATTGATTAAAAGAAAATACTGGTGTTGTCACTCAGTCTGGTATTACTGAAACTTATCGCAGGATTAAGCACAACAAATTATATATTTGTATATCAATAACAGATAGGTAAAATTACTGTATGTCAAGAGCATTGACTTAAAATTGTTACTTCTAAGGGACAACTTTTATTTTAACTTTGTGTGATATTAAATGTGGTCATACTTTTCCAGATTTTGTTGAATTTTTGTTTCAAAAATGTTTTACTTTTGAAAGACTGTCTTTACTTAACCTTCAATTAGCAACTGAGCAAGAGATCAAGTGGACGAAATTTCCTCGATGCATGTAGTATTTTCTATATTTTCAGTGATATCTTACACATATCTACTTTCATAAAAAAAAATTGAAGATGTAACCCAAACCAAAATTAAGACACTATAACCTACAAATTGGCATGTACATATATGTAACTTTGTCTATTCAAAATGAATTATCATTGATATGGTCTTATTTATAAACACATGTGAAGAATTTAAAGATTTTCTACCCCCAGGAAAAGATTACCTTAGCTGTATTACAGAATTTTGGGTCCTTAATACTTTTCAACTTTGTACTTTATTTGGCCTTTTAACTTTTTTGATTCCAGCGTCACTGATGAGTCTTGTAGACAAAATGCATGTCTGGGGTGCAGAATTATAAGCCTGGTTGGTATCTTTGATGGGTTTTTTTTTTACAATACATAATTATCAGAGATAAACAATTCCATAGGGATAGATATTTGGCATGCAATCTGACACAAAAAATGTAAAGAAGGTAAATTTCTTACTGATTTTTAGTGAAATCATGAAGATAAGAGAAATATGTATCAGCACCTCCCATCAATGTCAATCGTATTATTAAAGATGTACTGTAAAAACTGAGAGATTAGATCAGAATGAGTCTATGAAATAAACATAGATAATACTTCATCCATGACATCATTTCCAGTCAATGGAAAAAATGACAAATTAACAGATCATTATCACATTTGGATGATTTTAAGCTTGAATACAGGGAAACTAAAAAAGTATTGTAGTAACTTTTATTTATGAAAAACTACAATAGTAGGTTATTATGTTTTCCGGTCTGTATATCTGGTATTTGATTAAAGTTTTGGTATAGGGACTAGTTTGTGTTCACATCAACCTGAAACTTTTTATTCATGTTAATAATCAAGTCAAGTGTAATTCACCGAACATGGGAATGTGATAGTGCAAGTGGGACACATGTATAGGTATTCTTGTTATTAAGCACAAGTGCTCTGCTCTTTTCACACCTGGTTTCTCTAACTTCCTTAAATTCTCACCTGGTACCAGCTGCTATCTTTGATTTTTTGGGGTTTTCATGAAGTTTAGAAAGCATTATAATGCGATTTTACTATTAACAATGAAATAACAATTTAACAATCATGCATTATTGTATTCAATTAAGTCTTAGGATAAGACAGAAAATTACAAGAATAAGACAACAAATTTGATTGATGTGAGCAAGTGATCAATCTCAGTTTCATCTAAATTCTCTTCTCAAGTACAAAAAAATGTGCAGTAAGACAAACAATTCACCAGATCCATGTACTGTGACTTGAGAAGATTAAATGTGTTTCCACCTATTGCAGTTCTTTCAAAATTCTGACCCAATTGCAGTGTGTTACATCAAATCAAACAGTTCAACTTGTCAGACATTTTAACTTACTGCTGTTGAAAAACCACAGTCAAGTCATTAAAGTGCAAAGTGGTATAATAAAGCTTACTACAATCGTGCAAGAATTTAACTCCACGAAAGGGTTAGTTAAAATTCTATCCCAGGAAGGAATAGATTACCTTAATAGCTGTATTTGGCAAAACCTTTCGGGATTTTGTGTCCTTAACACTCCATCTTTATTTGGCCTTTTACCTTTTTTGATTGTGCCTGATTGATGAGTTTTTTGTAGAGGAAACGCTAGTCTGGCCTACAAATTTTTAATCCTGTTATCTATGATGATTTTATCTACACATATGTATTGTAATATTGTCATTTGAATGGTAAGGTAATAATTTCTGACCAGTTGAACAGTTTAGTTTGATGAAACAAATTGTAATTGGGTCAGACTTTTAAGGAACTGCAGTAGGTGAAGAGAAAACTTAAAATCAAGTCACTGAAAAAAACCTCCTTGTTGGACTTATGGTATTGTGCTCAGCTTGAGTGCTGGAGGTCATCGGGGGTCTAACCAAAGACTTCAAAATTGGTATTTTCTGCTTTCTCTACCGTGCATGTGACATGTAAGGGTAGTATAGCAAGAGAGGATTATGTTCTTACGACTGCTTTGTATTCAGTAAATTTAAATCGAAATTGGAGGTTATAAGTTTAATTTAAGGAATGACTCAAACATTATTCAACAACATGCAATTTTTAGTCAATAACTGTCTCATGCCAAATTTTTAGTTTTGCCACATAAATACATTTGTGTACATTTCTTTCCAAATTCAATACACATTAAGGTAGATACACAGCTGTCAAAGTTATCAAATTACCTTTTTTTATGTAAGATGAAACCTACAATCTTACAAAAACATGTAATTTTCACAGTATCCATGTTATTAGTGACAGAAACTGACACCTTTCATAATCACCAGAAGGCACTTTATAAAGTGTTTTACTAAATTTACTGTCATACTGTTTATCAAAATGCTGATGTCATATATATAATTCTTTTCTGAAAATTCAAATTGTCACAGTATTAAAATAGGATCTAAATATTCATTCCCATGAAAAGTATTGTTCCCTACTTTTGGGGAGATATGTTATAGCAGGTGGTGAGATTGAAAATATTTTGCTACCTTGATGGTTGAGGAAATTGGGAAAAGTGGGATCTGTTTCTCAATTGGTGTCATTTGAACGGCAGACACTATGGCTCTTAATATTTTGCTTTATACATTGTAATAATGATGTTCCCCTGTTAATTCTGGCCTTGGGGTCATAAAAATGTATAGTATGATTATCCTACTCAGACTCAGAATTCAACCAATCAAAAATACTGGATTTGCTGTTTAGAAAACGAAGGACAAGGTACGAGTACTGAGTGATATTTTATGACAGTTTCAGAACCCTGGTCATGCCATGTCTTTATGTTTGGCATGAACCATGATGATCCATATAAAAATATTAGGAAAATAAAGAGGGCAATAAAAAATCTCAAGTGAAGAAAAACAGATACCTTTGTAAAAAGACAATATGGCATAACATGAAAAAGAGGTGATGTTTATTGCACAAGTCAGTCTCACAGTGAACTTAATTGTTATCTCATTGCTACAGACTGAGTATAGAAAACATTTTCCTCCTTTTTTCACATAAAACACTTCTGAAGGCATCTTTAGACATCTTAAAAGAGTTATTACATAAATAGTTATCCAATGATGCATGTTTCTTGTCTGTTATATTGTTAATACAAACATCTTTACTTTTATAAAACTTTCCTCTTAAATGTAAAAATATACCACACCCACCCTAAAAACAGAGAGAAATGAGTTGATAATACCTCAGTTTATACCCCTGTCTCCTTAATCATCTCACACATACAGTCAGAACTTATCTAGTCATTGTAGGTGTAAAATGCATCATTATATGTAAAGTTAATTTGCAGAGAACAGGTGCACTTTAATATTCTTTCAAATATATGACTAACAATTACTGCATAATTTAGGAATGAGGAAATGGAAACATTGATTGATTGATATTTGCTTAACATCTTGTGCACATTGCAGGATAAAAACAAATAAATAAATAAATGAGATAAGTTAGGTTTTTCAAAGCTGTCCTTGTCCTAACCATGCATGAAATATTTGTCACTGGACGTTAATCAAACAACAATCAATCAATCTGTGTTTTATCAGGAAGGAGAACAGGAAATTTTGAATTTCAATATGTCTCCTCAAAGTTTATACAAGGGCTTTTTGATATACAGAAAGTATAGCACTATTGATTGATTGATTAATGGCTGCTTAATGTCCAGGGGCAAATATTAGATGCATATCAAGACAAGAAATGACATTTTAATATCAAACTGAGTCTAGTTTTCAATGTCCTAGCTTACAAGGTAACATACTATAAGAAAACATTTCACTCTTCCCTGCCTTTGAGCCGATCAGTCTTTGCACTAAGAAGACATGTCATCCTATACTGCCTTTGAGCCGATCAATCTTTGCACTTTGTACTCACTGATACAAATCATGATGTCTTCGGTTTCAAAAGAACTGTTACCTATATATAAAAACCCTGATTTCAATTGGTCGCTTAAGAATTATTTCAGACTGATGGTCTACTTTTGAGGGTAATAATATGAGATAAGTTTTCAAACTCTGCAAACCTCTGTCCTTGAGTAAACCTGTCCAAAAGTCTTTGAAGTGACCATCAAAATTACTGTCTATGATCATATTGTGTGAAGGAAAAATCTTGTCTCAGTCATGCTTCATGTAAGATTTACATGTAAAAATGTGCATTTTCCACTGATTACTTTCTGTATTTAGCATTCATGGACATTGGTGTTAAAATGCTTTTGATAAATTGGAAATTGTAGTAAAAGTATTTACAAATTCCTATTTTGGTATTTTGAAATATCTTTTTCAAGTAAATGAGATATTTTGAATTGTCTGTTGTCTCATTTTAGAAATTGAAGCGAAAATTGTAGCATTTAGAAAGCCTTTTAAGGAAAACCTATTAGACTGAATGAGTATTGTTTATTCTTATATCTTTAGTATTTGATTCCTAATAGAAAGCCAGCTTTTCCTTGGAATTTTTATGACAAATTTCAAAAATCTCTAAAAGCCATATTTATATTAATGATAAATGTAGAAAAATTAGATGGTAATTTTTTACCGATTGTAAATATCTCAGTGTGATAAAATGCATAGGTTTTCAATCACAGCTTTTTATCTATAAAATGTATATATAATATGCAACATGATTACAGATCATACACTGCAGCCAACACCCAGTAATAACTTGTAAGAAATTCTTGACATCTGTTAAAAATAACCTCAAAAATCCAATCCCATCAAAAATGTTCTTTGATTCCAAATTGCTACTTATTTTAATACAAAAAATCCATTTGTTCTCTGAAATTACAAGTATTTAGACCTCTTTAACTTTTATTAGATTCTGATGTTGTTTGTGGGTGTAATATTTTATAAGTGAGATACAAGTACCAATTTACACCTACAGTACTCTTTATTTTTTAAATCAAAGAACATTATGTAGTTATATATTTTGTTAGAGAATTAGTCAACACATGCTATATAACATTTTTTTCACTTCCTGGTTATAATATAATAGAATATGAACTATGTATGTAATAAAAATAAAGTGTTAGATATTGCTCTTTAATTCTTTCTCTTAAAACATGATGAACAGTATTTGTTCCATAGTGTGAAAACTGACACTCATTACACTCAAGTTTGGACCAATTAGTCAGGTGTTATCAAAGATGCAACACAATAAAACTAGCATGACTATTCAATAATACCACAAAGAAGTGCCAGTTAACTACTGTAACTACATGGTAAAAAATTTAGGAATAGTACCTTTTCTTCGTTTTCAACTGATTTTTATAGTTTTTATGCCCCCGCCGTACCGGAGGGGGCATTAAGTTTTACCCTTGTCCGTCTGTACGTCCGTCCGTACTTCCCAAAATTGGTTCCTGTTCTCTAACTTTTTGTTTGCCTCAACCAAATGTTATGAAACTTATACACTATGCTTACTACCACAAAACACAGATCAAATTTGAATTTTGGTGGCGTCACTTTTACGGTTCTAGAGTTATGCCCCTTTACAAATGGAAAAATTGCTGAATTTTGCGTTTCCATTCTCTAACTTAAGTTTGCCTCAACCAAATGTTATGAAACTTATACACTATGCTTACTACCACAAAACACAGATCAAATTTGAATTTTGGTGGCGTCACTTTTACGGTTCTAGAGTTATGCCCCTTTACAAATGGAAAAATTGCTGAATTTTGCGTTTCCATTCTCTAACTTAAGTTTGCCTCAACCAAATGTTATGAAACTTATACACAATGCTAAATACAACAAAACACAGATCAAGTTTGAAATTTTGTGGTGTCACTTTTACTGTTTTAGAGTTATGCCCCTTTACAAATGGAAAAATTGCTGAAATACTCGTTTCTGTTCTCTAACTTTATTTTGCCTCAGCCAAATGTTATGAAACTTATGCACAATGATAATTACCACAAAACACAGATCAAGTTCAAATTTTGGTGGTGTCACTTTTACCGTTCTAGAGCAGGGGCATCATCTGTGTCCCATGGAGACATTTCCCATTTATTTCTTATGTTGTACTGTTATACCTGACTGTCCCTGGTTAGGGGAGGGTTGGCGCTTTCAAACTTGTTTAACCCCACCCTCCTCCCCACATTCTTTATGTGGCTTTCCTTAGTCAGGAGCCTATAGTTCAGTGGTTGTCATTGGTTCGTGTCTGTCGTAATTGTTTTTCGTAAATTCTTTTGTTTATATGAATTCGGCTATAAGTTTTCTCAAATGAATTTTTTAATGTCTGGGTTTTTTATAGCCGACTATATGGTATGGGTTTTTAGCTCACCTGGCCCGAAGGGCCAAGTGAGCTTTTCTCATCACTTGTCGTCGTCGTCGTCGTTAGCTTTTTACAAAAATCTTCTCCTCTGAAACCACTGGGCCAAATTTAACCAAACTTGGCCACAATCATTATTTGGGTATCTAGTTTAAAAAATGTGTCCGATGACCCCGCCAACCAACCAAGACGGCCGCCATGGCTTAAAATAGAACATAGGGGTAAAATGTAGATTTTGGCTTATATCTCTGAAACTAAAGCATTTAGAGTAAATCTGACATAGGGTAAAATTGATTATCAGGTCAAGATCTATCTGCCCTGAAATTTTCAGACAAATCTGACAACCGTCAAAAATGTTCATCAGATTTAGCTCTATCTGCCCTGAAATTTTCAGACAAATCTGACAACCCGTTGTTGGGTTGCTGCCCCTGAGTTAGTAAGTTTACAGAAATTTTGCAGTTTTTTGTTATTATCTTCGATATCATTATAATATCTAATATCTAATACTATTAATTATGATTTTAACCTTATTTTACATGATTTCCAAAGCATCAGTAAATACAGGTGAGCGACACAGGCTAATGAGAGCCTCTAGTTTCTTATTGTACGTATGGTTGCCTATAATTGTTTACATCCACTTCATTTGAACTTTTAAGGATATTGGTCTCATTGGCAGTCATACCACATCTCCTTATTTTTATATCTCCCATTTGAAATGTCATACCTTTTGTTTTTGAACATAGCTTTTCAGCTGTTCCGTCACATGGTCACAATAATGTGAGTAAGGAATAAAAAGGAAGTTTTTAAGATAATTTATAAATTTTCTGTGTTCTATGGTAATAACAAAATCATTTTCAATGACAAAAAGGGGATAAACTTTAAGCATACAAATATTGAATATTTTGGTATAAGGGAACATGATGCATTTAATCAGGTTTTATACAATGCCAAAATATCCCACTTTTGATATTACATAACTTTGATTAGTCTGAGCATAGTTGAAAACATGTACCATGTATGGGTTGATTTAATATGCCAACATACTGCAGTGGCCCAGTTCTGTCTGAAAACCTATAAACTAAGTGCACAAAATATCTGTTCAAGATTTTGAATGTTCAAGATAAGTTAGTAAAAATAGCCAATTTTTTAATTAGTTATTAGCAAATCTTTTGGACAGTGATGATCTCAGTATATGATAGAAATGTTAATGAATACTGCAATTCTCTTTGAAGCAGATATTGTTTCTTGTTAAAATAGAAAAATACATCTCAAATAAACAGGCTAGTGCAATTTAAAATACGGAATTTTTTTGAATTGATGAAATATTTGTTTGCTTTGCCAATATTTGGTAATTTTGTTTACCAATAGAATTCATAACATTCCAGTTATGTTTGTTCAGATCAATAGTATATTGACTATATTCTCAGCAGTAGTATGTGTAAGATATTAACATAATGTGTTTGATCGGCTAATTTAATAACAGGCTGAATACATGTACCTGTAGGCCCTACTTGTAAAGGTAGGTCTCTGTCATGTTTGTTTTCATTGTTTGAAGATTTACTTTGTCTGGTTTGTTGTAATTGTTTTTGATGTTTTGACCACCATATACTTTTTAATGATTTTTAGTAATTTAATCAAGTTTACTCAAATTTGAAATATTTCAATTGACTTTACCTTCTTAAACTTTAGAAAATTGATTTCAAATGTAGAAAAGTATTTAGTAATAATTTATATTGAATAATGCAGTAATATATCATTGTACAAGTAAAAAATATCCTTTCAAATGTATCTTTATAACTGAAAGTACATTTAAAAGAAGGGGGAGGGGGTGAAGGGTCTTGAGGATTTTTATTAATTTTAGGGAATTATCATTTTTAACTCAATGCCACAAAAACTTTTATCTTCATTTTTCATGCAAAATTGTTTGCAAAGTATTTTTTGTTTAGGATATATATTTTAAAGGTGCTTTTGGACAGAATGTTTACCTGAAATTCTATTTGGTCTCAGTTACAATGAAATTTTGTACATAAATATAGTCTTAAGTTTATGTTAATATTTAACAAACCAAATCCCAGCCAATGTTTCTTTTCTCTATTTTTCATTTTGATACATAAAGTTTATCATGTTGAACCTTCAATTTCTGCTTGCTTGAGTGATAACCATTTATTTTCTGTCTAAACATATATTTGATTATTGTTGTTGAATGGTCCCGAATATCTACAGGTCATGAAATGGTGTTTAAATACAATTTACAGTGCCAAAATAAATATTTGACTATATTCTAACTGAAGGGTGTGTAAGTACTGGTCAGTTTACTTTAGAGATTTATTAGTTCCAGTCCAAAGAATGTCCATCACTTGACTTTAAATAAATGGGGGTGGGTTAGAAATCTAGGGAATCAATATTGTTTTAAGATTTCATCTAATGCTTTGTTCAGGATATCAGTTAATGAGGTCTAGGAGCAGAAGAGAGCCAGTTTTAGAAAATGTTACAACAGATTATCTAAAAAATATTATTATGTGAAAAATTTATTATATCTTTGAAGTAAAAGTAAGAACGTGTATTGGCAATATCATCCTCTGGAAGTACCTTGTGAAAATTGAAGTGGCTTTAGTGTACTATTGGTTCTCTTTAAAACATCCAGTCTGGCTAAAGCCAGCCCCAACTATCCACTTGAATTTGTGGAACTTGCATTTGTGGATAGTGGGGGCTGGCTTTAGTCAGACTGGATGTTTCAAATAATTTATCTTATCTTAAAAGAGATTCTGTCAAAAAGCACTTTAAGAATATATATCCTAAACCACAAAATACTTTGCAAAAAAAAAAAAATTTTGCATGAAAAATGAAGATAAAAGCCCCACTATCCACAAACTCAAGTGGATAATGGGGGCTGGCTTTAGTCAGACTGTGAAGCATTAGTCCCTGTTTTTCTTATAATTTAGCGCCCTCTATCCACTACCATTTCTCGAGGTTATGGAGCGATCAAAGTGATTATTCGGGTTTAGTGTAATATTGGTCTCTTTGAAAGTTAGACCCTGCAGACATCAATGAAGTAAACAAATGCACACTGTGTGCATTGCCAATGTTTTCCTTTGATCTACAATAATTCAAATATTTTTGTTGTTGTTTTTT
Organism: Mytilus californianus; assembly: GCF_021869535.1. Lineage (NCBI taxonomy): Eukaryota > Metazoa > Mollusca > Bivalvia > Mytilida > Mytilidae > Mytilus > Mytilus californianus. The sequence goes on from NW_026262581.1 coordinate 4,873,005, forward strand.
TAAGACGAATGTAAACAAAGATACCTGCACAAACCTTTACAGGTGATACAACAAAGAATAATTTATACCTATATGATACATCGTTTATTTTTATACAGATATACATCACAATGTCCAAACTTTAGTTGTGACACATGTAAATGATATTAAATTACACCATTTTAGACAGATTTATAATTATATAGTCATCTGTTAGGAAGTTTTTTTTCCTTTCTTTCTTTAATTGTCAATGTTAGTAAATTGGTCATGTGTGACAAGTAGTGCAGTATGATAGACCTACCACAATGTACTGATTAGGTTCTTAATTTCAGAGACTGGAAGGGTTCAAGACATCAATTAAGAATAAACAATACAGTGATTAGTTATAATGAAGAAACACTCTATTTTGTTGAAAGCTTTAACTATTCCCAAAAATGAGGGTTATAGATCTGGAGGTTTCTCTTGAAGTATTTATCTTGGATTTTATGTATACTAATATGACAACTTTATTTTAAAGGACCCTTTTTGGTGTGTATGTCAATTGTTTCTGTGATAAACATCATACTATACAGTTTAGACCAAAAGTTTGAAAGTGATTTGAAACATGAAATAAAAATGCCTTTAAAAAAAACAAATACATTGACATTGAACTTTGGTACCTTAATTATTGTTTAAAGTCCAAGCTGTTACACTGGTCCACTCTATAGTTTCTGATTTGATTTTTCATACACTTATATACTTCTTTTTTGGCAGAAAAGAAATTATTCTTCAGCCCATTGCTATTAATATAACTATGACATTCATGCATAAATTAAGCATTTATTTATTTCCAATGTTGTGTAAAACATATGAATGTTTTGGCAAGCAGACGTTACTTAATATTTAAAAAGTGAATTTAAGATTCTGGCTAGTCATGTTCTTAGTTCAGCTGTCAGGAATTTTTAATACTAAATAAGATTGTTTGTTCGGTGAATCATTCTATATCTATAGGTAGTTTATTTACCTATATAGAATAGGTTGTTGACAATTCCATAGTTCTGAGTAATAATACTGATAAGATTTCAAAAATATACTTTACCCAATGACTGTAAGAGATACTTTTTGGATAAAGTACAGTGGATTCATTATCATTTGTGGAATACCAATTTTAGTGGTTTTTATGAGTAAATGTAAACCAGGAATTTAAATGTTTAAGGAAGTAAAAAAAATGCTATAGGCTTGTATGTAGACTTTGGCATTATTCATGAAATCAAATATGCACGAAAATACAATTTTTACTCAATCCACGAAAATTAATAAATCCACAGTATAATATTTGAAGACAAAACAATACAATTTTTTCACTTTAAAGTATGTTTTACATCACTTCTTTTGAAATCTAGTCAAAATAAACAATTCCTCCTTCTTTAAGTAAAACGAAAAAAATAAGCTTTCAATCAATGATGTTATTTTTATGCAGATGTTACTGCTACACTAACACTTGCATCTAAGAATGACTTTTCAATCAGTTAAACAGTATAGAAAAGATTTATAAAGTTCATTTTGGTAAAAATTGACTATATTTCCTTTTGAAGTTAGTACTTAATCCTTTTTGTGCTGTTCTTTTTGTACCATGTTGATTTATATAATTTCAACTAGTTAAGTTTTCAATTTTATGCCCTGCCTACAATAGTCTCTCCATCCATACTGTATCCAACATTTTAAACCTCAGCTGGTTTCCTATGTACCCATATTCTTGTAGATAACAAAATTTAGAAATTCTGTGGTTCCATAAATTTCTCATTTTTAGTTCGCCAGGCCCATAGGGCCAAGTGAACTTTTCTCATCACTTGGCGTCCTTCGTCCATCGTCTTCCCTTAACTTTTACCAAATTCTTCTCCTTTGAAACTACTTGGCAAAATTTAACCAAACTTAGCCACAATTATCATTGGGGTATATAGTGTAAAAAATGTGTTCAAGATAGAGAGAAACTTTTAATTGCAAAAACGATCAGCAAGACAAGAATTGCAAATCAGTCAACATGGCTGAAATTGTCCTAAATAAAGCAAGCATAAAATATTTTCCACTGGGCATTAAGCAAACAGCAATTGTTTTGATGCATGTTTTGTCTAAATTGTAATATTATGGCTGTGCAGAGAATAAATGATTGTTTACACATTTGTGAACCATTCCAGGTATGACAATATTATCCTTCATCTATTCGCTTGATAACTTAGTGTGGAACCAGATGTTTTACAAATATGTTTACTAGCAGAAGGTGTAATTGAGGTACATTGTATATACTTTTTATGACCTGGCCTGTATCCAAATGTCTCTTTATTTGTTATGGCTAATAGAAATGAGGAACAAATAGACAAGATAAAAATTTGCTACAAAGATGTATGTATGTTTGTCATAATGTTTCGGTTGAGAACTGTAGTAATGTTTACTGTGGCTATTAGTGGGATACATAATCCATTATATTCACATTCTTGTTGGATTATGATAAATCTCTGTACTTGCACAAAACATAATTCATAGGTAATAAGGAGAATGTTATTAATGGGACATAGTTCAATCAGAGCAACACATAGATTATATAGTAGTATATTTTACTACTGCATTTTTAAAAGATGGAGAGGTTTTCTATTCTAGAAAAAAAAAATTCTCTGAAAAAAAGTCTTGTATTAATTTCACCTTATTATTGGCCTCATCTTTTAGATGTCCTCAGAAAGATGAAATTATGGCAGTTCCCTGAAATTGCCTGGCAAATATATGGTGTTAGTATCGTGGTATTCAAAATTGTATCCACCATTAAACAGACCAGTTTCCAATTACCCAATTAAAGTTGCTTACATCAACAAACTTATTGAAATGCAGATCCTATGTCTCCTCTTAGCTTATGAAGACCATTTTTTAGCTCACCTGGCCCATTTCTCATCACTTGGCGTCCATAGGCCATTGTCGTCGTCTGTTAACTTTTACAAAAATCTTCCCCTCTGAAACTACTGGACCAAATTTAACCAAACTTGGCCAATTTAATCATTGGGGTATCTAGTTTAAAAAAATATGTCTGATGACCAAGCCTGCCAGCCAAGGTGGCTGAAATGGCTAAAAATAGAACATAGGGATAAAATGCAAGTTTTGTCTTTTATTTTGAAAACCATTATAAATAGAGAAAATTTGACAGGGCAAAAATGTTTGGAATGTTGAGCTTTACCTATTTTTCGTTGAAGACAAAAATGTCAGGCGACTTTTTAAAGGAGTTATTGCCCTAAAATGACAAATTTTACCATTTTTTTTGTTCATTTTTGCCTTTTTTCCTGAAAACTATAAAAGATAGATAGAAGAAACTTTAAGTTGCAAAAATGATCAGCAAACCAAGAACTATGAATAAGTATGATGGTCGAAATCGTCAGTCGACTTCTAATTAGAGTTATTGCCCTGTGATGACGATTTTTACCAATATTTTGCGTTTTTCAAAAATGATCAGCAAGGCAAGATCCACAAGCAAGTCAAATTTTGCGGATATAGTTAGTTGACATGATCTTTATCAGAAAGTAGAGTTGAGTGTTCTCGGATCCTTAATTGTAAGAGAAGTGTGGAAGCAGGATCTGTTTTTTAATTTAGTTGTTACATTCACATCATTTGTACTCTGGTGGATAGTTACCCGAGTGGCAAACATACCACATCTCTTTACTTTCACTAACCATACCCAAAATTATAACGAGCGAAAAAGTATGTAATTTCAGAATTTTGAGCAAAGGGAAGCAAAACAAGCATAGTAAGACTAATTGTCACATATTATCTCTGCCTTTATAAAGCAAGTGAATTGTACAGGATCTGAGAATAATTTTCACTTCATGCATTACATTTAAATAAATATTTTTTGATAATTTAACCTAGGCAGACCAATCTGAACAGAATCTCCAGTTCCAAACGGTTAGCTTTAAACAGATGGTTGTGTTTGAGTATTTTAAGAGGAGGATCAATAAAAGCACTGTTCCATTGATAAATTGCTGGGCATTGCCCATATATTTTGGGAATTTTTTCTCATATACTTTCACTATGTATCCCTTTTTATAACCTGATAGTAGGGAGTATTATTAGGGCCCCGCCGAATGGCGGACGCCATATAGTGATCAGTCTGTCCGTCTGTCCGTCCGTCCGTCCATATGTCCTTAAGAAATTGTGTCTGCTCTATATCTAGAGAACCGTTATGATTTCAAAGTTTATACTTGACATGTATATTAACCAACACCAGAGGGTGTGTCATAATGTATGTTCAACTTCATAGGTCAAAGGTCAAGGTCAAAAACTTTGGTTTTAGTTGACAACCCCATGTCCTATGGTAAAGATCTTGTGCGCTCTATATCTTGAGAACCGTTATGATTTCAAAGTTTATACTTGATATGTATATTAACCAACACGAGAGGATGTGTCTTAATGTATGTTCAACTTCCTAGGTCAAAGGTCAAGGTCAAAAACTTTGGTTTTAGTTGACAACCCCATGTCCTATGGTAAAGATCGTGTCCGCTCTATATCTTGAGAACCGTTATGATTTCAAAGTTTATACTTGATATGTATATAAACCAACACCAGAGGGTGTGTCATAATATATGTACAACTTCTTAGGTCAAAGGTCAAGGTCAAAAACTTTGGTTTCAGTTGACAACCCCATGTCCAATGATAAAGATACACATTTTTTACCACACATTATTCACAGCGGGGCCCACAGAGATGGCCCCCATCTCAATGATGTGTTTTCTGATCCAATATCAGGTTAAATATTTGTTTTCAGGTAGTTTACATGAAGATGTCAGTGGTCACACCAACTTGAAACTTAGTTGCATGTCATTTTGTGAACTTTTTGAAAAATATAAGATAGTGTTTTGACCTAGATTTTTTGGTTCAATGAACATGGAAATGTGTTACACTGTAGTGTAAATTAGGCATGATGTTCTATGGACACATTCTTGTTCTTCTTGAAAATCCATACTTGGTGATTATTTTAGGGGATTTATGTAGGTTTGACATTGTTAAGATAAATGGATATGTCAAGACTGAAGACTTTTAGAGAAAAGGATCTGGAATCTTTTAAACTTACCTGTAATACCACAAAGTACAAAGTTTACCTTTTGAAGACATTTATGATACATTCCAAAGTACACTGATACTCGATATATGAAAAATTGCTTTTAAGTTTAAATTTATCTAATTGAACAACACAGTGTTGATTTATTTGTCAAGGTTTGAAGTGACAAGAACTTATAGCCAAGAGGTTCTTGAAATGATGATTTCCGGAGCATACCTTTGAAGTCATGTGAGTCAGAGTGACTTAGTTGATAATATCTATAAGACTTTTGTTGAACATTATTGATATCAGTTCCAAGTCGATATTTCAAGCTGACTATTCTCTTTATAACACATGTAACAGTTTGCCACTTGGTCATTTAGCCATTTAATTATACCATTATTAATAATAAATTAATTTAGCTATAACTTAAGATTGGTAATCGATACGATTCACAAAGAAATTAATTGCTTTTCAATATTTCTTTTGTTTACCTTTCTGTACATAGCTATGGTTTAACTTTGCAATCAGCATTAATTCATTCTTGGGTGTCCATTTAAAGGTCTGAATATTAAAATTGATTTTTTATAGCAATGCTATTATTTCAATGCATAATTTATATAATAAAGAGCCCATTTTGAGATACATAGATATAAAAACCAATGATTTATTATTATTAATTTTAGCATTCAATTGAAATAGAGGAATAAATATATATGATACAATGATTGATTTTCATAACTATAAAGAAAAGGATTGATTCAAAGACACATTTGTTAAATACATAGAGGATATGATTTATTCTGTAAATAATGGTTCAAACATATTGATTGAATGATATCAGCATTTATGATTTGAATGAACTCTCATCAAAGGTACTTTAATGGGACTTTTGTTTCAGAAGAAAACAATAATAACAAACAGCTTGTAATGTTATTATACCCTGATGGTTTGTACTTTTAGATAAAAGGCTGTGTAGCAAGGGGTTATACATTTTTTGTCATACTTTTATCATTCTAATTACTGATTTTATATAAGGATGGGGATTTAGTCCATCAAGGACACCAGTCAATGATCAATAACAAATTTAAGGGATTTGGGGTTTTGTCTGTCACACTCTTGGTCACCTAAAGATTTCATATGCAATTTTTGGGAAAAAATCTCTGTTGAGCTTTTTTTAATATTCCAGGAATACCAAGTGAAGTCGGCACAAAGGGCAGAGCTCTGTGAAGTTGCATTGGAAACAAAACTTGTATTTTCTGTGTTTAAGATAATTTGTAACATGTGCAGTGTCCAGTGCTAAGAGATTTGGTTATTGTCTATTGTCTATTTGTTTATCTCATAAGTTAAAAATCTGAAAGTCAATGAAACCTAGTTGAAATTGAATTCATTTATGAAACCAAAAGATTTTCAACAATATTGTTTTTATACCCATGAAATCAAAATGTTATTCAGTGCTCTATATTGCCAGGTTGCCTACTGACTGTCTGTGGCTCTCTGGGTTCTCCGGCTTCCTCCACAGATATAAACTGGACGCCATGACATAGCCAAGTGTGCTGAAAGTGTTGTTAAACACCAATAATCAATCAATCATGGCACCAAAATGCTGTCCATACCTTTCTGTTATAAAAAATGTACGGTAACTCAGTCCGTAAGCACAGAACACTTACAGGTTCAAGGATAAAAAAAAAATAGCATTGAAAACAATAGAAAATTCATCCAGAAACCATATTTCAATTAACTCAAATTACATGTTGCCTCATTGGCAATCATACTGATTCCGTGACTGATACAGGCTTTTCTTAATCTCTAGTTATGTACATGTACAAAAACTAAGGATGCAACTCCCTCTGGCTAAAATACCAAAGATTTTCTACCCAAAGAATAGATAACCTTAGCTGTGTTTGGCAAAACTTTTCAGATTTTTCAAATTTTTGGGGTCCTCAATGCTCTTCGTACTTTTTTGATTGGAGCATCACTGATGAGTATTTTGTAGATAAAACACTGTGAAAATGTACATCTGGCATACAAAATTATAAGCCCGAATCTATGATGAGTTATATAGGCCTTAGATCATATTTTGTCTGTTCTATTAAGCCTTTGTTTGGTTTTGATGCTTACAATTGTTTATTTTATTACTACCTAACCTTGCTTTTGGGTGTACCTGAAACAGGTGTCATATTCACTGAAATCTGTATCAATTGATTGGAAATAACACTTTGTAAATTTTGGACACCCAAAGTGCTTTTATGGATTTACCTTCATTAGGAACAATCAAACCCAGAAAATTGATGTTCAAGATGTATAAATATTTGAGGCGCTACATGACCAAAACAAACCTAAAGAGAACAGCCAAATCCATCTGAAGTCAACTTAGAAAAGATATCAAATAATCAGATTAACTTACAGCATTTAGAATTTAGAGTAAACAAGTTGTTTTGTTAGAATAAATTGTGTTAAAAGTTTATCCATTTGTCTGCATGTTACATGTAGATTATTGACAGCAAGTATAACAGAGGGAACATTGTGAATTGTTTCAAAATTACCCCAAAAGGAATTAGTTTATCTTTTACCTGTTTATCCAAATCTTTCAGATATGTTTATGAGAATACAAAATTTTCTAAATAAAAGAAAATGTACTCTGTACATGTGCATGTGTTGAATATAGTCAATATGAGCTGGTCTTCCTAAATTGGAACTTCTTTAAACCATGACCTACTTGACTCAGTTCTCTTTATGTAAAATGATCAACTACAAAGAGAAAACTGTGTGTTTCTTTATTGGTGTCTTATTTGCCATGAATAGCAGTAGCTTTATAAATTCTCTTTGTTCAGTGTTCATGGTTTATGATTCATATTTTAATGTTGTGTACTGATCTGCAACAGTGAATTTTCAGATAAAGATTTCTTTGTGTCAGCTGTCTCATCTCCAAGTCTGATTAATAATGCATATAATTTTTACTAAATTGTCGATATTTAAAAGAACCATGAAGGGAAAAATGTTAAATGAATATTTGAATATCACTGATTTTGAAATTTGAGAGAATTTTACATTGTCTATGATATTGTATACAAATAAAATCTCATTTACGATGAAATAATCCTGAATGTACGAGACAAATTGTTTATATCTATCATAAGAGTACAGGCTTCTTTCAATTGATCAGTACAGTAGGATACTGATAACTGGGGATTCCATAAACAGATTGGTTTTTTTTGTCTTATTTCCAGTGACAAATATTACATGTATCTTCAGGATTTAAATACTGATAAATTGAAATGTTCAACCAGAAAAATTTAAATGATAGTATGTCTTATATTCATTAAAATTCGCCGTTTCAGAATCTTAATTTCTATTTCATCGTTCGTACCTCAAAATGAAAATAACATTGCGCCATTGGCTGAATTTATATTGTTTAGGACGTTTTTAATCAATCACAATAATTTGGTGTACGCTTTTGAAAATATTACCCACAATGAATTAAATTCTGATAGAATGGATAAGCCAGAAATGATATTTTTCTATGTCCCAAGCTATATGTAAATCTCAGATGAATCATAATACTTAAAGTAAGGCTCTTTAGTGGATAGTCCACATCACTTAACCAATGGTTTTTGATGATGCTGTTTCTCTCAAATATAGCTTATAAAAATGAGGTTTACTAGAAATCCCCCCTGTATCCCATCATTCTATAGTTTATCAATTAAAAAGAGTTAACAGACAGTATAACATTATGCATCTTTACAGTGTTGATTTTTCTTCCCACTCAGTTTTACAGTCTGTTTTGATTATTACTTACTTTACAGAAGTGTAAATGAAGCAATTATTAAAGCTTCATATTGGTATCCTTGACGATAGTCTTCTGCCCTGGCTGTTCTCCAGTGTTCAGTACTAGACAATTGTTATGTCATCTGCATTCTGTTGCTGTACAGCAGTTAATTACCGTTGTGATGATGCAACATTGTAAATAAAATTTGAATCATTGTCATTTGGACGTTTGCTGCCATATCTAAACCTGTTTCATTTTATTTTGCCTACAGTTCCTTAGTCAGAGGCCTTTGTAATTCTGGATTTTGTAAATTAATCATGCTTATAATTCTTCAGGTGAAATATAGCAATATTTGCATGACAATTCACACAAAGTTAGTCATATATTACTGCCGGAGGTAGAAGAGGATTAGATAATATAAATGAGACGGAAGTTATGCTTTAAAACTTTTAGTTTCGCTTTGTTCATGTTTTGTTCATGTTTTCGTTACATTTGTTAGAGATACTGGTGTATACTTTCTTCATGGAATCATGTGATATAGATCAGCTATATAGAATTTTTCTATGATGTTAGGATAAGTTTTGTTAAAATTATTAATTTCTCTTAACAGGAAAACTGATGTGGAAAAGTTCTTCCAGAAGAATACAGCAGGAGAAGTCAGAGAAATCAGGTATGTTTGTACTTATAATGGTGCAATATAGAGTAGAATATAGTAAAAACAGCTGAACAGTCATGACAGTTAGTATGATTTTGTTCCTGGTTATATTGTATCAGGAACATCCAGAGAAAAAGAATATACAGTCAAAGATGTTTAGAAAGGGGGCAATCAAATCAAAATCGGCAAATCTAGAAGGCCCATGACATTAACAAACATTGCACTATTATTTTATAACATAAATGCACAATAAAATGAAAATATAAACTGTTACATATATTATTAAGTATATAAAAATAAGAAAATAAGGTATGATTTCCAATGAGAAAACTTTCAATCAGAGATGAAATGAAAGAAGTTAACAACTATTGGTCACCATATGGCCTTCAACAATGAGCAAAGCCCATACTGCTTAGCAAGCTATAAAAGGCACCAACATTACACATTAAACGACAACCACTGAATTACAGGCACATTCAGAATGTGGCAGGGTTAAACATGTTTGTGGTCACCAAAAGAGAATGTTAATGTGCCATAAAAACAGAAATGATTGGTTTACTTTGAATTATTTTTTGCTAACACTATCTCTTAGAGGCCTTACAACTTATCCGAAATTATGTTGTTCAATTTTACTTAAAAACAAGACTTATGAACATTTCCTGTACTTTTGACACTTAAAAAATGAATGACAAAATAACATGTAGCTTGGAGATATTGTCAGAGGTTGAAATAGTTCTGGTGGGAGTTGACCCTAGTACAGTAAATCAACAGCCATTATTATGTTAACTGTTAATTATTACCTGTGTACCTGTAATTAATATCAATTAACCTGGCAGCATTACACAATAAAATGTTATAGAGTGTGTTTTATGTCCGATTATGTGAACAAATGACATAAAATGGCCAGTTTTCAAGTCATAAAGGATGTCCTGATACTTTGGCTTGGAGCTATAACAGTATATTGTATTGTGTAATTGATATTTATGGACTTCTGAAAATGAGGCTACTTGAATTATTGTTTCTTGTTCAATTCAAACATTGGATGGTATATTATGTATACTGGTACTTACAACTAACTCAGGCCTCTCCATGCACTAACTGTCTGTATTTTAATGAAACAAAAAAATTGTAGAACACCCATTTTTAAAAATAAGTGTAAAAGCATTTTAGACATTTTTTTTCTCCAAAAATGTAGTTCACATAAGACAAGCTGAAGCTTGCCAGTATAAAAATAATTAGTTGTGGTATGATTGCCAAGGAGACGACTGTCCACCAGACACCAAATGATGTGAATGTAAGCAACTAAAGGTCCATGTTTGACCTTCAACAATGAGCAAAACCCATGCATATCATGAAGTCAACTATTAAAGAACCCGACATGACAAAATGTGAAATAATTCAAACGAGAAAAACAATGGCCTGAATTATGACAAAACAATTAACAAAAAACAAATATGACGGACAGCTACCAACAAAAACAACTGAATTACAAGCTTCTTACTTGGAACAGGCATTTATAGAAGGTGATGATGTTGAAAATGTTTGTGAGCGGCTCATCCCTGCCCTAACCTGGGACAGTGGTGTAATAGCACAAAATAATAACAAACTGTAAAAATCAGTTGGACCTGGTTTCACTCAACAGTGTCTAGTTATAGTCCAAATATAACTGCTGTACAGAGATGGGAGCCAACGTTTAAATTATTGCTGGTCTCTGCATTGTTTTTTTTTAATTACTTTTACTTTTGTAAATACAATTTTAATTCATTTGATGAATTTTGATTCTTTTGCTCCTCATATTACAGTGGGATTCCTTTTTTTAGCTCACCTGGCCCGAAGGGCCAAGTGAGCTTTTCTCATCACTTGGCATCTGTCGTCCGTCGTCGGCGTTAACTTTTTACATTTTGAACTTCTTCTAGAGAACCACTGAATGGAATGAAACCAAACATGGCATGAATGTTCCTTATGAGGTGCTGACCAAGTTTTGTTACTTTGTAGCCGATCCATCATCCAAGATGGCCGCCAGCGGGGGACTTAGTTTAACATAGGACCCTATGGGAAATGCATACAAATGACTTCTTTTAGAGAACCACTGAATGGAAAGTAACAAAACATAGCATGAATATTCCTTACAAGGTGCTGACCAAGTGTTGTTACTTTGTAGCTGTTCCATCATCCAAAATGGCCGCCAGCGGAGGACTTAGTTTAACATAGGACCCTATGGGAAATGCATACAAATGACTTCTTTTAGAGAACCACTGAATGGAATGAAACAAAACATAGCATGAATGTTCATTAGGAGGTGCTGACCAAGTGTTGTTACTTTGTAGCCGATCCATCATCCAAGATGGCCGCCAGCAGGGGACTTAGTTTAACATAGGACCCTATGGGAAATGCATACAAATGACTTCTTTTAGAGAACCACTGAATGGAATGTAACAAAACATAGCATGAATGTTCCTTACAAGGTGCTGACCAAGTGTTGTTACTTTGTAGCTGTTCCATCATCCAAAATGGCCACCAGTGAGGGACTTAGTTTAACATAGGACCCTATGGGAAATACATACAAATGTCTTCTTTTATAGAACCACTGAACGGAATGAAACCAAACATGGTATGAATGTTCCTTATGAGGTGCTGACCGAGTGTTGTTACTTTGAAGCTGATCCATCATCCAAGATGGCAGCCAGCGGGGGACTTAGTTTAACATAGGACCCTATGGGAAATACATACAAATGTCTTCTTTTAGAGAACCACTGAATGGAATGAAACCAAACATGGTATGAATGTTCCTTATGAGGTGCTGACTGAGTGTTGTTACTTTGAAGCCGATCCATAATCCAAGATGGCCGCCAGCAGGGGACTTAGTTTAACATAGGACCCTATGGGAAATACATACAAATGTCTTCTTTTAGAGAACCACTGAATGGAATGAAACCAAACATTGCATGAATGTTTCTTATGAGGTGCTGACCGAGTGTTGTTACTTTGAAGCCGATCCATAATCCAAGATGGCCGCCAGCGGGGGACTTAGTTTAACATAGGACCCTATGGGAAATACATACAAATGTCTTCTTTTAGAGAACCACTGAATGGAATGAAACCAAACATGGTATGAATGTTCTTTATGAGGTGCTGACCGAGTGTTGTTACTTTGAAGCAGATCCATAATCCAAGATGGATGCCAGCGGGGGACTTAGTTTAACATGGGACCCTATGGGAAATACATACAAATGTCTTCTTTTAGAGAACCACTGAATGCAATGAAACCAAACATGGCATGAATGTTCCTTATGAGGTCTTGACTAAGTGTTGTTACTTTTAAGCCGATCCATCATCCAAGATGGCCGCCAGAGAGGGACTTAGTTTAACATAGGACCCTATGGGAAATACATACAAATGTCTTCTTTTAGAGAACCACTGAATGCAATGAAACCAAACATGGCATGAATGTTCCTTATGAGGTGCTGACCAAGTGTTGTTACTTTGAAGCTGATCCATCATCCAAGATGGCAGCCAGCGGGAGACTTAGTTTAACATAGGACCCTATAGGAAATACATACAAATGTCTTCTTTTAGAGAACCACTGAATGCAATGAAACCAAACATGGCATGAATGTTCCTTATGAGGTGCTGACCAAGTGTTGTTACTTTGAAGCTGATCCATCATCCAAGATGGCAGCCAGCGGGGGACTTAGTTTAACATAGGACCCTATGGGAAATACATACAAATGTCTTCTTTTAGAGAACCACTGAATGCAATGAAACCAAACATGGCATGAATGTTCCTTATGAGGTGCTGACCAAGTGTTGTTACTATGAAGCCGATCCATAATCTAAGATGGCCGCCAGCGGAGGACTTAGTTTAACATAGGACCCTATGAGAAATACGTACAAATGTTTTCTTTTAGAGAACCATTGAATGGAATGAAACCAAACATGGCATGCATGTTCCTTTTGAGGTGCTGACCAAGTGTTGTTACTTTGAAGCTGATCCTTTATCCATGATGGCTGCCAGATGGGGACAATGTTTAACAAAGGACCCTATGGATGATACATACAAATGTCTTCTTTTAGAGAACCACATACTGAATGGATTGAAACCAAACATGGCATGAATGTTCCTTATGAGGTGCTGACTAAGTTTTGTTACTTTGAAGCTGATCCTTCATCCATGATGGCCGCCAATAGGGGGACTTCCTTTAACATAAGACCCTATGGGAAATACATACAAATACTTCTTCTAGAGGTGCACTGAATGGAATGAAACCAAAACATGGCATAAATGTTTCTTGTGAGGTGCTGATTAAGTGTTGCTACTTTGTTGCCGATTTACTGTTCAAGATGGCCACCAGGATTTTTTATTAAATTACAGGACCAATATTAAACCAAATTTGGCCTCACTCATTATTAGGGTATCTGTTATGATTTTAATCTATTTTTACATGATTTCCAAAACCAAAGTAGAATCAGGTGAGCGACACAGGCTCTTGAGAGCCTCTAGTTGCCTATTGCAATAATTCAGTATTTTCATGTGGTTTTAATTTATATATTTATGAAATCAACAAGATTAAATACACTTTGAAGTTTTTGGGTGTCACAAAGATGCATTAGCCTCAACAATAATGAAAAATGCTACTTTACAACATTGTACTTTAAAACCACAGTCTAACCAGTTAGGACACCTAGGTTTAAATGGCTACTGAGCAGGAAGCATTGTCTTTTTAATGGGTCTTTTATTGGTGGAAAATAAGGCCATTAATCATGCTACAATAGATCCTGACACCAGCTATTGATATTTCCTTTGAGGGAAAGTTAATCCATGTTTGATTTTTCACACTGTGGTGGCTATTTGATGTCCCTTACTTGATATGAGTGAATTTGACAGATATATCATGGGATAAAAGCAAGGCAATCACAAATTCTGATGGGACATCAATATTTTTACACTTGGACATCACATTCATGTTTTTTTAGGTTTTATATTGCCTATTTATTTAGTAATTTAACTACAAGGGTTTACTTGTGCTGTAGATTATGTTTGTTAAAATTTGCACAATGCCTATTTGTTGGATTAAAATGTATGTAACCTATTATCTTGACCTACATATAAATAATAGTACATTGTTAGATATCATCTAGCCACCTGAAGGAAGAACCTAAGTAAGATATTCAGTGAGGATCCTGGGATAAAATCAGTGGTGCTATAAAGATAACATACAAGCACTTTTATTGTGATTTTTAAATTTTCTCAGCTTGCTCCATACAGTACTTTTTTCATAGATATATGTTTTTATTTGTGGTTAATAGAATTCAAATCAGTTATAAAATTCTGTTGACAAAAGGGGCAGCCAAAAACCAATAGTCTATGAAAACAGACAAACAATAGTCCACTAAATACTACACATGAACTGAAGATTGAGCAACACAGGCCCAACCGAAGACCACAGCAGGACTGTGAACATAGTGCTCAGGAACAGTAATTCATTATTTAATTGATTTTAGTTTTCTTGGTTAAATTGAATCCTGAAACTGCAAAAACAGCACTGCTGGAATAGTACATCTTTTATTGTATAAATATTGTCATATTTATTTAAAAAGTTAATATGGGCAAGAGGTCATAATTTTGTTATTTCAATAATTCTTGTTTTCAATGACATTCTATCTATTTCTAACAGACAATGCACACACACACATATCTCCTACAGTAATTAACCAATCTATTGTTGCAAAGATTGAATAAAACCTAATGGACGTCAATGGGATATGTTAGTATAATCCTGCCACATGTTCAGTCCTATTAATTTAGATTTCCAGTTGGACATAATAACTCTGTTAATGATTTATGGTAATGAAGCCTAATAGAGATGTTTTACATTATGATCCCACAGTTGATATACTTCAGTGTCCTTGAAATTAAAACTGCTGTTGTTAGAAGTTGTTCTATATTAGTCATGTACAATCAATTTATGACTTTTAGCATTTTATATATATTGTACTTTAAAGATGTGATTTTATTCTAATTGTGTGATTTATATCAATTTCCCTTGAGATCTGATTGAAGTTTAAATGCCAGATAAAAAAGCTGTGAAACTTTAATCTGTTTCTGGCTGCACTAGATGCCCCCTCCTCCCTTATGTTAGTAGGTGCCACAAAGAAAATAAACTTACAACAATTGCTCTGAGGATTAAGAAGGTGGCCTGTTCCAAAGACATATATACTAGATGTTACTGTCTGTCCAAAGGCAAAATTTTGCACCCTGTTTTATTTGATATAGATGGAAAGAATTGCCATTTCAATGTAAGCAGACAGCAATGAGAGATGTAATTTATTTTAGTCTTCTAACATTAGGAATGAAGAAACTTTTCATGAAATTTCCATCTCTATCATGATTTATCACAAATTACATGTAGTTCATGTTTGTTGAATTTTAATTTTCTCTTCCTCAGAGTCAAGTTATTCTTGCTTTATGTAGCCAAACCAATATCTGACATGTCTGTTTAGACAGTTTTGAAGTCATTTTGACAAATTGTAAACATGACCATGATATTGATCCTGCTGCCTTACAACATTAGCCTTAATTCATTTCCGTAATGGATCTTTTCTATCCATTAAACTTGGAGTACAAGATTCTGGAGAGTTTGCATATTTTGTGGAAGATTTTCTCGTTATCTACCCTCTTGGCTATGTTGATTATATTTATTGTATAGTTTATTGTGGTCAGTTATCAGCTCCATATGGTTTGTCAATAATATCTTCTGTAGCTTTATATTGCCTTTGACAGCTAATGTTAGGACATGGATTTTATTTTCATACATATTTATTGTCTATAGATTTTTCGATAAGGTCGCTTTAGATATGTGACATTGTACGATTCCTTAGCAAGTATCATGTTTTGTATATATGTTTATTGTATGATTTCTTTGCAACAGAGCTGAGGCCTACATATCAACCCATCTGTTCACTATAACCCTTGTAGACACAATAGAGAAATTCACTTGTCATAGAACATGTACAACATATTTACATTCTGTTTGGGGATTTTGAAAAGTCTAAAATATTTTGTTAGATAGTCTGACAAACATGTAAACATAGAACAATTCTTGATTCAAAATCGGCATTCCTTCAGTAAGAATAGTAAGTGACATAGATGTGTTACGATTTTGTATAGACGTATTATATGTCAATTTGCTTTCCATTACTGAAAATGACACAAGTTCCAGCAAAATTTTGCACCTGCAAATAAAAAAAAAATAATTTCATAATTAAAAAGGTGTTTACTGCAAGATGTCAGGTTATTCGGAGCAAAATCTTTGGGTTATTTGGAGCAACTTCTGCTAAATGCCCAGATGTGTTTTGAAATACGTCTATTGTCAAAGCCATTTCTTTGAATGTACAGTACCTGATTGTGCTCTGCCTTACAGTTAATGTGCATTGTTACTGACCAAACATGTTATAATGATTTAGACTTTTGTAATTCCATGTACAACCTTTACCTATAAACCATACATAACAGGGCAACCAGGCATGTAGTTCCTGAAACTGATAGTAAAAAACAGTTTTTGAAATAATTATAGTTTGATAGAAAGAAAAAGTTTTAATGATTGATTGTCAGTTCCTGCAGCTATTGTTCTACTGGGTGTCTTTTGCAGCCATGCATAATTAGATTAAACTATTAATCAATAAACTGCTCTGTATGCAGATATGCAAATTAAGTGCATCAATCATTGGAAAAGCGACAAAAAAACTTTGATAAGAAATTTTATTAGCTATGAAGATATTGGATTTAGTTCAGAAATAATCACTTTTCCCTTGTAACATGGTCTTTAATAGCCAAAAGCTTTCAACATTGTTTTTGAAACATTTCCAATTTAAGAGACTTTCTGTACCATGACTTCCTTTAGTGTAAGAGCTTTTGACATCATTTTAAGTTCATCTTAGTTGACATTTGAATGTGTTTCTCGTAAAATCTATTTGAAATCTGTATTTATTATATATTTTCTATGTTTATACAAGTTAATCAATGTTGTTGTATATTATATATTTCATACCAACAGTGTATTATTGATGTCTTAGAAAAATGCTGACTTAGGTATTGACTGTTTGTTGAGACTATTGTTGTCATCTTTATAAAGTTAGATATAAGAAGATGTGGTATGAGTGCCAATGAGACAACTCTCCATCCAAGTCACAATTTGTAAAGTAAACCATTATAGGCATTATATAATGCATTCATGAGGAGGTAAGGTCTCCTCTTTCATGTCTTAAGGATGTTCGCTACTCTGTTTCAAAATAACAAGCTTTTTAAAAGACTGTTATCAAATGATAGTATATAAATAAAGGAACTAAAAAAGCAGAAAAAAATGAAGGGTCCGTGTGCTTGTTTTCGAGATAAAAGCCATTGAAAATTTGGCGGGAAATGATTCTCTCTAGATTTTTTATACTTTTAACATTGGCCGCTTTTTTGTTTCAAAAACTATGAAAAAATAACAAGGATTTTATAAGATTTTCAAATATGGCTTTTTAAACTATATGTAATAAAATTATGAAAAGAAAAGTAGGGGTTAGTGGGCAAATTTTTTTTAATGGCAATACATGGATAAAACCAGAGGATTCCGAAAATCTGGCAGAAATTCAAAAAGAAGAGGAGCAAACATCCTTAAGGATAAGTTAAAGACAGTTGAAACAGAGTACAGAGGTTTCATTTATTATCGTGGGTACCAATTTTTATGGATTGAGAACAAATTGTATTTTTGTGGATATTTGATTTCATGGTTTTGCCAAAGTCTGCACACAAGATTTTAGAAAGTTTGTACTTCATTGAACATTTAAATTTGAGGTTCACCTATACTCATGAAATCAATGAAAATTGGTATTCACCAATAATAATGAATCTATGGTATTTAGAAAAAATCATGCCAAATAACAGGAAATGACTTCCCAGCAAAAGACTAACACTTGTGTTATCATGACATCACTGTATACATAAAGCTTCTTTATGCTGTAAAACTCATGTTTCTATATTGAACTTTTGGAATAATAAAATTTCTGTCAAAGAGCTCTGGTTGAGAAGTAACAAGTGGATTGATATTTATTTACTATAAACCTACATAATTACACCTGAACTACCATTTTTATAGGATCCTAATCTTTTTGATTGTAAAGCTTAAGTCTAAATACCTTGTACATGTAGTAATTGTTAAAATGAATAATTGTGGTTTACAGGACCAAAATAAATTATGTTGATTTAAATTTTCTGTAAATTCATAAACTTTTATTATAAAGGATTGGACACTTATAAATGGACAGTGACAGTTTTCATAAGGTAATCTCAAAAGATCTCATGCAGATTTGATTTAAACTGGAGGAACATATTGTATGAATGGCTTTTAAATGAAGAAAAAAACACTCCTAGACTAGCTACATTTAAAATAATTTTACTAGTAGCAACATAAATAAAAAAACCTACAGCTAAACAATAGTGAATTGACAAGATTTTCTTTTAATGATTAAGTAAATATGTTTTTCCATGTTATAATTAGAGAACTGTTTTGATTAATTTAAAACTAAGTTCATCCTTAAATTCCAAGTTTTATATAATAAGACTTCAATCCTTGAAAAGAAAAACCATTTCAATGCTTTGAAATTCCAAGTTTTATACATGTTTAATAAGGCTTCAATCCTTGAAAAAAAAATTTCAATGCTTTGAAATTGCAACATATTGTTTACTTCACAGTCCAAGATTTGATTTTGACAATACCTATTCATGAGTCCATATATCATGATTTCCTTTAAAACCTTACTTTGCTTTTTTTTGTGCTGTATGGATGTTTTTAAATTGAAGCTTTGTACTTGAAATGAATTATAAAGATTAGAATTGATTTCAAAGATTACTTGCAAATGTCTTATTATGCTTTAGTCTGGTGCATTAAACCAATCGGAACAGCTTTAACAAATCTGTTGACACAACATAATGTTTGCAATGAAGAAATAGTAATTTAATTTGATTTTGTCAATAACTTAGGAGATATGTCTATTATTTCAATGTGAAATCATTCTATGTAGTAGCGTCAGAGCTTTTAAAGTTTGAAATTTAATCATTATCTATACCTATTTGTGATGACAAGTAAAAGCTAGGTTCAGTTTATGCTTTCACTACTTTATCAGTTACAGTATATTCTTTAAGTCTGAGAAAAACTCTTCTTGAAATTAAAAAAAAAATTTAGTAATTTTTGAAAATTCAACACTATGTTTATTATGAAGGAAATAAAGGTCAGTTAGATTTTTAAAAAATGTTCACTTTTGATGATTTCCATTTTTTCCAGTCCTTATGAGATTTGACATTCTGATTGCTGTCGTTTGATAGCTTTCTTCAAATGTGAAATAATTCACTAGCAGTTGATAAATTTAAGATGGGTTTTCGCTCTAATAACCAACTTATGGCCTGAAGCTAAGATTGTAGGCCTCAATTGGCGCAGGTTCATCTCAAGATCAGTGGCAATTTATATACTTATAATTTATGAGGTTGCATAAATTTAGTTATATGGCGGACACATAAGGTTCATATCTGGTTAAGGTAAATTTTATCCCTTGTAGTGAATACTGTTTATACTATTAAAATAAAGCCGTAGCTTTATTCACTTAAATCTTAATCCCTCAGTAGGCGGGGTTTTATTTACCATTTTATTATCATTTATCTTATAAGAATTTATGATTATATCTTGGTCGGTCACCGTAAGACTTAAGTATCGTCCCTATCTAGTACTGAACTGTGTCGAATGTTAAGGTCGTCATTTACCTGGGCCAATAGAGGGAGTTGTAGTCAAAATGCATGTTCATATGTGATTCATCCGACAAAGTAACAAAGGTAAGATCAAAGTTACATTACACCTGGATTTTACCTGTTGTTTTTGTCTTTGATGTTCAATTCATTTGCACCATGTTATTATTATAAAAGGATTTTGTTGCTGTTTTGAATTTAATTCAACAGGTGAGACATAGATTTCTTTTTTTACTTTACTACTAACAAAGACAGGCTATACATGTATATGTAATTTAATGGTCTATTTGGAGTAACAAAACATAGATGTTTAAAGATTCACTCAATCAATAAGAAACATTTCCCGTAAGACATATATATAACTTCTATTTGCACAAAACCTGTCTCGAGGGGAAGTTCTCTAATGGAAGCCTACCATTCTTGTTCGATAATACAAATAGGACTTGGATTCTAATTAAAGGATTTATATCATGAAATTCTTCATGCTGTGATTGTTAAATGAAATGTGCATG
Source organism: Mytilus californianus (assembly GCF_021869535.1). Lineage (NCBI taxonomy): Eukaryota > Metazoa > Mollusca > Bivalvia > Mytilida > Mytilidae > Mytilus > Mytilus californianus. Next base: position 4,893,750 of record NW_026262581.1, read on the forward strand.
CCTTACAATAGAATGCATTGTCAGGATTTGTAAGAAAACGTTTCAATTTTTTAAAGAATATCTCGTTGTGTAGGTGCCTGAATTTATTATATTAGAACAAACTCCTAATAAACAGTAGTATACAGCTGTTCAATAGTCAAAAATCATTTAACTGAAACAAATCCGGGTCACAAACCAAAACCGAGGGAAACACATAAATGGTTCTTTATCAATTCAGGAGACAAAATTAAATATTTCTATTGATGTTCTGAATTTGAGGAACAAATTACAATACAGAGTGTGAAAAGTCCAGTTCCCCTCCACCAAAAGTTGCATAGATCTTTAGAATTTGTTTGTATGTGTTGTCTGGGACTGTTATAAGTTAGTATGATAGTCCCAGGTGTTGTCTGATGCCATTGCAGCCATTTCTGACATAGTTGTCTATTATATAACACATTCAAAACTTCAGATTCAAAGCTTGTTGATAACTACCATCCAAATGTTTCTTCTGCTGAGTATCTTGTCATCATCTTTTGATGCAGAAATAAAATGCTGATATACCATGGAACATGCTTTTGTGATGTATATTTTATGACTAAGTGTGATGTAACTTTACTTTTATGCAATAATCTTAACAGCCTGCTTGGTAATAAATAAAATTATGATAAAACTTGTCTTACATGAAAAATCTTTGTATTCTGGTACTTGCTTACGTTGGTTTTTAATCTTACAATCTGATGGTTTTCATGGCTATACAGTTTTGAAGTATTTGGCTTTCAACATTCTCAAGCTATGAAAAATAAACTTAATATACACTCAGTATTTACATTGTAAAATAATAGGTCTCTAAAATAGTCTTCCACCTATAAAGTGAAGATCATTGACCAACCAGATATTTAAATTTCAATTTTATTGACCTGTTCAGTATTTGAGAAACAAAAATGTCACAGGTGAAATATCTAGGTTGAGGTGTAATAAATAGTTTCTCTCAGCAACATCTGGCACAGTAGGTAAATATACTTTAATTAGTCAAAATTGACCACAGGTAGATGCTTTGTCATAGGACAGGTAAAGATCAAAAGAATTTCACCTGTATAGTGTGGGTCAAATGGATAATGTCCCCAGCAGGGACTGTGTGATCTAGACTTTTCTGTAGAGGTGACCCTGTGTTTGTGGGAGTCTTAATGACATGCTTTATAATTTGGAAATTGTTTATTTTCTTCCTATGATTTGATCAAGGTAAATGAATTTCATTCTTTAATTGAGGACGAAATATTTTTCACCATTATGGATGTGTAACATTTTAAAATTTTAAAAGTGTCTGAACATCACATTATAGTGTGCCCAAACAATGAAACATAAGTTTCGCTGCTATTAAACATGACTTAAACTAGATATCTTGAAAATGTAATTAATGTACCATGTTTTCGTTATTTGGTGGATAGAAAGAGTTTGTCACCATATACATGTAGTATGTATTAAAAGAACAAGAACACATTTTATTACCAATTAAGGGCCCACAAGGGGCATATAGAGAATACGTGCATAAGGAAAAAGAACATGATTAGCATAGATACATAGAATTTAAATACATAATCGCAATACAATTAGACAGTAATAAAGCCCTTGGTTTATAGTATATAATATAGTTACATGAAAAATAAATAGATCTAAGTCATATTGATCAACATGTTAATATAACTAGTTTTATATTTTTACTGTGAAAACTATAAAGTAATTTTTTTTCAGAAGCTTGTTTAAAAATACTAAAAGTATGGTGAGCTATAGTTGTTAACTTCTATGTTATTTGGTCTCTGGTGGAGAGTTGTCTCATTGCCAATTATACCACATCTTTATAAGCAGTGTGGGAAGACTAAAATAGATATTAGCAATCTATTCTTGATTTTCTTTGAGTATTCTGGCATGATTGACATCAAGGTCATTATATACCATTTCAACAATGAAGATTGACATTTCAAAGTAATACTTATACTAAATATTTCAATGCAATTGTACTTTGTGAAGAAACAGTGCAACAGTTGCATAGCAATATCTTTATGAATAAACCATGTACTGTACATGTAAGATATCGGCAACATCTGTTGTTTGTCTACACAAGGACATGTTTTACATATATATTTGATAAAACCAAGTAGTAGGAGTGAGTAATGTTAAATTTAAGGACTAATAGTTTATGTATATTGTTTGGTTTTTTTTTATGTACTTATAACTGATTCTAATATAATGTTCATCTTTCGTTTGTTAACAAAGCCATGTTCTAATTCCAATAGAACATGGGGTGCAGGTGTGTGACGTTACAATTAAAATTGCTAAGTCAGTTATCTTTTAAACAATGCCCGAGATCACAATGGATTTTTGTTGGTGTTGCTTGCTTATATTAGCGATTGGATTTCTGTAATGTTTTGGCTTCATCAAATCAATATGGTTGCTTTTTAAATGTGTCTTATAGGTCTACTTCAAAGTACAATTTCTACATTTTTCTATTAGAATCAAATTAATTCTAGCATGGCATTGAAATGAATGTTTCTTAAATAGTTATTAAAGCAAGAGTTTTTTTAAAAGTATGACCTTGACTTACAGAAAAAGTCTACAGATTTCATAATGTTCAATCACTCAAGATTTTAAAATTTCATTGAATCAGTGGGCGCTGTATTTAATTTCAAAATCTGCAACAAATTTAATAGTGTTGCTTTTCAAGATTTTTATCTTTATGCTACAATTTGCTTCATAGAAGTCTTCCTATTGTGGTTGACAAGTTAATTACTTGCTGTTGTTAATGGACATGGTCATCTGTCGATCTTATCATCTTGTTACTTTTGTTTCTGACCAAGATTGTGTAGATACCTTGTTGTTAGGCATGCCCTTCCTGGCTAAATAAATATATTATCCTCACATTTTCTAGCAAGAATCAAATGCAACAGTGATAGATAGATTGATCAACACAGATATAACATGAAATATGTCCAGAAAAATTAGTTTTACCTGGCAGGTAACATTTCTTATGATGGGGGAGTTTCTCTGATAAGAGAAGGTGATTAAGATGCAGAGTCAAGGATGGTTGAGGAGCTGAACGCATTCCTGTTAAAGACTATCTTGAAGCTGTACATATTTCTGCAGTATCACTGGCTTGGTGCCTATAAACCTGGGACGAATACATTCTGTAAACATGTTATACTAATTACAAAATTACGTAACATTGTCTTTTTTAAAGAAGGAAATAAAATCTGTAAATTTTAGACATCAATAAAAATTTGGAGCAATTGCATAACCAGAGTTGATCAGTATTTAATTTCATTGCTCATTTATTTCATTCCATTTTGTAAACGTTTGTTCTAAGTTTGCCTGATGCAACCATTTGAAAGGTGTTTATTTTGACTTTAAAAAATCTCATAGCTATTCATGATCTAATAATTGAGAGAACAATTTGGTATCAATTCTAATTAGTTTCTGTGCATTACAAAAAAGCATACTTTGAAAAGGTTGTTTCAACTGGATTTTTACAAATGTTAAAAAACAAGCAACAGATGCCAGATCCTGAAATACTTAGTTGACTTTGTTGATGTTTAATATTGGCTAAGCCTACTTGTCCAGTCTTGTTAAGTTTTATATTTTTCTTGTTACCACTTCCACTTCAAATGTTGATTAGATATGATATACCACCTGGTGTGTCTCATTAGAACACCTCATAGACTTTTTTCTGTTTAATATTGGCCAAGCCTATTAGTCCAGTCTGGTCAAGTTTTTTTATAATTTTCTTTTTAAAACTGTCACATCAGACCTTGACTAGATACAATACACCACCTGGTCTGTCTCATTAGAACACTTCATTGACTTTTTGAATGTGATCTGTTTTGTCTTATACTTTCTACTTGATTTACAGATGACTTTAGATATACGTTGATTGACCCTGTACTAGAAATTTACAAAATAGTTCAGTGACACTGTCCGTCCCTATCTATGGTTATGTATTTGTTCAAATCATTGAACTCCTTGATATTATTGATTCAGTCACTTTGATTATTTTGTACCAGAATTTTTTCAAATGTGTCTTATAAAATTTTTTGTGGCTAACTTGCACAATATACATAGTTTTGGTATTCAGTTTGTATGGGGAACACTTATGTCATGTTATATCGTACCTTAATCACTGAGTACTAGAATATTATTTCCTGTATGTGACTAATATACCCTCTGTTGTATTTTGTGGAATCGTATAAAGATTTCCTGTAAGTGACTTGTAACTTATGAAGTGTTTCATGCAATCATATAAAGATTTCCTGTAAGTGACTTGTAACTTATGAAGTGTTTCTTAGAATCATATAAAGATTTCCTGTAAGTGACTTGTAACTTATGAAGTGTTTCATGGAATCATATAAAGATTTCCTGTAAGTGACTTGTAACTTATGAAGTGATTCTTGAAATCATATAAAGATTTCCTGTAAGTGACTTGTAACTTATGAAGTGTTTCATGCAATCATATAAAGATTTCCTGTAAGTGACTTGTAACTTATGAAGTGTTTCATGCAATCATATAAAGATTTCCTGTAAGTGACTTGTAACTTATGAAGTGTTTCATGCAATCATATAAAGATTTCCTGTAAGTGACTTGTAACTTATGAAGTGTTTCATGCAATCATATAAAGATTTCCTGTAAGTGACTTGTAACTTATGAAGTGTTTCTTGGAATCATATAAAGATTTCCTGTAAGTGACTTGTAACTTATGAAGTGTTTCTTGGAATCATATAAAGATTTCCTGTAAGTGACTTGTAACTTATGAAGTGTTTCTTGGAATCATATAAAGATTTCCTGTAAGTGACTTGTAACTTATGAAGTGTTTCTTGGAATCATATAAAGATTTCCTGTAAGTGACTTGTAACTTATGAAGTGTTTCATGGAATCATATAAAGATTTCCTGTAAGTGACTTGTAACTTATGAAGTGATTCTTGAAATCATATAAAGATTTCCTGTAAGTGACTTGTAACTTATGAAGTGTTTCATGCAATCATATAAAGATTTCCTGTAAGTGACTTGTAACTTATGAAGTGTTTCATGCAATCATATAAAGATTTCCTGTAAGTGACTTGTAACTTATGAAGTGTTTCATGCAATCATATAAAGATTTCCTGTAAGTGACTTGTAACTTATGAAGTGTTTCATGCAATCATATAAAGATTTCCTGTAAGTGACTTGTAACTTATGAAGTGTTTCTTGGAATCATATAAAGATTTCCTGTAAGTGACTTGTAACTTATGAAGTGTTTCTTGGAATCATATAAAGATTTCCTGTAAGTGACTTGTAACTTATGAAGTGTTTCTTGGAATCATATAAAGATTTCCTGTAAGTGACTTGTAACGTATGTAGTGTTACTTAGAATTGGATAAAATCCCATAGATATAAATATCACTTTTTAGGTGATTAGTAACCAGCCAACAGCTGTAGCTAACTTAGATAGCTTCCTGTTTCAAGATTTCAACCATGCTTTCAAAATTATGTGCTGTCTTTACTGGAGGTTTGTTTGCAAGTAAAACGTCTTTAACCCCACCTCATCTTGTATCTTTACCATTATTCAGGCTATCTGGAGCATCTGCTGTTGTTCCTTGTATTTGTTGTGTCTACAACTCTATATTATTTTTTTTGGTGGAGTCTGGTGTTGGGTGTCTGGTGACATCTTTTAGCGTTTTGTGGAATTGCAGTTAACTCCTGTACATCTAGAATGTTTTGTGAGATTGCAGAGATTTGGAGGAAAAGTTAGCAAGATAATTTTTATGTTGCTGAAAAGTATTAAAGATTAACTTATTGTCTCACATAGTCTGTCGTCTATGAGGGAATAATTTTTTTAAATACATGTACTATACATTCTTTTATATATCTACACCTGTGTCCTTTATTCTTGTTGTGCAGATGAACTAAATCTTCGGTACCTACTAATGACAAGCTTCATTTTAGAAGAAACCTCTTATCATTTTAAAACATCTTCATAAAACATTCATTACAATTGTTTTGTTTATCATAATTAGCAATCAAGGTTCCTTATAACATGTCCTGACTCTAATTGCATCTTGGCAGCCTACTTGGTGAATGGTAGAATGAACAGTGCTTACTATGTTATAGGTTGACTAACTTGACATAAGGTTTGGCAGAATGTTGTTCTTAGTACTAAACTGTACATCAGCACAGTGTTAATTACAATAGACAACACAAATTGCTAGAGATTCCATGTACAGATGGTATAGATAATTAGACAATGAGGTGAACCAGTGACCTTTGACCTGAAACTTTCACAAGTAATTAATTCTTTGCTTTGTCATTCTCAACAAATCTTCACATTCTTATCCCCATGTACTAGCTGTCATTTTGAAACAAGGAGATGTTTATGGAAGAATCAAATCTATAAAACAATAACTTTATTATTTCAACAGCAATGTCTTATGGTTCTGAAATTTTATTAAAATCCCAGATTAAAGAAGTAAAAGTTTTGATGAGCCCCTCAAGAATATACTGTATTTCATCTGGACTTTAAGAGAAACTATATTAGCTAAGGTTAATAATTATTTGTGGTACAGTTCTTGCCTTGAGTGAATGATGTTATTTCTTTCATAAAGAATGTAGGAGTAAGATGAGTGAATGAGGTTGTGTCTTTCATAAAGAATGTAGAAGTAAAAGATGAGTAAATGATGTTATGTCTTTTACAAAGAATGTAGGAGTAAGATGAGTGAATGAGGTCGTGTCTTTTATAAAAAATGTAAGAGAAAGATGAGTGAATGAGGTTGTGTCTTTCATAAAGAATGTAGGAGTAAGATGAGTGAATGAGGTTGTGTCTTTCATAAAGAATGTAGGAGTAAGATGAGTGAATGATTTTGTGTCTTTCATAAAGAATGTAGGAGTAAGAGGAGTGAATGAGGTTGTGTATTTCATAAAGAATATAGGAGTAAGATGAGTGAATGAGGTTGTGTCTTTAATCATAAAGCATGTAGGAGTAAGATGAGTGAATGAGGTTGTGTTTTTCATAAAGAAAGTAGAAGTTAGATGAGTAAATGAGGTTGTGTCTTTCATAAGGAATGTAGGAGTAAGATGAGTGAATGAGGTTGTGTCTTAAATCATAAAGCATGTAGGAGTAAGATGAGTGAATGAGGTTGTGTCTTTCATAAAGAATGTAGGAGTAAGATGAGTGAATGAGGATGTGTCTTTCATAAAGAATGTAGGAGTAAGATGAGTGAATGAGGTTGTGTCTTCAATCATTAAGCATGTAGGAGTAAGATGAGTGAATGAGGTTGTGTCTTCAATCATTAAGCATGTATGAGTAAAAGCAAAGTATGACAGCTATATAAGAGAAATGAGTCAAGGTTGAGTGACTGCTAATTATTTTACTAAAGAATGTTTTACTTGACCATGAGCCTGTCAGTGTTATATTCACATGATGTAAACATGATACCATCCTGACTAAATGTTGCACTATGGATTTGACAAAGATGGCTATAATTGATCTATTGCAAAAAAACTGCAATAACCAGATAACTCACCGTCATCAACATATTGCCTTTTTTGTCTTGTTTTATAAAGATTTTTTTTGTGCTAAAATTCTTACTACTTAAATCTTCCTTCAGATACCATTACACAAGATGATTAAGCAATATATTTCTATGCACAATAAAAAGGTAAACATTTGCATATCTTTTAATAAAAATTGGAAGTTTAAATCAGAAGTTATTTATGGTTCAAATGTATTGAAAACTTCGTTTTCTTTTGTACTCAGTTTATTTTGTATTCCAAATTTTCACTTTCTCACCTTATCAAACAAAGATTGGCTTTCCCACTGAATTAATTGGTACTTTGATAAAACTCCAAAAGGAAATATTTTATTACCTTTTGTGATGTAACAATGTTAGGAGTACTGCTTTTTAATTGAATTACATAGGTATTTTTTAGTAGCATACAATGTATAAGGGGGAACACAGTCGGAACACTGCTGTGAGAACATATTAAAAATTCATACTTAGTCTTTAAAGAAGATATTGTTAACTGTAAACTGTAAACTGGGATAATTTAAGTTGAAAGTTATAACTTGAGATGTATTTATGGATAACTATAAATTTCAGATTTGTTCTACATCAGTTTAAAAGTACAGGGTGAATTGAAGCCAGACATGTAGAACCCATCTACCTCAAAAGTGCTTTTTTGTGTCCATAATGCCTAACAGAAACTTTGAAACTGAAGAATGCTTTTTATCAATCTTAAAATGCAGTAGAATCAAACAGTATTTATGGAGTTCATTGTTCAATGCTATTTTCTACAGTTGAGTGAAATTTGCTATAATTCTCTATATTTGCCAATTTGGAGTTGGAGGCATCGTTAAAAATTTGGGCAAATTGCATAAATGTCCAGAAATTTCTGACTTTTAATACCCAACTCAACAGATTCATGAACATGTAGCAATTGTGATGTCTGTTGTTCATACTTTAGACTACTGGATAATTATAAAATGCCAGAACAAAAGTTGTAATTTGTATGCAATATCACAAATTTGAACAAATGAATAATCTTTAATTTTGGAAGGTTAAATGTTGTGCTCTTTTGTCCTATTAAAAAATTGGGATTTTTTTAGGACTGAGTGTGATATTTACTGTTTGACCAAATCTTCTGAAGTATTTTTTCAGAATATGATGTACAAAATGTACTAATAAAATATAGTATCATGTTTGATTTTTTTTTAGAGTTGGTATTTACCTTAATTTTCTACTATAAAAATTGCAACTTTTTGGCATTTAAGTATTACGTAATCTAGGTATAGTACATTGTCCTTGACCATCAGATACAGGTTGGGTTTTAGTTGATTAAACATACAAGAGTTATGCCCTTTCTATGAAAATTGTGGAATTTTATCAGTGAAATTTTATAAATACTGCATGGTCAACTCTTTAAATATATTAAGGTAAGGGTTTCAATCCAAAATCCATAAAATTCAAGTTTTGGTTACATTTTGTCTGATTCTGAGATTTCCTTTAATAAATCACAATGCTATGTGATATTCCTTACTTCACAGAACCTGCAGAGAGCTGTAATTTTTTTTTATCTACTTCACGGAATTCTAGTTGGACTTATGTAGGGCTATATATATGGATGGCTTATCAATTTTAGGACTATCATTGTGGAACAGTATGAAAAATTTGACTTCTTTCAACCGTTGTCTCTTGGGTTTTTCCAAATTGACAGAAGCTCAATATGTCCTTTTGAAACAATTATATTGGTGATAAATTATTGATTGATTGAAATGAACATCTTAGGATTAATTGTAGGAAACTTATCGATTTCAGTGGTCATAAGAATTAATGTAAATTAATGTTTACTGGTGTATTAATGATTAGAGATTTTTTTTCCCTATTTACATGGTCTAACATTTTAATGAATACGATAAGAAACATTTTCACAATGATGGATGTTTTGTTTATGCAAATTTTTTTTAACCATATCATGGTCTTTTTTTATAATTTACTATGGTATATTTAAAAAAATAAAAATTAATGTTCATTTTAAAAAATGATAAGCATTTTTAATCAAATAACATTTTCCTTCACTTTGTATCCATCACCTTTAGACATTTAACAAACTTTTGGACATATCAGAAGATTTTTTTTATATGTTCTGAAATTACAAATTTATGATATTTAGAACAATGAGTTGGAGGTTATTAAAAAAATTGATCAGATAATATTACAGACAAGAAACTGCATCCTTTTGTAGCACATGAAATTTTCTCAGGATTTTTGTTGGGGTTCCTTTTTCTCAATCTTTTGTTTTCTTTGAAGAGTTTTGGTGACTGTTGTTTGTTGTTTTGGCCATGATGTAAACAGTCTTTCTTCAACATGTTTTTTTGATTGGCCCATTGCGTCTTCTTACTTTTTTAAACACAAAGCATGGAAAATGGAGTTGGAACATATAAATTTGTTAGTGCCTGATCTAGCCAGACGCTTTTGCATCTTACACAGGGAGAGTCGAGTGATATTGGGATTTGTTCTATAGGGTAAACAATATAATTTGTGGAATAAAAAAACATGTATATGAAGATGTGGTATGACTGCCAATTAGACAACTATCCATAAAGACCGAAGGACAAAGATGTAAAAATTTACAGGTCACTATACGACCTTCAACAATGAGTAAACCCATACTCTGTAGAACCGATTAAGAATGAGCAATATCTGGAACAAATGTCCCATATAACGTCGGAAATTATTTTACATCACTCCAATGCACAATGAATATTCAAAATTGAATTAATAATCAATTTTCCAGGGATTATAATTAACAAAATTTAATCAGTCTGATAGAGTTTCAATTTCAGTGTTATGCCTGGAAAGCATAATGTGACGATAAAAAGTTTGAAAATGGCTTGCTGTTTTAAAAGATATGATCCTGATCAATATCGCATGGGAATTTATGGCGTGGAAGTAATGGTAAAAATAATGTTATTACATGACAACATACATGCCGAATGTGTGGGTTTTTATTAATAAAAGTATGAAATTATATAACTTTTATTGGTTCAGTCAGCTGGATATCCACCATTCACTTTTTTCCAAACGTATTGAATATTTGTCAGTCATAATTCATGAATGAATCAGAGATACAAACAGCTGTCTTCTGTGAAAAGGTAAATTTTCTTATATAAAAAAAAAGTCCCTGTTCAATTTTTAAGCAAGCAGACAGTCAACATTTTAGTGTTTGTATCATGTGACCTGGTATTGATTACCATAGAAACAATAGTGATTCTGAACAGTCCTCCATTGTCTCCCCTAATCTTATCATTGGTAGGATAACAAACTAGAACAGATGGTTCAAATGACATTTTTACACCAGCTTCGTGATTCATTCATTATGAATTCAGGTAATAGAACCTTTACATGGAATTCTCCATTACTCAATTCTCAGCATGTGTTTCCAATTTTAGCTAAAGGACATTAGTTTTTTGTTGACATATTTAACGTTATTGGCACTTCAGGACATTTTCTTTTTACACTGCAAGGACACTTGTGTGAATTTTTATCTGGAGGTATAAAATTGACAGTTCTTTTATCATTGTGTCTGATTACCAGGTAGGATTAGTGAAAATATTGATATATTATCTAACATGTTTACAATTTATCATTATAAATACCTTAGATATTAGTCTAAAGTGACTTTTGGGAATACATATTGAGAGCAAACAATTTAATAGCTTGCAAAAGAAACTAATGTCAGAATAAAATATCAAAATAATATACAATGTAACTGGGAAGTTTGTATGAATAAGAAAGAATAAGAATAAGAATATTTATTATTCCAATCAAGGGCCCTTGATGGGCAGCATAACATGTACACATAAAACAATACATCATGATTTGTAACAGAAAAACATTTTACTTGTATGTATTTTAGGTCTTTCATTGGTATGAAACCATTTTTTTATGGGAAAAGTCAGGATATATTTGACTTATATAGAGCATGAAATCCATAGTTCTTTCTTATCTTTGTGGTATATGTCTTGTAATATTAAAGGGAACCAACAGTACATTTCCAAATGTATCTACATTGGAAACAACGTCTCATGCTGAAAGCATTCCAGAGTTTCAGTTTTTTTTCTGAAAAAAAAGTTATCTTTTAGTTTCTAGACGATACAGAGAGAACTATTGAACCAAAGGGAATGAAATTGACTTCAAAATATAGCTCAGGTTTGATTTTTGGCAATTTTGATTTGACCATTAAAGAGTTGCAGTCTAATATTTCAAATCATTTCTTGGCTGCAAACAAAATTTTTAAGATATATATATTACTGATTCAGACTGACCAATGTAGACAAACATGACTGTAATTACAAATACAAATAAGAGGGCAGGGAAATCAGTGATCTAAAGATCTCAAAGTTTACTATTTGTTTTTAACTTCACTAGAGGAAGAAATCTGACTTTGATGCGTCTGATTTGACATCGGGAAAAATGGCTAAAGGATTTAGGTTATAAAGTATAATAAATTATTCAAGATATCATACAAAATATGCAGATTTATCAGTGAGGTGAAAGTGAATGAATAAATTACAAGATATTTTATTGATAGATTAATTCTGCATGAAAGTTTATCTCTGTTATTGGTCCATAAACCGTTGATATGAATCCCAATAAATATTACACTATCTCCAGAACCTAGGGGGCACTAGTTTGTCATTTTTATACCTTTCAGTTAGCAGGTATGGTTGCCTATTAGTTGGTACTGAACTCAAACTAATAGGTATTAATATTAATGATTCAGGAAATAATCTGAGAGTTGTGAACTTTTAAAGGTTAACATTGATTCTGACTGAAATATAAAAGGTAGGCATTTATTTACAAATTTGTCTAAGGTGTCTGATGATAAAGTTTCATTTGATTGCAAATGCGTCATTTAGTCTTTTTCTAGGAGACATGATATAAGCAGAATAAGACACATTATAGTATCATATCCAGCTGTAAGTTAACCTTGACAGATTATATAAATGCATATCCACTGACCCATTTGCAAGCAGACCCACTTAGCCACAACCCAGAGGCCCTTGCAATTTGAAGTTGTTTTTATGAATACATTTTTGCATTGCTCTTGATGTGCAGATGTATTATGATAGCCATTGTTTACAGCTTAGTCCTATTAAGTATATCCTTGGCTGATTTTTTTACTGGACCACCTTAAAATGTATCATATGCATTGTCAAAATGACTTAGAACCTTTATTTTTTAAAGTACACTAGAACATACAATTTATAGTCGCTCAGTAAGTACAGTTTGTTTTGTGTACTATAACAGAACAGTCTATATGGCATGTAAAGATATTATGAACTAAGAGTTGAAGGAGATGTGGAATATACAATTCTACAAGGTTACTGTCTAGTTCAAAGATAACAGTTTTCATACACATGCATGTGAAATTGCGTTTTTAATTTGAAACTAAAAAAACAGTCCACATTTACAGTTTACAGAGCAGTCATATTTACCTTATTGTCAAATAAATCTGAGTAACAGACAATATAGAAGTGTGGACTTCTGAACATGGATTAACTTGGGTTAATTTCCTCATAATATTATTTTATAACCACTATCAACACCAGTTACTCAATAGTTTAAATGGTCAATTGACTGTTCTCCTTTTATTACCAAGGTATTAGGGTGTCTCCATTGTATTTACCCAGACATATAATTGGACCTTATAATGACAAAATTGAAAGTCTTTGATCTGTGAAATTTTTCCCTATTTATTACCAGCAGAGACATATAATACATTATATGTCTCTGTTACCAGGTTTGACCTAACATGTTCACCCAGTTATCATGTTAATGTGTCCACAAGTAGTGGTGTAATAGTATTGATCTGTTTTAGTAGTTTGGATGTTTGTTTTTCTGTTGATTCTGTTATGAGTAAGGAATTTGCAAAACACATTTATAGAATAACAGAATTATCCTGGAATTAATAACATACATTTATTTTTCAAAGGAAATATATGGATTCATAAGTCAAAAGTCTATGTTAGGTGTATTATTACATTCCATTGTAATAATATTGGGTTTTACTACTACACATCTTCAATTGTTCCTAGTCTACGTAGGAAGGCCTTATATTAATGAAATATCAAAACAAATTTAACGTGGCATATAACTGAATGTATTTCTACACCTTTTTGAGGTGTGCTTGACATGGATTGCCTTTTTTCCTGTTGAAGGTCAGTGGTTCTCTCAGAGTACTCAGCTTTCCACACCCCCCAAAAAAATTGGTTGCTATGATAATGTAAAAGGAGATAAAAGGGTTTAAAACACCAACAATCAAACAAATTATTTGTGCCACTTCAAATAATTGTTTTTGCTAAAGCATCTGGCTGAATTAAAGTTTGGAAAAGTTATATGTCTAAGAAGAAGACAACATATATATAAAGGAAAAACTGCTTTCTCTTGTGTTGAGATGTCAACAAAGTTCGTGCTGACTCCAATTATTTCATTTGCAACTTGAGAACAGAAAACTGTGCCAAAAAAACTATTGCAGTCGGTTTCATGCTATTAAATAAGTGGATAAATGTAGGAAAACTTAGTGGTACAGTGCATTGCTACATTTATAACAAATGTTTTTTCAAAAAAACTAATTTTCAGGGATTATGAGACATGTAGTTGATGAAATTTCCAATGCCAAATATATATCTGTCAAGTGTATATTATGTATATATACTAACAATTATGAATAGGTAATATGCGTGATGTTAATGTAGACAACAGCTCTCTTTAGAATGGTATAGTATTTTGTCTGCACCATATGACACTGAAATGATTTGTGGTTTTAATTCATTCTTGAAGGATTAGTTGGATTAAAATACTCTTTTAATAATTGAATGAAATTATTCATCTGAATAAATATATTTTTATTTAAAAATTGTTTATGCGGGTTAGGCACTCCAAATTGTTTGTCTCCTAGCTATTTATTCAAGGAGTTCTTTGTTGAATATTTTTTGTGGAATAAATCTTGTCTTTTCTCATTTGAGGCAGATGGTTTGAATATCATTATTTTTCAGAAAATCTATAGATGGAAGATTTTGAAGAGCTTTTCATGAAAGATTAAAATATTTGCAAATAATTGGTATTTTTCTTTCTAATTGACAATGACAATTGCTAATCTTACAAAACTCTTTTTCATATTTTGCATAACTATAAAATTGACCTTACAGTAGCCAAATACTCAGACATATATATATATATAAAAAAAGAAAAAGTAATATCCATCACATTAAAAAAACTTAAGTATATTTTTGATAAAAGCGATCCTGAATAAAAAGTACTTAATCAACCAAAAGTTTTAGTAGATGGTGAAAAAACATTGAAAGACCTGTGAACAATGACCAGAGATTAAAGGGCAGGTAGAATGACTTCCTTTTGTCTATTATATGTTTGAAAATTGATACTTGTATAACATGGTTAATTTGCTGTCATTGTCCCAGCTTAACAACTTTCCCTTTATTACCTCCCCTGATGGTTATCACAAGGATCATCAGTCTTGTCAATGACACCAAGGTGTGTGTTCCTTTAGGGCACCTGTCTCACAAAGGATAGCTGAGCAGTGCATATCTTGTCCAGAGATTGTTTCTAGAAAGAAAAAAAACATATTTGTGGTTAGTTTGTGATTTAAGACCCAGGACTGAAGAAAATATTGTGGTTTGGTGTCTGTGTGAAGCATTTTAATTTGCAGGAAATATTTCTGTGTGGGTTTTTGGCAGTGAAACTTTATTTTTGTGCACTCAGATATACCTTGGATCATGTAAACTGAGTCGACCACAAGGGTAAGGTATGTTTGTGATATATGAAAGTGTTAACCAATAAATTCAACCAAATTTCAACACTTTTATGGTAGACTGACTTTCAAATATGGCTATGGTCCAGATAGTGATATATATTTTCATAGATGTAAATTTTTGTCATTATATGGTCTATAATTTTTTTCTAAACTAAAATGTGCATGTATCTTAAATTTCCATAAATTTGCAAAAATAATTTCCTTAATGAGGTTTTAAATATAAAATGAATCATTTTGAAATGACATTTTGAATGATTTACAAAATAAAATGTGGTAGGGTAAATTCTATTAAAAAAATGATTTATTTCTACAGGAAGATTCATATGGGTGTATTTAATTTGAAATTGTATACATGAACATGAATGACTTGACATTTCTTTGCATATGTTTTATATATGAATTAACTTCCTTCAAAAAATGTATTTGAAAGATTCTACATTCCAAAAACTCAAATGGATTTACACACATTGAATTATCAGAAATGAAAAAGACAAAAAATTACAAAGCAGGGAAAATAATTCTGGTAAAATTCCCATATCCTCCAGACTTTATAAACAAAGTACTGGTCAATATTTCTTGTTTATTTATGAATATTACACAATCTTTTGATTTCGTCATTCTGTCCCGTCAATGGCCATGCATAAATGATAAACTTAAGGTATGCTAATCAAATAGTTAAGAGAACAAACATGATCTGTTACGTAAGGAGGAGATAATGTAAAGTAAGGTAAACAATCGTCCCTAGATCACAGAGAGACCTCCGTTACCTGTATAGGTAAGTTTGAACAAGATTTAAGTTGCATAGAGGGTACGTCATTGTGGTCAGGTAGGTCTTTACTTCACAAGTTTAATATTTAGCTTTGACAGTACATACTGTTATATCGCATAGTCAGAAGTAAATTTGTAAGCTTATTCAGAAGTACATTTGTAATGGTTGTTTAATATTAAGCTTAGCCAGTAGTACATTTGTAATGGTTGATTAGTATTGAACTTGGACTGTTGTATTGCTTTTTCAGTAGTACTTGTGTATAAGATTGAGGTTTTCAAATACAAGCAGAAAGTGATCAAAATGTATATAACTTACTTACCTGGAATTCATGCACTTTTCTCTAATTTGTCCGTTCATACCGTCATGGTACAAATAAATGTAAATTATTCCATAAATTTTATCAGATAACCTTCAAGCTAAATTTTTGTTTAGCCAAACTGAATTTTTCAGTCCAAAACAGCCAAAAAAAGTATAGGTCGAACAGTGACCTATAGTTCGAAAACTTCTATGTCATTAAATGTTCTCTTTTTAGTCTTGCTACAATTCCCTTTCTTTTATTTCTTTCTTACTAATTTATATGTTTACTGAAAACTGCCAGTATACTGATTGCCCTTGGACCTTCCTCTGCAGATGTCAGTATAATGGAAATCTCTTTGTTATACATTGTAGCAGTAAAATTGTTAAAGGGGCAAAGTTGAAAAAATAGAAAATTAGGAAGGAACATGTAGCAAGTCTAGGTCTCTGGTGGAGAGTTATCTCATGGCAATCATACCACATCTTCTTATTTTTATAGGTCACCAGAAGAGTCACATAACCAAATTCAATTTTGTGTGTTTTGTACAATTGTATTTAACTTCATATGTAATTCAGTACAATTTGCAGGGTCTGTGGGTGACCTGTTTCAAGCTCTCTTTCCAACAGGCCCTCGTTTTCCAGTGGCAGTCAATATTCTTGCCTCTCATTCCAGTCAACCCACTATCTAGAAACTTCCTTTTGGATTAATTGGTAATTTGTTCTCTTCCTGAATATGAATGGAATATTTGCCACTGGTCATTAGCAAACAACATTTAATCAATCATAATTCAGTTTAAAGCCAAATTTTGTGATGACTCACAAACTTTAAGCTTTTTTAAAAAACATGTTTCTTGCAAGTGATTCAAATGCTGTATTTTGAATGAAGGTGGTGTTTCAATATAAAAACAAGAGAAAAGGCGTGGAGGCACAACACATCAGTCATAAGATAATAACCTCAATTCTACAGGATAAGTTGCTGTTTAGGCAAAGGTGACTTAGGTCTCACAGATTAAGGGTGAGGCTTGAGAATGTCTGCCAGTTAGACTAAGGTTGAATATCTGTCATTTATCACAAAAAATGATATAACAGTAAAATGGTTTCATAGATACCAAAAAGTCAAAGGTGAATAATGGTAAGTTTACAGGATATTATTTTTGTCTCAAATGTGTGATGAGATTTTGGAGATAAAACTAAGAGATGAAAGGCAAAGCCCAAACAATGATGGACAATAGTTTATTGTTCTGCTGTTATCATAAATCCTTGGGAGGTGAGAGTAAAGTGTTGAAATATGATATCATTGTTGACCATATAGTGTTGATGTATGGTCTGCTGCTTCACCCCTATCTGTCAGTCATGCAGACAGCTGAGATTAGAAAATATTTTTTTGAAGGGAAAATTACAGGGGTTGAAGCTTTTGAATACTTTTTAAAAAAAAACTAAAGGAAGGAATTTTCTACTTGTATCTTTTTCAACATCGAAGTATGATCATTTTAATCAGTATAAGCTATTTAACCATTAGTGAGGGTCTGGATGGGGTTAACAGAATATAGAAAATGGGGCAAAGGTTCAGAAAAAATCAACCAAAAAAATAAAGAATAGAGAAAAATATGGTGAAAAATACAGAATAGAGAAAAATATGGTAAAAAAATACGGAATAGAGAAAAATGAGCAAAAAATACTCATTGTTTGTATTGTATTATGAAAAATTATTGATGTTGTAATGTTTATGTCCTTTGGGGCCCATAATTGGAAATAATTGGAAATAAAGAATAGAGAAAACTTACCTAGAATAAGAATAAGAATATTTTATTTCCAATTAAAGGGCCCTATAAAGAGCTTTCATCACATTACATACAAGTACATAAGATTAGACATAAATACCTAGATATTTAAAGAATACAGAAATGAAGGACACCCCATCCAGACCCTCATTAGTGTGATTTGATGATTAGAAAGACTCTTTCTATAGTTCTGTTTCAAACTTGTATGTTTTGAATTTTATTTACCAAAATAGGGCCCCATGAATGATGTGCACATTCTTTTGTAATTAAACTAATGTTGATGTTGACCCAAATGCACCAGGGAAGTATTTTGCAACTTATCTGCAGACGGCACCATTATAGAGTTGGTGCTTAAAAATCTCTACTTGTAAAAAAACTTCACTATGCAGATTACCTTCAAATACATATTTAATAATAAGGAATATGTGTCTGGTAACAACAAGAAAATGGTTATTTATTACTTTCTGAGTAAATTGAATATATTGGTCCAATAAAGGCTAGAGGAAGGACTCTGTAACTCAGGTGACCTCCAATAGATGAGGGACCAAATGTGTTCATTCTTTTGCACTGACCAAGCACCTGTTAATGAGGGGTAGATAACTCTGTTAACCACCTGTTATAGACAGACTAGCTGATCTGATAGCCATAACCAGAGACATATATACACATGTGTATATATGTCTCTGCCATAACATATAAAACAAATGTTTTGACAAATTAGATGGGATATGTTAGTTATTGATAAATTTATATACTAAAACATACATCTGGATTCTATTTTTAGAATTGATTCAATGGAACATGTATTTCTTGTACTATGAGACTAAAATTGTGGTTGTTATATCTGCACATGTTGGTACAGAATTTCAGTGTTAGAACTTGAGTCACCAAAGGGGGCAATATTTTTTGAATAAAAAAACCTTGGTAGTTTTAAAGATTTATTTTATTAGGCAAGCACCTTTTCACATTTTGCCCTCAAAAGTGAACCAAGCATCAGAAAGTATAAGATCTAAATACACAATTCCAACTTGACAAGTTATCCATATTGCAAAATGTTTATTGAAATACTTTAAAACAATAAATATTATTTTACAGAATATTTAACCAAACATAAAAGATAAACCTTTAGTTCTGTAATTTTCAATTACCTTGGGGTTATATTTCAGCAGTTCAATGTTGAATTTGTCTGGGCAGTGGTGACACTAACATTGTCAATATTGTTATTATGTAGTCATCATGAATTATGTCATATTTTAATCTAATTAAATAATTTGAACTTAGTCATGTGAACTCAGGTGAGAAAACCAATCAGTCATGACAACCTGTGATAATTACACCACTGTCAAGTAATAATTAGCATAATTAGCATTAGCTGTTCTAGTTTTACTTTCCTGAGTGAAATGATTGGTGAATATAGAGTAGTTGTCAACTATTAATTGTATATGTATAGCCTACATAGTAGTGATCTGCATACACCTATACCAAACCACAAGAAGATATTGTAATAAAAAATTTGATAAGGTAGGAAATGTAGGAAGTGCACCATTTTATACAGAGGTCACGTGCACTTTTATATTGCTTTCAACAAAACCAACAGGATAGGTGGTGACAGGTATATATTTAGATTTGAGGTTTGAAACTCATAAATTGGAATAAATAATGGAAAAAATTATGTATGAGCAATACACCATTTATTTTGTTAAAATAATTGGTTGTTATTTTGTTTATATGTTGTTTATCATGACTCAAGGACTTTATAATTTTAAAGTACAAAAAATTAAACATATTATCAAGGATTTGTATAGTTTACTATACTAATCCTTGATATTATGCAAATCAATAATTATAAAAAAATATTCTCACTAAAAATCGACTGTTAATGATAATTAAAAATATAGGAAAATTGAAAATCAATTTAACATTTATTTTCAAGCTATTAAAAATCATTGTATATTCCTTCAGAAATTGACTGGAAAATCAGAACAATTGGTCTTTTTATGTTAAAATATGATTGAAATTGGGCAACATGTGCACATCTGCATCTAGTATTTTAACCAATGAATTTACAGGGTAGCAGCTGTGTTAAACTGGCAATAAAAAATAATGTCTTGAATATTTGGCAGATTAGAATTTTCATTTATACTTTTGCACTGATTTAACTATTCTGGTGAACTATTTATTTGGTGTATTATTTATTAGGCAAAACATATTCTACAAATTCAATCAGAGTGAAATTTTATCATGCTCAAAACAAATTTATAAAAGATATTGTCAAAAATTTGGCCTAGAAAAATTGAACATACTCGGTTACAGTAGATTCTAAGATGATATATCCCCCACTGACGTAAGAAAATAATAATTTTCATATAAAATGAATTCTTGAAGAAGAAAAATATTGCAACCACACCCTCACTGCTTAGTTTAACAGTGTGCAACTATATGATACATAGCATTCAACGAAAGTGATAAAATCCTATTTTTTACTGTCTATTAGTTTTCTCTTTTGACATTGGATATGAATTCAGGTTATCTTGATCTTGTTTTACTACATTTTTTTTAGTTTTGAATAAAGCTATAAAAATGTTAGTTCAGTGATATAATAAAACTGTCTAAAATTAATCAGATCTTTACAACTGCACGTTTTCTTTCTGTTGAATGTCTGCAGATTCCTGATGATGCAGAATTCATGTAATTTGTTATTTTTCTCAAGATATTGATTGCCATGGTAACAAATTATACATTACCATTTTTGTAGTAGTTCTGTGACACCCTGTTTTACTAAGAAAATCATCCTGACCACAAATATTTGAAGAGGATTAGCTTGATCAGTTATGTTGTTCAATTTCAAAATACTGTATCAAATGGACAAAACTAACATTTAATGAAGTAATAGTATATATAACAAAAGACCTTTGCAAATATTTAGCCAGGACAATACAATGTGTAGAAAATCGGTGTTAAGTAACAGGTTCATTATGATTAATAATAAATAATCAAGAAACATACAATTGAAAATTGTTTTCGACAAATTGTCATCCATGTGATGAAAATTACAATGACATTTACACTAAAATGGATCACACCTCTCTTAATGACAGAAAATAGATCGTAAATCACTCTCATCATATTTGTAACCATTGTGATGAAATGTCAGGTACTGTTATAGTATAGAATAGTAGGGTTTTTGTTTAAACAAGGAGATTGAAGAATTATATTCTTGCTGCATTTCAATTTATATTATCAGTTTCATCCTTTGTCTTGAATTGATATTACATTTTAAGCATGTCTAAAAGTCAGTGTCAAAAATGATGAATGAGGAATTTCTATGGGAAAGTAGTTACATTTTCCATTCACCAGAAATGTAAAATGACCCTAATGGACATGAGTGGACATCAAATGAAATCTCATGGTCACTGGAATGTAGAACTGCCATAAGCATCAGTGTAGGTGGCTGTGGAAATGATTCTCAACAAAGTGATGATTAGAAAACAAGACCTTTAGCATTGATGTGTCCTGACCCGAACTGATTAGCCAGGGGTGTGAAGATCTATTACAATTGCTTTTAATTACTTTTATCAGATATATCTTTTTTTCCTATTGATAAAAAATAGACTTTTACACTGGCTCCAATGTCATTGAGAGATTTAGGAAAGTTGAGTAATCCAAACAATGAGTAATGGGATTATAAGATTAAGATTAGATTACTAGTATTTTGGATAGTGTGATCTGATTTAACTCCCTTTGTCTTGGGACATTTCGCCAACAAGTAAATAAAATACCTCAGCACTGTGGGATTGGAAATTACACATGTCATGTGAATTCAAAAATTGATTTATTTAACGAGAGATGAATTACTACGATATGTAAATTGTGTACTTCCATTCCAAGGTATAGCATGTTTTATTCCTTGGACAGAAAATTATTTGATTAATTTACATTAGACATATTAGCATGTATATTATTCCATTACAGCCTTCTCACTAATTATATAGTGACTGAAGAAGTAGGTTGTAAAAACGGGGAAATCATATTATTTTTCGTCTAGGCCATCATAATGATGATATAGATTGTGTTATAATGTAGTTATCATTTTCTATTGCAGGTGATCTGAGACTCAGTCTATCAGTATTGTGACTGTGGATAATTATTTGTTTGGAAAGCGAACATTCCTCTGGAGACGTTTTATGCAGCAACACTGAATAGTGAGTTATGAAGGATTGGGATAGATGCCACAACTGCAGTTCTAATTTGGATTGTACTAAATCACAGAATTTTGTCAAGAGGAAGCGTACATATTCTATAAAGATGAATTCTTTAACATTCTTATCCCTAGGATTTTTACTCATTTCACAATGTGTAGCACAGGATTTTAAGTTAGATGTAGAAAATTTAGTGAATTCTTTGGATTTTAAAAAACCAGGAAAGACGGAACCAGTAGCTTTACATTGGGGAATAGCGGATACATCAGCTGTAGTTGGGAAAATGTTTAATTATGTCATACCTAGTGATGCCTTTAAAGGAGATATAATCAGTTATAAGGTTAGTTTAGATTTATTGAGCATGAAATTTGAAGAAAATTATTCAAAGTACTCTAAACAAAAAGTCAATTATTTTTAGAAAACCATAACACAGAAACAAAAGCATTAGAATAAAAGATAAGCTGAGATCTGATTTAATTGCTAATGACACAGCTGCTTGTGAAAAAATTAAAAAAAGATAATGGACAACCCCCCAAAAAAAAACAACAAACCAAAACAAGCAATCACTGTTAGATAAAAGATATGTTTTAAATTGAAAAAATGAAATGCAATTGATCACTCTAGAAACATCTATCCACCTAAGACACAGAAGTGAAATCATAGTGTTAGGAGCTACAAAATATACTGTTATTTTCATACAACTAGTTGTGAAATAATTTAAAGGAAGGAAAATTACTGCTGAAGTGCTTGACTTGGTCAAATTGCTGAAAGACCCCCTTCTAAATTATTGAAAACTATCATTCTGCAGTGCATTGACAATAATATCTTGGTGTAAATTAGATACACCCATTCAGGCTCAACGCCCTCAAGGTGTATCTAATACAAACAGGCTAAATGTTTGCTTTCTCTAACTCCCGATTAGGGTGAAGTTTATTGGTTCAAGTCCAGCTATGGAGTATATGACTATAATTTTATATTTTTAAAAGGCATATACATGTACTTGTTAATACATTAAAACTTTGCATTCAAATATAATCATTATGAGGTGTAAAAATAGTAAATCTTGTTTTAAATTTTGATGTTTGGCATCCAAGAGAAATAGTTAATGCACTTTGAATAGGGACGAAATAGTAATTTCAAAGTCTTAATGAGAGGAAGAACCTTGACCTAAGCTCCATTTGTTGAGGCTGAAGGGAGATTACTTTACATTAGGAGGATTTTCTTAATTTTCTTTTTTTTTTATTTCCTATTTAAAAACTTCTCATCTCTGTTTTCGATATTTACAGATTGTATATTTCTAGCCAAATTTATCAGTCTTAATTTAAATTTTAAAAGTTACATATTTTATTTGATATTTGGAAAGTCATTGACATTTAATGTGAAAATGTTGGATGAAAGATGTGAGAAATGTCTTTCATTGTATGATGTCAGCTGGAAAAATTGAATTCTTGATAGTTACACAAAATTTCATCATATTATGAATTGAAAAAGGTGTTGAGTGCTAGCCTTGGGCCAAATTGGACACTATCAGATCTGTAAGCTTGATGAATGACCAATAAATTTGTTTCCATGCTGGCCTCAAGTGAAAATATCACACATAATTTACAACATTACAAAACTTCCTGTTAATTAAAGCCAAGGTCAGGTCTCTGAAGAGTGACAATGACTGGCTAATCAGCCCTTCACCCCAGTTATGCAGGGGATCAATCTGAGGTGATATAAAAGGGAAGTCAATTCTTGTCATGCTGGGTTGCAATTGTTAAGAAATGAAGATAGGAGTTAATTGTGATGTTGCATGACAAGTAATTTATCATCCCACAGTGTAGAGACTTGTTACCTCTAATTAACCACACTTCCTTTTTGTACCTTTGATCATCATATAAGGAATTCTCAAGCCATTTAGCTTGACTTCTGGGTCAATGAGTTCATTCAGCATAGAAAAAAAATGAAAGTTTTAATAGATGAAACACTTGATGGTCAATAAATAAATAAATGGCACTAACAATCAATGCTATGATTATTTTGTAGAAGATGATTGATTTTAATCCCATTTCTATTCAATCAATAATAGAGAGTTTTGCTCTGAGTTCAACCTTTTCTCTAAGGACCATTTTAGCTAATTACACACATATAAAATTACTTAATAGCAAACAAAATTGGATATTCAACAACAAAGGCTTCACTATCTCATAAAATAGATAATAAATATATATTTCTCTATCAACTCAATTCATATTTTTATTTCAAATTCTTCAGAGTAGCGTTTATCATTTTGATGAGGTTAAAAAAAAAAGTAACATTCTGTCTATAAAACGCAATTTGTTGTCCTTCAAACCCACACATGGTAAAATGCACACATGGTAACATGTTTCATGAATTATAACGCCTTTTCATGATAATACTACAATTATCATAATAAAGTAATAAAAATATGTGTAAAGAAAAATAAAATAATATGGTAGAATAAAAACCATCAAAGAGAAAAGGTGAGCAGTTATTATCAAGTTATTGAGCAATGTAATAGTCTTCTCCCAACATCTGGTTATCATATTGTATTTCTGGCAGATATAATAGATTTCCTAAATTTATTACCTCCCCTTTGCTCTGACAAATAATTGTATGGGTCATTGGTAACAGTATGCAGATATTGGGATGATTAGGGTTGTTTATTGCAAGTGTCAGGGAATTTAAGAAATAAAGCAGAAAGGACTAGTCACATATTTAACATTGTTGATTTCTAACTATTTACATGTATATGAGCTTCACCAATGGTGCATGTCTTACCAAGTGCTGTGGTTTTGCATGTATATATCAGTACATTGCAAATCACTTTCAGTGCATAAGCCCTAGACTCAAACATGTCCAAATGTCACTAGAAAGTTGATACACATAAATCCTTGTGAGAACCCCCAAAAAATGACATAAGCAGAACAGTAATATGAGGAATTTTTTCTTAAAATTTGTCTTTTTAGTTGTGACTAGAAACTAATTTAAACTATCAAGTGCACTGTGAAGGTTTGGTACCATTAAACCATTTAAACCCGCTGCAATTGTTTGCACCTGTCCTACATGTAAGTCAGGAATCTGATGTTCAGTAGTTGTTGTTTGTTGATGTGGTTCATAAGTGTTTCTCGTTTCTTGTTTTTTATATACCGGTAGATTAGACTTCCCGTTTGAATGGTTTTACAATACATGTGTAGTAATTTTTGCGGCCCTTTATAGCTTGCTGTTCGTTGTGAGCCAAGGCTCTGTGTTGAAGACCGTACTTTGACCTATAATGGTTTACTTTTATAAATTTTGACTTGGATGGAGAGTTGTCTCATTGGCACTCATACCACATCTTCTTATATCTATATCAGACATTTTCAGTCAAATGCAGTTGCCAATATTGATCACAGTCATTAAAAAAAGAATGTCTGTTCAATTTTTATTTTGGTACAGTTCTTAAATGTCAATTGTATATGTTAGTGATAAAAATAATCTGGTTAACCAATACGACAGTTTGTCCCTCATGTGTTGGCTTTTAGATTATCTTCCAGACAGAATTTTAATGTTTTTGTCATCTGTAAAAAATACTCCAATACATAGGAGCTCCTCCAGGGACCTATTAACCGAATTTTCATGTCTACAACTAAACTTTCAGGAATTTGCTTTATCTTAAAGCTGTCAATTCCCAAGCATTACTTGACATTGATGGTTATTTTATAGAACTTATAGAAGTTTGCTATTATCGTTTTTGGTTTACCAGGTGCAGTTGGGTAAAAAATAACTTGTCAGTTTCTGTTTTTGCTCAATAATTTCTACAATAAGGATTATAATTACCAGTCATGAGTTATAATTACAGGGTCAAATATTTCTGTCAAATTGTTATTTAGGAAATGAGAAAACATGCACTGGAGGGTAAAATCTTGCTATAAATTCTTTAAATTTGTTCTTCTTAATTGACTAACTTTTCGTCTATCTATCACAGCTTAATCTAAGACAATGTTATCTAATTAGGCCTTCAAAATGAGGATACAATCAACAATTCAAATAATGATACTGAATATAAAGCTGCTATTTACTTTTTTGCCATAATTAGTTGAAAACATTTTCAGTATCCCTGTAAATGTGATATCAGGAAGGCTGAAAAAATTGAACTAGATTTAACCATTAAATTATAGCCTACATCAAATAAATATAAATCTGATCTTCTCTAAGATGTAATACTTAGTGGGACTCTGCAGATGTCACTTTTCTCAGTCTATCGCATTCTCCTATCTAGTTTCTTATTAAGGTGTACATGTACTAAAATACGTTGTAGGACTTTTAATTGCATAATGATATCACGTAGAAGTTTCATACCATTCTGTAAATTTGATTGACTGAAGCATTCCTAAAGTTATATGTTATTTCCTTTTGAATGCAACACCTATGACTGCAAGAGCTGTCTGTGACAATATTAAAACAATGCGTAGAAAAACAAACAAAAGGCTTGATTAGAGTTGTAATTTCATGGTTGCATAAATAAATGTAATCATACATTGTAAGAATTAAATGCTTCTTGTAATTTTATAGGGTTGTAAAGGCATTAAACTCGCACATATTTTTTTTTTGTGAATATGTGCTTTATAAATTTTGACTTGGATGGAGAGTTGTCTCATTGGCACTCATACCACATCTTCTTATATCTATTCAGTCAATGATTTAACACCCCAATAAAGTTACATAAAGAAGCAATCTATTCTTAAATAAAATAGTGGAGGATATGAAAATTTTTTTTTTTATATGAACCAAGAGAGATAACTATGATAGACCATCCAGAGTGATAATATTGCCTTTTAAATCAGTAAATCTTTTTATTAGAGGTAAGGTAAATTAACCGCACAGATCCTATATCAGTCAGTATCATAAAGTTAAATATTTATTCATTTTATATAGTTTTATAACTCAGAATTTTGTTATCTCATTTGAAAATTTCACTAATTTACTGGTCAATTAATCAAATCTTAAACATTATGTTCCGATGATTATGGCTTAATTTAGGGGGTCATCAATTTTCTATATCAGCCCAAGCATGAATTTCTATTACAAAAGCAAGAAATTTATAAGGGTATTTTTAATAACCTGAAATTTTTTTAAATTTTATGGCATACAATCGTTAAAAAAAATTCTGCCTCTCTATACTCGCCAATTCATGACCCTTTTGCACTATAAGGCCCCTTTCCTCAAACCATGGATCCACCCATGATTAGGATTAAAGAAAACTGTAAAAAAAAATCTTTATAAATGTCTAATACAGATCTTTTGTTGAAGTTGTCAGACTCATTGTCATTCAATATAGAATCATCAAAATAATATGATACCAGTTATTATAGAACTAATGTTGATAAGATATCTGTTTCTTGGTTAGACCTATTAAGGTGATGTTATCATGTCTAGCCTATGAAGGAATAACATGTGCTCTGACTGAACTTGACATGATGAAGTGATTTGTGCTCCACATGCTGCTGAGAAACAGCATTTCACCGAATTTCTATCATTGCATCACACTTTTCAAATTAGCAATTATAAATATAGCATAGGATTTCTTTCATCCCTGTCTGGAGAATAAGTCATTATTGCATTCTCATCTCTACAGGCATTTTTCATTCAAGTGCAAAAAGTTAAGTTTAGATTGCCCCAAAATTTTTTTTTTTTCACTAATCCAGTCAATTCCTTTTAAAAATGAGTCTGACATTACTGTAGGAAAGCGGACATGAACTGGTAAAAACAAATCATGGTGCCATGGTCCTATATTTTTTACCAGGGTGTTTTCTGAATAGATATTTTAAAAGAACTTAGAAGTGTTTTGTAAATGTGCTATAATTTTAGTGGAAACTGTTATTTCAAATCCCATGGTGCTACAATGTATTTGAAAATAATGACATGACTGGGCAGAACATTGCTTTCAGAATATTATATATATATATAAAAAAGTCTTAGTATATGAATGTAATGGAAACAAATTTGGTATATGTAGTTCTATCACTTTTAGTTGATGACAAAACATTTCTTTTAACAAAAAAAAATATACATTCTGTCTGTAAACATACATTTGTAGGTTCTTATAGTTCGGTATAAATTACAGCATATTAACTACAAAGCTGCATTAGTGGATTAAAAAAAAACTGTGTTGCCGACATTCTAGAAGTACTTGTTTACCACCAACCCTTACACATGTAAATAACTATAAGCAAGTCACAAGTTATACAAGGCTGATAACTTAATTATTTATAAAAAGCCATCAGTCAGCAGGTACTAGAGAAACTTGTTTTCACGGTCACCAAAAGTGCATGTTCGTATGTACTTTTAAAAGTTCTAAAAAGAATTCCAAAAATGTTATCACTAATGTTAGTATCAGGAGTGAGAATCTAGTTGTACTTGACTTATTTTTTTTTTTTTTTTTTTTTGTCAAGCCTCTTATTACTAAAATAATTGTATACTTAATTTTCTTTTATATTTTACAGATTATGGAAGTTGGCAAAGATGGATTACCAGTATGGTTACATTTTGATAGTAAAAATCACCAATTGAAAGGCATTCCAAGTCCAGGCGACCTTGGACAACATTACCTCGAAGTTGTAGTCAAAGGATTTAAAAATTCTGTAGCCAAGGATGTTTTCTCAGTTACTGTAACGGGAGAATCCCCAGTCCTTAAATATACACCATCAAACTCACAGAACGGGAAACCACAGGTTGTCAGATGTAGACGAGAAGTTCCAGAAACAGCTGTAACTATTGTTGTTGATGCCGATCTAGAATCTTTACCAGCTTTAAATAGATTAGACTTGGTCAATTCTGCCGCATCCTACCTCGGCCTAGCGAATGATATGATGAAACTGCTTCCAAAGGGAGATAAACCAATGATTGATAGCTCTACTTTAGTGGCTGGATCTGGTAATATCAAAGAACCTAAACATACCGGTGTGCAAGTGTCATGGCTGGTTGGTTGTGGACAAGTAGAGAAGGATCACATGCCAGTTCTACATCATGTTGAAAAGACAGCTCTTAATGGTAGCTTGGCACATGCAGTTGGTTATCAGATAAGTGGTTGGCAAGTAACCAATACACTTTTTCAGGAAGCTCCACATAGGAGAAGAAGAGCAATTAGAGCAACAGCTACTCCAGCTGTGACAAGGGGTCCACCAACTGTTTCAGAAGTTGTAACAGTTACTGACCCAATCAAACCAACAGATACAGAGGAACCAATGACCAGAAGTATCCCTATAATGGTCTCCCCATCAATGGATATCCATCCGACAAAGTCTGTTGTAGTACCACCAGCAACTCCAGAGCCAACAGAAATGATGACGAAAGTTGTCACCAAAGCTACTCCAATCATGCCACCAACAACACCAAAAGGTACACCTCAACCAGTCCCAACAAAAACAGAAATCTTACCAACTAAAACACATGTCATGACAGCAGCACCACCTACTGATTCTAAACCGGAACCTACACCACCTAAAACTGATACAGAGTCTACCATGATTGATAACACACCGAAATGTGATGATGGTAGTCCGGCAGCTCCTGTTAGAAAAGGCAAAATGAACGATATTGTATTTACCGCAGGAGAATCTAGTGTGATTGTAGTTCCTGATGATTTGTTTTATGATTGTATGGAAGGGTCAACAGGTCAATTACGTTTGGATTTATTCATCGATGGCATGCAAGTCCTAGATCCAAATTCATGGATTGGTTTACAAAGAAAAAATAACAAGTATTATATCACTGGAGCACCGCTTGCAAATGACATAGGAATGAAAAGTTATAGAATTACAGCACAAAACAGAAAAGGACTCTTCCCTCCTGCATTTGACAATTTCATGGTGACAGTTAAAAAATCAAATGTTAAAGCTCTTGAAAGTCCTTCACACGAGTTGGGATTAGTCTTAGATGAAGATTTTGATGAATTTACTGTTGCCAAAAGGATGATTCTGGTTAATCAAATTAAGAGAATATACCGTGATGATAGCACTGATAACATTAGTATACTGAAATTTGAACGAGGATCAGTGAAATTTGGCTGGACAAATAACACCCTTCCTACAGACTATTGTCCAATAGATGGCATTAAAAAGGTGGTTGGCAAACTTGTTAAGGAAGATGGTCAATTAACAGATAGGGCCAAGCGTATGTTAAAGGACTTTTCTGTAAACAAGGCTACTTCACAGCCTAAAGGAAAATGTATGAATAATCCAGATTTTCCTGTCCATGGTGAAGTTGTATTACCAATTGATCCCATTCCAGATTATAAAACTCCAAAGCCTACGCCTAAACCAACAACATTAACTCCAAAGAAAGAGGAACAGGAAAGTGATGATGATATGTTGATAACCACTGTTGTTCCTGCCGTTGTCATAATCATCATCCTACTTATTGCTTTGTTTATTGCATGTTGTTTGTACCGTAAGAGAAGGAAAGGAAAGATGTCATTGGAAGATAAAAATACATTTGTAAACAAAGGAGCACCCATTATATTCCCTGATGAATATGATGAGAAACCTAATGATGCAAACAAACCTTTGATAATGGATGATGAAAAACCACCAATGCCACCTCCTGAGTATACTCGTGCATCCAGTGAAAGCTCCCGGTCGTCAGATCATAAAAATGAGGAATATGAAGAACATGATATGACTGATATGAGTTCTCCCATGATTCAACCTCCACCTCCGATACATAGTTCTGGTGGAAACAAACAACCTAGACCTCACATGCAAACTGCTTACAATAACAAGCCTGCTCCATATGTGCCACCGTAATGTAAAAGGCTTTTATAGATCAATAGTTTAAATAAATTTGATGAGGACTTACGTGCTAACATACTGCAATATTTCCAAAAACATATATAAATATACATGTATACATGTAGAAAACTGCGACGTTCTCCAAGGATCTCACTGAGTCGGAGACGGACACTGTCTTGGGCTCGTCACATTTCACCTGTTATCTGTACACTTTATAGATGCATGGATGTGAAGTAAATGATTGATGGATGACTTTCTGAACTGTTAATTGGTAAATTGTATGAAGTGACAGTAACGGGAATGTTAACACAAGGTTGTCTTAAAAATGGTGATTCTGACCAAAGAAAGCAATGCAAAACAATGTACAAGATTTGTTATATTTTTATGCAAAATGTTGTGATTGAACTTTAAATGAATTGAAGGCATTCAGAAGATAAACAAAATTGTCTGTCAGTTCATAAATTTACTTTACAAAATTGTCAATTTATCTAATCTTTTATATATTCAAATTAGGATCTTAGTGCCTAGTTTTCTGTGTAACAGTGTTCAGGATTTTTATGTAGTTTTTGTGTTAAATATTGCTTTAAGATTCAGTTTATACATGTATTTCCATTGGGATTTTTTTCTCATGCTCTCTCTCCTCTCTTAACATGTTTAAATGGTATATATACTGTTTCATAAATGTTCTGGGTGTTTGATAATATCACAGCTATGAAACAAAATGTATATGTTCTAAATGTCTGTACATGTCAAAACCTGTTAAATAGGCCATTCAAAAAGTATATGTGATATGGCCAAATTGTTTGAAAATGTGTTGGCTAAATGATAGCTTTTAGATGTTGGGTCCAACTTAAGTGGACCAATTATTCCAGGTCAAAAATCCAGCAAAATTCGCATCATAGGGTAAAATGTTTCATTCAGTCTTCTATGTCATGTTTTTAACCAAAAACACTGCCCTAAATGTATGTTTTTAGTCTCACATTAAGGATTGCTCACATGAGAATTTTTAGCCACAAAATTATGTCATCTCATAAACTCAAACAAAGTCCAAAGATGTGATACTTCATATCCACCTGATAATTTCCCCCCATCAACTGTGTATACTGGTATTAAATTAATATATCTCTTTATTCACATGTATAAACATGTATTTAAAAATGAAATCCTTTATTTTTCCAAATTAATGATTTTTCGAACCTTTTATATCTATGGTTATTTTCTTTAAAAAAAATATAAATAAGAGAGATATATTTGTTGCTTTTTTCCATCTTCATATTATTTATTAGTAAAACATTTATGTATTCAGATTAGTGCTGTTATGATTTTATGTTTTGTACTATTACACCACTATAGGTATCATCTAGCGTCTTGTGGTACAAAAACTTTACCTGTCTAAAGAGGACACTGTCAAGAGAAACCACATTTTTCTACTGAGGCCTATTCATAGTGTCATTACAATTCATTTTTCATACTGAGTGTATATGTTTCCAATATATGTGTTATAAAAGATTTTTCCATTGTATGGTTTTCCAAGATTGAGAAAAGTGGTTTCTCTAGACAGGTCTATTGTTGTACAGGATTTGTATGTATAGAATGTCTTCACAATAAAAAGAACATGACAAGTTTCCTATATCCAATACAATAACAATACTCAAGACTATTTTTTTATCAGGGATCATATGATATTCAATATAGGAAAAGAAAAAAGATTTCTGTCCATGTTTTATGCAAATCACAAAATTGGGACTTACTGTAAATCAACTAATTTTCGTGAGCGATTTATTTTCGTGACTTTCTGGAGTATAAAAAAGCATGAATATAAATCGTCCCGAACATGTAAAAATTGGATCTTTCCTTATTTAACTACATCAAGTAAATTAGAAAATTGCAAAATCAAATCTCTGCGAAGTGGACTAGAAAAGGTTACACGCGAAATAAAGTATCCGCAAAAATAAGTTGGTTTACAGTACTTTTATGAGCACTTCATATTGAACTAAATAGAAGTGTGTATGTACTTGGAAAATTCATAAATAACAGTTCCTGAATTTTATGACATTTTACTTGATAGGTTGTAATTACAGAAGACATAGATGAAGCCTTCTTAAAATAAACTAATTGTTTCTGTTGTTATTTGTCATTTGTGATGATATATATTTGTAAATATTGCATTCAATTGATGTGATGGACGAATGAATTTGATGTTATTTTAGTGCCTATGATAATGTGACTAAGAAAAGAAATAAAATTTTGCCTTTTGCTAGTTGTTTTGTAGATGTATTTTAGTTTTTCTTACTTTTGCAACAGCAACTTGTTTCATTTTACAAATAAGACTTTGCATTTATTTGACCACCTTCCATGCAAATTCAAGTAGCTTGTCGTTTCATATTTTAAAGAAGAAAATCAACATTCAAATTAAACTACTGTGGATTCATTATTATTCGTTGGATACCAATTTTCGTGGTTTTCGTTGGTAAAGGTAAACCACGAATTTAAATGTTCAACGAATGACAAATTTTGTATCAGGTTGTATGCAGACTTTGGCAAAACCACGAAATCAAATATCCATGAAAAGACAAGTTTTCTGCATTCCACGAAAATTGCTACCCACGAAAATAAATGAATCCACAGAATGCTTTTTTTCACATGAGGTTCATAGATTTTTATACATATAATGTATACACTCTTGAGGAGAAATCTTTCTGTGTATAAAATATCATATTGATTGCAGGGAGGAAATGTTTTATCTGACACATACATATTTTAAATGAAAATAAAACTTGCCAATGTCATTATACATATGTTTTAGTAATTTTTCTTATTCTTTTATCTATTTATTAGAATAATTATAGAAGATGTTTTGATACATTCATCTCTATCTGTCTGTATAATTAGTTCATCCAAGGAGCATTTCTATTCTTGTTTAATAAAAGCCTCAGACTTTCTGGAGAAGCAAACTAATGGTAAATGTAACATCATTAAAAAAATCAATGTTAAGAAGATTTATTTTTCATTAACAGACATGTT
This sequence comes from Mytilus californianus, assembly GCF_021869535.1. NCBI lineage: Eukaryota > Metazoa > Mollusca > Bivalvia > Mytilida > Mytilidae > Mytilus > Mytilus californianus. The sequence goes on from NW_026262581.1 coordinate 4,927,923, forward strand.
TCACAAATTCAGCAGATAATTGCAATACCATTATTGAAGCAAAAGAGATCTACAACAATTTCAAATTGAATCTCCCAAAAGACTTTTAGATGCCTTTCATTATAACAATATAATGCAATGATGAATGTCATATTACTCAACAAATGCTTATAAGCATGGGGAAAAGCTTTTCCAGATACTTTAATATCTTTTTAGGCAAGACGACATTTGCCATTGCTGAACATGGAGGGAAATTAATTGGATTGAATATTTAATTCTGACATTGTATTTGTTCACCAATTCACCATTCTTTTCTCTATGTTTTTTCCCCAAAGACTTCAATCTGTAACATATACATTTTACATAAGAACATCTATATAATATATCTTACATATTTTATCTGTATTCAATCTTCCTTGTATGTGCCATACATATAATTTCATTATTCTTCATAAACACTGTATGGAAGAAGATAACACTGGACCTAAATAAATGAAATCAATTGTATTTATGGAATTTTCAAAGGGAAATAACTTGGATTTTTTAAATATCAAAGGGACATAACTTTCCTAGCTCCATGTGGGATTGTAAAAACAGATGGAAGTACAAGTACAATGTCCACTAATGGGAGTTAAAAAAGAAATACCACTGATCACAAATTTGTCCACTGTTTTATTAGTGATTATTTTATTTTGTGTTCAGTGTTTTCGCTGGAAGTATTATTTATGTTTATTATTAGTGAGGTACACTACAAATTTTATTGTATTGTATGCTGTTGTATATTGATTTATTTTCATCCAAGCATGATAAAATAATAAATATTCATAATACAAGTTTTTATATTTATTTTATTTTGGCAGTGGACTGCATGAGGTACAAGGTTTGAAAGCAGGAATTATTTCCAGAAATTATTGCATGACTTTGATGACATACCATATATATTTAATTTGGGTTTGGTTAGAAAAAAGAAAAAAAACAATACATGTTACAGTCATCAAATTTGGTTTCACCAGAAATCTTGAACATGTCATTTCAAGCCAATGAAAATGGTAATTTTATATATATGTAGCTATTGTTTCCATATCCCTTTAAAAAGACAAAACAAAAACAATGGTAAATACAAGTTGAAACTAGTATCATATAAAAGATAATGTTGAAATGTACCCTTTTCAAAATACACAAAATTCACAGGAATGAAACGACCCCCTCTGTCAGGTCAATCAGCACAACATTCAGATCAGTCAGAGAAAAGGTTCAAATTGTGACATAGTGTATTTCTGGATTTTGTTAACAAACATTTGTCCTTTGATTTTGCTCTTTTTTCTTTTTTTATCAAATGTGGTGTTTGCTTTATTATTTCATAAATTTGTATGTATACCAAATCGTGTGTACATAAAAGGCATGAGGTTAGGTCATTTCCTATATCTGATAGGTTATTGTTGCCAGTGATAAAAGATGCCAAACGTCAGACATTTGTATTCTTATCTAGCAGTGCTGGTGACTACATTTATTAGTCCCCTACCGACTTCGTCGAAGGGGACTTTAGGTTTGCACTCTGTCTGTCTGTCTGTCTGTCTGTCTGTCCGTCTGTCAGTCCGGCAAATCAGCTTTCCACACTTTTTTTCTTCGTTCTTAAAGATATTGATTTAATATTTGTTTTATGGTTTTATCATGACAAGTTATAGATCTAGTTCGAATTTTGTTCCATTCTAATGATTTAGTCCAGAGTTATGGTCCATAAAAAAAATCCATATCTAATTTTCGAGTACTATGTTAAACCATATTTCTATACAAAGAGAGATAACTCATTTTTTTAAAGAAATTCTTTAGTAAATTGTTTGAAAAATTTGTGCCAGTTTGTTTGTTTGTTATTTTGTATTAACTTATTTTCTGAATGCTATATATTTATAAAAAATATTATTCAGTGAAATCCTTTAATTAGATAATAATCTATTTTCATTAAGGTATATATTTCATTACATTACATTGTGTAGATAAAAGTTGTTGACACTTTATAGATAAGTTACAAATCTATATTAGTTTGTGACAAATGGAAGAAAAAATATTTGGAACTATTAATTATATTTGATTATAATTTGAAAATAAATATACATTGTATTACATCATATCTAATTTTAGAGAACTATTAATCATATCCAATGTTAAGAGTGTTTTCCACACTTTTTTCATCATGCTTGAAGATATTGATTGATAATTGGTATATAGTTTTATCATGACAAGTTCCAGATCAAGTTCAAATTTTTGTTTTGGTCTGATAATTTTCTGCATGTTATGGTCCTTGGACTTGAAAAATTCACTATTCACACTGTTTTTAGTCATTCTTAAATATAATGACTTGATATTTACTTTTTGTTTACCCTATGGCAAGTTATAGAACAAGTAAGCATTTTGTTCCAGTATAATGTAATTTTTACCCGGTAGGGGACTATGGCTTGCCATGCAATACTCTCAGAATGCTTGTTAAGTGTATAAAGCTTAATATATCAGAAGGTAGAAGATCATGAAATGTTGTATTTTGTATATAGCTGGTTTATGATCAATATGGTCTATGATATTGCTGTTGACCTTGGTCTCATTTTTATGGTGAATGACTGAGGTGAATTTTATGTCTCACCTTTGATAGTTGGCATAATGTTTACCGTTCTGTGCTTTAAACCGTGTGTTGCTCTATCTGTTCCATATCAGGTTAAAGTTTTGGTTGAAGGTAGTATTTCCATCTTTTTTTTTAGGGTTAAGTGATCAAGCTTGAGTTTTGCATTTACGGCAGTTTTTCGTTTACTTTGATTAATAGGTAAACTATATTTGGTTTCAAAAGAATTACATGTCCATCTGACCTTGCATTGGGTCTTTATTGGACTTAATATACATTATTTAAGTGCAACAATATTATGAGACTTGAGTTTAAGAACCGGACAGAGCTTGCAGCTAATTCAACAAAGCACAATTTTGGTTTTGAAAGAGCATAAATTCTTTATTAAGCTCTAGGAATTAAGATCAAACCATGGTGAACAAGAATGAGTCCATAGTACACGGATGCCCAACTCGCACTATCATTTTCTATGTTCAATGGACCGTGAAATTGGGGTCAAAACTCTAATTTGGCATTAAAATTAGAAAGATCTTATCATAGGGAACACGTGTACTAAGTTTCAAGTTGATTGGACTTCAACTTCATCAAAAACTACCTTGACCAGAAACTTTAACCTGAAGCGGGACATACGGACGTACGGACGAACGAACGAATGGAAGGACGCACAGACCTCAAATCATAATGCCCCTAAATGGGGCATAAAAATAGAAAGATAAATCTGTACTTAATCAATTCCAATCTGTTAAACATACATGTATTGCATTTTATTATATATATGCATCTGATAAAGATCAAGGTAACAATATTATTTAATTGAAGATGCTAATAAAAGCTTAATGAATGTATTTGTATGAATTAAGTGCAAAGGGGATGTTGACTCCTTTAGTTTCTGTTAGAAGACATCGCCAAAAGGATTTAACAATGTCCAACAAACAAACATTTTCTCAACCTAAGGGGTTATATTGAGTTTCTAGTAGTAGCCTTCCAATTTATACTTTTTATGCAATGATTGGCACAGCCAGTGGCAAATATTTCGTGTATATTCAGGACAGTGCCAGATTTGAAGAAGACGATGCGTTCATTTGCAATAAGAATGATAGTTATTTCGCTTTGATTTTCCTTAATTTAAATTCAATTTCGAATAATGTAGTGGTGGAGGTAAGAAAATCAAAATTTTAAATAACAAAATTTTTCTTCGGGACAGTCTGTAGTTTTAAAAACAACAACCATAAACAGTACATAAAGTAGACGTCTTATTGTATAACTACAATATATCCATGAAGCTCCTGGTTTTAATCTATGAAAATTCAATCACAAACATTTTTAGACACAGTTAAAATAATAAAAAGAGAAATAGTATCGCAGTTGAAAGTTCAAAGTTTTTATCAATCTATCAATGACAATGATTGTAAAACTATTTCTTAAATATTTTTTATGTAAATAAGCTACGAAAAAGTCTCTTGCTGAGAAATCTGTAGCTTTATTCGTACATGGAAGTAATATTTACCTTTCAATATTACTTCCATGATTCGTATGACTGCTTTACTGAATGCTAAAGTGGACCCAATGAAACTTGACCAGATGGATTAGAGCTATTTTTCCTTGCGTAAGAAACAATTAAGCACTATTGAATATAAATTCTTCTAAGTTTTGACTGATTACTTCTTTGCGGAGGTTGCTAGGGATATAACCAAAAGATTTGTGTTTTTTAGAAAGCAAAATATAATTGTAGTCAAATTCAATTCTATATTTAACATGAAGTGAATTCTTTTAAAGCAAAAAATTCTGATTTGTTTTCAATTTTTTCATAATTGATGTTCATGATCGTCCATGGCGTATCAGGAAAATTTACATGAAATCAATATAGCAATACTAGTTGTTGCTATTTTGAGTGTATATTTGAAAATCAAAATAAACATAAAGATTTTGACAAATGTTTCTTTCACCAGAAATCAAAGGAAATACTGAGTCAAACAACACTTGAAGATGATTCGCTTTTGATTATATGCTCTGGGACATAATATATTGATGTTATAATAGTCCCAGATATGCTGCATAAAGTTATGTCAGATTTCCATTTTCTATACAAATTAGAATTCAAAATGACGAACATCCTTCATTGACAAGGCAAAGCGATAAGATTAAACAATGATGACTGTTAAGAATAAGAATAAGAATTTTATTAGTTTAAAATCCAAACAATAGGATTATGAGATAACAGGATGTTACCCTAGTGATGTCATCTAATTGTGTCCTCATTCACTAAGAGCACTGGTAGAAAATCGAACGATTGCTTGAACGATGTACTACACATTGTATATGATCGACATTTTTTCTTTTCAATTTAAGTAGCCTCATTTCAACTACTGTACCACTAGCCTGTCAACATTGAGGTAGTGAGTTCCAACTATATATATACGTGTGACAGGTGTCTTCTTCTTTTTCTTCCAAGTAAGGAACCGAGTTAATACATGAACGTGTATGGTCCCTCGAAAACTTTGCGCAGTGACGGGCAACACAGCTAGTCTTCTCAAATCTACATTTAAAACATTATTCTTCCTTTTAGGTTTCGGCCGAGGTGATTTAGATGGAAGTTGATTCCAATCCCTGATGGTCTTTAATAAGAATGACTGTCCGTATGTGTCAGTTTTTGTTCTTTCTTGATAAAAGTGGTCTCTGGCCCGGCTGTCGTTGGGGATTATATATTGTTGTCTGTTTATATCTGTTAGTCCATCTTGAATATCATACACACACAGGCACTTGTCTTTGAAAAAAAAATTCCTATTTACCTTAATATAGTGTTATATTAAGGTAAATAGGATTTTTTTTCAGAGACAAGTGCCTGTGCATACACAGTCTGTTGGGTTTCCTTCGTTCTTTCCCACTGTAGTTTTTTACCATGTTTGTTACACAACCAGGTGTTCGGTCTATGTGGTTTTTTTTTTGATAAATCTCACTGCTCTTTTTTGTACTTGTTTTCATGATTTAGTTCATCTTTTTTTGGCTTGATGGATCCCATACTGTGGAGGTATATTCCATTGTGGGTTTAAACATGTCTGTATATGCCGCTGCTTTAATTGGTTTAGTCAATCTTTTAGGTTTCGTCGGATAAATCCAAATATTTTATTTCCTTTGCCTACAATGTTGTCAATGTGCCTATCCAAGGATAAGTTGTTGCTGGTGGTTACGCCTAAGTATTTGCTGACATCAACATGGTCAAGTGTATGTCCGTGAAGATTTCACGAGGTATCTATTACTTCTTTGTTCTTCTGTGATATTCTAATTACTATGCATGGTTTTGGCGTTAAAGCTCATTTGTCGTCTATTCTCCCAATCTTCCAATGATGTTAGATCTTTTTGCAAAAGGTATCTCGTTGTCTGCCTGGTTGTTGAACGTTCAAAAGAAAAAGCTATCGTCTGCAAATAGTTCGGTTTCAGATGACGTTGATGTTTCTTGCATGTCATTTATGTAGGTCAAAAACCAGAGGATAGATGTCCAGTCCAAGAACTGTGCCTTAGGGTACGCGGGAGAGTACGGGGACTTGAGAGGAGACAGCTCCTTCATATATTACGCTCTGCATTCTATTTTCGAGGAAAGAACAAATCCATTTGTTAGTTTAGGGTCAACTCCAAAGTATTAATTCTAGGTTGTGTATTAGGCGATGTTGTGGTACCTTTGCAAAGTCAAGAAGGATGATGTCGACTTGGGATCCTTTTTAGCTCACCGTGGCTGGCCGAAAGGTCAAGTGAGCTTTTCTCATCACTTTTCGTCCGTCGTCCGTCGTCGTCTGTTAACTTTTACAAAAATCTTCTCCTCTGAAACTACTGAGCCAAATTTAACCAAACTTGGTAACAATCATCATTGGGGTATCTAGTTTTTAAAATGTGTCATATGACCCCCACCTACCAACCAAGATGGCTGACATGGCTAAAATTAGAGCATACGGGTAAAAGGCAAGTTTGGCCTATTATTTTGAAAACCACTATAAACAGAGAAATTCTGACGGAAGCACAAATGTTCAGGATGTTGAGCTCTACCTATTGTCAGTTTAAGTCAAAACTGTCAGACGACTCCTTGTAGGAGTTATTACCCTTAAATGCCGAATTTTACCATTTTTAATATGTTTGCCCAATTATCTATAAAATAATTGTAGATAGACAGAAACTTAAAAAAGCAAAAATTATCAAAAAGACAAGATCTACAAATAAATCAAACATGACCAAAATCGTCAGACTACTCCTTATTAGAGTCATTGCCCTTTAGTGACGATTTTTACAATATTTTTTTTTGCGTTTTTGCCTAATATTTTTATAACTATGAAAAAGATAAATAGAAACAATACTAAGCAAAAATGACTAACAAGACAAGATCTACGAACAAAGTAACATAATCAACATAGTTAGTCGACTCCTTAATGAAGTTATTGTCCTTTAATAACGATTTTCCCCACTATTGCCTGTTATCTTGACAACTGTAATAGATAGATAGAAACTTTAAATAGCACAAATGACCAGCAAGACAAGATCTACAAATGAGCCAAATTGGCCGAAATCTTCAGTCGACTTGATTTGGAGTTATTGCCCATTAATAATAATTTTTACATTTTTTTGCATTTTTGCCTATTATCTTGAAAACCATAATAGATAGATAAACAATATTAAATAGCACAAATGACCATCAAGACAAGATCTACAAATGAGCCGTAATGGCCGAAATCTTCAGTCGACTCGTTTTTTAGTTATTGCCCTTTAATGATAATATTTTACATTTTTTTTGCATTTTTGCCTATTATCTTGGAAACTATAATAGATAAATAGAAACCTTAAAAGGAGAAAATATCAGAAGGATAAGATCTACAAATATGTCAACATTAATGAAATTGTCAGTTAACTCTTAATAGAGTTGTTCCCCTTTAATGCTGATTTTTACTAAAAAGTGACCATTGTTGAAGATGCAGGTGAGCGACACAGGCTCTTTAAAGCCTGTAGTTTCAGTTTGTTTGCAATGTCGTTGATGGTTATGATTAATTGTGATTCGCATGATCATTTTTTTTGCGGAATCTATATGTTGTGCATTAGTTAGGTTTTTATGTTTGTCAAAATGGTCCATTATGCTGCTATTGACTATGTGTTCCAAGACCTTGAATGGGATGAAGGTAAGTGACACAGGTCTGTAGTTGGAAGCTAAATATCTTTTGTCTTTCATGAATAGGGGTACCACATTAGCATCTCTCCAATCTTGTGGAACTTCATCAGTGTTGACTGTTGAGTGATGTTTAGTACAGTTCTGTAAGAAAAGGAGCGAGTTGGTCTGTCGCTGCTTTTAGTATGAAGGGTGGAATGGAGTCTGGACCACTAGCTTTGTGTGGTTTGAGGTTTTTAAGTAGTTTGAGTACTGAAATTCATCGTCCTTTGGTGCTAGTTTTGGTATCATCCATGGTGGAATCATCTCCAACCTTAATTGACTAGGATTGCCTGTTTTCCTGCCAAGCACTCGAGGCTCTCTTGTTTCCTCCACCAATAAACACTGACCGCTGCGAAATAGCCAAAGTGATGAAAGTGGCGTTAAACACCAACAATCAATCATTCGATTTCCAATTTAATGTATGCGCCTGTTTACAATTCTGGCGAACTATTTGTATAAACAGCAGGCTGCAATTGCAATATGTTGTATTCTATTGTCATAAATTTGTTTCCCTACATAGCGTAACTTTCGCCAATAAATCCAAGGAGCTACGGTTGATGCTTATGGTCAACAAAACTACCCATCACTGAAATACCAAACATAAAAGATGATCGTACAGGTCCCCGTGCTACAATCAACATTTATACAAGACAGCATCGGTTTGGCTCTCAGAAGGGTTCCAGTCAATAAAAGAAATGATCAGAGGTCATTTTATAAATTAGAAACCGAATCGAAAACCGAGGAACTGCAGGTTTGAATTTGGAAATCATATACCAGTTTTATTAGTTTTTTAATTGTAGAAACCATTTTATGAGCGCCCACTTCTTCTTTTTAACCGGTTCCGGGCAACTTACTTCAATGCCCAGTTATCCTATACTTCTATACCGATGTAGTACATTATAGTATTTCGTACGATGAATTTCAGTACTGATTTGACGTCGATTAGTACTGTTTGCGTTGAATTTACAATTAAAATGTTCACCCTCTTTTTACAGACTCAGTATATTGCATCTGTATTTTTTATATTATTCAAATGGATTCTGAGGACCACAGTTTCAAAATATTAAAAGCAGTCAATACGTGCTACGGTTTTTATATTCTAGTAGGAGACGAAGGGTTCAAGTCAATAAAAGAAAAGATCAGCAAAAGACAACTTTAGGGGATGAATAGTACCACTGTATTTAGGTAAAAAATACTATAGACCTCTGAATGGAATCCCCGAGTTACTGACTTATCATCAATTTACCATTCTGATGAACCGTTGTCATATATGGAATGTCATCGTCCACAGTCAATGTTACATCTAGTGTTTCACAAGGTACTGTATTGGGCATGTCTTGTTTCTGGTATATATTAATGACCTGCCAGACCACTTAATTGACCCACAGTAAGCTCAGGCTATTCACAGATAACATAATATACAGACCGATCAGATCCCAGAGTGCCTGTGATAAACTCCAAGTAGACCTACACGCGACAGCTAGGTGGGAGAGGGATTGGTTGATGGCTTTCCATCCAGATAAGTGTACTGTGCTAATTGTCACAAAAAAACTCAAATGGGACAAACATATTGATGGCACAACATCCAAAGGTAACAAATCACTGGGTTTCCTAAACCGCAATCTAAAAACAACAAACCAACATATAAAAACCTAGGCATACCAAGCACTCGTCCGACCCAAACTTAAATGTTTTTGTTCTGTTTGGGACCCCCACACAACCGAATCGGTATCCATCATTGAGATGGTCCAACGGTATATCTGTAACAGATATCAGAATACTAGTAGTGTTACAAATATGCTTGCAACATTAAAATTACCATCACTAGCAGAACTTAGGCTACGCACAGGATTGGTATTGATGTATAAGATAACAGCTATCTTGTTGCTATTCCATCTGACACACTAATGCAAGCAGACTCAAGAACCATGAACAACCATACACTCACATACAGGTACATATATACATCCAGGAACTCATACAGACACTCATATTTTCCATACACAATAAATACCATCATGGTGGAATCAGCTTCCTGTGATACACCATCAGTTGATAACTTCAGAGAACAGCTCACTCCTGCTGTTCTCTATACTATTATTTAATAACATAAATTAAGATTGTATATAGTTTTAATCAGAAATTTGTTATTTTCATTGCACTGAATAATTATTTTCTGTTTAAATTGGGATACAAAATTTGTTTATAAATAGTCCACGTATGCAATAGTATGTAATCATCCGGGATGTCGATGGAATTTTGTATACCTAAAGATAAGGAGAAGAAGACGAGTAAGAATAATCTTCGTGTCATATCACAAAGCGAAACATTCTAGCTAATTGTAAGTTGGCATGTTTAGTTCGAGTCAACGCTGAAAGCTAGCTTTAAATATCCTCTTTGACATTTCTAGTGCATCGGTTACTGACTGTCTGGAATATTATCCTGATATCTAATGTTTACATTGGAAAACACTTATATTTACGTAATCTGGAAGCAAAACAATACAAAGCAGAATAGACACTTAAAACATCTGATATATTATAAATATATGTCAGAAGAATGAATATATTGTTTAACAATATTGGCCAAATTATCAATAGGATGATGCGATTTTAAGTGATTTACCCTTCTAATGTTCATTGCTGATTGAACAGTTTAGGGGCGTTTCTTTCCTGAGCATCTACGAATTCACCCTCCAAATTTTTTGTTATACAGGGACGAATGCAGAATTTTTTGAAGGGGGGTCAAGGAGGGATGAATCCGAGGTTGATTCAAGGATAGTATTTTTTTACACGATTTAAAAAAAAAATACAGTAGAATGGAGGTATTTCAATCCTCTGCATCATCGGCTCCATTAGACCCCAAAGGGTGACTGATTTATAGAAATTTTATCGTCCCTTGGTCTTATTCCGACTGGCAGTAAAACCCTTACCAAAGTTGAGCATACGTTAGGTTGAGCGGGATATATAAATTCGCAGCCACGTATACGGTCGGAATGGGGACGTTAATCCGATGCCTCGTGATTAGATATTGCCACACTCTATGCACGCCAAGTGCCCTTGCAACAATTCGTTGAGGGATCAGTAGTTAGCCTGTTGCAATGGTAAGTTCATGTCCCTGTCCAGTATATCCTCATTAGTTTCCAGTGGCATTTCAAATTCCCCGCCAATCATCCCGGATGACCCCCTATTACAGACCTACCCTTTTTATTTATTATTAATTTGTTCTCGTCCTGAAAGTCGTATGAAACAAATTCTTTAAATTTTAGTGTTAATGAAATTATTGCATGCATGCATGACGTCACTGGACGTAAAGCAAACAGCAATCAATCAATCAATCAATCAATCGGCTATTTCTAGATTTTCCCTACACATCGAATATTTGCTGATTTATAGTACCAAAGAAGTATTCAGAAGTATACGGGTTTATGATTATCCCTCTTCTGAAAATTAGTCTAAAATGCAAAACCAAATATTGAAAGAAAGAGCTCAAGTTAGCTATAATGATCATGTACATTAGAATAGGACAAAATGCGAACGTTTAACAATAATCAAGTTAGTCATCTCTAAAAAAAAGTTCTCGGTCACTGCTTGTATAAGATGATCAGATCATGTTGACTTTTCCAAATTTAGGAAGAATATTTCAAGTTATTTAATATACAGAGACCGGTAATGTCCTCTAGCTGGCAATATCTACAATTTTGTGTTGGTTTTGGCAGTTGTCAAGGTCTTGTTTAGTTTCTGGAAAAGTGATTTTTATAAAGGAGATCTATTTTCGGTATATATTGAGGTGTGCTTATTGCTTGTGATAAGATTTTAATTAAATGATTTGTTTGCGTACAGTATTGAGTATGTTAACTTAATTATTACATGCTTTTACTAAGATGATTACATAACCACTGACTATATTGTAATTATATTTATATTCAAGTAAATAATACATTTCCCACTTATTTCGCCAGTTCATTAAATGGAAAAATGGACATAGAGATCATTTGGCTTAAATTTTAGACAAATATTTTTCAATCTTCACGTTTTGTTTCTCTTTCTTTTTTATTTTTTAAACTCGGCTGTTAAGACCTGTAGGCAACTTGGAAGAAAATAACTCAATTTACTGTCAATATAAAAGTCTCAGATGTAACGCATGTATTAGAGCTTCGTTTAGTCAAAGTTTAAAATATGCAATTGCGATTTGCATGCTTAGTCTGAAATTTTGTTTTTAAGTATACATATTTCGAATGACCGTTTGAGAAAATGGACTCGGGGAGCAAAAGGTAATTGGTGGTGACGATTGTCTTAACACTCTTACGCTGCCTTCCGGCGTTTTCATGGCATTGGCGGTAAAACGGATAAACTAATGCGTTATCATTCCACCTGAGTATACAACATTGTGTTCCATATTCTAGTCTAATATAGCACATAGATGTATAAGAGTATATGTGGATGCGTGAGACGAAGCATAGGGCAACGGGAGAATGAATAGCCTGATTTCGAGTTTTGCGACATATATATCCCTATATACGCATCTGTATACACGAAACAGTGTCCGTTACAAAAACGCTTATCCGATTAGCGGAAACAAAAGAGGGAGTTTGACTATCCCAATACTAAGCTAAGAAGTTTGAAAAGGTCGGAACAAAAAAATTATGCACTAAAGTAATAAAATGTTGACGCAGAGATACTGTATATCTTGTCTAATCATAATTTTGATAGCAATTAAAATGCAAATGACAAACTTAAAATAGCAATACTTTAAGGGCATACGATACAGTTACAGGGGAGGTAATGACGTTGCTAACGTAAATTGTTATTTTCGCGACGTCAAACGTTGACTTATCGGGAAAATATGCAGTTTTCGGCTGATTTTTATCATTCAAACTGATTTAACTTCAAAACGAGTTCATGGGCCCCTCTTTTTCAAAATGACATTTGGTTTGATTACGTAAGAAGATTATGTGTACCAATTTTCATGAAAACGTAAATAGTGCAATTTTTTTAAATTTGATTAATATACAGCAAAAATTGACGGTTTTTTTCTACATTCATGAACATTTGAGAAATTTGAGTTATTTGTAAAAATAAAATGTACAAATTTATACAATATTTATATAACACATTAATTACAAATTATTTAACAAAAAACAGCTCGTGTTTATCTTTTAAAACAATTAAGTTATGTATTTCTATCGAAAGGAAAAATAAGTCCATAAATCCGTATTTTGAGAAAATATCTGAAATTTGAACCTCAATTTACTCAAAAAGTAGCACATGAAGGGATATTTTTTTATTACATATTTGATTTAATCAGGTAAAAAATAGCCTACATGCAAATTTTTATCAAAATTCAATATGGGATCAAAACTGTATCGTATGCCCTTAACATGTCAATTATGCAAAATTCTCAACGTCGATGACGTCAACACGTGTTATAGTAATCTGAGAACTGACAAAATCACACACCCTAACGCCGCCGCAAACAGCATATCAAGTCTTGCTTTTTGACTCTGTCGAGGCGAGACAAAAACTCCTTTAAGCCAATATAAGTAACATGAACCGTTGTGACCTTTTTTATATATATGTTTTGCTTGTAAGAGAATTTACTTATCCCCACTTACATGACGATCTCATCTGTCCCTCCACTGTGAATTTTTATTGTGAGGGAGGGGTGAAAGAAAGATCAGTATATTATTGTGTATACAAACCAAATAACATATTATCTCTAGATTTTTATATTCAAAAGACTTGGCGGGTCGAGATGGTACCATATCAAGCGAAATTTTGTAACCGTTGTCTTTTTATTGAACAATACTTACACTATACAGCGTATTGGTGGATAAAAGAATGCACTCAGCACTGTTTAATTAGGTTTAACAAAAATATCGAAACAACTTTTTGTTCAATTTTATTTTATTTACAGTTTATGTGAATCGGAGTTATATCAGGCTTATAATTTTGTACGGCCAGACGCGCGTTTCGTCTACAAAAGACTCACCAGAGACGCTCGAATAAAAAAAGCTAAAAGGCCAAACAAAGTATGAAGTTGAAGAGCATTGAGAACCCCAAATTCAGAAAGGTTTTGCCAAATACAGCTAAGGAAATCTATTATTGGGATAGCCTCGGAAAATCCTTAGTATTTCGAACAATTCAAGGTTTTGAAAACAGTCAATTTATAAATATGACCATATCAATGATATTTTATGTCAAGACAGAAGTGCTGACTACTTGGCTGGTGATACAAATTCCTCTACTTCATTTGATAATAATAATATCCTTGGAGGGGTAGGTCATCATACTATAACAACTATTCCCATGATCTACAAATTGTTCCTTGCATGTAAACATGGGTAAAGAAAGAGGGAAGTTTAATGTGGCCGTATGTCTCACTGGAGATGAAGAGAACCAGCAAGTAAGTAATCCTGCATTGAGTGGACAGTTTTTTTTCTTCCGCCGTGCACAATCATGGCACGTGCGTTAACATGGCCAAGGACAGTGATAAGTGGAGGCACTTAATTATGTTCCACTGGAGATTAAAAGGATAAGCAAGCAATCTTGCATCGAGTGGACAGTTGTTTTTCTTCATGCACAATCACGGAATGTGTGAAAACATAATTAAATCAACGCCTCATTTCCTTGATATTAATAACGGGCATGGGTTATAAACACAAATTAGGCGTATTACAATATTTATGATAAGGTTATCATAAAACTTACAATTTTCGTAAGAAAAACATCACAACACAGATATTATATTAATACCTACATGATTACTGGCTTGTGTTGAATCACTGGATATGCACGCTTATCTTAAGAATGTTGCAATTAAACATGATTAATGTTCAAAACATTTACTAGTTTGATTCACGATTTTGCTAATATAAATTAAAAAAAGCTAAAAATTTCGGTGTCAGTAATAGTTATCTCATGAGGACGCGGTGTGTCAGTGTAAGATCACCCCGAAGGCCGGAGGCCAGAGGGTTATCTTACACTGACACACCAAGTCCGAGTGGGATAACTATTTTACATCCCAGCTCTTCTAGACTATACGAAAAAAAATACATTTACGCTTCATAACGTCTAGTTCAGAATACCATACAATAATTATAATATACTTTATATATTACTATGTAGTACATATCCTTTATGAGCCCCGGATACAAAGTTTAAATAAGTTAAATTAACTGTGAATTTGTATCCAGTTGTCCTAGTGTAGGGGTAGGAATCGTAGCTTCACAGGCTAAAGGTATTGAGTTCTATTCCCCGCATAGATACTGGAAATTTAGTGGATTTTTTCTACATGAATTTTGAAAAGTTAGTCTTTATTCCGAATAATTATTTCTAAGTTTTATTGTGTGTTCAACATTCCCGCCAAAATGTTACAGAACAAAAGAAAGCATGCAGAACAAAGAAACTCAAGGTAGGGTGATCTGATAGGGGTGGTCCAACTCAGATCACCCCTGTTAGAACAAAGGAGTTGGGATGTAACTTAAGATGAACAGCATTTTCTACCCGGCCAAAAATAGAAGAGGTGCATAATGTGTTCTGGTCTGTCCGTCCATCACGTATCACTTAGTGTCATTTATAATAACAAGCTAAAATGTCCAGCCTGTTTTACTGATCAAGACTGAGTTTATGTTGAACGTCTTTAAAACAATGGGTTTACTACAAGTATCGCATAACACTGAACACAATCGATGATCCATGTAAATAAGGAAAAGCTCAGATGAGCTCTGGGAGATTGCAGGTACAGTTTACCATTATTCCAAAACCAAATATAGTAGACCTATTTCTTATATTATATCTGATTGAAAAACTAACCTGACCAAGAAAACTTAACGTTGACTAATGTACCATAAAAAAGATGACAAGGTCAGATGGCCGAGTCAGACCGACATGTACACACTTTACAATTATTCCATACACTACATATATATAGTTGACTCATTGCTTATAGTAGAACAATTGCAATCATTTCATGAACCAAAAATGGTTAATAAATTGTATGATATTTTTCAAAAGTAAAGCCGGGATCTCACAACGTAATATGATCAATCAAAATCAAAATGAGATCAACGTCAGCTGATTCCTGCAAGACGAACAAGTTCACCTTACAATCATCCCATAATCCAAATAAAATTGACCTATTGCCAATAGTATCTATGAAAAATAGGATCAATTTAGCCAATGAACCGTGAAAATGAAGTCACAAGGTCAGATTAACCATACCAAAGGGACATGCACACCTTACGATCATTCCATACATCAAATACAGTTGACCTTTTGCTTAATGTATCTGAGAAACTGATATAAATCCGAAAACTGACGTTGCCAGACCAACATGAACACTTTTAAAACAGTCATTCCATAAATTTCCTGTAGTTGGTCTATTGCTCAAGGTATCTGAGAAACGGACCTAACAGCAAAACTTAACATTTACCATGAAAATGAGGTCCAGGTCAAATGAATCCTGTCAGATGGACATATACACCTTACAAAAATTATGTACATTAAATATTGTTGAGCTACTGCTTTTAGACTTGACCAGGAATATAAACTTAATCTTAAAGACTGGTCCATGAAATGAGGTTAAGGTCAGTTGAACTCTGTCTGACAGAAGGACAAGAAGACCTTACACAGATTCCATATACCAAATATAGTCATCCGATTACTCATGAGTGAGAAATTCAAATGATAAAACAGAACGTTTTTTAAACAGGTCAAGGACAATGGACATATGACAGACGGAAACTTCAGAACATACATATACGGTACCTGTATACAAGTTATGAAGAATCTAGCTTCTATCTTTTAAAAATAAAAAGCTTTATACAAATAGTTTCAGTCGTCGAGGTCGCCATCGCCAGCACATGATATGTATGCACAAGGATTTGTATAGTATGCATTCCGCTACTTTCGTCGCAGGCGAAATTGACAAAAAAAAACATTTTTATGCCCGCCTACGATAGCAGAGGGGACTTTTGATTTTTAAACGTGTGTCCTTCCGTCCGTCCCGTACCAGCTGTTAATGGTAAGTTTATGTCTTGGTTTCAGGTAACTGTGGTTACATTAAGTTAACTTGATAGAAGTTAACTTTTTAAAAATATATGCCAAATTAGGGTTTGAACCATATTTTGTGAACTTAGAAATTTCAAAGTGTAAGCGGGGCATAGCCGGACCCACTATGATACTGTTGATTTGAAAAAAAATATCTAACTCAATACGAATATAACTCAACAGAATGCAATTAGACTGTGTTAAACAGTCAGATGTCCGCGGACATACTCATACTGACTCCTCTGAGCA
This sequence comes from Mytilus californianus, assembly GCF_021869535.1. Taxonomy (NCBI): domain Eukaryota; kingdom Metazoa; phylum Mollusca; class Bivalvia; order Mytilida; family Mytilidae; genus Mytilus; species Mytilus californianus. Next base: position 4,944,997 of record NW_026262581.1, read on the forward strand.
TAACCAACCTATGCTTCTGTAGGTATGCATACAGGTTCCCACAGATCCTCGTTGGGAGAAGCAGCTGTTCCTTGTGTGTCGGTTTATCTTAACTATCTGGTAAAGCCTTATTCATATCGTGGTTTATAAACTGTTTGGTAGCATATTGTAAGACTGCAGGGCTGTATGAATGGATATCGTCGTAAGGACGATAACTCAAATCAATATGGTATATTAGGCCATAAAACTCTTTAATTGATTTGTTAACCTACTCGCTCCTAAAATTTTCGGGGAAATTAATTCAGCTGGATTCATAGTCTTTTTCTTCCATTATTTTCCATCGAATTGCTTAAAACTAATTTCCAGATAAAAAAAAATAGTATTAAATAATTGCCCTTCTAATTAAATAATCATTTCATTATAAATTCTGATTTAAGAATAGCACCTTTAACTAACCTATAGAATTTTAAATTTAAAACTTATTTAAACTTTTAAATTTCAAATTTTACTTGTAAATATATTCAGTTCCTACATAACTTTTTCTTACACCTCAGCCCATTATGATTAGTTAATTTTATGGTTTAAATTAAAACTGTAATGACTATCCAATGAATTATAATAGTGATATTGCCTTTATTCATTTATCTGTACATAAGTTTATATGTTCCCTTATGTTTTAAGGTGTATATAGTTGCTACAATTATACCCTATGGGTAGTGCGCCACAATTAATGGAGGAACATACAAGAAACTGAACTGAACTGAACTCTAAAAAAATATTAAAAGTTTTTTTTTAAATTTCATCTTTTGCAAAAATCATATTGTGGGTTCAAGCGAAACAAGAAACACAAAGATGCAGGAAACTATTTAAGAAATGAATGCTTCTTTTTGTAATTTTATTGGGGTGTAAAAGTGTTGACCGAAGCACATTTTATTTCCGCACTTCATTCTAAAAATGTGTGCACGATCAAGACTTTTACAACCCAATAAAATTACTAAAAGAAGCATTCATTTCTTATAATTACATTTCTATGCTTAGACCATGAAAAAAAAGTGTTATCAAGTTTTTCTTTTATTCACCTGTGCACTTTTTTTGTGGAAGCATGTGTCATCACGAATGTAACATTTCATTTTGATATGAAAGTTAATTTTTGAATGATGCACGATTGTTGTTAGCCAATCAAACTAACAGATTCTCATGAAACATACATGTAATGTAATTATTTGGAAATATATGGAGAAATTGATTATTGTCTTCACTAGAACGCATAACTGCTCGAGTGGGTACTGGCTGAGCATTCATCTGGCTTTATTAGTGCTTTCTATCTCATTATCTTTTAGTCTTGTGCTAGCGGCTCGCTTCTCAGTAGTGCAGCCATATAGGAGCCACAGCAAAGGCTGATAAGAAAAAAAGTGTCAAGAGTATTGTGTGATATGTCATTAAAAATCAAACTCAGCGGGTCTGTCTGGTACAAACCAGGTTATGATAATAAATTATTAGCATATTGTTGTCCTGAATCGGCATGTAATGTTTGCCCAACGGTGTCAGAGTTAACCACCTATGCATGTAATATTTGCCATCAGATGTCAGAAGAATTAACCAACTATGCATGTAATATTTGCCCTCAGATGTCAGAGTTAACCAACTTTATCAACTGATCTTACCATAATATGAATGCACTGTCACTATTGTCGAGCCAGAGCGTATCAGCTAGTGTGTTGGTGCCAAAATAACAAATCTACTTTAAATCAGTTGGTTCAACGAAATTTTTTGACCGTGACAACTTGATGCATCATATTTTATAAAAGACAAAATCTTTATACTTTATTCCTGGGACAAAATATAACGTCCCAGATTAAGCTTATAGCAAGGATCCTTGCTTATAGTAATCATGCAGATAAGGTACTGGCGACTACTGAATTCGCTTTATAGAGACACTAACTTCTCATGATTTTGAGAGTACAAATATTTTTCGGTATTACAAGACATGAATTTTATGACCATGTAAATAGATAGCTATATGCTTTAAAATATGGTGAACTATTTTCAAATTAATATTATCGTCCACCTCTTGCAAAGATTTAAATCAAGAGTGCACACTCGCCTGTTTTACTTATCATCGAATTCATGTTGAAATTCTGTAATATAAAGGTTACATATGTTGACCTGAAGTTGTTTACATTTCAATCATTTTGTGTCTGGTGGAGCTGAAACATTTTTTGTAAATCCTTTAAATATGGTAAGTATCAATTTTAAACCAAGCAAACAACTCCTGAAAATCAACATAACAATACAGGATAAAGTCTGCTTTTAAAGGGAGGCAATGCACATAGGAATGTCTATACAACCTGTCTATAAACTTTATTGCCCAAAAGTACATAGATGTTGCCCAGGAGAAAATTTTCAGGTTTAATCATCTCATCACAACTCCAGTAAGTATATTTAGTATGTTTCTATTGAAAATCAACATGTACGTTTTTATCCCATTTGAACCAAAAATACTACACATAGGTACAGTAGTCCTAGGAACATATCTGCAATGTCCATGTCAAGTAAGTACTAAAAAAAAGTTGTCTTCGAAGGAAATGATTAATGTATGGTAGAGCATGCAAGATTCAACTGTTTTTTTTTACACAAAACCTTGAATAATGGTCAAGCAATCTAGAGAAAATTCTCAGAAGTTTTCTGAGTATTGCATAGCATTTTGTAACAGAAGGTCTTTAAAAAACAAAAAAGCACAACACAAAAATTAAAAATGTTTAATACCTCACAACCAAAAATCAAAGCTTTCAGCTAAGATAACATAAATCATAATAAAAAAACAACAAAACAAGGCTTATAACAGGACTTTTCACATAATTAGCACTATTAACAATAAAAAAAATCCATTGTTTTTTTTTTATTTTCTTGTAGGTAGCAGTAAAATTTATAACAAAACACATTTTCCAGGCTTTCAAAAGTTTGAAAGATGTACATGTAGTTAAAAGAAGAATGTAAGAATTAGTAAACGCAACAAAAGTGGCAACCAATAAATTACATATTATTAAAAGTACACAGAACACAACTTACTATATCCAAACAAAAATATTCTTTATGACAATAGCTTTATAGTCCTTTGGCCCAGATAATCTTAAATAAGCTACACATACAGGATATCTGGTACTTCTACATTTACATGATCCCTTTTGTTGTAGTGTATCTAATATTATAACTGATTTGTTCCTGTATATGTACTAAATTTTTATGAAGACAAGATATCAAAGGTAACAAATTCTGAAAATATACACCTATCTTCACTGACTAGTTTCACAAGAGACATATCCATGTTTATTATATTTTCAAGCGACACTACATAATATATCAAAGAACGTTAAAACAAAATAAATAATAAAAACTTATTCTATATATAATGGTTGTAAAACTGAATTATCTCCCTTAACCTAACAAATGTAGTAGTAGCTGAGAAAAGTTTGATGGAAATTTTGTTGGATGTATGGAAGGACAAGGTAAATGCAATATTGTTCCCTTTCTTAGAGATGGGGTATAATAAAATTCATGTTACTTTTGCAAATGTTATGGTTTGCAACAAGCAAAAGGAGTTGCATTGAGTAAAGGTCATAGTATAATGATTGGTTTCCATTTTTTTTAATTATGTTATTATATAACCAATGTTAAATACATATTACAAAAAAGTGATGTTATTCACTTTAAACAATTTATCAATATATTTTAATGAACATTTGGCACAAGTGCTGGCTACAGTATATAAAAATACACCTCAGAATTGTGATATCTCCATTCAAATTTTTAGAAATGAAAAGATGAGAACACAAAACAAATTTTCTTGATCCTGTACTAAATATTTTTCAATTAACATAGTTCAAATTCAACAACCAACTTCATTCAATGCAATTACATAAATAAAACAATAATAATAAATTATAAGTTGATGAAAAAAGCATTATGACAAAACTGAAATAACATAAAACCCTGAATATTTGAGGAAAAAAGTTTACAAGTAGGAATGATATAAAGATGGAATGTCATGGTAACTCATTTCTAGTGATTCTCATTATTTAAGAACTAGCTCAAATTAATCTTGCTCAAATTCATCAAAAAACAGAAGCCTCAGACATTCGGCTGTTATCTGCTCTTTGGTCCGGTTGTTGTCTCTTTGGCATATTCCCCATTTCCATTCTCAATTTTATTTCAAGTTATATCAAGTTATATCAAATAAGTAAAGAGATCATGTTTCCATTTAAAAATTAAAACTCAATCCTTAACATTCAAATGTTGAATTTAATTATTATATACATAAAAAGCTGTCAAGGTCAGAGGCAATCTTCAATCATTTGCAACATATTATCTTGATGTGATGGGACACATGAGCCTAATATCAAAATCTTATGTCAAGGGTAATAAAAAATGATGTCTGGGCAAGATGCTGGCAGGTAATTCATTAACCCACATGAGTCTGTCCATTTAACATTATGGAAATGCAGACATTTCAAATGAAAGACTTAATTCTAAGACCTGAACCCATTGGTGGCCTTGTGCTGGTTTCTGCTCTATGGAGGGGTTGTTCTCTCTTTGACATATTCCCCGTTTCCATTCATTATTCTATTGTTTAAATGTATTTACAAATATCTATTTATGTATTTCTTAAAGCTATGGCACTAGTGGACATTTGGCAAAGATGATAAATATAAATCAAAATGATAATAACAATATATTATATAGTCAGTAAAAAAATATATATTTTTTTATATTTTCTATCCACAAGATGCCTTAATCTTCTACAAAAATGTTTGGTACATTATGACATAAATTATACATTTTCTGTTTCTGGCATAATGAGTTCTGGTTTCTGTTGATCCAAAATTCATCATTGCAAATAAAGCAGTGTTTTTAAGGATATTCCATCATATGAGGAACTGATTTTTTAACACAAGAAAAGGTGTAAATGGACTGTACTACAATCAACTTGTCTTTTCAAGGCAAAGGTTTTAATAAATAAATAAATATAAAAACAAAATTCAGACAATAATGTGTGGCTGAGTTACTGGGTACATATTTATAATTCATTCACCTTGTAAGATTAAAATTCCTCACAGTAATCTTTAAATGCAGTACACATATGACTTAAATGCATCATGATTTCAAAATTTGTATAAAATATCAAAAAGGCTGTTGATGTAGCAATACAGGGATTGATACACCATGATTTTTTTAAAGAATGATGTTAATTCTTCTTGTTAAAGAGCCGTCTCATCATTCGCTCTGTTTTCTGTGCCTCTTCTTCATCCCCCATCATCTTCTGTGCATGTCTTAACATGTTATAAAATCCTTGCTGCTTAGGGCTTAGTTCTATTCCCTGAAATAAAAGAAGATTTCAGTATATTTATAAAAGCCCGATTAAAAGGGTCAACTTGTATAGAAATATGGTCATCCCTGGACTTTTTCATTCCTACCATCCTATTGTTAGAATTTAGTACCATCCTATTGTTAGAATTTAGTACAAACAAACACATATTTTATAGGATACAAATTTGGACAAAAGAATGCTTTTCTAGAGTGGATCATGTTTGGTAAATGCTATGCTCTCTAGATATTTTTTTACTACTTATATACTTAAAAGGATAGTCACATTTTGGGAGCTACAAAAAGCCAAATTCTCCCAATTCTTCCCACTTTCCCTGTGGCAGAATTATCTTTATCTGTTCGTGTCCGATTCTCTTCCATTTTTGTATTGTTTTCATACTGTAAGTTTGCCTCGTGTTCTATTTTAATTATATATGAAATATTTGCTACTGGACACAAAATGATCAACAGCTGTACAGTATTATATGTGACTTTGAATCTTGTCCATTAAACCATTGTTAACTTTGTTTCAATTGTAATTGCATTTGTATACAAACCTTCTGGAAATGTTTGATAGCATCCTCAGGACGTTTATGATTCACCAGGAAGGAGCCATATTGAGCATGAACATCCCAGAGGTTAGGATTTAATTCAATAGCTTTTTTATAGGAATTTTCTGCTTCTTCTATCTTGTCTAGCTAAAAATATATCAAATGCCAATATAAAGTTAACTGAACAATCTTGACTATACTCTGGAATGAAAGAATCATTATAAAATACAAAGATTAACCAAAACAAAAGGTATACACAATTATTTCCAGAAAAAAAACTATTCTAGAATACTGTAAAATTAGTGAAGTTCAACCAAAGCACCAAGAAAAAAATTACTTACAGCAAGATGAGATATGGTTTAATCACAAAACAAAACCCCCCAAAACACAATGAACATTGTCCACATACATAAATATTACCTTGTTCAATAAATCTGCTTTATTTAAATAAGCCAGGACAAAATATGGATCTTTATCTATTGCTTTCTGTGTTAATTCTAAACCTTTCTCTGGATGGCCGTGCTCTCCATATGTTTGACCTAGTTTCATCATAACCTCTGTACTTTCTGACCAAAAAATGAAACAAGAAATTATAAGGTATTAATTAGCATCAAATTAGTCACATAAAAGGTTTCTGCATATTTAAAATAGTATGACATTGTTGTGGAATCAATGGTTATACAACATTCACATCTAAAATTCAAAAATCTTACAATTTATTTAATCCACTGATGTTTTCAAAAATTTGATTTGTAATAGTTTTAAAGGTGCATTAGTAACAAATTAGTTTAAGATTTTTAGTTTTTGTTTCAGACATTTATAAAAGCGGAATATATAAATAATATTTCGCTGTAAACAGTCAGTTTGGTTTAATTTTGTCAAAACAAGCTAAACATATTGCTGATGTATTTATTATTGGCTTGCAAGTTGAATCTGTATTCATGCAACCCTTAATAAGACCCTTAGTGGAGATAAGAATATCAACATTGAAAAGTCAAACAAGGAAGTTAATGTCCTTTAAAACACATATCATGATTTCATCAAATATAAATAAAGAACAATTTTCCAATGTTTCCCACTCATACACATATTATATCTGTCAAAGGGTGATAACTCAAAATTTGTTTTTCTTTTTTAAAATATACGCTACAAGAAATATAGGCATGAGATAGCTAACTGTTATTTTCCATATAATTTCTAATTCCAAGGGGATTCAAACTCCTGTACAAATACTTGATCAGCACTGATTTATGAACTCTTCCAATATCAGGTTGCTGATATAAACCTTTGATATAAATTTCATAAAAATTTGAAAGGAAATGTAGGTGTAAGAGTGCTTACAATGCAATGTTCAATATAAATAACATTTGAAAAGGAAATTATTCCTGTAAAAGTAGTTGATTGGCACAAATTTTTTAACTCTTCCAAGACATTACTGTTTAAACCTTAGATATTATGTAATAAAAATCAGAAAAATGTAGACAGATCATTCATAATGAATTTTCCTATAGAATTAAAATTTCCAAGGGACATATCTCTTGCTAATATAATTGATCAGTGCTGATTTTCAAATTCATCCTTGACATTGCTGATTTTCAAATTCATCCTAGACATTGCTGATATAAACCTTTGACATAATTTTCATAAAGGTTTTAGTAACTAAGGGAATATCTCTTAAAAAGTAAATCTCAAAATCATCCAAATCAAAACTCATACCACATCTTATTTATACATATTGACCTGTATTTTATAGTCTATGGTCAAAAGATTTGATCAAGTGGAACTTTAAATTCCCTCCAAGAATAAAAAAAAAAACATTTTTGAGGTAACTAGAGGCAAAACTCTTGAACCCATCAAAATCAAACTTGGCCATGAGTTGGTGTTCATATTTCAAAAAATCTGGTCAAGTGGTAATGTTATTTTTATCCAGAAACCATAATTACCAATTTTAAGGTAACTTACTAAGGGCATAACTATTGAACAGTAAAAGTCAAAACAATCAAAATCAATCATGATCTTTATTTTATGGTCCATATCATTGTGTTTCACAAGTTTCAAAAGATTTGGTCAAGCAGTGTTATGTTATTCTTACAGACCGACAGACATGTGCATCACTACATACACCCCTTTTCTCCAGGCAGGGGTATAGATATCCATATTCTTACAGACAGACATGTGCATCACTACATACACCCCTTTTCTCCCGGCAGGGGTATAGATATCCATATTCTTACAGACAGACATGTGCATCACTACATACACCCCTTTTCTCCCGGCAGGGGTATAGATATCCATATTCTTACAGACAGACATGTGCATCACTACATACACCCCTTTTCTCCAGGCAGAGGTATAGATATCCATGTTCTTACAGACAGACATGTGCATCACTACATACACCCCTTTTCTCCAGGCAGAGGTATAGATATCCATATTCTTACAGACAGACATGTGCATCACTACATACACCCCTTTTCTCCCAGCAGGGGTATAGATATCCATATTCTTACAGACAGACATGTGTATCACTACATACACCCCTTTTCTCCAGGCAGAGGTATAGATATCCATATTCTTACAGACAGACATGTGTATCACTACATACACCCCTTTTCTCCAGGCAGAGGTATAGATATCCATATTCTTACAGACAGACATGTGCATCACTACATACACCCCTTTTCTCCAGGCAGGGGTATAGATATCCATATTCTTACAGACAGACATGTGCATCACTACATACACCCCTTTTCTCCAGGCAGGGATATAGATATCTATATTCTTACAGACAGACATATGCATCACTACATACACCCCTTTTCTCCCGGCAGGGGTATAGATATCTATATTCTTACAGACAGACATGTGCATCACTACATACACCCCTTTTCTCCAGGTAGGGGTATAGATATCCATATTCTTACAGACAGACATGTGCATCACTACATACACCCCTTTTCTCCAGGCAGGGGTATAGATATCCATATTCTTAGTGAACTTTGGATACTCTTTCACACAGGTGTTCGCCCCCATCAATTTTTAAAACTTAATTCTACTATTGTAAGAATAAACAAACCTAAATGTATAAAAAATATAAATACCTGGTAGTAATTTATGAAGTTCCTCATAAAGATGAAGTATTTCTGTATGAGTATCTGCCTTTTCTTTTTCAGACAGTTTACCATTCAAACTGTTCCTTCTGTTCAGTTCTGTCAAATTCAATTTGTATTTTGTAATTCTTGATATAATTGTTATAAACACTATAAGACCATCTAAATTACATGTCTATAAAATGAGGATATTTCATATAAAAAAACAGTACCATTTGGATTTAAACATGGCAATCCTTCAGTCTGTTTGTATTGGTCCATACATAACATGTTACTTGCATCCTTACTTGTCATTGCATGATTGTCTCTTAATATTCCTTTCACCTGTGACTCGTGGAATACAAGTATACATACACAAAAAGTTAAAATCAGTCTGAGACATGAATCACAATATACTGAGGATTCATTTATATCAGAGGCAGATTCAGGGGGATGCCAAGCCCACCCCCTAATGGAATGCACCCTCCCTTTAAAACTCATGAATCTGCTTCTGCAACTGTATATCTGTGGGTGCCAACTTTTGTATGTTTTAAGGAGAAATTGTTTTTTCATGGATATTTGATTTCTTGGTTTGTACAAATTCTATTTACAAATCCTTTTACACTAAAATACATGATTTACCTTTACCTACAAAGCAGAAAAATTAGTACCCTCATGAATAAAAATATGAATAAATTGCTTGAAATGAAAAGCAAAACAATGAATAACATAAAAATTTCAGTAATAACTTAAATTCATACATGCATTAAATTGAGAAAGGTATATTATAATGATATGTCCAATTCTACATCCAAATTGAACATTCGATCCTCGTCATTTAGACAACTTTTACACATTCGAACTTGTATTTCTATATCCAATAAATAAGATCTTAGCTTACTGAAGTAGTAATGAAAGAATATCATTTAGCCTATGCATGACCTAAAATACACCATACTGCAAGGAAGGAAAGCATCATAGGATCTATTGATTAAAATGCTGTACTAATAACTGCTACTAAATATAAAATTCTGAAAAGAGATGGGAGATTACTATCAAAAGGAAGATTGTAAAAAGTAAACTGACCCTAATAGAAGATGTTTGTTCATATTAATTGTAAAGAGGTTGATAAATACATGAATGACCAACCTAATAAGCTTCTTTTTACTATATGTAAAAGTTACCACAGTGACTTGGGGCAATTGCATAACTTAAAATGAACTCACCAAATATAAAATGTAGAGTATGATGCTTTTAATGCTCAAGAAATATTTTATAAAATTAGACCATGAATTTTATTAAAAAAACTATTCTACTGACTTTATCAAGGAACTGAAATGGTGATGCCAATATGGATATGATCATTATATAAGCAAACTGGTTAAAAATTAGGAAATAAAATGGAGTATTATTATCTAGCAGGAGAAGGTAAAGGAAATAACAATTTCATCTATCATGTCTAACTCTGGGAAATACGAATTATTCCTATCCCATGCAAACAAATTCAAATTCAAACCTACTGTTCACTGAAATAAAAAAGAATTTTAAAACTGGAGGACTAGTCCAACTTGGTTTTATCCTGCAATTGACCTTTCTACTATACAAATACAGGTGTACAGATAGGACGTCAGCCGTGCTTTTCTCTCTGTTCCTAAAGCTCGGCAAATAAATTTGCTTTAATATATTTTCCTACACTGTACAGATATTGTATATGTATCCAAATACATATTTCCATCTCCATCTCTTTTTTTCCTTTCACCAATTTTTTCAGTACAAAAACTTTCTAGAGTTATCTCCCATTTAACACTGATTTCCCATAAAAAAAGTGTCATATAATTTTCAATTTACCAATTCAATCAGTGGACATTGCTTGTGCAAAATTTTCTGTCTTATTTTATATTTAAGCTTAGTAAAAAGACCAACCTTCATAAACTAATGTTTCATGTTTAGTAGAAGCTTTCTTTCTCTGTATACCAATAGCCACTGTATCACCCATATTTATTGTACCATGGTAAGTCCCCTCTGGCTGTCAACAATTAAAATGCAGTATATATGATTATAAAGAAATTAAAGCTCAAAGCAATCTCAGCTAAAAACTTGGAATTTATATAATACATAAACTTAGAAGACTAAATAACTTTCAATTTAGGCAGCATAAAATAAATGGAAAGTAATTCATTGGATTGGTGAAATCCTTAAAATTCAAATTCTAGAAAATCGTTATATTCAAGTTCTTTTTAGAAGGAACAAGGATTAAGAAATAACGAAATGCGTTGTACTGTAAACCAACGTATTTTCCTTGGATCCCTTTTTATTTTTAAGCTATGTCTAGCCGACTTCTCTGCTATTTAATTTCACAACTTCTAATTTTGTTTGCATATTCATATAGATATATCTATATTTGCGTTATTTCTCTCCTTGCTATCATGGTGAAAATTAGTTGGATTAAGAAACACAGCAACACAGCGGGACACTATCATATGTTATTGCTATCACTGAAACACATCACCAAATAAAAACTAGACAAAGTGATGCCCCGCACTCCACTCTGAAGTAACTGTATTATAACAAAGTCAATGTAGGACTTTCTTTGAGATATTATTGTGTCTGGGAGACACAAAAGATGCCCCCGCAGATGCAAAGTGTTATTTTAAAATACTACTTTTGCTGTTAATCACAGGCTCAACAAAAATGAGGAAAAAAATTAATAAAAATATTCCTCTCTATACTATCTTTTGATTGTAAGTAGCTTCTGTCCAAGTTTGGTAAAAATCCAGGATAGTTTATGAATCTAATAAATGTTTTAAAATAAAAACTTAAACTGTAGACTGTTATGTAATGTTAACTGGAAGACAAGAGTGCACACGCTGAAATGTCTCGCCTTCTTTACTAATCATTGATATTATGTTGATAGTCCTAAATATAAAGCTTTATTACAACTGTCACATAAACTTAACATTAACCAAGTAAACTAAACATTGACCAATGAACCATGAAAATGAGGTCAAGGTCAGATGAACCATGCTAGGCAGGCATGTACAGCTAACAATTCTTCCATACAACAAATATAGTTGACCTATTGCTTATAGTTTAAGAAAAACAGACGAAAACACAAAAACTTAACACTGAGCAATGAACCTTGAAAATGAGGTCAAGGTCAAATAAAACCTGCGTGACTGACATATAGATCATAAAATATTTCCATACACCAAATATAGTTGAACTATTGCATATAGTATTAGAAAAAAAGACCAAAACTCAAAAACTTAACTTTGACCACTGAACCATGAAAATGAGGTCAAGGTAAGATGACACCTGCCAGCTAGACATGTACACCTTACAATCATTCCATACACCAAATATAGCTGACCTATTGCATGCAGTATTAGAAAAAAAGACCAAAACTCAAAAACTTAACTTTGACCACTGAACCATGAAAATGAGGTCAAGGTCAGATGACACCTGCCAGCTAGACATGTACACCTTACAATCATTCCATACACCAAATATAGTAGACCTATTGCATACAGTATAAGAAAAACAGACCAAAACACAAAAACTTAACTATAACCACTGAACCATGAAAATGAGGTCAAGGTCAGATGACACCTGCCAGTTGGACATGTACACCTTACAGTCCTTCCATACACCGAATATACTAGACCTATTGCTTATAGTATCTGAGATATGGACTTGACCACGAAAACTTAACCTTGTTCACTGATCCATGAAATGAGGTCGAGGTCAAGTGAAAACTGTCTGACGGGCATGAGGACCTTGCAAGGTACGAACATACCAAATATAGTTATCCTATTACTTATAATAAGAGAGAATTTAACATTACAAAAAATCTGAACTCTTTTTTCAAGTAGTCACTGAACCATGAAAATGAGGTCAAGGACATTGGACATGTGACTGATGGAAACTTCGTAACATGAGGCATCCATATACAAAGTATGAAGCATCCAGGTCTTCCATCTTCTAAAATATAAAGCTTTTAAGAAGTTAGCTAACGCCGCCGCCGTAGCCGCCGCCGCCGCCGGATCGCTATCCCTATGTCGAGCTTTCTGCGACAAAAGTCGCAGGCTCGACAAAAAACTAAGTCCATTTATAAGTAAAATACGGAAAAAATGGAACAAAATTTTAACAAAATTTCCTTTTAGATACTATCTTATGATCACAAACAAACTTCTTTCCAAGTTTGGTACAAATCCAGGATAGTTTAAGAAAGTTATTAAAATTTCAAAAACTTTAACCACAGAGTGAATGTAATGTTTCCTGGCAGAAAAACTAAGTCCATTTAAAAGTAAAATACGAAAAAAATGGAATTTTTTTTTTACAAAATTTACTCCTGGAAACTATCTTATGATCACAAACAAACTTCTTTACGTTTGGTACAAATCCAGGATGGTTTAAGAAAGTTATTAAAATTTCAAAAACTTTAACCACAGAGTGAATGTAATGTTTCCTGGCAGAAAAACTAAGTCCATTTATAAGTAAAATACGGAAAAAATGGAATTTTTTTTTTACAAAATTTACTCCTGGAAACTATCTTATGATCACAAACAAACTTCTTTCCAAGTTTGGTACAAATCCAGGATAGTTTAAGAAAGTTATTAAAATTTCAAAAACTTTAACCACAGAGTGAATGTAATGTTTCCTGGCAGAAAAACTAAGTCCATTTATAAGTAAAATACGGAAAAAATGGAATTTTTTTTTACAAAATTTACTTTTGAATATTATCTTATGATCATAAACAAGCTTCTGTCCAAGTTTGGTAGAAATCCAGGGTAGTTTAAGAAAGTTATTAAAATTTCAAAAACTTTAACCACAGAGTGAATATTTGTGGACGCCGCCGCCGACGACGGAATGTAGGATCGCTATGTCTCGCTTTTTCGACAAAAGTCGAAGGCTCGACAAAAAGGACAAAGTCCAACCATCTCCCAAAAGAGAAAATATTAATAAAAATCAAAACCCTGACCATATGCTCACATTCAATGTATGTACAAACAGCCAGCAAAGGGAAAACTTCCTCCTAGCATTCAAACTGTAGGAGGAGTTATCTGGAAACGCTATGCACCTCTTATGCAAGTAATTACACCAAAAAATGACAAAGTTCAACTATCTCCCAAAAGAGCAAATATTTATAAAAATCAAAACCCTGACCACATGGATACCTTCAATATATGTACAAACAGCCAGCAAAGTGAAAACTTCCTAGCATTCAAACTGTAGGAGTTATCAGGAATAACTATATACCCATAATGGGATGGACGGACGGAAGGACGGACAGGGGTAAAACAATATGCCCCCAACTTTTTGTTGTGGGGGCATAAAAAACCTGATACATGAACCTTGACCTTGATTATATATATTACATCTATTTGAGATCAAAGATTATCAAGAATAAAATTTGGACCATAAAGATATAGCCAAATAAATATTTATAAAATATATTTTGTTTTATTTGTGTTGAGAGAACCAGATAATGAATTTGACATAGACCAAACTATTTTAAGATAACTATAATATGTACCAAGTAAAGAATTTCTCCAGCTTTCTGAACACATTCTATTGGCTTTTCTGATTCTGGCAGTAAAGGATACACCTTCTCAAACCATTCAATTTGTGTAAAACCTGGGTAGACTCCTTAAATAAAAGTAACTAAAAGTTAAACATATATTCATAAACACCCTGTAAGTATATCAATTAAAATAAATCCCATATAGTGCTTGCCAATTCAATTTTCACTTAATTCAAATTGTACTTAGACCAAAGGTTACACATGATCTAAAAACAGTTACCTATTCTGGTGTATACAGATAACAAAATGAATCCATTCCAGTATCAAACAAGTTGATCTGTGAGCTTTTGCTCACAAATGATATCCCTGCTATAAGTATTTATAAAAATTGGAAGTTGATAAGCAATGGATGTGAAAATGCATCACTTAAGCATGCTCACATGAAGTCAGATTACAAATTTCAGAAAGCCCTGATTTTGAGTTCCTAAGAAAAATGTGAAGACTATTTCCATTTCATACATTGCCATAATGTGTGAGAATATATAAGTATTTGGTAAACAGAATGTTGTTAAGTGATGAATCTGAAAATATCACCAGGCATATCATGCTCACATAAAGATTGATACCAAACTTCAGGAAGCTATGGATAATAGTTCCTGAGAAAATGTGATAACATTTTATACATTGCCCTTATCCAATGTGTAAGAATACATAAAAAAAACAAGAAATGATTGTAACAGGATGCTGTTACGAAGTCTCCCAAACGAAGCTCCCACAATTCGTAATTCCCATTAGTGATGCCTGGGGACTAACCCTGTATATCATTCAAATCATCTTGGCATGACAAACCAGAATATATATGGTTTAGGGGTGGGGATCTCAACCATTAACAAGATACTAGAACATTGGGGGTGGGGGGAACCCCTGGGGACTGACCCTATACGTCATTCAAATGTTCGAGACATGATGAACAGGAATATATATGGTTTAGGGGTGGGGATCTCAACCATTTACAAGATATTAGAACATTGGGGGTTGGGGGAACCCCTGGGGACTGACCGTATAAGTCATTCAAATGTTCGAGACATGATGAACAGGAATATATATGGTTTAGGGGTGGGGATCTCGACAATTTACAAGATATTAGAACTTTCTAAAATGGCAGGGGGTCAGGATGACCCCTAGGGACTAACCCTATATATCATTCAAACTATCTTGGTATGACAAACCAGAATATATATGGTTTAGGGGTGGGGATCTTGACCACTTACAAGATATTAGAACTTTCTTAAATGGCAGGGGGTGGGGGTGACCTCTGGGGACTAACCCTGTATATCATTCAAACCATCTTCGCATGACAAACCAGAATATATATGGTTTAGGGGTGGGGATCTTGACCACTTACAAGATATTAGAACATTCTTAAATGGCCTGGGGTGGTGGTGACCCCTGGGGACTTACCCTGTATTTCATTTGATGTGCTTTATCATGACAAACCAGAATATATATGGTTTAGGGGTGGGGATCTCGACCATTTACAAGATATTAGAACTTTCTCAAATGGCAGGGGGTCGGGATGACCCCTGGGGACTAACCCTGTATTTCATTTGATGTGCTTTATCATGACAAACCAGAATATATATGGTTTAGGGGTGGGGATCTTGACCACTTAAAAGATATTAGAACTTTCTTAAATGTCAGGGGGTGGGGGTGACCCCTGGGGACTAACCCTGTCTTTCATTTGATGTGCTTTATCATGACAAACCAGAATATATATGGTTTAGGGGTGGGGATCTTGACCACTTAAAAGATATTAGAACTTTCTTAAATGTCAGGGGGTGGGGGTGACCCCTGGGGACTAACCCTGTCTTTCATTTGATGTGCTTTATCATGACAAACCAGAATATATATGGTTTAGGGGTGGGGATCTCAACCATTTACAAGATATTAGAATTTTCTCAAATGGCAGGGGGTCGGGATGACCCTTGGGGACTTACCCTGTATATCATTCAAACCATCTTAGCATGACAAACCAGAATATATATGGTTTAGGGGTGGGGATCTCGACCATTTACAAGATATTAGAACTTTCTTAAATGGCAGGGGGTGGGGGTGACCCCTGGGGACTAACCCTGTATTTCATTTAATGTGCTTTACCATTTAGAACATTTTCAATTAAAAAGATTGTGTCTATCACAAATGGTTTTCAATTTATAATCATTTGAAAATTTAAAAAAATAAAATCCCATATAGTTCTATAGTAAAACCCTCCTTTGTTTTTGCCCCCCCCCCCAAAGTACCCCTTTATAAACCCCATTGCACAAACAAAACCCTGATTGCACCACTAGACATGTTAGTCTAACATATTGTGAAACCCTAAGTTAATCTGACAAGTGGTTTTGGAGAACGGGTGCGGACAAGTTCAAATTTAAAAGCGGCGGAAGAAGAAGAAGAAGAATAATTATAATAATAAGAACTGAGCAAAACCAATAAGTCTTCCCAAACTTCGTTTGGGAGACTTAATTATTAAGAAGATATGTTATATATTTCCATATCAATGCTCTCAGAATGCAACCAAAAAAGTATCAAGAAATACATGAAATATTGAGATATTGTAGTGTTACATGTTGAATACAAGTTAAGGTGTTGAGACATACCTCCCGGAGGTGTATGGTTTACAGGATATAAAAACCATCTTTTTTCTCCATAGATCACACCATTCCAAGCATCAGCATGCTTATGGAAGCTTACACCACTACTAGAGGCTCCCAGGAAAAATATACTATCATCTCGCCCATCCTTAAAAATACATTCATTTGTGATCACCTAGATACTTTGTTTCAAACCTTTCATAACTTTATTGCCTCTCATTTTCTTAAAATCTTGTTTGGTTCTATGGTATAATTCTATATGTTTTATGTTCAGACATTGAAAACCATTAGGACCAACTAAAGTACGAATTGTACCTGTATTAATATATTGTTGAAATTTTGAATGTGACCCAAAACATGCAGTTTAAAATGTTGGGTTATTCCCCCTTAAATCACAACTTTGATTTGATATTTATTTAGTCAATAGTGTACCATACAAACTTAATGAGTAACAAAATCTGACCTTTGAAGTCAACTTCTGGATTATACAAAATAATTATTCTCAAATATAACTTTTGTTTTGGTGAAATACATATTTTATGTGGAGGTACTTTTACAGAATATTGACTTTTTTTACAATTGTTATAAAAAAAATCATTTTTTTTTCAATCAGTTGTAACCTATCTTTACTGTTAAGACTTACATTCATAAAAGGCAAGAAAGTATTGCAACAGTTTTATTTCATTTGGACACAGATAGTCTCAGTTAGAACTAAATACCTAGCCAACATGTAAATTATTGTAGCAATGGCATAAAGCCAAATCATGCCACCTTTTATTGTATTGTCATATTTAGTACATTATTAAGAAAGTTAAAATATGCATCAGAAAATTAACATTAATGACAAGTATGAATAAACCAATACGTTTGGACAAAACTGCCATAAATTTACCCGTGCCTACAGTAGATATATAATCCACTTATACATATAAGGTATACAATGAAGACAAATCAATGCATTTTATTTTCTCCTTCTTGTGAATCAAACAAAGTATGTTTACTTTTATTCTATAAATGGCCATTCGTCTCTGTTTACTCAGACAGTTTTATTTACATTTAATTCAAAATATTTTACTTCTTTTGTGTTGTTAGTAGATTTGAGTGGTTGTAAAATATTTTGAAGTTGCATTGGTAATTATACTGTACCTTTATTTCAAAATATTTTGGTGGTTTTAATGTTGTTGGAAGACTTGAATCATTGTAAAACATTCTGTCAAAAATGTACCTGCAATTAAATTGAACAATTAGTATTAATACGTAACCAGCACTTGGAGTTTAATGTTAGAGTATTTGTAGAAGTAAATTGAGATGTACAATTAACTTTTTGATGACTATCCTGAAAGAATATAGCATGTCTTTATTGTTCTCTTGATTAGAAAACCAATAAACAATAATTATAATAAATACTTCATGATAAAACCAAACAATCAAACACTTCAATATAAATCACTTTTCCATTTGATAAATTTTAATCAGGATCAAACAATCTAACATTTAAACAATGTGGAATTGAGCTTATGTATCACTTTAAAATAGTATAGTGGGTAGTTAATGTAATATCAAATGTCAATTACCTATCAAAACTCCCTAAAAATAAAACTAGTTAGAAAAAGACAATGTGTCAATAAGACAATATGCCCAGTGTCCTATCACACTATAACATTTCAAGGTTCAGTGAACTGTGAAATCTAGGTCAAAGACCTAATTTGGCATATATGTTCAACTGTTCCTATCAACATGAACAATAGTACTAAGTTTCAAGTTGATATGACCACAACTTCATGGTAAAATACCTTACCTAAAAACTTTAACCTGATCCATATTAACACATTTCCATGTGTGGTCCAACCCCTAATTTGGCATATATTTTAAAAAGTTATAAAGAACATAAGTACTATAAAGTTTCAAGTTTAGTTGACCGCACATTTATGGTTAACTTAATAATTCAGTTATGTTAAATGAAAAAAAAAGAAGAAATATAAGATTTTTTTCTTCCAGCATCATAATAGTTGACTAGGAACAATATATCTTTTAACACTTAATTGTTAGAATCTAACTTTTCTAAAGCAATGTGTCATCTCTGACATCATATTGTTTCTTATGTTATTGTAATCTGTATACATGGAAGGATTAAAAAGTAACTTTATTCAAAAGATTTTTGTAACAAATACAGTAGATTTTTCATGGCTAATATTCAGTATGAAAAAAAAGAGATTTAGTGTTAAAAGGTCAATGAGAAGGCAACACAGAACAAAAATCCATAAGTCACATGTATGGCATATTTTACATTATCCTACATGTTCAGGACAGGACATGACTGCAAATTTATACATAAAGTAAAACAAAACAAAGGCCCTGTAACATAATGTTAGACAGTATATACCATATATACCCTGGGTTTCAGTTGATTTTAACACTGGCATATAAGGCAGTCATTCAGAAACAGAACTATGGCTTTGTTTTAGGTTTTCACAAAGCCATCTACTAATACTCACAATGGTTCTCCATGGTCATCTTTAGACCTTATCAACTGGTCTACAAACTTAGTAAATGAACTCTCCACATTCCCATTACCACCTCTCCTGACAATTTCTAGTGAGTTTCCTGAGTAAACTAGCCAGTCACCATATTCTTTTTTCAAGCTTTCCACTGACCATGATTCTGGTGTTGTCCAACCTGATGCATCATTGTCAAATGAAACTATGAGAGGTTTTTTAAACCTGAAGTCTTTCTCAAATTCTGCACTGGTGAAGTATTTTGCATTTTTACGGGTAACTGTACACTTCGATGAACCATACTTTTGAAGCACATTGACTGAAGCTAATCGCCATCCCCCTTTTGTGGATATTGAAGGAGAGTCTGAATTTGGCAAGGTTTTAGGCAATAAGTCATTGGTATAGACAACAAAAATGGATAAAAAGATGATGGATACAGCTCCTATAGACAATGCAGTGGAAGACAATCTACTTTGTGATGGAGACTCTGGTGTAGACTCTTCTTTGTTATTTTGTGCTGAACCATTCTTTACATGTTTGGTCTTTCTGTTTTTCATACTACCAAGATACCAATATGTACTGAAAAATAAAAATCCATATTATTTCAGATGAATTTTTGACTAAAGCTAAGATTGGATTGAATTAGTATTTAATATATATCATTTTTTTTTAAATCACTACAAGAAAACATATATTGTTCCTCAGATCAAATTGCATCTAGTAATTAATGTTGCAACTACTATCAGTATTTTAGTATTCCTGGTATAATTTTTAGTGAGGGGATATAGTAATTTATCTTACCTCCTATACATTTCTAGGAATATCATTGGTTAAAAGCAACCGCACTTTCATAATTATAACATGACGATTTTAGCAGAATTAACCACAGTCCAATCAAATTTTGTATGAAGGCTACAAATATGATATTAAATTAGATTTAGATTAAAGTGATGAACCAAATATTTTTGGGGAAAATATGGATTTCATTATTTGTGTTTTGCTTAGACTATTTTTTAGTAAAATTACAAGATTTCAATAATTTTTTTAAGAAGGGAGAAATTGATAAATATCTCAGTTGAGCTTTTAGATGGAGAAATTAAGGTTGTTTAGGTGGAGAACCAAGTCTAATAATAAGTGTAATAATGATGTATACAATTTATTTTCTATGAATGTAGTAAATATGAATTTTGTGTATGATTCAAATCTAAGATAGGACCATTTCACCAATTAATTTTGGTGAAAATCTGTATTCCTGTTGAAAAAAGAAGGGTTTGAGAATTTCTTCAATTTTCCAGTAGCCTGAAAATGAATGAAAGCAATTAATTCTAAAAACAACAGTCGAAAAATCTTGGAATGCTATCTGCTAAATTGAAATTTATCAACAATTGACTGTTTTCTTATTTTCAACATTTACATTGCTGTATATTGACAGAATATTAAATAAGATTATATGCACAGAGACCCATGGTCCTGAGAGTTTCAAGCATATTTCATTTCCCTAAAATTCACTTCTTTATAACAATTAAATTTTAAGTTGGTCGAAATAGTTACAGAAAGTTAAAAGAATGGGGTGTTACAAATTGAGTTTCTTCAGTAAATTCTACTTTTTGAAGCAAGATTTAACTGAAATTAAATTACTGTCACAATAAAGTGTGGTTTTGTCATAATGGTTGGAGTCCCGGGTTTATCATTCATGTGGTTTACCGAAATAGAGTTATTGTTTTATTAAAAATATACAATAAAAAATAACTTTATAATAACATCAAAATTTTTAAGAAAGTAGATTTACCTGAACAATGGCTTGTTAACCTATGTTAAATATGTAAATTCTTGTAAATATATATTTCACTTGTCAAAATTATTCCAGGTAACCCATACTTGATGTATATCACATTGCCGATAGCAATGATTATTTTTTTCCCCCTGATATCAACCTGATTAATAGGGACAATTAACTGTCTTATAATTTGTGTACATGATCTAAAATTCTAAAGTAAAACATTCAAATCACTAAATCTCCTATATAAATAATAGAATTTTATACTAATCATCTCTCAACCAATATAACATTGTAATAAAGCATATATAAACAGAATTTAAAATAGTAAAAAATTAACCAGAAATTAAATAAAGATAAGAGAGGTAAATAATGGACTGTTATTGATATATGAGCTGCATCGGATAGAAATAGACCTTATGCAAATGAATAGCAATTCTTCAGTTAACTTATTTTGGGTTAAAAAATCTCTATGCAAAGTCTGTGACTGTTTAAAAAATTGAGTTGATGTAAGAAAACAGACCAAAATTCATCTTTTATTTCGTATTTGAATGTTCTAAAATCAATCAAGTCTTATACAAGTACATGTATATGGGCACTTGCATAAGGTCGATTTCTATCAGACACAGCTCAAACTATTCACTTTTGAACAAAATAATATAAACAATCCTACCTTTCAATCTAAAATAAAGAAGAAATAATAACTTAGTTTCTGTACTATCTAAAAAATTGTGTATAGTAATAAACATTGAGTGTTGTTCTTTTTTCGAGAGCTTCTTAAGTCTCTAGGTTATATTAGCCATCTACACAGAGGTAAAGTAATCACAACAGTACTGTCTTTTAATGTAATATTTACATAAATAATTATGATGAGGTAATACCATGCATTACATCTGGACATTGTTGGTATACTATGAGGATTACGAGGAGGATTATTACTGTGAGGCTTCATTGGAGGATTATTACTGTGAGGCTTCATTGGAGGATTATTACTGTGAGGCTTCATTGGAGGATAAGGTAACAATAATGATTTTTTTTCCCCTTAATTTTTCAAGGGGAATAATTTCTGAAATTTGAGGGCAAAATTACTATATGTTTGAAAGTGGTAATATCCTTGTTATCTAAGTTGTTACAGTCTAAAAATCATCACTTTATGGCATAAATACAAAACGTTTTAAAAAGAATTTTTGGAAGCTACCTTAACATGATTTATGAATTCTCCTTTGTTAAGCTGTCAACTGAAACTGATTTTGAAACCAAATATTCTAGATCTTATAATTTGCTAAAAAGACCTTTTGTGACTTTTTTCAAAGTGTTATTATGCTTTACAATAATTTTACACAAAATGTTTCACTATAGACAAACATGAATAAAAAAAAGAGGACAAGGAATTCAACTGACAAAAAATATGAATCTTTGCTCCATGTTAAACCTTAGAATAAGTATACAAAATCTTTATGATCTTCCAATTATATATATGAAACTTCTAGTTTTATTTTGAAACCTTTAAGTTCATCAATTTGCTTTTTTTAGAGACTCAATAAAAAAACAAACAAGTACTTGGAATTGCTCAATAATGATATGCCCTGCTTTAAGTTTTTGGTAAACAGGGAGTCGAAAAGCCATGCCCTAACGACAGTCTGCACCAACATTTTTTCCAACTACTAGTCCAAAGACCAATATTCCAGCATTGTTCTTATTTGTCTAAACAAAATTTTGCAAATACTTACTAGTCTGAATAAAATTTTACTAGTCTGGGACATCGAACTAGTGGCTAACGGAGCATAATGCCATGCAGGCGAAAGCACATCACTGCAGGTATAGCATGCTCACATGATATTTGACTTCAAATTTTAGAAAGCCCTGATTTGTAGCTCCCAATAAAAAGACATGAACATTTTATATGTATAAGTATGTGGTAAACAGGAAGTTGCTAGAGCCTAGATGAGTGATAAATCTGAAAATGCATCACAGGGTATATCATGATCACATGAAAGATTCATAACAAATACCGGAAAGCTCTGGTTGTAATTCTCAAGATAGATGTGACAAGACTTTAATGAGGGGGACCATCCAACCAACAAAGACATAAACCAGCAATATACCGGTATATCATTAGGGGTGGTGTTATAAAAAGTAAAATCAATGACAATAGGTGAATATTAATCTTATTATTCTCTAATTTGTAGCTAAGTGTCTGGTCTGAAAGTCTTATTGTAGAAATCTCCCAAATTTTAGTCAATATTGGGAGGATTTAAAAAGATTTTGAGACAGTTGCTATCATTTTATGTATTGATAACAGTAGCTATTACTGGCCTTTTTACCAGGTGAGAAAAAACAGGATATTCATTCCTTTAAGATTAACTTTAATAAAAGACCTTTGCTCACTCATAAACCCTCATAAAAATTTTCTTTCCATCTGTGCCTTTTATTTTAACCATTGATTGTCTCACATTTTGATCTTTAATAAGCGATCATGATGTAATACAGTTCAGTAACTATTTCCTTGTATTTTTTTATAACACAATAAATTGGTATTTATGTAAATAACTGCTATTTTACAATGAAAAGGTGTTTCACTGAGAACTAGTACATTCTTGAAGCATGTCATAATATTATACACACATTTATTTTAACTTCTTTTAATAATTGAAATTTGTTCCCAAAAACAAATTATCATTTTAAATATGCAGCTTTTAGAGTGGGTTCTGAAGGAAAACAATGTCATTCTTTCAGTGCCGACGGACATTCTGTGGCATAATATAACTTTTAAAAAAAAAATGTTTGAAACAAGGAACTATTTGAGTCTGGAATAATTTTTAATTCTGGAAAATTGATATCAGCTATATCATAGCAATCACATGTTCCATTGTAAATGTTGACTATTTTACTATTCTAATATATACATATTTACTAGTGTTGTCAAATTGAACAGTTTTGACTAACCAGTTACTCGGACAATCTTTCGACTGATCATCTGGTCAACCGGTAGGCAAATTCGTGTTTTAAAGGTCTTCAGTACTCTACAAATGCACAGTTTTATAATAAGATGAGTTGAAATTTATACTTGGACATTATAAGGCTTGGAATTGAGCAGTCCTGGTGAAGTTTTATTTCTAATAACCCAATACTACCAATTTGTAACAAGTGAAACTGCGAGCTACTGCTCACTGATGATATCCCCTCCCAAATACTTGACGGTTAACAGGAAGTTGTTGAGTGATGAATCTGAAAACGCATCACACAGTATAACTGACTTATATAAACCCTGAAACCAAATTTCAGAAATCCTTGTAATGTAGTTCCTGAGAAAGATGCGACGAAAAATATTCATGGGACGGACTGACGGACAGACAGAGGTAAAACAGTATACATTACTTTTTTAAAGCGGGGGTATAATAACTTCAGATTAAGAAGATGAAAAGCGTCTTAATCTTGGCGAATTGACAATGTCTTTAATTGGTGATTCATTGTTTCATTTTCTCTGGTGTCCAAGAAAATTCTGTGGAGTGTTTTGAGATGATTAACATGTTACTCGTACCACACAGTATTATACATTAATTCCATTCACATTTTTATATAGGTCTACGCAATATTAAATCAAAGTAAAATAATGACGTAGATCATAAATTTAATCAGGCTACAACTGTTCAAAATACATGTAATTATGTTTACTTGAGCCGATGGACAAGTCGTCTTCGTGTTAATTAATTTTGTAAAATTGGAGTTTTTTCAAGGTTTAACAATAGTAATCAATATACTGGACAATTGATCTGTCAAATTAATGAGCTAGACTATCATTTCAAAAATTAATTAATGATTTCAATACACATTTTTATCAAATCTATTAAAATTGAAAAAGGTCTCGTTTACTGGTTAGCATTTTTGGTATTCTATATTTGGTCCTTCCGTTAACCGACTAACATTTGACAATACTAATATTTACAAATCCACTTCACAATTACATTTCTTGACCTTGAGCATATTGTATATCTTTTAGATAATTTTATTAGTTTTCAAGGCAAGATATAGGCAAAACACTAAATATTGGGGGGAAAAATAATCAATATTTAAGGGCAATAACTCTTACAAGGAGGCAAACAATGATTTCAGTCATATTGAAATTATTGTAGAACTTGTAGGAGATCTTGTATTGCTCATGTCTGCCATATGTTGTTCACTTTAAATTCAAAAACACCAAAAGTGGTAAAAATCTTTATTCATGGACCATATTACCCCTATAAAGTGACTTCTCATCATGTCAGATGTTAATGTGCCTGTCCAAATTCATGGAACATTGTCATAATAGTTATCTATATATCTAATAAAAAATCGTCATTTAAGAAATTTGGTCCTGATAGCAGATCTCTGATAATATCTAATTAATTTCTAAGACTGGGGCAATTTAAAGTTTAAACATATTGTTAGACACTTATCTACTGATCAAGATGTCTTTTAGTTTTTGTGTTGGTGAGTTGATGTCTCATTGAGGTATACCCCATATCTATTTTTTTTTATCAACATTTTCAATATCCATGAGTAGCACTAGCTTGATGTTATAACTAAAGTATGATGCTGTAACACTAAATATCTGGTCTTTCCATTAGAAAAAATGCATCTTCATGGATTAAGATTTTTATAGATACTTAATACAAGATTATGTCTGGAAGAACATTTTAAAGCTGTCATTAATAAAATTCTATTGACTGCTTACTGATTTAAATTTCCTGCTATGGATTTAAGAGAAAAGTTACATGAAGGATGGTAGTATTATGTGATATGAAACAGTTTGAAAATAGCGTAGACTCTCAATTCCATCATTAAAACATCTTGGATTGTAGACATGTATGTATTAGATACACCTTGAGGGTGTTAGCCTGAATGGGTGTAACTAATTTACACCAAGATATTATTGTCAATGCAGATTGATAGTTTAGATTAGTTCAATAATTTAGAAGGGGGTTTTTCAGCGATTTGACCATATGTTATTGAAAAGCATGATAAATGCAGGGCATCCAATTTCATTTACGGACATCTTGGTGTAAATACGGATAGATTTGAATCTAAATAAACAATCAGCTGGTGACAAAATGATTTGATTGAATGATTGGTGTTTAACTCAACTTTCAGCACTCTAAGCTATTCCATGGTGGCCGGTTTTTACTGTTTAAGGAAGAAGGTGTGTCTGAAGAGAACCACTAACATTTGGACAAAACAGCGATTTTAAGAAATTTCTTTTTCAAATCCAAGAAAATATGATGCATTTGACTGTAATACAACATTCACAATAGACCTATGAAATTTCATTATGAATTTTCCTAACTGTTCAAAATATGACTTATTTAGATACAATATTAAGCACAAAATTAATTTAAAAATATTGACTTAATTTCTCAAATATCAGTAAAGACAACAAAATGTTTGTACAGCTTTCAGTTTTAAACCAGACCCCTTTTCTCAAAGTGGTCTGTTCCTATTAACTGCAAGTCAAGAAATAGGCTGGTTTAAATCAGACTAAGTCGTGAAAACAATATATAAATATAAGAGGATTTCATTTCTTTTATAGTATGGTTGATAACACTAAATCCTAATGTTATTTTACAAAACTATTCAAAGTAGGTGGATCAAACACAAGTATTTTACTTAATGATTCACAATTATTATTATTATGATCAAATGAGTGAACTAGTAATCTGTCACCAAGTTAAAAATAGAGGCGAAAGATATTATAGGGACATTGAAACTCATAAGTCGAAAATAAACTGACAAAGCCATGGCTAAAAAAGAAAAAGACAAACAATAGTACACAAAAGACAACATAGAAAACTAGAGACTGAGAAACACAAACCTCACCAAAAACTGGGAGTGATCTCAGGTGCTCCAGAAGTGTCACAAGCAGATGCTGCTCCACATGTGGAAGAGATGAAGACAAGAATAGGTTAACAACGTCCATTGAATCAAGGAATCAACAAATTTCATTAAAGAGAAGTTTTAGGTTCTCTTTCAATACATACTGTTAATTTGGCTCAAATCCTACAAGTCAGATTTGAATCCATAAATGAGTGTTTCATATTAATAAAAAAAAACTTTCTAGTGATATCACGACTACAAATATTTAGCCTCAGCTACAGCTGGCTCATCAAACTCATATATACCAAAACCTTCTTATTAGTTTCCATATACCTTATAAAGAAACTAACAGAAACATTATAACTCTTTATTTTCCAGGGATGTAACCACTATATATTTCTGTCATCAGCCACTTCCAAATTTGACTGATATACTGCTACATAGATAATACTGGGAAAGGAGAGCAATTAAAGGCAAATCATTTAAAAAAAATAAATTAGATGCTCACGTAGCTATTCTACTGAAATAAACCAATCATGAGCTATTTCCTAAGTTTGTTGATATATTAATTCCCAAGAAGTGTTAATAAATTTGTACACATATCTTATTTCTGAGAAGTATGGTATGGAATCTTTAAATAATTCCAATATTTATAGTAATTTTGTTTATAAATTCAGTAAATATTTACTGAATTATTTTACAAATATGAATTTTACTGGCATTTGCTCTGTCTAGAAAACTTACAGTTCAAGTTAAATTTGCATTTCCAGATATGTAGCTCCATGAAAATTCTTCAAAGAAAATTTTATTCTTGAAGACCACATGTTCACCCATCAATGTCTTCAGTCATTTTCTTTGTGGTGTTGGGTTATTGCCTTAATAATGTATTCTCAATATTTCTTTTTAATGGTATTTGTATTATTATTTTTTTTTTTAATTTTAAAATTTCTAAATAATGAAATTTGACTTTTTACATCATTTAAAGGCTGTAATTCTTGTCTTGGAATAAAACCAAAGAGAATTTTATGAACATTAAATTACTAATTTGTATATGCAATCAACAACAATATTTAATCTTAAATTTGAAAATATTTGTATTAAACCAACAACTACCAATAAAATAAAATCACCCTACCTTGATGAAGATATTTGATTTAGTTTAACCTTTCTCCGTTTACCTTCTTACAGGAGAGAAATAAAAATTTGTTAATTCCACAGATGAAAAAATCAATGCTGAACTGAGTGTTAATATACAATGGATGATGGTTAAAATATGTTTGACAAATTTAGTTTTTAAATTGTTTAAATATTCACCAAAATAATTTAAAAGATATTTCATTTACAGTTTAAAAACTTTTTATCCAAAATCTATCCGCGTAACATGCTGAGAATTATAAGCATTAAAGAAAATAAAACCGAATTTAGATCTCAAGTCAAATAACCCTATCAATGAGTTTAACTAGGTAAGAAAAGTATTAAGCCATCACAAAATACATATTAAGTTTACAGATTTGACGATTTAAATTCATTTCTTTTATAAGTAAGTGCATCTTTTATTAGTAGTAAATCAGGTAATTTTCAAACGATGAGAGTTGAAAGACATTTAATGAATTGAAATATTGTTTGTTGGACACATTTGGATTGAATATTTAACAAAAAGATAACTTTAGTACCTCTTGAGGAAAGATTCTAGATTTAAATCTAAGTGAACAGTGAGCAGACCTCTCACTTTCCATCAACATAATTTTGCTATTTGAAACCCCTAAAATACTTTGGATCAAATTAAGCGTACAGTGAGCAGAGCTCTCACTTTATCAAGAATTGTTTTACTATTTGAAACTCAAAAAATGATTTGGATCAAATTATATGTACAGTGAGCAGAGCTTTCACTTTATCAAGAATTGTTTTATCATTTGAAACCACGAAAATGATTTGGATCAAATTATGTGTACTGTGAGAAGAAAAAACTTTCCATCAAGTATTGTATTGCTATTGGCAACCCCACAAACTAATTGTTCTGTGAGCAGAACTCTCTCACTTTCCATCAAGTATTGTATTGCTATTGGCAACCCCACAAACTAATTGTTCTGTGAGCAGAACTCTCTCACTTTCCATCAAGTATTGTATTGCTATTGGGAACCCCACAAACTAATTGTTCTGTGAGCAGAACTCTCTCACTTTCCATCAAGTATTGTATTGCTATTGGCAACCCCACAAACTAATTGTTCTGTGAGCAGAACTCTCTCACTTTCCATCAAGTATTGTATTGCTATTGGCAACCCCACAAACTAATTGTTCTGTGAGCAGAACTCTCTCACTTTCCATCAAGTATTGTATTGCTATTGGCAACCCCACAAACTAATTGTTCTGTGAGCAGAACTATCTCACTTTCCATCAAGTATTGTATTGCTATTGGCAACCCCACAAACTAATTGTTCTGGAGCAGAACTCTCTCACTTTCGATCAAGTATTGTATTGCAGTTGGAAACCCACAACAAGAGGCACATCTGTGCCTGTATCACTCACCTGGTGGAAAATCGTGTTTGCTAATTGGGACTTTTTTCAGGGGACATTACTCTAAGACAGATTGACAGATTTTTCTGCAATTTTCAGGGTAGATACATTTTGTTGTGCTGAAAATTTTTGCAATTTACACTTTTAACCTAGCTTCTTTAGGTTTTGGAACAATGACAAGGAAATACCAAAAGAGTTGAAAAGCAACATTTTAGGGGAAATAACTCCAAAACAAATTGACAAATTTTTCAGGGTAAATAGAACTTGTGGTGCTGACCATTTTCACCGGTCTGTTTTTATCTAATTGCTAAAGTTTTAGAGATATAAGCCAGAACTGTAGTTTGACCCAATCGTTATATTTTCAGACATGGCAGCCATGTTAGTTGATCAACCTGGACGAAAATCCTAAAACTTCATAGTTGACATCCTATAGATGAAGCAGGCAAACGTTGTGCTCACTCCATTGAGCAGTTATAGAGAAGATTTTAAAAGAAAAGTTCACTGATGACCTAGACATAGATTGACTTTCATTGCAGGTGAGACAAAAGCTATTGTTTTTTTTGGCAATCATTGAAACCATGAAAATGAGGTCAAGGACAACAGACAGATTGTTTAGACCACAAAGCATCATCATAAAAGATTAAGATTATCCAGCTCTTCTACCTCTTAAAAACTGAAGTATATACAAATATAATAAAGAAAGGAAACAGGAAATGTGTCAAAGAGACAACAAACCACCCCATCAAAGAGCAGAAAACAGCCCAAGGCCACCAATGGGTCTTCCACACAGCGAGAAATATCCACCACCGAAGGTCGGCTTCAGCTTCAGTTTACATTGCCACTACTGCCACCAAATAAGCACCCCTATGTCTCACATCTGAAAACTTTTGACGCAGGTAAGACAAAAATGAAACAGAGCGCAACACAGAGAGAATGAAAGGATGAATAAAAGTACTATAATGTACTATTCTATGTCCCTTTGATGATGGGCGTTTAAAAGATTAATTTGTGTAGATTTATGATGCCACCTAATTTTTTGGCACCTTTGCATCATGCACACCTGGAATTACATGCACAAAATATAATAAACTTTGCAATATAAATTATATTAGCTGAACAGTAAAATATTCTGAACCATATATTTAGGATTTATGTTTCTTTCTACATGTAAAGACAACATTGTAGATATTACAGGATATGATTTATTATATTTTCAAAAATTCTTTTCCTTTGTTTTCAAATATCTCCCAGCGTTTTATGATAGTTTTACCTTACAGGTGTGAAAAATTAAGTTTGTTCAGTATGAATAAGATGTAGGATAAAGACAGCAAAGAAACAACACAATAAATAAGAAAAGACATTTAATGGTCAACATATGATCCTTACCTAGGCCCTGAACTGGAGTGTTTTATCTATTTGAAAATAAAGGATATTAACTTAAGGGATGGATGAAATCTCTATTAAATTATGGGTTTTTTATGTGGCTTTTCTGGGCCAGAACTTATTTTCACATTTGTACACATTTGTTATCATCATTTTATGTTGCAGAATATTTATTTTCATTCGTCTTTTGCAAAGTTATTTATTTTCAGTTCTTAGCAGGCCAAGTTATCCATTTTCAAAAATCCTACTCCCCATCCCCCCTTTCCCCAGAAAATAAAATGGTTGTCCCCTAAAAAGTGACTTTTTTTTTTGGTAATGTTGCATCTTGTAGTTTAGTATTGTTTTATTTCACATTCCTACATTTATTATTATTCAGTTCAGATCTGCTTTTACTCACAATTAAAAACCAATAAGAGAATAGAGTTCCAATGCCCCATCATTGAACCTATTTTATCTGTCTAAGGGCATTAATTAAAACAAATTTCTTATCTATAAAACTTTTCATAAATATATTATGGAAATTAAGGGTGTAAGCCCTTACAATGCAATTTTTCATAAAATTAATATTTCCAAGAGGCATAAATAACTTTTTTAAACTAGAGGCTCTAAATAAAGAGCCTGTCGCTCACCTAGGTCTATGTGCATAATCAACAATGGACTCTCTCCAACATTGTAGACAACCCCAGTCAGGAGCCTCTAGCCTTTGTTAGTCTTGTATTATTTATTATTTTAGTTTCTTGTGTACAATTTGGAGTTTAGTATGGCATTCATTATCACTGAACTAGTATATATACTTGTTTAGGGGCCAGCTGAAGGACGCCTCCGGGTGCGGGAATTTCTCGCTGCATTGAAGACCTGTTGGTGACCTTCTGCTGTTGTCTGTTCTATGGTCGAGTTGTTGTCTCTTTGACACATTCCCCATTTCCATTCTCAATTTTAAGAATAGAGTTTATGACAAAAATTTCTTTTTTGTTGATCTTGTATTGCTGAACATTTTGTCTGCTTATTTTCTCTCTATCTAATCATTAGTTTTTGCTCAAAACACAAAAGAGGGTAAAAAAATCCTCATTTAAGGGCCATCACTCCTATGAACAGTGACAGTCTACTAACTATATCGGCAAAATTTGACTTGTTTGTGAATCTTGCCTTGCTGATCATTTTTGTGATTTAAAGTTTCTATTTATCTATTATAGTTTTAATCTTATAAGGCAAAATGCAAAAAAATTGTAAAAATCGTCATTAAAGGGCAATAACTCAAATAAGGAGTCGTCAGAAAATTTCCTCCTTATGGTCTTAAATGTAAATCTTGTCTTGCTGATCATGTTTGCTTATTTAAGTTTCTATCTATCTATTATAATTTTTAAAATGTAAGGCAAAAACACAAAGAATTGGTAAAAATTGGCAATAACTCAAATTAAGAGTCGACTGACGATTTCAACCACGCCATACTTATTCGTAGATCTTGTCTTGCTGATCATTTTTGCAACTTAAAGTTTCTCTCCATCTATTATAGTTTTCAAAATAAAAGCCAAAAATGAAAAAAATGGTAAAATTTATCATTTAAGGGCAATAACTCCTTTAAGAAGTCACCTGACAGTTTTTGAAATAATAGACAAAACTTGTATTTTACCCCTATGGTCTATTTATAGCAATGTTAGCCATCTTGTTTGGCAGGCGGGGTCATCTGACTTATTTTTTAAACTAAATACCCCAATAATGATTGTGGCCAAGTTTGGTTAAATTTGGCCCAGTAGTTTCAGAGGAGAAGATTTTTATAAAAGTTAACGACAAAGGCCGACAAGTAATGAGAAAAGCTCACCTGGCCGCTAAAAAGTTGATTCGCACTAATTTTGGAACATGACTAATACATTGCTGATATAAACCTCTGATATCAGTTTTTAAAAATCTGGCAAAACTTGTACACGAGAGAGCTTAAAACGCAATTTTACATATATTAACTAATATGTCCATGGGACATAAATCTGTTTTATAAAGTTGATCAGCACTGATTTTTTCAAACTTGTCCGAAACATTGCTGATATAAACCTCCGATATAATTTGAGAATTGTACAGTTTAGAGTGCTGACAAGACTGGAAGGATGCACCCAGAAGTAGACAGCTGCCCAGTATTTCTATTTCCCCTTGCAACGTGCCTCGCAGGGGACAAATCGTTGAGTTGACCTATAGACCCTTAATATTTAGCCAACATAAAATAAAGAATGTATGAAGTGAACCTTTTAAACAGTATTCCTGTCATGTATTCTACAGATAATGATGCCAACCAATTTCTGACAAGAAAAAAAGATACCATATACAGATATGACAATAGCTCACTGTGGCCTTATTAGCTAGTTGAAGTATATATAGTCAAAAGGGTAAGATGCAGCTGTTATATGATGCTTCCAAAATAACCAATCCTAGCAATTTTTTTCATATATGGTCAGCCTCATATCAAATATCATTTCATCCAACGCACACTCACCTTTACAGTACACACTTATATAAACAAATACAACCAGATTATAAAGAGAAATAACGACATTTTATTTTCAAATCAGAGGAAATCAAAATGAAATTAACATTTTCCAATTTTGGTTTGGAACACCCGTTTTTCTAAATGAGGCCATGAAAATCCAATCAAACTCATATATAAATCTAATTGTAAAACAAAATTGGCATTTTATTTATTAAAACAGCTGGCTTATGTAAATTCTGTACATCTAGGTGAATATGAAATGCCATTTTGAACATTTGAAGTGAAACAATCATATAATTTTAATAAAATAGAAATCTCAAAAGTACAAATGACTTTGTCCTGTGATCTCATCACTAAATTTTTCGTTAGTCTATGTAAAAAGGTTTCAGTATAGAAAAAATTTTTAAAATAAAGATTCCTGAACTGATTTCCTTGAGACTTAATTTTATCTATTTTTTCAAAACACAATTCTCAAGATCAAGAGGATTAGTTATTATGTAAAAGGAGCACTACAGTAAACAGTTTTTACAGGAAGCTTAAAAATATTTTGTTCATACAAATTTCTCTACCAACAAAAAACAGGACTAAAACTTTGAACTATCCCTTTCACTTTTGCCAAGTCTTAAATATTTATTCACTTTAATGCCATCATAGACTTGTATTTAATTTACAAACATGATTTTTTTCTCTGAATGTAAATTTGTTGTTTTCTGTGGAAACAAATGACATAAGCAGAGACAAAGAAATATAATGTTATAAAACAATTATATTTCCGTGTTAAGTGAACAATGAAAACTGGGATAAAATCATAATTTGGCATATATATATGAACAGTTCATTTCACAAGGAACATCTTTGTGTTTTTGTTGGGTGCTTTTTTGTGCTTTGTATCGATCTGATGACTTAAGAAGCCCTTTTCAATGGATTTTTATAGTTTGTTCTGATGTTGTACTGTTACACCACTGTCCCAGGTTAGGAGGAGGGTTTGGCGCCAGCAAAGATGTTTAACCCAGCCACATGTGAGTCAGGAGCCTGTAATTCAATAGTTGTCATTTGTTGCTGTATATCATATTTGTTTTTCGTTCATTGTTTTGTACATAAATCAGGCCATTAGTTTTCTCGTTTGAATTGTTTAATATTTGTCATTTCTTATTTTTAGTGGCTGAGTAGGCCAAGTAGTCCAACTACTGTACCACTAGCCAGTCAACACTGAGGTTGTGAGTTCGAATTTTGCATGGGGCAGGTGCACTTGACTCTAAATTGACTATGATTGTCAGTTTTCCCACTGAAAGTTGGTGGTTCTCTCCGGCTTCCTCCACCAATAAAAAACTGATCGCCAAGAAATAGCACAATAGTGTTGAAAGTGGCGTTAAACACCAATCAATCATATGTGCAAGGTTTTGAGTTGATGTGACCCCAAACTACATCAAACTAAAACTTTAACCTTTTACATTTCCATATAAAAATAAGGAGATGTGGTATGATTACCAATGAGACAACTATCCACCAGAGTTCAAATGAAGTAAATGTAAGCAATCACAGGCATTCCATAGATGTATAAACTATACATCTATGGGCAACTGTATCTACTTCAACAATGATAAAACCCCTATTGTCTAGTAGGTGAACCATAAAATCTGGGTCGAATTCTGATTTGGCATATATATTTAAGAGTTCACTTCATATTGAATATGTGTACTAAGTTTCAAATTGATATGACCAAAAATACTTTAAATCAAAACTTTAACCAGAAACATGACAGACCGGTGCACAGACATAGAAACATAATGTCCCTCTACTACTGTTGGTCGGGCATACAACTTTACAGATCAATAACTGACAGAAAGACAGACACCAACTGAGGAAATAGACTCATACTGGACCATTTGACCTTTTGACCAACAATTTCCTTTTCTTATCAAATCTATTTACATTAACTCTTTTTTCTGCCTTTTCACAATGATTCATTACTCCAACTTAATACTGTTTTTTAACTAAAATTATGTTTTTTCTAATGAATTCTGTCCATGGAACAGATGTTAATTTAATTAATTCATTTACATGAATTGGAGATGTAAATTCAGGGTACCTTATAATTGAATTTCTACACAAGAATATTTAACAGTAATATGCATGTATATTGGGTATCAAGACTTCTTTTTGTAAATTCTTGTTTGTGATATACGGGTCATCGTAAATTTATACTAGTGAATATATAAACTGATTACAGAGACACCTGATCTCAAGAAGTTTCAATTGAATGCTAAAGAGACTTGAATAGGTGTTAATTTACTTTGTAAGATTAAGCAGCTCTTAAAATTCTAGAAGGTTTCATATTAAAAAGATTGACTTTAGACCTGACAGTTTTATATGTATAAGGGACAAAATAATTAACTTATTTTAAAGTTTGAAAATTGTAATGTATTTTGTGAGATGTTTATCCAATAATCAAGGAATCGTTTTCTCATCTCAAAATGATCCATTTTGTACAAACTTACATGCAAATTATTATAAACTATGTATTAAAGTCAGATAGTTGATCAATGTAGACATTTTTCTTAAACTTAACACTGAGCAATGAACCGTGAAAATGAGGTCAAGGTCAAATAAAACCTGCCAGATTGACATGCACATCGTAAAATATTTCCATACACCAAATATAGTTGACCTATTGCATATAGTATTAGAAAAACAGACCAAAACACAAAAACTTAACTTAAACCACTGA
Source organism: Mytilus californianus (assembly GCF_021869535.1). Classification (NCBI taxonomy): domain Eukaryota; kingdom Metazoa; phylum Mollusca; class Bivalvia; order Mytilida; family Mytilidae; genus Mytilus; species Mytilus californianus. Next base: position 4,981,375 of record NW_026262581.1, read on the forward strand.
ACCATGAAAATGAGGTCAAGGACAGATGACAAAAACTGTCTTGACAGGCATGAGGACCTTGCAAGGCACGCATACACTAAATATAGTTATCCTATTACTCATGATAAGAGAGAAATAAACATTACAAAAAATCTGAACTTTTTTTTCACGTAGTCACTGAACCATGAAAATGAGGTTAAGGACCATTGACATATGACTGACGGAAACTTCATAACATAAGGCATCTATATACAAAGTATGAAGCATCCAGGTCTTCCAGCTTCTAAAATATAAAGCTTTTAAGAAGTTAGTTAACGCCACCGCCGCATCACTATCCCTATGTCGAGCTTTCTGCGACAAAAACGACCATGCCTGATGAACACATCTTTTTGCAGATTATTCGAAAAGAAGGATTAAGATTGTCTGTATATCGCCTTAAAATCATTAGAGAAACAGATTCAACCACCAAATTTCGTGCAATAAGATATTTATCCACTCTCGACAGTTAAATTTAAAATATTTAAAACATTCGGCAAGCCTCACGTTTTAAAGTTGAAAATTTAATTGCCTTGAGTGGATAAATATCGTATCACACTCGATGCAATGGTAGAATCTATATATATATATATATAACCTTGCCAGTAACTTAAACCTGACAGATATGAATTACATTACTGTAGATTATTTTGTCTATCAGTACGACAAAAGAATCAAACAATACTATCTGTTTTGGTGCATACAGAATTAATTTATTTTATAAACTTATGTAGCAACCAAGTCATTTATCTAGCTTATGGACCACTTGGAAGAATACAAATATATGTAAAAAATAACAAGCTTATCTGTTACATTAACAGTATTTGTATATAAATCAAAGGACAAGGACATTTCTTTCACCAAATCAAAATATTTTGTCTATAGTGAAATTTCTACTATGTTTTCATTAACGATTTCCCTTTTTCTGATACATGTGAACCTCCATATGAAAATCAAGGATATGACATTTAAACTGATATCCATAAAACTAAACCAAAGATGGTGTTACTAGAAAAAAAAAGTTTAGATTCACATCTAGGATTGAAAACACAAATTTTATTCACTTTGTATGAAATACTAGTCTAAGTATCTACCTATTATCATGATATTATATAAATTTTCTGCAGCAGTTTTAACGTAAATTTATCCAAGATTGAATCAAATTTCCTTTCACTCAGTGAATAAAAATATTATAAGAAATACATTTAATACTTGTACTACTTTGTACATTGAAATTTAATTATGAATAAAACTTACATGCTGATCTTAAAACAGACAAGCAGTTTTTCTTTTAATTACAGGTGTAATATACTGACTTACCTGTCATTTTAAAATTCACCCTATAAGTTAATGGTCTTATAATCTTGGTTACATCAACATGTAAAAGCTATACTCCATTGTTATTCTAATAAGTGTCTATTTTTCTTAAGTTAAATGAGGCATAGACTCAACTGTGAATGTCAACAAATTCCTGATAAAGATGTCCCCATAAAATTTTACTTTACATAATTTATATTTCATACACATAAATGATGTATTCAAAAAATAGAAAAGTGTATTTATCATTTACGCAAAGCCATTTGAAGACATTAATGTAACATTTCAATTTCAGATATGAAATTTATGATTCAATAATAATTTGCCACAGAAAATTGTTGTATGTTAATGTTCACATTTAGCTAGTTTAATTCATACACTTTCTTGCAACATTTAGTTAAATATTATCTATCAAATATCTGAGTATATAACAATTCATAAACTTTTTATATTTATCTATGGGGAGATAACTATAACAAATAACTTAGAGAAATCCTAAAACATACCAGATGAGATATATTTACATGGAACCATCCATTCCATAGAGTTGTAACAGATTTGACTGAGGGCTATTCCAAAATTAAGTGTATGGAGAAGCTGAAAAGGCACTTACCTAATATAAAAAGATCGACGGGAGGTTAAAAACAACTCTTTTCACACAAATTGCGACAATAATGCATAAAATATCAACTTAGAATTGAATGGGTGGTGGTTTTGGCGAAAAAGTGCCTTCAAACCCATACAATTACATTTCACCTTGGAATAGCTGATAATAATTCAGTAACAAATTCACTGATTAAATTATTTAACCTTTCCATGGTCCAAACAAATCCTATGGATATTTTGTCATTTGTTGAAATGTATGATTCAAGTTTGATGAACAACTTGTCAGTTTTCCCACTGAATGTCGGTGGTACTCTCTGACTTCCTCCACTAATAAAAAACAAGCTGCCACGTGCTAAGAGTGGTCTAAAACACCAAGCAATCAATTGATCTTAGTCTAGACTTCATATTAAACATCAATTTGATCAGTGATAGAGAAGAGTTTCACAGAAGCAGCAAAATTTAAGATAATAAAGGGGAATAACTCTTGACATTTTAATGTCAAATCCATCAAAACTTTACATATATTTCATTTTTCATTACATTGTGTACAAATTTCAAAACATTTGATCAAACCATGCTTTATTTTCATGCAGGAAAGTCATTAGTTTGAGAGGAGCAGAGGATACACTAGATGCCTACCTGGTTTGTAAATTGTCAAAATCCATGTTTTTCTAAGGTATGTTTTAGCATAAAATGACAAAAGATATACACAATACCAGAAGTGTTAAAATATTTTGTCAAGCATTAATTCATAATGATCCACAATTCTAAGATAAATAATTTTGTTTAGATAATTTTGGGAAATATAACTATCAAATCTGTCAAATTCAAACTTACATTTATGGTCCAAATGGCACTTAACTGCATTTATCTGTATAAAAATTGTAACAGATGGACATAGTTAAAAACCCCTATCTATCATTACTCATGTGAAATAAAAGTAAAATAAACAGTTGAGAAAGCATTTATTTAGGAAAGACAAAGAGACCAACATGCAATGCAAGAACTATATTCTCTCCTGAAACTTTTTCAGAAGGCAATAAATGTGAATTATGAAGTTTTATTCACCTTCTTTAACTTTAATGCTAAAATTAAAAGGATTAAGTTTTTTTAAAATACAATACTAAATCTAATTTATCACACTATTGTTGACAGTATAACTACTACAACACAAGGTTTTCTTAAACAATAATCTATTTACCTTTTACTTACTTTAATACAGGTGATTCATCTGTCTCGCCATTTTCCCTTGCTCGAAAACTTCTGATGCTACTGGACTTTGATTTTGATAGTGTTACATTTCCCTTCTTGTTTGAAGTTGTGACCCCAAATGAGATAGTTGATGTAGAATGTTGGGTTCCAAGTCTGTGTTTATGATGTCCAGTTGTTCTGCATTTAAGTAAAGGTGCAGATGGCATAATATTAATAACAAACTAAAATTTCCCTACATGTAGTATTCAAAACATCAATCATTTTGAAAGAATTTTCAAAATCCAGTGTAAAAAGAAATATGCTTTTTACGATTTCTTTTGAAATCTTACTAATGAAATTTAGAATTTATTTGTACATTTAAAAATAAAAACAGATTTGATAGATAACATCCACTAACTTTCTTTTATTGATTGAACCTTTTTAGATTAATCAACTTGACAGATATCCTTGTTTGTATGGTATTTTATCATGTACATAGTATTGACAGAAAGTTTACAAAATATCATTGATAATACATAATAGTATCAAATAACAGATACTTAAATAGTCATCCCGTTTTAAACTACTATGTATCAATGTTAAATAACGTACAAAGGTTAAAGTTTTTTGATAGTGTCATGTTTTAATTGTATGTCAGTACAGTCTGACATTAAAATTTCAATTTAAATGATTTTCAAATTGTTAAAACTAATGGTGACAAAAAAGTGCATGAATTCTTGAGTTGAATTGTATTTTGTCTACCTTTTTACCCTTTTGTCGATTTATCACTTGTGGCAGACATTTTCGTTGGAGTTTTAATTTCGTTTATTACATAGATAGAAATTATCCACAAGATTTAGAACCCCAACAAAATAATAACCTATGAAATCATTATTCTTCCTAGGTCCCTTTTTGGTAATATAGCTCCTCATATACATTCTTGAATTTCTAAATATTTGGTTTGAGCTGTTCTAATGAAGGTAAATGCTAACGACTAATCACGTTTAGGTGCATACTTTTGTAAATTACCCAGAAAGTTTTATTCTGAAAGCAATTTGCACTGCATAGTTGACAATTGCTAAATTATGTGGTGGTTTGAATTTTTTTTTAAGTCTGTTTAATTTTATACAAACTGCCTCAATGGTCTTGTGGTACTTTCATGCCTTGAGTGGTAGTGGCTTTGACTTCTGAATGGGTCAAACCAAAGACTTAAAAATTGATATTGGCTGCTTCTTTGTTAATTATGGAGCAAGAGTAAAGACTTGTCATCTTGTGGAGTCAGTATTTTAAGTGTCCAGGTATGGTGACATTATAAATGTACATACCACATAAATATATTTCCTTCCTGACATGCATGTTTTATTTGCCACTGGACATAAGACACCAATCTATAATTATCAGCATCATATCAAATGCAATTTTTTTCACTATCTTAATTTAAGCCTCAAGGTTGAGACAATTTTTGATTAAGAATGTGAAAAGGATGTTTACTTTTTTTGAGTACCTTTATCTTAACTGAAGAATATGATTACAAGTTATATGCATGTAAGATACAAGAAATCATTGATTCTTAAATTGTTGGAAATACTTATTTAATAATATGTACGTTTCCCTGTAATTCAATAAATATTTTTGTAGTATCATGGAAGAACAAAATTTAAATATTACTTCCATGGTAGTATCAATAGGTGTAATATATCCTTTAAATAATGATTGATTTACAAACAAGTAATGTTTTGAAATACATTGTACTGAGCTATTTGCAATTGAATTAAAATTCCATTAAGAATATAAAAACTCATCCCCCCTCACCACCCCAAAAAAAAAAGAAAGAAGAAAAATAAGATTCCATAGCAGGCTATAATATGACTATAATCTTACCTCTGTTTGTATTATTTTCCAATATTTATGATGATCATACAATAAATACAAGTCTTCTACAAAGCAAGAAAGAATACAGATATTCTGACAGATGCACAATAACTATGGAGGGTGTCATCTTAACAATAAACTTGCTCTCTTTATTGGTGATGTTGATGATGAATAATGGTGTTACTAACATTCTGTTTATGATAGAATCTCAAGTGGTTCTCTCAGCAGATCTATCTGGAAATGACAATCTGGAAATGACAAATTGATGCCAACATTGACAAGTTATTAATTTCCTTGATAAAATCAATTACTGTTATTGTTTCCAAGTGTTTTCTACTCCTTTATCATTAACATCTTCAACCTTCATTGGGCATTTTTCTGTTTTAATTATGATAATGTAATTAAAGTTAGTGAAATTAAAAAGAATGTGTCAATAGGTCACAATGCCCCTTCCTTAAGCTTCCCAGTAAAATTCAACTCATGAATAATGAAAAGTTAAATATTGTCAAAATCAAAATAGTGACAAAGTGATTTTTATGATAATTCTATTGTTTTCACATGTTATGTACTACTAAAACAAGTTTAATATACCTGCTTTTGACAGTTTATGTGCCTGTCCAAAGAGATGGGTAAAAAGTTGTGAAAATCAGGCAAAGGACTTCATATTAAAAAAAAACATAAGACAAAAAGGGATCATTTTAAAGACATGTCAAGGTTAAAAAAATACCTACACTTAAATAAGTCAAGAAAAAGGCAATCACACAAAATCAAGCATTCATGATCTAAGAGTTAAATGAATAAGAACAGCTTTCCCATGTTCCCCACGATGCACATGTTTTATCTGTCCAAGGGCAATAACTTCAAATGTTTTTTTTTTTTAGATCTTTTAAATTTTACATAATGAATGGAGAATGTGTCCCATGGACACAGATGATGCCCCACTAATTTCATATAACATTATAAAGGGACCCAACTCCAGAAGGGTATATGTGACACCACCCAAATTTGAACTTGATCTGTGTTTTGTGGTAATAAGCATTGCGTACAAGTTTCATAACATTTGGTTGAGGCAAAGTAAAGTTAGAGAACAGAAACTAATTTTGAGACATACAAGGGTAACACTTAATGCCCCTTTCAATCCTCCAAGAAATATGAAGCCTTAATTAAGGTCACTAACAATTTAATTTTCCATATATCATTTATTTCCAAGGGGCATTACTCCAGTTAATATAATTGATCAGCGCTGATTTTGGAAATAATCCAAGACATTGCTAAAATAAACAATGGGCGGACGGACTTCAGGTATTTCTATGTACCCAGCACTGTGTTGCACTTGGGACAAAAAAACCTTAACCTCTTCTTTCAAAAACATACCACTTTTTTCACAGATGCTAAGCCAGAGAATTAACATAGTAGTAACAGCTTCTGGACATTACCTTATAAAGACATTCTTATCTGTCTATATGTTATCATAGATGATTTATTTACACAAGGTTATTTATAGATATGAAAAATGAATGCATTTTTTTGTATATATACAATTTATCGATACAAGGCTTAATAAAGAGCTGTGCCATGTGCACATGATACGCCCGTTGCTTTTTCATAGAATAATGTTCCATAACTCCTCAATGTCATATCAAAAATTTATAAAAAACTAAAGGGAGGTTATTTTAATAGATATAAACCAATCACCAAAGTTTCATGAAAACTGCTCAATCCCCCTTTTTTGATGAATACAACCTCAAAACTCGAAAAGGTAAAATCTAAATTTAAATAAATCAAAAGGGAGTTCACATCAATAGATATAAATAATTCATCAAAATTTCATGAAAACTGCTCAAATCATTTTTTAGTTAAGGTAATATCTAAAATTTATATCAATTGAAAGGGAGCTCACGTCAATAGATATAAACAATTCACCAAAGTTTCATGAAAACTGCTTAAAGCATTTTTGAGTTATTGTCTGAAAACTGGAAAATCCCCCTTTTTAATAACAACCCGTAACTCGGAAATGTAAAATCTAAAATTTATAAAAATCGAAAGGGAGCTCACGTCAATAGATATAAACAATTCACCAAAGTTCCATGCAAATTGGTTAAAGCATTTTTGAGTTATTGTCCAATATGTTGACGACGGACAGATGGACAGACAGACAGGCGGACGGACAACGGTATACCATAATACGTCCCATAAAAGGGCGTATAAAAACAGGTAGTAATATGAAGCTTGTTGTGCATTTCAACCCTGTATGGTGCCAAGTATAACTCATAATTATATTGGGGACAATGCGATTTTTTTGTTTTTTGTTTTTAAATGTAAGTTATAATGTTCAGAAAAATATTAATTTTGGACATAAGGTCCAGGGATGCAGTTATCGTCCTTCGATTTTCATTGACCACCTCGGTGGTATCGTGGTAGCATGTTCTGATTGAGTGCAGGAGGTCGTTGGTTCGAAACCCGGCTGGGTCAAACCAAAGACTTTAAAATTGGTATTTGCTGGGTCTACGCTAAGCATGCAGCATTAAGGAGTAAGAGCAAAGACTGGTTAGCTTGAATCAGAATAATGTGTCCGGGTAAGGTGACATGTCTTCCTGCGGACTGTTACCTTGGGAACTAGCACTTTGAAAATCCTGCTCAGTGTGTCGGTCTAATACAAAGCAGGGATAAATTTCATATAACATTAACATGTTCTCGTCCTGAATATGCATATTAATTTGCCCAGGCCCCCCCTTTTGTGGGAAAAATTTGATTGATTATATTGGGAATCACTGAAGCATGACTGGAACAGGCCCCCCTAAGGTCAGTCAGTGGGCCCCCCCTTACAAAAAGTTCTGGATCCGCCTCTGAATAAACCCCACAAACAGCATAGTAGCAGTACAATATAAGAATTAATTATTCAACAATTTTATAGGGGTGGAAAAGCATTGACTATAGCATATTTGTATATCTTAGCTGCATACTCATGCACACATTCTGACACAGCTTTTACGGCCAAACAACATACTACTAAGCAGGATATTGCTGTCTGTTAATCTCTGATGCACAAGGTACAAATTATGACATATGTAGGTCTCAGTGATCTAAATTCATTTTTAGGGTTTAGGACTGTAGTGGTGCAATATCATTAACAAATTACAAGCTTTTGAGAGAAGGAACAGCCACGCAATAAGTTCAAATGGATTAAAAGATGAAATACCACCTTATATTTTTACAAACATTATGTATTATAATTAAAATCAATTTTGTTTAGAATTTACTTACAAGTTCTTTCTTTCAGTGATGTTCATTACTCATTCTTGACCGACTTGCTCTACTGAAGTTATATTATTTTGTCCTTTTTTTTGTTGAGCTGTGCTGTAAATCAAAACAAAATATTAGATCGATTATTGGGTAAATGTACATCGCAGGATCATATCAACTGGCCTTTTATAAGCAAGAACATCAGCATGTTTAAAACATGCAGCTAGATTTTAACATCTATTAGTGCAGAGATGTTTATTTCAGCATGCAATATTCATGCCTTTATCTATTTTACATTTTGAACTTTGCCACAAGATGCATTTTTAGCATGCAATAAGCATCCTGGACCTTTTTGTAGGTATATATGTACTATAATGTCTCATTTTTTTAAATCTGTAAATTAATTTTTATTTCAATAAAAAAAACATTTGTTTCCTCGTTTTATTGGTTATCCCTGAAAAAACCTGTTTTCTCATACCACATTTAATTGCACTCAGGGCCTTATCCAAGAAGAAATGCTAAGAAATGGACAAGTATTTAGCAATCTATTTTGTTATTCTTTTAGTTTATCTTTACTTAAACAATCTTTTTAAGTACAACAAAAGGATTATATCATACTATCCTAGCTTTAGTTTTCAGTGTTATTTGTCATTTTTGAGCTGAAATTTTTCTTTGGGTTAAGAGAAGGGTGAGATGAATGTTATCTTTGGAGAAACATCTATAGGATTTCCTATATAACAACTCTTTAAGATCTTATTAAAGAATAAAAGTACATTTTTTAAGGTAAAAATCTAATTTTTTATCTTTATTTAGTGATCTATAGACATCAAATGGGCTATACTTACCCAAATTTTGAAGAATTGTTCGATTCTTTTTATTTGTTGAAAACTGACTGCTTGACATACTTGGACAATCAATCCTGACGCACCAACCATTGGAGAACAGCATGAATCTTTCACTAACATAAATTATCTTGATTTTGCCTCATAACAAAAAAGGAAAAAGTTAAAAAAAAAACAACAAAAAAACAAGGAGTTTCATGTGTCATCATAGTTAGCATACCAAACTTGTCTTCAAAGTATAAGAAATTAGGAAGTAGAACAGATCCAAAAAGTGCTCACCTGGGTCAAGCTGCTGGCCAAACATGAAGTCAGACAGGAATGAAAATGAAATCCTTCTGTTCAGTAGTACCTGAGAAAGTGTAACAAAAGTATTTGTTGGACAGACAGAAGAATGTCACAGCAATAATCACAGGATAGTTCTAGAATCTTTCAGACTGGTGCAAATAGGCAAGGTATCTTATTAGAAAAGATTTTTTTTCACATTCTCAACCCCTACCATGAACCATTTGAACAACACTAATTGGTTCCTGTATTAAAGTAATTGCAGAGGAGAAGATGTTATCATATTACTCCTATTTTCTATCAAATTTCTTTTGGTAAATGTTCTTCTTTGAATGTCAATATAATTATTTGTATTTCATAATAAATGTAATGCAAAGGTTAAAGGCCAAATGGTCCTTTGTCTGCATTGATAAAGTTAAAATTTATTGCATGGTCATTTTCTTTTTTAATTCACATTTTCAATTAAAAATTCTGACATATGTGCAGTGAAATATTAATTTAAAATGAAAATTTTGTATTTAATTCAATATACAATGGACAAATTTGAATTGAGTAATTACATAATTTGAAAAAATGCAAGGTTTAAATGTCATATTGAAATATTGGTTACCAAATTAGTTCTGTATTAAAAAGTAAATTCCTCTTTCTGATGGGAATTTTTAATTCAAAGGCAACCAATCTTAATTACCAGAAATTTTTATGTTGGAATTCAGACAAAAAGCGAGGACACACAGATATGACTCACCTTTAATGTTCATATTTGATGATAGGGGGCTGCTTAATATCCAGCGGCAACTATTACATGTTCATGTAATATGAAGATACCCTGCTTTGTATTAGAACGACATGCTGAGTAAGATATTTAACATGCTAGCTCAAAATGTAAAAGTCTACAGGAAGATGTTATAGTGCTAATGTTTCTGACTCTTGAGCTGACCAATCTTTGCTCTTACGTGGATTGAAACCCACCACCTAACAAACATCTGACAACCATATGCTACCATGAAATCCACTAAGTTAAATATTGGGTCAATGTTTATAATATGCAACTGCATATATGAACACCTTAAATCTAATAAATTCGTTCTATCACATATTGGCAATAGGGTAACTTAAATTCTAACAAGAAATGATTGTAACAGGATGCTGTTACGAAGTCTCCCAAACGAAGCTCCCATAATTCGTAATTCCCATGGTCGCCTGAAATTGGGCAAGGTCCAATGAAAATTGGTTTGGTCCAGTAAAGTTTTATGCATTAGTGATGCCTGGGGACTAACCCTGTATATCATTCAAATCATCTTGGCATGACAAACCAGAATATATATGGTTTAGGGGTGGGGATCTCGACCATTTACAAGATATTAGAACTTTCTCAAATGGCAGGGGGTGGGGGTGACCCCTGGGGACTAACCCTGTATTTCATTTGATGTGCTTTATCATGACAAACCAGAATATATATGGTTTAGGGTGGGGATCTCGACCATTTACAAGATATTAGACATTTCTTAAATGGCAGGGGGTCAGGATGACCCCTGGGGACTAACCCCATATATATCATTCAAACCATCTTCGCATGACAAACTAGAATATATATGGTTTAGGGGTGGGGATCTTGACCACTCACAAGATATTAGAACTTTTTTAAATGGCATGGGGTGGGGGTGACCCCTGGGGACTAACCCTGTATTTCATTTGATGTGCTTTATCATGACAAACCAGAATATATATGGTTTAGGGGTGGGGATCTCGACCATTTACAAGATATTAGAACTTTCTCAAATGGCAGGGGGTCGGGATGACCCCTGGGGACTAACCCTGTATATCATTCAAACCATCTTAGCATGACAAACCAGAATATATATGGTTTAGGGGTGGGGATCTTGACCACTTACAAGATATTAGAACTTTCTTAAATGGCATGGGGTGGGGGTGACCCCTGGGGACTAACCCTGTATTACATTTGATGTGCTTTATCATGACAAACCAGAATATATATGATTTAGGGGTGGGGATCTTGACCACTTACAAGATATTAGAACTTTCTTAAATGGCAGGGGGTGGGGGTGACCCCTGGGGACTAACCCTGTATTTCATTTGATGTGCTTTATCATGACAAACCAGAATATATATGGTTTAGGGGTGGGGATCTCGACCATTTACAAGATATTAGAACTTTCTTAAATGGCAGGGGGTCAGGATGACCCCTGGGGACTAACCCTGTATATCATTCAAACCATCTTCACATGACAAACCAGAATATATATGGTTTAGGGGTGGGGATCTTGACCACTTACAAGATATTAGAACTTTTTTAAATGGCATGGGGTGGGGTGACCCCTGGGGACTAACCCTGTATTTCATTTGATGTGCTTTATCATGACAAACCAGAATATATATGGTTTAGGGGTGGGGATCTCGACCATTTACAAGATATTAGAACTTTCTCAAATGGCAGGGGGTCGGGATGACCCCTGGGGACTAACCCTGTATATCATTCAAACCATCTTAGCATGACAAACCAAAATATATATGGTTTAGGGGTGGGGATCTTGACCACTTACAAGATAATAGAACTTTTTTAAATGGCAGGGGGTGGGGGTGACCCCTGGGGACTAACCCTGTATTTCATTTAATGGGCTTTATCATTTAGAACATTTTCAATTAAAAAGATTGTGTCTTTCACAAACGGTTTTCAATTTATAATCATTTGAAAATTTTTAAAAATAAAATCCCATAGGGTTCTATAGTAAAACCCTCTTTTCTTTTTGCCCCTCAAAGTACCCCTTTATAAACCCCATTGCACAAACAAAACCCTGATTGCACCACTAGACATGTTAGTCTAACATATTGTGAAACCCTAAGTTAATCTGACAAGCGGTTTTGGAGAACGGGTGCGGACAAGTTCAAATTTAAAAGCGGCGGAAGAGGAAGAAGAAGAATAATAATAATAATAATAACTGAGCAAAAACAATAAGTCTTCCCAAACTTCGTTTGGGAGACTTAAATATAGAGGCCCCACAGGGCTAATATCATTCATTTCAGAGGCGGATTTAGGGGGGGGGGGGTGGCCAGGGTGCCTGGGCCGCCCCTTTTTGTGGGAAAAATTTGGTTGATTTTTCTTGTTAATTATCCCCATGTTAGTAATAGTATCCATTTTGGCTAGACAAAAGGTGTTGCCTAACATCCTTTTTGACTCTGTCAAGTTGAGTTTTAACTGGACCAGAAGTTTCAAGAAAACATTAAAAAAAAAAGTTTACAATGGATGCCAGATGATATAAAACATATCAAAGAGATGCTCATATCCCACATCGGACCTTTCAAAATGTTTGATGTGCTCAAGAAACTGGATATCTGTCACTAAGAATTGTACAGCATCTCTTAACAGAGATTCTTATGGTTCAAGTGTGTTAAATTGCTATGTTGCAGTTTCATTGATGTGTTTTTACCAAATATGATCCTACATCAAGTACTGCTGTTCATCAGATTCAATGCAGGTACCAGTGAGTAAATGAAAAATGCCAAGGTGAATTTTCATTAACTATTGCAATTGAATATTTAATTTGTATGAATCAAATATGGACACAAATATAAATTTTACATTTCCCCTTCAAAATCACATGATCAAACACATACACAATGTCAAACAAAAAAGAAATGATTATAAAGTAATACATGTGTATAATATATTCGAAAAGTTGAGTTAATACATAGGTACATTGTATAATAATAAGATAGTCATTAATTGCTGGTAAGATAATTACTAATTAAAGATCACTGGGGAAGTCTTCATATGATGATGGTTTGGTGTGAAAGATATCTTAATTTACCACATTTCCCCCTAACTTCTCCTAATTCAGTTACTCCTTCAAAAGTTTCCCACTAAATGTGTTCATGTTAAAACAGTTTATGTACAATTGACTTGTAAATCGTTGACATTTATTTTCTTCAGTTCATATTTTAAGGTGTCCTTAAATAACATTAACTGTAGTTTAAACTAAAATTACTTTAACCCTTGATGAAATATTATCTTGACACCAGACAGATGGAAGATTGAATACTTTCCCTATGAAATAAAGTTATTACAAAATATTAATTTCAAGAAAGTTGCTAATTATTGCAACCAGCAAAACTGAAAATATTTAAAAATCACATGATTTAAATGTCCTACAGAATGCTACATTATCCTCTTATTATTAACGAGTGTACTAATATATACATATACATATCATTTATGTCAAAACCTTGATTAATGTTGATTCAATATAATTACAACTAATTTTGCCTATTGAGTACTGATCTGACTTTAATCTCATGTATGCATGCACTATAAATTGAAAGCACAAATTCTGTTCATTGTATGCCACATAAAACACGAAGTTTAGAATTAATATTCTTCACCCTCCTCTTCTCCTTCTTGATCAGCAGAATCAACACCAACTTCTTCATAATCTTTCTCTAGAGCTGCCAAGTCTTCCCTAGCCTCTGAAAACTCTCCTTCCTCCATACCCTCACCTACATACCAGTGTACAAAAGCTCTTTTGGCATACATCAAGTCAAACTTGTGATCAAGCCTAGCCCAAGCCTCAGCAATTGCAGTGGTGTTGCTCAACATACAGACAGCTCGCTGTACTTTAGCCAAATCACCTCCTGGGACAACAGTTGGTGGTTGATAATTGATTCCCACCTTGAAGCCAGTTGGACACCAGTCAACAAACTGGATGGTTCTCTTGGTCTTTATGGTTGCAATGGCAGCATTGACATCTTTGGGGACTACATCTCCTCTGTACAACATACAGCAAGCCATATACTTGCCATGGCGTGGGTCACATTTTACCATTTGATTGGCTGGTTCAAAGCAAGAATTGGTGATCTCACCAACAGATAGTTGTTCATGATAAGCTTTTTCTGCAGATATGACTGGAGCATATGTAGCTAAAGGGAAATGAATGCGTGGATATGGTACCAAGTTGGTTTGGAATTCAGTAAGGTCGACATTTAATGCACCATCAAATCTTAAGGAAGCAGTAATGGAACTGACAATCTGACCAATCAGTCTGTTCAAATTTGTGTAAGACGGTCTCTCTATATCTAAATTACGTCTGCATATGTCATAGATAGCCTCATTATCAACCATAAAGGCACAGTCAGAGTGTTCAAGGGTTGTGTGAGTGGTCAAGATGGAGTTGTATGGCTCAACAACAGCAGTTGAAATTTGAGGAGCTGGATAGACGGCAAATTCTAATTTTGATTTCTTTCCATAATCAACACTGAGACGTTCCATAAGCAGGGAAGTGAATCCTGATCCTGTGCCACCACCAAAACTGTGAAAGATGAGGAAACCTTGTAAACCAGTACACTGATCTGCCAGTTTACGAATTCTGTCAAGAACTAAGTCTACAATCTCTTTACCAATGGTGTAGTGACCTCTTGCGTAATTGTTTGCTGCATCTTCTTTACCAGATACCAATTGTTCAGGATGGAAGAGTTGTCTATATGTACCTGTTCTTATCTCATCTGAAACAGTATATATGAAAAAAATAAAGAAAATAGGCTACAGATAATGTCCTCACTCAAATATACATGTAAATGTACTTACTTGTTATCATACTTCTATGTTCACATCTGTAAAGGATCAATTTTCCATTTTTCTTAATTATTTGACAGATTTTATTTATAAGTATTCATGTAAAATCTGTATCATCAGTAAGAAATAACCTTAGTATGTGATCTTATCAGTAGTAATATATTTTTACCTTCATCAGGAACGCTAAAAGTTTAATATTTGAAGGGAATGCATAAATATGCAGCAATATTAGGAGCTATTTGACCAAAAGGGACCTAAAAATAATAATATTCATCTAAGGTCAACTTTGCACAAGAGATTTGGAACCTTAGTTTCTTGATAATTTCTCAGTTTATCAACAGGGAATTTTTGAAAAATATGTAATGAAACCATGTCAGTACCAAGGCACAGACTACTGATTTGATGATACCCTCAGAGACACTACAAGCGTCACAAAATCATGTACATGTACAAGGAAATAACCAATATTATCAAACCAGTAGCACTTTACAAGGATTGAATATTTTTTCTGGCCATTCCTATGTCAAAAATTTTTGTCCTAATCATTTTAAAAGAAAACAGTCTAGTCCTAATTATTAGTCAACTCACATTGATGGCCTGTCATTGATTTTTGTACTATAGTGCAACTTTGTCCCTACCAAATTTATACATGTATTGATTTATATTGTAGGCCCTTTTATTGGGATTTTTATTCTTAAGCACTTTTCAAAGGTGAACAAAATGTTTATATGTTAAATTTAGGTCGAGCAACAAACATTTCATACATTTCAGGACAAAATTATGTTGAGTAATAAATGAATCCTCATTTCCAAGGGACATAACCCAAACTCTGTAAGGACATTGATCTTCTAAATAAAGTCTCTAAAACCTTTAATCTAACCATATAAAAAAAAATTGTTTCCAGTAACCTCACCAACCGAACTCCAACTGAATCTTTTTATCTATAATCATAAAAAAGCTATTTCAAACCGGTTCTTGTGTTAGATTTTTTCTTATAATATAAAATTTACTTGATATAAAGGTTGGAAATGTTACATGAATCTTAAACATAATCTTCAAAATAATATTATCTAAAATTCCTACAGAAAATACATATTCTTCACTTAAGATTATTGTCTATTCTTATTATTAATATATTATGGAAGTTATTTAGAAGGATGTCAGTATACACTTTTATTCTTGATAAGTATAAACAATAAATATAAATCCTTCATTCACATTATGATTACACTTTCTAAGTTACATACATACATAAGAATGAAATAACTGAATATTTAGGTTTCGATACCAAATCAAAATTTATAACATTTTCTGAAACATATGACACCAGATATTCTTTAATAAATGGTTCCTTGAAAGAAAATGTCAAGAATTAAAATTCTTACTTCTACATATATATATATATAATAAATTAATTTCTGAGATAACTATCAGAAGAAAGTATAACATACCAACAACTGTAGTTTCCAGGTCAACAAATACTGCTCTTGGCACATGTTTGCCAGCTCCAGTTTCACAGAAAAAAGTGTTGAATGAGTCGTCTCCCCCTCCAACAGTTTTGTCAGAAGGCATCTGACCATCAGGTTGAATACCATGCTCCAAACAATACAATTCCCAGCAGGCATTTCCCATCTGAACTCCAGCCTGTCCTACATGAACACTGATGCATTCCCTCTGAAAATGTACAAGACAATTCCCCAATTACACAAGACATGCAAGAGTGGACACCTAGAAATGTCTTTTATGCATACTTTATAAATGACTGAATACTCGGAAGTTCTAAGGAATAAAGTCGTCATACAATTATCCCGAAATGTTGTCTACATGTAAATAAAAGAACAGAGTTCCAATGTCCCCCACATTGCACATATTTTATCTATCCAAGGTACAAAGGCAATAACTAAAAAAAGCACTTTTTTTTTGTTCTTTAAAACTTTTTATTAATATCTAAGAGAAATGAAGGCTTCAGAGCAAATGCAATGTGGTTTCCATTGTAATTAATATTTCCAAGGGGCATAACTCGTTAAAACTATTTGATCAGCGCTTATTTTAAAAAATGTCAAAGACATTGCTGATATAAACCTATAATATAAGTTTCATAAAATTCTGGCAATATTGTACACATGAGAGCGCTGACAATGCAATTTTCCATATAATTAATATTTCCAAGGGGCATAACTCTTTAAAAAAATAATTGATCGGCAGTGATTTTCTAACTCGATCAAGACATTGCTAATATCAACCTATGATATAAAAGTTTCATAAAAATCTGGCAAGAATTGTACACGTGAGAGCGCTAAAAAAACATGATGGACGCCAGGTATTTCTATGTCCACCGTAATGTGTTGCGTGGGGACAATAGGCCCAAGAACACAGTTATTTCGTAGTGCATTTCTTTTAGACAATAAATTCAAATTAAAAAAATCGCACCTGCTCTATCTCAAAAAGATTTTTACAGTGTAGTGTACTACTATTGATACAAATAATATCAAAATTATAGAAACTTCTACCAGCTCTAACTCAAAATATTGACAATTCTGTGTTAAGGGGGGCTAAAATTCAGTTTGACAGCTTCCGACATTCTAATTTTTGACCTTTTTTAACTGGACCAAATTACTACTTAACATAAAGATTCAGCACCCAAATTTTTTTAACATGTAATTTCATCCCCTTACTTAATATTTCATGCATAAAATTTCAAGAAATAAATTGGGAAAGTGTATCAAAAAAAAATGCAAGTTATACACTGTTCATACTAGGGACTATATTCGTAGACAACGAAAACCAAAGGACGATAACTGTGTCCTTGGACCTAATAGGATAGAAAGACTTGACCAATTTTAATAAAACTTTGCATGACCTAAGCTTAGGCAATTGTAAGATAGTTGGCCAAGTTTCATGGCCATAGGATATATATTATAGAAACTAGGGCCATTTTAATATTGAAATTTTGGATGTTTATTTTTGACGTTTAAATCATATATTTTCAACTGTCAAGATTTTGGCCTAAAAAATTTAAATATTGCAAAAATTTGCTTTTTAAATACTCTTGAATTTAATATAATAAGTATTAAAAGCAACAGAACACTCATTTGATTTATCAGATTTATTACAGTTATTCAAAAGTCAAATTTATATGAGCCTGTGCCTGAAAATAGAGATTTTCGAATTAAGGGAAGCCTTACATAAACATGCATTTTTTTCAACCAATTTGAAGTTTTTGAAGGTTTCTAACCATACATTATTCTTCCATATATATTAAATGTACTTTAAATGTAAAGAAAAGTTACAAAAAGCATACCACATGAGTATAAAATGGTCTTAGGCCATGTAAGACTGAGAATTATTTAGAGTCGATTTAGGCTGTAGCCAATATTTACATATAAAAATGCACACAGAGGCTATAAGGAAGTGAAATTTGTTACTTTTTGCTCATTTCTATGCTAAGATGTCATGATACAAGAAGTCTAATTGCAAAAGGACTCTTGAATTCAACTTTTTTTTGCAGACAGTACATACCTGCCAACCTTTGAAACCTTCAAAGAGGGAGATCTCCCTCTCAGCTATGACAGCTGAGGGGGAGATTTTGCGGCGAACTACATTTTCAAGTGAAATATTTGACATGTTTACTTATTCATCTACGAAACACTTATAAGAGTTATTAGTTATACTTTGTTTCTTTAAATATGGTTATATCCTACAGAGGTGTGTTGATTGTTTCTATCAACAACAAACAAATGGAAGTTTTTAACGACCTTGACTGGCTATACAGCCCTTGCACGGTTGGCTCGGTGCCCGAAGGCGTTTGTTGAGCGTTTAAATATTTTTGCAGTCGGACAGGATCAGTTGGAATTCGCCATTTAGGTAGGCCGCCATCTTGGATTTGGTGAGTTGTTTTGTTTTTGTTTTGTTGACTATTTTGTTGTTTACTTCACAACGGCTGCTTTCAGGGCCAGGTTGGTCAGCTTGGCAGCCCGCTTACCACGATGATGGAGTACTGGTCGATGAGTCTCGGACATAGTAATAACGATGACAGGAAGCATTATCAGGACCAAAGTTGTGAGACAGTGAAATGGTGGTCCATCATCTAACACCTAGGATACAGCCCTCGGACGTCACTCGGCATACCACTCCCCCATCCATAATGGGTTTTGGAGTGTATGTTGACGCGGGAATTAGCCCTACGCGGATTATAGCCTAACGTAGTCTGTACAGCGTTGGATTGGTTTCTGTCATCGAAAGTAGTAAGTCGTTGATCCATCTAACAGTAAACCCTCATCGAAGATAGCTGGTAAAGGAGAGCTGACCCAGCACGTCCGTTCAGTTGTAATGACTGAGATGTGATCAATTAAATTGGTTCAATACATATCTTATAAATTTCAACATTGAATAGAAGTATAGATCTTTTAAGATATTTTTAAAATATGATTATTTTTTTTGTCTTAAGGCATACAAAATCTTTTAATTGCCATCCTTTTATGATTTTTTGTTTAATTTGTATTTAGTTTATATTGTTTTATCAATTCACATTATTTTAATAAGGGTAACTTAAAACAGGATTAAACAGGGGAAGTAACCCGAAATTTCTTTGAAGTACACAAAGCTTGAAGCAAAAGTCGTTAATGATCGTAAATTAGTACTATGTTTGACACCCAAGCTGTCAAGTGAAGCCATTTAATTTCACATGGCCTGTGATTTACAGGTAAAAACAACCCTCATCAGTGACACAAAAACGTAATTATTGTTGACTTGTCATTCAAGGTTGAAATATCCAAAAGCGGGAGATTCTATACTCCCGCGCGGGAGGGTACCGGCAAGCGGGAGATTTCCCGAATTTTTTGCCATTTGAGCGGGAGTCTTCCGCTCAAAACAGGAGGGTTGGCAGGTATGACAGTATGGTCTGATGACCAGTTTTTCACTTTTCAATGGAAAACTTGCATGTAGTTTTAGTCTCATTTGGCATATATTTGAACCACTTACTATCCTAAAGAAGAAAATTATGGTAGCATATGAAATGAATAGGGTGTACTGATCATTGTAAAGTGTTTTTTTAACAGATTTAGAGAAATATTTGTGACGGACTACAGATTTTATGTACAAAGCTCTTCACATTTCACATACATAAAACAGGCCGTTTAACCAGGGACATAAATACAAATATTCTGCACTTTTTTTCTGTGATAATCTACTTTTCTCTAGATTCTGAGTTCACAAATGGTTAATTAAATTTGATTTAAGCATAGAAACACAAATATCAGGAACATAAAAAGCTGTCAGATAGAAAGTCAGCATGGCTCTTAGGCATAAAATGGAAACTGCTTTAAAATGCTTATTTTAGCCGTATAATGCCAAAATGGGACATTTTAACAGAATTTCTGTCAAACAATTGTAAATCCTTTACTTTTATTGAGTTTGACAAATTGAAACCAGAAAACCATTCAGGAAAGTTGCCAAAGTACAGAATCTACATTTACGGAAATCATCTCTTAGGCCCGAGAACACAGTTATTTCGTAGTGCATTTCTTTTAGACAATAAATTCAAATTAAATAAATCGCACCTCCTCTATCTCAAAAAGATTTTTACAGTGTAGTGTACTACTATTGATACAAATAATATCAAAATTATAGAAACTTCTACCAGCTCTAACTCAAAATATTGACAATTCTGTGTTAAGGGGGGCTAAAATTCAGTTTGACAGCTTCCGACATTCTAATTTTTGACCTTTTTTAACTGGACCAAATCACTACTTAACATAAAGATTCAGCACCCAAATTTTTTTAACATGTAATTTCATCCCCTTACTTAATATTTCATGCATAAAATATCAAGAAATAAATTGGGAAAGTGTATCAAAAAAAAATGCAAGTTATACACTGTTCACACTAGGGACTATATTCGTAGACAACGAAAACCAAAGGACGATAACTGTGTCCTTGGACCTAATAAAAAGACCCCATAAAGCCGGCAAATTCTATCTTTGTTAACCTGTCATTGCTAAAACAAATTTTTAGGATAATGCCTTTTAAAGCAACTGAATAATTTTATAGATTGATAATATAAACTTGTACAAGTATTGATTGTATGAGTACAATGAGAAGTTAACAAGAAACTACATTCTCAATGACCTTCCAGACAGACAATTTTTTTAAACCCAACTATCTATATTATGGCATGAATTTCTGATAAAACTAATGGTAAAATCAACATTGAACTGTTCAATCCCAACATGGAGACATATATCTGCATTCCGAAATTAGACAAATTTGATATATTTATTTTTTTCAGTGAATTGAGAAATACATGTTGGTTTGATAGATTTGTCGGAAACATGAAATGCATACTATTTACTTTTATATATCTAGGTCCAGCCATGCCTTAAAACTTAATATCTAGATGCACCAGTTTGTCTGTACTCAAGTAGATTTTGTGGTGTAAACACAGTTATATTTGTCAATTCCTTTTTAAGAACCTTAACAGATTTATTGCACTTTGTAATATTTTCCACAAAATCAAAAATAATTTATTTGGCTGAGTGGACCCAACCTGGTCAATTAATATTTTTGCAGATCCCCCTGGATCATACACTCAGTGATCTCATAACAAATTCTGATATCATTGGTCAAGTTTGCATGAATAATGCGACTTGAGTGGTTCAGATTTCTATGAATTACAGATCACGAAATTCATTTTCCTCCATCTGTCCATTATCCTGCCCTCAGGACAAATATTGAAATTTACATAGCTACATGAATAAATGCAAAATTATTGTAAATAGTTTGTCAAAATGAAAATTTGCTCTATAACCATAATTGAATATTATATACTGTAACCTTCACCAATCGAATACACCCAAAAAAAAATTTTGAAAATGAATCTATTTTTTTACTGTTACTTTTAGAACTCTGTGGTATTGAAACCTTATGATTAGAATCAATCGCAAACCAAAGTTTCCTTGGTCTTTTTTGTATTGCTAATACTAGTCTTACCATTTTCTATGAATTAACTCCTCTCCCTGCTGTCAATGAGCCGTTGAGAGTGTCTGTAATCAGAGCGGGAAAGTGTTGTAAAAAATACCGGAAATGGGAGGAGTCAACGGCGCTGGTGGTATAGACCTCCTTTTATCATTATCTGTGTACTCAGGAACATATATATTGTTAGATATACTGTTCCCAGGTGTACTATGATACGCGGATCTAGTCAAATTCTTGTATTGAAGGAGCTCCTGAAATATTTCAGAACTCTATATCTCGAATTTAGGATATTCATAAATCATTGAGGACCTCCACAAATAATCGGTAAAAATTGCTGTATTTCCGGAGGTCATAGACCTTATATATTTCAGAATTTCCATACTTAACCACTGCATAATCAGCGAAGGAGCCGGGGATGAAGCTGAAAATGATAGAGGACTCTGAATTACTCCTAGACTATTTGACTATAGAAAAGCGTTTTTTTTTGCTTGTCACTTTCAGAATACCACCCCCCCCCCTTTTTTTCACACACACTTTCCAGTCCACTCCCACGTTGCCGCTATTTTCGTCCATATTTCAATTTTAACAATTATAATTAGATACAGAGGCGGATCCGGGGGGGGGGGGGGGGTCCGGGGGTTGGAACCCCCCTTTTTTGACGATCAATGCATTTGAATGGGGACATATAGTTGGAACCCCCCTATATCCTGGGTTAGGAACCCCCCCTTTTATAAATGGCTGGATCTGCCCCTGAGATATGACAATATAAGCAACAAACATGAGACATTGTACAGCATATAATGTGACAAATAATATAATAGACATTAATAATAAAAATACATGTTTAACCCCGCCGCATTTTTGCGCCTGTCCAAAGTCAGGAACCTCTGGCCTTTGTTAGTTTTGTATATTTTTTTAAATTTTAGTTCATTTATATGTTTTGGAGTTTAGTGTGACGTCCATTTTCACTGAACTAGTACACAATTTTATTAAGGGGCCAGCTGAGGACCACCTCCGGGTGCGGGATTTTCTCGCTGCGTTGAAGACCCATTGGTGGACTTCGGCTGTTGTCTTCTCTTTGGTCGGGTTGTTGTCTCTTTGAAATATTCCCCATTTCCATTCTCAATTTTATTATAAGTACACTTGAATATTTTTTCCCATTATTATTTCTATGCCCAGTAGTGCACCTAATGTTCACATCAGCACAATTATCATTTAAGCATCCATTAGTAGTTAAATATTTGATTTCAATAAATTAATTTATGACCTGCATGTACGTGTCGCTTAGAACACGACCAAATGTTCAATATTAATCATCCGTGTAATGTGCTCTATGGGATGTTTACAAACTTACAACGGAGGAAATTTCTTGGCATGAAATATAGTTTGTTCATCTTCAGGAGACACCAAGGGACGAGGCTTAAGGATAGCTGCAACAGCAATCTTCCTCGTGTCAAAAGCAGATGAACAAGTAAACCCTATAACACAACCAAAAAAAAAATAAGAATAAACTTAAATTATTATCTGTAAAGATTGATATTTCTTCATCTGCAGGATACACCAAGGGACGGTACTCTCGGATATTATCATAGGCAGTAACAGCAATCCTCCCCTTGTCAGAAGCAGATGAACAAAATAAATAGAGAAATTGAAATCTGGTCAATTTACAAATAAATTAATAAATAACAACAATGGCTAATTATGTGAAAAATGTCATATCAATCTGCTATTTGCAGTAATATTATTGAAATTAGAGTTACAATGATTGTGCATTTTATTTTAAATCGTAAATCATCAGTACGAATGTTTGGAGTATGTTTTTTTTCTTTGTTTCTTTTTGTGATCCGTGTTAATTTATATGCCATCTGCGGGCCCTTTAAAAATGAATTATTCATAATTCATTTCAGTCAAAGGAGTTGTTGGTACACACGCCAATAACACGGCAATATAAGTATGCAAAAAATCTAAAAACATCAACAGGTCAACATACATTTTTCAACAATAGTTAAGAGTCAATACTAATGAAAAAGAATACTTTGTCAAAATCAATGGACCCACAAGAGGATGTATCACGCGGTGTAAGAAATGGGGAGAAAGATAGCACTAAATTTTCTCCTTGACAACATTAATGTACGTTTCGGCAAAAAAGTTTATTGACAGATTGTAGGTATTCCTATGGGCACCAAATGTGCCCCGTTAATAGCCGACTTGTTCCTTTACTGAACAACACTTACCGTTATCTTGATGATATTTTTTCGTTAAATAATCAAGAATTCTCTAACTATACTGCTGAAATTTACCCAAAGGAACTTACTTTAAATAAATCTAATATCAACAGCAATAACTGTCCTTTCCTAGATTTAGATATTTCAGTATTGCACCAGAAATTCTACACAAAAATTTACGACAAAAGGGATAATTTTTCTTTCCCTATTGTTAATTTTCCCTTTTTGGACGGTGATGTTCCTTTGGCACCGTCTTACGGTGTTTATATATCCCAACTCGTTCGCTATGCTCGTGTTAGTAGTGACGTTTTGGATCTCAATGAGCGTAATCTATGTATTACTAGTAAATCATTAAGTCAGGGATTTCGTTACTACAAATTACTTAAAACCTTTACTAAATTCTTTGATAGATACAAACATTTGGTCTGCAAGTTTGGCTGTACCTTGGTAGAAAACTTATTTCAAACGGAATAGCGCATCCTAAATTTTACGGTGATGTTGTAAACCGAGCCCGGAAATTTAGATACGATCCGGGTAAACTAATCAATCCTTTAAATAAACTCATTCTAAAAGGTTACATATTCAACACTGTAATTAAATCTTTGAATATTGTTTTTATTGGTGTAAATATTGATTCTGTTATCAGTGAATTAAAACCATACTAAATATTACACATATGTACTTTCACGGTACTACAATCTGTCGATACGTATAGTTTAGCATTGCACAAGGTCATGTTTTTCTCTGACTGTTAATGACGTCTTTACACTAAATCCATTGGATGTTGGATGTGTACTGATTGATATTTTAGTCTTAGATACATGATTTTTTTCATTAGTTGTTATTGGCTTTGAACTAGCTGTCAGTTACTGCGAGTACTCTCAGATCTGTACTTAGTGTCATTTTGTTTTGGGGATGTATAAGTACCCGTCCACGTCCACTTTGTGTTTTTTGTTAGATGTATTTCTGTGTGTATCCATCTGATGAGTTAAGCCTTTTTCAACTGATTTTTATAGTTTGTTCTTATGTTGTACTGTTACACCACTGTCCCAGGTTAGGGGAGAGTTGAGCGCTCACAAACATGTTCAACCCCGCCACATTCTTTATGTACCTGTCCCAAGTCAGGAGCCTGTAGTTAATCGGTTGTTGTTGGTTCATGTCTGTCATATTTGTTTTTCGTAAACTGTTTTATTATAAATTAGGCCGTTAGTTTTCTCAATTGAATTGTTGCATATTTTTCATGTCGGGGCCTTTTATAGCCGACATACGGTATGGGTTTTTCTCATTGTTGAAGGCCGTATGGTTGCCTATATATATAAATCGCATTCGGTGATATCACTAATGAGGGAAACCTAAGAGGATTTTGGTTACGACAAATGGGACAAGTCCGTAATCATCTGTGACACAAATATTCCATAACAGTCAAACGATACATGATGGCGTCCATAAAACTTTCATAGAAATTACTTCACTTTTATAGCCACAACGAATCTCAGATTCAATAATGTCCATGTAAGCATCAACCCCTTTCAAACAATTCATGATTTGAAACCCAAGCCCTAAAAATCGTATCAATCTTATGGAAGATTTATACTTAGGTACTGATGAAATGTTGCTATATAAAATGGAAAGTTCAAAATCGGAAAATGAAAAATATTTATTTGTCGTAAATTCATATTTGCCAAATTGTGATCAGATCCTCGTGTCAATTTCTAGATGTAAGTCAATACATGATCAAACCTAAACGTGTCTGTGATATCCTTTATTGCAAGTTCAATGGGATATATGTGATCAAGATAGCGGCAAGTGTAGTTAAAGAGTTATTGCATTTTTCTTTAGAACTTGAGCCCCGTTATGAAGTCTATATATTTGTACCAATAGGAATGTCGACTGTCAATTAAAAGTGCTACCTTGTATGATATGGGATTTACAAATGTATTATCTCCTACTTTTGATACTTTGAGATTTCTAATTTTGTTTGTTTTCAGTGTACCTACTTGTGAGAGTTTCTGGAGTAGCCTTTCTTAGTTACCTTGTTAGTTTAATCTTGACTT
Organism: Mytilus californianus; assembly: GCF_021869535.1. Classification (NCBI taxonomy): domain Eukaryota; kingdom Metazoa; phylum Mollusca; class Bivalvia; order Mytilida; family Mytilidae; genus Mytilus; species Mytilus californianus. The sequence goes on from NW_026262581.1 coordinate 5,007,578, forward strand.
TCAAAGGGAGATAACTAGCCCGATTATCAATATTTCTGTACTGTTACGATATTACTTTGAAATTAATATTTCAGAAATTTTTACTGACGCAATGTTTACAGGTTATTACGCAAAAGACCCAGGTGTTACCATGCAATTTTGATATCCGTTTTTTTGTGTTGATTACTCTAGATTCCAAGTAATTTGCTTCGAGCATTATTGATGAAAAATAAGTCTCAAAAAGGCGCATATGTTCAACAGTTGCATTAAATAAGCATTGGTATCTTGTAATTTTGAATCATTACACAGAAGATACAAGGCTGCAAGATAAGGCTTGAAAGTCGGTCTAAATCGCAAACTAATGTGTATAATGCTGTAAACCACAGGTCTATGGTTATAAACATAACAGCCTGATCACATATTCCTTTTTTACATATAATACTGATTTGTTGAATTTTTAATTCCCGTCGAAAATTTACAATCATCATGCGAGATATTTTCCTGCTTAAGTTGGCTTCACCAGTTCGGTGATTGCACATGAAGTTTTGGATTACCAATAATTAGTTTCTTTAGTCATTTCAGAATATTTTTTGTAGTTGAAAAAAAAATAGAGCCTGCGAAACTGAGCACCTCTTGCAGCCACAAATGCCTGGTGACCTCTACCTTTGATCTTAAACCTTCTGCTCTCCTTTTGCGAAAACATTGTGAAAACCATGTTTATTTTAACAAAAAAAATACGGACGGAATTAACTAGTATTACACTCATATTTTGCAACTCTATCCGGTAAAATTTATTGTTCATTTATAGGGTTCGTGTTTTCGTCATCATATTCATCATACCACAATACAGGAATTACCAAAAGCATTGTACAGTACAACAACCTTCACCAACACCCTGCTCCTCCGGACAAAAATAGACACAAAACCAAAGATAAACAACAACAAACAACTTACGGTCCATATAGCCTGACTTGGTACAGGCATACAATGTGATGACAATTCTATGTACAAAGGGGTAAATTATGTACCAAACGTTATATAAGATTAAACCTCTTTCATCTTTATTTTTCTAAACATGTTCATTAAATATCGACCAAAGGTTTTGCCATTTTCATATTCGTTTTATTTACTGTCTTATCCTGTTTCTTCGTTGTTGTGCGCTTTCTGCATATAGTATAACAAAGAACAGGAAGCTGTATAAAATCATATATGGAAAAAATCCGTTTGCTATTATCATTATGGAAAAAGTATATCCACACCAAATCAATGCCATTACAGACCGACTTCGGCATTCAAATATTCCGAACAAAGTTTCTTGGATTTCATAGATCCAATTTCGGAAGACCTCTACAAACCCTACAAACATCGGTCTGCGCTGCTGTCGATTCCAGACAACAAGGCGATCCAAGTTGTCCATCAGATCACTGTTTGAAGAAGTGTCCGAAAAAGAGTCCGATTGCTCGGAAAAATCATCAGCATTAATTCTTCCATTGAGAGATTCATCACTTCCATCGAACCTAGGAAATGAAATGGCATCGACCCGACAAGGAAGCCGACTATCCTCTTCGACAGAAACATCCAGATCTCCTTCCATATCGCTTACTCGTTCTGATATTGAGTCATCGCTTTGTGTGGCAATAGACCGAACAGCAACATAACCTTCATCCTGAAACTAACAAATCAAAATCTTAGTAATTCTCCCCAAAATTATTTTTGGACCCAAGAAAACGTGAAATATTGATTGATCAAGTTTTGGCTATTTATATATAGCCATCTTAGGTAAGAAATCAATACAAGATTTCAAGAGTATTCTAAGAGGTCCAACAAGCTATTCTCAAAGCCAACAGCCAAAACACCTTTTATGCAAGTATAAATAAGCTTTACCAAAAAGCTTGCCTAATCTCAGCAACATTCAAAGTGGATATATCTTAAAATATTTACTGTGCATCTTTTAAAATAATAGTTACCTTGGCTTATATAAGACATCTAATAATTGAAAATATATAAATAATTATTATCTGTGGCATGACCATAATAATTTCACCGAAAGGTAAGGGTAAAAAACTGTTTGGTATTTTTTTCTTATGCCATTTTGTGGGGGGGGGGGGGGGTTACTTCCTCGTGGCTCCGTACTTTAATTTTAATTACATTGGTCAATTAGATCAAAGAAGCCTTTTGTAGCCGCAAATCCAGGATCTGTCGCTGTATAATCTGGAATCTTTATTATATTACGGACTCCTGAAGGTCGAGCAATTTGGGAAATTAGTATACGTACGTTTTGATGCACAATATATTCTACTTAGGATTGAGTGCTTCTTGTAGCAATTTTGATATGGTGAATAAGTGGTGACTGAAGGACATTTTATTTGAAGAGTCGAGATAAATTATCAACGGGTTAGGGTTAACAACTTAGGTTTTTTTTGGGGGGGCGCTCACAAACATGTTTACGATCGCCACATTCTTTTATATGTGCCTGTTCAAAGTCAGGAGACTGTAGTTGGTCCATGTCCATTATATATGTTTTTCGTGAATCGTATTGATATAAATTAGGCCGTTAGTTTAATCGTTTGAATGGTTTTACATTTTCGTGTTGGGGCCTTTTGTAGCTGACGATACGCTAAGGATTCTTCTCATCATTAAAGGCCGTACGGTGATCTATAATTGCTTATATCCACGTCAATTCTGGTAGATATAGACTAATTAATTAATTCATTGACAATCATACCTAATCTCATTATTTTTATATTAAAATGTTTGTTGGTATGACAATTAAAATAATACCGGGGAATATCAAAATAATAAGTTCATTCACGAAGGTTAAAGAATTTATTATGTCTGGCCCTTTTAAATATTTAATAGTGCATACCTGTATGGAAAAAAGATACTCGAAGACATGTTATATATGTTGAACTACAATATAACCAAAATAAACAGACTTGCTTAATATAATCAACTATCCGATGGAGGGCAAGTCAACTCTATTTGCAAATTAAGGCGAAGCATAAATAATTTGGCGGTTTTCGAACTTTAATGAAATGATCATTGCTCTATTATAAAACATATAAGTTTAAATAAATGTTGTGGGCAGGTTTCAAAACAAATTTAAAGTGAAGAAAATGTATTTTTGGTCAGGTTTAAAACAAAATAGAATGCTTTTACAGTATCTTTACGCGCATTCTATACATTCATAGATTTGCTTCACAAAGTTTTAATTGATCTTTAGGAGTATAATTGTTACGTACATCGTTCTTTGATATTCAGAGGCAGTTCAACAAGAACTAATTGCATACGACATTTCAAAAAAATCCGATGAAATAATTTGACTCTCGGCTTGGAAATTAAAACGAAGAGAGAATTATCTTGTTTTCTAATTGTTTTTTTGTAACCTTTATATCTATCTATTTCTGCCCGTTCCATGGACATGACTAATTCTAATTCCCAATAGAATGTGATCTTTTTTTTTCTTTGTGACTCCTTTGATTTATATTTGTTGCAAATATGACTACATTTGTAACGCTTATTTGTCCTACCTTTTTATCTTGTTCACGCCAGTTTTCAACAAAATCTTGAATGGAGTAATTGACGTACATTCGCCTGTTCAGAACTGATGAAACTAGTGTCCTTTTTCGACATGTCGGACAAGAGAACTTCAATCTTGCGAATGGACATTGAGGAAATTGTTCTTTTGTCAGTCTGGCAAGATTTTTAAGGCAGCTGAAATTATAAAGACAATTTGTTTTGTGCATACTGATGGGACTCGAAACAAATTTTTCTATTTTACATCGTGACAATCCGAACCTGACAAGCAAGTTTATTGTGGAATTTTCACGCTTGCGCGATTTCTTATTTTATATCTTCGTTTCATATATTTGTTATAATGAGCATTTATTCGTTTGTAGAATCTTGTAGTATTGGGCTATTCTTACCTTGTACAAAAGCTGTGTCCACATTGCAGTGTATGTGGTCGACGGTACACACCAAGACAAATGCTGCATCGAAGAAGCTTACTCCAAGACGTAAAAGAACTATTTGCGTCTACGATTTCCATAATACAAAAGTGCAAATCCAGCCATATATTATACCTTTACTTGACAAGTTTGGTGAAGTCTTGACCGGCGCCATGGTAAAAGCACAACTATTAGTGACGTCTGTGTGCTTTTTTGGAATTGTGACGCTGTATATAGTTGCTGTTTTCTGATTTTCCCGCAACAACAGAAGAATTACTAGTTGCTGGTGGATGTAGTAAAGCATAGAATAAATGATGGGAAGCAGGAGCCCTAGTCCAAAGAAAGTGACATTTGCTGATGAACAACCGAGACACAGTCATTCTCCTATTCCCTTGATACGCGACAACATGTCGTTCCTTCATAGGCGATTGGTAGAAATGATGGAGGAAGCTAGACAGCTCCGTGATGAAACTTCGTCGTTGGTGGGGGATTATTTAGATTTAGAGAAAAAATTCAGGAGTCTTAGACTAGTGAGCAAAGATACTATGAAAGAGGTAGAACAGCACAATCAGAACCTTGACGAAGTGATTTATCTCAACAAAGTAATAAGACATCTAAAGGATGCTGACAGTAACATGCAATATGTGCCTTGTGTAGTGTATAAGAATGATACATCTCGATAGAGATAACAGTGAGCCATATACAAGCAGCAAAGAGTACATCTATGGGGCATTATTTCACATACGGTAACGTTCGGATAAAAAGTGTTGGCAAACACTATCAGTGTAATTTAGATGAAGAGTTTGCAACTGTTAAAATATGAAAGTGTTTTATTGTTACTTATACTTATCATTTTGCTTTTGCTTTCAATAATTTTGTTTCAAGATCTATTGTTCATTTTATATTTTGTATTTCCAATGTATTTTCAATGTAATAAATCAATGTTTAAGTGTTTTGTTATTCTTTTTTTTTATTTAATCTATTGCTTAATTATAGATCTATTTGCATAAGTCAATTTTCGCCAATATCAGTCATTATACGGACGCAGGCGAAAGACTGTGTTTCCAGTAGTTCAAAAAACGGATTCTTATGAAATCGTGTGCCTTCTTTTACTTTTTAGGGATCTTAACCAAAGTAGATCTATACTAGATTAAGCATAACCGTAACCTATACCTAACCCTGACCCTTACAGTAAAAGAAGTTAAAAAAAATTGCATGCGATCAGCGCAAGTGGTATTCAATATTTTATCGATATTTATGTGCATTTGATACAAGTTCCCAGATTCATAATTTATTTATTTTCGTCTTTTGAAGAAAAAAACGATACATATATAATTTCTTTCCGCATTAAAATGAACTTGCATGTGACTAATTGCGCGTAAAAAAGCAAAGGCAAATTTTCTCTTTATTTATTTCAAAATCAGGGTCATTTGCACACGTCTACGAATCATTGTTTCTAAACATTATTCAAACCAGATTACAAATGCTTATAGACCTTTCAAAAACACAACTGATCAAACATTGAAAAGGAATGTCGTGATATAGCAATTCATTTTAGAATATAAAAAAAGATAGAGAGGACACCAATTTGTACACATTTTCCACCAGAATACTTTATAACTATACACGAGTTGTCTCGTAGAGAGTCGACATAATAATGCAATTCAATATCTGCGATACATTTCAAAACAGGAATTAGAATGAAATAAAATTTTATGAAAGAAATGTATATTTTTACAGCAGTTTAACCTTCATTACAAATTTTGTTTTATTAAACAACAAAACGATTTGAAAACAGATGTGTATCAGTCAATGCTGACAGTTATAAGTCAGAGAAACCATGGTTATCTATTAGTTGAAATTTGGCTTTGAACAAGCTTCCATTATCTGCGAGTACTCTTAGTTCGGTAATGTGTCTTTGTGTAGCTGCATGCCTTTTTTGGGGTGCTTGATAAAGATCGAATGAGTCAAGCCAACTAATTTTTGATGTTGGTCCTTATGTTGTGCTGTAACAACAATTTCTCGGGAAAGGGCAGGTTGTGCGCTCAATTTTTCCTCACCACCTTCTTTATGTGCCTGTTCTTAGCCAGGAGCTTTAAATCCAGTAGGTGTCGTTGGTTGTTGTCTGTCATTATTATTTTTCGTTTTGTGTTAGTATAAATCATGACGTAATTTTTTTGGAGCTGTTTCTCATTAAGCTTTATGAAAAAGTATGATGATATCAAAAGGGTCCATTTGATATACAAGCGAAGAATGAAGGACCACAACATGACCAATCAAATAACAAGAAATGAATTCTGATGCACCAAACGGAAGGGTAATTTCCGCTCCTATGGTAACCTAATATACAGATATGCCTTTAAAGGTCAAATGAGTTATGAAGTGCTTTTCCTGTACTGATTTTTTATTGTATGTTCTTTCGTGTACCTTTTCTTTGTCCTGTGATCGAAATAAAAAGGAAGAAGTTTTTAGACCCCAAAAACTGTCTTATCCTGCATAAAGTTCATATGCCTTTCCAAAGTGTCAGGAACCTGTCAGTTGTGGACTTGTGTCATATTTCAATGTTTGTTATTTGTAGAGTACAGTGTTGATGTGGTGATGACAGATCTTTGATAGTCTCTTTTTAATCCATTTACAGCTGTTTAGACTCGAGTTTGACATATTACAAAGACACTTGGTTGTTGTATGTTGACCTCTAGATGATTTTTTTATTATGTGTGTCTTTTTTTTTTAACTATTTGCCACTGGACATTTATCAAACATCAATACATCAATCAATCAGTCGTTTTTGAATTAAGGATTTTTTTATAGCTAATGTAAGTCCGCCAATATGGAGAGGTAGCAAGTACCAGAATACCACGAGATTCTCTGAACATGATTGCATATTAGCATTAAGAGAAATGTTAAATAGAATTGCACTTGTATGCAAACAAGATGAAATCACAGGAACGTCACATCATGTACTCGAGCGGTCCAAAATTTGTTGGTTTAGTATTTTAAACAAATATTTTACGAAAAGATTTTCTCGGGTTTAATTTCAAAATAGATGGAAACACAAAAGTTTTATATAAAATGTATTAAATGTCGATTCATATTTTGCCATACTTTTACAGGAGGAATGGCTAATGTCCCATTAGTTTGTTTAACTCTGAGTCGAACTAGAAAACTGAGATTTGGATATCATAAAAGTTCTCTAAAGAGACTGAAATTTATCAATAGTTTTGCATACTAGTACATCAGTCAAATAAAAATGTTATTCAGCGTTGCATATATTAAAGACACTTATTTGGATACTATATTGTAACTGTTTTTGCATCGGAGGAAATAATTAACCAACATTAATAAATGTATATCAGAAAGACTATACACAGTTTTACATTCAATAGAATGTCTTCCTTGTACATTGTTTGATGAATCCTCAAATTTTGCCAAAATCAATAACACTTGCTGTTTTGAGGTATCTTAATGCATTCATAATGCACATATAAAGCTTTAATACTGTGAATTTGATTAAATATTGAAAGATTTTTTTTAAATGGACCAGGTGGGGAAAAATTAAGGAGAAATTCGATGTATCTCAAAGACAAGGGAAGGTCAGCGTATAATTGGAAATATTCTGAAAAAATGAGTCTATCATATTCTTGTTTTTATTTTGAATTCTGATGCACCAAACGGAAGGGTAATTTCCGCTCCTATGGTAACCTAATATACAGATATGCCTTTAAAGGTCAAATGAGTTATGAAGTGCTTTTCCTGTACTGATTTTTTATTGTATGTTCTTTCGTGTACCTTTTCTTTGTCCTGTGATCGAAATAAAAAGGAAGAAGTTTTTAGACCCCAAAAACTGTCTTATCCTGCATAAAGTTCATATGCCTTTCCAAAGTGTCAGGAACCTGTCAGTTGTGGACTTGTGTCATATTTCAATGTTTGTTATTTGTAGAGTACAGTGTTGATGTGGTGATGACAGATCTTTGATAGTCTCTTTTTAATCCATTTACAGCTGTTTAGACTCGAGTTTGACATATTACAAAGACACTTGGTTGTTGTATGTTGACCTCTAGATGATTTTTTTATTATGTGTGTCTTTTTTTTTTAACTATTTGCCACTGGACATTTATCAAACATCAATACATCAATCAATCAGTCGTTTTTGAATTAAGGATTTTTTTATAGCTAATGTAAGTCCGCCAATATGGAGAGGTAGCAAGTACCAGAATACCACGAGATTCTCTGAACATGATTGCATATTAGCATAAAATTATGTATGCAGTCAACTATCTTTTGATTCTTTTCTTTTAAGTTCAGTTATGTGTTATTTATTCATCACTCAAATTTAAAATTTAAATATACTTCCATCCTTGACCTAGATCTAGTTAAGGATTTACGTGCTTATATTTGATATAATTTGGCTAATAGTACTAGTAGCACAATGGTTTAGCGAAACACCAATTAGGAAATTAAGAGAAATGTTAAATAGAATTGCACTTGTATGCAAACAAGATGAAATCACAGGAACGTCACATCATGTACTCGAGCGGTCCAAAATTTGTTGGTTTAGTATTTTAAACAAATATTTTACGAAAAGATTTTCTCGGGTTTAATTTCAAAATAGATGGAAACACAAAAGTTTTATATAAAATGTATTAAATGTCGATTCATATTTTGCCATACTTTTACAGGAGGAATGGCTAATGTCCCATTAGTTTGTTTAACTCTGAGTCGAACTAGAAAACTGAGATTTGGATATCATAAAAGTTCTCTAAAGAGACTGAAATTTATCAATAGTTTTGCATACTAGTACATCAGTCAAATAAAAATGTTATTCAGCGTTGCATATATTAAAGACACTTATTTGGATACTATATTGTAACTGTTTTTGCATCGGAGGAAATAATTAACCAACATTAATAAATGTATATCAGAAAGACTATACACAGTTTTACATTCAATAGAATGTCTTCCTTGTACATTGTTTGATGAATCCTCAAATTTTGCCAAAATCAATAACACTTGCTGTTTTGAGGTATCTTTATGCATTCATAATGCACATATAAAGCTTTAATACTGTGAATTTGATTAAATATTGAAAGATTTTTTTTAAATGGACCAGGTGGGGAAAAATTAAGGAGAAATTCGATGTATCTCAAAGACAAGGGAAGGTCAGCGTATAATTGGAAATATTCTGAAAAAATGAGTCTATCATATTCTTGTTTTTATTTTGCCATGTAAAGTAAATTTGAACATTTGTAAATGTTCTCAATGAAGAAAACCTTTAGCCTTAAGTTTCTTGCAATATATTACTCAGTATAATGCATATAGCACATATACAGATTTCGTTGGTTTGTTGACTTAAAATTAAAAAAAAAAATCGTTCAACTATCACACTTGACCATTGAATTCTATAAATTGATATGTGAATACTTTTAATTATCTCTTTGTTTCTTTTCCTCTATGTAGGGATTAAAAACCTATGATCAGATGCTGTCTTTTTCCGATGATGTTTTCAGTAATCTCTATGAGTAAACAATTCTTGAGTCAAACCTTTAATTTAAGAAGTCACCAATTCAATCAACAATGTTTTTGGCATAACAGACCATGGTTACTATACTGTGTATTTAAAACTTGTGACAAGATATGTAAACATTTCAATAGGTTGTCCAATCACAACAGTAGTCCTTTGTTGAAGATTTAGTATAAATAAAGTAATTTAAATAGTTCTACAAATTGTGCGGTCCTACAGAAGACAACTATGAAACTCTTACTTAGTTTGTGTCTGTTGGTGGTACTTATACAATACGTTCACGGGTAAGTCTACACATATGACTAGTTCATTGGAAGCCATACAATTTAACAGTGTCTGAATCTGCAGCAAGTGACAATTCTTCGTGTGTATTGGTGGAGTTTTATGCAATTTCTATTTTGAATCTACCATTCTTTGTTTTGAAAAGCAGAGAGTGACTAGAACTGACAATTGGTTCATTTATGACAAATTATATGAAGTGAAGTACCTAGAAATTATCATAATAGATTTTTTATTACAGCCAATTGTGTTAGCGAAGTAGTTTTTTTTCAAAGAAAGTTCTGACGACTTTCTTTGACAATGTCCATTGTTATTATAGTCAAATCATATTTGATACAAGTTTTTACATTGATGACTGATTCCATATTCCAATTTTATATTGATTGCAACAATGCAATAAGCATAACTTGTATTCATTTTGATGGACAAGATATCTAAACCCTTTCTAGTTTGAATTTTGTCCCTATCTATTAAAGTGCTACATTTGGCATTTTTGGGGAATGGTTGGCATTATTATTAGGGGTTAGTTATTTACTTTAAAACTCCACGTGATTGTACAGTAGACGGCAAATGTCAGAGTTTAGTTTAATTTTTAAGCGATTATCACAACTTAGTAACTCGTTATCACGACTAAGCTAAATTGTTTTAAAGAGTTACTAAGTTTTGATAACAAGTTAGCCAAGTCGAAAATAATACTACACCCTGACATTAACCGGCTTCCATATGATTGTTATATGCCAATCATGGAATTCTTGAATTTCTATATACTAGTCATATAATTATTACATTAACCTATAGCTGTACAATGCAACCTATGGGAATGCAACAAGAGTATAAATCCCAATAACTGAAAATTATACCATAGCTATCTATGGTATAATTTTCACAATTATACCATGGTTTTGTTGGATATGGTCTTCGAAAAGAAAAAGAAAGGTAGGGAGACCTGGCGTTGGTCTCTTGAATTTTTTGACACAAGAACAACAGAGTCAGTGCGGGGCCACTAAGCTAAACTGCCCACTTTGCACCAGCCGATTTAAATGAATGCCTAGGGTGGGAATCGAACCCACGTACACTCCGTTGTCCTATATTTGAAAATAAACAAAAATTCCCTCTCAAAACAACGAAACGAACAGTTTAAAAAATATATATAATCTATATTACTTGAAAATATCAGCTGATTTTCAGTTATTGAAATATACACTTAGATTGTATCATCATAGGTTCCATTGTACAGCTACGTGTCTAGATTTAAATTTGCCGAGGCTTTTTTTTTAAGAGGGATGGAAAAAATGGCACGCCCCTTTTAAGCAGCTTCATATATATGATAAATACATTAGACTTTTTATAACAATAATGTTGGACCGTTAAAATTAGATAGCAACTGGTTACTCAAAATGCTCAACTTTTTGTATAATAACAGGGGCGGATCCAGCCATTTTTAAAAAGGGGGGGGTCCCAACCGAGGATAAAAGGGGGGGTTCCAACTATATGTCCCCATTCAAATGCATTGATCGTCCAAAAAAAAGGGGGGGGGGGTTCCAACCCCCCCTCTGGATTCGCCACTGAATTACCTATAATCAACATGTGCATGATTATAATCGTGATAATTTTGAAATCCCTTTTAATTAATGTATGACTTTAAAAGCTCTGGTGAAATTAATTTCCTCGTTATTAAAAATTAAGGTTTATAACCCCTTCTGTAGCCATGTGAATTACGAAATTTTCAAACTGCAATAGTCTCAAAACAGCAAAGATAATGAATAATAGAGATGGGTCATATTGTACATATACTAAGGGGTAACTTCGTGCAAAGCATTATTATTTATTGTTTCATTGCATTTAATAGAAAAAGAGGATTTTGTGGAAAATAAAACCAAGATTTTTGTAAAAAATCCACAGACTTTAATACAGAGATTTTTGATATAAAATTTTAATCATAGATTACTCACTTGTTTTTCTATGATGTTCTAGCGTTAATTGTTTACAAAAAGTCCTCAACAATCTTTAAATTAAAAAAAAAACTCGTGCAGAGTCAATAAAGTCGGGCGCACCCTAGAAGGTGTACTTGAATTGGTCCATATTTATATTTGTTTTAACCAATATCTAAATTTATCAACTTGTTTTAAGGAAATCATTGCTAGCACTCCATGCAATAATCCTCTTTCTATCAAGCACCGAATTGCCAAATATGAGAGTACAAGTGGAAAGACTGGATTTTCTATAACATTTCCATATGTTTAGCATTGAATCAACACAAGGGTACATAATCCTTAATAATAAAAACAATTTAACATTTCGAACGTTGAGATGAAATAAATAATAAACAGCTGCGCCATGAGCGCATGATACGCCCGTCGTCTTGTGTGTGAATTTTTATGCAATAAGCATAAATAGTTTCTGACATACGGCGTGACATGCGAAAACCCCCTTTTTTTTTTACAAAAAACTCAATATCTCTAAAATAAAATTTTGAATCAAAACCAAAAAGTATACAGATCTTTAGATTAATATAACCAAGAAGTGTGTAAAATTTTAAGCAATAATCATAAATCGTTTTTGAGATACGGCGCGACATGTGAAAACCCCCCCTTTTAAAAAAAAAAAATCAATATCTCAAAAATAAAATTTTGAATCAAAACCAAAAAGTATACAGATCTTTAGATTAATATAACTAAGAAGTGTGTAAAATTTTAAGCAATAATCATAAATCGTTTTAGAGATACGGCGCGACATGTGAAAAACCCCTCCCCTTTTTTTACAAAATACTCAATAACTCAAAAATAAAATTTTGAATCATCACCAAAAAGTATACAGATCTTAACGTTAATATAACTAAGAAGTGTGTAAAGTTTTAAGCAATAATCATAAATTGTTTTTGAGATACGGCGCGACATGTGAAAAAAAGCACACCTGTTTTAGTTACTAAGTCCCGTAACTCAAAAAAGTTTTAATCTTATTTTCACCAAAAAGTATACAGATCGTTTGACCATCATAAGAAACAACTATGTTAAGTTTCATGAAATTTGGATAAGTCATTCTCAAGTTACGGTGCGACATGTTTACGCCGGACAGACAGATGGACAGACAGACAGACGGACAGACAGACGGACAGACAGACAGACAGACGGACAGACGCCGGACATTTGTATAACATAATACGTCCCGTCAAAAATTTGACGGGCGTATAAAAACTAACCCTAAATCTGGGATTCAAGAGAGCTTCCAAATATCAGAAAATCTGTGACTTATCTTGCGTCCATATCCAGAAAATCTAATTCCTTCGCCATGTTTTCGTCTAGATCTGTAACGTTATCCGCCACCAATGTAATTGTGCATCCTTCGGTGTCGAAAATTCAGGTCTAACTGATATTCCCGCGGTTTCAGAATCCCGTGCTTATTTAAGAAAGTAGGCGGAGCTTTGTGTGTAAGGCCAGAAAAGGGTTATTTAGCTGATTTTTATCAAAATTATTTTTAAATTAAACATACAAAAAAAAATGAAGTATAAAATTTTAAACATGAAAAGATGCTATAGGTTAAAACAGATATTTCATATCTTTTGGATAGTTTTGTGGCGTTTCGTAAATTATACCATAGTTTTTGTTGAAACCCCCGGCAACCTCACTCGACCTTCGGTCTCGTGAGGTTAAGGCCGGGGCTTTCAACAAAAAGCTATGGTATAATTTACGAAACACCACAAAACTATCCAAAAGATATGAAATATCTATAACATGTAGTAATGCAGAGCATTTTGCCCATATGTAATACATAATTTTATTATTCGTGAATTTTACAGAGGATGTCAGACGTGTTACATGACAGAAGAATACGTGTCAAATTACTTTTCAAGCTGTGGTCTGTTTGGATGGAGTAGATGTGCACGTACAAGGTAAGGTTCTTTCCTTCCATCACGCATGTTTAACAAATATTATGTAGGCATTTAATTTTTTTTAAATAGATGGAATAGAAAATTCTCGTTTATCGACATATCAGATGATTTTCAAAGGTGAATGTTTTCCTTTTTTTGTTAAGTTGCTTGTTTGTTTTTGTTCTTTGTTAGTTTTTTGTTTGTTTTTGTTTTTGTTTTTTATGTTTATTCTCCTTCATTTTTGTTCAATTTGGTTTTTTTTACGTTCAAATTGATAGAAAGTGTTTACATAATATAGTTTTTTTTTTTAACTTAGAAATGCACACGAAAAGAAGCTTTGCTTCAGTTATCAATGTTACTATATACTAGCTTTTACTGCTTCCACCGGCAATTAGAGACCGGCATAGAACAAGATGTACATCAATTACAAAACAAAACTATTCCCAGTTCCTCATGCCGTAATATAAAACTCTTAAGCTGGGGAGACACGTCTCGGGTATGATTGCATATTTATTCATCCATACAGATTGCAAATATGCATTTTTCATTTTCCAAACAACGGTTTTCTCAAATTATTATGTCCTAACTAAATTCTAATGTGATTGTATTTAATGATTTTAAGTTTCTCTTTATAAATAACAACATTGTAAAGACAGCAATAGACAACAACGTTGATTATCGTTGTTGGCTATTAATGCAACTTAACAGCAACACCTTAACGACTTTTTCATTGGTTTCTGTTTGCTATCGAATCAATGAGCAACAATACAGTACTAGTATTTTTAAAATAGTTGCTGTCTTCAGTTTTGGGTTTGAAGTTCGCAAATATCTATTTTATTGGCGAGGCGCTGCGGAGCGATCTTCAACACACTAAGAATCTTTTTTTAGTGATATCAGTAATGTTACAATTAAACAGACCATCTACTGAGCTGTTCCCATCCCTGACTGACTGCTGGTGTTGGTTTTTTTTTTAAATGGTGAAGAATATTACACTTTTCCAACGTCATTGTGCATTCCCTTACACGAGCTATAGCCGGCGGTGTACTGTATTTTGCAACTGATGTTCTGTAAATTGGAATATCCAAAGCGATAAACAAACGGAAACTGAATAGAGATTAGTTTTTTTTAGGCTTTCAATCATACTTTTGATATAATTTATATAAACATGATAAATCGGCAAATAACTTCTCTTGGCTTCTTATGACAATTAACCAAGGATTTCAGTAACAAGAAGGTTCATACTTTATAAATCTTTGCATTAATTCAATTCGTATTTTGAAGACATACAAAGGACACGGTACACTAAGGGCCGTATTTGGCCCCCTATTTTGTCACAAAATCATTTTCATGAAACAAATGAACTTAGCATCGAAAAAGATTTGCATATATCTGTTCTTCAGTAGCACATGCGTATTTTATCTTTTAGTAAATCAGAAACCTGATTTTGGGTTGCTTAAAGTGCTTTGAATACGTCAAAAGATAGAAAAATGTTGATTTTTGGACTGAAATCCTTCGTTTTAAAAGGCCTCCGCTGTAAAAAAAAAATAGTAATTAAGATGGCATACAAACGGGGTTTGCCTACTAAGAAAAGAAATTACAGGCTCACGTTGGCGGAGGAACTCATTATGTGATGAAAAAACTTATCAACATTCTTCTCAAGTACTTCATCAGGCATAGAAACCAACAATCCCTTTATGCTCTAACAAACAACAAAGAGACCCTTAGTAGTTCAAAATGTACTTCAGATAAAAGCAGACACATTTATACCAGTAAGATCAGAATGGTTTCCATTAACATCAACGGTCTAAGAGGGAAAAAACTCGAACCGCAGGCATATTTACAAACTGAAAACCCCGACATAGTAGCGCTGTAAGAGACCAAAATCGACAACAGCATTACAACCAATGAATTGATTCCAGACACATTGGACTATGATATATACCGCAACGATAGAACAGGCAATGGGGGAGGCACAATGTTACTCATCAAAACACACCTAGACACAGCACCCGTGAAAATCCTCGAAAATGGGTCAGAATCTACTTGGAGCAAAATCATCTTGCAAAGAAAACACCATTATATAGGAAGCTGGTACAAACCACCTGATGCCCCTTTGGATCAAATACAACTAATAAAGGATCAAATGAATAAAATCAAGAAATTAGGGAAAGCAAATAAACAACCATGCATTCACGTCTTGAGTGATTTTAATTACCGTAAAATAAATTGGCAGACACAGTTAAATGAAGATACCAACACATGTCTAAACGGTAGTGACGGCCAGCCGTTAATAGATACCCTTAATGAGGCTAGTGCTGAACAATTCGTCCTGTTTCCAACCAGGGAAACGGTAATACGATAGACCTTTTAATTACAACCTTACCAGGGCAGTTCACAGATATCCACTCACCTGGTCGGTTTAGCGACCACGACATTGTCATGGGTACTCTGAGATGCACAATTAAAAAAAGATAAGACCAGAAAGGACCTCCTTCCAATACTCAAAGGGAAACTACGATCAGATGAGAGAAGATACAAAGGACTTCACCAGAGACAAATACTTCAATGGCCATCAAAACACCAGGAATGTAGAAGAAAACTGGAACATGATAAACGAATTTATGCTAGGAACCACCAAAATCAAATTTCCAACTAAAACATCAAAAGGAAATCAGACAATACCATGGATAAATAATACATATAACTTCAAAGCCATGATAAAACGAAAAAACAGAACACACGCCAACTATAAAAAAAAATGAACAGCGTGGGAATAAAACGAAAATGGCAAGAATTAAGACGCACAATTAACAAGGAAATTGAAACAGCTAGTCCACAACAACTACGTCAACAACTTAATAGTCGATATAAAGCAGGATTGTAATCCATATTGGAAATATATTAACAACCAGAAGGCAGACAAACAGGGAATACCACCACTTAAGACTCAAGATAGTAAGACCGCCGATACAGACTAACAGAAAGCAGAGGCATTGAATACAGTTTACAAGCGTTTATACCAAGACAGAATATGAATCCATTCCATACCAAACTCCACTTGTAGACAAAATGAGGAACATCACAGTAACAACAAAAGGAGTGGAGAAGATACTTAGAAATCGTTAATGCGTCGAACGCGATGGGTCCTGATGGTATACACCCCAGAGTACTGAAAGAATTTGCACCTAACATATCAGAGGTAATGGCTCACATATTCCAACAATCCATCAACAGAGGAACCATCCCAGATGAATGGAAAAGTGCTAATATATGCCCAATATTAAGAAGAACGACAGAAACATCCCGAGTAATTACAGACCAGAATATCTAACATGTATCACCTGCATACTACTAGAACATGTCATTTGCTCGAACCTAATGGAGCACTTTGAAGATCACAACATCCTAAATAGCCGACAACATGCATTTAGAAGAAGACACAGCTGCAAAACCTAACTCATCAACGTGATACACGACTGGGCAACTGCCATTGACAACAGGAAACAAAT
Organism: Mytilus californianus; assembly: GCF_021869535.1. Classification (NCBI taxonomy): domain Eukaryota; kingdom Metazoa; phylum Mollusca; class Bivalvia; order Mytilida; family Mytilidae; genus Mytilus; species Mytilus californianus. The sequence continues at coordinate 5,024,681 of NW_026262581.1, forward strand.
TGATATATTTATTTTGGATTTTGAAAAAGCATTTGACACCGTACCACACGAGCTATTAAAAAGTAAATTTCACAAATATGGTGTGCCGAAAAACATCTTGAATTGGATTAACGCTTTCCTATCTACAAGATCTCGGTGCATGGTAGTGAATGGGATTAAGTCTGAAACATCAACAGTACTATCAGGAGTACCTCAATGAACGGTTCACGGTCCCATCCTATTTCTAGTCCATATCAACGACATAGCAGAAAATGTAACATCTGAAATAAGGCTGTTCGCCGACGACTGTGTATGCTACAAAGAAATAAAAAACGAAGATGACTGTGCAGAACTACGGAAAGATATAGATACGCTTGGTAACTGGGCGACAAATTGGGGTATGAGATTCCAACCAATTAAATGCAACATGATGACATTGAGTCGCATGAAGAAAACAACATCATTTGAATATACCCTAAAAGATACCAAACTCCAATTTTTAACATCTATTAAATATCTAGGAAAAAACATCACCAATGACCTACACTGGGGAAAACACACAGAGGAGATATGCAACAAATCTTATAGGACATTATGATTACTAAAAAGAAACCTCTCATCATGTCCACTTAAAGTTAAACTCCAGGCATATAAAGAACTGATACGATCTGTCCTAGAATATGTGAGCGCTGCTTGGGACCCACATCAAATATATCTTCAAGACCAACTGGAAAGTGTACAGAAAAGAGTGGCAAGGTTCATAACATCAAACTACAATTACGAACCAGGAAGTATGACAGCAATTTTTGGACCAGCTGCAATTACCATCCCTTAAAGATCGTCGAACCCAGAACAGACTTATCCTCTTCTGCAAAGGTATACACGGTCAAGCAAACTTACCATCTGATCAACTGAAAAAACGATCAAGAACAACCAAGAACATGCATAGCCAACATTTCCTGAGACTGCAAACAAAATCAGACACATTAACATTCAGTTTCATATCAAACACAATTAAAGATTGGAACCTACTACCCCCGGATATCTTCACATGGTGAAAACATATGCACTTGGCAGACACGACAAATAGGCATTTTGCAATTGTCTCTCCGGTTGAGTCACCCAATAAATTAAAGCGACAAATAGTTTTGATAATTTAACTATTTTTCTTTTCAAGTAAAACAAATTCAGAATATGTAAAAGTTCGGGACAAAATACAGGGCCGGTTGCAGACGACTTCAGCCGAAAACCACTTGTTTTGTTTAATATTAACGTGAGATTTTTATGAGTAAAAATGTAAAGTAAACAATTTTTGCAAGTTAGTTTGTCCCAGTCCCAGATTTCTATTGTAAACAAATAAAAATCAAATTACTGAAGTACTGAACATCGTATGGCCGCAAGTTCTTGTGGATGGCCGTCACAAGCACTTGTCTCAGAAAAAAAACCTATCTCTATACCCGAGAGTGAGGTTAATGTACAGAGATATTTTTTTCTGAGACAAGTTCGTGCGTGGATGATGAATAAATTACAGGGAATTCAACCTCACCTCAACTATTATATTGTAGTGTTTACAAATCAGTATACTCTGGTTTGTTGTTAATATTTGTATAATTTATAACAGTTACATGTATATATAATTTTCATCCATTTGTATATCATTCTATTCTACTATTCTAATAATAGTACAGTGCAAGCGCATGGTGGACACTCTTCTGTAATAATTCGATTTTTCTAATAGATTGGATTTGAGTAGGCATTCATATTTTCCCGCAAAACGTTCTTCAGATATTCTTCCGCATGCGTTAACACAATTTTTCTGTACGTGTGCATAGATATTAATGATTCTTTTTACCTATATATATATATTTCTAACGACAAAACGTTTTCATATTACTAATTTATGTTCTAAAAAAATATTTTTATGAGTATTCATTGAAGAAATGAATTTATAACAAGCGATAAGGAATGTTATTTTGCACTCGATAATGTCCGCGTATTTATACGATCGGTTACCAGTCAAAAACGAAAGTCAAATCTGTGGCAACAATACATCGGAATGAATTCACGGTCATCGCGATGAAAAAAGTGGAGAAAAGTTACAAATCTATGAAATGTAGTAGGTGTAAATACATCATTTTAACACCTTTCAGATAATAATGTCTGTTATTTCATAATGTTCATAGTTCATCTATAAATTGTTGTTTGATAATAGAATAAAACAATAGTTCAAGTTATGAAGTCTGTTTTTTTAGCACAACTGCTATGAGGCAGCGGTTTTGATTCTCGGAAGCTAGAGCAAATACTCATTAATCCTGCTGGATAATATATTGTCGCTAATATTATGATATCAGTAAGAAACATATTGCTTATGAGGTCAGTAGGTCCGCACAAAGGTCACTATAATTTGGTTTTTATCTTAGTAGAAACTTTTTCGTCAGTCTGGTTTATTTAAATGAACACCAAGTGACTTCCATCTATAGTCGGATAGAGATAAATCTACAAAAGATCAATACCGTAGATGACAAAATAACATCAGAAAAGTACAATATCAACATGACCAACGTAAATCATACATGAAAACGGTCGTTGCTATGCAGTGCGTACGGTTGCTGGGTAGTTTCTAAGCATACAACAAGCTAACATAATGTAAGAGTTGTACAATTGCCGTTTAAGTACCAAAACAATAGCTTTGGTTATAACATTATTGATTACATAAACCTTGAGTAGATACCAAAGGTTACGGTTGCTTAGTATAAGGTATTGTTGCTAAAGGTCATTCCGGTTGTTAAGGTGTTGATATATACGCGTTTAGATAATATAAATAAATCAAACGTAACTGTTTGAGATTTCCGTATATATTTTATGCAATGATACATTTTGATTCTTATGGAAAAGACGCATTTTTTTTATAAATAAGGTTCATAATAGTATATGAATGGCATGTTTCAAATCTGTGGCTTGGCAACCACAAAAATGGTACTAGTAATAAAAATTAAAAAAATGTAATTTTCAAAACTTCTATACCTAGTCTATTGAAATTATAAAATTCAATTCATTTGAAGAGGGGGCCAAAAATTACCCTTATTGTACTTTGTCCTTTGAACGCTGAACCGTCAATAAATTGATTAAAAGTTGTAACATAACTGATTTTAATGGCAATGCTCTACATTTAACTGTGTGAAATACATTTTGATGTATTAATCTCAATGTTGGAAAAGTTTGAAGAGAAATTGCAGCAGTTTTGTTTGGGGTGTATTCTAGTTGATTTTTAAATGTTTTGCATATCGGGGAGTCAAAGCCAAATTTATAGGAGGGGTATACATCTATATGCATGGTTAAAGTTAGAAACATTTATTGCTTTACACAATCATTTCATGAGGATTGTTTTCAGATACCTCTTTATTTTGTTTGCACATCGCCCCCATCTATCGTTGTCTAAGTTCTATCTCTTTATTCTTTTTTATTGTTGTAGTATTAAAGATCTTATAATCAAAAATAAAATGACTTCATTATAAGTTGAGACACGTGTCAATCTGTAGCGAAGAAGCCTTTAAGAAAGGCGTAATAAATGCATATAATAATATTTTGATAATACTTTATATTTGTTGCATAACTTTCAGACCTTTGAAAATTGAAGGCCGTACGGGACCTATAGTTGTAAGCTCATTGTCGAATGCCGTACGATGACCTATAGTTGTAAACCTCTATGTAATTTGCTCTCTGGTGGAGAGTTGTCTCATTGGCAATCATACCACATCTTCTTATTTTTATACTTGTATATATATGTGCAATTTACAACATTGTTTCTCATTGTTCATTTTGAAACGAATCGTACTGTAAGACGACAAATGATTTTTGATATCGTAAATAACAGAGGTGGGACGATCTTTTTCTATTATCTTTATTCTTAGAATAGTTAATATAAATTAAAACACAAACCTTTTTTTCTTTCTTTGATTTTCAGAACTTCAACCAGACAAAAGTCGTATTCATGCAAGTGTTCCGGTGAGTACAAGGTAGTATTAAAAGCTCTTCCCTTTTTGGAGTTTCAGTCATATAGAATTAAAATAAAAAAACCAAATATATAGATACAGATATGTAAATCATCAATATCATTGATATAAATATTTCACTAATTTAAAGGATTGTATAGTGTATATATCGACCATTACTGAGTAGTGTGTAAACTTTACCAGTTTTGAGTAGTATGTGTTCCGACCAATTATGGTTATAATGTTGTGGATATAATGACCAACTTATCATTATTGATTAGTGTGCATACACTAACTGTTATCAGTAGTTTACATGTTTATACCATTATTGATTAGTGTGCATACACTAACTGTTATCAGTAGTTTACATGTTTATACCATTATTGAGTAGTGTGCATACACTAACTGTTATCAGTAGTTTACATGTTTATACCATTATTGAGTAGTGTTTTACCATTATTGTGTAGCATTTATACCATGATGGAGTAACGTATATAACGTTACCATCATTGAGTAGTGTATACCATAATCGGTGTTCCCATTGTCTGTATCTGTTTTTCAAAAGTCAATTTAATCACATATTTACAGATACAAGACAGTAATTGATTAATTCCGTATTCCAAGAGGGAAAATGTGTGTGCTGATAATTATTTCCCAAAACTAACTATACAAATCCTTGATAAAACAATTTTACCATAATTATACACGTAAAAGCACGCGACGTTTAGGGCGGTGAATATACTTTTTCCGCAGGTGAATATGCTGTTTTATTCAAAATCAAATTCGTATAGAAACATCTACTAAAGTTCTATCAATATTGAATAATATACAATTACTGTCCTTTCATGAGGTAAATATGTGGTTTTATCACATATTTGTTACGAATACGTTGGGTTTTGCATATGTAATAACCTCAAAATTGCCCGGGGCAAAAAAGAGGTTATTGGTTATTGTGCCCTGATTCCAAATGACGAGGCCGATATGGGAGTCTCGGGATGATACCATGGCCAATATTGAAAAGGGCATGTTATAATCTATACTTATTGACTTTTGAAAAACGGATATTCACTGAGGCCAACACCCGAAGTTAATATACATATTTACCGAAACGAAAGGCAGCAATTGTTTTATTCCGTATTCATAGACAGAACATGTAATGTAATAACAATTGTTTACCAAAGCCAATTGTACATCAAACGATTTTACCATATCTATACACGTAGAAACTTCAGTTTAATTGAAGTCTGGAGCTGGCATGTCAGTTAACTGCTAGTAGTCTGTTGTTATTTATGTATTATTGTCATTTTGTTTATTTTCTTTGGTTACATCTTCTGACATCAGACTCGGACTTCTCTTGAACTGAATTTTAATGTGCGTATTGTTATGCGTTTACTTTTCTACATTGGCTAGAGGTATAGGGGGAGGGTTGAGATCTCATAAACATGTTTAACCCCGCCGCATTTTTGCGCCTGTCCCAAGTCAGGAGCCTCTAGCCTTTGTTAGTCTTGTATTATTTTTAATTTTAGTTTCTTGTGTACAATTTGGAGTTTAGTATGGCGTTCATTATCACTGAACTAGTATATATATTTGTTTAGGGGCCAGCTGAAGGACGCCTCCGGGTGCGGGAATTTCTCGCTGCATTGAAGACCTGTTGGTGGCCTTCTGCTGTTGTCTGTCCTGTGGTCGGGTTGTTGTCTCTTTGACACATTCCCCATTTCCATTCTCAATTTTACGTAGAAACACGCGATGTTTGCGCGTCAATATAATTTTTATGCAGGTGAATATGCTGTTTTATTCAAAATCCAATTTATGTAGAAAAATCTACTATCAAAATGGAATAAATACCATGTTTAAAAAGGTATATACCATTATTGAGTAGTGTGTACCATTGTTGAGTAACTGTATTTTCAACTGTTCAGTAGTGTATACACTGACCAATTCAATTGCAGTAAATGGAGGATGGAGTAGTTGGTCAACGAAAATCACATGGCGTAATGATTGTTCAACAAAATGTGGACAAGGAATAGAAACAGGATACAAAACCAGAACTTGTACAAATCCAGCTCCTCAATACGGCGGCAGCAGTTGCTCTGGTTCTAGTACACAAACACAGCAACGAGCATGTAAAATCAAAGAATGCCCAAGTAAGTTATTACTTTTACATTTAAACCAAATCTGGAGGGAATAAAGTCCTTTTCATTTTTGTGTTTGTGTTGGTTCGATTTAAGTTTCTTTGTCATTTATTTGTTGTTTGAATTTGATTTTATTATTTTATTCGATTCTAATTTGAATATTCCGTCTGATATATAATACTCTGTTTAAAAGTGTTGTTTTTTCTTCAAACTGTTAAGCTCACTTTGTATTTGTAATCCTGTGTACTATTGGAAGAAGCTTATCCTAAAACCGATAAAGCATACAGACTGTTTTTCATACTTAAACCTGGTTTATGAGTATACTATTGGTTTCATTTAAAAACATTGCTGATGAGCATTCTTGCTTTTAACTCAAACCACCACATTTCCTTCAAAAAAATGTTTATGAACTTTGATTATGGTGCATCATAATGCATACCTGGCACCCCATGACCATATTTTTATCCCAAAATATAGTTAATGAATCATAATCTCTGTTTTTCAAACTACAATGTGGTGATACAGCAAGAGGGTTTATCCTTCCACACTTAGAGTATGGTTGAGCTTAAATTTTGTGTTAAAAAAATATGGTTTTTGTGTGTATCTTTTACAATGAGACGCACTCAATTTGTTCAATTACAGAATAAAAATCCATTTATTTATTTGAGCAAATATCATGTCTTCATGCTAAAATAATTTGATAATGTCAGATATATGTAGTGTTCTTTAATACGTAATATCATGTATTATGTTTCTGAGAAGACGTTACTTGGAACTTTGCAAAAGGTGTGTTTGATCCATTTGTCTCTTTTAAAACTAAATCTTAACTATGGACATTTCATTTCCTGCTCTGTTATAATTCTAATTCATTATGTATGATTGATGCTATTGTTACTGCAATTAAGTTTATTTGATAAAGTTTATTACCGTACCGTTTAAAGCCTTTGCACTGAAAAAAACAACACTCATAAAACTTGCAGATGAGTATTTGTTTTTTAAAACGACAAATATCGATAGTGATTTATTTGAAAAAAGAAAAATGTATATTTTAGTTGATGGTGGATGGACATCTTTCTCTAAATTCACATGGAACAACGATTGTTCAGCAGCATGTGGTGTAGGTGATGAAACAGGATACAGAACGAGATCATGTTCAAATCCTACCCCAGCCCATGGAGGAAAAGCCTGTACTGGTGCAGCATTAGAAAAAGCGACGCGTAGTTGTAAGATAAAGGAATGCCCAAGTAAGTTTTCTTTCGATTTGTTTGCGATTATCTATTTTCTGTTATTAGGAATTCCCTTCACTTTTGTTTTCGTAGTTTTTTGTTATTTCAAATCAGTCATTTACAAATAAATAACTTTTCTCATAAATTTGCACTATGTTTATCGATCCATAATTCAATTGATTTTACAACTTTATCGTCATTTGCTTTGAACTCTCTATCCCTATTCATTTTCACTATGTATCACCTGACTCAAATCAAGAAGTCTTTCAATATATGTTTTCAGCAATTCTTCATTGTCTGTTCAAATAGTTCTTCACGTTTTTCATTTGTTTCAAACAAGTCAACGCCATTTGTACTCAAAGCTTTTTATGATTTTGTTCATGTTTCGTTTACAGTAGTTCCTTTCTTAACCATTTTCCATTCTTTGTTTCACACTATTCGTCTAATTTCGCCTTCAATAGATTTTCTTCATTTATTTAAATCCTTTGTTATTCATTTACAATAATATACACTGCTCCTTATGTACGTCTTTCACTGGATCGTTTTAACCAATTCTTATTATCGTAACTTAGTCTTTAGTTATTTCTCCTGTTTGTTACAGGCAATTTTGGTTACTTACATTTGCCAAAATTTATTGCATTTGATTATATATACATAATTTGTATACTCACTGTCTATTGGGATTTTTTAAATTATCTTCCTCTTAACAAAACCTTTTACACGTGTCCATCTGTTTGCTGTTCAAGCGCAAACTTAACTTTGTGGAAAAAAATGCAATGAAATGCCTGAAATAAAAGAATTCACAAGTATGTACGGAAGAGTTCTTTAAATCGAACTAGCAAATGCAGATTTTTTTGTGGAAATCAAAGATTTTTATTCTTGAATTGGAATATAGATAACTTCTATGGGCTTTTTGTCTACTTTCGTGTTTATTAATAATCCACACAATGTTATAACAGTTGATGGACAATGGAGCGATTATTCTACAGTATCTTGGAACAATGATTGTTCAGCTACTTGTGGCATAGGAGTAGAAACGGGAACTAAAACAAGAACATGTACTAACCCAACACCAGCCTATGGTGGCAATCCATGCAACGGAGATTCCTCATCTTTGGAGAAACGGCAATGTAAAATTAAAGAATGTCCAAGTAAGAACTATACATGATTCTCTTCTTTAACTTTGTTTAACAACAATGGTCATTACAAAATTTCTTTAATTCCCTTTTCATAAAAAACAAGCGTGTCAGCATCTCTTGTTTTTTTCTTTTCATTACCAAAATTACGGTCATTTTCAGTTTTAGAATAAAATATCACCGTTTTAGTTATTTCCACCCATGAGCAACACCAATGTTTCCTCAAGTGTAGCAGGAATGTTAACCTTTCCGTTAAACAAGAGTTCATCCACGGATATTTGTGGGTTTTTTGTAACGTTGATCAATCATTAATTTTGTGTGGAATGTAATTTTCGCCTTCAATAGATTTTCTTCATTTATTTCAATCCTTTGTTATTCATTTACAATAATATACACTGCTCCTTCTGTACGTTTTTCACTGGATCGTTTTAACCAATTCTTATTATCGTAACTTAGTCTTTAGTTATTTCTCCTGTTTGTTACAGGCAATTTTGGTTATTTACATTTGCCAAAATTTATTGCATTTGATTATACATTATTTGTATACTCCCTGTTTATTGGGATTTATTTAAATCATGTTCCTGTTAACAAAACCTTTAACACGTGTCCATCTGTTTTCTGTTCAAGCGCAATCTTAACTTCGTGGAAAAAAATGCAATGAAATGCCTGAAATAAAAGAATTCATAATTATGTATGGAAGAGTTCTTTAAATCGAACTAGCAAATGCAGATTTTTTGTGGAAATCAAAGATTTTTATTCTTGAATTGGAATATTGATAACTTCAATGTTTTTTTTTGTCTACTTTCGTGTTCATTTATAATCCACACAATATTTACAACAGTTGATGGACAATGGAGCGATTATTCTACAGTATCTTGGAACAATGATTGTTCAGCTACTTGTGGCATAGGAGTAGAAACGGGAACTAAAACAAGAACATGTACTAACCCAACACCAGCCTATGGTGGCAATCCATGTAACGGAGATTCATCATCTTTGGAGAAACGGCAATGTAAAATTAAAGAATGTCCAAGTAAGAACTATACATGATTCTCTTCTTTAACTTTGTTTAACAACAATGGTCATTACAATTTCTTTAATTTCCTTTTCATTAAAAAAAACAAGCGTGTCAGCATCTCTTGTATTTTCTTTTCATTACCAAAATTACGGTCATTTTCAGTTTTAGAATAAAATATCACCGTTTTAGTTATTTCCACCCATGAGCAACACCACTGTTTCCTCTAGTGTAGCAGGAATGTTAACCTTTCCGTTAAACAAGAGTTCATCCACGGCTATTTGTGGGTTTTTTGTAACGTTGATCAATCATTATATACTAGTAATTAATTGTGTGTGGAATGTAATTTGTCTTTTCGTTGTTTTTATTCTTTCTGGTTATGGTATAGACTGTTTTTCTTCGACTTATTGGTCTTATTGGTATCTTCTCCCTCTATTGAGATCAACCATAATCTTAATCAAAATATTTACGATCTATGCAGGAATCTGATGTTCAGTAGTTGTCGTTTGTTGATGTGGTTCATAAGTGTTTCTCGTTTCTCGTTTTTTATATAGATTAGACCGTTGGTTTTCCCGTTTGAATGGTTTTACACTAGTAATTTTTGGGGCCCTTTATAGCTTGCTGTTCGGTGTAAGCCAAGGCTCCGTGTTGAAGACCGTACTTTGACCTATAATTTATAACTTTTATAAATTTTGACTTGGATGGAGAGTTGTCTCATTGGCACTCATAGCACATCTTCTTATATCTATGTATTCTATTTTAAATAACTTTAGATTTAACTACAGATAATTTCACTGAAAATTAATACTAGTGGACAATTTTGAAAGGACACCTTTTTGCGCCTACATTATAACCTTAGCTTTTGAAATATTCAAAATTTTATCAGAAGAGAATTTTCAAGCCGTTTACTAAAAGAAAATGGCCAGTACCGAAAAACTATAAAAGCTTTAAATTGCAAACAATAGTTCACCAACAGTTAAAGTAAAACACAACTCATTTTTTCTGCATTCGAACTGCTCTAAATATAACTAAAGATGTAAACCAGAAGCAAATTGATAAAAAAAAAATGAAAACTATATTTTCTTTAACAAAGAATTAAAAGTAATAACATAGTTAGTTCACAACCAATAGTGTGTCCTCCTTGAAATGACTACCGATTTAAACTAGAACCCACAAGAATATTGTTTATGACACGGTATCTTACTTTTAGTTGATGGAGGTTGGACTGATTACTCAATAGTCACATGGAGCGGTAAGTGTTCAACTACTTGTGACTTTGGAACAGAAACAGGCGTAAAAACCAGAACATGCACCAACCCGGAGCCAGCATTTGGTGGTAAACCATGTGCCGGAGAGTCTTATGCTTCAGAGAATCGACAGTGTAAAGTCAAGGAATGTCCAAGTATGTTATTTTTTTGACACTTAAAATTAAGTTTAACACTACGAGACACCTTTCACGTCTTTACTTAAAGTATCAATTTAAGTGTGATTCAGTGATATGTTTTTCCTGTTGCAAATCGATTTAAATATTTCCCTTCAAAATATGAATTACACCAGTCCCCCATGCCCTCCACAAAAAAAACAGATTGAACAACAATATTGCAATTCCAACTTACATAAGAATAACATTCAAATAAAGAACTATCTTTGTCACATTACGATTCTACGCCAGAGTTAATGTTAAAATTACGATTCGGTAGTTGTGATTAAGATTGTGACACGGTGTTGACTGCTGTACCCCTATTTTGACATTTTTACCTATTGTGTCTGTTTGTTTTGTTCACGCATCGTTGTCAATATGATGGAATTTGGTGCGACTGTCATGCAGGTGAGAGGTTTGATGCTATAAAGCCGGGTTCGATCCACAATTTTCTACATGGGAGGATGCCTGTGCCAAGTCAGGAATGTGACAGTTGTTGTCCATTCGTTTGATGTGTTTGTGCTTTTGATTTTGCCATTTGGTTAGGGACTTTCTGTTTTGAATTTCCTCGGAGTTCAGTATTTTTGTGATTTAACTTTTTACATCCTCGAACTGTTCAACAAAAAATAAATAAATATCGAAACTGAAGTAACACCTATTAAATTACAAAATGGCATCACTTTCTTGGTGTTTCATTCGTTTTTCTTTAAAGAAAATACTTCTTCAATTTGCATTTAGTATCAATTCTTTTTCGTAAATTGATAACTTTTGTCTGAAAGAGAGACGTAAGATACAGAATGGATATTCAAACTCACAAGTCGAAGACAAACCGACAACGCCATGACAACAAACGAAAAGACAAACAACAATCTACAAAACACAACATAGAAAACTAAAAGACCGAGTAACGCAATCCCCACCAAAAACCAGGGTTATCTGGGGTGCTGCGGTAAGTAGACCCTGCTTCACATGTGGTATCCGTCGTGTTGCTCATGTAAGTACATGGGAACAATAAAGAACCCGAATTAGATTTTTTCATACTCTCTCAGTGTTCATGTATGCGTACGCTCTCTCGTGTACAATAATCATTTCTCCATAGTAACTCTTTGTATAATAAATAGCAAAGATATTCAACAAGCTAAAAATAAATCATCAAAGATACCAGGTTTATAACTTGGTACGCCTAACGCGCGTGTCGTCTACTAGTATATAAATATCACCAATGGTTATCGAATCAAAACAGTTGGAAGATGTTAAAGAGCCTTAACACAGAAAATTCCGATCATACGATATTAAAACTACGCTTCTTTTGTTCTAATAAAATTAGGTCTTAAAGAATTATCAGCTACTTCTCTCATACACCTGTTGGGCTACTAACGATACAGGTCCAATAAAATTCAGGAAATAAGAAAAGAAGCACGTTATGTGTCCTACAATAGTAACAGAAAGTAATTGCATTTGACAAAAGCAAATCACCTGATGCCTTCAAAATTAAATGTACTACTTTGTGATTAATTACGCCAATAGTGAAAAAAAAAACACATTCATAAATTGCAATTTTCCTAGTGCCATCTAGAATAAATAAAAAATAAGAGTTAGTAATAAAATTGAGAATAGAAATGGGGAATATGTCAAAGAGACAACAACCCGACCAAAGAGCAGATAACAGCCGAAGGCCACCAATGGGTCTTCAACGCAGCGAGAAAATCCCGCACCCGGAGGTGGTCCTCAGCTGGCCCCTAAATAAAATTGTGTACTGGTTCAGTGAAAATGGACGTAACACTAAAATTAAAAAAAACATACAAGACTAACAAAGGCCAGAGACTCCCGACTTGGGACAGGCGCAAAAATGCGGCGGGGTTAAACATGTTTTGTGAGATCTCAACCCTCCCCCTATACCTCTAGCATATGTAGAATAAAGAAACACATAGCAATAAGCACAGTAAAACTCGGTTTAAAAGAAGTCCGAGTCCGATGTCAGAATAGGTAACAAAAGAAACTAAGCAAAATGACAATGATACATAATTTATAAAAGGACTACTAGCAGTTACTGATATGCCAGCTCCAGACCTCAATTAAACTGATTGAAAGATTATGTCTTCATAAAATGAAAATCAGGTACAATCCCTCCCGTTAGGGGTTTAGAATCATACCATCATAAAATATATGAGAAGAACATAACCCGTATCATGCCAACAACTGGTTTTAGAATAAATGTGTTTATTTCCGATGTAAAGACCCTATGAGTGAATCAATATTAATACCAAAATATGCAATCCTTAATGATGTGACAACAGTATCGTAACTATATCCCTTCCGAATAAGTCTGTTTAAATGTTTGGTTAGCTTTTGAGGTGAATGCCGACATTTTTGTGCTTTGTAAAGAATATTACCATAAAATATTGGATGTGAAATACCTGAACGTATAAGATGTCTGCATGTTGATTTATATTTACGAATGATGACCTTGTACCGATGATAAAATTTAGTAAATGTTTTGACTAGTTTGTGATATCGAAAACCCTGGTGTAATAATTTTTCAGTAATACAGAGATTTCTTTCCTTGAAAGCAAATACGTTGTTACATACACGAGCGAATCGAACAAGTTGAGATACATAAACACCATAAGACGGTGACAAGGGAACGTCACCATCTAAAAATGGATAATTAACAATAGGAAATGAAAAATCATCTCTTTTACCATAAATTTTGGTATTAAGCTTCCGTTAAAGATATAGATATCAAGATCCAGGAAAGGGCAGTGCACACTGTTAAATAATTGAAAAATGTTATTAATCACATAATACCAAGAGATATGGAACTATATGATGGATGATGACAATACAGTTTTAATTGAACTGCAGGAAATTTGCTGTTGAATATATATCTAAATAATTTGTATTTTGCTGTTGAAGTTGATGGAGGCTGGAGTGAATACTCTATTATCACATGGAGCGGTAAATGTTCAACTACTTGCGATTTTGGAACAGAATCAGGAGTTAAAACCAGAACGTGCACAAAGCCAGAACCAGCTTTTGGTGGTAAACCATGTGCCGGAGAGTCTTCTACTACAGAAAGTCGACAGTGTAAAGTTAAGGAATGTCCAAGTGAGCTATTCTTTCGACAATAAAGATTAAAGTTGAAACTACGAAACACCTTTGACGTCTTTAAATAATGCTTAAAGAATTTATTTTAGTTTTAAGTTACATAAAGTCGACAGTGTAAATTGAAAGAATGTCAAGTTAACTGTTTTTTTTTTAATTTAGCATAACTATGAATGAATTTTAACCCCATAACTTAATATCAAAGTATTCCTTTGTCTTGAGAAAACTGTAACAAACTTTGCTGCTGGAGTACTTATATTCCAATTTTCTATTGAAGTTGATGGAGGCTGGAGTAAATTTTCTGCTATAACATGGAGTAGTAAATGTTCCACTACTTGCGACTTTGGAACAGAATCAGGAGTAAAAACAAGGACTTGTACAAGCCCTACACCAGCTTATGGTGGTAACCAATGTCTTGGAGAGTCTTCTGCTACAGAAAGTCGGCAGTGTAAACTGAGAGAATGCCCAAGTTAGTTGATATTTCAATATACATTCAAAATCTGTTTTAAAAAAGCCCCAAACCACACATAAAAAAATGGAAAAAAAGATAAAAAATTACTATCTCAAATCAACTCATAACAAATACGATCAACCATTAGAGATCACTATTGCACATTTTATCTTTTTTTCTATAGTTGACGGTGGATGGTCTGAATATGGACCTTTCACAGAATGGAGTGCATGTTCTGTAACCTGTGGTATGGGAATACAGACAAAGTCACATGACCGAACATGTACAAATCCGGAACCTCAGTATGGCGGAAAAGATTGTGAAGGAGGAATAACCGAGACTGTTAGCAAAGACTGTGACATGAAAAAATGTCCAGGTAAGAACTAAAAAAAATAGTATTAGTTTACTTTTTACATACATTTTTCACAGCATGATCTGTAACAAATATTTCAAAAGAGAATGAAGGCGTTTGATGAAAAGAAACAATACTTCCTGATTACGCTCGCACAAATTTAATTAAGTCTTTTTGTCTACTTTTCAGAAACCATTTGTTCTGATCTTGGACAAGGACACACTTTCACTGCTCATTTACAGCAATGTACTAAATACTTGAACTGCTTGAACGGAGAAGTAACTTTGATGAGTTGTAGTGATGGTACAGAATGGGACAATGACCTGAAGACATGTGCATTTCCTAAAGAAGGTAGCACATGTCTGGCAACAGAACCAAATGGTAATATGTTAAGTATGTATAAAACAGATTTGGGTTATATGTCAATGAGACAGTTCCTACAAAAAAAACCAGTAAATGCAATACGCATTTAGGCATCAATACAAATATGTGCTGTATCAACATGTTAATTCACTACTGATGTAAAAATAATACAAAAGTATCAGTGCATCTCCAAAGGTCGTCTTAATTATCAAACCGGGACATAAGTAGAGAAAGGGGAGTTTTAATGTATGGCGGCAAACGTATACATGTTTTAGAAAGCCAGTGAAATATGAAATTACAATTTTGGTCTTCATAAAGCTAAAGGCATTATTTGAAATGAAATAGCGTTTACCTGTAATTATCATTATCATTACTATTTTGCTAGGGCTTTTTAATATGTTGGTTTACAAGTTTTTTATCTGAAAAGTTTTGGCAATTCAGTCAGAAAAAAGATCTTATAAAACTTAAATCTGTACTTCTTTTCTTTTATTTCAACTTTGTTACACTATACCCAGTGATGTTATTATATCAAGACATAAAAAATCAAACAACATAGTGACTTGCCATTTGTAAATATCTTAATGCGAGTTTCAATTGAACGTTGTTCATATTAATGTTAATGTTGTTGTTTATTTATTTTTATTTTTAACGCATTGCTCTTTACTTGTCTCCTTCCACTTTGCAAGCATCTGTCACATATTGGTCGGACAAATCCTTTAAAGTTCTGGGTTTCTTCTTTGTGATCATCTCAATATATCCACAAAGGAAAAAGATCACATAGGAATGTCTTGTAGCTACCAGTTATTTGTTGCATAACTGCCCTTCTTTGGCATAAATTATCTCTTTCTTCAGGAAGTTATAGGGCCCACACATATATATATACAAGATCACTCTCTATCCGTTCTTTTAATCCAATGTGTTCAACAGTCAAGTTAATGATTCTTTTCAAATAATACATAATCTTGCTGTAGGGGGGAACAAAACCTCCGCTGTGACTAATTGTGTAGGGGTGTTTTTGTTGACTAAGCTAGGCTTGCAGCATCATCAGTTTTTATTCCATAAAAAACACCCTTGAATTTATCATTGTCTTTCTGAACTGAGACAGGATCTGACAGCTAGTGAGGTAGACGAGGAGGACCAATTGTGCAATGAGCACAGTTTCACACATCTTAATCTGATATGTTTTTTTCTTGTGAAGTTCAATAAATTCTTCAAACGCCTAAACATTTCTTCAATCTTTCGTTTTCAGTTTTTCAATTGGCAGTCCCTGAGCTTGAGTTCAAGATGTTCGTCCTCTCCAATATTTCATACTTTGGTCAACAAGCAGTTCCTTTTTATCTTCCTGCCAAAGTCCTCCTTCGTGTATGGTTTTACATGCGTGTTCCAAAAACACGGGTCCAATACACTCATAATTCGCTGTGCTGGATATACATTTACGCTTTATTTTGGCAATTTTGATACTTGCATGCATGAACTGACAAGGTTATTGTTGCCGCAGTCAATTTTATCATTTATCTAAAGGAAATTATTTCGATTATGACAGTCATTCATTTGCTCAACATACTGACGATCTCGTGCCCAACACACACTGTTTTGACGGAATGATAAATATTGGAATCAAACGTATTACATGCCATGTAGAAGACTGAAAAGTTTGATCTTTAAATTTAATACCACAATTGCCCATCGTAGAAACTGTCCCAGCTATCAGCAGGAATATTTGCAGAAAGGGAGTACGGATAAAAAATTCCCACGATGATGAAAATAATAGTCAAATGCATCTAACAAGCCACTTACAAAGTAAGATCGAACTCTTGTGGTTCTCCCATTGGAACTATGGCCTGATCTTCTATGAAAATAAGTATTACCTGTGCTTTCCATCTTACTATCATTTCCTTAAAGAAACTAAATTGATTTGCTGCAAAATGTTTGTCTTTATGTTAGTGCACACAATAGGTCTTTGTTGAACTTCAAAGGTCCAATACAGTTTGCTTTTCTTTTTACTTGGACTAGGTGGTAAATATTTGAATCTTATCGTAGACAAGCATGGAATACGGGATTTATTATTGCGGCAAGTGGAGGGATATCCGAAAACGTAAACAACACAAGGATATTGGACACGGCATGTGTTCATGTTCATCTACTCGCCTTTCAAAGCGCTGTTTCAAAAAGGCTCAAAATTTTTACATTTTGGATTATCATTTTTTTTACCTTTATTAAAAGGTGAGGATCGTAAGCATCCATTAAACTTAGATAACAATAACGTCAAAATCATCTTGGAAGGAAAATTCAAAAGCGCTTTCATCATAAATTAAAACCCTGCACATCTCTCTTAAAACAGTATATTTTTGTCTTGGTCAAGTGAACCTGCCATTAACAGTTTTTTCATAAAAAAAAAGAATTACACGCCAGAGCGCTTACAATGCAATGGAACAACAGACTCCTGTTATTTCCCCCACGTTATGTGAGGGGACAAAAATATCATGAATTTGCAAAGTGTTATATAAGACATTGTAATTAAGGCGGAAATAATGAACTAAGATGTGTTTCATTTAAGATGAAGGAGTATCCTGTCAATTTCACGGACAGCACCTTTCACATCCAACTGATTGTCACAAATTTTATCAGTGTGTTGGCACAACACCAAAAGAGATGTCGTGTAGCAACGGTTCAGCTTGGAATGACGCCATTGGAAACTGTGACCGTCCTGAAAATGTGGAACTTTGTAATGTAAATAATTCTGATGATGGTGCTGCTAATGTTGTTGAAGATGACACAAATGAGTCAGCTGTAGACGTGATAGGTAATACATATGTATGGATATGTTTTCTGAAAATAAGACGACCCCATATAACTTCATCTTTATAAATGAAATTTGTTATCGCGGTTTTTCATTCAGTGATGGCGTGATTTACAAATTATGTTTGACTACGATTTTTCAGGAGGTAATTTACGACAGATAACATTTAGAAGAGGACCAAACAACGACATTAAGGCAAGAATCTACCGGAACATACGGATGTACTGACATATAATTTAAAAACATACAATTAGAGCCATATCTACTCACATTTCAAACTTGGATTTGTATTAATGTATTTCATGCTAAAGCCATAATGAATAATGTTCTAAGTAGCAAAAAGTGTTTGTTTTAAAAAAATCCTGCTCATATGAAGTATACATCAGTCAGTCTATAGTTTATAAGTTATGTACTACTAGTATTTCATATTGAAGCAATTATCAGTTGCAGTAATAATTCCTTATCAATCATTCACAAACAAACTTTTAACAAACCCTTAAAATCTAGAATTTCAGACAAGTAGACAGCATCAGCATTCAGTATAATACAACTGTATTTTGATGTATATTTCCAGAAGAGTTCGACTGTGGAGGAAAGACAGGTTTTTTTGCTGATCCTAAAGAGTGCACCAAATACTACTGGTGTATAGCTGGACAGAAATATCACATGCCTTGTGGTGCAGGCACATATTTCGAAAAGGGAGGGTGTGTGGCAGGAACATGTTAATGAGTTTAGTATAGTTATATATATTATTGATATGTAGTAAACGCCATATTTAAAAATCTTCTGTGTCATGAACACGGTTAGAAAAAAATTAGGGTAATCTTAATCTGATAATATTGTGAATTTTAGTGGGGGTTTTTTTTCAAGAAATTTTTTTTACACATGTATATATGTTTCAAATTTACACAGTTAAAGAATATAACAAATAAGAAATAGAAAAGTTAATTTTAAAGAAATCAAGTATAAATGAAATAGAGGTGCATTTCAGTAAAAAAGTACTAACTAAATACCGACCTTAAACGTAAATTCCAAACGGGAAAGTCCATAAAACCTTACAAAAAGAAAGGCTCGACTATCTATATCAGTCAACGGAACGAATGGAAAACAACTGTTATATTCTTTACTTGGTACAAGCATTTTTCGAAGAATATGGTGGGTTAACCTGGTTTTACAGCGAGCTAGTAATTTAGGCACATATTAACAAACGATATTAACGCTGCATTTTACATACTGAACATAGACACTGGTTAGATTCGATGCATCAATAGATTAGTATCAGTTTGGTGACATTACAATATGATGATCTTTACTTTTCAGTTCAGTGAAAACAACAAGAAATAGTGAAAGATGATACGAACAAGAAGATACATTCATTATAATGACAATTGTTAATGTCCCTTTGGTATATCTTTCGCCTCTCGTTTAATTCTTTCTTATTTAACATTTTTATGTAATTATCATTAAATAAGTACTTGCAAATGACTTAGCACGTGGTCTTGTCGTTTAGTGCCCTGTCAATGCACCCGTCTTGATGCGATTTGGACATTAGCAGATTACTGGCGCCTCTGATTTGCATGAAACTGAAGTTCCTTATTTTCACACAGAAATAATAAATTCGTGTTTAAAAATGTTTGTTTTGTATAATTTAAAAACATAAAAATAATTATTAAATATCTATAGCTCAGGGGTAAAGAATTGAATTGTACTATCAAATCATAAAGAAGTTCTAGTGCAGTGCCACATAAGTTTTTTGTCATGATTGTGTCTGTCTCTTTTCAAGTTATGAGTTTTGATTCTCGATTTGATGTCTTCCTGCTCTTTTTTTAAAGGAAAATAAAGTAATTCAAGTATTTTGTTAGGTTTCAACAAATATTTTTGGGACCTATAAAATAAGATTATTTTGAAAGTTATTGAATAATTGAACTATTTTTTTTTCTCATTTTAAATAAAGTCTTTTTATTGAGTCTTTATCTCCTAATTCTGTTTTTTCTGGAGGTTTATGGGTTCATGAAATATTCATTTATTACTTTCAAAACGATTTTCACAGAAATTTACTTGCAGCTGCAGATGATATAAAATCGTTTATGAAGTAGAGTCTAAACCGTACAAATCTAATTATAAAGCTTAATTCGAAAGGATCACTTTGTAACGATTTACAGGGAAAAAACGAAATATCAGTCATGTTTGTAGTCAGGTGGGATCATTGAAATGATACTCTAAAGTTGATTGTGGCCAATTTTGGTTCCAATTGGCCCAGTAGTTTCAGATAAGACGATTTTTTGTAAAAGCTAATGGACGACGGACGTCAAGTGATGAGAATAGCTCACTTTACCCAAGAGAACAACGATTGATATGATTTCCGTAAGCACACACAAGTTCCTTGAATAACCTTAATCACGTACTCTAGAAAGGATAAACATGAAAGAAGATCAGCTAAAACTTGTATCGTAGAAAATATATGTTATTGTCCTGAAACTGAAATGCTTTACATCATTGAAAGAAAATAATTCGGATACAATTGTCAATTTGATTATATCACAAATAAAATTCTGCACATAACAAATAAGGGTTTAACGGTCATTGTATAAAAGAAAACCTGTTTAAATACATAATACAAAAAAACACAGTGGAAAATGTCTTCACAATGAAAACGTCATTGAAGTTCTTGCTACTTGCTGAGATCACCCCCAGTTTTTGGTGGGGTTCGTGTTGCTCAGTCTTTAGTTTTCATAGTTGTGTTTTATGTACTGTTGTTTGTCTGTTTGTCTTTTTCTTTTTTTAACATGTCGTTGTCTGTTTATTTTCGACTTATGAGTTTGAATGTCCATTTGGTATCTTTCGCCTCACTTTTGCATTGTTCAACAAAGTGACGTTGGAAACTGTGAAATTGATAAAGTGTTAATTTCAACCTGACTAAAAACAACCACCAACAATGTATGTATTACCTGTCATGCGATTTTAAAGCCAAAATGTAGTCATGCAGTTTTTTTTTTTATTCAGTTCGCTATACAAACTTTTCATTTGGAAGATTCATCAACTGTGCTCGAATCAAAGTAGTTGGAAGGGCAAATTATTTTTGTTTGTTAATAGCATTGAACTCCAAAAAAAACACCGAAAAGTTGTGCCATATCTGACTATTGCAATATATGCCTGGGGAAAGAAAAAAAAAGTCTGATATGAAAATTAACATGTGTCTCCTATTTCATATATAATAACGTTTTTGACCGCATCCGGTCTCGATTCGTTTGGAGTTCAAACCTTTCCCTTGTATTTTTTTTCTTTGCTCTTTTGGTTAGAATATTCCAAATGGTTTTACGAGTTTAGAACATGGGTGTACTTCTGTCGCCTCTTATTTATCCAGAACTGATAAACTGAGTTATATTCAAAAGTAAAATAATAAAAATACCGAACTCCAAGGGAAATTCAAAACGGAAAATCCTTTATAAAATAGCAGAATCAAAAGCTCAAAACATCAAACGAATAGAAAACAATTGTCATATTCAAAGGAGACTCGAGACATACCTTGGTTTTACGAGTTTAAAACATTGATACACTTATGTCGACACTTATTTATCTAGAACTGGAAAAGTAAAGAGTAAAGGAGACTCGGGACATTAATTATTTATTAGTTGAAATTGGGTTCGATTCAGCTTTCAGTAAAAACACTTATAAATACCAGGATTAGAATTTTGTTCGTTATGCTTGTAAATGTAAGAACGCCGTTGTTGGTTTTTTTACCTTTTTTTTTTGTGTTTAGTACCGGTCTAACGAGTCAAGCCCTTCCCAATCAAAATTTACAGATTGAACTAAATTTGCACCTTCCAAGTTAAAGACGCATTCACGTAAATCAGGCCTTTTGCTAATTGTTGAAAGACGTACAGCAACCTGTAGTTTTTCATATTCTTTTCGTTCGGCCTTTGGTGAATTGTTGTTTTATTGGCAATCATACCATATCTTTGTAGTTCTGTATTGTTAATTTTATTTACTTTTCAGTGCTATCCATGTTAAACATTGTTTACTTATTCGAGATGAATGTTTAGTTTTAAAAGATATTTTCGGTCTCAACACAGTAGATTTTATGTATTGTGTATCTTATTCGATTGGAAATGTGAAAGTAAATTCAATCAAATTATGTCGTAAATTTCAATCAATTTTGGGACTTGAGAAAGAAGGTTAACTTTATAGCAATAAAAATATTTAATAAAACTTCGTCGGTATAATAAATGTTTTCTAAATATCGTCGGTAAATTATATCTATAAAATCGTAAATCTCTCTACAGCATCGATAGCGGGTAAAAATGACCATTCATCGATTGATCGGTCCTTGTCGTTCTCACTGATAAAATGGCTGGGTCTACATCGGTTAAATCGCTCGCGTAACTTGGATGGTAATTGTTGTCTTGCGTCGGATACCCCACTGGCAGGAAAAGACGCGAAGCCCACGTTGTCTGCATACTATTAACGGAAACAGCGTTCTTGTTCGGATCTATATTATTCTGGTTACCAGCATTTTGTCTCTTTGTGGCTTCTGCTGTTGCTGCCCTCCTTATCGTTTTACATCGTAGTTCATCGATTTGTTTTCGTGCATCATTCACGACCGACTTCCGTTTGTCCACTGCTGTGAAAATTCCATCCAAATTTTTCTGTATTTCGTTAATTCTGTTTTCAAAAATTGCTTCGGAATCTGTATTAGTTGCTGCATCAACCTGGAATGATTATGATTAAAAAATTATTTACAGTTCAATCCGGTTAATTACGTCGCATCAGCACAAAAGCACAACAGGCTATATCGAGACAATCATAATATTTATAGAATATTGTGTATTTTTGTGTGCGTTTTTCCAAAAGAATTGAAATAGGTTATGATGGTATCCCGTGATTTTGCTCCATTTCAACGTGTGTATAGGCCATTTTTACACCGTAGTGCTATCTTTGAATATGGTTTTTATCGGTACTAAGATTGAAATTGTTTTTGATAAATCAAAATATAACTAAATAAGTATTGCTTTTCATTTATAAAAAGGTATGGTCCTACATCCTGTAGATATCATGTACTTATATTTTAGCATTCTCAGACTATTTATGACGTCTTTACATTAAATCTGTTGGATGCGTACCGACTGCCACTTTAGTCTGATTTATTTATTAGTTGGTTTTGGCTTTAGTTTTCAGTAACTGCGAGTACTTTTATATCGGTACTTTGTCCCTTTTGTCTTTATGTTAGTTGTTTCTTTTTTGTGCTTCGTGCCGATCTGATGAGTTAAGCCATTTCCAACTGAATTATACAGTTTGTTCTTATGTCGTGCTGTTAAATAAATGTCCAAGGTTGCTGGTGGAAGATTGAGCGCTCACAAACATGTTTAACCCCGCCACATTCTGTTTGTGCCCGATCCCAGTTAGGAGCCTGTAATGCAGTGGTTGTCTTTGTTTACTGTTTGTTTACTGTTTTTCGT
Organism: Mytilus californianus; assembly: GCF_021869535.1. Lineage (NCBI taxonomy): Eukaryota > Metazoa > Mollusca > Bivalvia > Mytilida > Mytilidae > Mytilus > Mytilus californianus. Next base: position 5,048,108 of record NW_026262581.1, read on the forward strand.
TTATTGTTTTGTCATAAACCAGGCCGTTGTTTTTCGTTTCAAATGTTTCACATTTTGTCATGTTGTATCCTTTCATAGATAACTATACAGCATGGGGTTTGTTAATTGTTGAAAGTCGCATTGTGACATTTTATTGCATCCACGTAATTTGGGCATAGTTTGACCTATAATTGTTTACTTTTTATACATTGTGACTTGGGTGGAGAGTTGTCATTGGCACTACTACCACATCTTCTTATTTATAGTTGTCTCATTGGTAATCATACAACATATTATTTAATCTTAAATTTACGAACATTTTACTCATCACAGTTACGCTTCATTAATGAGTAAACGTTTCACGAAAATCTGGCTAAACTTCCTGAAAATCTCGAATAGACCAGTTATAGCAAACTGCTAAAAAATAAAATTGAGAATGGAAATGGGGAATGTGTCAAAGAGACAACAACCCGACCATAGAACAGACAACAGCAGAAGGTCACCAACAGGTCTTCAATGCAGCGAGAAATTCCCGCACCCGGAGTCGTCCTTCAGCTGGCCTCTAAACAAATATATATACTAGTTCAGTGATAATGAACGCCATACTAAACTCCAAATTGTACACAAGAAACTAAAATTAAAAATAATACAAGACTGACAAAGGCTAATTTCTTAGCTAAAGTGTATGGGCTACCGAAAATACTCGGTCGAAAGTTATCTACATGCACTTCTTGTAACTAAATTCTTTCTATAATATGCAACTGTTGTCTATAATTGCTTACATCTACATCATTTGAACTTTGGTGGATAGTTGTCTCATTGGCAATCATACCACATCTTATTTTTAAATTGAATATATAATGATTTTTAATGGAACAATTTAGCAAGGACTAGGACATCCTACGGTAAAAGTGAGACCCGAGTTGAATATTAGATGAATAGAAAAAAAAAGCTTGAAATCGATTGATTTAGCACGATAGCAAGGACATGAATTACTTTTATTTCATTATTATTCTAGGTGTATTGCATGTAATTTTCTTGGGTTTATGGGTAAACGAGAGACGAAAGATACCTAAGGGACATTCAAACTCATAAGTCGAAAATAAACTGACAACGCCATGGCAAGAAAAGACAAATAACAGTATACAAAACACAACATAGAAAACTAAAAACTGAGCAACACGAATCCCGCCAAACACTGGGAGTGATCTCAGGTGCTCCGGATAGGTAAGCAGACCCTGCTCCACATGTGGACAACGAAATCCACGCGGGATTTCATGTATAACAAAGATTATTGTTATCCGATTGGTTTAGGAGACTGACAGCATTGATGATCACTTGCCTTAAACGATGTCTTTAACTGCAATATGGTCTCAACAATGGACGACAAGACATAATTCACGTGTACTCCATTCTTCATACGCTGGATGTCTGAAATTGGCACTTTCAGACGACAATTTGGACAATCTATAGATAGGTCTACTCCACCCTTTGTTGTATTTACATTATTCACTTTGTGTTTTCCTATTTCCTGGATACACCTGTCAAATACAGAGAAAATTATGTAAGACATGCAATTATATCGTTTAAAGCAAAAAGGTACAATATCATTATACTTTTAAAATAGCTCTGATCAGAAACTGCAAGCGACATCAAATGGCCGTTATCAATATAAAATAAAGAGTTGTGGTGTGATTGCCAGTGAGACAACTACTAGTATCCACCAGAGACCTAATGACGTAGATATTAGCAACTGCTAGTATAAGTCACTGTTCGTCCTTCAAAACCCATACCGCAAAGCAAGCTATATATAAAAGGCCCCGGCATAACAAAAGGTAAAAGTATACATCCGAAAAAGAAAATAAAATTATAATAACACTGTTTTACGAGGAAAGTTGCATAGCTTTATTAGTTAGTTTAATAACCTCTATTGTAGAGAGACGTATACTTCGTATGAATTTCACGTTACCCGTTTGATATTTATAGCAAAATATTACACAAATATTGACAAGGAAGTATTGCAAAATGTGATAAAAAAAAACCTTTTAATCAAATTTATTTATCAAAATAATCTCAAAATTGATTTTTCTGTGAAGTGTTTTGTCACATGGACTGTTGTTGGTCTGTTATGTTTTTTTTTTCTATTTTCCTTTAACTTTTGGTTGCCCTCGTCTTACCTTTTTCCTATTTTTTTACAATTAAATATTGTTTTTATGTAGGACAATTGTAAAATAACTACATAGTAGCTTTTCAGATGGTGCTCTGCATGTTAAAAGAGTGCCATTATAAATGTCTATATTGTAAATTTTTTACAGTTATGCGTGCAACATAATGAATTAGTTGTTTTCAAGTGAACAATACTCGTCGGTCAAACCACGGCAAAATAAAATATTTCTTTCATAAATCATTTCCTTTTTGTATGTAAGTCTAATAATATCCAATGCAAACCGGTCGCCGCAAAAGTAATAACATTCTAAATATGTCCATACCCATGCCAAAGATCTTATAGGTGAAAATACTGGTTTGTTAGTCTATATTTTTGCTTTCTTAGCTTTTAAATTTGGTGTTTGTTGGTTAGACCAGATGTAATTTTTTTAAACTCAGAACGGAAAAGATTCAAAAGTTTATCGATAAATTATAACGCGGAATATGTAAAACGGGGGATTAGGGGAGGGGAAGTAAGATTTACCTGTTTGACCGAGCCCTCGAGCGCCTCAGGAATACCTTCTTTCGACCCATTATTACAATTATTCCTTCTGAATATGATATATCTGTTCAATACATTCTAAAACTTTGGCAAATGACATTTGAGAGAGACATTTTGATTATTGTTTTATAATTTAATCTTCATAATTGAAAGGCTGATTGGCGGATAAATGATATATTTTCTGTGTGTATATACGATTCCTCCAAACAAATGTTGTTAGGTCACGGATACTTAAGTGTTATCCTTATTTGTCAAGCACGCCACAGATGTTTAAGCTGATATCTCGTTTACAGTTGTGTAATGGTGAGAAAATGACAGATAGAGTTATTGTTTTGTTAAACGTGTAAGGAACAGGTAAAATTTGAAGGTTGATCGAGGTAATTGCGTGAATTTTCAATAAAATATGCATGTGTCCATGGGACACATATGATGCATCCCGGCTTGCATATAACGTTGTAAAGGAACATAACTCAAGATCGGTAAAAGGACTGCAACCTAAATTCGAACTTGATCTATGTTTTGTGGTAATAAGCATTTTGTATAAGTTTCATAACATTTGGTTGAGGCAAACTAAAGTTAGAGAACGGACACCAATTTTGGGATGTACAGACGGACGGGCGGACGTACAGACGGACAGGGGTAACACTTAATGCACCCCTCCGCTGCGGCGGGGGCACAAAAAAGCACGACATAAAAAAAAGAAGAGACGTACATTATACGATTTCGTTCGTCCGGTAAGCCCGTTCATATTTAACGTTATGTTAGCGACATCAAAAGACTTACTGAACGAACAAAGTTTCCGCGCTTGAAGGTATTACAAAAGCAGAAATATGAAAGGTTAAGTAAAGTGAATGACCGAGGCTCATTTGATGGTGAGGTGGTTCACCAGCACACAAAAAATGCATGCAGTACTCGTAATAGAGCCTCTTTCTTTTACTTGCATTCAAATTACACAAGTGCCTGGATTATCACAGTCCAATAGACGATGCTCATATTTTCTGGAATATATTGAAATGGCATATCAAAATCATGGTCTTCTTTCACTTTATGCACCCCTGTACTTTAGGGTTAGGATTCATTTATGGTAAAGTAGGTATAGGGCCCTTCCTTTACTTTATGGTCCCACTTCTCTGCCCCTTAAACTTTCGGCAAGAGGGTTTTTCTAGGTTATGGTTAGGTTTTAGGAGTAGGGCTAGTGTGAGAGATAGGTAAGGGTTAAGGCTAGGTTTAGGACTTTTATCTTTATACAGTAGTAAAAAATGAAAATAGATATTTAAAAATACTGTACTTAAAGAAGACTTGTTTAAAGTAATATTTTCAAGTTGCCACTTACTTGAGACAGAATGTATGACCGCATGGCAAAACTGTCGGTAGGTTGTAATATTCCCAACATATTCCACATTTCAGCAAATTAACGATATCTTGATTCAGAGTTACCGGGACTACGTTCGGACGGAGTGAAGGATCCATAACCGCAATCGAAACAACGCGACTGAAAAAAAAAATGCCGTCCGAAAAAAACGTCCTTTGTTATGAGTTGGCAACTATCGGCGTCATAGGAGCTCTAAGCGACGCAACAAACCCGGATGTTATACAAGATACAAGATGCAAGCTTACGCTTCTGAAAACTGATGTCGAAAAGCATTGAAATACCAAAAGCTATAACTATCTATACTCATGATTAAACGAGAAGACCTCATTTTGTGTGTCGCTTCTTTTCCTTCCCCAATAAATTAATCATCATGCCTCTGTGTCCTATAGGTACCATGCATAGTCGCATTTGTCATCCATTCTTATGATTATTCAGTTTGGGTTATTTTGGGAGAAAAACGAAGAAAAAGGTGTCCGGAAATTGTTTCCGTCATCAGACCGACTTTTAAGTCATACCCAAAACTTCCGATTTTAAACTTTAAAAGAGGGGGTAAAGGTTTTTTTCGAGCAACGTGTTTTGCCACTTTTTATTTCACGTGCAGACGTGAAAAAGGTTCGTTATTCACCGTGTTTCTTGAAATCGATAAAAAGATCAACGTGCAAGAATTTTTCAATTGTTCGCTCATCGTGAAATGGCAATTTTATTTCGCGTTCTTTCGTGCAGATACCTCCCTTTATTCCCCTTTTTAAACATAATTTTCATAATTACTCGGGGACAGGACAATTATTTTCGCGTTATTCTGCATGTATACTATGAATATAATCCTATAATATATAGAGACTCTCTATGTAATATAGCAGTGATCGCCGTGGATGGAATTGATAGTTAATAGCAAATACACTTTATTTATATTATATGTAGATCTATGTTCATAGTATACAGAAACGCGAAAATCATGCAATTTAACAGAGAGCAAAAAAATAACTGAGTTTGGAAAAAAGGGAGAGGGCTTAAAATAATTGTCCTGTCTCCAAGTGCCTATGACTCAGTTTGATACCTTTTCTCAATTTCTCCAGACATAAAATCTTTTACAAAAATTCACCCTATAACAGTTTACATACTTTCAACCAAGCTCTAAATACCCGCGATTTCGCGGGTGTGTTCTAGTGACAATAACTTGTGGAACGGTTTATGGAGCTCTCTGAAATTATACCACAAGTTTCCATACCACAAAGGGATGGTTAGGATTGGCTTTGGGGGGGTTATGGCTCAAACCGTTTAGGAATTAGGGGCAAAAAAGTGGGGGGGGGGGGTAAAAAATTTTTTTTTGAAAAAGTAGGGGGGCAAGTGAGCATTTCTCATCACATGGCGTCTGTCGTCGTCTGTCGTCGTACGTCATTAACTTTTACAAAAATTTTCTTCTCTGAAACTACTAGGCCAATTTTAACAAAACTTGGCCATAATCATCATTGGGGTACTTGTAACGAAGTCAGTAAGTGGATAAATAATTTTTTTATGTAATTACAAAGTTAAGACTGTTTCTAAAGATCAAATGTTCGATTGTTCACAAACTGTCTCTGAAGTTAAATTGTTCGAATGTTCGTATCGTCACTCGGACACGTGATCGTATAGTGATATAACTGTTCGGTCCTGACTGAGTAATTCGGATGGTTAGTGAATTAATTCCAGCCTACCCACAATGGGGGAGACCTTGGCGGAATCTCCTGTCGGATTCTATCTGTACGAATCTATCCCCGTTCGAGTCCAAAGCTGGATCTTATATAGTTCAGTGGGCCATTAATCATCTTTAAACAATGACCCATAGCTGTTGGCAGGTTGCGTAGTAGTCTGGATGTTGAATAATACTAGTCTGAGGTTAATTGTCAAACAATGCAATTAACCTCTGCAGGATACATGTTATTTAACAGTGGACATTGTCATTTACTGGCTGCAGGGTATATGTCTATAATATTCGTACACATTGTTATTAAGTGTCTAAAGGGTAAATGTATTTGTTTCAGTTATGCTATATTTGATTACACCTTGATACTTATTGTTATGAAACACATTGTGTTACATATCTAGTATATATAAAATCAGAAAGAATTGAAAAAAGATACAGGTTTGCCATTAAGAATGTCAAGATAAACAAAGGAAAAATAAAAAGAACAGTGCTGGCTATTGCCATTAGTTTAAATGTCTTTATTTATATAGAAATAAGGAGATGTGGCATGATTGCAAATGAGACAACTATCCACCAAAGTTCAAATGAAGTGGATGTAAGCAATTATAGGCAACCGTACTGCCTTCAACAATGAAGGAAACCCATACCGTATGGTCGGCTATAAAAGGCCCCGACATGAAAAATATGAAACAATTCAAATTAGAAAACTATCGGCCTAATTTATAACAAAACAATTACGAATGACTGTTTTGTCTTTTGTTGTAGTATATGTGTTCCCTCGTCTCTACTACACCGTATATTTGTCTTGCTCCTCATCGCGATATAAATACACCGTATGTTTCTATTAACTTCAAGTCTTGCTCCTTTTCGCGATATAAATAGATCAGGTTGACGCCGTCCGTTATATAAAGCAATCACCAATCAACCAATCAATCAATCGATTCCGTATAGAATGGGGTTATATAATATTTACCTTAGAATAATGGGAAATAACAGTTTAATACAATACCTATAAATTGAAGTTAATTTGTATTTATGTTTTAAATAGATCTTATTTACCTTTATCTTCATAAACGACGACTACCTATTTTTTTTATGAACATAGTGACTACGTATGCCAGAAAAGGTTAAAAATTCGTATCGAAAGTTCTAAAGACATGAATGGTTTCGCAATCGGGTTAATTTATCACAATATGTGTCATGCGTCAGTATTACGATAGCGTGCAGATATAATATACCTGACTTTCTCGCTCCTATTACTACAGAAAATTATCTTCGGCTAACACAATGTGTGATATTTTAAAAGCGGAATTTAAGCTTCAAAATTTCGGCTTTCCATGCTCAAAACCCGAGGCTTTATACACATGCCAGGTATGTGCTGATTTTTCTTTTAAACTTTTTCTTCCTGTTTTGTGTGATGAAATATTCACCCACGTGGTAGATATAATTGTCGAACGAATTTAATCATTTTGTTATTGATATTTTTTGTGCGGTTTGAAAAGATGGGAAAAATGAATTATTATGATAATCGTTTTAGTTTATGTTTTGCTTGTTTTTCAATGTAGATTGTTTTGCCATTCGTTTTTTTTTTCTTTTCGTCCTTAGTATGCCTATTTTTTTTAATAAAATAATAGTTCCGTGTTCACTTATTATTGCTAAAGGATTAAAGAAATTTACACAGTAAATCTGACAGTAAATATTAATTTTGTTTGTTTGTTAGTTAGTTTGTGGTTTTTTTCTATTGGTTTGTTTTGTTTTGCTGTTATGTTGACGTATCTATTATTAATTTTTAAATCATGCAACTGAGTTGTGTTTCATTTTATTTCATAGTTTCGTGTCTAGGTTTTTTTTAAACTGAATTTAATCAATTCTGATAACAATAACCAATATCTACCGAATATATATAGCTTACTATATATACGGTATTGGTTTTTTGCTCATTGTGAAATGCCGTATGGCGACCTAAATTTGTTCACATGTTTTTTTTTCTTTTGATCTTGAATGGATAATTGTCTCACTAGCAATCATACTACATATCCTTATTTGCACATTCATGCTAGGGCTGATATATTAACTGTTCACTACCATATGTATTAATTTGTTCTATTACTGAATCTCATTCTTAACCATTTGAAGAAACGTCCTACTTGTGAAACCCTTTCTTATCCGGAAAAGAAACTAACTTGCGTGTTTAGAAAGGGTGGAAAAATACATGACAATGAAAAATGGCATTATAATAACCAGGAAATAGAAGTTGAAAATAAGTTTAGTTATCATGGTATATTGTTAAATTTTTATGTCAAATATAATTTGTTACAGCAGAAACTTTCAGAACAGGGTAGAAAAGCTCTTTTTGCCTAAAGGAGAAATATAAAAGATATTGATTTGAATTTTGTTACTTTACTTTCACTTTTTGATACTTATATTAACAGTGTACTTTTTTATGGCTGCAAAATATGGGGCGCTCATATATAAGGCACCAGCTATATAGAGGATACATTTGGGCTATTGTAAAAATATTATGAAAGTAAAAAGCTCTTCTAGTAATGTCATGGTGTATTATGATCTAGGTAGATTGCCATTATTGCAAACCCGAAAATGTAGAATTTTTTTAATACTGTTTAAGCTGCTCTGTACAACAAACTGTATTTTGAAAAACTGTTACTGTTTTTTATATGATGATTTACAAAATTGTCCAAATAATAAGACAAATTGGTTGCATTTTATTAAAAATTAGCTGCTTAGTATAGGTTTAGGTGATATTTGGTATAATCAAGGTTTATTTTTAGATAGTAAGCTTTCCAGTACTTTTTACTTGATAATCAAACAGCGCCTGTTTGATTGTCTGAAGCAAGATTTTGACAGCCAACTGAGTAATTTAGTTAAATGCTCAAGTTATAGATATATGGTTCAAAATTTTTGTTTACAATATTACTTATTTAAACCACTACCAGTTATTTATAAGACATGTGGACGTTACTCTGCAATTCAAAGAGGTAATAGACTCTGTAATTTTGTAAAAAATGACATTGAGGATGAGGTACATTTCATTTATAAATGTCCCTCTTATCAAGGTCTTAGATCTTATTTTATTAAACCTTATTATTGGAGAAAACCTTCTATGTGTAAATATATACAATTAATGAGTTCGAATAATCTTAGAGATCTATGTAATTTGGGTAAATGTATTCTTCGTGCACAAAAAATAAGATCTAACATGTTGTAATATGTTTCACACTACCTTCTGTTATCTATGTATACTGTGTGTAGTTTTATATGTCGTATTCCTATAGTATTATGACTTTGGTAAATAAAGAGTATTATTAGTAACATACTTAATATTGGAAATTCTTATTTTCAAAACAGAGAGCAAAGCGAAAACATTTTCTCTAACTGTTTTTACCTTTTTGTTGTGTATCTGTTCAACAACCAAATATTTTCCCATGTTATAGTATGCCTTAAACAGGCACGCAGCATTTAGAGCTTTCATACCCCATTTGTAAAGATCTTCCGAACCCCTTCTTTCTCGTTATAAAGAGTTGAAAAGCAAACCTGATTCCTCAATAATAATAATAATAATATAATAATATTTTATTCAATAACATATCAAGCATATAAGTTTTACAATACAATATATACAATACATAAAGACATATACTAACACATACTAGTACTTGATAAAACAGAGCATCTAGTGAGTGTAGTACCTTTGTGTATGGAAAAAAAATGCTGATATTTTATCAGGGATAGCCCATAAAGCTCTGAAGCTTGTTTCAAATGGGGTCCCTTCATGTAAACCGCTAATAGTTTCGACATCCCCTGTAAAGTCTTTTGCTTTAATTACAAGTAAGTCGTGAAAACTGTTTTGCCAGAATTTTTAACTGAGCAAAATATAGCAAATCTTCGTATGTAAAGTTTATAACAAGTGGAAGTACAGAAGAAAAAAACACGGAAAAAGAGGCGAGAAAAGCTGGGATATGGGCACCGAATGTTTTTTTTTTTTGTTGTTGTTGATCTTTCGGGGCTTCCCGAACGGAAAACTAAATTCAAACGGTTTGTCAAATCCTTCACGAGCCGTTCAATGCAATGTTTCCTAATGGCACATAATGAACAGTGTGGCTGTTTACACTCTTCTGGAGTACCCGAGTTCAACCTCGATATAGATTGGGGCTATGCGTTACTCACATGATTAAGTGGTCAGTGATGTGTTGTACTTTTTAGCGACTATTTTTTTATATAACCATGGTCTTACAAATTCTGCTTTTTTTAAGTGATTTTACGGTGTTTTATTTGTTTTTTTTTTATCGCGCCTTATATGTTAAAGTTCTATCGTACAAAATATATATATGGGTGCGGCCCGATTAAACGTGTTGGTATTTTGGTTTTATTAGTTCACATAATTTCAGGACAATTTACAATTGTTGAATGCATAATCAAAGGCTTATAGAAATTTTTATCTATCAAGTATTGGTACTTGTGTCTTATTTTCAATGACATAAATTTCGGTGTTAGTGTCTCTTGATGAAGAATTTTGTCTTGCATATAAAACGGCGCTAATATTTCGTTGTATATATACACAACAGTACAATGTATTCTTTGAAAAAATGAATTCGACATGTTATATAATTATGTCGAATTTTCTGATTAGAATATGAGACAGACAATGCTTGAAATGTGTCACTCATACATATTACACTTTAAAAAACGAAGCTGGAAACAGTTTTTTAAAGTATAATTTACCATTGTAATTACAAAAAGTGTTTTATGACAATAAATCAAATTTTATTTATGTATTTTTTTTTATTTTGTAATTTTGTGAAACAATACAAAATTACTAATTTAATGGTTCTTTATGTTGTACTTATTATTAGGGCAATATATCATTACTTTATAGATATAGCCTCCTTCTACTCCAGTATGGTCTCACCTTGTATGAACTGAACTGATTCTTTTAAGAGATATGCACTAGTGTGCTAATGTTCTTTGCACGTTGTAATCAACTTACAAAGTGTTTAAAGAGGTTTAATTGCTGTAAACATTAAAAGGAGTGTAATATGTAAATAAAAAACTTTCTTTTTGTTTAAAAGCATACATGTACATGTATATCGTATTACCTTAGCAAACAACATCATTTCAAACTACGCAAGAGAGCTTCTCTTTTCTTTGAAGAATGTTTGAGGATAAAGTATGATGCATTTGGTTTTGTTTGTTGATTTGATAAACTGTTTGGCAAGATGTTTGCATAAGAATAGGTTTTCTTGATTTTATATTTGCACATCCGTAAACATAAATTCGGTTGAAAATAACGAACTTTCAAGTTAGTTGGTCTCATATATTATACTGGAGTGAAATATCCCAGTTAATCCTGCAATTTGATTTGTTACCTAAACAGGGGATAACAGCCCATATCCCCTGTGAAGGGAAACAAAGATAAAAATGGTAATTAGTGTTGAAAGCAGGACACAGTATAATATAATTGTTATTCGGGCTTCACAGGGGATATGGGCTCATATTTCCTGCTAGTGCCCTATATCCCGTTCGACTGACGGCTCAGGAGGTAATATGAGCCCACATTCCCTGTGAAGATCCTGAATAACATATATGATTCAACATAAGAAACCCATACACAGGATGACAATATTTGTTTTAAACGACAGAAGAAAGGCTTTTTGAAACACATAATGGATCCGTTCAATTTAAATATGCTCGTTACTTATAACTCAGTACCGTTCATGTGACCCGAATTCCGGTCATAAGCATTATTTTTTGCTAAACATTTGATTCAAACCTCAAGTTATTGGCTACCTTACCTCATACCGAACAGACTTTGGACTTAAATGAAATCTGTTAATATCAGTTACTCCTAAAGTGTCAGTGAAGTGTCTTTTGTAATTGACCTTTTTGGAAAAATAGATCAATTATCATACCTTAGCTTTTCAAAACCACGACTGTATTATAAAAAGAAATTAAAATGAAAATGTGGAAATCAGAGGTTATGAAAATGTTGCATTTGGCCATCAGGATTATGTTAATCAATCGTTCACTTATGCTGTTTAAAATATTAAGCCCCCAAATATTGTGTGACCCGATACAAATTTCCATCATTTTAATAACATTATGTATTGCTTGAATCGATAAATGAAAATACAGACTAGTTCATGCTTGTTTAAGCGCTGTTCTTTTGCCTTTTGTGTTTTTTTGCTGTGTGTGTACTGGTTTTGTGCCGTGGATGGAAACCGCGTAGCTATGGAACGCCATGACTGTCTTCTGATGTTGATTGTTAAATATGTTCGGTGCTTTATGCATTACGTTCAGTAGTATTTATATTTTGTTCAGTAGTTTTCATATTATGTTCAGTAGTTTTGACATTATGTTCAGTAGTTTTGACATTATGTTCGGTGCTTTGGTTATTATCTTCAGTAGTTTCATTATTATATGCAGTGGTATTTAAATTATGTTCGGTACTTCTGACGTTATATTCAGTGCATTTTTCATTATGTTCAGTACTTTCGACATTATGTTCAGTAGATTCAATATTATTTGCAGTACATTATGTCTTACCTTCAGTGGTCCCGGTTTCTTTATATTCGGTAGATTATTCATTATGTTCAATAAAAGCATCAGTATTATACTCGGTTCAATGAACTATATGTTCAGTAGTTGTATCATTATGATGATGCAGTGAAAGTCGGGAAATCAATAACGGAAATTTTCAGAAAAAAAACGAACGCGGATATTTTCGACGGACGTTTTCTTCATGGACACTTTTATGGGATCAGGAATGAAAATGGAAGAAATGGAAGCAGTATTAAATTGGTTTGGTTTACGTTGACACATTGGCAATTTTCACAAGGAAATAAAATACTCCTGACCTAATTTGTAAGATGTCATGATTGATTGATTGTTTGTTGTTTTCTGAACGTACAGTGGCAAATATTTCACGCATATTTATGACGGAGAGAAGATTTTTAAACAAGAAATTGCATGCGTTGTCGTTGATACAACATGACCATAGAGAGACGACAAAAAGACAAACAGCAAAAAAAATAAAATATAAAAACATATTCTATAGCTTTTGTATTCCTAGTAGGTAATCATTTTTGTTGGTTGGTTGTAGCATATTTATCTCATGCACCGACTTTTAAGAGACCACGAAAAATCTCCTTGCAGATACTCCTATATTATTCTGCATCCTACCCCGCTAATAGGCGCTTGAATATCAGATATTTATTTGAAATAACCCAAGATAAATGAGGTTGTGGATGAGGTTTACAGAATAGAGAAAGTTGATTCATAAATATAACCATATCAATGATAATTCATGGTAACACGGATTAGCCTCGAACTTGATCTGGATATTGTCAATCTATTCCTCTTCATTCTGGCTACCATTGGTGGATCTAGAGACTAAATCCAGAAAAATGTTTTAAACGCTCTGTTCAAGAACAGATATTAAGTTATTGGTTTGGGTAGTTTCTAGTCTCTTATTAAACAAAAAGGGTCATGTTTTATGCATTGCTTTAAAATACATTTGTAATAAGAACCATAACTGTACAGAAATGGTGAAAATTTGCACATAAATAAAGTTTTGCACTTTGTATTTTGATATTCATTACCTGTCTAATAGACAGTCTATGGTAATCATATTTACACTTAGACCTAGTTAGTTTTTGTGTATACAGCTTGAATTTGGAAGGATAAAAATCTTAATAAATGATTTCAAAATGACAATCATACTGATACTCAATGTTCATTGTTTGTAGCACTTTGTACAATATTTCATTCTATACCCTTTCATACCAGCATAAATTTCAATGTAGCTCTTTGAATGAATGAAATTTATGACTAGTTGTTTTCTGTTTTTTCTGCTATTGCAGAGCTTTTTGCTGTCATTTTTGTCTGAACTCTATCACGAACTGTTTTATCATTGTTGTAATAATTTCTGACACAATGCAGGAGAAGAATGTAAGATTACCTTTGTCTGCAATAGTGGACGAAATAGTACGTCAAGATTTGTTAACTCGTGCAAGATCGTGATTTTAGAGGAAAATATCGATTGTACATAGTTTGAATGGTAACATCAATTAACCAGTTCTGATTACGACCAGTTCAACATTTCATTCGGTATGCAGAAAAAGTTTAGTTATTCTATTAATCATTTAATTCTGTAATCACTTTTTTTTTTTACCTTTTTCCAAAGTTTTAAACATTTTTTTTTAAAGCACCCCTTTATTCTCTATTCTTTACTTTTTGCCCACCTTCTCTTTTTGGGGGGTAGGGGCATTATTCTCTATTCTGTAAACCTCATCCACAACCTCATATATCTTGGGTTATTTCAAATTAATATCTGATATTTAAGCGCCTTTTAGCGGGGTAGGATGCAGAATACAATAAGAATATCCAGAAGGAGATTTTTGGTGGTCTCTTAAAAGTCGGTAAGTCTGTGCATGGATTAATATGCTACAACCAACCAACAAAAAGGATTGCCTTCTAGGAATACAAAAGCTATAGAATATGTTTTTATATTATTTTTTTTTTGCTGTTTGTCTTTTTGTCGTCTCTCTATGGTCATGGTGTATCAACGACAACGCATGCAACTTCTTATTTTTTGTTTAAAAATTCTTCTCTCCGTCATAAATATGCGTGAAATATTTGCCACTATACGTTCAGAAAACAACAATCAATCAATCATGACATCTTACAAATTAAGTCAGGAGTAATTTTTTTCTTGTGAAAATTGCCAACGTGGGAACGTAAACCAACCCAATTTAATACTGCTTCCATTTCTTCCATTTTCATTCCATCCCGTAAAAGTGTCCATGAAGAAAACGTCCGTCGAAAATGTCCGCGTTCGTTTTTTTCCGACAATTTCCGTTATTGATTTCCCAATTTTTACTGCATCATCATAATGATACAACTACTGAACATATAGTTCATTGAACCGAGTATAATACAGGTGCTTTTACTGAACATAATGAATAATCTACCGAATATAAAGAAACCGGGACCACTGAAGGTAATACATAATGTACTGCAAATAATATTGAATCTACTGAACATAATGTCGAAAGTACTGAACATAATGAAAAATGCACTGAATATAACGTCAGAAGTACCGAACATAATTTAAATACCGGCACTGCATATAATAATGAAACTACTGAACATAATAACCAAAGCACCGAACATAATGTCAAATCTACTGAACATAATATAAATACTACTGAACATAATGCATAAAGCACCGAACATATTAAACAATCAACATCAGAAGACAGTCATGGCGTTCTATACATAGCTTTCGTTTTTATATTGTAGTGGACTAATTATTTAAGTTTTTATATTGTAGTGGAAATGGCATCGGGCTATTTACTGGACGATTCGTGTTATAATGGCAGCATATGCTCTAGGGGCTGTAATAACAAGCTATGTGATGTCCGTTGGAGATAAACATATCATTCTTGTGTATTTAACCATTTGGACATTCACACTGCTTACAATACATCTATGGATAGCTACTGTCATAACAATATTTTACAGACCAACTATGGATAAATCTGGTGAAAAAATGCATGGTGTTACAAATCCAGATTTTCTACCTTCAAGTGTTGAAAGTACCATTTCACAAACAGCAGACACGAGCAGAAGCAACATAGAAGATATAAGATGTATTCCGTGGTTCTTAAAACTGTCATGGTTGCTTGGAAACGTCGTGTTGGCATTTGAAATTGTGGTTACAATAATTTACTTTGTATTTTTATTTCCGGATGAGAAAAACCGGGGCGTATTAATCAACAACATGAATATGCATGCTATGAATACAGTGTTTGTTTTGGTTGATTTTTGTATTAGTGCAAGACCTGTTTATTTGCTGCATGTGATTTACCCAATTATATATGGAACTATCTATGCTGTATTTAGCGTCATTTACTGGACACAAGACCACGTGAATAACGTGCTATATTCTGTTCTAGATTGGAATAGTCCAGGTTATGCTATTGGTCTGGTAGTGATTTTAGCTATTGTCATTCTACCTTTGTTTCAACTTATATTTTTTGGATTGCATCGTTTAAAGTTAAAGATCTATTATCATTTATATAAGACGACATATTTTTAAAACATTTATAACACTCAAAATGTCTGCATGCATTATCTAACGTCGTTTCAATGATAACGAGTATGCTACATCCTTGGTATGTCGTTTTTATTCGAAGATGTGCCCAGTCCCTATCTTCCGTGGCTAGATCTAACTATTGGATTTATTTGCTTGAAAACGACATCTGTCATAGTTTGGTAGTTTAATACATTGTCAGGATTTGATGGTATGTAGCTTGTTCATATAGTTTGATACATCTTTATCAGATCGTTCATATAACTTTTTGTCATCCAGTGGCCTTTTATAGGCACATTATTTTACAATATCATTAAGCAAATGTATGAGGTAAGCAAATCCTGCATTCGAATTAAGAACAGCATTACTGATTTCTTCCCTATACAGCTTGGAGTTAAACAGGGAGATAATCTAAGTCCTAACCTGTTTAAGGTTTTCATCAATGACCTTCCCAACTATTTGGAAAAATCTCTAGACCCTGTAAATATAAATGGGCGATCTATCCATTGTCTGATGTATGCCGATGATATCATTTTACTATCTACTACAGCTTCTGGTCTTCAATCAAAACTTGATATTATGGGAAAATATTGTCAAGATTGGTGTCTTACTCTCAACCCAAATAAAACAAAAATTGTGATTTTCAACAAGGCAGGCAGACATATCCGCCTCAAATTTAAATACAAAGAATATGATATAGAATGTGTACAACATTGTAAATATCTAGGTGTGTATTTTAGTGCTTCAGGTACATTCTCCTATGCTCAGAATGAATTATACAAGAAAGCTTTAAAAGCATATTTTTAAACTTAGAAAAGATTTATTATCTCTAAATCCTAGCTTAAAAACTAGTATACATGTTTTTGATCATACTATTAAGCCTATTCTTCTTTATGGAAGTGAAATTTGGAGCTCATTTAATCCCTTTATAGCAAAATTTAGATCTGGGAACCAGTTAACATTAGATAAAATTTATTCGAATTTAACTTGTGAAAAGCTACACAGTAAATTTTGTAAATTTATTCTGGGTGTGCACAAAAAAAACACAAATTTTGCAGCCTTATCTGAACTTGGTCGGTTTCCACTGTACTTTGACTTAGTCAATTCTATTTTGAATTATTGGCTTAGACTAGAAAATTTAGACTCATTTCCTTTATTACAAGATGCATACCAGCATTCAAAAACTTTATTTTCTCAGCATAAATCGTCATGGTATGGCTCTCTCCAGCAAATTTTAAAAACTCTTCCTGGGTTTGCAAACCTAAATGATGGGAAAAATATTTCCAAAAAATACCAGAAAATATTGAAAGAGACATGCATAAAAATTTGGAAGGATCAACTGACCAAGAATTCAGAAGGGAAGCTCCGCACTTATGTAAAATTTAAGAATAATTATGGTTTCGAAAAATATCTAAATATCATGTCCAATTTTGAACTTAAGAGATCATTTAACAAAATTTAAGGTGTCATCTCACCATTTGCAGATTGAAATAGGACGATACCAGGGTACTCCTCCACACCTTAGACTATGTCAGCAGTGTAACTCTGGATATATTGAAGATGAAGTTCATTTTCTCTTTTATTGCACAAAATATAACGAAGACAGACACCATTTATATCACATTATTTCGGAATCATGTCACAATTTCATTAACTTAAATTCCCAAGAGAAATTGCTATGGCTGTTGTCTTGTGAGAACTTAACTGTATTAAAAGAGTTGTGTATATTCCTGGTTAAACACTGCAAATAGCAGATTTATATAACATGTTTCGCATAATTAATAATTGTTGTTATTTTAAAAAAAAAAAATTATTTGTTAATTGACCGGATTCAGTTTCTCTATTTATTTTGTTCAGCTGCTTCTGACACGGGGAGGATTGCTGTTATTGCCTATCGTAATCAACAGTATATCCTAGAGCACCGTCCCTTGGTGTCTCCTGCAGATGAACAAATTTCCATCTTTATAGATAATAAGTTAAGGTTGATCAAACTTTATTATTAATACTTTTTTTTTATTTTTACACTGCTGGACATAAGGAAGGAAGGAAAAAAAAATACTCAAGAGTACTTTTTATGTATTAATACTATTTTCATTGTCTATTATAATATCTGTCACGTTATATACTGTACAATGTCTCATGTTTGTTGCTTATACGATCATAATTGTTAATTGTAAATGCCCCCTGTGGGACCATGATTGGAATAATAAATATTTGATTTTGATTTGATTTGATTTGATTATAGCTTACTGTATGGTATTGGTTTTGCTTATTGTTGAATGCCATACGGTGACATGTAGGTGTTCACAGCCTTGTCATGTTGACCTATGAGGATAGTTGTCACAGCCTTGTCATGTTGACCTATGAGGATAGTTGTCTCAGCCTTGTCATGTTGACCTATGAGGATAGTTGTCTCAGCCTTGTCATGTTGACCTATGAGGATAGTTGTCTCAGCCTTGTCATGTTGACCTATGAGGATAGTTGTCTCAGCCTTGTCATGTTGACCTATGAGGATAGTTGTCTCATTGAAAATCACACCAAACCTCCTTATTTTTATATACATAATGTGCAATAGCAAAATAAAGCAAGCAGCCGAAGCTATTTTTAAAAGTATTATCTGAAATCTCGAACTACTTTAGGCAAAGACGCTAAAAAATATGAAATATTTTTATTCTGTTAAAACTTACTGCAAATAAATGTTTGACCATTGTTTTTATTTGATCTCAAAACTAACAAACGTTGTTTTCTCAGACTCTAAATTTATTTTATTCATAAAAAAATCGACACGTTATAAATATTGTTATCACACATAATGTTGTTTGAAAAACACTTCGAGTACTCTGATATCGGTGCATTGTGTCTATTGTATTTATGTTACTGCTTGTTTTTTACATGCTTGATACCGATCTATTGAGTTAATCCATTTGCAACTGTTTTACAGTTTTTTATTGTGTTGTTGTGCTGTTGCATCGCTATCCAATGTTTGGGGAGGGTTGAGCGCACACGGACATGTTTAACTCCGCCGCGTTATCTGTGTGCCTGTTCCAACTTTGTATTTCGTTAATTGTATTGTTATAAATTTGGCCGTTGGTTTTCTCGTTTGAATTGTTTCATACTTTTCTTTCGGGTCCTTATATACTTGACTATACGGTATGAGGTTTTTCTCATTGTTGAAGGCCGTACGATGACCTATAATTGCTTATATCTTAGTCACTTGTAAAAGAAAAAAATTTAGTGCCGCAAATTCTTTGTATGACAATAAAACCTTTCTGTACGTATAGATAACTTCTTCACATCGATTTTACCAGTTTCTTGTGAAGTAAACAAGGCTGATTGGTTTGTCCTTTGCCTTTTACTATGTGTATTAATGATTTAGCTATAGAAATCTCAAGTCTTTGAATAAGGGTTTTGACTTTGAAAGTATAAATGTAAGTATCTTACTATCTGCAGACGATATCGTTTTACTCGCACTAAATGAGGCTTGCTTACAATGTGTGCAAGATTGTGTAAATGAATGGTGCTATAAATGGAGATTAAGTATAAATTGTATAGAAAATCCAATATCATATATTTTAGACATAGCTCTATTTAACGTTCTACTTTCATGTTTTGTTTTGGAAGTCATAGTCTAGTCTATGTAGATTCATATAAGTATGTATGTGTATGGTTCACTAAACATCTCTCTAAATATGCCAAGCGGACATTAAGCTGTGTGACTGCAAAATTTATACTTCATTTGCTTGTGGTGCAATGAAGTATCAAATGTTCCAAAAACTGACTGTATGAAAGTTTGGTACAAGCATAATTGCTATAAGGCTCGGCGATATGGGGACTTATGGAACATAGACTTATTGGTAAAAGTTCAAAATAGGGCTAGTAATTCCTTGGAGTGTCTTAATATACAAAAAATACTGCAGTGCGGGGCGTTTATGGTGGTTGTCTCGTTTGGCTAAGCAGAGACTTAATGTATTGAGATTTTACTATAAACTTCTTCAAAATACAAACAAATTTCCCATTTCCCATTTTGTTTAAGGTACACCAATGGTGACAACGAAAGCGTAGCTCTTGAAACTTTAATGTGGTAAAATTATTACGCAGTAGTCCATAAAAATCAGATTCAGAATCAGAAAGAAGTTAAAAGTAAAACAAAAATATTTGTTGAACAGTCGAAAGTGAATGGTAAAGCTGTGGTCACACCTTACCGGATAGCTCGAACGGGCGCCAAACGGATGAAAAAAAGTTTTCCGTTAACAAAATTTTTATCCGTTGGGAGTCCGTTGGTGTACTGACCAAATAAAACGGACGCGTATAACAAATGCCTAGCGGACACACACAGGATAAGCAACGTACGAGAAACGGAAACGTACCGGACAGAACGGATATCGACGTACATCCAACGGATGAGTACCGCATAAAACGGACACCTAACGGAAGCATACCGGATAAAACGGATGAACAAGATAAGCGGAAAATTAAAGGCTGCAATATTAATACATGTAAATCACATAGGCCTACACGTGACCTTTTAAATAATTAAAAAGTTTCTGTGTAACTGGTTTTAGTTTATTCTTCAAAATGCCGCCAAAGGGTAGGGGTGGCAAAGTCTAGCCTGAATAAGAGCTGCTTGATAGTGAAGACGTGCTCTTACTCCAAAATTCATCATGAATAATAAACATTCATCACACTCAAGAAATCTGACATACCAATAATCGGCATTTCTGACGCGAAATTTTCAATTGGCATTTATCCGTTTTACATTCGGTACGTATCCGTTTTATCCGTTATCCTTCCGTTCATGTCCGTTTCACATCCGTTCATCGTCCGTTTTATCCGTTATACGTCCGGTAGAAGTCCGTTGGTGAATTGGTCTACCGGACCTCCAACGGATGTATAACGGATAAATAACGGATACAAAACGGAAACGGAACGGACGAGTACCGTAAAAGACGATACTGAAAAATGTGTGTGCGTGAGACCAAAATCAAAACGATTTTATAATTTGTGAAATTTCATGTTTTGTATTAACGGAGATACTATTTTAACAAACCAGAATTATTATATTTGTTTAAAATTCACAAAATGTTTACATAACCCTTTTTATTATGTATTTATCGTATTTGTTTTTACACCATTCTC
Organism: Mytilus californianus; assembly: GCF_021869535.1. Classification (NCBI taxonomy): domain Eukaryota; kingdom Metazoa; phylum Mollusca; class Bivalvia; order Mytilida; family Mytilidae; genus Mytilus; species Mytilus californianus. Next base: position 5,069,097 of record NW_026262581.1, read on the forward strand.
ATCTTTGTTGTTTTATTCAAGTGTTTGCATTTTTTAATTGACATCATTCTGATAATAAACATAAATGATGGTTTACATGGTTCCATAAATTTCAGCTTAAACTTTACCGGTGTTTTTTTTTTCTTTCTTTTATCTTTATTATAAATGGTCCTGTTTTGTATTTTAGCCATTTTAAATAGTTTATAAAATGTATATACAGTGTCTACAAAGTCCACTTTGGCTGGGTATTTGTCTTTTTTATTTTAATGTACTGTAACAGTGTATAATGTATTTTACATATTTGTATAAAACTTACGGTGATGTTGTTTATCGAGCCCGGAAATTTATATACGATCCGGGTAAACTTATCAATCCTTTTAATAAACTTATTCTAAAAGGTAGCCATTTCAACACTGTAATTAGATCTTTGAATATTGTTTTTATTGGTATAAATATTGATTTTGTTATCAGTAAATTAAAATCATACTAATTAGTTTTGTTATACACATATGTTCTTTAACGGTACTACAATAAGTCGATACATTTATTTTGGCATTGCACAAGGTCATGTTTTTCTCTGGCTGTTAATGACGTCTTTACACTAAATCCATTGGATGTTGGATGTGTACTGATTGATATTTTAGACTTAGATACATGATTTTTTTTATTAGTTGTTTTGGCTTAGAACTAGCTGCCAGTAACTGCGAGTGCTCTCAGATCTGTACTTAGTGTCCTTTTAGTTGTTAGGGATGAGGGATGGATAAATACCCTGCCACGTCCAGTCTGTGTTTATGTTTGATGTTTTTCTGCTTTGTATCGATCTGAAGAGTTAAGCCTTTTTCAACTGATTTTTATAGTTTGTTCTTATGTTGTGCTGTTTCACCACTGTCCCAGGTTAGGGGAGGGTTAGGCGCTCACAAACATGTTTAACCCCGCCACATTTTTTATGTGCCTGTCCCAAGTCAGGAGCCTGTAGTTCAGTGATTGTCGTTGGTCCATGTCTGTCACATTTGTTTTTCGTTAATTGTTTTGTTATAAATTATGCCGTTAGTTTTCTCAATTGAATTGTTTCATATTTTTCTTGTCGGAGTCTTTAATAGCCGACAATACGGTATGTGTTTTTCTCATTGTTGAAGCCTATAATTGCTTACATCCACTTTATTTGAACTTTGGTGGATAGTTGTCTCATTGGCAATCATACCTCATCTCCTTATTTTTATATTTGTAGACAAATAGTTGACGCTTTAATAAAATGATTTATTATCATTATAATGTTTTAATTATTATTTATTATTATTATTATCATATTGTTTTGTCATCGAGTGCTAAATGAAATTATACTACGCGGTTTATAGCTATGGCGGTGTCCGTCCGTTCGACTGACCTTTCATTTCTTAATCTGAATGACTTTGAATGACATTGACTGTCGTATCTTCACACTACAGTATACATTTGTATCTGCATTTCCTCCTAACCCCCTGATAAGAATTTAATTAAACTTTCTCAGAATCTTAACAATATGCCATTATTCACTTCTTATTTTTTACTTTGGTCGATTTATTTATGGGGATTCCCTAAGCAACACATGGATTTTGCACGAGGTTGAAGTATCATTTTTGTAAGAAAAAATTAAAAAACTGAATGTCACGAAGGGCCTCGCTTGCACTGTTTTGTATAATGCACAGAAACAAATAATTAAAACTAATTTTCTTTATAAATTTCTGTGAAATTTTGTTAAAAACAAACCATGCTTTATTTTGGTGGCCGTTGTAGAAAATTGTGGGGAACTTGGCCAATAATTGTTCATACAAGGCATCATTCAAGGTTGCATTTCTGTAAATATTGACAATGCAATTTCCCATAGGAACTCCTTTTACGGCTAAAACTGTACCACTTTTACTATGAAGTTTTGAAAAAAATCATATCCTAGAATGGAAAGTTCATATGCACTACTATTTTTTTCAAAGGTCAAAATATAGGGCTGTGCGGAATATTTTCAACGTTTATATGCCCCGAACTTCTAATAGTTTAAAGTAACACTAAATTTCTTAATTACCCCTACCTTAACAGTAGGATTACCACAATTTCAATATAAACAATATGCATATGTATATTTACTGGTAACATTCCCAAGTTATGTCTCTATGAGATGAAACATAGAGATCATAACTGGGATCCAGTTTGTAAACAAAATTAATTATCTATGAATATTCTATATCTCCCCAAAAGAGGCGTGGTTTGAGAAACAGCTGTATTTACAAAGTGCAACCTCAAGGAAGTAACATAGATATAATATATATATATATCAGATATACTTCCATGGTTTATTTTACAATATGTGAGGAGACGTTATCAAGCTTTTGTCAAGAGTAAAACTTTCTTAGGGAGGGGGACAAATAACACGATAAACAGACTTTCTGGTTTTCTGCGTATAGATATCGTAAAATATCAGTATGTAGAAAACCCGATAATTTGTGAATATCAAAGAGTCTAACTAATATACATTTTAGATTTAACTATAACGTTTCACATATCTATTAATTCGAAATGTTATACAGTGCCTTTTTATCTTTATTCTGTGCGCGCGTCACTGATGAGACTTTTGTAGACGAAACGCACGTCTGGCTTACCAAATTCCAAGCCTGGTATATATGATCAGTTTATAAACAGTGTTGTTGAAGATTGAAGTCACTTTCGATTCAATATCGCAAAAAAAAAATCTAGAAATTGACAATGAAGATTAGTTGAAAACTAAAACTTTACGACAAAAGAGATGATTTTAGCTTCCTAATTGTGAACTTTTCATTTCTATGTAGCAACATTCCAACAGCGCCTTTATATGGAGTATATATCTCCCAGTTGATACTATATTCCAGGGCTTGTATTTCCTATCATGATTTCCTTGATGGATGGTTGCTGGTCACAAGGAAGCTATAAAACCAAGAGTTCCGAGTGGTGAAGTTGAAATCATCCCTTAGTAAATTTTACGGACGCCATCACGAGTTGGTTGACCATTATGGAATATCTGTTTCACATATGACGACGGATATGTTCCAATTGTAACTACAATCCCGTCCTCTTTTTCCCCAATGTGACCTACCGAATTAGACTTATCATCGGGTTTGTACTTACATGAGCAACACGGTGGGTCCCACATGTGGAGCAGGGTCTGCTTACCCTTCCAGTTTACCTGATATCATCCCCGGGTTTTGATGGGGTTCGTATTGCTCAGTCTTTAGTTTTCTATGTTGTATTTTGTGTACCGTTGTTTGATCTCGTTCTTTTTTTAGCCATGGCATTGTCCGTTTATTTTCGACTTATGAGTTTGAATTTCCCTTTGGTATCTTTCGCCTCTCTTTTACACGTTTATTATTATTCTCTAACGGACATAATCCTTTAACAGCATGAATTAATTTGAATGTGAAAGAATAAACATAGTTTTACTTTTAATTTAAATAGAATTTTAGTTTAGGTTAAGAATGACATATACGTACTAATTTTTGTGTTAATTTCTTAAAAATTGTCAAATTCTTCCATAAGTGTAGTTTTGAGACGTTTTAGTCATTTTAAATTTATGATACGATACAAGTTCAGGATTGCACAGTAATGTTGTTAGAACTTCAAAGAACTCATGTGAGGATATTATACTGTAAATGTTGTTAAAGATTGGAAGACTTTTTGAAATAAATCTAGGAGAAATTGACCCTACCCAATTAACACTCGGGCTGACCTTATAGAGAATTGATACCTTTCTTTATTTGAATATTAATCAATTCAATGCTTTTGAAGATTGTCTCGGTGTGCAATTGCATTAACACACGATGATCAAAATTGGATGGTTAGAGTGGCTACATGGCTCGGTCTCTTCTGTCTACATGTATATCCTTCAGAGGGTTGCAAAATCAGTTAATTCTTTCTTTCTTTATTTTATTTTGTTTTCGGTATTTTCTGATAACTCTAAAATAATTAGAATTGTTTTAGTTTATACTACATGTACGGAAACGTTTGTTAAAGTTGTCGGACTGCCAAAGATAAAGCAAAAGTTAGAGAATCTGTTTAGTTGGGATCGATTAAAATGATTAGACATAAAGCTTAACTAAAATAAACAACAGAGTATCTGAATTGTGTTGTTTATTTATTTGACCTCATTCACTAGTACAGTTTATCTTTTTAAAACGAGATGCAATGTATATACTATTAGTAATATGTTGCAAACGGATTGCAGATGTCGAATTCGAAACTGCAAAAGATAATTACAACGTACAGTACCAAGGAGATGGTTGAAAGCACTCAGTCGAAAAAGAAAGGAAAAAAGACAGATGACAAATAGTTATGGAATAACTACTCCACTCCAAGAATTAAAATTACAATAATCTACAAAAAAAATCAACGAGATACCGAACAACAGTGATAATTCAATCATGGTGTCACACTTCGGAATATGGTCTGATATTCATTTATGGTTTGAATTTTCCTACGATAATTACATAACTATCAAACAACTCCCTATAACAACCAAACAGTTTGACTTAACTAATCTTACAATAAGGAATCCCTCTGATGAATTGCTTAACATAATTCTTTTTATATGTCAAAGTCCATAAACTGATAGTTGAAACAATTTAAAGAAAAAAAGAAAAATAAACTGTTATTACAGAGATATGTCTCGCTTTTTTGTAATTTCAACAATGCAAATGTTGAAATTAAAATAGCAACACTTTAACATGTGAGTTTTGCAAATATTCAAAGTCAATGAACCATGACTGAAGGTACATGGCTAAACAATCTCCATGGAAATGAGATGTGCCAATGCTAATACAATTGCATACCAAATACCATTGACTTGTCATATGAAGTTCCCTTTAAACAAACCTAATCACAAACTAATACATGATAATTAAGTGAAGGTTTCAAAGTCAATAGACTATGACTGAGGGGGCAGGGCCAAATAATCTCCATGGGAATGAGATATGCCAATGCTTATACAACTGCATACCAATTATCATTAACTTACCACTAGTGGTTCCCCATAAACTGACCTAATCACAAACTAATACATGAAAACTAGGCACAAATTTCAAAGTCAATAGACCATGACTGAGGGGGCGGGGCCAAATAATCTCCATGGAAATGAGACATGCCAATGCTTATACAACTGCATATCAATTATCATTAACTTACTACTAGTGGTTCCCCATAAACTGACCTAATCACAAACTAATACATGAAAACTAAGCAAGTTTCAAAGTCAATAGACCATAACTGAGGGGACAGGGCCAAATAATCTCCATGGTAATGAGATGTGCCAATACTGATACAACTGCATACCAAATATCATTGACTTACCACTAGTGGTTCCCCATAAACTGACCTAATCACAAACTAATTCATTGTTGACGACGCCGTCGCCACCGGAAACAGCATACCTATGTATCGCTTTTTGACTCCGTCAAGCGAAACAAAAAAAAGCATGCACCAGTTCAATCAGCCTCAGTAACACATCAGGATTTTTACTGCCGTCCTTGATAGGACCATTCCGGATCAAGTTCCTGTGATTCGTGGCTGCAAATGTGTAAAAACGTATTTCAAACACGACAACAATCAGACATTGTTCCAGAAGCGTAACGATTATTCTGTTCTCAATCCGACTTGATTTGATTTTTATCTGTCGCATGGCCCAGTGCAAAAAAAAAACCCGACCGATTCTGTCCAGACAACGCTCCTTATTTTTATATTAAGAGTGTGTTAGGGTTATTTTTTAATGCATTCGTTTGGGATGAGCTACGAATACAGATGAGGCAAAATCCATGTTTTGCTACGGACGGTACCAAAAAACACTTGAATACAACATTCTTCACATTCTTCAGGTGTTCAACAAAACGTCAGGATACTGAAGATTACGGCTTGTTTTTGCGCATGCGTGGTACTCAAATGTTACTCTTTGTAATGCGAAGAAAAAAAGTATTATAGTGCAAGTATTTAACAAAATAGTGATTAAATTTAACAATATTTTCAAAATTTGGTATCTGGGTTTTAAATCAGTGGACAGAGAACACCTTGTGTAAGGTGTGCTCTGAAGCTGTCAACTGTGGTTGACTGTACTATGGCTATTGGTAGCATGTTCTACTGAATGATGGTATGGCAATAAGGCTGTGAATGACTTTATAAAAAATAATTTAATTATAAGTCGTGTTTTAAGATGGCGTTCAGCTAAAGTAGATAGTTGTAAGTTGTTTGTCATATTTGTAACACTTCTTGTGTTATGGTAGTTATTACATATGTACCTAGCTGCTCGTTTCTCAACCATTTCTATTTTTTGTGTAGCATCTTTTGTGTGAGGGGTCCCTTAACTGCAGCTGTATCCTAGTTTAGGTCTGATTATTGTTTGGTATGCTCTGAATTTAATGTCTGTGTTTGATATTTTTGATTTTTTTTAAGGAATCCTAAAGATTTATTTCCGTTCGATATAATGTTGTCATAATGAAGGTTCAATTTTAAGTTTGATTGTAAAGTAACGCCCAAATATTTGGCAGATGTAACAGATTCAAGAATGTGGTTATGTAGAATGTATTCATGCATATGTTATTTTTATTTATTATACTTCACATAAAAATGCAATATTTTGATTGGCTTATACGAAGGTGTTAATTTACTTTATTATACTTCACGTTAAAATGCCATATTTTGATTGGCTAATACGAGGGTACTAATTTACTCTATTACCCTTCATGGAGACGCTTGATCAAGTGTGCGCTTTATTAAATACGGATGGTTGTTATGTACAAGACGTCATAGTTTATTACTTTGAATTTGAAATCTAATCGACAGTAATAACAGAACATTCAGTATAATAAATTAAATAACACATATCTGAGAGGGTGATAGAGCAGATAGTTACCCCTCGAAAAGACATTGTCAACCTTCCAGGCTTCGCCTCAGTTGACAATGTTTTCTCGGGGTAACAATATGCTCTATCACCCTCTCAGCTATGTGTTATTTATATACTATTCTATGGTAAATACTCTATTACCCTTCAAGGAGATGCTTGATCAAGTGTGCGCTTTATTAAATACGACTCTACCCTATGGCAAATACTCTATTACCCTTCACGGAAACTCTTGATCAAGTGTGCGCTTTATTCAGTATAATAAATTAAATAACACATATCTGAGAGGGTGATAGAGCAGATTGTTACCCCTTGAAAAGACATTGTCAACCTTGGCTTCGCCTCAGTTGACAATGTTTTCCCGGGGTAACAATCTGCTCTATCGCCCTCTCAGCTATGTGTTATTTATATAGTGATATTGTGAGTTTGGTGCATTTGTCTTACATAGTGGAAAGCCATGAGCCAATATGATTCCCACATTCCTGGTAAGTCTAGATCTTGTTGTAATTTATTGCAGTCTTCTTGAGATATTATTTCTCTATATATGATACTGTCATCGGCAAAGAGTCTTAATTTGCTATGTGTTAGATATTTCCGAGAAATCATTGATATAAATGAGAAATAATATAGGATCCAGTACAGTGCCCTGTGAACTCTGGATGTGACTTGCACTGATGTATAGGAAATACTATTCATTACAACTGTGTGTGTTCTATCGGATAAGAAAGCTTGGATCCAGTTAAGTGTATTTTTTCTTATACCGTAGTAATTTAGTTTGTAAAATAGTCGTTGGTGTGGAACTTTATCAAACGCTTTAGCAAAGTCCGTAATGATGAGGTCAGTTTGTATATATGTTACAATTATTAGTAGATGCTAGTTCTTGGATGAAATTAATTAACTGTGATATCAAGATCGTTTAAGATGTCGTTTTCTTTTCTGAATGTGACATTATGTTACTTGTGATATGTTCCATGATCTTACAGCATATACATGTAATGATATAGGTCTATAATTTACAGGTTTATATTTCCCCCTTTTTAAATGCTCCTTATACCATTTATATTGTCAGGTCCACATGTTTTATGTGGGTTATGTCATATATAACTTTGTGATTCCTGTTTTGCTAATAGATATTTATGGCATTTCAAGAGATGTGGGCTAGTAACTTTGTCTGGGATATTTGTATTTGATTAATTAGTGAAAACTGATTGAGTTAGTTTAAAATGGTTGCTTTTTCTTCTGGTTCAGTGGTTAAAATGCTGCCCTTTTTCAAAAGTGCAATACTTGTACTATCTGTTCTTGAGCTTTTAATATAGATGAATAAGTTTTTTTGGTTTTGCATTTGATGTCATGTGTTGATCAGCTTGATTTACAGGTACGTATAATTTTTCTATGCAGTTCCAGTACCCTGTTCGTAGATTTTTGTTGTACTTTAAGTTTTCTGAATTTTTGCGGGATTTGTCTTTCTTTTACAATATGCTTTATTTTTGTTTTTTTTAACTTTTCGTAATTTATTTGTCACCCAAGGTAATCTGTGTTTATATGTTATCATTTTGTGTGGAACATTTTTTTCGATTGACGTAACAAGTCTACTTTAGATAATAGATAAAGTAGAAGATACACATCATTAGGTACTTAAAATTTTCTAAAAGTTTAATTGAAATGCACTCACTGTTTTAAAAGGAGATTACGATGCAACGTGTGGACGAAAAAAGACGTAACCATTACTACACACCCAATCCTCTATCGGAGTAGAATTAACCGTGTTAAACCAAATTTATAACCCTCAGGACTCCATTACTACACACCCAATCCTCTATCGGAGTAGAATTAAACGTGTTAAAACCAATTTAAAACCCTCAGACTACACACCCAGTCCTATATCGGAGTAGAATTAACCGTGTTTAAACGAATGTATCACCCTCATGACTCAATTACAACGCACCTAATTCTCTATCGGAGTAAAATTAACCCGTGTTAAAACCAATGTATAACTAGTACCCTCAGGACTCCCATTATTACAAACCCAATCCTCTATTGGAATAGAATTTACCGTGTTAAACCCAATGTATAACCATCAGGACTCCATTATTACACACCCAATCTTCTATCGGAGTAGAATTAACCAGCGTGTTAAACCCAGTATATAACCCTCAGGACTCCATTATTACACACCCAATCCTCTATCGGAGTAGAATTAACCGTGTTAAACCAAATTTATAACCCTCAGGACTCCATTACTACACACCCAATCCTCTATCGGAGTAGAATTAACCGTGTAAAACCAAATTTATAACCCTCAGGACTCCATTACTACACACCCAATCCTCTATCGGAGTAGAATTAACCGTGTTAAACCAAATTTATAACCCTCAGGACTCCATTACTACACACCCAATCCTCTATCGGAGTAGAATTAAACGTGTTAAAACCAATTTAAAACCCTCAGACTACACACCCAGTCCTATATCGGAGTAGAATTAACCGTGTTTAAACGAATGTATCACCCTCATGACTCAATTACAACGCACCTAATTCTCTATCGGAGTAAAATTAACCCGTGTTAAAACCAATGTATAACTAGTACCCTCAGGACTCCCATTATTACAAACCCAATCCTCTATTGGAATAGAATTTACCGTGTTAAACCCAATGTATAACCATCAGGACTCCATTATTACACACCCAATCTTCTATCGGAGTAGAATTAACCAGCGTGTTAAACCCAGTATATAACCCTCAGGACTCCATTATTACACACCCAATCCTCTATCGGAGTAGAATTAACCGTGTTAAACCAAATTTATAACCCTCAGGACTCCATTACTACACACCCAATCCTCTATCGGAGTAGAATTAACCGTGTAAAACCAAATTTATAACCCTCAGGACTCCATTACTACACACCCAATCCTCTATCGGAGTAGAATTAACCGTGTTAAACCAAATTTATAACCCTCAGGACTCCATTACTACACACCCAATCCTCTATCGGAGTAGAATTAAACGTGTTAAACCAAATTTAGAATATAGCAAAGTACTCTCGACCAATGAAATTGTAGGATTGGATGCCTCTTAATTGTGAAGAATGAATGTAAATCATGTTCTTAGTAAGGGATTATCCTATTATTTGGGTCTATTTACAGTTCAAAACAAAGAGTTTCTATAAATGAGTTACAACTGCCCTGAAGCACATTTATTAGATTGAAAGGATTTATCACAGAGTGATTGAAACTGACTAAAAGTTGAATTGTGAAACAAACAAAAATCTCAAAATAAGTTGAAGTTCACTGGTGCAGTAAAATTGGGACCGTGAATGTTATTATGAAAATATTAATAACTTCAAATTACTATAAAATTAAACAATACCAAAGCAATGCAAAAAATAAAGGAAAAAAATCTTTCAGATAAAAAATAACCTAAATCTTTAGCTTTCCAAAACTTTGATTACTTGATCAGCGGTTGGGGAGAATAGTTATTTCCAATACATGTATTCCGATAAAAAAAACAGGAATTTAGTTTTGAACATATTAAAAACTTTTAAGGGCATTATTTTTGAACATTTCCCTGACATAATGAAACAGTATTTGATGTAAAAAGCCGGACCAAATTATTGGCTGTGAAATAAAATTTAGTTGTAACTCAAATGTATTAATTGATTTAAACCGTAAATAAAAAAAGGATAATTCCTCACTAAAATATTACATGATTTGCATTCATACTCACAATCAGGAAACATACAATTCCTACCTTTTCTTTCTACTGTTATGTCACCTAATATCTATAACGCATTTTTTTTAAAAATATTTCCCAAATGATAAGAAAGTCCTCACATCACTTAAACTAATCCATAAATGGCATGCCGAAAAAGGAAGTCATGCATTAATTATAAACATTGCACTGACAATGAAACTAATTGATTGATCATTTGAGCCTTGAGCACTTTACATTCTAAGTTTGTAAGAGAATGATAATCCCTGACTTCATGATAGGTACTCGCTAACGCTCGTACTTATTCATGAAGAAAGGGATTATCATTCTCTTACATATACTTATAATCCCCAGGACTCCATTACTACACACCCAATCCTCTATTTGAGTAAAATTAACCGTGTTAAAACCAATGTATAACCCTCAGGACTCCGAAGAACAAAAACACAAAAAAAAATACAAAAACTTCATAGAGTTATCCTCGTCTCATGGGTTTTTGTGCTATTAAGAATGCATTGTGACGTCACAATTTCCATTGAAAACGCATGCATAGTACGAATTCATATGACGTACGAAAACATATGATCTGACCATAATGTTAACGAACTGGTCAAAACTAATTCGACAACAGTTAATTAACAAAGTTCTCGCTGTGAGAAAATAAAAGCGAACTACGAATGTATAAAGGGTTTTCAATATTAAATCATTCCTGACTTCCAGAGTTTTACTCTAAAAGTGCATAGAAAACCAAACTTCGGAGAAATAAATTAGAAAATTCGAAGTTGTTTTGCGCAAGGAACTTAGATTACAAGTATACATTAAAACATTATAGACCAACCGTCAGAAACGTTATTTTGAATTCAATAACTCATGCGAGACATTGAACTTGGTAAAGTCATGTATCCACGGAACATTGACACTTCATAGACGCTTCAATGCAGCGAACCAACGATTATTTTCATATAAAAATCTTGCGAAAAATAAATATGCGCAAATCATGTAGCTTTCAACATAACATGCGATTATTCTTAGTACAGTTTTTGAAAACAGCCGCAAGTGCAGTACTTAGTACCGCACTATATATATATATATATAAGATATATGAGAAAAGTCAAATTCGATAGCTGCCTCGCAGCTGTCAAAAAAACAATATCAAAATAATAGGATGTGGTATGATTGCCAATGAGACAATCAAAGACCAAATGACGTAGAAATTAACAACTATAGGTCACCGTACCGGTTTTAAAAATAAAATGTAGTAATTCTTTAATATTCAAAATATACAACAAAAAGAAAGTAGCAACTCAAGTTTTAAAGTTGAATAAATAAATGATAAGTAATTAGTTCTGTGGTGGCCTCATGTGCAACAGAATACACGAAGAGGACTAAGTAAGTTGGTTCTCGTTCTATCCAAGGGTACCGATACTAAATAGCGAATACTGTTCATTTTTACCAAGAAAGTAAAATAGTCGAATTATTAGATAGCTATAGCGCAGCTTCCGGTTGTCTAAATTAAGATATAGTCTTCTTATATCTAAAAAATATTCAACAAAAAGAACGTAACAACTAAAATTATAAAGTGGAATAAATGAATGATAAATATATTTAGTTCTTGTTTTCTCCAGGGAGAATGCAACATGAAATTCCTAAAGCCGGATATGCCATCGGCTCGCATTCTACCAAGGTCAGACTATCTACATCCAAACACTCCACATCCGCCAAAACGCTTCCTTCCTGGGAACTTACGCCGCCAATAATGTAGATTTTCGAGCCTTTAAAATAAAAAATTGTAAATTTCAAAATTTGATCATACCGTACGATCTTGTAGAATGTCTAATTGACATACTTGTTGAAATAATTATATCAACGTTTGTTGTTTTATTAATCATGTAAAATATCACCATAATATTCCTTTAGTACTTGGTACTTATTTTGCCAACTATTTCTCGATTACTTAAACACTGTATACAAGAGAGTTGAATGATTACAGAAACAATTACTGCAAGACTTCACGTCGAAGAAATTTAAATGAGAAAAATGGTTTTGATGTCCCCTATATTAACAGGACTTCCAATACCTTTTTTTTAAATGGAGGTATGTATAAAATAATACTCCTGAAAATACGCGTGCTTTAACATAGGCAATTAATATATTATTTGCACTCATTTAACCAATGGCATTAAATGACTTTGTGAACAACATCTAGATATACAATATCTACCCATAAGTTAACGCTACTAGTCTAGAGGCTTTGCCTTACAGTGCTGGATAAAACTAGTGATATATGTTTTGAAAACAGAAATTATGACAAATCAGATTAATGTTTATCCGTTTCAGATCCCGAAACGTAAGAAAACCTTTTATGGCCCTCTACAAAAAGATTAATTGGTTGGTAGTTGTTTAAATATTTAACTATTTCATAACATCAAACGGGTAGAATTTTACTGCAACTGATGCGCTTTTGACGAATAATTTCTCTTCAGTGATGCTTGGGCCCAAGTTCAGTTGTCTATCTAAAGCCTAATACACAAACTAATTACAACCAGTGACAGGGCACTCAGTTGTTACAATTACATGATGCCTTCTTAAAAGTCATTTTGTCAACTTACCTATTGTAGCTGTGCCACAATCATGTCTTGGAATCATAATATCTGTAATCTTATCCCACATGTCGTCCTCCTCGTTGTAACAATACACACTGGAAAGACTCGTGACAGCTGACGACGTATCTGACATATTGGATCCTCCGATCAAATAAAGCTTGTCTTCGACAACTACTAAATTTGCATGACAGCATGGAGTAGGCAATGGGTCTTTTACTGTCCAACTATAAAACAGTCAAGGTTTTTTCATTATGTAGTGCATAAATACATACAGAAATTTAGAGATGTAGAAGGAATCTCCGACCAAATTGTAGAAGATTTTAGTACTATTGCTTTCATGACGCCATGCTTCATTTTTTTTAATCTTAAAATGTACTTACATGACGATTTCATAAGGTGTGAATTGTAATTTAGGAACCGGATACTGCATTCTACGGACACCGCACTTGTTTTAATATTGCCTTAATCAACGAAAAAAGTAAAATTGGCAGATTGACAATTGTGTTTCGAGAGTCGGACCCTTTGGTATCCCAAATAAGTCTGGACTACCTTTTTTTGAAATGGAATCCCCATAAAATCCCCCTTACAATAATTTGATCTGATTGTGACAGAGAACTTCATCAGCACCCTTTCATAACACCTTATCACTATAGGCTAAGGGAGTCGTGAAACATTTTCATGTTAAGTTGGTCCAACCGTTGGGTCGATTTCCTTTTTTCTTTACTACAGATAGATTTTTTCATTGAAGTAAAAAATGTCGTCAATTTGTTACGGAAATATTCTAAACATGATAAAGCTTTGCTTAAATAACAGAAAAAAAGAAAAAAAATAATATATGAAAAAATAACATGTGTCGAAAATAACTGAACTATATTAATTTGAATATATTATTTCAGTACAGGTAGGGTATATGGCCAATGAGCCACAAACCCAACAACAAAACAAAACAGACGTCGGCATTACGTTTTTCCCGCTGATCATTATTGATTATACGAATGAAACGAAAAGAGGAGAAATGACCATGTCTCTTGTGTAGGCAAATAAAATCACATTATGGCACATGAGTGTCTATTCGTTATACATTAAAGAAAACTCGGTTGTTTGGATCCCTTCCAATCACGTATCCATATTATCGCTGTTAAATAATAATAATCTCTAAAAAGATATCATTAATGTCATGTCTTTTTTAAAACTAAATTACTTAATATAGAAGTCAATTCAAGTCGAATTCAAACATTATCTGATGCATTTTGTAAAAAAAAATTAAGTGTTAACTATCATATCGAATGTGACAGAAATAATCTTGACAACTTGAATACAATCTGTTGGGTTGTAATTCAGTCTTTTTTCTGGACTTTGTTAGTGGTATAATTATACACGATAGTAACTATGATGATCTTTACGTCTACAGATAACGCATTAACATCATTGTGAAACATTTTTGCGTTAATGTAGGCTGAATTAAAAAGTCTGACATTATAAAAGATTTTAAAATGGACACACGTTGTTTTTGAAAAATAAGTACTTATATAACGATTTCGTCAACATATGGTATGAAAATGCCATTTTTTAGCCTCTGCTTTTGGACTCCTTACATATGTCTAAATTTGCCTAAATCGGTGTGTAAAATGAACATTTTAGGTAAAATATGTTAAATTCAACATGTCTACGATATCACAGTCGCATAACAACTGACTTTTAACAAAAATATTGTCAAGATTATAATATTATATTGATGGAAAAATGCATGCATTAATCTGTAAGTATCCTGCAGTTAGCGTTTTTTTTTCTAAATAGAAATAGATTCATTGTCACCCAGTATCGAGTTTCTACTGTGAGCGAAAGATTCAAAATACTAATCACGCCAGTTCTTTTGGTGTTCTCTTTGTCGCCGTCCAAAAAGTGAAGCAATGTCGATTTGTATACAAAGAGACAACAGGTGATTTATAAACTTTGACATAAACAGTGAATAATTAATTCCAGAATATAAACAATGTGCGTACTATGTTGGGAAATAAAATATTTATACTTGCTTGGAACCAAGAAAAAAGCACAACGTTGTTTTCAGTTCTGTTTTTATATATATTCGAACACAGTACGTATATAGTGTATCAACTTACTTATTTGTCCTTGGATTATAACACTCGACAGTATCAAGAACGATTTTATCGTTCATTGACTCATAGAAGCCGCCAACGACGTACAGTAATCCATGGTAGCCAGCTGTAGCCATGCCAATCTTTGCTTCTGTCATACTTTCTGTAAATCCCCAAGTATCGGTATCAGGATTGTAATATTCAACTGAATTCAGAGACCTGTTAAGAATAAATGCATATGTAGTCGTAGTTACCTTCTAGAATATACATCATTCACAGGGTTTATAAATATGCCTAAAAAGCATAGTATCACATATGATTGGTTTTGTTTTGAATTATATCAAATTAAAATTCTTAACTTATTACTAGATACCATTTCGAGCGTGAATAAAATTACTGGAATTTCTCTGGACGCTTTTTACCTTCCGTCCATATTGTGTCCTCCCACTGCATAAAGAACACCCTCTAGTACTGCCAGTCCATGGTACATTCTTGCTGTTCTCAAAGAAGATGTACGTGTCCAGTAATTTCCCTCAGGGCAAAACCGGAAGCACGTGTCTGTAGGATTAGCAAGGTTCTCTTGTTCATCGGGTAGTATAATGGAACCAGCTAAACACCACCGAAAAAAGATAGCATTTCTGATTTTTTTTATCTCAATAGATATGCCTCAAAATTTATAAACATTTAAAATGGAAAAAAGAAACATTGAGGTACAGATACAAAAATTCTGAACAACTCGACGAATTTATTTGAATCGTTTGAATGTCTGTACAAAGTTACTCCACATTTTAAAGTATTTCATTAGAGCAGAAATTGGTAATAATTTTGACATGTTGCAAGATATAAATAAGGACCCTGACACCATGTTGTTTTATTGTCTGGAAGAAGAACAGTTATTTCTTTTTATTCCACAGAAGAAATATGGTATTCACCGTTCTAAACGTCGCGTGCTTTTACAAATATAACGTTATGGTAAAATGTTTGACGTTCCTTTGGTTTTAATAGATAATTGTCATTAAAAGTACATTGTTTTTTTCTCCATGAATATTGAATAAATCAAATAATGTCTTTTGTTGCGGTAAACATTCAGTATGATAAATTAAATAAACAAAACCTAGATGAGACGGGAAATAGAGTAGATCCTTACCCTTTGAAATACCTTTGTCAACCTCGGTTTTGTGTAACGGTATTTAGTATATCATTAGTAATTAGTCTTCAATCTTATAATCATAAATTAACTGTTAATAAAACTTTGAGTTTTCCGAAATACTAAGGATTTTATATCACAGGGCTGTATTTGGTAAAACCTTTCGGAATTTTGGGTCCTCAATGCGCCCCAACTTCGTACTTTATTTTGCCTTTTTAACTTTTTGATTCGAGCGTCACTGATGAGTCATTTGTAGACGAAACGCGCGTCTGGCGTACAAAATTTTTAAAACCTTGGTATCTATGACGAGTTAATAATACATGGAAATCTTTTCGTCTAAAAGATCATAATTTTGTATTACATTTAATTTAGATAAACTATTGTAGAATGAATAATGTAAATGCTCTTTGAAAAGTACTTTTTTCATCTTACCAACAACATAGATATAGCCGTCTAGTATAGCAGTGCCAAGATGGTGCCTTGGTTCAGGGAGTGTAGATACTACCTTCCAAGTATTGTTTTGGGGATTGTACTGCTCAACTAGCTTACTGGAATAGGTGCTGTCTGGACTGTAAGGATTGATTCCACCTACTACCATAATGGTTGAAGGTTTTATAGGAGCTGATTGTGGGCCATATAATGCTGTTGACTGTGCTGGTTGTTGATGCATAGATCCTCCTAGATAAAGTTTGCGCTTAGTCTGTGGCGTTTGGTTCACGTGCATTGGCGTTTGGTTCACGTGCATTGGCATCTGTTGAATCTTATTTACTAGCTCTGTGTTGTCAGTGATCGAAGCTCGACGAGAAACATATGGAGAAGTAGGTTTATCCTTTGACGGTGTCACTCTAGTTCCATTTTGTGTACAATCTCGACCTGTCTGGGAAAATCCTGTGCCGCTACCAGTTGAATGTCTCTGTGCAAAAATATATCATAATGTAAATGAATAACTTTGCCTTAGTTAGTTTCATTGTATGACCAATGTCACTGAACATCTTCATTTAATTTAACAAAATTCTGTTTTTAATGTCAGCGGCTTCATAGGTTTTGAAATTTCATGAAAAATAAGATCCATTTTTATGGTCCAAACAACATTTCTCAAATTCATGAAAATGACAATAGAATGGGAAACTGTATCGAATCGACTCCCCTTAACAATGTGATTTACATACCCCAAAAAATCGTAAGGGGTTCCGCGGAACCTTGTTTCTCGTCTACGATTGCTGCTGTCAGTGTTAAAGTGTAATGTTAGTCCATTTATCAGTAAATTACAGAATAAATTTTTCTTTAGATGCTATTTCTTGGTCTTGATGATTAGCTTATGTCCAAGTTTCATAACAATCCATGAAGGTTTACACATTTATCATGTCTAAAAAAAGTAATCCCAGACTGTCTGTAAATGTTAACTGTAAAATAATTTGTCTATCTATCAGAAAAATACTGAAAATGAAAATATATTTTCAAAGTTTTGCTTCAGACATTATCTCTTAATCAAAAAAACTTTTCCAAAATTTCATAAAATTCTATGAAGGTTTGACAAAATAATTGATGTGTAACAAACTTTAACCCCAGACTGTATCTACTTGTTAACTGTATTAAAAACTAATTAGATATAAGAAGATGTGGAATGAGTGCCAATGAGACAACTCTCCATCCAAGTCAAAATCTATAAAAGTAAACCATTATAGGTCAAAGTACGGTCTATCTATCAGTAAAATAGGGGAAAATGAAAAGAAATATTTTCAAAATTTTGATCTTGATACTGTATTTTGATTATTGACAAGCTTCTGTCCAAATTTTATAAAATTACACGAAGGTTTGACAAAGTTATTGATGACTGAAAAGCGTTAATCTCAGACTGAATCTGAATGTTGACGCCGCCGCCGACGACGGAATCTATGATCGCTTTGTCTCGCTTTCTCGACACGAATGTTGCAGGCTCGACAAACACTGTAATGTTTGGGACTTTGCCTCTTATGGCAGCAACTATTGGTAATGATAGTATTCAGACACAAATGCTTAGGAACATTTGAAGATAGATAATGATATAACACGAGTGTCCATAAACCAATTAGCATTTTTTTTATCTCATAACTTAATTACTTGGGATCCCATTTTTAAGACTGCAGTAATGTTTGTGCTGGAACTCATGTAAATTAAGGCCAAGGAACAGTTCTAGTAAGTGGGCTATGTCACAAGATTTTGTTAAATTTTGCATTAACTCTAACTGAAAATATATCAATTTTTGAATGTTGTATAAAATGAATGAATTTTAATGAATGAATTATAGGATATAGAAAAGGCAAATAATCCTGAAAAAGATTTGGAATTAAGAAAGACAAATGCTATGGATTTTAAAGAAACAAATAATGGTCAGCAAATTTAACATGAGAACCACTGCATATTTTTAAAACATATTCATGTCCGGTTATGCCATATGAATTGAACCAAATCTCATGTTTTGTGGGCCAGCACGTCAAACGCTATTAAAGCATATAAAAGAATCATCGCAACAACTTCTCGAAGTCATTAGGTGATCTGTTACAAGAAAATATTTTTATCCCACCATTTTATTATTTGGATAGTCTTATTTACCACTATTCGTTTCTGACAACCCACGTTGCTGGTAGAACCTTGTTTAAAAAAAAGATAGTTTAATTTGCTATCGTCCTGGGTTCGAAAAGAATATTATGATTAAGCAAACAATACTGAATTATATTGTAAGTTGCTTCTATTGGGCAAATGTGCAATGGAAATAATTCATATATTGGCCAACCATCAGATCTTGAAGTTTATCCGAGTATGTCAGTACTATTGGTCAACCATCAGATCTTGAAGTTTATCCGAGTATGTCAGTACTATTGGTCAACCATCAGATCTTGAAGTTTATCCGAGTATGTCAGTACTATTGGTCAACCATCAGATCTTGAAGTTTATCCGAGTATGTCAGTACTATATATATTGGGCAACGATCAGATCTTGAAGTTTATCCGAGGATGTCAGTACTTTGAGTTATCATGTACTTTCTTTCTGTTATCTGGTAATATTCATATGCGTGTCTACAAAAAAAAGGTTCCGACCTTCTTTTACTTTAGGGTCCCTGTACTTTACGGTCATGGTTTAGTTTATGTCGAGGATTAAGTCAGGGTTCAGTTTATGTCGAGGATTAAGTCATGGTTTAGTTTATGTCGAGGATTAAGTCAGGGTTCGGTTTATGTCGAGGATTAAGTCAGGGTTCAGTTTAAGTGTTAGGGTTACTTTAGTATAGCTATAAGTAATAGAAGGCCTAAATCAAATTTCTGATATATGTAAGCGAATGTAGATTGGTATAAAAGATGGTCAGGGTAGTTGATTTTTCTTTGAAAGAACTTACACGAGATGCTGGTACAGATCTACAGGAGTAACTCTGATTTTGTTCTGTGTAATTGTAACCGGTTATGCTACATGGAACTTGATTAGTGTGTCTTCTGTTCTCTTGGTTTGCGTGCATTGGTGATCTTTTTTCGAGTGCCTGTGTCCTAAAATACAACATTTGCCAACAATAATACCACTCAAATTGTATATAAAGTTAATGATTATCGAAATTTGTATATTGTATAGACAAACATTACAATGGAAATAGCGTTATTGTTAGCTATATTGTGTTTGATTCGTATGTGTTTTATAACTAGTTTTTTTTCGTGTTTGCAGGGTCGGATCCAGGGTTCGAGGAAAGGAGGGGCATACTTGTCCCAAAATGGTAAAAATATAAATTTAAACAAAACAAATGCTATTTTTCGTTCAATGACTTACTCTCTCTATGCCTCACCCCACCCCCTTGAATCCGACACTGGTTAATGATCATGTTCCCTATTTTGCAGACCTTGCTGAAATTACAATACAGGTAGATGCGAAGTTTAATGAAAAAAATGGTTAGTGTGAATGAGACAATCCCAATACGTATAATGGTTACATATGTGATGAAAGTGTCATCGATAATTATAATGCTGCATTTGTGTCTTTTTACGTTGATAGTTTAACAAATACCGTTAAGGTCAAGGTACAGTAAATCGGCTATGTCACAGATTTTGGTAAAACTTTCATACAACTTTGGCTCGTTGAATTATAAACTAAAAATCTTAAAAATAATGTAGTTATCTTTTTTATTTTTTTAAATGTTACTATTTGATTTCTTTTGAAAAGGTGAACATTTGTCAGTCAGAAACAAAATACATGAACACATACTAATTACACAGTCCAATGGGCGTTGTGAACGCCATAACCATACATTAAAATCAATATGGAATAAGACAGTGGAAGACAATGAAATAATTGGGAACGATATGTGCCCAAATGTGCCTCTATATACAAAACGTTCAACCAAAACAGCATCAAGTACTTGTCATTTCATTCGATATTTAGCGCAACCCTGTAATACCAAATGAAAAATCCCATAGTAAATTTCCAAAGGTTCAAAAAGGAAAACTAGCAAACTGGTGTCAATAAATAGCATTCTTCATCAACCATACATAATGACTATTCAGTATCTATCATTCTTTTCCTTTAGACAAATTTTGAATATCATAAAGGTATGCAATTTTTCATTTTTGTTTCATTTTTACAGCGGATGACCGTGAGGGTATTACGGTGTTATGTTGTCACAGACATTTCTACCCACGTGACTTGCGTTTTTGACTAATAACCGAACGTATTTCGTATAATTACGCGGATATTATCGAGTGCAAAATAATATTCCTTATCGCTTGTTATATATTAATTTCATTTATAAATATTCATGAAAATATTTTTGAAGAACATAGATAAATGATATGAAAATGTTTTGTCGTGAGAAATATATATGAATAACAAATCAAGAATACCGAAAATTTGTGTTAACGCATGCGGAAGAATATCTCAAGAACGTTTTGCAACAAACGCGGGAAAATATGAATGCCAACTCAAATCCAATCTATTAGAAAAACGAATTATTACAGAAAAGTGTCCACCATGCACTTGCACTGCACTATCATTAGAATAGTAGAATAGAATGATGATACAAATGGATGAAAATTATATATATGAACTGTTATACAAATATTAATATAATATATAACAACAAACCAGAGTATACTGATAACAAATGATTATATCACTACAATATAATAGTTATTACGGTGATGTTGAATTCCCTGTCATTTATTCATCATCCACACAGGAACTTGTCTCCAAAAAAAATATATATCTATGTACCTTAACCTAACTTTCAGGTATAGAGATGTGATTTTTTTTCTGAGACAAGTGCTTGTGACCATCCACCAGAACTTGCGGTCATCCGATGTTCAGAACTTCGATCACATAAACCAAATGAATATGACTAAAACATCATGTAACAGTTTACGGCCAGCTAAAAACATTCCTGAAGTGTGGAGTCCTGGAGAGAGACGAGTTTTTGAACCGGCAGAATTGCAACCGTTGAAAGTCTGATGGACGGTTGTGAATTTTGCGGGAAAGAATTAAGGTTTACACGAGTTGTATCTGAAACAGTATGGTTAATTTACTTCTATATATACTTTCAAACTAAAATATTCTGATTTCTGGTTTAACATGTAACACATTCTATGCTAGTAAAAGATGAGGAAGGTATTGGTTGTATATCGAGTTGTAATTTTTTTTTTAAAAAGCACAAAACTCACGATTGCGTCTATACCTAGTTGCATTTCAAAATGGATTTTTTTTAATTTTTCAGTGTTTCAAAAAGTGAAGATAATGCATAACTTCTTCAAAACAAAATTGTGTCGTCAGTTTTACTGAAAAGAATTGCTAACAGTGGTTTAGATCTTGACCAATTACTGCTTGCATACAATCGATACCATGAAAAGTGTATTGTCTGAGAAAAGACATGACGGACAAGTCAGAGTCACAGCACACAAGTCTACAGCGAAGAAAATTGGAGATTTCATTGCAAAAAAATCGATAAAGACTAAACCTCTTTTGAAGAACTGCTTTCATTTTGATTAACAAAATAAACTATTATTGCTATGTATTATGTATAGAATTAATATGCATGCACTTTGCAGAAACAAAAACCACAATGAACGAATTACTCAATTCGGCTTTTTATTGAAAATAATCTCACTGAAACATCCAGGACATTTATTATGTGCACCCTTTATTTAACTTGAGGAATGACTGTAATTCTTTTTCTGTCTATGAAGAAATAACATCAAAAATGTGGTGCACACTGAATAACCCGCGTAGCGGGTTATTTTAAAGTGTGCACCACATTTTTTATGTTATTTCGAATAGACAGAAAAAAATTTACAGTCATTTCTTATAATTTAATTCTAAATTCCATTTTTAAACCGGAGTAAACCATGAAAAAACGTTAATGACGTCAGTGTTTCAAATAGTGAAGATAATGCATAACTTCTTCAAAACAAAATTGTGTCGTCAGTTTTACTGAAAAGAATTGCTAACAGTGGTTTAGATCTTGACCAATTACTGCTTGTCATGACAAAATTATGTCTATGAGCTGATAAACAAAACAACGTCAGCTAATCAGAAGACGCGTTACATCCAAAATTAAATTATATAACGATAACAACGAACACGACAGCTGATCACAGGTATGTTATTTGAAAGTGTTTGTATAAAAATATGGAGAACTTAGGACAATTTGTTCTTCATTTTGTAATTTTTATAAAAGGTCTAAAGGGAATCGACACTTTACTTGTAATAAAACATCGCCGGAAAATGCATTCCAAAAAAATAATAAAATTAAGCACATTCTATAATATTTATTATATAAATCATAAAATATTCTTTGAAAATTGTATGGCGAGGTGTGAGTAAAATTTGAGTTTAAACAGACATACAATGGTTATTGTTTTATACTGGTAAGTCTATCAATACCATTACTGTCTATGTAATTAATTTATTTCACCCCTGAAACTTATCAGTTACTTTGCAAACGGTATTGATTGAGCATTAATCAATTATTTTAGAAGTTTTTTTATTATATGAATTGGGTTTTGATTAAAACAGAATATTTACCCGAAAACCGGATAATGTTCTCGGTGGGATATCGGAATATCGATGAAAATGCATGAGTGAAATTAGCATTATAAAGATAAGAAGATGTGGTACGATCGCCGACCGTGCGAAGGCTTTATAGCCAGTCAAGGTCGTTAAAAAAACCCATAAGTAAGCGATCGCCAATGCAACAACTATTCACCAAAGTCCAAATGACGTACAAGTTAGGAACTATAAGTAATCGGATAGCCTTCAACAATGAGAAAATCCCATAACTCATTGCAAGCTATAACAGACCCCGAAATGACATGTAAAACAATTCAAACGTTACGAGAAAATTAACAGCCTGAATTATGTACAAAACAATAAACGAAAAACAAATATGATATTCAGCAACAGACCAATTTGATGTTTGACCTTCACATATAAATAAATAAATTTGGTGTATTTACTGTCTTCTGATTGGTTAAAAAGTATTACCTTTATTTTCAATGTTGTCAATTTTTATGGCGACACGCCCACCCTGACGTTGTGTATTCATACGCCAACACGTGTGTACGTTGTTATTGCTAATATAAATAATATAAAATAAAAAGCTCTTTGAGCCGTATTTTTGATAGAAATTTATTTATAATAAATGGCTACTATTTATTTCGAATTTATTGAACCATAAAATTAATTTTTGACTCTTCACATTTTACATAATCCGCTTGTAAAATGTGAAGAGTCAAACATTAATTTTATGGTTCAATAAATTCAAAATAAATAATAGCCATTCATTAAATACATTTAGGACGAACATACATGTTATCAAAAGCAGGGGATGACCGACAGCAAAACTGGGAACTTTTTCAAACATAACATAGATTTTAGGTCAAATATGGTATGCATACAGAAACATATTCGTCACAAGCAGAAAATTATTAAAATTTAACATTTTCGTAGCAGGTGAGTACTGTGAAATAAGCGATTAATATTTAACAAAACTCAGTACATTTAACTCTTTGCTACAAAAGCAAGATTTATATGTCCCGTCTCATAACACTGATATTTGTGGACTACGAGTCCTTTTCGTTCTCTCGTCATTCCTTACATAGTCGGTAATATTTTTCTGGTTTTGTTAACATCTGCATGGTATTGAATTTTATTATAAGAGTCATATACATTTTTGTAAAGGAGTAGCACATAATTACGATTAACTATACGTTCCAACGGTGTTTCAGAAAGATGATTTTGAGCGGCATTTATTAGATCTGTAAAATACTGATATATACAAATACGATCTCCGGGTTTCCACAAATAATAAAGCCCATGGAAATTTTGTTTATTATTGAAAACATTTTTTTTTTGTGCGTCAAACTTCCTTTATAGTATTTTCGATATCTATGAAATTCCTTGTCAAAATTGCGGCAAATTTGTACTATGACTTCAGAGTCATTGTTCTGATAATAGATAACTCTTTTCTTGAAAACAAATGAAAAAATAAACGTACTATATCTCTTAACTTTTTTAAAAGGTCGGTGACGTATACTTTTTTTTTGTTTTATTTTAATGAGTACAAAATGCACTTTCACTCTTGTATTTTTTGTTTTAAAGAAATCAATGATAGATATTTTTTTAACAATGGGAAAATATTTCTCTTTGGCATATAAGTTTGGGCGGCAATGATATAAACCCTAATTTAGAAATTAAAACAAATTAGATCACTTGGTGTTGAGTCTTTATAAGATAGATACAGATCTTCTGTTTTGTGTGAGAAAAAAAATTTTGGTTCTGGCTTCGATATTAACTGAATAATCGTAACTTGAAATAATAGGCAAAAAAATCGTTAATTTGGCGAAAAACATGAAATTGATGTGGCTATAGTGACAAAACAAAGTCGATGACCTCCAATTTTTTGTATCATATTTTGTTCCCAATATCATGAAAGACTTCGACACAAAATTTTAAGAAAAAATCATTGGTAGAACTCAATAGGCTGTTTGGTCTTTAACAGACTGTTACATGGTACAACATTTATCCGTAAGGATGTCTATCTTTTGCGAGTAGCATAGGAAAACTCTCAAAATTTACACTAAACACACGTAAAAAAACATTATGTAATAAAAGTTCCTGATTAATTTTATGCGATACATGTGTCGGTATTTTTGTTATTCCGATGAAACTTGTATTTTATACATAAAACAAATTCCATTTGGAAATGTATCACAAAGAACTTATATTGTGGAGGAACTTCTGTTTCGTTACAAAATGAAGATAACAACGCTTGAAACACACAAAAAGGAAACAATAAAGCATTGCACTGCATACTTACTTAAATGCAATGTATAACATCTCTTTGCATTCTGGAAATTTGAATATTTCTGTCTGTGGTTCGACGTGTTTAACAAGGTCCTCAGCAGAGATAATAGAAAATCGAACGCATTGAAGAATTTGAGAAGCATAACTAAGACGCTCTTGTCTATTGAAATCAATCCAAGCAACAATGGCGAAGAATATTTCGAGCTCGTTTCCAACCTTAACCCTTAAAGCGTCTCTTTGTAATATTTTTATTACCATTTCGTAGTTGCTGTGCAAAAAACTCTCTTTTCTGCTAATGTCAGAAAAGTTATCGAACACCGAAGCTTCCATTTTCTGTAAAACATCACTAAAGCCATGTTTTTCTGCAATCTGCATCGAAAACAATACATTTTTGGAATCGAAGTTCAACAGATGTTGCCTACACAAGAATATTGCTCCTGATACCCCAAGTTGCTTGGCACAACTGAGAAGCGTGTCTACATTTGCATCTGTAATGTTTAAATGATTTGTGTAAATAAAATTAAGTATTTCTTCAGTAGCTTCAATTGTAGCATTCAAGAGGTTGACTTCTGACAAAGTTGATGGTAATCTTTGTCTTTCACAATATCGAGATGTGAACTTTTCACTGTGGGCAGCTAATGCCAGCTTATGAGCTAAAAATTCTTTCCCGTTTACACGAATAACGATATCACAGAGCTGTTGTTGTGTCCACAGATTATACAAAAATTCAGAAAGTTCTTTACCACATTCATTGCCATTTGCAGAATTGCACGTATTTTTTCCTTGTTCTACAGCGTATCCAGATGTGTTTTCGAATCCACCAAATTTTCTTGACCTTGATTCGTATTCTTTGTAAATTGTTTTCAAGTTTTCCATTTCGACTGCATTCTTGTCCGTTTGTACCTTTGCTTTCAAATTTCCAATAGAAAAACCCAGTACATTACGATCTTTGGTAGGTTCAGTTTCTGTAGGAGACAGAAAGTCTCCTAAACTCTGTCTTTCTCGTTTCATCCGAATTTTATTTGGGGTCCGGCGCATTGCTGTATTGGAGTTGGCTTCTCCGCAACAGTCCATCATTTTGTATGCTTCTCCATTTCCATGGTTCAGTTCTTGACGTCATAATACTAGTACCTAAAGACGTTGCGAAAACAATGCCCTGCATTACTGCTGAACAAAGTAGATATAGGAAGATGTGGTATGAGTGCCAATGAGACAACTCTCCATCCAAGTAAAAGTGTACGAATAAGGAATGGACATATGTTGTACTTAAATTTAGGCAAAGTATACGTAATTGGGCGATATTTGAGATTTTGATAATAATTTTGTATGTATCTAAAACTCGTTGAACTTCATCTGAATATCAAAAAAATATCTGTGGATTGTATTCTTCCAAAGATACAGTCAATTTAGAAATGGTGAACTATGTCTACAGATGTATATATTACATGTAAAAAAACGGCGAAAAAAACCGCATTTGTTCACATTAGATTGCGATTTCTTGAAAATCCGTTCACATAATTTTGATTAAAAACATATCTAAATGCTGTAAACATTTCTATTTTAACAATATAAAAAACTTAAATATCACCCAATTACGTAACGTGACGGTGCCCAAATTGCACCTATTTTGACATCTTTTTCACCTTCGTTTATTCGAGACAAAAGTTCCCTTTTGTGTTTATTTTGTAGATGTATCCTTCTTTACTATATAGTTCCACACATTTGATTTTGAATCCATGCTGAATCATACAAAAATGGGTTCGAAACGACCTCCGAACGATTCAAGATTCTGTAATAATCAGTTACTGTACATAAATTGCACCTAAACTAAACATCCGTAAAAATCGAATAACTGATTTTTTTGTTTTATTTCGCCACATTTTGTTAAATAATTTGACAATAGTCCATGCTTGTTATGCATTTTGCATGAAATGGATGTATGTGACATATTTTAATTTCTCATATTTAAAAGTCGATTTTGTCGCATGCAACGTTTCCGAAAATGTTACCTTTTTCACTAGAAAATCTATCTACTAGTATTGATATATAATGTGACCGTTTTTGTGCATCTTTAAGAATATTTAGCTATGTTAGAATTAACACGTCCATAATGATAACGAATTATTTATTCTCTAAGAAAACATAAATTTCTATCACTCTTTATGCGAAATGAGAGCAAATTGGGTACTCGGTGCAATATGGGTTCGATGAATAACAGGAATAAAAGCCCTGTTCATTGATAATTTTCTATGTTTTCTATGTATTATGTGCGATTTTGTACCATGTACATTTACTCCATATCCTTTCATGTTCTACTTTTACGGTATACTTGGCCTTTATAACAGAATACTTAAAATCTATTTCAATATAAATCGATTCGGTTCCAAAAAGTGAAATTGGAGACAGATACCTCAAATAAATTTGAACCAGACGAAATAAGTGAAATTGGAGACAGATACCTCAAATAAATTTGAACCAGACGAAATAAGTGAAATTGGAGACAGATACCTCAAATAAATTTGAACCAGACGAAATAAGTGTGTCCGTAATATGCCCAAAAAAATATACAATAATTTCTGTTATAAACATTACATTTAACAACTCATAAAAATACGAAATCGATTGAGTGTCAAGATACAGTGTTCATCCTTTTGGAGTCATTTAAAAAAAAACCCCGCATAATCGGAAGTGTCCTTGTTGAATTTAGTGAAATTACTTGGCTAAGCATACAGAATTTGATTATTTTGTCTATTGGTGAATCGGCTGTTCAGAACAAATTAATTTGACTAGACGGGTGGGTCTTTTAATTCTTTTTATTTAAAATCTTAACTTCATGTGTACGTCCATTTAAAAAAAAAATATTTCTACCTTGTATTTTTTGATTTATAGTTCATTATATATTACCCTGCCGGGTAACTGGGGAATAGAAATATGGTCACTTTATCTTCTTCCTACCGGCAGTAAAACCCTTGCCGAAGTGGGCGTCCATATGCTGTGAGGGATGTACAAGTTCGCAGTCAAGTCCGGTCAGAATAGGGACGTTAAATTCGATGCCTTGTTTCGTGAAAATGCCACGCTCTCTGTACTTTAAAATAACCTTTGCACAACTTTTTCAGGGGTCATTAGGTCATTAGGTCGTTAGGTGGTGTGTTGCAAGCCGGCCAAGTTTCTGTCCCTATCCAATATACCTTCATTTTCCATTGGCAGTCCATATTTCACCGACTTTCATTACGGACGGGCTCTATTACAGGACCTACCTATGGCTATTGTGTTTATTGTTATTTTTTTCTTATCCTGAATATGCATGAAATATATGCCACTGGATGTTACGCAACCATCAATTAATCAATCAGTATGTATTTTATTTTTATTTCCTCTTCATCGTGTTTTAAATTTTCACTTAGTGCACGTATTGTAATTACAATAATTTATTTCTAATGCTTAATTTTTAGCTTTAGAACATTTCTGTAATTTGTTGTTTGTAAATGTGCTATTGTTTTATTGCCGATGTTATATATATGTATATATGTTTTATTTATATATTCGGACAAAATGTCAATAGTCTTGTTTTGTTTTATACACTGCGAATCAAAATAAAGTTTTTTTTTTAATTATAAAAGAATGTTTTGGTTATCTTAGATTTAATAAATAGATGAATGGATGTTAAACGTCCAGTGACAAATATTACATGCATATTCAGGAAGAGAATATGCCGTTAATGTGCTATGAAAATGAACCCGTTAATTCGCCGTTTCAGAATCTAATGCATCATGGGTAATATTCTTTGGTGTACGCTGCGACGCCATTTTGTTTCTAAGGACGCCATAACGTTTACCGTAACTGGTGCAAAAAAACCGGTCAATAATAATGGGTTGGACATGTGCCGTTTGCCCAAATACATCCAGAAATTCACAAAACTTGAGCTTTTTCAGAATTCCAAAAAACAACTTACGAAAAAAGTGGTTAAGTGCCTTAAACTTAGAGGAAGAAAACGTAAATACGGCAACAAGAATTTGTTCTGAACATTTTTTCGCTGGTGAAAAAGTTCTGAGTAATGGTATCCCCGACCTGTCAATTGGCAAAAAAATTGGAAAAAAATGTGAACGCAAAACTCAAAAGATAGAAAAAAAATCTAAAGTAAAGCTAGATAAACCAGAAGCAGATGCTAATTCAACTTTCTTTCACAATGAATCTCGGTCTCAATTACCTTTACTGCCTTCTGGTGACGCTTGTCAACCAAACCCCACGGCCACGGAAAATGAAATAGAACAAAACAAACTGAAAGAGAAAATACGAGATCTAGAAAAAGCGCTAGAACAAGAAAAAAAACATAAACACTATCTTATCAAATGAAACAGGAAAAAAAAAACAGGAAAAGAAACAGACACGAAACAAAACAATACATACATAGCAATCAGCAACAGAAAAAGAAAAGATTGGAACAGATAATTATACATTTGATTAAATAATATCTCCATCTATTTTCCCGATGATTTAATTTAGAACTGGAATGAAATTTAGTTATAAATTGTACTGTGATAACGGGGTAACGGCCCGCATTATAGCATCATTTGAAATGCACATTTTTCTCTTTATGAATATTTGATATATAAATTCAGTCTCATGTGTAGTCATTAAAATTGTTAGAAATGAATAGAGATATTTCAATAATAAAAAAAGATCAGCACCCTCCCTACATTATATACATGCATTGGTTGGTCAGAATGAATATTCGTTTCTTGGTTGGCACGAAAACATATTCAGTTTTACATATAGTTACCTGCAGCGTCATACATGTCATAGTAATTTATTTTTACCCAATTTTGCAATACTGTTTACCTATAATTATGAACCAGCACGTAACCAGTTTGGTGAAAAGTAACAGATGAAACCGCCAGTCGAGTATATGAATAATAGAAATCGATAAAGAATATTTCAATGCAATTAAAATACACAAAAATACAATTTGAAAGAGAATCGTGTTCTTGAAAAAATATTTAATCATTCTTGACATATTTTAGTTGCAATATTGTTTGTACACGGCAAATTCTGTCTGACAGTTGTAACTTATCAATTGCATCCTGAACACGACTTGTTATTTTGTCTTCAGTTAATGAGGGGTCTGAATTGAATGTTTTGTAATCCCGTTTTTGCTTGCGTTTTGTTGGCTGGTTTTCCCATACAGATAAGTTTTTATGAAATGTGTAGTCAGCTATACATGTTTTAGGCAACACCGATTTCTTTTTTGGTGGTTTCCATGTGTTTTGTTTTGAAGTGCAAGGAGTATTGTCATTGGTATCAATCTTCTTTTCACAACGTAAGGAGGAGTCCATCTGTTTACTCCTTTGAGACCATTCGATAAGCTGATGCAGGACAGCGGATACATGACCGCATGTACCAGATAATCTGAAAACAAACCAAAACATCATCAGGGACTCTGAGCGAATCTTTCTGAAACATGAGGCAGATTTCGGGATGAGGATGGGGCGTCCCCCATATGGAGCTTTGTGGAGTTTTAATTATATGTATAATAAATGCATTGACATTTTACAAGTTTAAATTCAAACGTTGGTTTGCTAAGGACCCCCCCCCCCCCCCCCCCCTTCAAAATCCTGGGTGTTATCAATATTCAGTAATGCATCAGAGAACAGTTTACAGGGCGTATTAATTTAGTTTTACGGAAGTTGAACTGGGTGCAGGGGAGGACCAAGCCACCTTAAGGGGGGTTCCCAAACCAGGATAAAAGGGGGGGGGGGGGGGGGAGTTCCAACTATGTGTCCCCATTCAAATGTATTAATCGTCCAAAAACTTGAAAAGGGGGGTTCCAACCCTCCCCCTCCCTCCCTCTGGATCCGCCACTGGGGTGGGGTATAGTTATATTCCCCTATATCTGACTCATAGAATGTGTCTGCATGTCTTATATATAAAGCAGTTGTTGTGCATTTCTAGAAAAAAAAAGTGTACGTGTCCCTGCGATCAGTATTTTGAAAAAGAGGACCCCAAACTAGCAAACCTCAGAAGTTTGTCCCCTCCTTAAATCTGACTCAGGTATGTTGAACTGAGCCGGCCGTCGAGGTACAGTTTCTTTTACCACGAGTGAAAATATTTTGATAGAAGTTTTCCTCATAAAATTCCGTGACAAGTGAAATATAAAAAAACTTTTATAATTTTGCCACTTTGTGAGTGATACAAGTTGTCTTTCTTCAAGAATTTAGATTTGTGGTCATCTTTTTCACGACTTTAACGACTTTGGTATTTTTGTTGGTTATTTATTCTATATTTCTGCGTGGCATAATTTTTATTAACCTTAAATTTACACCTTCTAATATGTAGACTCATCCACATAGATTCTCATTGGCTGACCCACTTATTTGGAAGTTGATTGGGCGGTAAATTCTAAATGTGTTTGTGTAGTCTTTGTGTATAGATGTACAATGCAGTACACATGTGACAGTGGAATGTGTTGTTTTATTACATTCGTGTGTTTTCTTTCAATTTAATGAGACAAATAGTGCCTTAAATGCAACTATAAAAAGTGTTTCGCATACGCATTGACTTCGCAAAAATTAACATATACATCTGAGTGACATCACAGCCGGAGTAAAATATAATAAAGTGACACAGGACAAAATAGGAATTTCATTATGACAAAAGTCAAAACATGTGTGAATGTAGAGTGAAGCAGAAAAGGAGGTCTGTATCAAGGTAGGATATATAGGCACATATATTTCATTTATAATCTGTGATTTTTGTATTCATAGATTTAGTATTACACTTACCCGGCTTTGCACAAGCAAACAGCAAATGTAATTTTGACTTTGTTTTGATTTTGCGGGTCATATTTTTTTATCTGAATGCGGACCTCATGTGTTTCTTTTCTCATGGAAGCATATACAAAGGCTTTAATGTAAAGTCCGTGGCTGACTAAGCTTGTTGTAGGTGCAACATTTTGAAGAGAAATTACAGTGTCTTTAACAAATCCTGCATAAAATATTTTGGCACCACGACTTAAAGTTCTGAAACTCAGGTCTGTTCCTCTATTTTTTGCCATTATTTCAAAATATTTATAAAGTTCAGAGGATGTAAAAAGACTGAGAAATATATTCATTTCGTCCGTTACATTTTCTAATTGAGTCCAGTTGTAAACAGGAAAGAGAGGAGGTTTTAAAGTTGGAAATTTCTCTAATATTTCGTCAGTTAGTTTAGATGTTGTCGACAACTGCTGAATTTTTTTGTCAGTGTAGTACGGGTAGTCTGGTTCATACAAGGGGGTTGACTTCGTTTGGACTGGCAGTATATTTTGCACTGTTGAAACCAGTTGTGACTTATTGAGTCCCGCAACTGATATACCGCGACAGCGTAACCAAAACTGCAACTCTGGAACCTTCAACAAATGTGGCAATTTTCCTTGCAGTGATGCCCCCGGTATATCATCTTCCGTGAGCACCCATGGGAAATGATCTGGGTTATCTAGTACCGGCTGTGGCGCATCAAATTTAAGTTCTTGTTCAGCATCTACAACTATTTCACTATCATCCATAATGCTTAAAACTAACGCGATCAACTTTACAACTTTGTGGCGTTAAATTCAAAATGGCGTCGCAGCGTACACCAAAGAATATTACCCATGATGCATTAGATTCTGAAACGGCGAATTCGTCTGCTGGAAAACGTCGCCGTACAAGGAACACAATTCTGAAACCAAGCTCTTCGTTCTTAGTGGAGAAGATTCAATTTAAACACCAATTTAAAAGACATTAATTTGGTCAAACCCATCAATTCCATCACTTACTCCACCATGGTGGTTTTCCCATCGAACATGAAACCATCTTTAAATATTAGCTGTCGTAACTCATTATAAGAATATTGTCATATAGGTCGGCTGGTCAAGATTTAGAGAGGTTAGAGAAACTTTGTTCCCGTGCAATATAAACCGTGAAATTTGTAGTCATAATTTTACAAGCTTTCATGATCATTCTTGGGGAAAGGAAGAGCGAGCTCTCTTATATCAAATAAATCATTTCAAAAGGGAAAATCATTTAGCATCCAATTTCAATTCATATATTGTTGATGGACTCCAAAAGAAAATTATCATCAATTTATTGTGGTAAAATTAAAACAAATATATGTCTACAAATAAATGAACATAAAAGGGGAGTATCAGCACAGGCACTTGTCTCTGAAAAAATTTACCTGTATACTTAAATAAAGTATATTAAGTCAAGGATTTCTTTACCACAAATTACTTAAAACCTTTATACTAAATTCTTCCATAGATACAAAGATTTGGTGTGCAAGATTGGCTGTACCTGTAGAAAACTTATTTCAAACGGAATATCACATCCTAAATTATTAAAAACTGAGCCCGGAAATTTAGATACGATCCAGGTAAACTCATCAATCCTTTAAGTAAACTTATTGTAAAAGGTTACCAATTCAACACTGTAATTAGATCTTTGAATATTGATTGTATTGGTATAAATATTGATTTTGTTATCAGTAATTTAAAACCATACTAAATATTATTGTTATACACTTATGCATTTTCACAGTACTACAATCTGTCGATACCTATATTTTGGCATTGCACAAGGTCATGTTTTCTCAGACTGTTGATGAACTCTTTACACTAAATCCATTGGATGTTGGATGTGTACTGATTGATATTTTAGTCTTAGATACAGGATTTTTTTTATTAGTTGTTATTGGCTTTGAACTAGCTGTCAGTACTCTCAGATCTGTACCTTGTTTTTTGTTGTTGTTTTTAATGAAGTATAAATACCCTGCCACGTCCGGCCTGTGTGTTTGTTAGATGTTTTTTCTGCTTAGTATCGATCGGATGAGTTAAGCCTTTTCAACTGATTTTTAAAGTTTGTTCTTATGTTGTGCTGAAACACCACTGTCCCAGGTTAGGGGAGGGTTGAGAGCTCACAAACATGTTTAACCCAGCCACATTCTTTATGTCCCAAGTCAGGAGCCTGTAGTTCATTGGTTGTTGTTGATTCAAGTCTGTCATATTTGTATTTCGTAAATTGCTTTGTTATAAAATAAGCCATTAGTTTTCTTGATTGAATTGTTCCATATTTTTCATGTCAGGGCCTTTTATAGCAGACTATTCGGTATTGGTTTTTCTCATTATTGAAGGCTGTACAGTTGCATATAATTGCTCACATCCACATCATTTGAACTTTGGTGAATAGTTGTCTCATTGGCAATCATACCACATCTCTTTATTCTTATAAATTTACATGCATCATCAACAAAGAGGTAACAAAATTTATAACACCCTATTACCGGCTATCAGTACGGCAGATGCAACAAGTAACAAAATCAAAATCTGTTGTTCACAATTCAAAATCCATTGTATTTGAAAGAAAAAAATCAGCTGCACATGATAGCAAAAAACAATTGTTTTGAATGGGAATCGTGAAGAGATTCTATTGTATCTCCTGTCAAGATAACCAATAACTATTTGCTAATTTGCTAAACCACAAAGCTGTAATCTACTTTAAGCAATGTAGTACCGTACAGCGGGTTATTTTCGCGGGTGTAAAATTTTGTGATTTGCATTGAATAAGGTATACACAATATTTTTGCGGTTATTATTTTGGCGGAATTTATTTTGGCGATTTTGTTCTATCTGCGAAAATAAGCGAAAATTTACACCCAGCAAAAAATAACCCGCTATACAGTATTAAGTATATAGACAGTATACCAAATAAGACTAATAATTTATTAAATATTAAATCCAACCTTCTAGTCAAATTACACTTGTATATGAAGAATATTTCATCCATTTGATATGGTATTTCAAGGCTCTTTCTTATAAGAGGGTTGCTGCTAACAAAAAATTGAATAAAAGGTTAATAATGGCAAAGCTTTCTTTGAAAGTTTAAGAAACACAATCTTACTTTGGTTGAGTAACAGTTTTTGAACATCTGTGTTACAAATGACCACAGACATGTTTCATAAAGCATGGCCTCAATCCTGTCCCCCTTACTTGTTTAATGACATCACAAAAAGTGACTTATCACCAGGTTTTTGTTTGGTATAAGCAACAAAAAAGGTTGAAACTAGTGAAGCAGGAGCTGCTTACCTTTTCAGAGCAGCTGTGTTCACACTGGGTTTTTTTGTGGGGTCAGTTGCTCAGTGCCAAGTTTTCTGTGTAGTTATTTGTTGACTGTTGTTTTGTTGTTGTTTTCCCTCTGGCAATGGCCTTGCCTGTTTTCTTCAATTTGTCGTTTATGATTTCTCCCTTGATATATTTTTACATAATAGTAGTAAATTAAATCAACAATTTTACTAGAAATTTTATTCACGTTGGTATAACACTTGCTTTCACTATCTTTATATCTTCTGCAGGCATATCATTTTCTCTTGTTTCTACAAGTCCTATTCTCTGTACAACCTGCATACCACTAGAAACACGTCCAAATATTGTATGTTTACCATCTAACCACTGGGTGGGGGCTATTGTAATGAAAAACTGACTACCATTTGTGTTTGGTCCACTGTTTGCCATTGATAAAATTCCTGCACCTAAAACAAACATAAAATGAAATAATAGCAGTATTAATCACAAAGACAGAAGTTAAATATTTTCTATTTTCTATGTACATGTATTACATTACTATTCCTGACAAAATAATTGTGATTCATATACCTTAAATTAAGTTTTTTTGGTTGTAGTTTTATTTTAGTTTATTTGGTGCATCCAATGAAAGTGCCAAAATTAAACACATGAAAATAAAGCAAGCACTAAAAATTGAAACGCCAAAATCGCGGACTGGTACGACGATATCGTAATGTTAATTGTTGGGGAAAATATCTTATGCTATTATATCTTCCGTATATTTCCTATAATTTTATACATAGCCAAATCTGCAAATAAATACCGGGTATAATTTGACAACAACACTATATAATTTTTACTTAATTGTCAATTTTCTGAAATTGGTAAGAAAACACAATATGAATTTGTTTTCACACATGTCATAAATATGCCAGGCTATTGCTGATTAGACGCTGTTATTGGTAATTAGAATAATAATCCTGTAATCCTTTGGTTTACTCCTGGTTTGCCTACATTTAATTATACCAATTATCTATTAGTAAAGAAAACGAAAAAGACAAAAGGTTTAATGAGCGTACAATTGTATAGTCTGTTCCAACTTTATAGGTATATAGTTTATCTGTGTTTTCTACATATTCAGGTATTTTTCATTTTGTAGTTCCATTTTTATTTGTAAAGATGAATAATAAATAAATCAAATATTTTTTTTCTCAATAATTTAATTCAATTCAATCGATTCATTTAACATACAAAACAATGGCATTCAATTTTCATTTATAAAAGTGTCTTAATAATTCATCAGTTACTAAATGATTATGATATAAATTCACCAATACATGATAAAGTTTTCTTTTATTGCAAACATAATTTATATCATTTATGAATAAAATGTATACATGCATTGCATAAGAAAATAAATAAAGCACTATAGTCAAAATAAGTAATATGGGGCACTATATGTTTAATGATGAAAAATACAATATTTTATATATATTTCAAAAAGAAACAAAACATTATATTCACGAAGTCACAAATTACAATATTTCACAAAGTTATTCAGTTCAAAAGAAGAAGATGGGATGCTGCATCAGAGTAGTCTATCACGTTGATGATTCCTTGTTGGTATCTGTCTTTCAGTGGTTGGAGCCTGGTGTTTAAACTCTGTATCGTCTTGGGCTTTCCCCGATGGTATATTTCGTTAGTGCCTGTGTCTTCTTGGCTAACTTGATGATCTCGTGTATGTTGGGGTGGGCATTATGTAGTCTCTTCTTAATTTTGTTGTGTCCTCTTTCTAGGTGGTTGGTGGTGCGGGGTCCTTTCAGTGTAGTAGTGGTCCCATAAAAAGTGGTATCCTTCAACCCAAAACTCCGTCACGTAATCAGTAAATGATGTTGTAGCGGTTATGTTATCAGCTTCACAAATGTCTTCTAAAGTGGCAAACCACACATCCCCAACAAGGTGGGGTGGAACGAGAGGTTATACTGCGGCTCATCGTTTAAGTCGAGTGATGTCTTCATTTTCTTTATAGTATGACTGTAGTCCACATTTCTGTGCATTTTGTATAATACACTTGGTAAAGTGGAAGAATCAGCCTATTACTGTTACCCCTGGGAACACTATCCATGCTGCATTGCTGGTTGCTGTCTTGTTATCGATAAACACTGGTTCTGGTTCAAGTTGTAATTGATGTAGTTGAACGATATAACGTATGTGGCTGAAGGGCGTATTTAATTGCAAAAAGAAATCCTAGCTTGGATGCAGATTAAAGTTCAAATGATGTCATTTGTAAAGCTTGGCTACTGAACAGTTGCATTTATATTCTATTTGTTGGAATTAATTGAATTTTTTTTTATATCAAATTTCAGAACAAAGTAGTTATTAAAATAAAAGAAAAATAAAAAATAAGGTAAATAAATAAAAAGAAATGACACTTATTTTATTCTCAAGTTTCATTACTTTACTTTTTTTTTCAGAATGTATCAACAATTTAAAAATTCGGTTAAAATAATAAAAATATTTGTATATATTTTTTGATATTTGTCAAATTCAATACATTTTCCTGGTAAACTCATTAAATATTTTTGCATATTTTCCTTGATTTAATAGTAGAATTAAGTATCTTTTATAAAATTTTATAGGTAAATTAAAGGTAGAATAAATGTGGATAGTGTCCACATGTGGACACAGATGATGACCCAGCTTGCATATCATATAGTTATAAAGGGACATAACTGAAGAACGGTAAAAGTGACGAGTTTTGTGGTAATAAGCATTGTGTTTAAGTCTCATAACATTTGTTTGAGGATAACTTAAGTAGAGAACAGAAACTAAAAATTCAGCAATTTTTCTATTTGTAAACACGCATAACTCTAGAACGGTTGTGTATAAGTTTTATAACATTTGGTTGAGACAAACTAAAAAATTCAGCAATTTTTATGTTTATAAAGGGACATAACTCAAGAATGGTAAAAGTGTCGCCACCAAATTTCGTACTTAATCTGTATTATGTAGTAATAAGCATTGTGGATAACATTTTGTTGAGGCAAACTTAAGTTAGAAAACGGAAATAAAAAATTTGTACTTGATCTTAGTTTTGTGGTAATGAATATTGTGTATAGGTTTCATAATGTTTGGTTGGGGCAAACTTAAGTTACAGAATGGAAACTAAAAATTTTGCAATCCTTCGATTTATAAAGGGGTATAACTCAATAATGGTTAAAGTGACACTACCCAAATTCAACTTGATCTGTGTTTTATCAGTGGAAGTCAAAATTAAACATTGCATTGTATAAAGCATTGATTGTAGTTGATTCAACTATACTCATGGACAAAGGAAGATAACTCCAATTTTAAAAATTACTTGATATTTAAAAGAAAATAAAAATTTTGCAATTTTTCCATTCATAAAGGGGCATAACTCTAGAACGGTTAAAGTGACTTGATTTGTGTTTTGTGGTAATAAGCATTGTGTATAAGTTTCATAACATTTGGTTGAGGCAAACTCAAGTTAGAGAACGGAAACTAAAAATTTTGCAATTTTTAAAGGGGCATAACTCTAGAACGGTTAAAGTGACGCCACCAATATTCAAACTTGATCTGTGTTTTGTGGTAATAAGCATTGTGTATAAGTTTTATAACATTTGGTTGAGGCAAACTCAAGTTAGAGAACAGAAACCAATTTTGGGACGTACAGACGGACGTACAGATGGACAAGGGTAAAACTTAATGCCCCCTCCGCTACGGCGGGGGCATAAAAATATGACTATAATTAAGAAATAAACTATAATTGTTAAAACAACAAAACACCCTATGTTTTTATAAACCTGCAATTAAATGTGGGCAAACCAGGATGACACCGATCCTTTATCTTCTATTAATTAACATATACTGCCAGAGGAGTAAGGATTAAAATTTAAATCCTTGATTGTCAATCATTAACATGTACTGCAATAGAGATAATGATTAAAATTTATTTCATATGATTTTTGTAAAAAATAAATAATCTATTTAAAATCATTCTTTTAGCTTTCAATCCTGAGATACAGAATTATTTGCAATTGCATTCGTATCCGATTCCTTCAGTTTATTAACTTTGTCGTGTTTCTAGTCTGTGTAGGTCAATAAATGTAAACAGGTAAATAAGGGCAAATATGAATGAGCTCACACACTAATATTGTTCCAAAATTAAACACATCAGTTGGACGAAGCACCAAAATTACTCCCCACAATTTCTTTTTAACCCCCCACCCCTCCTTTTTCCCCCCAAAAAATTCTTTCCCTCAAGATATGGTCATAATCTCAATTCAAATTTCCAATGGAATTTGCAACCATAATTACCCATTTAAATTTACCAAAATAAAACACATGCCTTTCGAGTGAAACCGCCAAAGTATCCTGACGCCAAAATTTCCCAATTTATGGTATTCATTGAATCAGATGCAGAAGCCTATCTTTGCTACTGATAAGTATATTATAATATGCAGGCATGTTCAGAAAATGCTATTGATGACTAAAACTTACATTTTCCCAAAAAATTTTTGAATGAAAACTTTGCAGTTTGTCATTTCTATCACCTAGTGAGCATGCTTACATATATAATAATCGAAAGGTCTTAACTGGTACCTAGTTGTTACAAGGTCCATTATGAAGAACATACTATTTATTTTCAGAATATTTACTTAAGCTCCATGTAATCTTCATTTCAATTTATCTATACAATTTCATTGGCTTTTGTTTATTAGAATTTTATTTTGAGATGACTTGTAGACTTGTGAATTTTCAACTTTGCATGAGCAAACTGATACTTAAAAATTACTTCCATTAAAATATAGATATTCAATGATTTCTGAAACTAAAGTCAAGGTCGATTGACACCTTCAAATGCACATATTCTTTTCACAGAAAAATGTATAATGTATTCACATATGAACTGCTGCTAATGCATCCTCTCACCAAAAAAAACTGTCCTGATAATATGAATGTGAAGATGAAGTAAAGTGCATATAACATATGACAAACAACCTTGATACAGTTAACTGATATATATTTTCCTAAGAATTAGAGACGATGTTTAGATACAAATCGATTTCACTATTGTTCCGTAAATGCAGTCGCCATCAGAAAAGTAATATAGAAGTTCTGTCTTGTTACCAGAAAGACAAAACCACCTTCTAGAATTTATTCAAATTTTGTAATTCAATTCATTTGTGGAAATATTGCTATTTAAACAAAACAATAAACAAAACATTAGTGAGAATTTGAAAAAATATTTATTTATTCTTAAGATATATATTGGAATAACTACAGAATTATAGACTTATTCATGAATCAAAGAACCTGTCTGCCAGTGGAGATAATATTGCACATAAATGTTCAAATCAGGGGGAGTAAATTTAAAGTTTGTTTTTTTTTTAATTTCAACTGAACAATAAAAGTTATCCACAATTTCATTTTTATTTTCTGAAAGTTTGATCTAAATAATCTCTTCTACAACAAATTTTACTTTCCATTAACAAAAATTTGTGAAAGAATTATTTTCCCTGAAAAAATCTATAAAAAAATGAAATTTATAACCATATCTTTCTAGAAAGTAAATAACATATGTTTTTTTATCAAATCAGTTTATTAAATTATTTTACATTTAAGTCTTAACATGAAAGTTGAATAAAATTAAAATTCTTGTGTAGAAATTCCAATAGGGAACATATTTTACATCATAGTAGTAATTAAGCAATTTTTTAGATGTTTCAGCCACTGGCCGTCTTCAGTTTCTCTTAATATCCTTAATAACCTACATGGTTATCTAAAAATAGAAAAATATATATAACAAAAGTGCACACACAGAAATGTCTCGCCTGCTTTACTGACCATTGATTTTTTGTTGTAAGTCTTAAAGATAAAAGTTTTATTACATTGTACAAAATTACAAATATCACATAAACTTTACATTTTTAAAGATCCATGAAAATGAGGTCAAGGTTAGATAAATCCTGTCAGACAAACATGCACACCTAACAATTATTTCATACACCAAATATAGTTGACCTATTGCTTATGGTAATTGAAAAACAGACCAAAACAAAAATTTTTAATGTTGACCAATGAACCATGAAAATGAGGTCAAGGTCAGATGATACCTGCCAGAAGTGTACATCTTACAATTATTCCATAAACCAAATATAGCTGACATATTGCTAAAGTTTGAAAACCAGACCAAAACCCAAAAACTTAAAATTGGCCAATGAACTATGAAAATGAGGTTTAGGTCAGATGATACCTGCTAGACAGACATGTACTCCTTACAATCATTCCATACACCAAATATAGTTGACCTCTTGTTTATTGAACTTAAAACAAAACAGACAAATAACACAAAAACTTAACATTGACCAATGGACCATGAAAATGAGGTCAAGGTCAGATGAAACCTGCCAGACTTACATGTTAACCTTACAATCATTCCATACACCACATATAGTTGACCTACTGCTTAGAGTATCTGAGAAACAGACCTAATCAAGTAACTTTAATCTTGATCTTGATGTATGGATACCCCATATCCCTTGTTTTTCTATTATGAAGACGCTGCAAGGAACCCATATACCAAATGTAGTTATCCTATTACTCATAAGTGAGAAATTCTCATGACAAAATAAACCAAAATAAATTGCTTCGCCGAGCGCAGCTGGATACGACCGCAGAGGTTCAACCCTTAACAGTTGGGGCAAAAATGGACGCAATATTCGCGCTTGATACAGGTCTGAATTTGGATTGTAATTAAATATTTGACACAAAAAAAGGTTTCTGACACAGAATAACTGTATTCAAAGAACTTAGAATTGGTTATATGATTTGAATTTATATTCAATTTTTTGCTTTTGTGCAATACACTTTGCTGTTGTGAATTGACCCCCCTCCCCCCACAGAAAAAAAAAAAAATTACCCCCCCCCACCTTTTTTTTTTGCTTTAGTGCAATACACTATGCTGTTGTGTATTAACCCCCCCACCCCACAAAATAATAACATTTGAAGAATTTTTCTTTTTAATTTCGGAAATCTGAAATGAGAAAAAAATTGACTCCCCACAATTTCTTTTTGACCCCCCACCCCTCCTTTTTCCCCCAAAAAAATTCTTTCCCTCAAGATATGGTCATAATCTTAATTCAAATTTCCAATGGAAATTGCAACCATAATTACCCATTTAAATTTACCATAGTACTAACTTAATCTATTTTATAATAGAATTTAAAATATGGTGTCAAATCATTCATATGGATTTTTTGGTAAAAAAAAAAAGATGCAATATTTGCAGATATTATTACTGGTCTTCCTTTATAAATATGCATTTCTTTAAACATAATCTTAAAGCAACGTAAGGGAGGTAATCAAAACATTGTATTTGGATTACCTCCCTTACACTGCTTTTAAATTGTCTTAATTGTTCATTAACCATTACTTTATACTTTATTTAAAAGCAGTGTAAGGGAGGTAATTCAAATGATGTATTTGAAATACCTCCCTTACATTGCTTTAAATTATGTGTTGTACTAAAGTATTTGTCCATTAACCAGGACACCCTTGTTTTTCCCCCTTTTTTGCCCCTAATTCCTAAACGGTTTGAGCCATAACCCCCCCCCCCCCCCCTAAGCAAATCCTAACCATCCCTTTGTGGTATGATAACTTGTGGTATAATTTCAGAGAGATCCATACACAGTTCCACAAGTTATTGTTTGGAAACTAGAAAAATGCTTATTTTTGGCCCCTTTTTGGCCCCTAATTCCTTAACTGTTGGTACCATAACCCCCAAAATCAATCCCAACCTTTCTTTTGTGGTATTGAACCTTATGGTAAAATTTCATAGAGATCCATTCACTTAAACTAAATTTATTGTGTGAAAACCAATCTGTCTTCATACGACGACGATGCCGACGTCATACCAATATACAACCGCGGTATATAAAAAAATGTTTAAGCAGTCGCTTCACCATGAAAATGAGGTCAAAGCCAATGGACATATGACAATGGAAATTTTGTAGCATAAGGTGTCTGCATACATGGTATAAAGCATCCAGGTCTTCTACCTTCTGAAATATAAAGATTAATTCAAACAGTTTGCACTGCCACCAGATAGTTATCCCTATGTCTTGCATACTAGGGCTTATGTCGCAGGCGAGACAAAAGTAGTTAGAAAAAAATTACTGTATAGGAAATTTAGTGTTTATTTTGATTCAACTGGTCTT
This sequence comes from Mytilus californianus, assembly GCF_021869535.1. Lineage (NCBI taxonomy): Eukaryota > Metazoa > Mollusca > Bivalvia > Mytilida > Mytilidae > Mytilus > Mytilus californianus. The sequence goes on from NW_026262581.1 coordinate 5,113,140, forward strand.
TAAGGGCTTTTAAACTTATTGATCCAGAAAATGCTCTTAAAACTGTATAAAGATGTAACTTTACACAAATTAATGGAAAAGCCATCTGATTAGTCATATTCGTTACAACTCATTACCTGTATGTTTTAATTCATTTGTGATTTCATCACCAAATTCCTTTCCATAAATAGAAGCTCCTCCTCTACCTGTAAATAAAATAATATTTAATTCTGCATTCAAAGTGGAAACATAATTTCCCATTATTTTGCTGTTTTAAACTTGAAAAAAATCTGAAATGTAAATGTAGTTAATTACCTGCTCTCCCTTCCATGTATCCTTGAGATAGAGATTGAGATGAGTTCAATAATGCCTGACAATTAATCTAAATATTCTTCCAAAGACTCAGTTACTTGAACATTGATACCAGTTCACTTTTTTCTAAAGACATGTTTACTGAATATACTAAACATTTCTTTACAGTTTCAACCATGTTTTCAATAGTTTCATATTTTGCTACTTTTATTAAAATGGTTTATTTCAAGACAAAAGCAGTGAGTAAGTGTTACCCCTATATTCCCAAACTTCTTTCTATTAACTTGAATAAGAATAGCACTTTTAATAACAACACAATTAATGAAGACAAGCTGATATGATCAAGAATGTTTTTATTATACAAAAGCACATGTCTCACCTGTTTTCTCCCATCAAGGTCAACTATAAAAAAAATATCTGCATGAAACTTTACACATTAAGGGGAGGCTACTGTTAATGTGATGCTGAACATTCAACATTCCTTTGCTATGCATTTTATTTATTATGATGTTGCAATCTTGTATTCTTGTTATTGAAATGAAAATTTGAATAATACAAGAAATGAAACAGTAGACAAATATTTGAATTTTGTTTGAGTAACTGCCTACATTTGCACTGCAGATGGAATAAATCATGTGAGACATTGTTTCCTTTTCCCAACATTATAAATTAATTTTTCTGCATCATTCAGTAGAACCTAAATGTTGTGTGGAAAAACTCTGAAGAATTCATTCAGAACCGGTAAAATCCCTGTTTGTTCAATGCATTTCTAACATGATGAGTCTAAATTGGCTGATTTGAAATTCCAGTTAATTCAAATTTTATTAGGTTCCCTTAAGGTTGTACTTATGTGAAATTAAAAAAATCTAGAATTTAAAATTGATACTATAAGTTGGAAGAGCATTAGTTAAGGAACAAAATAATCTAAAAATATTGATAGGTTATGCAGCTCCTTTTCGAGATATTTATTTTTTTTTAAATGGCGGTAAAAGGCTGAAACGGACTTTTACCTTATATTTGCATTGGTATTATTTGGGTCTCAAATCGAAAGAAAAGAAATCTAGAATCTGCTTAAATTTTGGTAAATGACCTTTTATGAGCTATTGAAGTCTTATATGAAAAGAAAAATTAGTGTTATGGGGCAAAATATTTTACCCTGTATCGTAGGGAAAAAACCGAGGAGTCCAAACATCTGACACAAATTCCTAAACCTGACCTAAGTACATCCTTAAGGAAAAATTAAACGTGAATTAACCACAATGTATTGAAGTTTAGGTACAAAAAATTTTAAAGGTTAAGAAAACACTTTAAGATTTGAAATACTGATTTAAATTAAATGGTCAAACCATGTTTTTATTGTGCATCAAAATGAGTTTCCTTAATTCATATCAGAATTAAATCAATTTGTTAGTATAACTATCAGAATGCATTTTTATTGTTTGTTGACACATTTGAAGATTAATCATAAAGAAAATTATGTTTTTTAGTACATTTATAAGATAATTAATAAATGAATTAGAAGACCATTTAAGCTGAGAAATAAATAGAATTATTAAAATTATAGTTAACAAATAATTTAAATTCAAAATAAATATCCTCACACTCATTATTAAAAAACAGTATCTTAGACTTCACTTACTACTGTACAATGCTGTAAATGCTGTCAATTCAGAAATTATTGCGATGTTTTTATTAATGCGAATATAGCGACTGAGTGTCTATCGCAATTATAAGAACTCGCATGCTGATAATTGATACATATAGCTGTATGCAGATTTTCAGATAATCTTGTATTTTTGTCCATTTTTCAAAAATCGCAATAATAAATGCATGCAATAATTTCTGAATTTACAGTATTTTCTTCTCATAAAAAATTAATGTGAAACTTAATTCGGATACTAAAACAAACCTGTTCCTGTAGGATCTCCTCCTTGAATCATAAAATCTCTGATGATTCGATGAAACTTTACACCATTGTAATATCCTCTTCTGGCTAACTCTGCAAAGTTTCTACATGTGTTAGGTGCATGTTTCCAATAAAGTTCAAATGTTATTGACCCTGCACTGAAAATGGAAAAAAAATCATCTATCTTCTGGAAACATGGCTAAAAGCTAAAAAATGTGACTACAAGATTCAGATACCTTACTCTATTAACTAAGAGTGCATTTGTTTCAAACCCAAAATTTTGTCATGGATGACTATCGTTTAGTAAACGTTAAGCTGCTAGAAACAAATACATCGTTTAATGACCTTTATCGACCCTGCGTAGTAAGACAAAAATAGATTACATACATGCACTGTAAACAAACAGGTAAAAGTGAGGAAAATGAATGAACAGGAGTTTGCAGAAACAACACATGCTCGTAATTATTTAAACGACAGATGCAGAAACAAATGTATCGTTTATACGTCTCAACGATAAACGATCAACGACTACGCGACTATTTTGCGTGTACATCGTCTATGTGAACGATGTCAACGTTGACCAAAAAATGTAAGAAACAAATGGATTAAACGACTACGCACGTAATAGTTTACATCGTTTAGGTTAGAAACAAATGCGCTCTAAGCCACTTAATAATATAAACAACAACTTAATCTGCACTTATCTCATTTTTTGTATCAAAAAGAGAAGGTGTGTCACAACAGAGATTCATATGTATCTGGTCAAATAAACCATTCAAGCATGAATTATTTGAATTGAAAATTGTATAGTTCATAACAATTTCTTATTTTTTTTTCTTATGTGTGTGTTTGTTTGATTATTTTGTAATTCTTTGTTTGTTATATTTCAATGTATTTCATGAGGGCCTCAGGGAAGATTAGTTTTGTAGTTAACTGTGTAACCCTCTTTAAATAAAGAATTATTATTATTATTAATTAAACAAAATTAGTTATGCTATATTAAAAGGCTACAGATGCAGATCTAGGATTTTGAAAAAGGGGGTGGGGGGCAACAAGCCCCGTGTTAGGAGTGAAAATTGTAAAAAGTGGGTCGGTCTTCCCACCACCGAACACCCAAAAAGACCTCAAACCCTACAGGAAAACAGTGACATTTCACAATAAAACAATAAAATATATAATATTACATAAAATATAATCCATTATCATTGTTTTCATACTTTTATGTGCATAATATTTGACATGTTTGAGAATCAAAACAAAAAAAAAAACTTTTTCTGGATTAAACAAAGTATGATTTTCTGATTTACATTGTGTATTCCCTTAGTATGTGTGTAGATGATTAGCCAGCCGTAAGCGGTTGAGCTAGGAAAGTACTTCTTTAGCTCAGTCTGTTAGAGCACTGCCTTGTAACACAGGAGTCCGGTTTCAAGTCACAGAGGAGTCAAAGTGATTTTGTATGTAGAGTCATGCTCTCCAGTTACAGTAAAAATATTTTATTTAATGTGAGATTACCACAATAATTATATGTAAAACATGTTGTTACTGTTAGACTAAAAGTGTACTGTTCTTACAACAGCCCTTGTAAGACTAGAAGACTGTTCTTTTTTGGTTCTCTGATAATCATTTCTTATTAATTTGGATGTATATACGGGTACCGGGTATGTACATGTATAAAAATATTCATCCTCGTTCAGAATGTAAGTAAAATATATAAATAAAGATGAAAACAATATATTTAGATGTGTTAGATGGTATTTTAATGTGTTCAGTGATGTTCAGCAGTGTGCAGTGGTGTTCAGTGGGTGAAAAGACTTACCGGTTAAAAGTCTATGCATTAACTATATTTGTAGCTCCATATCCCCTCCCCCTAAATCCCCCTCTGGGCTACTTATAAGGACTTTATCCAGTTTCACAGGTAGCAGTCAGGGGACTTACTTAAATGAGTGATTTTCTAAATCACTGATTTCAGTAACATTATGTCCATAAAGGTTGGAAGTAAGAGTTGTCTTTCTTGAATAATCACCTATTTAAGTAGTACAAATTAATCACTAGACTAAGTGATTTAATTTTATTGTAGCTTAAAATATAGAATACTAATGATCCAGGGACTAATTATGTTGCTAAAATTATCAGAACCAACATCTGTGATGATAGGATGACTGGGTCATGTCAGGTGATGACCTTGTACTAAATCTAGGATAATGACATAAAAATCACTTGTTTAAGTATCATACCTCAATTTCCTTCCAAAAAATCACTTCTTTAAGTATCATTATTTTAATAACCCCCACTAATTTCAACACCCCCGAACAGTGAAATTTTGATCGCGAACAGTAGAATTTTATTACATAATCTATAAGATGAAACCTTGAATTTTACAGGAAAAATACTCCCACTGCTAGGAAAAATCTGTTAAGAAAGTATCAGTTCATTATGTAAAGCCATTTTTATAGCATTTTTTCAACTAAAATAGAATTTGCAGCTAAATGATTGCATCAAAGGCATAAACCTTGCTGCTTAAATGAAGCAAAAAGTTCATTTTTTTCAATTTTACTAATAAAAAGATATTATCTAAACCTATGTTTTTAAAATTTTGGTAAAACTACAAAATCACAATTTGTGACAAAACTTCGAATTTGCTACTTAAATAAGTGATTTAAAAATCACTTATTTCAACAAGTCCCCTGACTGGGTAGTATCCGTCTCATAATAATTTTTGGAAACCAGGCTATATGTTGTTCGGGTTTGAAACAAGAAGTAAATAACGTAGTATATTTCCACTTTTGTCCTGAGTACTTTTTGATGATTTTTTAAATTATTTTTTGTCATCATTTCTTTACACTAGCATGACTAGTCACTATGTAAACATCATTATCACTGAACTAGTATATATATTTGTTTAGGGGCCAGCTGAAGGACGCCTCCGGGTGCGGGAATTTCTCGCTGCATTGAAGACCTGTTGGTGGCCTTCTGCTGTTGTCTGTTCTGTGGTCGGGTTGTTGTCTCTTTGACACATTCCCCATAATTTTCCATTCTCAATTTTATATTTGTGATCTTTTTTAGGTTTCTTGTAAAATAAACATTAGTTGCATACGTTGTGTCAAATGTTACGTTTGGGGGTTGCCAAGTTTTTGGTGGAATTCCAGAACTTGATGAAAGCGTCATATTTTAAATTTTCGTTTGTGTGTGTTTGGCTCGTTTTACCAGTGAGTAACTTCCCTTTACCGGCGCAATTATTTTCGCAAAAAACTGTAACGGGATTTTTCATTATTTTGTAAATTATTGGTATCTTGGATATTTGAATACTAAATATAATCTGCTAGTTATTAAGAAATATTTTAATACACATTGGTCTCATTTTAAAATATCCGAAACTGTCGGTACAAATTTCAAAACAAAGATGACAGACTTCTGATGATTTCCCCTGTGCAGACTAATCGTTTATTCAACTTTAACACCGAATTTCTAATCCATAGTTTTAACAAAACTTACTTTCAACAGCTTTATGACCATAGTTGTTTTATTGAGAATTATAGCAGTACAAATTTATAGGTAATTTTCAGAATTCAGAGAAAATTATAAGGGCCAAACTAACCATAAACTTAACTTAAGCCTGACTTATACCTAACCCTAAAACTAGCCCATACCCCAAAATCTAGCTCTAACCTCAAATAGGCCCTAACTCTTAATTACAGGGACCCCTAGTCTAAGGATACAAGTCAAATTAGCACCTCCACCCGGTCAATTTGGCAAATATAGAAAAAGTCAAATAGACCTTTTCGCTATTTTGGAATATGCGACGCTTGACCTGAAAAATCTGTGACACTTGAACTATTGATGTCATACAACAATCACTTTTCCATTGTTGCGTCGGACATTTTCTATTGTGACGTCAAAATTTTAGGGGAATCTTTGTGATGTCCCGTAATGTCAGACAAATAGCAATATGGTGTATGATCAGCACCTGGTCAAATCATCACCTATTTAAAGTCATTTCTGCAATTGGTTATTCAATTCGGCACCTAATATTAATTTTTTACCTTTTTCTTTCCTTATATGAGCATGATGAGGTATGGGGAGAATTGTTATTGGGGGTTTTTGTGGATATATATTTTATTGCTAAGCTTGCTGTAGAATTTTGAAGGTTAATTATAAAGATTTTGTACATTGTTAAAAATCAGCCCATTTAATAAAGCAGTTAGAATACACAATAAACAAGTTGCTTTCTTTAAAAAAAGACAAGCAATACGTGAACCCAAGACCGCTGACTGGTCACCAAAAAAATGTTGCTGAATTTTTGTTTGTTTTTTAATTTAAATGATTGACTGTGAAAGGAATAAGATAATGATGATGTTAAAACACCTTTATTTAAAATATGTAATTCTGTAGATTATTGCACAAGTCAGTTGAAAGCAATGTTGGATAGTTGTGAATAGAAAAGTGTATATATACAGCTACTATTTGAATTTACATTTTAAGGCTCGACTATTTTATTTATTACTTGGGAGTGTACATCATTTTTATTTCATAATCCTATTGCAAATCCCAGTTTCTGCAAACCGGATGTCTAATGCAAATTGCACAAACCAATCGCAATATAAATTTAAGCACTCAGTTTGCTTTATAATCTTAATGCATTTATTTTATCTATCATACCTTCATATTTTGTTTCCTGGATGGCTTCAATTATTCTTAACTCGTTATTGAAGCTGTCTGTACTCATGGTAGATGTTGTATAGATAAATTTAAAGTCCAATTTCCATGTGAAGTGAAACCCTGTGGCATGCAACTTACATGTATAAGGTTTCGTGTATTTTTCTTGAGAGTAACACACCAGCTTCATTGGGACCTCTTATATAGAGACTTATTTTGGTCTCCTAAAACATCTTAAATTTTGAGGATTTCCTGTTTTACTTAAATCAGTCAAAATATTCTACAGGAAAACTTGGTTTTGAATAATATCTTATTTTCAGAAATTTTATGAATACCTGAACACACTCTCAAAAGAACCAATTTACATAAAAAAGATATGTAGATATAAAAAAGATACCAGGATTAAAATGCTGAACGCCATGCGCGAGTTAAGACTACAAAGAATCATCAGTGACGCTCGAATAAAAAAAGTTAAAAAGGCCAAATAAAGTACGAAGGTGAAAGAAATTCAGGACCCAAAGTTTCGAAACAAAGGTTTTGCCGAACACATCTAAAGTAATCTATTCTTTGGGTAGAAAATCCTTAGCATTTCAAAAAGGTCAAAGTTTATAATAGGACAGTGACTCAATAAAGAAAAGAAAAGAGAAACAGCTAGAGGTCAGAATTCCGTAAGTGATGATGACCATGGTTGAAAGTCACATGTCAAACTCTTACTGCTGTGTCCTGAATTTAGATAAGAAAAGCGAAAATTCACATTCGTGAGTGAAAATAATATTTATGCATGCATGTGGTATTTTTTTGCGCAAGAAATACAATGTAGTAAATAGAAAGCATACGCACTGATACTCTGGATAAGAATACGCATTTCCGTCATCACATATATTAATCTAATAGTTGAATTCGGATATCAAACTACCTACCTCAAGTGTTTTGACTCCGGATTCATTGCCATTTAATCCGGAATTTGTGTGAACAGGGTGATATATAGTTTGAATGAACCAAGACGTGTAGGATAGCTGGTCAACACAATGAATACAGTTTTCAAAATCGTACCATAGTGCAAAGATTTAGATCCTATAGGGTTGAACTATTAAAACAAACAAATAAAAAATAATTGAAATTTTATAGTTAACATACATTAATTCCTGTTAATGAATTTTTTCCGATAATTTAGAATATAATATCATTAAACACAAATGTAAAGTTATTACGGATGGACATTTCATTTATCAAATTAATCTCTTCTTAAAGTCTAACATTCCACTATATGAATATATTGTTATACAAAATATAAGCAAAGACTTATAAATCCATACTAAAACAGTATAAAATAATTAACATAGTAATTAAATTTTGTTATGATTATTGTAAAATATTAATTACGTTTTTTTGTGGGATGCAAGGATTTCAAATCCTTGTGAGTTAAAACCATCCAAGTATTTGTTCATTCACTACCGTTTAAAATTTAGATATTTAGCTAACTTTGGGAACGCATCCATGCTCATTGGTGCTCATACGTTGCATATAATTTTCATAATTGTAACGACTGTTCAAACCTGTGAGACATAATGCACGTTTATATAACATTTTTAATTATATTCTATTAAGAATAAATTCAGTCTCAGTTGAAACTTCATAATGAATATTTTCTTGGTCTGGTAGTATCTATTATTAAATGAAATTTAGATATTTTTGACAGAAAAATCCTTTTGTTATGCCCCTGCCGAAGCGGAGGGGGCATTAAGTTTTACCCTTGTCCGTCTGTCCCAAAATTGGTTGCCGTTCTCTAACTTAAGTTTGCCGCAACCAAATGATACACAATGCTTATTACCACAATACACAGATCAAGTTTGAATTTTGGTGGCGTCACTTTTACTGTTCTAGAGTTATGCCCCTTTACAAATGGAAAAATTTAGCTTTTTCATTTTTTTTCTAAAAATATCAATGATGTCATTGTTCAAGTAATTTTTAAAATTGGAGTTTTCTTCCTTTGTCCATGATAGTTGAATCAACAACAATCAATGCTTTATACAATGCAATGTTTAATTTTGCCTTTCACTGATAAAACACAGATCAAGTTGAATTTGGGTAGTGTCACTTTAACCATTATTGAGTTATGCCCCTTTATAAATCGAAAAATTGCAAAATTTTTAGGTTCTGTTCTGTAATTTTAGTTTGCCCCAACCAAACATGAAACCTATACACAATACTTATTACCACAAAACTAAAATCAAGTACAAATTTGGGTAGCGTCTCTTTTATTGTTCTTGAGTTATGTCCCTTCATAATGTTGTATGCAAGCGGGGGCATCATCTGTGTCCATGGGGACACATTTTTCATTTATTTGATTATCTTTCTTCTTTCTGACCACTGTGTTTATGACCTAAGACGAAATATTTATAAAAGAAATATCGTTTTCTTAATTTTCTTCATGCTTATCGAAGTACCTATAGACACTTCCAATATATGAGCGTGAAGGGTTCACGCCAAAAAAAAAAAATTCTATGAGTAATTTTTATACGACCGCCAAATTTCGTATATTGGTACTGCGTCGTCGAAAGACATTTGGTTTCCGAACAATAACTTTTGTATTAATTAAAAGAAATCTATGAAATTTAAACACAAGGTTTATAACCACAAAAGGGGGGTTGGGATTGATTTTGGGGGTTATGGTCCCAACAGTTTACGAATTAGGGACCAAAAACAGTCAGGGGACTTACTTAAATGAGTGATTTTCTAAATCACTGATTCAAGTAACATTATGTCCATAAAGGTTGGAAGTAAGAGTTGTCTTTCTTTAATAATCACCTATTTAAGTAGTACAAATTAATCACTAGACTAAGTGATTTAATTTTATTGTAGCTTTAAATATAGAATACTAATGATCCAGGGACTAATTATGTTGCTAAAATTATCAGAACCAACATCTGTGTTGATAGGATGACCGGGTCATGTCAGGTGATGACCTTGTACTAAATCTAGGATAATGACATAAAAATCACTTGTTTAAGTATCACACCTCAATTTCCTTCCAAAAAATCACTTCTTTAAGTATTATTTTAATAACCCCCACTAATTTCAACACCCCCGAACAGTGAAATTTTGATCGCGAACAGTGGCATTTTATTACATAATCTATAAGATGAAACCTTGAATTTTACAGGAAAAATACTCCCACTGCTGGGAAAAATCTGTTAAGAAAGTATTAGTTCATTATGTAAAGCCATTTTTATAGCATTTTTTCAACTAAAATAGAATTTGCAGCTAAATGATTGCATCAAAGGCATAAACCTTGCTGCTTAAAAGAAGCAAAAAGTTCATTTTTTTCAATTTTACTAATGAAAAATATTATCTAAACCTATGTGTTTAAAATTTTGGTAAAACTACAAAATCACAATTTGTGACAAAACTTCGAATTTGCTACTTAAATAAGTGATTTAAAATCACTTATTTCAATAAGTCCCCTGACTGAAAAAGGGGCCCAAATAAGCATTTTTCTAGTTTCGAGACAATAACTTATGGAACGGTGTATGGATCTCTTTGAAATTATACCACAAAGGGATGGTTAGAATTGGCTTTGGGGTGTTATGGCTCAAACCGTTTAGGAATTAGGGGCAAAAAAGTGAGAAAAAACAAGGGTGTCCTGGTTAATGGACATTTGAGATCTCAAAAAACATGTTTAACCCCACAGCATTTTTGCGCCTGTCCCAAGTCAGGAGCCTCTGGCCTTTGTTAGTCTTGTATCATTTTTAATTTTAGTTTCCTGTGTATAATTTGGAGTTTAGTATGATGTCCATTATCACTGAACTAGTATACATATTTGTTTAGGGTCAGCTGAAGGACGCCTCCAGGTGCGGGAGTTTCTCGCTGCATTGAAGACCCATTGAATTACCTCCCTTACACTGCTTTTAAATTATGTATAAAGAAATGTTGAATTGTCTGGAGGTGATTAGCTGTCAATTTATATTTATTAATAATTTTAAAAATGCTGATTAAGGTATATTAATTTTAGCCATGATTATGTATGTCATTTTCTATTTTAAGACTTTTATGATGTGTTTAAATGGGTTATTATAGTTGCAAACTCCATTGGAAATTTGAATTGAGATTATGACCATATCTTGAGGGAAAGAATTTGTTTTGGATAAGGTGGGGGGGGGGGGGGGGGGGGGTAAAAAAAATTGGGGTGGGGGACAATTTTTTCTCCTCAAAATTTCAGAAATCAAAAGGAAAATTTCTTCAAATATTTTTTTTTTGAAAAAAAAGAGAGGGGGGGTAGGTCAATTCGCAACAGTATAGTGTATTGCACAAAGGGTGCTATAAACAGTTTCATATAAAAAACTAGGGGTTATTCCCCGACTAAAAATAACCATGGAGGGAAACCCCTGTTTATTTACTTAATTGGTGAAAAAGTATCATGTTTTTTGTATTTGATTGTAAAAATTAGTTAATTAGCTTTCAATTAAGACAGGTTGAATGATTGAAATAATTTTAAAAATTAGATTAGATATACATGTTTTGAGGGGAGACAACACTGTAAACATCCTGTTTTTTTGGCAGTGAAAATTGAAAACTTATTTGCAGCCACTGTAGCTCTTTTCGGAGCAGGAAACCGTACCCTGATACGCGATTTTTATACGACCGCAAAAAAATTTTTGTGGTCGTATATTGGTATGACGTTGGCGTCGTCGTCGTCGTCGTCCGGCGTCGTCGTCGTCGTCCGGCGTCGTCCGAAGACACTTGGTTTTCGCACTCTAACTTTAGTTTAAGTGAATGGATCTTTATGATATTTTACCACAAGGTTCAATACCACAAAAGGAAGGTTGGGATTGATTTTGGGGGTTATGGTAATAACAGTAAAGGAATTAGGGGCCAAAAAGGGGCCAAAAATAAGCATTTTTGTAACTTCCAGACATAACTTGTGTGTTAGTGTATGGATCTCTCTGACATTGTACCACAAGGTTCCATATCACTAAAGGAATGCTGGGATTGATTTTGGGGGTAATTGCCTCCAAATTTTAGGAATTAGGGGCCAAAAAAGGGGCAAAAAACAAGCATTTTTCTAGTTTCATGACAATAACTTGTGTGTAAGTGTATGGATCTTTCTGAAATTGTACTACAAGGTTCCATATCACAAAGGGAAAGCTGGGTTTGAGTTTGGGGGTAATTGCCCTAAACGTTTAGGAATTTGGGGCCAAAAAGGGGCCAAAAAACACATTTTTTTCTAGTTTCCAGACAATAACTTGTGTTCAAGTGTATGGATCTCTCTGAAATTGTACTGCAAGGTACCATACCACAAAGGGAAGGCTGGTATTGAGTTTGGGGGTGATGAATCATAATGGGGGTTCAAAAAATTTTGGGGGGGGATTTATTTTTTTTTCCTTTTTTTCTTTTTTTCCTTTTTTTCTTTTTTTCCTTTTTTGTTTCTTTTAAAATTTTCCATTTTAAGTTGGTTATTTCTGATTTATATTTAAAATCAAATAATAATGATATGGTAGGAGATACACACCAAACAGGATGTGTAAATTATTATATAATAAGTATTGTGCAATAGCAAGAAATTTTCAATTGCACAGTATTGCACAATAGCAAGAAATCTTCAATTGCACAGTATTGCGCAATAGCAAGAAATCTTCAATTGCACAGTATTGCGCAATAGCAAGAAATATCCAATAGCACAATATTGCGCAATAGTAAGAAATTGTCAATTGTACAGTATTGCGCAATAGCAAGAAATATTTAATAGCACAGGATTGTGCAAAAGAAGATACTTCCTATAAATTGCTTATTTCTTGACCAATTTCAATGGGGTTTTATTCTTGATTTCATGGGGTTCTTTAATATGCTGAATCTAACCGTGTATTTAGTTTTTGGATTTTGGGCCCCGTTTTTAAATTGGTCCACATTGAGGTCCAAAGGGTCCAAAATTAAACTTTGTTTGATTTCATCAAAAATTGAATTATTGGGGTTCTTTGATATGCCGAATCTAACTGTGTATTTAGATTCTTAAATTTTGGTTCCGTTTTCAAATTGGTCTACATTAAGGTCCAAAGGGTCCAAAATTAAACTTAGTTTGATTTTAACAAAAATTGAATTCTTAGGGTTCTTTGATATGCTGAATCTAAACATGTATTTAGATTTTTGATTATGGGCCCAGTTTTCAAGTTGGTCCAAATCGGGGTCCAAAATTAAACTTTGTTTGATTTCAACAAAAATTGAGTATATGGGGTTCTTTGATATGCTGAATCTAACCATGTATTTAGATTTTTGATTTTTGGGCCCCGTTATCAACTTTGTCCACATTGAGGTCAAAAGGGTCCAAAATTAAACTTTGTTTGATTTCATCAAAAATTGAATTATTGGGGTTCTTTGATATGCCGAATCTAACTGTGTATTTAGATTCTTAAATTTTGGTTCCGTTTTCAAATTGGTCTACATTAAGGTCCAAAGGGTCCAAAATTAAACTTAGTTTGATTTTAACAAAAATTGAATTCTTAGGGTTCTTTGATATGCTGAATCTAAACATGTATTTAGATTTTTGATTATGGGCCCAGTTTTCAAGTTGGTCCAAATCGGGGTCCAAAATTAAACTTTGTTTGATTTCAACAAAAATTGAATATATGGGGTTCTTTGATATGCTGAATCTAACCATGTATTTAGATTTTTGATTTTTGGGCCCCGTTATCAACTGTCCACATTGAGGTCAAAAGGGTCCAAAATTAAACTTTGTTTGATTTCATCAAAAAATGAATTATTGGGGTTCTTTGATATGCCGAATCTAACTGTGTATTTAGATTCTTAAATTTTGGTTCCGTTTTCAAATTGGTCTACATTAAGGTCCAAAGGGTCCAAAATTAAACTTAGTTTGTTTTTAACAAAAATTGAATTCTTAGGGTTCTTTGATATGCTGAATCTAAACATGTATTTAGATTTTTGATTATGGGCCCAGTTTTCAAGTTGGTCCAAATCGGGGTCCAAAATTAAACTTTGTTTGATTTCAACAAAAATTGAATATATGGGGTTCTTTGATATGCTGAATCTAACCATGTATTTAGATTTTTGATTTTTGGGCCCCGTTATCAACTTTGTCCACATTGAGGTCAAAAGGGTCTAAAATTAAACTTTGTTTGATTTCATCAAAAATTGAATTCTTGGGGTTCTTTGATATGCTGAATCTAACCATGTATTTAGATTTTGGATATTGGACCATAATAGGTGAATGTCCAATTTAAAATTTTTAAGTTCTTAGACCACATTCAATCTGTGTTAGAAACCTATGCTGTGTCAAATATTTAATCACAATCCAAATCCAAAGCTGTATCAAGCTTGAATGTTGTGTCCATACTTCCCCCAACTGTTCAGGGTTCGACCTCTGCGGTCGTATCAAGCTGCGCCCTGCGGAGCATTTTATTTTTAAAAGGCCAGGTAAAAACCTATGAATTTTATACAGTTTTGATTATGTAAAATGTGCCTGTATCATGTCTTCATGGGTATGCACATAACCTGATTTGAGTTTTTTTATGTTCAGATAAGGCCTTTTTTTCCCCATGTTCTCTGGATGGAACTTTTTTAATACATTAAAAGTACACTTTATTTTTATTTCATTATAAACTAGAGAAAATTCTGATTCCAGTGATATCTAGTCTTATACAAGTATCTTCATTAATCATTCCACCACTAAGGGTCACTTATGCATGGTCCCTCAAAATATGACGTCATAGAAAAAAACTGTTGATTGCACCCAAAAGCAAAAAATTTAATATAAATTCAAATCATATAACCAATTCTAAGTTCTTTGACTACAGTTATAATGTGTCAAATATTGAATTACAATCCAAATTCAGACCTGTATCAAGCGCGAATATTGTGTCCATTTTTGCCCCAACTGTTCATGGTTGGACCTCTGCGGTCGTATCCAGCTGTGCTCGGCGAAGCAATTTATTTATATTGGTTATCACTTTAAAAATTTATGAACTTATACCGACTACAAACAATAACCTGTTTATTCTTTTAACAATTTTGAGGTAATTTATGATGTTTTATAATTAAAAAAAAAACCTTAAATTAAACAAAGAAGCCATTTATACCCAAGCTGTTGCTTAATCCACAGATGAGGATAAAAACAAATTTAATCGTTGTAATTGGAATTTTTTTTTCTTCATTACTTGTCTACTTGTATAAAATGAATCATATATTAGGCCAGGGCTTTTTAATTTGTTGGTTACATATTTTTCACATGAAAATGTCAGGTCAGTTGATCGGAAAAAAAATTAAAAAAAATATCTTACAAGACATAAATATGTAATGAATAAATATATATTTCAGCTTACTAACAATATGTTTGGCATGCTACTTTGTCTTCATTTCTTAAATTTAGTTCCAAATATTATTGCTCAGCTGTTTTAAACATAAAATGCATGCCATCGTCATATAATATTGAAAATTTGAAATTTTACCATAAGGTTCAATACCACAAAAGGAAGGTGGGGATTGATTTTGGGGGTTATGGTACCAACAGTTAAGGAATTAGGGGCAAAAAAGGGGTAAAAAATAAGCATTTTCTAGTTTCCAGACAATAACTGTGGAACGGTGTATGGATCTCTCTGAAATTATACTACAAGTTTCCATACCACAAAGGGATGGTTAGGATTTGCTTTGTGGGGTTATGGCTCAAACCGTTTAGGAATTATGGGCAAAAAAGGGGGAAAAACAAGGTTGTCCTGGTTAATGGACAAATACTTTAGTACAAAACATAATTTAAAGCAGTGTAAGGGAGATAAATCAAATACATCATTGAAATTATCTCCCTTACACTGCTTTTAAATTATGTATAAAGTAATGGTTAATGAACAATTAAGATAATTTAAAACAGTGTAAGGGAGGTAATCCAAATACAACGTTTTGGTTACTTCCCTTACACTGCTTTTAAATTATGTTTAAAGAAATGCATATTTATAAAGGAAGACCAGTAAAAATATCTGCAAATGTTGCATCTTTTTTTTTTACAAAAAAATCCATATGAAAGATTTGACACTATATTTTAAATTCTATTATAAAATAGATTAAGTTAGCACTATGGTAAATTTAAATGGATAATTATGGTTGCAAACTCCATTGGCAATTTGAATTGAGATTATGACCATATCTTGAGAGAAAGAATTTTTTGTGGGAAAAAAGGGGGGGGGGGGGGGGGGGTTAAAAAGAAATTGTGGGGGGTCAATTTTTTCTCATTTCAGATTTCAGAAATAAAAAAGAATTATTCTTCAAATATTATTTTTTTTTCAAATTTCAAATATTAAAAAATTTCAAGAAGTAATCTTTAATTGCACAGTATGGCGCATTAGATTTGTAAAATCTTTGACCACATTTATTTATTTGTTATGCCGAATCTAACCGTGTATTTAGATTTTTAATTTTGGGTCCAGTTTTCAAATTGGTCTACATTAAGGTCCAAAGGGTCCAAAATTAAAATTTGTTTGATTTTAACAAAAATTGAATTTATGGGGTTCTTTGATATGCTGAATCTAAACATGTATTTAGATTTTTGATTTTTGGCCCAGTTTTCAAGTTGGTCCAAATTGGGGTCCACAATTAAACTTTGTTTGATTTCAACAAAAATTGAATATATAGGGTTCTTTGATATGCTGAATCTAACCATGTATTTAGATTTTTTATTTGTGGACCCCACTATCAAATTGGTTCATATTGAGGTCAAAAGGGTCCAAAATTAAACTTCGTTTGATTTCATCAAAAATTGAATTATTGGGGTTCTTTGATATGCCAAATCTAACCGTGTATTTAGATTTTTAATTTTGGGTCCTGTTTTTTAAATTGGTCTACATTAAGGTCCAAAGGGTCCAAAATTAAACTTAGTTTGATTTTAACAAAAATTGAATTCTTGGGGTTCTTTGATATGCTGAATCTAAACATGTGTTTAGATTTTTGATTATGGGCCCAGTTTTCAAGTTTGTCCAAGTTGGGGTCCAAAATTAAACTTTGTTTGATTTCAACAAAAATTGAATATATGGGGTTCTTTGATATGCTGAATCTAACCATGTATTTTGATTTTGGACATTGGACCATAATAGGTAAATTAAAAAAATTCAAGTTCTTAGACCACATTCTTTCTGTGTCAGAAACCTATGCTGTGTCAAATATTTAATCACAATCCAAATTCAGAGCTGTATCATGCTTGAATGTTGTGTCCATACTTGCCCCAACTGTTCAGGGTTCGACCTCTGCGGTCGTATCAAGCTGTGCCCAGCGAAGCATTTTATTAGATACGTAAACCTACGGATTATTTTAAATTTTTATTTTATTACAACACAATGTTTAATCAATTCTGTTAATGTTTAATGCATTTTATTACATAAAAAAGAACCATATACCAACAAATTAAAAAACCATTGCGTTAAGTTTTGCACCAATTTTGTATGTTTACTAGCAATGTGCAGGAACAAATATATGTTGACACCTCAAAAAATATGAAAAAAACAGAATCTTCAATAGTTAACCATCAAAACATAATGTTAATTTTGAAATAGCTACCTCGGGTGCCGAATTAACCAGGTCCTGATTTGACAAGATACCAAATTGACTAGAATTCCTAATCCAAATAATGGGCTACTTGATGTTTATACACCTTATCGCTATTTATTTGCCATTACTGGATTTCACAGACCTTCATGTAAAATTTTGACATCACAAGAGAAAAAGTCTGATGCAACAAAGGAAAAGAGATTGCTGTCTGATGTCAATTGTTCAAGTGTCGCAAATTCTTGGGTTGACTCAAGTGTTGTAGATTCCCAAATACTGATAAGGTCTATTGGAGCCATATTGAATATGGTGCATATTTTGGATGGAGGGGGAAATAGTAAGAAAGTACAGGAAAACCTATGCATATTTCCAAGCAACTGTTCTGTTGCAATGATATATAATTAATATTGAATAAATACAAAATAACATGCAGTTTTTATACGACCGCAAACAAATTTTGTGGTCGTATATTGGTATGACGTTGTCGTCGTCGACGTTGTCCGAAGACACATTGGTTTTCACACTCTAACTTTAGTTTAAGTGAATGGATCTCTATGAAATTTTACCATTGGGTTCAATACCACAAAAGAAAGGTTGGGATTCAGTGTTCCAGCTAGCATGAAATGGAGGGGCGCTGCGCCCCGCCCCCGAAATTTTGCACCCCTCTGCCTTTTTTAAGCGCCCCTGCGCCCCTCTGTGTCCTTTTGAAAAAAGTTTAAAAAACAATCTTTTTTCCTCATATCGTCGTCATTTTGTTGAGTTCTTTATACACACACTTCATTAAGACAACAGATTAAAATTGTTGACACTTGTTACCTGTATATAATCACCTATTTGATTAGAGTCAATTACTTAATTAGGTGAAATTTACGACCCTGTCTAATCCCTTTGCCCTGAAGCACCAAACATCCAAGTTAAATGAATTGATTTTTTAGCACCTGACGATGCAAAATAGAAGTTATAAAATAAATGTGAACGATGTTCATTTCTATTGTAATTGTTATTTATAAAATAACGTTCATTAAAAAAGAATCATTCCAATAGTATATTGTAAATCGTCAACACGCAAAATGCCGACAAAAAAAAGAAAAATTGACCAACTCGAAAATGACAAGAAGAAAATATCAAAGACTTGCCAGTCTATTACATCTTTTTTTCAAGAATAATGACCATCAAAGGTAAAAAAATAATTTAAGTCTTTACCTTTATGAAAAATCGAGAAGAAGAAAGGTTTCTATCAGATATCGCAATTGTTCTTCTATTGTAAATTCCGCCGATTACGGAGCACTCGAAAGTCCGATTTTTATATCATTTTTCTTAAATTGAAGTCCGTTTTGACTAACTTTAATATTGATATTATTAGATACGCTCAACATGAAATATACGGATATGCATGTTGAATTGATAATAAACTTTCAAAGTCGAATTAATTTATTATTGTGCCGATAACGGAGCTCTCGAAAGTCCGATTTTTGTATCAAATTTCTTATTGAAATCCGTTTTGACAAACTTATTGATATTATTAGATACGCTCAACATGAAATATACGGAGATGCTTGTTGAATTGATAATAAACTTTCAAAGTTTAATTAACAAACTTATTTGTTGAATCAATCTATTTCTCAAGATCGAAATAAAGACAATTGTCTCATTGGCACTCTTATTTAAATTCACAACCAAACCTACACAATTTTCAATGTATGTAATAGTATAGAGTATTTAACTTAGCTACATGCTAAAAATATGTCATTATGTGGTAATATTAAGTATTTGATTTTTTTCAGGAGAACGCGCTAAAGTGCCCTTTTTTAAAAACGCGCCCCTCTATTTTCAAATCCTAGCTGGAACACTGGGATTGATTTTGGGGGTTATGGTACCAACAGTTAAGGAATTAGGGGCCAAAAATATGCGTTTTTGTAACTTCCAGACATAACTTGTGTGTTAGTGTATGGATCTCTCTGACATTGTACCACAAGGTTCCATATCACAAACTGAAAGGGAATGCTGGGATTGATTTTGGGGGTAATTGCCTCAAAATTTTAGGAATTAGGGGCCAAAAAAGGGGCAAAATACAAGCATTTTTCTAGTTTCATGACAATAACTTGTGTGTAAGTGTATGGATCTTTCTGAAATTGTACTACAAGGTTCCATATCACAAAGGGAAAGCTGGATTAGAGTTTGGGGGTAATTGCCCTAAACGTTTAGGAATAAGGGGCCAAAAAGGGGCCAAAAATAAGCATTTTTCTAGTTTCCAGACAATAACTTGTGTTCAAGTGTATGGATCTCTCTGAAATTGTACTGCAAGGCACCATACCACAAAGGGAAGGCTGGGATTGATTTTGGGGGTAATTGCCTCGAAATTTTAGGAATTAGGGGCTAAAAAGGGGCAAAAAACAAGCATTTTTCTAGTTTCAGGACAATAACTTGTGTGTAAGTGTATGGATCTTTCTGAAATTGTACTACAAGGTTCCATATCACAAAGGGAAAGCTGGAATTGAGTTTGGGGGTAATTGCCCAAAATGTTTAGGAATTAGGGGCCAAAAAGGGTAAAAAATAAGCATTTTTCTAGTTTCCAGACAATAACTTGTGTTCAAGTGTATGGATCTCTCTGAAGTTGTACTGCAAGGTACCATACCACAAAGGGAAGGCTGGGATTGATTTTGGGGGTAATTGCCTCAAAATTATAGGAATTAAGGGCCAAAAAGGGGCAAAAAACAAGCATTTTTCTAGTTTCAGGACAATAACTTGTGTGTAAGTGTATGGATCTTTCTGAAATTGTACTACAAGGTTCCATATTACAAAGGGAAAGCTGGGTTTGATTTTGGGGGTAATTGCCCAAAACGTTTAGGAATTTGGGGCCAAAAAGGGTAAAAAAATAAGCATTTTTCTAGTTTCCAGACAATAACTTGTGTTCAAGTGTATGGATCTCTCTGAAATTATACTGCAAGGTACCATACCACAAAGGGAAGGCTGGGATTGAGTTTGGGGGTGATGAATCATAAGGGGTTCAAAAAATTTGGGGGAGGGATTTTTTTTCCCCTTTTTTTCCTTTTTTTTTCTTTAAAATTTTCCATTTTAAATTGGTTATTTCTGATTTATATATAAAAGCAAATAATAATGATATGGTTTGAATAGGTAAATTAAAAATTTTTAACTTCTTAGACCACATTCATTCTGTGTCGTAAACCTATGCTGTGTCAAATATTTAATCACAATCCAAATTCAGTGCTGTATCAAGCTTGAATGTTGTGTCCATACTTGCCCCAACTGTTCAGGTTCGACCTCTGCGGTGGTATCAAGTTGCGCCCAGCGGTGCATTTTATTTTAGTTGAAACATGTCTTTTCATCTATTTAGAAGATACTTTTCTTACTTGGGTAAATTAATCAAAGAGTGATAGATTTCTCTAAGAAGAAATTTAAAGGTCCCAGTGAAAAAAACTACACAGAGAACAATAGCTATTGTATTTATTCAATGGGACAATAGAACTGACAAAAATTTTAATAGATTGACCATTAGGAGATGAATCTGTGGAAAACCTTCATTTGATTTGCAAAAATAAAAACATATGTATATGTTACAATGAAGCCAATCATTGTTAAAAAAACAAGCAATTATTTTTAGATTTATTTCCATTTCTTCATTAATTTTGAGATAGATATAGATGTATTTATTTTCTTTTTACCAAATGAATAAATGTTGTATCTGCATAGGTATAGAAAACCTAAATACCATAATTTATATTAATATACTTTTTCTGAAAATAGGGGGAAGGGACCCGATACCATATTTTTTTAGGAAAGTCTTTCTGTCGAAATAAAAATCTATATTTAATGTGGCAAACAAAAAAGCATAATAATATACCAACCCTCCTGTACCCCCTGATATCATTTATGATTTGAATTGTATCTCAAAAGCACCATTTTTCAAATGAACATCCGCTCTTATTTGCCAGTACCTATTTCATTTGTCACATTTGTTTTAATAACCTCTACATTTAAATTTTTTATTCTATTAGTATTTGTTACAAAAATTAAACACACAATTGGTTCTGCCATTTATGTCTGTTACCTCGGTTACTGAAAATTCCTGTGGAAATCGAGAAAAAGTTAACTTTTTATTCAATCGTATTTTTACAGATTATAGAAATGTCCTTAAGCTTAGACGATAAGTTACTTGGTGAAAAGGTAGACAACTACTGCAGTAGTGATGAAGGAGAGAGAGATGATGACAGTGATGATGAACCAAGATCAACAGAAGCTGTACAACCAACTTTTGTACCAGAGCCAGAGATCAGAGAATACAATGGATACTCTACAAATGTAAATTCTAAATAATCTGTAGGATAAATATGCAGCATTTATGTTTAGATAAGTGATTCGTAAATTCTCATGCATCAAACTATCACCCATTCTCGTTCAAAATTAAAAATTTAGCATATTACTCAATTGCAGACCAGTTTCAAAATGGAAGCAATAACAAAATTGCAAAGAAACCAATAATATAAAGTTTCTTAATATAGAGAATTCCATACATGTATTTTCTTTCATGCAGAGAAATATGATCCATTTCATGTCTCGCCTTTGATAGTAGGGGTATCAATTTTTCATTCTGTGCATGCATCAATTCATTCATCCTGAATTAGGTTTAAGAACTTGGTAAAGGTAGTAACATCAACTTGAGACTTTGTGTACATGTCCATCATAATATGAACTTTTGAACTTATACATTGTATGCCAAATTAGGGTTTTGACCCAGATTTTGTAGTTTACTGAACGTGGGAATGTATATATTGAAAAGCAAAGAACATAAAATAAGAAGATGTGGTATAATTACCAATGGGACAACTCTCCACCAGAGACAAAATGACATAGAAGTTTACAGCTACAGGTCACTGTATGGCATTCAACAATAAGCAAAACCCATACTGCATAGTCAGTTATTAAAAGCCTGAAATGCCAAATGTAAAACAATTCAAACGAGAAAACTAACAGCCTGATTTATGTACAAAAACAATGAAAGAAAAACAAATATGATATACAACAACAAATGACAACCACTGAATTACAGGCTCCTGACTTTGGGTCAGGCACATACAGAATGTGGAGGGGTTAAAGTAGTTTTTTTGAGCCAAACCCTCCCCCTAACACGGGACAGTGGTGTAACAGTACAACATAAGAACAAACTGTAAAAATCAGTTAAAATGTGCTTAACTCATCAGATTGATACAAAGCAGAAAAACATCTAACAAAAACACAAACAGGATATGACAGGGTATTTATACATCCCATAACAGAAAAGACAATAATTATTGATCTAAGAGTACTCTAAGACGTCATTAACAGTCAGAGAAAAACATGACCTTGTGCAGTGCCAAAATATAGGTATCAACAGATTGTAGTGTCATGAATGTGCATATGAATATGAAAATTATATTTAGTTTGATTTTAATTTACTGACAACAAAATCAATATTTATACCAATAAAAACAATATTCAAAGATCTAATTACGGTGTTGAATTTGTAACCTTTTAGAATAAGTTTGTTTAAAGGAGCCATAACTTTACTCGGATTGTATCTAAATTTCTGGGCTCCGTAAGGATCCATAAGTTTACTTGGATTGTATCTAAATTTCTGGGCTCCGTAAACAACAATGAACTACGGATAAAAAGTTTATTCCACAGGAGACAAAAAATGCAGATATAAATGAGAAACAGCATAATTGAATAAGATACTCTCTTTAGTCTTCTAATTTTTTTAATTTGTGTAAATCCTCTAAACCATATTACTTCAACTTAATAAACACAAACTATAATGTTTTGTTGTAAAGTATTTTATCTTTTTAAAGCATTATGATCATAATATGTAAAAACATAATTTTGTTTTTTTTTATTCAGACTGGTCCTAAAGGAGTAATCAATGACTGGAGGGAATTCAAGAGGTTGGAAACAGAGAAGAAGGGTGAACAAGAAAGAGAAAGACAAGCATTATTGAAGAAACTTTCTATAACTTGTAGATCCCATGTAATAAGATTTCTCTCTTTTTAAAAAGTTTTATAAATGACTGGAAAATTTGATGTAAGACAAACAAAAAAAAGATAGACAATCATAAGTGATGAGCTTTCTATAAATTGTAGATCCCATGTAATAACATTTGTCTCTTTTTAAGAAATTAAAAAAAGAAATAGAATCTTAATTTTGCATTCAACCTGTGATCTGCATTTAAACTCTTTTATTTTCAATCATGGTATAGTTGACTTTTTTCATCTCTCAACTCTTAAATAATTATAATTCTGCTATAAATTTTCAACATTATTTGTCAAATATTGAACTATACTATGGATACACTGATTTTTTGTTTTTATAAAACTAGCTTGATGATGAGAGAGAAAAACAGAAGGACGAACAGTTTATGGAAAAAATGGAAAGGGAAATGGATGAAATTGAAGAAGAATTCATGAAACAGTATAGAGAAAAGAGAATAGAAGAAATGAGAAAAGCTTTACAAAATGTGTTAGTTTAATGCAACATTGTGTAAAACACTATCAGAATCCCAAGAAATACATTTTTTTCTAATAAACATCTTAGTCTTATGAAGGAAAACCTTTGAATTAAATGTTAAAATGAACATGCAAAGAAATTCAGTACTGATTTATAAACTGAAATACATTGACTTTTTAATGTGATTTGTAACTCTCTCGTTATTAAATGATTAAATTGCTAGACTTTTAAGTACTGGGAGACCTTAGTCTAAGCACAAATGTTTTATAACAAGAAAATTTAATGAAGTCCTACCCTACACAACATATTTGCCATAATCCAGTATCAATTAAAGTGTTCTTCCATATTTTACCAGTTAATCTTTTTACAGAATCCATTATTTTTAAACTTGGTTTTGTCCTGAGAACTATTGATGCTGTACTACTCATTAAGGGCTTTTCAAGGACATTTAGGGAATTGTCAAATATATTCAATTTGACAATATTGTGTCCCTCACATAACAGATGATAACTTCTAGGAATTGTTTGATTTGGTTTGGAACCTTAACTGGGAAATCACAAAATCTTTTTTTCCTCTTGAAGGTGAAAAGGGAATTTAAAGATTCAAATAAAAATGTATGCTCTTTTGTTTGACTTGTATGTCTAGACTGTGATGTTTTCATATGAAATGTGTATCGTTTTCTTTTAGACCAAAGTTTGGTGGAGTTGTGCCATTAAGTTCCAATGATTTTGTTGATGAAATAGACAAAGAGAATCCACAAGTTTATATTATTGTTCATGTATATGAAGATGTAAGTACTGTATGTCAATGTCAAATTATTTTATATGATAAAAAAAAGTAAGACGACAAGGGGCAATAAATATAATAAAATCTAAGAAAGAAAAAAGAAAAAAAGACAAATTTCACAAAAAATACACAGAAAAATTGATTTACCAACATTAAACCCATTTAAAACCAGAGGATGAACTGAGTTTCTCAACCTACAAATTTGGGTACAGACGTCCGGCTGGGGTTTAAAAAACACCCAATTCATATATTCATTTATACGAAAATCCCTACCCATTCATATATTTCATAAGAAAATCTCAACCCATTTATATATATTTACCAGCTATCATGACACCATGTGGGATCTGTGATACATATTATGAGAAACAAAGATCACAACACAGTATTTACAGACATAACAGAAAATAAACATGTATGACCCTCCATTGACATATAAATTTCTACCCATTGATATATAACCTCCCTGAAATTGCACCGCATAGATATATTTGACATTCCAAAAAAGTGACCCATACCAACAGTCTGTGTATACCTTTATATAGAAAGAACCCCCCCTATTTGCTATTTGCTATAACTTTGACAGCCTTTTGATCATCCATTTATAGAACCTTCCAGTTGTCATCTAGGCATGGTTACAATTGATGTAAAAGACATATTGAGAATTCCAATTTGGTCTTCTTTGTGAATCTAAAGAACTCATCAGGATAACTTTTGATAAAATTGTCTAATGGTAGTTCCTTTTATTGTGTTATGTTGAAAAATTTAGAAGTCTATTTTATTTAGCTAACCTCTTAAATGTAACAATTTAATTTCAGAGAAGCAAAGCTTGCAAAACGATGAATGGATGTTTAGTTAATTTAGCACAGGAATATCCAACTGTGAAATTTTGTAAAATTAGAGCCACAGAAACTAAACTTAGTATGAAATTTGTAAGTATACAAATCTGATAAGCTACTGTTTTTGAATTTGACATACATTTCCAATTTCAATATTAAGTTTTTTTATTTCAATCATTTTACAAAAATTATGATACTGTTAGTTAAAAAAAATATTTCAGGAAGCTATGTTTTTGAATTTTATTTTTCTTCTCAAATGTGAAAATTAGATTATGGTGGGATTTTTTGTAAAGAAATCTGTATACTATCTAGCTCAAATGTATACTACAAATATGAAAATGGGGCCCAAAATCAAAAACAGCCAGAGCTTGCCTGTCCCAAATCACCTCCGATGAGACATTATTCTCCTTTATTAGCCATTTCTTTTGAAACTAGATGTATAAGATTTAGTTGAATTATAAAACTTTTGAAAGAGAATATTGTTTTCCAAAATTTTGATCTGACAGAAAATATTGGTTCTCTTTTGCTGGTATCTTTGTCTTCTACCATGCTAAAACCTGTAACTTGACTATCATTACATAAACAGTTATATTGTAACATTGTTTTACCTTATTTTTAAGGCCAAGGATGGTGTTCCAGCATTGTTGATATATAAAGGAGGTGATATGATAGGGAACTTTATAAGAATCTCTGATGAACTAGGGGACGATTTCTTTTCCTCCGATGTTGAGAGTATATTGGAAGAGTGAGTATACATGTATACAGAAGACTGTTGGTGGAATCTAATTTATTTATAATGTATTATGCTAATGGAAATAGAACATTTGACTACAAAAACTACAAAAACTAATAAAAACCATGTAAAATACAAGTTGCTACCAGCTGTTTTAAAATGAAACATTTATAAT
Source organism: Mytilus californianus (assembly GCF_021869535.1). NCBI lineage: Eukaryota > Metazoa > Mollusca > Bivalvia > Mytilida > Mytilidae > Mytilus > Mytilus californianus. The sequence goes on from NW_026262581.1 coordinate 5,139,557, forward strand.
CCCTTTTAATAGCCTTTATATTTATAATCACTATAAGAAGCCTTATTAGGATGAAATTAAACACATCACAAAAATATAAAAGCAAGATTTTCTAATGAAATATAATATTATATATGATTTATTTTGATAAGAAGAAAAAATGACAATTGCGCTAATTATATAAAAGATTGAAACATAAATTTTGACACAGTTTTAATAGATGGCCTAGTTAAATTATAAGATTGAATGAATGAATGAATGATCTTTATTCTCATAAACCAAATACATAGTTACAGAGAAGATATTACAATAATAACAAATATTAAATATCGCATGTGTGAAATACAAATTAATATGATAAATATTTACACAAAAGATAAATAAACATATAGTTGTTTTCAACCAGGAGGATAGACTTTCACAGAAATAGATTTAATAAATCTACAAAGTTTCTCAAGCTCAACAATATTTTGGGTTGAACATACTTGTTTGAATTTAATAACATTTATATTTTTATTACAATATTGTGGTAAGTATTTGCTTCTTTCATCTTTCAAAAAATTACATGACATGATATAATGGTATTCATCACCAATGTCAGCTGAGTCGCAAAGGTGACACAATCTTTCAGATCTTGGAATGTTGCGCCACCTTCCCGTCTCAATGGGCAAACGGTTATTCCCACATCTAAATTTACATAAGGTTATTAATAAATTAAATGGTAATACTGATAAATAGTGCTCAAATTTAAAAACATTTTTGTACAATCTATAACACAGCCCCTTGGGCGAATTGTTCATTTCTGTTGACCATTCTTGGATGAACTGATCTCTTAATCTTTGCTGAACACTTAATACGACCCAACGTTTCTGAAATAAGTTGTGACTTTGCCATATATTTGACATTCCACAGTCATCAAAAATTTTCTTTATATATGATACCCATTTACTATCATAACCATAGTTATTTAGATTTACATATAACAGCTTATATAATAAACATGATATTTTGCTCTCTTTTCCTTCTTGTAAGCGACACCAGAAACTAATCATACGTGACTTGACGGTAACTGAAATAGGGTATCTTCCCAATTCCCCATAGATCATAAAATTGGGGGTTGAATTTTTTAACCGTAATATATGCTTGCAAAAACGCAAATGAACTCTCAAGAATATCTAAATTTTCGAATCCCCATATCTCACACCCATATGTCAGTATAGGAACAATAGCCTTATCAAACATATCTAGTTGGCATTCGATCGACAAGTTATTTAATCTGGATTTTTTTATTACAGCATACATTGCTTTAATCGCCTGGTCACGTAGATATTTTCTGGTGGAAAGAAATGAGCCACTTCGAGAAAATATGATACCAAGATATTTATAGCTACTTACTATCTCAATTTCATTTCCATCTATATTAAACATCAGGTTTCGGGGTATTTTACCTTTTGAAAATATCATAATTTTCGTTTTATTTATATTAATTTTCAATTTCCATTGTTTACAATACTCTGAAAACTTATCTAACATACATTGTAAATCATGGCTAGATTCAGCAAGTAGTATTGTATCATCTGCATACAATAACAGAAAAATTTTAAAATATACAAAAAGTTCATTTTCAATATCTTGTGTGACAGACTGAATTCCTTCAATATTAGAATTTTCTAAAAATTCTTGTAAATCATTTAGATACAAGGAAAAAAGCAAAGGAGAAAGGTTTTCTCCTTGTCTAACTCCTGTTTCACAAGCAAAGATATCAGAAATTTCCGAATTATGAACAATTCTAGATTTGACATCATCATACATGTTTTTAATAATTCTTAAAAATTTTCCGTTCACATGGTTTAATATCAGTTTAAAAAATAATGAATTTCGATGAATAAAATCAAAAGCTTTTTCGAAGTCGACAAATACACAAAATAGTTTCTTCTTTTTCACCCGTAATAATTCAAATAAAGCATATAATGAAAAAATATGATCCGTTGTGGAATAACCTTGCCGGAAACCTGCTTGGTTTTCATTTAAGATATTATAATTTTCAATAAAATCACCAAGTCTGTCGTTAAGAATTGACGTGAAAACTTTCCCTAGACAAGACAAAAGTGTAATCGGCCTATAATTTTTTTGCGTCTAATTTACTCCCCTTGTTTTTGAAAATAGGTATTACATTTCCAATAAGCCAAGCCTCAGGCAAGATTCCCGTATCAAATACAATATTAAATAAATGTACATAAATATCAACCATACAATCAAGAGAAGAAGCAATATATTCATTAATAATTTGGTCTTCACCCCGTGATTTATTATTTTTAGCCTTTTTCACAGCTTTCAAAATTTCATCTCGGGTTATTGGACAATTCAAATTTTCATTTACCGTATCAGAATTTATATCGTTTTCTATCAAAAACTCATTTTCGTACTTATTTTTGTTTAAGTCCTTGAAAAAATCAAATAAGTTTTGCAGTGAAATATTGCTTTTCTCTCTTTTTCTACCTCTATTGAACAATTTCCAAAATTCTTTTGGATTTTTTGTTTTTAATTCCTTCATCTTTTTACTCATTTCAGTATTATAATTCTTAATATTAACATCCATAACTTTTTTATAATGTAATTCACTTTGTCTGAGTCTTACTTTAAAAATGTTCGACCCATAATGTTTGTATAACCTCTGAGATTTTCTAAATTCTCGTTGCGCCTTTTTACAATCTTTATTGTACCAGTCTTTATTAAGCTGGTTCTTTGAGCACTTAAACATGGTTTTATTAAATGTTGAAGTTCCGAATGTTGCCTTAGCAGATTCGGTTAAAGTATCACAAATATCAGTAACAATCTTATTCACATCATATTTAGTAACATTATTTACATCATTTACATATGCAGACAATCTATTATATATATCATCAACTTTATTTCTATCTATATTGTTCTTATACTCATTACATTTTTCATTTTTCCATTTATTGACTTTTTCATCACCACAACAAAATGTTTTTGTTAACAATTTGTCTCTTGTTTCATCATTTGTATACAATTGTAGAGACAAAGGAGAATGTACATCTGAAAAAAGTTTACAAAAATTTAACACTTCAAGTTTACAGATTTTGTATAGAAATTGAGTAGAACTCAACACATAGTCAATAACGCTAGAATTTCTACTAGTTGGACTACCTGTTCTGTTTTCTTCCATTCTACCGTTAAGAATAAACATTCTGTTATTTTTACAAAAATCAATACATTTTCTTCCATACCCATTTACTACAGTATCTATACTATTTCGAAGCCTTGGTATACCAAGTTCATCTAAAACACCAACATCACTAAATTCATTATAATCTGTGAAATTATTTTCAAAAGAATTATCTTGATCAATGTTATAAAAATCAGACAAATTTCCCGTACGACTATTATAATCGCCAAGCATAATAATATAGTTTGTTTTACTACAAAAATTTTGCAATTCAAATTCAATTTCAGTAAATGCATCTTCTGATGTATACGAGGTATTTACCGGTGGGATATATATAATTCCAAAAAGAGCATCTTTTGGTAAATCTAAAACTTTTTTGTCTATACTAAACCAAAGTACAAAGATTAATATCACTATAACACATTTAAATTGATAAAATGTAAATTTCTGTTAATCAACCCTCATCTAATTATTGCAATCAAATATGATCTGATATTTTTTAGATTAATTATTTCTTCTTATAACCAGAAATGTGTTTGTTTTAACTAGTAAACGAACAATAAATTAATTTCCTTTATTAAATGTCACATTGTATTATGCAAAAACCTTATAACACAATATGGACACAAAGTGCCAAAATTTGTCTCATAAAAATTTAACAGCTACTTGTAAAAACCATAAAAATATCCTTACATAAAAAAAATTTCAATTTACAGTACCCCCAAATAAAAAAAAAGAAAATAATGAACAATTTGGATGTACATAGGCTGTTGCAAACTTTAATTGTCATCATCCCTTAGGCTTGGAGGTAAAAAGGGTAAAAAGTCATCAAAATCACTGCGGTTTTCATTTGATTATTGCCTTGTGACATGTCAAATGCAACAACTCTGTCACACTGCCCCAAATTAATGGATGTTGATTTTATAACAATCTAATTAAAATTAGTTCTCTGCATTTACTCCTCTTCAGGGCTATTCCATTTAAATGTATGTGGGAGGGTAGGAAGGGAAGTTTAATTATTGAATGTGGGTCATGGGTCTTTTTTCAGTATGCGTCTATTACCATTATGCAAAATTATCTAAAAAATGATTCTTGGTTGTAGGGATATTTTGACAATCCCTTCCTACCCTCCCACATTCATTTTAATGGAATAGCCCTCAGTTCTTTATATGTCGTGCATATCTCTGCTCACAAATAAAACAATTTGAAACAGAAAGAATGAACATAGGTTTTCAAAGAAATAAAAAAATTGTTAACTTGTACATCTTTAAAAAGATATTTTCAGCTGTGACTTTTCTAAGAAGATAATTTTACATTTCAAAAAAATATTTTCGCTTTTTTTCTTTATTTGATATTAAAATTTCAGACACAGTTTCCTACCAAATAATGATGCTATAAATAAATGTATTAAAGACAAAACAACAGGAGAGAAAAGATCTGTACTGGCTGAAGATGATGACACAGATAGTGATTTTGATATTGACTGAGATCAAAGGAAAGATAATTCAAGATGTGAAGTGACAAAATCTGAGAATAATATGTCTCAGATTGAAACATTAATGTCTGCAAAATTGTGGATATCCTTAGAAAAATACATTTTTAAAATTACAGTCAAACCTGCCTTTATGGCTACCTCATTTCAGTGGTCACCTGCCTCTATCTGTCACTTTCAGACCCTGCCAACATTTTCTCTATATAATTTAACTGGTTTGAGCGTTCACCTGTCTAACACGGTCAGTCTTCACCTGATTTCCACACGAAATTGTCATTTCAACTTTTAATAACGGTCATTTTAATGTTAAACTACCAAAATAATTATGACGAAATAAGATCGTGCAACAGAAGATGAATTTGTGAATTCCCAGTCTTCCACTCCTTTCAGTTTCTATTGAAAACCGTGTCAATGACTTATTTCTCCACGAATATTAACATATTTCAAATTTTTCTTAAAATTAACAGCACCAGAATCCGCCATTCTTTATTTTACTGCTTGAAAGTTCGATAACTCTGCTGATTGAAAACACTAAAACAATTTGCCCCCATCCCAGCACAGGTCATGTCAGAATCGCAATTTTTTGGAACCTCATTTAAAAGATCACCTCTCTTGAGCTGTCACTTTTGATACTTCCCATGAGTGACTGCTTAATACAGGTTTGACTGTATGTAAACTGCTAAGATAACAATTGATGTATAATTTTATTAGTTGATTAAATAAGGTGTTATAATAACATGTTTATGATATATGTTAAGTGTACTTACTGTTGCATCGAACTGAATAATAGAATTATGAATCTACTTAGAGAAAATAAATTCTGTTAAATGTAAAATAGGTCTGTTTTAAAACTTTTATTAATCATGTGCTATTAATTTAAACATCTTTTAAGTCTGTCCTTTTATTTTGTGAACTGGGTTCTCATTATTTTGCGAACTAGGTTCTTATTTAGCACTCTTTATGAAAGGCTACAAATTTAGAAATTAATGGAATATTTTTTATTATTTTTATGGATGAATAAGTAGGATTTGCATCTTTTTTTGCTATTTATGTACAATTACAAGGTATACAAGAATTGCATCAAACAACACCATGGCCAGTTTTCAACGATTGGCAATTATAAATGCATCAATTTATGGTTACTACATGTATATATGAATAAGATTATGTCATGTTCATCCCTATATTCCAAAACATAAAAAATATTTGTTTAAAATTAAAGTTTAGAATTCAAAATGTTTGTTATAACGGCCTATTATCATTAATAAATGTCACATGTTCATTGTAATAGGTGCTATGCCACACAATTTTGATTATTTTTGTTTATGAATGTACTGGATATATAGTTCTTCATTTGAAAACTGAAATTTTTAAGAAAAGTTTCATGTATAACAATGACAAAACCAAGATTTCATGCTTAGTTAGTTTGTTTTTTTTTAGAATTTCTTTAATTGTTTTTCCATTATAGTTGATAAAATAAGCCAGTTTACTGCTATTTATTTTTTTAATTCTCATTATTCTGTGAACTAGGTTCTCATTTATATATAAATACACCTTTATCTGTTTATGATTAAAATTTTTGTTCTTTGGGAAAATATGGAAAAAAAAATTTGTAGTCTTCCTTCAAACATGAGAAAATTAACAATAAAATCTCTAAAAGTAAGTCATTGAGGTTTATTTTCCTTTGCTTATTCCAAGAGTGCTTATCAACATGACTTATTGTCCAAATTTTAAGGAAAAATCAATGAATGATCTCTTCCATGCAGCTTACTTTAATTAGGTGAGTTGTTTGATATATATAGAATAATGTCATTTTTGTTTTTGATACTGACTTTATCTGCAAGAATAGCACTAGGGCTAGCTGATATTCGAGGTGATGAAGTCGGAACCAAAAAATAAAAATCCATTTCTCTTTTTATCTGCAATTTGTCTTAACTGTATGTTTTTTTGGTTGAGATAATGAAGTAAAATGAAGTAGTAAGTAAAACTACTTTTATGTGTACAAAACGTTTGGATAGTTGTTTGGCTGTATGAATGAAGTCGCGTGGATTACATTGATAAATTTATGCGGATGGACTTGGTCACGTGACTTTGCTGCACTGACACATGACGTCATTCCCTTATATATTCAAGTATCAAGTCCTACACTAGTAATTTTTTGGGGCCCTTTATAGCTTACTGTTCGGTGTGAGCCAAGGCTCCGTGTTGAAGACCGTACTGTGACCTATAATGGTTTACTTTTATAAATTTTTACTTGGATGGAGAGTTGTCTCATTGGCACTCATACCACATCTTCTTATATCTGTCCATGATCTTAAAAATATTCGGCAGTAAGATCAAAGGGAAAATGTACAAATTGCCCATAAACATGCATACTCCATATGTTTTAAATTTCAAAATTAATAACCAGCTTGATGTTGTTTGTATTTTCAATTTTTTATACAAGTTATTTTGAAACTATTATAAACTCTGTCGAAAACATACAGTGCTTAGATGTAGTCTGTAATGTAATAATATTTTGCAGGTAAAACAATGATATTGATTTGTCAGAATATGAATGCATATATTGTGTCCCACATGTAGCTTAAAACTCACTGTAATGGATGTTCATTGTACAAGCTTTACTCATTGTTTTCACTTCACAAGTCAAGCTATTTATTGTGTGATTCATTAAATTATTCTAATTCTTATCAAAATGGAATATTCACCTAGGTATCTAAGTTTCTTTGACAGAATAATTAGATATCCCATTCATTTACTCTATAGGTATTTATACACATAATGTGCAATATTTTGTAGAATTATTTAAGATTTTTAGCTTTTTTTCAGTTGTTATTTATATCTATGTATAATGATTTAAGATTAGGAGAAACAGCAACCAATGATACCTTGTTATACTCAAAAAAGTTTTTCTTCTCTTAATAGAAACCAGTGATAATTTTGTTTAGTGTATCAATATGATTTTTTACATCAACATTTTTTATTTTTTTATTGCACATATTGCTTTGTACCTAAGCTGTCTACAGATTTATCCATATAAAACAACTTGTTAAGAATTTACAGTCAATATTTGTATATTTGGTTTATTGCAAGTGTAACCCAAGATGGTATGTAAGAAAACCAAAAAGGGAGATAATTTATAAAATTAAAAGGGGAGATAATTTATAAAAATATAATGGGAGATAATTTATTAAAAGGATATCTTGAGTCATTCTCTTTGGGGAATCTCTCATATCTTCAAATATATTTCAAATGCATAGAAAGAAAACAGTTCATGTGACAGACAGAGAACTTAAAATTAGTTATGAGAGTTTGGACTTTTAATAATTATAATTTACATATTTTTATCAATGGAATCTGAATTTTTAACATTTTCTGTTTCAAAGATTCATCTTGAGATGATCTATTTCTTTTGAAGAGTTCTAATTATCAGATGTTTATATACATCTAGACTGGAGGATCATCTGTCTAACGGTCCAGAACAAAAGGAAAAGTTTTCACTGATACTTATATGTTTTTTAGGCTAAATCTGTCAAACTGATGTAAATCAATTATGTGCTAATGTATGAAATCAAACTCATGTTGTAAGTGAACAATTTTTAGAATAAACTTGTGAAAACAACTGTATCTTTAATTTTAAGTTTTGTGCCATTACCTTTTCTTTTTTTCTGAGAGTGTCTTCACCTTCACTGACTGTAATTGATATGCCCTATTTTATGATATCTGTGACTTGAAAATTCCATGCATTATTTGAAGTTTCAATAAACCAGAGCTACAATTCACCCTCAAAGTGCAAATGTGTCGATAGAAATACTAATGTACTCCTAATATATATTCTTTTTTTTGCTTTAAATGATGAAAAGTCTATTAGAGCTGTCTTGTGTGAAAAGAATATGTAGTGAAACTTGAAAATTTTGACATTTTCAATAGAGTCAAGGAATACTTCAATTAGTTAATGACTAAAAGATTTAATATAATCTATTTGTTTTTGTCTCGCCTGCGACTAAAGTCGCAGAAAGTGAGACATAGGTATTACTATCAGGCGGCGGCAGCAACAGCGGCTTAAACTATTTGTATAAAGCTTTATATTTCAGAAGGTAGAAGACCTGGATGCTTCATACTTTGTATGCAGATACCTTATGTTACGAACTTTCCGTCTGTCATATGTCCAATGTCCTTGACCTTATTTTCATGGTTCAGCGACTGCTTGAAAAAAAAGTTTTAGTTTTTTTGTTATGTAAATTTCTCACTTATTATGAGTAATAGGATAACTATATTTGGTATATGGGTTCCTTGCTACGTCTACATGTCCATCAGACAGGGTTCACCTGACCTCAGCCTCATTTCATGGATCAGTGATCAAGGTTAAAGTTACGTGATTAGGTCCGTTTCTCAGATACTACAAGCAGTAGGTCAGCTATATGTGGTGTATGGAATGATTATAAGGGATACATGTCAGTCTGGCAGGTTTCATCTGACCTTGACCTCATTTTCACGGTTCATTGGTCAATGTTAAGTTTTTGTGTTTTGGTCTGTTTTTATACGACCGCAAAAAAATTTTGTGGTCGTATATTGGTATGACGTTGGCGTCGTCGTCGTCGTCCGGCGTCGTCGTCGTCCGGCGTCGTCGTCCGAATACACAATGGTTTTCGCACTCTAACTTTAGTTTAAGTGAATGGATCTCTATGAAATTTTACCATAAGGTTCAATACCACAAAAGGAAGGTGGAGATTGATTTTGGGGGTTATGGTACCAACAGTTAAATAATTAGGGGCCAAAAAGGGGCAGAAAATAAGCATTTTTGTAACTTCCAGACACAACTTGTGTGTTATTGTATGGATCTCTTTGACATTGTACTACAAGATTCCATATCACAAAGGGTCGATGATGGGATTGATTTTGGGGTTAATTTCCTCGAAATTTTAGGAATAAGGGGCCAAAAGGGGGCAAAAAACAAGCATTTTTCTAGTTTCATGACAATAACTTGTGTGTAAGTGTATGGATCTTTCTGAAATTTTACTACAAGGTTCCATTTCGCAAAGGGAAAGCTGGAATTGAGTTTTGTGGTAATTGCCCAAAACGTTTAGTAATAAGGGGCCTAAAAAGGGGTGAAAAATAAGCATTTTTTAGTTTCTAGACAATAACTTGTGTTCAAGTGTATGGATCTCTCTAAAATTGTATTACAAGGTACCATACCACAAAGGCAAGGCTGTTATTGAGCTTGGTTTGGGGGGGAAGGGGGGGGGGGGTCAAAAAAGGGGTAATTATTTTTTTTCGTTTAAGGAATAAGGGGAAAAAAGGTTAAAAAACTAGGGTTTCCATTTTAATAGACAAATAATTGAGTAAAGAACATTATTTAAAAACAGTGTAAGGTTTGTAATTCAAACTCATTTAAATATCTCACCTGCACTATGTTTGAATTATGTAAATTGGAAATTTGCCAATTATTTTAGTATAATAAACTTCATTGGAAATTTGCCAATATAAAATTTTGCTGATGAAGGTTTTTTGTTTACCTTTAGTCTGACTATGATGTCATTTTCTATTTTAATAGCCTTATGATGTAGTTAAATTTTTTTTAATACTTTTATGATGTATTTTAATGCGCTTTTATGGTTGCAAATTTATTGTTTTAATATAATAAACTCCATTGGAAATTTACCAATAGTTTGTTTATTTTTAGCTATGACTATGATGTCATTTTCTATTTAATTTTAAGGTTACAAATTAATTTCAGTTTTAAATATTATTGTAAAATGTTTGCCCAAAACATTTATTAATAAGTGGCCAAAAAAGGGGGCAAAAATAAGCATTTTTTTAGTTTCCAGACATTAACTTGTGTTCAAGTGTATGGATTTCTCTGAAATTGTACTTAAAGGTACCATACCACAAAGGGAAGTGGGTCAAAAAAATTTGGGGGGGGGGGGGGGGGGGGATTTTTTTTCCTTTTTTTTTTCTTTAAAATTTTCCATTTTAAGTTGGTTAATTGTGATCACAAAGAGAAAGTTGGAATTGAGTTTGGGGGATAATTGCTCAAATGTTTAGGAATAAGGGGCTAAAAAAGGGGTTAAAAATAAGCATTTTTTTTTAGTTTCCAACAATTAATTGTGTTTAAGTAATTGGATCTCTGTGAAATTGTACTGCAAGGTACCATACCACAAACTGAAGGCTGGGATTGAGTTTGGGGGGGGCGTGATGTGTGAAAATTTTCCACTTAAAGTTGGTTAATTATTTCTGATTTAGATATAAAAGCAAATAATAATGATGTGGTTTGATTTTATCAAAAACTTAAATTGAAGTTATGTATATTGTAAATTTAGGTTACATTGGAATTTAAGAATTGGCTTTGGGGTAGGGTTATGGCTCAAACCTTTAAATAATAAGGGAAAAAAGGTGAAAAAACAAGGGTTTCCAGGTTAATAGACAAATAAGTACAAAACATTATTTAAAAGCAGTGTAAGGTTGGTAATTCAAACTCATTTAAATATCTCACTTACACTGCTTTTAAATTATGTAAATTGGAAATTTGCCAATAACTTTATTGTTAATAAATGCATTGGAAATTTGCCAACAATTTTAGTATAATAAACTTCATTGGAAATTTGCCAATATAAAATTTTGCTGATGAAGGTTTTTTGTTTACCTTTAGCCTTGACTATGAAGTCATTTTCTATTTTTATAGCCTTATGATGTAGTTGAATTATTTAATACTTTTATGATGTGTTTAAATGGGGTTTTATGGTTGCAAATTTATTGTTTTAGTTTAATAAACTCCATTTAAAATTTGGTAATAAAAAAAATTTTGTTTATTTTTAGCTATGATTATGATGTCATTTTCTATTTTACTTTTATGGTTGCAAAGAAATTTTATTTTTAGATATTACTGTTAAATGATGCTGATTAAGGTTTTTGCTATGTTTAGCCATGACTATGATGTCATTTTCTATTTTAATATCTGTCATGATGTATTTAAATGGGCTTTTATGGTTACAAAGGAATTTTATTTTTAGATATTACTGTAAAATGTTGCTGATTAAGGATTTTGTTTATTTTTAGCCATGACTATGATGTCATTTTCTATTTTAATACCTTTATTATGTAATTTCCATTTTTAGATATTACTGTTAAATGATGCTGATTGAGGGTTTGAATGCTGGGATTGATTTTGGGGGTAATTGCCTCCAAATTTTAGGAATTAGGGGGCAAAAAACAAGCATTTTTCTAGTTTCATGACAATAACTTGTGTGTAAGTGTATGGATATTTATGAAATTGTACTACAAGGTTCCATATCACAAAGGGAAAGCTGGAATTGAGTTTGGGGGTACTTGCCCAAAACGTTTAGGAATAAGGGGCCAAAAATAAGCATTTTTCTAGTTTCCAGACAATAACTTGTGTTCAAGTGTATGGATCTCTCTGAAATTGTACTGCAAGGTACCATACCACAAAGGGAAGGCTGGGATTGTTTTTGGGGGTAATTGTCTCAAAATGTTAGGAATTAGGGGCCATAAAGGGGCAAAAAAACAAGCATTTTTCTAGTTTCAGGACAATAACTTGTGTGTAAGTGTATGGATCTTTATGACATTGTACTGCAAGGTTCCATATCACAAAGGGAAAGCTGGGTTTGAGTTTGGGGGTAATTGCCCTAAACTTTTAGGAATTTGGGGCCAAAAAGGTGCAAAAAACCCAAGCATTTTTCTAGTTTCCAGACAATAATTTGTGTTCAAGTGTATGGATCTCTCTGAAATTGTACTGCAAGGTACCATACCACAAAGGGAAGGCTGGGATTGAGTTTGGGGGTGATGAATCATAAGGGGGTTTCAAAAAATTTGGGGGGGGATTTTTTTTTTCATTTTTTTTCTTTAAAATTTTCCATTTTAAATTGGTTATTTCTGATTTATATATAAAAGCAAATAATAATGATATGGTTTGAATAGGTAAATTAAAAAATTTTAAGTTCTTAGACTACTTTCATTCTGTGTGAGAACCCTATGCTGTGTCAAATATTTAATTACAATCCAAATTCAGTGCTGTATCAAGCTTGAATGTTGTGTCCATACTTGCCCCAACTGTTCAGGGTTCGACCTCTGCTGTCGTATCAAGCTGCGCCCCAGCGGAGCATTTTATTCTAATACTAGAAGCCATTGGTCAACTATATTTGGTGTATGGAATGATTGTAAGGTGTACATGTCTGTCTGGCAGGTGTCATTTGTCCTTGACCTATTTTCATGGTTCATTGGTCAATGTTAAGTTTTTGTGTTTTGGTCTGTTTTTCTTATACTATAAGCAATAGGTCAACTATATTTGGTGTATGGAATGATTGTAAGGTGTACATGTCTGACTGGCAGGTGTCATTTGTCCTTGACCTCATTTTCATGGTTCATTGGTCAATGTTAAGTTTTTGTGTTTTGGTCTGTTTTTCTAATACTATAAGCAATAGGTCAACTATATTTGGTGTATGAAATGATTGTAAGGTGTACATGTCTGCCTGGCATGGTTCATCTGACCTTGACCTCATTTTCATGGTTCATTAGTCAATGTTTAGTTTTCTTGGTTAAGTCTGTATCTTAGAAACTATAAGCAATAGGTCAACTATATTTAGTGTATTGAATGATTGTAAGGTGTACATGTATTTCTTGTTTGGTTTATATGACCTTGACCTCATTTTCTTGATTCATGTTAAGTTTATGTGATAGTTGTAGTAAAGCTTTATATTTAGAACTATCAACATAATATCAATGATTAGTAAAGAAGGCGAGACATTTCAGCGTGTGCACTCTTGTTTAATCTCAGTTAAAAGTACATGTAGAAAAGATACACTTACGGTGTGCACTTACAGTGTGTATTCTGAAATATCTAAGCTCATATTTTGGAGCAATATTGTCAACAGAGAATATAAATTTTATGCAATTATCAACATTTCCATTTTGTTGAAAACAAAATAAACCACATATGGGGTATATTGTGTTGTGCATGAGACAGGTCATTGATTTTGCTGTGATTGTAAGCTATTTCATTATGAAGTCATTTTATTGATAGCTTGAATGGTTAGAGAACTGTTGAAACAATGTCCTATTGAATTATGGGGTTTTACGCGAGAAAGACTAAAGCACTGGACAAAATTTTCCCTTTGTTGCTCATTAGTTACAATATTTTTGCACTTTTGCGTAAGCTCATATTTTTCGAAAATTTAAAATTAAACTATAGAGAGGAAAACTATTGTTACTCGTTCACAACTGAAGGAGATCTATAAAAAAAAAGATGATGTTCTGTTATTGTCAATGAGACAACTATCCATAGAATATAGAATGTGAAGGATTACAGGTCACTGTATGGCTATTCACAAAGGACAAAATCCATACATACTGTATAGTAAGCTAAAATAGGCCCCAACATGACAAAATGTGAAACAATTCAAAAAGAAAACTGACGACCTGATTTATTATACAACAATTAACAAAAAACAAATATGACAGACAGCAACTAATGACAACCACTGTATTACAGATTACAATGTATGTTTTCTTCAAGAATAAGACCTAAATCCTGACTTTGTTTTAAATTAGTTGTTAAATTATATTTTTAAATTGATTGATTGATTGATTGTTGTCTGCTAAAACGATATAAAAATAATCCACTATAGCTTTTACACTAGAAATGTTCAATATTATTCTTCTAGATACTAGATGAAGCAAATCAGCATATCTTTGAATATCTGACAAATATAAAATACATTTGTAATGACCACACATTTTTGATTACATTGGTTGCAATGATTTACCTTGATTTCCCAGTGAAATAAAAACCAATAATTTCATGTGAAATAACTCCGATAATTTCTCTCCTCTGATGTCATACAATGGTGTTGTCAAGACGTTGTCAATGACTTTGCATCAATACCATTTGGGAATGTGTAGAAATAGATATAGTTCCTTGTATTTTTTACTTTATTTCCATTATAAACCATACGATCAATGTTATAAAAAGAATAACTTATCAAAGAATTAAAATATCAAAAAATGTTCGACTCATGACCGAACAACACTGATAATTATCTCATGCTCTGCATGCATTAGTGAATTAATGTTTTGTTCGGTCACTTGTTGAATATTTTTTGGTATTTGAATTTGATTAGATATTCTATAAATATTTACTTGCACAGTTCATACTGATAACAATTCTGGTTGATTATGCAGCAGTCAAGACTTACAATACTAAATAAATATACTCTGCAAGAATTTTTTTTATGTTTAATTTCAATGAGTTCAGCAATTTACATTTGGACTAATGATAAAAATAAGAAGATGTGGTATGATTGCCAATGAGACAACTCTCCTCCAGACACCAAATGACATAGAAGTTAACAACTATAGGTCACCGTACGGCCTTCAATAATAAGCAAAACCCATATCACATAGTTAGCTATAAATTGCCCCGAAATGACCAATGTTAAACAATTCAAACGAGAAAACATATGGCCTGATTTATGAACAATCAATGAAAGAGTAACAAATATGATATACATCAACAGATGACAACCACTAAATTACAGGCTCCTGACTTGGGACAGGCAACGATGAACTTATTCAGCTGCAAGAAAAAATATAATCCAACTCTTAAGGAGGGTCTAAATTGCAATCAGCTTGTCTGTCATTTCCTCTCAGTTTATTCATTTGTCAGTCCATCTGTCCATCCATTTGTCTGAAAAGACTTTTGTCACACTTTTCTCATGAACCAGTGAACAGAATGACTTCATATATGATCATATTATTGGTCAACAGCGTGATAGTGATGAGTTATAATGTGTCAGCACTTTTCGGATCAACAAGACTCCTACTTCCCGTTTGCCAATACTTAGAATATTATAATGTGTTGAATGAACTTAAAAATTTTCTTCCTACATTGCTCCAGTACTATATACAAAAAAGAAACGTTTTGGTCAACAGCATGGCCATGATGAGATGTAAACTATGAGAGTTTTTGGATCTGTGGGACACCTACTTTTGAATTTTTCAACATGTTAAATGATAACAAATATTTTTGTCATACCTTTCTCAAAAATAGTGATGAGTTATAACATGTGAGTGCTTTTTATACGACCGCAAAAAAATTTTTGTGGTCGTATATTGGTATGACGTTGGCGTCGTCTTCGTCATCGTCGTCGTCGTCGTCGTCGTCGTCGTCTGGCGTCGTCCGAAGACACATTGGTTTTCGCACTCTAACTTTAGTTTAAGTGAATGGATCTCTATGAAATTTTACCACAAGGTTCAATACCACAAAAGGAAGGTTGGGATTGATTTTGGGGGTTATGGTACCAACAGTAAAGGAATTAGGGGCCAAAAATAAGCATTTTTGTAACTTCCAGACATAACTTGTGTGTTAGTGTATGGATCTCTCTGACATTGTACCACAAGGTTCCATATCACAAAAGGAATGCTGGGATTGATTTTGGGGGTAATTGCCTCAAAATATTAGGAATTAGGGGCCAAAAAAGGGGCAAAAAAACAAGCATTTTTCTAGTTTCATGACAATAACTTGTGTGTAAGTGCATGGATCTTTCTGAAGTTGTACTACAAGGTTCCATATCACAAAGGAAAAGCTGGAATTGAGTTTGGGGGTAATTGCTGAAAAGTTTAGGAATTGGGGGCCAAAAAGGGGCCAAAAATAAGCATTTTTCTAGTTTCCAGACAATAACTTGTGTTCAAGAGTATGGATCTCTCTGAAATTGTACTGCAAGGTACCATACCACAAAGGTCAGGCTGGGATTGATGATGGGGGTAATTGCCTCAATATTTTAGGAATTAGGGGCCAAAAAGGGGCAAAAAACAAGCATTTTTCTAGTTTCAGGACAATAACTTGTGTGTAAGTGTATGGATCTTTCTGATATTGTACTACAAGGTTCCATATCACAAAGGGAAAGCTGGGTTTGAGTTTGGGGTTAATTGCCCTAATTGTTTAGGAATTTGGGGCCAAAAAGGGGCCAAAAAACACATTTTTCTAGTTTCCAGACAATAACTTGTGTTCAAGTGTATGGATCTCTCTGAAATTGTACTGCAAGGTACCATACCACAAAGGGAAGGCTGGGATTGAGTTTGGGGGTGATGAATCATAAGGGAGTTCAAAAAATTTGGGGGGGGGGGATTTTTTTTTTTTTTTTTCCTTTTTTTTCTTTTTTTTTTCTTTTAAAATTTTCCATTTTAAGTTGGTTATTTCTGATTTATATTTAAAAGCAAATAATAATGATATGGTAGGAGATACACACCAAACAGGATGTGTAAATTATTATATAATAAGTATTGTGCAATAGGAAGAAATTTTCAATTGCACGGTATTGCACAATAGCAAGAAATCTTCAATTGCACAGTATTGCGCAATAGCAAGAAATCTTCAATTGCACAGTATTGCGCAATAGCAAGAAATATCCAATAGCACAATATTGCGCAATAGCAAGAAATTATCAATTGTACAGTATTGCGCAATAGCAAGAAATATTTAATTGCACAGTATTGTGCAAAAGAAGATACTTTGTATAAATTGCTTATTTCTTGACCAATTTCAATGGGGTTTTATTCTTGAATTCTTGGGGTTCTTTAATATGCTGAATCTAACCGTGTATTTAGTTTTTGGATTTTGGGCCCCGTTTTTAAATTGGTCCACATTGAGGTCCAAAGGGTCCAAAATTAAACTTTGTTTGATTTCATCAAAAATTGAATTATTGGGGTTCTTTGATATGCCGAATCTAACCATGTATTTAGATTCTTAATTTTTGGTTCCGTTTTCAAATTGGTCTACATTAAGGTCCAAAGGGTCCAAAACTAAACTTAGTTTGATTTTAACAGAAATTGAATTCTTAGGGTTCTTTGATATGCTGAATCTAAACATGTATTTAGATTTTTGATTATGGGCCCAGTTTTCAAGTTGGTCCAAATCGGGGTCCAAAATTAAACTTTGTTTGATTTCAACAAAAATTGAATATGTGGGGTTCTTTGATATGCTGAATCTAACCATGTATTTAGATTTTTGATTTTTGGGCCCCGTTATCAACTTTGTCCACATTGAGGTCAAAAGGGTCCAAAATTAAACTTTGTTTGATTTCATCAAAAATTGAATTCTTGGGGTTCTTTGATATGCTGAATCTAACCATGTATTTAGATTTTGGATATTGGACCATAATAGGTGAATGTCCAATTTAAAATTTTTAAGTTCTTAGACCACATTCATTCTGTGTCAGAAACCTATGTTGTGTCAAATATTTAATCACAATCCAAATGCAAAGCTGTATCAAGCTTGAATGTTGTGTCCATACTTGCCCCAACTGTTCAGGGTTCGACCTCTGCGGTCGTATCAAGCTGCGCCCTGCGGAGCATTTTATTGGATTTTGCAAACACCTACTTTCTGTTTTTCAATTATTGTTTATTTAACACTGTTGTATACCCCCAAATCCCAATGTTTACAGGAAGTTTCTTGAAGGAGTTTTTATAGCCCTGTAGAAATTCATCATTTTATGAAACTTGTGTGAAAAAAGTAGCAAAAAAGTAAACAATTTAAAAATGTAGATATTGCCATTGAAAACCTTATATCCTCATGAAAACCTAATATTCTCATGATTGCTGCTATATTGATACTGTGCATAAAAATAAAAAAATTGACACGAGTAGATACATATATGACATATATCAATGAGAGAGCAATCCAAAAATAAAAAAATAAAAAATTCCTAAAACATTTGAGGTAAGAAATGGTCCAACAATAAAAAAAAAACAGTGTCAAATGTCAATACAAAATTATTTCAAGCTCTAAATCACTAAAAAGTAAAATAACAAAAATACGGAACTCCAAGAGAAATTCAAAAAGGAAAGTTCTTTATATAAAATGGCAAGATCAAAAGCTCAAACACATCAAACGAATGGAAAACAACTGTCATATTCCTGACTTGGTATAGGCATTTCCTAATGTAGAAAATTATGGATTTTTATTTATGTATTTGGTTTCCTTCGTTTAATACTGAAAATGGCTCAGGGCTATTGAAACACACACTATTATTCAGCTCACTTCTTTAAGGCAATGCCGATTTCATAGTAAACTTTGTGCACAGATACATCCAGAGTGAAATAGCAGACTATCATAAAAATTTATCCCCCTTACCTACAATTAACAATAATAACTGACTTCCATTAGGTTTTACATATTTCATCTAAGATACTAATTAAATGACTAGTCCTATAACATTAGTCTTCATATCGTTTGCTTTCGACGTTAATATCAAATATTTTTTTTACTATCAATGCTGTGGTTTGGCATTGATAGTAAAAAATATTTCCAATAAAAAATGTTGAAAGCAAAAGATATGAACCTACGTAGGCTTATGTTACAGGACTAATTAAATGACCTACAGCCATAAATGGGTAATATAAAGTTCAGATTCCTTTATCATAGTAAAACAGCTTTCTTTTTCATTATCAGTTTAATTTTATGCTTTTTTTCAATTGAAATTTTATATAACTTATTTCTTAAATGGGAGTTTTCAGTTTCTTTATAAGCCAGAGACATCTTAGTGGGTCAAAATAGGCTTTGCAATGGTGATTTCTTATTTTGATTGAACTGATGACATATTCCTCCAAGAAGGAATGGCTAATACAGTTTTCATATGGCTATTGGTAATTGTTTTTTTTGTCTAAATGGGTCGTCTATAAAAAAATTATATTGAAAATCAAGGAGGGGACTTATATGATCAAAGGTACTTTAGATTAATTATTTTACTGGAATTTCAAAAATATTTTACAAAACAAAAAATTAACTAAAAAGAAATGTGGGACTGGGACATAATATATTGTAAGTATAATAGTCCCAACAGATGCTCACAGAACATGACAGGAACCTGGAGTATGTTTCACAAAAATACTTACGACTAAGATTGATCCTGACTTAAAGAACCTGGGACTAATGCATAGTCCCATATCCAACTTTCAATGTTTCAAACAAAAAAAATAACACTTGCATAAGTTAATAAAATCAGTAACATATTATACAAAATGTAAAATATGTCTTTGATAACAGAAAAATATATGTGGAAAATAAAAGGTGTCATTTTCCGGATTTTAATCGTATTCATTCCGACATGAACGTTTTTTTTTCTTAAAAATTAACCTATTGCCCATGCGCGTTGGCAGACGATGCTATCATGGCGAAAAAGTTTTGAATCGTTTATTGTTAAGTTTTAAACGAACCTGAAATTAGCATATGCAAAATGCCAGTGCAATTTAAGGTATAAGGAAGAATTATTTATAATATTTTGAATCGGATGCAATATGTATTTGCTAATAATTAAGCTGAAATTGAAAGATTTTCCCTCGAATATGCTGAAATGTCACGGTAGTTGAAAATTTACGTAAACAATAACATTCACTGTTTGGAAACTATTTAAACGTAAACTAAGTTAATTTTCATAAGTTTTATCGATAAAATCTATAGTCCTAGTTTCTTAATTTAGTATTGCTTCAACAAAGCTCATGGGTTACCGGTTAAATCTGAGAAGTATAAAAATCTAAAATAAAACATGTCCAGACAAATTTATTTCTAGCGGTAACATGACTTGATTTTTAGTTCAGTAATAAGATTAAATTTCGAGGATGCGGATGAAAAAGTTTGTGAGTATTTTTTTGAAAACAATTTCTAAATCATCAAAAAATTGTGTTTTTCTTTTTGCAACTTTGACATTCAACAGTTCAAGATCACCCCAGCTTCCCTATTTTAAATGATAAATAATGTGTAATCTTCATTCACCAAATAATTATATCTAGAATAAACAACAACAAAAAAGACATGTACATTAATTTCTCACATGAACATGATGAAAGTTGTTGATGTACATTTTATTGTTGGTATGCAATAAAAAAAAAGCCAACATAATACTAATAGGTATTCTGCATTAAAAAGGGAATTTAATGAAAAATGCTGAAAGATTTTTTTTCCAGGGAACATCAGAATATGACACTGAGTATAAGTGGCTTGACTCTTTCAAAAGTAATAGATTTGTACCAACACCAGAACAGGATGCTCCAGTGGCTGGTCTATCATCAGCAGAGCTAGGTTTTGAAAGTGTGTAAAATCATAAAGCATTTGAAAGCATGTCATTTCAATATGTACTCTACATGTTTTTTGCAAATGTGCATGTGTACATTTACAATAGTTGAACAAGTGTTCTCCCCACAAATTTCATATCACCACCTGTTGAAGCAAGTAATTTTGAAAAACCATCTTGGTTCTAAAAATTTTAGCATCACATTCAAGCAATATAGCATTATATTACCATGATGCTAAAGGGCACTGAGGAGAACACTGGTTTAACAAAAAGAATGCTTAAACATGGGTCATGGATTTTTTGTGTATTTTTGTCACTATAATGCATCTGTATATTAAACTCATTACATGTATTACATTTTGAAATAGAGAAAATATTGGCCTACATGTATATCTTCATGCATTTATTAAAATCTGTATCAAAAGCTTAAATACAAAATTATGAAATGTTTTAATCTATTGATGCATTGTTTGTTTGTAAATTGCAAGTGGTTGTTTGTTACAGCTAGACAAATTAGTTTGTATATATTTAAAGCATGCTTCATTACATGTATATATAAATTCATTACAGAAAGAGAGCGAGTATCTTTCTTCATTTAAAGAATTATCACCTCCAGAGCAAGATTTTTTTCCTGCTGGCCAGAAATCTACAAACTTAGGTATTTCATTTAAGAAAAGAACTGGTATTAATTGTTTATTTTGATTTTTACATGACTTGTGATATGTCAACTCCATAAAAATTGTCACTAGTATTATTTTGTATCATGAATTATTTCTTATTAAACTTTAAAATCTTTATAACAATAAAGGTTACAGCATTTAAATTATATAAGTCTTTTGGTTTTATTGTTTCTGACAGGTTACTGTCTTGTTGTCATGTACCCTATGTTACATTTTATTTATTTATATGTGAAAACAAGAAATACTAGTAAAGTTAGTCTACTGTCTAACAAATTCGAATTAAAATTATAGATTCCCATTGAAGTTTGACTATATGTCGGAGTTTCTTGACCCAAAATAACTCTTCAGCTGAATAAATTTATGCTGAATAATTTTGTTCCAAACTGTTTAAAGCCTGTGAAATTGTTTCAATTAGAATAATTGATGTCTGTCAGCACACAGGAAAATGTTTATCTGTATTCTCTGTTGGTCACATTCAATTTGTAATATCCTGATACATATATTGTTTAGGTGTTTTCAGTTTTAGGGCTTGTATTTACAGAAAAAAAATGTTTCTGCTATAATTCATTTATTCATCTCTTAAAGAAACTGTTATCTACCACTAAGAGAGCTACATTTATCAAAATATTGTTATTATAACTCTTGGTTTTGATACTTGAAGGTGGTTTTGAACACTCTCCTATTAAATGATAATAATATGGCACATGGAAAACTAGAGTGTATAAGCTAGCTGAATAAAAAAGTTACAACTCATACCTGTTTCCTTAAGTTACATTGTAGAGTATACCTGTACTAATACTATAAAACTGGGCATCCAACTATGTCATTCATTGTTTTTTTTTATTGTTGGGGTGAACCCATTATGCCACATTACTAAAAAAATCACAATTTTTATACGACCGCAAAAAAATTTTGTGGTCGTATATTGGTATGACGTTGGCGTCGTCGTCGTCCGGCGTCGTCGTCGTCGTCGTCCGAATACACATTGGTTTTCGCACTCTAACTTTAGTTTAAGTGAATGGATCTTTTTGAAATTTGACCATAAGGTTAAATACCACAAAAGGAAGGTTGGGATTGATTTTGGAGGTTATGGTACCAACAGTTAAGGAATTAGGGGCCAAAAAGGGGCCAAAAATAAGCATTTTCTAGTTTCCAGACAATAACTGTGGAACGGTGTATGGATCTCTCTGAAATTATACTACAAGTTTCCATACCACAAAGGGATGGTTAGGATTTGCTTTGGGGGGTTATGGCTCAAACCGTTTAGGAATTATGGGCAAAAAAGGGGGAAAAACAAGGTTGTCCTGGTTAATGGACAAATACTTTAGTACAAAACATAATTTAAAGCAGTGTAAGGGAGATAAATCAAATACATCATTGAAATTATCTCCCTTACACTGCTTTTAAATTATGTATAAAGTAATGGTTAATGAACAATAAAGATAATTTAAAACAGTGTAAGGGAGGTAATCCAAATACAACGTTTTGGTTACTTCCCTTACACTGCTTTTAAATTATGTTTAAAGAAATGCATATTTATAAAGGAAGACCAGTAAAAATATCTGCAAATGTTGCATCTTTTTTTTTACAAAAAAATCCATATGAAAGATTTGACACTATATTTTTAATTCTATTATAAAATAGATTAAGTTAGCACTATGGTAAATTTAAATGGGTAATTATGGTTGCCAACTCCATTGGAAATTTGAAATGAGATTTTGACCATATCTTGAGGGAAAGAATTTTTTTGGGGAAAAAAGGGGGGGGGGATAAAAAGAAATTGTGGGGGGTCAATTTTTTCTCATTTCAGATTTCAGAAATTAAAAAGAATTATTCTTCAAATATTATTTTTTTTTCAAATTTCAAATATTGAAAAATTTCAAGAAGTAATCTTTAATTGCACAGTATGGCGCATTAGATTTGTAAAATCTTTGATCACATTTATTTATTTGTTATGCCGAATCTAACAGTGTATTTAGATTTTTAATTTTGGGTCCAGTTTTCAAATTGGTCTACATTAAGGTCCAAAGGGTCCAAAATTAAACTTTGTTTGATTTTAGCAAAAATTGAATATATGAGGTTCTTTGATATGCTGAATCTAAACATGTATTTAGATTTTTGATTTTTGGCCCAGTTTTCAAGTTGGTCCAAATTGGGGTCCAAAATTAAACTTTGTTTGATTTCAACAAAAATTGAATATATGGGGTTCTTTGATATGCTGAATCTAACCATGTATTTAGATTTTTTATTTGTGGACCCCGTTATCAAATTGGTTCATATTGAGGTCAAAAGGGTCCAAAATTAAACTTTGTTTGATTTCATCTAAAATTGAATTATTAGGGTTCTTTGATATTCCAAATCTAACCGTGTATTTAGATTTTTAATTTTGGGTCCTGTTTTTTAAATTGGTCTACATTAAGGTCCAAATGGGTCCAAAATTAAACTTAGTTTGATTTTAACAAAAATTGAATTCTTGGGGTTCTTTGATATGCTGAATCTAAACATGTGTTTAGATTTTTGATTAAGGGCCCAGTTTTCAAGTTGGTCCAAGATAGGGTCCAGTATTTAAACTTTGTTTGATTTCAACAAAAATTGAACATATGGGGTTCTTTGATATGCTGAATCTAAACATGTATTTAGATTTTTGATTATGGGCCCAGTTTTCAAGTTGGTCCAAATTGGGGTCCAAAATTAAACTTTGTTTGATTTCATCAAAAATTGATTTATTGGGGTTCTTTGATATGCCAAATCTAACCGTGTGTTTAGATTTTTAATTTGGGTCCCGTTTTTTTTAAATTGGTCTACATTGAGGTCCAAAGGGTCCAAAATTAAACATAGTTTGATTTTAGCAAAAATTGAATTCTTGGGGTTCTTTGATATGCTGAATCTAAACATGTGTTTAGATTTTTGATTATGGGCCAAGTTTTCAAGTTTGTCCAAGTTGGGGTCCAAAATTAAACTTTGTTTGATTTTAACAAAAATTGAATATATGGGGTTCTTTGATATGCTGAATCTAACCATGTATTTTGATTTTGGACATTGGACCATAATAGGTAAATTAAAAAAATTCAAGTTCTTAGACCACATTCTTTCTGTGTCAGAAACCTATGCTGTGTCAAATATTTAATAACAATCCAAATTCAGAGCTGTATCAAGCTTGAATGTTGTGTCCATACTTGCCCCAACTGTTCAGGGTTCGACCTCTGCGGTCGTATCAAGCTGCGCCCCAGCGAAGCATTTTATTTTATAATATATCCTACATTTAATTTTATTCTAGTGCATGACATGATTTTTTGTGAATGTTTACAATGGAAATTATAAATGTTGATGAGAAATAAATATCTGCTATACTGTAAGGTTGCATGTCAGCATTTAAATTTGTGATTTGAAGCGAGTAATTAACATGATCCAAGATGATTTAATGTTTATTTGTTGTCCAGTTAAAGAAATATAAAAAAACATCGTTTAGTGCATGTAAATATGTTAAGAAATTGTTTCTTTTTTTAAATCAAGGATCAGTTAATGTGCATTGTCCGAATATTTTGTTTTTGTTGGATTATGCGAACAACTTGAACATGTTAGAATTTAATTATTAATCAGAACAATGTTGAGTCAACTGTTTTAGTTGCATAAAAATGATTGAATCAATATTCTTAAGTATTTGCACATTTGTATAGCATGCATGACAAATCAGTGAAAATGTTTTCAAAATTTCTTTTTAATCCTGATTCCTTCACTTGTCAATAGATTTTCCTGATATGTTGCTGACTGATGAACTTCTGTTTTGATAACTTTAAATTATTAATGAGACATATATTTTGTTTTTTTGTGTATTCATCCTTCAACGTGGAATAAAGGGTGTCAAAATGACCAAAACATCAATTTTAACATGCTCTTTTACAGCTTCAAAAAATACTTTATTCAAATATAGTAAAAGAAAGGTTGATATTTAAAAAAAATAAAGAATGTGAATATATAATGTAATCCTACCACTGTTTTACATAAATTGAATTGTAATTTGTGTGATTAATCTCATTACACATTTAAATTGGATACTATACCATTTGAACACCTTTTATTAATTACATTATACACTTATGTAGGTATGCCATTTGAAATATTTATTTAATGATAACATTGTTGACGTATGTACATAACCATTTGAACATTCATTAGTTACATACATTCATTGTAAGCTCAATTATATATTATACTTATGTACATTTGTAGGTGTACCATTTGAACCACCAATACAAAGAAAGAAAAGGACAACTGGACCAAGTACATCACTGAGTACTAATTTTTATGAGAGTCCTGGTAGATTTAGTGATGACTATCAGTTGCTAGGAGCTAATGACAAGTTCGTTACTAATGTGAAGTATAGAAGTAAAAGCCATGGTAGAGCACCTTCACCACCAAAACAACAAAAACTTAGCAAGAAAACGGTAGGTTATTGTTATACTTTATAACTTTGAATGAGGTGTTTTTATAGGATTGTTGTAATCACTACTTGAAAATGGAAACAGTTTGAAAAAAAACTTGACTTTACATTGAAATCACAAACATTTGTCCTGTCATTTTTCTTGCACATTAAATAAAGTAAAAAATTACTCCTGAAATTATTTTAAATATGACATTGTTGAGCTATTTTCTTCTATTTGATTAAAACAGTTTATGAGTTAACCAGGATAGCTAATATTTTCTATAAATTGTAAAACACAGTTGAATAATTTCAATGTAAATTGACATTGGCTAATATCATAAACACTTACTTGTCTGAATTCCAAATGTTTGTATAGAAGGAAGAGAACAAAGAAAATTTGAGAAAGACAGCACCAGCTCCATATGTGAATATAGACAGATTTAGAGAACCTCCAAATGCACCACGGCGAGAAAAATATACAGAGCCTGTTAAAAGGCAGGAGAGAGTCAATGATGAGCCATCTACACCTCTGACGCCAAGAAAGCCAAAAGAATATCATGGACTTAGGAAAGAAGATTTTAAATCTAAAACTGTTGATGTCAACAGAGAAGTGGCCTTCTCTAAACAGTTGAAAGATAAAAACGTAAACAACATGAATGAGTTTGCTCAAACAGATTTACAGAGAGGAATTATGGACTCAGCACCAGAAGCTCCAGTAAGTTTGATACTTTAGCTCAAAACAGCGTGTTTGATAAGAGACTTTATTTGGCACTAATAATTGCAAATCTTTTAGAATTACATGTACCAAGTTGTTAAAATTATAAACAATAAGAGACTTTATTTGGCACTAATAATTGCAAATCTTTTAGAATTACATGTACCAAGTTGTTAAAATTGGATAATATGCATGATACAGTCAGATTACTTTAATTTAGATATGTCATTTGAGATGTTGCTGTATTAACATCATAAGCAAAGTCATGATTAATTTTTTTTACCATTTAGTACATTAATTTATAGTTTTTTTTATTGTGGAATTAAATATGAACAACAAACAACCCTACACAAATGTTGATGTTAAACTGGTTATATGCTTTGTAAATTAATATAATGTTCATCAGCAAGGTTCTGATATACATTTGTGTACAATACAATTGCATTGTAGGCTGAGTATGCATTGAAGTATAAAGCTGGTATTGCACCATACAGACCAAGGAAAAAGACATCTGAATATGCAAAAGCCTTTGACTGGAAAGAAAGAATACCTTCATCACCAATGTTGGCTGCTGAACAGGTATATGTCAAATATTGTCATCATTTTTATTCAAGTTTTATAATCATTAAGATGTTTACAGTTAACCTTGTCCTGAATTAAGAATGAATTGTTGTTTAGGCCAACCTTAAAAATATGTTTGTTTGCAGTTTTCCGACTGTACCTTCAGACTGAAGGGTCGGTAGGTAGGAAAAATATTTTATTTTATCAGCCAAAATGAAGTTTAAACAAGCAGTTACACAAACCAAGTTTCTTGTGAAGAAATTTCTTTTAAAACAACAAACACTGAAAACCAACATGAAATGAACAGGTATTTTCAGATAAAAACTTTTCAACCAAAATTGAAACTATAACATGGTGTGATTATCCAATTTATGACATTATTGAATACTAGTACTGGAACACTTATAAGATCTTATAAACAAAGAATGACTAGAATTGTTTTAAAGAAATTGTTCACTGACATATGTTTCTTTACTAGAAAGTTTTCATGAGTAGAGTATTTTCATTAGGAAAATGTAGATATCAAAGATTCATAAGACAATGTAAGAGTGTTGTTATCAATAAAAAAATTAACCATTGAACATGTTGAATCTTTCTCAATTAAAAAAAAAGGAAACTTGAAAAAATATATTTGCCATCTGACTGTTTTCATAGATCTAACAATATTTAATTATATGTAATAAGGTTATATTTTGAAAGATATGTTGATGTGATCAGGCTTTAATTAAAACCAAAAAAAATCTTAGACTTCAGGGTGAAATCAATAGCACCCCTTTAAAAGTAAATGGTCTGTACTGAAATGTTTTGACTGCATAAAAAATTGGCAGCATAGCTCCTAAGGACATGTTTTAATTCAATTCACACAAGCCACACTGTTTGAGTATATTTAATATTGTAAGAGGGAGAAGAATTGCAATGAGTGGGGTAGCTCCCCTTATCCTAAAGGAGCATACTCATTGCAATAGAAGATAGATTTAACATAGAGAAAGTATATTTATTTTTACAAGCCAACCATTAATTTTCTTTACATCTTTGTGTAGTTTCTGTGGCTTCTTATAGATTTGGCATTGTCTATCGATTATAAATTTCAAATGCGCACTTCCTGGCGTGTTTACAGGTATCCATGAAGTCATGGAGAAGTGGTTTCACCCTTGTTTTCTTCACAACGTTTTATAGAAACTATGGCATACTTCAGCATGTTCAGGCTGCTGTCAAATTGTTTAACCACTGTCTGTCCACTGATATTGGTTCCATAAAGTCAGGCTCAAGAGATTCTGTACCCGATCTGTTTGAGATGGAAATGGTTATCGTGTCGGTTTTATGAATATCCGCTGCATCATGCGTTCTCAAATCGTCAATGATATCTGTCTGAATCTGTATAAACAGTTTACTATTAAACTTTTTTGGTTGTTATTTGTTTTAAAATTGACAGAAAACGACAGCGCAAAGTACTCCTCCATGTCTTCATCGATACCTGTAAACAATCTCCATGTGTAGCCTGGCATCCTGACCCAATCTAATACTTCGTCGATAGGTCTACTGTCAAGCAGTTGGCCAGAATCCCAGGCTATCTCCATGTGCTTTATTATTAAACGGTCCCATGTACGCTTGACAAGAAGGTAAGAAAAACCGAACTTGAAACGTGTAATCGACCCAGACTTTAAATCAATTCCGGAAACGACCAGAAGTTCCGGATTGGGTCAATAGAAAAATAAAAATAATTTCTTCAAATTAAAAGCAATAAAATTTTCACAGTCGGGCGGATTTTCGAGGGTCGGTCGGTAAACTGCAAACAAACAATATTTTAATTTAAGCCTTATTTTAAAATGGTTACCGTAAATTCAGAAATTAGTGGGTTCATTTATTATTGCAAATTCTTGACTTCAAAAATATGAAATCTAGTTAATGTAATTGCAAAATTTTAAGGAAGAAAATCACTTCTAAAACTATGATTTCAAGTTTTTATTATTGCGAACCTGGTACTTTCGCATTTTTCACATTAATGAAAACTTCACATTAATTTCTGAATTTGCAGTATATGATACAGTTACAGTAGAATTGTAATAGTAAAACTTTGTATTTCAGGTGGTTTACAATAGTAACCCAGCTATGTCACCTTCTAAGAGAGATGTGGTTGCCAAGTCTTCTGAGTATAACGCACAATATAAGGGATGGAAAACTGTGCCTTCATTAACTGAACTGAAAAAGGAGGAGCTTAAGGAAGCAGAGACCAATCAGAGACAGAGTAGAAGTAAAGGGAGACAAAAGAAAAAGGTTGATACTTTTTACATTTAAAAAATATGTTTTGTATGGCGTTTTGCATCTTTGTGTACAATTTGAAATAATGCTGTTGTCGTATTGAGGTTCCAAACACCTTCCAACAACTAATATTTTCAGCACTGGCTTCACCTCATCTCTGGCATTAATTTGAAATTTAAAGTTGAACATTTCACATTTGTTCAGGCTGCTGTAAATAATTGAGACTTTATTGACTTCAGTCTGTTTTATAATGTTATTAAATTATAGTTGAAAAGCTAATACATGTAGTTCAATTTGTCTGTGTAATTACGAAGTCATAATACAGATTTTATATTATTTTTTTAAGTCTGTTTGTCTCATGCCTTCCTCTGTTTTAAAAAAGAATGCGATGCAAAAGATATAATTAATTGTCTGGCCTATTATAAATTTTAAAAACTAGTCTTGAAAAAGGTGTTATGTAGCTATTTTCACAAACTGAATAACTACATGATTTTATTTTCAGATTCCTAGAAGTAAAAGTGCTTGTAAGTACACATATTTCTAATTGTACTTCTTTATTTGGAATACAACTTTTCTAGACTCAAGGGATTTAATGGTTGACATATTGTACTCCATATCTGCTTTTCATATCTATTTTCAGTTTATAGATATGAATTTACCAAGTTTAGGAATGTGCTTTTTCATATCAGGGGAGACAATACTTTTCTTTTAGTACTTTTGTAAGAAATGGTCAGTTGATTGTTTTAAAAATATAAACAGTGTGTGCATTCAACTTATAAAAGAACAGTTGATAAAATGTGATTACCAATTTGTTACAGCACTAAATTAATTTAGATTAATAAATCTGGAAAATTAAACAAAATGAATATTTTATAGTTGCAAACAATATGCATTCACCTTTTTTTCTTTTGTTTTGATACATAATGTTTTACTCTATCTTCTATTGTAGCTGCAAGTCCAGACAGACTACCACCAGCTGGTACAGAGAAACTAGTAACTAGTGATGATAAGAGAATGTTGAGAGGATTTGGAGAAATAAAGAAAGAGGTACCAAAGGTTCCTAAAGGACCAGTAAGGTAAACAGCAGAAGTAGTGTTTTAAAGTATGATTCTCAAAACTCATTTCTTTAAAATGTGTTATTTACCAGTTTATGAATTATTGAAACTATTAAGTTTATTTAAAGCAGGGGAGACATTTTAGCATGTGCACTCTTTGTTTTATGAATGTAGAAGACAGTACTTTTATATTATAAAATTGGCTGTTCAATGGAAATTTGTCTTCCACAGTTACAGGGTTAAAGCAGAAGAATTGCAAAGGCAATCAAACTTTTGAATAATTTTTCTTCCTTACCAGATACAAATATAGGTCTTGTGAGAATTATTTCACCAAAAGTTTTTAATATATACTTTCAGACAAGGAAAAAGTGAATATGCATCAAACTACCGATCTCCCAAGAAATTTAAAGTTGTTCATGGTGCATGGAAAGGAGCTGACCCACCTCATTTCCAGCCTCAGGTAAGATACAGCTAAGTTTCACTTCCTAATTCATTTCTCAAGTTCTATGTGGACATTTTAGTCCTTTTCACATTGGTGTTAAATTTCGTTTCCATACTGGTTTGAATATTTTATAAATTATACCAAGTCAATTAGGGAAGGATGCAAACTTTCTAATTGTAGATTACTTTTATATTTTATCAGGATTCCAAGAAGTGATGTTTAAACATAATCTGAATATTACATAAAGAATCAAAATATACGATTTGAATATTTTTTTTATATTGTATTTTAGAATATAGATGAAGAGAAAACTCCTGTTGTTTCCAGCTGGTTTGCTGAGGTTGTAGAGCTTAGGAAGAAGGCTCAAGAGTATAAGAAACGGGCTCAGGGAACACATTTCTCCCGTGAACATCTGGTACAATTGATGGCCAAACAAGCTGACATGTGGGACTTAGAGACAGAGAGGTCTAGTACATTGTCAGCATTGTCATTAGAACTTGGTAGTGCAAGAGAACAGAGGAGAATCAATAAGTAAGTTTAACTTATCGTTTTATTATTTGTGACTGTTGAAGGTTGATGGACCAGGATGATTAAAAATGAGTGAATTTGAGTTTTCTTGCACAGGGTTTGAATAATAAGAGGTACATGTACTATCTGTGGACCCAAGGTAATATCACATTTGTATCTTTTCCCTAAGTAGCCCATGCCGGCAAGCATGTTTAACCTAGCAACATTCTGCATGTGGATGTCAGTAGCCTGTTACTCAGTGGTTGTCGTCTATTGCTGTATATCATAATTGGTTTTGGTTTATTGTTTTGTACATAATTCAGGGATCACCATGACCTATATAAGCGTGGCAGTGTGCCATGCTTAAATTCCTAGCGCCACGCTAAAATTCCCAGCACCACGCTCATTTATAGTCCGCCACCCTTGCAAATTCAATAGATTGAACTTCAGTTCTGGATATCCCTAATCTAATTATCATGTCAGTGGCAATTAGGAAATCTAATTAGTGTTTAATAGTGTGAACACCGCCTCTGGGAATGTACATTGACAGCTGATTGCATTATTTACATTGTCTCACATGGTTGAACAAGGTAACATCCAATGAACGATCATGACCTGGTTTTGTCAAATTGAAAAGTTAAAATTGTTTGCAAACTATTCTTGAAATACAAATGCTTGACTGTACCTTCAATTCCTAAATAGACATATATATCCAAACTAAATTAATAAAAGCAGTATAATCCAGAAATTATAGAAATCAAATGAATTCCCTGACAACATGTTTTCTTTTGTTGACAACCATGTCACATGTGCACTTTTGGTGGGAAAATACTGGGAAACACCCAAATACCAGACAACACTGTCTGGTTTTTTAAAGACATTTTAATAAACAGCTGAGCTGTGCCATTAGGGAAAAGAGTTAAACTGGGTATATATAATTCCTTAATCAACATTATTTTATTGGAAAGTGGGGGGGGGGGGGGGTTTAATTTATAACATTGTCATTATATATATTAAACAAATTCTCAATTTTATGATCTGATATGCTTGGTAGACTTCTTGGTTAAAATGGCTTTGATGATTTTTATCATTAATTCCTTAAGCATTTATCTTTCTATGTGGTTTTCCAAAAGACCATTTAAATCAAATCAAAATTTGTCATGAATGGAAGCTCTTTAAATTAATAAAATTGTATAATGAATACTTTATCACATGATAAGCAATATGTGGATACCTCACTTATATATATTCCTGAAATCTGGGAAGCCATATAAGGGTTTTTAACTTCTCAAATAGGTTTCTTAATGTGTGGTGACCAAAAAATGTATATTAGTCCCCATTTTCATTTTAGCTATATATGACAACAACTTGTAAGGCAGAAAGTAAACAATTAAGGAACGATTCGACAATGAAACACACCATCTCTAGCTGATTTGATTAACTTTCTCCCCCACCCTTGATTTTCAATCATACTGAGGTGAACCATGTATTGTCATTTCGGAGCCTTTTACGGCTTGCTATGCAGTATGGGTTTTTCTAATTGTTGAAAGCCGTACGTTGACCTATAGTTGCTTATTTCTATGTCATTTTGGTCTCTTAGGAGAATTGTCTCATTGGCAATCATACCAGATCATCTTATTTTTAACTGTGTTGCTGAAGGTATAAGCCGGTCTATTACCAATCGACTCCATCCATCTGTCCATCGATTAAACTTGGGAAAAAAGATTTTGTGAAAGCTTCCTTGGCTTTGATAGTGATCCAGGGGCGGCGCATTAACTAACTTCTCAAAAGCTTAATATTTCAGAAGTTAGAAGACCTGGATGCTTCATACTTTGTATATAGATGCCTTATGATATGAAGTTTCCGTCTGTCATATGTCCATTGTCCTTGACCTCATTTTCATGGTTCAGTGACTACTTGAAAAGAAAGTAAAGTTTTTTGTAATATTAATTTCTCTCTTATTATGAGTAATAGGATACCTATATTTGGTATGTACATACCTTGCAAGGTCCTCATGTCTGTCAGATAGTTTTCACTTGCCCTCGACCTCATTTCATGGATCAGTGAACAAGGTTAAGTTTTCGTGGTCAAGTCCATATCTCAGATACTATAAGCAAAAGGTCTACTATATTTGGTGTATGTAATGATTGTAAGTTGTACATGTCCAACTGGCAGGTGTCATCTGACCTTGACCTCATTTTCATGGTTCAGTGGTAAAAGTTAAGTTTTTGTGTTTTGGTCTGTTTTTCTAATACTGTATGCAATAGGTGAGCTATATTTGGTCTATGGAAATATTTCAAGATGTACATGTCAGTCTGGCAGGTTTTATTTGACCTTGACCTCATTTTCATGGTTCATTGCTTAATGTGAAGTTTTTGTGTTTTGGTCAATTTTTCTTAAACTTTACGCAATAGGTAAACTATATTTGATGCATTGAATGATTTCAAGGTGTACATGTCTGTCTGGCAGGGTTCATCTAACCTTGAGCTCATTTTTATGGTTCATTGGTCAATATAAAATTTCTGTTGTTTGGTCTGTTTCTTTTATACTATAAGCAATAAGTCATCTATATTTGGTGTACAGAATGATTGTATTAAAGGTGTACATGTATTTCTGGCTTGCTTTATCTGACCATGACCTCATTTTCTTGGATCATAAATGTTAATGTGATACTTGTAAAACTTTATATTTATGACTATCAACTTGAAATCAATGGTCAGTGTAGTAGGGGAGACATTTCAGCGTGTGCACTCTTGTATTCAATATCCACTGTATGAAGTTGGGTGGGGTGGTGTCTGTGTTTAATCATAAAAATTATGTAGATGTGAAACTCTTATTCAGATTCTTATTAAACATTTTTTTTTTTAAATGTGTGATGTAGATTGTTTTTGTCCAATCTATCACAAAAACTGTGAGCACCAACTCTCATGTGATTTATTGTAAATTTATATCTAATCCCATTTTTATGCACAGTAATAATTACACCTTTTGTTCTGTATAGTGGAAGTATATCATCATCTAGATCATCGTAAGTATTGATATCTTCATTCTGACTTAAGTTGTGGTTTCTGAGTGTTGCCAGATTAACTTACCTTTTAATATGCATGCTTTAAGTTCTTACCTACCGATTCCACTCAATATTAATTTGAATATATTTATTGATATATTCAATTCTCAAAGAATCAGCATTTGTTTGTGTGATTTGCTGTATGATGTGTAAGAATCAGCTCATGAAGACAATTTTGACTATATTTTTGTTTGTTTTTAATTACATAATTATTTACAGCAACTTTAGACACTTATCCAACAGCAGAGCAATTTGGTTAACTTTTCTGAGTTTTATCATGGTCAAAGTTGATGCAAAATCTCTTACTTTATTGATGTTCTAAAATTTATTAATCATATACCTAAAATGTTAAAAGGAATACAACTTTAATTGAATGATTTTTTTTGAAGTTATCAATAAAGTGCATATAAAAATGAAGAAATCTTCCTTCAAATTATATCATTTATTGCCTGGAAATGAGTTTATTAGAAATATATTACAACTACAAACAATCAGATAATTACTGGGCATCATTAAGTCCATTGTAGAAAAACTTGACAAAGAAAAGTAAGGGCATTGTGTCAAGCAGTTAGTTGTGGTTTTTGTCTCGCCTTGATGGAGTCTAAAAGCGAGACATAGGTATGCTGTTTCCGGCAGTGGCGGCAACAATGTATCAATTTGTGATAAGGTCACTTTTGTGGGGAACCATTAGTGGTAAGTCAATAATATTTGGTATGCAGTTATGGAAATTATTTGGCCCCGCCCCCTCAGTCGTGGTCTATTGTCCTTGAAACTTTTGCATAATTTACATGTATTAGTTTGTTATTAGGTCAGTTTATTGGGAACCACTAGTGGTAGGTCAGTGATATGTGGTATGCAGTTCTATAAGCATTGGCACATCTCATTTCCATGGTGATTATTTGGCCCCGCCCCCTCAGTCATGGTCTATTGACTTTGAAACTTTTGCTTAGTTACATGTATTAGTTTGTGATTAGGTCAGTTTATAAGGAACAGCTAGTGATAGGTCAATGATATTTGGTATTCAATTGTATAAGCATTGGCACAAATGATTTCCATGGAGATTGTTTGGCCCCGCCCCCTCTGTTGTGGTCTATTGACTTTAAAACTTTTGCTTAGTTTACATGTATTAGTTTGTGATTAGGTCAGTTATTGGGGAACCACTAGTGGTAGGTCCATGATATTTGGTATGCATATGTATTACCATAGGCACATCTTATTTCCATGAATCAATGACTTTGAATATTTTGCATAACTTACATGTTAAAGTATTGCTATTTTAAGTTCAACATTTGCATTTTACTATCAAAATAACAAAAAGGTGAGACATATCTCTGTGTTAGCAGTTTTTTTACTGTCTTATATGGGTCTTATTGGAATATCTACATCCACACCCGTGTGTGGGCCTGTAGCTAGTTCTAAGAGACTTCAGATCAAACATATACTTAGTGTGCAGATACATCTTGGAAAAAATGATTATGTACAGCAAGATAATGGTCACATGACACATATTTCATGGTTCAGAAACTTTGATAAACTTTTTAAACATCCTGGACCTCGTTTAAGTTTTGTGTCCCAATTGAGATCTCAGATACTAAATGAAGTAAATGACACATACATGTAATTAGTTTTAGTACGCATTTTGTAAAGTATATACATTTTGTACTGTGTTGTAATTTCTGCTTCTTGCCTAGTCCAATAGCAATGAAGTTTTGAAGAAAACTTATAAAACTTGTAATTATGAGGGATAAACAACTACAGCTGTTAATATGGATGTCTGCTCTCTTTCAGCATTGGTAGCGTGAATAAATAATCCATAGTAGAAAATGATGGTTATTAAACTTCAGTAATAATTGTACAATCTCTAAAACAGCTGATATTTGTTTACATACATGTACATTGTTCCGATGTACAACTATATAATTTACATAAAAGACAGAGCTACTAATATAGCATTCTTGTATTTTGTAAGGACCAAATGAGAATAGGTCCTAAATTCCACAATGCTCATACATGTAAATCCCAGATATGCTAGACTAACAGCTATCTGTGCTGCTTCTTACCTCTAAACTACGGCGATTACTTAAATAATATGTGAGGCATACAGCTATATGTGCCGCTTCTTCCCTGTAGGAACTCTCAGCATCCTGCCTGGTAGCCAAAATGTGAACATAGCAAAAACTAATGAACTTTACCTTGCTTCAGTTTTTATACAAAATTTACCGGAAGTAAACATTCTAAGCAGGAAGAAAAAACACAATGTCAAATGCTAACATAAAGTAAAAGAGCCCTTGACTTAAAATGCTTATTCTAACAAACTATTGTGACTTAACCAATCTTGGTATATCAATTCTTCCAGTTAAGAACTCATAAATGTACACTTTCAAGGACACGCTTAGAATATTGACCCAACGGTGATGCTTTGAACAATATACATGACAAAGTTACGTCATATTTGACGTTAATGAAACAATTAATAACAACAGATGTTAATTGCTCATTAAAATGTACTTCAAACTATGAATGACTACAGAATAACTTATACAAACTTTCAAAATACAAAAGAAACAATATTTCATTACTTGGGAATCATCAGGGCACACATTTACAACATACTGTATAAAGTATATGTCACTCTGGCTTACATATAGACATGATGATTTTGATTAAGGTTTTTGTCCAAGTTCAGACTTCAGATACTAAATCATATACCTACAATCATCTAGGTGTAAGGAAGCATATAGGGGAGTATGGCAGTATCCCATGTATAGTAGATCAATTTTAATCACATTTTTAACTTCATTGACTAATGCAAAATTTATACAAAATTTCAGTTCAGTGTTCATATCTCAGAAATAAAGTGACATACAATCATATAAATTAATGTTAACATTTATCCTGGGGAGAGTATAGCAGCCTCCCTTAAAAGTCTCGCTGATGTATATTGTATACATTATTGACTTTGAAGTTTTACTTCAGAGTTCATATCTCCGATACTAAGTGACATATAATTAATAAAATTTGTTGTAGGACACCATTTTGAGAGTAAAGAAACTCTCTCTGAATATAGGTCACTCTGAACCCTAATGCTTTATTGACTTCAATGAATTTTCCTTTAGAGTTCAGATCTTAGTTCATAGGTAACCTCTACCACATACAGTCTGTTGGAAGGATGATATCTATGAGAATATAGAAGCTTGCCACAAAAAGGAGATCAAGCTGACCTATATGACCTACATTTATACTTCATAAATCATAAGTAGTTTTAGTTTGAATTCAGATCTCAGATATTAAATTTTTAGTTATAATGAAAAACTCATTTATCTTTGTGAAAAAAAGTGTCAAGGGGAGAATAAAAATGTTATTAAAAATAGGTCACTCTGTCCTACGTTTTACACTTCATTGATGTATGCTATGTTAAATTACATTTGATTTTGTGTTTCTGATCGGAACTGACCTACAATCATGGACAGTAAAACAATTCTGTTTAAATTCACGTTTGCTGGTGATAAAACATGATAACCCTCTGATTTAAAACCCTGTCATATTACATCTGAAATATACAGAGAGATATTTCCAAGAATATTACTTACAATAGCCTGCATTCACCACCAACAGTGTACCTTGTGTGTACTTCAACTTTTAACAGATGCATTTAAGAGAGTATAACAGATCACTGTGAAAAGTAGTTCACTCTTATGATCTTATTTATACATGTATTTTATACACATGTACTTTGTTGACTTTATTAAGTCTTTTTAACATCTAAGTTTAGAACTAAGTAGTCTTTCCACAATGAAGTTATATTCCACACAAATAACTTTGTTTTATCAAGCCAACTTTGGAATTTTTTTAATAATAGATTATTCATGTTGCTAAGAAAGGTCTGTATGGGCTGATCTTGAGTTAATATGTGCTGTTTTTTTATTATTTTTCTGATTAAACTCTGAAAAGCAGAACAGATATAGAATCCTTCTACTTATCATTTGCTCTCAACACTTGGCATGCACTAATCGTGTGTGAATTCATTAGCTATAAATTTTACCATTTTACAACTTAGGATTTATCTTGACATATTTATCTAAATGTCAAAGTAAATATTTGACAGTATATTTTCTACAGGATACCAGAGTGATTACACATACATGTTTGTGTTGAATGCATCTTTGACACGGTAGCCTCTATACTGAGTTGTTTGTAAATGAGTATAATTTTTTAGTGGATAAGTGGATATTAATATTATCTTTTTCTGATAGCAATAGTATCTCAGTCTGCATTCCAATTCAGTTTTACAATTACAAGAAAGCATCCAGACAAATTAAATAATTATTGTATGTCAGAATAAAATCACTTTATAAAGTGGTACAAGCATGACACATCTAAAATACATGTAACGTAACATTTTATAATTCTGCATTTTTTATATACTGGTTATTTTTTGGAAGAGGACAAGATTTTTAGATTACTGTGTAAATAGATATACATTTGGACTAGATAACAATAACTGACATTTTTAGTTTTTCCACTATATTAAATCATAGCTGTTTTATGCAAAGTCTGCAATATTTATATCAATCAACCTTTATAGCACAGCAAACATGGTAAAGACATTGTATAGCATTATTGACCTTTTTGACAGTATGTTCACTGGAATTCCTTTTGCAAAAAATATTTAATGTGTTTTAATAATACCATAGATAGTGAAAAGCCATGTAAAGAGTTCATTCAGCTGTGAAGGAAGGATTCACTTTAATGAGGAAAATGAACTATGTTTGATATATTAAAGATGTTTAATTGTTATCTACAGTAATATCTAAGGATGATTGTATATGTCCATTACAATGGAGATGATCTTTACCCCAGGGAAATATTTTGATGGTTTTGTCCTGATTGTCTATACACACCAGATTTCCATCATGGTTTAAAGCTATCCCACATAGATCTTTAACATTATTCATTTCAAGGTTTTCATTTGAATCATTTTTGATAACTTTCACCACATTTTTATGGTGATCAGTCATACATATATTGTTTTCAGAATCAATGGCTAAACTTCCAGCTCCTAATCGACTGATTGTGTCTGTAGAAACAGTTTTAAAATTCCCACTTAATCTATCATACATTTTAATGCAAACACAGTCTTTGATAATATCATTTAACACAATATCTCCTGCCTTATTGAGTACAATGTAATGTGGATTGTGTAAACTAAATCCATTCGATGCCAATCCACCGAAAGTTTTTATTAACTTTCCTTCACTGCTATAACAGAGTATTCTCCCTTTGTCTTTGTCAGTTACATAAATTTGGTCCAAGTTATCAACACAAACACCAAATGGTTGATACAGAGGCTTCCCTTCCAAACAAGTAGTCTTATTACCATTCCAATTTGAAATTGTTACTTTAGAACCCCAGGGTTGTGTATAGACAACTCTTTTAGATGACAGCCAGGCTACATCATGAGGTCTGTGCTTTTCCAGGTTCAGTAAAAGATAAAATATAGATTTTGGTATTGTGCTGAAATGACATAGATATTCTCCAAAACTACTGTAAATTACTATAAAACAACTTTCACTGTCAGATACTACATATTCTCCTGTTGATGACACAGAAACACAGGTAGGGGCAAACAGTTTCTCTCCCACTGGTCCTAGAAGTTCAAAACTTGCTAGAGAAGCATCTTGATCCAATCTTGAGGTACTATTGGCCATCTTCATACAATATGTGCAGCAAATCTCTCTTTAATGGTATCGGAAATGGATTGACTGTCCCCTTTGGCTTTTATAATGTTGAAAAATATTAAATTAAAAGTAGTTATTAACACATTTCCTGTATAAGATGATTTCCTGATGAAGGTTAACCACTAGACTTGACATCAGGTACAGTTTGTCTTTAGAGCTGTAAAACATAAAATACTTGCACTTTAAATTAATATCTTATTTGAAGCACCTGTAAAATACAATGTTTTAGTGCACTTACAGTTACATAACTAAATGTAAATGGAAAGACTGTATTGCCAATTATATAATCAAAGGTAAGAGAAATAAGGTACACCTGAGGCTCCTTGAACATCTTTTATTTAAATTTTACTCCAGCTTATGATGTCAGGTTTAAAATGAATAATTACTTATTTGTATCATATTTTTATATTAGAATTTTTTTTTTCAATATAAAAATTTATTTGTAATATAATTTTCTTCCAGATTAGTAAGTTTATTGTGAGATCAAATGATTATATTGAAATAATATATCTAAAAAAAAACTAACAAATTTGGCCATATAAGTTATATATTTGATTCCTCACATTACCATCACAATACAAGCCATTTAAGTATCACAATATGTTGTAACATATTTATTTACATGGAGAAAAATGGATTTTATGTTTCTCACAACAAGTTTTGGGTGAAATCCTTTCAGACTTACCTGTGTGAATCACAAGACATCGACCACCTGACCCTTTCAGATTATCCATCCTATTACAGAATTTTCTTGGTGGATAATGATTTTGTTATTGGTATATAAGACAGGTTTTTTTTTATCACTAGTTTCGGTTGTTTTAAATATGACATTTTAACTGTCAAATTATTAAAAGTAATTGTGGTTACATTGACATGTTTAATAATGATATGTTAACTAATTGATCAATTATTTTAAAACAAGTTTGGTTTGTGGTGGAAATAATGTCTGAAAATGTACTCTGATCATATTTATTGAGTTTGAAATTCAAACATGGAAATTGGGCTAACATTTGCTAATGAGTGAACCTCATGAATCCAGTATTCGGAATGTATATGACATAATTAACCCTTAACATTCAACTCAGATTTTCTGTAAACAAAAATTATGCTTTAGAGCTAAATGATTGTTAATGTTTTGACATTTCATATGATAAAGAATCCTGTTCTGAAGGCACTTTTAAAGACCCTAACATGAAAAATAATAGAAACCAAAATTCATGCTCGATACTGCAATCTTTTGACTGTAGTTTGATATTAATAATATATTTAGAAAGAAATGAAAATATCTTACCAGGCAAGAAGAAATATTCTTTTTAAACAGCACACAATAACTGAACTATAAATAATTATGCAGTATAAAATGACTGTGGCATATATTTGATGTAATCATTTCTCCAAACATTATATCACTCTATCCCTAATAAAATCAAGATGTATTTTCGTGATATGATATCATTTAAAAAATCCAGCTGATATTTTTACTGCTTGTTATGGATGACAAGTTTTGTATTTGACTTGCTATGTTGTTTGAGATAAAGCTAATCAGAACAGATCAGGGTTAGATAAGAAAATCAATTTGGCTAATTATTGAGACAGTTTCTGTGTCTTAAGAACAATGATCTTTTGAACTCACCAAGAAGATCATTTTTACAGACTATTTTCCTTGTTATTTACTTCACTGATTCATGTTGAAAGGTTCGTAGACTGAATTACTTGACAGTCTACATAGAAATTGTTGTTGTTTTATTCTGCCCCTAAGTTCAGATGGAAACACAAATCATCACATTTTCCATATAAATTATAAATATGCAT
Source organism: Mytilus californianus (assembly GCF_021869535.1). Classification (NCBI taxonomy): domain Eukaryota; kingdom Metazoa; phylum Mollusca; class Bivalvia; order Mytilida; family Mytilidae; genus Mytilus; species Mytilus californianus. Next base: position 5,181,559 of record NW_026262581.1, read on the forward strand.
CATCCATGTGATTATGATTTGTTCAGCCATCCATTCATCTTAATTTAAACTTTGGGCTACATACTTAATGCAATTGTCTTTCTAGTATATTATTTTATTGAACTCTTATAGTTTGTTTTATTTTAAGCATGAGGTATATTTTTCAGAGATGAACTTATAACGGGTAGGAGGGTTGTTTCACCAAGATTGAAATAAAAAATGAGGGGCAAAAACATGATTTCATTAAAAAAAATGGTATATGCTAGTATTATTTAGCATTGTTACACTTTGTAGACAATGGAAAAGTTCTTGATTTAACTTCCATTTCCTAATTATATTCTGCATCCTTACAAATGATGCTATGACCTGTGAAAAAGGGCAAAACATGTTCTGACAGTGCAAAATGACATCTGCACTGATCCATTTGATCCATGCCTGTTTTTACATGTAGTACATCCAAACATAGTTTATTGTGCATGTGACAGAGGCAACTTATTAAGTTTTATGATTAAAAGTATTTGATAATATTGATGTATTGTGTCGGCAACAATGAAAAATACTTATATTGACTCAGGTGTTGCAGATTATAAAAGTTAATTATCTTCATGCAACAAGAATAAAGTGCACCTTAAAATTATAAATATAACTGATGCATGCATTCCAACTTACTGTCTACCGGTACAAAAAAAATAGCCTCTTTTAGTCTTTTTTAAATGAATGTCCTTCTCACCTGCTGACAGTAACAATGAAATATACATTACCTACATTCCCTTTGAAATAGTTACTATCTGTTTAATTGCTAACAGAAATCAATGGTTGATGCAGTTAGTTACCATGGTAAGACGACATATTGATCAAAGTTTTACCTGTCGTATACCTGTGTTGAGTATTTATTCAGTTTCATATGAAAAAGATCATGTTGTATTTAGATTTAATATTTATCTAATCATAATTTATTGGTCAATTTTGTGAGTTATTAGATTTGGATAAATGAATGGATTAGTTCATATATATAAATTTGGTATGAAAAATCGTAGATCTCACATCAATTTTTTTTTGTGAACAAAATTTAGGAAAAATAGTATTTTAAGTTGTTTTTATGCCAAACTATTTTGGGTATATTGCCTCATCTGGCTTATTATAACTTTATTTTCATAATACTGGTCTAAATCATACAAAGAAAAGGGCCACATGATATTTAATATTAGATTTAGTATCAAGAATCATCAAATTAGAGCTTTTCTAAAAATGCATTATACAATGTACTATGACAAAAAGAAAAAAAAATAATAAAAGGACAAAGTTAAAAGTATAAGGGACTAAACTTCGCAGAAAAATGAAAAAAAACTTTTGCACTCACCTGAACCTTTATGGTAAAAGTTGAACAAAACCAGAAAAAAAGAAGACATGATGTTCAAAAGATCACTATATTGTATATATATGTAAATACAATACTCCACCATTATAATGACACCTTTTGGAACAAATTCAATATTGAAAATACAATATATCATAGAAACTATGATTTTGGAAATGTGTACCTTTATATTTATATATGTCTGATGATCAGTGAAAAAAGGGGGGACTAGAAAGAATGAGAAATAATGAGGAAGGTGTGTACTTAAATCTAGAAAAATATCTTTTCCCCCCAGTTTAGGCTGCCATTTTTATTTTATCTACTATATGCTTGAAAGACCAGCGATGATTGCAATTTTTTTTTCTTTTTTCAGAAAGAAAGCATTACAATCAAGAGTATTGAATACTAATAATTCAGCCGCAGCAACTATTGCCTCTGAAGATGAAGATTACAAACACATGGAGGATGTGGAAGAAGAAGACGACAGGGAACCAGATGAAAAATTACAGCTTAGAGGAAGATTCACAGAACAACGGGAAGAAAGGGCCAGGAATAGAAGACTATCAGATGAATATTTTAGGAAGCCGAGGTCACGACCAAAGAAAACTGCCTGGACAGAACAAAGAGCAGGAGAAAGAATGAGGTATGTATTTGCAAGAAATGTAAACACATTTTTTTTTCACTGTACATAACAAATTTAGTAATTGCAGCTTTAAGGTGTCCTACAAAATGATTTTTTACACGTAAACTTTTATAGGTGTTAAATAATTGTCTTGCAACTGGTTATTAATATTTTAATTTTTCATAAGCTATCTTAACATAAGTTTGGTTTTGAAATCAATATTGCCCAAATGAAACAATTAGCTATAGGTGACTTACCTTAGATTAACTGCATTTCCACTTGAGCATGTTTGATTTCAACAACTGAGGGTTATTTTTTCAAAACAGCTCTTTTAAAATTAAACTACAATTGACCCATTTCCATAAAAAAAATCTTGTACTTTAGTTTGGTTGTATTTTTTCGCTTGCTGTTACACTCGCATATTTGGACCTAAATTATGACTTTTATTATCTTCACAATGTCAGAAAAATTTTAGTTTTTTAGGTGAGATTTAATGCAGCTTTTTGTGTATTGTACAAAAATCACTTTCATTGGTAACCCTTACCATGCGGGGCCATTACATTACAGCTTCTACCCAAAATACCGTTTGTTGGCTCCAATGTCTCTCCATACTTTTAGACTTAGATCAGGTTCAATCCAAACTCAGCACTTATGAGGTCTATGTGTTTACTAGGGTCTACTCTACATGCAGACTACAGTGAGACACATCTGTCTTCCAGGTGAAGAATAGGACGAAATATAATCAAAATTGACCCTTTTTGCACCTGATAACCAACTTGAAATTTAGTGTACCTTGACATTTTTAACCCCCAAAAGATGATAGAATAAACCAACTTTTCGTGAAAATCACAGATGTTATACATTTTGTTAAAACAGGTGGTTACAGTTTTTAAAATTTGTTATCATGACAGGTTGCATTGTTTAAAAGAAAATATATCTCAGTCATATATCTGATGAACAATTTTGATAAAAGTTAAGAACAATATTAAGGTAGATGTGATTTTAACTGAAGTTAACTTCTTTTTATACAGTGAAGGTAGTCGATCATCAAGAAGTACAGAAACCTTTGATGATGATGATGGAAGAATTCCTACTCCTGTCTTGGCATCCAAAGAATCTAAACCTATGCGACACCATTTTGACCTCACAACTCCTGCAGTTGGTGGAGCCTTGTTGACATCACCTCCTCAAGTTAGACGACCAATGAGAAAGCCACGTCCACAAACAGCACCTGTTAGCAAGTCATGGGCTCAACCTTTAAGAGGTAAACATACTCTGTTTTTATGATGGAATCAATGACTTATCTCCCTTCTAATAATGAAGTTGTGTTTGATGTTAATATTTTTGTTATAATGATTTATAGGACATTTATTGATTTATTTTATTAGATCTGTATACCTTAAACTTAGATTTCAACATCAGATTCTTGAACATATTGACATTGTCGGTAAACGTCTGTCTTTTAGTTACAGTTTTTAGTATATTTGTTGAGTTCAAACAAATTGTAAAGGGAGAATCAGTATTCAATTTAGTGATTATGGTAAGCAAATTACTAAGTCTAGACTTGAAGATAACTATTGTTCAAGAATCTTCCTAGAAATGCTGTAATTATAATAAATAATTAAACAGATTTCATGAAGATGATGTAAAATTTAGACTATTTTCAGTATTTTAATTTTTGTGTTAACATATGTATCTGTAAGACTAGTTACATTGTAGGTGTGGATGAAGATTATGAAAGTGATGATACTTTGACAGAGGAACCTGTTTATACAAAATCTACAGCAAAACAGAAATTATTTAAGGTAGTTCATATACATTGCTTTGTTCAAATATGTTTAAAAAGACTGCTTTAAATCTTTAATTTGGATGTGAACATTAAATGAAAATAACTAAGGACTTTATTATACCCCTGCCACAAAGAGGGTGGTATAAAGTGATGCACATGTCAATTATTTCATCCTTTACTCTTGTACTGTTCATTCTTCATCATTCAGTCTGGTTACTGATGTCTTGAGAATATAGACAATTTTAACTCTTGCATAGAAGTAAACTGATTTAATGTGAAAATAAATGATTTAAAGTGTTGCTTTTTGTAATGCAGTAAATTTGTGCAAAGTAGCTCCATTCTTGTATTTAGATCTCTTTTACATTACTTTTATAAGGTAAATTTGTATAGGTTTGACTTATTAAGACTTGAAACATTCCTGATAAGACCACTGACTACAGCAATCTTGTAAAGGTTTTGTTCAATGTGACGTCTAGAGTCCCCCTCCCCCCCCCCCCCCCCAAAAAAAAAAAAAATAAAAAAAATAAAAAAAATATGGAAAACAATCAAGCTCTTGAAATAGGTAGATTAAACATAACTGTCTATATGATTATTTTTTTTTTCTTCAGACCTATGATGTCAGTAAAGCAAAACTTGTATGTAATCCAACATTTGGTAAACCCTCACCAGACACACATCCACTTAGAGATGATGAAGCCTCTACAGATAGACCTATGTTGACAACATTTGTTGACACTCCTGCCAAATCTTTGACAGTAGAAAATGGTGAGGTTAAAGCTCAGAAGACCGGAGAAGGTGAGTTATTCTTGAATTTTAGTCAAATATATATTGGTTTAGTAGTACTAATTAACATATTTGTATAATTTCATTTATACGAGGGGCCTTGCTGGCAGAGTGGTCTAAGTAGTCGAACTACTGTATGTCTAGCCTGTAATACTGAGGTTTTGAGTTCAAATCCCACAGGTGGCAGATGGATTCCACTCCAATCTTTATTGACTAGGATTGTCAGTTTTAATACCAAAGGTCATGGTTTTCTCATGACACTCTGGCTTCCTCCACCAATAAAAACTGACCGCCACGAAAAAGCACAATAGTATTGAAAGTTGTGTTAAAAACCAATCGATCAATCAATCATTTACACGAAGAAAGGTTCTCTTCACGTAGAAGAAAAGGCAAGACAATTTTTATTTTAATTTCTTAAAAAATACCTGCCATTTGCTTGTTTTAAAATCTACTTTTTCAGAAAAATAATGGCAAAACTGAGAGAAAAGGAGGTACTCTCAGACTATATAAATATATTATCTTAATTGAGTTTGATAAATTTTGATTGTTGTTGATAAAACATACAAAATTGTACATATTCAAGGGGAGGCAATAGAAAAACAAAGGATATGGGGTATCCATCCATGACACAAAATCAGTACAATGTACATGCACAACAAAAAACACACAAAAAGCAAATGAACAGCATTTTTATTGCTGTTCTTTATCTCAAAGTCACAGTGAGGTCTGCAACAAGGAGCAAAAAAAAAAAATCACACACCACATTACAAGTTTAAAGACTACCCTAACTCCATTTAATCCAATATCTTATTGATTTCAAATAAATTACTGCAGGAACAGTTACTTCTAAGACAATTAAGAGCTTGATATATTTTATATACAAACTTGTCTACTATTACCAATCTCAGTAGGTTTTTGTTGAGGATGGGTTGTTTCATTGGTGTATACTCCACATCTTATATAATTTTAAGTAAGATCCGTTTTCCCTTTTTCATTGTCCAGAAGACAAGTAGTTCTATGGAAATAACAGTTGAATGACTTGAAATACAAAAATAGCTTTGAACATTATATAATCATATGATGATTTATGTGGTTGTAAGACTAAAAAGAAATAGTATGGATCTTAATGCACTCTTATGCTTTAGTTCAAGTAAAAAGACCAAGAAAACCAAAACAAGAAGGTATTCCCCCTACCATTAAAGAAGGATTTGGTTACACATATGGTAAAGGTGATCAAAGCAAATTGATGTGGACCATCGATGGTGGCAAGTATTTTAAGTCCTGAAACCAAAACTGTCATTGTTTTATAGTTTTATTTAAAATTCTGTCTTAGTAATCAGTACCAGTGTACTTGGAGGCATTTACATTTATTCAGTATTGTCTGGAATATACATTAAATATATTCCTTCCAGTAATAATTAAGCAACTATTCCGCCATCTAAGCCTACATTTAGGCTATTTCAGGTGACCAATTTCATTGAAATAGGAGGAGCAATACCACACTTTTATACAATGCACAAACAATGTCAAAATTCAGTTCACTGTTCAACAAATATTTGTTTTTCAAACTGAGAATATTTCACGTCCAAGTAATCTTAAATTGCTGGGGCATAAGTACCAGTAAAGGACTGACTAATATATTGTTTCCATCAAGAACAGACATATATGCACTGTGTTTTATTCCAGACTACATTTAATATATATAGAATGTTCCTTTCCAGGAAATATGCACTGTATTTTATTCAAGACTATGCGTTGTCATACATGTAATGCTTGTTGATGTTTTTAAAAATGAAGAAAGACTTTTCTTATATTAATTGTCCATTTTTTTTTATAAATTCTGCAAAGTCGGGTTATACTCAGGATTAAAACTCAGGTAAAACCAAGTTAATTTGCACAAACTTAACATCATTTGTTCGTGCAAACATAATACTTGTCAACATTAAAATTCATGTAAATGTAGCACAGTAGCATCTCAGTCAACAGGCATCAAAAAGCATACACAATTGTTATGGCATCAGTCAATATCTTCACCTTGAAACATATCATTGAATAATCAAGGAAGGAGAATCATCGAAAAAATACAATCAAATTGTGAGTGACTGAAATAAACAAAAATCTAATCAAACAAAACACAATAATAAACAAGTAAATAAAAATATTTAAGTAAATGAAATAACATCTTCCTTTTATGACAAATAAGACTCTTAACACATATCTACAAAGGTATAGCCATTTTATTAAGTTTTATTTTACTTGTTTGCAGGTATGCCTATACCCAGAAGAGACCCTGATGATGATGTTTTGTCGTTTTCAACTAGATCTGTAGCTTCTAGTTGTTCTCTAGCATCAGAAACATATGAACGAGCAAAGAGAAGGACAGAGGAATTCTGGGGGAAAAATGGTGTAGCCTCACGTTGAACATTGTGGAAAGATTAAAGTATAACTGTGTATTTATTTGTTAAAGATATTATAAGTCTGTTACTAGAGAATTTTAGAATATTGTACGTAGAAGTTACATTGAGGTAGAAATATTTTGAGCAGAGTTTAGATGGGTGTTTAAATACTGAGGGCAAAGTGTGTGAGATATGTAAACGATAAAATGCTTATTAAGTTTAGATTGATCATGGCATTTTGAAGACATTTGGATCATGAGCAAATCATTAAGAAAGAGTTCAAGCAATTCCATTATTATAGAAAATTTTAAAAATTGACTTTCTAGTGTTATTTCAATTTATTTAAAAACATTTTCTAGTGTTTGTGTTATGAAAGAAAGCTGGAATGTTCTTAGCATTATTCTTACAATATTGACTCATGATCATTATAAACAAAATGCCTATCTGAACTCTGGCAGTTTTTGTTTGCTCAACAATTTTATAATTATGTGTTATCATGAAATTCCGCGAATTGTCATACAGATGATTAATTGTGTGCTGTGCATGATTATTTATTGAAAACAGGCAGCATTTTATTGAGTAATTGATTAAAATTGTTACAACTAAGCAAGATGATTTCAGAATAAACATTCATATCATGTGTATAAAACATTTGGAAGAGCTTTGAAATACATAGAAGTTGTGTTTTGCTAGCGATGTAGTACTACAGAGGCTTGTTACTGTCAATTTACAGGGTTTATATTGATAAGAATTAATCAAATGTTTAGTCCTTGTTTTTATGGAATAGATTAATTTAATTGTAGTTGGTGACAAAAATATGCATGCAAACTAAGACAGAAAAACAGATAGAAATAGAAACAAAATTGACATTTTTTGTTATTTAAAAATTCAGTAGTTACTACTTTCAATAAAATTGCAAACATCACATTCAACACACGATAAAGTCTTTTTAAGAAGCATTTCTGTGATATTTTTGAATTTTATTTGGTTTTATGATATTGAGATATTTTTTACAGAATACTTTAAGAATTATTCACACTATAAAACTGTATTTTATTACTTATAACAAGGTATAGCCATTTTAGTGATCTGTAACATTGCAGTCTGTATATCTATTCAAATAATTTTATTTCTGATTTCTGATTTTTGGTTTTTATTATAAGACATTTAATTTTAAGTTTTATCTTTTTGGTTGAATTCTCTATGTTGAATATGCTCTATTGGTAATCATTAAAGAAATTTTTTTCCTGTAAAAAATGTACAAAATGTCTATGCCTTGTATGTATTTTTTACTGTAATATAATTACACAAAATAATAAAATAAAATGGCTGTATTATATCTTAGATTCATTAAAGATATATTTGTATTATTGTTGTTGAATTTCAATATTTATGACTTTCAACCTTGTCTGGAGAAAACTGTTGAGTAAAAAGTTTATTCAAACCTGTTGTATGTAGTCAGTATGTATAATAGTCTCATATTGTAATTTTCTTGTAGTCTCTAATCTTTTCTGAAATCTCGTAAGGTGGAAATATTTCCTGTAGTTTAATAAGGTGGTTGTTTATTATTTGTGTCTGAGTGGTATGCAAAGACTTTTATAAATTTATAGTGTCAGTGAACAAAATATTGTAGGTCACCAATGGCAGGCTTACTAAATATTTTGAGTTATATTTATTTACCTATTCCAAAGAGCAAAGTTTCATAATGTAAGCCTTCCATTGATGAAATGAAAAGTTTAATGATCACATCAACCTGTATTTTACAGCTGTAATTTAGGTAAATTATTTTCTGTGTGTATCGATAAGAAGTCCTGATTATTTCCTGTGTGTATTGATGAGAAATCCTAATGTCCAATATTTAGTTCAAGTAAACTCTCCTGATTGAGCAAATCTCAATTAAAGTCAAGACATCAACCCACATATTTAAGCATTGTACACCAATGACCAACTCCAAACACAACTAAACCAAATTTTACATAAGGGATCTCTGTGTGTTAACCAAAACATAGTACTTGCAAGTCACACTGGCTTAAAGCAGGAAGATATGTTAGAATAATAATTTTATTATAAACAATCAAATCAGTTTTGGCCCTTGAGAAACACTCGGCATACAAAATAAAATTTTGAGTTCCTGCCTGAGCAGGTCAGCTTGCAACCTTCAGTGTAAGGAAGAACCTGCCTGCCCGACAATGCGCCAGCCAGGAAGTGGAGTGTCTCCACAGAGAGGATGAGAATAGACATCTCATCTGCAGCCGGGTTGTGCAAGGTCTGCATCAGGGGATAGCCCATGTGGTGCTATTACAAGTAGTAAGTAGCAGGGTCTATCAAACTGGCGCTGGAATAATTTTGATCAAATTTGTCCCCGAAATGCTTGGGGATGAATGAAATTTTAGAAATGACCAGTGATAAAATTCCATCAAGGTCCAAAAACACAGATGGAACAGCTGCGTGCCCCCAAGGATTTAGGAGTGTGGACTTATTCACCTTCAATAAAGTCATGAGAAAAGAAAAAAAAAAAAAATAATTTAATAATAAATTACACCTGTTGACATATAAAATCATAATAATAATACATTTTGTAATGATAGATCAAATATCATAATGCTATGTGTTAAGAATTACCTAACAAATCTTGTGCATACTTAATTGAAGAAGATGACACTCTAATATACCTGCAGTAACTATCAGAGGACCAGCGTCCTAGTACTTTGACCAAATGGTCTTCAATATGTGCTTTACCTGCAGTTGTGGCAGCTCCAATGCGTAGGCTATGACAATTATAGTGATCGGGATTGAAGCCACATAAACTAAGTACATGTTTAATGCAATTAATGAAATAATTTCTTTCTAAGGCTAAAGAATTTTGTGAGATAAAAAATGGATCAGATGGGAGATTAGGGATTAGATTTTTTCGAATTTGAAAATATTTGATTTAGATTTTATAAGGAAAAATCAGTTTTTGTACTTTATGAAGTTGAATATCTATACCCTTCCTGAAGGGATCTGTTTTTGACTGTTTCAGTTTCAAAATGGTCATATCTTTATGAAATGTAATATCTCCAATACATAAATTTACAGATGAGTCATATTGGTTGGCATTCAAAACTGTGAATTCTCCACATCTCATAAAGCCATAAAAACCTACTGTACAGGCTGTTTCTAGCATTAAATCAATAAAAGGGGTAAACACCCCATATCTCAGACGAAAAATGATTTTTTCTAAAATCTCAAAAGTAATAGGTAATCTCTTATGGTTCCTAGGTTTTTGAAGTTTTTTGACAGAGTTCAAAATGTAAGTGAGTCTATCTAAATGTGTGTTGTTGTCAGATTCTAAAGGGTCTTTACAACTATTCTGCAAATACCTGTATCTTATTCCACATAAATACAATTTAATGGTAGAATACTGTAGTTTTAAGAAATGGAAACAATATGCTATAAAGAAAATTAAAATGTCATCTGAAATAGGAGGTAAGAAATCATATTTGAAATTGTTCAGCAACATAAATCTCTCAAAATGTTTGAAACCAGTTTCATATGCACTCTTTGTTTTGCTTGCAATAGCAACGTCCCAAAGTTGATTAACTATTTTGTTCAGGACCACATTACTTCTGAATTGGGTGGGCACTGATGAGGTTCTAGAGCTGCATTTGGAGCCAGTCTGCGGAAACGGTTTATCTGTAAACGAGACAAAGCGTCACTTCTTTTCTTTTTCATATCCTGGTACATGTTTCGCACTAAAATGAAAGTTATATTTACAGGCACACCATGTTAATTGTCGCATTAATTTCATGATCTGCAAGCATTTAGAGCGACCTTTTTTCACTATTGCAACTGTTGCCTCATTATCACACCAGAAAAGTATTAGGTTTTTTGACCATCTGGAACCCCATAGAATAGCTGCCACTACTATTAGGTAAAGTTCTAGGAAAGCCATGGAATAGTTTTTTTCATATGGTAATTCCAAATTTCCTGACCATGAAGAATAAAACCAGTCTCCTTTATGATAACCTCCAAAACCTTTAGTTGATGATGCATCTGTATAAAGTTCCATGTCGAAACTTGAAATATAATATTTGTTGTAAAACATATTTACTCCATTCCAATTAATGAGAAAACGCAACCAAAAGTCTAAATCTGTTCTGCACTCCATACTTAGGTAAACATAATGGTGCAGATCATTGACGGTAGTGGAAAGATTAATTAGATATGAAACAAAAGAGCGGCCAGGAAGAACCATCCTTGAGGCAAAATTTAAATGACCTAAAAGCTGTAAAAGTTCCCTTTTTGTGCATTTCCTTTTCCTATACATTTTAGATATAAACTCACAAATGCGATCAACTTTATTAGTAGGCAGACGAGCTTCCATTTTTTCGGTGTCCAAAATAATACCTAGATATTCCAAACATTTTACTGGACCTAATGTTTTATGACTAGCTACCGGTATGTTAAGTCTCTTAAAAATAATCATCATTACAGCCATTGTTCTTTCACCATCTTCTGATGGTGAATCAATAGTTAAAAAATCACCAAGCAAATGTAATATGTTTGAAATTTTGTAGTTATGTTTTGCAATGTGGCAAACAGCTTGTGACACATGATCAAAAATTTTTGGACTGGAACGACAACCAAAAGTTAACCTAACAAAGAAATAATACATCTCGCACCATTTTATACAGAAAAGTGGCCATTGACTAGGAGAAATAGGACAAATTTTAAACGCGTCGGATATATCGTATTTACATAGCCATGAATTTCTTCCTAGAATCAAAATGATATCTATAGCATCATCAATCTTGACATAAGACATTGAACAATCATTTTTATCAATTAAATCATTTATGCTTTTATGTTGATCATCATTGTGAGGGGAAGACAAATCTAATATTAATCGTTTTTTGTTTGAGTACTTCCCCTCTGCTACACCAATTGGACTTACCCTGTAATACTGAAAAGGAGGGGTGTTAAAGGGCCCATACAGGTATCCTCTTTCTACCTCAATTGATATTAAATCATTTGTAGCTTCGGGTTGAGACCTTGCTGAAAAACTATTTCTGCATTCCTTTGTAGGTAAGTTTGTTTCAGATATCATTGTATCAAAACCATACCGTAGACCATTGCATTGGTAACTAAAAAAATCTTTGTCCGGATAACTAAACAATTCAAATTCAAGCTTATTTACATTAGCCGGGGAAGTAGCATCCTTTGGAAAGTCCTCTAAAACTAGTAATTTTTTAACAGGTTTCACATTACTGTGGGAGGTACTTGGTAAATGGGATGTAGGAATTTTGTTCTACTCTCCACTTTTGTTGAAGGATGCAGGGGATGCAACTCTGCAATTTTGTTGGGAATGGGTATACGAGTTGCACTTAGAACAAATATGCTTAAAAGGGCATCTAGATCTAAAACACCCCCTGACACCATTAAAATGGTTGCAGATCTCTTCACCCTTTGAATATAAACGGTTTCTGACAACTCTGTCCGTATTGTCAGAAATAGGACCTGAATCAATGGAAGCTTCAAACTGCCTTGAAATTTTGTTAGATTGAGGCTGGTATTTGCCCGATGTTTGTAGTGAACAGAAAGCTGTTGTATGATCTGCCATATTACAGATTTTACAGATGTTTATACTAGCCCCAGCTGTAATCAAATTTAATATATCGCGATCCCTCTTGCTCCAATCTACTTTTACAAATTTTTCTCTCAACAAAGTTGCAGCTTTTGCAGAGAACATGTTATGGTAATCATAAAATTTATCTCCAAAAAAGTTGCAGATATCAATGATGTCATCTTGATAGGCGTCTAATTCGGCAAGCCTATCTGGAAAGGCGGTTGTCATGACCCTTTTATATTTTCCAAAAGCCCTAATGAATTCCTGCAAAGACAACTTTCTGTTCAAACGTGGATCGGGCCTACCTGAAACATTTAATTCTATACCATTTGCCAAAATATTATTTGTTTGGGGACATTCATATTTTGGTATTAACAGAGATGCCAAGTTAATATCCTTACCCTCAATGATCTGTTTTTGAAGCATAGGAGAAATAATATCCACATTAGAAAAAGAATCTGAACGCACTCCTTGGGATCCATGTTGAAAAGATGAGGCTCGCGAATCAAATTGCTGTACGCTGGAAGATGGATACACTGAATCCTGTTGTGATCCTGTTTGAAACATGGGATTAATATTCCGAACTTGATTCATAGGATTAGTTGTAGAACTTTGTGCTTTATACCACTGCTGAAGGTTGAAACCACTGCTGTCAGTATTAGTCCCTTTGTTCAAATTCTGGTTATGCTGATTTAAACTTTGTTGAAAACCACTAAAACAATGTGCCAACAAGGTGGACATTGTATTCATACTGTTAAAGTTGGAGTTTTGCATTGGAATTGCACTGTGAAGTTCACCTGGATTACTGCTTCTTGCTTGTTGATCAACATTAATTGTGTCCTGTTCTGTAGAGGAAATATTGTTTATATCCACTGAAGATGAGGGTTGTCCATTCATTGTACTCTGTGAAGGAACATCAGGTTCAGCACTCAAAGGACATGATGTATCAATACTGTCAGAATTAGTCCTGTTTTGAGGAATCTGTGGTATAGCTATTCCACTTGTACTCGAATTTTCAATATACAACTGTTTTAGCACCGATTTTGATAAACTTGGTGTCTTTATCCCTTGTTTCTCTAACTCTTCTCTCAATTTTTGCACAGTCCAGTTGGAAGGATTGTGTAAGTCCCATTGTCTATCATGATTACTTGAAATTTCATATGGAGAAGCTCGAGTCCTTCTTGGGCGAACACCTTTTCCTCTGCCAGGCATACTGTTGCAGATATTAAGTAATCCAAGTATAATTTAAATTAAATAATAGCACTGTAAACTATATCAACTAGTCAGACTGCTATGAACCTAGAAAGTGATTATACAAAGACCATGCATATGGCTTCACACACAGATTGGGTACATCAATCATATAGGGGGAGGAGACTGAACTCACTTGGCCTTCAGAATGATATACTAATTGCTGTGCAATAAATTTTATAAGATCTGTTATCATAATCTGCATTTCCTCACCAAGAGTAATTGCTTGTGACATATATCTGATTAGGAAAAGATTAATGTTTTTCCTGTTGAGACTCCATAACCTCAAAGTGTCAAATACCATAGAAATTATTCTCAAGCTAAAACAGGTGGTCAATGATGTTAAATGTATCAATGATGTCAGCATCTTTCACCAGATATTAATAATACTCGTTTGTATAAACAAAACTTATATTACATATAAGTAAAATACTAAAACTGTTTATGCTATAAAGTATACAACAGATAAATGGTCCAGAAACAGTCATATTTGTTGTACATGACTGATTCTGAAATGGTGTTTGGGAAATGGTTCAGATAAAAAGCATAAAAGAAGTAAATTTTGTCATTTCAATTTTGTTTAAATCAAAGTTTTTCATACCTATTTTGCTCTAAATGTTGTTTGCAATGCTTTTCTATCAATAAAACTGCCACTCAGTATTTTATAACCCAAAGTGCCCTCCAATACATGTTTTGATGTTGGGTCTGCCAAGTGCTCCACAAAACCTCTTTTCAAACTATCAAAATCTTAAGAGTTATTGTGAAATTATCTACTCTAGAGGGGTGTGATTCAGATCTAGCTACCAAAAAATATGAAATAACTGCAAGAGTACATACTATCTTTGTCACCTTCCCTTTGCAATAGTATAAAAAATATTTTAGATATTAGCATCCAGAGCAGAATTTTGAAAAGATATATTTTCATTTTTCTGGTTTTTTTTTGCAGTGAACAAGTAGATACAGTCTGGGGTTAAAGTTTGTTACACATCAATTACTTTGTCAAACCTTCATAGAGTTTTAGGAAATTTGGCAGAAGCTTTTTAATTATTAAGAGATAATGTCTGAAGCAAACCTTTGAAAATGTAATTTTCTGATAGATGGACTTTTACTATTATCATTTACAGACAACCTTCATGTATTGTTGTGAAACTTGAACAGAAGCTAATCTTCAAGACCAAGAAATAGCATCTAAAGAAAAATTTGTAAATGGATCTCTATGAAATTTAACCACAAGGTTCAATAGCACAAAAGGAAGGTTGGGATTGATTTTGGGGGTTATGGTCCCAACTGTTTAGGAATTAGGGGTCAAAAAGGGGCCAAAAAAGGCATTTTTCTAGTTTCCGGACAATAACTTTGAGTATAAGTGTATGGATCTCTATGAAATTGTACTACAAGGTTCCATTCCACAAAGGGAAGGTTGGGATTGACTTTGGGGGTTATGGCCCAAACCATTCAGGAACTAGGGGCAAAAAAAGGGGAGAAAAAGAAGGTTTTTCTGGTTAATGGACAATTACTTAAGTATTAGTCTATGGATCACTATGAAATTGAAACACAAGGTTTCATTCCACAAAGGGAAGGTTTGGTTTGACTTTGGGGGTTATGGCTGAAACTGTTCAGGAATAAGGGGCAAAAAGGGGGGAGGGGAGGAACAAGGTTTTTCTTGTCTCCGGATAAATACTTTAGTATTAGTCAATGGATCTCTATGAACTTGTACCACAAGGTTCCATACCACACACAGAAGGTTGAGGTCGATTTTGTGGGTTGTGGCTTTAATTGTTAAGAAAATAGAGGCCAATTAGGGGCCAAAAACAAAACTTTTCTAATAATGGCTAAGCTGGTTATGACATAAATTATTTCTGATCTATATAAAGAAACAACAAGTACTGATATGGCAGGAGATACACACCAAACAAGGTGTGTAGATTGTTACATTTAGTTTGTAAACAGATTTACTAAGTATTGCGCAACAGCAAAGTATTGCACAACAGCAAGAAATCTTCAATTGAAAATAGATACGAATCTTTTAACCAATTTCAATGAAGATTAATTTAAAGTCTTGAATTGTTTGAGGATTTTACCATGTATTACTATATTGGATATTTGGACATTTTTAAATAGGTCTACATTGAGATTCAAAGGGTTCAAAATTAGACTTTGTTTGATTTCATCAAAAACTGAATTCTTGTGGTTCTATGATATGCTGAATCTTACTGTGCATTTAGATTTTTAATTTTGGTTCCTGTTTTCAAATTAGTCCATATTAAGGTCCAAAGTGTCCAAAATTAAACTTTGTTTGAATTCATGTTTTTTTATATGCTGAATCTAACCATGGAATTAGATTTTGGATATTGGACCATTAAGTAGATTAAATGTCCCATTTCAAATTTTTAAGTTATCTGACCAAATTTATTCTGTGTCAGAAATCTAATCACTATCCAAATTCAGAGCTGTATCAAGCTTGACCATTGTGTCCATACTTGCCCCAACTGTTCAGAGTTCAACCTCTGCGGTCGTATCCAGCTGCTCCAGACGCATTGCATTTTTTTTAATTCTGTAATTTACTGATAAATGGACTCACTTTTTAAGTCAACATTACACTTTTACACTGACAGCAGCAATTGCAGGTGTAACACAGGGTTCTGCAGAACCCTTTACATATTTTTCATATGAGACAGACTTCATACAGGAGCTTCTCATCTCAGGAAGAATGAAAAAAACTAACATTATCCTTTTACCAAGTATTCCGCTATATAGATGATGCCCTCTCACTAAATAATCAAAAGTTTGGTGATTATGTTAAATGCTTTGCTCCCATCAAACAAGGATACCATCATACCACAGATACAGTTAAGTCTGCCATGACTTACATCTAGAAATGGACAATGATTTTCGGTTGAGAACAAAACTTGACTACAAATGATGATTTCAGCTTACTAAGTAGCAACATTCAAGCAACACCTTCATATGGAGTATACATCTCCCAGTTAATACAATATTCTAGAGCTTGCATTTCCTATAATAATTTTGTTGATAGAGGATTGCTGCTTACAAGGAAGCTATGGAACCGATAAAGTTGAAGTGATCCCTTCAAAATGTTTACAGAAGCCATCACAAATAGGTTGACCGTTATGGAATATCTGTGTCACAGATGACAATGGATATGTTCCAACTGTTAGCACAATATCATCCTCTTTTCCTCGATTGTTACATGACTTCATGAGACTTATCATATGATATGTACTTGCATGATAACATGCTTCCATAATAGGACCTGAGTGAAATATGTCCCGAGTTCCTCTGATGAGCATGCTCCATAATAGGACAGGAGATGAACATATGTCAGAGTTTCCTCAGATGAGCATGCTTCCATATTAGTACCTGAGATGAACATATGTCAGAGTTCCTCAGATGAGCATGCTTCCATAATAGGACCTGAGATCAACCTATGTCAGAGTTCCTCAGATGAGCATGCTTCCATAAAAGGACCTGAGATCATCATATGTCAGAGTTCCTCAGATGAGCATGCTTCCATAATAGGACCTGAGATCAACAAATATCATAGTTCCTCAGATGACCATGCTTCCATAAAAGGACCTGAGATCAACATATGTCAGAGTTCCTCAGATGAGCATGCTTCCATAATAGGACCTGAGATCAACAAATCTCAGAGTTCCTCAGATGAGCATGCTTCCATAATAGTACCTGAGATGAACATATGTCAGAGTTCCTCAGATGAGCATGCTTCCATAATAGGACCTGAGATCAACCTATGTCAGAGTTCCTCAGATGAGCATGCTTCCATAATTGGACCTGAGATCAACAAATGTCCGAGTTCCTCAGATGAGCATGCTTCAATAATAGGACCTGAGATCAACATATGTCAGAGTTCCTCAGATGAGAATGCTTCCATAATTGGACCTGAGTGAAATATGTTAGAGTTCTCAGATGAGCATGCCTTCAAAATAAATTCTGTAGTGAGTGCTTCGGAACTAACATGATTATTAATAAACTTTTATTAAATTCTCCGTGATTAATTACGAAACTAAGGTTCCAACTCTCTCAGTCAAAGTTGACCCTTTTTTAGCTCACCTGGCCCAAAGGGCCAAGTGAGCTTTTCTCATCACTTGGCGTCCGTCGTCCGTCGTCGTCGTCGTCGTCCGGCGTCGTCTGTTAACTTTTACAAAAATCTTCTCCTCTGAAACTACTGGGTCAAATTTAACCAAACTTGGTCACAATCATCATTGGGGTATCTAGTTTAAAAAATGTGTCCGGTGATCCGGTCCACCAACCAAGATGGCCACCATGGCTAAAAATAGAACATAGGGGTAAAATGTAGATTTTGGCTTATATCTCTGAAACCAAAGCATTTAGAGCAAATCTGACTCGAGTAAAATTGTTTATCAGGTCAAGATCTATCTGCCCTGAAATTTTCAGATGAATCAGAGAACCTGTTGTTGGGTTGCTGTCACTAAATTGGTAATTTTAAGAAAATTTTGCAGTTTTTGGTTATTATTTTGAATATTATTATAGATAGAGATAAACTGTAAACATCATAATGTTCAGCAAAGTAAGATCTACAAATAAGTCAACATGACCAAAATGGTCAGTTGACCTCTTAAGGAGTAATTGCCCTTTATAGTCAATTTTTAACATTTTTTTTGTAAATTTTTGTAATCTTTCACAAAAATCTTCTCCTCTGAAGCTACCAAGACTAATTTAACCAAACTTGTCCGCAATCGTCATTATGGTATCTAGTTTAAAAAATTTGTCCGATGACCCCGCCTTCCTACCATCATGGCCGACTTGGTTAAAAATAGAACATAGGGGTAAAATGCAGTTTTTGGTTTATATCTCTGAAACTAAAGCATTTAGAGCAAATCTGACAGGTGGCAAAAATGTTCATCAGATTTAGGTTTATCTGCCCTGAAATTTTCAGACGAATCCGACAACCCGTTGTTGGGTTGCTGCCCCTGAGTTAGTAATTTTACAAAAATTTTGCAGTTTTTTGTTATTATCTTAGATATCATTATAATATCTAATATCTAATACTATTAATTATGATTTTAACCTTATTTTAATTATTTCCAAAGCATCAGTAAATACAGGTGAGCGACACAGGCTCTTGAGAGCCTCTAGTTTAAGGATCTTTTTGTCATATTGTTCTTCATGTGTTTATGTCTTATACATACTTGGCCATCAAACTTTTGAGTATGAGCATTTCTGGTGGTAAATCCAGAAAAACCCATCGGACGTACGAAATTAAAGTGCTATTTTCCTTTTCTTACTGATTTGTGCAGCTGTTTCATGATTATCCTGTTAGGAATACAAAGCATATCTTCCAGTAATATACTGCATGGTTAAAATAAAAGTATATTGTCTAAAAAGATTTTATTTTAAGCATTTTGCTATAAAATGAATCGGAGACTAATAAAAATCAAGCAATATAAATGTAGCATTTGCAGAAATAATTATCGCATTTGCTACAATAAATACAGCTTTTGCAGTAATAATTTTTGCATTTGCTACAATAAATATAGCATTTGCAATAGGTTAGTGCTGTCATTCGGTATATCGAGAAAAATGATCGTGAAAGAATAAGTAACGGTGGTCAAGTATTGCGATTGAATCGTGAAAGATCTGGTATAGGATCGTGAAGAAAATTTTATCGAGAAGACACATACAACGTCAGTAAATAATCTAATTTAATTAATGACTAATTATGACAAATATTGGAAAAATAAAACTGTCTGTCAAAATGATTCAACATTATGATCAGTATTCGAGAAAAATCAAGGTTTAAAAGTAGTTTTTTAACAAAACTACAAAAGGCAGATTGCTCCTCGAAATTTCAAAGAAATAAAATGTAAACAAACATGATTTGTTTTCATATTTTCAATAAATAAACTACTTTTCACTCAAAAAATATCGTTCCATATTACTATTTAGAATGGTTCTTAAAGATATTTAGTTTTAGTTTAATCAGAATCTATGCAAAAATGGGAATATTTGTAAAAATTTGATATTTCGGATCGCGAAAGATCGGGTACGGCTTTTTGATGATCGTGAAAAGTTTCGTGAAAGATTTGTTGCCGCTTATTCGTCATTGCAAAATCGACGAAAACGATAAAATCATTTTTTAAACACATGATACTATTTATTTGTAATTGTTATAGCAAAAGATTGGATTTGAATGACTTTATTCCCTCACTTTGGTTCGCGAATAGGACTTTGATAGTTTAATGCCATTGGAACTGATTATTTGATAATACCAAACCGATTAGTTGCTTTACAACAATATAAGTCCGTTTGTCCGTCCTGCATAAGTTTTATGTCTTATGAAAAGTTAAGATTGTCTCATCTGATTTCCAATAATTTTTATGCACAGCCATATCTATAAAACGAAGATCCTTGTTAATTTTTGTAAAAATTGGAAAAAAAAACATTGTTTAAAAAAACACAGGAAAACAACTGTGATAATCCTGACTTGACACAGGCATTTTCCTACGAAAATGGTGAGTTAAACCAGTTTTTTAGCTAAATGGCCACTTGTATGACATTTGTTTAATGTTCTGTTAAATGGTCAGAATTGGTGAGCAACCCAAACAGACATAATTGGTTAGCGTGGCCATAACTGGGATCCAGCAGCAAAAACTGTGTAAACATACATAACAGACCTACAACACAACTGAATTAAACATTCAAATATACAATTAAATCAAACAAAGACGCCAACATAAACAGTTTTAGTAGTTAATAATAGCATAATGACATATACACTTTCCCGATAAAATACAAAATAAGTAAAATATAAATACAAGGGTATACAAAATGAAAACAACACTATAAAAACCTCATGTGTCTGCATCGCATCTCAGGTCCCACCCTCATAAGCAACACTAAAAGCAAAAAACCTGAAAGCGGGATGCACATATGCCGAACCACGTCAAGGGGTCATACGACCAAATGGAATATAAAACTACAAAAACAAATAAAGGTAAAACTGTGAAGTAGAGAAAATTCTACACAGTGACATCACCTAGAATCTATAACTCAAGATCATCCTGTATTATTTTTGAAGTAGACCCTGAGTAATTGAGAAAATTATACTCCATACGCGGATACAGTTGGTAAACGGCTGCTAAGTAAGGTGAGGAAAATTTATAATTTAAAAATTGAAATCAATTCGTTTGTCATAGACTCTGGTATTGAGATGGCAACCGGAGTTTGTCTTAAATGAGACAGAGAACGCTGCATGTGGTGTCTATAACCTCTAGTTCAGGACTATTAATGGGACACAATCAGAAAAGTTTGTAGTGCTAATGGAAAGAACATCTTCAATATACCTTTATGTAAAGTAAAATGATAAAGCTTCTTTGATCTAAGTTAAACCCTTACGAAAACAAAAATGTACACATAAAGGCACTTCCAGGGGAAGACCACCAGATCCCTTCTCGCTTCACTCATTCATGGATGCATTTAGCATTATACATACATAGATATTTACTTTTCGATAATTTACGCTTTAGGAGGTCTTATTATAATGGATGCCTAGTAAGCATTGTTTCTTAAATGAAAACAGGTCTAAATATGGGTCTATATGTATAGTGTGTATATGTCACCAAAAAAATGAAAGCATTAATTTACGTTTTTGGTAAGTAATTACACACTTCAACCAATTACAGGTATATCAATTGGTAAAAGAAATGTTGTTTTCTGGTCATTCAGTCTGGTCACGCCTTATCTTTCATGATCAAAATAATGCGTTGCCTGATCTTTCACGATCAAAATAATGCGTTGCCTGATCTTTCGCGATCAATTTTGATTAAAAATCAACAAAAAATATACTTTTTCAAAAATATTATGAACTTTTTCAAGTAATAACATAATTTCATCTTACTGGACTATTTGACAGACTAAAGATTAAGTTTCAAATATATCATGATATATACATATTTGGAATGTGACCATGTATAGATACAAAACAAGATCTTCTCTTAATGGTTCTCTTAGGATTGTGTGTCGCATTTTGTGTTTTCTTAAAAAAAAGTACTGCATTTTTTTCTATAACGTAGTGCACAATATTATTAAGGAAGTTAATCATTTTGACAGACATATTTTGTTCACCTTTTGAAAATACAGCAGATTTTTCACAGTGTTTGAAGTAGAATTACACTTAATTGCATTCACGATCCGAAACCAGATCTTTTACGATTATTCTTTCAAGATCAATGCATTTGGGCTGTTAGCCTTACAGGAATTTCCATTTACAATACAACAAATTTGTCTCCAAAGAAAGAGTTTGGAGATGTCAATTGTAAGGGTTAGAACTGCTTCTTATCAAACCCTGTCAATAAGGTATTTGATATAAGAAAGTATCTTCAAATAAAAACTAATCATGACAAAGTTGAACAAGAACCAGAGTTTTTATTGTATTAACTATATTATGACAAGATAAGATCTCTTCACTTTTGGAAATAATTTCACCATTGTGTAATTTACATCAAAAAGTCTATCCACCGGCGACCATAGTGAAAGGTGAGACGCATGTGGTGGAGAACTGGTTCCAAACTAATCCTGAAGGGCAGGTTAAAACAAAAGCATTACCAGCAATGTCACATTGAATGAATTTGGTAGCATCTGGATGGGAGAAAAACTGCCTGCTTGTTGAAGATCCTCTACAAGGATTGGCTACACCTGTAACAGAAAATGTAAATGTATATAATGAGAGCATCTTGTACTGCATAGAGAGCTGGCACAGTTTTCATCCATAAAAGTAATAGCCTTGTCCTGACTTTTTTTTATAAGATTTGAGATTTCCCGTTAGGTCTGAAATTAGTTGACATAATATCAAGCAATTGCCAATACTTAAGAGAAGATGTCAAAAAATAAGTAATTTTAAAATGTGACTTGGATGGAGAGTTGTATCATTGGCACTCATACCACATCTTCTTATTTCTAATTAATGACACAAAAAGTGGTTTTAGAGCATTTTGCAAGAAAAAATGAAAGATTCATGGTTACATGATTAGGGAATATAACAATTTGAGCAAATATCTGCAAAAAACAGGTCAATTTGCCATTTTATAATATGATTTACCTCCTAAGCCACCATTTGGATTAGGTGTTGTAACCAAAACCCCACTCTGGAATTGATAAACACATGACAGACGGTTCTCATCCCAAAGTAACTGTGACGGACATGTTAGGACGTTTGCGTTTCCATTGAGATCACATTCAATGAATTGATGGCTATCTGTAGCTACAGAAAAGTAAATTTTGCCGTTGTTGATGTTAGCAGCCGTACAAGGATTTTGCATTCCTGTGTTTGTTGTCTGTAAGGTTGTGGTCTGAAATAGAAAAGCAAGTACTAGTATCTGATCATGCCAAAATTTAATTATGTATACTTCTTTTACATTTGTTCTCAGAAAAACAGTCAACATTCAAAATGTTAACTTACGTACAGAGTTTCTGAAATATGGGATTTAAATATTTTAGCCTATACTTGTTCTGCTTAGTATACCAGAGAGATAAAATTGAGAGTGGAAACGGGGAATATGTCAAAGAAACAACAACTCGACCAAAGAGCAGAAAACAGCCCAAGGCCACTAATGGATTTTCAACACAGCGGGATTTACCAGGAGGCGGGCTTCGGCTGGCCCCTAAACAATAATGTGTTCAGCGAAAATGGACGTCACACTAAACTCCGATACATATAAATAAACCAAAAGACTTTATATGACAATTAAGGTGGACATTCACTTAAATCTAATACAAATTATGAAACTACCGTTCAAAGTTATACAAGGGTTATACATTTAGATGTCTAAAATAAAATCATGGTAAAGGTAGTTGCGACAGTGTTGTTGTTAATTATCTCTCCTATGACTTATTGTCCCCGTTATTTCGTAGATTATATCATCTGCATCTAAAATTAGTCTACTGCTTCATCCAGGCATTAAGATATTTGTTCGGTTTAAAGCTGGAAAATTTCAAAGCGAGGTGAATCGTTATAAAATAAGGAGATGTGGCATGATTCCAATGAGACAACTATCCACCAAATGACGTGGATTTAAGCAACTATAGGTCTCTTTAGATGATATTAGAACAAAATTAATAAGAAAAAAAATGCAAATGATGAAGTTCGACTTAAATAGTTAATTTTACAGGGATGGAATGACAAAACTTGATCTATTCATGATTGTTCAATTAAGTTGTAGAGAGTTTGTAATCGTATATACCTGTGGTTTGATACATGTAGTAGTAGCTTGGTTATAGATCTCACCAGCTGGACACTGAACTACAAACATTCGTCCGAAAACATCACATTGGAGGAATTTTGTTTGGTCTCGTGGATGAGGATAGTATACTCTATTATTAGTATTCCTCCTGCATGGGTCAGCTACATTCTGGTATGAATCTGAAATATAACATAGATGGCCAGAATAAATTTGTTTTTAGAAAAAAGTATCACAATTTGTCATATTAAAGACTTCAATGTATAGATATTTATCTTCCATAATATGACATATTTTTATTAGTAGAAAAAAAATGTTCTTCGCGGAATAAAGTTCACTTTAATTGACAAGACTGTCACGCATGTAACTATTTAACATTCATGGTAAGATATTAGTTTGAAAACATGTTGGGTATATAACAACTGTGGCTCAAAAATAAACTTATTTGTCCAGGGTGGAAATACAAGAGCTGTTATTAGGTTATATTAATTTTAAAGTAACATTGAATGGAGCCAGTCATCAAAATATGATCAAAAGTGAACCATATTTAGAATGATTAGAGGAACGTGCTGAATTTTTCAGCTTAACAGAGTAGAACATCTAAGAGCCATAAAATATTAATTCTACTCACCTACACAGTTTGGCAGCACTTGTCTTTTCTCTAAAGTGAAAAATAAAACCCATTTTGTCAGGAGTGCTTTGATATTATGTTTGTCTGTTACATGTTTGTATTTATTACTTACCAGTCCGATGCGTATTAAAAACTTTACCAGGATTGACTTCATATTAATATATTCCAACTTTGCCTAAACAATGTTTATTTAGGCATTCAAATATAAAATTTACCGGGGTCTCTGTCACGGTTTGGTGTATAACATTTTTGAGTTTTACATCTATGTTGTTCGCAAAAACAGTCATCTTTAATGTTAAATGTTCTATCATGTTTCAGTAGTTTGTAAAATTTTGTAAGCATATGTTGCGGCGGGTTTTGGCGACGATATACCATTTTCCATTACTTTTAGTTGCCTCGGATAAAGCAGGGTCGGACACCTAACAGGGTATGATTTTACTACTATTGTTCGTGTGCTCTTTATTAATGGTAATTAATAGAATATATATGTAGGACTCTAAAGTGCGATGGGGACGCTAAAACGCGATGATCACGCTAAAGTGCGATGGCATACGCTAAAGTGCGATGGTCTGATACGCTAAAGTGCGATGGTCTGTGCTATTAAGTGGAACACGCTAAAGTCCGATGGCTCAATACGCTAAAGTGCGTTTTTCCGCGAAAGTGCGTTTGTTCGCGAAAGTATGGACGTTTGCAACAATACTATCATTATGACGTTTAGCCTTTTGTACAAACAAAAAATGGACGTGCCGTTAAACCAGGATTTGTGTCCAGATGAAGGGTTTATACTTGACAAAAAAAGAAAGAAAAGAGAAACTAATGATCCTAATCGGGAACATTTTTGGTCGGTATTGGAAGAGGTAAATTTGATATGCAAAAACAAATTTGATGAAAATAGCTGGGGTGCTAAAAAAATAAAGGAGGAACTAAACTTACGAATGGGAGATACAAGTGTTAGAAAGTATTTGGCCAACTTTCTGTATGATGACCATACTTGTTCATTGTACCACAGAAGTACAAAGGTAGGAGACAATCATAGAAGAGTCTTATCTAAAGAAGAAATGATAGTGGAAATTAACAACAATCATAAAATTGATCACCGCAAAAGTGACGCTATTTATGAAACATTAAGGAAATCATATTTTCCCGTAGTTCGTGAAAATACTAGATTACTGTTTAAGCAACATGTAAAATGTTCGCAATGCCTTGCAGCGGTTGATTTACCAAAGACACAAATAACTAGAAAACCAATACCAGCTACCTATTCCAATAGTAGGTGGCAAATGGATTTAAAGAAGATGCCTCCATGTAAAGGATATAATTACATATGTAATATTGTTGACTGCTACAGCCGCTTTGCCTTTGGTGGACATCTTAAGCAGAAGACAGCAAAGGAAGTTTCCGAATTGCTCCTAAAATTTATCTATATATTTGGTCCACCTCTGATTCTCCAGACGGATAACGGGAAAGAATTTAACAATGCAGATCTTTGTGCAGTGATAGATTAGTTTAAAACAACAAAAATTAATGGTCGTCCGTACCATCCTCAATCACAAGGTTAGTTAAAAAAAACTGAATTGTACTATAATATTAAATAATAATTTAGTATCACCTATTCATTACAATAGAAAAAGCAATAGAAATATATATTGCCTTTACATTATGTCCAGGTTTACATCTTTAACAGGCTTTTTTTTTTTTTTTTAACTTTTTTATGAATATTTAAATGGGGACGGGACGCTAAAACGTTATTTTGTAAAAATTTTTATACCTTTAATGTAGACAAACGGTATACCTATAAAATAATAAACTAAACTATTATCTTCAAAATGCTATATTCATTAAATATAGAATTTAAAACAATGTTATAACACTTTTTTACGCCATAATTTCAGGACGCGTGGAAAGATTTAATAGGACAGTTGTTGCATACTTTAGAGCCCAATTTGTTGACACAAGAGATTGGCAGAGTTTACTTGGAGAGTTTTATTACAAATATAACAACAGAGTGAACAAATCTACTAGACCAATGACACCCCATCAAAGATTTTTCAAGAGACCAAACTTTTCAATGGCATTAGAAGAACAGGTAAATTATATAAACTTTTTTAATTATAAATAAGAAAATGAGGTATCATTGCAAATAGGACAATATTCAATTTAAACACAAATCACATATATAAAAACAAAAAAAATAGGTTGCAATACGATGTTTGATAATGATAAAACCCCACACTGAAAAGTACAGTTTAAAAGATCATCTTATAAACACAATTTTATACACGAATCCAACGGTTATATTTAAGAATAAAACATTACACCAAGTTTAAAGTTTGTGTTTATTATAAAATATAAGTAAATAGTTTTATTATTTCTGGTAATTTCTTCAAGTTAACACAGTGAAAAATGATGTTTGCATGTTGAACGTACAGTGCCAAATATTACATGCATATACTGGACAATAACACTCAACCTTTTGTTTATTTATACTTGAATAAATTTTTTTATTGTACTGTTTATGTTTAGGTTGCAAAGTGTAATCTTAACTAAAGAGGAAAAAGAATTTCTAGAGATGGCTCACGTGGATGTAGAGGAAGATGATGACGACAACAATAACTTGACATTAAATGAAAACTTAAAATCAGAGAAAATTAATGGAATTACTGATGCAGAACCCGGGGTTGTTAATCAGGTATTAAAATAGTTGCTTGTTTATATAA
The DNA here is from genome assembly GCF_021869535.1 of Mytilus californianus. Classification (NCBI taxonomy): domain Eukaryota; kingdom Metazoa; phylum Mollusca; class Bivalvia; order Mytilida; family Mytilidae; genus Mytilus; species Mytilus californianus. The sequence goes on from NW_026262581.1 coordinate 5,208,927, forward strand.
AATAAATTAAAAATAATGGAACTTGTAAAACAAAATATTTCACTAAAGTGGGTTGTCAATTGCACACAAGTCGTAAATAAGATTTTAAATATATCTTTTACTTGTTAGCTTATATTGTACCAGTGTATTATAAAGATTTCACATGAAAAATGTCTTTGTAGAAAAATAATGAAGACCAGCAGTCTGAGATGATAGATAATAAATTAACCACTGATTCTGCAACAATTGGTGCATTAAGTACAAATTCTGAGGTGAGTGCGAAAACCTTGTTCTATTTAAAAGCGCATTAATGTTATAATTTTTTCTATTAAACAACAAATTAAAACATTGCATAACATAAATTTATATGTTTAAAATAAGTTAAAATTCCTTCTTGTTACAATACTTGATTTACAAAACATTTTAATTGCATAATTATAGATTAACAGTGAAAGTGTGCATAAAAAAGCTCAAGAAATTGCCAGAATGGATGCAGAAAATGATTATCAGGAATTTGTTGAGTCGTTGTGGAACACGAATTACCAACATGATCAATGAAAGTGAATCGGTATGTTACATAACTGTTTATTTTAACTGTTTTCAAATTAAGTCATTTCATATAATTATAACTTAATTGTAATAAGGTTAAAAAAATTGTAATGGAAGATAAAGTACTTGGAATTTGCTTACATAGTACTTGTTTGTGAATGATTATTTGTTTTCTTTACATTTCAGGTTATAACAGGAAATGAAACTATAACTAGCAATGTGCATTATATGCAGCCCGAAAATGGCGTTGAAAATGTCGAGGTAAGTATTGCTAAGATGTTTTGATCACTATTAAACGTTTAGATTGGGTAATTGGATTACATCCGATTTTTTAATTCTGAAAAAAAGTTCAATTGGTCACAAAATTTTGTAAATCTTATTATACTTTTAAAATTAATACCCTATTTAAAAATACAAATATTTCTGTCGTTTTAGGTAAATTATACCCTACAGACTTCTAACAGATCGAATGAAATGATACCGTCACAACAGCAGCTCCAAATGTCTCAGCCACTGCAAGATATCACAAATTCACAAATGATGCGCAATACAAGTTTACATCAAGTACGTAAATTTTATAACTTTTAAAAAAGTAGCTCTTAAAAATACAGCCTAAACACTATCAATTTCAATGGTATTTTTAAACGAAATTTATTTCTATTTTACTGCATGGTGTGTGTTAATGTATTACGAGTAATTATTCAAACACTTCATACAAATGTAAATAACTATTTATTCATGCGTACTAAGCGTTGTAAATAAGCAGCTATACTTACTTAATAATTAATTTTGTTTTAAAAAGTTAGAATACAAAAATGAGAAGATGTAGTTTGATATCCAATGAGACAACTCACCACTAAAGACCAAATGATATAGAAGTTTAGAGCTATTGGTCATAGTTCGGCCTTTAGAAATGAGCAAAACCTATACAACATTGTCAGCTATAAAATGTCTCGTAAAACCAATGTAAAACAAACCAAAGGAAAACACCAACAGCGTAGTTTGTGTACAAAATGTTATGTACGCTTAAAAATTATAGAATATTATTAAACCATTTCTTATTTGCTTTCAGTCAGAAGTTAGCCCATATTATAAAGACCTGTATGCAAGGAGATTCATACAACATACTGATTCTGGTATGCCAGGCTTTAAACGCCGTCACTTGGAAACCGAAATCTATATGTCTGAAGTAAGAAACTTATTTATTGTGACAAAATATAAATAATAATCAAGGTGAACGAATAGAGTGTAATCTATTATTTGTTGGTTACGTACTATTGAATGCTAAATCAAAGTATTATGACACTTTTAAGCAAAAAAAACATAATATTTGCATTAATAGCGAAATTTTTATATTTTAATTAGGGACTTTGTTTAATTCATAATCACTTGAACAATTTTTTTAATGATTGTTTCAATTTGTTACATTTGTTATTTTCATGCTTTGATTTAATGTTATATTTTATTGTAACTTTATTTTTACACTTTTCAGAATCGTGAAGAATGGGACAGTAGCATGTATCCGGAGGAGTTGTTCCCCAAAAAAGTATCCAAAATTACAGAAATGCAAACCTTTCATCCTGCAGTTAATGAAATTATTGACTTTAAACCAAATTCAGCTCTATCAGCGGGAACAAAGTTTTTCTTTCAGGATATTGGAAGAAAGGACTTGTTATAAACATTGAAAATGACGACAGTAAGGGGAAGGTATATACCTTAAAAGAGCTTGAAAATGGCAAAAATCATCAAGTTTCTAAATATCTAATTCGTCCAAATTTGATTTAGACAATTATTTTATGAATTCCATGTCATTTAGTTGGGTCAAATAAAGTCTACTTTTTACTTTGTAATTGAATTATTTTATAAAATATTTTTTACAATAGGTTTTATTATACAGATATCAGAAGATGTGGCATGAGTGCCAATGAGACAACTCTCCATCCAAGTCACAATTTGTAAAAGTAAAAGTAAAAGTATGTTTGTTAAAGAGATTCATATTCGCCAATAAGACAGCAACTTAAAAACTAGAGATGTATTATCATAATATGATTGCCAATGAGACGAGTCTGTGAAAGAGACGAATACTGGTCATCAAGACAGTAACGAAACGACCAGAGATTAGTATCATACTATGATTGCCAATGAGACAATCTCTATCCAAGGCTAAATGTCATTAATTCTAATTAACTATAGGTTACCGTATGGCTAACCCCGCAGATATTAATCTATAAGTTAACGCCCAAATGGTATTAAACGACAATTGAAACGGACTGATTTATATACAAAACAAAAAACAAAAACAAATGCGGTGTACTTGTCAACGAAACAACTATACACTTAAGACCAAATTTCGTTGGTGTATGCACCTAATTACATTATGACCTTCAACGTGGAGCATTAAATAAGGCTATATAGGACAACACAATAACTAGTGTAAAACAATTCAAAAGACGGCATGATTCATAAATAATACAATAAAAGAAAAACTATTATAAACACATAAAAAACAAAAACCATTGCATTAACCCCATTACCGTTTCACCATTGGATTAATGGTGTGTTATACAAACGCACTTTATCGTGTCATATACCATCGTACTGTTTCATGCAATACCATCGCACTTCAGCGTGTTATACCATCACACTTTAGCTTGTCAAATACGATCGCATTTTAGCTTGCCGGACCATCGCACTTTAGCGTGTTATACCATCGCACTTTAGCGTGTCTTATACAATCGCACTTTAGCGTGTCATACCATCGCACTTTAGCGTGTCATCTATTTGCACTAAAATTAACAAACAACCATCGTACTTTAGCGTCTAACACCATCGCACTTTAGCGTAGACCATCGCACTTTAGCGTGACAATCGCACTTTAGAGTACCATCGCACTTTAGAGTCCTACATATATAGCAAAACATAAGAAGTTAATGCTTTTATGATTTTCAAATTTTCGAAAAGAAAAAACTTATACTTTTGAGTAGTCATTTTGATAAAAAAAAAAAAATACAGATAGCTATTTAGCACCATTTTGTGTTCTTTTTCATCTTTTGAAATAAGTTAGTTGGAAATCCTTAATTTTTACCGTAAATTGTTTATTAAGCTTTGCCTCGATTTCCAAGGCCAAATAACAGGAACTTTGTATATCGGAGATCGCTGTTCAATAGCATAAGTCAGACTGCTTTAGTAATAAAGAAATTGGAAATGAGGTATAATCCATTTGACAACAGTAATATGTTTATTACGAAAATGTTAACGATAAACATTTTACTGCGTGTGACCACGTGTAGCTCAAAAATACGATCCGGTCGTATGACGAAAAATTTAAAGTAAAAAAAAGATTGATTATCAAAATGTGAATCACTGCTGTGTCGAATATACAAGGATTTCATGTTGCAGAGCAGGACTACACTCGTTTAGAACCGTATGTTAAGTTCTAGATGCCTTTTTTTTGTCTTGGGTTGCTGTCTCACTTCCGTACACCTCCGTCTCCTTTTATTCACATCGTTTTGACACGAAGTCACCATTCCAATCATTTGATAAGCCGAGTTCTCTTTTGAGCGATCGACAAGTGCAAGTGTATGTTGAACCCAGCCAAATGTGCCCAGTACACATAATAAGTATTTCATAGTTAGTCCTGCACAAAAATGAAGTAGATTAAGTGTTTTGCTCTGAATTTAGAATTCTTCAGTAAATGTCTCGCAAAACAATTTCCTAAAAACTTACCCCGTTTATTTTCAGATGGTGCTGCAAAAGCTACTCCGACAAAGAGAACTATAACCAAGTACTTCATGTTTGTGCCTGTATCAGTCCTACAGATGTGCTGGTGGTAGATTGTTCTTTACTTATATAGGACATACATAGCAGGGTGTACAGACATTGTGTACAACAGTCAATATTGCGTCACAAGGTTTATCCGGGTTTATCATCAAACGCATTAAGGTACATAGCAGTGTTTCCTTGTAACTTCAGAGGACAGTTTGCCCATTTTTATTTACATTAAATCATAAACATCGATTTTGAAAGACTACATCCCATTTGTTTGGGTTTATTCAAGATCTGTCGGCTTATAACCTTCTAACAAACAACATAATCAAGCATCATGTACAGGGTTTCATTAAAAGAAGACTGAATAGACGGTAATAATTTTAAAACGGATTCAAAAGCATGATACTATTTGGTCTTAAAAAGACGCACCAACAGTTAGTGTTTAAGTATCAAATTTTTCGTTGTATCACGAAAAAGTACATTTTTATAGCAACAGATTAATGTAGGACGAGAGTCTGACCTCTGGGGACAGTTTTGTTAGTGTAAAGCGATATAACAACTTACCTCGGCATTCAGTTAGGTCATAGATCCAAAATTGAAGTACAATGTATCTCTTTATTGTTTGATAAGAACCAATTTAGGATGCAATAACGAAAAAGTATACACTCATATATCTAGACTAAAGAACAGTAGCTGATGAGAGCTTTACAAGCTCAATATATGACAAGTTTTCTAGCTACACATTTTGCTCTTTTGTGGGGCGTAAATTATCAACAATTAATTTTGATGTTCTAGTGTATTAGACAATAATTACACAACCTAGATGTTTTTAGGGGCTTGAATTATCAACAGTTAATTATGATGTTCTAGTGTATTAGACAATAATTACACAACCTAGATGTTTTTAGGGGCGTGATTTATCAACAATTATTTATGATGTTCTAGTGTATTAGACAATAATTACACAACCTAGATGTTTTTAAGGGCGTGAATTATCAACAATTAATTATGATGTTCTAGTATCTTAGACAATAATTACACAACCTTGATGTTTTTAGGGGCGTGAATTATCAACAATTAATTATGATGTTCTAGTGTATTAGACAATAATTACACAACCTAGATGTTTTTAGGGGCGTGATTTATCAACAATTATTTATGATGTTCTAGTGTATTAGACAATAATTACACAACCTAGATGTTTTTAGGGGCGTGAATTATCAACAATTAATAATAATGTTCTAGTGTATTAGACAATTATTACACAACCTAGATGTTTCATAAGATTCCGTAATTATGATTGACGGACAACAATCCTGAGACTTTCACTAATTATGTTATTTCCCGATAAAAAGAAATTTCTATTATTGCACGTGCTCTCCGTGACAACGTCACAACCAAACGAAAAAACGTAATTTCATGACTACTAATTTGAAACATGTAAGTAGAATTGACTGTCTTTTTGTAATATTGTAGTGTTGTGAAGGCCTTGATCGTGCGCACATTTTAAGTGTGAAGCACGGAACCGCTTCATACAAAGTTTGTTTCGGTCAGTCAACTCTTTAACCAATGTGTCTAAACTACCCCGGCAAAAAATGTTTGGACTCAATAGTATCTAATATCCGTTCGATGACGGACCATCAACAGAAGGAGAAAGGTAGGATTTCTGTTTATCTATTTGTTATTTTTATGATAATGATGAATATAAATACACATATAACTATTTTCGATTGTAAGATGTAATATTTTCTACAACGTTTCTAGATTAACGGAGAAATAAGTAAAAAGGCACGTCAAAATGATGAATTAAGTGAACCTTGCCTCGAATTTGATAATTTCTCGTTAAATTGTGCACATTGTACGGAAAGGAAGATATTAACATGGAGATTGCAAGATTAGTCACTTTCAGCACCTCAGTATTTGTATTAATGTGTATGAAACGAAAGAAATGGGTAATGTCAAAATTGAAGGACCCGGTTTTGTCAATGTGTACGACCCGGTTTCGTCCTAAAATTTTACAAAGCAGGACCCGGTTTTATCATAGAAAATAATGCACAATCGTATAACGTAAATTAAAACCCGTCGTTTTACAGGAGTTTGAAGGCCAGTTTCTTTCAGAGGACAACATTTATTTGAATCCGTAAACGCTTGAATTCTTGCTTTAATGGGAAAAAACTATTTTTAATTTTGCTTTGTATAGAAACGTATCCTTTTACGGCGAGATATAAAGAAATGAAGGTTATAACGCAATTTGAAGTTTAAGCTCTCTGTATTTTCACCTCCATTTTGAAAATTGCCCCTATTCAATATGGCTGCAATAACCATGAGAGGGCCTATCTCGCTGAATAGACCTTATCGCTTTATGGGAATCTGTGACGCTTGAAATATCAATGTATTGCAACAATATATTTCCATTGTGGAGTTTGACATTTTCTCTTGTGACATAAACATTTTACTGGAACTTCTTTGATAGCGGACAAATAGTGTTACTTCGGGGTATCCAATGGGTCTTCAACACAGCGAGAAAATCCCGCACCCGGAGGCGGGCTTCAGCTGACCCCTAAACAATAATGTATAATAGTTCAGCGAATATGGACATCACGCTAAACTCCGAAACATATAAATGAATGAGGCGTGGTTAAATATGTTTTGTGAGATCTCAACTATCCCCCTATATCTCTAGCCATTGTGGAATAAACAAACAGTCAGAGTAAAATTCAGTTTAAAAGAAGTCCGAGTCCGATGTTAGAATAGGTAACAGAAGAAACTAAGCAAAATGACAATATTAAACATACATCGACAAAGGACTACTAGCAGTTACTGACATGCCAGCTCCACGCCTTAATTAAGCTGACTGAAAGATTATGTCTTCGTCGTATGAAAATCAAGCACAATCCCTCCCGTTAGCGGTTTAGTATTATACCATAATAAAATATACGATATAAGAACATAACCCGTATCTTGCCAACAACTGGTTTTAGATTAAATGAGTTTATTTATCATGCAAAGACCCTATGAGTGAATCGATATCAATTCCAAAAAATGCCATCTTTATAATAACCTGACAACAGTATCGTAACTATATCCCTTCTGAATAAGTCTGTTTAAAAGTTTGGTTTTTTATGAATTTTCATGCAGCGCAAAGGATCGCAATAATTATGCGTTTAAATCTGTTAACCCCTCCTTGTAGTTATTATACTAACTTAAGTATAAATAAGTAAAATAGTCTCAGGCCATCCAGAAAATGCAATGATTATTTCATTAATAATTTTATAGATAAACGGTACTTTTATCTCTCCAATGTGTAATGATCAAAGTACATTGACTTTTTTGGTCAATAAAGGTGGCGTACGCCCTCTACGCCCCCGGATCCGCCACTGATATATAACTATATCGTATATCATCTTAAAATTTTATAAGAAACGAGAAAACAGAGACAGATGAGTTTTCATGAATAAGCTCATATATTAAATGTCTTTCAACGGACAATGTTCAGATCCGTGTTAACGTTTCTTTTCATAAATTTGTGGTTTTAAAACGAAACAAAATCGGGTCATATGCAAAGACAAAACCGGGTCCTTATGTAGTAAACAACTTTGACAAAACCGGGTCCTTCCAGTTTACATGACTCATTTCTTTTGTTCCATGCACATACATACACACATTAAGATGCTCAAAGTGACAAGTCTTGCAATCTCCATGTTAATATCTTTCTTTCCGTACCTTACTCTCTGTACAATGTGCACAATTTGACGAGAAATTAAACAATTTCGAGGCAAGGTTCACTCAATTCATCATTTTGGCGTGCCTTTTTACTTATTTCTCCGTTAATCCAAAACGGTTGTAGAAAATATTACATCTCACAATCGAAAATAGTTATATGTGTATTTACACTCTTCAATATCATAAAAATAACAAATAAATAAACAGAAATCCTACCTTTTCTCTGTTTGTTGATAGTCCATCACCGTACCGAATATTAGATATAATTGAGTCCAAACATTTCTTGCCGGGGTAGTTTAGACACAGTGTTAACATTCTTACAAAAAAAAGAAACATTAAATTCTTACAAAGTGGTAGAACTTGGACAAAATTTTCCAGAATTTAGCCAAAGATAGGTACATGCAGTTAATTTGAATTTGTATAGAACATTTCACCGCTTCAAGCACATCTCGGCATCACAAAGAAGATCTTATACTATTCATTTGATCAGAAACTGTTTACCCTAAATAGTTCTTTAGTTACGAAAGCAATAGTGTACATGCAATTGCAGACAATTAACCTCACAACAGAAAACCAATCCATAACACTGTTCCCATAAAGTAAGATCAGCGCAATAAAACAAGATCCAGTGCAAGCTTTGAAACACCTGTTTACTGTAATCATGATTTCATTTTTTTATAAATGTCATTATAATTTACGTCATATGCCAATTTCATTAACCGAATTCGCATTTTTTTATGGAAAACAAGAGGTGGTTAACCAATAGAACAAAGACATACATGTAGTCGAAGGATAAACAAAATGACAATCACGACCACATGTATGGCCGTACGATGACCGGTACTTGTTCACAACATAGTCGTATGATCTTTGGTGGGTAGTTGTTTCATCGGCTGTGCGATGACCCGTAAAGTGGGAAATCTAGTGAACGAAAAAAAAAAAAAAAAGAAAATTCACTCTTCTTATGATAAAGTCGAGAAAGTCAATAATAAAACAATGCCAGTGACGATACTGATCAAAAGTGATATCAAAAGTGTATCTAAATAATAATTGTACATTTTAAGGAAATTATTTGTTAATTAATGGGACATTAGCTACGAGATATATAAAAAAATAGAATATGATTTTTTTTATTCAATCATTAATGAAAGTGAAATGGTGAAATAATAATTCGCTTTTAACAGCCAGTTTGGTTCAGTTTTGTCAAAATAAGCAAAGAAACATCGCTAATGAATTATTCACTTGCAAGTGATTAATTCGACCTCATTGAATCCGTATTCTTGTGAACTTTAATTGATCCCCATAGCTAGAGAACTAGGCATGTTCAGTTATTAAATGGAAACGAATGTAAACATTGGAAGTGAAACAAGGGTAAACCATTTGGTTGACTGATTCCTATCTAGAAAAAAACCTTATTCTTAAACAGGTGAAAACGATTATTAACATATTTTTTAATGTATAATATGAAATCAAACAGACCTAGAAAAATCCAATTGCACGAGTTCGCAATCTATTTTTATCTATGTTTATGTTTATATCGGGTTATATGACCGTCAGCAGTCTTCGGAGGTCACCTCCATGATTAATGAGATGGCGTCTACACTAAAATACACACGAAATGCTGATACATACTATCGAGTCTATGCATCGTAAGTTGTTTATTTTAGACTTTTTTTATAATTTGGATAAAAAATTATGCGTTTTAGTATGTTATAGGTCGAATGTAAGAATTTGAGTCAAATCGGTGAACATGAATTTTACATCTAATGCCCCTTTATAAACTGTGTTATTAGAAATATATATGCAAATACACGATGTTTTATGTTCGGTATTTATCGAGAAATTGCATAATAAGCTTGTGAAACTGAAATCTAAAAAAAATCTAATCTTTGCTGCATATTGAAAATTGGAAAAAATCATGTACATACAAAATATAAAAATCTTTCGTGTCACCATTTTTCGAAGTGTTCCACAAAGTCCTTAGCATTTTACGATTCCCCAAAATATACTCATTTTTCAAATCTAAGTTTTCGAGTACACCGGTCTTTTGTCACATATACATTCACTATAGAAATATTGTATTTTCGTGAATATAACAATTTAAAATTCTGTCTGTGCAGGTTAAAAAATTAAAGATAACTATTCTTATAAAGTAGGTATCTTTCTACTAATTTTTATACAATACGTCTCGATTTTTGTACATGTACTTGAGGTCTTCTCAATCTATTCACATTCAATGTCTACATCGGGATAAGGTCCGTTTGAATTTGCTTAGTTACTTAATTTCAAAAGTGCTAATCTTTGCTGCATATCTATCGATTCTTTTTGGAATTTTTTCTCTAACTTTTTGAATTCATAATTGATAGCGTCCTTGCTTAAACGGGACAAACATTGAGAAAATCTAGTTTTCAGTGTTTACAAAGGAGGTAATATTTTGTCACTGATTTCCCACTGCTGTAGTGGTCACAGTTTTTTGGTCTTTTAGTCTTTGATGGATAGTCTCATTGCCATCATATCACATCTTATTTTGATATATTGAGGTATGCAAGTCTGACTCATGTTCCTAAAATCATTTCATTATCTTCAACGATAAATACACATAGCTGGTTGCAGCAGTTTCAAAATAGCAGGAGAAATAATATATGTCCAAATACGTAGGCAAAGTTTCATTAGCTGAATTTGGTTAATCTTTTTAGGTCCCTTTTGGTCATATATATAGCTTTCAATGTTTCTACGTATTTTAATACATTCCCTTGTTTCAAATATTTGGGTTAAAGCGTTCCTGATGAAGGAACATCCCGAAAAACGCTTCGAGAACGCACGAGATTTACAAAGTATTATTTTAATTTTCTAAATATTAACGTTAATTTGTTTTAGTGAAATTGTTAAATAATGAAGCAGTATTTTGTTAACAATTTATTCAAGATTAAGGGGTGTACAATTCTGCAGACAATCATTTGCAAAGGTTGAAGTTTTCATTTTTTTCTTTCTGTGACTTGACGGTAAATTTTGCAGTCTTGTTTTCGTTTTTAGATAGATCGCTTCACCATATTTCATTTTGTAGCATGATATTACCAAACTGATTATGCAATTGGTATAAATAAATTTCCTAACTGCGGATCCAGAATTTTAAAAAAAGTGGGGGAGGGGAGTATTTGCAAAATAGGCAACGTTCTATTGGAGTTTGGCATGTTAAAAGTCTATTCATTTACCATATATGTAGCTCTATTAAGGGGGACCGGCCCCCCTGCTCCCCCTAAATCCGCCTCTGCAACTGTTCATTTCATTCTCCCGTAAGACAGAAGTGTTAGTATGGCGTGTACAAAGCGCAGCTGTTGGCTCTTTTTTCAATCATAAGTGATTGGCTGAATATTATATTACCAGTTTTAATCAGATAAGGTGTCACTGTGTTAAACAAGTATTCATTTTTGTGTCGTTTTCTCATTTACATATACCCGCAGGCACTTTTATTCATAACTAGGTGAAAGTATCAAGAAATGTTGATATCATATTAATATGAATCTCACCCTTCATTTGACTAATTATTGAACGATCACTTCTGTGTTGACATGAATTATCAGACATTGATATGGTCATAATTATAAATTAACTGTTTACGAAAAATTCTCTGAAACTGACATTATCAAGATGCTTAATTTCTTGATTGGCCACATATTTGTTACGTTTGGAGAGCGTGTTTTTCAACAAGCAATCGGCATTCCAATGGGAGCCGTAATTGTTCTCCTCTTCTTGTCGACTTGTTTCTTTATTCATATGAGGCTGGCTTCATACAGGAGCTTCTTAGGAAGAATTTAAAAAAGCTAGCATTATCATTTAACTTCACTCTCCGCTATATAGATGATGTGACTATGTTGAACGCATCTATCCCATCGAACTTGAGATAAATGATACAAACAGATACAGTTAAGTCTGCCTCATATGTCGACTTACATCTAGATATTGATAATGAGGGTCGGTTGACAACAAGATTTTACGACAAAAAGAGATGATTTCAGCTTCCCAATTGTGAACTTTCCATTTCTATGTAGCTACATTCCAACAGCGCCTGTATATGGAGTATAAATCTCCCGGTAGGTACGATATTCCAGGGCTTGCATCTCCTATCATGATTTCTTTGACAGAGGGTTGCTGCTCACAAAGAAGCTAAGAAACTCAGAGTTACAAGTGGTAAAGTTTAAATCATCCCTTCGTAAATTGTACGGACACCATCACGAGAGTTTGTTGACCGTTATGGAATATCTGTTTCACAGATGACGACGGATTTGTTCCAATTGTCGTAACCACAATCTCGTCCTCTTTCCCACGAATGTGACCTACCAAATTATACTAACACCGGGTCTGTACTTACATGAGCAACATGACAGGTGACACATGTGGAGCAGAGATCACCCTCGGTTTTAAGGTGTAATTCGTAATGTTCAGTCTTTAGTTTTCTATGTTGTGTTTTGTATACTATTGTTTGTGTTTTTGGTCCTTTTCGTTTTTTGCCATGGCGTTGACTGTTTATTTTCGACTTATGAGTTTGAATTTTCCTTAGGTATCTTTCGCCTCTCTTTTACAAAACTATGCATTTTATGTTGTGTCTGTAATCAATTTGTTATAAATAAGCCATTGGTTTTATATATTTCTTTTCGTTTGACTATAGGATAAGTATTAGCTACAGAACCGAGGTAACTATAAAACAGGCTGGTAACAACCGTTGCCGTATAGTTTTTCTGCACGAGTAGTCAGTCAAGTCCGGGGCAATAGCCGATGACCTTGACCTGACTACACGTGCAGAAAACTATACAGCTGGTTGTTACCGTCCCGTTTATGTTGTTACTTTTGTTTTGTGTCTGACTTGTACGACGTTTTTAATTAGAAAGTAACATACCGGTTTATGTACCATGATGTTTGGAGATATTTAGTCTCTAATAAATTAGGGATTTTGCGTTAACACTAGCGCCTCTCAATTATATTAGCTGTGTGCGAGTAAAATTATTGCTTATTCCTTTGATACATATCATTGAAGTAGGAGTAGATTGAAAAGTTGAGAAAGGGGGTGGGACTTAAAAAGTAAACAACAAAATAAACAACAAAAATATAAATACCAGATTAAAGACATTTAAAAATTCAACGACGTATGCAAATTAAATAAGAAAGAGTAATCAGACACAGGGTATATAAAGTGCGAATCCAGTTAGTTCATTTTCACTGTCGTATGCGAGTATGTCTATTGTAGAATAAAGGATGATGAGAAAAACTGCGTTTGTTTACATTTTGAAAATACAAAATAATTGATTTGAATGTATGTTTTAACACAATTTCATTAGAATATAACTTTTTAATGTATAATAACAGGATTAAAGTCCCAAAAAGTGTAATTAAAGCAGCTGAATCCATAATATTGTTTACTGAATGCGATTCATTTTAACTATATATGCGATGCATTATTACTGTAAGTGCGTTCATTTCTGATGTGGAAAGTTTGGAGGTGCGATGAATTTTCATTGTTGTTTTATATAATTCGACATGCAACAACTGAAAATAGTCTTTAAATTACTTTGATATTGATGATATGTACAATTTGAAATGCAAGCTAGTCGCAGATGCTTACTTGAATATACAAGGGTATAACCAACGTATGGTTGATTCCGGACGTTGTGCGTTGTGCGTTGTGAACCGTTCGTCGATTTCTTTATCTGTACGTTCGTTGCGTGTTTTCGTCATAGTTCTGTACAGTGCGTTAGTAAAACATCGAGAACGTAATTAGCTGTTTCTATTGAAATGCCTATCTTTTATTTTCTGTTAGCAAACATTTCCAACTGCTAAAACTAAGACATTATGTACAGTGTATTCGTCACTTATAATGTTTTGCTATATTAAATGTTGTGTATTTTCCTGGAGTTTATAGGTTAATATATTGCCCTTCAACTGTGTTCCGTCTGTACTTTAAAGTGAGGGATATTGTTTGACCTCTTTCGAATTATGAAACAATTGACATTTAATAACTATTCTTTCCACTAATTGATCTATGAACATAAGCAATGTAGCATTAAATTTTGCAAATAAATTAAACTAATAGACATTTTATGGATCAATATAACACATTTATTCAACGTTTACAAATAATTGAATACAGTATACTAGTATGTAAAAACGTACCACACATTTTAAAAATAATTTTAGTTGGTCTAATTTCTTTAATTCATTTTCTACCAGATATTTTGTTCAAAAAATGTATTTCAGTCAATATTTATGCAAGTCAAGAGCTTCACAGTTTCAACGCCTCGGTGGTCTCGTGGTAGCGTGTTCGCCTCGAGTGCGGGAGGTCTTGGGTTCGAACCCCGGCCATTCAAACTAAAGACTTTAAAATTGGTATTTGCTGCTTCCCCGCCAAGCACGCGGCATCAAGGAGTAAGAGCAAAGACTAGACGGCTTGGAGTCAGAATAATGTGTCCGGGTGACATGTCTTCCTGCGGACTGTTGTGAACCTTGTGAACCAGCACGTTAAAAATCAGGCTTAGCGTGTCGGTCAAGTACAAAGCAGGCTTAATATTCATATTACATTAACATGTTATCGTCCTGAATATGCATATTAATTTGCCGCTGGACGTTAAGCAGTCATCCATCATCATCATCATCATCACAGTTTCATATGTATACATACTTTAAGTTTCTAACAACGTTATGTCATGTAACTAAACTATAAACGTTAAAGGATAGATCAAAACTGATATTTTCGATGATTTATGCATTTTTTAAAACTAAAAAATGAAGAAAAACACTTTCGCTAAAACCTATAGTATTTGATAGAAAATCAAGCGTATATTGTTTTTCATAAGAAAAAAAACCTTCAATTTTGTTTATCGATGTCCTTCGTTGTAAAGTTTAAAAAAGAGCATTAGAAATATGCAATGTTGTATCAAAATTGCTGTCGTCATCAATGGAGAGTACTGAATATCATTTTGATTTTATGAAAAAAATTGTTGAAAAATCTTAAGTAACTTACGCATAATAATTTGTATTCAAATTTAACTTCATTTCATTAATATGCACATATTGATAAATTCAGGAGGAATTTGTCATACCCCTTTGAATAGTCTCAGGCTAAGCTTTGTACTGGATTACTATTTAGAGACAGTACTCAAATTCAACGCTGCGTTCTTAACCGCAAAAACACGAACACTTTCCCTAAATTTGCGTACACTGAAAATGTAAATGAAGGGGTCACATACTGGATTCAATAACAAGAGACTATTGACTATAGTGGCGATAGTAGGCGTAACCATGTTTGAGACTGGATAGTTTTGTATATACAATCCATAAACTGTTCTGGGAAGTATTGCACAAACAGAAACGGCGATGATACAACTTAATGTTATCACATTGCTACGCATCTTTTGGACAGCTTTTTTCTTTTTCTCTATTTGTAATTCAGTAAAACCACCAATGGTAAATACCTTGCTTTTACGTTTGACTATTCTAACTATTATCGTCATATAACATCCAGCAATTAGAAATACTAACAAAACTTTCGGTATTGCATTAAAATGAAAAAATCCTTTCTGAAACGTGTATGCTATGTCGCATCCTTTTGGTGGACCCAAATTTGTTGGACCCAAATTCTTTTCTGCAAAAATATCTAGTAAACATCGAATCAAAACATATAAATGAATGATTAGAAATCCAACTCCTACAGCAACGTTACTGGTAAGTCGTCTTAAAATTAAACTTGAAACTGTAAATGTTGCATTAAATCGTTCAAAGCATATAAATAGAGTTTGCAAAAGTGAAAATGTGACTGTCCCCGATGCCAAGTTATACAGAATGATGCATTGGGTATGGTAGCTATCCCGGTTACTTTTAGTTAATATTCCTCTGACTACTGCTTGCCAAATCGTTTCGATCATCATAACCGCATCGCTTATACTCAGAAATAAAGCTAAAGATAAAAATCTACTTGCTGACCAGTTCTTAGTTTTTACCACAATTCCTATTACACAAATATGCACAACAAACAGTAGAGAACAAATCGTTACAACAACAAAGTTCGATATATTCATTCCGATAGCGATTTTAAAAAGGACCAAATACAATTGTATAATGTTATCTAAATCTTAGAACTTCACTATATTATAGATATATCAGACATTGTCAATCTGCTGAAATAACATGACTTGTAAATTATGAAATAATCAAAAACTTTCACGTTTATATAGGAAATTTTTACCTATACAATTATTGTTCGTATATTAAAAAAAATCAGGATTAGTTTCCACGGTAATGTAGCTGAGGGTGTCTTTACGTCATGCAAACAGTCCATCGACTCTTAATCAAGAAACAAGCCTGTCAAATGATTACAGGTATTCAAAGCGCATGTATGATTGATTTAAGCCATTTCAATTTATATTTTATAGTGTGTCTTTCTATGTTGTGATGTTACACTATTGTTTCAGGTTAGGGTGAAGGTTGGCGCCTATTAAAACGTTTAAACCCGCTGCATTTGTTTGCAACTGTCCTAAGTCAGGAACCTGATGTTCAGTGGTTGTCGTTTGTTGATGTGATTCATAAGTGTTTCTCGTTTTTCGTTTTTATATAGATTAGACCGTTGGTTTTCCTGTTTGAATGGTTTTACACTAGTCATAAGACGGTATGGTTTGAGTACTCACAATATAGTTTCCTAAACTCCGTCAAAATATAATAAAACTCGCAAAAAGTTGATTTTTGTTCCTTGTTCACGTGCGCGTCAGACGACTCTACTGATATTTAGTTCGTGGCTTGTTTATTCTAGCCGCGTGTAGCTTAGTTTGGATGATAGTCCATCGTTGGCAAAGGTTGACTTCTCGACTTACGTTACTATTCATCCACATGTGTCATTTTACTGTAACTGTAAATGTTACAGTATTGTCTTGTAACATAATTTTCAATCTGTTAGATCTGCAAATTTTTGCCTTTCCCTCATTGTAATTGTAATCCATGCTGTTGTGACATCATGGCAATTTCCCTGCGCTGTCCAACGCCATAGGCCACTCACACCAACAAGACTTTAAAGAAATACCTATTCGTTAGTTGAGTGATGCCTTACGTCGTCGGCTTCATCTATGTACAGTACATGATGTTACTTCGTCTGTTTGACCAAACAATGCATGTGTGGTGTTAGCCCTATCAAATACCATGTGTTATCGGACAGAAAATTGTCACTTACTTAGACGTATAACATGAAAACATATTGATCTAACTGCATGGATAATATTATCATTCTTAACGACAGACAAGCACAGCAAACCTTCAAGGTATTCCATCTTCATGTCACGATACATCATGAATTGTTTTACAATCCACGATGACGCCAACGATGAAAGGCATCACTCGATTAACAAAAGCTGTATTTTTATATAGCTTTGTTGATCAAAGGGTATAGGGAAGTGTCCAAAGTGCAGGCGGAGGTGCTACGATGTCCAACCAGCATGGGTTTAAATTCCGCTGTGAAAAGAGTAAATATTTGCTACCGCAAATTTTCAGATCTAAAATGATTGTTTGGCCCAATTCAGATTGAGTATGTGTAGTTGCGGTGTTTTGCGATGTATAAACATAGGTTAACCAATGGAGAATTTCTGTGGTTGAGCTGTCACACAAAAAAACAAACACTCACACCTATATATATATATATATATATATATATATATGTAAGACTCAGATAGACGTCCATGCCTCAAGTTGACGTCTAAAGTTTACGTCATAATGAAATAAGATTCCAAATCGACGATCAATTATATGCTTCTCTAATCGACGTCCAATTCTAGGTCCTCTAATCGAGTCATTTTTACGGACTTGCCGCAATAACATCACTACTTTATAAAATGGTGGGTTGAACTTTAAACTCAAAAAGTTGTTGAAAATATAAGATGTTATAAATCCTGCAGAGTCAACATAATAATAATTTTCAACGGTTGTCTGTACTTTTTTATTCCGTTTATTGTTTGGGACTGAAGATTGCCCTCTAGACGTCTTTCGGTTATCTTTGTAGTTGGTGTTGTCTCATTGTCGCATATCTACATTCATTTATATATATGAATACGAAAGGAATAAGTCAATGTAGATCGAGAGGATGAACTTCTTTCACCAACATTTTACCGGTAATATGAATCTTCATGTATTATGATGTTGGTGGTTATCTTATTGTAATTGTCTTATGTGTGTCTTTTTATGTTGATTAAGATATAAGAAAACAATTGGTCCGCACAAAGACAAAACGATACGGTTAATATAAAAAAGATCAAACTAAAAATAAATGATTGAATGATATTGGACATCGATGAGACTCCGATCAATCGGACGTCGTTTTGGTAATACATGACGTCACATTGGACGTTGATTAGATGGTCTAAATATTTGACACTGATTTGAAAACGTAACGTCACATAGTCTTGTTATCAAAATAATTATTATTTGTGATTAGACTCTGCACGAGAATCATTCACGGTCCTATCCCCAAGTATACAGGTAGAATACCTGCATTGCGACGTACACTAACCAGTAATATCATAAAATAACAAATCAGTTATGCAACATGTGTTGAACATAAACAAACACAGACATGTGCTTCGGTACTATTGCTTCAATTTCCATGCATCAAATATATAATTTGATCAGTGAATGACCAAGAGGGGGCATTGACAATCATAATTCCAGACATACATTCGTCACAAAACACAGTAAGGCGAGTAATGATACCACATTATCATTAGTTATCACAAAAAAGGGAGTGATGCTGTTTTTTTTTAATTGCAAATAAATCATGATTATTGTAAAAACAATAGCTATCGTATGAAAGTGTATCATTAACTACCTTCAATCAGATTTGTATGAATATTGTGGGCAGATTTTAGCATACGGATAGTTTACAAACTAATCGCATTGGTTGAATGATACAAACAGCAATGTGTTAAAGAATGTATGTGAATGCAAAAGCAAGACGTGTTTTGAAGTATCTTGTTTTAATTTATCGATTGAGGTATGGTAGATTTTAAACTAAAATCAGCAACAGTTGTGAGAGTTATAAGCCTCAAGGTACAAAACATTAATTCTCAAAACCCCTGAATAATACCAGGAAAATAAATTTCCAAATAGTAATAGAAATATGTGTTAGAACAAGTAATCAATCTATATAAATCAAATAACTTTATCGTTCATAATCAATTCATTGATTGTAATTTCAAATTTCCCTTTCATTATAATTTTATTTGCAAATTATACCCATATAGGTCAAGCAAATTAAAAAAAAACACACAAAATATAACCCATTTATATAACACAAAATATAACACAACAGTCAAGTTTTCGTTCAAAATTGTTAACATTTATTCAGTATTACCATTGTATCTTCGTGTACTTTGTCACTTGTTGGAACTGAGTACACAAATGACAAAATATGAAGATACCAACAAAGCAATCAAAACCATATTTTGCAGATTGTCAGACAACAAAATGGTCTAAAGAAAAAGATGTACAGACAAACAACAGACCATAAAACACTACACATACAACTAAAGTTGATCTACTTTTTATCTAACAAGATCTTTTATTTACTTACATTTAAATCTGAAGTTTATTACTGTTCAAATACATTTTTCGAACATTATTTAAAATACAGCTGGGAAACCCTATACTAATGTGTACAATGCAAGTTCCACGCATTGCTAACTTACATACTTTAATTAATCCTTCAAACGATCCGTAAACTTACGTGATTGTTAAAACTGTATAATAATAAAACTACATATGTAATATTGGCAAAGATAAAGACATGCGCATATTTAAAATTGTATCACGTTTTAAAATATAAATTCTGTATAAGTATTGTAAATAACATATTAAACTCCACTAAAAAAGGACTGATAGCTTAATGAGTGGGGTGCTGTACACTTCAATTGTTTTTCCTGAGCGTTAACAAGAAAATCAAAATGTGTTTCAAAGTAACCTGCGAATCTTGCAACAAGCCAACATGGGCAGGTAAGCTATTTACTGGTATTCAATTTTAAGTACTATGATGATATGCTTTTCTGAAATTCTCCGTTGATAAAATAAGAAATTATTCAGAAACTATGTATAAGGTTACAACTCCCTCAGGCAAACATGATATTATGTGGATTTGATTATTCTCTTTATACTCTTTTGGTTATATAGCCCCACTAGAATGCACGTATCAATACAACAATGACTTTCAAATATTTAGGTTTAAGCGTTTCGGATGGTGGTACATCCAGAAAGGGATTTGGACGCATACAATTTATGAAATGTTATTTTCATTTACTTTCATAAAGAATTCACTGGTCTTTCGGAATATATTGCTTTTAATTACCACGTGACAGCCTGGTTTGATAATTTCACATATATTCTAAGAACGGACGCTAGTAACAATGAGTTAAACAAACTTTTCAAAGATACCAGGTTTATAACTTGTAAGATAGACGCGCGTTTCGTCGGCACAAATCACATCAGTGGCGCTCGAATCAAAGCAGTTGGAAGGCAAATCAGTTGGGATGTTAAAGAGCATAAAATAAAATATATGTGAATGCACTCATTCTTGCAAGTGAAGTTAACTTATCGTGCAAGTCTTTCAAATTGGCTAAATTAGATTAGAGAAAAAATATATCATTTTTGTAAAATATTTAAATCTAGAATTTTGAGGGATTTTGATATTGTGTGTTTGAAAATTTATAAATTTAACATTTCTAAATATAATTTGATTGCTTTACTTTTTCTTTCAATATTTGGATTTGGATAGTGATTCTTGTGTGTTCATACTTTAAAAATTGGGGATTTCAAAGCCAAATGCTTGTCATGACCGCGAGGACACGCATTTAAACAATAAAACAGCATGTGTTCACCATGTGCACATAGTAAACTAAAATGCTTATAAATTTCTTTTCTTTCAAATTCTTGAATAATTTTCAACTTCAGTACTGCCCATTATAGACAAAATTGTAAATTGTATTGTGTTTTCTTTTTTTTTTTTTTTTAACTCGATGACACTTTTAAAATTTTGATGCTTTTAAGAAAAAAAAAATCACTTCCGCATCTTATAGACCAAAAGGAAATAACGTTAAAAAATTACTGATATCTCAATAACTTAATATAAGTTCCTAATTTGTCACTTGTTTTTTATTGAACTATTGATCTTTTTTCACCATATATACTTCAGATTCTTAAGGGCATATGATACAGTTTTGATTCCACGGTGATTTTGTTACGAAAGTTTGCATACAAGCTATGTTTTACCTGATCATTTCAAATATTAGATAAAAAATACACCTTTATATGCTACATTTAGAGATAAATGAGGTCGAAATTTAAGATGCTTATTCTAAAATTCTATTTTTTTAAGGAAAATTTCTATCCTTTGGGCAGAATTATAAACATATAGTACTGAAAGATAAATACAAGCGGTTTTTTGGAATTTCTTAAGAAATAATTCATATTTATTAATTTTTCAAGATTTAAGAAGAAAAAAAAACGTCAGTTTTTGCTGTATATTTATGTAATTCAAAAAAGAATAATCGGTGATTTTTTTTCATAAAAAATTGGTTCAAATAATCTACGTTCATTATAAAGCCAACTGTCATAAAAAAAACAGGGGTCCATATATTTGTTTTAAAGCTAACATTCATATCAGTTAAAAAAATCGTCTTTTCCCGATATGTCACATTTTGACGTCGAGAAAAATATCATTTTACGTTAACGACGTTACTACCCCCTATGGAAATGTATCGTATGCCCTTAAACAGCGAATAGGTAGTAACAATTTGTCTATACACGAATCTATAAGTAATTCCTGCAATAGACAAATAATTGGTCAATATAATTACAAAATATTTTGAGACCATAACTAAAGAATCGGTTAATTATGTAAACGTGAAAAGACTACGTATAAATTGTTTGTATTTTTCAGGATGTGGAAATCACATTGAAGAATGTTTGAAAGATATTCCACCAGAAGAAAGATGTAAATGCCCGAAAAAATCAAATTAAAAAAATGGTGATTTTTAATTCAACTTCAACTACGGTCTAATGTCTAATTGCACTCTTAAATGAAATAAGTAAAAGGAACAGTCACATCAAGTAGTAGGCAATAAATATAGACGTTCAAGGAATGCAATAAAACGTGAGATGAACTTTCTTTGTGTTCTTTGAAAGAATAAGCTGTTCCTGGAAAAACAATGAGCTTAATATATTTTATTTGTTTTAATTTAAACATATTTTGAAAGTGTAGGTTTAGCTCTGTATCTGCATGGAGTATTTGATGTATTTACATTCAAACAGTATTAAAAAAAATATGAGAGGCGAAAGATACCAAAGAGACATTCAAACCCATAAGTCGAAAATAAACTGAAAACGCCATGGCATTAAAGGAAGAGACCAAAAGACAAAGAACAGTATACAAAACACAACATAGAAAAATGAACGAACAATGTACAATTACAAAAAGCGTTAACGGCCGTCATGTGTTGACGTAAGTTATTTTAATGGTCGGCCTTTTGTTCTGAATCGTGTACATTTTGACAAAGACAAAATGTCGTTAAATTAACTTATCTTATACTTTCAGGAAATATTTTGCAGAATGGTGTTGGTTACAAGAGTGAACAGAAGTGCCAGAGGCTTTTTTATTTGTAACTTTTTATTTTTATTGTTATGTCTACTAATTACAATCTTTAATTTGTTAAACTAAAATATTTTAAATGCATTGTTTAATGTGATTTATTTTGTCCTTGCAATACTACTTGGTATACAAGAAACACTTATGTCACACCGGGCTCTGCAACTAAATAAAGTTATGACAACATTAGTTACAATATAAACTGTTGTTATTGATCCTTTGTTCACTGTAACAAGCCTCTACCTACTGGGATTATATAAACTGTTGTTATAGACCTGTTGATGTGCTACAACATCACCTGATTGTAGAGCCTCTATAACATTGCACAAACTGTTGGTTATATAAATAAATATATATATAACAAGTCTAAAAGGATACAACATCACCAAAAAATAATAATAAAATGAACAATTGTTAAATATTTCGGATAACAGATATCCTTCATCAGTATGATCAAGATGTAAAATGAATCATATCAATCTAGTCTGATTATAAAACTATAACAATCTTGAAATTTATACAATAAAACAGTCAAAACTGAACATCATAGAGACGCTTGTACAATTCTAAAATTTTTAAACATGACGTAGGTTATGTAGCTATTTACAACAGAGACTGCAAAGACATGCTTCAAATAAAAATAGTAATGTGCGATATGAACTGATACAACTCTAAAATTTCAAAGGTGACGACAGTTAAGATGTTACAACAACGATTGCGTGGAAATACATTCCCAATAAATAGTACTGACCAATCCAAGCTGGTATAATATTTCAAATTTGACAACGGTAGAGTAATTAAAACAGAGGCTGCGTATTTAAACATCCCAAATAGATGGCAGTTTGATAATGATTAAAAAAATAATAATAAATTTTGACTAAGGTTAAATATTTAAACGTGTCTGCGTACTTGTACATCCCTCCAAAATGCATAGAACCCTGTAATTTAGACTGGTATAATTAAAAAATTCCTTAAAACTGTAAGAGTCCAGTACGGAAGTCTGAGTTACTGGAAACAAGTGATGGTAGGAAAATGAGTAATAGTAGGAAAATGAGTGACTCATTCTATGTTTTTTTCATTTATGCCCTTTGGGGAAACTGTCCTTAGCTTTCTTAGTTTCCCCAATTAACAGAATATGTCTCATTCCCGATTGTTTAATTTTAACTGAGTGTGAATTCGGATGGCGCGTGATGAATGTATAGCAGGAGACGCTTACCCTGTCGGCGCATTCAGTCTCGCTCATTTTGGAGTTCATGCAATTCCTTTAGTTTTTGGTCGTTACGTGTACCATCCACTGCTGATATGCTCCTACTAAAATTCACTTAATAACCTGTTGTTATAGACTGTATGTTGTTGTAACACTACCTGCTGATATTGAACCCTACCTATTGATACTATATAAACTGCTGTTATAGACAGGGGTCTAGCTGTAACACGACCTGCTGATATCAAACCCTACCTGTAACTATTGTATAAACTATTGATATAAACTCTTGCTGTAACAATACCTGCTTATGCAACCCCTGTCCCTGTCTAAAGTTATAGTAAAACAATTGGTGAATCTGTCCCGATTTGTAACATCGCCTGCTGTTATAGCTCCTTATAGCTATATAAAAGAGAGGTGGAGGATATCAAAGTGATATCCAAACTTATAGGTCGAGGACAAACTGACAACGCCATGGAAAAATACGAAAAGCCAGCAAATGACAAATAACATTCTACAAAACACAACATAGAAAAGAAAGAGTGAACAACAATAACCCCACAAAAACCTGATGGTGATCGCAGGGGCTCCCGTAAGAGTTAGATCCTGCTCCACATGTGGCACCCATCGTGTTATTCATGTAAGTATGAAATCGGTGATGAGTCTAATTCTTTGAATTCACATTCGGGAAAAAGAGGACGGTAGTTACGACAATTAAAACATATCCGTCGTCAAATTTATTGTATCGTAGTTTCATTAAAAAATATCAAAGATACTAGGTTATAATTAGTTACACCAGACGAGCATTTCATCTACATAACACTTATCAGTGGTATTTGAATCAAAACTATTGAAGGTCGAATCAAATACGAAGTTGAATACCATTGAACACCAAAAATTCCAAAAAGTCGTATAAATAACAGCATAGACATTATTTGCCTGGGGATAGAAATACCGTAGTGTGTTGAATAATTCAATGCCTTATAAACATTAAATTAACTTAATTTGCAAAAATGAACATTTCAATAATATTTTAAGTCAACACCAAAGTGCTGACTATTGTGCTAGTGATACCCTCGGGTACGAAAAGCCCGTCATCAGTTGCATAAACGCAGGTTAACTGAGGTTATGCCAGACACGCTTTTTGTCTATATAAGACTTAAATAGAAATAAACAAAAGATGTAAGCCTGTTGTAGACTGTATTCTACTGTAGCACAGCTTGTTTATATGGTTCCTAACTCCAGTTGCTGTAAAAGATTGTTTTAGATGCTGTCTCCTCCTGCACATTTACCAACGGCCATCACTTACTGATACGACCCCTATCTACTACAGATGATGAATTAACAGTGGTTAAGACTCTTACTGTTACAATACTTGCTGACATTGCCATAACCTCCGTAAAGTTTTGTTTCAGATCTTGTCAGTTGTTGTAACATTACCTGAAATGATTCCTTCCTAAAGTACATAAATAATATGTTGTTATAATTATGCAGTCTCTTACTATAAAATGACCTGCAGATAGAATCCGGTTTTAACAGGAAACCGCTGAATCAAGCATTCTTAATGATAATGATATTTTCATCTCTTCGTTATTTTATGAACGCCATTCTAATATAGTTGACTTTTAAGAATACTAGTATCGGTTAAGCATGTGTAATTTTAATGACTTGAAATGATCTGATGGCCTTAGCTGGTTGAGGCACACCCTTTTTTGTTATTTTTATTTTAGCTCTTCAACTTCGTTATTGATTTTATTTGACCTTCAAACTGTTTTGAATCGATTGCCACTGATGAGTCTTTTGCTGACGAAATGCGCGTCTAGTGCATTAAATTGTAAGACTGGTATCTTTGTTTATTTTTTTCAGTTTAGGTTTTTAGTAGGACTGTATAGTTTATGCTTAGTTATTTAAAATTTTTCTCAGTAGATGATGTTATATATTAGAGTAAGAGAATTAACATGCACTTATGGTTTATAATTTGGTAATACTAAGTTACTTATAGTTACAAAAACAAAAACTCTATCAGTCCGCAATTGTTTACCACAGGTCATGACTTTTTCATTGAGTTTTTAGCATGAGCATCATTAGTGGAACAGGAATTGCTTATTTCTCTAGAACACAAAAGGTAACCCCTAGTTTTTTTGTTCTTTTATTGCAAATATGAAGTTTTCTAGGCAGTGTTTGAAGTCTATATGTTTTCTTCTTTGTCTTGGTATTGTCTGCTCTTTTTTTACTTATAAAAATCAATTTTTTACTGTTTTCCATTTTTTTCTAAAAGGAATAATCGACAAACTCGTAAAATCGCCCAAACCTACATGGAGGCCCTACTTGATTTATGGACTCCAATTTATACAATTACCGGCCTTCATAATTACAATGATAAGAACTTATGTAAGAGATCTCGAGTCACTCGGACAGACATACGATACGTATGGATCACTACTAGTCCGTGTTATTTTAGAAAAGTTACCTGCAGAGATACGTCAAAATTTAGCACGAGTACACAGATCAACAAACTGGACACTACATGATTTACGCAAAGCGCTTCTTGACGAGTTAAATATCATGGAAGCCGGAAAATTACCTTAAAAAGTAGAAAGGCCACTTGCTACCGCTACCTTTTTAACAAATATAAAGTCACGTTTAAAATCAACGTTCGGAAAACCCGAAAAGTCAATTTCTGAGAATAAACTTTACATTAAGTCTTTCATAGTTTGCCACGAAAATGGGCATATATTCGTTAATTGCACAAAAATCACAACCGTTGATGCGCGTAAAGCTGTGATAAAAAGAGAGAGGTTATGTTTTAACTGCCTCGGTCGTCACAAATTAGCCGACTGCAAATCTACAAGTACATGTAAAAAATGCAACAAACGTCATTATACAAGTATATGTACCAAGAATGACAGGGTGGACGAATCACAAAAACAAGAAATGAAAGATAATGGTAATACCGTATTAAACTCCCCCCTCGCACCACAGAAAACTTCAAACGTTATATTGAAAACCGCTGTCGCTAGCGTGAGCTCAGGAATTGAGTCAACGGATGCTAATATTTTACTAGACGAAGGAGCACAGAGATCATTCGTCACAGAAGCACTCGCCAAAAAAAAACTAGATATAGGTATCAACGGGACCGAAATAGTTCATCCTTCTTGATTCGTAGAGGAAAACAGACAAATTAGACATATGCAATCGGCAACAATATACTTACAAACTGACGATGGAGATAACATACCGCTCGATGTACTTATCATACCTGAAATAGCATTACCTCTGCAAACACACATGAAATCAGTAGTAAATATGAGACATTTGCGTGGGTTGAAATTATCATACCCAATTATTACAATAGTGTGGAAAATACAGGAAAGCGAGGGTTTATAGAGAAAGTCGACACAGATTTAGTTAAACCAAATACCAAGTTACATTATAGCCCTCATCATGCCGTGAAGCAACATTCCGCAACTACACCTATCAGGATCGTGTATGACTGTAGTTGTAGACAAACACCGGACACCAACAGCTTAAAGGATTGCTTACGTAACGTACCCCCAACGTTGATGATGTAACCACAACACTTTTAAGATTCCGCATGAATAAATACGCCGTATGAACAAGTATCGAAAAGGCCTTTCTCAATGTTGGACTAAAAATTGAAGATTTGTTTGGTTGAGCAATCCAACAAACCCGAGCAGTTATATTACAACTCTGTATTATTCGGAGCCACCTGCTTACCCTTTAAGTTAAATGCTGTTTTATCAAAACACATCGACAACCACCAGCCGGAATTTACTGACAATTTAATGAGAGATTTGTACGAAGACAATATTGTTTCTAGTTTTAATTCCGAAGATGAATTGTCACAATATTTCAAAGTTATTTGCAAATTATTTACAGATTGTGGATTCAATTTACGCGCATGGGCATCAAATAACAAGCTTTACAACAACTTGCAGAATATGAAAAAGGTCTCGATACTGTACAGGTAGTAAAAATATTAGGCTTGCATTGGAATACATATCATGATACACTTAAGCAGCTGAATATATTCTAGACACGGAAATATACCTCATCACGAAACACGAAGTACTAAGACAATCGTCCAAGATTTATGATCCACTCGGGATCATCAGTCCAGTTACCGTACGTGGTAAAATGTTGATGTTTATAACACTTTGGGGTGAAAATATGAAATGGGACGAGCCATTGGCCAATCATATGCGGACAGAATGGATTGACATGGTCATCAGACGAGATATTAATGAAGCGACAAAGACCGTTATACATCGTCATTACTTCAAAAATTGCTCGGATTCGAACAGAGCCAATGTGATACATGTATTCATGGATGCTAGCATGAAAGCTTACAGAGCTTGTGCATACCTCGTTTCGGAAGACAAAGTTCACTCTTAATATTTAGAAATCGAGTAGCACCTTTAAAACAGCATACAATACCAACATTAGAAGTAATGGCTGTAGTAATTGGAAGTCGACTTCTATCTCACATTTTACGTATTATAACGTTGTTTTATTTATCTTTGTAAATTATTAACCTTTACTGTTTAGTCCATTTTTGGTAATATCCTTTTGGCGTGGCTCGGTACTTATGCATCCCGCTATTGCGTTGTTGTGCTGTGGTCATTTTTTGTATTCTTGTTTTTTATTTTTGCTTCTGTGCTTTGTCTATATGCCATTTTGTTTTTCTTTGCTGACATATTTTTTTTTTATAGTGAATTTGATCATAACACAATGTTGACTGCTGTACCCTTAGTTTTAACATTTTTACCTATTATGTCTGTTTGTTTTGTTCACACATTGTTGTCATTATAATGGAATTCTATGCGACTGTCGTACAAGTGAGAGGTTTAGCTAGCTATAAACCAGGTTTTTAATCCATCATTTTCTACATGAAGAAATGCCTGTACCAAGTCAGGAATATGACAGTTGTTTTCCATTCGTTTGATGTGTCAAACGAGAAAAAATGGCCTGAATGGAAAATAAAAGAAACGCAAATTATTTCTACATTTGCTCAACAAGAAGTTACGGTTGATACGACACAAATACTGAATACGCACGGTGTATTGCAGGAAATGAAAAACATAATTGACATTGACAGATTTAACTCTTTCAAGAAAGTTTTGCCTACGTTCAAAGATTTATAGCTAATTGTAGATCAGGAGAAAAACGAACCGGAAACCTTAATACACAAGAAATAAACAAATATACAAAAACAAAGCTTACAAATAGGAGAAACAAAGATGTACAACTTGGTTAAACCACTGAAACTTTATTTGGATAAGGACAACTTGATTCGTTGTGTATGACGGATTCATAACGCACCATTGGATGAATCTACAAAATTTCCGATATTGTTATCTGCAAAAGATAAACTGACTAAACACATTATAATGGATGCTCACATTTCACATTTACACTCAGGACTGTCAAGTACCGTCACACATCTCAGTCAGACATATTGGATACCGACTATACGACAAGTTGCGAACAGTTTCTTACGCAAATGTGACCTGTAACCGCCGTTCATAGTAACGGGAGTGGATTTTACTGGCGCTCTGACAGTGAAAAACAACGATGGAACAACTATTAAAGCTTACATATGTTTTTTTTTACATGTGCCAGCACTCGCGCTGTGCATTTAGAAGTGATGAAAAAACATTTATCTTAGCATTTCATAGATTTGTAAGTAGAAAATCGTAACCGAAAACGATGATATCCGACAATGCTACATTACAGCCACTAAGCACATAGAGAAACTAACACAATCAGCGTCACTTACAGAAAAGTTGAACAACTATGGTACAACATGGACATTTATACCAAAATGCGCACCATGGTACGGTGGCTTTTGGGAAAGATTGGTAGGAATTACAAAAGATTGTGTCAAGAAGTTTTGGGACGTTCCCTTATCAACATAGAACTTCTTAAGACAATTGTGACTGAAGTTGAAAGTATTCCCAATGACCGTCCGTTAATTTACGTCTTATCAGATATTTTAGATGGTTCGATAACGCCATCACAATTACTTTACGGACGTAGGATCATAACACTACAATACCCTGATAAAAGAGACTTTGGACATTCGACGTATGAGATGACTCATGAATTTGTGAATAAACTGTCTCGATTGAAATCTCAACTTATTCAACAGTATTGGTACAAATGGAAGCACGAATATCTTACCTCTCTTTGAGAATTTTATAGAAATCCGGGTAGGACAATCAAACAATCAATTGGAGATGTTGTACAAGTGTACGAAGAATCACCGAGGACAAAGTAGAACCTAGCTGTAACTGAACAATTGAACATTGTAGGTGATGGAAAAACGAGATCTGCTGTAATACGGACAAAAAATGGACTCACTTTGCGTCCGATTACAAAACTTTATCCCCTTGAAGTGTCAGCAAATAGTCACTTTATAATAGACAATATATGTGATCTCAATTATCCTTCTAGATCTAGAAACTTAAGCCGTAAAAGTGTTGCCATGGAGAACGTTAAGAAATGGACAAATGGAAATAGTTCTTAATTCAGTGACGGTAAATGCAATTTGATCAGTAACAAAATATTTTAAAATAAGAGTTGAAAGTTATATTGAAAAAAATACATTTGCATTTTAGGATTACTACTAACAGTTTATATTCTCATTGGATTAAAAGATAAAATAATAAAAATACTATCACAGAATAAAGGTGATTGTTGAACATGTAATACTGTCATTCTACACAATAAATTTATCTACATACATGTATTCATATATTAATCATAGTGTTTTTGAAGAAATATAAATTTGAGTTAATGCTAATCATTATTATGCTTTAGTTGATTGCAACTTGCAATTTTGATAATTCTCCTTCAAGTATAAAACATGTGTTGAATATTATTTGAATAACATATTGCACACATAGTAATCTCTATTTGTAGATTGCAAAACATCATCTTAACTATTCTATAGCTACTTAACGAATAGGTATATGACATTAAATACAAGACCATACCAATAATGAATATGCTAGAGACTTAGACTTGGCAAAGTTAGAGTCACATTTCAGTATTTATCCGAAAAAATAGGTTAATTTGACAATTTGCAAAGAATTCACTTAATTTCAGAAATGATATAAAAAACAGTATACTCAAGACCTAACAGTAAAAAATCAACACATTACAGCTTGCTAGAAAGAAAAGGTAATAATAAAGATAAATGCATTCTATATAAAAAGTCAATATATCTGATAAAGAAGATAATGCCGGTTCAGTATTTTTGTAAAGATATTTTGGCAGCATGTTATCATGCAACTCATATGAATATTGTTATTATATATCAGAAACATCAAAAATATATAATGTAAACAAAATACTTCTTGAGACTGTCATAAGTCTCGTATCAGTAAAAACATCGTAAAAACAATGAGTAAACAAAATCAATCAATTTTTTGTGTATATGATTATGTGAAAATAATAGCTCTTTAATACATAATATTATTTCGTTTTTACCCAATGAAATAATCCCAATACAGATACAGACAGACATAATAGTTAGTCTTCAGATTGATGATTTTATATATTCCTGGTTTAATAGTTGATTGAACACTAAATGAAAATATTGGTTTTGACAGATCCAATCAGGCAATACAAAATTTACTCAAAATACCTAACAAAGAGAAAGAACATCAGAAAACCTTTTGTTATCTGACGATTTACAATATAGAACATCCCCAACAGCATTGTTGAGGGTAATCAGGTGCATGGACTTTTCTTTCTAGTCCATAGACCCAGAATCTTGAACTAAAGTCCTCCCAGGTGTAGTTAGCTTCAGTTACTGGCACAGCACGCAATCTTTGTCTCTGAAAAATAAAATTCATTTGAATTGAAAATCAATGAATCATTAGGTAAATATGTAACATAAGAAACATTCTATTCCCATGTGTCAGTAACATATCACGCAACAACCACTAATTTGACTTTCTCGCAAAATCAGGACTGCTGTGTCAGCATTGTAATTGTGAGGATGTCATATTGAATGAATGCATTCACTCCATAAATGTAAATAACTATGGCATTATTAGTTTCTCTTGGACTGCTGAGGCTTATATGTTCCCCTTGGTTTGTTCCCCCTCTTTTTACTACCTCTAGAGTTTGTAATTTATCCAACACATACATTTTATATCACTATATATGGAATGGACTTAGATTTCGACATATAATTTTTCATTACACTTGAATTGAAGAAGATCACCATCCGAAAGACTCAATCAATGGTGAATTTCATAAAGGTTTAGTGAGTATATTCATTTAATTTACTCGCCGCGATAAAGCCTTTTTGTGCTTATGCGGAGTAAAGCAATCACCAATCAATCAATCATACAATTTACAAATCTGTTAATTAATAGATCATGTGAATAAGAGAATGGTAACGTTTTGTTTGAAAATGTAGTTGATCCTGAAACAAGGGGTGCATGTCATTTTCAGTATTATTTGTGGCATATATTTAAAATGTTGATATCCAATAGATTTTTTATAACATTTTAGAGGTTTTCCATGTGAAATGGTGAAAAAAAGACTAACCTGCTGAAGCTGTCTTTCATTTGGAAATGCAGTTCTATGAGAATTGACCAATCGAACAGAATTATCATTAATCTCCACCACAGGGTATGAGGTGATTGGAAAAACCTATAAAAATAAACGTTATGATTAACATTAAGGATTAAACAAACTGACATACTGGTCATCGTTAATTTACATTTCACTTTTAGTATGCTAGAACAATTCAAATTTGGAGTTTGTCCCGGTGATTTTTACATAACTGTCTTATACGGAACTGTGAAGTTTTAAGGAATTATTGATAATTTCACATTAATAGAATAAGATAAAGAATATACATAAATGTAACAGTTTATTCTGTTTTAAGTTGGAATGCGAGTATACACAAAAAATGAATGATTTTTTTCATACTTTCAGAAAATAGTATATATTGTGCAATATTCATAAATATGATAAAAATGATAGGTTTCCGAGATTGTTTTCCAGCTACAGGTTGTGAAAAAATGACACATTTTGTATGGTTTATACAGAGAAAAAAAGCATCATAATGTGAATAGAAGGTAAACTAAATGATAGAATTTTGTGTTAAATTTGAGAATATAGCTCTCACAATATCCTTTCAGAATACCAAAAGAAAAAATGGGGTCACCGTACGTTTTTTTTCCCTGCCATAACATAAAAAAGAAAAAAATTCCTGAAGATTCCTTTATAAATTTTACTTTTTCTGATATTCTTTCTCTTTATTACGCAAATAGGTTGCAGTTCTAAAATCTAAGAATATGTAAATCAATTGTGAATGCAAAACAAGGCTGTAATTATCGTCTCATTTAGAAGTGATAATGACAAGTGTGTTAATATAATTAATTGGATTCTTATTTGACGATTTGTTAGTCCTCGAAGAACTTTTAAATTCCAATTTGTCCTTTAGTTATTGTAACAAGTCAACAAGCTATTCAATGCACACTTAAATTGGTATCAACGTTTTTTAGTAATGCATATTAGAACAAAATTGAAAACAACGTTCAAACCAATGATTGCGTTGTATAAAAACCGCAATTTTTATACGTGTGCATGCAAAACAAATTTCTTGGTAGAGGGGTCTAAATACAGCACAAACAACATTTTCCAAAAGACCAAAAAAGTGAAAAAGTATATTTTAACAAAACGCATTTGATTAGCAGGTCGAACAATAGATGTTCGTAAAACCTGCTGACTGCCATGGCGATTGCCAAATAAACGGATCACCAGATGTAACAAAATGGATCTTAATTATTAATTTAATACCAAACAGAAAACAACAAGCATTCTGAGAGTATTGCATGGCAATACATAGTCCCCTACCGGCTAAAAATTAATTGTACTGGAACAATATGCTAACTTGATCTATAAATTGTCATGGTGTAAACTATATAACAAATATAAAGTCAATATTTTCAAGCATGATGACAAAAAGTGTGGAAAACTGATTATTTAAGTGAATTTTCCAAGGACCATAACTCTGCACAAAATCATCAGACCGGAACAAAATTCGAACTTGGTCTGTAACTTGTCATGATAAAACTATATATCAATTATCAAATCAATATCTTCAAGCATGCTGACAAAAAGTGTGGAAAACTGATTATTTAAGTGAATTGTGTAACTCCAAGGACCAAAACTCTGCACAAAATCATCAGACCGGAACAAAATTCGAACTTGATCTGTTACTTGTCATGATAAAACAATATACCAATTATTAAATCAATATATTCAAGCATGACGAAAAAAAGAGCGGAAAACTGAATATTTGAGTGAATTTTGTAAGTCCAAGAACCATAACTCTGCACAAAATTATCAGACCGGAACAAAATTCGATCTTGATCTGTAACGTGTCATAATAAAACAATATACCAAATATCAAATCAATATCTTCAAGCACGAAGAAAAAAGTGTGGAAAACTGATATGCCGGACTGACAGACAGACAGACAGACAGACAGACGGACGGAGTGCAAACCTAAAGTCCCCTTCGACTTCGTCGGTAGGGGACTAATAACCTTCCGGAAAAGATGGTCTACCGCAAACATAAGGTGCAAAAATTGGTACACCATATCCGGATTTCGACAATTAATGTCTCTTCAGTGACGTTAGGAATCGAAACGGTATTTGGAAGGCCATATAATTTACCTCAATTTAGGATTGATATATATATATATATATATATATATACCTTGTATTGAAAATAATACTGATGAAGATGAAAATGGTTTTATAATGGTTTACATATTTTACAACAATTTCAACATCTAGATGACATCATGAGATTAACAAACTTCATTTCTGCTAATGTCAATTATAAACCTACCTGCGTCATCACTTGTTCAAAAATAGTTTCACCTTTGGCACATCTAACCAGTTCATCAGGCATGTCAGTTCTTTCTATTATGTGGTCTACGTTGTGATTGGTACTGAAAAATGAAATAACCAATTAAAGATAACATTTCTTGCTCAATCAAAATGCCAGAAGCAACTTATAGTTAAAGGAAGAAAGCATATTAAAATTAAACTTCAGAAGAAAAAAATAGAAACTGGAAATCTGACGTTAAAAGGAGGAAGGATATCAAAAAAGATTTCAGGGGGAAAAGTCAGACACTTGAAATCTAAGACAACAATATAGAACTAAGACATGTGAATGAACAAACAAGAACAATCACCGACACTGAACCAGAATGTGTCCATATCTTGTAAACAAATCGTCAAATAACCACTACATTTGGTATCTCATCAACATTACCCTAGCAATATTAGCGCTTTCTATTCACTTACTATGTAACTGTTAACTTAATGTAGCACTTCATTTGCCTGTATCCATCACAAGTATCACATGTAATACGTCCATCTCCACCACATGTATCACAGCTGAAATATAAACATACTATTTACATACAAGATAAATAAAACCAGGATCTAACATAAAAGTAGATTTGATTAAGTGTTAAAGCTGGAACTAATTTGGACGGTGCACATAAAGAATGTGTCGGAGTTAAACATGTTTATGAGCGGTCAATCCTCCTCCGAGACTGGGACAGTGGTGTAAGTATTAGCCCCAGATTAAAGGGAAAGTTTCGTAATTTTCAAGAAAACGCCTTTACATTTCTGTTACTTTATCTTTTATTTGACACTGGAAAAATTATATGTTTCAATTATATTAAGAATCATTATATGTTGATCGATACTGGCAGATTATAAACATAATCAAGAAGACATTACAGGATGGTGGAAATATAAGGAAAGATTTGTCCGTCACTGACAAAAACATAAGAACTAAATGAGGGGCCTGATGGGGGGGTCTCATCACGATTCACGAGTTGATTTTTTTGTCAATCACGATTCACAGAAAATAAATTTCCATGATCACGGATCACGAAAATATAAAAAAATAATAAATCTGTAGAAAAACGGATCACGATAGCGAAAATGCGCCGATCACGAAGAACGAAAATAACCCATCAGGCCCCTCCTAAATCGTAGACAAGACCTGGTTTTAAAT
Source organism: Mytilus californianus (assembly GCF_021869535.1). NCBI lineage: Eukaryota > Metazoa > Mollusca > Bivalvia > Mytilida > Mytilidae > Mytilus > Mytilus californianus. The sequence goes on from NW_026262581.1 coordinate 5,244,899, forward strand.
GAGGACCGAATCGTATATTCACTAAGAGCTACATGTGTATACCATGACAAAAATTAGATCTTTGAACTAGATTTTCTAATGATGTTTTGTATTTCTTTACAACAACAACAAACATAATAAACTGAGGCTGTGATGGGATGTAAAGATTAAAATATCAGAATTTGCATCTATCCAGGTCACCCAACTACATGTACTGGGTACGCTCTTAAAGAATTGTTTCCATGATTCTGTCGATCCGTAGAAAGTGTTTTATACTAAAATCATGAGGCTTTGAAATAAATCAACAGAGTTAGCTAGAACGGCTACTTTCTAATAAGTGAAATGTTGATTAAAAAAATGTCTCTGATAAAATTTCGCCTGTATCTAGACTAAGAGTTTTATTCTTGTAAATTGGTAAATTGGAGACAACAAATGTTAGACAAATAAGTAATTTTAGCCAAGGCTTATGTAAACTTACTGACAACGACCGTCCCCTCCACATCTGTGACATCCTTCCATACGCTGGTTCCCCTCGTGGTCAGTTCGCATAACCCGTCCATCACCTCCACAACTGTCACAATGAGTCTGACCCCATCCACCACATCTCCAACATCGGTGGTATCCTCGGGCATCACAGTCATGACAAGGCTAAAATTCATTTTAACATTGTAAATATTACAATTATACATTTATACATAATTGTGATTGTTACTGTATTGTTAAAATAACTTTAAAAGGGTTTTTGTCAGAAATTCTTGGACAAATTTATACTGCTGTTTAACAATGCTGGCCATATTTACACTATTACATCAAATGAGTAAAAGAGCGTTCACAAACACCGGGGATATATATATCTTTGAGAACTTATTAAAACAATTGACCCCAAAATAATGAACTGTCCAAAAGTGTTAAAAATGAGTTGAATGCAAAAATGTTTTCCTCAAGGCAATTAAAATGTATTACTGCTAAAAATATATAAAAGGTAATCTTTTCTATCATGTTAAATTATTATATATCCGTTGTACAAGCTGTAAGTGAATTTTAGTCAAATTTTGTACAAATTTTAATTTGAACAAGCATTTTTTGGGACAAATTGTAATTTGTAAAAAGTTAACTATTTTTTTTTGTACAAACTATAATTTGTACAAAATGATAACTTGTACACAACATATATAAACGGTACACAAACAGCAAATTATATAAATAATCAATATCATTTACCCTGACAGTAGCTGTGTGTGGAACTTCCATTTCCTTTGTGTGGGTTTCAAACATTCTGTTTGGTTGACATGGAATTGCCCATGGAGGAGGTGGTGGGCCATTCTGGGGTCCATCCACAGGTCCACCTCTATATGGTTCATTGACATATCCCGTGTCCCTTCCTTCACAGAATGTCTCAAGTGTATACTGAAACAAAATTGACAGATCAACGTACGTTTGACCCATATCAAAAGATCAAAATCATCAAATTCAAAAAAATATCGAATACTTCTTATTTCGTACCTGAAGTTGAACTTGACTGTCGTAATATAAGTTTAATTAATACAAAATGCACTTCTATTCGTATCGTATCGTAACTGAACTGATGATGACTTTAACCATCATGATATGAATATAGAATTTATGGCATGACCACTATTAGTCTTAGTATGCTTTGCATAGGCATTTCTTGTCATAGTGACGACAAACAATTCCGTTATTCTCTCACATTACCATAATTTTCATTGATAGGGACACATTACATCAATAATTTGCAATACTGTTTGCTTTATAGACATTTTCGTTATAAATTTCAAAGAAACCAGTAGCGTTAAATATGTGATTGCAAAGCACCACCATTTACTCACATGTAAAGCCGTTAATCCTATGGCTTTAGAAAGACTCATTTCATTGGCTGGTTTCTTGCCATAGCAACAATTCTGGTTGACAAATTCAATCATAGCTTGTTTACATGCTGCTTCGTCCAAGTTGGCTAAGCTAAAATGGTGTTTAAATTAAATCAATCAAATATATGTTTATATGATATCTAAATTTTAAATATTGATCTGGATATGCCCTCGCGATTACGTCCCATTTAAAAAAAATCCGCCTTTAAAAATGCTATACTTTTATTTCCTCTTATGAAAATGTTCTACAATACATATGTGTATACTCTGCTGAGTTTTACTGAACAAGCCTTGGATAGGACCTATTTTAGCTTGCACTTTTTTAATTGCTCGGATAAAACTTCATCGTAGGAACCTTAGATGCAGTAACCTTAAATAGTATGAAAATACACTACAAAAAGAAATTGTGAAATGTGTTCAGCAAAAACTACTTCAACAGTTCTTAGGTGAGAGCTGGATTGGAAAACAAATATTTTCTACCTAACATTTTCGATAGTGTTTATAAATAAACGAAATAAGACTAATGTGTGCATTTAAGTAGTAAGTACTCGAGTATTTACGAAGAAATGACAATGAAAATCGTTTTACTTTTACTAAAGACTTACTCTGTAAATTCCATTGGAGGTGGTTTTCCTTGTGGTGGTGGTGGCGGCGGCGGGGGAGGCATCGGTGCCACTGAAATAAATTTGATCAGTTAAATTAAATTATACAGCCCATTTAACTAATTAATGTATGTACAATATGCTTGAAAACAATTTCTTACTTCATATAGAAAATATACCGAAAAATGTAGTTGTAATTATTGCCTATATTCGGAAAAATAATTAAAAGAAGACATCATGAAATTTTATGAATTCACAAGTGAACAAAATAAACAATATTGGATTGATAACTATTGGTTCGTGTTGTGAAGTCTTTAGTTTCTATATTTTGTTTTGTATACTGTTGTTTGTCTTTTGGTCTTTGTATTTTTTTTTTGCCATGGCGTTGTCAGTCTATTTTCGATTTATGAGTTTGAATGTCCTGTGGTATCTTTCGCCTCTCTTCTACAAATCATATGAGCAAAATGCTTTAGTCAATTTTACTAAAATTCGGCGTAGAAGCGTTGCAAAATGAAATTAATTACACAATTAAAAATGCCAACATTGTTTTGTTATGTTGTATCAATCTTCATACTTACTTTGTCCGAAACCACCGACTTGACCATATCCCTGAAACTGTGGCATCCCTTGCATTGGTGGAGGGCCTCTCTGAGGTGGGCCTTGGGCCAGTGGATGCCTTGGTGGCCCTTGACCATGTCGAAAATCAGCCGGAGGTGGTCCCCCCATGCCGGCATTCCATTCTGGAAGCAATAAACGAACATAGTATAGAAAAAGATTAATAGTTAAGTTAAAAATTTTCTACATACAACGATGAAATTTTATTAATTGGTTGATTGATTAATATCAAATCAGCGTGAACATGCTATATTGCAACGAAATATGTAACTGGATATGTTAATTAATTCAATATATAATAATAAAGTAAAACAGTTTGCCATTGGACAATCTAAGAATATCACCAATAAAAACGGTCTGTCACGAACGACTGAAAAGTTTGAATGCCTAATTTTTCATATTTTAAATGTGCATTTTAATCTACTGGAACTGGCATTTCAACCTTTTAAACCACGTGAAACAATTGAAAATACTTACGTTGAGGTGGAGGTCCTCCATAACCACCTACAAAATAAAATACAGTTATCAATTCATTGAGCACACATATTTTTGATAAACAGAGGCTTCAATGAGAACAAGTTGGAAGAAACAGAAGAAACGTCACAAATATGATCTAGTTAAACAGTTTCAGTGCCATTGAGTATGAAATTGAACAAAAAAAAACGTTCAGTAATTGCATGTGCAACTTGTAAAAGATGGCAAAAACCCTAAAATCCAAATATGCAAATAGTTGTACAGCTCAAGTTACACTTTGAAAAGCGAAAAGCTTTATCTAATGCCACCACAGTTCTGTGTGGCAGCTGGTTTTACTTAACAATTGTTCTTGGAAAGAATTAGTATTGACAGTAGTGATGACTAGCACTAAACAACCAGTTGAAATGTTAGACTGTTCAAATTTGTGGATTGTCTGACATGTGAAATCAAGGACTGTCGAATATTCATGTGTATGTCTTGCTGAATATGCCAAGTTTGGTGTTCATACATCGCATTACTGTAGGGGTGTCATTTATGTCTATCACTGTTGCTCTTGCACGGAGTGAAAGTGTTTAGCAGCATTAAGTTTAAATATTTTAAAAGATCTTTTTATTATTGCAGTCTTAAAATTCATATAATGAATGATGTGTGTAGCTAAGAGAATTTAAAATTTTCGTTTATATATATATATATATATATATATATATTAGCTTCAAATATGTTAACTGTTCTGTCTGATAATGAATATAGCCAGTTTATTGGTCCCCCTGTCCTTCATTGACAATTGGCAATATCCACATCACAATGTTTATCATGAAAACTGACATTTTAACAAAATTATCGATATAGTCTTTTGTTTTTATATGCTGGAATGGGATCACATGTGTTGCATATGATGTGCGTAGACAGACAGGCAGACATCGAAGGACATTTTACGTGCCAAAAAATTGAACGTTACTTAGATTCTGCGATTGATATTATTCAAAAATATTCAATAAAGACAGAAAGGAATCAATATATAATTTTGACTTGACCCTTGACCGATACTGCCAATTTCGTTTGCTTTTATATATATATATATATAAAATATATATATATCAAATCGAAGTACCATATTGTTGACACTCAACGCTAGTCTTAACAATCATATTATGATATAACCGTTAATCCCTAATGCATACAAAAAGAAATATTCAAATTATAATTTGTAATATATAATCGATTAATCACAAAATGTACATGCGTTCATAATTTAAAAAAAAATACATCTAAAAACATGGACAAGTTGCAGGTAATATTCCTTTTTGAATTGTCAATCTGGAAAATAACCTCAGTAATGAACTAGGTAGATGAGCTACTTTATGTCGTGTATTTGAAATAAGAACTGGTATTTAATTCTAATTGATCTTATTTTAGGACATCATTGTTTAGGGACAATATAAATATTAGACCAAATCGTGCAAACTTTGTTAACCTTTTAAATCAATAAGTTCATTTAAACTAAGTTAAATTTCCGTGGAATATTACTGTTAAAATGATATTTATATAAATATGAGATAAGCATCAAGCAACAATACAAAAAGACAATAAAATTGTTGGGATTCTGCTACATCCATCAAATACTAAAATGTATTTGAGCCTTTTATAATATAACCCTCTCAAGCAAAATTGACCTTTTATGTCCCTTTTCACGGCCACCAATCCAACTAAGTCATACACAAATTATATGAAAACAAGTGCGTTAATCCGACTTCCGAGTATGCAGTAGAAGTAATAAACAATCAAGAATTGCTATACATTCACAAGGTAAGTCACCTATTTATATCATAAGCTTTATATTTTTCAAAAAACCGAGAATGTCATTCGACCCTTTATTTTGTTTTCCTTCATGTGTTATCACAACTTTGTTGTACATTGAGTAGTATTTTTACTACAGCTTTTCTCCCGGTGAATAACGATACAATCTGCACGAAATTCTTACCGACATCTTATGTTATTTGTTAATAAGACACGTTATGCATGAGTACTGGTACATTTATTGATCGGTGTGATATATAAATAAGTTCTAGAAAGCAAAATACTTTATAATTGTACTAATTATCAAATTATCGCAACAAAATTAAGAATGTATGGTTAAGAAGGACCATATATGACTTAATAGTAACGAGTATGATTAAGTGAGAGATATTTTAGTAGCCAACATGATGATGTTCTTTTACACAATGTCAATGTTAATTATGAATAAATTCATCTTTAGGTACCGTCCTTCCTTTAGGGGATATATATCTAACAGTAATAATTAGCCAGTAAGCATGAAGGTTTAAATTCAACCCTGTTAAGGCGGATGCGCTCGACTCCTATCTTAGTTAACTGGGATTGCCAGTTTTCTTACCGAAGACCGGAGTTTCTTCTGGAAGCCTTCAACAATCAAAGAAAACTAATAGTCGAAAACTGATCTAGCAAAACAATCCATTTAATGAAACACGCAGATCAAAACTATTTGCCTGGAAATGCAAATAATTATTGTACGCATCTATTTGCTATTTATCGTTATAAACAAGTTAGCAACCTGCATATCATGTATAAATATTCTCGTCCTAAATTCATTAAGTGAAGTAATCTTAGTTTAACAGCTTCTAACAATCTAACAATGTTTATAAAAATAAGAATACTCGCTCGGAATAGTAAATAACCTCTCAACCAGAACCTTATATAAAGAAATGGACGTCTTTGATGAAACGTTAACAAAATGAGACAGCAAACAAACGACAAAAATAATCAAATAACCAACATTGGACAACAAACACACAGTTTCAGCTCTCTATAATTATAAAGGAAGGTTGAATACGAATGTATTAAAATAGAATTCTAGATTAAAACGGAATGAGGCAAAATGCAAAGCGAAAACTAGTGACGGATTAAAAAAAAGGGGGAGGGGGAGGGCGATGATTGAAATCGCTTTTTTCTTTGACAACCAATTCATCAATATTGTATCTGTAATAGTGCGAAAAGAAAATCAATCTGTATTTTTTGCTAAAACGTCAAATTATTGTCACTTTTGAAAAACAAATATACTCCTTTTCTTTACAACGGACATATACAGTGGTGGGGGATTCCGTTTGTCCGTCCTTCCGTTTGTTAAAAAAAATGAATCGTCATTAATAAACCTTTATACACATACTGTCTGATACTGGATACTCAACTACATAATTGCATTTTACTCTTTACATTTCAGATGCTTAGATCAACTCGCAGATATAGCTGTCAACAATATGATGCCAGTTATACCCAGTCAGGAAAGTTCTCGAGGCATAAAAAAGTTGTGCATCTTGGCGAAGTTGTCTCCATAAAATGCAACTTTTGCACTATTGAATTTTCGAGCAAAACATCTCACAAGAGGCATGAGCAAAATATTCATTTTGGAATAAAGGAATTTGAATGCGAGATATGTTATGAAAGATTCAGCACCAAATACCAGATGGCTGGACATAAACGCAGTAAACATGATATGGGTCGGTATCAATGTGAAAACTGCCAAAAAATGTTTTCTTTCCCAAGCAGCTTTAAAGAGCACACAGGCAAATGTAACAACAATGAACCAAAGGTCTTCACAGATTGATTTTCTTTTCGAACTATTACAGATACAACATTGATGAATTGGTCGTCAAAGAAAAAAGCGATTTCAATCATCGGCCCCCCCCTCCCTCTTTTTTTTTAATCCGTCACTAGTTTTCGCTTTGCATTTTGCCTCATTCCGTTTTAATCTAGAATTCTATTTAAATACATTCGTATTCAACCTTCCTTTGTAATTATAGAGAGCTGAAACTGTGTGTTTGTTGTCCAATGTTGGTTATTTGATTATTTTTGTCGTTTGTTTGCTGTCTCATTTTGTTAACGTTTCATCAAAGACATCCATTTCTTTATATAAGGTTCTGGTTGAGAGGTTATTTACTTTTCGAGCGAGTATTCTTATTTTTATAAACATTGTTAGATTGTTAGAAGCTGTTAAACTAAGATTACTTCATTTAATGAATTTAGGACGAGAATATTTATACATGAGATGCTTGTTGCTAACTTGTTTATAACGATAAATAGCAAATAGATGCGTACAATAATTATTTGCATTTCCAGGCAAATAGTTTTGATCTGCGTGTTTCATTAAATGGATTGTTTTGCTAGCTCAGTTTTCGACTATTAGTTTTCTTTTATTGTTGAAGGCTTCCAGTAGACACTCCGGTCTTCGGTTAAGAAAACTGGCAATCCCAGTCAACTAAGACAGGAGTCGAGCGCATCCGACTTAACAGGGTTGAATTTAAACCTTCATACTTACAGGCTAGTTATTACTGTAAGATATATATTCCCTAAAGGAAGGACGGTACCTAAAAATGAATTTATTCATAATTAACATTGACATTGTGTAAAAGAACATCATCATGTTGGCTACTAAAATATCTCTTACTTAATCATACTCGTTACTTTTAAGTCATATATGGTCCTTCTTAACCATACATTCTTAATTTTGTTGCGATAATTTGATAATTAGTACAATTATAAAGTATTTTGCTTTCTAGAACTGATTTATATATCACACCGATCAATAAATGTAACAGTACTCATGCATAACGTGTCTTATTAACAAATAACATAAGATGTCGGTAAGAATTTCGTGCAGATTGTGTCGTTATTCACCGGGAGAAAAGCTGTAGTAAAAATACTACTCAATGTACAACAAAGTTGTGATAACACATGAAGGAAAACAAAATAAAGGGTCGAATGACATTCTCGGTTTTTTGAAAAATATAAAGCTTATGATATAAATAGGTGACTTACCTTGTGAATGTATAGCAATTCTTGATTGTTTATTACTTCTACTGCATACTCGGAAGTCGGATTAAAGCACTTGTTTTCATATTATTTGTGTATGACTTAGTTGGATTGGTGGCCGTGCTTTTGGTCATACTGTTCTCCAGGTGTCCAGGTACTTGTACATCCTTGGATTTCAAATGTTTGGGTTTATCGGTCCTGATGAAGGTAAATCCATAAAAGCTCTTCGGACGCACACAATTTATAAAATGTTATTTTCATTTACTGTTATATAGTATTGCATTGGTTTGTAAGACAAAAGTCTCGGCTAATATAATGTGCAATTTTCCCTCGGGTTTAGTTTGTAACCCGGATTTGTTTTCTCTCAATCGATTTATGACTTTTGAACAGCGGTATACTACTGTTGCCTTTATTTCTACTTAAAATATAGGTATTTTTTTCAGAGACAAGTGCCTGTGAGCTAGTTGGCGCAAAACATGAATCTTTATTCTATAGATATGTGGATTTTTGTGGTTTTTGAGGGAGCAAAATCGGATTACAAATCAAATCAATTCAAACGATCATTCATTGGTATATATGCAATAGAATTATTGGCACCAAGACATACACATTAACTGATTAGAACACAACAGGCAGCAAGCACTCATTAAAGCACACTTATAAAATATACAACTTCAAAAGGTGTATTGTTCTTTCCATGATTATGTTCAAAATACTGATACAATTAAATTCCCCATTATTAAACCACCCTTTTAAAGCTGCATGATTAAATAAGGGTTAAATAATGCATAGCTGTATATTATCCTTCACAAATGCGCGATTATGTCCAATTCCATACCAGTCAACAAGATTATGTTTACTATCTGAAAAATGATACATTAAATTAAGTTGTATCGTTTTGATAGATAATTCATTTGTTTACAAATTTTTGTATAATTTCTTATTATTGATGATACAAATTTAAATCAAGAAGAGTTCTTACCGGGTGCTGCCATATTTTGCAGGCTCAGTCCTTTACAAACACGTGTCCATGACAGTACGCAAACAAACGGGTGGTTGTATATGAAAACAAACGTGTCGTGTGCAAAAAAACCAGGTATGCTAAAAGAAAAACTATAAATAGTATATGGATTTATAGAAACATTATACAGGTATTAATTATTTCGTAAGATTTAGACTACGTCATGAAATCAAGTGACGAAGTCCAGAGAGTCGGTGTACATGTACTAGTATTTTAATCTTTTAGCCGACTCGAGACAATGTAACCTTTTAAAGATAAAGACAAAAGTTAAAGATACAAAGCACACGAAACTAATAAAATAACTGATTATATCCACAGACACTTGTCTCAGAAAAAAAATTTCCTATATACCTTAATATAACACTGTTACTGTTATATTAAGGTATATAGGAAATTTTTTTCTGAGACAAGTGCCTGTGATTATATCCCACAGCATTATTGAATTTTATGAGGGAATTATGACAATACCACTAAATAAAAAAAGAATGAGAGTGTTTAAAGAGTTATATGCTAATGAGTAATCGCTCTAAAATGGCAAACTTAGCTATAGAAATCAACCGTTGAATGTTGTTGACTATTGAAGGCAACACTTTCTATAGCCTAAAATTTAAGTACGCTAATGAGAGATCGGAAATTTTGCCGATATACACATAATGGTTATTGTAAAACTGTCATATTTTTCCTATACCATTTTCACCTTAATTCGTGGGTGGTAGTTATTATTGAATCTTACGCAATTCGATTGGATGAAATTGTTATTGCTTCACATTTGCCTGTTTTACCTGTTGATTTTTTTCTTGCGTGTTTTATACCAGAACGTTAGTTGATAGCAATTCTGATGTTAAAAGATATTGGAAAAAAATAATTGTCGATAAACAGTTATAGCTATGATTTGCTTTTTCTGTCCTTCTTTTATATGTTCAAGTCTTAAAAACATTAAAAGAGTGTTTTAACAGAAAAAAAGTATTTTTCAGTCACAACATGAACGGAATCAGTGAGTGAATGAAGTCAAATTATGACTGATCTGCCTATGTTTTAACATAAAAAGTCGATTTGATTAATTTAAGGCCACATTCGTCCATCTAACAAAATCTAATCATGCACCGTATAATTTTCAAACAAAACATTACAGGATCTATTCTGAAAAAGTCACTGAAAAGCAAAGCAAGGCATACTCAAAATAAGCGGACGCAATTCATCTTTTGTGGAGAGGAGGGGCATGTGTTTTAGAACAAATCGTTTGACTGGTAAAAACTAAGATAATGAAAAGAACACAATTTTGAACTTACACTTCTAGATCGGTGACTTAACACATTATTTGCAGATTTTTGTTGATTTAGAACATTCATATTTACAATTCAAAGTATTAATGCCAGAATAGATAAATTATTTAATAAAGCTTTCGTATGGGTTATTTATGTAAAAAAAAATTAGAAAATAAGGTGTAATTGGTTTGATGTGTCGTTTAAGAACATATCTCCCAATTGACAGATGTCATATTATTATACTTAGAAAGTTATATTTTACCCCTTTTAGACTACTATTGCAATGCATGATAATTAACAACTTATTCTAACATTTAAAAAAATATATTTAAATTACAAAAAAGTGCAGTAAAATTTTTTCTTAATATTTAACATCATTGCACAAGACCATGTTTTTCTCTGACTGATACTGACGTCTTTACACTTAATCCATTGGATGTTGGATGTGTACTGATTGATATTTTAGTCTTAGATGCATGATTTTTATTATTAGTTGTAATTGGCTTTGAACTAGCTGTCAGTAACTGCGAGTACTAGATCAGATCTGTACTAAGTGACTTTTTGTTGTGGGGATGTATAAGTACCCTGCCACGTCCACTCTGTGTTTTTGTTACTTGTTTTTGTGCTTTGTATCGATCTGATGAATTAAGCCCTTTTCAACTGATTTTTTGTACAAGTGAGAGGTTTAGCTAGCTATAAAACCAGGTTTAATCCACCATTTTCTACATAAGAAAATGCCTGTACCAAGTCAGGAATATGACAGTTGTTATCCTTTCGTTTGATGTGTTTGAGCTTTTGAATTTGCCATTTTCTTATGGACTTTCCGTTTAGAATTTTCCTCGGAGTTCGGTATTTTTGTAATTTTACTTTTTATAGTTTGTTCATATGTTGTACTGTTACACCACTGTCCCAGGTTAGGGGAGGGTTGGGCGCCCGCTAACATGTTTAACCCCGCCACATTCTATATATGCCTGTCCCAAGTCAGGAGCCTGTAATTGAGAGGTTGTTGTTTGTTGCTGTTGATCATATGTGTTGTTTGTTTATTGTTTTCTACAGTTCTTGTATTGTTCTGTTACACCACTGTCCCAGGATTAGGGAGAGGGTTGGGCGCCCGCTAGCATGTTTAACCCTGCCACATTATGTATGTGCCTGTCCCAAGTCAGGAACCTGTAACTCAGTGGTTGTCGTTTGTTGCTGTATATTATATTTGTTTTTTCGTTCAGTATTTTGTACATAAATCAGACCGTTAATTTTCTCGTTTCAAATGTTTTACATTTGTCATTTCGGGGCCTTTTATGGCTGACTTTGCGGTATGGGTTTTATTCATTGTTGAAGGCCATACGGTGACCTATAGTTGTTAATTTCTGTGTCATTTAATTTCTTGTGGAGAGGTGTTTCATTGGCAATCATACCACATATTCTTATTTTTATATGATGCTCCATCATTACAGCTATTTCGAAAACTATTCATCGTAGAATAAAATATCACAAGGGAGTTTTATCATAATGTTTTTAAAATGTATGAATAATATATAGTGGTCGCAGTGAAAAAATTTACACGATTTGACATTTTATAAAAGAATTCGTAAAATCATTGTTTTTCTTGTATTTGCAATATTTCTCCTAGGGATTTTGTTAATTTTTTTGTGAAAGGTTCAAGACAAGCATAAAACTACCGTTTATATAAGAATAGTTTGGAATTTGAGAAACAGTTCAGTATTTTGGATGACAAACATATATCTTTATTTTTAAAAATTTCGAACTCTGAATATGAAATTACCATTGATACTGGCAGTAACAAAATTAAGAAGCATAAAGGGTGCAATTTAGATGGTACTGGTGGTGAATATCGTTATATTTTTAATTGTTCAGCTTTTGATGATTGTAGAAAACAATGTATCAAATTTCATAATAGGAATACACCTAACACTTTGAAGTTCCATGACTAAAATAAATTGATTTATAGACTTTTCGGACATTACGGTATATAAAAGAATTTCGTAAAATCATTTTTTTTTCTTGTATATGCAATATTTCTTAGGGATTTTCATAAATTTTATTGTGAAATGTTTAAGTCAAGTTTGGAAAATTAAGCTTATCTAATTTCATGTTTCAATTTATTTCTCAATTAGCAAGATTTTACTTTAATTTATCTATTATTCTTATATGTTTAATTCCATAAATAAGTCTGTATGTTCTCTTGTTAATTTTTATCTATGTGTTAATTTTTCTGTAATCCGTTAGTTGTATTTGTCACTCATTTAGAGAAATATTTGACAAGTCTATTCAAATCATTTTTGATTTTTTATATAAACTGTTTTCTAATTTGATATGGCAGATTGGATTTAGGAATACACTGTGTATTTCCAACTCTGTACAATTGTTTTCCATGCTGAACTATTAAATAATATATCGCGGAAACCCTAGTCGTCATTTGTTGTTAGAGTTAGAGTTAGTCACCAGAGTCAGAATCGGTGCAGGCTCGTCGTATAGTCTATTGTCTATTGTGTGTGTATGGTTACAGGCCAACACACATAACCCAGTCACAAGATACACCCAGTTTCTATTTGTGACAATAAAATGAATTCCAAAACATGTTCAGAACTAAAAAAGCTGTGTAAACTAATAAGGAGATCTACAACACATTGCACTTTTCTGGGTTAATAACTGTAAATGTCTTTGTATATATATATTATTATCTCAAGTCTAAATTGAAAACAACGTTCAAACCTATGATTGCGTTGGATAAAAACCGCAATTTTTATACGTGTGCATGCAAAACAAATTACTTGTTAGAGGGGTCTAAATACAGCACAACAAACATTTTCCAACAGACCAAAAAAGTAAAAAAATATATTTTAACAAAAGGCCCGAGAACACAGTTATTTTCCCCTATTTGTCTATTAAAACATAATGGCAATTAAAAAAAATTTCACCTGCTCTATTCTAAAAAGATTTGGTGTGCATAAAGTTTGACTTTTATCCCAAAACATATCAAAAATTCAGAAAAGTCTACCAGCTCATTCTCTCCTGGTAACCCCAAACATAAGGACACCGGTAAGGATGAAGCCAGAGAGCTTCCGAGAAGAGGAAATTCCACCTTTATTTACCTGACCAAATCACTCATTTCTACAGAAAATTTCAAAAAGATTTTTTCCAGACAGTATATTTGAAGTCTTATCTTTCACCTAAATGCAAACAAATAATGAAAAATTCCAAAAAAAGACAAAGAAAAAAAACACTGAAATTAAAGGGAACTACATTTGTGGACAACGAAAATTGAAGGTAGATAACTGTGTCCTCGGACCTAATAGGACCCTTCCAGTAGTCCGAATGAAATAAAATTTTACATACATTAACTTTAATATATATCAAGACTACATACCAAATTTCAGACCAATCAGACAATGCATGCACCAGCAAATGCATTTCTTGCACCCCTACCTTCACACCCAAATTTTATCATTTTTCTGGTATGGAATTTTCAATTTCCTCAAAATACCATCTTTATTCAAACGCTCATAACTTTTTTATTAGTGCAATTTTTACGAAAAACTAAAGTGTTTGTTAAAGTAAAAACATTGATAAAATTTAATCATTGATAAAATTTTCCAAAATTAGAACGCATTATTGTGTAACTAAGGTTATTTTTCTAAATTCATTTCAAATCACGAAAATTCCAAACCAGAATATTTAAAAAAATCAATGAAAATTTCAAAACTCAACCTACAGTTTTCAGAATTGCATTAAAAAATTCTACAGTCATACTACAATACACAAAATTTAACTTTATGGGGGTCTTGAATAAACTTTTGGCTTATTTACCTGTATATTCAACACCCCCTTTACACCATCTGCCAAAGGCAAAATCAAGATGTCATAAAAACTTTAAAATGCTGTAAAATCCTTATTTTTTGCAATTTTGAGATGAAATAAAGTGTTTTGGAAAGGTTAAGATGCCAAAAATTCATTTCAATTAAAAAAAGTAAAAAATTCAACAGATTTTTAGATTTTTTTTTTTTTTTTCAAAATCAAACAAAAATAGAACCAAAAAATTAACAATAAATTACAAAATCACTTTTCAATGGCAAAACAACTTTCTAAAATTTGGAAAATTAACGTTTGTAAAATCTGAATAGGAAAAGAACTTTTATTTCACAAATAAAGGCCAAAATAAGGAATTTTGTTTGAACTGGACCAAACCCTTTGAAGCCAGAGTTGGTCATTTCTTTAATCTGCAGCTAAAAATAGATCAAAAGAATCCACAGAATTGATTGACAGCATCACTTAGCCAATTAAAAATCTGAATCAAAAGTTACATAATGACAAAAAGTATAAAAACTAACACTTCTATGGTCTGTCACCCAAGTTTCTTTCGACGCTTTACACTGCACCACCAAAATATTTGTCTCAACATGTATCCAAAAGGTTACTGGCCATTCAACAAAGGCTTAGCTGGACGGCTGCAGAGAAGGAGAGTTGCACCTGTGTGTAGATTCCAGAATGGCAGAATTCCATGGAATGTTCCTGTTCCTGTCCCTGTACTAGAGTTGTCCACTACACCAGACCAAGATATCAATAATGCTCCTGTTGTTGAAATGAATGTTGAACAGAAGGACATTAAAGATGAACCTACAATCACTTCTACTTCAGCTGTACACAATGATGGCATAAAGACTCGTTCCCAGCTACTGATATCATCCTATGACCTGAAAACAGAAGAAGAAGATTGGAGTTCACTTTCTGGTATGAGGTTCGTCGATCATGAAGAGATGATGAAGATGCTGAACATTGTTATAAAGGCTCACACAAAAGAATTCAAGTACTGCAAAAATCCAGAAATACTGGCACACAGACAAGTTAAATGGGGAGTTTGCTGGAAATATACCCTTAGATGTAAGAACTGCACCTACATGAGCCCAGTTATAAAGTTATACAAAGAAGTTGTCACCAATAAACCTGGTACCAACCCTGGAGCACCCAATGTTGCAGTAGCTGCAGTCCTACATGACTGTCCCATTGGTAGTACAAAGTTCCAGGAGCTGTTTGCTAGAATGAACTGTCCTCCTCCATCCAGAACAAGCATGCAGAGAATGTCACATAATGTTGGAAAGGAGCTAGTAAAACTTAACAGGACAGACATGTCAGAAAAACTGGAGATTGTTAAGTCAGTAAATCGAGAGAGGGGGCTACCAGAAAATGTGATTAATGTTACAGTCGACGGAAGGTACAACAGTCAGACCATTACCAGCCGCAAGAAACCGGGACTGAATGCCACCCAAGCTTTCACACTTGCCATTGAGACAATGACAGAGAGGCAATATATTGTTGCATCATTTGCCCAAAATCAGATGTGCTGGAAAGGAGCCTGGCTGAGGGGGAAAGGTTTCGATGTTAATTGTCCCAATGGCCACGAAGACTGCACTGCAAACTTATACAGAGCAGCTCCAGTGTCAGAGTACCAGATGGGTAAAGAAATTGGTTCACAGCTGGCACTTCAAGACATCCTTGTAAAGAATGCCACAACAGATGGAGACGGACGGGCTGCCAAAGGGATAGATGACGCAACCAGAGCCCTACATCCCATGTGGAAGGTCGAAAGGCTAGCTGACTATGTCCACCTTGGCCAGTCACAGTTCCGAGCATCCCTGAGAGCTCAGTTCAGCGAAGGCATGTTCTATGGGCGTACAAAAGAGATAAAGAAAGAAATGAAGAAAGCTTTTAGTCAAGATGTCAAATGTAGGAGTTCGATGATAGTGGGACAGCTAATGGAACAGTACAAAAGAAATACAGATGACGTATGTAAAGACTTACCCAAGGCTCTGCAGGCGACAATCAGGTGTTATGATGGTGACTGCTCCATGTGTAAACAGCACTCAGTGGTATGTGCAGGTGATGAGAGCTACAACTGGTGGACCCGCTCCAAGTATCTTGGCTGCTATAACATTACTATCCTGCAAATGGACGAAAAAGACAAGTTGTTACTGCAAGAGATCTTGAAAATGAAGCTTAGTGAAGATGCGATTAGTAGTATGAAGCTTTACAACACAACAAACAAGAATGAAGCTGTGCACAGATCCTTGAGTGTGAATTTACCCAAGAATGTAATCTTCTCAAGAGGCATGGAGGCCAGATTAGCATCTGGAATTCACAGAAACAACAACATGCCAGGAACCTCAGCAAAGCAAAAGTGTGAACATCTGGGGGTTAATTTATCTGATTCCAGTTTAAAGTTCCTCGACAGTATGGATAAACAGTTTACCTACAAGCGAGAGTATGAAAAAAAACCTGAAGTTAAACGTAGACGTCTCACACAGAGTGGTGAAAAAATAGTAGAACATAGAGAGGCCAAGGTAAAAAGTAAAGAGCGCGATGTCTACAGAAAAGGGCAGTTGGACCCAGTGCCTGCCTTACTTAGCCATAGTACCTACTGCAAGAGAAAACTACCACCAGCACCATAGATGAGACAGCAACCCAGCAACACAGTAACTCAACCAAAGGTCCTTTTAAGGACCACCCAAATCTTTCAAAAAGATATCTGAAATTGTTGTTTACATCAATAAAATAAAATAAAGTAAATATTTAATTTGTAAATCCTAAAACATGAATAATACCAAGGTTATTGTTTGCCATCTTTAAGTCCAACTTGCAAGGTGGCAATGGAGCTGGGTGACCCAAGCAATGGCCACATGAAATGCAAGTTTTTCTACTGTTGTTGAAGCCGTGTGGCTCCAACACCAGATGATCAACATTAATGCATTTTGAGTTGTGGCACAGATGCGAGACATCAAAATTAGGTAAATGAAAATTTAGATGCCTTATCATGTACGCAAGTCTGTGCACATGTATTTGTCTCCACCCGCCATCATTGGGATGCATGAAATTTATCACCCCATATTTGCCATTAGGCGTACAAGTCCCTGTCCAAATCAGACAGTGCCCATTTTGGCCAGGGGCAGATTTTTCTTGTAATTTTGCTAAATATTTTTGAATAAATCCCTCCATTTAAACTTTAAAGAACTATTTCTTATCAGAATGAGTAGGAATTTGCTCAAAATAGAAAAATTATGAGCCCCTGTTTTGAGATTTGCCCCAAAAGTTTCAACATATAAATAACAATCCAAAAATATGGCAAAGTAGGATTTTTTTGGCATTTAAAAATATTTTCCAATTATTCACTATAAATTAACAATGAAATATCTTTACATTTCAATTTTGAGGCAAATTGTGCAAATCAGGGGACCAAAATGTCCATTTTGGGGTACAGTGGGTTCAGCCTCTTAGGCCCGAGAACACAGTTATTTTCCCCTATTTGTCTATTAAAACATAATGGCAATTAAAAAAAATTCCACCTGCTCTATTCTAAAAAGATTTGGTGTGCATAAAGTTTGACTTTTATCCCAAAACATATCAAAAATTCAGAAAAGTCTACCAGCTCATTCTCTCCTGGTAACCCCAAACATAAGGGCACCGGTAAGGATGAAGCCAGAGAGCTTCCGAGAAGAGGAAATTCCACCTTTATTTACCTGACCAAATCACTCATTTCTACAGAAAATTTCAAAAAGATTTTTTCCAGACAGTATATTTGAAGTCTTATCTTTTACCTAAATGCAAACAAATAATGAAAAATTCCAAAAAAAGACAAAGAAAAAAAATAAGAAAAAAAACACTGAAATTAAAGGGAACTACATTTGTGATTTGGTTTGTGAGAATAAAGATAAATATATATACGTTTGGAAGATTAAGCTAATCTAATTTCATATTTCAATTTGTTTTTCTATTAGCGACATTTACTTCAATATTATACTTATATAGTATGTATGTACTCTTTCTTTGCTCGGTGCTACGTTAACAAACACAAGAACTGTATATGTATGAAATCGCTTGACTCTCCATCTGGAAGATGGAATATAGAAGTTTAAGAAGGTTAGATATAGAAGCTCTAAATGAAGACTTATAACCAACATACGTGCAAATCTTCAGAAAAAACAAATGAATATGAATGAATGTTGTCAAACCTTTGAAAATGAGGTATCAAATAGTTTTGACAAACATGTACCAACAAAAACTATTTTAAGGAAATAAAATCAAGTCCCATATATGAACAGGGAACTGTGAAAAGCTTTATATGAGAAGAAAATGTATTATTCTAAATTTTTAAACAAGAGTGCACACGCTGAAATGTCTCGCCTGCTTTACTGACCATTGATGTTATGTTGAAAGGCTTAAAGATAAAGGTTTTACTAAAAGCATCACAGAAACTCAGGTCAGGTGAATCCTGTCAGACAGAAATATACACCTTACAATTTTTTATACACAAAATATAGTTGACCTATTGCTTATGATAATTGAAAAACAGACCAAAAAAAAACAACTTAACATTGACTAATGAACCGTGAAAATGAGGTCAAGGTCATATGATACCTGCCAGACAGACATATACAATACAATCATTCCATACACCAAATATAGTTGACCTATTGCTTATAGTACTTGAAAAACAGACCAAAACAAAAAAAAAACTTAACATTGACCAATGAACCGTTTATTACAGTAATAAGGGTAGATTTAAAATCTTCTAAACGTTTCATTGATCTTAGGGATTCAATAACATCTGGTATCAAAGCGTAAATATCTACTTCAGGGGTCTGGACAGCTTCGTCTATGTATTTCCGCTCAGGATTTTAATATGTTCACTATTAATGTATGGTTTAAAGCCTTTAGTAATTTGTTCTGAAATTTGTGATAACTGCAGTGGGAAGTGGTGAGATTTATAAGCTGCATGTTCTGATTTTTCGTCCAAAACTCGTTTCGTTCTTCTAAATTTTGAAGTTTCATTACATGTGTTGGCTGATTGTGTGATAAAGTATAGTATGTATGTCACTAGATGTATAATGACAGGGAGAATAATAACACATGTAATCTGGAAAAAGGTTTGAGATTATTAGCTGGGTATAATACCAGAAATCATGGTATCCACAAAAGAATTATATCATACTAGAAATCTTCTTTATTTCTGATTATATATTCGACACAACCTCTATAATATGTTTAACATTACATCCAAGAACATCGATTCTTTGAAGGTTACGGCTGGGACTATTATACTATAATATATTA
This sequence comes from Mytilus californianus, assembly GCF_021869535.1. NCBI lineage: Eukaryota > Metazoa > Mollusca > Bivalvia > Mytilida > Mytilidae > Mytilus > Mytilus californianus. The sequence goes on from NW_026262581.1 coordinate 5,264,685, forward strand.
TGTCCCAGATTACGGACATCCCGGCCTATTGGTATAATGAAAAAGTTACGGACAAGTTGTTTTCAAGTTACGGACATCCTAAGTGTTTTCGCAAACCTTGCTGATCGTTTATTCTTTAATATTAAATCACCTTTTGCGTTTAGGAGTTTCCCTAAAAGATTGATACAACTTTTTAATTCCTGAATATTTGTGTTGTATTCATGGTATTGTTATTATATAGGAGAGAAGTTTCTTACCGACTCCAGGCAGCTCCATCTTGGTCTGTGGGTTAACCACAGCCGTTTAAGGTAGCACTCCACAGTTAGGTGTGTAGTTTCGCATTTTGGCCCCTGTGGATTTTTCAAATATGATAGCTAGTGTAGAATAAAATTCATTTTTGGATAGCTGAAGATTAAAATAGCCTTCATAGTGGGTTTATAGGAACATCAAGATTATGTAATGTATGTAATATGGGCTGTTTTCTGTATGACAGTCCGTATTTTCATATCCATACCAAATATTGGTCCGGCAATTATTGTAATGTTTTTTTCCGACTTTTTGTCGCACGAACTTTGCAATTAAATTTTATGAAAAAATGAGGCGAAAGACACCCATTTTTTATTTGATCATTTGGTAGATTTATATCAACAGTTTCTGAAAAGGTATCACTGAAAGGCATTGAAATTCTACTTTGAACCAAATTTTGGGGGAATATGTGACATTTTTGCCCCCCTTTTTGCAATATTTTATGGTAAATAAATGCAGAATGTTGCCATGGATACACAAAAAAGGAATTATTTTTCACCATTTTAACTTTTAAAAATCAAATCTATGGAAGATACTGATAACATACATATGCACATGTATAACACAAACAGTTAGGTTAATGTATTAGAAAGCCAGGAATAGAAGATGATAAAACATTTTGTGGTTCAATTTTAATGTTTTTTTCTAACTGTGGAGTGCTACCTAAGCAAAAAAAGATAACGATCCTGTGATACCTTATGTCAGCATTGTCTGTTATCTGTGTTTTACTCCTGAAATCAATGGCATGTAACCTCAAATTCTCCAATCAATGTCACTACGTTGCCAGCAGCTGTATTATGACGTCGACCTCGCCCGTTCTATCAAAGGGTTATATTTAACTGATAGATGAACAACTGGGTCCTGTTGGCATAAAATGTTTCATTGTTGTTTTTCTTGTTTTTGTTTCTTGTTTTCTTGTTTTCTTGCTGTTTTCTTGTTATTTTTTCGATCATTAGCTTGAAAACGACTACATGAACACCTCTTTTTTTAAATGACATGTAGCTTAATTCCGTAAGATTATACCAACTTTTATGAACAAATTACCTCGGATTTTTTTTAAAATAGATACTTATAAAGCAAAAATCATGAAAATTTGATAAAAATGAACTATTTCCAAAAAAATGTTTCACTTATGTAAAGAAAATATTCCAAATGTTTAAAAACATCGTTTGTAACAAAAAAGTTAATGTCTGTCCAAAAAACCGAAATTTTGAGTAAATGTCTAAAATTTCGATCCCATTTATCTCTAAAAGAAGCACACGAACGTTAGGAAGGTATATTTTTTTTATTTATAAGTATATGAATTGACACGGTGAAAAATAGCTTGTATGCAAATTTTCGTAAAAAAATCACCGTGGGATCAAAACTATAACATATGCCCTTAAGCGGAAGAGGTGTTTTGCCTACGTCCGTCGTTCTCTTGAGATTGAGAGAAACGGATGTTTATACCTATACTGTAAAAAGACAAGTATCAATACCAAGCTCTAAATAATCCGGAGTTTAGACAAGTTGTTAATAAAGAGGTAGGGCAATTTCCCGAAGAATTTATATCATAGCAGGGCCAATTTTTAAAAAGTCAGCAAATATTCAGTAAAAGTCACTATATGACAGCTTTATATGCAAGTACTTTAAAGTTGTTACAACATTATGACCTATCTGAACTAGTGGTAAAATTTAAAAGCCTAAAAAAGGATTTAACTATACTTTTGTAGATTTTTTTTTATTCACTAAAAAAAATGGTTTAATCTTAACAAAAACTAAAATTATACTTCAAGTGAAGGTACGTAGAGATCTCATAAAACATGTTTAACCCCGCCGCATTTTTGCGCCTGTCCTAAGTCAGGAGCCTCTGGCCTTTGTTAGTCTTGTATGATTTTTAATTTTAGTTCATTTATATGTTTTGGAGTTTAGTATGATGTCCATTTTCACTGAACTAGTGCACATTGTTGTTTATGGGACAGCTGAAGCCCGTCTCCAGGTGCGGGATATTCTCGCTGTGTCGCAGACCCATTGGTGGCCTTCGGCTGTTTTCTGCTCTTTGGTCGGGTTGTTGTCTCTTTGAAACATTCCCCACTTCCATTCTCAATTTTATTGTTGTCTTACAGGTACACGTTTACCTCGTGTTGTTTTAAGATGTTCTTTAATACGACATTTGACAAAAAAAAAGTTTAATTTGCAACTGTCTTTTACACAATACATGGCACTGAGATAAAATTAGGAGATAACTGTAATGTATTTTAAGCTTGGCCTTCTTTATACGTAGATTTTACTGTCGCAAATCGAGACAACCTAGCGACGCGTAGGTTCTTATATCACCGCATCCTTTTGCCGGAAACAGTATCTGTATTGTCGATTGTCATATATTAAGACGATAGTTTTTGCTATCGTGCAACATAATTTTGTCTGTTGTTCCGATTGCATTTGTCATACATTGATCTTTTCAATCGTGTATGGCAGATGTTGAACTGTGTTAACTTTTGCATCTGCAGTACAAATCCGGTAAAAGGATATGCTCATGCGTTTTATTCTTAATTGCTACCATTGTTTCAGTACCGATACGCACAGACTGCCAGACACAAAAGATGTCATCTGTCAGTGCTTCAGTACTGGCATAATTTGTACGATAAAGATTAAGCAATGCGTCAAATTTTCAGCGTATAAATTATGTTATAAAAATAAAACCAAGGTTGCAATTCCCTCATAGACAATTTTCGGTGTCTGTAGAGGTCCGTTTTTGTATTGATGTAGTTGATGTTGGCATCCTCAGACTTTATGCATCAGACATAATTGATAACAGTCATTCCGGATACTTAGAATTTAATATACCTATTAATGCAGGTGTAAAATAAAACAATGGGGAACAAGGTAATTTCATTATTGTAAAATTGTAATAAAATTCAATATTTTTTTTCTCGTTTTAAAAAGATTGTTTACTATGGTTTTCCTTTATATGTGAATAGTAATATTGTTTAAAACAACGATTTTATCTATGTTGGGACTTTTAACCGACTTACTGTTGCTAGTTTGACACGTACAATAAACAAAAATACGTGACATACCAAATGTTGTGTCGTGGTGAATCATATCATATGGAAAATTCACGATGAAACTAAAATGCAATCAAAAAGTAAAAGATTGAAAGTTAATGCTATGTCCGTAGGGGAAAAGACGAATTACAAATAAAGCCAAACAAATTAAGATTACACTTTATAAATTTCGTGGTCCGAAGCGCGTCTGGATTAACCATCAACAAAAACTAATACTACAGAAATTCAGATAGAGCAACTCGAACACCACCAAAGCCAGGTGAATACAGATTGTTCGGAAGGATAAACAATCCCACCTTAATGTAATGTTTGGAATGTGTTATTTTATTCGGTTTTGGTTTTTCTATATCAATTAGATTTTGAATACAACAGTTTATTCCATATTGATAGAACTGTATGCCTCGTTCACACGTACATTTAATTCGAATTGAATTCGAATCGAATGCGAATCGAATTCGATAATCGCGTTCACACACTCTTCTTTTTTAATTCGAATTGATTCGAATTGGCTAAATCGCATTATCCAATTCGCATTAGAAATGCGTTTTTGTTAATACGAATTAAAAGTTAACGTCGTTAGGACAGTAAAGCGAATTTGACGCGCATTGCAATTCGAATTAGAACTTACGTTTGGACGTTAAACGTTTCGAATGCGAATTAAACTAATTCGAATTAGTTAATGCGAATCGAATTCGAATTACGTGTGAACGCAGAATAAGTAGGGTTTTCCAAATGAATTGGATTTTGAATAAATAAGCATCTTCACCTGTGGATAAAAGTATATTCACCGCGCGAAACGTCGCGTGCGTTTACGTGAATTATTATGTTGAAATCGTTTAAAATACAATTGGTTTTGATAAAAAAGTTTCATTACATACATTTATCTCGGTACTCTCTCGGATTATGGAATAAACAATTACTGTCTTTTGTTTCGGTAAATATGTGGTTTAATTGACTTTTGACAAACTGATATTCACTTCGGCCGCTGGCCTCAGTGAATATCAGTTTTTCAAAAGTCAATAAAACCACATATTTACCTCATCAAAAGACAATAATTGTATAATATTCACCTGAGGAAAAAGTATATTCACCGCGCAAAACGTCGCGTGCTTTTACGTGTATAATTGTGGTCAAGGATTTGTATCTCACTATACAAATCCTTGTTGTGGTGAAATAGTTTGATGTACAATTGGTTTTGGTAAATAATTGTCATTAATTACATATTCTCTCACAGAATACGGAATAAAACAATTACTGTCTTTTGGTGAGGTAAATATGTGGTTATTTTGACTTTCGAAAAACTGATATTCACTAACAAAAGACAGTAGTTGTATGATATTTTATCACGGGTATTTCTGTGGAAAACCAGTTCATTTATTTACAGCGCATATGAAATATTTCCTGTTCTTTTCTTCATCTGACAAAAGACGAATTTTAACACATACATCAATAGAAATAGGAAATACAACTGACAGTTACGGGGCTGAACATATCCTCTTTCAATACATACTATTTACAGAAGCAGTTTTTGAGGTATTGATAATATATTCTTTTTAAATTCAATTTAAGTACATTAATTTACCTTTATTAATTATTGATTTATTTCTGAAACGTAAAATTTATTATCATAATTTTATCATAGTTACTTTTATTATTATAATTATATGAGTTCTGTTTTGAATACAGTTGGCAATGTTAATTTAAAACTATTTATCAACGAAGAAAACTATAAAAAAAATCATATCACACAAGATCTTTGAAGGCAATTTTGTTTATTAAATTTAATAATTACGATTAAAAGTTAATTTTGAAAGCTTGATTTTTTTAAACGAAAAGAAGTTAATCTTTGCTTAAACATTTAGATTATGAAAAGACTAAACATAAAGAAAATGTAGAGCTCTTTTCGTGCACTGATTTTCAGATATTTTATTTATCCCAAAGCATGATAATATTTCCCCAAACTACCAATTTTCAACTGCTTAGTTACAATTGTCCTATTGAGTATACCGATCTGCTCACAATGACTTACATTTTTTATATAAAATATAGTCTCCGTGAAAAATTATTTTTTTCGAGTTATATCTGTTCATGTTAAAATGAACGGAAAATTGTACAAAACTTAATATCAATCAAAAGACTTATATATTTTCTTAACTATAATTAGTTAAGATAGTTTTTATTATTAAACATAAATTATAGATAGTCCTGTCGATGAATTCATTTTAGTAGTAATGTTTTGCCTAAATGACATTTATTCAAAAGAGTAAATCTGTGATGCAAATCCTTGGATTGTGTTGGTATATATTTGTTCTCTTCGATTTTCTGTTGCGTAGCGGAAAAAAAGTGAGGTTTGTAGATAACAAATATGTTCGCCTAGCAGCTCTAATACCGGTTGTTCTCTTCGTTTGTAACTTTTAGAGGAAAAAAAATGATTGATTATATTACTGTGTTTTTTTGCAAGTTGTTGTCGTTGCTACTTTAACTGGAACGTGTTTTTGTGAATTTCTTATCACCTACGATCCTCCGGAGAACGTGCCAAACACTGAAGAATTCCATTTGGAAGGGAGATATTTATCACCAGTTTCCCACTGCTATGCACGATCAATGGCAAACATAATGTCACCTAATTTTCCTGTTAACATTTATTTCACTGTAAGAAAATGTATTGTTACTATCTGCGAAAATTATTTTTTTGTCTCGCCTGTGACTTTTTTAATACATCAATAAGTATAAAAAAGAAGATGTGGTATGATTGCCAATGAGACAACTCTCCACAAGAGACCAAATGACACAGAAATTAACAACTATAGGTCACCATACGGCCTTCAACAATGAGCAAAGCACATACCGCACAGTTAGCTATAAAAGGCCCCGAAATGACAATGTAAAACAATTCAAACGAGAAAACTAACGGCCTAATTTATGTACAAAAAATGAACGAAAAACAAATATTTAACACATAAACAAACAGCAACCACTGAATTACAGGCTCTTGACTTGGGACAGGCACATACATACAGAATGTGGCAGGGTTAAACATGTTAGCGGGATCCCAACCCTCCCCATAACCTGGGACAGTGGTGTGACAGTACATCATAAGAACGAACTATAAAAATCAGTTGAAAGAGGCTTAACTCATCAGATGGATAAAAATACAAATACATTGTACTACAATTACATGAGGACGTGACCGGGTACTTGTACATCCAAACAACAAAAAGACACTAAGTACAGATCTGAGAGTACTCGCAGTTATACTGACAGCTAGTTCAAAGCCACTAACAACTAATAAAAAAATCATGCATCTAAGACTAAATTATCAATCCGTACACATCCAACATCCAGTGGATTTAGTGTAAAGACATCATAAACAGTCAGAGAAAAACATAACCTTGTGCAATGCCAAGATACAGGTATCGACAGATTGTAGATCCATGAATGTGTATATGTATATAACAATACTATTTAGTTTGCTTTTAATTTACTGATAACAAAATCAATATCAGTACCAATAAGACAATATTTAATGATCTAATTACAGTGTTGAATTGGTAACCTTTTAGAATAAGTTTATTTAAAGGATCGATAAGTTTACCAGGATCGTTTCTAAATTTCCGGGCACGGTAAACAATATTGCCGTAAAAATGAGGATGTGCAATCCCGTTTGAAATAAGTTTTCTACAGGTACAACCAAACTTCAAAACCAAATCTTTATATCTGTGGAAGAATTTAGTAAAGGTTTTAAGTAATTTGTGGTAACGAAATCCCTGGCTTAATAATTTACCAGTAATACATAGATTAAGTTCGTTAAAATCAAAAACGTCACAACAGACACGTGCATAGCGAACGAGTTGTGAAATATAAACACCGTAAGATGTTGCCAAAGGAACATCACCATCCAAAAAGGGAAAATCAACAATAGGGAACGAAAAATCGTCCCTTTTGTCGTAAATTTTAGTGTGGAGTTTCCCGTGTAAAACCGAAATATCTAAATCTAGGAAAGGACAGTTGTTACCGTTTAAATTTGATTTATTTAAAGTAAGTTCCTTTGGGTAAATTTCGGCAGTATATTGAGAAAATTCTTGATTATTTAACGAAAAAATATCATCAAGGTAACGGTAAGTGTTGTTGAATTTATCAATTGAATGCAATTTAGACGGGTCTTTACAGAGTTTGGTCATAAACCGTGATTCATAACAGTAAAAAAACAAGTCTGCTATTAAAGGGGCGCAATTAGTGCCCATAGAAATACCTACAACCTATCGATAAACTTTGCTGCCGAAACGTACATAAATATTATCAAGGAGAAAATTAACAGCTTCAATCATCTCATCACACCTCCAGTAAGTATATCTAGCATGTTTACCTTTCTCATTAGAGAAGAAGGCTTTAAATGAGTTGCAGCAAATATATTTGCATTCAGATTTACCGAACGACCATTTAATTAAATAGTCAAATTTTTGTTTGATAAGATTGTGTGGAAGTGTAGTGTAAAGAGTAGAAAAGTCAAAACTGTCAACAGAATTTAAAGGACCATCAAAAGCACGCAATTTATCTAAAACATCCAAAGAATTTTTCCCACTCCAAAAATAGTTAATTCCACTATTTTCATATATTTTATTACTATAGTTTATGATAAGCTCTTTGATAGTAGTTAAGGAACTTGTTAAAAGCACTGAAAGATTAGTTGTGGAACACTTACTAGAGGCCGAGATGAAACGATATTTTACTGTTTTTTTGTGTAGTTTAGGTAACCAATACATAGTAGGGACCTTTAAATGTTCAGAAGAAGCCTTAAGCTGTGATGTGGTTATGATATGTTTGTTAACTATATGACTCTCTGTGGGGCGCATGGATTTGAATGTAGATGAATTTAAAATTTCATTCTTAAGAACGTCCGTGTAATATTTACGGCATACCACCACCACATTGTTGGCTGCTTTGTCGGCCGGTACAAACACAAACTGCTTTGAAAGTTCTTGAAGTTTATTTCTTATTCTGGAAATAGGCGTATTATGTACTCTATTATTTTCAAAATGTGATATTCTATTATCTACCACATTCATACATTTATTTAAATAAGAATCAAGAGATTTTTTATCAGATTTTTCCCGTTTACACCAATTTTTACAAAACGAGGAAAGAGCATCTTTGGTGACCTGCGGACACTGTTTCCAATCTATTTTAGATGGAGGACGATATTTTGGTCCTTTATTCAAAAAGTTTTTAACCTCTCTGTCCTGAACGATATTGAGGTCCCCCGTAATAACATGACCATAGGGAACATATCTAAACTTCGACGACTCACAGTTTCAAGTTAAAGGAGTATTATTTTCTACATTGACGTCTGATGTTACCGGCGTATAATTAAAAATTAAACTTCTGCTGGGTTTTTTGTATGTGTATGAAATAATAGGTGGTTCTGTGTTATCAAAATAAGCCACATCAAATTAATTTCTAGTTCTTCGAACTCTTTTCTTAAAGAAGGGTAGCGAGCGAGCGAAATTTTTTTTATTTGTTTTTTTGTATTTTTTACTAGCGAGCGATATTATTTTTGAAATATTAAAAAAATAAAATTTATGAAAAGCATTTTATGCAAGCGAACGATCATAAATTTACACAGTTTTGGTGCTTCATGTTTTTATATATCTCATATCCTAGTTCTAATATTACCCTACTTTGCTTCTCAATTTGTTCTCAGACACCCTATTGAATCTTTTCACAATATTCCCAGTACAAAAATGGTTAACTAGTAGCAAAACCTACAGCTTCGTGTAGTCTGCTCAAATAAAGATCCTGCTGAATAAGAAATAGTACAACAGCTTTGCATGTTTGGTGTAAGTTATAATTGATGCATTATAAAAATAAGGAGATGTGGTATGCTTGCCAATGAGACAACTACATGTATCCACCAAAGTTCAAATGCAATCAGAAAACCCATACCGTATTTACCGGCTATAAAAGGCCCTGACATGAAAAATATTAAACAATTCATTGAGAAAATTAATGGCCTAATTTATAACAAAAAAACAAATTTGACAGACATGAACCAACGACAACCAGTGAACTACAGGCTCCTGGCTTAGGACAGGCACATATAGAATGGTATGTTGTTTCAAATAAACGTTTGCAAAGCATATATGCATGTATAAAGCTTTAATATATGTTTTTAAGTTTAGTGTGACGTCCATTTTCGCTGATCTAGTATCAATATTGTTTAGGAGTCAGCTGAAGCCCGCCTTCAGGTGCGGAATTTTCTTGCTGTGTTGAAGACCCATTGGTGGCCTTCGGCTGTTTTCTGCTCTTTGGTCGGGTTGTTGTCTGACACATTCCCGCTTTCCATTCTCAATTTTATTAACTATACATATTTGTGTATAAACAAGCTGAAAATTTAAAAAAGGACTGTCCTTCAAAAACCACATCAATTTATTCTACTAAGTATTCAAATGCATCACACCATATGCTATATACTAATTAAACAAAAGGAACATTTCAAGACATTCCACTTAGTCATTGTTTTGCTGAAGAATTTAATAGCAATCAAATCTTTATGTATATGGGGATACTCTCTGTGTTGAAGGCCAAACCGTGAACTTTACTGGTTGCAAACCTCAACAAATTTGGTATCCGGTGGAAGTTTCTCTCATTCAGTCACTGACAATCATACAAATTCTTATTTTTAGAAGATTTTGTAAATTGTAAAGTTGGATTGATGTGTTATATTCAATTACCACTAACACTTTCTTGACAAACTCCATGCTTTATATCCTTGTAATGATACCAGCAAATATAAGATCATATAAATAAAAGTTTCACGGAAAAAAACATTTTATTCTAAAAGATAAAAAAAAAAGTAAAAAATATATTAGTTTCATTGCGGTGCCATTTCACTGCATGAACCATCATCTTCGAGGTTCATTTTTATTCTTATGCATGTTATATTGTCATTATTTGAATCTTTCAATTCGGTGGCGTTGGTGCTTTTTGGTCTTGCACGGAGCACTTCAAACTAATCGATAAAAGAATTGTCCAAATCACACTCCACTGCTCTTTGGCTAGTCCAAATAATTATGACGTCTTGCAAGGCTATTTTAATTTTTTTCTGTGACGCCTTCCTACGAAGAAGAAAAAAAGAATGCGTCACAGAAAAAAAATACAAATAGCCTTGCAAGACGTCATAATTATTTGGACTACTCTTTGGCAGTAAGGTCTTTGCCTGCGTTTTCGTTGTAGCTACAAATATTCCATGATATCATGATATCATACTTTTGGTCATAATAACGTTGTGAATGTTAGATCTGGATCGTTTTTATGTCAATTTCCGTGTCTGTGAGGCGTTACTTTCAAACGCACAACTCAGATTAAAATTTTGGTTACTTAAATTTAGAAATGGACGCGCGTGGCTCCGTACTGGACGCGGGTTTAAAAAAAAGTACTTTTTTCTCGTCGACCTTTCACAACACGCGGGGGATCCGACGAACGAGGTATTAATTTGGCGTGGCCTAACTTTGACAAATTAGTTTACAGTTAACATTAAGTTACAGTCTGGGGTTAAAGGTTTTTAGAAACCACTATCTAATTCAAACATTCATGGAATTTTATGAGACTTATAGAATCTTTTTTAAGATCAAGAGTAAGCTTTTGGAGCAAAATTTTAAAGTAATTCCCCCCATTTTACCGTATTTTACTGATAAATGGACATATAATTTTGTAATGCACATTTACGTATAGTCTGGTCTTATAGTTTTTTTAGACATCAACAACTTTTTCAAATCCTTCATGGAAATTTACGAAACCCGGACGGAAGCTTTTCAAGGATTAATATTTAGATACAGTCTTATGTTAAAGTTTTAAAAACATTAAACACCTGTTTTAAACCTTCATGGAATTTAGGAAACTTTAACAGAAGCTTCTTTATATCTAGGAGATACAATCTAGAGTTAAAAATTGTTTCTATATTCTTAAATTTTTATCAATAAATGGACTTACTTTGTAGGTACATTCAATATTTAACATTTAGGTACAGTCTGTGGTTAAGGATTAAAAAAAATATATAACTCTGTTAAACCTTTGTGGAATTTTACAAAACTTGAAGAGAGGCTACTATATAGCCAAGAAACAGTAACAGCCGCAGGCGAGACAAAGGGTTCCGGGAAACCCTTTAGGAATTTGTTTTTGTCTTCGAAAATGATGTGCTGATTTAGCTATAATCAAATGCACAGACTTCTGACATTCTATTTGAAAACTTATTACTTTTATTTTCAGCATCTCTATCAACGAATTATGTACAGATCTATGCAGCACAGTGTACTTTTAGTACTGTTGTTTTTGGCATGTACCACCTTTTGTTCGAAATGTCCATTTGATTCTTCCTGTGATTGTATTGTGAATGCATCAACAAATTTAACATCAGCATTGTGCTCCAATAGAGGGTTGGATGCTCTTCCAAACTTTTGTAAGACTGCAAGTCTGCTAGAATCGTTCGACGCATGCAACAACAAAATTAAGCAGATACCAAACTACATCTTTTCGAACGCAAACAATTTACTTTACATGAATTTATCTGAGAACAACATTTCAGTGCTGTTTGCGAAATCATTTCACGGATTAGAAAAATTGGTAACTTTAAATCTTGAGCGGAACGGTTTGATGTATACATTAAACACCATTCCACCGACTTGCTTCAGAAATTTATATCATTTGAAATCCCTGAATTTAAAAAACAACATCGGTTTTTATCCGACTGCTCAAAGATATCCAAATTTGTCAGCTTTGTTGGAACTTGAAACTCTAGAAATTGATGGATTACCGAAGGACAGTTTTGAACAACGATTTGACACACTCAGGGAACTTAAAGTTTTGGATTTGTCAAGTAAAGATTGTTACATTAAAATCATTAGATCAGATTTTTTTCTGTCAACGCCAAATCTTCAATATATAGATATTTCACACTGTAAAGTACAAAAGATTTGGAAAAATACTTTTAGCGGTTTGAAAAATCTAACTTATCTTGATGTTTCTGATAACAAAGATTTGAAGTTTGCTGGCGTTGAAAATGTAACTTATGACTTACAGTTTACAGCTATTAAAGTACTGAAATTTAATAAAGTGCATGAAACTTTTGAGATGAACACAGAAATTGGTCGTAATACATGGAAATGTCTTCAATATACAAATATAACAGAGATGCACCTGGATAGCAATAGAATCCAACTTATCAAGACTGGAGTGCTTTCAAAACTGCCTAAAACACTTGATATATTATCAGCCGCTGACAATATGTTTTCGTTTGGAGTATACATATTGGAGGCAAAAAACCTTAACATCACCTTTATAAATGTTTCATTTCAGTTTTCCTCACATCAACCCGAGTTAGGTTCCCTAAATATACCAAGTTATAGTATAAACCGCTTGAAAAGAAACCTAAGAGTTGACTTTCCACTTCCTTTTCCAAAGAATCTTCGCATAGCTCACTTTCGGAGAAGTCAATTACAGTATGACATTCCTAGAGTGGAAATTATGGAAAACAATCTACAATACTTGGACGTCAGCAGTAACCTGCTTGCGCGCTGGAAAGGTCCAACGGTGAATTTTCATTACTTGAAACATTTGAACTTATCTAGTAATTATTGTTCTAACATATCAACATTTTTCTTCGAAGGAATGGTCAACCTGGAAAAGTTATATGTACAAAATAATTTGCTTGGGTTTAGCATTCCATTTGATGTAGATGGGCAAATCTTAAAACCGCTCAAAATTTTGCAAGCAATTGATTTTTCACAAAATAGAATACCTTTATTGCCACCCTTATTTTTCATATTTCTGGAACGATTGGAAGCGTTAAACTTACATGATAATCTCTTTGAAGATATTGATTTCAGACTAACTCAAATGAAAAACTTGTCACTTATTGACCTATCTAGAAATCGCATTCAATTCTTAGGACCTGTCGCAACTAGTCAGTTGGAATCAGTTGCACGCGATCACATGTTGTCATTGAATTTAAGTGAAAATCCGTTAATTTGTTCATGTGCTTCATTAAAATTTCTTAAATGGATGACAGAAACAAAAGTTGTTTTACTAAATCGTGAAAATTATATTTGTAAATATGAAAACGGAACAAAAACATTACTTTTAAACGTTAATAATATTTACAATAAACTGAAAAAAGATTGTTCCTCCTACCCTGGAATAATCATTGGAATAACCGGCGCCATATTTGTATCTGTTTCAATTGTCTGCTTTGGACTATTTTACAGATATCGATGGAAACTTCGTTATATCTATTACATGACTAAGAATAGGTTCCGTGGATATGTTCCAGTCATAGACCACGCAAACAAAACTTATCTCTACGACGCTTTCATTTCTTACGCCGAACAAGACTGTGGTTTTGTTCATAATGATGTCATTAAAAATTTAGAAGGAGAAGGCAACCTTAAGCTTTGTTTACACAAACGAGATTTTCTCCCAGGAAACGAGATTGCTGCAAATATAACAAGTGCGATTCACAACAGTCGTAAAACTGTCGTAATTCTAAGTCCCCATTACATAGATTCTAACTGGTGCAGGTTTGAGTTTAATATGGCAAAAATGGAAAGCATGTACACAAGAGAAAATGAAAATATACTTTTCATGGTGTTTCTAACTCATATTCCTCCCAGAGAATTGCCTTTGATGATGATGGAATTTATTGATTCAAATTCTTATATAGAATACCCAGATGATGAATTTGGGAACGTCGTATTTTGGCAAAAAATGCTGGAGGCCGTAGGCGGTTGAATTCAATAAAAATGACTGAGTTGTAAATGTCATTTAGGAATATTTGTTAATATTGTGTTTGTCTTACCAAATATTGTGTTTGTCTTACCAAATATTGTGTTTGTCTTACCAAAGTACTCATCAAAGATACTTTGTACTTTTGTAAAACTTTTCGGAATTCTGGGTCCTCAATGCTCTTCAATTTCGTACTTTATTTGGTCTTTTAACTTTTTTTATTTCGAGTGTCACTGATGAGACTTCTGTAGACGAAGACGAAACGCGCGTCTGGCGTACACCATTGAATCCTTGTATCTATGATGAGCTTATTTGTATGTGAATGTAATATCAAAAGTACTCAACTAAAAATGATAGAATTTGACATCATATCATAAAGTTGTCGACAGATGATGATGTGGGAGTCCTTTTTCTTAATATGATGGTATATCCCTATCCGTAGAGAGCAATAATATCGCTCCATCGCAAACGGAACAGTATAGCAGGGGCAGATAATAATGCATATAAAGTTAATGCTTTATTTTTGCATCGTTATTAACGGGAATTTTATTATTAAACGTCATCAAATCGGTTACGTACATTTGAAAGCATTTGCAAAGGAAAACAAACAAGCTGCATACTAGAGCAAACGAAATCATCTACGGATTGGTGAGCCATTAAATTCAAAGCAAAGGAAAGTTTACTTTTCTATCATCAAGAAGTTCCCATTATATGACAGTAATTCTTATTGCGATTTGATGTACGGAAGTGTTACATTAGGAAAACACTGCGACATAATTTAGCACCAAAAGGAAAAATGAGCTGTCAATCATTAAAAAACTTAGGTTTTTCTGTTTTACGCTAAACAAATAAGACTTTTTTTTCAATCGACGGTATCTGCTTCAAATCAATTTTATTTTTCTGTATAAATTTGTAGTTGCAAGGGAACTGTCATTAGTAGGGTGCCCAATATCCAAAAAGTCCTCTAGTTAACGAGTTTAAGTTAACGGATAACACACGGCTAATTTTTTTGCAAATTATAGGAAAATCAATATATTTTACAATCATGATTGTCGTCGTAAGTTCTCATGGTCACGATTTTCTAAATTTCGTGTTTTTACAGGGTACCCCCAGATACCGTATTGTACGTGGAATCTTTAACATGAAAAATAAAATTATTACGCTCTTTGTTCGTGGTTTAAATAGTACTTATAATATAGTTTATACATTAAATATATCATATAACACGGAAAGTATTTAAGTGATTTTAGTATAATCATTTAAGCATTTTAGTAAGACTAAAATTTTACCCGAAATTTACCACATTTTCATCGAAAGCAAAATTATAACGTGTATCATCACGATATTTTTTACTCTGATTAAAGCAATAAGACACGGTGCATGTGTGTGCCAAATTTCATGAGTGAAATGAAAGTAGTTTTGAAGAAATTAACAATTAAAAACACAAATTAAGTCAACATTTTGGCATTGATTAAACACGGATTATCCCGTGACATTAATCATTTTGTTGCTTACCTATTAGGTCATTAACAAGGACAGTGGTCACTCAATACATTTCTCATTTTTATAGCTATAAATACGTTACCATCATAAATGCTGAGTGTAACCCCAATTGCGTCATAGGAGTGTAACCCAAATTGCGTCATAGGTCAGATGGAAAATCCCGACTAAAAATAAACGTACTCTCACTGGTCCGGACATATACCCCTGTTTGCCCATATTCTCCCATTCAATTTCCATCTGCGACATCGGTCACACGTGTAAATTATTACAGATTCAACAGAGAAGTGTTTAGTCGTTTGTAAAGTTTTTTGAATAGCTTAATTGCTTTTCATATATTGTTTATATTATCGGAAATTTATTCCCTTGTTTAGTTTGAATTTCTAAACAAATTATTTGTGTTTAAATAGTCCTTACGTAAATATTCCTGGTTCGGGCTATCTCCTGG
This sequence comes from Mytilus californianus, assembly GCF_021869535.1. NCBI lineage: Eukaryota > Metazoa > Mollusca > Bivalvia > Mytilida > Mytilidae > Mytilus > Mytilus californianus. The sequence continues at coordinate 5,280,741 of NW_026262581.1, forward strand.
ATGGGTCACTACCTTTAAGTCCCCCCAAACTACCAGTACATTGACCGGAATTTCGACAACGGTGTCTGGTAATGCTACCTATCCGACCCTTTCACAAGGTTCGGCCATGCATTTTTTTTGGGGGGGGGGTATCTACGTCAACTTCGGTGACTCACACTTTATCTAGGCCTGTTAATTCGTCGGGTACTATTGGTTCTGTCCCAGGTACAGCTATGGGCTTGAACTTGCCAGGTTCAAGACCCCCATTATCCTATTGTGGGTATATGCTTCCCAACTCGAGCACCCAACCTTTACCTTCATGGTCTCAGCCACCTTGGCCACAGTCTTACCCTTATGGTGGGTTTATGCCAAACTAACCTGGTTTTTGGCCTTATAGGGACAATTTCTATGGTCCCCCTTCTGGGGTAGCTACTGCTCCACCTTTTAGCTCCTGCTCCACCCGTAGCAGCATCTTTGACTCCTGCAGTAGCTCCTTCTACCACCGTACCTGACTCTCGAGCTCAGTCTTCTAGCTCTTCTTATGGTACTCAGGGTTCTGATCATGCATCATCTTTGGATGGTTTTCAGAAGTTACTTTTGGACTTTGATGAGTCTTTCAAGGCTGAATTTAGTACTCTATCCAGTCGTATGTCTCTACTGGAGAATGGAGTTTCTTCTCATCAACCTTCTCCAGCTAAGTCTGTAGAATATGACGAGAGGGAGGACAATGAGCTTTCTGTTTCCCCTGGGAGTCATGAAAGGGCTTTCCTCACTGATGAGGATGTTGAAAGTTCTTCCTCTCCCAAGGTATCGAAGACGGCCCCTGAGCCTTCTTCTAAGTCAGCTCAACAACCTCCCACCAAGGAGACTGAGGATCCTCCATCCTTGAAGGATCTTAGGGATAAGGTGTATACCTTGATGAGGAATGAAGCACATATCCCTTTTGCCTCTCCTTCCAAGCCGAAGAAACTTTCTTCAACTTTTGAAGCTTCCTGTGATATTTCTCAGAATACTGTGACTTCTCACAATTCTTTTCCTGAATCTGGCCATATGGCATTTGCTTTATAATTTATTAATGAAGGTATCGCTAATTCTGCTAGTGAAAAGGTTGCTAACAAAAATATCTTTGGATTTGGAATGTCATCCTTTTCTGATCAGGTTAAGTACAAGGATTTTAATATCTTTGATTCTTCACTGGGTAGACTTGTTCCCAGTTGTGACAAATCTCTTTCATCTTTATTGGAAAAAAAGCCAGTAGATGGTCTTCGTCTCACTCAACCTGTTTGGTCAAAGACTGAGAATCTCCTTCGTAGTGCTTCTCAAGTTCTTGCACAGCCGAACATTTTCTAGCTGCAACCGGACATTTGCTTAACAGCTAAGATTCGGTTGTTCCAGCAGAAGTACGATCCTTCTTACTTCAACTGGATAAAGCTCTAGGTTCATCTCAGTTGCTTTTAATGGGTTCTACTGCTAATTGCACCCTATCTAAAAGAGCAGAGTTTCTTGAAAACATTTCTGTTGCTGAGTCTTTGAAAGATTCTTTACTGAAATCTCCACTTACTGACAAGATGTTTGGTTTACCCGTACAGCGGGTTCAAGAGGAACTCAGCAAAAACCCTCCCCCAGTCAAAGGTAGTGTACAAGTTAACAATGGCAAGAGGTCGGTTAATGCTACATCTAGTTCTACTAGTACTTCTGCTTCAGGTGGTCCTCCTTCTTCTGTAAGAAAAGGAAGAATAACTACGGCAAACCGCAGAACAAATTCCGTAACTCTGGTAAAAGCTCAGGTAAGCCTTCTGGTTGTTTTAAGGGTCCCAAGAAACCTGGGCCTAGTACCTAGCTTCCCCAGGGGAAAATTTACAACAAGTTCCTCAAAAATCAATACCAGTAGGGAGGAGGTTAAGTTTTTTCCTAAATCAGTGGAAGAAAATTACCTCAGACTGTTATGTGCTGTCAATAATTCGAGGGGGATTAACACTTCAGTTCAAGAACCCACCTCCTCTGTATGCAGTTCCGATAAGTTTGTCTCATACTCAAGACCCAGTCAAGTATCAACTTCTATCAGTAGAAGTGGACACAATGTTACAAAATATGCAATAGAGATGGTGTCGCTCTGAACTCTATCTCCGGGATTTTATTCCCGTCTTTTTCTGGTTCCAAAGAAGACGGGAGCAATGAGGCCGGTCATAGACCTATCTATTCTGAACAACTTTCTTATTGTTCCCCATTTCAAAATGGAAACCAACAGATCAATCAGGACTTCAATCCTTCCAGAAATGTGGACTACTTCTCTGGATCTTTCAGATGCTTATTTCCACATTCCCATTTCCCATACTTACAGGAAATACCTTCGCTTCGTTTGGAACAACAAAGTTTTCCAGTTCAAGGCTCTCCCTTTTGGCCTGTCTACAGCCCCTTTTGGCTTTTACCAAAATCATGCAGGCAGCTATAGCTCACCTACATTCCCTGTTTATTCAGATTTATTCCTACCTGGACGATTCCCTTCTCAAGGAATTTTGCCCAATCAAATTGAGGGTTCAGACAGATTTGGTCATTAATTGTTTTCTGTCCCTAGGCTTCCTAATCTCCTGGAAAAGTCAGAGATAGTTACTTCTCAAGACTTTGTTTTCCTGGGAGAACATTTCCTAACCAATCTAGGCCTAGTTCTCCTACCAGAGGAAACATTTACAAAACTATGTCAGAAAATACATGTATTCCTGACGGTTCAATCGGTCACAGCACGTCAATTCTTGCAACTTCTGGGTCTATTGAATTCTCTGGCAGGTGTAATTCCATTGGGACGCCTTCACAATCGTCCGCTTCAGTTTTATCTGCACAAGTTATGGATTCCAGCTTCACAAGAATGGGAAGCATTGATTCCAATCACTCAGCCTTTATTTCCACATCTTCAATGGTGGTGAGTACGGGAAAATGTAATGAGGGGCCTATGTCTGTCCCCTCAAGTTCCCAGTCTAACATTATTCACAGATTCCTCCACCCTCGGTTGGGGAGCATATCTGGAGGGTCTTCCAATCTCGGGAGTCTGGAATCCAGATCTTTTGGAAGAGCAAATCAATGTATTAGAAATGAAAGCCGTTCTGCTTGCACTGAATCATTTCCAACTATCTCTAAAGAATCAGTCTGTCATTCTGGCCACGGACAACACAACAGTTGTAGCTTATCTCAAGAATCAGGGAGGAACTCATTCACCTTCTCTTTATCAGATAGCCAGAGACATTCTCCTTCTGTGTTTTCAACTCCAGGTTCATCTAGTGGTGAGACATATTGCGGGGCACCTCAATATTCTAGCCGACACTCTATCCAGATCCCTTGCTCCAGTAAACACGGAGTAGGAACTACTTCAAGTAGTTTTCAAAGCTGTGACTCTTCATTGGGGGTAACCTCAGATAGATCTGTTTGCGACCAGTCTAAATCACAAACTTTCAACATTTGTGTCTCCGGTTCCAGATCCAAAATATTTTGCGGTAGACGCAATGAGCCTATCTTGGAAAGGAATGTTCGGGTACGCCTTCCCTCCTTTCAGGTTTCTCCCCCCAGTACTTCAGAAAATAGTAGGGGAAAATTGCAAGATCATAGTTATTGCTCCAGCATGGCCGAAACAGTCTTGGTTTCCAGACCTTCTGCGCCTATCATGTGCTTGTCCTCTAGTTCTACCTCTGAGACCAGACCTTCTGTCTCAAATCAAGGGCAAGGTTCTTTATCAAAATCAAGAAAAACTTCATCTACACGCCTGGCTTCTCTTGGGGTTAGCCTCAGAAAGAGAGGTTTTTCTGAAGGAGCAACCAAGCATCTCACAGTCTGTCAGAGACTCCACTAGCATTGTCTATGATGCAAAAATGATCAATCTTCTCAGATTGGTGTAGTGAGCGGGAAATTGATCCTTTCCAAGTCACTGTATAAAAATTAGTAGACTTTCTAGTTTTTCTTTTTGAATCCAAAGGATTATGTCCCTCTACTATTAAGGGATATAGATCAGCTATTTCAAGAACTATTCATATTTCTGGTGGCCCAGATTTTGGAAACAATGAGCATATTTCTCTTTTGGTTCGTAGTTTTAGTCTTGAAAGACCAAGACGAAAAACTTTAGTTCCTAAGTGGGACCTTGGACTAGTTTTATCCTTTTTAAAACTTCCTCCTTTTGAACCAGCAGAAACAATAGATTTAAGGTTTCTTTCCTATAAATGCTGTTTTCTTTTAGCTTTAGCTTCTGGACGGAGAAGGAGTGAAATCCATGCCTTCTCTATTTCTGATGCTTGCCTTCGATTTAACAGGGATAAATCTTCTGTTACTCTTTTAACTGATCCTGCTTTTTTGGCAAAGAATCAGATTCCAGATAAGGGTGCAGAACCAGTCGTGATTCCTGCACTCCCTAGCGATTCTATTTCTGTACTTTTATGTCCAGTAAGAATCCTTTCTATTTATCTGGATAGAACGAGTAGTTTACGTTGTTTCTAACTCAAGACTCTCTTTTCCTATTAAAAAAGGAATCTCAGACTTTTCTGTTAAAACTATTTCTACTTGGATATGCAAATGTATATCTTTAGCTTATGGTTCTTCTAAGGCAGAACTTTTGAATAGTTTTAATGTTAAAGCTCATGATGTAAGGGGTATATCGACATCCTGGGCTCTGTTTTACAGTGCATCTTTAGAAGAGGTACTGTCTGCAGGTTTCTGGAGAAATGAGAACTCTTTTATCTCTGATTACCTCCAATCTATGGCTACTTTTGCCGAGAGTTTATACTCTCTTTGACCTATAGTTTCGGCACAAAGATTGAACTTTCCTCCTGTTTCTTCTGTTACAGGGGATTCAGCTTTACGTTAGATTCTGTTACTCAGAATTTATGATGGTAACGTATTTATAGCTATAAAATATTCAAATTTTAAAGTAAATTTGGATTTTATTAGATAAATACTTACCATCATAAATTATAGGTCCCACCCGCCTCCCCTTCATCCCCTTTCCTAACGTTTCTGTCTTGAGGAAATTGAATGGGAGAATATGGGCAAACAGGGGTATATGTCCGGACCTGTGAGAGTACGTTTATTTTTAGTCGGGATTTTCCATCTGACCTATGACGCAATTGGGGTTACACTCAGAATTTAAGATGATAAGTATTTATCTAATAAAATCCAAATTTACTTTTAAATTTGAATATTTTGCTTGTTGTGTGGTTGATTTATTTGTTTTGAATAGCCAGCTAACTTTGTAAATTGTTATTTTCTTCTGAGGAATATGTTTTGTGTCTGTTTTTCAATACTTTAAACTTTTTATTGAATAGATATTATTGTTATAATTGTACTATAAGAATCAAATCGGTCGGTTTCATTTCACACCCGGAATATGGCACATCAAGCCTATGTTATAATCTTGCATGATGTTTTCGACATAAATTCCCCTCGGTATGAACGACAACAAAAATGTATCACCGTTCGTGCTTTAAATTATACACCAGCAGACACAACTGCAATAATTTCAAAGCTGAATTGGCAATAGGTTTGTCCGAGCAAACCACTGAACATGCTGAAGCCAATGAATGACCTAGATGTGCGAAGCTGGCAGCAGGAAATTTTTTCCGGATTTATCTTTTTTTTTTCATTTGTTGCTTCGCATGCTTATTTTTTTCCGTGGCTTTGCTGCGCTAAAAATTTATTTTCACTTTTGTACACATTTATATCCTCAACTTTCCTGTATATCATGTTACAGAGTACTAGTATTCATTTTCATCCTGTCATATGCAAACATTTATTTTCAGTTCATACCAGGCCAAATTATTGATTTTCCAAATCCTCCTCCCTTCCCTCCTTTCGAAATCAAATAGTCGTCCCCTTACTGAAAGCTAATGAAAGGACGTCATCAATTAATAGTCTGAGAAAAGTATGATCATAAACATAATTACCATAAAAACTAGGATTCTACTGGTACAGCATGTTTAATTAACTGACTGAATTATGTCGAAATTCTTAGAGAAAAGGATTATACATTCTTTATATGCCTGTCCCAATTCAGGATCGAGCCGGTATTTGAGTGGTTGTTGTTGGTTCGTGTCTGTTTTTTTTTGGTAAATTGTTTCGTTATAAATTAGGCCGTTAGTTTTCTCAAATGAATTGTTTCAATATAGCTGACCATACGGCATGCGTTTTTCTCATTGTTGAAGGCCGTACGGTTGCCTATAACTGCTTACTTCCACATCTCCTTATTTTTATATTATACAAGTATTACATAAAATTAACATTTATTTATCAATGTTCCATGTAAATGAGGTAAGGTCAGATGAACTCTGCCAAAAAGACATGTACACTTTGCTACTATTCCATTCACCAAATATATTTGACAAACTACTTAAAGTATCTGAGATAAGGACTTGACCACTGAAACTTTACCTTGTTCACTGATCCATGAAATGAGGTCGATGTCAGGTGAACCATGTATGACCGACATGTAGACCTTGCAAGGATGCCATATAATAATTATTAGTAACCAAATATAGTTATCCTAGATGCGAAGGATACCAAAGGGACATTCAAACTCACAAGAGAGACATTCACATGACGAAAAAAAGCTATACAGTTTTTTAGCAGTCACTAAACCATGAAACTGAGGTCAAGGACAATGATTATATGACAGACGGGAACTTTGTAACACAATGGATGAATCATCCGATTCCTCTACCCTCTGAAATATAAAGATATACAAATAGTTTATGGTGTTGCCTCTGCCACCATCATATTGTATGATGTATGCCTCGCATTCTGCGACTTGCTTCGAATGCGATTTAAAAAAGAACAACTGAAATTAGCTTACTTACGTAAACCTAGTCGGTGGGCTTTCTACTAAACAGTAGATGATGAAACGTAATAGCTACTGCTAGCTTCGGCAATTTTTCTATGTCATTTCATTCTGATTAAAATTCTGATCTATGTTAACTCGCGTGCTCGTATATATAAGCTCATATGAGGATAACGAAATCAGAGATCTATATTTTAATTAGTTTGATGTTGTTAACAATCCTCCTTTTGTAGATAATCTTTGACTTCATGTCAATTGTAGGCCAATTTATGCTCAATAAGGCATATAAGTGTGTAAGATGTAGTGATTTACCTGTTTCTAATTGTCATTTTGTTTTCATATATACTTTAACAGAAACCCTCCACCTTTTTCACCGTTTGCAGTCTTTCTTATTTCTAAAAAGCAAAGATATACTCAGACCTGCTAATTCAATCCATTCTGCGTTAATATTACACCAGTTTTGGAACTAAGTACAATTGTATGTGCTTCCACACTCACCAAAATAAAATTGGATATTTACCGAGAAAATCATTACGAACACCTCCTATCAAAAGACGGAAAAATAGCATTTTGAGAGGGAAACTTCTAAAATGTTAATATCTAAAAAACATCTCTAGAGATCACTTGTATCGAATCTTATGTAAAAATTTCGAATTTGGAAATTTTAATAGGTCAAGGTCACTGTTATTTAACAGTTGAATGAAAATTGTAAATGTGCACCCTATAAGTACAAATGTCAATCTCGAACCATATTTGGCAACATAAAGATCAAATGAGTCCTAAATATAGAAACTATAGTTATAATCCTTTCAATTATTCTAATCAATTTTTCTATAAACGCATATATGTAAGGGCGGCCAGCTGTCTAAACGTGACTCTGCGTTTTCCTTGAAATTTTAGCTTTGACCTTAGACCCAAATTTAAGAAAATCGTGACCATTGTAGACAACGACGACATCAATATTTCGATGAGGCTTGTTCTCCTCTTTCCAATGATATCAAATACAGCCGTGTGTTATTCCGTTAACCCAAATCGATCAAATTCGTTGACTGGGCACCCTACTACAACGGCTTTCTATTACCAATAATTGTATTGTTTCAGAAAAACTTTTACGCATTCAGCATTCATTTTGTACCTATCAACCAAGGGACAATGTTGGGGAAAATGGCTAGGCTCAAGCTAGCAGCCACTCGCTAGCAGCCACTCCGCTAGCAGCCAGTTTTCAGATATGTCTTTTACGCATTCAGCATTCATTTTGTACCTATCAACCAAGGGAAACTGTTGGGGAAAATGTGGGAACATATCTATTACATGCTAAACATGCAAAAATCTAACTGGAATATCTCGAATAGTAGGTTTAAATAGGATAGGATAACTTTCATTTTAAGTCGGTATATGATTATATCGACAATGTTGATGGTATTTGTTTGATTCATTCTCAACTTTTATAGAATATATACTATTGAGAACTTGGCATCTTGTATGGACACATGTCTATTGTTGAAGACTGAATGCTGTAATGTACGTTAGTTATTTTTGTCGTGTCATAGACGTATACCCCATATCTCCGTTTATTCATGTTTGTTTAATTGATTCACAACTTTTAGCCTCGGTACAATTTAGAGCTAAACAAATTATAATAAACACTTGTCTATTGTTAAAACCGAATGTTGACATCTAGATGTCTTTCAATGGTTTTTGTCGTTAGGTTTCTGTCTCATTTAGGTTTATTCCTATATCAGCTACCAAAAAGGCAATCAAAACACCAAGTCGAAGAAAAACAAAACAACACCCTGGCCGAAAGATATACGACGAAAAGGCAAACATCAATCTACATAGAAAAAGGGGGGGGGTCTCTTCCTATATGAAGGTAACGTTATATACATATGTGCCGCTGGAATGGGTCCCTTTTATATACGTCAAATATATCAATGGGGTGCAATTTTACGGAGGAAATATATCAATAGGTAGTAATTAACCAATTGTGATATATCAATGGGTCATAATTTTTCAGTTTGTTATGCAATGATCTTCACTGAATTTCCCAAACTCTTTGTCATTAAAATTTCCACATATATCTGCTGAAACTTATTGATAAAAGTTTTGTTATTGATCAAATTTTATTACACTGTCACAATTAATAATTAGAGTATAGTAAAAAAAGGTCACATATCGAACCTTTTGCACTTATTGCGTAACACATCGATCTATTTGCACTAATTTTGTTGCGTTTATTCTCATTGTGTTTTTACTTGTTATTGTTTGAAAAGTTCAATATTCATATAAATTAAATAGATATAGGAAGATGTGGTATAAGTGCCAATGAGGCAACTCTCCATCCAAGTAACAATTTATAAAAGTAAACCATTATAGGTCAAGGTACGGCCTTCAACACGGAGCCATGGCTCACATCGAACAGCAAGCTATAAAGGGCCCCAAAAATTACTAGTGTAAAACCATTCAAACGGGAAAACCAACGGTCTAATCTATATAAAAACGAGAAACGAGAAACGAGAAACACGTATGAACTACATAAACAGACGACAACTACTGTACATCAGATTCCTGACTTAGGACAGGTGCAGCGGGATTAAACGTTTTAATGGTACCAAACCTTCTCCCTTTTCTGAAACAATAGTATAACATCACAACATAGAAAGACATACTATAAAATATCAATTGGAAGGCTTAACTCAATCAAAAAACGCAAATTAACACACAATGAACGAATAAATTTGATCGGTGATACCTGAATGCAAATACATAGTTTATAAAAATTATAAGGGATAAATAATTAAGGTCAAAAGTAATTAACAGGTTTAAACAAAGTTAAAGTATGATACCACTGTGAAATGATAAACAATATTTAGAAAATCATCACTTTTGAAAAAACCTGCGTCAAATTATACACAGGTAAATGAGAATAATTTTGTTGTTAAGTATACTTCTTCTTCTGTGTGTATAAAATCTTCCGTTTAGGAATACCAAGAAATTTCTTTAATATCAATAAAACTAATCTAACACTTGGTACATATGGGGTGAATATCAACAATAAAACTATACAATTAGTGCTAGATTAAACTTCCTGTACAGGTGCAAGAACAGTATTTAAGGAGAAATGAAATAATTTTGATGTTCATAGTACGAAGAAGTGAAAATTTGTAGTAATTCCAAATAATCAAAGCTGGTATATAGACAAGATCCATGTTAACATTAAATAACAAAAAAGCATTACAAATAGTATCAACAGGTCAAACCAACAAGAAAGTACGATTTGAGAGTACTAGCAGTTACTGACAGCTAGTTAAAAGCCAAAACAATTAATAATAAAAAATCATGCATCAAAGACTAAAATCAACTAAAACACATCCCAGGGATTTAGTATTTTAACGTCATGAACAGTCAAAGAAGACATCACTTGTGCAATGCCAAAAATAAATGTATCGACAGGTAGTAGGATAGTTAGGAGTGACTTCTTTATAGATAAAAATGAACATGTGTGTGTCTCTATACATCCCGTTTGAAAAGAAAATACAAATTTAGTTATGTTTTAATTTGCTAATGACAAAATCGATATTAGTGCCAATGTAAACTATATTCAGAGATCTAATTACAACATCGGTACCATAACCCTTACTAATAAGTTTGTTTAAAGGTTCGATGAGTTTACACGGATCACATAGTGATTTCCGCGCTTTAAGTACAATATTACCGTGAAATTTAGGATGTGAAATACCATTTTTAATAAGGTACAGCCAAATTTACTAATCAAATCTTTGTATCTATGAAAGAATTTAGTAAAAGTTTTAAGTAATTTATGGTAACGAAATCCCTGACTTAATAATTTACCAGTGATGCATTGATTACGTTCGTTAAAATCTATGACATCATTACACACACGGGCATACCGAACGAGTTGGGATATATAAACACCGTATGATGGAGCCAAAGGCACATCGCCATCTAAAAAAGGAAAATTAACAATAGGGAATGAAAAATCGTCTCTTTGTCGTAAATTTTAGTATGAAGTTTCCCTTTAGAAATTGAAATGTCTAAATCTAGAAAAGTATATTATATAATTGAAAAGTGTTTTTAATATATAATAAGATTGTATATGCATATAGGTACTATTTGAGCTGATAAATATATGAATTTGATATGATTTCGCTGTGAAATATATGTATAGGTAGGGATTTCACAATTATTCAATATATGAATGGGGGGTGTTTTTTAAATCCCAGCTGCACAATAGTACCCAAAATCCTATGTTGAGACCCCCCGTGAGAAAACAACAGACTGAGCAACATGAATCCACAAAACTCACGAGGATGAACTCAGGTGCTCGGTGTCAGCAGTTCCTTTTCCACTTCTATTATCCTTCACATTACTCCTGTGACAACTCCGTTAAAAATGAACTGATAAGGCATCACATAATCAAAATGATTATGATTAAAGCTAATACATGTGTGAACTGTGACGTAACGTAATAGAGAAGCAAAACATAAAGGGACATCATGGACATAGTTGATATTATCAATGACAATGTGAATTGTTCAAAGTGGGCCAATTAACTGGTTGGACCATAAATGAAAAAAAAATTAAAAGACGACGAAAGTCTTTGAAAAAGAGTATTACAAGTTTATACAAGAACTACACAATCCAAAAGTTTATGAAGTAACATTTTGGTTAAATAGTTCCTAATTTATAAAGTACTTATACATCCTTGGCTTTACATTTTGGGGGTTCGCGCGTTTTTGTTAAAAGTAAATCAAGAAAAGCGCTAAGGAGGTATTATTTTCATTTCAAAGTGTAAACAATCAATCGTTGAGTATGCAATATTTAATAAAGTATTTACTTTAATCTCTTCAACTGTTTCAGTTCTTATACATCCTTGGCTTTCAAATATTAGGTTTTTAGCGTTTCCGATGAAGGCAAATCCAGAAAAGTGCTCCAGACGCATGAAACTTATAGAGTTGTTTTCATTTTTTTTATAAAGGAACAGAATTTAGAATAGAAATAATCTATTCATGTAGTTCCGATAATTTGCTATACATACTAAAATTGTTAGGTTTTAAACAGATTATTCATGGAAAACACAATTATGTGTGATAGAAGGAAAACTTGACCATAGGATTTATGATAAATTATGAGAAGATAGCTCTTATATATATACTGTGCTTTAAAAATATAAAAAGAAAAAAATTATCAAACAAGGAATATTATTTGTAAAAAAAAAACAGTCAGAAAAATATGACAAAATACATAATTTTCTTCATTCAGATGAAAAGTCTTACAAATGAATGACTTTCTTCTCTCAAAATATACACATGTCATTAAAGATCTAGGCCGATTGTTTTCGGCTATTTTACAATCCAAGATGGCAGAAGACACTCGAGCTACCTAAAATGAAAAAGACAGAAAAAATCATGACAAATAACGAAAAACGACGGAAAAATGTACGTACATAAACAACACGACGATTGCCACATGTAGAGCATGATCTGCTTTCCCTGACGGAGCCTCTGAAATCACCCCGGTTTCGATGGGTTTGTGTTGCTCAGTCTTATGTTTTGTTGATTGTTGTTTGTCTTTTGGTCGCTATTTGTTTTGCCATAACAATGTCAAATTTTCTTAGACTTGTGAGTTTGAATATCCCTTTCATATCTTCCACCTCTTTTTTTTTATCTCTGGTAGATAGTTGTTTCATTGGCAATCATACCACATCTTTATTCTAATAAACCGCTACTATCAGTGCTAAGTCAGGATAGATTAAGAGGCGGAGGAATTCCTTGCTTAAATAAAAATTGAGTTTTATCTTAATTTTGGCGCATTCATATATCTAATTTTGACCATATAGAGGAGGCCATTTGATTTAGAATATTATCAGGAGATTGATTTATACATCTTTCAAGAACATAATGTGTGGAAATATGAATGTTAGTGGGTGTTTATTAATATACTGCGGCGATATTCTAACAAACTGTATATAAGTCCGACATTTATGTAAAGTTTGTGATTCAGCGGCCCACTTTACACATCAATAACCTCTAGAAAAAATGTGTTTAATCCTTATAAATCTTAACGCATACATTTGCATTTTTTTAATTAGCCGTCAAATCCACAATTGACATGTCGTTACTAAGGTGTGAGCCGCTATATTGACTTGCGAAAATCTATAAATAACATTAACGGTACCAATTTTTCGGCACTAGATGCGCATTTCCACAATGAATGTCTCTTCAGTGATGCTGGAGGCCAAAATATTTGAAAATCCAAATCTTATTAAAACGACGACGAGCTATAACCCAAAACGGACCAAAAATTATAGCCAAAACCGGGAAAATGTTCGATCAATGCAATAGAATTGATAATGAAACAATACCTACTTCAAATACTCCCTTTATATGAGATATTATCCTAATTTGAAGCGTATAAGTAATGGAATAATCTTCAGCTTGAAAGTTTTCATTCGTATGACGTCATGTTTTGCCACGACGTTAATTTTAATTAATGCGCCAAGATCCATTCATAAAATTTCGAGGAATTTGATCTTATTTTGATTTTATACATTTTTCCAAGCTCTTATGAATTATTTTTGATTTGCGTTAGAATAAAAATATCAATTCTGCTGGGTTTTTTCTGTTACGATTTTCCTGGAACCCCAGAATCCAATGCATGTGTATCGTATCGCGCATGAATAGATCACAGTGAAATCGACATGTTACGAAAGAAGTTTCGGTAACTTGGTCTATCGAAGTTTTAACCAAAGGAAAATATTCAAACGGAACAATCAAGTTGAAGTATTTTTAGATATGCAAATCATATAAGAATCATACACATATTAACATAAGAATTAGGGGGGGGGAAATATTATACTATTAACTGACCACAAACCGAATGCAAAAAAAAATCTATAGTTATTATGTTAATGCATAATTTGATTTTTGATTTCTCATGTTTAGTTTCCTTGTCCTTTAATGCTCAAAGTATAATTTTTATCTGCTTACATCCTTATAAATTACGCTAGAATTCGAATTTATTTCTGTATTTGGTATTTATATTATAAAAGATTTCCTCATAGCTTGTATTACATTAGAAAGAGTAGGATTACAGGTAAATACTAATTTTTATACATATCTTTTTATTTTTCTAGTCAATTTTAATCCGCATATTTAGAAAGTTTTTTTAAATTGAATTGAAAAGTGCTTTTTTCTGTTTCAAAAATTTGTAAGACTCTGTATTGTTGGTGAAGTTATAATTTACTCTTTTTTTTTTTTATCTTACCTTGAGATTATTTTAATTATTTAACTGATGTTTCCAAAAATATTCTATAAATTGCTCTCGTCATTGTAGCGTTCTTTAAAAAAAAAACCATGTGTATTCTTTTTATTTTTTAGTTCAATTACAGTTGCCTCAACACAAGTCTATTACAATGCGCTTACACGTGCTTCAAAATATACTCTTATTAACAGTTTTGGTTTACAGTGTCTTTTCTTTCAAATGCTCATTCGATTCTTCTTGTGATTGTATCTTAAACACATCAACAAATCTAATATCAGCAAAATGTTCCAATAGAGGTCTGTTGACTCTTCCGTATTTTTGCAATGCATCACACAGTCTGGGTTCATTTGACGGAAGCTACAACAAAATCGAACGTATACCAAACTATATTTTTGGAAATGCTAAAAACTTAACGTGCCTGGATTTGTCTCATAACAGTATATCTTTTTTATTTCCGGAATCCTTTCAAGGACTTGAAGAATTAGTTACTCTAAATCTCGAGTCGAATAACTTAAAGTATGATATTGATATGATTCCTTCAAACTGTTTCAAAAATACTCCTCAGCTAAGATACCTTAACTTAAAAACTAACGTAGGTTATTATTCATCTGCTCAAAAGTATCCAAACTTGTCATCACTCTCAGAACTTAATATTCTCAAATTAGATGGCTTGCCACATGACAGTTTTCCACGAGGATTGAAAACACTCAGCAAACTTTCATACTTGGATTTGTCGAGTAAAGACTGTGACATTGGAATCATTCAGTCGAAGTTTTTCCAGTACACACCACATCTTCGGTATATAGATATATCACACTGTCAAGTGAAAAAGGTTTGGAAAAATACCTTCAGTGGTTTGAAAAATCTAACACATCTTAACGTTTCCTACAACGAGAACTTGGAATTTGATGGCATTGGAAATATAACTTATGATTTACAGTTTACATCCATTGAGGTACTGAAATTCAACAAAGTACATGAAACATTTGCAATGAATTCAGAAATACGTCGCCATACATTGAAATATCTTCAGCATACAAATTTAAGAGAGCTGCACATGGATAGTAATAGATTACAAAATGTTAAAACAGGGGTAGTTTCAAAATTGCCAAAATCACTAGATAGGCTGTCAATGGCCGATAATATGCTCTCGTTTGGGAAATATATTTTGGAAGGAAAAAACATGAACATTTCTTTTCTAAACGTGTCATTTCAGTTTACTTCACATAAGCCTACATTTGGATCCACCGACAGATATGAATCGCACCTTAAAGCTAAACGTATAAAAAGAGCATTTGGAGTGAATTTTCCACTTCCGTTCCCAAAGAATCTACGAGAAGTTCACGTGAAGGGAAGTCAATTACAATTCGATATCCCTAGGTTAGAACTAATGGAAAATAAGTTAGAATATTTTGATGCAAGTCTGAACCTACTTTCACGCTGGCGCGGACCAACAGTGAACTTCTTACACCTAAAATTTTTGAACTTATCCAGTAATTATTGCTCTAAAATTTCATCATATTTTTTTGAAGGAACTGCAAAACTGGAAAAACTTTATATACAGAATAATTTGTTAGGTTTCAGCATTCCATATGATGTTAAAGGTGAAATTTTCAAGCCCCTTCGACGATTAAATACTATTGACTTATCACAAAACAGAATACCTGAATTACCGCCTTTGTTTTTCATATTTCTTGAACGACTCGAAATCTTGAATTTACATGACAATCTCATTGAAGATATTGACTTCAAATTAGTTCAAATGAAAAACTTATCTCATTTTGACTTATCAAAAAATCTTATCCAATATTTGGGAACTTCAGCGATTTTTCATTTGGAATCCGTGTCTGAGGATCACAGACTCTTCTTGAATTTGAGCGGAAACCCATTTGTTTGTTCGTGTGCTACATTGGAATTCCTAAAATGGATATCGGAAACAAAAATTGATTTACTTGATCGAAGCAAATATGAATGTAAGTACGAAAACGGATCAAAATCTTCACTTGCAAACGTAAATGATGTGTTCAACAAATTACAAAAAGAATGTTCTTCGTATCCCGGAGTCATTATAGGAATAACCGGGGCAATATTTTTGTCTGTTTCAATTATTCTATTTGGACTATTCTACAAATATCGATGGAACCTGCGCTATTTGTATTATATAACTAAAAATAGATTCCGTGGATATATTCCTGTAATAGAGAATTCAAGCAAATCTTACATTTACGACGCATTCATATCTTATGCAGAACACGACGGCAATTTTGTTCACCACGATGCTATTGATAATCTAGAAAAAGGAGGCAACCTAAAGCTATGTGTACACAGACGCGATTTCCTTCCAGGAAACGAAATTTCCGCAAATATAACGAGTGCTATCCATAACAGCCGTAAAACAGTTATCATTCTGACACGCCATTACTTAAATTCTCAGTGGTGCATGTTTGAATTCAATATGGCAAGAATGGAAAGTATGTACTCGCGAGAAACTGAAAATACGCTGTTTTTGGTTTTTCTGACAAAAATGATCCCAAAAGAGCTACCTTTAGTTATGATGGAGTACATTGATTCTAACTCTTATATAGAATATCCTTGTGACGAATATGGAAATGTTGTATTCTGGCGAAAAATGATAGAGGCTCTTCGTGCCTGATTTGATGGTATCATATATATTATTTATTGCGACATTATTTTATATATTCAGTTACTTTGAGACTTTGTTCATCTTTCCTTTGGGCTACAACAGTAGAAGTGGAAAGCGAATTTCAAATGATCGCAATACGATTTAAGAAAATTTTTTTTTAATCTGTTATAGTATAATGCTTTTTCTATTTATAGTTGTGACTTCTGATTTACAAGTTGCTCAGTTCAAACCAACCGGTGGTATTAGATATATCTTTACTTTCGAACGAATTGTTTGTCATATAAAAACACATATGCTACAATATCTTAAATTAAATATAATCACCAAATTGTTGATCCATATTCTAAAATTGGACGCACAATATATTAGTGTGATTTGACTGTAAGTGTTGCTCTCCACCTATTGCAATTTATTCAAAATTCTGACCAAATTGCAATTTGTTTCATCAAACCAAACTGTTCAAGTGGTCAGATATTTTGACTAACTGCTGTAGAAAACCACAGTCAAGTCGTGAAAGTGCAAACTGATTTAATAAGGCATACTTACAATCCTATTAGACTTTAATTCCACTTTATTTATATTATGTAAATGAAATGCGGGATTTCTATATATTATTTTCATTGTAATTGTCATTGTCATTCGAAAGGTGATAGGTAATAATTTTTGAATTGCTATAAAAATGTCCAAACTAAGCTTTCATACAAGTTTTCTTTGAAAAAGTCTTCTATATTCATAAGAGTCAGACATCAGTTTGAATTAAATCGTGTTATATTCAGCAAAATATATATGAAATTACAATACATTATTAATAAATTTTAATGGGAGATAATCTAAAATCATTGATCTTTTGAAATATTGATCTTATCACCCTTTAAAACTTCAAAAGAACATATTTAAGTTTAAAGTATATTTCACCAAGTATTCTAGAGATTAATTTAAAGAAAGCTTTGAAGTATGCATAGAAAAAACACCATTTTAAATGAAATAATTGCAGAACTTAAATTAAGACATTTTTTTTTGGCAATTCAAAAATAACTACCTTTCGAATGACAATTACAATCATCCTATGGATAGAAATTCTGAGATTCATAATCATAATATCATTGAAGTAGAGTTAAAGTCTAATAGGATTGTAAGTATGCTTTTGTTTATCACCTTGCACTTTCACGACTTGACTTGTTTTCTACAGCAGTTCGTTAAAATTTCTGACCAGTTGAACAGTTTGGTTTGATAAAACAAATTGCAATTTGGTCCGAATTTTGAATAAATTGTAATAGGTGGAGAGAGCAAAACTTACAGTCAAGTCATAGTAATACAAAATCGTTACTTTCTCAGACGTTTAATTTTGTAAAACATCTCCTTGTCAAAACTTGCCAAAAAAATAATAAAAACCATATACTATTGATGTGTTTCATTGAAACGTAATAACCAGATTTTAGACCAAGCAGATAGAGTTTGTAATTCCTCTTTAAGTCTCTGACAATCATCAGGGTTTATAATTTCATGATGAAGTTTATATCATCCGCAAAACGTTCAGCAGTAGAGCTAACTCAATTTAGTTGATAATCAAAGCTATTAAAATATCATGAAGCTCTTTTATTATTATGATTTGTTATTAGAGGAAGAAAATAAGACATCAGATTAATCTTTCGTTTTACAAAAATCTTATGTTAGTTATCGTGGGTTTGTAAAAGTCTACTTTTTCTACATAAGGAAATGCCTGTACCAAGTCAGGAATATGTCAGGAATGATTTTCATTCGTTTGATGTGTTTGAGCTTTTGATTTTGACAATTGATAAAGGACTTTCCGTTTCGAATTTTCCTTAGAGTTCGTTATTTTTGTTATTTACTTTCTACTAAGACATTTTAAAGTTATCGTTGTTCTGTAAAAGTCTACTTCACTCAGACATTTTAAAGTTATCGTGTCTGTTGTGAACATGCTGAACGGACAGGATTTTGAATAGTATTGTTTTTAGATTTTTTTTCGAACTTTCATATAGACAGGTGCATTCAAAATTTCAGTTGTTGAAAAGGTGTGGATTTCTCAAAAAAGTGAACTATGCACAACACTATCATAAACACAAAAAAAAGAAGGAATATATGAAAGACGATAATTTTCTGTGTACAGATTTTTTCAATACAAATTTGTGTGACATGCAATTATAATTCATTTTCTTTGAAAATACTGAGGTAAAGATCAGGCGCATTGTCAAGACAACTATCAATTGATCATGCATGGGGTTTGTTTGAAAAGGAAGCTCTATATATAATGCAACTTATCTCTTTTATTTGTAACTTAACATGGAGGTATTCAGTTTAACAAATAAATTTAAAAAATACATCTCAAAATAACTTTTTATCAATATGGTTACCAAAGAAAATGTTGGTTTGATTAATGATTTGTTTGATTAATGTATTCAGAGAAAGAAAAACCATAGTCCATTCCTTGTTACCTCAAAGTTTGATAAAATTTAATAAGGAAATTTAATGTGAAAATTTACCTTATTTGATATGAAATTTGATGGTTAAAAATATAAACGTTATAACAGTTAAATGTTTAGAAATATGAACTCGATGACTATAGTTTGTACAAAATTCGGTAAAAAAAGTTTCATATTGTAACATTTGAATATTTGAAAATTTTACTTAAGTATAATTACATCATTCAGGAAGAGCCTTTTTCATTAGGTTTACACAATTTAGTATTCTTCAAAATTTAAAAATAACAAGAAAGAAATTTTGAATTCACGTATTTGGCAGTCAGTAGGTGAGCCGAGAAGATAAAAGCCTGTATTTTGTTTCATGTCTTTGTAGGATTTTTCATTTTTTTAAATTTGATTGAAAAAATTAAAATAACAAAAATACCGTACTCCAAGGAAAATTCAAAACGGAAAGTCCTTTATCAAGTGGCAAAATCAAAAGTTCAACCACATCAAACCAATGGAAAACAACTGTAATATTCCTGACTTTGTACAGGCATTTCCTTATTTAAAAAATGGTGGATTAAATCTGTATGACAGTCGCATAGAATTCCATTATATTGACAACAATGTATGAGCAAAACAAGCTGGCCTTCAGGGATGATAAACGTAAATATAACGCTATTAAACGTTCAGTTTCTTGTTTTTCCCAGTTTGTGTATGATGACGCCGTAACGAGGGAATTTAACTATGGGACTAAAAATCTGAAAAAATCAAAAAAAAATCTGAAAAATTACCCTTCGAATGAGTGCCAAAAAATGTTTTTTTTTTGTTTTCAAATGAAACAGAAGACAAATGTTTGGTTGGTGAGAAAATTTGCTTACATTTTCCATTGCATTTGAAATTTAGCAGGAGATGACATTTAGATTGCCTGGAAGTGTTTTATCACAAAACATGAGGCGACAATTTGGAAAACACAATTCCTGGAACCATGTCTGTGTTCAGTGATCGAGTTTTTCTGGCACTGTTTTTGTTTTTAAATTTTCTTTGAAAACCAAGAATGACGTTTATAACATTGTAGAAATGAGCAGTAAATGCATCAGCCAAAAGGAAAGAAACGCAAACCGCTAGGAACTTAGACTTTTACGGGCAACACCTTCTGATTCAACTTGTCAATATTCTGATTTGTCAAATATGGAGAGTTAGCAAGATTCTGATTAATAACACCTCCTTAAAATTTAGACAACTGATTTTTCTCCACATCTTAAAAGAATTTGACAGCTGTTGATACAAAGTGTATATGCAGATATTTTGTAAGAAGTGCAAGATGACAAATGTAAATATACAATTTTTTTAGTCCATAGGAAAACATGAAGATTTCGGTCCCTTTTTGGCAAAATAAAATCACATTGGGTACTTGCTTCCACTTGTGTACTCTGATGCTGAATATACTATTTTATTCAAATAGGACTAGCAACATATGAAATAAGCCAGAGAAATCATTTCAACAATAATTTATTTAGCATGTTCAAAAACAAAACAAATGAGAATAAGCATATACATATCAACGGTATAACTTTTTATTCGAACTTTTAAATTATGATTAATTTTTGATGAAATTCTTTTTGTCCAAGTCATCTGTATGAATAAAAACTGCATATGTGACACCAAAGTGATGACTGAATTCAGTCATCTTGTCTATTTATATATCAAACATGCACTGGAACTTTCATCTTAATTAAATGAAATACCTTTGCAATATTCAATGGATAATACGTTTAAAATTAGAGATTGGTAGTAGTTGGGTGTGTGTAATATCCCACACAACAATTAAATGCTCTAAGGGGTACAGTTTTGAAAGTAGTACATTGGAAAACTGTTGACTGAATTCAGTCAATTTACAAACATCAAAAATCATATTCTTTTTCAAAAATAGATTTTAGTATAGATAATTTATTCCAAATTGGTTTTAAATACACATATTAATGTTAACAATAATGAAAATCTTGACTGAATTCAGTCACCGGTACCATAATTCAAAAGGTACATGGGTTTGTACAGTAGAAATATCTATACAATATACAAAACAAATTTTAAATTTAAGTCTATGACTGAATTCAGTCACATATATTTATATATACTAATATCAAAATTCAATAATTGTGTGTAGTAGTTCCTATTTGCAATAAAGTTTGTATGTAATTTAAGCTTCCACTCTTTCGACCTGTCACTTAGGAATATTACAATTAAACATCATACAATGTCTTGATAGGATGTATACACCAAAATGAATAAATAAAAACACTAAACTGTAAACAAACAACTATCTACCACCATGCAACTAAATCTCCATCTCTTGTTCCAAGAGTATCTACTTCTACATAGTCAGTTTCGCTGATGCAGGTTTGGTTGGTCATGTTGATTGGATCTATTTTCCTATGCAGAAGTGGTCGAGTACTTCTACAGGCATCTGTGAAAACAGAACGAATTGAGACGTTAAAAACATTTGCTGGGCCATTATGTTTATCTTCCCTGCCAAATTTCCAGTATGGCATGTTGGTAGTGCTTCGTACATTATGGTATCTTCCATGGTTTTAGCCACGTCATAGATTTTCAATAATTTATCTTGTGGTAAACCGGTAAACAGATGGTCAAGATTCCTATTGACTGTTTCAGGATGCCTTGCTACTTCTTCAAGCGGTGAAAGGTTGGCATATAGTTTTATCTTCTGGTATAACTCTAATGCTAATAGAAGGCATATTCTATCAGCAACATGTTCATTTTAGAAACATAACGGTATAGACAATTCCATTACCAGTAGCTTTGATAGCAAAACAGTTAGCTATGACTGGGTCCAGATCGGTTGGTAGCAATGCTTGTGATGAACTGTCTTTTTCATAATGATCAAGAGGGCAATTTTTATAAAACCCTGTAACTGTGATTTCTTTAATTTTTTCCACTCTTATTTTCTGGACCTCTGTATCATTATTATCCTCAGTTGCCAGTCTTAACTTCTCTAAGTAGTCCATTACTCATAAAGCTTGTTCTACCTGCAAAGAAATCGGTTCCTTAAAATTTCATGTCATTCTTATTTGTTAATTCTTATATAGTTTATCTTTAACGACTATAAAGACACTATTTATCTTTAAATATGAATATCTAGACGTTCATTATTATTACTTATTAAAATCAAGCAAAATAAATCTTTAAAATGAGTATAATTTGGATAGGTTGTTTTGAGGTGGTACACTTTACATGAAATATAGTTGACGTTTGGCTTAAAAAAATAAGAAATGAACCACAAAATTCTTCAAACAATTTACTGACCAAAGAAAAGAAAAAAAATCCAAAATATCATTTATTATAAATACAGTCTTTAAAAAATCTATCAAACTTGTCTGTACAGTTCACAATCAACCTATAACGCTGTTCATTTGTCATCTTGCTTATATTCTTTTGTTACATATTTTAACATCGGAATCGGACTTCTTTTGAACTGAGTTTTACTGTGCGTTTCGCTGTGTGTTTGTTTATTCTACATTGGCTAGAGGTATAGGGGCGGGTTGAGATCACACAAAACATGTTTATCCCTGCCACAATTTTGCGCCTTTCCCATCTGGCCTTTGTTAATCTATTCTTGTAATACATGTACCTATGCCTCGGATACTACGACTTTCGTCACAGGCGATTCAAAATCTACACAAACCGCACCAATACTTTGACATTCACTCAGGAAGGAACGTATGTTTGCATAAAAATTTGCAACTCTGGATGTAACCAATCAAAGAACTCGAAATAACAGGGAACTTATTGATAACTTTTCTGAAAATAATCTTCCATTGCATACGTATATAATTAATCTTCCATACGATTGGAGATGACAAACATAAATATCTTCCATGAGGTACGAAATGGTTTTATCAGGTGAAATTATAAATTTTCTTGCCCCTTCCCCCCCAAAAAATAAAATTTCCATCCCACTTATGCTTTAAAAGACTCGAGATGTAGACCGTAGAACTGAACTCTGTATTTGCAAATTATCAAAACATTTATCACACGTACACAATTGGTTCAGGTTTTTTTTTTCGACAGAGACAGTAGGGATGCATGTCACTGGTTTTTTGTTAACACAAATCAAAGGCATTTGGTTCAAGTCCGGTTTAAATAAAACATAAGGACATTATTCTATTTATTTCATAGTATCGGAAATTCCGGAAATGCATTTGCATCAATGAAAATTGCAATGATAAATGTTATAGTGTTGTAAACTGAAGTCACAATTTTCAATCATTCAAATATTTATTAAAATAATAAAATAACATTGAAATGCTTCGCCGAGCGCAGCCTGATACGACAGCTCTAAGAACACTTGGTGCAAGTTTGGACACAATATTCAAGTCTGGATTTGATCACATTTTTGACATAATATAGGTTTCTGACACAAAATAAATTATGTGGTGAAAGATCATAAAAATTTGAAATGGGTTAGAATATATGTATTAATTTTCAATTGAAGATTTCTGGCTATTGCGCAATACTGCGATATTATGCAATACTGTGCTATTACGCATGTACAATTGAAGATTTCTTGATATTGTGCAATACTGTGCTGTTTCACAATACTGTGAAATTGAAGACTTAATACTGTGCAATTGAAGATTTAATACTGTGCAATTGAAGATTTCTTGCAATTGTGCAATAATATGTACAGTGGAGATCACTTCTAACCTCTCATTAGAACTGTCAGAATAATCTGTCATAGAACTGTTCTAAACTGTCCTAGAACAATTCTAAGTAGAACTGTCAGAATCAGTTCTAGGTAGAACTGTCAGGATCAGTTCTAGGGTAGAACTGTCTAAAACTGTTCTAGGTACAACTGTCCAAATCAGTTCTAGTCGTAGAACTGACCAAACCTGTCAGGATTGTAGAACAGTTCTTAATGTATTTGTAGTATTTATATTTTTATCTATCTGATGAGTTAAGCCTCATTCAACTGATTTTTATAGTTCGTTCTTATGTTGTACTGTTACACCACTGTCCCAGGTTAGGGGAGGGTTAGGATCCCGCTAACATGTTTAACCCCGCCACATTCTGTATGTATGTGCCTGTCCCCAAGTCAGGAGCCTGTAATTCAGTAGTTGTCGTTTGTTTATGTGTTACATATTTGTTTTTCGCTCATTTTTTGTACATAAATTAGGCCGTTAGTTTTCTCGTTTGAATTGTTTTACATTGTTATTTCGGGGCCTTTTATCGCTGACTGTGTGGTATGGGCTTTGTTCATTGTTGAAGGCCGTACGGTGACCTATAGTTGTTAATTTCTGTGTCATTTGGTCTCTTGTGGAGAGTTGTCTCATTGGCAATCATACCACATCTTCTTTTTTATAATTAATGACGTCACTGCAGTTAGAGCATCTCACTGGCCACCATTCAGTGTTATCATTATCGTTGATAAAGCCACACAAAATGTCTAAAACTGTTCTAGGGTAGAACTGTCAGGATCAGTTCTAGGTAGAACTGTCTAAATCAGTTCTAGGTAGAACTAACCAAATCAGTTCTAGGTTAGAACGGTTCTAGCTAGAACTGTCTGAAAGGTGTCAGGATGACAGTTCTACATACTGTCCTAGAACAGTTCTCCTGACAGATTCTGACAGATTTGATGAGAGGTTAGAAGTGATCTCCTTTGTAGTTGAAGATTTCTTGCAATTGCACAATACTACGTTAATCTGTTATATATAATAATTTACACGTCCGGTTTGGTGTGTATTCCCTGCCATATCAGTATTGTTTGCTTTTATATATAAATCAGAAATAATCAATGGAAAAATGGAAAATATTATAAATAAGGTAAAAAAAAAAATTTTGAGAAAAAAAATTCTCCTCTCCACAATTTTTTTTAACACCCTTGGAGTAATTAACCTCAAACTCAATAACAGCCATCCCTTTGTGGTATGGTACCTTTCAGTACAATTTTAGATAGATCCATACACTTAGACACAAGTTATTGTCTGGAAACTAAAAAAGTGCTTGTTTTTTGCCCCTTTTTCCTGAACGTTTGGGGCAATTACCTCCAAACTCAATCCCAGCCTTCCCTTTGTGATATGGAACCTTGTGGTACCATTTCAGAGGGATCCATACACTTAATCACAAGTTATTGTCCGGAAACTAGAAAAATGCTTGTTTTTGGCCCCTTATTCATAGACTGAGTCTGTTGGTACCATAACCCCCAAAATCCTAACCTTGCTTTTGTGTAATTGAACCTTCTGGTAAAACTTCATAGAGATCCATTCACTTAAACTTAAGTTATTGTCCGGAAACCAAATGTGTCTTTGGACGACGCCTAAGCCGACGACGACGACATCATAGTATTATACGACGCAAACAAAAATTTTGCCGTCGTATTAAAATGTTATTGGCAATGATCAAAATTAATTGTAATTGCAAACAATATGACTTTCGATCCTGCATAGAACATGTAGAAGGTGCGACAATTTAAACCTCAAACAAGCGGGAAACCTCGGCAGAATTCGCTACCCTGCTACCTCGCTAGATTGTTTAGCCTGTGATCCTGAACCACTGCTCGACGATAGATCGACGGAGTATGAGCTAACGCTGGCGAAATGTAAGACTGGGTAAGGGTGCCAGATGTGACGAAAGAAACCTCAATACAACATATTGTAATTGTTTAATGATTTTTACCTAAATGCAAGGATTTGTATAGTCGTGCTTATTCTTGCTTAAAGATGACGTCAATTAATTTTTTTCAAAAACTGGATATTAAAATTGATGTTATTGAAAACATCAGAAGAGAATTAGTTCTGAAACAAAAGGAGATAAAATAGGTTATTGAACTCTTTTTCGAAATATTTTATTGAAAAAGGGCGGGAAAAGGCTAACTCGGTATTTTGCCTTTTTTTAGCATTGACATTATTTGGGTCTCAAAAGAAATTGAGACTCCTTTTATGAATAATCGTCTTGTATGAAAAGAAAAGGGGGTGATATGGGGCAAAACATTTCACCATGTATCGAAGGGAAAAAACACGGAGATCGAGCATTGACAAAAATTCCTTAACCTGAAATTCTTACTAAAATTGTTAATTGATGTTTTGAATCTTTGTGTCCTGGAAAAAAGTGTTTTGAAAAATAAAATCTAAAAATAGCTTTTTCTTGGAAATTACAGGGGAGAAAAAAATCATGTTACTAAAGTCTAAACAAAATAGTATTTCTTATTCTAAAGCAAAAAAAGACCCCCAAAAACAGAACATAACATATAGCTAAGTAAGTAAACAAAACTTCCACAAACAAACAGTTGTCATTTTCTACACTTAATTAATTTCTTATGCATGAAGCATTACGTAGTGGAATGAAATTACATGTAAACGTTTAAAGTATGTCTGAAGCTGTCTATCACTTTTAGATTTTTCTCATAACATGTAACAGTAAATTTAAAATACTGATAACCACAAGCAGCAATTTAATTGATCTTAAACAAGAAAACAGAAAACAATGAATCCGAAATGACTGAAAAGACAGTGAACAGGGGTATTTGTTTTTAAAGATAACAGTTTACAAGAATGTCAATTGAAAAAATCAAGATGACAGCTAATTAGTCAATAACAGTTTACAGCACATATTTATTCAAAATAACAGTTAACAAAAGTTTGAAAATACCTAATACAACTTTACATAAAAGACACCCCCTTTTTTTAATATAGAATTGTCCATATTTTTAGAAATAGCTGGGCTAGATTTTTCTGTAAAATTACCCAAAGTTCATAATATATAAGTTTACTGACTTGGATTTTCCCGTACTATTTATAGGATATCTGATAAGATCTGATAAAGAGTTGTTTTTATTAATCACATATTCTTGCTGATTTGGGACTGTGAAAAATTAAAGAATTTATTTTCTTCGATGCAACTGTCCCGTCCGACAAAGTCTTTCTCAGTGAGTTAATGCAAAGTAAGGCGTCCTAGATTTTATCCTTCCTAAGTATAATTTTATCGTTGTTGATATCCATAAATCTGTTTGCGCATGTCACTACAGTAGAACCACAGTATCCGTGAAAGGCTTATAATTTACTGTATTCGATACATACAATATCATTTTCGAATGTTCAGATTTCAATTCCTAAGTTTGACTGTCGAATATTGATTAAAAATTTTAAGTTCCTTTGCAGTTTTTGAGAGAGTTCTTTAATTTTCTTACCTTGTATTTTAAAAGAGCTCAATACTGGTTATAGTATATGTATACTTCCGGTTTATGAATAAAGCGCGCTTTTCAAACTGCGTAAACACATGGCAACACTCAGATTTTTTAAACTGATATATCATAAACCTTTTCTTTTCATTTTTTGTGTGCGTGCCATATCACGTCTTCAAAAAGTCTGCAAGTGTTTTATAAATCTAACGTCTAAGTAATTAAAGAAACTCCATTTCCTTGAGAAAAAAAAGTGTTTGATAAAGGTGGTTTGTGGAATTCTTACCTATTTAGAGCTTTAGGATAGGTGGTAAGTCTCCAACGACGAGTACACATCTAACTTTGCCAATTTTATGAATTAAAGAAACTACCAAATGAAGATCAATGTCTATATTAAATTTTTAACTGAACGTCTTCCTGTCAAATCAGTTTAAGCGCGGAATGCTGTTTATACATAGGTTACATTAACCTTAACCTATGATTTATTACAGTTGAGAACATTGGGATGGGTGTTACGGAATTTCAATGAATGACCACAGCTTAATGAGGTCAAGAGCAACTCTGCAAGATCCAATTAAAGATAATAACAAGGTTACTTAAAACCTTCTGATTCAGCATTGATCAGAGATATTGTAAAATAAATGAACGGAGATTCACACTGAGTTATACTAGACTAAGTAATTTATTATATTATATATGATATGATACGAATGTAGCCCATGCAATATCAACAAAATTATTTTGGTACAAATTATGTTATAATCAATATTACATACGATAAATATCGTTGGTTTTAATGTTAACCAAATTCAAGTTTCCCAATTAATTCTTTGAAACTCTTGAGGTTTGTAGAAAAGTTCACACTTATATAGCACGATTTTGTAGAGGATTATAGTTTCTAAGCTGGCTTATTTTTTGTACACAATAAGTTTTTGAAGTAAACAATTCACATCATTTCAATAACCCCCTCCCTCCCCCCCCCAAAAAAAAAAATCAATGCATCTCGGGTCGTTTCCTCGGGTAGGAGTACTGTTACACATAAATATCGCTTCAAAAATTGGTGAGAAAATGGTAAATTTAGGACATCTATAACAAAATTGATCTATCATCTGCGAAAAAAGCTGAGTGACAGATACAATAATCATATTCACAACTTTATTTTCACTAGTAGTGAATTAAATTTGTGCTTTTGTACATTGTGTACATTTGTACACTGATCCCTGTGTTGTTTGTTGAGATACATGTCTACCTCGCTAGCGATGATTTTTTGTTTTGTGCCGTTGGGTTTCTGACTAATTTTCGTTCACTCTCATATCATTTGATTCACACCTACCACTCTTCTGAAGATCTGCTTTAATTCCTCAGGATTTTCGTTGAACCCATGTTCATGTTGCTCTTTTTTGTCATTTCCTGAAACAATTTCATTCAACGATTGTACTATATTTTGTCCATAGGACGTAAACATTTATCTTCAACATCTAGAAAACCTGTTTAAATTTCTATGTAAATTGTTATAAATTTACACATGAAGATTCAAAAAAAGGAAATTTTTTGGTAAAGGTATAGTCTACATACCTGGTGTCTTTTTATTTTCTAGGTTGTACCACTGTCTCACTTTGTCGTCTGTATCCCAAAAATTCTTCTTGAAATCGATTGCAAATCTTTCAGTTTTCGCACGATCACTCGTGAATCCAAAAAAAAAATACGATTTGCAATCTATTTCGTTTTTTTTTTATATTTTTTTTATATTGAGTATGTATGTAAAGATCAAGAATAGAAACTTGATGTTGAATAAACTGTTTGTCTCCATTGTTTAATTGCTAAAGGGACAATTGAAAGAAAATAGTGCGTATACTAGCTTTAACGGGATGACTAAAGTTGCAATCGAAGGTAGGTTAAAGCTTAACACGGTACAGTAACCGGCTACATTCTCGTTAGAATTGTTTTACATATGTGATTCCGGGGCTATTTATGGCTGACTATGCTCATTGTTGAAGTCCGCACAGTGGCCTATAGTTGTGAATTTCTGTGTCATTGGGTGTCTTTTGAAGAGTTATCTCGTTGTCAATCACACCACATCTTGACTTCCCTTTTATATACACATTCATAAAACGGCCACCAAACGAAAGTCATCCCAGTGACCTCTACAAAGATGTTATGGCCTGACGAGACAATTCATGCTGACCATATTTCTATACGCAAATCGGGTTCGATCACTATCGGAGTAATTTTACATAGGTTTTCATAGGATGAAAAAACCATGATATTCATAATTATGATAGATTACATTTTTGCAGTCGTATAAAATGGTTAAGTGACAAAAATGAAGATTTCAGTCATTTATATAAATTGCATCTATTGATCTATTGATGTTAGAATAAAATTTTCTATTGTTTTCCCTCTCTCTTTCCTTCCTTCTATATTTATTTCTTTTCTCATTACATGTGTGTAAAGGTAATTATCAATAATAATGGAATTAAATCCGTACATATAATTTCAGGTCCGTAGCCAGGAATTTCTATGGGGGTTACATCGACTCTTTGATAGTCACAGTTCAAACAAAATCTCAACTTTAATAGTCAAAGTTCAATCAGAACGGCGACTTTAAATGAGCTTATTTGTTTTCAAAGAGGGGTTTGTACGAATCCCTGAACCCCCTTTTTGGCTACTGCATGGCTTGTTAAAATATGTATCTGTTGGTTCAAGTCTTAGATTTTGGAGTTAAGACAGGTCGTTATCGATATAGAAAAATAAATGATTAAATCATGATCACTTGAACAAGTAATTTTATTAGGATTATGTGATATCCAAGTTACAAATTTGCTATATATATAAGTTTTCATTGCTTTATGAGTTTGGGGAGGAGAGGGGTGTTTTTTTTTACGGTATCTGGGTATATCATAAGAAAACAACCGAACGAAAAAAACAGCAATTACACGTAGAGGATATCCGAGATGTCCGACATGAATTAAGAAGAAAAAGAGCACAGTAAATAAAATACAGACATCCATACCTGTCCTCATCTAGATTTTAATACTTCACGGGAAATCTTAGACTAGTAAACTTAACGACAAAAGAGACGATTTTTCGTACCCAATTGTTAATTTTCCGTTTGATTTTCCTTTAGCCACCTTCTACCTGTACATATTTCACAATGTGTTAACCATGCTCGTTACTGTAGTCATGTTTTAGGTTTCAATGAACGTAATTTATGTCTTACTGTCCGATAAAGTTTTAAGTCAGGAATTTCATTACCACAAATGTTTTGTAACCTTTCCAAAATCTTTCAAAAATGCAATGATTTGGTTGGGAAGGTCGGCTGTATCTGTAGAGTTCTTATTATAAACGGGATATCATACCTAATCTAATACAGCAATATGGTTTATAAAGCCCGCACATTTAGATATATATATATATATACGATCCATGTAAATTAATTGGTCCTTTAAATAATGTTATCTTAAAACGTTATCAATTTAAATTGTTTTTATTGGCATTCACATTGTTTTTTTAAAATTAAAACATAACTAAATATATAACTATATTTGATTCTACATCCTGTCGATACAGTTTACTTATATTTTGGCATTGCACAAGGTCGTGCATGCGTTTCTCAGAACGTTTTAACACTAAATCCGTTGGAAGTGTAATGAGTGATACTTCAGTTTTGGAGAACAAGATTTATTTATTAGTTGAAATTGTCTCAGTTGAACTACCTTTCAGTAACCTCGATTACTCTTATTCGATGCTTTTGTCTATTGTTTTGTATCAGTTGTTTTGTGTCTTGAAGCGATCTTTTGAGTTAGGTCGATTACAACTGCTTTTACAGTTTGTTCTTATGTTGTGCTGTAACACAACTGTCCCAGGTCAAGAGCTGGTTGAGTGTTCACAGACTTGTTTAATCCCGCACATTCTTTATGTGCCTTTCCTAAGTCAGGTTTTAATATGTCTATTATGTTTGTTGTTCGTAAATAGTTTTGTTACAAACTAGGCCGTTGATTTTCTCAATTGAATTGTTTTACATTTTTCATGTTGGGGCCTTTTATAACCGACCACACGGAATAAATGTTTCTCATTAGTGAAGGCCGTACGGTTACCTATAATTGCTTACTTCTACTTCATTTGAACTTCAGTCGATAGTTGTCTCATTGGCAATTATACCACATCTCCTTATTTTCTTGTTCAATAATTTCCCATATAAATGCGTACTTCGTTGAAAAATGTCGATCAAACGTATACAAACAAAAATTGTCATTTCCGTTTTACAGTTGCAAACTCTTGTTTGAAGTAGAGTTTTTAACAAAGAATAATTTGTATCTGTATCATTCCTTATAATGAAGCAAAAGAAAGTTATTATTTCATTTTGTCTAAGTTCTTAAATATATTTAAACATGTAGTTAAAGTTAATAGATATAGGAAGATGTGGTATGAGTGCCAATGAGACAACTCTCCATCCAAGTTACAATATATAAAAGTAAGCCATTATAGGTCAAGGTATTGCCTTCAACACGGAGCATTAGCTCACACCAAACAGCAAGCTATAAAGGGCCCCAAAAAATTACTAGTGTAAAACCATGCAAACGGAAAAGCCAACGGTCTAATCTATATAAAAACGAGAAACGAGAAACGCGTATGAACTACATAAACAGACGACAACTACTGTAATCAGATTCCTGACTTAGGACAGGTGCAAGCATTTGCAGCGGGATTAAACGTTTTAATGGTACCAAACCTTCTCCCTTTTCTGAAACAATAGTATAACATCACAACATAGAAAAATACACTATAAAATATCAATTGGAAGGCTTAACTCAATCAAAAAAACGTAAATTAACACACAATGAACGAATAAATTTGACCTGTGACACCTGAATGCAAATACACAGTTAATAAAAAATTACAAGGGATAAATAATTAAAGTCAAAAGTAAATAAACAGGTTTAAACAAAGTTAAAGTATGATATCACTGTGAAATGTCAAACAATTTTTAGAAAATCATCACTTTTGAAGAAACCTGCGTCATAAATACACAGGTAAATGAAAATAATTTTGTTGTTAAGTATACGTCTTCTTCTGTGTGTATAAAATCTTCCGTTTAGGAATACCAAGAAATTTCTTTAATATCAATAAAACTAATCTAACACTTGGTACATATGGGGTGAATATCAACAATAAAACTATACAATTAGTTAAGCATTAGTTAAGCATAAATAAGGTAGTCAATGTTTTGGACTATTTTCACTGTTACTTTAGAATACATGTGACTGTCCTTTTTCTTGCTTCAAAAAATAATCAGGCAGTGATATACGCCACTGTTTCACTTGAATTTATTATGTATATTTCGAGAATCCTTATGTCGGGATTAACACGTTTTAATGCGACATTTGTGGAAAAAAGGGGGTCATTTTTTCAAGTAATACATACAGTAAATTAATGATGGACTGTTGTTCAAACATACAAACGATAATTTAAAATTTATCCTACAATTAACCCGACATTATACAAATGACTTGTTTTATCTAATAAAGTCTAATAGGGTTCTTCTTACATGTTAAGCAAACATTTATGCAATAATATGATTATTTCATCATCCAACAGTTACGTTTTGCAGTTCATTCACGATCCGCGCTTAAGCCATGTAAATTTCTTAAAGGACAAAAATGAGGCGACGGATACCATAGGGATATTCAATTTCATAAGTCGAAAATAAACTGACAACGTCATGGCTAAAAAAGAAAACAAAAACAGCAGGACACAAAACACAACATAAAAACCCAAAGGCTGAGCAACACGAAGCCAACCAATTACTCAGTTGGGTTGATCTCAAGTGCTCCGGAAAGTTAAGCTGATCCTGCTCCACATGTGGGACCCGTCGTGTTGATCATGATAGTACAAACATTCGGTAGGTCACATTCGGAGGAAAGGGGGCGGGATTGTTAAAACAGTTTGAACATATCTATTGTCATCTGTGAAACGGATATTCCATAACGGCAAACAAACTTGTGATGGCGTCCATGAAATTTACGAAGGGACAATTTCAACGTCACCACTTGGAACTCTTGGTTTTAATAGCTGCCTTGTGAGCGACAACCCTCTATCAAGGAAATCATGATAGGAAATACACGCCCTGGAGATTTACAGATCTAACATTGTTGGGCTGATGTTTAGAGGAGTTGTATATACAGAATGTACACAGCCATGTATCACCATCACTGCTGGTGATCCGATGGATAAATCTGTTGTAGAGTTGTCACTGGTTCAGACGTACTTATAAATATAATTATTTCTGTGACTGTATCTTGCATTAATTTGTAGGATCCTTTACAATAGATATTTCAGCTGATCTGTAACAATTCCATCTTCATGCCTTATATATCATGTACTGTATTACGACGCTAGATTAAAACTGACGAGGAAAGGTAACACCCGGCCACCGAAAGCTTTATTATGAAGCCTAGGTGGTCGAGTGGTCTAGCGCGTCGGATACAGTGCAGGCGATTTGGTGTCACGATATCACAATATCATGAGTTCGAATCCAGGCGATGGAAGAACTAAAAATTTGCGAATGCAAATTTGCAGATCTAACATTGTTGGGCTGATTTCTTGTTAAAATATACTTTTTCACTCATTTGGTCTTTTGGAAAATGTTGTTTGTGCTGTATGTAGACCCCTCTAGAAATTTGTTTTGCATGCACACGTACAAAATTCAAGAGTCTATCCTAAATTGAGGTAAATTATATGGCCTTCCAAATACCGTTTCGATTCCTAACATCACTGAAGAGACATTAATTGTCGAAATCCGGATATGGTGTACAAATTTTTGCACCTCATGTTTGCGGTATACCATCTTTTCCGGAAGTTTATTGTTTTCTGTTTGGTAATAAATTAATAATAAGATCTATTTTGTTACATCTTGTGATCCGTTTATTTGGCAATCGCCAATGGCAGTCAGCAGGGTTTAAGAACATCAGTTGTTTGACCTGCTAGTCAAATGCGCTTTGTTAAAATATACTTTTTCACTTATTTGGTCTTTTGGAAAATGTTGTTTGTGCTATATATATATACAAGTCTAAATTGAAAACAACGGTCAAACCTATGATTACGTTGGATAAAAACGTACTCTCTATGCATAGTCACCTAATTTTACTTTCTTATACAAGCGCATCATAAATGGAAAGCAACATGCTTGGCTTTAATTTTAACTGTCAGTCAGTAAGTTTGCTTTTTAACGGTGTGCCCATTGTCCTTTACGAAGATAGTCAGTTCTTCAAATTATCTTCCCTTGCGTCCTTTGGATCTGCGGGATGTATAGATAAGCAGCCACATCCATTCATGGTTTGGATGTTATATTGGATGCCTCGTGTAATCGTATAGAGAGACTCTGAGTACCACGCTATCTGCATGCACGTTAAGAACTCTTGCAACAAAAGTATGTGAGTGGTCTGTACGCCTTGTGCAAGGCTTCCATTATAGTAGCAGTCCAAATTTCTCGCTCGCGCCCTTCATATACTGGTCAATACTGAGTTATTTATGCTGTTGAGTTGCTGCCTGAATGATATCTTTACTTCAATTAATATTGTTAAATGAGGAAAACCAGTATTATTAAAATAGGAGAATTGTTAAAATCAATGCGATCCGCAATATTTGCGTAGTACATTGAATTGTCATATATATATTTCATCTGTATTAATTCACTGCACCGAATTAGTTAAAATTGAAAACACCGAGGAGGTTTCAATTAAAAAGAAGCATCCTTGAACTCGAAGCTTTCAATTAAATAAGATTTTTTTTGGTGAAATGATTGTATTTATTGAAAAAAATACACTGAAAAGATTAGCTGATAATGGTTTGGTCTTAATCAGATGAATGACACTCAAAACCACTAGTCTCCCAATGAAAAAATAATAGATAGAAAAAAAAAACAATTTTTATTTTTTTCTCACACTTATTAAATGCGGATTTATGTTTCGATTCAATAAGTATTGACCAAAATTTAAGTAATATAAAGTATTTATTATTACAAAAACTTTGAGTTTTAAGATTGAGTATACATAAAGTCGTGTAAAATTAAACCTGCAGGTTTTTGTGCATAGTAGCCGATAACGTTTCTTCTATTGGATTTTTCCCTAATATTTTTTACCATGTATATATATGTCTTTCCTGGCCTTATCCCATCAATCAGTAAACCCCATACTCAGATGCTGATCGAGGATTTTGGAAAAAAAAGGGGGGGGGGGCAATGTTTGAAGTGATACTTATAAAAAGTCTATGCATTTATTATATTCAAAGCTCCATAAGGGAGGACCCCGGCCCCTGTTAAAATTAAACCTGCAGGTTTTTGTGCATAGAAGCCGATAACGTTTCTTCTATTGGATTTTTCCCTAATATTTTTTACCATGTATATATATGTCTTTCCTGGCCTTATCCCATCAATCAGTAAACCCCATACTCAGATGCTGATCGAGGATTTTGGGAAAAAAAGGGAGGGGGGAATGTTTGAAGTGATACTTATAAAAAGTCTATGCATTTATTATATTCAAAGCTACATAAGGGAGGACCCCGGCCCCTGCTTCCTAAATCCGACTCTGCTAAAAAGAAAGACTTGTGTGTACATTGAAGTTAAAATTCTAACGCTTCAAAATCAAATTAATAAAAAAAGTATATCAATTAACGCTGAGACTATTATACTAACTAATATATTATGTCCCAGATTAACGTTGATATTTTTTAATTAGATTTTTTTTTTAATTTTAGGTCGTTGCTCTTTCGTTATAATATATATGTATAGATTATCGGGTTCTCTACACATTGATATCGTAAAATATCAGCCGTGAGTCACAATGTGAACTTTTCTGGCGAGTGAGCGCAGCGAACGAGCTAAAAAGCTTCACATTGTGTCGAGCGGCTGATATTTTACGATATCTATACGAAGAAAACCCGATTATCTGTTTATCGTTCTATTACTGGTCTTTTTCTCCTCCCTTAGACAGTTTTGCGCTTGACGAAAGCAAGCTTGAGAACGTCTCCTCACACATTGTGACGTCACTGATAACTTCTCCTCAGACATTGTGACGTCGCTGATAATGCCTGCTCTCGTCTCAAAGCCGTAATACAAGAATTACGGAGCGACTGAGCAGGGTGATATAGGCGTAGGGAAGGACGATAAGCAATTTTTTAAAGAGCTGAGCAGAGTGATATAGACAGTGGGACGGCCGATAAATTATATATATGTGTGTGTGTGCAGTCTAGGTGGCTCGATATCCCAATAGCATGAGTTCGAATCCCGGCGAGGGAAGAGAACAAAAATTTGCTTTTGCAAATTTGCTGATATTGAGAGTTGTTGAGTAGTTGACATTTTTATTCCTTACTACATGATTTGGGTTTTCTTCATTGTTGAAGGTTCTGCGTAATGAACTTAAATTGCTGACTTTCTCATTGGCAATCACACCACATCTTCTTCTTTTTATATTAATCACAGGAAAGGGAAAAAAACCACACACACTTTAAATATAATTTTAAAATCTACAAAACATGACAAATACATATGGTATGGTACACTGTACAAAGATTGTTCATAATACAGATTTATAGGAAATGTTTGATCTATATTTCTTTCTAGAAAACGAGGAACCCCGGTAATATTTGGTTAGCCTAACATCTGATCTTTGTTATGGATCGTAAACTAGTTCAGATTAAAGTTGTACTTGTTTCATCGAAATTTGAGCCTTTGTTAATTAAACACAGCCTGTTTCACTTGATTAAAATCATAAATAATGAAAACAAAACGGGTTGATTTTAAGCGGTGCTTTGCTTTTGCGCCAATTCGCATTTTATTTGCCCAAAAAATCTCTGATTTGCGCCCCAACCCATATTTCATTTGCGCCAAAATAAAACATTTCATTTGCGCCAATAATATAGAGGCCATGTCAATGAAAGTATCCTAGGATATGTCCTAAGATATGTCTTAGATCATTATTTAGGATGTTTTTAGAGGACGAATTTGAGGCATGTCTTAACATTAAAACAAAGCTATCATAGGACAGTCCTAACATTCATTTTGATAACTAACTACAATTGTCTTAGGACCGTCCTAAAACATTCATTTAATGAATAAGAATATTTAGTGAAATAAATGGCATATAATGTAATTTAATGTATAATTAAAAGTTTACAAAACCTTGTTAAAGTTTACAAAACCTTGTTA
Organism: Mytilus californianus; assembly: GCF_021869535.1. Lineage (NCBI taxonomy): Eukaryota > Metazoa > Mollusca > Bivalvia > Mytilida > Mytilidae > Mytilus > Mytilus californianus. Next base: position 5,318,274 of record NW_026262581.1, read on the forward strand.
CAGACTTTATTTCTGATGCGCATGCAATTTTAGCTATATAACATTGCTTTGTCCATAGGTCAACTTCATTTCATTTATACATGTATTGAATCGGCCTTAGTAAGAAAAGAAGTCCGTTTTTTTCTGAAACCGAAATTCAAATGTTTTCCACAATTCAATTATTATTGTTCAAACAAATTGGTCAGGTGCAAACATTTTGCTAATAATGATAGAATTTTTGGCTTCAAAAAGGGCAGCACGAATTATTTTAGAAGAGTGTAATACTATGAAATTATTAAATATACTTCAGCTTATTTTTTTCTAAAACTCAAACAGAATACTTAGTACTATAAACCTCAATGTTGATTTATGGACCAAATTAGTCTACAATTTTAAAATAATGTCACACAATGGAATCTTATATGCTTTAAAATTCAAAAGTTCACAAATGTTTAATTAGCGATAAAATTTATCCCCTACTTTGAATATATAAATATAATTGACCCCCCCCCCCCCTTTTCCAGTTACAGAAGAAAAAAAACTCGAACTTACCTTCATCTTGACCATCCCTCCCTTTTTTCCCAGGTAAAAAATGATAGGTCCCTTAAAAAACTTGTTGAAGAATATTTTGTTTAATTAGTTTAATTATTATAACAGTACAATAGTTTTATATTGTATTAGTATTTTTACTATGGAGTTTATGTCATATATATTGTTTTCTGTTTGGTATTAGATTATTATTAAGATCCATTTTGTTACATCTGGTGATCAATTTATTTGGCAATCGCCAATGGCAGTCAGCAGGGTTTAAGAACATCCGTTGTTCGACCTGTCAGTCAGATACGTTTTCTTAAAATATACTTTTTCACTTTTTTTGGTCTTTTCGAAAATGTTGTTTGTGATGTATTTAGACCCCTCTACCAAGAAATTTGTTTTACATGCACACGTATAAAAATTGCGGTTTTTATCCAACGCAATCATAGGTTTGAACGTTGTTTTCAATTTAGACTTGTTTATAAATATATATATATATATATATATATATATATATTTTTAATGTTGCTATTTCGACTTAGTACATCGTAACTGTTAAGACTATTCTCGTACCATCCTAAGACACCCCTTGGGCCGTGTCATCGAAAGTGTCATAAGATTTGTCTTAAGATATATCTTAGGACAAATTATAGGACTGTCTTATGATATTTCTCAGACTGTATATCGAAGGTATCATAAGATAATCTTAACGGAGATGTCATATCGTAGTCCTAAGTGCTGTTTAGATTTTTTAGTTCAAAGGGGAATCTCGTGTAATCTTGGTATAAAAACTCAGGACATAAATTATCTATTTTGTATTGCTGTACCGTAACCCTACAGAATGAGTAAGAAAAGAAGTCCGAATTTAACAGACACAGACACATCACAGTGCATGATGGCGACAGCCATGTTTGTTTATATGCTAGGACATCATAAAATTATCCTAAAAGTTAAAATTGTCATGGATCTACAATCTGTCGATACCTGTATCTTGGCATTGCTCATGGTCATGTTTTTCTCTGACTGTTTATGACGTCTTTACACTAAATCCATTGGATGTGTACTGATTGATAATTTAGTCTTAGATGTATGATTTTTTTATTAGTTGTCAGTAGCTGCGAGTACTCTCAGATCAGTCTTTACTGTCTTTTTGTTGTTGGGATATACAAGTACCCTGCCACGTCCACTCTGTGTTTTTAAAAGAAGTTGTGGTATGATTGCCAATGAGACAACTCTCCACAAGAGACCAAATGACACAGAAATTAATAACTATAGGTCACCGTACGGCCTTCAACAATGAGCAAAGCCCATACCACATAGTCAGCTATAAAAGTCCCCGAAATGACAAATGTAAAACAATTCAAACTAGAAAACTAACGGCCTAATTTATGTACAAAAAATGAACGAAAAACAAATATGTAACACATCAACAAACAAGAACCACTGATTACAGGCTCCTGACTTTGGACAGGCACATACATACAGAATGTGGCTGGGTAAAACATGTTAGCGGGATCGAAACCCTCCCCCTAACCTGGGACAGTGGTGTAACAGTACAACATAAGAACGAACTATAAAAATCATTTGAAAAAGGCTTAACTTATCAGATGGATACAAACAGAAATACTATCCTAAGACAGCTTGTTAATGTAGTAGTTCTTAAGTTGGGATCAAAATTAGAACATATCCTAAGATAAGATCTTTTCGAAACACGGCTAAGAGCAAAATTCTCCTAAGATTATCTTAGGACATATCTTAGTCCCAAGACACCTTCGATGACACGGTCCCTGTCTATATATCCTAACTTTAGGACCAAGTTTATTATCTTATTTACGGAGACTTCTGTTAATCTGACTTAGGACTAAGACGTCTCCTAAGACCATCCTATAAGACACGGTCTACTCCAGGGACAAATTCATTGACACGGTCCCAGGTAAATATATAGTATCAAAATAGTTTTATCTAAAAGAGACTTTAGATAGTAACTTTAACAGTTTTTTGATTGCATAATAAAACATATTCCTCCTAAATCAGTCATCGTAACAGCAGTCAAAGCACTATACACAGATACTTTCTTAATAATAAGAGACTTTTCACTCTAACTTTAAAACTCAGTGATAGAGATCATAAAACCTAAAAGAAAGCACTGTAGTCTATACACTAGAGTAAAACCAAAACTACCGTTCTTCTGAATTAAGGCTTGTAAGCAATGGCTATGGATGTACTCATGTACACTGGATGACTTATATGTGTGGTCATTAAAAATTACGGACTTATCTCATTTATATAAAAATAAGAGGATGTGGTATGATTGCAAATGAGACAACTATATATCCACCCGCAAAGTTCAAATGAAGTGGATATACATGTGAGCACTATGGAGTTTCAAACCTACGTACGTGACCTACAGTTTTATATGAGTATGAAATTAATTAGTTACCTAGGGAAATACTCTTACAACAAAAATCTTATTCACGATGAAGCAATGAAATATCTAAATTTTTCATATATGTTACCTGTAAAATGCTGCAAATGTGGTTTTTATTTTTTGGCGCAAATGAAATATAAACTAGTGGCGCGAAAGAAAGTTTGAAATTTGTAAAAATTGGCGCAAATGCAGTGCGCCCGATTCAATACGACTTTAATCTTGCTCGTGATAATATATTGAAATAAACTGCTTCGCTGAGCGCAGCTGGATACGCCCGCAGAGGTCCAACCCTGAACAGTTGGGGCAAAAATGGACACAATATTCAAGCTTGATACAGGTCTGAATTTGGATTGTAATTAAATATTTGATATATTATAGGTTTCTGAATAAATGTAGTCAGAGAACTTGAAATTGGTTACATGAAAGATTTCTTGCTGTTGTGCAATACACATTGCTGTAGCGTAATACGTAGTAAATCTGTTGTCAGACTATAAACAAAAAAAATCTTATAACTCGGAAACATAAAATAGAAAATTTATAAAAATCAAAAGGAAGCTTACAAAAGTAGATATAAACAATTTACCCAAGTTTCATAAAAAATGCTGAAAGCATTTTTGAGTTATTGTCCGAAAACTGGAAAATCCCCCTTTTTGTAATGAATAAAACCCCATAAATTGGAAACGTATTGTCTGAAATTTATAAAAATCAAAAGGGAGCTCATGTCGATAGAAATTAATAATTCATCAAAGTTTCTTGCAAATTGGTGAAATTGTTTTTTGAGTTACTGTCTGAATACTGGAAACTCCCCCCTTTTTTAATGAATAAAACCCCAAATCTCGGAAATGGTAAATCCAAAATTTATAAAAAACGAAAGGGAGCTCACGTCAATAGATATGAACAATTTACAAAAGTTTCTTGCAAATTGGTGAATTTTTTTTTGAGTTATTGTCCGAAAACTGGAAAATCCTCCCTTTTTTAATGAATATAACCCCAAAACTCGGAAATGATAAACGTGAAATTTATAGAAAACGAAAGGGAGCTCACGTCAACAGATATAAACAATTCACCAAAGTTTCATGTATATTGGTTAAAGCGTTTTTGAATTAATGTCCGACATGTTAACCGTCGGACGGACGGACGGACAGACGGTCAACGGTACACCATAATTCGTCCCGTAAACGGGCGTATAAAAAGTGAACTATAAATTGTTTTACTGCCTGTTTATTATTTTACAGATTTGAGTTGTTTGACGTTAAGGATATTCGCTATTCATTTTTAAAGTAACAGGCTTTTTCGAAGACTGTTATATATTGATAGTATAAAACTAAAGAAATTAAAAAAGCAGAAAATAATGAAGGGTCCGTGTGCTTGTTTTTGAGATATAAACCATTGAAAATTTGGCGGGAAATAATTTTCTATAGATTTTTCTTAAATATAACCGGTACCTTTTTTCTTTCAAAAACAATGAAATATAGAAAGGAGTTTAAAAGATTTTCAAATATGACAATCTAAATTATATGTAATCAAAATTGTGGAAGGAAAGGTAGGGGTGAGTGGGTAATTTTTTTTAATAGCACTGCATGAATAAAACCGAAGGATTCCGAATGCTTGGCGCGACGTCAAGCGTTCGAATTTCACCAAAACGTCACTTTCTGCGGGACGTCATGCGTATTATTTTCCGTAATAAGAACGATATTTTCTATAATTTACAATTTGATTTTATGAATTAATGTGGCTTAAATTAAGCAAATGGCAGTTAATGTATAATAGCACTATGAGAAAAATAACAATACAAGAACCTCTCGATTTCCACATAAAAGTAAAATAAAAAATATCCCACTTTGAGTAACTTATCCGTAATTTTAAGCATGGCTTGAAATATTAACTAATCATTCTCGTGGGGATTTATTTTCCCCTTATTTGAACTAATCACAGCATCAGATTGAATCCAATCAATTTATGACGAAGAATATATCTACATACATGTCAAAAATTGAAATTAATTAAAGTTGTATCTGAGACAATATATTTTCGCTGGAAGATTTATTTCAACAGAATATTCGTTTTATGCGGTTTTGTCACGATTTCAGTTCTTACTATGTTCGATTGTTAATTTCAACCGAACACCCACGATAACAAGCAAGTCCGACTTGATTTATTTTCAATAGACTTTCTGCCAAGTAAAGTTTTAAAACTGCATTTCAGTCTGAAGATGAAATTAAATCTCTCCAAAAAAAAAGTTCAGAATATTACGCTGCATAAAACTTTGCAGTTTAACAGTGAAAAGAAGTTATTTGATAATATGAATTTACGGTAACATTTGATTTAAATATAAAATACTTTCAACAAATATGATATTTCGAGAATAATGACCACCATATGACAATAATGATAGAACCAAGAGGGTTATATCCAGTGGGCAATAAACATGTTTTTTATCATCTGATTATAAGTACTATCATGGGGATGCTAATCTTAATGAAACAGTGTGTGTTATATCCTTCTGATTGACCCAAGACACAGTAATATAACATGGAAGTATTATATTGAATACCTCTATGGTTATTCTTACGTCTTTAAAGTTGTAGAACTTCCGCGATACACTAATAATCGAGGATTATGCTGTGGCCTGTGGGGGATTATGTCATATCCATATAGGCGCGTGTTTTGTTATCACAACCAGTAAACGAGGTCATTCTGTTGCGTACTTTGGTCAAAGAAAGAGAAAGATGGAGTCCCCTAGAAATGAAAATAAGCTGAATGGAATTTCGTTTTCAAGGAAGAGTCCGAAGCTTACTTATGCCGGAGAGTTCTGGTAAGATATACTTTTTAATCCATAGAAAATATGAAGAGAAAAAAAATTCATTGATATTTAGAATATGATTTCTGAATATGAATATGAAAAACCGAGGTTTGCCGAAGTTCATTTAGAATACAAAAATGTTTGTCATATTTTTATGTTATGGTATATGTTAATGAATAAGAAATGGAGGTATACAGTTAATTCGGGATTGTTTTGTCTTGAGTAGCCAAACATTCCCATTTTTATTTAACATTTCTTTGTAATCACTTCGGATTTTGAGATGTTGCAGAATTCTAAGTTACACACATATCATAATACTCATCAAGTTGTCAATACTGGCAAATATTATTCGATTGAAATTTTCATAGTTCTATTGACGAGATTTACTTTTAGTAGAGACCAAGTGTCGAGTTATAAAAGTGAGTATCGAGTTGTCAAAAGTGAGTATCGAGTAAAACAGTGAGTATCAAGTAAAAAAAAGTGAGTAATAACTCGATACTCACTTTTTGACGGAGAAATTTATTCTAACTTTATTCCTTTGGCATGATTCGTTTTATCAAGGATGTATATTAGTATTTTAGTTATATATCCTTGGTTATATTGACCATCAACATGAATAAGGACTAACTTACTTCTTAGGGATAGTAATATGATACTGATAGGACCACTTGAAAAGTAAACATCTCAAACAAAACAGTAGTCAGAATAGTTCGCAAGAAACACCCAATTTAATACTTGGGAACTATATTCCACGAACAAGGGGAATTAATTGTGGTCTGGAGCCTATTAGACACCAAAATGTTGGTATTTCTAATGAAACTTTACATTTACTTAGCATGATATCTTAGTAGCATAAGTGCCAAATTTTATTTCTTTCTGACCGTTATTAAAACAGTTTGGAATGTTTTATATAATTGCATATGTCTGCGGAGAATGCTATTTGCAAAGTTTTAAGACCTCAGTCAATAGATATAAGAAGATTTGGTATGAGTGCCAATGAGACAACTCTCCATTCAAGTCACAATTTGTAAAAGTAAACCATTATCTAATTTAAACTAAATGAAAGTTATGGCTACTGGATGTTATAAAGGAAATTAGGCAACATTTATATGAAGAAATTATTTGTTAGGTTATTTATTTGCCTTGATCCAGTAGCCATAACTTTTATTAAGTTTAATTGTTAAAGCTTACTGCCACTTGTGTGCCAGTTTTGTGCAAACTTATATCCCTCTAGTGCTTAAATCAGAAGTGGTCAATATGATAAGTGTACAGATATAATAAGCATTATTGTGGGTAAATTAATACTGAAAAGTTTCTTTATTTCCACTGCCTATCCTTATTGGTTATGTATACATGTACTTCAAAACAACTTAAAAGTAAATTAAGACGTGACACTTTTCAATTTTAAGATATTTTGCTCTTCATATTTTTATACGTGGTTGTACGTTATCTCCCAGGGTCAACTCGTTTTTGGAAAACTTATTGAAAATGCACCATAAGGTACTCTCATTCACTCTGATAATGACCTATATACCCTTATTTTTGTATGCACTGTTCTAACTAATTTTTAAGCACTGTTTAAAACTGTGTATAATTTGTATTAAAACAGATGAATCACCAAAAAAAGAAAAACTAAAAGTTCTAATAGTGGCCTGGGTGCAGTGTATTCGAATTATCAACAGTGCTCCTCAAATAAAGAAAATAAAAGAAAAAGGTGAGGTTATAAATTTGTCAAATTTCCTTTTTATAACATCAATTTATCACCGTTAACAGTCAGGGGAATTACTTAAATGAATGATATCTTAAATCACTGGTTCAGTAACATTTGAATGTTATGTAACTTTAGATATATACTAATGATCCAGGGACTAATCACGTTTGCTAAAATTATCAGAACCAACATCTGTGTTTAAAGGATGACCGGTCATGTCAGGTGATGACCTTGTACTGAATCTGGGATAATGACATGAAAATCACTTGTATAAATATATATCATAATTCTATTTTATTTCAAAGAATCATTTTGAAGAGGTTTCTTTTTTTTCAATTTTACTCATAATAAGATATAATATAAACCTGTATGTTTAAAATTTAGTAAAACTACAAAATACAAAATACAAAATTATTTTTTTATCAAGGCTTCAGACCCCAATTAAGTTGATATTTTTTGCTATTTATAAGTGATTATTTCAAAAATTCCCCTGACTGTTTAAACTTACTATTTAAAAAAAGCCCAGAAGATACAGTTTGAATATAGATATGTAAGACAAGTATCCAACAGAGACCAACTGAGGTTGATGTTAGAATCTTTATGTGTGTGTGAAGAACTTTCATATTCTTTTTAATAGATTTCTAGTTTTTATATAACTATTTTGAAAAAAAATCAAGCCTGTAGTTCAGTAGTTGTCGTTGGTTCACAGCTGTCATATTTGTTTTTATACGACCGCAAAAAAATTTTTGTGGTCGTATATTGGTATGACGTTGGCGTCGTCGTCGTCGTCGTCGTCGTCGTCGTTGTCGTCGTCCGGCGTCGTCTGAAGACACATTGGTTTTCGCACTCTAACTTTAGTTTAAGTGAATGGATCTCTATGAAATTTTACCACAAGGTTCAATACCACAAAAGGAAGGTTGGGATTGATTTTGGGGGTTATGGTACCAACAGTAAAGGAATTAGGGGCCAAAAAGGGGCAAAAAATAAGCATTTTTGTAACTTCCAGACATAACTTGTGTGTTAGTGTATGGATCTCTCTGACATTGTACCACAAGGTTCCATATCACAAAAGGAATGCTGGGAGTGATTTTGGGGGTAATTGCCTCAAAATTTTAGAAATAAGGGGCCAAAAAAGGGGCAAAAAACAAGCATTTTTCTAGTTTCATGACAATAACTTGTGTGTAAGTGTATGGATCTTTCTGAAATTGTACTACAAGGTTCCATATCACAATGGGAAAGCTGGAATTGAGTTTGGGGGTAATTGCCGAAACGTTTAGGAATTGGGGGCCAAAAAGGGGCCAAAAATAAGCATTTTTCTAGTTTCCAGACAATAACTTGTGTTCAAGTGTATGGATCTCTCTGAAATTGTACTGCAAGGTACCATACCACAAAGGGAAGGCTGGGATTGATGATGGGGGTAATTGCGTCAATATTTTAGGAATTAAGGGCCAAAAAGGGGCAAAAAACAAGCATTATTCTAGTTTCAGGACAATAACTTGTGTGTAAGTGTATGGATCTTTCTGAAATTGTACTACAAGGTTCCATATCACAAAGGGAAAGCTGGGTTTGAGTTTGGGGGTAATTGCCCTAAACGTTTAGGAATTCGGGGCCAAAAAGGGGCCAAAAAACACATTTTTCTAGTTTCCGGACAATAACTTGTGTTCAAGTGTATGGATCTCTGAAATTGTACTGCAAGGTACCATACCACAAAGGGAAGGCTGGGATTGAGTTTGGGGGTGATGAATCATAAGGGGGTTCAAAAAATTTGGGGGGGGGGGGATTTTTTTTTTTTCCTTTTTTTTTTCTTTTAAAATTTTCCATTTTAAGTTGGTTATTTCTGATTTATATTTAAAAGCAAATAATAATGATATGGTAGGAGATACACTCGCAAGAAATTTTCAATTGCACAGTATTGCACAATAGCAAGAAATCTTCAATTGCACAGTATTGCGCAATAGCAAGAAATCTTCAATTGCACAGTATTGCGCTAAGCAAGATATACCCAATAGCACAATATTGCGCAATAGCAAGAAATTGTCAATTGTACAGTATTGCGCAATAGCAAGAAATATTTAATTGCACAGTATTGTGCAAAAGAAGATACTTCGTATAAATTGCTTATTTCTTGACCAATTTCAATGGGGTTTTATTCTTGAATTCTTGGGATTCTTTAATATGCTGAATCTAACCGTGTATTTAGTTTTTGGATTTTGGGCCCCGTTTTTAAATTGGTCCACATTGAGGTCCAAAGGGTCCAAAATTAAACTTTGTTTGATTTCATCAAAAATTGAATTATTGGGGTTCTTTGATATGCCGAATCTAACCGTGTATTTAGATTCTTAATTTTTGGTTCCGTTTTCAAATTGGTCTACATTAAGGTCCAAAGGGTCCAAAATTAAACTTAGTTTGATTTTAACAAAAATTTAATTCTTAGGGTTCTTTGATATACTGAATCTAAACATGTATTTAGATTTTTGATTATGGGCCCAGTTTTCAAGTTGGTCCAAATCGGGGTCCAAAATTAAACTTTGTCTGATTTCAACAAAAATTGAATATATGGGGTTCTTTGATATGCTGAATCTAACCATGTATTTAGATTTTTAATTTTTGCCCCGTTATCAACTTTGTCCACATTGAGGTCAAAAGGGTCCAAAATTAAACTTTGTTTGATTTCATCAAAAATTGAATTCTTGGGGTTCTTTGATATGCTGAATCTAACCATGTATTTAGATTTTGGATATTGGACCATAATAGGTGAATGTCCAATTTAAAATTTTTAAGTTCTTAGACCACATTCATTCTGTGTCAGAAACCTATGCTGTGTCAAATATTTAATCACAATCCAAATGCAAAGCTGTATCAAGCTTGAATGTTGTGTCCATACTTGCCCCAACTGTTCAGGGTTCGACCTCTGCGGTCGTATCAAGCTGCGCTCTGCGGAGCATTGTATTCGTAAATTGTTTTGTTATAAATTAGGCTGTTAGTTATGTCAATTGAATTGCTTTACATTTTCATGTCGGTCCTTTAATAGCCGACTATTACGGTACTATATAGCCATACAGTATGGGTTTTTCTCATTGTTGAAGGCCGTACAGTTACCTATAATTGCCTACATCCACTTCATTTGAACTTTGGTAGATAGTTGTCATATTTGCAATCATACCACATCTCCTTATTTTTTAAACAATCATAGACACACAAAAAGTAAAGAAATGCATGTTATGTTCTTCTTGTATATTTTATGATGGTATGATACTAAATTCCTAATCTTGATTTTCATATAATTGAGGTCTGGAACAGGCATGTCAGTAACTGCTAGTAGTCCTTTGGTAATTGCTGTATCATTGTCCTTTTGTTTAGTTTCTTCTGTTACCTATTCTAACATCGGACCTAGACTTCTTAAAAACTGAGTTTTTCTAAACTTTATCATCAAATATGTATCAACATGATCAAGGGTTTCCAGCATTTAAATTAGATTTAAAAATACCTTTCCAGAGCTTCTGGTAAAGCGATCCTTATCGATATACCAGTTTGTGGTAAATCATTTCAAGTAGTACAGTAAAAAATTAATTGTGATCCAACAATTAATATACACTTATATTGACTATATTTTTCCCCGGTGCAACGCGTTGCGGGGGACATAGAAATATTGGCGTCCGTCCTTCCGTCCCATCTACTAAGCGCTGTCACGTGTACAATTCTTGCCAGATTTTTATGAGACTTATGTCATAGTTTTAAATTAGCAATTTCTTGAACGAATTTAAAAAGCCGTGCCTTTCATTTATTTTTAAAGAGTTATGCCCCTTAGAGATATTAATTATGGTGAAAATTGCCAAATGAATGCTCTAATGTGAACAATTCTTGCCAGAGTTTTGAAAATGTATGCTATAGGTAAATATTAGCAATGTTTTGGACGAGTTCGAAAATCAGTGCCAATCAATTGCCCTTGGAAATATTAATCATATGGAAAATTGCATTGTTAGCGCTCTCATTTGTTCAATTCTTGCCAGAATTTTATGAAACTTATATCAAAGGTTTATACCAGCAATATGTTTAAGATATCAAGTATGAATATTACATGTATTAGGTCAATATTCTTTAAAAATAAACGTCTTTTGAAATGGCACATGTGACCTCTTGAAAGAAGTAGGATCAAGAAGTCCTATATTTGGTCCTTATGTCAAATTTTTCAATATTCAATCAAAGACTTATATTCATATCTTAAAAAGGCAAATTTGAAAAGACTACATATTTTTTTTCTCGAAATTTTAGTTTAAAAAAATGAATATTTAATACATGCATTGTAGCCAGATTGCTTGTATTTATGCATTTATAGGCCTTTTTATCTGAATAATATTGGTCACATACTAAGAGTAATAAAAACTTATCAAATTATATATATGGTTCAAATTCACACTATTACAAAACATATGGTTGTCCATTCATGCTGCCAATACCTTTGTAAACACCCTGTTGAAATTAGTAAAAAAAATTTTATTCAAAATTCAGGTTTTTCTTAGAGTGTATAACTTTGATGGATTGTGATGACACTGACCGAAAAATAGTAGTTTTTAATTTGGTATTTCCTCAATTTAAAAGGAAAATTAAGAATTTATGTAAAATATTCTGCCAAAATATAAGTCCCTTATCTTGTACCATGTCCTTTGTCTGATGCTATTCAACAAATCCGGCTAACTGTTGAACATGCTATTCAACAAATCCGGCTAACTGTTGAACATATAGCAATAGTTAAAATCATCAACTGTTTCTGGTATTTGATGTAATTGAACTAAATTTTAAAATTAAAAAAAATATATGCTTTTATGAAATAAGGTGTTTTTACAAGTAACGTAATTCAAAAAAAATGAAGCAACATGTACCGTTACTCTAAATAGAAATGCATTTACAAAGAATGGTATTATCCTCACTATCTAAATCATCTTTTTTTTCGGAAATAGATCATTAGAATAATTTGTTTTCTTTTTTAGATTTTACTTTCTATGAGTACCCACAGTATCTTCAAGCAGAACAATGGATATTGATCAGACCAGACAGTCTGGAAAATTTACCATGGATAGAAGTAACATAAGTGACAGCAACACATTCGATTGGTTTAATGGATATTTTGGGCAGGAGTAGCAGACTGGTACATTGATTCCAAAATCTTGAACAAACAACAACTGAACACATTCTTGTCTCTTTTAAGTGGGATAATGTTAATCTTTACAAAACGCCAGCACAATTGAAATTGATAAGGGATAGTTGAAAGAAGAAATTTCAAAATGATTCATATTATCACAATGTTGCATTTAGACAATTTCTTTTTTTGTGAAACAGTTTTTTTTTAAACTTTAAATACTGTGATGATCTACAAAACATTATTAAAAGATGAACATGCAAGTCTCAAGTGTGATCCAGTTTTTAACCGCTTTTCGCTTGAAAAAAAATCAAGTTTTTTTAAATTTATGAAGTGACAACAATTGTTTTTACTGGATTTACATTGAATAAATAATATTATCCAGACATTAAAATAAAAATGTTGAAATTGATTTCACTTCATTTTATTTTCATTTTTTCGCAATGTTTTTATCAATTTTTTTTTACCTTTCTAAGTGAGAAAGTCAGACTTCTTGATGCTTCTAGTTGTTACACACTACATTTAAAACATTGTCACATTTCATATGGTATATTCTGGCTTTCATTGTATTTTGTGTTTTTTTTGTATTTTAGTGAAATTGCAAATTGTGTTCTTACCAATGAAACTTAACAGTTAATTGTGCTTAATTTTTTTTTCTTAAACAATGAAAAACCCTTTTAATTAAAAATTAATATGTTAAGGTGAAGTTCATCTCAAAGGTTGCTTTTATTCATTTTCATAAAATTATAAATAATTAAAAAAAAAAATTGGAAAGTTTGGAACTCTTTGATTTGATTACCATTGAGACAGCTTTCCACGAAAGTTCAAATGATGTCACCGTAGACATACGACCTTCAACGACATGAGAAAAAGCCATACTGTATGGTAATCTATAAAAGACCCCGACATTAAACACCAATTCAATTGAGAAGAATAACGGCCTAATTTTTTACAATTTACGAAAAACAATATGACAGACATGAACCAACAACAACCACTGAACAACAGGCTCCTGACTTTTGACAGTCACATAACGGAGGTGGCAGGGTGAAACATGTTTGTGATCGCTCAACCCTCTCCTAGCTGGGACAGTGTGTGTAACAGCACAACATAAGAATAAGCATTTATTTAGTACAGTATTATTTTAAAATAACAGCTTTCAAAAATTCACTTAATTTTGATGGCAAGTATTAGTAACCAATCAATATATACAGAGATATGAATCACCTGTGTGCAATTTTGATAGATATATATTATGCAAATGTTGAAATTTAAATTACAATACTTAAATGACTACTTACCCATTTTTCATCAGTATTCTGATATATTAAAGTATAGAAATTGACCCTATGTAAAAGTTTCAAAGTCAACGAATCATGACTGGGGGAGGGAAAATAATCATTATGGAGATGAGATGTGCAAAATCTAGTACAACTGCACATCTAATGTAATAACCGTTAATGTTCAGCCTTAAACTGACCAAATCACAAACATAAACCTGTAAACTAACTATGCATTTTCGAAATCAATAGACAGTGATTTGGGGAGGGATAATCGCCATGGAAATAATTTCCAGTGTCTTTTTATAAATGGTTACTAGAGTGACATCCCTAAATTATTCCCCTTCTGACTGAACTAAACAGCAATACACATTGCTATGAGTTGGTGCTCTAGTGAATATAAATGTGTAAACCTAATTTTGTGACTGAATTCAGTCATAATATTTTTTTTACTGCTGCAGAATTGGTCTTTTCAACAAATATTTCCTGAATTTGTATTGACTGAATTCAGTCATCTGTATTATAAATGTGTATACTATGTAATCACACTTGGTGTAATTTAAGTCTTAGAAAACACTCTAATTTAGTACAATTTCTTGTAGCTTCTATCAAATGCTGTGTGACTGAATTCAGTCAACATTTTGTGAAAATAATGAACAGGATAAAGAGTTAATTTCATTTAGCTGTTATCCTGTTATACGTTGCTTGTATTAATCTATAATCCGAATTCTGTTTCATCTGAATTAACAGTAATAGGTTGTAGTAAAGAAGCAACAGGTACAAATGTATTTGATAGATATTTTACGAATAAAATGGTAATGTTACTTTCTATTGTACTTGTTGAATTATGTGATATAAAGATGCAATCAGGTGACTGAATTCAGTCACTCAAAAAATTATCACCTTACAATGCTATTTTATTTTTTGTAAGTTGATCATATTAATGGGGTCATTAATATGAATATATTCTGTGTTGACGTTTTCATCCATTTTAAATAAAATGCGCATTGCATACAATGTTGAATGTTAAATGGTATTCTATAATGAATAATATATCTACTCAGTTCAACCCTTGAATTTTGACAAATCAGAAAATTGACTAGTTGAACCAGACGGTGTTGGGCTTGAATGACACACCTAACTGATGCACGTGTTATCACTAAACACCGTGAGTACCAACTTAAAGAAAACAATGACAAGTCCTACTACAAGTAGAGTACCTAGAAATGATTTTCTTTGTTGTTTTAGGGAAAACCATTATTAATAATGCAGACAAACCACATGTTATATTAAATGGAACGTCAAATATTGAAAGAATCGATGTATCTAAATTGTCATCAAAGTTTACAATGGAGAAGCGAATTGCTTACACTTTACCTGAGTTTGCGAGAAATTGAGCATGCACCTGATATAATTGCGTTTCACTCCTTAACAAATGAGCTACGTGAAAAAAGTGCAGAAATTTGTGTTAACAAAATGAAGGAAATTATATCTTTAACATGTGATTTATATCCATCTTCAAAAGTTATCTTATCTACACCAACACCTAGAGCTGACAACGAAAGCTTCAATATGAAAGGTCAGTTGATAAGTGCTTTATTGAAGCAGGAATACTTTGATACCGAAAAAGTATATCTGTGTGATCACAGTAACCTAGCTAATAAAGGCAGAGCAATCCCTAGATTTCTTAGTGAGGATGATAAATATCACCTTTCAGATCAAGGTGTAAACGTGTTTGCAGCAAATATTCGGGATATAGTTGATGAAGCACTAGATCTACCAAAACGTAGACCTTTTTATAACAGCAATGTTAACCTGAATAACGGATCAAGAGGCGGATATCGTGGACGTGGTGGATATCGTGGGCGTGGTGGATATCGTGGTCGCGGTTATAACACTTATAACAATTATCAAAGTCGGGGTCGTGGATATGGGCAGCCTTAATATGCTGATACATTTGTATTTAGATTTTCTTAGTAAAGAAGATAAAGTTGCCAGTTATAATTAAGTTTTGTTTGATATATTGTAAACAATTGTAGCTAGATTTTGTTTTGCTTTCTGTTTTATCTAAACTTAAATTGTCATTTATATAGGACAATAAAAAGATAATTTCATTTTTGCCTTTCCTTAGTTAGAGGAGTTTGTTATTTTATAAGAGGGAAAAGAGTTTTATTATTTTACAAGGATTTCATATTCATATTACCTGCCCAAAAGCTGACTGTCAAAGTTAATAAAAGATTATTGTACAATTAACCAGTGGTGAGAGGGAATTTTAAAAGATTACTATTATAAAAGCAATTATGACCAGTCAAAAGAGAAATAATTTTTTTCACAACATAACATTTTGTGTTTGGAACATAGGTGGGCTTATTTCAAAGCATCATGATAAAATAACAGATCCCCTTTTTCTTCAAGAGATAAGAAAATATGATGTTATACTATTAACTGAGACCCATGTAGGTTATAACACTACAGTCAATATTGAGGGTTTTAACTATTACCCTATTTGTAGACCACAATCAGCTAACTCTAGATACTATGGGGGCTTAGGTATTTTGATCAAATATGAAGTTCGCAAGGGCATCAAGATTTTTATAAATACATGTAAAGATTATCAATGGTTACAGTTTGATAAACATTATTTTAATCTAAGTACAGATATATTCCTATGTTTGGCATATATTATACCAGCTACTTCATTTTATGTTGATCAATCAGAAGATGACACACTAGAAAACATAGAAAAAGATATCATAAATTTTAGCCATCAAGGTAGTATTATATTGTGTGGGGACTTAAATGCAAGGACAGGGTCAGAGCCAGATTTTATAATAAATGATGTTAATGATACACATATACCAATGTATGATAATTATAGTTGTGATATTATTCAAGAAAAGAGATGTAGTTATGATATGAAAGTAGATTCAAGAGGTAAACAACTTCTGGACTTGTGTATTGCGTCCAAATTACGTATTTTAAATGGGAGAATGTGGGGCGATTCTTATGGTAAATACACTTGTATAAAAGCAGTAGGTAGTAGTGTGGTTGACTATGTTATCATGTCGGAAGACTTGATTGAAGATACTTTATTTTTTCATGTTGCTGATTTTTCATCAACTCTGTCAGACTGTCACTGTAAACTGACATTTGGCCTGTTAGCTAGTTACTCACATAAAGCTAAGGAGCAAGACAATACTATTTTATTTCCAGGAAAATATATATGGTCAGAAACCTCTACACAAAAACTTCAAGATACTTTATACCAGCCAATTATTAGAAACAGTATCAAAAAATATTTAGACACAAAATTTAATCTTTCAGAGAACTATATTGAAAAGGCAGCTAATGAATGTTTTGATATAATAGATAATGCTGCCAGTAAATGTTTAATATTGCGTAAAACCAAGAAAAAAGTTGCACGTAAATACAAAAACAAAAAATGGTTTGACAAAGACCTGGTACAAAAACGTAAAAGCCTTATTTCTAAAGGTGAGCTGTTATCAAAATTCCCCTGGGACCCAATTATAAAAGGGTCTTACTATAAATGTTATAGGGAGTATAATAAGCTACGTAAATATAAACAAAGGAAATTTAAACAAAACATTCTTGACAGTCTGGATAATCTAAGGGATAATAATCCAAAGAGTTATTGGAATCTCATCAAAGAATTAAAAGAAGACAATTCGGATGGTCCAGAACATTCTATTCAAACTAACGACTGGTTTTCATATTTTCAATCTTTAAATCTCAACTCTGACAAATTTAAAGACAGATTAGAGGAAATTAACAAGAAGGTAAAAAATTTTGAAAATAATCCAACTTTTTGTGAACTGGATTACAAAATAACCCTAAAAGAAATTTTGGATGCTATAAATAAACTAAAGAATAATAAAGCTGCAGGACTAGATGGTATCCCAAACGAGATATTGAAATCAGGGGGTAGTATATTTGCACCTGTTTTGCAGAAACTTTTTAACTTGATATTCTGCTCTGGAACATACCCTCGCAAATGGTCATTGTCTTATTTATGTCCAATTTTTAAAGCAGGGAGTCCTAGTAAACCTGAAAATTACAGAGGCATAGCAATTAATTCATGCATTGGAAAATTATTTAACAGTATTCTTAATAAAAGACTTGACATTCATCTTGATAAAAATAATATAATTCATCCATGTCAGGTTGGTTTTTCAAAAAAGAGCAGAACATCTGACCATATGTTTGTTTTAAAAACCATATTAGATAAATATACTAACAGAAAAGGGGGGAAAATTTATGCTTGCTTTGTGGACTTTAAAAAGGCTTTTGATAGGGTCATACACTGTGGTATTAGATACAAATTATTGGAAAATAACATATCTGGAAAATTTTATACTAATTTAAAAGATATGTACAGAAAAAATGAAATGTCGGTGAAAGTGGGTAATGTACTAACGCCATCTTTCAGCTCGCTAGTTGGGGTTAGGCAAGGGGATGTTCTAAGCCCAAATTTATTTAAGCTTTTCATTAACGATCTGCCTCCAAGATTTTAGTAGAGTCCAGATGCTGTTTATATCAATGGGCGTAGAATTGATTGTCTTATGAAAGCCGATGACATTATTATATTATCAAACACTAAACAGGGTCTTCAAAACCGACTTTATAAACTGCACACTTATTGTATTGATTGGTGTCTAGATGTAAACTTGTCCAAAACAAAAGTTTTAATTTTTAACAAGCCTGGAAAATTTTTGAAGGAATCACTTTGTTTAGATAATGAGGCTATAGAATGTGTTAACAGATATAAATATTTAGGGATAGTCTTTACTTCTAGTGGTCTTTTTCAGCAAGGGAAAGAAGAGCTATTCAAAAAGTCCTTAAAGGCAAAATTTAAACTACAATAAAATGCTTCGCTGGGCGCAGCTTGATACGACCGCAGAGGTCGAACCCTGAACAGTTGGGGCAAGTATGGACACAACATTCAAGCTTGATACAGCTCTGAATTTGGATTGAGATTAAATATTTGACACAGCATAGGTTTCTGACACAGAAAGAATGTGGTCTAAGAACTTCACAATTTTTTAATTTACCTATTATGGTCCAATGTCCAAAATCAAAATACATGGTTAGATTCAGCATATCAAGAACCCCATATATTCAATTTTTGTTGAAATCAAACAAAGTTTAATTTTGGACCTCAACTTGGACCAACTTGAAAACTGGTCCCATAATCAAAAATCTAAACACATGTTTAGATTCAGCATATCAAAGAACCCCAAAAATTCAATTTTTGTTAAAATCAAACTAAGTTTAATTTTGGACCTTTTGGACCTTAATGTAGACCAATTCAAAAAAAGGGACCAAAAATTAAAAATCTAAATACACGGTTAGATTTGGCATATCAAAGAACCCCAATATTAAATTTTTTAAGAAATCAAACAAAAAAAGTTTAATTTTGGACCCTTTTGACCTCAATATGAACCAATTTGATAGCGGGCCCACAAATAAAAAATCTAAATACATGGTTAGATTCAGCATATCAAAGAACCCCATATATTCAATTTTTGTTGAAATCAAACAAAGTTTAATTTTGGACCCCAATTTGGACCAACTTGAAAACTGGGCCAAAAATCTAAAATCTAAATACATGTATAGATTCAACATATCAAAGAACCCCATATATTCAATTTTTGTTGAAATCAAACAAAGTTTAATTTTGGACCCCAATTTGGACCAACTTGAAAACTGGGCCAAAAATCTAAAATATAAATACATGTATAGATTCAACATATCAAAGAACCCCATATATTCAATTTTTGTTGAAATCAAACAAAGTTTAATTTTGGACCCCAACTTTGACCAACTTGAAAACTGGGCCCATAATCAAAAATCTAAACACATGTTTAGATTCAGCATATCAAAGAACCCCAAGAATTCAATTTTTGTTAAAATCAAACTAAATTTAATTTTGGACCCTTTGGACCTTAATGTAGACCAATTTAAAAAACAGGACCCAAAATTAAAAATCTAAATACACGGTTAGATTTGGCATATCAAAGAACCCCAATAATTCAATTTTTGATGAAATCAAACAAAGTTTAATTTTGGACCCTTTTGACCTCAATATGAACCAATTTGATAGTGGGGTCCACAAATAAAAAATCTAAATACATGGTTAGATGCAGCATATCAAAGAACCCCATATATTCAATTTTTGTTGAAATCAAACAAAGTTTAATTTTGGACCCCAATTTGGACCAACTTGAAAACTAGGCCAAAAATCAAAAATCTAAATACATGTTTAGATTCAGCATATCAAAGAACCCCATATATTCAATTTTTGTTAAAATCAAACAAAGTTTAATTTTGGACCCTTTGGACCTTAATGTAGACCAATTTGAAAACTGGACCCAAAATTAAAAATCTAAATACACGGTTAGATTCGGCATAACAAATATGGTCAAAGATTTTACAAATCTAATGCGCCATACTGGTCTTCCTTTATAAATATGCATTTCTTTAAACATAATTTAAAAGCAGTGTAAGGGAAGTAACCAAAACGTTGTATTTGGATTACCTCCCTTACACTGTTACAAATTATCTTAATTGTTCATTAACCATTACTTTATACATAATTTAAAAGCAGTGTCAGGGAGATAATTTCAATGATGTATTTGATTTATCTCCCTTACACTGCTTTAAATTATATTTTGTACTAAAGTATTTGTCCATTAATGAGGACAACCTTGTTTTTCCCCCTTTTTTGCCCCTAATTCTTAAACAGTTTGAGCAATAACCCCAAAGCAAATCCTAACCATCCCTTTGTGGTATGGAAACTTGTAGTATAATTTCAGAGAGATCCATACACTGTTCCACAGTTATTGTCTGGAATCTAGAAAATGCTTATTTTTGGACCCTTTTTGGCCCCTAATTCCTTAACTGTTGGTACCATAACCCCCAAAATCAATCCCCACCTTCCTTTTGTGGTATTGAACCTTATGGTAAAATTTCATAGAGATCCATTCACTTAAACTAAAGTTAGAGTGCAAAAACTAATGCGTCTTCGGACGACGACAACGCCGGACGACGACGCCAATGTCATACCAATATACGACCACAAAAAATTTTTTGCGGTCGTATAAAAATCCATGTCAGCTTGTAATCCAAGTATTGATACTGCAATCCATTTATATGATCACACAATAAAACCGATTTTATTATATTGTAGTGAAATCTGGGGTACTTTTAAGATTAACTCTGCTGCTTGCAAGAAAAAAAGTGATTATCTATTTGAATTAATTTACATAAATGATTATTTGGAAAAATCACATTTCAGGTATCTAAAATATATTCTTGGTGTAAATAAAAAAGCCTCAAATTTGGCAGTGTTATCAGAGGTTGCAAGATTTCCTCTTTATTTTTCTGTCATTATATCTATGGTAAAATATGTACTCAGGCTTAACAAATTGGACGATGGGTTACTTTATGATGCTTATGTTTGTAATAAAATTTTAGATGCAGGAAACATTAATTGTTGGTATTCATCTATGAGATATGTCCTTCAATCACTTGATATACAAAATTTGAATACAAAGCTCAATAAATTAATTAAATTTGTAAAATGTAAACTTTGTAACAGTTTTAAAACATTTTGGGTGGTCAAAAGATCTGATACCTTATCACAAGGTAATAGTAAATTAGAAAATTATTTCAATCTCAAGACTGACTTCGTAAAGGAGGCTTATTTATCAATTAAAGATTTTAATATAAGAAGAGCTATATGTAAATTGAGAATAAGGCCCGAGAACACAGTTATTTCGTAGTGCATTTCTTTTAGACAATAAATTCAAATTAAAAAAATCGCACCTGCTCTATCTCAAAAAGATTTTTACAGTGTAGTGTACTACTATTGATACAAATAATATCAAAATTATAGAAACTTCTACCAGCTCTAACTCAAAATATTGACAATTCTGTGTTAAGGGGGCTAAAATTCAGTTTGACAGCTTCCGACATTCTAATTTTTGACCTTTTTTAACTGGACCCAATCACTACTTAACATAAAGATTCAGCACCCAAATTTTTTTAACATGTAATTTCATCCCCTTACTTAATATTTCATGCATAAAATATCAAGAAATAAATTTGGAAAGTGTATAAAAAAAAATGCAAGTTATACACTGTTCACACTAGGGGCTATATTCGTAGACAACGAAAACCAAAGGACGATAACTGTGTCCTTGGACCATAAGTGCACATGATCTTAAAATTGAGATAGACAGATATAGTAAAAAATACATAGAGAGAAGTCAGCGTCTATGTCATCACTGCCTATCACATGGATCAAATTCTATTGAAGATGAGACCCATTTCACAGTAAGTTGTCCTTTATATAACGAACAGAGAAAATTATTATGGGATAAAGTAAACAGTTTTTGTAATAATTTTAAAGAATTACCCAAGGATAAAAAATATTTCTGGCTGTTCACAAATGAGCATTTACCAACTCTTATGTGCCTAGGCAATTATATAATTGAGTGTTTAGAAATAAGATCCAGGTGGATACAAAATATATAAAATAATATTTAATTATTATGAAATTATTGTTATAGTTATGTAAGACACATGATGTGTAAGGCTCTGATCCTGTCCATAATATGATAGTATTATATTAGGATCTAGTTTTTCTTTTTTGCTATCATATTGTGCTTAATATTGTTGTAAATGATGCCCTTTATAGGTTCTTGATTAGATTAATAAAATTCTTATCTTATCTTATCTTATTCACTTCCGTTCATCCTGTGAATTATGTTTTATGTTTATCATTTAAATTGGTCATGGCTGTCTATTTTCCAACATTTCATGATTTCTGATGGTGCCTTCGGTACTTTCAAATTTTTCTCCTTGTCTAGTATTTTAAGTTGTGTTCATTAATAGAATCTGCCTGTCCAAATTAGACCAGAAGTTGCAGAAAATTAACAAAGAAGATTTGGATTTGGTCTAGATTCGAGATTCCATGTGGAAGCAATTATGAATTATATTATAAGACTGGATCCAACTTCACTGTTTTGGTAACAAAATACTGAATATTTGAACTTTTAGTAAAAATAAGCCTTGATTGGTCCTACACCATATTGTGATTTTAATATTTTATAGTTCCATAAAGGATCCTATGGGGAATACATGAACAATGATTCTTTTTTAAACAATTTCCCTGATGTTTGTACAGGTGTCAAAACTCAAAACTTCACAAGGCTGATGATGAGAATATTTTGAATAACGGCAGATTGAATTATGCTTATATGTATACAAACAAGAGGATACTGTTAAAGTTTTCAAGATAACAGGCAAAAACTCGAAAATAAGTCGAACAGTCATTTAAGGGTAGTACTATCCTATAAGGATTCATTCAATGGTTATGGTAATTTCAGCAATTTTGTAGATCTTCTAATTCTGGTCATTTTTTGCTGTTTATAGTTTCTATCCATCTATCAAATAAACGAGATAATAGACAAAAAATCGAAAATTAGTCATAAATCTTCTATTAAGGGCAACAACTATAAAGCCAGTCATTCTTTGGTTTTGGTCATTTTGGCAGTTTAGTTGATATTGTTATGCTGACCATTTTTTTGCTGTTTACAGATTTTACCTATCTATTAATATGTTCATCTAACCGGCAAAAACTCAAAATTGGTAAAAATCTTCATTTAAGGACAATACTGCCGATCTTAGAAAACTATAACATGATGAAGTACAGTAGTCTCAGTTGGTATAAAGACACATCCTAAGGTCTCGGTGATAATAGCAGTTTGGTAGATCCTCTATGGCTCATCATATTTGTTGTTTACAGTTTTTACCCATCTATCAAGCTTTAAAGATAATAAGCAGAAACACTGACATTAGCCAAGTCTTATTTTAATGGCAAAAACTCATATAATGAGACATCTGATCATTTTGGTATATTTAGGTAGGTATTTCTTGACATTCTGAATATTTTTTTCTGGTTGGATTTTCTGTATCTGTTATGGTTTTCAAGATATTAGACAATTAATACATTTTATCCCTATGTTGTTTTTTTGTGGCCATGTGGGTTGATTGGCAGAAACAGAAAAAGCTACCAAAGGATCATTCAGTTCAAGTTTGGTAAAAATTGGTGAAATAGTTTCAGAGAAGATGTTTCAAAAAGTTTACAATGATGGACACATCATTTGAACTTTGGTGGATAGATGTCTCATTGGCAATCATACCACAGCTCCTTATTTTTATACAATATTTATTTTTAGAAACCTCTGTTAAGTAATGACCGTGACTGAATGTTTAATAAACACTTTCTAAACTTCTAGCCTCAGAAGCCTTTTCCTGGATGTACCTCCATCAGGAGTGCTCAAACCCAAACATATAAAAGCCAATGATGTATAAATACCTGATGTAATACAAGAGGAGCTACATGACCAAAAGGGATATAAATAAAAGAAGAATGTGTTTGAAGGCATGAATGCCCTCGCTCAAGCTTTGCAATTCTCAAAGTTAAAAATGGACATAACTCTAGAACGGTAAGTGACTCACTACCAAAGTTCGATTCTGCTAGTTTTGGTTCTTAGCATTGTGTATGAGTTTCATAAAATTTGCATAATTATAGTGCAGAAACGAAAAGGGGATGGACGGAAGGACAAAAAGACTGACAAACTGATGAACAGAAAGATGGACAAACGGACGGACGGAAAGACAGGCAGAAGGACAGTCAAAGGTAACACTTAATGCCCTCGTTGTCAACAGCGGGGGAATAAAAATATAACCAAATTCTTCTAAGCCCAGTAAGGTCATCTTGGAAACTTAATTTATAATGGGAGGATTTAAAAAAAATTTAGGAAGTGAACTTGTTGGATATAATTTTAAGTCCAGTCATCTAAGAAATAGGTCAAAAGATACCACAGTGAAAGAGATCCATGTTATATATCTGTGTTCAATTTTCAAGGATTCTGCAGAAAGATTTCATAACATATCAGCCATGAGTCGCAATATGAAGCAATTTTTACCAGGGAGCCATGTAAATGAACCAAACAGAGTCATACTGTGTCCATGCTGTAAAATTAATTGTCTATATATATAACATTGATTACTTTATCCAAAACATAGTTGATTCAATGTGTTGTAACTTGCCTTCACAGCATAACTCCAGGTCAAACTTAATATTGTTGGGTAAAACAAATAATGCACCATGAGGTCATACAGCTTTCCTTTAAGGCTGAGCAGAATGATATAGGCGTAGGGAAACAAGATAATAAGAACAAAGTCAGTTAGTTGGTGACTCACTAGGTGAAATTTATACTATAGGTGTCATTAGAATCATTCCTACCAGTTAAGCTGAAATTAGTTCACAGAAATAGTTTTTTTTCTTCAAAAGATCGACTGAATGACCTTGAAAAATTCTATTCATATGATGCATGACATAAACATCACTACAGATGGCTCACTTCAGGCTTTTGAAGGAACCTTCATGATTTGTTTTCAAATCTTTTTTTAGCAATATAATATACAATCAGCAGAAACAGTGCCTCTGTAATAAAAAATGCTACTAATGGCTTAAGGTAAGTCAGGTTACTATTAAGCTCCAGTAAAAAATGTTCTCTCAGATAAATCTATTATTTATGAAAGTCAGTTATAGGTGGGCAACATTTATCTCAATATATTTGGATATAATCAATCTAGTACTTATTAATATTTTAGTATTAAATGGTTCTTTGATATGTTGTTTGACTGTCATTGAATATAATTCCGAAGGCGATTATCTAAGAAAAGTTTCTGCCAGATTAACTCAAATGGGTTATTCAGTTTTAGATATTATTTGGCTGTTTATGACCCTAACTTCTATTTCTAACACGCCTGTTGCCTGGTAATTTTCAGTGTTTTTTTTTAAATCATCCCAATTTATTTTTCATTTCCTTTAATGGGATTCTTAGAATAAGTATGTATATACCATAAAAAAAAATCTAAAAATAGAACTAGAAGCGGTAATTTAATAAGAAAAGAGATAACATTGTACATTGTATTGTATGAGCTATATGGTATTTTCTTCTTTGACAGTTTTCTTGAAAAATGTAATAAACTGATTAAAATGTCTATTTAAAATTTTTTCAAAGATACAATTTTTCATCCTTTAACAATAAAGCAACCATGCATCACTAAGTTTATGCCAGGTTTTTTTTACATGCCATCAACATAGAAAAGGCATACCGTAACTTTTTATTCATCAAGGGTTACTAAATGATTACCCAATGTTACAATCTTGATCATGTACTAGATAACCAAAATAACAATACTTGTGTACATAATGCCACCTTACATTTACCCCTTAGAAATACACCATAATCAGCAAAATTCCCTATTGTTCACCGTGTCAAATTCATTTGACTGTGATAAATTTATGTCCAAGTTCACTAACTCCAACAGGAACAGAGGCCTTCTCATCGTAATCACACCATTCCTAAAATATAAGATTTAAGATTATAATGACATGAAAACATATATGATTTACAAATCACATTTAACATACACATATTATTTAATCATCTTGAATGAAGTCAATGAATGCTTAGTTGACATAATTTTTAAATGCTATGTCAGCAAACTTTTTAAATTGTAAAAAATTTTAATGTTACAAATCTTAAGAGTTTATGTGTAATGTTATACTGTACAAATGCCAAAAAAAAAATCTTATTTGCTCCAAATTTCTTTAAAAATCATCTTTACCTTTTCATAAAAGGCAACTAAAAACTGGATCTACCTTTGTTCGTTCATCTGGACTTTTTCATTCAGGTTCATTTATCTGAACCTTTTTTTAATGCATAAATGAAAATGCTTAATGTTTTGGTAAAAAAAATGAAGTCTATGGATTTTTATGTGAAGAAATGAATGTAAATCTGTATGAAAAGTGTAGTAGAAATAACAAGATTTAGAAAATATTCAGAAGTTTGCTTTTAAAATATAAAAATATTTCATAATAATGGGGTTACTGGGAATTTCTTTTTTTTCTGCATTTCTAAGGAAAAAGTCAGAGAATTAAAAGTATTAAGTAAAATATGAAACATACCCCTTCTGTTAATTCTACTTCAGGAAATTTGGCTCCACTTTCTGCACCTTCAGCAACAAATCCAACCTTAGAAAAAGAAAACTTTAAAATCAGAATTTTTTTTTTTATTAATGTACTACACAGCTATAATTAGATTAATGTTAGATTAATAATCCATAACATAAGATTTCTGAGATAAAAAGATGTTCAAATAACAATGGGAAGATAGTTGAAGGCTGTATATTGACCTAAAGTTGCTTACAATACAGCCACATCATTTGGACCCTTGTGGATTGTTGTCTCATTGGCAATCATCACATCTCCTAATTTTTATATACACCTAGAATAAATTTTTAAAACACTTTTCAAATAAGAGCACAGAAAAGCTATACATATATATGCAACTCCAAGTCAATAATTAGAGTTTTAAATTATTTTCTTCAACTTATCATGTGTAACAATAATTGACTTAAGTTGACCCCCAGAAATGAGAATAGACATTTACCCTTGGTGAAAATTCTATGGGTTCTACTCCTCGGCAGTCAAACACAACCATTGTCTTAAGATGTCCAGAATCATCAGCAGTGTATGACTTTATCGTATCTTTTAAAATATCTAAATAAAGAGAAAGTTGTTGTCTATATTCTCATACCTATAACAAGATGTCTAGAACCTTTTCCACACTATTTCAGACATTTAATATTGAAAAAAAAACTCATCAAAGATACTAGGCTTATAATTTTGTGTGCCAGACACATGTTTCACCTAAAAAAGACTCATCAGTGAATCTTGAGTAAAAAAAAGGCCAAATAAAGTAATAAGTTTTAAAGCATTGAGGACCCAAAATTACGAGAGGTTTTTTTCGAAAACAGCTAAGTTAATCTATTCCTGGGGTCGAAAATCCCTAGTATTTTAAGCTATTCAATATTTGGAAACAATAGATTTATGAATATGACCATATCAAATTAGCTTCACTGATATTTAATTTAAAAAACCAGTATTCAATTAAAAGTGAATACTAACATCAAAATAAAATTAATATTGGATTTAACTATTGTCATTTAAAGGTAATATTTACTGTAAACAATCTAAGTTTACCTATAGCATGACTTAATTTTTCATTCATTGAGATACTTAATGACATTACTAACAAAGACAATCCTAAATAATAATAATGAATACTTTATCATTTCCTCATAAATATTTAACATTTTTCTCATTATTCATTGTAATACCTATTGAATTTTCTCGGCTACAAAGTTTACATTTTATCACCAAACTCGCATGTCCTCTTCCTCCTTTCAACGGAGAATTTTCCTAAAAATATAAAAATAACTTCATTATTTGTTTAACCGCATTCTCCCAATTAATCACTAAAATCTACTTTCATTTTTTGTTTATGGATGAAGTTTTACCTTTTTTAATTATAAAAGTTTGGGCTTAGGATACAAATGAAGATATGGTTTTTACAAAAACATAATAGATCAGGGAAGATCTAACACAACAGTACAGACTTCTTTTGTTATTTAGACATTTAAGATATGTGTTGAAAGGTATCATGAATTCGAAACTGTCATCTCTTTAAGATAAAGTAAATTTTAAAGTTTTATCAATGCAAATAACTAATGTTAAATTAAACGTAAGAGTTTGTATTCAAATCAGAGATTATAAATAGGAATCAAAAACCGACTCTTTATTAATTTGATGACATTAAACTTAATCCATCATGCATCATGTGTTAACAAAGTAATTCTGCTATGTCTCTAATAACAAATACAATTTCTCTCACATACCAGTTGAAACATACCTAAATTATTCAATGAAAAAATACCGGCCAAAAGGTATATAAAGGTGTGTTCTAAATATATATTTAACAATTTTAACTTCTTAAATGTGAGATAAAATACAGGAACAATAGGATATAGGTTCTATTAAAATATTTTCT
Source organism: Mytilus californianus (assembly GCF_021869535.1). NCBI lineage: Eukaryota > Metazoa > Mollusca > Bivalvia > Mytilida > Mytilidae > Mytilus > Mytilus californianus. Next base: position 5,347,139 of record NW_026262581.1, read on the forward strand.
TGAGAGGGAGATCAGCCACTCAATGATTTTCAAAACACCTATATAGATAATTCGACATTTCAACTCTTTCTCTATAATCAAATTTTTGATTTAAAAACTTTTGGTGAAAAGGAATGAGAGTATAACTAAGAAGAAGATTAAATGTCATAAAATGTCCATATTGAAGACTTAAATCTTTACTATTAAATTTTTTTTATTAAATCATCTACTAATATACCGTTAATGTCAAGTACTGGAACTCGTGAGTTTCTTCACCACAACTTATACACTTCAGCTATAAATAAGAAAAATATATTTCATTATAATCCATTTTCCTTGTATAAATTCACATAAACTGTTAACACAGAGATATGTCTCGCCATTTTTGTTATTTTGATAATGCAAATGTTGAAATTGAAATAGCAATACTTTAACATGTAAGTTATGCAAATATTCAAAGTCAATGAACCATGACTGAAGGTACAGGGCTCAACAATCTCCATGGAAATGAGATGTGCCATTGCTAATACAACTGCATACCAAATACTTATCATAAGTCATTCCCTTTAAACAAACCTGTCGATCTGATGAGTTAAGCCTTGTTCAACTGATTTTCATAGTTTGTTCTTATGTTGTGCTGTTACACCACTGTCCCAGGTTAGAGGAGGGTTGAGCGCTCACAAACATGTTTAACCCCGCCACATTCTTTATGTGCCTGTCCCAAGTCAGAAGCCTGTAGTTTTAATAGTGGTTGTGGTTGGTTCATGTCTGTCATATTTTTTTTCGTTAATTGTTTTGTTACCAAATTAGGCCGTTAGTTTTTTTAATTGAATTGTTTCATATTTTTCATGTCAGGGCCTTTTATAGCCGACTATACGGTATGGGTTTTTCTCATTGTTGAAGGCCGTATAGTTGCCTATAATTGCGTACATCCACTTTATTTGAATTTTGGTGGATAGTTGACTCATTGGCAATCATACCTCATCTTATTTTTATACTAAACACAAACATTAACTTGTAAACTATGTTAAGTTTCAAAGTCAATGAACCCTGATGAGGGGGTGTGGAAATAACAGTCTCCATGGAAATGAGACTTGCAAATGCCTATACATTTGCATACCTTATATCGTTAACTTAACATTAGTGGTTCATCTTTGACTGATCTAATCACAAACTAATACATGTTAACTAAGCAAAAGTTTCAAAGTCAATAGACCTTGACTGAGGGGTAAGGACCAAATATTCTCCATGGAAATGAGATGTGCAAATGCTTATACAACTGCATACCAATTATCATTGACCTACCACTAGTGGTTTGCCATAAACTGACCTAATCACAAACTAATGTATGTAAACTAAGCAAAAGTTTCAAAGTCAATAGACCATGACTGAGGGGCGGGGTCAAATAATCTCCATGGAAATGAGATATGCCAATGCTTAAACAACTGCATACCAAATATCATTTACCTACCACTAGACTAGTGGTTCACAAAAAACTGACCTTATCACAAACTAATACATGTAAACTAAGCAAAAGTTTCAAAGTCAATAAACCATGACTGAGGGGGAAAGGTCAAATAACAGACATGTGATTCTTCCATCAGGAGTCAAAATCTCCCGATTTTTAAGCCCTCTTCCGTCCCTCCCGTTAATAATTCAAATCTTTCGTTTTACTTTTAAATTTCAACCCCAAAAAATTTGTCAGTCTCTACTTTTTATTATAATCGATGTTAACATTAATCATTGTTGATTATGTTTTGGTGTCACTGATAAAGGTAATTTTTACCTGTAAATCAAAGAACTTGTGTAATTATATGGCTTGAGTTTACAGCTTGGGTGTAAAACACACTAATAATTAATGATTTTAATCTGAGGTTAACTCCCATAATGTAATAAAAGCTTTGTGTATTTAAAAAAACTTAAAAAGAAAATTTTGGGTTACTTCCCTTGTTTTTTCATGTTTTTAATTACTTCAAGAGGACTTCCCAATCGAAGTGGTTCATCTGGTAAAGGTGGAAGTTACAGAAAAGGTAACAGGTAACAGGTAACAGGTTACCCTCCTTAAAATATTGTAAATTGATCAAAGAATATAAATGAAATACAAATTGAACATAGAATCATATAAGGATGGTAATTAAATGATTGGAAATGTCTGAGGAAAAATAGAAAAATAATATTTTGAAAATCAATTGAGATATCTATACTTCTTTTCAATGCTTCAATTAAAATTTATAATTTATGTATTGACCTGATATTGACATAAAAATAAAAACCAACTGTGCAAGGGCTGTATAGCCAGTCAAGGTCGATAAAAAAACCCATCATCATGAGTAAAATTGTGAGTGAATATGTCTAAACTGACAAATTCTAAAAATATGGGCTATCAAATAATTAAAAAATCATTTACACCTTTAATTGATGGATGATGGAACTAAAGAATACACTAAGTTAGATGACAATGTGTGTAAAGGAAAATATTACATACACATAGTAGAGCTTAGTGTTGACAAATATTTTACATGGTAACAATACAGAGAGAATACATGAATAGTAATACTGTTGTCTTGAAAAGAAAAAAAAATGTGGATAGTGTCCACATGTGGACACAGATGGTGCCCCCACTTGCATATCATATAGTTATAAAGGGACATAACTGAAGAACTGTAAAGTGACGATACCCAAATTTTAACTTGATCTGAGTTTTGTGGTAATAAGCATTGTGTGTAAGTCTCATAACATTTGGTTGAGGCTAACTTAAGTAGAAAACAGAAACTAAAAATTCAGCAATTTTTGTTTTTGTAAACACGCATAACTCTAGAACGGTTGTGTATAAGTTTTCTAACATTTGGTTGAGACAAACTAAAGTTAGAGAACGGAAACGAAAAATTCAGCAATTTTTATGTTTATAAAGGGACATAATTCAAGAATGGTAAAAGTGTCGCCACCAAATTTTGTACTTAATCTGTATTATGTAGTAATAAGCATTGTGTATAAGTTTCATTTGGTTGAGGCAAACAAAAGTTAGAAAACGGAAACAAAAAATTTGTACTTGATCTTAGTTTTGTGGTAATGAATATTGTGTATAGGTTTCATAATGTTTGGTTGGGGCAGCTTAAGCTACAGAATGGAAACTAAAAATTTTGCAATCTTTCGATTTATAAAGGGGCATAACTCAATAATGGTTAAAGTGACACTACCCAAATTCAACTTGATCTGTGTTTTATCAGTGGAAGTCAAAATTAAACATTGCATTGTATAAAGCATTGATTGTAGTTGATTCAACTATAATCATGGACAAAGGAAGATAACTCCAATTTTAAAAATTACTTGATATTTAGAAGGAAATAAAAATTTGCAATTTTTCCATTTATAAAAGGGCATTACTCTAGAACGGTTAAAGAGACGCCAACAAAATTCAAACTTGATCTGTGTTTTGTGGTAATAAGCATTGTGTATACGTTTCATAACATTTGGTTGAGGTAAACTTAAGTTAGAGAACGGAAACTAAAAAATTTTCCATTTTTCTATTTATAAAGGGGCATAACTCTAGAACTGTTAAAGTGACGCCACCAACATTCAAACTTGATCTGTGTTTTGTGGTAATAAGCATTGTGTATAAGTTTCATAATATTTGGTTGAGGCAAACTCAAGTTAGAGAACGGAAACCAATTTTGGGACGTACGTACGTACAGACGGACAAGGGTAAATCTTAATGCCCCCACCGCCACGGCGGGGGCATAAAAAAAAGGGGAAATTTGTAGCTTTATCATCAAAATGAACACTGCAAACTTTGATAAATATGTTGATAAAAAATCTCCAGTTATGAGGCCCAAACTCCAGCTGAAAATTTTCAAATAACTTGACAACTCTGTCACATGTATGAAATAATGTCCGTGCAAATGAAGTAAGCCAATGATTAAACAACTGCATACTACATATCATTGACCTACCACTAGTAGTTCCCCATAAACTGACCTAATCACAAACTAATACTAGTACATGTAAACTAAGCAAAAGTTTCAAAGTCAATAGACCATGACTGAGGGGGCAGGGCCAAATAATCTCCATTGAAAAGAGACGAACCAATGCTAATACAACTGCATACCAAATACTAGTGGTTCACCATAAACTAGACCTAATCACAAACTAATACATTGTTGATGCCGCCGCCGCCGCCACCGCCGACACCAGAAACATACCTATGTATCGCTTTTTGACTCCGTCGAGCAAGACAAAAACTATAAGTGACCAATCTAAACATAATTTTAAAAAAAATGGGGAATGTGTCCATGGGAAACAGATGATGCCCCGGCTTGCATATCATATAAAGTTATAAAGGGACAAAACTGAAGAATATTAAAAGTGACACTACCCAAATTTGTACTTCATCTGAGTTTTGTGGTAATAAGCATTTTGTATAAGTTTCATAGCCTTTGGTTGAGGCAAACTAAAGTTAGAGAATGGAAACCAACTTTGGGACGTACGGACGGATGTACGTACAGACGGACAAGGGTAAAACTTAATGCCCGCTACGGCAGGGGCAAAAATTAACATGCACAAATAAATTTCTGGCTACAGACATGACAGAAAGTCTATGAACACTGGGGGAATATGCAGATCTGATGCATGAAATCCCTTTTTTTTTGCCATAAAAATTGACCTGGTGTAAAAATGGTCTGATTTAACAATGTTTAAGGCTGATTCTGAAAACAAAATGTCACCTCAATCCACCAGTCTGAGATTGAAGTTAAAGACATAACATTAAAAAAAAGTAATAAAATTTCAAGTCATTTTTAAAAATGCAGAGAAAAAGTTGATTTTTCCCCAACCTTATTGGGTATTTATAAAAAAAACATGTTGCAATCTCTTCCATTTCCATCAAATTTTTATTCTTTGGAATTTTGACTAAGTTTGATCTTTGTAAATCTTGTCTTGCTGGTTGTTTTACTGTTTATATTTCTCTTTGTCTACTACACTTTTAAAGATAATGGCTCAAAATGCAGAAATAGGTAAAAAATAGTCATATAAGCATAAGGAGTCAATTCCATGTCTCAGAAGCTAAAGGACTATGGGTAGTAAGTTTCTTTCAATCAGTTTAATTGAAGTCTGGAGCTGGCATGTCAGTTAACTGCTAGTAGTCTGTTGTTATTTATGTATTATTGTCATTTTGTTTATTTTCTTTGGTTACATCTTCTGACATCAGACTCAGACTTCTCTTGAACTGAATTATAATGTGCGTATTGTTATGCGTTTACTTTTCTACATTGGCTAGAGGTATAGGGGAGGGTTGAGATCTCATAAACATGTTTAACCCCGCCGCATTTTTGCGCCTGTCCCAAGTCAGGAGCCTCTAGCCTTTGTTAGTCTCGTATTATTTTTAATTTGAGTTTCTTGTGTACAATTTGGAGTTTAGTATGGCGTTCATTATCACTGAACTAGTATATATATTTGTTTAGGGGCCAGCTGAAGGACGCCTCCGGGTGCGGGAATTTCTCGCTGCATTGAAGACCTGTTAGTGAACTTCTGCTGTTGTCTGTTCTATGGTTGGGTTGTTGTCTCTTTGACACATTCCCCATTTCCATTCTCAATTTTATTCATTGTTGGTACCCCAAAATGAAAATCATGTCACGTCATTGGATTAATTTTCATTGTTTGGAGGGATTTTAACCAATCACAACGTTTTGGAGTAAGCTTTTGGAAATATTACCAAAATGCATTAGATTCTGAAACGGCATATTAACATTTCATATATGTCGACCTCAGAGTAGATCTTGTCTTGCTGATCATCATAGCTTGTCAATGTTCTTCTCTATATCTTATAATTTTCAAGTTTACAGCCAAAACATAAAAAATTGGCAATAACTCTGTCATTTTTTTTGTAATTTTGTTATCGTCATTGCTGTTTACAGCTTCTGTCTATCAATACTACTTTTCTGGATATGAGGTAATGTAATAATTGGTAAAAAAAAATTCATTCAAGGGTAATAACTTCTATGAAATTTAACTGATGATTTTCTGATTAATAAGCATTTGTCAGTCCTGTCTTGCTGAAAATTTTTGCTGTTGACAGTTTCTCTTTTTCTATTATAAATTTCAAGATAATAGCCAATGGATAAAAATTGTCTTCAAAGGGCTACAACTCCAACTAAACATCTATAAATATTTCTGTCATATTGATTATATGTTTTTAGTTTTCAAGATAATTGCCAAAAACACAAAGGGAGGGGGGAGGGATCACTATTCACAGGTAATAACTCCTAAATGGAATCAATTGACGAGATGAGCTAAAAATGAACTTACCCTTACATACCATCTGAAATCTTCTCCTTCAGGCCTCAAGTTTGTTATGTTTTCCAATTCTGCTTTAAACTGGAGGCCAATTTTCTATACGGAAAAAAGAATTCAAAGTTACATTTATGATTATACCGCATGGAGTTTTGTTTAGGAAGTATATCTTTATCAAATGATTCTTCTTCCTTTTTAACACACAAATGTATCAGCCTTTCCAAACACATATGTGGGAGGAGGCATAAAACCAAAACACAAGACCACACTGACTAAAGGAATACTGACTGTTGATATTTTTACATGTTTTGTGCTGAAGAATTACTTTTTAATTAATGTCATTAATTTTTAAAAAGTTCTTCATCATATCAATATCAATATCTTCCTAAAGTTTGAAAACAGATTCAACATATATATATCTATACTACTAAAATAACGAGGTCCAATTTGTTAACCGGCATGAAGTAAAAATGACGAATCAAGGAATTCAACTTTAGATATAACTAATATAGGACAATGGTGTTTATTAAAAATTACATCATTCCAGGCCCTTTTGGTTTCCACATAATTAATATTACCAATAATTAACAAGTTTTGGGTAGAATCAGATACCAATACCCATAGTATATGTCACATGTAGTTTCCAGTTGTAATAAGAAAACCAGGACGGATTCAAACAGAAAGAAGTTGAAAGCAGAGAAAACTGTGCACCTAGCGCTAATAATCAGTATGACTTTATCAGATGACAATACGAATACTAAACATCCAGGCTAAAATTGAGGCGTAGGTACTTTCCAATTTGTTAGACTGCATGACATATAAAATGCTCCGCTGGGGCGCAGCTTGATACGACCGCAGAGGTCGAACCCTGAACAGTTGGGGCAAGTATGGACACAACATTCAAGCTTGATACAGCACTGAATTTGGATTGTGATTAAATATTTGACACAGCATAGGTTTCTGACACAGAATGAAAGTGGTCTAAGAACTTAAAATTTTTTAATTTACCTATTCAAACCATATCATTATTATTTGCTTTTATATATAAATCAGAAATAACCAATTTAAAATGGAAAATTTTAAAGAAAAAAAAATCCCTCCACTAAATTTTTTAAACCCCCTTATGATTCATCACCCCCAAACTCAATCCCAGCCTTCCCTTTGTGGTATGGTACCTTGCAGTACAATTTCAGAGAGATCCATACACTTCAACACAAGTTATTGTCTGGAAACTAGAAAAATGCTTGTTTTAAGGCCCCTTTTTGGCCCCAAATTCCTAAACGTTTTGGGCAATTACCCCCAAACTCAAATCCAGCTTTCTTTTTGTGATATGGAACCTTGCAGTACAATTTCATAAAGATCCATACACTAACACACAAGTTATTGTCCTGAAACAAGAAAAATGCTTGTTTTTTGCCCCTTTTTGGCCCCTAATTCCTAAAATTTTGAGGCAATTACCCCCAAAATCAATCCCAGCCTTTCCTTTAGTGGTATGATACCTTGCAGTACAATTTCAGAGAGATCCATACACTTGAACACAAGTTATTGTCCTGAAACTAGAAAAATGCTATTTTTGGCCCCTTTTTGGCCCCTTATTCCTAAACGTTTTGGGCAATTACCCCCAAACTCAATTCCAGCTTTCCCTTTGTGATATGGAACCTTGTAGTACAATTTCATAAAGATCCATATACTAACACACAAGTTATTGTCCTGAAACTAGAAAAATGCTTGTTTTTTGCCCCTTTTTTGCCCCTTATTCCTAAAATTTTGAGGCATTTACCCCCAAACTCAATCCTAGCCTTCCCTTTGTGGTATGGTACCTTGCAGTACAATTTCAGAGAGATCCATACACTTGAACACAAGTTATTGTCTGGAAACTAGAAAAATGCTTGTTTTAAGGCCCCTTTTTGGCCCCAAATTCCTAAACGTTTAGGGCAATTACCCCAAAATTCAAACCCAGCTTTCCTTTTGTGATATGGAACCTTGTATTACAATTTCATTAAGATCCATACACTTACACACAAGTTATTGTCCTGAAACTAGAAAAATGCTTGTTTTTTGCCCCTTTTTGGCCCCTAATTCCTAAAATTTTGAGGCAATTACCCTCAAAATCAATCCCAGCCTTCCTTTTGTGGTATGGTACCTTGCAGTACAATTTCAGAGAGATCCGTACACTTGAACACAAGTTATTGTCTGGAAACTAGAAAAATGCTATTTTTGGCCCCTTTTTGGCCCCTTATTCCTAAACGTTCTGAGCAATTACCCCCAAACTCAATTCCAGCTTTCCCTTTGTGATATGGAACCTTGTAATTCAATTTCAGAAAAATCCATATACTTACACACAAGTTATTATCATGAAACTAGAAAAATGCTTGTTTTTTTGCCCCTTTTTGGCCCCTAATTCCTAAAATTTTGCGGCAATTAACCCCAAAATCAATCCAAGCATTCCCTTTGTGATATTGAACCTTGTGGTACAATGTCAGAGAGATCCATACACTAACACACAAGTTATGTCTGGAAGTTATAAAAATGCTTATTTTTGGCCCCTTTCTGGCCCCTTATTCCTTAACTGTTGGTACCATAACCCCCAAAATCAATCCCAACCTTCCTTTTGTGGTATTGAACCTTATGGTAAAATTTCATGGAGATCTATTCACTTAAACTAAAGTTAGAGTGCGAAAACCAATGTGTCTTCGGACGACGACGACGACGAGGACGACGACGCCAACGTCATACCAATATACGACCAAAAAATTTTTAATTTTTGCGGTCGTATAATAAAAATGATGAATCAAAGAATGCAACTTTATATATAACTAATAAAGAACAATGGTGTTGATTAAAAATTATACCATTCCAGGCCATTTTTTCCACGTAATTAATATTACCAATAATCAACAAGTTCCGGGTCAACAAAATTTTGATAACAGATAAACTGTGCACCTTATAATCAGCATGACTTTATCAGATGACAATACCAATACTAAACATCCAAGCTAAAAATAATGTGTAGGTACTTTAATTCAGTCACAGACTTGCGATGTTGCAGGTGTGTTCTAGTATATGTATCTTTTAATACATATTAAAATAAGAAAATTTTTCATTGTTGTTGTTGTGCGGCTGTCTCCATAAATTTTACCTTGCATTTTGATTTAATTGAGTTACTGCTGAATAATGCTCACCTGATATTTTGATTATATTGTGTTGCTGGGTAGTTGTCTCACTAATTTTCATCTCATCTTTTTGATTTTATTGTGTTGCTGGGTTGCTGTTTCCTTACTGCTCACCTCATATAATGATGTTATCATTTTGCTGGGTTGCTATCTCATTAATATTCACCTCATATTTTGTTTTTCTTGTTTTGCTTGGTTGCTGTCTCTATTATTTCATATTTTGATTTTAATGTGGTGTTGGGTTGCTGTCTCATTAATGTTTTTCTTATCTTTTGATCTTATGATGTTGCTGTATCATTAATGTTAGGCAGTGTCTGCGCGTACCCGCATGCGGGTACGAATAGTCAAATTGCCATTCATAGGCTACGCGTACCCACATGAATGAAACGTGAAATATATACGAAATTTGTCGCAATTAGTGAATAAATTGATTAAAACTACTTAGAATTTTTATAAATATTTATATATAGGTAAGTGAACAGTTTTTCTCAGTTAATAAATATTCTTAAAATGGAAGAGAGTGATATACATGTGGGAAGACATTTCAAAGTTATCATGAATTGGAACTATTTGTTCAGAACTATCAGTCGATTAATTTTATACAATTGTATAAAAGAAACTCGGAGTCAATTGCAGCAGGGACTTTCTATACTATAGTATAGAAAGTCCCTGATTGCAGCTGCAGAAAAAAGAAGAACTGGAAACACAAAAATTAAAGAGGAATCAAGTTATTCTGTTAAAGAATAAATTTTTCCTGTATTCACGGTGGCAAAAAATTCCAAACAAGTTCGACAGGAAAAAGACCTAATACAAGGTATTAATATTGTTTTAAATTATAGTTTTTAATCGAGTTTGCCGCGTTTCATTCATTAGTCAGGTTTATTTTTTTTATGTCGAATACTTCTAGTTTTTCTGTTGTAATTAAACCGTTCATGATATTAAGGATATGTCTACTTTCAGTACTTTCCAAATGGAATGTCCTTTCCGCTTTAAACTTGGCGTAACTAAAGATGGACAAAACCTGATTGTGAGGGAATCACACAGTTCTCAAAATCATGAGATCAATAAATGTTTATTTGACCATCTTGAAAACGGCACATTTTATAATAGTATTAATTTTTATCATGTTTTTCTTTTACAGGGACTGTACAGTTTCATTTTCCATCAGTGTGCATTTAATTTGCAATGTTTTTATTATGTATCATTATCTAATAAATACAATTTGAAAATATTATTTTTCATACTCTTCACTCATTCTACACGAAATCCCCATATTATCGATAATTTCGGTATATGTCTCACGTTTCATTCCCGATCCGATGGAATTTTATTATAAAACCGGATGTGGGTACGCGTAGCCTATGAATGGCAATTTGACTATTCGTACCCGCATGCGGGTACGCGCAGACACTGCCTTAATGTTAACCTAATCTTTTGATGTTATGCTGTCTCACTAATGTTCACCTCCTATAATAATTTATAGTTTTGCTGTCTCACTAACCTCATCTTTTGATTTTATTGTGTTGCTTTGTTGCTTTCTCATAAATGTTCACTTCATATTTTGATTTCATGTTGTTGCTTTCGTTGCTGTTTCATTAATACTTACCTCATATCTTCTTATAGTCATAATGTCAACAAGTTTGAAAATGTGTGAAAAAAAGATATTTATAGACAATAGACAATATTTTATTGGCACAAACACATTTACAATAAATGGTAATGACCGAATGGATAAACATGGTAGTAAAATACAAACAATTATGTGAATATAAAATACTGGATAATAAAAATCTTTTGCAATAGATTACTTCTCGCATTTAAACAATTTGTTACGAAAGAGGAAGATATAGTTTTAGTGCCTTGGAAGATTTATTATTAAGTATAAGCTTTATTTTATATTTATCGCACAAAGGGGTTATACTTTTTTCTGTAATTTTGGACATTTTGAATTCAAAAGTCTCTCTGATACTGGAGTACCCTCTACAGTGTAGTAGCACTTATATAAGGTATTAAAGTGCTAACTGTAATTAGGAATCCATGACAAACTCACTCCACTTATGAAAAAGGGTAAAATCCTGTTGAATTTAGTCCTGCTTACTCGCCCCACTTATGAAAGTGGTAGTCCTGAATGCAGTAAGATATTTTTTTTCATCAGTGGGTCAAGTTAGCATGTCAATGTAATTATTTGTTCCATCTAACAGAAGTTCCACTGGAAACTTTGTTATAAACAATGTCATAATATCTTTTCCTGTTGGAACACATATTCTATACCATTTATTCCGTTAGGAACATTTTAATACTGTAATATTTATTCCAGTGGAAATAATATTCCAGAAATTATATTGTTTCCATTTGGAACTTATATTATGAAGGAACTTCTATTCCGTGACAGGCAAACCTTCAATCGTTGGGATTAAACTCCTTTTCATATGTGGTGTGAGTTGGTAGTCCTTAATGCAGAACCGTTTAATTCTTCTTTTTTTTTCATTAGTGAAGCAAGTTGGCATACCTTTATTCAAACTAAAGACTTGAAAATTGGAATCAGCTTCTCTACTATAAAAAAAGTACACAGCACGTTGAAAATTTTCAGATACTTTTCATGAAGATGAATTATGAGAATAATGCAGTCCGTATCTACCATCTGACATATCTTGTGTACATATCAATAATACTAATATATCGATAATGATCTATAGAAACAGTAAGATTATTATTCTCATCAAAGTGAAAGTATGCTTACCACCATTTTGGGGATCTCTTATTTTGTTCTAGAATAATCTACTTTCATTTTCAAATCTACGTGAACTTTGCTCTTTTTTCTTTAATATAATCTTTAATGATTTTAAAAAACGTGTTAATTTTAATATTACTGTGTTTTTGACCTAAACAAGCATTTTAAAATATTTAGGTTAAAAAAAGTAAATTTAGTTCTCCCTTCCAAAATAAATCTCCTGTAGTGAGATACGATATTTCATTCTGAAAAAAGGAGTTATAATATCCCCCGATTCTACCACGAAGAACCACTACTAGCACCACCGACTTAATCAGTAAAATAAATACATTTAGGCAACTATGAGTTATTTAATAGACAGGAAGAGAGAGATAACGATACATGAAAATAATTATTAAATGAAAAGTAAGAATAGAAATAATAAAAACAGAAAAATAAAAATCTGTATATGGACTACAGTAATTAAGCACCACCAAATATGAACTTAGCCCCACGGGAGGTAGCTTCCCTCCCATTGGTCAGTCAGACAGACGGGTATATGGGTCTAAAGCACACTTTTGTGGTCTAAGTTAGTCTGTAGTCCAATCTACACAAGTCCAGGGGCATCTTAGTGTATTCATTAAAGAAAAATATTAGCACCACAAAAAACGAACTTAGCACCATGGGAGGTAGATTCCCTCCCATTGGTCCAACAGACGGTATATGGGTCTAAATCACTCTTTTGGAGTTTAAGTTTGTTTGTTGAGCTCGTTTGGACACAGGCACCTGGGGGTATAATCTACACAAGTCAAGGGGTCTCTGAGAGTATATTTCATTAAAGAAAAATATGAGCACCACTAAAAATGAACTTAGCACCACGAGAGGTAGCTTCCCTCTCATTGGTCCAACAGACGGGTATATGGGTTTAAAACACAATTTGGAGTCCTAATCTTATTTGTAAGGCTCATTAGCCCACAGGCAACTGTGGTCCGATCTACAAGCCCAGGGGTCTTTTGGTGTATATTTCCTTCAAGTAAAATATATAAGCACCACCAAAAAAAAATTTAGCACCACGGGATGTAGCTTCCCTCCAATTGGTCCAACCGACGTGTATAAGGGTCCAAAGCACTCTTTTGGGGTCTAAGTTGGTTTGTTAAGCTCATTAGTCAACAGGCACCTATGGTCCAATCTATACAAGTCTAGGGGTCTCTTAGTGTATATTTCATTGCAGAGAAATATAAGCACCACCAAAATTGAACCAAGCACCACGGGAGGTAGCTTCACTCCCATTGGTCCAACAGACGGTATATGGGTCCAAAGCACTCTTTTAGGGTCTTAGTTAGTTTGTTAAGCTCATTAGTACACAGGCACCTATGGTTCGATTTCGAGTCCATGGGTATAATTACAATATAAAAATGTAAGCACCACCAATTTAATATTTAGCAACACGGGTAGAAATTGTTCTCCCATTAGCTTTCAAGGCATTAAGCTTGGCAGACTGTAACAAAGAAATGCCTAATGATGTCATTAATCTTCATAACTTGAACATAGAAGGTACTAAAGAAAAGTTGAATAAATGAATATTCTTAATACAATATATAAAACATGAAAGTAAATTAATAAAACAGTTTAAGTAATAATTTAACTTGTATCTTTATATGTCTAAATCAAATAAATTTAAAATATATATTTAATTAATAAATAATTGATCTATAGAAATTAAGGGGAATTAACCTACACAAGTCAAGTGGTTTTCATAAAAGAAAAATATAAGCACCACCAAAAACGAACTTAGCACCACGGGAGGTAGCTTCCCTCTCATTGGCCCAACAGACGGTATATGGGTCCAAAGCACTCTTTATGGGGTCTCAGTTGGTTTACTTGGCTCGTTAGGACACAGGCACATATGGTACAATCTACATAAGTCAAGGGGCATCTTAGTGTATATTTCATCGAAGAAAAATATAAGCACCACCAAAAACAAATTTAGCACCACGGGAGGTAGCTTCCCTCTCATTGGTCCAACCAACGTGTATAAGGGTCTAAAGCACTCTTTTGGAGTCTAAGTTTGTTTGTTGGGCTCGTTAGGACACAGGCCTCTGGGGTCTAATCTACACAAGTCAAGGGGTCTCTTATCTGTTAGTGTATATTTCATTAAAGAAAAATATAAGCACCACCAAAAACGAACTTAGCACCACAGGAGGTAGCTTCCCTCCTATTGGTCTAACAAACGTGTATAAGGGTCTTAAGCACTCTATTGGGGTCTTAGTGTTTTTGTCGGGCTCATTAGTCCACAGGCACATATTGTCCAATCTTCACAAGTCCAGGTCCTCTTGGTGTATATTTCATTAAAGAAAAATATAAGCACCACCAAAAACGAACTTAGCACCACAGGAGGTAGCTTCCCTCCCATTGGTCTAACAGACGTGTATAAGGGTCTAAAGCACTCTATTGGGGTCTTAATGTTTTTGTCGGGCTCATTAGTCCACAGGCACATATGGTCCAATCTTCACAAATCCAGGGGTTTCATTAAAGAAAATTTAAGCACCACCAAAAACGATCTTAGAACCACAGGAGGTAGCTTCCCTCCCATTAGCCTAACAGACGTGTATAATGGTCCAAAGCACTCTATTGGGGTCTTAGTGTTTTTGTCGGGCTCATTAGTCCACAGGAACATATGGTCCAATCTACACAAGTCCAGGGGTCTCTTGGTGTATATTTCATTAATGAAAAATATAAGCACCACCAAAAACGAACTTAGCACCACGGGAGGTAGCTTCCCTCCCATTGGTCCAATCGACGTGTATAAGGGTCTAAAGCACTTTTGGAGTCTAAGTTTGTTTGTAAGGCTCGTTAGGACACAGGCCCCTGGGGTCTTATCTTAGGACACTGGCCCCTGGGGTCTAATCTACACAAGTCAAGGGGTCTCTTAGTGTATATTTCATTAAAGAAAAATATAAGCACCACCAAAAACGAACTTAGCACCACGGGAGGTGGCTTCCCTCCCATTGGTCCAACAAACAGGTAAAAGGGTCTAAAATACTCTTTGGGAGTCTTACTTGGCGTGTAAGGCTCATTGGTCCACAGGCACCTGGGGTCCAATCTACAGGTCTATGGGGTCTTTCAGGGTATATTTCAATGAAGAAAAATATAAGCACCACCAAAAATGAACTTAGCACCACGGGAGATAGCTTCCCTCCTATTGGCCCAGCAGTCGTGTATAGGGGTCTAAAATACTCTTTGTGAGTCTTAGTTGGTTTGTAAGACTCATTGGTTCACAGGCACCTGTGGTCCAATCTACGAGTTCATGGGGTCCTTTAGGGTATATTTCATTAAAGAAAAATATAAGCACCACCGAAAACGGACTTAGCACCACGGGAGGTGGCTACCCTCCCATTTGTCCAACAGACGAGTTTATGGGTCTATAACACTCTTTTGGAGTCTTAGTTGGTTTGTAAGGCTCATTGGTCCACAGGAACCCTTGGTCCAACTTACAAGTCCATGGATCATTTATGGTATATTTCATTATAAAATACAGATATAAGCACCACAAAAAATGAACTAAGCACCACGGGAGATAGCTTGTCTCCCATTGGCCCAGCAGTCGGTTGTAGGGGTATAAAATACTCTTTGGGAGTCTTAGTTGGTTTGTACGGCTCATTGGTCCACATACACCTGTAGTCCAACTTACAAGTCCATGGGTCTTTTAGGGTATATATCTAAATAAATACAGATATAAGCACCACCAAAAACGAACTTAGCACCATGGAAGGTGGCCTCCCTCCAATTGGTCCAACAGACTGGTAAAAGGGTTAAAAGCAGCCCTTGGGAGTCTAAGTTAGTTTGTAAGGCTCATTGGTCCACAGGCACCTGTGGTTCAACTTCCAATTCCATGGATCTTTTAGGGTATATTTCATTAAATACAGATATAAGCACCATCAAAAACGAACTTAGCACCACGGGAGGTGGCTTCCCTCCCATTGGTCCAACAAACGGGTAAAAGGGTCTAAAATACTCTTTGGGAGTCTTACTTGGTTTGTAAGGCTCATTGGTCCACATACACCTGTAGTCCAACTTACAAGTCCATGGGTCTTTTAGGGTATATATCTAAATAAATACATATATAAGCACCACCAAAAACGGACTTAGCACCACGGGAGATAGCTTCCTCCCATTTGGTCCAACAGACGGGTATAGGGGTCTAAAATACTCTTTGAGGTTTTAAGTTGGTTTGTAAGGCCCATTGGTCCACATGTACCTGTCTATTAGGGTATATTTCATTACAGAAATAAGCAACACAAAA
The DNA here is from genome assembly GCF_021869535.1 of Mytilus californianus. Classification (NCBI taxonomy): domain Eukaryota; kingdom Metazoa; phylum Mollusca; class Bivalvia; order Mytilida; family Mytilidae; genus Mytilus; species Mytilus californianus. The sequence continues at coordinate 5,363,589 of NW_026262581.1, forward strand.
CACGAACTAAGCACCACGGGAGGTAGCTTTCCTCTTATTGGTCCATCAGACAGTTTCAGATGTCTAAAACACTCTTTTAGGTTCTAAGTTGGTTTGTAAGACTCATTGGTTCACAGACGCATGAAGTCCAGGGGTCTCTTTGGGTATATTTCATTGACGAAAAATACAAGCACCATCAAAAACGAATTTAGCACCACGGGTAGCAGTTATCCTTCAATTGATATAAGATTATAGGTCCAGGGTCTAAAGCACTTAAACGGGGTCCACCAGCTTTTCTAGAATACTAGAAGTCAACAAGTTAAAGATGTCCATCCATCTCATCTATTTATAAGCACCACCAAAAGGAAATAAGCACCATGATCAGCAGCTAGCCTCCAATAGGTCTAAGCTTCAAGGTCCAGGGTCTAAAGCACTCAGTTTGTGTCTAATCTGATAAACACACCATATAGGTCCACCAGACTTGCTAAAATCGTCTGCAAGTTGAAGATGTCCACCCGTCTAATATATTTGTAAGGACCACCAAAAAATAATAAGCACCATGGGAAGCAGCTATGTTCCTTAATGTCCAAAAACTAAAGTGTAGGGTCTTAATCACTCTGGTGTAGTCATATCTGGTTTCTATGGCCTATTGGTCCATCAGACTTAATGGTTCGGTGTACTAGGCCAAGATGTCAAGTTCTTTAATGGTGCATATATATTAGCACCACAACAAATGAACTAAGCATCACGGGCTGTAGCTATCATCCATTAGGTCCAACAGGCAATATACAGGGTCTAAATTACTCTATTAGGGTCTAATGTGGTTTCCAGGGTCTATTGGTCCATCAGACTAAGTGGTCCGGTCTACAATGTCCAGTCATTTAATGGTTCATATCAGGAAGCATATCTATAAGCACCACCAAAAATAAACTAAGCACCATGGGTTTCAGCTATTATCCAGTAGAGCCTCTATCACTCTATTAGGGTCTTATATTGTTTCTAGGGCCTATTGGTCCATCAGACTTAGTTGTCCAGTCTACAAGGCCAAGATGTCCCTTCATATAATGGTGCCTATCATGAAGTTTATTTATAAGAACCACCAAAAATGAATTTAAGTTTAGGGTGGGGGGGGGGGATCCCGCTAACATGTTTAAACCTGCCACATTCTGTATGTATGTGCCTTTCCCAAGTCAGGAGCCTGTAATTCAGTGGTTGTCGTTTTTTACTGTGTTACATACTAGTATTTGTTTTTGTTCTTTTTTGAGAACATTAATTAGGCCGTTGGTTTTCTCGTTTGAATTGTTTTACATTTGTGATTTCGGGGCCTTTTATAAATGACTATGCGGTATGGACATTGCTTATTGTTAAAAGTCGTTCGGGGACCTATAGCTGTTAATTTCTGTGTCATTTGCTCTTTTGTGGAGGGTGGTCTCATTGGCAATCATACCACATCTTCTTTTTTGTATTTAGCACCACGGGCTGCAGCTATCATCCATTATGCCTAATAAGCAAGGTCCAGAGTCTAAATCAATTCATCGGAGTATTATCTAATACGATGGTCTTTTGTGATATATTCACACAAGTATTGTTCACTATAGATAATTGTTACTCGCACAGAAATTAAAGTAACCCTGTATATTTAAGACATTGAGAGTTAAGATTTAAGATTTCAAGTATAGTGCTAAAAATGCATGGATTAGCGCTGAAAGTGTTTTGCAGTGCATGTTTTCTCACTACCAGCGCTGAAATACAAAATGCAGTGTTGAAATGTAAACTCTGGTGCTTATGAAAAATTCTTGCACTGGGTGTGCAAAGATTAGCACTGTAGATACATGTATAACCTCTAATGATTGACACTGACTGATGCAAAGTATGGCAATGTAGATGCACATGAACATATAAAGTACAGAGTTGAATATATGATCCTAGAACTGCAGAGGGATGCTGAACATCTGTCGAAAAACCTTGGAGATGTCTGAACTGATTAAGTACTGTATAAATAAAATAAAAGTCCAGCGCTGAAGTTCTTGTACGCTAGACTTTACAACTGCAGCGCCGGATAAACTTAACATCTGATTACTTTAATACTTCATTAGTAGAGTATAAATCTGCATCGTACAACTTTACTTCTCAAGCGCTTAATCATAACTCATCATTTAAATGAGGCTGACATGACTCCGTGCAAATTTATATAAATAGTCATAGTCGTCTTAGCGCTGGTCCCACTGCATAAGTCCTTTATTAGTCAGGAGTATGACAGTTGTTGTCCATTCGTTTGATGTGTTTATCATTTGATAAGGGACTTTCCGTTTTGAATTTTCCTCGGAGTTCAGTATTTTTGTTATTTTACTTTTTACTGGATGTGTAAGGTCTTGTAGTAGCAAAGTCTAGCGCAATATATGTCAAGTCTTAAGATGAAGATGTAAAGTCGTGCGCTTGAAATTAGAAGTCGTACATCTATTCTATAGGAATAGTCTTGTTGCAATTCAGCTGTTAAGTAAAACCAGAAGGAATCAATATAAACGGTTAGCCAAATTCATCTAAATCTTGCAATGCAACTGCAAAGTTGTCTTTTGAAGAAGTACTGTCTTTGGGCTTGAGGTGTAAAGAATAAAACCTTATGATACAAACAAATACTTAACCTCTGACAGTGATTGGGTATTCAGTGCAAGACATATGTTCCTTTTATATTACATTTCTATTATTATATGTTGTCTCTCTCGAGTGTAAGATTTAACATATCATGTGCTTGACTTAATATCTGCTCTATTGCAATTTTTTTTCTCTGTCGCTAATATTCACATCTACAGTGCTAAATGCGCAAGATATTATACACAAGAACTTTCTATTCTCTTTGAGACAAACCGGTGTCCTTAGCATTAGGCTCAAATGCTATATATGTGAATGGTATAGAGTTACGGCCTATTGGTCTCTGGTCTCGTACAGATGAACAACATTCATTTTTAGTCCAGCGCTGAAGATACAAAGTCCAGAGCTAAAGCCGTAAACTAAAACGCTGAAAATGTCAAGTCTACCGCAGAAAATATAAGGTCTAGTGTGAAAGATCTGAAGATGTAGCCTCTGCCGCTGGACTTGGCATATTGAGCGCTGGACTTTACATCCCGTGTGTTGATCTTTATATCTACAACGCATAACTTTATTTCTACAGCGCTAAACTATACATTTTCAGTCACACATTTTTCTGATTTATCACGAATGTACCAGCATCGCTTGATTTTTATATCGCTGGCTTTTATATCTTCAATGCTGGAATTTCCATTTATGGCGCTCAGATTTAGACTTTATTACTCCCATATATGTCTTGATTTTGGAAAAGCTTTTGCAAAAGTTTCCTGAAATTCCATTAAGGTTTGAAATAAGTTATTTATGTTTAAAAACTTTATCTCTACACTTTATTTAAATGCAAACATCAAAAGCCCTTTTAGCAGTAAATACCAAATGCGTTTTAAGAAACCTTCGAAATCTTGAAGAAGAATCTGTCCAAGTCAATGAACAAAATGCCATACAGGTTAGAGTTACTGAATCTTAAACAATAAAAAAAAACATAGTTCATCTTAATGTTAGTTGCAAAACATTCCATTCATCCGTTGAAAACGGGAAAAAGTTTGGCATCCAACGAATATAACGAAAAGACTACCTATTAAGCAATACTTTACAAAACACCACATAGAAACATATGTCTTAGCAACAAAAGACCCACCAGATACCGGTGGTTATATCAGGAGCTCTTGAAGGTAAACATATTATCTTGGTCCACAAGAGGCACCCATCGTGACGCTCATGGCAATTACAAATCTGGTGATAAGTCGATTTCACAGTCAAGGAAAAGAGAACAGGAATATAGCTTTGACAATTTGGAACATACCCGTGGTCATCTGTGACACAGATATTCTAAAACGGTCAACCAAATCATATCAGCTTCCGTAAACCTTTTTTAAGGGCTAACTTTACCAATTGAAATCTCTGATTCCAAAATCTTCCTTGTAAGCAACAGCCTCTTGCAAAGTAATCATGTTAGTGTATGCAAACTATGAAATATCGTATATCAACTGGAATAAGTTCATTTGATGGTGCTGCAAAGACGTTGTTACATAGAAATGGAAAGTTCACAATAGGAAAGCTGAAATCATCTTCTTTGTCTTTATGTTTAATGCAGAACCACCCTTATTGTTAATTGCTAGATGAAAGTCAATATGTGATGTTGACTTGGCTGTACTGATGGTATGCTTTATTTCAAGTTGGGAAGGGATGAATGGTATCAACATAGTCACCAAACGTATTTATTTAATAGAACATTCTCTTCATTGGGAAAAGGGAAGTAAAAGTCTAGCTTTTAAAATTTCTTCTTGAGAAGCTCCAATATTATGAAGGTCTTATTTCAATTAAGAAACGATGGACTAAAAGAGGATCACAGTTGGCTCCCAAAAGAATGTTAATTGTCTGTTGAAAAACATGTCCTCCAAACTTAAAAAGTATATTTTCAATTTATCATTCTAATGATGTCAGTTTCAGTGACCTTTCTGTTTAAATCAGATTTATTTAGAAAGAATGATGAATTCCTTCCTACAAGATATTAACAGCTACGTTAATGAAACAAAGCTGGACTGAACACTTGTACAAGTGTTACAGAACTAGAGGCTCTAAAGAGCCTGTGTCGCTCACCTTGGTTTTTGATCTTATTCAACAAAGGACACTCTCAAACATTATAAATGGGAATAGAATTCTCATTTAAATACCTCTGTTTTGTTAATCTTGTATTGCTGATCATTTAGTCGGTTTCGTTTCTTTCTATCTTTTGTTTTGCTCAAGAAACAAAAGAGGGTAAAAAAAATCCTCATTTAAAGGCAATCACTCCTTAGAAGGGCGACAGTCTATTAACTATATACGCAAAATTTGATTTGTTAGTAGATCTTGCCTTGTTGATCATTTTTTAGATTTTAAGTGTCTATTTATTACAATTCTTATCGTTTAAAGGCAAAAATATATTCAAACAAAAAAGAAGATAAATCGTCGTTTAAGGGCAAATACTCCAACTAGGAGTCGTTGGTTGATTTCTTCCATTTTGTCTTAATTGTAGATATTGCATTGTTGATCATTTTTATTAATCAAAGTTTTTTACTATCTATTATAGTTTTCAAGATAATAGCTACAATGTAAAAATAAATGGGGAATGTGTCCATGGGACACAGATAATGCCCCCGCTTGAATAAAATGTTATAAAGGAACATATATCAAGAACAGTAAATGTGACCCTACCCAAGTTTGTTCCTAATTTGAGTTTTGTGGTAATAAGCATTTTGTATAAGTTTCGTAACATTTGGTCGAAGCAAACTTAACAGGACAGTCACAGAAACGAAAAATTCAGCATTTTTTCATCTTGTAAAGGGCCATAACACTAGAACAGTGTTGCCACCAAAATTCAAAATTTATCTGTGTTATGTGGTAATAAGCATTGTGTTTAAGTTTCAGTATATTTGGTTAAGGCAAACTAAAGTTAGAAAACAGAAATAAAAAATTTAGCAATTTTTCCATTTATAAAGGGGCATAACTCTAGAATAGTTAAATAAACTCATCATAGATACCAGGATTAAATTTTATATTAAAGTGACACCACCAAAATTCAAACTTGATCTGTGTTTTGTGGTAATAAGCATTGTGTATAAGTTTCATTTTTGTTTTGTTTTTTGTTTGACAAGTTTACAGATATAAGGAACACTTTTAATAAGAATTGTTTAGTTGTAAAAAAGTTTTATACTGATAATGTCTCATGGCTGGATATTGATTGTTGTATGTGTAAATATCACAAATACTGTAATGGTTTTATGACAATTAGTATGTGACACTTTAATAAAGAAATTCATTATTATCATGAAATTCAATATAAAAGTCAGATGAATCCTGCCAAACGGACACATAGATCTTATCATCATTTCATACTCAACACATATTTACTATTGCTTATAGTATTTGACTAATTAATAATTAAAAAGAAGTAACATCAGATGAACCCCTTCTTACAGAAATGTATACCTCTTGTGCAGAGTTAATACCAAATATAATTGTCCTTTTACTCATGATAACTGACAAAATCAGGTGACAAAAACACTTAGATCAATGACACCAGACACAAGCCAGACATCTAAATATAATTTATCAAACTCTTCTACCTTCTGAAATAAAAAAATTGAGATCAGTATCCCTATGTCTCGCATTCTGTGACATATGATTTATAATCTATTGATTGGAACAGTAATCAAGAAAATGTTCATGCTTAGTTTAACAGGAGTAATTATTTTTAAAATGGACATAGAGAAACCCAAAACAGAAGACAAATGTTTTTTTTTTATGTTATAAATTGTGGTAGTTTGAATTGATTCAGAAATATAGAAAGACAGGTATTGCATTATATTCTTATTAAGTTTATTAATCAATGAATATTAAAAACATAAGTTTCATCCATACAGATAAACTTCATTCAACATTCAGCACAATGTACAATCAAAAAACAGTACAATTTCAAATTAAACATAAATTATGCACAGAAACCCCACTGTTTCTTTTAAAGTTTGACTTTCTATAAATTTATAGCTATGAACATTTTTATTTGCATTCATAATTCTTAGAAGTATCAGTAGGTAGGATATACATTAATTTAAAATGTAATAAGTTTTTCAATTTATTGTCTTTTAAATAAAAAAAAAAGAAGTGTTCATTTGTATATGTTTGAAAATGTTACATGTCAACTTAAATTATGTTTCAAATTTACAAAACTTATTAATTACCACAGATCTAAACTGCAGAATTTCAGAATTCATCAATTCTGAATAGTTTCACAATTAAGGTTGATATAAAAAAAAAATAAGCCATTACTATGTAATAGAGGAAAAGGAACAATTAATTTTAATACATAATACAGATCATCTCTAAATTCAATAAAATGCTTCGCTGAGCGCAGCTTGATACGACCGCAGAGGTCAAACCCTGAACAGTTGGGGCAAATTTGGACACAATATTCAAGCTTGATACTGTCTGAATTTGGATTGTGATCAAATTTTTGACATAATATAGGTTTCTGACACAAAATAAATGTGGTCAAAGATCTTACAAATCTATTGCACTATACTGTGCAATTAAAAATTTCTTCTTGAAACTTTTCAAAAATTCGAAATTTGAATAATTTTGAAAAAAAATATGAATCCCTTAAAAAAATTGTAAACAAAAAATCCCGCCCCCCCTTTTCAACTTATTGAAACCCCCTTGGAGCAATAACCCCAAAACTCAATCCCAGCCTTTCCTTTGTAGTATGGAACCTTGTAGTACAATTTCAGAGAGATCTATACACTTAAACACAAGTTATTGTCTGGAAACTAGAAAAATGCTTCTTTTTGGCCCTTTTTTGGCCCCTAATTCCTACATGTTTAGGGCAATTAACCCCAAACTCAATCCCAGCCTTCCCTTTGTTATATGGAACCTTGTGGTACAATGTCAGAGAGATCCATACACTTACACACAAGTTATTGTCTGGAAACTAGAAAAATGCCTGTTTTTGGCCCCTTTTTGGCCCTTTATTCCTGAACTGTTGGCCCAATAACCCCTATATTGAATCCCAACCTTCTACTTGTGGTATTAAACATTGTGGTACAATTTCAGAGTAATCGAAATACTTATACACAAGTTATTATCCTGAAACTAGAAAAATGCTTGTTTTGGGCCCCTTATTCCAAACGGTTGGGACCATCATGCCCAAAATCAATCCCAACCTTCCTTTTGTGAAATTGAACCTTTTTAAAAAATTTCATAGAGATCCATTCACTTAAACTAAAGTTATTGTCCGGAAACCAATGTGTCTTCGGACGACGAAGCAGACGGTGACATCATACCATTATACGATCCCAAAAAATTTTTGCGGTCGTATAAAAATACTACAACTACGGGACTGTTTGACAACCTTGAATACAAATAAAGATATTGTAATTAGTATAAAATCCCACCTTGTTTACATATATAACAAACATATTCTGATAAAAAAAATATTAAAGGGACATAACTCCTGAAAGCACCATATATTTAATATAAAAGTAATACTTTAAAGCAAGGGACAATTTTGCATCAGCAGATATAATTTATCATCAATTGATATGAACGTTAATCTCTATCAAGTGGCAAATCTATCAGTCAGTGATAATACTAAAATGAGCCACTTTAATTTACTATTTCAGATAAATAATTTAGAAGTAGAGTTATCTCCCTTAGTCATGCGATTTTGAAATAAGAACTAATTTAAGTAAAAGAGTCATATTGTTTGGTTTTACAAAATGTATCTTGAATTTCTATAAACTACATTTCTCTAATACAGTGTTAAATTGTCTGTCTTCAAAAATTATCTTTACAATTCATAAAAAAAAGAGAGGAAGACTTTTACAGTTAATTAAAACATCTGTGCACAGTAGGTTTCTTTTATTTTGTTCTTGAGATAAAAGGTTGAACTCCAATCATAAAACAGTAAACAAAGAAAGAAAATTTGACACACGTTTTGACCTTTTAAAAATTTTGAATTCTAGGAGTTGGAAAATAAAGAGGCTTGCATAAGTAGTTTTTTGGAGATTAATAAGGGGAGATAATTAAAGCCTTGAAAACTTTAAATCTGACAAATTTACATTTACAATACATCGTCAAGTATATAAAAAAAGTATTTGCAAACTTTAAACTCCTACTGAAATGTAAGACTGACATTTTAAGAAACAATCTTGAACAGTATTTCTTAAGTGTATTTTTTGTTATGTGTATTATTAGATTGAAAAAATAACATTTTCACATCTATTGTTGTAATTGTAAAATCTTTTCTTTTAATTTCCTTCAGATGGAGTTGCCTTCCCTTTCTTGACAGTTGGTCAGCTTGATATCTCTTGATTCTTTAATTCACTGAAATAATAAAGCGTACATGTATTAAATTAATAATATGAAATTCAATTACGTGTGTGCTTGTGACATTTGTTAAGTGCTACAGAATCAATCAAGATAGAATGAAATAAATTGTCTGAATCAGCTAAAATCAGCCCCTTAACAAATTGTTCATGTATTTATTAAAAAAAAGATGTGGTATGATTGCCTATGAGACAACTCTTTACAAGAGACCAAATGATACAGAAATTAACAACTACAGGTCATTTGCCACTTTTGTAATATTATAGAATAATTGTCTACTTGAAACTTATATTTGCCCAATTGGATATAAACTTATTGTTTACTTTAATATGTGATAATTTATTTAGATTATGTTTAATGTAATTTATCAAACTATGTGTAAATGAATGAACAAATTATTAATTGATAAAAGGTGTGTATACATTGATTTAATTTACATTTGTATATACTATAAAATACTTAAGACATGCATATTATCATACCATAAAAAGCTGACTGTAGGCAAAAGCTGTGAAAGGACCACAAATACTTTCATTCTTTAGCTGTGATACATCTGATATCTGAACACTTTTGATGTCAATTTGGATAAGTCTGCGGAAAGAAAAACAAGATTTAGATATATAGACACACAAACTCATAAAATTGATGTACAATTAAGAATCAATAATTTAGCATATGATTTTAAATGTCACATCATAATGAACATGTCATGTTATTTATGGTTTTTTTTTTTGTTTGTTTTGGTTCTATGTATCGATCTATTAAAATATTCTTTATGTGACTGTCCCAAGTCAGGAGCCTGTTATTAAGTTGTTGCTGTTTGTTGCTGAATATCATATTTGTTTTTTCTTCTTTTTTACAAAGTTACTTCATGTTTTTGTGGTGCTTATTTCATACTACTTCATGTGCTCCTTTAGAGGGTTCTTGCCTTGAAGACAGGTAGAGCAATAGAGAATTATCATAAGAATTTTAATTTTCTGGCTTTAAAATCTCCTCATAACATTTGTTTGCATTTACACAGCTTTAAGGATAAGGACCTGTCAGTAACATTTTGTGCATACATGTAGACCAAAGGGTCTTGTGGTGCTTAATTTGTGTTTGGTAGTGCTTAATTAATTTAAGATGTCCACCATTAAAGGACTATTGACTTGTTAAACAAATCATTGGGAATTGTTGACCAATGGGTCTTAGGAATCTACTTAGATCCTTAAAGAGAACATAAGACCTCTATAATCATCAATGAGGTTGTATTACCACCTGTGTTACTAAGTTCATTTTTGGTGGTGCTTTTATATAATTAATGAAGAATACCATAAGAGGTATCCAGACTTGTCAACATGACAATGGTTGCTTGTGGACCAATAGGCTTTACAAATTAACTTAAACCTTAAAACAGTGTTTTAGACCCTTATAACTGTCTGCTGGACCAAGGGGTGGAAGCTACTTCCTGTGGTGCTAAGATCGTTTTTGGTGGTGCTTATATTTTTCTTTGATGAAATATATCATAAAAGACTCCTGGACTTGTAGATTGGACCACAGACAATGGGCCCTATAAATCAACATAGACCTCCCAAAGTTTTTTTACACCCCTATACCTGTCTGTTGGACCAAGGGGATGGAAGCAACCATCCGTGGTGCTAAGTTCATTTTTGGTGGTGCTTATATTTCTTTAATGAAATATACCACAACAGACCTCTGGACTAGAAGATTGCACCACATGTGCTTTTCAAATCATCTTAGACCCATAAAGAGTGTGTTAGACCCCTAAACCTGTCTGATGGACCAACGAGAGGAAAGCTACCTCCCATGGTGCTTAGTTTGTGTTTGGTGGTGCTTATATTTTTCTTTAATGAAAAATACCCTTATAGACCCCAGGACCTGTAAATTGGACCACAGGTGCCTGTGGACCAATGAGCCTTAAAAAATAACTAAGAACCCCAAAGAGTGTTTTAGACCCCTATACCCATCTGTTGGACCAAAAGGGAGGGAAGCTACCTCCTGTGGTGCTTAGTTTGTTTTTGGTGGTGCTTATATTTTTCTTTGGTGAAATATACCCTGAGACCCCTGGACTTGTGTAGATTGGACCACAGTTGCCTTTAGACCGACAGGCCTTACAAACCAACTCAGAATCCCAAAGAGTATTTTTGACCCATTACCCATCCTTTGGACCATTGGGAGGGAAGTTACCTCCCGTGATGCAAAGTTTGTTTTTTGGTGGTGCTTATATTTTTATCAAATAAAATATAATATAAAAGACCCCTTGACTTGTAGAGTGGACCAAAGTTGCCTGTGGACCAATGAGCCTAACAAACCAACTTAGAACACCAAAGAGCGTTTGAGACCCTTAAACCTGTCTGTTGGACCAGTGGGAAAGAAGCTATCTCCCGTAGTGATAAGTTCGTGTTTTGGTGGTGCTTGCATATTCCTTGAATGAAATATAACATAAAAGACATCTTGACTTGAAGATTGGACCAAAGGTACCTGTAGATCAACGAGCTTCACAAACCAACTTAATACCCTAAAGAGTATTTTAGACCCCTATACCAATCTGTTGGACCAAAGGGAGGGAAGCTACCTCTTGTGGTGCAAAGTTTGTTTTTGGTGGTGCTTATATTTTTATCAAATAAAATATAATATAAAAGACCCCTTGACTTGTAGATTGGACCAAAGTTGCCTGTGGACCAATGAGCCTAATAAACCAACTTAGAACACCAAAGATTGTTCGAGACCCTTAAACCTGTCTGTTGGACCAGTGGGAAGGAAGCTATCTCCTGTAGTGATAAGTTCGTTTTTTGGTGGTGCTTGTATATTTTTTGAATGAAATATAACATAAAAGACCCCTTGACTTGAAGATTGGACCAAAGGTACCTGTAGATCAACGAGCTTCTCAAACCAACTTAGAACCCCAAAGAGTATTTTAGACCCCTATACCAATCTGTTGGACCAAAGAGAGGGAAGCTACCTCATGTGGTGCAAAGTTTGTTTTTGGTGGTGCTTATATTTTTATCAAATAAAATATAATATAAAAGACCCCTTGACTTGTAGAGTGGACCAAAGTTGCCTGTGGACCAATGAGCCTAACAAACCAACTTAGAACACCAAAGAGTGTTCGAGACCCTTAAACCTGTCTGTTGGACCAGTGGGAAGGAAGCTATCTCCTGTAGTGATAAGTTCGTTTTTTGGTGGTGCTTGTATATTTCTTGAATGAAATATAACATAAAAGACCCCTTGACTTGAAGATTGGACCAAAGGTGCCTGTAGATCAACGAGCTTCACAAACCAACTTAGAACCCCAAAGAGTGTTTTAGACCCCTATACCCATCGGTTGGACTAATGGGAGGGAAGCTACATCGCATGGTGCTTAGTTCATTTTTGGTGGTGCTTGTTACTTTTTTTTAATGAAATATACATGTACCATAACCTCTATACTTAGGATTGGATCAAAAGTGTTTGTGGGTTAATGGGCCCTACAAATTAACATAGACCCCAAAAGAGGTTTGTAGACCTGTCTTCCTGCTTATTGGACATTATTTGGACAGCGGGGTGGAAGTTATCATCTGTGTTGGTAAGTTTTTTCTGGTGGTGCTGATATATAACTTTTTAATGAACAGATGAAATATACCATAAGTGGCCTCTGGAATGGACAACACAAGCTTGTGGACCAATGGCAATGCGTCTTAAAACTCAATTTGACCTCAAAAGCAGCTGCTCACATGTGATATAGACCCCATATACCCGTCTGATAGACATAAAGACAGAAGCTTCCTCCCCTGGTGTTTAGTTCATTTTTGGTGGTGCTTTATATCTAATAAAATTTCCAATGAAAAAACATTCCGGTAGACTTTTAAATTGGACTAGATGTCCCGTTAGGGACTTTGTAATACACATTTGAACCTAAACAGTTAATTAGACAACCATACATGCCTATAAAATGTGGAGCTCAATGTGGGCTAAACAAACCGGATGTTTTGATTTGATTGAGCATTCGCAGAAATAACTACGAGCTTTCGATCCATAATAATGAAAAAGCTAGAAATAAATCGAAAAAAAAAAATGGTTGGTCCCTTGTCTCAACCACTAGACAGGTTACCAGGAAAACAATAATCCAATCAAACGGTGGTGCTTATAGTGGTTTTCATCACGTTTTGATATATATATTATTACTCGAAAAAAGCTAAAAATTAAAATGCTGAAACGACAAAACTTTTAGTAGTCTAAATAACAAGCAATTAAAAAACAATAAGAAGCTACAATTGAAATCTAAAACTTCTCAGCAAATGGATCACCAGGAAAATGAAGATGTCAGAGATGATGGTCCATCAGTAGCATCCAAAGTGTTTTTTGCAGAACTCTGTGGTCTGCTAGAGAAAATATCAAAAACTCAAGGAAATGATAAAAAGAAAAAAATAATGAAAGAATTTATTGATAAATGGAGAGATTTTCATAATCAGCTCCATAAAGATGATAAGAAAACAGTGAGCATTACAGAAAACATTAGATATAATATTAATATACCCTGAAGAGTGAAGTCCAGTAATTTCCATTGCCTGATAGTTCTGTTTATTTCGTAAACATAGAATGTTAAATGTACAGACTTATGAAATGAATGAATTTACCAATGGATATTATAACTCTGTGTCTAACCAGAGACATATATACACACAAAAAAATTGGATGAATTTATACAAAATTTTTACATTTCTCATGAAAAACATGAGATTATTGTCTTGTTTTTTTTTTTTGGGGGGGGGGGGGTCAACATCCTCAATGTCACCTGGATCTGCCACTGTCCAATACTTGCCCATCAGGGTTACTATATATATATATATATATATATATATATACCATCTTTTCCGCAAGTTTATTGTTTTCTGTTTGGTTTTAAATTAATAATTTTAAAAGATCCATTTTGTAACAACTTGTGATCCGTTTATTTGGCAATCGCCAATGGCAGTCAGCAGGGTTTAAGAACATCTGTTGTTGTATAAATTCATCCAATTTAGTCAAATGCGTTTTGTTAAAATATACTTTTTCACTGTTTTGGTCTATTGGAAAATGTTGTTTGTGTTGTATTTAGACCCCTCTATGAAGAAATTTGTTTTGCATGCACACTATAAAAATTGCGGTTTTTATCCAACGCAATCATAGGTTTGAACGTTGTTTTCAATTTAGACTTGTTTATATATATATATATCTATCCTTTATATACAATGTACAAATGAAATGTATAATGAGCTATAATTCATTCCTTACAGCATGTATAGACTGATTGCATTTAAACCTTCAGGAATTAATACATTAAAGTTTTCAGTTATTAATTTGTTTATTTATATCTGTGTATCTTGAAAATTCTTTTTGTGAATAGTGTGTGAGGAATCACAAATGGTTTTCTTAAACATGTGCATGTCAATGCATGTTGAAATTGCAGAATTTACAATCATTTACTTTGGAAATCTGACTTACTCCATGTGTCAAGTTGACACTGTCAACCTAATATGAAATTATTATGTGATGAATCGCAAATGCTTTCCTAAATGAACATGTTAAAACTACAGAAGAACGAGTTCCTTCAAAAACAAAAAACGTATAAGAAAAAGACAAACCATGGTGTAATAACACACCAAGAAAACAAATTAATTTAAGAAAACAGTTTTAAAATACCCAAGAAGAGACGAGGCAAAAGAAACAAAACTGGGTATAACTTCATTTGTTGCAGTTGTTACAACTCCATTTTAGCACTTAAACTTACAATAATTATATACGAGTTTGACATGCAAAGAAATGGTTATAATCATGTTATTTGTGCTTGATAATAATTACATTCATTTTGGAGATATTAGTTACTGCTAAGTGATTGATATTCCTGTGGGGGGAATAACTTATTACAGATTTATTCCTTTACTGCTATGAATCACAGTCATGACAGTTTATGGCAAAACTTAAAAAAGAGTAAAGACTACACAAAAGATTTTAACAATGCAGATGTTCTCTTTCAACAATCAAGATTGTTTTTAAAAGTACAAGTGAAATATTCCATCTCAACTCACTTTTACTAAAACAAACATTACTAGGGACATTGGACATTTTTTGGACATCGATGTTAGAACTTCTCACTGTACACTGGACTTAGTCATTGTATGTACAAAAGAATCTTTACAAGAATGTATATGGTCCACAATTATCATATGTCTAATGACACAAATGATGAAAATAGGTTTTCATACAGTTTGTGTTTATTTCAGAATGATTCCTTTTATTCAGCAATGAGACTTTTGATCCCACATCTTGAAAAGGAAAGATTAGCCTATGGCATTAAAGAAGTAAGTAGAGATAAGAAATACTCCAGAGGATGTTTGATTTAAGACAAATCCAAATGTTTTAAAGCCATAAAACAATACAAGACTTAGACAAAGACATGGTATTGGAAAACATAGGCACATAACAGACAATATTGATAACTTTACATGTTGCTTTCAACATCATTCCCATAAAAAATCAAAGAGTTATATCAAGTGCTCAGGAAAGACAAGCCAACCTGCTCTGTTACAGCACACATTGCATTTTTCAAAAAGTCCAAACCAGTAATTTTTCTATTCAATAGTGACTGTAAGTGGAGTTCAGTAGCCTTAAGTGTAGACATGCAATAAGATACTGTTGATCCATTTATTTTCGTGGGTACCAATTTTCATAGATTGAAAAATTGCGTTTTCGTTGATATTTGATTTTGCTGTTTTACCAAAATCTGCATACATCCTTATATAAAATGTGTAATTCCTTGAATATTTGAATTAGTGGTTCACTTGTACCCTTGGAATTCACAAAAATTGGTATCAAACGAATAATAATGAATCCACAGTATACCATTTACAAAATGTAATGGGAAAATGAAAGCATATATATATATATATACCTGTATACATGTATAAAGTCACAGATAAAGAAACAGATTGGGAAAAGACTGGACCTACATGTATATGTTGTGTGGCTCAGTGAAACAGATGGATATACACATATTTACAATAAAGGATACAAATTACCACACATGGATGGACACTGTTGTATCTTTTCTATCTTTATTTATAGGGTGTTATTATGATGTCTTAAATGTTTTGAAATTTTTTAAATGAAGAGAAATGTACCAGTACCTGTATATGTCTGGTTTATGTTTACAGTTAAAAATTACTAATCGGTAACATATTTTACAGCACATGCTAGCCAAGCTGTTAATAGAGGTTTTATGTCTTGGAAAAGACAGTCCAGATGCTAATAGATTACTTAATTACAAAGCTCCTAAATCTGCTAAAATGGTAAGTAGAATACAATATTTGGAACTGATGAATGACAAAGTGGAATCAGCTATTTCCTGTGTGCATTTTATTTTTCCAGATAGAATTTGAGAATAACAACCTCAATCACCATTTTGAAAGTATCAAGTCATATCAGCTGTTTGTTGAATTTCCCAGCAGCTTCATTTTCAAAAAGAATATTCCAGAATGCTAAATGTGATTTAAAGTACTAGTAGCTAAATTTGTCATAAGATCAAATGAAAATCTTAAGTTTGCCTCAGCCAAATGTTATGAAACTTATACACAATGCTTATTACCACTAAATACAGATCAAGTTTGAATTTTGGTGGCGTCACTTTTACTGTTCTAGAGTTATGCGTCTTTACAAATGGAAAAATTGTTAAATTTTTCGTTTCCGTTCTCTTACTTAAGTTTGCCTCAACCAAATGTTATGAAACTTATACACAATGCTTATTATCACAATATATAGATCAACTTTGAATTTTGGTGCCGTCACTTTTACTGTTTTAGAGTTATGCCCTTTACAAATGGAAAAACTGTTAAATTTTTCTTTTTTTTATGCCCCCGCCGTAGCTTTTCTTAGCGTATTTTGTACTTATCTCCCATGCCTATCCATTTTGCACTTAAAAATACGTGTCTCATCCTAGCGTTTAAAAGACATCTCAGTTCCGTTAGGGCTAAGGAAAATAATTTATTTGGCCTTTGGTATAATGCAGAATGCACGAAGTCTCTAATAACAAAAAATAATGGGCGCACATATCAACCAATCAGGATTAGCTATACTCTTAATTCTGAATACCATGTTATGCTCATAAAATGGCTGCGCCCATGAAATCTAATGGTGTATTGTAACCTATACGGTATTTAATACTTTCTAGAATCATGCAATTCATAGTTCGTTAGATGCACAAATATATATGCCACACAAAAATCATCTTCAAAACGTTCTGGCATTACTCTCTGAATTTTCACAATTTTTTATCAGAGGTGACCCCAGTCAAAAAATGGGGAAACAAATTTTCTGATTTTTTGAGTAAATGCGGGTACTGCTAAAAAGGGCCTGAAGATAATGTCCACTTTCTCCAATGATTCTTTGTATGTCATCAAGTACTGATTATATTGATACCAAAACCGATCCAATATGTAACTACGATGGTGAATTTTGAACAACAGTTTTAAATGAAACCATTTTCGTATAAAAGTACATTTTTGAAACAGACTATAGCATTTCAAAATATGAAAAATGTGTAAATATTTATGTTTAAACATCGAAAACTATTCGTTAACTACAAAATGTCATGCCTATTCTATTTTTTATAGTCTGTCATTCGAGTGAACATTTCAATGTTCGAAGGGGATCATTTCTGTACATTTTCAATGAATTAGGCAATTTCGATAACAGCACTTGGATCGAGATTGTCATGTTTAAAAATCGATTTGTATATCCAAACTCTAGACATGTACGTACTTTTTTTCAAATAAATCAGCAAAAGTTCAGAAAATGACATATTCTCTCCACAGTAAGTCAAAAGTCGAACCCACCCTTGTTTCTAAGGTAAAACGCAATACAAAAATGAAACAGACTATAGCTTAAAAACTAGTTAATAATTCATTGGTCACCAAATAATACGGTTTCACATCAAATATCAAGTAAAATTACTGTTTTTGATACTTTTTGAGCACTATGATAAAGAAATGTCGACGCTGTATAGATTGAAATAAACAATTAATTTCCCCATAGGCGACAATGATAGCCTTTTTCGAGATACAGACTTCAGAAAGTTGATTTTTTTAACGAAACCTTGCTAGAATTAAAGAAAAGTTATTAGAACAGTATTTTTTGGTCCAAAAAATATAGGTTCGCGTTGCTTTTCTTAGCGTAATTTGTATTTATCTCCCATGCCTATCCATTTTGCACTTAAAAATATGTGTCTCATCCTAGCGTTTAAAAGACATCTCAGTTCCGTTAGGGCTAAGGAAAAT
Source organism: Mytilus californianus (assembly GCF_021869535.1). Lineage (NCBI taxonomy): Eukaryota > Metazoa > Mollusca > Bivalvia > Mytilida > Mytilidae > Mytilus > Mytilus californianus. Next base: position 5,381,804 of record NW_026262581.1, read on the forward strand.
AATTTATTTGGCCTTTGGTATAATGCAGAATGCACGAAGTCTCTAATAACAAAAAATAACGGTCGCACATATCAACCAATCAGGATTAGCTATACTCTTAATTCTGAATACCATGTTATGCTCATAAAATGGCTGCGCCCATGAAATATAATGGTGTAATGTAACCTGTTGGTGGCGTCACTTTAACCGTTCTAGAGTTATGCCCCTTTATAAATGGAAAAATTGCAAAATTTTTATTTTCTTCTAAATATCAAGTTATTTTTAAAATTGGAGTTATCTTCCTTTGTCCATGATTATAGTTGAATCAACTACAATCAATGCTTTATACAATGCAATGTTTAATTTTGACTTCCACTGATAAAACACAGATCAAGTGTCTATAAACTATGTCTAGTGCTATATCTGTGTCTTTGTAATATTTTGTATCTGTCAAATTCATGCCTTTTTATCTTGAATAAATATATATGCTATGCAAGCGGGGGCATCATCTGTGTCCACATTTATTTTTTTCTAAATATCAAGTCATTTTTATACGACCGCAAAAAAATTTTGTGGTCGTATATTGGTATGACGTTGGCGTCGTCGTCGTCGTCGTCCGAAGACACATTAGTTTTCGCACTCTAACTTTAGTTTAAGTGAATGGATCTCTTTGAAAATCTGCCATAAGGTTCTATACCACAAAAGGTAGGTGGGGATTGATTTTGGGGGTTATGGTACCAACAGTTAAGGAATTAGGGGCCAAAAAGGGGCCAAAAATAAGCATTTTCTAGATTCCAGACAATAACTGTGGAACGGTGTATGGATCTTTCTGAAATTATACTACAAGTTTCGATACCACAAAGGGATGGTTAGGATTTGCTTTGGGGGGTTATGGCTCAAACCGTTTAGGAATTATGGGTAAAAAAGGAGGAAAAACAAGGTTGTCCTGGTTAATGGACAAATACTTTAGTACAAAACATAATTTAAAGCAGTGTAAGGGAGATAAATCAAATACATCATTGAAATTATCTCCCTTACACTGCTTTTAAATTATGTATAAAGTAATGGTTAATGAACAATTAAGATAATTTAAAACGGTGTAAGGGAGGTAATCCAAATACAACGTTTTGGTTACTTCCCTTACACTGCTTTTAAATTATGTTTAAAGAAATGCATATTTATAAAGGAAGACCAGTAAAAATATCTGCAAATGTTGCATCTTTTTTTTTTACCAAAAAATCCATATGAAAGATTTGACACTATATTTTAAATTCTATTATAAAATAGATTAAGTTAGCACTATGGTAAATTTAAATGGGTAATTATGGTTGCAAACTCCATAGGAAATTTGAGAATTGAGATTATGACCATATCTTGAGGGAAAGAATTTTTTTGGGGAAAAAAGGGGGGGGGGGGGGGGGGGGGTAAAAAGAAATTGTGGGGGGTCAATTTTTTCTCATTTCAGATTTCAGAAATTAAAAAGAATTATTCTTCAAATATTATTTTTTTTTCAAATTTCAAATATTGAAAAATTTCAAGAAGTAATCTTTAATTGCACAGTATGGCGCATTAGATGTGTAAAATCTTTGACCACATTTATTTATTTGTTATGTCGAAACAAGATGCCGTATTTAGATTTTTAATTTTGGGTCCAGTTTTCAAATTGGTCTACATTAAGGTCCAAAGGGTCCAAAATTAAACTTTGTTTGATTTTAACAAAAATTGAAAATATGGGGTTCTTTGATATGCTGAATCTAATCATGTATTTAGATTTTTGATTTTTTTGGCCCAGTTTTCAAGTTGGTCCAAATTGGGGTCCAAAATTAAACTTTGTTTGATTTCAACAAAAATTTAATATATGGGGTTCTTTCATATGCTGAATCTAACCATGTATTTAGATTTTTTATTTGTGGACCCCGTTATCAAATTGGTTCATATTGAGGTCAAAAGGGTCCAAAATTAAACTTCGTTTGATTTCACCAAAAATTGAATTATTGGGGTTCTTTGATATTCCAAATCTAACCGTGTATTTAGATTTTTAATTTTGGGTCCTGTTTTTTAAATTGGTCTACATTAAGGTCCAAAGGGTCCAAAATTAAACTTAGTTTGATTTTAACAAAAATTGAATTCTTGGGGTTCTTTGATCTGCTGAATCTAAACATGTGTTTAGATTTTTGATTATGGGCCCAGTTTTCAAGTTTGTCCAAGTTGGGGTCCAAAATTAAACTTTGTTTGATTTCAACAAAAATTGAATTTATGGGGTTCTTTGATATGCTGAATCTAAACATGTATTTAGATTTTAGATTTTTGGCCCAGTTTTCAAGTTGGTCCAAATTGGGGTCCAAAATTAAACATTGTTTGATTTCAACAAAAATTGAATATATGGGGTTCTTTGATATGCTGAATCTAAGCATGTATTTAGATTTTTTATTTGTGGGCCCTCTATCAAATTGGTTCATATTGAGGTCAAAAGGGTCCAAAATTAAACTTTGTTTGATTTCATCAAAAATTGAATTATTGGGGTTCTTTGATATGCCAAATCTAACCGTGTTTTTAGATTTTTATACGACCGCAAAAATTAAAAATTTTTTTGGTCGTATATTGGTATGACGTTGTCGTCGTCGTCGTCGTCGTCATCTGGCGTCGTCCGGCGTCGTCCAAAGACACATTGGTTTTCGCACTCTAACTTTAGTTTAAGTGAATGGATCTCCATGAAATTTTACCATAAGGTTCAATACCACGAAAGGAAGGTTGGGATTGATTTTGGGGGTTATGGTACCAACAGTTAAGGAATTAGGGGCCAAAAAGGGGCCAAAAATAAGCATTTTTGTAACTTCCAGACAATAACTTGTGTGTAAGTGTATGGATCTCTCTGACATTGTACCACAAGGTTCCTTATCACAAAGGGAAGGCTGTAATTGATTTTGGGGGTAATTGCCTCAAAATTTTAGGTATTAGGGGCCAAAAAAGGGGCAAAAAAACAAGCATTTTTCTAGTTTCATGACAATAACTTGTGTGTAAGTGTTTGGATATTTCTGAAATTGTACTACAAGGTTCCATATCACAAAGGGAAAGCTGGAATTAAGTTTGGGGGATAATTGCCCGAAATGTTTAGGAATTGGGGGCCAAAAAGGGGCCAAAATAAGCATTTTTCTAGTTTCCAGACAATAACTTGTGTTCAAGTGTATGGATCTCTCTGAAATTGTACTGCAAGGTACCATACCACAAAGGGAAGGCTGGGATTGAGTTTGGGGGTGATGAATCATAAGGGGGTTCAAAAAATTTGGGGGGGGGGGGATTTTTTTTTTTTCTTTTTTTTTCTTTTTTTCCTTTTTTTTTTTCTTTTAAAATTTTCCATTTTAAGTTGGTTATTTCTGATTAATATTTAAAAGCAAATAATAATAATATGGTAGGAGATACACACCAAACAGGATGTGTAAATTATTATATAATAAGTATTGTGCAATAGCAAGAAATTTTCAATTGCACAGTATTGCACAATAGCAAGAAATCTTCAATTGCACAGTATTGCGCAATAGCAAGAAATCTTCAATTGCACAGTATTGCGCAATAGCAAGAAATATCCAATAGCACAATATTGCGCAATAGCAAGAAATTGTCAATTGTACAGTATTGCGCAATAGCAAGAAATATTCAATTGCACAGTATTGTGCAAAAGAAGATACTTCGTATAAATTGCTTATTTCTTGATCAATTTCAATGGGGTTTTATTCTTGAATTCTTGGGGTTCTTTAATATGCTGAATCTAATCGTGTATTAAGTTTTTGGATTTTGGGCCCCGTTTTTAAATTGGTCCACATTGAGGTCCAAAGGGTCCAAAATTTAACTTTGTTTGATTTCATCAAAAATTTAATTATTGGGGTTCTTTGATATGCCGAATCTAACCGTGTATTTAGATTCTTAATTTTTGGTTCCGTTTTCAAATTGGTCTACATTAAGGTCCAAAGGGTCCAAAATTAAACTTAGTTTGATTTTAACAAAAATTTAATTTTTAGGGTTCTTTGATATGCTGAATCTAAACATGTATTTAGATTTTTGATTATGGGCCCAGTTTTCAAGTTGGTCCAAATCGGGGTCCAAAATTAAACTTTGTTTGATTTCAACAAAAATTGAATATATGGGGTTCTTTGATATGCTGAATCTAACCATGCATTTAGATTTTTGATTTTTGGTCCCCGTTATCAACTTTGTCCACACTGAGGTCATAAGGGTCCAAAATTAAACTTTGTTTGATTTCATCAAAAATTGAATTCTTGGGGTTCTTTGATATGCTGAATCTAACCATGTATTTAGATTTTGGATATTAGACCATAATAGGTGAATGTCCAATTTAAAATTTTTAAGTTCTTAGACCACATTCATTCTGTGTCAGAAACCTATGCTGTGTCAAATATTTAATCACAATCCAAATTCAGAGCTGTATCAAGCTTGAATATTGTGTCCATACTTGCCCCAACTGTTCAGGGTTCGACCTCTGCGGTCGTATCAAGCTGCGCCCTGCGGAGCATTTTATTAATTTTGGGTCCCGTTTTTTAAATTGGTCTACATTAAGGTCCAAAGGGTCCAAAATTAAACTTTTTTTGATTTCAACAAAAATTGAATATATGGGGTTCTTTGATATGCTGAATCTAAACATGTGTTTAGATTTTTGATTATGGGCCCAGTTTTCAAGTTTGTCCAAGTTGGGGTCCAAAATTAAATTTTGTTTGATTTCAACAAAAATTGAATATATGGGGTTCTATGATATGCTGAATCTAACCATGTATTTTGATTTTGGACATTGGACCATAATAGGTAAATTGAAAAAAATCAAGTTCTTAGACCACATTCTTTCTGTGTCAGAAATCTATGCTGTGTCAAATATTTAATCACAATCCAAATTCAGAGCTGTATCAAGCTTGATTGTTGTGTCCATACTTGCCCCAACTGTTCAGGGTTTGACCTCTGCGGTTGTATCAAGCTGCGCCCAGCGAAGCATTTTATTGAAATTGGAGTTATCTTCCTTTGTCCATGATTATAGTTGAATCAACTACAATCAATGCTTTATACAATGCAATGTTTAATTTTGCCTTTCACTGAAAAATTAAAGCAATGTTTACCCTTCATTTCTAAAAATATTTTAAAGTCTTCTTTGAAGATTGGAGTTATCTTTCTTTGTGCATAATGGTAGTTGAATCAACTACAACCAATGCTTTATACAATGCAATGTTCAATTTTACTTCCTACTGATAAATTAAAGCTATCTTTACCATTCAGTGCTTACAAGCACTTTGATTACCGTTCTAGGGTTATGCCCCTTTACAAATGAAAAAATTGCTGAATTTTTCATTTCTGATCTCTAACTTGAGTTTGTCTTAACTAAATGTAATTTCTAAAAATATCAATGTCATTATTCAAGTAATTTTTAAAATTGGAGTTATCTTCCTTTGTCCATGATTAAAGTTGAATCAACTACAATCAATGCTTTATACAATGCAATGTTTAATTTTGACTTCCACTGATAAAACACAGATCAAGTTGAATTTGGGTAGTGTCACTTTAAGCATTATTGAGTTATGCCCCTTTATAAATCGAAAGATTGCAAAATTTTAGTTTCCATTCTGTAACTTAAGTTTGCCCCAACCAAACATTATGAAACCTATACACAATATTCATTACCACAAAACTTGATCAAGTACAATTTTTTTGTTTCTGTTTTCTAACTTGAGTTTGCCTCAACCAAATGTTATGAAACTTATACACAATGCTTATTACTACATAATACAGATTAAGTACGAAATTTGGTGGCGACACTTTTACCTTTCTTGAGTTATGTCCCTTTATAAACATAAAAATTGCTGAATTTTTCGTTTCCATTCTCTAACTTTAGTTTGTCTCAACCAAATGTTATAAAACTTATACACAACTGTTCTAGAGTTATGCGTGTTTACAAATAGAAAAATTGCTGAATTTGTAGTTTCTGTTCTCTTCTTAAGTTAGCCTCAACCAAATGTTATGAGACGTACACACAATGCTTATCACCACAAAACTCAGATCAAGTTCAAATTTGGGTAGCGTCACTTTTACCGTTCTTCAGTTATGTCCCTTTATAACTATATGATATGCAAGCGGGGGCATCATCTGTGTCCACATGTGGACACTATCCACATTTATTTTTTTTTAATTTGATTGTTACATTATAGGAAGCAGGTGATTTTGCCAGTGTAGCCTACTATGTTCTAAAGAACAGATGTCCTGAAAAAGGATCCTTAACCATTAAGGAAGTCAATAACTGTCTTGATGGAATAGCAACAAATAATGCTGCGAAGAAGAAAGAACTTGTCAGGAAGAACATCTTACATCTCCTGACCAATATGTCTGCTATAGAACTTAAATGGTTGATAAGGATGATTGTTAAAGAACTCAAGGTTGGATTAAGTCAGGCATCTGTCCTTTCTGTTTATCATCCTGATGCTGAAGAATTCTACAATGTGAACAATAATTTAGAAAAGGTTAGTGTACTGGTGTAAAATCTGATATAATTAATGAAAACAGTGATTTCCTTATCTATCCCAGTTTGCATCAGGTTATGGGATAACCAATGTATTCCATTTACGTAGACGTAAATAATCATTTTCATGATGTCTTCATTCGTAAAATTTTTAAAACAGAAACAAAGCAGGCATAGTTGCATATTCTTTCAATTTGTTTTGAAAAAAAATCTTCATTGATTTAATTTCATTGTCATGTCAACTGATAATCACCAGTTCAATGGTTTATTGTCAACAGTAGTGTTGTTAGTTTTTAAGCAAACATTAGTTGTATAACATCAGTATTTGAGTAGCAATATATCATATATAGCCAGTCTTTTGCATAACAACAAGTTTAATATCAACTATATTTTTTGAACCAATTGGCCTGACCTACTTTCGTCACAATTTTGACCTTTTCCACATCTTACTTGCTTGATTGTGGGCATTTGTGTTGGTCCAGCAAGTGTAGTTTTATACAAAGATAGTTTTAATTTTTCACAAAAAACAGGTCTTGTTATGGGCTGATCTATAGTAGTTTCTTTCATAATCAAATCAATAATATATTTAGACGACTCTTTATGATAAATTAAACTTTAATAGATGGAGGGTAAAATATCCAGTTCTATACTGCCAAAATACAGTAACAAACTGTAAATACAGTACAAAATATGCTGGTTTGAAATTAGTTTTTGTACAAATTTGAACTTATATTTTAATATTTTTTTCATTCATGATATCTTTTAGGTGTGCAGAATGTTGAGAGAAAAAGATGTGAGGGTGCATGAGATTGGAATATCTGTATTCTCTCCCTTTACACCAATGTTAGGAGAGAGGGGAGCACCTGATCAGGTATTTTATATTGATTTGTCAGATTAGAACCATCATAATTATAACTTGACTATTTGCTCATTAGGCCTTTGTAGTAAGTACATTATGTTGAGTGGAGTATCTGTAGTTGATTCATTTAAAGAGATATAGTCTACAATTTTTTCATTAACAGTCACTTTTTTTCATGTTCAAATAAAAATATTAAATATCAATTCAAATATAAATAATGCATAGTCAAGTGACCATACAATATATCTCAGAAAGGCAAGTGGAAAGATATTTACAAATCAATTCAATTTAAATTTCCATAATTGCATATAAAAAGGCTGTTTTTGCAACCTACATAAAAAGAAAACAAAAATTGATAAAACAACATTTAGTTCAATACTTTTATTTTTTTTCTATTTAAAATTTTCGTGTGATAGATAGAAAAGATAATGGAAGGAAAGCCCTACTATATAGAGACAAAGTTTGATGGTGAAAGGATGGTGTTACATAAGGATGAAGGGAACTATAAATATTTTACAAGAAGGTTTGTGTTTTGAATTGTTTAAACATTACACTGTATTCAGAAATAGTTCTGCTTTTGTTTTATTTCATGATATGCTTGAGGTATTTAATTTTTTTGGTATTTTAAAATTTTTGCTGAAAATGCTTGTAATACTTTATTGGATTTGTGACTGCGTAAAGTTACTCACAAAACCTTTAAAAACTTTAAAAGTAGAAATTTTAATTAATGCTGAAAAAAATGGCCAGGTGTATTGAGTGTCATGACTCTTGGTTTCAGTTTTTCAACTTAATATGTATGATGAGAATAGGATATATAATTGTACCAAGAAATTCAAATTCTTTATAACAACATCACAAAATATGTTTGAAGTATTAGTCTCTTGTGTATTTCTAAGTTAAAAGTTGCATGTGTTAAAAATATCTAATAAATTATATTTAAAAGTTTAATGTGAACAAAATATCTTAAAATGATATTTAAAGTTAATTCTTCAATTATAAAAATGATAATGACTGAATTCATATTTAGGAAATTTTAGAAATTAAAGCAACATTTATTTTGAAAAATTTTATTTAAACACTTAAAAAAAATGTAATTGTTTAAATAAATATCCAAATATAATTTCAGTAAATTTTTTTAAAAACCTACAAAAATTGCATAGTTCTGTTAGATTTTGTAAAAATTTACAATCTAGATCAGACCAAAAATATTTGTTCATGTGAAAATGTTCATCATTGAAATATCATGTAAAATTTCCATTTAATGACAGTGTTGTTATATTGTGTGGAGGATTTAATTACACAAGCCTAATATTCTTTGATGTCCCTGTTGTAAGATTTTCTGATTTTCTACTTATTGGTTTAAATTGAAGGGGACAAATAATGGCTAACATTACACCTCCTTTTTTTATATTGGAGTCTTTAAAATATTACTAATTTTTGCGTATGCAGAATCTAATCTATTATGTCCACAAGCTTAAAGAAATTTATGACAAGGAATGATACAGTATTTTATATTGCAGTGGTAATGAATACACCAGTACATTTGGAGCTCATGAGTTGGATGGTAACCTCACACCACACATACACAATTGTTTCAAGCCATTTGTCAAGAAATGTATCCTGGATGGAGAAATGATAGGATATGATCCTGTTACGAAAACATTTGGTAATTATCTCAGAACTACTTTACAAGTATTGTCAACCAGTTATAGTGGACTGCTGTGTATTGGTCCAGGTCTACAATAAACAGTTATCTTTTTGCTTGTAAATTTAATTTCTGAGGTTTCAATATATTTTTAAACACAATTTCTGTATGACAATATGCTTTGACAGATTATGAAAGTGTGGTTCTTTAATCAACTTATTGCAGAATTTATTTTTCATGTTTTCATTCACTCTCCTTTGAACCATCTATTTGACATGAATACACTTTAGTCAGACTAAGACAAACTGTCAATGAAAGGCATTACAACATCTGATGGCTTCTACATAAGTAAATCATCATATGAAGGTGCGAAGAACATTGATGGACACCCACATTACTTTATACACCAATTTCAAGTTTGAACGCCATTTAAAGAAATAAAATGTCCTGTAATATATTAACGTCACAACAGAAAAAATTTGACACTCCAATAGATGTATTTTGTATTTAACAGCTACAAAAGCTATGAATACAGATATAAAGAGACAACATAAAGTTTGTACACAAAAAGAGTCATGGTTGTATATATGTATTTCGTATTTAACAGCTACAAAAGCTATGAATACAGATATAAAGAGACAACATAAAGTGTGTACACAATAAGAGTCATAGTTGTATATATTGTCTTAAGATGTATTTCGTATTTGACAGCAACAAAAGCTATGAATACAGATATAAAGAGACAACATAAAGTTTGTACACAAAAAGAGTCATGGTTGTATATATGTATTTCGTATTTAACAGCTACAAAAGCTATGAATACAGATATAAAGAGACAACATAAAGTGTGTACACAATAAGAGTCATGGTTGTATATATGATGTTTAGATGTATTTCGTATTTAACAGATATAAAAGCTATGAATACAGATATAAAGAGACAACATAAAGTGTGTACACAATAAGAGTCATGGTTGTATATATGATGTTTAGATGTATTTCGTATTTAACAGCTACAAAAGCTATGAATACAGATATAAAGAGACAACAACAGGAAGGTCTACAGTCTTGTCTACATGTGTTTGATATTGTATTGTTGAATGATAAAGTCCTCACCAACCAACCTCTAACAGAAAGACTGAAGATACTAAAGACAGTGTTTGAACCTGTAGAAGGCAGAATTTTACTGAGTGAACACAAAGAGGCTAGAACAAAGTATTTCATTTATTTGCCAATTTTTGGCATTAAGTTCTCATATTGAAAAGATATAAATTATCACAAATCTTAAACTTTGCAACAAAGGAATGCATAACAGATACATTTCCAATAATTACCAGTCAGACATACATATGAAAAAAAATGGAGATATGTTATATTTGGCAATGAGACAACTATCCACCAAAGACCAAGGGACAACTAAGGTCACATCTATGCCTTCAATAATGAGCAAAACCCATACCGTATAGTAAGCTATAAAAGACTTAGAGATGGCAAACTGTGAAACAATTCTTAGAGAAAACCAACAGACAGATTTATGTTAAAAACCATAACTGAAAAACATTTATGGCAGACAGCAACGCTTCAGCTTTGGAAGAGGCACAAAAAAGTAGTGAGGTTAATCAAGTTTGTGAGTGCTCAACCCTCCCCTAGCCTAGGACAGTCGTGTAACAGGACAACAAACTAAAAAAAATCCTCCATTGAAAAGGGCTAGTCTCCTCAGGTTTTCACTAAGCACAAACATTACAAAAGACACTAATACCACCTGTAAATTACTCTCCGTTACTAAAAGTTAGTTCAAAGTAAAGTTTCAAATAATAAATACACCATTTTTTCCCAGACAAAATGTTAATTACATAAAAAATGGAGTAGATAAGGTAAAATATTCCTTCTGCAGCACTTGAACATTTGCTGTTTACTAACAGGAAATGATGTATATAAACTTATTGAAGAACAGTCTGTGTGATGTATTTATAGCAAATGATAAGTAAATTGTATCAAAGTATTTAAAAGTGCACCCGCCGATCAAGTTAACTCTGTTTAAATTCACCCATATATGTTTTATAAATACTTTTCAGTCAGGATTGTGCAGATGCACTGAATGATGCTATTGATGGAAGGGAGGAAGGAATTATGGTGAAGAATCCCGAATCTGTTTATCGTCCAAATACAAGGAAAGGAGGATGGTATAAAGTTAAACCAGAATATGTAGGCGGTTTGATGGATGAATTGGATGTATTAGTAGTTGGTGGATTTTTTGGTGTTGGACATAGATCAGGGATGATGTCACATTTTCTGTGTGCTGTAGCTGTACCACCCGAAGAAGGAGAAGAACCAAAAATATTTCATTCATTTTGTAAGGTACGATAACTTTTTTCATTCAATAAAATGGTTAGCTATGATATCACGTCACCAAGTGTTAGCAATGAATTCTATATCAAATGGAAAGTGTACTGTAAACCAACTAATTTTCTTGACTTTCGTGAGTAAAAAAAAAACACAAATATTAATTGTCGCAATAATGTATATTTAAGATATTTTCTAAAAAGTTGTTATGCCCCCTGCCGTAGCGGAGGGGGCATTAAGTTTGTACGTCCGTCCGTACGTCCCAACGTTGGTTTCTGTTCTCTAACATTAGTTTGCCTCAACCAAATGTTTTGAAACTTATACACAATACTTATTACCACAAAACTATTACCACAAAACACAGATCGAGTTTGAATTTACTTAATGCCCCCTCCGCTACGGCAGGGGGCATTAAGTTTGTACGTCCGTCCGTACGTCCCAACGTTGGTTTCTGTTCTCTAACATTAGTTTGCCTCAACCAAATGTTTTGAAACTTATACACAATACTTATTACCACAAAACTATTACCACAAAACACAGATCGAGTTTGAATTTTGGTGGCGTCAATATAACTGTTCTAGAGTTATGCCCTTTACAAATGGAAAAATTGCTGAATTTTTCGTTTCTGTTTTCTAACTTTAGTTTGCCGCAACCAAATATTATGAAACGTATACACAATGCTTATTACCACATAATACAGATCAAGTTCGAAATTGGGTGGCATCACTCTTAAAATTCTTGAGTTATGCCCCTTATTTAACAAAAACTGCTGAATTTTTCGTTTCCAATCTCTAACTTTAGTTTGCCTCAACCAAATGTTATGAAACTTATACACAATGCTTATTACCACATAATACAGATCAAGTATGGAATTGGGTGTCATCTTTTGTACCTTTCTTGAGTTATGTCCCTTTATAAACATAAAAATTGCTGAATTTTTCGTTTCGTTCTCTTACTTTAGTTTGCCTCAACCAAATGTTATGAAACTTATACACAATGCTAATTACCACAAAATACAGATCAAGTTTGAATTTTTGTGGTGTCACTTTTACCGTTCAAGAGTTATGCCTGTTTACAAAGGAAAAATTGCTGAATTTTTTGTTTCTGTTCTCTAACTTAAGTTAGCCTCAACCAAATGTTATGAGACTTATACACAATACTTATTACCACAAAACTCAGATCATGTACAAATTTGGGTAGCGTCACTTTTACTGTTCTTCAGTTATGTCCCTTTATAACTTTATATGATATGCAAGCGGGGGCATCATCTGGGTCCATGGACACATTCCCCATTTTTAGCTCACCTGGCCCGAAGGGCCAAGTGAGCTTTTCTCATCACTTGGTGTCCGTTGTCCGTCGTCGTCGTCGTCCGTCGTCGTTAGCTTTTTACAAAAATCTTCTCCTCTGAAACCACTGGGCCAAATTTAACCAAACTTGGCCACAATCATCATTAGGGTATCTAGTTTAAAAAATGACCCGGCCAACCAACCAAGATGGCCGCCATGGCTAAAAATAGAACATAGGGGTAAAATGTAGATTTTGGCCTATATCTCTGAAACCAAAGCATTTAGAGTAAATCTGATTATCAGGTCAAGATCTATCTGCCCTGAAATTTTCAGACAAATCTGACAACCTGTTGTTGGGTTGCTGGCTTGCTGCCCCTGAATTGGTAATTTTAAGGAAATTTTGCAGTTTTTGGTTATTATCTTGAATATTATTATAGATAGAGATAAACTGTAAACAACAATAATGTTCAGCAAAGTAAGATCTACAAATAAGTTGTCATGACCAAAATTGTCAGTCGACCCCTTTAGGAGTTATTGCCCTTAATAGTCAATTTTTAACAATTTTTTGTAAATTTTTGTAATCTTTTACAAAAATCTTCTTTTCTGAAACTGCTGAGACAAATTTAACCATACTTGGCCATAATCATTATAAGGGTATCTAGTTTAAAAAATTTGTCTGATGACTCTACCTTCTAACCATCATGGCCGACTTGGTTAAAAATAGAACATAGGGGTAAAATGCAGTTTTTGGTTTATATCTCTGAAACTAAAGCATTTAGAGCAAATCTGACAGGTGGCAAAAATGTTCATCAGATATAGATTCATCTGCCCTGAAATTTTCAGAAGAATCCGACAACCCGTTGTTGGGTTGCTGCCCCTGAGTTAGTAATTTTACAAAAATTTTGCATTTTTTTGTTATTATCTTAGATATCATTATAATATCTAATATCTAATACTATTAATTATGATTTTAACCTTATTTTACATGATTTCCAAAGCATCAGTAAATACAGGTGAGCGACACAGGCTCTTGAGAGCCTCTAGTTTTTAATGTTTTAGCTCAGAAACTGAAAGTACCTTATACAAATAGGGTAATCTCGTTAAAACATCATATCCATGGATAGACAACATCAGCAACTCTGAATCAATTATATGATGGTAATATTATTACAGTAGTATAAGTGTTTACCTTTAAATGAGAATTTCTGCTAATAATTAATTTAGATTTGTATAATTGATCAATTAGATTTTTAAATTGTGTACTTGTAGAATCATGCCTTTATACTCTGTAGGTTGGGTCTGGCTACAGCAAGAAAGAGCTGTCAGAATTTAACAATAAGCTAGTTGACCATTGGAAAATATTTGATAAAAAGAATCCTCCAACTAATATAATTTTGGCTTCTGGATTTAAAGAAAAGCCTGATGCATGGATAGAACCTTCTAAGTCTTGTATAGTTCAGGTACATTACATTTATTAGGAAGTTTACCTCAGAAAATCTGTTACGGTTTTGGTATATTCCACATCAGTGATTACAGAAAGGTTAAGCTCTTTAATTATTTGAACCAAGTTTCTTAAAGAGAAACAACTTTGCCATAAATAGGTTTTTAGGATTATTGTGTATTTTATACATGAAAGCAGGAAAATTGTAGAAAAGAGAGTACATTGGGTGTCTCAATGTCTATGGTCTAATGTTATATAGTCCTGTTTTCCTTACATAAATGACAACAGCAATGTAAGATCTATCGCTTGATGAATGATTATTTCCTTGTATACATTGTGAAAGGTATTTCATGTATATCCATCCATATCACTTTCCCTCTATATTTCTACATTTTTTATGTTAAAAAAATCAGAGGCAGCAGAAAAATTAATGATTTAAAAATTCTACATGGGCTTAGATAAATACAGTACAATTGGCACTTTGCCATGTTACCTTTTTGCATCAATTATCTATTTGTCTCCTTTTATAAGTCAGGGCCGGGCATTGGTGGCCAAGTGGTCTAAGTAGTTCAATTACTGTATTGCTAGCCTGTCAACACTAAGGTTGTAAGTTTGAACACCGCAAGTAGTAGGTGTCACTGTGCATTTGACTCCAATCTTAATTCACTTGGATTGTCAGTTTTCCTACCGAAGGTACAGTAGGTGGATTTCGTGACTCCCATGATATAGCCAATAGTGCTGAAAGTGGTGTTAAACACCAATAATCAATCAATCAACCTATTATAAGTCCTTTCAAAACTCTTAAGAGAATATTTTCTTAGGACGGTTTATCATTCTTTAATATTTAAAAATATTGTTTTTCATTGTCAAGTAGTTTTCCTATGTGAAATATTTCAATGTCAAAGTAGTTTTCCCAAATGAAATATCAGCCAAATATAACAGGAAGGTTCCAGGTAAGTCTTTTTATGCTGATTTCCCAAAGAATTTTCCCCAAGGAATAATAAGTTATAAACCAATATGGACCCATTAAATGTAGACAATTATTTTTAAGTAGTCAAAAACAAAATATGACATGAAGTTTTTGGGTTATTTTATTACCAAGTATTGTTACTTAAATACCAAATTTCTCCATTAAGAAAGGAGGAGGGGTAGCTTAGTTCACCTCAGATTCTATGGAAACTTCTTGTAAAATCCTCTAATTATTACTTAATTCATTGAAAAAATATGTTTTCAAGCAGTAGAGATTATCCAGGGATACAATACTATGAATGAATTTGTTCTATATAGTTTTCATACAAGACTAAAATGACAATCATACATAATATAGGGCTATGACCAAATTTCAGATAAAGGCAGCAGAAATTATTGACAGTGAAAGATTTAAGACAGGTTGTACCTTAAGATTTCCACGAGTTGAGAAGTTCCGAGACGATAAACACTGGCGTGAATGTATGACAGTCACTGATATCATAGAATTGAAAGAGGTGAGAAGAATTATAACTGTTATATTTGATACTTGCATCAAACTTAATATTTGTAACACAAAAAAAAAAGTGTTCCATGCATCCATCTTTATATCTATATTTAGCCATATTTTTGTTAGGAAAAAATACAGCATAAAATTTTGATAGATTAACCATTGAAACTTTTATTATTCATCTTTGAATTATAATCATCACATTTATAAGTGTCTACAGTGTAGTAATACATGATTAAATAATTTATTTTTACTTTGCTGCATAATTCTTACAAAAGTGATTGATGTGACAATTTCAGCTTTTCTCTTACTGACCATCTTAATCATAGGAAAATATTCAGGTTTAAAAAATTTAAAGCATAATTATTATGCAGAAAGTGTTTCATTTTCAGAAATCTGGAGGCAAATTAGCTGGTGGACGTGTAGAAATTAATGAAGAAGCTGAACCAGCCAAGAAAAAACGTAAGGTTGTAAGCAGGGTAGTACGTCCCACATTAGCTGATCGATTTAAAGGTGTTGATGCATCGTCTATCACAAAGGTATGGTCAGACTGGTTATTATTTGCATATACAATGAATAAAGTAGTATTGTCAATGATGGATCCAAGATTCTGAAAAGAAGGAGGGGAGCACTTTTTATATTATTGACATTTAAATTTTTAATGGTCCTGTGGCAAGTGGCAAATCACAAATTGGAGTCCTTAATTTAATAGATCATACTGTATTGTGTGAGTATTTTTTTAGCTCATCTGTTAAGTATGTCTTGTCTAATATATATCCACACCATGTCCATTTTCCTTAAATATACAGCCAAGGCTCAGTGTTGAAGGCCATACTTTGACCGATAATTGTTTACTTTTTACACATTGCGACTTGGATGGAAAGTTGTCTCATTGGCACTCATTCCACATCTTCTTATTTCTATGTACAAGTATTCATGATGAATACATACTTTTCTATATTTTGTAATTGTTAAAGTACATAGAATTAATTGCATGGTTTACCTATTTTATGGGATCTTTTGTCTATTATTTTAACGTTTTTTAGGTGTCAGAAATGTTAAAAGGTAAAGAATTCTGTGTTGTGAATGGATCTTCATCTTTTTCTAAATCTGACGCAGAAAAGAAGATCATAGAATATGGTGGTACTATTGTTCAAAATCCAGGTAGATGCAATACCTTTATGACTGATAGAAATTAAACACAATCCAGGTAGATGTAATACCTTTATTATTGATAGCAATTAAACAAAATTCAGGTAGATGTAATACCTGTATTGCTGAAAGAAATTAAACAAAATTCAGGTAGATGTAATACCTTTATTACTGATAGAAATTAAACAGAATCCAGGTAGATGTAATACCTTTATTATTGATAGAAATTAAACAAAATCCAGGTAGATGTAATACCTTTATTACTGATAGAAATTAAACAGAATCCAGGTAGATGTAATACCTTTATTATTGATAGAAATTAAACAAAATCCAGGTAGATGTAATACCTTTATTACTGATAGAAATTAAACAGAATCCAGGTAGATGTAATACCTTTATTACCAATTGAAATTAAACAAAATCCAGGTAGATGTCATACCTTTATTATTGATAGAAATTAAACAAAATCCAGGTAGATGTAATACCTTTTTTGCTGAAAGAAATTAAACAAAATCCAGGTAGATGTAATACCTTTATTACCGATAGAAATTAAACAAAATCCAGGTAAATGTAAAACTTTATAATCGTTTTCATAAAAGTGCGGACAAGACCATTTCTTGGCATGATCAGGTCTCCCATTGACAGGGTTAGATTAGGTGAACGTTCGTCTGTAACACCCACTTATCACGTCGTATTTATTATAGACATTTAAACTGGGGT
Source organism: Mytilus californianus (assembly GCF_021869535.1). Classification (NCBI taxonomy): domain Eukaryota; kingdom Metazoa; phylum Mollusca; class Bivalvia; order Mytilida; family Mytilidae; genus Mytilus; species Mytilus californianus. Next base: position 5,399,216 of record NW_026262581.1, read on the forward strand.
CACCAAAGGTTCTCAATGCCTTAATCAAATAATTCGAAAAACTAGTACAGGAATAACCTTTTAGTTTTGATTAATATTGAATACTTAAACATTCTTTACTTGCCCTTTTGTTATGTTGTGATAAACAATTTATATGATATCGCATATTCTTGTGTAAAATTTTATTTTAGAACGAATGCATTATCAACTTTTGATAGTTGTGCAATTACAAAACATAGACAAAATATACTTTCGTACGGTCTTTTTCGTACTTGCAAGAGATTGGACAATAAAAAGCTATTTGGACCAAGCCTTATGAAATTTGCATTTACTTTACTAAATAGGTAAAATGTAAAGTTTGGTGTATATTGGAAACTGTAACTTTTCTGCTAACTACCATACTTGTGAAAAACCCTTGGTAGCAGAATGATTATGCACCGACTATTTTTCCTTTCTGAGTGTGTGTGTGTGTTTTTTTTTGGGGGAGGGGGGATTGTTTTTTTTTTCTCATACACATACATGAACATTACTTTTTAATCTCAGTGTCATATTTTTTTCGTCCCTAATATGAATGTAAATCAATTCATTTTTTTAAAAAAACGGTCCAACTTACACACACACACAATAATTGACGGCAGTTTATATATCAACTTCGTCCTTTTTAAGATCGCAATGAAAATGTGCATATAATATATGTATCATATTTTTTCTCTTAAGGTATTTTGTGAATTAATCCCATCGACTTAATGTTTTTACAATGAAAATCGAAATGTGTAAATGTATTTTTCGATTATTTAATGATATTAGCTCTGAACATTTATCATTCTCTAAAATGAAACTATTGTGTGTGCGAATATTTCAAAAAATTCCTTTAAAGTTTTGTGAAAAGAGTTTCATTTTATGTATCAAAATGTATAACAAGTGATTATTTAAATCCCCACTGGAAGGCCTCTGACAGACTGAGTGAGCGTAAAATCATTGTTACCGATAGCCGATGACAAACAAGTTAAAGGTAAATGATTCGGTATTATTAACAACAAAAGTACTACAGTGGTCCACATTGTTACGGGAATACAACTATTACTGATAAAAATTAAACAAAATCCAGGTGGATGTAAAACCTTTATTGCAGATAGAAATTAAACAAAATCCAGGTAGATGTAATACCTTTATTTCAGATAGAAATTAAACAAAATCCAGGTAGATGTAATACCTTTATTACCGATAGAAATTAAACAAAATCCAGGTAGATGTAATATCTTTATTTCCAATAGAAATTAAACAAAATCCAGGTAGATGTAATATCTTTATTTCCAATAGAAATTAAACAAAATCCAGGTAGATGTAATACCTTTATTACTGATAGAAATTAAACAAAATCCAGGTAGATGTAATATCTGTATTTTCGATAGAAATTAAACAAAATCCAGGTAGATGTAATACCTTTATTACCGATAGAAATTAAACAAAATCCAGGTAGATGTAATACCTTTATTACTGATAGAAATTAAACAAAATCCAGGTAGATGTAATACCTTTATTATTGATAGAAATAAAACAAAATCCAAGTAGATGTAATACCATTATTACCAATAGAAATTAAACAAATTCTAGGTAGATGTAATACCTTTATTACCAATAGAAATTAAACAAAATCCAGGTAGATGTTATACATTTATTACCGATAGAAATTAAACAGAATCCAGGTAGATGTAATACCTTTATTACTGATAGAAATTAAACAAAATCCAGGTAGATGTAATACCTTTATTACCGATAGAAATTAAACAAAATCCAGGTACAAGTAATACCTTTATTATTGATAGAAATTAAACAAAATCCAGGTAGATGTAATACCTTTATTACTACCTTTATTATTGATAGAAATTAAACAAAATCCAGGTAGATGTAATACCTTTATTACTGATAGAAATTAAACAAATTCCAGGTAGATGTAATACCTTTATAACTGATAGAAATTAAACAAATTCCAGGTAGATGTAATACCTTTATCATTGATAGAAATTAAACAAAATCCAGGTAGATGTAATACCTTTATTACTGATAGAAATTAAACAAAATCCAGGTAGATGTCATACCTTTATTACCAATAGAAATTAAACAAAATCAAGGTACAAGTAATACCTTTATTACTGATAGAAATTAAACAAATTCCAGGTAGATGTAATACCTTTATCATTGATAGAAATTAAACAAAATCCAGGTAGATGTAATACCTTTATTACTGATAGAAATTAAACAGAATCCAGGTGGATGTAATACCTTTATTACTGATAGAAATTAAACAAAATAATCCAGATCTTTACAATAATCAACCAATAATCAACCAATAACATAATTTTTTTCTTCTTTTATGACTTAGTATCTCAGTTTCATTTGATTTTTATAATTTTGAATATTTTCCTTAGATTAAGATTGTTAGCTGATAAATAGCTTTTTCAGTGTCTGCAAAAAGGTAAGCAAATATTATATGTAATGATAAAAAAACAAGATTAAAAATTATCATGAGATTTTTGAGATTAATTACTTTCTTTTTACAGGTTCATCCACATTTTGTGTTTTAGCAGAAAAGGTTGCTTTAAGAGTAACCAATCTAATTAAACGTGATATGTATGACATTGTAAAGCTTGAATGGTTTCACAGATGTATTGAAGGTAGCACATGGGTTCCATGGTAAGTGTTATAGGTACAACCCTTAATACAGTCAATAAACTAATTAGTAATAAATTTATTACTATTTACTGATAACATAGAATTGAAAGAAGTGAGAAGATGTTTTTATTATGGTGATATCTTATATTATATACCATTATATGTCCTATGAGAATCATTAAGAAAAATCAAGTTTTGTATCTATATAAATGGTCCCATTTCAATATCTTGTAATTGGTTGAAGCGTGTAATTTCTTACAAAGAATTGATGTGTTCTTTTTTGTGTGTGACATATATATATATACAGTTAGACCTGTTTTCATTTAAGAAGTAATGCTAACTAGGCATCTAAGATAATGAGACCTCCAAGAGCGTAAATTGTCGAAAAGTAAATATCTTTGTATTTATAATTTATAATGCTAAATCCATCCATGAATGAGTGAAGCGAGAGGGGGTCTGGTGGCCTTTCCCTGAAATTTCTCAATGTGTACGTTTTTTTTTCGTAAGGATTAGACCAAATAAGCTATATCATTTTATTTTACATACAGGTATATTGAAGATGTTCTTTTCTGATTGGGTTCCAGTAATAGTCATTTTTAGACATATAAGCCCCAATTTGACTACAGCGGTTATCTCAATACCTGAGTCTATTACAAATGGGATGATTTCAATTTTGAAATTATGAATTTTCCACACCTTAGTAGAAGTTTACCAACTTCATCTGCATATGGATTATGCAGTTCTCAACTCATACGATATTCAGGAACTTGCACCTGCTACTCAGAATTTGTAAAATATCATCAGTGTCTGAGAAAATAAATTAAGCAGCTAGGCTTTAGTGAAAGAACGTCTCGTTCCTTTTTCTCAAAAAGTTCATCAGAAAGTACCAAGACAGAATAGATAAATATTCTTTCTTCACAAATAATAAAAGATTGTCTATTTATAGATTCTAGGTGCTGACTCTGTGTAGGATTTTATCTACTTTACAGTTTTACGTTTATTTGTCTTTGTACTGTTATGTTCCACTTGGTCGTATAAATCTTGACATGGTTTGGTATATGTGCATCAAGCTTTCATGTTTTTGGCTTTTATGCTATTGGGTCCAGAGATGCGATTTGGACACATGAGGTTTTCATTTTGTATACCCTTGTATTTATATTTTACTTATTTTTTATTTTATCGGGAAAGAATAAAAAATAGGCAGAACCACATTATTAACCTACATACAAGTGTGCTCTTGTGAATATTCATCTGAAAGCTTTCAAAATGATATTGATCATACTGAGCAGCACTGACAGACAAGTGTAAATCAGGGTTGCCACGCTTTTCCAAGAAAACAGGAAAAAGCAAGGAATTTTATTTGAGGTACTCTTTGCCAAAAAATAAAAAAAAACTGGGGAAAATCCTTGAAAGTTAAAATCTGGAAGTTTAAAAACAAATTGAATTACCTCCAATGTGCTCGTTGATTCGTCCCTCGAAAATTTGTACCCCTATGTTAAACAGGTACTCATGAGCTCATTATGTGGGACAATATGAATGGGGCAACTTGAAAAGTGAATCCTGATCTCCATTACGCTTGATGCAAATGGTCTTGAAATGTTTTGCAATGTTATTATCAAGCTCAATTTCAACGTCGATGCAAGAAGAGCTATCCTTGAAAACTACTGATAATCCTGAAAAAACTCTGTAAAAACCCTTGAATTTCATGTCTGAAAAAAGTGGCAACCCTGGTAAATGTATAATCTCCTTCCAAGTTTTGAAAAAAAGTGGTAACCCTGGTAAATGTACAATCTCCTTCCAAGTTTTTAGACAAGGCATTAATATAGTTTTCTAAATATTAAGAACAATACTGTATTTCAGGTCACCAGGAGATATGATTCACACGTCACCAAAAACACAAAAGTCCTTCCAAGTAGATTATGATCAGTTTGGAGACAGTTTTACAGAGGATACTACAGCAGAACAACTCAAGAATGTATTTGAAAGAGTGAACCAGGTTATAAATCAATATACATAAGAACTGTATTCAGTAGAATTATCATTTTTGTCTTGAGTCTATACAGATTAAGGAGAAATAGTTCTTAGCTGTATTGAAAGATTAACGTCCAGTTGTTACCATATTTTGTTTATGATGACAAAATTACAAAACTTAGTCACAGGACTTAAAATTTGCAAATAAAGCATTGCATAATCACTATAACAAAGCAAATACTTTGTTCTTTTTTAGCTCGCCTAGCTGAAAGGCCAAGTGAGCTTTTTTGATCACTTGGCGTCCGTCGTCCTTCGTCGTCATCGTTAACTTGAACAAAAATCTTCTTCTCTGAAACTACTGGGCCAAATTTTACCAAACTTGGCCACAATCATTATTGGGATATCTAGTTAAAAAAATGTGTCCAATGACCCTGCCTGCCAACCAAGATGGCCGACATGGCTAAAAATAAAACAATAGGGTAACTGCAAGTTGTGTCTATTATCTTGAAAACCGCAATGAATAGAGAAAATCTGACAGGGACAGATTGTTCAGAATGTTGAGATCTACCTGCATTTATTTACTTCAAAATTGTCAGATGACTATTTATAGGAGTTATTACCCTTAAATGTCAAATTTTACCAATTTTTTTAATTTTTATACGACCGCAAAAAAATTTTTGTGGTCGTATATTGGTATGACGTTGGCGTCGTCGTCGTCGTCGTCCGAAGACACATTAGTTTTCGCACTCTAACTTTAGTTTAAGTGAATGGATCTCAATGAAATTTTACCATAAGGTTCAATACCACAAAAGGAAGGTTGGGATTGATTTTGGGGGTTATGGTACTAACAGTTAAGAAATTAGGGGCCAAAAGGGGCCAAAAATAAGCATTTTTGTAACTTCCAGACATAACTTGTGTGTAAGTGTATGGATCTCTCTAACATTGTACCACAAGGTTCCATATCACAAAGGGAATGCTGGGATTGATTTTGGGGGTAATTGCCTCCAAATTTTAGGAATTAGGGGCCAAAAAGGGGCAAAAAACAAGCATTTTTCTAGTTTCATGACAATAACTTGTTTGTAAGTGTATGGATCTTTATGAAATTGTACTACAAGGTTCCTTATCACAAAGGGAATACTGGGATTGATTTTTGGGGTAATTTCCTCCAAATTTTAGGAATTAGGGGCCAAAAAGGGGAAAAAAACAAGCATTTTTCTAGTTTCATGACAATAACTTGTTTGTAAGTGTATGGATCTTTATGAAATTTTACTACAAGGTTCCATATCACAAAGGGAAGGCTGGGATTGATTTTGGGGGTTTTTCCTCAAAATTTTAGTAATTAGGGGCCATAAAAGGGCAAAAAAAACATGCATTTTTCTAGTTTCAGGACAATAACTTGTGTGTAAGTGTATGGATCTTTATGAAATTGTACTGCAAGGTTCCATATCATAAAGGGAAAGCTGGAATTGAGTTTCGGGGTAATTGCCCTAAACGTTTAGGAATTTGGGGCCAAAAAGGGGCCAAAAAACAAGCATTTTTCTAGTTTCCAGACAATAACTTGTGTTCAAGTGTATGAATTTCTCTGAAATTGTACTGCAAGGTACCATACCACAAAGGGAAAGCTGGGATTGAGTTTGGGGGTGATGAATCATAAGGGGGTTCAAAAAATTGGGGGGGGGGATTTTTTTTTTCCTTTTTTTTCTTTAACATTTTCCATTTTAAATTGGTTATTTCTGATTTATATATAAAAGCAAATAATAATGATATGGTTTGAATAGGCATACATGTGAACCTCCCGACGGGAGTACAATAATCCCGTTTTCAGGGGTCTCCTCCCGACCTCCCGTTGAAGAGGAAAAAATCCCGTGTATGAAATTTTTCATGAATGAAAAATTTCTGCCCAACATATCATCTCAGGCATCTGGTGTAACTGACATTACCTGAAGTTATATTTTACCTCTAAATCAATTAACATGCATAATTATATGGCTTCACTTGTCAGCTTGGGTGTCAAACATACTGGTAATCAACGATTTTTACCTCAGGCTAACTGCCGTTGTGTAACAAAAACTGTGTATTTATTGGGTTACTTCCCTTGATTTATCCTGTTTTAAGTTACTTTCCTTTTAATAATGAAAATTTTTAAAAGAATATAAATAAAATATAAATTGAACAAATAATCATAAAAGGATGGTTATTAAATGATTTTAAATGTCTTAGGACAAATAAAAAAATAATAATTTGAAAATTATTTGAGGATTCTATACATTTTGTACTTCCTTTCAAGGCTTAAATTGAAATTTATATAATAACTAATGACCCTAATTTTACAGTTAGAATGAATTTCTGAGTTTGCAAATAAAAACTATTTGCAAGAGAAAAAAAAAAAAAATAAAAACTATTTGCAGATAGCTAAACAAATGTTCTGGTTGCAATGATTGTTTTATAGAATATGAAGTAAAAAATTTAAAGAACATACTGAAAAAAAACAATGTTAGATTGAACATGTAGAATATAAAGATGGAGAAACTTTATAAGTACAAGGGTACTATAAACATAATAAATTGGATGGAAAGTTGAAGAAAACACACTTTAAAAGACCATTTTTACAGCACACGGTTACATTTACAACAAAATTAATGTCGATTAAAAACCTCCTGATCTGAGTCCTAATCTCCTGACCAAAATTTCCAAATCTCCTGATCTGAGTTTCACAGTCCATCACATGTATGAATAGGTAAATTGAAAATTTTTAAGTTCTTAGACCACTTTCATTCTGTGATAGAAACCTATGCTGTGTCAAATATTTAATTACAATCCAAATTCAGTGCTGTATCAAGCTTGAATGTTGTGTCCATACTTGCCCCAACTGTTCAGGGTTCGACCTCTGCGGTCGTATCAAGCTGCACCCCAGCGGAGCATTTTATTGCTTATTAGTAGGAAAATTATAATAGATAGAGAGAAACTTCATTTAGTAAAAATGATCAGCAAGACAAGCTCTACAAGAAAGTCAAACATGGCTGAAATCATCATCTGTTCTGCCAACTTTAACAAAATTAATAGAGAGACATGTATCTAAACATCTGTATGATTATTTGACTAAGTTTCAAATTTTACACCCTTCCCAGTCTGGTTTTAGACCTAACCATTCGTGTCAAACTGACCTCATCAATATCATTGATAAATTGCTACAAGAAATAAATAATGGAAATATCAATTTGGCACTTCTCCTGGATTTTTAAAAAGCTTTTGATGTTGTTGATCATGAAATTGTATGTAAAAAACTTCAAATTTATGGCTTTCATGATAATAATGTTGATTTTTTAAAATTATATTTGAAAGAAAGAACACAGCAAGTCCATATAAGTAATTAATATTCTGACATAAAAATTATAAATGTTGGTGTTCCACAGGGCTCAATCCTTGGTCCCATTTTGTTTGTTTTATACATAAATGACCTTCCATTATATATCAAAAACTGCCATACAGACTTGTATGCTGATGACACAACTATGCATACATCAGGAAAGAGTATTGCTGATATGCAATTAAAAGTACAAGATGATCTCCAATGTGTTGAAAAATGGTGTCATGAAAATAACATGTTCAAAAATTCGGATATAACGAAATGTATGGTTATAGGTACTAGACAAAGGCTGTGTTTCCATTATGTACAACCAGTTCTAACTATTAAGAATAATATTCTTCAAAAATCATCAGTTGAAAAACTTTTAGGTGTTAGAATTGACCGATCTGTCATGGACAGGCCATGTTAATTTCTTATGTTCATCAATATCATCTAGACTTCATTTACTCTCTAAGATCAAAAAATTTTTAAATATTGATTCAAGAAAATTATTTTATAATGGTTATATTCTCCCACTGATAGATTATTGTTGTATTATTTGGAGTGGTTGTGCTAAAAATGAGCTAGTAAGAATAATGAAAAGAAAAGAAAGAAAAGGGCAGCAAGACAAATTTTAGATGCTGATCCACTTTCAGCATTAGCACCTCTGTTTAAAGACCAAACAGCCTATTGTTTATGCGCATCAACTAATGCAACTTGGTTGTGACATAAAAGCTCTATGACGTTGTTTCTAGCCATGAAAAAAACGTCAAATTATAACGTCCTATTTCGCGTTTTTCACGCCTCCATTCTAATAAAAATAATAAAATATAAATTTTGCACTCGGCTTTTTGCATTTGCGCCGATCTGCATTTCACTTTTTTTCTTTCACTTGCGCCGATTTTGTCTTTCATTTGCGCTGATTGTGTACAGGTAAATTATAGGTGAAAGTTAATTTTTTTATTTATCATGTAAACCTCTTCCGTTAGCCAGTTGTACATATGTCATGAATTGTCAATTATAACAGATGTATATAACTGTTGTTCCCTGCCCACAAAGGGGAGGTAGAAGTAGAATTTCGAGCAGGATAAGTCAATTTAAAAGATATTTGTGCACTCTGTTTACATCCATTAAAACGACGGAGTAAAATTCTATTTGCAGCATTTTAAAGCACCACAATAAAATCCATAAAAACGTAATACAATGAATCATTATCTGTTCTTGCCGAGTATTTATACGCTACACATCTGATATATTCCTTTCTTGTCATTTCATCTTTTCTATACTTTTTGTACTTGTCAACAACGAAGTCCATCTTTTCTTTCTAGTGTCAAAACGAAGTTCTCGAACAATATGACCAAAATTATCTTAAACATAAGGAAACACTGTTTATATCCATATATTACAATGTACCAATATACATTCTAGGTTTACTACCTGTATATGTATTTATTCGAATAGCAAATATTATATATAATAATATCAGGGCTAGTGATAAAAAAATAAAATAGGCACTAATGAAAGAATCAAATCGGCGCAAATTAAAGATCGAAATTTTTTTTAAATTGGCGCAAATCCCATTCGCCCGTGTAACTTTAATGACTTACTCTTAGAATTTGAATTTATGTGATTTTCAAAATCGAGTTTTCAGAAGGAAATTTCTCACTTTCAAAAAACTACAATGACCGGAAAGATTGAAAACAAATTTCGATTTTCAATGCCGGCAATCTATACATACAACCTTGTCTTTGTTTTAATTTCCAAAATGAGCAATATAGATTCATAATATTTCATCCTGTTTTGGGAAATACTTTATAGTTTTCAACGGAAAATTATTTCTTAGATTCTAAATTAATTTATGAATTAAAAACTTATTTGTATTTTATATTTAATGTCTCGTTTATTCATAACACGTGAGGTAGTAATAACGGGGATCGTATTTTATGATAGGTTAAATGGATGTAAAACGTTTTAGAATCAGAAACTTTAATTCATATATTATACCTATAACTTTAATTTCCTTATATTTTGAAAAATTCAGAAGTAATGAATCCACAAACTAGATGGAATAATTTGTAAACGCTCGTCTTAGTCGGGACATATAATGGTTATAAAGAAGTCCGTCCGTGCTTATGTCTGTGTGTCTGTCAACAGTGGCGTAGGAGTGCGCTAGGACAAACTTCTGAAATTGACGCAACAAAAAAACCCACACATCTTGTCTAATATAGTCAAATAGTCTGTAAGTTAGGCAGTGTCATCTTTTATTTCTCTTTTTATTTTCAATGATTTTGCTAATGAAAGGGAGAGGACAAAAACAGACTTTTCTTTCTAAAGCGCGTAACAGGTTATTTCGAAAACAATTTTTCATTCCGATGGATGGTGTTTCTGAAGGTTAATTTTGTGCGGCAACAACATGTAATCTCTTGTATTACCGGATAATAATGTAGGTGAATATAGTTGTTATTCTTAAAAATTTAAATGTGGGTTTCAAACGTCCAATTTGCGATTTTTGTCAAATAGTGTGCCAGCAAGGAAAACTTGTTTTATGACGTCAGATTCAATGTTCTGAAAAAAGACAACTCTTTTCTTCAAAACGAACGAAAAAAAAACATGAAATTTACTCATAACTTTTTTGAAAGGTCGGTGACATATACTTTTTTTTGCTTTATTTTGAAGAGCACACATGGCACTTTCCTTCTTGAAATTTTTATAAAGAAATCACTGGTAGATATTTTTTAATACTGGAAACGTTTTTCATTCTTACGTTTTATTTTTGGCGGGAATGAAATAAATCATATTTTTTAAGATCAAAACAATAAGAGTCTTAAACTCTTGAACCTGTATTTGATAGACACAAATCTACTGTTTAACGTGAAACAAGAATTATGCTTGTAGGTTTGATATAATGGGATCTTTTGAGAGTTTAAATAACAAGCAAATATCACGTTAATATTCGGGAAAACACGAAACTGAGGTTGCTATAGTGACAAAACTAAGTCGGTGACCCCCAATTTTTTTCATCATATTTTGTTCCTCAAATCATGAAATACCTTCACATAAAATTTTAAGGAAAAATCACTGGTAGAACTGAATAGGCTGTTTGGTCTTTAAACAGCTTGGGTGGATGACAGTAGAAAACAGAATCTCATACCATAAATCTGTTGTGATGCATAAATGCATTAAGAATGAAGCCCCTGTATATTTAACTGAAAAATTTATGGAAATGCCAGAATACGTCTTCCAAAAAATTGCAAGTTCCAAAAGCCAAAACAGAGCTGTATAAGAAATCTTTTATTTATTCAGGATCTATTTTATGGAATAACTTACCAATATCCCTGAAAGAATCGACCTCAAGTACAAGCTCATTCAAAAAAGATTTAAAAAATTACTTGTTGGAACATTTAGAAGCTGTGTAATTTTATATGCATACTGGTAATAATTTTTCACACACTAACCTAAACTTTAAATATTGTTGAGGTAATTTGAATGATGCCAATACTATATGAATTCATCATTTTTACCGGTTTTGAAAATTGCATATTTCATAACAATTTCTTATATGATTTTTCTTATGTGTGTGTTTGTTTCATTATTTTGTAATTTTCTGTTTGTTATATTTCAATGTATTTTATGAGGGCCTCAGGAAAGATTAGTTTTATGGCTAACTGTGTAACCCTCTTTAAAAAAAGAATTATTATTATTATTATTATTATTATTATTATTATGAATCCTTATTGGAGTTATTTCACTTTAATGATGATTTTTAACAAATTATTACATTTTTGCCTAATATCTTACAAAAATCTTCTTCTCTGAATCTACTGGGCCAAATTTTACCAAACTTGGCCACAATCATTATTGGGGTTTACCTTTTAAAAAAACGTGTCTGATGACCCCGCCTGCCAACCAAGAAGGCAGAAAAAGAAGAGTAGACTGCAAGTTTTGTCTATTACCTTGGAAATCGCTATGTATAGAGAAAATTTAACACGGTGAGAAATGTTGAGATCTACCTGCTGTGCATTTATGTCAAAACTGTCAGACGACTTCTTATAGGAGTTATTGCCCTTAAATGTTAAATTTTATCAATTTTTTTTTCGTTTTTGTCTATTATTTTGAAAATTATAATAGTTTTAAAGAAACTTCTATTAGGAAAATGATAAGCAATACAAGATCTGCAAATAAGTTAAATGTGGCTGAAATCATCAGATGACTCCTTATTGAAGTTATTGCTCTTTAATGACGATTTTTACCAATTTTTGGGGTTTTTGTTAGTATCATAAATAAACTGTAATAGATAGATAGAAACTTTAAAATGAAAAACAATCAGCAGGACAAGATCTACAAATAAGTCAACATGATAAAAATTATCAGTCAACTCCTTATTGAAGTTATTGCCCTTTCATGATGATTTTTACAACAAAGTAGCCATTGTTGAAGATGCAGGTGAGCGACACCTGCTCTTTTCAGCCTCTAGTTTAAAGAAACAATAGAAAAAACATTATTCTTTTGTCTGAGCTTTTGTCTAAATGTGTACTGCATTTAGAATTTTGCAGGAGAAATCAGAAACTTTCTACAAGCTAAAACAGGTTTTCTGAAAAATTTATGGCAATTTTTTAATAATTTGAGAGATTTCATTATTTAAGAGTAGGGTTACATTTACTTTTTGTCTATTAAAATTCAAACTGAACAATGCAAATTGTATTTGTCTTCCTTTTATGTTTTACTCAAATATATTAGTATGAGTAAGATGTAAGAACATGCATGTTTCACTTCATAATAACTATACATGTTTGTAGGATGATATAGATGAAGTCAATGAAACTGATATTGCAGAACTAGAACAGAAATATTTTCCTGATGAGTCTCCATATGGACTGTTCAGAACTTGCAGGTTTGTAAATATTATTCAGGTTATGTAAACATGGATAATAAACTTCTTTTAACCTGCATCACCAATGGTGAAAGCAGGTCTAATAACTGGTTGACTCTGTCTGTCATTCCATCATTCTGTTTGTCCATCCTAAAGACCTTGGGATAAAAACTTTTGTCAAAGTTTTCTTGGCTTCTATGAAAGGGAATGGTCCGGAGCAATTATACACCATGATGCAGGGTCAGACCCAGTATTGGTATTGTTTCAATAGCTGTAAACAGTTGAAACACACAGATTAATCAAGCACATTCAGACTGATCTTCAATACAGTGTAATCTTAGAGTAAACTGAAATGATATTCATTGAAAAAAATAACACATTTTGAAACAGCTGCCAGCAGTTTGCACATCAAAATTTATCTAGCAGTATGATTACATTTACAATTATAACACATTTTTCAGATTTTATATTGATAAATATTTGGTGATTGATGATACCACAACTCACATTAAGGATTCCAGTTTAGATCTTTTAGAATTAGAACTACGTTTCTTTGGAGGGATAACAACAGATGAACTAGATGATGAAGTGTCACATGTGTTGGTAGATAAGAAGTAGGTGTAGATACTCATTCTTTTTAAGCAGGAATAAATATTAAGGTTAATTAATCTGTTGAAACAAATTTAGTGTCTAAGGAGTCAGAAAAAAATAAGTAGATGAATTAGATTAAATTGATATTAATTCATAGATATTTTTTGGTCTGTGAAAACTTGACAAGAATTTAATGGCAGCATAGAATGTTTGGCTTATGAAAATATTTAGCAGAAAAGTGCAATTGCTCCCTTGATTCCCTGCCAACCTTAGTTGCACTGCCTATTCATGCATTTATTGATGAACAAAAATACAAATTAACACATATCATTTGCATCAAATTTCATATCATATCATGAAATGAAGACAACTGCCAAATTTTCCTTAATTTTAAGTGCTATAAAATGTTCATGCCCCCGTGCGGCAGAGGAGGCTTTAAGTGTTACCCCTGTCCATCGGTATGTGATAAGATGAGATTCCATTCTCCAACTAAGTTTGCCTCAACCAAATGTGAATCTTGTACACAATGCTTATTACCACAAAACACACATCAAGTTCGAATTTGGGTTGCGTCACATTTACTGTTCTTGAGTTATGTCCCTTTATAACATTATATGCAAGTGGAGGCATCATCTGTATCCCATGAACACATTCTCCATTTATTTGCTTTAAGGGAATGTTTTAGTAAAATTAGATTACTGTAATATTCAGTTTGATTATCTCCCCCTGAATATGATAAATTTTGTGCAATTATCTCCCCTAGCTTAATCACATACTGATCATATTCATATACATTTCTTCTAAAATAAAGATGTTGTTTGAAAATAAAAATAAAACATGATGCTGACAAATTAAACGAGCAACAAATAAATGTGATAGTTCCAATAAATACTTGGTGTAATAGAGTTAGTCCATTTCAAATACAAGCGTTGACAATGAAATTTGTTTTATTAGCAATTTCTCAAAAACCCCTGCAGGTGTTAACATTTAGCTAAGAAATAATAAAAATGCATACAAATTTGAGAAAATTATTTTTGTGATTTTATGTTTTCAGAGATTTGTCAAGAGTACCAGAGATGAAAAGAGAAAGGCGCAATAGAAGAACAAAATTTCATATTGTAACACAAGAATGGATAAAAGAATGTGTGGAGGAAGGAGAATTATCTTCAGAGAGACAATTTGAACCAACTTAATCAAACTACTTATATTTATTTCTACTTTTCAAATTTCTGTTAATTCTTTAGTAGGAAAATTAAGAAATGCTTTAAAAAGAGAAAATCATCAGTGCTGTCCTTTAAAGATTAAAATCTACATTAAAAATCTAAAAGTATGACATTATTTATGTGTGTAAATAATGTATCTGTTTTCTCCTCAGTTAAAAATTTGTTTACTTCTTAAGTGAATTTAAAAATGTGATGTAGCAGAAAGCATGTGAGAGGTTGATGTATTATAAACTTGGTTGTTGTTTTGTCACTTAAAACATGAAATCTATTTAAAATGTTTTAATATTTGATTTTTACCTTTATGACAACTTTTTATAAGACCGCAAATTTTTTGCGTTCATATAATGTTATCATGTTGTCTGCCTTGTCGTTGTCCCAAGACATTTGGTTTACAGACAATAACTTGAGTATAAGTGTATGGATCTCTATGAAATTGTACCACAACATTTCATACCACAACAGGAAGGTGGGGATTGATTTTGGAGGTTATTATTTTAACTGTTTAGGAATTAGGGGCAAAAAAGGGGCCAAAAACAAGCATTTTTTCTTGTTTCAGGACAATAACTTGTGTATAAGTGTATGGATATCTATGAAATTGTACCACAAGGTTCCATACCTCAAAAGACAAGTTGGGATTGATTTTGGGGGTTATGGCCCAAACCGTTTAGAATTAAGGGCCAAAAAAAACTATGATTTTCATGTTTCCGGTCAATAACTTGAGTATAATCTATGGATCTCTATGAAATTGTACCACAAGGTTCTTAACCAAAAAGAAAGGTTGGGAATGATTTTAGGGGTTATGGCCCTTACTGTTTGGGACAAAGGGGCCAAAAACATTACTTTTTTAATACTTTGTATAAATGGCTTATTTCTTGAGCAATATCAATGAGGTTTAATTCAAAGTCTTGAATTTTAAAGGTTCTTTATTATGCTGAATCTAACTGTACATTTAGATTTTGACCTCATTTTTTAATTGGTCCACATTGAGGTCCAAAGGGTCCAAAATTAAACTTAGTTTAATTTAAACAAAAATTGAATTCTTGAGGTTCTTTGATATGCTGAATCCAACTGTGTAAGTTAGATTTTTATACGACCGCAAACAAATTTTGTGGTCGTATATTGGTATGACCTTGGCGTCGGTGTCATCTGGTCGTCGTCGTAGTCGTCGTCGTCCGAAGACCCATTGGTTTTCGCACTCTAACTTTAGTTTAAGTGAATGGATCTCTATGAAATTTTACCATAAGGTTTAATACCACAAAAGGAAGGTTGGGATTGATTTTGGGGGTTATGGTACCAACAGTTAAGGAATTAGGGGCCAAAAAGGGGCCAAAAATAAGCATTTTTGTAACTTCCAGACATAACTTGTGTGTTAGTGTATGGATCTCTCTGACGTTGTACCACAAGGTTCCATATCACAAAGGGAATGCTTGGATTGATTTTGGGGGTATTTGCCTCAAAATTTTAGGAATTAGGGGCTAAAAAAGGGGCAAAAAACAAGCATTTTTCTAGTTTCAAGACAATAATTTGTGTGTAAGTCTATGGATCTTTCTGAAATTGTACTTTAAGGTTCCATATCACAAAGGGAAAACTGGAATTGAGTTTGGGGGTAATTGCCCTAAACGTTTAGGAATTAGGGGCCAAAAAGAAGCATTTTTCTAGTTTCCAGACAATAACTTGTGTTCAAGTGTATGGATCTCTATGAAATTGTGCTGCAAGGTACCATACCACAAAGGGAAGGCTGGGATTGAGTTTGGGGATGATGAATCATAAGGGGGTTCAAAAAATTTGGGGGGGGGGGGGGATTTTTTTTCATTTTTTTTTTCTTTAAAATTTTCCATTTTAAATTGGTTATTTCTGATTTATATATAAAAGCAAATAATAATGATATGGTTTGAATAGGTAAATTAAAATTTTTTAGGTTCTTAGAGCACATTCATTCTGTGTCAGAAACCTATGCTGTGTCAAATATTTAATCACAATCCAAATTCAGTGCTGTATCAAGCTTGAATGTTGTGTCCATACTTGCCCCAACTGTTCAGGTTTCGACCTCTGCGGTCATATCAAGCTGCACCCAGCAGAGCATTTTATTGATTTTGGTCCTGGTTTTCAAATTGGTCCAAAGGGTCCAAAATTAAACTTAGTTTAATTTAATGAAAATTGAATTCAAGGGGGTTTTGATATGCTGAATCTAAACATGTATTTAGATTTTTGATTTTGGGCCCAGTTTTCAAGTTGGTCGAAGTCAGGGTCCAAAAATTAAACTTTGTTTGATTTCAACAAAAATTTAATTGATCGGGTTCTTTGATATGCTGAATCCAACTGTGTGTTTAGATTTTGGATTTTTGGCCCCATTATCAAATTGGTCCACTTTGACATCCAACGGGTCCAAAATTAAAGTTTTGTTTGATTTACTCAAAAATTGAATTCTTGGGGTTCTTTGATATGCTGAATCTAACCATGTATTAATATTTTGAATATTGGACCATAAAAGGTATATGTCCCATTTAAAAATTTTATTTTCTAAGACCACATTCATTCTGTGGCAGATACCTATGCTATGTCAAATATTTAAATCACAATCCAAATTCAGAGATGCATTGCACAATTAATAGAAATTGAAAGTAGATTCATAGTTAAAAATAGATATAGCATCATCATATTCTAATCTAAGAAATTATGTATCAATATAGTTTGAAATTTATTGTTCATTGTTAGATATTTTGAAAAATAATTAGAGGTATGATTTATAGATTTTTAAAGACATAGTATTAATGATGAATTATTTTTTGGAAATTGTTTTTTTCATTTTTTTTGTAAATTTTTTGAAGAACTTCGTGATAGGTTTGATTTAGTATAAATTAGTTTTCAGAATGCTATATATATATATTTTATGAAGTGAAGCTCTTTTAAAATTAGCTAATATTGTCCATTTATAAATAAATAAATTGAATTCTTGGTGTACTTGGATATCAGGGTCCATTAATGAATAAATGAATTGAATTCTTGGTGTACTTGGATATGCTGAATCTAACCGTGTATTTAGATTTTGGATATTGGACCATAATAGGTAAAATCCAATTTCAAATTTTTCAGTTCTTTTACCACATTCTTTCTGTGACAGAAACCTATGCTGTGTCAAATATTTAAACACAATCCAAATTCAGAGCTGTATCAAGCTTGAATGTAGTGTCCCAACTGTTCAGGGTTCGACCTCTGGGGTCGTATCTAGCTGCACCCAGCAAAGCATTTTATTTAAGATATCGTTTTGATTGATATACCAGTATATAGTTTACCTTAGATTATATGGTTTACCATACCAAATAAAATTACTGTCATGAATTTATATGAATGTAAAGAATGTAGCTTTACACCAATATGCCAGCAAACAATTATAAAAAAAACTTGTACATGGCTGTAAGCTATATAGTTACCGAATAACTCACTGTTCGAGTTCAGCAACACATCTTAGAGAGTCTACTAAAATATACCAGTAAAAGGTTTCATTGGGCATTTTAAACCTTTAAATGTAGTTTTTCTGCACTAGGTAAAAATACAAATGAACTTTTTTTTTTACAATTACAATGCCTACACTATTTCATCACATGATTCATACTTAAAATTATGGCATCTCACTTGAGTTGTTGATTCCTGTCTTTCAGGGAAGGGAAGTAGTTGTGAAGTTTGTTAATGAATGCATAAAGGAGATAACTCTCATGGTTTAAAAAAAATGGGTATTACTTCCCTTTATTTCAGGATCAAAGGAAATACTTACTTAAAAGTATATTAAACAATTGTTGTTTGAGTTAAATAATTGATGAAAGATTGGTACTTGCATTTCAAATTGTTTTGTCATATGTATGTCTTTATTTTAATTGAATATTCTTAGGACACAATGCAACGATACTTTATATGCGTAAGTTACATTTGCATGATAGCCCATAATGCATTTGTAAAGGGAATTTACTATTGAAGCATTGTCTTTTTGTATTAAACCTGCGACTATTATACAAACGGGATTAGAATATATTATGTCCCAGATTAAACCAACTGTCTTATCTGAATGTTTTTTAAGCAGTTAGTATATTTCATTATTAATAACTACAGGTACTATTATTCAAAGTGATGGAGATATGAAGTAAATTGACAACTATAGAGGATTGAACAAAATGACAAAAATAATTAAAATATTCCAACAATTATGACAGAAAACCATTATACATGGCAAAATTTGCAGAGATCAATGATTGATCTGACTAAATTATCCAGTTGTTTAATAAATGAGAAAATCATTATCATGTCTGTTTTTGATATTCTGATGTTGTAAATTTGTATGTTTTGTCATTTTGTGTATATTTTATTATTTGAAGATGTTATGACTGAGAGATGATGGAAGGAGTGAGAAAATTTTCAAGGACATGTTGTATGTAAGAAAAATATGAGTAGATTAGAGTACATTATTATATTTTATTATATTTTTAATATGGCAGCTGTTTGTTAGAAAATAAATATTTTTACTTATAATCATTTTTGTTTCTTGTTTGTTCATAGAAGACATCTGATTTACTTCTCAGTTTCATGTGGCATAAAGTATTTCAGTCTTGGAATATGTTCAGAGAAAATCGAGATAAAGTGATGAACTTTTCCATATAATAGTTAGATAGTTATCAGTGTTTATTAAAATACATGCATATAAACAGATATTGAAGTTAGATGTTTTTAAAGAATGCACTAGAAATGATGAAAAAAGGGAGACAACTTTTAACCAATAGCAGTTTATTTCCCCTCTAATTGTCCATAGAATTACATTTTAGAAGATAAAAGGGCTGGACAAATATAATTTTGTGATTGTTCATAGACAAATTTGTGTTGAAATTATTTGTTATTGAATAATGCTATAATTCTTTCATCTCATTGTTTTTTCAACAAGATATTCTGTTAAATTTGTTAAAACTGTGCCATATGGTGTGGCCACATATCCATCATTGACAACTATATATGACATTTAGATGGCTATTGTGGTAACCTTGTGTTTTAGAATTGCTGTCTTATTTGTATTTAAGCTGTAATAATTTACATAAAAAAGTAACTCTTTCTTGTTTGTTCTGTATGGAATGGATATTTTATGGAAACAGACAAAGTTGAGGTTAGACTTGATAGTGTTACTTCAAATTTCTTGCATCTTTGATATACTCTTATTAAGCCCCAAACAAACAAAGTTTGGAAGGGTATATAGGAATCACCTTGTTTGTCTGACTGTCTGCTTGTCCCTCCATCCCATCTCCTGCACAACTTTTGTACCATTGAACTTAGGTTAAACAAACTTGGTATGCAGTTGCGTCATAGGCTGGGGTGTGTCATATACCAGTCAGGTCACTCTGACCTTGATTTTGACCCTTTGATAGTAAAACCTTGTCTGATTTGTGTCCTGCTCATAACTTTTGTACTATTGAACTTAGGTTTACCAAACTTAGTATACAGTTGCATCATGGCCTGGGGATGTGTCATATACCAAAGTCAGGTCACTCTGACCTTGACTTTGACCCTATGATAGTTAAACCTTGTCTTGTGTCCTGCTCATAACTTTTATACCGTTGAACTTAGTTTAATCAAACTTGGTATGCAGTTGCATCAAGGGCTGGGGTAAGTAATATACCAAAGTCAGGTCACTATGACCTTGACCCTATGATAGTAAAATCTTGCTTGATTTGTGTTCCGTTCATAACTTTTGTACCGTTGAACTTAGGTTTACCAAACTTGGTATGCAGTTGCATCATGGGATCGGGATGTGTCATATACCAAAATCAGGTCACTCAATGACCTTGACTTTGACCTTTGATCCTATGATAGTAAAACATTGTCTGATTTGTATTCCATGCATAACTTTTGTACCGTAGCACTTAGACTGACAAAACTTAGTATGCAGAAACATCATGGGCTGGGGATGTGTCAAATACCCAAATCAGGTCACTCTGACCTTGCCCCTATGATAGTTATTTGTGCTCCAGCCATTACTGTTCTCTGGAGAACTTAGGTTAACCAAACTAAGTCAAACTTAGTTTGCAGATGCATTATGGGAAGGTGATTTCATTAAGATATGGGAATTTTGGCTTTGACCTTTGACCCTTCAAAAGTTGATTGACCTTTAACATTGATATCAAACATTACATTTGGAATGATCATCAAGAGATTCACATTATTAAATGGATGCATTAATTTTTGAGTTTATAGTAAACAAACCTCAGACTATGTTCCTGAGTCAGTATTGTTCTGCGAGATTGAAATATCAGTAACAATGTGTCAACCTTACACAGAGGCAATGATGATATGAAATGGATAGCTGAAAGCCAAAAATCTAAATACTGAATTTCACAACAGCAATTAAAATGTATGTATGTGGGGTATTAGTCTTACTGGTTTGTTGAGCTTCCAATGTCAAACTGATTAAAATGGGAGGGTTGAGATCTAAAAACACTAATTAAACCCCAACACATTTTTTGCCTGTTCAAGTCAGGAACCTTCTTTGTTAAATCATAGTGTATGGTATTTATGGCAGATCTTTGAATGTGAGATTAAGAGTTTGACAAATAGCGTAGAAACCTGTCTATTGTTGAAGAACCAGATGTCTTTTAGTTTTTGTATATTTCTTTGACAAATTAAATATGATTAAATACATGTTTGTAATCTAAAATGAAAACTTAAAGTTATGCTAAAATGAATACAAGCTGAAATGATATGTCAATGCATCATGTATTGTTACATTGGACCTCATAAACTGTTACTCGTGTGTCAACACTAGTTCATCTAGGAGAGACTTGCAAACTTGAAGAGGAATAGGAGTTATCTGCAGGTGAACAAAAAATTCCAATAATATATGGTACTTAAAGTGTAAGTGTTGGATACAATTGTAAGGTGGTAAAAAATATTCATACAACCTTACCAATGAAACTTGTTGAATTGAGAAACAACGAGTTTGTAGTGTAAATTATTTTATTCAAGAATTTATAACATAAAGTACATCAATAAGAAAATAAAGTGTTAATTATTCAATTTTTAATAACTGCATATGATATTATTGCAGGGTTTTAACATATAAATGCCATTTTCCCCTGTATTAGTTTTCTATGTATAATCTGAGCCTTACTAACATTCACAGTGTCATAACTACATGTGTGTGTGGAAATTGAAATTTTACTAGCCCTAACAGACAGGTTGAAATCTCGCACTTTGGACAACCTGCCAATTGACATTATTTTATTATCAATTGTTGTTTACCATGTTAAAATTGACAAAATTTTTTATGAATAAAGAATTCCAAAGCTACAGTGTGTGGCCATAAATATTCTTCACTTACAATATTTCACCATATATTTCATATAAAACTACTTTATCTAAAAAATATCATTGAGGGGTCATTCCTGGTTGGATTTCAACCAACTTGGTACCAATAGAAGCAAAATTATCACAGATTTATTTGTTTATTTGGTTGTACTTTAAGTTGTGGAGCTTTATCATTTTCTGATGATATAAACACAAGCATTATTTTTTATTAAAAATTTTCTATATATTTCAACCAAATTGATTTGTACAAAAATATTATACGTGTTCACATCATGAGAAAACAAAAACAACTGAAGAATAAAACCCCATAACTTGGAAATGTAAAATCTAAAATTTATAAAAAACGAAAGGGAGCTCACGTCAATAGATATTAACAATTCACCAAAGTTTCATGCAATTTGGTTAAAGCGTTTTTGAGTTAATGTCCGACATGTTGACGACGGACGGACGGACAGACGGACAGTCAGACGGACATCGGTATGCCATAATACATCCCGTAAACGGGCGTATAAAAACTACAATCAAATAAACAAATATAATTTAGACAATTCTGCATCTTTCAACACCTGGTTTGTAAAAATCCAAAAACAAATGGTTTCAAGACATATTTTTTTAAAATGTGTTTTTATATGAAATATATAGCAAAAAATGTAGGTGAGAAATACTTTTGGCCAGGCACAGTACCTGACATGTTTCAACTTATTTATGTATTAGTGATTTGAATTTTGAATAGGAGAATTTTTCATTCTAAAAATTGAGCTGCAAAAATTAAGCTGAAATAACATTGAAATTTCTATGCCAATTCTCCATAAAAACATCTTTATAGGGAGATCTCCCACTTTTGTTTGAAAAACTTGACACCTAGGACACTCTTTAGATGTTAACAAATCATCAATCTGACGGACATCAATATTGATATATTTGAATTTGCCTAAATTATAATCTAGACAATTACATGACTATTATATATCAAATGGCATGCAGACATTGAAAAATAACCCAGTTAAATGGGGAGTATTTACATAAAAAGGTACAGTAAAAAACACCAATATCACAGTTCATTTCATACCATGAATAAACTTTATAAAATAAATAATAATAATTTTCATAACATAAAAAATAATGGTCAATAAACCTGAGCATTATATAACATTCAATATGTCTATAAAAACTGGATCATAAATTAATTTTTTTTTATTAAGCATACTATAAACAATTAGAATAAATCCTATGCCCTTTCTCCATGACTTATAATATAAAAAAATAAAAGAACAGAGTTCCAATGTCCCCCGTGTTGCAAATATTTTATCTATCCAAGGCTCAAAGGCAATAACTAAAAAAAAACCTCTTTATTTTTGTCCTTTAAACTGTTGATAAATATCTTAGAGAAATGAATGCTTCAGAGCAAAGCACAGATTTTCCAACTCGTCCAAGTCACCGGTGATATAAACCTACAATATAAGTTTCATAAAAATCTGGGAAGAATGGTACGAATGAGAGTGCTAATGATGCAATTTTCCATATAATAATGTTTCCAATGGGCATAACTCTTTTAAAATAATTGATCGGCACTGATTTTCCAACTCGTCCAAGACATTGCTGATATAACCCTACAATATAAGTTTCATAAAAATCTGGCAAGAATTGTACACATGAGAGTGCTAACGATGCAATTTTCCATATAATTATGTTTCCAGTGGGCATAACTCTTTTAAAATAATTGATCAGCACAGATTTTGGAACTCGTCCAAGACATTGCTGATATAAACCTACAATATAAGTTTCATAAAAATCTGGCAAGAATTGTACACATGAGATTGCTAACGATGCAATTTTCCATATCATAATGTTTCAAAGGGACATAACTCTTTTTAAGATAATTGATCGGCACTGATTTTCGAAACGCGTTGCACGGGGGACAATATGATATTAAGAACAAACAAAAATCACCGCCCCTTGCAAAGTCAATGCTTTGGTAAGGGAAAACAAAAAAATAATTGCTATCAAACACAAAATAAGAGCTGCACTTTGGAAATATATATTGAATATTCTGAGGTAATTTCATCAAATTCTGACCAGGCATTTTGGGGATTGAAATATGAATGTGCACATGATCTGCAGAAGGAAACCCAGAAAATTCTCCAGATAAAAACAATTTTGAACGTGCTCAATAGTATTATATTGTTAAGATTGTGAGGTTGTTTCAATAAATTGTAAAAAGGGGTTTAGGAGTTGTGGATACAAAATGGCTACACCCTAAATAAAGCAATGGCAAAGTCCTGCTTTGGTAAGGAAAACCCAAAAATGGTTCAAGTCAAAAATCAAAATAGGAGATGCACAAAAGCATTATATGGTTAACATTGTAAGAAATTGTCAATAAATTGTAATCTAAAAAAATAAACCCCAAAAATCATTCATTTAAAAGAAACTGTTGACACAGACATATGTCTTGCCTGACGGCATACAAATCAGAAAAAGACAATCTGCTGGACAACAACATTGCTAATTAATTAAAAGTCCCTGGACCATGAACTAGTGGACAGGGCCTTGAAATGGTCATCAAACTGATTTAAGCAGAAAACTTAAGAATTGTTGGCGGTTGATGACAACGACATTGCCGGAAAAGAAATACCTATGTGTCGACTTCCACCAGTCACAGCCGAGAGAAAAATGAAATAAGAGGTGCAAAAGTACATTATGTGATTAAGGTTCTGTGAAAGTTTCACATTATTCTGTCTAGCAGTTCAGGAGCAGTTTTGGATACTAAATCACAGAAGGATGAAAGAATGAATGGAATAGCCAATGGATAGTATGAACGGACACCCCCATCACTATTTAAAGTCGCTTTAGAAAGCAGGGGTATAAGAAGTTTGTACACAAAGAACCTGAGTTTATTGTAGTTGATAGGATTATGAACATGGATTAGCCACTAGTGGGAAGAGGGTAAATAAGTTTGTTATTTGTATCCCTCTAGAACCCCCAAATGCAAAAGAAAAAATACATACAGGGCCTAATTAAAAATAAATGAATTTGGCAAGAGTTCCCCTAACCTTACCCTACCTAGCTGGTGATGAGATAGGTTGTAATTGCCCAGTTATACTGCTTTAAATCAACAAGTTTATGTTATTTGCAACCCTTTTGAATGTAAAAAAAGATGCATAATCGCTTCTTTTTTAGCCCATTTAAAAAGATGACTAGACCTACCAAAAACTTGAATCAAGTCATGTAAAGAAGTTCTTGTAAGACTGGTGATTGCTTTGCAGGGCTGCTTTTTCTATTGTTTAAAACCTACTGTAAAAGAACTTTTTAAACATGACTTGATTTTTGTTTTTTGTTATGTAGTCTGTATTGCTATGGCATATTTGCCTTAATGTTAACAGTGGGTATCCAAAGATAGTGCTTGAAAACAAATATGTTTCACAACATGTTATTTGAATCATGAGTCCCAACATTCAATAACACCTCTTTTGGAAGTCCAATCATCAAAATTGGGTAACGGTTTTCCATACCCTGCTGGTCTTTATCAACTATGACCTCTTAAATGCAACTGTTCCCTTTAAGAATCAGATTCAGAAAAAGAATTGGGTAGGGATTAAATCTCAATATATCCTGAAACTAAGGTCAGTTAGATTGGTACCCTTATAATATTTGTGGACTTGTCGCATCACAAAATAAATGGGGAATGTGTCCATGGGACACAGATGATGCCCCGCTTGCATATCATATAAAGTTATAAAGGGACATAACTGAAGAACGGTTAAAGTGAGACCACCAAAATTCAAACTTGATCTGTTTTTTGTGGTAATAAGCATTGTGTATAAGTTTCATAACATTTGGTTGAGGCAAACTAAAGTTAGAGAATGGAAACCAACTTTTGGACATATGTACGTACATACGGACGGATGGACAAAGGTAAAACTTAATGCCCCCTCCACTACGGGGGGGGGGGGCATAAAATACAGATCCATATCTGCTAGGAAGCTAGACACGAGTGCCTTCAGAAAACAACCAACTTTCAGTAGGAAAACTGACAATCCTAGTCAATTAAGATTGAGCCGAACACACCTGCCACGAGCAGGATTCGAACTCACAACCTCATTGTTGACAGGCTAGTGATACAGTAGATGGCATTTTCATGAAATTGACAGACTCCATCAGTTATCATAAGGTAAAATAAAAAAGTCAAATCAAACTCAAATATAAAAGGTGACTACCCATACATTATCATATATCATTTACAGCTCACCATCTACAAGGACCGCAACAACATTGGACCAAAAAAAAAGACCAACCAAAATAAAAGTCATGTCTGATCTGTGGAGGAGAACTTGTTTCACATTCTATACCAAATACCTGCTGAAGGACAAGATACAGTAAGGGGCTTATTTGTCCCTGTAAATTCACCAAAAATAAAACATTGTCTGATGTCACCACTAATCATATTTTTCAAGCATCAAGAGAAAGGCTTTTCAAGCCTTGATGACACTATTTGACTGTGATGTCGTTAAAGTGACATCAGAAACCAGATTTGTCAGAATTTAATTAAAAATTAGCTTTATATTAGGACATTTCGGCTAAATTTACATAGAGCACAAGCTTCTCCCAAAATATTTTTGCCAGTGAATAGATGAACACAATATATATTTATTCTCTATGGTTGTGCTCTATATTATTTCTGAGTATGCACAAGTCAAATAATCAAGATTTTACATAATTTCACCGATTCACTGAATTTAAACTCATTTCATGGCTGTATACCTCATAAAAAGATCTTTAACTAAAACTGTTGTTTTACTAAAAGACATACTTCACAGATGCAGATCCAGGATTTTGAAAAAGAGGGGGCCCCCAAACTAGACATGGTAAGTAGAACATATAAAAATCCAATGCATCAACCATATACATGTAGCTCCATAAAGGACCCCACTATTTCCACCCCTAATTCAGATGCAAGGTAGATTAGACAGCCTAGACAGATGCCAAGTGATGGCAATTACTCACTTAGTAATTATTCTCATTTACTATACTATTTGTTAACTTTCTTATTTTGCTCAGTACTAGTACTGTTAATGACTCTTTCTTCAATGTTGTTCTCCATACTTTGATCATTCAATTCATTCATTTCTTGCATGTCTCCTGAAGCATCAGGATCTTTTACACCAGGTAAAATTCCAACTTTCACAGAAAAGTCTCTTCCTTTGTTCCTATCAACTGTAAGAGATCTATTTAAATGATCTTTATCATGGTCAGGCAGTGGAATTTTTAACCTCTCTATTCTAGCTCTGGTTTTTCTTGCTGTGACATAATTGTCAACCTTGACCTTCAAATCATGCAGAATACCTCGTGGATCCACCTCTGGTAATGGCGGACATTTACACTCATGCCGTACATGGGTGTACTGTAAATAAAAATGTTTCAAATATCTTTAAATTCAGTATTATGAAAAATGTTTACCTTTTTTCCAGAAATGAGATAAGAAAATGTAACAGATGTCAAATTTTTCCCTTCTATGAATTGGAAGGATCTTCCCATGAGAACAAATGCTTACCCCGGTAAAGCCTTTTTTGAAGTACATTTACAAAAACAAATAATCAAGTGCACAAGGATAACGCTAGCTTCATGTAGTATTAACCTAGCTGAAGACGATCTAGGCAGTGAACTACAATGAGCTCCAAAGCAAGCTAAAATTATCTATTTTAGAAAAAATTAGATGTGGTATGATTGCAAGTGTGACAACAATCAACCTGAGTCCTAATGATGTGGATGTAAGCAACTATAGGTCACCATACCTTAAGTTAACTTTAGTTGCTGTGTTGCTTTCTCATTTGTGTATAACCACCATCTCATTTTATACATACTGATCACTTAAATACTTCAAACATATACCCGGTATCATAAAAATATAAATAAAAACATACATATGCACACTACGGTAATCTATCTGGTATTTGTCTGATATTGCAATTTTCCAGCATTTTTTTATTTAATAAAATTTAAAAAAAAAAATTAATTCTGCACTACACTTAGCCTTAAATGAACCTATCAAAATATTGTATACCTTATGAATGAGACAATCAAATAATTCTGCTCTTTTAAAAGATGATGGGTGAGTACTCAACCATTCTGGTTTAGATCTGCCTTCAAGCTGCTCAGCAAAGCTCATCATTGTCCAGAATACAGTTCCACATCTGATGTCATAACATGCCTGTAAATAGTTTATCACATGTGTCATAAAATTGTTTCAAGCTTTTCTTGTTGAGTCAAACATAGATGAACCTTTTTGACACTTCAGAGGTAATTGCATCTATGTACAAGTTTTGGCTTTCTAAAAAGCTTTGGAGTGCTTTGCTTACCATACTTTCAAGTAAAATAGGGTCTATGTGGTTGTTTGAGTATGAGAAAGGTGTTATTTATCTCCTTTGAGCATATACTCATAAGTGTGGTATTATAAGCTCGTTTTAGATTGGACTTATTATGGTATACTGTAGTTATCCACGAACACTTCCTACAATAACTCAAATTTGCTTTAACCTTTAACAGAATATCAGGATTGATTGAAGGAAGCTTCCTTTTTGATTGTAAAACTCTTTTTGGCATCATTCCAGAGATACAATTTAATTTTGAAAATCTATGATTCTGTTATTCCACAGTTTTGGGAATTTGACAGTCAGATTAATAAAAGGAAATATTCTACATGGCATGCACTAGATCTGGTATGCTTGGATCAATTAAATACATTTTACACTTTTGTTGGTATTGGCGAATCTAGACTCACTTGTAAATTTTACGGTTAGTCGTTTCAGAGTTATAGGACTTATGACATTCATTTTTACGCTATATTTATTTTCACATATGGATATCTTCATGCATGTTTTCCTACACAGTCATTTTACTAACTTGTTATAAGATGTTTCCTAAATATTTCAGATCATTCTCACGACAATTCTAATGCACAATTTGGGGCTTTCATGTGCTGTTTGTGTAGCTATCTTTTTTTATATATATCATTTGATTTTATAACATGGAATACATGCATTCTGACAATATTCTTGAATATAATTGGCAGTATTATGTATTTCAAGTGTTGGTGTATATGCACATATAGTCAGATGATCACTTAGAAACTTGTTCATCTTTGCCCCTTCTCTTATTTATCAATATGAATTTGACTGACATTATATAAGCAAGCTCAACCAGTAAAGACAAAATATTCATAATTAATCGTGCGGTCTGGTATCGGGTATCAGATCGGATTTTGAATACCCATATTGTAATTTTGTCCGTATTTAATATCGTCTCCTATTCAGGACATGTTCCCAATTCTATATCTCATTCTAGCCAATAGAATCTTTCCCACATCATAAGGGAACCAATGAAAACCAATATTTGTTACGTAATAATTTCAAGATGGCATGAATATCGTATGAAACTAATAGCTTCGCACCG
The DNA here is from genome assembly GCF_021869535.1 of Mytilus californianus. Lineage (NCBI taxonomy): Eukaryota > Metazoa > Mollusca > Bivalvia > Mytilida > Mytilidae > Mytilus > Mytilus californianus. The sequence goes on from NW_026262581.1 coordinate 5,428,653, forward strand.
TGATGCGAAGCAAAATATGGGAAAAAAGTACATAATGAGAACATTTTAAGTGGTATTTCCTAAAGTCCATTACTAGCAAAAGTGATCTCTGGTAAGTGTATTTCTAATTGTCTTTTACAGTTATTTTTATTCATATCCTTGCTTAGGGAACAAAGGTTGTTCAGAGATGGAAAATTTATTTCTTTGTCTGCTTTGGATCCATGTATTAACTTCTAAATTATGTAGAATAAGTTCTGTTCAATACCATAGAAAATTTTTGCCAGTCTTTGCCAACTAAATGGGTCAGTTTTATATAATGCTGCAGTGGAGTATATACATTTTATTTGTAAGCTTTGATCATAGAACATACAGTTGAATCATGTTAAATAAATCACAGTGATAATAAAACTGAAAGTGATCCTACTAATGTCTGGTCAGAAATAAAAGCCGAATAGATAAAATTTTAAAATACTTAAATGTATAAAAGTGTCAATGTAATGCAACTATATGACTAACAGACAAAATTTTGATTGTACAATGGTCTTACAAATGTGAATACTGTTTTCCATGAAAGAAATAAATCAAGAATTTTGGCAACTAATACTTTGATTTATTCATTATTATTTGTAGAGATTTCTCCATAAGGCACAAACTACTTAAGCCTTCTGTTTATTCATAGTCAAAATACACTAACCTGGTGCACTTTAGTCGTTGTAAACATAAATATCAATTGAATTATAACATGTTGTTATTTTGGTGTGTGTGTTTCTTTCTTCTATTCTTTTTATTATTGCGAACCCAATGAAAGTTTTCCACAGTGCCATCTCTATCTTGACCAGGTATTTAAACTTTTGTAAGTTCACCTGTCCTATTGAATGAATACAATAGCTATTTTTCTCTGTGTAGTTTATTCACTGGGACCTTTAAATTTCTTCTAAGAGAAATCTATCACTCATTGATTAATTTACCTGATTAAAAAAAAATCTTGTAAATAGAGGAAAATAGATATAGGAAGATGTGGTATGAATGCCAATGAGACAACTCTCCATCCAAGTTTTATACTCAAAACTGCATGTGATGTTATATTTATTCAATATTGATAATATATTTTCAATCGGTTGAATGTAAACAGTGATGCAAAGTTGAAACATTAATAAAATATAAAAAAGAAGATGTGGTATGATTGCCAATGAGACAACTCTCCACAAGAGACCAAATGACACAGAAATTAACAACTATAGGTCACCGTACAGCCTTCAACAATGAGCAAAGCACATACCGCACAGTCAGCTATAAAAGGCCCCGAAATGACAATGTAAAACAATTCAAACGAGAAAACTAACGGCCTAATTTATGTACAAAAAATGAATGAAAAACAAATATGTAACACATAAACAAACGACAACCACTGAATTACAGGCTCCTGACTTGGGACAGGCACATACATACAGAATGTGGCGGGGTTAATAGATATAAGAAGATGTGGTATGAGTGCCAATGAGACAACTCCCCATCCAAGTAAAAATATAAACATGTGAAAGCTCTCTCACAGGCAAACAACCCATAATTAAAAAATATAAGGGCATACACCACAAGCACGGGGACACATTCTACTGCATCCACACAGCACGAGCAACAAACCCTGCAGTAAATAGATATAAGAAGATGTGCCAATGAGACAACTCTCCATCCAAGTAAAGATATAAACATGTGAAAGCTCTCTCACAGGCATAAACATGTTAGCGTTGATTTATGTTATATTAATAATATATTAATAATATATTTTCATTCAGTTTAATATAAACATTGATTCAATCATAAAAAGTTGATTTCTGACAAAACTTTCAACATTGTTCCTTTTAAAAAAAAATTTGTTTGACATGAATAAAAACTTGAAAATTATGAATGTTCAAATCAAGATCTTCTTAAATGTATTCTATAACTAGACAAAAAAAAATCAAATTTCTCAATACGAACATTGATAAAACTTTTGTTTGAAATCAACTTTTTATGATTGAATCAATGTTTATGTTAAACTGAATGAAAATATATTATTAATATTGAATAAATGCATCATCACACGCAGTTAATGAGTATAAAAAAAGTATTTTTGTCTATATATAAGAATTTTTTTTTACTCAGGTTAATTAATCAATGAGTGATAGATTTCTCTTAGAAGAAATTTAAAGGTCCCAGTGAATAAACTACACAGAGAAAAATAGCTATTGTATTCATTCAATAGGACAGGTGAACTTACAAAAGTTTAAATACCTGGTCAAGATAGAGATGGCACTGTGGAAAACTTTCATTGGGTTCCCAATAATTGTTTATTGTTTAAATTGCATTGCATATATTATTGTTTAAAATGATATTGTTTGTGTGTTATATGCCCTCCTGGGGACCTAATTTGGTGAATAAAAATATTCTATTCTATTTTATTCTAATCTATTCTATGGATGGTAAATTATGACTTACTTTTGCTGCCAGTTCCAACCCAACTTTATCTGCTTCACTCTCCAGGAATCTACTGTAAGGCAAATCTAACAGAACCTAAATAAATTATATGTAACAGTAAAGAATGATCTAGCCTACAAAATTACCACAATGTATGAACGAGCAACTAATATTTCTACTATCGGTAATAGAATTGAAAAAGTACCTCTCTATTAAAAATAATGGAGGGCAGTTATATATCTAATGTGATGTATAGCAGACAAATATTTCACTATAAATAATAATGAAACATGTATATGAAAGCTTTATTAAAAATTTAAAATAACCATGTTCGTTTTTTATTAACAAGTCTTTGAATTACTTGAGACTTTGTCTTTTTTTAATTATATTAGATAGTTTACATTGCAGTTTTGCCCATATTTTAAGAAATTAATGGTACATAGTAACTGTAATACATCAATCTCTTACATTGACAACTTTGTTCAGGAACCAGTGAAAAACAATAGCTATCCCATCATTTGGCATTAAGGCCCATAAAGCTGTCATGGTAGATATCACAAGGTAATCAACTAACTGTAGCCTGCTTAAATTTTCTGCCTGCAAAAATAACAATTAATGTATCTTATTATTTTTTTGTTAGGTACAGACAGTATGATGAAGGGGTGCTCCTTTCAACCTTATCAGTTGCAGAATGGCTGTTTACCAGCATACCATGTTGTAAGCTGCTGATAGTTTAAAGTCTGTGCATTCTTGTGCATAAGATATTTTATTGGAGAAAAAAATCAAGGTAAACATGAAAATATTGACCATGTCATGTGATGTTTGTTGTTATTATACCTTGCATATATTATAAACAATTCTATTGGGTAACATGTTATCACGTGACATGGAATAATTCAGTTAATTTTCATTTAATTGCAAGGAAGGACGAATAACCCTAAAAATTTACACCAGTGGTGAATAACCCTATTATTCACCGATGAATAACCTTTTGAGTTTCTTGATTTGTACTCAAGTTATCTCCCATGAAAATGACGTCACAGACGTAAGTAAACAAAATGGCAACGTTCAAGTAAGGCCTACAGGAAGCCCATCAAGTGACGAGGAAACAAGGCTTTGGAAATGCAACTAGTGCAAAGGACATCTCTTAAAAACGGTCCTTTTCAGGGCCATCAATATTTTACAAAAAGATTCTACCTTTGTTGTACAGACGAAAAATTCTAAGACACAAATTTATTTTCGAACGTTTACTTGTGTTTGTTACGATACAGTAAGGTTAGTGATTTTTCAATATTTCAAAAGGCCGTTCCACTGTTAGTTCGGTATAATAAAACAATTGTGGCCCCTTAGAATCGATGAATATCCAAAATTGACAACCCTAAAAAATTATTTCACTAGGGTGCCAGTTTTTGATATTCACCTTATCTACGGGCCATAATTGTATATTGTTTGTGTTGGTGGTTGGAATGGTCTGTTGGATTGTCTAATATTTTTGGTGAGACCTGCAATCCTTTTTGTGTATTATGACATGCTAAAATTTAACCAAGAAACAAATACTCTGATTATGTAGAAACATTTTTAACAATTTCATGATGTTTCTTTTTAAGCATGTACAATTTTATATAAGTACAAATACATACTGTGTGTTTAAGAATAGCATGAGACATTTCATGTGCTAGTACAAAAGCTAACTGATCCACATCATGTACAAACTCCATTAGTCCTCTGTCTACAAATATGTGGCCTGTCTAAAATATTAAACATTTTACTGATATGTCAAATTATTGTAGCTAATTTTAAAGCTGTTAATTTTATGCACTGCATTTGTACTCGTGGTATTAATTATGTATAAATATACAGAAACAAGACACATCAATAAAATAATAGAGAGAGCGGAGATTAAATTTTGATTAGATTGAGTGTCAAGCTGCAGGCATTTTCCAATATGAATATTATGAGAATCGAATTATCAGAATGTTTTTGTATGGTGTTTAATACTCATAATAATTGTTTGACTTATCTAAAGCTGTCAATGCATCTAGAAGAATTTTTCAAGATAAGATAAAAAATTATGATCAAGGTCAAGTTATCTCATTGACTGACAATGCTAATTCATCAGGGGTTTTCAAGGTCGTTAAACACTCCCATAGTTATAATCCTTTTACATACCATAAGCCATGATATGAGATTTTTGTAAAGAGCTGAGCAGAGTAACATAGGCATAGAGAGTACTAATAAAGTAACATAGAATACAGGATGTTTAGAGATATATGAAGATATGAAGAAATTGCAAGTGGCCTATGCAAAGTTTACCCCACTCGTAAGTAGATATTGTTAAAAAAAAAATCCTAACTCATTTGGAATAATAAGAATCACTGTATCATAAAACAGGAATTGACCGTCTGATAGATCTGAAAATAGCTTACACAGTACAACATTACATAATAAAGGTCTAGTCCAAAAATCAAATGATTCCTTAACAAAGAATTCAGTGTTCTCCCCAGGCCATTAAAGGACCACGGGCCTGCGATGTATAATTTTTTTACTGCGGTGGTATCGTTCTTACCGCGATGTATAATTTTTCTCCGTGGTGCTCAAATTTTCAGTTAAAAAATCGTAAATCAGTAAAGTGTTAAACGACTGGTTAAATCTTTTCTTTGCGGTATAAAGTTCAAACCAGTTCAACATGGATTGTTTACACCACGTGATCGATTTACCTTTATGATGTTACCTTTGTTGATTGGATTTAATCGATGTAATTAACACTTTTTACATGATTCTTTTGTGTTTTAATTTAGAGATCATAACTTTATGATCATAGATAACTATTTTAAGGCTTCACTCACCACCTGACAAGTCGGCAAATACATTGTACACAAACCGTGTTGACCCGATAGTTGTACACAAGACGGTACATATTTTGTACATTATAAAGTTAGCTCAATACTTATATTATAGTTTTATATGTCTCTGATTAAACCATGGCAAAAATTATCTTTAATTATGACATAGTTATTGCATGATATTCCGGTTTCAAACTGTCAACAAGTAATTCAAAGGGGAAGGATCACATGACCCAGTTAGTTCATGTAGAATATTCAAGATTATTTACAATTAACTGCAATCTATTCTATTTTATAAATAAAATGCATGACTGTACCTTCCAACTTGATATCTATATCCATATGATCATTAATGAATAACAGAAGTGATCTTGCAATTTTAATCCATAAGCACATGTTAAATCTATTTATATCTACTTCCTGTCATTTAGGCGGGAAAATAAGGAGACTTTGTTGTTGACATTGTTACTTATAGATCTATAGACATAAGATAAATTTATAGATTTAGGAATTCTTTTTAAATGGATCATGACAAATAAAGATTTAGATTTCAGTGCAGTATTAAGTCTGTATCTATGTTTGATTATCACCAAAGACAAGAAAGGTTAATATTTACATGTACATGAAATCTATCGCAAAATGTTTTAAAATTTATGAAAAATATCTTTTTATTAAAATTTAAGATAGAAACTGGTTCAAATTATAACACAATTTTGTTCTTGTTAATTTTATATCTCCTTATGACAGGAATCCTTTCACGTACAACAACTTTCTTTCTTGAAACTAGAAATTTTTTTTAAATTGAACATTTTTGTTCTCTTTTGAATCTGGGAACAGTATATCTTACAATATATATGTTCCTGATTGAATGATATTTTATTCTTATTGATCATGGATAAAAGATTTAATTACTTTAAATTTAGATGAATATTATGTAATGAATCATGTTTTATTTATTTTTAAGAAATATTAAAAAGAATACAAACTGCTTATTGATCTTTTTAACCAATAATATTCTGACATAACACAGTACCACAGTATTAAAACAAAACAAGAGACATAAAAACTGCAGTAACTAGAAATATAGCGATGCCACGCGACACAACTGATTGTATGAATCATTTCACCAAGCTGTTCACACGCGTTACCCTGGTGCTATCCAAAAATCCTGGGGAGAACACTGAAAGAAGCCGAGTTATATATATATATGTACAAAAAGTTATGGATGAACAAACAGACTGATGGACAGATGGACTTACAAGGGGCTTGCAGTTTTCAACTCACTCTGTGATATAGGGTTTCATATTAAGGTTTTACTGTACTTGCAAGTATTTTAATGGCATGGATGGTAAGATTGCAGTTTGGTTGTCCATATAGGTAATACAATAGCATTTATTGCAGGATTAAGGTTTCACTATACTTACTAGTAACACAATAGCATTGACTACAGGATTGAGGTTTCACTATACTTACTGGTAACACAATAGCATTGACTGCAGGATTTAGGTTTCAGTATACTTACTGGTAATACAATAGCATTGACTGCAGGATTTAGGTTTCACTATACTTACTGGTAACACAATAGCATTGACTGCAGGATTTAGGTTTCATTATACTAACTGGTAATACAATAGCAATATTGACTGCAGGATTTAGGTTTCAGTATACTTACTGGTAACACAATAGCATTGACTGCAGGATTATCAACTATAGCCACTGTCCACTTTATGTCCTTTACCTCACTGATGTCTTGATTGGCATTAATCAGTACATTCAATGTATTCAGAACTACATCATAGTACAAGTGATTAGCCGGGAGGAACTTTTCCTTTAAATTAGCACACAGCTGCAAATAATAGAAACTCAATGAATGAGACACTTACAAAATAAAAAGTTGAATATAAATTTAACTGTCCAGCTGCAAGAAATAAATACATTACCAAAAATGTACTAGGGAGTTGTTTGTGGTAATATTTTTCAAAATTTAGGTAATTTATCAATTGTTGCAAATATAGAGATTGTTATGCTTAACTTTCCATAACATTTTGAGTGTTCAGTCAAAATTCAATAACTGGAAATAACGGTTGCCTAAAACAAATACTTTGGTCACTTAAATGCTTGTTAACATTTGCAAACTTATCCGGTTATGTAACTTTAAAAGTCTCATAATTTAAACAATATTTAACAGGTGCTCAAGGTGTTTGAAGTTGGTTTTGTAAAGTAAATAAATAATTAAACAAACCTTTTGAGCATTAAATTCCATAATTTTCTCAAACTGATAATCTGTAAAAGCAATAAACCTCTCTCGTCCTGAAACTGGTGCCACCTGGAGATGTTTCCAATGGTAAACATAGAAACAGCAGCCTAACAATGTGATTAGTAATATCAGTTCATGGCGCTTTTTCCTGGCAGAATGAAAGAAGTATCTTCTTTTTTTATCTGGAAGTGATTGCCACCATTGTCTAAAACCTCTGGAATAACATAATAAAATATAATATCTTAAAAAAAATAACAAAAGCCTTATTCATTGTTATTGATAAAGGTTCTAAAAGTGTTGTTCTATCATTTGTAAGGCATTTTTTGTGGCGATCATCAATTGGCGAGTTTATAGTTTGAAGCAAGACTAGAATATTATGATTTTTCTGCATTGTACAACATCTGCTGTCTTACTGTTTTGTTTATGAAGTTGCTGTAATAAATCTACTGTTCAGTACAGAGAGTGATATTAGCACGAAGGATGATACGATTCCACATCATCAGGTCAAAGTATTGAGCTTGCTTACAGTAACTGTGAGCATTCTTTGATAAGATATTTTCTATTTTTGTTTTATTTGTGCTTGTGTTTTTTATTTATTATTCTGTTATTATAGAGTTGAGTACTTTCCCTTTACTGATTATCATGTATTCTTTATGTAACTTTGGCCACTGAACGAGATCAAATTAAGAGGGAGGGTTGAGAGCTAAAACAAATTGTTTAACACTTCACAACTTTTAAATCTCTGTGATTTAGCGCTTGACATACATGTAATATATAGACACCTTTCTGTTGTGTGACCGCCTTGTGTAGGTCTAGTACAAAGCAAGGTTCATATTCATATGACATTAACATGTTCTTGTCCTGAATATGCATTTAACTTTCCACTGGAAAAAAAACAGCCATCCAGCCATCCTTTCAATTTTTAAAGACTGTAGGTTAAAACTCTAGGTGTCTTTTGGTTATTGTTGTTGTTGTGTTGTATACCACACAAGTCGAGAGAAAAACTCAACAACACCTGAAAGCACAAACGAAACAATAATAAATACTATTGTATGCCATAACAATTGTTGTCAAAAATCGTTTTAATTCCATTTTTAATTTGATAATTGGACATATTTTCCAACCATCATGACATGGTTCAACAGATATTGTTTCATGCTTTGATTTAGCCCCCTCACTATTCTGCAATCACTTGTTTCATGAAAAAATTACCCCCTCATCACTTCATTTCTATCAACGTGAAAAAAATCATGTAATGCTGCAGAGTAAGAGACAAAGCTCTGTGCTAAATCTAGGACTAATATAAATGTATTATAAAATATATACCAGTCAGCAGTGTAGTAGTACCAGCTTAAGTTAAGACTACCCTTACGTCAAATGGGATTACCTTTACATGTTTTTTAAAAGTGTATGGTCTTAATTAAAGCATGACATCTTACACCTGGGACCAATTAGTCCAAGCTTTCACATTTACCTTCCACTGATAATCCCTGTACCTTTCAAGACATTCCTAATAATTGGCCATACTGTTGGATCAAAATGACGTCTTGGACTAGTATGAAATTTGCTGTGTTTGTTTGGTGATTGCTGGGTATAACAGAATTTTGAGAAATTAAGCTCAAATAATAAATTTGGTCTTTTGCTGTTCAGATGAAAAATATGAATAGGTTTCCATGTCTTATGCACAATGATTCTATATTGACTATGGTAGTTAAATTTTAAGAGTGATCCTGTTTTAACTGAATGCATTGCTGTAAAATGACAATCCAAGCGATCATAATCAGCTCTTCTTCTTCTTCCTGTAAGGAACCGGATTCAAAACTGAATGTGATTGGTTCCGCGCGAAAACTTCGCAAAGTGTCGGGCAACACAGAAAGTTCAACACCAGTTCAGTTCATTTATCATGACTGTTGAATACACAAGTGATTACTAATCTCGCAATTTCTTATGTTCTTAACGGAAGAAGACACGGTCATGTTTAACTCATCATGTTTATTGTGAAATGGTTGTCAAAACGAAAGTAGAACACAAGGGAGATAATAAAATAATGATTTAAGCTAATAACCAACCAAACAGTTTATTTTTTTATAAACAGTAACGGCCAATAAAAGTAAAAACTCTTTTGATAAATACAAACAAAATATACAAGATGTTATGATAGATTGTTAACATTGTCTCAGCACCGAAAAGTTTTATGGGATATTTAGTATTCTTGTTAGGGAATGCTGGGAAAGAGTTTACACTTGAGATATTGGTGATATTTTCTACTTGCCAATCTTGGGCACTTTATATGTCTCTGCCTGAGACTAGCATGCATGTAGTCTGTTCACTTTCAAAATTAAGTATGGATTATCTGAGGGATAGTTTAGAATATAATTATTTCCTCAAGTCCTTTCCATTAATCTATGTTTCCATTTTCAATATAATCATCCCTTCAGAAATAATATGAATAAAAACCAACAACAAATCCAAACAACAACAAACCACAATGTATAAAATATCACAAGATAAGTCCAAAATCCCATTAAAAATGTCAAACACTATACATCAAAACATTCTTAAATGATATAACTGGTCTAATCATACAACATTTCCTTATTTTTATAAAACTAAGGTAGCAAAATGGTGTCCTTGAAAAACTTAATAAGGCAATTGAACTTGGAAAAAAATGTTAATTTATTTTTCTTTCCATTAGTAATTAATACAATTACTTTATCAGTTGTCAATGTGACTTTTGAAAATTAAAATGTTTATCTAGTTCACTTGCCAGCCATTGTGTGTGCATCTCTTACAATGTCAAACTCTAGAAGATACCAATAACTAGTTATTTAAAAGTAATAGTAAACAAACACTGGATCTACAATTCAGGAATGTATATGTTTACAATCATGCTATCAGACATATATTTAAAACTAGATACCCAAATGATGATTGTGTCCAAGTTTGGTTAAATTTGGCCCAGTAGTTTCAGAGGAGAAGATTTTTGTAAAAGTTAACAGACAATGGAAATTTGTCATTAAAGGGCAATAACTCCAATAAGGAGTTGTCGGACAATTTCCTCCACTTGTCTTTAATGTAAATCTTGTCTTGCTGATCATTTTTGATTATTTAATTTTCTACCTATCTATTATAATTTTTAAGATATGAGGCAAAAACACTAAAAATTGTTAAAAATCGTGATCAAAGGGCAATAACTCTAATAAGGAGTTGACTGACCATTTCGACTATGATAACTTATTTGTAAAACTTGTCTTGCTGATCATTTTTGCGATTTAAAATTTCTCTTCATCTATAGTTTTCAAGATAGTAGTAAAAAATGAAAAAAAATGGTAAAATTTGTCATTTAACAGCAATAACTCCAATAAGAAGTCGTCTGACAATTTTGACGTATATGAACAATTGGTAGAGCTCAACATTCTGATTATTTTTGCCACTGTCAGATTTTCTCTATTTATAAAGGTTTTCAAAATAATAGACAAAACTTGCATTTTACCCCTATGTTCTATGTTTAGCCATGTCGGCCATCTTGGTTGGCAGGCAGGGTCATTGGACACATTTTTTAAACTAGATACCCCAATGATGATTGTGGCCAAGTTTGGTCCAGTAGTTTCAGAGGAGAAGATTTTTGTAAAAGTTAACGACAACGGACAATGACGACGACGACAGTCGCCAAGTAATGGGCCAGGTGAGCTAAAAATGAAATAATGATCACTGTATTCATTTGAACAATGAAATCAATATAACATCATCCCTTGTCCTAAGTTGTTAATAGTCCATATCTTAATCTTTCTGTAGTGATTAAGGTTTTTCTTGTTATGGGTTGCTGTCTCATCTTAATATACCCTGCATCTGCTAATATTGATATAAACATTGTGATGTACATTGTGATGGCACTTTTTGAATTAACAATACAGACTCATCAGAAAAGTTCAAACAGTAATATATACCTCATATCACTCAGACACTGATCTATTCTCAAAAAGTTCAATTAAAAATAGATTCTTTGGCCATAATTCATAAGACACTTTAAAGTTATTTTTTTATTAATCTCTTAAAATATGTAACTTTCAAATATCACAGAATAAAAATAATCAATTCTGATTTTTTTCAAGAATTGGCTTCACATAATAAATTTCATATTACAACTGAAATGTACATTTTCTCTACATGAGAACCATTTATTATTTCATGAATGTCAGAAATGTTTGCCAAGGTCCATTCCTAGGCTATCGAACCCCTAACATCAAATCCTGTGTCTGTCCCTGATTGAGACATAAAAAAAAATGTGAGCTATTGCTCACTAATGATACTCCCACAATAAGTATTCTGTTAACAGTGTGAGTGATAGATGTTAAAACACATCACACTGTAAAGCGTGCTCATATGAAGGTTGATTCCAAATTTTGGAAAGCCTTGACTGGTAGTTCTGAGAAAAATTAGCTGAAATTTCAAATATTGGCATTATGTGGAAGAATACATAAGTATTCAGTAAATAAGAAGTTGATGAACAGTCAATCTGAAAACACCACACAAAATACCATGCTCACATGAATCTTGATACTAAATTTCAGAAAGCTCTGTTTTGTAGTTCCTGAGTAAAATGTGACAAAAATTACATACATGGTCATTATGTGAAAAAATAAGTAAGTAAATAATAAATAATTTAGTAAACAGGAAGCATTACATAGTATAGCATGCTCATTCCAAATTTCAGAAAGTCTTGGTTTGAAGATCCTGAGAAAAATGAAACAAATATTTAATGACAAGGTAAGCCGTAACCTCCGCTCCTTTGGAGTGGGTGTGTAATTATATGATAAGATACAAATATCACTGCTTCAAACCTTTTCTTGAATACAGAAAATCAAAATTCCATTTAAACCATACCCTGTTTGGTCAAATCAATGGAGTAATAGATGTAAATTAACTTCCCCCACAACTAGCCCACCAAGGCCTCTATTACTGTGGCTTGACCGTATTTGCTGTCGTTTTTACTTTGACATATGCTTTTGCTTGAAGCATAACTACATGATAGAGCCTCATATACTAATAATGCAACAGGATGATACATGTACCAAATATAAATATTTATAGAATAACTAATCGAAGAATTCAAATAGAGAAAAATATTCAACGAGTGACCGAACAACACATTAATTCACGAATGCGCGTAGCGCTTGAGTTAATTATCAGTGTTGTTCGGTCACGAGTTGAATATTTTTCGATATTTGAATTCTTTGATTAGTTATTCTTTTTATTACATTGGCAAATGGCTTTTTTTAATGAAATTAATGTAGAAAATGTAAGGAACTATATCTTTTTTCCACGCATTCCCAATTTGTTTTGATCCGAAGTTATCGACGTCTTGACAACGCCTATTGTTGTATGACGTCAGAGAGTGAAATAACCATGTTTATTTCACATGTGAAATTATCGGTTTTTATTTAACTGGGAAATCAATGTAATTCAATGCTACCAATGTAATATTCTGCTGTAAATATTTCTCTTTAAATTTGTCTAACCAGAAAACTTTTCATTTGAACAATTACAAAACGTCCATAGTCAATAAAAGATGATTGAGGGACCAAAGATTAATATTTTCTCCTCAAAACTGATGAGAATGAATGCTAATGCATCAGTATTCCATTTATCAATTTCAATTTTTATATAATCATAAACAGCTTTTTATAAACAAAAGTAATCTGAAAACTTAATATTTAATTTTTGAAGTCAATGGAGCATGACTGAGGGGACAGAGCCTAACATAATACATGTATTTATTAGGAAAGTCCATTTGCATTTCATTCTTTGTTCAGAAAATTCATTTGATTAAAAAAAGAAAGAATGAACTATGGAGTCAATTTCATTTTTCTGGGGTGATTTTGAGAAAGAGAGAGCTATGCTTTTGTATTTTTTTTTAATCTTTAAACTGTTTTGGTAATATCCTTTACCCAATTCTTTAAAAAATTGGTATTCCTTTGCTCTATATCATTTCCAAACCATTGATTCGATTATGAGTAAAATCTATAAGCAAAAACTTTATAATTTCATGTTCACATAGGTAATGCATTTTTTTAATAATGTGTTTTCAATAAATAGCTTAATTAAAAAAAAGAACAGATTCCTTTCTCAATTTCTTGTTAATTTTGTTGTATATTTCTTTTATTAAGGAAAATATATGATTAGTGAAAATTGACATTATGGCTGAAAAGTTCTTATTACTAACTTTTAAGGACAACATTTGTTTAGTCACTTTAAAAGACTAAACAATTGACAATGATACATTATTGAAATCCATCAGTAAAACACATTTCTTCACCCAGCAAAGAAAAATGATTACAGGCAGCAAATAGCAATGGGAAAGAAAAAAAAACAAAAAACAATTTTTGTTTGATAGAAGGACCTGCATGTCTAGTTAAAAATGTACTCCTGCAAATCTAATCTGTCATTGTAGAAATTTCATAAAGAATTCAATATATAGTAACCCTAATTAAAAAACACTGCATACCTTCTCAATGACAGCTCAAAAAAGCTTTCTAGATTCATATGATGAGATTTTTCATAACAATATATTATGTTTGATCTTTTTAACATGTTAAAAAAATAAAGTTACAAAATATTTTCTGCTCATCAACAATAAATATAATATGTATAAAAAATATATGTGCTTGAGTTATGAATCAGAATGAATTTTGATTATTAGATTATGTCTGAATTAGCCTGATTCCATGTACTCTGATGGATAGACATAATAGAAGGAATGAGGACTGTTCCATTTACTGCTTTGTAAATGGAATGAACTATTTGAATGCGCTTAGATTGATTCAGCCTCAGGCAGAAATGAGTTATTTCTTCAAATTGCTTGAAAAAGATAGCATGAGGCTAGTCAGAAGCAGCTGCATTCCTGGATTTATGTGTTTCACTTCATTAACATAACACTGTGGATTCATTATCATTCATTGGTTCCCAATTTTTATGGATTTTATGGGTATAGGTGAACAACTAAATTTAAAGGTTCAACTAAGTACAAATTTTTTATAGGCTTCAAGGTAGACTTTGGCAAAACCACGAAATCAAATATCTATTAATTTACAATTTTTACTCGACCCACAAATACTAGTACAATGTACCCACAGAAATGAATGAATCCACAGTATTCACCAAAATACATGAACAGGGATAAAGAACTGTACTTAACTTCAAGTTATTGAAAATAAAAAAATATCAGAAATATTTGCTTTAACATTTGAATCTAACTCAGTTATGAACCTAACAAAAAGGTTAATCATGCAAGGCCAGCAATCTATATAAATGCATTTTGAGCTGATGTATTAATATTTTACCTTTAAAGTAAATAGACATTTTTAACTGAGTACACAATTGAGAATCAATGGGCAGCAATCATGATTGTTTTGCTTGGGTTTCTTTTAAAGTTGATATTAACATTTTTATAAGTTACAAAAAAGTTCAAAGAATTTAAAATGCCTTAAATCTATAAACACCATTTAATAACACTAAAATTACTAACTTCTTCATGAATAAATAATCTCTGATTTTTGCCAGGGGAGATAAATTTTGCAAAAATGAGTTTAATTCAAAGGGGGTTTATTAGATATTTTGCAAATAAACCACATTTTTCACTCTTATGTGAAATAGCAAGAAAATGAAAATGAATAATAAATTGTATTACAATTTAATTTTATAATAGAAAACTAACTTCTAAAGTGTACAACAGTATCTTAACACTTCGTGCTAAGATTGATTGACTCTTTTTAACATTCAGCACATAATATAACACAATATCATGGTCAGAAAAAGTATAAAATATTGCAATATATAATGCAAAAAAGTTTGTAAATATTATTTGAAAATAATGCTTATTCAAAAGTAAAGAGTCAATGTACTGAGTACATTTCTTCTAAAAATTCAGTGACAGAGACACATACTATGCTGAAAATTCACTTGCTAAAATTAGTATATTAACTGTGATATATAAATATGAAAGACACTCAGCTGGACACAAAGTTATGTGTTAACAATTTAACCCTGAGATATTTCTTTCCAAAAAAACTGTCAGGACTAGAATAATAATTTTATATTTTTGTAATGCAAATTGTAAAAGAAGAGCTATTTCTAAGAGCAATATATAGCTTATATACTCCAACTCCAAATGATATTTGACTGATTTATACCTTTTTGATCCCTTTCAGGAGGATAGATTTATCAAATAATATTCTTTTGACAATTCAACCCCAAATAGCCCTACACTGCACAGCTTTATTAAACAGCAGAAAGTTGACAAGTGCTTAATTTTGACCTACCAATTATAGTATCAATTGGATCTTCCACTTGCAAAAAGGAAATTAATAAAAAAAAAAACATTAATAGTTATAACTATAAAAAAACAATCTAATAATAATAAACCTAATAAATAAGTCATCAAGCCCCTATTACTTCTTCATTTCTTCCAACTTGAATATTTTTGCCTCTACTATCCAGGTCCTGTGATATAATAACATTTGGCACAAATTTAGGAGAAGAAACAGCTTTTTCACTTTCTGCTTCAACAATCCCATCATCAGGTACTTGTTTATCATTTTTATCTGACCTGATAGGAGAAGCTGTTGACATAATGTTTTCTTTTTCAGTTGTGTCTTTGTCATTAGGAATTGTTTGATTGGTCTGTTGGTTCCTTGTTGATGGGTCGTTTGCCTGATTTGGTAAAGGTAGTGGTTTACGACTTGCAGGTGCAATCCTTAATCTTTCGATGTTTCCCCTTGATCTTTTAGAAGTAATAAGATTATCAATCTTTTCTTTAAGAGGAGGAAGTAATCTTCTTGGATCTTTTTCTGATAATGGTGGACATCTACACTGTTTTCTCATCTCTATGTACTATAGAAAAAAAAATATACATTTAAAATTATGTTGGTAATGTTTTAACATTTTATTTATGCTGGTAATAATTACAGTGGATTTATTCATTTATTTTCACCTGTTGCTAGACTGGCATCTCTATTACACTTTTGTACACAAATATTTCCTGCATTTTATGGGTCATAATTATTTTTATCATTCTTGGGCAATAACATGTTTTTAAATTCTTACCAAGCAAGGATATTCATTTCCAAAATTATCCTGTCTATCTCACAGACATACGGACAGATGGGTGGACAGACAGACATATAGCAGTATACACCTCCTTCATAACAGAGGTATAAAATAAAGTGTGAATCCCCATCTATATGTTTTAATATGATAGTTATAAAGAAAAAAACATTGTAATCTATTTTTTCATAGTGAGTGTACTTTAGGTAACTGAAAAGGCAATGCTAAATTCCTGGCTGCACAGAGATCACTTTGAAGACAGTAAACTGAGCTTCTAACTGGTTGAAATATTTGAAGATTATTTCTTATTAGTTTCGTTTATAAAATTAGAATACAACTTCATATATAAATAAACATTAAGTAAACAAATTTTTTTTTAAGAATCAGAATGTAAGGGATAACAGTGAAACTATGCACATTTTGGATTATTATACGTTCTGTTGTTTTATGTGTAAACTATTGCTTTGTTTAGCAAATTTGTCATGCTATGAATTTCAAAGAAAAAAAAACAAACCTCAGGAATAAAATGTTCAAAGAAGTCTACTCTTTTATCACTGGCTGGATGAGTTGATAACCATTCTGGACGCTTTCCATTTTCAAGTTTGTCTTTAAATTCAAATTTTCTCCAGAAAACAGTTCCAAATCTCACATCAAAACATGCCTACAGTTTATAATGTGCATCATAAAAAATCAAAGACAAAATACAGTAGCTGTACAAAAGAATCTGTAACTTTTCTTAAATTAAAACTGTACTTTATAGCAGTCATTTGAAATTTTGACTATATCATTCCAGATATCTGAAGACAACAGAATAGTATACACAAATTTGGTATGCCAAGATATATACTGTACCAGTAATTTAAGTGGTTTATTTTTTCACAATTTAAATTTCATGATTAATTTTGCTAAACCAATTCACAGGGTTTTATTTTTGTGCTTAAAAAATTGTGAAATTTGTGAAAAATAAACCCCTCACATAAATTTGCAATCTTACAGTAATCTGCAAGGATTTCTTACAAGAATTTCATGAAATATCCTTTAATCAATTAAACTGTGTGCACCAAAGAGAATTCTAATAAAACCAATTTCCCTCCAAAATTGGTTTTGGTTTAGAGAGATTTCTCAGTATTTTGTGTAGTGTACACACCTGGTGTAGCATAAATGATACATGCATGTGATCACAAATACAAAGGCATGTAAAGCGAAGAAGTTCCAAGTTTGTTGTTCTTAATCTGAGAAAAGTAGATGTCTTTCAGTTGCTTGTGCCATTGGGTTGCTGTCTCACTAATATATACCCCATATCTTCTTTTATTAACATTTTCAAAATACCAGTAACTAAAATTACAGGTATGTATTCTTTCCTCAATAGTTCGGAACAAGCATTAATAGTAATATCAAACAAGAGTTGATAAGAAGAATTCTCTTATGTTTGTGGCCTGTTCTCTATATCTGACATGAAGAGATATCACACTAAATGGAATGCGATATGAATAAGTGATACAAAAATGCCTTTATTTGATTGGCCTATCCTACTATCTGTTACAAATTTAAACATTTCCATTGGCTATTCACAGCGTCAATGATGACTTTCAAAAGCATAACAGACTTCATGGCAATGGAGATTTATGATTTCTTTACTAATACATTTATGCAAAAAACACTGACATGTTTCACCTGAAAGTATTTTTTTGGTCAAATCTGATTCGTTTTTGAAGAGTGCATTAGCTTGAAAAACTCTGATGTTAACAGTAGTCTGGGTTACGTTATTTTGATTGGCTAACAGCAATCTTGCGTCATTCTGAAATTAATCTTCATTTCAACATGAAATGTAACATTCATAATGACACGAGCTTCCACAATAAAGTGCACAGGTAAACAAAAGAAAAACTTGATAGAAATCGTGTTTTCATGATCTTAGCAAGAAAATATAATGATAAGTATTGAATGCTTCTTTTAGTAATTTTATAGGGTTGTAAAAGCGTTGACCGGGTGCATATTTTTAGGAATGAAGCGCTTCTGCTTCTGCGCTTCATATAAAATGTACTTCGGTCAACGTTTTTACACCACAATAAATTTACAAAAAGAGCATTCATTTCTTAAGTGAAGATTCTGATTGTGAAATAAAAAATATTTCACTGAATTTTCTTATTTTTACCATAAGAGAAATAGGTTGAACAACTCATGACAGTGGGATATTTCTTGTCATTGATATCAACTCAATTATCTAACTTCAATAATAATAATAAACTCACCAAAGGCTCGTTTTGAAATCATAGAACAAAATAAACTTATAACTAGCTGTTCCACTCTTATTACAATTTATTCCTTTATTGTTATGAAACACAATGTCTGCCTTAACTGCATAAGACCCAATAGAACTCCACTTGGTATATATATGTAGGACTCAAATCTATTGTGGGTTCAAAATGTATGGCAGATTCCTAATCTATGGCAAATATGACGTTACAAATCAAATCTATGGCAGTTTTTTGTTTTCTCCAAATCTATGGCAGATCTTGAAATTGCGTAATTTTCCGGGGGAAAAGAGTAACATATAGTGTCACAATTAAATAACGCCATAATTACGTCAACGTTGCCAGCGCTAACGTTGGCAGAACCGGCATAGATTTGAACACCATTTATAATTTTTTTCTTTTAATTGTATGATGTAAACCAAAAACAAATATTTAACAAGGGGCTCACAGATTTCAAATTTTTACAAACAAAAACACAGAGAAACACTCTCCCTCTAAAAACAATTTGCCGATGGTTTAAAGGAAGATGTGCTGTACTGTCCGAATCCTGCGATGAATAAAGGCATGGCTGTTTTTAGTAGTGGATATTTTAGTAGGGAATTATAATTAATATTTGAGCATCTAAGCCTGGCAAAGTATATGAAGTGAGAGATGAAATTACAGGATACCACTTTGACTTCAATCATCATTAGTTAAAAAAAAATTGATTAACGCTCAAATAAATATTTTATGAAAAATTAAACTGTTTTTTAAAATTCTTTTTATAAAAAACTGCTTTCTTGTTTGTCATGGGACTACTATTTTTATTAGTTGGTTTAATAAATAGACTAAACAGGTACCATGCACAGATAAGAAATGTTCATTTTTCCGGGGCGCATCATTTTAATCCTGAAGTCTGTATTATGGTATGGAATGTTTGTTTCAAAAATGTTTATAAACATGCTTCCGTTTTCATACATTTCCACTTGTTTAAGAAAAGGCATCGGTCGTATATGTACTGCCTTGTTTTCCATATGCACAAAATCCGCCATAGATTAGAAAATTACAAAACTTGCCATAGATTAGGATTGTAACATATCTGCCATAGATTTGGGATGGCATGACGTCATATTTGCCATAGATTAGGGATCTGCCATAGATCTGGAACACACCATTGATTTGAGTCCTACATATATATGATTCATAATATCTGCAGATACTTAGGCAATTTATACACTGTCCATAAGCAAACCAGATTTGATTAAATATGCAAATGAAATTTGTCCATCTCATTCTTAATCTATCTAATTTTAATAGTAGACAATAAATGTAGATTTTTAGACCTTGATATTATAATTTCTCATAGTAATCTTCATACCAAAAATTTTAATAGATGGGACACCTTTTCCTGTCCTATTGTGAATTTTCCTTTTCTTGATAAAGATATTCTGTTGGTTCCTTTTCAAGGAGTGTACATTTCTCAGTTGGTTCTATATGCTTGTGTTAACACTGATTTCTCTAATTTCAACGCACATACATGTAACCTAATTATTACTAAAATACTTTAAAACCAGGCATATAAACTTTTACTCACTTAATTACGAATACATAAATGTATAGAATATTTTATGTGTAAGTATGATTCAACCTGCAGAATTTATTTTTAAAAGTGGGATTTCACATCCAGTTTTTTATGGTAATTTTACTAATAAATCTAACCAGTTCAGAGTTGTCCTTAATTCTTTCTTTAAGAATAATAAACTTATTGATAAAGGTTAGAATAACACTGTTGTTTTTCAATCATTGCAATCAGTTTTTAGGGGAGATGAATATCAATTCATAAATTATGTTTGCTTTTCTGTAATGAAATTCTGTTCAAGTTTGATTGGGGATAATATGGAATTTCTCACTCTTCACCCCTTTAAATATCAAGTTCTATTACATTGATTGCAATGAAATACCGTGATTTCCCAGTGTAATAAAAACCGATAATTTCACTCCTCTGATGTCATACAAAAATGGGTGTAGTCAAGACCTTGTCGATGACGTTGCAGCAATACAATTGAGAAAGTGTAGAAAAAGATATAGTTCCTTTCATTTTTTTCTTTATTTTCATTAAAAAGTCCAAGGTCAATGTAATAAAAAGAATAACTAATTCAAGAATCCAAATATCGAAACATATTCAACTTGTGACCAAACAACACTGATAATTAACGAATGTGCTATGCACATTCGTGAATTAATGTGTTATTCTGTCACTCGTATATTTTTCTATATTTGAATTCTTGGATTAATTATTCTATAAGTATTCAGATAGTATAAGAGTTATTTTAAGTGAAGTTTTAATAGAGTATTTAGAGGGTTAAACTTAACTCCAGTAATCTGAAATAAATCACTAACAAAGTGGTGAAATAATTTATGACATACTTTAGCAGCTAGTTCTAAGCCAACTTTGTCTGCCTCTGTTTCATGTAACCTGTTATGTGGTAAGTGCAACATATACTGAAAAAGAAAGTATCACTTTTTTATTCTCTTTCATGCATACTTATCTATTATCTTCATCTTTATACCCTGTTGTACTTCAAAATAACCACTTACACAAAATGAAAAATATTACCTTAAACTGGATTACACAATTGACCTTGACATTATAAGAGGTATTTCTAATAAGCCTTTTCTATGAATATGTTGCATGACATGAAAGCACAAGAGCAGAAACACAAAAAAGCACTTACATAATTTTGGGCAACGGTTGTGATTTGTATAATTCCTGAATATGTGGAAGTCAACAGTCAAGATTTTGTTTAATTTCATAATTTTACTGAATACTGCTAAATAACCAACAAAAAAGATATACATGTATTCCATTGTCTTTAAAGTATAAACATGTACTAGATTCAACATTTAATTCTGCTAATTGGAGATATATAAAAATAATTCTTATATGATTTGCATATTAGAGAATACGTTGATATGATTGGTTGAGAGGACTTCCGGTAGTTGTTCTTGACGTTGTTTATTTTTCGATAGACGACGTTGACCGAACTTCTTTTCGTAACCAACGTAAACAAGATGGCGGCGATAATGACACAATCCGGATCGACGTTAACAAAATTTATTTTCAATTCGCGTTAACAGGTCTTAATAGTTAAATTAGATAATAAACACAAAACATTCGTTTGAATGATAATAAGAGTTTTTGTAGTTTATTTTTTATCAGATTGCAAATTTCATGGAGTACATATTTTTGCGTTAATCAACAAATATATTCATGCGCTAGGCCTATTCAATGACACAAATATACAATTTACGTGTGATAGAGGTTACGAGTGTGGAAAAATAAATTCCTTATCTCCAATTTTAAAGAATTATAAGGATTAAACGCCTTTTTAAAGGAATTTATTGGTGTATAAACTGTACCAAGTCACTCACAAACATATCATAAAAGTCCTTCGTTTAATCCTATAATAACATTTGATTTGGGACCAAACTGACTTTAAATCACACCTTCTACTTTATAGAGCAGTTATCAAAATGCATGTTTTTAATCATTCACTTACAATTTTTCAGACTGAATGGCACTTTTTCAAACTTTATTCAGTAACTGATATAAGCCCATTTATGAAATGTGAAAATTTGTTACGTACTATCATTCTATGAACTATGCTTAAAAAAAATGAAGTGAACTGATATCTCATTCCAAAATATTACTTGTGCTTGTTGATTTTAGACTTACTCAAGTACAGTTAATACTATTATTGTCATTGATAGGCCCTTTCATACATTGCTCTGCCTGGTACCTCCATTATTTTCCTATTTAAGTAACTTTGTGATAGTGTTTTATATGCATGTCCACCATACTGTAACTCTTATATACATTTACCTTAGTTACTTTGTGAACAAACCAGTTGAAAACAAAAGCAATTCCATCATATGGTATTACAGCCCACAAAGCTGCCATAATCAGTATCACAAAATAATCTACCCACTGGGCCTGACTAAGTGACTCTGCCTGCAAAATCATAATTCATTAAAGGTTAAAAACAAACTGAGGGAATTAACATGTCACAACATTAATCAAAGAAATCTTCTAAAAACTGCTTTAACAACACCCACCAAAAAAAATCAGACACCAAAATATCCCTTTTTTGAAATGTTCAATTAGGACTTTATGTGGCTATTTTGTAATTCATGAAAAATAATTCTTTTGAAATACTGTGGATTCATTAACATTGGTTGGATACACATTTACGTAGATTTTGTGGTGACAATGTATGGGTATATCATGAATTTAAATGTTCAACTATGTATACATTTCCTATGGGCTTGTATGCAGACTTTGACTAATCCAGAAAAATACAATTGACCACAATTCATGAAAGTTGGTACCTACGAAAATAAATGAGTTGTTTGACTGCTAATTGAATGTATGCCATGTATGGCATGATTTATCTTACAATTAAATTTTCATTCATTTTAACTTAAATAAAGGTTATCTATTTCAATGCACAATTTTCCTTTTTCAAATAACTGAATTAGTACATATATGGAATTGGAGTAAGTTTTTAAAGCTAAAGTAATCATTATAAGTCTAACCAATTCATGTTTTTGATTTCGACTATCTTGTCTTGATCAATTGATTAAAACCGATAAATAATTTAAATTGCAAAATTGCAAATTTAAAATGATTTTCTTCCAAAATTACATTATCATAGAATCTTCAGCCATTTATTTACTGTAAGATACACACTAATAGTGTTGGATTTATTGCAATATTAAAAGGCATTATTATCAGTATACTGATATCTGATTTGTTGCATTTATATATGAACACAAAATGTTAATATCAACTTTGTAAATATATTTTAAGGCTTCCTATATAACCATTTATATTGAAAAAAAAACTCTTATCTGGCTAGAGTTATTTCCCTTGTTCAGTGAACTTTTTTCTCAAAATATCCCTAAAAGAACTTCAGAAAAATGCAGAAATTAGTCAAGATCTATTGAAATTTCAAAAGTAAATGGTTAACTCATGGCCAAACAGCTTTTTTCTTCAATAAAACTGATTGACATCAAGTTTTATAAATGTATAAAATGTTGCATTTAACTTGAGCATAATAAATATACTTTAATGTTTAGTGTTTTAGTCCTATAGTTATATACCCGTATTCAAAACTTACTGCATGTTTGAGTATAGCATGTGCCATTTCATGTCCTAATACAATTGCTAATTCATCTTCAGTTTCCACAAATTTAATCAGTCCTGTGTAAACAAACACATCACCTGTCTAAAAGTAAAACAAGCCATGTTCAAATTTTAAAACATCTTCCTTTAAAATTTTGTTTACTAGAGAAAGCACTGAGTGGTGAAAAAGTCATACCGATTTTATTTTTTTTTGATAAAGACAAACTAGGAGAAACTGCTCCACTTCATTGAATACTGGAAATTTCTTGTCATGAAGAATAAGAAACTATATGGTTATCAGATGGAATCTTAACTCTTTTTGATATAGTTAACAATTTAAGGCTATGAGAAGGGGGTGGTACATGAACCACATGATATTGGACATGTTTCTAAATGATAGAAATGACTACACTTGACCATCAAATAAAGCTGGAAAAACTATGCATTTATTAAATTTTTCCAAGAATTTCGCTGTGTAAAATCAGAGAAGTCATATCAAAAGGGCTCCTGCTAAATGATACAAAATATAGTCTCATATAGTGCCCTAATTTAAATTTAACCATGTATGTGGAAATGTCTCAGTCAGTATATCATAATTCATGATAAGGACAAAGAATTGAAGATAATGTTACTATTACCACTTACCTGAAATGTATTTCACACCTGTGCTCACACACACTAGGACTTATGTAAAAATGTAGTTCTGTCAATTTTTTGCTCAAAAACATTTGGAATTTAATAAGTTTTTATATTATTTTGACAAACTATATCATCTACTGCTAAAATTATTTAGTTGCAAACCATTTAAACATGATAAATAACTTCAAATTAATGGATCTATTTCTGATTCTGTTAATCTGTCAGGTGAAAAGGTAAATCACAGCTGTCAACTAACCCTTGTTTGTAACTGTTTTAATGACAGGGTATTTTACTGGAGCTTGTTTTTACAGTAATTACGCTTCATGTCAGTTTTATGACTGAAATAGTTTGCCTGTATAAGGGAAAACTGTTCAACCAGAAAAAAATGCCTAGACCTTCCATTTTCGTTCTTAATCATATTTTTCAGATATGCTTAGTTTTACCCCGCCACATTCTTTATGTGCCTGTCCCAAGTCAGGAGCCTGTAGTTCAGTGATTGTCGTAGGTTCATGTCTGTTATATTTGTTTTTCGTAAATTGTTTTGTTGTAAATTAGTCTGTTAGTTTCTCAATTGAATTGTTTCATATTTTTCATGTTGGGCCTCTAATAGCCGACTATACAGTATGAGTTTTTCTCATTGTTGAAGGCAGTACGGTTGCCTATAATTGCTTACATCTACTTCATTTGAACTTTGGTGGATAGTTGTCTCATTGGCAAATCATACCACATCTCCATATTTTTATACTAGTGTCTTCTATCTGGAAATTTATTGAAAGATTCGTCCGGCAAATATGACTGTTTTGAAGCCCTGTTTATAACTATATTTTCTAATTTACTATGATAAAACATCCAATGAAGTATTATATGTAATAGTAAAAAGTCAAGCTCTATTTAACTAGAGGCTCTAAAGACCCTGTGTCGCTCACCTAGATCTGTGTGCGTCTTCAACAATGGACAACCTCCAATATTGTAGACTAGAATAGTATTCATGACAAGAAATCTCTTTTTGTTGATTTTGTATTGCTGATAAAAAAATTTTTTTACAGTTTCTCTGTATCTTCTTCAGTTTTTGCCCAAAACACAAAAAAGGCTAAAAAATCATCATTGGGTAATCACTCCTATAAAGATTGTACTAACTATTTAGCCAAAATTTGACTTATTTGTAGATCTTGTCATGCTGATAATTTTTTGCTATTTAAAGTGTCTATCCATTATAGTTTTTAAGATATTAGGCAAAAACGCAAAATATTGGTAAAAATTGTCAATAAAGAGCAATAACTCAAATAAGTCTTCTGAAGATTTAGACCATTATAATCATTTGTGGACCTTGTCTTGCTTATCATTTTTGTAAAAAAAGCAGATTGCATCAAATAAAAACAATCAATGAATATACTAGAAAAATTAGGTTCCCTTTGAAATACCTACTGGTAAAACAAATGCATTGACATTATCAGGGTCATCTACAATAGCTAGTGTCCACTTCTGATTCTCTACTTCTTTAATATCTGTGTTAGCTAAATATAATCGCTGGACAATCTTTAACAAAGCAGGATATAGCGGATGGTTTGTTGGAAGAATCTTTTCTTTTAGCTGCTCCTGAAGCTAAATAGAAAAAATTTTAAAGATTTTAATTTATTATGAAATTATTGCATGTGTCAGATTTGGTACCTATAGTTAGTTGTTTACTTCCTTGTACATGTGCTTTTTGGTGGATAGCTGCCTCATTGGCAATCATACCAAATATTCTTATTCTTATATTTAAAACTAAAAGATGGCACTGATCAAACTAAAATCAAAATATCACTGAAAAATGTGATTTAAATCAGACTATTTCTAACACAAAATATGTCTTGAAATACACATCTTCTTATATTGCTCATATAAGAGTAAAACCTGGTATTGTTTGATATTCAATTATAACTCACAGAATGAGATTGTGTAAAGTTATTGCTTATATAAGAGTAAAACCTGGTATTGTTTGATATTCAATTATAACTCACAGAATGAGATTGTGTAAAAGTTTTCAATAACAAAAATTTAATTTTCCTTCAACCTACATATTGTAGATTTTATATGCTAAATGAACACTAAACTCTCCCAGTGTTCAGATATTGGTTGATACATTTTTTTAATCATATTAAAATCACAGGCAATCAACATAGAATTAATAAAGTTTACTGAAGATAGGAAGAGTAATTTGTCTTATGCTTTATATTACTATATCCCTCAGCAAACTTTTGTGCAGGTAAGGGAAACCATTAGAGTTATCTCCCTTTCATCTGAATCCTGAGTAAGGATGCAATGTCCATGGAAAAGTAAAGCATAATTATGAAAATAAGATCTGTATCAGTCACTCTAACTTATCAAACAGATTACCTCCTCAGCTTCAATACTCATCACACGTTGAAACTGTTTATCTGTAAATGCTATGAATCTTCTCCTTCCTGTTATAGGGGCCTCTTGTATATGGCTCCAGTAATAAAGACTTCCAAGAACAGAAATTCCTGATATTGCTAATAAAATTTCCTTCCACTGTTTTTTGGAAAGATGAATAAAGTGAAGTCTTTTATGGTCAGGTAAGGTTTTCCACCATTGTCTGAAACCTCTGTAAAATGTATAAGAACTCATAAAGTTAAATTAATGTTACTAACAATAACAATAAGTAAATGCAAACTAGTATCACTTTCCTGTATGAGTTGAAAATAGATAATAAAGTAACAGGTATTTATTATATGATATGGAACTGTTGAAAAAAAACATATCTTAGGTCAAATTATTGGCTGTATATTACATTGTAACCTGTACATGTATATTAAAAAAGAATACTGGAATTTAATCAAGTCACTAAAAGATGATAAAAAGGAGGGTCCAGAAAAAACAGTAAATACAAATGTTTGGTATACCTACTTTAAATCACTTAATAAAATACCAGATAAATATCAATCTAGAATTAATCAAATTGACAAGATACTCAAAAACATGGAATTAAGCCACTCGTTCAATGAACTGGATTTTAGGATAACCTCCAAGGAGGTGTTAGACACTATTTGTAAGTTAAAATGTGGAAAGGCAGTCGATTTAGATGGCCTCCCAAATGAAATACTGAAGAGTGGTGCTAGTATTTTGGCTCCATTATTTCAAAAACTTTTTAATCTTGTATTTTCTTCAGGAATATATCCCAAAAAATGGTCATCAGCATATATTTGTCCAATTTTTAAAGCTGAGGATCCATCTAAACCGAAAAACTACAGGGGTATTACAATTAATATGTGTATAGGAAAACTATTTAATTCAATACTAAACAAAAGGCTTGATAAATATTTAGAAACAAATAATATCATAAATCCATGTCAGATTGGTTTTTCAAGTAAAAGTAGGACATCGGATCATGTTTGTATTAAAAACTATAATGGATAAGTACACCAGTATGAAAGGTGGGAAACTTTATGCTTGCTTTGTTGATTTCAAAAAAGCGTTTGATAAAGTCATTCATTCAGGTTTAAAATATAAGCTATTAAAACATAATATAGGTGGTAACTTTTATGCAATCCTGAGAGATATGTACAATAAAAGTGAATTATGTGTTAAAATAGATGATGTGCTTACTCCTAATTTTTATTCTCAAATTGGAGTAAAGCAAGGGGATGTTTTAAGTCCAAACCTTTTCAAGATTTTTATAAATGATTTACCGGATGCATTTAAGGAAAGCCCAGACACTGTTGATATAAACGGTCGCAGGATTGACTGCCTCATGTATGCAGATGATATTGATATTTTATCTAGTTTCAAGGCAGGTCTTCAAAAACGACTTGATGGTTTAACCAAATTTTGTACTAAATGGTGTTTAGAGGTCAATCTATCTAAAACCAAAGTTATTATATTTAACAAACCTGGTAAACTTTTAAAAGAATATTTTTATTTCGAAAAAGTTACAATAGAATGTGTTAACAATTATAAGTATTTAGGTTTAAAATTTATATCTAGTGGACTTTTTAAGCAAGGAAAGGAAGAATTATACAAAAAATCACTAAAAGCTGTATTCAAATTGCAAAGATCTTTATCATCTTCCAATCCAAGTATTTCTACTCTATTACATATATATGACCATACAATAAAACCCATTTTAATGTATGGCAGTGAAATTACAGGTAAGTTTATAACTAGCTCTGCAGCATGCCAGAAAGAAAGTGAATATTTATTACAGCACATTTATATGAATGATTTTTTAGATAAATCCAATTTAAGATATATGAAGTATATATTAGGTGTAAACAAAAAGTCTTCTAACCTAGCTGTGCTAGGAGAGCTTGGTAGATTCCCTTTATATTTTTCAGTTGTATTATCAATGCTGAAATATTGGTTTAGAATAAAAAATATGAAAGATGGTTTACTGTATGATACCTATATGTGTAACAAAAACATGTTTAATAATAATATTGAATGCTGGTATTCATCCATACATTACATTTTTAAAAAGCTGAATATTCATAATTTGGAGGTAAAGCTCAACTTTTTTATCAAGTCAGTTAAGCAAAAAACTTTGTAATAGTTTTGTAAAGTTTTGGAACACAAAAAGAAGAGATACAAAGAGTAGTAAATTAGATACTTATTCAAACTTAAAACTTGTTTTTCGAAAGAAATGTATCTATCTTTAAACAATTTTCAATTGAGAAGTGCCATATGTAAAATCAGAATCAGTGCACATGATCTCAAAATAGAAAGAGACAGGTATAAAACTTTATATATAGAAAAAGACCAAAGGCTTTGTAAGAAATGTACTCTAAATCAGGTTGAAGATGAACAACATATTATTACTAGTTGTCCAGCATACAATAATGATAGGGAGATATTTTTCAAGGAGATAAACTGTATCTGTCCCAATTTTATATATATTTCAAATGAGGCAAAATTTGTTTGGTTATTTACTAATGAAAATTTGTCTATACTTAAATATTTAGGGAGCTATATTATTACATGTCTAGATGGGTTCATTCAACCTATGCCAACATTTTGAAATTTAGGTATAAAATTGTATGAAAAAATGTTGGCATAGGTTGAATAATTTGTAACGGATTAAACGTTATAACAACATAAATTGATCAGGAGCTAATCAATTTACAACAAGTTTAAACTTAGCTTTTAATACCATTTTTGTTATTACATGTAATAGTAAAAATGTAGGTATAATTGTATTTGTTGAGGATCTCTATTTCATAAGGAATTGATATAAAATAATATATCAAAACAATGGAAAATAAGTGTTAATTTCTATAATTTTATTAAATGATCATCTATTCATATAAAATATATACCAATGTCAATCTAATGAATTATATAAAATATTTGATAAAAATATTTAATTCTATTTCAAATAGATTCCTTCAAATACATAGAAATACTGACTATCATGACTATACTATATATAGTACTATTGAAACACATAGTTCTGTATTTTTGATATTTTACTTTTTTTTTCATAAATACTAACTCGTGTAAAATATCTATTTTGAATGTTCATTATTGAATCCTACAATATTGACACAGACAGAGAATTGTACAAAGTTCACTATGATTATCTCAAAAGTCATACACTTATTAAAACGAAGAAGATATGATGCTGCATCTGCATACATAACTGCTGAGTACTCAGTCTGGATTATTGTAACCTCAATAACTGTTTGCTGTTTCTTCAGTAGTTTTACTTTGTGGTTGTCATGATTGTACCAATTTGGTAGTTTTGTAGGTATGTTATTGCGAGTATTTTAATGTTGCTGGACAATTACGTGTAGTGCATATCATGTATATTTTATCATATAGTCTGGATTTAACTCTGAACTGGTACCCACTGTGGATTAGATTCTGCTGCCTAGTCTATTGGTAACAAACTGAATATCTATATCTAAAACATTTGTTCTTAGATGCATGATTTTTTTTATTAGTTGTTAGTGGCTTTGAAGTAGCTGTCAGTAAGTGCGAGTACTCTCAGATCTGTACTTAATGTCTTTTTGTTGTTGGGATATACAAGTACCCGGCCAAGTCCACTCTGTGTTTTTGTTAGATGTATTTCTATTTGTATCCATCGGATGAGTTAAGCTTTTTTCAACTGATTTGTTTAGTTAGTTCTTATGTTTTACTGTTAAACCACTGTCCCAGGTTAGGGGGAGGTTTGGGATCCCGCATGTTTAACTGTATGTATGTGCCTTTCAAATATTTTTAAATAAAAAACAAACCGACACCAAGCACGTATTTCTAAAGTAAAACTAAGTAAGTAAAGGCTGCACTTTTTTACTGGAAAGCCGCTGTTTAATAAATGAATTTTTTAAAAATTTTATTTGATACTTATTTTAAATTTCATTTTGCTAAATTAATTTGATTTAATACTATTTTATTTGTATGTTGCATATTTAGTATAAGAAAGTTTATCATGAAAATTCTCAAATAAAATAGCTTAATTTCATTCTTTTTCTGTAGTACTACATGTACGTGTTCAATTTTTGTGTATTTTTATAATTAATTTAGTATTTACTTCAACACAATTTTGCTAGAATCAAGTGTTCTATTTTATCATTTTAGTCTTTTTTTATTTAAATCATTTTTACTTAATAGTAACAAAACACTATTGCACATATTTTATTCTTGTTTTTTTTTTATTTTTCAAAGAGTAATATTTTAATGCTTAAAAATACTGACTGTATTTTACCTGTTATTAATTAGTAATTGTTATAACAACACCTATTGCATTTTGTTTGTAGGCATAGGTTGAATATATATTTATCAAATGTTGGCATAGGTTGAAGACACCGTCTAGATGTTAGACGAAATGTTAATTAATGTATGTAATAACAATGATAATTGTAATGATTTTATAGTTCTGATCCTGCCTGGAATTAAATGTAATAAATTTATTACATTGGTTGCAATGAATCACCTTGATTTCACATGTGAAATTAATCTGATAATTTCACTCCTCTGTTGTCATACAACCATGAGTGTTGTCAAGACCTTGTCAATGACATTGCATCATAACAATTGAGAATGCGTAGAACATGTAGAAAGGGATACAGTTCCTTAGTTAGAACTTTATGCTCATTGGTTATAATAAAAATTCAAAAAATTCATGACATCTTTAAACAGGAAGTGGTCTGAAAATTCCTAACATGGTACCACTCAATATTACATAGATCAAATTATTCGTTTTGAAGCTTAAAAAGATGTATTAAAACATGTGGATGGACAAGGTCACAGGATGGACAAGGTCATTGTAGTTTACCACTCACTCTGTGAGAGGAGGTATAGTAATTATCCGAGAATCGGTAGTTAGTTGAATCTGTCATGTGACTTTAAGTTCAAAATTATTAAACTTGTAGGTTTTTGAGTATATACTTATAGTGAAATAATCTTGTCTAGTACATGTGCAACAGGCAATGCCGTTCTCTAAAACTGACTAGGGTACTTAAAAACTGCACTAAGTCATAATGTTTACATGTACCTGCCACTAATAATACTTGCTCCCTTCATAGCCAATTTCACAACAACCCATAGATGTGGCCCAATTGCTTGCTTTCTGGAACTTGTATGGAATCCATATTTGAAGTATTTCATGCATCCTGGTGTTAGTGGTTGAAACTTTAAACTGTTAGTGCCTGAGATCAATGGGCCTGGAAAAGTTTTGAGTGTACACACAATGTGTGTTTTTGTTGTAGTTCTTTCAGATAAAAAGTTTATTATTTTATTCGTATTTGAACGTGTAAATGGGTGAAATTGAAATTTATGTAGATGCTTTAGAAAAGACATTGCTACTGATGAGTAATTATGAAAAAAATCTTGCGTTACATCATCTGTTCTTAACCAAAGCAGGTGAAATCTCAAATCAACATGAAAGTGAAACTAGAAACAAGGGAGATAATGCTGTTGGAAATGGGTCTCACTAATTAGCGACAAGAAGCGTCAAGAAGCGACAAGAAGAATAATTTAGCGACAAGAAGATTATTTAGCGACAAGAAAACATTTTTTTTTTATTAAGATTACTTATTCCAAATAAATATTAAAAAATATGCATTTATTAATATATGGGCAGAAATAAATTGATCATTTTTTATCCTA
Source organism: Mytilus californianus (assembly GCF_021869535.1). Classification (NCBI taxonomy): domain Eukaryota; kingdom Metazoa; phylum Mollusca; class Bivalvia; order Mytilida; family Mytilidae; genus Mytilus; species Mytilus californianus. Next base: position 5,461,449 of record NW_026262581.1, read on the forward strand.
AGGGATTAAGTTTGACACGGCGACGTGACAAAATCAGTTCGTTACTCAGTATTTACCCTTGCCCAAGAGAATATAAACGAACATGTCCACTATAGTCTAATTATAATACTTCTGATATGCATTTATCGAAGATCGAGTCGTTACCTTTTTTCCTTTGCCCAAAGGGAAATTCAGTGAAACCCTGTACCAAAGGGTTTGTTTGATACCGCGCAGTACCAAAGACGTACAAAATATACTGATTTATTAATCAAAGGTAAACCAGAGAGTCTGACATATATGTCTCTGGGTAAACCAAGATGCGTTTCGGATTCTAGCAATTGCTCTTTTTTTTTTTTTTTTTCTAGCAATTGCTCAGAGCACGTACTTTTGCAAAATTAAGACTGAAATGCTGACAATTTACTTTATACAAAACATAAAAGTTGAATGGCTTCCGTCAGCTTGTTAGAGCAAAGGAAATGCACACGCTATAAAATGGAAATAAAAACAAATATTTTTCAACTTTCCTTTGAAGAATTTATTGAAACAAAAACATGAAATATTATTTCCTTTCTAACAGTGCAATTCATTGTTCTTGTTAGGAACAACATTAGATGTTGGTTTACCATAAGGTAATAACAGTACATACAATGTGAAACATCTGAGATTAACGAGGCGCGTGTCCCTTGTTTTATTGCTACAATAACATCCAATTAACACCTTCAACTTTGTACACGCGCCAGAATATACTATCATTGTAAATAGTGAACACCTGTTGAAAACTTAAAATTGTCATTAATTTCCTTTAATCTTCAATCAACATTAAACTATACATAAACATGATAAATATCGTTAAATGAGGCAATACACAAAATAAAATGATGAAAAATATTCACATTTTATGTTTTCCTCCTGTTTGATTTCAGTTCTTTGTATTTCACAATTTGTGTCTCTATTTTCTGGACAATGATGCACAAATAATGCATTTTGCAAGTTTATTATATATTGAACAAAGAGAGTTTTAAAAACAAATTATAAGATAAATATATTATTGTTCTAAAATACAAATAAAATTAATATCATAATACGACAGGGTAAACGTAATACTTGCTGTAATACATAATAAATAATAAAATATCACAAATAAATGTAGCAATTAGTTCTATGTTTCAAAAATTTGTGATGCTTTATTACTATAAAATGACTTTTTCTATCTATTTATTGATAGAATATTAACTTTCTTGTCGCTAAAATTGTTTTCTTTTGCATATTCTGTTAATAAGGGGACGAAGTCCCCTATAACGGTAGAAAAATCAATAAAAAAAAAAAAAAAAAAAAATCCGGGAAAATTTCCCGAAATTTTCATTGTACTAATGAACTCAAAATCGTTAACTTTTTTATTTTCAGACTTTTTTATTTTCCCGCATTTGCGCAGAAATCTACTTCCTTTTTCCGGTCTCGTTTGCATGAGTCTTTGAGTAAAGTATATATTTATCAGTCTAGTAAAATATAGGAAGGAACGCAATACTAATTCCATTTTTAATAATTCCTTGAATGGCTTGATATGAAAAAACGTTACCTGATAGCGTTTCTTTGTTTACATTGAATATGACGTCATACCATAAATAACGTCACAACTAAAATTCCGAACAACAGAACCGAAATCGGAAACGTAATAGTATTTCCGTTTCTTTTTGAACAGATTTTGAAGTTAAAATATGTTTGAATTAAAAAAAAATAATTCATACAGTCTTCGTCGCCTTTCACAGGTAACGCCTGCCTCATATTAAGGGGACGAAGTCCCCTATAACAGTAGAAAAATCAAAAAAAAAAAAAAAAAAAAAAAAAAAATCGGGAAAATTTCCCGAAATTTTCATTGTACTAATGAACTCAAAATCGTTAACTTTTTTTTTGTAACTTTTTTTTATTCCCGCATTTGCCCAGAAATCTACTTCCTTCTTCCGGTCTCGTTTGTCATGAGACTGAGTGAAATATATATTTATCAGTCCAGTAAAATATAGGAAGGAACACAATAACAATTTCATTTCTAATTATTCTTTGATATGAAAAAACGTTACCTGATGATAGCGTTTCTTTGTTTACATTGAATATGACGTCATAACTAAAATAACGTCACAACTAAAATCCCTAACAACAGAACCAAAATCGGAAACGTTACGGTATTTCCGTTTCTTTTTTAACAGATTTAGAACTTAAAATATGTTTGAATTAAAAAAAAATAATTTATATAGACTTCGTCCCCTTTCACAGGTAATGCCTGCCTCATATTATTTGTTTGGAATAAGTAATTTTAATAAAAAAAAATGTTTTCTTGTCGCTAAATAGTCTTCTTGTCGCTTTTTGTCGCTAAATATATTCTTCTTGACGCTTCTTGTCGCTAAAATTCTTCTTGTCGCTAATTAGTGAGACCGTTGGAAACAAGTGGGCTAACTAATTACCATAACATAAGACCATGAACAGATAAAGAAAGAATTTTTCTTATATATATCTGTAAAGAGCTGGAAAAAAACAACCTTAAAGAAGATACTCATAATATTGGTTGAAAGAAAGAAAGAAACACAAATATTTCCTCGTAGGTTAACAGATCTATCATTTAACCGGAAGTTCAAAACGCCATTTGTCGTTTTGATCTTTTAACTCTTCTAACAGAAACTGGCACGTTCCCAGTGAAACCGACGTCACGAAACCAAAATGGGATATGAATATTTGATAAAATTGTGTCATTGTACGTTACGTGCGTCTAAAACAGTGCTGCTTTGCGTTTCCACATAACGATATGGACACCATCTGGAAAACCCCTTGAAAATATAATTTTCATTTCACTTTTCATTTTCGATTTAGAAAATCAAAGCTTCTTTATACAGCTATATCTTTCGTTAAGTCCGTTGAGTTTAATTCAAACTAATTGGTAATCCATTGATTAGTTAACACATGGTAATAGAATTTATTTTGCCAGAAAAATTGACATTATTTTGCTGACATTGCAGTGATGCTAAATTTAGACAGAACACTTTAAATTTGAAAAGATGTTTTAGCATTGTAAGCATCAATGGATTTCATAGACTTAATTAAATTGAGAATAGCCAGCATAAATTGAACTCTACATGTCGATGCAATTGGTATTTGAAATCCAAAATTGAACTGGACAAGCATAAGCAACAGCAATGGGAGATCCTTTAGTAAGGAAATCTGCAGCGTTGTCTCGCTTGAGGCATCAGTTGAGAAAGAAACGTGAATCTCTAGCAGACCACTTTGAATTCAAGATGTATATTATTTTCCATTTTAAAGATAAGGTAAATGTTACCAATAAAACATGATCGTTTTTGTTGTACCATTTTGCTCTTTACCAAAAAATGTATGCAACATCATCTGTGTGAAGTCTACTAGAATTTCATTTTCCTGTCACCTGTGGTAAGTTTTATATTCCTGAGGTAATCCTCGTACTGATGTGGGGTGTCCAAATCCAAATTATGGCTACTAATGCTAATTTTATTTTGGAGACTGCATGTTACACACTTCTTCCTGGAACAATATATTTTAATTCACTCATTGTAATACTTTCAAGAAATTCAAGTACATTATTTTGATAGCATAACTGTATTTATACAAAAAAGTAACAATGTTTGTGATGTATAAGTTTATTCATTCAAAGATAATTGAAATGTATGATTTATCTTCTTCTATTTATTGAAAAGTATGAATGATCAAATGATTATTTTTTTCCATTTTTAGCAAAAGAAGAATGGTGCAGTATTTGAGGTAGCAGAAGTTATACCAGTAATGACAAACAACTACGAAGACAGTATTATGAAAGGAGTAAAGGTATTCTTATAAATAAATATAATAAAAACAGTGGTCAGCTGGTAATAGTTAATTGTAACTGTTAACACATGGTTTTATAAAAGGTAGAGAACAGGTAATAGTTAATTGTAACACATGGTTTTATAAAAGAAAGAGGAACAGTAGACCCGTCACCAAGTTCAATGTTTAAAAAAAAAACAGTAGACACATTTCAGAAGTTATCTTGTGAATGTAAGTGTATATTTTTTCATGAATAAGTTAACTATATAATTTTTTTTAATGTACAAAGTGACCTATGGTGACCTATCCATCTTTTCATGCGAAGTCAACTAGTAGACTACATTGACATGTTTGCTGGATTTAATAATCCAGGTAAGCTGCATGTACATCTACAGAATCTTGTAAAAATTATTCAAAGACAGGAAATTCTGACTAATATTTTAAGGTATCAAAATTGCTACCTTTGCATTGCCTAAAATGAACACTCTTACATACAGGCCAGGTATACAAATTTCTTGCAGTGGAAACAGCACTGACAGTTGTAATTTTGACACCTTGCTTTTTTTGAACAATTTAAAGGTTTCATGCTAGAAATTAGTGTGGCCAGGTGCAATAAGGCTTATCAACTTGTCCACATTAGCTTACTAAGCTGACATAGCAAAAAATCTCTTTTTATTCATATCTTTAAACAAAATGAATTGTTCATGTATCAGAAGGGAGATGACATGATGATTATTACTTACGACTGCGGATGTGTAAAAGCTATACTGAGATTATGTTTATGTTTTTGTTAAAACATTGGTATATTTTATTCACAATTGGTTGTATTTGTAGGAGGAAGCATACTCTTTAGAAAGCTCAAAAGAATTACTTGAAAAAGATGTAGTTCAACTTCATGCCCCAAGATGGCAGTCAATGAGAAGGGTAAGATTATTTTTTAATGTATACAAAAATGGTGAAGATTTGAATGAAAAGGTGCAAATCCACAAGGAACAAATAAAGCAGCTGCAATACAGGCAAATCCCATTGAGTTGACACATTAATCCATGTAGAAAGGGAAAATTGAAAATATTTCCATTTTCAACTGCAGTAGGGGATGCAAAATATATCGAGAGGAAATGCTGCAATGGAACAATATTTCATAAAATATATCAACCAAAGCTGAAAGCTTAATGCAAGAGTTAAAGAACTTAACCAACAATTATGTAACTTTGTAGTCACCTCTGCTGCGATGTTTCCATTGAAACCTTGCCAGAATCTTGATAAGTCCCTGCAGAAGGATGAAAGCGCTAGTTTTTCTTGAAAAAATTCTTGAATAATTATTTGTTCTGTTCATAAGATAAAAATTTCATTTGATATATATAAATGATAAATAATAAATAAATCCAAAGTGCTGAAGAGAAAAAGTTGGTTTAAGTTATGATGACATTAAAAGAACTTTGGAAAGGGAATATGCTAACATGTTTTTGCTGTGCAATTAATAAAGCATTTTTTATGCAATCAAAATTTAACAGATTGCAATTTTTATTAGCTCACCTGGCCCGAAGGGCCAAGTGAGCTTTTCTCATCACTTGGCGTCCGTCGTCGGCGTTAACTTTTTACATTTTGAACTTCTTCTAGAGAACCACTGAATGGAATGAAACCAAACATGGCATGAATGTTCCTTATGAGGTGCTGACCAAGTGTTGTTACTTTGTAGCCGATCCATCATCCAAGATGGCCGCCAGCGGGGGACTTAGTTTAACATAGGACCCTATGGGAAATGCATACAAATGACTTCTTTTAGAGAACCACTGAATGGAATGAAACCAAACATGGCATGGATGTTCCTTATGAGGTGCTCACCAAGTGTTGTTACTTTGTAGCCGATCCATCATCCAAGATGGCCGCCAGCGGGGGACTTAGTTTAACATAGGACCCTATGGGAAATGCATACAAATGACTTCTTTTAGAGAACCACTGAATGGAATAAAACCAAACATGGCATGAATGTTCCTTATGAGGTGCTGACCAAGTGTTGTTACTTTGTAGCCGATCCATCATCCAAGATGGCCGCCATCGGGGAACTTAGTTTAACATAGGACCCTATGGGAAATACATACAAATGTCTTCTTTTAGAGAACCACTGAATGGAATGAAACCAAACATGGCATGAATGTTCCTTATGAGGTGCTGACCAAGTGTTGTTACTTTGTAGCCGATCCATCATCCAAGATGGCCGCCAGCGGGGGACTTAGTTTAACATAGGACCCTATGGGAAATACATAAAAATGTCTTCTTTTAGAGAACCACTGAATGGAATGGAACCAAACATGGCATGAATGTTACTTATGAGATGCTGACCAAGTGTTGTTACTTTGCAGTCGGTCCATCATCCAAGATGGCCGCCAGCAGGGGACTTAGTTTAACATAGGACCCTATGGGAAATACATACAAATGTCTTCTTTTAGAGAACCACTGAATGGAATGAAACCAAACATGGCATGAATGTCCCTTATGAGGTGCTGACCAAGTGTTGTTACTTTGTAGCCAATCCATCATCCAAGATGGCTGCCAGCGGGGGATTTAGTTTAACATAGGACCCTATGGGAAATACATACAAATGTCTTCTTTTAGAGAACCACTGAATAGAATGAAACCAAACATGGCATGAATGTTCCTTATGAGGTGCTGACCAAGTGTTGTTACTTTGCAGTTGGTCCATCATCCAAGATGGCCGACAGCAGGGGACTTAGTTTAACAAAGGACCTATGGGAAATACATACAAATGTCTTCTTTTAGCGAACCACTGAATGGAATGAAACCAAACATGGCATGAATGTTCCTTATGAGGTACTGACCAAGTGTTGTTACTTTGCAGTCGGTCTATCATCCAAGATGGCCGACAGCAGGGGACTTAGTTTAACAAAGGACCTATGGGAAATACATACAAATGTAATCTTTTAGAGAACCACTGAATGGAATGAAACCAAACATGGCATGAATCTTCCTTATGAGATGCTGACCAAGTGTTGTTACTTAAATGTAGCCGATCCATCATCCAAGATGGCCGACAGCGGGGACTTAGTTTAACATAGGACCCTAAGGGAAATACATACAATTGTCTTCTTTTAGAGAACCACTGAATGGAATTGAATTAAACATGGTATGAATGTTCCTTATGAGTTGCTGACCAAGTGTTTTTACTTTGCAGTCGATCCATCATCCAAGATGGCCGCCAGCAGGGGACTTAGTTTAACATAGGACCCTATGGGAAATGCATACAAATGACTTCTTTTAGAGAACCACTGAATGGAATGAAACCAAACATGGCATGAATGTTCCTTATGAGGTGCTGACCAAGTGTTGTTACTTTGTAGCCGATCCATCATCCAAGATGGCCGCCATCGGGGAACTTAGTTTAACATAGGACCCTATGGGAAATACATACACATGTCTTCTTTTAGAGTACCACTGAATGGAATGAAACCAAACATGGCATGAATGTTCCTTATGAAGTGCTGACCAAGTGTTGCTACTTTGTTGCCGATTTACTGTTCAAGATGGCCACCAGGATATTTTATTAAATAACAGGACCAATATTAATCAAAATTTGGCCTCAATCATTATTTGGGTATCTGTTATGATTTTTATCTATCTTTACATGATTTCTAAAACCAAAGTAGAGTCAGGTGAGCGACACAGGCTCTTGAGAGCCTCTAGTTAGATTATGTGGTTACTTCACTTGGCAAATTGATCACAAATCAAAAGGTAGAATAATTTTGAAAAACACTCTGTATTGTACTTGAAAATGGTAATTTAAATCTTACAACCTAATTAAGATATATGGGCAATTTCAAAATATATTGCAGGATGTTCTTGGATGCACAACGGAAATAGACTTCTTTTTGTGGCCAAGAAATGATATTGAAAAAATTGAATGTATCTTATTCTCAAGATGGAAAGGAGAGGAAGCACCATTTAAACCAATTCAGGTAATTTTCTTTTTTAACTTTAAAGTTAATATTTCAGAAAAATATTGTTTATCCTTCTTTTCATTGCACAGCATGCAGATTATGTCGATAATACAAGCTTGAGCTTGTCAGTCTAACTCTTTATCTTTTATATTTTCATTCAGCATTACTTAAATACAGGCTGGTAAAATTACATAGTTTTTACTTTGTTGTATAATTTTTAACTAGTTATATGTGTTTCCTTTGATTCTGGTCCTCTATGGCAGTGATTTTGCCAGCGCTGGACATTTTCATCATTTATGAAACGGTTTTCAAAATGACGAAGTTATTTCAAATCAATTTCGTCACTTAAATTTGGAAAACGTAAAAATATTTTTGCATGAAAATACTGTAATTCTACCTGTCTTCATGTTTCTGACAAGTTTATGACCCTCAGCTAATTAACATTTAAAACATGTGTAATAAGTTGTGATTACAGATAATTCGCTTATCGCCATCAGATGGGTCACTAATCTGTTAATTATTAATAAACCTCATAATTGACCATCATAATTATTTTTTCCCCAGTAAAATCAATCAGTCGACATTTCAATTTCAATATTTCTCAAACGACCACAATTTGCAGTTTGTTTATCATAATTTTGTCATTTGAGCAAAATTGTTTCCCCCCAGACAGTTTGCATTTTAATTTCAATATTTCTCAAACGATCACAATTGGCAGTTCGTTTGTCTTAGTTTTGTCATATGAACCTATATTCGTCATATTTGATATAACTTTTCATCAAAAACTTTTGAAAATTTTGATTAAAAAGATAGAACTTTATTCAAAACGTTCAGAAATATTTTCACGAGTCAAACAGTTACCTTTTTTTTACTATGTACTGTGCATGCGTGATAGTATTCTTATAAATTTATAGACACTAAAACGTAAAATAAGAAATCATTTAGTACCAAATTAAACGAGAGAGACAAATGTATTTCTTACTTAGCAACTTAATTTAAAAAATGATTATTTCCTGCCTTTTGTTAAACACAAACTAATCCGTAGATGAATCAGGATTCATTCTGAATTTATTATCCACTTGTCACTTCCTGTTTTCTTTTCGTTTAAAAATCGAAAGTAAACGTGATCTATTCTTGATTAATTTACAATTAACAGTCATTAGAATCGTTCCAATAAGGATTTGTACAAAACCTTGGTCCCAACTTTATAGAAATGAATTCCAAATATCGATTTAAATGTTTTTACAAGGATAATGATTATGCAGGGAAATAGTCGTTACAAGTTCATTTCTGCTGTGATTCCTGGTTTTAAAAAAATGGAACCCAACTTTTGTTGATCAGGAATGTCCCCTGAAAATAACTGAAGTGAAATTGTGACCTAGATTTCTGGATCCTATATCATAATCTTCATGTTTAAGCGCCACATCAGTCAAATTATGCAATAGCTGTCTAGCATGCCTAAGTCCTTCAAAGATGTATAGCTAGTAATATACTTCCTTGTTACCTTGCTGTTACCCAAAATGAGGTTGAATTTCATCTCGCGCAAAAGTGACTAAAGCCCTCAAAATCCTAGCTTAAAACCCTGTCTATGGACATTGACCTCTTCTCTGAATCCTTCACTTGTCAAATATTTACATTGGTAAGCATGTATTAAATGTTGTTTATTGAAGCAACTTATGCCTAGCTTTCAAACATGATGATTGACCTGGAAGTCATTTGATGGCTTCCAATCAGTCCATCACATTAAACAGCAACAAATTTTGTCAGACATTAAATTAGAAATAAGCCATTTAGTCCCATCCAATCTACAAGAGAAATGGCAAAGATTCTGAAAACTTAATGTCAATCATTGTTTGAAAAGACTATCTATTCATTACTTTCATAATGAATAAGATACATGAACAAGTAATTCCCAAAAAAATTGTTACTCAAGCAGACTTGTATTTTTAAAACCAATTTTCAAGATCAGAATTATTTACCTAAAATTTGATTTATGGCCTCCAGGTCATCTGAAAAAAGCTCATATCTTTAAAAAATTTGTTGTGGTTTTTTTCAGGCAGAATTTAATTTTCTACGTGGTGACTATGAAAAACAATTAATGCGGCTGCTAACAAGAAAGGAAAAATCTGGAATGATTATCAACAACCCTGCACAATCTATGTTTCTATTTATAGACAAAAATCAATTACAGGTAACTATTCCATGCCAGTAAGGTATAAATTTGACTCCTATCTATTGAAAATGAGTTAAATGTTATTCATGATATGATAATTTGATTTAAACTTTGCCAAATTTTACATGAGTAGAATCATTATTATCTAGCAATGTATGGTCTTAGAAAGTAAGAATTGGGAATACATACTATTGTGTTGAAAATGAAACCTTTCCCCACAATCAGTTGGAATTACCTTTCCATTTAAATATTTGCAGAATGACTTATTGCAACATTGAGTAATAACAATAATTATAGATTATCTATGGTTTTTCAAATGAGAGTGTCTTTCAGCTACAATCTCATTAAAGGGTGACAGCCATGAGATGAGATGTGGCCAAAAAACATCCTAGAGTTTGAAAGACTATTGATAACTTGTTTAACGCTAATTTGTCTATGACGTCATTGATGTATACATTGCAAACAGCACATGTGCCTTTAGTTTCTAGGGATAATTTTCTATCTCCAGTGAGTAGCATGATGTGAAAAATTATCACAAAAAAAGATCAAAGGAAAAATACACAAAACAACAATAATTATAGTTCTCTGTAGAGTTCATTCAATGGGAACTTTGAATTTCACATACATGTATTTAAAATCTAAACATGTGGAGAGTTCAAGGTATAAAAAGCTGATTGTTGACTGATAATGAAAAAGTCATATAAGCAAGAATAGATAGACAAGTCAAATAAGTAAGAATAGATGGACAAGTCAAGTCAAGCAAGAATAGATGGACAAGTCAAACAAGTAAGAATAGATGGACAAGTCAAATAAGTAAGAATAGATGGACAAGTCAAATAAGTAAGAATAGATAGACAAGTCAAATAAGCAAGAATAGATGGACAAGTTAAATAAGTAAGAATAGACGGACAAGTCAAATAAGTAAGAATAGACGGACAAGTCAAATAAGCAAGAATAGATGGACAAGTCAAATAAGCAAGAATAGACGGACAAGTCAAATAAGCAAGAATAGACGAACAAGTCAAATAAGTAAGAATAGACGGACAAGTCAAATAAGCAAGAATAGATGGACAAGTCAAATAATTAAGAATAGATGGACAAGTCAAATAAGCAAGAATAGACGGACAAGTCAAATAAGTCAAATAAGTAAGAATAGACGGACAAGTCAAATAAGTAAGAATAGATGGACAAGTCAAATAAGCAAGAATAGACGGACAAGTCAAATAAGCAAGAATAGACAGACAAGTCAAATAAGCAAGAATAGACGGACAAGTCAAATAATTAAGAATAGACGGACAAGTCAAATATGCAAGAATAGACGGACAAGTCAAATAAGCAAGAATAGACGGACAAGTCAAATAAGTAAGAATAGACGGACAAGTCAAATAAGCAAGAATAGATGGACAAGTCAAATAAGTAAGAATAGATGGACAAGTCAAATAAGCAAGAATAGATGGACAAGTCAAATAAGTAAAAATAGACAGACAAGTCAAATAAGCAAGAATAGATGGACAAGTCAAATAAGCAAGAATAGATTGACAAGTCAAATAAGCAAGAATAGATAGACAAGTCAAACCATTATATTTTTTTCACAAGAAATTTTCTCCAATAATGATTTTTCTACGCCACAATTTGATATTTTTTAGCAAAACGCATATGGCAGCCAAAATCGTCCCCCTGAACTTGGGGGGAATTTCATTTTAGTCAACTTCATTTAACATTGGTTATGACTGTTAATGGATCCTTGAATGTTTTTATGATCTCATGCATTGGACATATATATATGTACTTAATCTGAAATATGAATATTGTATGTTTTGTTTTAGACAAGTAAAAACAAGGTGATTGTGTTCAAGCTGTCAAGTGTATGTCTTTACTTGCCACAGGTAAGAATTATATTCTGTTTTCTTGAATATTGTCAGCAATACATTTCTCAAATTTAGTCAGTTTTCATGTAAGGTAGTTACATTAGAACAAACTTTCAAGAAATGTCTTTATGTAAAATTCTTACAAAAGAATGTTGGCATAAAAAGAAAACATGTTTTATTTTGATATAAAACTGTACTTAGAACTTATTGTTACATCACTTGACGTATTTTATATGTCACCTTTCATTATGATTTAAAAAAAAATATTAATCCATTTGAAAAAATTTCTCCAAAGCTCACTATGTTCCACACTTCTCAATGTGAGGGAAACATGATTGATTGATTGATTGATGTTTGCTTCAAATCCAGTGACAAATTTTGCATACATAGTTAGGATGAGAACATACTCAACAATGCATCTGCAAAATGAATAAACAGGGAATTTGGACTGCCACTTGAAAAGGGTACTTTTTGTAGCTTGCTCCCAAAGTAGAATAAAAAAAGAGGATGTAGACTTGAACATGTTGAAGATACCTTTTCTGAAATATTATATGATTATTTAGAAAATCTTCAAATATTTAGGAGAAATTTATAAAAGGTATTCATTTGACTACCGTACTACTGTAGATACATTATTTTCCATGGGGTACTAACTGTTGTTGATTTTGTGGGTATACGGAAACCAAAAATTAAAATGTTCAGCAAAGTATAAATTGTCTATAGGCTTGTATACAAACTTTTGGTAAACTATGAATTCAAATATCCACGAAAATATCATATTTCTTCAATCCACAAAAATTGTTAACCATGAAAATAAATGAATCCATAGTATACCATATTTTTGGCAATTTACCATAAAGTGTGATGTGTTTTCTATTTTTCAGGATCAGCTGACATCATGGGGACCTGGTACTGTGGAAGAAATTCTCTCACAACATATTCCAGATTAAACCAAAGCATATATAAATCAGGGATGTACTGTGTCATATTACTGTTACAAAGTCAATTTGTTGATATTGGAAATATCTATTGAATTTGCCAGTGCAAAATTATTTTTATGGATACTTCATTACATGACTCATATAAAAAGCTTTTCAAAAGATATATAAAAGAATGCAGACATTTCATTTCACATTTACTTTGTACTACAGATCTATCTGTTTAAGGACAATCACAAAGATGGCATTTACATGTGCAAAGTGTAATTTTTAACTGACCAATCAACTAGGATGGTGTTGATAGAAAAAAAATCAAATTTTCATTGTTTGTTAATAAATTTATTTAAATAAATGCACAGTTATAATCCAAAGGGGTTTATGAAAACATGTTTTGGAGAATTAATTTTTATGCATTTTTTTTTTATGAAATTAATTCAATTATTAACACAGTTTTTAGTGTCCTAAATTTCATTTTAATTTTCCTAATATGAAAATTATTATTAACGACAGTACACCACAGCCAAATATGAAAAAAATAACCTATCAAATAGCAGTTTTATGTAATTGTTAAGCTTTATTATACATATTTCAAACATTTATACCTAAAAAAAAATCATATATGATGAGATCAGAGACAGATTTTTCCTTTTTGTAATTTATTTATGACTTTATATATGACTTGAGAATCTTTAACTCTAAGGGAAGGGTTAAATGGTGTCAGAAAATAACTGCCAGATATATATCTTTACTTCTTCATGTCATCCAAATAAGTTTTCTGCATTTTGATAGCTTACTTGAAATATGACATATATTTGACAAATGAACAGAATCTTTTGTGTGTCTGTAAGTCAGTTATTGAGATATTACAAAAAGCATTTTAACTGTTGACTCTAACTGGTTTCCTTATTTCCGTTTATTGCAGGTTGATATTAATGCATTGCTCATTATTTAAAAATAAATCATTTGTTTTTATGAATTTCAACAAATATAACATTGAACTACAAGCATTGTTCACATCTCAAAAAGTAGTGAAAGTGCAGATATTGGATTTTTAGGTTCCTGTGGTTGGCAGTGATTTTTATTTGTATTCAGATGGTGAACCAGAACAATAGTAATCTTCTTGGACCATTTAGGCTACTTTCATTATCCTTTTTTATTTTATCTTTCCGTATGAATTTCTAAAAGGTTTCCTTTAGGCTAATATTCAATTGTCATGAAAGTGGAAGAATGAAGTTTGTATGGTAGTAATTGTTACAAAGTTATCCTTTCTTAGTTCTATGTTAAGTCTGTAAATTGAAATTTGTGTTATGAGTATGGTTTGGTTGAAAAAAAGGTTATTGTGAGTGTATGTATTTTATTTGTTTGTATATACAGTAGTGTATTGGGTGGTCTCCTGATATTCTTTTCAAGCAAGATGTTTTTCTTTTTGAAACAAGTTGTTATTCTTTTTAAACAAGATTGTTTTTCATGTTTTTATTGTGCGATATTTATGATAAAAGGGAGGGAGAAATTGAGCAATGATATTTTGTATTAAAAACCTATGACCATTAAATTAAGTTACTATTGAGAATTGCAGTAAAGTAGGATTCCTTCATAGAATTGAGCCACGAGAATTAATTTTTCGATTCATAAGATAGGTTGTTTGACTTGCTTGTGTTTTTTGGAAATGCTTTTTTTAATGTAGAAGTTCAAAACTTTATAAATTATTCAAACCAAAAAAAGTAGGGACTCTGAAAAAATTTCTATTAACATTTTCAATAGTTCTAGGATATCAATGTTTTTGAATTGGAAAAGTTGGGAGTCATTCTAAATACAAACTACTGTATGGTATGAAATTTTGTTTTTATCATTTGTTGATTTTGTTTTTATTTTTATTTTTGCTGATATTTATATATTGATATAATCTTTGGCAGCACAGTAATTGTGATTTCCATTTTTGCATAGGGTGAAAATAGATGATGTCTGCAGCTACATATCTTCACTGTACTATTTAAACATTTAAAGTAGGATTTTGGTTTGATTTTTAAACCACATATATTCAGTAAAAACTTGTGATTTTGAATTGTAGTACTTTATATGAATTTGCCAATGTTAGAAAATGTCCATTTACTGCAATGATAGGTTGCATCTTTTGAGTCCTGAACATGTCAATTTTAACCTAAATGAATTGAAAAGCAACTGAACTGGTATTTTTGCAATTAACATAAAAAAAAACTTTTGTTTCATAATTTATAATGAAAGCCTTAACTTATGTTTTTTTTCCTTTATTTCTATTTTTTTAATCAAGAGTTGGGGTATTGCAGTAATATTATACAATATGACCTATTTTGGTCATGTTTTAAGGTCATATGCAATGGTTTTTTAAAGTAACAAACCACATTTTTGTTCTGCTACACACAAATTTAAGAGGGACATTAGATAAAATTGTTGATATTTGACATGTTTGATACTTGTTATAACTCAAGTATGCTTTGATGAATCCTAGCCAAATTTTTACAGACTGTTAAGATCCCAGAAGGTTAGCAACCTTTTAAATTTGATGATTCCCATATTGGAACTTTTAGAATTATGCAAATTATGCAACATTGATCAACCAAAACAATTTTTCTTTTGTCTTACTCTCTCAGTAACCCAGGTATGCTCTAAGCAATCATCATTAAAAATGTTATCAATGGTATGTTTTATAGATGCAAGCATATTTTCACTTTGGATAATTTTCAGATCAGAAGTTCTAGAGTTATTGGACTTTCATGGTAAAAAAAATAATCAATGTTTCAAATGACTCCTAATACTTCAAGTCGAATTTTACCAAACAAAATTTGTTTTAAATGAAAAAGCATGATTAAATAGGAATTAACAAGGCTTTGAATTTGATTCTTTTTTATCGTTTTTGGTAACAACTCAAGAATAAGCAGTTTGAATAACTAAACCTAATGATGGCTAAAAAAATGGAAGATGAAAGTATATATAAATTGATATACATTCATAAACAGTTGCATATGACCTTTAAGTAATTTAAATATGAAAGCAGTGAAAATATCACCCTAATGAAGTTTGTTCTCTATAAATTCTGATATTACAAAATGGTTGACTTATCCAGGTGCCAACATGTAGTGTTACTAGATTTAGAATTTACTATAGTATGAAATTACAGTGCAGTACATGAATTTCATTTCTCATCATATAAGGTTTGGAAAAAGCCAGTCATAGACTTGTTATGCTGTTTAAAGGATGTCATTATTTGATCATTTTATATAACAATATTCATAAGTAGAAACAAATTTACATCTGCATTTTCAGATTGCAGGCAAGTAAGCTACTGTTTCATCTGCCAGAATGTTGACATTCCTTAAAGAGACAGTAAATTAATAAATTATATTACTAAACTTATATTTTGTGTTTCTCTTTTCTGAACTACCAAAATTTCTGTATCTGAATCAAACCAGTTCCATATTCTTTGTACCTCATCTGACCCAATGGTCAATTGGATTTATTCTCATCACTTGGTGTCCTTTGCTTGTCATTGTCCGTTATATTATAAAAATCTTCACTGAAACTTTTTGCCAATTGGGACCAAACTTGGCCACAACCATCTTTGGGGTATTAAAAAAATGTGTCCAATGATCCCGCCTGCAAACCAACATGGGCAACTTGGCTTGAAATAGAACATAGGGGTAAAATAGAAGTTTTATCTAGTATCTTATATATAGATAGAAAAAATTTGTCAGGGTCACCATCAGAAATGTACAGAATGTTGAGATTTACTTGCTGTCCATTAACATTAAAATCAAGACGACTTCTTGTAGGAGTTATTGTACTGAAAGGACGAATTACCAATTTTAATACGACTGCAATTTTTTTTTGCATTCGTATAATGCTCTCATGTCGTTGGGGTTCAGAAAGTTGGGGGGGGGGGGGGGGTTTTCCTTTATATTTTGGGGGTTTATATTTTTTTTCTTCAAAATTTTTGAAATTTCAAATTTTTTGAAAAGCTTCAAGAAGAAATCTTCAGTTACACAGTATTGCGCAATAGCAAGAAATATTCAATTGCACAGTATTGCGCAATAGCACAGTTTTGCGCAATAGAACAGTATTGGGCAATAGCAAGAAATCTTCAATTGCACAGTATTGCTCAATATCAAGAAATCTTCAATTGCATAGTATTGCTCAATATCAAGAAATCCTGTGCTATTTGAAATTTCAAAAATTACTGAATTATTGCGGCTGTATGATGTGCTGAATCTTATTGTGCATTTAGATTTTTTATTTTGGTTCCTGTTTTCAAATTAGTCCATATTAAGGTTTGAAGGGTCCAAAATTAAACTTTGTTTGATTTCAACTAAAATTAAATTTTTGGTGTTTTTTATATGCTGAATCTAACCATGTTGTTAAGATTTTGGATATCAGACCATTCTAGGTAAATTAAATGTCCCATTTCAAATTTTTAAGATCTTTGACCACATTTATTTTGTGTCAGAAACCTATATTATTTCAAAAATTTGATCACAATCCAAATTCAGACAGTATCAAGTTTGAATATTGTGTCCAAACTTGCCCCAACTGTTCAGAGTTCGACCTCTGCGGTCTTATCAGTCTGCTCTCAGCGAAGCATTTTATTTCATTATTCTTATTATTTTGAAATCTATGGCAAAAATGATCAGCAGGACAAGATCTACACATAAGTCACCACAACCAAATCTTCATACAACTTTTAGCAGTAATTGCCCTTGAATGATGATTTTTGCCATTTTTTGTCGCCTGCGATAAAAGTCACGTAAAGCAAGACATAGAAATTGCTGCGACGGTGATCGCAACGCTGCCATCAACAATTGTTATATTTTCTGCTAAGTTAGTTTGATAGGAACTAATTGTGATAGATCATTGATATTTAATATAAAGTTGCATTACTATCAGTACATATCAGTTTGATGATTATTTTGATGCCCTGCTCCCTAGGTCATGGTCCAGTGACTGAAGTAATTAGCAATTTTCAATGTTAAGTTTTCTGCTTAAGTCAGTTTGATAGGAACTACTTGTGATAGATTAATGATATTTTCTATGTTAAGTTTTCTGCTTAAGTTAGTTTGATAGGATCTACTTCTGATAGATCAATGATATTTTGTATGAAGTTGCATTACTATCAAACATATCAGTTTGACGACCATTTTGAGGCCCTGCCCCCTAGGTCATGGTTCATCGACTTTGAATTATTAGCAATTTTCAATGTTAAGTTTTCTGCTTAAGTTAGTTTAATAGGATCTACTTGTGATAGATCAATAACATTTTGTATGAAGTTGCATTACTATCAGTTTATATCAGTTTGACCACTATTTGGAGGCTCAGTCCCCTATGTCATGGTCCAGTGACTTTGAATTAATTAGCAATTTTCATGGTGACTATGTTGAAAGCATCTATCCCATCGAACTTGAGATAAAGGATACAACAGATACAGTTAAGTCTGCCTCATATCTTGACTTACATCTAGAAATTGACAATGAGGGTCGGTTTAAAAAAAAAACTTTACGACAAAAGAGATGATTTAAGCTTCCCAATTGTGAACTGTCCATTCCTTTGTAGCAACATTCTAGCAGAGCCTGCATACGCATTTGATACGATATTCCAGGACTTGTATTTCCTATCATGATTTCCTTGATAGGGGTGCTGCTCACAAGGAAGCTATTAAACCAAGAGTTCCAAGTGGTGCAGTTGAAATCATCCCTTCGTAAATTTTACAGACGCCATCACGAGTTGGTTGACCGTTATGGAATATCCGTTTCACAGATGATAGCGGATATGTTCCACATGTCGTAACTACAATCCTGTCCCCTTTTCCTTGAATGTGATCTACCAAATAGACTTATTACCGAGTTTGTACTAACATGAGCAACGCCACATGTGGAGCAGGATCTGCTTACCCTTCCAGAGCACCTGAGATCACCCACCGTTTTTGGTGGGGTTCATGTTGCACAGTCTTTAGTTTTCTTTGTTATGTTTTGTGTACTATTGCTTGTCTGCTGGTCTTTTTCTTTTTTAGCCATGGCTTTGTCAGTTTATTTTCGACTTATGAGTTTGAATGTCCCTTTGATATCTTTCTCCTCTCTTTTTCTGCTTAAGTTAGATTGATAGGTACTACTTACAATAGACAACGATATTTTCTATAAAGTTACATTAATGTCTGTACATCTCAGTTTGTCAACCATTTCTAGGCCCTGCCCACAAGATCATGGTCCAGGGACTTTGAATTAATAAGCGATGTGGCTGTCAATCAGATTGTCTTTTTCTGAGTTTTATGCCAACAGGTCAGACATTGAGACATATCTCTGTGTCAACAATTTATTTCAATTTTGGTTATTATTTAAAGATTTCAGGTCTAAACTGATTCATTACACCTGTGCTAGTTCCCAATTCATATATATACTGGTTGACAACATTATTACAAGTGACCTGAACACTGTCCACAACACTTCTCTGCAATTTGTATTAACCAAAGGGCTTAAATACTGCAATCCTTAATCCATAAATTGAAAACACAACTTGAAAATACTACTTTATTCAGTTGGTAACTATGCCAGGCTATGGACTAAACATTTTAAGAAGATACCTTTGACCAATGGGTTAAGGATGTGAGGTCCTTGCTACAAATTATAATTTAAAAAACTGAATGGGTCTCTGAAATCTGCCATTTACTGTTCCATGAAACTTCTTTCCAAACTGAAGAATCATATGCGGATACTAAAATAATCCAAAGATCTGTTAAGAGTTTATATAATATAAGTCACTTTCCTCTTGTTATAGTATAAAAACATTTAACTTCTACTTCCTTTACACTTGTATTCCCCATTCTAAATTTCAAGGTTGACAGAAAGCATTAGTCCATATGTGTTTCAAAAAAAGTGTGACCGATGTAGATACAAATATCTTGTTTAAGGAAGTGATCAATCATACTAAAATACACTATGATGCAAACAAAAATTTTCAAGATGCTTGATTTTTTTTTTTATTACATATTTAAAATTTGGACAAACAATCGGAATTCCTATGGAATCCCAACTGCGCCTCTCATTTCCAACTTGTTCCTTTTTTCATACGAGGCAGGTTTCATAACGAAATATCTTGGGTAGAAAGTAGGTAAGATAGCTACATCCTTAAACTTCGTGTTCCTCTATTTAGATTATGTCCTCTCGCTAAATTATTCGAAGTTTGGTGCCTGTTGGTGGCATCTTTCCCATTGAAGTTGAAATACAGGATGCCATAGATACAGTATAATATGCCTCATATCACGACTACCATCTAGAAATGGATAATGAGTTTCGGCTGGAACAAAAGTTTACGACAAAAGGGACGTTTTCAGTTTCCCAGTTGTGAAGTTTCCATTTCTATATAGCAACATTCCAGCAGAGTCTGTGTATGGAGTACCTATCTCCGAATTAAGTTACGATATTCATGCGATCGCTATCATAGTTTATTTGATAGTGGATTGCTGCTTACATTGAATTTATTGAACCAATGATTCCAAGGGATGAGCCTGACGTCATCCCTTGGAAGGTTTACGGACTCCATCATGAGGTGGTTTATTATTATTGAATACTAGTATCTGTGTCACAGATAGTCCGAGATTACTCTGACGTCCAACGGCTGTTTTGCCAGACAAGCTGGGGCCGTGGGACGTCAGAGCTCGTCCCATATCAAAAAGTGGATATTTGCCCGTCCAAAATAGATGCGCTGCTTCGTCGCTTCTTGTGCCAACGGACGGCCTTGGAATTATATAAATCGGGTATCAATTTGTTCATTTTTCATTTATCTCTTCATTTATGTAAGTTTCACCTACCTGACACCCTTTATTTTCTCATATTTAGACAGTTTTCACAGTGACCCATCGATTCAGACATTTTTACTTTTATTTTCAAATGGACGTCAAGTTACGAGAGATTCGCGACCTCGAGACTCAACACGGCCCCAGCTTGTCTGTCAAAACAGCCGTTGGACGTCAGAGTAATCTCGGACTATGTCACAGATAGCCACGGGTATGTTCTAATTGTTGTTCCTACAACCCAGTCCTTGTTTATTACATCATCGAACGTGTCTTGTCACTTAATTTGTACTCATCATGAGCAACATGACGGGCGTCAAATGAGGAGCAGGATCTGCAAACCTTTCCGGGACACCTGAGATCACTCCTGTTGTTGGCGGGGATAGCGCTAGTGTCTTTAGTTTTCTCTGTAGTGTTTCGTAAAGTTATCTTTCCTTTTCTTTTTTTCCCATGGCGCCGTCAATGTCTCTTTGACTTTTAAGTTAGAAATTCAACTTGTTATCTTCCAACTCTTTGACCATGTTTATTCTTTTTCAGTTTTGAACAAACTATAGAAGAAAAGAGAGAAACTAAACAGCAATAGGTCAACAAGGCTGAAATTGTCAGTCCACTTTTTCTCCCTTGATTGATTATTATAACCAATTGTGTCTTGGCAAAACTATAGTAAATAGAGAAATACAAAATATTATCAACAAAAAACAGAATTCACTCATAAATTATATTCTAGTCTAAAATGTTTAAGAGTGGCAATTGTTGAAGATGCTTTCAATTCCAGGTGAGCATCACAGGCTCCTGTGAACCTCTAGTTTAATTGTACCTACTAGCATGAAATTTCGTTTCGTTATTAATTATCAAACTTCTGAATAAATGAACTACATATTTGCTATGGACATGTTTACCGTTTAGTTGAACAGTTAAAGGCGATTGTCAGGCTGCTGGGCAGTAGTCTTTTTCTGTTTGACGATAATTTGAATTTTTTGTTCATATGGCCCATCCTAATAAAGTTTTTTTTTCAAAATATCCTCCTGTATGAAACCACTAGTACATTTCAACCAATTTTTGGATACATACTTAACAGTTTTTTGTTTTTTTGTTTGTTCTTTCCAATCAACCAAAATGGCCCACATGGCGAAAAATGGAACACAAGAGGTAAGTGTTTTAAAATATCTTCAAAATAATAAATTCTTTCGTTTTGCTAGGAACCAATTTTCTGTGATTGTGAAATGGAATTCTCAAGGATACTGTATATAGTGGTTTTTAAAAATTCTGCACACAGCACTGAAGGAAATGCAGTTGCATTTTTGTTAAACGACTAATTTCATGTTTCATCCAAGAAATCAACATATATTAATGCCACACGAATAATAATATATCTTTAATGGCATTGAGTACACTTGAAAAGCTGCTGCCTATTCGAATATAAATAGTTGGTTTTTGGAAGAACAAAAACCTGAAAGCCAAAATGGTGAAAATAAATATTTATATCAACTGAGAGAAGAATTTTAAATAATATATATGTTCCGGACCATACGAGTATTTGGACCGTACGCGTATGGTCATGACCATATGAGTATATACTCGTTTGGTTATCAACGGGTCGGACCATATGATTATTTAGATCATATAGGTATTTTCGAATAAATTCAAACTTCCTTAACAGACACAGCTCGTTCTCTGAACCAAAATCGTCACAATTTATAAACTGAAATCCTTTATCTTTATTACATATTGTCTGAATCTAGGTATATTTGTTGTCTTGCTATCTCTATCTAAAGTCAATTTTAAGCACCTTTGAGCCTCCTCGTGGGGTTTTTGATTATGTGATTACTTGGCTGTTTTTATATTGATTACTTGATTACCAGACCAAAATTTCATGATTAATTGATTATTTGATAATCTAGGACAGACTGTATTTTTGATTATTTGATTATCCTGTTTAAAAAAATAATTAACGAGTAAAACAGTTGATTTCTTGCTTTTAAAACAGTCCATTTATAGTTATTCTCGGATTCGACATATTGTGTTTCGTGAAATTAATAATGACCATGCAAATTTTTTTACTTGTGCCTAAAATTTATCTTTGTTCATTAATCACGTAACAATGATTACCAAATTATTTTCTAATTCAAAATTTCATTTTTAGAAACTCTTTATGGCACCTTGAAGAGTTATCATATGCCTAAATCAATTACTGTTGATGGTCGGACCATATGACTATATACGCTGCCGCATATGGTCATGACCATACGCGTATGGTCCAGATGCTCATATGGTCCGGAACATATACATATATATATAGATTATTATGGAACGCCATAGCTGTCTTCCTATTTTCAAAAGTACTGAATATAAAGACAAATCTACTCAATAGAATAATTTACCTACTGAACATAAAGCCAAAACTGCTAAGTATATTGATTAAAGTGCTGAATATAATACCAGATCTGCACAATATAATGATTATTCTACTGATCATTATGATGTTACTGCTCAACATAATTGTTATACTACTGAACATAATGAAAAGGGCACTCATAATCAAGAAAAACCCGCTGAAAATAATTAAATGATCACAGCATATACTAAATATGAACAACGGAAGACAGCTATGGCGTTCCATAGATTATGATTTGATATAAGTTGCATTGTTCAACATAAACCCCTCAAAATTTGGTGTGATATCACGTGTTCTGGTAAGCATCTTGCTACACATGAGCCAGCATCAACTGTGTTGTGGATGATACGTACAAATTCGGTAATAAGACTAATTCGGTGATATCCTAATGGGAGAAAAGGGTCCCCTGGCTACGACATCCATGTCACAGATCTGTCATAACGGTCAACCACATCGTGATGGCGTACGTAAAATTTTCTAAGGGATAACTTAATGTTACCTGTATGAGTTGTTGGTTCCATCGATACCTTGTAAGCAGCACAGGGGTGGATTCAGGCGGGAGCGTGGCGGGCGTGCCCCCCCCTGAAATTTGCAAATCATGGGTTGTCATCAGATTAATAAAGAATATTTCGATAATTTTACCTCCAAAAAAATTTCGCCTCGCTCCGCTCGCCGAAAATTTAAGTTTGCGCCCCCTCTAACCTAAAAATCCTGGATCCACCCCTGCAGCAGCCTTCTATCATGATGGATAACGCAAGTTCTGTAATATCGTATCAATTTGGATATTTTCTTGATAAGCAGGCCCTGCTGAAATGTTGCTACATATAAATGGAAAGTTCACAATTAGGAAGATGAATTCGTCTCTTGTGTCGTAAAGTTTTGTTCTTAATTGTCTCTTATTGTCAATACTTATATTTTAATTAAGATATGAGGCAGACTTAACTGTATCGGTGGTTTTCTTTATTATCAAGTTTAATGGGATAGATGTGTTCAGCATAGTCGCCAAACTTTGAATTATTTAGTGAGAGGACATTATCTATATCGCCGACATCATGTTAAAGGAAACATAAGCTTCTTTTATTCCCCTTGGAAGATCCTGTATGAAATCGGCCCGATATGAATAAAGGAACAAATCTACAAAAGGAGGAGCACACCAGGTTCACATAGGAATGCCAATTATCTGGTGAAAAATATATCTTCAAAGCATAACAAATATGCTGCAAAAAAAATCAAGCATCTTGACGCTGTCAAATTTTCTGAGAATTTTTTGTTTGATTCAGATTTGGTTTTTAAAAAGTATGTATTATCTCTTCCTAAAAAAGATAATTGTATCAACGTTGACCGTTCTTTTTTATGAAACAAATATGGACTGATTCTTTCAAGCTGTCTCTAGATTAGAAAGTGGAATACAAGTGTAAAGGTGTAGAAGTCAAATGATTTTATATTATTTCAAGAGGAAAGAGACTTAGATTGTAGAAACTCTAGCAGATTTTTAGAATTTGTTAGTATCCAGATTTGATTCACACGCCCCAGGAGTATGTAGTTTCGTGGCAACTCTGAAGCCCGGCTTTGATTGCTCATATAATAGATCTTATCAATTTTAATTTGGAAAGCTGTTTCGTTGCGCATTTTGCAAACCTTGCAAAATAGCATTGTTTGTATGAACCCTTGTTGTGGGAATATATGTTGCGTTTTCAATTGAATTATCAATACCTAATTTATGTATCAAGCAGTTTATGTAGTATCATTTTCAAACAAATTTTGCGTTTTTTTTTTCTTCGGGGACAATATCATATTTGCCATGGAGATATACTGGTGTTTAGCAAAGGAAATTACTCTTCATTAATTTAACATTTAAAGCATCGTATTTGATTTGGCCTTCCAACTGTTTTAAATCGACCGCCACTGATTAGTCTGATGTAGACGAAACGCCTGTATGTTGTACAAAATTATCCTGAGCTTGGGATCTTCGATGAGTTTTTAAAAGCACTGGTTCGATGCCGCTGTAGGTGGCAGTTTCGTCACCGAGGGTATCACCAAATCAGCATTTTTGTGTTGACATGAAATATTATTGATATATTCGTTTTCTGTAAATTAATTGTGTATAAAATGTTTAATAATTCGAAACACTATACGATTTATAGATTATCTTGCTGAATGGAGCTACCATTTGATTTTTATCGGGGGCTAGGATGAAATTTGAAAAAAAGCTAGACAGGAGTTTTGAGTAAAAAAAAAGGCAGGATGAGCAACTTGGCAAAAAAAAAAGGCAGGATGACAATTTATGTAAAAAAAGTCAGGATAAACTAATAAAAAATAGACAGGACAGAATAGAGTGAAAAATAAAAAGGCAGGACAGAGATTACAACTAAAAAAAATGCAGGACAAAATTTTTCATCCTAGCCACAATATGGAAAATTAAAGACCGAGCAACACGAATCTACCAATAAAAAACGACTAAAAGACAAACAACAGTTCACAAAAAACAATATGGAAAATTAAAGACCGAGCAACACCAATGATATCACCCATGGTTTTGGTAGATTCGTGTTGCTCGGTCTATAATTTTCCATATTGTGTTTTGTGTACTGTTGTTTGTCTTTTAGTCGTTTTTTATTTGTTTGCCATGGAATTGTCAGTTTGTTTTCGACTTATGAGTTTGCATATCCCGTTGGTATATTTTGTTTCTCTTTTGTAACTGAACAGCTTTTCTTTTTTTCAACATTGGCATCTAGATCTATAAAGCTATACATCTAAGGTCTAATAAATGTCGGGGATAGTTTGTGAAATATACTATAACTCCCTAACGATACCATGCTTATAATTTTGTACCCCAGATACTCTACCATTTATTACTTTTATTAATGTGTTATACATATAGGAACATGTTTTACCATATAAAAATGTTTCAATACTATAATTGCTACGCCATGTATATGCTCATGCTGATTTTTTTTTCAAAATATTTTAATCCGGATTTTTTGTAAAAGGTTTTTCTTGAATGCCTCAACCCCTACACACAAAAAATGGATACTACCTTTACACTTTTAAAGGTACGCTCAGTCTGATCTTTTATGAAAAGGGGTAAATTAAGCAGTGATACTGAAAAAAAAATCTCCTCCCATTAGTCGAAGAAAATAGACAACACGATGCTGGAGAAAAAGAAAAGAACGAACAGACAAAAACAGTCACATTGTCAACAAAATACCAAAGAGATATACATAAAATAAATAAAAACACAAACTCTACCAAAACCCATGGTGAACCCCATTAACTGGAAGGGTTAGTCTAGCTAAATCATAGTTTCTACAATTTATATCCACAAAATTATTTCTCTGTCTTCTTAGTGGAACACCAAAACTCATAGCATGTTAAAGAGACATTAGCTACAATGTAGACAAAATATTAAAGCATAATTATTTTGTGTTCCAAACATTTATAAATCGGAATATTGAAAGGATAATTCGCTATAAGCAGCCGGTTGGTTCAACTTTGTAAAATTAAGCTCAAAAAGATAGCTGATATATTTTTGTATTGCAGAACAATAATTCTACCTCATTTGAATCTGTATGCATTCAACCTTTGGTAGCAATACACAGTTAGGAAAAAAACTTAAAATCGACAATCAATATTTAATTACCCTCTTTCCCTGGCTTTTTAACAAATAAGGCTTACTGTTTGGGTCAAATATGTGCATGTGTATGGAAGCAACATATTCTATAGATTTGATTTCCAATAGTTAAATTGGTGAAATATAATCTCTTTTTGGTGTAACCATGGCAACAATCTTCATTTATTTGATACAAAGTATTGCAAAAAGGGAGTGAATTTGGTCCATAGTAGAATTTCGATCCATTTGAAAGATACCTTTTCTGAAACCATTGACATTTATTTATCAAGAGGTCAAATAAAAATCATATATAGAAATAAGAAGATGTGGTATGAGTGCCAATGAGACAACTCTCCATCCAAGTCACAATGTGTAAAACGTAAACAATTATAGGTCAAAGTACGGCCTTCAACACGGAGCCTTGGCTCACACAAAACAGCAAGCTATAAAGGGTCCCAAAATGACTAGTGTAAAACAATTCAAACAGGAAAACCAACGGTCTAATCTATATAAAAACGAGAAACGAGAAACACTTAAGAACAACATCAACAAACGATAACCACTGAAACAGGTTCCTGACTTAGGGCAGGTGCAAACAAATGCAGCGGGTTTAAACGTTTTAACAGGCGCCAACCTTCACCCTCATCTGAAATAGTAGTGTAACATTACAAAATAGAAAGACACACTATAAAATATCAATTGAAATGGCTTAACTCAATCAAAAAGACATATTAACAAAAATAAGTAAATATACACTGAACGAATAAATTTGATCTATGACGCAATGTCAAAAAGACAACTATAACCTTGGACAAAATGGCGTTAAATATGATAACGTACACAGGTAAATTTAAATATAATAATTTTGTTGTTAGGAGTAAGGAGATATTTTTTCAAAATACATAAATGTGTTGTTCATAGTACGACAGCAGTGGAAATTTATCGTCAAACTAAATACTTATCAAAGGTGGTACATATTAAAAATAGTGAGACGAGATATAATACAAAATAAGTAAACATTGAATAACAAAAATGC
Organism: Mytilus californianus; assembly: GCF_021869535.1. Classification (NCBI taxonomy): domain Eukaryota; kingdom Metazoa; phylum Mollusca; class Bivalvia; order Mytilida; family Mytilidae; genus Mytilus; species Mytilus californianus. The sequence continues at coordinate 5,489,033 of NW_026262581.1, forward strand.
ATTACAAATTGTGTAAAAGGTCAAATTAATACGAAAGTACGATTTGAGAGTACTCGCAGTTACTGAAAGCTAGTTAAAAGCTAAAAACAATTAATAATAAATAAACATGCATCAGAGACTTAAATCAACTAAAACACATCCCAGGGATTTAGTATTTTAACGCCATGGACAGTCAAAGAAGACATGACTTGTGCGATACCAAAATAAAAGTATCGACAGGCAGTAGGATAGTTTGGATTTAACCTTTTTAAAATAAAAATGTATAATGTTATATATAGATAAAGAAATCTCTATTTAGAAAATGAACGTGGATGCATTTCACCTCATTTTTCCATAAAATTGAATTGAAAAGTTCGAGCGTAAAATATTTGTTGGAAAACACTACAATAATTTCAGGACCTATGGGTTTTCGGATGTGAAAATAGGGACTGTCAAACAAAAATGGCCTATAAAACATGCAAAAAACAATCTTGATGTTCATATAATATCAAAATAAGGAGATGTGGTATGATTGCCAATGAGACAACTATCCACCAAAGTTCAAATGAAGTTGATGTGAGCAATTATAGGCACTGAACCGTACGGCCTTCATCAATGAGAAAAACCTATACCGTATATTCGGCTATAAAAGGCCCCGACATGAAAAATATGAAACAATTCAATTGAGAAAACTGACGGCCTAATTTATAACAAAACAGTTTACGAAAAACAAATATGACAGACATTAACCCATTTCTCTGACGTCAGTCTATTGTTCTTACTGTAGATTATTTTTTTCAAGAATCCACTGATCACAGTATTAATTTAAGAGAACTTATATTATAACTTTAAACTTTTAACTTACGATCTTTTATCCTATCAAAAACGAATGGCATGTGTAGGATTCGAACCCGGGCGTATTTTCTTCATAATCAATAGAGTCTTCAGTCTATGCATGATACCACTAATCCGCGATGGCTGACATCACTGAATCATTATATGAATAGTACTCTTGAAGCGCTTAATTGTCAATACATGTCATTTAACTGTGTTTCTGTCTCATTGATAATTCGCTTTTGTAATCTAATGAAATATATATATCTTGGTTTGTTCATGTTTATTGAATTTGTTTTATTTTGGGTGTTATTTTTTTTTTAAAGAAATGGGTTAAAACTACTTCTTTGACAGTAAAAACAGAAACAAAATCATCGCCATTATATGAAAATGAAATATATAATACTTCTACATAATCTAGGATTAAAACAATATTTTGGTCCAGAAAAAAATTACAATGAAATTTTTTTATTCCAGATACAAGGTTCGAACTTTGCACTGTTAATATCACCGTAGTGACATTCGTTACCAACGACTAGACGATCACGGCTATGAACGGCTTGATGGTAAGTTTATGAAATCAACATAATTATTCATTGTACATCCGTAGGAAGAGCAATTCTGATGGGGATTCAGACTGCGTACCACAGATAAAACTAGTTTATTGAACGATATATGCCAAATGTAATAACGTTAAAATAATCTTAAGTTAATGAAACGGAAACAGTTTAAACAAAAATTAAATATAATTGTTCAAATTAAATCGTAAGCACATTATTTTAATACTTCAGGAAAGCAACATGAATTTGAGCATTATGAAATGGCAGATTTATGGCATCAACGCTAATAATATTTATTTGACTATGAACGGCTTAACGGTCTTTAGTCTTCAATATACCAAATCATGTTGCTAAATATTATATATATAAATTTTGAAGGTTCTAAATTTTGGTAATTAAATTTTTTAACTTTTCAAAACAAGATAAATAAATTCTGTATATTAATATATGTCTTTTTTGAATAAATTAAATATACCAAAATCTATTAAATTTAAATAATTTGTAATGATTAAACATTAAATGAAATATGTATATACAAAAATAAAATCTGATGTTAAAAAGTGGAGCTAACACCCCATTTAAGTTATCTTAAGTTAAACTTGTCAATTGTCTAAATATAGATGCGAACCGTGTGGATATAATCATTTCCAGCTATTATAGAATAAAAAAGACAAAATACGAAAATATTTTTACGAAATATCGTTGATTCATTGTCAAAACGTAAAACAGACAGTCGTTTTACAAGAAATGGGTTAAGCTAGAGAATTGATAAGAAGTAGTGGATTCGGAAACGATAATCAACGTGCGACTAAAGTTGACTATCGTTTACGAATCCACTACTTCTTATCAATTCTCTACTACTGAACCAACGACAACCACTGAACTACAGGCTCCTGACTTGGGACAGGCAAACAGGCGCGTAGCAACCCGTACGCAAAAATGCAGTTGCGTACACATCGAAAATTTTACAAAAATAAAATTATGGTAAATTTAGTAAGAATAAAACTAAAGTAATAGATTAAATTAAAAACTATCTTACAAACATGTTAATAATCACTTTGTAGCTATATTCCGTTCCTGAAATTACGTTTTATTTACGGAACCAGCATCAGGATTATGTTGCTGATGCAAACAATATAAATGGTCCTCGAGGTGTCAGAAAACAATTCTATGCCTCCTTACCAAGTCCTGACATCTTTTCTGAAGATTTCAAAATAACTGACGAAATAAAATATGTCGTTCTAAAGAGACCATGGACAACGATTCATTCCCATGATTTTCATGTGAGGTATGTATAGTCTTGATTACATACGTCGTCATAACAGATTTTTTTAAACAGTCCAGTCTGACTTAAGTTTAACGGGGTTGATAAAGGGTAATTTTCGTGCATAGTGATTGCCGTTTATTTGTTGTTTTTTTTAATTTTAATTTAAATTGACGATCATCGAGTTTTGACTTTTTTTGTATTTTTTAAGTTCGGTTGTGCAAGACGGGTGCCTCGTTCAAAGTGTTTCCCCAACTTAATTATACGTGCTTCGAGATTAAAAGTACTTATTTTCCATGCTTCGAGATTCAAAGTGCTTGTATTCCATGCTTGGTAAAATTAAAAGACTATCGTTTAGGAAGTTAATAAAAAGAAATCGGAAATAATTTGATGATTTTCCTTATAGATTTGATTCATATGTCGGGACTTAAAACGTATATATTATATACTTGCCAGTTAGAGGTTTCCAACCTATGATATACGTTCATTATAGTACTTTTTTTTATCAACGTTCATGGACGAAATTATTTCACGTTCACCGTGAAATTGTTATTCCTTCTTTGTATTTAACGTTTTTTCCGTGCAAGTACCACCCTTTACCACCCCTTTTAACCTAAACTAACTAGCAACGAATATTCTTTTAATTTAATTTAATTAAGCTCAACCCACTACACATTAGAAAATCCAAATTCATAAGCCAACAGTACTTGTTTGTTTTTCTCTAATTAATATTTTTTTTTTTTTTTTCAATTTTTTTTTTCAAAAGTTGACTTGTTACTCATGAAAATAAGATTTCGGTGAGGTCATTTTAAGTCCCAGGAAATTGCGAGAATGCAGGTGCGGGATTTTGCACCTTTTACCCAGAACTTGCCCCAAACCCCTGCCGTTTGACTTCCTCCTTCGGCATTGAGTACACATCATATTGGCCTAGCTACGCCCCTGGGCAAGTAAGGAATGTGGCAGGTTTAACATGTTTGAGAGCGCTCAACCCTCCCCTAACCTGGAACAGTGGTGTAACAGTACAACAGAAGAACAAACTATAAAAATCAGTTGAAAAAGGCTTAACTCATCAGATGGATACAAATAGAAATACATTTAACAAAAACATAAAGTACAGATATGAGAGTACCCGCAGTTACTGACAGCTAGTTCAAAGCCAATAACAACTAATGAAAAAAATCATGTATCTAAGACTAAAAATTTCAATCAGTACACATCCAACATCCAATGGATTTAGTGTAAAGACGTCATTAACAGTCAGAGAAAAACATGACCTTGTCCAATGCCAAACTATAAGTATCGACAGATTGTAGTACCGTGAAAGTACATATGTGTTATATTTAACATTTTATATAAACCACTTTAAAGGCTATATTATTCTTTAGCTATCTAAAAATCAATTTCATTGCACAATAACTTTTATATTTGAAAATTCACCGGGGCCAAAATGCGAAACCAAACTCCTAACTGTGTATTGCTACCTTAAGTTTGACCCCTAGATAGGTCAGATAGAGGTGACCGTTGCGTTTGTGCTCAGCATGTTCAGTTTGCAGTCAATGCCCCTTTAAACGAAGAATATATGTTGCCTCGATTATTTATGCGTTTCCGTAATTGTGATTTGCAGTTCAAAATTGTGTTTCGGTTCATTGTCAGATCCTACATAATATGGCGGGAATTTGTTGTTACGGTAACAGTAAACAAAATGGCGTCGTGCACTCTGCTATTTGTCAACAATTTAGATTTTGTCTTGTAATAATACAGTGAGTGAAATAATAATGAAAAAAAATATTCTACGATGATTTTCTCAGAACTGACAATAGAATAATTAGTTATAAGAGATAGGGGTAGGAGGAAAACCAGACAAGTCTTCACTAGTAATTACAAACTGAAAATGTGAAATACAAGCAAACACTTCCAAGCAACTCATCACTCGCACACTGATGCATAAAAAAATTAAAAAGCAGTGAAATTCAAATTAACTGCCAATTTTATAAAACAGTGTATTGCAAACTCCATGATTTCCGGTTAAATAATACCAATGTATACTGCCTTCTTTGCCTTTGGTTTAGACGATTTTCAAATTCCTGTTTTATGAATAAACTACTATGCCTATGGTTGACCTACCTTTGTTTGGCAAAAAAACATCATAGGACAATATGGCATGAAGATATTTCTTTACCACTTCTTTTTTTCAGGAATATGCACCATTAAAATATAGATTTTGGTTAATACAGCGTATCTATCATTTGAGTTTTTGGGAGTTCTCGAAAAAATCGTGGCACTGCCATTTGCCCACAGGTCCCCCGTATTATTAATTAGAAGACATGTTTTATTATTTATTTCATTCTTGTAATTGAAAGGTAAATTTATAAAGGTAAAAACAAAATTCACAATTAATTGATTTGTTGCAAGCTGTTAGGATTCATTTATCGTGTTTATAGATTGGTATTTGATAATAATTACAATAAATTTAAATAACCAGAGCTCCAGATAAGAATTCACAAATTGGGGTTTTTACACACCATTTTTTTATGTAATTGAGTGATAGAGTTTTTTAATTGCATTATCAATTCTAATTCACCCCTCAAGCAAATATCAAATTGGGTTTTTCACCGCCAAGCTCCTTAATGTATTGGGTTTTTTCATCAACACAATATTGAATATTTAGGCATGTTATAATCACATTATATCAACCCCAGATGTGTTTCCATCTTAAATGTGTTTCTTTCTTTGTATATGTGCTTAGCTGTTTTATTTGGTTTATTCACTGACAAGCAATTGTACGTTTAATTTGTGTCCCGTTTTAAACATTCTGTCAGTTTTGTATTTTCTCAAAACTTATGTAAACTGCAGCTGGTGTCACTAGTTGGACATGCAGTAACTAATTGCCTTTCTAGATCCCATATGATCACCCTACAGTTTATAGTTTGGGGTAGGTGTGGCTAAGTGTTTAGATTTTTATGTAATATATGTGAAATTTAGGTGCTGTAAGAAATTTGCCAGATCTACTTTTTAATAAAAATAAAAAGTAGTTCCCAGGCTTAAGATATACCCCAAAACCTTGAGATTTATAGGGTGGTTTAATGATGGAGACCACATTCAACTTAAATTGACAAATAATTCTGCAACATCAAGTAAATAAATGACAATGTTATACTGCACTTGCCAATAAGACAACTATCTTAAGCATCCAGAACAATTAGACCAAAACTAAGAAAGTGTCAAGCTGCATAATTTGACGTAAAAAACGGATATGTGTATTCATTCATCAACTAAAATGAAAAAAAATAATATATCAACTGTTTTTGTTTAATTCAATTTACATAAATCTGGGTTAAGTTGTCCCTTATCAGAACTTTTGGTTTCCGATGCTTTCCAACTACATATCATGTCATAATTGATTTGGCCTTTCACTTTTTCCAACTGATTTCGTTTTTGACGAAACCATGTGTTTATCGTTCTATAGCAATGTTCTCATACCTTCAAACACGCCCGTGCGTTCAATGGACGCTTCCTAAAATCACTAGCTGAGTCTTGTTATCATCATAACTTTCCCTCAGCTTTCAAAAAGAAGCTGAAAACATGCTTCTATTCAATATTTTTATCGGACATTTACTTTTGTTTTAATTCATTGTATGTTATGATAAATCACGAGCAATTCGAAAAAATATGACAGCATGTCACACGCTAATTGGATAAACGCCGAGAAGATCGAAATGTTTTCATAAACACGTGTACCTTTTGAGCAACGGAAAATTCCAACAGGGACCCATTACAGCTACTTGATGCAGGGCTCTATTTTATGAACGAAAGGACATTTCCAATTATAAATATTATAAAAATAGATTTACGCGACGACTGTAATCAGATAAGGGTAAATAACGCAAACGATAGCGAATAAAAGCGTTAAGAACTCATGGTTTTGGCATATAATTGGGTTTTCCTTTGAATTAATTGGGTTATTGAACCCTGCAATGGGCAATTGCATTGGGTTTTTGTCGAGCCTGCGACTTTTGTCGCAGAAAGCTCGACATAGGGATAGTGATCCGGCGGCGGCGGCTACGGCGGCGGCGGCGGCGTTAGCTAACTTTTTAAAAGCTTTATATTTTAGAAGCTAGAAGACCTGGATGCTTCATACTTTGTATATAGATGCCTTATGTTACGAAGTTTCCGTCTGTCATATGTCCAATGTCCTTGACCTCATTTTCATGGTTCAGTGACTACTTGAAAAAAAAGTCAACATTTTTTGTAATGTTAATTTCTTTCTTATTATGAGTAATAGGATAACTATATTTAGTATGTGCGTACCTTGCAAGGTCCTTATGCCCGTCAGACAATTTTCATTTGACCTCGACCTCATTTCATGGATCAGTGAACCAGGTTAAGTTTTCGTGGTCAAGTCCATATATCAGATACTATAAGCAGTAGGTCTACTATATTTGGTATATGGAATGATTGTAAGGTGTACATGTCCAACTGGTAGGTGTCATCTGACCTTGACCTCATTTTCATGGTTCAGTGGTCAAAGTTAAGTTTTTGAGTTTTGGTCTTTTTTTCTATTACTGTATGCAATAGGTCAACTATAAATGGTGTATTGAATGATTGTAAGGTGTACATGTCTAGCTGGCAGGTGTCATCTGACCTTGACCTCATTTTCATGGTTCAGTAGTCAAAGTTAAGTTTTTGAGTTTTGGTCTTTTTTTCTAATACTATATGTCATAGTTCAACTATATTTGGTGTATGGAAATATTTTATGATCTATATGTCAGTCACGCAGGTTTTATTTGACCTTGACCTCATTTTCAAGGTTCATTGCTCAGTGTTAAGTTTTTGTGTTTTGGTCTGTTTTTCTTATACTGTATGCAATAGGACTACTATATTTGGTGTATGGAATGATTGTAAGGTGTACATGTCTAGCTGGCAGGTGTCATCTGACCTTGACCTCATTTTCATGGATCAGTGGTCAAAGTTAAGTTTTTGAGTTTTGGTCTTTTTTTCTAATACTATATGCAATAGTTCAACTATATTTGGTGTATGGAAATATTTTATGATCTATATGTCAGTCAGGCAGGTTTTATTTGACCTTGACCTCATTTTCAAGGTTCATTGCTCAGTGTTAAGATTTTGTGTTTTGGTCTGTTTTTCTTAAACTATAAACAATAGGTCAACTATATTTGTTGTATGGAAGAATTGTTAGCTGTACATGCCTGCCTAGCATGGTTCATCTGACCTTGACCTCATTTTCATGGTTCATTGGTCAATGTTTAGTTTACTTGGTTAATGTTAAGTTTATGTGACAGTTGTAATAAAGCTTTATATTTAGGACTATCAACATAATATAAATGATTAGTAAAGAAGGCGAGACATTTCAGCGTGTGCACTCTTGTTAATTATTTGTATTGCGTGATCACGCAAATACGCAGCTTATCTGGAGCTCTGAATAACTGTTGATGGATTTATATGTATACAATGCCAATAAGAAGTTTTTGTTCTGTGGTTGATCTCAATGATTGTTGTAATATCTATATATCTTTGATGGTTTAATTATGAAAGTATCAAATTTGTGAAGTAGATTTAGTAAGCTAAAACTATGAATTACTTTATAGAAAAAAAATAATACAAATTGAACCACAAGGCAAATTTATTTCAACAGCTTGGCTTCATTTTGACAATTTTTGTCGAGCCTGCGACTTTTGTCGCAGAAAGCTCGACATAGGGATAGCGATCCGGCGGCGGCGGCGGCGTTAGCTAACTTCTTAAAAGCTTTATATTTTAGAAGATGGAAGACCTGGATGCTTCATACTTTGTATATGGATGCCTCATGTTACGAAGTTTCCGTCAGTCACATGTCCAATGTCCTTGACCTCATTTTCATGGTTCAGTGACTACTTGAAAAAAAAGTTCAGATTTTTTGTAATGTTAAATTCTCTCTTATTATAAGTAATAGGATAACTATATTTGGTATGTGCGTACCTTGCAAGGTCCTCATGCCCGTCAGACAGTTTTCACTTGACCTCGACCTCATTTCATGGATCAGTGAACAAGGTTAAGTTTTCGTGGTCAAGTCCATATCTCAGATACTATAAGCAATAGGTCTAGTATATTCAGTGTATGGAAGGACTGTAAGGTGTACATGTCCAACTGGCAGGTGTCATCTGACCTTGACCTCATTTTCATGGTTCAGTGGTTATAGTTTAGTTTTTGTGTTTTGGTCTGTTTTTCTTATACTGTATGCAATAGGTCTACTATATTTGGTGTATGGCATGATTGTAAGGTGTACATGTCTAGCTGGCAGGTGTCATCTGACCTTGACCTCATTTTCATGGTTCAGTGGTCAAAGTTAAGTTTTTGAGTTTTGGTCTTTCTTTCTAATACTGCATGCAATAGGTCAGCTATATTTGGTGTATGGAATGATTGTAAGGTGTACATGTCTAGCTGGCAGGTGTCATCTTACCTTGACCTCATTTTCATGGTTCAGTGGTCAAAGTTAAGTTTTTGAGTTTTGGTCTTTTTTTCTAATACTATATGCAATAGTTCAACTATATTTGGTGTATGGAAATATTTTATGATCTATATGTCAGTTACGCAGGTTTTATTTGACCTTGACCTCATTTTCAAGGTTCATTGCTCAGTGTTAAGTTTTTGTGTTTTCGTCTGTTTTTCTTAAACTATAAGCAATAGGTCAACTATATTTGTTGTATGGAAGAATTGTTAGCTGTACATGCCTGCCTAGCATGGTTCATCTGACCTTGACCTCATTTTCATGGTTCATTGGTCAATGTTTAGTTTACTTGGTTAATGTTAAGTTTATGTGACAGTTGTAATAAAGCTTTATATTTAGGACTATCAACATAATATCAATGATTAGTAAAGAAGGCGAGACATTTCAGCGTGTGCACTCTTGTCTTTTCTAATTAGAATTTGTTTTTTTGTAGATTTTTTATTTAGACCCCCTTTGTACCTTGAAAAATATCTATTCCTTATTTACTTTTAAAGTGATGAGATTGAAATAGCCTTCCTAGAAATCTTACTTATTTGGACTAGGATGGTGTAGTTCTCACTAGGATATATTGAATGAATGAGAACATTTAATTAATGTCATTCTTCATAATGTGATGCTAGCAAATAAAACTGTATGTTTAATGACTGACTGATCAGACAAATAAAACTGTATGTTTAATACACTGACTGATCAGACAAATAAAACTGTATGTTTAATGCACTGACTGATCAGACAAATAAAACTATGTTTAATACACTGACTGATCAGACAAATAAAACTGTATGTTTAATGCACTGACTGATCAGACAAATAAAACTGTATGTTTAATACACTGACTGATCAGACAAATAAAACTGTATGTTTAATGCACTGACTGATCAGACAAATAAAACTGTATGTTTAATACACTGACTGATCAGACAAATAAAGCTGTATGTTTAATGCACTGACTGATCAGACAAATAAAACTGTATGTTTAATACACTGACTGATCAGACAAATAAAACTGTATGTTTAATGCACTGACTGATCAGACAAATAAAACTGTATGTTTAATACACTGACTGATCAGACAAATAAAGCTGTATGTTTAATGCACTGACTGATCAGACAAATAAAACTGTATGTTTAATACACTGACTGATCAGACAAATGAAAATGAAAATTCAGTACTTTGCTGTATTGGTAATTTTTGTAGTTACTGGTCTAGTTTCGTACATACCTGATCAAACATAATAATAACATGTAACTGCCACACATTCATTCACGAGTTGGATCCAGAGTTCAAGGGAAGGGAGACATAATGTTTGTTTTTCAAATAAATAGTTTTGGGTGTTTTTTACAATTTTATGTAAAAAAAAAAGGATATTTTTTGTAATCAAGGGTTTAAAGCATATCCCCACTGAATCTGCAAATGATTCTTATGGAAAAAATAAGAAATATACTTCAGTGTTCAAGGATATAAATAAGTACAATGTTAAGAACAAGAAACCATTCAAGTAAATATGAAAAGATGTTAACACTTACCATGCTGAATTGTTTTCAGAAAATGTCTAATTTTCGTTTATTTGCAAAAATATGCAAATTATATGCAAATGAGATTTACCCTGCTGCTGAAGCATATTGATTCCTTCAAATCTAAGGTAGGGGATCACGGGGCAGGGTGGTTGGGGTGAGGAGGCAGGGGTGGGTGGGCGGGAATTTGCCCCAAAGTTGGTCATCAGGTGCAAAAGGTGTCAATTTTGACGATTTTTGATCCTTTTTCTTGACCCCAAAGACCAAGGGATGCTGATATAGGTATCCAGCTGTAGTCTGCATGTGCTGTGGACCCCAGTTAGCACATTAACCCCAGCAGTTCTTAGGTTGGAGTGAAACTGATCTGGGAACACCAATCTAAAAAAGGTCATTTGTAGCAAAAATACAGAATTTCACAATTTTTTCCGATTTTTGACTTCAACTGGACCTGAAACCAGAAGTAGTCGTTTCCTATGCACATTTCAATAATAATTATGATCATTAGATATATGCCTGTGGGTTTACACTATTTTTGAAAGTTTTAAGCCTCTGAACTTCCTGTGTAAGACACCGAAGGGACTTAGCCCACCCCTCCAGAAAAACCAGTTTTATCCGATTTCATTTTTCCAAGTTCGTATTTGAGCTCAAAATGCAACTTAAACATGAGAAACATGACAATAGATAGCCTCAGGGTGAGGGAACATGCATCAATTTCGAAATAAGTATCATAAAGGTGACCTCTAAAAGTATGGAGAGCCATTGGAGCCAAATAACGTTGGTTTGGGTAATCCCGTCATATGACGAGCACAGCATGGTAAGGGTTAATGTGTGCAATTGAAAATTAAATAAATTTATTTGAACAAAGTACTTTTTTCTTTCACTTGATTGAGGATTAATATAAATGTTCCCATCACAAATAAATTAAACTTATTTTACTTTTTTTTTACATTTGTAAATCTATATAATTTTTAATCTATAAGAATGATATAAACTACATGTACAGTAGCAAAAACATTTCCGTAAATTTTATTCCACTGAACAGTTTTTTCCAATGTGTGTATGATTCAAAAGACAATTGTTTTAATATCTTTAGTAATCATACATTTATATTTTATTCAAGAAAATGGATGGGAAGAAAAGAGGGAAACGAGCAAAAGGTAGTGTAGCACCTGATGAAAATGGATTTGCTAACAGTTCCTTTGAGCTTCATTTGGATTCAGATCATAATGTGAAAAACAACAGGTATAGATTGATTTAAACTACAATCTTGTGTTTTTTACATTTTTTTGGCAGAATGGATACTATACAGAAAAACAGTTAATTTTGTTATATTTGTGATTTAGAAATCATACAAAGACTTGTCATTTGGATAACAGTTTATTATCAGACAGTAAATTAACTCTAGACTGTTTACTTAATTCATTGCAGGATTTTGTTAAACAAAAATAATACATTTCGTAATTAAGATCTGTAGCTAGTTTTCAGTATTGCGTTAACCTATTTATTTTTTTCCCATGGAAAAAAAAAACATTCTGTGGAAAGAATCTCGTACAACACTTGATATTATTATTATATACATTTTAGTAAAATGCTAAACACATTTAGAAGTAAGGTAGACGAAACTAATAAAAAAAAGAATGCACTGGCTGCAATTGTAGAAGCAAAGAAAGGAGCACACAAATGGAGACAATATTGTGCTACAAAAAGAGCTATCACAAAGACAAGTAAGTTTGCTGTAGTTAAACTTTGTGTGTAATGTTTTTAGGAATAATATCAATGTCAAATGAAACAAATGATTTAAAGACCGGTAACTGACTTAGCCATACCCATATATACATGTAAAAATAATTGTCACTATTTATGACTCTAGTCAGATCGAGATGTCCATTGCACTGGTATTGATTAAAAAATGTCAAATAACCATGTGCCACTGAACAAATATTTGTTTTTTTATTACCATTCAAATGATGAGAAAATCTAAGAAAAACAGATTTATTTACCATAAACATTTTCCTGTAAGATAAAGAAGTAGACAGTTATACTATAGTTTGATCTCATCTAAAATGCTGAAAAATTTCAATGGTCACTGGTTACTAAATTGCAGAAATCTAGAAAATGGCTAGATTGCTGTAGTTTTGTCACTGATCTTTCCAAAATCGATTAAAGTTATTCCAGAGAATGAACACTAAAATTGTTATAGACTTACAATATTATGAATATATTAACTTTTATGATATTTTGTTAGAAGCACAATCAAAAGGTAAATTAGGTGTAGTGCATGCTTTATTTAAAATTCTAAGGATACAGACAGCACACCACTGGGTTGTTTGGCTGTTACTGTTCATCAGCAAAATTGCTTGAAATTTTTAATTGTTGAAGATATGCATGTTTATATATACATGTATTTACTAATTTTTGAATGTAGATTAATTTAGGCAGTATATAAAACAGCATGTTGTGTATGGCTTAACCATTGACAAATGAAATACTGAGGATTCGTTATTATTTGTTGGATACCAATTTTTATGGATTTTGTGGGTATAGGCGAACTGCAAATTTAAATGTTCAATGAACTACTAATTTTCTATCGGAATGTATGCAGTCTTTGCATTCACTTATATCCTTGAAATCGAATACTTGTATCAACAAAAAACACAAGTTTTCCTCAAATCCATGAAAATTAGTACCCACAAAAATTAATGAATCTGCAGTGGCTAACATGTTTGGCTTTGTATTTAAAGCAACAGTTTTTAAATTCTTATTTTTAAATGTTCTGTCTATAATAATAACATTCATGGCAATCCTTGACATTTAATACAATGCTCCAATCTTATATCTTAGGGAATATCATAAAAAATTCAGAATGTACTTATTCGAACAGATTATTAATTGATGATTTGATCTGTAAAATTCTTTCATTATCTATAACTACCGCTATTTTGATTTGATATTATAAACCATAAATTTACATTGGTAAACACCCTACATCTTATTTGATAACTTATTGAAGGTTATTTTTGGGAGAAAAGTTCTTTCATAGGGTCAGTAGAAATAGAGCATTAAATTTCTATTTTTTTTTTCATGACCCCCTCCCCCCTGAAAATTTGAGTCAACAATTGATGAACAGTAACAGATAAAAGCTTGCTTTAAATGTTGGCAAAATTTGGAATGATTTAAATTGTAAAATAATAAACTATTTTATTTTACCTGAATGTATTACATGTGTTTGTAATGATTTTGGAAATCTAGAAAAAAGGATTATATTTTCCATTCCTTTTGTGCCTTCATTTGAAGTTTGCATAACTGTAGTATTTATAGTACATTGGTAAACTTAGGTTACTATTTATGATGAGAAACACTATGTTATAGATACACTTGCTCCTTATGCCTATAAGAAGGAATACACATATATTTTCAACACACAGTTGCACCTCAAAACAACACAATACACAGGGAAAGTATTTATAATTGTCACTTCTCACACCACACATTATTATTTTTTTGGTTTTTCTTTGTCATTTAAAACTTAGTAGATAGATAAACACTTAAAAACCAAGATGATCAGCAAGACAAGATCTACAAATGATTATAATGGCCAAAATTGTTGCATATTATTTTGACTAAATGGCCTACATTTTTGAGCTATTGTAACAGTTTTTCTAAAGAAATAACCCTCAGAATTACTCTTAGTGGTAAAATATAAGTCATCCCTTCGAAAGTTTTACAGACCCCATCATGATTTAGTCGACTGTTATGGAACATCTATGTTATAGATATTTCCAATTGTCTAGCCACACTCATTTTCTCCTTTCCCTGATTGTGACAATACTGGATGATACTTTTTACCCAATTTATACATTCCATGAGCAGTATGACAGGTGCCACATGTGGAGCAGGATCTTCATACCCTTCCAGAGCACCTGCTATCAACCCCTGTATTTGTTGTGGTTTGTGTTGCTCAATCTTGAGCATCTATGTAGTAGTTTGTAAACTGTTGTTTGTCTTGGTGTTCCTTTGGGTTTTTTTTTGCAATGTATTGTTGTTTTTTATTTGACTTATGATTTTTGGTTGTCCCTTTGGTGTCTAATGACTTTTTTTTAAACAGATGAAATGAAACCAGAAATACACATATAGATATTTATTTAGACTAAAAATATATCTGTATTTTCTGTTGAACTACAGATTTAAAAGATATGTTCAGTAGGGCTGGATGATTTGTTTTATGTATAAAGGATTCTAATATCAACAATGCTATTTCAGCAATTAGAAAAAAGTATATGTAAATCAGGATTTGCACCAAATGTTATTTTAATTATGGTCTATACCACAGTAGTAAACACATATTTTATTTGGCTTTAACTGTGCTAAATAGGTTCAAATTAAACTTCAGAAATTTTCCTTTTTTAATGATTAAGATGCTGGAATTCCCTATGCCCCATCAGGTGAATTGGAGGAAATTCTGAGGTATTTAGTCCCAAATGTAAATTTGTGTATTGGCTAAAATCTCATTGACATTTTGGAAAAACAAGATAGACCACTGGATGTACATTTTTCTAAAAAACACCAATATTCTAATCAATAAATCATCAACTTTATTGAAAGTCTTTCAATTTTTTTTTTATAATTATTTGTTAAACTTCTCTCAAACTTGAAAAGTCAATTGCTACTTAGCTAAGATGCATTTTGTGCATAAGTGAATATCTTTTCGTTTTAGAAAGTGAATTAAAAGGTGAGAGGTCTAGATCTGCATCTCCCCAAAACCAGTTATTACATCTTTCAGCCTAATATTTAGTATTCTGATGTAAATGCATATATGATAGCTTCTATCTTTCTTAGGTTTTCTGTTTTGAATTAGAGTCCTGCAATGCATTAAGCATATAGTTTCTCTTTGTCCACCTATTTCTGTGCCCTGTCTGTTTGGTTAACTTAGTACTTTATGAAATTTTGCACACTAGTGAGGTATCGTACAAAGATATGCACATCATATTTTAATGAAAATGTACAAATTGATTTGAGATAAAAACTAAGTGTTTACATAAATATCTTAAATCTAGAGAAATGTATGAGAGCAAATTCTTCTACAAATTTTTTTGTACTGAGAGTAAATTTTGCAAAATTATTGAGCATTATTATCAAGTTCATCTGGATATCATTTTTTTTCATTTAATCATAGAATAGTATTATTAGGTTAAATACTTTTTTTTACCAAAATACCCACATTAGAGAATTACTTAGATTTAGTGAGGGTAAACAATTCTAGTCTGGCTTGGACTCGAAAGATGAGCACTTCACTCATTCTTGAAAAATTGGAAATTATATTTAACTAAATCACAAAAGTTCAAAATTTTGGGAATTAATTTTGGTGAGCACAAATCTCCTCTTACAGTTTATCTTGGAAAGAATTGAAATTTCACATGGTTTTAAAAATATGATATTTATTTGTAATTATCACTTTTAAAGATATTAAGAAATCAGTTTCGGATAAATAGCCACTTTTAGTGGAATGCTCAAATACTTTAGTCTTTCCCCTAAACAGGCATTCCCAAGTGGGAACTTACTGGCATGATAATTTTCTAGTTTTTCTATCATGAGCTGATCTTTATTATACTTTTTCTTAATCTGTTACTATTGACCTGTAACTTTTATGACATGTTTTGTTCGTTATTCTGTTACACAGACCTGCCAACTTTCTCTATTTTTGGCCCTATTATATATAATTAGAAGTGTTGAAGTTGTTCTTGAAATCCTCTATTATTTATATAAACTTATATCTCAAAACAGGAATGCAAAGCAGTTCAAATTGCATTTAAGCACATACATACTCAATGAAAACTATAGGATATCAGATTAAAAACACTAATGGCATGTACATTGTAAAAGACATGCTTAAGGTCATTTTGTGCTGAAAATTTCCTATGGAGATTTTGAGAAGTTGACAGGTATGCATACAGTTTTGTTTTTACAGGATCATTTTAGTACAAATTGAAATTTCAATATCTACTGGTAGAAATCTGAATTTTTATTTATACTTAGTGAAATCCAGTACAAATCAGACTTTTAATATCAACAGTGTAGTATAAATTGGGTTACCCAGATTTGTACTAGGAGGATTCTGGTTTCTACTCCACTACTGAATTCTAACTCATACACTTAACATATACATGTAGTCATGTACTGCATTTGACAAATTGATATAAGACAAGTAATTATTGTTTTTATTTGAACATTACATTAGTTGGTCTATTATGATCTTAAATCTTACAATAAAAAAACATTGTTTTGTTAAATAGAACAGGTATTGTTGAAGAAAATTGAGAAAAGTAAGTTTGAGGCATGAAGATGATATGATTTTTTAACATCTAAGGAAATTGATATTCCTGCTTTTGCTTATGTTTTAAACTAACAGACTGATCAACTTGGCCAGTTTGTAAAAATATTGTGCACCTAACTAATTCATTTTTGTCTTGCCTGTAAAAGAAGTTATGTCTTAATTCACAGGGGAACATCATGGGTGTTGCTTTACTTAATGAAGTTATGAATTAGTTAAGTTTGACAGGATCCACAAATTATTAGCCAAAGATTATTTTTTTTGCATTTATATTAATAACATTACACCTCTTTTCAATAAAGATAATTTAGCTCCTTTCCCCTGGTACATAATAGTCCATTAGGTTTGAATCTTTTTTTTTATAAAAATTATCATGCAAAGTCAATGATTAGGTTTGTTTTAGAAAAATTAACCATGCATACTTGCAACTTTCTAATGTCATATTGCTTTCCATGTCCTTCCTGCGTCATTGACTTATTCTTATGGATTTACCATTGTATATTCTTTCAACTGTTTGTACTTATTCATCTCTGTTTAATTGTCAGCAGTGCCACAGGTTGGGGGGAACATAGAATAGTGGGTGTCAGTCTGGTCTTGTAAGGGCTCTCACATGAACAATTCTTGACAGATATTTATGAAATTTAAATCAAAGGTTTATATCTGCAATGTCTCAGACAAATACAAAAATCAGTGCTTATTTACTACTCATAAAAGAGTTGTGCCCCTTAAAAATAATTATATGGAAAATTGCATTGTAAGCACTCTCAAGCCTACATTTCTTTGAAGGATTGTTATGAAATTTACATGTATATTGATGGTTTTTATCAGCTATATCTGGAAAAGTTAAAAAAATCAGCTATGATCAATTATTTTTTATCAGTTATGTCCCTTAGAAATTAGAGTTTTATACAATTGCTGGTACAAGTTCAAAAATCAGTGCCGATCAACTATTATAAGAGTAGTTATGCCCCTTGGATATGTTAATTAAGTCTCCCAAACGAAGTTTGGGAAGACTTATTGGTTTTGCTCAGTTCTTATTATTATTATTCTTCTTCTTCTTCTTCTTTTTCTTCTTCTTCTTTTTCTTCTTCTTCTTCTTCTTCTTCCGCCGCTTTTAAATTTGAACTTGTCCGCACCCGTTCTCCAAAACCGCTTGTCAGATTAACTTAGGGTTTCACAATATGCTAGACTAACATGTCTAGTGGTGCAATCAGGGTTTTGTTTGTGCATTGGGGTTTATAAAGGGGTACTTTGAGGGGCAAAAAGAAAGGAGGGTTTTACTATAGAACCCTATGGGATTTTATTTTTTTAAATTTTCAAATGATTATAAATTGAAAACCGTTTGTGATAGACACAATCTTTTAAATTGAAAATGTTCTAAATGATAAAGCACATTAAATGAAATACAGGGTTAGTCCCCAGGGGTCACCCCCACCCCCTGCCATTTAAGAAAGTTCTAATATCTTTTAAATGGTTGAGATCCCCACAACTAAACCATATATATTCTGGTTTGTCATGCTAAGATGGTTTGAATGATATACAGGGTAAGTCCCCAGGGGTCATCCCGACCCCCTGCCATTTGAGAAAGTTCTAATATCTTGTAAATGGTGGAGATCCCCACCCCTAAACCATATATATTCTGGTTTGTCATGATAAAGCACATCAAATGAAATACAGGGTTAGTCCCCAGGGGTCACCCCCACCCCCTGCCATTTAAGAACATTCTAATATCTTGTAAGTGGTCAAGATCCCCACCCCTAAACCATATATATTCTGGTTTGTCATGCTATGATGGTTTGAATGATATACAGGGTTAGTCCCCAGGGGTCATCCCGACCCCCTGCCATTTGAGAAAGTTCTAATATCTTGTAAGTGGTCAAGATCCCCACCCCTAAACCATATATATTCTGGTTTGTCATGCTATGATGGTTTGAATGATATACAGGGTTAGTCCCCAGGGGTCATCCCGACCCCCTGCCATTTGAGAAAGTTCTAATATCTTGTAAATGGTCGAGATCCCCACCCCATAACCATATATATTCTGGTTTGTCATGCTATGATGGTTTGAATGATATACAGGGTTAGTCCCCAGGGGTCATCCCGACCCCCTGCCATTTGAGAAAGTTCTAATATCTTGTAAATGGTCGAGATCCCCACCCCTAAACCATATATTCTGGTTTGTCATGATAAAGCACATCAAATGAAATACAGGGTTAGTCCCCAGGGGTCACCCCCACCCCCTGCCATTTAAGAAAGTTCTAATATCTTGTAAGTGGTCAAGATCCCCACCCCTAAACCATATATATTCTGGTTTGTCATGCTATGATGGTTTGAATGATATACAGGGTTAGTCCCCAGGGGTCATCCCGACCCCCTGCCATTTGAGAAAGTTCTAATATCTTGTAAATGGTCGAGATCCCCACCCCTAAACCATATATATTCTGGTTTGTCATGATAAAGCACATCAAATGAAATACAGGGTTAGTCCCCAGGGGTCATCCCGACCCCCTGCCATTTGAGAAAGTTCTAATATCTTGTAAATGGTGGAGATCCCCACCCCTAAACCATATATATTCATGTTCATCATATGTCTCGAACATTTGAATGACGTATACGGTCAGTCCCCAGGGGTTCCCCCCACCTCCAATGTTCTAATATCTTGTAAATGGTCGAGATCCCCACCCCTTAACCATATATATTCCTGTTCGTCGTGTCTCGAACTTTTGAATGATGTATAGGGTCAGTCCCCAGGGGTTCCCCCCACCCCCAATGTTCTAGTATCTTGTACCGGTAAATGGTCGAGATCCCCACCCCTAAACCATATATATTCTGGTTTGTCATGCCAAGATGATTTGAATGATATACAGGGTTAGTCCTCAGGCATCACTAATGCATATACTTTACTGGACCAAACCAATTTTCACTGGACTTTGTCCAATGTCAGGCGACACTGGAAATTTCGAATTATGGGAGCTTCGTTTGGGAGACTTCGTAACAGCATCCTGTTACAATCATTTCTTGTTAATATATAGAAAATTATATTGTAAGTGTTCTCAATTGTACAATTACGATTTCTTTCTAGATATATTTGACATTTATATCAAGGTTTATATCAGCAATGTCTTGGCCACCTTTCGAAAATCACTGTCAATCAACTATTTTTAAAAGAGTTATGCCCCTTAGAAATATTTGTTATATAAAAAGTTGCATTGTAAGCACTCTCACACCTACATTTCTTGAAGGATTGTTATGAAATTTATATCAAAGGTTTCTATCGGCAATGTCATGGTTGAGTTTGAAAATCTGCTGATCTAGGAGTTTGAAATGTAATTCATATTGTAAATTGCATTGTAAACACTCCCACGCCTTCATTTATTGTCAAATTTTTATGAAGTTTATATCAAAGGCTTTAATTTGAGCAAGGTCTTGGATTAGTGCTGACCAACTGTTTTTACAGGTGTTATGCCCTTAGAAATAGAAATATATGGAAATAACATTGTTAGCGATCTCATGCCTACATTTCTCTAAGATATTTATAAAGAGTTTTTAAGAACCCCCAAATTCGTTTTTTGAAAGTTATTGCCATTGGACAGATAAAATATGTGCAACACAGCGGACATTGGAACTCTGTTCTTTTATTAAACTTTGTATTTAAGTCCATTTCTCAGGGTGAATGTAAAGTTCCGTCTTTTTATCCACATCTGTGTCACTATGACCTACATGCTGATAAGGTTTTTAATTAAGTCAAACACGAAAAGAAATATAAAAAATTGTTTCACAAGTACAATTTTCTGCCATGTTTCAATACTTTTTACCAATATTTGGGCCACTATGACCTTTCTTTCACAATAGTTCAAAGTCCATTACTCAGAAGCTTATGATTGATTTACACGTATCAATGATATGTTACCACTCTAAATTTTTTAACACTTCGTTGTACTATGAGGGGTGGACAGCTTTTGAGGGAGGTGGGAGGTGGAAAGGGGGGGGGGGGGGCAGGAGGGGAGAGAGAAAAAAAGTTTCTAAAAGTGGGAGGTGGGAGAAGGGTACCCCCTGTCCACCCCCTCTACTATGCTATTCTACAATGTATGGTCACTAAAACTTGCATCTTATTCTGTTTTGATTTCTGTTAATTTTTTCATCTTCAAAAATGTATATACATTTCTGAGAAAAAACGTTGTTGAGGAACATTTAAGTCACTTTGACCTATGCTATGATTGATTTACTTGTTTTGTTTCTTCTTCCTTTTGTCAGAAACCTATTTATTTCACTACTAGTGTGCTACAATCCTTAAATATGGTAATTTTCTAATTTGTTTTTTTCACCACTACAGTTGTCTTGTATAGAACAATTAGATCACTATGACCTACATTACACAATTAAATAAAGGATTTGCTGTAATTTTTATGTTTTTTTTTCAGATATCAATATATTGCAGTATTAACACCTAAGGGATATGTGTATTAATTGCAGTATCCCATATCTGTCATGACAAACACAGTTAATACCTAGAGCAATTATACTGTATTGACCAATACATGTACATCCCTATATAATAATTTCAAATACAGGCCTTGTTCAGAAAAAATGGATAGAGGAAGGACAAGATTACAATTTTGCATAGCTCTGAACAACAAATTAAGGATCACTGTGACAATTTCATCCCCATCTTACAATTTTATAAACATAAACAGCAATTAAGATATTAAGTTGCTTCATTGTTTTTAAGTTGTAATGTACAAATTTTCCCAAAACAAAAAACGATATAAAAAGAATAATACGTCCTTTTCTAGAGAGATACATATAAACTTAATTTCTTTAAACAGTATCTTGTTATGTTTAAAAAGATTGATTTTCAGATTGCTTTTTTTTTTATTCTTTGAAATATACTTTTAACTTCAACAGTTAGATGAAAGTGATTTCTTAATTGGTATTATACTTTTTATTTACTGTAATTTATTTTGCAAATTTCTTTATACAGCATATTTCTTTTCTAATTATTTTAATTAATGTTGTACAAATGCAATTACTAAATATCATGTCTTTAAAAGATAGAAATTTTAATTTATTTCTTATTGCACTCAAAAATTTAATGAAGATAAATTGCAAATGATACCCGGTAGTTGGTTTCAAAGTAATTTGGTGTTGCTATTAAATACTGGATGGTATTTAGTGAAAAGTTTATTTTCTATAAAGGTGTAAGTACAGAGGATGATGGGAATCAACCAGGAAATAAAGGTCAAGGATTAGATGCAATTGACCCCCAAGTCCTTCATTCTTTGAATGCTGGATTTAAGAAGAAAAACAGCACCATGATTGCATCACAGACAAAGGCACTGTTTGATCATTTTAAAGAACTTGGACGGTCCAAAAATGCAGATGCTGTAGTAGACCTAGAATTTATATCAAGTTTGCTAAGGAATGGTGCCAATATAAATTGCTCAGACAGGCATGGGCAGACATTATTACATGAGGTTTGATATATTTTTGACATTTTATATGATAATGGGCATGAACTGAGTCATCAAGAGTAACTAGGCTCTACCAGTATATTCATGGAAGTGTAAAGAGATAGTTTGTAAGAAATCATAATAAATTCTGTATATGAAATATTTTAAAAGCCTCCATATCTGTTTTTTTTTTATTGTTCTTCTGAACTCAGCTGAACATCATAACACTTTTATTTACATTTTTGTTTATTGTGAGAATAAAAGGAAATAATTAACCATGGAAAGTTAAAGTCCTACCCTGCTTTTTGTCTAGCTGCAACAAGAAACATGGCACATATAAATACCAGTCATGTCTTTTATGCACTCACACACACAAATCTTGCCAGATTTACTATAAAATTTAAATATAAAATGTTTATTTCAACATTGTCTTGAACAAATTTTACCGATAAAATTTTTAAAAGGAGTTGTGTCTCATGGAAATGCAAATTCTATGGAAAATGAAATTGTGCGTCCAATCAAGCCTATTTTTCTTATTTATGAAATTTATATATGTGGTTTTTATCATAAATGACTCTAACAAGATATAAAAAACAGTGCAAATCAACTATTTTTAAAGAAGTAGTGCCCATTGGAAACAAAAATTATTTTGAAAATTGCATTGAAAGCCTTCATTTCTTTTTGGGTTTTTATGAGATTTATATCAGCTATTTTTCCATAATAAGGGCTAGTCAACTATTTTTACAGGAGTTATTCCCTTTGGAAGTAGACATTTTATGGAAAATTGCAATTGTAAACAAACCCACTCCTACATTTCTTGTTGAATATTTATGAAACAGTTTGAAAATAACAAAAACAAATTTTAATATTCCCCAGTATCCCCACTCTTTAAGGTTGGATCATTCACCTTGTCCATCCATTTATCCAACAAATATTTAAGTTAGTTGATAATATTTTGTCTAATATACGGTATATTATTCCCAATCATGAATTTGATATTGCTTTGTATTTCATAGGTTGCTCGAATGTGGCATGTAGATATAGCCAAATTTTTACTTGATGAAGGTGCCGATATAAACCATCCTGATCACCTTGGTAGGACACCATTACATGTAGCAGCAGCTGTTGACTATCCTGAAATGTGTGAAGTTTTGATGGAAAGGGGAGGTAAATCTTGTATATGTATCAGCTTTCTACATGCCAATTTTCAACATGCGTTTAAAATCATATAAGAAAGAAGAGGTCTCCCGAATAGAGGTACCACTAAAAATAACCCCTGGTTTTCTGGAAATCTTAAATTAGTATACTATGGAGTGCATTAATCCTCAATGTTGAATGCAAACTCATAGACAAGTAAATTTTGGCTCAAAATGGTCTTAATATATTTCTCTTTCACCAAAAGTTTCATTTCTGCCAATTTGTTGGTTAGTTTAAGTAAACAATGACATCAAATGCACTATTTTTTGTCCGTGTAGGCCTACTTTCACATATGTTCTAAATTGGAGGGAGTAATTGGTGGTCTGACTCCTATTGTTAGTGTTAATCTTATGTCCTACAAACATTGACCATTGCAGCAGATTTTTTCCTGCAAAAAATTATAATTACTTCTAGAATACTTTATGTATCAAAGACAGGGGCTGCTCTGGCTCCAAAAACTTGGAGCCAACTTTAAAGCCAGTCTCAGTCCTCTACCTAGATTGAATCAGCAATTGACTTATATTTCTGATGTACCCTACATGATTAAACTATAAGTGGTGATTTGCTATGTAATGTATTACCCTGTTATTTTACGTTTTTTATTCCTTAAAACATTGTCACTCCTTTAATAACACTAACAGGTATACTGCCACTGTTGTCTGAAGTTGTGGAACTAAAGCCAAATGCAGATAACTTCTTTTACTTTGAATGAGGCAAATTTTGAAAAATTATGTTTTGAGAACGATTTACCATTCTTTAGTAGATTTCAGTTCTTTGCATAGCCTATTTGTGATGTCAGACAAAATTATGCATTGTCTATCTATGGGACTTATTTTCACTCCTTAAGAAATGAAGGGGAATAACCAATGTACTAAAATTTCAAAATAGAATTAAGAGATGTGGTAGGATTGCCAATGAGACAGAAAAGAGGAGGTAGTTAACAAAGGGAGAACTACCCACCCCAAGTCCAAATGATGAAGATTTAAGCAACTATAGGTCACTGTACATAAATATACAAATCAGATGTCCATATTTACTGGCCAAGTTAAGTAAAAATTCTTCAAATGAATGTCATTGTTATATATGGTGACTGACTGTCATATTTCTCATTTGTCACAGGCACTTTGCAAATGGAAATGTTCGATTAAAACAAGTTTTTGTCTCGCCTTGAAGGAGTCAAAAAGCGAGACATAGGTATGCTGTTTCTGGCGGCGGCGGCAGCGTCAACAATGTATTAGTTTGTGATTAGGTCTAGTTCATGGTGAACCACTATTGGTAGGTCAATGATATTTGGTATGCAGTTGTATTAGCATTGGCACATCTCATTACCATGGAGATTATTTGGCCCCGCCCCCTCAGTCAAGGTCTATTGACTTTGAAACTTTTCATAGTTTACATGTATAAGTTTGTGATTAGGTGAATTTATGGGGAACCACTAGTGGTAGGTCAATGATATTTGGTATGCAGTTGTATAAGCATTGGCATATCTCATTTCCATGGAGATTATTTGGCTTTGCCCCCTTAGTCATGGTCTATTTACTTTGAAACTTTTGCTTAGTTTACATGTATTAGTTTGTGATTAGATTAGTCTAAGATGAACTGCTAATGTTAAGTCAATGATATTTGGTATGCAAATTTTTTGGCATTTGCAATTATTGTTTCCATGGAGATTATATAGCCCCACCCCTGATCATGGTTCATTGACTTTGAAACTTTTACATAGTTTACAAGTTAATGTTTGTGTTTAGGTTTGTTTAAAGGGAACGACTTATAATAAGTCAATGGTATTTGGTATGCAATTGTATTAGCATTGGCACATCTCAAATTATGGAGATTGTTTAGCCATGTACCTTCAGTCATGGTTCATCGACTTTGAATATTTGCATAACTTGCATGTTTCTTTCTTTTAATTTTACTTAATAAGGTAAATTTATTCACATCTCTTTTTTTCACTTGATAGCTGACAAAGAAGCAAAAACTAAAGGAGAAATGCAGACAGCTGTCCATTTTGCAGCCAAAAATGATGCAGCAAAATCTTTAAAGACACTGATCAAAAGAGGCTGCTTGTATGATGGTGAACATGTATTAGATTACAGACAAAGAACACCTCTTTATGTTGCTGCACAATTGGGTAAGTATAAAGTAAAGTTAACAAAATATCCAACTCCAAGGAAAATTCAAAACGAAAAGTCCCTTATCAAATGGCAAAATCAAAAGCTCAAACACATCAAATGAATGGAAAACAACTGTCATATTCCTGATTTGGTACAGGCATTTCCTTATGTAGAAAATGGTGGATTAAACCTGGTTTTATAGCTAACTAAACCTTTCACTTGTATGACAGTCATATAGCATTCATAGTATGTGATTGAATTTAGGATTGTAAGGGTTAAACACTCCATGAAAGTTGAATTGCACAGTTAGCATGTGAGAAATTCACGACTTTCCTAAGTCAAGAACCTTGTCAGTGGTGGTGGTATCTTATGGTTTTATTATTTTAAAAATTTGGTATTGATGGCAGATCTGTGATAGTCTATAGTTATTATGAGTTTTTTTTTAGAATTGGTGTGATTTCCAACTAGACATATTGGAAAGACATCTGTCTTTTGTTGAAAACGGTAAGGTTGACCTCTAAAAATATTTGGTCTAAGTCTCGCTTTTGTGGAATCCAAACTTGGGCATGCTGTTTCTGGTGTCAGCAGCTTCAACAATTGTTAACATTTGTGATAAGGTCAGTGAAAGAGGAATCTCTAAGGTAAATCAATGATATTTGGTATGAAATTATATAAGCATTGGTATATCTTATTTTCATTGAGATTATTTGGCCCTGCCTCCTCAATCATGGTTCAATGGCTTTTTTTTTAAACTTTTGAATAGTTTACATGTTAAAAGTTGTGATTAGGTCAGTTTAAAAGGAACCATTGATGGTAAGTAATTAAATTTGGTATGCAATTGTATAAGTATGGCACAAATAATTTCCATGGAGATTATTTGACCCTGACAGCTCCGTCATGGTCCAATGACTTTGAAAGTTTGCACAGTTTTCATTGTTACGTTTGTAATTACAGTATATGGACATAAATATTTATTTCATATTAAACCACATTTTCTCAATTCATCTAATAATACTTTTGTTATTACAGATAGAAGTGAGAGTGCTCAAATTTTGCTGAATAACAAAGCCTCAGCTACAACAAGAGATGTCAGTGGACAAATATGTCTGTCTTGGATGATAGTTAAAATGCCTCCTGTGGTAGGTTTTCAATCTCGTACTGTAAATTCAGAAATTATTGTGAGGGTTTTATTAATGTGAATAATGTGACTGGGTGAGTATTGCAATAAGAATTTCTGATATCCAATCCAAGGATCCGGAAATTTTCCCAAGTCATTTCGGTCATTTTTTTTTGTGATGTAATAATATCGTGATGCACAATAATGCATTTTTCTGAGGGTGACAAGTCTTGCACATGGACAAGTAAAGTCCTTTTTTGTGAAGTATTGGGTCAAACAAGTGTAACTGTACCCTGATCTAACAGTAACAGTGATGTCTCTGAGTTAGAAACTACACGAGGAGACGTTTTGTTGTTGTGTATTGCATCACTGAGGTCGTATGCATAACCCTTTAAATTTGCATAAATTAAAAGAGGAATAATTACGGCATGTTTCATCATTTTGAAATAAAGTTATGTAAACCAATTAATAAACTGTGTTGAGTTTCTTATTGCATGTACAATATATCGTTTGTATTGTTCAAATTGCTGCTGTTTGGATGAGTGTAAGTGATTACCTAATACACAACAAGATAATGTGTATTCACCTGGTTTACGATAAGAGGATCAAAAAGGGGAAACTATGATTCAACTTTTCTTTGAATAAATAACTCAAGTCTGGTATAGTGATAACAATTGAATTTAATAATAAAATTCATGATTTTAAATAAATAAATAATTTATCTGAACAGAAGTTTGTACACAATTACAACAGTTCAATGAAAAACAATTGCATTGTAATACAGTCCAGAGAGAATGTATGGCTTCACTTGGGTAAAAATCGGAAGTTTAGCCAGGAAAACAAAAGAAAGGATAACGCCCATTACATTCTGTGAGTAAGATGGTTTCAAAAAATCGGAAGTGCAAAAAAAAACAAAAAGAAATCGAGATTGTTCATTCGCTGAGTATATTTCTAAAATAGGCTGTATGGCTTCAAATCTAAATTACGTTATTTAGTTTTAATTCCTTTTTTAAACATTTTTTTTTAATTCTGCATTCCTATAAATTATACGCTTGACCACTTTTGTAAATCTATTAATATCTTTATCTGCCATTTCCTACCGAAAAGTTAACAGTAAAATCGATCTTTCAAATAAGATCATCAATTAACCCATGTTGATCCCCATTTTCCATGCGCAAACTCAGTAAACATAAATCTATATTTAACTAATGTTGACCAAATCAGCTGATCGATTATAAATGGATTATATGTTTTATTTGGATAAAAATGGACAGATTCTCGAGTCAACAGTGTTATTTGACTTCTTTAATGAATAAAATAATATCTTTTTGGGAAAATCTAGGTCAGAATGGTTAAAACGTTAAATTTGATGCACAGCAAATCGCCATATTGTTTTTATTGCTTAACAGGTGTTTACAGGTGAGATTTGTGTACATGGCCTTTATGGCTTTAATCAAGACAATAACGACACCCAAGCCGAATTCAAACTTCCTGTACATTGATTACTATCCTCAAGTGGTGATAATTACTATGTAAACAAACCTAGTGGCTTGAACCCAGACTTACCCCACGGTGTGACTCGACAGAGTCCTGTACATTGTTTTCACTTACATTATAGAATAAACAACAGACTAATGATAAATATTATTAAATCACTAACACAAATCAATAAAATTTTTATTTTGTCTCAAACAAATCCATTTTTCTTGATGACCTGAAAACAAAAATAAGTTCAAAATGGCGACCGATAAAACCCTGATCTCAATGAAATGACCGAAATTATTTCTGTAAAAAAAAAAAAAAAAGACCTAAATCCCAATAAATCATTTCGGTCTTTTCAGTTTCCAAATCGGTCATGTCTGGCATATATGACCGTTTCCGGACCCTTGATCCAATCTACATTTTTAATTGCACCTCTGGTAAATTAGTGATGATTCGGTTGGCTAAACGCTGTAAACCAGGGCTTCCAAAAAATATTTGACATTTTTTTTTGTCTTATCCCGATTTTAAAAAGGCAACCATAGTTATCAGTTGGGCATCATATATACTATGACTGACACAAAAACAATATTTAACTTGATTTTTTATACAATTTTTTTAAAACTGTTAAATTGACAGTGCACCATTCGAATTGTGCAACATCAGCGTACTAATATCTGCCTTAAACTCTCTATTTGTGCAAAATTACGTTGTCAATAACTTCACTTTCGTTTTTAAAAAGTACAATTTCCTAATACCGGATGTTGATTTGACAATGGTAAAACACGGACGAGAGACGGATGCATAAAATCCGTGTACGTTTACAAAGCATGATTGAGTTTAAGTAGCTCTTTCCGCATTATTTCTTCAGGAAAATACTGAGATAAAGGTATCAATGATATTTTAAGCATTTTTGAAAATTCGGATGCATAATTAGATCTCACACCTGCGCACATGCACACTTGTGTACTAGTTCAAACAACGTAGTTCTGGTGATTTTTCACTTTTAATCTTTATCACTACCTTTATAAATTTTCATCAAATCATATTTATATACGTTTTCTGATAATCTAAATCTTGTTGACTAAATTAATAAGATGCAAACCACTGAAATTTAAGAAAATAACTTTAAATAGACCGAACAATGTCCGGAACAAAATAGTTTACCTGTCGCCTGAACAGGTAAATTTCAGCTGTCATAGAACTAATTAACCTTGATTGTAATGAGAGGGTATTAAAGTAGGGTTTGTTTTGATAGTAATTATTAATCATGTCACTTATATGACTGAAAATGTGTGGCTGTTTTTATGCCAAAAGTCAGGTCAAAAAAATTGCATAAACTTCCAATTTTTTTTTTCTGAACTATGTTAAAATGTGCATTTCAGCCTTGGCACAACAAGTCATTTATATAATTTACTGGACAATACGTCCGTTTTGGAAGCCCTGCTGTAAACCCCTATGAATCTGAAAGGTGTCAGTAGATTTTATTGTGGTATCATGACATCACGCCTACTATTATTGTTTATATTTATTCAAAACCTGGCAGGAAACTGTCTAGTGTCTGTTTAATTTGTTATACAGTTTGCTACTGACCCCCTACAGATTTGCAGTATGCAGATCTTCCTGAAATTGCAATGATTAATCTGCATTTTTGCCATTTCTTTAAAAATGGCAATAATAAATGCACACAGTAATTTCTGAATTTACAATTATTATTTTAAAGTGAAACATTCTAAATAACTGCATAACATTCAACAATAGTAGAGGGGCCTTGATGCCAGAGTGATCATCAGGAATGGTCATACCCAAAAATTTGAGAGCCAAGACTGTATATAAACTTGAATATACATGAAGCTTTATGACCAAAAGGGATCTAAAGTGAATAGACATATCCAACTAAAGTCAACTTTGTCTGAGGGAGTTGGAACTTTAGTTTTTTTATAATATCTAATTGTATCCATGGAAAATTTAAGAAAGAATACTGTACCGGTATATATTAAAAAAAATGAATGTAGATAATTTAGAAAACTTTTAACACTAATATAACTTGCAGTCAAACATTTAATATATTGTATTTATGATTTATCAAGGCACAAGATGCTTTAAGCCAGTTTTGGACATGTGACAGACCTAATAGGAAGCAGTACTATGATTTACATCATATGGTTCATGATAAAGGTAAGACTATTATGTTTTTAACATTAAAAGTTTTTTCCTTGGTTGTCATAAATGAAAACATGTTAATGAAATTTTTATTTTTCTTATAACAGACACGACATAATGGATGTGTTTTTACATGAAGAGTTAACCAAATCTTTCTGAATGTTTATGCAAAGAGGAACCAAAAGATCAAAAATCAAATTAAGATAAAAAATCTTTTATTGTACCAAGTATATTTGCAAGATTTGACTAGATGGACACAATAGGTTGATTAGAACACTGGATTTGCTATATTGGACTCTTAGATAACTAGTTAAAAATGATGATAATCAGGGAATATATATATATATAATTGGAGAAAGTTTGCATATGATGCAATTTATAAGCAATCTGACAGTTCAATTTAAATCAAGAAGGAAAAGAAGTAAAGTTCAGAAACCTTGAAACATATCTAAACATGTACAAAAAACCTACCTAAGTCTTTGTTTTATGACATATTTTTAAGGTAGTTATGATAAATTAAAGAATTTAACTATTGCCAAAATATTGACTACTTAGAAAATTATAATGTTAGACCTAATAGAAGTTGAGGCACATGAAAGGTCAGCTTTATCATAATTTTGATTCTTTTTTATTGAATTTCTAGAAGTTGACAAA
The DNA here is from genome assembly GCF_021869535.1 of Mytilus californianus. NCBI lineage: Eukaryota > Metazoa > Mollusca > Bivalvia > Mytilida > Mytilidae > Mytilus > Mytilus californianus. The sequence goes on from NW_026262581.1 coordinate 5,520,189, forward strand.
GACCTTGTTGCTGTAACTCCTGTAAGTATTGGGTAGAAGTAGTTTAGGGTTTCAAAATTGATTGTGTGTTTGGGAGGTGGAGGTTGGGAGACACTCAAGTCAATTTTTTGTGGGTGGTTGCATTTTCCTTAGAACTTTAAAAGAATGTATTATTCATATTTCATTTGTATTCTATTATGAAGGGGGATAAAGTGCTTTACAGAATCAGAAATTTATCTTTTAATGAATCAGACCTAAGGTCTGACTTTTCTGTGATATACATGTACTATGTCTGTACCAGATTATTTTGATCTACCAAGTCAGTTTAAACAACTCTTTATCAATGCTTGTTTCATTTCAAATTGAATTGCTATAAAATGTCTCATCTGCAAAAACCATCACAGAAGTGGAAATAATGCATTCTGTTGATGGGGATGGTGGTGTCCGTGTCAACAAATACATGTATTAAAGTTTTTGATTAGGTTACACAGGCAAGACATACATCTGTGTTGACAATTTATGAAATTTATTCATGAATAAAACCTTTTTATTTACTTTTAGTTGAATGCAGCTGTCAACTATAAACAATATGATTTATTGATGAACAAAACATTTATAAAACTGATTAACACACAGTGGGTTAGATTTGCAAGGTTTGTACATTCATATTATAACTCTAAAAAAAGAGTTTTATATATTACTGCTGTTATAATATTGAGGTAGCTTTTTCTCAAGATATTGATATCAGAAAAATATTAATTCTAAAATTATAATGTATAATGAACTTCCCTAAGTTGGTGTTCTCCCTAGAGCATCTTAACACATTGCACCTTCATCCAATCAAAAAGGAGTTTCCATAAGGTTTTATTGTCTTCCCTTTGACGAAAGTCTCAGAATAGAAGATATAGGGATAACAATCCAGTGACGGCACAAACTATAAAGCTTTATATTTAAGAAGGTAGAAGACCTGGATGCTTCATGCCTTGTATGCAGCAGTCAGTTTCACAAAAAAACTTACGACTAAGATTGATCGTAAGTATACTGAATTGTTCATGACTTAAGATCAATCTTAGTCGTAAGTTTTTTTGTGAAACCGACTCCAGATACCTAATGTTACGAAATTTTCGTCTGTCATATGTCCATTATTCTTGACCTCACTTTCATGGTTTAGTGACTGCTTGAAAAAAAACAACTTTTTTTTTGTCATGTGAAATACTTATTATGAGTATGGTAATAGGATAGCTATAACTATATTTGGTATTTAGGATCATTGCAATGTCTACATGTCCAGCAGACAGGGTTCACCTGACCCCACCTCATTTAATGGATCAGTGATCAAGGTTAAGTTTTCATGGTCAAGTCTGTATCTCAGATACTATAAGCAATAGTCAACTATATATGGTGTATGGAATGATTGTAAGGTTAACATGTCTGTTTGGCAGCTTCATATGACCTTGACCTCATTTTCATGGTTCATTGGTCAATGTTAAGTTTTCATAGTTTTGTCAGTTTAGCAAAAGGTCAACTATATTATGTATATTTGATGTATGGAATGATTGTAAGATGCACATGTCTGTCTGGCAAGGTTCATTTGACCTTGACATCATTTCCATGGTTCATTGGTCAATGTTAAGTTTTTGTGTTTTGGTCTATTTCTAGGATACTATAAGCAATACATTATATTTGGTATATGGAATGCTTGTAAGGTGTTCATGTCTGTCTGGCCTTGTTCATCTGACCTTGACTTCATTTTCATGGTTAATTAGTCAATGTTAAGTTTGCATGGTTGTTTCTGCTTCTCAGATAGCATAAGCAATATGCTAACTATATTTGGTGTAAGGTGTACCTATCTGTCTGGCAGGGTTTATCTGACCTTGACCTCATTAACATGGTTCATTGAAAATGGTTGTAGTAAAACCTTTATATTACAGACAGTCAGCAGACATTCAGTTATAAGTAAAGCAGACAATACATTTCAGCATGTGCACTCTTGTTTTTTTATTTAATTTACCTTGTTGCAATTATTTTTAGCAACATCATCCTATTTGAACATCAGTCTTCATCCAGGAATCCGGTTGCTTTATGCTTGGGGGAATACTGCAAAGTAAACCATTAGTATAAAAACCACATACAAAATCATTTGTTGTAAACTTTAAAAAAAACATCTTCTGAAACCTCAAGACCAATCTGTTTTGGCTTATATAATTAAATTATCACAGATAAAGAAAAAATGTGTTGATATTGGGTATGCCATAATCTACTATTCTTTCTAATGGTCCAAATTGTCAATGACTCTTTAAATGACTATTTTTGTTTATATTATCATGAAAACTATAATAAATATGACCAACAAGAGAAGATCTACAAATAACTTGACATAACCAAAGTCATCAATTGACCATTTTCTGCAGTTATTACCCAATGATGACAATTGAGGTCCTTTTTTGTGGCTTTAACCTTGGACATAGTATAAAGTATCATCAAACAAGGATCTACAAATAAGTTAACATGACAGAAAGTTCAATGGACTTCTTGTAAGATTTATTGCTCTCAATTGACAATTTAAACATGTTTATAGTTTTTTTGGCAATTTAAAAAAAAAATATAATAGATAGAGAGAAACTATAAACAGCAAAATTGAACAGCAAGATTAGATCTCCAAATTAATCAGCATGATCCAAATATCAATTCACTCCTTATGGCAGTTTTTTTTAAATGACTTTTTTTGTTGCTATTTTTGCATATTTTTTTTTGGCTATTATCTAGAAATTTATAATAGTTAGAGAGAATCAGGAAGACAATATCTACAAGAAAACCAATTGTAATAAATCGTCAATTGACTTCTACTAATGCTAATAGGTTACTTTAATTGTCTTTTAATTACTTTACAACATTTCATGAAGATTTTTTGAGTGGATCAGTTTCAAAACTTAGTAGTATTAGTATGTGACAGATGGTTGCCCCTATTGCTACTGGTTTTGATGTTGCATATTTTTTGGAGATGAGTGATTCTGGGTCCTTAGAACCTCTTGTTTAGAAATCAATTTATTACAGAAAAAATATCATGCAATGTGGATAATAATTTCTACATTTTTTACACAATAGATTTAACGGTAAATATATATGATGAAATGAGTTGTTCGTAGAATATGAATATGATTTAAAAAGTAACATTTGGAATGATGAATAATGTACATATTGAGAATGGAAAATAATGATAACTTTAAAGAATCTACAGTTGTAAATGATATTGGTATGTTTTATAGATGGAGAGCATGGCTGAATTTATTCCTCAATTTTGTGTACATCCTTTTATGGTCATTAATTGGTATCTTCATTGAGTTTGATGAAAGACATGAATATATTATGCCGGAGCAGTGGTATAGAGTTGTACTGTGGGTAAGTACCACATTATGACTGAAATATCTCTTGCATAAAGACTTATCTTTATCTATTTAAAGTTTGTTCTTATGTTGTGCTGTAACACCACTGTCACAGGCTAGGGGGAGAATTGAGTGCTCACAAACATGTTTAACCACGCCACATTTCTTATGTGCCTGTCCCAAGTCATGAGCCTGTAGTTCAGTGGTTGTCGTTGGTTCATGTCTGTCATGTCTGTCATATTTGTTTACTGTTTTGTTATAAATTAGGCTGTTAAGATTTCTCCATTGAATTGTATCACATATTTCATGTCGGGGCCTTTTATAGCTAACTATACAGTATGGGTTTTTATGATTGTTGAAGGCTGTACAGTTGCCTATAATTACTTACATCCTCTTCATTTGAAGTCTGGTGGATAGTTGTGTCATTGGCAATCATACTACATCTCCTTATTTTTATCTTTAAAATTCATAAGTTATTTATGTTTATATACTGAATTACAATGTTCAAAGTCAGATATTGCTTTGTTTATGCCAGATAATACTCACATTACATCATTAGTATGAAATCATGAATTTATTAAATGAATTGTCTGATTTGATAGACAAAATTTCAAACAAGATTTTTAATTAAACCTTAGGGCATTACAGTAAAATCTCACACAAGAAAAATCAGAATGCTACAATCTCCTCTATGTCAGATTTGATATGCATGTATGTACATCATTTATAGGTTGCTGCAATAGGTTTTACAACATGGCAAATAATAGAAGAAGTTTTAGAATATAAAAGATCCCTTCGCAAAAACTATGTAAGTATGTTATTTAAGGGTAATGTAATTTTTGAATTTAAAAAATGTTGGTCTCTGATATTTGACAGGGGAGGGGGCATTAAGTGTTACTCTAGTCTGTCTGTGTGTCTGTCCGTCCATCCGTCCGTCTGTATGTATGTAAGTCCCAAAATTTGTTTCCATTCTCTAACTTTAGTTTGCCTCAACCAAATATTATGAAACTTATACACAATGCTTATAACCACAAAACACAGATCAAGTTTGAATTTGGGTGGCGTCACCTTTACTGTTCTAGAGTTATGCCCCTTTACAAATGGAGAATTGCTGAATTTTTTTGTTTCCGTTCTCTAACAAGTTTTGACTCAACCAAATATTATGAAACTTAAACACAATGCTTATTACCACAAAGTTCAGATCAAGTTCGAATTTGGGTGGCCTCGCTTTTACCATTCTTGTTATGTCCCTTTGTAATGTTGTATGCAAGCGGGGGCATCATTTGTGTCCCATGGACACATTCTCCATTTTTGTCTCGCTTGACGGATTCAAAAAGCGAGACATAGGTATGCTGTTTCCAGCGTCGGCAGAGGCGTCAACAATGTATTAGTTTGTGATTAGGTCTAGTTTATGGTGAACCACTAGTGGTAAGTCAAAATATTTGGTATGCAGTTGTATTAGTATTGGCACATCTCATTACCATGGAGATTTTTTGGCCCCGCCCCCTCAGTTATGGTCTATTGACTTTGAAACTTTTGCTTAGTTTTCATGTATAAGTTTGTGATTAGGTCGGTTTATGGCGAACCACTAGTGGTAGGTCAATGATATTTGGTATGCAGTTGTATTAGCATTGGCACATCTCATTACCATGGAGATTATTTGACCCCGTCCCCTCAGTCATGGTTTATTGACTTTGAGATTTTGCTTAGTTTTCATGTATTAGTTTGTGTTTAGGTTTGTTTAAAGGGAACTGCATATGATAAGTCAATAGTATATGGTATGCAGTTGTATCAGCATTGGCACATCTCATTTCCATTGATATTGTTTAGCCATGTACCTTCAGTCATGGTTCATTGACTTTGAATATTTGCAAAACTTACATGTTAAAGTGTTGCTATTTTAATTTCAACATTTGCATTATCGAAATTACAAAAAAGCGAGACATATCTCTGTGATAACAGTTTATTTTTTTTAATTATAATAATATTTAGATTTTGAAGTCTGTTATTAATTAGACAATATCATAAATAAGTGAATTTTAAATATTTGAAAATAACTATTGCTTTAGAATAAAATACCATAAGAAGTAGCCAGTATTACAATCACCATTTTTGCAAGGTAAAATTACCAACACTGAAGAAAAATAAAACAATGTAGTAAAAGTAGATGTTTTGGTCAGACATGCATATATAGCTCATCTTCTAATGCCTTCTAGTTATGGGAAACAACACGCTCAAATGAAATTGATGCAGACTTGAAGTACTGCCATGAACGATGGCCAGAAGAGAAAGCCTTTCTTATATCAGAAAAAGATGAACTAAAGAACAGAGGACCATCTTACTTTACAGATTTTTGGTAAATTATTTTATATGCATCTCTACCGAATATGATAGTAAGAACCCACTATATTTTGCAGCAGAGAGGGATACTTATGCTACTCTAGGCAACACATGTTTACTAGGGTTGAAAACTTACAGCCAGCAAGAAAGTACAGTTTTCCATTCGTTTGATGTGTTTGAGCTATTGATTTTGCCATTTGCTAAAAGGTTTCCGTTTTGAATTTTCTTTGCAAGTTCGGTATTTTACTTTTTGCCTTACTTAAAAACAAACTTTATTCTTTGGTCAATGATCATAATAGACTTGAACCCAGATAAATTTCTATTGTTTTTAAAAAAAGATGTCCATTTTATTTTGACAGGAATATATTTGATTGGACCTGTTACTTGTTTCTAATGGTGTGTATTGCCACCCACATAGCTGATGTTGTGGACCACAAAACAGATGTAGCAAGAGCACACATCAGACTGATGGCAGTCACTATCATATTACTATGGCTCAGGCTGATGAAAAATGTCAGATGTTTTTCTTTACTTGGTAAGCCTAAAATACTGATGAAAATTGATTGATTTTGGCTGACTTACATGTAAATTGTTCGATGTTTAGTAAAATGTCATTGAAATTAAGATACAAATTTATTTCATCAATTTTCTACTAGTCTTTGTGTTGAAATTCAAATTTCAAAACTAAACATCCTTTAAAGGAATCTTTAATATATATATATATATATATAGTACTATTTTAATTTTTAATTCAAGTGTTTATTCAATACATGTTTTTATATTTTACAGGTCCATTTATAGTAATGTTAACTCATATGTTAAAAGATCTGGTACGATTTACATTCCTTTACTTGGAATTCTTCATTCCATTTGGTAAGTGTAAAAATATAAAAGTTTGATATCTGAAAACCTTGTATTATACAAACTCTTGAGACAGAGTATACGTCAGCTTGGTAGCTTGATCATGCAGCTCACAGACTACAAGTAACTTTTCCGTGCAACTTAGTTCAAGGATTTCATTAATATTTATTTATTCAAGCATAATGCAATTTTTTTGTTCTGCATGACATGGCATGAGCATGTATTGGGCATGTGATATTGATGAAAACTTTAAGTGATTTACTCAAAATATATGAAGTTTATTATATAGTGACCTTAGTTTCATATTCAGTGTCCATGGATTATTTTTTGGTTAAGTTTAGGTCTTGCGGAGATAGATTTGAAGATTTATTTAACTTTGTCCCTAAATTTGAAAAAGTCTTTATCAAAATGGTATTGTATTCATGTATTCACAGTATAATAATCATTCAAATATGAAATCAAGGAGATATGAGAAAATTTTAAAAAGAAAAATACCACATGCAACATCATTGTCATCCAACTGCCTCAGTGGTCTTGTAAATAGAAATTGACATGGCTTAAACAAGGATGAGAAAGAGGACCCATAAAAAACTGCTACTTAAAAAGTAACATTAACATTATACATTTATTTCCCGTGCCTGATTGAGATATGAAGATTTGTTCACCCAAGAAAATTCATATTTCACGAGGGCATTGCTGATCAAAAGTGCATTATCTATTCTTTTATTTTTTAGATCTGAAATAATTTTGAAAACGATATTACTCTACTACATGTACCTCTATTAAAAAAAAAAAAAATCAAAATGTTATAAACATTAAACGTGCGTAACATCGCACTAGGAAGTCTTGACGTTCAGAGGGGAATATGAAGTTTTGTTCAAAGTCACTTGGGATAGTCTCAACCAATCAAATGTATCAATATTAACATGCAGTGGATTAATACCTTTTGTTCAAGATTAATTCAGGGTTACCACACACCTTATTTGTACATGCAAACATTTATTTGTATACTTGTTATTCATACAATAGTTGGCTAATTGAAAGATTAACATGTTAATAACAATTTCAGTGTTTGCATTCTACATGATATTTGGTGGAAATAAAGTAGCTTATTCCGGAAATGTTGTTGTTAAAGCCGATAATGTTACTGTGTCAGGATATGAAGATTTCAATAGCGCCCTCTTCAGTTTGTTCAGATTAACTATGGTTGATGATTATGATTTTGATGTAAGTATATGAATCAAACTGTAAATTTTCTGAGCTTTATTGTCAAGTTCATAATGTGATGTAATGTTTATTTATCTCAATATAAATAAGAAGAGATATGGGGTATGTATCAATACACCTTATCGCTATTTATTCCAAAACAGATAAGTTCTTAAATTGCACAACTTTTTTTGTTGATATCACAATTTCACAAAGCAGTTGAAGCTATCTAGGACCCTGTTTTTACAATGTATTGTGCATAAAAATTTTCAAAGAGACATGTTTAAACTATCCTAAACACTTTAAACAAAGCATTTTTATTACTTTTAATTTGTGTTAAAAAAGATTGGACCATAAACTATCAAAATTTCCCAATGTTCACTTTCTAATTAAACTTTTCCCTCCCTTAGCTCATTACTGATGACCTTTGTTTTTGTGACATGACCCAAACAGGAAGTTGTCAAAGTGACTGTTTTTTTCCAGATTGGACTAAATAGCAATAAGGTGTAGGAGACAGCAATCAAATGACATATATTTTTTAAATATGTGCAAAATGAATTATGCAAAAAGAGTTATGAAAATGATATCTTCTAAAATGAAAAAAACACAGATAACCTTTGACCACCATAAATCACATTTGAAATGAGATAACAATTGCCTGACATTATGTTTCACATTTTGGTTCATATTTAAGACAACCATAGGTATATCAGTGATATTTGATTATTACAGTCCTATGATTATATTAGCACTCTGTTCATTACTTTGTCAAGTTTTGTATGAAGCTTTATGAGATAATGTATATGCCTTGTTTAAGATGGCAGGGGGTATTATGTTGTCCCGTCAGTCTGCCTGTCTGTCCTTTAGTTCATTAATCAATTCATCTGCCTGTCCTTTCTTGATAAGGTTAAAGTTTTGGTTTAAAAATTTTTACCATGAATTTGTGGTAACATCAACTGGAAACTTAGTAAAGATGTTCATTACCCAAAATTTCCATCTTATTAGGAAAAAAACATTAGGCATCATTTATATGTTGAAATCATATAATGATAATTTATTAATTTGTAGAGTATGTTAACCATTGATCCTTTAATGGTCAGACTATTGGTTGGTCTTTGGTAAGCTCTGTTAGCTGTTTCATAATCATTTATAATATTTGTAGAATATGTTGATAATTGATGCTTTAATGGCCAGACTATTGGTTGGTCTTTAATTAGCTCTGTCAGCTGTTTTATAATTATTTATGATATTTGTAGAATATGTTAATAATTGATCCTTTGATGGCCAGACTATTGGTTGGTCTTTGGTTAGCTCTGTCAGCTGTTTTATGTCTCAATCTCTTCATTGCCTTGTTATCTGACACATTTCAAAGGTAAGTAAAACATTTTTATAGACAGATTTGGTTGATTTAAGTGGAAGTTTGCATTGTTATAGGTTGCACTTCTGTAAATATAGACAATGCAATTTCCCATAGGAACTCCCTTTGCAGCTAAAGCTGTGCTACTTTTACTATGAAGTTTTGTTAAAAATTATATTCTAGAACAGAAAGTTGATATGCACTACTTTTTTATTCAAAGGTCAAAACAATGGACTCTGCGGCATATTTTCAACATTTATATGCCCCGAACTTCTAAGAGTTTAAACATATACTAAAATTCTGTACTATCCCTACCTCCACTTTGGGTGTCCCTCAGATTTCAATTATCGTCGTTACCATCTGTTTTTATACTGGTAACATTCCCAAGTTATTTCTCTATAAGATGAAACATAGAGATCATATCTGGGTCCCAGTACGTAAACAAAACAAAATATCTATGAATATTATATATCTCCCCAAAAGAGGCGTGGCTTATGAAACAGCTGTATTTACCAAGTGCAACCTATACTTGTCTTTCTCTTATTTCCTTGACATATACTGTCCCAGATATTCTACTTAGTTTTCCAAGATTCTAGTAATCCTTGAAAAAAGTTTATTTACTGTAATATACCAATATAAAAATAAGAAGATGTGGTTTAATTGCCAACGAGACAACTGTCCACAAGAGACCAAATGACACAGAAATTAACTATAGGTCACCGTTCAGCCTTCAACAATGAGCAAAACCCATACCGCATAGCTATAAAAGCCCCGAAATGACAAACGTAAAACAATTCAAACGAGAAAACAAACGTCCTATATTATGTTCAAAATAATGAACGAAAAACAAATATGATACACAGAAACGAACGACAACCACTGAATTACAACCTCACTTTCAAAACTTGGTAGATGAACGCAGAATTATTTTCCATTCAAAGATACGGTAAACTAACTTATTTTTGTGGATACTTTATTTCGTGTTTAGCCTTTTCTAGCCCCTTCACAGAGATTTAATTTCCCTATTTTCAAATTTGCTTGATGTAGTTGAATAATAAAGATTTCTTTTTTATTGCTTTAACTTTTTTAATAAAATGCAGCTTATTTTTCCAATAATTGCCTATATCATGACCTTTGCTTCTTGGTTTTGCATATAAAGTCAGTTTTTCTTAAAATAACCATGTTTTGTCAGTTTCATTTCTCGATTATTTGCAGAGTATATGATAATGCACAGGCAAATGCTATGATGCAGAAAGCTCAGTCAATCATAAGTTTCTGGGAAGGCATGTCTCACAGTAGTCGAGATAAATTTCTTCACTATATAAGTGCAAATTGTTCACCGCTAAAACAATATTATGATGATGATATGACAGACGCTGATGGAGAAGATCTGACAAAGGTCACAATTCAGATTAAGGTACGTTAACATTCAGATGGAAAAGCACTATTTCGATTAAAGTATGTAGGTTGGAAGAAAGACTTGAATTTTGGTTTTTAGGGGGGAGTTACCAATTTCTGATTAAAATTCATTGAAAGAATCAACAGAAATTTGAAATAACTGATTAAGAGTTGTACAATTTGGATAAATGAAAGTCTTCAATCTTGAAAAGAAAACAACTAATTTTGATGGGTTTTTTCACTGTTATGGGGAATTTATAGTTTCAGGGGAGCACAAACAAAAATATTTTTGTTACATTGCATTTTCAGATTTCACATTTCTTCTTCTGAAAGAGACTAAATGGGTATAGGGAATATGAATTGTGAGATCTAATAGCATCTTGTTAATATTCAAATATTTTGTGCCAAAATAAACTTGTTTAAACAAAAGTTATTATATAGATATGTGAAAAGATTTATCCTTGCTTTCATCTGTGTAACTAACTTATTCAAATAGGAATGATAACATTTCTGATCTAATTCTGATGACCACTGATTATTTCTGAGATTTTAATTATCATTATTGAATAACTAATCAAATAATTCAAATATAGAAAAATATTCAACGAGTGACCAAACAACACATTAATTTATGATTGCGCGTAGCGCATGTGTAAATTATCAGTGTTGTTTGGTCACGAGTTGAATATTTTTCTTTATTTTAATTCTTGGACTAGTTATTCTTTTTATTAAATTGACCATGGACTTTTTAATGTAAATAAATTAGAAAATGAAAGGAACTATACAGTTTTGATGGGCTGTTAATTTGAATCTGTTTGTCTGAAACGTATATTTTTTGCATGAATTGGATATGTGATTTACATTTTATTGAGTTCTTAGATGTACATGAACTTATGCTTGATTTTTTATTAAATTGTTGTTAAAAATCTAAAACCTATCGGCATCAAAAACATCAAATGATTAGAGTCCTAACTATCCAGCAAAAAAGCAACTTGTTACTAGTAGAATAAATGGGACTTAATCTGATCTTATGAATATTACTTGTGGTGTACATAATAGGCCCTTTGCTTTTCTTCTTGTATGTTAATGATATGTCTGTCAGTTTCATTTAAAAAAAATTTACTGAAGTTCCGGGTTAAGACATCAAACTTTGACAGTTTGATGGACTGGTAAATCTAAATCTGTTTGTCTGAATCGATATACTTTTCACACGGATTTGACCTACTGTAATTTACATGTTATTAATCCCTTAGACATACATAAACTGAGGATGGATCTTTTTTTTAATTATTTTTATATAGGAACAATTAGATGATCTAGAAGAAAAATGGAGTGAAAGCTTTAAGCCTTCCGGTCAAAAGGTAGCCATTTATGTTTACTTATAATCCTCTGTTAAATGTACATTATTGCAATTACTAATCTTTATTTTATGTAAATATTTAACACTGATTGAATTTTATTTGACCTTTGCTTACTACTTGTTTAATTTTTTAAATTTTTAGTTAACATTTAATTTATCTTTTGCTGACAGAGCACATATGAGGGGAGAATTTGTGAAATTTTCTTCACTCTTTTAAATTTGTTTAGTATCATGATTTTAATTCTGAAATGTTATTTCTGTCACAGACATGCCAAAAAACTGCCATTATTGTATACATTCAAAATTAATCATAGCATATTGTTCTCCAACTCTATACTAACATTAATGATACCAATTTTATTGCAACAGATGCTCATTATGACAATATCATAATTTAAAATATGTCACACTCATGCAAGTTCATAAAAATAGAAATTGTAATACAATTTTTACAGTTACACAATATGCAAATAAGGAGATGTGGTATGATTGCCAATAAGACAACAACCAACCGAGACCTAAAGGACGAAAATGCAAAGAAGTTTGCTTTGACCTGTTTTGTGGTATTTCAACTCAATGAAAGAACTGAAAGGAACAAACTTCATTTTGATTTTTTTTTTGCTTTGCTTTTTTCTTTGCATATTAAAAAATGATAATGGTTTTAATTTACCATTTTCATTTCATTTTCATATAATGCATAAAACTGTGCAGTCATGATAAATGTGCTTATATAATAGTGCTTATTTACATAGTCGTTGTTGTTGTTTGTAGACTCTCCCTATACCAAAGGTAACTAACTACCACAATCTTAATGATTAAACCATTGATGTAGTTCCATGGGTGTGGAATTTTTTTACATCTTGTCAAAGCTGTTCATATCTGCGTGCTTTTTTGTATATGTATATACCTAATACCAATTTTTATTTTTGAGCTTCTAAATTATTTTTGAAATAAAATATTTTCAAGATGTTTTGGAATAATGAACTTGCTTAAATTGGGCTCTAATGATTTATTTGGGCCAGATTAAACATTATTTTGAGCCACTATTAGAAATCAGTTGTAAAAAGGATATTACAAAGTGTAGAACATTGAATTGTTAATACAGAAATTAATACATGTATAGTGAAAAGATAATTATCTTTATAATGTTTGTAAATTGTACACATTTTAAAGGCAGCTTTTGTTTGAAAATTCAAAATGAACAGTTTTGATGGTGGTTTATATGTATACACATATTATAACAGCTTTGCTAGATAGTTTGAAAACATGCATGCTAACTGAACTGTTAGTATACATCTGTAATGTTCTCAGTGTTCAAGTGTACATCTGAAATGTTCTCAGTGTTTAAATATACATCTGTTTTGTTCTCAGTGTTTAAGTATAAAACTGCAGTATTATCCATGTTTAAGTATACATCTGCAATGTTCTCATTGTTTAAGTTTACATCTGTAATCTTCTGAGTGTTTAAGTACACGTCTGTAATCTTCTGAGTGTTTAAGTACACATCTGTAATCTTCTGAGTGTTTAAGTACACATCTGTAATCTTCTGAGTGTTTAAGTATACGTTTGTGATCTTTTGAGTGTTTAAGTATACATCTGCAATGTTCTCAGTGTTGAAGTATATATCTTCAATGTTTTCATTGTTGAAGTATACATCTTCAATGTTCCCAGTGTTTAAGTATACATCTGAAATGTTCCCAGTGATATGCCAAGAAGCATTATTTTGCTTTTCTAGATTAACATGAATCGAGACAGATTAAGGGATGGAAATATGCTCGTAAAATATTATGGTATAAAACATTATGGTCATACCTGCCAACTGTAAAATTGAGAATGGAAATGGGGAATGTGTGAAAGAGACAACAACCCGACCATAGAACAGACAACAGCAGAAGGTCACCAACAGGTCTTCAATGCAGCGAGAACTATTTGTGGGGGATTTCCGCCATTGAGACCCCCAATTAGAAATTTTAAAAGAGCAATTTGTCCACAATTTAAAACAAAACAATCAATTTTACCATGGGTATATGATTGTAAAAGTATGAAGAAGCAAATAAACATTAAAATAAATTTGAAGCCCCTTTAAAGGTTTTATGGGACAATGAGAGCCATCTTGCATGCTAAACCCCCTTTGGCATTTTGAAATGTTGGCAGGTATGTATGTGATTATTTAACAGAATTTGATAAGAAAAAAATAGTTTTCCACTAGCAAGAAGAGTATGTTGATACCTCATAAACTGGCTATTATGGAACTCCTGCATTTTACAATTACCTGTCCATAGGACCTGTCACAAACATTGATTGGTACAAATTTCTTCGTTATGACATCTATCCTTTGGTTTGATTTGTTGTTGATTATATTTCTGTGGGATTATAAGTTTACAGTAAAAGAGGTATCTGTACATGTGCACATACTTTTGTATACACTGGATAGTTGTCTGGTAAAGCACCTGTAATATGTCCTTAAGATGCACACAAAGTTTCATGTTTTTCACACATTGCATGTATCATCCCATTGTGATTATTTGTAAAGATTTACCCTCAAATTACACATTATAGCTAGACGTTGATTTTTGTCAAAATTTATTTTGCAAAAGCGAGACTTAGCGATCCTAGATTCCGTTGTCCGCGTCATCAACATTTAGGTTTAGTCTGTGGTTAAAGTTTTTTTTAGACATCAATAATTTTGTCAAACCTACATGGAATTTTATGAAATTTTGACAGAAGCTTGTTTATGACCAAAATACAGTATCCATAGCAAAAGCTTGCAAATATTTATTTTCATTTTTCCGTATTTTACTGATAAATGGATAGCCTTCGGCTGTTTTCTGCTCTATGGTCGGGTTGTTGTCTCTTTGACACATTCCCCATTTCCATTCTCAATTTTATTAGTTTTTTTTAAAGTTAACATTCAGATTTAGTCTGAGGTTCAAGTTTTTCAGTCATCAATAACTTTGTCAAAACTTCATAGAATTTTATGAAATTTTGACAGAAGCTTTTTTATGACCAAAATACAGCATCCAGAGCAAAATTTTGAAAATATTTATTTTTTTTTTCTGTATTTTTCTGATAAATGGACTTAGTTTTTTACAGCAGATGTAGACTGAGGTTAAAGTTATTTTTTCGACATCAATAACTTTGTCAAACCTACATGGAATTAAATGAAATTTGGACAGAAGCTAAATTCATGACCAAGAAACATCATCTAAAGAAAAAGCTTGATTTTTTTTTCAAATTCTTTATTTTACTGATAAATGGACTCACTTTTTATGTCAACATTACACTTTTAAACTGACAGCAGCAATTGCAGGTGAGACACAGGGTTCCGTGGAACCCCTTACAAATTTTTTATAGAACATATCTTGATGTTTTGTACTTTTGTTATTCTTTTTATAAAACCTTTGTTTGAAATATTTTAGAACAGTATTTACCTTTAGTATAAGTTTTTTTCAGATTATATAAAGTTTGTTGGTGTATTTATAATAAGTAGGTTGATACAGTGTTAAGTAGATGTCTAATGTTTATATTTGTATTGTAGGATGAAGATTCAGAATCTAATGGTCAGACTGTGTCTGTAGAGAAGTTTGAGAATGAAGTAGAGGATTTACATAAAGGTATCAGAGACCTATCACTTAGACAGGATGACATGATGGATTCTATTAAAGCTATCAAGAGATTACTTCTCAGAATGACTGGACAAGGTATGTGGTCAAGATTTTTATGGCTGACAAGAGCTATAGATGGTTACTGTTTTGTTGAAGTAAATTTTTCTGTGCAGTGTTTTGTGGACTTGTTTATGCCTGTTTGTCTTTTATTTAATTGGCCACATTGTTGTCCATCTTCTTCAACTATCATTAATTTTCTGATTCCCCCCCTCCCCCCCATGGTATCTTCTTCCCTTTTGTATGGTTGTTAGGTTCACCACTGGCCCTTTTGTATGGTTGTTAGGTTCACTGCTGGCCCTTTTGTATGGTTGTTAGGTTCACCGCTGTTCCTTTTGTATGGTTGTTAGGTTCACCGCTGGTCCTTTTGTATGGTTGTTAGGTTCACCGCTGGTCCTTTTGTATGGTTGTTAGGTTAACCGCTGGTCCTTTTGTATGGTTGTTAGGTTCACCACTTGTTATAGTTGTTAATTTTAAAAGTCAATTCTAAGAAATTGGTTTAATTGTATATATCAACATAGATGTGTTCTGTTAAGCATTTCCCAAATAATAAAAGCAAAGTATTTGATAAATTTTTTTATTTGTGTCATTGGGATTTAACTAAAATTTTCAAATTTTGAGACTTACAACATGCTTTATTCACATTTAAATCAATTCACTTTAAAGACTAAAACATTTGTACCATTATTTTTTTATGATTTTAGATGAATCGGAGGATGATGATGATGATGGAGATGAAGGGGGAGATGATGATACACCTCCAAAGAGGTATAGTTTTCTGTCATACCTCACTGAAAACACTGAAATAAATTTTGAATCAAATGAATATTATATGAGCTGCGTTGGATAGAAATCGACCTTATGCAATTGAATATCAATACATCTGTTAACCTATTTCGCATTGAAGACATCTCTACCATAAGTCTGTTACTGTTTGAAAATTGAGTTGTTATAAGAACCCCACCAAACAAACCACAGTTCAGCTTTTATTTAGTATCTGAATGTATCTGAATGTTTTAAAATCAATCAAAGTCTTATACATGTACATGTATAGGTGCGCTTGCATAAGGTAGATTTCTCTCCAATGCAGCTAATATAATAAATGCATTAAATTAACTAAAGTTGATAGCAAGATAAATATGTAATTATAAGGGCATACGATACAGAAAAGATCTGTTGATTTTTCCTTAAAATTTTTACACCATTTAAATTTTATATGCACTATTGAAATATGCAAAGAAAAATATGGTTTCATTACTTACTTTTTGAGATATTTTATTTGATGTAAAAACACAACTTTCATATTGCAAAACCGATAAAATAGTAAAGCTCTTAAACAAAAAAGAGATATTTCATCTATTATTTTTTTAAGTGTTCCTTATTTTATAAGCTCTTATGGTAGTTTCCAAGTTTGAGGTAAAATAAGATATAATTGTTCTGAAAGCATGTTATTATAATTGACAGAAGGCCAAGCTTTTTTGTCAATACAATTTATGCATGTAGAAAAACATCTATTTTTTTCGTGGAATTATGACAAAACATTCTTGAAAGCAGTACCTAATCTATTGCAAATGGAAAGAAATGGGGTCAATGTGCATGGTTTTTTTTTTTGGCTAAAAGCAGGAAACTTAATTTTTAAATGGTATTGCTGTTTTTGGCGTAAAATAATGTGTTTTACGGGAAACTCAGATGTACATTATTAGCAACGTTGCTAAAAAAAAGTTAAACTTGGATGAGTTATCGGTGTTCCCAATGCCTGTATTACTCTGCTCAGCTCTTCATAAAATTGCAAATCACGGCTTTGTGACGTCAAATAGTTAACCTGGCCTATGTAACAATGTTTTAGATTTTAACGAGAGAAATTTATGTATTACTGAAAAATTATTACACCAGGGTTTTCGATATCACAAACTAGTCAAAACATTTACTAAATTTTATCATCGGTATAAGGACATCATTCGTAAATATAGCTCAACATGCAGACTTCTTATACGTTCAGGTATTTCACATCCAATTTTTTATGGAAATATTCTTTATAAAGCACAAAAATGTCAGTATTCACCTCTGAAGCTAACTAAACCTTTAAATAGACTTATTAAGAAGGGATATAGTTACGATACTGTTGTCAGGTCATTAAAGATTGCATATTTTGGCGTTAATATTGATTCACTTATAGGGTCTTTGCATCGGCACTAAACACAATTATTTAAAAACCAGTTGTTGGCATGACACGGGTTATGTTCTTCTCATATATGTTATGATGGTATGATACTAAACCCCTAACGGGAAGGATTGTGCCTGATATTCATATGATGAAGACATAATCTTTCAATCAGTTTAATTGAAGTCTGGAGCTGGCATGTCAGTTAACTGCTAGTAGTCTGTTGTTATTTATGTATTATTGTCATTTTGTTTATTTTCTTTGGTTACATCTTCTGACATCAGACTCGGACTTCTCTTGAACTGAATTTTAATGTGCATATTGTTATGCGTTTACTTTTCTACATTGGCTAGAGGTATAGGGGGAGGGTTGAGATCTCATAAACATGTTTAACCCCGCCGCATTTTTGCGCCTGTCCCAAGTCAGGAGCCTCTAGCCTTTGTTAGTCTTGTATTATTTTTAATTTTAGTTTCTTGTGTACAATTTGGAATTTAGTATGGCGTTCATTATCACTGAACTAGTATATATATTTGTTTAGGGGCCAGCTGAAGGACGCCTCCGGGTGCGGGAATTTCTCGCTGCATTGAAGACCTGTTGGTGACCTTCTGCTGTTGTCTGTTCTATGGTCGGGTTGTTGTCTCTTTGACGCATTCCCCATTTCCATTCTCAATTTTATTTTTTACAGAGTTTGTCTTTAGTGCCGTGTGGAGACAGTAGAGTGCCTCCCCGTGCTTCAGGTTTATGCTCTTATAATATACTAGATTATGGAGTGTGTGTCCGAGCGAGAACTTCTCTAGTTCATTACTTTAGGAATATTTATCAAAAAGTAGTATTTCAATATTCAGCCCCATTCTACTATTTAGTCAGACGTCAGTCGCTACCCTGATATACCCTTTCTTTTTCGGGTAATTAATACGGATAGCGTTTGACATCTTTAGCCGAACAGATTTATCATTTTTACATAATTTAATTCATTGTATGCTGGTTCATATTCTGGACGCCAGTCTTTGCTCCTTTCTAATATAATTCACAAACAAAAAACAAATATGAAGCTAAGAAATGGAAAAATATTAAATACTAAACTCGTTCAAAGGGTATCTACACGTCTCAATCTTCAAAATCGCTTATCTAAAAATACTACCATCGCTAACATTTTTAACAATAAAAATGGTGGTTACCCTTCTATCGATAAGTGTCATGCCAAAAAATGACTTACATGTCCCCGTCTTTCCACCAACAATACGGTAAGGTCCACGTTTAATGGTCGCACATTTTCTTTAAATTTTGAAACTGATATAACTTGAAAAACAAACAGTATTATTTATTTACTCACATGAAACAAACCGGGATGTGGTATTCAGTACGTAGGTGAAACTGGACGATATTTATCTAAACGCACTCAAGAACATCTGTATCGTTTTAAAAGACCCAATAAATTCAAAAGTATCATTTATCAACACCATAAGAAGCACAATCATCCTATTAAATATTTAGCAGTTCAACCTTTAGAAGTAGTAAATAAGCAGCCTGGTGAATCTCATTCAAAGTTTGTACGATCACGGAAAATAATTGAATTAAATTGGATTAAAAAATTACAGACAGTCTACCCTCTTGGTCTTAATGATAATATCATGGGAATTGGTAATATATCAAGAACCGATTCTGTTAACATTTTGGATATAGTTTCTAAAACTGTTCGTAAAAACCGTTCTCATGGTCGTAGAAAAAATCGCAATCAAAGAAAATTTCGGACCAATCATACCAATATTTCGGACCTAATTTCTATTTCAAAAAACAACGGCAGACATTATCTGTTAACAAAGCTCTGTTCATTACCGGTTAATAAGTTAAATAAAATTTTAGAGGATTGCAACACAATTTCATATAGCAGTCCTAAGTATGAAATCGTTCAAATTATAATGGCATATTGTTATTCTAAACTGTTTCCCAAAATTGATCGCCCTGAAGATCATAAAAAACAGTTTATTAAAATAAAGTATGTTAATAAAGGTTTTGATTTTGTAAATATTGCCGGTATTTTTAACGACCATTCTGTTAAAGAACAAATTCCGGGATATTTTGATAATA
This sequence comes from Mytilus californianus, assembly GCF_021869535.1. Taxonomy (NCBI): domain Eukaryota; kingdom Metazoa; phylum Mollusca; class Bivalvia; order Mytilida; family Mytilidae; genus Mytilus; species Mytilus californianus. The sequence goes on from NW_026262581.1 coordinate 5,539,984, forward strand.
CTGAGCTCCCTCTTATTTGTTATATTTACAAGAAATCTACCCGGAAATTTGTGTTTAATTATAGTCAATTGTGTAAAGATGTTAATATCAGTGAAAATACACCTTCTTCATGTAATTGCAGTAATTCCAAATACATTTATGGACCCATTTCCCATGTTATAACAGGAGATCTTAACATCGTTCAAGACCGAGAGTTAAAATCATTCCTCAGTAAAGGACCTAAATATCGTCCCCCGTCAATTATTAATTGGAATGAGTGTCGTAATATCATCCACGACTCACTCCATACTTACTGTTTGAAATGGATAAAACGGGAAAAAGCTGACAAAAAATCTTTGGACTCTTTTTTTAGTTCAGTAATGAACATAGTTGATATACGTATTCAACATTTTAAAGAACATTTTACTCTTAACAATAACCACAATAAACCTATTTCTCGTATCAAACATAAACTAAAAGAACTAGCCAAGGAATTTGTTTTTGTCCCGGCCGATAAAGCTGCTAATAATATTATTATTGTTTGACGTAAATTTTACATTGAGGTTCTGAAAAAAGAAATCACCAATTCACCAACATTCCAACTGACTCCATTTTCAGAAAACGACATCTGTAACAAACATAAACTTTTAGCTACCGCTTTACAAGCAGAACCAAATACAATGAAAGTCCCAACTATGTATTGGCTTCCGAAGCTACACAAAACACCTTACAAATATAGATTTATTTCGTCTTCAAGCCATTGTTCCACTACTAAATTGTCTATTCTTCTTACCAGTACACTTGGTACAATCAAAAACCTGATAATAAATTGTTCAAATAAGGCCTTCGAAAATAGTGGAATTAATTACTTTTGGAGTGTCAAGAACTCGTTGGAAGTACTTGATAAGTTACATGCATATATTGGTGATTTTGAATCTGTTCAAAGTTTTGATTTTTCTACCCTATATACCACATTGCCTCACATTCTCATTAAGAAAAAATTCACACACCTAATTAAATGGGCATTTAAAAAGTCAGAATGTGAATATATATGTTCAAACTCTTTTAGGTCATTTTTTAGTAGCAATAAACAAAAAAACTATGTCAATTGGACATGCTTTGATACTATATATGCCCTTGAATTTTTACTAGATAACATTTTTGTTCGCTTTGGAGATTCCGTATATCGTCAGGTTATCGGAATTCCAATGGGGACTAACTGTGCATCACTTATTGCGGACCTTTTTTTGTATTGCTATGAGTTACAATTTATGACAAAAATCAGCAAAGACCCATCGAAACAACATCTGATACACAAATTTAATAATACTTTTAGATATTTGGATGATATTTTGGCTCTCAATAATGACGACTTCAGTATGTATACTAAAGAAATTTATCCTGTTGAACTTACTTTAAATAAAGCTAATACTAACAATGACCACTGCCCTTTCCTCGATCTTGATATCTATATCATTAATGGAAAGCTTAATACTAAAATATATGATAAAAGAGATGATTTTTCATTTCCTATCGTTAATTATCCATTTTTAGATGGTGACGTTCCCTTGTCACCATCTTACGGTGTTTATATATCTCAACTTGTACGATTCGCTCGTGTATGTAACAATGTTTTAGATTTTAACGAGAGAAATTTATGTATTACTGAAAAATTATTACACCAGGGTTTTCGATATCACAAACTAGTCAAAACATTTACTAAATTTTATCATCGGTATAAGGACATCATTCGTAAATATAGCTCAACATGCAGACTTCTTATACGTTCAGGTATTTCACATCCAATTTTTTATGGAAATATTCTTTATAAAGCACAAAAATGTCAGTATTCACCTCTGAAGCTAACAAAACCTTTAAATAGACTTATTAAGAAGGGATATAGTTACGATACTGTTGTCAGGTCATTAAAGATTGCATATTTTGGCGTTAATATTGATTCACTTATAGGGTCTTTGCATCGGCACTAAACACAATTATTTAAAAACCAGTTGTTGGCATGACACGGGTTATGTTCTTCTCATATATGTTATGATGGTATGATACTAAACCCCTAACGGGAAGGATTGTGCCTGATATTCATATGATGAAGACATAATCTTTCAATCAGTTTAATTGAAGTCTGGAGCTGGCATGTCAGTTAACTGCTAGTAGTCTGTTGTTATTTATGTATTATTGTCATTTTGTTTATTTTCTTTGGTTACATCTTCTGACATCAGACTCGGACTTCTCTTGAACTGAATTTTAATGTGCGTATTGTTATGCGTTTACTTTTCTACATTGGCTAGAGGTATAGGGGGAGGGTTGAGATCTCATAAACATGTTTAACCCCGCCGCATGTTTGCGCCTGTCCCAAGTCAGGAGCCTCTAGCCTTTGTTAGTCTTGTATTATTTTTAATTTTAGTTTCTTGTGTACAATTTGGAATTTAGTATGGCGTTCATTATCACTGAACTAGTATATATATTTGTTTAGGGGCCAGCTGAAGGACGCCTCCGGGTGCGGGAATTTCTCGCTGCATTGAAGACCTGTTGGTGACCTTCTGCTGTTGTCTGTTCTATGGTCGGGTTGTTGTCTCTTTGACGCATTCCCCATTTCCATTCTCAATTTTACTTAATAACTTTAACCAGGACATATTACCAACGTCATAATGAATGAACCGATGTTGATAAGTTTGACCCAAATTTATTAAGTCATCTTCCGGTTTGCTGGTGAAACATGGAAAACACTTGATTTTATCATGCAAAATACACAAATACAATCAGATATATTGATTATCAGATTTTCATCATATTTAAATTGCAAAATATCAGCTGCTCGACACAATATTATCAATCGCTGCGCTCACTTGACAAAAAGCTTCATATTGTGACTCGCAGCTGATATTGTACAATATCAATATGCAGACAACCTGATAATCAGTACTTATCAGCCCCTGCTTCTGTATAGTGTGCCCTTAAATATTGACATAGGGTGCAATCAACAGTTTTTTTCTATGACGTCATATTTTAAGGGACCATGCCTAAGTGACCCTTAGTGGTGGAATGGTTAATAAAGATACTTGTATAAAACTAGATATTACTGGAATCAGAATTTTCTCTAGTTTATATTGAAATAAAAATATACTGTACTTTTAATATAGTAAAAAAGTTCTATCCAGAGAAAATGGGGAAAAAGTTGCCTAATCTGAACATAAAAAACCTGAAATCAGGTCATGTGCATACCCATGTTAACATGATACAGGCACATTTCCCATAATCAAAACTGTATGAAATTCATAGGTTTTTACCTGGCCTTTAATAAAAATCTTGTTTCAGGGTACGGTTTCCTGCTTCGAAAAGAGCTACAGTGGCTGCAAATAAGTTTTCAATTTTCACTGCCAAAAAAACAGGATGTTTATAGTGTTGTCTCCCCTCAAAACATGAATATTTAATCTAATTTTTAAAATTATTTTAATCATTCAACCTGTTTAATTTGAAAGCTAATTAACTAATTTTTACAATCGAATACAAAAAACATGATACTTTTTCACCAATTATATGAATAAAAAGGGATTTCCCTCCATGGTTATTTTTAGTCGGGGAATAACCCCTAGTTTTTTATACGAAACTGTTTATAGCAACATTAAGCAAAACTTTGTATGCGATATATAAAAAATTCTCTACTTTTCTGAATCTGTACACTATATTGATTAAAATGATGTCTTACTTTAAGGATTGCGACCATCGATAGTGAAACTACGGCTCATTTTTTATGTTGCATAGTATTGGCATATTGGCCAGTGGCAAATAGTTAAACTGGCATATTCCAAACATTTCCTGTATCACATTTTCATCAGTTATACAAAGAAAAAAAATCATAAAATTGGGTTTCTATTGAATAAATAGAATAAAAACTATGAAATAAACATAAATAAAGTTACTTTAAACATATTTTGTCCCTAGTATTATATGAACTAAGGTGTAGCTGAGTTGAGAAAAATATTGAAATAGTGTATTTCTTAGGAACGGCACTTGTAGCTATTTGACTATAAAAAGTACCAAATATATAATTTAATGAATAAAAATGTATGTTACACTGATCAGTAGTAAAGGTCAAAGTAGAAAAAATCTACACTTTTCATGTGCAACTTTTGGTTCCAAATATATGAGAGAATGAATAAAAATATTATGACGTCGCAAAAAGATGAAAAAACTTCAAAATTTGCACACAGTCTGGTTTTCTTATATCTGGTTGCTATGTACAAATCTGTAATATTTGCATTAAATATACCAAACTGATGCTTTTAAATTAATGTATGCATGCCATATGATATTTTTCAGAATTGTTTTACTCCATTCAGTAAACATTTCTATGCTAAAACCTCACTATATTATATGTTTGACCCTTTAAGGGTGCAATCAACAGTTTTTTTCTATGACGTCATATTTTAAGGGACCATGCCTAAGTGACCCTTAGTGGTGGAATGGTTAATAAAGATACTTGTATAAAACTAGATATTACTGGAATCAGAATTTTCTCTAGTTTATATTGAAATAAAAATATACTGTACTTTTAATATAGTAAAAAAGTTCTATCCAGAGAAAATGGGGAAAAAGTTGCCTAATCTGAACATAAAAAACCTGAAATCAGGTCATGTGCATACCCATGTTAACATGATACAGGCACATTTCCCATAATCAAAACTGTATGAAATTCATAGGTTTTTACCTGGCCTTTAATAAAAATCTTGTTTCAGGGTACGGTTTCCTGCTTCGAAAAGAGCTACAGTGGCTGCAAATAAGTTTTCAATTTTCACTGCCAAAAAAACAGGATGTTTATAGTGTTGTCTCCCCTCAAAACATGAATATTTAATCTAATTTTTAAAATTATTTTAATCATTCAACCTGTTTAATTTGAAAGCTAATTAACTAATTTTTACAATCGAATACAAAAAACATGATACTTTTTCACCAATTATATGAATAAAAAGGGATTTCCCTCCATGGTTATTTTTAGTCGGGGAATAACCCCTAGTTTTTTATACGAAACTGTTTATAGCACCCATAACTTGATGTTTTTTTTTAATCAATTATGTTTGCAGCCATTTTAAATTATGTTTATTTTCTACAGGTCAAAAGGTAAATCAAAGCCAAAAAAGAAAGAAGGCCAGAGAAGAAGTAGGACACCATCTTCAGTAGTTGATGGAAGTGCATGGGAGGTAACACGTCCATCAGGTAATGCTACACTTAATAGGAGAGGTGTAACTGGCACCACAACATTTTTAAATTAAAGATATAGACTAAGACTACCTGAATTGAGTCGATGACAATGGAATAGAGCAATTGAACCTCAGGCATTTAGTAATTTCTGTATATATATAAAAATAAGAAGATGGTGTATGGTTGCCAATGAGACAACTCTCTCCCAGAGACCAAATGACGTAAAAATTAGCAACTATAGGTCACCGTAGCTTTCAGCAATGATCAACACCCATACTGCATAGCAATATTTCACATATGACATTGTGAATTTTGAAAATATATAACACAATAACTCAATACACATGTCTACGACTCAGCAGGTGTTTTTTTGTATTACTCTGTTTAGAAGCAGTGAAAAACTCTTAAGATCTGCACTGCATTCATTTTTAGGAGGCAGGTGTTTTGCTTTTGCATAATTGTGTAAAAAATGAGTTTTTCTAAATATTAAAGTAGCATTCATTTCATATAAACTACTTTAACCAAATTTGAATTGTATAACAAATCTTGTTTGAAGCAATGAAATTCTTCTCAAATTGCAGGTGTCTCAACTCCACAAGTATGGAGTACTGGACCAGTGGTAGATGTATCAACACCTAGATTTACATCAAGTGGACAGGTAAATATACAACTTTCAAACAATTTATGGCATTGCTCAAAACCATTGGTTGTCATTGAAATATATTTTTATAGAACTACAACATTGAGCTGCAGTAAATATTATGTAGACATAATCATTATCGACAGGGTATTTAAAAGATTATAACATTAGAAGTAAGAGCACGACTGACTTTGTCAGAACAAGACTAATGAGTCTTGGCCAGGTGGCATGTATTCAGGTGGACTGTTACCTTGTGAGCTAGAATGATAAGATTTGGTTTAGTACAAATTAGGATACATTAATATGAAATTCAATCATTCATGGAAGAATAATTGTCAGTTAGAATCAGAAAGTAGAAGAAATGGAAATGTTATTATACTTAGTTTCTACATTAAAAAAATATTATTGTATCAGATTTCAAGGTAAAATATCAACTCCCTTCTTCATCTATTTGTTTTAACTGTTTGTATAAACTCTACAAATTTGGTGCTTATAAAATAAAATATGTTCATGAAAGCTAATCTAAAGTTATCTGTAATTCACAAATTACACTGATGTGTATTTCATGTTTATTTCAGTTCCCAGGACAGGATCCCACAACAGAATGTTAATACTCAATGATAAATTCCAATCTGCAAAAGAAAGAAACTATCATGCCATAAAGACATCAAAATATATACATGTATTTCGTAGTACAGAAATAAGCTTACTGGGCACAGCCTTCTGTAATTTCCACAGACTTTGAATTGTGGGTACTATCACCCACAAGTTCTGTCGAGTCAGGAAAAAAGATCAGTTGATTACTTGTAGTATAGATTATGAATGCGGTACATTAGTATTTATGTCTTTTATATATTTTTTTTATTGAAAATGTTATACATATTTTAGAATTTCATCCAAATTGATATTGATATTTAGATTTTTACCAACAGTACTTACTAGAAATATATTTGTTAGCTATTTTTATATTAACATAGCTTTGATCCGTCCATTGCAGAAGCAATGTATTTATTGAAAATCAAACTTAATGTTTGAAGAAACTTTTGTGATAGAAGAAATTTTAGATATAGTGCCAATATTGATAAATGTATGTAATTCACCATAATTCTTTGTAGATAGTCATCTGTTCTGGTAGAAGTTGGTGCTATATGATTTAGTTTTCCATTAATTTACTTCAATTTGACTCCAATGATTATTGTAGAAAGTTAATATCTTTTTATTTGGTCATTAAAGGTGTATATCTTTAATTTAAAAAGTCTACTTAATATAGTGCAAAACTTTTAACAATAAGCTGTTACAATCACATTTTTTCTATTTGTGCAGTTAACATATAATGTTAGTCTGAACTGAAATACATTTTATTGAATATCTTTACTTTTTACAACAACAAAATGAATTTTAAATGTTTTTTTTTTTTTATTTATTCTCTTGACTTGCTGTCTCTTATTTGTCTTACTTTTAATATCAATTATATATTGAACAAATCTGTAATGTATAACAATGTGATATTCTTTTTTACATGATGTCTTTCTATATTTTAATGGTTGTTGTTTATACTTTTATTTTGTTCGTAATTTATTGATACATTTTGATAGAAATATATTTATTTTATGTTTGTACTTTTTCCTCGGTATGATTATGAATTTCTAATTAAAATGTAGTCTCATTTATAAACTACATAGTGATACTAATTACATTCCAAACATTGCAGTCTTAAGGTAGAACCTGTCATTGTCCTTTGATTTTTATTTTATGAATGAAAAATATTAAACTTTAGATATGAAATTTAAAGTATATTACTTTGTTTATCAATACTAAAGGCAAAAACATATTTAATGTTAAAGTAATCTGACGTTCCCTTAAATTTTGAGAATTTCAGTGAGATAAATTTAGTTATTAATATTATTGATGCAAAAGTTCCAAATATATAACAAAAATGGTGGTGTTATTTATGACAGAACTGTAGATGGATTTTTAATATTTATATTGATTCCAAGTAATCAGTGTTTTTTTTATACATACTTTTGAAATTTTATCCAAATAAGGAATCGCCTATTAACTATTAAAAGACGATAGTGATTTTGTACTAAAAAACAAACGTGAAAAATAAGATAAAAATGTTGATATCTGACTTTTACTAGAAATGGGATCTCTTAATGTTAATAGGTAAATTTAATATGTTTCAGATAGCTGATAATAATGAGAAATTTGTGCAAAAGACATAGTAAAGGAAATAGGTGAATTCTTTACATATGTAACACTAATCATACAATTTGTAAGCTATAACTATAGCTTTTACACTGCTAGCTTTCATGATGGAGAATTAAAAGTACCAATGAAACATCTTCCTAGCAAAACAATTTTGAATGGCAAAATCAAAACAGTATCAATAAAAGAAAATATGGAGTATGATATGCAAAGACACACATATATCAAACATTAATTCACTACTGTATCATATGTAATAAGATATAATTAAACAATGATACTTTTGTCTGCTGGTTTGGGCAATTTGTTAGTTGATTGTTTTTACCAGTAGTCTTGTAATCTGAAGGAAAATTTAATTTTCAGCTCTGATCTTTGAATATTTTTTTAATAGAATGTAAGCAAGTATTTATCTATTTTTATATCCAATAATGAGTTTCTACATTGATTGACATTCATGATTTTTGAACATCTGCATGTCTAAACAGAGTATCTGCCAAATGTTTACAAAATATAATCAGATTCTATTTTCAATACTTTGCTGTACAATGCCTTGCCATTCTGAATCACTGAAACTCTTACTATTATTTACTTTTTAACTGCAATATGTGATAGTATGATAAAATAAAGCCTTCATACACTTAATGTTTCATTATTACTAGCTGTCAGTTGAAAACTTCACAGTTCAATATGTTAGTTACCATATACAATTAAGGAGTAGTGGTTTGATTGTCAATGACACAAATATCCACCAGAGACCAAAAGGATGCAGATGTTAACAACTAATGGTCACCATCCAATCTTCAAATTATTCACAGGAAGATTGTACATATGTTGAAGTTATGTATCTGCTATAATGGAATTGTTAGAGGATTTTTTCATTTTTCCAGACTTGGGAACTTATTCATTTTTCTGCAAAATTCCTCCTTCAGTTTTCAAGCCAGATCCCTGAAACGTCACCAGAAGATTGCACATATGTTGAAGTTTTGCATTGCCATTATGGAATTTTTCATTATGGAATGTTTTCTCATTTTTCCAGACTATGGAACTTAATCATTTTCAGCAAAATCTAGTCACAAATATTGCAACCCAGCCATTTGAGACTTTGACCTATTTTTAAATGACTATCTTACAGTTCATGTCTAAACGTTAAATTATTTTAAAATCAATAAAAAAAATCCAAGAAACCTTTTTTTCTAGAAATACGCAGAACCAACATATTAAAAATGAAAGACTTGAATGCCAGGTATTTTTTTGTTTTATAGTAATTATAAAGATATATGTAAGAATTGAAAAAAAACAATTTACTTAACTCCAAGGCAATTTAAAATAAATTTCGTTCAGATTCTTTGTTTTGGAATATGAAATTTAATTATGGTATACTACACTTCTGACCCATCCTTGCTATGCAATACTGTCACAATTAAAATATTCAAATCATGTATGTCTTAAACCTTTACTTGTTTTGGTTTTTTTAATTTATTTTGCAGAATACTTCTATTATTAAATCACTTCCTTGACTTGGATTTTGGCTTGATTAGGGCTGTGTTAACCTTTGACTTTGTATTTGTTATATGTTGAAGTTCCATCTTGAAACTTGAATTACCACAAAGAAATGTGAAAGCCATTATTAATTTGTTCCTCTAATTGATATGAGCACTTAGTTTAAGTAAGTCATAAGAAAATTTTGCAGCAGATAATTTCAAATCAAAGAAAAATTGAATCAGAAATGTAGAATACAATAGGCTAACTATCTACAAAATATGTAGCATACAGCAAGCTAACTAGCTACATACATCATAATATCAGCCAACCATGTAGATACGGCAGATTAATTATCTTCATAAATCATAAAATGACTGAGTAAAATACATAAATACAACATGTTAACATATAAAATAAAAAACCGAGCCAGATACTAGTAAGTAGCATACAATAGGTAAGCATATGATCTGTCATTTCTCTGAAGAGTTTCTCTATCTGTAATTTCAAAGACTTTTTTTTTAAATTAATGAAATTGCTGAAAGTTGGTGTGTTCTATTCTATGCCTTGCTCAAAGGAGTGAAAATTTGGTCAATGCATCTTCTTCGTTTTCTAAAGCATACTTGTTCTACTCTTTAAGTTTTTCATCTACAGCTATTTTCTTTTCAGAAATTTTTACAGAATACTTTGTTGGTGACGGGATGTAGTGTTGTCCTTCAGTTGTAATAATAACGTAGGTTATCTTTCTTTGGGAGATTTACAATGAGACCTTTGCACCTTCTTCAAAATGATGAAAAGAATAGGATTATGCATCCAGATCTGCCTTTAACATCTATGCGTGGAGGGAATCAATGCTTGGTGTCTTGCCTGTTTTTAAAGATGTAATGGCATTCCTTGTTTATTGTAAAGTTTGTGGCTCCGTGTTGAATCCTCACCTGCTGATTGAGGATTAGTTCTGACATCAGGACCATGGCAGTTACACCTCTAAAATGTTTGACATATCTTTCTGCTTGTTCACGTTTCGTTCTGTATGAATTACCTTTTTTGTCGTTTTCATGGGCTGTTTACTTTATGTTCATAAGAGCTGCTTGTACTTTGTTCTCAACTCTCCCAGATTGGCTGTTTGTTCTTCGTTTGTATTTGTATTGACTTTTATCTTTTCATTCGTTTCTTTTAACATCCATGTCTTTTGTTTTATATGTAACTTGTAATGTATCTTGTATTTACTATTTGCCAAGTTTCAGATGTAAGCCACTCTTTGTTTTTTTTTTTTTTGGTGACCAATTGTCTTTTCTACAGTATTTACATGTTTTTCAAATTATCTTGTATACTGCCTTCTCACTAACCGAAATTGTACAGCACACAAAACCAATTTTTCAATTTTTAACTTGAAATTTTGTGACTTCAGGCTTCCTTTGTCTAATCTCTTTCTGACCTCTTTCAGTTGATGCCTTTCACGGTTGTACTTTGTGAGTTTCAATAGATTTTACTATTTAGATCTGCAACTCTGAGTACTCGAACAACTTTTACATGATTTCTACTACTTGTTCGTCAATATATGGTTTATGTGGTTTTCCATGGATGGTAATTGTTCGTCCCTATTAGTCGACTTGTTCGTCAATATATGGTAAATGTGGTTTTCCATGGATGGTAATTGTTCATCCCTATTAGTCGACTTGTTCGTCAATATATGGTAAATGTGGTTTTCCATGGATGGTAATTGTTCATCCCTATTAGTCGACTTGTTCGTCAATATATGGTAAATGTGGTTTTCCATGGATGGTAATTGTTCATCCCTATTATATGGTTTATGTGGTTTTCCATGGATGGTAATTGTTCATCCCTATTAGTCCACTTGTTTTTGTTCTCATATGAAGCAGAACTCTTTCATAACCTTTTCAAAGTTAAAAAGAAAAAGAAAACATCTTGCACAGATCCTTAATTTCATTTTTAGATATTTTATATCGATTATGTCCTGTAACTCATCAACCCACATTTCAGTGAGGGCTTGCAGCTCATATTTCTAAGTGAACTATAGATTAAGGATACTACTGAAACTAGAAGGTCTGCTCCAATTCTTGATCTTTTCTAAACTAGAATTTATTACCGACTTGATGATTTCAAAAGAGAGGCGAAAGATACCAAAGGGACATTCAAACTCATAAGTCGAAAATAACCTGCCAGCGCCATGACTAAAAAAGAAAACGACCAATAGACAAACAACAGTACACAAAACACAACATAGAAACCCAAAGACTGAGCAACACGAACCCCGCCAAAAAGCGGGGGAATCTGTTGTGCTCCGGAAGGGTATGAAGATCCTGCTCCACATGGGGCACCCGTCGTATTACTCATGTTAGTACAAACCCGGTGATAAGTCTAATTCGGTAGGTCACATTCGGGGAAAAGGGGACGGGATTGTTGTAACGACAATTGAAACATATCCGTTGTCATTCGTGAAATAGCTATTCCATAACGGTCAACCAACTCGTGATGGCGTCCGTAAAATTTACGAAGAGATGATTTCAACTTCACCACTTGGAACACTTGGTTTAATAGCTTCCTTGTGAGCAGCAACCCTCTATCAAGGAAATCATGATAGGAAATACAAGCCAAGTGACGTTAAGGAATACTGCTAACTTCTCTTTCTTCCTAAGAAGTTCCCGTATGAAGTCAGCCAAATTTGAATAAAGGAACAAGTCGACAAGAGGAGCACAGTTGATTCCCATAGGAATGCCGATTTTTTTGTTGAAAAACACGTCCTCCAAACGTTAGAAATATGTCAATCAAGAAATCAAGCATCTTGATAATGTCAGTTTCAGAGAATTTTTTGTTTGGATCAGAGTGTTTTTTTACAAAGTACGATTTATCCCTCCTCAAGACAAGATACTTGTATCTATGTTGGTCATTCTTTTTTTTTATGAAACAAAGCAGGATCAACTCCTTCAATTTATCTTTTGGGGAATACTTGTGTAAAGTGTAGAAAAGTCAAACGTTTTAATACTATTGCATTTGTGAAAGAGTCTTAGATTGTATGTACTCTAAAAGACCTTTGGAATATTTTAGTATCCACATCTGATTCATGGCACCTCTAGAATAGGTAGTTTCACAATAACTTTGAAGCTAGGTTTTGATTGCTGATAAAATTGCTGATAATAATTTAGAAAGAGGTTTCGTGGTGCACTTAGAAGACCCAGCAACATAACGTTGTTTGTAATGACACTTATGTAGTTTAGGTATCCAATACAGTAAAGGAGGCTTAAGTTCTTCATCTTAGGTTGAAATTCCAAAAGAACATAGAACAGGCCTATGATTATCCAGGATTTCCTCCTTGGCAAGTGCCGTGGGGGTATATGTTGAGTTTCCAAGTGAATTGTCATTACTTAATTCATTTACCAAGCAGTTTATGTAATGTGATTTACACACAAAAGCGATGTTGTTTGGGGCTTTATCTGCAGGGACAACAACATATTTGTCATGGAGGTAGGACAGGTGTTTTGCAACATTTGATTGATGTAGTAAGGGTATTCATAGACCCACTCAGTTTTTTCAATTCTGATTTGTATCAACGAAATCACAGCCTTAATCCATTCGGAAAGATTATCTAAGTCTTCTTTCCCGCTTTTAACCCATTGCCTGGCATAATCCTCTACTGAATCCATCAGTATTTTGAAGTTGTGTTAGACCTGGAATATCTAAGCTGAAATGCTTATATCACTGTAATAATAACTGTATGACATTCAGTTAGGATTGCCAATGTCTCATACAACTTATTTTTTTAATCGAGACATAAACAAGTTAATTTTTTGTTTGAAAATTGTAAGACTGTGAGTTACATTTTTATTTTATAAAATGACTTGTGATGAATTATCTTCCATTAAGATGGGCTTTTGGAATGTGGCGGTCTTATTAAAAGGCATACTAATAAAATACAAGACCCACTTTTTGTCTGAAGCAAATAGAAAAACTAGATTTAGTGTTCCTTGCTGAAACTCACTTGGGGTATAGTTCTAATATAACTAATATTGGATATTTCCATTGTCATCTCATATGTAGACCTGTAACGAAATCCAATTATAGACATTTTGGAAGACTTGCTATATTGCACAAGCCATCAGTAAAGCCATATATTAAAGTTCTAAAATCTTCTATCCCAGATTTTCGGTGTCAAATTAGAGAAGAATTTCTTTGGATATAACAAAGATCTTTATTTATGTGTTGTGTATAATCCCCTGGAAGGATCATCATACTCAAAAGGACTTGACCATGATATTCTTACATGCCTAGAAAAGGACATTGCATTCTAACCAAACCAACGTAATATAAATTACTGTGTGGGGACTTTAATGCCAGAGTTGCTTCAGAAACAGATTTTATTATCAATGATAATAATAATTTTGCTCCTTTATATCAGTCCTATTTCAGTGATAACCAAATTCTCGAACGAAAGAGCAAAGATGATAAACTTGATTCGAGGGACAGGGACCTGCTTGACTTGTGTATAGGTAACCAAATAAGAATATTAAATGATCGAGTTCTTGGTGACACTTTTGGTGGCTTAACTTGCTTTACACCTAATGGTTCTAGTACAGTAGATTATGGTCAGATGACTCTCCAGCCCTTTTTCAGGATGCACTTTTTTCTAAAGAAATTCAACAGCGACTTGAAAAATTTCTTAATCAAGATTCTATAGATTCCCAGGAATCAATTGATAAAGCATCTCTAGAATTAACAGATGTCATTACCTCAGCTGCTAATATAGCTCTTAAGAAGCATAAAATACACTCGACTAAGAAAGTAAAACATCAAAAGTTGTTTGACTGTAACCTTTCATATATGATAAATAACTTCCTGAATTACGGGAAAATATATTCCAGATATCCCAGAGATCCTGCTGTTAAAAATCACTATTACAAACTGCAGCATGTATATAATAAGGCTCGTAAATGCAAATATAGTAGTATAAACAATCATTACTGCAACAAATCGAAAATCTTTTTGATGAAAATCCCAAGCAGTATTGGCGACTGATTGATGAACTGCAGGGTAAAGAGAAAGATGATAAAAGTGCATTGATTGCCGCTTCAGATTAGTTAAACCATTTAAAAAATTTAACAGAACCAAAAGATGAATTTAAAGAAAGACTTCAGTATTTAGAGCAAAAACTGAATATTCTTGAAAAAAGTAAATGTTTCAATGAACTTGACAGTAGGATTTCTGAAACTGAAATATCTACTGCTTTGTCATCTATAAAGGTTAGTAAAACAGCAGGCTTAGATAATATCCCCAATTCTATGTTAAAATATGGTCAAACCTCTTTACTACCATGTTTCCTCAAAATTTTTCATCTTTGTCTTTCTTATGAAAAATACCCTGAACCCTGGACCACTGTTTTTTATTCCCAATTCATAAAGGGAACGATGCATCTGATCCAAATAATTATCAAGGAATCACAATCACTGATTCATTGGGGAAGCTTTTTAATAAGATACTTGATACACGCCTTTGTAAATTCTTAGATAAATATCATATCATTGATGATAGCCAAATTGGGTTTACCAAAAAAGCACGACCATCTGACCATATGTTCATTCTAAAAACTATTATTGATAAGTATTGTAATACAAAAGAAGGTAGAGTGTTTGCCTGCTTTGTTGATTTCCAGAAGGCTTTCGATACTGTCATTCACCCAGGGATAAAACTTAAGCTGTTAAATATAGGGATGGGTTCAAACTTTTATAATATCGTTAAGAGCATGTATGCCCAGTGTAAAACTTGTGTTCGATTAAAGAATAGGGTGACAGATCTCTTTAGAACTAAAGTAGGAGTAAAACAGGGAGACAATTTGAGTCCAAATTTGTTTAAAATTTTCATAAATGACCTTCCTGATTGTTTTAAAAGTTCCCCTGATCCAGTTGTTGTTAATTCACGACCAGTCCATTGTTTACTATATGCTGATGATATTGTCATTTTTTCAACTTGAGCAAAAGGACTTCAGAGTAAACTTGATCGATTAAGTACTAATGGTAAAGATTGGTGTTTGAAAATTAATCCCAATAAAAATAAGGTGCTAGTATTTAACAATGCAGGCAGACATATCAAATATAGATTATATTTTAATAACATACGTATTGATTGTGCTCAACATTGTAAATATTTAGGAATGACTTTGAGTGCATCTGGATCTTTTTTCTTCGCACAGAGGGAATTGTATAATAAGGCGTTAAAAGCCTATACCATAAGCTACGCAAGGACTTTCTGTCACTGAATCCAAGTTTAAAAAACACCCTTCATGTATTTAATCATACAATTAAACCTATTCTCTTATATAGTTCAGAAATTTGGGGATATTTTAACCCTTTCAAAAAAAAATTAAAATCTATGACTACAAATGTAGATCAGGCTTATCCTAAGCTTCTTTCAGAAAGACTACACATTAAATTTTGTAAACATTTACTTGGCGTTACCAAAAGGGCAACAAATTTTGCCACTCTTTCTGAACTAGGTAGATTCCCTCTGCATTTTGAAATTGCAAAGTCTATGATCAGATACTGGCACAGGCTTGAAAATATGAGATCATCTTTTCCACTACTAAATGAAGCATATTTAGAGTCAAAATTACCATCGAGTCAAAAATTCCTTCATGGTATGGATCCTTAAACTTCTTTTTAAAGAATATTAAAGGGGTTTGCAATTTAGCTTCTGCATGTAATTACAGCTTTAAATTTTTATACAAAAAAGTTCTGTACCAGTACTATGAGGATCAGTGGAGACTCCAAATGCACAACGGTTCTGATGGAAATCTCTGTAACTATGGCACTTTCTCGAAAGATATCTTATTTTATTGCGATCCCCTGAGCGGAGGAGAATTTTTACTCGATTGCGTATTTCCTCACATAGACTTAGAATTGAACAAGGTAGATATCATGGTGTTTCTCGACAAAACAGAATATGTCTCAGGTGCACCTCAAATGAAATTGATGATGAAAAACATTTTTTATTTTCATGTACATCATCTTTAACTAGAAGAAACTGCATGTACTCCATGATCAACTCACTGTGTCCTAACTTTAAGCACTTGATTCCTAGCCAAAAACTAATCTGGCTACTTAATGTAGAGAATGTTGATATATTAATATCTGTTTGTGATCTGATTGATGAAGGCAAAATATAGATCTATAGCTAATCTGCATCAGGCACGAGGATGGCATGATGGTTACCTAGACTCACCTATAATAATAATAATGCACCTTCTTGTATTTATTAACATTGACAATCAGAATTATTCCCATATACAACATATTTAAGTATTTTTCTATTTCGTACTATGAAAACTAGGGCATGTCATTTAGCATCGTCCCTTGGTGCCACTTGCAGTCGGGTCATCTTACAATATGTATCAACCCCTTCTGCATCAGGCACGAGGATGACATACCAGGTTTGTGCATCTGCTCATAATATCATAAACAAATTATCTATTTTACATTCATGTATACCATGTGAGTCTATCTCCCACCTTGCCATGCAGCCCCGTTCCTTGGTGGCTTTTGCAGTTAAGTTAAATATCCAATACATTGCCAATTTATTTTTTGGAACTTTACATGTTGGGATGTATCTGAGAAGGAGGGAAACACTGTTGAACGTATATTTATATTTTATATATATATGTGTAGTTAGTTCATGATGTTCAAACTGTCTTTTCTTTTCTTTGTATGTATACTAGACTATTGTTGTTTCTTTTTGTTATTGTCTTATTAATGTCTTATATTGTACTATGCTCCTTGTGAGCCCAATTAATGGAAATAAACTATCTTCTTCTTCTTCTTCTTCTTCTTCTTCTTCTTCTTCTTCTTCTTCTTCTTCTTCTACATGATTCGAACATTCCAAGCTCCTACGATTATTTGTTTGTTTTGGCTGGCCCTAGTAGACTCATAGTTCCTAGAATCGGGCTTTCACTAAGAAAAGTCATTTCGCTGTTGCAAGAGTCCCACGTTGGACCTATAACATAGGGTTTTTTTTTTTTTGCATTTGCTGTTTCTATGACTATGATAGTTTTTACAGGATAAGGCATTTAATCTCATGTTCAACAATCGACATTAAAAACAAGGGCATTTGCGATCAAGGTATCCATCCTCTAGAAAAGCGTCTGCCCTGTGATAATGCATAAACTAGTATTCCATACAAAGTTGATGAGAACTTTTCAACCATAACAGATACAAGTTACGATACTGTTGTCAGGTCATTAAAGATGGCATATTTTGATATTAATATTGATTCACTCATAGGGTCTTTGAATCGGAAATAAACAAATTTATTCTAAAACCAGTTGTTGGCAAAATACGGGTTATGTTCTTCTCATATATTTTATGATGGTATGATACTAAACCCCTAACGGGAGGGATTGTGTTTGATTTTCATATGATGAAGACATAATCTTTCAATCAGTTCAATTGAGGTCTGGAGCTGGCATATCAGTAACTGCTAGTAGTCCTTGTTAATTTATGTATCATTGTCATTTTGCTTAGTTTCTTTTGTTACCTATTCTGACATCGGACTTCATTTGAACTGAGTTTTACTGTGCGTATTGTTATGTGTTTCTTTATTCCAGATTGGCTAGAGGTATAGAGGGAGGGTTGAGATCTCACAAAACATGTTTAACCCCGCCGCATTTTTGCGCCTGTCCCAAGTCAGGAGCCTCTGGCCTTTGTTAGTCTTGTATGTTTTTTTAATTTTAGTTCATTTATATGTTTTGGAGTTTAGTGTGACGTCCATTTTCACTGAACTAGTACACAATTCTATTTAGGGGCCAGCTGAGGACCATCCCCGGGCGCGGGATTTTCTCGCTGCTTTGAAGACCCATTGGTGGCCTTCGGCTGTTGTCTGCCCTTTGGTCGGGTTGTTGTCTCTTTGACAGATTCACCATTTCCATTCTCAATTTTAGTTATCATATAGAGCTCAGTTGGTATAAGAACCTTTTTGACAAAATTTAATATAGCGGTAGTGTTAGACTTCTGATTTGCTCTCCCGGTGAACATATGCAACCTTGTTATTCGATCAGTTCCCCTTTACTATGAAAAGTAAAGACATTAATATGTGATGTAAAGGTTGTTTAGGATAGTACTTATAACAGAAATAAGTTACACCTGACAATTTCGCAGACTAGTGTTAAGTTTAAATTTTGTTATCAGGTCAGTTCCTAATAAACTTTTAATCATATCAATTACCTAATATAAATAAGAAGATGTGGTATGAGTGCCAATGAGACAACTTTCCATCCAAGTCACAAAACCTGTTGTTGTACATGTTGTATGGCATATCTTAATGTGTTTTGTTAGTTGGAGAATTGTGTGTTAAATGCATATGGCAGATCTATATAGAAATAAATCAATAACGTCACATATTTTAAATATCCATGGCTGTAGTTACTATCTATTATCAGAATATTTTGTATTGAATGATATTGTATGATGTCATTACGACGAAAGTGATTTAAAAACTATTTGTAACCAATGTAACAATCGAAGCGATAAACTTGTCAGACCTATTGTTTTTATTTTTGGATACCCTCGGGACCTTTCAGTGAACCTCATTCAAGTATATTTTCCGCGTGCACAGTTCAGATTCGATAACTCGAAGTCTGGTTGGTTGAAAATGTCACATGCAAAATCCTTCAGAAGTGAAACTATATACGCATCGGCGTTAGAACTCTTATGGAGATAGCGAAATCAGAGTTCTATATTTTAATTAGATTGATCCGTGACATTTAAGTATGAAAGAAAGTAGATGTGTGGTTTATTAAACATATAATCTTAACATGAGTTAAACTTAAACACACGTTTCAAAAATGTTTTGGATTCGTTTCGAAATTTGGTATCCATAAAAGCATAGATGAACGGGTTCACAATGTTGTTGATTATGAACATATCCGATACAAACAACACACCTGATCTTTTCGCTGTTGACATTTCCCCCCAAAAATTCTTGTTTATTCCTTCAATAATAAGTACTGTTACCTTTGATATATAACAAAGTAAAAATATCGAGGTTATGACGAGAAACATAATTGTTATATTATGGGTAATTCGGCGATTAGTTTTCTGTCTTCTTTGGGATCCACTCTGCTTGCAAATATTTCCCGTTGAGATTTTTATATCCTGCTTTGCATCAAAATTATCCAAACCATCCATAACGGTTGAATGTTTTTGGTGTTTATCAGGTACGGTCAGCTGCAAATGTCCGCCAAGAGAGGCAGCACTATTTTCGCTCAAACTTTCCTTTCAAGTGTACATCGTTTTGATGATGCTTGCTCTTATGTCCATTAACTATTAGCTGATGAAATATTGTATATGCGATTCTAGAGTATAAAATGATAAGTGTAGATGTTACAACAATAGCAAACGACCCCAATACAATGGAGTATACAACCTGGTTGATTGTGTTACCATCTTTAACTGATCCACAGTGAATTCCTATTACCCCACGCACAGAGCTGTAAAAGGAATTAGTATCAAACACAAACGGTATAGGCAGTGCAATAATAAATGAACACAAATTTGCAAGACACAATGAAACTCTTTTTAACGAAAATGATATAGTTGATTTCAGCCGCTGACACACTTTTAAATATCGCTGAATTGCTATAATGAGCAGAATACAGGTAGTTAATCCCTCAAAAAAAGTTCCTATCTTGCAGACTATATTGTTTGAAAAAGTTACTTGATGTAAGCACTCATAAATTTTAAAAGATCCAAGATATACACTTGCTATCATGTCGAACACCGCTAAAATTGGTATGAAATATCTTTCATCTGATAGGTTCTTTATTTGAAGTGCATAAACAAACAGAACAAGACCGTTTCCAAATATTCCAGTCATGATATAGATAGTAAGTACGATAATGTTTGGTATAAGACTTTTCACTATTTCAGCGTTCCATTCCAAAACTGTGATATTCATATTTATTCAGCCGAAAAAAATTACCATAAACTTCTTGATAATTTTACTATAAAGATAAAAAAACACTTTTATGTCTTGTTCCTCATATAATGTTATATATGTAGTAGCTGTAAACATAGAATTTCCTTCCTTGTAAAATATAATGAAAAGGATTCTTTTCACACAATACAGAGGAACGGAATTGTTATGCATACCACTTAATGACATTGAAGGTTGAGTTTCCTGATCTTAAATGTTCACTTGGGAAAATTTTAATAATTTTAATAATTTTTAAGCCGGTCACGGTTTTTCAAGAATTCCATCAGAATCTTTGTAAGGGACTTGAAATAAAGTCCTTGTCATTTTGCTTAATTTCTTCTGTTACCTGTTCTGACATCGGAATCGGACTTCTTTTTAACTGAGTTTTACTGTGCGTATTGCTGTTTTTTGTTTATTCTACATTAGCTAGAGGTATAGGGGGAGGGTTGAGATCTCACAAAACATGTTGAACCCCGCCGCAATTTTGTGTCTGTTCCAAGTCAGGAGCCTCTGGCCTTTGTTAGTCTTGTATGTTTTTTTAATTTTAGTTCATTTATATGTTTCGGAGTTAAGTGTGACGTCCATTTTCACTGAACTAGTACACATTTTTATTTAGGGGCCGACTGAGGCCCGCCTCCGGGTGCGAGATTTTTCGCTGTGTTGAAGACCCATGGGTGGCCTTTGGCTGTTTTCTGCTCTTTGGTCGGGTGGTTGTCTCTTTGACACATTCCTCCTTTCCATTCTCAATTTTATTGATGAGAGCTAACGGTCAGCCTACACAATGCATCTTTACTGTCTTGCTGCTCCAAGGTCTGCAGTTTAGCATAGAGTATAGAGTAGTTCCAGTTTACATGGACTTGCGGGGAGGCACTACAAGAGTCTTTGTAGTACTGACGAGAAAGAGTTACTTTTCGCAAAGCAAGTACTAGCATACTAGTAATTTTTGCTCCCATAGTATCTTCTTTCCCTGTAATCAACAAAAACGTTTACCAAACATTTTAAACTCCTTAAAATGAACACTATAGAAAAAAAACCTTAATCTTCATGAATTATGTTGTTCAATCTCAGCGTCATCGAGATAAGTCCAAAAAAGTAAAAAAGTCGGATGTTTAAGTGATGCAGCACCGTTTCTTGAATTGGTCTATTGCCTAGTGTACTATTGTATTTTTTCTATATAAATTATTCAGAAACCGACACCACAAATAGAATCTAATAAAAATGATATGGAAAGCATTTTAAAATAATTGACACATCATTATACAACGTTTAAGATCAACCACATAACTCATCATTTCTTTATATAGACGTTGAGAATTTTGTGACGAAACAATCCCTGCTCAGTGAAAATGATAAAAAAAAAAAACGAAAGGGACTGCCACCCATATAAGAAATTCGCCACACAGTACATTTTCCAGACCATGTATCAGATCAAATCATTCATTTATACAGAGGCTGAGTAATATGTAACCAAAATACTCCATGCCTAGTGGGGACATGGGGACAAGAAGAGACTGCCTGACAGCTTTGAAAACTAGTTACACAGTACCACTAAACTTAGACCGAATTTTTCTGTCTCTGTATAGCATATATTTCCTGATCTTCATTTGCTTTTTACTAATTTTGCTTTTTTCTATTTTTTTTTTTTTTTTGCAATATAGATATCTTTTTTTTGCAATATAGATCTATATTGCGGGGAAAAAAATAATAAAAAAAGAAAAAATTGTAAAAAGCAAATGAAGATCAGGAAATATATGCTATATAGAGACAGAAGATGTCGGTCTACACTAAACTTTATAAAGTTCAATACAAAAATCGTTCCTGATAACAGAAGACGAGTAACTTGTTCATTTTCGGCAGGTATGATAACCCATTTAAAGTATCGTCAAAAGGAAGTGACTTTGGGGAGATGTAAAAATCATTACACAGTTTAACTCCACAATATACAGCTCCTGACCAAATTTCAAATATTTCTTTCATACGTAAACAGGGTAATATGTAATGACAGTTTTGAATAAACGGACAAGAACATTGCAGTATATCACCAACTCCTTGAGTGGGGTATGATAATTTTAATGTTTTCGCAGTCTTAGATCTTTCGATACCAGAATAGTCGTTTTTTCTGTGATTTTTCCTATTGTGTCCTATTCCCGGTTGTGACATTTTGACTGAATAAAATTGAGAATGGAAATGGGGAATATGTCAAAGAGACAACAACCAAACCAAAGAGCAGACAACAGCCAAAGGCCACCAATGGGTCTTCAATGCAGCGAGAAAATCCCGCACCCGGAGGTGAGTATGGATTCATATGGCTGCTGATGAGTTCATATTAGGAGACGCTTGACCTAAAGACACACCCGGTCTCACTTCCTTTGGAGTTAATGCAATTCCCCAAGTTTGTGTTTGTTACCTTGGTTTGTCTTCCTAATCGATTTATGAGATGTGAATACGGTAAACTACTGTTGTCTTATTCTACTGTTGTATGTATAAAGTATTTATTGTACGATATTTGTTGCAGGTCTATAGCAGTAAATAAACAAGAGTTTTAGTATAATTCCATCATGGTTAATTTGCACCGGCATCGCAGCCAATACAATCCGTGTTAATCTTATTTCGCCTTATATTTTTACTTACATCCTCTGACTTACATCTAGAAACTGACTGTTCGGTTGATTTTTGTCTTTTCTAGTGGTTTCAATTTCCCCATTATGAACTTTCAAATTCCATGTAGCAACATTCAATAAGCGCCTCCTAATTGAGTATATGTCTCCCAGCTGATAAGACATCCCAAGGTTTGCGTTTCCATCATGAATTGATTCCTTGATAGAAGGTTGGTTCTCACAATGAAGCTATTGAATCCCGGATTTTAGGTGGGGTCTATGAGCCTCATTCTTTTGTTTTCTGTATAGTGTCTTGGGACTGTTGTTTGTCTTTTCGGCTTTTTCTTTTGCCATTGTGTTGTCTTAACTATAAGTAAGCGACAATAAACAAAAAATATTGAAAAACTATGAATTAAAAGGAAAGCCTATATTGAAATAGTTACGATAGTATAATTTACCGGCTGGAATATTTCTGTTAAACGAAAGGGATATTAATTAATCAGATTCATGTATTCCCTTCTTTGTTGGTATATATCCGTATTATCGAAAAAATATATACCACGTGACCAACATTTGCAATACCATTCTGGAGCCGACAAAAATTCTTTATTCGAGAACTGCAAACTGCAACACCCATTGATGACCCAGATATATTTTTTAAGGCAAGTGTTTTTTGGCATTTTTGTTGACATGAGGGACATTTCCTGTCCATGTATGTTGCCCCTACATATAACCGAAACGTACAGATGTTTCAATAAATGACCTTCTATCATAAATACAGAAGATGTACGATTTACTCATGTCATATCCGCACGAAACGTTATTTATTGCCTTTGTAAATTGAATTCTATGTGCGAATTAAGTCAGACCTTGTTATAGATACCTATTCATTTTTTTATTTGCCAACGAAGGATGTGCTGTTTTTAAGTAGAAAAATTTCCTTCATTAAAAATAAGTTAAAATATATTGGGTGTCTTCCGTCATCTTGGATTGTAACAATAGCAGAAGACAATCGGTCTAGATCTTTAATAAAATATACAAACTTTGAGAGAGGAATGTAGTTCATTTATAAGTCTTTTCCTCTTAATTAAAAATAATTATGTGTTTTTTCCTGCTATTATGGCTGTCTTTGAAAAAGAAGGAACCTTTTGTATGGTTCAATTTTTGTTTATTTCGCATTATAATGGGAGATAACTCAGATAACCTTACTTTGAAGGAATGTGTAGGGAATTTACCTATTTTATTTTGTAGCAAGAAAACGAGTCATGCGACCCTACTTCAATTTTGTTATTTTCTGAAAGCCTATTGTAATAATTATCTTCCTATATTTTATCTTAAAAAATATTGCTTATTTTTCTTTTTATCACAAAAAATTGGTTTTTCCATGTATAATCTAGACAGAATCTGACAATATTTCTCAACCGATCGCTTGAAAAAGTTCGTAACCCATACTTATTATCATATGTTTGAAAAAATCATGATATAACATTTTGGAAAATTATCAAATAAATCTATCGATTTTAATTTAGAACACTGATCTACCTGAAATCTATCATTTTTTACATATTTTTTAGTTCAGACTATTCCAATCATCTCGTATAACTGTAACACACATCTATTGCTACAAGGCTTTCCAAGGTGGTCAACTTCAAATTTGTCAACAATATTTCTCTTCGAAGCTTGGTAGCCAAAGGGTCGAAATACCATGTGCTTAAATTAACATAACAGAGTTGTTATGGATTATGTCGATGTCTGGCAAAACGTAATATCTTTAAATGGTTAATAGCTGTGAGGGCGTTGATTACAGCACATTATACTTTGAAAAAATTAGCAGGTCTATCAACGCTCATTTCACACCTTCAGTGTCGAAAATATTGCTAGAACCGGCCACTCTCCATGAAAAATTAAGTGCTGTCCTCGTTCACGTTATAACTGTTTGTTAGAAAAAGAAATTAGGTATTGACAATTCACGTGGATACCAAACATTGACTCAAACAACTACAAACAAGTGAGAAACTACCAAGGTATAATCAAATTCACAAGTTGCAGAAGAAAGACAATACAGTGGCTAAAAAATACAGAAAAAGGACAAACAACAGTCTTCAAGACACTAATTACTAAACATAAAGAATTGGCAACAATCGGAGTTTAAATTCATGTGTCGTGGAAGGGTCTGTCTTACTGCTCATGACAAATAAAAATACGATGATAAGTCGCGTTTTGCATATATATCATTACCGTGATTTGGAGGATAACAAAAGAAATCCTTGACAATCATCACTTATTTTAAATTTCTTTGGAATTTTCAAGATAAATTTCAGGCAACAGTAGTTTACTGATGTTCATACCTATGAGACATTCAAAAGTCGTAGAGAAAATGACAAAAACATGACAAAGAAAGAATAAAGGACAACCATACGGTTGCATATAATGCTTACATCCACGTCATTTGAACTTTGGTGGATAGTTGTCTCACTGAAAATCAAGCCACATCTTCCTTTTTCATAACAACAGTCAACAAAACACTACATAGAAAACTAAAGACTTAGCAAAACGAACCGAACCAAAAGCAGGGATGAACCGTAGGGGTAAGAAGGTCCTGCTCCACGTGTGGCACTTGTCGTGTTGATCAAGGCAAGTACAAATTCGGTAATCAGTCCAATTACACATTACCTCACTAACAGCGTTGTATTGCAGGGTTTGCTGAATAGTCAACGAAACGTCTTTACATACGACTAACTTGAATGTTATCAGCAATTAACACCAGGCTTCAAAGTTACATTGTAACTAACTTGACAAGAGAAAAGAGGCTAACATCATACGTAAACAGCACGTTCCCCTTATAGACAATTTCCCTCTTGTTTGCATCTACCAAATGAAATAAAAGATAAAGTTAGGTCTGCTTCTAAGGATTAAAAGTTGAAAAGGTCAACCTTTAGTTTGCTTATACCTAAAAAGTGAGGATCGATTGAAAACAAAACTTTACAATACGAGAAATTATTTCATTTTCTCATTGTGAACTTTCCATATTTATGTACCAATACTTCAGTAGCAACTGCACATGTAATGCATATCTATCAGTTGATGCTATATCAAAGAGTTTGTCTTTCTTATCAGGTTTCCTTGATGGAGAGTTGTTGCTTAGAATGAAGCTACTTGACCAAGGGTGCTCTTTTCGAAAGTTTTACGGACGTCATCGTGATTCGCTTGATCGTTTCAGAAATGTTTGTTACAGATGAATTTGGACACGTTCCATTTGTCGCCGCTCTTTTCTTGTTTATGCCTATTATCGAAGATTACTTATGACCTGATTTTAACGTGTCATGTAATGTTTCTTTTGCGTGCATGTCTTCAATTTCTTGGAAGAGTTGTTGTAGGTTAGTAAAACTTGCTTGCTAAGGTGTCAGCAATTATCGTTGCTGTTTTAAATATTTATTATAGTAAAACTGGAAGCAATAGTTTGCCTTTAGGAAAACCTTGATATGAGACAAAGGACAGAAGAAGTTGAAGCAGCTTGTTGAAGTATTATCTCCATACGGGATCAAAGGTGCTTATTAAGTACTGATAAGATATACCCTTCTGCGCTTATACATTTCTATTTTAGTTCGTTTAACATAACATGATAATAAGTGCTCTTTTTTTTTAAAGCTTGTACCAAGTGAGCAGTATGGCAATCGAGATACACAGTTTATTTGTTTTTCTTGGTTTTGTAATTTTTTTAAGGTACCAATGGTTAATATTCACGTCTATATTCGTTTCATGAGGATGTGCTGACTTACATTTTCCTTAATTTAAATTGTCTAACACATGTTACTATATAAAAATAAGGATACTGTTTCAGTATTAATCTTTTTTTTTTATCTTGTACATTGCTTTGTAAATGTTGTACCATATCACTGAGGGTCTGGGTGGGGTTTACAGAATATAGAATAATGGACAAAAAGTGCAGAATAAAGGGTTAAAAAATAAACAATAGAGAAGAATAGGAAAAAAAAGAAAAAAATAGAGAATAATGGAGTATTAAAGTAAACAGAATAGAGAATAATGGAGTTTTAACATATACAGAATAGAGAATAATGGGCAAAATACAGAAAGAAAAGAGAAAAATGATCTAAATAATTAAAGATTAACGAATTGGGGGAACCCCCAACCAGACACTCATCACTTGTGTGTTGCACAAAAGGGAAAAAAGATATGTAGCTAGATGATAGCTCTTTACTCTATGCTTAGTTGGAAAGTTTCTTCTTAAATACCATCTTCAAGATCTACGACAATGCTTTTATAAATAAACGCCATTTTAAGATTCCGCAATTATATATACCTTAATGGCATACTATTGTTCATGTAAAATATATATAACTAAACACATTTATTTAAAAACCAGTTGTTGGCATGACACGGGTTATGTTTTTCTCATATATGTTATGATGGTATGATACTAAACCCCTAACGGGAAGGATTGTGCCTGATATTCATATGATGAAGACATAATCTTTCAATCAGTTTAATTGAAGTCTGGAGCTGGCATGTGAGTTAACTGCTAGTAGTCTGTTGTTATTTATGTATCATTGTCATTTTGTTTATTTTCTTTGGTTACATCTTCTGACATCAGACTCGGACTTCTCTTGAACTGAATTTTAATTTGCGTATTGTTATGCGTTTACTTTTCTACATTGGCTAGAGGTATAGGGGGAGGGTTGAGATCTCATAAAAATGTTTAACCCCGCCGCATTTTTGCGCCTGTCCCAAGTCAGGAGCCTCTAGCCTTTGTTAGTCTTGTATTATTTTTAATTTTTGTTTCTTGTGTACAATTTGGAGTTTAGTATGGCGTTCATTATCACTGAACTAGTATATATATTTGTTTAGGGGCCAGCTGAAGGACGCCTCCGGGTGCGGGAATTTCTCGCTGCATTGAAGACCTGTTGGTGACCTTCTGCTGTTGTCTGTTGTTCTATGGTCGGGTTGTTGTCTCTTTGACACATTCCCCATTTCCATTCTCAATTTTATATGCTTTGTTTCCTAAATACTGAGTGGGAAAACACTGTTACATTCATTGCATTTCCATATATATTTCTCTTTTGAAAGGTGTATGTATATACTGCATTAACATTACAAAGTGTAGGTTTATTGTAGTCATACCGTCATTTAACAAATTTAGACCCGTACCATAATTTAAAACAATTTTTCCGCTAGTATTAAGACATTTATGTGAGGGCCATCTGACAAAAAAGTAGTGCGAAAAAGGCTTAGTCATTTAAGTATTTCAGAAAAAAGATTTAATGCAAGCAGTATTGTCATTTCAATACAGTTTTAAATAGACACAGATTTCGTAAATATCATCGATTAGAAAAATATTAGAAATACCCGAATTTACCCATAGACCCATTAAAGTTACTATTTTGAAAGAATATATTGTTCTTTAACATTTAAACGAAATTATTTTGTCAAAATATTTCCATCAGAAGTTGAAAGGGCTTTATGTAAAATTTAAAAACTTATTTGTATTTGTATAATAGGTATAAATCATTCTTTTGGCTTGCATTATTCTTTATAACTTGCAGACGACAGAAGAACAATTTAGTTCGCGGTGACGTAATCGAAAGAAATGGTAAGTTAGGATTTTATATTAGATTTTGTGTCTGCTTTAATTTACATATTTAATTTGACATAAGAACTGTTTGCACAACCCAGCATCTTCACTTACTTTGTTTATTTAACATTGATTATATTTTTGATACTTATTGTGTCTAAACTACTAGTGGGAACACAAAATCCCCAAGAAGTCGATTTGGAAAAAAAAAGATATGATTTTTCCCAAAGATATTTCAATGATTTTTCACAGTACAAAAAAAATAAGAAAACACAATAGAAAAGAGGGTCAAGACATTGTTGTTGGCAAACTTTTTAAAGTTGTCATACAAGTCAATGATGTCGGTTCTTACATAAATTGTCACTGGATATTTTTGCCATCAGTTTCTTCTTTCCATCAAAATACACATGTTAAATATCCTGCGGTATATGCCTTTTATAATGTGACCTTTTTTAAATGATATTTCAGATCTAGGTTCTATTTTTCTTAGAAATTGTTATATTGACACAATGAGGATTTTTAAAACAAAACCCTGGATGGCGATAACATTTTTATAATTAAAGCTAAAGTCAATAAAAGAAATGTTTTCACAATATAGGGAACTTCTGATATATAATTTTGGATTTTTGCTCACAACGCTTTTGATTTTTTACAAATATCCAAACTTTTGTCTCTTTCTGTACCTAACAAAGAAATATAGCTTGAACTAAAAAAAAAAAATATTGCTTTCTCTCATTTCTTATTGGATGAGGCGCAACAATTATACTTTGTATGTAATTTTTGTATTAAAGAGTTATGTTTCACCATCGTTCTACCAAACACCTCTGTGACTAGAACTACTTGACCCTTGAAAAACACCCTGTTTGTCCTATGAACACACAACATGGCAAGACCGCATAGTCATCGGTCATCGTTGAAGATTCCATGATTAATAATTAAAACAAAAAACTTGCGAGATATTTTTTTCTCTTTAAAGAGCCCATAAAGTGACAGTTTTGCAGTGTTCATATTTAACGTGAATATACTCCTACATTTTCATAGTTGTAACGGAGAACCAAATACTGTAACTATATGCATCTTGACAAACGGATTATCTTATTTCAACCTCTGGTACAATTTTCATATATATCAAGACCAAACAATTTTTGCATTTTACTGACACTGGTTCTAAAAACAGTGGAAAATAAGGGAACAACCATTTGGCAGCTATGTTCACGTTTGAAGTGAGGTCAATGTCTCATTTGCTTACTCAAGTTGTTGTACTTGTATGTTGCCTTTTTAAAGCAAATTGTTTTCAAATGCATACATTTTTTACCAATTTCATAGACCATAAAGTATCCAATAATTATATACTAGTGCTGCTTTATCTTGTCTATTAGCACCGAGGTGGTTTTCTACTTCACAGTCCTAATCCTTGGTAAGTTAGGAACTACATGTAGTATCAAACATTTCCCATTTAAAGATAGGTGTCTGAATGAAATAAGTTCATAGTTCACTGATAGAAATGTTCCCAAATCAGAATGTAGAATTTATGTGTAATATTGGATAGATTTATCACCAGTCGTTTTCATTTACAAAGGTATTATCGCGCTCAGGTGGGAATTGAAAAATAAAATAATTTGTCGTAAAATCGATTGTGTATAATTTCTCAACAAATTTACCTCTTTATATTGCATTCTATCTTAGACAATTTATCTATTATTGATGTTCTCTTCAAATCCCGTCATTTGATCCCCTCGTGTAATAATTGGGTTAAAACAACGTGAGAATTGTATGACCAGTTGTCTATAGAATATTTAAAAATACAGAAGTGAATCCAGACAAAAAATGGGTGGGGGGACAAGGAGTTTCCACCTCTAATGGGACAAAGGGGAGTATAATCAAACATATCAGTTGAATTTTTTTAAACAAATTCACAGAAAAAGCATATATCTATAAGTACTAATGCTTGTTGTTTGTAGTTTCTTCACTATTTGTTTGTTTGTAAAAGTTGACGTATTTTTGGGCCAGAATAAAGGGGGCGACATAAGGTTTTGAATTTATTGAGATATACTTGGAAATGACCAAATATGAAAGAAACAGGGTTTTTATTAAAAGGTTTTTGTGTTGCTTTTTATGGAAAAGAGGGGGTGTAATGTATTAATTCATGACACAATTGTTTGTTGATTTTTTATTTCGATAAAAAAGTGTACCACAAATAATAGAATGTTTATGTAAGGCTTTATTTTTTCTGACATTAATCGGAAAGTGTTCGTGTCCCACTGTTATCAAGATATACAAGTATACTTTTTCTTAAAACTTTTAACAAATAAGTTAATGTATCCCTTTAATAAAAGCACGAAAACGACATTAACAGTGCGACCCTCCGTTAAAAATCCAGACCGTAGAACTACGGCTTTATTGAACACAAGAAAACATAATTTATATGGAAAAACAACATGACAATCTACGAATCAATAATAATATTTTGGTAATTTGATTAAAATATCCTGAAGTCAGATGTTCAACAATATTTTTAATTTCTACACAAAGCCATAATTGATTGATTTTCCACCTATTCCTTCGTTTTTTAAATCCTACAGAAATAATAAGATTCATACATGCAATGTTGAGATAAGTGACTCTCGATAGATAGCAACGAGTTTCGACCTGCTTAGTAAATATTGAACTGTCGGTAGGAGATCTCACCGGAGGGATAAATATACCTCTATATAACCGGACATAAAATACATATTGTGAAAAAATATTTCGACAGAATCTAACTAATATTTTAATTGAGTTTGAGAAAAAAAATAAACGATTTAAACAAGGTAGGTGTATCGTTAAATACTTAAAAGTTACTTTTCTGTCTACTTTTCTATTTAAACTTTATGTATGTGTTTCATTATTTGTTTATTTTTCAGGTTATTCTACCCACATAAAAATGAAAGATGGAAGTTGGATAATGTGATTCAATGAAAAACAAATATGAAGTTCACAATTTAGCTTTTGTAAAAACGTACTGAAAATGAAATACCGGGGGAGAGGGAAATCCGCTCCCATAGCTCGCTTGACAGATATAATTTCGAGAGGATATTTCCAACAAGTTCGATTTTTCGTTGATTTGGGAATTGATATCGACCAACAAGATGTCAATAATCGTTCCCCTCTTGTACTATGTGCGGTTATGGAACCTTCACAATGGGGAACTGGAATAGCTCGTTTACTTATAGAAAAAGGAGCAATAATTGACAGTCAAGATAAATATGGTATGAACGCTTTACATCTAGCGTGTATCTACAACAGATTAGAATTAGTAAAAGTTCTTTTACATGCAATTGATTTTGATTTAGTTCATACCGACAAATGGGGAAATACTGCCCTCCATTATGCCGTAAGAAGTGGAAATAGTGCCTTAGTTGAGATACTCAAAGATACATACTTACATTACAAATATACACTAGACACAAAGAACAAAGAAGGACTGACGGCTTTGGATGAAGGCTACAGGTACTCACAATCAGCATGTGTAGCAGT
Source organism: Mytilus californianus (assembly GCF_021869535.1). NCBI lineage: Eukaryota > Metazoa > Mollusca > Bivalvia > Mytilida > Mytilidae > Mytilus > Mytilus californianus. The sequence continues at coordinate 5,572,184 of NW_026262581.1, forward strand.
ACTCCAAATAAAACATACCATGGCTAACAGCGATGATGAGTCTGTCAGTCAACATTCTGTTCCACAGTTACAGCTATCACATGATCATTTGTCCTCTCGGAGTATTTCAAATTTTAGCTTTAGACGGACCTTGAACAGACCAAAAACAGCACATTTTCCGCACAAACCTGATTTTCCCCGGGAATGTTCTACTATGTCAAATTCGTCTAGTACTTTACTGTATCCATTTCCAGAACCACGCAAATTTATACGACAACCCCGTCGCGAATTACAACCAAACGAGAAAGATCCGTCAAAACTGATCTTTTGTTCGGATACTACCGATTTTAGAAACCATCCGGAATACCTTTATCAACTAGTAGAACCTGGAGTTTTACCTATGACTTACATTTTCAATTCAAGGCGACCGAAATCAGCAATGCCAAATCGAGCATCCCCAGTATCAGACAATGGAGGCACGTTTTTCAATTGGCGAATCGAGTTTAAGAAACTGTATGTTCATTATGAATATCAGTGTACACAATCGTATCGAGATTCTATGAAAACTGTACCAACCTTAAGTCTTACAGAGGACAAATCCAACTCACCGTTACAGACGGACAATGAAAGTGAGGATTTCGACAAGGGAAGCAAGAAGGGTAGAAAACACAGTTCTAAACATGGAGAACGAAAACTACAGACATCGCAACAAGGCAAACGGAAGTTGTCTATAGTAGGTAGACATTCGCATTCGCCTACTTCTCTAGATGGGTCTTTGGCATCTAGCAGTGAATCATTGAGCAGTGGAACATCGTCCAAAAGAATGCTTTCTGCCCAGAAAGACCGCCTGAAAGTGCCAAGTGACCAGCAAATTATACCAAATGGAAGGACTAGTCGAGCGTCTAATCGGGAGCATTCTGCCAGTAAACTGAGGGTATCTTAGATGGAATGCTACTTAAGGAAGTACTAGTAGTTAAATGTGATAAAATTTTGATGTACACAATTTAAAATGAGTGTTTAAACTAGATAACTCGAGTATAAGCCAATTTGGCTTCAAATTTAGTGTATAGTTTGGTGAATAATGCAGTACTTTTAACATTTTGTAATATTGCCGACTCACTGACACCAAATCTACACATAACTCTACGCAATATTTACTTCATATCAAGTCATTAAAGACATTTAAAAGTCGTAATTTTGATTTTTGAATAGTTTTACCTACTTGTATATTGTACATGATGTGTGAACATACAGGTAGGCTTTTAAAGAATGATAAGTTTTATAAACACTTCACCCCATAATCATCTTAACATGGTTCGGTTATCTCTCATAATAAAATAGGTAAGAATTTGTGAACAACTTTCATAATTTAAATAAAACTCTACTAACTATCTTACCAATGGATTATTTGTTTAAATAGCTCGACTGTTTTGACGACAGAAGAATTTACAGTTACATAGGGATATACAGAAAATGTATAAATATAGTTCTTTTATCCGCTACAAAATAAGGATCTATCCTAATATATCGTCTTTCAAACAGCATATACATTTATGAATTCGCTTTAACGCTATGTTTTGTTCCACTGAAGACGGAATTGAATTTGATTTGAAGGATTAAGACAAGAGAGTTAAAAGATACATTTCTGAATGACATAATATATTGTCCGCCTAAAAAATAATTTTATTTACGACTCTTATCTTTGTTAGCTCGCCTGTCCCAGTCTCAGTGTGCGATTTGGACATCGCATGGCGTATGTCTGTTGTCTGTTAGTTATAAAAATTTCAAAACTATTCACCAATAAACTGGTCAAATGAAACATGAAATGACCAAAACATTTTATGAATTTTAGTTTCAATTTAGATCTAAAATAATTAATGTTCCCTGCCATAAAACAACATGGTTGGCGTTACTGTAAATAGAACAAATGAGTAAAACACCAGTGTTGATAATTTTTCTGTTAAAGTATTTAGTTTCTGAGAACTAAACAAGAGAAATTATTCCTTTGGCGTTCTCCATTCGGAATTGTGTCGGAGCTTTCTCGCCGTCACAGGAATATAACGGTTTGCCGTTACTACAACAACAAAATTAAATGGAAATACTAAAAATGATAATACTTGTATTTAGCTTTGTAATCTTTGCAAAAAGTTGGTAGAATTCCAATTTTACATTCAACTTCCCAGCTCGGCATTCAATATGGCCGAATAGATATTTTTTTTCAATTTGGATCTTGTCGGATATTATTAGATTTTTCCATCTGAAACGATTAGACCAAGCGTGCAATTTTGACAAAACTGATATCAGCTATTATATATTGAATCACTAAAAAGTTGTCTTGTTTAAAATAATATTTGGATGACACAGACTTCATTAAAGAATATTTCATCGGATATTTTGTAATATGATGAAGTAATATTATTAAGACCTAAACAGACATCTTTGCCTGTAATTTTATTGGACAATTTTAGCTGTCATGTTTTTGAGGCATGTATCATTTGAAAAACCCGATGGACATGGTCTAACCTCGTCGTTTTCGGTGTAGTGTTTGATTGAATCTTATAGTCCGTGCAATGTTTGCGGATACAGATGTTGGTATGCAAACATGAAAGGACTGGTTAGTTATATTTTAAGGGTAAAACTAATTTAGCAATAATTATTATAAATCTACATTAAATATGTGCAGTAAATCTTTGGTAAACATTCCGTTTTACTTTGTCCGTCCAGCATTGATTCCAATTGTGTTTGTGTGTTATACGGGTGTACATTTTCATGTCTTAACAAGATATTGAATACTAGTTTTTTTTATCCGCTTGAGATGGGACAAATAATATAAGATTTAGGAAAATTGAATAATTGAAACATCTTTCAACTTTTTAAAACAAGACAAAAGCTGTCAACTGCATGATTTTTCTTTTATTTTGCCATGCATTTTTTTCAATCATAATTGTAACAAGACATGAAGTTCAAGCAACTGATTATATTTACCACTACGTGCACGCTCTTCAGAAGCGACGATGCTGACGTGCACATTTGTTATTAATATGGATATAATTTTAGAGTAGGTTCATTTTCAAAAGGGTTTTCATTGATATGCTTGCAAATATATTTGTCTTTGTTTCGTTGGGTTGATGTCTCATCGACGTATGTATTTTTACTTGATGTAAGCGGCCTCAGACCTATGGCAGTTGTCTCATGCGGCTCACGTTGTAACAACTGATATGTTTTTTCCTTTCTTTTTTCTTCCCATTTTTACATAGAATTTCAATATTTTGAATTGTTCTTCGTCATATTAATAGATAACAATAATTTCGACTAGAGGGTTATTAAAACACTGTTGTTTGCTTGCTAATTTACAAGTTTAAAACTGTAATTGCAAAGAACTCAAAATTGAAAATCAATGAGAATATAACATAATTATGAGTGTTACCGCCTACTGTTATTGGATTTGTATTGAATATACATTAGAGAACAATAGTCCTATTAAAAGTTTTCAATATTACTTCCAGAAATCATTGATCACGTTACAAAAAATAATGCCAATCGACATTTCTTTAAACAGTTTGTTCTGAGTGTTTGGTTTCGTAACATATAAAGTTTACTTTTACAAGTATCATTTTCTTTTTAAAAAATGCCATCATGATAATTTTCAATTTACTAAGAACAAATGACGATTATCTTAATGCATTATTAAAGAATAATTCCATGATAAATCAAATTCTGTAAGAAGCAAATAGTTTCATGATTTGGTTGATGGTGAGTAAAGGTTGTACATACGCTTCCAACAAAGGAAGATGTTTTAAATCGACAGGTTTTGTTTAAGAAACTATATAAAAATTAATTTTCCCTTTATCAAATACTAGGATTCACACCTTTCATATATCTGTTTACAAGTAACATTTAGCATTTGCACACCCAGTTATTTTTTTAACACCTGCTCCATGAAAATATATGATATATGTAAAATCTTGAAAATTAAATAAGATTATTTACTGAGATTCCTGTTGCATCCTGTTGACCAAGACAGCAATATAACTGTAAAAAATTCCATGCGACTATGTAATTCTTCCGTATGATTATTCCGAAGAATGTAACATGAAGTTTATGTTTGAACACAGCCAATGAAAATATGGTTCTAATGCGTAACACTTGGTGTCATAGACATCACTTAAACGTACATGTAGAACGTTTTTAGTAAAATAAAACAAAAAAGCAAGGGTGAACTCAGGTGCTCCAGAAGAGTAAGCAGTTCCTGCTTCACATGTGACATCCGTCGTGTGGTATTATACATATAAATGAATCTACAGTTCTTCTGTTTTATATACAAATAGTAAGACCATTAATGATGCCAGTCATAGATTACATCTAGGAAAAAGAATGAGAGGAAACATATATATCTATTTTTCAGGACTTGTGGTCCCATGAACAAACTTTTTTTGCGTAAATTGTTTTAATGATGTTTTATGTCCATTTCAAAAATCAAAAACCAAAAGCATCTCATGGCCACTTCAGTCGGTTCTCTTTTTACACAATGATTGTTCTTAAAAATAAACTTCCAGAATTTTTTGCCACTAGACATTAAACTGCTATCATACTTCAAATACAAAAATTTGTATACGTTTTATATACTTGAATGGCTAAGTTTTACTATTAAAACATGTGTACATGGACTTTCTTTTAAAATAACATCCTTTATCTTATCAAAATCTTCAGAAATGTACTGGTACTGCATTATTGTCTTTCTGTACTGTAATTAACCGATAGCTTTTCCGTGTGCAGTGACCTTAACAACGAGATCGCTCGTTAGTACTTCGACAACAGCACAACGCAAATGCAAGGGAAAAACCGTGATGAAAGAAAAAGTAAACAAATGTGGAAGTTTGAGACTAAAAGAAAAATTTTGATACACCAAATTATTTAATAACTGTTACGAAAAAGTTTAATTTACAAATGAAAACGCATGGAAAATATAAAAAAACAATTAAACATCGCTCTATTGCATGTCTATTACCTCACGTATTTTTCACGTGGTCCATGATTCTGTATTGATTGTTTATTAACTTCACGATTGGTAAACTTCGGCAATAAAACCCGAAAGTTAATTAGCACGCAAAGTTTTCACTGTATAAAATATTTTCTGTCGACAAAACGTTATAGATTCGTAATTAATTTTAAAAAATCGTGCATGAAGGACTTTGGTTAATAGAAAAACAAAGGATATGGGGTATCCATCCATGACACAAAATCAGTACATGCACAACAAAAAACACAAAAAGCAAAATAAACAGCGTTTTGTTGCTGTTCTTCATCGCAAAGTCACAGTGAGGTCTTGAACACGGAGCAAAAGAGTTTAGTAAAGTATATATATACATGCATTGGTTCAATATTTTCCTTAACATTGTTATTTATAGAAACTTGTTGCATATGACTTTAAGCAAACAACAATCAATCATCATATGAAACTATGAACATATTTTGGAAGAATATTTCAAAACATCAAACAGTGTTTCTCGTGAGATATTCAGACAAGTTAAACAAAATGGAAAGTATAATGAATATTTGTATAGAGCTCATGTAGATAATAGAATGAAACATTTCTGACACCTACGGGTGTAGTTCTGTCAAATATAAAGAAACAAAAATATCTATATTGAATAATTTAAAATTGGTTGTGTTATCAAGTACATTAAATAAAGAACCATTTCAAAGGTTTGTTTACTTTATGTGTATTGAATTCTTCAAAAGACCATTAATCTTTCTTAAGACGACGTACAAATAAAGGATCAAAAACTATCGTACAAAGAAAATCTTTAATTAACGTTGACCAATCCAATAGATCGGTTATATAAAGCACACAAGGCTCATATTGGATAAACTTCTTCCTCGTAATTACCATCAAAAATGGCATGTTTTAAAGGAGGAAATCGTCGTTTCCAAGTTAAAGTATAGATCCTGTACTTAAAACGTGAAATATCTTTAAAGAAATTGGATAATGAAATGTTCCATAAAATGAACTTAATAAAAGTTTAGTAACATTGATCATACACATTTTATGTGAAGAATCACGAGGGCAGTAGAAACTGAGTAACCAGGTAAAACAATGAAGATTGCAAGATAAACTGAAGAGTCCAGATTACCCGAATTAAGAAACGTAATTCGTACCGATTGTCAGGTTGTCTGCATATTGATATTGTAAAATATCAGCTGCGAGTCACAATATAAAGTTTTTTGTCGAGTGAGCGCAGCGAACGAGTTCAAAAAGGCTTCATATTGTGTCGAGCAGCTGACATTTTACAATATCAATATGCAGACAACCAGATAATCGATTTATCGGGTTGTATTTGCATATTTTGCATGATAGAAACAAGTGTTTTCTTTGTTTCACCAGCAAACGTGAAGATGATAAGTTCGGGTCAAATTTATCAACGTCGGGTCATACATAATGACGTCGCTGATATGACCGGGTCAAAGTTATTTTAAAGCCGGATCAACGTATTTTACGTCACAAAGCAGTGATATGCAATTTTATTACCGATAAAGTCTAATATTCACTTAAATGAAAGATTGATTGATTGATTGGTGTTTAACGCCACTTTTTGCAATAATGGCTATATCGTGGCGGTCTGTTTCGATTGGTGGAGGGGGCTGAGTGCCCAGAGAGAACCACCGTCCTCCGGCAAGGAAACTGACTATCCTTGTCATTTAAGAATGGAGTCGAGTGCATCTGCCTCGTGCGGGGTTCGGACTCACAACCTCAGTGTTGACAGACTACATAGAAAAGACTATATAAAGAATATTAAATAATTGCTACATTGTGATATGGTTTTGCTATGAAATCAGTCGCACGACACTGTATCACATGCACCCAAATAGTAAGGCAGATTATACTTAATCATTTCTTTTAGTGACCACTTTACACACATGTCTAAATATATAACAATTTTATATACGTTCTCCATCGGATAACAAAAGGCTTGCACCCTACAGGGGCGTAGCTACCCGGAGGCACGGCAGCACGTGCATCCACGTCGTTTTCACAAAAAAAAAAAGAGAGAGAGAGAGAGAGAGAGAGAGAGAGAGAGAGAGAGAGAGAGAGAAAGACAAAGTTAACATATAGGAATTGGTCTTTCTATGTATGCATATTAAAAACTACACAAAGAATAAAAGCAAGAGGAATACACATGCAGCGGAATTTTTAACCCTGTAAGACATGTATGTGTACGATAAATACATACAACTGGTGTAAACTTAGAGGAACTTTTTATATTACGGGCATTGTTTAGAAAATACCAGCTACATAGTTGTTGGTACCACAACCATACCGTATACTCGCTTTGAGTGCAAAAAAAACATAATCCCTTTAGGGTTAACAAAAAAACTTGAAAATTATTATTTTCCGCTTCGCCCCAAAACACTCATCTTACTAGAATGAAGACTCTTCAACTTGTATCGATCCGGGAATAATAACTGTTACCTTGTGAACTAGTTCAATATTGACTAAGTATGTAGGTCTTGACAACACGAATAGTTCATTTTCACATCACGTCAACGTATCTCGTCCTGTGTGCATGTAATATTTGCTACCGGACATTAATAACCATTCAATCAATCAATAGTTTCCGTATACTAGTAGATGAGAAGTTGGAACTGTTGTTATTATAAAAAAAGTACACATTTTCCAGTACATGTTTTACGTTTTTATTTATTTTACAAAAAAAATCTTTTATATAGATTCGACAATTCGAAGTCGTTTCTATATGGGCCGGCTATACGAATGGTTGATTGTAAAACCATTTAAATAAATTGTTAATTCTAACTCGTTTTACTGGACTATTAGGTCATTCAATTTTAAAAAGAACTGTCTGTCCGAGTAGGACACTAAACTGCTGATTCTTGTTCGAAAGATACACCAAACTTTTATTACACGTATCTTCACTGTTATCATCTAGATATGGCCATACAACTGGTCGAATGCATATGCATTTGTTAATTAGCTGGCTAATTAAAAACGCAGATCTGATCATGAAAAAGATCGTGATCAAAGTACCATTTACTCTGAAAAAGTTCATTGATTTCAACTTCGAATATTCCTAACTACGTAAAATTTGAAATTCCCATCTCTCTCTTGTAGAGTTTACCCACAAAATTTTTAAACATCTAAATACATATGTTAAGCAAAATATATGAGAATGTGTCCACCAAGTATTTGGTATCCATGATGTTTTGCTAACAGAAACTCCACATATAGTATTGTGTTTATGTTTATTGTTTGTTTTTTTAAATCTACTTTGCTCAATACAAATACTAGCATATGGAACAAATCTCCGTGATTTTAAAAGCTTTCACGTACAAAAAACGCAAGCGACAATGTTAAGTCTTCATTCGACTCGAAGTTAAACAAATAGTTGACCAAAAATCACAACAAAAATGTCTAAGTTTTATTTCGGTTGTGATTGTTTTTAAACGCTATATATTCTCTCTCTCTCTATCCCTCTCTCTCTCTCTCTCTCTCTCTCTCTCTCTCTCTCTCTCTCTCTCTCTCTCTCTCTCTCTCTCTCTCTCTCTCATTTCTTGTCAATGCGGGTAGCAGACGTTATTTTTATTGAGAGCAAAATATTACAATAAAAACTATTTTATTCATGTTTATTTGTGTCCTTAACATGTAAAAGTCTCCCAAGGATACAGAAGTCGATCCGTCACTATTAACCTTGGAACGCTTTTCCATTAATGAATTATTTAACTCCATTCCAAAATAAAGATCTTTTATTATCAGAGAACATTCTTACAGAAAGTATAACTCCGTAAAACCTTTACTGCATGTATATTTGTAGCATAGCTCGATTTAGTATTGATAAGAAAATGAAATATATCTACGTTTGAATATAAAATATCAGTATATAAGAAACACAACTCTAGTAGACTATTATATGAAAGCTTCGACCAGTTTTGTATCAAATAAAACAGTGGATGTCACTATGATATGCATGCAGAACAGACAATTGTCTTGCCTGGTGCTTATCTATTCTTTGTTTTTCAAATTTTGTTTGGTTTTGAAAATTGCTTTTCAATAAAAAATTAATAAATGTTTGTGAAAGAAATCCTTTTTTCAGATGAATACGGAGGAATTTTTCAAAGTTTTGTAAATCTGTGCATAATTTTGCCCATTGAACAAATCTTATATAAAATATTTGCCCAACTTCTATAAGTAAACTTCCGGCAAAGACTTAAATTTAGGAAAGGCTTGAAAAATAATTAAACAGATTATACTTTGATTTTCGTCCGTTGAACGATAAAATAGTCTAATAGCACAATTAAGAAAAATCATACAGTTCTTTTAATGTCGTATGTATCACAAACGTCCACACAAGCAAGTCTTTTCAAACTTGTTATATCAACCTTGAGACAAAATATTGTAAAACTGTTAAATAAGCAAATCGAGAAAGCATTATATTTTGAAAAGAAATAGAAGTAAAATTACTAATTAGAAACATGGTTAAACAGGTTCAGTTTTCCGTGGAAATTTCTTTCGAAAAAGGGAAATACAATATAAGGTTATAAATATATATATATTGATGTTATTGTTGTATGATATAACATGCAAAGTACAGCAAGCGATATGATGGCATGATTGCATATATAGCAGCATGCTTTCAGTATCTGCGATTAATTTTGATACGGCGTAGGTTGTTATTGTTTTTGAAATATTTATTTTATTTTGTATAAAATTAAGAAGATGCAGTATGATTGCCAATGGGGCAATTATCCACCTGGGTACAAATGCCGTACATGTAAGCAACTATTAGCCATCGTACGGCCACCAACAACAAGCAAAACCCGAACTGTATTGTAAGCTATAAAAGTCCAAGAAATGTCACAATGTAAAACAAATCAACAAGAAATCTTACTGCCTGATTTATGTTAAAAAAGAATAAACAAAAAACAAATATAAAAGACAGCAACAGCAACCAACGACAACCAATGAATTATATAGTCTTCTGACTTGAAACAGGCACATATATAATGTGGTGGAGTTAAACATGTTAGCGAGTGTTTTCAAACCTCCCCCTAACCTGTGACAATGGTGGAACAGCACAACATAGAAACAAACTATAACAATGAGTTGAAAAAGGCTTGACTCCTCAGATCGACACAAAGCATCTATTATACCATTATTATGAAATCATTTACTTTTCTTCTAAAAACTCTATTTCATGTTCTGTTGTGTACCTTTGTGATAGTACGCGGAACGAGATTAAAGAGGGGAGGGTTGAGATTTAAATAAAAACGAAGTTTCCCCCGCGACATGTTCATGTTAGTGGTTGTTTTATGTCATATCTTACTGTTTAAATCGTTTTTTATTTGGAATTTCTTGTTTTGGTGGCATATATATGATTTTATCGTTTTCATAACAATGTTCATTTCACATTTTTTAGGCTGATACTATTCTTAGAGCTACACATATTATATAAACACCTGTCTATGATTGAAGGCTGTACAGGTTACCGATGAGAAGTCCCAGAAAAGCAAAATATTATATGATACAGTGCTTGCAAGGTGTGGTGATCCAGTATCAGTCGAAGATGTTTGAGAACTCCGTTACTATTTAAGATTATGCAAGCGTTATTTCAGTAGGTTTATCATCCTCATACTAATTCAAACAGTGTGTGAATGAACAGAACTACAGTCTATTCACTCTCATTAGCAGAACTGGTTTTGACAGTCGTTTTAGTAGGGCACAAATTATTTTCAGATTCAAGAAAAAATTCACGAATCAATTACTTGTAATAAGCAAGATTATGATAATATATTAATTTCTACTTGTTCATTCATGGACTTCTCCGGACCAGCATTTAAATCCTTGATGAAGCGGGCCGTCTGTTTGACGGTGAGGAATGTATGAATACGCTGCCACGTCCAGTTGGAATGGGAAATTTAAATCCGATGTAGAGTAAGATGAGGACTACGCTCTCTACAACAACAACTATTGCAACAACTCGCTAACGAGTCTGTAGATGCCCTGTTAAAATGCCACTTTTTGTGCCCTATCTAACATACCCTCATTTTCCAGTGGCAATCCCAAAATTTCCGGCCGAGCTACTTATCAGGACCTACATACTGTAGTAATTTTTAATTGTTAAATATGCATGTAATATTTGCCACTGGACACACAAAAACACTAAACAATTAATCACCTTTATAGGAAAAAACTGTTCCTTTAATGGTCGATTTTTCATATTTTATCTTCGTGTGGAATTTTGAACATCAATATCTGTATTTTTCTACAACGTACGTGTTATATATTTGTGTATATTTGGGCTTCGAACATATATTGGTAAGTGAGGTGCATAGTACTATGAGTACAACTAATATCAATTTTAAGTCGGACTTGATATTAGGGGAAGTAACAATAGGTGTTAAATTAAGGCAACAGTAGTTTACCAATGTTCAAACAAAACTTGAGGGTATATAAGCTTATAATTTGGTACGCCAGACGCGCGTTTCATCTACATAAGACTCATCACTAGCGCTCGAAACAGTAAGACAGCCATATTAAATACGAAGTTGTAGAGCATTAAAAACCGAAAATTCTGACAATTAATGTGTTCCTATGATGTATACAACACTCAGAAATATACGTTGATTTCGCATGTTCCAAAGACAAATAATGATATCATTTTAAATGCTGGTTTTATTCTTGTTTGCATTCTTTACAACTATTTACCATGAAGCATCTTAAAACTTTTTGAAAGTTTCAGCATATTGTTAATAATGTCTACACGACAGTATTTGTATTTTAAGCAGGTTTATTTCATAATACAAGAGAAACACATGAAAGGTAAAAATTACTCTTTTAAGTGCCCCTATGTGATCTCTCTCTCTCTCTCTCTCTCAGTTCCTTACACGTGTATTCCAAAATGTAAAAAAATAAATAAAATAAGATAAAATATATACAAATATTAAAGGGACATTAGCTACGGGATATAGAAAAAATAAAATTTGATTTCTTTTTGTTCAATCATTAATGAAAGTGAAATGGTGATATTATAATTCGCTTTTAGCAGCCTGTTTGGTTCAGTTTTGTCAAAATAAGCAAAGAAACATCGCTAATGAATAACTCGACCTCATTAAATCCGTATTTATGTGAACTTCAACTAAACCCCCTAGCTAGAGATGGGCTACGCATGAACTAGGCGTGTTCAGCTTTTAAAAAGAAAAGAATGTCAACATTGGAAGTGAAACAAGGGTAAAACATTTGGTTGACTGATTCGATCTACAAAAAAACCTAGAAAAATCCAACTGCCCGAGTTCGCTATCTTTTTATATCTGTGTTTATGTTTATTTGGGTGATATGACCGTCGGCAGTCTTCGGAGGTCACCTCGATGGTTAATTAGATGGCGTCTAGACTAAAATACACACGAAATGCTGATACATATTATCGAGTTCGTGCATCGTAAATTGTCGTAAATTGTTTAGACTTTTCATTATTTGGATATACGTTTTAGTATGTTATAAATCAAATATGAAAATTTGAGTGAAATCGGTGATCATGAATTTGACAGCTAATGCCCCTTTAATAATTCAAGTACTATTTAGGATACCACCTTATAGACGTACTCAAAGGGTATCCTGTCCACAAGTACCTGTGACAACAATGATTTGTGATGGAGGAACGTAGTTGTGCGGACAGTGTTAAAGAGGAGAGGGAAGATACCTAGGGGACATTCAAAACAATGAAAAAACTAAAGACTGAGCAACACAAACCCAACAAAAAACCGGGAGTGACCTCAGGTGCTCCAAAAGGGTAAGCAATAATAATAATAATAATAATAATAATAATAATAATAATAATAATAATAATAATAAAACACTTAACAAAGACACAAACATAAATTAAATATTTCAAGAACAGACAAGCTAAGACGAGAACTGTTATAGTTTTAATTCACAAACATTAGAGCTGATACCAGACAAAAATGTAACAATACTACAAAACAAAATAAAGAATACTCGTATTCCATTATACATAAAAAAAAAAAGAAAGCGATAAATTTGTTTATGTGTGACTATATGCCTAATAAAAAAAAATAGTATTATGATAAAAGTAAAAGCAGGTATTAAGAAGGGAACGCTGCATACTTTTTGTATATATTCACATGCTGAAAAGATGGAAAAAAAATACAAGTGACAATACACGCATAAGGAAACCAGGAATCGCCAACAATATCACACAGTATTCATTTTGTAACAACACCACATCAACAACCGTCTCCTTCCCCAAAACAGCCATGCAAACAAAGACAAACAACAACGTACAACACATGATGATGATCATGATCTTAAATGTGATGAGATAACACACATACATTTTTGTTAAACGGAAGGTAACTTTACTGTTTTATTTTCGATCTTCTGCAGAAGTCTTTAATTACAATTCATAGAACTTATATAGCTTTATTCAATTTGACCACTTTTAATAAGAAATATATTCACTTATTTATAGTTCATAGAACTCATACAGCTTCATTCAATTTGAACATCTTATAATAAGAAATATGTTTACAGTATATTTTATTTTAATATCAAATCAGGCACGTACAGCCTCTTTCATTTTTTGCCAGAAAACAACGTTCCCATATTCGTCACCAGGATATTCTATATAAGAGTTAGAATGAATGTATTCCATCAGAACCAAGGGGAGTTCCTTTGGGAGAATGCTGGTCAGAAAAACCAGAAAAAGTGTTTTCCCAATTTCTCGCGAGTACATACTTTCCATTCTTGCCATATTGAATTCAAACATGCACCACTGAGAATTTAAGTAATGGCGAGTCAGAATGATTACCGTTTTACGGCTGTTATGGATAGCACTCGTTATGTTTGCTGAAATCTCATTTCCAGGAAGGAAATCACGTCTGTGGACACAGAGCTTTAGGTTGCCTTCTTTCTCTAGATTGTCAATTACATCATGGTGAACAAAATTACCATCTTGTTCTGCGTAAGATATGAAAGCGTCGTAGAGGTATGATTTGTTTGAATTCTCTATGACAGGAACATATCCACGGAATCTATTTTTAGTCATATAATACAAATAACGGAGGTTCCATCGATATCTGTAGAATAGTCCAAACAGAATAATTGAAACAGACAAAAATATCGTGCCAGTGATACCTATGATGACTCCTGGATACGAAGAACAGTCCTTTTCCAATTTGTTTATTATATTGTTGACGTTTGCAAGTGAAGCTTTTGTTCCGTTTTCGTACTTGCATTCGTATTTTCTGCGATCAAGTAACAGGATTTTCGTTTGCGATATCCATTTTAGGAATTTCAATGAGGCACACGAACAAACAAACGGATTTCCTTTTAAATTCAAGGAAAACTTGCGATCGTCCGCCAAGGATTCCAAGTTATTAATCGCTGCAGATCCCAAAAGTTGTATTCGATTTTTAGATAAATCGACATGGGATAAGTTTTTCATTTGAATCAATTTGAAGTCAATATCTTCAATTAGATTGTCACGTAAATTCAATATTTCGAGTTGTTTCAGAAATATGAAAAACAAAGACGGGAGTTCAGGTATTCTGTTCTGCGATAGGTCAATAGTTTTTAAATGTTGAAGCGGCTTTAAAATTTCGCCTTTTACATCAGATGGAATGTTGAATCCTAGCAAATTATTTTGTATGTATAATGTTTCCAGTTTTGTCGTTCCTTTAAAAAAATACGATGATATATTAGAGCAATAATTACTGGATAAATTCAAAAATTTCAGGTGAATGAAATTCACTGTTGGTCCCCACCAGTTTGCAAGAAGGTTAAGACTTACATCAAAATATTCCAGCTTATTTTCCATTAGTTCCAACCTCGGAATATCAAATTGTAATTGACTTCTCCTAAAGTGGAGTTCACGAATATTTTTTGGGAACGGAAGAGGAAAATTAATTCCAACGTCTCTTTTTATACGGTGCGTTCTGTGCTGCGATATATATCTGTTGATGGACTCAAAGGATCCCAACGAAGGTGTATGTGAAGTAAACTGAAATGACACGTTCATAAAAGAAATGTTCATGTTTTTTCCTTCCAAAATATAAGTCCCAAAAGAGAGCATGTTATCTGCCATTGACAGTCTGTCAAGGGTTTTCGGCAATATCGAAATTACCCCACTTTTAACATATTGTAATCTGTTACTATCCATGTACATCTCTTTTAAATTCGTATTCTGAAGATATTTCAATGTTTTGCGACCTATTTCTGTGTTCATCTCGAATGTTTTATGTACTTTGTTGAATTTTAGTACCTCAATGGAAGTGAACTGTAAGTCATAAGTTATATTTTCGACACCTGCGAAATTCAACTTCTCATTATAAGAAACGTTAAGATGTGTCAGATTTTTCAAATGTCTTAAGCAATTTTTCCAAACTTTTACCACTGAACAGTTTGAAATATCAATATACTGAAGATTTAAAAGGGATTGGAAAAACTTTGAATCTATGATTCCAATGTCACAATCCTTACTCGACAAATCCAAGTCTGCTAGTTTACTTAGTTTTTCATATCCACGTTGAAAACTATCATGTGGTAATCCATCTAATTTGAGAGTTTCAAGTTCAGCGAGTGACGACAAATTTGGATATTTTTGGGCAGATGGATAAAAACCTACGTTATTTTTTAGGTTAAGGTATCTTAGTTGAGGAGTATTTTTGAAACAGTTCGGATGAATGAATTTGACATCATACAGTACGTTATTCCATTCGAGGTCTAAAGTCACGAGTTGTTCAAGTCCATTGAAGGATTCTGGTAATATTAATGATATGTTGTTATAAGATAAATCCAGCTTAATTACGCTTTTGGCATTTCCAAAAATATAATTTGGTATACACTCGATTTTGTTATGGCTTCCATCAAATGAATCCAAAAGATGCGATATGTTGCCAAAATTTGGAAGAGCTAACAGACCTCTATCGGAGCATTTTGCTGACATAAGATTTGTTGTTGTGTTTAAGACACACTCACAGGATGAATCAAACGAGCATTTGAAACAAAGGTCACTGTAAACCAAAACTGATAATAAGAGTATATGTTGATGCACGTTTAAGCGCATAGTTACATAGGCTGGTTGATGCTACTGTAGTGAAACTGAAAATAAAATACACAATTTCTCATTATAAAATTCAGTCAATGAAAGGAGAAACAATGCCGATCCTTTAAAGATCTTTCTTGAAATAAAGTAATTGAAAGACACGACAAAAGAATTCAATTTATAGCTTCAACAACACATGGTCTTACAATATCATTTTCTTTTATACTTTTAAAATTTGATTTGAGAACTTTCTAATGTGCGCATAAACATTGACTATAAGAAGAAAAAAGTGTATATAAAATATAAATGAAAATAACACTTTACCTATTTAGCCAGACTCTTTCTACTGCATTGCAAGCTATGAGGAAATCTATCATAATGTGAACGACAATGATAGAAATAACAATAGCGTAAACATTTCCAAATTTCTTGTTATCAATAAGGACGGAAATAAAAAAAAATAAAAAACCACTCGGAAATTGTATATTCAAAATCAAGAGTCCAATATCTAATTAAAACGTAGAACTCAAACTTATGAAGTAACCACACTTTCTCGAATCCCCCATGAAAATGAACAGGGTAGACGGAAAATCTGAAAACCAATACCCACTTCCGCAAATGAACTTATAACATGACCGATGGTTTGCGAATTTTGTGATGTTTTATGGTAAGATAAGAGTTAATTACCAATTCGAAATTATGTGATACCTTATCACTTGATATAAATTTTCAAAGTTTTTATAAGAGTAATACGACGGGTGTCTCTAGTGGATCTGCTTACCGTTCTGGAACACCTGCGATTTACCAAGATTCATTTTTCGGGGGAAGGGGAGGGGCGTGTTCCCTAGTCTTTAGTTTTTTATGTAGTGTTGTCTGAACTTGTTTGTTTTGTCGTCGTCTTTGTTTTTTGCTATGGCGTTGGCATCTATCTCGACTAATGAGTTTTGAATGTGCCCTTGGAATCTTTCACAATTGGAACCGGCTATCCGTTACATAGAGTCTGAGGTCGATGTCATTTCAGTCTATTTAGAGTATAACCATCCAGTTGCAAGTGGTATGGTACTGATATTATAAGATATATCTATTTTGATTGTATATTTCTACTAAATGCTATCCAAATGTTTTGGTTTTGAGCTTTTCTGAAAAAGGTTAGTCAAAAGGACACGCGTCATTCAAATTAAAAACAAAATACTTTATCCAGTTGTACAGGTGCTCTCTTCTTACAATTTCGTGTCTTTGCTATACGTTAAATAATGACCTAGTTATTTTGTTTGTTGCTTTGTGTGCCTATTTGATAAGTAAAGGCCTTACAAGTGCCTATAATTGCTTACATCCACTTCATTTGAACTTTGGGGGATAGTTGTCTCATTGGCAGTTGTACCACATCTCCTTATTTTTATAACGCTTGTTCCGATAATTTTTGTGCAGTTTGTTCTTATGTTGTGCTGATACACCATTGTCCAAGGTTTATAATGGGGGTTAGATTGAACAAATATGTTAACCCCACTATATTTTGTATGTGACTGTCCCAATTCAGGAGCCCATAATTAAGTGGTTGTTGTTTTTGTTTACCATATGCCATATTTGTTCTTTCGTTTACCAAGCGTCACATCTCTTTATATTTATACATAGAACAACGCACAACAAAATTTCTTTAGAACAACACTAATCATAAAAAAATTTGCAATTTCATTGGACGATATGTGACAGCCATCACCATATGCAATGGTATAAGGGTCAACTGTGGCCTCTCGTTAATTGGCATGCACTTACAAATCAATCTGTTGTTAGTTTGATGAATGTTTTAAGAATGTTCGATGAAGTAGGTCAACAATGTTGACTTTACAATTGAACGACTCGCTAAACTGTACGTCTAGTAAACGGTTTACACGACTAATCATTCTTGACGTCTTATAGCTGTGACGTTACGTTAAAGTCAAACTTTTGTACAGACTACCGATGCAAGAACCTGTTGGAACAAACGATGCAGGACTTGTAAGCAAAAACTGCATACCCAGACTTTCAACAACTACTTAGCTAGGAAAACTTCTTGAAATAAACCCCAGATAATATGTAAAAATGCTACAATGTTATTACGCTTTGCAATGTGTAAGTTGTTTTCCATTCGTTTGATGTGTTTGAGGTTTTGATTTTGCCATTTGTTAAGGGACTTTTCGTTTTGAATTTTCCTTGGAGTTCGGTATTTTTGTTATTTTACTTTTACTAAGAACAGCCATTTCATAAACTTATGAAATGCCACCGAAGTGAATATGACTGTACAATTTACATTGATCAATTGTCATTTAGGATCGCCTGATTAAACTAAATGTAGGCAATAGCTACGGGGCGCCGAACGGGACTCTTGTGGTTTTGTACTTGAAATTCAATTTTGTACGGACAAAAGTGAGTTTTGTTCAACAAAAATGAGTTCAGTTTAACAAAATTTGTAGCATACTACAAATTTAAATTTTGTCATACAAAATTATCTTTCAGAGGACAAAAGTTACCTTTATCATGACAAAATTCATGTTTGTATCACAGTCTTTACTTTTGTTACCAAATTTGAAAATTGGGCGACAAAAGTCAATTTTGTATGCAAATTAGTTTAGTTTGGATTCTGTGAACTAATTTGCATACAAAACTGAGATTTTGTCACAAAATTCAATTTTGTGTTTATTTTTGTGTATACAAAATTGAGTTTTGTTAAACAGAAGTGAAAATTTAACAAAAGTCAATTTTGTGTCACAAAAGTCAATTTTGTGTGTAATTTTACCTTCTGTCTAACAAAACTCAATTTTGTCTACACAAAAAATTATTTTAATTACAAAATCACAGGATGCTAATTTAATCAACATGTTAATTGCGTACAAATTCAATTTTGTCTCACAAAATTGACTTTTGTGTTTTAATTCCCATATCAGGTAACAAAAGTTTATATTTGCATACCTATTTGACAAAATTGAATTTTGTCATGACAAAAATGAATTTTGTCTACAAAAAAGAATTTTGTCATTACAAAATTGAAGTTCTCATAAAACAAGTCTGTATCACATAGTTTTGAAAGTCAAAAATGATTTTGTTATGACAGAATTGAATTTTGTGTACACAAAATTGATTTCGTTTACAAAAAGTTCAAGTCCCATTCGGCGCCCGGTAACAGTAGTTTGTCGATGTTAAAATCTCATGAATTGATTAATAGCATTTTAAAACAGTACCATTTTTTTACAGCACCAGATGCGCATTTCGAAAATAAATGTCTCTTCGGTGATGCTCGAGGCCAAAACATGTTTTAAGATTAAGAAGACAAATCGAGGTAAAAAAACAAATCTGAGGGAATCGCATTAACTCTAAAGGAGAAAGACCATATGCGACGACAAGGTAACTGAAGCGTCTCCTGCTAGGTATGCATCACCCACCATGCGAATCCATACCCAGTCAAAACGTCACAATCGAGGATAGGACATAGTCGGTAAAATTACAGACTTGGCTAGATGACCAGTTTGAGGATATAAGACAATCTAATAATTTGCAGACATAATACTAAAAAAAACTTTTAAAATAGTATAATTTGTATTTAATTTTACTTTTAGCGTGAAAATCAAATTGTCTAAAAATTATCATAAGTTAAAATTTTGTATTCAAAAATATTCAGACAAACGTCACCCGTTCCTTTGGGAAAGAATACAGTGCAAGAAACGACAAAAACAACAAAAACAAAACATTTCTTTGAAGACTTTGAAAAACTGTTGAATAAGAATATAGTTTAATTAGAGATATTTTATCGTCCAACTCCTAACCACCTTCCACACAAAAATCAAAAATGTAAAAAGAAACAATATTTTTTTCACTTCTTAAACTTCAAGAAAATGAAAAAGACCACTGTTATCCTTTTTTGGTATTATTAATTGACTGGGTAACGAAAGAATGACGATCTATGAATTAATTTGATGTGGCTTAAACATAGATAAACAAGACAGAAAAAAATATGTCGTAGAATGAAGAAAATTGACTTTTGGTGTTTGAGCTTTTGATTTTGCCATTTGATAAGGGACTTTCCGTTTTGAATTTTCCTTGGATTTCGGTATCTTTGTTGTTTTACTTTTTGCATGACTATTTTCACTGATGGTCCTAATTTTAATTTATATCAGCACAGTGTGATCCAAATACACATTTGTTTGGTTTCGAGATGTTAGCCCTTGTAAACCTCCTAGGTTTGTTAGCAGTACAAAACTGTAGTCTTACAAACATTTCTTTCGAATGAGGAGTAAGTTTACAAAGCATCTAAAAGAATACGTCATTGAAAATACAAAATTCGTCGTGAAATTTATGAATATTCGTTTAGAAATGAAGCGAAAAATTTACTACCAAGTATCTTCGTTTAGTAATGTAGTTTGGATCACATATGTCGATGGACTCAAGGAATCCTGACTTGGGTGTATGTTGTATACGACGCAGCTCAATTATGTTATTTTTTAGGTAAAGGTATTCTAGCTGAGGAGTATTTTTGAAACAGTTCGGAAGAATGAAATCCATGGAAGGATTCCGGAAATAAAAAAAAAATGTTATTATGAGATAAATCCCGGTTAAAAATAAATCCAGTATATGCGATAAGTCATTTATAAAAGAAATATGGACGAGCCAACATACCTCCGTTGGAGCATATTTGACATAAGATTTGTTAAAGTGTTTAAAGAAGAAACATCAGACAGGCGTTTGAAAAAAGACACCAATACTAATAATAAATAACGAAAGCCTATTAGAGTCACAAAAAAAAACATATTTAACTCGTAATTACGAGATAAATATCTCGTAATTACGAGAAAACTATCGCGTAATTACGAGATAATTATCGCGTAATTACGAGAAAACTATCTCGTAATTACGAAATAATCATTTTTTAACTCGTAATTACGAGATAATTATCGCGTAATAACGAGAAAACTATCGCGTAATTATGAGATAAGAAGTTTTTTTATCTCGTAATTACGAGATAAAAAACTTCTTATCTCGTAAATACGCGATAGTTTTTTTTTATCTCGTAATTACGAGATAATCATCGCATAATTACGAGAAAACTATCGCGTAATTACGAGATAAAATAAACTGCTTTGCTGAGCGCAGCTGAATACGCCCGTAGAGGTCCAACCCTGAACAGTTGGGGCAAAAATGGACACACTATTCAAGCTTGATACAGGTCTGAATTTGGATTGTAATTAAATATTTGACATATTATAGGTTTCTTAATAAATGTAGTCAAAGAACTTGAAATTGGTTATATGAATTGAATTTATATTCAATTAAAGATTTCTTTCTGTTGTGCAATTCACTGTGCTGTTGCGCAATACTTAGTAAATCTGTTGTCAGACTATAAACAAATAAAGTTCAATCAATTCTCAATGTCATATTAGAAATTTATGAAAATGTAAAGGGAGCTTACATCAATAGATATAAACTATTCACCAAAGTTTCATGAGAATTGCTGACAGCATTTTTGAGTTATTGTCCGAAAACTGGAAAATCCCCCTTTTTTATGAATAAAACCCTGTAACTCGGAAACGTAAAATCTAAAATATATAAAAATCGAAAGGGAGCTCATGTCAATAAATATAAACAATTCACCAAAATTTCTTGCAAGTTGGTGAAAGCATTCTTGAGTTATTGTCCGAAAACTGGAAAATATCCCTTTTTTTAATGAATAAAACCCAATAACTCAGAAATGATAAATGAAAAATTTATAAAATTCTAAACAGAGCTTATATCAATAGATATAAACAATTCACCACAGTTTTATAAGAACTGCTGAAAGCATTTTTTATTTTTTGTCCGAAAACTAGAAAATCCCCCTTTTTATGAATAAAACACCATAATTCGGAAACGTAAAATCTAAAATTTATAAAAAAAACGAAAGGGAGCTCACGCCAATAGACATAAACAATTTACCAAAGTTTTATGCAAATTAGTTAAAGCGTTTTTTGACAGACGGACGGACGGACAACGGTATACCATAATACGTCCCGTAAACGGCCGTATAAAAATGATAATCTCGTAATTACGAGATAAAAAAATGATTATCTCGTAATTACGCGATAGTTTTCTCGTAATTACGCGATGATGATCTCGTAATAATCTCGTAATTACGTGATAGTTATCTCGTAATAACGCGATAATTATCTCGTAATTACGCGATAGTTTTCTCGTTATTACGCGATAATTATCTCGTAATTACGAGATAAAAAATTATTATCTCGTAATTACGAGATAAAAAATGATTATCTCGTAATTACGCGATAAATATTTTTTTGTGTGACCCTAATAGGCTTTCGTAATAAATAGTATAGGTTGATGCAAGTGTAAACTCGTTGCAACAGAGGCTTGTTGATTGGTTGAAAAAGAAAGACAAAATGAACTGAAATTTCTGAAAATATAAACAGGTCAACAAAGGTAGATATATTGAAGTGTGATCATGGATTATTTTTTTAAAAAGTCAATAAATAATTGACAAAACCTCAAGGTATAATCAAATTAGTTTTGTTATACCTTCAACAGTTTGAAGAAAAAACATGTGCATGTCTGAATTTTTTTCTTATAAAATACATGTACATATAACCAGACTCTTTGCAATGCAATATTAGCCATGAGAATTATTTCATAGTTTTATTGTAAAAACCAGAAAAAAATAGAATACTTCCAATTTTAGCCTTTTTTTTTTAGAACGGAAGGAAACGAAAATCATATGATGAGAACCAATGGACCCGGAAGTTATACACGCTAAAGCAAGAAATGGATAACAAATTATACATACACATATTAACAATAATGTTTCCGGGTGCTTTCCGTCATGGCACATCTTATTCGGTTGGTTATTAGTACATAACATTACAATTTAAAAACCACCCCAATCTAATGAACACATGTGTAAGAGCATTTACGAAATCTCCTATTTCCACATCAACCTTTTATGTACGAAAATAGAATCAAATCTTGAAGAAAAAAAATCATAAACCAAACAACTGGGGTCATTTAGACAGACTGACCACAACAGTATAAACCCTTTGACTATATATGAAGGGACTGAAGACATAGTTGGCTGAGCGGTCTAGTGCGCTTGATACTGTGCAGGCGGGGGAAACCATGATGTTACAAAAGCATGGATATAAGTCCCACAGATCTAACATTTATGGGATAATTTGAGACGAAGTATACATTTTTATTAGTCTTGTTAAAAGTTAAAGATTGTGTATGATTTAAAGTAATACGCCATAGAATTTTAACTAAACCTGTTTAATTGTGACGTTAGTTTAGGCTGATGATATTTAAAATGACCGAGTCATTGTCCGATAATATTGCCCTCCGCTACTTTCCAGGATATATCATCGTACATATATTCACATGTATCCATTTGTCGACCACTTTATATTAGGTAATGTCAAATTTAATCATTTACGATGAGTACCTTCAACATCACACTCATAGTCGAAGTGCTTTTTTGTAAAATAACTTGACACCAATAATTCAGTATTTTTATTGAATAAGCACTTACGGCCTCCATAGTTTCATGCCAAAAATACGATTTCCCCATACTCGTCATCCGGGAATTCTATATCAAAGTTAAAATCAATGTATTCAATCATTATCAAATGTGTGATGAGTATTCGTTAGAAACACCATGAGAAATATATTTTCATTTTCTTGTGTGTACATGCTTTCATTTTTGGCTATATTGAACCCAAACATGCTTTGAACATTTGGAGGTCCATACAATGTATTGGATAGATCAACTTCACAAAAAACCTGTCAAATATCCTTTCGGCTACTTTAAGAAAAATCATATGAATTAAACAAGAATACTCTGGAAAAAACTACTCACGCGTTCACTCGCTTCTTACACACTGCAATCTTTCCAGTAGTTTACATAGATACAAAGATTTGGTTTGCAAGTTTGGCTGTACCTGTTAAAAACTTATTTCAGACGGAATAGCACATCCTAAATTTTACGATATATTGTTTACCGAGCCCGGACATTTATATACGACCCGGGTAAACTTATCAATCCTTTAAATAAACCTCTAAAAGGTTACCAATTCAACACTGTATTTGAATATTGTTTTGATTGGTATAAATATTGATTTTGTTGATTTTGTTATCAGTAAATTAAAATCATACTAACTAGTTTTGTTATACACATGCACTTTAACGGTACTGCAATCTGTCGATACCTTTCATTTGGCATTGCACAAGGCCATGTTTTTCTCTGACTGTTAATGACGTCTTTACACTAAATCCATTGGATGTTGGATGTGTACTGATTGATATTTTAGTCATAAAAAAATCATGATTTTTTTTATAAGTTGTAATTAGCTTTGAACTAGCTGTCAGTAGCTACGAGTACTCTCAAATCTGTACTTAGTGTCTTTTTTGTTGTTAGGGATGAGGGATGGATAATACCCTGCCACGTCCAGTCTGTGTTTTTGTTTGGTGTTTTTCTGCTTTGTATCGACCTGATGAGTTAAGCCTTTTTCAAACGATTTTTATAGTTTGTTCTTATGTTGTGCTGTTACACCACTGTTCCAGGTTAGGGAGAGGGTTGAGCGCTCATAAACATGTTTAACCCCGCCACATTCTTTATGTGCCTGTCCCAAGTCAGGAGCCTGTAGTTCAGTGGTTGTTGTTGGTTCATGTTTGTCATATTTGTTTTTCGTAAATTTTGTTGTTATAAATCAGGCCGTTATAGTTTTCTCAATTGAATTGTTTCTTATTTTTAATTACGGGGCCATTTATAGCCGACAATACGGTATGGAGTTTTCTTATTGTTGAAGGCCGTACGGTTGCCTATAATTGCTTACATCCACTTCATTTGAACTTTGGTGGATAGTTGTCTCATTGGCAATCATACCACATTCCTTATTTTTATATTGACAATATCATGGCAAAAAAACGAGAAACGATTGAAAGACAAACAATAGTCTACAAAACTCAACATACAAAAAAAAAAAAACTGAACAACACGAATCCCACCAAAAACCGGTGGTGGTCTTAGGTGCTACTGAAGGGTAATCAGATCCTGCACCACATGTGATCCTGTCGTGTTGCTAATGTAAGTACAAACACTGTGAAAAGTCCAATTAATACCTTACGCTCGTGCATGTTCACGCTATACGGGTTTCATCAGCAATTTGTAGGCTCCTTACACAAAAACTGCTCAAACAAAGTGATGATTAAGAACTACTGAAATCGACATTTACATAAGTTTAACGGTCACAATCAGGAATTGGTTGATCTATATGACCTGTCTGTGTCTCAACTCACTAGCGACATCGTTTCACAGTCTTAACTCTTTGAGATACCAGAACAGTTGTTTTATCTGTAGTTTTACCGATTGTGTCCTATTGCTGATTGTGACTTTTGGCTGAGAGTGGATTTGCATGGAGTGTGATGCATGTATAGCATGCGACGCTTACCCTAGGCCTGTTGACCCGATCTCGCTCCTTTAGGAATTCATGCGATTCCCTTGTTTTTTGGCTTGTTTCCTTGATTTATCTTCTAAATCGATTGGAATATCGGTAAACTACTGTGGCCTAATTTTAATTTTTTTCCATTTTCATATTTACAATAATAATTTTCACATCTTAGTAAATCAATTTTTGTTTCTGTCATTTATTGACGAAATCTTAACGAAACAGTTGAACAAATGAATATATTTTCACTTAGGTTCAAGGACAACATGTGTTCGTCTCCAACGGATTCTAACTGGATAACTGCCACAGATTGCAAACATTGAACATATTTTTAGATAGGTCAATACAGTTTCTCATTTGAGTCAGTCTGAAATCAATATCTCCGAGAGATTATCATGTAAGTTTTAATGCTTCAGTCGTTCCAGAAATATGAAAAATAAAGGTGGCAATTCCAGAATTCTGTTTTGTGAAAAATTGTTGGTTTTTTTTTACCTTGATTTGTATCTTCTTAATGGGTTTTTGAGATTTGAACATCGGAAAAAAGAAACTTTTTGGTGTGATTGTATAAATCATATTCAAAACAAATTCCAGTAAGCTTTTATACAAAACTTTTTATTTTATGAATGGAAATGTGTAAAGATAGTTATTATGTACATGTTCGTTGAGAGGCTCCTGTAATACTGTAATTGCGAGAAATCTTTGTTGTCGACCGCCAGTGACATACACGAAAAGGTTTAAATACCAGGTGTCTTTAATCTACGCTGTTATGAAAAAGTGTTAAATTTTGAAAAAAATAATTTGATTGATAGCTTTGCGCGAAAAAAAAAAAATTCTGACTCAGACAAAAAACCATAACCCCCCTTGAAGTTAAATGGTTTCTCCCCTAGAACTGAAATGATCAGTTTCATTTTAGATTTATCTTCTAAATTTACTAATTTTAAATTTTTGAATTAACTATCAAATTTTATATGGTTGAAGTCAAATAAAGATCCAATAGTTAATAATATAATGATAAAATTGATAGATAGTTTGATGAAGACTAGAAGAGCTAGCAAAATTAAGTAATAAGACATAAGTGGCCCACCAGCTCTTCCTTCCTGAGCGACGTACAATGGCTCTGTTTCGCTCCGGTTCACTTCCACTTGCGTGTGAGACAGGAAGATACTCCCGGCCGCCTATACCCATTGAACACGGAATATGTGTGTTGTGCGAATCCAACAGCGTTGAAACAGAAAAACACTTTCTAATGGAATGCTCATTATATGACGATCTTCGAAACAATGATCTCTTTAATGAATGCTCAAAACTAATTTAAGACTTCAAGATCTTGATATAAAAAGAAAATTTATTGAAATTATGAATTGTACCAATATCCAGTATTATTTTTGCAAATGGTTACATAAATTTTATTTGCGTAGAAAATTATTTTTACATTAATATTTTCCTATAATCAATTTTTAATGCTTTTATTTATCAGATGTTTACCCAATTGTGATCATTTTATAATATTTCATAGTTGATATATATCTTTTTTAATCTAAGATTTATTTATATTTTATGTGACTTGTCCAATTTTGAGTAAAAATATTACGAGATTATTAACAAGTTTAAATAGTATATTTTTGTATATATTTTGGTTTTAAGGATCAGTGTCTATAAGTCATTTTTTGGCTGGATATTGATTGTTATTTGTGTGTATATGAATATTATGTGAATGTCTTGTTTCAATCAATATGTGACACTATAATAAACATTTTTTATTCTTTATTCTATTCTTTTATAATTCGGCGGTACTGATTGTGCTCACTCACTCATTATCTTTGGGAATACAGTGTGTTTGTTGTCTCCCTTTTCATATATAGTTTTAGTTTTATAGTAATTTTTCAATCAAAAAAATTATCACAATTATTTCTACACTTTAATTAAACTGTAATTGTTCTGCTCCTCGGGGCGTCTTGATTGGTAAATAAAAATTGGTGGTGCTGTTGTTGTTGCAGGGGACTATATTCAAAGTATGTTTTATCAGAATTTCTATCAATTAAAGGAAAAGGTCCGGTAAGGGCCAATTTTGGCCTACAATTTGAAGTACATCTGATGAAAGATTTTTGACATTTTTTAAACAATTAAGTATCTACTTCAGTTGATTCAATTATGGTATGGGAAAGATTTTAACTGATTTGGTAATTGAAGACGCTCAAATTCAAGCTTTCATATGAAAAATCTATCAAAATATGCCATAAAACGTCACTTTTCAGATGGTTTTTGTCCAAAACAATAGTGGCCACATTCGTGTTCAGTCTTAACCTTTATATATGTTATGTAGTATTACCAAATACATGTAGTACTAGAATATTAAGACTGATCACAAGAGCGGCCACTTCCATTTTAGACAAAAACCATCTAAAAACTTATAGCACAAATGCTAAAATTGTGAAGATTTCAGTAATTTTGCATGAAGTAATGATGATAGTTCACGATGCATGTGTATTGTATTGTCAAAAACAGCATATATCTGTTTAACAAAAGTATTCTACTTTCTAATAAATATCTAAAAGTTTACATTTTTAACAAATTTATAAAATGCTATATTTTGAGGTCAAAAGAGGGTCTAATCGGGCCTACTCCTTTGTGAAGATCATCATCCAAATATCAACTGTGGTGCAACTATATGGCGTTAACTTACCTCATGTCTCCTTTCATTCATATAACACGATTTGTTTATTGCGAGGAAAAATAAACAAGAGATACAAAATGTAGTCAAATATTTTAATACTTGCATAGGTCATATAATAAAAAAAATGTGTCGTAACTATACAAGTTAAAAAACAAATAGTATTTATTTCAACAAATTACAATCAAATTGTATGATCAAATGCATTTCTTCTACAGTTATCAGCATAAACACATTTACAGAGACTATGATTAAAGTAATAGACCTGCTGTTGGAATTAAACAGCTGAAGTTCCAAAATAAGCCTCGAAATTTGAACTATGCTATATTCCCTCCAATTACCAATATATAACATCTAGTTATGCGAGTCAAAATTAACCAATCGTTTGTCTGTCTATGTTTTGCTATAGATGGTATTGACAACTTCAAATGGCAATGAAACAACTAAACCATTGTGATTTGAATCGTTAACAGAATTCATTATTAATCCACTTACAGTCATAATGCATGTATGGGTAATAAAGCAATAATATATCAATTCATCTATAAGTTATGAAGCTACTATTGCTCATACGATTGAAAACTGAACTCAACATTTGTATCGGCACATGTCTCTGTTTGAATACTGTATCTTGCCTTCTAGACGTATTTGGTTATTTCTGTCGTTAGGTGTTTGTCTCATTGACACTTTCTTATTATTCATATCAAGTTGCTGTCTCGTTGACATATCCCTATATCTCTTATTATTCATATCAAGTTGTTGTCTCGTTGACATATCCCTATATCTCTTATTATTCATATCAAGTTGCTGTCTCGTTGACATATCTCTATATCTCTTATTATTCATATCAAGTTGCTGTCTCGTTGACATATCCCTATATCTCTTATTATTCATATCAAGTTGCTGTCTCGTTGACATATCCCTATATCTCTTATTATTCATATCAAGTTGCTGTCTCGTTGACATATCCCTATATCTCTTATTATTCATACCAAGTTGCTGTCTCGTTGACATATCCCTATATCTCTTATTATTCATATCAAGTTGCTGTCTCGTTGACATATCCCTATATCTCTTATTATTCATATCAAGTTGCTGTCTCGTTGACATATCCCTATATCTCTTATTATTCATATCAAGTTGCTGTCTCGTTGACATATCCCTATATCTCTTATTATTCATATCAAGTTGCTGTCTCGTTGACATATCCCTATATCTCTTATTATTCATATCAAGTTGCTGTCTCGTTGACATATCCCTATATCTCTTATTATTCATATCAAGTTGCTGTCTCGTTGACATATCCCTATATCTCTTATTATTCATACCAACAACAGTTACATGTTATTAATTAAGAGACTGTGTGGGGTAAGTATTAATGAAACAGCAACAAAAAATCCAAAAGTCAAAAGAGATTAACATGCAGTATTCAACTATCAGTGTGTCAAGGTCTAAAAAACCCAAAAAAGTTGCGGATAAATTTGATAGAGACGACCAATATCTGAAAAGAGCATTACATTCACAAAATTGACAAAACCTTGGTTTATAACTTTAGACATTGACGAAGTTCCTGACTTAGGACGGGCCCATGATCATATGGCTGGGATAAACTAGTTTTCTTAGCAATAAACCTTCCAATCCCTTTTTTTTATCTCGGATTTCGTTTTTTTTTTGTGAATTTACATGTATTCAAAAAATAAATAGTTTTCCTAACTTTTCTTCACTTGATATTTAGGTATAAATTCACTCACCATAGTTGGCCTCTTATCATCTAATTGTACGTCTATTATTGTTTTGCATTGCTCAGTTTCTCTTTGAATAAAATGTTACATTTAATATTAATCTTTCTTATTTTGTAGCGAAGACGTCAAAGTCTTCTTGAAAAGATTATTTTGCAAGTGAACATCTTGTATAGATATATATTTTATATAAATGTGAAAAGAGTATTGTTGTTATTCAATGGACAATAATCCATCAAAAACTGACCATTCAATATCAGTGTCACATGAATTGAGTGGATCACGTTTTGGATCTAATCAAAGGGAAAACGTAATCAATGGGAAACATTTTCCCACAGATTGGTTTCAGGATGAAATAAGTGAAGAACTGACAAAACACTGTCACATATTTAATCAAATAAGACCGAAATCTGATTTCTCAAGTTAATTGACAGTGAAACGCTTAAATTTTTCTATATTACGGTGGGTCTGAACAAGTAATATTTATTTAATTATACTTTAGTTATAAACTGTGGTATTTTTTTGTTTGTCTGTTGGTGTTGTTAAAGAAACTTTCAGCTACCTTGACAATATCATGGCGACCAGATTGTATTGGTGGAGGAAGTTGAAGTACCCGAGGAGAACCACCGAGCTTTGGCAGGAATATTGGTAATGCTTGTCAATTAAGATTTGAGTCGAACATACCTCGCCACAAGCGAAGTTGGAAATCTGCGGTATTTGATAAATTTCATTAACAAAACTAGAGTAACTGAATATTCACATCCATAAAATACTATACAGTAAAACAAAATGATACAAGAAAAAATACTAATACCTCAAAAACAACACTTTTTACTGACATTTTGAAGTCTTAGTTGTAAGTCTTTTTATGTTCTTTGGTATTGTTGAGTTATTGAAGAAATATTCGGCTCTGTTACCAATGTCATTTCATCTCTATCAGCTGGTTTTCTGATGCCTTCTAGAACTTTCATTTAACTGTGAGTTTACGACCATCGTTTAATAAAATGCGCTGAGGTTGGCTGACAGTTTTTTTTATCTGACTTGGACCATGTTTAATCTTCCAAATATATATATTTTTTTTATTTATGATTGCAAATGCATACTTAATTGAATGGCTGAATGTGCCAAAACAGTGTGTTTAACTTATTGACTTTTTTATATTGATTTTGACCCATTTCCCTTTTGTATCACTCATGTTGTAAAACAACTGTTTCCGTTTTTGAAATATAAGACACCTAAACGGGATCAATACAAAAAAAAATGGAAGTTTTATCTTACTAGATAAAATTTTGGCAGATTTTCATGAGAATATTTTTGTACTTAAGTCAATTGATCGTATTCTCACAGTTCCCAATTAAAAATGGATAGAAACAGAGTAAAATTGAAAAGTTTGAAAACTTTATGTCGCATAATTTACCTCCAAATGCTATTAAAACTTTTACTTGTCCCTTTACCAACATGAGAGTTCGTGTCATGTTAAACAATGCACATGTATTATAATCTAAGCAGGAGGAAAGTCCTGCCACTTAGTCAAAATCAAATGCATGTATTTTTAGACTTTGTATAACCACCAGTCTAAAACTACAAGAAACGCTGCAATATATAAAACTTTACACACATATATAAACAGATAATTAAGTTTTAGGAATGTCGTTGTTTAAAGGTGAAGGTTCGAAAAATTTCATGACTTCTTCGTTGACGGTCAACGAATTTAATGAAGAATTATCACCATCATCTCGATCATGTTTGTTAACAATATTTCTTATTCTGTGTAAGCAAGATTCACTTCTGAATACCCCAATGCAGGTCTTATAAGGACCTCTTTTACCAATGACATCAAGTCGATCCTGGCTCTTATGTAAACTCTTTCTCTTTTTGTTAGCTTTTGAGATTGCACCCGTACCTCTTTCTGTATGAATTTCTGATACTACTGAACAACCATCATTGATGCCTGGAATGGCTCTTTCTTGAATCTTCTTCGAACTTGTAACATTGCTAGAACAACTATGCCTCCTCTCTGTAAATTCCCGACCATCAAACACTGTTTCGTGCGCATCAATGTGAATAACGACTTCTGACTGACGTGATTTTTCTGATATATTCGATTTGTCTAGAAGAAAATCGGTAGAAATATCGTCCAGTTCTATTGTTTCCGTTGGGGATCCGCGGAACGCTGGATTAGAAAAACAAGTTTCAGAGTTTTTCTCGGTTGTTTCAGTGTCGTGTGCGGACTTATCATCGGTGTTACAATGATAATATTTTGGAATATTATTCTTATCACCACAGTATTTAGAATATTTTGAAAACCTTCGCTGTATTCGCTTGAAAGACTTTGGACGGATATTTGGCATAGATGACGTTTTTAACCATGTTTCGTGATCACTTAAACACCTTTTTCGTTTGTGTTTTGGAGTCACTTTTTTGTCATTTAGCCATTTTCTTTGAACTTCCGGTGTTATCAGTAAGGCGGGTGTACTGATACTCAATGCTTTATATAATGTTGGCATTTTGGAAGCCACTTTATTAGAACGTTTACTTGGTTTTCTAATCGGCACTTCGATGCCTCGAAAGTAGTTCTTTCTAAATTCGTCTATTACCATATCATACAATACACCTTTCTTTGTATTTGAAATGTTTCTACTAGGTAGGATACTTTGAACGAATTTATCTCTTATTTCACAATATAACACAACCGCTACCATTAGCACAAAAAATCCTATTCCCATTAGAACTGGACCAACATAAGCTAATGATTTCAACTGCGTATATTTTGTTTCAACTGGTATTTTCGTTGTAACATTCGATGTTTTTGTACTGTTGTTAATGGACGAGTTTGCAGAAATGTCGAAGAATTTCTGTGGATTATATCCAATGTAACACAAAAGAGCACCACTACACAATACAGTGAATCCAATAATAGATCCTACTACATTCGGAACTAAATATGGCATTCTGATAAACTCGAACCATTTCAATTCTCGCTTCGGTAAGTTTCGTTTTCTTGAAGGTCCACCAAACCAACTTGGTCTTGTGTTTCCAAGCTTTATCCGTGCTTGAGGCACAAACATGGTCACTTACATTCATGTTTTACGTTATCATGTTCCTTTTTTCATAAAAAATTGTCATTTACATGCAGTAATTAAAATTATTTCACAAACTTCACGATATCTTCTCTAAAGTGCCGTACACCTAAAAAAGGAAAAGAAAAGAGAAATAGAAGAAATATAGAAAGACAATATAGTTGTCATAAAATCAGTTTTCCTCTATATTTTCGTTAAGTTATTTATCGTAAGTCACTTTTGTTTCTCAATGTATGAGAATATATATTTATATATAGATTTTTTTATATATTGACGTAAGTGTTTGGATGTGACGTAAGATTTATATAAATCATGACAAAATTCCATCAAGGTATATAGCACTCTCGAAGATAGCACTTGGGATCTTGATTAAATATACATAATTGGTGTTAGAATAGATTGTACCTATATATATATCTAGCAAATCTGAAAATAGTTCCAAATGTAACATTTCATTTAAACGATCCATTAAAACCGTATTTCTATGAATAACAAAGTATTCCCATAACATTAATGCAAAAAACTTTCACATTCAATAGACGGAAAATTGGAAAAAGGAATAACGACGCGACATTTTTTGTGTCAATGTAAAGGATGAATTTGCATTTGTGATATTAAAAGGTACGTTCGATTGTATAGGCTTTGATTAAAAGATATTTTCGTTGAATTGGGTATATTTATATATTGCCTACTTTTAGGCGTATATAGTTTATTTATTGTGTACAGTATTGTTTTTCACAACGACCAAAGTCCTCGTGAGAAAAATCGTTAAATACTATCTAGACGTCTAAAAACGGTACAAAAACACCAGAATTGAAAAAAAAGGAAAAAATTCATATATATTTGCTGCGACCGACAGGCGTTAATTGTTGAATTTCCTAAAAACGAAAATGAAACTGTAAGTAAAAGTTGGGTACAGTTAACTAAAACTTGATCTTTTGAATCTCGAAATGTCCATCTTGTAACAATGGAAAGACACTCTACACAGCAAAAAAAAAATGTGTAGGAATTTGTGCTTGATACGTAACTATTGATATAGGAAGGGGACAATAGAAAAGCGGATAAGATTGCGTTTGGTATACATAGTTAGATCCTACATATCATTCATCAACATCAATTGATAGAACAATATCTAGATAAAAAGCAGACATTTTGCATCTGTAGTTTTCTTAATTCTAATTTCACTTGACTGTTTGTCTGGTGCAAGTTTTCATTGAAATCGGGATAATTTTTTTTTTACTAATTCTATGTTTTATTAGTACAAGAACAACTCAGCAGGTAGGGGTGCACAATAAGTACCAACTTGTATACAGACTGTTGAAATATTTATCCGCCATACTCAAAACAAATATATTATCTATCATTTGTAAAGCTTTGGTTCATACAATGTATACTTCGATGTATTTATTGCTCGCGTCAGTATGGTACAATGTTCTAAACCTGGACAAGACATTGATATCTGCATTACCATTCTTATAAAAGATACATTGTTTTAAGAGTAGACAATCTTGCACTAAGGAATAAGGAATATAATCGCAGATTATAAAGTAAATTTTTAGTAAAACTGAGGAAATCCTTGGTGTCTTTCTGATTACTGTTCGAAAAGTGCACTTTTATTTAAGCGCAAATTATTTATTCATCATTTCTGAAGTTTTAATTGCTCGAAATGTTCAATCATGCGTAACATAAAAGGTTCTTTGCTCTGAACTGACATGCCATACGATGCGTAATTCATTGCACGTTCAAAGGACAATGAAACAATAGCAAACACATGTACGTATATATGTTTAAATACAATGATGATGTAAGAGTTCGTAATTATATTAATAATAGGAAAAACTCACCAGGAAACATAACTTGTAGGAAAAGATACTCAGGAGTTTAGTATGGCGTTCATTATCGCTGAACTAGTATATATATTTGTTTAGGGGCCAGCTGAAGGACGCCTCCGGGTGCGGGAATTTCTCGCTGCATTGAAGACCTGTTTGTGACCTTCTGCTGTTGTCTGTTCTATGGTCGGGTTGTTGTCTCTTTGACACATTCCCCATTTCCATTCTCAATTTTATTATCGTTATCTTTTTTTTTTTTAAATTTATTTATTTATGATTGATTGTTGGTCGCTTAACGTCCAGTGGTAAATATTTCATGCATGTTAAGGGCGAGAACAAATTAACAATAAATACAATAGGTAGGTCCTGTAAGGTCGTCCGGGATGAAGGTCTGGGAAATTTGGACTGCCACGGGAAAATGAGGATATATTGGATAGGGACAGAAATTTAGCCTTGCAACAGGCCACCTACGGACCCCTCAAAGAGTTGTTACAAGGGTTCTTAACGTACAAAGAGCGTGGCACTCTCTCTACACGAGGCATCGGATTTAACGTCCCCATTCTGACAGGACGTGGCTGCCAACTTGTACATCCCGCACAGCCAAACGGACGCCCCACTTTTGCGAGGGTTTTATTGCCAATCGGAGGAAGACCAATGGTGACCATATTTCTATTCCCCAGTCACCTTTGGTGGGGGGGGGGGGGGGTTAAAACATAAACAAAAACTAGTATTTTGTCGGTTTCTGTTTTTATTTATGGGTTGTGTTTTCTGTCCTTTTTATGCTTATTTACGATATTTATAGTTAAGTTAATCTTCGTTTTATGCCAAATATCAAATATTACGTAGAATTATTTGAATAGTTTGAAAAAACCCATGCCATGAGCATTATTTATTTCAAATATTTGAATTAGATACATAAGAGTGAAATTCTTGCTATCGAAGTAAGAGTTGATATTGTTAAGAGCCAGGTGATAGCGTCTGTAACAATTAGACCATCATTATTCTCTTTAATGATTAGTAAAACCAATTAACAGGTACAATTTTACTTTCATCACCTCCTTATTATAAAGATAAATTAAACAAAAGATCGGAATTGTACACAATGATTTGGCAGTTGCTAGTAAGAAAAATGTGATAGACACTTGTGAGATATACCATAAATTTCAACACTGCTACAAATTGTTCCATCGATCTTTTGATTTTAATCCAGCATGAATTAAAGAAAATAAGATTGTAATTAGTTACATCACGATCCAAGAGAATACAATAAGTGAAGCCTTTCTAGGCTTATTACGTCATTTCGCTTACTTCTCTTAAGACACAAAGAACCAAAATTAAAATTCTACTTTAGGTATCTGAAGATAAATAATTTATAGGATGTTATACTTGATTATCGAAAATTAGCAATCATAAATATCCAAATGAGCCAACTAGTTAAAGGCTTTTAATTGTGAAACTATTACGACTATTACACTTTTTGGTAAATTGGGCCTTTAAATGATTTATAATATAGGTATGCTTTCAACCTTGAGCTAAATGCCCATATTGTATGGTAAGCCGGAACCTCATCCATTCAGAAATGCATTTAAGTCAACGGTCATCCGCCTTTGCATGGCTTCAATCAAATGACTTGAAAAACAAAGAACCAATAGCAACGTTAATATAGATTTTAAATGCCAATATATACATGAAAGGACAACGCAGATTAACGTGTACACGACCTTGGATGACCTTCATAAAGTAACCTCGAAACCAAAATAAAATTGAGAATGGAAATGGGGAATGTGTCAAAGAGACAACAACCTGACCATAGAGCAGACAACAGCCGAAGGCCACCAATGGGTCCCGCACCCGGAGGCGTCCTTCAGCTGGCCCCTAAACAAATATGTATACTAGTTCAGTGATAATGGACTTCATACTAAACTCCAAATTATACACAAGAAACTAAAATTAAAAATGATACAAGACTAACAAAGGCCAGAGGCTCCTGACTTGGGACAGGCGCAAACATGCGGCGGGGTTAAACATGTTTTTTGAGATCTCAACCTTCCCCCTATACCTCTAGCCAATGTAGAAAAAACAAACGTACAACAGTACGCACAGTAAAACTCAGTTTAAGAGAAGCCCGAGTCCGATGTCAGAATAGGAAACAAAAGAAAATATTAAACAAAATGACAATAATACATAAATAACAACAGACTACTAGCAGCTACTGACATGCCAGCTCCAGACCTCAATTAAACTGATTGAAAGATTATGTCTTCATCATATGAATATCAGGCACAATCCCTCCTGTTAGGGGTTAAGTATTATACCATCATAAAATATATGAGAAGAACATAACCCGTGTCATGCCAGCAACTGGTTTTAGAATAAATATATTTAATTCCGATGCAAAGACCCTATGAGTGAATCAATATTAAAGCCAAAATATGCAATCTTTAATGACATGACAGTATCGTAACTATATCCCTTCTTAATAAGTCTGTTTTAAGGTTTTGTTAGCTTTTGAGGTGAATACTGACATTTTTGTGTTTTGTAAAGAATATTTCCATAAAAGATTGGATGTGAAATACCCGAACGTATAAGATGTCTGCATGTTGAGTTATATTTACGAATGATGTCCTTATACCGATGATAAAATTTAGTAAATGTTTTGACTAGTTTATGATATCGAAAACCCTGGTGTAATAATTTTTCAGTAATACATGAATTTCTCTCGCTAAAAGTCCTTTTGTATAATCAGTTAGTTTATATTTGCTCGACTACTATAGTGTTATTACTCTGACTGTCTTTTTTAAATATTTTATTTCAAATATCAAAGCTATCAGAGCATTATAAAGTAGGCCAAATGAAATGCTTAGGCCATCTGCGATATACCATTGACTGTACTAATTGCCGTTTCAAAGACCAAAAGAATTGGTGAAAAGACAAAAAGACAAAACTGGATTGTCATGCACAAGGTTAAAAGACAAAGTATTTAATAAAATGTAGAAAGGTTGAGGTCAAATCTTGTGAATAAAAAGATTCTACATAATTAAATTCTTTAAGATAATTCCTTTGTAAAGTATGAATATAATTTTTTGTGATTTTAAAATGAAACTGGCAAGGATATTTGAAAGTCTCAGAGTGACATGTATTCAGCCTACTGCATTAAGTATTTCATACCTAAAGTGAAGCAACGAGTATCAAATATCCTTTAGGATTATATTGACAACTCGTGTCATCGTTCAGTGCAGGATTTGCTGGACCTATCGTTATTCGCTTGTGGTGTTCTTTTGTATTTTTGTTTGTTCATTGTTCGTTTGGTTTATTCGTTGTTAATCTGTTTGTTCCGACTGATTTAGCATTCACTACGTGCTATTAGATACCATCGTAAAGTAAAACAATAGTACACACGCTAAAATGTCTCGCCCACTATACTGACCATTGATTTTATGTTGATAGTCCTAAATATGAATATTTACTACAAGTATCACATTAACATGTATGATCCAAGGAAATGAGGTCAAGGTCAGATAAACCAAGCCGGAAATACATGTACACCTTTGATACAATCATTCCATACAAACAATATAAATGACATATTGCTTATAGTATAAAAGAAACAGACCAAACCATGGAAATTCTATATTGACCAATGAACAATGAAAATGAAGTCAACTATGTATGAACCCTGCCAAACAGACATGTACACCTTAAAATCATTCCATGCATCAAACATTGTTGACCTATTGCTTATAGTATCTAAGAAACAAAGTTAATCAGAAAAACTGAGCATTGACCAATGAGACATGAAAATGAGGTGAAGGTCAGATGATACCTGCCAGACAGACATATACACCTTATAATCATTCCATACACCAAATATAGTTGACCTATTGCTTAAAGTTTAAGAAAAACAGACCAAAACACAAAAACTTCACATTGAGCAATGAACCATGAAAATGAGGTCAAGGTCAAATAAAACCTGCCATACTGACATGTACATCGTAAAATATTTCCATACACCAAATAAAGTTCACCTACTGCATACAGTATTAGAAAAACAGACCAAAACACAAAAACTTAACATTGAGCAATGAACCGTAAATGAGGTCAAGGTCCAACAAAACCTGCCAGATTGACATGTACATCATAAAAAATATTTCCATACACCAAATATAGTTGACCTATTGCATACAGTATTAGACAAACAGACCAAAACACAAAACGTAACATTGAGCAATGAACTGTGAGGTCAAGGTCAAATTAAACCTGCCAGACTGACATGTACATCGTAAAATATTTCCATACACCAAATATAGTTAACCTACTGCATACAGTATTAGAAAAACAGACCAAAACACAAAAACTTAACATTGACCAATGAACCGTGAAAATGAGGTCAAGGTCAAATGAAACCTGCCAGACTGACATGTACATCGAAATATTTCCATACACCAAATATAGTTAACCTACTGCATACAGTATTAGAAAAACAGACCAAAACACAAAAACTTAACTATTACCACTGAACCATGAAATGAGGTCAAGGTCAGATGACACCTGCCAGTTGGACATGTACACCTTTCAATCATTACATACACCAAATATAGTAGACCTATTGCTTATAGTATCTGATATATGGATTTGACCACGAAAAGTTAACCTTGTTCACTGATCCATGAAATGAGGTCGAGGTCAAGTGAAAACTGTTTGACAGACATGAGAACCTTGCAAGGTACGCACATACCAAATATAGTTATCCTATTACTCATAATAAGAGAGAAATTAACATTACAAAAAATCTTAACTTTTTTTCAAGTAGTCACTGAACCATGAAAATGAGGTCAAGAACAATGGACATATAACAGACGGAAACTTCATATCATAAGGCATCTATATACAAAGTATAAAGCATCCAGGTCTTCTACCTTTTGAAATATTAAGCTTTTAAGAAGTTAGTTAACGCCGCGGCCGCCGCCGCCACCGCCGCCGGATCATTATCCCTATGTCCAGCTTTCTGCGACAAAAGTCGCAGGCTCTACAACAAATTAAGTCGAGAAACCTTCTGGTGGCAGGATTTCCAGCACCCCCTCCAGAAAATCAAATGATTGTCCCTAACGTTTAACATTAAGATAATGGTTAATTTACAAATCAGATGTTCAGCTTGTAGAGGGGGAATGATGACAATGTTTGTCACTATGACAAGACTGAAGCAATTTTCGAAGAGGGCGTTAAATATAATAATCATAATAATAATGAAAATAATTATTTGAAATGCTCCCCCCTTAATAATTTAAAATTTTGATCAAAGTATTATATTTGATTTATAATTACATTTGAATTGTCACTCGAAGCTATGTCTAATTTGTCCATACAATACTTGATCATGATTTTAACACTTTTATAAGAAACATGACAAAAAGTTGTCCAACCATTTTGTAACTTTTCCCCATAAAACAAGTGAATTAAATTTAAGATAACAAAGTATCACATTAATGATTATGCCACTTTATCTGGACATAAATATTTTGAATATAGAAAAATGAACATTAAATAATTTAAATAATCTATCAGATAATTAATCAAAATAAATTAAACAAGCTATACCTTGGAAAGTGATAAATCCACTGCTCTAGAGCATTTTTCTTTGTGATGATTGTTTAGGAGGGTGATTGGTTTTGTGTTTAATTGGAGCCCTACTAAAATGATATAACTTATCGGAGGTGAATTACAAAAACACATTGCCTATCATTTCTTTCAGTAGGGTTTTGATAGATAATACTTCTATCGTGTGAATCTATCATTTCTAATCTCCACTTTTTTTAATTGAACACTTGGTTTGAATTTTTTGATAAAAGGAATTTTGAAATGCCACTGTATGTTCGGACCGATAATATCTACCGACACTTGATAATAGAAGACAGAATCGTACTCTAAATTAACAAAAAATCATTATGTTTGTACGTTATAAGTTAACCTTTCTAAAAATATTATCAATTTCAGCTTTAAGTTACCATTTCATGTGTCAAAACTTTGAAGTTGCAATTTTGTACGTCAAAACTTGCCTACAATTTTTTTTTAAAGAAAAGGCGATAGCTCCTCTCAGATAAAGAGAAAAAAATGAACAGCTCGTCAACAATAAAAAAAAATGATATGAAGAAAAAATTGCAAGGTAAATGAAATTTGGTAAAATAAATTAAAGGTCAGGAAAAAAAGAAGAAAAATCAAGGTAAAAAGGGGACACAAAGATACCAAGGGACAAGTAAAAAGATACATCAACCCGGACAAAAATAAAACAACAGTCTATTCTTTATTGGGTTTTATCTGATATCGTATGACTGATGGCAGTTTAATATGATCTTAGTCGCGGACAGAACTTAAAAAAAATAACAATTGAAAGTATATCTTTGTCTTCATTTTCTTTTAATTATTGTTATGTGGTAAATGGCTGAATCCCATTGCATTCAAGTTATAAGCCAGGAGCCTGTAGTACATTTGTTGCCGAATCTAACTGTAGGTCACGGTTATATTTGTTTTACGCATGGATAATGTTGTGTATGTTGTAATGAAATAGATTTTCGGCAATGTTAATATAATCTTTTGTAATGAAATAGATTTTTGGCATTGTTTATATCTGTATATTATTTTGTTATCAACGTGAAACTCGGCATTATTTATAGAGGAAATTTGTTATGAGATATCTTTAAAGCATTATTATATTTGCTATTTTAACATTTGTACTTGTGTAGATCCAAATAAATTAAAATTTGTATGTTTGCTAGCCGTATTATGAAATCAATATAACCATTGTTTTCCACCTATTGAAAAAAAGTTGTTATTATTTGCCAAAAAATTGGGGAGCAGGTATTTCAAGATTGACTGAAAAACCCTGCTTGACCAATTTGTTTCTATGTTTACAAAAGTTAAACAGAATTAATGGTAAAAAACTATACTTAAAAAACAAGCAAACATATCAAGTTCAAATTAAGTAGAAACAAACAACAGTCTACTAATCTCTACAGAAATAATCAAAGATTGAGCAACACGAACCAAAGTCACAAAGCACAACAAGTTAAGCGGTTAACTGAAGGTATATCACCTTCTACTATGATAAAGATTATCGGTATTTTCAAACTTATATGGTCATTTGTTATGTAATATTTTCTTAGTAAACGCTCATCGTCAAGGACAATACGACGAGTTATTAGTCTATGTTTGAATATTGTCAATTATGCATTTTCCCACCCGTATATCTTTTTATTTCTAGATCATTGTCATTCCATTCATTGATCGACCCGATAATCTGTCCTTTTCTTACACTAAGAGTTGCTCAATACTTCTGAATAAACTATCCTTCTCATTCACGACACAGACTAGTTTAGACAAAACAATCATTTCTTACATCAGAAATTTGGTATCCACTGAATAATTAAATGAACCCCAAAACCACAATATCTTGAAGAGAGTGAAAGTTTCTGTAAAAAATTTAGTTGACACACAAACGTATCATTCAAACTTGCGGAAAGCCAAAGAACAAATCGGTGAGATATTTAGATATTTTTCCAATGCACTCAAATAACCATATTTACAGGCATCTTCTGTGTATACAAACAAAATAGATTAAGTAATAAAAAAAAATATTCACAACACGAAAAGCTGGCTATAACCTATAGCAAGAGAAAACCTTCCCATCCTCTCGGATATCTTTGATCATTATCTAACAGAATCATCAGATATAAAGTAAACTATTGACTCCTCTTTTATGTCAGAATTTTTGAAGTGTACAAAATTAATAACTAGTATCTGATTACTACTTGAGACTGTCATTAGATGTTTTTTTTATATTAAAAATGAATTATGCAATTTAAAAATTTTTCAGATATGCACTTGATAACTCATAAAGTATCTTTAAATAATTAGGCTTGCATCGTGTATCATATTCATTAAAGTATTGATATAGTTATAGTACAGAAACGTCAAATGCATTGTCTGGTATTGGTCCTCATGTACATCGTATTAGCAACATTTTGATCATAAGCATTTAACCTCGACCTTTAATGACATTTTTGAATATTGACCTAAACCTCTAACGGCAACACTCTTTTATCCTCTGAACCAGATATTGATCTTTAAAAGATCACACAAAAAAAATCCCAACATATTTCTTTATCCTGTATGATAAGATTTTGGTTGTAAACTGTTTCGATATATAGGAATCTATCGTGTTTACAAACAGCGATGTGGTATGGAATTAAATATTAATACGTCATGAATTGTTGTTATCAGACTTGAAATACGTCTTTTGAAATAACACGGTGTTTGTGTATCATTTAAAAGATAAATCGAAGATAATGGATGCAGCTTGATTGATTTCACGAATGACTTACGTACCTTATACTCAACTAATTGATTTGGTGAATATTTGCTATCAACGGAATAAAAATCAGCAAGTTCAGCGATTTTAATCTACAGATATAAGATATATAACTGATGTCATTTGTTCAATAATGTTGTAACCGATAACATACATATAGAAATATATGTATTAGAGCCGCAATTCCGATTTTACTTAAACTAAGATTGCTTCTCCCTCAGTAAATATTAACAAAAGGTTTTCGCTGTTCTGTTTTTAAGTTTATATTTTAGCTTTCCAAGCATTTGATCTCGAACGTACCCATTTAAAAAACTGTGTATGTTTTAAAAATTTCTTTCAATAGTTTGTTGACAAAAAAACAAACTATGAGTCAAGGCGACTGCAACGTAACAGCATATGTTTATTATAACTTAAAAACAAAACAAAAAATACAGAGAAAGAAAATAGTGATGACTTTGTATTTATCAGTTGTTTACTAATATATGTGTTTAATACTAGCACATTCACAACTTCGACAATCATATGTAGCAAAGGTGCTAATTTTTCATTTTTATTATATCGAATAATATCAAAATATAAAATGTAAATTGGCATCTTCAATTATAGATGACCGTCGAAGTTGTCAATCCTTGTGAGGTTGTTTTGCATGGACTTAAAACACCGTGCCAATCCTCGCGATGTTGTATAACGTTTTTAAGAGATCACAGGACCACAAATCCCGATGTTATGTTATTTAACATGTACTAAAGACGCTGGCTCAATGCTTGTGAGGTTTGTTTAACAAGTACTTAAGATCCTGGTAATATCCTTGTGAGGTTGTTTTGTACTAAATAACCGAAGCAATCCTTGTAAGTTGTTTTCAGATGTTATTAAGACGCCGGGGCTCTCCTTGTGATATATTTTTTTTTATATCTGAATATCCCTTGT
Organism: Mytilus californianus; assembly: GCF_021869535.1. Taxonomy (NCBI): domain Eukaryota; kingdom Metazoa; phylum Mollusca; class Bivalvia; order Mytilida; family Mytilidae; genus Mytilus; species Mytilus californianus. The sequence goes on from NW_026262581.1 coordinate 5,616,299, forward strand.
GAGATTATCTCACATGTACTAAGGATCCCGGGGTAATTTAACACTGAGGTTTTTATTTACATGTAATTGTTTAACATGTCCTTAGACCCCGAGTGTTTTTACACTTACTTAATACTCAAGGCAATCCTTAACAAGTTCCGAAAGATACTAGGACAAGCCTCGAGAGATTGCTTCAACATAAGACTTCTGGGTCAAGGAATGTAAACTTCGTTTCAGCCATGTGAGTTGGAAAAAAAAAAGGAAAATTTGTTAAAAGATTGGCTTAGTTTTCAGAGAAAAAAAAAATATGAAAGAGTGAGTATCGATGTTTGGTAAAGGAGGAGGTAAGAAAAGAGCCCTGAAATTGCAAAAAGTTGTTCAGGCTTCAATACTATGTTAATTCTATTGATAAATGAACAGGATGATTTAATCTGGACTATTGAGTGCAGACAGGTCACTTGTAAAGTCACTATGATGACATGATCATGTCCAAATTTTCGTATTTATCAGATATTTTACACATGTTTTATGAAAAAATCTTTTTTTTTTGTTTACCTTGTATCAAAATGTCTTTTTTGGTAAAGCCAAAATTTTAATTAAAAAACGAGTCTATTTTGGCAGTTTCTTTTTGCAATGTTTGGACTACATGCATGAAGTTTGAAGCCCAAATACAAATTTGTAAGAAAAAAATTCAAAACTGTAAATACTGATATCTGACAGACTAATGACATTAGTAATTTCTGACGAGGATCTGAAGGAAGTTATTTTGTAGGTTTATAATTTTCTAATTCAAGCGGTCAAAATAAAATAGCCTCTTTTACAGAAATAAGATATTATGTGTTGATTTTTTGGTTTTATGTATAATTTTAATCCATTTGTGAAATTTAGGGAATAACTATTGGTGTTAAGGTTACCCCTAATGGATTTGCTTAAAGTTTAGGTGTTGTTAAGGACTGTTCAATTAGTACGGTGTGGACCCCAAAGTAAGTACATGTACTGAAGTAAATCATTAATTAAAACATCAATATGTAACATTGGGCATTGCGAAAGATTTTTGTATTTGATTTTACGAAAAATAATTGACAGCACAGGTTTATGTACCGTGCAACCAAAATAGTACATATAAACTTTAAAAAGTACAAAAATGAACAAATGTATAATTAAACACCGATGATATAATTAGCCGTAAAGACTGTGTGCATGCATAAATGTATGAACAAATAGTATTATGTAAAATGGTAGTAACTTCATTACTAACATTTGTCTGGTGCACGGGATAGAAGATATTATAAAAGAAAACAAAATCATGATATCTTATATTAACTGGATGAGATCGTGATAAATGCACAAATTAATACGATGTGAAATGCCATCAATTCAATATATCATTTTAGTAAATAACTTTACTTATCGCTGATAAAATCAGAAGCGCTTCTATGATAAATGACCAGTGTAAAATTATAAATTGAACAAATATAACTATAGTAATTGACACATTTATCTTTTATTGATTTGAACAATTTCTTAGTAATGTTTGGAAGGTTCCGTGTAAACTATCATATGTATATCATATCTGTAACAAATACAAGTCTTAAGAATTCGAAAAATACACAAAACATATATTCTTAGTCTTATTGGATTGTTTGCACACATCACACTACTCGTTAGAAGATGCCCAATATGGATTTTGACGAGTAATGCCGTTAAAGTTGAATTTGAATGTTAAGCAACGAACAATCAACCATTCAATAAATAAATCACAACGACAAGAGAAGCAAATAATGATATTTGGATTAAAATTTACGTATGGGGTTTTCTCATTGCTGAAGGTCGCACGGTTGCCTATAATTGCTTATATCCACTTCATTTGAACTCTGGTGGATAGTTGTCCCATTGGCAATCATACCACATCTCCTTATTTTTATATAACTTACAGTTGAAATAATACATTGATTGGTTAATTGTCACTTGCCTAACATTCAGTGGCAAATATTTCATACATATTCAGGACGACTGAGAACAAATTAACAATTAATACAAAAGGAAGGTTCTGTAAGCTAGGTCGACCGGGATGTAGGGCGAGAGATTTGGACTGCTGCTTGAAAATGAGTTTTAATATTGGATAGAGACAGGAATTTTGCCTTTCAAAATGTCATATACGGACCTCTCAGAGAGTTGTTGCAAGGGTTCATTAACGTCACATCAGAGAGCGTCCCAGTCTCCCTACACGAGGCATAATAATTTTAAAACTTCCCCATTCCAAACGGAGTGGCTGCATATTTATCATTCCGCACAGCACAGCCAAAGTGAACACCCCACTTAAGCAATGGTTAAAGTTAAAATTTCAATATCACAGTCAACCTTTGAGGTACAATTAGTCAATAGTTCTATCAAAATGAATCGGGAAAAGGGTGGTCAATATGCCTCACCTAGTGACATCCTACATTATAAAGATATTATTATTTAACGAGTAATATTTATATAGTCGGTGATAAGGTTCATACCTTAGTTTAGCGCATCTTTGAAAATACAAAAAACCTGAACTGGTTGACAAGTTTGATGCCAATTGTTGAAATACAAATCACAGAAAATTGATTAATTTTATGTCAATGTGCGGTCTTCGCCATTTGACAAACGTCTATAGTAAATGTCAAGATCTTCATCGCACAGACTTAAGAAACAGTGGAAAACGTACAGTATGTAGATATAATTACAATAAAAAAACAGCTTTGACAATTAATTTGATTCATAGTGAGGATATTCCAGACGAAAAAACACAGGTATAATACTAAACAAACAGTTAACACTCACAGTTACCAACTGTACTTCCGAGTAGATCTTATTGTTATCAAACGAAGACTGATTTTTCTTTGAAACTCAAGTAAATGTATAGAAGTAGCATCAGTAAACTAAGGCTTATCCTATACCTTTAGAAAAATTGACAAATAGTAAATGAACTTACACCTCTTTGTTGTGTTCCTAGTCGGTGCAGTTGTATTTGGTCTCTCTAATTGTTTTCAGATTTCTAAACAATTAACATACTTGAAGTATAAACAATCGAGAACGAGAACGATCATGCACATTTAAAAAAAAAGACAGTCTCCTGATCAATGGCCAGTAGTATCATCTAATTTGAAAGTCCTTATGCTGAGGGCTTACATGTAAAAGTCCTTTTAGGCAAAATGGGTCGCTCAACTTCATGTTCTAAACTAAGAGTTTAAAAAATCAACGTTGATCTGTTAAAAGTTCTGTAAGAATCCATGATAACTAAAAGGTTATTGTTCTTTAATGGATTTAACATGACGATTTGTCCCGTTACCCCAGAAAACATATGTTGTTGAGAGCTTTAAGCAATAAAATTTCCACAAAGCAACTTAGAATATCTAAAAGGTTCAGATTTGTCAGTCGTATCGTATAACAGTAACATGTAACAGCAAAAGAGATTTTATGTGTCATTATATCTTTTTAGCAAATTATGTATTTTCGATATTATAAATGTGTCAACTTAACTAAAAGGATTTTGCCTTTATTACGGTCATCTAGGTCATATTTCTAAATAGGTTGTTAGAGGACAATTGTTCTTAAGGGCATACGATACAGTTTTGATCCCACAGTGATTTTGTTTATGAAAATTTGCATACAAGCTATTTTTCACCTAGTCAAATCAAATATTTAATAAACCATATACCTTCATGTGCTACTTAAAGAGATAAATGGGGTCGAAATTTTAGACATTTACTCAAAATTGTGGTTTCTCGGATATTTCTATCCATTGGATAGACATACCTAACTTTTTGGTTTCAAAAGATAAACACAAAAAGGTTTTTGTAAAAACAATTGGAATATCGTATTTGCATAAGTATGCTCTAAATTTGTTCAAAAATTCTATGGAAATACATTTTTATTAGCTTTTCATAATTTTAGATAAAAAACGGCAAATTGGTATGAATAATCTTCATACATAATCAAGCCATATGTCATTTTTACAGATAGGGGTACATGCACTCGTTTTGGAGCTAATGATTGAAATGAGTTGAAAAATGCAGCTTTTTCCAATATGTCACAGTTTGACGTCGCGAAAAATAACATCTTACGTTAAGCTGCGGTCACACCTTACCTGATAGCTCGAACGGGCGCCGAACGGATGCAAAAAAAGTTTTCCGTTGACAAAATTTTTATCCGTTGGGAGTCCGTTGGTGTACTGACCAAATAAAACGGACGCGTAACGAATGCCTAACGGACACACACAGGGTATGCAACGTACGAGAAACGGAAACGTACCGGACAGAACGGATGTCGACGTACATCCAACGGACGAGTACTGCATAAAACGGACACCTAATGGAAACGTACCGGATAAAACGGATGAACAAGATAAGCGGAAAATTAAAGGCTGCAATATTAATACATGTAAATCACATAGGCCTACACGTGACCTTTTAAATAATTATAAAGTTTCCGTGTGACTGGTTTTAGTTTATTCTTCAAAATGCCGCCAAAGGGTAGGGGTTGCAAAGTCTGGCCTGAATAAGAGCTGCTTGATAGTGAAGACGTGCTCTTACTCCAAGATCCATCATGAATAATAAACATTCATGACACTCAAGGAATCTGACATACCAATAATTTGCATTTCTGACGCGAAATTTTCAATTGGCCTTTATTCGTTTTACATTCGGTACGTATCCGTTTTATCCATTATCCATCCGTTCATGTCCGTTTCACATCCGTTCATCATCCGTTTTATCCGTTATACGTCCGGTAGAAGTCCGTTGGTGAATTTGTCTACCGGACCTCCAACGGATGTATAACGGGTAAGTTACGGATACAAAACGGAAACGGAACGGATGAGTACCGTAAAAAACGGGCGCCTACCGGACGTTCAACGGACACTTTATCCGTTGCACGTCCGTTCAAAGTTTTGAACATGCTCAAAATTTTCCACCGAACAGAACGGCCATCGACGGATAAAACGGACGCTGAACGGACATTAAACGGATATGGACGGACGTCTAACGGATAAGAACGGACGTCTAACGGACATGAACGGATTGAAAAAAAGGTATCCGTTCGGCGTCCGTTCGCGCTATTCGGTAAGGTGTGACCGGGGCTTTAGCGACGTCATTATCTCCCCTGTAACTGTATCGTATGCCCTAAAAGGGATACTTCGCAAAAAAATGAAAAATTGATATTATGTTGATTATCATGTATAAAAAAACCACTAATTCATAAATATTAAAGTTTAATTCTGCTAGATAAGAGATCACCATCGATTTTTAAATTTAGAGTATCATTTCTCCGCGTGCGGCCATTTTGACATCATCCCTGAATAGAAACCACGATGTATCTATAAACCACAAAGGACCAAAACAAGCAGTAACCTAACGTAGCCGTAATTGAGTGTCGATATCTTGTCAAGCGTGCGGTTGTTTTACCCGACAAGGAAAGCCTAAACAGTTTCCCAGGTCACAAAAAAAGTTTATAATAGACGTAAATATAGCTCAACATGCAGACTTCTTATACGTTCAGGTATTTCACATCCAATTTTTTATGGAAATATTCTTTATAAAGCACAAAAATGTCAGTATTCACCTCTGAAGCTAACAAAACCTTTAAATAGACTTATTAAGAAGGGATATAGTTACGATACTGTTGTCAGGTCATTAAAGATTGCATATTTTGGCGTTAATATTGATTCACTTATAGGGTCTTTGCATCGGCACTAAACACATTTATTTAAAAACCAGTTGTTGTCATGACACGGGTTATGTTCTCATATATGTTATGATGGTATGATACTAAACCCCTAACGGGAAGGATTGTGCCTGATATTCATATGATGAAGACATAATCTTTCAATCAGTTTAATTGAAGTCTGGAGCTGGCATGTCAGTTAACTGCTAGTAGTCTGTTGTTATTTATGTATTATTGTCATTTTGTTTATTTTCTTTGGTTACATCTTCTGACATCAGACTCGGACTTCTCTTGAACTGAATTTTAATGTGCGTATTGTTATGCGTTTACTTTTCTACATTGGCTAGAGGTATAGGGGGAGGGTTGAGATCTCATAAACATGTTTAACCCCGCCGCATTTTTGCGCCTGTTCCAAGTCAGTAGCCTCTAGCCTTTGTTAGTCTTGTATTATTTTTAATTTTAGTTTCTTGTGTACAATTTGGAGTTAAGTATGGCGTTCATTATCACTGAACTAGTATATATATTTGTTTAGGGGCCAGCTGAAGGACGCCTCCGGGTGCGGGAATTTCTCGCTGCATTGAGGACCTGTTGGTGACCTTCTGCTGTTGTCTGTTCTATGGTCGGGTTGTTGTCTCTTTGACACATTCCCCATTTCCATTCTCAATTTTATGGTTGCGCATGCAACCTTTCCTAACTAACTTGATACGGAAAATGTAATTATATATAATTTTTTTTGAATATCTAGTACTATGGTCTGTCATTTTAAAACTGTTTTTTTTACTAAGTTTTTGAAACAAGAAATTTTAATGGAAATTAGTTCAAAAGTTCAAAGTGATAAATTAAGTATTCCGTGTAAAAATGTTTTCGAAAATCTAGTGTGTTCATAATTCATTTATGTAATAATCTTATTTAAATAAATTCGGACCTTCCCTTATCTGATCACCAGCATGGCTAAAGGAATTGTTCCCAGAATTATTGTGAGTTGACACGTCCAGGTATTCAAGCGATTTCCTGTCGGGCTTTAAAACTCTTATTACACAATTACATAAAGCAAGTTCGTGCATCACTTCACCTCTGAGGGTATTGAGAAGTGTACACGGCCGATAACTTGTAACTTTCCATTTCGAAACTATCAGGTGAATATACATCTTTGTCTTGCGTGTCCGATAGTGATATGCTAGTCGATCGATCTTTACTAAACCATAGATATAATAGCCATTATATATGTGACTAAACGCATACGCTTGTTTATAAATAACATTTATGGTGTAAAGAATATTTATGAAAATCTAAATAATTCCAAAAAAAGATTTGATGAAATAAAAATATATTTACATATTTTTCAACGTAAATTGGGGAAAATGTAAGTAATTACTCGTTGTCAATAATTATGGACATTTTGAAACGTACAAATATTGATTTAACAAAATGTACGCACTTGTCGATCATTGGATTACACGCCTAGATAGAAGGCTTCGGAACTATTGATAGTCGCAATTTAGAATATATACATGTATATTGAATATACGAGAGAAACATCCAAAACCAATCTGATTTAAATACAGGTCGATATCTAACTTGCTTTGGTTCATCGAAGTTATGCACATAGTAAAATCACAGATTTGTATTTCAATTAGATTATTTTGAACAGTTTAAGAAAGTCGTCGTCATCTCAATGGTTGTGTGTTATGTATAATAATGTAATAATGTGAACATGGTTCTATTATACCGGTAGTACCACATGTCAATTTTCCTGTTCCGACTTGCATGTGATATATATGCCACTGGACGTACACTAATGATCCCCGAAGAGCTTATTTGAAGAAATAAAGAAACTTCACTCCGAATAGACTGATAGTAGATGTATTAACGTCTGGTCAGCTAGAGGGTTGATTAGTTTATTTAGTTAGCTTAAAACGGAGGGGGGACAAACCATTCCTAATATTGCACTTATGCATAAAATATTAAATGAGAGTAATATAAGAGAAAATACAAATACGAAAAGTCGCATATCTGGCAAAAAAAAAAGTCTCACTGGCAACTATAGAATTTCACGTACAATTGTCATTCTTAATCGAAATAACGGACAGTCATTAAAATACATGCATGTACACTTTGATAAAAAGGGGTGCTGCAGTTGCATATTATTCATCATAAATCTATTTCAAGTATATACTTTCCTGTCATTCTTATAAGTTAACGCAGAGACATTTAACTATACATCTCTAGTTAACGACAATCAACCATATAAATATATGAATCTGATGTGACTTACCGTTCATTTCTTTCTTTTTTTTTTCTTCTTTTTTTGTTTTTGTTTGATTTGGGCACTGAGGTACACAAACATTGTAATGTTAGATATACTGTTCCCAGGTTGGGAGGGGGCGGTGGTTGGAGGTGAAGTATATCGAAAGTTACAAAATAAGAACGTTGTATTTATGAATTTACATGAAGAATTCTGATCTTGGGAGTAGGTTTCTTTTTTTTTAAGTTCAGTGATTTAAATTGAGAGAAAAAAATCTAGTCAGAATTTAAATCGTACCGGCAATTTCCACCTAAGACTCCTCTAAAATCATGAATGGTCATGCTTCACAATCATCAGAATTTTCTTTGCATTGGTACATTCTATATCGGTAGTTATTTACCTTGACATTTCCGGGTATAACAGAGCTACTTGTATATTACATGTATGTGGTTAGGTGACGTCCCATGAGGTCTTACGTATACAGGTTCACATTTATAATGGTTTCTGATATAACAAGGTTTTATGACATTCACACTTCTGCATGTTCTGTATACCAAATTCTTATCTTATTTTCAGACCAAACGAGGATGTGAATATTTTCCAGAAAAATATTGAGTATCAAAGTATCAAATTAATTTCGGGATTTTTTTCTTTCTTGGTATTAAATCACAGAAACTTAAAGAATATACTGCTTGTCCGCTTTAGGTGTATTCTTGTCAGTTAAGACTGACATATATGTCTCTGGTATATAGTGGGTTTATGAATGAATGATAAGTCTTGCAAAGGTACAAGATATTATAAAGCACATTGAAAATTGATTCCGCCGGTATGTCTCCATTCAAAAAAAGGAAAGTTGACGTTAGATTGATTCTGTTATTTTTTTAAACAGCGATGGTCAAATAGCTAAAGTATGTATACGTTGTGAGATTTTAAATATTTTAATAAGGGCATTCCCGATTAGGTAAATGTAGATCGCTGTGGACGGACCAAGCTATATTAATCATGTAACCGCGATAATTTTCTCTAAACATTGAAATATTCAAGGTTAATACCCATGATAAACATTTGAAAAACTAAGTACAGTGTTTGGTTTATACGCTCGTTTTTGTGGGCCATTTTTATTTATAAAATTATTTAATTGAAAGTAATTCAGTAAAAATATTTAAACAGAACTTCTATTCACTTCGATTCTATTTTAACAGAATTTCGATGTTACAACAAAATACTCACCTATCTATTTTAAAATTAAGCTTACGCAAAATATAAAAGATATACATGTATATAACGGCGATTCAGGTATTTTGCCACCATATTCCTCCCTAAATAATTAATGTTTTTATCATTCATACGAAATGTTGTTCACACCTGTAACGGTGAACCGTGTTGGCTAAAATTCACTGAGTGAAGATCAAAAGAATGCTAATCTTTTAATTACCTTGAATTTAACCACGCATTCAACAGGTAGTCACTAAGTGTCTCAGTACAATACACATTGTATTTACACAGTACTAGTGGGAAATGTTTGCTAGACTGAAGTAAAAGCCTTCAGGTGAGAATACAAACATGCATTTGTAAAACAATATCAGTTATATATGTTTGTTCAAAATATCCGTCGGAAAAAAATTCATAAAATATATTCTATTGTATGATTTACTTTTATTACTATTATCATATCAGAAATCCTTTAAATATAAATCGTACATTTTAATTTTGAAAGTTGCACGGCTGATCACTTTACTTTCATAATTATTAGTTGGTTAATAGCTACGTCAAAAGTCGTCGATGCGCTTTAAATTGCGTTATTAGATGATTAACGAACAAGACTTACAATGAGATTTATTCACTCCCGGCATGCAAAAAGACTTAAACTACGTCACATAAGTCAGGAAGTTGGAATAAATTAAATTATTAATTCCCAATTTTCTTCTTTATTAGTGTTCATATCCAGATAAAACTTGGTAAATATGTTTTTTATGGTATTATGAACATAATAAGAAGAAAAATAAAAAATCGCGAATTTTCCCTTTAACTGTACGATATAAATGGTTTTTGGACAACGTTACCACGGCGCATATACATGTATACAATATGAATAAAAGGAGAGACGTAGTGTATATGTCAATAAGACAGCAACCCAACAACTACATTGAATCGAAAACAATCACAAAGAGGTCAACATATGGTCTTAAATTAATATGAAACACGTGTTGCCTTTGAAAGAGGACGAAGTCCCGTACGTATTATTTTCGTGATTATTTTTAGTAATCTGATCTATACAAATTAGCATGAAATCGTATGCTATACAACAAGGCCGTCTACGTCGACAGCGTGAATGCGCAAGTACAACTGTTGTAAAAAAGTTAAAGGTTAAAGTTAAAGGTTTTGGATTCACTCTTTATTAATTTTTATATTGATTTTCCTACTGTTCTTGGGACTTATAGTCCTCTATAAACTAAACAAGCGCCTACCCCAGATGGAATCGATGTCAAGACAATGTGTGAAAGAATTCAACAGAAACCATCAAAGATATGCCAGCAACACCGATTCCTTAATAAATAAAACATAAGTTGCTTTTTTTAAAAAAAAAAGACAATACGTGAACCTTAGAACTTTTTTATTCTAATTATTAATTCAACTGAATAAGAAATTATATATCAGTGTTATCTTGGCCATGTGTGTGGAGGATAATATTTTCTTTTTATAGTAAATCATTAAAATTTTGGCATGTTGAGAGAAGTGTTAAATATAAAGCAAGGAGAGAAAAAAAAAAAAAGATTCCCAGACGTATAATTTCTTAAAGAATAATAATAATTCAAAACATGGAGGACACATGTACCTTCTTCCAAAAATTCATAAAATTAATGTAGAAATAAGTAATGAGGCATTGCGAACTGGTCAGCTAGCAGGACACATTAATGTTCGTTACCGACCAATCATTAATAAGTGTAACTCTCCCGCGAGAGATACTTACTTGATTTAATTTTAAATATAAAAAAGAAGATGTGGTATGATTGCCAATGAGACAACTCTCCACAAGAGACCAAATGACACAGAAATTAACAACTATAGGTCACCGTACGGCCTTCAACAATGAGAAAAGCCCATACCGCATAGTCAGCTATAAAAGGCCCCGAAATGACAAATGTAAAACAATTCAAACGAGAAAACTAACGGCCTAATTTATGTACAAAAAATGAACGAAAAACAAATATGTAACACATCAACAAAAAACAACCACTGAAATACAGGCTCCTGACTTAGGATAGGCACATACATACAGAATGTGGCGGGGTTAAACATGTTAGCGGGATCCCAACCCCCCCCCCCCCCCCTAACCTGTGACAGTGGTGTAACAGTACAACATAAGAACGGACTATAAAAATCAGTTGAAAAAGGCTTAACTCATCAGATGGATACAAACAGAAATATTACAGAGTGGACGTGGCCGGGTACTTGTATATCCCAACAACAAATAGACACTAAGTACAGATCTGAGAGTACTCGCAGTTACTGACAGCTAGTTAAAAGGCCACTAACAACTAATTAAAAAAATCATGCATCTAAGACTAAATTATCAATTAGTACACATCCAACATCCAATAATTGAAGAGGCTTAACTTTTACATTCAAGATACAAAAAATTTCATTAATAAAATAGAGTCACACGAGGTAAAAAAAGTATGCATTCTTATTGCCTATGATGAACGTCAATGTACACAAATATGATCATTGATAATTTAGAAGAAACTGTTATCAACGCATTAAAATTTATTGACACACAGGAGAATATACTTTAAAGATTCACAACAAAATAGATTTAACTGCATTTGTTAAATTAATTCTTAGAAACAATGAATTTGAGTTTAACGGACTGTTATACAAACACATTATAGGAGCGGCCATTGTCACCAACATGCACAGATCTGCATATGTCTGCCCTATTCATTAAAATCTTAGATAAGTTCCAATGGAGAGAAAACATCAAATTACACTGTCAATAGGGATGACGGTTTTATGGTCTTCACAGGCAAATTAGAGCAAGTTGAAGATTTCTTTAACCTTGCAAACGAAATCTACTTAAGTTCTGATATGAGGTGTCGACATCTAGTATGGCCTATTTAGAGGGTGGTAAAGGGTAATTTTCGTGCAACGTTTTCGGCCTTTTTATTTCACGTGTTTCCGTGTTTCGACGTTTTATTTCTCGTTTTCTCGTGTTTGATTCGATGTACGTGCTTCGTGTTTTCCCATAATTATTTTCCGTGTTTCGTGTTGGTACTCGTATTTTCTCGTGCTTGTCCCGCATTTGATTAAAAAGTAAACCGGGACTAATTCAAAGTCAGGCCAAATATTGTTTTAAATTATAAACTAATTAACTGGTCCCAAGATATTTATTAATAGCCTATTGTATTACTATGATAAATCGGATGCAACTAACGGACGCTAAAAGGTGACCACATGCAGGGTCGCCATGTCAATTTATAATGACTGCATGATCTCCAAGAACGGCTAAGTAATAACGTTTGGTACTTTTTCCCTTAATATTTACGATTTTATTCCTTGGCTTCGTTTTTCCAGAGTGGTTTTTTTCCGTGCAACGTTTTTGCGATTTGTTATTTCACGTGTTTCCGTGTTCAGACCCTCCCTTTTACCACCCTCTATTTAGATACCGAAGTGTACAAAAGTGAACGATTCCATAATAATGAAATTTTTGATGTTAAGTCACATATATTAAAAACACAGAAACGTATCAATATTTACCAATCACAAGTGCACATCCAAAACACACATGAATTTAAGAGCATTACAGTGTGTGAATAATATAAGAAATTTCTACTTCTACCACTAAGTGACCACCGTCATTTGGTTGACTATCCTGTCACTGTTTGGTGTGCGCTTGCATACTTAACAAGTCCAAAAATAATTTTAACAGAAAGGAAATAATTTGTGCTGTACATAACATTTATACATGGTGCAAATAAAAACATGGGCCTTGAAATTTAATGTGCATGCAGTAGTCTCTTGAACGAGTCAAGACTTTCTGCAGCGGTCACTGAAATAATAGTGACATCAATGAATTAAATAAACATTTAATTAACTTACATGATAACTTAATTGATAGAGAATACTGTAAAAAGGAAACAGTAAAAGTGGTAAAAATGTATATTAAAGAACAGTCTTTATTTTACTTGTTTTATTTTCATTTGAAACAGATTTTTTTTATCTGATTTGTCAAAATGACAAGTGTGCATAATGATTTTATTGTTACAAATCAAATTCCAAAGCCCACTATAACTCATTATGAAGAAACCACAGCACTATTTTAAAATATCTCTCTGTGAATATCTAGACACAGATGTTTGATACCATAGGTCGTTATAATTAAATCTTGACCATGTAACTTTCACTTGTTTATCAAAGGGTACAACTGTCAACTATGCTCAAGTCAGGAATCCCTTGCAATGCATAAAATGTAGCTTTACAATAAATATACATGTTTGAAAAAGGATCTATAGATTGTTTATTATCATATATCAGATAAGTGAATTAGCGATCTTCGAAAATTCTTTATTGCCATGTTTTAAATATCTTAGATACACCGTATGGAGGTGCTCTTAATTGCAGGAAGCTAAAACAGATAAGACGAATAGGTGTTCCGAATGAACAATAATTTAGCTTCCGAATATTCCTCCATAGACTATATTTCTAACTAATAAATATGCGTGAACCCGCAGGGGTTCACGCAATAAGCCAAAACAATGACAACCACATCACCACTTAGTTTTGTGAATAATCTGCCCTGTCCTGTACGTTTTATCCCCCTTCAATGGAATTCAGAAGTTAAAAACTCCGTAATTTAAAAGGCTTTTCAACAATATTGGTTCGACAGAGATAAAAAATAGCCACAAGATAACAACGTTAAATAACATCACATCAATGAACGCTCGCAGTTACTGAAAGTTTTTTTCTATAATAAAAGGAAATTGATGTTTCGAAATTATGGTCTCACAGTCTCATGCAGATTATTCTTCTTATGCATAACCTCTCGTTTAATATGTATATGCCATTTTGCAAATGGAAGAAATATCCTTCAAACAGTAGAACAAAGATATTTCATGTTTATTTATTATCATTATATATTTTCTTTTGTAGTAATATTCTTTGGTATAAAGTGCATTGTACTTTTAAACCTTAGTATTAAACAGACTGTTTTGTTTGGTCTTAATACAACGTTTAAGCAGGTTTCGTAGAAATTAATTAGCATGCATGAAATCGATACATGCTGATAACTTAAAGTATCAAACATGTTGATTATGCAACAAAGATGCACATTCAGTACAAACGAATTAAAATAAAATCGTAGTCTCTAATCTAATAGCAGAGTCAATGATACATTCGAGTGGTTTAAAACAAATACGCTTAAATAGTATAGTATATTTGGTTTATTTTTTGCTTGTCGGTTTTCTATTTTATAACTTTATCTTTACCGGTGCTGTATTAAAAATACCCCTCAGCATCATTCGTCAATATACGGTACTTAGAGACCAATTTTGCAGCTAAATTTTCATACCATACCCAACTTTCAATATATATTTTCTGTGACAATCAAAATTCTGTTTCCCTTATGTGTCCCATCCCACCCAGTTTTCATTACATTTTCAATCACCCGTTTCATGATAGACGCCTAATATTCTTGATTGAGAACAATAAAGCATGCAGAATTGGCTTACTATAAATTTAAATTTACGAAAGCAGAATATATCATATCCTCAGAGATCAAATCAAAGACAAAATGCCCCTGAACAAGAGTGTTGAAAAATAAACCATCAGTATATTTTCTGAGATGAAGCTGTAAATTAGAATTTAAAATTATTTACCGTGCAGGTGAGCTTACATTCGGATAGAAGTGAATCTGTTGTTGCATTTTTTTCAACAGTTTTATAATTGAACAACTAATTTATCCTTAACTGGTACTTGATACAGAAACTTGATGATACAATTTTCCCTACTGGCATTTTTTTGGCATACTATATATTGTAATTATTAGATCATTCTTGCTTCAGAAAGTGAACGAGGAGGAAATGAGAATACAACCATACTGCAGGGAACGAACGATGGATTAATTAACAAAAGGTCATGTATCTCTTTCAATCAGTGTTGCTCTAGAATTTTATGCAATATCATAGTACTTTTGGATTTAAAGGTGCTGAGGAATTTATACAATTACAGCTTTCAAATTTTGTTACTCTAGTTTTAATGCAGAGGACGGCTTCAAACAGTAGGAAATGTAACATCGGTATTTTAATTTAATTTATAACCACTCATCGTCTGGGTCGTTAAAACTGCTAGTGTATGTATCTCCCCAGCGCTTCAACACAGACATTCATTTGTGATAACGTACATTTTCATTGATTTTTAGTGATACTTTTTGTAATTTGTAAACAGGAATTATTTAACCCTCCGAAGCTCTTGCGTTCCGTACTGGTGTTTGGTTGGATTCTAGTTGCTCAGTCTTTAGTTTTTTATGTGATGTATTGTGGACTGTTGATTGTATTTTTATCATTTTTCTTTTTGACCATGGTGTTGTTTGTATTTCTTGGACTATTGGTTTTTGGTTGCCCCATGGTATCTTTTTACATAACTTAAGTTCCAACTGCATACGGCAAAGTTACTGTTATACGACTTTTTTCGATATTTTCGGTCCCCTTTTTGTTTGATAGCTTCCAATATATTCGTTAGTCTTTTGCTTAACATTTCATTTAGTCATGAGCGTTCCTGATGACACTTAATGCAGGAAAACGCGCCAAATGCATGTCTCTTTTGTTTCACTTTAATCAAAAGTCTTTTCACATTGGATATACTAAGAATTAGCTTCAAATACCTAAAAGACAATCTTACCTGCATTGTGTTCCAATACCTTACACCTTAATTGTATACGTCACTGGTTCTGTACTGGACATCTGGACAATTCACATTATACAGTGGACTGTGAACACAAAGAAACAAAAAGAACAATCAATTACAATGTGTATTAAAGGTACACGTGAAATAGATTTTAAATTAAAAAAAAAGACCATGTCTAAAATTAACCTTTGTTATACGAATGGTTATATAGACACTATTGATAAAATACCTGTTAGTTTAAAAATATGTGTAAATGAACCTATTAAATGGAGATATTAAAGTCAATATAGAAGAAAGTTAATTATATACTTATATCATCTCAATATATTTTCATTTTGTCTTTTTGTAGAATAATACAAAATTAAAGATGAGCAATGCAAACAACACACACGATGGTCAAATAAAAAAAGATCTGTTTTAAATACGAACCCCTTTACATCAAACTCAAGGGAAGAAATTTTGTTTTGAGAGGGTGGGAAGGGGAACCAAATAACACCCTGCCATGGTATCTCCCCGATTATCAAGAAAATAACATCCGCTGTAGTATATTACCAGGCCGGTGATGTACTGGTCACCAAAGGACGTTGGACACTCAGCAAAACCCACACCGTATAGTAAGCTATCAAAGTCTCCGGAATATATAACTATGGTCAAATTGCAACTCTCATTCTTAATTTCCGTCCTTCATGCTGATCGACATACCTTGCAGACCTACCTTTTTATTGCTCTCGTCCTGAGTATGTTTAACTCCTACGCTGGTGGGTACATCAAGGTCCGTTTAGTCAATATTCGACACTGTGAATGAACTGAATGAAGTACATAACGTTTTCAATATATTCCGATTTACTTACAAACAATCCTGGGGAGGCTATCTTTCATTTAAACTTAATTATATGAAAAGACAACTATGTGTTCTTGTAAGATATTTACTATTATTGTCCAATCTTATAAGATTTAAACGGATAAGTGTCATCGAGCCAAACTTCATAAAATAGCGATCATTGTTTCTTTCAAGTTGGCGAGTGTTAAAACACTATTATTCGCACCTTTTATTGCCATCGATTAAGTTGTAAACCGATAAACTCAGTAATCAAATCTGGTTCTTAAAAATAAAGAAACAATTCAAGATTTAAAGCAATAAAAATACAGATGATTCCATTCATTTTGAAACTCACTGTTAAAAATTATACATTCTGAGCAAAATGTTCAATTCGTAAATCAAATGTAAAAATAAGATGGTATATGATTGTCAAAAAGTGAAGTATCCACTGGAGATCCAAGGACAAGGATTTGAACAACTACTGGTCACCGTAGGGTGAACAAAACCCACACCTTATAGTAATCTATAAAAGTCTCCGGGATATATACTTATATCATCTCAATATATTTTCATTTTGTCTTTTTGCAGAATAATACAAAATTAAAGATGAGCAATGCAATCAACACACACGATGGTCAAATAAAAAAAATCTGGTCTAAATACGAACCCCTTCACATCAAACTCAAGGGCAGAAATTATTTTTTTGAGAGGGGGGAAGGAGGACACCAGATAAAAAAAAAACCCTGCCATGGTATCCCCCCGATTATCAAGAAAATAACATTCGCTGTAGTACATAATATACAACTGAGTCTGCAACTTACAGATGGCAGGTATACATAAGCAGCTACGTCCATTATGAATAAGGAATCAATGTTAGATATAATTTTTTGTGGAGTTTCAAATTTACTTCATACAACTGTTAATAAATATCTATTTTGTTATTACTTAGGGACTTTCAACCACAGTTTATTAAATGATATTTTTTGTTCTGTTTTATAGTTGTGTAAATCATATTAGTGTTATTATTTAAGAATGTATGTAGAAATTCCCACGTTCCTTCCTGATATCACAGTTTTATATATCTTCGTAACATTATATTTGTTGGTTGGTATATGGTACGATTATGCACAATTCAATAAGTATACTTAGTATTGACTTTGTTATTTTAGAATATACATGTACCTTAAAGTTTAGTATGTTGTTTTCTATCTTTACCAATGTTTGGCACGCTTTTAGAACATGAATACTCAGTTTGAACTTCCTTTGTCTGGGACATACATTTGTAGTTTTGAATGATTAAATTAGGAGAAATTAGTTTGAATGAAATAACGAAAACAATAATGATAATTTGCTGAGGAAATCAATGTTCTTTCATCTTAAGATTGTCTTCAACGTAACCAAATTTATCCCATTGACACGCAATACAAAATTTAATAATAATGATCATGTAGGATTCCCATTATCCAGATTATCTTCAAATAAGTCGCTTATTTTTCAAATTGAATAAGAACTTAACTGTGAAATGATGTAACGTTCTGTATGTTCTGAAGGTTAATTGATCGTTTTTATGTAAATTTCGTTTACTTTTCAAATCTGTAACCTACAAATTCAATAATGATTTTCTGCCAGAAGGGAATTGTCTCCTGAAAATGTGAAATTATCAATGATTTACTGACGAATTTATCCTCGATGAAATAAATGACTCTGGGTCAATTCATTTCCGGATCGAGACCCTTAAATCAGTAAAAATCCCAAGTCACTACAGCCCCATCAAACTGTTGACTCAGAGAAAAATATCATTTTAGAAAAATAATCAAAACACCAATTCTCCTGTTGTAAACTCGTCAAATCAATCACCAAAGATATAGAAAAATAGCAAAACATCATATTTGTTCAAGTGCGACATATTGGCACATACTTTAAAATTGAACTGCTACAAAATTGCATGGTTAACAACAGAGTAAGTAGTTTAAATAGTTCAAACATAATTGATTTACATAATACAAATTTCTCACGAAATACTGAGAAAAGATTTTATAAACATCTACATCCGCTGCTTTGACAAGGAAGCTTTATAGTAATATTTTCGCAAAAAAAAAATGACTTACATTTCTTTAAGTGGCACTGAATTATTTTTCTTCTTAAAATCCGTACTCTAATATACACATAAAGCAAATCCCTTTATCAGTATTCAGTATTATATATATATATGAGTGCCATTTCGGGAGAAAAACGGTAAATTAATGTTTAAACGAAGCACCTCTGAAATATTAAAATCACTGTATTACTTCAGTTATATATACCCTGGTATTAATCATGAAAAAGAAGTTCTTGTAACAAAAACAACATAATAATGATATCATACAGGGAAGAAGAAAAGATTAACTTCCAGACGTATTTTGCTTTTGCTTTTTTTTTTTTTTTGGAATACAAACAAAAACAACAACAACAAAAAACAAGAGGAAGCACATTGTTTACAACTGACAAATATCATGTTTTCTCTCCGGTAAACATGTAACTTACTTGCTCACAAACTAACAGAAGAAAATCAACACTTAACAAATAAATATAGCATGACCAACACAGTTTGACAGCTGATTTTCTTTATAAACTCTATGACACGAAGTAGTTTATCTTAACAGCTGATACAAATTAATTGTTTATCCTTCATGTTTCAATTACCACCTCAAATATTATACACAAATTCCTATTGTTGAAAAGATTTTTGTGTTGAAACGCAAGGAATGTTTATTTTATATATATCTTCAAAACTAGTCGTACATTGAACTGCGCCATGATGTACTATGGGGGAAAAAAACCCTTTTCTATTGTAATGAGACTAGAGGCACTTTTGCTGGTTATCTACTATTTCCAAAATATACCCTCATAATTAATTTGGCTGACTCTACAGAATAATCCAAAATAAACAATATAAAAATAAGAACATGTGGTATGATTGCAAATGAGACAACTCCCCAGCAGAGACCAAATGACGTAGAAGGTAAGAAACTATAATTCACCGTACGGCCTTTATAATCAACAAGCGAAGCCCACATCGCATAGTAAGTTGTAAAAGGCCCCAAAATGACAAATGTCAAACAATTCAAACAAGTAAACCAACGACCTGATTTATGTACAAAACAATGAATGAAAAACAAATATGGCAAACAGCAAAAAACGACAAACACTGAATTACAGGCTCTTGACATGGGACAGGCACACACAGAATGTGGCGGGGCTAAACATGTTTGCGGGGCGCCAACCCTCACCCTAACCTGGGACAGTGGTGTAACAGCACAACATAAGAACAAACTATAAAAGATCAGTGAAAAGGACTTAACTCATCATATCGATACAAAGCACAAAAACAACTAACAAAAGACACAAGGTACAGATCTGAGAGTACTTGCAGTTACTGGAAGCTAGATCAAAGCCAATAACAACTAATAAGAACATCATGTACATTTTGTACCTAAGACTAAAGTATATTCTGACAAATGTCAGGATACACAAGCTGCATTATTAAATATGAAAAAAGAAATCAATTTTGTCGCATTATGGTGCAATATATTGATTCTTTGTTACGAGTATATATCTCTCATTGATTCGATACTCCATGTCTTGTAGCTTGCAGTTTGCTGCTTACAAGGAAACTACTTAAGAGGTAAAGATAAAGTCTTCCATTTATATTCTTACGGATGCAAACATGATTTGGTTGGCCGTTACATAATATCTGTTGAACTGAGAATTACGGATATGTTCCATTTGTCATAACTACAGTCACATACTCTTTTCGTCATGATGAAGAAAGCAAAAGTAATTTTAATGATTCATAATTGCACGAATCAACATAACATCAATAAGTTTACTTACATGTACATACACATGATAATTCAATTAAGTTTTGATTCCGTATATGCGGCCGATAATAGTTGATCAAGATGTACTCGATGAAAGCGAATCAAGATGTACTCGATGAAAGCGACCGATAATAGTCGATCAAGGTGAACTGGACGATACGCGACCGATAATTATAGTCGATCAAGGTATACTTGATCAAGCAGGCGATCAAAATGACTCGATCAATGTGCACTTGATGAAGGTATAAACTAACAATCTGGTCACCGACGGACATAAACAATGACGTAAGGATAATTATGAACGGACTACCAATAAATTAAAAATTACATTTTTAAAATGTCATTGTGAAAATAAAAAATCAATGTTCACCGGTTTCCCCTTCTCTTTGTTGAACGTTTTGTTACTTTACATGAGGTTTTTTGGTCGTACTAATTCATCTCTAAGTTAATACTTTACATTAATATTTTTATGGATGTATGGAAGTTGATGAATTATCAGTTTTGTTTCCACATCATTTCTTTTTGATATTATTTTTAGTTTTAACGGACCGACTAACGCAACTTCTGAAGGGAATCTTTCAAATGCATTTATTGTAGCCTTGATTAAAATTCTCATTAGAATTGTTCCTACCTTCTGTTAATATTCTTCAAGTTTCACGATTATTGACCAGACCTGCTATGACCAAACAAAATATTCCATAACGCATCCATAAAAGAATACAGCCATAATCCATTTAATAACTTATTGTGTTCAAAGTCATGACATTGACACTGCAAAATGAATAGTTTGTCCTCAGAGCAAATACAAATACATTTATTAATTGTGTTGTGTTTCATGCTGAGTTTAGACATTAATATTACAAAATGATTGTAAAGCTACTACTCTCAAAGGCAGCATTTAGTAATGAATATTTCAATAACCATGCAACTTGAACAGTGTTAATTGTATACGTTTATATATATCCATGTGTGCAGTGTCATTCATATTGCAGACTAATTGCATCTACGGAAAGTGAAAACCGAGAAAAGGTTGATTGGTGTATGTACCCTGATAAAATGGTTGATTTGTGATCCTACAATGAGAACTAATCAACCGTCCAATCGTTTCGCAAAGAACACTTATCGTTCATTTTATCGGATGCGTATTCACCGATCAATCATTTTCTGTGCATTGAACACTGGCCAATGAAATTGCTTGTGACTTGAACACAAGCATAAGCAACATCTTTGATCTTTTACTGAAATAATACCAGCTAATGGAGTGGCAACTATAACATGTATGCTTGGTAATACCTGTTCTGTTACACATTGTACAATTATTTGCCGTCCATGCTGTGTAAGCAAACCTTAAAATATTGTTTTTTAAAATGGCAACAAATAAATAAAAACAAATATATCAACTTGTCTTTAAATGATTACCGGGTACGTATGCAAATTAAAGAGGACAGCAAATTAAACAATACATCAAATATGTAGGTTGTCCAAAGTGGGTGGATCGGGGGGGGAGGGGGGTCAGACTGTCATTAGAAAAGGAGGCTTTGGATAGAGGCAGAAATTTAAACATCTTGTCCTACGAATCCCTCACAAAGTTTTTGCAAAGGTTTATTGACTGACAGAGAGCTTCGGATTTAACGTTAAAAATTCCGAACGGATGTAGTAGATGCTTTTTTATACACAGCACCTCCTTCCTTTTTCTTTTTGCATATGTCTTACTGCCAGACGGACAGCACGAAACAAATAGAAAAGTTTGTATAGTTAAGAATAACGGTAGCCAGTTAAGTGACAATGGAATCAGATTGATAAACCTACAACTTAAACTGAGGTAACAACAAAGTTATTTGGATTAGAATAGATTCGTCTATAAATAATACATAGCTGAGAGGGTGATATTGTCGATTGTTACCCCGAGAAAAAACCATTACCAACCAGTGCGAAAATATAGTAGATCTGTATTATCACCTTCTTAGAAGTGTTTTATTCAATTTATTCTATTGAATATTTTGTAATTATTGTCTTTTGAATAATGGATTTTAACGAGTTTTATTAGTTGTTAATAGTAGAATATGGTAAATGTTAATCCAGTATCAATGATGAGTTTATTTACCTACTGAGCCTTGTGTTGGAATAGAATGGCACCCTCGTATCACAACCTATTTCCGGCTATAGAATAGGATATATGTTCCGGATTGGCATTATAAAGTATTATTTTTGCTATAGTGACAACAGATTTTGCGATCGTATACAGCAGATTTTGATCTTCGATTTCTATACCGATAGCCGGGTACTAGGGTGTGCGTATTAACTAATAAAAACCAACATTATAACATGAGGTATGATAAATATTTTATTGTCTAATCAAGGGCCCATAAGAGTCATACACCATAGCTAACAGTAATGAATATATAGTACTCCATTAACATGTATAAAAACAAATACAGTAAACGATTAAAATGATAAACATAAACAGAAAGAATATGATATTTTTCTATAGCAGATTCAACAGTGACCATACGACCATACGAGTACTGCATTATAAAAAAAATCATTACAAAAATACTGAACTCCAACTAATTAATGCCCAGTCCTTCTAGAGGTTGTCAATCGGATACCAATGGTAGATACTAGACAGCTCAGATCAGCGACAATACCATCATAATAAGGAAGTAAATATATGTATCATAACTTGCATGTGTTTATAATCTAGACGGAAACACACATTACACAATCAAGTTAGACCTCTTCGTATCTGAACTGCAAATACAAGACCAGAATGACTGTGCATGAGAATGAAACTGTGATTTTATTGTTTCATTTTTGGAAATAAACTGAGCAATACACGAAAGAAAAGGATAACTTCACAGTCTTTTTATCAAATTAATATGTAGCGCTCTCATAGATTTGTAGAATGTGCACCACTTTTACAGTTTAACACAAATAAATTGGTTCAGTCAAGTGCATGTTTGGTACAATAGAACGTTTAATGAATATCATCTTCTAATTTGTTTAATGCGCACGTCGAATAGATACCAGTATGGATCTGGGTGGGCATAACTAGGTACCTATCCTGTTCTGTCTTAAGTATGTGTTCCGAAAAAAGAAATACTTTTTTTTTATGCTACGAAATACTTTATATACCATGTATTTCTGAAAAATAAATTTGTTTTTAATAGGATATATGTTTTCTAAATTGCCCTGTAGCATTCAAATATTTTTTTCTTACTCTCTTTTGGTCACATGTTCAATCGCAATTTTCTTAAAACCATAGCTTCCAATACTACTTTTATGTTGGGAAATATTAGGCATTTTATCATCAGCCTCGTGCCTTTACGACTGTCTGATGTTGATCATTCTTTTTGAACAGATATAGGTATCATTCAGCAGTGGAATGGATGTTCATAACTTTTATAGTCTGTCACTAAATTTTGATATGCATTTTTGTTTATCTTTGTTGACATAGTTGTTCGTTTATTATAGTGATTAAGATACAACACAATGTTGACTGTTGTACCCCAATTTTTGACATTTTTACCTATTTTGACTGTTTGTTTTGCTCAAACATTTTTGTCGATATAATGGAATTCTATGCGATAGTCATACAAGCAAAAGGTTTAGCTAGCTATAAAACCAGGTTTAATCCACCATTTTCTACATAAGGAAATGACGGTACCAAGTCAGGAATATGATAGTTGTTTTCCATTCGTTTGATTTGTTTGAGCTTTTGATTTTTCCATTTGATAAGGGAATTTCCGTTTTGAATTTTCCTTGGAGTTCGGTATTTTTGTTATTTTACTGTTTAGCAATATTGAAATGTATAATAGATGAAACTTTCCAATCTCTAATAAAACTGCTATAATTCTAGACTTTTAATATGTTCTTTGAATATGCTTTCACAGTTTTATGTGCATTTTTTTGAAATCAGGTTACCAAAAGAAATAAATCCATATCAATTCGCGCTGCAAATGGATTGAAAGTACTCCAGACCTCACAACCATAAACAAATATAGTTTGATAGTTTGATCATACACATGTACGCTTGTCTTAACACTTGGATTATGGGCAAATAAGTGTTTACACAACTTATTATAGCATTTAAGTGATTTTTGAAACAATTCCTTTTGACACAAAGAAAAGGTAACAGTAGCACTAAAGTTTAAAACAAATTATCTATAGGTATGAACACAATTTGATAAACATATTAAACAATTAAAAAAAATATTGTTATCAATTTAAGTTTACGATGCACTTTAAGCCATGATGACAACAATGTTTTTATGGCATATGTTAATGGATTTCAAAAACAATCCTTGAAAGAGTACATAAAATAGGCAATGAACATTTATTCAAAACATTTTATAATCAAATGGGTTTTTAATTCAGAAGAAGAGGAGTGAAATTAATGCACGTGTTTAACAATGGTTTGTTCTCCAAGATGATGAATAGGTTGTAAAAAATTTGGTGAACGCGTGACATTTAAGTATGAAAGAAAGTAGATGTGTGGTAATCTTAACATAAGCAAAACATAAACACACGTTTTAAAAATGTTTTGGATTCGTTTCGAAATTTGGTATCCATAAAAGCATAGATAAAGGGGTTCACAATGTTGTTGGTTATAAACATATCCGATACAAACAACACACCTGATCTTTTCGCTGTTGACATTTCCCCCCAAAACTTCTTGTTTATTCCTTCAATAATAAGTACTGTTACCTTTGATATATAACAAAGTAAAAATATCGAGGTTATGACGAGAAACATTATAGTTATATTATGGGTAATTCGACGATTAATTTTCTGTCTTCTTTGGGATCCACTCTGCTTGGCAATGTCCCCCGTCGAGGTTTTCATATCATGCTTTGCATCACAATATTTTGGACCATCGATAACGGTTGAAGGTAGTTGACGTTTTTCAGGTCTGATTAATTGTAAATCTCCACTAAGAGACGTAGCACTGATATCGCTCGAAATTGTCTTTCCTTCTAAGTCTACATCGTTTTGCGTATGTTTGCCCTTATGTCCATTTACTTTTAGCTGATGAAATATTGTGTACGCGATTCTAGAGTATAAAATGATAAGTGTGGATGTTACACCAATAGCAAACGTCCCCAATACAATGGAGTATACAATCCGGACTATTGTTTTACCATCTTTAACTCCTCCACAGTGCATTCCTATTACACCATAATCAGAGCTGTAAAAGGGATTCGTATCAAACACAAACGGTATAGGCAGTGCAATAAAAAATGAACACAAATTTGCGAGACACAATAAAACTCTTTTTAACGAACGTTGCATAGGGGATTTTAGAGGATGACACACTTTCAAATATCGCTGAATTGCTATAATAAGCAGAATAAATATTGGAACGAAAGTAGTAAATCCAGCAAAAAACTCTGCAATCTTGCAGGCTATACTGTTTGAAAAAGTTACTTGATTTAGACACTCATAAATTGCAAAAGATCCAAGATATACAGCTGCTAGCATGTCAAAAACAGCTAAAATTGGTATGAAATATCTTTCATCTGATAGGTCCTTCATACGAAGTGCATACACGATCAAAACAAGACTGTTTCCAAATATTCCAGTCATGATATACATAGAAAGTAAGACAATGTTTGCTATAAGACTTTTCACTATTTCATCATTCCATTCCAAAGCCGTGATGTTCATATTGATACAGAGGAATTTATTCAGTCGTCAAAACCCCAACAATCTGCTTGAAATGTTTAATACATATATTTAAAAATATGTCTTTTTTTTAGTCCTTTTATACTGTGGTAGTTAAAAAATAGAAGTTGTACAAAGTATTTGTTTCATTTCATATAAAAGACAGTTAAGGAAATATTTGTGTTCAAGGTGGGTAAAAGCTAATCTTACTTTACTATCACCTTTCTTTTTTTTGTGTGAACTCGATTTAATGTTAAAATTAGAATATTTGAATGTACGACTAGCTGACGCTATTGTCGTCGTCTGAAAATGAAGGTCATGTTTGGTATAACATTACAGGAGGTGATGACGTTAACCGAAATAATTCTATGCTCGCTTATTTGATTTAAGTTTTCATATCCTATATATTTATATGACATTCTTATACTAACTCACAGTCAGATTATGTCTTTATGACATTATTACTCCTATCTATCTAAGTAAGTGTTCTATTCATGGGTGTGTTAATTACTTCTTTCTTATTCGTTGCAAATTCGTTTTATATTCAAGCGTCCTCTTCTCTCCAAAAGACAAATTAACATAAAAGTACAACGTTGTCATTTGACGGGTATATTGTAATTTATAATATCACAATGGAGGATACGCGAAGGTGAACTAGATTAGAAATATTAAGCATAGATCACGATGACATTCCCATGGGGAATTCTTGTTAGTCTTATTACCCATTGACCCCATTCAAATTACGAACCATATCATATGCAAATTTACTGGTCTGAAACAAATATGGATTGGTTGTAGTAACGTGTTTTAAAAAAAATGTTGTTCCGAAAAAGGTTGTCTAAAATCTTCTACAAGAAGAATGTTTTTCATATCATTTAAATATAGAAGATGTGTTCAAATACAGGGGCGGATCCAGCCATTTTTAAAAAAGGGGGGGGGGGGATTCCAACCCAGGAGAAAGGGGGTTCCAAATATATGTCCCCATTCAAATGCATTGATCGTCAAAAAATGGGGGACCCCCCCTCTGGATCCACCACTGAAATGATTAAATTTCATACAAAAGGGAAAGTGCAGCAGAATATTTGGAATAGGACCCAAGTTAACAGGACACGTGTCCGGTACATTCGAATGAGGTCCATAAATTTATCTGTTATCTTTCGACAGTGACATTGTATCTAGTTGAAAAATTGTAAAGGTGCTTTAATTTGAAGTCTTTAAAAGATTTTTCTTCCATCTTTTAACTTTCATGAATTTTATGTGAATCAGAAAACAATCTGAGTAAATTGCCTAATTTTAATAATACTTTTATCCAAAAAGTGAGTAAATTTATCCTATATAGATATAAGAAGATGTGGTATGGATGTCAATGAGACAACTCTCCATCCAAGTCAAAATTTATAAAAGTAAACCATTATAGGTCACAGTACGGGCTTCAACACGGAGCCTTGGCTCACACCGAACAGTAAGCTACAAAGGGCCCCAAAAATTACTAGTGTAAAACCATTCAAAGAGGAAAACCAACGGTCTAATCTATATAAAAAACGAGAAACGAGAAACACTTATGAACCACATCAACAAACGACAACTACTGAACATCAGTTCCTGACTTAGGACAGGTGCAATACTTTTTTTTTAGTGTCTGTGTGTGTGTAAGAAAGAGACACGGACAATTAAGATATTTATACCGATCGATATTTCTTAACTTTATTTAATTTTACACACATAATATGCATATTTTGTTGATCATGTTAATAAATTTCCTGCAGTTTTTAGATATTTATACTGGCGATGATATTGAAGCAGATGGTCGAAAGTGTTCCAACTCTTTTCATATCAACTGAGTTGGGTAAAAATTCAGGTTCTTTTATTATGTTTTAAAATATTGACGTTATACTAAAAAGCAATACTTTTCAGACGAGAAGAATAAATAATACAGACATGAAAAACCTGTTGAATAATGTGGAGATTAAGTAGTATGTAACAAAACAAATGTATTTCTAAATTAGCGACACAAAATTAAGAGAGGATAAATTTCGACTTAGGTTGCAGTTGTCCTCTTCAGTCAAAAAATGAAACCATTCACTATATATATATTATGTTACAGGCATTTTCTAAATTTAGGCATTATATAAAATGACTAAAAATACCTAGTTATTTTGTAAAATGACTGAAATTTTGAAACAAAATTCAGCAAATTGCCTGTTAATTTTCAGGTAATTTGTAGAAAAAGGATATCATTGAAATGCATGTGGATAAAAGTGGAAAAATAAAATTGAGAATGGAAATGGGGAATGTGTCAAAGAGACAACAACCCGACCAAAGAGCAGAAAACAGCCGACGGCCACCAATGGGTCTTCAACACAGCGAGAAAATCCCTCACCCGGAAGCGGGCTTCAGCTGGCCCCTAAACAAACATGTGTACTAGTTCAATGAAAATGGACGTCACACTAAACTCCAAAACATAAATGAACTGAAATTTAAAAAAAACACAAGACTAACAAAGGCCAGAGGCTCCTGACTTGGGACATGCGCAAACATGCGGCGGGGTTAAATATGTTTTGTGAGATCTCAACCCCCCCCCCCCCCCCTATACCTCTAGTTAATGTAGAATAAACAAACACACATCAATATGCGCGGTAAAACTCAGTTTAAAAGAAGTCTGAGTCCGATGTCAGAATAGGTAACAAAAGAAAACACAGCATCTTGCAAAGAAAATAACAAATGGTTCGGTAAAATTAATTAATTCTTCAAAAACCACCTGGGAAAGTTTTTAGTAACGTTAAGTATGTACTCATTCTGTATGTCGGATAGTAATTTTATGATATTGTCAAAAAGGCAGAAGGAGTTATCCTTTCAATAGAACAGAATTAACAAACGAATTTTTAGAAAATGTAGATTCAAATCAGAAGTGAAGCATATGAAGCAAGGAAAAAGAAGTTTGTTTTTAATTTACTGATTGCTGTTTGTTTGCATTAAGTAGACAAAAACAAATTGGTTATAATTCAAATAGGTTATTTCTATTGACAGGGTAAGCGTCTCCTGCTTTAGGTACATCACCCGTCATGGTTAGATCTGCTTCAGTCCGTTAAAAGCTATGATAAGCCAAAAGATAAAAGTCAAACTAATCATGATAATGTACTTTGAATCTTTTGGGAACATATGAAAAAGAAGATATTCATGTATGAAGTGTGTGCTTATTGCGAAACCCAATGTTGTCAAACGTTAAGTGTTTTATCAGAAAGGGTATTGAAAGAGCTAAATGTGTCATGGTCCAGATTTCTCCAACGTGGTTGAAGTGCTAAAACCAGATTTTACGCCAAACAATGTATTTGCAAAAAATCAGGACAAGTATTGTGTAACAGTTCAGCCATCCAAACATTTTATGAAATAACAAATAATTGTGCTTGTGTGATATAATTCCACAGAATATATTTTTGATTAGTAAAACTCTGCAACTCTCATAGATAAAACTGCTCTGTTGTTCCAAACTTTTAATTGTTCAGTTTTTTTTAATATTTCATTCTATAGAATAATTTCAGGCATTTTGTAAAATGCCTTTCAATTTTTCCAGGCATTTTGTAAAATGCCTACAAAAATTAGTCAATATATAAAATGCCTGAATCTTACAGAAATTTTACAAAATGCCTAAATTTAGAAAAAGCCTGTAACATAAATATATATAACATTTTGAGATTTGCATAACCATACCGGCAATATAAGATGGTAATATACGAAGAGGATGTTTAAAAATCGTATCGACAAATAATTGGGTGAACAAAAAGCCACTGAATGACACTGAAGAATGCTATTTGTTCCCCTGAAATATTTGTTAATACGATTAAAAAAGATATAGCATAAACGTGAATATGGAATCAATCCAACAACATAGGATAACAACAAAATGAACATCCAAAGGTCAACACACAATCTTCTGTTTTATCATTGAAATCATTCTTTAACAAAATTGAGACATTGAACCAAAAATGTCGTTAATTTCGTTGAAATGCTAACAAGCCGAAATTTAGAATATATCTAGAATATCAATATTTTTATTATGGGTTTTTTTCTTTAGTTTTGACGAAAAATGTGTCATACCACCAAATCATAGTACTTCACATCCCGTTTCGTACGAAAAAGGGTTAAAAAAATATTCCCTTGAATGTAACAGTTGTAGGAAATTAACCCTGTATGTCATTGCAGAAAAAAATTTCTAAGTCATAAACATATGTCTTGGGTGTTTCAAAGTACCATTCTTTTTTTTATTTGGTGTTTCTATAAAATATTTTGGAAACTTGAGGTGACATGGTTACTAAAGCTTGTTAACAGCAAAAAAAGGGCTGAAAATTTGATTGGTTATTATCTTATATGCAATGAAATGTTATGTGAAATTTTCACTGTAGTACTGGACAGGATAAAACTTTACTCATGCAAAATATTTCTTTATTTAAAACAAAGATAAATCTGCACAATTTTTTGAAAAATACCAATCTAACAAAGACTAATAGTGTTAAAAGAATGGTGGTATTACTCCTATTTAGGGAAGCTGCAAATGCACCTTTGACCTTGTATGTACTCTCATTTTTTTGTAAATGTCATGCTATTCCTCTGCAATTTTGTAAACATGAAATATTCTGAATGGATTGAGTCTCAAAAAAACATTTTAGGAAAAATTGCCTTGAAATAAGGCTCTACCATGACTATTAGTAGGCAGAGCAAGCCATACACAGTGTTTTTGGGAGCTTTTTCTGACTTTGTCTCCTTATTTCCTATATTGGGCTATAACAGAAAACTTTTTCCTAAATAATTATTCAAGAAATATACAGTAATAAGTAAATGAAATATCTTTTTGAAGTAGTAACAACAAATTATTTACTAAAAAGGAACCATTATATGTCCCTCTCTTGAACGTGGCGTAAACTTAAGTTTGATGTAAGGATTTATTGAAATATCCATGGAGTCAGTAAAGTTTTATATGGATAGTTAATTCAGCTTGAACACTTCAATACTCATTTGTTATCACACTTCTTACATAAATGTGATAGTTACCCCCAAATTTTGATATATTAGCCTAAAAGTAAAAATTTGTGAGTAAACTAGAGGTATAAATTGACCAAAAGGGACCTTATTATGAAAACAAAGAGGTACATTAGGGATGTTTATCATCTTAGATTCATCTTTTGTATCATATTAAATTGTTTTTATGCAGATGAGATGAATATTTGATTATTTATTAATGGATTTATTGGTCCACATTATATTCTATCATGATGCGGCGTAATTTGGATTTTTCAAAGATATTTTGCTCAAATCGTTTTAGATATTGTCTTACATTATACTAAATTTCTCTCTAATTATGATAAACTTGACAGTATTGCTTGAAATGACCTGTATTTCAAAGCAAAAAAATCAAATTCAATTTATTCAAAAAAAATGTCTTGTTTAGGTGCAATAACAACAAATCTAGTACGCCACATCCGGTTTCATACGAAAAAGGATCGAAAAAAATCCTACTTTCTCAGTTGAAGGAAATTAACCCTGCATTTTATTGCAGAAACAAATTTATGTAACTACAATTGTATCAACTACACAAAAAACAAATTTGTTAATCTGCCTGCCCAATCCTGGGTAAATGATAGCAAAAAAAACCTAAGACGGTAAAGAGGAGAGATTAACAAACTCGTTATTTGGCACTTAAAACTGGTTAATCAGTGAGATAAAACTCATAATCTTATCTCTGCATGAAAGAAAAACTAGGAAAAACTAAGAAATTGGTTGCCAATTAATCAACTTGATGAAGTGTTTTGCATCTGCATAAATATGTATAAGAATATGTATATATATATATATATAAAAAAAAAAATTTCTTGTTTTCAATATTTAATGTAGATATATTTATTATAAAATAGAATAAAAACAATTCATGCCACTTACCGTTCAAACTGGGAATTGGGAGCATATCCTGGAACACAATATATGATCATTTTTTTCCCTAACTGATGTTTACAAAACATTAAAGATTCAATAACAATATGAAATGCAATTACTTTTTGCCGGAAACAGGTGCGCGTTTAGCTTTATCTTGAGTGATCAATAATCTTCTGAATCTTATATCTAGATAAGTACAAGGATTTGACATGTGAACATTGATTAATTTTCCTTAAAAATATCAGGAAAGTACCAATTGCCTCAGTGATTTGATTTCAAGGATTTTTCAATCAATACATCAATGTGCGTTTTCTACCAAGTATATTTTTCTGTTGTATTAACTAATGAGCATACACATGACTCTTTACATTGCAGTTAATTACATCAAAAAATTAATTTCGAAAGCAATCACAGAAAACATGTTGATTTCAATCTTCACGTCATTTTAAATACAATATTCAAGTCATGCAAATTATAAATCAAGAAGTTATCGAGTTGATTCATTGCATGCTGAAATTTTTGGTTATAAAAAAACAACAGTGTGCATACAATATTCTAAACGCAGCGTCGTCCTGAAAATGCATGGAATATTTGCCTCTGGACGTTAAACAAGCGAACATCAATCAATTAATCTAAATGCAGCAAATAACAAAAAAATTATTTCATATAAAGAGGTTATATATATTTAAAAAGTTCACATTATAAAAAACGTATGTTCTAAAAGAGGGACGAAAGATACCAGAGGGACAGTCAAACTCATAGATCGAAAACAAACTGACAACGCCATGGCCAAAAATAAAAAGACAAACAGACAAATAATAGTACAGATGACACAACATAGAAAACTAAAGACTAAGCAACACGAACCCCACCAAAAACTGGGGGTGATCTCAGGTGCTCCGGAAGGGTAAGCAGATCCAGCTCCACATGTGGCACCCGTCGAGTTGCTTATGTTATTACAAATCCGGTAAATAGTCTAATTCGGTAAGTCACATTCGTGAAAAGGGAGAGTATTGTAGTTACGACATAAGGAACATATCCGATATCATCTGTGAAACGGTTATTCCATAACGGTCAACCAACTCGTGATGGCGTCCGTAAAATTTACGAAGGGATGATTTCAACTTCACCATTTGGAACTCTTGGTTTTTTAGCTTCCGTGAGAGCAGCAATCCTCTATCAAGGAAATCATGATAGGAAAACAAAAGCCCGGGAATATCGTATCAATTGGGAGATATATACTCCGTATGCAGGCGCTGCTGGAATGTTGCTGCATAGAAATGGAAAGTTCACAATTGGGAAGCTGAAATCATCTCTTTTGTCGTAAACTTTTGTTTTCAACCGACCCTCATGGTCAATTTCTAGATGTAAGTCAAGATATGAGGCAGACTAACCGTATCTGTAGTATCCTTTATCTCTAGTTCGATGGGATAGATTCGTTCATCATAGTCACCAAATTTTGTATTATCTAGTGAGAGAACATCATTTATATAGCGGAACGTAAAGTTAAAGGATATTGCCAACTTCTTCTAAGTTGCAAGTTAATATGACGACAACTTTATGGTAAGCTAACTTTTAACCAAAATCTGAAACCTGATTTGGGTCGGACTAACGGACGGATGGACGCACAACTAGTGTCGCTCACCTTTGTCTATGTGCATATTCAACAAAGGACACTCTTAATATTGAAGACGATAATAGAATTCATGACAAAAATCTCTGTTTTGTTGATCTCGTATAACCGATCATTTAATCTGTTTAGTTTCTCTCTATCTTCTTTATTTTTGCTCAAAACACAAAGGAGGGTAAAACAATCCCCATATAAGGGCTGTCAATCTTAAAAGAGTGACAGTCTACTAACTATATCCACAAAACTTGACTTGTTAGTGGATCTTGCCTTGCTGATCATTTTTGTGATTTAAAGTGTCTATTTATCTTTCATAATTTTTATCATATAAGGCAAAACGCAAAAAAAAAAATCGTAAAAATCGTCGTTAAAGGGCAATAACTCCAATAAGGAGATGTTGGACGATTTCCTCCATTTGTTTTAATTGTAGATCTTGTATTGCTTATCATTTTTGCTTATTTAAGCTTCTATCTATCTATTATAGTTTTCAAGATAAAAGGAAAAAATAAAAAAAATGGTAAAATTTGACATTTAAGGGCAATAACTGCTATAAGGAGTTGTCAGACAGTTTTTACGTATATAGACAATTGGAAGAGATCAACATTCGGAACATTTCTGTACCTGTCAGATTTTCTCTATTACTAACGGTTTTCAAAATAAAAGACAAAGCTTGCTATTTACTCCTATGTTCTATTTTCAGCTATGTCAGCCATCTTGGTTGGCAGGCGGGGTCATTGGACACATTTTGTAAACTAGATACCTTAATGCTAATTGTGGCCAAGTTTGGTAAAATTTGGTCCAGTAGTTCAGAGGAGAACATTTTTGTAAAAGTTAACGGACGACGACGACAACGACGACGGACGACGGAAGCCAAGTGATGAGAAAAGCTCACTTGGCCTTTTGGGCCAGGTGAGCTAAAAAAGTACACTTTTGTTGTAAATTTGTGCTTATAATTCGATAATCCTGCAGTTGCAGTCCTCATATCCCCGAGTGATGGCATTTTAAAAAAGTACTTACATTCATCAAGTACCAATAGTCAAATGAATATATGAAGAATAAAGGAAACAGTAGTATACCGCTGTTCAAAAGTCATAAATCGATTGAGAGAAAACAAATCCGGGTTACAAACTAAATACTCAGAGAGCCCATACCGTATACTCAGCTGTAAAAGTTGCCTTCCGACAAGTGCCTGTTCGAAACATGAACAATTAGTAGGGAAATTAGTGTTGAAAATCTTTTGTTTGATAGTCTCTTAAATATATTTAACATTTGTCAAGGCTAAAGGCGATTTAGAACTTCAAATCGTATATATACACTAGAAATTTGGAGTTAAAATCTAGAAGTCTTGATGTATTGTATCTTTGGGTTGTCGTCACATAGACGTATACCCCATATTTCTTTTATCTATTCATATGTCAAAAAATGAGGACCTACATTCCAGCAATTATAGATAAAAAAAATAATTCAAACAATGTCTTTTGTAGACAAAATGCGCGTCTGGCGTAAATATAAAATTTGAATCCTGGTATCTATGATGAGTTTATTCACACCAACTGTTTCCATCATATCTTGACATCTCGTAAAGTTAACATCAACATTTTTTAAACAAGGATATAAATGTTTCAACCAATCAAAGGTCATAAACAGCCGTAAGGATGAATTGTATATTTCAGCAAGGTCAATATTTTATTTATTATCATCATTACTGTATTTTCCCACTGTTTTCTATTGATAGTGTAGGCGAATAATTTCTTTGTCAATGCCTCAGTTATAATGTCGAATATAATATTAATTTGAAAGGATGACTTGTCAATTTTGTTCCAACTAACCGGTTGGTCTCAAAGACTGTCTTTGTCCAGTAGTTAACTTTTTATATACATGTTTCCATATCAAATCAACTCAAATCAAATGTCTGTATTCCTTATTAAAGGGCACATATAGAGCATATAAATCAATACAACTCACAAAGTTTATACAATATCCACACAAACAACACATGCAATCTAACATACATAGTGATGGTTAATGATTAAAAATATTTTTACTAAATGTAATCGCTCTTTTCGCCGGTTGCATAGCACTTTGTAGAAATCATGACAACTGAAAAGAAGGAAGTTCCAAAACACACAATAAACAGCGCAGGGTGATGATTCATATCAGTTTTCTCTGTACAACTTTGCCGAAATAATTGTAAATCTGGAGGTCACTGTCGATACTATAGTATATAGACTGTTGGTGTCATAAAGCTATGTATCATCAGCCTGCTCACATGAAATATCATTAACGCGGCCTTTCTGTAATTTCCTGTTAAAACATATTAAAGCCAATTAAAACAAATTGTTTTGCTACTTTTAGGGTTGATAGCCTGATGCACATTTCGCAAAACTTACGCATGTTTTGGTTTTAAATGCCCTTCAACTTTGAAATTGATTTGGCTTTCCTACGGCTTGATTCGGGTGCGACTGATGATCGAGTCTTATATAGACGAAATACACGTCGGAGGACTAATTTAAAAACCTGATATCTTTGATGTCTACTTGACTACTGATTAGGTCGAAACCACTTTTGGAAGACGTTCGTTCTGAACGGTATCACCAGTCCTGTGCAGTCATGAAATATCATAGATAATGTCATTTTCTGCAAACATAATGTTCATGAAATAATCAAATCATTTAAAATAATAAGGTTCTCTACTCAAAGTATATATGGCCTAAGTAATATTTGGCAAAAAACGCCCAACTGAATTAGAAGTCTGGTATTTCTATGACTTTACTACAACCACTGGGTTGATACCATTACTGGTAAACGTTATGGATTTACGAGTTTTGAACATCAAAATACTGATAGACAAACTATTATCAAGATATCATCAATTTCATTTAAATATGCGGAAGTCCAAAACATATTTGTTATGTAAAAATGTAAAAATACTATTTATTATAAATATCCTTACTAAAGCTTAAATATTATAATTTACATGTCGATGTTTTCTGTGTATTCCTTTGTTTGAATGTTATTTCTTAATATGACAATTAAACTATATGCAACACTGTTCCATTTCTTCCTTTTACATTCTATTATTTATTTTCTTTAGCGCCTTGGTTAGAATTTTAGATAGTTTTGCCGCTTTGTTTCAGCTTCTCGGCTTTTATCAAAAGTCGTTCATATGTTCTTTTACGTTAATTTAAAGTATATTTAGATTTTTGGTTTCAGGTTTTCATCTATTTACAATTCTAAAAACACAGTCTGAAGATTTATAAAGATGTTTTTATATTTTTTTTCAATTTCAGTGTAGATGCTAACTTTCATACAAAACATAGGCAAATGTTGAACACATGATTGTGAAATAAAAGCCTAAAAATGATGAAGCTGTTTTAAAGTTTTGATAATGATGCACAATTGGTAGATGTGCCATTATGCTTTGAATTTGTAATGATGAATCTAAGGATATAAATTTCCAACAAAACGGGTCCGATTTTTGTTTTTGGTGTACGATTCATTGAATTTCTTAACATTGATATTTGCATAACTTTTAGATAATTATACATATTTCTATTACTTAGAGTGAATGTGATTTGCATATCTACAAATACTAAATGTGAATGGTCCTTTAGAATCTGTTTCCTTGGTTTATATTTCGATATGCCATGTTCTCAAAACTACTTTCGTATACTATGTTAACAAAATTTTGATTTCACTCTGATATACATGTGGAATGCAAATGAATAGAATTCGGAGGTTTCAAGAAAAGGGAAATAACGATTATTTTGGTTTAGAATGATGAAGATTAAACACCTTTTTTGTATAGGTTATTGATGTGTAAACCGGGCCATTGACTAACAAACTTAGCATAATCATTCAGTATGAAAGTTTGATTGACCACAGTTAACACACCAATAGCCTCTAGAAAATATGTTTAATTCTATAACATTAAAAAATTTTGATGTTTAAGTTGATAATTTTTAAATTTAATATATGACCATTTTATGTTAAAAGGGCATCAAGAATGATTTGTATTAGTATGTTATGTTTATACATTCCAGGCTTTTATATATTTCGTTTCAGGACTGTAAGTCCCGATGGTATTACTAGCTAAATTGTCAGTGCTTGAAATGATTAATAACATATACTTGTTTAAAACTCCTCGTTTATAAATTAAGAATTGTTTTAATAGCTAAGGTTCCAACTCCTTCCGGCAAAGTTGATTTTTAACGAATTTGGCTATTCTGTTTATGTCCATTTTTGTCATATCGATCATAACTTTGCAGTGTATTTACGCAAAAAAATGCTTTCAAATGTTAGGCTTTGAGCTTTCCCGATAAAGGTAAGTCCAGTAAAGCGGTTCGGACGCACGAAATGTGTGTTTATTTCATTTTATAACATATTTGTTTTAAATTTATACTAGCATTGTGTCGGTACCACTCCTAGTGGACTGTTAGTCCCCGAAGATATTATTAGCTCAGTAGTCATTGCTTCGGTACTGACATAATTTAAAACATATTCTTATTAAAAAAATCACCGTTCATAAAAGGAGAAATTAATAAGAAAATAAGGTTCTAACTCCCTCGGGAAAAGAGGACTTTACATGATATGGCTATTCTGTTTAGGTTCTTTTTGTTCATAAAGCACTTCGGACAAACGGAATTTGTAAATTGTTTCGGTTTAACATTTTGGAAATGTAATTAAGTAGAGGGAATCATTTGCACTGTATTTCTGAACGAGTCAGTTGGAATAAACTATACAAAATAAAATTTTCTATCTCACCTTTAAGTAAGCTAATATTTGTATAAGAATGTACAAAAATACTATTGGAAGAAAATGCGTGTAAAAGAATGCTACTGCTTTCTTGACTTTCAAAATCATGAATTTCGGTATAGTACATGGGAGAAAAGATAGTGAAAAATTTTAATTTTTCATCGAAAAAGACTAATTTCATCGTGCATTTAACACAATAAAACTTTCATTGGAGTATTTTACAGAGTAAAAAAAGTGGTTTGCTTAATCACCTTTTTTTTTAAATGGTTCACCCTTCAGACGGCAACAAATTCATATTCGATTGCAACTATTAAAGCCACGACCAGAACAAAACAGTTAGTAATGTCAGGTGTGACCCAAAATGTCACTTGTAAGTTAAGAAAATGGTTAGACATTTCATCGATTTTGATTGCGACTGAAGAAATTGTGAAGTGTTCCTCTTTACATTGCTTGAGTAAAACTTTAAGTAACGAATAAACAACTTGTAGAGAAATCGGTATAAAGAGCATATCACTTGTATGTCTTGTCAACTGAAATGTGCAAACGTCATAGAAATGGACAGATATTTATATTATCACCAAAAATGGGTAGTTTACAATGAGAAAACTGAAACCATTGCGTTAGTCAAGAATTTAAATACAAGCATCAATTTCAAGACAAAGATAACAATACGTATCAGACCGTCTTGTCTCCTTAATTTTGCAATCTACAGAATATGTGGGATGTAATTACTTACTTAAAGAAAAATTATTGAGACAAAGTAAACCATCAATATATCTGAAAGTGAATAACTTGACGATATAACCTGGCATTTGTGTTCTTCAATGCGAAGATGAAGCGTTATTGAAATGTAGCAAACTACTGTCTCGAACTGTTTCTATGGCTAATTTGTATATTTAATAATTAATAATTTAATAAGTCAGGAATATGACTGTTATTTTCCATTCGTTTGATGCGTTTGAGCTTTTGATTTTGACATTTGATAAGGAACTTTCCGTTTTGAATTTTCTTTGGAGTTTTTACTTTTTGAACCTGAAGTGACACGTGATCTTAAAGCTCCGGTTTTTTTTTTATTCGAGCGTCACTGATGAGTCTTTTGTAGACGAAACGCGCGTCTGGCGCAAATACAAAATTTCAATCCTGGTATTTATGATGAGTTTATTGAAACTGTTCCCTTTTCATGAAGACGAGCAATTACAATTCTGTCTGAAAAATACCCATTACGAGTCAGTCGGTCACAAACTTTTGTTCTGAGACATTTCGATTCAAATAATTTTTCTAGACAACTCTTTGAATTGTGCTTTTAATTAATGTTCAATATTTGATCACAACTGGTATGTACTTTTTGTCATATCAGGCAGAGTCGATGGACCATTAATTATATGAATAGCAAGTGTTTGTCAGTAATTACTAACATATATATGTGGATAACTAGTCTATATCAGTATTCAGTAAGCCAAATCAATCTCAAAAAGAGAGGAAATATTGATTCTTTGTAATTATAACAAGTTTTTTTACTTCATATTATGTAACCGTCTACTTAGATATAAAAGTAAAAAAAATTGTCTAGGTTTACAGAACAATAACTAGTTACTTACGATTCAAATATAAAATAGCATAGCCTTGTTACTTTTAATTCCTCATATTTTATATTTGAGAGCAATTGATTTGAAAGGATTGTTCCTGCCAAAGAACCCACTCCACTTCACTTGAAAAAAAAATGCATATATGTATCTTTCTAGAATATTCCATTAATTTTGCTTTTCATATCGTAATGTAATTTTCCTATCATAGCTGCAAACCCAAGAATTTGGAAGTCAGGGATGTTTGAATAATTGACAACTTGAGGAGCAACGATCAAAGGGCATTTCATGAATAGCGATCCCACCTAATGTCAATTTTGCTTGAGAGAGTTAGAACCTTAGTTTCTTACAATATATTATTTTATCAAAGGATAAAAAGCATTAAAGAGAGGTATATCATAAATCATGGCAGTACCGGCGCACTGACTACTGGTAATACATATATAGCAGGAGATTGTTATCATGCCGACTCACACTTTAGTCTTTGTACCTCACAATGAGTTCTCCAATAATATACGAATGTCTATCCAATAGTCCAGAGACTAGAAAAAGGGAATAAATTAATCAGGCTAAGATACTAATACTACCAAACGACTAAACATAAACATTTAGATATAACTAAAGACACGCTGGGGCTTGGTTCCTTACTTTGGACAGGCTC
Organism: Mytilus californianus; assembly: GCF_021869535.1. Taxonomy (NCBI): domain Eukaryota; kingdom Metazoa; phylum Mollusca; class Bivalvia; order Mytilida; family Mytilidae; genus Mytilus; species Mytilus californianus. The sequence continues at coordinate 5,657,011 of NW_026262581.1, forward strand.
ATGAACATATCGCAGGGTTAAAGTAGTTTTATACGACTTCAACCCTCCTTTTTTATCTCGATCATCTCTATTCATTCTAAAAGATGCTATTTTCCGACATATCGAATACCATCCTAAATTTCACACGGTCCTTTTTGGCATATTTAGTTCCAAACTTAAAACAGTCTTTATATTTCGTAAAAAGATACAATTTGGAACTTTTGATTACAACAGGAAACACTCGTGCAGTATTTGTATTTCAAGTGATTGCACAAGCGACGGACGATAGTTTGGAGTACAATATATATTTGGACGTGTAGTCGTCTTTGGCGACTTTACAGTATCTTTAGTTTTTACTGCTTTTAACAAATCTGTCATGCAACATGGACGGGACATAATCATAAAAGTTGCTCATACATACGGAAATACCCACCGTCTATGAGTGATTGAGTGTTTCTCAATGATATATTTTTCGGTTACGTCTAATGAAAATCAGAGTCGCTCTTCCATGGTTATCGAATTGGAAGTACACATCAAAGATACAAGGGTTATAATTTGGCACGCCAGATGCGCGTTTCCACACAAAACGCATCAGAGGCGCTCTAATAAAGGAAAAATCAAATACGAGTTTGAATATAATTAAAACCAAAAATTTCGAAAAGTTAGGCCAAATACGACCAAAGACTTCCTTTTTTGAGGTGTGGAAAAACCGTGGTGTTTTGAATAATTCAAAATGTTATGGACAAAAAAATTTTACAGAAAAAGAACATGTGAATGGTATTTCATGTCAACACAAAAGTGGTGACTACTGGACTTGCGATTCCATCGAGTAATAAACGATCATTACCAGTAGTTGTAAAATCTCATCAAATATATCAGGCTTATTCTTTGGTACTCTAAACGCACGATTCGTCTACATCAGAATTACCTGCTGGGCTCAAATAAAAACAGATGGAATGCCAAACCAAGTCCTAAGTAAAATAGCATAAAAGACCGATGTACAGCGTAGAGACGCACTCTTTCTGTACTTGATTTCCGGGAAAATTTCTTCCTACTTAATGAAACTGGTTAACCAGTACTCATGAAGGAATTTTAACCATATATGTTAACCGGGATACAATATAAAACTGTCACATTAGCTGGACAAATGAAACCAAAGTAACAACTTTATTTTAATCATCAATTAGTTATCATCTTTTAGTTTGTTTTAAAGAAATTATGTATTAAAAAAATCTGCAGGTTCAGATTAAATATCAATGGTTTGGCAGATCGGCACCGAATAACAATTATGCTCGTGAAACATAGTTTTCATATAGTCCAATGTATAATTGAATCTCAAAACAAAAACAAAATAATTCCATCTTTTTAATCTGTATTCCTTTTGCTTCTCTTTAAAAGGCAATGACCAATAAGTCTAAGAAATGCATATCACGAAAGAAACTCGTTCTTCTTATTACAATATTGTATTTCTTCGGTGAAACGGGAAATTTCATTTTTTGCTTTTTGAATTAACAATGTTTATTTTGATGGACAATTTTATCAAGAGGTATGTTGTTGAATGCTCGAGAAGTATTATTATAATATGCATAAATTTAAAAATTGTTTGTGACATGTATAAATGTGTTTTAATCTTAATTGGAATTTAAATACTCTTCGTAATCCCTATTCCAAACCAAGAGTTTAAGTAACGCTGAATTGAAGTGAAGATCGACAATCAAAAACATCTTAACGTATAAACTGTCTGTTGACATGGGGACAATATAAGTAACAACAATAAAGGTTGTTCTAAGTCGTAATCTTTTTATACAATTCGAATACTTTTTCCCGCATGCATATGCTGATGTAAAAGTCGTTCATTCTATATGGCTTGTCTCGCTATCAATATAGTCACTTCGAATGAAGGGAAATTGCAATTTGTGATTGTTTACGTAATACTTTCTTCCTCCGAGCGTCACTGATGAGTCTTTTGAAGACGGTTCGCGCGTCTAGCGTACAAAATTTTAATCCTGGTATCTATGATGAGTTAATTTCCTATTATCTTTATTGTTTCTGCACTGACATGACTTGAAGTTACGTTTTTGATAAAATATTAATATGAAATTCAAGTACAACTAAGGCTCTATTCCCTCGTGTTTAGACTTGTTTGTATTGCTTATTGTATCTGGCATCTCTAATGAGTTTATATGTATTTGGTGTCATGTGTATTACATAAAAGGTTATCCAGAAAAATATGAAATGAGCAAAGAACGTGACATCTTATCCTGTTATTGTTATTTTCTTTTCTTCATTTCCTAGAAATTAGCAGTGTTGTTTTACACCTGCCTTATTTAGAAAACTTTGAAATGCCCCTGTTATATTGACAAAACTTTGTACTGTCCCTGTCATACTGAGAAAACTATGTAATGCACTTGTCATTTTGAAAAAAGCTATGTTATGTCCCTGTCATATTGAGAAAACAGTGCAATGCCCTGTTATATTGAGGAGAAAACTATGTTATGCCTCTGTCTTTTAAAAAAATTATGTAGTGACCTGTCACATGGAGCTATTTCTGTATAACCAGGTAAAAGAGAGGCGAAAGATAACAAAGGGACATTCAAACTCACAAGTCGAAAATAAACTGACAACGCCTTGGCTAAAAAAGAAAAAGACCAACAGACAAACAATAGTCAAAAAACACAACATAGAAAAATAAAGACTGAGCAACACGAACTACACCAACAACTGGGGGTGATCTCAGGTGCTCCGGAAAGGTAAGCAGATCCTGCTCCACATGTGGCACCCGTCGTGTGGCTCATGCTAGTACAAACCCGGTGATAAGTCTAAATTGGTAAAAGGGCAGGATAGTAGTTACGACTTTTGGAACATATCCGCTTTCATCTGTGAAACGGATATTCCATAACGGTCAACCAACTCGTGATGGCGTCCTTACAATTTAAGAAGGGATGATTTCAACTTCACCATTTGGAACTCTTGGTTTAATAGCTTCCTTGTGAGCAGTAACCCTCTATCAAGGAAATCATGATAGGAAATAAAAGCTCTGGAATATCGTATCAACTGGGAGATATATACTCCGTATGCAGGCGCTGCTGGAATCTTGCTACATAGAAATGGAAAGTTCACAATTGGGAGGCTGAAATCATCTCTTTTGTCGTAAAGTTTTGTTTTCAACCGACCCTCATTGTCAATTTCTAGATGTAAGCCAAGATATAAGGCAGACTTAACTGTATCTGTTGTATCCTTTATCTCAAATTCGATGGGATAGATACGTTCAACATAGTCACCAAATTTTGAATTATTTAGTGAGAGAATGCCTTTTAAAAGGCTGATTAAATTAGAAATTAGTTCGAAAATGTTAAAAGTATTTAAACATCATAATTAAAGTTTTTTTTAAACCAAAAAATAAATTAACGTACACTAGATTCACCACCTGATTTATGGTAAGGACTAAAAACGGTGATACATATGGCGGCAAGGAATTTGAAAGGAGTTTAAAAAATTCAGAAACACCTATAAGAAAAATAAAAAGGGCATGATAAGAACCTTAAACTGGCCTATTTATTCTTAAAAAAGTATATTTTTGAACCTTTTCCAAAATATTACTATATTGATGAATGAATAGGGGGATATAATCTGGATATTTTTAAAAAGTCAGTTGTGGTGTGACAATGACATCATATATATATATGTTGAAATTGACATATTTGACTTTAAAAAAAAATGCCCTTTTGCACATTTTTTGTTGCTGCAAAATTTAATATTTGCTAACAAAATGTTTTCACACATTCAGATCTGTATAAGGCATCTTGTAGCAAATCATGTTTGTTTTGTTGTCAGGTCTTTGCTTGTATCCCAATATTGTTTACAAGGACCCAACATGATGTTTTTTTTTTGTTGCATTTATTTCCGTTTTTCATGAAATCGCGTGAAGTTTAAAGCCCTTATGCAAATATGTAACACACAATTAACAAATTAAAATAGTCATTATTGAGAGAATAAAATGTCTTGTGAACATAGGATAGATGTTATTTGATAGATTTATATAAAAAGAAATAATTTGAATTCGAGAGGCCAAATTGTCATATTTTCTCCATTCCAATGTTACAGAAATATTGCTTTTCGTTAAACTTGTCATTTTATTATTACTAATTCATCACAAAAAAACTGAAAATAGTAATTTTATGAAATAGTGATTTATTTGTCAATATTTTCTATACTATAGTTCGTTTCAATGTAAACATTCAGATAATCACATAACGCAATTTTATAGAGCTAAATATTCGTTCATTAAACTCCATAATTAGATATCCTTATTGTGTTTGAAACTTGATTATTGAATTATCGCTCTTTGTACAAACATTTAAAAGTTTTCATCAAAATTTGATAATTTTCTTTGATCTTGCTAAATAATCCCAATAACGTCTGGTTATTGGTAACTTCGATTAATCATTTTCTTATCGGGTAAACTGATAGCTAATTAAAGGTTCTTTTCCCTGAATATTTTATTGTTCTAATTTGTCTAAAACATTTACAAACAAAAAACTGTAAGCAAGGGATTAGCTTAAAGATGTATTTAATAACATTAACGGTACCTATTTTTCTGCACCAGATGCGCATTTAGACAATAAATGTCTCTTCGGTGATTCTCTTCAGTGATGCTCGAAGCCTAGCTATTTGAAAATCCAAAACTTATTAAAAAAATGAAGAGCTTATAATCCAAAAAGAAGAAAGAATAGTCAAAGCTGGTGAAGGATTCAGATCTTTGCATGATAGTTTCAGTTTGAATTATTCATAACTTTAAATCAATATACTCGGAACGAGATACAATTTGAGATAGTGTGTACACATATTTCTTTGCTAAAGACTGAATGATTCTCTCCGGATGTCTTCTGGTTATTTCGTCGTATGGTTGTTGTATCATTAGTGTTCACCTCACATCTATCAATCACGTTATTCATTTTAACAACGAATGTTCAGTGCAACAAAATAATGTGATGACAAGAAAATATTTTCAGCTCTTCAAAATAACAAAACATTATACATCCATTCACTCATCAGAAACTCCTAAACAATCAACAACACTTAAGCAGCCCTCAGGCATATACTCAAAATCAAGTGAATAATATACAAAAAAGGATAACAGTGTATTAACGCAGTTCTAAGGCCTAATCAAATACGAAGTTGCAAGGCCTATTCATATACAAAGTTGAAGAGCATTGAAAACCAAACGTTCCAAAAAGTGGTATCAAATACGTTCATTTGTGCCTGGGTAGAAAAAAACTTAATGTTTCGAATAATTCAACATTTTATGAACACTCAATTTAAGAAAATGACAGTATGAGTGATATGTCATGTAAACACAGAAATGTCGACTACTGGGCTGGTGATATCACTGGGGAAAAACAACCACCGGCAGTGGCATCGACCCAGTGCTTGTTCAAACTAATTAAAGATACCATGATTTGTTACGCCGGACTCGCATTTTTTCTTCCAAAGATTCACCAGTGGCGCTCGAATAAAAACAGTTTGAAGGCCTAAAAAAAATAAAGTTAAAGAGCATTGAAAGCCATTTTTCCTGGGAGAATTCAGTATCTGTGTGCCCCATTTCAATCAAATATCAATTTGCCTATCTCAAAAGTTATATTAAAATTTGGATGTTAGAGATTAGGTCAGTTTAAGGGGAACAACTACAGAGTTGTGTAAGTTTTGTCATATCTCATTTTCATGGAAATAATATGACCCCTCACCCTTCAAAAAATGACGGGAAATCATCGTTCAACGAAGTCTCTTTTTTATTATACATAAATGTCCATTATATAAACAGAGTTTGTCTTCCAAAGTCTTCTAATAGTTTACAAAAAATTACCATTGATTTTATAAAATAGTTAAATATGACAAACATATTTCAGAATAAAGAAAAAAATTGCTGTTAGAATATCAAATAATGAACTGAAAGAACATCTTAATCACAACAGATTTTATAAATTCACAATTACTTATTAAAAAACAATATGTTTACCATAAATTAACATTTTTTGTAAAATTTTAGTAACAATAGACAGCTCCTACCTAAAACACAATTAAAGTCCTTCCTTATATTAGTCCTAAATTTATTAGATCTTGCATATACGTCTTATATATAACAAACGTGATGATTTTAGCATTCCAATTGTCAACCTTCCATTTCTCAGTAGTAACAAACCCTTTGTTCCGTCTTATGGCGTTTACATACTAGTGTCTCAATTAATACGTTAGGCCCATTTATGTTACACTCTACGGGCTTTATCAACAGGGTGTGCCCTTGACACAAACAACTGATCCAACAGAGTTATTCGGTAGAACGACACTCCTAAAGCCTGAAAGTAACCGGTACGATATGTTTGTGTCTCAATTCACTAGAGATATGCATTCTCATTCTAAGTTCTTTACTTACAAGAATAGAAAACTAGAACAACACGAATCCCACCTTACACCGGGGGTGATCTCATTTGCTCCGAAAGGAAAACAGAGCCTGCTTCACATGTTTCACCCGTCATGTTGCTCATGGTAAGAATAAATTCGGTGATGTCACAATGGAGGAAGAGAGGAAAGAATTGTAGTTGGGAAAGTGTTTGAATATATCCATGACACTTATATTCCATAACGATAAAATCTAGCTCTTTAACTTTTTTATAAGGTCGAAGACACTGTAAATCGTGGGGTATGATTATGGGATCGCTATTTTTAATCATATGGTTAGTCTTTCAAAGGTGCACATGCGCACAAAGATATGGTAGTATTTCGGGCAGTATCTGAGTTGTGATTGTTTTCTACTTCATTGTGATTAACTAAATGCATCCGATTGATGTGTAGCAAAGCTGTATCATTGCATAAATTATTAGTTATTGTGCTTAGTAATAAAGGTTTGGACGGAGTCTACATTTCTGTATTCTTTAATTTTTCATGCCATTATTCTCTATTCGTTATTTGTTTGTCCATTGTTCTTTATTCCTTATGTTTTAGCACCCTATTATTTTTCTGTTCTTTTTCCCCCCGTTTTTCTCTACTCCCCTATTTTGTGCCCAATATTTTCTAGTCTGCAACCCCATCCAGACCCTAACCAAGGAAGTTTTTTTTATCAAAAGAATGAATAATAACTGATAAGGAAATGTTTCAAGTTTTTATCTTCATTTTCAACATCAAAACTCAAAAGTTATATTAAAATTTGGAAGTTAGAGATTAGGTCATTTTAAGGGGAACAACTAAAGAGTTGTGTAAGTTTTGTCATATCTCATTTTCATGGAAATAATATGACCCCTCACCCTTCAAAAAATGACGGGAAATCATCGTTCAACGAAGTCTCTTTTTTATTATACATAAATGTCCATTATATAAACAGAGTTTATATTCCAAAGTCTTCTAATAGTTTACAAAAAATTACCATTGATTTTATAAAATAGTTAAATATGACAAACATATTTCAGAATAAAGAAAAAAATTGCTGTTAGAATATCAAATAATGAACTGAAAGAACATCTTAATCACAGCAGATTTTATAAATTCACAATTACTTATTAAAAAATAATATGTTTACCACAAATAAACATTTTTTGTAAAATTTTAGTAACAGTAGACAGCTCCTACCAAAAACACAATTAAATTCCTTCCTTATATTAGTCCTAAATTTATTAGATCTTGCATATACGTCTTATATATAACAAACGTGATGATTTTAGCATTCCAATTGTCAACCTTCCATTTCTTAGTTGTAATAAACCCTCTGTTCCGTCTTATGGCGTTTACATACTAGTGTCTCAATTAATACGTTAGGCCCATTTATGTTACACTCTACGGGTTTTATCAACATGGTGTGCCCTTGACACAAAAACTGATCTAACAGAGTTATTCGGTAGAACGACACTCCTAAAGCCTGAAAGTAACCGGTACGATATGTTTGTGTCTCAATTCACTAGAGATATGCATTCTCATGCTAAGTTCTTTACTTACAAGAATAGTCGTTTGATCTGTAAATTATGTTCAGATTATGCACTACTCCTGATTGTGAAATTTTTTCCGAGTGTTGAATCGCATGACGGAAGAGACGTTTACCGCGTCGACGCACCGGTCTCGATTCTTTTGGAGTTGATGCGATACCCTCAGTTTTTGATTTTTACCTTCAATTGTATTTTCTTTATTGATATATGAGATTTGAACATCGTTAAACTACTGTTTATTCATTGACTAGTTGTTAGTGATTGTAAGTCAGCTTTAAAAAAAGATGAAGATACCAAAATGACATTTAAAACTCATAAGTCAAAGAGAAACCGACGAAAAGACAAGCAAGTCCACAAGTTAAAACACTCCATAGAAAACTAGAACAACACGAATCCCACCTAACACCGGGGGTGATCTCATTTGCTCCGAAAGGAAAACAGAGCCTGCTTCACATGTGGCACCCGTCATGTTGCTCATGGTAAGAATAAATTCGGTGATGTCACAATGGAGGAAGAGAGGAAAGAATTGTAGTTGGGGAAAGTGTTTGAATATATCCATGACACTTATATTCCATAACGATAAAATCTAGCTCTTTAACTTTTTTATAAGGTCGAAGACACTGTAAACCGTGGGGTATGATTATGGGATCGCTATTTTTAATCATATGGTTAGTCTTTCAAAGGTGCACATGCGCACAAAGATATGGTAGTATTTCGGGCAGTATCTGAGTTGTGATGGTTTTCTACTTCATTGTGAAAAACTAAATGCATCCGATTGATGTGTAGCAAAGCTGTATTATTGCATAAATTATTAGTTATTGTGCTTAGTAATAAAGGTTTGGACGGAGTCTACATTTCTGTATTCTTTAATTTTTCATGCCATTATTCTCTATTCGTTATTTGTTTGTCCATTGTTCTTTATTCCTAATGTTTTAGCACCCCATTATTTTTCTGTTCTTTTTCCCCCCGTTTTTCTCTACTCCCCTATTTTGTGCCCAATATTTTCTAGTCTGCAACCCCATCCAGACCCTAACCAAGGAAGTTTTTTTTATCAAAAGAATCAATAATAACTGATAAGGAAATGTTTCAAGTAAATATCTTCATTTTCAGCATCAAAACTTGCACGATATTCTTTGGACCTAATGTGAAGATAGAAACATATTAAATACAAAGTAAGTTGGCATAAAATATTTCATTTTAAATTTATTTCAAACACGCGTTAGAATATCATCGAAATATCAAATACCTAAACTGAAAACTGCAGTTTGAGTATCTATCTATAATGAGAAGAACATTCTTTAGCCAAAGTAAAAACTCTATTGGAAGGAAAGTAAAAATTAATGTATTTTGGCTAAAGCTCTCATAAAACCAATATCTTACAAAAATATGTAAAATTTTTAATATTATATCAACATTATCTTTAACAGTCAAATGTAGCACTGAACTGAATAATGAGATATTATCGATTTATGTAAAATTGTTGAAACTATTTCAAAAAAGGTATATGGACTCTTAAAAACGTTCGAACTTGATCCTGTGAAATAAAAACAGGAAAAATTGGCCATACGTCTTGGTATAAGATTGACATTCTTAACATGGTTATTAGCGTGCTGCTAACTGTTATGGTAAATAACAGTCCTCAAAGAGACACACAACTATACCGTACACATTATTATACTCGAACCTACTAGTCTTTTCTCCTACTCCTAGATGTCTTTTGCTTGACGGAGAAGTTTAAACCCGACCGGAGATTTTACCAACGCCTTCCCGCGCTCAAGATGAGCTTGATAACCTACCAATAGTCCACACAGACGGTTTATACTAATATGATGTCTGCATCATTATTGTTTTATAATCGAATGAATACTCAACATAACATATTTTGATTATTTTTCCGCCTGCCTCTGAACGAAACTGTTTTAAATTGAGGAACTTTTAATTAATCATAATTGTTCTAAAATTTCCTTGTTTACAATAGGTTTACAATGTACAATTCATATTTAAACAATAAGGAAATGTTTTTGTCAAGTTAATTCGACATTGTTTTTCTATTTCAACAATAACAACATTTTTTTTATTAACGTTTACAACTCAAACGGGCAATATCAAGAGAAAACTTATATTGCCAGTCCAGTCCGAGTTTGATACTAACAGGTAGTGTTTATACTCCGAAATAGTAAATAGTATCGAAAATCATATAGAAAAAACTCATTTAAGATACCAGGCTTATAATTTTGTATGACGGACGCACGTTTCGTCTACATAAGACTCTACGTCAAAAACAATAAAAAACACAATTCGATCGGTGAAGACATCTACAGATCAACAGACGGCGTTTTATGCCATATTTAAAGCTCGATATCACCCGAGGCAGATACGTTGTTAATAAATGCACAGCTTTGTCATCAACATTGAATTCAATAATGAAAATAATAAATTCAGTGGACACAGAGATCTGCCATCGACATAAAGTGCAATAATGGACAACATACAGTTAGCGGTCACAGAGATCTTCCATCAACATAAAGTGCAATAATTGACAATATACAGTTAGTGGACAAAGAGATCTACCATCAACATAAAGTGCAATAATGGACAACATACAGTTAGTGGACACAGAGATCTACCATCAACATAAAGTGCAATAATGGACAACAAACAGTTAGCGGTCACAGAGATCTGCCATCAACAAAGAATTCAATTTATTCTTTACTTTTCTGAAATTCGAGTGATTTACATGTAGTTTTTATGAATTGAAAAAAAGTAGATGCCTTTCATACGTGTTATTGTGTTATTTTGTTGTTGATAGATTAAAAAATTATCCAGAATCAAGATTCCAACTCTCTCAGGTAAAGTTGACCTTAGATGAATAGGGCTATTTGTCAGCTCACTCTTGGTCATAAAGCTTTTCACGTGTTCAAGTCTTAATTGGTCCTGCTTATTTTCATAAAAAAGAGTGGCCAACGTAGTTTCAAGTATCATGTCTTCGGGAGAGATAAATCGTACATTGTAAAAATTTCACTCTGATTCAAAAACAAAAAAAAATCCTATGAAACTGACATTTTCTAGATGCTTGATTTGTTGATTGACATAATATTTGTTACGTTTGGGTACGTGTTTTTCAACAAAGAATCGGCATTCCCATGGGAACCAACTGTGCTCCTCTTCTCATGCAAGTACAAATCCTTTAACTTCACTTTTCGCTATAAAGATGATGTTCTCTAGCTAAATAATTCAAAGTGTGGTGACTATAGTGAACGCATCTATCCCATCGAACTTGAGATAAAGGATACAACAGATACAGTTAAGTCTGTCTCATATCTTGACTTACATCTAGAAATTGACAATTAGGGTCGGTTGAAAACAAATCTTTACGACAAAAGAGATGCTTTCAGCTTCCCAATTGTGAACTTTCCATTTTTATGTAGCAACATTCCAGCAGCGCCTGCACACGGAGTATATGTCTCCCAGTTGATATTCCAGAGCTTGTATTTCCTATCATGATTTCCTTAAAAAAGGTTTACCGCTCACAAGGAAGCTATTTAACCGCGAGTTCCAAGTGGAGAAGTAGAAATCGTCCCTTCGTAAATTTTATGGACCCCATCACGAGATGGTTGACCATTATGGAATATCTGTTTCACAGATGACGACGGATATGTTCCAATTGTCGTAACTACAATCCCGTCTCTCCTCTTCCCCGAATGTGACCTACCAAATTAGACTTATCACCGTTTTTGTACTTACCTGAGCAACAATACGGGTGCCACATGTGGAGCAGGAATTGCTTACTCTTCCGGAGCACCTGAGATCACACCCATTTTTTGGTGGAGTTCGTGTTGCTCAGTCTTTAGTTTTCTATGTTGTGTTTTGTGTACTGTTGTTTGTCTGTTGGTCTTTTTCCTTTTTAGCCATGGTGTCGTCAGTTTATTTTTGAAATGAGTTTGAATGCCCCTTTGGTATCATTGGCTTCTCTTTCTATACATACTTGGTTTTCAAATGGTTGGATTTGAGCGTTCCTGATGAAAGTAAATCAAGAAAACGCCACGAACGCACTTAATTAGTAAAGTGTTTTTTAAGTTCATTTGGTAACTCATTAACGAATATCTGACAATTGAATTGATTCTGGAGACATATTCTTGTACAAACAGCAGCTATCAACTTTCAAAATGAGCAATATGATACCTTACCATATTATTGACCAAGTCTATGAAAAAAAGATACGTGCCCTATAAGATAGGCAAAAATAACCGTTTGTTTTAATCGAAGGAATGCTCCAAAACGGTGAAACAAATGTAAAACTATAGGTGTTACGGCAATAATTTTGAATGCGGCCGTGGTAATTGACAGGTTCTACCCCCAAATAGTACATATCAGATACAAAAGGAATTCAAATATCTCTGAAAAAATACTATTATATTGTAACGGTAATATATTTAAATGCATTACAATTAAAGTCATCAAGCTGTTATACGAAGTTTGTCTTGGTTGATGTCCAATTTCTTCTTACCAAGAGCTGTTTTAAAAATTGATAGATATTGAAACCAAAATTGCTCAGGTCGGACTAGGGTGAACGTAAGGTGAATTGATCAAATCTTTTTAACCTGAGCAAAATTGCTTTGAGTACCTTACACTATATATATATACATATATATCTGTATACACTGTATTTTTTCAGGTTGTGAATATATAATCAGAATGAGTAAAGCAAAAGACTGGTGTAAAGCGATGTTTATTCTTCCATTGACAGCGGGGAACTTCAAGAAGGAAATGCACTATAATTACATTTCCCATGATGGGAGTATCGCTGGACTAATCATGCTCACCAGTTTAGTAGTCATTCTAGCTGAAATAATGTACATTTGCAATTCATATCAGCAAAAAAGCAAAACAGCACCTGATATCTCCCGACCACTTCTGATTTTATTGAGCTGCCTTGGAATTGTGTCTTGTATCTCAGTCGGTATACGAGAACACATAAGAAAAAGATGTATCTTAGACATTGAATCTCACGATAAAAGCAAATCCCTTAAGTTGAAATTTTTATGTTTGTTTTTTCTGGGATGCGTAGTATATCGTATCCTTAAGATAGCTGCCCTTATCAAATGCAAGGTGTATGTCCGTATCAACGATAGTCTTGGTGTAGCCATTTTATATGATATTTCGTGTCTTTTATTTTATCTGGTACAAACATGTTTTATCTATCATTTTTGTAAATATACATTTGTGAAATCTTTGTTTACCTTTTATGCTTTGATCATAATTGTAGCGACAAATATTTCCTCTTGGACATATAAAGCTACTTGGGAACACGATCTGTCTACAGATTCTGCGGAAAACACCACATATCGATGCTCGGAAAGTAACTCATCATTTTCCATAATTCAACTGTTTCAAAATGCAAGACCTTTTACGGAACCAATGCTCGCTGAGTACCCGCTACTGAGCTTGATATTTTTGTCTGGAATATGGCCGAAGACATCGAATGAGCAACGTAATAAAGAAGAAGATAGTAATGAATCGTTTGAAGCGTCAGAAATGACAACATTGTTAAAAAGCCAAAGTAGCATATCATGTAGATCAGACGCTGATGCACGAAGGATAGGGGCAACATTGTGTATTGTACTAATAAGCGGGATGGTATGCTTACCTGTACTAGTGATTCATGTACTCAGAATAAATGGAAATTTAGGAAATGATTTTTTCTGGATCAGTTTTGCTATAACTACAATACTTGAACATGTTATTTTACTACTTGCTCTTGTGATATGCTTCCATGCTGTGCAACATCAATGTAGGCCGTGTAAAGAGAAAACCTCTTTCGAAATCGGTACTGTTCTGTTCATTCTTAGTTTTATAATAACGACGGGATATTTTACTCTGCACTTGATGACACAATTACGTCCGTATCGAAGTTTATTAATTACAACAGATATCTTTACGATTATCGTCATGTATCTCCAAACCGTATACATTTTGCAGATGACAAAATACACAATAACATCTTCCAGATCACGGTTTTTGTCAGTTCATTATACGTGTCTACTAATTGGCCTAATTAATTTTGGTTATTGGATTTCAGATACATTCCTCGTAGCTCCATATATCTACAAATTCCGAGGTTCAGCTTACTACAGCGAAATACATATAGAAAATACTGAAATTTTCTGGTTTCCTTTCGTTATATTTTACAGATTTGAATGTTTCATGTGTTTTTATTCTTTGTACAGGTCTTAATTTGCATTGTATATGTTGATTCGTATCTGGAAATAACAAATAAAAACCATTTATTTATTTCCAGACAACTCATCAAGCTCGTTATTTTCAAATTAAAAGCTCTAAGTAGTCCTACCATCTATGATGTTTCTGTTGAGTAAGTATCAATAATAAATGTGGGGTATACATCAATGAGACATCAACCTAAAGACATAAAAAAAAAGATATAAGTAACAGTCTTTAACAAGAGACACGTGTCTATACAATATATCAAGCTAACTCGCACGTGTAATGGAAATTTTGTGGTTTCATATACCCAGCTGTTTGCACAAAGACTCTAACACAACTAAGTCTATTAAGGTTTCCGAATTTCTATCTCTTTTTTTAAAGCTAACAACCACAGCATTTAACGGAACTGAAACTAGAAGGCCTTGCAGTACACATTTATTGACATGAACATCTATATCAACCGCTATATTACGCAGTGAAATTCATCAGAAGACCGAGTGTCTTATTTTACATTTTATTCCAGTGGTCTACATTTAACTTGTATTGCAACTCAAAGTCAAACTGTATTTTGTATTGTACTCTAATTTTAACTCTAATTCAATTATGTACTCTAATCTTATACCTCAAAAGTTAACTTAAAGTTGAACTTAAAACTTAAATTGAACTTTAAATATACTTGAACTTTACCTCGAAAATGAACTTTAACTCTAACAGACAGTCGGTATTCCAAAGTGGACAATTACGCATACATATCTCAATTTATACGTCACGCTCATGCATGTTCACACAATACGGAATTTATTAACAGGATAGAGCTTCTGACATCAAAACTACTGAAAATTAAACAACTTAATTAAGCTTCATCAAGCTGTATAAATTTTAGGAATTGTATGACAAAAAGGGACCGAACAAGAATAGCTACATTGTTTATACCCACCAAAGTCAACTTTGCCTGAGGGGGATTTGGAACCTAAGTACCGAGCTGGTGATACCCTCGGAACTATCAGTTCACAAGTAGTGGTATCGACCCAGTGCTACTAGATGAAAATAACACATTAAAAATTTCGTGATTCCGCAGCGCTTTTGGGATTTACCTACACCAGAAACGCTCAACCATAGATAGTTCACAGGCAGGAATGCATAAATACGTAGAAACAGTAGGAGACATATGACCAAAGAGGGACCTAAATAAGAAAAGCCAAATTCATCTAAGTTCTTTGTCTGAGATGTTGGAACATAAGTTTTTTAATAATTTTTTAAATTATGCACAAGAAATTTTAGAAAAGTAAATTACAAATTCTACAAAATTATGAGGAAAAAAGACGGAAATCGACACTTCATAAGCTGTACGGTCACCATCACGAATTGGTTGACCGATATGTTGTGTCTGTGTCCCAACTCCTAGTGACATGTTTCCGCATTCTTAGATCTTAAGTTAACAGAAAAGTCGTCTAATCTTTAAATTTTGCGACGTGTCACATTCCGAATTATAACATTTTGACTGAGTTTGGATTCGCATAGCGGGTGATGTATGCGTATCAGGAGACGCTTTACATGTCGACGCATCCAGTCTCGCTCCTTTTATGGTTTGTGCGTTTCCCTAAATTTTTTTTAACTCGATTTGTATCTTCATAATGGATTTATGAGATTTGAACATCGAATAACTACTGTTGTCTCTAATTGATGGTAGGTTTCTCTTTTTATAAGTTGTTGGCATGTGTTTACTTCCAATATGACTCTTCATTTTAATGAAATGGTAGGTACGTATATGTGTAATTAATTTTGATCCATCAACGTCAAAGAAAGGTTTGTGTGTCCCTCCATTGTAACATATGGATACTGTATGTGTTCTTCCAAAATGTCCCTCCGTTTGTACTAGCGATATTATACCACATTATACAATGCTTGTTAAGTTTGTTCTTCTAGAGGATCACTGCATACGTGGTAGAAATGTCATGAGCCTGTGGTTCAGTGTTTATCGTTTGTTCAGGTCTGTAATATTTTTTTTTTTAGAAAATTGTATTGTTATAGATTAGTCCGTACGTTTTCTCGTTTGAATTGTTTATACTTTTTAATGTCGGGGCCTTTCAAGCCGACTATATGGTTTGGTTTTTACACATTGTTGAAGGCCGTATGGTTGCCTATAATTGCTTACATCCACTTCATTTGAACTCTGGTTTAAAGTTGTCACATTAGCAATTATACCAGAACTCCTTGTGTTTATATTGACAATGCCATGGCAAAAGACAAAATAAACGACCGAAAGACATACAACAGTATGCAAATCACAACATAGAAAACTAAAGGCAGCAAAACGAACCCAACCAGAAGTCTGGGGTGATCTTAGCTGCTCCGGAAGGTTAGCAGATCCTGCTCCATAAGCGACAACCCTAAAGATTATATGTCGTTATATAAATGATTGATATGTTTGTACTTCACTTTAATTGGTTTGCGATATTTATGGATTTTTCAGTCGGGTACAAATTTTTGTAAGTTTGGTGATGAATACTATACATCTGCAGACAATTTGCGTTAAATTACCAAATCAATAAGGTCACAGTGAAAATAATATCATCAACATGGCTGTCAAAATATAAATTAGGATTTGGATTTTCAAATAGTTTGGCTTCGAGCATTACTGAACAGAAAATTATTGTCGAAATGCTTATTTGCTGCAGAAAAATTGGTACAACAAATGTTAATACTACCACTGGGGCGATCCCTATGCTGGTGGACAGTTAATCGCCGAGGGTATTACCAGCCCAGTAGTCAGTACTTTTTAAAATTTTAATTTACTGTTACAAAATTTTATGAATTATTTAACATTATGGAATGTATCTCCCTCATGCAAAACTCTAATTACATGCCCGGCTTTGGCTATACTTTTTGGTTTATAAGCTCTTCATTGTTTGAATAAGTTCTGGATTTTCAAATAGTTTGGCCTCGCTCATCACTGAAGATACATTTATTGTCGAAATACACATCTGGTGCAAAAGAAAATGGTACAGTTTATATTATTAGAAGATGCGATATGCTTACCAATGATACAACTATCCACAAGAGAACAAACAATGTAGGTTTAAACAACTTAATAAAACTGTACTAATTTCTCCATTAAGTAAACACATAGCATATGATAAGCTATAAAAAGACCCCAACATGACAAAATGTAAATCAATACAAACGAGAAAACAAACGATCTGATTTATGTGGAAAACAATAATTCAAAAAAGTAAATATGAAAAACATCAAATAACAACAACCACTGAATTACAGGCTCATTATAGTTCGTTTCTGTGTGTGTTACATTTTAATTTTGTGTTTCTGTTGTGTCGTAGTTGTAGAGACAATACAACTTAGGACCAAAATGTGTTTCACAAAAGCATCCTCTACATAGTTTTAGAAACAGAATTTTTTTAAGTTTTTGACTGTAATAACTTTCAAGCTTTCTCACAAAATAAGATATCAATGTCTTGTATTATACAATACAAAATAATGCAATAAAACTTTTGATCCTGTTATCGAAAATGTCTTATTTAAGTAAAACAAAATAATATTTTTCGAAAATGTGTATTAGAAAATCCCCAAAATTACACCATGATTCGAGATGCCATATTTATGGATTTTTGAGTCGGCTACTTATTTTTTGTAAGTTTGGTGATGAATACTATACATTCTGCAGACAATTTGCGTTAAATGATTGAAAATGGTGTTGTGACCTTGTCCTTTGAACTATAGACCAGACTTATTGTTCAAAAGATATAACAGGTAAACCAAATTTTGACCCAATTTTAGTCCTTCAATTGCATCTGTGACCTTCATTTTTGACCTAATGGTCTTTGAAAGTCTTCTTCGTCCCATAGGGAATAGTCGAACCGAGTTGGTACAAATTGAACATATGGTTCGAAAGATAACATCTTGAAATCGAATTTTTGCCGAAATTTCATTCTATTGATAGCTGCAGTGAGCGTGACCTTTGATATAGTAACCTCTAGTTTACTTCTTCGTCCGATATGGCATTATAAAACCAAGTTTGGTAAAAGTTGAACATATGGTTCGTAAGATAATAATAGGAAACAAAATTGTTGCACAAATTTCAGTTTATTAAAGATATTTTTAATCCAAAACGTTGACGAACAGGTGACGAACGCCCGAACATCATTAATTGTATCATATGTGTATAAGCCAAGTTCGACTTCGTTTCAATTCATCTTAATATTCTGGACAATATCAAACTGGCAGGATCTAATTAGTCAGTTTTACAAGACAAAAGTAATATCTTGAATATGGGTCAATATCATTTCAACAATTACCTCAATGATCCTTTCAGATACACAAAATTTACTTACTAATTCTTTTAGTTAAAAAAAAACAACTTGTAAGTTGATTTATACATGACAGAATAATAAATAGAAATCGGAAATAAGTATATGTTTCACATAGTTAGTTGCAACTACTGAATCAGTGTAAAATGAGTGTTAATATGGACGATATTAACAGGTAAATTCAATTTTTCACTTACTATATCAATTATATACATTATACAAGATTCTGTTCAATTTTTTTTAAGAAATGAGTCTAAACGGATAAAGTAAACCGAATAGCGAAATCATATTGGCTAAGTCGAAAAAATATTTGGCTGTAAGGTACCTTTTGTCAATCGGAAGTGACTTTTAGGTTTAAACTGATAGCTTATGCCCCTCCCCCTTAAATCGAAGTATATGGGTGTTTGGTATTGTTCGGAAAAAAACTACTTCTAGTTTGACAAAGGTTCATTATTTTTATTAAGTTCACATTTCAAGGAGTCCAAAAATGAAAACACTAGATCCCTATGGATTATAGTTTCTGAGTTAGGGCCACTTACGACATTCCTGGAAACTTCGACGGAGATTATGTCTGTCGACGCTATTCCATCAAGACATAATGAAATTGCGGCTTGATATCCAAAACATATTTCATCATTAAATTGTCTATATCTCTTACGGTTTCCGACATATATTTACATAAATCAAATAGTGAATAAATAAATTAGTAACATAAACTCACTGTCATTTTCACTCAAGCATTTATATAACATCGGTATATTAGAAGTGAAAACTATATTATTTTACAGTGATTTTGCTATTAAACGTGTTATACATTCCTAGTTATGTTAAAGTGGACAATCTGAAACTACCAGAAAACTTCAAAAACTTATTTCATTAGAAGTAAAATAAATACTGCTGTATACCATCGTGTAATTATCAAACTCTGATACTATCCTACTTTTTAGATGATGTTTTATGTTGCTTTCTCATTATGTATATTAAAACAAAACTAAAAAAAAGCCCTGCACTGTGACTTGACTGTGAGTGTTTCTCTCAACCTATTGCAGTTTATTCAAAATTCTGACCAAATTACAATTTGTTTTATCAAACCAAACTGATCAACTGGTCAGAAATTTCAACAAACTGCTGTAGAAAACCACAGTCATACGTATCATTATTGAAATTGTCATTCGAAAGGTGATAGGTAGTAATTTTTGAATTGCTACAAAAATGTCCAAATTTATGTTATTGAATTATTTATTCTAAAATGATGTTTATCTATGCATTCTACACAGTTTTCTTTAAATTAATCTCAAAAATACTTGGAGAAATATGTTAGTTTTTTCGTTTGAATTGTTTTACATTTCTCATTTCGGGGCCTTTTATAGCTGACTATGCGGTATGGGTTTTGCTCATTGTTGAAGTCCGTACAGTGACCTATAGTTGTAAATTTCTGTGTCATTTTGTCTCTTGTGGAGAGTTGTCTCGTTGGCAATTATACCACATCTTCTTATTTTTATATTTAAGCTTAAATATGTTCTCTTGATGTTTTAAAGGAAGATAAGATCAATATTTTAAAAGATCAATGATTTTAGATTATCTCCCATGGAAACCTATCAACATTGTATTTTAATTTCACATCTATTTTACTGAATATAACATGTTTTAAATCAAGCTGATGTCTGCTTCTTGTGAATATAGAAGACTTTTTATTGTAAAGAAAAAATTGTATGAAAGAAAAGTTTGGAGTTTTTTATAGCAATTCAAAAATTACTACCTATCACTTTTCGCATGACAATTATATAAAATCATGTATACAAATTCTGACAATGATTTACATAATATCAAGGAAGAGGAATTAAAGTCTAATAGGCTTGTAAGTATGCTTGGATTTCTAGTAAACTGCAATAAGTGGAGAGCAACACTTCCAGTCAAGTCACAGTAAAGAACCTGTCTAGCTGGTACATACAGGGCACAACTTATCTGATACTCTTTATATTGATATCATGCATGTATTCCCTCAAAAACATTTTCACACACAAAACTAATTTGACTCTATATCAATTTGAACAGTCATCCACCAATAGATAACTTATCTCCCTACTGTAAAAATTGGTGTAAACGCGAAAAATCTGATAAAAAATCTCTAGACAGTTATTTGAATAAAATTATGAATACTGTTGATATTCGTTTATCTCATTTTGAAAACAATTCTGAAATTAATAATAGGGTTCATGATATACCCATTTCTAGAATAAAAAATAAACTCCAAGTACTCGCAAAGCGGTTTGCGTTCGTACCGGCAGACAAAGCAGCCAATAATGCAGTGGTGGTGTGACACATACACTACACGGAAGTTCTCCAAAACGAAATTATCAATTCTTCTACATTCAGGTCCGTACGCTCCACAGAGAGTCAAATTGTAAACAAGCATATCACTTCCACTACCCAGCTTAAAGCCTCTTCCGAACATTTGAAAGTCCCGACTATGTACTGGTTACCTAAATTACACAAACAACCATTTAAATTTCGTTTCATCTCCGCATCTAGTAAGTGTTCTACTACTAATCTGTCAGTACTTCTAACTACCTCCCTTACTACTATCAAAGAAGTTGTTATTAACTTTTGTAATAAAGTTTATGAAAATAATGGTATTAATTATTTTGGGAGTGTTAAAAATTCTTTAGAGGTTTTAGATAAAATACGTGCTTTTGATGGTCCTTTTAATTCTGTTGACATTTATGCTTTTTCTACTCTCTACACTTCACTTCCACACAATCTTATCAAGAAAAGGTTTTCATATTTGATTAAATGGTCTTTTAAAAAATCTCATTGCAAATTTATTTGCTGTAACTCTTTAAAGCCTTTTTCTGTAACGAAAAAGGAAAGTATGCTAGATACACTTACTGGAAATGTGAAGATATGGTTGAAGCTTTAAATTTTCTCCTGGACAACATATATGTACGTTTCGGCGATAAAGTGTATTGACAGGTAGTAGGTAATCCTATAGGCACTAACTGCGCCCCTTTAATAGCAGATTTATTCCTATATAGCTATGAATCACAGTTTATGGCCAAAATCAGTAAAGACATGTCATTGTTATATTAAGTTGACACATTCAACAATACCTACCGTTATCTTGATGATATCTTTTCATTAAATAATCCAGAATTCTCTAAATATACTACCGAAATTTACCCAAAGGAACTTACTTTAAATAAATCTAACATAAACAGCAGTAGTTGTCCTTTTTCTAGATTTAGACATTTCAATTTCTAAAGGGAAACTCCATACACATATTTACAACAAAAGAGACGATTTTTCATTCCCTATTGTTAATTTTCCTTTCTAGACGGCGATGTTCCTTTGGCTCCTTCATACGGGGTTTATATATCCCAACTCGTTCGTTATGCCCGTGTGTGTAGTGATGTCATAGATTTTAACGAACGTAATCAATGTATCACTGGTAAATTATTAAGTCAGGGATTTCGTTACCATAAATTACTTAAAACATTTACTAAATTCTTTCATAGATTCAAAGATTTGATTAGTAAATTTGGCTGTACCTGTAGAAAACTTATTAAAAATGGTATTTCACATCCTAAATTTTACGGTAATATTGTACTAAAAGCGCGGAAATCACTATGTGATCCGTGTAAACTTATCGAACATTTACACAAACTTATTTGTAAAGGTTATCTTAGTAATATTGTAATAAGATCTTTGAATATTGTTTTCATTGGCACTAACATCGATTTTGTCATCAACAAATTAAAACATAACTAAATTTGTATTCTTTTCGAATGGTTTTTTGGGATGTATATATACACATCCACGTTTATTTTCTATTTAGAAATTGTTTTATCTGTACATAACATCATACATATTTATTATAAGGTTAAATCCTAACTATCCTACTGCCTGTCGTCACTTTTTATTTTGGCATTGCACAAGTCATGTCTTCTTTGACTGTCCATGGCGTTAAAACACTAAATCCCTGCCTGGGATGTGTTTTAATTGATTTTAGTCTCTGATGCATGATTCTGTATTCTTAATTGTTTTTGGCTTTTCACTAGCTTTCAGTAACTGCGAGTACTCTCAAATCGTACTTTCGTGTTAATTTGACCTGTTGACATAATTTGTAATGCACTTCTGTATTCAATGTTTACTTATTTTGTGTTATATCTAGTCTTACTATGTACCACCTTTGATAAGTATTTAGTATGACGAAAACAATTTTCACTTCTGTACTCGTACTATGAATAACAAATATATTTTGTAAAAAATGTTTCTGTACTCCTAACAACAAAATTATTATATTTAAATTTACCTGTGTACGTTACTTTATTTAACGCCATTTTGTCCTAGGTTAAAGTTGCCTTATTGACATTGAAACATCTTTTTTATTTATATTGTGTCATAGATCAAACTTATTCGTTCAGTGTATATTTTTATTTGTTTTTGTGTATTGTCTTTTTGATCGAGTTAAGTCATTTCAATTGATATTTTATTTTGTGTCTTTTTATGTTGTAATGTTATACCACTGTTTCAGGTTAGGATGAAGGTTGGCGCAACGTTTAAACTCGCAGCATTTTATGCACCTGTCCTAAGTCAGGAGCCTGTTGTTCAGAGGTTGTCGTTTGTTGGTGTGGTTCATAAGTGTTTCTCGTTTCTCGTTTTTTATATAGATTAGACCGTTGGTTTTCATGTTTGAATTGTTTACACTAGTCTGTTTGGGGACCTTTATAGCTTGCTGTTCGGTGTGAGCCAACGCTCCGTGTTGAATGCCGTACTTTGACATATAATTGCTTACTTTTTACACATTGTGACTTGGGTGGATAGTTGTCTTATTGGCACTCATACCACATCTTCTTATTTATATTATAACTATTTACCAATATCGTTCACTTCACTTTAAGCACAAGTCCACCAGGTCACAATGGCAATGAAATCATGAACATGGCTGTCAAAATATGTATTAGAAGATGTGCAAATGAGATAACTATCCACGAGAGACCGAATGACATGTATTTAAACAACTAAAGGTCACTGTACGACCTTAAACAATGAGAAAAAACCCATACCGTATAGTAATCTATAAAATGCACCGACATTGCAAAATGTTATATCAATTCAAACCAGAAAACAAACGGCCCGATTAGGTGGAAAACTAAAAACCGAAAAAAGCAAATATGATAAACAGCAACCAACGACAACCACTGAAGTACAGGTTCCTAACTTGTGAAAGGCACATGCAACATGTGGCGGTTTGAAAATGGTTGCAAGCGCTAAACCCTCCCAATACCTGGGACAGTTGTATAACAGCACAACTTAGGAACAAAAAATGTTTGGTATTCTACATAGTTTAAGAAGTGGATTTATTAAAGTTGATTACAATATCTTTCAAGCTTTGTGACAAAATTAGATACCAATGTCTTGCATTAGACAATACAAATGTATGCAATAGCATTTTTTTTCTGTTATGAAAAAGGTTTTACATAAAACAAAATATTTTTTTCAAAATTTGGATCTTGAAAAACCAAAAATTACACAATGAGTTGAGATGCGATATTTATGGATTTGTATTGATGTTTGGTGACGAATATAATGATGGAAAATAGTGTTGTGACCTAGGCCTTTAGCCCACTGGCCAACTTAAGGTTAAAAATGTGTAATATGTAAACCAAATTTATCCCATTTTCAGTCCACCAATTGTACCATTTTGACCTTATGGCATCACAATCATTCATAGGGAATAATCAAACCAAATTGGTAAAAATCGGACATATGGTTCAAAAGATTACATCTTGAAATCAAGTTTTTGTCATTCTATAAATAGCTGCTATTACTGTGACCTTTGAACTTATAACCTCTAATTCAATAGTGGGGTCTTCTTCATCCCATAGCGCACTATAACACCCAAGTTTTTATGAAAGTTTAACATATGGTTTGTAAGATAACATCCGGAAACAAAATTGTTACACAAATTTCAGTCTATATATTGTTAATTGCTCACAAGATTTTGTACGGAAACCAAAGCGTTGATGAACAGGTGCCAGACGCCTGGACATCATTCATCATATTATTTATGGGTAAACCGAGTTCGACTTTGTTTCGTTTTGATATTATGTACAATATCAAATTGGTTGGATCTTATTTGTTAAACAAAAACAAAGTTGTATTCCTTTCAACTACACAAAATTAACTTACTATTTTTTTTAAGTTAAAAAACTTGTTAGTTAAATTATACATGACAGAATATAAATAGATGTATGTTTGACATAGTTGAATGCAACTACCGAATCAGTGTAAATTGAGTGTTTATATGGACGATATTTACAGGTAAATTCAATATTTCACTTACTATATCAATTGTATACATTGTACAAGAAATGTGTCTTAACGCATATGGTAAATACGAAGAGTGAAATCACACTGGCTGAATCGAAAAATATTTGGCTGTAAGTTACCTTTTGTCAATCGGAAGTGACTTTTGAAAACCGGAATTGCCTTTTTTGTTTAAATTGATAGCTTATGTCCCCCATTAAATCCAAGTATATGGGTGTTTGGTATTGTTCAGAAGAAAAGCTACTTCCATTTTGACAAAGGTTTATTACCTTTATTTAAGTTCACATTTCGCGGAGTCCAATGATGAAAACACTAGATCCCTACGACTTATAGTTTCTGAGTTAGGGCCAATTAAGCCATTTCTGGAAACTTCGACGGGGATTATGCTGTCAACGCTCTTCCAAGAAAACATAATGAAATTGCGGCTTGATATCCTAATATAAAAATAAGAAGATGTGGTATGATTTCCAATGAGACAACTCTCCACAAGAGACCAAATGACACAGAAATTAACAACTATAGGTTACCGTATCAAATATGATATACAGCAACAAACGACAACCACTGAATTACAGGCTCCTGACTTGGGACAGGCACATGCAGAATGTGGCGGGGTTAAACATGTTAGCGGGCGTCCAACCCTTCCCCTAACCTGGGACAGTGGTGTAAAAGTACAACATATGAACAAACTATAAAAATCATTTGAATAGTCTTAACTCACCAGATGGATACAAAAGCACAAAAACAAGTAACAAAAACACATAGTGCACGCGGCAGGGTACTTATACATCCCCACAACAAAAAGACACTAAGTACAGATCTGAGAGTACTCGCAGTTATGTTATATAGATACAATGGATAAGCGTTGATTCTTGAAAAAGAAACCATGAGCACCGCAGGGCGAATGGTTTGTTTTTCATGAATCAACGCTTATCCATTGTATCTATAACTTAAACTATTGTGTTAATGTCTTTTTAAAATTAAAGCCTTTTCTTAATTAGAAGGTATTGTAAGTGAGTTTAAATAACCATTTTATCATGTTCAACGATGCATTAATAAATCTAAGATCACAATTAATTGGTTAGAAAAATACAAATATAACACAACACGTCTGCTTTTGAGTTATCAGGCATCTGAATATTATCTGTGTTTACAAAATAAGACATATTCGAACTAATTTCAAATTAAATTGAGAATTGAAATGGGAAATGTGTCAAAGAGACATCCACCCCACCAAAGAGCATATATTAAGTATATATGAAGTATGTTACGGAAATTTCTAGCAAGAAGCCTAATTCTAGACACATCACGATTTACTCGCATAGGAATTTGCGAATAAACATTTGTAAAATAATGTAGTAAAACAGATGAAATCATACTATATTTATAAAACAAAAATGAACAAATAGAATGTAATCATTTTCGTTTCAAATATGTGAAATAGCCAATAATAATCCAAAAATATACGGCATATCTACAATCCTATTAGACTTTAACTCTACTTCATTGGTGTTAAGAAATTTACTTGATGAATTTCATACGTATTATCATTCGAAATGTGATAGGTAGTAATTTTTGAATTGCTACAAAAATGTCCAAATTTAAGTTTTTGAATTATTTCTTCTAATATGGTGTTTATTTATGCATGCTACAAAGCTTTCTTTAAATTAATCTCTTAAAGACTCGGTGAATTACGTTAGTATTTTCGTTTGAATTGTTTTACATTCGTCATTTCGTGGCTTTTTATAGCTGACTATGTGGTATGGGTTTTGCTCATTGTTGAAGGCTGTACGGTGACCTATAGTTTTTAATTTCTGTGTCAGTTGGTCTCTAGTGGAGAGTTGTCTCGTTGGCAATTATACCACATTTTCTTATTTTTATATTTAAGCTTAAATGTGTTCTCTTGATGTTTTAAAGGGAGATAAGATCAATATTTCAAAAGATCAATGATTTTAGATTATCTCCCATGGAACAACAATGTATTGTAATTTCACACATATTTTACTGAATATAACATGTTTTACTTGTTTGGCTTTCTAACTATTTTGATCTGAGCGTCACTGATGGGTTTTATGTAGACGAACCGCGCGTCTGGCGTATTAAATTATAAGCCTGGTACTTTTGATAACTAATTAAATCAAACTGTCCGCTTCTTATGAATATAGAAGACTTTTTAAAGAAAAAAAATGTATGAAAGCTTAGTTTGGAGATTTTTATAGCAATTCCAAATTTACTACCTATCACCTTTCGCATGACAATTATATAAAAACATGTTTACAAATTCTGACAATGATTAACATAATATCAACGTGGCCCTTTATAGCTTGCTGTTCGGTGTTGAAGGCCGTACTTTGACCTATAATGGTTTACTTTTACAAATTGTGACTTGGATGGAGAGTTGTCTCACTTATCTGATACTCTTTATATGGATAGCAAGCATGTATTGACTCAAAAGCATTTTCACACACAAAAAGTATTTGATTCTATATCAATTTGAATAGTCTAGATATTAGGTCATCCACCAATAGAGAACTTATAAATATTTACCAATATCGTTCACTTCACTTTAAGCACAATTCCATCAGGTCACAATGGCAATGAAATCATATGTATTAGAAGATGTGCTAATGAGATAACTATCCACCAGAGACCGAATGACGTGTATTTAAACAACTATATGTCACTGTACGACCTTGAGCAAGACCCATACCGTATAGTAATCTATAAAAGGCACCGACATTGTAAAATGTTAATCAATTCAAACCAGAAAACAAACGGCCTGATTATGTGGAAAACAAAAATCGAAAAAAGCAAATATGATAAACAGCAACCAACGACAACCACTGAATTACAGGTTCCTGACTTGTGAAAGGCACATGCTTAAATGTGTTCTCTTGATGTTTTAAAGGGAGATAAGATCAATATTTCAAAAGATCAATGATTTTAGATTATCTCCCATGGAACAACAATGTATTGTAATTTCACACATATTTTACTGAATATAACATGTTTTACTTGTTTGGCTTTCTAACTATTTTGATCTGAGCGTCACTGATGGGTTTTATGTAGACGAAACCGCGCGTCTGGCGTATTAAATTATAAGCCTGGTACTTTTGATAACTAATTAAATCAAACCGTCCGCTTCTTATGAATATAGAAGACTTTTTAAAGAAAAAAAATGTATGAAAGCTTAGTTTGGAGATTTTTATAGCAATTCCAAATTTACTACCTATCACCTTTCGCATGACAATTATATAAAAACATGTTTACAAATTCTGACAATGATTAACATAATATCAATGAAGTGGAATTAAAGTCTAATAGGATTGTAAGTATGCTAGATACTAAGATTTGATTAGTAAATTTGGCTGTACCTGTAGAAAACTGATTAAAAACGGTATTTCACATCCTAAATTTTACGGTAATATTGTACTAAAAGCGCGGATCCGTGTAAACTCATCGAACCTTTAAACAATCTTATTAGTAAAGGTTATCTTACCAATGTTGTAATTAGATGTTTGAATATAGTTTACTTTGCACCAATATCGATTTTTGTCATCAGCAAATTAAAACATAACTAAATTTGTATTCTTTTCAAACGTTTTTTTTGGGATGTATAAATACACAACCACGTTCATTTTCTATATAGAGATTACTCTATCTATATATAACATTATACATATTTATTAAAAGGTTAACTCCTAACTATCCTACTGCCTGTCGACACTTTTATTTTGGCATTGCACAAGTCATGTCTTCTTTGACTGTCCATGACGTTAAAACACTAAATCCCTGGGATGTGTTTTAGTTGATATTAGTCTCTGTTGCATGATTTTTTATTATTAATTGTTTTTGGCTTTTAACTAGCTTTCAGTAACTGCGGTATTTTCAAATCGTACTTTCGTGTTATTTGACCTGTTGATACAATTTGTAATGTATTTTTGTTATTTAATGTTTACTTATTTAGTTTTATATATCGTCTCACTATTTTTAATATTTACCACGTTTGATAAGTGTTTAGTATGACGATAAATTTTCACTTCTGTTATCGTACTATGAACAACAAAAGTATTTATTTTGTAAAAAATATTTCCGTACTCCATGTATACCTAACAACAAAATTATTTTTATTTATCTGTGTACGTTATTTTATTTGGCGGCATTTTGTCCAAGGTTATGGCTGTCTTTGTGATATTGTTTTAAATCTAACCACCTTGTTTTTATTAATTTTGTATTTACATTGTGTCATAGATCAAATTTATTCGTTCAGTGTATGTTCACTTGTTTTTGTTAATATGTCTTTTGATTGAGTTAAGCCATTGCAATTGATATTTTATAGTATGTCTTTCTATGTTGTGTATTACACTATTGTTTCATGTTAGGGTGAAGGTTGGCGCCTATTAAAACGTTTAAACCCGCTGCATTTGTTTGCGCCTGTCCTAAGTCAGGACCCTGATGTTCAGTGGTTGTAGTTTGTTGATGTGGTTCATAAGTGTTTCTCGTTTCTCGTTTTCTATATAGATTGGTTTTCCTGTTTGAATGGTTTTACACTAGTCATTTTCGTGGCCCTTTATAGCTTGCTGTTCGGTGTTGAAGGCCGTACTTTGACCTATAATGGTTTACTTTTACAAATTGTGACTTGGATGGAGAGTTGTCTCACTTATCTGATACTCTTTATATGGATAGCAAGCATGTATTGACTCAAAAGCATTTTCACACACAAAAAGTATTTGATTCTATATCAATTTGAATAGTCTAGATATTAGGTCATCCACCAATAGAGAACTTATAAATATTTACCAATATCGTTCACTTCACTTTAACCACAATTCCATCAGGTCACACTGGCAATGAAATCATATGTATTAGAAGATGTGCTAATGAGATAACTATCCACCAGAGACCGAATGACGTGTATTTAAACAACTATATGTCACTGTACGACCTTGAGCAAGACCCATACCGTATAGTAATCTATAAAAGGCACCGACATTGTAAAATGTTAATCAATTCAAACCAGAAAACAAACGGCCTGATTATGTGGAAAACAAAAATCGAAAAAAGCAAATATGATAAACAGCAACCAACGACAACCACTGAATTACAGGTTCCTGACTTGTGAAAGGCACATGCAACATGTGGCGGTTTGAAAATGGTTGCAAGCGCTAAACCCTCCCATACCTGGGACAGTTGTTTAACAGCACAACTTAGGAACGAAATGTGTTAGGTATTCCACATAGTTTTAGAAGTGGATTTTTTTTAAAGTTGATTGCAATATCTTTCAAGCTTTGTGACAAAATTAGATACCAATGTCTTGCATTAGACAATACAAATGTATGCAATAGCATTTTTGTTTCTTTTATGAAAAAGGTTTTATATTTAACAAAATATTTTTTCAAAATGTGTATCTTGAAAAACCAAAATTTACACCATGAGTTGAGTTGCGATATTTATGGATTTGAATTGATGTTTGGTGACGAATATAATGATGGAAAATAGTGTTGTGACATAGGCCTTTGACCTGCTGGTCAATTTAAGGTTAAAATGTATAACATGTAAGCCAAATTTTACCAAAATTTCAGTCCACCAATTGCACCATTTTGACCTTATGGCATCACAATCATTTATAGCGAATAATCAAACCAAGTTGGTAGAAGTCGGACATGTGGTTCAAAAGATTACATCTTGAAATCAAGTTTTTGTCATTCTATAAACACCTGCTATGAGCGTGACTTTTGAACTTATAACCTGTAATTCAATAGTGGGGTCTTCTTCACCCCGTATTGCATTATAACACCAGGTTTTTGTGAAAGTTCAACATATAGTTCGTAAGATAACATCCGGAAACAAAATTGTTACACAAATTTCAGTTTAGTAAAGATATTGTTAATTGCTCACAAGATTTTATACGGAAACCAAAGCGTTTATGAACAGGTGCCAGACGCCTTGACATCATTCATCATATTATTTATTTGTAAGCCAAGTTCGAATTCGTTTCAATTCGTTTTAATATTATGAACAATATCAAATTGGCTGGATCTAAAATAAAATTGAGAATGAAAATGGGAAATGTGTCAAGGAGACAACAACCCGACCAAAGAGCAGAAAACAGCCGAAGGCCACAAATGGGTCTTCAACAAAGCGAGAAAATCCCGCACCCGGATGCGGGCTTCATCTGGCCCCTGAACAAAAATGTGTACTAGTTCAGTGAAAATGGACGTCACACTAAACTCTGAAACATATAAATGAACTAAAATTAAGAAAACATACAAGACTAACAAAGGCCAGAGGCTCCTGACTTGGGACAGGCGCAAAAATGCGGCGGGGTTAAACATGTTTTGTGAGATCTCAACCCTGCCCCTATACCTCTAGCCAATGTAGAATAAACAAACACACAGCAATACGCACAGTAAAACTCAGTTTAAAAGAAGTCCGAGTCCGATGTCAGAATAGGTAACAGAAGAAACTAAGCAAAATGACAATGATACATAAATTAACAAAGGACTACTAGCAGTTACTGACATGCAAGTTCCGGACCTCAATTAAACTAATTGAAAGATTATGTCTTCATCATATGAAAATCAAGCACAATCCCCCCGTTAGGGATTTAGTATCATACCATCATAAAATATATGAGAAGAACATAACCCGAGTCATGCCAACAACTGGTTTTAGAATAAATGTGTTTATTTACGATGCAAAGACCCTATGAGTGAATCAATATTACTTCCAAAATATGCCATCTTTAATGACCTGACAACAGTATCGTAACTATATCCCTTCTGGATAAGTCTGTTTAAAGGTTTGGTTAGCTTTTGAGGTGAATGGCGACATATTTGTGCTTTGTATAGAATATTACCATAAAAGATTGGATGTGAAATACCGGAACGTATAAGATGTCTGCATGTTGATTTATATTTACGAATGATGTCCTTGTACCGATGATAAAATTTAGTAAATGTTTTGACTAGTTTGCGATATCGAAAACCCTGGTGTAATATTTTTTCTGTAATACAGAGAGTTCTTTCGTTAAAATCAAATAAGTTGTTGCATACACAAGCGAATCGAATAATTTGAGATATATAAACACCATAAGATGATGACAAGGGAACGTCACCATCTTAAAATGGATAGTTAACAATAGGAAATGAAAAATCATCTGTTTTATCGTACATTTTGGTATTGAGCTTCCCTTTAAAGATATATATATCAAGATCCAGGAAAGGGCAGTGTTCATTGTTAGTATTAGTCTTATTTAAAGTCAGTTTAGCAGGATAAATCTTTTTAGTGTATATACTGAAGTCGTCATTATTGAGAGACAATATATCATCCAAATATCTAAAAGTGTTATTAAATTTTTGTATCAGATGTTGTTTCGTTGGGTCTTTGCTGATTTTAGTCACAAATTGTAATTCATAACAATACAGAAACAGGTCCTTTTTGTTAAACAAGAACAAAGTTGTATCTTGAATTTAATGGTTCTTTCAGATACACAACTTTAACTTTCGTTACTATTTTTTTACGTTAAAAGACTTGTTAATTGAATTATACATGACAGAATAAAAATAGAAGTCGGACATAAGTGTATGTTTGACATAGCTGATTGCAACTACTGAATCAGTGTAAATTGAGTGTTTATATGGACGATATTTACAGGTAAATTCAACTTTTCACTTACTATAAAAATTATATACATTATACAAGAAATGAGTCTTTAAAACGCATAAAGTAAATACGAAGAGTGAAATCACACTGGTTGAATCGAAAAATATTTGGCTGTAAGGTACCTTTTGTCAATCGGAAGTGACTTTTGAAAACCGGAATTGCCTTTTTGGTTTAAATTGATAGCTTATGTACATGTCCCCCTTAAATCCAAGTATATGGGTGTTTGGTATTTTTCGGAAGAAAAACTACTTCCAGTTTGACAAAGGTTTATTACCTTTATTAAGTTCAAATTTCAACGAGTCCAATGATGAAAACACTAAATCCCTACGACTTATAGTTTCTGAGTTAGGACCTCTTACGACATTTCTGGAAACTTCGACGGGGATTATGCTGTCGACGCTCTTCCATCAAAACATAATGAAGTTGCGGCTTGATATCCTAAACATATTTCATCATTAAATTTTCTATATCTCTTACGGTTTCCGACATATATTTACATAAAAATTTCTTATGTGGAAAGGTCACATTATAATGAGTCCAATAGTGAATACCTTATGTCCCTACGACAAATAGTTTCCGAGTTATTGCCACTTACATTCTTACTGAATTATTTGATGGGGCTTGTGTCCCTTACGAAGAGTTCATTCACGAAATTAATGAATGAATAAATAAATTAGTAACATACACTCACTGTCATTTTTACCCAAGCATTTATATAACATCGGTATCTTTGAAGTGAAAACTATATTATTTTACACTGACTTTGTTATCAAACGTGTTATACATTCCTAGTTATGTTAATGTGGACAATCTGAAACTACCAGAAAAATAAGTACTGCTGTATAGCATCGTGTAATTATCAAACTCTGCTACTATCCTACTTTTTATATGATGGTTTATGTTGCTTTGTCATTATGTATATTTAAAAAAAAAAGGGACCCCCCCCCCCCCTCCCCCAAAAAAAAAATAAAGTACTATAAGGACTTTTGGTGGTATGTATTCATGAGAGAAAACAAACTGGTCTCTTTCGGCTTTTCAATATACCTGTCCTTGTAAAATGTCATCCAGATATTAATACAAAACAAGTGATACCTGTTTCCATGCATGATGACGCTTTCTGAAGGTTGTATCTCCCAATAAATGTCTAGTAGACTATCTTTTTT
The DNA here is from genome assembly GCF_021869535.1 of Mytilus californianus. NCBI lineage: Eukaryota > Metazoa > Mollusca > Bivalvia > Mytilida > Mytilidae > Mytilus > Mytilus californianus. The sequence continues at coordinate 5,690,665 of NW_026262581.1, forward strand.
TTAAAAACACCAAAGTCGCCTTGTTTACTAATTTTAAAGAGATCAAAATAGTGAGAGCAAATATTTTGCCATAGGAGGTTCAAATGAACCTGTTGACTGCTCTCCATATTTTCATAACACTTTCTTTATCACGTTGAATGTGATATCTCCATATTAAGTTTTTACCACAAATATGAATAAAGGGCGACAGCAAACTAAAAGCTAAAAAGAAAAAAAAGATAATATAGATCAAGATATAGTAGTTTCCCTTTTATTCGATTTAACATGTTATTTATGCTAATTTTCATTATTTCGGTTAACGTAAACTTGTCTTTCATTTCATTTTTAAAATGTAAAAGTTTACTTTGTTCTCTTGCATTGCTAATTTCATCGAGCTTTGTATGGCTCAGTATTGAATGAAACATGTATGATACACTGATGATGTATGAACATCAATGTTTATTTCGTTTGAGTTCTTTGAGTTATAATTATCATACTAATGATTATCTGAAACTCAGATATCAGTATATGAAAATTGTTATATTGCGTGCCTTTGTTTGTATATATCTTGTATTGTGGCGAATAAAAGACTGTTAACTATATTTTCACACATAGATTGCAATAATAAAAATGTTCATCTAAAAACTCACATGCTGTATGTACGTTATATATTGGTAAATCTGAAACTATGTATTTATTCACAATTAAATTCTGTATTCTCTTAAACCATTGTTACATTCATTTGAACAGAGGTACTATACAATATATTGATAAAACATAACGATTCTGATAGTAGCTAAGGGGGTACATGTTTTAAATGTATTGATAAATTTGCATAATTGACGAAGCTTAATAGGACTTACTTCTTTAATTTCAAATGCATTCATATCAGATCTTGATATTTTCTGAATGTAAAAACAAGGAGAAGTGGTATGATTCCCATTGAGACAACTCTCGTACTTTATTTGCCCTTTTTATCTTTTTGATTTGAACGTCACTGGTGAATCTTTTATAGACGATACGCACGTCCAGGCGTACAAAATTTTAAGCCTGGTATATATGATGACTTTATATCCACCAGAGTTAATATGAGAAGTGGATGTAAGCGATAATTTGTCTGTACGGTCTTCGACAATGAGTTAAACATATACCGTATAGTTGGCTATAAAAGGCCCCGACATGAAAAATGTGAAACAATTCAAACGAGAAAATTAACGGCATAATTTATAACAAAACAATTTCGAAAAACAAATATGACAGACATGACTGTCCATGACGTTAAAATACTAAATCCCTGGGATGTGTTTTAGTTGATTTTAATCTCTGATGCATGATTTTTTATTATTAATTGTTTTGGCTTTTAACTAGCTGTCAGTAACTGCGAGTACTCTCAAATCGTACTTTCTTGTTTATTTGACCTGTTGATACTAATTGTAATGCTTTTTTTGTTATTTAATGTTATTCAGGGTTATATCTGGTCTATATACCAGCTTTGATAAGTGTTTGGTATTACTATAAATTTTCACTTCGTACTATGAACATCAAAATTATTTATTTTGTAAAAATATTTCCTTTCTCTATTGGAACTGTACACGTATACCTAACAACAAAATTATTTTCATTTACCTGTGTTTAAAGTTATTGCAAATGGCTGATATTTTTGTTCGAGCATATTGTTTTTCTTAAATTGTTTAACATTTCATACCGATATAACATGTTACTTTTATTATTCTTCCCTTAGTTTGTTTATTTTGTATTTACATTGTATCATAGGTCAAATTTGTTTTTTCAGTGTATGTTCACTGGTGTTGATATGTCCTTTGATTGAGTTAAGCTATTTCAGTTGATATTTTATAGTGTGTCTTTCTATGTGGTGATGTTACACTATTGTTTCAGGAAAAAGGGTGAAGGTTTGGTACCATTAAAACGTTTAAACCCGCTGCATTTGTTTGCACCTGTCCTAAGTCAGGAATCTGATGTTCAGTAGTTGTCGTTTGTTGATGTGGTTCATAAGTGTTTCTCGTTTCTCGTTTTTTATATAGATTAGACCGTTGGTTTTCCCGTTTGAATGGTTTTACACTAGTAATTTTTGGGGCCCTTTATAGCTTACTGTTCGGTGTGAGCCAAGGCTCCGTGTTGAAGACCGTACTGTGACCTATAATGGTTTACTTTTATAAATTTTGACTTGGATGGAGAGTTGTCTCATTGGCACTCATACCACATCTTCTTATATCTATGAACCAACGACAACCACTGAACTACAGGCTCCTGACTTGTGACAGGCACATAAAGAACGTTGCGGGGTTAAACATGTTTGTGTGCGCTCAATCCAACCCCTAACCTGAGACAGTGGTGTAACAGCACAACATAAGAACATACTGTAAAAATCAGTTGTCATTGACATACCTAAAATGATCGATACGAGGCACAAAAATAACTAACATAAAAAACAATAGACACAAAGCACTAAAATCAGAGTACTCGCAGTTACTGAAAGCAATCCAAAGCCAATTACAACTAATAAATAAATTATTTTCTCCCACCCTAAATATCAATCGGTACACATCCAACGGATTGAGTGTAAAGACGTCATTAACAGTCCGAGAAACGCATGACCTTGTGCAATGCCAAAATACAAGTAAACAGTATCGACAGGATGTAGTATAATTAGTTCTCATAACTGTCCATATATAGCAATATAAATTTAGTTATGTTTTCATTTTTCAAAAATAAAATCAATGCAAGTATCAATAAAACAATATTCAAAGATTTTGCTACCGTGTTAAATTGATAACCTTTAATCACGTTTATTCAACGAATCAATTAGTTTACATGTATCTCATCTAAATTTACGGGCTTTATAAACAACATCAACTCAATTTTGAATTGTTTGATATTCAGGATATGTTAGAAAATTTGTATGCAATAAAAATATAAATTTATACAAAAGTAAACATTTTGCATTCATTTTCTATAATTTCACAGTATACCACGTCAATCATTATGGCCATTTTCTTTCCACCAGGAAATCAAAGCGGAAAGTGCTGTAGGAGAAATGTCTTATGCAATGTGGTTACTGTACGCATTTGAAATAAAACACACCATAAACACATAATACAGCGAAAAGAGAATGCAAATTCATATATGTAATTGGACTAAGGAAATACAATCATAGAGGTTATTTTGAACAATAAATGATTTAATTCTGTAACAAATATTCATTTTGCACATATAAGTAGGTCTACTGATAGATAATTTATATACTAAACTCTTTCATTATACAGTGCATGTCAAAAGATATCTTAATGTAATTGATACTAAAATATTTAGAATTATGAATATTGAATTAGATTAAAAGCCTGCAGCAATATTAAAATGTCATACTATTTACATATTGCTTTATTTAAAGCCCTAATACCAATATGTAAGACAAAATTGAAATTTCGAATTTAAGGGGCAAAAAACTGGTCTTATCATACCTTCCATCTTTTATTTATTTGAAAAAAATAACTGACATTATATATCTATATAACTGTTAATATGAATAATTGATACAAAAATGCAAAATTGATAGATTATTATCCTATGATCTACATGTTTTATAATTATTGAAATTTAATTAATATTTTAAGAGCTATTGTTTATTTTGAAATCGACATCTAAATCATTATGCAAATTTCAGCTATATGACGTGGATTGCTATTTTTAAAGATTTATTTTTATTCAAATTCTGAGTAACATATATACTACTATTTCGAAGGTCTGTACAAAATGAAAATAACACTTCATAATTGTAAATACTTTGAAGCGCTTTTCTGGATTACCTTCATCAGGAACGCATAAAGCCGAATATGTGAAAGCCAAGAATGTACAAATACTAAAACTGTTGAAGAGCTACATGACCAAAAAGGACCTAAAACATATTAAAGGGGCACTAGCTACGAGATACATAAAAAATATGAAAGCATTAACGAAAGTGAAATAGTGGAATAATAATTCGCTTTTAGTAGCCAGTATGGACGAATTTTGTCAAAATAAGCTAAGAAACATTGATGTTGAATTATTCACTTGCAAGTGAATAATTCGACCTCATTGAATCCGTATTCATGTGAACTTCAATATAACCCCTTAGCTAGAGATGGATAACGCATGAATTGTGTGCGTGTTTGATTATTTAAAGGAAAAGAATGTCAACATTGAAAGTGAAACAAAGGTAAATCATTTGATTGACTGATTCGATCTTCAAAAAAATCATTCTTATACAGGTAAAAATGACGATTAACATATATTTTTCACTATAAATGAAATTAAATGGACCTAGAAGAATCCAATTCCACGAGTTCCGCTATCTATTTATATCTATATTTATGTTTATATCGCTAATATGGGCATCGGTGGTATTCGGGAGGTCAACTCGATAGTTAATTAGATGACGTCTAAACTAAAAAATACACGAAACGAAGCTACATATTATGATGCCCATGCCATGTACACTGTTTATTTTAGACTTTTTATAATTTGGATAAATGTTTTACATTGTTATAAAACAAATATGAGAATTTGAGTCAAATCGGTGAACATGAACTTGACAGCTAGTGCCCCTTTAATATAAACGTAAATCAATAAATGTATGCTGTTTTTTTATCACGAAATGAAAGCAAGTTACGCAAGAAAAAATTCAATTACATATTAATTCTCTAGGAATGGTATCCCTAACTCATGCTATAAACATGCATATGCATGTCAGTATTTGATTTTTCATAACTGTCTTGTAATAATGAGAGTAGAATGAACAATGAACGAATGAATAAAGGAATGAACGAACTTACAAAAATATACAAACAAACAAACAAGCGAACAAATCAATCAATCAACCAATGCGATTTCTTCAGACAAAAAAATATTTCCACTTTGGGATAGATAGTATTTATTTTGCAAATGACTTTCTCCATGAATAATCGTCCAAGAAGTGCTTCTGTCATCTGATGCCGTGATTGAAAAAATATGACGGATAAGCGTCACCGTGCAATTTGATGGTTTCTGGTCAGTGAATAATTACATTTTGCTGAACGTTTCCATTTTGTTGTAATATATGAATTCGATAATTGAACTGGGAAAGTGTTAATGAAATTGATGTATTTATGTTATTATTTGATAATGAAAACTCCTTTCAGCACAATGGACTGTGGGTTATTAATAGTTATGTTTATAATTGAAATAACGACTTACGACAATGTTTATAATTGAAATCACAACTGTCATAAGTCGATTTCTCCAATTTTCTTTTTGATCTTCGTGCGATTTGTCACGTTTTTACATTATCTTTTATCAAAATTGGAAATAGATTGCTTCATGGACTTCTTGAACAATAACACGATTCACAGCAAGTTTATTTAATTTAACAACAGAGTAATGGATTTCCATTATAAAGTACAAGTGCTCATATTCAAACAACATGGAGATAAGTACAAATGCATTCACATCTGTTTACAATCCGAGGACATGTTCGAATAACATGTAGATTCGAAAACTGTATGATAATTGGTTGATTCATACAGTATTCACTTTATACTTTAATATAAATGAAGCAATGACAATAAGTGATATTGATACAGGTTCCAGCATGAGATTAATTGGTTTGGTTAATATTTCAGAATCAAAACGAGCATATTAATATAAATTTCAAAATATGTAAACAAATTCTAATGCAACTGAGGAAGTTTTGTTGACTAAACATACGTTTGCATGGATTACACAAAAAATAAAAATAAACTGGTTAAAATCTATAATATATGTATCCTCTGACATTTTATGTATCCCTAGGCACCTTTTCTACATAGCATATGACGTGTGTTTGCTAAAAGGAAGATTTACGTTGTACATCTTCATTTTCTACCTGTTTGTTTTCACTGCTTGTTCAAAGACCACGTGTGTAATTAATGAATCTTGACAAAGCTTCCTAGGAATTGCCATAAAGGAAACGAAATATAATCATTAATTTACTACTGTGTGATTTCATATGACATCTGCTGCAGGTAAAAATGGCACTGACCGCTGATCTGACGATACAACTATAATGGCTAGTGAGGATTTAATACCAAAAACAGCTAAGAATGGCACAAAATCTTGTAAGTATTTCATATTTATAACTCCATTTTAACTGAAATTATTTTTTTTTTACAAAAGCCTAGTGTTTGATTTAGATGTAGTAATGTAATTAGTATATTGTCTTTAATAGTAATCAGATAGTAATATCTTCCAATGACGTTTTTAATTGTCAAATAGACAGATTGTCTGCATTTTATTTCTCTGTAACAATTTTTGTCAATCCCTATCATGTCCTTGAGTAATAACCATTAAGTGATTACCATTTTATTTTGAATGAGATGGGATTTCGCTGAGATAAGAGAAAATTTGATATTTTAAATGATTACAGTTTTAATCCGAGTCAAATGGTCCTTGAGATAACAGCGAATGTTGGTATTAATTTTATAGGGATTATCGTTTTATTTCGGGTGAAATGGCGTGTCCCTAAGAAATCAGTGAATGTTGGTATTATGAAGTGATATACCGTTTTAAAATCCGATGTAAATGGCATAGAAGGGATTAACCCTAACGCGAAGACGGTATTGTCAAAAGTTCTCCCAATTTTCTCAAATTTTGAAGATAGAATCTCTGTTTCCATTGCATAGACACTTTGTCTCCTTTTTCTATTATTTTATTTATGGGGAGTGGTCCAAACCTTTGGTATCGAGCTTACCAGATGAATGTTACATATATTGTTAAATTTATATAACTACCACTGGCAGCTGCTGCTAATAGATTGACATTGCTACTTAAATTATTTATAGAGGTAGTTGCACAAAAATTAAGGTACTAACTCCCGAAGGCCCTTCATTGTTTTGATTTTAATAGATATTTTCTTAATCTTAATCTCGAGTGAACTTGGTTAGAGTTATTCAAGAAACATGTATATATTTTGGACCCCAATTTGGACCAACTTAAAAACTGGGCCCATAATCAAAAATCTAAATACATGTTTAGATTCAGCATATCAAAGAACCCCATATATTCAATTTTTGTTAAAATCAAACTAAGTTTAATTTTGGACCCTTTGGACCTTAATGTAGAATAATTTGAAAACTGGACCCAAAATTAAAAATCTAAATACACGGTCAGATTTGGCATAACAAATAAATAAATGTGGTCAAAGATTTTACAAATATAATGCGCCATACTGTGCAATTAAAGATTACTTCTTGAAATTTTTCAATATTTGAAATTTGAAAAAAAAAAAAATGGAATTTGCAACCATAATTACCCATTTAAATTTACCATAGTGCTAACTTAATCTATTTTATAATAGAATTAAAAATATGGTGTCAAATCTTTCATATGGATTTTTTTGTAAAAAAAAAAAAGATTCAACATTTGCAGATATTTTTACTGGTCTTCCTTTATAAATATGCATTTCTTTAAACATAATTTTAAAGCAGTGTAAGGGAAGTAATCAAAACGTTGTATGTGGTTTACCTCCCTTACACTGTTTTAAATTGTCTTAATTGTTCATTAACCATTACTTTATACATAATTTAAAAGAAGTGTAAGGGGGTTATTCAAATGATGTATTTGATTTATCTCCCTTACACTGCTTTAAATTATGTTTTGTACTAAAGTATTTTCCATATAAAAATGCTTGTTTTTTGCCCCTTTTTTGGCCCCTAATTCCTAAAATTTTGAGGCAATTACCCCCAAAATCAATCCCAGCATTCCCTTTGTGATATGGAACCTTGTGGTACAATGTCAGAGAGATCCATACACTAACACACAAGTTATGTCTGGAAGTTACAAAAATGCTTATTTTTGGCCCCTTTTTGGCCCCTAATTCCTTAACTGTTGGTACCATAACCCCCAAAATCAATCCCAACCTTCCTTTCGTGGTATTGAACCTTATGGTAAAATTCCATAGAGATCCATTCACTTCAACTTAAGTTAGAGTGCGAAAACCAATGTGTCTTCGAACGACGACGACGACGACGACGCCGGACGACAACGACAACGACGACGACGCCGGACGACAACGAGTGCGAAAACCAATGTGTCTTCGGACGACGACGACGACGACGACGCCGGACGACAACGACGACGACGACGACGCCGGACGACGACGCCGGACGACAACGACGACGACGACGCCGGACGACGACGACGACGACGACGACGCCAACGTCATACCAATATACGATCGCAAAATTTTTTTGCGGTCGTATAAAAATTAGATTTGATAAAACATGTGTGCACTTCAAATATGTTATTGCCGTCGGTAGTTTTCGAAACCAAATATAGAAAAACCCCTGAGTATCAACCACTGTAGTAAAATTAATCATTATCCATATTGAGGAACATTTGGGGAATAACATTATAATAAAAAAAATGTTATGAAGGAGAATATTTCTCAACAAGCAAAATATATAAGTAACATTTTTATACAAACACTCAAAACCAAGCTAGTAATACCCCTGATCCATCAATAGTGGTATTGACCCAGAGGTATTTATGCAGTACTGACACTATGTTAGAGAAACCCAGGATCCACCAGCAAAGTTATCAACTCATTGGTAAAAATGCAGTAGTAATACCCAGGATCCTTCAACCACCGACAACCATGCTATTGATATATCCTCTACTGAAAACCATGCTACTGATCTACCAGCCATTAACAGCCAAGACAGTGATATACGGAACCATCGGTAGTGTCATCGAACAAGTAGTATTAATGCAGCATTGACAACTAACCTAGTCATAATCCGGATCCAGCAGCAACGGACAACCATGCTAGTGATATTCCGAATCCATCGGCAACTGACAACCATGCTAGTGATATTCCGGATCCATCGGCAACTGACAACCATGCTAGAGATATTCCGGATCCATCGGCAACTGACAAACATGCTAGTGATATTGAGGATTCATCAGTCACTGACAACCTTGTTAGTGATATTCCAGATCCATCAGCAACTTACAACCTTGTTAGTGATATTCCAGATCCATCAGTCGCTGACAACCTTGCTAGTGATATTCCAGATCCATCAATCGCTGACAACCATGCTTGTGATATTCCGGATTCATCAGCAACTGACAACCAAGCTATTCATATCTGGATTCATCAGCAGCTGACAACCATGCTCCAAATATATTCATGCTAGTGATGTACCGGATCCATCAGCATCTGACAGCAACGGACAACCATGCTAGTGATATTCCGTATTCATCGGCAACTGACAACCATGCTAGTAATATTTCGAATCCACCGGCAACTGACAACCATACTATTGATATCCCGGATCCATCGGCAACTGTCAACCATGCTAGTGATATTTCCAATACATCGGCTTTTGACAACCATGCTAGTGATACATCCTCTACTGAAAACCATGCTCTGATCTACCAGCCATTAACAGCCAAGAATATGATATACCGGAACCATCGGCAGTGTCATCGAACCTGCAATGACTAGTATTAATTGCAGCATTGACACCTAACCTAGTCAAAACCCGGATTCAGCAGCAACGGACAACCATGCTAGTGATATTCCGTATTCATCGGCAACTGACAACCATGCTAGTAATATTGCGAATCCATCGGCAACTGACAACCATGTTAGTGATATTCCGGATCCATCGGCAACTGACAACCATGCTTGTGATATTTCGAATACCTCGGCAACTGACAACCATGCTAGAGATATTCCGGCTCCATCTGCAATTGACAGCCATGCTTGTGATATTTCGAATCCATCGGCAACTGACAACCGTGCTAGTGATATTAAGGATCCATCAGCAACTTACAACCATGTTAGTAATATTCCAGATCCATCAGTCGCTGACAACCATGCTTGTGATATTCCGGATTCATCAGCAACTGACAACCAAGCCATTCACACCTGGATTCATCAGCAGCTGACAACCATGCTCCGAATATATTCATGCTAGTGATGTACCGGATCCCTCAGCATCAGCAACTGATAACCATGCTAGTCATTGTTGAAAACCCTGAATCATCGGCAGTAGCATTAACCCAGTTGTAGTAATGCAAAACCATCGCTGAAAATTTACTTCTCGTCCATGATGCTCATAATCCCACCGTAATGTACAATAACCCCACAATAACATCCATAATGGACGTTGTGTCATTTTGTTATGTGTTTTCTAATGAAAATGTATGTTCTATAAATCGTAATGATGTTCAAGGGGAGGTGCTAGCCTATTCTATAAATTCCACTAAGTGACGTCATACCGTACAAATGACATCCATTTTACGGTGATTACAGGATAGGAAGTTATTGTGTGTTCCACTGGAAAAAAGACCACGACGAACAAATAAAAAAATATGTCATATGACCAAAGTGTGTCACGTTCTACCCCTGTCTTGAACAAAGGTCACTTGCAAAAAATTAAAAAAAATATTAGCCATATACCTATTTTTCTCCAATCTGTTAACAATTAACGAAAATTAGCAATGATATTCATCATAATTACGTCTTTGATCAATTCATTTAATACAAGAGGCTGCCAAATTACAGCAATCCCAGTTAAATGTCAACATAAACAAATTTAACCGCCATTTCGTCACCAGTAACACCATATAAAAATATGAAAGCATTGGTTGAACGGTTCTCAAGCTATTGCACAGAAACAGGTATTATCGACAGCCCCTCGTACTACCCAAAATCAATAACCTGATTTTTGGTCGGAAAACTCTGTTAAAACTTGAATTTTGGGAATAGCGATTCTCTAGATTGTGAAAAGAAGTTTTCTTATAAAATTTTGTATAACAACTTCCCGATGAATTTCTTTCACTCAGTCACGTTGCCAAATCCCGAAAGAATTAAAACCTAATGGAATTTTCCTTAAATAGTTTAACAATAATTTTCCCGTGTGTTCAGGACATATATTTCAATGATTGCTTAGGTGGCGACCATTTGTTCTTTTGGGGGAGAGGGCAGAAGGATTCTGAAAATAATTACTAGGCCTGGTTAAAAAAAAAATAAAAAATTTGCGTAGCAACAGATGAAAATAAATTATCAATCCGGGAAGTTGAGGCTAAACCGCTTTGCAATGAAATACTCTTACCTTCCGAGCAATATCTCCTTGTTTGTCAAATCCCCTGCCATGTAAATTTGACCAAGAAATAAGGTTGCAATTCTCTCGGGAAAAGTGGACTTTCAGAAGGATATGTATGTTCTCCTGATGTCGGTTTGTTTGTTTGATGCTTGCGAATGTTTTATGTTTCTGGCTTTCCAAATAAAAGTCTGGAACTTTCCTTTTAGAACTAACCGTCCATAAGCACTTTCAATTTTTTGCCGTTTATTTTATATCAAAAGGATGGTGTGATAACAATTTTATGGTTGATTTTTTAGAATTAAGAAAATGGTGACAATTGATTGATTATGTGTTGTTTGTTTTACGTCCAGTGGTAAATATTTCATTCATGTTCAGGACGAGAACAAATTAACAATTCATACAATAGGTTCTGCAATAGGGGACGATCCGGATGATGGGCAGGAAATTTAGAATGCTACTAGAAAATGAGATTTGGATAGGAACAGAAATTTAGCAGTGCAACAGGCAACCTACGGACCCCTCAAAGAGTTGTTGCAAGAGTTTTTAACGCACATAGAGCTTGGCGCTCTCTCTATACAAGGCATTGGATTAAACGTCCCCATTCTGACATGACGTGAATGTTATGAAAATTAAGACTTGCATTCAATTTTAAGATAGTTTGATGAGAAAATGTGACATAATCATGAAACTACGAAACTTTTAAACGTGATAACAGATGAGAACTATTCGCCAGTATGTCAAAATGGTACAGATAAAGTTTCGCATGAATCTTTAAAATTAATCATTTGGAGAAAAATTAAACTCCACTTATAAAAGTTCGGAACTAATTACATGCACGATTTAAACATATAGCCAATATCATCTGAAACTTTTGTAGTAGTCATTGATGTTTTTCTTTGTATCGATCTGATGAGTTAATCCTTTTTCAACTGATTTTTATAGTTTGTTCTTATGTTGTGCTGTTACACCACTGTCCCATGTTATTGGGAGGGTTGAGCTCTCATAAACATGTTTAACCCCCCCCCCCCCCCCCCACATTCTTTATGTGCCTGTCCCAAGTTAGGAGCCTGTAGTTCGGTGGTTGTCGTTGGTTCATGTCTGTCATATTTGTTTTTCGTAAATTGTTCTTTTTATAAATTAGGCCGTTTGTTTTCTCAATTGAATTGTTTCATATTTTTCATGTCGGGGCCTTTTATAGCTGACTATACGGTATGGGTTTTTCTCATTGTTGAAGGCCGTACGGTTGCCTATAGTTGCTTACATTCACTTCATTTGAACTTTGGTGGATAGTTGTCTCATTGGCAATCATACCACTTCTGCTTATTTTTATATAAACTAACATTTAAGGTGGCATGGGAGTATAAAAAAAAATGATAGATTTTTTTCATATTTTGCCAAAATATATTGTGTACTGTAATATGTTCAAAAATGTAATAAAAATGATAGGTCACCGAGCTTGATTTCAAGATTCAGGTTGTGAAAAAATACACATTTTGTATGGATTATACAGGGGAAAAAAGCATGATAATGTTAATAGAAGATATTAAACTAAATGATAGAATTTTAAAATAAAATATGAATTATAAAATGCTTTCAGAATATCAAAAGAAATAAAAAAAAATGGGCTCACCGCTCGGTTTTCCTGAGATAACATTAAATATAAAAAATTTCTGAAGATTCCTTTATAAATTTTATTTTTTTCTGTCGAATGTTTAAAAAAATTGAAATCAAGCAAAAAATTCGACTTTTGTAAAAATATGAGTGATAATAACCCAAGATCGCATTAAGGTGTTCCTTTAAATGAATATTCTTATTAGTAAGTTGATCCCTGCATTGAAATATGCTGACCTAATTAAAATTTTATTGTGTTCTGCTATTTTACAATCCAAGATGGCGAAAAACACACTTCTCTTGTCCGGCCAGGGCCCATCAAGTCTTCAACAAAGACTATCGGACATCAAAATAATCTCGGCTTACTATCTAATTGAACTGTCTACCTATAAGTAAATAAAAAAAAAGTGCAACTATTACGTGCACATTCAGGGTGATAAAGATTTCAATAACATTAATCCAATAGGTAGGTTCGGGATTCATGGTGGGAAATGTATCTGTCGTTGGAAAAAGATGGGATGTTGGACAAGGACAAGAACTTTTTCTTGCAAGAAACACTCTCTGGATCCCTCAAAGGGTTGTCATTCGGGTTCTTTGACGTGAAGTTAGAGTGACACTCTACCTATACGAGTGGCATCGGATTTAACGCCCACGTTCATATCGGACGTGACTGCGTATTTATACATCCCGAATAGCCAAACGAACGCCCCTCTTTGGCAAAGGTTTTACTGCTGATCTGAAGAATTTCAGGTGATCATTCACATTTAAAAACCCAGTTAACCCTTGGTGATCAAAACAGCTGTATATGCTAATGTGTTTTTCCATTTATAATAGATTAATACTATGTAATATCTCCCTCATGCAAAGTTCTGACTCCTTGCCCGGCTTTGTCTTTACTTTTTGTCTTTTTTGGTTTAGAAGCTCTTCATTTTTAACCGGATTTTCGAAGGAAAAATCGGTTATTGATTTGGGGATGTTCGGCGGGCGGGCGGGCAGGCGGTATCGGCTGCCAAACAGGGTCCGTTCATTTACATGAAGACGCTTTGATGTTGTTTCCTGTGACTAAAAGAAGGTCAAGTTCAATTTTCACGACTTTAGCTTTTCTCGTTCTTGAATATTGGACCCTTTTAGAAACCAGAAATTTACTTATTATGTGATTGAGTTATTTCCCTTTGAACAGAAATTAAAAAGTTTATGTATAGCTGAGATGTATAGATAATCAATGATTGTATCTGTGCAATTGATTAGTCAGGAGTTGTCAAAAATTTATACTATTTTTTTTAAGTCATGTGTGTTTTGAAGGTATATGTCACAGTTGTTATGTGGTATTTTATTTTTGTTGTGTGTGTTAATGTTAAATTTTTACTTGATCCTGTTTGGGTGTCCAAATTTGCAAATATCATTTTCATTAAATAATAATCTATTTTTATTAAAGGATATATTTCATTACATTACATTGTGTAGATAAAGTTGTTGACATTGATAGATAAGTTGCAGATAAGATATCAGTTTGTGACAAATGAAAGAAAAAATATTGGAAACTATTAATTATATTTGATTATAATTTGAAAACATCATATCTAATTTTAGAGAACAATTTTTAGTGGTGAAATCATATTTAATTTTAGATTTGCATTACTGGTTCATGGAAACAAGTTTGAGTTATTTCCCTTTGAACAGAAATAGTTTTAAATATTAAGTATTTCATCAAAAATTGAATTTTTGGGGTTCTTTGATAAGCTGATTCTAACAATGTACTTAGATTTTGGATATTGGACCATAATAGGTAAATGTCCAATTTCAAATTTTTCAGTTCTTCGACCACATTTATTTTGATTGATTGATTGATTGTTGGTGTTTTAACGCCACTTTTAAGCGCCACTTTTGGGCTATTTCGTGGAGGCCAGTTTTTATTGGTGGAGGAAGCCGGAGTGCCCGGAGAAAACCACCGACCTTCGATAGGAAAACTGGCAATCCTAGTCAATTAAGAATGGAGTCGAGTGCACCCGCACAAGCGGGGTTGGAACTCACAACCTCATTTTGTGTCACAAACCTATGCTGTATCAAATATTCAATCACAATCCAAATTCAGAGCTGTTTTAAGCTTAAATGTTGTGCCCATACTTGCTCAACTGTTCAGAGTTCGACCTCTGCAGGAAAATCTGGTTTGCTGTCACTCTGACAGCCTCTTGTTTTAAAGAAGTTTTGGATTTTCAAATATTTTGGCCTCGCGTATCACTGAAGAGACATTTATTGTCTAAATGCGCAACTGGTGCTGCAGAAGATTGCTACCGTTAATGATATTAATGTGAAGAACTGTATATGTATTTTGCTCGTTATTTTAATTAGTATTTCGTGAAATGTTAACGGGAATGCTTATTTAGAAATTCTAATCATCTGAAAGAAATTTCCGCCAATGATAAATTTATATATAAAGTCTGTTTAAAGATGATGTGGCAGAAATGGCAACAAATAATGCATACTCATTAGTCGCATTATGTATGTCTTAGATTTGATTAATGTTACGCTTCTTAATGTAATATAGCATTAGTAAATACGGACCATAAATCAAACGTCGCTTGTAACATCTGCTATAATGTTGTCATGCGATATAGTGTATATTCTATTAACACGGTTTACACAAAAATGTCAAGAGAAAGACAAGTGAAAATTAAGAAGGTCTTAATGTAAAATGGACTGAATTTACAAATGGGTGGAACAAAGGATAATTGTACCAATAAGACTGACACTAAGGAAAGTGGCTTTAAAGGTAAAGAAATAACTATCTCGAACGTGTTAGTTGTGGAAAACGGTTAACTAGTGTTTTCTCTTGTACAGCACAGTTCATACACCATTCAACCGTTTTGTCTATAAGTGTGTGGTTTGGGGGGGGGGGGGGGGGGGGGGAATGATTTCGATGGCATTTAGATACAGGAGTTTTACTGGTTGCAATATTATTACTGCTGTCCATGACAATTCTATAATATCTATAATTAATAAAACACTTTGAAAGTTGTTATGATCATAAATCGTGACCTTGTGTGGTATTATACTATTACAATTTGTTAATTATTGATTATTAATATTTATATAAATGTGTGTATTTTTGTTACTCAATTAATCGGTGAATTTTTTCTTTGTTTTTTTCGTTTTTCGTTTTTTGTTTTTGTTTTATTTTTCATTTCGTGTTGGCCATTGTAGGTTAATTAATATGGAATAAAGTATTCTTCTTACATGTATATGCAGTTGTTAACATATAAAAGAAAATCCGAACAATGGCTCTTATGGGACATGATAAAGCTAAAGTAAATAAAAAGATTAATACGTTTTAAAAACAACTGTGTCATTGACTTCGCTATCAATCAATAAATCAGTAATACTATAATAATTAGATAAAAAAATGATTAAATTGTTAAAATAAGCATTATGAATAAATATATATGTATCTAAAAAATACTATCAATTTGATATTTTTAATAACATAATCAAATTCGGCTACAATAAAATTAATGATACTTTTATTAATACATTTGGCCTTTTAAACTTTTTTTATTCGAGCGTCACTGATGAGTCTTTTGTAGACAAAACGCGCGTCTGGCTTACACAATTTTAAGCCTGGTATCTATGATGAGTTTATTGGTATCATCATGCATAAGCTTTGTTGGAATTTTGTTCTAGCAGTTTTATGAACTGGTTTCAATCTTACGGAAGATGAACAATTAAAAGAAAGTTTCTTCAACCTGTCAATTATCCTTTCACCAAAAAAATATTGCTTAAAGAAAATGGAACAATTGTACTTATGAATTGATGAATGAGAAGGTATGAAAATCACAAAGTATTACAAATCTATCAATTAGCATACTTCAGATATACATGTACAAAATTTCCTAAGACATCTGTAAACTAAAGTTTGAAAATTCATTTCGCACATTTTAGGATTGAGATCTTCTTGCATTTAAGGAAAACTTAACAAACCGCCGAAAATCCCTCATTTTATAATTTTCTCATCTTAATCGTCGCCCAGTATAAAAAGGTCCGAAACACGTCACCATGGACACGGTGTCGTCTGATAAGGCAGGTGTCCCCTCATCACCAGACATGACAAATATCCCAAACATGACTCAGTCAGATCATCATACTAGTGACAATAGCAATAGTACACACACACAGCCATGTTCAGTTCTCCTTAAAACATTTTGGATTTTGATGACTCTGAACAACACTGTCTCATTTCGAAATGTGGAACTAATGGCTGCGAAACTTGTGAAATTTTAATAACAGACGCTCAATTCACCTAAAAAGTCTTACCTTACTAGAAGTTACGATGATCTGAATTGTAAATCTATAAATGTCGTCTACGGATTAGAGTGTAACCTTTGTGGATTGGTTTACGTCGGTGAAACGAAAGGAAGGCTAAACAAACGTATGTGCGGCCGTAGATCAGATATCAATCTCAATGCAAACGACATTCTGTACCAGCATTTTAATCAGCCTGATCATTCCATCGTTTCTATGACAGTTTTATAATCGAAAAAATATACCACAAGACTAACAATCCTCAACTTGCAACGCCTCTCCGTAGACAAAAAGAGGACTACTGGATTCGACAAATGGGAACTGCGTCACCATATGGTTGCAATGACAAAATTGATGGTATAGGTATTCTATCTAGTCCTTCCTGTAGCTCGGTGAATGTGATGAATATTTTCAACTCTACTCCTCGACGTAGACGCAGTCATGGTCATCGTCATTATACATCACCTACTTTGCATGATGTCTCTATTAATGACTTGCTGCCATTTATACAAAAGCCGTTAGGTATTCATCACATTCGCACGAAACTGTATTCATTACCCCTTTTAAAACTTCATTCTCTGTTCAATTTATGTTTGGGAACCACTGTTACAAACCCTCATTCAAACCAATACAAACTTACAGCTATTATTTCGGATATTGCAAGTCACAGACTTTTCAAACCAGTTCGCATTGGAAAAGATGAAAAAGAGAAAAGATCTTTTCTTAAACTTTCCTTTGCCAACAAGGGTCTCGATGGCGTCAACTTAGGTAATATCCTTCATCATAAATTAGTTCAGTCGAAAATACCTCCTTATTTTAAAGATCAGTCTGAAGCAATAATTTCTTATACCTATACCAAACCAATTGCAACTAAAATTTCAATTACAAACACGTTTTGCAGGATCTCAACATTGACGACTTCAAGTCTAAACCTCCTGATTGCACCTGTGCTAGTTCCCAATTTACATTTAATCCGGCTGGCCACGTTATTACCGGAGACCTCAACATTGTCAATAACACTTCCCTGCGAAATTTGTTATCCAAAGGTCCGAAATATCGTGAGCCTAAATCCATCAATTGGAAATACAACTTCAAAATACTGATGGATTCAGTCGAGGATTATGCCAGGCAATGGGCTAAACGCGAGAAAGAAGACGTAGATACTCTTTTCGAATGGATAAAGGCTGTGAGGTCGTTGATACAAATCCGAATTAAGAAACTAAATGGGCATATAAATACCCACGCTACATCAATTTTTAAAGACCCAAATGTTGAAAAACACTTGTCCTACCTCCATGACAAAGATGTTGTTGTCCCCGCAGATAAAGCCCCAAACAACATCGTTTTTGCGTGTAAATATCATTACATAAACTGCTTGATAAATGAATTAGGTATTGACAATTCACTTGGAAACTCAACATATACCCTCACGACACTTACCAAAGAGGAAATCCTGGATAATCATAGGTCTGTTCTATGTTCCTTTGGAATTTCAACCAAAGATGAAGAACTGGATCTTCCATCACTGTATTGGATACCTAAACTACACAAGTGTCCTTACAAACAACGGTATATTGCTGGGTCTTCCAAGTGCTCCACGAAACCTCTTTCTAAACTATTAACATTTATTTTATCAGCAATCAAAGCCGGGCTCCAAATTTATTGTGAAACTGCCTATTCTAGAGGTGGCGTGAATCAGATGTGGATGCTAAAAAATTCCAAAGATCTTTTAGAGTACATACAATCTAAGACTCTCTCATCTTGCAATAGCATTAACACATTTGACTTTTCTACACTTTACACAAGTATTCCCCATTCCAAACTAAAAGACAAATTGAAAGAGTTGGTATTACTTTGTTTCATTAAAAAAAATGGCGAACGTGGATACAAGTATCTTGTCTTGGGGAGGGATAAATCCTACTTTGTAAAGAATCACTCTGATTCAAACAGAAAATTCTCTGAAACTGACATTATCAAGATGCTTGATTTCTTGATTGACAACATATTTGTTACGTTTGGAGGACGTGTTTTTCAACAGACTGTCGGAATTCCAATGGGAACCAATTGTGCCCCTCTTCTTGCCGACTTGTTTCTTTATTATTATGAGGCTGACTTCATACAGGAACTTCTTAGGAAGAAAGATAGGAAGTTAGCAATATCCTTTAACTCTACATTCCGCTATATAGATGATGTTCTCTCACTAAATAATACAAAATTTGGTGACTATGTTGAACGAATCTATCCCATCGAACTAGAGATAAAGGATACTACAGATACAGTTAAGTCTGTCTCATATCTTGACTTACATCTAGAAATTGACAATGAGGGTCGGTTGAAAACAAAACTTTACGACAAAAGAGATGCTTTCAGCTTCCCAATTGTGAACTTTCCATTTCTATGTAGCCACATTCCAGCAGCGCCTGCATACGGAGTATATATCTCCCAATTGATACGATATTCCCGGGCTTGTGTTTCCTATCATGATTTCCTTGATAGAGGATTGCTGCTCACAAGGAAGCTATTAAACCAAGAGTTCCAAATGGTAAAGTTGAAATCATCCCTTCGTAAATTTTACGGACGCCATTACGAGTTGGTTGACCGTTATGGAATAACCGTTTCACAGATGATGTCGGATATGTTCCTTATGTCGTAACTACAATCCCCTTCCCTTTTCACGAATGTGACTTACCGAATTAGACTATTTACCGGATTTGTAATAACATAAGCAACACGACGGGTGCCACATGTGGAGCAGGATCTGCTTACCCTTCCGGAGCACCTGAGATCACCCCCAGTTTTTGGTGGGGTTCGTGTTGCTTAGTCTTTAGTTTTCTATGTTGTGTCATCTGTACTATTGTTTGTCTGTTTGTCTTTTTATTTTTGGCCATGGCGTTGTCAGTTTGTTTTCGATCTATGAGTTTGACTGTCCCTCTGGTATCTTTCGTCCCTCTTTTATTGATGTATTTTCACATAGTTTTAAAAGAGATGTAGAATTTTATTATTTTTACAAATTCAGGGACCAGATAATAACTTATCACCCCCTCTCCTTTTATCGTGCAGATTATAAGTGATACTGAGCATGACTGATACTAACTTAGGTAGAAGAGGACCAATACATACAATCTGTGTTGTTATTGCTTGTATAGGACTTGATAAATACAAATTGTATAATAGCAAGTCGAATACTATATATATATATAGTACTTATTACATCATTATTTCTATTTTCCGACATTGCTTTCATCCCCATTGTTCATATGGCACATTTCGCTAGGAAAAAACAATAATACAATTATTTCTCTGAATGATTGTTCTTTTTCAGCAAAATCAAGAAAATGTTGTGTCTGGATATGCCAAATCACATCGGAAGCATTCCTTGAGGAAGAAGATTTACTTCATTATATTGGTCGAATTGAATCAACTGTTAGCAAATCAGGTAAAATAGGTTAATATTAGATTTGCATTGTTATCCAGGATTAAGTGACTTATCAACGATGTCACCATTATAACTACCGTTTTCTCATATTCTAAACGTTGATTTTTGTGACAATTGTTCAATAGGCAATACTTCTCATATGTCGTGTTAAAGACATTCGTGGAGTAGCGCAAAAAAATAAGTTTCGTACGATTATCTTTAATTGCTTCCTAACACTTGATATGGTTTTAAACACAGGAGATAACTCCTTTACGAAATTGAATTGTACAATACAGGATCATTTGATGTATTAAATGTTTCGTGTTTATTTTTGGCAAATGACGCGAATAAAATCAATCAAGACGTTTGAATCGTGTGTTGCAAGTGACGGGATGACAAATCTTTGAACTGCTCTTCTGTCTTATTTCGTACTCACTTTTTTAATCCAAGACTTAATTTTGTTAACAATACAGTTGTTACCACATGTCAATATCGGACGATTCCTATTTTATTTGACAGAATCATTAATTCCAAATGCTAGTTATAAATCAATTGGAAAAGCAAATCACAACAAATTTTAAATAAGCCGGTCATAGAAAGAAAGTGAATTGTTTTATTTTTATTTTGTAGCTATTGGTGCAGTATTGTTAATTCTCAGCTATGCTCTATCGATTATGTCTCTTGCCATTGGTAAGTTTATCTTACTATTTCAGAGTAAATCTTGAAAATCCAAATGCAAAAGTGAAGACGACACACGTATTTCAACAGTAAACAAGAAATATGCGAATCCCACAAAATAAATGGACAAAAGACATTTTAATTATTTTAGATTTATTATTGATGTATCAAAGAACGTCAGAAGTTCGGTTACTATTTTCTAATGAACATCAATATTTCGAAAAAATAAAAAAAAAGAAGCGAGTGCATTTGTTTTTTAAACTGAGAAATTAATGCATCTAGTTAAATATTGGTAGCTAAATTTAAACAAACTTGCTGACATGCAGGAATGCGAATTAAACATTGTTAAAGGTCGTTCGGTGACCTATAGTTGCTAACTTCTACATCATTTGGTCTCTGGTGGAGAGTTGTCTCATTGGCAATCATACCACATTTTCCTATTTTTATATAATCTGTTTTACATATTTGCATTTTCAAATAAATAATTATTAATGATGAAGGAGTTAAGAGATTGGTTATCGTCAAGTGCAATAATATTTGCTCCGCTTGCTTTAGCTTCATTTGCTTCATTCGTCACTTTTATTTCATGCGTGAATTTTACTTATCGTTTCTTACACAAGTATATTGAAATCTACACACCGATTCCAATAAAATTACTTTTTAATTCATCGCTGCTATTACCTAACAGTAGTATATTCCTAGAACACTACCAAACAAAAATTTAGAAGAGCAAAGAAAAAAAAAAAACCGATAATTCCTCTGTAATAACATCCGGGTGATCCCGCAGCGGAGCAGGAGCTGTTTAACTTTCTCGAGTACTGCTTAGTAGGATTGATGTTTTAACCATGCTTTTTCTGCTTTTTCGTTTTTGGTACGTTATACTACTGTGTACTTTTGTTTAGAAATTGTGTTTGTTTTTTTCGTTCAATTTTAATTTTGTTTAGATATATATCTTATTGTTAGTTTTTGTTCGGAATTTTTTTGCTGGCTTTTTAGTTCCTTTTAAATTATTTCGTAAAAAAATGAAAGGATAGGATCCCTGATTGAAAAACTTATATGAAAAGTAGTAAAACTAGGAAAATTAACTGAATCTAAATACAGATGTATGACGGGCATATCGTAACATTCGAATGTCACATCTAATCATTTAACTTTGTATCGTGTTTGTCGACCGTGCGAGACCCCCATGGGTAGTCAAGGTCGTTAAACACACCTTGGTAGTAGATTAAATAAGGAATTGGGTCTAAAATAAAGGTTTCAAATTCAATACTATAGATTTGCCATTAATTGCAAAAGATAAAAAAAGACATTAAACACTCATTAACACTTATTATTTTTTCAGGTTTTTTACGCATAGGAACTTGTCAATGCCAACCAGTTTTGCCGATATTTCTTATTGTGCATGGATCTGCGATGTGTGTTCGTAGTTTATTTGAAACTGGAAAATTATGTAAACAAACAAAGCGGGAAGATGCTTCTTCTAATGCATGTTCTCCGTTGCAAACATTGAGCAAGATATCCAGTGTTCTTGTTGCTTTCTGGACCATTACAGGTACGTAAAGCACAATAAACCGCAGTAATAATATTCATCAAACCAAACATGTCAATGTGGAATAAATTTTTAATCCTTAAAAAATAATTTCACACAGACATAAAACGGTTAGAAGATACGAAACTACATTTTGACTATGCTGGAAAGGTAACCAGAAACCGAAATCCAGAGCACATTAACTATACTGAGTCAACAACGGAAATCTAATTTACATATTTGTGTGTTTCGTTATTTATATGATAAAAATTTACAGTTTTCTAATCAAAAGTTATATTTTTTTTATTTACAATATAAATACAGAATGTAAAATGTATGAATTTATCATTGTAGGATCAGTATGGGTGTTTAGCATCGTTACAGAGGTGAATGTGAATGAAGCTAACAATATGAACTACTGTGATCCAATGCTTTACTGGTACTCTCTAGTACTTGTTTCCGTTATCTTAACAGGACTGATACTGAAAGCAATATTTTTATTGGTCATCAGTTTAGTATATTGTAGATACGAAGATAGGTCATGGTACTCCGAACTAATGGCTGACAATTTGGGTGCGTTTGTATAACTATATTCTTGAAATGAATTATCATATGTATATATAAATATTTATTTATTTACTTATTTATTTTTAATAAATAGTGATAACAATACTCAAAAAAATTCGACGGGAACTTTCTAATAAATCTTGGAATGTCATCTCAGTCAAGATCAAGATATAAAGATATAATTTTTTTCTCACAAAATGATGATAACAGCGCGTTTTTTATATGAAAAGCGATAAGATCCTTTTGGAAAAAAGCTATATAATAACAACTTAGTGTAATGAACAAAAATAGTAAAATTCAGTCACACCTTTCAAAAGCCGTTAGCATGTGTTTGTTCGTCGCTAATTCTGACTTACTTCCTAATGCAGATGTGAATATCACTCTTAAAGGAGTCTAGTGAATCATCTTATTCCCAATCAAAAGACGATAATTGTTTACTTCATTTACAGAGGGAATATTTTTTATTGAATTATAACCTACGTTCTAAACAAATTGTCATGTATTAACTGCAATAACATTTTCCATCCAGTAAAATGTCAAGTGGTGTGTGACATTTAGCGTGATGAATAAAATCTCTTCATGATCAAATCAAATTTATTTCATATTTACGGAGACATATAAAAATTTAGCAATTTGTAAAGAACGATTTCAATTTTAGCAGTCTTGTGATCTTTTTGATTCTAGTTTTTTTTCAAAATCCTGTACTACAATGTTCAAGCCATATAACCTGGCATATTATATATTTATATTCTAGTATAGTATTTATAAGTTGATATTATTGATGATACATGTAACCAATAAATGGTGCTCTGATGGTTGTACATTCATGAAGAATTATCAAACTATTGATTATATAATTGTTGAAAATTTTTTTCATGTTTTCTAATATTTAATCATGTTTAATAAACGAAAGAACTGTAACGTTAAACTTTAATTTTTTTTTTGTCCAGATTATACAAATGAAAGCTGTTTGATTCAAGTGTAGCGTTCTTTTTGTCAATTACATAGTTTATATTATACAAATGTCAATCACTCAATGACAAATCTTATTTGGTGTATTTTATCTTTAAGTAATTACGTTTTTTAAAGACTATACTTCTGGTTCAAAATTATTTTCATCAGAAACATTGAGATGTCGTCGGCTATCTGACATATGTTTTTTAGATGAAACAGACTCTGATCGTTCAGAAGAATTTTCATTATTGTCAATCGTTTTAGCTAGACTCGATTCGTCATTTGAGTCATTTGTGATGACAGATCCAGATCGATAAGTTTCATCCTTACTAACAACAGGAGAAGGACAATGTTCTTTAGTACTGTCTTTATACAGTTCTTGAATATTTTCATCATCACTATCAGCACTTTTTTCGTTAACGTGTAAACTTTTTTCAAGGTCATCAGCATTTAACTGTGGTTCAGATTTGTACTCAAACTCCTTATCATTTATATCCTTATCGGACATATAATCTTCCATGTTGTCCTTAGTTTCTAAATTTACTATAGCAACAATGCCAGCGTTTGTTCTTTTGTGGTCTTCCTCTTGTTCAATTGTAGATGTAGATTTACAACTAGCGCCATCTATATTTCTTTCGTTTTCTGTAGAGTCCAAATCATTCAGTTCTACTTTGTTGGATTTTGTATCGTCTAGATTTTGATCGTCCTGACTCTCCACCGTCATTGGCCTTATTCTTACTTTTTCGTGGAGACGAGTGAAGACTTGACACGAGAGCATTCCACTTACTATCTGTAAACAAATTAAGTTTGGATCATAAGGTGAACAGCCATGACTTGTATATATCTGATATCTTTATCCTAACTCGACACAAAAGAATCAGAGCAGAGGAACCCGACGAACTTCGCTCCATTTCTACCTATTTGTATGCCTCTAGCCAAGCAATTATGATTTCCGAAGTATTGATTGATCATTCCGTTATTCAATATGCAAACAGACCAGCTTGATATAAATGTGAATAATTTGTAATTTTGTACATATTATAATTTGTAATACTCTATAACTTTTTAAGCTTGGTATCTTTAACGAGTTATTTAAAACCACTGATTCGATACCACTGTTGGTAGAGGTTTCATCCCCGATGGTATATTCGTACTGAATTTGGCCAATCAACTTTTTTATTCGAGCGTCACTGATGAGTCTTTTGTAGACGAAACGCGCGTCTGGCGTACAAAATAATAAGCCTGGTATCCTTGACGATTTTTTTGAAGTTATGCACACCGTTTTTGATTTATCTCATTGCTATATCATTATTGTATGGACTCTTGCTACGGTCTTATACATAACACTGATACAAAGTATTTATAAGATAGTTTCGGGAATTATAATCTGGTATAAGCAAAACATATAACAAAGATCTAACATAATAAAGTGTCATCATTTGCAGCCTTATGCCAGAGAGGACAGTATATAATGTTATGTTAAAGTATATCAATGTGTGAGTTAAACACCAAGCTAATAAATTATTGAAGATAATCTTGTATCACTCGGTGAAAGAAGGTGGGTTCCAAAATACCGATAACTTGTACCGGTCTGTGAATTAACAAATTTCATGCATATTAGTTATCTTCTATCTCTTTTTGTGATTTCGTGCAAAGATGACAATGCGTTTAAACAACAAAACATAATAGTAGATCTGAAAATATTGGCATTCTCATACGCTTCTGTTAAGCTTGTTGTAACAGCTGCCAAAGCCTTTATGCCGTAAACCGATAATATCTAAGTTGTGTAAGCTTGCTATACCATCTGACAAAGCCTATATATCTCTACTTGTATCAGTTATGTTATGCTTGCTATACCATGTGCCAAACCCTATTTCGCTTAATTATCCCAGTTGTATAAGGCTTGCTACATTATCTCCCAAAGCATTTGTCTTTTACTTATCTCGGTTCAAGCAATAAATAAGAAAATGTTTTCATTATGGCTCGATCTCACGAACAGAGCTATGCTCTAAACGTTAACAATAATTCAGCGTCTGGCGCAAATACAAAATTTCAATCCTGGTATCTATGATGAGTTTATTTTCAGCAAGGTTAGTAGGAAGAATAACTGACGCCATTATTATATACATGTTTTCCGGTTGCCACCATCAAAAAGTTTATTGTTACAGTGTATCAATTGTTCAATTTACCAAACAAAACATATAAATTCTAGCATAGATCTAACATGCTCACTGTCGTCTGGTGAGATGCAAGGTAAACGTGAATGAGGATGCAACCAAAATACACAAGAAAAAAAACCATATATAAGTCAACATACGATTTTTAAACAATTACATTCATTATTTCAAATTTTGAACTACGATAGTCATTTTCAATATAAATTATGAAGAATGTGTTATCTTTTAAAATTTTGAAAGATACCAAAGGGACATCCAAACTCATAAGTCGAAAATAAATTGACAACGACATGGCAAACAAAAGAAAAAAAACTAAAAAAACAAGTATAAAAATACAACATAGCAAACTAAAGATTGAGCTTTTAGATACTTTAACGTCGGTCACATCATTCAT
Organism: Mytilus californianus; assembly: GCF_021869535.1. NCBI lineage: Eukaryota > Metazoa > Mollusca > Bivalvia > Mytilida > Mytilidae > Mytilus > Mytilus californianus. Next base: position 5,717,387 of record NW_026262581.1, read on the forward strand.
CAATAAAACAAACTAATTTGTTTTCTCAAGCCATGTTTAATAGACTATAGTCTGAATTATTATGACATCATGTTACATTCCCTTCGTATAGTGTGTGATGGTAACTGTTTCATCACGAACATCATACTATCCCACATTTTAATTTTGAGCATATATCAATAAATTATACTCATTTGTTGTACGATAAAACGATATTTGTACAATGTTTCCTATAGTAAGAATTGTGTACTCGCACGCAATAGGTACTGGTTTAAACCGAGTACAAATTATAATCAATCAACTACTTTATATATATTGCCTTTAAATTGTGATAACCATTAAACTGTTGTCTTTTAAAAGATTGATCGCAATGTTTCATGGCATGACATGGTTTTGTTCACGTCTGGCTTAAATTTCAACTATTTAAGTTTCTTTTATTTTTACAAAATTTAGCCAATCTTAATTGGTCCGAGTACACAGTTATCGTCCTTTGATTTTCGTTGTCCCAAATATAGTCCCTAGTGTGGACAGTGTGTTACTTGCCAGTTTTTTTTATACCCCTTCCAAATTTATTTCTCTATATTTTATGCCTCAAATAGCAAGTAGGGGGATGAAATTACACTGTAAAAAAATTTGGGTCATGAATTTTAAAGTAAAGTAGTGATTTGGTCCAGCTGAAAAAGGTTAAAAATTAGCACTTCGGAAGCTGTCAAAAGATTTCAAGACCCCCTTAACATAAAATTGTCCATATTTTGAGTTAGAGCCGATGAAGTTTTCTATAATTTTGATATAATTTGTCCCAAAAGTAGTACAACACACTGTAAAAATATTATTGAGAAAGCGCAGGTGGGATTTTTTAATTTTCATTTATTGTCTAAAAGAAATGCACTACGAAATAACTGTGTACTCGGACCAATTACGCTAATAATGAAATCATGAGTGGGGGGACAGTGCCGGAACACATATAAAAACTTGCTGTTCCGTGAATGAGAATTGTTACAATATACTAAAAAGAATGTGTAGTTTGTTACTTTTTGGCATAGTTTGGAGTAAGAGAATGTCGGTTATATGGGGTTTATTGCCATATCACTAACCAATAAAACAATTTTTATAATATTGAACTTAATTACATTAAACAAGAAGAGTATGCCAATTCAAAATTATAAGCCTGGTATCTATGATAATCTATGATGACTTTGTCCGAAAATGTTACATAACTTGTCAGTTGTAAGACCGTTATGGAATATATGTTTCCCAGATGACGACGGATATGCTCCAATTGTCGTTACCAAGATCCCGTCCTTTGTTCCTCGAATGTAACCTACCGAATTAGACTTATCACTGGGTTTATACTTTCATGAGCAACACGACAGGTGCCACTAGTGGAGCAGCATCTGTTTACCCTTCCCGCGCACTTGCCTGAGATCGCCCCCGGTTTTTAGTGGAGTTTTTGTTGCTAAGTCTTAAGTTATCTATGTTGTGATTTGTGTACTGTTGTTAGTCGTTTCGTCGTTTTTCGTTTTTGCCATGACATTGTCAGTTTGTTTTCGACTTATGAGTGTTAATGTCCCTTTGGTATCTTTTGTCTCTCTTTTTGGTATCTTCAAAGCAATTTAAACTAGGATCTCTGACAAGCGTGACGATTTTAGATTCTACATTGTCAACTTCCAATTTCTCAGTAGTAACATGTCTTCAGTCCCATCGTATAGCGTTCTTATATCTCAATTGAAACGTAACGTAAATGCATGTTTACAATATCTAGACGTCATTAACAGGGGTGTGCAAATAATGAAAATCTGCTTCATCAGGGTTTTGAGGACGAACGACTAAAACATACACTACACGAGTTTTGTGGTCACCAACACGAATTGGTTGACCGATACGATGTGTTGGTGTCTCAACTCGCATGAGACATGCTTTCGCAGTCTTGAATCTTAAGATACCATAAATAGTCGTCTGGTCGGTGAATCTATAGATTGTCTTATAAACCGTATCGTGACGTTTTGACTGATTCCTAATTTGCATGACGGGTGATGCCTGCATATCAGCAGACGATTACCCTGTCTACATATATACGCGGTCTCACTTCTATTGGAGCTAGAGCAATTCCCTCAGTTGTTTGCACTTGATTTGTATATTTTGATTGATTAAAATAATAAACATCAGTAAACTACTGTTGTTCATATTAACGATACCAAAGGGGACTAAAGCACACTTGATGTCACAGTAACAAGTATTCCTGCAAATGAAGTTTATTCTCTATAAAACGTAGTTTTTCGCTATAATATTTACTTTAAAAACTTAAATTTAGTTCCAGAATTTTTATATGAATTATTACATTATGGAAATATTTTTCGAGTCGATTCATTACAATAAATATATTAGTCAATAAATAAGGTTTTGTCTGTTTACAAAGTGTGTAGTGATTTATATAATTACCTGTACTAGAGCGATGCCAACGAGGACAGCGATCCATATTGCCATATTGTCTGTCAGCCATGTTTGGATTGCAGATAAACACGATATCTAAAAATTAATGTAAATATTTACTCTCAACACAAAATCTAATGAAAAAGTACAAATTTTAGAATTAAAATATAAATTCAATCGATTAAATCAAGAAGAAAGATACGTGGTTAAACAAAATAGATTGCAGTAAATTTTATGTTAATTTGCACTGTAGTATTTTAACCTCCTAATGTTTATATGTATTTGTATATTCTGACTTTCAAATATATGGGTTTGAACGTTCCCGGTGAATGTAAATCAAGAAAAGCGGTTCGGACTCGTATAATTTATGAAATGTTATTTTTCATCTTGAAATAAGACAATTAAAGTATGACAACAGGACAAAAATATATAGTACATATAAAAAAGAAAATAACAATAATATCGAAATTTAAGAAAATTCAAAACGGAAAGTCCCTTATCAAATGGTAAAATCAAAAGCTCAAACACATCAAACAAATAGAAAACAACTGTCATATTCCTGACTTTGTACAGGCATTTCCTTATGTAGAAAATGGTGGATAAAGCCTGGTCTTATAGCTAGCTAAACCTCTCATTTGTATGACAGTCGCGTATAATTTCATTATATTGACAACAATATGTGAGCAAAACAAACAGACATAATAGGTAAAAATTTCAAAAATTGGGGTACAGCAGTCAACAAGGTTCTTGCTTAAAGCATTATAAAGTAAAAACATTTTTTTAATAAGTATGTATTTAGCGTTAAGATATTTACAGTAAAGATTCTTACTTGCAAATAAGAGTTGATTACTACTTGAGTATATGCAAGTTTTTGATTCATACTTACAGTAATGATGATGATGGATGGTTGCTTAACGTCCAGCGAAAAATTAATATGCATATTTAGGACGAGAACATGTAGGTGTATTATGAATATTTACCCTGCTTTGTACTAGACCGACACGCTGAGCCGGATTTTAACGTGCTAGCTCACAAGGTAACAGTCCACAGGAAGATATGTCACCTTACCCGGACACATTATTCTGACTCCGAGCCGACCAGTCTTTGCTCTTACTCCTTAATGCCGCGTGCTTAGCGGTGAAGCAGCAAATACCAATTTTAAAGTCTTTGGCGGTTACTTACAGTAATGCGTGCTGATTTGAAAATATAGTAAAATGCAAAATGTTGTTTTATACTTCTAGTTAAACGTGGTACTTTCATACTTATAGTATAGAGTGTTTATACATACTTAAGTAAATAAATAAAATAAAATAAATAAATAATCTTTATTTCAAGAGGATAATCCCATTAGTGAAAATTAATCTTCCTGAGAGTCCTCAAAATAATAATTCAAACGAAAAAACGTAAAAGATGCTGATTCATAATTGAATTAAAAGGTGTTGATTCATACTTGAAGTAAAAGGTGTTGATTCATACTTGAAGTAAAAGGTGCTGACCCATACTTGAAGTAAATGGTGTTGATTCATATACACATTCTGTATGTGTCTGTCACAAGTCAGGAACCTGTAATTCAGTGGTTGTCGTTTGTTGCTATATATCATATTTGTTTTTCGTTAATTGTTTTGTACATAAATCAGGCCGTTAGTTTTTTGTTTGAATTGTTTTACTTTGTCATTTCGGGCCTTTTATAGCTGACTATGCGGTATGGGTTTTGCTAATTGTTGAAGGCCGTACGGTGACCTATAGTTGTTAACTTCTATGTCATTTGGTCTCTGGTGGAGAGTTGTCTCATTGGTAATCATACCACATCTTCTTAATTTTATATTTTAAGTAAAGGGTGCTGATTCATACTTGAATCAAAAAGATTTGAGTCTTATTTACAGTAAACAATGTTGATTCATACTTACGGCAAAGAATGTTGATTCATACTTACGGTATAGAGTGTTGATTCTTACTTACAGTAAACAATGTTGATTCATACTTACGGTATAGAGAGTTGATTCATACTTACGGTATAGAGTGTTGATTCATACTTACGGTATAGAGAGTTGATTCATACTTACGGTATAGAGTGTTGATTCATACTTACGGCATACAGTGTTGATTCATACTTACGGTAGGTATAAAGAGTTGATTCATACTTACGGTATAGAGTGTTGATTCATACTTACGGTATAGAGTGTTGATTCATACTTACGGTATAGAGTGTTGATTAATACTAACGGTATAGAGAGTTGATTCATACTTACGGTATAGAGTGTTGATTCATACTTACGGCATGGAGTGTTGATTCATACCTACGGTAGGTATAAAGAGTTGATTCATACTTACGATATAGAGTGTTGATTCATACTTACGGTATAGAGTGTTGATTCATACTTACGGTATAGAGTGTTGATTCATACTTACGGTATAGAGTGTTGATTCATACTAACGGTATAGAGAGTTGATTCATACTTACGGTATAGAGTGTTGTTTCATACTTACGGCATAGAGTGTTGATTCATACTTACGGTAGGTATAAAGAGTTGATTCATACTTACTGTATAGAGTGTTGATTCATACTTACGGTATAGAGTGTTGATTCATACTAACGGTATAGAGTGTTGATTCATACTTACGGTATAGAGTGTTGATTCATTACATACGGCATAGAGTGTTGATTCATACTTACGGTATAGAGTGTTGATTCAAACTTACGGTATAGAGTGTTGATTCATACTTACGGTATAGAGTGTTGATTCATACTTACGGTATAGAGTGTTGATTCATACTTACTGTATAGGGTGTTGATTCATACTTACGGTATAGAGTGTTGATTCATACTTACGGTATAGAGTGTTGATTCATACTTACGGCATAGAGTGTTGATTCATACTTACGGTAGGTATAAAGAGTTGATTCATACTTACGGTATAGAGTGTTGATTCATACTTACGGTATAGAGTGTTGATTCATACTTACGGTATAGAGTGTTGATTCATACTTACGGTATAGAGTGTTGACTAATACTTACGGTATAGAGAGTTGATTCATACTTACGGTATAGAGTGTTGATTCATACTAACGGTATAGAGAGTTGATTCATACTTACGGTATAGAGTGTTGATTCATATTAAAGGTAGGTATAAAGAGTTGATTCATACTTACGGTGTAGAGTGTTGATTCATACTTACGGTATAGAATGTTGATTCATACTAATGGTATAGAGAGTTGATTCATACTTACGGTATAGAGTGTTGATTCATACTTACGGCATAGAGTGTTGATTCATACTTACGGTAGGTATAAAGAGTTGATTCATACTTACGGTATAGAGTGTTGATTCATACTTACAGTATAGAATGTTGATTCATACTTACTGTATAGGGTGTTGATTCATACTTACGGTATAGAGTGTTGATTCATACTTACGGTATATAATGTTGATTCATACTTACGGTATAGAGTGTTGATTCATACTTACGGTATAGAATTTTCATTCATACTTACGGTATAGAGAGTTGATTCATACTTACGGTATAGAGTGTTGATTCATACTTACGGTATAGAGTATTGATTCATACTTACGGTATAGAGTGTTGATTCTTGTTTTGCAGAAACTGTTCCAAATATCTCTGATACTTTGAAGCAGCTGTCTGGAAAGCTTGTATAGTCAGTGCCATATTCACTGTAACTTTTTATTCCACAACATTTCAACTGAAAAGAACTATAACTATTTAAAATGTAATCTTCGTATTTTCCTTATTTATTTTTTTTTTTTTTTTACATTTCCCAACATACACTTTAAGTTTAAATCCACAACAAAAATGAAGAAATAAGAAACGTAGAATTGTTACCGGATAAATCAGTCAATTTACCATTTACAATATTTAATGAAACATATAGCATAAGAAATGAATTTAGTAGACTAGATTTATACCTCAGAATGCTTTAAAACAACTGATATAAGCTTGAAAATTAATATCAAAATAAGATATTTGCAAAACTGAAAGAATTAAGGTTGTCTCATGAATATCGACAAGACCATTTGAAAACTGTAGTACCAACTTACACCAGTCTGTATTGTGTATCTTGCTTCATCGTTCACTTCATTCCATGTGGCTTCTAATATGGAAGGTATCTAAATGTTAACAATGAAAAACCCTATTAGCATTTTTATCATATTACTTTTTCACACAAATCTTTCATATGTATACTTTTCAGAGGATATCATATCAAGTGCTTCATTTCCGTCATTTCAAAAGTTGCTTATATTTCCAATTTGCAAATATTCAACTCCATACAAGTGAATAGACAAATATGGCTCCTAATAGCACAATTTGGAGATGCCAGTATAACTGTTTTATACCCGTGTACCGTTATTGTTTTATTTGATTCGAAGGTGCTATTTGTTTCCCTTTATCATTTATTAGCCATCCGCCATTATTTTACCTAAAAAATTTTTTATAAATAATGTCTTTTAGCAAAATATGGATGGCATTCCCGTTTTATCGGTTATTGATTTCATTCAAAGTTTGATAGAGAATCTTTCAAACATTTACAAACTAGCATTTACATCTTTAGATAGGATTTTATTTTACACAATTTGTCATAACATTAACGGTACCAGTTGTATGCTCTAAGCCAGAATATTTTTAAAATCTCAAACTAAATACAAACGTTCAAGAGATGATAAAACCTAAAAGAAACAATAGTAAATCCATACACAGACAGTGTTACAGAGCTTTGCATGATGGAGATGTATTCCATTATTTCAAAATGGCTTACAAAATTTTCATCACAGGAAATTTAAGAAAAATAATATCCGTATTTTCATGCCAGAGCTGAAGTACTGGCTACTGGGCTGGTGATACCCTCGGTAACTAACAGCCCGCCAGCAGATGTATCGACGTCACCCAGTTGTAAAAGTTACATTGACGGTACACATTTTACTTCACCATATACGAATTTCGTAAAGTAATGTCTCTACAGTGATGCTGGAAGACCAAATATTTTGATTTATGTTGCAAAGCGGCCTGCTTCAACTATTACCAGGTAAACTCTGAAACACGGAAAACAACTTTTATACTCGATTGATGTCCTAAAGATGAAATCAAAATTACAAAATAATATGCGAGGAAATGTGTGTGTATTTCTCTCTCTGTCTCTCTCTCTTAATCTTACATTGTTTATATTTCACGAAGAAAATAAATTTCTACTTTTTTGGATATCAACGATACCACAAACATATCACCATAAATGACACTAAAGATAGCAAATTTGTTAATACATAGACTGTCCAACTTATTAGTACAAGGAGATCAATTTATCAGGAATAAAAAGGGATGTGTGGTGTACAAAAAAACACGAGAACAAACAACAGAAAAGACAAATAGAGGGTAGCAAAAAAGTTTTCAGCTGTTAACACATGATTATACCATATGTCAAGCTTTAAAATATAAAATGAAACTAGCAGTTAACGCGATTAATCAAATATATAAAATTAATTGCTCATATACAATCGAACTGACGTAACCAAGTAAGTGCACCGAGATGGACCTGACAAGATAAATCTCTATAGGAAGATGACAGAGCAAGACACGCTACCCCAAATTATGTCGCAACGGCGACCGATATATTATGATGGTCTTAATCTTAACTATGTTTCTGAAGTTTATCGATGAATGAGATTGACGGTTACCGTTATATTATGATGGTTTTAATCTTAACTATGTTTCTGAAGTATATCGATGAATGAGATTGACGGTTACCGTTATATTATGATGGTTTTAATCTTATAACTATGTTTCTGAAGTATATCGATGAATGAGATTGACGGTTACCGTTATATTATGATGGTTTTAATCTTAACTATGTTTCTGAAGTATATCTGCCTCATTTTAAGTTGTTGCATGGTCTTTGAATTTCTGAACATTCTTAATACAATCAAGTTAGTAATCTGCAAGTCGCTATACATACATTACTAAATTAAGAACCATACCTCATCTTTTTGCATGTAAACTACGATAATCAGAATAATCTCTATGATTCCAAAGGTCATTGAAAGTCCAAGGTACTGGAATGTAAAGAAAATGTTAATATTTATATGCTATTTTGATTAGTGAGTAAATATGGTAAAACAAATAGATGTTATAAATGCTTTACCAATAAAATGGACAATCAACTTCAGGTGTGAGTAGTCCGCCACATGAGAAATTGGAACTGAAGCTGTTCATCCTTCTGTAAGACGGGTTCATATACTTACTTCCTTACTTTTCATGGATTTAAAAAAAAATGTAAATGCGTCCGTATAAAGATATTTGAAATTATTACAGAATGTGCAGTATAAAAAGTTAGAAAATGTGTTACCAGGCATGGGTTATATAGGTCTCTCGTTGTTGTTTTATATTGATATTGTTTTGTTTATATTTTTTATTTTCATTTTAAGCATGTTGTATGTAGATGACAAAATGATTTTCGAGTGTCTTTTCCCTTGTGAACAAAGTGTTAAGATCTGTGAACAGTAAATGAGTGGTGTTACAGATTTTTGTAGGATTGGGCATATAACCTGAACTATTACTGAAAATAAATAAAAAAAATCGTTGTTTCATTTTCTTAAATATGATTGAACAAAATTCTGAAATTAGAATATATTGAGCAGGATTCGAACCCTTGCTTTTGTGACATCGTGGCAAGACCACCCGACCAACTAAGCTATATGTATATATACATAGAATTTAATAATCGTAACATCTGTTAAAAATGTTGTCTAAATAATCTTCGACTTCTCATTCTTCCGAAACTAGTCCATATATATTTCATTCCTTTTTACAATTTCCTTATAAATAATGTAAACTAACCACTTTCAATAACAGCATGCTTCCAAACATTCCTCCAAGACATCCTATAAGTCCTGCAATAGTTAGTATGAAAGCATAGGAGTATAACGTTTCAATAATCGTATCTACATTTATTCAACTAAAATGTTTAAACAAAAGTGCATTATCGCAGGTTTGATATCCAGCACTTGTTTTTACTCCCCTCCTCCCGCACTTTAAAATTTCTAATGAACGTTTTCCGTTGAATCTGTATTTAGATGTTGATTTTCATGGTTTTCTCACGTGTCTCTCATTGCTATCTATATTTCTTGAAAAAAATTTATGTCAATACTATCATTGTGCAAAATGTTTTTAGCAATTTTGTTGAAATGCTTCTAGTCGACGTTCAAAAGTTGTTCTTGGACGAAGCGGCATAACTGGAATAAATAGTTCTGGTACAACGTTGGTCTACTATGGTCCCTGTTCTCCTTGTTACTGATAAGGGAGCGTGAAAAAATGAGAGAAAAAAATGATTACTTGGGAAGATTATAAATGTATGTATAGAATAACTTGAGTACTATTTGAGGATTTATTTTTAATTTTTGATGCATGCACATATCATTTAACACATTTTCTTAAATCTGTTTTTCCTTATGATTATCTTGAATATTTTAAAAGTACTGGTTTTCCACTTACCACCAAGAGATATAAGGATTCCAATGGCTATACCGGCATATAGTACTAACTGAAATAAAACAGCATTGTTATATTCTAGAAAAAGAGTTATAAATAAATTCCTTATCAACATATTTTTAGTTCAAAATGGGCATACGAACAAAGGTCAAAGTAATAATTATTTGAAGCATAGGTACTTGGTCACTGATATATTCTCTATATAATATATCAGTGACCACTGTGGATATTAAACTGAGAATTGATAGTAAATAGCAAATACAAGTTATTTGTAGTATATTTATGTTCGTATAATACAGCAAAACGCGAAAATAATTGAAATTAATAGAAAACAAAAACAAAATAACGGATTTTGGAAAAAAAAGGGGGAGGGCTAAAAAAAAGTGTCCTGTCCCCAAGTACCTATGATTTGGAGGCTTGTATATTCACTATAACACTTATCTATATTCGAATGTTATATTACTGTATACTAGTTACTTATACTATAATATAGAAAACTGTTGCATTGATTTTTGATATAAAGTAAGCTACATGAGTTAATTTTGTTTAAAACATACACAACTACTGCCCATTGGGTTTTTTAATTCATACTAAAATGTGCCAGTTATGTACCTTTAGAATACAAGTAACATTTATAGGTAAATATAAAATGGTATATACAACGTTAGTCGACGCTAGGACCTTTTGGATCTTTCAAAATTTTTTCCAGGGTCTACATTCTTTAGCTAGTCGTTGACGAACTTTAAGTTACTGTCAGGATGGAAAACCCGCAATAAAAGCGATGTTTAATTTTAGTGTTTTTTCTGAGTTTTGTACATTTATCCTATATTTCTTTTCAAAACAAAATAGTAAGATGATACGAGACGGGTAGGCAATCAAAAACATAAATCGGAGAAAGACAGACAACACCATTGTCAAAAAGAAAAACATTAAGAAAATTCAACTAAAAGTATTATTCGTCTAGAATAGAGAAAATCCATGCATGTTTGACGTATTCACGACTACCGATATATTTTTTCTACACTGGAATGTCGCGAAAAAAGATTTGGTTTTGATAATAAATAACTTTTTTAATATTGTATTATACTCATATTTTCAAAGGAGAAAGGCAATGTATGGGCGTTTTCTTTACACTACATTCAGAGGATGACTACATCCAAGTATAAACCGTAACGTTTAGTTCATTAATGACTGTAAACAATCACGCAAATGTCATTTACGTTAAGAGGCGGCTGGCGATTTGAGGAAACAAATACTATAGGAAGTAATCGATCATATATTAAAAACAAAACAACATTTTACTGTAAAAGCTGGTTTTCATCTCGATGGTTGCTTGAGGGTCTTTACATAAAGTTTATGCCTTTATTCTATTTATACATATAGGACTCTAAAGTGCGGTGGTACTCTAAAGTACGATGGTCACGCTAAAGTGCGATGGTCTACGCTAAAGTACGATGGTGTCTAACGCTAAAGTGCGATGGTTGTTTGTTTGCTAAAGTACGATGGTATATCACGCTAAAGTGCGATGGACCAAAAGGGTAAGGTTAGAGGGCTTAAAACGTTAAAGTACATAATAGTCTTTGTCCAAATTAGTATGCTAAGATATAACATATTTGATAGGCTTTATAATTTACCGGTAGGCTTAAGTGATTGTTTCTAAATTTAAAAGACAGACCACGTAATAATTGCTAAAAAAAGTAATTTAGGTGTCACAAAATACTATATTTCCTGTAAATGATTTTTTAACAATTCAAGCGTATTAAATATTTGGATTATTTGTGTAGCTTGCCGTTCACACAGTCTCTCAATAATGTGAACACCTCCCCTTAAAGTCGTCATTGTAAATAATAAATACAAAATTCGTTCATTGTCGGAATATGTATAACATTTATTTGTTTAAGATTTCATTTAAATGAGAGAGAAATGCGATGTTCTCCCAGCTTTCTCCTTTTTCGTATAAAGCGAGTACAAATACATGTCATATTTTCCTACAATGTACAAACTAATGTTTTAGCCGACAATTTATAATTTACGCATGAAAACATGTACCTTTATTTTAGCGACCATCGGACTTTAGCGTATGGAGGCGTCGCACTTTAGCGCAGACCATCGCACTTTAGCGTGACATCGTACTTTAGCGTCCCCATCGCACTTTAGAGTCCTACATATATAATTTGTTCTATCTATGAGGGTATTCACATACATGCATTTTTTTATTTATTTATCTTAATTTTTTTTAAATATTTACTATAATTCCGTATGTGTAAAAGCAACTTTTAAACTTATTAGTATCATGAAGAAGCAAGTATAAAATGAATAAAAAGCTAATAGATAAATCAACTGTATTGCATGTGTCGAGTCGCTTTTCTATGCGGATCAACTTTCACCGTGAAAAAATCAAGGAAACTTAAAGAGATATGGAAACTTTTTTATCAGTAAAAATCAAAAACGTCTGATCAGAACAATTAAGCAAACCATTCACATATAAGACAGTTATTGTAATTTGAGCTAGTTCAAATGAAAATTTTCAACAATCTTCGTTTAAATTTATTTCAGGATCCTGGGTTTGGATGCAATTTGTAACAGATAAAATATTTTTTTCCAAAAAGGAAATTTTTATTATAATGAAATGGAATTACGATCTTACTTTATAATACTCACAAAACTACCGGACATAAATCCTGATGTATTTGGCAATGTACTCAGAGTCCATCCTACAAACCCAAGAAGTCCTCCGCCAATAAACTAAATACAAAAATATACATAGATAAATACATTTTTGAACAATTTGACAAAATTCTTATTTTATATTCATCTAAAATTCTATGTTTTGATATCGATCTTACCCAGAAAAACAGGTTTGCTGCTAAAAACAGTAATCTCAGTGTTCCTATGTCTGCCATAACGTTTGTGTCATGTTTCAATTTACAAAATACAGAAATAATTTTCAGAATAAGAATATTAATTAGTGTTATGAAAGGGATTTTCTTTGTTTGCTTTTCTGATTTCCGATTAGCAGAAACGTTTAAAAACAAATACAAAAGTTAATATTTATTTTCGAAGTTTCAAAACTAAGTCATCGTGACACATGTATGACAATATATATTTATCTGAAAATATAAAAATCCACACTTTCATCAAATTATTCAACCTATTAAATAAAGGTAATTATCGGGAAAGTGCACGCCTCTTGATTTATTTAAGCATGATACGAGAGTTCCCAAAATGTGGCCATAGTAAATTTTAGATGTTTAAAAAATTACTGAAAACATTCCCAAGGTATAAATCATCTATAAAGACTAAAAAATAACTGTCACTACAAACTGCTGTAACTGGTAAAATAAGTAGAAGTTTCAAAATGAAACTATTCGGATACAAATCTGGTTGAGCGATCCTCTCTAGATTTTTTAATAGCTAAGATGTATATTGAAGATTACTATAAGAAAGAAATTGATGTAACATGATTAATTGATTATGAATGCGATAGTATTGCTATTCTTCTTCTTGGCAGTCGTTGGAGAGTCTTCTCTTCAAAAATACGATAAAAGAGATCACACCTGAAATTGAGAGAAGATTTCATATTATGAATTAAAGAAGATGAGGGGTATATGTCATTGAGACAGCAACCCATCGACCACAGTCTTCAACAATACACAGGTGTCTAAATGATATATCAATCTATAAATCAACCCGAGTCTATAAAACTTTGTGAATAATATTCACAGCAACAACCAAAGATCTGCCGTTAACACGCATTGTACAAATACATGTAACGGAAAACATTAAGACATTAGATACGAATAACTACTGAAGAGGTTCCTGACAAGAGATAGGCATATGAAATGTGACGAGGTTAAACTATGTTATGAGATCTCAACCCTCCCACTTTTTAATCTCGATCAGATTAACAAAAATTACATTAAATAACATACAATAAAAACCAGTACAGGAAAAGCACTTAACTCTACTTTTTGTATCATTAATCGATAACCATGTACCTTTAAATAAATTAATTAATATTAGGTATACTTCAAATGATTTGAGTAAATAATGATATAGTTTATGGCTACATATTCCAAAGTCTTTGTACCTCTGAGTCAAAGGCCCAGATTATCCCAAATACCTTCCCGAAAATACCGCCATTAAAAATACGACTCTTGAATCGTTTACCAATACTGAAATAATCTTTAATTTCGTCTTTATAGCATTTTTTCTTTAATATCATTATTTTTCTGAAGTTCTCAAAATACACAATCAATGGAGATAACTTGGCTTCTTCAAATATTCCTCGTTTTCAATAGGTTATCTTTCGTTGCACACAAATGTGTTTAAAGTATTTCTATACTATCAGTTTTTCATTTTTAAAGCACTGGAATGTAAGGATTTTTTATCATTTGCTCAAACACTAATACACTGCAATGAATGAAAGGATTTTTTTCTTAATTGAATTTCCTTTTTTTTTATTCGAGGAGAAACTCAAGATCAAAATGCTTGGTTAGGGTATAAAGACAGGGTCGGCTGTACTCTCCCACCATATAGTGCCAGAAATACGCAGTAATATCCGATCAGAATCATTTATTTCAATCCGATACATCTCGTAAGGAGAGTGACATGCTCTCTGACCACTGACTGAGGACTATAGCTGTCGCCCTATATACTAGTATTTATAAAATATTTTGCACTGGTGGTTTAACTTAGTCAAACAACAATCAATTAATCAACAAATAAGATGAACATGAAAGTAAAAATTCTGCATGGTAAATGCATTTCAAATTTGATTTAAATCTTTCACACCTGGAACTCGTTATCTAGTATTACAACGCATGATTGGTGACTATATCTCCATTCTGTCTGTTCTTCAAGCCTGGAATGAGAAAGTATCGCATTCTTCGTTATTTACTAAACACGGAAAAAGCCTCGAGCTTCAAGAGTACCAGTATTATAGAAGTGATCTCCATATTGACATAGGATAAGTATTGATAGGAATATTTTTTTGTCCTGAAAGGGACTCAGTGGTATTCTACGGCTATCGCATATCTACGTTCTAGATAAAACAAGAATAAAAAATAGTATCCGCTAAAATGCTGTAATCGCCCAAAGTGCGACACAATCCTGTTGATGGTAACAGCTAATCTTGATAATACACAATCTTGTCAGAGGAATTTAACAATACAAAACTTTTTAAAACAAAGTTCTCTCTATCATCAAAGTTGTTTTTCATAATAGTGAAATCGAACAATTGATTTTAATTTTTTGTTAGACGTTGTAAAACATTTAAAATTTGGCAATTAGCAGTGCACCTAAATTATGCAACAAAACGGAAGCAAAGCGATTTATGAAATGTGATATCTGTTGATGATTGAACATCCTTACTATCAGACATTTAACTACCAGGCGGATGGAAAGTAACTGAGGTGAGTGGCGCACTAACTATATTTCTAATGTAAGCATGTCAAAAACATTTTTAAATGATCATTCAATTGTAAACTGAATTAATGTTTATTTCCAGTTATAGGTCTACATCACACAAAGATTTAGGAACAATATTTATTCGTATTAACTTTCTTGTATGAAAACAAGTGAAATGTGTGATCATTTTACCAAATATTCCTGGTACTGTAGTTGAATAACAGATAAGAAAATTTACCAGGAAATCTGTTCCATCTGCTTATGTGTATGAATGTATGTATGGATGTATGGATGTTCTCATTTTATCAATGAATATGCACCTGCTGTAATGTTTTCTGCGAGGCAATTTAACGATAAGTACAATTTCAGTTACCCGAGGGAAAAGTGTTATAATTTATGACATGATATCAGTGCTTTAAGATTTTTAAAGTATAATAAGGAGATGTGGTATGCATGGTAGCCTTGGAGACAAATGCCAAATTTTTAAGACTTCCAACAGTGAGTATTTTTTTCGACACATTTAATTGCAATAGTAGATTGAGACTGCCTTCATTAAACATGTTAAACAACAGGGTTGCGTTCAATATCGTAGCGGCTACGTAGTGCTACGTAGATTTATGACTATTGAACGAGTAGCTAGCCTAGCTGCTATCAATATCTATATAGCAGCTAGGCTATAGCTACACGTTCAATAGTCATAAATCTACGTAGCCCTATGTAGCCGCTACGATATTGAACGCAACCCAGATGATATATCTTATCACAAATTAAGTTAATGAATTATTCCGTTTCTGAGTAGGGATATACTGAATGTAGTTATTGTCTTGTATTTTGATAAAACTGAGGAGTGCGACATGTGTTTATATGTTTTCTCCAAGTAAGATATAGTATCCTTACAACACCATAATGTAAAATAGGTTTATTTGTATTTACAAAATAATATATGCATTGCAAAAGAAAAACATACTCCTCTTTCTCCTAGAAAAAAAAATCGACATAAATTATTGGCACATTTCTAAAGCGTTTTAAAGAAATTGCACTCTCCCAAGGGATATTATTGTACATAAAAGTGATTGCATGTTTACCGTGATTATATCTTTTATTTGTATCGACTACTGCGTTCAATATCATTATATTTCATTTTCACTGAAATGTTAAATATCAGTTGGAACGTTTTTCATCTTTTTGGTTTTATCATTGTTACTTTGGTAACCAGAAAAACGTACAAAACATCTCATTGTTGATTTTTTGTTTGTTTGTTTTGGAAACGAAACGAAATGTTTTGTATCTCTATAATTAACTTAACAACTGCCAAACATGATACATTGCGTAACATGTGTTATCGTAACGGTTGTAATACCTATAGTCAACGAGATAAGTGCTGCATTTTATTTCTGTTTTATTTATTGAGTGAGCAATTGAGGTCACATTTATCCTCACCCTGATGATGGTGTGTGTCAATCTCCCATTATAGATTCTTATAACATGTGCAAAACAAATAACACCCGATTTTTTCATATTGTTTATTTCACTTATTTATAACTTGAGGAAAAAGCACTGTCAGTACTGCTTTCGGCATTCAGGTGATCTTTTTCCACTTAGTATAAATATACAATTATCTTTCTACTATTGCTATTTGCTATTACCATTTGCTATTTTATCCAATGACGAGTCTTACATATCCTAAATCGGTTACAGATATCATACTTAACCCCTTATTTCACATTATTAAAGGGACATAGCAATGTAATAGACGTACAATGACTGACAGTAACCTTTTTATTGAACTTGATAATCAACTGTTATGATTGTTAATTCTTTGTGAAACACCCTTATACAGTTGCAAAATGACTGATTAAGTTTTGCTTATATCTAAAATTCTTTTTATCTGTGTAATAACGATCTTATTTTGCTTCTTCGGTGAACAATTCCTTTTAAACCTTTACATGATGTCACATATAAAGCTAATGTTTACCTATTGATTGTTGAACAAAACACGATTTCAATTTCCTTGTAGTGAATTTTCCTTTTTTGAGCGTACTGGTCCCGTGTTTACTTCGTATACTGTTTTTATGTTTTAATGATATTGAATTATTTTGTTAAATAACACTGTTACTTCCTTGACATGGCTATATTCATTTATAAACTTGTCAGTCAGGGTAATATACAGACTTTTATCGGGTTGATATCGCATATGTAGACTTACACCCAACACCTCGTTTTATTCATTGATTGGTATCCTTGTCCAAATTTATTTGTTGTTTACATGGGCAAAGAACTTCATTATTTTTTGGGGTTATTTTTAATCTCTGAATTAAGTGTTTTGTTTGTGTCGGTCTTGTCTTATTTAGTTCCGATAATTTCCCGTTTATAATTGTCGCTTCGGTATTGTACTATTTACAAGCTGGTGTTCAGTAGTTCTAATCAATGCTATCATCTCTCTCAACATAATAAAAAAAAAAAAGTTATTGAAAAAACATAAATTTGAGTACGAGACTAAATCATTGGTTAGATAAATCATGGGCAATGTTTCCATGTTGGCGCGACATATAGTTATTTAAGAAAACTAACCTCGCAGCTTGCAGAATGTGACCTAAATTTTTTCAGTTTTCTACCGAATTAGACTTATCACCAGAGCAACTCGACGGGTGCCACATGTGGAGTAGGATCTGTTTACCCTTTCGGAGCACCTGAGATCACCACCGGTTTTTGGTGGGGGTCGTGTTGCTCAGTCTTTAGTTTTTTATGTTGTTTTCTACACTGTTGTTTGTATTTTTGTCTTTTTCGTTTTTTGCCAGTATATTTTCGACCATTGATATCTTTCGCCTGTCTTTTGCAAAGTCAGAGTCTATCTGCAAATGAGGAACGTGTGCAAGTAGAAAACTTTTCTACCGTTGTGTAGTACAGCAAGTATTTTCTGATCATTTCTGATAAATAAACGGAACAGGTTGTCAGGTCTGTGGTTTCCTAAAACACATTCTATCAAGTAAATGTCAAAGATCAGTCATTTTAGATATTCAATATACATGCTTAAAGTGCGGATCGGGATAATGTCTTTTCGTTATACATTCCAATGATATAACTAACTGTACGATTAAATACACCAGAAAAGGAACCAGGTTTTAAAACCAGATTCTATATCTAAATGTTGGTTCACATGTATAAAGATGGAAACAAGTTTGCTGTTTGCATTAAATGATAACCGGTCCAAAAGAGAATAGAAGTATCAAATATTATGATATGATTGCAGTAGGAGATCTGTTGATTCCATGCTGAAAGAGTACACTCTTTAAGAATTTTTCCAGTGTCAACTGGATTTGAATACAACTTTCCAATAGAGTATTGAAATAAAAACGCTCTGTAAAAAGAGGGAAAAGATCATCAATAAGGAGGTTTTTTTACCTTCATGAATTACTTACAGTAACAATTACATTATTGGGTGGTCGGTCGGGAAAAAATGATATTGTCGTTCCTCCTGGTATAGATTTGTTCCAACCTCTTTTAACGCAGATTTATTGTATAGGATAGAATGTTAAACGGACACTATACATATAATGGCAATAAAATTAACCAAAATTTAATTGGAATGAAATTACCTAAGTATGTGCGCATTTCATGAGCGTGCATCTCTGTATTTTGCTATTCCTGTGAACTTATTTTCTATTTGTTCTCACATGCTGATCTTTTTGAAGTCAGTTATCACAAATACAAGGTCGCCTGCCTTCTGCAATCGATAAAACTGTAAATATCAAGGTCCATTTAGATCATGCTTTAGGTCATCGTGATCAAATCATCAATATTTCAGATACCAATTAATTAAATGCAAAATGTTTTTCAGTTAAATTTAAGGAAATATGGAGTTGAGAGCAATAATAATAAAACACCACAGTCCTAAAGGCAGACTTAATCGATGCTTTCAGTCATTTATAGGTCTATGATTTGCAACATTAGTGCACAGCGTCGATCGACCTTCTTTCACTTACTTTTTTGTGTCACATCTCTGATTATGCAACTCGTATCAAAAAATGCTTTGGGCATCAATAATATTTAAATTCATCACGATCAGCTACAAAATTTGAAATGAAAACAATGTAAACATTGAAAACGTAAAATGAGCTGAGATCCATTCCCTTTGTTTGATGCATACAATTACAAAATTGATCTGTTAAATACAATTTTGTCATGATATTTGCCACAATTACGCTCCACGCATGTCATTCTCTTATTATATTAACAAGAACTATTTGGATCTTTTGTCAAAGTTGCACACAGACGATATATTTTAAAGTAAGTTTGACATGATACTCTATGTACCCGTATTGTTAAATTACTATTGAAGTATCATCCGAGCGACATTTTTTTCTTTTGGACAAAATAATAGATTAGCTGGAGTGTAACAATCTTACCATTGATCACATAACAAAAGATGGTGGCGTAAGTTGTGTCTTTTTGTTTACAGAAATAATTCAAAGCAGTTATAGAGAATTGGATAAGGAATATTCGAAAATCTAGTATTTCAATCAATTCTAAGCAAGACAAGATTCTTTTTTAAACAAAAAATTAACTGATTTGACATAAAGAAGTAAATATACATATATTTTTCTAGGAGTAGAGTATTCGTTAGGAGAAACCATGGCCGAAGAAAAGGAGAAAATCGAAGAAATGAATTCTCCTGAGACAGAAAAGTTTCTATCAGACAAAGTGGATGATAATAAAGCTGAGAAAAATTTCGAGAAACAAGTGATAAACTGTGACCACTCAGTGATGAATGGACCCGGTGTTTCACCCTCTCAGTCTGTGGATTCTGACAGCAACCTCAAAACTGAGACATCAGAGTCTAATTCTATGGAATTTTCGCCGGATTTACAAAATGATATGGACGACGATACAAAACTTCCTGAAAACGATATTCAAACTCAATCAGTACCTCAGGAAGTAACTGCAAACGGTGAAGAGGCAAATAACATTACGGAGAGCCCATCTTCTACATTAGCTGACAATAATGATGTAAATCCAAGTCAACCAGAAGAAATAATAGAGTCTATTGAAACACCTCCAAACGTTGAGGTAGAACAAGACACTGAACAGAATGTACCTAAAGAGAACATGAAAACTGGCAATGGATCAGTAAGTAAAATAAAATGTTGTCATAGATGTTGTTTCAGATTGCAACTGTACACAAGACTATCCAAATTGTATACTAGTACCGTCTATAGATTATGAATTTGTTCTATGGTTTATACAAATGTACCTACTGGATGTTCAACTGGTCATCTAAATGTGTGTAACTTTTTGAATTGCTGCTCTGCCTTATTGACCATTTCTTTCCTAATTCACTTTATTTTTAAGGATAGACCAAAAAAAAAAAAAAAAAAGTGTAAATGAGAACCGATATATTCAGTTTTATTGATAAGTATTCCATTCAAACACATACATGAAACAATATTATTCAGTTTCAATTTTGTTATGCCATATGCGCATTTTGACAACGAATCTCTCTCTGGTGGCACTGGAGGCCAGCATGTGTGGAAATCCGACACTTACAATAAAACTAACTTAAAGATGACAAAAAATAACAGCCAATAAACTGTTATCACAGAGAGATGTCTCGCCTCTTTGTAATTTTGACAATACAAATGTTGAAATTAAAATAGCAATACTTTAACATGCAAGTTATGCAAATATTCAAACTCGATGAACCATGACTGAAGGTACATGGCTACACAATCTCCATGGAAATGAGATATGCCAATGCTTATACAACTGCATGCCAAATACAATTGACTTATTATAAGTCGTTCCCTTTAAACAAACCTAAACACAAACATTAACTTGTAAACTATTTAAAAGCTACAAAGTCAGTGAATCATGATGAGGGGTGGGGCTATATAATCTCCATAGAAACGATACTTGCAAATGCCAATACATTTGCTTACCAAATATCATTGACTTAACATTAGCAGTTCATCTTAAACTGATCTAATCACAAACTAATAGATGTATACTTAGCAAAAGTTTCAAAGTCAATAGACCATGACTGAGGGGCGGGGCCAAATATTCGCCATGAAAATGAGATATGCCAATGCTTATACAACTACATACCAAATATCATTGACCTACCACTAGTGGTTCCCCATAAACTGATCTAATCACAAATGTAATACATGTAAACTAAGCAAAAGTTTCAGTCTATAGACCATGATTGAGGGGGCAGGGCCAAATAATCTCTATGAAAATGAGATGTGCCAATGTTTATACAACTGCATACCAAATATCATTGACCTACCACTTGTGGTTCACAATAAACTAGACCCAATCACAAACTAATACATTGTTGACGCCGCCGCCGCCGATACCGGAAACAGCATACTTATGTCTCTCTTTTTGACTCCGTCAAGTAGAGACAAAAACGACCGAGGATTCAGAGCTTAAGAGTATACAAGTGGTAAACGATGACAAATTAACAAAGACACCATACGGAGTTCTAATCTAACCTAATTCTAAATGATCATAGAGAGCGTAAAAGTATTCAGAAAAATGCTGCCAAATTGTAATACCCTATACTAAATTAACCTTTTATTGTTGACAGTAAATACATTTTCTTCCAAGAAAAAATACGCTATTATAAACTATAACATACATAGGTCAAAATATTCTAGGTTAAATTAACACTTGAGAAATAAGGTAACAAGCTGTAAGCTTTTCCTAATTACTGGGAAGCAGAAACAAAGCTACAGGATATGTTTTATCTGACATCAGGAGCTAAAATCACTGCCATTAAAATGCCTTCTTTAATATACAAATGTTAGATCGTTCAATGGACTGTCAGTTGATAAGAAGCCAGGCCTGTAATGATGATTGCAATATGATATCTGGCTATAATCTTCGAATTATCTTTTTTTGAAGTTAGTCATGTTAGTTATGTTGCACAGATATCCAAGGTTCAGTGATTCCTACAGATATGACCAGGCTAGATCTTGTCTTAATAATCCTGTCAAATAATTAAAAAGATTTCATAAAACATCCGAATAGTTACGACCATAATAACAAAAAAGATTGTCAGTTATAGATCCTCAGATGATTTGAACTTGTGCAAAACTTTATAAATAAGGGAGCTACCATTTGATTTTTATGGGGGGGGGGGGGGGGGGGGCTAGGATGAAATTTGAAAATAAAAGGCAGGACAGAAGTTCTGAGTAAAAAAAAAAAGGCAGGATGACAAATTATGTATAAAAAGTCAGGATCAACTAATCCTAGCCCCCCCCCCCCCCCCCCCATAAAAATCAAATGGTAGCTCCCTAAGTAAGTCTACAATGTATTTCTTTTTTTTAATATCTAAAGACCTATATAATTGGTACCTTTTTAATAATTGTATCTTAAAGTCAACATTCAAATTATTTTTGTAATTACTGATAATTGCATACATGTATGGAAATCCCAGCAATTTAAACTCATGATTATTGTAAAGCAAGTTTTGCAATAGAAAGGGAACATCCAGCCGTTTGGTCTTCTGCTCTATAACAATTCAAACTTGTTATATAACAATTCAAGTATAAAAGTACATTTGGAATTTTATATTTGGTCAATGATAGTGTGTGAAATAAATTTACATTATTAAAAGTAGTAAATTAAAATACTGACTTATGACAGGGTGTCAACAGACAAATTGAAAGTGAAAACTTGAGATACCAGGCTACGTGATCCGAAATTGTCTAACATATAGACGTAACAACCATCCAAAATATGAACACATTCATATTCCTAAGTATGACAGAGTGTAGGTGTTGAACTGTCAAATTGAAAGTGAATAAGATATCAGACCAAGTGATCCGAAATTGACTAACAAAGATTTTAAATGCCTGTTGTTGACACTAATTTTAAAATTTGGCGCAAGAGACACCAACATAGTCATTCAATGGGAAACCTTCACGAATTTCACGTCCGTGTATTTTTAAGCTGTTTGCATTTCGAATTTATGATAATCCTTATAATAACATTATTTTGGCATCTTCTTACCATTAACAATGCCTTTTATTTGTAAGTTATCTATCGAACTTTTTCTCGACACAGCAGCCATCTTTGATTTGAGGCTGCATAGTATCAAAAGATGTGTGGACCTATACACCAGCTCATTGTTTTTGCGTTATATTCATTAGGTGCAATGCTTTTTTTTTTTCAATAATTGCTTTTAAAAACGAAGGAGTTCCAGCCCCAAGGATCTAACCATGGACCTGTCACTAATGGATCGAAGGTCGACTACCTTGCATTCTTTCAGTCTGTCGACCTTGAGAATATTTTCAGGTCAAAGCTTTTGAAATCCACTAATTTTATCCGCCTTATATAAAAAAAAAATACAGTACAGATAAGTTGTATGAATCAATATACCTGTGGAGTCATTTAATTCTATTAAAAGTAACTTATGGAAAAGATAATTGTATATTGGACAGACTTGACTGAGATTAATGTTATGTTATTGATTGAACCACCAAAAAAATCCTCCCCTTTCTCACATCGGTGAGGATATTACCAGACAATCAAGTCAAGGTAAGACGCTATTGTCAATCTTAAAGGTATTATTTTTCCATTGTTCAGTACGTTTAACACCTTTTAATAGGTTTTCGATTAAGGTGTTTGGTTATTCTGTAGCCTTCAAAAATTATACATTTAAATTAGCTGTAACAAGACATATATAAGTGTTATGTCATAAGATGTAAGGTGGATGAGGGGCATGCACTTCCTGGATAAGGTGAAAAATAAACAACGTTTAATTTGCAAAATACGATAATTTGTTTTTATATACTTATAACATGCAAGTTGCATGAGGGGCATGCTCCTACTAAAGAGGTGAAAATTAGAAAAAAATATAATTTGCGAAATATGACAATTTTTGCATTGGTGCAACTTATAGAAAATGTAAAAACTGTCAGATGTTTATACCAAACCTCTCAAAAGTTTATATTTGAGCACTTGTAAATTCTTAAATCTACATATAATCCATATCATTTTGTAAACAAATTATGTCCACATGGTAAACTTATTATAGGTCTATATACAATGGCCAGCATTCCTCAGATACCTAACTTACCTATTGAAAGGTATGTGTATCTTGAATTTAATCAGCATCTGGCCAATTTTAAACAAACCTCTGCATAAATCATCCATAAATTAATCCTGGCTTTAATGTCTTTATAGACTACTTGACTTAACCAATCCAAATGTTTAGGTAGGTGTTGATGAACAAGTTAGGGTCATATATTATATCCATTACTATCACAGTTGTTTTCATTAAGGTTGAAAACCTAAATTTTTCTATAATTATAAAAGAAAAATTAATTTAGATTACGAAATAATTGCATCCTACTGCAAATAGAAATTTTACTTCGATCATCCATCCATCCTTCATAAGACTCCATACATGCTTCAAACAATATCTCTTATACAGGATAAGACTTTGAATCAGTTAAGAACTTACAATAAAGGGTCTGGGTGTCTGTCATATTTGAATCCAAGCTATTGTAAATAAAAAATAAACACAAGAAGCACTAGTAAAAAATAAACATTTTCAAAAAGACATGCTGAACTTCAAACTCACATTACTATCTCGCATATACCTTATGATGCACTGCTTTCTGACATAGCTTGGGGCCTAAACCTAGCCAATCATAACCTATAACTTATCTGTTCAATGATTTAAATGTTACAAATGCAATCATGTTTACATATGAAAGCATGAACTTTGGACTTCTTTTATTCTACTCATTTAGAACTATTCTATTTGATTTTATACTGTTGCATTTAAAAATCAAGAAAAAAGCAGTTGTCAAGTCCCATTTCTCTTCTGGGTGAAGAACAAGTAATTAAATAAACATATTTAATATGGGCACAGTGAGCTACACAATGCCATTAAATACCAGTACTGACCTCATGTCATGCATGTTGATATATTTTTTGTAAATTATTCAAAGGCATGTCTATGTTGGCTTTCTAAAAAATGGGAAAATGTATGCAAATAATGTTTTTGCTACACAGTAAAACTGCAAAATATTTCTCCCTATCAACAGTTTTAAATACTATACATTTAGAAATGTTTATGATGCATTAACTAATTTGAAAAATTATTACAAGATAGGTGCATTTTTCATTTTGATTACATCATTTGTTTGCAACATTTCCACGAATCTCAATAACTAAATTTGCATTTGTGAACATTGTTGAATAATTGTACCGGTAACAAGAATGTGTTCATAGTACACGGATGCCCCACTCGCACTATCATATACTATGTTCAATGGACCATGAAATTGGGGTCAAAACTCTAATTTGGCATTAAAATTAGAAAGATCATATCATAGGGAACATGTGTACTAAGTTTCAAGTTGATTGGACTTCAACTTCGGCAAAAACTACCTTGACCAAAAACTTTAACCTGACTTGACCAAAAACTTTAACCTGAAGCGGGACAGACAGACAGACGGATGGACGGACGAAGGAATGAATGCACAGACCGAAAAAAACATAATGCCCCTAGGTGGGGCATAAAAATAAATAATTTCTGAATTTTCACTTTACCAGGATACAATCATGTTTTACTTGTGTATGCCACATTTTCAATGGCTTTTGCCTGATCTACTAAACAAAAATACAATACATCACTGCGCATTTAATGTTTGTATGTGGGATGTGCTTATAGTGGTATCCCTTTCGTTTGTTACATATATGTGTTTGTATGTGGGATGTGCTTATAGTGGTATCCCTTTCGTTTGTAACATATATGTAACACTCTTTAATAACTGTTCAAGTCATTTATAAAAAATCTTGGCAAAGTTAAGAATCAATTTAAGACCCAAAAGATCAATAAAATATTTGTTATAAACTATATATCAGAAGAAAAAAGATAAATGACTTAATTTTATGGGGTTGAACAACCAACCAGTTACTGTTCCCATCATATTTAATGAAGCATTTGTAAAAGTTGTACAGAAAGGTAAATAGCCTTTTGACTTTTGACCCCTTACAAAGGAAAAGAATAAAACATTCATCACTGCAAATTAGCTTTTGACCAAGACAAATTACAGGTAAAACATTTCACAAAAGATAATGACTGAATGCAAAACACTTTGTCAAATCTGTGAAATGACAGGTTTTCCATGGTGACTCATTTAAGTACAGCATGATATATTGTTGCTTTACCTGAGACAACCTTGTGGAATTAATTGTTTACTTTATGGATAAGCCATATGTACATTAAAGGGCCTTCTAACACAAGGCAATATGAGTTCAAAATTGTATCAGTTCATAAAAATGTTTGTTGAAAAAAACTGTCAAATCTGTCACTATCTAAAAGCTAATTAAGGAAGAAGACCTGACATAAAAAGGCAGGAGATCCCTAAATGAGCTCAAAGATAGTTCAAAGGCTACCTGTAAATAAACATCTATGTTAAAAACATAAGAGGGCTGTGATTATTCTAAAGGCTAATAGGTTGTCAGATTTATTTTACAAAGTAAAAAGCTGGCATAGCGGCTATAGCCTGCAGATACTCTCCAAAAAGCTCACTGGGAGAAAAGAAAAAAAGTTAAAGCCAGTGGTGGATCCAGAACTTTTTGTAAGGGGGGGCCTGCTCCAGTCACGCTTCAGTGATTCCCTATATAATCAACCAAATTTTTCCCACAAAAGGGGGGCCTGGGCCCCGCAGGCCCTCCCCCCGGATCTGCCTATGAAAGCCTGTATCTTAGTACAAAAACGATGCCGCCCATGTAATCATTGAGAAACTACTTGTTCAAGACAGACAAAAAGCAAATGAATGCATTCCTACTTAAAAAAAAAAACTCATAATGTAATTCATATAAACAAGCATATTATCTATCCTCCTTTTGGTGTCAGCATGGAGTTTAACTTTGGAATAGTAAATGGGATAACACTAAACCTTGAACTTGCCATATATTTGATATGAGAACTCCCATTGAGAGCAAAGAGATTTAATTATACTTCATGATTATACTTAGTACTTGATATAAATGATAGCATGGAAATAGATACAACTTTACAATACAAACTTCTGCTATACAAAGTTATAAGATCATACCTAATATAGCAACAGTAGTCCTTTATAATGAACATAAATGTCCATTTCCCAATTGAGTCAAGGGCATAATAAAAAAAATATACATATATAATAATAAAAAAAAAAACATGCACAGAATTTCTGATTTTCATGGTAGATTATAATGATACAAATGGGTATTTTACAATGGAAAAGGTTTGCCTTGTTTGAAAATGACCCAAACTGCATAAATGCATTTTGTCTGGAAATGACAGAATATTGTCACTTTGTTGTTACCATTCTGAAGAAAAAGAAGGGACATAATAAAACTGATAATGGAAATGGGGAATGTGTCAAAGAGAAAACAACCCGACCATAGAGCAGACAACAGCCGAAGGCCACCAATGGGTCTTCAATGCAGCGAGAAACTCCCGCACCCGGAGGTGTCCTACAGCTGGCCCCTAAAGTCTGGAACAATTATTTAGGTAACAGTGAAAATTAAATTTGACCTACACTTCATGCAAAGTGGTAATGTTGCAAAGTTATATAGAGGTCCTATTCCAGAGAAAATTAAGTTATCACCTGGAAACTTTTTGTTTTTGATGGACAGCCAGGCCAGCAGGCATACAAAGAGGAATCATATTGGAACTCATCCCAAATCCTTTTTGAAATTTTCTACTTGATCATCTGTAAACAGTCTTAATGTATTTATCATCTTAGTATATTATTTACAATTTTGTGAAATGTGAAAGAATGGAAATTCTATCAGTCTCAAGATCTACATTTATCACTGTCTCAGACAGAAGCTAGGATTTCTTTTGATTAATTCATTTTAAAATTGTATCTTATCCTACTATTACATAAAACAGATCTCTGTATATCAAATTATTTTCATCAAACTAAAGAAATAGATCGAAATTATCAGTTTTTGTTAAAATTGTATTAAACACACAAGCTAATCTTAACCAGATCAATAGAAAACATTGTGAACATCTATTTTCACTTACATTCAAACAAAGCAAAATTTACAAGTAGGCTAAGCAGGATCAATGTATTCTACAATCACATTTATAAACAAGTCTCCTTTTTTAAAATGATTCATATTGATTATACTAATTTTCATTCTCAGATCACCATGCAAACAAAAGTTTTCATTTATAAGATATTTAACTAGACATGCAAGGAGCTCATCTGTATGTAACCTCTGCACACTCAAACTTGGATCCAGAACACAAAAATAGATCCTATACATAGGAAACGGTTTAGTGCACATTTCACTGTTTCAGTCTCACTGAAACATATTGGTTCCAGATTTTTTCAAAACACACAATTATTTTTGTAACGTCTGGTTATGACAAGTGTCACATCATCTTTTAAGATTTTATTGGTATATGCTTGCTTACCATCTTGGTTGATGTGATGAAAGTGTTAAAAGATTTTAAACAGTACTAACTAAATTGTATAGTATCTCTTAGAAGTTAATTATTTCTGCAAGAACAATCAGTCACCAAATATTAACTTGACAGACATGATTTAAGTCACATGAGAAAAACACTTAATGCTGTCCTACCCCCACCTCCTGAAATGAGAGTTTATGGTGCATCATTTTCAAGATGTCACTCTTATTAAACACATTTTGAAACTTATTTTTGATTTTGAAAGAAATGAAATAGGTTTGAAACTGAAGAAAATCATGTATTACAATAAATGTATCATACAGGTTTTGGTCTTATGATTTGATGATGATTTCCATTATTAATATGTGTACACATTTAAGTATAAAATAACCATATTAAAGTACAATATATAAATCACACATTCCATTGTAAAATGTGTTACCACAAGCTTGTCATTGTAAACATTTCTGATCAATATTTAAAAAAAGTGAAAAATGCATACAAAAGAGTCTCAAGGTTAAAAATAGAAATGGAAACAGATTTTGCTGACTGCGTTGTACTAAGTTACTGGCCCAATATGGATTTTAAGGAAAGGGGTCTTATTTAGCACCCAATATTAAGTACATAACTTGAAGATGTAAACTATTTCAAGTTGATGCATTAAAGGGAAATAGGATTTTTAAGGTTTTTTTTTTAATGAATTGAAATTTACGTGCCAAATTGGCCAATGGTAGAATTGGGTGAAAGTTGTCAAAATATTTTGAATTTCAACCACATTTAGGCTAACCGAACATAAAGCCCAGGGCTCAACAAACTAAATATTCTAGTCCAATAGGTTATATGCTTAAACAAACTTAAGACTAAATGATTTTGTTTTGATGACACATGCACTATATTTGTCCAGACCTAATAACCAATTTTAAAAAGTTCGCCTGATTTCATTGAACTTTGAGAAGATTTAAGCTATGCTAATGTCAACATCATAAAACTGCTGATACCTTAGTTAAGAGAAAAAGAACATAAATTCTATCTAGTCTTTGTTTAAAGAATGATAATTGAAATTTTAGCTAAATACAGGGCCATATTTGGGGTCGATCATAATACTTCTACATATTCATTTATAAAATATATGACTTGTTCCAAAAATATTTGGTTTATAATAAAAGTGAACTTAGGTTTCTAGAGGCTTAGGGTTTGAAAACCCTCAAATATAAAAACTAGTGTATTCAGATGTTTTTGCACCTTAAATTTAAATAAAATTTGGGGTTAAACATCACATGAATTATACATCTGAATGTTCTATTAATCACTTCTGGTGAAGAAGTTGATTTTATAAATTACCATGAATCGCCCAGGCATTGTGATCTCTCTCAAAAAGTAATAAACAAATGCAAAACTGTAGAAATTCTATTAACTTTGTTAATTTGATTGCTGATTTAAATGAACAGATGCTACTATACCAGAAACTAGTAGTGTTTTATGAACTCTTCTCTCGATGGAAAAGGTTAAAAAATGTAATCATGCAGAGTAACAGGAGGCTTATAAAACTTCATCATGTCAAGATAAAAATATCTATTGATGTTTCTAGATAAATAAAGTTTCGGATTGCCTGGGGAAATAAATTGTATAGTTCTGCTCTATCAGCAACTATTGACGCAAATTTCTGCTCGTAAAAAATTCAATTAATAAAATATGTGTATATAATTTTTCAAAATTTCTATGTTGTTGTGAGATAATTTTCTCATTGAGGACTTGTAAAAAGGTTACCTGGATGGATATTTAACAACATACACTTTGACATAACCCCCTAGAGCATGAAATAATTGTCAATATCAGTCTAGTCAGATATTGTGTTCAAATACTTCAGTCATACAGGATAATAATTCTTTAAGGAATAAATAAAACAAAAAGAACAATTCCCAGGTGTGGGAAATAAACTACAAAAAGGTAAGTACTTTTAATTAGATCTTAAATATCATGTTTCCCATTAGGAAGTAATTAACACTTTTTACAGTTTGATCATATATTCATTACTTTAGGACTGGATTAGTGCCAGTTTTTAGTGATTTATCACCAAAATAAGGTATAAGGATTTGTGTACAAAAATGTCTTACATCATCAATTATGGGAAATTCCATAAGAAAAACATATATAAAGACTAGGTAAGTCACTATCTTTAATTGAATAATATCACTTGTGTTGTACTAAATATGATGATCTGTATATTAAATGAATAGTTACAATGACTCTCCTAGGGATTTCTAGAAAGAAATAAATGTGGATAGTGTCCACATGTGGACACAGATGATGCCCCCGCTTGCATATCATATAGTTATAAAGGGACATAACTGAAGAACAGTAAAAGTGATGCTACCCAAATTTGAACTTGATCTGAGTTTTGTGTGTAAGTCTCATAACATTTGGTTGAGGCTTACTCAAGTAGAGAACAGACACTAAAAATTCAGCAATTTTTCTATTTAACTCCAATTTTAAAAATAACTTGATATTTAGAAGAAAATAAAAATTTTGCAATTTTTCCATTTATAAAGGGGCATAACTCTAGAACAGTTAAAGTGACGCCACCAAAATTCAAACTTGATCTGTGTTTTGTGGTAATAAGCCTTGTGTATAAGTTTCATAACATTTGGTTGAGGCAAACTTAAGTTAGAGGACGGAAACTAAAAATTTTGCAATTTTTCCATTTATAAAGGGGCATAACTCTAGAACGGTTGAAGTGACGCCACCAAAATTCAAAATTGATCTGTGTTTTGTGGTAATAAGCCTTGTGTATAAGTTTCATAACATTCTGTTGAGGCAAACTTAAGTTAGAGAATGGAAACTAAAAATTTTGCAATTTTTCCATTTATAAAGGGGCATAACTCTAGAACGGTTAAAGTGATGCCACCAAAATTCAAACTTGATTTGCGTTTTGTGGTAATAAGCATTGTGTATAAGTTTCATAACATTTGGTTGAGGCAAACTCAAGTTAGAGAACGGAAACCAATTTTGGGACGTACGGACGGACGTACGTACATACGTACGTACAGACGGACAAGGGTAAAACTTAATGCCCCCACCGCTACGGCGGGGGTATAAAAATGACTCTCCTAGGGATTTCTAGAAAGTAAAAATGACTCTCCTAGGGAGTCCTAGGAAGTATATGTCTAACAGTCATAAGTCCAACTGTGGTTCCTAATGTAGTTACTGAACTTCCTGCATTATTATTAATCTTGATATGATCAGAAACATGTCCATGTTCTTTCAGTCAGTATTATCCTGGGATTTTCCTCCTACAAAATATATCAGTGGGAATTATATATTCTGTTGATTCCTTGGCAAATATATCAGCTAGACTGACCTCAAATTATTTATGATCTGTGGTAGTAGGTTTGTTTCTCCAATATTATCTTTTTCTTACAATGGTAAAACAGTGCTATACTTTCTACCACAATTAACTACCGGTATGTTTTATCGTTGTTTAAATCATGTGCTCTTTTCTTAGACCTTACTTTTCATAAAGTAACCATTGTTTGTCAAACAATATCAAGGTATTTCATGAAAATTGCTGCACTTGCAATAAACAGGAGCAAAACATTGTACTTCACCTTTAGTATTTGTCAACACATAAAGATTTATCCAAAATGATGGTAACTATTAAATTGACTAATCAATTTTATTCAGTGAAATCTGATACAAAAGAATTGTATGAAACTTGATGTATTTTTTTGGGGTTTACAGCAAGATTTTTCATTCTCATTCATTTTTTGTTGTTTTGTGGTGAAAAATGATGTCAACACAGATGCATATCATATGATGTCATCATAGAAATGAAAGTTGCTTTTGAAGGTAAGAGCATATTAGGGAATATTTACATGATAACTTGGGCACAGGTACATGATATGTGTTTACCATTCTAAGGAAATCTATTTCTGAAATAAGTTCAATACACAGTAAAAAAAAGAACATAGAACAAAAAGTATATTGTACAAACACTGTGAGGGAATACTTGTTTGGTTAGTATACAATGACTGAAACAAAACAAAAATAGGCTATTCACCATTTTAAGTTTTTAATACAAAAACATATAATCTTCTCATATTGAAACTCCCTAGGGGACATTAAAAAAACTTTATGAATTTTAGTAATATTCAAATAGAATTGCTCTTCATATATAAATAAGAAGATGTTGTATGATTGCCAATGAGACAACTCTTCACCAGAGACCAAATGACGTAGAAGTTAGCATCAGCTAATGATACATGCACAATATTACTCTATCTATATTTAAACAGTGATCAAACAATTTCCTGTTAATTATTTTTGTAAAATTTTCATTTGGTGAATTATTTTTCTCCTCCATCTTGAATTATGACAGTAAGATTTAATAACAAGCCCTGTATAATCTGTGTTAAGCATCTCATAACAGATTACACTTGTCAAATTACAGGCCTGTTTTTCAGTAAGGTAAATACCCACTGTCCAGTTTTATCACCAATAAAGATAACATGGCCTTTGAGGGCACTGACTGTTATGGTCATAATGACACTTATCAGATCTAAATCAAATATTAGATTTAGGGCAAGAGTTGATTTTATTATCGTGACTTTGAATTTAAATTAGAATTCTAGGTTTAAAAACAAAAAAACAGTAAAATTATATTTGTGAATATGTGTTATAAATGTTTATACTAATTTAAGTGCATATTTCAGTCTTGCTCTCTTGCCTAAGATTGTAATGTACAAATTATTAGAGTACATAGCCATATCAATTTAATCATATAAGAACTTTTCAATATTTTCACCTCCATTGCACATACAATATGCTGACAACTTTTGCCTTGACTGAGGTTTCAACTCTTGTATGTCCACTAATCCTCTACAAAAGAACTCTAACATCCACATCATTTGGACTCTGGCAGACAGTTGTCTCAATCCACAATCATAACATATTTCCTTATCTTTATATTGGCAACTTAGTTAAAACTTTGGTGGATATTTATATGAAAATTGGAAAACATTATCAATTCTGACAATAATATGTACAACTCATATTATAGTTAAATCGGTTTATAATACAAACTCTTTAAAATTCATGAGCAGGTTTCAACTGTCTGTTACAAATCACAGCACTTAATGTCAATGTCTATTTCATAAAGGTAACTTATGCTTTTAAGGCAAATTATCTGCACTTAAATATAAAACGAATTACGAACGGATATGTGAAATTATTATTATGAATAATCTAATTTGTCTGTTTTGCATAATCAAAGGTCACAGTTCATTTTCATTGACTTGAAGTCTGAATGTAACAATCTGTAAGATATGTCCTTGGAAAAGGTGTTATGTTATTCAATGACCATTAGCTTTTCTCACCTCTCTTGTCAATCGATAACTCGTACATGGACTGGTCCCATTACTTATTACTCTGTTGTAATCCTATTGATAAGAGATCATCCTTTCTGCCTGTAAAAATAAAATTAATCATTTAGAACAATATAGGGGGGGTTATTTCTGTGTTTTTTCATACTATTCTTGTGTTGTCTGTCTTCCTTCCTCCTATGGTTTTTTATTTCCTCCCCACACCCTAAGACTGGTGGCCTCTTGACATTTAACACGAGTAATTACTACTTTTCAGTATATGCTGTAACACTTGCTTATTTTGGTTGCTTGTATCTTTTTTGTTTATTTCTTCCCAGTGTATACTTTCATGTAAGGAGTTTTCAATGACATATTTCCAAATCTTATTACAATTTGTAGTATTAAAAGGCGGGAAAATAAGGCAGTATGTTTTAAGAGTGTTAGACTATATTTGTGTAATGATAAACTGTCTAACATATCTGGATTTCAGCTTAACTGAAAATAGTTTTTAAACAGGTTTAATGTTTCCTTTAATCTTTATATTGATAGAAAAATAAAGTTTACATGTTTTCATTCTAAATGAAAAACCCAGTGAACTGGAATAGATTCATTTCAAGGTCAAATTATTACAATCTCAGCTGGTTTCAGTAAACATCAATAATAGAGGAAGTCACTAGCACAGGTTTAAAGTCTTCAAAAAAACTGGTGTAATTTTAAGATAAAATCTGTTTATTCAAAATGAAGGTATAAAGGGGGTCTCATAAGGGGGGTTCTGATCCTGGATCCCGCTTATTGTTTTGTCAGAATCCTGTATCCTGCTTATCATTGTAATAATAGAGCTTGTAATTTCACGTGTCCCGCCCAACTTCGTTTCCCGTTTTTACGCAAAATAATTTGACTTTCACATGTCAAGCTTACAAAAAATTGGCAAATCCCGCATCACGCTTACACCCCAATGAGACCCACTATAAAGTGGATACTTATTTTGAGCATGGAAGCACTGAACATTACCTATCAAAAAGACCCTTTTGACAAACTTTGATATATATAAATTCAATGCATGACAAGAAGTTGTCAAAATGACACTAAACCAGGGTTTTTTGTTACATATATATTAATTAATACCATTGTTCAAGCAATCAAGGATCATA
Source organism: Mytilus californianus (assembly GCF_021869535.1). Classification (NCBI taxonomy): domain Eukaryota; kingdom Metazoa; phylum Mollusca; class Bivalvia; order Mytilida; family Mytilidae; genus Mytilus; species Mytilus californianus. Next base: position 5,752,644 of record NW_026262581.1, read on the forward strand.
TCTCCTGATCAGCAAAAGTAAAATCGCTAAAACTAATCCTGACCTCCATTATGTAATGAGCATATTTGAAAAATTTAATTGGATCAAATTATCCTGAACTTATTGAACAGAATGGACATAATGTGTCAATATCCAATTAATCAGGGAATATAAATCTTGAACAGCAAAAGAGAAAACTTTCAATAACTAACTTGACCTCTATTTTGTCATGAGAAACAAAATATCCAAATTTGAAATACATTGGCTGAATGGTTCTCAAATGCTTAATTGAATAGTTCTTGTTAATACATGAAAACAGCTAATTCTCTTGCCATCTGCCTGTCCAGCCGCCATACTACCACAAATTGATAATTAAATTTTCGATCAGAAATTGAATTCTTTATATAAGGAATGCAGGTTCCCGATTTTTTTATCTGTTTTTATACGTCCGTTTATGGGACGTATTATTGTATACCGTTGTCCGTCTGTCAAGTCCGTCCATCTGTCCGTCAGTCGTCAACATGTCAGACATTTACTCAAAAACGCTTCAACCAATTTGCATAAAAGTTTGGTGAATTGTTCATATCACTTGATGTGAGCTCCCTTTCGTTTTTTATAAAATTTAGATTTTACGTTTCTGAGTTGTGGGGTTTTATTCATTAATAAACTGCTTCGCTGAGCGCAGCTAGATACGCCCGCAGAGGTCCAACCCTGAACAGTTTGGGCAAAAATGGACACAATATTCAAGCTTGATTCAGGTCTGAATTTGGATTGTAATTAAATATTTGACATATTATAGGTTTCTGAATAAATGTAGTCAAAGATCTTGAAATTGGTTTTATGAATTGAATTTATATTCAATTAAAGATTTCTTGCTGTTGTGCAATACTTAGTAAATCTTTTGTCAGACTATAAACAAATAAAGTTCAATTAATTCTCAATGTCATATTAGAAATTTATGAAAATTAAAAGGGAGCTTACATCAATAGATATAAACAATTCACCAAAGTTTCATGAGAATTGGTGACAGCATTTTTGAGTTATTGGCTGAAAACTGGAAAATCACCCCTTTTTTTAATGAATAAAACCCCATAACTCAGAAATGTAAAATGTAAAATTTATAAAATTCGAAAGGGAGCTTACATCAATACATACAAACAATTCACCAAAGTTTCATAAGAATTGCTGAAAGCATTTTTGAGATTTTGTCCGAAAAACTGGAAAATTCCCCCTTTTTTAATGAATAAAACCCTGTAACTCGGAAACGTTAAATCTAAAATTTATAAAAATCGAAAGGGAGCTCATGTCAATAGATATAAACAATTCACCACAATTTCTTGCAAGTTGGTGAAAGCATTTTTGAGTTAATGTCCGACATGTTGACGACGGACAGACGGACGGACAGACGGACAACGGTATACCATAATACGTCCCGTAAACGGGCGTATAAAAAAGGGGGGATTTTCCAGTTTTTGGACAATAACTCAAAAATGCTTTCACCAATTTGCAAGAAACTTTGGAGAATTGTTTATATCTATTGATGTTAGCTCCCTTTCAATTTTCAGATTTTACACTTCCGAGTCATGGGATTTTATTCATAAAAAAGGGGTGATTTCCTAGTTTTCGAACAATACCTTTAAAGTGCTTTGAGCAGTTTTCAATAAACATTGGTGACTGGTTTATATCAATTAAGATAACCTCCCTTTAATTTTTCACAAATTTCTGATATGACTTTGAGAAGTTATTGAACTTTATTCATAAAAAATGCGACGGGCGTATCATGCGCTCATGGCGCAGCTGTTTTTAATTTTTGCTAATTGAAAATAAGGTGTTGGTGTAGTGTCAGATGCATGGTCTTCTCTAATGAATTAATTCACAACTTGTCTATAGAATGTAAAAAATTAAGAGCTTGTTATATGGTGTGGATGCTTGTCCACTGCTGGTCATTGAATAGTGACCTCTGGATTTATTTTCTATTTAACTTGTGTTGTTGGGACCTAACATATTGTTTTATTCAAAAATGCCATTTCGATTTTAAATCTATGTTGGTTCTCATATACTATGGTAAGAAACAGTTTTTGCAATTCATTTATCATGTATGTATCATGCAAATACAATTAAAATAACCACAATTATTCTAAATTTCATTATTTACTACATGTTATTCTGATTATTACATAATTATTTTTGTAAGTTTTTCTATTTCACTGTCAACATTTCTTCCACCATTCAAATGCCATTAACATATAAGATTGATCATAAATTTTACAAGTGAAGTTAAGCAAAAAGTTATTTTCCTAGAGGGCATTAAAGAGAAGGAGCCACAAAGAATGTGTGGTTATTGTTCCTTTGCCAGTTCCAAATGTGCGTGCTTAATAAAAGATGTCCTTGGTTTTTTGTCTCATTAATGTAATTACAAGTATCTCTGCTTTAATCACAAAACAAAGGCAGATTTAGTGGGTGGGACAGGAGGCCTGGGCCCCCTTGTGGAACTTCATATATGGTTAACGAAAAGACTTTCTACATGTCCAACTTCTAACTTTGCCTAGTTCTGTTTTTTTTTTCAAAATCCTGGATCTGAACAATAGTATTCAGTAGCAGTATTATTTTCCTGCTTTTTTGTATTTTTCGGAAAATTTCCACTTTTGCATTATCACTGGAAAGGAGTATGACAGAGGAATAATATCATAACAGGGAAGTGATCCAATTCACCTATCAACACCTGTGTATGTTGTCCTCAGGTTGAGGTACATCTGTATTTGTATACAGTGTATTAATCTGGTACCTAATGTTATAGAATGATTGATAGGACTGTCATTAAATGAAATTACTGATTATCATCACCTACTATAATCTATATATAATTTCCTGTAATTATTTCACATTGTAGGGTATCTAGTTGTTACTAATACAACACAGCATATCACGTTTTAATAACTAAACCTATATCAATCTGTAATGAAAAATTCATTATTCTTACGAGCTTGGTTGCATACAGTAAAAAAGTTATTACCAGAAGTGTGTAAATAAATGACATACTTTGCAGTTACCAATTATATTTACTTTAGAGTGTTATGTAATTAGTCGTAGAAAATGAAACTGTTTTAAGGGTTTGTATTAATTTTTCTTTGGAAAACTGCTTAAAATCAGATTGTTGGACACTGGTGGCAACTCTCATGGTTACCTAGTGAGTCAGAAGGCAGTGGATAGGCAATGCCATTTTTTGGGGAGCTGTCAGGTTATAACAATTACAAGTCATGTTTTGAGGAAACTTTCAAAGCACACTCCTTTTGTAGATCTTGAAAAATGGTAGCCAAATCTTATTGGACGTCTCAAGACCCTAACCAATTACCCAACTTTCTTTACTTTTTCAGAGTTTATGTCAAATGGTGTTGCTTTTTTTTTGGTGTACAAGCCATTATCTTTTTGGATGAATTAAATATGGACCAGAGGGTTTAACTTGCAGATATTTTTCGTATAATGCACTGTGAGATTGCTATTAAGATTTCAGTGGAAATGGAGAAAAATATGACTAGAGGCACACAAAAAAACCAAACAAAATAACAACTTTCTAAACATTAAACTATGCACATTAAAATCTTAAAGAACATGTTTCAAAGCATACTAGGCCATTTTTTAAAAAAATTGTTTAACATTTTGAAATTCTGAGCCCTTTTTAAACTTACTATATAGATTACAGAATGAGTTTTCCTCATTGTTGATGGCCCTACAGTGACCTGTTCACATTCTTGGCACATGATCTTTGGTTAGTTGTATTAAGGGCAATCATACCACATCTCCTTATTTTTAAATAGGCAGATTTTTAAGGCAAGACTTTTACAAGAACAGTTATATTTTTGGAAATGTTATCTTCAGGGAATTGATTCTTTCGTCCATAATTCATTGGTGCTCATTTCCCAAATCTGGCAAATCATGCTTTTTTTGTTATTGGTTTTCCCTCTTCCTAATTTTTTCCCCTTCTCTTTCCCAAATCTCACTTTTTTTATCCCCGATATCAGACACCTCAACATTTTTTTACCCCTTAGTTATATCTCCCTTTTTTAACCCCTAAATCCCCTCATGGGTTTCTTATCTTAAAATTGGATACATTCTGATTACAAGATTTGTGCTGAACCTACACTTCAAACATGGACTGCGTTTATTTTTAAGTTTTTAAAGCTGTAAATGATTATTCATACACACAAAGTTTATTTCTTGGTTAACCTATATTAATTACAAAGATGTAAACCTGTGATACAAATAAATCTTAAACATGACTGTACATATGTTTTTCACAGAGCATTTGAGGAGAAAACGTAGACGATCTTATTTTATTTTACCTTATTTTATTTTACCGTTTTTCTTCAGCAAACATTTTGATCAAATGGACTGAGTGAACCATTAGAAAAAGAGTACATTTTAAGAGATAAAATTGTTGTTACAAAAAAAGAATTACATCTTCAAATCAGTCATCTGAGAACCTTTCTATGTTGCATTTGGATGTTTAGTATCAAATTATGGATTTCATGTAAGCATTTAGTTGCTGAGAAACAATCTTTATAAATAAAAACCCTTTAAATTATTGACAATTTTTTGTCCAAACATGCACACTGAATGATCAAATTTACCTTGTCAGTCGTCTTCTAAATGCAAAAATTAAAAGGTGTGGGTGTAAGGTGGATTAAAGTGCTTTTGAAGTTTGAATTTTTTTGTAGATTCATTATTCAAATTGACTTTTTCTACTAAGACTGTTAAGCATGGTGATGAACTATGACTCTTATCTCAAAATTTAGTGTGTACTGCACTCTGCATTTATTCCAAACACATTTAAGCACAGTCCTATGCTATAATGGCTTTTCTGGTTAGACCTTTTTTCTAACATTTTCATGCTCAAGTTATTTCAATATGTATGCAGTTTGAGCATATATAAGTAAAACATGCATTATAAGGTTTTTATGTTGCAGTTTTAGCATACAAATTAACAATACATGCTTCATAAATTGTTTTGTTATAAATAAGCCGTTAGTTTTCTCAATTGAATTTTTCATATTTTTCATATTGGGGCCTTTAATAGCCGACCATACAGTATGGGTTTTTCTCATTGTTGAAGGCCGTACACTTGCCTATAATTGCTTACATCCACTTCATTTGAACTTTGGTGGATAGTTGTCTCATTGGCAATCATACTACATCTCCTTATTTTTATATTTAAAATGTTTTTAAGTTTGTTGAGAGTTCAGTTCTATCAGAGGAAGCAAAACTGCAAAAATTTGAAAGACCACATAATCTTTATTTAAATTTCCAGCAGCCTACACTAAATTCTTGTTGTCATTCCTGTGTGTGGTTCTAAATGATTAAAATACTTTTCATATAATACCTCAGTTCTCTATGGGAATCCTGACATTTAGATAGTAGATACTAGTGAATCTATTTATAACTGCCTCACTACAAAAGTTTACAAATCTTCTATTTGAAGTAAACCACACTGTTTACTAAAGTTTAACATTATTTATACAAATATTCTTAATAGACAGAAATATATAGGGTAGCTCAAACCATTTATTAAAAGAACATCCTGTGAAAGCACAAGATGAAGTTTCTCAAAAAGATTTTGATAAAATTCATCATTTACCCAGCAGCTGTTACATTTTTCAATCTCGTTAATTATGGCAGCACACAGACATAGAATGCAGTCCTACTGATTGTAATTTTGATCAATTTCAAAACTTTTAATCAAACGTGTGTACCTTTCTAAGTCTGGTTATACTTGATGAAACAACATTTTTACCTGCCAGGTAATCTAACACCCACATGTCTCCCGGATTTATTTTGCTATTATTTAAGACTAGAGGATATTATAAATGTGGACTATAAATTAGGTAAGGGTATTTTAAATTATCAAGTTCTGGCTTATTTTACACACTGTGAGAAACAGTAACAGTTTTCTACTACATGTACTAGTAAATATAATGACCTTTTTGTAAATAGAACAGGAAAAAATGAAATTAATTTGATCCAATCTAATCATATTAATGTACTTTAAAAAAAAAACAAAGTTACCATTTAGGTTAAATAGTTTTATAAACAAACAAAAATCTGTTTCTTTTTTGTTTTACAACAATTACCTTATTATTCCTGTAAGTACAATAATACTCACAAAATCATTTTTACCTAGACATCTCTATTTACATATATAACTAGTGGCGGATCCAGGGGGGTTCCAGGGGTTGGAACCCCCCTTTTTTTTTGACGATCAATGCATTTGAATGGGGACATATAGTTGGAACCCCCTTTATCCTGGGTTGGGAACCCCCTTTTAAAAATGGCTGGATCCGCCCCTGATCAAACAGAATCAAAGTCTTAAATGACACAACAATAAGATTATATATCAGCAGGGAACTAATTATAGGTTTTGGACCTATATTTATTGATGAAATTCACAAAGTAAATATGTATTTAAATACCTAGTACATACAGGTTTCGCATTTTCGCTATTAAATAAATATGAAAAATAAATTTAACGTATTTTATCACAGGGTCAAGGTAATTTCTTTTTTAAAAATTCAAATAAATATTACAACAAATAGTGATACAATCTTCAAAAGATAAGCTGCTTTAGGACATGTAAAGTAAGTCCCTGTTTGATGACATCTCTTATGTGAAAATTGAATATCAGTACGGTAACCCAGGGGATTTTACAGGAACATGCATTTATTCTTTCAATGTAGACACCATGGCATTTTAAAATGAAAAGAGAGTGGAAGTTAATAGTGTATGTTCATGGCTAAATCTTCAGATGAAAAGGGGATATGCAAACCATAAAAACAAAACAAAAATATTGAATACATATATATTAAATAGAAATGTTTGGATAGTATATAAAAGCTTTTGGTACATTTTGTAGCCATTCTTAATACTCATCAATTCCTTAAATGTAGTTCAATTATTAAAGTAATTGACATTTATCACTATCTATAGCGCCAGCTATCACCAATTTTGCAAGATATTAATATTTGTATTCACCAGGGACAGTGTTGCCGTATAAGTGAAAAGTGAATGTAAAGGTTCAGCTTCGATCCAGCCCTGGTTTAGAAGAAATAAAACACAAGATCTACTTTCATACTGTAAGGCTGATTTACTACTTAACACCATCTTTCAGCAATTTCCCCTCCCATTCCAAAAAAAAAAATTGTGTTGGCCTTCATTCCAAAAATTGCTGGAAAAGAAATTCAGTATCATGTAGACTCTATTTTAATACATTGATGATTGCACATTGCAATCCGGAATAACATATTTTCTTAATTTTTACATAATAGATATATATGTCTTACTTTTGGATTCATCTTCACAAAAGGTATTTATAAACTTGTTAGCATTTCAGACAGTGTGGCTTCTTATCTCACAAAAATGATTCCCTGTTTCTCTGAAAATAAAAATATCAATTAATTGTAATGATCCATCGTTTATTGCCTTCTATACAAAATGATACAGCCTATGTCTTAGTCAAGCAGTTAACAACATCTTCTTATCTACATACTAATGTACATTTTCACTATCTGAAAACTGAAGATCTATATAGAATGGTCTAGTCATAAATCTATGTGTAGAAAAAAAGATGGGGCAAAAAAATCAATGGATAAATATTGCTGATATAGGATCTGGAAGAAACTGAATACAATTCCAATGGAAAGTTATCATAATCAGTATGATTAAAATGATTATCTGTTTAAGACTATTGTTACAACAGCCTGTAAAATATAGCATATGCTCTTGTAATGTCCATGCTTAAACTGATATAAAATAACAGCTAATCAATGAAGTGTGGAAAATAAACCTGATAAAAAGACAATCATTTCTGCATTAATAGAAGATTACAATTGAGGTTCCATATGCATACCAATGCTGATGATACAATTCAATAGGGAATAATAGTTACATCAGGTCTCCACTTATATAATGTCAAATGTGCATCTGGAAAATATGTCAAATGTGTGCTGTATTCAATACAAAACATAGGGAGAGGACATCACTAATGTTGTTATAACTTGTGTCCAATCCCTTTTGCTACTTTTGCAAATAAAATATGTTTAAACTAAACTACAAAACATATGGTTTTTCAAAATCTCTTCAGAATTCTAATAAAATGTCTTTCTATAATATCCTAAATCAAAACAATTTCATCACCATACAACTTCTAAGCAATATATGTAAATGAAAGTTTAACATCAGTATAAATATGGTTCTTAGAAAATTGCTTATATATGATTATCTCCTTCAAATATTTTTCTGTTTTAGTCTCAACCTAAACAGCAAAACAGAAAGAAATTAAAAGATTATTTTTGGAAAGTTTTGTTACTTCAGAGAGTATATAATGCTTAACCCCTTCCTTTTATTTTACTCCTTTTAATGCGAGTCTTGTCATGTAACATTCACTTTTGTAAGAAATTTCTATATAGACCCTCATGTCTATCAACAGGATTTATAATGTTATATTTAAGAGACAGGCTATATAAAGTCGACTAGAATTCCAATTTTCCCAGATGGTCTTTGTTCTTACATTAGAAACCTCACAATATGGACTATTGTGTTTTAATGTACCATTTAATCAAAATTCAATATTGTGTCTGTGATTAATATAAAAGCATTAATTTTTATGCTAATGGGAAACGGAAAGTCAATAGTAAGAGAAAACGATAACTTTGAATCACTACTAATCATTTTCCCATTGTCTGTGTGGTATGACTGGTAACTTATATATTTTATCAGATAGTTTATAGTGCACTTAAAGAAATCAATTATTTATTATAAACAAACAACTACAGCAAATATATAAAACCTATATCTCATGTTAAAAAGGTTCACAATGGTGTTCTTTACATTCATTTTGTGAAAGTTTAAAAATGGAAATACATTATGATTTAAAAGCATCCCATTTTAGTTCCCACTTGATTAAACATAATTGTATCTACAACTTCAAATAAAATACACATATATGTATTTGATATTCTTTCCAATAATGTGAAAATAGTTTAATGACTTTAAAATGTAAACCCACTGATGGGGTCCAGCTTTGCCATTTTAAAAAGTGAACTTGACATATAAAAGATTACTGCTAATTACAGGAATCATGTATATGTATCAAATTCTTATCAAAATGTATTTGAACTGTCTGATAATACTTTCACTTGAGAGATAAATTATACCCATAAATTATAGTAGATTATCATGTCATCTTGCCAATTAATATCCCATAAAGAGGTAATTACCTCAACATATGGTTTACATGTAAGCCACTGTCTGTAGGGAAAGGATCTTATTAATCGCTACTTAATCCTCAAGTCCCCAGAAAATGTAAACAAACATTGAAATGTCAAGGAATTCAAAATCATGTTCTTAAAATAGCCTTGTGGAGTTTCTGTAAGCTTAATTTCATTGAAGCCATGGATTTAATTTTTCTTTTGTTTATATGGCTGACATGCCATAAGGGTTCCTGGAACTGTTTGACCTGTTCCTGAACTAGGTTGATATCATTTAATCAATGTCTGTCTTTACTAGCATGCATATCTCTCTTTCATCTTGGAAATATTGATAACATGTACAGTTTCAATTTCTGACCTCTACTTATGCTTTTATGCTACTTTTTGTATTTGTCAATCAACAAATCAACATGGGCTCATGATCAATGAAGATTTTTATGGGGTTCCTCTCAATTCTCCAACGACTATAAATAAACAAAATTTCCCCATCTGTCTACTTAAAGGTATCTTTTGGGTTTTATACTTCTACCGTTATTTTGTTTATTTCAATTCATACTGAGTGTACCTTAGAAATATAATGTAATATTTTGTTTGTTTGAGATCCATGCTTAGTTTTGCTTACATGTTTTCACTAATATTCCATATTGGAATTTTACAGATTTTTTTATTTCATCAAAGTAATCAGTTTGGCAAAATTTGATAATAAAAAGTAAAAATACATTGATTCTTAATGTTATATGGCAATACATGTAATATGTACCTTCATTAAAACAAGAGTTCCTGAGGATCAAGATAATTTTTTTGATTTATTAGTTATTGGGCACAAATTGAACAATTATTCATCACATGACCTTTGAACAGTAGCCAAAAAACATTAAGTGACCTGTAACTGACAAAGGTCAATTGTGTGTGAATTCAAATGTCAAATTAAATCATACTTGTCAACGAAAATGAGTTTTCACTTTTTATCATTAAAATGCCTCACTGCTTTACTATAGCTGTTTATAGATTTTATCTGTAAATGAGTGCATGTCAAAATGTTGTTTTAAATATAGGCCTAGGTCTTAACACTTTCACAGAACTAACTAATTTATTTATAACAGTACACAGAGGTTTTTAATAATATTCTTCACAATCCTGAGAGTTAAAAACAGCCTTAAAACATTAAAATTTAATGTTGATAAAAATCACCTGTAATTAGATTTGATATCTAAAAACAAAACAGACCTCAGATTATGTGGTCATCTTGACCATAAATTTAAGGTGCAGACATTGCTCTGATTAGAAACAGGTGTGGTTAACCTTAACTTCCCACCCACATCCTGGATAACTCTGACTCAAATTTGTAAGTGAAATTTATTCAGAGAATCATAGGTAAAATATCTTTTGTCATTTCTATGATGTCAGTTCATTATGTAAACAAATGATAAAACTGACAAGGGGAGATCTCAAAGTAGTTTCTCTTATACAATGAGTAAGATATTGTTCTATGGTATGCATAACTTCTACACTTTATCGTGTGGTATCAGAAAATGTCATCAACTATTGGATGTAAAGTGTGAACAGATATAAAATCCTCACTTTAAGCAGCAAAAGATAATTATCAAGCCTTTCTTTCTACTACTCATTACATAATAAAACTATAGTTACCCCAATGTCTTAGAGTCAAACTGTAGATATTTCTTCTTTTCCCATTTTTTTTTTGGATCAAGTATTATTGTGTAGTTAAAATTTCTCAGAGCAATTACAACCCTGTGCATAGTGCTCGGACCTGTGACTCCCTTATGGCCAATTTTTTTTTTTTTTTCATTTTTCTGATTTTTTTACTGCTGGGCCTCCCTAATTTTATAGGGAAAAGTCCTTTGATCTGCCACTGGTGTTCTATATATTTCATCAACATATTGATTCATTAGACAATGTACTTTAAAGATGTTACCATTATTCTTGTTGCATATTTAAAAAACATGAAAGTGGTTGTGAAAAAAAAATAAAATGATTGTCATATTGTTTGTAAATTGTTTGAATTTTTGCAAAGATCATTCTGACTCCATATGTATCTATATAAGTGATTAGCTTATGTACAGATTATCTATAGTACTTGTCACTTCTTTTCAATCATGGCATTACAGCTCTTTGCAGGGGGCAGATCCAGGATTTTAAGTTAGGGGGGGGCGTAAACTTAATTTTTTTTTAGGTAAAATTATCGAAATATTCTTTATTAAGCTGAGGACAACCAATGCTTTGCAAATGTTAGGGGGGAGGGTGCACGCCCGCCATGCCCCCGCCTGAATCCACCCCTGCTTTGGTCATTTAGACAAGGAAATATTAATACATAAAATTGTCTAAATTATACTTCACAAAGTTTGACAATTGTTTGTTTAATAAATGATTGGTTTCATTTTGTTTGGTTTTTCTTTTTTTTTCTTTTTGACCATTAAAGAAATTTTTTTTTGTCTTTCCAATTTTGAACTTTCAAAATGAAGTAACTTACGAAAACGTGGGAGGTGAGTGCAAAGGAGGCAATACAATATGGTTGCATCCGGTTGGTTTCTCAGAAAATGTTAAAATTTAGTGATATGTTGAATTTGATGTTATCATAGCAATAAAATGGGGGATTGTTGCTATAGCAAGTCAAATATATCTGTATTAGCTTCAACATAGGACATCAAGCTATTATTCTGATAAAGTTGGTCAATGTCAACTGTGCACTGAGGGTATCTGTAATGTTTTCATTTTAAGCAAGTCACAAAAATTAAGCTAGTGCCTTTAAATCTCAATGTTTACAGGTGTTGTTTTTTTTAACTGGTGAATGCCTAACCTGTGAATACCTAGTTCATTCATTTATACAGCTTGCCAAAATCAAATTATGTATTGTATGTCTGTGTTTCAGGAAACTCAAATTTCTGTGACTTGTTTATTTAACACTAGATTGACTAAATCAGAAAACTTTATCCGATTATATTGCAATGTTCTGATGGTTATTAAAATGAAGATAAAAGCGAATTCATTTCTTAACTTTTGTGTGAGAATGGACATTTTATTTTAATACTATTTGCTTTGAACTAATATGTTCATTGCAAAATGCTTCTGTAGTGTTTTTTTTTTAAATCATGATGGCATATTTTTAGCATAGACCTGTTATATGTTTACATAGATCTAAGAGATAGTCAGGAACCTGTTGTTCAGTGGTTGTCGTTTGCTGATGTGGTTCATAAGTGTTTCTCGTTTTATATATAGATTAGACCATTGGTTTTCCTGTTTGAATGGTTTTACACTAGTCATTTTTTGGGGCCCTTTATAGCTTGCTGTTCGGTGTGAGCTAAGGCTCGGTGAGTTGTCTCATTGGCACTCATACCACATCTTCTTATATCTATATACATCAATTCATTTGAATGCCCATATACAATGTAAACATTTCAAGGGAAAAAGTAAAGAAAATATTGTTTCTTCCATAAGAGGGTGTATGTTATATTTTACAACATATGTATATACTAGTATACCCTCAACTTGTTTTCACTGGTTGACTTCCTCTTTACATCTCTGATTGACAAGCATCTTGTCATCTTTCTGCCCTGAAGGATGACCATGTAGGAAGTCTAATTTACCTGTAAAGATTCAGTACAATACGCGTGGACAGTTAAATCATGGTGTATCAATTACATCAGTAAACATAACAATGTGTTGACAATTGATATGATATACTACACAAACTATCAATACTCTATATCTTGGACTATTATCTGACCATAACAGTCCCAGTCTTTATATGGAAATTTCTTTTCAACTTAAAAAAATAGATTTAGATAAGATATGACATTATTTCTTCAAACAGCTAATAGAGAAATTTATATGACAGTGACTAGAGAAAAATTACTAAATATATACATCTTTGATCAAAAAGATTCTATTCCAATCCAACTTTGGTTCTTAGTTTTAAATGGTGCAACCATTGTAATTCTGCTAAAGTCATAAAAATCTTACAGCTCTTCAATATTTAATTCTATCCTGGTTACACCCAAATGGTTATACCTTCACTTGATAGATATATGCATGTATTGATCCACTCAGAAAACATCTTTATAGTATCATATTCTTGGTGCATACAGATTTTTGTTTATAGTTTGGCAACACCAATTTGACATAAAATATATATTCAAGAGAGGGGCGTGAAAGAAAAAAAACAGGCACAAGAGCAAATTGACTAATTACTTGCTGAAAACAAAAGGCTCATGTACAGACAAGAATTATGATAATAATAGCAAACCATGCTATATCCACCTATTTCTTAAAATTCAGCCTGACACATGAAAATGAAAGGAATTTCCTAACAAAAGTTGTTGTTCAACATCTCAACAAATCCTTGGCAAAATAAAGATAATTACTGTATTATTGTGACAATAGAACTCTTTCATTCATTATGGAGATGTGTAAATTGCATTCTTAGGGTGTGTGATGTCATATTTAATCCTTTATCATCCAATTGATGTTTGTCTTTACCCCAAAACCCTGTAAGATTTAAAACTTGTATTTCATTTGTCAGTGATGTCAAAAAATTTAAAATGGGAATAAAAAAAGCCTTGTTTAGTATGCATGAACTCCATACCTGTTCTTTTTTTTTTTATCAAAATTTGCTTGAAAACTGCTTTTTCCTAAAGAAAATCTTTCAAAACTTAAATGACAGGCTTCACAACAAAAATAAAACCAAATAAACCTGTGGCAATTGTGCTTCTATTGTTACATTAGTACCAAGTTCATCATGATGAAGAAAATCCAAATAGATATGACCTCACAATAATTTTTTGAAAATATTTAGTTTTATAGGAAATATATATATATAGCAAAAATTGTAGTTGACAAATATTTGTACAAGAATTTATCATTTCTGTTTCATGAATGAATTGTCCAAGCTGACCTGGGGTCATTTGAAAAAAAAACATGTCATAAGACATTGTGACATCAAATTTTTCTAGGAAAATGCACTAATTTGAAGATCGTGCGTTGCATAACACTGTTTGTCAATTAGTTGAAAAGTTAAAATTGAGAATGGAAATGGGGAATGTGTCAAAGAGACAACAACCCGACCAAAGAGCAGACGTTACAGCCAAAGGTTGTATATTAAAAATAATTAGCTTGGTCATACTTTGATAACTTTCTTTATAAATACACTGATGTGTCATTATAACGTTTAAGTGAGACAACTGTTTAATTGGGGTCTTCTTAAAAGGGCATTATACAATTGTGGATCCAGAATTTTGAAAAAGGGGTCCATGCCAACAAGGCAACTTGTAAAAAGTTGAAGCATTAACCATTTATGTAGCTCCAGAATCCCCCCTTTTCCACCTGTTATTCAACTGTGCATTGTGACGCATTCACAAACTTATTGTCAATGCCAATAATGAGGAATGATTTAAGTATAAAACAAGTATAAGAAGTTGCAAAATTATTCTGATTTATTGAATTTATATTCAATTTCAAGAATTTGTATACAGTAGCATTAGTCTATACCTATACTATAGTTTATAAATCCTGGGATTATTCAAGAGGATACTATTTATTGACTCTAATTTTCTGATTTTTTTTTATGCAGCAAACCAATATGATCATAATAATTTACTTGTGACAAATTAAATTTTGGGTAAGAAGGCTTTCGTCCACCTGTTTGTTTACTTTACCTTGAGCGCCTAAAAATAGACTACTCTGGGAATTGTGGGAAGGAAGTGCGTGTGTGATATCATTTGTGTACTGGAGGCTTCCATGATTTTTTCGAACACGGAACTTTGTGTATATTTTTACTTAGTATTACAGCTATATAGGTAAAATATTAACATACGTATGTCCTGACTATTGTGTTAGTATCACAGGAAATCAGCATTTAACTTTTCCTTGACATGTCATTGCACTTGACCCAGTTTTTGTAGAGAAATTTGAAAAGTGTGAAATGGCGGCAGAAAAGGTCAATTTTGACTCCGTCTTTTTCTTAGTTAAGCAAAGCTTGACGTACCTAATGACCGCCCCATTGAAAAATGAGATTAAAAAAGCTTTAAAGGTGTTCAATTAAGACCGAAATAATTGACAAATTATTTGCCATAATATATCCCCCTTTTCTTATTTTCGTATACTCTTGTATCTGTATTCAAATCATTTATTTCAGTTATTCTTGAATCATTCAGTAAAGTGTAGCAGTGCTTTTCTTTTCTAATTATAGTTGAACAGTGACAGTCTTCATGATTTTACTAAAAAATCAGTTAGATTCTATTGGCATGAGAGATTTTTACAGGCCAGACAGCATTTTTTTCAAGCCTGATAAAACCATCCTTTACTGCTTTAGCTGGCAAATGAACGTACTCCTTAAGCCTGGATGGAGAGGGGACTCTGTTACCAAACCCTTTTCATATAATTTAAGATTTAAATAAATATATACCTTTTTATTATATGGTCAGATCATATGTTTTCGTACGTCATATGAATTCGTACTATGCATGCTTTTTCAATAGAAATTATGACATCACAATGCATTCTTTGAATAGCACGAAAACCCATGAGACGGGGATATATATATTGCGTAGGTAAAAATGTAACCTTTTCCCATATTGGTTGGGTTTTGTGTGTGATGTGTTGGAAAAATCGAATACAAAAGTGTCAAAAAGAGGGGAAATTTGTGGATAAAACCACAGCCGGGAACACCAAGAAAGTTACAGGGCTTTTCATATAACAAGTAATGAGTAGTCCTTTAAAATAAGCATTGTCCGATAATCATACAGTTTTGTCAGCTGCTGTAGAAGAACATTTAAGACAACTTGAAATAAAGGATATAATGTTAACAATTAAAACTCAGAGTTCTCGAAAAGTGGTGGTCCAAATGATTTGACCACCAAATTTTGTAAAGGACCTACACAATATTTGGTATTTTGAAATTGAAATACATGTAATAGTGAGGACCGGCAGATTTTCTGCAAGGACCACCAGGGAAAAAATATTTTGAGAACACTGAAAAATGCCTTGAATCTTGTCTAGAAATTGACCATGAGGGTTGATTGAAAAAATTTGCTACAAAAGAATTCAGCTTCCCAATTGTGAACTTTCCATTTGTATGTAGCAACCAACAGTGTCTGCATATGGAGTACTGTAAATTCAGAAATTATTCCGTGGTTTTTATTAATGCGAATAATACAACTGGTTGAGTTTCGCAATAATAAGAACTTGCATTCTGATAACTGTTACATATATCTATATGAAGAATTTCCTGAAATCGTAATAATTAATCTCGCATTTTTGTCCATTCTTTTAAAATTGCAATGATTTCTGAATTTACAGTATACATGTATATCCCCCAGTTGATACAATATTCCAGAGCATGCATTTCTTATCTGAGGCCGCAATTAAAAATATCTTTGTTTCCCCTTACCCTACCCACCATTTTGGAAGTGGGTAGGTAGGTAGGCTTTTTTTTTTTTTTTTAGAGAAAATCCCTGAAATATATCTAACACACAGGAAAACACAGAAAAAAAACAAATTGAACTTTATTGATACTAAAACAACATACTGTATAATGTATTATCATGATTATGCATGACTAGAAGACCCTACAATTTCAGACTAAAAAATGTTTGTAAATATCAATGTCTTTGTGACTTAGAGTAGACCACATATAAATTGAGACACGGTTCTATATTTTTCTTATAGTTTTATTAATTCAATTGAAAATATAAAACCCCAACGAGACTGCTACCTAGAAACATTCGATGCAAAAAATATGTACACTTGTTTTTCATTTAAGGAAATACTAGAAGCCACAAACTGTGATCCAAGCGAGTATGACTACGCCTATTAAGGCTTATTCTAGAAAACTATGAATTTATTTTTAACAATAAACTTTACCATGAAACCTTGGGCGTGCCTATGTGCGGATCAGCATTTGCAGAGTTATCAGACCTTACAATGTTTGTTAATTCTTGAACACATTTTACAACGCTTTCAACACAGAGAAACAAAATGATAATGATAGTTGAAGTTCACTTACGAATTTTCCTGTAATGAAATAATATTCTTAGACACTGTCATAATTATACAAAGGAGAAAGATTCTTTAACGAAGGCATAGTATGATACAAGATATCAAAACCAATATCAAACCAACTGAAACATATCAATATCTGCACAGACACTGCTCACACCCAAAAAGTGTTTTCATTGAAAGGATTTATCAAGGGTGAAGTATTGAGGTATCTCAGAAACACAAGCAGCAAAACTGATCTTAAAAAAACAGTAAGAAGCTCAAACGAGGATATCAAATATCTGAAATCAACGATTTTTTTTATCAAACACAAAATACAGAAAGGGAAAACTTGCTAACACATTGCCCAGCGAAACGGGAGCAACCGCTAGTAGTGTTAACAAAATTCAACCCATCTATACAGAAACTAAAAATATAATAATGAAACACTGGCATCTTATTTCACAAAACCCTGAACATGTGACCATATTTAATCATCAGCCCATTATAGCTTATAAAAGACATAAGAACTTACAAGAACTTTTATCAAAGCATTAGCTGGTATATATATAGTCATCTCGACTTTTCACAACACAATATGATACTGAGCTCGAAAAAAATCAACTACTATTTTATCCAAAGACAACTAGTGTATGGTCCAATATCACATACGAAATGAAACAAAATAGCATAAATAGCACGCCAATATACAACTTATTGAGTCGCCCACTGATAAAGACGAACTCAGGGATTTACCACAAACACGGCAGAATTTCAGAAACACCGGGCCTAACATTTTAGCTCAAGGGTGAGCTCGGATGTGCAATCGTAACTTCTCGGCCATTCTCGATACGCATTTTGTTATTGGAGGCGTAACTAGAATGGAAGAGTAGTTAAGATTGCTCGGATGCATTTATTAAAAACATTATTCCATTCCAATTTCAGTATCCTTGCATACGTAGTTTACCCTTTGCTGCAAACACACGGGCGACAAGGATTTCGCGGAATGTTGAAAATACGGACCATTCAAGGAAACGAATTTAAAAAACGAACTTTTGAGCGAAACGAGAAAAAAAAACAACAACGTGATTTTCGAAAAAAATTATTTCAGTCGGCGGATTTTTAGTGGGTCGGTCGGGTAAGGGGAAACAAACTTAATTTTAATTTTGGCCTGACATGACTTCCTTGATAGACAGAGGGTTGCTGTTTTCAAGAAAGCTATTTAACCAAGAGTTCCAAGCTTTAATGGATGCCATTATCAGTTGGTTGACTGCTACATGTACAATGTGTGGAATATCTATTTCACAGATGGTGGCAGATACGTTTCAGTTGTCGTAACCACAATTCTGTCCTCTTTTCCTCAGATGTTACATGCATGTACCTACCAAATTAGACTTATTATTTCGACTTATGTGTCTGTATATCCCTTTGCCAGGTATCTTTCACCTCTTTTCTAAATGAACACAAATCATGAACTGAATAAAAAAAAATTGAAATAATAGAATATACTTTTTGTTGGTAAAATTAATTACTTAGTCAACCAGTATTTTAGATGTTGATAAGTTTTATCAAATTGAAGGAGCAGTCATGAGTAAGAATCTGACATGTTAGACATAATGTTTAATTACTTAATATATATAACTTGGTCTTCAATACACTTGACAGATATATAATATTTTAAAAGATGTAATACTAATAAATATCAAAGGATGAAAGCAATTGATGTGCATACCTTTACCATATATTTACAGATGTTTTCTGAAATCAAAGCATATGAATCCTCCAATCATATATATATTTCTTGAACTTTTAGAAGGAAGTACTACAAAGATAAGACCTGGGTTTTCATGCAACCGCAAAAAAAATTGTCGTATATTGGTATCACATCGTTGTCGTCGTCCGAAGACATTTGGTTTCCGGACAATAACTTTAAATAGAAATTTATGAAATTGAAACACAAGGTTTATAACCACAAAAGGAAGGTTGGCATTGATTTTGGGGGTTATGATCCTAACAGTTTAGGAATTAGGGGCCAAAAAAGGGCCCAAATAAGCATTTTTCTAGTTTCCAGACAATAACTTGTGAAACAGTGTATGAATCTCTCTGAAATTATACCATAAGTTTCCATACCACAAAGGGATGGTTAGGATTGACTTTGGGGGGTTGTGGCTCAAACCTTTTAGGAATTAGGGCCAAAAAAGGGGGGAAAACAAAGGTTTCCTGGTTAATGGACAATTTAAAAGCAGTGTAAGGGAGGTAATCCAAACATTTAAAGTACAATGTTGTGTATGTTTGGATTACCTCCCTTACACTGCTTTTTAATTGTGTATAAAAAAAATTTGTACTGTCTTGAGGTGATTAGCTGTCAATTTATTCTTAGAAGTTACTATTAAAGGAATATTAATTTTAGCAATGATTATGTATGTCATTTTCTATTTTAAGACTTTTATGATGTATTTAAATTGGTAATTATGGTTTCAAACTCCATTGGAAATTTGAATTGAGATTATGACCATATCTTGAGGGAAAGAATTTTTTTTTGGAAAAGGAAGGGGGAGGGGAGGGGAAAAAAAGAATTTGTGGGAGGCAATTTTTTTTTTCATTTCAGATTTCAGAAATTTTCTTCAGATATTTTTTTTGGCAAAAAAAAGGGGGGGTTCAATACGCAACAGCATAGTGTATTTCACAAAAGCAAAAAAAAGGGGGGGTTCAATTCGCAACAGCATAGTGTATTGCACAAAAGCAAAAATTGAATATAAATTCAAATCATACAACCAATTCTAAGTTCTTTGACTACAGTTATTCGGTGTCAGATACCTATTATGTGTCAAATATTTAATTACAATCCAAATTCAGACCTGTATTAAGCGCGAATATTGTGTCCATTTTTGCCCCAGCTGTTCAGGGTTGGACCTCTGTGGTCATATCCAGCTGCGCTCAGCGAAGCATTTTATTTAATTTGTTGGTTTACAGATCCCTGACCCTATTTTTCAGATTTTCAGAAAAAAAAATTGAAATTTCATGCATTTTTGTCGAGCCTTCGACTTTTGTCGAAAAAGCGAGACATAGCGATTCTACATTCCGTCGTCGTCGTTGTCGTCGGCGCCGTCCACAAATATTCACTCTGTGGTTAAAGTTTTTGAAATTTTAATAACTTTCTTAAACTATCCTGGATTTCTACCAAACTTGGACAGAAGCTTGTTTATGATCATAAGATAATATTCTAAAGTAAATTTTGTAAAAAATGAATTCCATTTTTTCCGTATTTTACTTATAAATGGACTTAGTTTTTCTGCCAGGAAACATTACATTCACTCTGTGGTTAAAGTTTTTGAAATTTTAATAACTTTCTTAAACTATCTTGGATTTCTACCAAACTTGTTAAGAAGTTTGTTTATGATCATAAGATAATATTCAGAAGTAAATTTTGTAAAAAAAAAAATTCCATTTTTTCCTTATTTTACTTATAAATGGACTTAATTTTTCTGCCAGGAAACATTACATTCACTCTGTGGTTAAAGTTTTTGAAATTTTAATAACTTTCTTAAACTAACCTGGATTTCTACCAAACTTAGAAAAAAGCTTGTTTATGATTATAAGATAGTATCCAGAAGTAAATTTTGTAAAAAAAAAAATCCATTTTTTCTGTATTTCACTTATAAATGGACTTAGTTTTTCTGCCAGGAAACATTACATTCACTCTGTGGTTAAAGTTTTTAAAATTTTAACAACTTTCTTAAACTATCCTGAATTTGTACCAAACTTGGACAGAAGCTTGTTTATGATTAAAAGCTAGTATCTAGAAGGAAATTTTGTTAAAATTTTGTTCCATTTTTTCCGTATTTTACTTATAAATGGACTTAGTTTTTCTTCAAGTTAACATTACATACAGTCTGCAGTTTAAGTTTTTAAAACATTTATTACATTCATAAACTATCCTGGATTTTTACCAAACTTGGACAGAAGCTACTTACAATCAAAACATAGTATAGAGAGGAATATTTTTATTAATTTTTTTTCCTCATTTTTGTTGAGCCTGCGATTAACAGCAAAAGTAGGCGAGACACTGGGTTCCGCGGAACCCTTACGAATTTTTATTCCTGTCTACCCTAACAAATACATTATCCCTGAAATATAAATAAAAATATCTGCTTAGCAGCATTTTCATGAAATTGCATGCATTAAACATTAACAGAAATGATTACTAATTGTATTCTAAAAAAATAATAAAATCCGTAGTATGCGTTTCGAAACAATAGAAATCATAGCTGACCTTGAAATTTTTGACGAATGAAACCTGTGTTAAAAACCAATAACAATAAGTTCATTTTCCTTTTTTTGTCATATTTCTGTAAAATTTAACATCTTATATATGAAATGGACCCGTCCAAACGTGAAAGACATCAAGTTAAAAGTAAGAGATTTTCACAAACAATTTGGGATTTTCATGTTTTGTAGATCGAAAAAAAAATTCATCTATTTCGATATCAAAAATGGGATTGCAATTTGCATGACAAAGGATGAAACAGATATTACGTCTTTCCAATGGACGAGTCTACTTCATTTTTTTACATGCATGGTAAAGTGTTATTTTTGTGCAACGTTTTTGCAATTTTTATTTTACATGCTTTCGTGCTTGAAGCTCATTATTCACCATGTTTCCTGAAATATGATAAAAAGCAATGTATAGCTGTGTTTTCTTGTTCATGAAATGACCATTTTATTTTCCTGTTTGTCTGTGGACATGTACCCCATTTTTTACAAAATTAAATGACTATGGCATGCATTGTATATTTAAAGCAGCTGAGCAATAACATTTGAAACTAAAATAATAGAAATGATGGCAAAATTCAGCATACAAAAAAGATTGTTTATAACAATATATATTTATTTTGTTCAGATTTATGTCTTCAAAGATATTTTTTTCGACCAATCGACCATACTTTTTCATGTAAAAAAATCGTAAACCAACAAATTTTAAAATCCTGCCCTAAGTAAGCAAATAAAGGTGGCAATGTACATAATTTAAGTCTGTTAGTTATTGCCCTTTTCAATGTACCGCATCCTCTGCCCTCAGATTTGAGCTAGAATATTAAATCATCTAGAGATATAAATTTCTTCTGCAGCAGTTTCAGTTTTGCATAGAATATATATATATTAAAAAAAAAAAGGTTCAAGGCATCAAGAATCCAAGAAAAATACAAAGAACAACATTAAGGTAGATGGGGGGTCTAAATTAAAATCCATAGATTTTTTTAATAATTTGTCAAAATGTAGTTTATGTCATACTTTTTTCAAAGGTATAATAAAAAGTATGGGTCACCCAGCTTTTTGTCACACTACAGGTTGTGCAAAATTGTCAGATTTTGTATAGATTATGCATGGAAAATCCAATTTTGTGTGATAAAAAGAAAACTGCACCGTAGAATTTTAAGATAAAATATGAGAAGATAGCTCTAATGATATGCTTTCAGATAAGCAAAAGAAAAAATGGGGTCACCGGACTCGTTTCTTGCTACATTATAAAATAGGTAAATTCACAACACATTCTATTATAAAAGTAACTTTATCTGTGTTATGTCCCCTTATATCTGAGTTATCTACCCTTACGTGGCAAAGTTGGGGAAAAAGTGAATCAAACAAAAATATTCTGTATTTTTTGTAAAATACAGCTGTAAATATGATAAAACACGTAATTTTCTATATTAGCATGACAAGTCTTACACATGAATTACATACTACCTTCGAAATTTGCACATTTCATTAAAGATATAGACTGATTGCTATCTGCTATTTCAAAATCCAAGATGGAGGAAGACACCCCAGCTACCTTAAAAGCCATGAAACAGAAACCAAGAAATAATAATTGAGCAAATTATTGACCAAATCTTATTGCTATTACAGCTTTTCTGTAAAAGCATGCAAAGCAAACCTTTGATCAACTTGCTTGCTATGTTTGTTTGGATGTTTGTAAACAACAGGTAGGTAGTCTATTTCAGTCTGTTTACTATATACTGGAATTTGATTGGACAATAAACATTAACTTCATTTAAATGTTAAGTTTCACATTGTATGTCAATTTTTATTGTCCTGTAATAGGAATGGATTATTTCCCTTTTCATTACTTAATTATTTCAGGCTGCTAATTGATTTGCTTGATAATATTTCATTTACATTTGATTTATTCTATTTAGTATTCATATATGAGGGGCCTGATGGGTTATTTTCGTTCTTCGTGATCGGCGCATATTCGCTATGGTGATCCGTTTTTCTACAGATTTATACTCTTTTTATATTTTCGTGATCCGTGATCATGGAAATTTATTTTCTGTGAATTGTGATTGACAAAAAAATCAACTCGTGAATCGTTATGAGACCCCCCCCATCAGGCCCCTCATATATTGAGCAAGACTGACATTTGAGTTCCTTTATTTATTTGGCGTTTGCGATAATTTTGCAATGTTATTTATTTTTGCTTACCATTTTGAAAGAAGTTATTTAAATGAAATAATTAAATATTTGAATATGAACTAATTGCCTAAAGACGGGTTGCCTGTCTGAGTGCGATGCACATTAAAAGTAACTACAATAAGATGGTTTGACTGTCTGAATTTAAGCTCTATAGGCAAGCCTCGTGGCGTCATGATGGCTGAGTTATACCTGGGTTTGCATAAATGTTTCCAAGGGTTTCTGTCTATATGTTACTAAGATGTTTTGATGTGTTAAATGTTGAATCGAATATGTCTTTACTTTCTTTTTATTAAATTGTTATTCGTTTTGCTGCTTTGAGTATTATTTGAAGTGCCTTGGAATATACCCCATACACTGTATCCAGAACCATCCCCTCACAGTCCAATCAAATACCAGTATATATTAAACAGACTGAAACTCCGCCTACCCTTTTGTTTACAAACATCCAAGCAAACATAGCAAGCAAGTCGATCAAAGGTTTGCTTTGCATGCTTTTATAGAAAAGCTGTAATGGAAATAATTGATAAGAATGAATATTGTTCTGCAAAACAAAACCATCAGAGTTTCACTTGGACCATCAGATTTGTAGTCTTAGCATTCTTTTTTTCTAATACCCCAAAAAAAAAATTATTTGGAAAACTTGGGTTCAAATACTATTATATAACAACCCTGTTGACTGAACTTAACATCTGAAAATTCTTACAGGTTTGGAGATTTATCAAGCCTTGGGCTGCACAGGTCTGGCAAGGAAGACAACTATTGGTCTAAGCTGATAATTCATTAGTATCATATAGAATGAAAATATATAAGTCATAAGTTGGTTAATTTCTAAGTTATATTTTCTATTTCAGTAGAATGAGATTATTAGTCCCCTACCTATGAAGTCGAAGGGGACTTAAGGTTTGCACTCCGTCCGTCTGTCTGTCTGTCCATCCGTCAGTCTGGTAAATCAGTTTTCCACATTTTTTTTCTTCTTGCTTGAAGATATTGATTTGATATTTGGTATATTGTTGTATCATGACAAGTTACAGATCAAGTTTGAATTTTGTTCTGGTCTGATAATTTTGTGCAGAGTTATGGTCCTTGGACTTAGAAAATTCACTTAAATAATCAGTTTTCCACACTTTTTGTCATCATGCTTGAAGGTATTGACTTGATATTTGTTATATAGTTTACACCATGACAAGTTATAGATCAAGTTAGCATATTGTTCCAGTACAACTGATTTTTAACCGGTAGGGGACTATGTATTGCCACACAATACTCTCAGAATGCTTGTTTATTTTAAAAAAAATGACAAATAGAAAATTAAATTAAAAGTTGTCTGTATTTTGCAGGTAGAAGAGAAAAAAGAAGTCTGTCCTAAAACAACAAAACCACCATCAAAGGCCAAGCCAAGATCTGGCAAAATGGTGTTTTGTAAAATTCATCTTTTAGATGGACAGTTATATGAAACAGATGTTACAGTAAGTACTTGTAGCTAGCTTTGGTTAAAGGAACAAAATGGAAAACTAAGCATAGGAAAAAAATATATAGTGGTTTTATATTTAAAATATACCATGGGTTCATTTATTTTCGTTGATACCAATTTTAAAGAATTGAGGAAAATTATATTTTCGTGGATATTTCAATTCGTGGTTTTGCCAAAGTCTGCATCCAATCCTATAGAAAATTTATACTTCTTTGAACAAATAGATTCATGGTTTACCTTTTAAATATACCTTCAAAATCTATGAAAATTGGTATCCAACAAATAATGAATCCACAGTATGTAGAAATTTTGGTGACATGCAAAATGATACATATTAACATGTGCTATTTTGGTATATCACATTACAGGAAGGTGGTAGGTACATTTGAAGGACAATTGTGACATATTCAGTAGAAATTTACTGCTCATACAGAATTAATTTTTTTACACTGAACTTATTGCAGGATTTATGACTTAAGAACGTGAGATGGCATACCATAAATAAAGAAATGTTGGCTTTCGTCTTATTGTGGTTCATTTAATTTGGTGCCTACATGTATGATGAAATTGCCAAAAATAAAAAAACAAAAATAAAACATTTAATCAAATGTAAAAATGCAAGATTTTAATTATTCATGAGAAGAACATTATGAGCGTTGACAATGAATAAACAGTGAAATTAGCCTACATTGTTGTATTTTACAATAATTTTCAAAATGTTTGCTTAGAAACCATGTTTTGCTTAAAAAAGAAATGTTTTGACTAGTCCGTTGTTTAGTATTGAAGGAATTTTGTCAGTATTTGAGACTTGAGAATGTCCAGTTCTAAATTATTATTTCTGAAAATTTGGCAGTGAAAAGGTACTAAAATTCAGTGTTTTAATGTTGAAAAAACATGTATGATTTCTTTAAAAACAACTAACATGTGTCATGGTGTAAAATGGAAGATTTCAATGGTGTGCATACACTGAAACAACAAGGTAGTTAAATCATGAAATATGAAATGGGAAATTTGACAGGAAATACTTATTTTCCATTAAAATTGTTAATGGGATATCATCACACCTATGTGTTATTGCAGGTGACATTTTTTTGCATTATAATAGATGCATGTTATTATAGCTATGTTTCCTTATGAAGACCTAGGGATCCTCTCAAAAAACTACTGAACAGAATGACTACATATTTGATCAGCAGCTTTAATAACAGTGTTTTCCATTATTTTGAATTACCCATGGGGTATGCTTTATAGCATGGGATATGGGTACAACAACATTATTCCTGTATGGCTGGCATATGTCCATAACTGTTGACCTCATTTTCATGTATCATGCTTAAAAAAGACGAAAGGTGTTCGGATACTTTATTTTCTTTCTTATATATATAAGTAATAGGACAACTATATTTGTTGTCACAGGATTTATTTGACTTTGAGCACATTTTCATGGATTATTAATTGATACTGTTAACAAAATACTCTTAACACATAATTCAATCATGATCAATAAAGCAGACAAGAGATTCACTGTTCACCTCTTTATACTGTTACTCCATCATAACCAGGGAAAACTTTCATTACATAATAGCATTATGTGCCAACTGTTTCATTATGTGATCCAGATGACTACTGCAATTTTTCGATACCAAATCTTTGTCTTTTCCCTATCTACACAGTAGGACCAAAAATAAAGTACCTGTGTTTCCGCTAACCCAACCTTTCCTTATTTTAAGTGCCTACTTTAAAGGTTTTTCATCACTTTCTAACAAGCACTATTAAATTTTTTGCCTATATACCAATCCTAATTTTTTTCAGCATGTTAGCGGATACATACTATTTTTTAGGCCTAGAAGAATGAAGAATTTGAGTTGATGAGCTGTATGTTCAAGGTTTTTTAAGTTTTTGTTTACAATCAGTGATTACTCAGGTTTGTAAAGAAAATGAAAAAATCTAGAAAATATTAATTAGAAGTAATGTAATAAATTATTTTGCAGATTTGAATGAATTTTTTTTTCCTTTCAGAAAAATGCAACTGGCAAAGAACTGTTTGATAAAGTATGTGCTTATTTAACATTACAAGAGAAAGATTATTTTGGTTTACAGTATCAGAATAACAATGTAAAAGTAAGTATACAAATGCAAGATTTAGAACTGAGATACATGACTAATAACCAGCCTGAAGATATTGAAACCAGAGAAACAATTTTGAATGGTTTTTGTTGGCCATTTTTTGCACAAAAATGTAATATGTTTTAATTTTTCCATAAAGGTCAAGGAAAATCGGATAACTGAAACTGGCTTTGATCATTGTGTTTTAGTTGTAAACCTTACGAAGTAGCTAGAGTATATATAGTTATAAGTCAGTCAGTCTGTCTGTCAGTTCATCTTGCAAATTGGGTTTCTGGAGGATAGATAAATAAGGTCAGGGGAAAATGATTGTTGGTTTCTCCTAACCCGACTGGGTCTATTTTAAACTGATGGGTCGTTTATTTTTTTGGACTGAACAAAAAAAACAAAAAAAAACCGACCGTGTCTTTTTCCGATCCAGCAATGTTAACAAATATTTGTTCATATATGTTTTAGTTTTGTTGTTTAGAAGCCAATGTCAAGGTAATTTTTTCTCGCCTTGGTTTCTAGATCACCGAAGTACTTAAATAATTGGAAAGATAATGATTTAAAGCGTTTCTCTCCCCTGTTGTTTAGATCCCCAAAATGGCCAACTTGGCACCAAGGGCCAGTATTCTATCAAGATTGAATACATGGACACCAGTTCTAAATGTTATTAAAGTCACATAAGTATAATACCAGTTGTCAAGTAAATAAATATTTGTTCTACACTCAGTCTATAGCAACACTATTTGATACACACAAAAAAGAAAACTCCTGCCTGCCGGGCCTTGAAAATTTTCCAATGTTAGGGGAAACCAACAATCATTTTTCCCTGGCTTGAATAAATATTAGATTGCAATCTTTATACTTGGATATATATTAATATATATATATATGATGAACGATCTCTCTATGGATATTGAGATCACTACCTCTTAGGTCAAGGTCATAGTTATAAAAAATTGATTTAAATAAAGAAAAGGGTACTTAGTTACATAAAAACTCTAAAGAACCTTACAAAATAAATAGTCACATATAAAGAGAGAAACATATCTATTCATTTTTAGATCACAACATATATCCACAATCAAGGTTAATGTAACTGAAAAGTAGAAAAAGGGGTTTCAGAGAACCTAATGGGGAATTTCGATTATACGTGAATATATCATATTATGACAGGAAGATCCTTTTGATTTTAAAGTTACTATGTCAGAGGTCAATGTCATAGGTTACTTTTACCTAATTTATGAATGACTTGGTAAAGTTCTGTATAAGTTACTTCAAGTTCATGTCATAGAGGAATAATATTATACATCAGTTTACATTTTTGGAATAGACATCAAGGTCAGTTCAAAAATTTAAGTCACCATAACTTGCTTTTCAAGCATGAGTGACTTGTTCTTTGTATATTGGAATGTCTTTAATGTACAATAATATATTGTTAAATTTTTATTTTCAGTTCTGGTTGAATAATGAAAAGAAAATATTGAAACAAGTTAAGGGTAAGTTTCAGAAATAATATGTTTTTTAAACCTCAACATAAAACTGAGCTTGACAAAATGTCTCTATGGGAGGCTGTTCAACTGGCTGTGGTATTTGCAGAGGGTTGATGGTAGTGTTGTGAACTATAATTAAAAAGTATTTTTTTGTATGTTTTGTATTTAAAATAGTCACAAATAATGGTGCAGTCAATAAAAAATATTCCACAGTTGAAAAGGCACAAATTAATATCTGGTTTCTTTATTTCCTTTTAATCGTTGGACATATAATTTAGAAAAGCATCAATTGTTACATATAGCTTTGAAAATTAGTTTATCCTGGTCTTGTAGTCTATTTCGTCATTAGAAAATTACCAGGACATAACTAAATGGTTATATTTCTTTAGTACTTCTTACAATTTTGAGGAGTTATAATTATTTTATTCAGAGATGAATTTCCAAAAGATGCCGACATCAATGAGACAAACAACCCAACAACACACCAAAAAACAATATATTTTCAGATTTATAATTGACATACAGTCTTGAACAATACTTAAAAGAGTTATTCTTCTTGAAAAGCAAAATAAAAGATTGAGTTTTATGCTCAGAAAAGCTTTCTTATTTAAAATTCACATTTAACTGGGTCCTGCTTATGTTGACCTATTAAGTATCCTATCACTTGTAGATATACTAGAATGTTGTTTATTAACTCAATATCCAGTAGATCTGTGGATTGAACATTTTAATTTAGACTCATTGAAAGGAAATGCAATCACAGTTTTAAAAAGAATCCAGATTTAACTGAAATAGTCGATTTAAAACACTATCTTCTTAGGAGATACAGTTTTATAAATCTGAATGGTCTCCCATAGATTTATATAAAGACTAAGATCACAGTGTGATAAATACTATTGTTAGTGTATTAAGATCTGCCATGGGTATCAGTTGTCAACAAGACATTATTTATGATTGCCTAACCTATTGTTTATTGTTTGGTATGTGATCATAAATGGTCATCCATGGCTGATCACAGGTTTTCATTCAAGCCAAGATTGCATTGACCTACATGAAATGTCAATATTTACACATTATATATGTATTTCCAATATCTAGGTCATTAAAAGGTATAATTGTCTCAGTTCTGTGTTGTATTTGAAGTATTAATTGAGTTAACAGCTTGGTTTATTAGCTTGATAAATTAAAAAAAAAAAACAACATTAATGAATATTTAATAGGATGAATGACCACAACACAAAAATTCTGTCAATTTAAATTTGTGTTGAATTTGATTGAAGTATGTAGTTTCATTACTTCTGGAAATATGTACATGCAGTGTCAGTCATATTTGATTGACTGCCATGTCATTGGAATTCCAGAAAAAGTTTAACAGGCCAAATGAAATCCATGATAATTGGTATTGATTTGAAGAAATGATATTGACTGTTCAGAAGGTCACAATATGGTATTCCCTATTAGCATTTGCCAATTAAGTTGTACACATATAAATCCCTAATGGCCATGTCAAATTGTTATCTTTTGATTTAATGATAGATGTATAACACTTTGAAACATTTCCCCTTAGTTGTTCTGGTATCTTATTGTGATATACTACATAAAGTATACATCATACCTACTTTTGTCTCAAATATAGTACATAAAATAGACATCATACCTTCTTTGTCTCAGGTGTCCTCTAATAAAAAAAGACAGGTGTAAAATAAGGTGAACAACATGTACATTGTATGTATGACATTCAGTATCAAAACAAATCTTATTTATGGCAGATAAAATTGGTAATGAAACAGGGGATAGAGTATCACTATGTAGAATATTTTGTAGGAATATGACAGCAAAAACATAAATCAGCGGGTGAAAGTATTCAGATTTTTTTTACCAATAATAGGATGGAAAACTCCTTCAAATAAACCTACCCTCAAAAAATTTACTTGGTTTTTGAAAAAAAATAAGCAAAAATTTTGGAAGTTACTACGTAGTTTGACTGGCCCAGTTTTAATATTGCTTAAGTAACTTGAAGTAAGTGTTTCATACTAAGTTTTGATGACTGAATTTTTTTGTGACTTCCTGATAAACTTGAAATATAACTTCCTTGTTTTTAAAGCAGATTCTATGGCCCTCCACCTTACTTGTCTTTTTCTCCTCAGCACTTTTGCATATTTAAAGTAGACTCTTCACAATATATATTAATAGCTTCAAAGAAAAATAAAGTCGTAGCAGAAGTACTAATATATAACATTGCACTTTTTTTCAGGTGGGACCAGTGTTTTTGACTTTTCAGTGAAATTTTATCCACCAGAACCCATGGCAATGTTAGAGGACCTTTCTAGGTGAGATAAACTACATCAGGATTAAAAGGAAAATTTAACATCTGTTAAAGAAGTGAATTAACATGCAGATGCCTTATTTCAGTTTTAAGAGCAGTTTGCAGTAGAAATATTATGTAATATAAGTTTATGATTCATCTCACAAGTGTATCTCATTTGAATCCAATTATTTTGCCGCTAATATAATCATTATATTGTTATAATGAAACTTATCACATATACACACGAAAAGCATAGGTAAAGCAGACTATTTTAAATTCAGTGATACCAAATTGAAAAATTAAAATGAGATTGGGTGGTGCATAATTTCACACAACAGCTGAATATTAGATTCACACATGACTACATATGTTTTATTTCAATCACCTACACAAAACTTTAAAGTACATTTCATATATAATTTATGTGAAAACATCACTAGAGGCATATTGACATTAAAGGATTGCATAAATCATAGATATATTTATGCAAACATGTTGTAAAATTTGTTGTATGTTGATAGTGCAATTGTACCGTTAAAAGGCTTGTATAGTCCGCGGTTTTATTCTCCAAAATTAACTATTTTTATAGTTATAGACTATAGAGTACAATAAGCAAGAAATAAGAGAAAAAATTCAATTTCCCGAGATGGTTTATTTTCGTTCTGCCATGTTTGTTATTGATATTGTAGAGGGCGCTCATCATTTTTCAAACTAATAATTTTACATAATCCATATTAATAAGTTATTATTATTCAATATCAAATTAATATTGATAAATTTAAAAATTAAACACTTCATAACAAATTTCTCGTTTCTTTTCAATGCATTGCTTATAAAATAAACTGGTATCTGCTTGAATGAAACTGTACAAAAAAAGTAAAAAAGACAACAGTAAACCGGCTTATGATGTGTAAATTACAAAACGTAATCGGTTATTATACGTTTCGTTTTGGTGTTTCATACTGACTAATATGTTATTTATTAGCTTAAAACCCTTCAAACATTAATGTGATAGATATATTTAATACTATTTTACATCGGGATGGAACTGTTTTACTTTCAAAGTCCTATTATATTGATATCTAGTATGTACGGATTTCGACTCTCACCGTTTTTTCTCTTCTTTTACACGTGCTTTTCAAACTTCCAGTTTAAACATAAGCAAGTTTCTAAATTGTTTTTTGTGTGATTTAGACTTATTTTAACAATCGTGAAGGCTTTTAGAATCATTTACAAGCAGTTTCAGCTTCTGTTTGTTGATGGAAAATAGGTTTTTCCAAGAAAATACCGCATACGACCACACAAGATTTGAAATTACCAGAGTTTCATTAGATCTTTTCTAACAGTTACAAAAAGTTTTTTACCAAAAATTTCGTGGTGAGAATGGGGTGCGGACTATGTACCAGTGTGAACTATACAAGCCTGATTACAGTAGATATTACAGTTTTACTTCTACATTTACAGTTTTAAGTCTGATTTTACATTGTTTGTAGGGAAAATTTAGAAAAAGTTTTAATGTTTTATTTTATTTACTCTCATTTTTGACATTCCATAAATAATCTTGTAATATTTCAGGTTTCAACTTTGTTTACAAGTCAGATTTGACATCTTTAACGGAAAGTAAGTATTTTTAAATGAAAATCGTCATCAAAATAGCATGCTGAATAGCCAATTTATAGGGGAGGGGGGAGGCGGTAAAAAAGTTAGTGTTAGCTGTGCATGGGGGCCTCACAATTCAAAGGGATGAAGAGAATTCAGTGAACATAGGTAAAGGGAAAAAAGAAAGAATATTGAGACCATTGAATGTCAACTATGCCTTGTCACTTCTGCTGACTTTTTATGCCCCCGCTGTAGCGGAGGGGTCATTAAGTTTTACCCTTGTCCGTCTGTACATCCGTACGTACGTCCCAAAATTGGTTTCCGTTCTTTAACTTTAGTTTGCCTCAATCAAATGTTATGAAACTTATACACAATGCTTATTACCACAAAACACAGATCAAGTTGAATTTTGGTGGCATCACTTTAACCGTTCTAGAGTTATGCCCTCTAGAAATGGAAAAATTACTGAATTTTTCGTTTCCGTTCTCTCACTTTAGTTTGCCTCAACCAAATGTTTTGAAACGTATACACAATGCTTATTATCACAAAACTCAGATCAATTACAAATTTGGGTAGCGTCCCTTTTACAGTTCTTGAGTTATATCCCTTTATAACATTATATGCAAGCGGGACATCATCTGTGTCCCATGGACACGTTCCCCATTTATTTCAATCAACAAACCAATTGTATCTGTGGTCTGCATATGAAGTATAGTGTAAAAAAAACGAAGTCAGAAATTTGGAGGGACATTACAATGAATAAGACATTAATTTGGTGTTTCCTTAATAAAAAAATTCAAAATGTTTTTTTTTTTTATGTTAGGACTTAGTTTTGTTCATGATGTTTTGAAATCTTAGATGATACAAATTTATTTTTATAGATTACCCTGTTCCTTTACCACCTTGGCTGTTGTTGGCTCTTACATGGTACAGGCAGAAGTTGGTGACTATGACAATATTGATGAGTATGAGTTTGGTCCAGGAGATAGTTATTTAGATAAAATAGAATATGCACCAGACAAATCACCAGAAATGAGATCCAAAGTTTATGAATTACACAAAACACACAAGTAAGTAGGTCAATATTGTGTATAAAAGAATATTTTTTCATGTTTTTCATGTAATTTAAATAGAAATGTTAATATATGCTATAGAAGATTTTAAAAATTTTCTATACAGATTTGCTAACGACTGCAGATATGGCTGGTTGGAAAGCATTCTAAACATCTTCTATTAAATTTGATTAGTTTTGTAAATTTTGTAATTTGGGTCTGTACAAAAGTAAGGATGCTAGTTGAAATAATATGCTTAAAGCCACAATGCAATAGAATACCACTACCTTAAATAAGATTTTTTAATGTATTATCCGACAGCGTCTTGCTATAGCAATGCTAAGAAATCACTTCTGTTGTCATTCTTCGTCTTTGTCAGCACAACACTGTTTATCAGCAACTCCCTGAAAATGGTTCTTCAGGATTCAACTTACTTGGTAAAATTCTTGTATAAGACATGATATTGTGTACCAGCTAATTTGATTTTTCAAACTGGGTAATTTTTGGGTTTTTCATAATTTACATGGATTCTGGAGTTGGCAGACGACACATATCTTCCTAAGAAGACTCGTACATTTTTAGAGTGACCACAGCCTGTAGCTTTTGGCATTGATTCAATCTTCAAAATAGTTATTGAATTTACAATAAATATAATGATTAATTTCATGATGAGAAGGGGTATTAAAATAATTTCTGAAAGCACAATTAAAGAAATATATTTCATGATATGAATGTTTAAAGATCTCTTAATCTCCCTTTGCATGTATTTCTGGAAAAATTGAAATTAGAATTAGACAAAAGCAATGAATTAGAATATTGTAATAACCAAATAATGTAAATTTCATTTTTTCCAGAGGTTTAACACCAGAAGAAGCAGAATTGCAATATTTAGAAAATGCCAAAAAATTAGCTATGTATGGTGTTGATTTACATCAAGCTAGAGTAAGTTTTCACTAGAATAAAATACATAATTTTGAGACATTCAAGACAGTGATACTCTCTTAATCTTTCAAATGTTATATCAAATTTATATGAGAAGAATGTTTTGGTCATTATCTACAAGGATATGACATTACCAAATGCATCTTATCACAAGATCTTTACCTGCCAGAAACAATGCCATGAGTGCCACTAGTGGAGAGAAGGAACTGCCTACCCTCCTGGAACACAAGATCACCCACAGTTTCATTAAGGTTGACCCTTTGTTCATCTGTACATGTGTCCTGAAATTGGTTTCCTTTCTTTACTTTAGTTTGCTTCATGTAAATGTTATGAAACTTATATGCTATGTTTATTACCACCAAGGACAAATCAAGTTCGTATTTTGGTAGTGTCATTTTCACTGTTCTCGAGTTATGTCCCTTTATAAATTCAAAAATTGCTGAATTTGCTGTTCCCACACTTTAACTTTTCTTGCCTCAACCAAATTATATGAAACTAATTCACAATGCTTATTACCACCACACAGATGAAGTTGGAATTTGGGTGTCTTCACTTTCATAGTTCTTGAGTTCTGTCCTCTTATAAAGGGAAAAGTTGCTGAATTTGCTGTTTCCACATTATAACTTTACTTTGCCTCAACCAAATGTTATAAAACTTATACTCAATGCATATTACCACCAAACACAGATCAAGTTTAAATATGGGTGGTGTCACTTTTACAGTTTCAAGTTATGTTCCTTTGT
Source organism: Mytilus californianus (assembly GCF_021869535.1). Classification (NCBI taxonomy): domain Eukaryota; kingdom Metazoa; phylum Mollusca; class Bivalvia; order Mytilida; family Mytilidae; genus Mytilus; species Mytilus californianus. The sequence continues at coordinate 5,788,060 of NW_026262581.1, forward strand.
AGGTGGAAAAATTGTTGAATTTGCTGTATGTTTACCAGGGGTCTTCTTTTCTTCAAGTAATAATTTAAATAGTAAAAACTGTCAAATGTTTTAGGCCCAGGTGGAGATGCCCCTCAGACAGAATTCAAAATGTATACCTTTTGATAATTGTGATTTAAGCATCATGTTTTAAATCGTCTGAAGGCTCAATATTGATGTTTTGCATTATTATAAAATGTTTACCATAAATTATGAAGGTTTTTGCATTTTGATTAACACCAAATATTTTCTTTTTCAGGATTCAACAGGAGTAAAGTTAATGTTAGGTGTTTGTGCCAGTGGTATACAAGTATATAAAGACAAATTACGAATTAACAGATTTGTGTGGCCTGCCATTTTAAAACTTTCATACAAAAGGAATAATTTCTATGTCAAGAAAAGACCTACAGAGGTATGATAATGAATAATATAATATGATATATATATAGGACACACATCCATGGCGGGATTTATGGTAAATATGACGTCATGCCATCCCAAATCTATGGCAAATTTTCTAGTGACCTAATCTCTGTTGGATTTTCTAGTTTCCAAATGTATGGCATGATATGAATGTGGCACCCGTCACAATGTCCATAGGTAACGAAAAAGTTGGCAGTAAGTAAAAGTCAGTATTAGAAAAACGGATTAGGAGTACAACAATGGAAGCTTATTCATAAACATTTGTAAAATGGACCTTCCATAATGGTCAACCAAATCGTGATGGCGACCATAATATTTCCTAAGTGAGAGGAAGTGATATACACTGAAACAAACTTTAGAGTGAAATGATGTGCTCAGGGACAATAAGCATTCCCTACTCTGTGCATGATGGTAACTGTTTAACCCGTCATTTAACCAACTAGTCAAAATGAAAGTCCATTAACAAACCAAAATGTAGTTTGAATAAAAAGAATTAAACAATTTGCCTTTTTACATAATATTTATTTGGGTGTTAATAAAAAGATACGAACAATGAAATTACCCATGGTCCTTTAGCTTCTGGAACGGAGAATTGTTTATCTTGCTTTCTTTGATTATATTCTGATCCTTTCAGATCAAGGTATTTTGCCTCCTTGCTAATCACCAAAATAGCTTTGTGCTTTGGTATAAAGAAATAGACGTGCTTTTATCTAAAGGAATAGAAGTTTTGCCCTCATTATTATGATTGTTCCGTTACCTAAAATTTTAGAGGTTTCCTAAGAAAAGTCATGGATTCTGTGTGTTGTTGCATTGAATTCTAGTATTGATGAAATGCAAAATAATAGGTGACATATGTCTTCAATGACTGACTCACATTTTAATGGAGTGATTGCAAATCAAAATATAGGAATTATGAGGAAAAATCTACATATTAAGAATGTTAATTGAAAAAACACATAAATAGAAAAAATATTTGTTTCAGAATGAAAAAGATGGTGAGACGATTGGTTTTAAATTAGAAAATCATAAAATGGCAAAAAGATTATGGAAGACCTGTGTTGAACACCATGCTTTCTTTAGGTAAGAATAAAGCTTTGTAAGAAAAATTCAACCAAAAAGAACATTAAAGTAATTTTATTGTTGTATTTAAGCCTTTTTAGGAAAATTGAAAAATTCGACTTGTCATCAGTCTGAAACCAGGTGTAGCATCTTCTCTATTATGTTTCCTATCTGAAAAAAGGTTCCCAAATATTAGGACTTTTTATTTGTAGCTTAAGTTCATAAAATGATAGGGGGACATGCATTTCTAACACATGTTAATTTACTTATATGAACAAGGCAAAGTAGGATTTTGAAGAGGCTGTAGTTTTCAAAATAGTTGATATTTGATTATTCTGCACATGTAGGTGAATGACAAAAACAATTGTGCAGTCTAGTAGTACAGTTTCTCAGGATGAAAGATATCATTTTAATCAGATTGAATTTTCATAATAATATCCCTGAAAAAGCTTCCTATGAAGTAACATTTTTGTGAATTAGAAGTTCTCGGTATTTCTAATGTTTAGATTCAAGGATCCTTTGTATTTATTGTACTGATTATGAAATTTAAAAAATTATTAATTTTAGTTCTAATTTAAGCTATGTGCTCCCTCCTTTTTCAGATTACATCAATCAGATCCACCGAAAAGTTCAACGTTTCCTAGATTTAACTCAAAGTTTAGATATTCTGGTAGAACACAAAAACAAGTCCGAGATGAAGTTGAGAAGATTGAAAACAAACCAAAATTCGACAGATCACACTTCAAATACAGCTCAATGCCACAAACAAATAATACAGAAGGTATAGTACAACACCATCATGTTTTTGTAGACAGCCTGCTAGGCTATGAAAGTTATCTCTCTTATTGATGAATTTGAATTAACCTATTTAATATTTAATGGTTTAAATTATGCATATTTCTTTCACTGTAAGAAAGTAAATTTTTTAGCTCACCTGGTCACAGGACCAGCATAAGAAAATGCCATCACTTTGGGTACTTGGTCATCCGTCATTGTTAACCTATGCAAAAATCTTCTCTCTCATTAGAACCAAACTTTATGACAATTATCCTCTCGATATCTTGTTAACAAAAAAATAGTCTGAAGAATTCACTTGTCAAATTTGTCAGTAGGAGATATTGCCAATTTTTTAAGATTTTAAAAACACTAATAGATAGAAACAACTCTGAGCAGCAGAATGATCAGGAAGACAAGATCTACAAATAAGTCAAACATTAGAGAAACCTTTTATACAGCACACCATATTCCTTTTATAGCTGACTATGCAGTATGGTCTTTGCTCATTGTTGAAGGTGGGTGACCTATAGTTGTTAATTTCTGTGTCATTTGGTCTCTTGTGGAGAGTTGTCTCATTGGCAATCATACCACATCTTCTTATTTTTATAGGTATTGTAATTTTCTTTAGGTTATAATCATGGTTACCCAGACGAGAAAGATAGAACAGATCAGAAAGGTGTGACAACCCCATCAACAGAGAGTGGACCTCCTCCATATTTTACCGATAGCCAGGGGCCTGATGGTTACAATACACTGGAATCGTCAGCAGACAAACCAAACTCTATGGGCAATATGTCAGAGGACAGAACAGACAGAACTCCAGGTCATGAGGTAAGTTACATGGCATATTCATACTGCTATATTATGTTAAATTAATTTTTAATGCTGAATACTATTTTACTATTATTTTCACCTGATTGGTTGGGAATGAACATCTATGTAATTAAAAGATATTTGTTAACATAATACAACAAATTTGTCTTTTCAAAGCATTAATTTAATAAATAATAATCAGACCTATTTACCACTACGATTATCGGCACTCAAATTACGCTCTATGCCCAAATAGGTCATTTCTACCCTTTCAAAGATGTTACGGTAAAATAAATCGGCAGTATGTAATTTTGTGTCTAAAGGAAGTTATCAGAACGTAAAAAGGAGTCTGTCTTTTACGTGCTTGATAATGATTATATAAGTTTGTCTTACAAACGTCTGGTGATCGTGACTGTCAAGTTTGACCCACATAGCGTGATGTTGAAACATAAGTATCATGGAGGAAACGTTGAAGGGTTGAAAGGAAAAGACGAGAAGAAGAAGCTTCATCAGAGTTTTGGATGGGTATGCTGAGATTTGGAAGTATCTCGATTCATACAAGAAGGAAGACCAATACATACACTTCAGATTATGCCGAACAGACTTTTCATGCAAGCATGTTTTACAGTCTTTTCATTAAAAGTTTGAATAAATAATTTGAACTGTTTAAAAGTTTTCTATTAGTTAGATATATTGTGATGCCAGACTATATTCATGATGCGTTAGAGATTTAACACAAACTGAAAACAAGAAGCTGTACCATACACTATAAGTTCATATTACAAGACAAAACAACTTTGAACAACAATCGAGATAATTTTTTGTCTCATGATAGGAATTTAGTAAAAGAATGTTGATGTCTTAGCATTTAAATGTACCTCATAATACTATCAAGTTGCAGGAAAAGGACAACTTCTATTCAAAATTTTCTTGGGGGGAGCAATCTCACAACAAAATTCAGACAGCAATACAGCCTTCAATAAAACTACACTTAAATATTGAAAACTACAATACTAGCTTAAAGGGATGAACAGGTGTGAATAATACACAGACACAGCAAAATCATTACTTATGGTATAATATAGAAACATTGAATTCCCTTTGACACAAAAATTTTGTAACAGTATAATTGTTTTATTATAAAGCTGACGGCCATTAGTTTTCTCTTTTGAATTGGTCCTCGTTTTGTCATCCTTGGACCTGTAAGTAAGATAATTTTAAGGGGATAAAGTATTCACATGGTCATACAGCAAATATAAGATGCACAAAACTTGTCAAAAGTTTCAATACTTGGTAGTATTCCAAACAAAGTTATCTGTAACAAATCCAGAAGTATATGTAATACTGTAAACCAACTAGTATTCACGAGAGATTTATTTTTGTTACTTTCACGAGTTGAAAAATAACGCAAATTTAAATCGTCGCGAATATGTGAAACTTGGATCTTCCCTTGTATAAATAAAACAAGAAAATGAGAATATCCCTAAAACAAGTTGGTTCACAGAATTTTTGTAGGGTTTTGACTTATCAATCCAATAAAAAGTGAAACATACAAAACTAAGAGCCAGTCTAAGATGAACCAATGCGGTGTGTGAAAACATTTCATGGAATCTGTATTTTAGGATGCTACACAAGAATGGTCACCTGGAGCTGGTGATGCAGCTACCTTAGAAGCTCAAAGAAGAGGTAAAAAGTCAAAAGAAGATAAAGAAAGAGAAAAGAGAGAAAAGGAAGAAGAAAAGAGAAGGAAAAAGGAAGAGGAGAAGGAAAGAAAACGATTAGAAAAAGAAAGAAAACAGGGAAAAGGTGCTGAAGACAGAACAGATAAATTGGTAAGGTTTGATTGACTATCCTATTTTCATGAACTAAAATTATTACGGACTATAATTCAAATAGATATGAATGTCTATAATAAAACTTTATTCTCCAAGATGATGGTGACATAGTTTTATAACACCAGGCCTTTCTCATAAATTGCAGTTTATGTAAATTTCCAGATATATAAAAACATGAAGTACATCTGAAGTATAAATAATCACATGTCAATGTAACTTTTGTAACCCCTCACAATCTACAAACCTTGTCTGAAAGATGAAGTTTAAGTTTAAAATTAAAAGTTATTGAAAAACATTGCATATGAAAATAAGAAGATGTGATATGATTGCCAATGAGACAAATCTCCACCAGAAACCAAATGATGTAGAAGTTGGCAACTAATTTTCACCCTACAGCCTTCAATGATTTGCAAAACCCATACTGCATAGTCAGCTATAAAATGCCCCGAAATGACAAATGTAAAACATTTCAAACAAGAAAACTAATGGCCTGATTTATGTACAAAACAAAACAAATATGATATACATCAACACACTACAACCACTGAATTACAGGCTTCTGACTTGGGACACACACATACAGAATGTGGTGGGGTTAATCATTTTTGCAAGTGCCCAATGCTCCCTAACCAGGGACAGTGGTGTAACAGCACAACATAAGAAAAAACTATCTAAATATTCCTATTATTATAAATTTGAGGTTTAAAAGGATACTTATACTGATGATACAATGTTTCAGGGTGATGAAACAGCAACACTAGGTTTGAATGGTGAACATTACCCAGGATCTGCAGGTCTGGATTCTGTAAGTTTCTTGAAGAAGATTTTATTGACCCCAAACGGCAGGTTAAATCTAAGCGTCTCCCAGTTCTTACTTTGGTTTGTTTATTTTTAAACATTTGACAGTCTTTCAATGGATTTTTCTTGGCAATTGTATATGGTATATTATCTCTTATAGTTCTCCATGTATTTCATTGCTGTTTTAAGGAAAGTTTTTGAAGTTAACCCAAATCGTTGAAAATTTTGTAAGAAAGATGTTGATATTCTTGAAACAGAAAATCTCAAAGTTAAGAATATGAAGAGTGTCAAGAGACCTAAAGGGACCCAACTGTATTTTTAGGCTAGTTGCATGAGCAGAAACTGACTTGTCTTTTTTTAGAGCAGGTTCAGTTTCTCCCTGATAAATTGGAGAAGCATAGATTGAATATACTGGCTAGTAAGATCTGAATAAAATGTTTTCAGAACTGAAGATTCCATTTAGTGTCAGATATTCTACCATAAGTTTATATCCAAAACAGCTACAACAATTATTAAGTTTTTCTGATCATTTATAATTTTTCACTGAATATCACCTCGTCAAAAATTCTGTGATATATTTTTAGAAGTATTTATAATGCAGCAATTATTTTTTTCTTGTTTAATGTAATTTTAAAAACATGCTTTTATCAAGGTAAATTAAATAACAAAGTGTAGTTGTGATTGTATTGAAGCATGTAGTGTGTATTTAACAAAACGTTTGTGCATCATATTAACATGTATTTATGTTATACCAGGGGAAGATAACTGCACCAGCACCACCAGATGGAGCTGATTCTAGAAAGGTTAAAATTCATTTATTCCCATATTACATATAAGCATTAGACCACTAATTTCCTTTTTGTTTAATGGAACTCATTTATGATTTCACTTTTAAGTTTCTTTGTTTGCAGTTTTAAAAATATCAACTCTTTTTTAATTTTCAATTCAATAATTTTATTTTATCATCATTATTATTTAAAAGAGACTTTTTTCTCAAATATTTTTAAGTTTATTAATTACTATTTTCATTCAGTTAAAAAAAAATGCAGAAAAGAGCATTTTATTTTTCTGTAAACCTGATTTTGTAATTTCAAAAATCCTTTTCAAAACAGGATTTAGAACAACAGCCAAAGGCTGAGACAACAATTGATGATTCTTATGACAATATGGGTACTGGGCCTGGAATTGGAATTGTAGCGCCACTGGTATCAGAAAAACAAAAGTCAGTTGCCTCCCCTGAAACTGACATAAATGATGATGATGCTGAAAGAAGGAAAAGAGATGCCGAAGATAAATTAAATAGAGATAATGATCCTACAATGAATAGAGGTGATGATCCTAAAATGAATAGAGGTGATGGTCATAGAAAGTCTGATAAATTTGATGACGAAAAAAAGAAGGGCGACAAATCTAAAAGAAAAGAGTCAGACAAATCTAAAGACAAGAAATCTGGTTTCTTCGGAAGGCTCAGGTCTCCAAAGGACAAGGATTCTAAGAAAGGAAAGGGGAAGGAAACTGACATTGATTCTCCTCCTGGAAGTCCAACGAGCCCTGATTCAGCTTATCAGGTTAAAAAACACACCTGCTTGCTTAAAAATTATATTAGTAGGGCAATGCATTTGTATATGCTTAAAACCATTTTATTTATAAAATTTTTACATGTATTTTTTATATTCATAAATATATAAATTTAATTTCTCAAACATTTTACATAAAATATAGCTTCCAGCAATATATATATATATATATATATATATATGTAACTCCTGTTTCAACATAGTATATTAAATTTTGCATTGTAGAATAGTCTGCCATGTTGCTTTTATTGTTGGGGAAATTAGTTTTTAGAAATGCCTCTGCTTTTATAAAGATGTTTCTGAAACTTTTACATTTGTTTGATTTTTTCAATCAATGTTGATGACTTCCTGGTACATTTAAATTATATTGTGTACTTAGTATATTAAGATTTTAAAGTATTATCTATTATGACTTCCCCTACTTGGCTAGCTTGTGTTTGAAGTGTGTAAAGCAGGGACTGGGCCTAAAAGTCATATAGGTTTGCTTCTTGAAAAGAAAACTGTAGTTAAAAATAGAAGTAATTATTATAAGCATTTTGTTTGTTTTTTTTATAGAATTTATTATGTAGAAATAAGCATGTTTTGATACTTACAGTTTACAGCATGATCTTACTTCCTTTAACAAAGTACGACAATAGTGACAAGATGATGTGTTTCCTGAAACATCACAAAGTACTTTTAAAAGGAAGTAATATGACAATTACTGTGTATATTTTTATCCTAGATTTGTGAAGAACTAATTATAGATTGAGAATTAGCATGACAAGCTTGGAACAGTAATGAACTAGCACAATGGAGTTTTAAAGAGGTAAAATTATGCATGGACACATAGAGCAAGATGATAAATCTACTGGCTGCCAAGCAGCATGAAATTATCTTGCCATTCAGCATGGACATCAAAGTTTTACCAAAGCATGGTGAAAATTTATAGCCATTTGTTATCAGATTTGTGAAAAGAAAAAATTGATCAAAGACTCCAGATATTTTGCATACTTGTAATTGAGCATGGCATGGAAATAATACGCAAGGCATGAGTTTCAATTAGAATAAAATAAATAATATTAGCTGTACGGCTAATTTTATCTTATCTTTTTCTGTAGAAAGAGACAATAGTCAAAGAAACACAAATCACCAATATTGTCCAACCTGCTGTTATTGAAGCTTCTGAAAAAATAAGAGAGGTAGTGATAACGGAGGTTACTAAAGAAGAAATGAAAACTGTGAAACCAGAAATACAGGTTGAAGAAAAAGTTGTAGAAACGGTCACAAATGTAGATACTTCTGAAAAAGTTATCGAGGAAGGTGATGCTTATTGTATAGGAAGGAACTCAAATACTAAAACTGAGGAAATTAAAATGGAAGAAGTTACTGAGGAAGTAGCTGCCGAAAAAGAAACCAAAGATGTTGAGAAAATAATGGAGAATAAAGTTGAAGGAGAAATTTTAGCAGTTTTGTCAAAGTCAGAGGAAATTAAAACAATTATAAAACAAGAGGAGACTGTAATAGAGGATAAGACCATCAACAAACTGGAGGAAGTTAAAAAAAAAACATGTAACGGTCCTAATGAGATTATAGAAGATGAAGTATTTACAGAAGTACATAAAACAGAATCAGTGGATAAGCCAGTGATTTGTAATCATGTTGGATCGGAGACAGGTAGTTTAAGTAGCGATAGTAGTGATGATGAGGAGGTGTGTGGCTCTTATCATGTAGAATCTCCCATAGAAGAAACTCCACCCAAAATAAAAGTAGAAACAATTGTAGAAGAGGAACAAAGTGAACGTAGGGTTGAAATTGTTAATTGTAATGAAACAGAAACTATTCCTGTAAAACTGACTGAGGTTGAAGAAAAAACTGAAATTAAAGTAAAAGAGAGTCCTGTAATATCTGTAGAAGAAAAGCTAATAGAGAATGAAAAAGAAACTGTGACTACAGAGAAGAAAGACATAGTTGATAGTATGAAAGTTACTAAAACAGAAACAGTATCTGAAGTCAAGCAGGACATCCAAACTGAGGTTCAGAAAGATTTAAATGTATCAAGTGAAGTTCATGATGAAAAACAAAATAATCAGGAAATATTGGTTGAGGATAAAAAGGATAATTGTGAGAGAAAAGTGGATGAAAAAAGGGATTTTGATGTTGTAGTTTCTGAACAAAAGTGTGTATCGCCTGATGGTAGTCAAGTTGTATCACATCGTTCTGAAAGAAGGACTGAAACCATTCAAAAAGAGGTTTTAACACATACACGGAGAGAACTGAAGCCTGAAGAATTTGAGAAATATCAAAAAGAAATAGAAGCTGCAGACAAGAAGAACAGAATGGGATTACAAGATGAATTAGGGGAAGTTAGACAAGTCATAGAAACTGTTGTAGTCACAGATATTAAAAATGATAGTGGAAATATTGTATCGGAGGAAACAAAAGAAAAATCTAAATTAGAAGAACCAAAGGAGGTAAATACACCTGTTGAATCAGATGATAAGAAAGAGGAGAGTGTTATTGAGGTAAAGGTTGTCAAATCTGAAAATACGTTAGAAGAAAATGTCAAAAAGATGAAATATATTGATGACAGCTCTGGGGATAGTGTCAGTGAAAAAGTGAAAGAAAATGATGAAACACCAGAAGTTGTAAAACAGGTAGTTAACGAAGAGGCTGGGAATGAAAATGTTGCTCCAAAGTTGGACAAAAAGGAAAGCATGCGATTAAAAAAAGAAGAGAAAGAAAGGAAAAAGAAAGAACTTGCTGAAGAGAAAGAACGAAAGAAAAGGGAAATGCAGGAAGAAAAGGAGAGGGTTAAAAGGGAAAAGCTAGAAGAGAAAGAGAGGAAGAAGAAGGAAAAGGAAGCAGAAAAGGAGAAGAAAAAGAAGGAAAAGGATGAGAAAAAATCCAAGAAAAATAAAAAAACTGAGGCAGTTGTAGAACAAGGCATAGAAGAGATATCAGATAAAAATGTTGAAAAGACAGAATCAGAAAAAGAAAAGACGGGAGAGTCTGCAGAAGAGGTTGTAGAGGAACGTGTACCAACAGCTATAGCTTTGGTCATGGCAAAACAGAAAGAAGATGAAAAAATGGAGGAGATAAATCTGAAAGATGAACCAGCTGAAGTGGAAACCCCAAAACCAGAAGAACCAGTTGTAGAAGCAAACAAAAAACAGAAAAAGTCTAAAAAAGAGAAAAAGGAAAAACAAAGTAAAAAGGAAAAGGAAAAGAAAACTCCCAAAAATAAGAAAAAACATAAATCAACAAGCTGTTTTGCAATGTCTGCTGAACCAAGTTCTGATGAAGAAGAAAAAGTTGAGGAGAAACCACCTGAAGAAGTAATAGAGGAAATAGTGCAAGAGGTTCTTATATTTCAATTCTTGAAAAAAAAAATCTTACGAGTAATTATATTTTGAAAAGTAATTCATGGACAATAAATGAATTTTGTTTTCAAGTAGTACTACTTTTGAAAATGATGTAAATTGATTTAACATTTTTTTTACACATTATCTAATTGTAAAGTAACATTTTGTTTCTGTTTTCATGATTTATTGATTTGAAAAAAATTATATACAGTTTATGATATATTTGTGTGTATTATTAATATAGGAAGTAAAACCGGTAGAAGAGGTGAAGGTCAGTCCAAAACAGGTGCTATATCACAAGCATGACAAATGTCATACTAAAGCTTGTCAATGGTTACTAATAAATAGTTGTATAACAACCTTTATTAGGTTTATAACTTGTTCTTAATATTGTTCATGAGCTCACAATGTAATGATTGTTTCACTAATACTTTCATGTCAAATAGTTTTGTTGAACTGTTTCTTTTTCATGACTGCACCAATTCCTTTTATTTCCATACATTTTTTCTTACACTTTTCTATCAATATTCCCACCCCCATCTTTTATTTATGTCAACACTTTTTGCCTGTTTGCTTTGTTTACATTCCTCTAAATATAACATTTCTTAACATATAATGATGTAGTACCCTAGTCTTGATAGTCATATTTCCTGTACTGTATGTTGCTAATTTCATACTGTATAGGATGTGATATATGAACTGCATGGTAGTTCAGTTCACCCAATAACATTTGTACTCTTTTCTATTTATATTGAGGCCAAACAAAAATATATGTCTGTTTACGGTTACCCGACCGACCCTACTTTTGAGCGCCAACCCTAAGTCATTTTATTTCCAACTTGAAGTGAAAAGTTAATTGAACTTGTGTCAAAAGCGTAGTTAGAGTTGCCAATAAAAGAAATCACTTTGCCTGATACATCCTAATGTTCACAATCGTGAATATGACAGCTGTTTTAAGGAAATTCGCAACTCGTGATGAAATAAAACACTTTGCCGCCATTTTTTCCAATCAATAACAATGGGAAATAATCCAATTATTAAAAATACGGGTAAACTGGACCCATGGACAACATCGGACCACGACAAGAAGGACCGCATGACTCATTATCATGTCAAAAAAAATAAAATGAAAAAAAATTTAAAAATGGAAATACCGACCTACCTACCCTATTTTTTTAATGATATAACCTTAAACAGACATTTATTTTTTTTTTGGCCTGAATTATGTATTTATAAATACACATTGTTTATTATTTAATTTTTAATCATTGGTAAATTGTCAGTTGAAATCAGCTTTATTAGTGATAATCTTAGATAATAGTTAAGATACTTATAATAAGATATGTCTCAAAGGAATTTCCGATTCATGTTAGTAGTTATTAACTGGAAAGTAATTGTACATAAAGGATATTTAGTAAACATATTCATACATAAAGATGTAAATATGATGTATTATTTCAGAAAGGGAAAGGTCTCGGTTGGGCTTTACCAGGGATGGAAGAGTTGCAGCAGAAAGGAACAAAGGTTTGAGCTCATTCTTACAAAGCATGCAGCCAGTAACTTTGTTTCTGTCATTTGCAATTGTTTTTGTTTTGGGGTTTTGAAAATGCTAAAATTGGATCTTACAGTAATTCCCTTCCTAGCATGACTGTTCAGATACCAGGATACATAGCTTTTCTTTTGTTTATTTTGTGGCAGTGTTATTCCTGCCTTTTGGATTTCATATTTGAAGGCTTTTCCTATGAAGTTTCCTTTATTTTGTTTTGTTGCATGTCACAATGCATTTTTATACGACCGCAAAAATTGAAAATTTTTTGGTCGTATATTGGTATGACGTTGGCGTCGTCGTCGTCGTCGTCGTCGTCTGGCGTCGTCCGGCGTCGTCCGAAGACACATTGGTTTTCGCACTCTAACTTTAGTTTAAGTGAATGGATCTCCATGAAATTTTACCATAAGGTTCAATACCACGAAAGGAAGGTTGGGATTGATTTTGGGGGTTATGGTACCAACAGTTAAGGAATTAGGGGCCAAAAAGGGGCCAAAATAAGCATTTTTGTAATTCCAGACAATAACTTGTGTGTAAGTGTATGGATCTCTCTGACATTGTACCACAAGGTTCCATATCACAAAGGGAAGGCTGTAATTGATTTTGGGGGTAATTGCCTCAAAATTTTAGGAATTAGGGGCCAAAAAAGGGGCAAAAAACAAGCATTTTTCTAGTTTCATGACAATAACTTGTGTGTAAGTGTTTGGATATTTCTGAAATTGTACTACAAGGTTCCATATCACAAAGGGAAAGCTGGAATTGAGTTTGGGGGTAATTGCCTGAAACGCTTAGGAATTGGGGGCCAAAAAGGGGCCAAAAATAAGCATTTTTCTAGTTTCCAGACAATAACTTGTGTTCAAGTGTATGGATCTCTCTGAAATTGTACTGCAAGGTACCATACCACAAAGGGAAGGCTGGGATTGAGTTTGGGGGTGATGAATCATAAGGGGGTTCAAAAAATTTGGGGGGGGGATTTTTTTTTTCTTTTTTTTTCTTTTTTTCCTTTTTTTTTTCTTTTAAAATTTTCCATTTTAAGTTGGTTATTTCTGATTAATATTTAAAAGCAAATAATAATGATATGGTAGGAGTTACACACCAAACAGGATGTGTAAATTATTATATAATAAGTATTGTGCAATAGCAAGAAATTTTCAATTGCACAGTATTGCACAATTGCAAGAAATCTTCAATTGCACAGTATTGCGCAATAGCAAGAAATCTTCAATTGCACAGTATTGCGCAATAGCAAGAAATATCCAATAGCACAATATTGCGCAATAGCAAGAAATTGTCAATTGTACAGTATTGCACAATAGCAAGAAATATTCAATTGCACAGTATTGTGCAAAAGAAGATACTTCGTATAAATTGCTTATTTCTTGATCAATTTCAATGGGGTTTTATTCTTGAATTCTTGGGGTTCTTTAATATGCTGAATCTAACCGTGTATTAAGTTTTTGGATTTTGGGCCCTGTTTTTAAATTGGTCTACATTAAGGTCAAAAGGGTCCAAAATTAAACTTAGTTTGATTTTAACAAAAATTGAATTATTGGGGTTCTTTGATATGCCGAATCTAACCGTGTATTTAGATTCTTGATTATGGGCCCAGTTTTCAAGTTGGTCCAAATCGGGGTCCAAAATTAAACTTTGTTTGATTTCAACAAAAATTGAATATATGGGGTTCTTTGATATGCTGAATACAACCATGTATTTAGATTTTTGATTTTTGGGCCCCGTTATCAACTTTGTCCACATTGAGGTCAAAAGGGTCCAAAATTAAACTTTGTTTGATTTCATCAAAAAATGAATTCTTGGGGTTCTTTGATATGCTGAATCTAACCATGTATTTAGATTTTTTATTTGTGGACCCGCTATCAAATTGGTTCATATTGAGGTCAAAAGGGTCCAAAATTAAACTTTGTTTGATTTCATCAAAAATTGAATTATTGGGGTTCTTTGATATGCCAAATCTAACCGTGTATTTAGATTTTTAATTTTGGGTCCCGTTTTTAAATTGGTCTACATTAAGGTCCAAAGGGTCCAAAATTAAACTTAGTTTGATTTTAACAAAAATTGAATTCTTGGGGTTCTTTGATATGCTGAATCTAAACATGTGTTTAGAATTTTGATTATGGGCCCAGTTTTCAAGTTGGTCCAAGTTGGGGTCCAAAATTAAACTTTGTTTGATTTCAACAAAAATTGAATATATGGGGTTCTTTGATATGCTGAATCTAAACATGTATTTAGATTTTAGATTTTTGGCCCAGTTTTCAAGTTGGTCCAAATTGGGGTCCAAAATTAAACTTTGTTTGATTTCAACAAAAATTGAATATATGGGGTTCTTTGATATGCTGAATCTTACCATGTATTTAGATTTTTTATTTGTGGGCCCGCTATCAAATTGGTTCATATTGAGGTCAAAAGGGTCCAAAATTAAACTTTGTTTGATTTCATAAAAAATTTAATTATTGGGGTTCTTTGATATGCCAAATCTAACCGTGTATTTAGATTTTTAATTTTGGGTCCCGTTTTTTAAATTGGTCTACATTAAGGTCCAAAGGGTCCAAAATTAAACTTAGTTTGATTTTAACAAAAATTGAATTTTTGGGGTTCTTTGATATGCTGAATCTAAACATGTGTTTAGATTTTTGATTATGGGACCAGTTTTCAAGTTGGTCCAAGTTGGGGTCCATAATTAAACTTTGTTTGATTTCAACAAAAATTGAATATATGGGGTTCTTTGATATGCTGAATCTAAACATGTATTTAGATTTTTGATTTTTGGCCCAGTTTTCAAGTTGGTCCAAATTGGGGTCCAAAATTAAACTTTGTTTGATTTCAACAAAAATTGAATATATGGGGTTCTTTGATATGCTGAATCTTACCATGTATTTAGATTTTTTATTTTGTAGGCCCGCTATCAAATTGGTTCATATTGTGGTCAAAAGGGTCCAAAATTAAACTTTGTTTGATTTCATCAAAAATTGAATTATTGGGGTTCTTTGATATGCCAAATCTAAACGTGTTTTTAGATTTTTAATTTTGGGTCTTGTTTTTTAAATTGGTCTACATTAAGGTCCAAAGGGTCCAAAATTAAACTTAGTTTGATTTTAACAAAAATTGAATTCTTGGGGTACTTTGATATGCTGAATCTAAACATGTGTTTAGATTTTTGATTATGGGACCAGTTTTCAAGTTTGTCCAAGTTGGGGTGCAAAATTAAACTTTGTTTGATTTCAACAAAAATTGAATATATGGGGTTCTTTGATATGCTGAATCTAACCATGTATTTTGATTTTGGACATTGGACCATAATAGGTAAATTAAAAAAATTGAAGTTCTTAGACCACATTCTTTCTGTGTCAGAAACCTATGCTGTGTCAAATATTTAATCACAATCCAAATTCAGAGCTGTATCAAGCTTGAATGTTGTGTCCATACTTGCCCCAACTGTTCAGGGTTCGACCTCTGCGGTCGTATCAAGCTGCGCCCAGCGAAGCATTTTATTAGGGAGGTATTATGATATAATCATTGATAATTTCTTGTTTTTATGTAAAGGGTGCAGTCTTATTTGGCCATGAAAGTTTAGGGTTTTATCAAAAAATAGTTTTACCAGAGCAATTGTTTTTTAATTTTTGTTTCTTGTTTTCTGCTGTAGTATTGCTTTGCTGTGGTAGATTTTGGTTTACATGGCACTACTTGAATGGTTTATTGGAGTGTTTTATTTTGAATGGGTTGGTTCTACCCTTCATTTTGAATTATATAATAAGATATATGTATAAAAAGATATTTCTAGTTGGTTTCTCAAAGCATGAAGTACTGATCATGCATTACAGCTTATATACAATACTGTGGATTCATATGTTTTCGTGAATTCGGCAAAGTCTGCATACAAGCCAATAGAAAATTTGTACTTTGTTGAACATCGTAATTCTTGGTTCACCTTTACCCCTGAAATCCACAAAAATTGGTATCCCACGAATGATAATGAATTCACAGTAGATCAATAGATATTTTATTCTGTTATTGCTGATATCATTGTTTTAGTCGATAGACAGTAATAAGTATAAGTATTAGTGATAACTTTTAGTCAGTAGATTAAATTCATCCTACAGCATGAAGACAGCACTAAACGACATAGTACTACCTCATCCCATTCAACACACTCTACTCACGACGACAACGCCAAAGCACCTATAGCTGAGCTGACCGAAATACAGGATCATAATATGCTGAATTTAGAACCCGTCAGTATGAATGAAGAAAAAACAACGGAATCTGCATCGGAAGATGTTCCAGAATCATGTGCTACACAGGTAGAGGAAGTAACTGATCTGGTAGAGAAGACTGAAAATGTTATGACTGAAGCCGCTATTACAACTCCAGAGGTTTGAAATATCGTGCATGGGAGTGATTTGAATGTTTGCCTGTTTCCCTCAAATTGCTTGTTGTTACCAGAATGATTGAATTGACTTTTTATAAAATGAAATGCATGAACCTTCAGAGTGGAGTTTTGTATTGTTAAATTTAGAAAAAATTGTTTTAATTTTGTGACTGATTTTTAAAAAAAATGTTTGAAGAGTGAAGTAACTTATACATTGTAAATATAAGAAATCTATTATGTATTTGTTTGCATGTATATTGTAACACATCTTCAGGGACATGAAAACACTTTAGTTTCATTGATCATCTGTATTAGAGTATTTCAAGTGAAAATGTTCCAGCCAAACATATGATAAGAGTGCTTTTTCAAGGATTTGAGGGGATTTTTTTTATTAAACTGCACACAGTATATATGTTTTCAGACTAATTCAAGTACAAGACTTGACTGGTCGTAAGATGTGACTAGTTGTAATATAGTGAATATCAAAATAGTATAACAATATTTATACCTGAAATATTCCAAAATTTTCTTATATAAACAGAATATGCAAGCTTTCTAATTAATCAAATTGACATTAAAATGATTGAAAAATATTGCTAATCAAGTTATAATCATGTATATTTGATGTTTAATATATTACAGAAACTAGCAGATATCATTAATGGAACTCTCCTACTATCCAACTGTTTATTTAATTTGCAACATAAAACTAAACATTAGCTTATGTACTTCAGACCATCTTTTATGACCTTGACCAATCTCTTGCTTGTATATGTATTGTTAACTGTCAGTTATTGTACTCAAATATATTCAGTGTATAGGGATAAGAGTAAAGTTAATTTCATGAACAAACTGTGTGTAGCTTTCTTGTAAAAGAGTATTTTTAAAAACTTTCATTGCATTTTACAGTTAAGAAAGCTAAAACATATTTTACAGAGGAGTTGCACATCAGTATTTTAACACAGATTTTGTAACAAAACTATCTGTATATCATTTATATCATTTTTCTCCAAAATAAATGTTGCTAAGCATGTGTAATGTTCAAATTTGTGTTTTTTGCAGTTGAATAGTAACTTGTAAGAAATAAGTAGTTTGCTTTTTAGTGCAGCTTTCTCTTTAGTTGATGCATACTTTTCCATGCAGTAAGATATATGCTTCTGGGTTAGTTGTTCCATTAATTTTTTTTACTGAAAATTGATAAAAGAATTTCTTTCTTTTTCAATGTTTTAAATGGAAATGAAGAAAAAGGTCCGCCTTGGACTGGTTTTGTAATGTAAGAGTTAGTATTTTCTTAGACTTATTTTATGATATAAGATAGAGTTTTTGAAAGTTCTATGCATTACTTGTCCAAAAATAATGAAATTTTGTGTCTTCATAGGTTGGATTGGGTGTTGATGGAGATATGATCAACAGAGTTTTACCTGAAGGAGAAGGTTCTATAGATAGAAGAATGCAATTTATGCCAGTTACACCTCCAGTACAGGTTAATATTTTGTTTTTGTCCATGTTGTTAAACATTTACAGACCACTCCTCTTGTTGTCCATGTTGTTAAACATTTACAGACCACTCCTCTTGAAGCTTTTTGCCAGCGACCAATAATGAAGTGATCCATCCAACTTGTGCAATTGATACATGAATTTCACTGATTTGACCAATGTTTTATATGTGAAAATCCTGGGTCATTGAGCATGTTGAGTGATTTTTTTATACGACCGCAAAAATTGAAAATTTTTTGGTCGTATATTGGTATGACGTTGGCGTCGTCGTCGTCGTCGTCGTCGTCGTCGTCGTCGTCGTCGTCCGGCGTCGTCTGGCGTCGTCCGAAGACACATTGGTTTTCGCACTCTAACTTTAGTTTAAGTGAATGGATCTCCATGAAATTTTACCATAAGGTTCAATACCATGAAAGGAAGGTTGGGATTGATTTTGGGGGTTATGGTACCAACAGTTAAGGAATTAGGGGCCAAAAAGGGGCCAACAATAAGCATTTTTGTAACTTCCAGACAATAACTTGTGTGTAAGTGTATGGATCTCTCTGACATTGTACCACAAGGTTCCATATCACAAAGGGAAGGCTGTAATTGATTTTGGGGGTAATTGCCTCAAAATGTTAGGAATTAGGGGCCAAAAAAGGGGCAAAAAACAAGCATTTTTCTAGTTTCATGACAATAACTTGTGTGTAAGTGTTTGGATATTTCTGAAATTGTACTACAAGGTTCCATATCACAAAGGGAAAGCTGGAATTGAGTTTGGGGGTAATTGCCCGAAACGTTTAGGAATTGGGGGCCAAAAAGGGGCCAAAAATAAGCATTTTTCTAGTTTCCAGACAATAACTTGTGTTCAAGTGTATGGATCTCTCTGAAATTGTACTGCAAGGTACCATACCACAAAGGGAAGGCTGGGATTGAGTTTGGGGGTGATGAATCATAAGGGGGTTCAAAACATTTTGGGGGGGGGGATTTTTTTTTTTCTTTTTTTTTTCTTTTTTTCCTTTTTTTTTTCTTTTAAAATTTTCCATTTTAAGTTGGTTATTTCTGATTTATATTTAAAAGCAAATAATAATGATATGGTAGGAGATACACACCAAACAGGATGTGTAAATTATTATATAATAAGTATTGTGCAATAGCAAGAAATTTTCAATTGCACAGTATTGCACAAAAGCAAGAAATCTTCAATTGCACAGTATTGCGCAATAGCAAGAAATCTTCAATTGCACAGTATTGCGCAATAGCAAGAAATATCCAATAGCACAATATTGCGCAATAGCAAGAAATTGTCAATTGTACAGTATTGCGCAATAGCAAGAAATAATCAATTGCACAGTATTGTGCAAAAGAAGATACTTCGTATAAATTGCTTATTTCTTGATCAATTTCAATGGGGTTTTATTCTTGAATTCTTGGGGTTCTTTAATATGCTGAATCTAACCGTGTATTAAGTTTTTGGATTTTGGGCCCTGTTTTTAAATTGGTCCACATTGAGGTCCAAAGGGTCCAAAATTTA
The DNA here is from genome assembly GCF_021869535.1 of Mytilus californianus. NCBI lineage: Eukaryota > Metazoa > Mollusca > Bivalvia > Mytilida > Mytilidae > Mytilus > Mytilus californianus. The sequence continues at coordinate 5,807,641 of NW_026262581.1, forward strand.
ACTTTGTTTGATTTCATCAAAAATTGAATTATTGGGGTTCTTTGATATGCCGAATCTAACCGTGTATTTAGATTCTTAATTTTTGTTTCTGTTTTCAAATTGGTCTACATAAAGGTCCAAAGGGTCCAAAATTAAACTTAGTTTGATTTCAACAAAAATTGAATATATGGGGTTCTTTGATATGCTGAATCTAACCATGTATTTAGATTTTTGATTATGGGCCCAGTTTTCGAGTTGGTCCAAATCGGGGTCCAAAATTAAACTTTGTTTGATTTCAACAAAAATTGAATATATGGGGTTCTTTGATATGCTGAATCTGACCATGTATTTAGATTTTTGATTATGGGCCCAGTTTTCAAGTTGGTCCAAATCGGGGTCCAAAATTAAACTTTGTTTGATTTCAACAAAAATTGAATATATGGGGTTCTTTGATATGCTGAATCTAACCATGTATTTAGATTTTTGATTGTTGGGCCCCGTTATCAACTTTGTCCACATTGAGATCAAAAGGGTCCAAAATTAAACTTTATTTGATTTCATCAAAAATTGAATATATGGGGTTCTTTGATATGCTGAATCTAACCATGTATTTAGATTTTTGATTATGGGCCCAGTTTTCAAGTTGGTCCAAATCGGGGTCCAAAATTAAACTTTGTTTGATTTCAACAAAAATTGAATATATGGGGTTCTTTGATATGCTGAATCTAACCATGTTATTAGATTTTTGATTATGGGCCCAGTTTTCAAGTTGGTCCAAATCGGGGTCCAAAATTAAACTTTGTTTGATTTCAACAAAAATTGAATATAAGGGGTTCTGTAATATGCTGAATCTAACCGTGTATTAAGTTTTTGGATTTTGGGCCCCGTTTTTAAATTGGTCCACATTGAAGTCCAAAGGGTCCAAAATTTAACTTTGTTTGATTTCATCAAAAATTGAATTATTGGGGTTCTTTGATATGCCGAATCTAACCGTGTATTTAGATTTTTGATTATAGGCCCAGTTTTCGAGTTGGTCCAAATCGGGGTCCAAAATTAAACTTTGTTTGATTTCAACAAAAATTGAATATATGGGGTTCTTTGATATGCTGAATCTAACCATGTATTTAGATTTTTGATTATGGGCCCAGTTTTCAAGTTGGTCCAAATCGGGGTCCAAAATTAAACTTTGTTTGATTTCAACAAAAATTGAATATATGGGGTTCTTTGATATGCTGAATCTAACCATGTATTTAGATTTTTGATTGTTGGGCCCCGTTATCAACTTTGTCCACATTGAGATCAAAAGGGTCCAAAATTAAACTTTGTTTGATTTCATCAAAAATTGAATATATGGGGTTCTTTGATATGCTGAATCTAACCATGTATTTAGATTTTTGATTATGGGCCCAGTTTTCAAGTTGGTCCAAATCGGGGTCCAGAATTAAACTTTGTTTGATTTCAACAAAAATTGAATATATGGGGTTCTTTGATATGCTGAATCTAACCATGTATTTAGATTTTTGATTATGGGCCCAGTTTTCAAGTTGGACCTAATCGGGGTCCAAAATTAAACTTTGTTTGATTTCAACAAAAATTGAATATATGGGGTTCTGTAATATGCTGAATCTAACCGTGTATTAAGTTTTTGGATTTTGGGCCCCGTTTTTAAATTGGTCCACATTGAAGTCCAAAGGGTCCAAAATTTAACTTTGTTTGATATCATCAAAAATTGAATTATTGGGGTTCTTTGATATGCCGAATCTTATCGTGTATTTAGATTCTTAATTTTTGGTTCCGTTTTCAAATTGGTCTACATAAAGGTCCAAAGGGTCCAAAATTAAACTTAGTTTGATTTTAACAAAAATTGAATTTTTAGGGTTCTTTGATATGCTGAATCTAAACATGTATTTAGATTTTTGATTATGGGCCCAGTTTTCAAGTTGGTCCAAATCGGGGTCCAAAATTAAACTTTGTTTGATTTCAACAAAAATTGAATATATGGGGTTCTTTGATATGCTGAATCTAACCATGTATTTAGATTTTTGATTTTTGGGCCCTGTTATCATTTTTGTCCACATTGAGATCAAAAGGGTCCAAAATTAAACTTTATTTCATTTCATCAAAAATTGAATTCTTGGGGTTCTTTGATATGCTGAATCTAACCATGTATTTAGATTTTGGATATTGGACCATAATAGGTGAATGTCCAATTTAAAATTTTTAAGTTCTTAGACCACATTCATTCTGTGTCAGAAACCTATGCTGTGTCAAATATTTAATCACAATCCAAATTCAGAGCTGTATCAAGCTTGAATGTTGTGTCCATACTTGCCCCAACTGTTCAGGGTTCGACCTCTGCGGTCGTATCAAGCTGCGCCCTGCGGAGCATTTTATTTCTCTTAAACTGAAGATATTAATGGACAGAAAGAAATCTGTGATCCTTTGTAATTTCTTGTCTTCTAACAAAAGCAAGTAACTTCTTTTCTTTGCTGCTGCCATCAAGTTGTTTACGTAAATAATGATATAAAGAATAGTAAATTTTCATGCTTAATATTGAAAAAAGATCTTTGGTATATGGAAGTACACATCCTGTGAAGAACACTGTTAGTCAACATGGCCATGATGACTTAAAATAGTCAATAGGGGCCAAAAATCCTATAACAGGCCAGGTTTTGTGATTATGAATCTAACATCACTTGCACTGTATTTCAAAATAAAAAATTTGAAAAATTCTAAATTGTAGCAAAATTTTAGTGAATCTAAATGTTGATTACATGCTGTGCAAGTATTGTTTAGGATCTCAGCATCCAGCAAACATATCCACCACTGTAAAACAAAAATATATAAATACATGTACCTGTAAAATGACATCTGCCACCAAATTTGAGTGAAACACATTTCTAATTCTTTTTTATACGACCGACCGCTAAAAAAGGGGGGGGGGTATTTTTTCTCATTTCAGATTTCAGAAATTAAAAAGAAAAATTCTTCAAATATTTTATATTTTTTTTTGGGGCGGAGGGGTTACTATGCAACAGCATAGTGTATTGCACAAAAGCAAAAAAAAGGGGGGGGGGGGTAATTTTTTTTTTTTTTTTTGTGGGTGGGTGGGGGGGTGTCAGTTCGCAACAGCAAAGTGTATTGCACAAAATCAAAAAATTGAATATAAATTCAAATCATATAACCAATTCTAAGTTCTTTGACTACAGTTATTCTGTGTCAGAAATCTTTTATGTGTCAAATATTTAATTACAATCCAAATTCAGACCTGTATCAAGTGCGAATATTGCGTCCATTTTTGCCCCAGCTGCGGTCGTATCCAGCTGCGCTCGGCGAAGCAATTTATTGATTATTGCTGACAACTGAAACTACTATTAATATAGTCACCATTATTTTTTTGAAAAAATAGAAAATTATGGGAAAAAATTTAATTTTAACAGCAGTTAACGTTTGAACAGGAGTATAAAGATGGGATTTTTTCTAGGACAGGAATTTCAGGAAAGAAAAACAATTGCAAAAATCTGTTCATCAAGTGATATATGGACACAGATGAGCTTCTAATAGCATGTGATTGTTCTTTGCAAAGCTTTCAAAAGGTTAAGCAGTGTAGTTTGACAATTAAAACAAATGATGTAGAAGAAAATGAGTGTTGATTTTTATCACACTCAGTTTTATTGTAGTTAACTCTCCAAAGTAAGCTGTACTAATGTTTTTTGTTTGTTTCCTCTTCAGGAGACTAAAGATTCACTGAAGGGCACTAGCAATTCAACAATGCCATTTTTCGATTCTGCATCAGGAGATACTCTTGGCAAAAAGGTTCCACCCCCAGTTCCTCCAAAAGGCATGAGGAATGGATTTTCGGAAGAAGACAGACTAATGCAAGACATGGTAACTTTTTAAAAATTTTATTATTAAATGTTTTTCTTCTTCATATTTAGGTGTAAAGTTTATTTTAATGGGTTTTTCATTATGGAAAAGGTGATGGTAGATTATTGTTTTTCAGTTTACTAATTTACACACTGATTTTAGATGACTCAGCTACGTTCAAAATCTGATAAATCTTTTATTCCTTGAAAGGATTAATGCTGATTTATAGGAAATCAAAAGACCATCTTTCAGGATAACATAGAGATGATGCCAGAAGTACTTGCTCCATTAATTTAACCTAGAACGGAACAATCATCAATCAATAATTTAGGTTATTGAAAAGATATTTGCCTCCATAATTACCACTTAGAAATTAGAAAATATATCTGTTCTTTTATACCAACTTTTCAGGTAGATCTTTTAATGTTTATTAACACTAACCTCTGATGTATATGTTGTCAAAATATGTCAATAACAAATGGAATGTTTGTCCTGTCCATGTTCTAATGTGACACAATGTCCTGTCCATGTTTTCTAATGTGACACAATGTCCTGTCCATGTTTTCTAATGTGACACAATGTCCTCCATGTTTTCTAATGTGACAATGTTTGTATTGTTGTATACCTGATTGGTTGTCTCTGTCATGTAGGTACCACAGTCAGTAAACAAAATATTATAGAATTTTATCCAATCTGTTGGTAGAACATTAAAATTTAATGATATTTGATAAAGAGTTTATTTTTCAAAGTTAATTTAATGATGTGATTTTGATCACAGAGAGTTATTTCCCTTTTAGGAATGTTTTGATTTTGCCCTGGCTTTTGCTGTTGGAATGGTTTATTTCAGGTTTTAATGGCTAGTGTTATGCATTGTTTTTGGCTTTTATGAGCTACATTTCTCCATGAGCATTTGTGGCACTGTTTAGATTAAACAATTTCTGTCTCTCTGCCAAGTATATTTGTTTATCAGCAGGTTAAAGGTTCTTGCGCTGCCTATAGTAAGCTTCAAGCAGATTCCATCTTTCTGTTTTTCAGCCACCAACTATTCCTACAGAAAGTTTTACTTATGAAAATAATACGGATGACATCCCTATTTCAACGAAAAATGTTCCTTTTGTAAAGACAAAAACACAAACAGTTACATATGAAAAAGACGGTAATCCTTATGAAACGGAAGATGGAATCCTGATAAGTTCACAGTCCCATAGTACACGAACACAAACCATTGAAACTACCACAGTAAGTTCTTCAGTATAGGCAGACTGTGGTTTCTTAATTACTAACATTTTTTTTTTTGCTCTTTGTATGTTTATATTTTTCTTTAACTTTAGTATAATGGAGAATGCAGTAACAAAATCAGCATGTTGCATTATGCAAACTGGAATGTTAATAAATATATAGAATTAAAAAAGCATCAGCATTTTAGCGTTCATATTTTTTCAGAGCCATCTGTTAGATCTTGACCAAACTTGGATATTGCCTCTTTGGAAGCAATGACCATGACTTACTTCAATAAAATCCCTTTGGTATATTCTACCTCTCTTTTATAAGTTCACTAGATCAATGTTTCAGGTCATAGTAAACTAATATACAATAGAATATAAAGTTCAATTTGTTTGAAGGAAATTTGTTTTGAATTGGTTCTTTGAAGTTTCAATTTCAAGGATCAAGTTCACAGCAGCTAACAATAGAATAAAATTTAGGAAGAAATTTTAATTTCATATAGTCTTTATATGCCCGTTTACGGGACGTATTATGGTATACCCTTGTCCGTCTGTCCGTCCGTCCTCAACATGTCGGACATTAACTCAAAAACGTTTTAACCAATTTGCATAAAACTTTGGTGAATTGTTTATATCTATTGACGTGAGCTCCCTTTCGTTTTTTATAAATTTTAGAATTTACGTTTCTGAGTTATGGGGTTTTATTCATTAAAAAAAGGGGGGTTTTCCAGTTTTCGGACAATAACTCAAGAATGCTTTCACCAACTTGCAAGAAATTGTGGTGAATTGTTTATATCTATTGACATGAGCTCCCTTTCAATTTTTATATATTTTAGATTTTACGTTTCCAAGTTACAGGGTTTTATTCATAAAAAAAGGGGGATTTTCCAGTTTTCGGACAAAAAAATCAAAAACGCTTTCAGCAGTTCGTATGAAACTTTGGTGAATTGTTTATATCTATTGATGTAAGCTCCGTTTAGAATTTTATAAATTTTACATTTTACATTTCTGAGTTATGGGGTTTTATTCATTAAAAAAATGGGGATTTTCCAGTTTTCGGACAATACCTCAAAAATGCTGTCAGCAATTCTCATGAAACTTTGGTGAATTGTTTATATCTATTGATGTAAGCTCCCTTTACATTTTCATAAATTTCTAATATGACATTGAGAATTAATTGAACTTTATTTGTTTATAGTCTGACAACAGATTTATTAAGTATTGCGCAACAGCACAGTGTATTGCACAACAGAAAGAAATCTTTAATTGAATATAAATTCAATTCATATAACCAATTTCAAGTTCTTTGACTACATTTATTCAGAAACCTATAATATGTCAAATATTTAATACAATCCAAGTTCAGACCTGTATCAAGCTTGAATATTGTGTCCATTTTTGCCCCAACTGTTCAGGGTTGGACCTTTGCGGGCGTATCTAGCTGCGCTCAGCGAAGCAGTTTATTATTACAAGACATTAAACACGCTCCAGGCCTTGGTTGCTAAGGCACCATATAGAGGGGCTTCTAGAAATATTTAAAAGTAACTGTTGAGTTCTGTTTAATTGACATTTAATTATTTTGTCATTACTTAAAACCACAATTTATAGTCTTGCAGCACTGTTCATATGTAAACTTTCTTGATCTTATCATCTTTAAAAACTCCTTAAACATTTGGAACAAATCAGTCTATAGTTGAATAATTACATTAGATGTATGTTTCATTATTATACGTTATTTTGATTGGCTAACAGCAATCTCGTGTCATTCTTCATTTCAAAATGAATTTCATGAATTGTAACATACATGATGACACACGTTTCTACAATAAAGTGCGCAGGTAAATAAAAGAAAAAAAAATGATAGTAATCGTGTTTTCATGATCATAGCGAAAAAATGTAATTATAAGTATTGAATGCTTCTTTTAGTAATTTCATAGGGTTGTAAAAGCGTCGATCTCGCGCTTCATACAAAATGTACTTCGGTCAACGCTTTTACACCCCAATGAATTTACAAAAAGAAGCATTCAATTCTTAATTGATATTGCAGTGGTTCCTTTTCAGAAATATATTCATTAGCTTGATCTGTGATCCAAAATATAACAGCCTTAGTCTCTGTAATCTCCAAGCAATAAAAATCAGATCAATGAAACTTTTTCTAAGGTGCTTAACTTTGAAGACTAGATCTTGGGAGTCCATTTGTTATGACATTCATTAAGACACTCATTTAAATATCTTGGACATTTTATTTGGAAAATATGTTGACAGAAACTTTTTTTTCCCCAATTTTCAAAATATTAAAAAAGGAACAAGATAAAATTGTGTTCGAATCATAATTTAACAAACACATGTTCAAATCTGGAACTTTCATTCAAGTAAAACATCATTGAAATTTGGTTTAGAAAAGTTGGATATTTTCATGAATATTTTTTGCCAATTTTGTGCTTAAGAATTATTTTCAATGAAGCCTACAATATTATTCCAAATAAGATGTGTACTACCAAGCTGTTATTTGTTTACCATATACAGAAGTAATTTCATAACCTAATGATTGAGGAAAGATCGATGAAATATTATAATTTCTGTATTTCCCCAAAAATTACAATGTTAATGCGGCATATATTCACAGAAACTCAATTGAACATTAAAATATTAGAAATTTTTTTTTTCTTTAAAAGCAGTTTTTCTGGTGTGGAAAACAACTGTACTTCGATCATTCATCATAGTGGTGGCACGGGAAAACCTTTTTCATACCCCTTTTCTTTGCTCCTAAATTTCTTGGAATCAGTTTGATGCATTGATGCTAAATATTGAGACTTGCAGCTTCTTTTTTTTTTATCTTATTTATAATTTTTAGAAAACTAATTAAAATGTTAGATTTTGCATATTTTTTTAGAATTATAAAATGTTATTTTAAGAGATAAAGATAATGTAGCATAAATGCTATTATTTGCTCTAATAAATAATATTTTCTGCAATGATTCATTTTTTTGGGAAGTAAAAAAGTAATTTCAAATGACAATCGCAAAATATTGTTTAATGTAGTATAAATCGGTAAAATAGATGTTGTCAGATATTTCAGAATACACTGTTTGATTGTTAAATGCTTTAGTAATTTTTACTAACATTTAATTTTATCCTAAAAGTATCTGAAAAATAGTTTTAAATCTTGTAGATTCAATAACTTTTCCTGTATTTTCATTTTAAAAAGAAAAGTTATTTTACAGAGGATAAGTGAGAATTCAAAGTAATTTTATTATAAATGCATTTAGATCTTGATAAATTGAAACTTTTCCTTTCTTTTTCAGATATTAGTAGCTAATTGCTTTGTATAACAGTGTTAGCATGCTTAATAGATATAACAATGTCATATATGATTTAATGAGGTTTTTTTATGTGAAATATTCACATTTTAAAAATTCAACTTTATTTTGAAACTTTCTTGCAATTTAGTATAACACCATTACTGCCTAAAAATATATTTTTTGAATTTGTCTTGGAGATAATGATGTTCAGTACTGAATTTAACAGATATACCATTAAGGTATACCATTAATATGGCTGTAAACCAATTATTAGACAGGCCTCTTTAAAGCTGCTACAATTTGAAAAGCATTAAAAATATTCAGGTCAATAACATAGGTTAATATTTGATTGTGTTATATCAATTGGTAGGAACTGTTATATTTGTGTACCACTTATATTTGCTGCGTTTCATATTTTACCATTTCAATTTTGAGTTGGAAATTGACATTGAAATACAAAAAGCTTTTAGCTGTATGTTTTGATCAGATTATTCTTAATACTGTGGCAATGTTTGTAATACTATTTTTAATTGTTTTACAGTATAAAACAGAAAAAGATGGCAAGGTAGAAACACGGGTGGAGAAAAAGGTTGTGATAACAGATGAAGGAGATGATGATGATTTAGATCATGATGATGTAAGATTCTCAAATGAACTCTCTGAAAATTTTATATCCCTTTGGTAAAAGATCAGGAAAAGTCGAGTCCCTTGGATTTGAAAATGAAAATTTCTGGCACAAAAAATTTGAAATTTACATGAAAGGTTGACATAGTGCCAGTGATTTTTTGTCTCGCCTTGATGGAGTAAAAGAGCGAGACATAGGTATGCTGTTTCAGGCAGCGGCGGTGGTGGCAGCTGTGGCATCAACAATGTATAAGTTTATGATTAGGTCAGTTTATGGGGAACCACTAGTGGTAGGTCAATGATATTTGGTATGCAGTTGTATTAGCATTGGCACATCTCATTTCCATGGAGATTATTAAGCCCCGCCCCCTCAGTCATGGTCTATTGACTTTGAAACTTTTGCTTAGTTTACATGTATTAGTTTGTGATTAGGTCAGTTTATGGGGAACTATTAGTGGTAGGTCAATGATGTTTGGTATGTAGTTGTATTAGCATTGCCACATCTTATTTCCATGGAGATTGATTGGCCCTGTACCTTCAGTCATGGTTCATTGACTTTGAATATTTTGCACAGCTTACACGTTAAAGTATTGTCATTTTCATATCAACATTTGTATTTAACTATCAAAATAACCAAAAGGCAAGTGTTAATGTTGAGATGTTGCCAGTGGCTTTTTAAATAAGGAGTTGCATCAGAGTTGATGAATTCACTCAAAACTCGGTAACACACATGAGGTAGGGCTTTGTTTGTGGAATTAAGATAGAAAAATTAAATATTTAGGTCAGACAATGACAAATACAATATTAATGTCCTGTACCCAGATGCCTGTTGTGATTGCATTTAATTATTCATTAAAAAATAAGAAACCCCTTCCCCTTCTCAAAAACTGAAAAAATTTACCATATTTCAAGAAAAGTTCAAAGCCAAAACCAGCAAATATAACCACAGAATTGAATAAAACCACTGGAAATCAACTGTCATACTTAGACTTGGTACTGACATTGACCTTGGGAAATGATGTGGTCAAACATTTGTTACTAGCCCAAACTAATTGAAATGAATTATGAAAGATGCCAGACAGTTTCAAAAAGAATTTATAATGTGCTGTATATATTCCATAGTGATTATTATACTGTTATATTCTGCTAGTCAAATTGCTAAGTGTTATTATACTAACAATAAACTAATGTGTTATATTATTTGATTTTAGCTCTTAGCAGAAGCTATCCGTTCAGTAACAGAAATGAATCCAGATTTGTCAGTAGAAAGAATAGAATGCATGAGACAAATTGAAGAAGTAGAAAAATAGAAACATCATCATAGGTATGGAAAGTTTTACTTAATATCTGTTATTGGAATCTAGCTATATGTAATTACTATTAATGATAGAAAGATAGGTTATATCATAATATCAGCAATGTCTGGGATGAGTCAGAAAATCAGCACTGATAAATTATTTTTTTACCGGAGTTATGTCCCTCAAAATATATAAATTCTATAGGAAATTGCATTGTAAGTGCTCTCAAGTATGCAATTCTTGACAGATTAAAAAAAATCAGCAATGTCTGGTGAGTGCTGATCAACTATTTTTAAAGGATTTATGAAAATTATATAAAGCAAGGATGTCAAGTTTAAAAACTAGTGCATAAGACCTCATGGGATAGTTTAGTGGGAGATATTGTTTTCTGAACAATGCAGTTTAAACCAGACTATGGTTTAAATTATTCCAAGGGCTTCAAGTTGAAGAATTATATCTAAAGTATGGGCACTACAAAATGTGAACACAGTTGATCATTACTTGTATATCGAGTTGATATAATGAATTACTGATGCCAGTTTATATTTAGCTTCACTGTCTCTTTGAAGACAGTATTTTAGATCTAATTTTGATAAGTAGAATAAAAATGAAAATACAATTTTCTAGCAGTTTACTTTTCTGCTGATTGATAAATGTTTGCTTTATGCATAAAAGGCTATATTTGGGCAAGCCTTTCTATTGAAGATCTTTATACGTAGAACATAAATTGACCTAATTGTTTATATTTGATTTTAGGGTGCAAGTGTTGAATGGAGTGCTTCAGAAGAGACAGAGGATCATTTAGTGCCTAAAGACTTGTTTTATTGCTCTTTATATAAGATGTTGGCCTGTTATATTGTACTGGTGGTACTAAACCACAGCACCAGACTGGTTTAGAAAGAAAAAAGTCAAATGTAATAACAACCTTCCCTTTCCCAAGTTAATTATAATCAGTTAGTGTTATTTTAATGGACATTTGAAATTATAAGCAGTTTTATAGTTTTATTTGATTGTTTCATATTTTCATTTGATAAGTATACCAGGATTGTCTGTTTAAGTGTAGTTGTGTCTGTCATATTAACTGCCTTCAGTAGCTTAGAATTCTGTAAAATAAATTATGAAAAGTGTGGTTTCTGGGGAATTATTCAGGATTGTTATAAACATTTTTTTTTCATAATAACATTCATTTGTTCATTTTTTTCTAATCCAGTCTGGTTATAAATGCAATAATTTATATGTGAAAGTGTTTAGTTTTATTGTTTTAACATCATTATAGATAAATCATGACATATTTTGTATAGCTCATCAATTGTAAAGAAAAATCCATTTTTATCATGCATTTGTTTTATATATGTTTAGTCCATTTATTTTTTATCTTTCGTTGATCAACACATTTGTGATGAAGACATATATTATGATCCTTTTAAGAAATGAGGTTCTGAACCTGAATATTCATTAGTTTTCATTTATCCATGAAGCAAAAGTCATTTAGGTTTGATTCAGTTTAATTTTAAAGGAAAATTGAGATTTAGAAATTTTTATTATATTTTTGTTAAAATTATTTAAGAAAATGAGGATTTTAATAATTAAAAACAAAATTGTATTCATAAGAGGGATCGATCACATACCACTGAAAATGGAAATAGTAATGAAAATATGATACATGATGAAATATTAAAATATTATACATAGATATATTGTTACTGAATATATCATTTTATAGTTTTTATTGAATTCTAATGTTTTACAAAAAAAGTGCATTTTCTTATTTCTTTTATAATTCTATTTGAAAATGCTTATTTTATTTATGAATCAATGTTGTGTGGGAGGCAGCCGGTAAACAGTTGATGATAATTATACAAATAAATTTGTTTTTGTATAGAAATGTAGTTATAACAAATTTTATGAATTTGCAAATTTGTCTTTGGTCAAAAGAAATTTCTGTTTTTTACCACAAGAAATTATTTGACAAAGAAGATTTACAAATTATTTATATAGACTATTTTATGTTGCATTTTGCTCAATGCTTGTTTCACTTGAATTTGCTTTATGTTTTAAAATAGATGTACATGTAGCATAGATTTTGAAGCTTGCAAACAGATAAAGCCTTCTATCTTGCTGTTAGTCTTTTGTAGGTGATAAGGCTGCAACATTCTTCTGATCTCTTAAAAGTTTATTTTTTATGAAGTTTTTGTCAAGAATTTATTTTAAGCCAACGAATCAGTGAGATCTGTTCTTGTTTCTAATACATGTTATTCTAAAGCAGTTTGTATTCGTTTCGTTATTAGAAAAGTGAGGACTACTTTTACTCATACATTTTGTTTTTACCTAAAACAATATATTTCACAAATAATATTGAAAGATGTACTTCTTCAGTAGCAGAATGACAAATTTTCACACCCATGCCATTATTGAGTTTTTGTTAATCACATCAAATACCTTTTGCTATTTTTTTATGTTTCTCAAGATAAAGGAATACTTTACTATAAAAAAAGAGTTATATCATATTAATTGATATTCGTGGTACATGGTAACGAGTAATCTCAGATTTTAATCATTATTAGTGTGAAGAAAAATTAGTCATTCTGCTAAACTGTCCTGTCATAAACTTTCTGTAGTTGTCACAAGCAAATTTTCATACATTTTATGGTTGTTTTAATGTCGCCTTGAAAAGGCATTATTTATTTTGTCTGTTTCCCCACATATTATAGCAGCTGTTCAGAACATCATTTTATTCTTAAAAGCATATTAATAAATTTTTAAATGACATTTTTAATTTTTGTTCTGCCATTTGATTTCAGGAAGTTTATCCACTAATTGTCTTTTAAATGTGAAATCAAGGAAAATCCTGTCATAATTTAATAGAAAAATTATGGAAATTTCTGAAAACCAGATTTTACTCAGAAGCACATACTACCCTAGCTCATTTTCTACTTTCTACTGATCAGTCCATGTAATCTAGCTACAATGGAGCAGGCACTCCTCAAAACACAATCTACCGTATTTGTATAAAGCTTAATATTTCTGAAGGTAGAAGACTAAATGTAGTTATCCTTTCACTCAGAAATATTAAGCTTTATACAAATAGTTTATGCAATCACTTGATTAAAAACTGTATGTCTCACATTCTGCAACAAAAATTAAATGCTATACATCAAAACTAGCAGAAACACTGTTGTGGACCCTTAAGACCAAATCCCTTAAAAATTTTCCAGCCTTCATTTTAATCCTAACAAGAAATAAGAAGATGTGGTATGAGTACTAATGAGACAACTCTCCATCCAAGTCACATTTTGTAAAAAGTTAACAATTATAAGTCAAAGTACGGCCTTCAACACAGAGCCTTGGCTCACACAGAACAGCAAGCTATGAAATGCCCCAAAATGACTAGTGTAAAACCATTCAAACAGGAAAACCAACGGTCTAATCTATATAAAAAAAAAGAAACCCTTTAATAGGAACCACATCAACAAACAACCACCACTGAACAACAGGCTCCTGACTTAGGACAGGTGCATACAAAAGTCCATTTTCAGATTCTATAAGTCAACTAAATATGGAATGACTGTAAGGTGCACATGTCTGTCTGGCAGGTTTTATCTGACCTCTTTTTCATGGTTAGGGCTGTTTCTAAGATACCATAAGCAAAGGGTCAACTATATTTGGTGAAGTGTACATTATGCTCTCAATGTATAGAACAACTAACTCTGCATTTCACAAAAATTATCAGAAGACTCCTTATAGGAGTTTTCAGCCTCAATGAAACTAGAATCGGTCGTTAAGATCACTTCTCTCTCTAAAAAGAAGTAGAATCAAAACTCATTATTGGGAGAGAGATGATCGAATCACAGCAAAAAAAACAAGAAAAGTAGACCCGTCTACAAAACATTACATAAACAATTCAAATACTGGGGTTGACCTCAAGTGCTCTGGACGGGTAAGAAGGTCCTACTTTACATGTGGCACCTGTTATCTAAGCTGATTTTAGTCCAATCATATAGACCTTAAAATGCGATTTTTTAACAACTATGTTGAAAAACTATAATTATTCTACAGAAAAGAAATGTACAACAGCAACCATGATACTCGACGACTGGCGAACTGCAAATGTCACTCCGGCATATAAGAAAGGCCAGAAATACATAGTAGCTAACTATAGGCCAATATCCCTAACATGTATTTGCTGCAAAATGATAGAACATATAGTCACCAGTAACATCATGAAACATGCAGAGGTAAATAACATCCTATACCAACTACAACACGGCTTCAGAAGTAAAAGATCATGCGAAACACAACTCCTTGAATGTATTGATGACATCACAAAAAACCTGGAAAACGGAAAACAATCAGATCTGCTAATACTTGACTTTTCAAAAGCTTTTGATAAGGTGTCCCACAGCTTATTCCTCCATAAATTACACCATTATGGCACCCGAAGTAAAACAAACAAATGGATAAAGGAATTTCTCACCAATAGAACCCAGGTAGTAGTTGTTGAAGGCGAAACATCTGACAAAGTAAAAGTAGAATCCGGAGTACCGCAAGGATCAGTATTAGGACCCAGTCTTTTTCTGTTTTACATCAACGACCTACCAGAAGGCTTACACTCCACAGTGAGACTGTTTGCGGACGATACTGTGGTCTATTTGACAATTTCATCAGACAGCGACTGCCATACACTCCAAGAAGACCTGGACAATCTGGCAAAATGGGAAGATCTCTGGAAAATGGAGTTCCATCCTGAAAAATGCAGTGTCCTCACAGTTACAAAAAAGAAAAAGCCAATCAAGTGGGACTATAAACTCCACGGTCATACTCTGGTGCATGAAACATCAACTAAATACCTAGGCTGCACCATCGCAAATCCATCAAAGAGCATGCCTATAAAATATTAGTAAGACCGCAAATGGAATACGCCACGACAGTATGGGACCCGTACCAGCAAAACCACATAGATAAAATTGAAAAGGTACAAAGAAGAGCTGCATGATATGTAACCAGCAGACATAGAAATAGATCAAGTGTCAGCAACATGATAAATGATTTAGGATGGAAAAGCTTACAATCAAGACGAAAAGAAGCACGACTCATCATGAGTTACAAAATAACAAACGACCTTGTAGCCATAGACAAGAATAAATATCTACAAAAACCAACAAGAAGCTCAAACCGGACAGGACAACATACTTACCTATTACAGCCAGCCACCAAAGACTGTAGGAAATGGTCCTTCTTCATAAACACCGTCAAGGATTGGAACAAACTGCCACCAGATACCGCCAAAGCAAAAGTCTCTTGAGATATTCAAGTCTCAAGTGACAAAACCACAAACTAAATCAACAAAACAATTTGTTTTTATCCTGTTTTTAACCTGTTTTTAATCATGCGCAACTTGCCAGAATATTCATCATGTTGAATGTGGGCAGAATTTGGAAGGAGAAGAAGACATTGGTGCTAAAATATCCCATCAATTCGCTAAAATGTTCACAACCGAAATATGTTTTTTTCTTGAAAATATATGGTTTTAACGGGTTAATAAAATCATAAAACATGAGACTAAATTACCTTGCCTAACATATCACCTGGTACACAAGTCGAAATTTTTATTACTCAATGACGACACAACAGCCCCAATAAATGTTTACATAACAGGAAACATATAATAAAACAGATTATTGGCGATTGCTTAAAACAACGAATTGTTTACTGTCCATTCAACTGTAAGGCACGAGGCATGCAGTAAATGGAAAAAAGTCAAATATGGAAGGTAAAAACTCACACATTTGGTATAGGTAGGAACAAACACATTTGGTACAGGTAGGAACAAACACATTTGGTATAGGTAGGAACACACGCATTTGTTATAGGTAGGAACAAACACATTTAGTATAGGTAAGAACAAACACATTTGGTATAGGTAGGAACAAACACATTTGGTATAGGTAGGAACAAACACATCTGTTGTAGGTAGGAACAAACACATTTGGTATATGTAGGAACAAACACATATGGTGTTGGTAAGAACAAGAACATTTGGTGTAGGTACAGGAAGGAACAAACACATTTGGTGTAGGTAAGAACAAACACATTTGGTGTAGGTAAGAACAAACACATTTGGTGTAGGTAAGAACAAACACATTTGGTATAGGTAGGAACACACGCATTTGGTGTAGGTAGGAACAAACATATTTGGTATAGGTAGGAACATACACATTTGGTGTAGGTAGGAACAAACACATTTGGTATAGGTAGGAACATACACATTTGGTGTAGGTAGGAACAAACACATTTGGTGTAGGTAGGAATAAACACATTTGGTGTAGGTAGGAACAATTTGAAACACATTTGGTGTAGGTAGGAACAACCACATTTGGTATAGGTAAGAACAAACACATTTGGTATAGGTAGGAACAAACACATTTGGTGTAGGTAGGAACAAACACATTTGGTATAGGTAGGAACATACACATTTGGTGTAGGTAGGAACAAACACATTTGGTGTAGGTACAGGTAGGTATAAACATATTTGGTGTAGGTAGGAACAATTTGAAACACATTTGGTGTAGGTAGGAACAAACACATATAGTTTTGGTAGGAACAAGCACATTTGGTGTAGGTAAGAACAAACACATTTGGTGTAGGTAGGAACAAACACATTTGGTATAGGTAGGAACAAACACATTTGGTATAGGTAGGAACAAACATATTTGGTGTAGGAATAGGTAGGAATAAACACATTTGATATAGGTAGGAATAAACACATTTGATGTAGGTAGGAATAAACACATTTGGTGTAGATATTAACAAACACATTTGGTATAGGTAGGAACAAACACATTTGGTTTAGGTAAGAACATACACATTTGGTGTAGGTAAGAACATACACATTTGGTGTAGGTAGGAACAAACACATTTGGTACAGCTAGGAATAAACACATTTGGTGTAGGTAGTAACAACCACATTTGGTATAGGTATGAACAAACACATTTGGTATAGGTAGGAACAAACACATTTGGCATAGGTACAGGTAGGAACAAACACATTTGGTGTAGGTAGGAACAAACACATTTAGTGTAGTTAGGTACAAACACAATTGGTAGGAATAAACACATTTGGTGCAGGTTAGAACAAACACATTTGATGCAGGTAGGAACAAACACATTGGGTGCAAGTATGAATTAACAAACACATTTGGTGTAGGTAGGAACAAACACATTTGGTATAGGTACAGGTTGGAACAAACACATTTGGTGTAGGTAGGAACGAACACATTTAGTGTAGTTAGGTACAAACACAATTGGTAGGAATAAACACATTCGGTGCAGGTAAGAACAAACACATTTGATGCAGGTAGGAACAAACACATTTGGTGTAGGTAGGAACAAACACAATTGGTGTAGGTACAGGTAGGAACATATACATTTGGTTTAGGTAGGAACAAACGCATTTGGTGTAGGTAGGAACAAACTCATTTGGTATAGGTAGGAACATACACATTTGTTGTAGGTAGGAAGAAACACATTAGGTGTAGGTACAGGTAGGAATAAACACATTTGGTGTAGGAAGGAACAACCACATTTGGCGTAGGTAGGAACAAACACATTTGGTGTAGGTAGGAACAAACACAATTGGTAGGAACAAACACATTTGGTGCAGGTAGGAACAAACACATTTGATGCAGGTAGGAACAAACACATTTGGTGTAGGTAGGAACAAACACAATTGGTAGGAACAAACACATTTGATGCAGGTAGGAACAAACACATTTGGTGTAGGTAGGAACAAACACATTTGGTACAGGTAGGAATTAACAAACACATTTGGTGTAGGTTGGAACAAACACATTTGGTGCAGGTAGGAACAAACACATTTGGTGCAGGTACGGATTAACAAACACATTTGGTGTAGGTAGGAACAAACACATTTGGTGTAGGTTGGAACAAACACATTTGGTGTAGGTAGGAAGAAACACATTTGGTGTAGGTAGGAACACACGCATTTGTTATAGGTAGGAACAAACACATTTGGTATAGGTAGGAACAAACACATTTGGTGTAGGTACAGGTAGGAACAAACACATTTGGTATATGTAGGAACAAACACATTTAGTGTAGGTAGGAACAAACACAATTGGTGTAGGTACAGGTAGGAAGAAACACATTTGGTGCAGATACAGGAAGGAAAAATCGCATTTGGTGAAGGTAGAAACAAACGCATTTGTTATAGGTAGGATCAAACACATTTGGTGTAGGTAGGAACTAACACATTTGGTATAGGAAGGAACATACACATTTGGTGTAGGTAGGAACAAACACATTTGGCGTAGGTACTGGTAGGAATAAAAACATTTGGTGTAGGTAGGAACAAACACATTTGGTATAGGTAGGAACACGCGCATTTGTTATAGGCAGGAACAAACACATTTGGTGTAGGTAGGAACAAACACATTTGGTACAGGTAGGGACAAACACATTTGGTATAGATAGGAACAAAAAGTCACAGAAGATATTACAAATCAGGAAGAAAGCATTTCTCAATGTTTCTAATAAAACATTGTGCTAGGTACAATAGAATTACAATAGATTAATCTATTCCTGGTTATAAACAAAATGCAGTCCATGTAGATTTCAAGTTTATAAAACAAAACAACAGACTAATGATATGGCTTCAATTTAACGAATTTGCAATTAACATTTCCTGCAAATCTACTTACAATTGGCTATACAGAGTATATATATATATATATATATATATATATATATATATATATGTATATAACACTATAAACGCTTTGCAAGAAATTGAAATATTTTTCTTAGAATAAAGTTTTTTGAATATTCTTTCATTTATTTATAATGTGAATTAATCAAAATTATATAAATTCTACAAAAGTCCTCTTTTCCTCGAATGTGACCTACCGAATTAGACTTATCACCAGGTTTGTGTTTACTTGAGTAACACGACGGGTGCCACAAGTGGAGCAGGATCTGCTTACCCTTCCGAAGCACCTATGATAAGAACCAGTTCTTGGTGGAGTTCGTGTTGATCAGTCTTTTAATAAATTAGTTTTACATGTTGTGTTTTGTTTACTGTTGTTTGTCTGTTGGTCTTTTTCGGTTTTTTTTCCTTGGCGTTGTCAGTTTATTTTCGACTTATAAGTTTGGATGTCCCTTTGGCTTTGGTATCTTTCGCCTCACTTGAAAGAAAGAAAATGAAAACAGTCAAACATTTTAAAACGATTAAATGAATTTCTAATGTAAATCATAACTTAAAAAAGAAAAAGAAAAGAATACAAGTGAAAAATTCATTTATACAAATTACTTATTTAATTTTTTTTTACTATTGTGACTTTTTTCTTATGAATGACTTTTTTCCTACATACGAGGCATACATTTTACTCTTAGCCTACCTATCGAACACACCACTCTGTCGTTCAACGTGAAACCTCAAATACTTTCGATGTTTATTGTTAGTAACAAAAATAAGGAAAAGTCTCCTGGTAATTTTTAAAGCCACCTGATGACCGGCATTGACAAGAACGAAACAAATTTTTATCTGAATTTTTCAAAACTAAAAATTCCATTTCTACGTGAATTTCGATAAATAAAAAAGAGAACACTTACTCGTGTGATACTGGCTTATATAGGTTTTCAAAGAAGTAAGACAAATAGTCACAATTCAGTCTTGCGACAATATTGTCTTTGAATGATATTTCAGTTTTTCAAATCAGTTTTGTATAGTCCGATGTCATTTCAATGTCACAAGCCGGACTCAACTTTTCAACATTTGAATTATTCTTTGATTCCCTGATAAATGTGTTTCATTGGTGTTTTTTTTAATAACGAAAATCATATAAATAAAAAAGATTAAAAAGGAATTACGAAAGATATTTAATATAAGTAATTATAACCGTTGTTTCCCTACCAGCTACATTATGTATTTACTTCAGGTCAAGTCACAAGTCGTAACTGGGTTGTGCATAAACAAATGAGTTGTATCCTTGCATAAACTTATAAAAGGGTTATTTCATCCCTTTAATATATAAAAAGAAATATAGTTTGAATCCAGGTTTTAATCCATTTCCAGTCTGCCAGAGTTTTGATAAACATATACAGTGGCGGATCCAGAGGGGGCGTAGAGGGCGTACGCCCCCCCTTTGCTTGCACTTTTTTTTTTTGTAAAATGATTAATCAGACTAGACTTCGTGAACTTTGCCATTTTCCGCGTATTTAATTTTATGCGGCAATTCTTTACTTATAAAGATATGTTTCGCTCGTATTTACTGTAATATATTATTGATTAAGTCAAAATCATGTGCCATTCGCTACGGTGGAGTTGACCAGTGCGTCGAAAAAACGTCACTCAGTCATTTTGAAATTCAAATTACAGTAGCACATTGCTTAGGCTGAGGATGACAAGCATGACACCTTCAAAGCGACAAAGGATTGAGCAAGAGCGTATTTATTGACTTCTATTTCACAATTCCACCGAACAGAAAGAAATACTCTATTACACTTTCATGAAAAAAAAGTTCAGGAGCAATATTGTTTACCTACGAAAACATGTTTAACCCAACATGCCGCAGCTTATTAATAACATAGCTGAATAATGATCCCCAGTCAATAAGCTCTAGATAGATTTAAAGTCTAAGGTACGGACCATTTGATTTGAGGGGGCAGTCTGAGATGTTTGAGAGAAAAAATTCTGACCCTGATTTTTGCCTTTAACAAAAATTCTGGCCGTATCTGGATTGAAAACAATAATCTTGTTCACTTTTTTTGCTATTAGAAACAAAAATTTCCAACAGAATTATTTAGCATTAAATGTACATGATGAATAAAAAAACGGGCGTAATTTTTTTGGGGCCGTGGGTTTGCATGTAAATCCCATATCTGACCGGAATGTCTGTTTCGTCGAACTGATAAAATGAATACTTTTTCAAGGCCCGACTGCAACCTGCCTGCTGGGTGTGGCCTTTATGTCTCCATTTGTCGACCGTCATTCATGTATTCGTTGTCATTTCAGACTCATTCGTAGCCTTTGGCTGATTTGAAACCCCTCACTTCCCTTGTTGGGTGAAACATTTCAACCAAACATTTGGATAAAAATTTGTTGTTTGTCTTTTTTAACTCTTGTCGGTCGTATTGTAAATATCATTGAATAGCCCGGCGTATATCTTGTTTACAACAAGAAATCCGTGACGTTCTGCTAACTAAACATACAACAAACGAGAATTTTCCATGTCAATTTTTTACTGACAAGTCCCACATCAAATATATTAGTACATAGCTTTGGATCCATCCAATCATTTTATAATAGACAATTAATGGGGAGAATACGGCATCAAAAATGTCCAACCCTTACACTTTAACTATAAAATATACATGCCTTACGTCAGGAACCGTTAAAAAAGTGCATTTTACACTTATTTTATGTTTTTTAGCCAAAAAAAGGTCCAAAAAAATTTTCGCCTCGCTCCGCTCGGCAATCTTTACATACTTCGCCCCCCCTTTCCAAAATCTTGGATCCGCCCCTGATATAAATGAAAACTACAGCTGATCCATTATTACCAGACTTTATTGATTATAACTGAGGCTTCTATAACTACCGTTATAGTAAACAGCAGAAGAAGAAACGGAAGAAAATGAAAAAGAAGAAGACTGTTATTAGTTTAGAATCCAAACAGTAAGATTGTAATTAAATAAAACTAAACTGGCAAGTGGGTGTGGTAGGTTCATGTCTGTCATATTAGTTTTTCGTAATTTGTTTTGTTATAAGTTAGGCCGATAGTTTTCTCAATTGAATTGTTTCATATTTTTCATGTCGGGGCTTTTTATAGCCGACTATACGGTATGGGTTTTTCTCGTTGTTGAAGGCCGTACGGTTGCCTATAATTGCTTATATCCACTTCATTTGCACTTTGATGGATAGTTGACTCATTGGCAATCATACCACATCTCCTTATTTTTATAATACAAGATTGTAACGGAGACAAACTATTTTAATTTGTTTTTCATGATTTTTTAGCAACCTGTCTCCTCATAATAGTTTAAAAATAAATATGTTTATCCCGACAGTAATCTTTAAAGTACTCAAAGTATTAACTCTGGACCAGCTTCGAAATTTTCAGTCCAGGTCCAGAGTCCGGTCCAGTCCGGGTTTCAGTGCGTACCCTTTTACTTTTATTATTAAACATATTATCAAAACATAAATAACTATTATCTTTTAAACTAATTTAGATATTAAGGTAGCCTGGAACTGAAAAAAAATGTGATTTAATGTCTTGATTTCGCTTGAATGAGGAATACATTTATCGTGATTCAAAATGGCATAATTTTGCCAGATGAGTGACTCAGTGGACTTTTCAATCATAACTTTTTTTTTTGTTTCCTTTAGTGAAATAAAAACGATATACAAAGAAAAAAATACAATCAAAGTGATTTAAGAAAATAACACCACTCTTCTATTTCGATGTTACAGACTACCAAAACAAAGTTGCAAGTGACACACTTAAAAAAAAACGCTCAAAATGATTGACTGAAAGCTTGCTCCTAGAATTAAATCTGTGAATATAGAAAGCACTTAAGTCTCTAATATCGGTCGCTGTAATTCCAAATGTGTCTTACATTCATTGTTTGCAATGTTTTGGCAATAGTTTGTCATGATCTACAAGACAAACAACTATAATTATATGATTAAGCTACATGTTCAGAAATATATTAGATCCTCAAATTAAAGTACACACGTGATTAAAAAAGTTTTGGAAAATGAATCGGTCTATCTCTTTAATCCATGCGTTGTTAAACAAGTGGCGAGTGCAAAAGCTGCCAACATAGTTAGCTAAAAATCCCACCCACCTCCCAATCCACCCCCCAAAAATAAAGATAAGAAAAATTCTGCTGCTGTGTTCAAACTTTTCAGGTTTTAAAGTGATCGGATGCAGTTATGTAGAGCTGTAAAACAGATATGGATATACCGCCACTGGAAAAAACAGCTCTGACAGCATGACAAGAACGTGCCATATTGCCAGTGAATGAGACACCAGTTAATCGAATCGAATTCTTGTTTAATTGACATATTTTCAAAATTATTGACAGTTCATATTTTCAATATATATCTGTATGACTTTTAATTCAGTATTTTATCATTTCAAATTTGTTGTAAATTAAAAATAAATAAGTCGTTACAGTATAGCCAGCGGGATATGGCAAGATGAAAATGGAACATGTCCCCACATTGTACGCTAGCTTATATTTGGGGTTCTCTTCTGTGTTCCCACAGAGTTTAGCTTGGGTCTTCTTTGAAGAGACCGGTTCCTGAATTGGTCTCAGTTTGGAACTTAGGGTGTTCTCTTTGAATTTTATAATTAATAAGCTGCAATGGAAACCAAAGAGTTCATGGGGGGAATATTTGCTACGTATCGGGGCTAATTTTTCATACGATCTCTCTATTTAGCATTTAACGTAGAGGATTGTAGCTTGCATTGCCTACCAGTGAAGCACAGGCTTGCCAAAAATAATGGTTCGGCGGTTTGTACGTTCATCTTGCCTTATCTTGTCTGCGCAAAAAATTATTACTGTAGCCATATCATTCCAAATTCTAGATCTTTGTTGATTATATTTATCTATAGTTATATTCAGGATTCTGATTTAGCAGATATAAGGCTGATTTTCATTGTAAGAATGTAATGAGCGGTTATAAATTCTATAATTGACTATATATTATTGCTTTAATTATTTGGAGAATTTGGTGCTGATGGGAGATTTTTAAGGCTTGCCGTGCTGTGTACTGACATTAGACCGTGACTTGTGACTACTGTAGAAGACTACATATTTACCGCTGGAAATCTTTGATTATTTGTGTTTGGGTGCTGTCTCATTGACGTATACACAACATCTTCTTTTTACAGTGAGGATCTAGTCAGAATTAAGCGTAACGACGAAATAGATTAATTCAAATTTTTCATAGTAAAGTTTCCATTTCTATACAGCAACATTTAAGAAGCACCTGATATTTTTTGTACTCTCCAAGTTAGTATAAATGGTTTTCCGGGGCATGTGTTTTCTATCGTGAGTTTCTTGATAGGAGTTGGTGATGACAACGAAGCTATTCTACCAATGGTTCTTAATGGTCAAGTTTAGTCCTTTACGGACTCCATATCAGGACTTGGGTTTACCGTTCTAACTTCACGAATATCTGTGTCGCAGATTATCACGGATATCTATCTTTTTGTTAGTTAGTATTTGTTCTTCGTGTCGATATATTGGGTTAAGTCATTTGCAACTGATTTTTACAGTTTGTTGATGGATAATGTTGTGTTGTTACACTACTGTGTTCTCATTAGGAGAGAGTAGAGCTGGAAACATGTTTAACTCCGCCACACTAATTCTATATGTACCGGCCCCACGTCAATAGTCTGCAATTCAATGATTGTTGTTGGTTGCCCGGCGTCTTGTCTGTCACAATTGTCACAGTATCGTATGTTGTTTTACTTTATGTCATTTCTTGTTCCTGTATGTTATTAATAAAAGTAGCTTTTTCTTATCAGAGTAGAAAAATTGTTTGTCCTGAGAAAAAAAAAAACATGCCTCCACACTTGAAAAGAGTAATGATTATTAATGGTCGGTGTGAGTAACAATTTATGTTCCTTCAATTCAGCAAGATGTTAAATACTAATCGAGGCATACATTTATTTTTAATAGGTTTTATTATGGTTTCTTGTAATGTATGGCCGGCTTTGGGACTTCGATAATCGGTATCACTTGAAAGAGAACAACTAAAAATGGCATTAAAAATATTATTAAAAGCCGGAGGCCAGTTCGATAATAGGTCCAACTTCAAAGAGGACAGCTAAAAATTGTATGAAAAATTTATTATGCCTCAGAGCCCATGTTCGAAAACATGTTAGTTTTGATCATATTTGTCTGAAAGTGTCAGCATTAGGCTGTATTTACGCGACTACAGAGTCAGTATTGGTTCCGACAGTGAGACATATAATACAAAATTGTATTATATATGTCTCTGTTTCCAATAATTCTAATTAAAATCAGAGACATATAATACCAGAGACATATAATAATGTATTATATCACGGTCTCTGTTAAAATATATAAACAAATAATTTATTTTCATAGGGCTCATTTCAAGCGTATTAATCAAGTTACAGATAAAGACAATACAGTATAATTATGATTTTTAATTCATATAACAAACAATAATTGTTCTATACTAAAAGGGGATAATACTCATTCAATACTACAGTTCGAATTTCGTGGGAGTATAAACTGTTTTCATTGGTGGATATAACACGTTCTCATCTAAAATTAGAAATTCTCATTAACGGTCATTTGCCATAATTCGTACTCAAATAGGTAGATTTTTCGCTCATAAGACAAACTTGTGCAAAAACGAGAAAAATAAAAGAAAAACACGTTTTTCTTTTTATCAAGCACTTGGAAATCGTGAATCTGACATATTGAACACCTGGTGTATGCTGAACTGAATTGTAATAAATTAACTTGCATTTCTCAGGCCTGTATGCCAGCATACGAACCTGGTGTATGCTAAAGTCTACATTTGATTTATACATTGTATTTCTCAGGTCTGTATGCCTGCATACGAACCTGGTGTATGTTAAAGTATACATTTAATTTATGTATACATTGTATTTCTCAGGTCTGTATGCCTGCATACGAACCTGGTGTATGCAGAACGGCAAATATTGAATCAAATGTTGTATTTCGCAGGTCTGTATGCTAGCATACGAACCTGGGTGTTTCCAAAAAATCCTTTACTTCAGTAGTTGTGTTTTAACGCTGATTTCGATTTTTTTTTTTAAACTATAAGCCTACCACTGACCTCTATATTTTCTCCCGATAGGTAAACAGAAAAGCGTTAATTTGCAAGGCAAACCGGTATTTTTAAAGCGTTTACTGTTGTAAATCTAAAAATGAAAACCGATTCTCAAGTTCCACGACTATGATCACTTTATTGACAAGACAGTTATCTGTTTTTTGCAAATTAAAATTACGGAAAAATGAGGCGATCATAATTTGTACAAGGTTCCAAGTTGTTGACAAAATTTTAAATGACGTCAGGGACCTTCTGACGTAAGGCGGAGGGAATTATAGACGGATAGCACTTGACTTACGCGAGTTACTTTTTACCAGTACACTTAATTAAAATAATAGCAATTGATTACAAAACAAAATGTTTTTTTTATACTTTGTATTGGTAAATGATAAAAAGTCAAAGAACAAATGGACTATTTATCTGCGTTGAATTACCTAATAACACCTTATGTCACGCACTCCTATATGACGTCATTTACAAATGTAAACAATGTGAATGATCAATGAAGGAGTTCCCGTAACGGAGAAGAAAATGGACAATTCATTGAAAAATACGCTCTATTATCTAAATTTTAATATACCAGAAGCAAAACAGAATGTCAGATACATTTACGGTAAGTAAACCTAGCTGTTTTTGTACATTTTCCACGAATTTCATAGAACACCCTCTGTTTTTAGAAGTGACTGACTGATTTAATCCGGCTTGAAAACTATAATACAAGATTATTGATTACGCTAAGTTTGTTTTCTCAAGAGGTTTGTTCACTTCAATCAATTTCATGCTAGACATCATGTGGCGAAATTTACTGCTGTTTTACTATCAAGCTACCCCCCCCCCCCCCCCCCCCCCCCAAAAAAATAGCCTTGCAAGACGTCATAAGTATTTGGACTACCTATCCAGATTTTCAAAATGCATGGCCAATGCCCTTCAGTTAACCCATTCAGGTCTTATTCTAACAACTTTTAGGGAAACAAAAGTCCAAGGTAAAAAGGGGGGGGGGGGTGAGCGCTCACATGTTAAAACCGGCCACACTAGTCTTTATGTACCTGTCCCAAGTCAGGATCCTGTAGTTGAAGTTGTCATTGGTTCATGTATGTCGTATTTCTTTTTCGTAAATTATTTTGCTATAAATTATTGTTTCTTATTTTTCATGTTGGGTCCTTTTATCATCTGACTATACAGTATAGGTTTTTCTCATTGTTGAAGTCCGTACAGTTGCCTATACTTGCTTACATCCACTTCATTTGGACTTTGGTGGATAGTTGTCTCATTTGCAATCATCCCACATCTCCTTATTTTTACAAGGAGGTTGTATGATGTGTCCTTGTTTTGGAAAACTGTACAGTACATTTGTCACATGATCACTGCAGCATTCTGTGATGTGTGTATGTAAGAAGCTGTTACTGTAACAGGGTAATATGAAAAGCTATCAACAAAATCGAAAGACAGACAGAAAATTTTAAAATTTAGTGAGCAATAAAAAACAAAAAAAGAAGTAATTCAAACAAAGTAAACATACATTTATTGCGAAAGGATCAGAACAGCACATTTCAAGAGTGTTCAAATTAGAAAAATGAATGTTTATAAGGAAATGACATATTTCATTGATCTTCAATCAGATGCATGGCGACAAAAATACTTTCAAGGGAACGACTTCAATTCAACCACTAAGAACCCTTAGTTCATATAAATTCTAAAATCAGTAATTGTGATAATGTTAAAGTTGTGAAGTGTATAATATTCACACATATATATAATATGTATATAATATGTAGTTTCCATTTCTCGTTTCAGCATTTTTCAAACAGTGGCTATACCTTTCATGTAACTATTTATGTGTTGCTTATGAATTGAATTGTAACACTTCTTAGTGACTGGATAGGTTAAACCAATGCCTTCCTAGAAAACTACGACATCAATGAACAACACCTGACATTTTGCTGTTCCTGCTAATAAAGTAAAAATGGCTTCACTAGAAAAGGACGACACCTAGAACATGTAGAAAAAGCATCAATTCTTTGGCTTTCCTGATTGAAGGATTTATTTTTACAACTCCAGTGTATAATATGCCATTATAAACAATTTTTACCATAGTATAATGCTATAAATTCACTAATTTTCATATCTATTAGCTAATCCAGTTAGATATCGACTTATGATATGCAGTGAAGACAGATCATTGCAAATTGTTTACATTACCGATAATTAAAATACATGTATGCATGTTTGGCATACATCTTTGTAAAGCAAATTGTATACAGACATCCCCCTAAAAGCATTAAAAAAAACCCAAGAACTTTGGCATACACCATGTTGACAGGCAGAGATGCAAACACAATGACTTAAACACTTTGCTGTATCACTGTCTATTTAGTATGCATATTGCCAACTATATCAGATTTTAAGACAGTTTCATTTTCTCTCCATCAATTTCTAACCAAGAGTTCCAAATGGTGAAGTTGAAATCATCCCTTCGTAAATTATACGGACGCCATCACGAGTTGGTTGACCGTTATGGAATAACCGTTTCACAGATGATATCGGATATGTTTCTTACGTCGTAACTACAATCCCCTTCCCTTTTCATGAATGTGACTTACCGAATTAGACTATTTACCGGGTTTGTAATAGCATGAGCAACACGACGGGTGCCACATGTGGAGCAGGATCTGCTTACCCTTCCGGAGCACCTGAGATCACCCCCAGTTTTTGGTGGGGTTCGTGTTGCTCAGACTTTAGTTTTCTATGTTGTTTCTTGTGTACTATTAATATTTGTCTGTTTGTCTTTTTCTTGCCATGGTGTTGTCAGTTTATTTTCGATTTATGAGTTTGACTGTTCCTCTGGTATCTTTCGCCCCTCTTGACACAATGCTTGAAGTTACTAACTTAGAGCATGATGAAAAATAATAGTTTTACAATTTAAAATATGAATACATGTACAACATACAGCTGGTTAGAATGCAAACCATTCAGCTTGCTAAATATCCATTAAGTGCCACAAAATATGCAGAAATTTTAGACTGGAGGCAAACCCTACACAAATACACTAGCTCAATGAACACCAGCTTGGTTTGACAATACTAAAATGTATGTAAAACTATAATTTAATAGAACATAGGTGGGTATACAGGCAATCAAATCTTGTATATATCCAAGTAAAAAAAAAATAAGTGTTCACCGTACACCAGTGTTGTATGCAAGAATACCGTGAACTGAAAATGTCAAACAAATATGCAAACTTTTATGTTCCAATGTGTATAGGACTATAGGTCGGTATGCCGACAATCAAACCTATGAATTCCATTTTTTTACAAGAGTTTATTGAAAAGCGGGTTGATATACAGGAATAAACCCCTGAGTGTTGCAGTTAAGAATTGAGAGCTTTCTTTCAAATTCAAACGAAGTTGAAGGCTATACATAAGTAATTCCTTACATCGATGTAATTCGGCCTTTGACATGTTTGATGGAGATACATTTGTATGTCTCTTTCAAAATCATACACATCTCCTTATTTTCTATGGGGGGTTGGTTATGCAAACATAAGTAAATAAGAAATGTTACTACACAGTAAATGCTTAGCATTCAGGCAGACAGACTTGCCAATACAAACATGAATCCAGAATAAAATTTAAGAATTCATGCAGGCATACAAGTACCTGGCAGAAAAATGCCAAAATAAATAATAATTTGAGTCTATATGCAGGCATACAGACCTGACAAATACTAATATACGCAGAAAGTGAGAGTTTAGAATACGCCAGGTCGGTATGCAGGCATACAGACTTGACAAATACTAGTATACGCATACATTGAGAGTTTAGCACACACCAAGTCAGTATGCTGGCATACAGACCTGACAAATTCTAGTATACATTTGTACACATAGAGTAAGAGTTAAGCATACACCAGGTCGGTATGCAGGCATACAGACCTGACAAATACTAGTATATGAATAGAGTGAGAGTTTAGCATACACCAGGTCGGTATGCTGGCATACCGACCTGACAAATTCTAGTATACACATAGAGTGAGCGTTTAGCATACACCAGGTCGGTATGCAGGCATACAGACCTGACAAATACTAGTATATGAATAGAGTGAGAGTTTAGCATACACCAGGTCGGTATGCTGGCATACCGACCTGACAAATTCTAGTATACACATAGAGTGAGGGTTTAGCATACACCAGGTCGGTATGCTGGCATACAGACCTGACAAATACAAGTAAGAGAAAAAAGACTGAATTTAGCATACTTTTCATTGAAACATCCGAAATAAAGATGGGCAAATGCTATGTTATGTATATATTTCAAAAATGGCATAAAAGTATAACAAAAATGCAGAATGAGTAATTTTTTAAGGTTTATTTGCTTCAACTATTTCCTGGGTGTTGAAATAGTTCATTCTAGCATCCTATGAAAAAGGTTTATCATAAAATGATGAAGTTTTGGATTCGTATTTACAAAAAAAGACCACAAATCTTGCAAAAAAATGACAGACAAATATTAATAATGCTATACAGTGACTTTTTAACGCGAAATATATCAATCACCCCAAAAGATGTAGCTTTTTCACACAAAAATCAGTTAAGTGGCATATGAGAATTTCTAATTTTAGATGAGAACGTGTTCTATGAACACACCTCCCATGTTGCATTCTTATTCCTAGGAAACTAATTTTATGTGGCTCAAAAGACATTACTTTATTTCAATAGAATTAGTATTCTGTAAATTGAAATGCAAATGCACCTAAAATATGCACAATTTAGAATGTTTATAAACAAAACACATTATTCTATTTGGTTGTCTCCCTTGATCCAGACTCAATTTATCTCCCTTTTTGTGTACAACCATGGCCTGTGTCCTGCAAATCTTCAGAACAAACGTCAATCCGTCAAAATTGAGGCTAACTGCAAACTGTCTTCCATTAATAAGTGTATGTTGAGGAGGTTTTTTTGTTGACATGATTGTTATTTGAACTAATGAATCTATTGAGAAGTCATTCACATTCCTGACCCCTAAACAGATTACCTAAAATCAACCAAGACATCTTGTTTTTAACTGTTTAACAGTTGTTGCTTACATTGACTTAGTATGTACACTAAACACACCCACCCACTAGAACTTGCATATTTTACAGACCCACCCTTCCTTGTCCCCTCTTTTAGTAGTATGGTGCTCAATTTCATTTTCAACAGCATTATATTTTATAGACGAATATTATATTAGTATACGGTAGTGTCACCTATATTCGTGGATATAAGACTATTCAAACGGAATGCGGTAAAACTAATAAATAGCCATTTGATTTTTATGTCGATAATGTTACCTTAGAACTTCATTAAAATAATACAAGTTAGTTTGATTCTTTCCGTTTCATAGTTTCTTTGATATGACCTACATTTCTAGTGTAAACAAATCGGCATTGGATGCCAAGTACGTCACCTATTTTCGTGGGAAAAGTTCGTTCTAAAAATAACACAAGAAGAACACAGAGTATGGAAGCCCAGTGGTGAGCATAAAATTGTAATTTTATACAATAATATTTTTGTACGTGTTCAGTTCAGTAAAAATAAAAACATTGTTTTTAAAGACTAAGTATTTAATTTTAATTCTTTGGAGACTGATAACCTTACAAAAATAAAAAATGGAAACACCAAAAAAATTTAAAAAAAAATTTTAACTTTTAAAAAAATATTAAAATTATAAGTAACAAAATAAAATCAAAAGTTGCTAATAACAATTATTTTTACTTACCATTAATTAAAAAAAATGTGCTTAAAGATACAGTTCAGTCAATTTTTTCCTTTGGAATCATGATTTAATTTCTTTCCACAGAAGATAAAGTTCATATTTATAAAATCAAGCAAATGTTCACAACTCAAAAGTGTTCCAACTGTTAATAAAAAACTGGCAACAGTAAATGTCTTTAAATATAAATAACTGGAAACAGTCAAACAATTATCAAATGTATATCGTTATCATTATTCTTCAGTTTCTTTCTGTTTGCAGGGTAAGCCATGGCATGGGCAGTAAAATTTATCTGACCTGCGTAGGACGGAGACATCACAGCAAAATTTAAGATGAGTCCAATGATCACATTGTAGAAATTCACATTTGGCCCATTGTGTGAATACAATGGAGATGCAATCCTGTAACTCCTGTGGCTGCCACATGTTACAAACACAACACAATGTGTTATCATCATCTTGATCATCTTCATCTGTAATTGAACCGTCAGAAACAACTATTTTTTGTAGTCCTGATGGACCTGGCTGTTGTGAATCTTGTTGATTCTTCTTTAATTTCTTGTTTGTGGTTATTGAACTGGAAGAAGATGATGAACCATTTTGTTTTCGTTTAGTTGTTGTTTTCTTAGCATTTTGGTTAATGTTATGTTTTGTTGATTTATTGTTTGTTTTAGACTTGGTCCTTGACTTTGACTGTGCAATGTACTCCTTTATTTCTTGACGTGTCTCTGGTTCTGTAATTGCCTTTCCTGCTACTATCTTGTAGATGGAACGTCTTTCCTGTTTTGGTGGATTTTTCTTGGACAAATTTGTTGATTTTGCAGTGAAGAAAGTTGTATTTTCATCTGGTTTTTCGTCAGTAATTTTTTCAGCTACATAAATCTGAATGTTTTCATTTTCCTGGTTTGATAATAAAGGTTCTGTGTCTGCATTGATCTCTGAATCAGACATTAAATTAACTGGTTCAGTTGTTTCATTTTCAATGGCAGGGACATCATCAACTTTGGTATTTTCCTCTGATTGGCTCTGTCTATGAATAGCATCAGAAATAGAAAACAAGGACTGATCTATAGCATCTTTATCTAACGGGTAAATACCAGATTTACGGAAAGCAGACTGCAAATTTGAAGGAGAAAGAGCAGAATTGTAAGATTTGCAGGCAATAGAGCATAAGTTGTATTTGTTAATTACTGCTGAATGGGTACGTTGGAATTTATGACATTCTGAACTGTAGATTCTTGCGAAAGGCCCAAAACAACCAACATCCATGGGCTGAAGAACATGGCTGGTGTGAGGAGGCAAAACATACAAGATAATTTTTTTCTCTACTGCCCAATCAATGATATCTGGTGTTATGTGAGTCCTGTGACCATCATACAGAAGAAGAATATGTTTGTCCTGCATACCAGTGACGTATTTAATGAAATGATTTTCCAGGTAGGACTGAAATATCTCTGAATTGGACCATCCAGTTTCACTGACAGACCCATCAGCACCAGGTGTGGCCCCTTCTAACAACTCCTGTCTCATACGTTTACCAGCGAAAATAAAATATGGTGGAATTTGATGTCCTAAGGCATTACCACATCCCATTACAGTTGTTGTTTGACCTTTTTCTGAAGACAAGGTAGAGGGTACATACTCTGCAGAGGCCACAACATTTGGTGGTTTATAGTTTGGTTGTAAACCCTTCTCATCAACATTATATATACTCTGTGGCTTGTCTTTTAGCTGATATTTTTCCATTATACGGTTAAGTTCATCAAAGTACCTGTAAATTGATGCCCTTGAGGTTGACTTTGCTCTAAGTTCTGAGATGGTTTTAGGTCTCCATACCTTTAGTTCAGGCCATCTACCCATGAAGCTGTAAAACCATCTCAATGACAGCTGCTTGTCGTCTTTTGTCTTTATACCCAAGTGAACAGCATACTCAGATCCAAGATCCACCACTTCAGCTCTGGTGTATGCATATCCTACTGCACCCATTTCTTTTATGTGCTTAACCAATCTTGCCTCCTGTTCACAGTCAAACACTGGTGGTGGTCCAGACTTTACGTTGTCTATAGAGATGTGGCCCAATACACGGTCTCTTAGTGTCTGTTCAGGAAGACAATACTTTCTTGCAGCCTTGGCAACACTAAGCTTCTTGTCAGTAACATCCAGATAAGCATTAGTCAGTTTTGTTGGTGAATACGACTTGTATTTCTGCCTTTTAAGTTGAACCTGTAAAATATTAAAAAAATAACACTAATAATTTTGTGATACACAAAACTTTTAACAAAACAAACAAATACACAATAAAATAAAATTGTGTATACAAATCCTCTATACTACCCAGTAATCAACGTAAGTTGAACTTAATTTACAAGAACTGTGCTCAATAACTCTTTTGAAGTTCATTTGATAAACCAAAATTCATCTTTTATCGCTAAAATACATCAAAAACATATAAGATTATGACACTGATTGCGTTCCATAGATTTTTTTTGCTGACAGGGAATCTCCTTGTTAGTCACGTGATATTGTTCATTGGAAAGTAGAGTAACCAGACGACACTTGGATTTTGGATAATAACTTTGGAATAAAGGTATCGAGGTCGATGGAAATTAGTCAAATTAGGAAATAAGTAAAATCAGCCATTTTGCTAATTAAATGAATAAGTAATAAGTCTTACCTTGCTTGAAACGACGAGATTCATTTTGTATGTTGACGTTGTAGGGATATCCTATAGCAATCAAAACATGCGAATGATGACGTCATAACAATATCACGCATGCGAAATATTTGGGATTTCCGGAAGTCCACGAACTTATGTATCCACGAAATTATGTGACTAGACTGTACCATACAGTAGTCCAAATAATTATGACATCTTGAAAGGCTATTTTAACTTTTTTCTGTGATGCTTTCCTACGACTAATTATGACGTCTTAAAAGGCTATTTAAATTTTTTCTCTGTGACGCCTTCCTACGTTACACGTCACAGAAAAAATTTAAATAGCCTTTCAAGAGGTCATAATTATTTGGACTAACTGAACAGAAAACATCAGCTTTATGAGCTTTTATATTATCTTATTGAAACAAAACATTTAAGACAAAACAAGCATACAAAATGCACAGGAACTACATAATGAAAGCAAATCATTACATGAAGCATCCATATACAATATTATAATATGACGTGCTTCTTTCGCTTTTTAAACAATAGCGTGATATATCTATACTTAACGCAGACTCAGAGATGTACATATTAATGGCTGTTACTATTTACCCCCCAAGTAAATCCACATGTATCGTAACCTATGTGCAAACACTTTGTGGATTTCGTTGTGTTCAAATTGAAATTGAAAAATAAACTACAGAACTGTTTTCCCTATTCTAATGCATAACAAAATGAATTTAAAATGCATAAGATCTTAAAAAAAGTATAAAATCAGAATAAAATAAATTTCCACGAAATTTCATGAATAATCTTGGCGCATTAAAGTCATGTCAAACCATGCATCATACAAATGAAAACTCTCAAGCTGAAGATTATTCCGTTACGTGTATGTTCTAAATTCCAATAATCTCGCATTAAAATGGAGTTTTGAGGTAGATGTTGTTTCTAAAACTGCAACTAAAAAAAAAGAAGAAAAAATAAAAAACCTACTAACATTATAATTTTTAGGAAATGCAACCCTCATATTTTTGTATGGGCTTTCACAATGTGCAATTCTTGTATATTTCTTTTCTGTAGGCATCCAACAATTTCAGTACATCCAGCAGAAGATATAAAGCCAAATTCTTTGCTACAGCTGATGAAGCCATACAAGATATAACAGATGGATCAAAACTATTGGTTGGAGGTTTGTTAACTTTATTGTTGTTAATTTTCAAATACAAATAAATGTGAAAAGTATGTCTAGCAATCACATGTGATTTCTTTTTCATTTTCCAAAATTGTAAGTACAATATAGATGTCTATTGTGGTTGTTGGGTTGTTCTCTGTAACAAAAACATAAGGCTGATATCTTGTAGTTCTGAATGGTTCATATTAAACTAAAAATTATTATCTTTTAGGGATGTATTGTTCCATAAGGTATGATTTTCATATACATACTTTTGTAACAAAGATTACCCTATTATTGTTTGCACCTTATCCTAGGGTATTGGCCTGTACAAGTAATGTTTGTTTGCCTGTTGATGTAAGTTGATTTCTAAAATAGTAGCAAAAGTATGTTTCCAAATAAATAAAAATTTGGCTTCACTATATTATAGTACAATATATAAAAGGGGTGTAGGTTTGCACATTTTGCGATCCTAGAGTATCTTATATGAAATACTTTTGCTCATTGTTGAAGGACATACTATTAATGTGTAGTTGTATATGTCCTTATCTTTGGTTGATAGTTGTCTCATTGGCAATCATACCACATCTCCTCATTTTATATCTACCAAAACAAGCAATAGAATTGATCAAACCATATTACCGTCATCACTTTGTTCATTGACAGATTACTATTGGCAAACTACTGGAACCAGATTCAGTGAGGACACAACATTTTCCTGTTTGTAACCTAAAAAATCCTGGCTTAATGAACCTATAATTCTTTTGCAAGAAACCGTAAACACAAACATATTTTTTTGGCTCAAGAAAGGATGAGGATGAAGCATATTTTGTTTATACATGTCAGATTATTAGGAAATTTATTTACCCGGTACTGTATTATTTTCGGAAAAAGGCTATTGTATGATGATCAAGATTTGAATGATGGCATTGAAGTCATATCTTTGTAGATTAATTAGGTGTTTTCAGCTGAAGCACATAACTCAGTTCACAAAAACAAATCCTCAAAGTAAGAAACTGTGTATATTTTTAGTCATATGTGTATTACTATGTTCTGTAGATAATTATCAAATTAATAACATAACTATTGTGTTTATTTTTAAACAGGATTTGGTTTGTGTGGAATACCTGAAAACCTAATTCAAGCCTTACTGAAAACAAAGGCGAAAGATTTAACAATTGTCAGTAACAATGCTGGTGTGGACGATTTTGGTCTTGGATTATTACTTCAACAGAAACAGGTATCTACCATTGATATGACCATAAAGTAACTAGATACAAGAAGATGTGGTATGAGTGCCAATGAGACAACTCTCCATCCTAGTCACTATATGTAAAAGTAAAGCATTATAGGTCAAAGTACGGCCTTCAACACAGAGCCTTGGCTCACACCTAACAGCAAACTATAAAGGGCCCCAAAAATGATTAGTGTAAAACCATTCAAACAGGAAAACCAATGGTCTAATCTATATAAAAAACGAGAAACGAGAAACACTTATGAACCACATCAACAAACGACAACCACTGAACATCAGTTTCCTACCGGTTTTTGGTAGGGTTTGAATAATAATAATAATGTAAATATAACTGATAGCATCTTCTGTAAAAATTGAACAATGAAGGTACAGTTATGGAATATGATATGTGACATTTTTAGTTTATGAACTTTTAAATAAGACAGAAAAATCAATTATTATTAGTAATTGTAAATAGTTATTAGTAATTTTTCTCTGGTTGTAGAAATAGATTGTAAATGTGATGATTGAATATTTTAAGCACCTGAAAACTTTATCTAAGAATTTTTCATTGAAACAGATTTTCAAAGTATTTGTTTATGTTACTTTTAAAAGGGAGACTAATTATTTAAAAAAGACTGTCTTTGTATTGCTTAATTATTTTTCAGGTCAAGCGGATGATATCATCATATGTAGGGGAAAATGCAGAATTTGAACGTCAGTATTTGTCAGGTGAATTAGAAGTGGAGCTAACACCGCAGGTATTTGTGTTTTGAAAAAAAAATAACAAGGTTACATTTGATGTTGTATGTTAGCAGTCTCATTAACTTGTATTCCACAAGATGTGTAATTTAAGTAAATGAGAC
This sequence comes from Mytilus californianus, assembly GCF_021869535.1. NCBI lineage: Eukaryota > Metazoa > Mollusca > Bivalvia > Mytilida > Mytilidae > Mytilus > Mytilus californianus. The sequence goes on from NW_026262581.1 coordinate 5,845,469, forward strand.
ATCAACCATACAACACATTTTTTCCATCCATCTTTCCTTCCATTTGTCCATCCATCCATTTGTCAAACATATTTTCGTCACACTTTTATCAGGTACTACTTAACTTAATGTCTTTAAAGTTGTGATGTGAGTACTTTTTGTCTCCTACTTCCTGTTTGTAGATACTTTGAATCTTCAATATGTTGAATGAACTTAGTATTTTTGTCACACATTTCTGCAGTATACTGAACAAAATATTATGACTCCATATTTGGTCAGCAGTTAAAAAGTAATGACTTGTAACATGTGAGAGCTTTTCAGATCTATCAGACACCCAAGTCCTATTTCTGATAATTCAAATTATAAGTGGGGATATACTGGTACTTAACACAACAATGTGCACAACTGCTGGTTTCATGTTAAATATTGATGATAATAAACACATTTATTCCTAACTTTTTGTATTACCGTAGATCATTTACACTTTAGGGTACATTGGCAGAGAGAATAAGAGCTGGCGGAGCAGGTATCCCAGCATTCTTCACACCTACTGGTTATGGAACTTTAATACAGAAAGGTGGCGCTCCAATTAAATATAACAGTGATAAATCAATAGCCATTGCTAGTCAACCAAGGGAGGTAAGTCATCTGATTTTTTATGTACTTTTTACAATAAATTTAAACATGGAAAGGCTTTGCAGAATCCCATTTAAATCATTAAAATGGATCATATTCTAAAAGTAAAATTTCTAGGTTTTTAAACACTAATATAAATATGCTGGAATCAGTTGTTTATTTTCATGCTTTTAAACCAGTTTTGACCAGTTGCATACATTTTTATACGCCCGTTTACGGGACGTATTATGGTATACCTCTGTCCGTCCCTCTGTCCGTCGTCAACATGTCGGACATTAACTCAAAAATGCTTTAAACAATTTGCATAAAACTTTGGTGAATTGTTTATATCTATTGACGTGAGCTCCCTTTCGTTTTTTATAAATTTTAGGTTTTACGTTTCCGAGTTATGGGGTTTTATTCATTAAAAAAAGGGGGATTTTCCAGTTTTCGGACAATAAGTCAAGAATGCTTTCACCAACTTGCAAGAAATTGTGGTGAATTGTTTATATCTATTAACATGAGCTCCCTTTCGATTTTTATTAATTTTAGATTTTACGTTTCCGAGTTACATGGTTTTATTCATAAAAAAAGGGGGGATTTTCCAGTTTTCGGACAAAAATACTAAAAAATGCTTTCAGCAATTCTTATGAAACTTTGGTGAATTGTTTATATGTATTGATGTAAGCTCCCTTTAGAATTTTATAAATTTTACATTTTACATTTCTGAGTTATGGGGTTTATTCATTAAAAAAAGGGGTGATTTTCCAGTTTTCGAACAATAACTCAAAAATGCTGTCACCAATTCTCATGAAACTTTGGTGAATTGTTTATATCTATTGATGTAAGCTCCCTTTTTATTTTCATAAATTTCTAATATGACATTGAGAATTGATTGAACTTTATTTGTTTATAGTCTGACAACAGATTTACTAAGTATTGCACATCAGCAAGAAATCTTTAATTGAATATAAATTCAATTCATATAATAATTTCTAGTTCTTTGACTACATTTATTCAGAAACCTATAATTTGTCAAATATTTACTTACAATCCAAATTCAGACCTGAATCAAGCTTGAATATTGTGTCCATTTTTGCCCCAACTGTTCAGGGTTGGACCTGTGCGGGCGTATCTAGCTGCATTCAGCGAAGCAGTTTATTGATTAACCAGTGCTGAAGACCATATACTAAGTGTCCTATAGTTTACATCTTCATCCTTTGGTCCCCCATAGATAGGCAATGGTACTGCATCTCCTTATTTTTATACACACATTTATATAACTATGGTATTTTATTTCCGACCAAATCCATTTGTTATATAACTCAGAGTTTTATCAAATCTGTGAGAATCTTTTATCCTGTTATTTGTGATGATTATCATACATCGTATTATAACCATATATAAGGATGATGAAGTCTGCCCATCCATTCATCCTTCTGCCTCAATTTCTTATTTCTAACCGCTCCTGAATTTCAGAATTTTATAAAAACTTTCACAGAATTTACTCATGTGAGGTTCCTATGGAACCATTTGTACATTTTTTTGGCCTAAATGGCTGCTGCAAATAATGCATTAGATTTGGTTTCCAAACAATTATTTTCATAATTTAATCTCTGTTGATGTTTGAATTTCCAAACCTTAGGTCATTAAAATAATGTAGGTTCTGGACTTGCATGAAAAGTATATTAATTGGCAATACTTTAGTACCTTCAAAAATGGACAGCACTGGTATTTAATGTCATAATATTTCTTCAGCGGTTAATAATGTAATACATAAAAAGGATGAATAACCAAACATTTGGACAGCATAAGAGCCACACCAACCACCAACACCCTACTCCTTAGAGTATAGGGTATATTGGTTCCTTGCAAGGTCAACATGTTTGTCAGACAGGGTTCACCTGACCTTGAACTCATTTCATGGATAAGTGATCAAGGTTAAAGTTACACGATAAGGTCTTTTTCTCAGATACTGTAAGCAGTAGATCAACTATGTTTGGTGTATGAATGATTGTAAGGTGTACATGTCAGTCTGGCAGGTTTCATCTGACCTTGACCTCATTTTCACAGTTTATTGGTCAATGCTAATTTTTGTGTTTTTGTCTGTTTTATAATACTATAAACAATAGGTCAACTATGTTTGGTGTATGGAATGATTGTAACATAAACATGTCTGTCTGGCAGGTATCATCTGTCCTTGACCTCATTTTAATGGTTCATTGGTCAGTAGTTATGTCCTTTTCTAAGCTACTAGAAGCAATAGGTAAACTATACTTGGTGTATGGAATGTTGTAAGGTGTACATGTCAGCCTGGTTCATTTGACCTTGACCTCATTTCATGGTTCATTGGTCAATATTAAGTTTTCCTGGTTTGGGTCATAAAGAGATGAGGATGATAACATTAAACAAAAATTAAATGTATAGTAAAAATTAAATAGTCCATGTTTTGAAAGATGAGAAAGAAGTATAAATAATTAGGAAAGACAGAAGAAAAAGGTTTAGAAAAATAAGCTACTTGCATATCATCATTACTTGACAGATATATTAATACAAATAGTAAGCAGCATTGTTGTATATAGATGGTACATTTATGCAGGTTATATGCATATAAGACCAATTGATAATTGTCTTGGTTTTAACATCTGTTACACCTCAGTATCTATATGTATGCAAATCATATGTACCTATTATATTATGGTCTTATCATAGTTAAATATGTTGATGTTTGTCTAGTTTGTCCAAAGTTGGAATTCTTACAAGAATTTATATTCTTACAAGGATGAATCAATATAATATCTCTAGTAGCTTTGGTCCTTTCTGTGATAAAACAGTATTTTTTTCTAAACCAGCAACTACTATAAGTTTATTATATGGCAATAGGATGGAGAAATTGGGACATTTTTAACTGAATTTCCAAAGGAAAATATCTGTTATTAATTTGGTGATGTACTGTGGGTGGCTGGGCCAAACAGTCTCCATGCAATAACTTGAAAACGCTTTGACGAAATCTTTTCAAATTTAGATATGTTGTTTCCTGTGACTAAAAGAAGGTCAAGTTTAATTTTCACGATTTTAGCTTTTATTGTTGTTGAGTTTAGACCTTTAAGTAACGAAAAGTGATACTTAGAGCAATGGCCATTATGTAACTTGAAAAGGCTTAGATGAAAATCTTGTGATACTTTGAAGAAACAAGACAACAACCGTTTGAAAGTGGGTTTCTGGAAAGTTATTGGAGTGACCACAAGATTCTATGCTTTCATATTAAATTAGGTTATAACCTCATAAACATATTTCTCGCTGTGTTGAAGACCCATTGGTGGCCTTCGTCTGTTTCCTGCTCTTTGGTCGAGTTGTTGTCTCTTTGACACTTTCCCCATTTCCATTCTAAATTTTATTATTCTTTCATTATTGACTTCATGATTTCTGCATTCCCACTCCTGCTGAACAAATGTGTGTGAACTTACTCTCTTTAATTCCAATATTATGTCCCTTAATACTAATATGATAAATAGGAGATCAAGATTGATTTTGCACTTTCCATTTCTGAACCCTACAAAAATTAATTTATTTATTTACTTGATCCTGTTTTGGGGTCCAGATTTGCAAATATCATTTTCATGAAGAAAAATCCAGTTTGCTGTTAATCTGACAGCCTCTTGTTTTCTCTAAAATGGGAGATTGACGTCAATGCATGGTGACTAGGCCTCACAGGGAGATTGACCTCCCTGCCAGGTTACTGGGCCTCAGAGGGAAATTTCACAAATATTAAAATATGTTGGGAGGCTCCCACCAATATTTCAAGAGTTTAAACAAAGAAACTAAAAATGTCTTTAAAAGAGGAAACGTTTGATGGGGGGAAGATTTAAGGGTTTTGTAAGGTGCAGAGAGTGTTACACTTTCCTCACATTAACCTTTGATTAAATTACCCCTCACTAACTAGACTAGCCTCATGTTTATGATGTAACTTTGTCTCGCCTTGACAGAGTCAAAAAGCGAGACTTAAGTATGCTGTATCCGATGGTGTTGTTGGCGGTGGAGGCTGCCAACAATGTTTTAGTTGGTGATTAGGTGAGTTTAAAGGGAACCACTACTGATAGGTCAATGATATTTCGTATGCTGTTGTATTAGCATTGGAACATCTCATTTCAATGGAATTTTTTTGGCCCCACCCCCTCAGTCATGGTCAATTGACTATGAAACTTTTTCTAGCTTAACATGTATTAGTTTGTGATTAGGTTAGTTTAAGTGGAACCACTAGTGGTTGGTCAATGACATTTTGTATATAGATGCATAAGCATTGGCTCATCTCATTTCCATGGAGATCATTTGGCTCTGTCCCCACAGTCATGGTCTATTGACTTTGAATGTTTTGCATAGTTTACATGGTAAAGTTTGTGATTAGATCAGTTTAAGAGGAACCACTAATGTTAAGTCAATGATAGTATTAGCATTTGCAAGTCTTCTTTTCCATGAGATTATTTGGCCCAACCACCTCTCAAGGTTCATTGACTTTGAAACTTTTACATTGTTTTACAAGTTAAAGTTTGTGTTTAGGATAGTGTTTAGGGAGCCACTTATGATAAGTCAATGGTATTTGGTATGCTGTTTAATAAGTGTTGGCATTTCTCATTTCCATTGAGATTATTTGGTCCTGCACTTTAAGTCATGGTTCATTGTTTTGCATAGTTTATATGTTTAAATATTGCCAGTTGGATTCAAAATTTGCATTATACTATCAAAATTACAAAAAGACGAGACATATCTCTGTGTCAACAGTTTATTTTTCAAAATAAAGATGTTCCATTTATCAAACATCCATTATGGACCACCAGGTGTATGATTGGCATACATTATTCCACTATTGGAAGCCAAACGTCAGGTCATCTTTCAAAATTATGTTTTAATTTGTATAAACTACTGTGGATTCATTTATTTTCTTGGGTACCAATTTTTGTGAATTGAGGAAAAATTGTATTTTCGTGATTATCTAATTGGATGGATTTGCCAATTTCTGCATGCAAGCTTATAGAAAATATACATATTTCGTTGAACATTTAAATTTGTGGTTCACAGATACCCATGAATTCCAGGAAAATGTGTATCCCATGAAAATAATGAATCCATATTTATATTATTAAATACCTTCTAAAATCAAAATGCATGTGGCAAGTGTAATTTTATAGCAAAGGCCAACTGTCTTCCAAATTAGCAGCCTTGGAGTATGTATCTATTTATGATTGAAAGGTTTTTAAATATGACATGCATTCCAGGATCATCTCTATTAACAAGAGATAATAATGTTATTTATATTATCAATCTATATATGCAAATGACCGGGGATTTAATCTACTTGGATTTAAAATAAAGATTTAGAAATTATTTGTTTTAGGACATTTTGAGTATTTTTCCTTGAAGAGTATATGAAAAGAATATTTATTTTGTTATACCTGGCTAACCACAAATGGTTGAAAACTAGAGGACAAAGTCATTGAAACACTTGAGTACACATTAACTATTTATCTTTAATATCTTAGCAGATGTAATATTCTGTACTTGATAGACTTGTTAAGAGCCAATTCACTGATAAAAATGACACCTTCAATTACATGTACATTTTGATATATATATACAGTAGTAGCAGGTTTTGATTGACAAAAAGATAAAAAATATTGTAGCAATTACTGTAGTAAAACACGTAATAAATATCTTTGAGGCAAAAAAAAAACAATAAGTGACTTCCCCAGTTGTAGGCCTCCAGATATTTGTATGCATTTATATTTAGACTATTACTACACTTTGTATTGTTGTAATATGATTAAAAGGTGATGTAGAGGGGAATAATAAAATGTTTTATAATATAAATGAACAAATATTAAAAATTACTGATCTTGTATTATACACAAGGGTATATGTAATGATTGTTTAGGATTTAAAAAAATAAAAGTAAATGTAATTAGTGGCAAGTTGTGTATGTGTAATGGTATTTACATTTAACAAGGGGATAAAGTTCAGGATTATCTACTATGTAAATATGATTTCTATGTGATTTAATTATCTGTTTGGTGTAACAAAAACATATATTGTATTAAAAAATGTATACCAGTTAAAACTTGATTTTTAATTATATTATCTGGTAATCTATGACATACCCCTTAGCATGGCCTTTATTACATGAGGTCTTACTTGAGTCATTGGAGTGTGACCAGTAACAAGGTTGTACTAGATCACAGTCATTTCTATTTTCATTTTATAAATTGTGTGCAACATAAATTTATGGATATAGATTGATCAGAAACTTTGATAAAAGTTGGCATATCAATAACTGCAACAGGTGTTGGTGAAGTTATACTTTGTGATAAAACTTTTTACCTGAGTTTTAATGCAAATTTACCTTTTGGATGTGATTCACACTATAGGACTATATATATTGTCTGTCTAGAGGGAAAAACTACTTCTTTTCGATTAATTGAATATATTTTGAAGCCTTGATGTCAACTTGACTTGAAGAATTAGTCAGGAAGAACATTATAAGTGAAGACAAGTGAAATTTTTAATTTTGATGCGACTATGAATACTATTGATATTTAAATTAGGTGATGTCTTTTTTGAATTCGGCGTCAGTTTAAATTCATTTAACAAATATTATTTTATGTGGCTCATTTAGTGCGTTTAAGGATTTTAGAAAGAGCATTTAGTGACATTATCATTCAATATGGTAAAGGATAGGTTACAAGAGATGCAGGAAAAGAGGGAAGAATATGAAAAACAGAGTAAAAAGAAAAAGAAAAAGGAGAAGAGTGAGGACAATGGAGATATGAATGTGTTTATAGACAAAGTTAACATGGTGGAAAACCAGTTAGAAGAACTCAAAAAAGATGTTGCTCAAATTAAAAAGACTCAAAGTAATTTATACTGTTCTCCGTTCGTTACTACTGCTAATTTACAGGATATGGAAAGTAAGGCAGATTCAATTATATCTAGTTCTAGTAAAATACGAAAAGACATTGAACTTATAGCTGCAGAAAACTTTCCAAAATCACAAAAAGATTCTTTACTTAATACAAGTACTCAAGAACGTGTTCATACCTCACAGGTTGAAAGACTGCAATATGAATTGAGAGAAGCAATGAACGATTTTAGAACAAGTCAAGCTGATTATGTAGAGAAAACTAGAGCAAGGTTCCGGAGACAAATGGAAATTGTCAAAGACAGTGGTGAAATAAATGGAAATGAGCAAGGTGATAATTTTCAAAACCAAGCCCTGTTTACAGGGAATATTATATTAGAAATGCAACAAGCAAAGGGAGAATTGCAGATGATTGATGAACGAGAGCAAGAACTACAACATTTAGAAAGTCAAATTCATGAAGTTAATAAACTATTTAAGGAAATGCATGTGTTAGTAGAGGAACAGGGTGAAATGGTTGATAATATCGAAAAGAATATAGAACAGGCTGTTGATGATGTTGAAAAAGGGAAAGGACAATTAACTGAGGCTGAAAAAAATCAAAAGAAAGCACGAAAAAAGAAAATTTGTTGTGTTTCTATTGTAGCAGTTATTTTAATTATTGTTATTATAATAGTGGTTATAATGATTATGCAGAATACAGAATAAAAGGAGATCGGAAAAAATTATTTGAAGTGCTTGGTGTGTGAATTTGCTTAATGTGTAAATGTGAGAAAGCTTCAGAACATTGCAGATATACTATTGAACTAATGTTCAAATTCTGGTTTTTATATTGTTTAATGAGGGTCATATAGAATGTGCCAATACTCATCAAGTGTTAAAACTCAAGGCATTATTTCATATCATGCTTGTGCAACTCATTAAATTTTAAACCTTTAACAACTTTGTTTATTGTACTTCATGTACTTGGAAAGAACAAGGAACTTGTTTTGTCAATGAAAGGTCAAATGATGTCATAAGTAAACAGTTAGATTAATGATAATATCCTACTTGGGAACACAAACAGTTTCTTCCTGACAAGCCTTATAGTAAAACTTCCTTTGTATAAGTTTTGGCTTTTAGTATCAGTTTCTTGGGTAAAGTTAACGAGGGTTAGATAAAGGAGTTTCTCTAATTCTTCGTCAATTTATCCCTTTCTGCACCCATTGTATATAAAAAATTTAATCAACGTGTGGTTCGTTTGATCTCAGTTCTCCAATGGTTAAAATCCGATTATGACGTCGAATTTTCTTGCTTTCCTCTGAATTTCCTATTGTGACGGCATGAAAAAAGGCGACCATGTCTGATGACGTCACATAGAAAGAACACATCTTTTTGCAGATCATTCGAAAAGAAGGAATAAATTTGCCTGCGTATTGTTTGAAAATCATTAGAGAAACAGATTCCACCACCAAATCTCGTGTAATACGATATTTATCCACTCTTGACAGTTAAATTTTAAATATTTAAAACGCTTGGCGAGCCTCGTGTTTTAAATTTGAAAATTTAACTGTCTCGAGTGGATAAATATCGTATCACACTCGATGCAGTGGTAGAATCTATATAAATCCGTTTCCGTTACTTTTGATAGAAAGTTAAAAAACAACAAACTATATATATATATATATTTAATTAAATAATTTCATCGAATGTCATGGTTCATAGGTGAAAGGAAGGAATTAACTGAAACTACACACAGTTTAAAGTGTTAGTTTAAAGTTTACTATATAGAAATTAAGGCACATTTGGGAAAAATAAAATGAAAAAATATTAAACAATTGAAAATAAATATTACTGAAATTGACATGGTGGTAAATTTGTTTGTTTTGATTAAATTTCAAGTTTATATTCTATGTAGTTGCAACCAAAGTAAAGTGGAGTTTAGGCCATTGGCTCTTCTATTTAAACTGCAGGTGTCAAGGTATTGACTGTGCAGTTTGGGCCTTTGACTCTGCTGTTTAGGCCTTTGACTTTGCTGTTTAGACCACAGGCATCAAGGTTTTGACTGTGCTATTTAGGCCTTTGACTGTGCTGTTAAGACTACAGGCTTCAAGGTTTGACTGTGCTGTTTAGACCCCAGGCATCAAGTTTTTGACTGTATGGTTAAGGCCCCTTTTGTTTTAATGCTCATTTTAGGCTTTTCAAACTCTTGGTGTTGTTTACTGGATTCCTGTTGTTCCTGATACATGTGTTGTGTACATCGATACCATACCTGTGTATTAGCTTTTATATAAATTAAGATTTTATATTGAGATTGGTATGCATCATCCTGTTATATTTCCTTCTTGGCAACCTACTTTTTACAGTCAAAAAATGTCAAAACATTATTAAGAGAAAAATATTTCTGAATACGATTCTATCAGCTGTTCATTGAATCAGAATAACTGTTTAACTTACTTAATTCATAATGCATGACAATGCAGTGAAAGTATCAGCTTCCTATCTGAAGTCTTTGGCAGGGCAAAGCATGGATAACTATAATTTTAAGATAAATAACTTCAAGAGAAATAATTCAAATGCTTGTCAACTTGAATGAAACTCAAACTTGTTTGTAACGATCCTGATACAAAATGTAAGATAAAAAATCGACCCAAGTCCAGCAGCAAGTACATAAACATGATAAAGACATGAAGATAATTATTGTATTAAAGAAAGACAGAAGGATGGAATAAGTGACATTGATAAAATTCATCTCTGAAATAGAAAATAACATTTAATAAAGTTTGTGCGTATGAAGCACTTTCCTTGATTTACCTTCTGAGTAAATCAGGAATGGGAATGCTCAAACTTAAAAAAGTGAAAGCCATGGATGTATAAATATGTAGAAACCGATTCTGTTAACATTTTGGATATAGTTTCTAAAACTGTTCGTAAAAACCGTTCTCATGGTCGTAGAAAAAATCGCAATCAAAGAAAATTTCGGACCAATCATACCAATATTTCGGACCTAATTTCTATTTCAAAAAACAACGGCAGACATTATCTGTTAACAAAGCTCTGTTCATTACCGGTTAATAAGTTAAATAAAATTTTAGAGGATTGCAACACAATTTCATATAGCAGTCCTAAGTATGAAATCGTTCAAATTATAATGGCATATTGTTATTCTAAACTGTTTCCCAAAATTGATCGCCCTGAAGATCATAAAAAACAGTTTATTAAAATAAAGTATGTCAATAAAGGTTTTGATTTTGTAAATATTGCCGGTATTTTTAACGACCATTCTGTTAAAGAACAAATTCCGGGATATTTTGATAATACTGAGCTCCCTCTTATTTGTTATATTTACAAGAAATCTACCCGGAAATTTGTGTTTAATTATAGCCAATTGTGTAAAGATGTTAATATCAGTGAAAATACACCTACTTCATGTAATTGCAGTAATTCCGAATACATTTATGGACCCATTTCCCATGTTATAACAGGAGATCTTAACATCGTTCAAGACCGAGAGTTAAAATCATTCCTCAGTAAAGGACCTAAATATCGTCCCCCGTCAATTATTAATTGGAATGAGTGTCGTAATATCATCCACGACTCACTCCATACTTACTGTTTGAAATGGATAAAACGGGAAAAAGCTGAAAAAAAATCTTTGGACTCTTTTTTTAAATCAGTAATGAACATAGTTGATATACGTATTCAACATTTTAAAGAACATTTTACTCTTAACAATAACCACAATAAACCTATTTCTCGTATCAAACATAAACTAAAAGAACTAGCCAAGGAATTTGTTTTTGTCCCGGTCGATAAAGCTGCTAATAATATTATTATTGTTTGACGTAAATTTTACATTGAGGTTCTGAAAAAAGAAATCACCAATTCACCAACATTCCAACTGACTCCATTTTCAGAAAACGACATCTGTAACAAACATAAACTTTTAGCTACCGCTTTACAAGCAGAACCAAATACAATGAAAGTCCCAACTATGTATTGGCTTCCGAAGCTACACAAAACACCTTACAAATATAGATTCATTTCGTCTTCAAGCCATTGTTCCACTACTAAATTGTCTATTCTTCTTACCAGTACACTTGGTACAATCAAAAACCTGATAATAAATTGTTCAAATAAGGCCTTCAAAAATAGTGGAATTAATTACTTTTGGAGTGTCAAGAACTCGTTGGAAGTACTTGATAAATTGCATGCATATATTGGTGATTTTGAATCTGTTCAAAGTTTTGATTTTTCTACCCTATATACCACATTGCCTCACATTCTCATTAAGAAAAAATTCACACACCTAATTAAATGGGCATTTAAAAAGTCAGAATGTGAATATATATGTTCAAACTCTTTTAGGTCATTTTTTAGTAGCAATAAACAAAAAAACTATGTCAATTGGACATGCTTTGATACTATATATGCCCTTGAATTTTTACTAGATAACATTTTTGTTCGCTTTGGAGATTCCGTATATCGTCAGGTTATCGGAATTCCAATGGGGACTAACTGTGCACCACTTATTGCGGACCTTTTTTTGTATTGCTATGAGTTACAATTTATGACAAAAATCAGTAAAGACCCATCGAAACAACATCTGATACACAAATTTAATAATACTTTTAGATATTTGGATGATATTTTGGCTCTCAATAATGACGACTTCAGTATGTATACTAAAGAAATTTATCCTGTTGAACTTACTTTAAATAAAGCTAATACTAACAATGACCACTGCCCTTTCCTCGATCTTGATATCTATATCATTAACGGAAAGCTTAATACTAAAATATATGATAAAAGAGATGATTTTTCATTTCCTATCGTTAATTATCCATTTTTAGATGGTGACGTTCCCTTGTCACCATCTTACGGTGTTTATATATCTCAACTTGTACGATTCGCTCGTGTATGTAACAATGTTTTAGATTTTAACGAGAGAAATGTATGTATTACTGAAAAATTATTACACCAGGGTTTTCGATATCACAAACTAGTCAAAACATTTACTAAATTTTATCATCGGTATAAGGACATCATTCGTAAATATAGCTCAACATGCAGACTTCTTATACGTTCAGGTATTTCACATCCAATTTTTTATGGAAATATTCTTTATAAAGCACAAAAATGTCAGTATTCACCTCTGAAACTAACAAAACCTTTAAATAGACTTATTAAGAAGGGATATAGTTACGATACTGTTGTCAGGTCATTAAAGATTGCATATTTTGGCGTTGATATTGATTCACTTATAAGGTCTTTGCATCTGTACTAAACACATTTATTTAAAAACCAGTTGTTGGCATGACACGGGTTATGTTCTTCTCATATATGTTATGATGGTATGATACTAAACCCCTAACGGGAAGGATTGTGCCTGATATTCATATGATGAAGACATAATCTTTCAATCAGTTTAATTGAAGTCTGGAGCTGGCATGTCAGTTAACTGCTAGTAGTCTGTTGTTATTTATGTATTATTGTCATTTTGTTTATTTTCTTTGGTTACATCTTCTGACATCAGACTCGGACTTCTCTTGAACTGAATTTTAATGTGCGTATTGTTATGCGTTTACTTTTCTACATTGGCTAGAGGTATAGGGGGAGGGTTGAGATCTCATAAACATGTTAAACCCCGCCGCATTTTTGCGCCTGTCCCAAGTCAGGAGCCTCTAGCCTTTGTTAGTCTTGTATTATTTTTAATTTTAGTTTCTTGTGTACAATTTGGAGTTTAGTATGACGTTCATTATCACTGAACTAGTATATATATTTGTTTAGGGGCCAGCTGAAGGACGCCTCCGGGTGCGGGAATTTCTCGCTGCATTGAAGACCTGTTGGTGGCCTTCTGCTGTTGTCTGTTCTGTGGTCGGGTTGTTGTCTCTTTGACACATTCCCCATTTCCATTCTCAATTTTACCTTAGGAGCTTTATCACCAAAAGGAACCTAGAAAAAATAGCCAAATTCAGCCAAGGTCAACTTTGTCTGATGTTTATCATTACTTATGATGATTTCATTTGTCACATCAAATAACTCATGCTGTTTGATGTTAATTATTTGTCCATCTGTTATATAATGGAAATCAATATATTTGACCAGATATTTATTCAAAATGTTGAAGTTTATACCAGTAAGGAGTAAGGAGTACATAAGACAGACATTGAAATTTGCTTATGCATATAATGAAGGGGATAATTATTTATTGAACACAATGAGAATTAAGTAAACAAATTACAGTGTATTCTGTATGATAAATTTGTTATATAAGTAAAACATCCCCATGGTTGACTGGGGTATTGAAATATGGTCACCTGTCAGGACTTCTCCCATTTGGCAGTAAAAAAAACATGCTAAAGCAAGGTGTCTGTTTGGCTGTACCAGATGTACAGTAAGACCTAGTTTGAATGGGAATGTAAAATCAGATACCTTGTAAAGGGAGAGAACCACATTATCTTCATGTTAAAGTACCCTTACATGTAACAACTCATTGAGGGATCAATAGGAGGCCTGCATGTAACTTTTATTGTTGCAAAGCAAAATGTCTGCCCCCATCTAACATCACCTATTTTCCAGTTGCAATCTAAACTTTCTGCCCTTCATCTCAGTCTACCTTTTGTCCATAACTTACCAATTAGATTTATAGTTAATTTGTTCTCATCCTGAATATGTATGAACTAATATCACAACAACAATCATTATAAACAAAGCATAAGCAAAAAAATCTCAAACAAATTTCTTTTTACTTTGGAAAGTTGAACGAACATTTGCAGACTTTTCACCCATATATCATCCAATGCCTGATTCCATAGTTGGAATGATACTATTAAAAAAATGAATAAAGCATGATAGACATTTCTGCTTATATCAGTTTGTTAATCCTGAACTCCTTGAAACCAGCTGTACAGAATTCCACTAAACTTGCATTGATTGTTCTACAGAACATGAAGTTGTGCACCAGCTATTTTGATATATTTTTTTTATCAATATTAAAATAAGAAGATGTGGTATGATTGCCAATGAGACAACTCTCCACCAGAGACCAAATGATGTAGAAGTTGACAACTATAGGTCACTGTACGACCTTTTACAATGAGCAAAACTCATACTGCATAGCAAGCCATATCAGGGAACCCCCATTCTTATTATACTTAATGGTGGCCATTTCTGTATCAGTAGGTGACACTCGTCTTATTTGGAAGATTTGTACACATTGATGTACCATGGACACTCAGTATAAATGACTACTTTGATATTGTAGGACTGTGCATAAACATGTGTTAAGCCTATGAAATATATTGAATAAGCACAATGATTTATGAAAGTATTTGTGTGGTTTTATGAGGATGTGACTTTATATTTTGGTCAGTTATTGCTAAGGTAGTCAACAAAATAAGTAAGGACTTACTGGGTACATATGGTAACATTTATCAGTAAGTATTTGGTACACATTAATTCAAAGGAGGAATAGTACTAGTGCTATGTAATACAACTGTTACATAGTATTGCTTGATAACAATGAGATAAAGATAATGAATGGCTATTTATATGGTAATTTAGTTTTCTTGTCTTATTACTGAGTCACAAGCTTCCCTTTAATGATTTTTATTGGGTTTCTAATGTCTGTTTAACTTTATATTTGTATGAGATCTGGGTACATCCACAAAACTGTTTAATTTTCTGAATTGATGTTTCTCAGAAGTTAAGTCATTTATTAGTGTTTTCTGAATCTCATGACCTGCTGCAAAAACTTTTGCAGAGTTGTACGGTATGTAAAGGCCATGTGAGATAATCAAACCATTTTAAAATTCAAACAGAAAAAAATGTTGTTAAGAAGACAAGATAGATGTGCAGCTTACAAAATAATAAAAAAAAACCACAAAGCAGAGAGCTAGTTCTATTAATATGATTTATAATGATTCAATTATTGCACACCTTACATTCCAGGTAACACCCACCACCAACAAAATAAATGTCATAAATTCAGATGAACTGCACTTAGTGTTAGTGATACACATTGTGCTTAAACTTTTAATTTTTAAATGGGGTGAATATTGAAACCCTATGATTGGTCTATACAGAAACACGTCTATAGATATGATTAAATGAATGGAGTGAAAACCGCAACAAAAGTTGATACAAATGCTATGATCTCATAATTGTAAATGAAAGGATTATGAACATCACAGGGTATTTGTACTTGTCTTAGGGCATAGTCTTCCTCATGAAGATTAAATCAAAGGCTAAAAAGCCAGATTAAGCTGCTAGGCGTTTTATAGCTTACTATACGTTATAGGTTTTGCTCATTGTTGAAGGCTGTACAGTGCCCTATAGTTGTCTAAATTCTTGTCCTTTGCTCTCTGGTGGATAGCTGTCTCATTGGCAGTCATACCTCATCTCCTTATTGTTATAAAAGGTATTTCTGACCATTAGAGTACATTCTGTAAGTTATCAATTGAAGAAAAATTGTACAAAACAATATAACATGACTTCAACAGAACTCTATCACTGTCTTGTTTAATATTAAAAATTATAAAGATTTAGCTGGATGAAATGGAAACTGCCAACAAGCTCTTCTATCGCAAGGCAAATCTTGCACCAAAGTTCAGAATCCTTTTTGTGATTTTTTTTTTTACCATCAACACCTCACCAGGGGCCTCTATTATAAGGTCACATTTACTCTGTTGATAGGATGGGGATCAAAGAGGTGGATTACTGTTGCAAAAAATATTGTTATGATTAACATGGCTGTTGAACTCAAAACTTTTAAATGCCTATTTGGTCATTAAAAGTTATGTAGTATAAAGTTTGTAGATATACAAATGTATCTAAAATTTTGTGTAAAGTTGCTGATTTATGCATGTATGTACAGGTGTGATGACAAAAAGTATTCTACAATAAAAACATTTTGTATTTATTCAAAGGTGAAAACTTTAATATTGTCATCATTCCTTCTTGAAAATTAAATGAAAAATCTGCTGTTTTTTAAATAGAGACATTTTTAGCTACACTTGAAAGAAAATATAACTTTAAGTAATTTATATATCAATACACATTCAAAAAACTTATTTTGTTACAGGTTCGAGATTTTAATGGATTTCAGTATATAATGGAAGAGGCCATCACAGGAGATTTTGGTCTGATCAAAGCATGGAAAGCTGATAAGGCAGGGAATCTAACTTTCAGGTGTCTATTCAGTTGTCAAAGTTCTAAATTAATCTTCATATACAGTTATTTATATTAACCAAGTTTCCGTTATTGCAGAAAATATTGAACATTTCTGATACTTCACTTTTGAGTTATTCAGTTTTATATATTAATATAATTTATATCACAGTCTGTCATTAAGTAAATAATCCACATATATAACATGGTAATTGTTGTTTTTATTGAAACACCTGTAATATATTCTTTGAAAGGTAGTTAATCAGTTTTTGTGAATAAGAAATTGATTAAATGTTAACAATATCAACTTTAATCAAAATACAAAAAATGAACAGGTTCTTGGTTCTTTAAATATCTTTTAGGCATATACTCAAACCTGTTAAACTAAAAAAATAGTAAAAGAAGATGAAAGAAAAATAAGCTAATTCAGCTTTGACTTGTGGTGGCTTCTTTTCAGTTTTTAAGAATTATAAAAATTTCGTAAAAAGGATTTTTTCCCCTAACGATGACTTAAACCATGTTTTTTTAAATAACCAAATCAAAAAGATCATCTCCCTAGTACCAGGTAAATTATTATATAAATAAATAGTATTAGCATCATTTCAAAGTCTGTCGTCAATAATCAGAAATCAAAAATGACTGGAACATATTATGAGTTATATGGTTTGCTACTGACCCCCTACGGATCCATAGAGGGTTAGTAAAATCCATAGGGGGTGAGGCCGAAGGCAGAATCTCCTATGGATTTTACTAACCCTCTATGGATCCGTACGGGATCAGCAGTGAACCATATAACGGATTTATCACACACTGGACTTTTCCGGCCATGTTTTGCTTCAAATTAAACAATGAAATACAATAACATTTATAGATGACATCACTAGTAATAGTAGACGTGACATCATGAAACCCATAGTAAATCTACTGACCCCATACAGATCCATAGGGGTCACCAATCAAAACGTCACTATTAACTGAGGAGGTGCATAAAATCTCGTGCAAATTACAAGTCATAGTTCAGTTTGTTCTATCAAACAAATAAACATTCCAATTTTATACAACTGTTGCAGACTGGATTTATTGTGGTATAATATTGTTGTCCATCAACCCCTCCTCTGTCATTGTAAGCTAGAGAATGCTTTGATCTAATTTTATGAAACTTGTATGAAATCTTTATCATATCTGGCGCATTGGGCACAGCTGTTTACCTGTTGTTGATTTTATGTTTTCCATGTATTACTTTAATATATATCTGAAAAAAGAATTTAAAGTAAGATGCATTTTTTTTAGGAAAACAGCAAGAAATTTTAATCCTCCAATGTGTAAGGCAGCTAAGATAACAATAGCAGAGGTAGAGGAGATTGTCCCATGTGGTGCTATAGCTCCAGAAGATGTCCATGTACCACATGCCTTTGTACAAAGAGTCATCAAAGGGCCAAAATATGAGAAAAGAATAGAGGTAGATAATTTGAATCATCATATTCAAATGTTTGGGTTTAAGTTTTGGTAAATCCAGAAAATCAATTCCAACACGCCAAATTTATAAAGGATCGTTTTCATTTCCTTATGCAACAAAATTAAGAAAATTTAGTTGCATTCAAATGTAATTCTTGATGGTAGAGATGTGTTGAGCTAATTCCAACATGTACATTTATTATCAAAATTAATGCACCAAATTAACATATAAAGCAAAATATCCAATTACATTAATTGGAAGAGATGATGAGGGAAATTTTGATCTCCCTAGGAGAAGACATGTCTTTTTGTTAAGGGAATGTCACCCCTAATAAGGAGAGATCAACAGATATGGGGCAATATGCGCAATTGTTTCTCCATAGGCGGTAATGGTAACCTTTTCTTCTGTAGCTCAGTCCATATCGTAAACTTGGATATGTATGATGGCTCGTTTCAAAGCTGAGACATTTTTCACATATGTGGTTAAATTTTCGGGGTACGAAGTGTGATTCATTTTTCCGTAAATTAGCATACCCCGAAAATCTTTTCGTGATGCGGCTGTTCATGGTAAAAAGTCCCTTTTTTCACACAATAATTTCTTTGAAAATTTAATACTTTGAATACACATAGTTTTTACACATTTATTCTATGGTCCTATACTTTCCAGATCAACACAAATGGTTAAGCTCAGTCACTTGTTAAAAATAGAAACATGTCCAATATCACTACACAGAGATCTTTTGTTTACACACAACTTTTGTGTTCCTCAATTGGAAGCGCATTAGGGATATTAACCCATATGACCGGTTACGCAACAGATTTTTTACACAATAAGATAAATTTTATTTCCAATAGAGGACCCATTATGGGCATAATCAGTATAGTGATTTTTTTTTTTATATTAAACAATTGCAATACAGACAATACACAAGAAAAACAACTCAAACATGATATATAAATTGAGTTAATAATATATATATGATCTAACTACATTCTAATAACATAGGAAGCAACAAAAAACTGTTTAACAGATGAGTATTCTTATTTTCACTTCAGTTTTACCCACAAAAAGAACAGAAAGTAAATAGACTGAAATTTCTTCAATTATTTTCAGAGATTGAAAATTCGTAAAGAAAAAGGAAGCACCACACATGCTACAGATCCAGCATCACTTATGAGAGAAAGAATAATAAGGAGGGCAGCACTAGAATTCCATGATGGTATCTATGGTATGTTCATTCATGTAACCTTTTTTACAATATTTCTGCAAAGGTGAAAAGATGATCAAAGAATGAAAATAAGAGACATGTATAATTCATGTTGTGGTTCTTTGTATATGTTTGTACGTGAAAAATTCTTGCCGTGTCACTGTTAATGTGTACGTTGTTTTGATGAATGAAAATATGAATGTGTTCATTGTCAGTGGTATACAGTTATTATTCTTATATTCAAACATATAATTAATGTCAGTTTTTCAACTGTTTAATTGGTAGAAATAAACAGTGATTATATATTAGTTAATGTAAATTGTAAACCAATAAATTTTTAAGAGTGATTTATTTATGTGGTTTTCATGAGTAGAAAAATAACATGAATATAAATTGTCACAATTATGTTAAACTTAGATCTTCTATTTCATGAATTAATGTAAACAATTGCAAAAATGAATTGCAGGGAAGTCATTTGAAAAGGCTAAGCACAAAAAAAAAAGGTATAAACAAAAAATATATTGGTTTACCAATAATTTCGACTTAGTTCTGCAGATTAAAGGTTATGTTTCTTTTCTCCACAGCAAACCTTGGTATTGGTATGCCTATGTTAGCCAGTAATTATATAACACCTGGAATGACAGTACATTTACAGAGTGAAAATGGAATTCTGGGGCTGGTAACTAGTTTATTTAAACCAAAAAATAGGAATGCAGTGTATTTATGAGTTTATTAATCTACTGGTACAAAATCTCTTTGCATGGCCTTTTTGGTTTTTATGCATCATCATCTGAGATGAAGACTTCAGTTAAGAGAATTTAACTTTTTTCGAATTATGACCTTTGTGGGATGCAGGGGCGGATCCAGCCATTTTTAAAAGGGAAAGGGGGGGGGGGGGGGGGGGGGGTCAACCATATGTCCCCATTCAAAAGCATTGATCGTAAAAAAAAAGGGGGGGGGGGGTGTTTGTAGGGCAACATCTCAGATGAGATGTAGCCAAGAAACATTCTAGAGTTAATCTGTTTATCAATGTTTTCTACTCAACATCAATGACATAGGCTACTGATGTCACATTCTCTTTCTCTAGACTGTCAAAAACTCGTATCGCTTGAGTAGCATTATATGAAAAAGTATCACAAAATAAAATCAAAGCAAAATTTTAGAAAAAGCGATAATTCCTGTTATCCTTAATTAATTATTCAAGTAAATGTTGTCTTCTTCCCTAGGGTCTATTTCCAAGATAAGGAGATGCTAATCCAGATCTAATTAATGTTATATTTTCTTCCTTAGGGTCCATTTCCAGCACAAGGAGAGGCAGATCCAGACCTTATTAATGCTGGTAAAGAAACAGTAACAAATATTCCTGGTAGTTCTTTCTTTTCCAGTGATGAATCTTTTGCAATGATCAGAGGGTAGGTTATTGTAATGATTTTGTGGCTATACAATTCAGAGCTTTGAAGATGAAGCATTTCAGTTTTTGTTACTCATCTTAAGATTTATGTATTTTATAACAAACACTATTCTTTATTGTCAAAACCAAATTTTGTAAATGTTGCTTAAAATACAAAGACAGAAAGCCAAAGTGCAGAAGAAATGTGGTTAATGAATTCATTTTTAAGGCACTTGTATGATGATATCACATGATCACTAAAGATTCGATACATATGTCCCATGAGTACTTAAGATACAAATATATATAACATGATACATGTACCATAATGTGTCTTATGATTATACTTAAGATACAGTAATATACCATTATGTTGATAGTTAACATTTTAAATACTTCTAGCTGTGACCATTGGCAGACACTTGTTCTAGATGGTTAAAGTATTTGCAAATGACATTGCTGTATAACAAAAATTAAAACTCTTTGTCCTGTACAGTCAATATTGAGAAATTTAGAAAATGGCTGTACTTTACCTTAAGATTTGAGGCACAATTACTATTTTAGGAATGTTAGCCAAGAGAAGTTTATTATTCTTTTGAATTCAATAGAATGGTGTTCTTTATCTTTACAGTGGTCACATTGACTTAACAATATTAGGTGCCATGCAAGTGTCAAAATATGGAGATCTTGCCAATTGGATGATACCGGTAAGTCCTATGCTTCTGTATGATGACGATGTTGATATAAAGTTAATTCATTATACCTGTGCCGAACAGAATGAAAAAATATGGCTAAGAAATGTACATGGGACAATGTATTCCCTTCGAGCCCCAAGCATTAAGTACTTTTACTGGCATTTTGACTTTAATAATAAAAACAAAACAAAGAAAACAATGCTCTGCAGTTTAAGGTGTAAAAGGTGGTAAAGAAATAGTTTAAAAGGTTAAAAAGCAGGTTTGTTAGTTCATAAATGATGTATTGTATTGTGAAAAATCTTTTAAACCCTACACAGAAGACAGACAGATTTTGTGCTTACATTTGGTATATAATTAAATACTGTAAATTGAGAAATGTTTGTGTGCATTTATTATTGGGATTTTTGAGTAATGGATGAAAATGGATGATTATATTAATGTTTGAAGAAATTGTTCCTATAAATAATGTTATCAAAGGTGAAATGGGAGTTTTTATTTATGCAAAACCTAATCCTTCACAATTTTCGCAATAATTAAAACATCTAAAATATTTCTGAATTCACAGTAATTAGTAATCACAAATCACATGAAAATTGTTATGTTTCACATTCTTTTGTAGAATTATTTGTGAATTTTATACATAAATGCCAGATGAGCATTATAGACACTTTCAAGCTTCTAATGTATTGAGACTGTCATTTAAAATTTTCAGGGTAAAATGGTAAAAGGAATGGGAGGAGCTATGGACCTTGTATCAAGTCATCAAACTAAAGTTATAGTCACTATGGAACATGCTGCTAAGGTAAGCAGTTTGTGTGTTTGTTTGTTGGTGTTTAATGCCACTTTCAGCTACTTTTGCTATATCATGGTGGCAAATTTTTATTGATGATGGAAACCAGAATAACCCCAGAGAAACACCAACCTTTGACAGTAAAACTGGAAATTCTTGTCAATTTAGATTTAGTTGAACACACCTTGCTATAAGCAGGGATGGAACTTGTAACTACATTTATGAGTGGTGACATTCTTGATTTGTGTATGTAGTTATAATTAGTATACAGTGATAAAAAGTACATAAATAACATTAATATAAGTATGTATATCATTTTAGAATTGTCTATGCATCTAATACATAACTCATTTGTAACAAAGTTTCTGTGTCATTTGCAACAATTAACACCAATTCTGAAACTATTTAAATTAAGTTTTCCATAGATAGTCTTTAAAAAAAGTATGTCTGGCAGATCCATTATTCATATTTTTCTGACCATTATGTGTATGGAAGCAGTTATGTTTTCTTCTTCAGAAAAAATGCACCATGTCATACTCAAGTTGGTATAAATGCACCTTGTTCAATTACTTTTTGGTAAAAGAAAACAACATCATCAATAGTATCATAGCCTAACATTTCAGCCCAGATGCGGTCATGGACAAAAGTAGTTATGGTTGATTTCTTTGTTTTTTGTTTTAAAATGGTTCAGTGTTAGTTGATAGAACTAAGAGAATAAATGTTATAATTGTTATTTCAGAATGGTGAACATAAGATTCTTGAAGACTGTAGTTTACCATTGACTGGTAAAAACTGTGTCAACACAATCATAACAGAGAAGGTCAGTTTGGATTTACTATATTTTTCTTAATTTTCTAATTTGATCATAAAAAGGTGTGAAACAATACATTTCATTTGCTTGTTATCCATTTTTATCAACTTTGTTTCCAATTTTAGATTTTTTGTGAAAGGAAACAACACCTTTGTAACTTTATAACTGAATGTATTTTCATTTGAAATTTATATCTTTTACCATAAGATTATTGAGTCTTTTCTTCTTTTACATACTAATATTTGGTTCTTACTGATATAAATGACAGAAAAATACAGTTTTGTACAAATGAAATAAAATATGCATATAAATACTATTTAGATTTTGTACAAACCAAACATTACAAGTAAGTAATTAATATATGTAAGTCCACATGATTGAAATATTAACAAATTGTGTTTTATACAAGTGGGGGGGGGGGTCCCTTCCTGTATAAAAGATACACAGGCATGCTGCTGCTATAGCATAAATAAGAAGTCATGATAGCTGGGAAATATTATAATTAGGTTGTGATTTTTTTTATGAAATATATGAATGGATAGGGATTTTCACGGAAATTAATATATGAATGGGGGGAGGGGGTGTTTTTTAAACCCCAATTGGACGTCTGTACCCAAATTTGATTGTTGAGACTCCCTCCCCCTCCCCCCTGTGGTTTTTCATTTTCTTTTTTTCCTTCATATTCAGTGGCATTCAGCTCTTTTATTTAACCACAAATCTTTCAAAATATGAGCAAATTCATACACTTTTCATCGTTTGATTGAGTAACTTTCTTTACTAATTTTTCAATTCCTAAAATATATGTATAATCTAGTTCCATGTTCAAGTGCCTGTTTCATGTGAGGAATCTTACCATTAATGCCTATCTTTTTGTTTTTTTATCATTTGTCATTTAGGGAATTTGGTATTGATGGCAGACGTTGATATTCTCTGTTTAAATTATTCTGAAATTTAGTTGTTTCTACTCAGGGCGATTTGGAAAGACATTTGATATATGGTAAAGTCACTTATTACATGTTCATTTAAGATTTCAAATATCTAATATGGGTAAGAGGGATAAAATTAATGTTGCTTTTCATAAAACAATGTAACAGTTTATGCAGAAAAACATTAATGTCTAATGTGTCACATCAGTGTGAAACTAGCTACGGGAACTTTTACATACAAGAATAAGCTCATTATTTTGAAACAGATTCCATGTTTTGAGGCTTGAAAATTTCTTTGTCCCTATTGGTTGAAAATGAAAGGAGAGTGCATAAAGTGCTGATGAAATTGAAAGAGCATCTAGGTTTTGTCTCACCTCGATGAAGTAAAAAAAGCAAGACTAAGCTATCCTGTTTCCCTTGTGGGCAGTGTCAACAATGTATTAGTTTGTGATTAGGTCAGTTTTATGGGGAATAACTTCTCGTAGGTCAATGATATTTGGTAAGCAGTAGTATAAGCAAATGCACATCTCATTTCCATGGAAATTATTTGGCCCTACCCCTCAGTTATGGTCTATTGATTTATAAAAGTTTGCTTAGTTTACATGTGTTAGTTTGTGATTAGGTCAGTTAATGGGTAACAACTAGTGGTAGTTTAAGGATATTTGGTATGCAGTTGTATTAGTATTGGCACATTTCATTTCCATGGAGATTATAAGGCCCCACCCTCTCAGTCATGGTTTATTGACTTTTAATGTTTTGCATAGTTTACATGTTAAAGTATTGCCAATTTAATTTCAACATTTCCTTTATACTTTCAAAATTACATGAAGGAGAGACATATCTCTGTCTGTCTGTCAACAGTTTATTTATTTATTTTTTTGCCTTTTGTGTTCACTACTAAATGATGTTTAGGCTGAAACGGTCATTTTGATCTTCACACCATCTGAAAAGTCTAACCAATAAATTATTTAGTCATGTTCAGACTATTCACTCTTCAGTATGTTGTACATGTAAATAACAACTACTAAACAGTCTTAATATTCACTGAACAGATCTTATTTGACGAAAAGCGAATTGTCTGAACAGTACTAAATTTACCACAGTGGATAAAATTAACCGATAGACTGAAAATGACTTACCGGTAATAATTTATTGTTCAGTCTTTTAAGAGCTATTCAGATCAAAATGACCGTTTCAGATCAAAACTGGTTTACTAGTGGTTACCATTAAATGTGCTGTAATTTTTAGGGTGTGTTTGATGTATCACCTGACCAAGGATTGATATTAATAGAAATAGCTGATGGTTTATCTGTTGAGGATATAAAACAGTGTACAGGATGTTCATTTCAGGTAAGTACCTATAAGTATGGACAGTCTTATATGGCAGTGGACGATGTTTCTGATAATATGTACAAGATGAACACTTTTGTAGCGTATAACTACAACTGGCCAAAGTTAAATTATTTAAATAAAAATAGTCTAGATCTGTTTGTGGCGTTGTTGATTTTTTTTTATTTTGTACATAAAATAAAATGTAAACTTGGTGTATTCTGTTAAAAGCGATTTAAATCAATCATGTTTCTTTCTAAAGATTGATCAGTTTATTAAGTGTCAACATACAAAATTAAAAGGTAGATTTATTTTAATTTTGAAATAACATCACAGATAAATATGTTTAAACATACATATACATGTGTCTTTGACAATGTAAGGCAATACTTTGAAATATTAAAAAGAAATATTTTGGAGAAAAATGTGAACTTGGGACGTTCCATTCATTAACATGAACTTTTTTGTGAATAAAATGGAATTTCTAAGGAAGTATAATTTAAAAGTAAAAAAATAATGGTTTTATTCAGACAGTGATTTTGACTGCAGAAAAAGTAATGTTGCATTTTAAATGCTATTTTGTTATTCACTACGTGCATGTGCACAGTTTTGGACATAACTAGCATGTTCTTAAAATAATTGTATATTATTATACTTTTAGGTTGCATCAGATTTAAAACCAATGGGACAGATTGATGATCCACATGCATAACATATGATATTGTTATCATTGTTTTGTTAGAGGTGCTACCTTAGAAGAATTCTTCATTATTAAGAAGTGCTATGTTGAAATAAAAACATATACAATACTATTATAAAGTGTGGAATGAAATGTTCATAATGGTTTAAATCATGGTAAATGGTCCTGTCTGCATTTTATATCATAGGAGTTTAACTAAACTAAAATTACAGTTTTCTGTGAACTGTATGTACTGTATATTATGCAGCTTTCATTGGAAAATAAGAAGTACACAATTTGGGTGTTTCCTTTTTAATGTGTTGTGGTTGACATGACGAGCATTTTAAAGCAGATGGATTTAACATTAAATGATGCTGAGCATTTTTTCATGTTTATGTTATTTGTATGGTGAGGGATAAGATACATTTTTAGCTCACTGGGGCCCAAAGGGCCCCATGTGAGCTTATGCCATCACTTGGCGTCCGTCGTCTGTCGTTGTCGTCGTCGTAAACTATTTAAAAAATCTTCTCCTCTGAAACTACTGGGCCAAATACCTTCAAACTTTAACTAAATGTTCCTTAGGGTATCTAGTTTATAAATTGTATCCGAAGTTTTGATCCATCGACAAACATGGCCACCATGGCTAAAAATAGAACATAGGGGTCAAATGCAGTTTTTGGCTTATATCTCAAAAACTAAAGCTTTTAGAGCAAATCTGACACGGGGTAAAATTATTCAATTGGTCAAGATCTATCAGTTCTGAAATTTTCAGACGAATCGAACAATCCATTGTTGGGTTGCTGCCACCGAATTGGTAGTTTTAACAAAATTTTGCAGTTTTTTTTGTTATTATTTTGAATATTATTATAGATATATATAAACTGTAAGCAGCAATAATGTTCAGCAAAGTAAGATCTACAAAAAAGTTCAAATGACCATAATTGTCAATTGACCCCTTAAGGAGTTATTGCCCTTTAAAGACAATTTTACACAATTTGTTCATCAAGTTTGCTAACATTTAAAAATCTTCTCTTCTGAAACTACTGGGCCAATTACCTTCAAACTTTAACTAAATGTTACTTAGGGTATCTTGTTTATAAATTGTATCCGAAGTTTGTATCCATTGACGAACATGGCCGCCATGGCTAAAAATAGAACATAAGGGTCAAATGCAGTTTTTGGCTTATATCTCAAAAACTAAATCTTTTAGAGCAAATGTGACATGGGGTAAAATTGTTAAATTGGTCAAGATCTGTCGGCCCTGAAATTATCAGACGAATCGAACAACTCATTGTTGGGTTGCTGCCACCGAATTGGTAGTTTTAACAAAATTTTGTAGTTTTTTGTTATTATTTTGAATATTATTATAGATATATATAAACTGTAAGCAGCAATAATGTTCAGCAAAGTAAGATCTACAAAAAAGTTAATATTACCAAAATTGTCAATTGACCCCTTAAGGAGTTATTGCCCTTTAAAGACAATTTTACACAATTTGTTCATCAAGTTTGCTAACATCTAAAAATCTTTTCCTCTGAAATACAGGTGAGCGATTCAGGCTCTTGAGAGCCACTTGTTAAGACATCAATTACTTTGTCATATTAGTGCTATGTTTTTGCTTTAATCTGCATATACATGTTCATGAATAGATCTTTTATATAAGGACTGTTCCATAAAAAACATGCATCGAACCCAGGGAAGTCACTTTAAAATCTCAACTATGGGTGGGTGTCAAGTACAGTGAAATTCTAAATTTACCTATACAGGTGTTTCCTTGTTTTTAAAAGTGCCTTCTCTTAGTACCATGTATGTTTAATTGGAACAGCTCTAGATTCTTTGAAGGAGGTTAGTGTGAGTAAATTTTTAATGATTGTAATTTTTAAGACTATGAGTGTGGAAAAGTACCATTTCGGCAGTGAATAGATTAGTCCATATTAGTCTTTATATTGTGAGGGAATTTTATTTTCTCCCTTGAACAAAAGGTATATTTATTTTCTCTCTTGAACAAAAAATATTTTTATATTCTCCCTTGAACAAAATAGATTCTATCACTGTTCAAAACATTTTATAATATGAATTCCAATCATTCCAAACCAAAAGCAGTCAACAATGTTGTTACATCATTGTATTTACAATGGGTTTGGGATGGTATTAATCCATACAGAATTCAAGAAAATGCTATTTATAAATTAACATTACCAAGAGTTTTTTTATTTTGTTCTTCATTTAATAACAGACTTTATTTTTGCCTTTTTTTGAATTGATAAAAAAATAATTTTGCTTGATTAAAATCCAACATTTCCATTTTGTAAGATATGAATTGTTAAAAGTCTTTGAATTCAAATGAAAATTTTAATAGGACTTCTTTGATAGAGTATGCCCTTTTATTTTTTTTGCAAAGAACTAAGGATACATGTATTCATAAACTATGCGATATTTAGTGTAACACCTACCTCTTTTGGGCATTGTATGATTTAATATATACATTTTATATGTCTAATTTCAAACATAAGTAACTGAAAGGATTTGTTGTATCTTTATGTTTTAACATGATCCATCAGTAAGCATGGAAAAAATATCATATTTTAAGTTTTTTCCATCGTGGTTTATCATTGATGATGTATTGGAAGACTAAGATTTGATCTGATCTGATATTGGAGATATTCATTCAACAGTCAAATTCCCACAGTCCATTCCAGGAAATTATTTTCAATCTATATACTACATAAAAACCACCAATAATTCATACCTTTGCCAAATCATGCAACAATGAATACTAAATCTGTACTTTTGAACTAGTCATTTTATTTCAGATATGTTTAACTAGAAAATATAAACCTCATTATAATCAGAAATGCATTTATTCATGTAAAAAAAAGAGGATTTTCTCGCTGTGTTGAAGACCCATTGGTGGCCTTGGGCTGTTTTCTGCTCTTTGGTTGGGTTGTCGTCTCTTTGACACATTCCCCATTTCCATTCTCAATTTTACTATGAAAGTTCTGCTTATAAAGATTTTGTCTACACTATAAAGCATGTAGTACATTTTGTAAATAATGAATTTAAGTGGAGTTTAAAAAATCATGTTGACAAATTTTTTAGCATAAAATAATCAGCTGAAAATGTAAAAAAACTGTGATATTGATATCTGATGATGACAGCTAATAAAAGGTGTCTTTGTTTTATTTTTAGTTATTTATGGAATGTTTTCATTGCCTTTATACCATTGTACCTAAAATTATATTTTAAAGATTTTTTAGGTTAATCCTTTAAATGTGTAAATGCATAAACCAACCATTCTGAGACACAATTTACCCTTTAAAATAACCTGATCTATGATACCAAAGTTAATTATTTGGTAAGACAGATGCGCATTTCATCACATCAGATTCATCAGTGGTGTTTGAATCAAAACATGTAAAAGGTCAAATCAAAAGACTGTATTTGATAAAAGATGTTAGTATTGGCCATAAGTTTTAGTATGAAAAACAGAGGTGTTGGGTATATTTTAATCAGACAACAACCCAACAATATAAAAACCAAAAAAAATTAAAAGGTCAGCATTCAATATTCAACAAAAGACAAGTGTCTAGAGTTTAGAAAAGTTATCAATTTATTTATGAGTTTTTATAAGCCCTGCATTATAATTTTTACAATATGACAATTTTCTTTGGCCCTAGCTTATAAATATAAGAGATAGACAGTTTTCTTTGGCCTTAACTAATCTGTGTAACAGTTGGACAGTTACCTTTTGCACTACATCATCTATGTAACAGGATCTATAGTTTTCTTTGGTCAACCTAATCTATGTTACTGTAGACAGTTTGTTTTGGCCCTAGTTAATAAAAAAGAATACTTTATAGATTTCATACAATCCTATGCCTTTTTCTGGATTAACCTTCACCTTACACCTAATCTATGTAATATGTGAATAGATTTTAGTTGAACCTATCAATTAATGTAACAGTTAGATATTTTTTTGGCCTTCATAATTTATTTAACAATTGAATATTTTTCGTATACCCTTCATAATCTATATAACAGGTTGATAGTTTTCTTTGGCCTTACGCAAACAATGTTACAGGTGGATCGTTTTATATATGTAACAAAACATATTACTTTACCTTACCTAATCTACGGACACATTATGTTGCCTTACCTAATCTACGGAACAGGACATGTTATTTTGCCTTACTTAATCTATTAAACAGATTTTATTTGGTCCAACCTTTTCTTTATAACACAATTTTCTATGCTTTGTAGCATGTATACAATTTTCTTTGTTTTTTTTCCTTTGATCACATGCAGAGCAGGATCTGTTAACCCTTCTGGAGCACCTGAGATCACCACTGGTTTTGGTGGAGTGTTTAGTTGTCTTTGTTAGTTTAAAACAGCTGTTTGCTTTTTCTTCGACTTATGAGTTTGTATGTCCCTTTTTAGCTCACCGGGCCCAAAGGGCCCCATGTGAGCTTATGCCATCACTTGGCGTCCGTCGTCGTCCGTCGTCTGTCGTCGTCTGTTGTCGTCTGTCGTCGTCGTAAACTATTTCAAAAATCTTCTTCTCTGAAACTACTGGGCCAAATACCTTCAAACTTTAACTAAATGTTCCTTAGGGTATCTAGTTTATAAATTGTATCCGAAGTTTTGTTCCATCGACAAACATGGCCGCCATGGCTAAAAATAGAACATAGGGGTCAAATGCATTTTTGGCTTATATCTCCAAAACTAAAGCTTTAAGAGCAAATCTGACATGGGCAAAAATGTTCAATTGGTCAAGATCTATCATCCCTGAAATTTTCAGACAAATCGAACAACCCATTGTTGGGTTGCTTCCACTAAATTGGTAGTTTTGAGGAAATTTTGCAGTTTTTTGTTATTATCTTGAATATTATTATAGATAGATATAAACTGTAAACAGCAATAATGTTCAGCAAAGTAAGATCTACAGAAAAGTTAAATGACCAAATTTGTCAATTGACCCCTTAACGAGTTATTGACCTTTAAAGACAATTTTACGCAATGTGTTCATCAAGTTTGCTAACATTTAAAAATCTTCTCTTCTGAAACTATTGTGCTTAATACTTCTTAACTTTGAATGAATGTTCCTTTAGGAGTCTAGTTTATGAATTGTATCCGAAATTTTGATCCATCAACAAACATGGCCGCTATGGCTAAAAATAGAAGATAGGGGTGAAATGCAGTTTTTGGCTTATATCTCAGAAACTAAAGCATTTAGAGCAAATCTGACATGGGGTAAACATTTTCAAAAGGTCAAGATCTAGCAGCCTTGAAATTTTCAGACACACTGAACAACCCATTGTTGGGTTGCTGCCACTAAATTGGTTGTTTTAAGGAAATTTTGCAGTTTTTGGTTATTATCTTGAATATTATTGAAGATAAAGATAAACTGTAAACAGCAAAAATGTTCAGCAAAGTAAGATCTACAAAAAAGTTTAATATGACAAAAATTGTCAACTGACCCCTTAAGGAGTTATTGCCCTTTAAGGGCAATTTTACACAAGTTGTTTTATGTTTTTTAACTTTAAAAATCTTCTCAAATGAATCTAGTATAAATTTTGTATTTCATTTCCTTGTATGTCAAGAAACATAGACACTATGGCTAAAATGGAACATATGGGTAAAAAGCAAAAATAATCATTGATGAAAGATTTAAGCAAAAAAAAAAACAGGTGAGCGATTCAGGCTCTTGAGAGCCTCCTGTTTATCTTCTGTCGTTTTCTTTGTAATAGGGACAACATTTGATGTGTCATTACATAATCTATGTACCATGGACACTTTTTTTGCCGAACATTATCTTTGCTACATATAGACAGTTTTCATTTGTCCTACCTAATCTTTGATACAGGAGTACAGTTTTTTGCCTTACCCTATCAATGCAACAGGTTAAATTTATTTTCTTCCTACCTAGTCTTTGTTAAAGGTAGGCACTTATTTTGGCCCTGGCAAATCTTTACAGGTAGACCGTTTTCCTTTTGACCTACTTAAACTGTGCAACAGCAAGACCATTTTATTTTGCCCCACCTCAACAAACGATGACACACAAAGACACTATCTTTCGCCTTTCCTAATCTGTGTTACAGATAACCAGTTTTCTTTGCCCATGCATAATCTATGTAACTGATAGACAGTGAGTTTTCTTTTGTCTATTTTATCTTTGTTACAAGAAGACAATTTATTAGGCCCTACATAATCTATGTTACAGATAGCCAGTTTTCTCTGTCCTTACTTAATCAAAGTTGACAATTTTAAAATGTGGGTCTTTTTTATGGACAACACTTTTGTTGAATTTCAGTGGATTGATATTTCAGCAGACATTCCGTATTCCAATGGGTACTGATTGTGCAACTCTACTGACTGAACAGTTTTGTACTCAAATGAAGCAGATTTCATAAAGAACCTTCTCAAAGACTAAAAAAATCATCTTGCACTTTCAGATATTGATGTTCTGTCACTTAACAACCCACATTTTAATGACCGATTACATCTTATATATCCTAGTGAACTTGAGATTAAGGATTCTAAAGTAGGAGGTCGGCTTGATATCCTGATCTTTTCGTGGATAATGACACAGATTGGCGACTTCAAATTAGTATCTATGACAAACGTGATGGTTTCAACTTTCCAATTGTTAATTTCCCATTACTCTCAGCAGTAACATAACCCTCCGGCCCATTGTATGGCGTTTTCATATATCAGTAAACGTTACGTTTGTGCATGTTCACACTATTCCGACTTCATCAACAGGGATGTGATCCTAACATAAGAGAACGCTCCAACAGAGGTACGAACGAGGAAGAACGACTAAAATCGGTACTGCATAATTTCTACGGCCACAATTACGAAATAGCTAACTGATACTCTGTGTCGAGGTCTTAACTTACCAGCGACATCTTTTGCAGTCTTAGATCTTTAGATACCAGCATAGTTATCCTATCTGTAATTTTACCGATTGTGACCTACTTGCGATTTGGAAATTTTGACTGGATGAGAAATTGCATGGCAGGTGATGCATACATATCAGGAGACGCTAACTCTGTCTATGCACCCGGTCTCGCTCATTTGGAGTTGATGCTATTCTCTCAGTTTTAATTTATTACCTTGATTTATCTCCTAATCAATTTACAAGATTTGAACATCGGTAAACTACCTTGACTTTATAACAGTCAGACAGTTTACTTTAGCCCTACCTAACCTATGTAAAAGGTAGACAGACAGTTTCTGCCTATGATCATACCTAAGGTATATAAATATATGTCTGAGGTAGACAGTTTTCGTTAACCCTTCTTAATCCATGTAACAAAATACTTTCGTATCGAAAGAATTAAAATTATTTGCGCTTATTTTTAGAATGACAATGAAACGGTTACAACATAACAATGACTTTGTCAGATGACCGAGTTTTTAATGAAATTGCTACAAAGATCAGCCAAGTTTAAATTCTTCACTGTTTTATCAAAATTACATATGATAGAAGTATGATTTGTTCCTGGAAAGATCACGTGATCAGACATCCCTTCATTTAACTGGTTACTTTGCCTGTTGAAATCAACTGCTCCATCTTTAATGAGATTGATGTCTCTCTCTGCTGTCACAATCAAGAATGGCGGTATGTATTCGGTATTCTCTATCAAACTTTGAGATGGACATCGTTTCAACCATCCATCTGGTTTATTTCCAAAAGTTGGATGGAGGTAGAGTGGTCTTGTAAACGTTGTATTCATGAGACTGATCTGTAGAACTGCTGAAATAGTGATAACTCCCTTCAAAAATAACAATCATCTGATATTAGTGGTTAACCGAGTTTTGTTTTTGATAAATCAACTGCAAGATTGACGAAGTTTAAAAAATAGAGATTCTATGACCATAATTATCCCGACATCAATGTTGTGTTTAGGGAATGATCCTAATTGTGTGTTCATTTAAAGAATATCCAAAGCCCAGGCTTATACCTATACCTTTTTTAAATCAAAGCCAGAACTAGCATATTTTCAGTGGACACAAAACATAAGGTAAGATAAATTTTTATTTATCTTCCAATTGCACAGGAGTTCTTTATCTGTGTTTGGCTTCTCTCCTGTGTTAATACATTATTCTTTATGTTTGATACTTTTAAGTTATTTTCGATCATCACTGCTGAGAAATCTTTTTTTGTAAGCACATCTATAACTGCTGGTGGGCCAATGTAACTAGAAGCTGACTAAAACTTTCCACAGGTATAAGAAAACTGAATAATTGATGCTATTACTATGTAAAAATAAAAACACTGATTAAAATAAAGTTCTCTAAAACTGACAACATGATGCTTGATTTTTTTATATGAAAATTTATTTTTTTAGGTGTAAATGATTTGTTTTTCAGCTGCAGACGATTGCCATGCATATGGAAAGCAATTGTGTTCCTCTTCTTGTCGACTTTCTTTTTTAGTAATATATATGTCATACAGGAGATTCTCAAAAAGATTGAAAAGAAGCTTCTTAAACTACAATTTCGCTATATAGATGATGTCCTCTCAATGAATAACACAATTTGGGGACTATGTTGATTCATCTATCCAATTCAATTTGAAATATATGTATACCACAGATGCACTTGAGTATGTTCCATATCTTTACTAACATTTCGAAACTGCCAATGAGAGCCGGAAGAAAATGAAACTCTACGACAAATGAGATGATTTTAAGTTCCCTAATGTGAATTATCGATATCTTTGTGTGTAGCTACATTCCAGCAGCGCCGGCATATGGAGTATATCTCTCTCATTTGATACGACATCCAAAGGCATTAGTTTCATGCATGGCTTCATATGTTGCGGATTGCTGCTAACAAGACAGCTATGGAACCAAAGGTTCCAAATAGTGACACCATAATAATTCAGTTGACCGTTATGGAATTTTTTTTTCACAGATGACCATGTTCTTCAACTCGTAGTTACAATTCTGTCCTCTTTTCTTCGATTCTGACATCACTGGATACGGCTTATCACCGGATTTGTACTTGTTTTGAGGAACACGACGTGTGCTACTAATGGACCAGGAACTGATTACCTTTCCGGAGCACCCAAAATCACCCTAGCTTTTGGTGGATTTCATGTTCAATTGTTAGTATGTAGTAATTGTGGACTGTTGTTTATCTTATGTTACTTTTTTAGCAAGGTTATTGTGTTTTCTTCAACGTAATTTGTATGTTCCACCCTTTTGGAATTGTCCCCTTCTAGTTTGACCCTCAATGTCAATTTCTGTATGTTATTCAAGCTATGAAGCATATTTAAATGTGTCTGTTGTATTCTTTAGTTTAATTTTAATCATCATAGTCACCGAACTTATAATTATTCAGTGACTGGACATCATCTATATATCTGAACAAGGGGTTAAAGGTTATTTCCAACTTCTATTAAATTCTCAAGAAGTTCCTGCATAGAGACTACATCAAAAGAAATGAAATCGGAACAAGTCGGTAGGAAGTCGATCATAGTTGATTTCTATAGGAATGTAGATTAGTTTTTGAAAAACACGTCCTCCAGACGTAAAACGTAAGTTGTCAATGAAAATATCAAAGATCTTGAGGATGTCAGTTTCACAGGACTTGCTGTTTGAATCAGACAGATATTTTCGTATGATTTAACCCTTCCTTTAAGATATTTGTATATGCATTTGAGAGGGTTGTGTTGCTCAGTCTTTTGATTAGTTACCTGTGTATTTTTTGTGGAAAGTGTTTTGTTATTGTTTTGTTTTCTTATGCTGATGTCTTTTACGACTTGCTTTTTTATTTCCTCTAGTATCTTCTCATTTAAATATAATGAGAAATATGTAGCTAAAGCTATTGCTTATTTCCAGGAGTAGGTTTTTTGGTCGCGTGAACATCCAATCTGTATCCTATATTAAAAAAATAGTTGTTTTGGGGATATCACCCACTAAATTCATTACCGTTAGCAGTATCAAAAATGCTTAATCCTAAATACCTTGATGTCAGCTTTTGAAATGCCCTGCTTTATAAAGTTATAGTCATGGAGAGCCGCAATAGAGCATAGATGACCTCCGGCAGAATGACCCATCAGGAACATGTCTGTAGGGTTAAATTTTCTCGTCTGATTACCAATGTTCTGAATTTTCTTTATACATTTAACCACAGCTTCAACTTGTTGATCAAGATTAAGGTGCTGAACTTGAAGATTCGTGTTTAATAAAATAACTTGACCAATTAAGAATGTAACTACAGTCGCAAAATTGAGAAAATACTCTTTTTGCCCTGATAACGTAAAAACTATTAACACTGTCCAAATAAGAACAACTTGGAACCGGGATAGTTTATGATATCTATATTGGACGCTAATAATTGTCAATATAAACATATTCGTTACAAATGTAACCGCTAAAACTATAGTACTTGGTTGTATCGGTCCAGCGACGAATTTCCATGATAAAATACTTCCAATGGGCCATACAATAGCAGCCAAGATTCCGAATAAAGCGACTAATACTGCTAAAGAAGAAATGTATGAAGTAGTTAGTTCAAACAGTAACCAAGCTGTTGACAATTTAGTCAATGGATAAGACATAACAGCACAGGCAATTCCTCGACGTGCTAAAGCCTTTCCAACATTTCCATATAGTCCAAAGATGCCATAAATAATGGCAGCCAGTAAGTTTATATCACGACTCAGATAATACTTCCATGCAGCTTTGTCACCACGTCTCCATCCACCTCCATGAACAAACAGCACCACAGGAACCTCTTGATGTTCTCCGCTGATTTCTGGGGTATATAGGTCAACTACAGATTTTCTTTCATCATTGAAATGACAGTCCCGTCTTTCCTTATCATATAGAATATCGTACTCCACTGAATAATCACATACACTAACGTCCATTGCTTTACATACTATAGTAAATAAACTATATGAACTATTTAAAAATCTGTCAAAAAAAGAATGTATCAGGTAAACATGAAGACACGTGGTTATAAGTGTATATATTATTATGCCACGGGACAGTCCAGAATGACACATGTGACGTATCATTAAACAAATAAAAGTCACAGTTTTCTATGATCTAGAAAACATTTCTAGAGCAGAGGTTAAAATTTAGATCAAAGATAATTTTATTTATATCTAATTTATTGATTGAGCAAAAAATCTCGTATTTGAAATTTATAAAGAATTTTATTTTATGCAAAAAGTAGCTATCTATTTTTAAAATATGAACCCTTCAATCTTCTTACAATTTTGTTGTTTTCCCAATATATATCCGAAACCAGTCATATAAAATTTAGTCAGATTTATTTTTAGAAGGAAGTATAATATATATATATATATATAGCTTCTGAAATAATAACAACATGGAAGATATTACCGATGAGTATGTTGTAAACGATTTCCATAAACATCAAATACAACAGGCGATGGACGAACTGCATCGTATAAAAGTAACTGGAAGCATGAAGTTTTGCCAAGCAAGGAAAGCCATATTTAAACAGAAAGAATCGTTTAAGAGAAAGATAGACGAATACGTAGATGAACTTACCAATGTTTTAAATGTCAAATGGACAAATTTCCAAGCTGAATTGTCTGAAAAGATGGAGAAGCTCAGAGACGATAGTAAACATAATTGTAAAGAAGGAGCAGCATTCTTTCAACAACATGAGGAACTAAATTCATCTTTGAACGAACTAGAAAAATTAAATCTGGATCATATTTGTGTTCCGAAGTTTACCCCTGGTAAGGAAAACAAAGACAATTTTGGAATCATAGAAGACAAGTATATTCATTACGAAGATAAATATAGAACTAAATTTAAAATACGAAGGCATTACAACACAGGCCTGTCATATATTAACTACATAGGTGTGTGCTCTGACAACTCACTATGGCTTTGCGATACCGTTGATCCAACTGGCATACATAGAATAGAATTTGAAGGAAGTGACCGTAAAAGCGTTACTAGATTTTATACAAATGAATTCAAAATAAATGGTATAGCTGTTTTGCCAACGGACGATCTCCTGGTTGCAACTGCTGGTTCCGTTATCAAACGAGTAGATTATGAAACTGGAGAAGTGTCAGACACAAACTACAATGTTAGCCCGTTACAATCAAGAGCAGTTCATATTACGCCTATTGGACATGTACTTGTGGCAGCAATGACGTATGGGACAGCCTTCAAGTTCCCTGTTTCTGGACATCGGGTCGTATATGTATTTGACAAGCAAGGAGAAAAACTTACCATGTACAAGTATGACAAGTTCGGAGCTCCTTTATTCAAAATGCCGTACAGCCTTACCAGTACCAATAATGGAAATATTAGTATAGCGGATTTTTATGCAGACGGGGGAAAAGGAAGGGTAATAGTGATTAATGAAGCAGGAAGCGTTCTAAATATCTACTCAGGACACCCAGGTATTAGTAAAAAGGAATTGACACCAGTCGGTCTGACAACAACAGATATGGACACCATAATAGTTTCTGATATGAATAGTCATACTCTGCATATTTTAAATGATATTGGACAGTTATTGACTTACGTAAATACAATGGAAGCCAAATTCCCATATTGTACAACATTTAACACATATGGGAAATTGTACCTCGGATGTTCAGCACCCATAGGAAAGTCCGACAAAATCAAACTGTATGAAATAGAATTGTCTAGTTATAAACAGGGTAAAACGGAAAATAGACCTTCTGGTTTATCGGACGAAAACAAATTAGCCAGTATAAATGACCTTAGTATACTATCTAATTCATTTTTAGTTTAGATATACACATTAAAAGTCTTTATAATATTTTAATACAAAAAGTCTGCCATAGAAGAAAATGTGTTTTAGTGTAATTTTACAAGGGGGTAAACATTTGATAACCGTTATTAAAACACCTTTGTAAACATTCGATAACCGTTATTAAAAATATCTTTTGCTCAGTTAGAATCTGGTTTTGTTCTTGGTGGAAATAATGTTCATCAGAATAGTACGTCACAGTTTATTTTTCTGTTTTTTGATACTATATGTCGTCTGCAAATTACAAAAGCAAAACATTGATAAATAAAAGTGAAATTAAGGTCGCATGTTCGTTCAGAAACATTGAAGTCCAAACACTGTAAGATAAGGATTATTTTATTTACTGCCCTTATAGGATCGATGTAACCTTTAATAGGAGGAAAGCTTTGATGTAACTTCTTCAAAGAGCGTAGTACCTTTGTGAGTCAATACTAGACTAACTCATCCAGATCCGAGTTTTATTTTCTTTATGTGATAATAATGTTCGTTTATGGGATAAAAATTGGTATTCCGACAAACACTAATTGTTCCCTATTATCGCAGAGTAATTTCTTTACTGTTACAAATCGCAGTTTATGGCGATAATTCCCAACAAACCACCACTTGATAGATATTTCCAACAGTACCAGTAGCTATTTACAGTCGGTCAATGCAAAGAAGCAGAGATTATGAGGCCTGTATTTGACTTCATATACTTAGGAATTTTCATTTTACTGAACTAGTATACATTATTGTTTATAGGGGCCAGCTAAAGCCCGCCTCCGAGTAAGGAATTTTCTCGCAGCGTTGAAGACCCATTTGTGGCCTTTAGCTGTTTTCTGCTCTTCAGTCGGGTTGTTGTCTCTTTGACACATTCCCCGTTGCCATTCTCTATTTTAATATGTCAAACTAAACTCCGTGTATAGATAAGATCAATATCTGTCTCTGGATTGGTTCTTTTGTGTGATAATGATAGTATAAAGCAAGATTCCTGGTCGCTGATGATATCATACAAACAAAACTTCTCGTTCTCTAAGTAATGTGGAACCTAGTATGCAATAAACATGTACATATGAGTACATGAAGAGTAGAGACCGTACGCCTAAATATGTTTTTCTTAATCAATTTAAAATTGTATTAGTTGCAGCCTTTGTATCATTATTTTCATTGAAATTGATAAAATTATTAAACAACAAATATTCTTTTCACATTGTATTCATCAAAGATCTTTCGAAAACGATTTTCTTATTTGAATCGATTTTCTGCCAACTTATGTATAATTACTTTAGCGGATTATGTTTTTTGTAAAACGAAAACATCTTAAAACAATATATTATTTATCCTAAATCCATTAACTAAACTATGATTAAAATAATCAACTGCTTTTTTTTATTAAGCTGTGTTTAACATTCAAGATTTGAAAAGAAGTGTTAACATTCGATTAAAAAAATCCCCATTAAACACGTATGCCAGTAGGAGGCCACATTCGATTTGAAAACGGCCAAGATAAGAAAAAAAAAACATCAATGTAGGTAGATTGGATTTTAAATCAAATTAAGTGCAATTATATCATAGTTGATGTCGCCTATTTAACTCCAAAGAAAGTAGCGTGAAAGTACAAGAACAATCAAATGAGTATCAACTGTAAAAGAAATAACCTGTTAACAATTGTTTATAATTGTTTCTCATGGGTCAGCTTTGTATGGTGTGTGGTTTTATTTGAAAAATAATTAAATATCATGTCACAACCAAATTTTGATCTTCATTTGGATATGTGTCATAAATCTGTTCGATTTATCCAGTTAAATGAATTTCTATTGAGTGCAGGTCAAATCATAATGATGTCAACGTATTTTTGTTCCGCCTAACAGAAGTTTCCCTGGAAACTTTGGTTTAAACAATGCCATACTAACTGTTCCTGTTAGAACATATATTATATACCCTTTATTCCGTTATGAACAAATACTGTAATATTTGTTCCAGTGGAAATAATATTACATAATATTTCTTCCATTTGGAACTTCTATTCTAAAAGAACTTCTAATTTATGACAAAGATACTGAGTTTGCAATTACTTTATCGCAAACATATTTTCTGGTTGTTGCTTGTTTATGGTGTGGTTCAGATATGTGGGTAGAATACCAATGTATATAAAACTTAATTATATTGATATTTAACAGGTATGAGGTCTACTTCGAGGTGCTGTAGTTAACAGGTATGAAGTCTACTTCAAGGTGCTGTAGCTAACAGGTATGAAGTCTACTTCGAGGTGCTGTAGTTAACAGGTATGAAGTCTACTTCGTGGTGCTGTACATCCGATGATATTTATTTGAAGGTTGTAATATCAGCAATTTTTAGCGTACACTTCTAAGCTTGCTATCAGTAGCCGATCATTCTTTGGTCCAGTTTTACTTACTGT
Organism: Mytilus californianus; assembly: GCF_021869535.1. NCBI lineage: Eukaryota > Metazoa > Mollusca > Bivalvia > Mytilida > Mytilidae > Mytilus > Mytilus californianus. The sequence goes on from NW_026262581.1 coordinate 5,886,590, forward strand.
GCTTTTGTTGTCTTTTATACTGGTATTTTAATGAACTAGCTGGTATTTTTGTTTTGCTTTTTCTAAACTAGGCAGAGATCTATAACAAGAGTGCTAACGCTGAAATGTCTAGCCTGATTTACTAACCATGAATGATTTTATGTTGATAGCCTTCAAGATAAAGTTTTTCTACAAGTATCATATAAACTTATCAACGATCCATGACAATGTGGACAAGGTCAGAACAAGCCAGACAGATGTGTACACCTTACAATCATTCCATACACCAAATATAGTTGCCTATTGCTTATAGTATACACGAAACAGACAAAAAACATGAAAACTTAATATTGACAAATGAATATAAAAATGAGGTCAAGGGTATATTTTAAATGCCAGACACATTTGTTCACCTTACGATCATTCCACGCATCAAATGTAGTTGACCTATTGATTCTAGTATCTAAGAAACAAACTTAACTAGGAAAACTTAACATTGACCAATAAACCATGAAAAAGAGGTCAAAGTCAGATGATACATACATGCAAGACAGGCATGTACACCTTACAATCATTCCATGCACCAAATATATTTGACCATTTGCTTATAGTATCTGAGAAACGGACCTAATCACGTAACTTTAACCTTGATCACTGATCCCTGAAATGAGGTCGAGTGCATGTGAACCCTGTAAGACAGACATATAGACCTTATAAGGAACCCATGTACCAAATATAGTTATTTTATTACTCAAAATAAGAAATTCACATGATGAAAACTACACATTTTTAAGCAGTCGCTGAACCATGAAAATGAGGCCAAGACAATGGACATATGACAGGAGGAACTTTTGTTTCATAAGGCATCTGTATACAAGATATGAAGCCTTAATGTCGTCTACTCTCTGCAATATAAAAGCTTTATACCAATAGTTTACGCCGATTCCGCCGGTTGAGTGTAATATTGCCTATATCTTGCATTCAGCGACAAAAGTCGCAAACGAGACAAAAAAATCTAGTTCAACTCCATTACATGTTAAGTTGTCAGTTCTCAAAGTGAGGAACCAGGTCAATGGTTGTCTTTAGTGAAATAATAGATTGTTGTTCGCGAAACGTCCAGTGGCAAATTCTATCTCGATGGTTTTTTTTCCCTTTAGTGAACTTGGTATTGATAGCAGATCTTTGAAAGTCTCTTTAAATTATTATCTTTGTCATTCATGTTTTTTTTTTGTATCGGCATAATTTTGATGGGCAGTTTGCACGTGAGGAATGCTTTGGGTTTAAACTCGACTGAATGTTGCCAAGTGTATTCCTCTTAAATAATGCAATACATGTCTTTCCTATCTGAAATCTTCTATCAAGATTTAAATTTTAAGATTTTGTTGAATAATACTTGTTTTTGAATTTAAGAGAGGAATGTGTGTCTTTTTAAACCATAAAATGGAATAAAATATACAAAAGTCAATGTATTTAAATTGCAATCACGACGAAACAAAACCTTTTGTGATTAATTTATCAATATAGAAAACAATTGCAACAAATAAAATGCAAAATAGAAATGTATACAGATAACATTGATTGAAATGTAGCATATTTCATACGAAAACAATCGTAACTCTATATTTCCGTAAATAGCAAATTTCGGTATCGTGTTCTTCATTGTAAGCAGTGATTGACCCAGGACATTTCCATCTAAACATAGAGGTCACTTACACAAAGAAAACAAAATCAATCTGGGTGTATTCTTTACGTGTATGTTGAAAATAACTTTTGTCGCTTTGAAGTTGTACTATAATTGTTTTCAGCTGTTACCATGGTTACTGTTATGTTTCAATAGTTGGTAATTCTGTTGATGTGCTAGAACTGACAGTGAAAGATGATGGAAACTTCTTATTTTTCTCTTTTCGCCAATCTGGCTGATACTGATCACAATATATTTTGAATAATGTCGTCATGTCTGGGACAACCAAGGACTTGCTTCTTTTATTTAGTGCCAGCAACTTTGCCGTTGAAGGGTGAAGTCGTTTTGCGCGATGTGATCTCAGAGAATGTGGTCGATGTACCATTTCGTAATCTTCTATTTCGCGCATGAGCATTCGACGAGCATCTCTACCTTGAATAAATGCTTCATCTGACAATCGGTCATTCAATGACGACATGAATGTGTTCCCAAATCGAACTGGTGACGACATTGGTAAAGCAAGATGCTTCACGTGCTGGCAAGGAGGAACCAGGGGCTGAGAATACATTGTAGATTCTCTTGAAAAAGACAAAGCAGATAAAGTTGGAGCGCTCGCAGAGACGGGATACCGTCTATGCTCAAAGCCTCTGTTTATTTCTGCACTCTTTTGAACCCAATCTGAAGCATTTAAGTATACTTCGTTGTCTCTAAGTGTTGGACAAGCCCTACCTTTTACCAGCAGTTGATACGCAGACGCATAATGTCCATTTTTACAAGCTAACAACAATGCCGTATAGCCAAGATTGTTACGTGTATCAATGTCTAATCCAAATTTGACAAAGCAGTCCGTTAGAGCTTGAACGACTTTAGGGTTTTTGCTTGCTGTAGCATGATGCAGAGGTGTATCACCATCATTGTCTCCCTCATTGATGTCTATTACATCTTCTCTAATTAAACACTGCACTATCAAGTGTCGACCGTTCATGCATGCATAACTCAAAGCCGTTCGGCCAAACACGTCTCGTAAGTTCAGAAATGCTCCAGCTTGTATTAAAATCTTTGCCATTCTATACCCGTATTCCTCATCCACCATACATGCTAACATTAATGGGGTCCTCCCATTTAAGTCTTTACTGTCCATGTTTGAATTATGTTTCGCGACCAGTAACCGGACCTGATGTAGTCTACAGTCTAGCACGGCCTGGTGGAGAGCAGTTTTAACCAATCTCCTTGTCGCCGAAGGTGGCGATATTTGTACTTGACTTGACATTGCACTCATCTAAAAAAAAAATGGAACGGAATTTTCAAGAAACTCATATAAAAACTCTTAAGGCATGTTTTAGTCACAAAACAGTCTATGAAAGGCGGGATATATGTAAATGTGTATGACGGGCGTCACATGTTCAGTAGTTTCATTTGTTATCGTTCAAGGCTTTTGTTGAGAGTTTCAATTTCCAGTGGAGATGGAACATAGTGTTGTGAAGGATGATGATCAAAATATTTTGACGCGAAAAAAAGTAGAAAAGAATTCACGACATAAAGGATTTAAAGTTTTTTTTAGGGCATAAGTTGGTACTTTAAGAATTGTTTCTGCAAAATCTTGAAATTTTTACCGGACAATTTGGTACCGATGCTAAAAAAACATATCTTTGACTTCTCCCTATCTCAGTATCTTTAAATCTATAATAGAGCAGTTGCCCTCTACCTTAGATACACCGTGTTTTTGTATTGCCAAAGTGTAAGTCTTTTTTCAATTTTTTACACGTACACCTACTTTATTTCAATTAAGGGTTGCAACAGTATTGAAATAACTTCTGTAAGAATGGTGAATTCGGTTGTCTTGCGGGGTTGTTATAAGATCTTTTATTGTTGTAGTTTTCTTAAAACATGTCGTCTTAAATAATGTTGCTTTTACGTAATCGATGAACAAATTACATGCATGTAATGAAAAAATACAATACACAATACAGAAAACTAACCTCCTATGAGTTAAATATTCAATCCTTTAAAAAATCAACAATACTTCTTTACTTCACGAAACATTGAATAACGTATGTGTTAATCCCATAACGGTTAATCTGCATATGTATAATCCAGTTTTAATAAATCTGTTACTAATTTCACATGGATTTGCAGTTAATACACATTGGATTGAATTGCAGTCTTCACTTCCGATTGGCTTGCGTTGCCATGGTCCTGAAACAAGAACCCCAGTGTCCAAATAAAGGTAAAGTTCGATTATTATTCCCCACTTGGACGATTTGTTCGAATATTGAATTTCTAACCTCTGACTTATTATTAAAAGACTGATCAGTTAACAAAGCAGATACAGTTCAAACTCAATGAAGTGATACCTAGCGTGGAAGAACAACTTTAAGATTATTTGTATCGCGAATTGATAGCCCGTAAACTTTTTATTAAAGGATAACAGAATAAGGCAACATTGTGTCAAGAGGATTGTATCATTGTCAAGATATAAAGCAGCTATTCAGAAATCGTGCATGCAATTTGAATTTTAATAAGTATATTATTATTTGTTTCACTGTGCAAATTGATTTAAATCTTTAACAAATTTAATCTACTTCAAAACCACTTTAATATTCGACGCGAAATTGAGATGTAAATGTTTAAGTGGCTCATAGTTTGATTTAATTGTATTTTTTAGAATATTTTTCCTTTGATAATGGACCATGCCATTTACTTATCAAACTGACTAAACATTTCAATGTATTGTTATTATTTGAATATTGTTATGCTCAACTGCCACAGGGCCCTTCTGTTAAGCAAATAATTAAATGGTATATCGTGATATGTGAATTTCCCTTTTTACGCTTACAGAACTGCTGACTGAAGCAGGGGGATAAGGGGGAGGGGATTGCTACAAACAACAGATACTATACAGACTCCTGGACTTTAAATCAATGATCTGACGCAAACAACATACTAATAATATGAAATTTATTGATTGATTGGTGATTGCTTAACGTCGCGTCAACGTATACAGTCCCTAAAACGTACTAAAATTCAATGCTAATTAAATCAAGAGTGGACACGCTTGAATAACTATCGTTACTAATGTGATATAATACTCAGACAAATAAACATGTGTAACAAGAGGCGAAATATTGCGGAAACATAATCGTAACAATATACTAGTATTTCGTACTGTTCAGCTTGAACATTAAGTCATGGTCAAGTGTCTAGTGTCAAAGATATAATAATTTTACAGACCAAATATATTCGACCAATTAAATTATAGACTAGAATAATAATGGCTTCCTATAAACACACAAATAAATCGAACGAATTCGTCGCAAGCGAGACAAAAATCAATTCTTTAACAAAAGTGCGACAAACAAATAAAACGAAATGAAAATGGACAATTTATTCAGTCTGTCACAAATATTTAAACTGTGTACTTCAATCTATTTTTTAATTTAAATAGGAGACGATTTAAAAACTGTTGTCATGAAATGTCGTTAAAAGCAATTAAAGATATGTGGATATTAGACTTTTGAACCTTTAATACATTGATTGGTGTTAATTTCAAATATCAGAGGAACAAATTACGCGTAAAAGCAACAAAAGTTTATTCTAAAAAAAAATATACATAAACTTTATTCGAAGTAAAAAAAACAACAAATAAAGTGTGCAATAACTTTTCAATTAAAAAGTCGAATGATTTTTATTTTTAATTCCCTAAATTCATAAGATTTATTTATTAATTTGAGAGCCTAAAAATTTGTGAAATTTCTTTAGAAAATTATGACATTCTTCTTTATCGTCTACCAGAAGTAAGAGAGAATACCTTAGGATGACATAATCTTCGGTTTAGTTATTTATTATTTATAACATCTTTCAAAATCAGAGTACTTGACATATCTTTATGAATTTGACGCTACTCTAATATTGAGGAAAAAGTAAACGTAAATTTTAAGTGCATTACAAAAAATGGAATCAAAATATAAAAAAAACATTGAACAAAATTGCAGGAAAGTTCAACAAATTGTCAATTTCTATACAAATTTATAACTTAGTACACTCACCGTTTCAACATGCTTTCTAACCCCACTGTCGTTCAAGTGAAACTAAATTTAGATAAATACTACATATGTGGTCGTAAAACCGACTTTTAAATCTTTTCATCATTTGATTAAATAGAAGTGAAGTCAGTAAAAGCCTAACAATTCAATAATTATATAAATCGTAACAGATTTATCTACTAAAGCACCGGGAGAGGGTCTACTAGAGATTTATAACAAAAGACAGTTATTCAATAATTTCATATCAAACCTGGTGGATCAATGTTTTTGGACTTAATAAACATTGCACGGATTTATTCCTATATACAAAATTTCTACAATGGTTTAATCGTTAATCAAGAGAGGGAATAAAATCATGAAAAAGATATGATAGCGGAGGTGTCAACACAGTGAAAAATTATGACTTATTAAACTTCAAAATAATTCGAGGATTACTTCGATTCTAAATAATATTATTTTTATTTATAATCCCACAAATAGAGAAATACTATACACATCGATTTAAATTTCCATGGTATTCTTTCGATCTCATCTGAAACAAATTTTTCCTATCCATATACCGTAAATCAGTAATATTCACAGTAAAATGGAATAGATCGTGCCCTTTTTCTCATAACACCCAATTTTACTTATTTACTTAATGTCGGCTATGTATACCTCTTGACACATGGGACAAGGATAAGTTGCCACCCATCGCTTCTGTTTTCTCTTTTGTTTCCCAAGTGTAACCTCTATCTTCCATCTCGGATTCTATGGTCTGGCTACACTCTGTTTTTGGATAAGGATACTACTGATACTAGAAGGACTGCTTCATACCTTGCTCTTTTCCTCAATATTGACACAGATGGAAGACTTCACACTAAAATCCATGACAAACGGGACGATTTCAACTTCCCATTTCTCAGCAGTAGCATACCCTCTGCCCCATCATATGGTGTTTACATATCTCAGTTGATACGTTATGCTCGTGCAGGAGGAAAGATTAAAAATGATTCTCCGTTAATTTTATGGACACAATCACGAATTGGTTGATCTGTACGATGTGTCTGTGTCTAAAACAACTAACGACATTTTTACCACATCTTAGATTGTGGTTCACCATCTACGTCGTCTGGTCTGCTAAGTACCGAACGTGACCTATTCCCGAATATGACTGTTTTGTCGAGTGTGAATTCGCATTGCTATTAGACGTGTCTCGTTGTTTTTATACATCCAACATTCATGTATTTAGTAATGATGTTTCTTTTGTAAGTCTAGTTGGATATTGTGTTATGTCTTATTGTTTGTGGTTTGAATTCTATTTTTATTTTCTATATGTATGTAAAAGTAAAGATAATTAATAAGCTAGTTCATTTGTATGATTTTTAGTTTAAAGCAACTATATGCACAGGATTTATTTGTTTTTACAGTTTTGATTTAGAAGAAAAACCGAAATGGTTAGAAAATACAAATAATTACACCATTACTAACACAATTCTATAATAATATTCTTGTAATGGTTAGAAAATACATAAAATAACACCATTACAAACTTAATCCCAATTTTTTTATTCTATTTTTAGAAATTTACATGTGACGTCACTTTTTGTGGCGTTGATACATTCGTGTGACGCACAGTTCATAATTCTCTTGTGGTGTACTGGTGTACTGTCGTACTGTCGTAAATTGATTGAAGGTGTCCGTTGTTATTCTGTGGTTTACATGTTGTAATGTACTATTATATTATTTATTTATGTATTTCTCTGTCCTGTGTGTTCTTGCGTTTATTTGTACTGTATTCCTGTCATGTAATGTTGTCATTTAAATTTAGCGGTATTTCTAACATTGCCATATAAGCCATATAATTCTTAAAATGTCATGTACCAAGTCAGGATTATGGCAGTTGTTATCAAATAGTCCGTTTCTATGTATGTTGGCGTTTGTTTTTGTAGCAGTTCAGTATTTCTGTTGTCCGTTGTTTTCCTCTTATAGTTGATGTGTTTCCCTCGGTTTTGGTTTGTGACCCAGATTTGTTTTCGCTTAATCGATTTATGACTATTGAACAGCGGTATACTACTGTTGCCTTTATTTGTTCGTCCTCTTTTTCTTTTTCACTCAGGTGTCATCTTTTTGAAGAGGAGACGACCAAGCCATCTCCATTTTTCTGTTACAAGAAGGTCTTTTCTTTGATGCTAGTTATATTGTGTAGTACTTCGTTAGTTATCTTGTTTGGCAATTAATATTTTCAGATTTCTCCATAGATTTGTTATTGAAGCCAACTGATGTCCCTCTCGGACATTCTACAGCATTATGTGCCGTTCAGTAATACACAACTGTTATAGATTTTCAATTTTGTCTTATTGCTGCAAGTTGCTGTTTTCCAAATATTCCGAAGTCTGTGAAAAGTAGATGTTGTTATTGCAATTCTGGTGTTGATGTCTTGTACAGTTCCTCTTCTGATGTTACCACGCTAGCCAAAGAACTTACCACCTGTTCTTTTCACAGTATAGTGTCTCTAGAGATAATTTGATTTGTGAAATTATAATCTTGAAGAATATTTTGTTTGGAATGAAAACTAGCGAGGTATCTCAGTTGCTACAATTAGTAAGATATCAGCCTTTTTGGTATCCTGATGAATTCACCTTTGTATTAGTTTTCAGGGATGATATTTTTTTAACAACTGCTGTAAGTTAAGGGTCAGCTTTCAAAATTTTAATTTTTTGTTTTTTTTTCTCTATTGAGAACTTCTTGAATATATTTTTTCCATCTTGCCAGTTGTTCTTTCTCTGATGTTAATGTGTTGTTGTTGATGGTGATATTGTCGGTAGCGAAGACTTCACCATTTATTCAGTGCGTTTTTTTAACACGAAGTGAGACATGAAAGTTTATCACTTTACTTTCAATTTCAGGTTTTAACATTCAATCTCTGACCTGGGACTCATGGCCGTAATTAGGCCCTGGAAACAGACGAGGTAGGGGTTTGGAGGCCGAAAATTGTAATATTAGGGTTCGAAACATATGTTGTTACATCCGTTTTTGTATCATATTTACCGTTTTTGTTTCAAATTTACCGTATGAAGAACTGCATTAGGCTATCAGAGCCGGCTGACAGATACTTGCCTCGAATTTTGTACCACCAAACATGTATCCATTTACAGTAGGGTACATGTCTGATAGTAGAAAAAGCGGAAGAAGTGTGTGTGGTCAACGCTTCATTAAAAATAACACACATTTTCAAAAAACTTTAATAAAGCCCAAAGAGTGGAACCTAATCACTGTCTGCGAATGATAGTTTGACCTTTCCTGTGTCACTAAGATCCCATCGTTTGACTACTTTCTTGAAATTGAATAAGAATAATTAATTTATTTTGCTAATTTTATAAATGCATAAAACCCGAATCAATAATGATACATGTTTAATTCTGCGACCGTCTTTTTTCGCAAGCCCGAAGTACTCCCACAATACTCCATGAAAATTCATAGTATCAAGGAATCAAATTGTCAGTCTGCCAAGGTCTTGTCCTGTCCATTTAACATTCAAATGGAATGATCACATAACCTGCTCTCCAATATCATGATTATGTAGCTAAAATAAAGCCCACTTGGCGTTAAACCAAACAAATTCTCCATCCATCCGAAATATATGTTTTGTTTTCGAATAGCAGCCAGGTTTGTAGCAAAACATTTGCCGAAAATGCCTCAAATCTTTATTTGATTTGAGAGAAATGCAAACAAATTGTTGGGTGTTTTGATACTCCTGCGTGAACTGTGAATGCTTCTTTAATAATATTGACCTAGCAAGTTGAAGAACTCGAATAATATTTGAATTTTGATTTACTTTGCGCACTGATAAAATGGGAAAAAATCCATTATCATTTTCGAGGGAAATCATTGAAATAATTGCAGAACCCAGTGGCGGATCCAGAAATTTTCATAAGGGGGGCCCACCGACTGCCTAAGAAGGGACCCGCTCTAATCATGCTTCAGTGATTCCCTATAAAATCAACCAAATTTTTCCCACAAAAAGGGGGGTCACCCTACCCCCCCTCACAAATCCACCTTTGAAACCAAATGCCGGTTTATCGGTTTATTGGCGATGGTGATCAGGCTGGGAGTTCGATGCCTAACGAAGTTGAAATAAAAGTACAGAAGCTGCACGTCAACATTAATTACTATTCCAATAATGCATTACTTAATTCTTTATATGAAAATTATGCAAGGATGTGTTCTACCCCTGCATGCCTAGCTTTCTCCATTTTCTTTTTTTTCCGTATTATTATTATTTTTTTTTCCAGACATTCAGACGAGGCAATTGCCTCGTCTGAATTGCCTCGTCTGCCTCATCAGTAGTTACGGCCCTGGGACTATTATACTAACGTCAATATATTATGATCCAGCTCTGACAGATCGATTGAAGTGACATATAATTATCAGAATCAGGCTTAATCAGAATATTTCATGTCAGGTAATATGGGTGAAGATACCATACCATAATTCACTCAATCTTTTACTTTTCCCAAACCAGCACATTTGTAGTATATTCGTTCAACTGAGAACATGATACAGATACCTACAACTCAACCATTACAAGAAAAGCTGTCGAGTCATGCACACCTCACCATGGGAAATATGTACTACATCTACTAACCAGACTGTTTCTAGACGGAGAAAAAACATCTTGGAAACAAAAAACAAAACTAAAGATAGTGGCCAATTTCATCGACAAAACAGGCAGATTTGATTCTTTGGTTCCTCAATCCCAATCTTAACCAGTGCATACCTATTTTTATAGATGCAGAGGAGAAATTACATTGAGCATAAAATACAAGAGGGAAGATCCGCACCTTCGAGACAAGTGCCAACAAGACTTAAAATTGAGGATTTAGGATAGTCAATAGTGTTAGCCACTTCCGTAGTAAAAGTGAAAAAGTACCATTTTGTCTTCCAGTGGAAAGACCAAGGATCACCTGAACTTGGCGATCACAGTATGTTAACAATACTGGTATAAAATTTTATTGCAGTATTGTGTGTGTGTTTTTTTTTTTAAATACTCCAATACTAGAATATGAGTGTATACCAGCATTGTTAGAAGTAATGATCTAATTAAGTTATTTTATTTGTTGATAAAGCATGATAATTGTGTATAAGCAAAGTTAAGCATGGTTGCAACATAGTCCCCTACCGGTTAAAAATTCATTGTATTGGAACAAAATTCAGACATGATCTTTAACTTGTCATGATAAAACTTTATACCAATAATCAAATCAATATCTTCAAGCAAGAAGAAAAAAAGTGTGGAAAACTGATTTGCCGGACTGACGGATGGACAAACAGACGGACAAAGGGAGTGCAAACCTTAAGTCCCATTCGACTTCGTCGGTAGGGGACTAATTAGGATACATCTACAAAAATAAACACCGAATGGACGCTTTTGTCTACTTTTTAAAAAGTAAAGTACCGAAGAAATGGGCACAATTTGTGACATTTAGGGTATATCACGTTAAAATTAACATTAATGGCAATTCCTGTGTATGAACATTATGCATAATTTAATTATAAACCAGCAATTTGATATCAGAGACATATTGTATTATATGTCTCTGTTGATATTGATATTAGTGCTACTTGCTATCTTATAAAAACAATCAAGACAATACTAGTGCAACATGGATGTATCGTTTTTGAAAATATAATAGTATGGATGTTTTTACAATTTAGAATAAAATGTCCAAAAGTCATGTCATCTGATATCTTGATGTAATATTTCCATTATTATACAATACAAAATAACAAAAAAAAACCCAACAATACTGGTACAATACTGGAAGACAATACTGAATAAACAGTATTGTGATCGCCAAGTTCAGGTGATCCATGGAGTGCTCGATTTCTTAATTCCACATGCAGGGAATGCAAGTATAAAGTTTCCTGAGAGCTGAATCATTAAGTACAAACGACGTTTCATTAAAGTTTTGCCACTGCTTTTTGTTGTCTTCTTATACACACAAATGCAATAACTGTTTGCTGAGAAGACCATGATACATTCATTCTATGTTCAGGTACTGTTACTTTTGGTTCAGAAACGGGTAGTAAAAAATTATAAGCCTGGTATTGCCTTCATTTTTGTTTTATTCTTTCGACATGAAACAAGTTTTAAATAGATAGGTATTTCACATACTAAATTTTACGGTAATATTGTACTTAAAGCGCGGAAATCACTATGTGATCCATGTAAACTCATCGAACCTTTAAACAAACTTATTAGTAAAGGTTATCTTACCAATGTTGTAATTAGATCTTTGAATATAGTTTACATTGGCACTAATATCGATTTTGTCATCAGCAAATTAAAACATAACTAAATTTGTATTTTTTTCAAGCGGGATGTATAGAGACACACCCATGTTCGTTTAGATCTATAAAGAGGTTAAACTCCTAACTATCCTACTGTCTGTCGATACATTTATTTTTGGCATTGCACTAGTCATGTCTTCTTTGACTGTCCATGACGTTAAAATACTAAATCCGTGGGATGTGTTTTATATGATTTTAGTCTCTGATGCATGATTTTTTATTATTAATTGTTTTGGCTTTTAACTAGCTGTCAGTAACTGCGAGTACTCTCAAATCGTACTTTCTTGTTTATTTGACCTGTTGATACTAATTGTCTTGCTTTTTTGTTATTTAATGTTATTCAGGGTTATATCTGGTCTATATACCAGCTTTGATAAGTGTTTGGTATAACTATATAAATTTTCACTCCGTAAAATGAACATCAAAATTATTTATTTTGTAAAAATATTTCCTTTCTCTATTGGTACTGTACACATATACCTAACAACAAAATTATTTTCATTTACCTGTGTTTAAAGTTATTGCAAATGGCTGATATTTTTGTTCGAGCATATTGTATTTCTTTAATTGTTTAACATTTCTTACCGATATAACATGTTACTTTTATTATTCTTCCCTTAGTTTATTTATTTTGTATTTACATTGTGTCATAGGTCAAATTTATTTGTTCAGTGTATGTTCAATGGTGTTAATATGTCCTTTGATTGAGTTAAGCTATTTCAGTTGATATTTTATAGTGTGTCTTTCTATGTTGTGATGTTACACTATTGTTTCAGAAAAAGGGTGAAGGTTTGGTACCATTAAAACGTTTAAACCCGCTGCATTTGTATGCACCTGTCCTAAGTCAGGAATCTGATGTTCAGTAGTTGTCGTTTGTTGATGTGGTTCATAGTGTTTCTTGTTTCTCGTTTTTTATATACTAGTAGATTAGACTGTTGGTTTTCCTGTTTGAATGGTTTTACACTAGTAATTTTTTGGGGCCCTTTATAGCTTACTGTTCGGTGTGAGCCAAGGCCCCGTGTTGAAGACCGTACTGTGACCTATAATGGTTTACTTTTATAAATTTTGACTTGGATGGAGAGTTGTCTCATTGGCACTCATACCACATTTTCTTATATCTATGTGAAGTCACAGGTTTGAAGCAGTTTCTTTTACAGAATTTGCGAACCTACATATAAATAGTAAATACAGAGAAGAAGTGCAAGATCTAACAGTTGTCAGGATGGCTGTTATTTTTTAATGTAGGTTCACAGCTAGTGTTTGATTTATCTTTGAGGTTTCATTGTTTTATACCTTTTTTTCAAATCCAAGTAAACTGGTATGAATCCCAAGTTTATAAATATATTCACCCTGGTCCCACTATAATATCTTGTACAAATTAGGATAGGTTTTTTATTATTGTTTTTAAAGTCTGATATTTTTTCTTCATTTTTGTGTTTACCTTTTATAGTTGTTGATTGTGCCTTTCACCAGTTCTTTATTTTTACACATTATAATATCACCCCAAAATGGCCACATTAATATGGCTCTAGAATGAACACCTTGATATCCCTCTTGCTTGAATCATAAACATTATGCCCTCCCTTTAACAGTTGAAGTCAAAATTTCAGGGGTACCTACATCTACCTGCTCAAACCTCTTTTCAGAGCCAACGATTTCAATCAAATTTTCCTGAAACATTTCAAGTCATTAAACAATCAACATCACTTTAACATGACCAAAGAGATTATGTATTTCCAGCAAATGAAAATAACACTTTATAACGTTCGTGCATCTGAATGGCTTCTCTGGATTTACCTTCACCAGGAACACTCATATCTAAACATTTAAAAGCCAGGGATATATATATATGTAACTAGAAACGTTGGGAGCTATATAACCAAAAGAAACCTTACGATCATTGATGGCACCATAAATGCTACATTCATGAAGTGCGAGCACATAGGCACATTGCAACTCTAGCATTGATATGTTTATGTCATCCTAACATGAACATATATTAATGATTCATCATGAAAATTTAAGTGCAACCTATTCTTGAGACATCAATGTTACTTTTAAAATGGGGATATGAATGTAAAACCAGCATTAATACTTTTTGTCCTATGGTAAGAAAACATTGTTGACACATTAGAATAGACAAACTGATGTTACTTTATTCCAACCACACTAATGTCATTCTAATGTATTGATTGATTGGTGTTTAACGCAATTCTCAGCACTATTGTGCTATTTCATGGCGGTCAGTATTTTATTGGTGGAGGAAGCCGAGGTACTGGGAGAGAACCACGACCTCCGATCGGAAAACTGAAAATCATGGTCAATTAAGATTGGAGTCAAATGTAAATGTCACAGCAGCACTAAAAATTTTATGTCACTCCGCAAATGAATTTTAATGGTGCTCAAACCTGCAGAAGTAACTCAACAAATAAAAATATTATGTCACTTCAAAATAGTAAAATTGATGTCAGTTCTGTATATTAAAGCAAGTTAATATCTCCAGCATAGAAACATATGTTTCAAGCATTCAAGCATGCCACACAGATTGTATGGAATGTAAAAAAAATGAGCTTTGTCTGATTTAAATTGTCTAATCTGATGACTCATGGTGTGGAAATTTAAACTGAGAAACAGACATAAGCAAGGAAAATAGTTCTTCATTGAATCATGAAAAGAGTTAAAAGTTTGGTGGCTCCTGTAAGATGGACATGCACACCCTTCAACCATACTAATGTGTACTGACTCGTCTGACTGACTTATGACTGCTTATTGTTCAGCTGCAAATATATGGTGCAAATTTAAGATTGCTCTGATGTCTGATGGACCTTTTTGGGACTTGCTGGTGTCATTGAAGGTCAGAGTGCAGCCTCAGTGAAAAACATGGAAATTACCTAACCAGATTGGATGGGAAGTGGGCACGTTTCTGTTTTGAAAGCACAGAAGATTAACTGTCAAGCAGTTTAGCCATACACCATTTTTCTTCATTCTTTTCCATTAAAGAATTTGTACCTGCAATTTACTGGCTATCCCCCAGTAACTCCTGGTTTCAAATATTAAAGTCACACATCCATGGATAAAATCTGAACATCTCCTATTGGTCGTTTGGCTAGCTTAGGTTTATGCCTTTTTTCATGAAATAATTGTGTATGCCACTGAAATTCATTGAATGAATAGGCAGAATTGCCGCGGTGATAATCCCTCTTTGACTGGTTTCTAACTAATGGTTTGAGAGAAGTTGAAGATTTTTATTTATTGACCAATCAACACAAAAAGAGGGAAGAATCAGAGAGCTTGGTAACTCTACGGGAAAATGCTAAAGTCTGAAACTGTTTAAAGTTTACAAAAGTAATAATTTCAAGTTCTAAATATTATCAAACATAATATTACTGATAAACCAAAATCTAAATCTATTTACTGTATTCAATTTCTTAACAATTTAGCACTTTGTGAAAGGATAATAAGAAATTGTTGAGTTTATAAAGGGAGATTATTCAAATCACTTGCATTAATGTAAAGCCTTAAAGAGTTGTTGTGAGAGACTTTGAATTTGGACCATTAGTGTTGTAAGAAGATGGCTTTGAAACAAGAATATGTGTCTATAGGACAAATGCTCTGCTTGCACCATCATGTGTCCATGTTAGGTTAACTGTGAAATCTGGGTTAAAATCGTATTGGGCATAACATTTTAAAAGTTCCCCTCACTATTATAATTGATTGATTGTTGGTGTTGAATGCCACTTTCAGCATTATTGGCTATAACGTGGCGGTCAGTTTTTATTGGTGGAGGAAGCCGGAGAGACTGGAGAAAACCACACACCTTCGTCATAAAACTGACAAATCTAGTCAATTAAGATTGGAGACTAAAGCACCTTCAACATGCGAGTTGGAACTCACAACCTAAGTGTTGACAAGCAAGTGATACATTTGATGAACTAATTGAACAACTTAGACCACTCGGCCACTGGGCCCCATTCACTTTGAAAATGTCAAATAATTTCAAGTTGATATGAACAGAACTTATTGTTAAACTACCTTTACCAAAAAATCTAACCTATGAATGTACCAATTTCACACTAGCACATTTCTATGTTCAATGAACAATGTAAGGCTTTTTAGTTAAGGAAATTCACAATTAAGACAACAAGCAGAATAGGTCCATATTTAATCGATAAGGACTTAAAAACTTACATACAAAATCAAAACAAAATTTATCAAAAGATGTTCTCATATGAATAGAAGAGAAATATTAGTTCAAAAGGTATAAAAGGTGGTATAGATTGTTTCCAAAATTTGTATTTCCTGTCTACTTTTTTTCAAAGATTTCTAATAATACCAATAAAAAACTCTGTCTAGAACTAATCATAAGTCCTTTTTCTATGAAAATGTTTTCAGTTAATCCCATCATTCCTGAGCATATACCTGTCAGCTAACTGGACAGTCTGTCACACATTTAAATATAATGTTCTCTAAAATCTGTCTTTCTAAATTCTTCCCTACAACGAAAAAGTGGGAATGGATATTTTGATAAAACGTCTCATTACTTTACCTGTCTAAAAAAGCTATTTTTCAATACTTTGATATACTTTTATAACATGTTTCTATTTTCAGCTCTTTCCTGATACTCACTTCAAGAGTTATGAATCTGACTAAAACGTTAAAATATAAGGGTCATTTTGAAACGCCCGTCTGGCGCAAATACAAAATTTCAATCCTGGTATCTATGATGAGTTTATTTAATTCACTTGTTGGTAAGCAGAAGTGGTTAAAAATGTGCAATGGAAAGCATCATGAATAAGTAAATAGAATTTTTTATTTTCATATACAAACACTTCTAAATTTACAAATAAGTTTGATTACATGTATGTTAGAAGCAAAACTTTGATATAAATGAACGAAATTATTTCAATGTGCTCAAATACCATAACACATGAATTCTAGAACAACCTTCATCCAGTACCCTCTAATACAAAAGTTTTGAAACACATATACCAATATCGAACATTTCAAAGCTTCAAAATAGAAATGGGGTCTAAAAAAATCAGCCAAAATCGGCTTTTAACACTTTGTTCCTGGAATAACCTTTGAGGTATGTAATGCCAAAAAATTTAGATGAGTAGTTACCAAAAAAATATATTAACTGATTACTTGTGTTAATAAACAGGGAATAAAAGCTGTTTACACATGACTCGAGCTCTTCATATCCAGAAAAATTATTCCATAATTGAGTTTCAGAGAGATTGGTAGTGCTTGAAAGTACATGTTCAGAGAGATTGGTAGTGCTTAAAAGTACATGTTCAGAGAGAT
This sequence comes from Mytilus californianus, assembly GCF_021869535.1. Classification (NCBI taxonomy): domain Eukaryota; kingdom Metazoa; phylum Mollusca; class Bivalvia; order Mytilida; family Mytilidae; genus Mytilus; species Mytilus californianus. Next base: position 5,903,930 of record NW_026262581.1, read on the forward strand.
TGGTAGTGCTTAAAAGTACATGTATATAAAAATACAAATATACTGTGGATTCATTATCATTCATGGGATACCTGTTTTTTAGGTAAACCACGAATTAAAAGGTTCAACAAAGTACAATTATTCTATAGGCTTGCATGCAGACTTTGACAAAACCAAGAAATCAAATATCCACAAAAATACAATTTTTCCTCAATCCACAAAAATTGATATCCACGAAAATAAATGGATCCACAGCACCTGAGGCTATGTTTCAGAGTCAGTGTATGGTATTGCTTAACAAAGTTCATATCAGAAAATATAACAAGCTTTAACAAGGTGAATTCTAAACTGTCCTTCTAAGAGATATGATAATAATAAATGTTGCAAATAATTATGAGCACATACTGTACTATTGGTTTTCCAACTTATTGTTGATAAGTCATATATTGAAGTGTCTGAGATGTCTAGTTAAAAGATATCTATATATACAGAACATCTCTGTCAGTGACCTCTATCTATAAAATCTTGTTCCTGTTATGTAATAAAATGGCTGTGTCACCCAACCAAATATAGTTTATGATGAGTTTGCATAAATGGATATGTTGGGTATACGTCAATGAGACAGCAATTCAACCACACAAAAGACATTAAAAGGTCAACGTATACAGTCTTCAACAATAGACATGTGTCTTTACAATATACCAAATGTTTTGTTTAAGATTTAAAACCAAAAATTCTAAAGCAAGGTGTTACCTATAAAAACAATTCTATTAATTCTGTCTTCTGGTTTTTCCCATGATGTTGTATAAAATGAATCATATAGTTCTTGTACTCCTTGTATTACTAAACGTCTATCTTCTGAAGTAGATAACAAACCCTACAACAAAAAGGATATATAAAATTATAATATATGCTTTTGTCTAATTCATAGCAGATTTATCCTTTTCCTGACCTGTTGATTATTTTATTTAATCAACGTGTGGTTTGTTCGATCTCAGTTCTTCAGTGCCAAAATTCAATTATGACATAAAATTTTCTTGCTTTCTTTTGAATTTTCTTTTTTGACGTCACCAAAAAAGACAACCATGCCTGCACACCTTTTTGCAGATCATTGGAAACGAAGGATACGTATTGTCTAAAAATCATAAGAGAAACAGAATCTACCACCAAATCTCATGCAATACAATATTTCTCCACTCTCTGCAGTTAAATTTTAAATATTAAAACGCTCATCGAGCCTTGCATTTTAAAATTGAAAATTTAACTGTCTCTAGTAGAGAAATATTGTATCACACTCGATGCAGTGGTGGAATCTATATTTATACAATGGAATTTCTATTTATTTTTACAGAGTAGATAATGATAATGACATACTACAAATGGTAATACTGTAAATTCAGAAATCATTGTGTGAATTTATTTTTTGCTTTCATTGTGCAACAGACGTGAAAAGCAACTTAAATTGTGATTTCAAGAAATGCTGCATTTAACTAAAGCGACAATTTAAAATTTGAGTTCTTTTATGCTAAATAAATCCTGTCACAGATTTTGCAATAATGAAATAAAGCAAAAGTTGTTAAACACATATACAATATATGTACATTGTCGGAAAATATAAAATTTATTTGTATGAGCTTTAGAAACAGGACGAAAAGCGAGGCTAGCCGAGCTTTTCTCCTGTTTCGCAGCGAGTACAAATAAATCTTATATTTTCCGACAATGTACATATATTGTTTTTATCCTGAAATTTACACCCAACACTTGAAACTTTAGTGGTTAAAATCTAAATCATTGTCTCTAATTTTTCAAAGAAATCGACATAGTTTAAACGCGGACCGCGAAGAGGACCCCAAAATGAACTGGTACGCAAAAAGAAATATCCACATTACCGCTTGCTCAATATGGAAGAGGGGTAACAGAGACTTTATTTGTACAAGTACAAATGAAGCAAACATTTATTTGTGTACCTGTTATTTGTACAATAGTTGGCTGATTGCAGGATAAAAAGGATAATAACATTGTTGTAAAATAGCAAAAATCATATTTAGTTTGGGTATCATCAGCATTTTCCTAGCTTAAAATCTGAAAGGTAATGATATTTTATCTTGAGGATAAAAACAAGGCTATTTTGTGGTTAATATAAATCTACATATATTTATACAAGGTTATAATAGATCATGAACATGTAAGCAATAAATAACACTCTTTAATCTGGATTATATAGTCTTTAAATAAAACTTTGACAGTAATTCTGAATTATTTATCAAGTAATCTGATGTATTCATTTGTATGTGCTGACACTTTATAATCTATCTAAAAGTGCCAATGAAAAAAAAAGGAATTTTAATTATATATTAGTTATCATGAAATCTTAAGGTTTGCCAATGAATGACAAAATGAAGGTTTTTATTAATCATCCAACATTAGCATGATTATGGTAAAATACCAATATTTTTTTGTGATTGTTTTTTGTTTAAATGAAAATTTGGTGAGATAATTAATGTCTCCACTTTTTAAATTGGAGATCAAAGGTTAGCATTTAATATCAGAAAACATAAGTAATAATAATTCAATAACATTTGTCCTATCTGTAAAAAATATTGACGACATTTGTTTAGATTAATCAAACAAGAGTGGACATGCTTAAATGACTTGCCTTCTTTACTGATTATAACTGATTTTTTTTTCAGTCATTGAGATCAAACTCTTACTACAGTTATCACAAACTTAACATTGATCAATGAACCATGTAAATGAGGTCAATTATGATGAACCCTGTCAGACAGACATGTACTCCTTACAATCACTCATTACAACATATATCATTCACCACTATTTACAGTTTCTGAGAAAATGACCTTATGAAAACTTCTAATTGACCAATGGACCATGAAAATGAGGTCAAAGTCAGGTAAACCTTGTCAGACAAACAGGAACAACTTAAAATGACTAGAAACAAAATAAAGTTGACCTATTACATCCTAATAGAGAATGTGATATGAACACTAAAACTTAAAATCAATCAATGAACAGTGAAAATGAGATCAAGGTCAAGTGAACATTGTCTGATGGGCATTTATACCATGCAACAATTGTATATCCCAATTATAGTTGTCAATTTGCATACATGGAACTGAAACAAAGTTCATAAGCAGAAGCAGAAATGCTTCATCCACTTTACTGATAATGACCCATCACAATCATATGATACACATCCTTGATTAAAACCATGTATGCTTATTATGGTTGTCAAATTCACAGACAAAAATGCCAAAGTTGATGAAAAATTGTCAATTAACGACAAGAACTATAAAGAATCATTTAATGATATTGGTACCATTAGATAGAAAGTAGATATTTACATACTGAGCATTTTGCCCGTCAGATTTTCTGTTTTAATACATGTTATTATTTTCCAGGTATTGGACAATTAACCTCAATTTACCGTATGTTCCATTTTATTAGCCACGGTGGCCATTATGGTTGATTTAATATCAAATTTTAATCAAGATGCAATAATTTCAAAGATGTACATAAAAACTTAGTACTTGTGTCCTTGTTACAATACGATTTATGATAATTAATATTTAACTCATGTTATAGTACAGATTATATCTTTGTTTAGATAAGTACAACAATTAAGTATATAAGCACTGATATAACCTAAGCAAATATCTGTTACCTTGACACAAGAAGATAGTTTGAACACCTAATAATAATCAACTGATATAGAATGTCCAGGATCCAACCAATATAGCAGTTGAATAAAATAGATCCCTGAAATGGCATTATCAAATTCATTCCAAGAGGGACAAGTTCCAATGTTATGTCAGATGTGTGAAGAATCCATTGAGATCAAATGGAAATGTTTACAGTGTGACTTTTTTTTTGTGTATAAAATGTCAGAAATTTCATCAAAAAGTTAAATCAAAAGACCAGCATGCAATTATAGACATCAAAGACATTGCTACATACCAACAACTAATTGAGGATAGTCCAGACTTTAGTAATATACCATGTGGAGTTCATAGTGGACAAAACAGTTGTTTATTCTGTCATATATGTACAGAAGTTATCTGCTCTTTGTGCATTCGTAAAACCCACGAAGACCACAATATCATTGAATTAACTGAAGGTTATAACCTTACAGTGAAAGCTGAAGTGTTACATTCTGAACTTGAGGAGAACATTTTACAAACTGGGAAAGGATTATCTAAATTGGATTTTATGAAATATTCAGAAGAATCAACATTTGAATCAGAGAAGCAGAAAATTTTGAAGGACGAAGTTGAAAAGCATACAAAGAACCTTTTAAAAAAACTTGGTCAAAGGAAGGACATTCCGTGGAAATCCCTAATTAATGAAGAAAACAGATTACAAAAGATCAACAAGGATTTAGAATTTAGAAGAAATAGCTTAAGTAAAACCTTAGGTCTCAAAAAATGCAAATGAAATTTTCAGCATAATCAAACAAGAAAGAACAGCCAGGACAGATAAGATTCAAGTGAACATCAGATTTAAAGGATTGCCACAATATGTACCTAGAATGCAACCAATTTTACAGTCACAACATGGGGAACTGACTGAACTGGAAGATGATAATGCACAGGAGAAACCGGAATTTACAGTGGTACAAAAATATAAAACTGAACTACCACTGGTTGAAGATTTAGTTTGCTGTGAAAACAGAACATTGTGGATAAACCAATGTGAAAGTGAAATCTTACAGAAAATACAGCTTACTAAAGGATCAGTTCAGGTAGTTGAGAATATTAAAACATATTCATCTAGCATAGCTTCATTACCAACAGGAAATCTACTGATACCAAAGATCCTTTCCTTCAAATATTTTCACACACCACTGGAGAGATACATGAATCAATATACAACTTTGCTCCTCTTCAAACAATAGCTGTCCATGTAACCAAAACTAATCGAATCATAGTAGGGGCAAGAGAAAATGGAAAATCCTTTCCTGTCAATGGTCTAAGACAAGTGATTGTGATGGATATTGATGGAAGTGAAGAGAAAGTGTACCATTTAGATAACAATAGAAAACACATCTTTACAGTTCCTAGACGAATAGCTACTGACAATGATGATGACATTTATGTCATAGATATTCTAGATAAAAACTGGAGTGGTAGGATTGTTGCCTTAGATAAAATTAATGGAGTGAGATGGGTATATAGTGGCCAGTCAGATGTGTACAAAATGTTTCAACCTAAAGACTTAGTGACAATATTATAATAACAGACGATAATCATCATATGATTTATATAGTCAACAATACTGGACAGTGTCTTCATTACATGAACACTAAGGATCAGTTAGATATTCATTGGCTACCTCAATAGACATTGACAATAGAGGTATACTGTATGTAGGTTGTAATACATACCAAGGTAAACCTCCAGGAGCCCTAATATATACTGTTCATTTTTCTGGCTGCTGATTTGCTGTCCAGTTTTGGGGTTCTAATTTCTGGCTATGATTAATATATACTGCCTAGTTTTCTGGAAACTGAATTAAAATCCAGTTTTCTAGATTCTAAATTACAAATTGTGATTGCTACATAATGTTCAGTTTTCTAGATTCTGAATTACCAAGTGCAATTACTATAAACTTTCAAGATTTCTGACTTCTGAATTACCAATTAGGATTACTATATACTAACTAGTTTTCAGGATTTGGAATAACAGATTGCATTTCTATCCAGTACTATGTAGATATTGTGTCCAAACACCTTATTGCTATTTGTCCGCCATTACTGGACATCACAAAGGTTCCAGTAAAATTTAGACGTAATAAAAGACAATAACTGACGCCACAATGGAAAAGTGATTGTTGTATGACATCAATAGTTCAAGAGGCGCAGATTCTAGGGTCAAGCGGCGCAGATTTCCAAATAGCGATAAGGTCTATTCTGAACTATTAATTGTGAATAAAATAAACTGTTCGATTATATTCCGTTCGTTTTTCTGTTGCGCTGAGTTGACATTAAACAAACCATCAATAGTCAACCAATAAAGTTTTCTGGATTCTGATTTACCGATTTTGATAACCATACACTGTTCAGTTTTTTAATTCCAGATTTACTTTGACTGTTTCTGAATTACTGATTGTGATTAGTATAAACTGTTCCTTTTCCTTGCATCCGATTTAAAGGGGCACTAGCTGTCAAATTCATGTTCACCGATTTGACTCAAATTCTCATATTAGATTTATAACAATGTAAAACATTTATCCAAATTATAAAAAGTTTTAAATAAACAATTTACAGGGCATGGGCTCGATTATATGTAGCTTCATTTCGTGTGTATTTTAGTCTAGACGCCATCTAATTAACTATCGAGATGACCCCGAAAACAACCGACAGTCACATGACATGATATAAACATACACATAAATATCAATAGATATATGGACCTCGTGCAAATGGTTTTTCTATGTCTGTTTGATTTCAATTTAAGATTAATAAAATGCTCCGCAGGGCGCAGCTTGATACGACCGCAGAGGTCGAACCCTGAACAGTTGGGGCAAGTATGGACACAACATTCAAGCTTGATACAGCTCTGAATTTGGATTGTGATTAAATATTTGACACAGCATAGGTTTCTGACACAGAATGAATGTGGTCTAAGAACTTAAAAATTTTAAATTGGACATTCACCTATTATGGTCCAATATCCAAAATCTAAATACATGGTTAGATTCAGCATATCAAAGAACCCCAAGAATTCAATTTTTGATGAAATAAAACAAAGTTTAATTTTGGACCCTTTTGATCTCAATGTGGACAAAGTTGATAACGGGGCCCAAAAATCAAAAATCTAAATACATGGTTAGATTCAGCATATCAAAGAACCCCATATATTCAATTTTTGTTGAAATCAAACAAAGTTTAATTTTGGACCCCGATTTGGACCAACTTGAAAACTGGGCCCATAATCAAAAATCTAAATACATGTTTAGATTCAGCATATCAAAGAACCCTAAAAATTCAATTTTTGTTAAAATCAAACTAAGTTTAATTTTGGACCCTTTGGACCTTTATGTAGACCAATTTGAAAACGGAACCAAAAATTAAGAATCTAAATACACGGTTAGATTCGGCATATCAAAGAACCCCAATAATTCAATTTTTGATGAAATCAAACAAAGTTAAATTTTGGACCCTTTGGACCTCAATGTGGACCAATTTAAAAACGGGGCCTAAAATCCAAAAACTTAATACACGGTTAGATTCAGCATATTAAAGAACCCCAAGAATTCAAGAATAAAACCCCATTGAAATTGATCAAGAAATAAGCAATTTATATGAAGTATCTTCTTTTGCACAATACTGTGCAATTGAATATTTCTTGCTATTGCGCAATACTGTACAATTGACAATTTCTTGCTATTGCGCAATATTGTGCTATTGGATATTTCTTGCTATTGCGCAATACTGTGCAATTGAAGATTTCTTGCTATTGCGCAATACTGTGCAATTGAAGATTTCTTGCTATTGTGCAATACTGTGCAATTGAAAATTTCTTGCTATTGCACAATACTTATTATATAATAATTTACACATCCTGTTTGGTGTGTATCTCCTACCATATCATTATTATTTGCTTTTAAATATAAATCAGAAATAACCAACTTAAAATGGAAAATTTTAAAAGAAAAAAAAAAGGAAAAGAAAAAAAAAGAAAAAAAAAAAATCCCCCCCCCCAAATTTTTTGAACCCCCTTATGATTCATCACCCCCAAACTCAATCCCAGCCTTCCCTTTGTGGTATGGTACCTTGCAGTACAATTTCAGAGAGATCCATACACTTGAACACAAGTTATTGTCTGGAAACTAGAAAAATGCTTATTTTTGGCCCCTTTTTGGCCCCCAATCCCTAAACGTTTCGGGCAATTACCCCCAAACTCAATTCCAGCTTTCCGTTTGTGATATGGAACCTTGTAGTACAATTTCAGAAATATCCAAACACTTACACACAAGTTATTGTCATGAAACTAGAAAAATGCTTGTTTTTTGCCCCTTTTTTTGGCCCCTAATTCCTAAAATTTTGAGGCAATTACCCCCAAAATCAATTACAGCCTTCCCTTTGTGATATGGATCTTGTGGTACAATGTCAGAGAGATCCATACACTTACACACAAGTTATTGTCTGGAAGTTACAAAAATGCTTATTTTTGGCCCCTTTTTGGCCCCTAATTCCTTAACTGTTGGTACCATAACCCCCAAAATCAATCCCAACCTTCCTTTCGTGGTATTAAACCTTATGGTAAAATTTCATGGAGATCTATTCACTTAAACTAAAGTTAGAGTGCGAAAACCAATGTGTCTTCGGACGACGACGACGACGCCAACGTCATACCAATATACGACCAAAAAATTTTTAATTTTTGCGGTCGTAAAAAATTTTTTTATTTTTTGCGGTCGTATAAAAAAATAAGTTAATTTTAGATTTCACCTGTATCAGAATGATTTTTTGTGGATCAAATCAGTCAATCAAATGTTTTACTTTTGTTTCACTTTCAATGTTGACATTCTTTTCTTTTATTAGCCTAACACGCATCAATCATGCATAATCCATCTCTAGCTAAGGGGTTTAATTGAAGTTCACATGAATACGGATTCTAAGAGGTCGAATTATTCACTTACAAGTGAATAATTCATCATCGATGATTCGTAGCTTATTTTGACAAAACAGAACCATACTGGCTGCTAATAGTGAATAATTATTTCACTATTTCACTTTCATTAATGATTGAACAAAAAAAAAATCATAATTTAATGTTTTTATGTATCTCGTAGCTAGTGCCCCTTTAAAGATTACTATAAATTCTCCAGTTTTCTTAATTTTGTAATCATTATATATCATCAAAAAATAAAGAGATGTGGTATTATTGTCAATGAGACAACTATCCACCAGAGTTCAAATGAAGTTGATATAAGCAATTATAGGCCACTGTATTGCTTTCAACAATGAGAAAATCCCATATTGTATAGTTGGCTTTAAAAGGCCATGACAAGAAAAATGTGAAACAATTCAAACCAGAAAACTAACAGCCTAATTTACCGGTATAACAAAAAAATTTATGAAAAATAAATATTAAAGACATGAACCAACGACAACCACAGAACTACAGGCTCCTGACTTGGGACAGGCAAATTAAGAATATGGCTGCATTAAACATGTTTGTAAGCACTCAACTCTCTCTAACCTGGGACAGTGGTGTATCAGCACAACATAAGAACAAACTGTAAATATCGGTTGCAAATTATTGGCTATAATCAAAGGATAGGTACAAGGGAAAAAAAAACTAACATAAAAACAATAGACACAAAGCACTGATATAAGAGCACTGCAGTTACTGAAAGCTAGTTCAAAGTCAATTACAACTTATAAAAAAATCATGTTCTCCCAGACATAAGTATGTCCAGTTTTTTTTTCGGGATTCAGAATTAATAATTGTAAAACTTTGACACCCAGAGAAATTTTCAATGATCCATGTAAATGAAGTCAAGGTCAGAAGAACCCTTTCAGAAGGACATGTACACTAACAATCATTCCATACACCTTAATAGTTGACCTATTACTTTTAGTATGTGACAAACAGACCTAACCATGAAAATTTAACATAAGACTATTGAATCATGAAAATGAAGTCAAGGTCAGATAAATCCTACCTGAAAATCAGTCAATCATACCACATCTTCTTATTTTTATACAAAACCTAACCAAAGTTAAAAAAGTATGAAATGTAGGGCATAGTGATTCATAATTGGCTGGATGTGACTTACTCCTCAAAATGCAAATTAACGTATGTTCAGATGAGCCTATTACTTATAATTACAAAGATATGAACTTATATTGGACCAACATAGGCCAGAAGAATCATACACTGTTTAACACCTAGATATGTCTTGCTTATATTACCTTATTTCAAACTTTCAAAACTTTTTGAAGCACAGAAGCTTGAATCAGCTCAATTCTATGACTTTTAATTTGTTGCAGGCAAATTGAAAATAATGTCAAGATCAGGTGACCATTGTCAGATGAAAATGTACACTTTACCACAATTCTAGAGATCTAACATTGATGGTACAAAGCAAAAAAGTTGATTTTTTTTATGAATATGACATTTTTCTTCCTTTTAGGGCAAATTACATTTAGTTGGTGGTAGATGATAAAATGATTCTCTATATTTTTGGCTAGTCCTTAACACTATGGTTTTATTCAATTGTAAAAAATGAAAACAACACTTTATAAATTCCATGCGTCTGAAGCGTAAACATGGATATTTTGGTGGGCTGTTATTCAATGCATTAACTTCTCTCCCCCACCCCCCCCCCCCCCCCCCCCATTCTGACCATCTTCGCTAGCCAAGGGTTACGATCCACTTCCCTCATCTCCACCCTTGGCGGATTGAGATCGAATTTCGGAGACACAAGGTAATGATTTTCATTGGTTGCAGTCGAAACACACTGCATCCAATCAAAAAGCGCCTATAACATGATCATGTGTAAATGTAGAAATATAGATTTTTACATTGATACCAGTGGATTATCGGATTTATCCAATCGAGATAGTTAAATTATCAATTTTAAAGTCCGAGCCTCGGCGAGGACTTTAAAATTCATAATTTAACTATCGAGATTGGATAAATCCGATAATCCACGAGTAACTATGTAAGAATCTGTTTCTCTAATGATTAATAAATAAATTTTCATTTTTTGTTAAACGAAAGTCCCCTTCCAGTGCCTTCCACATTCCCCGAAGTTGTCAATTTCATTAACACCTGTTGGCATATTTTGATACATCCAGTGTGCTGCTAAAGGTTATGACCCTTAAATTCATCCAATCATCTTCTGAGATCAACGGCAACCATACGTTGATTAAATTTTTTTATACAATAGGTTCGGAAAGGGATAAATTTCCTTAGAATTAGAGAAAGTGTATGTAAACAATTTCCACGTGCTTATTGTGCAACAAGTCTTTACATCCCTAAACATACGACTATATTTAATGACAATTTGAATGTTTTCAATCAACTAATAGAAGTTCCTGTGTATGTTTCTTGGACAAATGCATTAATATCAACGTATATTTTCGTTTCCTGCTTTACCAAGTGTGTAGAATCTAGACGCTACCGTGTTTTTACCTCCTAATTGAAGAGTTCAAGTGCTACCATTGGTCAAGAATAATGTATTAGGAATGGGTGTGACTTTAATCTACCGATAGATGGCGCAACATTGTTATCACAAATGTTGGCTTAATCTGCCAAGGGTGGAGAGAAGGGAAGTGGATCGTAACCCTTGGCTAGCGAAGATGCCATCTGACTTGATAGTGAAATAAGAAAAAATAACACTAAGCCAAAATTTACACATTTACAGTATGTCTTAAATCAAGAATCCTACCCCATCTTAGAAACCACTAGTAATGACATATTAAGCATCTTATACAAAATAACTACACTATGAATAGCCTTTTTTGTCTTTCTAATGTTAAACAAACTGCATTGAGAAATACCTCCGTACTTTAATGTATTTGAATTGCATCTAGTTAGATTTTTTTTTTTATCAAAATGTTTGTAATTTTACTTACTATAGCTATAGAATATGTACTTGTTAGCAATATAATGGGTAACAGAAAAAACAGTCCAATGTGATGCACATATTTTATCAGTCTAAGGGCAATAACCACAAAAAAGTTTTGTTTTTGTTCTTTTAACCTTTTTCATAGATATGATACATAAATGTATGCATGGGATTGCTATCAAACTTGTTTTCCATATAATTTCTATTTCCAAGGTGCATTACTCCTGTAATAATATTTGATGAGCACCTATCTAAATAGAAATGTAGTATTGAGAGAGCTTACAGTGCAATTTCCAATAGAATTTACATTTATAAAGGGATATAACTCCTGAAAAAAAATCAGGGGTGATTGTTAAACTTGTCCTCAACATTGCTGATATAAACTTTTGATGAAAATTTCATAATAATCTTATAAGAAATGTAAGCTTAAAAGTGCTTACAATGAAATTTCTATATAATTCATATTTTCAAGGGTCAGAATTCCTTATAAAATAATTTATCAGCACTAATTTTCAAACTCAACCAAGACATTGCTGATATAAAACATTGATAATAAAATGCTTTGCTGAGCGCAGCTGGATACGACCACAGAGGTCCAACCCTGAACAGTTGGGGCAAAAATGGACACAATATTCACGCTTGATACAGGTTTGAATTTGGATTGTAATTAAATATTTGACACATAATAGGTTTCTGACACCGAATAACTGTATTCAAAGAACTTAGAATTGGTTATGATTTGAATTTATTTTCAATTTTTTGCTTTTGTGCAATACACTATGCTGTTGTGAATTTCCAATGGTGTTTGCAACCATAATTACCAATTTAAGGTAGATAGGGTGTCTTCCTCCATCTTGGATTTTGAAAAACCAGAAAACAATTGGTCTAGATCTTTAATAAAATGTGCAAATTTTGAGAGTAGTAGGTAATACATGTGTAAGAATTTTGAATTCAAAATATAGAAAATGACATGTTTTATCATATTTATAGTTGTATTTTACAAAAAACAGAATACTTCTTGTTTGATTCAATTTTTTCCAACTTTACCATATAAGGGGAGGCAACTCAAATGTAAGGGCAGCTAATTCAGATAAAGTTACTTTTACAATAGAATGTGTTAGGAATTTACCTTTTTTATTATGTAGCAAGAAAACGGGTCCCGTGACCCCATTTTTTCTTTTTCTTATCTGAAAGCACAATATTAGAGCTATCTTCTCATACTTTATCTCAAAATTCTATGGTGTAGTTTTCGTTTTAAGGCAGAAAATTGGGTTTTCCATGCATAATCTATACAAAATCTGTCAATTTTGCACAACCTGTAGCGTGAAAATAAGTCCCGTGACCCATTCTTTTTATTATTTTTTTAAAAAGGCATGATATAAGCTACATTTTGGCAAATTATTAAAAAAATCTATGGATTATAATTTAGACACCCCATCTACCTTAAATACATCATAAAATTCTTAAAATAGAAAATGACATACATAATCATTGCTAAAATTAATATTCCTTTAATAGTAACTTCTAAGAATAAATTGACAGCTAATCACCTCAAGACAATACAAAATTTCTTTATACATAATTTAAAAGCAGTGTAAGGGAGGAAATCCAAACATACACAACATTGTACTTTAAATGTGTTTGGATTACCTCCCTTACACTGCTCCATTAACCAGGAAACCTTTGTTTTCCCCCCTTTTTTGCCCCTAATTCCTAAACGCTTTGAGCCATAACCCCCCAAAGTCAATCCTAACCATCCCTTTGTGGTATGGAAACTTGTGGTATAATTTCAGAGAGATTCATACACCGTTCCGAAAGTTATTGTCTGGAAACTAGAAAAATGCTTATTTGGGCCCTTTTTTGGCCCCTAATTCCTAAACTGTTAGGACCATAACCCCTAAAATCAATTCCAACCTTCCTTTTGTGGTTATAAACCTTGTGTTTAAATTTCATAGATTTCTATTTACTGATACTAAAGTTATTGTCTGGAAACCAAATGTCTTCGGACGATGACGACTTGATACCGTTATCTGGCAAGAATTGCACATGTTAGAGCACTTACAAGACAGGACAAATGGACAGATGGACACCAGGTATTTACATTGCAGTGGGATACAATGAATTAAGTAATACAAAAAATAAATCATACATACTTTCAACCTGAGAATTTCCATCACATGTCCATTTGAATTTTTAGTATTTTTGTCCCACAGTATATTCTGTATAGCTTTGTCAAACAACTGCTTATTCATACAACCTTTGCATTCTATAGTTAGTGTACCCACATCCTGAAACAGAATAAACTATTCACATTTTTGCTTTCAAATCATACTGAAACAATTTACTGTACTATGTTCTGATATACACTTTTAACATACACTAATGGAAATATATGAATAAAATGGGAAAGAGGAAATAATCAATGAACAAGATTGCTACGTCACAGTGAAATGTTCCCTGTGCTGTATAAATGAGGAATTAATTAGAGTGTCACAATGTGTCATTAAGGGAGGATATGCATATAAGCATTAATGCATGATACAAGTCTACTTTTTGCAAAGTTTTTCAGAAAGAATCCTTTACACACGATTTTTTATTGTATTGTATTTTAAATGATACTCAGCAGTTGCAGGCATTTTAAATTTCAGATCAGCTTTAAATCATGATACTAAATGTAAAACCATATTAATGAAAGATGTCTTTTATTTTAACCTTGATGTTATACTTTTTGTCTTGTTAGTCACATTTAAAGGTCATCATGAAAATTATATATTTACTTTAATACAGACACCAACAAGATGTGTCGGAACAACACGAAAGTTCCTGGTCGCAAATTTTCAAAGTCCAAAACCTAACATTTTTCAGCAAAAATCAGCGGAGCGGAACCAAAACTAAACTTGATCTGTAACTCATCATAGTAGACTAACATACTAAAAATCAGCTCGATGTGAAGGTGTTTAGAAAAAAAGTCTGTATAACTGTTATTTTCAAGAAATTTTTGAATTCCAAGGCCCGTAATTTCAACAAAAATCAGCAGAGCGGATCAAAATGTAAACTCATCATCAATCTGTAACTCATCATAGTAGACTCACATACTAAAAATCAGCTCAATATGTGATGGTGTTTAGAAAAAAAGTCTGTATAATTGTTCGTTGCATAATGACGGAATGACGGACATGGGTAAAACTAAATGGACCCGACCACTTTGTGGCGGGGCCATAAAAAAAAAGTTTTAGGTTGGGTGGTTTTCTTGATGGCCCTGTGCATTCACCAAGAAAGCTTGTTAAAAATGTTTTAATGCCTAACATCAGAGAATGAGAACACTAAGTGAAGGCAAAATCTCACTTGGTTTTCTGCCAGCATAGCTAATTTGTGACATCCATCTGTATAGCTACAACTAACATCTCAATAAAAATGATTTAAATAGTGGAGATAAAATCAAAGTGAAACCTTTAGTTATATACTGCTCTATTTGTATTTCATTAATGATAAAAAATAAATTAAAAAGACATAATTACCTCATCAATTTTATGTAAATTGTCTGTTGAATATCCTCTTGTTTTGAATAAATCTTCCAAACTGAAATTCATAGAGCAAAGTATGATCACTATATAAAAGTTCCATCAGTAATTATTCAATAGTTTATGAATTTATAGTTGAAGGTATCTATTACGCACATGATTTTTTTAAAGGGGAGATTTAATATTTTGCAAACTTGTATAGGTCCAATAAATCCTGTATTTTTTTAAACTCATTTTCGTTGGCAAATTGCTGGAATTTCCCATTTTAAGTCCAGCGAATAAATTGCAGGTTCTTGGGTTTTTAGCCCTTCTTTGTATAATCAGTGAACACCACATACACACTTGAAATTTATTTTATGGATTAAAACAATGTGAATATTTTCAGAAAGATATAATATAGCATACTTGAGTAATTCTAAGTCATGTTCCCAACATTGAATTATCATGAATTAGTCTCCACAACTCTGTAATGACATCCCCAAAATTGTCATTTAGCTTGTCTTCATGGAAAAAAACAATTGTAAATGTTCCTTTAAGCAAACTTTGATGTTTAAAATCAAAAGGAGCTTGATTTCATGGAACCAATGAATAAAATTTGTAAAGATTTCTTTAAAAGAACTTAAAATGACATGTGCTTATAGAACTACAGATTTTAAATATCAGGTGCTAGCTTGAGTAATTTTCAACTAACCTATGTTTACCTTTTCCATCATAAGCATTCAGATCTAGTATATTATTTAAATCAGTTTTTGACTGTGCTGTTTCTAAAAAGGTTGCATAACTATTTATATTTCTGAAATAAGAAAAAAAAGCATTATGAAAACTAACTTGTTACCAACAGACTTGTAGTACAGTAACTATACAAGAATGATTGATTGTTGCTGGCTTAATGTACAGTGGTTATTTTTTCATGTATTACTACATAAGAAGACTGTTGTCTAATATTTTCATAGTTTTTTACAGTGGTTATTTTTTCATGTATTACTACACAAGAAGACTGTAGTCTGATATTTTCATAGTTTTCTAAATGAATGTAAATAATAAAAAAAAATCAAATTGGAATGAATGGAAGAACAGGGTAAATCAGCATGACTTGCTGTTTGACAGTGGTAGGACAAAAAAAATGAGGTGTGACTGATTTATTCTTGTTTGTTGAACTTCCACCCGAACGATTTCATGCATGTCCCTGAGTTTAACAAAGTTTAATGAATAGATATAGAATGACAAACTGCAAGATTTCACTCTAATGCAAAGATGACAACTGGGTCTCAAAGACTGTTAGTAATACAAGACAAAGTTACCAACCTGATTCTAGATTTAAGCTGATGCAATTCTTCTTCTGTAACCAAATCTATTTTGTTAATTATTATCACATCGGACATTGCAATCTGTCTGGGCAAACAGAAATAATAACAACATTAATACAAAATATTCAATAAATATTGCGATTACATGTGTAAGATGGTATTTCTTGACTAAAATATACATTTAAAATTTTAAAAGTTTGTTAAAAATCCTGACCTTATACACCTATGCCTTCTTCATGAATAAAAAAATATATGTCCTTGGAACACTGTAAATATACGTTTAGTTCACCTAGTGGACTCTAAAACTAAAGGATTAAAAAGCAAAAAAGACTTTTAGTTTATATAGTATCTTATACATTATAACACTTAAAAGTACATTCAGTTTACCTAGTTGCCTCATTAATAGTGTTATCCATCTTCTTTTGATTTAGATACTGAAAGCATAAAATATGATATTGAAAAAAAAATTTCATATTAACAATAATTAAATATGTTTAATACTAGATCTTAACAAATAAATATAAAAGTGTGAGTGTTTCAAGGAAGACATGCTACGAGCCATCTCCATATAATATACCCACATTAATGGTTAAGTTCATGTTTAGGGATGAGAAATCCATAAAATCTCTACAATCAAACATTAAAATAGAAGGTGAACAACTACATGTTCTGTAGAAGAATCTGTGCAAGATTGGTGGACTTTTTCAAGGAGTTGTGGATCAACATAAAGTGTGACTTGGACGATAGAAGTGATCCCTATGTGTTGCTTTTGACAGCTGGAAGCTGCCAGGAGACGAAATATAATATTTATCTGAAGAAATAGAAATGAAATATAAAGGATGGAGGAGTTGCATTTCATTCTATAAATTTATCAAATTACACATTACTTAACCAAAGGCAGAGTTTCTACAATAAAGCCGAAGATAAATGTCACCAAACCCTAAAAAAAAACAGTCTAAATATTTTATTTGTCTTGTTTATTTTATTACTGTTTAGGCCTAAATTGTCAACATAAAATAAAAATTCTAGCAATTTTACAAAAAATTCCCTGTATTGTAATTTACAGTTTTAAAAAATATTTATCTATATTTTGTGCAATAAAGTTTTGTGTAAAATCTACAATTGTTCTTTACCTGTTCACAATATTTAGCATCAACAACTGTAATAATACCTGAAAAGAATAATGTAAATCAATCACCTACATTCTTTATCTTGCCAATAAAATTAATCAATTAAAGTATTTGAAAAACAAAAATTGCATATCATTAACAAGTAAAGCATTGGGATAGATAAAAAGTGAATTTTGAAAGGAACTAGACTAGCAAATGGATCTGAAAATGAAGCTCATAATATAACTAGTAGAAGAGCTCAATATATTATGGAACAAATATCAAGAATTTATGATCTATAGTTGATGAAAAATGTGCTAAAGACACATGGATAAAGACAAACTAAGATAATAACACATGCACAATAAATGAAAATCAATTAGTTCTTACTTCTTACTCAACTATGCCTTATTTATTTTGCTTTTAGAGTTAAAGATTTTTTTGAATAGTCAAATCATATAATATTTTAAACTTCAGCTTAATTTTTTTTTATTCCTAACAAAATCTGAGTACTAATAGTATACAGGGAAATAACTCTTGGTTTCCTATAAATAATGAAACTCCAGTTACAGCAGGTACATCACTAAAAATCCAATGGTTATTTCTTGCACTTGTAAGAGCCAAATTTTAATTATCTTTAAATTTCTGTTAATATTTAGGAGAGTATGTGTCCCCTTTAAAGAGGGTGGTAAAGGGGGGGTGCTTGCATGGAAAAAACGTGAAATAAGACATAATTTCACGTTGAACGTGAAATCATTTCTGTCATGAACGTTGCACGAAAAATAAAGACTTTGATGTGAACCTTTTGTGACTGAGTCACTGTCTTCTTGTGTAAATAAATTCTCTGTTTTACTTGTTATTCCCGATTTAGTATACACATTTATGATATAAATGGTTTACGGCTTTTCAAAAAGTATTTCTTGACGATCCCTGCCAAGTGTTTGAATTTTATTTGAAAAATACCGAGCACGCAAAATAAGCATTTGAAAATCATGATGCACGTAAAATTAAATAAGCAGAACACGTTGAACGAGGCACCTGTCTTGCACGACTGAACGTCAAATAAAAAAGTAAAAACACGTTGAACGTCAAATAAAAAACGGCGATCACGTTGCACGAAAATAACCCTTTACCACCCTCTTTAAACCACTAAATTATCAAAACTAATTGATTAATTCAATCATACAAACCATCTAGAAATAAATCACTGCATAACTCTTCGTCTAACCAAAATATAGAAGCTATAGGACCTGAAAAGGAAAGAGAAAATACAGTTATCAAAAAGAGAAAACAATCCAAACTTTACTCTCATATTCAAGCTAAGTATTTTTTTTTATCATACAATTACTATTCTAATCTACAAGAGAATGTTTTAACATCATTTATTCAGCTTCAATTAATTTTTCTTTAAGAATTATCTGCAGATTTTTTTTTAAAAGTTTTAAGCAAATGGAATACAAGTTACATTTTGCATGAAGTATAAAAGTGCTACTTATTTTTTATAAATATATATTAAAAAAGAAATCTGGGCAAGTACTGTTATGAAGGGCACTCAAGCAGCTATTTATGCATACATCAGTTATAGAGATTGGAAAACTTGTTCCCGAAAAAAGATTGAATGTCATACTTTTTTTTTCTTAAATTCAATTTAAAATGAATTTTCCAGCATATAAAATATTCTCATTATTACCTAAAAATAATTTAGATAAAGAAATGAAATAGTAGGTGCTATGACAATACCTGGATCAGCAAGGCCTGTTGTTTCTAATAAAACATAATCAAATTTTCCTTTCTTTGTCATTAAATTTTCTATAGCTTTGACTCCATTGTCTCTGTAAAAGAAAGATAAAAACACATTTTATAAGCACATCAATGTATACAAATAACTATTTTTTAACAGAATCTCCAATATAAATTATAAATGTCTGGTAGTTTCAGATGCATATATATCTTAAAAATAAATATACTACAGATCAGAGCACTTTTTAGTAAATAACATACATGTGGGTAGTGAATATGGACAATGATACTGGAAATTTAGACACATAGTTGGGGTTAACATGGTTTAAAAAAATCATATTAACAGGACTTATATCCATTTCAAATATATTTCTTCATCTCCAAGTTTTAAAGTACTGGAGTTCACGGCCAAAATGTCCTCATCTTAATATATTTCAAAATGGGTAAATAAAATAAACAAATAGAATTACTTAACAGAACAGCAAAGACATCCATTTCTAAGTTCTAACCATTCCTCGAACAGCTCTCCTTCCTGTCCAATAGACATGGACTTTTCTATAGAATCGCCTGAAATGTATAATTATAATTTATGTACATGCAAAATATAAACAGGTACCCACATAGGCTTTTTTAAATAAAGGTTGTGCTTCACAGTCCTCGAATTTTGAATACAAACCTTTGGATCTCAAGCTAACACCACACTTGAGATTAGAGATTTGTCAAAAATGTTATTAAAAAAATGAACACATACCAATAAGCAAGAAGTCCAGTTTTGACTACATTTATTCAGAGCTTTCTCTGGGCCTTATAGAATAACTCTATTGAGTCCTATGTTGTTTACCATGATATTATCTGAACAAATTTCAAAATAGTAAGTATTATAAACATGGAGCTATAAATTTAAGAAAACAGTGTTATTTCAAACCCAATGGTGCCTATTTGAAATGCTTGGATAGAACACTCACATTACTCAAATCTATTACAGCAAAATAGACCTAAATTGTTAATTATGTTGAAATAAAATTTAACAGTACCAATTTTTCTGCACTAGATGAGCGCATTTCGACAATATATGTCATTTGAGTGATGCTCGAGGCCAAAATATTTGAAAATCCAAAACTTATTAAAAAAATGAAGAACTTATAAACCAAAAAGAACAAACAAGTATAGCAAAAACAGGGTGCCACTACACTTGGAATTTTGTCTGTTATTACCAACATATGTCACATACTATTGTTGCTATATTATTTATTTCTTCTTGGAATCCAATGTACCACATTTTCTGTAGAAGATTTCTTTTACTGTAGTTTACATTAATTTGACTTAAATTTCAAAATATTTTTTTCTGTTCTAACCTATTCTTAAATGGCACCACATTACCTAACTGGATGAATTAAGAAATTTTAGGATAAATTTGTCAAACTAACCTTCACCAAATTCATTCATTATAACTGCTATCTTTTTCCCATGCTGCTCAGTAAGGACATAGTTCAATAAAGTTGTTTTCCCTGATCCTTAAAAAAGAAGAACATTTATTATTTCTAGAGATGAATATTAATTTTACATGACAATGTGTTTATACAAGGATTTTTGTGCATCATGGAACTGTATCTCTCTAATAACATAAACTACATCTATTAATTAGTCTAACCAAGAACCCATCATAGTTTATGATATACATTTCACAACTTATAGTAATAATGGTGGTCATATTTGATGGCAATTAGATTGAGCATCAACTGTAACACTGACAGAAATCCTATAAGTTAAATAGTAAGTTTTTCTTAATTTTATTTATTATTTTGTTTTGTCAAGTTTTCTATTTTTATAACAAGGGAATCACAAATTTATCTATAAATTCATCGAAGTTAAGTGCATGTTGCACTTTAGTCTTTACAGGATTATTGAATTGAATGTTTCGATACTTTTACTTAATATTCAATTTTTAAAAAATGGTTACCATTGTCAATGTTGTGATTGATTAGAATGTATATAATTTTTTATAAAGTATTACCTAGAAAGCCAGTAATAATTGTAATAGGTACTCTGTTGTTCTCTGCTGGTACAAGGTCAGGGATATCATCATCTTCACTATCAGACATGGTGTAATATCTAGTTATTGTAACAGAAACAAAATAACATAAAGATGATAAAATTTAAGCATAATAGGAATCATAACAAGATTTCAACATTTTACTAGTCTACAAATTGTAGTTTGAGTAATTCATGTTATTCCTATAAACAATACAGCGATACCAAAAATCTATAACTATCTATATATGTTATGTACAATGAACTAAAATATACACACAGACTCTTTGTTGATATAAAGTAACAATGAACAATAATATATACAAGTATCATACAATCTAACAGCCTGTTCTCCAAATGGGATGGTCTGTCACTACAAGACAGTGCAGGCTAGTACAACCTGTCCTCCGAGTGGGACAGTCTGTCACTACCAGACAGTGTGGGCTGGTACAGTCTGTCCTCCGAGTGGGACAGTCCGTCACTACCAGGCAGTGCGGGCTGGTGCAGTCTGTCCTCGGAATGGGACAGTCTGTTCTGCCAACTTGCTATATTAGACCAACTTATACCTTGTACATGTTGTCCTCACAATGTTATAGCTCTTATGTAACTTAAAACTAAGTAACATACTACTGCATATAAACTGGTCTTCTTTATAAGAACATTGACAGAACCCGGTGTATTCCTCACCCGCTTATATACTTCAGGGCGAATACAATATTTCCTGGATAGGGGTGTTTCCTAAATTTTCCCCTTACTGAACACAAGAATCCCTCACAAACACCCCTATAACCTTCGACCCATCCACTGACTTTCCTGCCAAACATCTAAATCTACACAACGCTTTCTCCACTGTATACCATGTATTACTACAATACAATCCTTCTTATTTGTAACCATAATGACTAATAAACATTACAACAATATGGTATTCAGAAAAGTTGCTAACCAAAAGTTGTTGCCTTTTATGTAATCATTTGCAATATTTTTCCCTTGATTCTAAAAAAAATTTTGCACAGTAAAATTATATCCTATTTGGGTATTATATCCCAAATGGGATTTTATAACCCATTACGAAGATAAATTCCTCAACCTGCTCGGTATCAGGTCGTTGCCGCCCCAAAGTCAATCTGTCCCAAGTCGATATATAATATTATATTTCTATATGAAATCTAAATATAAATTAGAAAAAATATTCAAATAAATGTCTCATCTTATGAAAATTTTCAAATATTCGTCAATATTTTTACTGTGGATCTATCATATTATTATAAAATTCATAAACATTTATCAATGACACTGAGATCATAAATATCTTTATTTTTATTCCTTGTTAATATTTTTATATTGGGGACAGATCGACTTTAAATATGGGGCCGGATCAACTTGGGACGGAACGACTTGGGGCCGGATCGACATGAAAGCAACCTGCTCAAGTCAACAAGTCAACTCTTTTTACAGTTTGTTTACAGTTTGTTCTTATGAGTTGCTGCACCACTTTCCCCGGTCAGGGCAAGGTTGAACGATCGAAAACACGTTAAACCCCGGAACATTCTGTATGTGCCTGTCCTAAGTTGTTGTTCAACTTGTTGTCTATATCATTTTGTTTTTCGCTTGTCTGTTTTGACTTTTGTACATAAATCGTGTTGTTTTACAGCTAGTATCAAGCATAATTGTATAAATAGCTTTTGGATTAACCGAATAGATTTTTAAATACTTATATATTTCTCAGACAAGGAAGCCTACATTTAAAGAAGGATATTCGATATGTTTATGTTTTTTTTTCTGTTCATCTAAGGGAGATAACTTAATTTACAAAATAATGTTAAGCACAATGTCGGACAAATAAAAAATCCGGAAAAAATAGGTATAAATATATTAGACATATTATGTAACTCTTGCTATGAGCTATGCACAAAGTCTACGAACGTTAATTATTTTTGTTTGTCCCTAATTAAATTTATTGTATCTTTTTATTGAAGTAGAATTTATGTCGGGTGGTGCACCTTTGAAAAAAGAAGGCGTTCTTGTAACAGACACTACCGAAAAAGCAAACATACTAAACCAACAATTTCAGTCAGTATTTACTAATGAACCATTGACCAATATTCCTGACAAAGGTCCAAGCCCATTCACAAAAATGCCAGAAATAAAAATCACATCACCAGGTTTCGAAAAATTATTACACCAAACTAAATCCCCACAAAACGGCTAGCGGTCCAGATAACATCAGTGGACGTGTATTAAAAGAACTAAAAATACAGATCGCACCAATCTTGACCATCATTTTTACTAAATCTCTACAAACAGGCAATACACTAAAAGACTGGAAACATGCAAACGTCGCAACTGCATTTAAAAAGGGCGAACGATACAAGGCTAAAAATTATAGACCAATTTCAATAACTTGTATTTGTTGTAAATTGATGGAGCACATTGTGACAAGTAACATCATGCATGGACTATCTAGAGGCAAATAACATCATTTACGACCTCCAACATAGTTTCCGTAAATCGAGATCATGCGAATCACAACTCATTCAATTTATAAAAGAACTTCATAACAACAATAACAAAAATATACAAACAGACCTCATTTATTATGGAATTTGGCAAAGCCTTCGATAAAGTACTCCACAAACTTTTACTCTACAAACTTAAATACTATGGCATAAAAGACTACAATCTAAAATGGATTCAGGTTTTTTTAACAGACCGTACACAAACAGTGGTTATAGAAGGAATAACATCAAACACAGTACCAGTTACATCATGTGTGCCACAAGGAACTGTCCTTGGACCTATACTTTTTTTAATATACATAAATGATTTTCCAGAATACCTTAATCACAGCAAATAACGACTCTTTGCTGATGATAGCATTATATACCGTGAAATAACATGTCAACAAGATTGCAAAAAACTACAAGCGGATCTAAATGCGGCCGCTAACATCCTGCATAACCATACCTTAGAACCAATAACATCAGCAAAATATGTTGGTGTAACCTTACAGTCAAATTTAAAATGGAACAATCACTACGACAACATCATATTAAATGCAAACAAATCTCTTGGATTTCTGAAGAGAAACCTAAAAATTTCAAACACCAACATCAAATCCCGTGCATACATATTCATAGTGAGACACTGAAACTTGAATACGCGTGTAGTATATGGGATCTACATACAACAGAATACAAAAACAAACTAGAAATGATACAGAGGCGTGCTGCCCGTTATGTATGTAACAAATATCATAACACCAGTAGTGTTACATCCATGATAAACCATCTTCAATGGCCCTCACTTGCTGAGCGCCGCCCCAAAACCAGACTGATAATGTTCTATAAAGTCATCAATGGACTCATAGCATTTCCATCGCTGGTCCTAATACCAACAGATACAAGAACAACAAATACTCACAACCAATCATTTCGACAAATATCCACCTCAAAAGAAAGTTACAAATGGTTATTTTTCCCACACACAATAATCCAATGGAACATGTTACCGTAAGTTGTGGTAGTATGTCAAACAATTGAAACCTTTAGAGAACAGTTGACACCAACCGTTCTCCACAACATAAAGTAACTCAATAAATATCAATGTTCATATTTTTAATCACTATATGAAGTTTTCTACAATTTCAACAAATTTTGTTGTGTAACTATTATTTGAATATTTTTTAAACATATACTCCGCGCATGCAACAGTTCATAATCTTCAATCATATGAAGCTGATACTGTATAGAAGAAGAAGAAGTGAAAAGAAGTGTAAGGCGACTTATGAATTGTGACAGTAACATTGATATCTTGGTGGCACGCGAGATGCTTTTAGATTTGAGTAAATGCCACAGTCAATAGACTTTTACAGTGTTGTACATAGATTAGTGCTAAAAATATTAACGTTATAACATTTGTGCCTTAAATGGACAGTCCAAATGTATATAGTAAGGTGATGGTACAGATCCCTGCATGTATAAAACTGAATTATATAGTTTTATGCTACTTGTGCTTTATGTTTTGAATTGAGCACCCTGCTGAGATAGAATCCCTAGCTTATAGTTGGATGTGACAATCTGCCTTTGCGATTTTAACTTGGTGTTGGGTACGCCAGGCAGTGTTGATATCCTTTATACCCAGTATTTTGAACAATTGAGTTATAGGCGTAATTATATTGGTATGTGCACCGAAATTTTTCACTGTAAATTGTTTCCTGCACATGTACACAGTTGCTTAACCGTATTACACTACAAAAGTAGTGGTACTCCAGATAGTGGAGGGAAGAATAAAGAAGAATGTGCTTTGATACTGCCAAAATTAGTATTCATTCATAGACCCCATAAGAAACGCAAGAAACCCTTCGTTCTCGATCCCAATCCTGTAAATATTTCGAGACACAGTCATGCGGTATATTTGTCTGGTTAAAAAAAAACAACAAGAAACAATCACAACCGCCTTGGTTACAGGATATGGATTTGTTTTCAATTCTTTGCACTGAATATTCAATTATCTATTTTGATTTTTAATACCTTGTTTTGGACGAATTTGAAAAATGTGATTTAATCTCTTTTTTTACTATCCCAACTCAAATTCAACTGTTATGGATAGTCAAATAATGGATTGTATCAATGTTAATGGTTGATTCACCCGAGAAGTATGTGTATATCAGAAGAAGAAGAAGTGAAAAGAAGTGTAAGGCGACTTATGAAAAGTACTTATCAATGAAAGATGTGTTTGTTGGCTTAGAATGAACAATAGAATGTAAGAGCCTATATTCTGCGTAACAAATTGTGACAGTAACATTGATATCTTGGTGGCACGCGAGATGCTTTTAGATTTTGAGTAAATACCACAGTGCATAGACTTTTACAGTGTTGTACATAGATTAGTGCTAAAATATTAACGTTATAACATCTGTACCTTAAAATTTATGGACAGTCCAAATGTATATAGTAAGGTGATGGTACGGATCCCTGCATGTATAAAACTGAATTATATAGTTTTATGCTACTTGTGATTCATGTTTTGAATTGAGCACCCTGCTGAGATAGAATCCCTAGCTTATAGTTGGATGTGACAATCTGCCTTTGCGATTTTAACTTGGTGTTGGGTACGCCAGGCAGTGTTGATATCCTTTATACCAGTATCTTGAACAATTGAGTTATAGGCGTAATTATACTGGTTTGTGCACCGAAATTTTTCACTGTAAATTGTTTCCTGCACATGTACACAGTTGCTTAACCGTATTACACTACAAAAGTAGTGGTACTCCAGATAGTGGAGGGAAGAATAAAGAAGAATGTGCTTCGATACTGCCAAAATTAGTATTCATTCATAGACACCATAAGAAATGCAAGAAACCCTTCGTTCTCGATCCCAATCCTGTAAATATTTCGAGACACAGTCATGCGGTATATTTGTCTGGTTTAAAAAAAAAACAACAAGAAACAACCACAACCGCCTTGGTTACAGGATATGGATTTGTTTTCAATTCTTTGCACTGAATATTCAATTATCTATTTTGGTTTTTAATACCTTGTTTTGGACGAATTTGCCAAATGTGATTTAATCTCTTATTTTACTATCCCAACTCAAATTCAACTGTTATGGATAGTCAAATAAGGAATGTATCAATGTTAATGA
Organism: Mytilus californianus; assembly: GCF_021869535.1. Lineage (NCBI taxonomy): Eukaryota > Metazoa > Mollusca > Bivalvia > Mytilida > Mytilidae > Mytilus > Mytilus californianus. The sequence goes on from NW_026262581.1 coordinate 5,930,864, forward strand.
TTCACCCGAGAAGTATGTGGTATACTGTGACTACTCAGTGTCGGACCAAGGAAAGGCCGCGTAGAGGGCGAACGACCCCCCTCCCCATTTTGATCTCAAATTAAAAAAAAGAACATGTTTCTCACGATTTATATAATTAATATTGAGCCTTAGTTCGTCCACAAAATGTATCCAAACCCTGTACACATTTGCCTGTTGGTACAACACTTTCAATCAATTTTGCTGTAATTTACTGAAGAGAATGTGCAAACACGAAATGTAAAGACATTGTAAACAAAAATGCTAAATCTAAATTTGGAAATTGATTAATAAATAAGATGAAAACAAAATTTATTGTGAGCTAATTTGTTCTCGTCCTGAACTTGCATGAGATATTTGCAACTGGACACTTTAGCAAACATCAATCAATCAATAAAGATTAGAAAATCGGGCAAACCGTGACAAAGAAAGAAGAAACCAACTGATGTTCGTTTATTTGCATCTACAAACTGACACTAGAATTTCCAGGACTGCTTCATTGATCATGTTCTGTCCGGACCCGTCTTTTAGGAGGAGTTTATTCTCATAGAAACTGCTTGCGCAGAACAGATGTAATTTGTTGATTGCTTATATAAAATGTGTATTTTTTAGTCACATTAACAGTTTGCTTTATTTTGAATTACACATTTAAGTACTAAGTTTTCAGATTAATGCAATATTTACGTATTTAAATGTTATCTTCCTTTCATGAATCACATGTACATTTAATGAAAAGGGTAAGTACTTTGTCTAACACTGCATACCTGGTGGACTTTCGCTATAGAAATATCGAGAAACATAAAAAAGCGTTGTCAACGTTATATGGTGTTGCAACTCTAGAATCTGAAAATAATTAAATCATGGCCGATCTCGAGATATCGACTTTTGGACGTATCATGCTCTCGGGACTATCAGTCATCGACCATTAACATTGTAACGGGGTAGTATAATTATATTTTAACGCACATATTTTGCTGTCTTCACGTTTGACCTTGATCAAGGGTATAGAAGTATAAACAAATGAAGAACAATGTAAAACCAAATATCTGATCAAATCTCCCTAGGGAGTTTGCAGTCGTTTTCGTTTAATTTCTAATTTCTATAAATAAAGAATTTAACAAAATATACATGATGAATTTTTACCAACGCTGAAACATAAGCTCCGTACTAAACAGGTGATATAATAACAGTAAACAGGCATTGGAATTGACTCAATTTTAGTAAATCAAGGTAAATGGTATCGAAATTGCTGCTTTATATGTCCATTTCTACATTTACTTCTGTCAAGATCCAAATATTTGGAACGCGAAAGACACATACATACAGAGATGTATGTAATCAAAGGGGGGCATAAAAAGAATGGTCAAAACCTTCTGATTTCCCTGAAGGAAGTGCACATCCAGTTATCGTAAGAGGAAACAAATCAGCGGATAAGGCAGCAAACTGTACGTATTATGTCAAATCAGAGCCAAAGCAGAAGCATTACTTTTGGAGGGGAGGGAAAGATACAAGAAGACAAAAAGCAACAATGATCGATATGATATCGACTCCAGCGTAGCAAATTAAAGTAAATATCTAGTATACCAATTTCGATGCACAATCTGGATCTACTTGGGAAAGTTTACAGTCAAAAACTTTCTAACCTAGGCTCCTTGATTACTAGTACAGATTCGGTCAGATTTTAATGCATAGATAAACAACATTTGACGTCTCATTCAATGTACGAGAATAAAAAAATACCTGTTAACTATAAAACTGTAATGTTTACATAAGGTGATTTCCTGCAGTCACAACGAAAAACAAAACTCGATAGTTTCATTAATTCGAAATTGTATATTGATAGAACATTTTTGTTTTAAACAGTAATTGATCTTGTGATGTATTCAAGGTAAACGTACAAGGTAATCTATATTCTGGTGGACTGAAACGTTCGTATGACAAAGACAAATATCTACCTGACGTTACATTGACCATATTATTGTCAATGATATGGTTATTAAATTGATCATATCACCTGAAATGATTGATTGAGGTACAATTCTACCATAATCATAAGATCTATGATGATAAAGGTACTGTAAGTATGATTTATTGTTTGTATGAATGATCTCAAGATTATTTTTAACGAGTAGTTTCTCCAGTGCTATTTAAAAGACTTAGTTTCCAACTTTCCGTTTTTTATATATTGATACTTGGTCAAGCGTAATTGGCATTAGAAGAAAAAATCAATCGAAAAGTTTAAAATGTATATATTGCGTGAAATAGGAATACACTTCATTTTATAATATACATTTATGCGTGAAAAAACATTCATATTTTATCTATTGCTTAACATCGGAATACACTTCCTTTGAAAATATATATTTATAAGTGATACATATGATTGTGGTAAACTGATGCCTTGGGCAAAGATTAAACATCTTGTATTGCGAATTTAACAAAATGACACAAACCAGGTACATGTACAGATCTAAAGGTGTATTGTTTTAATGTTTCAGTGCATAATCATCTACGCAATTATAAATAGTTGTTCACATGGTCAGAAAAAAATCTGATGATAAATGTTGATAAAAAAAAGGTTATTTTTCTCCATGACTTCATGTAGGTATGCTTATATGTAATATGACTAATATGTAATATTCTAAGAAGGATGGTTAATCAATAGACGTAATATCTATGTTGTTTACTATAATTATTGGTAAGGAAACCGTTAATTTATATATTTCCCCAAGTCGATGGTACGTCTGACTGCGTGTGTCGGTTGGGGTTAAGGAGGCGGGGGGTACAGCCGGCATGACGTCAGACCAATTTCAAAATGCTAGGTGTACAACAAAGGTTAACTAATCTAAATACCTTACAACTACCATACAACTGAGATAAAGAAATTAAGAACACATTAATAAACACCCAAATAACACATCTAGAAGACCTCTTTAATTTCTTCTTCTTTGTAGTGTTAAGAAAAAGTAATACATTTTTAGAAATATTATTTTTTACATGACAAAAACTTTACAGTTTGTATGTTAATAAACAACGTATTAAACATAAATTTATTTTGAAGTCTGTCAAGTGAAAGAAAAATCTCAGGACTGTAATTGTGTAATGGGATGCCAAGCTTGGGAAATTCGGTTCGACCAATTGAGGTAAGTTGCGCATTCGAACTTATAAACATATTGTACAATGGACATTTTGCACAATCACAAAATATTATGATTTGGATAACTACAGACAAAATGTATGATTTTAATCATGGCGATTCCAAAGCATTTGCTCTTGGAACGCCCTTGCCGGACTGAGTCCTCAAACAGAGGAGGAAAACAACGTTTTACAGGATTAACGTGCAAATAACGCATGTTTCTTGAGAAAAAAAATCTTCAATAGGTACGCTCGTACTGCCTGGAAGACAGAAAATTATATAAAACGTTGGACACCACAAATCAGAAATTTCAACAGAACATCAAAAATTGTCGATAAGGCAAATTTACCGGATGAAGTTGCAACTTAGCACAGTTACATAATTTTATGTCTTTTTACAAAAGGAGACAAAAAAAAGAACAACACTAAAGTGTATTCTCCAGGATCCGGGGCCTCATATGAACTATGTCTTTGTGAGAGATTACAAAACACACCTCTTTTCCTCGTATGTGGAGCAGGATCTGCTTACCATTCCGAAGCATCTGAGATCGCTCCCGATTTTCTGTGGGGTTAGTTTTGCTCAGTCTTTATATATATATCATATTATCAATGAAATTTCATGAAAATATTATTTTGAGAACATTCATTTATAATCAACATGCTTTGTCCTAAGAAATGTATATTAGTAAAAAATCATGATTATCATAATAATGAACAGGTACCTAGATAACATGGGTCATCCGTAGTACCTGTAATGCACGCGAATGAATTTTAAGAATTGCATGCATGTTCCTTGTATAACAATATGACGGACGTAATTATACAGAGTTATTTAACGTTTGAATTATATCACTAGTTTTGTTACATCATCAGGTTTCACTTCTTACCACCATAACTGGTAACGCTAAACTATTATGGTTAACATGGGACTAATACATGAAACTGGATGCATTTATTTTGAACAATAATTCATATAGAATAATTGTTTCAAAGACATTATTATATGTGCGTCTGTATTTTTAAGTACTAGTAATCATTATAAGCCTATATGCTTTTTAAAATTTAAATTAAGTTTCCAAGAGTTGTAGTATATCTCGACTTGATTCAATGATATTTATTTATCACCGAGATTACTCCCGTTGCTCTTATTTTATCGACGTAACACTACGGGGCCAATATATACACTAATCTCATGATTGTACATAATTAATAAAATTGAGAATTGAAATGGGGAATGTGTCAAAGAGACAACAACCCGACCATAGAGCAGACAACAGCCGAAGGCCACTAATGGGTCCTTCAGCTGGCCCCAAAACAAATATGTATACTAGTTCAGTAATAATGGACGTCATACTAAACTCCAAATTATACACAAGAAACTAAAATTAAAAATGATACAAGACTAACAAAGGCCAGAGGCTCCTGACTTGGGACAGGCGCAAAAATGCGGCGGGGTTAAACATGTTTTTTGAAATCTCAACCCTCCCCCTATACCTCTAGCCAATGTAGAAAAAACAAACGCACAACAGTACGCACAGTAAAATTCAGTTTAAGAGAAGTTCGAGTCCGATGTCAGAATAGGAAACAAAAGAAAATAAACAAAATGACAATAATACATAAATAACAACAGACTACTAGCAGTTACTGGCATGCCAGCTCCAGACCTCAATTAAACTGATTGAAAGATTATGTCTTCATCATATGAATATCAGGCACAATCCCTCCTGTTAGGGGTTTAGTATTATACCATCATAAAATATATGAGAAGAACATAACCCGTGTCATGCCAATATCTATTTATTAGCATATGATATACACAATACACAGAGTCCAATACACAGCTTGCTTATAATATCATTTTTTTATAGAAGAAATGTTTGATTAAATAAATACAATAATTTCAGGTAAACGTTAAGAAAGCAGAAGTAAAGTACTATCCCTTTCCTTATTTTGTTTTTGTCAAATGCTTGTAAGGATCAACATGGGCGAATCCAAAACATTTTCAGGGGGTGTCACCAAACGAACTTTCAAAATATTTCAATTTGTTTAGTTGATAGTTAGGTCATTATAGGTAGGAACAAAACAAATGGTAACACATGGTTTACAAAATTGATTCTAATCTTATTTTTCTTTAACCGCCTCGTGGTCTTTTGTAGCATGCTCCCTTCGAGTGCGGGAAGTTGTGGGTTCGAACCCCGGCCGGGCCAAACCAATTGATTCTAAAAGTGGAAAGATAAAAAAAAACTTTTCTATAGTCAAATAGTCTAGAAGTAAGTCAGTTTTGCGCCTTGCTCCAGCACCCTTGAAGTTTAGCAGACACTTAATTCCAATTTCTGAATTAAAGCAAACCAAAGCGATTTTTCCGATAGACTTTGAATTCTCGATATCGCAAATATTCAATAGATGTCTATGCATGTTAATCTTTTATTTTAGGTTGCTGACCCGCTGACTTTTGACTTATTATGTCCTTATTCATATTTTAAATATTGGTATTTAATATGATAGAAGGTTTGGCTCCTTCTTCCTCCCCTTACTAGCACGTAACAACTCCCCTTTTTAATAGTTCCTTGACCCACTACTGATACTGTCTGTTTTAAACACAATCACGTCTGATCGAAATGCATTCATCAAATGTATTATCCAGTTTTCAGACAGTGCAAAACAACTTTTTTTTGTTATCCCTTTCGACCCTCTATGCCCACAGAACCTAGACAATTGATTTATGTTAAATACTAGTATGTTAAAGTCTTAAATGTGACTGAACTGTTTGATATTTGACTTAAAAAAAGCAACTGCTAGTTATCTACATCTAGATAGAACATTTTTTGATTTATTCTCCAGCCATCAAATCTTGGGGTCATCCGAGTAAACAACTCGTCAGTACTTTGATTTATGTTGTGTTTTGTATGTGTTTTGGTTGTTTTTCGTTTTTTTGCCTTGGCGTTGTCAGTTTGTCACCAACTCATGAGTTTAAATATCCCTTTGGTATCTACCGCTTCACTTTTACCTATGTTCAAATCTCATAAATCGATTAAGAAGACAAATCAAGGTAACTAAAAAACCGAAATGTCAAATTTGGATCTATTGTAGTTATACGTATTTTCAATAATATCATATTCAAGTAAAGCTAAAACTTTTACTATTTTAGGTTAACGAATTAAATAAACCAGTTTCTACCAGTCCAGTAGAAAACAGAAGTTGCAGAGATGTCGTTTTCCTTCTTATATTTCTAATTGTTATTGGAGGGATGGTATGTATTTTATCTCAATCCACAACCGTATTTTAAATATCTTTATCCGAAAGCATCAAAGACGGGATCATATTATAAACTTTTAACTATAACAAGGATAGCAGAAACAAAATCAATGATATCTGCAACAGAAATAAAAACAATAACATTGCTAATCAATGAAAATAGTAACAACAACATTTAAAATTATAGTATTACAAAAGTTGTTATTTTTATTTTCAATTTGGACTCTGATACTATTTCTTGTGTTTTCTCGGGGGCGATATGGAAAAACAATCTAATTATCTATTTGGGAAGTATTTTCAATTTTAATCCTGTTTTAAATGTGTTGTTTATGGTGGGGGATGCTTTGTGGCATTGATTTATTAAGGATATAGTTGGTCGAGATAAAGAACAGCAATAACAGCGTTTTCCCCCTGCTTTTTGGTTTTGTTAAATGCGTGTGGGTATCTAGTGGCAACGATTAATACATCACCATCCCTCTTTTCAAATATATATATATATCGTACCCGGAGGTTGATACGGATTTACATTGGAAACCTTTGCTTGACAATGGGACTGTTATTGGATTCCTTTGAAGCAATACTTTATTTCTGCTTGTAGGGCTATTGTTCTTATGTTGGATTATATTATGGAGATCCATATAGGCTAGTTTATGGAGTGGATAGCTGGGGAAATGTTTGCAACAAGAAAAATATAAAAATTCTAGATGTACCACATTCAGGGAGAGATACACGTGGCAAAAGGTAAGAGTATACCGACTAATTATTTGAATAAAAATCAAACATACCGTATTTGCAGTGTTTGAAATTCATTGACTATGTGAGGCTTGAGGATAGGCAAAGGAATATCATAAATAATCTTGGCAAACTTTACAAGAGGAAATGGCAACCTTTAATCATAATTGGCAAAGATCAACCCAATGAAAGATATACTAATAGCATTCAGAAACAGACACTTCAAAGTGATATAGTATTCTAATTTTATACTTAGGATTTCAACCAATTTAATACATCGAGCACAATGTATGCATATTCTTGGTATAATCATTGGTTTAAAAAAGAATTCATACAAAATACCTGTTTTAATATTCTCTGAGGTTTGCTCTTAAGCAAATTGATCATATACCACATTTTAAGATTGAAACAATATTGTATACTGTTTTCAGTAAACTGTTCTTTTTCGATGAGACTGTACTGAGTAACTATGTAATTGGTCAAGCAATCACGTATAATAAGCCAAGCGTATGTGTGACGTCATGTCCTAATGTTGATATATCATCATATGAGATGTTGAAGAACCACACCCAGCTCACAGGGATAAATTATTGTGTGTATGACTATCCACTTATTGGGAATTCATCGGATGCTAGTAGTTGTACTGTGCTACCTATTTCCATACAGTAAGTAACATCCAAATCAAAAGTCAGATGGTCACGAACAATATAATAATGGACCCTGGTTGCCTTTAGTTGTCACAATTGGTAGTGGAAGAAAGCGACAACTTAGAAGTATCGCAGAACAAGTAATAAATTGACAAAGAGCATGATGAAAATGTCTATACTGTTAATTAATTTTAATTACCAGATAATATTATTAAATTTTAGTTTTGTTAGTCAATTCATGAAATGAAATTACATTTTAAAGTTGAAATCAATTACACATTATAGATGTTTTATCATTTCGATAAAAGGATGCAGTTTGTTATTATTATTATTATCTTTATCAATAGGCACTCCATGAAAGCATGATAATAACTCGTTATATCTATAATAGCCATTTTTAATAGGCTATTTGTTTTATTACATTTTATTACAATCATATTTTACAATTGGTTTTCAATCATTCCAGGAAATCCATACTTTTTAGATGCGTGCCTTCAACAGTTTCAGCTGCATACGATTTCTTAATTGGTTTTATTGACAATCTCTTAAATTCAATCGATGAAAATTTTACGCAAGTAAGTACATGGGTTTGTCACTATTTAAATGTCATGTCTAATTAACAATTTATAATATTTTTGTTCGTTTATTTATGTCTCTTAAGTTCTTGTTAAGTTGTTATTTGTTTTGAAGAATAAAATAGCTATAATAGTTTTGAACGTAAGTGACAACCAGCAAAAATTTCGGTTTCAGTTCTTCAATACACACTCATCCTAATACATAACAAAAGATGAGCGTTAAAAGGTAGAATCGTTTTCTACACTCCTAGGTCGGTTGGTTTACCATTTGAAATTGTGTTATATTTAGTCATACCAGACACATTTGAATATTCTAAAAAAAAAAATTAAAAAAAAAAATTAAATGTATATTTTCTTTCTCTTAAATTTTAGAAATGCGTTTCCGATATAGAGAAAACATGGCGAGAAATTTGTTATTTATGTGCTGTTGGATTAGGTGAGCAATAACATAAACGATACCAATTTTTCTGCACCAGATGCGCATTTCGACAATCAATGTCTCTTCAGTGATGCTCGAGGTCAAAATATTTGAAAATCCAAAGCTTATTAAAAAGATGAAGAGCTATAAGCCAAAAAGGACAAAAAAGTAAAGCCAAAGCCAGGCAGGGAATCAGAGCTTTGCATGAGGGAGATACATTCTTTAATTTTAAATAAGTTCAAACATTTTTTAATAAATTTCAATAACACTAAATCCGTATTTTCATGCCAGTACCGAAGTACTGACTACTGGGAAAATATAACACAGAAAGCACTCCAATTACAATATCCAAAAATATCCGATCCCATTATGTACCAATGTATTCTATTGGCACTTTTTGCGATAAAAAATGGGGATTTCGTAACCCTTCATTTACAATTTGTATAAAGGAGATACACTGGATAAGTGTTGGTTAGTTAAAAAGATACAATGAGCCCGATTGACGAATTGCATCCTTTTAAGGACTCAAAGCCTATCCGTTGTGTCTTTAAGTGGATTAAATCATTACAAAATCGCACGCTGTTTCAGTATTCTGTAATAAAGTTAACATTGAATGATTGTGAATCTGAAAATTATCCGTAATTTACAAAATAAGGCATCGAACAAATTATAAACAATATAGGTTAATGATCTTCTAGGAAGAAACATACTTCGTTCTTCATCGCGATTTATAATCATAATGATTTGCGAACATGCATTTTTATAAAATGTATAAAATACTTTGATTGAGTATTCCAACATAGGAAAGCATGCTCCTCCTTTCGTCCGTCCACTAATCCGTCCCCTATCATGTTTAAGTTCATGGTCACATTAACAAAAAACTTAGTACACATGTTCATTATGAAGTAAATTGTTTAATATATGTACCAAATTAGGGTTTCTATCTGGAAATGTACGTAGCAGTGCATATCAGGATAAAGGTTTGGTTTATGGTAGCTATGTGTTCACATCAACATCACATCGACATGATATTTAGTACACATGAAGGAAACTGTTAGCTGTATTTGGAAAAACTTTTAGGAATTTTTGGTCCTCAATGCTCTTCAACTTCGTACTTTATTTGGCCTTTTTAACTTTTTTTTGATTTGAGCGTCAATGATGAGTCTTTTGTAGACGAAACGCGCGTCTGGCGCAAATACAAATTTACATCCTGGTATCTATGATGAGTTTATTTAGATATATAATTATGCTAAATTAAGGCGACAGTAGTTTACGGATGTTCAAATCTTGTAAACCGATTAGAAAGAGACTAATCAACCTAAGGCAACACACAAACCCTTAGGGAATCGCATGAACTCCAAAAGGAGCGTGACCGGATGCGTCGACCGGGTTAACGTCTCCTGCTATGCGTGAATCACCCGCCATGCAAATTGACACTCAGTCAAACTGTCACAATTGGGAATAGGACACACTTTATAAAATAACTGATCAAACGATTTAACTGGTATTTAAAGATCTAAGACCGTGAACACATGTCGCCAGTGAGTTGAGACACCGACACATCGTATCCGCCAATCAATACGTGATGGTGACCGTAAAACTATTGTAGTGTCGATTTCAGTCATTTTTATAAGTCATGGTTTTGACCAAAATTTACGGTTGAATGAACATGGACATGTGAGTGGTAGTGGGGCATGGTGTCATACATATATCCTTAAACTACCAAAGAATTTGAGTTCAGCTGCAGTAAATATCTATGTTCCTTTATATGCAAATACCGTAAAGGGCTTTGTAACGTGTATCATGTACTGTTTTTTTTTTAATTTTCCAGGTGTTTCATTGGTTATAGTCCATTTAATGAGATTCATTGCAGGAGTTATCATTTGGTTGTCAATGTTTATACTTGGAGCAGGCAGTGTTGGAGGTGCTGGTCTTTGTTGGTAAGATCTATGAAGTGCATTTTACTTCCAGCTGGAACGGAATGATTCAAATGCATTATAAATTTGTTTTAATCGTTAAGTATAAAGTAAAATAACATAAATACCGAACTCCAAGGAAAATTCAAAACGGAAAGTCCTTTATCAGTCAAGTATGCGACAGTTGAAAGCCGTCTTGTCTTTCAGTTATTTGAAATACACTTTGACTCATTTATGTATAGCTAGGATTGTCTAGTGGAACCGACTCAACCGTAATTTTGGCAACTGATTTGATCGACAATCTCTTAAACCAATTGATGAAAGTTTTACACAAGTAAATAAATGGCTTTATCACAGAAACAGTGAAGTCTCATTCTTATATTGACTTACATCTAGAAATTGACAATGAGGGCCGATACTACCATTTTCACGAAAAGTAATGACGTTATTTCCCCCATTGTTACGCACGAACATTAATACGTTACAATAATTTTATTCACCGTAAATAGTTGATTAATGACTGGTATTATCTCGGGAACTTAACATTCATCAAAGAACAATGACAATGAACTATTGTAAATGAAAATATCACTTTGTAAATCTTGTCCTCCAAAGCGCTCATTTAAGTTAAGTATATTATTTTGACCAGTTTCAAATGTTTAAGTCAAATGCAGATGAACCTCGTCAGACGGCCATCAGCTAACCAATACATAAAGTCAAGTTCAGGTGAATCCTGTCTAACGGACATTAAACCTTACAATTAGTCTGAATTCCAAATACAGTTTGACATTTAACTCACAATAACTAAAATAATCACGCAATCAAAACCTGCATATGTATGCGGTTATTGAAACATGAAATTAAGGTCGAGGACAAAGAACATATATACCTAAAGTAAATGCCGGATTGCGTCTTTCCTGGGGTCGACATCCGTCATAACGAGAAATAATGAATTAGAAGGACATTCTAAAAAAAGCTAATGAAAATAAAACAAAGAATTTTTGTTCAGATTCGAATTGATTCTTTAGTATATCTCTAGTATATCCGTTGAAAATTTGTATCAATCTTGACTTTAACAACAATATGAACGACTGATTTATCTATGTATATAAAATTTGAAGAAAACATCTTCTGACTATAATTCTAGATAAATATTCAATTTCCATTCGATTTGATCATGTTTTGGATTATACCTTTAAAAATGAAACACTTTAGGGCAAATCGCCAATAAATCTTTGTACTTTTAACTTTTTGATAAAAAAACAGTCAATAAAAAGAAAACAAACCATTGAATAAAATATTTATATAAAAAATTTATAACAGGAAATTATTCTGACATTAAACCACAGAGAAACTATTGGCTGTCATATCAAAAAAGGAAGTTTGAGTTTGTTAAAATAATTATCATGTGTTAGACACCCTTCTTGAATTAATTAAAGAACAGACAAGTTTAATGTATAAACAATTGTTTTATGTAAGTTTGCATTAGACTTTTAGTACCCTTGACATTTTATTAATATACTTTTTTCAATGCGACAATGATTAACGAATTGAAATACTAAAAAAATATTGATATATTTGCAACCAATATAATTGTCAAAGGACGGAATTGGCAATGCATGAAAGTGTAATCGAAAAATGGACACTAAAATGCTACCCTTGTAAGAAATTCTCTGTCTTTTGCCTTCCTGTGGCTGCGACCCACTCACAAAATGTCTTTTGCCTTCCTGTGGCTGCGACCCATTCGCAAAATGTCTTTTGCCTTCCTGTGGCTGCGACCCACTCGCAAAATGTCTTTTGCCTTCCTGTGGCTGCGACCCACTCGCAAAATGTCTTTTGCCTTCCTGTGGCTGCGACCCAATCGCAAAAAAGGAATTTCCCTTTGTCATGTAAGATTATTTTACAATACTGATACCTATAATTAATATCTATTAGACAACCTGGTATCCTTTTTTATATAACACCAACTTGCGTAACCAATCATTATATTTCTTCTTAGTAACCAAAGTTATTTGTAACTAAAAAATGAAATTGAGATGATTTACTCAAACATTAACATAGAGGTCGGATGATACCACAATGTAATACCATGAAAATAATAATCAATAACACAGAACAATATAAAGATACTGTGGTAAGCAGACCTAACATATTTTCCCTAAAAAATCCCATATTCACTTTCAATTTATATGTAATTGCTGTAGGGACCAACCAAGGATGGAGTAGTTCATATAATATACTACAAGAGTACTTAGAAAGAAAACCAAATAGATGGTTAAGGTATCAATTTATAAAAGATAATTGACAATACTAGTACCAAAATGGACAGGGGAGTAAGGTGGGATGAAATTTTTTGTCATAACAAGACCATGTATCATCATAATCGCTATCTCAACCGTTGTTCAATTATTAAAGACTAAACAAATCAAGGTGATACTCATTGGAAAAATTCTGATTATTTCGAATCTAATGATATACAAGTGTGTTAATTTTTGAAAGGTTACCAAAACCGTTTAAAAAATAATTGCAAATACCCTTAAGGGGAATATGATATTTTGCGGTCAATGAACATTGTCCATGACACACCATTCTCTTCAAAATTCTGATTTAAACAATGAACAAAAAATGCACATCTAGATTGCATGAAATACACAGCTAGATATAAAAAAATGCACACTTACATTTAAAAACGACAAAGCCATATTTCAAAAATTTTCAAATAGATTTAGAATACAAGATTTCTTTTAGTAGTTTTGCATTTCAAATTCAAATCAATTTTTATTTAAATGTTTGATTATTTCTGTACTTTTAAAAAACCCGTTTAATTTTTTTACGTTAAGTCTCAACTTTTCATTTGCAAGTCCAATGAGTCCCAAATGTCAGAAATGAAAATCGGAAGAAATCCATATTTTGATTTAACAAGACATACATATTCGTTAGATGTGCAAAGTTAAGTCGCATGAACTCTAGCTCTGTATTTTACAAATTTTGTGGTGTTGTATATAAATCTAGTTATGTAGTTTTAATATATCAAAAAGGAGGAATATACCAAGGGAACATTCAAAACTCATTGGCGAAGAGAAACTGACAATTAACTAGCTACATCTATATAATCTACACGTAAAGATACAATATCTGACTTTGGTTTTTTTTCAAATATAGCTACTTATTTCTAAAATTTTGTTTTCTAAAAGAGTTTTTTAATGATTACATTTATTTGGTTCGAGGAGTTGATATGATTATCAGGGTATACATTCGGGGATATATACAGTTGTTTTGATTGATGGAAAATTATTGATGTATAAAGAGGAGAGGAAAAAAGGAATCAGTTTGGGGAATGGAGTATATATCATCAAATGTGTACTGTAATGAATGGTAAGAATGAAAAGTACGAGGGTAGGTTTTTGAATAATATTGAGAAAACGAATGATGATTTAGAGTAGGCCTTTTAGAAAAGGAGTACTTAAATAAGTCTTGTCAGGAGGACGAAAGACCATAACATTGTATAATGACGAAAAAAGGTTCTATAGTGATCATTATCATCGGGTTTGTACTAACATGGGCAACACGACGGGTGCAACATGTGGAGCAGGAACTGCTTACCCTTCCGGAGCACCTGAGATCACCCCCAGTTTTTGGTGGCGTTCGTGTTGCTCAGTCTTTATTTTGCTATGTTGTGTTTTGTGTACTGTTGATTTCTGTTGGTCTTTTTCTTTTTTAGCCATAGCGTTGTCAGTTTATTTTCGACCTTATCAGTTTGAATGTTCATTTGGTATCTTTCACCTCTCTTTTATCCTATTATGGGCCCAAAAACAACATAATACAGTCACCTAACGTTAAAACCTACAGATGATAGTACATTAAGCGACCTCAAAAGGTCACAAGATAAAACATGTCATTTATATTAATAGAAATAATGATAGAAAGAACAAGAAAAAGAACAATGGGAAACGGGCACTTATACTTTGAAATTGAATGCTTTACTAGGATTGTTCATGATTTGTTCGCACTAATTCCGTTTGAACTGTACTGAATGATGATTTAGTCTTGACTAACTTGATCTAATTTGACATTTGCGGAAACTAGGTCTATACCTAGGATTACACTTAGACTTACGATTAGAGTTGATGAAAACAAGGGGTCCTCTGAAAATAAAAAAAATAAGCCCAATTGAGATACATAGTCACATGAAATGATTTTTTTTTATCATGTAAATAAGTCTTTTCGACGACACACAAACTCAGACAGAAACTTATGGTCACAACAGATGTGAATTGCCACAAAGGCCCCATAACTTTGTGTTTTATTTTAATTCGATCTCCGAAGGCGTGTTCAACCTCTACTCTTTAGTGTGTAATATGTCTATTTAATTTTCTACATTTCCTCTGCATATTCTGGGCTTTATCTTATGTAAGGTGTCAATACTGGATATCTGTTTGGATATGTTTTGTCGCCTAGCAAAAGTTCAGTCGTAAAAAGTAATTCTTGTCCTATATTTCGCATCAATATATATTGCTGATGCCACAGAAATCCGCACTCAAAATATCATATCCTGTCTTCGTTCAATATTACAACATGAGTGTGAATGCAGTGACAATGTCTGTGTCCTTGGGAATACTGTTCCTTTTGTTCCGTTATCGGCCACAAACTCTCCGTCTATAGCTTTACTGCAAACGGAAATTTTGGCCAACCAAATTGTAAGTTCTGCCAATCATCCAAAGAAGGCCAATAAATAAAACGGTTATATGTTTCATGAAATAGGTATACATGATGTGTTTCATCTTTGATAGTCAAAACGGCAAACTATTTCATAAATCATATGATAAGACAGGTACGATCGTAACCATAACATAAAAGAAGAATTGTGTTTCCCGTTGAAAGCTTACGATCCCGACCCGTTCTCTGTCTGAAGAGACAATTTACATCGGCTAGAATTTAAAGTAGCGTTTCAGGAGTTTGACCGGAAAAGGAATATCGTTTGATTGCAAAACAAGTTAACACATTTCTCCCATTCCAAAAGTAAACATCATTGCCTATAATATTTCCCTGATTGTAAACGATTGGTTTGTCGGTGGTCAAGCTAGGACTACCATGGTTATAATCAGATGACGAATGACATGTGTACATTACATCTTATGGAGTCTACATCAAGGCTGGTAATGCTGCCATGGTTAACCTGTGTTCTTCATTTATAACGGGGAAAATAAAATAGATGCACGAAATACACTTATCATTTATTCATTTTTCCGTATTAATAGTTCTACTCGCTTTACAAAAGCGGGCGGTATATAGTAATTAGGAGTCGTACATCTTTTATACGATTACACTTTTGTATCCGGAAATGCTCCCTAACCGACTTCAATAGTGTGTGATTTCTTTTAACAAATACGTTTAAAGATACATGTTGTAATTAAATATCACGTTGGGGATTTTTTCAAAATATCAGCTTATAATCTATTCTTAATAAAATATAAAAATATCTCGTTTTAAATCATGTGTCATGTCTTTGATTAAGATTCGGATCCATTTAATATTCGTGTGCATTCAAATATCTCTACAAGCAAAGAGCATTTAAGTCAAAAATGATGTAATATAGTTTTATTTGCTAACTACTTTATTTCTAAAGAAATAAAAAAAAAATCATCGTTTAAAAAACTTGTTTGACGTGCATTAAATCCAAAATTGGGTTACCAGACATCCGTGTACTTTAAAAGACAACCTGAGTGCTTTAAGAATATTTAAACGAAGTTCTTGGGGGTCTATACTTAGAAATTCTTGATTTAATTGAAAAATATAATGCATGTACAAAAATTATGTTTAATGCAACTTAAGTTACTTTAAGTTTTTAAAACATGGAAACGATGCAAAGAGGCATTCAGAACCCATAAGTCGAAGACTCCACCATAATCAAAAGAAAAACGACGAAAATACTCCACAAAGAAACATAGAGTTCATTATGACTATCAAAAAATCAACTGATTTTGACTAAATATGGTATATGTTTTCTAATCATAACAGTAAAATTTAAATAATTGAGACCTCTGACAACTAAGGATAATTTGACAAACCACAATATAAATTGAATCAAGTTGTCGCTAATGATAGTCGAAAATTAACATTTGGTGCCTGACGGTAAAAGGCATTTAAACCATCTTGAAAGATTTCTAGGATCACTTATTACAACACGGGCCAGTATATGTAAAGACGAATATATATTTGCTTTATATTTTCATTGCATTGAAAGATAATTGTTGTTTTATTTTTCTAATTGATCTCGTTAGGCCGTCAATCAACAATTTATAGCAACAGAACTTATTGAAATGCATCAAACTGATAAGTTGTCACAGCAAGCTAAGATGGTCAGTTAGTGGAAACTGTGAAGAAAAAAATCTAGACAAAAACAAACAAAAATCATATTAAACGTAAAAATCACGAAGAGCCGCTGGTCTGACAAGTGTTTCAAAATGGTCCGAGTTGTCTTTCAAACTTGTCCTAGCTGTCTATAAAAGTGGTCCGAGTTGTCTTTAAATTGGCCTGAGTTGCTTTATTCCGATTTGCCTTGGGTCCAAGTTGTCCCGAGTCCACCTCAAGCTGCCAAATGACATTTTGTATCGATATTTCTTTGAAATACCGTTGTTCAACTATAGAAAAACATCATAGGAGTTAGTCTTTGTTTTGAACCGACGGTTTATATTTACACTTTGAAACGACCCAAGATTTAAATGCTACATGTAAGTGTAATTGTTATCATAATCATAGGTGTATATCAAATTTCCGCAAATGTCTATTACTAGCAAACATTAGACTTTTTGTAATTTTGTAAGTTGTTTTTTGTTTTTGGTGTAAATATAATGAGTCAAGCCCTTTCCAACTTTTTTAAGCTATAATTGTTGTGTTATAACACAATTGCACAATTGTCTCGGATTAATGGGAGAGCTGAACACTCACAAACATGTTAAACCTTTCCACAGGTTGGAAGAATATAATGTATTTATCCGCCTCATTTTTAGACTTATACCTCGAATTTGACATAAACGGTCATCTCAGTACCTGAATCTATGACAAACGAGACGATTTTAATTTTGAAATTATCAATTTCCCCCACCTTAGTTACAATATACCAACTTCACCTGCATATGGGATATACATTTCCCAACTCATTCGGTATTCAAGAGCTTGCAGCTGCTACCCAGACTTTATAAAACGTCACCAGTGTCTGAGCAGATAGTTGATGAACCAGGCTTATGTCAAAGAACGTCTCTTCCTTTTTCTAAAAAAGTTCATCGGAAGATACAAAGACCTTGTTGATAAATATTCCATATCAACTTCACAAATAATACATGATGGTCTTGAAGTTTAGATTCTAGGTACTGACATTGTTTATCATCTTAATTACGTGTTAACGTGTTCTTTTATTTTGTCTTTGTAAATTATTAACCTTTACTATTTAGTCCATTTTTGGTAATATCCTTTTGGCGTGGCTTGGTACTTATGCATCCCGCCAATGTGTTGTGGTGCTGTGGTCATTTTTTGTATTCTTGTCTTTCATTTTTGCTTATGTGCTATGTCTATATGCCATTTTGTTTTTCTTTGTTTACACATTTGTTTGTTTTTATAGTGATAAAGATTAAAACACAATGTTGACTGCTGTACCTATATTTTTGACATTTTTACCTATTATGTCTGATTGTTTTGTTCACACATTGTTCTCAATATAATGGAATTGTATGCGACTGTCATACAAGTGAGATGTTTAGCTAGCTATAAAACCAGGTTAATCCACCATTTTCTAATTAAGGAAATGTCTGTACCAAGTCAGGAATATGACAGTTGTTTTCCATTCGTTTGATGTGTTTGAGCTTTTAATTTTGCCATTTTATAAGGGACTTTCCTATTTGAATTTTCCTTGGAGTTTGGTATTTTTGTTATTTTACTTTTTATGAACAAGTTACCAATAAAATCATCATAGATACCAGGATTTAATTTTGTATTTACGCAAGACGCGCGTTTCGTCTACAAAAGACTCATCAGTGACGCTCGAATCCAAACAAGTTAAAAAAAGCCAAACAAAGCACGAAGTTGAAGAGCATTGAGGACCAAAATTCCTAAAAGTTTAGTATATACAATAATTTGTCATAACTGTAATTTGTTAAGATTTGGACACATTTGAAGCAATAGAATTACCTAGAAAGACATTTTTAACCAAAACCAAAATTTCTATCGGAAATAAAGCTATGTAATGTATTTTGTATAGATAGAAATTATATTTTACAATATTTATTTTTTTAATGACATGAAAAAAGCAATAATGTAGCCATGATTTTTTTTTATCTTTATAGATATTGAGAAATTGTTGCGAAATATTTAAGATGTTTTTTTCATGTTCTTCGATAATCGAAAATAACAAGTTTTCATCAATCGTCGGATTTTGACATCGTGGATGAAAAAAACAGGTTGAAATTGGTCACTACTCTTGAAAGAAGGAACACATAATTAGGAATTATTTGCCGAGGAGATTCCTAGTTAGTAAGAAACCTCTATGTCGTTCGAATACAATCCTTGACCATCGTGGTTTTACGTGTATTAACTGTATAAGCACCCATACCTTGTATTGGCTGTGTTTCTTCAACAGAAAAAAAGATTACATGCTTGTTATTTTTCTTAAGTTTCAATAAAAAAGAACGTTTAAAATATAACCTAAGGTAGGGTGCAACAAGAGCATTGTCTGGGTAAACCGTTCACTTAAATTTGAACGTTTTATTTTAGATTTCCATCTTCGTCTTCTTAAATATTGAGATAACGCAAAAACCAAATTATAACCTCGGTATCTTTCATGAGTTTTTACAATCTCTGGGTCGATGTCACTGCTGGTGGACGTTTCGTCACAAGCCCGGTAGTCAGCACTTTTGTGTTGACATCAAATTCATTTAAAATATGTTTTACTGTTCATAAATTGTTGAATGTACCAAACAATAAGGATGTTATACCTCCAGGCATAAATTGATTAAGCCGTATTTGGCAACATTTTTCATAATTCCGATTTTTAATCCTCTTTTGTATTTGAGTTGGAATAACTTTATTGAGTTGAGCTCCACTAATAAGTCTGATGAAAACTGAACGCACGTCTTGCGATCAAATAATCCTGGTATCTCAGCGGAGTTTTTACAACCACTCATTCATACTCATAATTTTTTGATGTTTCAATTTTAAGGCCTTTCGAATAATTTCCCTTTCTGATAAACCAGTTTTAAAACTTAAGTTTGAAAAAAGAAAAAAGGTAAAAAATCAATCTGGATTTTATTTCCAAAAAGGAATCTAGATTTTATATACAAAAACAAATCTGGATCTATATACATATAATTATATTAAAAACTACATTGATACACGTGATTTAATGTCATTTTAGTGCCTGCAATTATGTTTCAATGAAACAGTTTGCATCTAGATTGTATATTCGTTCATTTTGTTATCAGATAGTTCTATAGACGGCAGAGCTTTTTTGAAAGTAGTATTTGTCTCGGATGTGGAAAGTCCACCACTTGTTGAGGATTCATTTCCATCCTTTCTTGATTTTTTACATCTTCCAAAACAAATATCAAGATGAGCAATTCTATTAAAAGCGGCTTCGAACTTCGTATTGGTAATATAATAAACAAGCCAGTTTATGGAAGGATGAAGGTGTGCCCATACTGTTATGTATACATGTACTTCATGGGGAAACGAATCATCTGTGTCTAGTACAATGAGTAGCGCATAAGGTATCCAACATGCAGCAAAAATTACATATATGATGCATAATGTTTTAGCAAGTCCAATCGAGTATGACGACGTACGCCTTGAACTTGCAGTTTTTGTTTTCTTTCGGGATCTGTGAACTTTCAAAAATATACTAAGATATGAAAATCCCACAACAATAAGTGGAATCCAAACTAAAGTTACAGAAAATACAACTGTGTATGGATATGTTTCCATTCGATCCCAAATGCATTCAAGGCTTTTTCTATCGAATGAATGATCTCCAATTCCGGCAAAGTTCAATAGAACGAGCAACAGACCAACCGAATAAAGACAGCAGCACATTATTATGCATGTCTTCTTTTTGAAGATTTTAAAGTAGAATTTATTTTGACAGATATATATATACCTATTGAAACTAAGGAGGGCGATGCTTCCTAATGAATTAATGCATGCTATCGTACATCCAAAAGCTATTATCTGACAAAATCCTGGTAGTTTATCAAAGAATTCTTCTCCCTCAAGTTTTGCTGAAAAATACAAGACTTAAAGTTAGAATTTTGATTATAAAGTATAAATAAACAGTTTTGTGATTTTTGAAGTGAATTACGATAAATAAAATATATATTCTTACCAACAATACTAAGGGGATCTGCTAGTGTGGTGACATACATATCGGATATGGCAAGGTTTGCCATGAAAATACATTCCAATTTGTGCAACTTTTCTGTTGTGAAAATAGTAATTAGAATAAGAACATTTCCAAATGTTCCAAACAAAGCGGCTAAAATCAGTGTTATCAAAATAGGTATTGCAACTCCTGGTGTCTCGTTAAGAAATTGATATCTACCAAACGTATTGTAAGAATTCGTCAAATTTCCTAACGTCGAATTCATAATTTTTCAGATATATACTGCATACAACTTAAATATAAATTAACACTATAAATCAAGAGTATAGAATGAACTAGCAAGGAAGTTATTCTTTTCATATACAAATCAAATGGCAGGCAAAAATTTCCGTATTCTTGTTACTTACGAGTATTTGTTGGGAAAACCATACTTATAAAATTAATAAAAAGCAGACTTTTAATACGATTCGGCTAAAAAAAAAATGATGTTTACAACATTCTGTTTTTTTTTTCACATCTTACAAAATTCATAGAATGCAATGGGTGTTGAATAGAATATGTTATATCATGCTTATGCATTTTAAGGAAACCAGACTTATCAACACTATATATGTGGGTTCCGTTATTTACAAAGATACCAATTTTTGTGGATTGAGGAAAAATTGTTTTTTCGTTGATAGTGAATTTCGTGGTTTCGTAAAAATCTGCATGCAAGCCTCTGAACAATGTGTACTTCGTCGAACATCAAAATTCGTGGTTTACCTTAACCCACGAAATACATGAAAATTGGTATCCCACGGATAATAATGAATCCACAATAAATTGAATTCCTACTTATCAAGCAAAATGACTTTACATATGTCATGCAGGTAAAAAGACTCGATTAACCATTTGTAAAATATGCTAAAAAAATATCATTCAGTTCTGTATTTGTAAGAAACACATATATATTTTATAGTTGCACATATTCTTTTTTTTTTACGTTATACATAGTTAATGTCTGAACTCTCAGAATTGAATAGTCATTTTTGTTATAACTTTTTCAAACGAAGGTTGTCTTTGTTAACTTTTAGATCGTATCTCACTATCATTTCATTATTATTGTACTAGTATTATTATCATTAGTATGATTATTATTTGTATTATTATCTAATGTACTGAGGATGTCTTAATAAATGTTTAAGAATTTCCCCTAAATCATTTTAAAAGAGAGGCGGAAATACCAAAGGGATATTCAAACTCAAAAGTCGAAAACAAACTGACAATGCCATGGCAAAAAAATAAACAAAAAAACGAAAAACGACCAAGAGACAAACAGGATCCTACAAAACACATAATGAAGACTGGGCCACACGATCCCCACCAGAACCGGGATTATGGTAGATAGTTAGTAGATCAACAAATGAAAATGTTTTCTAAAATTTACTTGAAGAGAACTACATATTTACATGTATATTCAAATTTGAATAAAAAATAAAGCACTGTATTCATTTTACAGAAATATCGAGTTTAAAATTTTAGTTTATAAAGGGAAAAATCATCCGTTTTTGGTGAATAAAAACTAAAATTATCCATCGAAATTTACTTTTTTAGGGGGAAGGGGGACTATAATTAGAAAGGTACAAAATGCAGATCAGGAACAGCATACCCTCCCGGAGCACATGGAATCACCCTTGGTCTTTGTTGGGCTTCGTGTTGCATCGTGCTTAGTTTTGGATGTAGTGTTCTTTTAGACAGGTGTTTGTCTTTTCGTTTTATGTCGTTTTTTTTGCCATGGTTTTATCAGTTTCCCTTCGTCTTATGAATTTTAATTGTCCCTTTGGTATCTTATGTGGATATCCCTTCCCCTATTTTATTCTTCTTTACAAATTAGTGTTATGTTAAACACATTTTTTAAAGATTCTTTGAATCATGAAGAAGTAAATCACAGAATCATTAAGAAAAATATCACATGTTTTAAACACATGCATATAGTTTTGTCTTTTTGTCTTGCACAATTTATTATACACTAGAAAGTAAACTGCATAAACGCGTGTATGAATGAGGGTTTTGAATGGGGTCTCCAAGGGAACTGAATACTTTTATTTCATAGTTATGATTTCACATCGAATTATCTTGTATATTGCAGTTCTTGTATTAATATTTTCAGGTATTATTACTACCGTTTCAGAGAGGACTCAACATCAACGAAATGGTTAATTGGCTCGATATGTGGAACAACTATTATGGTAAAAAACACTAACAAAAAAACAAGAAAAAAAAAAAAAAACAAACAAAAAACACGGGGCAATATGTCAATTGTATTGAGAACTTGATGGGAGTAATTCCGCAGTTAGCGAACAAAATATGAATATATTTCAAAGGTTTTCAAGGAAAAATTACTTCTCCGTCATTTGGTCTCTGGTGTAGAACTGTCTCATTGGCAATCATACGACATCTTCTAATTTTTATATACAAGAGGTACTGGATTGTTTATTAAAAAAGGGAATACCAAAAAGGGAATATATTTACGTATATCACAAGACGGGTAATGAAATTCCTAAATGAAAATAAAACCTTTATAATTTCGTGATTGATAAATGAAATGTGTACCCGACTTAATAATATAACTTTATAGTATTTGAATCAAATTAACATATTTGAATAGTCAAGAGAAACATGCAAACTAGATATTCACTATGAATAATTCGTCTATGTTAAAATTAACCGATTGTGATTTTGTATATTGTTGTTTCCCATTTGATCGTTTTTCGTTTTTGCAATGGCATTGTCAGTTTGTCTCCGACTAATAAGTTGGAATGTTCCTTTGGCATCTTTCATCTGTGTTTGTGATGCATGCATAACAAAAGACGTTTAACCTGTTGTCGCACCCGGTCTCGAAGAGACTCTTTTGAATTCATGCGATTCCCTAAGTGTTTGTTCGTTATCTTGATTTGAACATCGGTTAACTTCGGTCGCCTTAAGTTTATAGCATCTATTATACTTGCAAAAAATAAAATTACAACAAACCTGCTACTTACTTATTCTATTTATGAAAATCATGATCATGACTGGCTTAAACAAGAAAAAAGTTTAAAACAATGAGGAGATTTGATTTCGATTATAAATAATATCCCATTTGCATATGAAAGACTAAATAGATGTGGCACGATTGTGACAACCTTCCACAGCAGACCAAAGGACGTGTATTTAAGAAACTATGTATCAATATTATAGCAGTACATTCATATTTAATATAAAATATCTTTCACTTTGAACTTGTGTTTTTTTACGATTTCGATGATTGATTATGTCCGTTTAGGATCTCGTTAAGAGTTAAATTTTTAAAAACATAACTTTTCAAATTTCTTTTTTCTTCAAAAATTACCATTTGCAAGTCAAAATTGTCTAGAATCCGTGTGATATACAGCTAGCATGTTCAAATTTTTTTATTTCAGATAATAATTTTGCTGATATTGCTGATAATGAGAAAAAGAATAGGCTTGGTGAGTATCATTAATTGTTGTCTAGCAATAACACGAATCCCCAGCCTTATTATACAAATATGTTCTGTACATAACGAGTTTTGTGCTTACCACAAATAGTTTAAACAAAATATAAAACAGCATTTTAAGTATGAGTTTCTACCCCAGTCAAATATTGTTTTGGTTTTATTTGGCACAACATTTTAAAATTTTTGATTTTTAGTACTCAATTTTGTTTTTAATGTTGCCTCTTAATAATATTGATTCGAGCGTCTTAGGTAGACAAAACGTGCGTCTGTCTTTCCATATTGTAAGCCTGGTATCTTTGATGTGTTTTTTAGATCACAAAAAATCCATTTGGTCTTGATTTATATGTATTTCAAAATGTCTTGTGTATAATTGTTTGTAAAGCAAATATAGCATTCACCGTGTCTTAATGCGTACTCAGAACAAATATGTATATTGTTTATGATTTTTATTAAACGTGATCATCGTGGATCACAGAATTTATTTTTTCACTAGTTTTAATGTAATTACAATGTAACAGTAATGCTTAGAACTGTTATAAATTGTAAAACGTTTTTCTTAAAAAAATATTTTCTCAAGAGACATTTTGGACTTAACTTGACATTCCATGTTATGATAAATGCAAATAATTGAGATATGGTGATAATGTCAAAACGGCAATCCAAAACACACCAATAGTGTGAGCTTTTAGCGTAAGCATATAATTTGTCGACATAAGAAAGAGAGGAGAATACATAAAAATAATCTGGAACAGAATTAGGCTCCCTTTCTTTAAAACCTTAATTTTGTATATGAGAATTAGTTTACTGAACAATTGTAAAAAAAGAGATGGAACATTCAAAGGAGACAATAAAACTCGTAAGTCGAGAGAATTCTATGCGACTGTCATGCAAGTGATAGGTTTAGCTAGCTATAAAATCAGGTTTAATCCACCATTTTCTACATAAGGAAATGCCTGTAACAAGTCAGGAATGTGACAGTTGTTTTCCATTCGTTTGATATGTTTGAGCTTTTGATTTTGCCATTTAATAAGGAACTTTCCTTTTTGAATTTCCATGGAGTTCGGTATTTTTGATATTTTACTTTTTACAACGCTATAGCAAACAATGAAAGAAAAGGAAAAGACAAAGAAGTTTACAAAATATTTATCAGAAAACAAAAAACTGAGCAACACTAACCCCACAAAAAACAGAAAAGGGTAAGCAGAACATGCTCCACTACTGGCGCATATGATGTTACTCTTTAGGGGAACACATTCAGTGATGAGTCTAATTCGGTGATGTCACAATCGAAGAAAAAAAATTTTGTCTAGTCAATATTTTTTTTTTTTTTTTTTATAATTTTTTTTATTATTTTCAAGAATTACAACAAATACAACACATCAAACATACATACAGTATTATTAGCAATACACATGAATATCTATTTATTTATAACAATAAACATTTTCAAAATTCATTTTTCTAGTAAATTAACAACTTATTTTTTATAATATACTGATGAACATTCAATAATGTGAAAACAATTTTTTTATTGTTACAGGTCGTAGAACTATTCAAAGAAGCTGGAAAAGCAATAAAAGATATGCCATTGCTAATTTTCCAACCTATATGGGTATTATTTTATTTTATCTTTTTTATTCAGATTTGGGAAGAATCAGAAAACATGAACATGATATCATGTAATAATGTTTCTTTTCATATTAAGCATTAGCGTGAACGTTAGTGTTCACTGAAAAAAATTGCAAGACATGATGTAGATATCCAAACTCTGTTCACAAAACATAACAAGAGACATTCGAAAATCCTGGTTTAGGCTGTATATTGAACTTTAGTTGTATGCATCTTCGTCTTATGCAATTGGTCACTGGTAAATAGTTGTCTCACTGACGATGATATACAATCGTCTTATTTCTATTAGATATTCAAAATATCGTTTGAACATTAAATGTTGGAGATGTATAAAATTCTAAAAAAAAGTACTTAACACAAATATCCAAAAATTGACGTTACATGACCGAGATCTGCAAAATTCCTTACATAGAATAGATAACCAAGACATCCAAATAACTTTAATGCAATACAAATTCGCAACATCAAACAACTATAAACTGGTGCACAGTTTGCACAAAAATGTGTTATTTATGATTACCAGATATCACAGACAACTTATGATTTTGGGATAAAGAACTGAATTACACACAAGGAATGATATCAGATTCTGTGGAAAATTAAACTATCTAGTAATTTATTGCATCCTATAATTAGCATTTCTTAAAGAGCTACATATAACTTTTACCACAATACATGGTATATAAAATAAGGAGATGTGGTATGATTGCCAATGAGACAAATATCTACCAGAGAACAAATGACGTAGATGTAAGCATCTATAGGTTACCGCCCCAAATATGACAGACTGAAACCAACAACAACCACTTGATTACAAGGTCCGGACTAGGGACATGCACATATATTATGTATAACTTGTCCTGTTTAGAATGACAAGTTATTGAATGGGAATCTTCAGCATCATTTGGATAAAAGACAAATTAAGTGATGCACAATAAAATTAAACATTTGTATTCTTTAAAAGTATTTTTATCTGGAGATGCAGCAAGAATACAGATGATAGCATTGGTACGAAAATTCTTTTAAAGTTTACTGAACTCGACTCGTCGGTTACAGGAAAGTTATGATTGAAATGTTGGTTGTTTTATTAATTGTTGTTTGCTTAACGTCAAGTGGAATTTTATGCATATTCAGAACAATGATTTTTTTTTCTAAACTTTGGATAGACGAATAGGTTAACAAACAAACATTACTTACAATATAATTTTCTGTCTTAAGCAGAGCATATAGAAAATACAGTCACATACACATATTATATCTTAAGAATCACATCAAATGCACGTTCATTGGATTATTATTTTTAAATATGATAATCATTGAAAAATCCTTTTGGATGAATTCAAACAATTAACAATACAAACATAAGATCAATTGGAAATATTGATAAAAAATATAATGTGTGCAAATTTCCTTCTATTTTTTTTTTGCAGACTTTTGTTTGCTTAGTCCTTGAGTTGATTTGTTTGGTATTTTTCTTCAGCTACATACTGACCGCCGGTAAGTGTTTTGACAAAATACGAGTTATCATCGGACTTGTATTCAAAAATGTTTGCAGTCACGTATACAGCTCTAGAGACCTGACTAAGTTTCTCTTTTAATCACATGTTTTTAGCAAATTTTCAGACATAATGCAATTCCTTTCGATCTTTTGAATTTTTTTTTTTGATAGCTGATTCCTCATATTTATTTCAAATTATGTCTTTTAGTTTTCTTCCTTTCACACAATAATGTCTTTTGCTAGTTTAATTCTTACAAAATGAGTGCATTTTTCACCACCTGTAGCTTTAAAACCTTGGTGACCTTATAACTTTTATTTCATTCTGAGAGGTTCACCTTTGACTGCCGATGATATCGATATCAGTATTACTGTTGTGCTGCTATTTGTCCTTTTTCTTGAATATTGTCGTAACATATTTATTTCAAATGACTAAGATCCTAAATGTGTTCCACTATCATTTTAGGAACTGTCAAACAATATTCATGTTTGATAATAGAATTCTATGAAAATTTATTTATTACCCTTTTCTTTGATTTTTCAGAACATCCAGTTGTCAATAATTCTGCAGGCTTTGTCAGTTTTGAAAAGCACGAAATACTTAAGGTAAAGGCTCTATAATCAATTGTATACTTTGCTGAAATGTTATCAATAAGTTTATGCATAGTTAAGGATGTACTTAGGTGAAATTAAAAAAATCAAGAATTTAAAATTGATACTATAAGTCGGAGGAGCATTAGTTAAGAAACAAAATAAGCTAAAAATTTTGATATGTTACGGAGCTCCTTTTCGAGATATTTGATTTTTAAAATATGGCGCGAAAAGGCTGACTCGGACTTTTACCTTATATTTGCATTGGTATTATTTGGGTCTCAAATCAAAAGAAAAGAAATCTAGAATCTGCTTAAATTTTGGTAAATGACCTTTTATGAGCTTTTATAAGTCTTATATGAAAAGATAAATGGGTGTTATGGGGCAAAATATTTAACCTTGTATTGTAGGGAAAAAAACCAAGGAGTCCAAACATCTAACACAAATTCCAAAACCTCACCTAAGTACATCCTTAAGATAGATCCCATAAAATATTATGCAAAATTTAGTTATAAAAGTGGAACAGACTGCATTTTATATATGGTCTTTATATAATACAAGCAAGACAATTATTGTATAAACGTATTTTACCAATTTATATGATAGGGAATGGAAATTGATTGACTTTGTCAGTTTTACAATTTGTGCCAAATTTCCCCCATTCTTCATACTGTTCACATTCTTGAGTTTGATTTCTATCTCTGAATTTGAAACAACTGATATCTCATAACATATTTGTTGACAGTATTTGAAATGGTACTACCTACTTGGAAGTATATGGATACTACAGTTTACGTTAGCTTGTGACAACATTGTAATATCTGGTGCTGTAAGTCATTGGTATTTTTCTAGGTAAGAATCATAATTTCCCTGTGTTTCATCGCAAATGACATTTAGAAGTATGTGCTCCCTTTTTCTAAAATATTTGACTTTATTTTATTTTTAAAACCCTCTACCTATAAAATAAATTGGAAAATAATTTTCTGATACATGAAAAATACAGGAACAGAAACGGGGAAGAAAAAACGAGGAAATAATTGACAGTAATTATCTCTTATAGATCTTTGTACTTTTCATGTTTAACGTGCCATTTTGATTAAAGACACATAAAGAAGTTTTAAAAATTACCGAAGTATGTGATTAAATTTTCTGTTTACTTCTTTTATTTAAATTTGAAAAGAGCTTTAAGTACTTCAATTAACATTTGATATGTATCAATAGGCCTTACCATTTGCACTTTTATTGCCCATCAAAATATGTGGGTACGGTTAAATGTACCAAGGTAGTGAGTGATATGTAAATTTATGCAAATGATGTTGAATTTCTTTTGCAGAGACAAGTCTCTAGTTCGTTGCCCAATAATCAGATCTTTAGGAATTTTATTACGGTAAGAAAAAATAATTACAATCAACACATACTTTCTTAATGAAAAAAAGGCCAATATGATGGATTTTGTTGGGTGTTATGAAATGTTAATGTTTATTTGTTGCCAAGCACAGTTTATAAGAATTCAGTCTACGACTAACTGTTAATCGTAAAAATAGTGCTTCAAATTAGGAAAAAGAACAACTCAGTATAACCTTTAATTAAAACAAAGGTTGAACATTAAAAATTATGATAAATTCATTAAAGAAATCTCCAAAAACATTAGTTATACTGTAAAAATTAGTTCACCAGTCGTGGTTTTTCATAATCGTAGTATTTTTTTCTAATTAGCAAATACAAAGAAGTACAAATACAAAGAAGTATATCGAACAACATTTCAAAACAATGTAAACAATTGTAATTAAAAACAGAACGGTGTATAATTGGTACAACATTTAGGAAATATCAAATATATTTGACATTTAACTTAATAAAAACGATGCAAAATTAATAAGACGGAATTAAGCATTTTACCAACCAGATGAATGAAACGTTTATTCATAAAAACACTTCCGATTAATTTAGATAACTTAGTTCAACTTCAACCAACCATACTTGAATATATTTTCTATAGTACTTACAACTGTATGCAGTTATCACATGTCCCTCTTTTATAGGTATCATCTTGGATCTGCAGCCCTTGGGTCCTTGATCATCACTATTGTATTTGCATTCAGAGTATTTGTCAATTTTATACATAACAGGTACTTCTCATTTATTGAACAATTTCTACATTACGCATGTGTTTTTATGTTTTGATTACTGGTATAAGTTGTGAGATAAACAAATCAAGCAACATTAATTATAATAATGAAACTGATGAGATCATTGTATCACAATCATTAATGTATGTTGTTTTGTTCACACATCGTTGTCAGTATAATGGAATTTTATGCGACTGACATACAAGTGAGAGGTTTAGCTAGCTATAAAACCCCGTTTAATCCACCATTTTCTACATAAGAAAATGCCTGTACCAAGTCAGGAATATGACAGTTGTTATCCATTCGTTTGATGTGTTTGAGCTTTTGATTTTGCCATTTGCTTAGAGACTTTCCGTTTAGAATTTTCCTCGGAGTTCGGTATTTTTGTTATTTTACTTTTTAAACTTTTAAAAAAGGAAAATAACTAAGGAAAACACATCGTATGCAAATGATTTTGCATGGTTGATTATGAACAAATAAAACAAGATTTTAAGTTTACACCAATGATACAGCAACCCTACGACACAAATAATTCCAGACAAATAAAACAAGATGTTGGGTTTACACCAATAATACAGCAGCCCTACGACACAAATACTATCCAGACATATAGTGGTCAACATGCAGAGTTGAACTATATATAGATGTCTGTACAATATAACAATTAGCTTTAAATCTTCTCTAGTTGGAAACGTTGTGTATGAATCAACAGAAACTATCAGAGATTATAAAATGCAAATCTGAGAATAAACAAAACAAAAAATAAAGTATTCTTTAAGAAAACAAGTAATAATACTTATTTTAATTGCGTTTGACACAAGTTTTGATTTTTGACTCTGCATCACATGGAAATTTAGTTCCATGTAAAATTGTGTATGATTTAAAGTAAGATAATTGATATGAAATTGTCGCAATTATTCCAAATGCACTCATTTCTGTTATTCAAATTTGTAGGTTAAAGAATAAAACCGGTTCTATTGTTGAATTCCTTTTAAAATGCTTTGGTTGCTGTCTGTGGTGCTTTGAAAAATTTATCAGCTTTTTAAATAGTAATGCATATGTTGAAATTGGTAAGTATAAATTCTTGATTGTTGTAGATTTATTGTTTGCATGTTTTTGTACGCTAGAGCAATATAAAGTAGAGTTAGTAGACAAATCTACAGAGGAATTGTTCAAGCAATGTTTCAAAATAGAGACAAAAAGAAATATTACAAATAAGTAAACATTATGTCATTGTATCCTATACAACATTGACTGTCAAACCACGTTATTCAAAAAAAAAATTTGAATGAATTACCACCATAATACTACAATAAATCTTAAAAAAAACCGGCAATCAAAAGTAATGAAAACCAATAAACAACATAAAAACAGGAAAATAAAGATTATTTAGTCTAGGTACGAAGAGACTGAGTGAACAAAGGAATAATCAGAAACCCAAATATAAAAACGTCACAAGATACAGTATGTTAGCATAATTGCAAGTACTGCATCTGACAAAAATTAAGAATATCTGTCACCAGAAAAAATCTATCAAAAAAATGAGTAAACAATTGAAAGTACCATAATAACTATTTTATCTCAGTTGTCAATAGATTTTAAAAAAATGTTAATTAAAAATGTTTCAATACCATATTATGATTATCTTTCAGCTATAACAGGTTATGGATTTTGTCATTCAGCTAGACGTGCATTTAAAATAGTCGTCGGAAATGCATTACGATTGGCAGCTATAAACTCTGTTGGAAGTTTTACACTTTTTCTAGGAAAACTTGCTCCGTTATCAGTTGTTATAGTGTTAGGATTGAAATTAGTAGCGGTAAGTTTGGACAAATTGATTTGTATCTAAAAATTATCCATCTCAACACTGGGCTGTGTAACACGTATACATAGTTTTGATTGATTGTTGTTTGATAATCTCAGTCTTATTCTACGGTTCAAATATTGCATTCATATGCAAGACAAGAACTGGAATATGAACTATCATGATAACATGAAGGGTATTATGAGTAAGGTAGGAACATTTTACTATCAAAAGACCATTCCAAAGATCTTGAAAGGATGTTGACGTATTGTAAGGATAAAACCCTCTTATCATATTAAATTTGGTTTTTTTTTTGGGTTTTCAACATTCCGACTGGATGAACCTTATGTTGATATCTCTTGTACAGCCACAGTAGTTCTCTTTTTTAACCTATCTTCATGCTGATAATACAGAAGGTGCTTAACAAAATATAACAATATACTGATATTAGAACTACCAATTTCCTTTGTTCCAAATCGATACTCCTAGTTTAGTTTATCGAGATATCGGTATCTTGAAAAGTGACTTCATTGTGCAGGATTAAACATTTTAGTTTCGCAGAGAGAAATTTAAAAGGGAAAAGATCTATGTTTAACCATTTCATGCATAAAATTATTTTTTCCATTTATGTCGATGTTATATAAATATACATCTATACTGAAAATAAAAAGATAATTGCACTACTTAATTGTGAACAAAAACGTTTCATTCGTAACAATTCTATTACGAATAATCATAAAAATAATTGCCCCTATAATATATATATTCGGTAATACTTGCTCCTTTTCAAATAAATATCACACTACATTATCTATATACTTGAATATCAATTACAATGTGAATTTGAACAATATAGTTTTTGCTTGAATCAATGACAAGCATTCGTGTTTAATATCGCCGTGATCTTTTCTATGTTATCTTTGGTATTGTAGAATCGAGGAGATATATTTTATCCGTGGTTTCCAATAACTATTTCATGCATTGCTGCGTTTATGATTGCAAGTTGTTTTATGGGTATATATGAGGTAAGTTCAACTATAACAAATAAGTTAAATCGTTAGACCCAGATCGACCTTTTGTCCTCAAATTGGAGTCCAATCTGTCATTGCAGTTTAAAATCAATGTCAAAACTTGTTATCGTCTTTTCGATGTCAAATTTGACGTCTTGTACTACCAGAACTAATTCATATCGGAAACTCCTCATCCCAGGCTAATGTTCCTGTTCTGGTGGAGATATTTTTCACCTTATTATTAATATACCACAATAGACTACAATACAATTCAAACTATCGTGAGCAAGTTTATGAAAAAGATCAGCAAAGGCATTGCATAATAATATTACAGCTACAACAAAACAAAAAGTACGAGGCAACGAAGACAATAGTCGATAACATATGTTTAACATCAATGAATTTGCAAACAGAAAACGTATTTCACATTGTTTTATTTCGATCATTTTCATAACGTTTTTTTCAGTTGTCGTTTTATTTTTCGTCATTGTATGCACCACAACGTTTCACTCCATTTTATGTTTTTTTGAGTTTTGTCACTTTTATAACGACTGTGGCCTTTTGATAGCTTGTATACTCTTTTACTTTTTCAAGTGTTCTTAATATTTATACAAAACAGTTCATGATTTGGAAATAATTGAACCAAAATCTCGGGATCTTTTCAAATACAACCCAAAATCGAAATCACAAAAAAAAAACCAGCAAGGTACAGACACATTGTCCTATCGAACGTAAATTAGAACAGCCTTTTAGTCCAGAGAGCCTTCTCTTTTGATTCATCCATTTTATTCAATTCTTTCAAACTAACTATTTATTATGAAAACCTTAAAACATCGGTATAATGAAACCAATAATAACAAAATAACCATAGAGATATTCTTCATCACGAACTGTATCATGGTCAATTTCTAGAGCTATTTTAGCAATTCAGGAAATGACTTCAAAGTGGCAATCAAACAATTGGAAGTTTTAATTAAAAGGAGGGGTTGGGCAAGAATCGGCTTCCGATTTAGAATCTTACTTTGTAATGACATTAAATTGGACTGCGATTTTAGTATCGAACGTCGTTTTAGTCCAAAATACTCTCTTAAGTTTTGTAGGAATTATTTAGAAGATAAAAAAAATACTGGTGTTGAATAATTTATTCAGTTATTAATTTGATGCGAAAACATCTGAAAAACTCTTTAACGAGTAACATCAATGCAAAATTTTTGTAAGATACTATTAAATTATTTTGGGCTTAGAGACAAAGTTAGATAAGCAGAACTTTCAGAGACAAATATATGAATGGAATGATCCAAAGATTTATTTCATATCTCAATTTGACAATGTTAAAGTTGTACTTAAAACAGTAAAGTATTTTAATACCATGCACATAGTATATCGATTATCTTTTTATATAATTGATTGACCTTAATGAACATAAACTATCCCATTATTTCAAATTTGATAAAAAAAAATATGTAACGAAGAGTGTGTAAGTAGAAATGTGAAATTTAACCTACTTAAAAATATTTATGAAAACATCTCCACAATTCATTGCAACTGGAATACTCATATAGTGCAGCATAGCTTAAAACCAGTATTTGTTATAGTCTTTTTTTTTTGTTAGTCAAATTACAACAGTTCATGTATTTTCAGCATGCTTTATCTTTAATTCCAGAAGTGTATTGATACAATATTTATATGTTTCTGTGAAGACCACGAACTTAATGATGGAGAACTAAAACCCTACTTTATGAGTTTAGGATTGATGGTAATAATGAAAAACGCAAAATAACAAAAATACCGAACTCCGAGGAATATTCTAAACGGAAAGTCCGTAAGAAAATGGCAAAATCAAAATCTCAAACACATCAAACGAATGGACAACAACTGTCACACCCCCGACTTGGTACAGGCATTGTCTTATGTAGAAAATGGTGGATTAAACCTGGTTTTATAGCTATCTAAACCTCTCACTTGTATGACAGTCGCACAAAATTCCATCATATTGACAACGAAGTGTGAACAAAACAAACAGACACAATAGGTAAAAATGTCAAAAATAGGGGTACATCAGTCAACATTGTGTTATAATCTTAATCACCACAAAAACAAGCAAGTATGTCAACAAAGAAAAACAAAAAGGCAAATAGACAAAGCACATTAGCAAAAACGAAAGACAATAATAACAAAATTTACCATAGCACAACAACAAAATGACGGGATGTACCGAGCCACGTCAAATGGATACTGCCAAAAATAGGCTAAACAGTAAAAGTAATAAATTACAAAGACAAATAAAAGAACACTATAACACGTTATTAAGATGATAAACAACGTCAGTACCTAGAATCTATACTTCAAGACCATCGTGTATTATTTGTGAAGTTGATACAGAATATTTATCAACAAGGTCTTGGTATCTTCCGATGAACTTTTTTTAGAAAAAGGACTAGACGTTGTTTGACGTACCCTTGGTTCATCAACTTTCTGCTCAGACACTGGTGACGTTTTACAAAGTCTGAGTAGCAACTGCAAGGTCTTGAATACCGAATGAGTTGGCAAATGTATATCCCATATGCTGGTGAAGTTGGTATTTTGCTACTAAGGTGGGGGAAATTGATAATTTCAAAATTAAAATCGTCTCGTTTGTCATAGATTATGTTACTGAGATGACCGCTTTTGTCAAATTCGAGGTATAAGTCTAAAAATGAGGCAGATGAAGCCGTATCTGTTGTTTCTTTAATTTTTAGTTCTGGAGGATATATTAATGGAACCCAATCAGAAAAGTTTGGATTAATAATGGAAAGAACATCATCCATATATCTGAATGTGAAATTAAACGATCTGGCTTCTTTGATCTTTGAAAACAATTACTGTGCCAATTACTGTGTTTATCTAATTACAATATTTTATGCGAACATTTAGGTTTTTTAGAGACTTCTTGTGTTTAGAGTAAATAAATATCTTTACATTAACGAAATAATATTAAAAGTGCAATATTTTACCAATTATGTTTAGAATTTAAAAAGTTTAATAAAACATTTCATGAATTATTTCTAAAATACAGAGTACCTGAAGTGACATTTCTAACTTAATGAAAGTCAAAATATCCTTTCTTTTTCTTTTTTCAGAAGTATGTAAAGAGTCAATCAAGTAATAATGTGGAACATATTGCGCATATTTAGTCCATTCGGTTAGCTGTACCAAAGATGTTCAAGAAAATCTCATGCTTATCCAAAGCAACCTCTCGTTTGATATAACGGCGAACATATGCATAAAGCAAAATAAAAGATAATATATTTTGATGATATGTATTAGTTTTATTTCATTGATATAAGAAAAGACGTATTCAATATTTCACAAGATTACGGAAGACCCTGCATTTTTTATCGTATTAAAATAAAGTTGTATTTTTTATTAAATGATTAGGTCGTTTTAAAAGATGGGACCTAAATTGCTTTAGAAATAAAGTCATTAGGGACCAGCTGAAGCCCGCCTCCGGGTGCGGGATTTTCTCGCTGTGCTGAAGACACATTGGTGGCCTTGGGTTGTTTTCTGCTCTTTGGTCGGGTTGTTGTCTCTTTGATGCATTCCCCGTTTCGATTCTCAATTTTATTAATTACCTCTGAGACCTTTATTTAAAACATGTTTATAATAAGAGGTTCCAATACAAAAAGGGGTTGCAGGTAATTGATTGTGCTTACATGTATACTGAATGAAGCCTAACTGATCATTCCCTTTCACCGAATGTAAAAATAAGGAGATGTGGTATGATTGCCAATGAAACAACTATCCAACAAAGTTCAAATAAAGTAGATGTTAGCTGTTACATGCAACAGTCCGGCCTTCAATAATGAGAAAAAACCATACCGTATAGTCGGCTATAAAAGACCCCGGCATGAAAAATATGAAACTATTCAATTGAGAAAACTAACAGCCTTATTTATAATAAAACAATTTAAGAAAAACAAATATGACAGACACTAACCAACGACAACCACTGAACCACAGGCTACTGATTTGGGACAGGCACATTAAGAATGTGGCGGGGTTAAGCATGTTTGTAAAAAGGACACTAATTAGAAATAAGAAGATGTGGTATGAGTGCCAATGAGACAACTCTCCATCCAAGTCACAATGTGTAAAAAGTAAACAATTATAGGTCAAAGAACGGCCTTCAACACGGAGCCTTGGCTCACAAAGAACAGCAAGCTATAAAGGGCCCCAAAATGACTAGTGTAAAACAATACAAACAGGAAAACCAACGGTCTAATCTATATAGAAAACGAGAAACACTTATGAACCACATCAACAAACGACAAAAGAACAGATCTGAGAGTACTCGCAACTGACAGCTAGTTCAAAGCCAATAACAACTAATGAACAAATCATGAATCTTAGACTGAAATATCCATCAGTACACATCCAACATCCAATGGATTTAGTGTAAAGACGTCATTAACGGCAAGAGAAAAATATGACATTGTGCAATACCAAAATAAAAGTATAGACAGATTGTAATACCGTTAAAGTGCATATGTGTATAACAAAATTGTTTAGTATGATTTTAATTTACTGATAACAAAATCAATATTTATACCAAATAAAAAAGCAATATTCAAAGATCTAATTACAGTGATGAATTGGTAATCGTTTAAAATAAGTTCATTTGGATCACCCGGATCGTATATAAATTTTCTGGCTCGGTAAACAACATCACCGTGAAATTTAGGATGTGCTATTCCGTCTGAAATAAGTTTTTTTACAGGTACAGCCAAACTTGCAAACCAAATCTTTGTATCTATGGAAGAATTTAGTAATGAAAATGTTCCTTGTACTATGAGTTTTGTAAACTTTCTTAACTTTTAAAAGCATACCCGATGAAGTTTATTTAGAAACAAAACGTGTTATAGTATTTATAGAAGTAATGATTACATTTTTCTAACAGAAGGAACATTAAATAAGGAAAATATTTCATTTTCACATTCAACAAATTTTCTTCTACAATTGTCAGTTTCTTAACCAGTTGATGAAGCTAGAATAGTAAAGTACTCGAGAATAAGTTTCTCAAGAATTGTACACGATTGTTTTAACTTGATAACACTTTGAGGAAAAAGCCATGTATGAACCGGTAATCTGACAAGTTGAAGACTTTTGCAATGTTTGATAAATTGCACTGCCGAAACGTAAAAATGTATCTATTAATGATTTTAAAATGAGATAAACGTCTCACATAAACACTCGAATTTAATGTTAGACAATTAAATGACGATGAACTCCTAATATTCTTATGATAAGATTAAATGATATTTGTCCTAAATTGAGACAAGTCTGCTGATAAAAGTCGAGACAGCTATGGTCCTATCAACAAACACGGCTTCCTCTGCCTTATTTTAGACTTATATCTCGAATTTAACATAAGCAGTCATCTAAGTACCAGAATCTATGACAAACGAGACGATTTTAATTTTGAAATTATCAATTTCCCCCATCTTAGTAGCAATATAACAACTTAAAAATTTTGCACATTTAATATTATTTCGTTAATGTAAAGACATTTATTTACTCTAAACACAAGAAGTCTCTGAAAAACCTAAATGTTCGCATAAAATATTGTAATTAGATAAACACAGTAATTGTTTTCAAAGATCAAAGAAGCCAGATCATTTAATTTCACATTCAGATATATGGATGATGTTCTTTCCATTATTAATCCAAATTTTTCTGATTGGGTTCCATTAATATATCCTCCAGAATTAGAAATTAAAGAAACAACAGATATGGCTTCCTCTGCCTCATTTTTAGACTTATACCTTGAATTTGACATAAGCGGTCATCTCAGTAACATAATCTATGTCAAACGAGACGATTTTAATTTTGAAATTATCAATTTCCCCCACCTTAGTAGCAATATACCAACTTCACCTGCATATGGGATATACATTTCCCAACTCATTCGGTATTCAAGAGTTTGCATATGCTACTCAGACTTTATAAAACGTCACTATTGTCTGAGCAAAAAGTTGATGAACCAGGGTTATGTCAAAGAACGTCTCATCCCTTTTTTCTAAAAAAGTTCATCGGAAGATACCAAGACCTTGTTGACAAATATTCCGTATGAACTTCACAAATAATACACGATGGTCTTGAAGTAAAGATTCTAGGTACTGACGTTGTTTATCATCTTAATTACGTGTTATAGTGTTTTCTTTCATTTGTCTTTGTAAAATATTACTTTTACTGTTAGTCAATTTTTGGTAATATCCATTTGACGTGCCTCGGTACTTATACATCCCGTCATTGTGTTATTGTGCTATGGTAAATATTTGTTTTCTTGTCTCTTGTTTTTGCTTATGTGCTTTATCTATATGCCTTTTTGTTTGTCTTTGTTGACATATTTGTTTGTTTTTATAGTGATTAAGATTATAACACAATGTTGCCTGCTGTACCCCTATTTTTGACATTTTTACCTTTTATGTCTGTTTGTTTTGTTCACACATCGTTGTCAATGTAATGGAATTGTTAAGCAACTGTCATACAAGTGAGAGGTTTAGCTAGCTATAAAACCAGGTTCAATCCACCATTTTCTATATCAGAAAATGCCTGTACCAAGTCAGGAATATGACAGTTGTTATCCATTCGTTTGATGTGTTTGAGCTTTTTAAAATCAAAAGACTGATGATTACAAAAGTACTATTCGAACATAATCTTTGATATCTTTGATGAGGTTTTTTGCAACCACTGGGTTGATGCCACTACTGGGGGAGATTTCCTTCCAGAGGGTATCACCAGCCAAGTAGTCATCATTTCGATGTTGACATGAGTTATCATTGATTTTGGATGCTCAATGCTCTGCAACTTCGTACTTTATTTTGCCTTTTAATATTTTATATTCGAGGTTCTCTGATGAGTGTTTTGAAGACGAAACGTGCGTCTGGTGTAAAAAAATTCAAGCCTTGTATCGTTGATGAGTTTTTTCCCAAACCAATACATAATATTTGTTAGTTTACGGAGAGAATGGATATTTTCTCATCTGCTGGTTTTTAAAAGACACTTTCTCCAGCCATACACTCGTATAAAAAAAGGTAAAAGAAAAAAAAGAAAAAAACCAAACTCCAAGGAAAATTCAAAACGGGAATTCCCTCAACAAGTGGCAAAATCAAAAGCTCAAACGCATCAAAAGAATGGAACACAACTGTCATATTCCTGACCTGGTACAGGCATTTTCTTATGTAGAAAAAGCGTCACTGATGAGTCTTTTGTAGACGAAACGCGCGTCTGGCGCAAATACAAAACTTCAATAATGGTATCTATGATGAGTTTATTTAAACCTTGTTTTATAGCTAGCCAAACCTCTCACTTGTATGATAGTCGCATACAAGTCTATTATATTGTGAGCAATATAAACAGACACAATAGGTAAAAATGTCAAAAAATTGGGGTTCAGCAGTCAACATAGTGTTATAATCTTTATCACTATATCAACAAACAATTGTGTCAAAAAAGAAAAACAAAATGTTATAAAGACACTCTATAAACATAAGCATAAATGAAAGACAAAAATACAAAAAATGACTATAAAACAATAACAAGATGTATAAATACCGCGCCACGCCAAAAGAATATTACCAAAAATTGACTAAACAGTAAAGATTAGAAATAAAAATAAACAAATAAAAACACACGGAATATAGATCAACAAGGTCTTGGTATCTTCCAATGATCATTTTTAGAAAAAGGACAAGACGTTTTTTGCCATAAACCTGGTTCATCAAATTTCTGCTTAGACACTGGTGACGTTTTATAAAGTCTGAGTAGCAAATGCAAGCTCTTGAATACCGAGTGAGTTGGGAAATGTATATCCCATATGCAGGTGAAGTTTGTATATTGCTGCTAAGGTTGAGAAATTATATAGAATAAAAATTAAATCTTCTTGTTAGTCTTAGATTCTGGTACTGAGATGACCACTAATGTCAAATTCGAGGTGTAAGTCTAAAAATGAGGCGAAAGTAGCCGTGTCTGTTATTTTTTATATTTCTAGTTCTGGAGGATATATTAATGGAACCCAATCAGGAAAGAACATCATCAATGTATCTGACCGTGAAATTATATGATCTGGCTTCTTTGATCTTCTTGTTTTTGACAAGTGTCTGAAAGAACTCCGACTCATATGAAAAGGAGAGGCGAACAGTTCGTTCCCATAGGAATGCCGACAATAACATTCTGTTAAGGAACATGACAGTTGTTTTCCATTCGTTTGATGTGATTGAGCGTTTGATTTTGCCATTGATAAGGGAAAAGTAAAATAACAAAAATACCGAATCCGAGAAAAATTTTAAACGGAAAGTCCCTGAGCAAATGGCAAAATCAAAAGCTCAAACACATCAAACGAATGGATAACAATATTCTGCGTTACATCATTGAATTTCACAAATTGGTTCATATTCTTCTTGAAAAATTGAAAGACATAGTTTTAGTTTGGCATGGGTGTCATGAGTTATACATTACATATTGTTAAGTATCCGTAGGTTTGTAATATATAACCGTTGATACTTTTCCAGCATTGAATTTCACGAGTACGTTTTTAAATTGAAGTTCTATTGCTTTGCTCTACAGTGAAATGTATGTTATTTAAGATAGATTGTTACTTTCAAAATTTGTCAGTATTTTTATTCCATATGATGTTGCTATCATCAAAAAATCTTTTCCAATTAGTTTCTATGTATGCGTACAACACCAAAATAAAAAAAGAGAAACGTAAATAAATATAAATATCAATAAAAGGGAGGCAAAAGACACCAAAGGGATATTCAAACTCATAAGTCGAAAATAAACTGACAACGCCAAGACAAATAAAGAAAAAGACCAACAAACAAACAAAAGTACATAATACACAACATACAAAAAGAATGAGCAACACGAACCCCAGCAAAAACGGGGGTGATCTTAGGTGCTCCGGAAGGTTAAGCAGATCCTTTAATAAATGTTTCCGATAACTGTTACCGCCATCAGTATGATGTAAAATGGAGTCTTATTAATCTATACTGATTGTAATATATATTTCATTTGCGAAATTTTTAGTTTCATTTATTGTGGTCCACATTTCCATAAAAAATTATTCTGTATTTTTTTTCATTTGAGTTTAAAAATCCTAAGTGTATCCTTTAATAGGAGAAATTCAATTCTTGTCGAATAATAAATGATAATAATACACTATTTTACCAATAATGATGGCGCACCAGCTTCTTCATAGCCTACTTTCTTTTTTTCAAAAAATGTCGATTTTGTCTCATATTCAATCGATTGGATCAGTTCGTCACGTTATGTGGTAACTATGCCACGGACAGTATAATTGAACTTGATATTTTTTTTTAAATCATAATAATTAGGCATCGTTAAAGTTTTCAAGATAACAAACTTTTTCCATCATTATGGTATGTATTATTTATGTTTTTCTTGGTTTTCTATTATTTATTTTATTTTTTGGAACTATTTCCGCTTTCAAAGTCATGTGTTTTATGACAGATTTTTATCTTAGAAGGATATATTATTATCCATAATATTTTGACAAAATCTAGTTTATATTTTGGGTTTCAAAATATTTGGTTTTGAGCGTATCGTACTTACTGTTAAAATTAAAACACGTATTATAAGCACGGTAATCGTATCAAATATATTTTTTTGAATTGTGGTCTCTTTGACACATTCCCTGTTTCCATTCTCAATTCTATTTATAGTAACATACACATTGATTTTGTTAGATTTCCTTTTCCACAGATTTTTATAGTGTGTTCTTTTGTTGCACTGGTACACCACTGTCCCAGGTTAGTGGAGGGTTCAAAAATGTTTAACCCCGCCACATTTTATATGTGCCTGTCCCATATCAGGAGCCTTTAGTTCAGTGGTTGTCTTCGGTTCATGTCTGTCATATTTGTTTTGGGTAGATTGTTTTGTTATAAATAGGCCGTTAGTGTTCTTAATAGAATTGTTTCATATTTTTGATATTGGGGCCTTTTATAGCCGACTAAACTGTATGGGGTTTTCCTCATTGTTGAAGGTAGTAAGGTTGCCGGCAATTGCCTACATCCATTTCATTTGAACTTTGGTGAATAGTTGTCTCAGTGGCAATCATACCACATCTTCTTATTTGTATATAGTATACAAATATATAGATTTTTAGTGCGCACACATTATTGCCGAAATAACCTTAATCAGTTACCGTTTGGGAAGTCAAAAGATACAACTTAAAGACCATTTAACAAACACAACCTGAACAGATAATCTAATATCGTCGATGGTCAACTTTGTCTTCAAGAGTTAGTACTATCACACTGATCAGCAGTTGAATTAAAAAACGAATCATATCATTTACGCTTAGCCACACCCCTTGGACAATTAATGTATCTAATCATCGACATGGGATTAAATCTGCTTATATAAGATACTTTTTGCGTGGGGTCTTTCAATATTTGATTAATACATTTTGTCTGAACCTTTCGTGTTCATAAATAATATAATTATATTATTAATTAAAGGTTGCACATTTCACATTGGCAAAGTTTACTTTAACGGTTTTGGCTGGCCTGTTATTTATTTTGGTTCTATTTGTTTTCAAAACTATTGGTCCCCAGGTTTTTTTCCCAATCACTTATCGTATTTACTTCAATCTATGGCATATTTTATTGGGGTATTTGTTTGATTCGTCGGGAAATAATATGTATTACAATGACCAAAACCAAAGAAAACCGTAATTGGAAATAAAACAAATAACTGTGGCATCTATCTCAGCAACTTTATTTTATAGATCATAACTTACAAATAAACTAGAAATCATTCGTCTTGTAATGTATATTACTGATATTCTGTTTGCATTAGAAAGGTTTATTTTTATTAGTCTAATTTTTTATCGGAACGACGGAGACATTGCGAAATTCTTTTTTATTCTTTCAAGGAATGATCATCTCCGGAAATAATCATTGTCGTGTTGACAATTTAAGACGTCTACAAAAATACAGACCATCATTGTATATTGTAATGACTTTTTAAATTTTATTTAGTTTCACTTTATAACACTGTTTTATTTTAAGCAAGCCGCCTGTTTGTCAAGGATCATTATTATTTGCCTCACCGTTTTTGTTGTTAATGACGCTAAGAAGGACCAATGTTTGGCAAATGACTTGTTGCATAAAAGTATTAAATACCAGTTCGATTTGATCGACAAAAATAAA
The DNA here is from genome assembly GCF_021869535.1 of Mytilus californianus. Classification (NCBI taxonomy): domain Eukaryota; kingdom Metazoa; phylum Mollusca; class Bivalvia; order Mytilida; family Mytilidae; genus Mytilus; species Mytilus californianus. The sequence continues at coordinate 5,975,293 of NW_026262581.1, forward strand.
GGAAATGGTTGCTCATGTTTAGGTTAGTTGAATAGTCTTATACTTTTTTGGGGCCCTTTATATCTTGCTGTTCGGTGTTAGCCAATGCTCCGTGTTGAAGGCCGTACCTTGACCTATAATGGTTTACTTTTATAAATTGTTACTTAGATGGAGAGTTGTCTCATTGGCACTCATACCACATCTTCCTATATCTATTATGTTCTTTAATTGAATTAACGCGTCGGTATCTCCTTTATAATGAGAAAAAAAAGAAACAATTTTCGTGTCCAAGTCTTGCTACAGGAACGGTAAGGTGAAATACCTGGTTTTATACACAAAAGATTCTTGAATTAACAACTACAGCTAAATGAACACAGTTGGAAAGCTGGTCACGGTCACGGTTTAACCTCAAACTGTATCAGCAACAATTGGTGTTTGTGACCATGAAAATCAAGTAAAACGTAGTTGCTTTCCTACTGTGGAAAGTCAGTTTAATTTGTCAATCCTTTCAATAGTATTCAATGTGAGCTTTATGCATATGCCGATTCGCAGTTCTCTCTTTACTTCCATTTGTATTTTTGTTTTTTTTTTAGTTTCGTTTTTAAATATTTATTTATTGAGTATTTTTTTTCTTTTACATGTAGTAAGATATTGTTCCTTACAGTTATATTATTATTCTATTTACATGTAGTAAGATATTGTTCCTTACAGTAATATTGTTATTTTTTTCATTTTTCATTTTTTAATTGGAATAGTTTTCTAAAACCAATATTGTTTGTTCTATTTCATGAATAACAAATTGTTGATTTTGTCGCAGAAAAGATCTTGTCTTCCATTTTGTATAGTCTTTTAATATTATAGAACTGATCTTCGTTAAATGTAAAGTGCAACACATTTTTTGAAATTTATTTCCGCTCTCAAGTGTATCAATTTTGTTACAAAACATAGACTATCCGTTCGATTTATTTGCTAGATTTGTTATAGATGTATGCACCATTTCTTAAATTAATACAAAAGAAATGATTGTCTTCTTACGATGTGTTCTTTTATGTTTGACACACTCTTTTTACTGTATAGTATCGTTTCCTGGGATGTGAAAATTTGTAGAAATTTTTAATTTCGCTTAAGTTGCCAAGTTATTAGGACAAAACATAACATTCGTAGGAGTTCTCTTGTTTTTTTTAATATCGTTTTCTATTACTAGTTTTTTAAACCTAGTAAGGTTTTATGAATAAAGAATTGTCCTAAGGAACTCAAAATTTTCCTCAAAAACGTGGAATAGGTAGTTTTTCGTATGTAGTCGTGTTTCCTGTTCAATAAATCTTATTTACAGCGTAAGCACATTTGTAGCAACCACATTCAAAATCTATTTTAAAGATCAAGTAGAAAAATTATAAGCATGCAATATCACCCAAGAGGAACAAAAAATATATAATGAAACATATTCAGTCAAATTTTAAACAAAAAGGATTATTGAAATAGACGTGTTCTATAAAACAGACCACTTTATAGCCTGATAATATGAAATGAATAGTCACGTATTTTTGACCAGATTTTAATTGATCATACATGTGTAATTATAAAAGCGCTGAAAAAAGTCTATTGCAGGAGATGACAAGGCAGCATTTCTGGCCAGATTGGAGAAAAACTCATCTAGTCTATCAAGGCATTCCACCTTGGTCTTCGAGACCGTCCTTACTAATGTTGGAAATGGATATAATCCGTCAAATGGAGTGTTTACTAGCAAACGTAAAGGGACATACTTCTTTTCTTGGACTACTTTGACAAAGATAGGCCATAGATTTCCAACAGTCATTGTACTAAATGGTAACCCAGTAGGGGTAAAAAACCATGGATTTGGGGATCACAATTCTGACGTTAACCAACCATCTACCCAAAATGCAGTTGTTGCAATGCAAAAGGGGGACAGGGTCTGGCTTCGGATCTCAGAGAATAATGGATATTACTTTTCAGATAGGTGGACCAGCTTCTCTGGATTCGAAATATGAATAGTTCAATAAATCATTATGAATGACATAAATCTTTTATATAATTATTAATTATCCCTGATGTTTCGTTTATAGTTTTTTAATGTATTTTACAGATATTTTGGTCAGTTTTGCTTGTCGTTATTTATATACTGTTGAATCAATTGAAATTATTCAAAATTTGAACTAGAGCATATAATATTTTATCATTCATTTTCTTTACATATCATACTGCATAGTAGCCAATACGTTTCAAACAAAATATCTTCTCCATTACAAAAAAATATTAATAATATCGACAAACAAACAAACTACAGCACTATCGAGTTCAGTTAACCCAAGCCCTATTGTAAAGTCGTCACGTTATTTACTATGCCGCGGTTAAAAACTAAGATGACATTATCAATGTATATATCGTACCTTTTCTATCCGGGAATATAGACTTGCGAAGTGAAATATAAAATATAAAAAACTTATTGCATATTATCTTATAATTCAAAGCACTACTTTCTAATTATGAAAATTACCATACAATAAAAATGGATTTCTATATATCCATTGAATACTTTTCATTCGAACATAGAACCAGTAAGCGAAATCAAAAATTGATATACCCTCTTGCACATTTTCAAATAGTAAGTATCAACTAAATATGAATTTCAACCGAAGATGAAGAACTGGATCTTCCTTCACTGTATTGGATATCTAAATTACATAAATGTCCTTACAATTAGTCTAAGAAACATGATTTTTTTTATTAATTGTTATTGGCTTTAAACTAGCTGTCAGTAACTATGAGTACTTTCAGATCTGTAATGAGTGCCTTTTTTGTTGTGGGATGAATAAATACCCTGCCACATTCGGTCTGAGCTTTCGTTAAATGTCTTCTGTTTTGTATTGATCTGATGAGTTAAGCACTTTTCAACTAATTTGTATAGTTTGTTTGCCATCAAACTAATTTAACCCCGCCACATTATGTATGTGCCTGTCCCAAGTCAGAAGCCTGTAACTCAGTGGTTGACGTTTGTTGCTGTATATCATATTTGTTTGTCGTTCATTGTTTTGTACATAAATCAGGCTGTTAGTTTTCTTGTTTGAATTTTTTTTACATTTGTTATTTCGGAGCCTTTTATAGCTGACTATGCGGTATGGGTTTTGCTCATTGCTGAAGGCCGTACGGTGACCTATAGTTGTTAACTTATATATCATTTGGTCTCTTGTGGAGAGTTGTCTCATTGGCACTAATACCTCATCTCCTTATTTTTATATAGACATACTTTTATAAATTGTAACTTGTATGGAGAGTTGTCTCATTGGCACTCATACCACATCTTCCTATATCTATATACAACTTTATAGTTCTGCTTCTTGCCAAGTGCTCCACGAAACCTCTTTCTTAATTATTAACATCAATTTTATCAGCAATCAAAGCAGGGCTTCAAAGTTATTGTGAAACTACCTATTCTAGTGGCGGCGTGAATCAGAAGATTTAAACAAAAATTTCTCAGAAAGTGACATTATCAAGATGCTTGATTTCTTAATTGACAACATTTTTTTTACGTTTAGAGGACGTGTTTTTCAAAAAAGAATCGGCATTCCCATGTTAACCAACTGTGCTCCTCTTCTTGCCGACTTGTGCATTTATTTATATAAGGCTGTCTTCATACAGGAGCTTCTTAGGAAGAATAAAAGAAGCTAGCATTATCATTTAACTTCACTTTCCGGCATGATGTCCTCTAACTAAACAATTAAAAGTTTACGTTTCCTATCATAATTTCCTTGAAATTGGGTTGAATCTCAAAGGGAAGCTATTAAACCAAGAGTTTCAAGTAGTGAAGTTGAAATCATTCCTTCGAACATTTTACGGACGTCATCACGAGTTGGTTGACCGTTATGGAATATCGGTTTCACAGATGACGACAGATATGTTCCAATGAGTTTGAATGTCCCTTTGGTATCTTTCGCCTCTCTTTTAAACATGAGTGAAACCATGTTCGGTTTGAAAATTGTCTAAAAAGCATTTAGTGCCGAGAAGTCTTTTTTTTTTAAATGTAATGTTTGAACCATGTATGATATCGTTGCATTAGACGGGAAAGTGTCAAATATAGCTACATTTGATGATTTGCATACGTTTGGAATTTTCTCAGTTTTCAATAGCTGTCCGTGTACAAAAAATTCTAACTAAAGTACATGTTTGAAACTTGATTTAAGTTTACGCTAAAGGGTTACTACAAAAAAAAAATTGAAAGTGCAGACTTTAGTGAAGCGACAAAATGGTAATGAATTTGGTTGCCATAACTTATGTCAACAAGAATAGACCTGCAACAAACTTGACGAGTTCCAAAAACAAGATTTATCTATGAGCTAGCTAAGACAAATATCACATTCAAAGTAAACATAATAATTATAGTAGTATCGAACATGCATCATATTTCTACTAGATTTTAGGTTATTTTTTTTATTGACGAATAGACAAAGTCTCATCTTACTCTAACTAGGAATAAAATAATAAATCTTGTAAATGTAAAACCGGGTTGATGATATTTAATTCTTTGACCCAATTACCATACTAGTGAAACATGACCTTTGTACACTCGTTTAATTTAAAACAACAACAACAGACGGTGACAGCAACTTATAGGAAACTTGATTAAAATTTAGTTTGGAAATAAATAAAACAAATTTGCTTCGGCGTCCATTTCGCTTATTTAGCATACATTATTGTTTAGGGGCCAGCTGAAGCTCGCACCCGGTCTGGGAATTTTCTCGCTGCGCTGAAGACCCATTGGTGGCCTTTGGTTGTTGTCTGCTCTTTGGTCGGGTTGTTGTTTCTTTAACACATTTCCCGTTTCCATCCTCAATTCTATTTCATTTAAGCGGTACTGACAGATAGGTATTCTTCAGTTTAATTTCATATGAAACGTAAACTTTGTGTTGCATGTCTTAAAAAAATGGAGAAATGATATGATTGACATTGAGACTTTCCGACTTTGACTTACTGTGTAGTTCTACCAAAGGACAAGTATGTGAATGCATTCTCGTCAGATCTCCTTTATTTTCAACCCCAAGTAATCTGATAATTGCCATCATGCCATATAACACAATAGGAATCATTGCTGTCTCATTAATGTTTACCCAACGTCTCCTTTTATTCATATTATATAGTATTTAGGCCTTTGATGTAACGGGGAAATTTCATCACTTCTTGTATTTTCCATATTGGCATTCTTTTTTAAACACCCGGTCAAGAGGAACGTCCTTGTAAATACAGCTATTTCACAAATCACGCCTCTTTTGGGGAGAAATTTTATATTCATAGATATTTTGTTTACCTACTGATTCCTAGATATGACCGTAATGCTTCATCTACTAAAGACACAACTTGAGAATGTTATCAGTATAAATACAAATGGATAGCGGCTAAATTGAATTCTGAGGAAGACTCAAAGTGAAGGGATGGGTAGCACAGAATTTAAGTGTAAATTTAAACATTTTAAAAGTTCGAGACATATAACTGTTGAAAATATACCGCACAGCCCTATGTTTTCATCTTTGAAAAAAAAATAGTAGTGCATATACACATTCCATTCTAGGATATATTTTTTACGAAACTTCATAGTTTTGGCCGTAAAAGGGGTTTCTATGGGAAATTGCATTGTCTTTATTTACAGAAGTGCATCCTTTATATCGTTTTAATTTCCTCGATTTTCTTCTTCAGATTTTTCAAAATTATATCTTCAGTTGACATAGTAAGTGAGAAACAACCCATATTATGCCGTGTTTATTCTTCTTTCATATATACATAAAAAATCAATAACCATAACATTCTTCGAGGAAAACTCAACATATACTGAGTTGAAAGAAATAAAAATCATTGCTTGCCGATTATGTCTTTCGTGTTGGTCGAACAATGAATACCCCTACATATTTCCAACATTAGCTGAATAATTTCAAAAACACTAATAAATGACAGTCCAATCCATTGTCCTAATGCTCCTCCAATGTCGGAAGCAAAAGCAGACTCCTAAAATACATTGCTGAGTGTAACAAACAAACAAAAATAACATAGATATGATGAAGAATGTTTTATGTTCAACAAAGAGCTAGGACCCCCTCCAGATTCATTTAAAAAAACCGGAGAAATATGTGCTGTGAAATAGTTAAACAAGTGACAAGAACATGATAATTAACACTTTAATCACAATTGTTTGCATAGATTTTTGACAAAAACAAGCCATGTCGTCGGGTTGATTTTTTTAACAATATTCACATTAATACATGTTACCTTCACCAAGCGAAAACATGAGTGATCATAATAGAACGCACAGAATGAATTATTCATTATGATGTTTTACATTCTAAAGGAAGACAATGACCCTTTAATAAGGTCATTTTGACTGAGTGTAAACTCGCATGGCATGTATTGCATGCAATAAAGGAGACTCCTACATTGTCGACGTACCCGGCCCCGCTCCTTTTGAAGTTCATGCGAATCGTTTTGAATTTGTTTGTAATCGTGATTTGTCTTTTTATTGGATTTATGAGATTTTAACATCTACAAACTACTGTTGCCTTAAATTACCTCAATTTCTGGTTTCTCCTTGATGTATTCATAGTTTAAGTCTTCGAAATAAATGTTTATCTTGATGAAATTATACCTTGAAAAAATATTATAGGTTAGTTTTTTAATATCTACAATTTTCAGTTATCCGGACATTAACAATGGCAGGTAGAATACTGTTATTTTTTTTAAATTCTCCGTTGATGAATTAAGACATTATTTAGGAACTAAGGTTCCAACTCCCGCACGCAAAACTGACCCCAGGTTCATTTAGCTATTGTTTTTATGTACCGTTTTGTCATACAGTTTTTTAAGTGTTGTAGTATTTATATATATCATTGGACTTAAAATCGCTTGGTCTGAGGGTTCCTCTTGGAACTTAACATAGATCTTCGGATGCATGAAATTTATGTTTATTATTTCATTAATTGCATTTTTTGTTGTTCTGTCTTCTGTCTTTTAATTTTCTTAGTAATAATCCCTGATATTCATTCTTGGAAGTACTTGTATTAAGTAATCTGAAGATATTTGTAATGACATAACGAAATATAACACTGTATATATAATAATGTAAATATGAAATCCTTTAGAATTATGTTTTTAAATGCAAAGTTTAAATATTTCACATCGCCACATGTGGAGCAGGATCTGCCTACCCTTCCGGAGCACTTGAGATCACCCAAGTTTTTGGTGGGGTCCGTGTTGCTCAGTCTTAAGTTTTCTATGTTGTGTTTTGTGTACTTTTGTTTGTCTGTTGGTCTTTTTCTTTTCTTTTTTAGCCATGACGTTGTCAGTTTATTTTCGATTATGAGTTTGGGTGTCCCTCTGGTATCTTTCGCCTCTCTTTTACTGAAGGAGAAACCGCCAATAAACGAATTTTCTGTATGCTTTTAACATGAAAAAGCAAGAAACACAACTCAAAGAGATTTTCTATAAAACTGTTAATAATATATGTAGTTTGACACTTAGTTTGGTTGTTTGTATTTACCCAAGGGTGAACATATCTAGACTTCTCAAATGTTCACATGTACTGGGAGACAAGGCCGCACAAATGCTTTCCCTCAGATAAACCTGAAAAGTTAAACATTATTTGATATCTACATGCCAAATAGGAACAGTTTCAATGCTTAGACTTGCCGATTTTTACTTGTGAATACAACTGATTATAGCCATTGAATAATACACAAAAACTAGCTGATGATTAATTGCAGCTTATTTTTTTTTTATGTTTTTCTGTAATCTTGAAATTCATACATAATGGAAATCGTACATAGTAACATAAAGTCGTTTTCTTATCTTAAATGATTTAACTGTTACATACAAAAATCTAGCATATCAAACAACGGAACATTGGAAATTGGTGTACAAAATAATTAATGCTCCATCCTTCGCTTTTCGGCTTTTTCTGTTATTCAATAGGTGCCTTTCGCATTAAACTTTAAAAAAAAAGAATAGTCTACACATTTTAAATTTTATAGTTGACACTATGATTATATATAATTACATGTTTTATCATTGTTCTCTTTCTGCTTATTTGTAGCAATATACCTTGATCACCAGCATACATATAAAACATAATTTTCTTGACATCAACTTGATACAACTTGCTTGGTCATCTTTCCTTCGTCGTGCAGCATGTATTTTTTCATCTAACATTATCTACACAACGTAGGCAACTAGAGGTAGGGACTTCTTTCTTCGTATCCTTTTGTATCACATGAGCTAATCATCCCTTTCCACATTTCAGCGCAGCTCAATTTATGTATAATTTTGTGTACTATTGTTTTCATTTTAAGAGGGCTTTTCTTTTGGGGGGAGGAGGGGATTAGGGACTAAGCGTCTTCTGTCTTTGTTAAATTAATGATTTTGATTGTATCATAACTTTTTTCTTTTAAAAATAACAGTTATGCTATATTTAAACGTTATAAAAATAGGAGTTTTTTCTTGAATCAATAAATTGATATTTCATTACACTTACGGCGTAACTTTTTGTTGGCCATTGACGAGAACTTGATGTGATATGGTACTGGTCCTCTCTACATAGAAACATTGAAAATATATAGACAATTCACATTATCCTAAAACAATTAATGGAAATTATATGAAATACTACATTTTTATAATACTTTGTATTATATCATTTTTAAAAAAATCGACATTGACGAATATTCCATTTGTCCAATGTCATACAAGTGGGAGGTTTGGCTAGCTATAAAAATCAGGACCTACGATTTTCTTCTGAAAATGCCTGTACCAAGTCAAGAATATGGCTGATGTTTTTCATTTGTTTCGTTGGTTGATAGCGTTCGATTTTGTCAGTTTTTATTGACTTCCCCTTTTTGAATTTGCCTTGCAGTGCGTTATTTTTGTTATGCTTTTTTGTTGTGTGGAAATATTTGACCTTCGATACGACTTTATTTCATCTTCTTAGTATTTATCTCTTATCAGTATTTGATGGGGACATTTGTGTAGACAAATTGATGTTTGTGTTGATTTCGATTTCCAGAAACGGTCATCGGATCGCGCATGCTCTCTTGCTGTTATGTGATCATTCCCAGTTGATGATAGTTAGTATATTAAATTGTGTTTGTAAAATTTTGGGATTAAAAGTGCAAGTTTGATTTTTGTAAGACATGTCTTGGAGTGAAGCAATCTTCGAATGCTTCTATCGTAAATTTGAGGACGGGCGAATTCCTGAAAAGTAAAGCATAAAATGCAGACGTTTAGATATTAGTTAAAGATAATCGTATATTTGTACCTAACAGATATAAGAAGATGTGGTATGAGTGCCAATGAGACAACTCTCCATCCAAGTCAAAATTTATAAAAGTAAACCGTTATAGGTTTATAACTAACTATATTTCAGATCACGGACGATGAAAGATTTATGTACGAAATTATACGGTAGTTACATTTAAGTAACAATAGTCAGGTCAGAAAAGAAATGAATTACTCTCTATGCGTGAAAGTGGTAAGAATAAAATTAGTAACTTCGCAAGACTTTTGTTGGACAGTTGTGTTCTGATATTTGATACTCTGCCTGAGAAAAAAAAACCAGAAAAAGAAACAAATATTCACCTGACTTTTTTACTTTAATTATCTTCCTAGCTTCTACTGCATCAGATTGGAAATAAGAAACCATATTATGTTTTGTACATGAATAAGGCCGTTAGTGTTCTCGTTTGAATTGTTTTACATTTGCCATTTCGTTTTTTATAGCTTACTATGTGGTATGGATGTTGCTCGTTGTTGAAGACCGTGTGGTGACCTATAGTTGTTAACTTCTATGTCATTTGGTCTTTGGTGAAGAGTTGTTTTATTGGCAATCATACCATTTTTCCAATTCTTACAATGAGAAAATGGTCTTTGGTGAAGAGTTGTTTCATTGGCAATCATACCATATTTTCCTATTTTTACAATGAGAAAAGCTTTAACTCGCATTGGTTTATACAATAATTAAAACATAAGTACTTAGTCGAATTGGTTTCCAAAATTATACGAAGAACAGAACTTAAAAACATGAGTTTACATAATTACGACACCTATAGTCCTTAATGTCCGAATATGCAATTTCGAGAAAATACTCTTTACTAGTGAGAATTCACACAGTTAATAACAGGAGGAATATCGCTAATTCGATTGGGATTGAATCAACAAAAGATAAAAAGGACTCGCTGATATATAAGTTACCAAAAGAATAAAACTTACTCGCATGGGTTTACACAATTACAAGAAGAAAAGTCATCAGACTTTTTCTGTTCCATTATCTTCTCCATTTTTTTCATACAAGAATAGTCTGAAATACAAAAAGAAACTTTATTACCTCACTGCATAAACGTATTTAGCGATTGGAGAAAGGAGGATAAAAACTGGCGCCAAGTATATTTCACCGTGAAAATTCACAAAGGTAATCTATGGCTTGAACTATTTTACTTTACAAAGGATTTAAACATTTTGACAATTTTTTGAATCAACATTTCAATTGTATAGCTAAGCCTAGAAATGTGTTTAAAAATTTTAATTACATGTGATCAGTTATATTTTACTATTGTTAAATGCCTGTTTAAACCGAAATTGATTCTAGGAAATTAAAGGGGCATTAGCGATGATTTAGACAAAAATACAATTCATTTTATTTCAAGTTTTAATATAACCGGAATTAGGCAGCCAGTCTTGATCAAACTTGTCAAAATAAGCTCAAAAACATTACTAATGTATGATTGACTTGTAAGTCAATAATTTAACCTCACTGAATCTGTATGCATGTGACCATCAATTTAACCCCTTAGCTGGAGATGGGCTACGCATGTACTAGTCGTGTTAAGCTATTAAAGGAAAAATGATGTCAACATTGAAAGTAAAACAAGGGTAAACCATTTGGTTGACTGATTCGATCCACAAAAAATCATTCTTATACAGGTAAAACGATGATTTACATATTTGTTTAACCTATAACATGAAATCAAACAGACCTAGAGAATTTCAATTGCATGTGCTCTCTTTCTGTTTTCTATTTCTATTTATGTTTATATCGGGTTAAATGACCGTCGGCAGTCTTCGATGGTCATCTCGATGGTTAATTAGATGGCGTATAGCCTAATATACACCCGAAATGCTGATACATATTATCGAGTCCATGCATTGTTAATTGTTTATTTTAGAGTATGTTATAAATCAAATATGAGAATTGAAGTCAAATCGGTGGACATGAATTTGACAGCTAATGCCCTTTTATGGCAATTCTAAGGAAGAGTCTTTTGCCGTTTTAACCCGGTTGAAATTAATTTCAATTATATATCACAATTGTTTCGGACCCCCGAGATCACCCCCCGGTTTTTCGGTTTGTTCATGTTGCTCAGTCTTAGTTTTCTATGTTGTGTTTTGTGTACTGTTGTATGTTTTTTCGTCTTTTTTTTGTTTTTTATCATGGCGTTGTCAGTTTGTTTTCGACTTATGAGTTTGTATATTCCTGGTATCTATCGCCTCTATATTTTTTCTCATAACATAAGTAGACATGATATTTATTATTTTTAATTGGAATACCTTGTTCAGATGTACATGTCCGATATGATGTATTCATTGAGTAGAAGAAGTCTTCAAAGTTTTTCTTGTAACATCCACATGTGTTCAATATCTTGCTTTGTTCGCACACAATTAAACATGCCTGTAAACATGTAGAAACATTTGCATAAATCTGACTTGAATTGTTTCAGTTATGGATTTAATTATCACAATTATTAGTCCATTACTGAAACAATTCAAGTTTTGAATGTGTACGTAATATTTATGTTTGTTTAAAAATGAATACGATCAACGCTCAATCTATCTAGACAGAATCAAAACCATTGTTATAAGACTACAGTCTAAATTTTTCCTATACATTAATTGTAGGCAAATCAAGCAATCATGTAATTCTATAACACATGACGACAAAACTGAAAGTAAATAGAAGCATTTCAAATCCTTTTGAGCGAAGTGTAGACACAATATCTGTATTCTAATCAGATTGGACAACTCTCATTATTTCTTTTTTTCGACTATATTTTCACATTTCTCATTGAGTTAATCTTGTTTAAGGGTTAGTAGCTAAATCATCGCTAGTGCACGAACAACAGTATGTTTTCTTTTTGTTGGTTACGATAAATTTTCACTTCTGTTCTAGTACTATGAACAACAAAATTATGCATTTTGTAAAATATATTTTCGTACTCCATGTATACCTTACAACAAAATTATTTTTTTTACCTGTGTACGTTATTTTATTTGGCGGCATTTTGTCCAAGGTTATGGTTTTCTTTCTGATATTGTTTTACATCTAACCACCCTTTTTATTAATTTTGTATTTACTATGTGTCATAGATCAAATTTATTCGTTCAGTGTATGTTCAATTGTTTTTGTTAATATGTCTTCTGATTGAGTTAAGCCATTTCAATTGATATTTTATAGTGTATCTTTTTATGTTGTGATGTAACACTATTTTTTCAGGTTAGGGTGCAGATTGGCGCCTATTAAAACGTTTAAACCCGCTGCATTTGTTTGCACCTGTTCTAAGTCAGGAACCTGGTGTTTAGTGGTTGTCGTTTGTTGATGTGGTTCATAAATGTTTCTTGTTTCTCGTTTTTTTATATAGATTAGACCGTTGGTTTTCCTGTTTGAATGGTTTTACACTTGTCATTTTTGGGGCCTTTTATAGATTGTTGTTCGGTGTGAGCCAAAGCTCCGTGTTGAAGGCCGTACTTTGACCTATAATGGTTTACTTTTACAAATTGTGACTTGGATGGAGAGTTGTCTCATTGGCACTCACACCACATCTTCTTATATCTAATTAATGTATTACCTGTCTTGTGTACTGTTTCTCATGTGTCTTGAAAAAATGAACACCGTTATTGCAGTCACCATAAGACCCATTTAGTCGGGATATTTTCATCTGGAAGATAAGAAGGCATTTTATGCATAAACAAATAAAGTGATGTGGAATTATGAAGCCAATGTGACAACTATAAAATCTAAAATCCAAAAGAAAAAGATCAATTACAGGTAAACCGTAAAACCGACAACAACGAATAAAACATACACCGTATATTATAAGTGTGAACAACTCAAGAAAAGAAAAAAAAACAACAACGGCATAACTTTTTACTACAACCTTAAAATGGAAACAGTTATGACAGAAAACGAAAAACAGTTATGACAGACAACGAAAAACAAGCGGCGGGCTTGGAACAAGCAAATATAGAAGGGACAGGGTTAAACTTGTTTGTGATCGCTCAACCATCCTTATTTACGTAGAAGTGGGAGGTGTACCTAGAAGGTTATGTGTTATAGTGTTCTTTTATTTGTCTTTGTAAATTATTAACCATTACTGTTTAGACCATTTTTGGTAATATCCTTTTTGCGTGGCTCGGTACTATGGTCATTTTTTGTATTCTTGTCTTTCATTTTGCTTATGTGCTTTGTCTATATTGCATTTTGTTTTCTTTGTATACATATTTGTTTGTTTTTATAGTGGTTAATATTATAACACTATGTTGACTGCTGTACCCCTATTTTTGACATTTTTTCCAATTTTGTCTGTTTGTTTTGTTCACACATTGTCAATATAATGGAATTTTATGCGACTGTCATACAAGTGAGAGTTTTAGCTAGCTATAAAACCAAGTCAGGTATATGACAGTTTTTTTCTATTCGCTTGATTTGTTTGAGCTTTTGATTTTTCCATTTGATAAGGGACTTTCCGTTTTGAATTTTCCTTGGAGTTCGGTATTTATATTATTTTACTTTCTACCATTTTCTTCGGGAAATGTCTGTACCAAGTCAGGAATATGGCAGTTGTTTTCTATTCTTTCCGTTGGTTGATAAAGTCTAACGTTTGATTTTGTCAGTTTTAATGGACTTACACTTTTTGAATTTACCTTGGAGTTTGTTTGTTTTTTTGTTAATATTTTTACTCTGACAGAATGAGGTAACAACACAGCATATAAGACCAAAATGATAAATCAGTTGGTAAGACACAATTTTCCGGCCTTTAGTACTCGCAGTTACCGAAAGCTAGTTCAAAGCCCAATTTCAACTAATTAATAAACCATTTTTTCCTCATGTGTATCTCAGAAATTTCATAACATAACATTACATTACATGTTAAGAGACGAACGTAACATGCAAATGATCGACGATTCACACACATTTTTTTTAGAGTAAGGATAGTTTTATATATATATTTTTTAACTATTTCATAGCAACATTGTTAACGTTTTGAATGTTGACTTAATCATCACTTTGATCGAGTATGTCCTTAAAAGCAAATATTTAATTGCTTTCAATTATATATATATTTTTTACCAGATTAAGTCCAATGTCTGTTTCAGAGAAAGATGAAATAAAAATCCCGTTTTCTCTTGGTAGGGGAAATTCATTTTGACCATGTAGGACAAGCCTGGCGCCATATCCTTGAGTTATTCCCGATAAATATTCTTCATTGTTTGTAAATAAGATCCTCGAAAGGCCTGTCAATATAAAAGATTTGCTTGTAAAGTACCCTTTTACGGCAATAAATTTTGAAATTTATTTTCTCACCAAAAATTGTATTACTTTAGTCTATAATAAATATGAAACAAAGGAAAACGTCACATACAACTATGTTTGGAAACAAATGTTTATCAGAAATAAATCTTCAATTTCAAAATAACTCAATATGTGATTAAGATCATTCTTTGATAAAGGAATAAGAAAAAAAAACCTGTCTAAATACAAGAATTAAAAGAAACGACGATAAATTATAATACCGTGGTCTGGCCCCGGATTTTGTATGACCATTTTGCTATTGTCCACGGTGTAGCACATTCCATAACGTTCACTCATTAACATACTGAAATTTCTGAAAAAAATATAAAAATTAGAGTAATTAAGTATAAATTCAATTAAAAACACAGTTTTAAAATGACAGAACTCTTTGAAACTTGATTAAAATTGACATAAAATTTTGTTGCGCAAAAGTACGGGCTTAAGCCTTTCTACTGGTTCGAGTGTCACTGATGAGTGTTATGTAAACGAAATGTGCGTCTGCGTCCTAAATTATAAGCCTGGTATGAGTTTTTACAACCACTGGATCGATACTACTACAAGTGAACGTTTCGTCCCCGAGGAGTTCCAAATTATAAGCCTGGTTTTTTTTATGATTTTTGTTTTAGTTTATGTGTGATATTCATTTGCGGAATTTCTCATGAAATTCATGCCATTGGTTCGTTGTAAGTTAGTACAGTTTACAGATTGCACCCCTTTCTATCCGAGGTCATGTTAGGGATGTAATGTAATTAATTTATATACAAATTATAAATAATTCTTTGTCACTAACCTTAAGACAGTATTTTGTCGCTAATGTGATGGAGGTCAATGAATTTTTAATTTTTAATCAAAAACAATATTTATCTTAATAGGGTTTAGTTTTTTTTGATTTTTATCCTTTTATGACTCAACGTTTTGATAAATAGTTAATTGTTAAACTTTTGGCTATAAGGTCAAATTTTCTGTTTTGATTACGCATTAGCCTCTTCATTGTACCACAGCGGAAAAACAAGAAGGAAGATGACGATTTGTGACTCCGAAATGTTCTGCGTCTGATCAAGGACTTTCAAGGAAGGCG
The DNA here is from genome assembly GCF_021869535.1 of Mytilus californianus. NCBI lineage: Eukaryota > Metazoa > Mollusca > Bivalvia > Mytilida > Mytilidae > Mytilus > Mytilus californianus. The sequence continues at coordinate 5,990,961 of NW_026262581.1, forward strand.
TGAAAAGTTTTCACAAGGGGAATTAAACAACGTCCAATATAGCACTTTTAAATTTAATGGTACCATTATCTGTTTCTGAACAGAAACAAGTTGTTGCTTCCACTATGGTATACTATAGATATAAGATATACTATAAGATAAGATTTCCTACACGCATTATTAACACGAACTTAACAAATCATGAATTATACTCATATGGTCATTTTCTCATCTGCCATTACATTTAGTAGACATTGGGTCTTTCCGAAACTGCACCGAATTCTACATCTAGAATCTAACAAACAATATAATTGAAAATAAAACTTTATGAATGCCTTACGTTCGAACCGCTTTTCTTGATTTATATTCACCAGGAGCACTCAAACCAAAACATTTGAAAGCCAAGGATGTAAACGACATAAACACATAAAAAGCTATATGACCAAGTAGGATTCTTAATTTCTTTTTACAATTTTTTAACTTATAAACGGAGAAGTTTACAAAATTTAATTGCTAAAAAACATGTCAGTACCGAAGCACTGACCACTGAGTTGATGATAACCTCAGGCACTTAAAGTCTACCAGCTTTGGTATCGACTAGAACTAATGTAATGCGGATATTAATATCTATTTTGTAAAACACCATATAAAAAGACCCATACTTACCTTGTTGAACATTTAATACCATTAAATGAGCACGATACCAGCATATCTTCCAATGCATGTCCGGTCTGTATTCGTGTTTTTCTAGAATTTAAATGAAAATTGAAAAAAATGAAGCAAATGTTTATTACATAAACAATGAAAATAGTTCTCTGAATATAACAGTTATTCAAAAAATATAACAGCTTTATAAAAATTAAGACCTGAAAGTTTTCTACGCATATTTCGTTTATTGGAATAATAATCATTTACAGTGATAAGTGTTTAAAAACCGTAAAACATAGATGTTTCCTAAGGATACAATTGCAACAATATGAAAGGAATTGATTGCTTTCTTGTTGTTTTCTATTTTTGTAAAATATTGACCATGCGCTCTATTTTTAATAGGAAGGTCGGAAGCATACAAATGTGCTCCGGTCAACACATTTCATAAATCATAAAATATAAGGTAGTGTATCACAAGAGGATAACTTCACATAAAGAAAGTAATGTTTTCCTCGAATTATATCATGTAGATTTTTTCAAGCTAGTGCAATATGATTTTATGATTGGGATAATATACCTTAGAAGAAGTGCAACGATCTCATCTGATACAATTATAACTTTTATATGAGGTCGATACTAGGATAACTCATAAATTAAATGATGCGATTGCGTCACAAAAAATGAGTTTTTTTTTATTTCCATTTTTAGAAATTCAAATATAACTGTGCAATATAACTTTTCTATTTGCCGTTTTTAGTCTATCTTTGAAAGTACAGTTGAACATGTGACTCTTTCTGAACGAATCAAATAGGTTGAAACAAATAAGATAATAATATATTATTATAGTATTCGTATGCATATAGTAACTTGCCTATCAAGATCCATATACATGCTAGTGAAAACTTCTTCAACTTGCAAAAAAGTATCAAGATCATCCGATGAATCGTGGTAGTCAGCAAGATTCTCATCATACTCAGCAAAATCCATGTTGTCAAATTTTCCAGAAAATGTGGTTTGCCTGGGCTCCTCCTGCAAATTGTAAAAATTGCATGCAGCAAGGACAATTAATAAAAAGTTGTTGCTTGAAAATTACTTGTATACTATAGCTGATAAGATATTATGATATAAGTCTTTTACGGTCAGCTTTGACATGTATGTTTATGTATTCATAAAAATATAGGTTAAAATAATATTGCAAATACATGGTGCATGCTTTTCTATTTACATTCTTGGTGACTGAGGTCGTTTTAGGTTTTCGTCAATATTTCTGTTGTAAAAACTTATATATTTTTCATTTTTGTAAACGAATGCCAGACGAGCTGTATGTGATTGTTATATTAGCTTACGTTGATTAGATGAATGCATAATGTGGCTCTTGTATTCAAGTCTGTAAGCGTCAATGCATATTTGTCAATAAAGTGTTTTCTTATTTTGTCAATTCCGAATTTCGTAATTCTATCATAGTTTTTTAATGTCATGATTGTTGAATTTCATCATTTAAGAAAATCTAACAACGGCTTCATTTAAAACAAAAATTCGGCAACATCTTCTCAAGCTTTATTTTCCTTAAATAAAACATAGTTTTTTAATATAAAGATAAACAGAACATCGTCGTTCAACTTTATGAATATTTACACCATGATGCCATTAAATGCAATTGGATATCCTACATTCATTTATCATGCTTTACCATTAAATAAGGTTAAGTTGCAACAAGACCCCCTCCTGAATTATTATAAGACGCACTCCTTAGTTAAAGAAGCATTGATTTTGAATTTCCCATTATTTCATGGCGTAATTTGGATACATTTAATCAGGCTAACATGGGTGTATATTATATATACACAGGAACAGATTAAACCACTATCAGAATATAAAGATAAGGAGATGTGATAGGATTGCCAATGAGACATATTTAATCCAGCAAAGATATGAACAATTACAAGTTATCGGGCAGCTTGTAATGAGGAAGCCTATACCATATTGAATTAAAGATACAATGTATAAAAGACTAGAGATGACGAAATGTGAAAAAAAGCAATAGAAAAAAAGCAACGGCCTGTTTCATGCCAAAACAATAATCAAAACAAAAACAATTAAGGCAGACAACAGCCATCGATAATCACTGAATAACATGCTTCTGACTTGAGACAGACGCATAAAGAATGTGGTGGGGTTTGCAAGTACTCTAATGACCCCTAACCTCGGAAATAAGTAAGAGTACAAAATCAGAACTTACAATACAAATTTATAAAATGGACTAGGTGGATAGACTCATCATGAAAAAAAAAAAAAAACACACAACAAATTGCCAAAATGACATAAAACACAAAGTAAACTAAGAACTCGCAGTAATTGGAAATAGTTCAAAGCCAAATTGCATATAATGAATAGAAAATGTGTTCCCAAATATCATTCACAACGCTTCCGACAGATTGAGTTGTAAACCATTATACACAGTTTTAGAAACGCATTACATAAGAAGTTCACTCTTTTTCGTCTATTATTTAAAACATTTATAAGCAAAGTTTAATCAATTTAAACGAAATGAATGCATATCCGAAAATAATTAAGCTAGATCTTCTGATTTGATACTATTGGAATCAAGTACGTAACATGTAGAAGATACCAATCTCACTTCTAAAACGGAACACATATGAGACAAGTAAAAATCAATGCAAACACTCAATACATTGGAGAGATATATCAGGTACTTTGGAATGGTAAGGGTATCCTGCTTTGCATTATAAACGAGTCATTCTGATTTTTTTTTCAAATTACGATGACTTCGGCGTACGCCATAAAAAGTATAGCTAAATTCATAAAAAGATTTGATCTAGCTAATGTTAGACTTACCTGAGAAACAGTGCGATTTCCAATTTGGCTATGGTTGTTTTCTGAAGACATATTATTGCTTTGATCAACTTTTTCAAGAAATGACCGGAAAATGTCTGGAAGAATGCTCTTACGTGAATTTTTGATACGATTAACATTACAGATAGTAACTGATGGAATCTTCAGGTTATCAAATCCAAGTGATACAGTTGTTGTTTTCGGCCATTGTAAATAGCTGTAGATCAAATAATACATATGGAATGTCAAGAAACACAAAGCCAACAGTAATAAAACTATCCACATGGCTTTAGCTTGACATAGTTTGGACTTTCTAATCTGGCCAACTCCATGCATAGACGTTTTATCAGCAAATCTTTCCAATATCGTTTTGAAATTTTCTATCATTGTAATTATATGTTTCCTGAAATAAGAAAAGAATTTCAAAATAAATCTTATAAACAATTATCAAGCTGCAGACTTGAAAAAAAATCAAACAACATTTAGATGCTTTAGGTCTTGTTTAGTGCATGAAGAACTTTGTGTCATTAGTTGATACAAAAATATTCCTTATTGGTCACACATTTTGTCAGTAAAATTGCTGGCTCAAACAATTTATTTACCGCGATGAAGCGTTCTTTTTAAAATGATTTAGTTTGAACAGCATGTCCTGTAACTAATTAACCCAAATTTCAGTGTGTGCTTGAATCTCGTGTATCCCAGTGAACTTGAGATCAGTGAAACAATCAGAAGTAAAAGGTATGCTTCATATCTTAAAAGTTTCCTCGATATTGAAATAGATGGACTAGTTCAAACAAGAATCGTTAACAAACGTGGTGATTTCAAATTTCTAAGTGTCAACTTTTCATTTCTCAGCAGTAACATACCTAGCTCCTATAGTATAGGGGTTTAAGTATCACGATTGACATGTTTCACTCGTACATGTTCCCACTATACAGACTTCAAAAGCAGGGATATAATCCTTACACAAAAACTGCTCCAACAGAGTTCGGATGAAAGAAAGGCTGAAACAACACTATATAAGCCATCATGAATTGGTTGACCGATACGATATGTCTCAACTAATTAGCGATATGTCTTAGATCTACAGATACTAGAATCATCTAATCTTTAATTTTACCGATTGCGCCCTATTCACGATTGAAACATTTAGACTGAGTGTGGATTCGCATGGCAGGTGATATATGCATATCAGGAGACGCTTACACTGTCGATGCATCTGGTGTCGCTCGAGTTCATGCAATTCTCTCAATTTTTCTTTGTTACATTGATTTGTCTTGTTAATCGATTTATGGGATATGCAGATCAGTAAATCAGCTCATCATAGATATATAGTAAACTACTGTTGCCTAAATTTTAGTGCATTTCAAGGTTGACTATATATTATATATATATATATATACATTTATACATTGTATATCTATTCCTAGTCATATTTGCACTGCAAAGACATCCTGGAGAGAGTATTATATTTTGAAATAAAAAAGGTGATATATGCATATCAGGAGACGCTTACACTGTCGATGCATCTGGTGTCGCTCGAGTTCATGCAATTCTCTCAATTTTTCTTTGTTACATTGATTTGTCTTGTTAATCGATTTATGGGATTTGCACATCGGTAAATAAGCTCATCATAGATATATAGTAAACTACTGTTGCCTAAATTTTAGTGCATTTCAAGGTTGAATATATATTATAAATATATATACATTTATACATTGTATATCTATTCCTAGTCATATTTGCACTGCAAAGACATCCTGGAGAGAGTATTATTTTGAAATAAAAAAAATCAGCCCGGCAGTGTTTTCGTCATCATTTAGCACCATTAAATAAAAAAATTATAAGTATGTTACTGACTTTAAACCTATACTTAAGTATTATGAATAAAAGGAAATATAAGTAAACAACACTATATAAGCCATCATGAATTGGTTGACCGATACGATATGTCTCAACTAATTAGCGATATGTCTTAGATCTACAGATACTAGAATCGTCTAATCTGTAATTTTACCGATTGCGCCCTATTCACGATTGAAACACGTAGGCTGAGTGTGGATTCGCATGGCAGGTGATACATGCATATCAGGAGACGCTTACCCTGTCGATGCATCTGGTGTCGCTCGAGTTCATGCAATTCTCTCAATTTTTCTTTGTTACATTGATTTGTCTTGTTAATCGATTTATGGGATTTGCACATCGGTAAATAAGCTCATCATAGATATATAGTAAACTACTGTTGCCTAAATTTTAGTGCATTTCAAGGTTGAATATATATTATGGTGTACAAATTTTTGCACCTCATGTTTGCGGTATTCCAATTTTTTCCGCAAACTCATTGTTTTCTGTTTGGTAATAAATTAATAATAAGATCCATTTTGTTACATCTGGTGATCCGTTTATTTGGCAATCGCTAATGGCAATCAGCAGGGTTTAAGAACATCAGTTGTTCGACCTGCTAGTCAAATGCGTTTTGTTAAAATATACTTTTCCACTCTTTTGGTCTTTTGGAAAATGTTGTTTGTGCTGTATTTAGACCCTTCTACCAAGACATTTGTTTTGCATGCACACGTATAAAAATTGCGGTTTTTATCCAACGAAATCATAGGTTTGAACATTGTTTTCAATTTAGACTTGTTTATATTTTTTCGTTTGGGCTTGTATTATATTTGCCTTCGGGTTTATATGATCCGTTCATCCTATTTCGACTCTTTCAAAATTCAAAAGTCTATCCTAAATTGAGGTAAATTATATGGCCTTCCAAATACCGTTTCGATTCCTAACATCACTGAAGAGACATTAATTGTCGAAATCCGGATATGGTGTACAAATTTTTGCACCTCATGTTTGCGGTATTCCAATCTTTTCCGCAAACTCATTGTTTTCTGTTTGGTAATAAATTAATAATAAGATCCATTTTGTTACATCTGGTGATCCGTTTATTTGGCAATCGCCAATGGCAGTCAGCAGGGTTTAAGAACATCAGTTGTTTGACCTGCTAGTCAAATGCGTTTTGTTAAAATATACTTTTTCACTCTTTTGGGTCTTTTGGAAAATGTTGTTTGTCTGTATTTAGACCCCTCTACCAAGTAATTTGTTTTGCAAACACACGTATAAAAATTGCGGTTTTTATCCAACGCAATCATAGGTTTGAACGTTTTTTTCAATTTAGACTTGTTTATATATATATTTATACATTGTATATCTATTCCTAGTCATATTTGCACTGCAAAGACATCCTGGAGAGAGGAATTATATTTTGAAATAACAAAAATCACTCTGGCAGTGTTTTCGTCATCATTTAGCACCATTAAATAAAAAAATTATAAGTATATTACTGACTTTAAGCCTATACTTAAGTATTATGAATAAATGGAAATGTTATTAAGTAAACAACACTATATAAGCCATTTTGAATTGGTTGACCGATACGATATGTCTCAACTAATTAGCGATATGTCTTAGATTTACAGATACTAGAATCGTCTAATCTGTAATTTTACCGATTGCGCCCTATTCACGATTGAAACATTTAGGCTGAGTGTGGATTCGCATGGCAGGTGATACATACATATAAGGAGACGCTTACACTGTCGATGCATCTTGTGTCGCTCGAGTTCATGCAATTCTCTCAATTTTTCTTTGTTACATTGATTTGTCTTGTTAATCGATTTATGGGATTTGCACATCGGTAAATAAGCTCATCATAGATATATAGTAAACTACTGTTGCCTAAATTTTAGTGCATTTCATGGTTGAATATATATTATATATATATTTATTTATACGTTGTATATCTATTCCTAGTCATATTTGCACTGCAAAGACATCCTGGAGAGAGTATTATATTTTGAAATAAAAAAAATCACTCCGGCAGTGTTTTCGTCACCATTTAGCACCATTAAATAAAATAATTATAAGTATATTAATGACTTTAAAACTATACTTAAGTATTATGAATAAGAGGAAATGTTATTAAGTAAACAATCTAATTGATCAAAAACAAAAACAAAGTGTGTGTCGATTTTGGCTGGTTAAAGATGCCATCTATTCATTCGTATATGCATTGGTGTATTATAAGTATTGCATCTATAATTGTGTTTTTTTATCTATCTGTGCTTACTTCTTGTTGGCATTGCCATTGCTTATTTGTATTAATTTCTAAAACACAACAAAAAACGTTATTTTTAAGTCAAGAAGATTATCACAGGAGAAAAGTTTGTATTAGGTTTTTGACTTTCAAATATTTTTGCCTCTAGCATCAATAAAAACATTTTTTGTCGAAATACACATCTGGTGCAGTGACATTGGTACATTTTACGTGTTATTATTCTAAAATTTGTTTTGAAAAAATAAGATAAATACTAATATAATTATGATAATTAACCACAGTAAGTCTTATATAAAATCCCTAAGATTCGTGAATGAGACGTGTTGGAAGCTGCAATGTGTAGTTTATTTTATTGCGGGTTTCACCTTTTATGACATAGTATATAAAAACGCATGCCGAAGTCGGGGCTTTGTGCGCACGTAAAATGTACCAAGTTAGGCTATATGGATAGTGTATTATTCTATGTTGTATGTCTTTGTTTGTACTTGTTTTCGGAAGAGTCGGATGTCATTGTTTGATATAGTCTTTTGGACTGTTTGGTATTTCCTCTTATTCTTTTTTGTGATTTTGGGAGATTGTAATAGAGATTAACATATAATTTAGACACTTAATTCAGACACTTCTGTTGTTGAAGACCCTTTAAAATTTAACTTAATTTTGTGTTTGAATTACCGCCTCACTGATGAAATATCTTCTTTGAATCATGTCCGAGCCAATAGGATTTACAGATACATTAGTGATTGAATTGAATGTTAATGGGGACGATTAAAGGACGTTTAGTGGTAATTTTAGAAAAATTGCCTTTATAAAAGGCTTTAACATAAAAATTCACTTCAATAAAAGAAAATTGGGTTTCCAAATTGATTCTTCATCATCCAACCTCAATTTAGAGTACTTTTTTTTTTAAATTTGATAATATTGCGATCAATTTTCAATTAAGAAATTTCCATTACTTGTTTGTTTAAGGTTTTATCAAGTTTAGACAAATCTTGACGATAATGCATTTACAGTCATGAGAGATATAACCTATGTATAAGCTAGCAAATAGTTTAATTGCTACCTATTGCATAGAGAGAAAATTAAGCAGGATATAGCTTGACATTTTGCTTTGTGCAATTACTCAAATATAAATTTCGTGTTTGCATTTAATTTAAAGGTATACCTAAAAAAATATTAGAGTTCAACTAAACCTTTTAACTTGTTTGATAACAAATATTTTAGTGAACTAAAAAAAGTTCAGACACACAGTTTATTGCATACGATATAGGTTTTTTTTTTTTGGCAAAATCGTATAGTGTATAGTGTTCGAGGTTTACATATTTGAGAGCTTTCAAACCTGTCCAAACCTGGGTCAGTAGTGTAGCACTAAAACATTAGAACAAACAGTAAAAAAATAGTAAAAAAGGATTTTATTTGTCAGATTTGGTACAAAGCACAAAATCTAACAAAATGACAATAGTGTCTGACACAAAGTACTGATCTTAGGCCGTGTTCACATTGAACTAAACTTGGTGTAGTGTAAGTGTATACGTACTTAACACTTTAACTAAACTCTATTACGTTGCCATTGATTAAATTGAATGTCTACATGTAGTGTTTAAATAATCAATTTGCTGTACATTTCTGAATTTATCTTTATCATTGTTATTGTAAACTCGAGCAACTAAATGTTATCGTTATTGTCGGAGTCTTGCATTTTGTTTGTATCAATTGATCATATTCTCTTAATTTTCAAAGCCGAACTGAAAGAGATACCACGGGAGCAATGTTTGGGATGGTAAGTTTTTGGAGAGAGAAATTGACATGTGTTTGTTTTCTTCGTGTGAAGATCCGTTTTCATGATTGCGATTATAGTTATTAATACTGTATCAAGGAAAATAATTGTTTTCTATTGATGATTTTTTGCAAATTTGACTAAACAAATAAAAAGAATTTTTATTTTTTGTTACGTCTATTCATCTCAAAAACAAACTAAAACAACAATCAAGTGGAAAGAGAAAATAACCATACTTACCAAGTCGAACTGAAATTTAACTATGATGCAAAAACACCGATTCTACATTAACGGCTCAGCAAATTAAGCCCTTTCTTTTGCAATATTGGCTTAGAAACGATATAGAAAAACATCCCACTTTTTGTCACACTTAATTTCTGTCAATATAATGGAATATATTAACATCTTTGTCTTATTGATCGGTTCATTAGTGCATCAATGTTTTTGTGTTGTAAATAGAAGTTCTTTTTATAACAGTGCCTCATACCTTTAGGACAGTTTATTTGCTAATCGACTCCTAATAAAAGTTAAAAAATAGATTACCGGTTAATTGACAATTGTAGTTAATAGAAATTTAACCCTGAACAATTAGAAAAAAGCACGTTCAACAACAATTACTAATTAAACAGAAATCACTAAAACTAAGTTTTCAATCAAATCGGTCTGCTAATAATCATGCAAACTCACATATAATTTGACTTTCTTCCGATAAAGAGAAAGCAACACTCCTGTTTAAATAGTCAATTTGCTCTACATTTCTGAATTATTTAAGTTGATATATATATTTGCATAGATTATTTGTATTAATGAAGCACACAGGGCAACATTGCGAGATGGCAAACACTATAGCGGTAGTGTTAGACTTCTGATTTGCTGTCCCGGTGAACATATGCAGGTTTTGTTATTCGATCAGTTCTCCTTTACTATGGAAAGTAAAGACAGTAATATTTGATGTAAAGGTTGTTTAGGATAGTACTTATAACAGAAATAAGTTACACCTGACAATTTCGCAGACTAGTGTTAAGTTTAAATTTTGTTATCTGGTCAGTTCTTAAGTAACTTTTAATCATATAAATTACCTAATATAAATAAGAAGATGTGTTATGAGTGCCAATGAGACAACTCTCCGTCCAAGTCATATTGTATAATAGGTTAACAATTATAGGTCAAAGTACGGCCTTTAACACGGAGTCTTGGCTCACACCGAACAGCAAGCTATAAATGGCCTCAAAATGACTAGTATCAAACAATTCAAACAAGAAAATCACCAAGCCCGGAAATGTAGGTTCGATCCGGGTAAACTTATCAATCCTTTAAATAAACTTATTCTAAAAGGTTACCTTTTCAACACTGTAATTAAATCTTTGAATATTGTTTTTATTGGTATAAATATTGATTTTGTTATCAGTAAATGAAAACCATACTAAAAATTACACATATAATCTTTCACGGTACTACAATATGTCGATACTTATAGTTTGGCATTGCACAAGGGCATGTTTTTCTCTGACTATTAATGACGTCTTTACACTAAATCCATTGGATGTTGGATGTGTACTGATTGATATTTTAGTCTTATATACATGATTTTTTTCATTAGTTGTTATTGGCTCTGAACTAGCTGTCAGAAACTGCGAGTACTCTCATATCTTTACTTACTGTCTTTTCGTTTTTTTGAAGTACAAGTACCCGTCCACGTCCACTCTATGTTTTTGTTAAATGTATTTCTATTTGTATCCATCTGATGAGTTAAGCCTTTTTCGACTGATATTTATAGTTTGTTTTTATGTTGTACTGTTACACCACTGTTTCATGTTAGGGGGAGGGATGAGCGCTCACAAACATGTGTAAACCCGCCACATTCTTTATGTGCGTGTCCCAAGTCAGGAGCCTTTAGATCAGTGGTTGTCGTTGGTCCATGTCTGTCATATTTGTTTTTCGTAAACTGGTTTGTTATAAATTAGGCCGTTAGTTTTCTCGATTGAATTGTTTCATATTTTTCATGTCGGTGACTTTTATAGCCGACCATACAGTATGGGTTTTTCTCATTGTTGAAGGCCGTACGGTTGCATATAGTTGCTTACATCAACTTCATTTGAACGTTTGTGGATAGTTGTCTCATTGGCAATCATACCACATCTCCTTACTCTTACAAAATTTGTATAAGAAACTACACTATTCTAAGATTGCTGTTACAGTACGAACGCCAATGTTCGATACGCAAAGTCGATAAAATGTTTTATCATATACTTAGAGTAAATAACTTATAATTTTTACAGTATGATAATAGCATTAAATTAATGTGAATTCCATATTTTCCGAAATGGTGCTTAGCTGGCTTATATGAAAAATTTATCAACTGCTTCCGGCTGTTATTAAATCTATGTGAATTCCATATTTTCCGAAATGGTACTTAGCGGGCTAATATGAAAAAATTATCAACTGCTTCCGGCTATTATTACATGCCTTTCCGTAATATTGTCGCATGGCATTCCGACGTTACTCGGGAAATTCCGGACAATACACCTCAATGGTACGTTTTCAGTGAAAAAAATAACAAAGTAGGGTAAAGAACAAATATTAGGAAACAGGAAAATATATTATGTAAAATGCAAAACAAATGATACAATAAATGCATTTTTTCAAAGTTTCCAGTATAATTTAGCAAGTTACTTTACAAATGCTGACTTTTCCAAACAGTGTTCATTATGTTTTGTTGATTTGTTTTAATCGTCAATATAAAAATATATTATACTGTTGTTTTTCTCCTCTGTTGAGGCATATGATAGAAAGATGTTATATTGGATGCATTACATTTAGCGTCCGTCGTCCGTCGTCCGTAAACTTTTCACTTTTTGAACTTCTACTTTAGAACCACTTAAAAGGAGCATATGATAAAAAGATCATAACATTTCATTTTTCATATCAGATGTATTATCAGCCCTAGGTTCAATATCGACTGAAGAGCCGAAGAATGCCATGTAATGATCTGATATTATTAAAACGAAGATAATCTTTCTTTTTTTTCGGTTTCTTTTTAGGAATTTTTCATAAAGAAACATGCAATTTTCTGCTAATTTGTATCTGATTACACCTACACGTAAGATTATGTTGTATATCTGATTACCAAAAATGATGATAAGTAAAACAAACATGCACCAATAACGAATAGATCATCAAGAATCACCTGCCTCAAATTTTTAGATAGTGGATTATAAAACATTAGTCCGAGATTGTTCTGACTCCTTACAAACTTGTTAAAAACTAAGTGGGGTTGTTTGACGTCAGAGTGCATTCCATATAGGAACCATGGAAATAGCCCACCCAGAGTTGTCGGCGACAAGTATTTGTCTCGAAATTGTAAGAGATCCATTGTAAAGGAGATAAATCATACACCATTCGTTTCCTGATTCATTTTTCTCCACGAATATTTACCAGTGTTTCACCGACATGAACCCTCTGTAGCATAAAAGAAAACGGTATAGTCATCAACCCTCACTTTTTAGCGAGGTACTTTCGCTTCCTTTCAGATATTGCACTCCCGAGACCTAATTTCGGTTGACATGTACTTGATTTCCATATCACAGATTGCAGGGAGAGTAAAATCTTGGTAACATATGTGGATAACCGGGGTTATATGCATACATTATCTCCTCAAATTCTGTGCGTACAGAATGATACAACGTAATCATATGAAAATTTGTTCATTGTGATAGAATGTAGCAACAAATGGGGGATATGGGGGATTGAAGGGAACGAAGCTTTCGTTTGTGCTAAAGGTGCATATTTCTCGAGAAAAATTAAAAAGGAAACCTCAAGACGGAAGTGTGCCAAATATTCACTATAGACATGTTTTCCTTGTCCTTAGGTTTCGGAATGACTTCATGGCTGTGATTAAGGGATTCGAGGTCGCCACAGTCGGTTGAAAATTGCTCTGCAGATTTTTTTTCGTGTGATTTTTGTTTTAATGTACTCCGCATAACAAATAAATTGTTATAAACAATCACTTTCCACTATTCTTGACTTTTGACCAGTGAAAAGTGAAAGTGAAGACTCATTTCAGCCCGGTTGTCAATTTGACACTTTGTAAAAAAAAACCACTCTAACTCAACCAAAAAGATCACTGAAAATGGCATTATCAAAATGATGACAACATATTATTTACGTTGCAATGACGAGTTTTCAATAGATAATCGGTATCCCGATCGTAACAAACTGTGCCCCTCTGCTTGCCGACTTGTTACTTTATACTTATGAGGCAGATGTCTTCTAGAAAAAAAATACTGGCATTTTCCTTTAACTGCTATATTGATGATGGACTTTAACTGAATAAATCAAAGTTTGGTGACTAAGTTGACTGTATCTATTCAAATAAAAGATACCACAAATACATGCATACGTCTGCATCATGTATTGACTTCCTTATAGAAATTGACAAAACTTTACGGTAAAGAAATGATTTCAATATTCCAATTGTGAACTTTTAATTTCTGTGTAGCAACATTCAAGCACCATCTGCATAGTTAGTAGATATCTCCCAGCTGATATAATATTCCACGAATTGCGTTTTCTATTATGATTTCCTTGGTAAGAGTAAGTGTCTACAAGGAAGCTTTTGCATCCAGGTTTCCAAATGGTAAAAAATGAAATCATTCGTTCCAAAATTTTATGTATTTAGTTGACAGTTACCAGATATCTGTGTCACAAAAGACAAAGGATATGTTCTACAATCCCATTTTTTTTTCGGTTGTAACGATACCGAATGCAACTTATCACCGGATTTTTATTTCTTTTGTTGTAAATTGCTATTTTATTTTTCAATGTCTGTATTGTCTCCTATTTTTCATTTCCAACTGTCACATTCGGTCACATTTTTGGGCTAGAGAATCTACATGTACCTATGATTTTTGAATTTGGTGTTGTCTTGGGGTTATAAAAAAGAGACATTAACTATATATGAATATGACTCATCAAATTAATTAATTTAGCAAGAGTACCACGGTATGTATCACTAGAGGATCAGGAACTGTTGATCCTTCCGAAACAAATGTGTTCACCCCGGGTTTTAGTTATTTAGAAATATTTTTACCATTTATAAACGTCATAAAGAAGAATCCAAAGAATCCTAGACATTATAGGGGAATATTGTTTTAATTCTTTTAAGGAGTATAAGTCCATTATGTAAACGCAAGTTTGTTTCAGTAAGGTTTCAGTTACAATCTGTCGAAATTAAGAAATTAAGAGGGAAGTATATACGTAAGAGATCCCCGAAATTACTTTATATCATGGTTTGAAAGCTGTACAATTTTTCACCTATCAAATCCCCAAAAATGATTTCAGCAAAAAAGTAGATCCAATTTACATGAATTTATTTAACACCAGGGTCAATATAAGAAATTTTTTTCGATCTTTGACCAGATAATCAATGTAAGAATAGTCAAAAAATGAAAAATAATTTTCTGAGAAAAAAACCCAATAAAATACATATTGAACTAATGCAAAAATTCTATCAAAAGTTTCCTTCAAATACAAATATAATTTGTGGTGGTCAACAATGTCCATCTAAATCATTTACAAAAAAAGGTCAAAATTTGCAATATTGTCTCACACAACAATGTTTATGTTGAAATGGACTATTATATTATTTATTTATATATTTCTCTGTCCTGAATGTTCTTGCATTTATTTGTACTTTATTCCTGTCTCGTAATGTTGTCATTTTAGCGGTACTTTTCACATTGCTATATAAGCGGGAGGTTTGGCTATCCATAAAACCAGGTTCAACCCACCATTTTTTCTTAAAATGTCCTGTACCAAGTCAGGAATATGGCAATTGTTATCACATAGTCCGTTTTCATGTATGTTGGCGTTTGTTTTTGTAGCAGTGTTTCTGTTGTTCCGTTTTGTTTCCTCTTATAGTTGATGTGTTTCCCTCAGTTTTGGTTTGTGACCCGGATTTGTTTCAGTTAAATCGATTTATGACTATTGAACAGCAGTATTCTACTATTGCCTTTATTTATGAATATCATAATGCTTGATTTCTGGCTGCTTGACACAAGCGCATAATCCAGACGATAAAATGTTAACAACGAATATACCCTACTTTTAAATAGACCGAGACGCTGTATCATATTTTTAGAGCTCACAATTACAATAAAACTTTATAAATTTTAGGCGTCCGAAGCGCTTTTTTGTTTAAAGAAATGGTGGATCAATTGAATTAAACATTTTGGGGTTTAGAAGGTTTTTTTTCAAAGGCACTACTTTAATTTTTGCATTTCATATGACGTTCACCCCCTTTCATTTAAAAGGGATAGTTTATCAAGCTCCTCGGAACATCTAGTTTATTACTTTTTATCTATTGAATACTTATGGTATATATAAGATATTCGTTTCTTTGTATCTCAGATGAAGTCGATAGTTTAAGAGGATGTGATTTATCTGAACTAAACTGAAAATGTCAAGTTTTAAGTAAGACACTACAAGTAAAGTTATAAATAATGACTCAACTAATCCAGAAGTACATGGCCATATAAATGCACTTTCGTCAGAAACATTTACAAATGAAACAGGTGCCCCTGAATTAGCTATACAGGAACAAGATGATTCACTTACATTTCCGAAAGAAATACTTAAAAATTCATCAAATGAATCAATCGAACTCACTGCATCAGTAAAACAGAGGTATTGAATGTGACGAAATAACAGATAAAAGATATTTTGAAGTTTGTGTCTTTTATGAAGACGATGACGATTTTACTATCAAAGAACTTTTACCTAAGCTTGGAGTGGAAAACCTTCGTTATTGTTGCTCAGAAAATCACGGAGTCCAGGAAAGACGACGTTTGAAAATTTCAGTACAGATTTCAAGGAAAGTTCTAATCGTTATGTCAAAAACTTTCAGTGAAAATATAATTAACGCGTTCATGCTGGAGCTTTTGTTTGACTTTCATAGCAAGGACAATATTATAACATTGATTACTGATGGAACGAAAAATAAAGATAAAGATTTCGTCTGACAAACAATTATCATTCGTCTAAATGATTCTGATTGGTGGAGGAAATTAGAAACTGAGATAATCTTTCTTAATCTAGAGTTTTGGCCTACATTGTATATTGGAAAAGTTTCAAATACACTTTTTTACGAAGAGTTTGCTTTTGTCTTTGATAATTTGGAATACGATGTTTATGGACTTTTAGTCAGAACAGAGAAAAACATATTAAAATTAGATATGTAGCTTTATTTAAAACATTTGAATTATCATGAATAATATAACGTGGAAGAAATGTGTGGACAATGCAATCATTGCAAAGCGCCGACACAATTGTAAGTTTAGTGTTTGGTTCTCAGTTTTGTTTTAAATCTGACATGTTGACGTCAGCAATACGACGAAAGATGGTTAAACTTTGTGAATATATAATTGATACACATTCTTTTAAAGTGAATTGGTTATGTAGAACCATCATTCGAGGGATATTTATTCCTTTGATTTTTAATTCATCTTGCGGGGTCAGTTATGGAAGAGTATAGAGAAAATATAGTCATTTGTCTTTCTCGGTCTGGATTTAAGTATTTAGGGTTTGCTACATACATCAGTGGTTTTAAATGCAAGGCTTCAGTAGCATATGAAAATCCGAGTTAAAGCCGTGGATTTTGCATACAGTAATGTCACCTTGTTGTTCCTTTGTGTGTCCGAAAAAGGGAAATAATTTATTGAAACCGTTGCATCAACAGTGGACTTTAGTAACGACCCAGAGTCAATTGTTGTTACCTTTCTACTGAAAGTGTTTGATGGAAAACATAGAATTGACTGGAAAGACCCAATAACAATTGCTATGCCTCTATTGTAAGCCCAATGGTAAATTGCATGCGGTTATTTTGGGATGAAGGGCATGCAATACATTTTAAGGTGTTTGTAAGCAAATTTACCAACTGTATTTAAGTCATAATGTTGTCTTTTCCTGCCTAGTTTTGCTATGAGGACAGTGCCCATAATGTCAGTAAAAAAAAGGAATAGACCAAATATGAAAAACAACCACTAACGATGTGACTGGCTTTGGAAAGGTGCAGTAATATGTATGGGGGTTAAACTGGTTTTTTTAAACTGCCTCCTTTTAATCTCGATCAGTAAAATAACATAAAAAATACATTAAAGAATGGATGATAAAATGATAAAAAAACAAGAACTGACCTCGATAGTTTATTTATGATAAATAAGTTAAAGAACAGTGATGCAGAATCAATAAATGTTCAAAGTTACTTAGTTACTAAATTCAAGATGGACGTGCTTCACCTTCTAAAATAAAATCATTTGCCCTGCCATTTTTTATATTGCTGCATTACACAAGGCCAAACTTGTTCTGGTTGCTTTTTACATCTTATACTAACTCTGTTGGATGTATACTATTTTTTATTTTTATTCTGGGAACACATAGTTCAATTATGATTAAAATATATGCTTCATTTCAGACTTTCACATTCGGTCACGTTTTTGGCCCAGAGAATTTACAAGTGCAGATGGTTTTTTAATTTGGGGTTAAAAAAAAAGACATTCATCAATCAGCTATGGTAAGATGCCTCATCCCAGAATGTGACTCATCAAATTAATTAATTTAACAAGAATACCACGGCATGTGTTACTAGAGGAGTAGGAACTGCGGAAAAAATGAGTCCACCCCGTTTTTTTTTTTTGTGGCGTTCAGATCTTTTGATCATCCGAGTAAAAAGTACGTCATTACTTTGATCGCAATCCGTCCCGCCTCCCGCTTGATTTCAAATGGTCACTGCCTTAGTTTTGAACAGCAATATGGTATATGAGCTATCACTTCTGGAACAGATCATTAATATTTTCACATGTCAGCGAAGTAGCGACGGTTGTAGTTCATTAGAGGAGCAGGAACTGCTGATATTTAAGGAATAAATAAGTTTACCCTCGGTTTTTTGGTGGAGTTTATGTTGCTCGAATCTATAGTTTTCTGTGTAATGTTTTAATTGTTGTATTCTTTTTAGCCATGGTGTTGTCGGTTTAAGATAGACTATGATTTTTCAATTGCCTAATTGGTGTTTTCGTTCTCTTTTTTCTTTATACTGGTAACAAATTTAGCGTGTGATCTTTCATGTTAAAGAATATAGACATAAAAAGGCATATGTCTTTATGTCATATGTCTTTCTGCTTTGTATCGATCTGATGGGTTAAGCTCTTTTCAACTGATTTTTATAGTTTGTTCTTATAATTATTTTTTTCATGTTAAATCTTTTACTCTTAAATACACCAGGGTTACCTCAAGCCTAAAAATAATTCAAATGTTTTATAGCAACCAGATTACCAAACGACAGATAATGTTCTTTATCTCGATCAATTAAGGTGTGTGAAAATATTTTTCCCTGGTTAGAACTATTACTCTACAAAGAAGAATCCAAAGAATCCTGGCCATTAGAGGAATATTGTTTTAATTGTTTTAAGGAGTACATGTCGTTTATGTAAACGTAAGTTATAATGCTTGACGGCTTCAGTATATAATCTGTTGAAATATTGAAATTAAGAAGGTAAGTGATCCCCGCAATTGTTTTATATCATGGTTCGAAACCCGTTCACTTTTTTACTTAAAAAACAAATGATTTGAACCATAAAGGTAGATCCAATTACCTTGTGCTGATTTACACCAGGACAAATATAGAAAAGTTTTTTCCATCTTAACTTCGATTCACTGTACCACAGCTTCGTTTGTGGCGTATGACTTTTTAAAAACATGTTGGTGTATTTCTGAACATATGACAAAATTATCAATGTAAAAACAGTCAGAAAATGACAAAAACAAAATAAAGAGAGACATTTTGGACAAAAAAACTAAAATTCAGAACATTTCCTTACATCAAATATAATTCGTGTTGGTCAAGAATGTCCATCGATTTGTTTACAAAAGTTATATAATAGTTTTCATAACAGTGTGGACGAGACCATTTCTTGGCGCGCTCAGGTCTTACATTGACTGGGTTAAATTAGATGACGTTCGTCTGTAACGCGCACTTATTACGTCGTATTTATTATAGACATTTAAACTGTGGGGTCGCCAAAGGTTCTCAACACCTAAATCAAATAATTCGAAAAACTAGTACAGGAATAACCTTTGAGGTTTGATTATTATTGAATACTTTAACATTCTTTAATTGCGTTTTTGTTATGTTTTGATAAACAATTTTAATGATATCACACGTTCTTTAAACATAAAAAATAATTTATCTACTATGTATATGTTGGCTTTTTTCTTTTTCGGACGTCAAAGCGATTAACCCATTGCGGTTGTCTAATTTTTTCAATTAGTATCTTTTAAATTATTATCTTGTGTAAAATTTTATTTTAGAACGAATGCATGATCAACTTTCAATAGTTGTGCAATTACAAAACAAAGACAAAAATACTTTCGGACGGTCTTTTTCGTAATTGAAAGAGATTCGACAGTAAAAAGCTATTTGGACCAAGCCTTATGAAATTAGCATTTACTTTACGAAGTAGGTAAAATGTATAGTTTGGTGTATATAGGAAACTGGAACTTTTCTGCTAACTACCATACTTATGAAAACCCTTGGTAGCAGAATGATTATGCACCGACTATTCTTCCTTATCTGAGTGTGTGTGTGTTTTTTTGGGGTTTTTTTTTTTTGGTAGGGGGGGATTGGTTTTTTTTTCTCATGCACACACATTAACATTACTTTTTAATCTCGGTGTCGTATTTTTTTATTCGTCCCTAATTATAAATGTAAATCAATTAGTTTATTTTCTTCCTCTTTTTTCTGAAAAAAGGCATTTTCTTTCGTTTCCAATTTTTTTTTTAGAATCAATTCATTTAAAAAAAACCGGCCAAACTTACACACACAGACACACACACAATAATTGACGGCAGTTCATATATCAACTTCGTCCTTTTAAGATCGCAATGAAAATGTGCATATAATATATGTATCATATTTTTTCTCGTAAGGTATTTTGTGAATTAACCACATCGGCTTAAAGTTTTTACAATGAAAATCGAAATGTGTAAATGTATTTTTCGATTATTTAATGATATTAGTTCTGAACATTTATTATTCTCGAAAAGGAAACTGTTGTGTGTGCTGATATAAAGAATATTTCGAACAAATTCTTTTAAAGTTTTGTGAAAAAAGTTTCATTTTATGTATCGAAATGTGTAACAAGTGATTATTTAAATCCCCACTGGAAGGCCTCTGACAGACTGAGTGAGCGTAAAATCATTGTTATCGATAGCCGATGACAAACAAGTTAAAGGTAAATGATTCAGTATTATTAACAACAAAAGTACAACAGTTGTCCACACTGTTACGGGATACCTCTAAAAATTTGAAATTTTGTCTCAAATAGCAATGTTTATGACTATCATATTAGAGGTTTCTCAACATCTTACGAACGGACGAAACTCGACGAACGTATCGTTAGGGAGCTGTAATTTTATGCAGTAAAACTTTCTACCGATATTGCAGCCTGTTTAAAGACAACAGTAAACAATTTAATATTCATTTTGCAACCTTGTAATTTATTGTTGTGGTTAAACATTAGTGTTCCAATTGGTTTTGTGTTGTTGAATGTTGCGTAACCTTACGTTGAGTTTCGTTTATTTACATGTCGAATATACGTTCAATTTATCTCCCTTATCCATTTAAAAAGAACAATGTTTTTGATAGTCGTTGTTAAAAAAAAATCTGCGCATTTGGTTTGCATTTGACTGAATGATTGTTGGATGTTTTTTATAAAACGTTCAGTGGCGAGTATTCCATGCATTTCACGACGATATTAACATCTGATAAAGGATTGAAAAGTGGTTGAGAGGACACAACCTTTATATTTAAATCTCCAACTCTGGACTTAAAGTCATATGAAACCTCAAATTAAAAAAAAAATGATGCATATGTTTTTTATAACTAAATGGATAGTTTTCATTATAAAACTTGTGTACATATACTTTTTTCTGAAGAAATGTTTTAAAATTGTCCACATTTAGAAGAAGTTTACTTTTTTTTAATTGCTTGCTTCCAGGAAGCAATTCGCCGACATATTGTCCATATGCAAGTGACCTTAGCGTGACCCTCCTCGTAAAATTCCGGTGATCGCAAATCGCATGGATCTGTCATTAAAATGAACTATTATCTGATTGTACATGGTATACACGTGCTCAATATCCATGCTTCTTTGTTGATTGTTTACTATAAGGTGACAATCGGTAAACTACGGCTTCAAAACACGACAATTAAGTAGCTGCCATATTTTCACATCATAACAGACAGAGAGAAAAAAAAATTGACGATTATACGATATGTTTGCGTAAAAAATGATAAAATCGTGTACAGAAGACTAAGTTTATGATATATATATGCATTGGTTCAAGAATTGAATAAACATTATTTTTCACCAGTCACTCGTTTCATATGACTTTAACATCTCTAGCGCTCGACTTTAGATCTACAGCGCTAGACTTTACACCCCAGCGCGTTGGACTTTAAAAACCACAACTCTATATCTGCGTGAGACCAGCAGATCACTGTATTATAGAGATGTTTTGAGTGGATTTATAGGCCACACAGACTAATATATCAGCAGTGCATATGGCCTTAGCTAGTTCTTATAGTTCAAACAAAGTAGACTAATCTTTTCCTATCCTTAATAATTGTTGACAAATAATAAAGATTGAATTTTGAAAGTCACAGAGAAATGAAATTCGGTCACTTCATAAACAAATCAAAGGTGGCAAGAAAGGTCTACTCGTTAACCATAACCCATTTTTCATATATTCTGATTAATATTAATACATGTATAAGTGTAAAACAACTTCGATAAATATACATACATATTGAATAAAAACGCAAAAAGAGATAAGATGTGGTTTAAAACAGTTTAATTTCTTCATTTATCTCCACATTTATTCGATAGTATTCAATAATAAATATTGGGAACCACTCCTAACAGCAAGAAAAGGCGGTATTTTTTATGTTTCTTTGATATATATGTCGTTAAAACCGCTATTTGTTTATATGTATTTTTAAAGTTTTTTGGGGGAGTCAGTTATATTGTAAGTAATGTATAATTAGTATAGTTGTGTGTATTCTAATGGAAAGTATGAGTGCTACAGCACCAACAGAACTGATTGTAATATAGATATTAAAATGTACATTGAAACAATTTAAATTATACTAATATACTAATAAGTGTACGATAATAAAAACATAGACAAAAAGGATAAGGAAGGCCTTGAAAATAAAACAAAAACCAACAATACATTACAGAATATCTTTTCAAGTGAACTTTTTTTTCTCAAATATCTATTTCAGTATTTCCCTTTATTCATTTTCTTGCCAATATATGTAGAAAATAGTTCAATAATAATTATGTAAGGTAAAGAACTGACCATTTGGATTTTATAGCTTTGAGGCAACAAAGTTATCTCGGATCCAAAGATTTTTTTTTTTCAAATTAAAAACCGATTTTTTTCTAGAGTCGTTCACTCCTAGATTAAATTTACCTCTTTTATGCGCAGGACTTTTTACCTTTGATCTGAGCCTAGATAAATTTCAAAAATATTCATTGCCCCTCCAATCTCAACAAAAAAGGACACTAAGTCACTAAGTACACATCAGAGAGAACTCGCATTCAATATAATAATATGTCCACAACTCAAAATGGTTTAAAAGAACCCTGCATGCATATCTTAATGAAAGGAAGTACACATCCGATAGTCCAAAATCATTCAATAAATGAGTGCTCCCTCTTTTCTCGTTACGGCAAGTTACGTCAAGTTAAGGCGATTTTCGTCCGTGCGTAAGATGTTGAGAAACCTCTATTACGAGTTGGTTGACCGTTATGGAATATCCGTTTCACAGATGATAAGAGGATATGTTCAAAATGTCGAAACTACAATCCCGTCCCCTTTTCCCCGAACGTGACCTACCGAATAAGACTTATTACAGGGTTTGTAATAACATGAGCAACACGACGGGTGCCACAGATGGAGCAGGATCTGCTTACCCTTCCGGGACACCTGAGATCAGCCCCAGTTTTTGGTGGGGTTCGTGTTGCTCAGTCTTTAGTTTTCTATGTTGTGTTTCATGTACTATTATTTGTCTGTTGGTCTTTTTCTTTTTTAGCCATGGTGTTGTCAGTTATTTTCGACTTATGAGTTTGAATGTCTCTTTGGTATCTTTCGCATTTCTTTTAATTGATTACTGGCTGCTTGACGAAAGCGACAAATATTACATTTATATTCCAAACGATCACAAATTAACAAAAAACTAATAAACCCTGAGTTTAAATAGACCGTAACGCCGCATCATATTTTTAACGTGTTAGCTAACAATTAAAATAAAACTTTAGAAATTTTAGGCGTCCGAAGCGCATATTTGTTTCAACAACCATTTTGACGATTTTTCTTTCCCTATTGTTAATTTTCCTTTTTTGGATGGCAATTTTCCTTTTGCACCCTTTTACAGTGTCTATATATCCCAACTCGTTCGATATGGCCGTGTCTGTAGTGACGTTTTGATTTTCAATGAGCGTTATTACTGATAAATTATTAAGTCAGGGATTTTGATACCACAATTTACTTAAAACTTTTACTAAATTCTTCCATAGATACAAAGATTTGGTTTGGAAGTTTGACTGTACCTGCAGAAAACTTATATCAAACGGATTAGCACATCCTAATTTTTTACGTTGATGTTGTTTACTGAGCCTGGAAATCAAGTTACGATCCGGATAAATTATTCTAAAAGGTTACCAATTCAACACTGTTACTAGATCTTTGAATATTGTTTAGATTTGTATAAATATTGATTTTATTATCAGTGAATTAGAACCATACTAAAAATTATTGTTATACACATATGCACAAACACGGTTCTACAAACTGTCGATATCTATATTTTGGCATTGCACAAGGTAAAGTTTTTCTCTGACTGTTAATGATGTATTTACACTAAATCCATTGGATGTGTACTGATTGATGTTTTAGTCTTAGATACATTTTTTTATTAGGTGTTATTGGCTTGGAACTATCTGTCAGTAACTGCGAATACTCTCAGATCTGTACTTAATGTCATTTTTGTTGTAATGGATGTGTAAATTCTCTGCAACGTCCGGTCTGTGTTTTTGTTTGATGATTTTCTGCATCGATTTGACGAGTTAAGCCCTTTTTAACTGATTTGTATAGTTTGTTCTTATGTTGTACTGTTACACCACTGTTCCAGGTAAGGATGAGGGTTTGGCGCCAGCAAACATGTTTAACCCCGCCGCAGTCTTTTTTTGCATGTCTCAAATCAGGAGCATGTAGTTCAGTGGTTGTCGTTGGTTTATGTCTGTCATATTTGTTTTTCGTAAATTGTTTTGTTATAAATTAGGCCGTCAGTTTTCTCAATTGAATTGTTTCATATTTTTCATGTCGGGGCCTTTCATAGCAGACTATACGGTATGGGGTTTTCTCATTATTGAAGGCTGTACGATTGCCTATAAATGCTTACATCCATTTCTTTGGAACTTCATTTGAACTTTGGTGGATATTTGTCGCATTGGCAATAATACCACATCTCCTTATTTTGATATTGAGGTTTTAAAGAAAAAAATTTCACGGGAGGTACTTATTTTTGCATTCCATATGTAGTTAATATCATTTCGGTTAAAAACGGTTATTTAAACAAGCTTCTTGGAGCAATTAGTGTATTACTTTTTATCTATTGAAGACATAAGGTACATGCAAAATCTTCTTCTCTTTGTAGATCAGATGAAGTGAATAATTTCAGGGAATATAATTCATCTGAACTTAACTATCAAAAATAATGTCAAGTTTTAATGAAGGCAAAGCAAATGACCATATAAATGCACTTTCGACAGAAACCTTAACAAACGAAACAGGCTCTCCTGAATTAGCTTTACAGGAACAAGATGATTCACTTACATTTCCGAAAGAAATACTTCAAAAATCATCAAATGAGTTAATCGAACTCACCGCATCGGCAATACAGAGGTATGGTGACGAAATAACAGATGAAGGATATTTTGAAGTTTATGTCTTTTATGAAGACGATGACGATTTTGCAATCAAAGAACTTTTACCTGAGCTTGGAGAGGAAAACATTCGTTATTGTTGCTCGGAATATCACGGAGTTCCAGGAAAGACGACGTTTGAAAATTTCAAAAGCCTAGTACAGATTTCAAGGAAAGCTCTAATCGTTATTTCAAAAACTTTCAATGACACTACAGGTAACGCATTCATGTTGGGGCTTTTGTTTGACTTTCATATCAAGGACAATATTATAACGTTGATTACAGATGGAACGATAACTAAAGATATCTTTTTCATCCGACAAACAAACATTATTCACCTAAACGATTCTGATTGGTGGAGTAAATTAAAAACTGAAATAACATTTCTTAATCCAGAGTTTTGCGCTACATTGTGAACTGGAAAAGTTTCAAATACACTTTTTTCACGAGGACTTAGCTTTGATAGTTTCGAATATGATGTTTATGGAATTTTAGTCAGAACAGAGAAAAAAGTATTGAAATTAGATATGCAGCTTTATTTAAAACATTTGAATTACTGTAAATTCAGAAATTATTGCGTGCATTTATTATTGCGATTTTGTCATTTTAGACTAAAATGCGATTTTAATTTTTGCGATATTGAGAAAAATCCTGTTTAATTCATATAAAAAATTTCAAAATGCGAGTTTAAATTATTGCGATTATAACCCTGGATGCACATTCTTTTAAACTGAATTAGTTATGTGGAACCAGCATATATATTCCCAACCTTAGATTTTTTATTGCTCATTTACACAATGAAATACAACATGCTATCTATAATGAAGTTGCGAGGCGTATTGAAGAACCTTGTTTTCCTCGGTATGAAAATACCGAGGAAAGAATCAAATCGTTCGAAGGAGTATGGGACGAAGACAATTATCCATCAATAGATAAAATGGCTGAAGCGGGATTCTATTTTGAATCAAAACCTAATAGAGCACAGTGTGTTTTCTGTGGTCTTAGCACTTCTACATGGAAAAATGCAACCAATCCTTTGGCAATTCATTCCCGTGCAATAAAACATGTGCGTATTTACTAACTAAATGCTCACCTTATTCTTTCCCAGTTGACAGTAATGTTATTCCGCCACCTATCGAGGATCATCCAATGAATTTTGAAGAAAGGAAAGAAAGGCTTCGTTTGCAAATTTTAAGTATTAAGGTTATGACGTGAATAGTGAAATGGTTGTCGATTGTCTTTCTGAGGCTGGATTTATGTATTCAGGGTTTGATACATGCATCAGATGTTTTAAATGCAAAGCTGCAGTAACATATGAAAATCCGAGATTAAAGCCGTGGATTTTGCATGCAGTAATATCACCTTCCTGTTCATTTGTGTTGTTCGCGAAAGGGACAGAATTTATTGAAACCGTTGCATCAACAATGGACTTAAGTATCGACTCAGAACCAACTGTTGTTACCTTCTTACTAAAGTGTTTGATGGGAAACATAGAAGTGACTGGAAAGAGCGAATAACAATTACTATGCCCCTATCTGATAGTTCAGAAGCCCAATTGTAAGATAGGAAACACCGACTGTCATGCGGTTATTTAAGGATAAAGGGCATGTAATACATCTATGGTATTTATAAGTAAATATAACAACTGCCTTAAATTCATAATATGGTCCTTAACTGCCTATTTTTGCTATGAGGACAGTACGCATATCGTGCGATTGCTGCTGTCAGTGTAAAAGTGTAATATTGACTTTAAAAAGTGAGTCCATTTATTAGTAAAATACAGAAATCTAAAAAAAAAATAATTAAACTTTTTCTTTAAATGCTATTTCTTGGTATTGAAGATTAGCTTCTGTCCAAGTTTCATAACAATCCATGACAGCTTTACAAATTAATAATGTCAAAAAAATTTAATCCCAGACTGTCTGTAAATTTTAACTGTAAAAGACTGTAAGAAACTAAGTCGATCTATTAGAAAAATACTGAAAATAAAAAAAAAAAAATCTTTTTTCAAAAGTTTGCTTCAGACATTATCTCTTAATCATAAAGAAGTTTCATAAAATTCTACGAAGCTTTGACAAAGTAATTGACGTGTAACAAACTTTAACCCTAGATTGTATCAACTTGGTAACTGTAAAAAAAACTAAGTCCATTTATCAGTAAATTATATTCAAAATTTCACTTTGGATACTGTATTTTGGTCATAAACAAGCTTCTGTCCAAATTTCATAATATTCCATGAATGTTTGACATAGTTATTTATGTCTAAAAAAAAATTTAACAACAGCCAACGACGGAATCTATGATCGCTATGTCTCGCTTTTGCGACAAAAATGAGCAGTAGCCTAAACAATTTCAACCACTGGGTCGAAGCCACTGCTAATGGAGGTTTCCTCTCCGAGGGTATCACCATCCAAGTAGTCAGCACGGTTGTGTTGACATGAATTATCATTGATATGGTCATAATTATTAATTAAATATGAACTTTTCATTTTCTTTCTCATGAATAAACTACCTAAGCTGTATTCGGCTAAACCTTTCGGAATTTTGGGTACTCATTGCTCTTCAACTTCGTACTTTATTTGACCTTTTTAACTTTTTTTTTATTTCAGCGTCACTGATGAGTATTTTGTAGATGAAACGCGCGTCTTGCGTTCAAATTATTAATCCTGGTATCTATGATGAGTTTTATTTTTATTTTAAAGTTATCTGGGATGCATGAGATGTGAGGACTCTTGAAAACAGGGTTTTTTTAGTGATATAACATCATTTTATTAAATATATTTGAAAGTGGAATTAAAGAACTTTGCAAGATGCGTTACTTTTTGTCTTTCAGAAGGTAATGTATAGTTTTGTTTCATACGAGTACCAAAAAAGTCGAAAATGAGGGGGAAAAAAAGGAAAGGCATAGCTCTGCTTCAATGTCCGGGTTTGCCTTTACTTTTGGTCCTTATTTGGTTTATCAGCTCTTCAACGTTTGTATTGGGTTATGGATTTTTTAAATATTTTAGCCTCGAACATTACTGAAGATACATTAAATGTCGAAATGCGCATCTGGTGCTGTAAAATTGGCACCTTTGATGTTATTGAACAAATATTACCACATATTTAGCAAGCAAA
Organism: Mytilus californianus; assembly: GCF_021869535.1. Lineage (NCBI taxonomy): Eukaryota > Metazoa > Mollusca > Bivalvia > Mytilida > Mytilidae > Mytilus > Mytilus californianus. The sequence continues at coordinate 6,019,489 of NW_026262581.1, forward strand.
CTCACCAAAATTTTATTAAGAATACTACTAACGAATAGCTTTGAACAAAAATTTAATAGATTAAGTATATAAATGAGACATAAGACAAAAAGTAAACAACAAAATGACGAGACTGTTTTCTAAAATCCTGTTAAGGATTCGACAGTTCGTTACCCAAATCAACAAATGTAAAAATTTTATTAGCACAGCTGTAGATTTTAAGTAGGAATTCAAAATTTATATCTGAAAAATGTCCAATTTGAAGGATTTCATTTATTACAATGTAATGCATCACCTGTTAGAATAGCAATGATTTCATTTGTCTCAATGGAATTGTACATTTTTTGTAGCAAGGCTTGTATTTATAACAGTGTTATTGTACATCATCTGTTAGAATAGCAATGATTTCAATTGTTTCAACAAAATTGTAAATTTTTTGTAGCAAGGCTTGTATTTATAACAATGTTAGTGTACACCATCTGTTAGAGTAGCGATGATTTTATTTATTTCAATGTAATTGTACATTTTGTGTAGCAAGTCTTGTATTTATAACAATGTAATTGTACATCATCTATTAGAGTAGCATTGCAATTGCAATTGTACATTTTTCTGTATCAAGGCTTGTATTTATAACAACGTAATTGTACATCATCTGTTAGAAAAGCAATGATTTCATTTATTTCAATGCAATTGTACATTTTCTGTATCAAGGCTTGTATTTATAACAACGTAATTGTACATCATCTGTTAGAGTAGCAATAACTTCATTTATTCCAATGCAATTGTAAATTTTCTGTAGCAAGGCTTGTTTTTATAACAATGTAATTGTACGTCATCTGTTAGAATAGCAATGATTTCATTTATTTCAATGCAATTGTACATTTTCTGTAGCAAGGCTTGTTTTTATATTATGTAATTGTACATCATCTGTTAGAGTAGCAATGATTTCATTTATTCCAATGCAGTTGTAAATTTTCTGTAGCAATGCTTGTATTTATAAGAATGTAATTCTACATCATCTATTAGAAAAGCAATGATTTCATTTGTTTCAATGCAATTGTAAATTTTCTGTAGCAAGGCTCGTATTTATAACAATGTAATTGTACATCATCTGTTAGAGTAGCAATGATTTCATTTATTTCAATGCAATTGTACATTTTCTGTAGCAAGGATTGTATTAAATAGAATTGGGACAATAAACCCTTTTTTCTTTATTAATTACATATCTCTGTAGAACGAATATATATGTATCATTTGTCACTATTCATGCACATAGAACAAAGACGAGTATTAATTTTATGGACTTTTCAACTCCATTTTAGTGAGACTTTTTTGTACTTGGCAGTAAATATAATCAGATTTATTATACATCTTAAAGTTTCTGAACAAATATCGATTAAAGAGCTGAGCACCCTGTTTGTTTTGAATTTTTATTCTTCTGCTTCAGAGGACCCATGTAAGTTGGCATAATTTGTGTCAAAATCTTTTGTGTTTCTAGCAATGAAAATATTGAAACTAATTTTTTTATTTCTTTTTTCAACTTTAAGTCTTCTGATTTCTACACAGTATAAATTTGGCTAAAGCGAAGTTGCGTAATAGGGTTTGAATAATCTTGTATATACATTGTAGATGAAGCACGAAAAGAATAAAAAAAAAACAAAGGGCTAAAATACAATATGTGAAACTGAGGATATTGCAGTCATTCTCAACACTAGAATTATTGTTTTACTTCTATTAGATCAAAATATATCATAGATGTTTCATGATGGAAATATGATACCAAGTACCGATAGCAAACCTTCTCTTTAGGGCTTAAGTTGGCCTGAAGCCAGATACATATTTTTCTAGTATTGAAAGATGTGTGGTTCTAACATTCCTTAAAACACTAAGGCGACTGTAGCTCAGAAAGATGAACATCAGTTAAGTAATTATAGTTTCTGAAAAAAAATCAATAGATTCAACCATTAATACCGCCTTAAACGAAAATACTTTACAAATAAACTGTTAACTCAGAGATATTTCTCGCCTCTATGTAATTTTGATAGTATAAGACAAATACTGAAATTTAAATGGCAATATTTAAACATGTAAACTATGCCAAACATTCAAGGTCAATGAACCATGACTGAAGGTGTAGGGTCAAAAGACCTCTGTGAAAATGGCAATGCTGCAGAGCAAATAACATTGATTTATGATAAGTGGTTCCCTTTAAAGTAACCTAAACACACACTTTAACATGCAAACTATAACAAACATTCAAAGTCAATAGACCATGATTGAGGTTTCGGCCAAATAATCGCTATGAAAATGAGACTTGCAAATGATAATACAACTGCGTACCAAATATCATTGACTTAACATTAATTTAGTGGTTGATCTTAAACTGACCTTATCACAAACTTTAAATTGTAAGCTATGCACAACATTTAAGTTCAATAGACCATGACTGAGGGAGCGTGGACAAATGTTGATGTGTATTAATCTGGTTTTTATATCAAAGTTTTCTAATTCATAAGATAACATCTCTATTTTTTAACCGGACTTGTTCATACCATTTCAAGAATAAATTCAGCGTAAAGGGTTAAAAATTGTAGTTTTAAAATAACAAAAGTACAATTATGAAAAGATGAAAAAAAAAGTATGAAATTGTTTCCTTGCGCACAATACATGTTTCTGGATAAACCTTTATTTAGTTCGTTCGAGGTCAAAAGTATGTATACTCAAAGCAATAAAGGAAGCAAGTGATGAAGTAATACACATAATTTACATAGTTTTGTTTATATATAATTTCCAACACCAAACATGTATATTTTAGATTGTAGTCATTACACGTGACTTTTCCAGTCACTGTAAGGATTGACATTTCCTTTTAAATGAATTTTTGATAATTCTTGTTGTTTTGTATCCTTTCTAACTGGTGGGTTAGATTTCTCCTTATATTTATCAGATTGTTTCTTCTTAGGCACAGGTTGTCTGCATTTATGAACCCCAAAAGCACAACATTCCAACATTAATTGAAAAAGTTCAAACATACTGATAATGGATAAACCAATCCATAAACCAATAGCACCACCGACATCTGAGGCAAACTGTTGTACCTAAAAATAAATAATCAAATAAACATTTTTTTTTTTTTTTTCAGAAACTGTTTGCAAGTGTATATGGTTCAAAATTAAAAATATATAACCTAACACAATGGGGACTACATGAAAATCACTGGAGACCAAAACTGTATGGTTTTAGTTAAATTGCCACCACAGAAAATAAATCGTTTTAATTAATTTTTTTCAGTCATAAGAAAAACATTTGGCAAAGAACCTGAATAGCAATTTTCTGACTTCATGAAGTCCATTGGATCAACATTAAATTAAGTAGTATTAGAGTTTCGAAGTGCAATTTAATTTCTACTACTATAAAAAATAAAATCTTCATAAAACAAAATTAAAATTGAAATTTAGAAAAAAAATATATAACAATGAGTAAGTATAGATAAGTTACCTCTATTTCTGGTGTCTCTTCTATAAGTTCATAATTCAAATCTTCAAAATATATTTTTATCTTAACAAAGTTATGCCTAAAATATAAATTATTAAATGTAAAGAATAGAGCGATCGTGTTATATATAAAAGTTTTTAATCGACGTCAGAAGAAACATACGCCAATGAACAAACAGACAAACATTAGTAAAACAACTTTACCTCAGGAAGGATAACCTTAGCTGTATTTGGAAAAACTTTTAGGAATTTTTGGTCCTATGCTCTTCAACTTCGTACTTTATTTGGCCTTTTTAACTTTTTTTGATTCGAGCGTCACTGATGAGTCTTTTGTAGACGAAACGCGCGTCTGGCGCAAATACAAAATTTCAATCAATCCTGGTATCTATGATAAGTTTATTAATAGAATAGAGAATGGAAATAGGGAATGTGTTAAAGAGACAATAACCCGACCAAAGAGCAGAAAACAGCACAAGGCCACCAATGGGTATTCAACGAAGCAAGAGCTTCCATAATAACGATGTACGAGTAGGTAAGTCGACAGGTGAAGCATTTTTTGATTTGCATGCATTGCACGTTATACGATTTCAAAGCCATTCCCATGCCACAACAAAAATCAAACATCCATAATAATTTGAACATAGAATATCGTCCTGGCCAAAACAGAAAAACATGGGAGTGAAATTGCGTGAATTCCAAAAGGAGTTAGACCAGACGTGGGAACAATGCAAGCATCGATCTCCTACTGAACATGCATCACCAGTCTGACGATTCGCAAGTCATATCCATCAGCACGTGTCATGAACAGAAAGTTTGCAAAATTGGTAAACAATGTTAATAGACAGAAAGATGGCAAAACTGGTAAAAAAAATTATGAACAGAAGCTGGCAAAAATGGTTAAAATGTTAATGAACAAAAAGATAAATGAACAGAAGTTGGCAAAACTGTACAAAATGTTAATGTACGATAAAGGACATTTGAATTGCTTTACATTTTGCCATGCCAGGTTTTTGTATTGCCTACTACTAGAAATTCAGAAATTATTGCGTGCATTTATTATTGCAATTTTTGAAGAACGGACAAAATGTGAGATTAATTAATGCGACTTCAGGAAAATCAGCATACAGTTATACGTATCAGATGTCAGAATGCGAGTTCTTATTATTGTGATTCTTACCTAGTCGCATTATTCGCATTAATAAACCCCTCTCAATAATTTCTGAATTAACAGTATACAGCATAGATTTGGTTCATTGTTGAGGGCCATATGGTGGCCTGTAGTTGCTTTCATCTACGTCTGTTGGTCTCTTGTGGATAGTCGTATCATTGGCATTTATACCACATCTTCATATGTGTATGCTGTAGGATCTATGACATAGACTTGTCTTTAATAACTTGAAAGTTTCATGTTTTTGCTTCCTGGACACTTTTAGTCCGGAGTGTTCCAATTGACGGTATATAATCTGGACACTGGAATTAGTATCAAACGTTTATATTCATACACTGATCTAACCAATTCAAGTTGTTATTCCTCATAAGCCTATTGAAGTTATTTAACAGTTACGAGTTCACTTCTAATTGTGAATTACTACATTACCAAAAACTATTGTATAGTTAACTACAAAATAAAGAATACACAAAACCCAAAACGGTTAAACTTAAGAAATGACATACGAGCCCGAAGCGATATAAAGAGTTTTAATAGTGCCAATGCCGGTTTTTTTCTAATGGCTAGCTGTTAATTCAAATAGCAGGATAAATCAAGGGTTAGACTGTGGGTTTTCAGGGAAGTACATATCGAATCACATGTAAATACTGATCAAATATACAATGTACTAGGCTTAAAATTTGTTACGCTAAACTCGCATTTCGTTTACATTAGTCTTATAAGAAACCCCCTTTCGAAATGTCCTCATCTCCGAGCTTAACTTTGCTCGTGTTTCTGACACTTGATGCTATTTATCCCTTCAAGAAGACGATATAACGCCACTTGAACATCATTTACATGTAACATTTAGTAGAAAGATCAAAGAATACATTCATGAAAAGTTTGTAGACGCTGTGTATTGCAATCAGAATCTGCCAACCAAAAGGCTGAAAACACTATTGCATAAGAAAAACAGATAAGCAAAACTCTTAAAAGAAATGACAGATTAAAGAAGGTGACCTCTACTTAAATATGAGTGATACTAGAAATTCCAATGTCAAGACGAATCGTTGAAATGACACAGCAGAAATTGGATTTATTACATTGTTACATGAAACTGTTCTCAGCAGATAAATTGATGATGTATATATTTTTAGAATAGGAATAATAGTTCTCACCCTAAAGCACGATAATCGCTTCCTTTATTTGTGATTTGATCACAAGCCTGTTTCGGGAGTTTTTCACATACGCCTTCCATTAAAACATTCTGTAAAATAAAAGCAAATCATGTTTAGGATTAAAGTAGTATGGGAGTATAAAAAAATATAGATTTGTTTATACTTTGCCAAAATGTATATAAAATAAGGAGATGTGGCATGATTGCCAAAGGGACAACTATCCAACAAAGTCCAAATGAAGCATTTATAGGTCACCGCATGTGCGGCTTCAACATTGAGCAATACCCATACGGTTTACTCAATTGTAATAGACTAGACTTGACAAAATGTGAAACAATTCAAACGAAAAAACCAACGGCCTGATTTATGATAAATCAATTAACGAAAAATAAATATGACAAGCATCAACCAACGGCAACCACTGAATTTAAGGCTCATGACAGTCACATATAGTATTTGCCGGGGTTAACCATATGTGTGAGATCTCAACCATCCCCTTAACCTGGAACAAATGGTGTAGCAGTACAACATAAGAACAAACTATAAAAATAAGTTGATAATGGTTTGACTCATCAGATCGGAACGAAGGTAAAAAAAAAACTACACAAAGTGCCAATATAAAAGTGCTCGAAATTACTGAACGCTATTTCAAAGCCAATGACCACTGATAAATAAATCGTGTTCTCCTTGTAGCTTATATCATTCCTTTTTTTTTCAACACCATAATGCAAAGAATAGTCCAGAGTGCTGACATTCAGTCTACAGTCAGTGCAAAATTTCATATTTTGTAAGGATAAGTATACATGTATGACAAAAGTACTTTATGGATGTACCCTGCTGTATACTAGATCGACATAATGAATCGAGTTTTTGACGTACTATTTTACAACGAACAGTCAAAACAGGGAAACATGTTAACCAGCCCTGCACCTTATTCTTACGTAGAACCTACCAATCTTTACTCCTACTCCTGAATGATTCGTGTAAAGAAGCGAAAAAGCCAATTCAAAATTAAAATTTTTGGTTCGACCAGGTCGCCGATTTTGATTCGATTGAACTACCACGACACTACATTCAACATGTCATGTGAAATGCTATTTAAAAAACCCATTACCATTCATTTTCACAATAGGAAAGACGTATAAGCCCTTTTCTCAATTCACCTTCATCGGGAACGATCCTCGGAATGATCAAACCTAAACATTTGAAAGCTAGTGATGTATTAGTACGTAGAAACGTAAGGAGCGATATGACCAAAAGTTATATATCATCATATCATATATGTTATAAATTGAGCTCAAAATTACAAAACAAAATCAATGATTTAAATTCTGGAATAAGTGTTTTTAGATACACATCGAACATCCAATTTTTTTCTTCTACTACCTAGAGAGTAATTAACAGAGAATCGTGAAGTTGTATTCAGGTGTTATGGTAGCTCCCTTAGTTTCAACATGGTTTAAATTTTTGTTACACAGACATACATCCCTAACAGGAGGGATTGTGCCTGATATTCATATGATGAAGACATAATCTTTCAATCAGTTTAATTGAGGTCTGGAGCTGGCATGTCAGTAACTGCTAGTAGTCTGTTGTTATTTATGTATTATTGTCATTTTGTTTATTTTCTTTTGTTTCCTATTCTGACATCGGACTCGGACTTCTCTAATACTGAGTTTTACTGTACGTACTGTTGTGCGTTTGTTTTTCTACATTGGCTAGAGGTATAGGGGGAGGGTTGAGATCTCATCAAACATGTTTAACCCCGCCGCATTTTTGCGCCTGTCCCAAGTCAGGAGCCTCTGGCCTTTGTTAGTCTTGTATAATTTTCAATTTTAGTTTCCTGTGTATAATTTGGAGTATGACGTCCATTATCACTGAACTAGTATACTTATTTGTTTAGGGGCCAGCTGAAGGACGCCTCCGGGTGCGGGAGTTTCTCGCTGCATTGAAGACCCATTGGTGGCCTTCGGCTGTTGTCTGCTCTATGGTCGGGTTGTTGTCTCTTTGACACATTCCCCATTTCCATTCTCAATTTTATCAATAGGAATTAAATGAACTTGGAATAAATATCTCCATTTGCTATTCTTAAACACATTATTTCTGTTATCTTCCATTCTTACCCAGCTTAGACAAGATTACTCCCTTGATATCACTGCGAAATAAACAGTTATTGTTCATTTTATTATACAAACGCCGTTTACTTACAGAATATTCGTCAGTAGGCCAGTTCCTGGCGCTGAAAGATTTCCCAAACTGAGTTTCTCTACAATATTCAAAGAATCGCAATACATTTAATATCTGGTCAGGTTAAGCACTAAATTCGATATAAACTGAGAACCGGGAAAACTGTTTAATCAACACTGTATTCTGTGGCTTTACAAGTTATTTTTCGTCAATATGCAGAAGAATCCGTGAAAATCTCCGACATTAAGAGTCTAATATCAATGATAACGATTACGTGGCACCGTGGTAAATTAACCTATTATAATTCCTTTTATAATTACAAACTTGTGACAGGCAACAGTAGTAAACAAAACAGGCAACAGAAGAAAACAAAACAGGCAACAGTAGTAAACAAAACAGGCAACAATAGTAAACAAAACAGGCAACAGTAGTAAACAAAACAGGCAACAGTAGTAAACAAAACAGGCAACAGTAGTAAACTGATGAACCTCGGTGACTACAAATCTGCAAGTAATATATAGTATCGACCAAGTTAGGGTAAAATCTAGTAAAAGGTTCCATTTTGGCGTTTGGGATATAGTTTCTAGATTTACCTCCATTAAGAACGAATTGAGCTAAAAGTTCAAACGGTACAAGAGGAGCCTTCTTCTAATTTTCCGAAAAAGGATTAAGGACAGTAGAAAAACTATCATGAGTCATTACGTTTATCAATATATTCGTTTAAAATCATCGCGGTCTAATTATGAATTGAAGTTCCAAGGGTCATTGAATGTAATCTCAGAGAAAACCATCTTTATTGTGACTATCTCTATGAAACTTATTAAGTTGAAAGATGAAGTAACCATTACTAATTAAAAAGTACAGAAAAGATCATAAGTAAACAGATACAGACGGGAGAATTCTAAGATATATGATGGTATGCCTTCTGATCAGTCACTCTTACCGTTTTTTTTTTTTTTTCTTTGAATGAAAATTGTTTGCTGAGTCCAGAAGTGCTAAGTTTTATGTTTAAAAATGCAGACAACTTACTGACAAGGCTTCACACATTGAGGACATTCAAGCGTTCTCCCCTTCAGGTCTGCTTCAAGCTGAGCTAAACACACCCGTTCTACCAAAATAATCAACGTTATCTTATTAGTCCAAATATTTTATTGGCGATAGTAAAACAAAAATACTTTTAACATGAAAATAAAAGACATGTGGGATTGCCTATGAGACAACTATTTACCAAAATACATCAGGATAAAGATGTAAACAAATTTACTTTGAGTATAAAATTGAGAATGGAAATGGGGAATATGTCAAAGAGACAACAGCCCCGCCAAAGAGCAGATAACAGCCGAAGGCCACCAATGTGTCTTCAATGCAGCGAGAAAATCCCGCACCCGGAGGTGGTCCTCAGCTGGCCCCTAAATAAAAATGTGTACTAGTTCAGTGAAAATGGACGTCATACTAAACTCCAAAACATATAAATGAACTAAAATTAAAAAACATACAAGACTAACAAAGGCCAGAGGCTCCTGACTTGGGGCAGGCGCAAAAATGCGGCGGGGTTAAACATGTTATATGTATACTTATGAAATATTATATTGTTTAAAGTGTTGCTATCCGAATGTATATCATAAAGCCATGTAACCGATTATTTCACGAACATGTTGTAATAGGGTAAACCAAAGTGGACAGACTGCACTGTCGCTCGCAAATGTTAAATTTATTATGACTGAACAGTATTATTATTTTTTATTTCAAATTTTTACTACACATATCATGGGAAAAACGTGAAAATAATTCTAATGAATAAATATAAATGATCTTTTAAACATAATAACCGAGGGGCAGGCTCGTAGGAATCGTAAAACTGCGAAAGTATAATCAAGATTTAAAGACGTAAACTCTATAACACCAATAAAATAAATCCATTTGACTACAATTCTAAGCATTTATTCAAATTGCTTTACCTTAAATTCGATAAATCAGGCCACACCAATTTGATTTTTAGTTCTTCGGACAAAAGCTCCAAAAAATATGGGGCGAGCGAGCGAAATTTTTTTGATTGTATTTATTTCTTGAAAATGAGTTTTGTTGAAGCGGGTGCTCTACAAGTGGAGCGAGCGGTATAATTTTTTTTTTAAATTGTGCGATTTAGAATATTTGTACATGTTAAAACTGGAATACTTCAAAGAAAAAGGAGGATAAACATGCTCTTATGCATATAAGTTGATGTATTTGTGTCTGTAGTTCAGTCTGTACCATACCCAACTTTTTGGTTTGCTTTGGTTTAGTATAATTTTGATTATTTTCGTCAAATAATCTTTGACTGCGTGAATTTTCATTTAAATCCATACATGTGTATATATTAAGGAAGCATATCAGATGCAGTTTAGCAGGAGGAATTATGTTAGTTAGGTAAATGAAATGTGTTGAATACTATTAAAATATGTGTATGTATTCCAAAAACATGCCCATGAAAAATATTAAATATCTTTTCATTATATGGTAATGATTGTTTATTGGCTGCTTGACATCCAGTTAAAACTATTTATCCATAATAGGATCAACATAATGAGTGAGGTGAATATTTCAACAACATCCCGAGTAAGATAATTATATTGCTATGCATGCAGATCTCAATGTATTAAAACATTTAATCCCGCTGCAAATGTTTGCACCTGTCCTAAGTCAGGAATCTGATGTACAGTAGTTGTCGTCTGTTTATGTAGTTCATACGTGTTTCTCGTTTCTCGTTTTTATATAGATTAGACCGCTGGTTTTTCCGTTTTAATAGTTTTACACTAGTCATTTTTGGGGCCCTTTATAGCTTGCTGTTCGGTGTGAGCCAAGGCTCCGTGTTGAAGGCCGTACCTTGACCTATAATGGTTTACTTTTATAAATTGTTACTTGGATGGAGAGTTGTCTCATTGGCACTCATACCACATTTTCCTATATCTATTCCCTTAAAATACATTTAACCACATTCACATGCATTATTCTGACTTAGCAAAATACTATTTCATTTTGCCCCTGAAACCTGCAATGTATTTCAAACTGGAAGTGGTTGCACCAATAACACATCCCTAATTATTATTAGCATGCCAATCCCAATACCACCACTTTGGTCTCGAATGTTAACTGGAACTCTTAAATTTTCCCTTACAAAAGAGTTCTGATTGCATGTCAATAGACTAACAAGGGGATATGGTGTTTTCATTAAAATAAGATAAATCTGTCATTTTTCAAAAATTCATGTGAATTTAATATTAATTTCATCCAAGACAGATAGCTCTAGATTTCTATGTCTGTTGTAGTCCGAGATTACTCTGACGTCCAACGGCTGTTTTGTCAGACAAGCTGGGGCCGTGGGACTACAGCCCCCATCTTTTCTGGCAAACAGCTGTTGGACGTCGGAGTAATCTCGGACTATGTCTGTTGAAACAATGATCGGGGATGACAATGGTTCTAACAAGTACTGATGTGATCGTGGTCATCTAACGAAAGATTTTTTATTTTTGTCTCTTAGAACAGGTAAAACGAAATGCATTTCAAATAACTGTGTGTTTAATAACTGCGTGTCCTCGGCAATGATCTGACACAACTTCATGTTGGCATCCCGATTTTTGACCTTTTATTTACAACTCGATTTATCACACGTGCGTTTGAATCGCTCGGAGCAATATATGCACGAGAAAAACGTCTAAGAGAAAAAAAAAAATGTCAAGGATAAACTAATTTTGGAGCGGCATGCGGCCCAAAAATTGGCGGAAGCGGTAATTATTTTTTTTTATTGAAAAGTCAATTTCTCCAAAACAGGAGCGGGAAAATCCAAAGAACTATTAATCAAATTGGTGTGGCCTCAGTGTTGATTTTTTTGGCCTATAAACTTCAAAGACACCATTTGAACACAATTAATTTTATACAGGTAAACACGACGATTAACATATTTTTGTAACCTATAAAATGAAATCAAACAGACCTAGAAAAATCCAATTGCACGTGTTCGCTATACATTTATATTTGTATTTATAGTTATATCGGGTGAAATGACCGTCGGTGGTCTCCGGAGGTCATCTCGATGGGTAATTAAATGGCGTCTAGACTAAATACACACGAACTGCTGATACATATTATCGACTCAATGCATTGTTAATTGTTTATTTTATCCTTTTTGTAATTTGGATATACGTTTTAGTTTATTATAAATCAAACATCGATGAACATGAACTTGACAGCTAATGCCCCTTTTAACGTTCTCCGTTATTATTAATAACGTTTAAGAAATGACTGTAATATTTTTTCTGTCTATGAAGAAATAACATAAAAAATGTGGTGCACACTGAATAACCCGCCTAGCGGGTTATTTAAAAGTGTGCACCCCTTTTTTAGGTTATTTCGAATAGATAGAAAAAATATTCCAGCACTCCTTATAATTTAATTCTAAAAAGGCGTAAATCATGATAAAAACGTTGATGACGTCACGGTCACATGACTAAATTATGTCTATGAGCTGATAGACAAAACACTTTCAACCAATCAGAAGACGTGTTACATCCAAAATTAAATTATTACAATATAACATAATCCTCGATCCGCTGACATGGTCCTTAGACATAGACATAGACCGGGTTATGTCAAAAGTATGAGATAAGTAAGTACTACATTTATAAGTTAAAGGAATCTGATTACAGTAGTTGTCGTCTGTTTATGTAGTTCATACGTGTTTCTCGTTTCTCGTTTTTATATAGATTAGACCGTTGGTTTTTCCGTTTGAATGGTTTTACACTAGTAAATTTTTGGGACCCTTTATAGCTTGCTGTTCGGTGTGAACCAAGGCTCCGTGTTGAAGGCCGTACCTTGACCTATAATGGTTTACTTTTATAAATTGTAACTTGGATGGAGAGTTGTCTCATTGGCTCTCATACCACATCTTCCTATATCTATAAATCATTATTGAGCACTTTTTAGTCGTTTATTCTTCCCAATATTTTAGGGGATAGTATTGACAGCAAGAATTATTGTAGAAAAAAACATGGATCTAGAACATTTCTAAGCAACATAGTTCTTGACGGATTCCAATGAAACCGATATTTCTCTACCTTCTTACAGGAAATCCCTTTATTTACTAATGGATCCCTTAGCTGTGTATGTCACCGTAAAAGTTACATAGAATTTAAATAAACGTCAGTATCGAAAACTTTAAAACGATGACTAAATTTTGAAACGGTTGCAAATGTCACAACTATATCTAAAAGACATTGGAATAGCCTTACTGTGAAAAATCATCTCTGAAAAAATCTACAAAGTTATTCATCGTTAATTGTCTTGTCAATGCTGTATTATTATAAAATATAACTCATCATTAATAAGGGCTGTGGAAGGATATAATTATATCGGGAAAACAAAACAGGTATTAAACAGGCATGTTGCCTCCATTTGTTTCGTTCAAGTTTCTGATGTGTCCATAATTTCGGAATTTAAACTTTGTGTTATTAATGTCCTGTTTTGTGGCTCAACTAAAATGATTTACCTGTTTCACTTCTGCATGGTGCCACAGAAAACGTGTAATTTAAAGTGAAGAAAAGGTCTGATTCTGCATTATCAAAACAACCACATGTGTCCACCACCAATTGCTGTTTACAAAAGTTCTGGCAAAGCTGTAACAAACATGAAATTGGATCTCATTTTCAAAAGGTCAACATATAGTACGAAACTTACCTTATGGAAGGCATGTTAATAATATTGTATTTTTAACAATTGTTTTTAAAATATTTTTAATCTCCGCACTTCCATGGAGAATTAACTAAGTCGTAAAACCTGTGAATGATCCATAACATTAACATATGCTAGAATTAAAATAAAATGGAATAATTTGGCTGTTTGAACTTATATCATATGCTTAAAATCATATTCCTGGATTCATTTGGAAGGGCAGGAAAAAAACGAAGAGATTTTGAATATTTTTGTGCATCAATCTTTCTTTTTAGATAGATATTTAAAGAGGTTCATGTACAACAGTTATATCGGTCAGTACTTCTAGGATTTATATATTATATAACAGAATAACCGATCAGGGTTTATATTATTATTTTATTTGATATTTCTTAATCAAAAAGTTAATAAATGTCAAAAAGAATTGACTGTCAGCAGTGACTGACAACTATAGGGCACTTTGACAACTAATGGGTGTTTCTATATATCTTTTTTTATATCAAAGTGGATGTAGAATTATTGAAGCATTATATATATCAATGGACATTGACGAGTCATCGAGGAGATACCATGCTTATTTGAACGGATCCTAACTATCTTACCGTTCTTGTGTATTTTGCACCATAATTGCTTAGATATGCAGTCACATCTTGACATTCTCCGTATGGACTCCCTTTTCGTATCAATTCTACCTTAAATTATACAGAAATCAAATAATATCAAAACAACATAAGTTCAGCAGCAATATCCTTACCCTTAAGGCATTTTCGACAATTTAACTTTAACGTCGAAAATCTATTGGAATTAGGAGTTACTTGTTGCTATGGTACCCTTGTTTTCCAGTTGATTGAATAGAAATTTTAAAATGAATTTAAAAAATCCTCCGAACAGTATATTATTCCTTTCAATTTCAGATGACTTTAATTTTAGCCTGTTAAAGTTTTAGAGATTTCCAAACGGTCAAATAGAAGTTAGTATGAAAGAAAAATCACTGCTGTTGTATATATGAACATGTCAATCATTGTGCACAATAAAGTGGTGTAATATTCTAAATAATAAAAAAAATTAAGCTTTGCAGATGGTCTCAATAATTTCTCCTGTTAATGTTTGAAAATTTTGGATGAATGAAATCATTATTGCTATATCAAAAGTGAAGTAGTAATCTTGACGAAATAATATAGTCACATAATATTCATACTTGTTTTAATGCAACGTGAGTTTCAAATCCCGACGACACGTATTCTCCCTCATCTGAAGGGAATGGATAGGTATATAGATCGTGAATCTGTATCCGAGCGCCGTATCCTTGTGCAATACCAGTTAGATATTCGTCTGTTTCCGTGTACAATGTTAGTGTTAAACCTAAAAGAACACACATTTAAAAAATTTGTAAGGGTTCCGCGGAACCCAGTGTCTCGCCTACTTTTGCTCTTAATCGCAGGCTCAACAAAAATGAGGAAAAAAATTAATAAAAATATTCCTCTCTATACTATCTTTTGATTGTAAGTAGCTTCTGTCCAAGTTTGGTAAAAATCCAGGATAGTTTATGAATTTAATAAATGTTTTAAAAACTTAAACTGCAGACTGTATGTAATGTTAACTGGAAGAAAAACTAAGTCCATTTATAAGTAAAATACGGAAAAAATGGAACAAAATTTTAACAAAATTTCTTTCTAGATACTAGCTTTTAATCATAAACAAGCTTCTGTCCAAGTTTGGTACAAATCCAGGATAGTTTAAGAAAGTTGTTAAAATAAATTTTAAAAACTTTAACCGCAGAAAGAATGTAATGTTAACTGGCAGAAAAATTAAGTCCATTTATAAGTAAAATACGGAAAAAATGGAATTTTTTTTTACAAGATTTACTTCTGAATATTATCTTATGATCATAAACAAGCTTCTGTCCAAGTTTGGTAGAAATCCAGGATAGTTTAAGAAAGTTGTTTAAATTTTAAAAACTTTAACCACAGAGTGAATGTAATGTTAACTGGCAGAAAAACTAAGTCCATTTATAAGTAAAATACGGAAAAAATTGAATTTTTTTTTTACAAAATTTACTTCTGGATACTATCTTATGATCATAAACAAGCTTCTGTCCAAGTTTGGTAGAAATCCAGGATAGTTTAAGAAAGTTATTAAAATTTCAAAAACTTTAACCACAGAGTGAATATTTGTGGACGCCGCCGACGACAACGACGACGACGACGACGCCGACGGAATGTAGGATCGCTATGTCTCGCTTTTTCGACAAAAGTCGAAGGCTCGACAAAAACAGCTATTTATACACGAGAAGTTTGAATATAACAAAATTTGATGAAAAACAATATTGTGGAAAGTAAAAAAATTAACAAAATAAATATCTGCATTGTTAGTTAAAGATGTCTTTATATCGCAACTGCACTGATATTTGTCCTTGCTAAGATTTATCCTGACGAATGAACACTTATCTAAGAACTCATTATATAGCAGGGATTCAATCTCGTTTTTTTTTCCATGTTCAGTCCGTTGATTTACCGCGATACCTCGAAATGACCTACAGAATACAATAATTTATTGAAAGCAATGTTGCGTGATAAATATAAGTCGTATACTGTAATTGAAAAAATAACAATATAGATAAAGATATACGTATCAACGCAAACTGTGTACGTTAATGGCCTTAACTAAGCTGCAGCTACTGTGTGGAACAGTCTTCCGGACCATTTCAGGACGAAAAATAGTTTTTCTCATTTTAAAATTTTGATTCAGTCTTGGAATAGTTCGAAATGTCGGTGTTCTGCATGTATTAGATTTCAGAGACCAGTTTCTGTCTTAGCTATGATATTGTTGGCTCTGCAACTCATTTCTTTAAAGTTTATTATTATAGCACTTTCCATGTGTATTTATTAACTCAAACTTTTAGTTTATGTAAATTGCTTTGTTATCTAGCTCTTATTTTTAAACTTTTCAATTTTTACCACTACTGACATGCTGTCAGGTGACCCATAGAGGCGCCTACTACATGATCAGCTGATGTACGGTTATTCTAGATAATTGTATTGGCATTATATTTTGTTCTTATGTTGTACTGTTACGCCACTGTTCCAATAGAAGCCGGGGGAGGGGTTGGCGCCTTCAAACATGTTTAACCCAGCCACATTATTTATGTGCCTGTCCCAAGTAGTTCAGTGATTGTCGTTGGTTCATGTCTGTCATATTTGTTTTTCGTAATTGTTTTGTCATAAATTAGGCCGTTAGATTTATCAATAGAATTGTTTTCATATTTTACTGTCGGGCCTTTTATAGCTGATTTTACGGTATAGGTTTTTCTCATTGTGTAGGCCGTACTGTTGCCTAAAATTGCTTACATCCACTTCATTTGAACTTTTGTTGATAGTTGTCTCATGGGTATATCTTCTTATTTTTATATTATAGGAAATGAAGCAGCCAAAACAAAATACGTAAACACATATATAACACAGGATAGATGGCCTTACACCAAATAGAAAGAATTATAATGTAACGACAAAGGGACATAAATCAATTAGGTGAGAACTTAAGCGATGACAAACAACTTCGGCAAAGAACATAATATGGAAAGAAACAGAGAAAACTATGGTCACTATTAAACTAAGTAAACAAGATATTAATCGAATGTTGATAATTCATATTTATGGAATTGATACCCTGCATGTGATTTTCCTATAATCCTTTGAAACGCCGTTAGCATTTAGAGTTAACCGTATCACATAACTTAGTCATATCTGCAAACGATAATTAAACCATAGTTTTGTCAATAAACGTATAACTAACATAAGGTAAATCCAATATGAATGGACAGTACTTATTTCAGCCTTAAATGTCTTGCTTTGAAATACTATTATTCGTTTCGGCGATAAAAAAATATCGTTTCTATCAAGTAAATTAACCTCTGATCTTGTATAGCAGTAACGTTTCTCGTTTGGGAAATTAGTTCAAGGTTTACTTCATAAAAACTCAAAATCTACTTGAAAGAATTTTTATTGATATGCTGATAGTTAAATGACAACTAAGCATCGTTCTACCCGGAAAAGCGCTTTTAGTTCCCTTTAGGTCATATAGCTCTTCAAGTATTCCTACATCCTTGAATTTAAAATTTTCGGTTTTGAGCGTTCTTGATGAAGGTTTATCTAGGATAGCAAATCGGGAGCACCAAAGTTATAGTGTTATTTGCATTTTACAAAAAAGTAAAATAACAAAAATACCGAACTTTTAGGAAAATTCAAAACGGAAAGTCCCTAATCAAATGTCAAAATCAAAAGCTCAAACACATCAAACGAATGGATAACAACTGTCATACTCCTGACTTGGTACAGGCATTTTCTTATGTAAAAAATGTTGGATTAAACCTGGTTTTATAGCTAGCTAAACCTCTCACTTGTATGACAGTCGCATAACAATTCCATTATATTGACAATGTGTGAACAAAACAAGCAGACATAAAAGGTATAAATGTCAAAATTAGGAGTACATCAGTCAACATTGTGTTATAATCTTAAACTATAAAAACAAACAAACAAATAAGTAAACAAAGAAAAACAAAAAGGCATATAGACAAAGCACATTAGCAAAAACGAAAGACGAAAATACAAAAATTTACCATAGCACAATAATACAATGACGGAATGTATAAGTACCGAGCCACGTCAAATGGATATTACCAAAAATAGACTAAACAGTAAAAGACAAATAAAAAAAAACACTATAAAACGTAATTAAGATGATAAACAACGTCAGTACCTAGAATCTAAACTTCAAGACCATCGTGTATTATTTGTGAAGTTGATACGGAATATTTATCAACAAGGTCTTGGTATCTTCCGATGAACTTTTTTAGAAGACAACTTAAACAATAACCTTGAGTCGTTCTGAGCGTTGATTTTTAAGATTTTTCGAAGGAAGTCTCGAAACCCATGAGGGAATCTCCGCTTTTATCATGCTTACCGTTATCTGGACCTGCAGACGTGACTACAAATTCTTCAGACTGAATTGTAAAACAATTTCCATAGTCCTCCGTTTGTAACCATGTAAAATTTCTGTAAAATGTATATAATATTAGTATACGAATTTATTTCAGCAGAAACTTGTTAAAAAAAAACATACATTTTAAGCAAGTTTCATATAATGACGTTTTCTATATTTCAGATGACTTCTCATAAAATAGCTTGATATCATGTTGGTAAGACAGACAATAATAATGAGAAAATACTCATACAACTTAACTAATTTACAACTTAAAGGGTCTTTCTTAGTGTAGTGGTATATTTTTAGACGTGAAAACTACACCGTCCGATATTCTAATTCATCGGTTTTTTTCCCTGAATGTTGATTGTTTGACGTCCTTCTGATTAAGAAGTACCACGATTTTAATTGAGACAACTTATTTCTTGCTTTCGGTCAGTTTTTTTATTGAAAATTCAATAAGATACAGTCCAACAGAAACATTTGACCTACTTATTCGTTATTTATTTTCAACTGTAAATGGTACTTTACTTACGATTGATAGCATTGATATCCACCAAATGAACACCCAATCAACAAATTCTGTAACTGATGGCCCGCCTTTCGTCTAGTTGCCCTAAGAGAAAAATGTCCAGCATTTCAAGGTTTTTGTGATAGGTGAAGGTTATGTTTACAAAAAATACTATATTTCATACAGTAGTTGTGTTAGGGCTATTGTAGTTTATGATTGCTTCTGTTTATAAGTAACTCCTAACTCGAATCGTATGGACTCCTGACGACTGATATTCATATCTATTCAGTCAAGCAACTGATTGGCTTATACCCAATTTCTCCTTTTATTCATATTCATTCAGTCAAGCAACTCCTTGGCTACTACTCAATATCTCCTGTTTCAATATTTATCCATTCAAGCAACCCATTGGTTTATACCCAATATCTCCTTTTATTCATATATATTCAGTCGAGCAACTTATTGGCTTATACCCAATACCTTCTTTTATTCATATATATTCAGTCGAGCAACCCATTGGCTTATACCAAATATCTACTTTTATTCATATTAATTCAGTCGAGCAACTTATTGGCTTATACCTAATATCTTACTTTATTCATATATATTCAGTCGAGCAACTTATTGGCTTATACCCAATATCTTACTTTATTCATATATATTCAGTCGAGCAACTGATTGGCTTATACCCAATATCTCCTTTTATTCATATTAATTCAGTCGAGCAACTTATTGGCTTATACCCAATATCTCCTTTTATTCATATGTATTCAGTCGAGCAACTCATTGGCTTATACCCAATATCTTATTTTATTCACATTTATTCAGTCGAGCAATTCATTGACTTACACTCAATATCTCCTGTTATTCATATTTATTCAGTCGAGCAACTCATTGACTTATACCCAATATTTCCTTTTATTCATATTTATTCAGTCGAGCAACTTATTGGCGTTTACCCAATATCTCCTTTTATTCATATATTTTCAGTCGAGCAACTTATTGGCTTATACCCAATATCTTACTTTATTCATATATATTCAGTCGAGCAACTCATTGGCTTATACCCAATATCTCCTTTTATTCATATCAATTCAGTCGAGCATCTGATTGGCTTATACCCAATATCTCCTTTTATTCATATTAATTCAGTCGAGCAACTCATTGGCTTATACCCAATATCTTATTTTATTCATATCTATTCAGTCGAGTAACTCATTGGCTTATACCCAATATCTATTTTTATTCATATATATTCAGTCTAGCAACTAATTGGACAACCCAATATCTCCTTTTATTCACATATATTCAGTCTAGCAACTTATTGGACAACCCAATATCTCCTTTTATTCATATTTATTCAGTCGAGCAACTCATTTACTAATACCCAATATCTCCTTTTTTCATATATATTCAGTCGAGCAACTCATTGGCTTATACCCAATATCTTCTTTTATTCATATTTATTCAGTCGAGCAACTCATTGGCTTATACCCAATATCTCCTTTTATTCATATGTATTCAGTCGAGCAACCTATTGGCTTATACCCAATATCTTATTTTATTCATATTTATTCAGTCGAGCAACTCATTGACTTATACCCAATATTTCCTTTTATTTATATGTATCCAGTCGAGCAACTCATTGGCTTATACCCAATATCTCCTTCTATTCATATATATTCAGTCGAGCAACTTATTGGCTTATACCCAATATCTTACTTTATTCATATATATTCAGTCGAGCAACTCATTGGCTTATACCCAATATCTCCTTTTATTCATATCAATTCAGTCGAGCATCTGATTGGCTTATACCCAATATCTCCTTTTATTCATATTAATTCAGTCGAGCAACTTATTGGCTTATACCCAATATCTTATTTTATTCATATGTATTCAGTCGAGCAACTCATCGGCTTATACCCAATATCACCTTTTATTCATATATATTCAGTCTACCAACTAATTGGACAACCCAATATCTCCTTTTATTCACATATATTCAGTCTAGCAACTTATTGGACAACCCAATATCTCCTTTTATTCATATTTATTCAGTCGAGCAACTCATTTACTAATACCCAATATCTCCTTTTTTCATATATATTCAGTCGAGCAACTCATTGGCTTATACCCAATATCTTCTTTTATTCATATTTATTCAGTCGAGCAACTCATTGGCTTATACCCAATATCTCCTTTTATTCATATGTATTCAGTCGAGCAACCTATTGGCTTATACCCAATATCTTATTTTATTCATATTTATTCAGTCGAGCAACTCATTGACTTATACCCAATATTTCCTTTTATTTATATGTATCCAGTCGAGCAACTCATTGGCTTATACCCAATATCTCCTTCTATTCATATATATTCAGTCGAGCAACTTATTGGCTTATACCCAATATCTTACTTTATTCATATATATTCAGTCGAGCAACTCATTGACTTACACTCAATATCTCCTTTTATTCATATATATTCAGTCAAGCAACTAATTGGCTTTACCCAATATCTCCTTTTATTCATATTTATTCAGTCGAGCAACCTATTGGCTTATACCCAATATCTTACTTTATTCATATATATTCAGTCGAGCAACTCATTGACTTACACTCAATATCTCCTTTTATTCATATATATTCAGTCAAGCAACTAATTGGCTTTACCCAATATCTCCTTTTATTCATATTTATTCAGTCGAGCAACTCATTTACTAATACCCAATATCTCCTTTTTTCATATATATTCAGTCGAGCAACTCATTGGCTTATACCCAATATCTCCTTTTATTCATATTTATTCAGTCGAGCAACTCATTGTCTTATACCCAATATCTCCTTTTATTCATATGTATTCAGTCGAGCAACTCATTGGCTTATACCCAATATCTTAATTTATTCACATTTATTCAGTCGAGCAACTCATTTACTAATACCCAATATCTCCTTTTTTCATATATATTCAGTCGAGCAACTCATTGGCTTATACCCAATATCTCCTTTTATTCATATTTATTCAGTCGAGCAACTCATTGGCTTATACCCAATATCTCCTTTTATTCATATGTATTCAGTCGAGCAACTCATTGGCTTATACCCAATATCTTATTTTATTCACATTTATTCAGTCGAGCAACTCATTGACTTACACTCAATATCTCCTTTTATTCATATATATTCAGTCAAGCAACTAATTGGCTTTACCCAATATCTCCTTTTATTCATATTTATTCAGTCGAGCAACCTATTGGCTTATACCCAATATCTTATTTTATTCATATTTATTCAGTCGAGCAACTCATTGACTTATACCCAATATTTCCTTTTATTCATATTTATTCAGTCGAGCAACTTATTGGCGTATACCCAATATCTCCTTTTATTCATATATTTTCAGTCGAGCAACCCATTGGCTTATACCCAATATCTCCTTTTATTCATATTTATTCAGTCGACCAACTTATTTCATTTTACCCAATATCTCCTTTTATTCATATGTATTCAGTCGAACAACCCATTGGCTTATACCCAATATCTTATTTTATTGATATTTATTCAGTCAAGCAACCCATTGGCTTATACCTAATACCTCCTTTTATTCATATTTATTCAGTCAAGCAACTGATTGGCTTATACCCAATATCTCCTTTTATTTATATCAATTCAGTCGAGCAACTGATTGGCTAATACCCAATATCTCCTTTTATTCATATCGATTCAGTCGAGCAACTGATTAGCTTGTACCGAATATCTCCTTTTATTTATATTAATTCAGTCGAGCAACTCTATGGCTTATACCCAATATCTCCTTTTATTCAAATTTTTATTCAGTCGAGTAACTGATTGGCTTATACCCATTATCTCCTTTTATTCATAATCATTCAGCTAAGCAACTTATTGGCGTATACCCAATATCTCCTTTATTCATATTAATTCAGTCGAGCAACCCATTGGCTTATACCCAATATCTACTTTTATTCGTATATATTCAGTCGAGCAACTCATTGGCTTATACCCAATATCTCCTTTTATTCATATATATTCAGTCGAGCAACTCATTGGCTTATACCCAATATCTCCTTTTATTCATATATATTCAGTCGAGCAACTGATTGGCTTATACCCAATATCTTATTTTATTCATATTTATTCAGTCGAGCAACTCATTGACTTATACCCAAAATCTCCTTTTATTAATATTTATTCAGTCGAGCAACTTATTGGCGTATACCCTATATCTCCTTTTATTTATATATATTCAGTCGAGCAACCCATTGGCTTATACCAAATATCTCCTTTTATTCATATTTATTAAGTCGACCAACTTATTGGATTATACCCAAATTTTCTTTTTATTTATATGTATTCAGTCGAGCAACTCATTGGCTTATACCCAATATCTCCTTTTATTTATATTAATTCAGTCGAGCAACCCATTGGCTTATACCCAATATCTTATTTTATTGATATTTATTCAGTCAAGCAACCCATTGGCTTATACCCAATACCTCCTTTTATTCATATTTATTCAGTCAAGCAACTGATTGGCTTATACCCAATATCTCCTTTTATTCATATCAATTCAGTCGAGCAACTGATTGGCTTATACCCAATATCTCCTTTTATTCATATCGATTCAGTCGAGCAACTGATTAGCTTGTACCGAATATCTCCTTTTATTTATATTAATTCAGTCGAGCAACTCTATGGCTTATACCCAATATCTCCTTTTATTCAAATTTTTATTCAGTCGAGTAACTGATTGGCTTATATCCAATATCTCCTTTTATTCATAATCATTCAGCCAAGCAACTTATTGGCGTATACCACCTATCTCCTTTATTCATATTAATTCAGTCGAGCAACCCATTGGCTTATACCCAATATCTACTTTTATTCGTATATATTCAGTCGAGCAACTCATTGGCTTATACCCAATATCTCCTTTTATTCATATATATTCAGTCGAGCAACTCATTGGCTTATACCCAATATCTCCTTTTATTCATATATATTCAGTCGAGCAACTGATTGGCTTATACCCAATATCTTATTTTATTCATATTTATTCAGTCGAGCAACTCATTGACTTATACCCAAAATCTCCTTCTATTAATATTTATTCAGTCGAGCAACTTATTGGCGTATACCCTATATCTCCTTTTATTTATATATATTCAGTCGAGAAACCCATTGGCTTATACCAAATATCTCATTTTATTCATATTTATTTAGTCGACCAACTTATTGGATTATACCCAAATTTTCTTTTTATTTATATGTATTCAGTCGAGCAACTCATTGGCTTATTCCCAATATCTCCTTTTATTCATATTAATTCAGTCGAGCAACCCATTGGCTTATACCCAATATCTTATTTTATTGATATTTATTCAGTCAAGCAACTGATTGGCTTATACCCAATATCTCCTTTTATTCATATCAATTCAGTCGAGCAACTGATTGGCTTATACCCAATATCTCCTTTTAATCATATCAATTCAGTCGAGCAACTGATTAGCTTGTACCAAATATCTCCTTTTATTTATATTTATTCAGTCGAGCAACTCTATGACTTACACCCAACATCTCCTTCTATTCAGATTTTTATTCAGTCGAGTAACTGATTGGCTTGTACCCAATATCTCCTTTTATTCATAATCATTCAGCCGAGCAACTTATTGGCGTATACCCAATATCTCGTTTTATTCATATTAATTCAATCGAGCAACCCATTGGCTTATACCCAATATCTACTTTTATTCATATTAATTCAGTCGAGCAACTCATTGGCCTATACCCAATATCTTCTTTTATTCATATTTATTCAGTCGAGCAACTTATTGGCTTATACATGTACCCAATATCAGACATGGGGTCAATTACATGCCAAAGTAATTAATTACATTTCAATTACATTGATTTTGAAATGTAATTAATTACATTACAATTACATTACAATTACATTGCCAATGTAATTAATTACATTTCAATTACTTCTATCCAAAGACATGTAAGAGCTATATCATATAGAATAAAATCAGGAATATGACAACAGGCTAGATTAGAATGAACCTTATGTATACCTATATACCAGTAGGTTCACTTTTTAACAATGAAAACATTTGAACAAGATTAAAAAAAAAGTTTCAAAATTTCTAACGTCATTGTTACATTGCTGATTATTTGATTGCATTCCTTATTTTCATAGGAAAACAATTTATAAAGATTTACATTTATATATAAAGATCCAGATTAATATATCTTTTATTCTTAAGTATTTTATGAGTTTTTTCTTAAAATTTCAAGTTTTTACTAAAAATGTAATTTATATTTTAAAAGTTTTCTTATGTACCTCATGTGAAATTTGAAGTGATTTTAAAACTTCCATTCATTACAGAAGAGTAATGGTAGATTTTTTAAGACTTGTTTTATGATGAGCCAAATTTGTCAAGTATATTGAACTCCATTCTTGTATGTTTTGACTGTTGTACTTAAAATTTTGTAGAAAGTGTTTAAATGATATCCATCTGTACAGATTTTAACATTTAGATATGATGATTTAAAAAGATTGCCGTTGGCATTTTAATCAAGGGACAAATTTGTACTTAATACTGAGTTAAATGAAAGGAATAATCTGAGGCTAAGATTATTGTCAATTGTTAAAACAACATATTTAAAAATTGTGTCTAAATAAATTGGTATTGTTGTTAATTTTGAGATTTTTTATGTAAACATGTGAAAAATAAATGAACTAGATATCACTGAGATGGGAACCATCTCTGTGGGCCCCGCTGTGAATAATGTGTGGTAAAAATATTGTATCTTTATCATTTCACATGGGGTTGTCAACTGAAACCGAAGTTTATGACCTTGACCTTTGACCTAGGAAGTTGTACATAAATTATGACACACACTCTGGTGTTGGTTTATATACATATCAAGTATAAACTTTGAAATCATAACGGTTCTCAAGATATAGAGCGGACACGATCTTTACCATAGGACATGGGGTTGTCAACTAAAACCAAAGTTTTTGACCTTGACCTTTGACCTAGGAAGTTGTACATACATTATGACACACCCTCTGGTGTTGGTTAATATACATGTCAAGTATAAACTTTGAAACCATAACGGTTCTCTAGATATAGAGCGGACACATCGTCATGATAAATTATTAAAAAGTATTAAGAAAAATGAAAGTTGCAAGTGTATACTAAATGAAGGAAAAATAAAATTTACAAGTTGCATCAGAAAAGCTATTCTTTTTTTAAATGTCCATGGAATTATTTAAATGTAATTAAAAGTAATTGAAAAGTAATTAATAATTACATGGCAAAAAGGCAATGTAATTCATTACTTTCAATTACATGTAATTGAAAATATGCTCAATTACACTTTACATTGAATAACTTTGAAAATTGTAATTAATTACAACTAATTACAATTACATTTTTAATTACCCCAGGTCTGCCCAATATCTCCTTTTATTCATATTAATTCAGTCGAGCAACCCATTGGCTTATTCCCAATATCTCCCTTTATTCATATTTATTCAGTTGAGCAACTCATTTGATTATACCGAATATCTCCTTTTATTTATATGTATTCAGTCGAGCAACTCATTGGCTTATACCCGATATCTCCTTTTATTCATATCAATTTAGTCGAGCAACCCATTGGCTTTTACCCAATATCTTATTTTATTGATACTTATTCAGTCAAGCAACCCATTGGCTTAATATACCCAATATCTCCTTTTATTCATATTTATTCAGTCGAGCAACCAATTGTCTTATACCCAATATCTCCTTTTATTCATATCAATTCAGTCGAGCAACTGATTAGCTTGTACCAAATATCTCCTTTTATTCATAGTTATTCAGTAAAGCAACTGATAGGCCTATGCCCAATATCTCCTTTTATTCATATTCACTCAGTCAGTCGATTCGTATCATTTTACTGTCAAACGAATAGTTAATGCATGGTTTACGTGCTTATCTATCGAATTAAAAAAATGCAGCGGAGGTTATAAACAATCGAATAAATATGTATTTGGTCAAAAATGTCATTAGCCAATATATTACCTGGAATGTTGCATGTATAGAGCCTGAAATGTCTGTGTTATCTGGAAGGTATTGTCCTTCTTTTGACCGCCTTTGTCAGTAAAATCGTACATTCTGGACAGATTGTCGAAGTTAATATTATCGAATTCATCAACATATCTCTTCTTACGTTTCTTTCCAGTCTACAAATTCCCAAATACATTTGTGTAATGCAATTATTGTATGTTATAAAGTCACTACTGCTGCTAGTGGACTGCTAGACTAGTAGTACCCGATGGTATCATCGGCTGAGTAGTCAGTGCTTTGGAACTGACTGATTTATAACACACCTTTCTGAAATTCCCCGTTACAGATTATTTAGAAACTTCAGTTCCAACTATCTCAGGCAAAATTGAACTTAGGTTGATTTTAATTATTCTTTTATGTCCTGTTTGGTATTTATACATGTCTTTGGCTTTTCTTGTTTTTGGATTGAAACGTTTTTCATTAAAGTAATGTCTTGAAATGTGTTTCAAGTGCAATACATTTAGAGTTACTAAAAAGTACAAGAAAAACGCAAAATGTAAACTCGTCCTTATTGACCTTATATTACATAAAATGTTCCAAAGCCGACGAACCGTTGAATAACTAAGTATTGCATACATTTCAAAGGAAAAGCTTTGATCAGATCATTTTACCCCGTTGAAATGAAAAAAAAATATATTATAAATCTCAAACAACACCCTTCATATATTGTCTATCAGATATCAGTAGATGTGTTTTTGAATTTTGCAGTACAAATTTGCTTTAGAGATTCAACATTTGCTCATGTCACGAAAAACTGTAAAAAGTGCAAAACATGGTCCCCTTTTGAGATCTTGTCATCAATATTTTGATTTTGATTTTAGCCAAAGTTTGCTACCCCAAAAAGGTATTTTGCTAAAATATGTTTTAAACCAAGGTGTTTTAGTAGCCCAAATATCTTTTGTGAAAAGGTTAACGAACTGACAGTAAAATAGACGGCCACAAATAAAAAGCAATAAATAGAAAACAATACAATAGTAATAATTATTATAATAATTATACCGAGAATAATTTAACTTAATGCTAACAAAATTATAAACAAAACATCTGGAGAGAACTGAGAACAATGCACTAGCTAATATGATGAACTAAACTTACCCCAGGATTAACTCTGGAAGGATCTGTCTGGGTCACAAGAGATTGCAAAGCCTCCGACATGATATTTAGTTCACTTTTCTTTACGGCATTTACGTTACAAACTGTTACCGCTGGTAGAATTAAATGATTAAATCCTAGAGAAATGGAGACTTGAACATCAAACTGTAGAAATTGATCTATAAGAGAGTATAGGTGGAGTGTCATGCCAGTTATACCACCAAGAAGAAGAAAAATCCAAAATACTTTAGCGTACCATAATTTGGCGGCATTTATCCAAGGTAAACCTTGCATAGAGGTCTTTTCAGCAAATCTAACACATAATCTATTAAACGATTTCTGTTTTCCTTCAGAATCCAACGATTCTGTTTCTTCATTTTCCTACAAAATTTAAAAGAAATGTCATTTAATATTGAGGACAATTATATATATCTATGAATATTCTTATTATGTTACAAAGCTTTAAGCCCCATCACACTAGACCAACACCATGAAGATCCCACTACGATCTGTAAAAAATAAGATTGCGGTGAGATCGTGGTAATTATGGTCGGCTTGAATATTCAATATTTCATAGTTTTTACGCTCATACTACGACCTTGCTATGATCCTGATAAGATCATACTGAGATTCCGCTACGACGGTAACACGTTCTAGTTACGATCTTGCTACATCTTATAACCCCTTACCACGACTTACACGAGCTCTGTACGCTTCTACCAAGACATTACCGATCGCATTACGATCACTATACGAGTCTACTACGATCGAACCACGACTCCACTACGTTTTCTCTGCGCTCTTCGTCCCTATAAATATCTTGAATTTCCCATTGTACACACCAGGTCCCTTGAGAAAACATGCAGCCAAAGGTATCAAAGAGGTCGTGCAATTATCGTGGCTAGGACGTAGTAGTATTGTAGTATTGTAGTGTGGTCGTACTAAGGACGACAAGCGCGTAGTAGCAACGTGTTATTGTCTTCCTCGTCGTAGTATAATCGTATCAATATCGTAGTAGGAGAGTAATAAAGACGTAGTGAAATTGGGATAGTCGCAGTGAAATCGTAGTAAGGTCGAAGCGAAATATTTTTCCATTGGCTTCCCCGATTGCACCACGTTTCCAATACGATACATCTACGCCCAACCCGATCTTACTACGTCCTTACTTCGACTAGTTTGGCCACTCCACGATCTTGAAGACTTGGCACGTCTTACTACGACCTTACCACGACTACTATGATTTAACTACGACTTCCAATATTTTTCATAATTTCTGAGGACGTAACGGGATCGTGGTCCTAGTGTGATGGGGGTATTACATTCATTGTCCTGGTTAAGTTTACGATAAAGCCCGGCTACAAGCAACAACAAATGGCAGAGGAATGATTTTCTGTTATGCATCATAGTTAGTGAAGAAGATTCACTGTAAAATGATGCAAACGTCGACTTTTTTACGCATGAATGACTTTTGTCATATTTTCCATTACTTCCCAGATCTAACTACAAATCATAGAGGGATGGTCTATTTGCCAGTTTATGCATCATGTAAGACGAATATTCACACTAAATTTTGTGACCTTGACAATCAAGATCTAACTAAACACGAATGACAGATGAGTGATCTTTTATTGACGAAGGTTCAAACTAAAATTAGGCGACATAATAAATGCATAACTTTGGTTAAGTTTGGTGTTAAGGTCTGAATATAAGCAAAACCATATCATATGGGTTGATGTTTTGTCAGTTAATACATCATGTTAGTGCCGAAGGCCCACATGACAGTCTTTATGTTTAACGTATAATTGACTTTATGGAAGTTTTGTGTTAATGTTCCAGATCTAAGTAACTACAAATCGTAGATAAAGGATCTTTTATCAGCTGATGCATCACGTTCAGGGACGAAGAGTTACAATTTAATTAAGTGACATTCACCATTTTACCCATGCTATTAAGTCACCTTCAGCATTTTACCCATGAATTGATTTTTGGCGAGTTTGCGTTAACGTTCAGATATAAGGAACTAAATCTTAGAGGAACGAAATTTTATTAGTTGCTGCACCATGTTTAGTGACAACACGAGGCGGAAGGCACAAAAGGGAGAATCACAACTCATATGTCGAAGAAAGACAAACAAAATTTTGACAGATAAAGGGAGAAACAATGTACGAGTAATGTACCACACAATGGCCCCCATCGTGTTAATCCTGGTACATGTTGTAAGTGTAAATTCGTTTTTAAGTCTAATTTCAACGATGTCACGAACAATGAATAAAGGACGGAATAATGGCTATGATTATTGCAGGTACACACTAGAATTGTTTGAAAATTACCTTCATTTTATGAATAAGGGACTTCTCGAAGTTTACGTAGAGATCTAGATTCAAGCAACTACAAATCTTAGAGGAATGTCTAAAACGATTTTAGAATGTGTTAACCGACTCTACTCGATTTCTACATGTACACACAAGTTCATATCTTTTTAATATTTATACCATAATAGTTAAGAACAATTTTAGACGATGCATTTCTTTTCAAAAGTTTTTTTTATGAATGTTACCATACCGAATTTGTATGCAAATATTAAAAAAATCGTTGACTTAACACGTGTATTGCAACTTTACCTCAAGTACTCTTTCACTGACATAAATCACATAGTACGTGGCGCGAATTTTTATTGCATATTTTTTTACCAAAAAATGGTGCTGTTTCAAAAATAACTGGAAAGAAAGATGATGACAAGTGTAATATAAAACAAATTGATTTCTCTTTTTTTCTGCTTAAAATTCTACTTCTGCTGACGCATGAATGAATTCTATAATACTTTTTATCCTGCAATCAGCTAACTATTGTACAAATAACAGGTACACAAATAAATTTTTGCTTTAGTTGTGTCTCTTGTTACCCCGCTTCCATGTTGAGCAATCGGTAATGAGGATATTTCCTATTGCGTACCAGTTCATTTTGGGGTCCTCTTCGCGGTCCGCGTTTAAACTATGTCGATTTCTTTGAGAAATAAGAGAAAATGATTTAGATTTTTACAACTAAAGTTTCAAGTGTTGGGTGTAAATTTCAGGATAAAAACAATATATGTACATTGTCGGAAATATAAAATTTATTTGTACACGCTACGAAACAGGAGAAAAGCTCGGCGAGCCTCGCTTTTCGTCCTGTTTCTAAAGCTCATACAAATAAATTTTATATTTTCCGACAATGTACATATATTGTATATGTATGAATATCATTGTACATATAAACTAACATATTTTATAACAAATATACTTGACCATGTGAAATTGATTCCTGTATGAAATGTTTATTTAAAATTTACTCAATCACGGTGCGACCTTTTGTTGTAACAAAACCAATATTTGATTAAAATATGAAATAAAAAAACAATATTGTCCATATCTTGGCGAATATTTGGAAAGTAAGAACTCTACATAAGTTAAACTACAAATAAAGAACGGGATTTTATCCCTTTAATAATGACAGAATATCAATGTTTAAGTTCAAACATTATTTGTACACTTCATTAAACAGAACATCATTTACTTTATAAGAATAAAAACTAGAATAATGGTGAAATGTAACACTTCCAAAATATATCACCGCATAAAAAGAGTTCTGTTTTTTTTCAGTTTGTGGAAAATTTGCAGAATATGATAAATGGCTTCTAATATAAAAAAAGAAGATGTGGTATGATTGCCAATGAGACAACTCTTCACAATAGTACGGTGACAAGTAAGGTAAGATTTTTTAAAACAGTGGTCAACAGTCAAAAGAGGGGATTTTACAAAATCGCAATTTTTGACATTTGGACAATTTTTCGGTAGTCCCTCATGATAACTGAGAATTTTTTTTCTATGGAAGCATGCTCCGGGAATGCTTTGCGATTTCAGCTAGTCTTATTTGTGCCTGATTGCCAGAGATAATGTTGTAAACCCTCGCCTCCAACATGTATGAAAATGAAAAAAAAAATCTTTATCTACGGAAATTATCGACAAAAAATATCTATATTTAATATTTAGCTATGCAATAATATATGACAACATATAAAGATATTTTTGGGAAAGTATTGTTAAAATGCCATAAAGAACAGAGGAGAAATAAGTACCGTAGATTAACACCCGGGGCCATGTAAATAATGAAAAAAATAATGAAATTCATTACTGATTATTTAAACCCAAAAGAATGTTGGAACTATAAAAAATAGTCTTCATGCATAAAATTAATGTAAGCATGAACACTATAGTATATGAAGTTTTTTTTATGTTAATAGGTAAATCAGTACAAGAGCAATAGCATATTGAGAACTTGTGTCCCCCTTTTTTATAAAACAAGACAAACAATGACATATATAGCAGACTTAACTAAAACCGAATTCGAAAGCCTGATATATACGTGAACTACAAGAAACACGATTCACAGAGATATTACGCCACAAAAGAAGCTGTCTAGGTATATAATACACTAACACTACACATCAATATGCACGTCTTTTTGAAAAGGTAACGGACTACTAAGAAACCAACCGCGTTCGGTCCGAGAACACTGGCAGGTTTGTTTGTTTGGTTCGAGAGAGAGAGAGAGAGAGAGAGAGAGAGAGAGAGAGAGAGAGAGAGAGAGAGAGAGAGAGAGAGAGAGAGGGAGAGGGAGAGAGAGAGAGCTCCCCAACCACATCAAATCGGTCCGATAACACTGGCAGGTTTGTTTGGTTCTTTTGAGAGAGAGAGAGAGAGAGAGAGATTAATAGTTCAATCATCATCCTTATCGTGGCAATCTTCTAAACCAATCTGATGAATAAGTTGGTTTCTACAATCACCACTGCCCTGATAACAACAAATGCTGGTGCACGACAAATCCTGTATGTAGCATACACAAGACTTGCTACAAATAGTTTTTGCCTTCACATGTCAAACAAGGTCCTGTAAAAAGTCATAGTACATTGGATTCAAAATACTAGCATACTGAAACTATGGAGCTATTTCCAATATCCATATTCCAAAGGTGACCTAGGTGATGGTTTGGCGATATAAGCATTCATCCAGACGTACACTTAGAGTGAAACTCGAAGAATGTGCTGTCTGACTGATGTATCTGAATGAGGTAGTCTCACTAATTAAGCACCCTAAGAAAGCGTCGACTTCACTCTTGAGTTTTTTCAGATCATCATGTACTGATTGACCATTGCTTCTGGGGTCATATAAATCCGCGATGAATTGACTTTTCACTACAACAGATGTGTCAATATTAGAACCAGCTAGATTGACAAATTTTGATACATACAATGGTTTTGTTTCGACGCCTTGCTATTGTCTTTTTTGCCAATTCCGATTAAAGAAGACGTATCGCATCCTGTAAGAGCGTGAGCAGCTGGTAGTATGCCAGACATCAGTGGTCCAATAACTAACAAAAAAGTTGCATATGTCGTGAACAGGTAAAAAAAGTCTTGCGTCTTTGGTTGAAGAAACGCTTCCAGTCTGAAACTACAATTCATCATGTTTGAAATTTGAGGAAAAGACCTTATTAGAAATAAAACAATAAGTGTCTTGATTTTAGTATAATGCAACCCGTGGAATAACTTGTTTACCATCTGTTCATTAGTAAACAGAGGCGACAGAATAATTCTTATATCTGCCTCTTCAGTCACTTACAGATCCTGCACAAAATTGCTGCACAGTCTATAGATTTTGAAAAGATCACGCTAGGAATATTTCGTCGTGTTCTTGCAAATCAAAATCATTGTAGTGCGAGAGTTCATAGTCACTTACAAATCTTATCAACCCCTGTTTATTTTCAGGTGCACAAAGAAATATCTTACAATCCTTAATTGATCTGCATTCAATGACTTGGAGGACCTTAAGATCTACAACCATTTGAAATAAACCTTGTTGTCTCTTTGACGCATTCCCCGTTTCCATTCTCAATTTAACTCCTTATGCTATCTGCTGATGTTCCATATCATATCGACCAAACACGTCCACGACACAACCGAAGTTTTCAAAACAAACTAATAGGGTTTTAAAGGCGTCATTGGCCAAATCTCAATAACTGTTGTACCTTCTAACATAAAGACTTTGTACAATACCCATACCATCTCTGATCGGGGGTGTACTGGTTTTTCATACAAGGATATCAAACACTCGGCTAAAGGTATACATTTCCGTGCAGTATCACATCAGAATTCATTGTAATCATTATCCATATGAAAATAAATGTTATCTACTAACCAGGCAAAACATTTATCAGAGAGGTAGGAATAAATTGTAAAGCTGTGGAATATTAAATTTTGACGGAAATAGATAGAAATAATTTGAAATTTCGAACGATCGTAAACTGCTTTTCGCATTTTTTCCCGCATTATGAAGGATCTGGAAGAAAGGAACAATATGTAACTAGCAAACTATAAGACAACGAAAATGATTTTTATTCACAAACAGATCATCATGTAGACTTTCTATCAGTTTTTTGAAAGCAACATCATGATCCGACTGATTTGAAGTATCAGAAGCAAGTTATTTTTTTCATTTCATCCAGTAGTTAACAATGCCTGCTGAATGTTTCAGCGCCTTATCCTTGAAATTATCTATGGAGAGTAAATTCACCACTGGATAGCCTGCCTGGTAATTTGCGTCATTTAAAACATAATCGGCACGCTCAAATGACTCGAAATGCCTTAATTGTCTGATCAGGGATGTACTGGTTTTTCAGTCTACTGGTAATGCCATGGAGCGTGGTTTAAGTTATAGATATTTCATATCTTTTGGATAGTTTTGCGGTGTTTCGTAAATTATACCATAGCTTTTGTTGAAACCCCCGGCAATAACCTCACGAGACGAAGTCGAGTGAGGTTGCCGAGGGGTTTCAACAAAAAACTATGGTATAATTTACGAAACAACGCAAAACTATCCAAAAAATATGGAATATCTCTTTTAACCTATCGCATCTTTTGCTGTTTAAAATTGTATATTTCATATATTTTTGTTTGTTTACTTTAAAAATAGTTTTGATAAGAATCAGTTAAATAAGCCTTTTCGGGCTTTACACATAAAGCTCCGCCTACTTTCTAAAATAAGCACAGGCTTCTGAAACAGCGGGAAAATCAGTAAGACGAGATGTTTCGACAGAGATGGATGCACATTTACAATGGTGACGGATAACGTTACAGACGAACAAATGTTAAAGGAATTAGAAGTTCTGGATATGGACGCAAGAGACCACAGATTAAAAGTTGAACTGCAAAGGGTTAGTTTTTTTTATTTTATCAAAATGTTTGAATGTTTTAATTTTTTAATATTCATATATAATTCTGAGGAAAGTAATTTCACAAGAATCTTTTTGAGAGTTTGGATGAATCATTCTACATTTTAATTTGTACCTGAAGCCCAAGTCGTACATAAATTAAAACGGATTTCAAAATGTTCATAATTAAAATCACTTGTTTACTAGCAATAATTTACATAAAAAAGTAAGCTTCATTTAGAAAAAACCAGACGCTATCTTATTTTAACATTTCAACATTATTGTTATAACTTGAGCAACCTCGTTAAAGTCTAGATGTCAGCAATGTATAACAAATCGGGTGCGGGTCCAGGATTCTGAAAGGGGGATCTAGCAAGCCAACATTTGGAGTAATAAAATGAAAAAGTCTATGCATTTACCAACTATGAAGCTCCTTAAAAGGGGCTTGCTCCCTGCTCTCCCCCCAAAAAGCCGTCTCGGCAAATTCAAACCTATACATGTAGCTGTAAAGTGAAGCCTATGGAATACATTCCAAGTATAAATCTCAATAACCGAAAATCAACTTATATTTTCCAGTATAATATATACACATTTATATATTTTTTTTAACTTTATTTGTTTGTTTATTTGTTCTATGAGCGATTTTTTTTCATTTAAAAATATAGGACAACAGAGTTGGTGTACGTGGGTTCGATTCCCACCCTAGGCATTCATTTATATCGGCTGGTGCAAAGCGGGCAGTTTAGCTTAGTGGCCCCGCACTGACTCTGTTGTTCAAATGTCAAAAAATTCAGACAGTCAGGTCTTACTATCTTTCTTTTTCTCGAAGACCCTACACAACAAAACCATGGTATAATTGTGAAAATTATACCATAGATATCTATGGTATAAATTTCGGTTATTGAGATTTATACTCGGGTTGCATTCCCATAGGTTCCATTGCACAGCTATAGGTTAACGAAAGTTGATTCATCATCACACGCCTCGGTTTTCCCCTAATTCAAATGTATCAAAATGTATTCTTCTTGTACATGTAAAGGCTTTATAACACGATTTGTTCTTATTTAATGGAATTAGAAGTGCCCATAATTTTCCGGATTTATTCTAGTCTATTCGAAAAACCCAACAAGAATAAAAACACCTCAAAATTTATCAAACCTTAAGATCTGTACTTATTCAAACAACTAGACACAAACGTTGATAGAAATCTATATTCTTATTTATAAAAATTAAGAAAATGCATATTTAATTCATTGTGAAAAAAATACAGCAATTCAGCAATTCATAAGTCAGGGGGAAATAGGAAAAGGGAGCGTTACATGACTTATTGAGGTGAATATTCAAAAATAGTAAAACTGCTATATGTTGATTTGTATGTTCTATCAAACTTTGATATATAAAAACTTCTTAAGTATTGGTTTGATCACTATTTTATGTCAAAATCGAATACGGTTGATGTATGTAAGAAATTTAATATACTTTGACAGACGGTAAGATTGAAAAATGTCAAATGCAATTGAAATTCTTCAAATTCACTCATTGTGTATTTTCAAATGATATTTAATTTTGATATTTAATGAAAGCTGATATATTATTCTTTAATTTCATAGCAAATATTTGCTGATCTCTTCATTCAGGAATTAATTATAAGCGTTCCCGTGTTTGATAATGAAAAAGAAAATAACTGGAAAATCACGCTTTACAGCGATTTTACAAAAAAAAAACTGCACCGTGGGAAAACTCTACGATAGGGCTAAAACGATAGTATAATGTATACCCTTTTATCATGTGGATTTTCAGCTGTGAGGTATTTCGGTCCATTAAACTCTTAAAATAAGCGTCTTTTTCTCGATTTGTCTTTCCACTATAAACAACCAGCGGCAAACTGTTGATGCGCATATAAGTAAGAAATGAATGCAAACACTGTATTGTAAAGGGAAAATAAGCTGAGTCGGATCTTTCCGTGCTGGATCACAAAGTAACGGTCGCCAAATAAACATATCACCCTTCTCGGTCGTATTAGTTTCACTGCGAGCTAACTAGTCTTTGTTCTTATTCTTAAATTCTGTGACCTTGGCCAAATAAAGACAAATACAAATTTAGCAGATTAGAATAACAAGGAAACTCTTCAATAAAATTTTGATCCGATTTATCTATGTTCTGAATAATTCTGAACATCAGTTTTAGGGAAATGCTTGTGTCTCTATGAATCTTGATTTGAATGAAAAACGTTATAGACAAATCATTCAGGCTTTCATGATACTTTTGAATTTATTTTAAATGAAAAGAAGCGTAGATCGTCAAAATAAGGTAAAGACTTTTGACCGTTCCAGTTTTTTTTTACTGATATAAAGGCTATGTAATTTGGGGAACACATAGTTACATATTCCAATTCTCATCAGGTAACAGTCCTAGAAATTTGATAATGTATTACCCGTGTGTATCAGTTTTAATGTTTATTTCATTTTCTGATACTGAAAAATGAATGCATTGTTTTTCCTTTTAGACAATACACAGTACGTTAATCCAATCTAAAACTTAATATTATTAAATCCTAAATTGGCTTTGCAATTGACACAGATATTGTTTTGTTTTTGTTTTGATTGAATTGCTTGTCCTATATGCTTGATTTCACTCGGTGTCGTATGGTGTCAGAATACATTTTGTAAAATGTACATCTAAACATAACAAGTAGAAAACTGAATCTTTTTCGTGTGTCTTTTAAAATTTTAAAATTACATTATATATTGTGCACGAGTTATTCATTAAAAATGAATTTTATTAACAAAATTTCATCAAACTTTATTTGAATAACAATTTTTTTTTCAATTGCTCTTACAATAACCATAATTTTAATAACCAAGACCAACCTTTGTTTTTCTGGGGTGCAGAACATTTAAAAAAAAAATCTATCTGGCGATTGTTTTATGCCCAGTTTAGAAGGAGTTCCATATGGCATACCCACAGAATAAACTGTATTATGTCATTGTGTTTTTTCGTATGGTGGGGTGTCCTATGGAACATTTGCCTCCATTTAAACGCCGGACTAAGCGGCCTACCTATATTTTCGATCGAATCTTTTTTCGAAAACAAAGCGAGTTTGAAAATTATTATGAAAGTTTTCTTTATAAAAAGTTGTCCTTAATACATGGCTATACACGGAAATACATAATGTTGTTTAAAACTTTGTACTTCGACCTAAATTTTGGACATAAGTTTCTCGTAGTTCTAAAAGCAATGATTCAGAGTAAGACAATGTCCATTATATAAGCCAATTTTACAGTGGCAATCTGGCTATATACATGTACATTCTCTTGTCCAATATCAAACAATAACAGACATGAAACTGAGAAGTATTAATGAATTTAGTCCTCAAATGAACGGTTCCTTCCGCAATTCTATGAGCACTATTGTAGAGGTGATATGCAAAGAGGTA
Source organism: Mytilus californianus (assembly GCF_021869535.1). Classification (NCBI taxonomy): domain Eukaryota; kingdom Metazoa; phylum Mollusca; class Bivalvia; order Mytilida; family Mytilidae; genus Mytilus; species Mytilus californianus. The sequence goes on from NW_026262581.1 coordinate 6,058,578, forward strand.
GATAATGATGTGCGATCATTTACACATATTTTCCTTTATGTAACTGGTACCTTAACTCATTACTCTGGTGTATTTTCGTTCTTCGGTAATAGTGAAAAAAGCTTACCCGTAAATGGTCTCCATAGTCCACAGGGGGTTCTGTATTCTTGGTGTTCGTGAAATATTCCGATCCTATATAATAATCATCATCTCTGCTCTGATTTCTACTATCATGTCGCCCATACATTTTTTCAGATACTGGTTAACTGGTATGTCTGATCGAATATTTACTTTTTAAATCACCCAGTGGAGCGGTAACAATGTGTGTTCAGAAAATGTTTAAATTTGCGATTATCGTGACTTCATCACAATGAAGTGAAGTAAGCAGACAACTTATGATCTGTAGCTTTGAATTTGTCCTGAAGTCGTGATTAATAATTTGCGTCTGTTATTTAAATTCCTTTTTTAAAGGTTTAAAATAAAGTATGAGTGCTAATTTCTTTTTCTACTTCTTTTTATCAGGTATATAAATAGTTTACTATTTCATTACATTTATAAAACAGTATGTCTTCAAATCGTTTCATTATTTATTCTTCTGTTAAATTGTGATATTCGCTACGTTAAGTCCCGAAGAAACTTGAAAGATTCTCTGATTCTGATATCAGTTTTTTTATTGTTTCTTTAAGGGGATTTTAAGCATCTAATAAGCAATCATTGTTTCTGTTACCCTTGGCAAAAGTTTTTACTTAAAATTAGTATATTTCATAAGGAACAAGAAAGGCTAGAATTTTCATATCAAAACAAACGCGTTGTCTTTTTGCTTCACTATAAAAAAAAATGACAGAAAAACTCAAATCTAATGGCGAAAAGATTATGCATTTATGATTAATGACACTTTCAGAAATATAATTTTAACAATTTATAAATATATATATTATGAAATATAATAAGTAAAACACATAATCTCATTGATGCATAGCATTCACAACTTACAACAGCAAAACTGACAGATTTCTTTCAAAACAAAAGGGAAAAAAGGGGGGGGGGGGGCGGCATGGCGAAGAAACCTTAATAAAATAGATATCATACACATTCAAAATCTCTTAAATGCGCTTAAATGATAATTATATAATACTCTCTGAAATTATATATGTATGTGTATATTGTACAAAAGGTTTAAAATCTAATGAGACCTCCAAAGGTTGACCTGGTGAGTTTTATGAATAGGTAAATAATTAACTGATCAAAATGACCTTATAAAGCAACAGGAACAGACTTTTGAAAGGTATAAATTATAATTATAACATAAATACTTGTTTATTCAATTTTTTGTCTAGTTTGGTCTTTGTGTGTGTGCAGAATCAGTCAACGAAATGGTTCCTGCCGGTGGCCCCTCGTTTCGCTTTTCAATGTTGACATAGTTTCTGTAATAGTTATACACTGAGGTATAGGTGTGTCTGGATAAGAGGCTCCGGCCGTCGGGGTTTCTTATCCAGACACACCGTATCCCGAAGTGTATAACTAACTTACACCCGATGCTAAACCCTATATTTGTTTACATTGAATATTAAATGAAAAAGAAGGGATAGCACTTTTTTGACAATATCAAACCATGATTAATAAGAATTTTTTTCAAATGAAACCCCACTAGTAACCTTACTTTGACGGTCTTCATTCGAACTTTGACAAGTGAGTAGATTTGACAAATGTAAAAGTTGCCGTTTTGCATATTCCCGTTAAATCCATGTGCTAATATGGATCAGCAGGTCAAGGTTGGCCATATCGTGCATTCTTAATACAAAAAAAATACATCGTGCGCCTTGTATGCAGTTGTCAATATGGACGGGTATGAGACGGACGACATTTTGAGTCAGGCGTTGGATTTGGCAGAAGAGTCTAAAGATAACGCAATAGTTATAACCCATAAAGGTAATCATAAATTTATTTTACATGTAACTTACGGTTTTATAAAAAAAAAAGCCCCCCCCCCCCCCCCACCTCTTCTCAACATTAAAGAAACAAACATTCATTTCGAACATACTGAGGAATAGGTGTGTTTGGATTAGAAACTGGACGACCGGACACGCTTAACATACAAAAATACAGATTGCAAATGTAGGAACCCCCTGTTTTGGGGGCAATCCAAAAGGGGGGGGGGGGTTCCGAACGTTGGAATCCCCCTTTTTTACGATCAATTCTTTTGAATGGGGACATAAGCCTGGAACACCCCCCCCCCCCCCCCCCCCCCCTTATCCTGGGTTGGCACCCCCTTTTAAAAATGGCTGGATCCGCCCCTGGGTGCCATCATTATCTTCAACAATCTAAAAATTAATAAATTTATTTTTATGATTAAGACTTAGTCTAAATGTAAACTATATGTTTTAATATATAATTTACATAAAAGTTCCAGGAGTATTTAAATGATTTGCTTTATTCAAAATAGATGGTAAAGATTTTTTTTGCTATTGGCATTTCCTGAAATATGTTTTTTTTTTAATTTGTCTTGAAACAACTTGTAGTGAACACTTCGTAATGTCTTGTGTTCATGCTATTAAAAAAACCAATTCATATTGTTATGAATAACAATGGACTGTGTTTTCGGGATGTAGAAGCAGGGGTTTCCAGAAACCCCACTCGTCATACCCTGTGGTCAAAATCCATTGTTATTCGTTAAAATAGATCTATTCAATTTACACTTGTTTCAGAAATATAAACTGTGAATTAAGTATAACAATAGAACTGGGGTGTAATTATAATAACTGAAAATGCTTAGCTCATGCGTAACCACGTCTCCAGCTAAGGGTTAAATTGAAGGTCGCATGAATACGGATTCAAAAGAGGTTGAATTATTGACAAGCCAATAATACATCAGCTATGTTTTTGAGCTTATTTTGATAAAATTGAACCAAGTTTACTGCTAATAGCGAACTATTATTTCAAAATTCCGTTTTCATAAATGTTTGAAGCAAAAAAAAATTAAAAAATTTAATTTTTCGTCTATATCGTAAAAGTCGTTACAGTACGTCAGCAAAGCGGAATGTGGCTGTACATAATTTTAATTTGCATTTTCATTAATCCATAACGCTATATAATTGATTTTCATTGCTATACTTGTATAAATAACTATGTACTGGCTTCAATTTCGAGGCTGCACAAAACACCTTATAAATATAGATTTATTTCGTCTTCAAGCTATTATCCCACTACTATCTGTATATTCTACTCACTAGTACACTTGGTACAATCAAAAACTTATAAAACATTTTTCAAATAAGTTCTACGAAAATAGTGGAATTAATCACTTTTGGAGTGTCAAAAATTCGTTGGAAGTACTTGATAAATTGCATGCTCATATTGGTGATTTCGAATCTGTTCAGTTTTCATTTTTCTACGCTATATACTACTTTAACTCATAATCTCATTAAGAAAAATTCACATACCTAATTAAATGGGCATTTAAAAAGTCAGAATGTGAATATATACAGTCCGCCAAAAGTTAAGCACCACCTAAATGTAAATGTCAATATTTTTTTAACTACTTGTATTGCGAAAAAAAATATTTATGTTTGATGTCATAAATTGCCTATAGCATGCACTAAGAAAATTCATTACGACCACAAATATTAAACTCCGATATACCCGCCATGGAACCTTTTATTAAAGGTCATCTGCACTTTTACAAATACACTGTTTCGATGCCTTTAAATCATCTTCCTACTGTCCCGCGTACAGGTGAAATTTGACCTTCACCAGGTCACTGTGAAATATGGCAAGCGGTAAGCTATCTGTCACTGAACGTTGACAAAAGAGATGATTTCAGCTTCCCAATTGTGAACTTTCCATTTCTATGTAGCAACATTCCAGCAGCGCCTGCATACGGAGTATATATCTCCCAATTGATAATAATAATAATAATAATAATAATAATAATATCTTTATTTAGAGAGAGTAACTCATTTGGATTACACCAATTTTCAATAAGGCTCTCTTAATTCAATAATAATTACATTAAAGATAAACAATACATATTCAATAATAATGATAAATAAAGATGTAATACAATTCAAATACAATAAACAATTATTATATATGGCATTACAGTACAAATATCATGGTAATGTTAATAGTACATAGATTTGTAGTTATGTTTAAATTCTAATACTGTGTTTGATTTTTTAATTGAATCAGGAAGAGCATTCCATACTTTTGGTCCATTGTACGAGAAACTAGACTTATACAACTCTGTATTTGGTTTTGGAATTATAAAATTATCTGAGGACGAAAATCTCGTATTGTATTTTTGGTTTGCAGAAGCTGATACAATAAGACTGGACATATATTCTGGAGCTAAGCCATGTTTTGCCTTATACATTAGTAATGATTTATGATAATGTATTCTTTGAGTAATCGGCACAATGTTATATTCGTGAAATAATTCGCTTGAAGGTTTGGTGTAATCATGTTCGTCTAAAATTATTCTTGCTGCCCTCTTTTGCAGTTTTAGTAAACTATCTAATAGAAAGTTATTACAGTTTCCCCATATTGAACAACAATAATTTAAGTGAGGTAAAACGTAAGCGTTATAGAACATTTGTCTAGCTTTGTGATTTAAATATTTCTTTATCCTTTTTAGTAAAGCTAAAGAAGAGTTAACCCTTTTTATGATATAATCAATATGAGAAGACCAAGATAGAGATACATCAACAAAAATACCTAGAACCTTTTCACATGTACTTTCTTCAATTTGTTGTCCATTCATAGCAATATTAATGTTTTCATTTGAAGTAGCTGAAAGCTTCTGTTTAGAGCCAATACATATAGCCTTCGTTTTAGATACATTTACAGCCATTTTATTGTCATCACACCAGCTAAAAATATCTTGTAAAACCGTATTAAGTTTATGACTGATACAACTTTTGTTTTGTCCAATGACTGATATGGTGCTATCATCAGCAAATAAATTGGTGTTATGATTAGGATTAGACAAAGGAAGATCATTTATAAAAATTAAAAACAACATGAGGTACACCCGTTTTTTTGTTTTTGTAAGTCTGAAAATGTATTTGAAATAGATACCATCTGATATCTGTCAGCCAAATATGATGTAAACCATCGTAGCGAAGTATAAGCAAATTTGTATTTGTTTAATTTTTGAATAAGCAGTTCATGATTGAGAAGATCAAAGGCTTTTGCTAGATCTAGAAACACTGCCCCAACAAGATGGCCATCATCAATGGCTTTAAGCCATTTATCCAATAAAGCTGTTAACGCAGTTTGACAAGAATGGTTTGCGCGAAAGCCTGACTGCATTCTATACAATAAGTTGTATTTATTAAGATACTTTACTAAGTGTGTTTTCACATGTTTTTCGAGGATTTTAGAAATGAGTGGTAAAATTACAATTGGTCTGTAATTAAAAACGTCCTGTTTTGAACCTTTGTTCTTATAAACTGGTATGACTTTTGCCAGTTTAAATGAAGATGGAAAAATACATTTTTTAATACTTAAGTTAAAAATGTGACAAAGTGGTAGTGAAATAGCATGAGAAGACATCTTTAAAAACTTTGCACTTATGTTATCAAGACCTGTTGCTTTTGATTCATCTAGTGCTTTTAGTTGTAAACACACAAAATCATTACTCAAAAGTGGTATAGAAAAATACACATTATCTGGTACATGACCCGATATGAAATCATCAAGTTTGTTAAAAGAACTATTGTTGCTGTTTTGATTTATATTAAGATTATCTGTGATATTTGTGAAATAAGCATTAAATACATCAGCAACGCTTTTCGGTTCTAAAATTTCCTTTTTGTTACAATCTCTATGATTTTAATACTGGGATGATTGTCAGTTCCGCTGACAGTATGTAGGTGCTTCCATAATTTACTACTGTTGCCCTTTTTGTGTTCTATGATATTGGTATAATAATTTTGTTTAGAGTTTTCGATGAGATATTTGACTTTGTTTCTCCAGAGTCTATAACTATACATATCTTTTTTCTTATGATAAAAATCACGTTTTCTCATGCTATCTAGAATTTCATCATTCATCCACTCATTTTGATACAAACGTTTTACTCTCTTTTTAATGAGTGGAGCATGATGATTTAATACTTCAGTAAAAATATTTAAAAATGACAACAATGCTTCTTCGGGGTCATCAATTTCTAATACACTATCAAATGAACACTGTGATATGTGATTGATAAAATCATTTTCATTAAAATGTTTAGTAGATCTGAACGTAATATATTCATGAATTTTCTTTTTCGATTTTAACCCTCTTTTGTGAGAAATGCATACTGGATAATGGTCACTGATAGAATACTTTGGAACAGAAAAAAAATGAATATTATCTGGTTCATTACTATAAATATGGTCTACCAAAGTGGAAGATGTTTGTGGGAACTGAGACTAATTGAGACAAGTTAAAAATGTTTTTCAAATGGGACCATTTAGCTGGAATTTTTCTCAACGCCAAATCAATATTAAAGTCACCCAAAATAATTATTTCCTTATCTTCAATATCAACATTTGTTAACATAGATTCTAGTTTTGTAATCCACTCTGCATTACTATTTGTTGGTCTATATATATTACCAAGTAATATAGGTTTTTGATGAACAAAAATAATTTCGACCCAAATTGATTCTATATCATCCTTTTCCAAATCATATCGTCTAATTGTGGTTAACATGTTTTGATACGATATTCCCGGGCTTTTGTTTCCTATCATGATTTCCTTGATAGAGGATTGCTGCTCACAAGGAAGCTATTAAACCAAGAGTTCCAAATGGTGAAGTTGAAGTCATCCCTTCGTAAATTTTACGGACGCCATCACGAGTTGGTTGACCTTTATGGAATAACCGTTTCACAGATGATATCGGATATGTTCCTTATGTCGTAACTACAATATCCTCCCTTTTCACGAATGTGACTTACCGAATTAGACTATTTACCGGATTTGTAATAACATATGCAACACGACGGGTGCCACATGTGGAGCAGGATCTGCTTACCCTTCCGGAGCACCTGAGATCACCCCCAGTTTTGGTGGGGTTCGTGTTGCTTAGTCTTTGGTTTTCTTTGTTGTGTCATCTGTACTATTATTTGTCTGTTTGTCTTTTTATTTTTGGCCATGGCGTTGTCAGTTTGTTTTCGATCTATGAGTTTGACTGTCCCTCTGGTATCTTTTGTCCTTCTTTGACAAGCAATTGACATGTCAAATGCCGGTAGGAGCACTAGGAGCATTGGTAACCATTTCAATGTTAATCGCACCGTCATTGTCAGATTTTTACAACGTCATATTGACACAGTAACTGTAAATGATAGACCAAGGTCCGGAAGACCCAGTTTAACTACCTATCGTGATGACAGACTACTTATTGGTTGTGCTAAAGCCAACCCATTTACTCCTACCCCATAGCTTAGACACCACTGGCCTCCAGGTGGTCGTGTTAGTGTTCGAACATTGGTCCGTCGACTTCATAGAGGCTACCTAAGAGCACGTCGTGTTGTCAAAAGACGTGCCCTAACAGCCAGGCACCGTATAATCAGGTTTCAAAGGACTAATGACCATCGACGATGGAACATAAGAACCTGGCAAAATATTCATTGGTCAGATGAGAGTTGGTTTCTGTTACGACCAATAGTCGGCAGAATACGAGTTTGGCGGTTAAATAAAACTGCCTATCACCAAAACAACAATTGCCCAACGACAGCAATCGTTGATGGTGGTGTTACAGTATGGGGTTTCTTCTCATACTGTTGTAAGCTGGGTATGCATATTTTGCAGGGTAACATGAACAGACAGACATACAGGGATTTGGTGCTTAGAAACATTGTAGTCCCTCATTTTGAGAATCCCCAACTTGCGTCAAGACCCTCGTACATGGACGACAACGCTAGACCACACAGGGCAAGGATTGTAACCGATTACAAAGATCAAGAAGCCATTGACACTATCTTTTGGCCTTCCATATCTCCAGACCTGAACCCTATCGAACATGTCTGGGATGCCATTGGCATAAATCTCAATCGCAGAGATCCACCTTTGCAAAATCTTTGCGATTTAAGAGGGGTAATTGTTGATTAATGGAATAAATTTGCTCAACTAAGTTCAGAAGGCTTGTACAGAGTATGAGACGCCGTGTTATGGAACTGTACTTGAAGAGAGGTGGTTACACATCCTATTGACTTAAATATTGACAGTAAATTTGCCAAACATATCAAAGATTATTTGTAGAGACTTTTAATGATTTTAGGTGATTAATTGTTGTAAAAAAATAAAATAAAGTAAAACTTAAATTCCGTTTCTGATTTGTGTAATCTTCACTATTTCTATGAACGCAAAATTCAAATGCATAGAACCTGCATCAGTGACCAAACTTAAGTTTATGGTTTGTTTATGGCATATGTAAGTAAAATTGCTACATGAATATTTTCTCTTTTTCAAGGATTAACTGTTTTTTTTTAAATGGAAAAAAATTCGATGCAACAAAGATAGGTGGTGCTTAACTTTTGGCCGACTGTATATATGTTCAAACTCTTTCAGGTCATTTTTTAGTAACGACAAACGAAAAAACTATATCAATTAAACCTGCTTTGATATGATAACTGCACTTTTATTTCTACAAGATAACATTTTTGTTTGCTATGGAGATTCCGTACTTCGCGAAGTTATCGGAATTCCAATGGGGACTAACTGTGCACCACTTATTGCGGACCAGTATTGTTACGAATCCCAATTTATGTCTAAATTCAACAAAGACCCTTTGAAACAACATCTGATACAAAAATTCAATAACACTTTTAGATATTTAGATGATATTTTAGCTCTCAATAATCACGACTTCAGTGTGTACACTAAAGAGATTTACCCTGTTGAACTCACCTCAAATCAAGCTAATACTAACAATGAACACTGCCCTTTTCTTGGGTCTTGATATCAATATCTCTAAAGGGAAGCTTAATACTAAAATTTACGATAAAAGAGATGAGTTTTCATTTCCTATTGTTTATTTTCCGTTTTTAGAATGGTGATGTTCCCTTGTGTTTATATATATTAACTTGTTCGATTTGCTCGTGTATGTAACAACGTATTTGATTTTATCGAAAGAAATCTCTGTTTTACTGAAAAAATTTTAACCCAGGGATTTCGATATCACAACCTTGTTAAAACTTTTCCTAAATTTTATCATCGGTACAATGACATCATTCGTAAATATAAATCAACGTGCAGACATTTTATACAGTCTCCAAGAGTATCATCAGCCCAGTAGTCAGTACTTCGGTACTGACATGATTTATAACAAACCTTTCTAAAATTGTCCGTTAATAAATTTCGAAATTATTAGAAACTAAGGTTTCAACTCCCTCAGGCAAAGTTGATCTTAGATGGATTTGGATAATTTTTTATGCCCTTTTTTGGTAATATAGCTCTTCAACTGTTTCGGTTCGTGTACATCCTTGGCTTTCAAATATTCGGCTTTGAGCGTTCCCGATGAAGGTAAATTCAGAAAAGCGCTTCGGACGCATAAAATTTATAACGGAGCTGGCATGTCAGTAACTGCTAGTAGTCAATTTGTTAATTTATGTTGATCATTGTCATTTTGCTTAGCTTCTTCCGTTACCTAATCTAAAGTCGGACTCTGACTTCTTTTAAACTGAGTTTTGCTGTTTGTTTAATCCACATTGGCTAGAGGTATAGGGGGAGGGTTGAGATCTCACAAAACATGTTTAACCCCGCCGCATTTTTGTGCCTGTCCAAAGTCAAGAACCTCTAGTCTTTGTAATTCATGTGTTTTTTTTTAATTTATCTTGGTTAATTTGTATGTTTCGGAGTTTAGTGTGGCGTCCATTTCGCTCAACTAGTATACATAATTGTTTAGGGGCCAGCTGAAGCCATCCTCCGGGTTAGGGATTTTCTCGCTGCTTTGAAGACCCGCTGGTGGCCTTGGGCTGCTTTCTGCTCTTTGGTCGGGTTGTTAGATCAAAGGCTTTGTAAGAAATGTATCCTTAATTTGGTTGAAGATGAACAACATTTTGTTACTAGTTGTCCAGCATACAAGGTGATAGGGAGATATTTTTCAAAGAGATAAACAGTATCTGTCCTAATTTTTCAAATCTCTCAAATGAAGCAAAATTTGTTTGGTTATTTACTAATGATTTGCCTGGAATTAAATGCACATGATTTATATAAAATGAAGAAATATATGTAGCTCTATCAAGATAACATCTATATGAACTTTATAGTGTTTTTGTTACAAATCACAATGTATTGTTTTGTGTGTATACATGTCATACATGTCATGCTGTCCATCAAGGGCCCTTGATTGGAATAATAAATATTCTTATTCTTCGTAATTGTGATATAATAATAGAAATTATGTTATGCAACAGTCTTTTTCATATTATTAGAATTTCCTTTGACACAAAAGAAAGGAAGAAAGCAGCAGGTCATAGGTGTTTGGTGTATAATACGTTTATAATGTTGTTATGCGAACAATTTTTATCTAATATTAAGTGTGAGCTTTTTCATCACTTTGCTTCCGTCTGTCGTCCGTTGTCTGTCATGTGTAGTCTGGCGTCCGGCGTTAAATGAATCATTAATTTACGACATATGTTATAGATAGACAAAGCAGGAGGTCTGTCCTCATGTAAATCTGGTTTAACTCAACAATATTTTGGTCTGTACCAAGTTCTGGACAATGCGTTGTTAGTTATTTGTTTGTCTTTGTTTGTACGTCTGTTATTTGGGAGGAGTCTGATAGTTTAACGATCTCATTGCAAGTTTCTTTATACCATTCTATGTAAATGTATTGATAAAATAGTTTACAAGATTTACAGTTTAAGAATATCTAAGATTCATAAGCATACAAAACTATAGTATGTGTTGGATTATATTTGAAGATTCCTTTGCAGAATGGCTGTAAAAGAATCAATGTTTTCTTTCTATATTTTAATTTTTCAAAATCTAATTACATTCTACTGAAACGATGCGTATTGATTTATATTCCATTAGGTAAGTGACAGGTAAAAGACCGCCATTGTACATATCGAAATGCAGTTTGCATTAAAATAATGTTTCTAATTCAAAATAATTACATTTATATAATGTCAAGTATAATTGTGGTTGTCGACCTCTATTAAATGCAAACTTTCTATTCTACAAGTAAATAAAACATATCCAGGGTATGCGACAGTCAATTAAAAGGACACCCCTAAAACACAATTACTAAAAATACACGTCTGGAGAGCAATAATCACGTGTGCGGTCTTCAACAGTTTAATAAACCAGTGTCTTAACATGTTAATCTCAAAATAATCTACGTTGTATAAATATGAAATTAGAAAAAGATGTAATAACTAGTTCTCTATTGCAGGTGTCGTCCTGAACATGCATGAAGTACTTGCCACTGGACGTTAAGCAAGCAACAATCAATTAATGTTATTGTACACATAAACTCAGGAATATATTTCATATTTAATAATTGCAATATCCTTTACGGTATGAAATAAAGAGATAAGACAACTATCCACCAGAGACTAAATGGGTAGATGTTGGCAACTATAGGTCACCGTGCGGCCTTCAGCAAAGAGCAAAACCCGTACCGCATAGTCAGCTATACAAGGCCCCGAAATGACAAATGTTAAACAATTCAAACAAGAAAACTAACAGTCTGATTTATGTAAAAAAACAAGCAGTGAACGAAATACAAATATGATATACAGCAACAAACGACAACCACTGAATTACAGGCTCCTGACTTGGGACAGGCACACACAGAATGTGGCTGGGTTGAACATGTTAGCAAGCGCCCAACCCTCCCTATAACTAGTTGTCGACCTCTATTTAATGCAAACTTTCTATTCTACAAGTAAATAAAACATGCAGTGTATGCGACAGTCAATTAAAAGGACACCCTAAAACACAATTACTAGAAACACACGTCTAAGAGAGCAATAACCACGTGTGCTGTCTGAACATGCATGAAATACTTGCCTCTGGTCGTTAAGCAAGCAACAATCAATTAATGTTATTGTACACATAAACACAGAAGTATATTTCCTATTTAATAATTACAATATTCTTTACGGTTTGATATAAGGAGATAAGACAATTATCCCCCAAAACTAAATGGGTAGATGTTAGCAACTATAGGTAACCGTGCGGCCTTCAACAATGAGCAAAACCCATACCGCATAGCAAGCTATAAAAGGCCCAGATATGGCAAAATGTACAATAATTCAAACGAGAAAAGCAATGGCCTGATTTAAGTACAAAACAAAAAACGAAAAACAAATACACTAACGGAGCCCTTAATTAGTTCAGTGATTTGCCCATGAACTTTGCATGCTTCCCCTTTTGACATATTTTTTTTTCCTTTCTAATTAATTGAATCTGGATTGCTCTAGTTAATGAATTAAAATGTTGTATGTAGTCTTATTGAAGCGGCCTTAATAAAGAGATGATAAAACTGAAATCTACTATATCATGGTTTTGCACTCACTTCATAATATATAACTGATAAATAAAAATACAAAAATACATAGCGAAAAAAGAAGGTGATGAGATACAAAGGCAATCAACAAGTATAAGTCGCAGAAGAACAGACGTCATCGTGGCCAAAGGAAATCGAACAAAAATACAAACAACAGACAACAGAATTTTATTAGGACGAGTAAATAGTCTCATAATAATTTAATTCTTTAAAACATTTACTTTAAATATACCTTCGTGTACCATGTTGGCTAGTATATAACGATTATGAATTTAATCTGTATGTCACAGCGGGAAAATGGACAAAATTTGATTTTGAAACTTTTCGGACATTATATAAAAGAATTTATTAAAATCGTTATTTTTCTTGCATATTCAATATTTCTGAGGGATTTTGTTATTTTTTATTGTGAAAGGTTTAAGTCAAGTTTGGAAGATTAAACTAATCTAATTTCATGTTTCAATTTGTTTTTTAATTAGCGACATTTTACTTCAATTTATCTATTATTCGTATATGTTTAATTCCAGAAGTAAGTCGGTATGTTCTGTTAATTATTATCTATGTGCTAATTTTTCTGTAATCTGTTAATTGTATTTGTCACTCATTTAGAGAAATATTTTTCAAGTCTATTCAAGTAATTTTTGTTTTGTTATATAAACTGTTTTATCATTTCGATATGGCAGAATGGATTTAGTACAACTCTGTACAATTGTATTCCATGTTGAACTATTATTAAATTATTATATATATCGCGGAAACCAGAGTCGTCATTTGTTGCGAGAGTTAGTCCCCCGAGTCAAACTCGTCGTATTGTTTATTGCATGTGTGTGTATGTGTGGTTGGAGGCCAACACACACCACCCAGTCACAAGATACACCCAATATCTATTTGTGACATGTATATCGAGAACACAGAACGAAATTGCCAATAGTATTTTTGTATGTGTAACTTCCCAAACCGGTCATGATTTTAACGTCCAGTAAAGATTCCTTATTTAATAATTTATATTGCTTAACAAGGAGGAACGTTGTTTTTTTTTTTCTTTCGTAAAAGTAAAATATGAGAGAGGAGAAACGTTACGGTCATTACAAATATATCTAAAGTGACCTGCACGCTAAGCAATGAATACGCAGATGCATTAATACAATTGGTTAAAACATATTTGATAGCGGATATGTACCAGAAAGTTGGCTAGTTGGCTAGTTGGTAATGTTATACCACTTTTCAAAAATAAAGGAGATAGAAATAATCATAAAAATTTCGGCCTCAATCCATTGTTAGCTGTTTGAGTAAACTGTTTACCGACTGTTTTAACCGAACGTTTGAACAAATACTCTGACGATTTCCTGATTTTACATGAAACACAATGTGGCTTTAGGCAAGTTTATAGAACTGTGGATAATTCATTTATATTTCATTCTCTGTTTGAACTTCTGAAGAGAAGAAAGAAAAATTTTACTGTCCATTCATATATAGTAGATTTGCAAAAGGCTTTTGACACAATTTGGAGGGATTGGCTTTGGCATAAGTTACTGTTAAACAATATAAATGGGAAAATGTTAGAATTAATACAAAATATGTAAAAATATATAATCAAATATTATGTTTAACAACAGCAAGTCTGATGATTTTCCGTGTAATAATGGGGTAAGCAAGGGGAAAACATGTTATTTGTTTGCAGTATTTTTAAACGATTTGGATTTTTTTTTTACAGACAAATAACTGAAAAGGCCTTTTCACAGTTACAGAAGAAATAGAACATGAACTTGATGTATTTCTCTATATCTTTTTTATTGGTATATGCAGATGATACTGTTTTGATGTGCGAAACACCACAAGATCTTCAAAGACAGTTTTATATTTTTCATGAATACTGTAAAAACTGGAAATTTAAAAGTTTATGCATCCAAAACCAAAATATTATATTTTCATGTTGAAGATTACCAGATAATTCACACATTATTTTAGACAATCATGAGATAGGAATCGTTCAAGAATTTAGCCAGTTGGGTATTTTATTGACAAAACCAGAAAATTATAGGCATTTAAATCACGGGTTAAAAAAGGGACAATAGTGATGTAAGAGATACTTAAAAGGTGAATATTTCTGATAGAGTAGTAAAACCTGTTCTGTTATATGGATAAGAAATATAGGGATTCAAAAACTGTGATATTATTGAAAAGGCTCATCTAAAAAATTTTAAGTTACTCCTGAATCTAAAATCTATTACTCCCAACTGTATGATATACGATGAGACAGGACGTTTTCCACTTAATATTAAATGTAAAATTATAGATGATATTCTACTGGTCGAAATTAATTATGGGAAAACAGTCAAAGTATTTTTGTATTTTATATAGACTACTGTGCCACTTGTATTGTACCAAAAATATAGATTTGAAATGGTTATGATTTGTTAAACGCAAATTTGATGAATACGGATTTTCTTATAACTGAAACACAGTGTACTTTTTAAATGATATATGGTAGAAATATAATATCGAAGCAAGATTGTGTGATTAATTCAAACAAACATGGCTTGAGACTATACAAAACTTTTCGAAAGGCTTGAATTGCCGTATTCTTAAGAATAAATTTTGTTTTGAAGAATATTTTAATATTTAAGTCGAAAAATATTTTTTGACGTTATTTGAATAAAGACTATGTAACCATTAACTTCCAATCGAACTTGGAAGATGGTTCAATATAGAAAGGGAAAATAGAAAATGTAATTTATGTAATCTAGACATTGGGAATGAATTTCATTTTGTTATAATTTGTTCAGATATTATAGAACAGAGAAATACATGTATAAAACAACATGTAAATAGAAGGCCAAATAATATATTTTTAACTGAAATTATGTCATCTTAGACTACAAATAGGACATAAATTTATGTAAGTTTATAAGAATTATATACAAGGTAGTGTGTCCTCCTGAGTAAATTGTTTTTTGTTTTTGTTTTTGTTGTTGTTGTATATATGTCTACTCTGTACCTATGTTTATGGTGATGAGAATATAGATTATATATATTATTTCCAATCAAGTATAAAAAATTGCACTCGACTTTACCAGTCACTATAAGAATTAGAATGTTGATAATGTTTGTATTCTTGTATCGTTTTGAACTGATCGTTTAGATTTCTGTGCGTATTTATCAGATTGGTTCTTATTAGACATAGGCTGTCCACATTTATCAACCCCGAAAGCACAACATTCTAATATTAACTGAATAAGTTTTAAAATACTGATAATAGATAAACCAATCCATAAACCCACAGCACCACCGACATCTGAGGCAAACTGCTGACCCTACAATAAAGGAATAAAAAAAATACTAAACTATTTCCTAAACTGTCTGTTAGTGTATTTTTTTTTTTTTTTTTCATTTTTTTTTATTTATTTATTCAGTGTCAACACTGAGGTTGAGAGTTCAAATCCCGCACGTGTTGGGTGCGTTCGACTCCAATCGTAATTGACCTGGATTTTGGCGATGGTTCTCTCCGGCTTACTCCACCAATAAAATCTGACCGCCACGAAATAGCACAATAGTTAAACACTAATCAATTAATCAATCAATTTATTTGTTTTAACATCAGACACTTTCTATGAAATAACAAATACGAGACTAGAAGACAATTACTGAAGACCGAAAACAGTATGAATTTCGATTTCACTTGTTATTTGAAAAAATGAAGTTTCCATGTGAATTTTATTTAGTCATTTAGAGAAACATTCGACATCGCAAATAAAAAGGAATGTTTCCGACCTCATTTAGTCAATTGGCACAAAATTATTCATAAAGTCGATGTTGTATGACACCCCATATAATAGCCAACATTTCCAGAAACATTTAAAAGATTAACAATAAGTACGTATTAGTTTATTACCTCTATATCTGGTGTCTCTCTGAGAAGTTCATAATTCAAGTCTTCAAAATATACTTTAATCCTAACAAACCTCTGCCTACAAAAATGTAAATTAATATACGTAAACCCGTTAAGATTTACTACATATTTTAACGCATCTGTTACAATGAATATTAAGGTAAATTTACCGACGACAGAAGAAACATAGTTATGAGTACAAACCAAACTCCCCGGCAGTTACAGCTCCGATCCACATACTATTCTACACTGATGGAGTAAAGGAAAATAGTTCCGAAAACGGAAACGATCACTGTACGGAGTTTGAGTACACACATGAGTAATAATAATTGGAATGACATGATATCCAAACGAGTACGATACAAGAGGCGGATGATACTAAAGGAATATTCAATCTCAAAGACGAAAACAAACTGACATGACAAAATCATTTCTTGTAACTAGGAAATAAATTTTTTTTTTGTCCAAATCAATTTTGGACATTGAATTTGGCGAGTACAAAGAGACGAACGTTGAAGGGAAACAGTCGGAATCGTATGTGCTTCAAAAGAATTAAGACAAATTAATTTTTGTTTTTCATTTGACGTATAGTAAAACGTGACTTGGTTAAGGAATTAGAGATGCACATACACAATACGACAGAATTATAAACAAATTTGGGCGGTATTAGCAGCTGCTAAATATTAAATAATGTCTTAAATACCTCTATCGATTGATTTTACAAGGGTTTTCGATTTCCCAACACTTATTACGAGTAAAAAAAAACAAGTCCGTATCATTGCTATTATACTTTCTGCTAATGAGATATACAATTTTCGGGAAATCTTATGCTCCCTTATGATGGCTAGGAAAAATCCCGAAAATAAGAAATCTAGAACAGCATTTATCATTACTGCACATATTATGCTTAATATAGAAAATAGATTAAAACATTTTGGATTCACTAGTTCTATATTTGTCTACTTATTGATTGTGGATTGATTCTACTGTAATTATGACTTTGTCCTCTATAAAAGTGATCCTACTGTAATAATGACTTTTCCTCTATAAAAGTGATCCTACTGTAATAATGACTTTGTCCTCTATAAAAGTGATCCTACTGTAATAATGACTTTTCCTCTATAAAAGTGATTCCATTGTAATAATGACTTTGTCCTCTATAAAAGTGATTCTACTGTAATAATGACTTTGTCCTCTATAAAAGTGATTCTATTGTAATAATTACTTCGTCCTCTATAAAAGTGATTCTACTGTAATAATGACTTTGTCCTCTATAAAAGTGATTCTATTGTAATTATGACTTCGTCCTCTATAAAAGTGATTCTACTGTAATAATGACTTTGTCCTCTATAAAAGTGATTCTATTGTAATAATGACTTCGTCCTCTATAAAGGTGATTCTACTGTAATAATGACTTCGTCCTCTATAAAGGTGATTCTACTGTAATAATGACTTCGTCCTCTATAAAGGTGATTCTACTGTAATAATGGCTTCGTCCTCTTTAAAGGTTCCTCGACATTAATGCGAAAGGACAGACCTACGCAACTGTTAAATGTGCAGTTTACACAGGCTTTGGCTGTACTTTTTTTTCATTTTTGGTTTATAAGCTCTTCATTTTTTTAATAAGTTTTGAATTTTCAATATTTTGGCCTCGAGCATCACTCAAGTGACATCTATTGTCGAAATGCGCTCATCTGGTGCAGACAAAAAAATTGGTACCGTTAGTGTAATTATCAGGTATATTATTTATTGTTTCATAAACCACTTACAGGATCATATTCAAACAGATAATCTCTGATTTAATGACCAATAAGCAACATAATAAGATTTAGGTGAAGATGACCACGTCTAAAGATTCGAAGTTTTAATGAATGACAATTACATCATTACTGCTACATACTGTCTTCACTATTGTGTGAATTAACAGAAATATGGTGTAGCAAAGAACAGGAGTAATCATGGTGTAACAAAGTACAGACCTGTGTAATTATGGTGTAACAAAGTACAGGTGTAATCATGTAGTAACTGAGTACAGGTGTAATTATGGTGTAACAAAGTACAGATGTAATCATGGTGTAACAAAGTACAGGTGTAATTATGGTGTAACAAAGTACAGGTGTAATCATGGTGTAACAATGTACAGATGTAATTATGGTGTAACAAAGTAGAGGTGTAATTATGGTGTAACAAAGTACAGATGTAATCATGGTGTAACAAAGTACAGGTGTAATTATGGTGTAACAAAATACAGGTGTGATTATGGTGATACAAAGTACAGGTGTAATCATTTTCAGAATAAAAATAATATGCCTTACCCCAAAGAACGAGGATCGTTGATTAAACCTGTAACTATTGTGCAAACTCTTTTTGAGAGTTTTGCGCATACGCCTCGCATTAAAACACTCTGGAAAAAACGACATGTTTGAAATTCAAATCTTAATTTGTATAATGAGAAACAAACCCGTATCCCTCTTTGACTGTTAAAATTTCTTATTCTATTTAACTGCTTTAACAGAAACTGATGACACATCGAAATAATTTAAAATTTAAAATAGAGCACTGGTTACCCGAACTTTGGATAAACGAAACCAGGTACTTCATATCTGAGAAACAAGCTATATATGCCCTCAATTTTACATTTTTGTATCATTCAAAATTATCAGTCAAAATGTGTTCTACAACATCATCAGTTCTTCTCCTTTCATTTGATACCTACATTAACAAAATATATTCTACATAGTTTGATATTTACACTTTTACGTAGGAACTATTTTGTTTTAAATGTGTACTACTTTCCATTATGTTCTTTTTGACCGGGCCCGATTTGGTGGTGTTAAATCTTACAAAGTATATCTGAATTATTTTGCAAAGACTTCAGCTCAAACCGGTGCTAGGGGCCGTCTTAAACTTGCAGTGAGGTGAGGTTTTTTTTTGCTCCGTGTTGAAGGCCTCATTGTGACTTTGAGATGAAGAAAAGCAATAAAAGCGCTGTTCCTTTGCTTTTTGTGTGTTTTTTGCTGTGCATGTACTGATTTTGTGTCATGGATGGATACCCCATATCCTTTGTTTGATCTATAATTATTCGTTCAAGGATGAGTTTTGATTTAGCTCGCCAGTACTACTACAGAAGTAATCAGTACTAGTATTTAGTCGACGAATAAGACGGATTCCTCATTTTGAATTTGCCTTGGTGTCCGGTGTTTTTATTTTACTTTTTTCGCAAGACCTTTTTTATAGAAGAGAACAAAGTGTTTGATGGTTGCATGTTTATCTCATGGTCTAATATCATTGATATATGGTTTATCATTTTAAACATTTACACTTCTATATACCCACTTTATTTTTTTCAGACCAACAATATTATAGTAGGCTCAGGGTGCATGGCTATTATTATTTCAATTGGCAATACCTTGTTAATTAAGGCGTGATTAACTTGACGGTAACTGACAGATCAGCAGTGTGTAAAACTATTCGTTTGATATTCATCTGAATGCATTTTAGCCTCATGCAGTTTTAACTTTAAAATTTTGGGTTTCTCAAATTTTTGTTATTCATTATTATGCAACTTTACATTTCCAGTTTAAGGGATTTTATGCAACAAAACTATAAGTTAGAGAAGTATAGTAAGATTTTTTTTCTAGTGTTATTATATTTCAACAACGATCGTTTCTACCTGATAAGTTACATCGTGAGATTGAATGTTATGATGTTCGATCAAAGAAAGGAACAGTAAACAAGTTCACTGTGACTTAAATAAGATATGCAAGAAACTTGCATATACAAATCAATTGCCTGTTAAACCAGGTTTAACCCACCATTTTCTTCAGAAAATGCCCGTACCAAGTATGGAATATGACAGTTGTTTTCCATTCGTTCCGTTGATTGATATAGTCGAGCGTTTGGTAAGGTTTTATGGACTTCCCCCCTTATTTTTAATTTACCTTGAATTTCAATATTTTTGTTAATACTTTTTTGGTGGGGGGGGGGGGGGGGGGGGGTCATGTTACTTAGTCTTTAGATTTCAGTTTTGTGTTTTATATATTGTTGTATGTCTTTTCGTCCTTTTTTTCAGATCATGTCTGGTTTTCTTTGTCTTATGGTTTGTTATACTACTAGTCTCCTTGGTATCGTTAACCTCTTTGCTTTTAACAATAATAACAATGATTCGTTGTCTTCCCTTTTAACCATTTAAGAACACGAAACTCCGTATTCGTTCGCTGCAATAAACTGATTGGTACATTCTATACCTCTGTAATTTCCCATATATCAACAAAATGTAATACTTCCTACTATTAACTTACAGCATATTCATTCGTGGGCCAGTTCCGTGAGCTCAATGATTTTACAAAATGATTTTCACTGAAATATTAAAAGAATTGTTTTAAATTGTTCTTAATGATCACTTTAAGGATTAAAACTGAAATAAAGTAAGGATCCAAACAACAAGCAAAACTCACGTACATTTTGAACACGTGCCAAGTCTGTTTTGTGTTTTCTTACATTGAACAGTTAGTTAAGACTGAATAGTTGTGGTTTGAGTCAGACGGAATATTGAAAGTAAAAAGTATTCCTCTAATCTCTTTGTTATACAACTATGGGACTCTGTAAATTAGTTGTCTGCATAACATCATATGGAATTCTTAACTATAAATAAGCCTTATGTTTGTGTATAATGCCATATAATAGTCAATGCCACCAATTATACAAATTCGATGAAACATATCAAATTAATAAAAATATAGAATCAATGTTTCTCAGATTACTTCATTATAATCGGCAATTATTTTTTTGTCTTCTACTATAGTTGCTTACATGTACGTCATTAGGTCTCTGGTGGATGGTTGTCTCATTGGCAATCGTGCCTCATCACTACAGAATGCTGAAATATCTGACGTCCGTAATGTTTATTGTTATCTTTACATTAAACGTCGGTTCTAGACTGTATTATCCGATTCTCTGCAGGAAGAAAGAAAGTCTCGTTGCCTCCCGTATAAGTTATACCCTAACTCACCTCTTTAGTGTAATGTATATTATTTTATTACACTTCACGTTAAAATGCCAGATTTTGATTGGCTAATACGAGGGAGATAATTTACTCTATATCATGGCTCAGCGGGAGACAATTTTTTGAATGTCAGCCTCTCGTGCAGACCAATAAAAAATCGATAATTTAAAAGACAATGAATTGAATTTACATCAACAAATTTAAGACAATGCTCAAGCTCTACGTTTTGGCCTAAAAACTTTTTCATAGACTGTCAAAATCAAAAAATATATCTTGCTTATCTTCTGTTGTTTTTCTAATAAATTGTAACGTTGTTATGTACATGACGTCATATAGTTAAGTTCTTTCAATTTAAAATTTGATAGTAAAAAACAATAATGATAGAACATTCAGTATAATAAATTAAAAACACATAGCTGAGAGGGTGATAGAGCAGATTGGTACCCCTTGAAAAACATTGTCAACCTTGGTTTCGCCTCGGTTGACAATATTTTCTCGGGGTAACAATCTGCTCTATCACCCTCTCAGCTATGTGTTATTTAAATAATGTCGGCTGAGAATTTTTCTCTATTGGGATAACCAATTTTATTTGCTAATTGAAAATTAAGCTGAATAAAATCATTTAAGACAGCAGGGAAGATAATTCTGTATTAATTGTTTATTACTCAGGTCTGGGAACAGTATATCTGTCAATATATATGTTCCTGCTCAGATTTAAATAAAGAGTGAGCTATTTATACTGTAAATTTATGATGTCTCTGTACTGGTCAATGGGTCAGATTTGTCATACTTAATTAAACGATAATTTGTTGAAATTAGATAACATGTTTTCACAGGAAATTTCACTAATGACCAGTGCATTTTCTTGTTGGTCAATGATATTGCGGGGTCAGCACGAGTTCATGTGTATGTGCGTTGTGAGCACTTCCTTTTATCATCAGCTTTGACTTGTTAACTTGTAATTCTTATCAAACAATTTGTGAAAAATTCCCTACCGCATACCTCCCTTAATTTTATCTTTAGAAGTAGATATGTATATATGTTTATTAGTGGAGCAGATTTTTCTCCCCACCTTAGCTATTCTTTATCATTTATTCAATTGATATGATTCTAGTTGATGTAATTTCATATTAATTATGTATAATAATAACTTATTAATTATGAACTTTTATGTCAAATATTTTATTTGAAAAATGTATTTTTTGCATTTTATGACTTGGAATAAATGACCTTTTTTCGTCAATTTAGTTTTTATATTATATAACAAAACAAGCTCAGACTCTGGCCTGTGTATACATTAGTATGTTTATGGTATCTAACTGTCTATCTTTAATATAAATAACTTGGAATGAAAAAAGAAAGTGATGCCCATGTACATTACACAAATAACAATCAATAAAATATTTTATAAATTACCGTATACAGATCATGGGACACCTAGAAGATCGTTTGATTTATATTTTGCAATGTGACCAATGCTGCTGCATTTTACGCTTCGCTGATTACTTACCGACAAGAATCAACGCTTCGCTGATTTCTTACTGACAAGGATTAACACAACTCGGGCATTAAAGTGTCCTGAGCTTAAGGTCGATGCTGCATTTTATGCTTCGGCTGATTACTTACTGACAAGGATTCACGCAACTAGGGCATTCAAGTGTCCTGAGCTTTAGGTCGATGCTGCATTTTACGCTTCGATGATTACTTGCTGACTAGGATTACCGCAACTAGGTCATTCAGGTGTCCTGAGCTTTATGTTGATTCTGCATTTTACGCTTCGCTGATTACTTACTGACAAGGATTAACGGCTGATTACTTACTGACAAGGAATACGCTTCGCTGATTACTTACTGACAAGGATTTACACAACTAAGGCATTCAAGTGTCCTGAGCTTTAGGTCGATTCTGCATTTTATGCTTCGATGATTACTTACTGAGAAGGATTAACGCTTCGTTGATTACTTACTGACAAGGAATACGCTTCGATGATTACTTACTGACAAGGATTAATACAACTAGGGCATTCGAGTGTCCTGAGCTTTAGGTTGATTCTGCATTTTACGCTTCGCTGATTACTTACTGAGAAGGATTAACGCTTCACTGATTACTTACTGACAAGGATTTACACAACTAAGGCATTCAAGTGTCCTGAGTTTTATGTCAATTTTGCATTTTACGCTTCGCTGATTACTGACTGACAAGGATTAACGGAACTTGGCGTTCAAGTGTCCGGAGGTTTAGGTCGATGCTGCATTTTGCGCTTCGCTGATTACTTACTGACAAGGATTAACGCAACTAGGGCATTCAAGTGTCCAGAGCTTTAGATCTGCTTTAGATTCTTCTAAACATATGAGTTCTATCAAAGAAAGAAAGAAACATTATTAGTTCTAAAGCTTTGTAGATACTTGTTATATAGTTCAACTGTTTCGGTTCTTATACATCCTTAGCTTTCAAATACTCGGCTTTGAGCGTTCCTGATGAAGGTAAATCCAGAAAAGCGCTTCGGAAGTATGAAATTTATAAAGTGTTGTTTTCAATTTTTATTGTCAACAGTAAGACACATATTCAAAATAATTTACTCTGTGTATAAATGATTGATACTAAATGAAAAGTCAAGCTTTTAAAAGTGTGGTTATGCGATTAATTCAAAATTCTATGAATTGGTAATAATTTATATAATTTTCACTAGCATGAACATGTTGCATATAGCAAACAAGAATTGACACACTTCAAAATCGCATGTGCTATATGACTGAATATTGTATTGCGTGTATCAAGGAACAGTCAGTGTTGTTCTTCAAAACATCTAAAAAAAGTTACTTCTTTAAAACGTCGAAAAAAGTAAATGCATGGGCTCTGTCACATATATTGGTGAACTTTTGCATATCTTAAAATTAATATGTTGTGTATAAATTTCTATTCTAACAATGTAAAATAATAATGGGGATCACCAAAAATCTGTGACATAGCCCATTATTGTATCTTGACCTAAAAAGAAGGAAATACGTCAGGTTGAAGCAGAAAAGGTATCAATAAATTTATTTATATTTCCAAATTTCGTCAATTATTTTTTATGCATCCTGTTGTATGGTTCAACTAAATTTTTTTACGGGATACACTCCTACATGGTTGCTCGGAAATTGTGTTATTCAAATGAGCAAAATTGTCTGATTCTGCATTATCATAACAACCACATTTTCAACTACCTGCTGCTGTTTACAAAAAGTCTGGCAAAGCTGTAAAATAAACATATTTTAATTGTATTTATTTAATTAAAATAATTATAGTACTTTTTTGTAAGAGTATACAGTTTTTGGCATATTTAAATAGGCTTTATCGTGCAATGTTTTTACATTTTTCGAATCTTGACTTTTCTTTTGACAGATCATACTATAAAAGAGGTACATGTAAAAACGATATTCAGGTAGAGTAGATTCTATACCTGGAACAACAGATTTACCGTACAGGTACCTTTATCAAATAATTTGTAATCTATAGGTTCAAAAAGGATGGGGAAAATTTTACTTTCATTGACACTTATAAAACCACACCGGGATCCCGATTCGATATCCGTGGAGGGATCCGAATCCCGGGGAGAATTTAATGGAAATTTTGTGTGAAAACAGGAATTTTGTTAGAAGAACAAATAATTCAGAAGAGAGATCGTGTTTTTAAGAGACTCTAAAATACCATTACCCTTCTTGTGTATTTTGCACCATAGATACTTGTATACGCCGACACATCTTGACATTCTCCGTACGGGTTTCCTTTTCGTAAAACTTCTACCTGAAATAAAACATAATTAGATTATGGCTAAAACTGCATAATTAAAGGCATAAAAGAGCATCTATAGCCCAACGGGGTATATGCCAATTTGTAAAAGTAGATGTTTTACTGGATTGTTGTAGAGATTTTTCTTTGAATTCTGCAATCGATTAGAATTAAGAATTAAATGGAATGTCTGAGATTTCCTTCTAGGCTAATTGTGAATCTATTATATGCCACCACTATTGTTATATTCATGACCAAATGAAAAATGTGACATTAAAATTTGTATGTTTTGTTTGCCGACAAGTACTCCGGTCAAGTTTCATGACAAGTCAAACTATCTGGGTTATGTGTTCTTTGTTGTTATTTGTTTTTAAAAAACACAGTTGGAAGATGGACGAAAAGTGACTCACATCGAGAGTTGCCACCTTCAAACATGTTTAACCCCACCACATTCTTTATTGGCCTGTCCCAAGTCAGTGGTTGTCGTTGTTTCAAGACTGTCATATTTGTTGTTCGTAAATTGTTTTATTATAAATTAGGCCGTTAGTTTTCTCCATTAAATTGTTTCATATTTTTCATGTCGCGCCCTTTTATCGCTGACTATACGGTATGGATTTTTTTCATTGCTGAAGGCCGTACGGTTGCATAAAATTGCTTACACCCACTTCATTTGAACTTTGGTGGATATATAGTTGTCTCATTGGTAATCATACCACATCCCCTTATGTTTATTCTTAAAAGCAAGTAGAATGGTTAAATTCAACAGCACAGACACATAAATATTGACACTTTTATAGTTCATGTATCTAAATTATAATATACGAAAAACATCCTTTTTTTAAATCAAAAACTAAAAGGCTTGTGGAAAAGTTTGTAGACAAGGAGTAACTATGATTGATTTTGAATAATAACATAAGGTACTGAGAATTTTCAAAACGTGAATGGAATACTTTAATTCTTTGAGAATCAAGGAAAAAGAATATTTGATGATGGTTAACCGAAAATAAACTGGTAATGATTGCTGTGTGTGTAAGATGTAAAACTAGTTATTATAAATTGATAATATATATAGTCACATGACCGTCATACTTCTTTTAATGCAATGTGCGTTTCAAATCCAGACGACACGTGAAATCCTTCGCCTGCAGGGAATGGGAGGGTATTTCTATCGTGGATCTGAACCCGAGCTCCATATCCTTGTGAAATACCAGTTAACTTTTCTTCTGTTTCCATATACAATGTCAGAGTTAAACCTTTAAAATAAGACATGAAATTCCATATCGGGTATAAAGTAGTCACAGAAAATGTATAACGTTCTTTACACGTCTTTACTTCCTCAAGTGACTTGGAGAACCTTGTAACGTTTTTCGCCGTTGTATTATTTTTTTAATTTGTAGATATTAAACATATTTCTTTACATTTATTTCGAAAAAAAAACATTGGAGGTGTCATGTCACATTTTGTTGATCAACTCATGCATTCAGATACAATAGTGATGGTATTTATAGATTGGTGTTCAGCGTCCAGTGGCAAATATTACAGACATTATATATAGTTGAGTCAGGTTCTTCAAACTCTTCCGTATATTTCATTAGCATTCGTAGTGTCAAATGACGCCAGCAATATAACTGATAAATTTTCCGGAAATTTATATATCATAAAGGTGGGTGCAAACCACCAATTCAAAATCACATAAAAAAATCGGAACGGATCCCGCGCAAATTAGAGAGTAGGAAAAATTGAAATGGAAAGATTTTGGATTCACTATTGTAATGATTTTATATTGATTCGTCTCATTATTGATTTTATACTGATTTGTCTTATTATTGGGTTTATACTGGTTTGTCTTATTATTGATTTTATACTAGTTTGTCTCATTATTGATTTTATACTGATTTGTCTTATTATTGATTTTATACTGGTTTGTCTCATTATTGATTTTATACTGATTTGTCTTATTATTGATTTTATACTGATTTGTCTTATTATTGATTTTGTACTAGTCTGTCTAATTATTGATTTTATATTGATTTGTCTTAATGATTTAATACTGATTTGTCTTATTAATTTTATACTGATTTGTCTTATTGATTTTATACTAATTTGTCTTATTGATTTTATACTGATTTGTCTCATTCATGATTTTATACTGATTTGTCTTACCATTGATTTTATACCGATTTGTCTTACCATTGATTTTATACTGATTTGGTCATTATTGATTTTATACTGATTTGTCTCAATATTGATTTTACACTGATTTGTCTCAATATTGATTCTATACTGATTTGTCTCAATATTGATTTTATACGTATTTGTCTGATTATTGATTTTATACTGGTTTCTCTTTTTGATTTATACTGATTTGTCTTATTATTGATTTTATACTGATTTGTCTCATTATTGATTTTATACTGATTTGTCTCAATATTGAATTTATACTGATTTGTCTTATTATTGATTTTATACTGATTTGTCTCAATATTGATTTTATATGATTTGTCTTATTATTGATTTTATACTGATTTGTCTCAATATTGATTTTATACGTATTTGTCTAATTATTGATTTTATACTGGTTTGTCTTATAGATTTTATACTGATTTGTCTTATTATTGACTTTATACTGATTTGTCTCATTAATGATTTTATACTGATTTGTCTCAATATTGAATTTATACTGATTTGTCTTATTATTGATTTTATATTGATTTGTCTTATTATTGATTTTATACTGATTTGTCTCAATATTGATTTTAAACTGATTTGTCTTATTATTGATTTTATACTGATTTGTCTTATTATTGATTTTATACTAATTTGTCTTACTTATCATTGATTTTTCTGCTGTTATTGAGGACATTTTTCTTTGCTAGATATAAATTTCGAATGATACTTTTCTAGTTTACTGACCTGATTTAAATTTTTTCTGTAATGAATAAATTAAGACGGGTGGATTTAAAAAATGTATCGATCGGCATCGTGCATATGTTACACACAGGACGTGAACAAGTCAATGTGATATGAATATGAACATAGCTTTGTACTAGACCTACACAAGACTTAAAAAAAAAACTACACAAGTTTGGAATAAGTTACCACAAGTTAAAGGTTGGAACTGGGCGATACATTAAACCAGGTGTGCCTTATGAAGAAAGAATACGTGACAGATGTTTCCCTGATGATGTTGAGGATGAAATTCATTTTCTTTTACAATGTTTCTTTTTTTTATTATTTTTTTTATTGACTATATTACCAAAGAATAACCATCTTTTTCTAACTTATCCTCTCTTAACATATTTAAATTGTTAATGACTATGGAAGATATAAAAATTACACTGAAAATAAGTGAATTTATTTCAGAAAACCTTCCAATTTAAATGTATGCTAATATATACTAGTATGCTATATTCCACGATAGTATTATACAACATATTGTTTGCCTCTTTGCACTATCAATGCACCATTAATAATTTGTTATGTTATGATAATCATTGGTAAATTGTTGTATATTGTGTGTATGCCCCTTGAGGGTCCATTATTGGATAATAAAATTTTGAATCTTGAATCTTGATACGCTGAACCGGTTTTTGTAACGTGCAAGTTCACAAGGTAACCATGCACAAGAAGTCATGTTACTTTATACGGACACGTCATCATGACGCCCATCCGAAGGGTTTTCTTTTACTCCTGAAAGACGCGTGCTAAGCGTAGAAGCAAAAAAGACCAATTTTCAAGTCTTTGGTTAGGCACGGCGTGTGATCGAACTCACGACATCTCGCATTCGAGGCGAGTACGCTATCAAGAGATCACCGAGGAGGACTCGAAACAACCAGGACAGTAAAAGACAACGATACATAATATTGTTTGTTATTGATATTGTTTGTTATTTATTGGTTGGTACAAGTTCATGTGCTTTTGTTATACTTATCTATTATATCCTTACTTAAGAGTTATATAATATCAGTACTGAATTTATTTTTGCTATTTTGTGTACATTTTAATGTGTTTGTCTACTAATCGAGATTAAAAGGGGAGGATTGCGTTCTCAAAAAAATAGTTTAAGCCCACCATATACTCATGTGATTGTCAAAAAATCTGGAACCTCGTCAGTGCTTGTCATTTTCAGGTGCAGATCCAATATTTTGAAAAAGGGGGAGGCTGACCAGAAAAAGTCAGGAGTGGAACTTCTAAAAAGTCTATACATGTAGCCCAATAAATCCGCTTCTGATTTTCCATGTTTTTATTTGTATTTGGTTATAGTTTATTTATAAGTCATTCACAACATCTATACACTAGGGATTATCTGGAGCTTGAAATGTTTTACAGACACCAGTCCATTGTTTAAAATGTCATGTCCCTCACTTAATTTCGGTTATTTTTGTCGATTTTTTTACCTAGTGCGTTTCCTTTCATGTTTATACAATATTCCACTCATTAGTATCTTCCTCTTTAATCATACTTACCATTTTCTGTATCTGCTTTCGTGACAATAAAATCATCAGATTGAATTGTATAGCAATTTCCGTATTCCTTTGTTTGTAGAATAGTAAAATTTCTGAAAAAAATCACATAATTTAAATTTTGGATTTTTTTCACATAATTAGGTGAAAATTCTAGCAAAACTTAAAGATTTACTTCAAGAATTATGATTTCTGTACAATACATATATTATTTATCAGACAAATAACAATTTTTATTTAAGAAAATGTCTAGACAGCTTACCATCATGACTAGATAATAGGAGATGCTCTTCTTAATAATCGTCCTGAACATGCATGAAATATTTGCCACTGGACATTAAGCAACCAACAATCAATCAATCTTTTTAATAATATACGAAGCGGTCCATTTTTTCATATGACTGCAATAACGAAAAAATTTGTAAGCAGCCAGATCAAACTGATTTATCGATATAACGAGTCAGTTTTGACTTTCTCAAAAACAATCAAACAAAGTTGGTCTAAACTTGGATATCTTTTTTTACTGAAAAAATTAGAAGAAAAACAAAATAAAACTGGGAGTAAAAATAGCAGTATACATAAATTTGGAAGTTCAATTTGTATAACGAATGTGTTTTCCTTCCTTCGACTTCATTTCTTTATCGTTTAAAAGGTAAGTAATACTTAACTAACGATGCATAGCATGTATATCCACCGAATGAACAGCCAATCAACATATCATGTAAATCATGTCCACTTTGTCTTCTGACTTTCCTAAAGCATATAAATAGTGCTCCAAAGATAAGCTTAGTTAGAAATAAATATTTTTTTCGATATTTTTACAATCACAAAAAGCTAGACATCATATCCTATTTTTTATGGTGATGTTGTTAAGAGAGCTCGAAAATTAAGATAAAATCCATGTGAACTTATTGACCTTTTGAATAAACTTATATTTTAAGGTTATCAATTAAAACTTGAAGTAAGATCTCAGAATATTGTCTTTATAAATACTAATATTGAGTTTATTATCATTAAAGTTCAACACAAAACTAAATATGTATTGTTATCCAGTTATAAACAGTTATGATACTACATCCTGTTGATACTTATACATGTATTTTAGCGTTACACAAGGTCGGGCTTTTCTTAGAATGCATAAATGATGTCTTTACTTTAAATCGCTGGAGGTGTTCTGATTGAAATTTTCGTCTTTGAAATTATGGTTTATTTCAGCTTTGAACTTTCTTTTAGTAACTGCAATATATCTTTCAACTCGTCATTTTGTAAGTTGGATTTTCTGCTCAGTACCGATCTGAAGATTCAAACCCTTTGAAAATATGTTTGTTCCTCGCGCGTCAAGCCAACAAGCACTTGTCTCTGGACAAACATTACCTATACGTTGTAGTAAAGTACGTAGATATTTGTTTCAGAGACAAGTACGAGTGGTCGCGCCGCAGAGGATATGGTAAGGGTGTCCGTCCAAAACACATAAATATTCAGAGACAGATCTACAAATAGCTTTCATACTTGATACGATTATTTGTCGTCATACTTTCTTGATTATGCTTGATCGTCAGTTTGGTTTGAAAATTTTTACAGAAGTTATGGGACTGTGACCATTTTGTTATAGAATTGTAACAATGACACCTTGAGAACGCAACTCCTCTGAATCCGTTTTGTAAACATCAAGCTCTTATACTTTTTAGGATTGTTTGCCATCATGTGTAGTTGACATATTGTACCCC
This sequence comes from Mytilus californianus, assembly GCF_021869535.1. Taxonomy (NCBI): domain Eukaryota; kingdom Metazoa; phylum Mollusca; class Bivalvia; order Mytilida; family Mytilidae; genus Mytilus; species Mytilus californianus. The sequence continues at coordinate 6,089,917 of NW_026262581.1, forward strand.
CATTTTGATATGACCATATTTACTTGAGTCATGTGATTTTGACAATTTGTTGGAGTATAAACATTGTGACAATCACACTTCCTCTGAAAACTTTTGACAGAAAGATCTCATACTTGGTGATATTGATTTCCATCATGAGTAATTGGGACTTTGATCTTTTGTTGGAGTATTGTTACAGTGACACCATGTGAACGCAGCTCATGTAAGACCGTTTTACAGGATTGTTTGCTAGCAGCTCATGTAAGACCATTTTACAGGTTTGTTTGCCAGCAGCTCATGTAAAACCATTACAAAGGATTGTTTGCCAGCAGCTCATGTAAGACCGTTTTACAGGATTGTTTGCCAGCAGTTCATGTAAGACCGTTTTACAGGATTGTTTGCCAGCAGTTCATGTAAGACCGTTTTACAGAATTGTTTGCCAGCATCTCATGTAAGACCGTTTTACAGGATTGTTTGCCAGCAGTTTATGTGAGACCGTTTTACAGGATTGTTTGCCAGCAGTTCTTGTAACACCGTGTTACAGGATTGTTTGCCAGCAGCTCATGTAAGACCGTTTAACAAGATTGTTTGCCAGCAGATCATGTAAGACCGTTTTACAGGATTGTTTGCTAGCAGTTCTTGTAAGACCGTGTTACAGGATTGTTTGCCAGCAACTCATGTAAGACCGTTTTACAACATTATTTGCCAGCAGTTCATGTAAGACCGTTTTACAGAATTGTTTGCCAGCATCTCATGTAAGACCGTTTTACAGGATTGTTTGCCAGCAGTTTATGTGAGACCGTTTTACAGGATTGTTTGCCAGCAGTTCTTGTAAGACCGTTTAACAAGATTGTTTGCCAGCAGATCATGTAAGACCGTTTTACAGGATTGTTTGCTAGCAGTTCTTGTAAGACCGTGTTACAAGATTGTTTGCCAGCAACTCATGTAAGACCGTTTTACAACATTGTTTGCCAGCAGCTCATGTTAGACCGTTTTACAGGATTGTTTGCCAGCAGCTCATGTAAGACCGTTTTACAGGATTGGTTGCCAACATCTCATGTGAGACCGCTTTACAGAATTGTTTGCCAGCAGATCATGTAACACCGTTTTACAGGATTGTTTGCCAGCAGCTCATTTAAGACCGTTTTACAAGATTTTTTGCCAGCAGCTCATGTAAGACCGTTTTGCAGGATTGTTAGCCAGCAGCTCATGTTAGACCGTTTTACAAGATTGTTTGCCAGCAGCTCACGTAAGACCGTTTTACAGGATTGTTTGCCAGCAGCTCATGTAAGACCGTTTTACAAGATTGTTTGCCAGCAGCTCATGTAAGACCGTTTTACAGGATTGTTTGCCAGCATCTCATGTGAGACCACTTTACAGGATTGTTTGCCAGCAGATCATGTAAGACCGTTTTACAGGATTGTTTGCCAGCAGCTCATGTAAGACCGTTTTACAAGATTGTTTGCCAGCAGCTCATGTAAGACCGTTTTACAGGATTGTTTGCCAGCATCTCATGCAAGACCACTTTACAGGATTGTTTGCCAGCAGATCATGTAAGACCGTTTTAAAGGATTGTTTGCCAGATGCTCATGTAAGACCGTTTTACAAGATTGTTTGCCAGCATCTCATGTTAGACCTTTTTACAGGATTGTTTGCAAGCAGCTCATGCAAGACCGTTTTACAGGATTGTTATTCAGCATCTCTTGTAAGACTATTTTACAGGATTTTTGTCCACCATGTGTAGTTGACCATATTGCACCATCATTTTGATTTGACAAATTATTACAGGAGACTTTGATCTTTTTATTTACTATTGTACCACAATGTCACTTTGGGAACGCAAATTCTTTGACCCCATTTCACAGAAAGCTCTTCTTGTTAGGTTTGCTTGCATTCATTTTTTTGTTGACCATTATTATTATACCGTCATTTTGATTTGAACATTTTCATGATAATTTGATTCCTCGTACAGTGGCGGGGGACACTAAAGTCTAATGTTAGGAGAGGAATGGAACCTCTCGAACATGTGTAGCCATACCACATTGTTTGTGTGTCTGGCTCAAGCAAGGAGTCTGTAGTACAGTGGTTGACGCTGGTGTCATCTGTCATGCATGTTTTTCATTTAATGTTATTATACTTCTCGTTAAAATGTCATATTTTGATTGGCTAATACGAGGGTGTTAATTTACTTTATTACCCTTCATGGCGACGCTTGATCAAGTGTGCGCTTTTTTAAATACGGATGGTTGTTATGTACAAGACGTCATAGTTTATTACTTTGAGTTTAAAATTTAATCGACAGTAATAACAGAACATTCAGTATAATAAATTAATAACACATATCTGAGAGGGTGATAGAGCAGATTGTTACCCCTCGAAAAGACATTGTCAACCTTGGCTTCGCCTCAGTTGACAATGTTTTCTCGGGGTAACAATCTGCTCTATCACCCTCTCTGCTATGTGTTATTTATATATTATTAACCTTAATCAGGTTGTTAGGTTTTGTTGTTGTATTGGTTCATAATAGTTATCAAGGGCCGTTTATATGTGTTACTAAATATATGTTATGGATTTGTTCATTGTTGAAGGCCACGTGGGTGACATGTGACATGTTACAGTAGTTGTTTACATGCTTTTCCTTTGTTTTTTAATGGATAGTTTTCTCATTGGCAATCATACCAAATTTTCTTTTTTTTAACTATTTATCCGTTGGAATCAATTCACCGTCACGCAAATACACTATGTATCAACTGTATATATTTTTTTAACTTTAAAAAATTTATCAAATTCAAAAGATCCTTTGAGATTTAAAACTATCTTTCATGTTTTGATTTGCAAAAACTATATATTACCTATCATGCTGCATATATATATAAATCTTGAAATGTCTGCGTTATGTGGTAGATGTTGTCGAAGTTTGTATCATCAAGGAGGTTGGTATAATTGAACTCATCTTCTTTCGTCTTTCTGCGTCGCTGTGGATACAAATTTGTAAATCTTACATTTAATACTAATTATCAGCTTTTACATTAGTGTTCGCTATTTAGGACATTTATTTCTTTCGTAGCACCGGGTAGTGCATTATGTAGGTTTGCTATAGAAATAGAGGTTCTATCTTTGTCGATTTGATCAGAGATAACGTACACACGTGAAGGTTTTTTTTTCACCATGATTTTTGTCGAGCCTTCGACTTTTGTCGAAAAAGCGAGACATAGCGATCCTACATTCCGTCGGCGTCGTCGTCGTCGTCGTCGTCGTAGTCGTCGGCGGCGTCCACAAATATTCACTCTGTGGTTAAAGTTTTTGAAATTTTAATAACTATCCTGGATTTCTACCAAACTTGGACAGAAGCTTGTTTATGATCATAAGATAGTATCCAGAATTAAATTTTGTAAAAAAAAAAATCCAGTTTTTCCGTATTTTACTTATAAATGGACTTAGTTTTTCTGCCAGGAAACATTACATTCACTCTGTGGTTAAAGTTTTTAAAATTTTAATAACTTTCTTAAACTATCCTGGATTTCTACCAAACATGGACAGAAGCTTGTTTATGATCATAAGATAGTATCCAGAATTAAATTTTGTAAAAAAAAAAATCCTGTTTTTCCGTATTTTACTTATAAATGGACTTAGTTTTTCTGCCAGTTAACATGACATTCACTCTGTGGTTAAAGTTTTTATAATTTTAATAGCTTTCTTAAACTATCCTGGATTTCTACCAAACTTGGACAGAAGCTTGTTTATGATCATAAGATAGTATCCAGAAGTAAATTTGTAAAAAACAAATTTTCATTTTTTCCGTATTTAACTTTTAAATGGACTTAGTTTTTCTGCCAGTTAACATGACATTCACTCTGTGGTTAAAGTTTTTTAAATCTTAATAACTTTCTTAAACTATCCTGGATTTCTACCAAACTTGGACAGAAGCTTGTTTATGATCATAAGATAGTATCCAGAAGTAAATTTGTAAAAAACAAAATTCCATTTTTTCCGTATTTAACTTATAAATGGACTTAGTTTTTCTGCCAGTTAACATTACATTCACTCTGTGGTTAAAGTTTTTAAAATTTTCATAACTTTCTTAAACTATCCTGGATTTGTACCAAACTTGGTTAGAAGCTTGTTTATGATCAAAAGCTAGTATCTTGAAGGAAATTTTTAAAAATTTTGTACCTGTTTATCAGTATTTTACTTATAAATGGACTTAGTTTTTCTTCCAGTTAACATTACATACAGTCTGCAGTTAAAGATTTAAAACATTTATTAGATTCATAAACTATCCTGGATTTTTACCAAATTGGGACAGAAGCTTCTTACAATCAAAAGATTGTATCGAAAGTAATATTGTTATTATTTTTTTTCCTCATTTTTGTTGAGCCTGCGATTAACAGCAAAAGTAGGCGAGACACTGGGTTCCGCGGAACCCTTACGAATTTTTATTTTAAACGATTCTTCTTGAAATACTTGGAAATACAAGCAAATTCATAATAAAGAACTGAAACACACACATGCTTTTTCGTCAACTTCCGAAACGAGGATGTCGGTTCTTCGAATTCTTCCAGAAGTCCAGTGTTGATTGTCGATTTTTGTTAGCTTCGGACATTGCTTGGAAGTGGGCTTTTTCATATGCGAACAACTTATTTCCTATCTGAACTCTTCACAAGGCAGATAGAGCTTCCGATGGCTATATTTTTCGTTCGATCAGAATAAAATAGAAGAAATTGCCAAAATTTGTTTTTTCTAATCATGAATTAAAACGAAGTAAGTGAGGTAATTAACAATAAATTCAAAAAAAGACGGGCAATTAATTACAAGATTTAGAACTAGCTGAAGGTCATGAGACCTTGAAATTGAAAAAGGGAGGTATATTTGTATAAAAGCTGAAGACAGAAAGTGTAAGCTATGTAAGAACGCAGTTGAAGATGAACATGTCCTGTCCTAAAATTTACAAGATCTCAACATCTGTCTAATTTAAATTCTAAATTCAAAAATTTTTCAAAGTTATCTGATGAAATGAAATTTATTTGTATTCTTTCATCTGAAGATTTTTTTGTTACTTCAAACTTATCTAATTTATTGCACTCCCTTTTTGAAGTGCGAAAGAAACTTCTAGAAAATATCAATGTAGTTTGAAAAATAGAAAAACAAAAAAGTCGATCAGGAGTTGTCTCCCCTAGGCCTAGGTCTATAAATTGATTAAGAAACGTATTTTTCCAGGTAACAGTGGCTTCTAAAATGACTTAATGTTTTGTCAATGACATTGTTTATAATTATGTTACTTTGTTTAAATGTGTATAAATGAACTTAATCACTCTAATCATTTACTGTGCTTTATTTTGTAATTCATTTGATTGTATTTGCTCAAATTTTTGGGCACCGTGATTGGTTGTTAATAAAATATCTTGTATCTTGTATCTTGTATATATGAGACAGCAACCCAACAGCCCGGGAAAAAAACAAAAAACTTGTGAGCTGCAAGCTGTTTCAATATTTTTCTGAAGGCTAATGCGAAAAAAATCAATTGTTTTCTACAGGCTATTGCGATAAAATACCCCCCCCCCCCCTAGAAAAAACAAACAAAAACAAAACAAAACAAAAACAAAAATAAAAAAACAAAATACAAAAACAAAATACAAAATACAAAAACAAAAACAAAAACAAAACAAATGCAAATACAAATAACAACAACAAAAAAACAAATCTGATAATACATAAAAACGATCAATGTTATTGTTTACTTAGGAAGCGCTTTTCAGTGTAGAAGACAACTATCTTAATAAAGTGGAACAAAAAAAAATGGATATATATGAAAAGTACTAGAGTTACTAGTATGTTAAAAATACATATATATATACACTATACAAAAAAATTACAAAGAAATATCTGCAAAAAAAGGAGTAAACATTTTCGGTTTAGTGAAGATTTTAAAAATATGGACAAACTAAATTGAATTATTTCCATTTATCCAGTTTGCCTAAGGAAAGAGATAGATTATCAATAATACGATATAAATCTTACCTTTAGAATACCTCTGTCATGGTCTGTTAGAGCTACTAGAGATTGTAAGGCCTTTTACATGTCTCTTACTTGACTTCGCCTTACCACATTTACATTACAAACTGTTAATGCTGGAAGAACTAACGGACTAAATTCAAGAGTAATAGATACTTTAACATCAAACTGTACGAATTGGTCTATAAGGAAGTAAAGGTGGAGTGTCATGCCAGCTAAACCACCAAGTAGTAGCAAAATCCACAGTACTTAAGCGTACCATAATTTAGCAGCATTTATATACGGTAAACCTTGCATAGAGGTCTTTTCAGCAAATCCAACACATAATCTACTAAACGATTTCTGTTTTCCTTCTGAATCAAAAGATTCTGTGCTTTCATTTTCCTGCAAAATTTAAACATATATCATTTTATATAATAGTTGACATTGTATATTGAAAATATTTATTATCATATTTTCGTATTCTGTTCCCAGTCTCATTATAAAAATAAGGAGATGTGGTATGATCGTTAACATTAGCTTAGTTTTGTATTTCAATTTTAAAAGTTGAATCACCAGGTGGTGTTATTCTATATTAACAGCTATTACTTTTCTCCTTGGCAATATATATGTACGTTTTATTGGCAGTTTGTGGGTATTTCAATCGGCACCTCTTGTGCCCTTTAATAGCAAACTTGGTCCTGCATGTACTCATCGTTACCTTCATGGTATTTTCGCATTAAGTAATAAAATTCTCTCATTATACAATAGCAATTTAACTGACGTACAATCTAAATATGATACGAACAGCAATCGTTGTCTTTTTATTGACTCATTTTTTTTCACAGTGGAAACTCCATTCTGATATTTACAACAAAAAGATACGATTTGTCGAGATTTGTCGGTCTATATTGATAATTTTCCTTTTTTGGATGCTGAAGATCCTTAGTTGTTCCCTTCATACACTGTTGATAACGTTTTCAAGTCATGGATATCGTTACCAGAAATTGTTTTAATTCTTTACTAATACGTAAAAAATAATAAAAAACACCTATTTTGAAAATTTGGCTGTACCTTAATCTTAATACAAACGGGATATTACATCCTAGTTTTTACAGTGATATTTGCTTTTGCAGCTCGTTAATTCAGATTTGATTTTATTACACTTACTGGTCCTTTAGATAAACCTTTTTTTTCAAAGGTCATACTTTTAACTTTTGAAAAATACGGGAGCGTATTAGCACCACACACATCTTTTTTTTTATATTTCTTCCTATGTAACGCAAAACTTTGCAAAATAACTCAAACATTTGTTTTATCTTTTTCTTATCTAAGTTTCAAGGGAAGCAGTTGTTATAAATAGAGGAGGCTGCATGTATTAAAATTTATCACCCTTTGTACTTATTGCAAAGTAAAATGCTTGAATGTTTAGCACATATCATGGCATAATAATAAGCAGGAGAATACATGTATATATATATATATATATATAATTTTTTACAAAGACAATCGAGTAAATTGAAGTTATACCGAAGAAAATAAAAAATCGACCCTGTTAATGTAGCCGAATTTAGATATAATTCCAAAGTAAGCGCTATTTTGATCAGTTTGTAAGATTGGTTAGATCCAAACAAGATACCCTATTGAAATAAATATTTAAGATAAATATTTAAGATAAATATTTAATTTTCATTATTATGATTATGTACTCTACATTCAAATTGCTACCCAAGCATCTTAGATAGTTCCCTCACAAGATTGAAATTTAAAACCCCATGATTTTTTATCAAAGAATCTTCATCATATTCTGAGATTTCAACAAACGATTTCTTACATCAAAATTCTTTTTTTTTTTCATTCAAAATAAGTCATTTTAAAGCCGAAAGATCATTTTTTTTCTATTTGACTTTATGGTTTCACAATTGTATGACTTTTTTTTTGTCTCTTCTTTACTTTGCCCGTAAATCAAAATTTTCAAAACCTTGGCCTTTCAATTCAAATTTTCCTATGCCATATCTGTTTTCACGTTAAATTTATATAATTTTCTGCTACATCGAGAAGACATGTACCTATTCTTGGTATTGATTTAAAAAATAAATAGTAAAATCTTTTGATTTTGTTACCTTTATCATAAGAAGAGTTACTTTTCTATTGTTCACGCTTCCCCAGTTTACAAAACGGATTGCGTTTATTTTTTGCAGGTAAAATTGATAAATACTTCTTCCTGCAGGTCCTCATGAGCTAATTGAAATCTAGAATCTGATCTTATATATACTATCTATGAATTACCATTCAACATATTCCCAAATTATATTTATCATGTTTCATGGTTCATTGATTTCTGTACAAAATACTTTTTCGAATTTGATTTGATTTGGTGCTTGGTGAGCATTTGGTCTTGTTATAGCTAAGTGCAAAATCTTATAGTTGGTGTTACCAAAGACATATAATACAATTATTATAATTATTATATCTCAGGGGCCTGTTTATCGAAGCAGTCTTAGGATTAGGACGTGTCCTAAGACCAACTTAGGACATATCTTAATCCTAAGTGGGTTTATCAAACATGTCGTAACTTAGGAAAATCCTAGGAATTGTCCTAACTTTAGGATACCAATTTAGGTGTCTTAAGATAGTCTTAGGATGGTCCTAATTTTAGGATATATTTAGGATGGTTGTTTTATAAACAAATATGGCCGGCATTGGTTGCATTTACTTTAGGGAACTACCATTTGATTTTTATGACCGGGGGGGGGGGGGGGGGGGGGGCCTAGGATGAAAAATGTTGTTCTGCTTTTTTTGTTGTTGTAATCTCTGTCCTTCCTTTTTATTTTTTCACTCTATTCGGTCCTGCTTTTTTTTTATTAGTTTACCCTGACTTTTTTTTACATACATGTAAATTGTCATCCTGCTTTTTTTTTTGGCAAAGTTCCTCATCCTGCCTTTATTTTATTAGTTTATTCTGACTTTTTTTACACAAATTGTCATCTTACTTTTTTTTGCAAAGTTGCTCATCCTGCTTTTTTTTTTACTCCAAACTCCTGTCCTGCCTTTTTTCAAATCTAAACCTAGTCCCCCCCCCCCCCCCCCCCATAAAATCAAATGGTAGTTCCCTTAATGCATATTAAATCCCTATCCCTCTTTTTTAGCACCATTTGTTGCAAAATTTGACAATTTACAAAAAAGTAGTGTTACTCTTGTCCACGTCATCCAGGAGAGTCTGTAGTTTTGCATCGGTAGAATTCGATTTTCGTCTCTTATATTCACACGTATCATCGCATGTTATTTGCAGTAATAAAATAGTTGAAGTACTCAGTATTTATATGAAAGCTGCACGAGATTTACCTTTGAACTTTTAAGTATGAAACCGTGACACTTCGAATTCAGCTCGCTCAAAGCATAATTATAATGATTTTACCGATTATATATTTTATTTTAACTATTTACAATTCGTTTGTTACAATTCTTATATAAAACGTAGTTATATTTTTTGTCTTATGTTTTGTTTTATGAGTTTAAATGTACAATTATAATATAAAAAGTATTTATCACCTTTAATTTAAAACTAATAATTATTTTCTAATTATTTATCTTTTTTTTTTTTAAATTATAGTTATTGGTTAAATTTGATACAATATTTTAATTTTTTTCATTTTTAATTTGTTATTTTCTCTAACGCCAATACTTAGGACAGCGGTTAGGAATCCTAGCTAAGATAATCCTAAGATAGCTTCGATGTGCATGCTGAGACATGTCGTAAGTCGGTCCTAACTTTATCCTAATTTCTGTCCTAAGAAATTTTGAGGATCGATCTTAGGACAGTTTCGATAAAACAGGCCCCTGGTGTTACTCATAATGTCTTTTCAAAACTATATGAAAGTTTCTTGCTCCAAAATGTTGAATATGGTGCTGGTATTTGGGATTGCAAACATATTCTTTTATTTAAGCCATACATAATAGAGAATGCAGATTTTTTATTGGAGTTGGTAAATATACTCCAAATGTTGCAGTTGCTGGGGATATGGGGTGGATACCTATCTTTCAAAAACAATGGCAATGTTTAATTCGACTATGGTGTCGTTTAAACAATATGAGTTCTAATCGGTTAAACAGAAAGGTTTTCATATGGGCAGATATTATGAGTAGAAAACACAAGTGTATCAAAAATTGGAATTTTTATGTAAAGAAAACATTTTCTGAGTACACAGCAGAATATTTGTGTAACATTACAGAATACATTAATAGAACCTAAGTTGTTAATATTACTATGTCTAAAATGTTAAGTAAATATGTTGATCAGTGGTAATACAATTTACAGTCAGAGAAAGCCTTATCTGGTAAAGGTGGCAACAAACTTAGAACGTATAATTTATTTAAGAACAGTTTTGAAACTGAAACTTATTGTACAATTCCAATGCCATTTACACAAATGAGTTCTTTTGCCAAATGTCGATGTGGAAAGGCACCTTTTAGGAATCGAAACGGAGAGATTTGAAAAAATACTTTTAGAGGAGCGAGTCTGTGGTGATTGTAAAGATATTTTAGAAGATGAAGTTATTTTACGGTGTCCTTTATATGACGATTTTAGAATAAACTATTTGATGAAGCAAAACATTTTGATAGTGATTTGATGTCTTTTGATGATAAATAGAAATTAGTGTTTTTATTTACAGATATTAATATGATTCGTAGCTGTGCCAAAGCCTGTTATCTTATTTGAATAGACGTAGAAATGTTTTATACTGTAAAAAAATGTACTTATAAATATGATTTATAATAGACGATTTTTTTATGTTTTAATGTTATAGTGTCTTATAATTCTGTATAGGATGACTCTTTTTATATCTATATATTTGTACACTAAATTTAATGTTGTATGATATATTAATGATAGATGAGGCTTAAATACATTATTGAATTTCATTGAATTCTATGAAGTTCAACGTACCTTAGTTATAGTTAAGAAATGCGTCCCATTCATATTTCTCCACCAAACATTATTTAAGCTAACAATTTCAAAAACTTGTGTAACCCTTACTTTTATCACCTATATCATCATAAATTCATTTTCTTATTTTTCTTATTTTTGGCAGATCTGATCTGTATATACAGTAATATTAGAATAAGAAGATATGGTATGATTGATTGCCAATGAGACAACTCTCCACCAGAGACGAAATGACGTAGAAGGTCACAACTATAGGTCACGATACGGCTTTAACAATAAGCAAAACCCTTACCGCATAGTAAGCTATAAAAGGCCACAAATAGACAAATGTAAAACAATTTAAACGAGAAAACTAGCAGCCTGTTTATGTACAAAACTATAAACGAAAAACAAATATGATATACAGTAAAACACGACAACCACTGAATTACAGACTCCTGACTTTGGACAGGCACACACAGAATATGGCGGGGTTTAATATGTTTGTTTGCGCCAAACTCTCTCCTAACCTGGGATAACAATACAACATAAGAGCAGCCTCTAAGATCAATTGTAAAGGCTTATTCAATAAAAGGTATCTATATTGTTAAAGTATTTAATGATAATCTACGTAATAATCACCACGTCTGTCTTTTTTCAAAATTTCTAAAAGCTTATCAGTATATCTTCCTTATAGTCCACGGGTGGTTCTGTTGTCTTGAAGTTCGTGAAATATTCCGATCCAATATGATAATTCTCATCTCTATTCATATTTCTATTATCAGGTCGTTGATACAATTTGCATGTACTAAAAAGGAAATTCGGATTCTAAGCAAACTTATATTCTCTGATGTATAACCGAAAGTTTATTTTATAAAACACCAATTGAAGCGGTTACAATGTTTGTTCAGAAAGCATCTTATTCGGCGCGATTATTATGATCCCATCTTAATAACCTGTAGTACATTGACATTTAGTCTTATGGACTACTGATTAAGGTTATTATGTCTTTCATGCAAAATAAATAATGTCTGTTTATGTTAATTTATTTAAACTAGAGATTATTTAGATTAAACCAAGAACAATATGTAGATACCTCTTATTGAAAAGCGCCAACAACAATTACACGAGCACAATATGTCGTAACACTTTGTTGAAGAAATTTAATTAAACACACAATTTTACGTTTGAAATAAAGAAATATACAGAACTACACAGATAACGCACTATCGCCGTAAAATAAACTACAAACAAATCAAATGCCCATATTAGAATTTGCAAGGAATTTGATATAATATATTTGATGTAATTGACAGCAAGGAAATCTATCTATGTACAGTGTAACCTGCCTAATCCGACACCCGAGTATTCTAACATCCTGCTTTAACCGACACATTTTTCTGGTCCCAAAATATGCCTATCCTTGTAGAAAAAAACCTGAGTATTCCGACACCCTTCTTAATCCGACATTTTTTTTCTGGTCCCCCAGTGTGTCGGATAACACAGGTTACACTGTATATCTGACGAACCAAATGACTACCGGTATGTGGTATGCAAGAACAAATGAAGAAATTGTCTAATTAAGTTATTATGACAAGAAGATAATCAGAATATATAAAAATGAGAAGATGTGATATGATTGCCAATGAGACAACTATCCACCCAAGTTCAAATGAAGTGGATGTAAGCAATTTTAAGCAACAGTGCGGGCTTCAACAATGAGAAAAATCCATACCTTATAGTCGGCTATAAAAGGCCCCAACATGAAAAATATGAAATAATTCTGTACAAAAGACAAATATGGCAGACATGAACCAACGACAACCACTGAACTTCAGGCTCCTGACTTGTGACTTCAATTTAATTAGAGATACTTATCTTAAATTTTCCGGAAAAAAATTATGTGAGTCTTCCATGGAAGACCTGTGTCCCCTGCCGTATTCGTATAATATTAGCAGATACGGCATGGGAACCCAAACAAATCACATATCTTATAATATACAAGATAATGGAGTAAGTGTCCGAGTGAGAACTTCTCTATGTTCATTACTTTAGGAATATTTATCTAAAACTCATATTTCACTATTCAGCCCCATTTTTCTATTTAGTCAGACGTCAGGCGCTACCATAATATACCCTGTCTTTTGTTTTTGTCCTCTGGTTTTGTAGTTTACATATTTTGTCGGGTACTTGATGACGGATAGCTTTTGACGTCTTTAGCCGAACAGTTTTATCTTTTTACTTGATTCAATTCCTGTGTGCTGGTTTATATTCTGGAAGCCAGTCTTTTCTTCTTTCAATTGGAAATACGGATAACAACATGAAACTCCGAAAAGGAAAAATACTAAATACCAAACTCGTTCAAAGGGTATCTACATGTCCTAATCTTCAAAATCGCTTATCTAAAAATACAACAATCGCTAACTTTTAATAATAAAAATCGTGGTTACCCTTCTATCGATAAGTGTCATGCCAAAAAATTACTTGCATGTCCCCGTCTTTCCACCAACAATACGGTAAGGTCAACGTTTAATGGTCGCACATTTTCCTTAAATTTTGAAACTGGTATAAATTGATTTTTCTCGTATCAAACATAAGCTAATAGAACTCGCCAAGGAATTTGTTTTTGTCCCGGCTGATAAGGCTGCCAATAATATCATTATTCTTTGACGTAAATTTTACATTGAGGTTCTGCAAAAAAATCACGAATGGGTTTTTTTGAAAAAGAATAATCTGGCCTATTCAGTTGCTTAAAAAAATATTCTGGCTTCATTTTCAGCAAGTATGGCATGTATGATGTATTTTTTTTTTAATTCTTGCTTTGGATTGACTGAAAAAAAAATATTCTTCCTCGGTTTGCATGAAAATAAAATCAAAATCTGGCTTGATATAAAAACCCAGTCCTCCCTCCCCACCCCAGAAAGTCAAATGGTCCATGCCTAACGTTATCTAGTGAAGTCACACATTTCAGATGTCAACATATCACCGGAAGTACAAAGAAAGCACTTTTGTTGGCAAGTTCAACCGATATCGCGTAAATTTAATGAATATTTTCAATAAATTAAGACGATTGTCGAAAAGTGAATACAATATGCTTCTGAACTGTTAATCCAGCGATATTACGGCGCTAAAATGTCACCGAACTACATGATAACGTGTGTTCATGGACGATAACGAGGTTTAATAAAAAGAGAAATCGCTCACCTTCCAAAATTGTGAAAACATAAAACTGTTCAAATTTAATTCTTAAAATAGTTGCTTATAAACATGGCCGCCATTGCTACTATAATTGACAATTGGGCAACTTATTCTATCAAAATGTCTGGAAAATTATTTAAATGAAAATAACATTGAACAAGTTTCGTGTGTCCGAAGCGCTTTTCAAGATTTACCTTCATTAGGAACGCTCGAACCTTATCATTTGAAAGTCAGATTTATATAAGTACGTATAAACGTTAGGAGCTGTATTACAAAAAAAGGACATAAAAAGAATAGCCAAATTCGTCTAATGTCTACGTTGCCTATAATGGATCAATTGCTACCTGTACCAGAATTTAAGAATAAATGCTACAATTATAATGTGTACTCCCTTTTCACAATTATTGTAGATTTAACGTTTTCAAAAATAAGAAATTGACAAAATCTTTAATTGAAATGCTAAATTTCCTGTAACCTCGGTAAAAAATAGATTTAGGGTGCCTTTTTAAAATTATGATAAAAAAAAACACTATTTATGAAGGCTGCTACCGTTACTAGAATTTAAATAGGGCACACACAAAAAATCGGGAAAAAAACATTTCGAAATATTCTGTAAAGGGCAACTTGCTATCATTCTTATTGGTTTTTGATACATTATTTATGTCCTTCAGAATTTTGGTCGATGACCTCAAGAGTTACCAAACGCAGCCACAAACGCTCACTTTAGACAGAAAATGACAAAACAATCAATACGGAGTACTGAAAAATTCTGCATGTAAAAGACCAAATGTAAACACACTTTAGCTAAAAGTTACATTTAAGACACACCTTTAAATTGTGTTGAGAACCATCACCAAACATGGCTGCCACTGTAACTAGAAATACAATATAGAATAGAAACTTTGAATTAAGAAATCAGCGAAAATAATCTGTAAAATTCTGGTAGGGACTTGATACAAACCTTTGGTAATTGATACAATTGTCATGCCTTTAAGAAGTTAGTTAATTCTTTCGTACTTTCGAAGATAAATGAGTATACCAGAAATACAATGGACCTAAACGCACAATGGAATATATATAAAAGGAGATGTGGTATGATTGCCAATGAGACAAATCTCCACAAAATACCAAATGACACAGAAATTATCAACTATAGGTCACCGTACGGCCTTCAACAATGAGCAAAGCCCATATCACATAGTCAGCTATAAAAGGCTCGCAATGACAAATGTAAAACAATTCAAACGAGAAAACTAACGGCTTTATTTATATACAAAATAATGAACGAAAAACAAATATGTTACACAGCAACAAATGACAACCCCTAAATTACATGCTCCTGACTTAGGACAGGCACATACAGAATGTGGCGGGGTTAAACTCCTTTCAAGGCGCCAACCCCCCCCCCCCCCCCCCCCCCCCCCCCCACACACACACACACATGAATAACAGTACAACATAAGAACAATCTATAAAAGTTAAAAAAGGTTTGACTCATCAGATGGATACAAATAGATATACATCTAACAAAAACACAGAGTGGACGTGGACGGGTAATTATACATCTCCACATCAAATAGGCACTAAGAACAGATCTGAGAGTACTCGCAGTTACTGACAGCTAGTTCAAAGCCAATAACAACCAATATAAAAAATTATGCATCTAAGACCAAATAATCAATCAGTACACATCCAACATCCAATGGATTTAGTATAAAGACGTGACAAACAGTCAGAGAAAACCATAACCGAGTGCAATGTCAAGATACAGGTATCGACAGATTGTAGAGCCATGAATGTGCATATGTATATAAAAATGATATTTAGTTTGATTTTAATTTACTCATAACAAAATCAATATTGATTACAATAAAAACAATATTCAAAGATATAATTACAGTGTTGAATTGGTAACTTCTTTTAGAATAAGTTTATTTAAAGGATCGATAAGTTTTCGCGGATCGTTTCTAAATTTCCGGGCTCGGTAAACAACATTTTCGTAAAAATGAAGATGTGCTATCCCGTTTTAAATAAGTTTTCTACAGGTACAACCAAACTTCAAAACCAAATATATATATATATGGAAGAACTTAGTAAAGGTTTTAAGTGAATTGTGGTAACGAAATCCCTGACTTAATAATTTACTAGTAATACTTAGATTACGTTCATTGTAATCCAATACGTCACAACAGACACGGGCATTGCGAACGATTTGTGATATAAACACCGTAGGATGGTGCCAAAGAAACATCACCTTCCGAAAAAGGAAAATTAACAATATGTCTTGATAAACTAAACGTTTAGATTAAAAACCAGCATTTCCGACTCATTATTCACGAGAAAACCGAAATATCCTACATTAGCTCATTGAGAAGTATTCAGATCACCTATTACAAGGCAACATTTCCGTCCAATCCAACATACAGTTTTTGTTCATTGGTAGTCCAGACATCCGGCACTTCATACAGATCAAATCCCTTTGCAGAAGCTGTCTATTGAATTTATTTTTATTTGTTCTTGGTGGAATATACATGTAATATTTGCTATTGGACATTAATAAAACAATGTTATACACGAAACATGTTTAACCCCGCCAATTTCTTTATATTTCTGTCCATAGTTTGGGACCTGTAACGTTACTACAGTTGTTATCGTTGTTTCGTGTCTGTCATATCTGTTTTTCGTAATATGTATTCTTCTTATTAATTAAGCTGTTAATTTTCTCGTTTGAATTGATTCACATTTTTTATGTCGGAGCCTTTTATACTGAGCTGACTATACAGTATGGGTTTTCTCATTGTTTAAGACCGTACGGTGACCTATAATATCTTATGACGTTAAGCACGGTAGTGGTACCACTGAGCGTTACACGACGTTCTCAATAAAACGAGGATGTTGACGTTGTTCCAAAGAACGATTCAAGCGTAAACGTTTTTAACTTCGTCCTTGAATGTAAAATTAACAAAAATCTAAGGGATAATCTTTTTGAAATTTTTTCACCTTCTCATGATTTTAAGTCTCTTACCCAAGAACAACAAGTAAAAGAAATGCTAAACCCCTCTATCATGGAACATGTTAAAAATATTGGCTCCGTTATAAAACAGTCTCTAGAACTGAGGGCAGAAGTTTTATATATATGACAATAAAGATATTACTTGTATATGTGAAAATTCCACTTAAAGTGACCGTAAAATTTACATTCTTTAATAAGTATTCTTTTGCAGAGATTTCCAAAGTGGCTTCATTATATATTTTTGTTTTTTATTCAAGCCGGTGTTGGCATGTTTAATAGTGGAGTGACAAATCAAGAAAAAGGTGCTTATTTTACGACTTTAATGGACCGGCATAACTGCAGGCTAAAAACGATTTTTTTGCAAAGCCAATACCTTAAGCTAACTTTTTTGCCCGGTCGTAGACATTTTCCGCGGTGCAGTTTTTGTCTTTTGACATATGATTTTGCATTTTATATATAGTTTAAGTGTTTATTCATATTGTAAAACTAGAATTCCTTAAGATTTTTTTTAATTTAGTCCATTTTCACTCAGTTTAACGAAAGTTAACTCTGTATTATTTTAACGAAGTGGTTACAACATTTGTAAATATAGATTACATCGATAATTTCATGACTTTCCGAATTAAAATGTTATAAAACTTCCTATTGTAAAGTTTTGAAGCCATTTCTAGTTAGTATTTCTAATAAATTACATTGCAGTATAATAGTTCAATGACTATGATATGGACCTGCTCGTTATTCTGATGCTCATGGAAAGATTGTAGTAATGCTTCTGAACTTCCTGCCGACAAACTGCGAAAGGTCCTGGCAATAGCAGGATGCATACTTGCTTTAAACAAAAATATGTTTACCCCATTTCATCTTGGTTTGGCATTTTAATTACACCATGAGTTTGGCTCTAAAAATTTGATTGAAAATCCAAACTCTCATGGTTTTTGTGCATCCTACTCTGAAGTACGTAGATATCGGACTAGTTTAGCAAATTTGGAAATAGACAGAATCCAAGACATGTCCTATATACCTAATGGTATTGCTCTATTTAGAGAAGATGGTCGTATTATACAGCAGGGAGCAGAAAATATTGACTTAAATGCTGAGACAATCGATGGTAAAAATACCTTTCACACCATGGCTAGAGCTGTATTTCAGTATCAAAACGAATCATCAAACGCCCACATAAGTTCCATCAAGGTTAAACAGGGACTAGAAAGATCTTTGACGTTGAATGATTTGAATACCAATCTTATGGCATGTTTACCTTTCGACAAGCCAACAGAACGATATGGACCTCCTCGTTATTCTGATGTTTATGGGAAGATTGTGTCTTGTTTCATGGAAACCCTAGATATATCTATCATGTCTTTGGTATTTCTGCGACTTCTTTCGAGACAGAACTTAGATTCGATTCCCTTTTCTGCAGAAAGTACTGAACAAATTGTTCCATTTTGGACTGGTTCTTACAAAAGGCTATCAGAGGTTAAATCTGAAATTTCGTTTGTAGCCTATGCTCCGGTTATAGATGACAAGCCTAGCGACATGGCAATAGTATTTACAACTAGGAAACAATGTTTAGACATGTCAAAACATGACGGTCAACAATATGCTATGCAAAAATTCGACAATTAGTTGTATGCTGTTGCCCAACAAGAAAAATGGTCTATGCAGACATTTTCAATCACACATTATAAGACTTGGAGGAAGTCATGGCATTTTCTGTTTTGCAGTAACAGTTTGCAAGTTATGGGCACCAGCTGGGCTTTATGACCTTCTTGTTGACTCTGGAACGTATGCTCCGAATACGGTAGATCAGATGATTGTTGGAAAACAGTGTAATCGTGATGTGCGAGGATTAACTTTGGCATATCAGGCTCTCATGGCTCTTTTGTTTAATTTAAAAGCATTCTTCAATTGGTGTAAAGACGAAAACCGTTTAAATAATATTGAACCAAAGGTATGGAAGGCGTTCTTTGACTGTCACAGTTCATTTGCTGAAACACCCAAAAGCACTGAAGGTATTGAACATTTTTTTGTCTGTTTTTAAAGAACATATGTTGCCATTGTTTGAAGAATTCAGAATACACTCTTGTAAACTATCACCAACCTTCGCATTTTGGAATATGTTTCTTCGTGCAGTTGAGATATTGTTACAGAAAATTAGGGCTGAACGGAATGGGTTGTGGCTTTTAAATTTGCAAATTGTAGCTGCAATGTTACCATGCTTTTTCATTACCAATCGGACGAACTATGCTAGGTGGACACCAGCCTACATAATGAATATATTGAATCTGCCTGAAACGGTAAAATCTGTCTTTTTGTCAGGTGAGTTTTCAATCAGACAAAAACCTGGAGCCTTAAATGATATCTGGAGTGATATGGCTACAGAGAAAACTATTATTCAAGATTCCAAAGGTTGTAGCGGCATCATAGGACTGACAAGGAAAAAAACCGCTTCACTTCGATGGATGCTTACAAGACATATCCTTGCGCATTTTAGTTCTGAAATGAGATCAAGATCGGGATTAGCCACATATGCAGAAACTGAACACGAAGAAAAAAAGCAATGACACGAGACAAGAAGAATATCTCTGATTTGATAGGGTATGTGCATTCAAATACCCAGAATGACTGATCAATTTAACGTTGTCGATCATCCTTAGTCATTGATAAATATTTCTACAGAGATGCAAGCCTCAATAGATGTTCATGATTCTCATTTTAAATCTCTTGAACGTGGCAACCAGATGGTTAAATCATTTGTGGAAGGCTGCTTTAATGAGTCTGAAACCCGTGTCTTCTACAGTCCTATTTCGAGGTCTCCTCTTAATACCTTCGATGATATGACCAAGACCTCAAAACTAAAGTGTAAATCAGGTGACTTTGCTAAGGCACATATAAACCCAGTAAAATTATTTCGTCGTGCTTTAGTTCTTGCTTATGTTCGTGAGGATGTGACTGTAGTCAGGATCTTGGCACATTTATTGGTCCCATACCTTCAACTCTGTTCCATGATGATGGTACCATGCGGAAGTGTTGTAAATCTGATATAATTCACCTCCTTGAAGAGGAAAGGAGTAGGCCCAGTAAGACCCCTTTTTGGCCCCAAATATGGCAGTTTTACAAAATGGTTAAAATGTAAATTTTTATCTATTTATTGGAAAGAAGAATACTTATGTTACATAAATATGGGCTGTTTTTGACAAAACAATGCACATGTATCGGGTACTAGCACCATTAAGTCAGGCTAAATAACTGAAATCTTCGAAATTTCAGCATTTTGGTTAATTTTTAGACGGTTTCCGTCTGAAATGGAAGTGGCCGCATTTGTGTTCATTCTTAATATTTAAATGTAAGTTGTATTTGATGATAATACATAACATATATAAAGGTTGAGAATGAACACGGATGCGGCCACTTTCATTTTTGACAAAAACCATCTGAAAAGTGACATATTATGGCATATTTGATAGATTTTTCATATTTAAGCTTGAATTTGAGCGTCTTTAATGACTAAATCAGTTCAAATCTTTCACTTAAACTAATTGAATCGAATGAAGTAGACACTTAAGTGTTTAAAAAGTGTCCAAAATGTTTCATCAAATGAACCTGAATTTTGAGGCCAAAATCGGCCCTTACCGGACCTACTCCTTTGCTCTTCTTTCAATCTTCCAAGTTATGACAATAGTTATCAAAGGTACCAGCCAAACAAGTATAAACTTAAAACGCATTGAGGATCAAAATTTCAAAAAGTTGTGCCGAATACGGCTGAGGTAATCTATGCCTGGGATAAGAAAATCCTGAGTATTTCGAATAATTAATATTTTTGCAAACAGTAAATTTATGAAAATGACCATATAATTGATATTAATGTCAACACCGAAGTGCTGACTACTGGGCTGGTGATACCCTCTTCCGATAAGTTTAAAGCGGGATATCAGGAATTCGCCGTTAACATTGGAAGTGCATTTGTCGCCTCGTTGTATAATTTCAAGGGAAAGTTCAGGAATCTTCATGATGATCTAAACAAGCTAAGGGTGAAATTTGCCACCACAAAGGATGCCAGTCTTGTGAAAATTTCCCCATGTGAAAACTCGTTTTTACAGCACATCCCACGTACAATGCTTCAAAAGCAAGTTTGGATGAACTCTCATATTGCTAAACCAGTGATCATACTTTCCAAAGACTCTGGTTGGCAAGAGAGTAAACACGGTTTGCTCTCGGTTTTCTTTGAGGGACCTATGTCAGCAGATTTCCTTCAAGACCTTGTTTGTACGTATACGTATACGTGCAAGGGAAAAACAGCTTGCAATAAAAACTGTATATACAACCAACAGAATTTGGCGTGTACCAATATTTGTTCATGTGAAGGGTCTGATGGTTGTAGAAATTATTTAACTCAGCGAGCAATATTGGAAGAAGACGACGATGAAAACGATGACTGATGTCAGGTTTTCGAAATTTTTCATGCCCTTGATTTGTTAAAATACCCCTACAACCACTCTTTCTGAGGGGCCCATGTGTGCTTTTGTAAGGCAACATCTCATAAAACCTAAAAAGTTTATAGAGCTAGAATATACGCTGAACCTTTAGTCCTTCATTAAACTCATTTGATTTAATTGCCTTGTGAAATATTTGTGACTGGCAATAAAAATACGACAAAGCAAAAACCAAATTGACTTCGATTCTTTTTTAAAAAGCCGTAAAATTCAGAAATATATCTTTAGAAGTACATGCAATGTAAAAAAATGAATTGAGAGTCGGTTGTTGTTCCATCTTCTATTTTCTTATTGTTGCTAGTCTGAATTCCCCTTAAAATGGGCATTTGGTGGTTTCATTATTTTCAAATTCAGTTGAAAATGAAGTGTCACAGTTTATTTCATTATAAATGTCTTGTTTAGTAACAATTCAGATATTATTTGGAGACTTTTTATAACCCCTTGTGAAATAAATTGACAATAGTGAAAAACTCAATCACTAACCTTTGACCTTATTTAAAAAAAAATTGCACCATATTTCAATTCTACGACCAGGCAAAAATTAAAGAATAAACATTTCTCTTTCCAAAAAGTCGTGATTTAGTCTGCAGGTAGGGTGGTCCATTAAAGTTGAAAAATTGTTGGCTTGGTCACTCCACTATAAATGCAAACATTGCTGATATCCAAATTTCCATAGAATTAAAATCATACATTTAAAACTCGTGCAACATTTGTATTTTTGTGTCAAAATTATACTCAACAGCAAAGATTAGCACTGAATAACAAGTTGGTTTCTTGAATTATGTAACATGATTTAAAATCTTTGTGTATATTATTTCGCGTCTTTCATTTTCAAAATACTGAATGTTTTGAAACTTTAAAACTAATTGGATACTATGAATGAAAACAAATGCAGGGAAAAATTAACACTACCTCTGTACTATTAGGACTAGCGTACTTCCAACATATCACAACGAATGTCTTCGTTTATAAACTTCGATGTCTTATTTTCTTATTTTTCTTTTACTGTTTGTGTATTATCAGTTTCTTCTTTTTCTTAGAATTTAGCAATGTTCACTTTATCGCAATACTTCTTCAATCTTGGCGAGTGAAGTGTTTAATATTTTGGTGGTTTATTTTGTCTCTTTCTCCTATTATACGTTTCTTTTTGTTTATTGTTATTCAAAATATCTCTCCCTGAATGTGTCTTTTTTCAGTTTACATTAATATTCAAATGCTTCATATTTTTTTTCTTTGAAGGTAGTTGATATTCTTTTCATGATCTCATTTTATCAACACTTGATTCATAAGAGGTCCGTTATATTAATTTTTTCATAAAGTGTGGCTTATACTAGTGTTTATAATTCATATTTCATATTTTATCGGGTTAAACCCGCGTCTCGTTTATATATATTATTTTAAACCCTCACGTTTAGTTTCTTTTTATTCACATAAATGTACCTTTTACATCTATAATCCTTACAAAATAGGATAATTTACAAACTTGAGCTTTAAAAAAGGTCGGCGATCCATACTGTGCATTATTATTTTGAAATTTGGCAAAGTATGGAAACTATATCCCTTTTTATATAGACCAAAATTTAACCACATTTTGCAGGCCGAAATCCGATTTATAAAAAATATTCTAATTTTTATGTGACAAAATTCATATATATTTTTTTTAATATATGCTCTCGTAAATATACATGGATTAATGTTTTCTGATAGGAAGTAATATGGACCAGGAATACAATTATTCCAATTTCAACATATAACTGGGTATAGTTTTACACTCATTTTTAGACCGTTTTCGAACGAGTTTTTGGTTTCGGCGGTTTCAGTTGTTGGTTTTGTTTTTACAAGACTTAGTATAAAAAGCAATAGTCCAGGCATGTTTTGTGACGTTCTGTGAAGATAAAAAAATAGATCTACTATAATCAAAAAAATTAACATTTTCACACCACAGATTGGTTGATTGATTTTTTTTGGTGTAGTAACGCCACATTCAGCACTATTTACTTTATCGTGGTGGTCAGTTTTATTGTTGAAGGAAGCCATGGTGCTCGGAGAGAACCACAGATTCACATAGCAGACATTTTGTGGTTGATTTATTTGTTAAAAAAAACAGGAAAATATGATGTCAATTTTTTATACATACACCGTGTTCAATGTAGTATATAAAAATAAGGAGATGTGGTATGACTGCCAATGAGACAACTATCCACCCAAGTTTAAATGAAGTAGATGTAAGCATTTATAGGCAACCGTACGGGCTTCAACAATGAGAAAAACCCATACCGTATAGTCGGCTATAATGGGCCCCGACATGAAAAATATGAAACAATTCAATTGAGAAAACTAACGGCCTAATTTATAACAAAACAATTTACGAAAAAAAAATATGACAGACATGAATCAACGATAAGCACTAACTTCAGGTTCTTGACTTGGGACAAGACAATAAAGAATGTGGCGGGGTTAAACATGATTGTGAGCGCTCAACCCTCTACTAACCTTGGACAGTGGTGTTACAGCACAACACAAGAACAAACTATAAAAATCAGTTGAAAATAGCTTAGTCGGGAGCCTGTATTGAAGACCCATTGGTGGCCTTGGGCTGTTTTCTGCTCTTTGGTCGGGTTGTTGTCTCTTTGACACATTCCCCATTTCCATTCTCAATTTTATAACTCATCAAATCGATACAAAGTAGAAAAACATTTAACAAAAACACAGACCGGACGTGGCAGGGTATTTATACTTCCATTACAACAAAAGACACTAAGTACAGATCTGAGAGTACTCGCAGTTACTGACAGCTAGTTCAAAGCCAATAAGAACTAATGAAAATCATGTATCTAAGACCATATATCAATCAGTACACATCCAACATCCAATGGATTTAGTGTAAAGACGTCATTAACAGTCAGAGAAAAATATGACCTTGTTTATTAGTATTTGATATTCTTTTTTCTATAAATTGGTTATGCATGCAAAGAATATTTAACTTCTCTAAAAATATACGCTTTCAAAATATAGGAAGAAAGAAATTTCGGGAAATGTGGCGTAGAGTGCATGGTGACTTTTTTTTCGAGAGGGTGCTTAAACTAGGTTAAAATATACATAGGATTGTCTGTAAATTAATACAATGGAGCCTGCTACATGTTTACGTGCAATCCATCATATTTGTGGGACAAATTACCCTAACAGTGAGCACATATTTGCTTTTTTCTCCCTCTCTTTCTCTCTCAAATTAATGTAAATGACAAGTTTCAATTAAGATATAAAACCTCGTCGCATCGCATGCCTATATAGCAGGCAATTCTGTTCTGTTGGAGATTCGAAACAACAAACTCCATTCTGCTACACATTACTTCTAGAAGTAATAACCTTCCTATACACGTTGATGACTATAGAGATTGATCTACTCGCAGTAAACACAAATTTTTGGCGCAAGATTTGTGAAAACAACACAGACATTTATATATTTGCACTATTACATGGAGCTCAGAATACAAGTATGAAAACAAAATACCGGCTCTGCAAGTTGGCTGAAAAAAATGAATCATATATATAGTTTCGATTCGTTTTATAGTAACGCTAGGAAAGAAGATCAGGGTGTTTATTTTGAATCGTTTATAATCTGGCTAAGGGGGGAAATAGATAAGATGAGCTCACTGTTGATCGCATTTTCATTTTCACTGTATGTTCCCTTTTTAAAAGTGACACTGTGATCATATGTAACTTTTCTCACTTTTATGGCCCCAGAGCCTGGTCCCTATCAAGTATCTGAGTTAAATATTTCGTTATCTTAAATCATTTATACAATGCTGATCTACTTTGATGCATATTAAACAAGAACTTTGTTGAATATAGATCAGACCATTTCATAAAATTAATTGTTTACCAAATATACAAGAAAAGTCATGTACAATTTAACGTTATCATGACGTGAACGAGAAATTACAGTTATGGGGGCATTTCATTGGACATCTCAGATCGTTTCGTATTTTCTACCTGCAGCTTAAACAAAAATATATATCATATCATTTTAGAGGAAATTAAATGTATTTTCCCTTCATATGAAATAAAAGGTGTTCAAAATTAGAGACCAAGTGAAATTTTGTTAACAGCATCCGAATTATTCTATGTGTCATTTTGTCCACTGGGGCATTTTATTGGACACGGGAAAACTGACGATGTTTTGAAAGTAAGACCACAGTTATATAGTGATGACTTCAGATAACTTCATTAGGACATGTATAAATTTTCTGATATTATATTAAAGAAGCCACTTACATCTATAATATCTTATGATAGTGAAGGCAGAATGTTTTTTTAGGAACTGAGTAGCTGAATTGGACATTTTTTCTCTTTCTAATCTCAACGCTTTTGACAATCTTCTTTCACTCACATTTAAAAACGTCTAAGGTGTCATTTGTCGTTGATGGTATAGAATACTGTTGCAAATTTTTTTCACATTTAACCTACTAATTAATCCGCACTGTGATTTCAAAGACACGCACAAAACAAAATTGTAACAGCGAGACACCCCTAAAATGACGTTATAGGCCTCGAAATGAGCAAAGTTTTTCTTTAAATAATATACAAAGCACAAAATCATCTATTCTATTGATTTCTTTTGTTTCTTTCCTTTCGAATGATATGTAGGACATGGATATTTATTGAGTAGGAAAAAAAGCTTGAATTGCAATAACTCGCTATCTGTCGCATTTTTTTTCAAAGAGACACCAATACTGTGCGCAACGTCTATATAAACACCGTAAGATGGAGCCAAAGAAAGATCACCTTCCAAAAAAGGAAAATTAACAATATGTCTTGATAAACAAAACGTTTAGATTAAAAACCAGCGTTTCCGACTCATTATTCACGAGAAAATCGACATATCCTACAGCTCCTTGAGAAGTATTCAGATCACCTATTACAAGGCAAAATTTCCGTCCAATCCAACATAGTTTTTGTTCATTGGTAGTCCAGATATCCGGCACTTCATACCGATCAACTCCCTTTGCAGAAGCTGTCTATTGAATTTATTTTTATTTGTTCTTGGTAGGAGTATACATGTAATATTTGCTATTGGACGTTAATAAAACAATGTTATACACGAAACATGTTTAACCCCGCCAATTTCTTTATATTTCTGTCCATAGTTTGGGGCCTGTAACGTTACTACAGTTGTTATTGTTGTTTCGTGTCTGTCATATCTGTTTTTCGTAATATGTATTCTTCTTATTAATTAAGCTGTTAATTTTCTCGTTTGAATTGATTCACATTTTTTTATGTCGGAGCCTTTTATACTGAGCTGACTATACGGTTTGGGTTTTTCTCATTGTTTAAGACCGTACGGTGACCTATAATTGCTTTTATCTTTGTCATTTGAACTCTGGTGGGTAGTTCTCTCATTTTACATCCTCAATATGAAATTAAATCGAGGTAATCATGTTATGCTTTGCTTTAACTTCTTAATCATTCTACTCATCTTTGTTTAAACTATTTTATTATTCTGCTCATACTGAGTGCCGTGATTGGAAAATAAAACATTTGTTCTTGATGTTAACTACCAAAAGTATTGGTTAGTAAATCAAACCACACCATCCACTAACACCCGACCCATCCGAAAAATTAGATGAACAAACGGAGACAAACAACAACGAACAACACATGGTCCATATATAGCCTGTATTTGAACAGGCACACACTTTAATACCGTAATACCAATTTTACCTGTGTATATGCCTCCCCTTTGCCTATATCTATACAATGTGTCGTATAAGTAAACACACTATAAAACCTGCATAATGCAACTTCAAATAGGAAATAAAGACGGCACACAATTTGGAAAGCATGCTAGAAATGTGCTCGCTACTTAAGGAAGCTAGCAGCTAGTAAGTTAACTACAGCTTTTGGTCAAGAACACAAATCAGAAACAACACTCCTACAACAGTTTTCATGAAGTAGAATAGAATTAAAATAATTCTGCAGTATTTGCAAAATGACAGTTTGTGTTTTTTAAATCTTTAGACCATCGGAAGAAAGAGCCATTTTAACTGAATTAGCTAGTATATTAGATCATATTACGCATACCTGCCAACTGTCACTATTTGGGGAGGATTTCCCCCATGGAGGCTCCCAATTGGAAATCTTAAAAGAGTAATTTTGTCTACAATTTAAAACAAAGCAATCAATTTTACCATGGGTATATGATTGTTAAAGTATGAAGAAGCAAATAAACATCATTAAAATAAATTTGAAGGCCCCTTTAAAGGTTTTGTGGGACAATGAGAACCATCTTGCACGCTAAACCCCCATGGGCATTTTGAAATGTTGGCAGGTATGATTACGCCAGTAGCCCTTGCTATTAAATTAACTTTTCGGATTTAAATATATTATCACTTTTCAATGTTTTAATTTTGTTCACGAGTTCAAAAACGGAAGTCGATATATGTTGTTATGAATATAAGGCAAACAATGCCACGTCAACATACTTACGTTGTATTGAGTGTTGTGGCAACTATTTGGTTCTAGGACGCTATCTGTGATAAACTAACAGCAATTACACAAAGATAGCGTTTGAAAACTTTGTACAATAAAACGTGTTTTTTCTTTCTTTTAATTATATTTACACAGACATAATAAACTGGTTTTAACACACACCAAAAACAATCTTTACTGACAAAATCATCTGCTACACATATTCTAAATATCCAATAATGATATATTTACACATGTTATAGATAATACCTATCTAGCTTAGGCCGTTTTTGTGTTGTTGTTGTTGTTGTAAGACAAACTCAGAAATGTATCCACATGTAAATACAAAGTTCTATAAACGAACACTGAACTCCTGAAAAATGACTTATTGTTTCACAGTCAATCGCTGTTTTTTGTTTTAAATGACAATTAGAATTATAATAAATGGTATGCAACTTAATTTTTGTTAATTAGTACTATACAATGCTCCATAGTACTGGTTCACCACCAGGAATTATTCTTCAAAGATTGATTCCACTATATCCTGGAGACTTGGCAGGTGTGAAGTGTAAAAACCTGTACAAATTTGACAAGCACAATCAGTTGCAAAAGGCAAATATGTGACTGTATTCGGAACTTTTAATAGATTTATGATTGCACGGCAGCAGTTGAAGAATGGATTTTTACAATTCAAATTTTCAAAACAAGTTCCGTTTCGAGCGATGGACCCACCTGGAAGAATAACTTTGTTATAGCACAGATCTTCACATGATAGATTATCTAGTCTGGAAAGAAAATCTTTGTTGATGCAATCGTGCTCCAGATCACCAAATTTCTGTTTTGAGAAAATATGATGTACGTCTGCTTTTAATCCATTTGTAAAGTTATGTAACATAAGTAATGCACAAACGGATAGAGCGTTATACCAAGCCATCGTAACACCTCGTTAATGAGACGCAATACACAATTTCATCTTTTATAATAACTATAGATGTGTCAAGGAGACGCAGAAGAACAGTCCTCGAAATCCTTGACATCCGTCTAAAAGGGAATCATAAACACCTTGGAATTTATCTTTTCAGATTAGAAAAGAAAGTACATATTGGGAAGGATCATGAAACTACAATGCTTTATTTAACTGTTAACTTTTTCAAAATTGAAAATTGTCAAATCAAGATAACTAGCGACCAATGGCGTAGCAAGGCCATTTTTAATTGTACACCCGCACCTCGGGGAAGGGTCTAAAGGCCCCCAGCGGCACCAGGCAGAGGACATCACGGTAAGGGGTGAAACCTCCGGAAGCTCACTCGTTATCGTGAAAAAAATACCATTTCTTTCAATCAAAATTCATCAATAGCAACAAACTTGTTCTGTGGAGAACAAAACTTTACTACACAAGAATGGATTTCAGTTTCCCAGTTGGTAACTTTCCATTTCTATGTAGCAACATTCCAGTAGAACCTGCATATGGAGTATATATTTCCAAGTTGATAAGTATACGATATTTCAGAACTTGCAGTTCCCATCGTGATTTCTTTGAATGAGGTTGCTACAAGGAAGCTATTAAACCAAAAGCTCCAAGTGGTGAAGTTGAAAGCATCCCTTCGAAAATTTTAAGATCGCTATCACGAGTTGGTTAACTGTTTTACAGATGACGACGGACATATTTCATTGTTGTAACCACAGTTCCGTACTCTTTTCCTCGAATTTGACCTACCGAATTTTTACTTACATGAGCAACACGACGGGTGCCACATGTGGAATAGGATATGCCTACCCTTCTGGAGCACCTGGGATCACCCCCGGTATTACGTGGGGGTTCGTATTACCTTGTCTTTACTTTTCTATGTTGTCTTTTATGTATTGTTGTTTGTCTTTTCGTCGTTTTTCGTCTTTTAAATGGCATTGTCAGTTTGTTTTCGACTGATGAGTTGGAATATTCCTTTGGTATCTTTCACCTCTCTTTTAAAGTTTGATTGGGAGTTTTTCATGTTGATTTCATTGTGTTGATTTGGAATCTAAAATGGATAGTCCTTTGTTTTAGAGGGAAATGTCCAAACCAGTTACTTTAGAATATGTTTAAAAGGAGATATTTGGTAAATCAATCAATCGACAAACAAATCAAATCTTTATAAAAATAGTAAAAAAGGCAAGTTCTATTACTAGTAATTATTTTAACTTCATATAATTTTCACACCTTTTTACGGGAAGATTTCGTTAATGGACGCATGAAATAATTAATTTTCATAAATGGTCAGGTGTAACATAAAAATGCAAGCCACACATTTTGTATCCCAGCAGATACTAAATTGCTTTAAACAAATAGTAATCTGAGTAGAATATTCACAGTAGATTTAAAGTTTGACAGAAAATGAACAAATATATACGTGTGCAGTCCAGTGAAGCTGCGCACCTAAGACGTTTGGCCTCACTTTGGTAATCTCATAAAACCAATAATCGGATAATATTGTGTGAACAAATTCATGACATACTTTAATTTCATGAAATTATGTTTATATATAGTCTTACAGAGAAGATTTTATGGAATGTGTGCCAAAAATAAGGGATACCCCTGTTTTTACAGTTCTTCAAATGTCCGTTGATTTCGTGCATGCCTTCTAAAAATAGCTAGTTTTGTTTATACAGGACAGATTTTATAAACGAAATATAGTTCAGTTTGAATGAAACAGATTGCCAAGAATGCGGACCAAAATTTATTTCATTTTGATAAGAAATTGACTTAAATTGAAACCAATTTTATCTGATGATGTATTTTTTGGCTAAATATAGTTAATCATTGAACGGTAATTATTAATTTATGGTTGAACTTATCAATTTTAATCTTTTTTGTCCTTTCGGAAGACTAAAACAATGACAAAAACGATTATATTTGTGTTACATTGCGGATATGACGAAATCGGGTAA
This sequence comes from Mytilus californianus, assembly GCF_021869535.1. Lineage (NCBI taxonomy): Eukaryota > Metazoa > Mollusca > Bivalvia > Mytilida > Mytilidae > Mytilus > Mytilus californianus. Next base: position 6,120,911 of record NW_026262581.1, read on the forward strand.
TGCGCATTTTTACGGCCGGCTGCGGGGACACAGGGGATGCCACTAATATGATACCATTTGATTAAAAAGTGAATTTCATCACTTTTATCTTCAATTACGAGTCATTAATAAAAGCATTACACTCCCAGTAAGTTTAAATACCATGATTATTGACGCTTTATTTCCGTCCTCTATTTTGGTATAAGTCGAAAGTTAAACAACTACGGATCACCGTGTGGCCCACTGACAAGTAGTAAAACCAATACCATCACGTAAACTGTAAAGGGCCAAGAGATCACAAAATTTCGAACAATTCAAAAAAGGAAACTAATGGCCTAGTTTAGGTTCACAGCAATAAACGATAAAAATCGTTTCGTGACACAGCAACCAACGACAACCAATCATGGCTTGAGACAGGCACAGTTAAGAATATGGCGGGATTAAACATGTTTATGAACGATGAAGCCTCCCCTAACCTTGGACAGTGGTGTAACAACACAACATTAAAACAACCGTAAAAATCTGAAAAGATCTTGAATAAAAAAATCGTTTTTTTTAGCACAAAACAACTAACAAAATCAATCAAAGTACTGAAGTACTGAACATCGGATGACCGCAAGTTCTTGTGGATGGTCACAAGCACTTGTCTCAGAAAAAAATCACATCTCTATACCTGAAAGTGAGGTGAAGGTACATAGATATATTTTTTCCTGAGACAAGTTCGTGCGTGGATGATGAATAAATGACAGGGAATTCAACCTCACCGTAATAACTATTATATTGTAGTGATACAAATCGGTATACTCTGGTTTGTTGTTATATATTATATCAAGGATTTGTAAAATGAGATACTCACTATACAAATCCTTGATTATATTAATATTTGTATATAACAGTTACATGTATATATAATTTTCATTCATTTGTATATCATTCTATTCTACTATTCTAGTAATAGTGCAGTGCAAGCTCATGGTGGGCACTCTTCTGTAATAATTCGATTTTCTAATAGATTAGATTGTAGTAGGCATTCATATTTTCCCGCAAAACGTTCTTGAGATATTCTTCCGCTTGCGCTAACACAAATTTTCGGTATATTGATATATAACAAGCGATAAGGAATGTTATTTTGCGTTCGGTCATCAGTCAAAAACGAAAGTCACGTGGGTAGAAATGTCTGTGGCAACAACACACCGGAATGCCCTCACGGTCATCCGATGTAAATAGGACACACATTACCGATCTAATAGTTTTTACAGTTTTAGTTACTGTGAACTTGACGACTAGACGTCTTGACTTCAAAACCTATAAGTATCTTCCTCTTATTATATGTTACCATATATCTAAGTAAGTTTGCAATCCAACATATACTATAAATTTGGTTTATCGTCTGAAAAACAAGATGACTGACGGACTGACGGAAAGGTCAAACTTCCGGTAATATATGCAAAACTTCAAAATCGACCAAAACATCCTCACTTTGAGGAATTATGATCGGAATTTTGAGTCCTCGATTCTCTCCAACTTCGTACTTGATCTGGCCTATTTCACTTTTTTCATTCGAGCGTCACTGATGAGTCTTTAGTAGACGAAACGCGCGTCTGGCGTACAAAATTCAAGTTATTCCTTGTATTTGTGATGATCTATGATGAGTTTATTTGAAATCCTTTCATTGATATTTAGAAAGGAACCAATGACTTACCAAACAATACATTGCTAAAAGATCTTTTTGTGCAACGCCATGGCTCATATCTAATTTTAACAAAATGGTCATTTTAAGCCAAACATGTGCATATCGTCACGATTTTGACATCATAGAGACATCACAGACAAGTTTTATTTCTTCACTAAAGATTCCAGACTACACCGTTCGATTCATTTGTCAATAAAGTTAACATAGTTTTGAAAGACTTTTGTTATTTTTTCAAAGAAGTCAAAAGAAACATTTCTCTTTTTCAAATAATTTTCAGTAGAGATAGTGATGACACAATGTGAACAAATAATAATGATATCGCATCACCTCTGCAATGGCTGTTTAAAATATCAATAACTTTGACGGGGAGAAAACTACAGCAAAAAGAGCCGTAAGATACCAAGGGAATATTAAAAACTCAAAAATCGAAGAGAAATTGGCAGCGACATGCAAAAAAAAAGAGGCTACAAAATACTTTACAAAACACTTAAAACTGAGCAACACGAACCCCACCAAAATCTTGGGGGGGGGGGGGGGGCAGGTCTCAGGTGCATAGGAAGGGTAAGCAGATAAGCGTTCAACAAAACGTTGTGAATACCTAAACAATGGTAATTTATAAATCAATAACGTGACCACGTTTTCAATTAGTAATACGACAATGAAATTGCCCATAGTCCTTTAAATTCCGAGGCTGTGAATTAGAAAATAAACTCTAACACGCAGAAAACGTACAGGTCAGATATTTCGGACTGGTATTCATTCATTAGTACGCATTATCTTTATTGTTTTAAACAGCAGGTGGTAGTTCCCATGTTGAATTGACATGTGTTTGTTTCCTCAGAGTATATTTAGTATATACGTTTTGTATATATATTTGTGTCAGACGTATATGGTAATATTCAACTTTTTGAACGACAAGGCGTCAATATGTAACAATCATAGGTCAAACATGTGCATGGCCAAGTTTCCAGATCATTTCATAGTGTTAATTACTTGCAGGTCTGATCACGAAACAATTTGAAATTTTCCCATTTTCATATTTTTTCTTTGAATATGAAATCTTGACATCTATGTTTGAAGAACTTTTTTAACATTTCCTTTTATGATTATGCGTACTGTTAACACTTTTTTTCCTCGAACCTTGCACAGATCCTATCCTAAAAATCCCCGTTTTCTCCTTATCACAACTGATATGTTTGCAGGGTAACATAATATGCCTACATTCCAGAGAACTTGTTATCCACCCATCGTTCCTAAGAATTCCATATTGCTAATCGTTTGCGTCTTTTCTGGTTAATCTTTAAACTTCTCTTGTTTCTTTAATTTTTCTCGTTCATGTTCTGTCCTCTGGATTACGATTTATTTTTATCTGTCTGTATGGTTGCTTAACCACGCCGTATTTGTCTCTCTCAAGCCAGGAGTCTGTCGTTCAGTGGTTGCCGTAGGTTGCTGTCTATTATATTTGTGTTTCGTTTATTGTTTTGTACATAAATCAGGCCGTTAGTTTTCTCGTTTGAATTGTTATACATTTTATAAAATCGGAGCCTTTTATAGTTTATTATACTTTATGGTTTTTGCTTATTATTGAAGGCCGTACGGTGACCTATAGTTGCTTAAATCTGATTGGTCGATAGTTGTCTCATTGACAATCATACCATATCTTCTCATTTTTATACTGGTATCATCTACCTGCAGTTCACGGTTTCAGAATCTTAATCATTCTGCATGGGTATCAATTTCAAAAGTGAACATTAAAACATTGTAATTGGTTGACAACGTTTTGGCCAATGGTGTAACGTTATTTTCATTTCAGGAAGCCGATGACACTATCTACAATCTCGCAGATTTTGAAACGGCGAAATTCCGGACCTTGAATCTATATTAAATATTATTTGCATTTAAATTAATAAAATGTTCATAAGTGATATAAATTAGATTTTATATATAATTACATCAATATAAAAAAAAATAACATGCGGAATAATATAATAAAGATTTCGTTTCTCATCAAAGGTCAGCGAGTAGACACATTCAGAATCCAATTTATAGACACGAACAAGAAGCTACTTTCATTCTTGAAATCTGCTTTACCATAATCGTTCTATGCTTGCTAAGATAAATAATTGTTTGTGGTGCATATAAAGAAGGAGAACAATTGGTAGACAAGTCAAAATCATTCGGAACTTTATTCCGAAACTTTTTTATGAATAGATTTTTTATGTAAGCGTGACTAGAATGTAAAATTGCATTATCATTATAGTCACAGCTACCGGAACACACGTTCGCTAAATAAGAAGATGGATGCCATAACCAACGACCCCAGCCAATATCTCGGAAATTTACCTCCCATGGTATTAGTGAACAGAGTTTTTTGTTGATGTTACTATCCTTTATATTAGACATTTGCAATGCTAAACTAATATCCCGTCTTCTACGTGATCTCAACGAGGATAACAGGGTGTTATTTACGTTTTCAAAAATCACTAGTTGTGGAGTCGTATAGTTTTCAGCAATATCATCAACATCAGCTCCAAATAATTTTGTTCCGGAAGTGTAATGAGCTTTAAAATCTTTTGTCACATCTCTAATGAGATAATTGTCAGATATACCTGCAAAACAGTATATACACATTAAAAAGATGATAATCTATGTCAATTTTATATGTAAGAGTTTTTAAAAGTATTTTAAACGTCTTCGTTTAATACATTTCTTAAAAAGTTAAAAATAATCAAAATAGGCGATCTTTTTTAAAGGGATGATTTCTTGATGTATCAACTATATATAATGAAATTCCTTTAGAAAGAAAGAAAAAGTAACTGGATAAAAAAGGTTTATTCAAAGCAACATAACATATGCTGGCATTTCAATAACCTTTGATTAAAAATTGACCGCTTTTTTTGTAATTTTAATGGGGAATAAATGCATAGATCGAAGCACAATGTGTGTACTAAAATGTGCGCACGGTCAATGCTTTTATCTCTATAAAACTGGGAAAAAGAAGCATTCATTAAATATAATAGTAATAGTAATGCTTTTAGTCACGGTTTTCGTTTGTTTTGTTATCAAAAATAGTCCTATACGCATCGCTGTAAATATGCGGAGAAAACATGAAATACATTGAGATTGCATTTATTGATGTTGAAAATGATGGAATCCTCATAAACATCTGGTTAATGGTATTTATATAGCAATAAACCAAAATTTATACCTTAAAACTGGGACATAATATATTGACCCAATAATAGTCCCAGCTTAAAAGTACACCAAATGCAAGGCAACACCTCCACATCGGTAGACTTGACCATAGATTATAATTTGATTTTTTTTCCTTCTTCATTGACATTACAAAAGCAAATATACAATAACAATATTCCACATAACACAAATGCATCCTCAATCTGCAGTATTGTCGTAAACATCATCATGCAAGAATTATTCATTTTTGATGTAGTTCATAGTTTGGAAATCTTGAAATATTGAATAGTCAAATATTATGTTGTTACATATATATGTGACAGTCTTCAATATTTTAAGATTTCCAAACTATGAATAACATCCAAAATGAACAATTCTTGCATTTTTACGACAATACAATGGCCGTTATTTTAAAATACGGAAAATATGATCTACAGCAAAAATGACGTAAAAGATAAGCAGTCTGTCTTTTTGTAATGCGGTTTAGTCACTACAAATTAGTGAAGTTTCGTGGCGGTCAATTTTCATTAACAAAAAAAGAAAACAATTTGCCCGGATCAACTACAAACAATCGCGAAGTACCTAGTAAATGACAAGTATCTTGTGAAAACTAAAAATACAGTCATTTACATCATTTGACACAAAAACATGAGTGTAATTATTTTTTGGCACAATTTACATAACCACAGTAATGCGAAGGACAGGTTTACATAATAGTTACAAGTTGCACTATAATATTGTCACTTATAAATAGCAATAATAGAAGAAGCACTTGTAATTATTATGCAGTTGCTAACCTGTCCTTCGCACCATTATATGTGAATTTCGGTCGGGAACAAACAGGATTGGGGATTATTCTGGAACAAGAGTTAAAATAAAAAAAATTACAACAAAAAAGAAAAGAAACGAGATAGATCTTTATCATGTTTCTAAAAAAATCGGACTTAATATTTTACATATCATCTTTGAGAGCTTGAGTCATTCTATTTTTATAATTTGAAAAAATGGTGTATTCGATATTTTCGCTTAATCCAGAACAGATAACGAATAAATAGAGCTGCGAGGAGATGCTTTGGTAATTTTTTCACTTAGTATTAAAAGTCTCGCCTTCAGAAGAATGTGGATCGATTATCAACAAAATTGTTTTCGAACTATTGATAGAGTTGATCACAAGTCAAACTTCCCTATAAAAATCGTTCACAAACTTTTTTCCCTGTTAATGATTTACACCAATTGAAACTTTATAAAGTTGAACAAATGAATTCTATTTTTTAAACAATTCTTAAATTTGATCAAATATAATTTAAATATAAAAATTTTAAAAGTTCCTCAACAAATAAATTAGCAACTGTCTTAACGTTTGTTGGCACATTTTTAATCTAACCTCCCAAATGTAAACAGATTCATTAATTTTTTCTTGAAATTTTTATACTTTTGAAGTCTGTGTCATTAATGTATATAAAACACTTGCTTTATAAATCTATTTATGACAAACATTCGACTTTTTTATTGATATTTCTAATATTCATAACTATAAAACCTAAAATAGAAATTATGACTAGTTTAATCAAACAGAAAAGTATAACCAACGTGTTCAATTAATGTCTTATATGCAGTTCTGATATTTCCTAATAAAATTACTCACCTTGTAATTCCGTCGATTTTGTGCCATAATGAGTCACTAACTCGGCGTGGGAAACAAATAGATCTCTAGGAAGACCAGAAATATCAAACACATATTTGTTTTGTTTATCTGAAATATTAATGACAGTTTTCATTTTTATGTTATACAATAACGTTGTAGCGATTTAAATAGTTTACTAAAAACAATTTTCTTATTTCTTTAAGGAAACTGATGAAAAAATAAAACAGTGATGATAACTTTTGAACTCCTGCAGTCACATCTCCCAATATACTATATTGCAGAACTTTAAAACTTGACAGAAGTGAATTACAGACAAATTTTGTCTTATAACACAAAAAATTGTAAGATCAAATCACAAGTTCTTGATAATAAAATCTTCCGTTTTGTACTTACGAATATTTCTATATAAAATGTGAACACTGGCCAGCCTCGTTACAACATCCTCTGAAGTTCTATCGTCTGTCAACAGTGATTTATCTTCATCGTACAATGATATCTCCTTAAAAAGATTTCGCAAATAATTTGTAAAATACAGTTTTTTCTCTTTCCTAGATCGGTCCTTAATGTCAAGAATATATTCTTTTTGTATTGATAAAGTAGAACTCAATAACTTTATATTTTCTGCATGCCTCAAACTCGATGTAGCCACGAAATAGATATAAAACGTAAAAAAATAAAACAGAAGTTTCACAATCATGATTGCATGTGGTTTAAAATGCTTACTAAATATGGTAAATCCCCTCGAAACAGTATTTATAAATTTGTTAAACTATTATTGACCAGCCAATCACTATACATACTAGTTATGTAATTTAAAAAATGTGTGTGCACCTGTTCTATAAAAAATCATCCGATGGTGATCACGTAATAAATTTTAAATCATTCGATCAGTGAAAAAAATCAAATTTTATCTTTTAAAAAGCAAACATCTTCTCTTTGGCAACATAATTCTGAAAATTTTCCAAAATTCAGATAATATCATTGTTTTAAAAATATAATTAACACACATTTATTACTTAACACAGATTTTTTGTAAAAATTTCTATAAACATTTGGATTCGAACAGGTAAAAAGTCTGCATTAACCATGAATGTAGCTCCACTAAGGACACCCTGCCCCCCTAACTCCTCTTCTAGATACAGATATATGTGAAGATGTAGTCTACCAGCATGGTAATGTTGTTGTATATTATAAACAAAGGATATTGTATGAATGCAGACGTTCTAGCACAAACCAAGAACAAGGATGTGAACAAGTCAACGTATGGCCTTCAACAATGAGCAACACTTATATCATATAGTAAGCTCTAAAGGCCCCGTAATAACAAAATGTGAAACAAATCACCCCCCCCCCCCCCAAAAAAAAAACCAAAAAATAACGGCCTAAATAATACAAGAATTAAAAAACAATTACGACAGACAGTATCCAACGACGACCAATGAATTACAGTTTTCAAGCTTTGGGAAAGGCACATAAAGAATGCGGCGAGATTAAACATGTTAATGAGCGATAATACACCTTCCCCGGAGACAAATCTGTGACAATGGTGTAAGGAAACTGCATAAGAACAAACTTTAAAAATCAGTTGGAAATGGATAGACCCTTCAGATTATTGTTATGCACAAAAACAACGAACAAAAAGACAAAAGACACAAAGAACCGATTTAAGAGTACTCGCAGTTACTGAAAACCAGTACATAGCACAATTTCAACTAATAGACAAACCATATTTTCCCAGAATCAAATGTCTACGAACACACCTTCAATGAATTTAGTGTGAAGACGTCATTCGAAATCCCCCAAAAGCATGACCTTGTACAATGCCAAAATATTGGCATTTTAAATATGATGTAAGATCATGTGTAATAAGTTAGTCTAGTGCTAGTTAAAATTTTGAATAATTACATGTATGAAGGGGACAATGACCTTAAAATTGTACCCAAAGATTAGAAAATATAAGATACTACTGATATACGCCATTTTACCTCCGAAAAGAACACTAAATATTCAAATTTAGAAATACTGCCCAACCTACAAAAAACGGGATTTTTAAACAAAACGCGTTGTTTAAGAAAACCTAAACCGCAACCAAAAGATTTCGATGTCGAATATTTTCGTTGGAGCACGTCTACGTTGTATGTCGATGTTGCGTTAATTAAGAATACTAGTATACTGTGAAGCTATATAGCGCTTGATATGGAAATGGGACATCGTGCATTAAAATGTGTCTGCTTTTTGCACAAGAAATCTTGAGGATCCCTTTTTTTTTATTCTTTGCAATTGATTGTGTACTGCCCTAAGAATGGTTTGTCAAAATTGCAATAACAATCGAGGGTAATTTTTTTCCAGTACGCATTTGTAGTTTTGAATGTGTTCTACGGCTTTCTATTATCAAAACCTACATATCATATTAATTCTATTGAAAACTTCTTAATAGAGATAATCAACAGTCTTTGTCGCTTACTTAAAAAAAGGGAGAAATTACCAAGAGAGTAAATGAAAGCCATTGAAAAAAATGACATACAACACCATGGCAAAAAAAAAAAGAATCAAAAGAACAACACGTCCATAAAACATTATAAATAGAATTAAGGATTAAGCAATAGGAACTTCACCAATATCAGGGAGTGAACTAAGTTTTTTTTCTTTAACATTACTGAATATAAAATAAGGAGATGAGATATGATTGCAAATCAGAATAGGATCCGGCAGAGTCCAAACGAAGCGGATTTAAGCAACTATAGGTCACCGTAGGGCCTTCATCAATGAGCAAAACCCATACCGCAAGCAAGCTATAAAAGGCCCAGACATGGCAAAATGTACAATAATTCAAACGAGAAAAGCAATGGCCTGATTTAAGTACAAAACAAAAAACTAAAAACAAATACACTAACGGAGCCCTTAATTAGTTCAGTGATTTGCCCATGAACGTTGCATGCTTCCACTTTTGACATATGTTTTTCCTTTCTAATTAATTGAATTTGGATTGCTCTAGTTGACGAATTAAAATGTTGTATGTAGTCTTAATGAAGCTGCCTTACTAAAGAGATGATAAAACTGAAATCTACTATATCATGGTTTTGCACTCACTTCATAATATATAACTGATAAATAAAAATTGTATATAAACTATGATGTTATCAGAATTGTAAAATTAAACACGTACTTTACTGTAATATTCTATAAAGATTATTGCTGAAATTGCCAAAAAAAATAATTCACAATGCAGGATTGCATATATATATCAAATCTGAGTGAATCAAATATTAACTGACGCACTTTAAAAACGCATCACTAGATTTTTTTTTTCATTTTCAAAACTACAACTCTTGTAAAATACATATATGAATATACATGTCATTCATTACTTAATCGTCTATTAAAATAAAGTTAGCAGTTTGTAAGTTGAATTGATTACGTCACGTTTAATGTTCAAATCATATGGTATGCGCTTAGACTCGGATTTTCACACTGCAGTCTGTTTTTTTTTTTGCATTATGCGGTTTAAACTGTAAAGCTTGAAATTAATTTCTGCAGGGGATTCTGTGGAATTTAAAAAAAAAAGTGAAACTATTTTGACGTGAATCTGTCTCCCATAACACCCGATGACTTGGTTAGCAGTTGGCGTTTAGTCGTAAATCTCTCTCGCGTTGGTGTGACGTTGTAATTTCAGGTTGACCTGGTCATAGGTGGTCAATTACAAATACCGTCTGACTGTTCCGTTGCTGTAAGGACTGAAAGTTGATTTTCTAAACAAAATTACCATGTACGGGTTTCAAATCTAGCGTCAAGAAATTCGTGCGACGTCAATAATCTGGTAAGTCCAATGATTCCAGATAAGTCAGGTATTTTTTAAACAGTAAGACGTACAATCGGTTTCGTTTTTCAGATACAGATAATTTTATGTAAGTTAAGGATATTCGATTAACAATTTTGGATTGTGCATCAAAACTGTAAACAACAATTTTAAGCGATAAAAAAACAATATTTTGATAATATGGAAAAACGGTATTAACTGCTAACTCGGCTGTGTATTTTTATATGTTGGATTAAGTTGTTTTGTGTAATGTATCCGTTTTTATTCTGTAATTAGTCCCCACTTCGGTTTTATCATGTATATCTATTATATAGTCATTTTATTAAATTTACTCTTTGCAAAATTATAAATTATTCTAAATAATAAGGATGTTCTTGTCCCAGGCAGAAAACCCTGGCCGTGTTAGGCGCAAATTTTTTGAAGTTTTGGTCCTCGGTGCTCTTCAGCTTTGTACTTGTTTTGGCTTTCAAACTTTTTTCATCTGAGCGTCACTGGTTGGTCTTGTGTGGACGAGACGCACGTCTGGTGTATTGAATTTTAAGCCTAGTACCTTCTGATAGCTATTATTCGTGTGTTTCTTTGTCCTATATGTTCTCCCATTTATTTGTATTGTGGTCCTGTCATATGATGTTGTCGTTTTGGTGTTGTGTTTGACATTGCCATAAAAGCGGGAGGTTTGGCATGCCACAAAACCAGGTTCAACCCACCATTTTTTTCTTTAAATGACCTGTACCAAGTCAGGAAAATGGCCGTTGTTATATTATAGTTCGTTTCTGTGTGTGTTACATTTTTAATGTTGTGTTTTTGTTGTGTCGTTGTTCTCCTCTTATATTTGATGGTTTCCCTTAGTTTTAGTTTGTAACCCGGATTTGTTTTTATCTTTATCGATTTATGAGTTTCGAACAGCGGTATACTACTGTTGCCTTTATTTATTTTATAAAATCTTTAAAGCGTATTATTTATATTCTTTAATTTTAAAATTCATGAAGGTTCGAACAATTCACGAATTTAGACCTGTGGAAATTGAAAGCGAAAAGTTTAAGCTAACTATTTGGTTAATAGGTTATTATGTAGAATCTACATTAACCGTTTTTTTGTTTGTTTGTATTAATTCTAAATATTTCAAAAAGTAGTAACATAAATCAGACGCAACTAATGTCAACGACATTAAATACACCAATTAGGCACATTGTCCTACTTATTCATCGGCCTATCAAACTAGGACGCTTTTATTTTGACATCTGTAGATAAGCATTGTCAACTTTGTTCTATGTCAGGTTAGGTCATTTTTTTTCAATACATGAAAGACAAGTGACTGCATTTTGTAATCGACTTCTTGTTCACTTAAGAATTGAGTGCTTCTTTTTGTAAATTTATTGGGGTGTAAAAGCGTTGACCGAAGTACATTTTGTATGAAGCGCGGAAGCGCTTCATTCTAAAAATGTGTGCACGGTCAACGCTTTTACAACCCTTTAAAATTACTAAAAGAAGCATTCAATACTTATTATTACATATTTTTGCTAGGATCATGAAAACACGATTTCTATCAAGTTTTTCTTTTATTTACCTGTGTACTTTATTGTGGAAGCTCGTGCCATCATGATTGTTACATTTCATTTTGAAATGAAGGTTAATTTCAGAATGACGCGAGATTGCTGTTAGCCAATCAAAATAACGTATTATAATGAAACTTGCATGTAATGTAATTATTGGTTATTATATGTTGTAGGGCGCTTGGCACGGTGCAGATGGCGTTGACACGGTGTCACAGACGCAAGGGTTCGAATCCCGCTTAGGGAAGAACAAAAATTTGCTAACCCACATTTGAAGATCTAACATTGTTGGGCTAAATTTGATACGAATTATATGTATATGGTGTTAGCCAAGTATAACCATATGTTATCCGATGGAGAATGTCTGTCATAAAGTTGTCACATGTTTAGACGTGTAAAATAAAATTAAAATTTGATGTGGCGGCATGGTAATTAACATTATCATCCTTTACGACAAACAAAGAAAATAGTTGATCTGAAAGGTACACCATCTACCGCTATACTTGTACTGTGTTACAACCGTAGATAAAGCCGACGAGGAAAGGCATTACTTCGACCATCGAAAGCTATATTTGTATGTAGCCTAGGTGCTCGAGTGGTCTAGGGCGCTGGACACGGGGCAGGCGGTGTTGCCATGATGTCACAGACGCAAGGGTTCAAATCCCGCTGAGGGAAGAACAAAAATTTGCTAACGCAAATTTGAAGATCTAACATTGTTGGGCTAAATTTGAGACGAATTAGTAATATATATAAATAATTGAAAACAACGTTCAAACCTATGATTGCGTTGGATAAAAACCGCAATTTTTATACGTGTGCATGCAAAACAAGTTTCTTAGTAGAGGGGTCTAAATACAGCACAAACAACATTTTTCCAAAAGACCAAAAAAAAGTGAAAAAGTATATTTAAACAAAACGCTTTTGACTAAGAGGTCGAACAACGGATGTTCTTAAACCCTGCTGACTACCAATGGCGATTGCCAAATAAACGGATCACAAGATGTAACAAAATGAATCTTTATTATTGATTTAATACCAAACAGAAAACAATAAACTTGCGGAAAAGATGGTAAACCGCAAACATGAGGTGCAAAAACTTGTACACCATATCCGGATTTCGACTTTTAATTTAATGTCTCTTCAGTGATGTTAGGAATCGAAACGGTATTTGGAAGGCCATATAATTTACCTCAATTTAGGATAGACTCTTGAATTATATATATGTACATCAAATATACCAGGATTATGATTTGGTATGTCCGACGCGCATTTCCGACGGTCTACATCAGACTCACCAAATAAAACACGAAGCTGAAGAGCATTAAACTGTGCCAAATACGACTAAGGCAATCTATGCCTGATGGTATGCCAAGATGCTAGTACACTGAATTAAGAACTTCGAATATTGTCTTTATCAGTGCTACCATTATTTTTTTAATGAAATTTAAACATAACTAAAAATATTTTACAATACCGTTATGACACTTATACATATACATCCTATCGATGCCTTACTTTGACATTGGACATCTGGAGTCGGTTTTACAAAAAAACTTACGACTAAGACTGATCGTAAGTCATGAACAATTCGGTATACTTACGATCAATCTTAGTCGTAAGTTTTTTTGTGAAACCGACTCCTGGTCTTGTTTTCTAAGACTCTTTATGATGTCTTGAAACTAAAATCGTTGGATATTTACTGATTGAAATTTGAGTGCAGGAAAACATAGTTTACTTATTTGTTGTACTTGGCTTTGAACTAGCTTTCTGTAACTTCGATAACGCTTAGATCGGTACTTTGTGACTTTTGTCCTCTTTTGTGCTTCACAACCCTTTTTTGTGCTTCACTGCAACTGAATTTTTTTCCTATGTTGTGTTATTACCACCAAGTTAAGCGGAGTGTTGAGCGATCACAAATATGTTAAACAACGCCACATGCTTTATTTGCTTGTCCCAATTCAGGAGCCTGTAATTCAGTGGTTGTCGTTGATTTCTGTCTATCATATTTGTTTTTGTTCATTGTTTAAAACATATTTAAGGTCGCTGGTTTTCTCTTCTAAATTGTTTCCCATTTTATCATGCCGAGGCCTTTTATTATCTACTATACGGTATTGGTTTTACTCATTGTTGAAGGTGAACTATAGTTGTTAACACCCTCGTCCGTTGGTCTCTGGTAAATGGTTGTCTCATTGGCATTCATACAAAGCCTCCTTGTTTTTATATACCGTATTCATTAATAAATTTTGTCAAAAATCTATAAATCTAGTGGCCGCTAACATGACTATTACTACCATAAATCTAGTAAAGGGTAAATTAAAACAGAAAAAGAAAAAGAAAGGTAAAGATTTCGTAAATAAAAAAAGAGGCGGACGATAGGTACTCGTCTCTGAATTTTGTTTTACCTATATACCTTAATGTGTTATATTAAGGCATATAGGTATGTTTCAGAAACAATTGCCGTTGGGATGATACCAAAGGAAAATGCAAAATACGTTAATCGAAGAGGGACCATGGCAACACAAAAAAACAAAAATCGACGAAAAGACAATCAACAGTCTGCAAAACACTACATAGAAAAACTAAAGACTGAGCAACACAAACCTCAACCCACCCTCCAAAAAAAAACGGGGATGCTCATAAAGGGTAAGGATCCTGCTCCAAATGAGGCACCCGTCGTTTTGCTCAATGTAAGTACAGATTCGGTGGTAAGTCCCATTCGTTTGTGTCACAATCGAGGAAAGAGTACGGGATTGTTGCTACAACAATAAGGACATAATCATGGTCATCTGTAGACATTCTATAACCACTTGGGGAAAGCGTCTGTACGTAATTTAAGTTACCAACATGCTAACATGGCGGAGCCTGACATGACTAAGATAAATTTTGAACATATGTCGTTCGTTTATTAAGCACACTACTGATTGAAAAAATAATCAAATGTTCTTGTCTCACCAAGCATAACACACAAACATATTGATACTGTTCAAGGAAAGCATAAATATCTTTTAAAATGGTTCTTAAAAGATCGTAATGATGTACGTAACATTCAATTACAAATAATGTTTGGAATTTATTTCAGAGATGTTGGTAACTGTATCATGATGTACGTAATTTTATAGTTGTACTTACTTACTGCATAACAATTGCATGTTAATTCGACAGAGTGTCATATTCGACAAACTCGTTTAATACACCACTGACGGTGTAGCTTCTAAAACCAAACGGTGTTGTTATGGAACCCGTTTGGTTCAATAGCTCTCATTTAAGCAGCAACCAATTACAATGTATCAATGAAACTCTCAGAAACACGAACTCTGTTCATATGCAGGTGCTGCTCTAATGTTAATACATACAAATGGAACGTTCACAATTGGAAAGTTGAAAACCAACTCCTTTGTCGTAAAGATTTGTTCTCATCAGGCCCTCATTATCAGTTTCTAGATGTAAGTAAAAAGATATGAAACAGATTTAATTGTATCTGAGTATATGTTATCCTTTATTTTCAAGTTCGATGGGATAGATATGTCCAACATAGTCATCAAAATTTGAAATATTTAGTGGGAGGACATTATTTATATATCGGAGAGTAGAGTTAAAGGATAACGCTAATTTGTTTTTATTCTTCCTGAGAAGCTCGTGTATGAAGTTTCCCTTATATGAATAAAGAATCAAGTCGGCAATTTGGGGCGCACCGTTTGTTCTCATAGGAAAGTCGGTTGTATGTTGAAAAACACGTCCTCAAAATGTAACAAATATGTTGTAAATCAAGAAATCAAGCATCTTGATGTTGTCAGTTTCAGAATTATGTTTTTTAACAAAATATGATTTAGCTCTTCCTAAAACGAGATGTTTGTATTTATGCTGGTCATTCTTTTGTATGAAAAAGTTGAAATAATTCTTTGTAATCTGTCTTTAAGTTTAGAATGAGGTATACTATTGTAAAGGGTAGATAAGTCAAATGTTTTTTTTTTTAATGTTGTTAAGCGATTAATCGTCAGAAGGACCAAATATCGAATACCGAGTACAGCAGACATTATCTTTGAACATCAACTTTGATACCGTTAAACCGATGCTAGTGTTTTTTTATACTACTGCAATAGGAAAGAGCTTTAGATTGAATGTATTCTAATCTTAAGACAGACACTTTTTTTATACAAAAGAATGACCAACTTTAGATACAAACATCTCGTTTTAGAAAATGATAAATCATGATACTTTGTAAAATAAATCATAATTCTGACTATCTACCCTTTACCATAGTATCCCTCATTTTATAATTGCTTACATCCACTTCATTTGAACATTGGTGGATAGTTGTCTCATTTGCAATCATACCACATCTCCTTGTTTTTATATTAACAGATCTCTTGAATTTTTTAGTATCCACATCGGATCCACACCACGCCTAGAGTAAGTAACTAGGAAGTCCGGCTTTAATTGGTGAAAAAATATTATTTAAAATAAGCTGGAAAGAGATTTGTGGAGCATTTGGCAGACCCGTCAATATAAAGTTGTTTACAAGGACATTCATGTAGTTCTGGTATTCAGTACAGTGAAGGGAGATACATTTCTTCATCTTTGGTTGAAATTCCAAAGGAACATAGAACAGACCTATGATTGTTCGGATTTTCTCTTTTGTATGTGTTCTGGGAGTATATGTTGGGTTGCCAAGTGATTTATCAATTGAATTTCTTTTTCAAGCAGTTATGTAGTGTAATTTGCAAACAAAAACGATTAGGCGTTGTGCCTTGTCTTCTGAGATAACACCACATCTGTCTTGCAGGTAGGACAGAGGTGTAGTAATTTTTGGGCCTTTGGAGATAGATGTAGATGTACCATAAATATTCATTGACCAATTAAGTTTAATTCTAATTTTTATCACCAACCTCACAGCCTTAACCCATTCACGTTAAGCCCAAAGTCTGGCATTATTCTCGACTGAATCCATTGTTTTTAAAATGTGAGTTTCTAGTTAATGGATTAAGACTCGCGTTATTTCGGTCCTGTTGTTAAAAAATTTCGCAGAGACTTGTTCCTTTGGTCATATATGACGAACTTCCTTCAGGAACTTTTCAAAACGAAAGAGAAGAAGCTAACATTTTCCTTAACTTCACGTTCCACTATATAGATGATATCAGTTCACTAGAAAATCTAAAGTTTAATGACAATATCGAGTCATCTACCCTATCGAACATAAAATAAAGGATACCACTGATACAGTTAAGTCTGTTTCATACCTAGAAATTGATAATGAGATTCGGGTAAGAACTAAACTTAACGACAAAAGAGATTATTTCAACTTTCCAATTGTGAACTTTCCGTTTCTATGTTCAAACAGCGCCTGCATATGGAGTATTCATCTCCTAGTTGACAGAGTTTGTGTATCATGATTTCAACGATAGATGTTTGCTGCTTTCAGGCAAGATATTGACCCGAGGGTTCCAAATAGTAAGGTTGGAGTCATTTCTCCGAAAGTTATGCTTACCCTTCAGGAGCACCTGAAGTCACCCGGTTTTGGTGAGGTACGTGTTACTCAGTCTTTAGAGTTTAGTAGAATGTTGTTTGCATTTTCGTCATTTTTGTTTTTTTGCCATGCTAACCGTGTTGATGTTTTATTGTTGGGTTGCAGTCTCATTGAGGTATACCCATCACCCCACATTTCTATTCATTCATAGTATGTGCATCGAGAACTTGGACTGCCATAGGGAAAAAGAAATCGTATACTGATTATAGACAATTCGCCCTGGAACAGTCGCGTAACGAATAGTTTATCAGCTTTTGGAAGTTCCACTAGGCATGACCAACCCTTTAGTAGACCTTTTCAACAATTGTCTACACCTACAGTTGAGAACGATTACGACAGGTAAGATGTGAGGGGGTCGTCTCAAAAATAAAAATTGAAAATAATAGTATTGATCACTATTGATTTTATTGCTTGAAATTTATTTGATTGGCAATGATACAACGTTCCAACAGAGTCCAAATGACATCGATGTTTTAATTTAGTATTAAGAAATGGATGGGCTTTAAATCACATTTCATCTTTTTAGACGTTGAGCTTCTAGCTGTCTTGGTGCAATTTGGAAAATGAAAAAAACAAAACATGCATGTATTGTTGTAGTTGATGTTTAATTAAACAATGTTTTATGTCTGTTGACAAGGGCGGCACATGTTTCTACAATGTCTGTTAGATTTGGCCTTGGGTGCCTCCATAATGTACTGATTACTTTATATCTTTTTAATTCACCAATTTTGGTGTTAAACTTGAATTCTATATTCACCGATGACGCGATTAAATTTTTTTCTACTGTTTCTCTTCAAATTTTCTGGCTTACGGTTAATCTAAGGTGTTGTAAAAGGTGTTACTAAAGGGTGACGATTTGGATATATTTTGTCTCCAAGGAAAATACAGTCTTCCGGGAAATACAGCGGACCATCTCTCCCTATTTGCTGCATTAACGTGAATTGTTGGTCATCATTCTGATGACCCAGAAACCCACTCTCTACGTAGCAAATATACTCGTTGATAAAAATAGCGATGTGATCTTTTCCTTCGACCTTTGAATCTATATGTTTTACCCCTCCCGAAATTGAATTTGTACATCAGGTAAGGTGAAGATCGGTTGAAAAACACCAACTCGACCGTGTTTACAAGTGTGTAACGGACGGACGGACAGTCCAGTAATAATGTTTCATAAATTTCGAAAATTTCACCAAAACTTTTACAGAAACAAATCAATCGTTATTGGCATGCGGCACAATCTTTGATGGAAGACTCACATAATCATAAAACTTAAGAGAATTCTGATCAGGATGCGGAATGATTGCAGTAATTTTTTTAATCAATTCAACGTGAAATGTCGTGTAAATACATGTAATTAGAATATATTTATTTCATTTTTTGTTTGGGATATCTTCTGTAGTTATATAGTCAAGACAGTATATAACCGCCAAATCGAATATGTATACGTAATGATAATCATGATGGTTTTTGTCTTTAAGACGACCCCTCCATTTTACCTGTAAACTGTAGGGGCGTGTTTTATTGGTCTCTTCTGCACATCTCCAGAATGTCTTCTGGTGAAGAGTCCAAAAAAATGAATCTGAACCTCTTCTGGAGATATTCTACGGAAGATCAATAAAACAAAAATTCAATTTGCCGTCGAATATAGCAGATTTTTGTTATGTTGGATGACATAAATGAAGTTTACGATGATTTTATAGAAAATTAAGATACGTCCGGTAGACATGACTGTAAAAGTGTGCTCTGTTCGTGACATTTTTCTTTGTTCTTTCCTCTAACTCAATTTTGCTAGACAAATCAGGCTTAAACTCCCAGTATTTGATTTTTAAGAATAATCTTAACCTGCACAAAAATTCGTCAATGCCGGTTTGTCTCGAATATAATCAAAAAGGACATCTTGTCTATCCAATTTTTTTAAAGTACCCAAACTGGATTATTTTTGTATAAAGCAAAGATATCGGAAAGTTCTCAAAATCATTTTTCTCTGGTGGTCCTTGAAGAAAATCTTCTGGTCCTAACTATTATTTTTATTGCAAAATTTCGAAGGTCATTTGGTTGTGTACTGATTGATACTTCAGTCTGGGAGAACAAGATTTATTTCAGTACTAGTTATAATTAGCTTTGAACAAACTTCCAGTAATTGCAAATACTCTTATTTCGGTGCTTTGTGTCTATTGTCTTAATGTAAGTTGTTCTTTTTTTGTGTGTGTCTCGTACCGATCTTTTGAGTTAATCTAATTGCAATTGATTTGTGCAGGTTGTTCTTATATTGTGTTGTTACACCACTGTCCCAGCTTCGGGGAGGGTTGAGCACTCACAAACATGTTCTGATACTGTTACACCACTGTCCCAGGTTAGGGGGCGGGTTGGGCCGGATCCCACTAACATGTTTAACCCCGACACATTCCGTATGTATGTGCCTGTCCCAAGTCAGGAGCCTGTAATTCAGTGGTTGTCGTTTGTTGCTGCATGTGTTACATATTTGTTTTTCGTTCATTTTTTTGTACATTAATTAGACCGTACGTTAGTTTTCTCGTTTGAACTGTTTTACATTTGTGATTTCGGGGCCTTTTATAGTTGACTATGCGGTATGGGCTTTGCTAATTGTTGAAGGCCGTACGGTGACCTATAGCTGTTAATTGCTGTGTCATTTGGTCTCTTGTGGAGGGTTGTCTCATTGGCAATCTTCGTTTTTATATCAACCCTGCCATATTCTTTGTGTGCCTGTCCCAAGTCAGGAGCCTGTAGTTTAGTGGTTGTCGTTGGTTCATGTCTCGACTCATATTTGATATTTTGTAAATTATTTTGTTATGTATAATTAGGCCGTTAGTTTTTTCGTTTGAATTGTTTCTCACACTTTTCACGTCGGGCCTTTTATAGACGACTTTTAATACAGTATCGGGTTTTGTCATTGTTGAAGGCCTTAATTACGGTTGCCTATAATTGCTTACATCCACTTCATATTTAAACTCCGGTGGATAGTTGCCTCATTAGCAATCATACATCTCTTCGTTTTTATATTATATACCTGACTTTTAAACTCGTGTTTTCCTGAACCGAGTCCTGAACATGCATGACATATTTGTCACTGGGCGTTAAAAAATAGCAACAAACAATCAATCAATTTAAACTTGTGTTAAATAAGAAGAAAAACCATTTGATATTTATTCATTTATTGGGGTGGGGGACAGGAGGATTTCATATATGAATATGGTTGCCTGGTAAGAGCTGAAAAATAGGCATAATTAGCGACAGATTAAAAAAGTTAATAATGCCCTCTACCCTTCCCCATTCTTCATCTATAAATTTAAATTGACCACCACGGAATAGCCAAACTTAGTGTTGAAAGTAGCGATAAACACCAATCAATCAAAATCCCTTCCCTAGAATATCAAATAGTCGTCCCTTAACTGTTATTAATTGTCCGTGTAGTTCTTATATTTATCCAGCTTATCGTCCTACATGAATGTCCTACTAAGACTGTCATACCATAAAAACGTTTATAACACAGCTCACATTCTAATATATCTGCATTTAGAAATTTATCAATGTCATTTAGACTAAACGACGCCATGTTTGTTATGTGCCTCTGCCGTCTAAACAACCTATCAAAAAAGAAGAGGTGGAAGAGAGCCAGAAGATCTTCCCTATGCAAAAAAACAGAAATGGACCTCTTCTGGCTCACTACCGAAGAACAAAAAAACACGCCCCTGGTGTCATTAGTCGGTGTCGAGAGTTGTTGAAAATGTCTAATACCGGTATCTGAACCAAATATGTACATTTATGGTATTGCTTATTATTTTAATAATCAATGCTATCACCAGTTGACCAAACATTGCTTAACCTTTCGGAGAACCCAAGTTCCTTTGGATTTTATAAGTGTAGTTCGTGTTACTTTTTATTGTTTTTTGTTTGTTTGTTATATTTGTTATGTTTCATTTTATAATATCTATGTTGTTTTTATCGGTCATGTGTATTCTCTGTCCAGAGCATTTGTCATATTTTCCCATTTATTCGTGTTTTAAAGTTAGATGATGTACATTTACTGATTGATTATGGTGTCTTAGGGCTATACCTGAAACTTTTGCCAATCTTATGTGGTTTGAAGCACAAGCACCGACCATAATTTGCAAGATTTTAGTACGAGCATCATCAGAATGGACAATTATTGAGTAAGAACTACTGTTATTATCGGAGTAACTAAGTGTATCGCTATTTTTTAAAGCGATTTGTGTTGCTGAATATTTAGTTTTCTGTGTAATGTTTTGTGGATTCTTATGTAGATGGTGTTGTGTGTCTCTCTTCGATTTATTATATGTTTCCATCGGTATATTCCGAACTATTTTTTTACTAACATGTATATTTTGCGACTTTAAAATTGGTAACAACACTGAAAAAATAGTTCCATGGCGATAGAGGCTTGAACTATGGACAACTGGATTCCACAGTTTTTGTAAGTTGTCGTTTCCCACAGTGTGAGACCAATGTTTTGAAAAATCTTTAAATAGCTCACCCAATTCGAATAAACCACGCTGACGACCTTTTTATATTCTTTTAATGTTTATATCTACACTGTCAATAGACATCAGTATAATATTTTCTAAAATGTTTAAATATTTAACTCTGACTGTTTTATCATATTCAACTCTGACTGTTTAATCATATTTAACTCTGACTGTTTAATCATATTTTACTCTGACTGTTTAATCATTTTTCTGCCATTTTCTATGTCGATATAAACATTTCTGTATTTGTTTTATTCATTATCAAATATCGAATGAAACTATTTATATTTAATATTGGATTCTAACATCTGATTTTCAAGTAAAGCGCTGTTCTTAATTCTTAACAACTTCTCGTCCTAAAAAAAATGACATCAATTATAAACAAACCGTTTCAAAGCCAATGTGAAGCTCGTTCATTCCCGGAATATCACTGTCAACAGAAAAGTTTTAAGCGCACATACACGACGTTACTTTCATTTTTGGAATCTGTCTCATAGAAATCATTTTTTGCTTTGTTATATAAGTGATTGTCAGTGCTTCGTATGAAGCTGGTACGCAATAAGTGGACAAGTCCAAATGTTCAGTTGAACTCTCCTGAAAATAAGGATATCTATAATAATGTTGTTTGATAATAGCATGAAAGGAAATTGTGTTATTACTGTTGAGAAAGCTACAGCTGCCGGAACACGAATTTGCATGATATGAAGAAGGTGCCCACAACCAACTTTGCCAACCAAGTTCACTAAAATCTACAATCCATGGTTCTACTGAACAAAACGAATCGGTTGTGATTACACCTAAATCCTGTTCTTCCAAGAAATCTTGTACGTTTCTTCTATGTCGTAATCGAAGTGAAGATAGTTGAGTCTTGTTGACGTTTTTAAAAAGTACTAATTGTGCATTCATATTGGCTTGTTTCCGAATTTCTTTATCAAGTCCCACTTCAAACAAAGTAGTTCCAGAACTGTAGAAAACTTGAAAATCTTTCGTCACGTCTTTTATGTTATAGTCTTCAGTAACGTCTGCAAAATTATAATTTGTATCATAATGAAAAACACTACCAATAATTTTTTTTATTTAGTTTTTACCAAATGTGTTTAGCATCAACCACCTTTTAGGGGTAACATGCAATCAATATTTGTCATAAAATGTTCTGTTGAATTGATAAGAGAAAATTAATCATTCTGACTGCTTTAATGCTTGTTTCAAATTTCGAAATGACTTTTACCGTTTTTGTGTGTAAGCTGTGCGAAATTAAAAGAATATTTAATCGCATAAGAAAAGATTTCTGATGTTCTATCAATAGAAAACTGGACAGGAAAAATTGTGTATGCCGTCAATCCTTAGCTTCAGTGATGACATAGAATAACTCAATTTGTTATTAGAATAAAGCTTAACTTTACGATTTGAAAAATGATTAACAAAGATCATTTGTCTCATCAATAAGTATTAGATATAGACTTCTCATGTCTGAGTAGCGGCAGTAACGAAGATATGATACGACAATATCGAATTTAAATAAGAGTAATTAAGTGTGTTTATTTCACTGTAAAACTTATCTCGGGAACTATATGGATTTTACAGAATTTCACTATCTTATCTTGTAATGCTTATCTGACAAAAAACAGCAAAATTTATGTAAAATCGATAAATCTGTTATTTCAGTAATGTTAAAGTATATCTATTGCACACAACATTAGACAAGGTTGGTGCTACCTGAAACATTATATCTTATGTTGTTGGGCTGCCGTCTCATTGGCGTTTATACCACACCTCCTTGTATTTGTCATCAATTAGACTTACAAAATAATAAAATTGAGGATGGAAACGGGGAAGGTGTCAAAGAGACAACAACCCGACCAAATAGCAGAAATCAGCCCAAGGCCACCAATGGGTCTTCAACACAGCGAGAAATTCCCGCACCCGGAGGCGGGATTCAGCTGGCCCTTTAACAAAAATGTGTACAAATTAACAAAAATGGACATCACCCTCAACTCCGAAACATATAAATGAACCAAAATTTAAAAAAAACATACAAGACTAACAAAGGCCAGAATGTATGAACTCTGCTTATATGTTTCGTTTTCATTTTAGTGTGGGAAGAAAAATGTAAAAGAAATATGAGTTAAGTATCAAAGGGAGATATAGTGCATTGTGAATGGCGTTATTTGACACAAAGAAAGAAACAATAGTACATTTAGGAAATTGACTTATTAATATATCAATGTCAGAGAATGTAAAGAGCATTATTTGCGCAGTTGTTCTTTCTCTACTAAGAAAAGACGGTTAAGACTTTTAATTAAAGATTATAATAATTGTATCAAATGACAAAGGCAGGTATGTATGTTGAGACAAGACTCAAATGCCTTTCCTTCATATACTAGTATACAATATACATGTAAAAAAAATAAACATCAAGTCGTGTTCACCACAATTACAGTAAGAAATTAACAATCAAAAGAGAAATAGGTTTATTTATAAAAACTTTTTGATATATTGATGTCTTTCCAGTCATAACTTTCTTTCGGTTGAGAAAACCTTCTACTTGGGAGATAATATTTTCCTGTGAAACGTTATCCAAATTTTGTAACAAAAATACGTTGTGGCATCCACAACTTGTAATCGGATGGTTCATTACATGAGCAGAACTATGAACTTTCATTGCAGCAGGAACCGCTGACCTTTTTTTCTCAATCTTTATTTATCAGTGTCTTTTTTTCTTTTGACCATTGTCATTGTCTTCGACTCGTTTTTTCAATTGCCTTCTCAGTATCATCTTACTTTTCCTAGTGTAGGAATTGTCGAAAAAATACAATTTACGTAATCAATAAAAAAAATTACCTGGTATTTTCTTTGACATCTTATCAGCATTGTTTTGTTGCGTAACGATTTCAGCAAGAGAAACGTCAATATTTCGTGGCAGACTTGAAATGTCAAACTGAAGATTTTTCTGGTTAACTGAAACATCAATAATATATTCCGCTAATTATGCTGAAATTGTTGTTGTCGTTGTAATCTTGTTAGATCTATTCAAATTTCAAGATTTGTTTTTGTTTATTGTTTTTGTTTGTTTGTTTTTTAGTTTTTCTTGCAATGAGTTATTTATTCAAGGTTGGAAATGGGAGCTTAGCGAACTTGGGATTTCCTATAGCTATCTCAAGAAAGTCGTATTTGAAAATAATAGTAATAATACTTCCATTTTACGGCTAATAGTACCGGAAATCTGCAATGGAGAGCAATGATAATTTGTTTATTTGAAATCGTCTATCAATTTATGAAACAAAATTTTTTTGCTTTATAAACTAGTATGTGTAAAAGAATAATAGAAGTAATGAGACTGTAAGCTATTAAGAAATTTTCAAAAAACCTAATATTATTTGTAAACTGACAGGAATATTTTCTTAAAAACGAACTAAGACATTCAAGGGATAACTTGCATCAAGATAAAATTTCAGAACACAATTCAGACTATAGCAAATAACATTTCTGAAACGGAAATCATCACCAACTTGAAGTCATCTAGAGGTTATCATTCAGACTACCACCATACACAAACGCCCACAACAAATGACAAGTTCTCAATCTTTGAATTGTCCAAAACGGTGTTCTTTTTACCTTATAACAAAATTTCAACTGGTATATTTAACAAAAACAGCAAATGGGAATATTTTTATTTGATAAATGAAACTGGGGATATTGATGCACATGTTCCTTTTGTACTGTGAAATAGATTTTGTTATTGTTTATGATGACAGTAGTTCACAGTAAAAAAAAATCTTTTATAATCTTCGGATAATGAAAAAAGTTATATCTTTTACTTACAATTGTTTTCTTGAAGAATATGGACACTAGCTAAGTCCTTCTGATCATCAGTAAATGTTCTATCATTTGAAACATGCACTGATTTATCTTTATCGCTCAAAGAAATTTCTTTATAAAGGTTCTGGACATAATTTGTGAAATAGTGATGTTTCTTCTCGCCAAATTCGTCATCCACGTCGGGTAATTCCTCGGGTTGTAGTTTTGGTAAGATAGAATGCAGAACCTTTTCGGTGTCTGAATATTCAAGCTTAACCACTAAGCTGCAAACGAAAAAAGCACAACACAACGAAAAATACGAGATCGTCATTATTTGACTAACTGCGGCTTATAACATTAACCAAATACGATAACATATTTATTAAATAGTAAACCAATGCCATTCTGTCAATCAAATTTGAAAACAGAATGTCAAATATATAAGACAGTTCAATTTAAAATATTTTCACCTGTTGTTGTTTGAATATCACCTGATGGTGGTTAGATATATGGGGACACTACTTTATTTTATGGGAATGGAAAATAAAATGTTGATAGTTTAATTATTCATATTATTGCGGCCATCTTATTCATTTCGATATGTTTAAACTTAAAACATCTGTATGAATTTTAAGCAAGAATATGTGTCCATGGGACATCCTGGCCCGCTCGCACTATCACATGTCCGTGTTCAGTGACACTAAACTTTTTTTTGCCTATATATTGGTGAGTTTTGGAAGTGTCTATGGGCCATTCAATATCCTCGGAATCAAGATTCTCGGAACGTCTCGATTTTTCTATCATTTATACAGGTAGTTATCTATGTCTTTGATACGGTCCCTGGACTACCACGTGACATTGTATATTACAACAATCAAAGTTTGGATAGTAAAACAATAACGACTAGGTTGCAGTCAAAAAATCATTTATATGTTAGAACCTATTTGCCTTTTGACAATTTCTGTTATAATATTTATCTTAGGTCGGAAACACAATGGTCGGAAAGCAGAAACATAATTAAACAAAAGGATTTTTCTGTCAAAATATCTAATTTCATTAATAGATACTACCAGACCAAGAGAATATTCATTATTAAGTTTAAACTGAGACTGAATTTATTCTTAATAGAATATAATTAAAACTGTCATACATGTATATACGTGCATCATGTCTCACAGGTTTGAACAGTCATTACATTTACGAAAACTATATGCAACGTATGAGCACCAATGAGCAGGGATGCGTACCCAAAGTTAGCTAAATATCTAAATTTTAAACGGTCGTGAATGAAAAAATACTTGCATAAAAAAAAAGTTTGTTGATACATAAATTTCCGTTATGTGTCAACAAACATTTTTTTTTATTTAAAGACATTTATGAATGTTTTTCGACGATTTTATGTGCTTTCTGTACAAATGTTCACATATTTTGAAAGAATTCAATCAGTAATATTTCCGAGTATAAAAGAGACAACTGCATTATTTTTTCGATTTTCAGTTATAGTTCAACGATTCAATGTACTATGCAAAATTTTAACAAAATCTGTGACATATATCATTTACTGTACCTTGTCCTAAAAAAATTTAAAAAAAATGACTTCGCCTCGAGTTTTGCACAAATCAGTTCGATCTCATAAATGATTACGTACGAGTAAGGTACATTTGAATTTTCCTAGTGCATTAAATTAAAAAATCTTAATCCTTCCTTCATATCAATCGAGTTTGTTGGTACTTTTTCTTAAGGTTCCTACATATACGGAGAATGTGTCTGTTCTCCTGTGACGTATAAAGTCAGTAAAGACAAAACTCAAGTTGGCACCGTATGAATTCGAATGCCCCTGGAAAAACGAGTGCATGTTGGATAGGGGCAGACATTTTGCACTCCAAAAGGCTACCTACGGATACCTACATTAGTTGATGCAAGGTTGGCTTTTCTTCGTACAGAGAGCGTGGTACTCCATCTATATGAAGCATCGAGTTTAACGTCCCCTGTCCGTCCGGACGTGACTGCGTATTTGTACATCCCGCACAGTCAAAAGGACAACTTCTTTAGCAAGGGTTTTACTATATTAATTTGTTCACCAATTATTTGGTTCTGGTAATATTCGTGTCAAATAAGTATAGAAATGGACTCTTACTTGTCAATTTTGTTTAGTATGTCGTTGTCACAGACATCTGTCTGTACTTTGACAAGTAGGCGGACACATGTCTGTGGGTGCTATTAGTTGAAATTGGCTTTGATCTACCATTTCAGTAACCTTTCCAACTGATTTTTACAGTTCTTTCTTATGGGTTATGATATTACACCACTGTCCAAGATAAAGGGAGAGTTGAGCGCTAACAAACATGTTTACTCTCGCCACATTCTTTATGTCCCTGTCCCAAGTAAGGAGACTATAAATCAATGGTTGTATTTTGTTGCTGTCTGCAGTTTTTTGTGTGCTTAGCTTGGTTTTCTCTCAACTATTTCACGCTTTGTCAAGGTCTATAATAACTATATAAGTTCTATACGGTTTTGTTCATTGATGAAGTGTGTACGGTGACCTATAGTTTACATCCTCGTAATTTAGAGTCTGATTGATAGTTGTCCCATTGGCAATTATACCACATCTATTTTTTCTATTGTGGGCGAAGTTCGTTCATGAATAGATTTGTAACTTTTAATTATGGACTCTTGTTAATAGATAGACATTATGAAAAAAAATATTAACGTGACACAAGACAATCACTAGCTTTATGTTTTGCAGACTATTAAGGACCATCCGGGGAATGTAAACCAGTCACCCTTATTCCTGTATAAAGGATGCTCTCTCAGCAATGGCAGCTTTTTATTGTCCAATCAAATTTCATTTAACATATACAGAAACTGCAGTGCGACAAAGGCCTGAGTATATAAACATCATTGAAATAAGAACTTTTCATCATTAACAATATCACAATATTGTAACTTGCTTAACTTCTAGTGACAAATATTTCATACATATTCAGGACCAGAACAAATCATAATCATAATCACTTTAATAGGAAGGTCGACCGGACTGACACATGAAAATGAGGGAATGTTGGATAGAGCAATTAAAAATGCCTTGCAATAGGCTACATACGGGCCCTTTGAGAGTTGTTACAAGGGTGATGAAGGCGTTAACGTGCAGAGTGCACGAAACTGACTCTATACGGGGCATTGGCATTCTAAACGAACGTGGCTGTGTATTCATACATCCCATATATCTAAACGGTCGCCCCACTTTTGCCGGACATGAGAATGACACTATTTCTATACACGAGTTAACTATTGTTGCTGGTATGTGTCATAATATAAACCTCTCTTAGGCTAACACAGCCATAAAATGTTCGTTTAACATGATTTAAAGATTAATTTGAATCCTCAAATTGAAAATGTCCAATAAAGACAAATAAAACTAGTTACTAGAAAAAAATAAAACTCAAACTTCAAACGTGCTATAGTTACAACATTAACGAATACAAATAAACCAACAATCTGTATGTCTGTCAAATGTGTTTTCCGTAAATTGTGTTGTTATAAATTTGGCCTTTAGTTTTCTAGTTTGAATTATTTCAGATGTTTCTTGTCGGGGCCTTTCAAAGCTGTCTATATGGTGAGGGTTTTTCTCATTTGTGAAGGCCGTACGGTGACCTATAATTACTTATATCCACGTCATTTAAACTCTGGGGGATAGTCGTCTCATTGGTAATCGTACCACATCTACTTAGTTTTATACAAATCAATAAATCAATTAAATATACATTCAAATAGTTGAACCTATTACTTATAAGCAACACGACAGGTGATACATGTGGAGCAGGATCAAATACAAATATAGCCTTCTGATATTTAACAAATTAATACTGTTAAAACAATCAGCTAATGAATATCATTTTGTCATAAATTTATCAAGAGTATCCTTTCGACTTTCACAACATATGTACCTCGAATCAAACAATGGAAGAAGAGTCATTGACGTACATGTTACGTAACTATATGTCATTTATTTGATCAATGTATTTACATTATTGCCAAAACATAAATTTTTTTTTTAACAATTTACAGACACTGTGTCTCATCGTTGAACTAAAATATAGACATCTGATTCAAGTTTGATCGAGCGACTTACATTTGCGCGAATTTTAATTTTGACAGGTAGTACGTTTGAGCGAACAAATGGTATTACGTTTTCGCGAATTTACCTGTAATTTACCTGTGTTTTTACCTGTGTTTAAAACCTGATAACTATATATAATGTCTGATTATGAGAGAAGACTACAGTGTCTTTTAGTATACACCGTCGCTTACACTTGCAGTTTAATCAGTATAAAATAATTTGTATTTCTTTCTCTTTTATGTTCACCACTTTCACGATTGTGCTTATTTCCCCAAGAGCAAAACTTTACGTTCGCAATCAGTTCTTATTTGTCCCACAGATGGTTAACTCCATCTTGAATATCGATTTTCACCTTGTCATTTCACTTTATTTTGTTTTCAATTTTAATCTTTTTTAATTCATTTCAGAAATCATGATTATTTGAATTACTTTGTTTTGACAGAACATTTAATTAATTCGTAAAAATGTAGTAACTTTTGAACTGGCAAATTTCGCACAAACGTAAAATTGCGTTTTGTCGCGCATACGTGGACATTTTTTTTTCGCGCAAACGTCACGCGCCAGTTTGATCTACATTGGACTCACAGTACCAGAAACTATGATAAAACAGGTTTCTTATAAAGTTTTAATGGGATTTAAGTGACACGATTGGCGCCATGTTTGCCATGGCATTTTCATAGAGTTTCACTGGAAACTATAATGACAACAGTTTCCCCCCGTTTCCATCCGATCAACTTATATAAAGATTGTTTGTAGAAGATATTTAAGTTTCAAAACTTTTACCATGTAGTTTCAGAGTAGTGGCTTTTTAAAAATTGGTCAATCATAATCAAAGATTGCCTCTGGCAGTTATCTGTACTCAAATGTGATTCATTCGCAGACTACATTCAATACAGCATTCCTGTGCAGTCTTGTTAAAATTGGCTAGCCAATTTCAGAGAGGACAACGGAAGTATAATATTCCTTTTAGTTTATTAAAATGGGAACTATGTTACACTTATGCCGCCATGCTTGTCAGCCGATTTCTGGGATATATTTATTAGTTCGCGTGTGATTTGGATTTTATGCAGTGATACATGTACTTAATGATCCTTAATGATAATTTACAGGACTTTCTTTCATTTATTGTTAAGCATTAATGAATACCATTTTGCTAAATGTTACAGTATACAATATTCATCTAAGATGTGTAGATGCTGTTCCAGGGACATTTCCTAATAATATTTTAGATCATGTATTTCTCAATATTGAACTTGGTATCATCCCTATACTCCAAGACAATCCGATACTTTTGCTAGTAAAAGGGGAATAATCCGAATTCAACCATGTTCTATCGCCGTTACGTCCAATACTTACGCTAAGTTATGGCATTGCCAGTTTGTCATTGACTAATGAGTTTGAATATCCATTTGGTATCTTCAACCTCTCTTGTATGTCCCATATCCGGACTAATTAGTTTGGTCTAAAGTATGTACAATAGATCGTTTCAGAAACTAACTCGAACGTAACTGTTTTGGGTCTTACTGAATGGCCGAGGACGCCAAGACTGTGCAATGCAATTCATCAGTACACAAGTTGAAATTTTTAATAAGCTTATTATATACCAAATCTCACATAAGCACTTAGTTGTTATCGTATGTTGCTGTATATTGTATCTGTATTTCGTTTATTGTTGGGTACATAAATCAGGTCGTTGGTTTTCTCGTTTGAATTGTTTTGCATTTGTTGTGTCGGGCCTTTTATAGCTTGATAGTGGTATGGGTTTTGGTCATTGTTGAAGGTCGTGCGGTGACCTATAGTTGCTACATCTACATCATTTAGTCTTTAGTGGATGGGTTGTCTCATAAGCAATCATACCAAATCTTTTTTATATCTCATAAAGACGATCGACAACGATTGAGGGAACTGTGATATTTCATGATTTTTATCAATATTAAAAAATTAATGACCGTGATTAAAACCAGCTTATTTTGAATGAAATTCGTAGGTTATATGTAGTTAGTTTTCTGTTTTGAATCGTTTCACAATCTGTTATCCCGATGGCTTTTATAGCTTACTATAAGATACGGGGTTTGTTCTTAGTTGAATGGCGTATTGAAGGTCACATGTAGTTGTTTACAATCGTACCTCATCTCTTTACTTTCATGTTGAATCTATTTTCTGTATAAATCAGTCTGAAACGTTTTATCCTGAACGCTTTGAAATCAGTGGATTTTTAGATACATAATTTTGAAAACAAGATTTTTTGCTTTCAAAGTTAATCTTTTGTCTAGATATGTTGTATTGCCTTGCATTGTATTGTTGAAAGTATCAATATTTATTTAAAGTAAACATATTTGTTTTGTAATTTGAAAGTTATCTGCCTTTATATATAACAGTGTCTTTAAAACAACCTAGGTACAGAATTGATTTTCTTGTTTTTTGATAAAATATTTAAACAAGCATGTACCTTTTCTATAAATTGTCTATAAGGTATAATCTTAAGTTTAAGTAACCCCTGACCACCTGGAATCAATTATTGAACAAACTGATACCAGTTTAAGTATACTGAATTGTATCACGCTAAGCTAACTTTGTATTTAATCAAACTATACGTTTTTGCCTTCAGAAGGCCAATATCAACCACAAATCGATAGGTTTCATAAACACATTTGCTTTAGTTACAAGATAAAGGGAACTTTGGGAAAGTCATAGATCTTGTATTAATCAGTGTCTAAAACTATTTGAGTTTCTATTACATGTAGTGGTATCTACAAACATAAAGATTTCTAATTTGTAACTTGAAGTAGTTTATGAGTTTAGGAATCCATACTTGAAGGTAAGCTTATACTGGGGAATACAAGCAAAAAAACATCAATTTTGTTGGAAATGAAGTCAATCATGCCTTCATCTTGTAATTATCTGCTCATCAAATTGAATTGGTATTGTTTAGAAGTTAAGGAGCACACGTTTAATTTAAAAGGGAGAGGTTTGTATTATTTCTTTCCCGGTTGCATAATGTTTTCACCTTAGATAGGATTTTTTCAAAGTTTGGATGCATAAAATCATATTTTGAATACTGGTAGATGATTTAATATACACGTAGATTATTATTTTTATTGTGTCTTTCAACGTACCATATTTTTTTCCAAATACGAGAGATTTTTTCATGAACTGTAATTGTCCATGAAGTGTATTATAACCAAAACTAATGTTAAGAGGATTTTTTTCATATTGACGAAACTTTATTACAGTTTCAATAAATATATTCTCGTGTAAACTTTTATAAAACATATATTCATAAGGATCGGCATTTTTTTTTAAAGTATAAATCATACTTGTAAGGCACCTGACTCAGATAGAATAGATATATATCTAAGTTTGTATTGTATAGTATCTCATATACTTGAATGTATCAATATAACAACGTAGAATTGTTGATAACATTCGATTACAGCTTATATCTGAGATGTAAGCCATATTCAAACAAATTTATTTATGTATGTATGACTTGCAATTGACAATATAGATTTTTGAATCTTTAATAGTCAATGTTGAAATAAAATCGTACTAGTGACAAAGTCTTGCAATTTGGGCACGAACTGTCGACTATGTAATTTCAAGGGTGTTTTTAATGTATTGACATGTAAGGATAAAAAGAGATATTGCGTAAAGATCAATGAGACAGCAACCCAAAGACACAAATATAACTAAAAGATATGAATAGGATCTTCAATAACTGACAGACGTATACAAAGTCTTCATACATTTGCATTTTTAGCACTATAGCATATGCAACATTTACCAGCTTGAAATAAAAACACATAATATGTATGCATACAAACATTTAATATTATTGAACTATAGCATATGCAACATTTACTAGCTTGGAATAAAAATATGCATAATATGTATGCATATATATATATATATATATGCTTTCATCCTTATTTTACAACTGTATGCTCCACTTTTTATGCGTAATCGATATTGTTGTCTCAAATACATATTTTTTTATTAAAAAAAAATATCTTAATTGGTAAATGATAGCTAAATGGCAACTTTGCTCAAATACATATTTTTTTATTTAAAACCATAAATCATAGTTTAAGGGCGACTTTATCAAATCCGAACATAAGATACTAGTACATATGGTATTTACAGAAGCTTATTTATGATTTCTGTCAGACCTATCGTGTTGCTCTTGGTAAGTACATATGCTTTCCGAAAATTTTTAAAAATAAAAAAAGACGGAAGATATCAAAGGGAGAATTAAAACTCATACGTTGAAGAGGGACCGACAAAGTCATTACAAAAACGAAAACAACGAAAAGACAATTAACAGTCTATACCACACTACATAAAAAAACCCAAATATTGAGCGACACAATTCCCAACAAAAACTGAAGGTGGTAGCAGGTGCCCCGGAAGGGTAAGTTATCCTGCTCCACATGTGACACCTGTCGCGTTGCTCACGGTAAGTAAAAAATGTGTATTAAGTCTCATTTGGTGATGTCTCAGTCGAGAATATGACGGGAGAATGGCTACGACAATTGGCTAATAAATACTAGTACGTTAAATGTAATATTTTGGGAACACAGTTACAATCCTTACATCTCCTTGAAAGTTCTCGAATGCTGGGTCTTTCGCTGTATTACCCTAACCTGTTTGCTTAACATTCAGTGGTAAATACTTCGTGTTTATTCAGGACGAGAACAAATTAAACTTGCATCAATTCATGATGCAGTTATGGAATATAAGTCGACATGGATGAAGACCGATAAATTAGCAATGTCACTGGAAAATTTTAAAATGGATGTGTTTAGTAGGGACAAAAACAATGTTTTTCAATAGACCAAACCCTCATAGAATTATTGTAATGTTATCTATTCGCACGGAGAGCATGACACTTTTCAAACACGAGACCTTTGATTTTGCATTCCTGTTCCATTCGTACTTGGGTGTATATCTACATTCCGCACAGCAAACAAATAAGTTCAGATGCTATGAAAAAGGAGATGAGGCATGATTGCCAATGATAAAAATATCAAACAATGTCCAAATTGCGTGGATGTAAGCAATAATACTGTATGCCCTTAACAATGAGCAAAACTCGTACCGTATATTTATCTCAGTGTAAAAGGACCCAAAGCAATACCCTAGACAACCCTTGAACTCACTTGTGGATTTATCGGCTTGTATATAAAAGGAAGAAATACCAGCTTATTGATCATACCAACTAAAATTCAGTAAAGATATATATGGGAAAGGCCTGGATATTTGGAGTTTAGTAGAATTCGCTCGAAACGAAAAGTTTGAAAGCAAATAAATGTAATAAAACATCACTTTACGATTTAGATATATTTATTGATATAATGTTTTGTTGAATGTTTGTTTGTTCGTCATTTTTTTACCATGTTGTTGTCTGTTTTTCTTCGATTGGTCTGATTTTTAATTGGTTCTTAGTTTCTTCCCATTTTTTATTGGTTTTATTTTGGAAATATGAATTCCTATATGGGCGGCTGATCGACTTTCAAGAACAAAATTCCTTTCCCAATATATCCGATGCAATTCCTTAAAGGCAAGTGAAGTTACGGAAAGCTGAATTTTGACTTACTTTGATTTGTTACGAATGTCAGTTAAAATAGACTCCAAAGATAGTATTTGACAACCGAACTTATAAATGTTTTCATTTTCAGGCATGAAAGACAAACACGATAAGAAAAACCAACCAACAGGGCATAAAAGCGGTCATGGAGATTCGGACAAAACAGAAAAGAACAGTCATCATTCAGACAAGCAGCATGCCCATTCCGACAAGCAGCATGTCCATTCAGAAAAGCACCATGCCCATTCAGATAAACATCATGCCCATCCAGATAAACATCATGCGCATTCAGATAAACACCATGACAAACATCATTCCCACCACGAGAAGCACCATGCTCTAAAAGGGGCGACAATAAATGCTACTTCTGCCCATTCTTCACATCCAGTTCGTCATAGAACCAAGAGTTTTAGCAGAAAAGATACCGCACATTCTATAGGACATGGGTCAGTCAAAGGTCACAGCCACAAGGACCATGACAGAGGTAGTGCATCATCTACAGGTGACCTCCAACCAGAAGTTAAATATGAAAATACATATAAAATGATACCGGACTATAGATTCTTGGATGCCCAAGTCAAGCAAATAATGCTGACCGTGTTTCATGAAAACGTCAAAGATAACCTTTACGATAATTCTTCTATGGGACAGAAATGTAAACTTGCAAGTGAAATAATAAAAGAGAAGGTAAAATCTTTAAATATGCAACGGTTCAAATTTATTTGTCATGTATTAGCAGTACAAAGGGCAGATCAGAGCATGGTGATCACATCTCGATGTTTATGGGATCAAAGGTTTGACAATTCTTCCACAGTAACTGTTAAACGTGATGATTATAGTGTTATCGGTATGGTTTTTGCTGTTTATGCAGAATGATATATATCACTTTCATATCTATATTTGCTTTCGCTTATTTGGTGTTCAGTGATTAATAAATGAAGTGCTGTAAACAAACGGATTCTGTTACATTTCTTTTCCATTCAAATTTCTACACCGACTTCCTAAACAAACTTTGTCCGCTGCCTAAAATGGATGGTTATGGAGACATTTTCCGCTGCCTAAAATGGATGGTTATGGAGACATTTTAAGTCATGATAACTTAATGATATTTTATCGCTTGGTCTTAATATGTTTATTCTTCTTTAACCTATTTTCACTGTAAATTGTTTATAAAGGCGCGAATGGAATCGAATCGCAGCTAATGCAATGCGATATAAATATTAGCGCTTTCGTATTTGTCGTGTGGGATTTTCGAACGATGTTTTAGGTTAATTTGTATTCGGCGAAAATTCACCCAAGGGTTTACTAGGGTATAGAAATCTGGATCTAAACTTATTCCATCTGGCAGTGAACCCCATGCTAAAGAGGGTGTCCATTTGTTTGAACGGGATGTATGAATACGCAGCCACGTCCGTTTAGAATAGAGAAGTTAAATCCGATGCCTCAATCTTAATCGAACCGTTTTCTGGTTTTACCTTCACCAAGAACGTGCAGTGCTAAAATACGATGAACGCTCTTTACAGCGAGGACTCAGTACTTGGTTGACGTACATAAATAAGTTAAAATTATTCGTATTTTGACGAATATTCATAAAATTTGTCTTCTTAAAAGAAGAGTTAAAGAGTAAATGATTTGTAGGTTTAAAAGATATATATTTAAAAATGGTCCCCAAGATCTGTAAAATAAATACTTTTCAGTGTGATAAAATTTACCCAAAAATACAACGAACAGACAGAATACAATTTAAAAAGCGAAGAAAATCATGTGAACTTGCTTGGATTTAAACCTTTAAACTAAATATATCGTGTGTTAGTCTTTAGTTTAATTGACTTATCGAGAAACTGTTATGACGTATTCAATCACTGCGTTTGGTTGTTTTAAATGGTTTTTTTTTTTTCTTTTTGGGGGGGGGGGGGAACTAATATTTATTTTTGGCGGGGGTGGGGTGGCAAAATCAGTGCTGCTTTTATTGTAAATTTATTCCTTTACTGTTGTGAATCAATGATTATTGGCATATTTTATAAATAAACGAAGCACCATTTGATTACCATTTCGAACAATACCTACAGTTTTTCAGACGATATTATAGTGTAGTAAGCGCACCGAGCGTTAAGAGCTTCAAAACTGCTCCTGCGCACCGTCAATAAATAGACGGCGCTCTATCCACCGTTGTATTAAAGCCAGTTTTAGTATCCACAGCGTACATACAGATACAGATACATATATTTTAGCTGTAAACAATCTAAAGTTTTCTAATATGCAAATGAAACATATCAAACTCAACTCCTTTGTACTAAATCCAATGTCAACAGTGACATATGACCTTTTTGGTCGTTAACATTAGGATTTCTTATGTTAATCTTCACACTTAAACTCAATTACAAACGCTGAACACGACTGTTTCTTGCCTTGTTATTTTGTTGATTTTGTATGGAGTGTACTGTTCTCAGCTGGTTCGATATGTGCGCGTTTTGAGTGATGTCAATGATTTCATTGAACGTAATATGTTGGTGACTTAGTATGGCAAGCCGTTCTAGTCAAAACTATGTTTAAACCATTTTTCGTAAAATTTACACACTGAGAATTAAAAAAAAAAAAAAAAAAAAAAAAAAAAAAAACACACACACTGAGATTACAAAACCTAAAAACACACACTGAGAATTAAAAATTACACACTGAGATATCATAAAGACGCACTGAGATTACAAAAATTTAAAAACACACACTGAGAATTGAAAATTACACACTGAGATTTCATAAAGACGCACTGAGATTACAAAAATTTAAAAACACACACTGAAAATTGAAAATTACACACTGAGATTTCAAAAAGACACACTGAGATGAAATAAACTATTAAACACACACTGAGAATTTGATATTACACACTGAGAATTCAAGTTAAAAATACACACTGAGATTTGTGCGCACTTTTTATGCGCACATATCTAGTTAGCATACTTAATCTGAATCTATTACAAGCCTAAAACAACTAGTGGACAGAACTCGTTAGTCCTTCAATTTGGCGCCAAATGTTTAAAAAAAAAACATTAGAAATACAACGTATAGAAAAACTACGTTATCAAAGAAAATAGAACAAGAAAAATATCCTCTTACTCTCATTACAAAATGGTGAAAAACTTTATTAAAATTATAAGAAAACATTGGAACAATCTGCAAAAAGACAATGAATGCAGTGAAATTTTTACCCAAGTGCCTATTACAGCATATAAACGTAACAAATATATAAAAGATTACCTTGCAAAATCAGGGTAACAGTTGAAAGACTTTTGAAAAGGGACCCATGCTTAAACAGTCTTAAGCAAAATATCCCGATACACTGTTAGTAATAATCTGAATTATAGGCAACAAACTTATGAATACGAGTTAGCAAAATACGATGTTAAGTCTTGAAATTTATAACGAATGTAGGTTGAAGGAACCGCATTTCATTATAATGACGAGAGTTCGAGAGACCAAGATTCTAATCTGTTGAATTATTCATCTCATGAATATTCATTAATAATGTGCATATTAATCTCAGTGTGTATTTTTGAAATGTAAGTGTGTAATTAACAATTCTCAGTGTGTGTTTTTCAATTTTTTTCATCTCAGTGTGTAATTAACAATTCTCAGTGTGTGTTTTTCATTTTTTTTTTCATCTCAGTGTGTAATTAACAATTCTCAGTGTGTGTTTTTCAATTTTTTTTCATCTCAGTGTGTCTTTTTAAAACCTCAGTGTGTAATTTTAAATTCTCAGTGTGTGTTTTTCATTTTTTTTAAATCTCAGTGTATTTTTTTTTTCGAAAAAAAAGGGTTTAAACATAGTTTTGACGAGAACGGCTTGCCATAACTTAGGTCAATAATGTACAGTAAATGGGCTATGTCACAGATTTTGGTAAAATTTTGCATACAACTTTGGCTCGTTGAATTATAACTGAAAATCGAAAAAAAACAATGCATTTATCTCTTTTATTTTCTGAAATATTACCGACTGAATACTCTCGAAATAGGTGAACATTTATGTAGAAAGCGTTTAAAATCGGCGAAATTTTCGTTCTTTAATTTGTTTTAAAATCATCAAATCTCCAATTTCTAGTACATTGATTTTTCTTAAAAAATCATATGTTGTTGATACATAAATTTCCGTTTAATTGATGACACCGACTTTGATTTAACGCTATACACATTCAAAGTGGTGTTCTACATGAAAAAAGGGTAAAAAATATGAATTCAATTGCAAGATCATTATCAACAAATTGGTATTACACAATTACTTTAGTATAATGTTATTATTTATTTATACGGTAAAGGTAATAAGTGTCGAAATTGGCATACGAACAAACGAAAGAACAACACATGGTCTAGATAGTCCGACTTTAAGTACATTCGCAAAATGTGAAGGGTTTAAACCCGAATTATGTGACACAAACCTCGCTTTTTACTTGAACATACTTAGTACATCAAAAACACACAATAACTTACCCGCACAGTGCAGCTACCCACAGGATGGCATCCGACTTGAACAAGAACAGGCTGATACCAGGTTGAAATTAAATAAAATATTAGAGAAGGTAAAAAAGACCAAGTTGGTATAATTGAATTGCTTACTGACATCTGTTTCTGTGGGCTTTAAAAGTTTAATGAGTGTGCATTGTTTAGAATTTTATACATGTTATATACGTGTTTTTACTTAAATTATAGTATGGAGCTTCAAGAAATTTGTAAACTTTTGAATTAAAGACAATTTTTCACAAAACAGACGATTGTGGTAGGTGTAAATACATGTGGATCTTTTTTGTGCTTAAAAAAAGCATAAATTCCACCAAAAAAATTCGCAGAAAGACAAAAGATTAATCTTTTTAAAGCATTAATTTGCATTTCTGCCTCCTCGACAGTTTTTTAGAAAAAAGAAAAAAAAAATAGGCAATAATTTCATCAAAAAGAGAAAGTAGAGTACACCTTTTTATGTTCAGGCGTGTTTGAGTTGACTATTTTGTCTTGAAAACGTATAAGCATCTCTCTTCAAATTCTATTATTTTTATATAATAGGCTACAGGTTGAAATAATAACATTAAAAATTCACAGCACTAAAAAATTAATATATGGGTCAAGTGAAATACCTTTCTAATGAGCCATAACAACAGAGTAGGTGTGTTTGAAAAAAATTTTTTTACTAAAAGTATTTGACGACAGATTTTACTTGTGGAGCTTTTTTGTGCATTACTTAAAAAAGAATACTTCATGTGTGTATTATCTAGGGTTATTAGTCTTCAACCGCTGAAAATGTTTAGTCCACGAGATGTTTAAGTAGATTTTTGTTTTGTTTTTGAACTTTCGAAAAATCCCTCTGACAACCAACAAGATAATAGTTTTAAGTTATCTAAAGGCATAAAAGTACATTAATGATGCTTAATAGCTGGTAGATACATTTGTCTTTTAAAATACAACTGTCATATAAGGATCGTAATGAAATGATGTTATGTGGATAAATATATCGGTTTTCAAGAGCTAAATTGACAGCAAATTTTCGAGAAAAAAAAATCACCGTGGGACCAAAACTGTATCGTATGCCCTTAAGCAAACAACAGTCATTCGATCAATCTGATATTCAACAACATAAGCAGAATCACTTATGAAAAACTTACTCATTAAATCAAGTAATTTAATTATTTAACCAGGGTTAGCACCTCAGCGTTATCTTATTTGCACAAACCGAATTGTAGAAAAATATAACTTGATATTATAAATTATATGAAAACGTATTTTAAATCAAGTTATCCGAGCATAAGTACCTTTTTACAGTGTTAAATCAATGCTTATTTATGGGTCTGAATCATGTGGATTGTTAAACCCATTTTCAGCTAGAGTTACGTTTTGATAAGATATATTCCGATTAAGATGTGTGCAACTGCACATTAGTACACTTATTTCAGTTTGTTTTATGAAAAAATCTACATCAGCGCAACACAATGTGAATTGATTAAACGATGTAGTATTATTGGAATAGAATAGAAAATCTGGATACTAGTACCACATTTGCAATTCTAAATGATACAAAATATATTTTCTTTCAAAAAATAATGTCTTGATGCGCTCTGTTCTTTCAATTCTTTACAAAAATTCAAGGCATTAAACATATAGCTTCATCATCTATAGAAATGGCACGCTTACAAACTGTAAAAAAAATAGAATCTACAACGAATTTCGGAATTACTGATATACTATTTCAAGTAAATACGAACAAGTTATACAAAATAAAAAAAATCAAGTGAGAGAACGTTACCCACCTCTTTAGAGTAGTCAATCTTCTATGTTCAACATTTCAGTTATTAGAATATTTCAATCTGAACTACTGCTACATATTTGTATATTTTGTGTGAAAATATTGCATGCTTTGAGTTGCAGTGAAAAAAGTAACTTTTGTCTTTGTCTTATATCTAAATTACTTAGAGGATTGCCTGACTGACAACACAGTGAATGGTTTATGTATGTCGATATTTTTGCGAAGTCGACAACAGAGCTACAATAGTCACTATATGCTGGGACTATTATATATATTATGTCCGAGCTATATGTAAATGCAGGGGGATTTTTGAAAGGGGGTGTAATTCTTGAAAACGGTATTTATACTGCCGAACGGAGCGAGGCGATTTTTTTTACGATTTTATACTAAAAATTATATATTTTTCAATCAAAATGTTCTCGCTGTCATGAAGACCCATTGGTGGCCTTGGGCTGTTTTCTGCTCTTTGGTCTGGTTGTTGTCTCTTTGACACACTCCCCATTTTCATTCTCAATTTTAAAAGGAAAATCTCCTTGTTTCAATGTGTATGCTGTGTACATGCATTTTAAACTTGTGTATATATATTTTGGTCTTCCGTTTAATTGCTTTTCAAGATATGAAAAAAAAATGGTTAACCTAGTCATAAAAAAGCAATATACGCCCTACACAGAAGAATCAAACATTCTCTCTTCTCGTTGATTTACAGTAAAACTCTTTTGATGTATCTTCAAGAAAAATTGTGAAAATTTAATGTCTCAAGCTCTGTAAATGTAGGAATAGGGATATCGCGGTCGTACAACCAACGTTTATGATATATGGTTTATTTGGAAGATTATCCTCTTGAACTGCAGACAAAACTAAAAATGGTATGTTTTGTATAAGTGAGGCACAAATAGGGACAAGTTGTTAAGTAACACAAGTTAATATGTCGTTTGAACGAGCAACGCCATGAAGGTTTTATAGAAATTGAACTTCAGTACTCTATCTAACGGTCACCCTCTAGACCAGAGAAAACTGACCTTATTAGAGAGGTGATCACCTTTGAATTGACGGGTTCAAAATACAAATGTATTTATCACAACGGGACAAGATGACGGTGACCTGACACGACAGGTTTTCGCTTAAAAGAGGTGACATTTATCATTCCTTATAGCAGGTTGGACTGTATATAATACAAGTGTTTAATAAGTGCATTGGCTTCAGTGAAATGATATGCAATAATCCGGAACACGTCAATTTTTTAAAAGAACTATAGTTTGTTAAAAAACGGGTTTCTGGTGTGAAACTGAAATCTCCGAGAATATTCATATTTCAAAACAGAAATCTGCTCGACTTTGCCTTCTGAAATATTGAAATTAATGCTGTCATGATGGACACATGCGTAAGATCGGGATATAGTAACTAAAGTTTTACATCGAAACAGGGAGATGTTACAGAATATACCGTGGAAT
This sequence comes from Mytilus californianus, assembly GCF_021869535.1. NCBI lineage: Eukaryota > Metazoa > Mollusca > Bivalvia > Mytilida > Mytilidae > Mytilus > Mytilus californianus. The sequence goes on from NW_026262581.1 coordinate 6,164,064, forward strand.
GAGAGGTTATTTTCTGATTTGATAAACTGGTCTTAGGGATGTTTATATATCCTTGCATTATTAGCGAATGTAAAATGGACAGTGCAAGTTTTAAGGGAAAAGTTTCGCTATTTCACTGGCAAAACTTATTTAGTTTCGGTAGCGTATTCGTCTTTAATGTCTTAACTTGACAAATATATGTTTATCTTGGTAAATGTGACCTTTATAAGCACAATAATTGTGAAAATGCCTTATTTGTCTGATTATTTTATGATTACTTGCGGATATCTGACAAATATCTAAACGAAAAAAAAATTACTGTGCAAAATATCTTTTCTTCGAAACATCAATGATCTATATAAAAGACATATAATATATGTCTCTGTCTTAACATATATATATATATAGATTGACAATAATATATTTGAACTAGTTAGTGAGTTTTTTTTTTCTACGAAAACTTAAGCCCCAGTCAAATCCTTGATATTGAAGAATGAAAATCAAAGGACTTTTTTTTAAGGCAGTCTGATTTACATTTATTTTTCTTGATTCCGAATTCCTATCAGGCGCGGAATTTTCAGGAGTGCCATTAACATCAAATTCTGGGCTTCGCGGCTTGCCTATAAATGTATTCAGTCTGTTGTACATTTGTTCTGTGTGCACTTTTTATTAAAAATTAAAATATTGTTTTAACGATACCCCAATGCCTTTTTTAATTTCAAAATAAAGCACCAGTTTCAATGTTGAAAATCTAGATCCACTCGCCCAGCTAAAGTACACAAAAAAACCACGGCGCCATTTTAGATGGGTACGAAATTGTGGTGGTACGAGTTCACAATAAGTGACACCTACTCGTACCTCGCAAAAAAAAAAATACTTATACTAAGGTCAAGGTCGTAACTTTGCAGCATCCTTGTACAACGTATCGTATGACAGAAAATCATGTCACTTTCGTCCTCTACAGTTTCTACGAAACCTTTTGATGGCCAGAAACCGGGAACAAGCGGACTTCGGAAAGCTGTCAAAGTGTTTCAGCAAGAGAATTACACAGAAAATTTTATTCAATGCACACTGACCGGTGCACTTGCAGAAAAACTGACCGGCTGCACTTTAGTGGTTGGCGGAGATGGGAGATATTTCATGACTGAAGTGGCTGATAAAATTGTAAAGATTGCAGCAGCTAATGGGGTAATTTGTAGCAAAAGAAAACAATCCAAGGGAGACAATTGAATTGTCTTCAAGTTAGGTGTTGACATTTGTAATATATAATGTGTTTTCGTGCTATCAAGAATGCATTGTGACGTCATAATTTCCATTGAAAATGCATGTATAGTACGAATTCATATGACTACGAAAACATATGATCTGACCATATATTGTCTGAATCACTCCTTTCTTTCTTTTTACAAGTTTTACAGGGGCTGGTTTAGTGGGTCAGACAAGGTTTGACTGTCAATGGCGGGTGACTATCCTAAATAAAATACCGGTAGGATAGCCACTGCCATTGTCATTGACAGGAAAACCTTGTCTGTCCCACTTAACAAGCCCCTGTGACAGATACAAATGTATGAATGACTTATGCACTATTGATAAAAATACATCCGCACCAACTAAAAACTCATCCACTAAAAAATATGTCATAAATCTAGCAACCTGTGCATATTATTAATGTTATATACAATGTACAGGATGAATATGGGTTTTTTTTTCAAAAAATGTCGAATTTTGATATTGCAAAATTAAATAATAGTTGCTAATTTAAATACGCAAATCAAAACAAACAATACTTATGGAACAACATATAAAAAGATGTAATCTTGATAATGTCATACAAGAATACAGTGTATATAGAAACATTTTTTGATAGGTGGTGCAGTATTTTGTCTCTCCTTTTACCATTTTAAAAAGATATTTTGAGTTATTTTAGAAAAGATTTCAATAAGCATGATAAGATTTTAAGCTTGTTCTTCATTGTCAATAAGATAGTTTTCAAGAGTTTAAACTTCTATATATTTTATTAGATTGCAATTCATAATGTTCAGCATTTTTTTCTCTTTCTAATAAACCCAATATCAAGTAATTCCCTCGCATGTTGGTTTACTTTTGTCGTTTTGTTCTTGGTAACAAGAACAATGTACGTTAACGATATATCACCATATTAAGTTCTATCCTGTTACCCTATTTGTCTATCCTGTAACCGATAACAGTATTGCATTTTGAATATGCTAAATTGATAAGATTAAGACGATGTAACCTTTAAATGATTTCAAACAACCAAACATTTCATTATGTGTAAAATTTTATGTAATTACCGGTATATACTTTTTATAAAGAAAATTCAGTCAAATAATGTCTATCCTGTAACTGTAACCATAGTAACAGGATAGACAAATATCTTCATATATGAATGCTGTTGTGAAATAACTACTCCCTTTGATGAAGTGAGTATGTTTTTCTTGTGATTTCGGTTTCCAACACGTAATTGCACTTTTTACAAGTATAATATTGTTGTAAATAATAAAATTTGTTGGTAACAGCATTAAAACACGTTAAAAGGGTACCAACTAATTTTTAGCTCACCTGGCCCGAAGGTCCAAGTGAGCTTTTCTCATCTTGGCGTCCGTCGTCTGTCGTCGTTAGCTTTTTACAAAAATCTTCTCCTCTGAAACCACTGGGCCAAATTTAACCAAACTTGGCCACAATCATCATTAGGGTATCTAGTTTAAAAAATGTGTCCGATGACCTTGCCAACCAACCATGATGGCCGCCATGGCTAAAAATAAAACATAGGGTTAATATGTAGATTTTGGCTTATAGCTCTGAAACCAAAGCATTTAGAGTAAATCTGACATAGGGTAAAACTGATTTTCAGGTCAAGATCTATCTGCCGAGAAATTTTCAGACAAATCTGACAACCTGTTGTTGGGTTGCTGCCCCTGATTTGGTAATTTTAAGGAAATTTTGCAGTTTTTGGTTATTATCTTGAATATTATTATAGAGATAAACTGTAAACAGCAATAATGTTCAGCAAAGTAAGATCTACAAATGAGTCATCATGACCAAAATTGTCAGTCGACCCCTTTATGAGTTATTGCCCTTTATAGTCAATTTTTAACAATTTTTTATGTAAATTTTTGTAATCTTTTACAAAAATCTTCTCTGAAACTACTGAGACAAATTTAACCATACTTGGCCATAATCATTATAAGGGTATCTTGTTTAAAAAATTTGTCCGATGACCCCGCCTTCCAACCATCATGGCCGACTTGGTTAAAAATAGAACATAGGGGTAAAATGCAGTTTTTGGTTTTTATCTCTGAAACTAAAGCATTTAGTGCAAATCTGACAGGTAGCAAAAATGTTAATCAGATTTAGATTTATCTGCCCTGAAATTTTCAGATGAATCCGACAACCCGTTGTTGGGTTGCTGCCCCTGAGTTAGTAATTTTACAGAAATTTTGCAGTTTTTTGTTATTATCTTAGATATCATTATAATATCTAATATCTAATACTATTAATTATGATTTTAACCTTATTTTACATGATTTCCAAAGGATCAGTAAATACAGGTGAGCGACACAGGTTCTTGAGAGCCTCTAGTTCTAGTTTCTAGACAATAACTTGTGTTCAAGTGTATGGATCTCTCTGAAATTGTACTGCAAGGTACCATAACACAGAGGGAAGGCTGGGATTGATTTTGGGGGTAATTGCCTCAAAGTTTTAGGAATTAGGGGCAAAAAAGGGGCAAAAAACAAGCATTTTTCTAGTTTCAGGACAATAACTTGCGTGTAAGTGTATGGATCTTTATGAAATTATACTCCAAGGTTCCATATCACAAAGGGAAAGCTGGGTTTGAGTTTGGGGGTAATTGCCCTAAACATTTAGGAATTTGGGGCCAAAAACGGGCCAAAAACAAGCATTTTTCTAGTTTCCAAACAATAACTTGTGTTCAAGTGTATGGATCTCTCTGAAATTGTACTGCAAGTTACAATACCACAAAGGGAAGGCTGGGATTGAGTTTGGGGGTGATGAATCATAAGGGGGTTCAAAAAATTGGTGGGGGGGGGGGATTTTTTTTTCTTTTTTTATGCCCCCGCCATAGCGGTGGGGGCATTAAGTTTTACCCTTGTCCCTCTGTACGTACGTCATACATACGTACATACGTCCGTACGTATGTACATCCCGAAATTGGTTTCCGTTCTCTAACTTGAGTTTGCCTCAACCAAATGTTATGAAACTTATACACAATGCTAATTACCACAAAACACAGATCAGGTTTGAATTGGTGGCGTCACTTCAACTGTTCTAGAGTTATGTCCCTTTATAAATGGAAAAATTGCAAAATTTTTATTTTCTTCTTCATATCAAGTTATTTTTAAAATTGGAGTTATCTTCTTTTGTCCATGATTATAGTTGAATCAACTACAATCATTGCTTTATACAATGCAATGTTTAATTTTGACTTCCACTGATAAAACACAGATCTAGTTGAATTTGGGTAGTGTCACTTTAACCATTATTGAGTTATGCCCCTTTATAAATCGAAAGATTGCAAAATTTTTAGTTTCCATTCTGTTACTTAAGTTTGCCCCAACCAAACATTATGAAACCTATACACAATATTCATTACCACAAAACTAAGATCAAGTACAAATTTTTTGCTTCCGTTTTCTAACTTTAGTTTGCCTCAACCAAATGTTATGAAACTTATACACAATGCATATTACTACATAATACAGATAAAGTACGAAATAAGGTGCTGACACTTTTACCATTCTTGAGTTATGTCCCTTTATAAACATAAAAATTGCTGAATTTTTTAATTTGTCTCAACCAAATGTTATAAAACTTATACACAACCGTTCTAGAGTTATGCGTGTTTACAAATAGAAAAATTGCTGAATTTTTAGTTTCTGTTCTCAACTTAAGTTTGCCTCAACCAAATGTTATGAAACTTAAACACAATGCTTATTACCACAAAACTCAGATCAAGTTCAAATTTGGGTAGCGTCACTTTTACTGTTCTTCAGTTATGTCCCTTTATAACTATATGAAATGCAAGCGGGGGCATCATCTGTGTCCACATGTGGACACTATCCACATTTATTTCCTTTTTTTTCTTTAAAATTTTCCATTTTAAATTGGTTATTTCTGATTTATAAATAAAAGCAAATAATAATGATATGGTTTGAATAGGTAAATTAAAAAATTTTAAGTTCTTAGACCACATTCATTCTGTGTCAGAAACCTATGCTGTGTCAAATATTTAATCACAATCCAAATTCAGTGCTGTATCAAGCTTGAATGTTGTGTCCATACTTGCCCCAACTGTTCAGGGTTCGACCTCTGCCGTCCTATCAAGCTGCGCCCAGCAAAGCATTTTATTTTATAGGTGATTAGTAATAGACATTGTTGATAAAGATCAGTTCATTCAAACTCATATCCAAAAAAAGAGTTATTGGACAGTCAAGTTACAATGCATGTAGCTCTAACATTTGTTCTATGTGTTTTTGTTGCAGAAAGCTCGACATAGGGATAGTGATGCGGCGGCGGCGTTAGCTAACTTCTTAAAAGCTTTGTATTTTCCAAGTTGGAAGACCTGGATGCTTCATACTTTGTATATAGATGTCTTATATTATGAAGTTTCCGTCTGTCATATGTCCATTGTCCTTGACTTCATTTTCATGGTTCAGTGACTACTTGAAAAAAAAGATTTTTTGTAATGTTAATTTCTCTCTTATTATGAGTAATAGGATTACTATATATAATATGTGTGAACCTTGCAAGGTCCTCATGCCCGTCAGACAGTTTTCATCTGACCTCGACCTCATTTCATGGATCAGTGAACAAGTTTAAGTTTTCAGGGTCAAGTCCATATATCAGATACTATAAGCAGTAGGTCTTCTATATTTGGTGTATGGAATGATTGTAAGGCGTACATGTCCAACTGGCAGGTGTCATCTGACCTTGACCTCATTTTCACGGTTCATTGCTCAGTGTTTAGTTTTTGTGTTTTGGTCATTTTTTCTTAGACTAACCAATAGGTCAACTTTATTTGTTGTATGGAATGATTGTAAGGGTACATGTCTGTCTGGCTGGTATCATCTGACCTTGACCTCATTTTCATGGTTCATTGGTCAATGTTAAGTTTTCATGGTTAAGTTTGTTTCTTAGATACTATAAGCAATAGGTTAGCTATATTTAATGCAAAGATTGATTGTAAGGTGTACATGTCTGTCTGGCATGGTTCATCTGACCTTGACCTCATTTTCATGTTTCATTGGTCAATGTTAAGTTTTCATGGTTAAGTCTGTTTCTTAGAAACTATAAGCAATAGGTCAACTATATTTGGTGTATTGAATGATTGTAAGGTGTACATGTATGTCCAGTTTGGTTTATCTGACTTTGACCTCATTTTCTTGGATCATGTTAAGTTTATGTGATAATTTTAGTAAAGCTTTATATTTAGGACTATCAACATAAAATCAATGGTCAGTAAAAAAGGCAAGACATTTCAGCGTGTGCACTCTTGTATATAAGAAATTTTACAGTGAATCCAGTATATATCCCATATTAGTAAAAAAATAATTGGATAATTTTTATAATTATATAATAGAGATTGGATTGAACTTGTCCCTTCAATTGAAAGTAGACAAAGCAGAAGTGGTTTATGTGAATGTGGAGGAATTAACATGAAAAATTGGGAAAAAGCAGTCACATGAAAAGGCCCACAAAAAACGAACAGACAACAACAAAACCTCAAAATAAATGATACAAATACATCTTGAAAAAAAGATAAACAGAAGTTTTATTATGATACATTTTAATTTCACATTATTTTTCACTTTGTTTAATGCATACTATTACTAAAGGGTTGATAATTGGTCTTACTGTGAGCTTTGGAAAATTTCACTGACATTAATTCTCATTGACAATGATCATCCAAATGTTAATTAGTTGTATAAAGCTTGAAATGAGAACAAAAAAATGAAAAAATAATGTTTTGTTTTTATTATCATTCATAGGTTTCAAGATTGATATTAGCCCAGAATGGTTTGATGTCAACTCCAAGTGTATCCTGTGTTATCAGGAAGTATAATACAGATGGGGGGATCATAATGACTGCCAGTCATAACCCTGGAGGGCCAGATGCTGATTTTGGTATTAAATTTAATATATCCAATGGAGGTAGGTACATGTATATGTGTAAATTATGCCAATAATTAAAGTGAATTATCCATATGATTATATGCAAAATACAAAGAAGGATAGGTTTTATATTTACCCATACTTACACACAATATGTGCATTAAAAACATGTAGTGACATTTACATCGTACAAGCACTACACAAAATCTTAATGGAAAAACAGCCATTAATAAATTGTCAAAAGGTCAACAAATTTGAAATTAGCAATCTCCAGGTGATTTAAAGTAAACTTGTTCATCCAAAGTCATTGCCTTAAAACCAATACTTTATATGTTCAAGATTTGCTCTGTTCATTTGCACAAAATCTGTTGGTATGTGATAGTTTGTTTCTCTCTTTCAAATGGTTGATGGTTTACCTTCAACACTCTGAAACGTTCCTCGAACTTGAAAGAAAAATATGACCGCCTTGAAGTAGTACTCCTGTAAAGTCGTGATAACCACATTAAACAATCAACTGAATCAACCAAAATATGGGTATTAGTGACCGAATAAAGGAAAATCAGAAAATTAAGGAGTAACAAGAAACAATTGTCCATGATGTCAGAAGACAAACATAAAACCATGCTGTAAATAAAGTTTTTGACGATATGGACTCCCTTCATCACCAAGTATTATGTTTTACCCAGTGAGCCATTGAGAGGGGGAGGGGCGACACTAATTACTAAATTTTCAAAAATTAAATATTTACAGACTTAGTTACCCTTTAATAAGCATAGAGATGGACAATTGTGACTAGTTTCACTGTTTCACTAATAGATTTGATCAAATTTATAGTTTTAGACTTTTTTTGCCCCCGCCGTAGCGGAGGGGGCATTTAGCTTTACCCTTGTCGTCTGTACGTCCGTACGTCCCAAAGTTGGTTTCCGTTCTCTAACTTTAGTTTGCCTCAACCAAATGTTATGAAACTTATACACAATGCTTATTACCACAAAACACAGATCAAGTTTGAATTTTGATGGCGTCAATATAACCGTTCTAGAGTTATACCCCTTTACAAATGGAAAAATTGCTGAATTTTTTGTTTCCGTTCTCTAACTTAAGTTAGCCTCAACTAAATGTTTTGAAACTTATACACAATGCTTATTACCACAAAATACAGATCAAGTTTGAATTTTGGTGGCGTCACTTTAACCATTCTAGAGTTATGCCCCTTTACAAATGGAAAAATTGCTGAATTTTTCGTTTCCATTCTCTAGCTTAAGTTTGCCTCAACCAAATTTTATGAAACTTATACACAATACTTATTACCACAAAACTCAGATCAAGTACAAATTTGGGTAGTGTCTCTTTTACCGTTCTTCAGATATGTCCCTTTATAACTTTATATGATATTTTGTTTATGTTTTCTAGGACCAGCACCTGAAGCAGTAACCAATGCTATGTACCAGCTAACAACTACCATCACAGAATATAAAATATGTAAAAATCTGAATGCTGATCTCTCAACTCTCGGAGAACAAAAGTTCCAAGTTGACGGAAGACAATTTACAGTACAAGTGATAGACTCTGTAGCAGATTACGTAGACTATATGAAAGAGATCTTTGATTTCTCTGCTATAAAATCTTACTTATCATCGCAAGGTGTTAATGTTCTTCTAAATTCTATGAATGGAGGTTTGTTTCATTACAAATTTTTTTAAGCTTTTGTGATACATTTTATTTAGTTCAGGAAAATCCACATTCACAATGATTTCATGAAAAAATAGTTCTTATAGACATGATAGATGTCAATGTTAGATTACTCAAGATTTCAATTACACAGTAGATTTTCTGACAAATTTTGATAGCGTACTCATGTGCATGTGATACACCAACAGCTCTATAAAGTAGTAGTTTTTATACGACCGCAAAAAATTTTTGCGATCGTATATTGGTATGACGTTGGCGTCTTCGTCCGAAGACACATTGGTTTTCGCACTCTAACTTTAGTTTAAGTGAATGGATCTCTTTGAAATTTTACCATAAGGTTCAATACCATAAAAGGAAGGTGGGGATTGATTTTGGGGGTTATGGTATCAACAGTTAATGAATTAGGGGCAAAAAAGGGGCCAAAAATAAGCATTTTCTAGTTTCCAGACAATAACTGTGGAACGGTGTATGGATCTCTCTGAAATTATACTACAAGTTTCCATACCACAAAGGGATGGTTAGGATTTGCTTTGGGGGGTTATGGCTCAAACCGTTTAGGAATTAGGGGCAAAAAAGGGGGAAAAACAAGGTTGTCCTGGTTAATGGACAAATACTTTAGTACAAAACATAATTTAAAGCAGTGTAAGGGAGATAAATCAAATACATCATTGAAATTATCTCCCTTACACTGCTTTTAAATTATGTATAAAGTAATGGTTAATGAACAATTAAGATAATTTAAAACAGTGTAAGGGAGGTAATCCAAATACAACGTTTTGGTTACTTCCCTTACACTGCTTTTAAATTATGTTTAAAGAAATGCATATTTATAAAGGAAGACCAGTAAAAATATCTGCAAATGTTGCATCTTTTTTTTTACAAAAAAATCCATATGAAAGATTTGACACTATATTTTAAATTCTATTATAAAATAGATTAAGTTAGCACTATGGTAAATTTAAATGGGTAATTATGGTTGCAAACTCCATTGGAAATTTGAATTGAGATTATGACCATATCTTGAGGGAAAGAATTTTTTGGGGGAAAAAAGGGGGGGGAGGTAAAAAGAAATTGTGGGGGGGGGGGTCAATTTTTTCTCATTTCAGATTTCAGAAATTAAAAAGAATTATTCTTCAAATATTTTTTTTTTTTCAAATTTCAAATATTGAAAAATTTCAAGAAGTAATCTTTAATTGCACAGTATGGCGCATTAGATTTGTATAATCTTTGACCACATTTATTTATTTGTTATGCCGAATCTAACCGTGTATTTAGATTTTTAATTTTGGGTCCAGTTTTCAAATTGGTCTACATTAAGGTCCAAAGGGTCCAAAATTAAACTTTGTTTGATTTTAACAAAAATTGAATATATGGGGTTCTTTGATATGCTGAATCTAAACATGTATTTAGATTTTAGATTTTTGGCCCAGCTTTCAAGTTGGTCCAAATTGGGGTCCAAAATTAAACTTTGTTTGATTTCAACAAAAATTGAATATATGGGGTTATTTGATATGCTGAATCTAACCATGTATTTAGATTTTTTATTTGTGGACCCCGCTATCAAATTGGGTCATATTGAGGTCAAAAGGGTCCAAAATTAAACTTTGTTTGATTTCATCAAAAATTGAATTATTGGGGTTCTTTGATATGCCAAATCTAACCGTGTTTTTAGATTTTTAATTTTGGGTCCCGTTTTTTAAATTGGTCTACATTAAGGTCCAAAGGGTCCAAAATTAAACTTTGTTTGATTTTAACAAAAATTGAAATCTTGGGGTTCTTTGATATGCTGAATCTAAACATGTGTTTATATTTTTGATTATGGGCCCAGTTTTCAAGTTGGTCCAAGTTGGGGTCCAAAATTAAACTTTTTTTTATTTCAACAAAAATTGAATATATGGCGTTCTTTGATATGCTGAATCTAACCATGTATTTAGATTTTTTATTTGTGGGCCCCACTATCAAATTGGTTCATATTGAGGTCAAACGGGTCCAAAATTAAACTTTGTTTGATTTCATCAAAAATTGAATTATTGGGGTTCTTTGATATTCCAAATCTAACTGTGTATTTAGATTTTTAATTTTGGGTCCCGTTTTTTAAATTGGTCTACATTAAGGTCCAAAGGGTCCAAAATTAAACTTTGTTTGATTTTAACAAAAATTGAATTCTTGGGGTTCTTTGATATGCTGAATCTAAACATGTGTTTAGATTTTTGATTATGGGCCCAGTTTTCAAGTTTTTCAAGTTGGGGTCCAAAATTAAACTTTGTTTGATTTCAACAAAAATTGAATATATGGGGTTCTTTGATATGCTGAATCTAACCATGTATTTTGATTTTGGACATTGGACCATAATAGGTAAATTAAAAAAAATCAAGTTCTTAGACCACATTCTTTCTGTGTCAGAAACCTATGCTGTGTCAAATATTTAATCACAATCCAAATTCAGAGCTGTATCAAGCTTGAATGTTGTGTCCATACTTGCCCCAACTGTTCAGGGTTCGACCTCTGCGGTCGTATCAAGCTGCGCCCAGCGAAGCATTTTATTTGTATTTAATAACATACACATGTGACCTGGCCTTGTCCTTGCGGTCATAAAAATTTTAAGTACGATTATTGTACTCACACTCAGAATTCAACCAATCAAAATACTGGATTTGGTGTTTCGAGCACAAATTTTGTACTCTGAGTACTGAGTTAAAAACTAAATCTGTAACTAGAATTTCTAGCTCACATAAGTGAAAGGTTTACTTATGGAAGTTTTATGACCAAGAGCCCTGATAACAAGCTCTACAGTAATGCATTAAATGTTTTATTTGATAATCATATATATGGGACACATTAACAATTGTTATAAATACAGTAAGTAGGTTCTACAAGATAGGGGAAACCTTAGATGAAAGGCAGAAATTTGGACTGCCTTTGGGAATTAATGGTGTGTTAGTTAGAAACAGAAACTTTGCGTTGAAACAAGCCACAACCAATGTTGAATGATGGTTTTTATACGACCGCAAAAAAATTTTTGTGGTCGTATATTGGTATGACGTTGGCGTCGTCGTCGTCGTCGTCGTCCGGCGTCGTCGTCCGAATACACATTAGTTTTCGCACTCTAACTTTAGTTTAAGTGAATGGATCTCATTGAAATTTTACCATAAGGTTCAATACCACAAAAGGAAGGTGGGGATTGATTTTGGGGGTTATGGTACTAACAGTTAAGGAATTAGGGGCCAAAAGGGGCCAAAAATAAGCATTTTTGTAACTTCCAGACATAACTTGTGTGTTAGTGTATGGATCTCTCTGACATTGTACCACAAGGTTCCATATCACAAAGGGAATGCTGGGATTGATTTTGGGGGTAATTGTCTCCAAATTTTAGGAATTAGGGGCCAAAAAGGGGCAAAAAACAAGCATTTTTCTAGTTTCATGACAATAACTTGCTTGTAAGTGTATGGATCTTTATGAAATTGTACTACAAGGTTCCATATCACAAAGGGAATACTGGGATTGATTTTTGGGGTAATTTCCTCCAAATATTAGGAATTAGGGGCCAAAAAGGGACAAAAAACAAGCATTTTTCTAGTTTCATGACAATAACTTGTTTGTAAGTGTATGGATCTTTATGAAATTGTACTACAAGGTTCCATATCACAAAGGGAAGGCTGGGATTGATTTTGGGGGTTTTCACTCAAAATTTTAGTAATTAGGGGCCATAAAAGGGCAAAAAAAACATGCATTTTTCTAGTTTCAGGACAATAACTTGTGTGTAAGTGTATGGATCTTTATGAAATTGTACTGCAAGGTTCCATATCACAAAGGGAAAGCTGGAATTGAGTTTGGGGGTAATTGCCCTAAACGTTTAGGAATTTGGGGCCAAAAAGGGGCCAAAAAACAAGCATTTTTCTAGTTTCCAGACAATAACTTGTGTTCAAGTGTATGAATCTCTCTGAAATTGTAGTGCAAGGTACCATACCACAAAGGGAAAGCTGGGATTGAGTTTGGGGGCGGTGAATCATAAGGGGGTTCAAAAAATTGGGGGGGGGGGGGGATTTTTTTTTTCCTTTTTTTTCTTTAACATTTTCCATTTTAGATTGGTTATTTCTGATTTATATATAAAAGCAAATAATAATGATATGGTTTGAATAGGCATACATGTGAACCTCCCGACGGGAGTACAATAATCCCGTTTTCAGGGGTCTCCTCCAGACCTCCCGTTGAAGAGGAAAAAATCCCGTGTATGAAATTTTTCATGAATGAAAAATTTCTGCCCAACATATCATCTCAGGCATCTGGTGTAACTGACATTACCTGAAGTTATATTTTACCTGTAAATCAATTAACATGCATAATTATATGGCTTCACTTGTCAGCTTGGGTGTCAAACATACTGGTAAGCAACGATTTTTACCTCAGGCTAACTGCCGTTGTGTAACAAAAACTGTGTATTTATTGGGTTACTTCCCTTGATTTATCCTGTTTTAAGTTACTTTCCTTTTAATAATGAAAATTTTTAAAAGAATATAAATAAAATATAAATTGAACAAATAATCATAAAAGGATGGTTATTAAATGATTTTAAATGTCTTAGGACAAATAAAAAAATAATAATTTGAAAATTATTTGAGGATTCTATACTTCCTTTTAAGGCTTAAATTGAAATTTATATAATAACTATGACCCTAATTTTACAGATAGAATGAATTTCTGAGTTTGCAAATAAAAACTATTTGCAAGAGAAAAAAAAAATAAATAAAAACTATTTGCAGACAGCTAAAAAAATGTTCTAGTTGCAATGATTGTTTTATAGAATATGAAGTAAAAAATTTAAAGAACATACTGGAAAAAAACAATGTTAGATTGAACATGTAGAATATAAAGATGGAGAAACTTTATAAGTACAAGGGTACTATAAACATAATAAATTGGATGGAAAGTTGAAGAAAACACACTTTAAAAGACCATTTTTACAGCACACGGTTACATTTACAACAAAATTAATGTCGATTAAAAACCTCCTGATCTGAGTCCTAATCTCCTGACCAAAATTTCCCAATCTCCTGATCTGAGTTTCACAGTCCATCACATGTATGAATAGGTAAATTGAAAATTTTTAAGTTCTTAGACCACTTTCATTCTGTGTCAGAAACCTATGCTGTGTCAAATATTTAATTACAATCCAAATTCAGTGCTGTATCAAGCTTGAATGTTGTGTCCATACTTGCCCCAACTGTTCAGGGTTCGACCTCTGCGGTCGTATCAAGCTGCGCCCCAGCGGAGCATTTTATTGGTCATCAAATCCACGGATGACTTCTATTCCATTAAGACTGTCAATTTTTGTTGGTCTGAGTTTTTATTGCAGGTTTATACAATCAAAGAACTTTGTAAAACTCTATTGTGTAAAATCTGTTTGTTAGTATAAAAGTATCTAATGTTGACACACCATTTACTGTGTTTCAGTTGAGTGGATAGCTCATAACTTTTTTTACTATTTCAATCTCGACAGGAATTTTATTTTTCTCCATAAATAAAAAAAGATTTCTCCATGTTATTTAATCAACTGTCGATTTGATCAAGACTGGAGAGCTTGGATTCAATATTTGACAAATGCTGACATAACTCCTTTAACAATATATATCCATTTTTCACTAAAAATCATCATTTTGAACTAACTATGTCCTAATTTAACTCGATAGTTAATCCTAGGTATAAACTTATTACTGTTAGTAGATCAGATAGAGACACATGTTAGATAAGTGTCCCAGCTTATAACATAGCACATGTTATTCAGTAGTGCAGTCTTGAATTACAAACTTTAAAGCAAGACAACTTATTTTACACAATAAACTTATAATTTCTCTTTAAATTGCATATTAAGCATTGTAAATGGAATTGTATACATATGTATATGTATTAATGAGTTTAGATTAATTGCAGTCATCTAAGGAACAAACTTATAAAATATAAATTCATGTATTTCAGTGATGGGTCCATATGTGAGTAAAATAGCCTGTGATGAGCTTGGTGCTTCAAAGTCCAGTATAGTGAACTGTAAACCATTACCAGACTTTGGAGGCTTACATCCAGATCCTAACCTTACCTATGCTGCTGATCTTGTCACAGAATTAAAGAAAGGAAATCATAGCTTTGGTTGTGCATTTGATGGAGATGGGGTAAGCTAAAAATAGTGTCACATCATCAAATTTTTATGAACCTTTACCTTTTAAAACTTATTTTCAAGTACACATCTGTTGCATTTTGTAATTTGAAGAAAAAAAAAACAGAAATGATTTAAAAAATGGTACATTGTATTAGTGCATGTGTTGTCATAAATAATAAAATTTGTAAGGGTTCCGCGGAACCCAGTGTCTCGCCTACTTTTGCTGTTAATCGCAGGCTCAACAAAAATGAGATGAGGAAAAAATTTAATAAAAATATTCCTCTCGATACAATTTTTTTTATTGTAAGAAACTTCTGTCCAAGTTTGGTAAAAATCCAGGACAGTTTATGAATCTAATAAATGTTTTAAAAAATTTAACTGCAGACTGTATGAAATGTTTACTCGAAGAAAAACTAAGTCCATTTATAAGTAAAATATGGATAAACAAGTACAAAATTGTAATAAAAATTTCCTTCTAGATACTAGCTTTTGATCATAAACAAACGTCTGTCCATGTTTGGTAGAAATCCAGGATAGTTTGAGAAAGTTATTAAAATTTTAAAAACTTTTAACCACAGAGTGAATGGAATGTTTCCGGGCAGAAAAACTAAGTCCATTTATAAGTAATATACGGAAAAACAGGAATTTTTTTTTTACAAAATTTACTTCTGGATACTATAATTTGCCACTGGACGTTAAGCAACCAACAATCAATCAATCAATCTGGATACTATCTTATGATCATAAACAAGCTTCTGTCCAAGTGTGGTAGAAATCCAGGATAGTTTAAGAAAGTTATTTAAATTTCAAAAACTTTAACCACAGAGTGAATATTTGTGGGTGCTGCCGATGATGACGCCGACGGAATGTAGGATCGTTATGTCTCGCTTTTTCGACAAAAGTCGAAGGCTCGACAATAAGGTTTGGCTCTTACACATCAAAGATCATGTCTATTCTGTCCAACAATTGTGAATGTAAACTGACCATCAGGAAATTTATGTGGAAAGATAAAAATTTACTTTGATAAACCTCAACATCTAGCCATGTATAAGATATCAAATAGGCTTTTTGAATAACAGAGTCATGAATCACATTGTTTGACATTGGTGAGCCCAAACTGTTAAGTCAAAGTAGTTATAGAAGAACTTAGTAGCAGATCCATAAAAGTGAGCTACTGAGTCCATTTACCTACTTTGAATTAGAACAAAACTATTTGACTGGTTTAATCTTTCTGTCTTCCTCATATGACCTAGGTTGACTTAATGAACTAATAACAACTTAACAAAAACGAAATTCAATAGGTTCATGAATTTTCTCATATTGAATTTTTTTGTTTTAATGCTGACTTTTATACGACCGCAAAAAAATTTTGCGGTCGTATATTGGTATGACGTCGGCGTCGTCGTCGTCGTCCGAAGACACATTGGTTTTCGCACTCTAACTTTAGTTTAGGTGAATGGATCTGTATGAAATTTTACTATAAGGTTCAATACCACAAAAGGAAGGTTGGGATTGATTTTGGGGGTTATGGTACCAATAGTTAAGGAATAAGGGGCCAAAAAGGGGCCAAAAATAAGCATTTTTGTAACTTCCAGATATAACTTGTGTGTTAGTGTATGGATCTCTCTGACATTGTACCACAAGGTTCCATATCACAAAGGGAATGCTGGGATTGATTTTGGGTTAATTGCCTCCAAATTTTAGGAATTAGGGGCCAAAAAAGGGGCAAAAAACAAGCATTTTTCTAGTTTCATGACAATAACTTGTGTGTAAGTGTATGGATCTTTCTGAAATTGTACTACAAGGTTCCATATCACAAAGGGAAAGCTGGGTTTGAGTTTGGGGGTAATTGCCCTAAACGTTTAGGAATTTGGAGCCAAAAAACACAAGCATTTTTCTAGTTTCCAGACAATAACTTGTGTACAAGTTTACGGATCTCTCTGAAATTGTACTGCAAGGTACCATACCACAAAGGGAAGGCTGGGATTGAGTTTGGGGGTGATGAATCATAAGGGGGTTCAAAAAATTTGAGGGGGGATTTTTTTTTTCCTTTTTTTTCTTTAAAATTTTCCATTTTAAATTGGTTATTTCTGATTTATATATAAAAGCAAATAATAATGATATGGTTTGAATAGGTAAATTAAAAAATTTTAAGTTCTTAGACCACATTCATTCTGTGTCAGAAACCTATGCTGTGTCAAATATTTAATCACAATCCAAATTCAGTGCTGTATCAAGCTTGAATGTTGTGTCCATGCTTGCCCCAACTGTTCAGGGATCACCCTCTGCGGTCGTATCAAGCTGCACCCAGCGGAGCATTTTATTGTTTTTTGAATTCCCATGTACTCAACCAATATAATATAAGGAGAAGTGTGAGCCCTGAATATTGAAATGATATCATTTGTATTTTACAGGACAGAAATATGATTTTGGGTAAAAATGCCTTTTTTGTAAACCCATCTGATTCACTGGCTGTGCTGGCTAATAACCTAGATTGTATCCCATACTTCCAAAGAACAGGTGTCAAAGGTTTAGCTAGAAGTATGCCGACAAGTGGAGCAGTAGACAGGTAAAAAAACAGAGTTCAAAGGGCAAGCTAGCAGTACACTAGCAATTCAGAAACTTTTGCAATGTTTATATTACTGTGAAAAATTTCAAATGGGGCTTAGCATTCTGTTAATTAAATCTAACATTTATATTTCGATCACATTTTATGTAGCATTAATACATAATGTCACTCTTATAAATCACACATTTTTGTTTCTCGGTCGCCGATCACGATTAGAACCTCACCCTATAATTTCTGAATAGACAGTACTTGCAAGTGGAGCAAGAAACCAGGAAGTTACAGACATCAAGGTTATGAAGCTAACAGGTGAATTAGAGATATCACAAGTTGAGTTAGAAGTTTACTACTGGAATAGCATTTATAGACAGGCAAATAATAAGGAGTTCAAGGTCAATATAGAAATATACCTTCTATTGGAACGTAAACATAAACAAATATTTTATGGTTTGTGATTCATTTGATAGCATTATATCTTTATAACAAAAAGTTGAAAGCTTCAACCAGAATTTTTTAGCTTTGGTACTTGGCAGTGAACAATGTAAATGCTGTTACATACCTGAAGAATAAATGGAATGTATTTGTATATAAATTTTAATTTCAGCAAAAACACTAATGTTCAAGAGATGATCTTTTAGTTTCTGTAAATATTTCATGAAATTGAAAATAATATATCCAGCACATTAGACTTTTGAAACTTTAAACAAAAAAGAGCCGTAATGACCAAATAGTACATAAAATTCTATAAAATTTTATTTTAGGGTAGCAAAGGCCAAAGGATTAGAATGTTTTGAAGTTCCAACAGGATGGAAATTCTTTGGTAATTTAATGGATGCTGGCAGGATGTCATTGTGTGGTGAGGAAAGTTTTGGTACTGGTTCAGATCATATACGAGAAAAAGATGGTTTATGGGCTGTACTGGCATGGCTGTCTGTTTTAGCAAATAAAAAATGTAGTGTAGAAGAACTTATTTTAGATCATTGGAAACTGTATGGAAGAAACTTTTATACAAGGTAGTTTTGGATTTGCCTTATTTTTTAAGTAATTTTTACATGAGTGTTTTGTTTAAAAACCCTGTTTCCAAAATAGAAAACCTAAAGCAGCTGCTGCTGGTTGTACACTAGTGTAGAATATTATGTTAACCATGCTACTGTAGGAATAAAGGGAGATTTAGGGGTAAATATTACAGATACATCCACTCAATAAAAAAAAAAGGGACATGCAGTATGATTAGCAATTAGACAACCATCCACCAGGGTTCAAATGAAGTGGATGTAAGCAATTGTAGGCATAGTATGGTCCAAGGACACAGTTATCGTCCTTTGGTTTTATTTGTCTACGAATATAGTCCCTAGTGTGAACAGTGTATAACTTGCATTTTTTTTTTATACACTTTCCCAATTTATTTCTTGATATTTTATGCATGAAATATTAAGTAAGGGGATGAAATTACATGTTAAAAAAATTTGGGTGCTGAATCTTTATGTTAAGTAGTGATTTGGTCCTGTTAAAAAAGGTCAAAAATTAGAATGTCTGAAGCTGTCAAACTGAATTTTAGCCCCCCTTAACACAGAATTGTCAATATTTTGAGTTAGAGCTGGTAGAAGTTTCTATAATTTTGATATTATTTGTATCAATAATAGTACACTACACTGTAAAAATCTTTTTGAGATAGAGCAGGTGCGATTTTTTTAATTTGAATTTATTGTCTAAAAGAAATGCACTACGAAATAACTGTGTTCTCGGGCCTAAGAGATGAATTCCGTAAATGTAGATTCTGTACTTTGGCAACTTTCCTGAATGGTTTGCAGGTTTCAATTTGTCAAACTCAATAAAAGTAAAGGATTTACATCTTTGTTTGACAGAAATTCTGTTAAAATGTCCCATTTTGGCATTATACGGCTAAAATAAGCATTTAAAAGCAGTTTCCACTTTATGCCTAAGAGCCATGCTGAATTTCTATCTGACAGCTTTTTATGTTCCTGATATTTGTGTTTCTATGCTTAAATCAAATTTAATTAACCATTTGTGAACTCTGAATCTAGAGAAAAGTAGATTATCACAAAAAAAATGTGCAGAATATTTGTATTTATGTCCCTGGTTAAACGGCCTGTTTGATGTATGTGAAATGTGAAGAGCTTTGTACATAAAATCTGTAGTCCATCACAAATATTTCACTAAATCTGTAAAAAAAAAAACACTTTACAATGATCAGTACACCCTATTCATTTCATATGCTACCATAATTTTCTTCTTTAGGATAGTAAGTGGTTCAAATATATGCCAATTGAGACTAAAACTACATGCAAGTTTTCCATTGAAAAGTGAAAAACTGGTCATCAGACCATACTGTCTGCAAAAAAAAGTTGAATTCAAGAGTCCTTTTGCAATTAAACTTCTTGTATCATAACATCTCAGCATAGAAATGAGCAAAAAGTAACAAATTTCCATTTCTTATAGCCTCTGTGTGCATTTTTATATGTAAATATGGGCTACGGCCTAAATCAACTCTAAATAATTCTCAGTCTTACATGGCCTAAGACCATTTTATACTCATGTGGTATGCTTTTTGTAACTTTTCTTTACATTTAAAGTACATTTAATATATATGGAAGAATAATGTATGGTCAAAAAACTTCAAAAACTTCAAATTGGTTGAAAAAAATGCATGTTTATGTAAGGCTTCCCTTAATTCGAAAATCTCTATTTTCAGGCACAGGCTCATATAAATTTGACTTTTGAATAACTGCGATAAATCTAATAAATCAAATGAGTGTTCCGTTGCTTTTAATACTTATTATATTATATTCAAGAGTATTTAAAAAGCAAATTTTTGCAATATTTAAATTTTTTAGGCCAAAATCTTGACAGTTGAAAATATTTGATTTAAACGTCAAAAATAAACACCCAAATTTCAATATTAAAATGACCCTAGTTTCTATAATATATATCCTATGGCCATGACACTTGGTCAACTATCTTATAATTTCCTAAGCTTAAGTCATGCAAAGTTTTATTAAAATTGGTCAAGTCTTTCTATCCTATTAGGTCCAAGGACACAGTTATCGTCCTTTGGTTTTCGTTGTCTACGAATATAGTCCCTAGTGTGAACAGTGTATAACTTGCATTTTTTTTTTATACACTTTCCCAATTTATTTCTTGATATTTTATGCATGAAATATTAAGTAAGGGGATGAAATTACATGTTAAAAAAATTTGGGTGCTGAATCTTTATGTTAAGTAGTAATTTGGTCCTGTTAAAAAAGGTCAAAAATTAGAATGTCTGAAGCTGTCAAACTGAATTTTAGCCCCCCTTAACACAGAATTGTCAATATTTTGAGTTAGAGCTGGTAGAAGTTTCTATAATTTTGATATTATTTGTATCAATAATAGTACACTACACTGTAAAAATCTTTTTGAGATAGAGCAGGTGCGATTTTTTTAATTTGAATTTATTGTCTAAAAGAAATGCACTACGAAATAACTGTGTTCTCGGGCCGTATGGCTTAAACAAAGAAAAATCCATACCATATAGTTGGCTATAAAATGCCCCGACATGAACATGTGAAACAAATTCAAAATGAGAAAACTAATGGCCTAATTTATAATAAAACAATTTACGAAAAACAAATATAACAGACATGAACCAAGACAACAACTGAACTACAGGCTTCTGACTTGGGACAGGCACATAAAGAATGTGGCTGAGTTAAACATGTTTGTGAGTGCCCAACCCTCCATCAACTACTCAACACTACTTGTCAACAAAAAGAGATGTCTAAAGGTCACCATACTATATTCAATTTTGTACACCATCACTAGTGCCTACTCGGTATCACAAGCTGTTAATCACATTAAGTGTAGATAGTTTGTGAGTTTAAGCAAACAAAGAAATATCTGATACTAACACAAAATCTTCCAAAAACAAAAATTAAGTAACAAGCAATGACATGATTGGTCTTTCAGTTTGGGATAAAAAAAGTATCTTTAATACTTTAAACAGAATTTGGTACCTCATAATGAGGAAGTCTTCCATGGAAAAATACACATTAATAAACCAGTGCATCTCAAGCACACCATCCTTCTAAACATTTCAGAGTTAACTGATTTAGCAAGGACACTTAATAGACTGTGCAAGACAATTTTCAAGGAAAAGGTTCCAAATTTTTAAAGATGTCCATTCTGCTGTTATTTGCATATTTGCCATTTCTTTCTATTTCCCCCTGCCAAGTTATGTAACAAATATTGATTGTCACTTGGTTGTATAAATGTTTCTACAGACTCTGTATTTTACTCTTGAGATAGTCATACTGTATTTTACCCTGAGATACTCAGGCTCTAATTTACCCTGAAATAGTCAGGCTCTTTATTTTACCCTGAAATAATCAGGATTTTTATTTTACCCTGTGATAGTCAGGCTTTGTATTTTACCCTGTGATAGTCAGGCTCTGTATTTTACTATGAGATGGTCAGACTGTATTTTATCCTGAGATAGTCAGGCTCTGTAATCATGGTAATTTACCCTGAGATAGTCAGACTCTGTATTTTACCCTGAGACAGTCAGGCTCTGTATTTTACCCTGAGATAGTCAGACTCTGATTTTTACCCTGAGATAATCAGGCTCTGTATTTTACCCTGAGATAAACGGTAATAATGTAGCTTTGACATCTAGCAATTATTTCTGCTATTATTATTAGTTATCAAAGCCATGAACTTGCAGTGAGGGGCAATATTTTGCTTCATGTATAATGCCTCACTGAATTTTAAGGACACCAATTAAAAACACTGCTACTTTGAAATGAAGAACATAAATAGTGTTGTTTCTTTGCTTATGTGTGGAGCAGGATCTGCTTACCCTTCCAGAGCACCTGAGATCACCCCCAGTTTTTTTGTTGGGTTAGTGTTGCTGAGTCTTTAGTTTTCTATGTTGTGTTTTGTGTTTGTCTTTGGGTCTTTTCTTTTTTTGCCATGGCATTGTCAGTTTATTTTCAACTTATGAGTTTGAATGTCCCATTGGTATCTTTCGCCTCTCTTTTATGGTTTTTGTCTAGGTAGTGTAGGAATTGTTTGTCATAAATCAAAACACAGATCTTACAAATCTACTGCATTTCAGCAAATTTGTTTAGTACTCTGTGATTATAAATTTCTGATAAAGATGGTTTATAATGTGTCTTTCATTTTTAGGTATGACTATGAAAACTGTGAATCAGATCCTGCTAAAACAATGATGGACAATTTAAATAAAAAAGCTGATGATGGAAGTTTAAAAGGTCAAACTTTTTCATCAGGAGGAAAATCATACAAAGTAGCAATTACAGATAATTTTTCATATACAGACCCAATAGATAAAAGTGTCAGTAAAAATCAGGTATGTCCGTTATTTTAAAAATGGTATAGGATATATGATGATTATGGCCAAACCAATAAAAACGAATTGTTCTTGGGATTTTTCTAATGAAAATAGAGGGGCAGTGGGCGAAATATTTTGTTTTTCTTTCCATGAATCTGATGGAGGGAAAACAAATTTTTGGTGTCTGACATTAAAATTTACAATATAAGCAGCATAACTAAGATTCAAAGGTATCTTTGTTTGTCATTTATGCATGTATCACATAATTTTATTGTTTTTATATGTGTTGTAGTTACTGAAGAGTCCTTCCTATTTTAAGCAAGTTCAAAATTAATCGGAGCTACTAAGGAATTGCTTATCCATCAATAAAGCAACAGGCGACACATTTGATTTTAAAATAGTCTTCATGTTTTATAGAATAGCTTTAATATTTAAATACGATGGATGTTACTTCCAGCTTTTAAAAAATCTGGCTTTCATTAACTTTAGGGGACTTATTCCATATAGCCCTAAACTAAATAAACCTTACCCTAGCACTAGCAATAGCCCTAAAACCTAAAACAAACACCTAAAACCATTAAAGGAACCCTAGGCTACATTTGAAGTACAGGGCCCTGTAAAATAAATGAAGGCCAAAAATCCATTGATCATGTTCAAAATAAGAATCTTTTTATTGAATTCAGCAACTCAACATGCCAACAAGGGCTGGTTTCCCCACTTCCCGTTTGACACTGAACATTGAACCTCAATTTTCAACAATGTCTCTTCATTTTTGCTGACTTTTTTAAAAAAACACACCATTTGTATCCGTGATCTGCATGCGAAGTATAAAGTTTGGCCTCACCACTTTGAATTTTGTATAAATCGACATTGTCAATAAAAATATATACATAGATAGTACAGAGATTCATATTGCCCTACAAAAGCAGCAATAAGGTATCAATTCGATGACAGATAAATATACACAATTAGGATTTCATTCCAAATCCATTACTACAAAACATCTTCTGAAAGTGTTACTGCATTTGTA
This sequence comes from Mytilus californianus, assembly GCF_021869535.1. NCBI lineage: Eukaryota > Metazoa > Mollusca > Bivalvia > Mytilida > Mytilidae > Mytilus > Mytilus californianus. The sequence goes on from NW_026262581.1 coordinate 6,187,978, forward strand.
AAATTTGAGATAATGACACTTTTCCTGTTATATCAAATCTAATTGCTCTTTTTAGGACAAGAGAAAAGATAAAATATTTATTTATTACTTCTTTGTATATCACATGTAATTGTCTCATATCTTCTGGGCTAACACGTCTCTCAGATATGAGAAACTTGCATCTATAAATACATATATTTGGATCGAATCTTGGCTAATTTTCAGTTACATTTTATTTCAGGGTATAAGAATTATATTTGAGGATGACTCTAGGCTAACCTTCTGTTTTATTTTATTCCAGGGTTTAAGAATTATATTTGAGGATAACTCTAGACTAACCTTCTGTTTTATTTTATTCCAGGGTATAAGAATTATATTTAGATTGACTCTAGACTAACCTTCTGTTTTATTTTATTCCAGGGTATAAGAATTATATTTGAGGATGACTCTAGGCTAACCTTCTGTTTTATTTTATTTCAGGGTATAAGAATTATATTTGAGGATGACTCTAGGCTAACCTTCTGTTTTATTTTATTCCAGGGTATAAGAATTATATTTAGATTGACTCTAGGCTAACCTTCTGTTTTATTTTATTCCAGGGTATAAGAATTATATTTGAGGATGACTCTAGGCTAACCTTCTGTTTTATTTTATTCCAGGGTATAAGAATTATATTTGAGGATGACTCTAGGCTAACCTTCTGTTTTATTTTATTCCAGGGTATAAGAATTATATTTGAGGATGACTCTAGGCTAACCTTCTGTTTTATTTTATTCCAGGGTATAAGAATTATATTTAGATTGACTCTAGACTAACCTTCTGTTTTATTTTATTCCAGGGTATAAGAATTATATTTGAGGATGACTCTAGGCTAACCTTCTGTTTTATTTTATTCCAGGGTATAAGAATTATATTTGAGGATGACTCTAGGCTAACCTTCTGTTTTATTTTATTCCAGGGTTTAAGAATTATATTTGAGGATGACTCTAGGCTAACCTTCTGTTTTATTTTATTCCAGGGTATAAGAATTATATTTGAGGATGACTCTAGGCTAACCTTCTGTTTTATTTTATTCCAGGGTATAAGAATTATATTTGAGGATGACTCTAGGCTAACCTTCTGTTTTATTTTATTCCAGGGTTTAAGAATTATATTTGAGGATGACTCTAGGCTAACCTTCTGTTTTATTTTATTCCAGGGTTTAAGAATTATATTTGAGGATAACTCTAGACTAACCTTCTGTTTTATTTTATTCCAGGGTATAAGAATTATATTTAGATTGACTCTAGACTAACCTTCTGTTTTATTTTATTCCAGGGTATAAGAATTATATTTGAGGATGACTCTAGGCTAACCTTCTGTTTTATTTTATTCCAGGGTATAAGAATTATATTTGAGGATGACTCTAGGCTAACCTTCTGTTTTATTTTATTCCAGGGTATAAGAATTATATTTAGATTGACTCTAGACTAACCTTCTGTTTTATTTTATTCCAGGGTATAAGAATTATATTTGAGGATGACTCTAGGCTAACCTTCTGTTTTATTTTATTCCAGGGTATAAGAATTATATTTGAGGATGACTCTAGGCTAACCTTCTGTTTTATTTTATTCCAGGGTATAAGAATTATATTTGAGGATGACTCTAGGCTAACCTTCTGTTTTATTTTATTCCAGGGTATAAGAATTATATTTGAGGATGACTCTAGGCTAACCTTCTGTTTTATTTTATTCCAGGGTATAAGAATTATATTTAGATTGACTCTAGACTAACCTTCTGTTTTATTTTATTCCAGGGTATAAGAATTATATTTGAGGATGACTCTAGGCTAACCTTCTGTTTTATTTTATTCCAGGGTATAAGAATTATATTTGAGGATGACTCTAGGCTAACCTTCTGTTTTATTTTATTCCAGGGTTTAAGAATTATATTTGAGGATGACTCTAGGCTAACCTTCTGTTTTATTTTATTCCAGGGTATAAGAATTATATTTGAGGATGACTCTAGGCTAACCTTCTGTTTTATTTTATTCCAGGGTATAAGAATTATATTTGAGGATGACTCTAGGCTAACCTTCTGTTTTATTTTATTCCAGGGTATAAGAATTATATTTGAGGATGACTCTAGGCTAACCTTCTGTTTTATTTTATTCCAGGGTTTAAGAATTATATTTGAGGATAACTCTAGACTAACCTTCTGTTTTATTTTATTCCAGGGTATAAGAATTATATTTAGATTGACTCTAGACTAACCTTCTGTTTTATTTTATTCCAGGGTATAAGAATTATATTTGAGGATGACTCTAGGCTAACCTTCTGTTTTATTTTATTCCAGGGTTTAAGAATTATATTTGAGGATGACTCTAGGCTAACCTTCTGTTTTATTTTATTCCAGGGTATAAGAATTATATTTGAGGATGACTCTAGGCTAACCTTCTGTTTTATTTTATTCCAGGGTATAAGAATTATATTTGAGGATGACTCTAGGTTAACCTTCTGTTTTATTTTATTCCAGGGTTTAAGAATTATATTTGAGGATGACTCTAGGCTAACCTTCTGTTTTATTTTATTCCAGGGTTTAAGAATTATATTTGAGGATGACTCTAGACTAACCTTCTGTTTTATTTTATTTCAGGGTTTAAGAATTATATTTAGATTGACGCTAGGCTAACCTTCTGTTTTATTTTATTCCAGGGTTTAAGAATTATATTTAGATTGACTCTAGACTAACCTTCTGTTTTATTTTATTTCAGGGTATAAGAATTATATTTGAGGATGACTCTAGGCTAACCTTCTGTTTTATTTTATTTCAGGGTTTAAGAATTATATTTAGATTGACTCTAGACTAACCTTCTGTTTTATTTTATTTCAGGGTTTAAGAATTATATTTGAGGATGACTCTAGGCTAACCTTCTGTTTTATTTTATTTCAGGGTATAAGAATTATATTTGAGGATGACTCAAGGCTAACCTTCTGTTTTATTTTATTCCAGGGTTTAAGAATTATATTTGAGGATGACTCTAGGCTAACCTTCTGTTTTATTTTATTTCAGGGTATAAGAATTATATTTGAGGATGACTCTAGGCTAACCTTCTGTTTTATTTTATTCCAGGGTTTAAGAATTATATTTGAGGATAACTCTAGGCTAACCTTCTGTTTTATTTTATTTCAGGGTATAAGAATTATATTTGAGGATGACTCTAGGCTAACCTTCTGTTTTATTTTATTTCAGGGTTTAAGAATTATATTTGAGGATGACTCTAGGCTAACCTTCTGTTTTATTTTATTTCAGGGTTTAAGAATTATATTTGAGGATGACTCTAGGCTAACCTTCTGTTTTATTTTATTCCAGGGTATAAGAATTATATTTGAGGATGACTCTAGGCTAACCTTCTGTTTTATTTTATTCCAGGGTTTAAGAATTATATTTGAGGATGACTCTAGGCTAACCTTCTGTTTTATTTTATTCCAGGGTTTAAGAATTATATTTGAGGATGACTCTAGGCTAACCTTCTGTTTTATTTTATTCCAGGGTTTAAGAATTATATTTGAGGATGACTCTAGGCTAACCTTCTGTTTTATTTTATTTCAGGGTATAAGAATTATATTTGAGGATGACTCTAGGCTAACCTTCTGTTTTATTTTATTCCAGGGTTTAAGAATTATATTTGAGGATGACTCTAGGCTAACCTTCTGTTTTATTTTATTCCAGGGTTTAAGAATTATATTTGAGGATGACTCTAGGCTAACCTTCTGTTTTATTTTATTCCAGGGTTTAAGAATTATATTTGAGGATGACTCTAGGCTAACCTTCTGTTTTATTTTATTTCAGGGTTTAAGAATTATATTTGAGGATGACTCTAGGCTAACCTTCTGTTTTATTTTATTCCAGGGTTTAAGAATTATATTTGAGGATGACTCTAGGCTAACCTTCTGTTTTATTTTATTCCAGGGTTTAAGAATTATATTTGAGGATGACTCTAGGCTAACCTTCTGTTTTATTTTATTTCAGGGTTTAAGAATTATATTTGAGGATGACTCTAGGCTAACCTTCTGTTTTATTTTATTCCAGGGTATAAGAATTATATTTGAGGATGACTCTAGGCTAACCTTCTGTTTTATTTTATTCCAGGGTATAAGAATTATATTTGAGGATGACTCTAGGCTAACCTTCTGTTTTATTTTATTCCAGGGTTTAAGAATTATATTTGAGGATGACTCTAGGCTAACCTTCTGTTTTATTTTATTCCAGGGTATAAGAATTATATTTGAGGATGACTCTAGGCTAACCTTCTGTTTTATTTTATTCCAGGGTATAAGAATTATATTTGAGGATGACTCTAGACTAACCTTCTGTTTTATTTTATTCCAGGGTATAAGAATTATATTTGAGGATGACTCTAGGCTAACCTTCTGTTTTATTTTATTCCAGGGTTTAAGAATTATATTTGAGGATGACTCTAGGCTAACCTTCTGTTTTATTTTATTCCAGGGTTTAAGAATTATATTTGAGGATGACTCTAGGCTAACCTTCTGTTTTATTTTATTCCAGGGTTTAAGAATTATATTTGAGGATGACTCTAGGCTAACCTTCTGTTTTATTTTATTCCAGGGTTTAAGAATTATATTTGAGGATGACTCTAGGCTAACCTTCTGTTTTATTTTATTTCAGGGTTTAAGAATTATATTTGAGGATGACTCTAGGCTAACCTTCTGTTTTATTTTATTTCAGGGTTTAAGAATTATATTTGAGGATGACTCTAGGCTAACCTTCTGTTTTATTTTATTTCAGGGTTTAAGAATTATATTTGAGGATGACTCTAGGCTAACCTTCTGTTTTATTTTATTCCAGGGTATAAGAATTATATTTGAGGATGACTCTAGGCTAACCTTCTGTTTTATTTTATTCCAGGGTTTAAGAATTATATTTGAGGATGACTCTAGGCTAACCTTCTGTTTTATTTTATTTCAGGGTATAAGAATTATATTTGAGGATGACTCTAGGCTAACCTTCTGTTTTATTTTATTCCAGGGTTTAAGAATTATATTTGAGGATGACTCTAGGCTAACCTTCTGTTTTATTTTATTCCAGGGTATAAGAATTATATTTGAGGATGACTCTAGGCTAACCTTCTGTTTTATTTTATTCCAGGGTTTAAGAATTATATTTGAGGATGACTCTAGGCTAACCTTCTGTTTTATTTTATTCCAGGGTTTAAGAATTATATTTGAGGATAACTCTAGACTAACCTTCTGTTTTATTTTATTCCAGGGTATAAGAATTATATTTAGATTGACTCTAGACTAACCTTCTGTTTTATTTTATTCCAGGGTATAAGAATTATATTTGAGGATGACTCTAGGCTAACCTTCTGTTTTATTTTATTCCAGGGTTTAAGAATTATATTTGAGGATGACTCTAGGCTAACCTTCTGTTTTATTTTATTCCAGGGTATAAGAATTATATTTGAGGATGACTCTAGGCTAACCTTCTGTTTTATTTTATTCCAGGGTATAAGAATTATATTTGAGGATGACTCTAGGCTAACCTTCTGTTTTATTTTATTCCAGGGTTTAAGAATTATATTTGAGGATGACTCTAGGCTAACCTTCTGTTTTATTTTATTCCAGGGTTTAAGAATTATATTTGAGGATGACTCTAGACTAACCTTCTGTTTTATTTTATTTCAGGGTTTAAGAATTATATTTAGATTGACGCTAGGCTAACCTTCTGTTTTATTTTATTCCAGGGTTTAAGAATTATATTTAGATTGACTCTAGACTAACCTTCTGTTTTATTTTATTTCAGGGTATAAGAATTATATTTGAGGATGACTCTAGGCTAACCTTCTGTTTTATTTTATTTCAGGGTTTAAGAATTATATTTAGATTGACTCTAGACTAACCTTCTGTTTTATTTTATTTCAGGGTTTAAGAATTATATTTGAGGATGACTCTAGGCTAACCTTCTGTTTTATTTTATTTCAGGGTATAAGAATTATATTTGAGGATGACTCAAGGCTAACCTTCTGTTTTATTTTATTCCAGGGTTTAAGAATTATATTTGAGGATGACTCTAGGCTAACCTTCTGTTTTATTTTATTTCAGGGTATAAGAATTATATTTGAGGATGACTCTAGGCTAACCTTCTGTTTTATTTTATTCCAGGGTTTAAGAATTATATTTGAGGATAACTCTAGGCTAACCTTCTGTTTTATTTTATTTCAGGGTATAAGAATTATATTTGAGGATGACTCTAGGCTAACCTTCTGTTTTATTTTATTTCAGGGTTTAAGAATTATATTTGAGGATGACTCTAGGCTAACCTTCTGTTTTATTTTATTTCAGGGTTTAAGAATTATATTTGAGGATGACTCTAGGCTAACCTTCTGTTTTATTTTATTCCAGGGTATAAGAATTATATTTGAGGATGACTCTAGGCTAACCTTCTGTTTTATTTTATTCCAGGGTTTAAGAATTATATTTGAGGATGACTCTAGGCTAACCTTCTGTTTTATTTTATTCCAGGGTTTAAGAATTATATTTGAGGATGACTCTAGGCTAACCTTCTGTTTTATTTTATTCCAGGGTTTAAGAATTATATTTGAGGATGACTCTAGGCTAACCTTCTGTTTTATTTTATTTCAGGGTATAAGAATTATATTTGAGGATGACTCTAGGCTAACCTTCTGTTTTATTTTATTCCAGGGTTTAAGAATTATATTTGAGGATGACTCTAGGCTAACCTTCTGTTTTATTTTATTCCAGGGTTTAAGAATTATATTTGAGGATGACTCTAGGCTAACCTTCTGTTTTATTTTATTCCAGGGTTTAAGAATTATATTTGAGGATGACTCTAGGCTAACCTTCTGTTTTATTTTATTTCAGGGTTTAAGAATTATATTTGAGGATGACTCTAGGCTAACCTTCTGTTTTATTTTATTCCAGGGTTTAAGAATTATATTTGAGGATGACTCTAGGCTAACCTTCTGTTTTATTTTATTCCAGGGTTTAAGAATTATATTTGAGGATGACTCTAGGCTAACCTTCTGTTTTATTTTATTTCAGGGTTTAAGAATTATATTTGAGGATGACTCTAGGCTAACCTTCTGTTTTATTTTATTCCAGGGTATAAGAATTATATTTGAGGATGACTCTAGGCTAACCTTCTGTTTTATTTTATTCCAGGGTATAAGAATTATATTTGAGGATGACTCTAGGCTAACCTTCTGTTTTATTTTATTCCAGGGTTTAAGAATTATATTTGAGGATGACTCTAGGCTAACCTTCTGTTTTATTTTATTCCAGGGTATAAGAATTATATTTGAGGATGACTCTAGGCTAACCTTCTGTTTTATTTTATTCCAGGGTATAAGAATTATATTTGAGGATGACTCTAGACTAACCTTCTGTTTTATTTTATTCCAGGGTATAAGAATTATATTTGAGGATGACTCTAGGCTAACCTTCTGTTTTATTTTATTCCAGGGTTTAAGAATTATATTTGAGGATGACTCTAGGCTAACCTTCTGTTTTATTTTATTCCAGGGTTTAAGAATTATATTTGAGGATGACTCTAGGCTAACCTTCTGTTTTATTTTATTCCAGGGTTTAAGAATTATATTTGAGGATGACTCTAGGCTAACCTTCTGTTTTATTTTATTCCAGGGTTTAAGAATTATATTTGAGGATGACTCTAGGCTAACCTTCTGTTTTATTTTATTTCAGGGTTTAAGAATTATATTTGAGGATGACTCTAGGCTAACCTTCTGTTTTATTTTATTTCAGGGTTTAAGAATTATATTTGAGGATGACTCTAGGCTAACCTTCTGTTTTATTTTATTTCAGGGTTTAAGAATTATATTTGAGGATGACTCTAGGCTAACCTTCTGTTTTATTTTATTCCAGGGTATAAGAATTATATTTGAGGATGACTCTAGGCTAACCTTCTGTTTTATTTTATTCCAGGGTTTAAGAATTATATTTGAGGATGACTCTAGGCTAACCTTCTGTTTTATTTTATTTCAGGGTATAAGAATTATATTTGAGGATGACTCTAGGCTAACCTTCTGTTTTATTTTATTCCAGGGTTTAAGAATTATATTTGAGGATGACTCTAGGCTAACCTTCTGTTTTATTTTATTCCAGGGTATAAGAATTATATTTGAGGATGACTCTAGGCTAACCTTCTGTTTTATTTTATTTCAGGGTATAAGAATTATATTTGAGGATGACTCTAGGCTAACCTTCTGTTTTATTTTATTTCAGGGTTTAAGAATTATATATGAGGATGACCCTAGGCTAACCTTCTGTTTTATTTTATTTCAGGGTTTAAGAATTATATTTGAGGATGACTCTAGGCTAACCTTCTGTTTTATTTTATTCCAGGGTTTAAGAATTATATTTGAGGATGACTCTAGGCTAACCTTCTGTTTTATTTTATTCCAGGGTTTAAGAATTATATTTGAGGATGACTCTAGGCTAACCTTCTGTTTTATTTTATTTCAGGGTATAAGAATTATATTTGAGGATGACTCTAGGCTAACCTTCTGTTTTATTTTATTCCAGGGTTTAAGAATTATATTTGAGGATGACTCTAGGCTAACCTTCTGTTTTATTTTATTCCAGGGTTTAAGAATTATATTTGAGGATGACTCTAGGCTAACCTTCTGTTTTATTTTATTCCAGGGTTTAAGAATTATATTTGAGGATGACTCTAGGCTAACCTTCTGTTTTATTTTATTCCAGGGTTTAAGAATTATATTTGAGGATGACTCTAGGCTAACCTTCTGTTTTATTTTATTTCAGGGTTTAAGAATTATATTTAGATTGACGCTAGACTAACCTTCTGTTTTATTTTATTCCAGGGTTTAAGAGTTATATTTGAGGATGACTCTAGGCTAACCTTCTGTTTTATTTTATTTCAGGGTTTAAGAATTATATTTAGATTGACGCTAGGCTAACCTTCTGTTTTATTTTATTTCAGGGTTTAAGAATTATATTTAGATTGACGCTAGGCTAACCTTCTGTTTTATTTTATTCCAGGGTTTAAGAGTTATATTTGAGGATGACTCTAGACTAACCTTCTGTTTTATTTTATTCCAGGGTTTAAGAATTATATTTGAGGATGACTCTAGACTAACCTTCTGTTTTATTTTATTCCAGGGTTTAAGAGTTATATTTGAGGATGACTCTAGACTAACCTTCTGTTTTATTTTATTCCAGGGTTTAAGAGTTATATTTGAGGATGACTCTAGACTAACCTTCTGTTTTATTTTATTCCAGGGTTTAAGAGTTATATTTGAGGATGACTCTAGGCTAACCTTCTGTTTTATTTTATTCCAGGGTTTAAGAATTATATTTGAGGATGACTCTAGGCTAACCTTCTGTTTTATTTTATTCCAGGGTTTAAGAATTATATTTGAGGATGACTCTAGGCTAACCTTCTGTTTTATTTTATTCCAGGGTTTAAGAATTATATTTGAGGATGACTCTAGGCTAACCTTCTGTTTTATTTTATTCCAGGGTTTAAGAGTTATATTTGAGGATGACTCTAGACTAACCTTCTGTTTTATTTTATTTCAGGGTTTAAGAGTTATATTTGAGGATGACTCTAGGATAACCTTCTGTTTTATTTTATTTCAGGGTTTAAGAGTTATATTTGAGGATGACTCTAGGCTAACCTTCTGTTTTATTTTATTCCAGGGTTTAAGAGTTATATTTGAGGATGACTCTAGGATAACCTTCTGTTTTATTTTATTTCAGGGTTTAAGAGTTATATTTGAGGATGACTCTAGGCTAACCTTCTGTTTTATTTTATTCCAGGGTTTAAGAGTTATATTTGAGGATGACTCTAGACTAACCTTCTGTTTTATTTTATTCCAGGGTTTAAGAGTTATATTTGAGGATGACTCTAGGCTAACCTTCTGTTTTATTTTATTCCAGGGTTTAAGAGTTATATTTGAGGATGACTCTAGACTAACCTTCTGTTTTATTTTATTCCAGGGTTTAAGAGTTATATTTGAGGATGACTCTAGACTAACCTTCTGTTTTATTTTATTCCAGGGTTTAAGAATTATATTTGAGGATGACTCTAGGCTAACCTTCTGTTTTATTTTATTCCAGGGTTTAAGAATTATATTTGAGGATGACTCTAGACTAACCTTCTGTTTTATTTTATTCCAGGGTTTAAGAATTATATTTGAGGATGACTCTAGGATAATTTTCCGTTTGAGTGGAACAGGAAGCAGTGGAGCCACAATAAGAATGTATATAGAAGGATATGAGTCTGATGCAGCTACATTTACTAGTGATCCTCAGGTATTTATTATGTGTTACAAAACAATTCATTATAGCAGCAAAGTTGGTGATCAGTATTAGTATTGTAAAGATTTTATATCAATTAATCTCTTAGTTGATAGTTACCCTTCACGTACATGTAAGTTCTTGCCAAAATGTCAATAATGTACAGGAATCATTGCATTCATCAGATAAGCCATCTTGAATGAATTGAATGTTTAACATTAACTTAACCTGGAAAATTGTGTGTTTTTGAAGGGGGTGGGGGTTAAAAACAAACAAAAACAATTTTTCAAGTTAGATTTATCATTGTTTTTTGCTAAAATCTGCAATATTGATATTTCAGAATGAGAAGAGTTATCTCCCATTGACCATTTCAGAATGTACCATTTTCTTATATATAATCTTTTCTTTTACATTTTCAGGATGTTTTGAAGCCATTGATAGATATAGCATTAGAGATCTCCCAACTTAGAGAATTAACTGGCAGACAGTCTCCAACAGTCATAACATAATCATTTAAAATAGTTTTACAAGGACAATCTAAAGTGTTTTTGGGGGCATTTTCATAGCATAATATTATGTAGGGAATTTTATAGTGGCTATTTTTTATTTAACACCAGAATAAGTACTCCCAGTGGCGGATTTACCGGGGGCACAGGGGGCATAATAAAATACTCACATTTCAATTTCTTGTGAATGTATTTTTTTAAAGACTTTATTCAACAACAAACTCTTTTTTTAATATCATACAAGTTTTATTTTTTAAACTGAATGTCTTATTTCTTTACACTCTTATTTTCAAAGAAAACCAACAATTTGTTTTAAAAAAACCTTGCCTAGCTTTATTTTTCTAATAGCCCAAGCATACAGTAATACAGGTATATTTTTCTTGTTTCAATTACCATGTACATGTATGAGGCTATGAATGGGTCACCATTTATAAGGATATGAATGGGGTTTACAGATATGAGAATAATGGGCAAAAAAGTTAGATTAAACCGGGAACAAAAATATAGATAACAGAATAAAGAGGTGATGAAATATGAAGAAAAGATTGATTGATTGTTGGTTGTTTAATGTCCAGTGGCAAATATTTCATGCATGTTTAGGACGAATATAATAGAGATCAATGGCAAAAAATTAAAAGATATAGAAATATAGAAACAATGATCTGACCCCCCCCCCAGACATCGAGGTTTTGGATCCGCCCCTGACTCCTGTATTTTGGAGGATCAGAATGTGTTTTTGTCTAATTGAGAAGGAAAAAAATGCAATATATTTTATAAAGCCAAAAACTTTTATAGCTTACCTTGTTGATAACAAAGTCTGTTGTCAGATTGATAGTGAGTGATAACCTGTATGCCATACCTATTTTGTTTTATATGTCAAGCTTATGTGCTCTGTTACAATTTTAAGTTTTTTTCAGAATGTTTTTGTATAACTTGTTTTCAAAATAGCATTATTAATATCAGAATAATTTGTTATGTTTATATTGTTATAAAATTAAAACTTTTAACAATTACCAGTATGGCTTATTCATAAACATTTCATAAATTTTAATGCTTTAAAGTATATACTGGCTCAAGGTTATATGTGAAAGGCTAATGTCACAGCTGATACATGTATTAAAAGCATATTGGGTCATATCTTTAAACAACCTTTATTGATCCAAGTATACCTTCATACTATTATCACATTGACTCAAATGTGTGTGTGTGCTTACCTTGACTGAAGGTCACCACTGGCAGGTTAAGATTACAACAAGATATTTATTTGAACATGGAATTAATTTTGTTTTTGGTTAACTGAAGCTGTAAAGAATGGCATTTTCTATGAATCTTGACTATTTGGAACAGTTAATTTAGAGTAAAGTACTGTTCTTGTACTAATTTTCATTATATGTTCTATTATTTAAAATCTTTCGTAGGAGCCCTGATTGGGATTAAAAGAGACATGGATGAGATCTAAAAAAAAATCCTAACTGAACCCATTGGTTATCTAATTTCCTTTTTGTCAATTGTATTTATTTATTTCTTCTATAGACTCAGGACAATTTAGACGTTGACATATTGTATAGACAAATGTCAATTGTATTTATTTACTTCTTCTATAGACTGATTTTGACGTTGATATATTGTATAGACACCTGTCTATTGTATTGATTTACTTCTATAGACTGAGGATGATTTAGACATTGACATATTGTATAGTAACATGTCTGTTGTTGAAGACTGTATGCTGTCCTCTAGATGTCTTTTTATTATTTGTGTTGACGGGTTGATGTCTCATCAAAGTATATCCCACATTTTCTTTTATTCACATTTGCAATGTAGACTTCACAACAAAATCTTGTTTAATTATATACGGTATAATTACTCTGAATTTGAAGCATATTGTATATATCAGCAATACACAAACATTCACTACAACAAAGAAAATGATTCCTTGACAATACTATGACAATGTCATTAACATTGTTTCAATCATCACTGCTAAACAAATGTTGTCCAATTGGACAGTTGATTGGTTACCAGTTTGTAACACCTTGATAAAAAGATGTATTATCAGTAGCCTATTAACATAACAATAAATAAACTGCTGACACAGATATGTCTCACCTTTATGTAATAGACCTTATCGCTATTTGGGAATCTGCGACGCTTGACCCGAGAATCTGCAACACTTGAACTATTGACGTCACACAACAATCACTTTTCGTTTGTGGCTTCAGACATTTTTTATTGTGACGTTAAAAATTTTTCGGGAACCTGTATGATGTCCAGCAATGGCGGACAAATAGCGATAAGGTGATAGTAAAATACAAATGTTGAAATTGAAATAGCAATACTTTTAACATGTGAAATATGTAAAATATTCAAATGAACCATGACTGAGGGGTAGGACTAAATAGTCTCCATGGAATAGAGATGTGTCAATGCTTATACAACTGCATACCAAATATCATTGACTTTAACTTTAGTGGTTGCTCTGAACCGGACTTTTGAACTAAGCAATTGTTTCAAAGTCAATAGACCATGACTGAGGGGGAAGGGCTATGTAATCTCCATAAAAATGAGATGTGCCAATGATTACACAACTGTATACCAAATATTATTGAATTACCATTAATTGTTCCCCTTAAACTGACCTAATCAGAAACCTTAACATAATACTAAGCAATTGTTTTAAGTCAATAGACCATAACTGAGGGGTGGGGCCAAATAATCCACATGAAAATATGATTGATTGATTGTTAGTTGCTTAATGTCCAGTGGCAAATATTTCATGCATGTTCAGGGCGAGTGATGTGCCAATACTAAAAGTAATACAACTGAAGATCAAATACCATTGATTTAATACCTGTGGTTCCCCTTAAACTATAAAAACGTAAATTAACAAATTGTTGACCTAGCCAATGCTGGAAACAGCAAGCCTAAATCTCTCTTTTTGACTCCAGCAAGGTTGGACAAAAGGCATCACATACCATACTCTATTTCAAATCTAAGAAATCTAAATGTTTTATATCCCTACTGCTCCGGATTCCTATATATGACTGTCCCTTTCTCCCTCTATTCATCCAACAAATATTCTCGTCACATTTTATTCTGAAACTGCTTTACAGAATATTTATAGATGTCAGACGCTTGGTAGTGATAAAATGTAATAAGGAGTGGGCACTTTTCAGATCTGTCATACACCTACTTCCTGTTTGTTGATACTTTTATTATTATACCCCACGCAATGAGTTGCGGAGGGTATAATGTTTTTGACCGGTCCGTCTGTCCGTCCGTCAGTCCTGTTTCTTGTCATCGCAACTCCTCTCAAACCACACAACAGAATTTCACGAAACCTTTTTAGATAATAAGGACATACTATGTAGTTATGCATATCGACAGGAAATTACGATTCAATTCTTTTTCTAGGAGTTACACCCCTTTGAACTTATTTACTTTAATGTACTACTGCAACAGTTTGTCATCGCAACTCCTCTCGAACCACACAACAAAATTTCATGAAACCTTTTCAGATAATAAGGACATACTACGTAGATGTGCATATCGACAGGAAATTACGATTCAATTTTTTTTCTAGGAGTTACGCCCCTGTGAACTTATTTGCCCAATATACTACTGCAACCTTTTGTCATCGCAACTCCTCTCAAACCACACAACAGAATTTCATGAAACCTTTTCAGATAATAAGGACATACTACGTAGATGTGCATATCGACAGGAAATTACAGTTCAATCTTTTTTCTAGGAGTTACGCCCCTTTGAACTTATTTGCTTCAATGTACTACTGCAACAGTTTGTCATCACAACTCCTCTGACACCACACAACAGAATTTCATGAAACCTTTTTAGATAATAAGGACATACTATGTAGATGTGCATATCGACAGGAAATTACGGTTCAATTTTTTTTCTAGGAGTTACGCCCCTTTGAACTTATTTGCTTCAATGTACTACTGCAACAGTTTGTCATCGCAACTCCTCTGATACCACACAACAGAATTTCATGAAACCTTTTTAGATAATAAGGACATACTATGAAGTTGTGCATATCGACAGGAAATTACGGTTCAATTTTTTTTCTAGGAGTTACGCCTCTTTGAACTCATATGCTTCAATGTACTACTGCAACAGTTTGTCATCGCAACTCCTCTGATACCACACAACAGAATTTCATGAAACCTTTTTAGATAATAAGGACATACTATGAAGTTGTGCATATCGACAGGAAATTACGGTTCAATTTTTTTTCTAGGAGTTACGCCTCTTTGAACTCATTTGCTTCAATGTACTACTGCAACAGTTTGTCATCGCAACTCCTCTGACGCCACACAACAGAATTTCATGAAACCTTTTTAGATAATAAGGACATACTATGTAGATGTGCATATCGACAGGAAATTACGATTCAATTTTTTTTAGGAGTTACGCCCCTTTGAACTTATTTGCTTCAATATACCTCTGCAACAGTTTGTCATCGCAACTCCTCTGAAACCACACAACAGAATTTCCTGAATCTTTGTAGATAATTAGGACATACTAGGTAGATGTGCATATCGACAGGAAATTACGGTTCAATTTTTTTTCTAGGAGTTACGCCCCTTTGAACTTATTTGCTTAAATGTACTACTGCAACAGTTTGTCATCGCAACTCCTCTGATACCACACAACAGAATTTCATGAAACCTTTTTAGATAATAAGGACATACTATGAAGTTGTGCATATCGACAGGAAATTACGGTTCAATTTTTTTTCTAGGAGTTACGCCTCTTTGAACTCATTTGCTTCAATGTTCTACTGCAACAGTTTGTCATCGCAACTCCTCTGACACCACACAACAGAATTTCATGAAACCTTTTTAGATAATAAGGACATACTATGTAGATGTGCATATCGACAGGAAATTACGATTCAATTTTTTTTAGGAGTTACACCCCTTTGAACTTATTTGCTTCAATATACCTCTGCAACAGTTTGTCATCGCAACTCCTCTGAAACCACACAACAG
The DNA here is from genome assembly GCF_021869535.1 of Mytilus californianus. Classification (NCBI taxonomy): domain Eukaryota; kingdom Metazoa; phylum Mollusca; class Bivalvia; order Mytilida; family Mytilidae; genus Mytilus; species Mytilus californianus. The sequence continues at coordinate 6,203,779 of NW_026262581.1, forward strand.
AATTTCATGAAACTTTGTAGATAATAAGGACAAACTATGTAGATGTGCATATCGACAGGAAATTATGATTCAATTTTTTTTTCTTATACAATTTTTTTTTCTTACAGTTATTTTATTCAAGTTCTCCAGTGACAATGTGGGGACGTGGGGTATGTGAGCGCGCTCACTAAGGTTCTTTAATTTTCAATATGTTGAATGAACTTTAGAAGCATCACATATTTCCCAAATACTGTTGAACAGAAGGACTTCATATTTTTCAGCAGCTGAACAATGATGAGTTGTAACATGTTTGCACGTTTATGATCTGTCTGACACCTACTCTTTGTTTTCCCTATACTTTGCATTTTTAGTGGGTTATGCTTATTAGGACAACATGTGCATTCTTTGTGTAAATTCTTCAAACAAAAATTCAAACGGTTTTAAGAAAAAAATATTCCGTCAAATCTGGAGTGTAATTAGAACATGTCTATGTCGAAATGAATCTATGAGTTATATTGGGCAATGTACTTTCACGTCATGCATTCATAATATTTGCATGTTGCACAACACGATGTCAGATATATTTCTTTTTCACAGGATTCAAATGTACACGAACAAAAGATTTGGGATATACATCATTGAGACAATTACAGACATCAAATCAACAATACATAAAAATGAGAACAGATTTCTCGTTTCTGAATTATACAGTATAATTAGATTCCGTAAAATATCTTTGATATCAAAACAGTATGCCTGGGCTTACTATTATTACTCGGTTGAGTACTAATTTTTGTAGATTACATTAACTTGCCAGAATATTCATCATGTTGATTGTGGGCAGTATTTGGAAGAAGAAGAAGAAGGTATAGATACCATTGAATCCCCAATTTTAAGTGTTAAAAGAATACACATTTTTATAGACTTGTAACGGAGATTATTCTAAAGCTATGAAAATACATTTTTTCCAGAATCCATAAATTTTGTTACCCATAAAAATATTTTTAGCATTAACTTTGGGTTTGAGTAGAACTACTTTATTCAGAGCATGAATTACCGGTTAAATACTTGATCTTTCAAAATTATTGCAAGAAGATGCAAATCACTTATACATGTACCATTTTTAATTTGCCTCAACCCGAAATCTATTTTGGAAAAATTATAAAAGTTCAAACTTTTAAGTTTCAATCACTTAAATTGGCCGAAATCACAACTTTATATGCAAAAGCAATTTGTTTGATTTACAAAATGTACACTAAAAAATGACGATTAAACTGCCTTGGAAATAAAATTATATGATAGTCCCAGATTAAACTTTTAATTTAGAGTTCATCACCACTTTTCAAATCTCTTAAATCCATTTTGAATATACAAATCAAGATAAAAAAAGACACCAGGAAATTGCATAAACTCCTAAAGGACAATGTGTGTCTACAGGGTAACTCCCAAAGGACCATGTGCGTCAACAGGGTAATATTAAGCATTTCATGCTACGCCTCACTGACCATGCGAATCCATACTCGGATAAAATGTCACAATAGGGAATAGTACACAATTGGTAAATTTATAAATCAGACGACTCCAGATATCTTTAAATCAAAACCTGCAAAAACAGTCTCTCTTGAGCTGAGACACAGTCACATCATATCAGCTAACCAATTCCTGGTGGCAATTGTAAAACTTGTGTAGTGTCAATTTCAGTCGTTCTTTTTCCTGATCCTGCTGGATCAGGAATTGCATTAGAAGCACACCGAAGTCGGTATAATTTGGACATGCACACTAGTAACATCAATATTTAAATGCCAAAAGTTGGGGCAGAGGGTATGTTACTACTGAGAAATGAGAATTTGATTGGATACTGAAATTGTCAAGTTTATATATATATCTTAGTTTGAAGTGTCCATTTAGGCCAATTTCTAGCAAAAAAGGACAAAGATATGAAGCAAACCTTTTAATTTCAGTAGCATCATTTATTTTAATAGAAAAACAAAGGATATGGGGTATCCATCCATGAAACAAAATCAGTACATGTACAGCTAATAACACACTTAAAGTCACAAAACTTCGTCAATATACTAGTACCTGGAAGTAAATGGTTAAAGAACTTCGCAAGATGATTTGTAAAGTCTTCGAGAAATTTGGTATGAATATAAAAACAGTAAAATGGCCAGAAGGGATGGCAATACGAGAGCTGCTGAATAAAGTAAAGACATTACTTTTAGTGTAGAAAACTAAGACAAACAAAAAAGTAGAAATAAAGCTAAAACAGCGTGTAAAAAAATCTCTGTTGATACATTTTGAAATTTTCAAGGAACTAACGTTCCAACTCCCTTGTGCAAAGTTGACCTTAGGTAGATTTGGCTATTCACTTTAGGCCGCTTTTGGTTTAGTGATATTGCTCAAAAAGTATTCAAGTGAGTTCTACATCCTTGGCTTTTTAAAAAATTGAGTACAGTTTTTCCTAAAACACATTTTAATGAACAAGCAACTTCAGGTTTAGATAAATTACTGATTACAAGGTATCGAATATAATTTCAATATTGTGGATCACCACATGTACATATGCTAGCATGGGTGAAAGATACACCACCCTTTGAAAAACTACAAGACCTTATTGACAGCAACATTCTGTTCCATTTCAGAAATTATTAAGATCTTTATGAGATTATATCAATAGTTCAGCAACACTAAAATTGCATTTCGAAAGCATGAAGATTCATGTCGATTTCCCGTTTCAAAGATTAATACTATATATATATAAATAAGGAGATGTGGTGTGATTGCCAATGAGGCAACTATCCCCCAGAGTTCAGATGTAGTGGATATAAGCGTTTATAGGCAACCGTACGACCTTCAACAATGAGCAAAGACCCATACAGTATAGACTGCTATAAAGGCTTCGACATGAAAAATGTGAAACAATTCATATGAGAAAACCAACGGCCTGATTTATAACAAAAACAGTTTACGAAAACAAATATGACAGACATGAACCAACGACAACCACTGAACTACATGCTCCTGACTTGGAACAGGCACCTAAGGAATGTGGCGCGTTTAAACATGTTTGTGGGCGCTCAACCCTCCTCTTACCTTGGGCAGTGGTGTAACAGCACAACATAAGATCAAACTGTAAAAATCAGTAGCAATTGGCTTAACTCAAGAGATCGGTACGAGGCACAAAAACAATAGAAACAACACACCGAGATAAGAGTACTCACATTTACTGAAAGCTAGTTAATTCAAAGCCAATTACAACTAATAAATAAATCATATTCTCCTAGACTAAAGTAGTAATCAGTACACATCCAAAGGATTTAGTGTAAAGACGTCATAAACAGTCTGAGAAACGCACGTCCTTGTGCAATGGTAAAATATAGGAAAACAGTTTCGACAGGATGTAGGATAATGAGTTCTCATAACTGTACATATATAGCAATATATATTTAGTTGTGTTTTAGTTTAAAAAAAAATCAATGCTGGTACCAATAAAAACAATATTTTAAGAATTTACTACTGTGTTAAATTGATTACCGTTTATTCAAAAGATAAATTAGTTTACATGGATCTATCTTATTTTACGGGCTTTATAAACAACATCACCGTGAAAATTAAGATGTAATATCCCGTTTATTATACGAACTCTACAGGTACAGCCAAACTTCCTAACCAAATTTTTGAAAGAATTTAGAAAAGGTTTTTATCGATTTGTGGTAACGAAATCCCCGACTTAATAATATATCAGTTATAAATAAATTTCGTTCTTTGAAATCTTAAACGTGACTACATGAGCATAGCGAATAAGTTGTGAAAAATATATAATGTAAGAAGGGGCCAAAGGAAAATCACAGTCCAAAATAGGAAATAATTACTATTGGTAACGAAAAATCGTCTCTTTGTATGGAGGTTCTCGAGTGAAACTGAAATAACCAAATCTAGAAAAGGACAATTATTGCAATCTGTATTAGATTTATTTAAATCAATTTCCAGTAAACTGCGGAAAATCTTGATTATATGAAGCAAAAATATTATTAAGGTAACGGTAAGTGTTTTTAAATTTATCAATTAAATGTAATTTAGACGGAACTTTACTGAGTTTGGCCATACGCTGTGATTCATAAGAATGCAGGAACAAGTCTGCTATTAAAGGGCCGCAATTGGTGCCCATAGGAATACCTACAATCTGTCGATAAACTTTATTGCCGAAACGTAAATAAATGTTGTCAAGAACAAAATTCAAAGCTTAAATCATCTCATTACAGAAGAAGGCTTTATATGATTTGCAGCAAATAAATCTGCAACCAGATCTTTCAAAAGGACCATTTAATTAAATAAGAGAACTTCTGTTTGATAAGATTGTGTGGCAGTGTAGTGTACAGAGTCGAAAAATCATAACTGTCAACTGAATTGAACGGACCATCAAAAGCACGTAATTTATCCAAAACATCCAAAGACACTCCAAAAATAGTTAATTCCATCATTTTCATATGTTTTATTACAAAAATTAATAACTAGTTCTTTAATAGAAGTAAGGGAACTAATTAGCAGTACAGTAAGATTAGTCGTAGAACACTTACTTAAAGCTGAGATGAAACGAAATTTGAACGGGTTTTTGTGTAGTTTAAGGTATACCAATATATAGTAGAGACTTTCAAATTTTCAGAGGATGCATTAAGCTGCGCTGTGGTAGTGACATGATTATTATGCCCCACCTAGGTGCATTATGTTTTTCGGTCTGTGCGTCCGTTCGTTCGTCCGTTCGTCCGTCCGTCTGTCCCGCTTCAGGTTAAAGTTTTTGGTCAAGGTAGTTTTTGATGAAGTTGAAGTCCAATCAACTTGAAACTTAGTACACATGTTCCCTATGATATGATCTTTCTAATTTTAATGCCAAATTAGAGTGTTGTCCCCAGTTTCACGGTCCACTGAACATAGAAAATGATAGTGCGAGTGGGCAGGTTAAAGTTTTTGGTCAAGGTAGTTTTTGATGAAGTTGAAGTCCAATCAACTTGAAACTTAGTACATATGTTCCCTATGATATGATCTTTTTAATTTTAATGCCAAATTAGAGTTTTGACCCCCAATTTCACGGTCCACTGAACATAGAAAATGATAGTGCGAGTGGAGCATCCGTGTACTATGGACACATTCTTGTTTTCTATTTGACTCATTGTGGATCACAAGGCCTTGAATGTAGATGAATGTATAATTTCATTCTTAAAGACTCCCGAGTAGCATTTACTTCATACCACCATCACATTGTTGGCCAGTTGCATTTTCTTCCTGGTAGTCTCTTGGTATTGGGATGTTTACCAAATAAATCACAAAGCTGATTAATATCAGAGTCACCTTTCTCGGCAAATTCGTTTTCATTGTCTTCTCTGGTGGACAAGAGGCTTAATAGTTTCCAATATTAGTGTGTATATAAGTGTAGCCCATCCTCTGTCTATCTGACAGTATACCAACTCTGGTTCATCGTGTGTCAACCTGTCTGTGTGTTGTTTATCTTTACCATGCTGTACCAATGGTACTCATCATTTTTGTTACCATAATAATTGGTCATTACTGTGATTCATCATCGCCTGTCTTCAGTTCTGACAGTCTGCCAGTAATGGGTCGGTCACATCGCCTGTCTTCAGATTACTATGCTAGAGTTGTGGTTATAATCGTCTGCCTGTGACGAGACAATTTGTCAGTGAAATGTTTTGTGTTCCACATGACAATGTGTCAGAGGAATGGTTCAATGTCAGTCCACACGACAATGTACCAGGGGAGTAATTCATCGATTGCATGCCTTTATAACAATGTGTCAGTTCAGTGGTACATCGGTAGTGGTTCATATCATGTGTGTGAATGACGATGCGTCAGTTGTGGGATTCGTCCTTTCTACATATGGCATATATTTGTTGGATATTTCTTTTATCTTCTTACGTTTCAATAATTATATCAGCGAAATTGAGTGATTCATCAACTGTCTACATACCTCTGCTTATATATTGAATCTGTCTTTCTGCATGAATGTGAGCAAGTTGAAGGTTTTGTTGCAAGTCAAAATTACAATGCGTCATGCATAATTCTATTGTCTTGAAAAAAAATGGAAATATTATATTGACTCAATATAATACGTCCATGGTTAAAAATTAAAAAAAAAACACGTGTCAGTTAGTGGTTCACCGGCTGTCTACCGATTACAATGTGTTAATTAAAAGATAGTTCATTAACGGTCTGTCTGACAGTATGTGGTTTAACTTCTGACGACATAGTAATCCTAAAGAAGTGTGACATGGTAAGTCTACAAACATGCATGGGGTATACCCAAGTGTGTTAATCTGGATGTCGTGTGCACAGTTAATCATCTACGGGAATGTGTGATAAAAATGTGTCTGTGTAAAATGTGATACTGACGTGACTTCATGAAGTTTGACCGTAACGTGGTACATTTACTGATTTGAAAGGAGCATAATATTAGCTGTCAAATTTATGTTCACCGATTTGACTCAAATTTTCATATTTCATTTATAACATACTAAAATGTATATCCAAATATCAAAAAGTCTAAACTATGCAAAAAAAAAAATTAATGCTTGGACTCGATAATATATATCAGCATTTCGGGTTATTTTAGTCAAGTTGTTCAGTATTAGATACACCTTGATGGCGTTAACTATCTTTTAATTAACACGACTGCCATCTAATTAATCATCGAGATGACCTCCGAAGACTGCTGAAGGTCATTCAACCCGATATAAACATAAATATAAATAGATAGCGACCACGTGCAATGGAATTTTTTGTTTATGTCTGTTTGATTTCATTTTATAGGTTAAAAGATATGTTAATCATCGTTTATACCTGTATAAGAATGTTTTTTTGTCGAATCAGTCAACCAAATGGTTCATCTTTGTTTCACTTTCAATGTTGACGTTCTTTTCCTTTTGATAGCTGAACACATGCGTAACCCATCTCCAGCAAAGGGTTAAATTGAAGGTTACATGTATACGGATTAAATGAGGTCGAATTATTTACTTGCAAGTGAATAATTCATCAGCGATGTTTCTTAGCTTATATTGACAAAATTGAACCAAATTGGCTGCTAAAAGTGAATTATTATTTTACTATTTCACTTTCATTAATGACTGAACAACAACAAAAAAAATCATATTTTATTATTTTTTATCCCGTAGCTAATGGCCCTTTAATACTTGAAACAAAAAGAATCGTATCATATAAAATTTTGTCTAAATCGTAGCTAATACCCCTTTAATAATAATGTTATAGATTATGATAACACACCAACTGTATCTTTAATTTACACCAAGATGTCGTTAAATGAAATTAGATACCCTGCATTTATCATGCTTTTCAAAAACATATGGTCAAAGCCCTCTCCCAAATTATTGAAAACTATCATTCTGCATTGACAATAATATCTTGGTGTAAATTAGAAACACCCATTCGGGTTAACGCCCTCAATGTGTATCTAATACCTAGCAACTTGATATACTTTCAATAAAATAGACAGTATCATTGTCAGCCGTCGGAGGATTTTATTACAGTACAGTGTTTTATAAGGTATTATCAGATTATGGTTGTTTTATAATGAAAGAAGTACCGTGTGAAACCCGTGTGAAACCCCATCTGGTAATCAAGTTGTGGAAAACTGGAAATATTGAAACCAATTACTAAAACTAATTAAGATCTCAGTAACATGTGTACCTAAATAAGATTAACGTTTTATAATAAATTACTAAATATGAAATGGAATACATTACTACTCTCAGTTTTATTTTTATTGGTCCCAGATAGTGTTGTAAAAAATAGAAAAAAAAGTGAGGGGCTTAAAACATATTTTATTCCATAGATTAAACAGGATTTTGACATATAGTAAGTTGTAATATTCCTGAGTTATCTTTCTTAGGACGTAGAATCCGAGTGAAATATATTTTTTGTCCAGTAATATCCGTTATTTTCTAAATGGGGAGGGGTGGGTGCAATCAAAATCAGAAGAATGATTCCGCCACTAGCGGAGCAGGATATATTTACTATTCCGGAGCTGCGATCCCTGGCAGTTTTTGAGGGGGTTCGTGTTGCTCAATCTTAAATTTCTATGCAGTGTTTTGTGGGCTTGTTGTCTTTTCGTCGCCTTTTGTTTTTTTTTGTCATGGCTTTGTTAGTTTATTTCGACTTGTGAGTTTTGAATGTTCCCATGGTATCTTCTGCCTCTTTTTTATATGCCTGTCCCAAGCAAGAAGCCTGTGATTCAGTGGTTGTCATTTGTTGCTTTCTGTCTTATTTGTTTATTGTTTTGTCATACATCAGGCCGTTGGTTTTTCTTGTTTGATATGTTTCACATCATTCATTTCGGGGCCATTTATAGCAGACTATCATCGACGGTTTGCGCTTTTCTCATTGTTGAAGTTCGTACGATGACCTATAATTGCTGACATCCACGTCATCTGGACTAAGAAGAAGTTTTATTCCATTAAATGGGCTCACAAAGAGCATATTACAACATGACATTATTTAAACAACAACATTAAACAATAATGAAGTATACATACAAAGAAAAGAAAAGAAGTTTGAACATGAACGAACTACACACACAGATATATAATTCGTCTCAATACCTTTACAAGTGGACTATGTAGTGGAAAGTTGTCTCATTGGCAATCAAACCAGATATCCTTTTTTATATTATTAATCAAACAAATCCCCCCCCCCCATAATCTCCCTCGTTAGAAGTTAACCCAATTAGAACGTTTCCTGGATGTCGCTAAGATAGTACAAAATGACACACTAGGCATCTAGTCATTCATTATAATCCAAAAGTTACAATATAACAAAATAAGAATGTGTAAAGTTTTATTGCTTATTAAAATAATGTTTTATGTATGTACCAATGTGTCTATTTAGTTATGAATAATTGTACAGCTCTATCCAGGGTTCCATAAGTTAAATAATAAAATATGTGGATGTCTATTGGCAATCTCTTGCTCATGATATGTCCAATAATTACAAATCGATGCATGCAATGACAGATTTGACAGGTGTCAGCTATTACTGTTCATAGAGTCAAATCAGCATGCTTTTAAAAAAAAGTACCGTCTCACCTTGTTGTCAGTAATGTCGAGCATTATGCATTCAGTTTTTGCTTTGGCTTGTGTTTTTGTTGGTTATTATACCGGTATTGTAGAGTTCAGTGCTTATGATCTGATTGTTTTTGTACATTCTTCTATGCACCTTTTGTAATTCCACTGATCGAGACTTAAAGGTGACAGGTGAGAACTGAAGGGTATAGATTGCATTCATTTTGCAGTGGGATCTAAAAACTGAAACTTGCATATTGTGTTAACCATTTGAAGGCATACAATGAATTGTTGATGTGTTCCTTTTCCCAATAATTTGATTTGGTATAACCATGGAAGTAATATTGGCTTCCATGGTATAACTAAAATTGTTGGCAAAGGAAGATAACTCTTTTAACTCTTCTATTTAATTTTTAATATAACTTTAACAATGACATCATTGATATTTTAAAACAGATACTAGATTCATACATCATGCACATTTTATTTCTTGGCAAGTATGGTGATACACATACACATCATTTGCAACTTGAATATCTGAGTGTATATTTCATTTATAAATTTCTTATGTTCATAAATAGGATGTAGAGAATGGTGTGCTCAATGTACTGTTTTTCTTTTCTTTCTCCAAAGTAGTGATGAAGTCTGAAAAATTGATGACTAACAAGCCAGTCCATAAGGGTTTTGATTGCATGATTGTAATCCCCCAAAACTGTACATGTTGCTGTAAAAAGTCGGGAGCCTGATCAGTAGTTGCCTACTAACAACTGAACACTACGATACATTATGTTCATAATTACATTCGAAAACATCGTGTCTTTAATTATCCCTGTTAGAAGAATAAAGTGTTCTACATGTGATTTCAAGATGTAAAATCAATATATTTAGGTATCTGTTATTGGTGTTCTCATTGTAAAAAAAATTTCAGGCAGCATTTCTGTACTGTTATTGTTAGGTGTCAGTCCTGTCATATGTTCCAAGTCCTTCTTGAATCATTGAGACCTTTATTATTTTAACATACTCAAATTTATTGCAGAAAGCTAAATCACCCAATTGTTATTTTTTTTAATCTTGATACTGACCATTAAGTAGTTTTTTTAGTTGTATGTTTCCTCTCGTAAATAATTCTTTGATACAAATACACAAGAACTTCTTTTTGTCACACGTCTATGCTTTGGACCATTGTTGTGTGTTTTTGCAGCTAAATATTCATGTTCGGATCTTTAATGATGAGATTAACTGGTACATGATCAAATGAAAATGTTTAGCAAACAAAAATTTATCCTCCATTTCAATAGAAACTTATAATATAAATATACCTACAAAGTAGACCTTACATCAGCAACATGTAACAAACTCTAGTTTGAATTTTGTTCCGGTCTGATGATTTTGTGCAGAGTTATGGTCCTTGGACTTAGAAAATTCTCTTAAATAATCAGTTTTCAACACTTTTTTCGTCATGCTTGAAGATATTGATTTGATATTTGTTATATAGTTTACACCATGACAAGTTATAGATTTAGTTAGAATTTTGTTCCAATACAATGATTTTTTTTTATGTTGGTCTACCAGTAGATCTTTTTTTTTGTGTGTACAATAAAAATGCATTAGAAGATCAACAGCTTTACACCAATAAACAACATTTTGTTTGAACCTTGTTTTTTTTTCTTTTCCAGCAATTGTCACCTACTTTTTGTAAACTCAAGACTGCTGCACATTTTAACAACTTGATTTGAAACAGAAATTTCTTTCTGCAAAAATGACAAGGATGCAATATTGTTTTCAAATTTTATTTCAACTTTATTTCTGAAATGCTTCATCAATACATTGTAAAATAAGACATTTTACTTACTTTCATAAACATAATTCTAGACCATATAATGGCCATGTCAAACCCTGAGACAAACATTAGGATCACTCTTTCCTACTTCTGACCTTGAAACACATTTTCAACACAAAACCAGATAAATTTTTAACCATTTATTTGGAAATATTGCAATTCAACAAACAAAACAGATTATATTGCAGAAGTTATAAAAGATGGTGATCCCGAAATAACACTGAAGACATTTAACACTTAGACAGAAATTATAATTCCATTCTAACATGTCTTCAAATTTTAAAAACATTGTAAAATAACCGAAATTGTCTGCTTAAAATCAAACTATTTAAACTGTTATTTTAACCTTTGATACTATAATTAAAATCTTAATCAGATTTTTATAAACTTAAAAAACTTTTGCTTGGTTTAATAATTAGGCCCTTATATAAAACTTTTGATCATTGTCGCGAAATAAAAAGATGTAATTATTCATCAGAAATTATCATTACAGAATATTGCACCATTTCAATATGTTCAAAGCCTCAGCAAAACTTATCGCATAATAAAAATAAAATTTCTTCACATTTTAACATGCAATCTGCATCTCAAAAATAAATAGCACCTTAAACATAGTAATGTATAATCAGAGATATAAACACAACCACATGCCAAGTGGAACGATGGTCAGAACTGGAATGGATTTGAACACTTTTACTTTTTTTTAAACATGCATTGTATGTATGATATGATGAATGTTAAGGGAATGAATATGTCACAATCAAAACAATGAATGTAGGCTGCCTGGCATGTGGCATGGTTTATATTTTTGATGATACCAGTTCATCATTTGCTGGTAACCCCCCAGCATTATCACAGTTCACATTGCCTTTATAATTATACATTGTTACGCTACCGTTATCAATGCCCAATTTATTTGACTAAAAGTACATAGTTGATGTAACTACAATATGTTTATAACAATGTATAAATACACGCTATTGGATTTCCTTCCTCTTGATCTAATATAACCAACCATAAGACCCCCATATCGACTTTGCTGGTACTTGCAGTTATTAAAATACCACTTGTCCAATACATAGCCTGGCCATATAACGATTGTCTCACCGATAGAAGGCCAATGGTTAACTTTTTAATAACAAAATTTTAGGTACTCAAAGTACCTACCTCGAAATGATTGGAATGACTTTTAACTCGTATTTGATGATCATGATATATGTTTTCATTTTTTGAGGTATAACACAATTTTAAGCAATATTATTTGATTTTTAAACAAATATCCTCCAAAAGAAAACTGACTGTTCATAAAAAATAAAATGGAGATCTGTGACATGGCTGAACAATCAGTTTTCTTTTTAGGTAAGCTAACTATTATTATGCTGCACTTTTAAAATAAGGATTTTTCTTAAAACACTTTTGTGCTGTACTTTTTCCCAAATAAATTTTATCTAAATATGAAATATTCCAACTTTTATATTTTAAATGACAAATTTTCTTTAAAAAGTAAAAATAATAGTTTTATCTATTGAAATGACACCAAATGAATAAGCTTATGAACATTTTTTTTGTAATATTTACATTTTTTCAATATGCCCTATATATTCATTCCAGTATAAATGCAGCTCACACACAAGTCCTGTTTCAACAAAACAAGTATTCGTTAAATGCAGTTGAATTATCGGTTGGCATCAATTGTGCTTTGCAGATGTCAAAAAGAGAAAATAATACTTTTTGATATCACTACACCTAGAGCTATAGATAATTCAACTGCTTTAATATATGACTTTCAATGAAGTTATGTACATTAAAAATTAACAAAACACACATTTCTTTTGATGGTGACTGGAATGTTATATTCTGAACGAGAATGTATTATTTCCATAAGCTCTCTTGTCATTTAATACTGATCAAATTATAAGCTGTGGCTACAATAATAATTTTAGTTAAAATAAAATGCTCCGCAGGGCGCAGCTTGATACGACCGCAGAGGTCGAACCCTGAACAGTTGGGGCAAGTATGGACACAACATTCAAGCTTGATACAGCTCTGAATTTGGATTGTGATTAAATATTTGACACAGCATAGGTTTCTGACACAGAATGAATGTGGTCTAAGAACTTAAAAATTTTAAATTGGACATTCACCTATTATGGTCCAATATCCAAAATCTAAATACATGGTTAGATTCAGCATATCAAAGAACCCCAAGAATTCAATTTTTGATGAAATCAAACAAAGTTTAATTTTGGACCCTTTTGACCTCAATGTGGACAAAGTTGATAACGGGGCCCAAAAATCAAATATCTAAATACATGGTTAGATTCAGCATATCAAAGAACCCCATATATTCAATTTTTGTTGAAATCAAACAAAGTTTAATTTTGGACCCCGATTTGGACCAACTTGAAAACTGGGCCCATAATCAAAAATCTAAATACATGTTTAGATTCAGCATATCAAAGAACCCTAAAAATTCAATTTTTGTTAAAATCAAACTAAGTTTAATTTTGGACCCTTTGGACCTTAATGTAGACCAATTTGAAAACGGAACCAAAAATTAAGAATCTAAATACACGGTTAGATTCGGCATATCAAAGAACCCCAATAATTCAATTTTTGATGAAATCAAACAAAGTTAAATTTTTGACCCTTTGGACCTCAATGTGGACCAATTTAAAAACGGGGCCCAAAATCCAAACTCTTAATACACGGTTAGATTCAGCATATTAAAGAACCCCAAGAATTCAAGAATAAAACCCCATTGAAATTGATCAAGAAATAAGCAATTTATACGAAGTATCTTCTTTTGCACAATACTGTGCAATTGAATATTTCTTGCTATTGCGCAATACTGTACAATTGACAATTTCTTGCTATTGCGCAATATTGTGCTATTGGATATTTCTTGCTATTGCGCAATACTGTGCAATTGAAGATTTCTTGCTATTGTGCAATACTGTGCAATTGAAAATTTCTTGCTATTGCACAATACTTATTATATAATAATTTACACATCCTGTTTGGTGTGTATCTCCTACCATATCAATATTATTTGCTTTTAATTATAAATCAGAAATAACCAACTTAAAATGGAAAATTTTAAAAGAAAAAAAAAAGGAAAAAAAGAGAAAACCCCCCCCCCCCCCCCCAAATTTTTTGAACCCCCTTATGATTCATCACCCCCAAACTCAATCCCAGCCTTCCCTTTGTGGTATGGTACCTTGCAGTACAATTTCAGAGAGATCCATACACTTGAACACAAGTTATTGTCTGGAAACTAGAAAAAATGCTTATTTTTGGCCCCTTTTTGGCCCCCAATTCCTAAACGTTTCAGGCAATTACCCACAAACTCAATTCCAGCTTTCCCTTTGTGATATGGAACCTTGTAGTACAATTTCAGAAATATCCAAACACTTACACACAAGTTATTGTCATGAAACTAGAAAAATGCTTGTTTTTTGCCCCTTTTTTGGCCCCTAATTCCTAAAATTTTGAGGCAATTACCCCCAAAATCAATTACAGCCTTCCCTTTGTGATATGGAACCTTGTGGTACAATGTCAGAGAGATCCATACACTTACACACAAGTTATTGTCTGGAAGTTACAAAAATGCTTATTTTTGGCCCCTTTTTGGCCCCTAATTCCTTAACTGTTGGTACCATAACCCCCAAAATCAATCCCAACCTTCCTTTTGTGGTATTGAACCTTATGGTAAAATTTCATAGAAATCTATTCCCTTAAACTAAAGTTAGAGTGCGAAAACCAATGTGTCTTCGGACGACGCCGGACGACGACGACGCCAACGTCATACCAATATACGACCAAAAAATTAAAAATTTTTGCGGTCGTATAAAAACAAAATTAACAGAACAGGAAAATAACATCAAAACAACTGAGCTGTTAATAAAACTTGCAACACAAACAAATTTGGCAGTTAATTCAACAAGTTGATAACATTTTCACAATTTGCTCTGTAATGGCATTTTATGGTTTTGTACCAGCTTTCTACACTAAAATTCAACATTGTAAAAGTATAAAAAAATGAAAAACATGAAAAAGTACAAAACATAAAAGACATTTTCACATAAAAGACAGGCACATTTTTATGTCCACTCTCACATCAATCACCATTCTTTTATTTTTTTTATCACTAATACACACATGTATAATCTCTCATGTTTTAGAACTGCCAATGTGTACAGTCATTCTATTTGGACCCACTTCTTTTTAATTCTAGCACTTTCAAGTCCACAACCATACACATATTTTGAAAGACAATGTTAACATAATGTTATGAGTATCCCTGAAACTAAACCTTCCAACAAAATATACTTCATCTTCTATACACAAGCATACATAGAAATAAGTATTGATAGGATTTATTTCCCTTTTTTTAAAAATTAACAAAACTATTTTTCAGTGTGGAAAAATACAATAAAATTTCTTTCTTTATAAAAATGGATTTCCACTACAAGATCGCGTTGTTTCTATTTTTTTTTGTACATTTTGTAGGTGGTATATACATGATATAAGAATGTACCAAATCCTATGTCCATTCTAAACCCTTTCATACACAACACACTCGTACAATGGACAAAATACAAAATAGCACACACATTCAATACATGTATAAAATCTGTCCAATTTTAAGCACTCAAAAATAACACAACCAGAATAATAACTGATATCAAATGAGTTTGGTCTTCGTCTCAAATACTTATGCCACAACTAGATGAATGGGAGCTTGGCAATGAACAACCACTGTCGCTACTGTCCTCGGTTATTTCACTTAAATTGTTTGGTTTCCTGGCCATTGTACGTCTTTTAGCCAGTCCTGAACTTGGTGGAGACAGTTTGAAACTTGGTATGTTAAACTTGTCATCATCATCGCCACTTTCATATGCATCACAGTCAAAATCGTCCCTCCCACCAATAAAGAAAGAGGGAGGCTCCGAAATCAAAAGATGTTGCTGCATCATTCTGTTGATTGAGACTGCTTCTCCAGCAAAACATTCCAGATCTTTTGTACTGTTGTTTCTGTAATGTAAATAACAGTCCAATGTATAAAAGATAAAAGCTATCATGTTTTCATCCTTAAATAAAATGCTCCGCTGGGGCGCAGCTTGATACGACCGCAGAGGTCGAACCCTGAACAGTTGGGGCAAGTATGGACACAACATTCAAGCTTGATACAGCACTGAATTTGGATTGTGTTAAATATATGACACAGCATAGGTTTCTGACACAGAATGAATGTGGTCTAAGAACTTAAAAACTTTTAATTTACCTATTCAAACCATATCATTATTATTATCTTTTATATACAAATCAGAAATAACCAATTTAAAATGGAAAATTTTAAAGAAAAAAAAAATCCCTCCACTAAATTTTTTGAACCCCCTTATGATTCATCACCCCCAAACTCAATCCCAGCCTTCCCTTTGAGGTATGGTACCTTGCAGTACAATTTTAGAGAGATTCATACACTTGAACACAAGTTATTGTCTGGAAACTAGAAAAATGCTTGTTTTTAGGCCCCTTTTTGGCCCCAAATTCCTAAACGTTTAGGGCAATTACCCCAAAACTCAAACCCAGCTTTCCTTTTGTGATATAGAACCTTGTAGTACAATTTCATAAAGATCCATACACTTACACACAAGTTATTGTCCTGAAACTAGAAAAATGCTTGTTTTTTGCCCCTTTTTGGCCCCTAATTCCTAAAATTTTGAGACAATTACCCCCAAACTCAATCCCAGCCTTCCCTTTGTGGTATGGTACCTTGCAGTACAATTTCAGAGAGATCCATACACTTGAACACAAGTTATTGTCTGGAAACTAGAAAAATGCTTGTTTTTAGGCCCCTTTTTGGCCCCAAATTCCTAAACATTAAGGGCAATTACCCCCAAACTCAAACCCAGCTTTCCTTTTGTGATAGAGAACCTTGTAGTACAATTTCATAAAGATCCATACACTTACACACAAGTTATTGTCCTGAAACTAGAAAAATGCTTGTTTTTTGCCCCTTTTTGGCCCCTTATTCCTAAAATTTTGAGGCAATTACCCCCAAAATCAATCCAAGCATTCCCATTGTGGTATGGTACCTTGCAGTACAATTTCAGAGAGATCCATACACTTGAACACAAGTTATTGTCTGGAAACTAGAAAAATGCTATTTTTGACCCTTTTTTGGCCCCTTATTCCTAAACATTTTGGGCAATTACCCCCAAACTCAATTCCAGCTTTCCCTTTGTGATATGGAACCTTGTAGTTCAATTTCAGAAAAATCCATATACTTACACACAAGTTATTATCATGAAACTAGAAAAATGCTTGTTTTTTCCCCCTTTTTTGGCCCCTAATTCCTAAAATTTTGCGGCAATTACCCCCAAAATCAATCCCAGCATTCCCTTTGTGATATGGAACCTTGTGGTACAATGTCAGAGAGATCCATACACTAACACACAAGTTATGTCTGGAAGTTACAAAAATGCCTATTTTTGGCCCCTTTTTGGCCCCTAATTCCTTAACTGTTGGTACCATAACCCCCAAAATCAATCCCAACCTTCCTTTTGTGGTATTGAACCTTATGGTAAAATTTCATGGAGATCCATTCACTTAAACTAAAGTTAGAGTGCGAAAACTAATGTGTCTTCGGACGACGACGCCGGACTACGACGACGACGATGACGACGACGACGCCAACGTCATACCAATATACGACCAAAAAATTTTTAATTTTTGCGGTCGTATAAAAATAGGAAAATTCTTAATCCAACATCACAGTGTAAATAAAAGTATAAATAGAAAGTGAAAGTATGAAAAGAAAGTGAAACATTTCAATATAATCAACATGAAAAAGATATTAAAATAAAATTGTTCATGTATAAAGTATTTGCTTCAAATTTTATGTCAGAGTTATTTACTGAAAATGCTATAAATGGAATGGATTAAAACATGACTGTCCCATAGTTCTTCTGTTTTGGTGCCTAGGATAACCAACATCAGGTTATGTACACATAATACAAAGGAAAAATCGGAAATTCATAATCCAACATCACAATGTAACCATGGTATTGAAAGTGAAATAAAATTAAGAATGGAAATTGGGAATGTGTCAAAGAGACAACAACCCAACCAAAGAGCAGAAAGCAACTGAAGGCCATCAATGAGTCTTCAACACAGCGAGAAAATCCAGCAACCGGAGGCGGTCTTCAGCTGGCCCCTAAACAAAAAATGTGTACTAGTTCAGTGAAAAAAGACGTCACACTAAACTCCAAAACATATAAATGAACTAAAATTAAAAAAACATACAAGACTAACAAAGGCCAGAGGCTTGAGATCCGAACTTGGGACAGGCGCAAAAATGCGTCGGGGTCTGTTCAATAGTGCTTCGGGTAATTTATCTACACATATGGTTTATTTGCCGCTGCTTGTAGTTACAGGGTAGATCCCTAAAGAGTTATTGTTAAAAGAGTATTTTCATTGTATTAATATAATACTTTTGTACTTTGATTTTTTAGAGTATTGATGGTAAACACTATAACAGTTTAATATTTTATCTTTCAGATAATTGAAAGTAAACAATACCGTTTTCAACTTTCAACTAATCTTTCTCATGTTCTACTGTTACTTCGCTATCTGAGGTAAGGAGGAGGGTTGAGTGCTCACAATATGTTTAATCCTACCACATTCTGTCATTCCATGGTTGTCCATAGTTACTGTCTGCCATATGTTTTAAGCATAAGGGAGCTACCATTTGATTTTACTGGGGGGCTAGGATGAAATTTGAAATAAAATGCTTCGCTGGGCGCAGCTTGATACGACCGCAGAGGTCGAACCCTGAACAGTTGGGGCAAGTATGGACACAACATTCAAGCTTGATACAGCTCTGAATTTGGATTGTGATTAAATATTTGACACAGCATAGGTTTCTGACACAGAAAGAATGTGGTCTAAGAACTTCAATTTTTTTAATTTACCTATTATGGTCCAATGTCCAAAATCAAAATACATGGTTAGATTCAGCATATCAAAGAACCCCATATATTCAATTTTTGTTGAAATCAAACAAAGTTTAATTTTGGACCCCAACTTGGACAAACTTGAAAACTGGTCCCATAATCAAAAATCTAAACACATGTTTAGATTCAGCATATCAAAGTACCCGAAGAATTCAATTTTTGTTAAAATCAAACTAAGTTTAATTTTGGACCCTTTGGACCTTAATGTAGACAAATTTAAAAAACGGGTACCTAAATTAAAAATCTAAAAACACAGTTAGATTTGGCATATCAAAGAACCCCAATAATTCAATTTTTGATGAAATCAAACAAAGTTTAATTTTGGACCCTTTTGACCTCAATATGAACCAATTTGATAGCGGGCCCACAAATAAAAAATCTAAATACATGGTAAGATTCAGCATATCAAAGAACCCCATATATTCAATTTTTGTTGAAATCAAACAAAGTTTAATTTTGGACCCCAATTTGGACCAACTTGAAAACTGGGCCAAAAATCTAAAATCTAAATACATGTTTAGATTCAGCATATCAAAGAACCCCATATATTCAATTTTTGTTGAAATCAAACAAAGTTTAATTTTGGACCCCAACTTGGACCAACTTGAAAACTGGGCCCATGATCAAAAATCTAAACCCATGTTTAGATTCAGCATATCAAAGAACCCTAAGAATTCAATTTTTGTTAAAATCAAACTAAGTTTAATTTTGGACCCTTTGGACCTTAATGTAGACAAATTTAAAAAACGGGACCCAAAATTAAAAATCTAAATACACGGTTAGATTCGGCATATCAAAGAACCCCAATAATTTAATTTTTGATGAAATCAAACAAAGTTTAATTTTGGACCCTTTGGACCTCAATGTGGACCAATTTAAAAACGGGGCCCAAAATCCAAAAACTTAATACACGGTTAGATTCAGCATATTAAAGAACCCCAAGAATTCAAGAATAAAACCCCATTGAAATTGATCAAGAAATAAGCAATTTATACGAAGTATCTTCTTTTGCACAATACTGTGCAATTGAATATTTCTTGCTATTGCGCAATACTGTACAATTGACAATTTCTTGCTATTGCGCAATATTGTGCTATTGGATATTTCTTGCTATTGCGCAATACTGTTAAATTGAAGATTTCTTGCTATTGCGCAATACTGTGCAATTGAAGATTTCTTGCTATTGTGCAATACTGTGCAATTGAAAATTTCTTGCTATTGCACAATACTTATTATATAATAATTTACACATCCTGTTTGGTGTGTATCTCCTACCATATCATTATCATTTGCTTTTAAATATAAATCAGAAATAACCAACTTAAAATGGAAAATTTTAAAAGAAAAAAAAAAGGAAAAAAAGAAAAAAAAAAAAAAAAAAAATCCCCCCCCCAATTTTTTGAACCCCCTTATGATTCATCACCCCCAAACTCAATCCCAGCCTTCCCTTTGTGGTATGGTACCTTGCAGTACAATTTCAGAGAGATCCATACACTTGAACACAAGTTATTGTCTGGAAACTAGAAAAATGCTTATTTTTGGCCCCTTTTTGGCCCCCAATTCCTAAAATTTTGAGGCAATTACCCCCAAACTCAATTCCAGCTTTCCCTTTGTGATATGGAACCTTGTAGTACAATTTCAGAAATATCCAAACACTTACACACAAGTTATTGTCATGAAACTAGAAAAATGCTTGTTTTTTGCCCCTTTTTTGGCCCCTAATTCCTAAAATTTTGAGGCAATTACCCCCAAAATCAATTACAGCCTTCCCTTTGTGATATGGAACCTTGTGGTACAATGTCAGAGAGATCCATACACTTACACACAAGTTATTGTCTGAAAGTTACAAAAATGCTTATTTTTGGCCCCTTTTTGGCCCCTAATTCCTTAACTGTTGGTACCATAACCCCCAAAATCAATCCCAACCTTCCTTTTGTGGTATTGAACCTTATGGTGAAATTTCATGGAGATCCATTCACTTAAACTAAAGTTAGAGTGCGAAAACCAATGTGTCTTCGGACGACGCCGGACGACGACGACGACGACGACGACGACGACGACAACGACGACGACGACGACGACGACGCCAACGTCATACCAATATACGACCAAAAAATTTTTAATTTTTGCGGTCGTATAAAAATGTGATGCATTGTTAAACTTTAAAGAAATGAAACTTATTTTAAGCTTAACACTAGGATTAATTTTTTTATTCAAAGTTTCATACTTCTGTATCTATTTAATGTAACACTTAAACTGTAAAAACAAGTCATTACACTGTTAACAATATAAACAGGAAAAGCATAAAGTGGTCACATACTTTGTCTGATGACTACAGGAAATTACAGTGTATTGCATCCCACCTACATACAGATCTAAATATGGAAATGTATATAACTTGTAGTAAAATAAAGCATACCTTGTCAGAATACCAGGTGTGGCCAAAGGGGTAGGTGCTGCAGGGCATGTAATCCATGGATGTTGTAAAACCTCCAAAGCTGTCAGCCTCTTCCTGGGTTCACGGACTAGTAATTTCTGAATGAGATCTTTGACATCGTTGGATACATCTCTCCATTCATTGTCAGGGAATTCAAACATGCCATCCTGAATTCTAGTGAACAAGGTCTCTTGACATGACTGACAAGCTTCACCTCTCTCCCAGCCACAATCCCCACCGCATTGTCCATAGAATGGAGGATAACCACATAACATAATATACCTGAAAAACAAAATTCATTTCTAGGTTACTCATTTTGAATTTCACTATTTATCACTATCATGAGTACTGATCAATATCATCTTTCTAAACTATGTAAATGTAATTTACGAGTCTATGCTACTCAACATAGCATTTTTTAAAAGAAATTATGACAGAACACATCTTGAAAGATTCATGTGATTAAATTTTCACCTCAAAATTATACTATTTTCTATTTTTTAAAACCAAAATAGTAAAAAACTTACAATATAATTCCTAAGCTCCACAAATCACATTTCTTATCATACGAGAATGACTCTCCAACCCATGCATCAACAACTTCTGGTGCCATGTACTCCACAGACCCCACAGGTGTAAGAAGTTCTGGTGTTGTACAATTATCTTCTGTTTGGCTTCCTGGTACGCCACTTGCCAAATCAAAGTCACAGATACGTATTGGGACTACTTCATCAGTTCTCTCACATAATATGTTATCTGGTTTGAGATCTCTGTGTGCAATACCTAAATATAATAATTTTTAATAATTAATTTGTGTCTGGACAGGTGTTCCTTTGTAAATAATCAGCATGTACGAAATTCAATATTATTATAAACACCAATTAAAATCATGAAATTCTTTCTTCAGATGCTCCTAATGCAAAATTTAAAAACGTTTGCTTTTATTTGTTTTCCTTTTTATTTAAATAATGTATCTTTTCAGGAAAGTTATTAAAATCAAATTTTTAAATGCAATGTCAATCTATAGGAGAGATGCCAACAGTTAAAAAGAAGAGACATTAATTTAGATAAATGCTAGATTTCCTGGAAAACCAGGACACTGAAATAAAAACATACATATATATATATATATATATATATACCTTTTTGGTGAAGAAAGTTCAAAGCTATGGCTATCTGTTTGACTACAAGTGCAGCTTCTCTCTCACATAGGTGGCCCCTTCTTTCAATATTGGCAAGTAATGTTCCGCCTTTCATCTTTTCAAATACCAAATAAAATCTATCTTCCTCTTCAAAGTATTCAAATAGTTGTAAAATATTATCCTGGCCTTGACAAATACTGAAAATCTCTATTTCTTTAAAAACTTTATTTCTTGATCTGGTAAAATCTTTTTCGATAACCTGAAAAATAAAATGATTTCAAATATTATTTTTGAACATTTTGGTTGGTGTTAGTTTTTTTTTTAAATTTATGTCCTTATTGTTATATTCACAACTGTTTTAATACAAAATTCATTATTTCTATTCATCTCTTAACATCATTTAAATGTATTAATTATTTAATAGACCATAAAAATATATTTTCAAATTACCTTCACAGCATATTCTTTGTTCGTTGTGTTTTTTTTGTAAGTTTTAACAGCAGCACATGCTCCATTGCCAAGAATTTCTCCAGTTGCTGTATATAGATCTGTGTAAAAGAACAAACACAATATTATATCATTGATTCATACCATAACTTCATATATTTAATTACACAAACAGTAATCAACAATATCATTACAATGTGCAACAATGAAAACTTACTAAAAGGTCATGACAAGTTGATCAAAGTGTTTCAAATTGAATTATGTCTTTCAAATTATTTCAACTAAAATAAACGAATCAAAAAGTTACCTTCAAATTTTTTAACAGAGTTGTCAGCAGCCCTTCGCTTTTTCTTTTTATTTCTTGTTCTGATATTCATAGAGCATGGGCCATTGTTGTTTTCCGAGTCTGCCAATTCCATATCCAAGTTTGTCATTATACTTTCGAACATCAAACTTTCTGGTCGTGGTGGTGATTGTGAACAATACTTTGACTTTTGGTCGATCTGCAATCAAATGATACATTAAGAATAGAAATTTCATTTTGATCTGTCAAAGGAACAATAAATATTTAAAAATTCCTTATGATTACTTTAAGTTCTACAAAACTAAATCCTAATTATCAATATATGAATTTATTTTTGAACATCAGATAACAGGTTCAATCTTTACTTTAACATATTCAGAAAAAAACAATTTCAAAAATACCTTCTTCAACTGAGCATTGAAAATCATATTCCTCAACTCCTAAACCCTTTCACCATACTGACAAGACATTCATAAAACCATTCCTACTCCATTGGTTTTTCAAAATGAAATGGATTTCACCAAATCATTGCAATAGTTAATGTTGCGTCATCAAAATTTATTTATAAAAGTCAAATTTACTGGTAAAAAATATATTTTAAGTAGTTGAGCTAAGGAATCTAAAATTAGAACTGCTTTGTTAAACCAACCAATCAGAATGCTAGTTGATTAAGTCATTCTATGGTTTAGGATTTTCCATTTGGGCATTCAGCCAAAACATCAATAAATACCTAAAGAATATTCCAGACCTCTGACAAATTTTGAGAATTCTATTTTAAGTTATCCTCTATATACATGATAATGTTTTGCTTTTTACTAACATAAACTGTCTATGAAACTCAGCTATGCTTAACATGTAACTGTGTCAACAAAGAACTGGGTCATCTTCAAAATATTTACATTTCATACAAAATCAATTTCCAAATTTTGACCTTCATGTAAAGATTATTGTGAAACTTATGATAAATTTTCAATCATTAAGATAGTGAATATACATAAATTCTTATAATAAGTGTCAAATATATTTTAATATGAAAAATGGATGTATTCATCAAAGAATATAATCTATTAAGAACTGGATGTATGCATGAAAAATTATAGTGCCAGCATAAAATAAATGTAACACAAAAGAGCATAAAATTATGAAATTTCAGAATAAGACGAAGTCAACAATATTTTGCACAATTAGACAATGTTATTGGAAGAACAATTAATTGCAAAAAATGCTTCTACTTACATCGATCATTTTAAATGCTGATAAAATTCCTATGAAAGAAAACTGATTATTTCCTGATTATATTAATCCCGACAAAATTTGTAAAATCCAATATTTCTAAACCGGTAAGTGGTCATTAGACCTGAATAATTTTGATCACCCTTTCATTGTAAAACACTCTCTCATTGAACATTCAAGACTGACAAAGTTTACGTCAGCCAAGCTATTTATACTAGCACAGCTACATGGCTCAACGTTGACTGGTTGACTCAACGATATGTGACCCCAGTCTACGTACGCAGATCCACGCAAATTTGTTTACATCCGACTCACAACAATGTCGGCCATGTTTACTATGGCGTGACCTATAAACAATGCAAATTTCTAAATTTCTGTTGTTAAATATAATAACAGCATTTGATATCATTCAAAATCAATCTTTTATATATGATTAAAAGAAAACTTTTAAGTATCTCAATGCAACTTACTTCTATCATGACGCTTTTTGTATTAGCACTTTCAAGCATACTCCCGCCGCTGTCACCATTTTCTCAAAACAATCAGTCGGATAACCTCGGAAGAATGATGAAAAATAATTTCCAATTCAATTTCCAAAAAGCCTCACTTTTATTTTAAAAATTACGAAAATAGTTATATTATACAATAAGTAAAAAAAAATACAAAAAAAAAAAAGATTTTAGAAGTTATAAAATTTTAGTCGTAGAAACGTTTTAACAGTGGAACATTAATCACCTGGCGGGGAACATATTATTAAACATTGAATACTTATTTTTCTTCACGTTTTTGGTGTAGAGAATTATGGATATTCCACCAAATCATCCTGACGGTAAAGTTTACGTATAGTTTTGTAGATGCAGATTTGATTTTGTTAGATAGCTAGTATGTAAATATATAGATGTGTGATACAGGTATATCTTCTTACAAACGCCAGTCTGTCATGTTTAAAATTTCGACCTTCTTTTCCCAAGTTTGGTTCATTTTCATGTATCTGTTTATGCCAAATTATGGTTAGATTAGGTTAGAGGTATTTCTAAGTTAGGTTTTTCCTTTATGGCTTGTTTTAGGGTTTGTTTAGTATAGCTCTATAAGGTTTGGGACCCATTATTGGCATTAAGTAAAATAAGGCACCGTTACGGCGTTAGATAACATGATATCTGACGTAAATTTTGGATCATCTAAATAAAAAATATTAAAATACAGCCAAGAACAGGCAAACACACTTATATTTGTCAGATTGAGACAACCATAGCATCTTAGATTTCATACTGCTGTTTGACATTGCATGTGTATCTCCCCCTTTCTTCTGTTGTATTATTAAATATCCTGGTGTTATCAGTTCTCAATAATCAGTACTTCGATTTCTAGAAAACCCTTTGGTTTGAAGCAAAAGCCAAATGATAAGTGATAAAACAAGATGATATTGATGAAAAGCTTACAATTCAGGGTTATGTATTGTTTATATTTATTATAATGGCATTTTAACTACAGAAAACAGATTTTTGCTTACTGTATGCAAGTTATTTGTTTTTTTTTGGGGGGGGGGGGGATAATTATGTAGAAAGTAGATAACTCTATCTTAATTATTATTATCATAGCAATGAAGTACTGTCATGACTGTTGGAATAATAAAGACCAATTTTAATTTGGTAAATAATTTCAAACTTTTTTAATCATTACCTAAATGTATGTGAAAAAAAAAAAATACAACACATACAAATGTAGAAGCAGTACCGTAATTGGCCTTGTATACAGGGCTCAACAATAACGCTTGTTCGATTGTCCGTTACCAGAGGAATAAATGGTTGGACAAGTAAAAGCCATATCAAGCTTGTCCCACAGGGCAAGTAAGAAAATAAATTAAATCAACTTTGATAAAGTAATAAACAAAAAACAAGAAAAGAAGATAAAAATAAATATTTATTTGACATGTTTACTTGCGATAGATAGGTTCTTTGTCAGATACTTTATAACAGATAAAAGGCATACTATTCTGGGAAACCAGTCTTACCAATGGCTTTTATAGATAAGGTAACAAGACAGTTCAATACGGTCATGGAAACAATCAGCTCCATGTTTAATAGACAGTTCGGCACCATTGGAGACATTTGGACCAAGACAAACCAGTACCTCATTTTCCTACCTTATTATGTTGCTTTATGATAATTAGATATAGGAAGAAATATATATGATAAATTTTATTTAGCAAAAATATTTTTTAAAGTCATGTGACAAGACATAACTAGATTCAGTTCTTCTCGACTCATATTTTTGAAAAGGATATCAAGAGATATAAATCAAATTCTGTTCTTTTGTTTTGATTCATTTTGTTCATTGAATCAACCTAAAATGCAAAAAAGGTTAATATAAAGGTATTTTTTTTGGACAAGTTACAATTCCATTCGGACAAGTAAGTTTTGGTATGTACTTGTCCTATTGGGCAAGTTGAAAAAATGTTATGTAGAGGCCTGGTATAGTTGTCTTGATAGTTCGCAATGGTACATTGTCTGCACCCCCTTCTCGCCACGAGAATTCAGGTAAAAAAACTTTTTGTAACTATTCGAGAAAACGTCTAATGAAACTCAGTAATTTCAAATCTTGTGTGATCGTTTGTGGTTTTTTCATGGAAAAACCCATTTTCCATCAAATATTAGTTGAAAATGCTTGAAAATGATTCTAGAACAATTCACAAGTGTTAAAATAAGTCAAGATCACAAAAAAAACAATTGAGAAACTTGTGTATGTTTAAACAGGAAATTTCGAATAGCACATGTTAATGAAAATAAATACGGTGAGAGTGTGTAGAAAAAGAGAATACCACTAGAATATGACTGACAGTAAAACAGTTCCATCCTTTAGTAAAATGCTGTTAAACATATCCTTCATATATATTAATGTTTGAAGGATCTTAAGCTAAAACAAAACGCATCAGTATGAATTACCAAAACGGAACGAATAACCAGTTACGTTTTGTAGTTTATACATTGTTATGCATAAACTGGTTCCCAGCTAACTTATACACTTTTTTCATTCCGTTAATTACAAGTTGTTTCCAGTTTATGTAATGCAATGCTGTGAAAAGTAACGAGAAATTTGTAATGAAGCATTTAATTTTGAAATTAATCACTTTATAATGGATTTTGAATTAAAATTGCACATTCATATGGATTAGGTAAAATATAATTTTTGAAAATGATAAGGGCACCCTCTACAATTTCAAAAACAAATATGGCGGAATGTAAACAAACCTTGCGAAATCGAGTTTTTCTCTTATTTCTTGCTTATCGTAGTTTTTTATGCCCATCCCTGTCTGGCAGGTTCAATTTTGGAGAATAAAACCGCGGACTATACAAGCCTGAATTCGGTACTGACAGTGCTTTTTCTTATTAAGACAGAGTTATCTCCCATTTACACAAAAATTGTTTCTCTTTGTTTTGGCACTATTTGGGATTATGGTCCATTATCTATAGTATTATTGGTTAATGTGGTTTTTTTTGGGGGGCGGGGGGTTCAATGAACCCCATGATATTATGATTACATGCAATGTAACAATTTTTTTTACTGTATTGCCACTTTGGCCAATAATTACTAATAATATGCACATTTTGTTAGTATTAATTTACTAGATACATGTACAATTTACATTGATTGTACCTGTCTTTATTCCCCCAAAACCTTATGACTTTTCAGCTGAATTTGTACACCAAATGTATTTGTGCTCACTTGTGATGTTACCTTGAAATTGCTTGAATCCATGAAAACCCAACTGTATGATGCCAAAAACAAGATGAAATTGATAATAAAATCTATTAATTGATGTTATTTATATATAAGTTATATTCATTTCAATTCAATGTGTACTTCCAAAAGAACATTTTTTACATGTAGGCAAGTTTCTGGAGTAACAATATGGCAGTCATAATTATGCAAAAGTCTGTATTATAACCACAGCACTGATTAACTGTTTGAATTTTAAAGACCTCAATTTTGATTATAAATCTACCTGTTCAAATGAACACTGCTATACATGAACATTCACCCTCTTCAAAAGTTACTGTTAATATATACATTGTACCAGAATGACTAAATACAACACCAAAACACCTTTTTTTCCTTTAACCACTTTTTCAGTTGGAGGTCAAATATAATTGTAGATCATAATTTCCTGTCAAAAATGACCCCTGTACCCATTGTGGATCAATGCAAGACTACCATACCTGCCAACTTTTAAAATTCTCTATGGGGGATTTCAAGCACAAGCGGACCTAATCCTACCTCTACATATCATTAGTGTACTTAATTAGAACATCTATGGTTTAGAATGAGAAGGCATGTGTTTAAATGTATTTTATACTCCTCTGTTTGCCTTTTTAAGTAAGGGTCAGGTCAACACCTCTCATCTCATGGGGGGATATCCCCCATAACGCAGGAAAGTTGGCAGGTCAGAACTAATACTGAACTACATGAAGTTTAAATTAGGGACATTATTGTTTAGGAAAATATGCTCCATTTTAATTTGATTAAAGGCATCATAAAGTTTTCTTTTTTCGACTCACACTTCTTGCTGTACAATGTACACTTTGCTGAACTTGCTGTTCAATCACACCCTCTTTCCTATGTAACTTTTTCTCTTTGTGAAACTTAATATATAAATTGCACAATTGTTGCTCTTATATGTACAAATATGTACAAAGGAAGTTGAAAGGCGATAGGTAATAATTGGTTAGGCAGTAACACAACCATTTTGATTTTTACCTTTTGGTTGAAATGTGAAAGACATTAAGGACAACTTATTTTTCATACTAAACATAGAAATATATTAGTTAACTCCTCCTGGGTTGCTAATTAGTTAAAATTTACCAACTATCTTTATTTTATTATACCCCACTCTTCTTGAAGCATGAGTATTTGCTTCTTCTCCGCTAAGAATGTGGCATTAAGGAGTAAAAGCAAAGACTCATCAGAATAATGTGTCAGAGTAAGGTGACATGTCTTCCTGGGGACTGTTACCTTGTGAACTAGCACGTTTATAAATCTAGCTTAGCATGTCGGTCTAGTACAAAGCAGGGTAAATATTCATATTACATTAACATGTTTTCGTCCTGAATATGCATATTAATTTGCCGCTGGACGTTAAGCAGCCATCCATCATCATCAGCCTGAAGCATGATGTTTATAGTGATGGAGAGCCCCTGTTTGTTTATAATTCTCTCTCACTTTTGTAAAACAGTTGCTCCTGAACCTATTATTAGAATTTTGTGAAACTTTCACAGAATCTTACTCATATTATGTACTTTTGCACCTCCTATTTCATTTCTTCATCAAAATTAAATTTGGGGCTTAGTTTGGCATGACATCAGACTTCGTCATATCAGCACACTGCAGTACACATACACCTTATCGCAATTTTCCGCCATTACTGGACATCACACAGGTTCCCATAAAATTTTGACGTCATAATACAAAATATCTGACGCCACAATGGAAAAGTGATTGTTGTATGACGTCAATAGTTCAAGCGGGACAGATTCTCGGGTCAGCCAGGAATAGCGATAAGGTGTATTGTATTTGCTTCTCCTTTAAGAGAATATAATGAAATGTTCTCAAAATATTCACTATACGTGTTTAATGGCATTGTCCATCTCGTTTATCAGATTTATTGGTGATGTCTAATTTATTTTTTTTAGTTTGGTCACAGGTCATTAAGCTTGTATCCTCATTAGTCATTTCAAACATTATTGAAATATTTTCAATTCCTGCTAACCAATTGCAAAGTGTCAAATTCCATCTAATTGAAATTACAGATTATAAGTCATTTTGATATTCTTCAATTTCTTAGGATAAGAGCTTTTGATATATTTTGCAATTTTAAATACTTTGTAAATGCACATTTTTTTTTTTTATATTGTTCATTGAATGAATAAATTTTTTCCTTTCAGAACTTGAATTAAAAAATATAATAGACAAATTGGCAAGCTTTGTTGCTCGAAATGGACCAGAATTTGAACAGATGACAAAACAGAAACAAAAAGACAATCCTAAATTCTCTTTTCTATTTGGTGGAGAACACTATAACTATTATAAATTTAAAGGTAAGTTAATATAGAGCAGTTATTTTTTCATTAGCAAATGCCTCTTGAATATGATAGAACTAATCAATTTGTTAAATCTGTCCAAGGAGGTTGTATGAGAAGGAGGGAAGACGACAGGCGATAATTGCACATAAAATGTTAGGGCCTTTTCGGCAAGTTGGTGTTAATTAGTTTAGATCGATTCGGTCGCAGAGTTAGACTTTATCCTGATTACACATCTGATTAAAAATGGAACCACCCAAAGTGTTATAAGCCAACCCAGATCCGAGATTTTACAAAATAAGCCTGATACTGGCTCAATTCTCGACAGTATAAATATATACATGATATATAGACTTACTTATGTGAAGTGGAGGTTTGGCCAGGAACCCAGGCTATTAAAACATACACATCAGATGTTTTCTGTTGACGTATTTAAGTCATCATTTGGTCATTGTCAGCAATTTATTTATTGGCAATGCCGAAGCATTGGAGCTGGAATTTGATCTAGAAATATTCTGCATCTGCAAGACGAACGACTTTACTGACATGAACTGCATCATAACTGGTTACTGTATATGGAATTAAATTTTACCGCATTAAACTTTTATAAAAAGATGCAAGATAAATGTCAGAAAATAAAAAATAGACACGCTTTTTCTGTAGTGGTATCGTTATCAACAAATTGCCGTCATCTTTTCCATTTCTTTAATGAATATTTCAACCGTGCATGGCCTGAAAATAGTATTGATTAAGAAGACGTCTGGTTATTGATAAAAAATTAATCTACACATACCATGTTTATTATAAAAAATAAAATCACATTACAGAGAGGTACCAATCATTATCTACATGCCTGGCAATCCGAGTATTTAAATGTACTTTGTAAAAAATCTTAGTGTTAATTTTCGGACACTTTACTGTTTTATAATATTAAGCCAAAGAAATACTGGTTTTTATACGCCCATTTACGGGACATTTTTTTGGTATACCGTTGTTAACAAAATCTTAATTATACTTAAATTATAACGAGGTGTTGATTTGGCATGGTCACATTAAGGATTTTTCAAAAATAAAAATGCATCATATTTCATTTTTTTATTCCTTTGCATTCAGTGAGAGCACATCAATTCAAAGGAACCAAAATGTAAAATATTGGAAAAAAAATGAACTTATAAAGAAATATTTAATTTTGCATGTGTTCTGATGTTTAAAGCATTCTACCCTGAGAAGGACTGAAACTTTCCTCGGATAAATTCTGTCACTAAAAAGATCACGCCAGTCGCAACTAGTCACCACAACAAAGATACATCACATATTTCTCGACTTTTGATGATACATTTGGTATAACCTCACTTGTCATTTCCATAAGACAACATGTTAACTGAAAATCTAAGCACCTATGCTCATCTACAGACCAACGTGTACATGTTATTGCACAATAAAAACACATTAAAACTGATTTGTTCCGATAATTACACCAGTATTTTTATGACCCAGTCACCAATTAGAATCACGTGACATTAGCGTTTCTCCTTATCACGTGGACTGTTCGCGGTAACAGCCTGGTACATCAGAGGACCATATCAAGATGGTGACAAACATGTCAGTTTCTTTATGTTTTTATCGTTTTCATCTGATCGAATTGCTATCCTGGGGATGCTAATTTTACATCAAGCAGAGTGTTCATTCTCCTTCTCATACAACCTCCTTGATCTGACAAAGAACTTTGCAAAGTTTAGATGATTTTAAAAGTTAGGTAAAATACTTTTCTCAAAGGAAGCTGATCTAATGCAAATTGTCAAAAAATGGTCAATATTTCTGATAGAACAGTTATCAAATATCAAAACAACAAATTGTATAGGTCTTTGCAGAATTTTATTCCAGATACATAATTAATAAGGAAGACAATGTAGTATTTTATAATATCACTTATAATGTACTAATGAATATCTTTTGTTTTGCCTGTAAATCCAAAATTGTTGTTTCAAATTTTTAAATCATAGATTAAAAAACTTGAATATTTTTCACAGATTTAAGAAAAATTTTATTGCAAGTGAAATAAACTCTTTTTTGTTTTATTCTGAGTCCATTTTAATTCCCCCTAGGACTTCCCTTTATGTATTTATGTGAATAGATCAGGAATCCTTTGAAGATTGCATTAGGTTAATTATTTGATCTCTCATGAGAAATATCAAAATTGATAAAGGTCAGACAAAAATGTGGGTTAATCCTTTGATAACATGATAAACAAAACCTTGTTTATTTGATATATAATTGGAAATAATTTTCACACCATGACAGACATAATTTGTTAATTGATCTATTGATATTGACACCTCTCTTGATTACTTGTTAATTTCACTCCCATAAGGTGTCATCTCAGAGGGAGTATGAAAAACATCTAGAATAAGCTTTATTAAGTAGAAAAGGAAATATTAAAAAAAACAAGTACATGTAAATGAAATTATAAGAGTAAATGACATGTGACTTTTAAAAGGGATTGTTTTCATAGAAGTTGTTAAAATATGTTGCTAAAAAGAGAAATAATAAGAAAGTATCCCAAGCCTTGTCTAAGCATCATTTGATAGTTTATAGAATCAAATAATGACTCATATGGTCCAGACACATTGATGAAAAGTCATAATGTAGGAATTTGAATGAGGGTTCTTTTTACTTTCATTTTTAAAATGCATTTGAACTCAACTAAAAACTATGGATTCAATGCTGTAAATGTCTAGAGTCTTATCTGTTGGGAAGCAAGACATACATGTAGGTGATAATATTCTGAAAGGTCTGCATTGATGCCATCGTCAACACCTTATTGTTAATTTACACTACCTTATAAAGATGCATCTCAGAGGGAGTCAAACAAAATCTAGAATTAAAATTTGATCACTGTATTATTTTTCAATTCTTTCATCAATTCATTCAGACCACAAGGCATGGCATAATTTCAATAAACATTTAACAGTTGTCCTACAAAATACTCTTTAAAATAACAAGATGGTGTAGGTACTCGGAAATTAAATTCATAAAAAGTATTAATTCGATCCTTCATTTCTCCCTGAAGTCTCCCTGTTGAGTCTTCACTTCTACCTGATTGGCTGCCTAAAATTCTGAAGTGTGGTGACCCCTGAAAGGCATCTACTTGTACAGTCTTCAACAGTAGACTTCATGTAGCAATGTCATGAATCATAAATAGTGCAGAAAAAATGTTTTTATGAAACAGTCTATTGAAACTATTGCAGATACATTCATCTCTTTATGACAGCATATTCTTTGACATATGGCCTTTAGTAATTTTAATTCTATAGTTGTAATGCACATGTTATAACGGTTAAAACAAATTTCTCTATTACATGTAGGTTAAAAAAAATGTTAATTGAATATTTTTAACATTACAAGATTGCATATTTAAGTTTGATGCCTACCAAATTAAAGAAAAAACTTTAATGGCAAGTTGATATTACTTACAAATTCATTTTATGATTGTATTACCTAAATTGGTGTCAATGACAACATTAAATGCCCATATAGGACACTTGGAGTCCAACTTTGATCATTATGACTTATTTATGTTAGTAGGATAATTGTAGTCTAAACTAAATAAGTGACACACAACCTTCTTTTATGTGCATCCCTCTCTTTTTGTCCCTCTTGTCCAAATTTTCTATTTGAGTTTTGTCCTTTAGACTTCAGTTAGATGATCAACCATCTAGGAATGAAAGCTTTTCTCACAGAGTCAAAGTTTATATAAAATATGTAATAAAAAGTCTAGTCCAAAATAGTTCCCCCCTTTTTTATGTACTACATTTCTTACAAACTGATAAAATGTGTAATTCCTTTGTGGATTGTGGAAACCTTTTGCTAGCAGAATAGGTTCATTTGACTCTACTGGGAGATGAAACAACTAATTTCTCTTTATATTGTGCATAGTCATGAATATTACTAAAATATTTGCCACAAGACATCAAGCAAACAACAATCACTCAACCTATTTGAGTGATATTATTAGTTACATAGTGTGCTAGTGACCTAATACGATATATATGAGGTCAGTAAATTCCATATGGGGGGAGAGCTAAGCTCAAATCCCCATATGGAATTTACTGACCCCATATATATCGTATTAGGTCACTAGTACACTGTGTAACAAATTTATCTTTACCGACTATCTTAACATATTTAGTATTTAGACTAGTGGCCTATCAAAGTGATCAAGTCTTCAATACTTAGTATTAAGAACCTACTTCCATTGGTCTATACAAAAACAAATGCCAACAACACCAACTTGTTAGCTTTAAATGTGTTTTATGAATTTATTTCAATCGTTCATCATCAATTACTTCCTCTGTTGAAACCTTTCAGATTTTTCCTCAACATCGTTTTGTTTTTACAAAGGGACGTAACACCACTAATAACCGTGTATTGAAATAAACCATGCCTACTAACCCCATATGAAATATACACGGTCTCCATGCATTTGCTTTTAACCAATCAAATTCCTAGAAATGTATAGGAGGTAAGATATTGCAATTGTGAACTCTCAGTCTGGTGTGTTTGTTGTCCTCTTTATTGTAACCTTAAATTCATATATACTTAGTTGGTATCTCCACAGTTGCTTGAATCAGCTGCAAAGGCCTTAATATCACCCCATTTAACAGCAAAATCTTAAATTAGGATGTAAAGGCTATTATCACAATTAAATATACTATAATGAAAACAATGACTAGATAGAAAATATTTCTATTTTTGAAATTTTAGATATTAGTGTTCTTTTGACAACATCTCAATTAGCATCAATTTTAATTTCCACCAAATTCAATTAAAAACAGGCCAATTTTAATTTGCTTTCAGGACCAGAAACATATTTAGCCCATGTGTCATTATGTGTTTTATAACAAATACCATATCTGACTATTTTGTTTGTCCTGCAACCCGAACTTTATGTTTACTAGGCCTAAATTTGGTTGAAATCCAAGTATATGTCAAATTTTGAAAAAATGTCCTTTTTTCGCTCACCTTGCACAAAGGGCAAAGATCATCTCCTCTAAAACTACCTAGTCAAATTTAACCAAACTTGGCCACAATCATCATTGGGGTATCTAGTTTAAAAAATGTGTCCGATGACCCTGCCTGCCAACCAAGATGGACAAAATGGCTTAAAATAGAAGGTAGAGGTAAAATGTAAGTGTTGTCTATTATTTTGAAAACCGCTATAAATAGAGAAAATCTGACAGGGCAAAAATGTTCAGAATGTTGAGCTCTACCTATTATCCATTCAAAACTGTCAGACAATTTCTTATTGGAGTTATTGCTCTAAAAGAAAAATTTTACTACTTTTTGTCTCGCCTTGACGGGGTAAAAAAGCGAGACATAGATATGCTGTTTCCGGTGTTGGCGGCGATGTCAACAATGTATATATTAGTTTGTGATTAGTTTTTGGTGAACCACTAGTGGTAGGTCAATGATATTTGCCATAATTTGGTATGCAGTTGTTTTAGCATTGGCACATCTCATTTTCATGGAGATTATTTGGCCCTGCCCCCTCAGTCATTGTCTATTAAATTTGAAACTTTTCCTTAGTTTACATGTATTAGTTTGTGATTAGATCAGTTTAAGATGAACCGCTAATGTTAAGTCAATGATATTTGGTATGCAAATTTATTGGCATTTGCAAGTCTCGTTTCCATAGAGATTATATAGCCCCACCCCCTCATGGTTCATTGACTTTGAAACTTTTTCGGATTTCAAATGTTTGGCTTTGAGCGTTCCTGATGAAGGTAAATCCAGAAAAGCGCTTCGGACGCATAGAATTATTAAACGTGTTGTTTTCAATTTTTTACATAGTTTACAAGTTAATGTTTGTGTTTAGGTTTGTTTATACGGAATGATTTATGATAAGTCAATGGTATTTGGTATGCAGCTTTATTAGCATTGGCACATCTCATTTCCATGGAGATTGTTTAGCCATGTACCTTCAGTCATGGTTCATTGACTTTGAATTTTTTGCATAACTTACATGTTTTAACTATTGCTATTTTAATTTTATTATCAAAATTACAAAAAGGCGAGACATAGCTCTGTGTTAACAGTTTATTTTTCCATTTTGCCTATTATCTTGAAAACTTTAATAGATAGAGAGAAACTTTTTTCAGCAAAACTGATCAGCGAGACAAGATCTTCAAATAAATCATTATAGCTGAAATCCTCAATCGACTGTTTATTAGAGTTATTGCCCTTTAATGACAATTTTACCATTTTTGGGTTTTTTTTTACTAAAATCTTAAAAACTACAATAGATAGATAGAAACGTTAAACAGCATAAGTGATCAGCAAGACAAGATCTACAAATAAGTCTAATAGTCGAATTTAGTCGACTGGTTATTGAAGTTATTGCTCTTTAATGACCATTTTTACCAATTTTTGGTGTTTTTACCAATTATCTTGAAAACTATAAAAGATATATAGAAACCTTGAATAACCAAAAATGATCAGTAAGACAAGATCTATAATCAGGTACAATTCTGCCAAAAAAGTTAGTACATAGGAGTGATTGCCCTTAAATGACGATTTTTTCACCCCTCTTTTGTGTTTTCGGCAGAAACTAAATAAGATGGAGAGAAACTGAAAACAGTAGTCTACAATGTTGAAGATGCACATAGACCTAGGTGAGCAACATCACCTCATTTACTAAAGTTCAACAAAAATAATTCTATTTCCTGTTTTCTTTTGTTTATTTATCGACTTAAAACACTTTTCATCTTGAAATAATGTCCTTGATATTGACCTTACCACACATACCCTTTTGATATCTTAAACATATATAGCTATAAGTTAACAAGTAACAATGTTTGACAAATAGTAATTACTTTGTAACCAAACTTTTGCTGGACCACTATTCCTAAAATATTATGCTTTTTCTATTTGTTGTATATTTTCTTCATTGTCCAATTGTATTTTTCTCACAAGAAACATGCCATAAAAATGTCAGTGATCTTTCAGTCAAATAGTCAAGTTATTAAAGTTTAGTACTATTTAACTGTAGTTAACCAACAGCAGCAGACACTAGCTCAGCAGCAAGTAATCGTCCAACAAGTGATTACACAGCAGCAGACTTTGCCACCAGCACCATGGCAACCTAATACATCAATGCCTCAGCCAATGCCACAGCAGACAACACAGCTAAGCCAACAAATCCAGGCTTTACAGCAACAAATAGCTCAGCAGCAGATAGTCAATGACCAGCAGATCAAACAAAGTGAACAGAATTTAGCTGCTCAGTATCAAAGCTTGATGCAGCAACAACAGGTACATAAAACTATATCAAGGATATTGTAAAGTACATACTTCAAAAATTTGATATACTTTGATAAGTTCAGGGTAATTTTTCATTGCGCAAGTCAATCTCATATTTAATAATCACTGAAATTGAAAACACTATAAAGTACATATATATCATGTGGCATGGTTGTGATCATTTTTCAGCTTAATGAATATTATGAAATTTGTTTTTGTAAACATGGTTAAGGACTAAAGATCAATCCTTTTGTTAATTGTAATGTTAGGTTCTGAATAAATTACTTTAAATTTACCAACACGAACTCTAAAACTAGGTTAGAAACAAAGAAGTATTGTTTCTTTAGCTGTTGTGTTCTTGTTTGTTGTTTCTATACCATCGTACTATGGTTTACGAGAATAAAGATATATATGTGTTACATTTTTAAGTACTGGTAATTAAAAACATATAATTGTTTTGTTAAAACAGGTACAGATAGATGAAGGTATAGAGAAAGTTCAGGAAGATGAACTCCAGGAACTGTCAATTAAATGTGAGATACCTCTGGTAGATATAGGCTCAGCTGTCCAGCCTATCATAGATTCTTGTACTAAAGATGCTATTCAGGTAAAAAAAGAAATGAAACAGCATGTTTAATTTGGTTAAGTTTATATACAAATGTAGTATCTAAGAAAAAGAACTTGAATAACAGACTTAATCCACTATACATGAATAGTAAATGCTGAAATCATATTGAAAATATATTTTTATGTTTTACACTCAGAATGGTAAAGTATGGATATTCCAAAGATGTATCACAGATGAACATTGTCAGTTGATGTCAAGATATCTTCTAAATAGGTAAGTTATCTGATGGTAGATTGGTCCTAGGATGGTACAGAACAATAGAATATTGCAAAGTATTTTTAACTTTTACATAACTGAGTTTGGTGTTTCCAATCCCTGAAGTCAGCTAAAATAAGAATTATGCAATATCAAAGGGTAGTTTTTACTTTAATTTTCAATTGAGATGCAGACTGTCAATGAAAACACTGACCCAGTGGTCAACATGAATTTTTGTTAGTTTAAGTGATTATGTTCAGCTCATTCACTTCTGTTGTCTTGGCACCATCTAGAAATTTGAAAGATATCTACAAATTAAATTTCATAAGAACTGATTACATTTGATAGATAAAACTACACTAATTGCAATAGCATTATAAGCGTCACTATTATTGTTTTTTTAATAATTTAAAATTTCAATTATTATTCTTTTTTATTCTCTAATCGCAGCTAGCTGACATCAGCATTTATTAATATGAACTTGTAATGCAATTCATGATTTCACATAAAGATTATTTAAATATAGATGGAAAAATCAGTAGACACAATGTTACATCATTTTATAATTATATCTGAAGATAAAAAGAGTCATTGCATTTGGTTTTACACAAATTTCAAAAATCCCTGAAGCTATTTATATCAGGTTTTTGTTTGGCTAATATTGTATTGTGTTTATATATAGAAATCAGACCACTTATCCTAAAATAGAATATTCTATAACCAATTGTGAATTCAAACAATTACTTCATTGTTCAAGTTCTATGATTTTTGTTAAATATCTTTCAGTAGGTTTCCTCCAAGTGTTTGGCCATTCAAAATGTGATTGCTGATATTTAATGAACTCTAGTTGAGTGGCTAACTATCTTTACTACCGCATAGAAACTAACTTTCTATCTGGCCTCTTTTAAAAAGTCTCCTTGTAAAATATTTCAAGATTTTAGATATTTCGGAAGTAAAACAACTTGAAGGAAGTGAAGGTTTCTAGCTGAGTTCTCCTACTATTAGTTTCTGAACAAAATAAATAAAAGATTATCAAACAAATACAGTTTAGTCATTGAAGATTGAAACATTAAAAAGTAAATTTTATTTACATGATATCAATATGTCAAAGTTCAGTGCACCCATGCATTTAACATAAGAGGGAAGTTATTATATATAATTGTAATTTGACTATAAGGCTGCAGTCTCATTATATTTAAAAATATATTGTGAAATTTTGTAATAGTTGTTTAAAAAACTTCATTTTGGAATAAAGGTGCCAATAAAAATTTGTCATATAAATAAAGATAGTATTGTATCGTGTTTAAATATAGATATCAGACCACTTATCCTTTAGTAGAATATTCTTTAACTAATTATGAATGCAAACAAATCATAAGAATAGATCATTGTTCAGATCTAGGTAATTGCATATGATTATAGCTAAACACCTTTCCGTAGGTATTAACCCAGTAATGATGTCTAGTATCTATTTGTAATTTTAATTTAACCATAAGGCTGTAGTGTCATTATATATTACAGTAATAATTTATTGTAACAATTTTTGGTAGTTACTCTTGTCTTTTAATAAAAGTTGATCCATTTTACTTGAGGTGCATGATGATAATTTTTGTATGACCCCAGAAACTTGACTCTGTCTCTGATAGAAAGATTTTTAAAATATGTGTAGCACCAATTAGCAGAAATAAAGCCCTGTTAAATTATAACAAAGGCTATTTTAGATTTAAAATAACTTTAACTGTTACCTGACAATACTTGGATGATTAACTTATAATACATATCATTATACTGCAAATTCAGAAATTTTTATGCCCCACCTACGAAAGTAGAGAAGCAGTATGTTTTTCGGTCTGTGCGTCCGTTCGTTTGTTCATTTGTCCATCCGTCCGTTCATCCGACTGTCCAGCTTCAGGTTAAAGTTTTTGGTCAAGGTAGTTTTTGATGAAGTTGAAGTCCAATCAACTTGAAACTTAGTACACATGTTCCCTATGATATGATCTTTCTAATTTTAATGCCAAATTAGAGTTTTGAGCCCAATTTCATGGTCCACTGAACATAGAAAATGATAGTGTGAGTGGGGCATCCGTGTACTATGGACACATTCTTGTTTATGATGTTTTTTATCATTGCAAAAGTTGCATAGGTTTTGCAAAAATATAAACACATTTAAAATTTCATAGTGATTTGTATATCCCTAAATCCCAATAAATTAATCTTGTGTTTATGTTTGTATACCATGTTGTAGATTTATGAAAACATGAAGATATATATGTCCACATAAAAAGAAGATTTAATAAAAATAAATAAATGCAAATGTTGATGAATTTGATGTCATTAGTAGGATGAAGATGTTAATTTTACAGGTTTTCCTCCCAATGTATATAGATTAATTTAATCATTTGACTTAATCTTATTTTCGAAGAGATAAAGACGTTAATAGGATTAGAAATATGAATAGGTAACCAGTTAATTATGGATTATCTTTGTTTGTGAAAATGTGAAGGAGTTTCTGGACTACAATTTCATAGAAAGGCAATAGCTCTGAGATGAGATGTACCCGAGAAACCTCCTCGATTTAGTAAGACCCTAGATAATCTGTTTATTGCTATTTTTCTGAGCATGGCTAATGACGTAGAATTTTGACGTCATTACATTCAAATTCTATTCAACTGAGAAAAACACATCGCAGTCAAGAAGTGCGAGATGGAAAATTATCACACAGAAAGATCAAGGAAAACTTAAGAAAAAAGCGATAATACATTTAGCAAAAATTTATAACCCTGTCCTTTAAATATGAACCTTTTCAGCACGGTAAATAAAAAAATCAACCCTTAATTGCATCATGCTAATTTTTTGTGTAATATCATAAGTAGCTTTTACCCATAGGGTAAATGGCTTTTTAGTCATATTTTTTTGTGTTTTGAAATGTTCTGCTTTGTTTAAAGAAATACTTTGTTTTCCACCTGAATTGTTGTTTTGTAGAATTGCAGCTGGAAATGCATCGTTTGAGTTAAGGCTTCATCTGATCTACTTAGTTAATGATTTGTTACATCACTGGTAAGTACTGATGTTATCAAACAGTTTAACCTGGAAAGTAATATAAAAATAAGAAGATGTGGTATGATTGCCAATGAGTCAACTCTCCACCAGAGACCAAATGATGTGGATGTTAAAAACTAAAGGTCACCATACGACCTTCCACAATGTGCAAAAACAATAACAAACATTTCAATCTGACTTAAGACATACTGTTAGTTCAGAAATTTTGTGATGTTTTTACATTGCTAAAATTTTGTCCAAAGTAGGTACATATATTGTAAAAAAAAAGTAGCATTTTAAATTCTGATAGCATTATTTGTATGCAGTATTTACTGAAATCTTGTTAACAATTTCACATTTTTATCCATTTTTTATAACAATAAATGCGAGTAAAAATTTCAGAATTTTCAGTAATCCTTTTTGAATGACATTATGTAATGGGAACAGAGAAAATATTACCTTTCAATAAATGGTATTACATGTATATGAATAAGAGGATAACGTCAGGTAAGAGTCCAACAGCAATAGTAAAAGGGGACTTTTAAAATGAATACCCAAAGGCAACATTATGTTAACTGTTAACAATAGAAAGCCTTATTACCTTATAGTGAGACCTAATATTGTCAAATTCATTTTGTTGCGCAACAGTGCACAGTTAATGACCAAAGATTTCAAAAGATTACATATGGATTAAGTAAAAAGTGCTAAAAATAACTATCTTTTAACCATGTGATGGGATTTGGGATTAAACTAGTAGTTCTCTGATCTACAACAATATTAACCCTGGTCAGTAGCTGAAAATAAATGTTCTATGTAAAAATATAGGTTATCCATATACCAGTACATGAATGTATAAAGAAGGGTATGGGCAATTCAAAGGTTAAGTACATTTGTACCTGTATAATTTGCATTTTGTACATTTTTCTTTTTATTTAATAAAGCCATATGTAATACAGCTGACTAGGAACAAATGACGAGCTCAATTTCATAATTTTCTTGTTGAACTAGAATTTGAATTAATTTTTTTGATTCAAGGAATTTGTTGAGTAAAATATCAGTATTGTCATCCAGAGTGTTATTAACTTTCCTGCTTCTGTCATTATTGACATGACCAAATTAATATATATATATATATATATATATATATATAAAATAAAGCATGCAAATGGTGTTTTATATAAAAATTCACCATGTTAAAGAGTCTGAAAATTAAACAAAAATGGATTTATCATTTATGCTAAAATCTTTATTTTAGTTAAAATGACATAACTTTACATGATTAATTATGTAATTTGTATCAAAAACAAGCATTAAGCTGCAATAATAACTAAATATGTGTCAGAAACAAATTAATCTACTTCAAGGATTTTTATTTTGGTTAAAATATGAAAATTTATACAGGAGACGAAATTATGATAAATTCAAAACTAGGTTACCAGGACCATTTGTACATGCATGCAGTTATGCAATTGTCAATATTTTAAACTGAGGTTCAAGTTTGCTTTTTGTCTCGCCTTGACGGAGTCAAAAAGCGAGACATAGGTATGCAGTTTCCGGTGTCCGCGACGGCAAGAACGTCAACAATGTATTAGTTTGTGATTAGGTCTAGTTCATGGTGAACCACTAGTGGTAGGTCAATGATATTTGGTATGCAGCTGTATTAGCATTAGCACATCTCATTACAATGGAGATTATTTGGCCCCACCCCTCAGTCAAGGTCTATTGACTTTGAAATGCTTAGTTTACATGTATTAGTTTGTGATTAGGTCAGTTTATGGGGAACCACTAGTGGTAGGTCAATGATATTTGGTATGCAGTTATATTAACATTGGCACATCTCATTACCATGGAGATTATTTGGCCCCACCCCCTCAGTTAAGGTCTATTGACTTTGAATCTTTGCTTAGTTTACATGTATTAGTTTGTGATTAGGTCAGTTTAAGGGGAACTGTTAGTGGTAGGTCAATGATAATTGGTATGCAGTTGTAGAAGCATTAGCACATCTTATTTCCATGGAGAATATTTGGTCCTTACTTCTCAGTCATGGTCTATTGACTTTGAAACTTTTGCTTAGTTTACATGTATTAGTTTCACTTTGTGATTAGGTCAGTTTAAGATGAACCACTAATAAGTGGTTAAGTCATTGATATTCGGTATGCAAATGTATTGGCATTTGCAAGTTTCATTTCCATGGAGATTATATA
The DNA here is from genome assembly GCF_021869535.1 of Mytilus californianus. Lineage (NCBI taxonomy): Eukaryota > Metazoa > Mollusca > Bivalvia > Mytilida > Mytilidae > Mytilus > Mytilus californianus. The sequence goes on from NW_026262581.1 coordinate 6,247,704, forward strand.
ACCCCACCCCCTAATTATGGTTCATTGACTTTGAAACTTTTACATAGTTTACAAGTTAATGTTTGTGTTTAAGTTTGTTTAAAGGGAACGACTTATGAAAAGTCAATGGTATTTGGTTTGCAGTTGTATTAGCATTGGCACATCTTATTTCCATGGAGACTGTTTAGCCCTGTACATTCAGTCATGGTTCATTGACTTTGAATATTTGCATAACTTATATGTTAAAGTATTGTAATTTTAATTTCAACATTTGCATTATCAAAATAACAAATAGGCGAGACATATCTCTGTGTTAACAGTTTATTATATGATGATAGGCATTCAGTTTTAGGCTATTTCAAATCAAAATTTTTGCTTGTTTGTCTTGCTTGTAAGAAAAGTTATGGAGGTTGAGACTTAGATATAACTTTTCCAACAGCAATAACACTTATTAACAATCTTCACCCCATATTTAACATTGGTTACCAACATCTGTATGGAGGATTTATATATTGGAAATTTGTCAGCCAGTAATTATCACTTGACATTGAACTCATTTTCATGCTCTAGTATTGAGTTTAACTTTATTTTAAGTTTTCAGTAATAGGTCTGTTTTTAAGAACAGTATATGTCATATGAATAGCATTTTCATAATTCCAGTGGTCTTGTTAAGAAGTCCTGGTTTAAAGTTACTATACATTTTGGTGTGAGGTGTATATGACCATTTTAACCTCATTTTCATGCTTCAGTAGTCAGTTTTAAGTTTATTTGATTAGGAATGTATCTCTGTAAAACAGGTTTACAATGTTTTTTAGGTTAAGTCATGTTGATTAGGAAATTTTCTTTTGATTTTGACCGCATTTTCAGAATTCATTGACCTTTAAAATAACTAAATTATAAAATCTGGTAAGACATGTTATTGTGTCAACCCTTGTTAAATTTATGGCCCTAATTTTTTTACAAATTGTGCAAAATTTACAAGTAAATTGACATTATTTTATAATTTGTATGTACCTAGAACATTTGTTTCAGACTAGACCATTGTTTTCTACTTCCAGTAGTCTTTCTACCAACTAATTTGTTGAAATCAGTTTTTTTATTTGATTTTTTAGCAAATAGTTGGTGGACATAGATCTTAATATGATTTAGTTTGCCAACAATAAGAACTTCATTTATAAAATGTATTTAAAATTTAAGACAGTATTATAAGAAAAGATTGTAACTTTTACCAAGTTCGCACTATGCAATCTGCTCCAGATCAAATCAGGGATATATATAACCTGAATCATTACCCTGGTTGACACTCTCACACACAACAAAATAGACACATGTGCACAGTTATTGTAAATAGCATCTTTGACAACCAAATGGAAGGCAATATTTTAAATGTCTTTAATAATGAAAATTTGCCACAAGAATCAAAGTTTCAAGAGAAGAAATGGGTCAACAATGTTCAGGAGAATAAGAAATTTTCATGCTATGAACAGCCTTTTGATCCATTATTTGCTTTCAAAACCACACACTGAAAGACAAATCTTGAGCAAAGCCCAGTCATGGAACTGGTAAGACCGCATCATACTTGCTTTCTCCAAGAAAGAATGAATTGATTTTTTTTTCTAGATTTATTATTTAGCCAGGCAACATGTATGGGAATACACTTGTATTCTGTGTGGAAGAGTGAAGCTCCATATGTATCTTGTATGCTCAACATGTATATAAATTTAAAGGTTCTTGTCTCCTAAACACACCATGCAAGACCAAGTTTTGATTTACAACAGATTTTGGTATTTGAACTGTTTTTTCTGATTGTGGCAGAAAAATGTATTAGTCACTATAACATCGTCCACACATCAACTCCTCTTTGCCTTAACACTTAGATTGCTAGGCAACTAACCCAGGTTAGCCCAACATGAACTCCAATGAAGCGCACTTTTAATCCAGTTCGCCTTTTGTTAAGATGTTAGCACTACCAAAATTTAACGCTGATAATTAACAAATTCAAGTCAAACCTGAATTTAATAGACATAATGTGGATGGGGTTTTAATATTTTATGGTGTAGGCAATCTATGTTACAAGCCGATATATATTCCTTATTCTATTTTAATAGCCAAAGAAAGAATGCAGAAGAACTGAAAGAAAATTTAGAGAAAGTTGTAATACCATTATTTTGTAAATCTTTCATTGGTCTAGAAGAAAGCAGGAAGAATAAACTTAATAAGGTAAAATATAAGTGATTTGTTAGATATATCTATAGTTAATAATAGAATGTACTGGATTAACAAGGTAAAATATAAGTGATTTGTTAGATATATCTATAGTTAATAATAGAATATACTGGATTAACAACAATAATACTGCAACAGAACAAGTCATGTTAGCAAAACAATTTAAGTCAGTTAACTGAAAAAATAACCCCAGTATTTAATAAATTTTAATGTTCCCTAATGTTTTGCAATATTCAACAAGAAGGGTTTTTTCCATTTAACACACACACACAGACATGCATAATAAGACAGAAAGGACATATTTCAATGCTGTTGAATTAGAATTATTAAACCGCTGTAGAGAAAAATTTTGTTAATCTTAAAAGAATTCATAAGATAACAGTAGTTTCGTTTATTTACATAGCAGTATAGTAACTAACTGACTTGTAAAAACCTGTTGTTTTATTATTTCCAGCTTTTGAATCTATGGGAAACCAACCACTATTTTAAAGACACAACGATTAAGGTAAGATAACTAATTTGTACTATATTTACCTGTAAGACAGTTACAAGTTTACCTTACATAACAGACCTTATATGGTAGTTCCAGGTACAACGGGAACTCCATAAAACATAATTGTCATTAAACATTTCATAGATAGGTGGTATACATAATTACATAATTTCAAGGCTGTGACAACTTATTAATGCAGAGATGTAAATTTGTTGATTAATTAAAATCAAATTAAAGTCGATCATGGACATAAATTATATATATCGTTTCCTTTACCAAGTAATAATTGTAATTCCTCTGTAGTTTCCTTAAGTGTCAGATGGTTTCTCCTTTTTTTTTTCTTCAGAAAGATGGCTCTTTCCTACCTTTGAATGCTAATGTGCTATTAATTGCATGGTTAATAAAGTTGTTTTGGTGTTTATGTTTCAAAGGGTTAGAGGATATACATGTATCATACATTCTTCAAAATACTAAATTTTCAGTGTAGAGATGAGCTTTATAATTGAAATTCAAACAAAAATTGTTCAAAATGTTATTTCGATATATGCTGAATATCAATTATCATATTATTCCAGTAGTGTTTGACTTTGTATACCTTGTTTATTGCATTAGGATAATAACTTTGTCTGTTAAGGCATAATTTTATATTCCAGAAAATCCCCCGCCAAAACCTGTTATGATAGTACACATAAAATACATATAAAATCGTTGGTGCCAGTACACTTCAAATGTTGTCAGATGTGTTCTTATTAATTGTCGTTAATAATTATGATATCTAGTAGAGGGAAGTACCTGTCCCTAGAGGGCGTATGTCTCTGTAGTTAGTGGACTGACCACAGCTTTGATGTATGTTATGACAATTTTGATGTCGACATTTGACAAGTCTATCTAGTACTGCAATAACTATTACAGCTTTGTCAAGGCCAAGTTGTTTGTGACAGTATGTAATGTTATTAGTATGCACTTCTTGTTTGGTCAATTATGGGGGAGTTAATTTTCACACATTGTTACGACCTTACTTTATGACAGCATGGGAGGAGATTCCTAGTTTAGGTTAATTAGAAACATGTAAAAAGGTTATTAAGAGGGCATAATAATTAGATAAAAGTCCAGGCAAGACCTGATATATGAATTCATTATTGTTCATTACCTGTAAATAAAAATATCAACATTTGAATATTTACGAGATATTTCATGTGCTCATTTCAGCTGATGCATATGTTGTTGCTTTTGTTTGATTTGATAGTGGCTGTCTGGTATATAGGTCTTGCCAGAGTGTGTGTAAAATAAAAAAAAAAATATTTGAGTTGGGGAGGTATATTGTAGTAAATGGTACAGTTTCTCTCTATATATTTACCTATTTTTTGTGAAAGAAAGGTAGCAAGCACCCTGTGCACAAACCCCAACCCATTGGTTTTAGGCCAGATTGCTTAAGAGCAAGTGTGCTTTGTTGACCTATTCATGACAAGGCAGATTTTACTTTTATCAACTTTTATTTGTCCAATAATGAGACCCAATATAATGCAGTTTGATCTGATATCACTACTTATGATAGCAGCTTATAGATTATTTTATGTTTAATTCAAAGGGTAATTTTTCTGTTTTACAAACCATATTAGGTTTAGCATATATAGAACTTATATATTTAATTTCATGCCTACCATCTGTTACTGACATAATGGAAGTTTGTCTTTTTTATTCAGTTCAGAAATTAATGCATGAAATTGTTCTATTTGCTTTGTGGATTGGTTGTTAGAAATGTATTCCAGTCTGTCATTTGTCATATGACCTTGACCTTATTTTCAAACTCCTGTGATCAGGTTAAGTTCCCAGAATAAGGTCTGTTTGTCATTTTCAATCCATGACTGGTTTTTTCTTGGTTGGACCTCATTTTGATGGTCCAGTGGTAAAGATTTTAGAATGATATCTGTCCTTCAGTAACATGCACAATAGCTCAACAATATTTAGTATGCTGATATTTTGTTTCATGTATTTGCTAGTCTGACATATGTCATATGACCTGTGGTCGGATTTTGTTTTCAGAATTATGTCTGTTTCTTAGTTACAAAATGTATTATGCAAGATAGCTGGACAATATTTGGTATGTGGATTCATTAAAGGAATATGTATCTGTCTGACATATGTCATATGGCACTGACCTTATTTCACACTCTAATGGGTTGGGTTTAAATTTCAAGATACTGTTCGTCAGTACATGTTTATGACAGGTCAAAAACATTTTTGTATGAAAATAAGGAGACGTGACATGATTGCCATGGAGACAACTATTCACCAAAGACCAAAGGACAAAGATTAAAAAAAACTAAATTTACTGTGCAAAACTGACATGTCATGTGACCTTGACCCCATTTCAAGCTCCAGATATTAGGGTTAAGTTTAGTTCTTGGATTATCTAACAAAGTATACATGATGGTTAACAATATTTGTATATCAATTCATTACAAGGAGCACAAATACATCTGACAAATTTCATTTGACCTTGACCTCAACTTCAGAGATTTTTTTCAAATGACTCAAAAGTTGAAGCAGGAAAGACATTTTTAGTGTTTCAACTCCTCATAATGTGACATTTATACCATTGCATGTTTTGAACAAATACACATTTTGCAGATTAACATAGTTAATAATAAAAGTACATTTTTCCTTTGCAATTGAACCATATGAAATTTTTCTGGTGAAAAGTTATATAATATATTGATAAGTTATTAATTTGAAATGATAGATCATGAATACTTTTGACGGAAATAGCAGTATCTTAATCCATCAAGTAATAAGCCTAAGGATAAGTTGTTTTAAATATGCATATTTAAGTAAATTTGGAAATTTGTGTGTGCATGTATTAATGTGAATTATCAGAAGTGACTACACGGCACAGTTATTTTTATCACTCACAAATGAAGTTATGTTCATGATGAATTGAAATTTGGTAAATTTTTTTAAAAACTTTTTTGATTCCAGCATCACTCATGAGTCTTTTGTAGATGAAACGTGTGTTTAGCAAACAGATTTTTAGCCTGGTATCTCTTTTGCAAAATTATTTGCACTGTCTAACGTTTTTGGTACATGTTATTCCAGTTATCCTATTCATGTATTATTATTGAAATAGCTTGTTGTCAAATCATAACATCTTAGAGAAATAAGTTCCAACTGCATTAAGATAAGAATATAGCAGCAGGATAAGATGATGATAAAAGACCCTAGTGAAATTATAAAGACTATCTGAAAGTTATGTTTAACAGTTATCTCAATGTTATGTGTTATGACAGAAACAGTTGTATCTTAGAAGGTTCATTAGTTTTGAATTTTGTTGATAATAACATTATTGTACCGGTATACAAAGGAAACTTCTAAAAGAAGTCTGTTGGATGAACATGAACAATTATCAATAATCATAAATTTGTACTTGAAATATGCAGTTTACGATTTGAAAAATCAAAGCATGCATCTGATGTCCTATAAATATTTCTAGAACATTTCAATTAAGACATTGAACTTTCTTCATTTGTAATTAACCCAGTCTTATCCTCAACATGAATTTTGCCGTTGCCAATCTATACTTTCCTAAACAATTTTCAGAATTTTTCAGTTGATGTCAATTGATATTAAAATGTGACCTGTTTCCTTTTGTATGTCTCATGTTTTACAAAGCCTTAAGGTTATAAGAATTCAATCAGTTGTAACCTGTGTAGTTTGATAAGAACTTATTCATCGTTTGTTAACACAGACCATGGAAGTATTATATTGACAGGAACTCCAACGAAAAATTAGCACATTCCCATCCCACTGAATTCTTTAAGAAAATAAAAGGTTCCGACTCAGTTTGTCAAGTACGTGATAACTCCTTTGTGGGGTATCTGTGATGCTGCCTTCGCCTGTTCTTATAACTGAAGCTGGTCTTATCACGTGATTTGGTATCGATTGTCTTATCTACCTACCAATGTAAGTAAACACAGATACTCCCGTGGTTATTTGTGAATCGCCACATGAATAACAACACCTGTTTCTGTTCAATAAATGAAGAACAAAGCTGAAAAGATCGAAAAAATCGGTCCATATTTAACAGAATGACATAAGAAAATTAACTGCATTGGGAAAGAGGGCAAGCTTATTTTTAGTTTTGTTGAGTATGTTTTAATCATTGGAACTTGGAAATCGGGAAATATCCGATTAGGAATATTACATGATTCTGAAGTAGAGTGTTTGCAAAAAATAATGTGATGCGCGTGTACTGTGCCGGATGGTACCGGATAACTCAAATTTTAAGTTAAAGATTGTAAACTTTTATCGAGTGTAACACAAATATTTATGGTTTTCTCTATCGTAAGATATCGTAAAATGTTATTAACTTATCAAATATGTTTTAAAGACTAAAAGAGGTTAATAATTACACGCATGTGATGACCTCTACATAGCAATATCAGGTTACGAGACATGCAGATGAATTGTAACACCTATTATAATAATTCCAAAGTTGTAAACAACCTTAAACATTCAACCTAGTCCGAGATTACTCTGACGTCTGACAGATTTATTTTTACGGATGGCTTTAAATATTTCTGGATGCATTTAAAGAACGATCACCATGATGGGCCCTAAGCAGTTTATTTTTTTTTATCGTGGAAACCAAATTAGAATTTATTTATGTGTTTAAAAGCTTAACAGTTCTGAAACATCTTACATCGTATGAAAGGCAATTTATGATTTTGTTTCTTGTTTAATTGCATGAAATATTTGCAATTGGACTTTCAGTAAACAATAAATCAAAATATTTGATATTTTTTCGGATCAAAGCTCTTTAACCCCATCCCCCCGGCCAACTTTTGGATTAAATTTTTTTTGGAAATTCTTTCATTAAACACTTCAGTAAAATATTTGTCAAAGTTAGCCGTAAAACGCGATAATAATTACTGATAAAAACTTTTCCGTTTACTTTACATGAGAATTTTATGATTTTCAAGCATAACATGTATATAACAGTTATGCGTGTTTAGCCAATGGCCCTCTCATGAATAAAAATGTTACTATTTTAAAATTGATTGTAACTTAAACTGAAATGTTTATGGCTTGTGAGTATTTTTACTCTTCAGTTTTTTTTGTTTGTTTTTTCAATCGGTGAAAACAGTCGCGGGGATTTCGTTTCTTTTCTTTTTATTTGTTATTAAGCAGCAAAACCCGTAAAAACTGACATTTTTTTTGTCATTCACATGGTCGGTAAATGTCATTTCCTTGACAATTAAGTACACATCCGGTAATTTCGGTATGTTCCGTAATTACGATCATTCACGAGGTTCCAAAAATTTGATCGGAACTCATGCATCCATAAGACATGTCGAGTTAATTAACAGATACTTAAGGATTTTGCGGCATTGCACTATAAACGTTTGAAGTCCGCTTGTTGGAGTTCCTGTCAATATAATACTTCCATGCACAGACCATGGAAGTATAAGAGTTTTTTGTTAAACATCAGCTTTGTTAAACTAAGGGCTTAAAATCAGTATATCCCAGCTAAGCACATAGCATTTTGGAGTAGAAGTAAAGACAGGTGGCTTAAAGATGGAATTTAATGTTTCTAGGTATGGTTACATGTATGCCTACAGACTGTTACCCTGTAAGCGAGAATGTTGATGTTGATGGTCTAGTACAATGCAGGTGTAATCATGTGACATATCCTGCATGTAATATTTGCTGCTGAATGACATGCAGTCACCAATCTATCAATCATTGCAAACATGGAGACATGAGAAAATAATTAATGTTCATAAATGTTTCATATTCACAATTTTGTTTGAAATCATTGCATAAATTTATTGTTGGAAAATAGACATAATAATTTTATTAAAATGGTATCAAAAAACTTCAGTCAAAATCATTATCCATGGAGAAATAACATGATAAAAAATTGCTATTAATTTACTTTTTTTGTAATTAAGAGCAAGGTGAGTGTTTGCCCACTTTAAAAAATATATTCATTTAATATGTCTGATCGTGACAGCTATGAATATGTTTCTGTTATATTTATGACTATTTGACAAATCACAATTTGACAGAAATCACAAACAAAAGCATAAAACATTGTTCATGTTTTTATTGCTTAAGTAACAAATATCTAATTCAGAAGTTTTTAAAATATTCAGATGGCTTTACAAAATGTATTGAAGCATTGTTTGTAAAATTTAATTTCATTTGTGTTTTGGACAGGGTGAGAGGATGCTTATATTTATTGAAAACCTGTTCTGAATGTGTTCATACAGGTGAAGGGGAATGATTTAGTGGAAACCCTGTCCTTCAGTGAGCTTTATTTCCACTGTGTAATTATCAAAATGTATACCTGGTTCTTCAACAACAGAGGGTCCTTATAATCTGAATTTTTACAGACTCTATGAATTTAGTTTTGAGTTATTTTACAGATTATCACACTAATATGTTCTAACCATAAAGGGAGGACACAGTATCAATCAACCAACCATTTACTGTCAATAATTTTAGATCTTATTACTGTATAAGTTTCGCTCTGTGCTTGAATGAAATATTATGGTCAAGGATTTCGTTAATGGGAACAATTACTGACATAGCAGCTTACTTTTACCATGAAAATTTAATATGAAACAGAAAATGATATATTTTTAGATTCAGTATTGATGAAGTTCAGACATAAAGTAGTCTCCCATATAGAGTTGTCTCATTGGCAATCATACCACATCTTATTTTTACAGAAAAGTACCTTGGCTGTTTTACCTACAAAAGTCAAGGTTAAGTTGTTTGTTCCCTTGCTTTGATGTATTGACATTATTTCACACCTAGACAGTACATACAAACAAGCTATAATTAGTGTTTCTGTCATTGGTTTTAGTTGTTTGTCCATCTGACCATGAAATTACAAATACTTTCTTCAATGTCTTTCCAATGTCAAAATATTTGAACAATTTCCTTTCTAGTTCATTTGTTTATTTTAAAAAGATTTATAACTTTTCTTGAATTTTGAAGACAGAGATGAAATTTTCATAGTAAACATTTCATACAGCTGAATACAGACCACTTAAGTGTATAGGACACCATGATTTCTACCAGCAGGATGATAAGTACTTCGATCTTGCTTAACGTAACTACAAGCATTCTTTGATACAGCATAATTTTGTTTATTATTGTTTTGTTTGTACTTGTGATTAAGTTTTCTGTCAGACAGTTATTTTAGAGTTCATTCAGTACTTTTTTATAGTATGTTCTTTTATGTATCTTTTGTTAATCCAATGATTGAGATTAAGATTGGGAGGGTTGAGATTTAAAAAAAAAAACTAGTCTAATTTAGTGCCTGTCACAAGTCAGGAACCATATCAGTATTTTTGCTAGTGTCACATCAATTTTTTTGTTATTTGAAGATTTATGTATTGATTGCAGATCTGTGATGATTTCTGTTTAAATTATTCACAACTTTTTTAATACTTGACCTATTGTATATGCACTATTTTTTGGGGGGATTAAAGACTGTATATTGACCTCTAGAAGATATTTGATTCTTTGTGTCATTGGGTTGCTGTCTCATTAACATATTCTCCACATCTCCTTGAATTCATATTTCAAGAATTTTTGCTGTTTTTTTGAATTTTAATATTGAGTCAGTGAAAAGGAGAAAGAGTAAGAAAGAACGGTTTCAATAAATTTGTTCTACATTTATAGACAATAATAATTAACAAAATGTTTAAAGTGTTGTAAAATTTTAGGGTTGTAAAATAATAAGTCCTGTTAAAAGAACAATTGGTATGATAAATTCAGGAAGGTGATTTATCAAGTAGGATGTATTCTTTTCCATCTGTTCTTTCTTATTACCTGAACAATTATTTGATTGTTATTAAGCAGTGGATCAGACTTATACTACCAGTGCACTAGAACATACCTTATGCTCATAGTTAAAGGCTGTAAGGTGACCTATAGTTGCTTGCATCTACGTCATTTGGTCTCTGTTGGATAGCTTTCTCATTGACAATTATACCACATCTTATTTTTATACATTTTTACTTGTTAGACAGTATCTGGTGTAAACTTTCATGAAAACTACTACTGGAAGTGTTTAACGACCTTGACTGGCTGTTCAGCCCTCGCACGGTCGGCTCGGTGCCCGAAAATGGTATTGTTTTGTCATTTCATATGTTCTTGGCTCACCTGGAACAAAGGACCTATTGAGCTATTTTAGTCATCACATTTTTTATCTATCTGTTCATTCACTTGTTTTTTTAACTTTTCATGTTTTAATTTTCTATGAAACTACTAAATTTAACCAAACATGTGGGATTAATGTGTAGAAATTGTAGTATGGCAAAGATGTAGGTTTATGAACTGCAAAAAACATTGACAAATGTTCTCATTTATGTACGAGAATTTATATTTTTGTAGTCTTCCATGAAACTGCCCTGCTAGTCTGTACCAACATTTGTAGAATGTTTTGTTTTTATGTTTCAATGTAAAATGTAAAATAAATCCTAATTATAGATGATTACAAGAAAAAAAACATTACAAAGTCTTATTTGTCAATTTAAAAAAAAATAATCTCCAAATGTTTTTACAACTGGAAAGGAAAGATTTTGCATTTGTTTTGTTTACATTTTGCAGTGGAAATGCATACAAATTATCAAAAAGAGAAGGTTAATGAGGTTTAGACACAAACAGTCTATTTTTTTTAGGATTTGATAACATTTGATAACATCACTCTTACACTAAGCACTATAGAAATTGTATGAGTTTGTATTGTTGCAAAATACCCAGTTGTTTCTTCTATCATCCTTATCAAATTTGTCATACTTTGATCAAGACATAAACATATAATACTGGTACATCTAAGGTTAGAATGGGAGACCTATCAAAAACAAAGATTCATGATGTTTGGAATATTGTATAGCCTTAGGTTGTAGTTAGTAAAGCACTATGAAATGATTTCACGTCTATTTTTATCTAGCTGTCAGTGTTTTTGTGTGTGGATATAGTGTGGCTCCCCAATCTCAAACATTGTGATTTCTAACAGTGGAAAAAGGCTTGAATGTGCACAAGTAACATTGTGAAATCCATTCTTAATTCTTCGAGGCAGGAACTATATAAATTTATTGACATTATGCCTTAAGAATGATTGACTTGCAATAATATATGGAATACAAGTAGTCAGCCTATATTGATGATGAGATATACATATGGATGATTATTGATTCATCACCTGCATACATTTATTTTTAATTGACTGTAATTATATACATGTGTGTTCATGTTATATTATTATCTGGTATTAAAACATGAAAAGTTGATACCTGACTAAAATCAGAATGGTATATGAATCGTGTAGTAAAAATTAAATCCTGATACTAAATACAAACACATGTAAAAACATGTTATTGGTTTTGTACTGAATCTTTATAAACCTAATCTATGCTTAACCTGAAATATTTCAAACATGTTTTATGTATACATAATGTGACTACCTTATTGGCTATGACATGTTTGATGCTTCCAAACGTTTTGTTCTATTTGTCTGCAGAACCATCTTGCACTGAAAGATATTAAGACTGATCTGGTCAGAAAGAACAAGTAGAAATGAAAACAATAAAGTTATTGTTTTAGGAAGAAAAATTGATAAATACCTCTGCATGCAAAATTTGGAGCTTCCAGGAGAATCCTGAGGTATCCTTCATCTATTTATGGACTGGATAATCTTCTACCATGTGCACAACTCGTTTGTATCATTGTCCTTATGCTATAAACTGATGGTTACAGATTCTTTTCAGAAACTACTGAATCAAACATAACCAAACAGTAGGGTTTCAATTTACATGGTCCTTATCAAACTTTTAATTAATGGAAATAACGGGTCCTGATAGACATTTCAGAAATCTTATGCTTTTCAGAAATCACTGAATTAGTTGAATTAATATGACATAAGGAATTCTCATATGGTCCTCTATGAAACATTTGGTTTTATTTATGATCTTAAATCCAAGATGACTGTCTCAGTAGAGCATAGTTTACCAATAAAAAACTCAAAGAAAAACAGCTTCAACTAGGAAACTATTCAGATAGGATTAATATAATGCATGGAATACAATATTATGACTCAACATTTGGATTCTTTTGTATTGGTGCCAATCTGAAATCCAAGAACACTTTACTTTGATACATAGTTAACTTGGGACCCCTGAGAACTACATTTTTACATGGAAGCCTATGAGAACTTTATGGTAACATGGGATCCTATGAGAACTACATGTGAATTCGAACATGGGATCCTATGAGAACTACATGTTAACATGGGATCCTTTGAGAGTTACGAAGTATAGTTAACATGGAATCCTATGAGAACTACAAAACATAGTTAACATGGGATGCTATGAGAACTACCTGTTAACATGGGATACTATGAGAACTACCTGTTAACTTGGGATCCTATGAGAACTACCTGTTAAGATGGGACCGTATGAGAATTGCCTGTTAACATGGGATCCAATGAGAACTACCTGTTAACATGGGATCCTATGAGAATTGCATGTTAAGCTGCAGTTTAACATGAAGTTTCTTATGAAATGGATGAATGATGAAATCATGGTCTTTAGAATTTATGATTTTAAAATCAAAGATGGCTGCTTTCACTGAATGCTGTAAATTCAGAAATTATTGCTTGCATTTATTATTGCGATTTTTTGAGATTAGATAAAAATGAGAAATTTCTTATTGTGATTTCAGAAAAAACTGCTAACAGATGTATGTATTAGCTATCAAAATGCAATTTCTTATTACTGTGTTTATTCTCATTAATAAAAACCACGCAATAATTTCTGAATTTACAGTATACCTTTGAAAAGAACATTTTTAAATGCTGTTATATTCCCATGTATCAAGCAATTCAGGCTCCCTGGAGTTTTTAATTAACTATGACAACTGTAAATTCAGAAATTATTGCGTGCATTTATTATTGCGATTTTTGAAGAATTGACAAAAATGTGAGATTAATTATTGCGATTCCATGAAAACAGCATACAGATAAATGTATCAGATATCAGAAGTGAGTTCTTAGTATTGTGATAAACACCCAGTCGCATTATTCCCATTAATAAAAACCTCGCATTAATTTGTGTTTGTTGTGGACATGTTTGTTGGTTGATGCATTCTTCCTTATTTAAACCCCCCCTCTGCAAACAAAGTTTTTGGGGTATGCAGGAGTCTGTCTGTCTGGTTTAATGTAGTTAACCATGAAATCATGGTCACAACAAAAGATTATGATGTGATCTTTTAAAATTAGATACTAAATTAGGGTTTGACACTGATTTCATGGTTCACTGAACATGAAAATCTGATAATGTGAGCATGACATGGTGTCTAAAGACAAATAGTCTTGTTGGTATTTTTTTTTTTTAGATAGAGCAGAATTTCAGTAACTGTCAATATTGTGACATGCCATTACCAGGCATTATAGTCATCAGTTGCAGCTTACATGTATATAAGAAATCTATGTCTGCTAATGTTATCAAATTCTTCATTCCCTGTTGTGAGGAATACTAATATTGATGGATAGCTGTCTCATTGGCAATCAGACAACATCTCCTTGTTGTTATATTTATAGGTTTAACAAATCATGATCAGTAAAAATCATTTATAATTTTATTATAATTTTACATAGATCAATTTCACATAATTGATATTTTAATGTCATATTTCCTGAAAGCAATCAATAAACTACACATCAATATTTCTGACATTTCAAGGCTGTTTTAACCCATTTCATGATGTTTTTACATGAAAGGTGGTTACCATTTAACATTTTTATAAACCAATATAGAATATTTATAAAACCTCAAACCAACCTCCATGCACTAAATTTTAGATCTGTTATTTGGACATGATCTCTAAATGCTGATTATTTATAAAAGAATCTATGTTGTCAATACATTTTATTCATGATATGTTAGTGATTTATCAGAAAAGGTATTGAATGGATATAAACTGGTCTATAGTTTGCTCCCCTTTCAAAACCAAATATAGAAGGCAGATTTCTGCTATAGATTTATCATCCTTGGGTGTACTGTGAGTGGCCACTATTTCACAAAGCAAACAGTTTCAAGATTTTATACATGTATTTAAACTAATATTCAAGTGTAGGAAAATATGTATCTAACAATGACTTGTGACTGATCCATATAGGTTGTCTGAGTTTTCACATTCATTGTTGTTGCTGATATTCAATTCTTTGTCTCAACCATTCAATGTTTAAAATGATTTATAGAATAACTAATCGAAGAATTCAAATAGAGAAAAATATTCAACGAGTGACCGAACAACACATTAATTCACGAATGCGCGTAGCTTGAATATTTTTCGATATTGAAATTCTTTGATTAGTTATTCTTTTTATTACATTGGCAAATGGCTTTTTTTAATGAAATTAATGTAGAAAATGTAAGGAACTATATCTTTTTTCTACGCATTCACAATTTGTTTTGATCCGACGTTATCGACGTCTTGACAACGCCTATTGTTGCATGACGTCAGAGAGTGAAATAACCACGTTTATTTCACATGTGAAATTATCGGTTTTTATTTGACTGGGAAATCAATGTAATTCAATGCTACCAATGTAATAATTGATTATGATCTAAACAAGTCTTATGAAGAAAGTCAGTGAATCATCTTGTTAAAACTAAGATAAGACATATTCCTTGGTGAGAAATCTGTTTGAGCTAAAATGCATATTTTTGTGCTACAACTCATTTGCGTCAATAATACATTTATGTAGCTAGTTTTTGTCTCGCCTGCGACTTTCGTCGCAGAAAAAGTGAGACATAGGGATTGCTTTTAGTTAGTTTGATAGGAACTACTTGTGATAGATCATTGATTTAATATAAAGTTGCATTACTGTCAGTACATATCAGTTTGTCGACTATTTTGAGGCCCTGCCCCCTATGTAATGGTCCTGTGTCTTTGAATTAATAAGCAATTTTCAATGTTAAGTTTTCTGCTGAAGTTAGTTTGATAGGAACTACTTGTGATAAATCATTGATATTTAATATGAAGTTGCATTACTATCAGTAATATCAGTTTGACGACTATTTTGAGGCCCTGCCCCCTATGTAATGGTCCTGTGTCTTTGAATTAATAAGCAGTTTTCAATGTTAAGTTTTCTGCTTAAGTTAGTTTGATAGGATCTACTTGTGTTAGATTAATGATATTGTGTATGAAGTTGCATCAGTACATATCAGTTTGAAGACTATTTTGAGACCCTGGCCCCTAGGACATGGTCTAGTGACTTTGAATTAATAAGCAATTTTCAATGTTAAGTTTTCTGCTTGAGTTAGTTTAATAGGATCTACTTGTGATAGATCAATGATATTGATATTTTGTATGAAGTTGCATTACTATCAGTACATATCTTTTTGATAACTATTTTGAGGCCCTGACCCCTAGGTCATGGTCCAGGGACTTTGAATTAATTAGCAATTTTCAATGTTAAGTTTTCTGCTTAAGTCAGTTTGATAAGAACTACTTGTGACAGATCAATGATATTTTGTATAAAGTTGCATGACTATCAGTACATCTCAGTTTGTTGACCATTTCTATGCCCTGCCCACAAGATCATGGTCCAGCAAATTTGAATTAATAAGCAATGTTGCTGTCCATCAGATTGTCTTTTTCTGAATTTCATGCGGACAGGCAAGACATATCTCTGTGTCAACAGTTTATTATTAAAATATTTGGTATCATTTACGACTAAAATGAAGCTTAAAATCACGATGTACAATGCAACTTTAAAGATCATTAACTTAAATGAAGCTGTCGTCTAGATTTTTTTTCATCAAAACTCCAACATAGTACCATTTATCACATAAATTATTGTAATTAAAGTTCCACAATTCACTAATGACTGATAGGTATATGTAATAGCAAATGGTAGCAAATGAATTATGTAGTCTAGCACAATTTTTACCTTTGAAAAATTTATTTGGTGCAAATGATATATCCTAAAAATAGCAATTGGTGCAAAATGACTGCAGGTGATTCTTTAATCTCCCTGTAATTCTAATATTTGTTTACATGCTTCAAAAGATTATACCAAATTTGATAGTTTATGTAATATTCAGTCTACCATTCATTGTTGAATTTCAACCTAAAGATTAAAACTATTTTGAAAGTAAATGGATTAGTTAGTGCTAAAATATGGAGTTACAGTAAGTTGATTATTTAAAATAATTATATGTGGAAGAGGAAAGAATAGTATCAAATTTCCAAAAGTACTTTAATTTTCTTGTTGCTGAAGTGTCTTATCAACAGTTACCATATCTACTGTCAAAGGGGACAAGGAACTTTTAATACTAAAATATCAAAAATCCTTCATGCCTTGCATTAGTATGCTTAGACTGTTGGAAAGGCATCAAATGCAGGTTATTGTCCTGTCAAGAGAAGACAACAAACTCAGTAAACTCATAAATATGTATATTGTTTTCCTTGTTACATACAGAAATTGATCATAAATAATATTGCTTTTTCCATAAACAAAATATTGTATTTGCCTCATTTGTTATATAATATTCATAAGTATAAATGTATTGATAATATGAAGTGGTAAAATTTTTACTAGTAACTTTATTGAATGTTTTATATTAATATTGTTGAAATTGGTAATTTAGAGGAATGTTTGAAATGAATAAAGGCCATTTTATTGAAAATCAAAGATTTTGCCTGTTTTCTAATGTATTGAAACCAATTAAGGGATAGCAGTTGGACTGCATATATTCTGTAAATATATAAAATTACAAGCAGGTTTATACCAATACATACAATGTCTTTATTTTCCTTATTATAGGCCACATGACACATATATATATATAATCAAGGATCAAATACAGACCATTATACAATATAATTATGATTTATTAAAACATATATACCACACAGTTATAGTTTAATAATGGCAGTTATGTGGTTTTTTCCTTACTAATAAAGAGCTAAGGGGGAAAATCATGCCATTTCAGCATATTAAGAAATTTCATTTAGCAAAAAATAGCAGATTGAATTTCCAATATACAACCATAGTTAATCAGATTAAAATGTTTCACTTTTTTTGCTTTGTATTGAAAGGTGAACAATTGTACCAGAAAATTGAAAATGATGTTGAATAACTATTTGAAATGAAAATGTTGTTAAATTCAGACTTTTTGAAGCAATTCATCAATGTAGGTATAATTGTGTTAAGTTACATTGTACTTGCTGCTTGAAAAAAGAATGTCAAAAGTTTGTAAGAGCTGGTAGAAAATGCCTTTTGAAAGAGGGTGTTTACAGATAAAATTGAAGAAGTTTTGAATAATTTTGTTTGAAGGCAAAATCTTCCCTGTATAAATTTTCTAAGGATTCCTAAGATCTGTCAAAAGGAAATGCCAATGAGAGATATAACAAAATCATGCAGAATTCCTTAAATTATCAAGTTGAAACTACCCTATTGATATCGATTCCAAATGACCAGACTTTTTAATAAAAAGAAAGAACAAAATAAAACCAGAGTAACTTCTAAATAGTATTAACAGTTATCCCTCAGGCAAAGTTGACCTTAGATAAATTTGGCTATTTTTATGCCCCTGCTGTAGCGGAATGGGCATTCAGTTTTACCCTTGTCCGTCTGTCCGTCCGTACGTCCCAAAATTGGTTTCCCTTCTCTAACTTTAGTTTGCCTCAACCAAATGTTATGAATCTTATACACAATGCTTATTACCACAAAACACAGATCAAGTTTGAATTTGGGTAGCGTCACTTTTACTGTTCTAGAGTTATGCCCCTTTACAAATGGAAAAATTGCTGATTTTTTTTTGTTTCTGTTCTCTTACTTAAGTTTGCCTCAACCAAATGTTATGAATATTATATACAATGCTTATTACCACAAAACACAGATCAAGTTTGAATTTGGGTAGCGTCACTTTTTCCGTTCTAGAGTTATGCCCCTTTACAAATGGAAAAATTGCTGAATTTTTCATTTCTGTTCTCTTACTTAAGTTTGCCTCAACCAAATGTTATGAAACTTATACACAATGCTTATTACGACAAAACTCAGATCAAGAACAAATTTGGGTAGCGTCACTTATACGGTTCTTTATGTCCTATTTGGTCATATATCTCTTCAACTGTTTAGGTTGTTATACATTCATGGCTTTCAAATATTTGGCTTTGAGCGTTCCTGGTGAAGGTAAATCTAGAAAAGTGCTTCGGACGCATGAAATTTATAACGTGTTGTTTTCATTTTTTATGGTGATAAATGGACTGAAAGATACAAAGGAAGTAGGAATATTTTGCTTTTCCTTGTTTGTCGGTTTATATAATATATTCATCTGTATATAGTGAAAATGAATATAATGTTCTGTAAAAACTGTGATTCAAATTGATAATCAAAGACAAGTCCTATTTAAAGAATGGAAGAGTAGGTCTAGTCAAGAAGATAAGACAGTCTTATAAAGTTGTGGAATTTGATGACGAGAGACACAGTTTGATCTATCATTGTCTTGTAAGGTTATTTTCATTATTTCTAAATTCAATAAGATAAGAATCCAGAGACACGTGACAGAAATTGGGTTTTCCCCGACAGGACATAGAAGTGACCTCTAGTGTTTCCTGATTTCATAGATACTGAATTTCAAAGACATCATTGACCGACATAGACTTGCCTTCTCATTCCTGTTAAAACTGTAAATTTCAGAATTTTATTGACCAATCAAGTTTTGCCCTATCTCTCAATAGTTAATAAACATTGACATATGTTGAAATCACATCTTAACTTTGTTTTTCAAAATATCATACGACTTTAAGGATCAATAAATACTATGTGTAACTATGATCAGCTGTTGTTTGCCAGCTTGACATTACTTACCTGAAAGCAGGTGTAATATACAGTCATCAGTTGACTGGAAAAAATACAAATTTCATATATAAGATTTTTAGAAAGGGAATGTTTTGATCATGTTCAAAGTTTGCATGGTATTGTTTGTGCTTGTACACCTCTTGAAGCATCGAAAATTTATGGAACCATATACCATAGTCAGTTTTGTCTTCCTGTCACAACGGTTTTTAGAAAATTTTGCTTTATGACTTTGCAACTATTTTCTATCTATTACTGTTCCCGAATAATGCTCCTTAAATTATCTTAAAACGTGGATGGTTTTTATCTCTCTTGCAACAAAAGTCGCAGAATGCGACACACAGGGATTGCAATCTGGTGGTGTATAACTATATTTGTTATATGGGTTCCTTGAAAGGTCTGTCAGGAAGGGTTCACCAGACCTCAACCTCATTTTATGGATCAGTGATTAAGGTTAAAGATATATGGTCAAGTCCGTATCTCAGATCCTATATTTAGTGTATGGAATGATAGAAAGGTGTACATGTCCAACTGGCAGGTTTCATCTGACCTTGACCTAAGTATCATGGTTGATTGGACAATGTTTAGTTTTTGTGGTTTTGTCTATTTCACAGATACTGTAAGCAATAGGGCCACTATATTTTGTGTATGGAACGATTGTAAGGTGTATAGCACTGACTGGCAAGCTTCATCTGACCTTGACCTCATTTTCATGGTTCATTGGAAAATGTTTTGTTTTTGTGGTTTGGTCTATTTCTCACATACTATAAGCAATAGGTCAAGTAAATTTGGTTATGGAATAATTGTAAGGTGTACATGTCTGTCTGGCAGGTTTAATATGACCTTTACCTCATTTTCATGGTTCATTGGTTAATAGTTTTTGTGGTTATGTCAGTATATCAGTTACTATAAACAATAGGTCAATTATATTTGGTGTATGGAATGTTTGTAAGGTGTACATGTCTGTCTGGAAGGGTTTATATTACCTTGACCTCATGGTTCAATGGTCAATGTTAAGATTTTGTGGTTTGATTTGTTTCTCAGGTACTATAAGCAATAGGACCACTATATTTGGTGTATGGAATGATTATAAGAAGTACATGTCTGTCTGGCATGGTTAATCTGACCGTTACTTCATTTTCATGGATCATTGATAATGTTAAATTTTAGTTGATACTTGTAGTTAAACTTTCTTATTACAGACTTTCAACATGAATTTATAATAAGAAAATGATTTAATATTTGGTCTGCAGCTTTATAATGTTGAGTTGTAGCGAGTAAGCAATTTGTACATCTGACGTGTAGCCGCTTCCTGTTTGCTGATAGTTTGAAATACCGGTACTCATTTTACAAGGAAAATTTTTGTAAAAATTTTCTTGGCATCTGAGTGAGAGAAAGGGATTGATCAGTTATGTTCCAGGATGCAGGTCCAGACCTGGTATTGGTCTTGTTATATTAAAACTTGATTTTCAGTATTGTTGCATTTTCCATTTAAGAGTTTTGCTAGTTGTAACTAGGAGAAGTATTTCATGAAGCACCTTTTAACTCTACACAAAAAAGATTTGAAGGCCTTATAATTCACATTGTAAGGTTATAAAATCAAAATGTAATTGATTTAGAGGTATTTTTTATATGAATATCTTTATTCATACTGATCAGCATTTTAATATTTTGATTGAAACTGTGAAAATTACAATAGTCTTATTCATGCCTTTTGATAAATAAACAAAAGACCTCTTTAGATCTTATAATTATGTAATGTTTATACCGGATTTTTCATTCAACATATACACGATTAGTGGAATTCATGTACAGCTAGCTAGTGTTCTACCAAGACTTTTCAAGTAGCATCATTACAAAGGGGAATTTGAAAAAAAAATCTTATTGCCCCCCACTGCAATACAGTGTAGGGGACATAGAAATACTGGGCACCTGTTTGTGCTTAATATAAAAAATAAGAAGATTTGAGGCTATTGCCAACAAGACAACTCTCCATTAAAGACTAAATGACGATCTCTGGATTGCCACAATGCACCACTAGCTGTTAATGGTGTCATCCTGTTGAACTGAATTGTATCAGAAAAGCGTGTACTGTTACCAATTCGTTAAAATACAATTCATAATAACAGAATTATTGCTGTCAAAACATAAATATTCTTTTTGTGGACCAACTCCCATTTGTACAAGACTTCTTGACAGGTGTACCATGTGATGACTAGCTCAATGTTTTATAGGTTGTAATTCATTAAACAGTTTTGTCATTAATTAAATTCTGTACGTAAGTAATACAATGTGCATAATTAACGAATATCTATTTACCAGTTCATTAACAGGTAAATAAGTGTCCTAAAATAAGGTCTGTTTCAAACAACGGAATCAATGCAGGGATCTGATAGTGGCAGTTTCAGTTGTAGTAGACTTGATAGCTAAAGTACAAGTCACTCAAAGAGAAAAACATTTTCAAAGATGGGAAGAAATATAAGGAATAGATGAGCTTTCATTATGTCTGAAAAATTTCAGTACAGATGGACCAAGTTTCTGGAATTAGACGTTCTAGAGGACAACCTAAATAAAATTGATAAGAAAGAAAATTGTGTAAAGACAAGAGATATGTCATGACCAAAAGCCTGATACCTTATTCAATGGCATTGTGGGCTTTGTTGATTACAAATAACATTTTGAGAAGCATTGAATGCATTTGTTTTTCATGAAGACGTCACATGTCATCTTTGTGATATTTATATGTTACTGTTTCTCCTTCTGATTTATATGTTTTGATGTAAATCTGATTATTTTTGTGAAGAGATGCTCGTTATAAGAATGTACACATTATTCAACAGTACATTGATCTGTATTGCTGGGTGTGACACACTGCGTCATGCAATTGGCACACTAACAGAATGTCCCAGCTAACTTTGACTGAACTGTTACGTCTGTAAATACTTGGGGTATATATATAATATAGAGTGTAAGTAGGGGGAGGAAACTCTGTTTATTATTATATTTCTGTTAAACAGGAACATAGTAAGCAACTACTATTTATGCTTTCATTATGGTGTAATTATGGAAAATTATTCAGCCATCTAGCTGTAGGTGACAATCTTGCTCATATCAGTGTTATCATCTCATTTACTGCAGATAATTTTCTAAACTACAGATGTGCATGTATTAACAAGCCAGAAATCTTGAAAGTCAGCTATCTATCAAACTTTTAATGGTCTTTAATTAACTTTAATTTGTGTAAAGTAAAATTTGTAGGCTTCATTTTAAATAAAACACTTTATTGATCTTAAATCATTAACATAGTGTTTAATCTACATGTTATACAGATGCATTGCATGTAGAACTATGCAGTCTGAATTTGACTTTTCACTTAAAATATCTGTTTAAAAATATTGCACAAGCTTTGTAGCTGAAAGAAAAAAATATTGTAAGTTAGCAGTGGGCCAATGAAATTTTTCTCTCCTTTTTGAATTGAAAATATTTTTTATTCTACTAATTCTATAAAAAAAATACCCTAGTTAATCTGACACTATCCAACTAACAGTTTCATTTATCTGCAGTTTTGCAATATTTTGTTGCTAAAATGTGTCATTTGTATGTAAATAAGGAAGTACATCTTATTGGTTCATTCCATTTCTACCCTGAAGATTTCAACCACGTCAGTATTCTACCTATAATTATACACCCTAAAGAGGAAGTATAACTACTGTTGTATGATTAATATGTATTGAAAGATGTTATGAAAACATGAGAGACATAATAAGACTGTTTGAATTCTCTTACTGGTACAGAGAATAAAAAATATATTTAAAACATATTTGTTTTTTGTTTTTTTATTTTCTACAAAGATTGATTATGAGTAAACAAAAGTTCCAGTTTATATTCTGTGGAAGTGTAAAACGATTATTAAAACTAAATAAAACCACTGCATTGTAATCCATCAAACTTGGAACATTGTGACGATAGTATGAACTTGGTACATCACTCCCCTATTTTACTTCTAGAAAATATTTTTCCTTATTGTTTTAAAAATTTGATTGAAAACAATGACTTTTAAAATATGTTAAAATTCAGAAACTTTTTACATGAATAGGATCATTACCAGTAATTTTCACGCACAAAATGACATTTAGTTCCATTTTTTAACCTTTTTCTTTATATGTCATCATGATTGTCTTTCAGTGATTCAACTGTTATTATAGATGATGAATCCTAATGAAATCATTACAGAGTTTCTTGGCACAAATCAATTGGAATTATTTTTTCTTGCCATGTACACACCCTATTACTTGCTATTGGTACCGGAGATACAAAAGGATCTATGCTCTTAAAAACAACTGTTGTCGCTAAGGATAACAGCTCATATTTTTATGCGTTTCAGATTCCAATTGCAATAGTGTGCAGCAGATTTGAACTGAGTTACCTTTTGTATTTGTGGTACCGATAGCATTTGTATAAAGGTCATTGGCTCGTGTTCCATGGTTATTTCAGGCCCTAGATAGGTAAAATAAAAATGTGCGGTTTTCGTAATCCATCAAGCCATTACATCCTTATGGTTGTATGATCATTGCCTAGTGCGCTTCAATATTATCACATTTCTAGAAAAAATTGTTATTTTATACACAATAGAAATGTTGCTCCTAAATGATGACTTCTTATTAATAACTATTGTGTACTGTTTTAGCTGTTGAAATTTAGGGCCTGATTATTACATTAGAAGTCTATTGATATAGTAAAATTTAATTAAAACATTTTTTAAGTGTAAACTAAGGCGTGGCATTATATATAAAATTTATTAAATATCAAGTATTAATTATTGATGAAGAAACAATGCCATGATTCTATCTAATTACAATTATTGTTTTGGTTTTGTTTTTAAAATATGTCAGGAACTTCTCTAGCCTAAATATGTACATTTCTTTTCATTCATGAAATATTCATTAGAATTATCAAGCAATATTGACTCATGAATTGTGATATATGTACCAGTATGTAGATGCATAAATATTATATCGCATCATAATTGTCAGACAAGATGGCTCTTATTATTGAAAACATGAGTAAAAGTTCTTCAGGTTTATATCAAATGACCGATTTAATCACAATATTTAACAAGGTACAAAAGTGCTAAAATGGGTGCATTCAAAAATTCAAAATAAAATCATACTTGAGATTTCAATAAAGTTTTATAATCAAAAGGGAATAGCTAACATGACTAAGTTCTATAAAACAAACAGTCTTCCGCAAACACAACCATTGCCAAAAACATTTACTACTCATAGTGGATAATACCCCTGAAGACTAACAGTCTGCTTCAGGTATCATTATTGTCAAAACATTGCCTTCTCAGAGTGGATAATACTCTTGGAGAACAACAGTCTGCTTCAGGTATCATTTTTGTCAAAACATTGCCTACTCAGAGTGGATAATACCCTTGAAGAATAACAGTCTGCTTCAGGTATCATTATTGTCAAAACATTGCCTTCTCAGAGTGGAATATACCCTTGAAGAATAACAGTCTGCTTCAGGTATCATTATTGTCAAAACATTGCCTTCTCAGAGTGGATAATACCCTTGAAGAATAACAGTCTGCTTCAGGTATCATTATTGTCAAAACATTGCCTACTCAGAGTGGATAATACCCCTGAAGACTAACAGTCTGCTTCAGGTATCATTATTGTCAAAACATTGCCTTCTCAGAGTGGATAATACCCTTGGAGAATAACAGTCTGCTTCAGGTATCATTATTGTCAAAACATTGCCTACTCAGAGTGGATAATACCCTTGGAGAATAACAGTCTGCTTCAGGTATCATTATTGTCAAAACATTGCCTACTCAGAATGGATAATACCCTTGGAGAATAACAGTCTGCTTCAGGTATCATTATTGTCAAAACATTGCCTTCTCAGAGTGGATAATACCCTTGGAGAATAACAGTCTGCTTCAGGTATCATTATTGTCAAAACATTGCCTACTCAGAGTGGAATATACCCTTGGAGAACAACAGTCTGCTTCAGGTATCATTTTTATCAAAACATTGCCTTCTCAGAGTGGATAATACCCTTGGAGAATAACAGTCTGCTTCAGGTATCATTATTGTCAAAACATTGCCTTCTCAGAGTGGATAATACCCTTGAAGAATAACAGTCTGCTTCAGGTATCATTATTGTCAAAACATTGCCTACTCAGAGTGGATAATACCCTTGGAGAACAACAGTCTGCTTCAGGTATCATTTTTGTCAAAACATTGCCTTCTCAGAGTGGATAATACCCTTGGAGAATAACAGTCTGCTTCAGGTATCATTATTGTCAAAACATTGCCTACTCAGAGTGGATAATACCCTTGGAGAATAACAGTCTGCTTCAGGTATCATTATTGTCAAAACATTGCCTACTCAGAGTGGATAATACCCTTGGAGAACAACAGTCTGCTTCAGGTATCATTTTTGTCAAAACATTGCCTACTCAGAGTGGATAATACACTTGGAGAATAACAGTCTGCTTCAGGTATCATTATTGTCAAAACATTGCCTACTCAGAGTGGATAATACCCTTGGAGAATAACAGTCTGCTTCAGGTATCATTATTGTCAAAACATTGCCTTCTCAGAGTGGATAATACCCTTGGAGAACAACAGTCTGCTTCAGGTATCATTTTTGTCAAAACATTGCCTTCTCAGAGTGGATAATACCCTTGGAGAATAACAGTCTGCTTCAGGTATCATTATTGTCAAAACATTGCCTTCTCAGAGTGGATAATACCCTTGGAGAATAACAGTCTGCTTCAGGTATCATTATTGTCAAAACATTGCCTACTCAGAGTGGATAATACCCTTGGAGAACAACAGTCTGCTTCAGGTATCATTTTTGTCAAAACATTGCCTTCTCAGAGTGGATAATACCCTTGGAGAATAACAGTCTGCTTCAGGTATCATTATTGTCAAAACATTGCCTACTCAGAGTGGATAATACCCTTGGAGAATAACAGTCTGCTTCAGGTATCATTATTGTCAAAACATTGCCTACTCAGAGTGGATAATACCCTTGGAGAACAACAGTCTGCTTCAGGTATCATTTTTGTCAAAACATTGCCTACTCAGAGTGGATAATACCCTTGGAGAATAACAGTCTGCTTCAGGTATCATTATTGTCAAAACATTGCCTTCTCAGAGTGGATAATACCCTTGGAGAATAACAGTCTGCTTCAGGTATCATTATTGTCAAAACATTGCCTACTCAGAGTGGATAATACCCTTGGAGAACAACAGTCTGCTTCAGGTATCATTTTTGTCAAAACATTGCCTACTCAGAGTGGATAATACCCTTGGAGAATAACAGTCTGCTTCAATAATCATTTTTGTCAAAACATTGCCTACTCAGAGTGGATAATACCCTTGAAGAATAACAGTCTGCTTCAGGTATCATTATTGTCAAAACATTGCCTTCTCAGAGTGGATAATACCCTTGGAGAATAACAGTCTGCTTCAATAATCATTTTTGTCAAAACATTGCCTACTCAGAGTGGATAATACCCTTGAAGACTAACAGTCTGCTTCAGGTATCATTATTGTCAAAACATTGCCTACTCAGAGTGGATAATACCCTTGGAGAATAACAGTCTGCTTCAGGTATCATTATTGTCAAAACATTGCCTACTCAGAGTGGATAATAGATACCCTTGGAGAATAACAGTCTGCTTCAATAATCATTATTGTCAAAACATTGCCTTCTCAGAGTGGATAATACCCTTGAAGAATAACAGTCTGCTTCAGGTATCATTATTGTCAAAACATTGCCTTCTCAGAGTGGATAATACCCTTGGAGAACAACAGTCTGCTTCAGGTATCATTATTGTCAAAACATTGCCTACTCAGAGTGGATAATACCCTTGGAGAATAACAGTCTGCTTCAGGTATCATTTTTGTCAAAACATTGCCTTCTCAGAGTGGATAATACCCTTGGAGAATAACAGTCTGCTTCAGGTATCATTATTGTCAAAACATTGCCTTCTCAGAGTGGAATATACCCTTGGAGAACAACAGTCTGCTTCAGGTATCATTATTGTCAAAACAGTGCCTACTCAGAGTGGATAATACCCTTGGAGAATAACAGTCTGCTTCAGGTATCATTATTGTCAAAACATTGCCTACTCAGAGTGGATAATACCCTTGAAGAATAACAGTCTGCTTCAGGTATCATTATTGTCAAAACATTGCCTTCTCAGAGTGGAATATACCCTTGGAGAACAACAGTCTGCTTCAGGTATCATTATTGTCAAAACAGTGCCTACTCAGAGTGGATAATACCCTTGGAGAATAACAGTCTGCTTCAGGTATCATTATTGTCAAAACATTGCCTACTCAGAGTGGATAATACCCTTGAAGAATAACAGTCTGCTTCAGGTATCATTATTGTCAAAACATTGCCTACTCAGAGTGGATAATACCTTTGGAGAATAACAGTCTGCTTCAGGTATCATTATTGTCAAAACATTGCCTACTCAAAGTGGATAATACCCTTGGAGACTAACAGTCTGCTTCAGGTATCATTATTGTCAAAACATTGCCTACTGAGAGTGGATAATACTCTTGGAGAATAACAGTCTGCTTCAGGTATCATTATTGTCAAAACATTGCCTACTCAGAGTGGATAATAGATACCCTTGGAGAATAACAGTCTGCTTCAATAATCATTATTGTCAAAACATGGCCTACTCAGAGTGGATAATACCCTTGGAGAACAACAGTCTGCTTCAGGTATCATTTTTGTCAAAACATTGCCTTCTTAGAGTGGATAATACCCTTGAAGAATAACAGTCTGCTTCAATAATCATTATTGTCAAAACATTGCCTTCTCAGAGTGGATAATACCCTTGGAGAATAACAGTCTGCTTCAGGTATCATTATTGTCAAAACATTGCTTACTCAAAGTGGATAATACCCTTGAAGACTAACAGTCTGCTTCAGGTATCATTATTGTCAAAACATTGCCTACTCAAAGTGGATAATACCCTTGGAGAATAACAGTCTGCTTCAGGTATCATTATTGTCAAAACATTGCCTACTCAGAGTGGATAATAGATACCCTTGGAGAATAACAGTCTGCTTCAATAATCATTATTGTCAAAACATTGCCTTCTCAGAGTGGATAATACCCTTGAAGAATAACAGTCTGCTTCAGGTATCATTATTGTCAAAACATTGCCTTCTCAGAGTGGATAATACCCTTGAAGACTAACAGTCTGCTTCAGGTATCATTATTGTCAAAACATTGCCTTCTCAGAGTGGATAATACCCTTGGAGAATAACAGTCTGCTTCAGGTATCATTATTGTCAAAACATTGCCTACTCAGAGTGGATAATACCCTTGAAGAATAACAGTCTGCTTCAGGTATCATTATTGTCAAAACATTGCCTTCTCAGAGTGGATAATACCCTTGGAGAATAACAGTCTGCTTCAGGTATCATTATTGTCAAAACATTGCCTTCTCAGAGTGGATAATACCCTTGAAGACTAACAGTCTGCTTCAGGTATCATTATTGTCAAAACATTGCCTTCTCAGAGTGGATAATACCCTTGAAGACTAATAGTCTGCTTCAGGTATCATTATTGTCAAACATTGCCTACTCAGAGTGGATAATACCCTTGGAGACTAATAGTCTGCTTCAGGTATCATTATTGTCAAAACATTGCCTACTCAGAGTGGTTAATACCCTTGAAGACTAACAGTCTGCTTCAGGTATCATTATTGTCAAAACATTGCCTACTCAAAGTGGATAATACCCTTGGAGACTAAAGGTCTGCTTCAGGTATCATTATTGTCAAAACATTGCCTTCTCAGAGTGGATAATACCCTTGGAGAATAACAGTCTGCTTCAGGTATCATTATTGTCAAAACATTGCCTACTCAAAGTGGATAATAGATACCCTTGGAGAATAACAGTCTGCTTCAGGTATCATTATTGTCAAAACATTGCCTACTCAGAGTGGATAATACCCTTGAAGAATAACAGTCAGTCAGGGCTTCAATCCATTAGCATGGGTTTTCATATTATGAAGAGATCATAGAAGATCAAATGACACATCATAATAGATTTTTACGTGTATTTGCTTATATTTGAAGTAAAAGACTTCTTGCATGAAGTTTATATGTTTTCTGCTCAGTTAATAGACAATTGCTAAAGGAATTAGATATTTTGAATCCAAAGAAATCTAGTCCTTTTAAAATTTATAATTTTATTGTAATATTAGATTGACTTCTTAAACCACATATATTCATCCTAATGTGATCAATGTAATATAGTCACATGAAATGGACTAATTTGTTTTTCTCTAGACTTACACAGTCACATGATAAAAGTGGACTAATTTGTTT
Source organism: Mytilus californianus (assembly GCF_021869535.1). Lineage (NCBI taxonomy): Eukaryota > Metazoa > Mollusca > Bivalvia > Mytilida > Mytilidae > Mytilus > Mytilus californianus. Next base: position 6,277,665 of record NW_026262581.1, read on the forward strand.
TCCACGTAACCTTTTTTTCTGAGAAATCTTTCATGTGATGCTTCGTCAGCAGAGAAAGATAGGTTTAGTACACCTCTGTCATTTTGTCCTGGGCGATGGGTTACAAGATGAAAAGTGATGTTTTTGTTAACTTGTCTTCTTTGACGATTAACAAGAACATGCCTTTCGGCAATCCTTGTAGTATATTATGTGATTTGTTTATACGTTTAGCAAGGACATTTTGGATGATGTCAAATGGAACATTTCTACGTACACATAATAAACAAGTTACAAGAAAATAATTACACAGGGCTATGGGCTCTACATCATTAAAGTATGGGAAACACCCACTTTATACTGTTATTACAAGACAACAACTATGCCAAAGATACCAGGACATTGTTAATAGATCACATGTATTACGTAAATGATCAGTTGTTGATTGAAATTCCATTTGGTTTGATGTAATGTTTTCTTGTGAAGGGAAACACAGAACATGAACTGTTAAGCTGTCAACATTATTGCAATATGTATTTGAAATTTTAATGACTTGTTTTTGAAGGGAAATGTTTTGAGAATAGATTATTACAATATTGCACCTTTTATTAACACCCATCAAAAGACCTCCAACTGGGCTATTTGCCCTTGAAATTTATGGCTGGTTTTTAAGCCATGGACATATTCCTACATATTCTTGACCTCAACAGCTTAACAGTTTTAGAAAATATGACTAACAAATACCTCAGTCACAGATATTTGTCAAAGCATGAGATATGACTGATACAACACCGGCTTGGGAGGGGGGATGACAAGTAGGGCAATCTATGTTTTTGCCCTCCCATTTTTTGGCCACAAAAATATATTGTGATGATAATGAAAATCCTACACATTTTTTTTTTTTTTTTTTTTTTTGCATTCTCACTTTCAGAAATTTGCCCCCTTATCAGTCCACTCCTGAGCATGCCACTGAATAACATGTATGTAACATTAGTTATAAGCATGTTATAATGAAATAATATCAGATAAGAACACATCACTTTAAGGTAGATCATAGGTATATATTTCTTGAGATAGAATTTTCTTATCTTTTGCCAAAAGGAAGATTTTACTATGCTTTTTTTTAAAATATGATAAAAAGTATGGGTCACCGTGCTATTTTCCAAGCTATGAGTCGTTGAAAATTGCATAAATTTGTTTAGATTGTTCAAGAAAAAACATATTTGTGTGCATAAAAAAAAATCTATGAGATAGAATTTTGAAATAAATTGTGAGAAGATAGGTTTTATAATATGTTTTAAGAAAATAAAAAGAAAAAATGGTGTCACCGAACTTGTTTTCTTGCTACAAGTAAAAATTAAAAATTTTCCTATCAGTCCAGTATATATTTTTTACTAAAAGAGTTATCTTCCCTGAAATGGCTTATTTGAAAAAAGTGATTCTAAAAACACAAAATTTGATATTTGTTTAAATATTTTGAGTTATACAATAAATCACCAATTTTTATTTACATAAATAAACAGTCTAACCAATAAATTGTAAATCTGTCTCCAAATTTGCAGATTTAGGCAAATAACTAGACCGATTTTGTACTGGGATTGTACAATCCAAGATGGCGGTATACCATGAATCTACCTTAAGTCCTCAAGAACATCACAGTATAATTTGGTAGTTAAACTACTAACCACAGTTCAAAACCACAAACATGTAAACAACAGTAAATATTATACTACTACAACAACAAGAAAACAACAGTATGAAATAGTAATTTGAACTCATATTGGTTCAAGAAAATATCAAAACTAACAATTATTTGCCATAAAAAGACATCAATATTGCTATGATATAGCCATCATATGCTTACACAAGCTATTACACAAAGCCTTGAACATTTAGAGACAGTGAAGCTACAATCTAACCAAAAAACATTTTATTTTTGTGTTGTGGAAATTTATGGTCGTAAATATACCTGATGAAGGTTATTCCAGATAGTTTTTCATAACTTAGAAATATTTCAATATCAATATTAGATAAAACTTAACTAAGAATTTGACCTTGATTTTTGCTACTGAGCAAAGATACTAACCTAATGTACAGGAAAGGACCACTTTAACTTGATTTAGTCATTATTAATTTTTTCTAGTGTGAATGAGTGCTGGAAAATTAAGTATTGGTCTGTCTGTAACTGAGTAAAAACAGATCAGTTTCATGTATGATTAAGTTTAATCAGTCAAAAAACTGACACATGTAGTTCTGTATGCCAATGCTTGTACATTGCATTTGTATGTCATATAAGCAAGCATTTGGTATAAACGGTATGTGCAGGTTTTCATCAGGACAATGATATGCTGCACATCTACAAATATGATCAAAGTATTACATTCTGTTGACAATCAACATAATTTTCAACTGTATACAAGGAATTTCATGTAAACTTTGTACTTTTGAAAAAAGTTTGATAGGGTTGTGTAGGACAGACATGGGTTTTGAGGAATTGCCATTGGGTAGAAATTAGTGTAACTGTTACATTACAAAATTGATCCAAATGCTTAAACATTCAATTACATTATTGAATTAAACTTGAATTCAAGATGAAACAATCAAGAAGCTGATTGTCTATATCGAAGTTAACTGGCAGTGGGTAGCCCATGGTTTTTGGGTGGGATTTGTGTTGCTGTAGTGTTTCGTGGAATATCTAAATTGTTTTGTCTTTGCTATTAGTTTCTCTTTTGGTCACATTGTTTTCTGTTTGAACTTATAGTTTTTTATTGACTCCTAAATATCTTCTCTTCTCTTTTTTTTTATATATGATATACATACTATTTCAAATCCCTTGACATGAGTTTCCAACACAGACAATTCTAAACCATAGATTATAGGTGGTAGATCTATGCCAACAAGTATTGACATCACTGACTCCCTGAAGGTGAGAGATTGCAACAGAACTGACAGTATGAACTTGTTGCAAAAGAGAGTTATATAATTACACTACTGACAGTATGAATTTACTATTAGAAGTTGGTAGATTGCTAAAGTACAGACCTAAAGGAATTACTCCATGAAAGTTTTGGCTTTCAACAGGACTGACATGAATATATATTCACTGCAAGAAAATGGCAACACTGCTTACAGTGTAATATTTTTGTTCAAAGGTTGTTGATTGAAAAACTACTGACATAAATAAGATTGGAATGAATTCACTCTCAAAGGCTTCTGGGAAGCTTAACAAAAAATTAAACCATCCATACAAATAACGGTAGCTCTTTATAACTATACTGGATTGAAGGTTATACTGAAATGTTCATGACATGGGATTGTGAGTCTAGACAATATAAAAACATCACTACAAATAAGCAGGGAGGAAAATATAGCTTGCAGCTTAAAACTAAGTTCATTTTTATTTAACTACTGGTATATCACAAAAATTGTAGGATTAATTGTTTCGTTTATTAAAGTTGACTCACAAAGGCAGTCTGTCATGAACTACCTATAGAATTGTCTTATTATTTGCTGTTAATTGCATTCCATGTAACTGTTATTAGTATGGTTTGAAATTAAATTTTTTATACATAAATGCAATAAGGAAATATTGATATGTCACTAAAATATGTATGCAAATAAACATAAAATCATTGAGCTATGAGATCACTATCCTTGAACAAATTGTACTGATTTTATATAATATGATAATGACTGTTTGTAAATATTACAGGGATTATGTGCCTCTTGGTTCAATGGAAAGACACATTAAAGCCTTCAAAATCATTATAGAACAGTTGTGACCTTGGACCCCAATCATACTTTGACATATTAGTTACTGGGCTCATTCTTTATAGACTATAGCCTGCATGATCTTTTGCATCTGTAAAGATTTGCCTGCAGAAATCAGTTTTAAATTTATCCTAAAATAACATGTTTAAATTGGCAATCCATGAACAGTAGAAGGAGATATTCTCAAAAAATTAAAAAGCCAAGGCAGAGTAGTTTTTAACAAGATTATAAATGATTTAGCTCAAGAGAAAAAGAAAATGGTCATAATCCAACTTTGTTATAGAAGTAATGATAATGGTTATTGATTTTAGTATCATCTAATGGAACTAAAAGTTGTAAATTATTGCTGAATTTGTTGACAAAGTAGTTCTGCAAATAACTCATAACCTTGACCAGAAGGTTGATTTGTTTATAACTTGTAAACTGCTTGTGGTATTATCTGATAAATGCTATTAAAATGAAAGCTATGTTTACCAATTGTTTTGAATGATTAATTAAAATTTTTGAAAAAAAGTTGTTTTGCAAATTATTAGGTGGTAAATTGAAATAAAAAAAAAAAGCTCAGTTGTAGATGGAATTGATCTGATCAGTTGCAAGAAAATTTTTAACATATGATTGATTGATTGATTGATTGTTGGTTTCTTAATGTCTAGTTGAAAATATTTCGTGCATGTTCAAGACGAGAACAAATTAGCAAAACATACAATAGGTAGGTCCTGTAATATTGGTCAACCAATATGATAAAGTGTGGAAAATTAATATTGCCTCTGGAAAATGAGGCTTAATTGGATAGGTACAGAAATTCAGCCTTGCAAAAAGTCACCTACTGACCTCTTAAAGATTTATTGCAAAATTATTAACGTGCAGAGAGCATTCTCTCTCAGCAATTAGGCATTGGATTTGATGTCCCAATTCTGACTGGACATGGCTGCAAATTTATACAGCCCGCACATTCAAATGGACTTCCCACAGAAACACCACTTTGGCAAGGGTTTTACTGAACAAGATGGGAAGAAGACCAAGAGTGACCATGTGACCATATATCTTCCCCAGTCACCCTTGGGGTGTAATTATAATGACCCCTGATGAATCAGAGAGAGAGAGAGCAACCTATCAAACATAAACTACTGGGTAGCTATTTCCTAATGCTAGGAGAGTTGGAGGCTATTTTATCAAACCTGCTTACCAAATGATTTCTCCGTGGCTATGATTAGTTAATTGTTCTTAAAGTCTGAACTGCTTTAAAACAATGCTCTGTTACTGCTAATTTATTGAAAAGCTATTTAACTGGTATAAGGCGAGTCCTGGTAGTTCAGGATTTATTACTGTTCACGAATAAAGAGAAATATACACATTTTGCATGCCAAAACTAAATCGTGAAAGTAAATCATCTTATCATGTCAATAATTCAATTACTAGTAATTATAGAAACTTTTGTTCACAAACCACATCCATGCAAATTTAACATAAAACTCTAATCTATTACAATTTTAATGTAGGCTGAAGAAACTAAACATGATTTTGATCTGTTTAAAAATTATGGTATGCATATAGAATAAGTAGGTGGTTTCCCTAATACCACCAAAGTGGCTGATCGAAATGCAGAAAAATATTGCCTACATATGTGACTAAAATCAATATATTATTTGAGTTTAACTACTGGAATATTGACGTGATTTCTGATAAGGTCATGCTTTGTACCTGTCTTATTTTGCATGTCTATACCTATATTGAAGAAGAAAGACGTCAATACTCTATTGTTTTGGAACACCCAATACTGTTGATCTAATTGGTTTAAAAATATACTGTCTTTGTGTAAATAGCTTTGTTTAAACAGCTAATAATCATTTAAAGTTCATGGGTAGACTAAGAAAACTTGTTATCTGGTGATTTTTGTTGATAAGTAACATTTTGAATTACCCCTATCTGATCATAGAGTCATTGAACATAAGGCCACCTACATGTATGAATATACACAAGGATTAATAGGTACATGTCTTTTATTGAACATGGAAAACTAATCAACTTTTGTTTGATTTCAGCTGACTAAGCTTTATCTTACTTGACAGATCAGAACTTGATGTCTTTTTACAGGTCTGAGGCCCAGAATGATGGCTATCTATGCACACTCTGTTTGGATGATAGTTCTGTTTAATATTTATTGATGCATTCTGTTTTTGATGGTGGTGCATTAGTTACACTTGATACCCTTTTGTTGTTTTTAAAATGATGGATTTAAGATAACGGTACATTTTTCATTCAAACAAGTAACTGTATTCAAATATGGTAAAGGCCTTTTTGCAACAAACTGTGACTGAATGAAAAATGTACCGTTATCTTAAATCCATCATTTTAAAAACATGCAAAAAGTTGGAAATACATGACAAGAGTTTCTTCTTAGCTGCCATGAAATTATAATTCTGGGTAGAAAATGTCCTAAACAAGTAAAAACGAAAAGTGTCATAAAAGGAAAAAATGCTACCAGTTCATGAAACAAAAGCATTACTTAACCCCTTCACCCCAATCCCGCTTGTAGTCGTGATGGCGACCACCATTCTTTGATGGCCTGTATGACCCTCCATACTTTTTTAGAACTGCCCCAGCTCAACTGTCTTTACATAAACATTTCTCAGATGTGTGTTTATGAAAATATGGCACTTTTAAAGGCCTTTTTAGAGTTCAAAATCGGAAAAACATGAAAAGTAGCCAAAATCAGGTGGGGTAGGAGTCTTTTAATGGCCACTACATTAATGGTATGGGCTGTAGGATCAACTATTATCATAAATACATGCATAGGTGGTACAGGAACACAAGGAGGTATAATATGGCCTAAAGAAATCTGGTCTGTAAAATCTAGGTCACCGTTTTGTCAGAAATCGGTAAAAACCCACATTTAGGCATACTTGGATTGCCAATGATAATTACCCAGCAAGATTCTCAAGTCACATTTTCTTCCAGTCAGTATGGATGGACTGCTGTAACTACAAGGTAATAATTAAATGACAAAGAAACACCGTTCAGTCAATGTTCACCTCTCAAGGTCGTATTAAAATCGAAAAATAGACTGAAAATGACAATTTTTCAGTAGGGGTGGGTTCAAAGTTTGAACTTCAAACCCTCCAGAAAATATACCATCTCCCACACCACCCCCAACCATGACATCCGCCCCCAAATTTCAATACATAGTTTAAAAGATCAGCATCAGTTACAGCCTCAAGAGTCTACTAATTTGCATATAATTTGCATAACTTTGCAAATTTTCGAAAATGCCTGATTTTCCAGAAATCTCTAATGGGGTCGAATGAGTTAAAGATTCATCTGAGCTAAACCTGAGATGCATGTTTTGCTCATTTCATAAGATATTTACCAGATATATTTGTTAAAATGCTGTATGACTCAGTTGCTTCATTGTTTCTCCAAATTTTGATATGCAATCATATACCAAAGCTGATTTGATTATACCCTTGTACTTTTATTTTGTTTATCTTTATAGCAGGTTACCTCTTTTTTACATGTGAATGGTAGATATTCGGATTATTCCCCTTCAAGGAACACTTTTCAGCTTTGATCTAGTTTTAAGACAAAAGGGTGATATTTATGTGTAAATCAAAATAAAACATTTTTAGTATGTTTAGTTGGATGTACATTTCTGGATTTAGCTGACAAAGTACTGCTCAGAGCCAAAATTTTGGAAAGCCACATTTTGGAGCTGACTGTAACCAAATGAGGCATAGCCATAAGGAATAGTCACACCACATAAAATTGTTTTTGTCAATAAACTAAATCAGTGAGTTGAAATTGTTAGTTATAAATCATTATCAGTACATATATATTCAACCATTGAATACTAATGGGATGTAATTAATACCCTCAAGAACTTAGACCATCAGTATGCAGTAGTATTAACCCATGGGGTACTGTAGTCATGTTAGCATTAACAAAGTCAAATATACTTAATTTGCTGTGTGCCATGCATAATTTGGATCTACTGTTCATAGGGGATTTTTTTTTTAATCAGAATGTGTATTGAAATAAGGTAAAACTGATAAGATATCCATATAGTAGTACACATGATTGACAATGTGAACAGATGATATTGTATTTTGATGACAAAATATGTAGGCTGATATGTAGCATGAACATTATCTTAAAAGTTAATGAGTACATATGTACATTGATTAACAAAGGAAAACAAAGTACAATGGATTAATCAATAATTTACAGTTGAGAACTTGTATGACATAAGATAAGATATTTTTCTAAATCTTTGCATGTTTTTTTAACACCACAATTTTTAATATATCCGATATCAAATGAAAAGGGATTCTTCTTGATATAATCCTGTAAATACTGCTATTAAGCACTGTAAACATCCTCAATCAAATATATAAGTACAAGCTGTATTTAGAAAGACAATATAAATATACAATCCGATTAACCTTCTTTATAGTATATACACTGAGCACCAATGAAACAAAGAGGAAATAAATATCAATAGGTTTATATTAACTTTTAATTGCTGTGAAGTGGGATTTGTTGAAGATGTTTGTTATTGTTTTATAAAACAAAAGGAAAACTTTTTTGGTTATTTTTTGGTTTTGCATTGTTGGGTTATTTTCAATATACTGTAAATTTAGAAATTATTGTAAGGTTTTTATTGATGCGAATAACGCGACTGGGTTTAAGTATCGCAATAATGAGAATACGCATTCTCATATCTGATACATATATTTGTATACAAATTTTTCTGAAATCGAAATAATTAATCTCGCATTTTTGTCCATTCTTGAAAAATCACATTAATAAATGTGCACAATAATTTTTGAATTTACAGTATTTTGTTTATTTTAAATGATACATGTACTGAGTTAACCTCCCTTCTGAATCTTTGTGTGATTAAGTTCTTACAATAACGTTTTAAAGTTTTGAACTTGTGTTGTTTTCTTGTTCAGTCAGGTAAGGACCTATTTATATGGGTAAGTCAGTCAGCAGTCACCATGTATGAGCAGGTAGAATATCACCATATTAGCTGATTTTTAAATGTCAATGATTCAGACCAAGCTTTAAACCAAATATTTTTGTTTATGATTTTAAACGTGAGGTTTGCTGGCTTAATATCAAAGACTTTAGGCTGACGAATAAAGGAATCAACGTTATAAAAGAATTATCATGATTTAGCTATTTTTGTTAAATTACTTCATAGTAAGTGCCCCTAAAATTGATTAGTACAGATTTTATTTTAAAAAGGATTCAAATTGATTAAAAAAAAAAAAACAAGTTGATTTGCCTGTCAGCCATTTGATGAAACAAATCACACCATATCCAGATGTTACAATATACTGATTCATATCAAACCATCGTTAATTTATATCAGATATGCGCAGTCATAAAATGGTGATCATTTGAAAATAGATTGTCGGCCAGTTATCAATAACAGTTAGTCCTCAGGATCTGATCAAAATGTACTATTTAAAACATAGTGGTCAGACTTGTGGTCACTGTTTGGAAAAAGTCCTTAGGATCTGATTTGATCAAGTTTTCAGTTAAAAATAGAATAAGTGTTCCACCTATAAAGGACTCATTTATATTTTCTTTCTAGATTTGAAACATTAGGCATATTGTTTTCATTTTATCTATTAAATCCTGCAATTGGTTTTCTCTTTTGAATTGCTTCACATATTGTCTTGTCGGCACCTATTAAAGCTTATTATACAACATGGACTTTGCTCATTATTGAAGGCTGTACAGTGACCTATAGTTGTTTACCTCCTTGTCCTTTGGTCTTTGGTGGATAGCTGTCTCATTGACAATCATGTAACAGCCACTATGTTCCGTCAATTACTTTGTTCTGGCGGAACTTTTCAGCTAGTTATTTCGTTGCGATGGAACTTTCCAACTAGTTGTTTCATTCCATTGGAACTTTTCAACTAGTCACTTTGTTCCGGTGGAACTTTTAAACCAGGGGAAGAACAAAGTAACTAGTTAATAAGTTCCTCCGGAACTTTTCGGCTAGTTAGTTCTTTCCGCCCGGAACTTTCCAAAGTCGGAACAAAAGAGCATTTACAATCATACCACATCTCTATATTTTTTTAAAGAAACATGTTAGCCATGTTTGATTTTAATTTATAATGAAACCTTCATAGAATGGTTTTTAGGGACAGATGATATTGTCAGTCAAAAACATTTTATAGTTAGAAGGAAACAAGACCACTTCAACTCAATACCTAAATCTATTATAATATAACTTTACAGGTCTGGTACTTTAAGGATGTATTTTAAGGTTCTTATTAGCACCTTCTTTTTAAAGGTTAACTCTAGTCATTATTTCTATATAAGGATTGTATTATCAGATTCTTATTAGCACCTTCTAATCTTTCCAAAGTGTGAACTGACAATACTAGCTAGCAGCCTATTAGTATGTATTAACAGCTTCTGACTAAGATTATGTTGACCAATAAAGTAAATGCAAAAATGAAATTGGTATTAATGCTAGAAAAAAGTCTACTATTTGTATGAATTAAATAGAATATTAAAACAAACTGTAAGTAAAATTTTTCAACATTGAACTGTTTATATGTATTTATATAAATATTGTACAAACTACTGAAGTACATACTTAAACTGTGACAAATATGTGTCAAGGTCCAAATGTAACCGGCTGAGAAAAGGACATTCAATAAGAAAAAGCCAGAGCATTATTATTAGGAAAAGAAAAAAAACCATTAGAGTGGGGTGCTCATTTTCGCCATAATTTTCCATGTTTTCTGCAGTTTATGTTCAGACCTTTAAGTTTTTGAAGTATACTGATATTTCTATATGAAGATAACATCAAAAGCAATATATTCTTAGCTTGAAAATGTGTTTCTCTGAAAAAATTCATCTGAAAAGTTAGATTAAAGGCTATTTGAAATTTCCGGATGTTTTGTCATAGGGGACACATATTCGCCATTTTTACACATCTATTTAAAACCAAATAACTGCAGCTTTAAACAATATTTATCAAATCAATTTCATTATAGATGAATAGAAGACATTTCAAAGGTGTAAAGAACTGAAATTTAGGGCAATCAGTCAAAGAATTACTAAGAAATACTTCTTTGAAATCTTTTTCTTCATTCGGGAAATTGGCTGAAAATCGTTGTCCGTTTTTCTGTCCTTTCCGGTAAGTGCCGAAAATTTTTTCCAAGTTTAAAAAATAATCATATTTGTTATAAAAATATGATTTACCGACATATTTCTTCCATTTCAGCAATCCTTTGAAGTTTCTACACCTCAAAATCATAAAACGGCAAAATTGTGTCCCTGGCGAATATGTGCGCCCCACTCTATTAGGAAAAGAAAAAAAAAACAAAATGAAAGGTCTTTAGAAATTTAAGTATGAAGATGACCATGAAAAATTATAAAATCAAGATCTAAGAAAGAACAATTGTCACAATCAAGTGTTCGATTTAGTAATGAGTTGAGGTGAATAAGTTTCGTTATATTTAGAAAAATCTGATTTGCTTACAGAGAAAATTTCATATATATTTCATATAAATATCTTCAGGTTTGGTAAAATATATCAAATATTTTGTGTTTTGTTGGGTTTTTATAAAGTTAACCATTATAGTGTAACTGCAAATCATAACAGTAATAGTAAAGGAATAAATGAAGAGAGGCACAGTTGGTCCTCAATGGAATGCCAATCACTTGATGGTAAACAATAGCTCGTAAAAGAACATACATATTACTAATCAAGAAACGAACAGCTATAACATTTCATTAAGTCTAATTAGCAGTTTTTTGTCAACTTTTATTACTTAAAATGGAATTGAAAGGATTAGTGGCACCTAAACTATTGAAAGACCATTTTATCTAAAAACAACATTCCCTTTAATCTGTACATCTGAAGTAAGCTAGCCATTGGGTAAAAGGGAATTGTAAGGATTACAATAGATATAGTTATACTCAGATACATAATATAAAAAAAAAGAATTTCATTAAGCAGGAAGATGTCTGTTATACAAGACTTTATACATCTGCGAATTCTGTTAATTCAATTGGCTGACCGATGAGAAAACAGAATAATAATGGCAGATGTAAGCATGGTTTCCTTAATGTTATTTCTGTTTACTATACAGGGTTCAGTTAGAGTCCAAGGATCAAATGAATAATTACAATTGGATATACCTTCATTATTGTTATGTACAAAAAGTAATCTGACCTTAAAGAAAAACCAATAAAAAAAATATCGTTGTTTTGATTTCAACGCATTTAATTTAGGTCATTTTAATTCTGCATATTAGACATGTTAGGTAGACAACTCATGGATATCAACAATAAGAGGAATTTCCGACATTCAAGTATCTATTATGTTAATTTCTATGATTAATAAGAATTCCCAGAATGTCTATTACTGAAATTGTAACAACAGCAGAAAATGTTTTCCCTGTACAGTTGACATAGTTATTTAAAAGTCCCACTTTGTGTACCTTGTTTATCAATAATAATATGTTTACATGCACTGGTTGAATATCTCCTCCAATGTTTTGTTAACTAGATTATATTTTGTCAACAAAAACATTTCAAATATAATTGTATACATTGCAGATATTTCTTTTTAAACCAAAAAAAAAAAAAGAAAAAAAAAAAAAAAAGGCCAATAGTTGTTAATTCCTATAGTTGTTAATTTCTGTGTCATTTGGTCTATTGTAGAGAGTTGTCTCATTGGCAATCATACCACATCTTCTTTTTAGCTCACCGTTCTGAAGGAACTGTGAGCTTTTGCCATCACTTGGCATCCGTCGTCGTCCGGCGTCGTTGTCATACTTCCGGTGTAAACTATTTCAAACATCTCTCCTCCTCTGAAACTACTGAACCAATTCCAACCAAACTTAAGCTGAATGATCCTTAGGGTATCTAGAATAAAGTTTGTGTTTAATTTTTTGTTTCATCAAAAAACATGGCCACCATGGCTAAAAATAGAACATAGGGGTAAAATGCAGTTTTTATACGACTGCAAAAAATTTTTTGTGGTCGTATATTGGTATGACGTTGGCGTCGGCGTCGTCGTCCGAAGACACATTAGTTTTCGCACTCTGACTTTAGTTTAAGTGAATGGATCTCAATGAAATTTTACCATAAGGTTCAATACCACATAAGGAAGGTGGGGATTGATTTTGGGGGTTATGGTACCTACAGTAAAGGAATTAGGGGCCAAAAATAAGCATTTTTTTTAACTTCCAGACATAACTTGTGTGTAAGTGTATGTATCTCTCTGACATTGTACCACAAGGTTCCATATCACAAAGGGAATGCTGGGATTGATTTTGGGGGTAATTGCCTCCAAATTTTAGGAATTAGGGGCCAAAAAGGGGCAAAAAACAAGCATTTTTCTAGTTTCATGACAATAACTTGTGTGTAAGTCTATGGACCTCTCTGACATTGTATCACAAGGTTCCATATCACAAAGGGAATGCTGGGATTGATTTTGGGGGTAATTGTCTCCAAATTTTAGGAATTAGGGGCCAAAAAGTGGCAAAAAACAAGCATTTTTCTAGTTTCATGACAATAACTTGTGTGTAAGTGTATGGATCTTTATAAAATTGTACTACAAGGTTCCATATCACAAAGGGAAAGCTGGAATTGAGTTTGGGGGTAATTGCCCAAAAAATTTAGGAATAAGGGGCCAACAAGGGGCCAAAAATAAGCATTTTTCTAGTTTCCAGACAATAACTTGTGTTCAAGTGTATGGATCTCTCTGAAATTGTACCTCAAGGTACCATACCACATAGGGAAGGCTGGGGTTGATTTTGGGGGTAATTCCCTCAAAATTTTAGTAATTAGGGGCCATAAAAGGGCAAAAAAACAAGCATTTTTCTAATTTCCGGATAACAACTTGTGTGTAAGTGTATGGATCTTTATGAAATTGTACTACAAGGTTCCATATCACAAAGGGAAAGCTGGGTTTGAGTTTGGTGGTAATTGCCCGAAACGTTTAGGAATTTGGGGCCAAAAAGGGGCCAAAAAAACAAGCATTTTTCTAGTTTCCAGACAATAACTTGTGTTCAAGTGTATGGATCTATCTGAAATTGTACTGCAAGGTACCATACCACAAAGGGAAGGCTGGGATTGAGTTTGGGGGTGATGAATCATAAGGGGGTTAAAAAAAATTCGGGGGGGGGGGGGGGGGGATTTTTTTTCTTTAAAATTTTCCATTTTAAATTGGTTATTTCTAATTTATATATAAAAGCAAATAATAATATGGTTTGAATAGGTAAATTAAAATTTTTTATGTTCTTAGACCACTTTCATTCTGTGTCAGAAACCTATGCTGTGTCAAATATTTAATTACAATCCAAATTCAGTGCTGTATCAAGCTTGAATGTTGTGTCCATACTTGCCCCAACTGTTCAGGGTTCGACCTCTGTGGTCGTATCAAGCTGCGCCCCAGCGGAGCATTTTATTGGCTTATATCTCAAAAACTAAAGCATTTAGAGCAAATCTGACTGGGGTAAAAATGTTCATTAGGTCAAGTTCTATCAGCCCTGAAATTTTCAGATTAATCTAGCAACCCATAGTTGGGTTGCTGCCACTAAACTGGTAATTTTAAGGAAATTTTGCAGTTTTTGGTTATTGAATATTATTATAGATAAAGATAAACTGTAAACAGCAAAAATTTTCAGCAAAGTAAGATCTACAAATAAGTTTATATGACCAAAATTGTCGATAGACCCCTTAAGGAGTTATTGCCCTTTAAGGACAATTTTACACAATTTGTTTATCATGTTGTCTAACTTTAAAAAATCTTCTCCTCTGAAACTACTGAACCAAATTAAACCAAACTTAAGCTGAATGATTCTTAGGTTATCTAGAATAAATTTGTGTTTTGTTTTCTGTTTCCTCAGAAAACATGGCCGCCATGGCTAAAAATAGAACATAGGGTAAAATGGAGTTTTTGACTTATATCTCAAAAACTAAAGCATTCAGAGCAAATCAGACAAGAAGTTGAAGTATTCATTAGGTCAAGGTCTACCTGCCCTGAAATTATCAGTAACTGTAAAGAGCAAAAAGTGTTCAACAAAGTAAGACCTACAAATAAGTTTTATATGATCAAAATTGTCAATTGACCCCTTAATGAGTTATTGTCCTTTAAAGACAATTTTTCACAATTTGTTCATCTACTCTAGTTTGCTTACTTTAAAAAATCTTCTCCTTTGAAACTGCTGAATCAATTTCAGCCAAACTTGGGCTGAATGAGTTTCAGAGTATCTTTCAGAGTATCTTGTATAAATTTTGTATTTTATTTCCTTGTATGTCAAGAAACATAGCCACTATGCCTAAAATGGAAAATATGGGTAAAATGCATTTTTTTGCTTTTGAAGAAAATATGACAGATACGAAGAACATTTAAATGGCATTTTTAAGCCACTCATCAATATATATTGAAAAGCAAATACAATCATTGATGAAAGATTTAAGCAAAAAATTTCAGGTGAGCGATTCAGGTTTTTGAGAGCCTCTTGTTATACAACAAGTGACAAATGACAGTTATCACTTATATCAATAAAGGGAAGATGAACGAAAAAGTGAGAGTAACTGTAGAAGTTACACCTACAAAAGCATATTGGCAAGTATTTGTTTTGCTGGCAGATGTCACAGGGGTCATCAGTGGACAACGAGACCCCAAAAAGTGGTCAATGTCCATTAATATCCTCAGGATGTTTACACTTATTAGTCTAAGTGTCGGCTATCTAATTTAGGCTCTGATATGTAATACAAGATATTATCGGTACATTAAGCTATTTACTGGTGGTCACTGGTCAGCACTTGACCTGTATTTCTCTGTGGTATTTAATATAATCCATACTATTATTATCAATTTTTCGCTGGGTAATTTAAATGTTCTATATAAGTTGTTGACACTTGTTGCAGTGTTTCATTTACCCATGAACTTTAATTGGAGTAAACAAGTTTTTTTGTAATTATGATAATTTATTAAAAAATAGTTTAATGACATATATGTTTTAAAACAAATGATACTGTTTTCTTTTACTATTTGTTTGTTTACCTGATTTTTTTTTAACAGAAATTGTCAACAAATTCCTGATGTTGATAGATTACATTTTAAACAGGGCATTTTATTCGTTTAAATAAAAACAGGCATATAAAAAAAGTATGAGAGTCAAAATTTGTTTTTAATAAATATGTAAGAATCATTTGTATAAAGTGTACAGTGAGTATTTCCAATTCAAAAATGAATTATATTCCAATATACTATTGTATCTTCCAACTTACTGACCTAATGTAATTACCTTTTGGAAGGCTTCAATTTGTTTGCTTTCTACAAATCATTTTTGATCAAAATATTTTTTCAATCATAATTTAGTTGTTTTTGTTGTTGTTGTTGCTTTTTTTTTCCTATTTGGGGGGATTATAATAGAAAGAGTGTTGTCACAGTAATTAAAGTATGTTATATCTGGAATTTAATCCTAAATGGTACAATTTGCACTTATTTATGAAAGAATAGAGAGGATTGCATTATAAGCATAATTTTCATTTATTGTAAAGTTTTCTTGATTTACGCATGTTTGAAACAGAAAAGCAAACTTGTTTAATCAACAAAAATAAGTTGAAAGGTAATTGCTGAGCAGCAAGTGCAGATCCTTGTTTACAAACATTATATTTCCATTGAGAAGAAATTTGGACGTTATTCAAGAATTTGATGCTTTACGTAGATTCAGACATGCATTGCGTGTTGTTATATTTACCTAGAGGATTTTAGCTTCGTCCAAGTTCATTCATATGTCATGTTTAGGATGTTTTTTGTTTGGGGGCAATCAACCACATAATCAAAACTTAAGTTGAAAACAACTTATATTTCATATCTTGAAAAGTTATTGTACTTTCATTCTCTGTCCAACCAATTTTTGACAATATTTTGTTATAAAATTAATTCATATTATGATGTGTTTTTCCATTTATCAGCACCTATTCAACAAACTATTTTAAGGGGGATAAATTACTCTTGGGAATGATAGATATCATTGTAATTGTTATGGATAATGATATGCCCATGTCTGAAAAATAATATAAATGAAGTTATTGTGCAAAAGATTTGGCCTGAAACATTTTATTTACTAGTATATGCAAAGTTTGGAAAATTTTATGTTGTTTTGAAACTAAATGTCCTTTTATGTGGCAGACTGTATGCCAAATTTTTCCAATTTTTTAAGTTTTTGAAAATTTTCAGCTCTTACTTAGGATTGATTTTGTTTGTCACTTTATTTCGTTTTACCTTCATATTTCTTACGAAAATAAGCATAATGAATAGCTGTTATATTTTCTTTATATTTTATAAAAGTTAAGCTTTACGAGTACATGAAAAGAGGCACTTAAATTCACTTTGATAACTTAAGATCCAGTCATATAATAGCCATGGTATCAATTTATTAACTTTTCCTAATTGTTTTTATTATGTTATGAAACTTATTAATCAGCACTTGTGTATTGGTATCGATCAGGATTTTCATTTGACAGAAATAAGAAACAAAAGTGTATTGTGGTAGGTAAGGATTTTCAACTTGACAAAAATAAGAAGCAAAGGAGCATAATCCGTCTTTATTTTTACACAGATATGATATCTATCTCTGTGTGGAAATCACCTGCCGATATGAGCCAACCACAGTATCGGGTCATTGACCTGTCTTACTTGTTTATCGGATTGAAAATATTTCCACCTGAGATCAGTTTCAATTCAATTCAAGTATTTTGAAATTTTTATGCGTTTGCCGCAGGTAAAGTTGACCTTTCTTCAAGGTGACCTAGATTGCATATAAAAACATTACAAAATCAGCTATGTCTAGATGAAATATGTAAACATTGGGTATATGCCAATTGTCACATGGCCAAAACAATCTACTTTCATAATTTGCTTTTAATACCTACTTCATTCAATATATCACCCCATATTTACTGCATCAGTAAACATCTAAATATCATTCATGTGACATCCAAATTACATTCATGACAATAAGTTTTTTGTCATACATGTGTTTAAATTTCAAATAAAACCATTTTTTCAAATCACCTGACCTATAAAAAAGTTAATAGACCATATGTATGCTATGTCAGCTTTTATTCCTTTTTCTTGGTTATGATATACATATTGAATGTTGTAATATAAAGTGAATAAGAACATATGTCAAGCTGTTGTGCTTACATTTGATAAATACTGTTATAACACTCATGTAAAGTTATCAATTTCTTACAACAAATTCAGTAACTTTTGTAAGTCTATTTGTGTGTATGTGTAATTTTAAGAACATATTTTATTGCTGCAACAAAACCTGATGGTTCTGAAAATTGATGCAGTACAGCATTATTAAATTATAACTGAAAAATGGGACCGGCATTATGGCTGAAAATTTGTGTATGTTACTACATTTTTGTGACCTTTTCTACCTGACCCCAATTTTTTATGTAGGCTCTTCACCCCTTTCTCTCCTTAGTTCCCTTTTTGAAAATTCTGGATCTGCCACTGTACTGTCATGATGCCAAAATTATACCTTTTGATAAGTTTGTCTCAACAAAGTAAATTGGGAATTCATGTGGTATCCTTGTTGTTCTTGTTAGAGTGTTTATGAGCATACAGGTCCTCAGGAAGACCTTATGTACCAATTTACATTCATATTTGTTATTTACATTGAATAAGCCATCTTTAGGCATTAATAATTTGATTGAATATTCAGTTCAGAAATATGAAAACCTTGAAGAACACACATGGAGTTATGAAACCTTGAATTTTTAACCTTTAAAAGATAAACACCGTAGATAAATAGAAATTTGCAACAACTTATTATTCTAAGGGTGTTATATTTTGTTTCATCAAAAACAAGGATATTACATCTTAAACTAAGGTCCTAACTAAGTTTTCCATGCTTTGAAAACAAGTGCAAAATATTGTATTTGAAAATGAAAGATTTCTTACTTTCAAGCAATTAATGAAAAGTTAGTAAATACTGGGAATCTGAAAACCAGATTAAAACTTAAGGAAAAAGGCAAGATTAAAAAAGCATGAACAAATCAAACCTGGAACAATACAACCTCATTAAAAACTGAACCTTCACTGAAACAATACAACCTCACTGAAACTGGACTAAAAATCCACTAGACCAAGAACTGAGACAATACAACATCATTAAAATCTTAGTCTCCACTGAAAAATCCACTAGACCAAGAACTGAGACAATACAACCTCATTAAAATCTTAGTCTCCACTGAAAACTAAAACTGGTAGAACCTAACTCACTAAAAGAAGAACATCCACTGAACCTAAACCTGTAACAATACCTCACTTAAAACTGAACAATCCTAAACCTAATCCTGTAACAATACAACCCAATAAAATTTTTAACTAATTCCTATGGGTATAACCATTTGGAACTTATTCCTGAATTTTTTTTCTCAATTTACAGATCATTATTTTTAAAGATAAAATATTGTATCCATGGAAGTATTATATGTAGCTACTTTTTAAGAATATACAGACAATTTGATTTATTCATAAATTTCCATAAAAAAGATATATTTTTCTTTTTAATTTAAAATAGCAGATGTGAGAAGCCCAGAGGTTAAGATAGAAAACTATTTTTCACTTTGATATGATGTCATTGAGTGTCAAGTTAATGAGGATGCCAGCTTAAAATTCACATTATATAAGATAGGTTTAGTTTAAACATATTTTATTGTTCAAAAGGACAACTGGATCAGACACAAGTTTTTCAACTTAGTAAAGTCTTATCTAAAAGATAGGTTATGGGTACTGAACTGGTGTTTATGTATTTTTAGTAATAAAAGTGGAATTTAAGTGTTATAGTTTCATAAAATTAGTTCATCAGTTAGTTGTTATTAACAAAAGTAAGCATTATACAAATATAAATTGCATTTTGCAATTGTGTGCATATACAAAACTTCATGGCTGATGGGGCCTCTATGGCCTAAGAAGTTCATCTGCAGTATCACTAGCCTGTCAACACTGATGTTGTGAGTTCAAACCCCACACGTGGCAGGTGCGTTCGACTCCAATCTTAATTGACTAGGATTGCCAGCTTTCCTGGTAAAGGTCTTTGGTTCTCTTTGGGCACTCTGGCTTCCTCCACCAATAAAAACTAACCACAACAATATAGCCATGAGTGCTGAAAGGGTAAGTTAAACACCAACAATCAATCAATCAATCATTCTTAGACTGTTTATCAAAAGGAGAAAAATTGTTTTAAAGTAATATTTGTCCACCAAGTCAGGAATTTCGTTAGTCAATGTTTTTAGTGCATTAGGGCTTTTTGTGTTGGGGCAGATCGTTTGAGTCTCTATAGACCTTATTAATATTATGGGTTCTGCAACAATTGACTGAGATTTTGCATTATATATATCAACTCTTGACCTTTTGAAATCATACAACAATCACTTTTGCTGCTTGACATCAGGCATTTTCTGATGTAACATCAAGTTTTGTAAAATTCATTCACAATTTTTCTTGACTTTAAAATTGTTGAAGTCTTTATGCTAATCTGTAGATGATGTTTTTGTTATTGTTTAGTTTGTTTTCATTTTTGGAAAAGGGTGGGAGGATGCTTAAGTTCTGTCATGGACATATACTCACTAACCCCACATCAGTGAATTGTGACAATGTAATACTGCACCATTTCATCATTATTTACCAAACCAACATATTTCACCAGACATCAACAGTTCTCATGTCGTTTGTGTGATAGTCCAAGTATAATCAAAACAAATTATACAGTGATTATCTTTTGTTTAATAACAAAGGTCCATGCTAAATAAGGTGACTTTGACCTTTATTTTAAATAAAAATGACTTAGGTTAAATTTTCCTTAAGGTCCAGAATTAAAATCTGTTGTAACAACAAATTATAGATCTTTTTTCAATTGGTTTTTCATGTTTAAAGTGAGGAAGGTCTGCACTTCAAGTAGAAGACCTTAACCTTCACTTTATACAATAAATAACAAGCAAGGGGATTAGCTGTCATTTATACCAATATTGAAAGTGATAAAACATTGACATTTTAAAATGAAATAATATATTCCCCATGATGAGTACGTGTAGTTCTACATATAATACTGGACACCTGCTTTTACAGTTGGTATAAAAATAAGAAGATGTGGTATGATTATCAATGAGACAACTCTCCACCAGAGACCAAATGACGTAGAAGTTAACAACATAGACCTGATTTTATGAATGTTTACATTTAAATGATGATTGTTACAATGGTTAACTCAGTGGTTAAAAATTGGGACTATGGATTATCTTTACCTTTATATTTAGGACTCATTGTTGGATTTTAAATAGAACATAAAAAGTACCTGAAATATCGTAATCTGATGGTTTGCCAAATTTCCATAGTCTCACATATGAATGAGGTTATTGAAACAAAAAACACATGATATAGCAGGATATATGTAAAACAGTAGATATAGCAGGATATATAGCAGGATATATGTAAATCAGTAAGGATTGACATCCTGGTTGTTTACCCATCTCCTACATAATATATATATTACATTAATTTCTGTTCCTGTGTGGAAATTTTACACCTGGAATCAGTCATGTTTTTGTTATTTTTTGTTAACCAGTACGGAAATCAGTTCCTACACATTTTCTAACACCTCTATTATCATGGGTGTTTCTGACTGAAATTATCTTTTTTCCTGTTGAGAATATCAAAAGATCCTTGATCTAGTAGTTTTTGGTGTTGTCATTCTTTAGTTTTCTGTTTACTGTATTGTGGTCTGTTATTTTCCGTTTTATCATTTTTCTTTTAGGCTGAGGTACTGTATTGCTTCTCACCCCTTCACCCCTCCCCCCAAAAATGGATCCTTTCAGGTTATCAAACCACTACCAATGCTGTTTATAAAGGAAATAACCAACAGTGCTTTTATTGCTGTTCTCTATCTTTGAAAATAAGTCTAGCCATAATTTATAACATCAGAAGTTGATAAGCACTTGCATAATACCAAGGTGCATATAAATTAAGATTTGAGCTTTTCCAAGTTTTAAATTTTTAATTCAACAGATAATGAATATTATGTAGTTGTTTAGTACACACCTGTCTACGTGGAACACAGTTACAATAGTTTTTACAGTTGTAAAATTGTAAGTGTAAGAACAAGTACTAATTAACCCAGTAACCCTTAATTCATTATCATTATAAAACTGGTATATGTAAAGTTTGAATTTATGAAAGTACAGAGCTGGCTTACACAAGGACACATACAGATTAAGGTACATAAATGACTTTGGAACATTATGAAGGTCAAGTTTTTTCTGATGGATGCATACATTGGCATTAAAAGATTAATATTAATGATAGGCTAACCCAAAGTTGACAGGATCATAAAAAATGTTCCAATCTGTGCCTTCCTATGTGACAATTCTTACAAAAAGTGTTATGTGCACTAAATGACATCTAAAGCTCGTTATACATAGTATACCAGTGAAAAATAGATACATGTACTAAAAACAGAGTTCTCTCTTTCAATCACTTAAAAAATACTGCTCTTTTAATGATTTTACAAGTGTCTATCTTTGGTAAAGTTTATGTAGAGAATATATGCAATACTGTGCATTTTTATACGACCGCAAAAATTGAAAATTTTTTGGTCGTATATTGGTATGACGTTGGCGTCGTCGTCGTCGTCGTCGTCGTCGTCGTCGTCGTCGTCGTCTGGCGTCGTCCGGCGTCGTCCGAAGACACATTGGTTTTCGCACTCTAACTTTAGTTTAAGTGAATGGATCTCCATGAAATTTTACCATAAGGTTCAATACCACAAAAGGAAGGTTGGGATTGATTTTGGGGGTTATGGTACCAACAGTTAAGGAATAAGGGGCCAAAAAGGGGCCAAAAATAAGCATTTTTGTAACTTCCAGACAATAACTTGTGTGTAAGTGTATGGACCTCTCTGACATTGTACCACAAGGTTCCATATCACAAAGGGAAGGCTGTAATTGATTTTGGGGGTAATTGCCTCAAAATTTTAGGAATTAGGGGCCAAAAAAGGGGCAAAAAACAAGCATTTTTCTAGTTTCATGACAATAACTTGTGTGTAAGTGTTTGGATATTTCTGAAATTGTACTAAAAGGTTCCATATCACAAAGGGAAAGCTGGAATTGAGTTTGGGGGTAATTGCCCGAAACGTTTAGGAATTGGGGGCCAAAAAGGGGCCAAAAATAAGCATTTTTCTAGTTTCCAGACAATAACTTGTGTTCAAGTGTATGGATCTCTCTGAAATTGTACTGCAAGGTACCATACCACAAAGGGAAGGCTGGGATTGAGTTTGGGGGTGATGAATCATAAGGGGGTTCAAAAAATTTGGGGGGGGGGGATTTTTTTTTTTCTTTTTTTTTTCTTTTTTTCCTTTTTTTTTTCTTTTAAAATTTTCCATTTTAAGTTGGTTATTTCTGATTAATATTTAAAAACAAATAATAATGATATGGTAGGAGATACACACCAAACAGGATGTGTAAATTATTGTATAATAAGTATTGTGCAATAGCAAGAAATTTTCAATTGCACAGTATTGTGCAATTGCAAGAAATCTTCAATTGCACAGTATTGCGCAATAGCAAGAAATCTTCAATTGCACAGTATTGCGCAATAGCAAGAAATTGTCAATTGTACAGTATTGCACAATAGCAAGAAATATTCAATTGCACAGTATTGTGCAAAAGAAGATACTTCGTATAAATTGCTTATTTCTTGATCAATTTCAATGGGGTTTTATTCTTGAATTCTTGGGGTTCTTTAATATGCTGAATCTAACCGTGTATTAAGTTTTTGGATTTTGGGCCCCGTTTTTAAATTGGTCCACATTGAGGTCCAAAGGGTCCAAAATTTAACTTTGTTTGATTTCATCAAAAATTGAATTATTGGGGTTCTTTGATATGCCGAATCTAACCGTGTATTTAGATTCTTAATTTTTGGTTCCGTTTTCAAATTGGTCTACATTAAGGTCAAAAGGGTCCAAAATTAAACTTAGTTTGATTTTAACAAAAATTGAATTTTTAGGGTTCTTTGATATGCTGAATCTAAACATGTATTTAGATTTTTGATTATGGGCCCAGTTTTCAAGTTGGTCAAAATCGGGGTCCAAAATTAAACTTTGTTTGATTTCAACAAAAATTGAATATATGGGGTTCTTTGATATGCTGAATCTAACCATGTATTTAGATTTTTGATTTTTGGGCCCTGTTATCAACTTTGTCCACATTGAGGTCAAAAGGGTCCAAAATTAAACTTTGTTTGATTTCATCAAAAATTGAATTCTTGGGGTTCTTTGATATGCTGAATCTAACCATGTATTTAGATTTTTTATTTGTGGACCCGCTATCAAATTGGTTCATATTGAGGTCAAAAGGGTCCAAAATTAAACTTTGTTTGATTTCATCAAAAATTGAATTATTGGGGTTCTTTGAAATGCCAAATCTAACCATGTATTTAGATTTTTAATTTTGGGTCCCGTTTTTAAATTGGTCTACATTAAGGTCCAAAGGGTCCAAAATTAAACTTAGTTTGATTTTAACAAAAATTGAATTCTTGGGGTTCTTTGATATGCTGAATCTAAACATGTGTTTAGATTTTTGATTATGGGCCCAGTTTTCAAGTTGGTCCAAGTTGGGGTCCAAAATTAAACTTTGTTTGATTTCAACAAAAATTGAATATATGGGGTTCTTTGATATGCTGAATCTAAACATGTATTTAGATTTTAGATTTTTGGCCCAGTTTTCAAGTTGGTCCAAATTGGGGTCCAAAATTAAACTTTGTTTGATTTCAACAAAAATTGAATATATGGGGTTCTTTGATATACTGAATCTTACCATGTATTTAGATTTTTTATTTGTGGGCCCGCTATCAAATTGGTTCATATTGAGGTCAAAAGGGTCCAAAATTAAACTTTGTTTGATTTCATCAAAAATTGAATTATTGGGGTTCTTTGATATGCCAAATCTAACCGTGTATTTAGATTTTTAATTTTGGGTCCCGTTTTTTAAATTGGTCTACATTAAGGTCCAAAGGGTCCAAAATTAAACTTAGTTTGATTTTAACAAAAATTGAATTTTTGGGGTTCTTTGATATGCTGAATCTAAACATGTGTTTAGTTTTTTGATTATGGGACCAGTTTTCAAGTTGGTCCAAGTTGGGGTCCAAAATTAAACTTTGTTTGATTTCAACAAAAATTGAATATATGGGGTTCTTTGATATGCTGAATCTAAACATGTATTTAGATTTTAGATTTTTGGCCCAGTTTTCAAGTTGGTCCAAATTGGGGTCCAAAACTAAACTTTGTTTGATTTCAACAAAAATTGAATATATGGGGTTCTTTGATATGCTGAATCTTACCATGTATTTAGATTTTTTATTTTGTGGGCCCGCTATCAAATTGGTTCATATTGAGGTCAGAAGAGTCCAAAATTAAACTTTGTTTGATTTCAACAAAAATTGAATATATGGGGTTCTTTGATATGCTGAATCTTACCATGTATTTAGATTTTTTATTTTGTGGGCCCGCTATCAAATTGGTTCATATTGAGGTCAAAAGGGTCCAAAATTAAACTTTGTTTGATTTCATCAAAAATTGAATTATTTGGGTTCTTTGATATGCCAAATCTAACTGTGTTTTTAGATTTTTAATTTTTTGGTCCCGTTTTTTAAATTGGTCTACATTAAGGTCCAAAGGGTCCAAAATTAAACTTAGTTTGATTTTAACAAAAATTGAATTCTTGGGGTACTTTGATATGCTGAATCTAAACATGTGTTTAGATTTTTGATTATGGGACCAGTTTTCAAGTTTGTCCAAGTTGGGGTCCAAAATTAAACTTTGAATTATTTGGGTTCTTTGATTTCAACAAAAATTGAATATATGGGGTTCTTTGATATGCTGAATCTAACCATGTATTTTGATTTTGGACATTGGACCATAATAGGTAAATTAAAAAAATTGAAGTTCTTAGACCACATTCTTTCTGTGTCAGAAACCTATGCTGTGTCAAATATTTAATCACAATCCAAATTCAGAGCTGTATCAAGCTTGAATGTTGTGTCCATACTTGCCCCAACTGTTCAGGGTTCGACCTCTGCGGTCGTATCAAGCTGCGCCCAGCGAAGCATTTTATTGGTTTTTGTTTGCAACAAAATGAAAGAATTTTACCAAAATAGACACCAATACTTTTCAATGGTTACCTTCCTTTGCATGGTTTAGAAATCTTTGTTTTTTTTAAGCAGATAGTTTTTTTACACTATGTGAAAAATATTTGTTATGCCCCATGACAAAAGTCTGGGGCATATGAAACTAGATCACTAATGAAATTACCAGGTACCTATTTTCAATCAATTGACCTACCTTGCTGCAAGGGACTGATTCTGAAAATTGTGAATTTTTTTATTGTTCTTAAGATTTGGGTACATTTTGTAATAGAATATCTAAGAGAACTTATTGCCTGTCACATTTGGCTTAGTTTTTTTGTGGAGTCTTGAGATAAATGAGATTGATTTAATTGCAAATTTTTGCTATTATAATTTTTTATTATAAAAATGCATTAAGTATTTTTATCAGATTTATTAGGGCCATATTATAAGGTACACTAGTTCATTATTCCCTTCTAGATATGCTGAGTTGAAATCATGCTGTACAAGCATTGCTCTTTAATTAAGAATCCAATTGTTGCATTTGAACTTTTTTTTTAAATTTGGTTTTTACATGTATTACGTTTTCATATACCAAAGTTCAGCATGCAAAAATTTCACCTTAAAATCAGCATTTTTTGCATGATTGGAATTAGTTGTTGAGAGTCATTATTTTTGTTGCTCCATCTGTTGAATTTTAACAAATTTGGAAGCCATACCTCTTAGAGGTTTATTGGTCACACAAAAAAATGGCTAAGGGAAACTAGGTTATAATGGCCTATTTTCAGCTAAAGACAATTATAAATTCTCTAACTGTTTGACATTAATTGAAAACTGCTTTCTTAATACCAATGTATTTGAAACTTGTTAATAGTGCTAGCCAGTCATGTAGACTGTTTGCCCAAAAAAATTTCTAAGCCCGACTAGTATTTAACGCAGATACTCTGTTTAAGTAGGATTTAAAACAAGGAAAAATCTCCTGATTATACACAGCTGGTATTAATACTTATGAACTTATATGTATTATATATAAGTAAGCCAGAAAATTTGATATTGATTTTAATAACAAGGAAAAAGAACCGGAAAATAGTATACTAGACTATTCAATAGAATGCAAGTATTACAGATTACATGAACTATAAATAACTGGATGGTATGTGAGGAGCAACAGATGTGACATCCACGAGACTGAACACATCACAAGAGTCTGACTCATCATTTGCCAAGTTGTACAGTGTTAATATTGCTAATGTGGAATAAGCCACGTTGGCCAGTTTTTTATTTAATAAGCTTATCTTTTTCATACACATTTGTAATGAAAATAAAAAAATGATGAAATATTGAAAGAACTTGCATGCATTTAACAGTTCTTTGCTTTGTAGATTAAAATTATATGTATTTATATCATATGTTTTAATGGGAGTTTTGCAAACTTAATGATAATCTGGTTAGCTTAAACCTCAAATATTAAGCCTTCAAGTCTGATATGTGGTTGAATGTATTTTTTCATTTACAAAGATTTCAGCCAAGAGGCTTTTCATCAGCCTTGATATTGGACTGCATTATATTAGATGTCACAAATAGATAATAAAACTTTTTCCATATTAGCTTTTGACCCATATAATGCTAAGGGCTATTTGAGTATCAGGTTGATACCATGACCTATACTGATAATGTGATATAATAAATTAAAAAGAAGAATCAATATTTATGTATTTATGACATAAAACTGCTCTATTTTTCTTACCTGATTTTTTCCCCCATATGCAAAATGGTATAAGGGAAGTAACTCTTAATGCATTTGATGTGGACTTTAACTATTGCCAATCAGTTGTATTTGCTGGATTTCAGTACTTAATGAATTGCAGGTATTTTGAAATTTTTTTTGTTTTCCCTTTTTTTTCTGACGAATGTTCCTATATTTATGGTAATGTGTTGTAAGTTATCTTTTTCAGTTTATAAAATAAAAAGTTTAACCTGTTCTTTTCTTTTATCTATTTACAGCAATTGAAAGATCCAAGTACAGCTATAACAAATCATCAGGTTAGTAGTTGTTCGCTATTTTATTAATGGAGGTAATCTGGTACAAATTGGGTAACCAACAAACATAATGCTATCAGTGAAGCATCCAACCTATGGAAACCTATTTGTAAATCACAACTTCATCTTACCCTTTGAAACTATTGGCCTATTACAAATTCAGCAAGGTCATTGTTATAAAAATAATAGAAAAATAAGAAGATGTGGTACGATTGCCAATGAGGCATCCATCCACCAAAGACCAAAGGACAAGGATATGAACAACTATAGGTCATGTTACAGCCTTCAACAATGGGCAAAACCCATAGCATATAGTTAGCTATGGAAGGCCCTAGGATAACAAAATATAAAACAATTCAAGAGATGATTAATGCTTTATATCATCCTGAATATTGAAAAGCATAGATATCAAAAGACTACTTTGAGTATAATTAATAAATTATGGGATTAGGCAACATTATGATTTCAACTTTTCAATGATTTCAAGTGAATTTTGAAGGAAAAATCTTTTTCAACAAAAGAAGTAAGAGTGGAAAAACTATTATCCCCTACTTATAAATAAGAAGATGTGGTATATTTCTAGGATTTTGATTGGTTAAGGCACGTTGTTGAAAGCCCATAGCCCAAGTTGTTACTAACCCATGGGGAACTTCCTGCACGTTTTCCTTAGTTCCATGGTTGTTCCTAGTGAACAACTTAATTCTGTAGATTATCCATGATGACTGTAATCCACTAATAATTTTATCGTATTATGCCAATCGTTTGCATTCATTTTAGTAAATGCATCACTTGGCTGCCACATTGTTAATGAATGGGACTACTGGTCTAGCTATGCAAATGACCCACGTTGACGTCACACCATCTATGACGTAACGCCTCATGGTGTACTGGGATACTTCAGGGTGTTAAAATACCCATATCTATGGATATGAATGTAGATAACTTATAATGTTGATGTATTATCAAGTGTTGTAGTGAAAGTGATGCCTTATAGAAGTGTATTTGAATAATTGTTTAAATACTGTAAATTCAGAAATTATTGTGTGCATTTATTACTGTGATTGTTGAACAATGGACACAAATGTGAGATTAATTATTGCAATTTCAGGAAATGCTGCATACAAATAATGGTATCAAAATTTGAAATGCGAGTTAAAGTTTTCAACACTGATATTGTTGAAATTTTCCCAATAATAAAAACATCGCAAAAATTTCTTGACTTTCTCTAGCTCTTCAAAACAAATTAAGGCTGAACTTGACCCTACTTGTCACATTTCAGAGGAAGACATAATCCCACCCAATCCTTTTAGATATTTTTCTGACCTCTTAATGTCATGTATCAATAATGACAATGTATTAGTTCAACTTTGACTGTATTTGTTTTACAGGCAGAGTTAGTCAATCAGTACACATCCGTTGTAAGCTCCATCACTAACAGTATCAATTTACAGTACGGCAACCTACGCAAACAACATAATGAATATGCCAGCCATCTAACCAGACAGCTGCAGGATCAACAACAGCAATTACAGCAGTTAATTCAACAACAGAAAGCTGTTGAGGTATCCACATCTATCCCTCCACCAGGTAAGTAAAATTACAGGAGTACTGTTAGTCCCTCAAACAAAACTTACAAGAGATTTTACTATCAAAATTACAAAAGTTACTTCAACTCAGGTGTACCTTACCTTACCTCTGTATCTTTAACCCCCTTTGTAGAGGAACCATACACTAGTATGTAGAACTTGTGATCTGCAATTTCTATGTACATCTATCTCCATCACTACCATTTTTGTCTCGCCTTGACGGAGTCGAAAAGCAAGACATAGGTATGCTGTTTCCGGCGGCGGCAGCGTCAACAATGTACTAGTATGTGATTAGGTCTAGTTTATGGTGAACCACTAGTGGTAAATCAATGATATTCGGTATGCAGTTGTACTAGCATTGGCACATTTGATTACCATGGAGATTATTTGGCTCCGCCCCCTCAGTCATGGTCTATTGACTTTGAAACTTTGCTTAGTTTACATGTATTAGTTTGTGATTAGGTCAGTTTATGGTGAACCACTAGTGGTAGGTCAATGATAATTGGTATGCAGTTGTATAAGCATTGGCATATCTCATTTCCATGGAGATTATTTGGCCCCGCCCCCTTAGTCATGGTCGATTGACTTTGAAACTTTTGCTTAGTTTTCATGTATTAGTTTGTGATTAGGTCAGTACTGTGCAAGGGCTGTATAGCCAGTCAAGGTCGTTAAAAACTTCCATTTGTTGTTATGGGGAACCACTAGTGGTAGGTGAATGATAATTGGTATGCAGTTGTATAAGCATTGGCATATCTCATTTCCATGTATATTTTTTGGCCCCGCCCCTCAGACATGGCATGGTCTATTGACTTTGAAACTTTTGCTTAGTTTTCATATATTAGTTTGTGATTAGGTCAGTTAAAGGGGAACTGTTAGTGGTAGGTCAATGATAATTGGTATGCAGTTGTATTTGCATTTGCAAGTTTCATTTTCATGGAGATTATATAACCCAGCCCCCTCATTACTTTTACATAGTTTACAAGTTAATGTTTGTATTTAGGTTTGTTTAAAAGGAACGACTTATGAAAAGTCATGGTATTTGATATGCAGTTGTATTAGCATTGGCACATCTCATTTCCATGGAGATTGTTTAGCCCTGTACCTTCAGTCATGGTTCATTGACTTTGAATATTTGCATAACTTGCATGTTAAAGTATTGCTATTTTAATTTCAACATTTGCATTATCAAAATAACAAATAGGTGAGAAATATCTCTGAGTTAACAGTTTATTTATAAAAAATATAGCAGATCTCTTATATACTGGAACAAAAATAAAAATCGCAGTACTCTAATCTCAGATATTTTTGGGTGTATTTAATATTGTGATTTTTATTTTTCTATCGTTGTCGTCCGAAGACACATTGGTTTTCGCACTCTAACTTTAGTTTAAGTGCATGGATCTCTATGAAATTTTACCATAAGGTTCAATACCACAAAAGGAAGGTTGGGATTGATTTTGGGGGTTATGGTACCAACAGTTAAGGAATTAGGGGCCAAAAAGGGGAAAAAAATAAGCATTTTTGTAACTTCCAGACATAACTTGTGTGTTAGTGTATGGATCTCTCTGACATTGTACCACAAGGTTCCATATCACAAAGGGAATGCTGGGATTGATTTTGGGGGTAATTGCCTCAAAATTTTGGGAATTGGGGGCCAAAAAAGGGGCAAAAAACAAGCATTTTTTAGTTTCATGACATTAACTTGTGTGTAAGTGTATGGATCGATTGAAATGATTATTCTTTGTTATACTTTGTTTTATTTTTTTGTCACAAAGAAATTAATGTTGATATTAAAATAAAATATTAATTATATTTATTTACAGGTATTGTTATACCTTCATCTGTTGCTACTTCAGTAATATCTGTGGTACCATCATCAGTTATCCAAATACCAACATCATTTCCTATCAGTTCTTCACATGTGCAGACTTCTGTCATTGAATCAACACCAATAGTAGTCTCTGCCCCACCACCTATAGTCCAGACTGATATTGGACCTGTCTCTATTGAGTCAGTCTCATTTCAGGTATGTTATGTTCTCTGCTCTTTAGGTGTAATACCACCATTGATTTTCCCCTATTAGTCATTGTTAAATTTGCACTTTTCAAAAAATTGTGCAGAATTTATCTTTGTTTCAAATAAAGAAATACTTGGCATGAGTAAAGTTTTATCCTGTCCAGTACTATAGACAAAATTTCACATAACATTTCATTGCATATAAGAAAATAACCATCACTGGAAGTTAACCAATCAAATTTTCACCCCGTTTTTTCCTGTGTACAAGCTTTAGTAGCATGTACCGGGTAACCTCAAGATTCCAAACTATTCTGTAGAAACACCAAATAAAAAAATAAGGGTGCTTTGAAACACCCAAGATATATGTTTATGACTCAGAAATTTTTTACTGCAATGAAATGTAGGATTAATTTCCTACAACTGTCAAATTCAAGGGAATATTTTTTTCGACCCTTTTTCGTATGCAACCGGATGTGACCTACTATGATTTGGTGGTATTACACCTTTATTGAGACTGAAATAGGGCCAGTACACATTCAGGAATGTCATGGTCTATGACCCTCCATCTACAGTGTAGCTGCCAGGGTCATTCCCATGTAATACTCCCTGTATAATATTTGTCTCAGTCTATAATGCTGGACCATGTAGTCTCTGTTGAATTAGTGCCATTACTACTAAGTATTTTGTGGATTACTTCCAACTGCAGTTGTGCAGACTCATATATCACTGTCTTTATTTAGTCTGTCCTGATTCAATTAATATTGTAGTGTTGCTGTTAAGATAATTTGAAAATGTAAACTAGCTATGATAATTGTATGCTAGTATTTACTGTTATGCGTTTACTTTTCTACATTGGCTAGAGGTATAGGGGGAGGGTTGAGATCTCATAAACATGTTTAACCCCGCCGCATTTTTGCGCCTGTCCCAAGTCAGGAGCCTCTAGCCTTTGTTAGTCTTGTATTATTTTTAATTTTAGTTTCTTGTGTACAATTTGGAGTTTAGTATGGCGTTCATTATCACTGAACTAGTATATATATTTGTTTAGGGGCCAGCTGAAGGACGCCTCCGGGTGCGGGAATTTCTCGCTGCATTGAAGACCTGTTGGTGGCCTTCTGCTGTTGTCTGTTCTGTGGTCGGGTTGTTGTCTGTTCTGTGGTCGGGTTGTTGTCTCTTTGACACATTCCCCATTTCCATTCTCAATTTTATATCATATTTAATTAAATACTGAAAAAGATATAAAGAGTGAACCTCTGACAACAGTTTTTTTAACATCTGTTGGGAAAATCAAATGTATTGCTCAACTATTATTGGTTCAGGCAGATATTAGACCACCATACTTAGATACATTATCAGGCAGATATTAGACCACCATACTTAGATACATTATCAGGCAGATATTAGACCACCATACTTAGATACATTATCAGGCAGAAATTAGACCATCATACTTAGATACATTATCAGGCAGATATTAGACCACCATACTTAGATACATTATCAGGCAGATATTAAGACCACCATACTTAGATACATTATCAGGCAGAAATTAGACCACCATACTTAGATACATTATCAGGCAGATATTAGACCACCATACTTAGATACATTATCAGGCAGATATTGGACCACCATACTTAGATACATTATCAGGCAGATATTAGACCACCATACTTAGATACATTATCAGGCAGAAATTAGACCACCATACTTAGATACATTATCAGGCAGATATTAGACCACCATACTTAGATACATTATCAGGCAGATATTAAGACCACCATACTTAGATACATTATCAGGCAGATATTAGACCACCATACTTAGATACATTATCAGGCAGATATTAAACCACCATACTTAGATACATTATCAGGCAGATATTAGACCACCATACTTAGATACATTATCAGGCAGATATTAGACCACCATACTTAGATACATTATCAGGCAGAACTTAGACCACCATACTTAGATACATTATCAGGCAGATATTAGACCACCATACTTAGATACATTATCAGGCAGAAATTGCACTGTATTTCTTTGGGTCAGGCAGATGTTTGATAATCATTCTTTACAGAGTCCATTTTATTCCACTGATGCTGTCATCATTATCCATCCTACAGTAGGACATGACAATATTAGATCTTTCTCTATTGATTTTCCCCTCTTAATGTAATTATACTCAGAGTTAGAATATGGTAGTTTCTTTTGAAGATCAGCTTTATATGACTAATGTATTTATTGATTGACAGAAAATCAAACATCAGGTTATTGACTGTATTGCATTTTACATGACAACTAAATGACATTTTTTGCTAATTTTCAGGCTGCACCTCCCATTCAAACAAGTCAACCCCAGGGACCACCACCAGAATTTGGTCAACCACGGTATAGTGGTCTATATCAAGATGGTCCACCTCCAGGACCTTTTCAAGATGGCCCACCTCCAGGACCTTTTCAAGATGGCCCTCCTCCAGGACCTTTTCAAGATGGCCCACCTCCAGGACCTTTTCAAGATGGCCCTCCACCTGGACCTTTTCAAGATGGCCCACGACCACCTCATCGAGGATTCGGCCCACCACATCCACCACCTGGAGCCCATCCAGGATGGACCAGAGGACCACCCCCACAGCAGTTTGAATATGGTTTGTATTATTGTCTGACAAAGGTGGATGAAAATAAGCTATATAACAGATTTATATTTTTGTATTTTAAACCTTATTTTGTCAAAAGTTGCCAAATATTTCCGTCACACATTTCTCCAGTACTACTTCATATTTAGTCAGCAGCTTGGCAGTGATAAGTTGTAACATGTAAGCACTTTTCAGATCTGTCTTCTTGTTTTCTGATACTTTGAAATATGAATGCTGTATGATAAAGGATAACAAGTGGTGCATACATGTTATATTTTGTTAATAGGTAATTTTTCTCATTTTTTGTTTCGCCTGGAATAATAGGTCAAGTTAAGGAGGAACCACTTATAATAAGTTGATAAGATTTGGTATGCAGATATACAATGTATTAGTATTGGCATATCTCATTTCCACATACCAGTCAAGGTTTTGTTCAAAATTTTAAGAGTACAATATATTTCTGTACAAAGTTTTCAGTATATAAATATAGTATATCTTATATACTAAGTTTTTTATTGAAAGTATCTTTATTATGCAAAACCCACTGTCCCAGGTTAGTGGAGGGTTGAGAACTCACAAACATGTTCAAATCAGGAGCCTGTAATTCAGTGGTTTTCGTTGATTGATGCCGGTCATATTTGTTTTCATTAAGTGTTATCCTTGTCTGTCTGTCCGTCCATATGTCCCCAAATTGGTTTCCGCTCTATAACTTTAGTTTGCCTCAACCAAATATTATGAAACTTACACACAATGCTTATTACCACAAAACACAGATCAAGTCTGATTTGGGTGGCGGCACTTTTATTGTTCTTGAGTTATGTCCCTTTATAATGTTATATGCAAACGGTGGCATCATTTGTGTCCCATGGACACATTCTCCATATATTTGTTTATTGTTTTGTCATACTATTTACCATATTATATTACAGGTCATGGACAGATACCTGCTCCAACTTTTCATCCAGAGTATGGAGTTCCAACATCTGCTCCTGGACCATTCCCTTTGCCAGATTTCACCAAACCTCCTCCAGGATTTGGACCACCTCCAGGACACATACCAGACATTGATCTTACTCCATCAGTACCATATTATGAATTACCAGCAGGATTGATGGCTCCCTTGGTAAAGGTTATTACATTTAATGTATACTGATTTTATTTGTAAAAGGGAGATAAGTGAATGTTGTTTGTTTGACTTTTGAAGATTTCTATAAAGAAATCATGTATTATGAATTTATAGGGGGCAGTATAATGAAAGAAATGATGTTTTAATTAAAAATGGTACATATTTTCTAAAAGATTTGATAAAATATGAATATGATTCCGTTGTACACTTTGGTAGACTAGTTTAGTTAACTACTTTTAAACACATATTTTTGATTTGGGGGTAAATATTTGTATTTTTTTCTGGGGAATATGATTTATGATTTATTTAGACTTACAAAGAAAATAAATTAAGGACTTAAAACTGCTATTAAACCACACAGGACAGCTATTTTAATTAATCAACCAGAAAGTGATACAAAATGAATAAAAGTGAGATCATATTCATACAATAAAAGACTAGTTTTCTTTTAAAATTTAACAAGTACTGCAATAAAAATTCCTTTATTTTAAACTTGTATTAAAGGAGATAGATTGGGCACAAACTAGTTATATTCATATTCATAAATGAAGATTTCTCAAATTCTTGTTCCGTCCCAAAGTTGGTTTCCATTCTCTAACTTTAGTTTGCCTCAACCAAATGTTATGAAACTTATACAAAATGCTTATTACCACAAAATACAGATCAAGGTTGAATTTTGGTGGCCTCACTTTAACCGTTCTAGAGTTATGCCCCTTTACAAATGGAAAAATTGCTGAATTTTTCGTTTCTGTTCTTTTTATACGACTGCAAAAAAATTTTGTGGTCGTATATTGGTATCACGTTATCGTCGTCGTCGTCGTCGTCGTCGTCAGAAGACAATTGGTTTCCGGACAATAACTTTAGTATAAGTAAATAGATATCTATGATATTTAAACACAAGGTTTATAACCACAAAAGGAAGATCGGGATTGATTTTGGGGATTATGATCCCAACAGTTTAGGAATTAGGGGCAAAAAAAGGGCCCAAATAAGCATTTTTGTAGTTTCCAGACAATAACTTGTGTTTAAGTGTATGAATCTCTCTGAAATTATACCACAAGTTTCCATACCACAAAGGGATGGTTAGGATTGACTTTGGCTCAAACCATTTAGGAATTAGGGTCAAAAAAAGGGGAAACAAGGGTTTCCTGGTTAATGGACAATTTTAAAGCAGTGTAAGGGAGGTAATCCAATCACATTTAATATACAATGTTGTGTATGTTTTGGATTACCTCCCTTACACTGCTAGTAAATTATGTATAAGAAATGCTGTATTGTCTTGAGGTGATTAGCTGTCAATTTATTTTTAAATGTTACAGTAATTTAATATTAATTTTAGCCTTGAACATACAGGTTGACAATATTGGTTCTTGAATGAGTAATTAAGCAACAAGCATTTAGTGTGAAATTAGGGAATTTATTAACCCAGTGAGAAGTGTTAATTGATTACCACAAACACTACACATGCTACACTTATTTCATGTTTTTGCTTGCATTTATCCATTATTATAGTATGCCTAACTGCTAAACAAATAGAAAAATATTTTTTCTTCACAAATGACCAGGTATTACTACAGCTTTATTTGACCTAAGTTTTATGTCACACCTCAACAAAGTCGAAAAAGCAAGACTAGTGGTGCTGTATGCGCTTGTTGGCGGCATCACCAATATATTAGTTTGTTATAAGATCAGTATAAGAGGAATAAGATTATTTGGCCCAACCCCCTCAGTCATGGTCTATTTACTTTTAAACTTTTGCTTAGTTTACATGTTAAAAGTTACTGATTAAGTCATTTTAAGATGAACCACTTATGATAATGTAAACCAACTTATTTTCGCGGATACTTTATTTTGTGTTTTAACACTTTCTAGTCCACTTCGCAGCTATTTAATTTCACGATTTTCTAGTTTACTTTATGTAGTTTAATAAGGAAAGATCCAAGTTTTACATATGCATGTTATTTTTTATTGCAAAAATAAATTGCTCGCAAAAATTAGTTGGTTTACATAAAGTCAATGTTATTTGGTATGCAGTTGTATTAGTATCTAAACTTTTGCATATTTTACATGTTAAAGTTTGTGATTAGGTCAGTTTAAAGGGAACCATTTATAATAAGTCAAAGGTATGTGGTATGCAGTTGTATAAAAAAGAGAGGCGAAAGATACCAAAGGGACATTCAATCTCATAAGTCAAAAATAAACTGACAACGCCATGGCAAAAATGAAAAAAGACCAAATGACAAACAACAGTATACAAAACATAACATAGAAAACTAAAGACTGAGCAACACAAACCCTACCAAAAACGGGGGATGATTTCAGGTGCTATGGAAGGGTAAGCAGATCCTCCTCTGAATGCATTGGCATTTCTCATTTCATCCTGCAAGTAAAGAGCACTTGCAAGAACCAACTAAATAATTTACCGTGTTGGTTAACTATATGAAAAACACCTTTCAAACACTATATCCTCAATTAATTACCATTTTGAATAAGAAGCTTATGAGGATCTTCTTATTACTCAGTAGGTCCCCTTGATGTCGTCTCCCAACTATGAACTATGGTGCTTCTGTGTCCAGTATTGTTTTAACATACTTGCAAAAATTACTTCCTCAATTAAAATTCCTTTCTTTTTTTTAGCTGCATGAAAATGAGTATAAACCATTAGATCCACGGGACATACGACTTCCTCCACCTATGCCTCCCAGTGAGAGGTTACTTGCAGCTGTGGAGGCTTTCTATAGCATGCCTACTCATGAGCGACCTAGAGACAGGTTGGTATTGATAAATATTCTGTTTAAATTTAATAAAAATTCTGAATGTATTTGAAAAGAAACAATACTTTGTTAAAAGAATATCTACCGATTGGACAATTAGGGAATGTTAAATTGGTAACATTTGTCATCTTTCTGTGAATTGTAAAGTGGAGATAGAAATATAAAGATAAGCATGATAGTTTAAATTTTACTTTTTTGATACTTTTACAATAAAGTTATTTTAATAATTTCAGTGAAGGATGGGAAAAACTTGGTCTGTATGAGTTTTTTAAGGCAAAACAAAGAGCAAAGAAAATTAGAGATCAAGAGAAGGAAATGGAAAGGGAAGAAAGAAGAGGAAGATCAAGATCGAGATCAAGGTCCCCATCTAGATCAAGATCAAGATCACCATCAAGGTCAAGATCAAGATCAAACTCCAGATCACCATCAAGGTCAAGGTCAATTTCAAGATCTCCTGTACAGAGGCGTAGGTCAAGGTCATTTTCCCCAACACCTCCAAGAGGGAGAAGGAGAAGAAGTAGATCTAGGTAGGCTTATGATTTTTATCAGTTATTTAAATGAGTTCAGTTATTTTCCTTCTTAAATTTTTTATTTTAAGTTAATGGATTTGGTAACATTTTTGTCGAGCTTCGACTTTTGTCGCAAAAATGAAACATAGCGATCCTACATTCAGTCGGCGGCGGCTTCCACAAATATTCACTCTTTGGTTAAAGTTTTTCAAATTTTAATAACTTTCTTAAACTATCCTGGATTTGTACCATACTTGGACAGAAGTTTGTTTATGATCATAAGATAGTATTCAAAAGTAAATTTTGTTAAAAAAAAAATCATGTTTATCCGTATTTTACTTATAAATAGACTTAGTTTTTCTGCCAGTTAACATTACATTCACTCTGTGGTTAAAGTTTTCAAAATTTTAATAACTTTCTTATACCATCCTGGATTTGTACCAAACTTGGACAGAAGCTTGTTTATGATATAAAGCTAGTTTCTAGAAGGAAATTTTGCAAAAAAAAATTTCCTGTTTTTCCGTATATTACTTATAAATGGACTTAGTTTTTCTTCCAGTTAACATTACATACAGTCTGCAGTTAAAGTTTTTAAAACATTTATTAGATTCATAAACCATCCTGGATTCTTACCAAACTTGAACAGAAGCTTCTTACATTCAAAAGATAGTATCTAGAGGAAAATTTTTAATAATTATTGCCCCATTTTTGTTGAGCCTGCGACTAACAGCAAATGTAGGCGAGACACTGGGTTCCGTGGAACCCTTACGAATTTTTTTCATTGATTATCAAACTGTATTCAAATTTTTGTTTATTGTTTTCATTGATTAAAAAATTTGTACATTTAATATAAAGATAAGAAGCTGTGGCATGATTGCCAATGATACAACTCTCCACCAGAGACTAAATGATGTAAAATTTGTTTCTTTGTAACAAATTAATTTTTAAAAATTTTATTCATAAATAACAAAATTAATGAATATAACTGGCTGTCTGATCCGACAATCAGCATATGATTCTGATGTTAAAAATGCTTTTAAAGTTAGTTATGTAAAACTTTATTTCTTAATTTTAAGCAAATATCATGTGATTTGGGAAAAAATTCCAAATAATGGTAAAAAATAATTGATTAGAAAAAGAGATCAAAATTAAACATGTTTATTCTATCTCGACTTAAATCTGCAATGATATGTCTTTTATAACTACATGCGATGTAATTCAAGATTATTTTGCTGTAGAATGATAGCATATTAGTAAATCCTTTTGTATAGAACAATGCTTTGGGTTGCTATGACATATGTTCGTACTAGAGTGACTTTTGTAAAGTTTTTTTTCTATCCCATATGGCTACAGTAATAAATATAAATAAAAGAGTACATGACATCAGTTTTGTGTTGTACATTGTTATTATACAATACTTGGGTCACAATAATCTATATTTCATGTTTGAATATTTTTGGTGAAGTTTTTTCATTTAGGTCTAGTTTTCAGAAAGCTTTGGTAATATTTGTGATATTTCACCCCTGTCTTCTTTTATAGCACAATGCTGCAGAGCAGCATTTGGATCATTTTAACCTATTTTTCTGTCTTGAGTGACTTTAAAGTTTTGTATTTGGTCCATTTCACAGAAAATATGTAATGTTTTAATTGATATCTCACACTACTTTTTTCTTGGATAAAAAATACAATGCTGTTCAAAATAATGTGGGCCACTGTTATCAACATAATTTGTTGTTGCTGACACAATGCTTTTTGTAAAGTTTTAACCTTGGATGGTTAGCTCTTAAAATTTGAGTGTAGATAATCTTTATATTCATTATTGCCTAGGTCGCAATCACCTTTGCCATACCAGAGGTCAAGCAGGTCACCATCACCAGCACGTAAGAAGATCTCTAGAAGTCCAACACCACCAATGGGAACATTGTAAGTTTACATTGTACACATCTCATATTGTAAATAAGGATGGCTTGGTAAATACTAGGGAGATTGTTAGGTCAATACATTGTATTAAGGATTGATTTATATTATAAGTAATCGTTGTATTATTGCGAAGGAAATAAAACCTTTCATGAAAATCAGATGGCATTGGTCAGAGTATTTAAATTCTTGGAAGGTGAACTGTCCCATTGAATAAATATGATAGCTATTGTTCACTTTGGAGTTCATTCATTTGGAACTTAAGATTTCTCTTTGAAAAAAAATTCATTCGTTGACTTATTTTGCTGTACAAAAATTAAACTCCTTGTTATGGTTTGGCTTACATTTATCTGCAATATATTTAACCAAACAGTAATTGACTTTTATGGAAAGCAAATCAAAAATGAAAATATTCTTTTCTTATTTTGTTGAGTATACATTCTGGACTGAAAAGACATTTTTTTAGTGAACCCTATATTTTGGCCCTGTCCATCTCATATTAGAAATTGTTTAAATATCTCTATTCAACATATATCTATAACTACGTTCAAGTACAATTACAAAAAAGCACTATGTTATATACATGTACTTGGAATCAAATATTTTAAACAATGATGTCGAATCATTTTGGTTTGTATGAATTCACTGCATTGAAGCAATAATGTGCATGTCTGTGCATATTCTTGGAGTCTTGAGTCAAGATAATAGTTTTTGACCTTGATAAATATTAAAATAAACGTGCATTTAATGTTATATACTTTCAGTTCTAGTACAGCTGGAGACTTTATGGCAGTAGGAGGTCCTCCACCCATAGGAGAATCAAAACTTGGACAAGAAAACAAAGGACATCAGCTTCTAATGAAAATGGGTATGTTTTTATATCTTATAGCAGATGGTGTAAGGAAATATTTACTGTTTGATATAACTGTAAAATAAATATCATTTTGAAATAATAGGTAGTATATGGGTTCCCCCTTATATTCCTTGAGATTTTTATGAAAAATCATCCTTTTAATATAGTCCGAAAAATGAGAATTTTTAGTTTAAAACAGTTGTCATAGTTTTCTTCACATAGTTATTTATGTATTAAATTTGAAGATAAATATATATAACTTGATGAGAAAATGCAATGTCTTGTTAATACAAGTCAACAAGACCACAGTGGGAATGATCTGAAATAGAGGTCAGAGTATAAATTAGAATTATAATTGATATTTTAGGTTGGGGAGGTAAAGGATTAGGAGCAGAAGAACAAGGTATCGTAGACCCTATTAGTGCTGCTGATGCTAGAGACAAAACTGATATGTTTAAAGGCATAGGGATGGATTTAAAAGATCCATTTGAACAGTTCAGGAAAAGTAAAAGTCATGGATTTATAGCTAGGATGAAAGCAAGGGATGAAATGAGGGAAGGTTAGTATTAATGTTAATGCATTCAATTTATTGGTTTCAACCTATGAGGGGTGGAAGGACCTTTTTCAGGACGTCAGGATTCTGGATAACATCCCCTCCTACCCCTCTCCTTCCACCTATCGCATAAAGGTACTGTTTCATTGATATTTAGTTTCATGCTTATACTGAAATTTGTGTGTGTTTCGAATCATCTACAGTTTTTAGCTCACCTGGCCCAAAAGGGCCTAGTGAGCTTTTGTCATCACTTGGCGTCTGTTGTCCATCGTCGTCGTCGTCTGTTAACTTTTCCAAAAATCTTCTCCTCTGAAACTACTGGGCAAAATAAAAGCAAACTAGGCCTAAATCATCCTTAGGGTATCTTGTTTAAAAAATGTATCCGATGACTCCGCCCAACAACCAAGATGGCCGCCATGGCTAAAAATAGAACATGGGGTTAAATTCCAGTTTTGTCTTATATCTCTGAAACTAAAGCATTTAGAGCAAATCTGACGCGGAAAAAATGTTCATCAGGTCAAGATCTGTCTGCCCTGAAATTTTCAGACGCATCAGACAACCCGTTGTTGGGTTGCTGCCCCTGAATTGGTAATTTGAAGGAAATTTTACAGTTTTTGGTTATTATCTTGAATATTATAATAGATAGAGATAAACTGTAAACAGCAAAAATGTT
Source organism: Mytilus californianus (assembly GCF_021869535.1). Lineage (NCBI taxonomy): Eukaryota > Metazoa > Mollusca > Bivalvia > Mytilida > Mytilidae > Mytilus > Mytilus californianus. Next base: position 6,320,275 of record NW_026262581.1, read on the forward strand.
CAGCAAAGTAAGATCTACAATAGGGTATCTTGATTGAAAAATGTATTCAACGACCCTGTCATCCAACCAACATGGCCGCCATGGCAAAAAATAAAACATAGGGGTTTACTATAAAAGTCTATGGGAAAATTGTAAAAAAACAATTTCAAATGGTCACAACTTGAAAACTAATTTAAATAATGATAAGGGGTCTTCAGTAACTATTGTAAGACTACAATGGGATGACCTGCTTTAAATGTAACTACTGGGCCGAATTATACCAAACTTGGCCTCAATTATTATTAGGGTATCTAATACTATTTATTATGATTTTAACCTTATTTTACATGATTTCCAAAACCACAGTAGATACAGGTGAGCGACACAGGCTCTTGAGAGCCTCTAGTTTGTATTTTATGCCCTCGCATAAAAGTTGGGGGGCATATTGTTTTACCCTGGTCTGTCTGTCCATATGTCCATCCTTCTGTCTGTCCGTCCGTCCATCCTTACGTCTGTCTGTCCATCCTTCCGTCTGTCCATCCCATTATGGGTATATAGTTATTCCAGATAACTCCTCCTACAGTTTGAATCTTTTGAAGTTTTCACTTTGCTGGCTGTTTGTACATATATTGAAGGTGTGCATGTGGTCAGGGTTTTGATTTTTATTAATATTTGCTCTTTTTGAAGTTAGTTGAACTTTGTCATTTTTTGGAGTATTTACCTGCATAAGAGGTGCATAGCTTTTCCGGATAACTCTCGTTGTTTGAATGCTAGGAAGTTTTCACTTTGCTGGCTGTTTGTACATATATTGAAGGTGTTTTCAGATAACTCCTCCTACAGTGAACCATAGACCTATGTGCTCCCATGCTCAACTTTTTATACGACCACAAAAAAATTTTTGTGGTCGTATATTGGTATGACGTTGGCGTCGTCGTCGTCGTCCGAAGACGCATTGGTTTTCGCACTCTAACTTTAGTTTAAGTGAATGGATCTCTATGAAATTTTACCATAAGGTTCAATACAACAAAAGGATGGTGGGGATTGATTTTGGGGGTTATGGTACCAACAGTTAAGGAATTAGGGGCCAAAAAGGGGCCAAAAATAAGCATTTTCTAGTTTCCAGACAATAACTGTGGAACGGTGTATGGATCTCTCTGAAATTATACTACAAGTTTCCATACGACAAAGGGATGGTAAGGATTTGCTTTGAGGGGTTATGGCTCAAACCGTTTAAGAATTAGGGGCAAAAAAGGGGGAAAAACAAGGTTGTCCTGGTTAATGGACAAATACTTTAGTACAAAACATAATTTAAAGCAGTGTAAGGGAGATAAATCAAATACATGATTGAAATTATCTCCCTTACACTGCTTTTAAATCATGTATAAAGTAATGGTTAATGAACAATTAAGATAATTTAAAACAGTGTAAGGGAGGTAATCCAAATACAACGTTTTGGTTACTTCCCTTACACTGCTTTTAAATTATGTTTAAAGAAATGCATATTTATAAAGGAAGACCAGTAAAAATAACTGCAAATGTTGCATCTTTTTTTTTTACAAAAAAATCCATAAGAAAGATTTGACACTATATTTTAAATTCTATTATAAAATAGATTAAGTTAGCACTATGGTAAATTTAAATGGGTAATTATGGTTTGGGGGAAAAAAGGGGGGGGGGGGGTAAAAAGAAATTGTGGGGGGTCAATTTTTTCTCATTTCAGATTTCAGAAATTAAAAAGAATTATTCTTCAAATATTATTTTTTTTTCAAATTTCAAATATTGAAAAATTTCAAGAAGTAATCTTTAATTGCACAGTATGGCGCATTAGATTTGTAAAATCTTTGACCACATTTATTTATTTGTTATGCCGAATCTAACGATGTATTTAGATTTTTAATTTTGGATCCAGTTTTCAAATTGGTCTACATTAAGGTCCAAAGGGTCCAAAATTAAAATTTGTTTGATTTTAACAAAAATTGAATATATGGGGTTCTTTGATATGCTGAATCTAAACATGTATTGAGATTTTTGATTTTTGGCCCAGTTTTCAAGTTGGTCCAAATTTAGGGTCCAAAATTAAACTTTGTTTGATTTCAACAAAAATTGAATATATGGGGTTCTTTGATATGCTGAATCTAACCATGTATTTAGATTTTTTATTTGTGGACCCCGCTATCAAATTGGTTCATATTGAGGTCAAAAGGGTCCAAAATTAAACTTTGTTTGATTTCATCAAAAATTGAATTATTGGGGTTCTTTGATATGCCAAATCTAACCGTGTATTTAGATTTTTAATTTTGTGTCCCGTTTTTTAAATTGGTCTACATTAAGGTCCAAAGGGTCCAAAATTAAACTTAGTTTGATTTTAACAAAAATTGAATTCTTGGGGTTCTTTGATATGCTGAATCTAAACAAGTGTTTAGATTTTTGATTATGGGCCCTGTTTTCAAGTTGGTCCAAGTTGGGGTCCAAATTAAACTTTGTTTGATTTCAACAAAAATTGAATATATGGGGTTCTTTGATATGCTAAATCTAAACATGTATTTAGATTTTAGATTTTTGGCCCAGTTTTCAAGTTGGTCCAAACTGGGGTCCAAAATTAAACTTTGTTTGATTTCAACAAAAATTGAATATATGGGGTTCTTTGATATGCTGAATCTTACCATGTATTTAGATTTTTTATTTGTGGGCCCGCTATCAAATTGGTTCATATTGAGGTCAAAAGGGTCCAAAATTAAACTTTGTTTGATTTCATCAAAAATTGAATTATTGGGGTTCTTTGATATGCCAAATCTAACCGTGTATTTAGATTTTTAATTTTGGGTCCCGTTTTTTAAATTGGTCTACATTAAGGTCCAAAGGGTCCAAAATTAAACTTAGTTTGATTTTAACAAAAATTGAATTTTTGGGGTTCTTTGATATGCTGAATCTAAACATGTGTTTAGATTTTTGATTATGAGCCCAGTTTTCAAGTTGGTCCAAGTTGGGGTCCAACAAAATTAAACTTTGTTTGATTTCAACAAAAATTGAATATATGGGGTTCTTTGATATGCTGAATCTAAACATGTATTTAGATTTTAGATTTTTGGCCAAGTTTTCAAGTTGGTCCAAATTGGGGTCCAAAATTAAACTTTGTTTGATTTCAACAAAAATTGAATATATGGGGTTCTTTGATATGCTGAATCTTACCTTGTATTTAGATTTTTTATTTGTGGGCCTGCTATCAAATTGGTTCATATTGAGGTCAAAAGGGTCCAAAATCAAACTTTGTTTGATTTCATCAAAAATTGAATTATTGGGGTTCTTTGATATGCCAAATCTAACCGTGTTTTTAGATTTTTAATTTTGGGTCCCGTTTTTTAAATTGGTCTACATTAAGGTCCAAAGGGTCCAAAATTAAACTTAGTTTGATTTTAACAAAAAATTAATTCTTGGGGTACTTTGATATGCTGAATCTAAACATGTGTTTAGATTTTTGATAATGGGCCCAGTTTTCAAGTTTGTCCAAGTTGGGGTCCAAAATTAAACTTTGTTTGATTTCAACAAAAATTGAATATATGGGGTTCTTTGATATGCTGAATCTAACCATGTATTTTGATTTTGGACATTGGACCATAATAGGTAGATTAAAAAAAATTGAAGTTCTTAGACCACATTCTTTCTGTGTCAGAAACCTATGCTGTGTCAAATATTTAATCACAATCCAAATTCAGAGCTGTATCAAGCTTGAATGTTGTGTCCATACTTGCCCCAACTGTTCAGGGTTCGACCTCTGCGGTCGTATCAAGCTGCGCCCAGCGAAGCATTTTATTGCATTTTAAAATAACACTTTGCATCTGTGGGTGCATCAGTATCCCATACACAATAATATCTCAAAGAAAGTCCTACATTGACTATGTTATAATACAGTTGCTTCAGAGTGGAGTGCAGTGGCATAACTTTGTGTAGTTTTGGTTTGATTTCACAATGCCCCCTTACCAGTAATAGCAAGAGATATATTATATTTAGTATTCCCTTGGGGGCAACGCTATGTGTAATGAAAACACTATTTGTATAACTGTAAAATAAATTATAAGACGTAACATTTATATACATATTAATGCTAAATTAAATAAAAACGTATATAAAGGTATAGTCATCCAATGCTTTTCTTGGATAGTTTATAGTAATGACACCTGTCATGAATGCTTTCACATCTCAAAACCAGTGAAACAAACAAAGGCTAACAAAATTATAAAAACTGGAAGTATGATAACAAGTAATTTTGGCACTGAAATGTCATAAGGATGTATTTGCTAGCAGTGGAGGACATATTCTTAATATTTCTCTACCTTACCTATTTAATTTCACTTTCATTGAACGTAAATGATTGTACTAAAGTTCCCTCGTTTTCAAAATCATATTGACCAATTTGAGTTCTTTTTTATGAATGAGTTACGGCGGATGACCTAAGGTCAATTTACGTAAGTGACGTCATTAAATAATCATCTTTTTGGGATGTAAATTACATCAAAAACTATCGACTCTTTCTGTGACGTAATAAAGTAGTAAGCATTGTGACATAGGAAATGTACAGGAAAATTCACAAATTCAAACGTCGTCTATTGATCAAGGAACTTTTTATTTTTCACAGTTTTATAAGTAAATAACACGACACATAATGTTTTTCTTGTTTTCGTGACATATTTTTCTTCAATCACCAGCAAATTTTGTTCTGATGACAGAGTAACAGAATAAATAAGTTTTAATATTGTACACATTTTATTTCTGATACTTTATTTGATAAACTGAATAAATTGTCATGTTAACAATCTTTTCAAAACCTATGACAAAAGCGTGTTTTATGTTAATATTTATTTTGCTTTACTTTTTCTACAGGAAATTGACGTCTTAAAACCAACTTTGTAGTACATATATTATAGTCAAACATGATGTCCCGTAAGCAGAATATAAATTATCTTTGGCTGGGTTGCACAAAGTGATAAACTGGCTTATAGTAGGGGGATGTCAGGGGTCTGTCCGAGGTTGTATGGGGGAATTTGTAGTAAATATTGGTACTTACTTAGTGTAATCAACTTAGATCCCAGAAATTATGCACCTTCTATTATGGAATTGATTGAGGAATATTTGCACATTTTTGTAGACTTTTATCTGTTTTTCAGCAAATTTTTAAAAGACAGTACCAACTTTCCTACATTTATGGACCCAAATTCTTTAAACTTCTCAGAAAGACAGCACACATGTTGATGTTTTGTACCTGCCATTATGGAATTGTTTATGGTATTTTTTTCCATTTTCAAGACTTGAAAACTTAGGTCATTTTCCAGATGATTTTCAAACGACAGGACCAATATTGTGCAATCGACTCCGCCTACATTGACCCAAATATTTTTATTATTGAACTGTTATGTAAGGATTCCCCCCCCCCCCCCATTTTTGTAGACTTGGGACCCTTGTCATTTTCTGCCCATTTTTCAAAAGATGGTGCCAATTTTGTGTAATTCAATACTCCTACAGTTTTCAAACCAAATCTCCAGATCTTGAAACTTAACAGAAAGTTTACACACCTATTGAGTTGCGCAAATCCCATCTTTTTCCCATATTTTTCATTTATATTTTTTGCCATGTTTACATATAATCAAATGCTTATAATTAACCATTCTGAAGAAACATTCTGTGCATCCCGGCTATTTGAATCTTTCAATCGATTTTGTAATGTTTTTGGAATAATGCTTTAACTAAAATACTACTGGATGTGTTGTCGTGCTGTTTGTAATACAGTTGTTCTATCTGTCCATTTAGCTTGTTCATAGCCAGAATCCAATTAAGCAATGGTTATCGTTGTCTGTTTGTGTGTGTGTTGATGAATAAGGAATAGGAAGGTTGTGCTTCACAGTTGTGGTTTATGGCAGGATTGCTGTATAAGAAACATTCTGTGCATCCTGGCTATTTGAATCTCGTTCGATTTTGTAATGTTTTTGGAAAATTGCTTTAACTATGATATTACTGGATGTGTTTGTCATGCTATTTGTTATACAGTTGTTTTATCTGTCCATTTAGACTATCCATGTTTTTCTTCTCTTTTATACATAAATCGTGACAGGAAAATAGATACGTGTATTAGATACAGTTAACCTAAATGTTTTTTTTTCAAACCTGGATAATTGAAATAAAAAAAAAAGAACATGGTAAAAGCAATTGTGTTTAGAAATTTTAAACTTAGTGTTTTTATTATACCCCCGTTTACAGGACGTATTATGATATAGCGTTGTCCGTCTGTCCGTCCGTCGTAAACATGTCGGACATTAACTCATAAACGCTTTAACCAATTTGCATAAAACTTTGGTGAATTGTTTATATCTATTGACTTGAGCTCCCTTTCGTTTTTTATACATTTTAGAATTTACGTTTCCGAGTTATGGGGTTTTATTCATTAAAAAAGGGGGATTTTCCAGTTTTCGGACAACAACTCAAGAATGCTTTCACCAACTTGCAGGAAATTGTGGTGAATTGTTTATATCTATTGACATGAGCTCCCTTTGGATTTTTATACGACCGCAAAATTTTTTGCGGTCGTATATTGGTATGACATTGGCGTCGTCGTCCGGCGTCGTTGTCCGAAGACACATTGGTTTTCGCACTCTAACTTTAGTTTAAGTGAATGGATCTCTTTGAAATTTTACCATAAGGTTCAATACCACAAAAGGAAGGTGGGGATTGATTTTGGGGGTTATGGTACCAACAGTTAAGGAATTAGGGGCCCAAAAGGGGCCAAAAATAAGCATTTTCTAGTTTCCAGACAATAACTGTGGAACGGTGTATGGATCTCTCTGAAATTATACTACAAGTTTCCATACCACAAAGGGATGGTTAGGATTTGCTTTGGGGGGTTATGGCTCAAACTGTTTAGGAATTAGGGGCAAAAAAGGGGGAAAAACAAGGTTGTCCTGGTTAATGGACAAATACTTTAGTACAAAACATAATTTAAAGCAGTGTAAGGGAGATAAATCAAATACATCATTAAAATTATCTCCATTACACTGCTTTTAAATTATGTATAAAGTAATGGTTAATGAACAATTAAGATAATTTAAAACAGTGTAAAGGAGGTAATCCAAATACAACGGTTTGGTTACTTCCCTTACACTGCTTTTAAATTATGTTTAAAGAAATGCATACTTATAAAGGAAGACCAGTAAAAATATCTGCAAATGTTGCATCTTTTTTTTTTACAAAAAAATCCATATGAAAGATTTGACACTATATTTTAAATTCTATAATAAAAAAGCATAAGTTAGCACTATGTTAAATTTAAATGGGTAATTATGGTTGCAAACTCCATTGGAAATTTGAATTGAGATTATGACCATATCTTGAGGGAAAGAATTTTTTTGGGGAAAAAAGGGGGGGGGGGGGGGGGGGGGTGTAAAAAGAAATTGTGGGGGGTCAATTTTTTCTCATTTCAGATTTCAGAAATTAAAAAGAATTATTCTTCAAATATTTTTTTTTTTTCAAATTTTAAATATTGAAAAATTTCAAGAAGTAATCTTTAATTGCACAGTATGGCGCATTAGATTTGTAAAATCTTTGACCACATTTATTTATTTGTTATGCCGGATCTAACTGTGTATTTAGATTTTTAATTTTGGGTCCAGTTTTCAAATTGGTCTACATTAAGGTCCAAAGGGTCCAAAATTAAACTTTGTTTGATTTTAACAAAAATTGAATATATGGGGTTCTTTGATATGCTGAATCTAAACATGTATTTAGATTTTTGATTTTTGGCCCAGTTTTCAAGTTGGTCCAAATTGGGGTCCAAAATTAAACTTTGTTTGATTTCAACAAAAATTGAATATATGGGGTTCTTTGATATGCTGAATCTAACCATGTAGTTAGATTTTTTATTTGTGGGACCGCTATCAAATTGGTTCATATTGAGGTCAAAAGGGTCCAAAATTAAACTTTGTTTGATTTCATCAAAAATTGAAATATTGGGGTTCTTTGATATGCCAAATTTAACCGTGTATTTAGATTTTTAATTTTGGGTCCTGTTTTTTAAATTGGTCTACATTAAGGTCCAAAGGGTCCAAAATTAAACTTTGTTTGATTTTAACAAAAATTGAATTCTTGGGGTTCTTTGATATGCTGAATCTAAACATGTGTTTAGATTTTTTATTATGGGCCCAGTTTTCAAGTTGGTCCAAGTTGGGGTCCAAAATTAAACTTTGTTTGATTTCAACAAAAATTGAATATATGGGGTTCTTTGATATGCTGAATCTAACCATGTAGTTAGATTTTTTATTTGTGGGCCCGCTATCAAATTGGTTCATATTGAGGTCAAAAGGGTCCAAAATTAAACTTTGTTTGATTTCATCAAAAATTGAATTATTTGAGTTCTTTGATATGCCAAATCTAACCGTGTATTTAGATTTTTAATTTTGGGTCCCGTTTTTTAAATTGGTCTACATTAAGGTCCAAAGGGTCCAAAATTAAACTTAGTTTGATTTTAACAAAAATTGAATTCTTGGGGTTCTTTGATATGCTGAATCTAAACATGTGTTTAGATTTTTGATTATGGGCCCAGTTTTCAAGTTGGTCCAAGTTGGGGTCCAAAATTAAACTTTGTTTGATTTCATCAAAAATTGAATTATTGGGGTTCTTTGATATTCCAAATCTAACTGTGTATTTAGATTTTTAATTTTGGGTCCCGTTTTTTAAATTGGTCTACATTAAGGTCCAAAGGGTCCAAAATTAAACTTAGTTTGATTTTAACAAAAATTAAATTCTTGGGGTTCTTTGATATGCTGAATCTAAACATGTGTTTAGATTTTTTATTATGGGCCCAGTTTTCAAGTTGGTCCAAGTTGGGGTCCAAAATTAAACTTTGTTTGATTTCAACAAAAATTGAATATATGGGGTTCTTTGATATGCTGAATCTAACCATGTATTTTGATTTTGGACATTGGACCATAATAGGTAAATTAAAAAAAATCAAGTTCTTAGACCACATTCATTCTGTGTCAGAAACCTATGCTGTGTCAAATATTTAATCACAATCCAAATTCAGAGCTGTATCAAGCTTGAATGTTGTGTCCATACTTGCCCCAACTGTTCAGGGTTCGACCTCTGCGGTCGTATCAAGCTGCGCCCAGCAAAGCATTTTATTTTATTTATTTTAGATTTTACGTTTCCGAGTTACAGGGTTTTATTCATAAAAAAAGGGGGATTTTCCAGTTTTCAGACAAAAAATCAAAAATGCTTTCAGCAGTTCTTATGAAACTTTGGTGAATTGTTTATATCTATTGATGTAAGCTTTTTTAGAATTTTATAAATTTTACATTTTACATTTCTGAGTTATGGGGTTTTATTCTTTATAAAAGGGGGGATTTTCCCGTTTTCGGACAAACTCAAAAATGCTGTCAGCAATTCTCATGAAGCTTTGGTTAATTGTTTATATCTATTGATGTAAGCTCCCTTTACATTTTTATAAATTTCTAATATGACATTGAGAATTAATTGAACTTTAATTGTTTATAGTCTGACAACAGATTTACTAAGTATTGCGCAACAGCACAGTGAATTGCACAACAGCAAGAAATCTTTAATTGAATATAAATTCAATTCATATAACCAATTTCAAGTTCTTTGACTACATTTATTCAGAAACCTATAATATGTCAAATATTTAATACAATCCAAATTCAGACCTGTATCAAGCTTGAATATTGTGTCCATTTTTGCCCCAACTGTTCAGGGTTGGACCTCTGCGGGCGTATCCAGCTGTCCTCAGTGAAGCAGTTTATTATAGATTGGATTGACAACATCAAAACTTTGTGTAATGATTAGTACACACATTGTTGTCACAAGGTCCATTCCTGTTTACACATACCATATCGATACGTGAAATAAAAGAGATATTATTACACATAGCATTGCCACAAGGTCCATCTGCTGGTCCATTCCTCCATCTATCTGTATGTACATATGTAAGATTCTTCCATTCTAAACTATAATATACACTATTCAACAGACATTAGCCAAATGTTTATGAGTTTTTCTATGTGAATGTAGTTGGGTATCATGTATTTGATTTCTAAATTGAGGATTCCTAAATGAGATTTTTGTAGGGTTCAAACTTATGAAATGTGTTGGATGTCTGTCTATGTGTCCATCCACCTTGTGAATGATAAAATGCCTACCTTTCTTGAGATTTTTATAAAATTTTAGTGATGATGAATGGATGTTTAATGTCCAGTGGCAACTATTACAAACCTATTCAGGATGAGAACTTTTTAATGTGATATGAATATGCTTTGTACTGACTGATGCCCTGAGCCAGATTTATAACGTTCTAGTTCACAAGGAAACAGTCTGCTGCAAGACATGTTATCCTGACAGACACATTATTCACTCGTAGTAAAATGAATGCCAATCAAACATTTTTACATGAGTTATTTAGTGACTTATAATCCTTAGAAATTTAAATTTATGTTGAAAATTACATTTTAAGCTCTCATACCTGTCATCCTTAGGGAAATTTTCATATTCACAATATGTTAGTCTCGTTTGAAAATGGATGCTGATGGACATTTTTATCTGACTTTTTACACCTATTTCAACCTGCCATGCAGCTTGTACAGGAAATTATATTTGAACTTATCTTTTCCAAGTCATGGCCCATTTTTGTCAATATTGATAAGATTTCTGATTTCTTTTCCATTTACCTGATCTATGTTAATGCCATTATTAGTCCCCTACCGACAAAGTCGAAGGGGACTTTAGGTTTGCACTCCGTCTGTCTGTCTGTCCGTCTGTTTGTCCTTCTGTCAGTCCGTCAAATCAGTTTTCCACACTTTTTTTCTTCATGCTTGAAGATATTGATTTGATATTTGGTATATTGTTTTATCATGACAAGTTACAGATCAAGTTCGAATTTTGTTCTGGTCTGATAATTTTGTGCAGAGTTATGGTCCTTGGACTTGGAAAATTCACTCAAATATTCAGTTTTCCGCACTTTTTTTCGTCATTCTTGAAGATATTGATTTAATAATTGTTATATAGTTTACACCATGACAAGTTATAGATCAAGTTAGCATTTTGTTCCAGTACAATTAATTTTTAACCGGTAAGGGACTATGTATTGCCATGCAATACTCTTGAGAATGCTTGTTTTTATCTAGTCAATAATAAGTAGCTGGGTAGAATAAATCAGATTTTTAACTATTTCTTATTCTACAATATCATCTGCATTGATCAATGGAAATGAAACAGTGATATTAATCGAAAGTTCTACTCAGAAAGGCTGTGGAATATTTCTTTTTGGGATCGTAACTAAACACAGAACTTAGTTTAAACTTTTTAAATGTTTTTTATAAGCAATAAAATATGATAACAAATGTATATTATGCATAAAATATGTCCAAAGCTTGGTGAGGTTTAAAAATTGGAGCTGGAAGTGAATATCATGCAAGGACTAACTAATACAGCTTTTTCTGTATTGGACCAGGCATACAAGCTGTATTTATATCAACAGGGCAACCTCTTTATTATTGCACATGCTGAATTTGATCATATCATTTTTATCGCCGTCGTCGTCGTCTGAAGACACATTAGTTTTCGCACTCTAACTTTAAAACAAGCATTTTTGTCGAGCCTTCGACTTTTGTCGAAAAAGCGAGACATAGCGATCCTACATTCCGTCGGCGTCGTCGTCGTCGTCGTCGTCGTCGGCGGCGTCCACAAATATTCACTCTGTGGTTAAAGTTTTTGAAATTTTAATAACTTTCTTAAACTATCCTGGATTTCTACCAAACTTGGACAGAAGCTTGTTTATGATCGTAAGATTATATTCAAAAGTAAATTTTGTAAAAAAAAAATTCCATTTTTTCCGTATTTTACTTATAAGTGGACTTAGTTTTTCTGCCAGTTAACATTACATTCACTCTGTGGTTAAAGTTTTTAAAATTTCAATAACTTTATTAAACTATCCTAGATTTCTACCAAACTTGGAAAGAAGCTTGTTTATGATCATAAGATAGTATCCAGAAGTAAACTTTGTAAAAAAAAAATTCCATTTTTCCGTATTTTACTTATAAATGGACTTAGTTTTTCTGCCAGGAAACATTACATTCACTCTGTGGTTAAAGTTTTTGAAATTTTAATAACTTTCTTAAACTATCCTGGATTTATACCAAACTTGGACAGAAGCTTGTTTATGATCATAAGATTATATTCAAAAGTAAATTTTGTAAAAAAAAAAAATTCTATTTTTTCCGTATTTTACTTATAAGTGGACTTAGTTTTTCTGCTAGTTAACATTACATTCACCCTGTGGTTAAAGTTTTTAAAATTTCAATAACTTTCTTAAACTATCCTAGATTTGTACCAAACTTGGAAAGAAGCTTGTTTATGATCAAAAGCTAGTATCTAGAAGGAAATTTTGATAAAATTTTGTTCCATTTTTTCTGTATTTTACTTATAAATGGACTTAGTTTTTCTTCCAGTCAACATTACATACATTCTGCAGTTTAAGTTTTTAAAACATTTATTAGATTCATAAATTATCCTGGATTTTTACCAAACTTGGACAGAAGCAACTTACAATCAAAACATAGTATAGAGGGGAATATTTTTATTAATTTTTTTCCTCATTTTTGTTGAGCCTGCGATTAACACCAAAAGTAGGCGAGACACTGGGTTCCGCGGAACCCTTACGAATTTTTCTAGTTTCATGACAATAACTTGTGTGTAAGTCTATGGATCTCTCTGACATTGTATCACAAGGTTCCATATCACAAAGGGAATGCTGGGATTGATTTTGGGGGTAATTGCCTCCAAATTTTAGGAATTCGGGGCCAAAAAGGGGCAAAAAACAAGCATTTTTTATAGTTTCATGACAATAACTTGTATGTAAGTGTATGGATCTTTATGAAATTGTACTACAAGGTTCCATATCACAAAGGGAAAGCTGGAATTGAGTTTGGGGGTAATTGCCCAAAAAGTTTAGGAATAAGGGGCCAAAAAGGGGCCAAAAATAAGCATTTTTCTAGTTTCCAGACAATAACTTGTGTTCAAGTGTATGGATCTCTCTGAAATTGTACTGCAAGGTACCATACCACAAAGGGAAGGCTGGGATTGATTTTGGGGGTAATTCCCTCAAAATTTTAGAAATTGGGGGCCATAAAAGGGCAAAAAAAAAGCATTTTTCTAGTTCCAGGACAATAACTTGTGTGTAAGTGTATGGATCTTTATGAAATTGTACTGCAAGGTTCCATATCACAAAGGGAAAGCTGGGTTTGAGTTTGGGGTATTTGCCCTAAACCTTTAGGAATTTGGGGCCAAAAAGGGGCCAAAAAACAAGCATTTTTCTAGTTTCCAGACAATAACTTGTGTTCAAGTGTATGGATCTCTGAAATTGTACTGCAAGGTACCATACCACAAAGGGAAGGCTGGGATTGAGTTTGGGGGTGATGAATCATAAGGGGGTTCAAAAAATTTGGTGGGTGGATTTTTTTTTCATTTTTTTTCTTTAAAATTTCCCATTTTAAATTGGTTATTTCTGATTTATATATAAAAGCAAATAATAGTGATATGGTTTGAATAGGTAAATTAAAATTTTTAAGTTCTTAGAACACCTTTCATTCTGTGTCAGAAACCTATGCTGTGTCAAATATTTAATTACAATCCAAATTCAGTGCTGAATCAAGCTTGAATGTTGTGTCCATACTTGCCCCAACTGTTCAGGGTTCGACCTCTGCGGTCGTATCAAGCTGCGCCCCAGCGGAGCATTTTACATAATATTTACTACTTTCAAAATGAGTAAACACTAGTGATTATTATCTAATTTTCAAAACATGTTCAACTTTGTGATACTGAGATTAAATCAGCAATATAAAATTTAACATGGGTTGGTATAAGTGAAAACAAAAAGTATATGACTGTCCTTATGAATGGGATTGGATATTAATCCGATATTTGGTGTGGTAACTTTTTAGTTGCTAATTCTAGTTCAATTGGTTTTTATACGACCGCAAACATTTTTTTGGGATCCTATAATAGTATGATGTCGTTGTCTGCGTCGTCGTCCGAAGACACATTGGTTTCCGGATAATAACTTTAGTTTAAGTGAATGGATTTTTTAAGAAGGTTCAATACCACAAAAGGAAGGTTGGGATTGATTTTGGGGATGATGGTCCCAACCCTTTTGGAATTAGGGGCCAAAAAGGGGCTCAAAACAAGTATTTTTCTAGTTTCAGGATAATAACTTGTGTATAAGTATTTCAACCGCAAACATTTTTTTGGGATCGTATATTGGTATGATGTCGTCGTCGTCGTCCGAAGACACATTGGTTTCCAGACAATAACTTTAGTTTAAGTGAATGGATCTCTATGAAATTTTTTAAGAAGGTTCAATACCACAAAAGGAAGGTTGGGATTGATTTTGGGGATGATGATCCTAACCGTTTAGGAATTAAGGGCCAAAAAGGGGCCCAAAACAAGCATTTTTCTAGTTTCAGGATAATAACTTGTGTATAAGTATTTCGATTACTCTGAAATTGTACCACAATGTTTAATACCACAAGTAGAAGTTGGAATTCATTTTAGGGGTTATGGGGGCCAATACTTTAGGAATTAAGGGCCAAAAAGGGGCCAAAAACAAGCATTTTTCTTGTTTCCAGACAATAACTTGTGTGTAAGTGTATGGATCTCTCTGATATTGTACCACAATGTTCCATATAACAAAGGGAAGGCTGGGATTGAGTTTGGGGTTAATTGCCCCAAACATGTAGGAATTAGGGGCCAAAAAAGGGCCAAAAACAAGCATTTTTCTAGTTTCCAGACAATAACTTGTGTGTAGGTGTATGGATCTTTCTGAAATTGTACTACAAGGTTCCATACTACAAAGAAAAGGTTGGGATTGAGTTTTGGGGTTAATGCTCCAAGGGGGATTTCAAAAAGTTGGGTGTGGGGGGGGGATTTTTTCCCAATTTTTTAAGGGATTCATATTTTTTTTTCAAAATTTTTAAAATTTCGAATTTTTGAAAAGTTTCAAGAAGAAATCTTCAATTGCACAGTATTGCGCAATGGATTTATAAGATCTTTGACCACATTTATTTTGCGTCATAAACCTATATTGTTTCAAAAATTTGATCACAATCCAAATTCAGACAGTATCAAGCTTGAATATTGTGTCCAAATTTGCCCCAACTGTTCAGGGTTCGACCTCTGCTGTCGTATCAGGCTGCGTTCAGCGAAGCATTTTATTTTATTTGCATATATTATTGTATCTATAGGTTTTCTGACTTTTTGTAAAAAAAATGTTTGTTAATGAGGTAAATTTTATTTTTTTTCCAGCTGTTAGACAGAAGAATCAAAAGGAAGAGAAGAGCTAAGACATTTGAAAGAGTTATACATGTTATATCATCCAGTTGTACATATGTCATTGTGATTATCACTAAATTATAAAATGTCATTCTATTATTATTATCCCCCCCAACTCTAAGAGTTACAAAATTTCCACCACAAATTTCTCAGCTACTACGGAACAGAATGATAATATGAGCTGCATCAGATAGAAATAGCCTGTATGCAAATGAATATCAATACATCTTTTAACTTATTTTGGGTTGAAAAATCTCTTTGCCAAGTCTGTAACTGTTTGAAAATTGATTTGATATAAGAACCCTACAAAACAGACCAACTTCCAAAATCAATCAAAGTCTTATAAATGTACATGTATACGTGCATTGCCTAAGGATGATTTCTATCCAACGCAGCTCATATCTTAAAACAGCTTGACAGTGAATTCAATTGTAGGGTCTGAGCACTTTTCAGATCTGTCGGACACCTTCCTTTTTACCTATACTTTGAAGTTTTTAATATTTTGAATGAATTGTTTTGACACACACATCTCCAGTACATGTACTTCTGTAGAGAACAACATCATATTTGGCCTGCAGCTTAACAGTGATGATTTGTAATGTGTGAGCAATTTTCAGTTCTATCAGACACCAACTTCCTGTTTGCTGATACTTTGAATTACAAGTGGGGCATATTCTTAGCACAGCAACATGAAGTCTTGTTTCTATATTTCTTTCATTAAATAATGTAAATTCATTGTTATTTTTGGAATGTGAATTTTTATGGTTTTCTTGGGATCATGATGAGGTGAACTATGAATTTGAGTGTTAAAAAAATACAAATTGCCCATTGGCAGAATTTGTTGAAACCATGAATTTATCCACACAAAAAAATCAGGATTTTCACCAATCCTAAAAAGTTGTTACCCAGGAAAATAAAGAATTTCACAGAATTATATATATTTAAACTAATGTAATATTACTGACTTTCATTATACCCTGCAAACAAAATGCCTAAAAGAAGATGTGAGGTATATACCTATGTGACAGCAACCAAACAACAAAAATTATCAAACGACATCTAGAGGACAGCATACAGTCTTCAACAATAGACATGCATTGACAGGTGTCTATACAATATGTCAAGCTCTAAATTATCCTGAGTCTAGAAATTTACAAGAAACCATCAAAGATTTGCAATTCAATTTTCATCATAAAGGATGTTCTCTACTCTGTTCCAAAATAGACTGTTATAAATTGATAGTATATAAATGAAGGAATTTAAAAAGCAGAAAAAAATAAAGGGTACGTGTGCTTGTTTTCGAGATATTAGCCATTGAAAATTTGGCGGGAAATGATTCTCTCTAGATTTTTCATACATTTAACATTGGCACCTTTTTTCTTTCAAAAACAATGAAAAAATAACAAGGATTTTATAAGATTTTCAAATATGGCTTTTTAAACTATATGCAATAAAATAATGAAGAGAAAAGTAGGGGTTATCGGGCAAAATTTTTATTGGCATTACATGGATAAAACTAGAGGATTCTGAATATCTGACAAAAAGTAAACAAGAGTGCACACGCTGAAATGTCTCACCTTCTTTACTAATCATTGATATTATGTTGATAGTCCTTAATATAAAGCTTTATTACAACTGCCACATAAACTTAACATTAACCAAGTAAACTAAACATTGACCAATGAACCATGAAAATGAGGTCAAGGTCAGATAAACCATGCAAGGCAGGCATGTACAGCTAACAAATCTTCCATACAACAAATATAGTTGACCTATTGCTTATAGTTTAAGAAAAACAGACCAAAACACAAAAACTTAACACTGAGCAATGAACCTTGAAAATGAGGTCAAGGTCAAATAAAACCTGCGTGACTGACATATAGATCATAAAATATTTCCATACACCAAATATAGTTGAACTATTGCATATATAGTATTAGAAAAAAAGACCAAAACTCGAAAACTTAACTTTGACCACTGAACCATGAAAATGAGGTCAAGGTCAGATGACACCTGCCAGCTAGACATGTACACCTTACAATCATTCCATACACCAAATATAGTAGACCTATTGCATACAGTATAAGAAAAACAGACCAAAACACAAAAACTTAACTATAACCACTGAACCATGAAAATGAGGTCAAGGTCAGATGACACCTGCCAGTTGGACATGTACACCTTACAATCATTCCATACACCAAATATAGTAGACCTATTGCATACAGTATAAGAAAAACAGACCAAAACACAAAAACTTAACTATAACCACTGAACCATGAAAATGAGGCCAAGGTCAGATGACACCTGCCAGTTGGACATGTACACCTTACAGTCCTTCCATACACCGAATATACTAGACCTTTTGCTTATAGTATCCGAGATATGGACTTGACCACCAAAACTTAACCTTGTTCACTGATCCACGAAATGAGGTCAAGGTCAAGTGAAAACTGTCTGACGGGCATGAGGACCTTGCAAGGTACGCACAAACCAAATATAGTTATCCTATTACTTATAATAAGAGAGAATTTAACATTACAAAAAATCTTAACTTTTTTTTCAAGTAGTCACTGAACCATGAAAATGAGGTCAAGGACATGGACATGTGACTGACGGAAACTTCGTAACATGAGGCATCCATATACAAAGTATGAAGCATCCAGATCTTCTACCTTCTAAAATATAAAGCTTTTAAGAAGTTATCTAACGCTGCCGCCGGATCACTATCCCTATGTCGAGCTTTCTGCGACAAAAGTCGCAGGCTAGACAAAAACATGAGTAGCAAACATCCTTAATTCAGGAACTTAAAATTTTTAAAAATACCTTAAAATTCCTTTTAAAATGTATGCTGCTTTTGATGGGATTTTTGTCCAATATAAATATACAATCTATGAAACAATGTATCTGTTTAATGGTTTATTATTACATGAATAGTGCAATATATTAAATATCATACACAACAATTATGTCAACAATAAATAACAACAATTAACAATGTTTTAAAAGTACATTTTACAGTGAGATGTTTGAAAAAATATGAAAAGTGGCATCCTCTTTCCAATGCATATTTAAAATTACATATGACTCCTGAAAAATTATCTAATACAAAGGGGAAGACAAAACAGCTTATAACATATCACCATACAACAAACTTCTTTACAAATATGCATGAGCTAACGAGTTGAATGAAAAGTATTATCTATATGCTAGATTAATGTATTTAAAAGGGCCTTAGCTTCTGCTAACCAGAATAATTCAGTTGTTAAATTTCGCTGTGCTACAATGGCTACATTAACGCCTGAATGCATTGACAATAAAAAATCCTCAATCAATCATTCAGGATTTATCAGTCTCAACAAAAATAGGGCAAACTGCTGATTGGTTACCTCTTCCACAGGGAAACAATCAAAATCCAGGATTCGTGAAGAGTTTTTAGTGTGTTAGGAATTCAGGCCCTTGCAAGAAAGAGAGATTGATTGCAGTGAGGGACTGATTTTTTCAGGTTATGCTTCTGCAAAAGTTATTGAAATTGACAAAAAGACCTCAGCACAGATGTGATCACAGAAATTTTTATGAATTGAGGTATATAAAGTGAGAAGTTGAATGTGGCTTGAATTAGTATGATAATATTATTATTTTATCTAGTAATAAAACACCATTCTACCAAAAATGAAAAAAAACTTATGAGATTTGTTCTTTGTTATTATGTCTTTATTCCAAAAAAGTATGATAGATCTAGTCATGAATACTGTAAAAATTGCATTGTATTGGGATATTCAGATAGAAAAACAACAACATATGACCAAACATTCTAATATGAGAGCCATAGGAGTAATTGCATTCTCAAAGTTTATAAACCAATGCCAACTATTATTATGTCCCCATTTGCAATGAAGTATGGACATTAAAACACTACCTTTCAAAAGATTATTTATTCAGATTTCCAATTAAAAGTAATCAAAAACATAATTATTAGTATTAATGCATAAAATGTGCAACTATAACATTCCTCAACTATCTACATCCATGAAATATGGTAACTCCCACAAAAATCTAGGTATTTAGTCTTTTAAAATATAAAAGACATGGAAAAAAATAGCAAGAAATCTTAAGATTACTTTAGTTTATGGACTTCATATAATTTATGTGAATATTTAAATTACTAATGCAAAATGTATTTCAAAAGATGTGTTCAACACATGAGTGGCTCTTGAAATTTTCATGGCCCCTGGAAATGTAAAATACTTGGAATGTAATATTTAACCATATTTTAATGTGTATATTTTAATATTTATATAAAGATTTTAAATACCATCATTTGATTATAAAAATTAGTAAAAATTTTCAGGAAAGAAACTTTCATGCAAACATTTGTTTAAGGGTTTTGGTAAAATTTATGAACGAATTCCAATCCTTTGAAATTCATGTGTTCTAGGTTATAATTTTTGTTCTTCTGATCATAGAAATATTTAGTTGCTTGGCTAGCTACTTCAGAATTTTTTTTTTGTGCAGGAGTGTATTACAGATATTCATGTTCTAGCTTTTGAATTTTCTATGAAAGAAACTGCTGTTGTTCAGAAATATATGTTTGTTAGGTAATTTTCACAAATTACTAGAATTAGGTATGGGAAATTAATCAAAATTGTAAGAAGAAAATATTTTGGTATCTGGTACCAGTGTATTTGATGTAGTAGCTTTTGTTATCTTTCTAGAATATATCCTTGAAAAACTTAAAGTTTTATATAATTACCAAAGTTTTTCAAGAAAATTGAAAAATCTAAGAGTGCTTTTTCATAAATCCATAAAAATTGAAATCACTCCACACACAATAAATATAAATGGGGATCACAAGAGATGAAAATTATGTCGATGAGATAGAACCTAATGACGAGATATGCAGTGATTTTGACATTGAAAGCAGCTCATGTTACAATGAGGAATACACTGACAAAGATTTACAGATTACAACATGTTATAATTTATTGGTCAAACTTGAACTTTAAAACAAGACTAAAAATATTCATTTGTGTAGTATATATAGAATGCCATAAAATAAAATCTCAAATTTAAATTACTGCTTGGTATCTAACAAAACAAAGTTATAAAACTACAATCAAACTAGATTCATTATTTATTTCAGATCTAAAATTGCACAATGTATAAACATAAAGCATTCCATTAAAAAACTATAAAAATAAATCATCTGTAAGGGACTAGAATATTCAGATCAACTTCTTAAAAAAAGATCTAGGATACTCAGACTCGTGAAAGCATTGACTTTGTAGACAGGTAGATGTTATTTCCAAAGAAACAACTTTTTATGCAAACAAATTGAAAAATTTTATTTCACTTCCGGCACCTGTTACTCGCTTAAAACATCAAAAGATTCTGATTTTAGGCAAAATGAATTTGTTACTTCTGAAAAAAGTGATAAAATTGCCTTTAGTTAATGTATGATTCATTAGTTGCATTAAAAACAAGTTTCAGCTGACATGAGAATAACAAGCCAAAAAGTGAAAAATACGCTTTCAGCACACATTAAAAATAGACATATGTTGTATCATGGATGGATACCCCATATCATTTGTTTTTTCTATTATATTGTTTGAGCCCCTTAGTTACAAGTATATATTTTTATGCATGCATTGTCTCAATTTATTGATTTTAGTTGTTTTTAAAATTAATTAAATTAATACATATTAGAACAAAAAAAAAAATATTTTATGAACAGAATAGTTTTCCTCATTGAACTTTAATTGAACAATACAAAAAAGAATTAAATGGATAAGTAAAATGGCAAGATATATCATTTTAAGAACCAAACAATATAGTGGTGAAAGGGAAAGAGCAATTATCCTTTAAATCTCACCACTTCCCCCAAAAAAGGGAAGTCACTCCCTACGATTCTGAAGTAGTTTGCACCCTGGCACATATATAGGTACTATATTCAAGCTGTTTGATATGATGAATTACAATTTACTATTCACTCAGTTACTGATATACAGACCATCCTGAATTTAAGTACATGTACCACTAAGTGCATTATTATTATAGAGATATGTACCATATATACCACACAAGTGTTTATCAATATTCCTACAAGTGGTAGATGGTATTTAATTTCATCAAGAGTATTGTATATTCAGAAATTTTTTGCAATGTATTTATTATTATGAAAATAGCAACAGTATAGGTTTTGCAATAATAAAATCTCACATTCTATAATCTTAAAGCATTATTTGTATACAGAATTTCTTGAAAATCACAATAATTGATATGGCATTTTTGTCAATTGTTCAGCAATCGCACTAATAAATACATGCACAAATTTCTGAATTTACTGTCATCTGGTGTTAAAATCAAAAATGCTCAGTTGGTAATAAAGTAAATCTAAAATCAGGTCAATTGAAGCAAGTAATTTCATCTGAGCAATATTGATAAGCAACAATAATTGTTTAAACAGATCTAATTAAAGTTCAAACTAAACTGCAAATTGGATTACACATGTATGGTTTTAGGTGTTAAATAAAAATAATCATATAATAAGATTTTCTAGAGATTCAGTGTCTCTAAAACTTGTCAGAGGTGTAGAATTTGGATCATCTGCTAAGCAGCCTGTCAAACATTGTCTCCCTCCTTCGTTTGATCCAAATAGTGGTTCTGAAAAAAAAAAGTTTCGTTATCTCCCTTTAGATATCACTTCTGATATAAAACATTTTAAAAGCATGTCTAATGAGTATTATCTATATTGGTCCATTTACTCATATGTCAAATAACGTGAATTTGCTTATGAATTTAGTATATTTAGTATAAAAATTACAATTAAAAAAAAAAGGGGTCAATAACTTGGAACTTTTAATCAGTGGTAGGTTTTGAACTCAAGATAACTCTTGTACAAAGTCTCAGTTTAAATGAACAACTTATTCCATAACTAACACCAGGTTCTATAAATAATATATAAAACTATAAATCCTAATTTAGAATCAACATTTTGAAGTGTAGAATGTGTAAAAACATATTGCTTCTGTTAAATCTTGATCCTGTAAAATATAATCACAAGTCATGCAAAAGACATGACTATATGTAAAAGAAATAAAATGTCTACTGTAAGTAAAATACAGATCTAGACTTGTTAAAAAAAAATGATAAGCTGGCACTACCAATGTATACTCCATGAAATGCACATTAAATGACATAAAACAGTTTTATTTTAAATGGGTAATAGGAAGGACAAAAAAACATGTACTACTGCTAATTTTTCACCTGCATAAATGTATTACAATTCATAGTGGGATAACACCCTGAAACAAACTAAAAAAACATATTTTCAATCCCTTCTCTATATTTGTCCTCTGTTTAAGTTTCATTCCAATTAAACCAGAGAAATCAATTTACCATCTGGAAACCATTTTTCAAACATTTTCTATTTTTAGTAACAGAGACCTTGTTCTTTGACCTATGGACCCTAAAATCATTAGGCTTCTTCCCCCTACCCTATATATTCCATCTGTAAAATTTTCGTTCTAATCAAGCAGGAGTTACTCAAATTATCATCCTGAAACCATTTGTTCTGAATACCTGGAAGGACGGACAGATAAAGGGATTACTCCATACTCCAGAATTTATTTTGGAGATCATAAAAGGTGTCTGCATCACATATCAAATACCTATTGCCTTTGTATAATTTTATACAAATATCATAAGCAATATACATTTGAAAAGAATTATAACAAAAGGCTTGGTCCTAAAAACTCTGTAAATTTCATTTTTGCAAATAACATGATCAATATTAATTTTATGATGAGATCCTATATATTATTTATTTCAACAGTTGACATATACAAGTTGGTTGTACAGTAACAATGGAAATGATTGTATCTAGCTAAAGTTACACCATGCTTAGTACCGGTAGTCTCATATCAGAAAGCATTTCATATCATTTCGTTCACAAATTTTCTATTTAAAAAAAAAGTCAAAACATTATCATTTTTGGTAAGATGGGGGTCTCTAATCCACATCTCATAGGGTACTAGCATAGAAACATTTTTTTCTTTAATCTACATCAGAAAGGGCTCTAGCATAGAAACAATCCACCAAAAAAAAAAAAAAAAATAGTTTATTATTCTACAGTTAACGTAACAGTTTACAATTTGACTGTACAAATAATTTATACCATGTTTGAATAATATATAAATTTAGTTTTCGGGTATACTGTTCCTACTAATGAGTAATTAATTGTGTCCTCTATGGAGTCTGAATACAAGCAATATAGATTTCCATGACGATAAATACAATAAAAGGAATTCGGATATACATATGAAGTCAAACATGAATATAAAATTGCAGGAACAAAACAATATGTAAACCATGTGGAAAAAATATAAAATGGGTTTGTCAGTCAGGGAAAATTCTTGTACATAAAAATTTTATTTACAGGTACAGGTAAATAATTTTGGAGGTAGAGTTATTGCTCTTAGACATTCAAATTTAAAAAAAAAAACCTTTGTAAGAAAGCGTTTCATTCTTCTTGAATTTTCTTTACCATATTGCTTTGATAGAGTGTTTTATTGTCTGTCTTTAATATTTGTCTGAAAGTATAATTTCAAAATATTGCCGCCAAGAGACACTTTTAAAGGCCTTGCACACTTAATTTATATTTTTTGTGCAGTAAAATTCTGTGTAAAGTACTTAGGGAAGCATATGGGGAGTTTATTCAAATGTTGAAAAGAAAATTTAAATGTGACAAATTTACTGATACAAGAAAATATTACATACATCTTCAAGTATATAAAAATTATGTGTATAAGTTGTATCCCTGACTGTATGTACTCACTATAAAACAGAAGAAAAGTTTTGTACCAATAATAAATTATATATTTTCAAACAAATGATGCATGATGCAAATAAATATCATAGGTTGAGAGTCATTTGATGATAAGGGAGATCATCAAATAAAGTTTTGCAGAACCTAAAACATTCATTGAGGAAATTTGGTTCCAATAAGTCGGTTTCAAATTACTGACACTGTTTTCAATTTTATATCATTTTGGCAAAGGGAAACAACTCCTTGGAAGGGTAAACTGCTTTTCCTGTCAATTGAAAAAACATGTTTTGCTGTTAAAAATTTTCATTTGGTAACAAAAAAAAACTAACATATTTTGTTAATCTGATTAAAATACAGATCCTCTGTCCATGCTTTGATCATAAGGATCTAAAAACACTCTACTTTCTGTTCTGTAATTTTAATATCAGCCAATCAAATTTCTGCCTCCAAATTTTTGAAGGTATGTATCATTAAAATAAAACCAGAAGATAGATATCCCATTTTTACCATAAATGTGTGAACTTGTGAAGTCATCATCATTGTCACAATACATCATGCTTGATCCATTTTATTTTTATAGACAGGAAACCATTTTGTCTAACCAGACAGCTGTTTCCCGTTGCAAAAAAAATATCTAAAAATTGGAAATACAAATGGTAATTTGAAAATGGGACTATTGGCCCACTGGATTCAAAGAAAGATTTTTATGAAAAAAAGAAAGAAAGCAAATAATATGAGGCAGGTGTTACCTGTAAAAGAGGACAAAACTCGTTTAAATGCCTACATGTAAATACCGATTTTACAAAATTAATACTACTGTGCTGTAAAACAATTTTAAATTTTATTACTAATACCATCAATTATTTCTACATTTTACAAATTATCACATTCCAAATATCAAAATATTCGTCCTCATATTAATGTCATCACTCTTTTTGGTAAATAGAGATATAAATTTGCATGAAATCATGTCAGAGTCTTTCAACAGTAACATGGTAATGCACAAGAGCAACAGTTGCAAAAAAATAGTTAAATATTTTGGACTCACTTGTATGCTGACTTTTATATTGATTTTTCATTTAATTCTCTTACTGTTATTGAGGACTTTGCCCTTATACTAAGTGACTGCCCTTTATGTTGAGCTGAAAGGATATCTGACATCATTTAAAGATTTAGTCTCTATTTCAGCAGATATAATTTGCTAAGATAAATTAAACAAGACACTAAGGACTGTGACACATACAACATTATTTCGTAAACTATCAATAAGTATCCCAAAGAGGTATTTTTATTTCACTGCCCATAAATTTTATAATACAAGAATGACCAAACAGAGAAGATAAAACATTTTTGTATTAAATGGTTGTAAAATTGTCAGTATCATTTGTAGATTTACATTACATAAACTAGTGGACATTTTGGTAAGGAAACCATAACAATCACATATTTTTATACAAGGTATGCAGGTATGAATGTAAACTAAGCTTTCAGCTAGCAGAAATAAAACAGAATAAGAAAAGAAAAACATGTCTTTGTATTCACCTTTATACTTTCCATAGAGAATTCCAAAAGTAGTTGTATTTATGCATTTTATATAATATGCAGGCAACAATGAATAAAATATACTATACATTGTACTAGCTTACAACATCTTGGATTCAGGATTTTACTGAAATGAATCATGCAAGAATAAATTTGAACAAGAATACTTCGTAAAGCTAATTGAAGAAGCCTTTAGTGCAAACCTTTCTTTTTATAATGCCCTGCACCCTTTTTGGAACTAATTTTGATGTCTTGCATTTATTTTAAGCCATCCTGCCATTTTTTTCAAATTGTATTTGGTAAGTGCATAGAATAAGGTTGAGACTGTAACTTACAGCAATAATATTAATGCCTATGGCTGCTATTTGGGGAGAGCATATAGTGAGAGTTTAACAGACACTGCTTTTAGTATGTCCAGTTGTTTTCAATTAAATTATACAGTGCTGGGAATATGAAATATGTTTAGCATTTGAAGCCATATTGAAAGTCAAAAAGGGACATTTACCACCATAAATTTGAAAGGAAACAATTTTACAAACATTTCAGCAAAAATTACAACTAATTATTTTATTAAGAATTTTTGTCAGTTAGTTTAAAAAAAACTTTTTATAATAATGGCAGAAGTTCAATTGTTTCAGAAAAGCTTTGTTTTTAATTGTGAAAGACATAAAAAGGATATTTAAGTGGTGGCAAGGATCACAATGGCCTCTTGGGCTAATTAATCAAACTAGAGGCTCTCAAGAGCCTGTGTCGCTCACCTGTATTTACTGATGCTTTGGAAATCATGTAAAATAAGGTTAAAATCATAATAAATAGTATTAGATATTAGATATTATAATGATATCTAAGATAATAACAAAAAACTGCAAAATTTTTGTAAAATTACTAACTCAGGAGCATCAACCCAACAACGAGTCGTCGGATTTGTCCGAAAATTTCAGGGCAGATAAATCTAAATCTGATGAACATTTTGCCATCTGTCAGATTTGCTCTAAATGCTTTAGTTTCAGAGATATAAACCAAAAACTGCATTTTACCCCTATGTTCTATTTTTAACTAAGTTGGCCATGATGGTTGGAAGGCAGGGTCATCGGACAAATTTTTTAAACTAGATACCCTAATAATGATTATGGCCAAGTATGGTTAAATTTGTCTCAGTAGTTTCAGAGAAGAAGATTTTTGTAAAAGATTACAAAAATTTACGAAAAATTGTTAAAAATTGACTATAAAGGGCAATAACTCCTAAAGGGGTCGACTGACAATTTTGATCATGACAACTTATTTGTAGATCTTACTTTGCTGAACATTATTGCTGTTTACAGTTTATCTCTATCTATAATAATATTCAAGATAATAACCAAAAACTGCAAAATTTCCTTAAAATTACCAATTCAGGGGCAGCAACCCAACAACAGGTTGTCAGATTTGTCTGAAAATTTCAGGGCAGATAGATCTTGACCTGATAATCAGTTTTACCCTATGTCAGATTTACTCTAAATGCTTTGGTTTCAGAGATATAAGCCAAAATCTACATTTTACCCCTATGTTCTATTTTTAGCCATGGTGGCCATCTTGGTTGGTTGGCGGGGTCATCGGACACATTTTTTAAACTAGATACCCTAATGATGATTGTGGCCGAGTTCGGTTAAATTTATTCCAGTGGTTTCAGAGGAGAAGATTTTTGTAAAAAGCTAACGACGACGGACGACGACAACGACGCCGACGACGCCGACGGACGACGGACGACGGACAACGGACGCCAAGTGATGAGAAAAGCTCACTTGACCCTTCGGGTCAGGTGAGCTTAAAAGTGATTTCTGATTTACAATCCTGAATCCAACAAATTTACACAGACAGAATATAACTGGTATACCATAGATTTGAATGCATTGTTTTCATCATCGATGTCATATTTTCCTGTAAGTATATTCAAGTTTTACACATTCACAGTTAGACACCAAGTGTCTCAATTATTTAGATTGTTAATGAGAAGTTACTATTTCTTATCCAGATTAAATTAAGTGTAAACATCTATACAAGTAAAAAAATGCAAAACCTCATAGTTATGAAACAAAAATGTCTTGCTTTCTTTACTGATAATAATTATCTTGAAAAGTCTTTAAGATCAAGGTTTTACTATAGATATAACACAAGCTTAAAATTATCAATGATCCATGAAAAGAAGGCCAAGGTCAGAGGTACCCTGACAGATAGACAAATAAATGTCTTTACAATCATTCTCTACACTCAATCTAGTATCTGAGAAATGGCTGTAATCAGAAAAACTTAATGCTGATCAAAGAACCATGATAATGAGGTGAAGGTCAGATGGACAAGTAAGACTAACAATCATTCTTAACATCCAATATAGTTGACCTATTATGCATAGTATATGAGAAATTGACCTAATCATAATCAAATTATCATTGGCCAATAAACAATGAAAATGAAGTCAATGTCAGATTTCCCCTCTCAGATGGAAATGTTCACCATAAATTCATTCTATTCACCTTATTTAACTGACCTATTACTTATAGTTTTGATAAACATATTTAATCTAACAAATTTAGCATTGACCAATGAACCATGATAATGAGGTCAAGGTTAGATAAACCCTGCCAGACAGACATGTAAATGTCCTTACAATTATTCCATACACCCAACATAGTTATAGTTGACTTATTGCAAATAGTATCTGAGAAATTATCTAACAACAAAAAGTTAAAGTTGACCAATGAACCATGAAAATGAGGTCAAGGTTTTGATTACATTTGTTGTTAGTACAGAAATTATCACAAACAAGTTATATTTGACATATTGCAGATAACATCTGAGAAATGGATCTAATAAAAAAAACTTAAAGTTGACCAATGAACCATGAAAATGAGGTCAAGGTTTTGATAATATTTGTTGAGTACAGACATTTTCACAAATAACTTCCAAGATATTGTAGACAAAAACTATTTTTATATTAGTGAACACAATTAATTTGTAATATTCAGGAAATGTCTTTGGGTTATGGTGCCTCCCAACATATAAGAATATTAAGTGTATCTAAATATTTTTGAAACTCTCTAATTCAAGACTTCAGTTTTTTTTTACTTATGTTGGCAAGTTAATACTTCCTTAAAAAACGTTTCTACAGATATGACTAAAAAATCAAAATATCAGCAGAATGAATTTTGGGGGAATTTATGTAAACATGAGATTTTTATCACTTACTGATGGTATGGCTAACTTATGATTTATTGCTTTATCAAGAAAATCAACAAGCAAAATAAAACACTGACTATTGAAAGCCACAGTCACACATGTTAAAAACCTTGTCTTAAAATGCACATTATTCAAATCTTACCTTGTTTCTTGGGTTTAGGTGGTAATAAAAACATAGTACAGGTAGCCATTAACATATGCCATGCACTATGTGTGTATTTGTAATTTTTGTTGTTCTCTGCAAATGCAAATATACAGAGACCACCTCCAGCTATCAATAATCCTGGCAACAAGCATAACAAATATCGCTTACAAGGTGGGTAGCATTTATGTCTTTTATAACATTTTCTTGCCTATAAAAAAAGAGATATTTAGAAATGAATGCAAATGTTTATTATAAAAATTTTATTCATTTGAATTATAAGGATAAAACATTTCTTATTTGGTACTAAATCCATGAAGAAGATCTTTAACATATGATGGTAAATGTTTTTATAAAATTTTGTTCAATTTGACAGTGTTGTGTCCTGCATGCATTTGCAGCATTTTCAATGCATGAACTCAACACAAAATGCAGACTTTATCTGATGTCCTTTTAACATGTTCTTTTAAAATTGTTGGTTTTTTTTTTTTTTTAAATGATGCTAATATTCAGAACCTGGAAAAAAATGCCTCTTTCAACTTCATTTCTTTTAACAAATTGAAATAAAATGTCTCCATGCCAAAAAATTTCAAACTCAAGTGTCTTTTGAAAATTCTAAAACTTCTTCACACATGCCTGCATCATTGACCTCTAGATGTCTTTTTTGTGTTGTTTGGTTGACTGTAAAAGTGTCAATATGTAATTACAAAATAAACTGCCAAATTTTACTTGATCATACCCAAGACATAGCTATAAAAAGTACTCCTAATGCCCCTGGTACAACAAACATGTATAAACTGGTCCTTTCTAACTCTATACCCATGGCTATAAGTAATGGTCCTGCTGTATATAACACACTCCTAATGGTACGAGGTAGTTTTGTCATGGCTATCAGTGTAACCCATATAGATGTCACAGATCCCAGGAAATCACAGAAACTGAGCACACTAAGATTTATTATACAATACTTGTACTCATCTGATCTACCTCCATCACAGGCATGGTAAAACTAAAATATATAAAAATAACATTACTCTAGTACTCGGAAAATTATTAGTACAATAAAGGCCACAATAAGGTTTGTAAATTTTAAATACATGTTTTTTTTTCTGTGAAGCACTGAACATATGGCACAGTAGCCTAAAGAAGAAGGTATAATAAGGCTTCTTTTTTGGCTCCTTGAGTTTGACAATAAAAAAAAAGTATTATAAAATTATCAAATATAATCCTTCAGATGTTCATGGCACTTGAGTCTAAGATATCGGTGCTTTCTATTTTCAAATTGTGTCTTAAATAATTGCTTTGGGGTCACAAACTTCTTGTATTTAATTCAAAACTACAATAACTGCCAAATAGTCTCATTTTGAGAACTTGTCATCTATATTTATATTTCAGCCACAGCAATACACAAAAATATGTTTGCTACAAGATGACATATACAAAGATGTAAAATGGGTAAAATATATCTTTGTGTAAATATGTGGCTCATATCTAATCTACCTGAAAATGCTGAAAACTATGGACTTAAAGATTAAAGAACTTTACTTTCAGGTGAAATATAATGACTCTTTATCATACACCTTCAAAAATAAATCACAAATTAAATGTCCATGAATAATAAAGTGGTCTATAAAGTCTATCATGAATTACATCAACTAATTTCTCCATTTAAATTTTTCATGTTTGTTTACAAGTAACAATTTCAGATACTCGCTGCTGAAAAAACATTGTATAGAAGTAGACAAATACTTCAACAAAATGTGTTTCAAATACTTACTGCAGAAAAAATAAAAGAACCAATGTCCCCCGCGTTGTACATATTTTATATTTCCAAGGGCATAACTCTTTTAAAAAAAATCGGTCGTCCTCCATTAAACAACTTGTCCGAGATTTTGCTGATATTAACCTATAGTATAAGTTTTATAAAAATCTGTCAAGAATTGTACCAGTGAGAGCACTAACGAGGCTATTTTCCATAAATTTAATATTTCCAAGGAGCAAAACTCTTTTAAAAAAAGTCGATCGTCCACCATTATAGAACTTGTCCCAGATATTGCTGATATTAATCTATAGTAAAAGTTTTATAAAAATCTGGCAAGAATTGTACCCGTGAGAGCACAAAAAAGGTCATTTTACATAAATCTAATATTTCCAAGGGGCATAACTCTTTAAAAAAAGTCAATCGTCCACCATTATAAAACTTGTCCGAGATATTGCTGATATTAACCTATTGTATAAGTTTTAAAAAATCTGGCAAGAATTGTACCTGTGAGAGCGCTAACAAGACCTGACAGACACACGAACGGACAGACACACGGACGGATGGACGCCCGGTATTTCCATGTCCCCTGCAACGTGTTACGCGGGGGACAAAAACATTGTATAGAAGTAGACAAATGCCTCAACATAATGTGTTTCAAATACTTACTGCAGAAAAAAACATTGTATAGAAGTAGACAAATGCTTCAACATAATGTGTTCTGTAAAGGGTAAGAATAACAGCTGGTATAAACATAACATGGCTGACAGTCAATAGTATTAATTCTGTTAGCTGTTCATGCCCTGGTATTAAGTCAGACCCATCATTACAAGCATAACCAGACCAACCTGCAATACAAACATCAAACATAACAATTGGTTAAGATTTAAATGGTTGTCAGTTTTTATACGCCCGTCAATTTTTGACGGGACATATTATGGTATACAAATGTCCGGTGTCCGTCCGTCCGTCTGTCTGTCCGTCTGTCCGTCTGTCTGTCCGGCGTAAACATGTCGCACCTTAACTTGAGAATGACATATCCAAATTTCATGAAACTTAGTTGTTTCTTATGATAGTAAAACGATCTGTATACTTTTTGGTGAAAATAAGATTAAAACTTTACGGGACTTAGTAACTAAAACAGGTGTGTGTTTTTTTTCACATGTCAAAAACAATTTATGATTATTGCTTAAAACTTTACACACTTCTTAGTTATATTAATCTTAAGATCTGTATACTTTTTGGGGATGATTCAAAATCTTATTTTAGAGATATTGAGTATTTTGTTAAAAAAGGGGGAGGGGTTTTTCACATGTCGCGTCGTATCTCAAAAACGATTTATGATTATTGCTTAAAATTTTACACACTTTTTAGTTATATTGATCTTAAGATCTGTATACTTTTTGGTTTTGATTCAAAATTTTATTTTTGAGATATTGATTTTTTTTTTTTTAAAGGGGGGGTTTTCACATGTCGCGCCGTATCTCAAAAACGATTTATGATTATTGCTTAAAATTTTACACACTTCTTAGTTATATTAATCTAAAGATCTGTATACTTTTTGGTTTTGATTCAAAATTTTATTTTAGAGATATTGAGTTTTTTGTAAAAAAAAAAGGGGGTATTCGCATGTCACGCCGTATGTCAGAAACTATTTATGCTTATTGCATAAAAATTCACACACAAGACGACGGGCATATCATGCGCTCATGGCGCAGCTGTTTATTGTTTTTGAAACACTACAAAAATCAAGTTTGTTCAAATATCATTATGTTTTTTCATAAAGAATCAGAAAGAAAAGATCATTATTTAGCATCTGCAGGCAACAAAGACTTATATTGCTCAACACCTATGTAAAATTATGCATTATTAAGATTTTTTTCATATTAACTGATTAATAAGGCATTTAAAAAAGCACTGTAACTACACTTCTACTTTTTAATTTGTGAAGTAACATCAGTTTTCATATAAGATATTCAGTGGTATGTTAAAAATAACAACATCATCATTAAGTATTTACTTTTCAATAGAATATGCATAACACATCAACATTATGAGAAAATATAAGATAGGTCCATATGCATGTTTTTGAGATAAAAGCCTTTGAGAAAGTAGAATTTTTGGCAGGGAAATAGATGTCTCTGGTACTTCATATGAGAAGAAATAAGTGATAAAAGAGTATTAAAAAAAATATTGAAAATTACACAAATTTAAAAAGATTTTACAAGAGATGTAAGTTTAAAAGTTAAAAAAGTACATGCATTGCTGGGAAAACACTTTTAAAGCATAGTCAAGGAAAAGGCTAGAGGTGTAACAAAATATAAAGGAAAAGTTGAAAATATCAGAAGCAAATATCTTCAATATTTTCTTACCAATATCTATACACAAAACAAGATCATTTTATGTTGTCCATGCAGATAATGTAATACAAAATTCTGTCACATATCTTTCCCAAATGTTAACTCTGCAGATAATGAAAAATTCAGCAAAATCAGCTAAGAATCATTTTATAACCTTTCTAAACAACTCTACATTTTTACATACCTCCATGACAAACACAGGTTGACACCAGTAATCTCCCTTGTAAGTAAACAGCACAATTCCCTTTGTCGTTACATCTGCCTTCTACACATCTATCTGATTGTATGTCTAATGATACATTCACTGTTATGTTTCCACAAGACACAGTAATAACACTAAAAATTAAATTTTACAACAAATTAATTACATGAAACAAAACTGTTCCTATAATAACCAATTTTCTAGCAACAGGTCAACTCTATTTTTGTTTTAACAAAAGCTATATAAAAAGGTCAGATGATGAACAAAAATGCTTCGATTGTAAATCTTACATAAAGGGATAGAATCAGCCTTTATCACCAGTCCTATAGAATTTATTGCCTAGAATTTTTTTTAATTAACTCTTGATTAAATTTGAACTGAGTGACCAGTTACCATGAGTAACATGATGGGTGTTACTAGTGGAGCAGGAACTACTTACCCTTCCAGAGCACAAGAGATCACCTGCAGTTTTTTGTGGAGCTCCTGTTGCTCAGTTTTTCATTTTCGATGTAGTGTTTTGTGAACTTGTTTGTCTTTTCACTGTATTTTTTTGTTTTTCTGACATGGCTTTGTCAGTTTATCTCAACTTATTGATTTTTAATGTCCCTTTTGTATCTCCCACCTCTTTTATTTTTTGCAAGAAAACTGTTCAACTCATGTATGTTTTGGGTATTATATTCAAATAGTTTCTTTCATGATTTACAAATGTATACCATCCTTTTTTAATCTGATTTTTAGTTTAGATTTCTACCAATAATCTTGTGTCTTGATTTTGAAAATAAATACATATACAACTGCCAGGTGAGTGATTTAGACTCATTGGAGTTTCTAGTTTATGTATCACAAACCTTGTATTAGTGTCAGAAATAAAACATGACATAGAAAGGGTTGTAAACCATGTGCCTGCTTTAGGGTATGGAACAATCACGCTATCTTGTAACACAAGAGATGTGCTGGTGTTAACTGACAGCTGGGCTGCACTAGGTGGACATTCACTGTTCACTGATCTTTCTGGCATTGTCCTATGAAGACATGTTCTAACCAAGATTTTAACATCTGTGTCTTTTACCTATAAATTAAAAAATGTTGAGCTTTGAATCGGCTAACAGTAAATCAAGTTTTCAACAAGCTCCAAAGTTGAGTGTTGGCTGATTTCCAACCAATGAGGAACATTGACTATTTCATTTACATTTTGTCACAGCTGGACCCCAAATGATGGCAAGAGCTCACACTAGCCCTTTGAATGAAGTAACCTAAAAAGTCATACAACTTAATCAAATTATGCATAATTAAGCATAAACCAGTTTAACAGAACTGCATCAGTCATCTTGTGGTTGAGTGCTCCTCTCAAGTGCCGGAGGTAGTGGAGTCAATCTGCAATTTCAGAATCTAAATTTAAGGACTATGGATACTGTAAATTAATTGTTCTTACCCTAATACAGAAATAATGTCAAGTAATTGGTATAATTTCCAATTTTTTTTTGTATCCTGACGAGATTACTTATTCCATACTGTCGAACTGTTAAATGTTATATATAAATAACAAATATGAAATATTTGCTGACTTTTTAAATATGAAAATACTAATTTTTACAAACTCTAGTTGACCTGCATTTCTTGGCTAACTAACCTTTGGGTCGGCTAAAACAATGACTTTTAAGACAACAGATCCACCATTATCAATTCCACTTTTGATTTCATATGGAACAATTAATGTTGAATTCTCTGACAAAATATAAGGCTTGTCTACTATTGTACCATTTCTTATGTACATGTACTTTGTTTTAAAGACTGTCTGGTACTCCTGTCTATCCATCAGAGGGTACATAATACATGAATCATTTAACATACCAGAGGTCAGATCTTGAGATTCACATTCTGCAAACAAAAGCAAATACATGTACCATTTGTATATTAAATTGAAATAAGATCTTATAAGTCACATTCTGTAAATAGAATCACATTTAAAATTTTACAAACTTGAGATTTGTCTTGTGAATTACTTTCTTAAAGAACAAAAGTTTAAAAACATACTGACTTTCATGTGTATATTAAATGTTAATTTGTATTTAAATTTATCACATGTAAATGCTTCACAGAGGTGGATATATTAAATTTTAATACTTCACTAAAAGTGGATATATTAAATATAAATAAGTACTGGTTTGGTTCATTCCTCCTATTCCCACTTTTTTTAAATCTGGTAAGAAAAGTTAAATTTTCATGTGGGAATAGGGGGAAAACGGTTTACTCCTGGTTTGCCCACTTTTAATTACACCAATTATTTATTAGTAAAGAAAACAAAAAAGACAAAAGGTTTAATGAGCATACAATTATATAGTCTGTTTCAACTTAGGTATATAGTTTATCAGTGTTTTCTATATATATTCAGGTATTCATTTTTTTTGTAATTCCATTTTCATAAATGTATAGATAAATTATAAATAAATCATATATTTTTTCTCTCAATAATTTAACATACACGTAAAACAATGACACTAGCCTGTTTTAAAAGTAATATAAAGTATATTTAAAACTAAACAAATTTCGTTCGCAGGGTTTTGGGGCCGCTGAAGGCCCGAAGAAGCTATAGAAAAATGTATGCAAAATCATGCATTCTGCGCATTTCCCAGAACCTTTTTTGATCAAAAATGCAAGTTCTGTTTTAATTATTTTTTGACAATATTTTGGTCTCAAGGAAAAATATATAGTTTAAGTGTAAGACTTTTAGTCTTTAGAGACAACATCAAAAGACCAATATGTAGGATAAAGCAAAAACATGTAGTTTACATATAGTTTTATGGATGTGGCTGCTATTTTTATTTTTTAGATAAAAAATACTTAAAAAAAATAACAGTCAAGTTAAATTTTTTTTTACTAAATTACAAATGGAAAGCAACACTAAGAGAATAAAGTAAATGTTCCTGAGACCATATACCTTAGTGAAATGAAACCCATTTTCGGTCGGACATTTAATTCAAGTAAATTAATATTTATACATTATATTATTTAAAGATTTGGGAAGTTTTTCCCTAAAAAAAAAAGAAAAAAAGACGAATTTTGGAAGAATCTGGTGCCATCTCATACTAAATAGCATATATAAAATGGCTTAAAAGACCTGCCTTGAGTTATTTATTTTCAATACATTAAAAGTCAATTTATTTATTTTCAAACTACTACAGGACAAACCATTATTTTTTTTATTATTATCAAGGCTGAGTTATTTATTTTCAAAATCCTCCCCCCCCTTACAATATCAAATGGTCGTCACCTAATATATGAATCAAGTTTATAAATGCATTGCATAAGGAAATAAATAGAGCACTATGGTAAAATAACAATCTGTTGGGTTTTTTTTTAAAGAAGAAAATGCTAGCTTGGATGCAGATTACTGTTAAAATTATTTCATTTGTAAAGCTTGGCTACTGAACACGGTTGCATTTTTATTCTAATTGTTAGAATTTATTGTCAAATTCAATACATTTTCCTGATAAAAACTATATTGAAAAATTTCATTGATTTAATAGCAGAATATAGTATTTGATAAAATTTTACAGGTAAAATAAAAGGTAAAAAATATGACTATAATTCAGAAATAAACTATAATTGTTAAAACAACAATCCACCCTATGTTTACATATGCATGTAATTAAAAGTGGGCAAACCAGGATGACACCATATGTACTACATGTTGTATTATTCTAATGTTAATATGTACTAGTGTAGATATACTATTGAAATAATGTACTAGAGGTTGTTATATTAAGCTGAAGTAAACGTACTAAAATTTTTATGCTTTATAGAGATGGATGTATTAAATATAAATACTTACTAATGATGGAATTATTAAATGTAAAAAGAGGAGGCATGCTAAAAAATTGAAGTACATGTATAACAAAATCATGTGATTGTTTTTGGGTAAAAACAATTGATAGGTATAGGAGAGGTTAAAACTGTGAGGTCTTTCATGAACATTTACAGAAATTGAACTGTAGAAAGCTAGCATAAATTTGGTTTTTCTACAAAAAAATGAAGAAAAAAATGCAGGAATTTTGATGTCATAACAGCATTTGATAAGAGCTTATATTATGTATATAAGTGCTGTTTATT
The DNA here is from genome assembly GCF_021869535.1 of Mytilus californianus. Taxonomy (NCBI): domain Eukaryota; kingdom Metazoa; phylum Mollusca; class Bivalvia; order Mytilida; family Mytilidae; genus Mytilus; species Mytilus californianus. The sequence continues at coordinate 6,357,790 of NW_026262581.1, forward strand.
CAAGACACATCATAGGATGCATGTGTGTAGCACATGATTGGTACTGACATGCCCGAGGCTGCATGAGCACTCCTTATTTGGTCATGAGGCATGCAGTGATACAGACCCTTCTCAGGTTTCCCCAAGATGCTATGTAGTTTTCAGTTTGAGTTTTGCTGCTGACAGGGAAAGTCATACATTAGTTTTATTGTAAAAAGTAACAAATAATCGTTTTCAAAGTTTTAAAATATTAACTACCGGTATATCATATGATTATTACGTTTCAATTGGACTAAAAAAGTTTCTGTCTTTGTATATATTTGGAAGTACAGCTGAAAGAAACTTTGCGCCTTAAACTGTTTATAATACCCACAGATTAATTAGAAATTCGACAGAAACATTTACCGTAAATTAAATGAATCTTATTCTTTAATTGTGGCTTCCTGACGCAAGTCAAGAAATCATCCATATTCAAATACTCAATTGGACTTAAGTAATCCAGAAAATTGGACATGTGACTTAATGTTTCATATTCTACTCTGTTTAAAGTAATATTTCATTTCAATTTTAAAGTATACATTTAATATTTCAGTAAAAAATTAGGACAAATAAAACCCTTATCACACCTTATCTTTTGTACTTAGTTTGGATATACATATACCAAAAGCAAATATGTTCTGTAGGTGGATATATTCAATGTAAATATGTTCTGTTGGTGGATACCTGTAGGTGAATATATTCAATGTAAATATGTTCTGTTGGTGGATACCTGTAGATGAATATATTCAATGTAAATATGTTCTGTTGGTGGATACCTGTAAGTGGATATATTCAATGTAAATATGTTCTGTTGGTGGATACCTGTAGGTGGATATATTCAATGTAAATATGTTCTGTTGGTGGATACCTGTAGGTGAATATATTCAATGTAAATATGTTCTGTTGGTGGATACCTGTAGGTGAATATATTCAATGTAAATATGTTCTCTTGGTGGATGCATGTAGGTGGATATATTCAATGTAAATATGTTCTGTTTGTGGATACCTGTAGGTGAATATATTCAATGTAAATATGTTCTGTTGGTGGATACCTGTAGGTGGATATATTCAATGTAAATATGTTCTGTTGGTGGATACCTGTAGGTGGATATATTCAATGTAAATATGTTCTGTTAGTGGATGCATGTAGGTGGATATATTCAATGTAAATATGTTCTGTTCGTGGATACCTGTAGGTGAATATATTCAATGTAAATATGTTCTCTTGGTGGATACCTGTAGGTGGATATATTCAATGTAAATATGTTCTGTTGGTGGATACCTGTAGGTGAATATATTCAATGTAAATATGTTCTGTTGGTGGATGCATGTAGGTGGATATATTCAATGTAAATATGTTCTGTTTGATGGATACCTGTAGGTGAATATATTCAATGTAAATATGTTCTGTTGGTGGATACCTGTAGGTGAATATATTCAATGTAAATATGTTCTGTTGGTGGATGCATGTAGGTGGATATATTCAATGTAAATATGTTCTGTTCGTGGATACCTGTAGGTGAATATATTCAATGTAAATATGTTCTCTTGGTGGATACCTGTAGGTGGATATATTCAATGTAAATATGTTCTGTTGCTGAATACCTATAGGTGAATATATTCAATGTAAATATGTTCTGTTGGTGGATACCTATATATAGGTGGATATATTCAATGTAAATATGTTCTGTAGGTGGATACCTGTAGGTGGATATATTCAATGTAAATATGTTATGTTGGTGGATACCTATAGGTGGATATAATAAAAGCAAATATGTTCTGTATGTGGATAGCTATAGATGGATAATCAAATACAAATATGTAATAGTGGTGAATATGATATGAACATTAATATATATTCAAATACTTACTAGAGGTTGATATATTAAATGTAAAAGTGATATCTGCCGAGGACGTAAACATGACATATTGGTGGCCATATTGGTATAATACGGGAACAGTGATAATACATTGATCTGTATCATTACAAATATATTTGTTGTCATAGTGATGTAAATCTGGTACCCCTTGACCTCTTGTAATCAGATCTACTAAACAGCTAACCGGACTACCTGTAACATTTGTACATCCAGACACCAGTACATGGTACGCTGAAGTCGTTTCTAAAATGTTAAACCTGAAATGCAAAAAGTCTCATTGTGTATCAATTTTATAGAACATTATTTTCAGTCTTATAATGGACTGTAAGTAAATACAGAATTATGTTTTTCACATTTTAACAGAACATTTGACACTTTTTGATCTATTGAAAAACTTTTTTGTACCGTAATCAATTTAAATCCTTATACTTGTCAGGTAACTGACATTACTGTTTGGAGTTGAATTTCAACTTTATAATAACATGTCAAAATGGCCATAATTTAGTTGACATATGGGTCTATTTCAAAAGCCTTACTACTAAAAAATTCGTAAGGGTTCCGCGGAACCCAGTGTCTCGCCTACTTTTGCTGTTAATCGCAGGCTCAACAAAAATGAGGAAAAAAAATAATAACAATATTACTTTCGATACAATCTTTTGATTGTAAGAAGCTTCTGTCCCAATTTGGTAAAAATCCAGGATAGTTTATGAATCTAATAAATGTTTTAAATCTTTAACTGCAGACTGTATGTAATGTTAACTGGAAGAAAAACTAAGTCCATTTATAAGAAAAATACTGATAAACAGGTACAAAATTTTTAAAAATTTCCTTCAAGATACTAGCTTTTGATCATAAACAAGCTTCTAACCAAGTTTGGTACAAATCCAGGATAGTTTAAGAAAGTTATGAAAATTTTAAAAACTTTAACCACAGAGTGAATGTAATGTTAACTGGCAGAAAAACTAAGTCCATTTATAAGTTAAATACGGAAAAAATGGAATTTTGTTTTTTCCAAATTTACTTCTGGATACTATCTTATGATCATAAACAAGCTTCTGTCCAAGTTTGGTAGAAATCCAGGATAGTTTAAGAAAGTTATTAAGATTTAAAAAACTTTAACCACAGAGTGAATGTCATGTTAACTGGCAGAAAAACTAAGTCCATTTAAAAGTTAAATACGGAAAAAATGAAAATTTGTTTTTTACAAATTTACTTCTGAATACTATCTTATGATCATAAACAAGCTTCTGTCCAAGTTTGGTAGAAATCCAGGATAGTTTAAGAAAGTTATTAAGATTTAAAAAACTTTAACCACAGAGTGAATGTCATGTTAACTGGCAGAAAAACTAAGTCCATTTATAAGTAAAATACGGAAAAACAGGATTTTTTGTTTTACAAAATTTAATTCTGGATACTATCTTATGATCATAAACAAGCTTCTGTCCATGTTTGGTAGAAATCCAGGATAGTTTAAGAAAGTTATTAAAATTTTAAAAACTTTAACCACAGAGTGAATGTAATGTTTCCTGGCAGAAAAACTAAGTCCATTTATAAGTAAAATACGGAAAAACTGGATTTTTTTTTTTACAAAATTTAATTCTGGATACTATCTTATGATCATAAACAAGCTTCTGTCCAAGTTTGGTAGAAATCCAGGATAGTTTAAGAAAGTTATTAAAATTTAAAAAACTTTAACCACAGAGTGAATATTTGTGGACGCCGCCGCCGACGACGACGACGACGACGCCGACGGAATGTAGGATCGCTATGTCTCGCTTTTTCGACAAAAGTCGAAGGCTCGACAATAAATCAAAGCTCTCCATAAGAGTACACTCTAGGCTTCAAAGTCAGCAAATTTAGGATATATTTTCAAAAGATGATGATTTTATGCATTTTTCAGACCTAAAAGCTTGAGGAAACCCTTGGTCACAACATACTATCCAAAATGTTTTGTAACCAAAAGATGTCAATGATGATTTGATTTTTGATTTTTGGTGTTTTAACGCCACTTTTAAGCACCTCTTTTGGGCTATTTCGTGGCGGCCAGGTTTTATTGGTGGAGGAAGCCGGAGTGCCCGGAGAAAACCACTGACCTTCGATAGGAAAACTGACAATCCTAGTCAATTAAGATTGGAGTCGAGTGCACCCGCACGAGCAGGGTTCGAACTCACAACCTCAGTGTTGACTGGCTAGTGATTACAGTAGTAACTACTTAGACCACTCGGCCACCGAGGCCCCCTGTCAATGATGATATTGAATCCCTAGATACAAAAAAATTCTGGATCAGGGGTGACAGCAGAAGCTAATTATGTTAATAAACTGTTAACACAAAGATATGTCTCGCCTATTTGTTATTTTGATAATGCAAATGTTGAAATTAAAATAACAATACTTTAACATGTAAGTTATGCAAATATCCAAAGTCAATGAACCAGGACTAAAGGTACAGGGCTAAACAATCTCCATGGAAATGAGATGTGCCAATGCAAATACAACTGCATACCAAATACCATTGACTTTTCATAAGTCATTCCCTTTCAAGAAACCTAAACACAAACATTAACTTGTAAACTAAGCAAAAGTTTCAAAGTCAATAGACCATGATTGAAGGGGCGGGGCCAAATAATCTCCATGGAAATGAGATATGCCACTGTTTATACAACTGCATACCAAATATCATTGACCTATCTCTAGTGGTTCCCCATACACTAATCTAATCACAAACTAATACATGAAAACTAAGCAAAATTTTCAAAGTCAATAGACCATGACTGAAGGGACGGGGCCAAATGATCTCCATGGAAATGAGATATGCCAATGCTTATACAACTGCATACCAAATACCAATGACCTACCACTAGTGGTTCCCCGTGAACTGACCTAATCACAAACTAATACATGAAAACTAAGCAAAGTTTCAAAGTCAATAGACCATGACTAAAGGGGGCAGGCCAAATAATCTCCATGGTAATGAGATGTGCCAATATTAATTCAACTGCATACCAAATATCATTGACCTACCACTAGTGGTTCACAATAAACTAAATAAAACTAATCACAAACTAATACATTGTTGATGCCGCCGCCGATGCCGGGAAACAGCATACCTATGTCTCGCTTTTTGACTCCGTCAAGGCGAGACAAAAACTGTTAAGAATTATTGAAAATTTGACCAAAACTAACGTTTCAACATAAATAATGCATAATTAAGGGGTCATCACTTTGTCATTTTTAATGTGATGTGCTAAAATGAAGTTATTTTGTATCAATAGTAATATAACAAATATTTCTATGTGAAATTTTTAGTATTTTGGCCTGAATAGAAAAGCATCAAAATATCAGAGCCAATTATTACCCTTTGTAAACCTACTTCTTTGGCATTTGTGCTCAAATAAGTTTTCGAAGGGTTATACTTGTTGTTCAAACATTTTAACTTTTTTGCTATTAAATGTCTCTTGTTGTAACCTATAATTAAACTTAAGAAAGTTGCAATGCAACCATTCAGCCATCCATATAAATTTTAATAAATTCTTATTCAGAAAAGTCATATTATGGACATACTGTAATGCCTTTAACCAAACGCCTTATTTGCATTTTTAAACTTCAAAAGTGTGTACCTAACACTTTCGCACATTTTGTGAAAAATACTCCATATGGTATACTTTTCTGTATACCAATGATTTAAAATTTTCTTCTCTACCATGTGTTAGTTTTTGGTTTTTAGGTAAATCAGCAGACAAGAGTGATTTTGAAATATGTCACATTTTCCATGTAATTTTTTTTTCAATTTTCCAGTTATGTTTATAAAGAAATAAACAGAATTTTTGATATCAGATACATGTATCCTTTTTTAAAAAGTCCACAAATTCTAATAAAAAGTTCAGGGGTAACTTAGCCAGATAATTACATATGCAAATTTCCCCCAAGAAGTAAAACAGAGTTATTTTAAAAGTACAATCTCATCTAAAGGTGCTGGAATAATCTACTTATAAAAAAATAGCTTTATAACAACAATTATGAATAATCTACTGGGGCCTTTAGTACATGTACCTACAAAGAAGAAATTTAGTATTGTTGGATACTCAAGCTAAACTCAATCTAGTAGAATATTTTAAAACATTGTTAGACAACTAAATCTCTTACTTTTTTATCTTTTAAATCTGAGAAAAGAACATTTATTATAAGAAAAATATTTAATATCAGATAATCCTGTTATTAAAGTAACAGATAACCATGCAGAAATATTGTATAAATTCTAAACTATACTAGTTGATATGGAATAGAATTATCATATTTAAACTTTTGTTGAATGCTATAAAAACATTTGACATTATTTTAATTGACTTTATGTAACTGTTCGTTTGTGACATCAGGTACTGTCTGGTGAATTCTTATTGTACATATTGGAATAATATTTTATCAAGAGAAAAAAGTAGTTCATCTACAGTTACCACTATATATCCTATCAACATTGAGGTTGTGAGTTCTAACCAGTGCATGGCAGGTGTGCCTAACTCCTATCTTAACTTACTAAGATTGCCAGTTTTCCTAACAAAGTAAGTCCAGCTTCCTTCTCCAATATAGCCAAGAGTGCTGAAATTGCCTTTAAACACCAACAATCAATCAATCAATTGTGAATAATCTACTTGGCTCATTGTTAATCCCTGATATCAGACAGACCAAATTAGGCATGACCTTTGACCTTATAATGAAATCAACTGCCCCATCTCATGGAAGAAACCATCCCGTCTGAATAAACAACACTTATACTCTGCATAAGTTACAATTTAGAGATTCTAGCTTGATAGTTATGGTATAGGAAGAGTATCCTACCTATATATGACTGGTTTAGAGATTCTAGCTTGATAGTTATGGTATAGGAAGAGTACCCTACCTATATATGACTGGTTTAGAGATTCTAGCTTGATAGTTATGGTATAGGAAGAGTACCCTACCTATATATGACTGGTTTAGAGATTCTAGCTTGATAGTTATGGAATAGGAAGAGTACCCTACCTATATATGACTGGTTTAGAGATTCTAGCTTGATAGTTATGGTATAGGAAGAGTACCCTACCTATATATATGACTGGTTTAGAGATTCTAGCTTGATAGTTATGGTATAGGAAGAGTACCCTACCTATATATGACTGGTTTAGAGATTCTAGCTTGATAGTTATGGTATAAATGAATACTGTCTATGTTGCTTAGAACTGTTGATGTCAATTCTACATTCAATTTGTAATAACAACTTGGGAATAAACCCTGAAAAAAAGAAATCATCATGTCAACATTTTTCATATCCAAATAAATTTCTCAACAAAAAAAACCCAAGACACTCTAAACATAAACTCTCTAATTAAAAGACTAAAACAAACAATAGCTCATTAAAAAGAAAGTAAAGTTAATCATCATTTTACTTAAGTCTCCTTGTATTTTTTTTTTAAATCAGACATTAGTACTATTTTCTGTTTCATAAGATTATCAACTTTGCTCACTTATTCTAAAAAATAAAAGTTGTTGGTAAAGTCAACAATTAATCATATGTGCTTTTGCACATTCATGTGTGTATATTTTTGACATTATAATTTGACAACATGTTCATTTATGTTTCCTGATACTTTGTGTGTACACTATGTTTTGTTCTGTCTCAAAACTTGCATTTGATAGAACCTTTAAAGACTGTGATAGAAGTGGCAGGTTTGGCACCATTGAACTTTATTTAGCCCATCAAATTACTGAAGAGTGTCTGCACCTTATATAAGCCCATCAAATTACTGAAGAGTGTCTGCACCTTATATAAGCCCATCAAATTACTGAAGAGTGTCTGCACCTTATATAAGCCCATCAAATTACTGAAGAGTGTCTGCACCTTATATAAGCCCATCAAATTACTGAAGAGTGTCTGCACCAAGTTATTATTGTGACAAGCATTGTCCATTTTTCCAGTAGTTGATCTTAACAATGTTTTCCTGTATTTACCAGTACATTGACTTTTTTCTATTACCCTGGATTAATGTCATTCCCTAGGCTTAACCTGTTGTTGGCTTGCAATCTCAATGTACTTGTTATAGTCTCCCTTTATTAAATGGCTTATATATTCATATAAAAAATGATGGGTTTTGCTTAATATCTCAAAACAGTGTTTGAACATTACCTTTGGTCTCAGTTTAGTATCTTTGTCAGGAATATAAGCAATAGCAAACCAGTCACCAGGAAGTGGGTGTGTCAGATCTACTTGTGTTGTCTTATTATCACTCTGAATATTGACCTCCTGTACATCACCTCTATCCAGGTAATAGCCAACAGGAAATGTTTCATTTTTACCTAATGGAAGACTACCATACTGTAACTGTCTGCAAAGAAAAATAAAAATTCGCCATATACCATCTCACTCTTTAAGCATTAAGTTTAGTGGTGGTTGTTCTTTTACAAAATTTGTCTGAATTATTTGAAAACTGAAAAATCAGGTTGGGAGGGATGGGGGGAATTTGGTATCTGCATCAGTGGTCTCGTTAGCCCAAAATAGAAGGGCGCTGCGCCCTCAGGGTGCCCTCAGCCGCGCCCTGTGTGCCCTCATCCACGCCCTTCTGCCCTGACGCCTTTTCCCAAAAAAAACCTTGTGCCGTTTTGGCAATGTACTGGTAAAATTGCTTTTTGTCTCATCGATTTCTAATCACAAAGTTAAATTACATATATGACACCTGGTGATTGCCCCCAGGTTAATCATGTCATTAAAATCAATTACAGTTGATTAGACTTCAAAGGTGTTAATAACTAGGTAATTTAATTAAGACGAATGTACCTTGTCAAATTGAATATAAATTGATGAATGTGTCGGCGAGTGTTTTAAGCTTGGGTCGGCATTTTCGATCTCCAAGTCCCAATGGAAGAGTGTAAAAATGAAGACTTTCATGACTTAAGTATAGAATTTAAGTCATCAAAATACAACTAGGCCTTCACAGAAACGCCGTCCATCTCAACTTCATCGTAAACGTGCTGGAAATTAATTTTGGAGTTACTTCCCCTGTTTTAGCTTATTACAAATTTGTGCTCCTAAAATATTATCTATCTTTGAAAATAGGAATAAAGTACCAATCAAATACAAAATTATATAAGAATGTTACCTTAAAGATCAACACTGTCTTTGAACATACCAAAAAAAATATATTGCAATTCATTTTTGATAATCATACTTTTATCAATCCATGTTCTATCTAGACATTGTCAATTTAGAATATAATTATATATAGCTGGTGAAAGTTGTTAAGCTTTAATACTACAAAAAACGAGTTAGGACTAGCTAAACTATCATAACAAGTTAATTGGATGAAGTTATACTAAATAATTCATTGACAGGAACAATGAAAAAAGTTGAGAGGGCCAAACTCTAGCTGAAAATTTTAAATGAGACAACTCTAAAATATGAGATGTTTAGTTTATGCTGTGTTTTTTTTGGAGGGGGGTATAGTTAGTTATTTTGACTCTTTTGGTTAATAGTGATGTGATGTATGAACATGTATTGCCATGTATTATGAACATGTAGTATGAATGACTTTTCTTATGCAAATTTTATAGAATAAATAATCAAAACAACAACTTATTATCTTTATTGTCAACATATACAGTAAAAAAACAATGTGAACTCGTGATACACACAGAAACGTAGACAAAAAAAATGAGCAGTGCCTTTTCCTATCATAAAAAAGTGCCCTGCCCTCCACTGGCACCCTGCCCCTTTCAATTTCTAGCTGGAGCACTGTGCATGGTGCATATTTTCATATACCTACATGTAATTTAGTCACATGCACAATATTTTCAACCTATCTGTTGAGAAACACACGAACTTTAACATGACTTTGTGTTGATGTTGATAGGGATTGTTAAGGATCTCATATTGTAATGTCATTCTATTATCATGATTATGTAGTTGTTATTTTGTACTTGAATGTGGCTAACTATTACAAATATGCATTTTACAACTTTTATTTCCTTCACAATATATACTATCATGTATAATAGATCAGGAGATACACACTTAATCCACAAAATTAAATCCCCACTGGAAATGAGATCAAGGCCATATGACATAGTCAGAGAGAAATTTCCTTCTTCCAACCAATCCAAATTTATACCAAATATTGTTGACCTCCCATGCATTGTTACTGAGGTTTAGACATCTTTCTGAAAACTAAACATAATCACTGATTATATGTAAACATTACAGCATAAAATTGGAATCAAGACCAAATAACATACCAGTATATCCTTGTCTCAACCAAACAATACAATGTTAAGTTACTGAGGAACAGAATTCACCCTGAAAATTTACCTAATAATGTATGTGAACCTGAAATGAAGGCCAAGGCCATATGACATTATTATAACAGATGGAAAAATACTCCTTACAACCATGTACTAAATATTGTTGACAAATCATGTATAGTTTTTGAGGGACGGACCTTATCCTTAACACTTAAAAAGACCATTTGAGCCGGATATTTAGGTCAAGGTCATATAACAAATGTCAGAAACACATATATTTCTCACAACCAATCTACAAATAAAATGATTTTGAATAATATTGTAATTAGTGTGGAACAGACCTTGGCCAACAGAGGGTTAGATTGATGGAAAGGCCATATGACATAACATGTCCGAGTCAGACATGTATAAACTCCTTTAAATCAATCCATATGCCAAAAAATTAAAATCTTGTAGACCTATCATGTAATTACTGAGAAAACGACCTCATCATTAAAATTTATCTGACCACTTGAGTATGAAATTGAGGTGAAGTTCAGATGACAATGTCTCATCATGATCTCCTCAATACAAATCTTTAGCATCTTGAGTGAAAATAAATACATTTGTCTCACCTCTCATACATTTCTTCATTAACAGGAAAAAAAATCATATCATAGTTAGTTTTCACTCACCAATGGTAAAATGTTTTGTATATTATCAAATGTGTGATATGCTTCACACTATGCTTAATGAATATTCATGTACATAATATGTCTGTCTTACATTGTACATGTAAGTTTTCATGCTTTTTTATGATATTGGGATTTTAACAGTTCATATATTTTATACTTACATCTGTACTTTTCTGGTATCACAACTATCTGGAACATGACTTGAACGGAATGTTATTCTGGCATTCTTGGCATCTTGTGGCACAGAGAACATGTATGGCAAGACATTTCTAAATGACGAATATTCTTGTAAATATCCAGTTTCATACAAAATGGATGATAACGAAAAACCTAAAATCAAAATTTAAAACCTGTTATTCAGTACCTTACTTTATTTTGCAATAAAAAAAAACACAAATTCATGAGACATTACAGTCAAAGTTAGATGAGGAGGTGCTTTCAGATCTACAATGTATATAATGTTTACAGTAACAAGATTCCTTAATCATAGAGCTACAAAATCTAAAAATATCACCAGCGGTTACTTTAGCCTCTTTACCATGATTCTGTTCCATAATTTTCTTCTACAGAGCCATGCTGAACTGAGAAGCATCTTGCAAGTGCCCAAAATTTCAAACTGCCTTGTATATTTAAGTAAATTGCTTCGCTGAGCACAGCTGGATACGACCGCAGATGTCCAACCCTGAAAAGTTGGGGCCAAATGGACACAATATTCACGCTTGATACAGGTCTGAATTTGGCTTGTAATTAAATTTTTGACACATAATAGGTTTCTGACACAGAATAACTGCAGTGAAAGAACTTCAAATTGGTTATATGATTTGAATTTATATTCGATTTTTTGCATTTGTGCAATACACTATGCGAATTGACTCCCCCCCCAAAAAAATAAATTTTACCCTGTTTTTTTGCGTTTGTGCAATACCCTATGCTGTAAATATAATTATTTAATCTGTTTTTATTAAAAAAAAATGCAATTAACTTTATATATCTAGGTCCAGCCTTGCCTAAACACTCAACTTTTGCACTTGTTCCTGTACTCAGAAAAATTTTGAGATGTAAACACAGCCATATTTCACAGTACCATATGATTAATCCTGATTTGGCTGCCCAAATAAAACCTTATGAAGCCCTATGCCTAATAACTCTATTGGGGAAAATTACTACCAACTTTCACACCAAAAAAACAGGTGCATATTATGCAGAGGGCTCCATTCATCTGAAGCTATAACTACATGTAAACTACAGTTAAAGGTACTTGGTATTTCCTTAATTTAATAGAAGTTTGAAAGGAAAATGGGTCTTCTTTTCAATTTCAACCTACTTCAGCATGTTCAGATGTGCAGAATGGTGATGTAAGCATTAAATGCTCCTGTTTCAGGTGTGTTAAGTTGGCAAATATTTTCCTGAATAGAATTTATGGGACTTGTTAAAGTGTTCTTCAGGTGGTCAAATAAAAAATCCCTCTGAACTCGGAAGGGATTACCTTCAATAAGATGAACCATAAACTGGTACATTGTAGATATTAAGATAATGAAAGTCACACTCTTTTGTTTTCTTTATTTAACTTTACAGCACTGATATATGATTATGCTCATCTATTTGATATGTTTGAAAATATCCAAATTCATTGTGAATCAACAATTCTTAAAATATGGATTAATTTCAAGAATGATCATGAATGGATAAATTTAAAACATATAAAAGTGGTAAATCTGGTTTGTAATAAATTTCTGTTTGTATAAAAGAGCAGAGATTCATTACTCACTGTCATAACCAAAGAAATACTATCATATTTAAATAAGCCTTTTCTAAAAAGGAAGATTTTTAAGCATAATTTGTGAGAATCCATATAAAAATCGGAAGATTTTTTCTTGATCTAGTACTGTATAGATTGATTGGCTTATGGGGGTAATTTAGTGAATACCCAATATTTATCTTTCAGATATAGGTCAAACCAGACATTAATTTACGTCACAAAACAATATTGAGACAAATAATGGATTTTTGGAAGGCAGATTACTGGACGGGCAGATTGATACACCTAATCGCTATTTATTCCATTCAGGATAAGTTCTAAAATTACACAACTTTTATATCCAGTTGAAGCTATCTGGGGCCCTGTTTAAACAATGCACCATGCATGATACTTTTTAATGAGATCTGTTTAAAACATCGTAAATACTTCAAACAAAATATTTTTTTACTGTAAATTTCGAAAAAGTGGATCATAATCTATCAAAGTTTCGTATTGATCGCTTTCTAAATTTTTCCCTCCCTCAGCTCGTTACTGATGACCTTTGTTGTTTACCTATTCAAGGCCTGTTGAGCCAACCAGGAAGTTGTCTAAATGACTGTTTTTTCCGTATTGGACTAAATAGCGATAAGGTGTATTGACAGATCTCAACAGTAGATCTTTTAACACCCATTTCATAAGGGGACGAAGTCCCCTATTATGGTAGAAAAATCAATAAAAAAAAAAAAAAAAAAAAAAAAAATTGGGGAAATTTCCCGAAATTTTCATTCTACTAATGAACTCAAAATCGTTAACTTTTTTATTTTCAGACTTTTTTATTTTCCCGCATTTGAGCAGAAATCTACTTCCTTTTTCCGGTCTCGTTTGCATGAGTCCTTGATTATATTTATCAGTCTAGTAAAATATAGGAAGGAACGCAATACCAATTCCATTTTTAATAATTCCTTGAATGGCTTGATATGAAAAAAACGTTACCTGATGGCGTTTCTTTGTATACATTGAATATGACGTCATAACATAAATAACGTCACAACTAAAATTCCGAACAACTGAACCGAAATCGGAAACGTAAGGGTATTTCCGTTTCTTTTTTGAACAGATTTTGAAGTTTAAATATGTTTGAATTAAAAAAAATAATTTATATAGACTTCGTCCCCTTTCACAGGTAATGCCTGCCTCATATTACTAGTCCTGATAATCATCTGTCTGCAGAGGGTACTTTTTGATTTAGATTTGTATAGATTATATAAGTAACATCAGGTTATCTATGTCATTGAAATCACAGGAGGTCAGCAAAACAAAAATAATTTAATATTATTTTGACTATTTTCTCTCTGAAATTCAACAGTCGCAGGAAACGTAGTGCAATTTGTGCGATTAGCAAACAAAAATGTAATAGAGTATTTTAAGTATGCTTACACAACGGGACGCTGTACAGTAATAAAAATATTGCTATTAGTGTTTTTTGTAGCAACATCATTAGCATTCATTTGTGGTAGGGGAAAGCAACGAGTATTTTGTATTGAGAACAGAAGTAACTAAATACCATCTGAAAAGCAAACATTTTATGTTATGCAACGTACAACTAACATTAATTGTCTACGCTTTTTGACAACTCACATACCTTTTTTTAATTCAACTCGAATTTTCAATTTGATTTCATATAAAAATAGGTAGTATTGATATACTATATATATATATATACTTAAAGTAATTTCTGTATGTCGATTGATACCTGGGACTAATACATTGAGGCAGAGACATATATACTAAATTTATTTATATGTCTCTGATTGAGGACTTAATTGACACTTCTATTTGTAAACAACAATTATCCTCGTATTATGGGTTTTCGTGCTATTTAGAATGCATTGTGACGAAAAAGCATGCATAGTACGAATTCATATGACGTACGAAAACATATGATCTGACGATACTGGATTTTTTTAGTGTACCAGAGATTTTTATTTATTTGTAGCTTCCAATCTACACAAGATGAATGAATTAATAAAATATTATTCGAGGGTTTATATAACTTGATTTCTATTGGTCCCAGGTAATAGCAGACAGAGTCCATTACTAAAAGAAAAGTGCAAAAGATGAAAAAGAGAAAAGATCCTTTCTTAAACTTTCCTTTGTCAACAAAAGTCTCGATGCCATCAACTTGAGCAATATCCTTCATCATAAATTAGTTCACTTAAGGAATGACTGTTATATTTTTTCTGTCTATGAAGAAATAACATCAAAAATGTGGTACACTAAATAACCCGCTTAGCATGTTATTTAAAAGGGTGACCCGCATTTGAGCAGAAATCTACTTCCTTTTTCCGGTCTCGTTTGCATGAGTCTTTGAGTATATTTATCAGTCTAGTAAAATATAGGAAGGAACGCAATACCAATTCCATTTTTAATAATTCCTTGAATGGCTTGATATGAAAAAAACGTTACCTGATGGCGTTTCTTTGTATACATTGAATATGACGTCATAACATAAATAACGTCACAACTAAAATTCCGAACAACTGAACCGAAATCGGAAACGTAAGGGTATTTCCGTTTCTTTTTTGAACAGATTTTGAAGTTTAAATATGTTTGAATTAAAAAAAATAATTTATATAGACTTCGTCCCCTTTCACAGGTAATGCCTGCCTCATATTACTAGTCCTGATAATCATCTGTCTGCAGAGGGTACTTTTTGATTTAGATTTGTATAGATTATATAAGTAACATCAGGTTATCTATGTCATTGAAATCACAGGAGGTCAGCAAAACAAAAATAATTTATTATTATTTTGACTATTTTCTCTCTGGAATTCAACAGTCGCAGGAAACGTAGTGCAATTTGTGCGATTAGCAAACAAAAATGTAATAGAGTATTTTAAGTATGCTTACACAACGGGACGCTGTACAGTAATAAAAATATTGTTATTAGTGTTTTTCGTAGCAACATCATTAGCATTCATTTGTGGTAGGGGAAAGCAACGAGTATTTTGTATTGAGAACAGAAGTAACTAAATACCATCTGAAAAACAAACATTTTATGTTATGCAACGTACAACTAACATTAATTGTCTACGCTTTTTGACAACTCACATACTTTTTTTAATTCAACTCGAATTTTCAATTTGATTTCATATAAAAATAGGTAGTATTGATATACTATATATATATATATACTTAAAGTAATTTCTGTATGTCGATTGATACCTGGGACTAATACATTGAGGCAGAGACATATATACTAAATTTATTTATATGTCTCTGATTGAGGACTTAATTGACACTTCTATTTGTAAACAACAATTATCCTCGTATTATGGGTTTTCGTGCTATTTAGAATGCATTGTGACGAAAAAGCATGCATAGTACGAATTCATATGACGTACGAAAACATATGATCTGACGATACTGGATTTTTTTAGTGTACCAGAGATTTTTATTTATTTGTAGCTTCCAATCTACACAAGATGAATGAATTAATAAAATATTATTCGAGGGTTTATATAACTTGATTTCTATTGGTCCCAGGTAATAGCAGACAGAGTCCATTACTAAAAGAAAAGTGCAAAAGATGAAAAAGAGAAAAGATCCTTTCTTAAACTTTCCTTTGTCAACAAAAGTCTCGATGCCATCAACTTGAGCAATATCCTTCATCACAAATTAGTTCACTTAAGGAATGACTGTTATATTTTTTCTGTCTATGAAGAAATAACATCAAAAATGTGGTACACTAAATAACCCGCTTAGCATGTTATTTAAAAGGGTGACCACATTTTTGAGGTTATTTCGAATAGACAGAAAAAATATTTCAGTCATTCCTTATAATTTAATTCTAAATTTCATTTTTAAGGAGTAAATCATGAAAAAAACGTTGATGACGTCACGGTCACATGACAAAATTATGTCTATGAGCTGATAGACAAAATACTTTCAGCCAATCAGAAGACGTGTTACATCCAAAATTATATTATTCGTTTTAAAGATCAGTCTGTACCTATCATTTCTTATACCTATACTAAACCAATTGCCACTTAAATTTTCAATTACAAACACATGTTGCAGGATCTCAATATTGCGGACGACTTCAAGTCTAAACCTCCTGATTGAACCTGTGCTAGTTCCCCATTCATATATAATCCGGCTGGCCACGTTATTACTGGTGACCTAAACATTGGCAATAACACTTCTCTGCGAAATGTGTTATTCAAAGGCCCGAAATATTGTGAGCCTAAATCCATCAATTGGAAACACAACGTCAAAATACTGATGGATTCAGTCAAGGATTATGCCAGGCAATGCGGGGTTAAACGCAAGAAAGAAGACGTAGATACTCTTTCCGAATGAATTAAGGCTGTGAGGTCGTTAATACAAATCAGAATTAAGAAACTGAATGGGTCTATTAATACCCATGCTACATCAATATTTAAAGACCCAAATGTTGCTAAACACTTGTCCTACCTCCATGACAAATATGTTGTTGTTCCCGCAGATAAAGCCCCAAACAACATCGTTTTTGTGTGTAAATCACATTACATAAACTGCTTGATAAATGAATTAGGTATTGACAATTCACTTGGAAACTCAACATATAACCCCACGACACTTACTAAAGAGGAAATCCTGAATAATCATAGATCTGTTCTATGTTCCTTTAGAATTTCAACCAGAGATGAAGAACTGGATCTTTCATCACTGTATTGGATACCTAAACTACATAAGTGTCCTTACAAACAGCAGTATATTGCTGGGTCATCCAAGTGATCCACGAAACCTCTTTCTAAATTATTAACATCAATTATATCAGCAATCAAAGCCGGGATTCAAAGTTCTTGTGAAACTACATATTCACAAGGTGGCGTGAATCAGATGTGGATACTAAAAAATTCCAAAGATGTTTTAGAGTACATACAATCTAAGACTCTTTCATCTTTCAATAGTATTAAAACACTTGACTTTTCTACACTTTACACAAGTATTCCCCATTCGAAACTAAAAGACAAATTGAAAGAGTTGGTCCTGCTTTGTTTCATAAAAAAGAATGGCCAACGTAGATACAAGTATCTGGTCTTAGGGAGGGATAAATCCTACTTTGTAAAAAACCACTCTGATTCTAACAAAAATTTCTCTAAAACTGACATTATCAAGATGCTTGATTTCTTGATTGACAACATATTTGTTACGTTTGGAGGACGTGTTTTTCAACAAACAGTCTGATTCCCATGGAAACCAACTGCGCCCCTCTTCTTGCCGACTTGTTCCTTTCTTCATATGAGGCTGATTTCACACAGGAACTTCTTAGGAAGAAAGAAAAGAAGTTAGCAGTACCCTTTAACTTTTTTTTCCGCTACATAGATGATGTTCTCTCACTAAATAATTCAAAATTTGGTGACTATGTTGAACGCATCTATCCCATCGAACTTGAGATAAAGGATACAACAGATACATATCTTGACTTACATCTAGAAATTGACAATGAGGGTCGGTTGAAAACAAAACATTATGAAAAAAGAGATGATTTCAGCTTCCCAATTCTGAACTTTCCATTTTTATGTAGCAACATTCCAGCAGCGCCTGCATACAGAGTATATATCTCCCAGTTGATACGATAATCCAGGGCTTGTATTTCCTATCATGATTTCCTTGATAGAGGGTTGCTGCTCACAAGGAAGCTATTAAACCAAGAGTTCCAAGTGGTGAAGTTGAAATCATCCCTTCGTTAATTTTTACGGACGCCATCACGAGTTGGTTGACTGAGACGAAATATCTGTTTCACAGATGATAGCGGATATGTTCCTTATGTCGTAACTACAATTCCGTCCGGTTTTCCCGAATGTGACCTACCGAATTAGACTTAATACCGGGTTTTTACTAACATGAGCAACACGACGGGTGCCACATGTGGAGCAGGATCTGCTTTCCCTTCCGGAGCACCAGAGATCATCCCCAGTTTTTGGTGGGGTTTGTGTTGCTCAGTCTTTAGTTTTCTATGTAGTGTTGTGTGTACTATTGTTTGTCTATTTGTGTTTTTCTTTTTAGTCATGGCGTTGTCAGTTTATTTTTCGAGTTATGTGTTTGAATTTCCCTTTGGTATCTTTCGCCCCTCTTTTTGCAACCAGCTGAACATTGTAGACAATCATGTTTTCCCAATACTTTTAACTGTGAATGACCAGATTTGGACAGTATTTCTATTATAAGTAACAAAGACATATGACCAAAAGTTTTGCTATGCATGATGTAAAGTTATGATGCCCCTGAATATAAATCAGGAGGTATACAAATATACAAAAAAAATAACAGAAAATCAAAATAGTTCTTAATGACACATTATATATAATAAACTCATCATATATACAACTTTGCCAACAACTTTCAGTTATTTTGACATTTGACATTTGAGCATATATAAACTTATTTTGAATCATAGTATATAAGATTAAAAACATTTATGACACATACAAGAGATACATTAGGTCTTCCTAAGCTTAAAATCCCCCGTGGAGATTATGAAAAGTTTGCAGGTACTAGAACATTTTTTGGCTTAATTCACTTACACGAACATTTGTTGGCTTTATTCACTTACACAAACTGATGGATATTTGATTAAAAAAATAAGGAGACTTATCAATAGCAATTCTCTGTAACCACCAACCAAGTTGCGGCACGCATAGTCTTAGATTTTCTTGAAATTTTGTTTGTTGGTAGCTATCGATAAACATACAAGAAATTTGTTGAAAAAAAATTTGTTTATATTCCCGTTGCCGTGGTAACAGGTCCCCAAAATGATGACAACCCTTAGATTTTGCCTCAAAATGCATTTGTTTACGTAGAAAAAATACTAATCTTAAGCAGTTATCATGGATACATTTCAATTTTGATGAATATTTTGACATTTGTTCCTTAAAATATAACACTTATAGAGTAAGTTGAAAAATGAAAATCATTTCTAATAAAAAGTGGAGAAGGGGCAGCACTGATTGAAATAAGGGAGTTTTCATTGTATTCAAGAAGGCAAATTATAGGCATTTTGCATGACATAATTACACACTTTTGCATCCATACCCATTTATATTGAGGTTATTAATGTAAACTATCACTCTTCCCTAGGAATAATTTATAACTAAAGGTTTGGGATGCAGGTTGCTAGGGTGGTTGCTATGGGAACCTAAAAGTGTCATTTTTTTATTTTGTAAAAAAATTTTAATCTTGTTATTAAAATAGTTCATAAACAGTGACAGATAAAGGATGAAAATCACTTGAACAATGTTGCCAATGACCTTAAGTTTGATCCAAAGGTCAAATGTTATCGATGACCTTTGACCTTGCGTCTTTTTATTAGATTTTGTCAAAATTGTAACAAATAGACCCACACAGTAAGTAGAAAAATATTCAGAATGATTATTGATTTTATTTGGTAATAAAGCAAAATGCCAGAGGTCAAGGTTATGTCAAAAGTTCTTAGCAACGACCTTACTTGATATAAAAGTACCTAGCAACCATATATATATTTGGGTTCAGATTAATATGAACTATGATATAAATCCTAATTATTGAAAGATAAAGGGTCAATATTGTCACCATAGACTTTAGCAACCATTCTCATATAGTTAGAAAATGCCTAGCAACCATCAATGTTTTGGTCCCTTGATCAAAATTCTGAAATTTTGAAACTAAACTTGTAATTCTTTCTTCCAATTATAATTTCGAATTCCTTTTTAACAACAGAAATTGTGTTTCTTGACGTAAATAATTCACTGACATGATTTTACTCATGTGAATTTCAGTTAATTACCAGCCACTTTGTCTCCTGTTCTGACTTGAAATACAAATGCTGTTTTTTCCAGGCATATATATAGGTTTACAACAGTTGTCAATATCATCACAAAATTCTTTTGTAGCCATTCTCATATTGTGGAAAATGACTAGCAACCATCAATTTGTGTGTCACCGAAGACAAAAGGTACCAAACAATCTTTCTGATCATGATTCAAAGATCTTTCCTCGTGTGGCTCTTAAGAGCCTTTTGAGGTTATGCAAACACTGGGCGTTCGTAATTGTCATCATTTTGTACATTGTCCATCTAAAATATGTCCCTTTGAAACTGCATGATCAATTGTTGATAATGCATGACATATATTCTGTAAACGCCCCTTATTCTGATAACAATTATGGCTGGTACAAATAAAATAAAACACTGAAATTTAAACGATAGTTTTTGGCTTAATTCACAAAAACTATTAAAGCTGTTAGAACAGGACAGAAATGTTATGGTCAGTAGGTATTGATCTATCGTAAAATTTTCAGAACAACATTAAATGTCAGCTTAGAGCAAATTTCGCAGTTAGTTTACTTCAAAAGTTTTTTAGATAAAAAGTTACAAGAAAGTTAAAATGACGATTTTTACCCTTTTTTATTTTGCGAGCCTAGCCTACATGGTAAATTGAGCTTTTCTCATCTCATATAGTCCGCCGTCGTCGTCTGTAATCTTTTGCAAATTAATATGTCTTGTCCTTTGAAATTACTGGGCAAATTGCAACCAAAACATATATAGATAAAGAACATTTGAAGGGACATAAATACACTACAATATCACGGTAGAATAATAATTTGATTTTGCGTTTTTGCTTGAAATATTATTCTAATTTTATTGTATCAATTTTACGCAAAAATACCAGTTGAGAATCATATTACGGCTTCTTTCGGGCCTCATGTTTTACATTTTTGGTCTTAATCTTGAAGCTACAATAAATAGATAGAAAGTAATATAGCAAAGAAGAAGAAGCATTAAATTGTCTTTTGACTCCATATAGGCGTTTTGCCCGTAAATGAGTACTAAGGGAGACGGATTTAAATAACAGCACTGCTCTTGTTTCCTTATCCCAATTATTGAATTACTTGTATATTTCTTACTTATTTACTCCTGTAGCTATAAATAGCAAATTCTTTATTAAGATATGTTTACACCAATCGGAACAACTCGGCCTTTCTGGTTGCACGAAGAAATAAGCTATTGTACTGCGTAGCGAGAATGGCCGAGTAGTTACGATTGATGTTTACACTAAATGACGATTGTGACCCAAAAATCGTCATTAAAGGGCAATAACTCTAATAAGGGGTCGTCAAACGAATTCAACCGTGTTGACTTATTTGTAATCTTGTATATTTTTTTATATTCAAAGTTTCTTTCTATCTATTATGATATCTTTGATATCAGGCAAAAACCCAAAACAATTATAGAAATCTTCATTCAAGGGCAATAACTCCAATAGAGAATCGGCTGACGATTTCAACCAAGTTCAATTTTTTGTAGATCTTGTGTTGCTGATCATTTTTATATTCCATGATTCTCTCTATCTATTATAGTTTTCAAGATAATTGGCAAAAATGAAAAAAAGTTAAAACTCGCCGTCTAAGGGCAGTAACTCCTATAAGAAGTTGTCGAACAGTTTTGATGTAAATAGGCAATAGGTAGATCTCATCATTCTGACTATTTAAGCCCCTGTCAGATTTTCTCCATTCATTTTCATGCCTATTTTCTATTGTTAGCCATGTTAGCCATCATTGGGCATATTTGATATATAAAACGGCAGACACAATCATTGGGCATATTTTATATATAAAACGACAGACGCAATGTGATGAGAAAATCTCACTTGGCCCTGTTGGTCAGATGAGCTAAAAAAGTAAATTTTGCAGAACACGAAATGTGTGTATTTTATTTTAGAAAGAGCTTTTTTTTTTTAATTATCGACAGAATAAAAATATAGCAATTGAGTAGTTTTATTAGCTAGGGAGGACCATTTTATATTTTGTGATGGGGATAAGGGATGCTAAATGAAATGAATGTGATGGTGTCTATAATTGAAGATCAATAATATTGCCCAAGACTGTGCTGAAAACGATTTTTTTTGGTACATTCAGATGCACATCAGCCACATACTATTTGAAATAGGAAATAAGTGTGTATCCAGCCTTATAACGGTTGAAAATGATTATTCTGTCTATGCAAAACCTCTTGCCTAAAAGACCAACCCCAACCAAAGAAATAAATTGGTCGTCCTCATAGCAGTTCTGTTCCTTTTGTCTTGTTCTTGTAGATTCAAAGGACCTGTCTTAAAAATAACCTTTGGTATCTTAGGGAGAGTAATGTCTAGAATTCATTTGGCAATCATACCACATGTATTTGTTTTTGTATTTAAATTTGTAACCAATCCCTTGAAATTGAATTTGCCATATAATGTACTATTCTGGATTATACATGAGTTCTTTAAAGGAATTACTAATTTAAAGAAAACTGCATGTTTGATATTAATTTTTTTCTGATTTTTTCCCAATGAAACTGAAAATATATTGTTGCTAGGCATTTTTCCAATAAAAATATATGGTTTCTAGGCACTTTTCCACTATAAATGGATGATTGTTTAGGACTAATGTGGTGACATTCCCCCTTGATCTGTTAGGTAAGGTCTATGTAATTTGCTTTACATAGTCCTGAATCAAAACATTTATGGTTACTAGGTACTTTTTTTTATCAAATATGGGTGGTTGTTAAGCACTTTCGACATGACCTTGACTTCTTACTGTTGCCCTGTTAATAAAGTAGTGGCTTTAAACATCCTGAACATTTTCCCCATGTATTGTATGCTTCTTTCTATTATCTTTTCTTACAAAATTCAATTAATATACACAAGGTCAAAGGTCAATGTCATCAATGATCTTTGACCTCAGGTTAAATTTATGGTAATTTAATTGCCAATAGTTTGCACATCATAGTCATTCAATAGTTATTACTTTTATAGGATTATCTTAATAACATGGTCAAATTTCAGAGGTAAAAAGGCAAAAATGACACATTTTGTTTTCCATAGCAACCATCCTAGCACCCTGAATCCCAAACATTTTGTTATAATTTTTGACAAGAAACATTGATACTTTTCATTTATAACCACAGCTTAAATGGAGGTGGATGCAAAAATGTATATTTTGTTCATGCAAAATGTGTATAATTTGCCTCCACAAATACAATGAAAAATGACCTCAGCTCCTGCGGTTGTGACAATATTCAGCAAAAATAATTTTTATATATGACATTGCTGTTTTGTTTTTTAAGTATCAAGTTTCTGAAAAATATTAACAAATATCATTAAATAAAATCAGGTTTTGCTTTCAATGCTAAATTCCTCAAAATGTATCGGAAAACTCATTGACTTGGTTGCCTAGCAACATTTTGGTGAGTATTTTTCTTTTTTTTTTTACCTGATTACATGTTAAGGCTAAGTTTCTGGAAAATCGGTGACTTTGCGTGCTGAAATGCTCTTAACAACTATATGTTTTGTGGTAGTAATTTCTGCTTTATTCCATAGTTGTAAAATGTAATAGCTGTAATTCTTTTTTATGACTGATAACAGCATAGTTCCTTGGACAGTGCCAAACTAATATAAATATCATTATACAGCTTGCAAACTTCACCTAGTAATAGACTTCTGGTGGTAGGGATAAGCCACTGGAAGATGTGAATTTTTCGTGCTTCTGTGATATATCATATATGGACCATTTATAGCTGACTATACAGTATGGGGTTAGCTCAATGTTGAAGGCTGTATGCATATGGTAACAAATAATTGCTTACACCCAGGTCATTTAGACTCCTTTGGATACTTGTGTCATTGCATGGCAATCATACCACATCTCCTTATTTCTATATGTATGGTTGAAAAATTGACTTGATACTTCAGATACTTTGGAGTTGAACTATAAATATTCCTGGAATATTTCTATTCTGTAGATTACACACTTTGGGTTAAGCATTCACTGTGGATGTGGATAGCCAAGATTTCAAACTTTTTGACTTGAATTTAGTTAACTGTTATTGCTAATGATCGAATGCTACATACTTTTTAAAATGCACCTTTACACAAGTTTAGACAATGCTCTTTCTTATGGGTTCCAATATATGAACTTAGACTTAAAACAGAGCCATGGTCAATAAGCACAAAAACTAGGTCATAGGGATCTACTTTTGCCCTGATGCTAATCTGCTTCCTTTGGTAAATAACTTTTTACACAAATCAAGTGTTTTTAAAAAGTTGAAAAAATCCAGTTTCCCTTTGAATGAACTGTAAAGTGTTTCTTTTTCTAATAGTTTATCCGGAAAACAATGAAAATAATTTATGAAAGTCCTCAAAATCTCCATGTCACCATGCACGATTACTTATTCTGTATGTGTTGTCAAAGAAGCAAAGTCTGAGAATGGCTTCAAAATATAACATCATTACTGTATGCAAAGTAATGGGGGGATTTAACAAGCTAACTACACATGGTATACTAGAAATGAAGTTTACAAATTAAGCTATCACAGTAATTTAAGACAGAAACACATAATTATTTTAGATAGTCTGTCTCCTTTAATATTTTGTTCCCTATGTGAGAATCCTTTTAGGTATTTTACTGTCATTTTATAATGCCTATAATGAGCTGTCTCTATGAGCAATATAGGAATGTGTTTATTTTCATCCTGAGGACCATAGCATAGTGGCATTGTAACAGGTAAATTTTCCAAAATGAATATTCTCCTTTATTGTAAATGAAATGTAGAAAATTTCCAAATTTTTCATATTTGGATTCTAAGTGGAGAGAATAAAGTGTAAAAGAGTATCTTTTGCCAAGTATAAATAAATAACATTAACAATACCAATTTTACTGCACCAGATGCACATTTCAAAAAAAAATCTCTCTTCAGTGTTGCTTGAGGCCAAAATATTTGAAGAGCTGATTAACCAAAAAGGACCTAAAGTATAGCCAAATTGGGATTAGGAATCAAAATTTTTGCATGAGGGAGATATGTTTCTTAATTTTAGATGATTTCCAAATTTTATGATAGCAAATTTAAATCAAACAATATCCATGAATAAGAATCATTACACTTGAGTAAATTTACATGAACTGGACTGAGCACCTTCCACATCTACATCGTTGAAATGCAAAGGGTCTAAGACCCATCACACAAGTACTAATTAAGTCATTCAAGATGGTGCTCATTTAAATCATATTTACATGTGAAATTAAAATTTAGTGTTTGTTGTGTGACTACTCTGTTAAATAAGATGTGAGGCTGTTCTTGAATGCCTCTGCATCTTCTATATTTAACAGTCTTATTGGTAAGGTATTCCAGTCTTTGATGGTCCGTGGAAAGAAGCTGTATTTGTAGGTGTTGGTTGAAGTTTGAAGGTTTCTAAATTTACTTTGGTGATATTGCCGTGTTGTCCTGCTTTGTTGTTCTACATAATCTGGAATATATATGGCTATTTTTTGATGTAGAGCTTTGTGGAACAAGCAAAGCCTTTTTATTTTCCGTCTGGTCTCTAATGATGGTAATTTTAGTTCATTTAGTAGGCTAGTAACTGATTCAGGTTCTCTGCTGCATTGATGTTTCATGAAACGTGCTGATCTTCTTTGCACCATTTCTATCTGTTTGATGTGGTTTTCCTGATATGGATCCCAGGCACTGCTTGCATATTCAACGTCTGGTCTAACAATGGCTTGATATGCTCTTTTCTTAATTTCTTCTGGGAATTTGCTGATGTTTCTCCTCAGAAAGCCTAATGATCTATTCGCTTTTGCCGTGATGTTGTTGATGTGTATATTCCATTTCAGGTTGTTGGTGAACTGAACTCCTAAATATGGGTTTCGGCTTACATTTTCTAAAATTTGGCCATGCATGTGATAGTTGTGTTTTATAGGATTTTTCTTGTTGGTTATTCTTAGAACATAACATTTTGATGCATCAAATTTCATCTGCCATTTAGATGCCCAGTCAATCAATTTATCCAGATCTTTTTGTAATGGTAGCAGTCATCATTGCAATCTATTGCCAGGTATAACATGCTATTATCTGCAAAGAGACGCAACTTTGACTTGATGTCATCCCCAATATCATTGATATATAAAAGAAACATCAATGGGCCTAAAACTGTACCTTGGGGTACTCCTGATTTTACAAAGGTGTTTGTAGATGTTTCACCTTCAACTGCTACACACTGTTGTCGTTGTGTGAGCCAGGCCTTTACCCACTCTATTATTTTGCCATTTATTCCGTAGTGCTTTAATTTCCGCAGAAGCCGTATGTGAGGTACTACATCAAATGCTTTACTGAAATCTAATATTAGCATATCAACTTGCTCTTTTTTATCTAGATGTTTTGCTATATCTTCAATTGTTGTTACTAATTGCACCTTATCCTTAGTTCATTGTAATATAATAAAGATTAACCTCATATCAATTAATATCAGATTATGCCGTTTGATGACCCTACAACCATCTTGACCCTGCCACAAGAAAACTCTTGAAGGACCTTTCAGCCCATGTGAAGATGAAGAACATCATAAAAAGCACTGTTCCTTTGGCATATTGGCCACTTTTCTTGTATCATATGAGATTCATTCGATCTGCACTTCCAACCAATATTTTTTTCAAATCTAACATCAATTCATTTAATTCTTTAAAATGTATTTTCATCCCAATATCCAATTAAAAAAACATCAAATATTTGTATTTATTTACCTTTATTTTAGTAAATTAAAAGATACACATTTACATTTTTAAAGATAGTGTGTTCAAAGTAATATAATTACGCTGAATCTTGGTACAAGAACATTCAACTGTGCATACTTGATTAAATTGGTCTATACCTTGTTTATTCAAACCCAACATTACATGAAAGGCTGTCTGTCATTAACACAATCAGTTATCATAAACATACAGGGAAAGAATACCACACTGTAATGCAATCCTAGTTCTGCATTTGAAATTAACAAAATACATTTCAAGTAGATATTACAAAAGGTGCATTATATTATACAGTGATTCTAAATCTGATTTTATATGACAGTCTATACCCTTAACATATGGCAGTAAAATGCTTCTAACATTGAATTCAAAATTTGACCAATCTTTTACTGGCATTATAAGACTTAATTAATTATAATATAACCAATGTGAAGACATATTTGTATATAAAATGTAACTGGTTATTATCAATACAGCTCATCAATATGAACAGGAAATAAATCATATTTACAATTTAGCTTGAAATAAAAAATATCAGTAAGTGAAAATAAAACAAAACCGCTAACATAAACCAACAAACTGACAATGATTATTCATAATACCATAAAATAAAAATAAGTATTGATAATATATGTATATCACAGAATGCTTTCCACTAATACCACTTAAGTTCAGCACTGGCATCTTATACCAATGTAATATCTACAAAATATTTCAGTCATCAATATTTGTTAAATGGCATAATGACCAAGATATGGAAATGAAGTAACTATGTATGAAAATATATAAGAAATAAAGATAAGAAAAAAAACCCATGACTTTATCAATTTCAGAGACTACACTCCCATTAAAAATCATGCTCATAGTATTTTGAAAATAATGGTGAGTTGAAAAAATGTTTGAAAAAAACTTTTTATTAAATGGTTTGTAATTCAGATGAATTTTGTAGAAAAAAATCTAGTTTCATTCCAGAATTTTCACATCTATGTTGTTTATTTATCTCATACTATAGTTCCCTTGATAGCTGAGACTATAATTTTAGTGAAAAAAGAAAATATCAATGATAAAGTCTTGTGAAATTGCATGTGTATAATGATGAATTAAAAATATTATGCAAATTTTTCTTATAGAGAAATATGAGTAAAAATGGAAGCTATCACAGAAATCCTATTCTGATTGTTAGAGTTTGTATATAGGTCACTGCAGGAGAACTCTGAATGTTCAATTCAGAATGTTCCTTATAAATTGTATGAAATCAGTCAAGAGAAACAGAATATTTTGGTGCACAATCAATTTATATTATAGTAGAAATGTTTTTATCATAAATATGTATTATCATAAAAATATACACCATATTTATCATATTTCAAAGAAGTCTGAGACAAATAAAGGAAAGGATGTCAAAATATACAATAAAATATCATTTAAACAGATGATTACATAGAGGAACACAGAAGTTGTACACAGTCATAACCAATTAGGCTGTAAATACAAATCAAACTATCACTTGTCTTCTCCAGTTGCCACTATCTTCTTAGCAAAGTCCAAAACTTTTTTGGTTCGTTTTTCCCAGACATTGAAGTTATCTAAGAATTTTGAGAAAGATTCTGGTTTGGCGGTCAGATCTTCCAGTGTGATCTGTTTATCATATACTGGATTGTCTCGTAGCCATTGTGACAGCTGAATCTGGAACTCATCAG
The DNA here is from genome assembly GCF_021869535.1 of Mytilus californianus. NCBI lineage: Eukaryota > Metazoa > Mollusca > Bivalvia > Mytilida > Mytilidae > Mytilus > Mytilus californianus. The sequence goes on from NW_026262581.1 coordinate 6,386,645, forward strand.
CTTCTTTGTTCTGATTCAGGGACTGTAGTGTGTTGATCAGGTGATCAAAACAAACATGGACCCACTTCAGGTATACACCAGCTGAATCTGAAATGGCAAAATTCATTCAGTAATTTATAGATTAGTAAAAAGAACTATCATTTTTTTTGTGCCTAATCACAATAAATTTAATACCTTTACGAATTGAAAACTCTGAAAATCCTACAATTAAAATTTCAAAGGTTAAGAGGCGACATAATAGAGACCTACAAGATAACAACAGAAGTATAAAACCCAAGAGTAACAGAAGACTTATGTGTGCTTAACACAAGCTTGACAACAAGAGGAAACTCTATGAAATTGGGAAAAATTGAAGCAGACTTGATATTAAAAAATATTGCTTCAAAAACCGAGTGGTGGAAGTGTGGAATATCCTACCAGATACAGTTGTGACAGCAAAGAATGTAAAGACCTCTGAACGTAGTCTGCACAAACACTGGAAAGATTACCCAACGATATATGACTTTACCACTGACTACACATATAACACCAGAAGTAGCACAAGTGTAATTAGTAGGGATGTCAACGAGTACTCGAGTACTCGAGTATCGCTCGGTAGTACAGAGTATCGAATACAAAAATAATACTCAAATTATCGGTGTCCTTTGGGATACTGTCCCCGTCTTTTCATACAATTGATTTTCTTGAGAATATCCCTCGGAAAATTAAATAGTAATTACGGATTAGTATTAAAGTGTAAATAATATACATTTGTATGATGTTGATCATTTAAAATGCAACTGTTACAGAGGTGGGCTTCAAATGAGAACAGTTACCCAAGGCTAACAATTCTTGCAAAGCGTATATTAGCCATTCCCGCAACATCGGTACCGTCCGAAAGAATTTTTTCATCAGCAGGATTGTTAGTAACAAAATTACGAAAGCGTAAGAACGAATAAGAACAAATGCATTCCCCGTAGTGACCCTCAATGATTGTTAAACGCATCAGTGACTTCTAATCGTCTCACCTTTGTAAATATTATGTTTTCTTTACGATTGAGGAATGTAACTGTTGTGTGATCATGTGTGACTTTGTAATAATTGATATTCAATTCGTATTTATTAAATTGTTTATTAGATAATTGTTTACTTAATTACTTCATTTAATAAATGATCTATCAATTCTAGTCTCACATAATTAGGGGGATTAAAAGTCAATTAGACAACGACTGACAATTCGTAAAATGTGTAACTTAATATGTAATTTTACAAATCTGTATTTTACCGAGCGAGTACTCGAGTATCGCTCGGTAAAACCAACGAGTACTTGAGTATTTATTTCTAACCGAGTTGACATCCCTAGTAATTAGTGAAGATGAAATAGAACCAAATAAAGAGGAGCAAACTGACCTCCTGTGTTTGGAAACTCTTAGGTTGATGAATAACCAATGACTATAAAAAAAGTTATTGTTCTGTGAAAATGATTGTTCATATCATATTCAGTATACTTCAAATTTCAAACTGAATTTTGAAAGCAAAAATTGCATTTAATTTTGGTATTTGTTACTTATGAACTATACAGGGCAACATCTTACCTTGATCCAGAAAACTGACAAATTGTTATCCTTGAAATGAAGTAGTTATAATGCTGTTACCAAAACACAGGCAATTCTGAGAACTTTTATATTTCTTTTAACATTTCAAATATCTTATCTAAATATTTACCTTTAAAAAAAAACCTTCCTATCTAATAAATTTAAGAAAACACTATATACATTTTGTGTGTCTGAAGCCCTTTCAGGACGAACCTTCATCAGGAATGCTCAAACCTGAACATTTGAAAGCCAGGCATGTATAGATACATAGAATGAATAATAAATATCACTATCTGGTTAAATTAAGGCAGTTGAATGAAATGTTCAGGAAATAAGATTGATTTCTTAATTTTGAATTTAATTAAATAAATCAAAAATAACATATAACTTACATGAAAATACATTAAAAAATGTATTATATTTATGCATTCTTTAATAAATCAATCTTATCGTATGACATTGGAAGATACTTCAAATTTGGTCTCAATTATTTTTTTTAGGTAATTGAGTATTTCAAACTATATGTTTGATAAACCTCAAGTAAATCTAGACTTTTACATTAAAAAAACAGGATGCCTGTGATGATATGGTAAATGGAGCTGGGTACAACTTACCAACATGTGTAACAACATGACTGAACAAATTAACAGCTTCCTTTGGTTTATTAAAGATTTTGTGTAATGTTGCTAGTGTAGCCATTGCCAAGAGGAGATAATTGCTGTTCTCTGGTTGACAAAGCTTCATATATACAATAGCTCTATGTAGTAATTCGTCAGCCTCTTCTACCCTGTAGGAAAAAATAATATACTGATAGTAAATGGCATAAGTGTGGCTTATCTCATATATTTATTGTACCAAAATTGTCTTGTAGAATATAAACAAATTTCCGATAATAAAGAAAAAAAGTAGGGGAGGGTATTTGCACTTTTGAACATCTGTAGAAATTTTCCAATTCTAATCTTTAATAATTTTGATAATTTCATGAAATACCAGTACCCCCAACAAATGGATTATAAACAGCATAGAAAGAAATATTAATTATGTCAGAAGTTTAAGCATATATCTCTTCATGATACATATGTAAACTTGATTAGATTGGTCTGTTTCTTTAAAACTTACACTATTATCATCTTTTGACAAAATGTATTATAGTTTTCTAAGAGGATTTGCCTTTAACAATACCAATAGGCCAAAACACTTTATCGAGTAACAATTTTATTCAAATTGATCTATTATTGAATAAACAGCTGTGCAATGAGCGCATGATACGCCCGTCGTCTTGTGTGTGAATTTTTATGCAATAATCATAAATAGTTTCTGACATACATCCTGACATGCGAAAACCCCCTTTTTTTTAAATTTGAAGCAATAAACATAAATGGTTTTTGAGATACGGCGCAACATGTGAAAACCCCCCTTTTTAAAACAAAAAAACAATATCTCAAAAATAAAATTTTGAATCAAAACCAAAAAGTATACAGATCTTTAGATTAATATAACTAAGAAGTGTGTAAAATTTTAAGCAATAATCTTAAATCATTTTTGAGATACGGTCGACATGTGAAAAACCCCTCCCCCTTTTTTTACAAAATACTCAATAACTCAAAAATAAAATTTGAATCATCATTAAAATGTATACAGATCTTAAGATCAATATAACAAGGAAGTGTGTAAAGTTTTAAGCAATAATCATAAACTGTTTTTGAGATACAGCGCAACATGTGAATAACCCCTCCCCCTTTTTCAACAAATACTCAATATCTCTAAAATAAAATTTTGAATCATCACCAAAAAGTATACAGATCTTAAGATTAATATAACTAAGAAATGTGTAAAGTTTTAAGCAATAATCATAAATTGTTTTTGAGATACGGTGCGACATGTGAAAAACCCCTCCCCCTTTTTTAACAAAATACTCAATATCTCTAAAATAAAATTTTGAATCATCACCAAAAAGTATACAGATCTTAAGATTAATATAACTAAGAAGAGTGTAAAGTTTTAAGCAATAATCATAAATTGTTTTTGAGATACGGCAGGACATGTGAAAAAAAACACACACCAGTTTTAGTTACTAAGTCCCGTAACTCAAAAAGTTTAAATCTTATTTTCACCAAAAAGTATACAGATCGTTTGACCATCATAAGAAACAACTATGTTAAGTTTCATGAAATTTGGATAAGTCGTTCTCAAGTTATGGTGCGACATGTTTACGCTGGACAGCCAGACGGATAGACGACATTTGTATACCATAATACATCCCGTCAAAATTTTTGACGGGCGTATAAAAATTGAAGTCTCATGGTGCATGTTATTAATAAAAGGTGTGTCAATTTCAATTTAAGGAAAGATAACAATGTACATACATGTCCATTTTTGATTTAATTTGACCAAGCAGCACACACATTCTAGCTGTACATAAACTAATTTCTGAGTAATGAGTAGCCACAATTTCTAAAGCATCAATAGCCTGTGTTTCTGCTAATCGTAATGTTGAATTCTGTAGGTCTTTAGAGGAATGTAGAGCTTTCCATTGTAATGCTGAAGCTATAAATATAACAAATATGTTTAATACTCTTTTGAAAACAACATATATCATTAGGTCCTATTTCCACAAGCATCTTGAAAATTGCTTTTCATTATGTAGGATTGATTGATTGTTTTCAGCTTAACCCCTAGATCCATAATCAAATATTTTATGCATATTCAGGATGACTAAGCAGTAGATCTTTTTACATATTTTTCATGCATATTCAGGATGACTTAAGCGGTAGATCTTTTTACATATTTTTTAATTTAAGGTTTATCTCGAGTTACATTGATGACAGTTTTTTGTTTCTTCTACTATTTACCACAAAATTTTATCACACTGACCTTTTCATGTGATGGAACAATCACTTTAAAACTATACTACAACCACATTTCCTTTACAACAGATCTAGAGAACTAATATTTCATGTTATACTGCAACTATGTTATCAGCACAGACAAATTGCATTGACCGTATATTCATTTGTGATAAACAGTCACTGACTGTTTATTGTTTGTGACCTTGATAATGTGTTTCCGAAGAGTTTTATTTATGATGTCAATAAAGAATACAGGTTCTTGGAATTTTACTGTCATCCGCTTCAAATTCGAAATTAATGGTTTCCACCCAAAATATTTCATTTGGAACAAGTTAAAGAGTTGAAGTATAAAGAGAACATCAAAATATAAATTTTATTTGTATTCTGCCCCAAACATGATAGAAATGCTGGCCTCACTTTCTACCTATTTCTTAGCCTTGCACAAATAAATGTTATATTTTGAGACATTATTGTATATGTAAAGTAACACCAAGCATAGATAAATACCAGTAGAATTCACTAAGTGATTCACTTAGCTAAATCTTTTACTTAAATAATTTGTAATATTTACCGGATGTGTGTAAAAAGAGATGTAACATGGGATGTTTGTCTGGCAGTAGACCTCTCGCCATCCTCAGAGCTTCTGTAGCATGATAATGGTAATCCATGTTATCAAAATTCTGTACTACAAGTAATGCTTTAGCAAGAGCTCTGTGAGCCAGAGCAAGCTGGATTGTCTCACAACCATAGACTATCTTAGCTGTATCCAATGTATGCTACAATAAAGTAAATTAAATCATTTTATACTGAGCATTCACACAACACATCTTTATCTTTGTTGGAAGGGAACAAATTAAGCCATAGTCATCCAGTTACATTTATATTCTGTTCAATATTTTCTTTGTTATTTAATGACAATATCTAAGTAATTTTTCTAAAGTAAATTTGAATGTAAACAATATCCTAAAGGCCTCTTTATAACTAATACTCTAATTATTGTCATGTTCGTTAATGCTAAAGTGTGAAAGATAGGGTATCCCATTAAAAAATGTAATGATTTTCCAATACAACTCTTTTGCCATTAGTACATTTTTGCAAAAATGTCAGTTTTAGGGTATTAATATTTCTTTAGCACATTTTACTTACCTTAGCCACATCTACACCTGGTTGGTCTTGTTTAAATTCACTTGAGAAATGACAAAAGTGAAGTAAGGCTTTGACGTACAGTGGATGTCTACATCCAAAGTGTTCCCTGTAAAGATAAATTTTTCATTGAAGGAAGTCTCTAACCAAAATTTATGAACTTGTTTCTGATACACAATATATACCTTTACTTCCAAAAGAATTTGGGGTTTGGTTAAGAATGTCCTTCTTACACATTTTACACATGGCAAAATTACAGTTTTGAGCTCACTTTACATGTTTGTACATTATGAGCTGTCATACTGTAAAATTTGGTAAAATTAAAAAACTTTTTGAAAATGGCCTTCACAGGTATGAAATAAATTCTGAGGAAAGTGCCATACCTCTTTAGCAATTTAATTTTAATTTAAATTGAAACCAAAATTCAACAGATTTATTTCCTAAATAGAAAGTTTTCCACATTTATTTCCTTAAATATTTTGACAAACAAATATGGACTTACTTTGCCTGTTGCACAGCTTCTACAGCTAGTGTTTCTGCTCTTTTAATGCTCCACTTGGCTGAGTAAACCATAACAGCTTGACACAATGCATGGATAATGTTGGCTGGATCCTCTGTTTTGACTTCCTATGAATGCATTATTTAGAATCTTATTGTTTTACATTACTTTTTTCTGTCAGTCTATATTCAAATATACAAACTGTGTGGTGTAAAATTTGTTTCTTTCACTTTGATTATAGCTTTTGCGAATGGAATCTAAAATTACATCAGTGCAATTGAATGTAAGGTCCAATTGAACATTTTTCAAATCTTCAGTTTTCTCATTTAATTGAAATGATCCCATTTAAAGTGCTGTTTCTTCAATTCAGTATCATGCACCTGCAATAGGTGTATCATCATTTCTGTATGTTTTCATCTAAAGTATTGATTATGTTACTAATTTGACTGGCTGCATGTATACTACATGTATATATGTAATGCATCTGGTCAAACAGAATCTAGTGCCAAGGTTTTTATATAAAGTGTTGTTCCTTCAATGCAGTAGTAATCATGCACAGATACATGTATCATTATAGAATATGAGACAAATATATATATAGTCATGATAGTATTGATTTTGTAACTAAGTGACCCCTTATATATATAAATACACTTTATACATTTGGTCAAATGGGAGTCAGTGTCTAAACTAAATATAGCACATGCAACTTAATAAGAGTATATCATTTTTATAAAATGCAAACTCAAAGAAAAGCAGGTAAAAATTGGACAAAAAAATCAATATGGCAACAAATGATAAAAATGTGCCACTTTTTTTACTCAATATAATTATGACATTTGTAAAGTAAAAGGTATACATTTGAAAACATATACATTGTGTAACAAATTCTTTTGTTTTGTGTTTTTTCTGAATGTGTTGTAGCCAAAACAAAAGTTGTATACATAATCATATTGAACACTATATCATGCAAAAGTAAAAAAAAAACACTACTGGATTATCCATCTATGTTACCTCTTCACTGTATTCCTAAGTATATATAAAATAAAACAGAAGAGAAAGTGTACTCTTTATAGAATGATTCCCAAGAAATTTTCTGATCTCTATCACAGTAATTCTTTGAGTTATCTCCCCTTTCCTGTACAATGTACTAAAATATATCTCTTTATACAGTAACATTTTCTACATGGATCTTTACACTGTAACATAAAAGCAGACCTATGAGATAAACTGTCATACCATTTCGTTATTTTGAAAACTGTTTTCTTACAGATTAAATTATATATATACCTTCATTGCCTTTTGAATATAACCAAATGAAGAGTTTGCTGAGCCATATTCCAACATTAAAGTGCTCAACTCGATAAAGTATTCTCCTTTATCAACCAGATCCTGACCAAAAGACATCATATTTATTTTCCACATTAATTCATTGGATAAATTGTAGGCCATCTGAACTCCCTGAAAATCATAGTTCATATTGCGGAAATGCATCAGTTTAACTAAACCTTTATATTTTGCCATCCATGTGTCCATGTTTTGTGATTTGTTAAGAACCATCAGCAGTACTGTCATAATCACCTCTGCCTGAGTAAAATAACCATACTCAGCTACAAAATCTATCAGATTGAATCCTAACTTCACAGCTTGTTCCATGTTTACTCCTCCCTTTGTTGGTTCCATGTTGTTCATAATAGAAGCAAAGGAACTAACAATATCTACCATTAAATTCACATCAGAAAGTTCTAAATTTTTCAAATATTTAAAGTAAAAGTGGTAATTGTCCTTATCAAAGAGAACTTCATGAACAACATCACACATACACAGTTCAAAACCTTCAGGCAGAAGTTTTCTCCTAGCCATTACTGTAACAAGTTCTAGTTTTCTCATTTTTTCTAGAGTTTTGGTTTCTGCAGCAAGCTGTTCTTTATCTACTAAAGCAGGTGACTCCTGCAGCCTTTTAAAATGATCTTCTGGTACCTGAAACATATATATATTATTGTAGCTATTGGTAAAGATGCATGTACAAAGATATCAGAAATATTTGTGGTTACCAAAAGGTTTTTTAGTATCCTTTCAAAATTTTGGTTTATTTTAAATTGCAATTTATCAAAGCTGGATAGGAATAAACTATCAGCGTAATTACTGCCTTTATAAAATGTAAGTTTTAATGAGAAATTCCTACTTGTAACTATCTACATGTAAACCCTACTGTTAACAACATCTTACCTGTATTAATGATCTAAAGTTATCTGGTGTGGATACCTGTTAATAACTAACATCTTACCTGTATTAATGATCTAAAGTTATCTGGTGTGGATACCCATTGCTGGAAGAATCCTTTCACTAGAGTCATGGAGTCCATCTGATCACTGCTCCATGGAATCATTTTATCCTCTCTCTCTGGTACTGTATCTCTAACTCCTTTCTCTGCTGTATAGTCTTCTTTGACAGTCATGACAGTTCCTTTATGCCTCTCACTATCTAAATTCAAGACATTTTGTGGAATGCTCTTTCTTGGTTCCTTGTCAATCATTGGTAATGGTTCATAATGTGGTAATTTCATAGAAGAGGCGTCTGATCCACTGAAGCGTGAGTTCTGGGATGTTGGTCTATGTATGACTGTGTTATCAAGAAATTCAACCATAGCTTTACATCTTTTCTTTACCTCTGGACCACCTTCAGGGTTCAGTAATGCTTCTCTGAAGCTCTGATACCAATCTTGAATGTGAGTTTTTGATGGAAGTAAATCAACCAGCCTTCGAGCTTTATCTGAGGGTGTTGTGCCCATGTCAATTTTTCTTTGGTCGTCTTCATTAATGACACCACAATCTTTGAGGTAGTTAAGAATGTACTCCACCCGCAGCTCCTGGACAATGGCAATCCTGTTGATTCTCAGCCTCATAATGTTCTGTCTATCTATTCCTGACATGACTACTGGTTCCTCTACTTTAGGCCTAAAATAGAATGAATTGTATAATTAATTCAGCAAAACGAAAAACAAAAGAAAATTTGAGGGGTAAGTATATTAACTGAAACAATACTTTTCAAAACAAACATTTTCCACAGTTTCAAAGTGACTTTATTTTTATGTCATTAATGTGCATTGAGAAATCCAAAAGTAACAATATTTTCAAGCAGTAAGCTTAAATATCCCATTTCTCACAGATATTTTTTCTGTTTACTAATAGTCTAACATCACAATTTCACAAAGTTTAAAAAAAAACAAAAACACTTACAAATAGGATATCTGCATGAGTATGAGCAATTGTTAATAGGGTTTAACTTTTCTTTGGTCTAGAAGTTAGAAACACAATATACATGTACAACACAAGTAATAATACTCAAGCTACACTTAAATTCAGTGAGAACTTGGACCATGTGTGCATTTGAAAATGTATGTTTACATGACCATTAGTGAGAAAACAGTGCCCCTTTTCCTTGCAAGCCAAAGTAAATTGATCAGTGTCAATTAAGAAAGGATTCATATATATATATATACACTTCCAAACACAAGGATTTATCTGACAATAGCAGTATTTGGATTGGTCTTAACAAGCTTGTTACAACTCATATACATTTTTGGTGTATTCTAATAGTTTTTATATGATTTGCATATCTACGAATACAATATACCATGGAAATAAATTCAAGGTGTAGTGAACAAAATCAGAAGAACCTTACAATGATTCTGAAGTTCAAATATAGTAAGTCAACCTTTTTTTTAATAGTAATTAACTGTGAAACTAACCAATTGACATATTTGAACTTAACATTGATTAAAAACCCCTTAAAATAAGATCCAGATGGGGTGAACTCAGTCAGAAGAACATTTTCATCCCTTTGAGTATTTTTAAAATGCAATGCATCTGATTTAAAGCAGGGAAATTTGTGTTAAAATCACCCCCCAAAAATGCCTTGTATAACATGCAGATGAAAATATGGATAACAAATTTTAGAAAGGGAAAAAGGGAAACAAATAAGGAAATAATAAAAGTGATTATAATTCATCAAAAATAAATTAAGAAATCAGCTGTTATGGTTTCATAAAAGATCTCAATTTGGAACTCCCTGGACTAAATTTCTAACTACCAAAATCATCAGCATTAGAAAAAAACTCATTTTAAAATTTGAGGGATATTCTATATTGCATTGAGATGCTTTATGAATTCTAACTCTGAACTCAAAAAATGCACAGCAAACAAAATTTACCTCCTTTCTATGTGATATGATTAGTACTGTTAATTAGCAAATCTGGAAAAAAGTTTTTTAACTGAATAATTTTACATAGTATAACACTGATAACTACAAATGTACATTGTATTCTAACAATAAATGTATGAACAGTTCCAGTGAATTTTCAAAAATAATCTAGCTTATTCTTTCCATCAAGCTAATTCAACAAAAAAATATGCTGGAAATTAATTTGATGCTGTCAGATCATTTTCATCTTTACTTGAAGCATAAATTTCATTCTGCTCCTTCATTCAACTAGAAAATCATAAGAACTTTGGTACAGGAAGACTTGCTCCAAGGCCAATCCTGAACAGTTCTATGGCAACTAAAAAAGGCAATATCTTACTGTTACAGTTGATTCTGTAAAAAATTTATAGGATGGAACAAATGAGCCAAGTTTGTTTAAGCATTATTTCATCTGTCATTTATCCTTTAATAAATACATATATAATACAGAGATTTTTAAATACTGATGACAAAACACATTTCATATTATCCCTTTATTCTGAATGTTACATCTGTAGAGGAAGTTACATATAAAATTGTGTAAACCACCTTCTTAAGTTAAGAAAGGCTCTATCTAGATGCTAAATCACTTTCACCTTCACAATCTCTTTTTCAAAATTTAAAATGAATGAAAATGAAAAAAAAGTATTATACATGTACATTGTACCATAACATTTTATGCTTGCTTGCACTTTATTGAAGCCTTTTAGTATATATTATGAACCAACTTAATTCATATCTTCAAACAACACATTTCCAACCCTCAAATTGAAACCATCAACTACTATAACTGAAAACATACATTGTAGTGTTATGGGTGTTAATGGATGAAATTTTGTAATAACTGCAGATGTGTCTATGACCAACTAATAAGTCTCTATTGTGTATGTCAGAAATTTTGACCCTCCCTTCAGATCCTTTAGCTAGTTATCAAAACCCATTTAGTAGTGGATTTAAACTACAGCAAAACAATCAGAAAGAGTTTCATATATCATCAGAACTAAGTTTTTCAACGTGATATAATGTCAACTTTTATCAAGATCATTACTATCTGTGAGTACTTTAATATAAAAATAAGGAGATGTGGTAGATTGATACAGAGAGAACTATCCACCAGAGTCCAGTTGATATGGATATATATGCAACTATTTCCTTATAACTCTTTCTGCCTTAAAAAATGAGCAAAACCAATACTATAGGGTCAGCTATAAATGGTTCCTACATGACAAAATGGAAAACAGTTCAACAGACAAACCCAAAGGCCTGATTTCTGACAAAACAATAAATGAATAACAAATAAGACAGACAGCAACTAACAACAACCACTGAATTACAGGCTTCTGACTTGGGACAGACACATAAAGAATGTGGCAGGGTTAAACATATGTGTTCAACATTCAACCCTCCCCGAACCTGGTACAGTGGTAAATTAGCACAAAATGAGAACAAGCTCTAATAATCAGTTGGAAAGGGCTGGACTCAGCAGATTGACAAGAAGCACAAAAAAACAGGGGTTTCCCTTATTTGGGACACAAATCATAAAAAATCTTAAGGGTGAAGTAACTGTTATACCTATTTCATGAAATTAAAGTATGTCGTTAATTTGTATTCAAAATATCATCCCATTATTGGTTTTATAAGCATGCCATAGAGTAACCAAAAGTCTTCTACAGGTGCCTGGGCTTCATATCATACCACTGTCAGGGCACTGAGTCTCCTTTCCTGACCTGAGCAATATTTATTATTTAATTATTGAAGTCTGTAATGTATTTGGAAGAATAAAAAGAGGAACTGAATATACCCTACCTTATGTGAATAAACAGACATGCATTCTTCTAGCTTTATTAAGCTTTTCTACAAGCCATGTTCAAAACTGCTTCCCTAGCAACGTGCATCTAACCATCTTGTTTACCCTCCATAGATTAATTTTAACCAAAAACATATTTAATGACATTGTTCAATTACTTACTGTTCTAAAATAAATGTGTTTCTTCTTATCATGTTGTCATTTCATTGTAAATTTCATGTAATATTTACGAAATGAGGAGAGTTGCAGGTGTTTGTGTCTAACTCGACTTTCAGAAGAAGTAGAATTAGGAGCGAGCATTTCCGGTTTAAGGACGTAGTTGTGCAACGCTCAAAATGATGCTTTTAAGACACTGCGAGGTTCATACATGTAACTTATTAAGGGCCATTTGTAGAGGAATCATTGTTCAATGATTTACAAATATCTTAGTAGAAGATGAAATTCATTTAAGTCTGTACAAACAGAGTCTGATCCTACTTACGACCTCAACCAGGTCCTCTTTTTATTCACCCCATTTATTGAATTAACCAGGTTATATTCATAAGATGCAACTTGCTGGGTAAAGAAATCAATTCCGTGATAAACACCAACTTCTATAGTATACCAATTTATCTTCCATTTGTCATGTTTGGCTCTCTGAGACTGGGGTATATTTTCATAGAAATCTGGTAACCTTGGTCTGCTTCTGATCAGCAATAAAACCCTTGCCAAAGTAGGACATCTCTTGAGCTGTGTGGGATTAAGGCATTTGCTGTCCCTTTCTGTCAGAATACACCTTATTGCTATTTGTCTGCCATAATTTACTGGACATCACAAAGGTTCTCGTAAAATTTAAACGTCATAATATAAAATATCTGACTCCACGATGGAAAAGTGATTGTTGTATGACGTCAATAGTTCAAGAGACGCAGATTCTCGGGTCAAGCGCACAGATTTCCAAATAGCTATAAGGTCGATAGGCCACTTCACGGATATTGCAGCCATATTGAATAGGGGGCATATTTTTTTGATAGAAGTGGAAATAGTATGAAAGTACGGGAATCCTATGCATGTTTCCAAGCAAGTGTTCTGTTTCATTGATGTTTTCCCTTATTTTAAAAACCATTTTTACCTCCATTATGAAAATCTGTCCCTATTCAACCTTGCTGCAATAACCGTGAAAGGGCCTATTGAGATGTTAAATTCGATGCGTCGTGTAAAGAGATCAAGTCTTACGCTCTTTACACGTTATAGAATCCTTGCAAAAAAATCTTTTGAGGGGTCCATTGGTGCTCTGTTGTACGGCAAATATATTATCCCCTATCCAAAATACCTTTTTTTTTTCAGTGGCAGTCCAAATTTATCATCTATCATCCTTTTTGTTATAATCGTTAATAGTTTCTCATCCTACATGTAAATATGCATGAAATAATTGCCACTGGATACCAAACAAGCAACAATAAGTTAACCTGTATTCTAATGTGACGAAGCTTAGGCTTTTATTAATTGTACATGATGATTGAATCCTAATGTTTTCATGGTTAAATGAGGATAGATATATGTTTTGTTTAACATGATGTGTACATTTTCATAAATATTTGTTCCAAAATTAGAATATTGTATGTGCCTCCTTTTAATGCAAAGCTGTAAAGTAGGTTTTTGAATTACTAAATATATTGATATCTGAGAAATTGTATAACATACATGTATTTATAAGAAATCCATCAATATGATTGTTCTTACTTTATCATTTATAAGAAGAAAATCTTGTGGTCACAATGGTATAAATTAAGTCTATACAAGCTGAACCTAAACCTCATGCATACCTTGCACATTTTTAGAAAAAGTAAAAAAAAACTGCTGGAATTGAGAAATCTTGTTTATTTACTATTTTATTATGGGGCTGGATCAAAGTGCGACTGTGTTTTCCATCTGTCTCTCTCACCAATTTAAAAGTTTCATGCAAAGTTAAAAGATGTGGAATGTTTGCAATTGACAATGCCGGCATTGAGACAACTATCTACTATAGAACAAGGCATGATGAGATGCATCAGATTTTCCTACTTGGCAGTATGTAAAAATTAAGCTATGAAAAGCTACAAATATTTTAAATCAAATATTTATCTTTTTGCAATTGTTTGTGTTAATTAGATATCTCAAGTTATTCATTATTTTTGCAGAGGTTGTTCAAACATGGGCACTGCATCAAAAGACTGCTACATAAATCACCATGTCGCCCATATACTATAGTGGTGCCTTCAGTAATAGGGGGAAAATCAACTGATAGAGAAAGGGTTATGGATATATTTTCACGATTACTATTAGAGAGAATCATATGTATAAATGGACAGGTACTGTATATGTCATATATGATAAAAGAACTTCCATCATCAGGGTAATGACATTTCTTTAGTCCCTGTTTTATTCTACTCTAGACATTTATTTAATTTTATTAGCATATACATGATATATAAAACTTAAGATATTTGCTTGAATTAATCACAGAAAAGCAATTTTTTTTTTAAAGATATTTTCATACGACCGCAAAAAAATTTTCGGCGTCGTTGTCGTCGTCCGGCGTCGTCATCCGAAGACACATTGGTTTTCACACTCTAACTTTAGTTAAGTGAATGGATCTTTTTGAAATTTGACCATAAGGTTAAATACCACAAAAAGAAGGTTGGGATTGATTTTGGGGGTTATGGTACCAACAGTTGAGGAATTAAGGGCCAAAAAGGGGCCAAAAATAAGCATTTTCTAGTTTCCAGACAATAACTGTGGAACGGTGTATGGATCTCTCTGAAATTATACTACAAGTTTCCATACTTTGCAAAAAAGGGGGAAATCAAGGTTGTCCTGGTTAATGGACAAATACTTTAGTACAAAACATAATTTAAAGCAGTGTAAGGGAGATAAATCAAATACATCATTGAAATTATCTCCCTTATACTGCTTTTAAATTATGTATAAAGTAATGGTTAATGAACAATAAAGATAATTTAAAACAGTGTAAGGGAGGTAATCCAAATACAACGTTTTGGTTACTTCCCTTACACTGCTTTTAAATTATGTTTAAAGAAATGCATATTAATAAAGGAAGACCAGTAAAAATATCTGCAAATGTTGCATCTTTTTTTTAACAAAAAAATCCATATGAAAGATTTGACACTATATTTTTAATTCTATTATAAAATAGATTAAGTTAGCACTATGGTAAATTTAAATGGGTAATTATGGTTGCCAACTCCATTGGAAATTTGAATTGAGATTATGACCATATCTTGAGGGAAAGAATTTTTGGGGGGAAGAAAGGGGGGGGGGGGATAAAAAGAAATTGTGGGGGGTCAATTTTTTCTCATTTCAGATTTCAGAAATTAAAAAGAATTATTCTTTAAATATTATTTTTTTTTCAAATTTCAAATATTGAAAAATTTCAAGAAGTAATCTTTAATTGCACAGTATGGCGCATTAGATTTGTAAATATTTGTTATGCCGAATCTAACAGTGTATTTAGATTTTTAATTTTGGGTCCAGTTTTCAAATTGGTCTACATTTAGGTCCAAAGGGTCCAAAATTAAACTTTGTTTTATTTTAGCAAAAATTGAATATATGAGGTTCTTTGATATGCTGAATCTAGACATGTATTTAGATTTTTGATTTTTGGCCCAGTTTTCAAGTTTGTCCAAATTGGGGTCCAAAATTAAACTTTGTTTAATTTCAACAAAAATTGAATATATGGGGTTCTTTGATATGCTGAATCTAACCATGTATTTAGATTTTTTATTTGTGGACCCTGTTATCAAATTGGTTCATATTGAGGTCAAAAGGGTCCAAAATTAAACTTTGTTTGATTTCATCTAAAATTGAATTATTGGGGTTCTTTGATATTCCAAATCTAACCGTGTATTTAGATTTTTAATTTTGGGTCCTGTTTTTTAAATTGTTCTACATTAAGGTCCAAATGGTCCAAAATTAAACTTAGTTTGATTTTAACAAAAATTGAATTCTTGGGGTTCTTTGATATGCTGAATCTAAACATGTGTTTAGATTTTTGATTATGGACCCAGTTTTCAAGTTGGTCCAAGATAGGGTCCAGTATTTAAACTTTGTTTGATTTCAACAAAAATTGAATATATGGGGTTCTTTGATATGCTGAATCTAAACATGTATTTAGATTTTTGATTATGGGCCCAGTTTTCAAGTTGGTCCAAATTGGGGTCCAAAATTAAACTTTGTTTGATTTCAACAAAAATTGAATATATGAGGTTCTTTGATATGCTGAATCTAACCATGTATTTTGATTTTTTATTTGTGGGCCCCGCTATCAAATTGGTTCATATTGAGGTCAAAAGGGTCCAAAATTAAACTTTGTTTGATTTCATCAAAAATTGAATTATTGATATTCCAAATCTAACCGTGTATTTATATTTTTAATTTTAAGTCCCGTTTTTTAAATTGGTCTACATCAAGGTCCAAAGGGTCCAAAATTAAACTTAGTTTGATTTTAGCAAAAATTGAATTCTTGGGGTTCTTTGATATGCCGAATCTAAACATGTGTTTAGATTTTTGATTATGGGCCCAGTTTTCAAGTTTGTCCAAGTTGGGGTCCAAAATTAAACTTTGTTTGATTTTAACAAAAATTGAATATATGGGGTTCTTTGATATGCTGAATCTAACCATGTATTTTGATTTTGGACATTGGACCATAATAGGTAAATTAAAAAAGTTCTTAGACCACATTCTTTCTGTGTCAGAAACCTATGCTGTGTCAAATATTTAATAACAATCCAAATTCAGAGCTGTATCAAGCTTGAATGTTGTGTCCATAATTGCCCCAACTGTTCAGGGTTGGACCTCTGCGGTCGTATCAAGCTGCGCCCCAGCGAAGCATTTTATTATTTCTGTAGTAGTAGAACTTTTAAAAACTTTTTTTAGAAAAGGGGGGGGGGGGGCAGCTTTTGAATATGTCTATATTAAGGCAAATCTTAATGACAGTAATTTTTTACCATACTTATTTTTGCTGAGATGAAAAAAAAAAGAGATATTTTTTTAAAGTTTCAAATACTTCAGTATTTTTAACACTAAACATAAAATAAACCAAAGCTACAAAGATGCTACATTGTTAATAGTAAAACATATACATGTAGTTTTAATTTTTTACAGATTGATGATCAGATGTCCAGTATTGTTATAGCTCAGTTGCTTTATCTCCAATCAGAAAGCTGGCGAGATCCTATAAATCTTTATATAAATAGTCCAGGTTAGTTTCACTTGCTTGAATTCTTTATATAATACACTAGTAATGTTATATGTAATCTCTACATTGGAATTGTAATTCAAGAAATACATGTATTAAACATTTTTTTTTAGCTTATTTGGCCATGTGTCATGTGAGCTATTGCCATAACTTGATGTTCTATTGTAAACTAATAAAAAAATCCTCTCCTGAAACCAGTGAGTGAACCCAGTTAAACTAAACTTTGGCTGAATTATGACCTTAAGGGTATTTAGTATAAAGTTTGTGCATTTTGTTCCCACAAATCAGACATGAGCACCATGTCTACAAATAGAACATAAGTGTAAATTGCATTAATAGTCTAATATCTCGAAAGAAAACCATGATAGATAGAAAAAAATTTGATTGCAGAAAAGGTTGAAATAAATATCAAATTGCTAAATTTTTTTTCCAGGGGGTTGATTCAGGCTCCTAAGCCTCTTGATTTTTGTCTTGCCTATAACTTATATCCTTACAGCACATCTTAGGTATTACATTTTATGTATAATCATATGTCTATTTTACCCTATAATGTATTGTTAACTAATGTTGCTTGTGTGTTTTTCTCTACCAAGATATTAATGTGAATAATTTTGGAATCATATTGAACAGTAACCTTTTAAGGGGTTTGTGTGCTGTATTGTGCATTAGATATTTGTAATTACTAAATCACTCTGAAAATCTCCCTAGGTGGTGTTGTGACAGCAGGATTGGCGATATACGACACAATGCAATACATTGATACACCTATTTCAACATGGTGCATAGGACAGGCCTGTAGTGCAGCATCATTATTACTGACAGCTGGTACAGATGGAATGAGGCGTGCATTACCTAACTCTAGAATTATGATCCATCAGCCTAGTGGAACTGCTGGGGTAGGTTTGATAGTACATGTTTAATTGATACATGTACAAGGTCACATTGAAATCAGGATCCTTATAAAATAGTCCACACATATTTATAATTTTTTTAAAAACTTAAATACACAGTTGTGTTCGAAATTAAAAAAAGACATTTTGACTGTTCGAGGATTATCATGAATAATTGTGTGGCAAAATGTCAATGAGAAAGCAACCCAATGACAAAAATATATATAAAAACATAATTGTTCGTCAATTAAGGTGTTGATTAGGTCACACAGAGGAGATATAGTTCTGTGTAAAGTTTATTTGAATCAAGATTTGAAAGGATTTTATGATATAGAAAGTTTAAGCATGCATGTATTTGAAAGGATATTTTGAATCCAATTGTTTTAAAATAAAGCAAGTTTTGTAAATGTTTGATTTTGAAATCTAAGTTCTTTTAAATGTTTCATATTATGGTATTCTATTATATTTTCTCAGGGTTCAGTAACTGATATTCAGATTAAAGCAGAAGAGATGCTGAAAATGAAGAGACAAGTTAATGACTTGTATGTTAGACATACCAAGAAACCACTCAGTGAAATAGGTAGGAATTTGTATCCATAAATATAGATGCAGGTAGTAGAAATCATAGTTATATGCAATTTATATTTTTGTTAGATTTGACGTTCTTTAAGATTTTAATAGCAGACAAGATATGAATTTGAACATTATCCTTGTTACACTTAAAGTACACAATACTTATTTATACCAGTGCCTTGTGAATGAAATTCCTGAATTCTTTTAGCCATTCTTTTTGCAAAATACATTTAGTGTGTAGTCTATTGTAGAATGAAAATACTATTGCATAAAGAATATAATACATCTACCATTTATTAGTGCCCTGCTGACTTGTTCGCAAGGCTGTATCACTGTGTCTGTTTTCATCCATCCACACTTTTATGTTGTACTATAAGTCAAGATCGCCTCAACAGATTTCCATAATTTTATGCAAAAATTCAAACCTATGAAGGTAGGTTCTTTTCCATTTTTGTGAAAATTGGACAAAAGTTACGGTAAAATCATAGTTTTTATTTAAATATCACAAACTTTGAGAAACATCTTTTGATGTTTGGATTATAAGACGCTTGATATAAAGGTATAATAAGCTATTATAAATTGATTCCTAAATTGGTGTTAAAAATCAATTTTTGTGAAAATTGGAAAATAAATTGATGGTGAAAACAAGGTTTACAAATATTTTTTGGTCATCCAGATATTTTTTTCGATACATTTTTATTCCCTTCAGCTATATAAATGACCGTAGTCCAGCCAATCAGGGTAACCATAAGTGTTTTAAAGGTAATGGATTTGTTTACAATGATTGGAAATGATTACTATGTACTATGATTCAGGTTTCCTTACTTGACAGTGTGTCCTTTGAAGTGAGGAAGGCTAGCACTATTTGCAGATATTTCAAAATCTGACCCAATTGCAATTTCTTTGATCACTTGATTGTTAGTCTTCCTTTTCACTATTTGCGGTTCTTTCAAAATCTGACCCAATTACAATTTCTTTTTATCAAAACAAACTGTTCATATGGTCAGAAATTTTACCAAAATGCTGTAGAAGAACCACAGACAAGCATCGATCTTAGAAGTGCACTGTGAAAAATAAAGCATTAACATGTAATGCTTTGTTTGCATCAGAATTTGTTTCTTTTCTATACCCAAAAATGTGCAAGCAGGGCTCTTACTGACATTTCCTCCTAGCATGAGTATATTAAGTCAATGGATTCAATTAAATCTATGAAGCCAACGGATACATTATTATCAAATTATGGAAATAACTATATTTACTAGTAAATGTGTATTGTATTATTTGTGTGTGATTGTATTGTTGGTATTTTCCTTGCAGAAAATGTTATAGAAAGAGACAAGTATATGAGCCCAATAGAAGCTAAAGAATTTGGATTAATAGATGAAGTTGTAGAAAAGCCTCCAGAAAAATCACCACATTCATGATATGAACTTACAGTATTTAAAATGTAGAGACACATAAAGAAAGTCCTTTAGTAATGTATATGCAATGGCATAAATATATGATGGAAGAGTGCATACAAATAGTAAATTTCAAATGGTTTGTTGTGCAGAAAATGAACCCATTTCACAGGAAACTTTAAAAAATGCATTTAAAAGTTGAACTATATATCTATATATATTATTTTGAATTTATTGTTGATACAAATTATTAAGATATCTTAAATTAAAGTTTTTATTTCAAACATATAATTGTAATTTTTAATTTGTCATTGGACACCTTATTGTTTTGTGGATCAGCTGCAAAGGGTGCATTGTAGTTGTATATCCATTTCATTCTGAGAAACTTGAATTGTACATTTTAATGAGTTGGTAAAATCTGATGAAAACCATATCTTCACTCATTCCAGTTTACTAATATGTCATATGAAGAGGGTTAATATTAGGTGAATCATTAAAGTCGAATTTTATTGACTACAAAAGGTTTTTATGCCCCCGCCGTAGCGGTGGGGGCATTAAGTTTTACCCTTGTCCGTCTGTAAGTACGTACTTTTGTCTGTCCCTACGTCCCAAAATTGGTTTCCATTCTCTAACTTGAGTTTGCCTCAACCAAATGTTATGAAACTTATACACAATGCTTATTACCACAAAACACAGATCAAGTTTGAATTTTGGTGGTGTCACTTTAACCGTTCTAGTGTTATTATGCCCCTTTATAAATGGAAAAATTGCAAAATTTTTAGTTTCCGTTCTCTAACTAAAGTTTGCCTCAACCAAATGTTATGAAACTTATACACAATGCTTATTACCACAAAAACCAGATCAAGTTTGAATTTTGGTGGCATCACTTTTACCGTTCTAGAGTTATGCCCCTTTAAAAATGGAACAATTGCAAAATTTTTAGTTTCCATTCTCTAACTTAAGTTTGCCTCAACCAAATGTTATGAAACTTATACACAATGCTTATTACCACAAAACACAGATCAACTTTGAATTTTGGTGGCGTCACTTTTACTATTCTAGAGTTATGCCCGTTTATAAATGGAAAAATTGCAAAATTTTTATTTTCTTCTAAATATCCAGTAATTTTTATACGACCGCTAAAAATGCGGTCGTATATTGGTATGACGTTGGCGTCGTCGTCGTTGTCCGAAGACACATTGGTTTTCACACTCTAACTTTAGTTTAAGTGAATGGATCTCTATGAAATTTTACCAAAAGGTTCAATACCACTAAAGGAAGGTTGGGATTGATTTTGGGGGTTATGGTACAAACAGTTAAGGAATTAGGGGCCAAAAAGGGGCCGAAAATAAGCATTTTTGTAACTTCCAGACATAACTTGTGTGTTAGTGTATGGATCTCTCTGACATTGTACCACAAGGTTCCATATCACACAGGGAATGCTGGGATTGATTTTGGGGGTAATTGCTTCAAAATGGTAGGAATTAGGGGCCAAAAAAGGGGCAAAAAACAAGCATTTTTCTAGTTTCATGACAATAACTTGTGTGTAAGTGTATGGATCTTTCTGAAATTGTACTAAAAGGTTCTATATCACAAAGGGAAAGCTGGAATTGAGTTTAGGGGTAATTGCTGAAACGTTTAGGAACAAGGGGCCAAAAATAAGCATTTTTATAGTTTCCAGACAATAACTTGTGTTCAAGTGTATGGATCTCTCTGAAATTGTACTGCAAGGTACCATACCACAAAGGGAAGGCTGGGATTGATTTGGGGGGTAATTACTTCAAAATTTTAGGAATTGGGGGCCAAAAAAGGGGCAAAAAAAAACAGCATTTTTTTAGTTTCCAGACAATAACTTGTGTTCAAGTGTGTGGATCTCTCTGAAATTGTACTGCAGGTACCATACCACAAAGGGAAGGCTGGGATTGAGTTTGGGGGTGATGAATCATAAGGGGGATCAAAAAATTGGGGGGTGGGGGATTTTTTTTTCTTTAAAATTTTCCATTTTAAATTGGTTATTTCTGATTTATATATAAAAGCAAATAATAATGATATGGTTTGAAAAGGTAAATTAAAAAATTTTTAAGTTCTTAGACCACATTCATTCTGTGTCAGAAACCTGTGCTGTGTCAAATATTTAATCACAATCCAAATTCAGTGCTGTATCAAGCTTGAATGTTGTGTCCATACTTGCCCCAACTGTTCAGGGTTGGACCTCTGCGGTCGTATCAAGCTGCGCCCAGCGGAGCATTTTATTTAAAATTGGAGTTATCTTCCTTTGTCCATGATTATAGTTGAATCAACTACAATCAATGCTTTATACAATGCAATGTTTAATTATGACTTCCACTGATAAAACACGGATCGAGTTGAATTTGGGTAGTGTCACTAACCATTATTGAGTTATGCCCCTTTATAAATCGAAAGATTGCAAAATTTTTAGTTTCCATTCTGTAACTTAAGTTTGCCCCAACCAAACATTATGAAACCTATACACAATATTCATTACCACAAAACTAAGATCAAGTACTAATTTTTTGTTTCCATTTTTATACGACCGCAAAAAAATTTTGTGGTCGTATATTGGTATGACGTTGGCGTCTTCGTCGTTGTCGTCGTCGTCGTCGTCGTCCGGCGTCGTCGTCGTCCGGCGTCGTCGTCCGAATACACACTGGTTTTCGCACTCTAACTTTAGTTTAAGTGAATGGATCTTTTTGAAATTTGACCATAAGGTTAAATACCACAAAAGGAAGGTTGGGATTGATTTTGGGGGTTATTGTACCAACAGTTAAGGAATTAGGGGCCAAAAAGGGGCCAAAAATAAGCATTTTCTAGTTTCCAGACAATAACTGTGGAACAGTGTATGGATCTCTCTGAAATTATACTACAAGTTTCCATACCACAAAGGGATTGTTAGGATTTGCTTTGGGGGGTTATGGCTCAAACCGTTTAGGAATTAGGGGCAAAAAAGGGGGAAAAACAAGGTTGTCCTGGTTAATGGACAAATACTTTAGTACAAAACATAATTTAAAGCAGTGTAAGGGAGATAAATCAAATTCATCATTGAAATTATCTCCCTTACACTGCTTTTAAATTATGTATAAAGTAATGGTTAATGAACAATAAAGATAATTTAAAACAGTGTAAGGGAGGTAATCCAAATACAACGTTTTGGTTACTTCCCTTACACTGCTTTTAAATTATGTTTAAAGAAATGCATATTTATAAAGGAAGACCAGTAAAAATATCTGCAAATGTTGCATCTTTTTTTTTTACAAAAAAATCCATATGAAAGATTTGACACTATATTTTTAATTCTATTATAAAATAGATTAAGTTAGCACTATGGTAAATTTAAATGGGTAATTATGGTTGCCAACTCCATTGGAAATTTGAATTGAGATTATGACCATATCTTGAGGGAAAGAATTTTTTTGGGGAAAAAAGGGGGGAATAAAGAAATTGTGGGGGGTCAATTTTTTCTTATTTCAGATTTCAGAAATTAAAAAGAATTATTCTTCAAATATTATTTTTTTTTCAAATTTCAAATATTGAAAAATTTCAAGAAGTAATCTTTAATTGCACAGTATGGCGCATTAGATTTGTAAAATCTTTGATCACATTTATTTATTTGTTATGCCGAATCTAACAGTGTATTTAGATTTTTAATTTTGGGTCCAGTTTTCAAATTGGTCTACATTAAGGTCCAAAGGGTCCAAAATTAAACTTTGTTTGATTTTAGCAAAAATTGAATATATGAGGTTCTTTGATATGCTGAATCTAAACATGTATTTAGATTTTTGATTTTTGGCCCAGTTTTCAAGTTGGTCCAAATTGGGGTCCAAAATTAAACTTTGTTTGATTTCAACAAAAATTGAATATATGGGGTTCTTTGATATGCTGAATCTAACCATGTATTTAGATTTTTTATTTGTGGACCCCGTTATCAAATTGGTTCATATTGAGGTCAAAAGGGTCCAAAATTAAACTTTGTTTGATTTCATCTAAAATTGAATTATTGGGGTTCTTTGATATGCCAAATCTAACTGTGTATTTAGATTTTTAATTTTGGGTCCTGTTTTTTAAATTGGTCTACATTAAGGTCCAAAGGGTCCAAAATTAAACTAAGTTTGATTTTAACAAAAATTGAATTCTTGGGGTTCTTTGATATGCTGAATCTAAACATGTGTTTAGATTTTTGATTATGGGCCCAGTTTTCAAGTTGGTCCAAGATAGGGTCCAGTATTTAAACTTTGTTTGATTTCAACAAAAATTGAATATATGGGGTTCTTTGATATGCTGAATCTAAACATGTATTTAGATTTTTGATTATGGGCCCAGTTTTCAAGTTGGTCCAAATTGGGGTCCAAAATTAAACTTTTTTTGATTTCAACAAAAATTGAATATTTGAGGTTCTTTGATATGCTGAATCTAACCATGTATTTAGATTTTTTATTTGTGGACCCCGTTATCAAATTGGTTCATATTGAGGTCAAAAGGGTCCAAAATTAAACTTTGTTTGATTTCATCAAAAATTGAATTATTGGGGTTCTTTGATATGCCAAATCTAACCGTGTTTTAAGATTTTTAATTTGGGTCCCGTTTTTTAAATTGGTCTTCATTGAGGTCCAAAGGGTCCATAATGAAACTTAGTTTGATTTTAACAAAAATTGAATTCTTGGGGTTCTTTGATATGCTGAATCTAAACATGTGTTTAGATTTTTGTTATGGGCCCAGTTTTCAAGTTGGTCCAAGTTGGGGTCCAAAATTAAATTTTTTTTGATTTCAACAAAAATTGAATATATGGGGTTCTTTGATATGCTGAATCTAACCATGAATTTAGATTTTTTATTTGTGGGCCCCGCTATCAAATTGGTTCATATTGAGGTCAAAAGGGTCCAAAATTAAACTTTCTTTGATTTCATCAAAAATTGAATTATTAGGGTTCTTTGATATTCCAAATCTAACCGTATATTCTAGATTTTTAATTTTAAGTCCCGTTTTTTAAATTGGTTTACATTAAGGTCCAAAGGGTCCAAAATTAAACTTAGTTTGATTTTAGCAAAAATCGAATTCTTGGGGTTCTTTGATATGCTGAATCTAAACATGTGTTTAGATTTTTGATTATGGGCCCAGTTTGCAAGTTTGTCCAAGTTGGGGTCCAAAATTAAACTTTGTTTGATTTTAACAAAAATTGAATATATGGGGTTCTTTGATATGCTGAATCTAACCATGTATTTTGATTTTGGACATTGGACCATAATAGGTAAATTAAAAAAATTCAAGTTCTTAGACCACATTCTTTCTGTGTCAGAAACCTATGCTGTGTCAAATATTTAATAACAATCCAAATTCAGAGCTGTATCAAGCTTGAATGTTGTGTCCATACTTGCCCCAACTGTTCAGGGTTCGACCTCTGCGGTCGTATCAAGCTGCGCCACAGCGAAGCATTTTATCAAACTTTAGTTTGCCTCAACCAAATGTTATGAAACTTATACACAATGCTTATTACTACATAATACAGATTAAGTACGAAATTTGGTAGCGACACTTTTACCATTCTTGAGTTATGTCCCTTTATAAACATAAAAATTGCTGAATTTTTTGTTTCCGTTCTCTAACTTTAGTTTGTCTCAACCAAATGTTATAAAACTTATACACAACCGTTCTAGAGTTATGCATGTTTACAAATAGAAAAATTGCTGAATTTTTAGTTTCTGTTCTCTACTTAAGTTAGCCTCAACCAAATGTTATGAGACTTACACACAATGCTTATTACCACAAAACTCAGATCAAGTTTAAATTTGGGTAGCGTCACTTTTACCATTCTTCAGTTATGTCCCTTTATAACTATATGATATGCAAGTGGGGGCATCATCTGTGTCCACATGTGGACACTATCCACATTTATTTAGTCCACTACCGACGGAGTCGAAGGGGACTTAAGGCTTGGACTTCGTCCTTCTGTTTGTCTGTCTGTCCACCCGTCAGTCCAGGAAATCACTTTTCCACACTTTTTATACGACCGCAAAAAAATTTTTGTGGTCGTATGACGTTGGCGTCGTCGTCGTCCGAAGACACATTGGTTTTCGCACTCTAACTTCAGTTTAAGTGAATGGATCTCTATGAAATTTTACCACAAGGTTCAATACCACAAAAGGAAGGTTGGGATTGATTTTGGGGGTTATGGTACCAACAGTAAAGGAATAAGGGGCCAAAAAGGGGCCAAAAATAAGCATTTTTGTAACTTCCAGACATAACTTGTGTGTTAGTGTATGGATCTCTCCGACATTGTACCACAAGGTTCCATATCACAAAAAGAATGCTGGGATTGATTTTGGGGGTAATTGCCTCAAAATTTTAGGAATTAGGGGCCAAAAAAGGGGCAAAAAACAAGCATTTTTCTAGTTTCATGACAATAACTTGTGTGTAAGTGTATGGATCTTTCTGAAATTGTACTACAAGGTTCCATATCACAAAGGGAAAGCTGGAATTGAGTTTGGGGGTAATTGCTGAAACGTTTAGGAATTGGGGGCCAAAAAGGGACCAAAAATAAGCATTTTTCTAGTTTCCAGACAATAACTTTTGTTCAAGTGTATGGATCTCTCTGAAATTGTACTGCAAGGTACCATACCACAAAGGGAAGGCTGGGATTGATGATGGGGGTAATTGCCTCAATATTTTAGGAATTAGGGGCCAAAAAGGGGCAAAAAACAAGCATTTTTCTAGTTTCAGGACAATAACTTGTGTGTAAGTGTATGGATCTTTCTGAAATTGTACTACAAGGTTCCATATCACAAAGGGAAAGCTGGGTTTGAGTTTGGGGGTAATTGCCCAAAACGTTTAGGAATTTGGGGCCAAAAAACACATTTTTCTAGTTTCCAGACAATAACTTGTGTTCAAGTGTATGGATCTCTCTGAAATTGTACTGAAAGGTACCATACCACAAAGGGAAGGCTGGGATTGAGTTTGGGGGTGATGAATCATAAGGGGGTTAAACAAATTTGGGTGGGGGGGATTTTTTTTTTTCCTTTTTTTTCTTTTTTTCCTTTTTTTTTTCTTTTTAAATTTTCCATTTTAAGTTGGTTATTTCTGATTTATATTTAAAAGCAAATAATAATGATATGGTAGGAGATACACACCAAACAGGATGTGTAAATTATTATATAATAAGTATTGTGCAATAGCAAGAAATTTACAATTGCACAGTATTGCACAATAGCAAGAAATCTTCAATTGCACAGTATTGTGCAATAGCAAGAAATCTTCAATTGCACAGTATTGCGCAATAGCAAGAAATATCCAATAGCACAATATTGCGCAATAGCAAGAAATTGTCAATTGTACAGTATTGCGCAATAGAAAGAAATATTTAATTGCACAGTATTGTGCAAAAGAAGATACTTCGTATAAATTGCTTATTTCTTGACCAATTTCAATGGGGTTTTATTCTTGAATTCTTGGGGTTCTTTAATATGCTGAATCTAACCGTGTATTTAGTTTTTGGATTTTTGGTCCCGTTTTTAAATTGGTCCACATTGAGGTCCAAAGGTTCCAAAATTAAACTTTGTTTAATTTCAACAAAAATTGAACTATTGGGGTTCTTTGATATGCCGAATCTAACCGTGTATTTAGATTCTTAATTTTTGGTTCCGTTTTCAAATTGGTCTACATTAAGGTCCAAAGGGTCCAAAATTAAACTTAGTTTGATTTTAACAAAAATTGAATTCTTAGGGTTCTTTGATATGCTGAATCTAAACATGTATTTAGATTTTTGATTATGGGACCAGTTTTCAAGTTGGTCCAAATCAGGGTCCAAAATTAAACTTTGTTTGATTTCAACAAAAATTGAATATATGGGGTTCTTTGATATGCTGAATCCAACCATGTATTTAGATTTTTTATTTGTGGACCCCGCTATCAAATTGGTTCATATTGAGGTCAAAAGGGTCCAAAATTAAACTTCGTTTGATTTCATCAAAAATTGAATTATTGGGGTACTTTGATATGCTGAATCTAACCATGTATTTATATTTTTTATTTTTGGGCCCCGTTATCAACTTTGTCCACATTGAGGTCAAAAGGGTCCAAAATTAAACTTTGTTTGATTTCATCAAAAATTGAATTCTTGGGGTTCTTTGATATGCTGAATCTAACCATGTATTTAGATTTTGGATATTGGACCATAATAGGTGAATGTCCAA
Source organism: Mytilus californianus (assembly GCF_021869535.1). Classification (NCBI taxonomy): domain Eukaryota; kingdom Metazoa; phylum Mollusca; class Bivalvia; order Mytilida; family Mytilidae; genus Mytilus; species Mytilus californianus. Next base: position 6,415,059 of record NW_026262581.1, read on the forward strand.
TTTAAAATTCTTAAGTTCTTAGACCACATTCATTCTGTGTCAGAAACCTATGCTGTGTCAAATATTTAATCACAATCCAAATGCAAAGCTGTATCAAGCTTGAATGTTGTGTCTATACTTGCCCCAACTGTCAGGGTTCGACCTCTGCGGTCGTATCAAGCTGCGCCCTGCGGAGCATTTTATTTTCGTTGTGCTTGAGGATATTGATTTGGTATTTGGTATATAGTTTTATCATGACAAGTTACAGATCAAGTTCAAATTTTGTTCCGGTTTGATGATTTTGTGCAGAGTTATGGTCCTTGGATTCACTCAAATAATCAGTTTTCCACACTTTTTTAGTCCCCTACCAACGAAGTCGAAGGGGACTTTAGGTTTGCACTCCGTCCGTTTGTCCATCCGTCAGTCCAGCAAATCAGTTTTCCACACTTTTTATGTATATTGGTATCACATAGTCATCGTCCGCGTCGTCCGAAGACATTTGGTTTCCGGACAAGCACTTGAGTATATGTAAATAGAAATCTATGAAATAAGGGGCCCAAATAAGCATTTTTCCAGACAATAACTTGTGGAAAGGTGTATGGATCTCTCTGAAATTAGACCACAAGTTTCCATATCACAAAGGGATGGTTAGGATTGGCTTTGGGGGGTTATGGCTCAAACCGTTTAGCAATAAGGGGCAAAAAAGGGGGAAAAACAAGGGTTTCCTGGTAAATGAACAATTACTTAACCCTTTCAACGCTATACATGGCATATGCAGCGATGACATACCCCGTGGCATGATGTCATATTTCCAGTTGAATCAATTAAGATATGCATATGATAAATTATTTTGAGAGGGACATTATTACAAATTATAATACAGAAATACAAATCAGTGGTAGATTTTCATTATTAAATGAATGTATTCTTAATTTTCTTTTTATACATATCTTGTTAACGTCATTTATATTACTCGCTTCTAAAATGTTCAAAATAAATTACTTAATTAATTGTAAATCATTATTAATTTCAAATTAAGTATTGATAATTAATTTCAAATAAAAACAAAATAAAACATCATACTTATATTCTTCTAGTAGTCCGAGTTTGGTATAGTCCGAGTTTGTTATAGTCCGATTTTGGGAGGCCGATTATGTTATAGGCCGAGTTTGTTATAGTCCGATTTTGTTATAGGCCGAGATATCATGGATTCGGTAAAAGTATGCAGTAGAAGAAAAATTAAAAAAAAATATTTTGACAAATGCAAATGGCGGAAATCGAAAAAGACGCTGTAAATATGGAAATATTTCAGCATTTCTATGGCGAAACTGACAATGAGGAATAGTTAAAAGGTTTCCCGATATCTCAATGTGTTAATTACATTCAATTCGTGCGGGAAATATGAATTGGTCGATCTTTACGAGACGTAGAAAAAAGGGGGGGAAACGGAGGGGTCAGACCTATAATCCAACAGTCCCATCATCCGACAGTCCTATAATCCGACAGCCCGATAGTCCGACGCGCGATCACTTGTCTCTGAAAAAATATGCCTATATAGACTAAGACATGGAACATGTGTAAATTGATTTTTTTTTCACACAGAAAATTATCAAATCAGTCAGTCAGTATGTATTTTTCCGTCAAGAACCCCTCGAAAGTTGAGAGGTCACAGTGGAATACATGTACTCTCCCTATTGGGATTAATGGAGAGGTGTCACTAACGAATTTACAACAATATGTACAAGGGCAATCCCCACCTCAACACAAAGGGAGCGCTAGGACACCGGGAAGTCTGTTATCATGGTGAAAGAAGCCGAATTATTTGTAGAGAACCTATAGTCAGAATCGAACCTGGGACATTTATCACTGCAACCATCGGTCTTAACCACTATCTGATTTGTCTGCTGTGTGTGAATAAGTACTGGCGTCAGGTCATTGCCCATCTTTGTTCCGATCTTTTTCACATTATTGGTGTCATGTCGTGATGATTCTATGACTAGGAATGTTTAGGTTCATATTATAATTAGTCCCTACCAACGAAGTCGAAGGGGACTTTATGGTTGCACTCTGTCTGTTTGTCTGTCTGTCTGTTTTGTCTGCTCTGTCTGTCTGTCTGTCAGTCCGTGCTGAAAATCAGTTTTCCACACTTCTTCATTCTTGAAGATTTTGATTTGTCAATTGGTTGAAAGATTTATCATGACAAGTAACAGTTCAAGTTTGAATTTTGTTCCGGTCTGATTATTTTGTGCAGAGTTGCAGTGATCTGGAAGGATTTTTTCTCTATGGGCCCAGGGCCCCCCAAAAATAAATTCAATGGGCCATTTTTAGAATTAATGGGCCATGTTGTCAAATGAGTGGGCCATTCGTTTACAATAAAAACAAAAAATAAAAAAGTGTATATTTCACTGTACTTACAAGTATGATTCTAACTAATATCATGGATATTGTTCCTGTGATTTTGTAATTTCAATTTCAATGAATATACAATAACTTCTTCCAAACCGGGCAATATTTACGATAACCTTTATTTACAATGTTAAAACTGGTACTGTTCCCTTGTTCATGTTGTTCATGTTCATGTTTTTTTTTTACATTAAATTTGGGTCTTCGTCGATACCATACTTATTCCAGACGTTCCGTATTAGAGGAAGTTTCTGGCATTTCATTTGCACTTGTATTATTATTACTTCATCGCGATGACAAGAATAACAGTAGAGAAAAACGTTAATTGATAAGACACGACAACAATTCGCTGAAGGCATGTTTACAAAATGTCAAAACGAGCCAAAGACCAAAAAAAATGACAAGGACAGTTAAGCCCCTTTTTTCGGAGACAAATACTATGCTATTCATAAAAAGGCTTTTGGGTTTTTCAATCGAAATAATAGCAAGCTTACTGAAAAGATTATAATTAGAGAAGAATTCTCGCCTGTACTAGCCAATTTTCACAAATTTAAAGTCGTTTATAAAAAAATATATCATGAATGATGGTTAATTACGTTTTTTGGGTAATCAGTCATACCGCATGTTGCTATTATTACCATAGGAAAACACCCGAGACGTCCCAAAAATATATAGGTGCTCCTATCATTGGAGTAAACACTACACAGTTGTGTACTCACAAATGGCGGCACGAAATACGATCGGAAAACCATTTGACGATATCTCAACGTTTCAAAACGAAGTGAAAAATATCATGCGCCACGCGGGCGCTTACATTTGTCAATCTATGCGCCATTTCTGGTCGATAAGCGCAATTGGCGCAAGGCGCACGTCCTTCCCGATCACTGGAGTTGTGGTCCTTGACATGACATTCAACCACATGTGGCATGCGCGTGTATGTAAACAAACATTCTCGTTATCAGCATCTACATGATGAACAGGAATGGAATCTTATATTAATTGTTCAAACAGTATAGGATTTAATTTTTATCCCATTACAACGCATTTCACTTTTTAAATTTTAAAAACTGCTCGCGTTTCGGCAGTATGCTAATAAGTTTATATGAAGACGATATCCATATCCTTTGCAGCAGCACGGCTTCATGTCAGCCCATCTGACTGTCGGATTAACGGACAGTCGGATTATCGGACCGTCGGACTATTGGTCTGTCAGACTTCTGGCCTGTCGGAATTTCGGGGTGTCAGATTATAGCTACGCTCCGGAAACGGAGGTTGACTGAAAATTTTGAGGACGGAACCACTTATTTGCGCCACGTTTACATTATACGTTGTGTATGGTGCAAATACTAAACGGAATCGAGCAACTGGTGTCTTCCTTATTATATGGCAGATAAAACAACAAAATAAATGAAGATTAAAAGTTGTTTTTATTCAAAATTCAACACAAATACAATAATTTACACCTTTTACCTGTTAATTACCTGAAAATGCAGGTAGCTTGATGAAAATTTTACAAAAATAATTGCATAACATTACAGTTCATGCTCTCCTTGGCATTTTTCATGCACTAACTTTGTCTGTATCTCTAATAATAAAAAAATCAATTTGCAATAGCATAGTGTATTGCACAAAAGCAAAAGATTGAATATAAATTCAAATCATATAACCAATTCTAAGTTCTCGACTACAGTTAATCTGTGTCAGTAACCTATTATGTGTCAAAGATTTAATTACAATCCAAATTCAGACCTGTATCAAGCGCGAATACTGTGTCCATTTTTGCCCCAACTGTTTAGGGTTGGACCTTTGCGGTCGTATCTAGCTGCGCTCGGCGAAGCAATTTATTTTCTTCATGCTTGAAGATATTGATTTGATATTTGGTGTATTGCTTTATCATGACAAGTTACAGATCAAGTTCAAATTTTGTTCCGGTCTGATGATTTTGTGCAGAGTTATGGTCCTTGGACTTAGAAAATTATCTCAAATGATCAGTTTTCCGCACTTTTTTCGTCATGCTTGAAGATATTGATTTGATAATTGGTATATAGTTTTATCATGACAAGTTACAGATCAAGTTGGAATTTTGTTACGTTCTGATGATTTTGTGCAGAGTTATGGTCCTTGGACTTAAAAAATTCATTAACAAAATCAGTTTTCCACACTATTTTTCATCATGCTTGAAGATATTGACTTTATTTTGTTATATACTTTACACCATGACAAGTTATAGATCAAGTTAGCATTTTGTTCCAGTACAATGAATTTTTAACCAGTAGGGCAATATGTATTGCCTTGCAATACTCTCAGAATGCTTGTTTCATCATGCTTGAAGATTATGATTTGATAATTGGTATATAGTTTTATCAAGACAAGTTACAGATCAAGTTTGAATTATGTTCCAGTCTGATGATTTTGTGCAGAGTTATGGTCCTTGGAGTTAGAAAATTCATTCAAATAATCAGTTTTCCACACTTTTTTTCGTCATGCTTGAAGATATTGACTTGATATTTTTTATATAGTTTTCACCATGACAAGTTATAGATCAAGTTAGCATTTTGTTCCAGTACAATGCATTTTTAACTGGTAGGGGACTATGTTTTGCCATGCAATACTGTCAGAATGCTTGTTTTTATATGACCGCAAAATTTTTTAGGGGTTTGTATAATGCTATGATGTCGTCGTCTGCGTCGTCATCCGAAGACACATTTGGTTTCCGGATAATAACTTTAGTTTAAGTGAATGGATCTCTATGAAATTTTACAAGAAGGTTCAATACCACAAAAGGAAGGTTGGGATTGATTTTGGGGGGGTTATGGTACCAACAGTTTAGGAATTAGGGGCCAAAAACAAGCATTTTTGTAGTTTCCAGACAATAACTTGTGTGTAAGAGTATTGATCTCTCTAATATTGTACCACAAGGTTCCATATCTCAAAGGGAAGGCTGGGATTGAGTTTGGGGGTAATTGCCCCAAACATGCAGGAATTAGGGGCAAAAAACAAACATTGTTCTAGTTTCCAAACAATAACTTGTGTTTAAGTGTATGGATCTCTCTCAAATTTTAGTACAAGGTTCCATACTACAAAGGGAAGGCTGGGATGGGGTTTTGGGGGTAATTGCTCCAAAGGGGGGGGGGGGGGGGGGGGGGATTTTTTTTCCAATTTTTTAAGGGGTTCATATTTTTTTTTCAAAATTTTTTCAAATTTCAAATTTTTGAAAAGTTTCAAGAAGAAATCTTCATTTGCACAGTATTGTGCAAAAGATTTTTAAGATCTTTGACCACATTTATTTTGTGTCAGAAACCTTTATAATGTCAAAAATTTGATCACAATCCAAATTCAGACAGTATCAAGCTTGAATATTGTGTCCAAAAATGCCCCCAACTGTTCAGGGTCCGACCTCTGCGGTCGTATCAGGCCGTGCTCAATGAAGCATTTTATTTAAATCATTCCAATAGAAAAATTTTACAAGCAAATTCTTACTAGAATCTCCACTCTTTTTGGAAGCATCTGCAATCATCATCATAGTAAAATTGAGAATGGAAATGGGGAATATGTCAAAGAGACAACAACCCGACCAAAGAGTATATTGTATGTTTTTAAAATTGCTTAAGGACATACACAATTTCTGGATCTTGTCATTAAATTCTTAATTTGAAATCTCCAACAATGGAAACTTCATACTTAAAATAACAACACAAGTGACCATTTCTCGATTACTGTTGTCAATTTTCCTCTTTTAGAGGGTTATTTTCCTTTGGCTCCTTCCTTGTATATTTCCAAGCCTATGTGCTACAACCTTTATGGGAAAACATGTTTTGTTTTTATATGACTGCAAAAAATTTTTGCGGTTGTATGTTGGTATCATGACGTCGTCCGCATCAGCGTCATCCGAAGACATTTGCTTTCCGGACAATAACTTTAGTTTAAGTGTATGGATCTCTATGAAATTTAATCAAAAGGTTCAATACCACAAAAGGAAGGTTGGGATTGTTTTTGAGGGTGATGGTCCCAACCGTTTAGGAATTAGGGGCAAAAAAGGGGCCCAAAACAAGCATTTTTCTAGTTTCAGGACAATAACTTGTGTATAAGTATTTTGATTTCTTTAAAAATTAAATTATCAGTTTTCTTTGATATGCTGAATCTAATTGTGTCTTTAGATTTTTTAATTTTGGGGCCTGTTTTCAGATTGGTCCACATTAAGGTCCAAAGGGTTCAAAATTAAACTTTGTTTGATTTAAAAAATAATTGAATTGTTGGGTTTCTTTGATATGCTGTAAATAAGCATGTATTTAGATTTTTGATATTGGGCACAGTATTCAAGTTGGTCCAAATTGGGGTCCAAAATTAAACTTTGTTTGATTTCATCAAAAATTGAATTATTGGTGTTCTTTGATATGCCCAATCCAACAGTGTTTTATGTTTTTGATTTTTGTGGCAGGTTTGTTTGTTACTCTGTATAAATTAATTTTCAAAATGTTATATAAATATATAATTTTCTTTTAAAATGCGAAACCCCTTTAAAAACTTAGCTAATATGGTCCATTCATAAATAAATGAATTAAATTCTTGGTGTACTTGGATATGCTGAATATAACCGTGTATTTAGATTTTGGATATTGGACCATAATAGGTAAAAGGTAAAATATGATTTCAAATTTTTCAGTTCTTTGACCACATTCATTCTGTGACAGAAACCTATGATGTGTCAAATATTTAATCACAATCCAAATTCAGAGCTGTATCAAGCTTGAGTGTAGTGTCCATACTTGCCCCATCTGTTCAGGGTTCGACCACTGCTGTCGTATCCAGCTGCGCCCAGTGAAGTATTTTATTATACACATTATAAATGATTTTTTTTAAGATCCTGATCTCTATGAAAAGATTTACATTATGTATAAGCATTGTATCAAAAATTTAACAAGTGCAACCAATATAAATATTTTTAATTTACTATGTCAACAACAAACAAATAAACTCTTATTAAGAATCTAACAGTTATTTATGTAGATATATACATGATATAGGAATGCACAACAATATATGTACAAATTGTTATTTAAAGATAAGCTTGGTTTGTCCTCCTCTAATTCCAGGTTGTTTGACATAGGCTAGTTTCCTCTTTTTATTTGGAGTTGATCCATTATTTGTTAGAATTAATCTGTTGGTCATAACTGAAAATAAAATACAGATTTACAAGAATGCATTAAAAATCATGGCATTACTGAGAAAATATTACAAACAAGAAATGTACTGTAGCAAAAAGTTTAATACCAAATAGGCTTATGTTTTTTCTCAAAGTGGAAAATTTGAATATTTACAAAATTTTCCTCGACCAGTTATCATGTAACCTGGATGCACATTTTGAACAGCTGGTTAAATATTAGTCTCAATGATATTTATCCCAAATTTTCATATTAGAAGGAGGGTGATTCTCTATGCATCAACATTTATGCCACATCTTTATATAAGAAAGGAGAGGTTTACTATCAACATACCTTTTCTTTGATTACCATTAAAATTACTGTAATTTTCCTTGTCATCATTTGATACCTGAAAAATTAAAAGTAAAGATGTAAAATATTGGACCTTCATGTCCATACCTCTTAAAGAGTTTCAGGTTACATAAATTCCTATAGTTAATAAATTGAAGTTTTGGCGAATCACTCTTTATATACTTATAATGATCAATTTTTTATAACAAACCTTCCATGATTTTTTACCAATGAGATTCCATACATAAAATTTTTATCATTTCTATTGTCTGAAAAACAGGTGTTACATGTAACACCCTAAGTTTGCTATCATCATCACTTTGTTAGGTGCATATTAATTGTTTAAGTGCTAAAGGTTAGATATCAACAATCAAAGTCAACAACACAGTAGGAAATCTAGTGTCAAAATATTACCTCCCCTGTAAAAACTGAAAACTTGATCTTTTCAATGTTTGTTCTGTTTTAGCAAGGATGCTATTAATTATAAATTCACAAAAAAACATTCTGGTAAATAGTAACAATAAAAATTAATTGAAATAAAAAACAAAATTTTCAATATGATATTATCATTTCCAGGAAGAAGCAAGAAGAGGCACTTACCATCCCTTATACATGTACTTTAAATACCCAGCTATTTAAATACCAACTGATACCAAGCTAAATTCCAACTAAATACCAGCTAATGCCCAGCTTTATATAAGATAATACTAAGCTAAATAGTTTTTCCATTGTTTTATTGTATCCTTTCACTGCAAAAGGAGGAAAGTTAACAGAAAGACAAAAAGCAGACGATGAACATGAGATAAAATAACAGAAAGACAGGCAGCAGATGCCAACTGATAGTAAAAGCTCACAAACCAACAATTTTCCTAAATCTACAAATATAGGCATTCATGAATATCTATATCTTCAAAGTAAGTATTACTAGTTAATGAGTAAATTCATAATGTACAGAAAAATAAGTACCTGCGTCCTATCTATATCATCTAGATAATCAAGATCCATTGGAGGTGAGTCATAGTCTTCCCACTCTTTATGTTTATTTGGTGCCCTATGCGTATTATCTCTTGTCATTCTAACTAAAGGAGATTGATGTATTTGATTGGTCTGTTCACAATACTCATCATCACAATAAAAATTCTGTGGAGTCTGTCCGCTGTTTTTCATGTTTGTCCATTGATTATCTACTTCAACAGGTCTAACAGAATGATCAAACTTTTGTGGAGATTGTCTGTTGCTTTTCATATTTTTCCATTGATTATCCATTTCAACAGGTCTATCATAATGATCAAACCTTGAATTTTCCATTTCTCTGGTACATCTTGGCATCTGTCTTGTTCTATTGTTACCATTATTCCTCATATTATCGATAGGTCTGAATATTTCACGACTGTTATTGAGAGCTGCTGTTAAGCCATCAACCAAATCTTGATCTATTCCTCTTTGCAACCTTTCTTCTGATTTATATCTCTTTTGGTTATTTGGTCTTACTAGAGAAAAATTCTGATTATTAAATGGTTTAATTTGTCTGTTGCTGCTTTCATGTTCTCTGTCTTGATTAAATTGTGTAGAAACTGGAATCATCCTTTCAGATTGTTGGATTCTTCTTTCTTCTTCTACATAAAATTATAAAGTATATTAACATGAAACAATGAAATATAAAAATAAACAAAAATATAATCAACATCTTACTTTTAGGTCTTACACAATATAATTCAAAATAAAATTTCATGGTGGTGTTTACAATATTTTATGCATGTTGGAAAGTTTTATTACATGGAGGCCCGTTGTCATTCAAAAGTTTATTAATTAAGTAGAACATCAGAACCTGACACTGGATTTTCTTACCTATATTCACTTCATGTGTTTTTTTCCAATTGTTGTGCACAACACATTGTAAAACACAAACAATGACACTAGTTTTGAATGACCTAGTTCAATAGAATTTTCATTTTCAAGTGCTTTGTCCAAGAAGTACACAGGAAACCATGTTTGTTATGATAATAAACAAGATCAAATAGTGTAAATAAATGTACCCATACAGTTGGAATCTTATAATATAACTCACCAAATGAGGGATTACTTTTTGTTTCCCTTCTTAGGGGTTGTGCTAAACCAACACTGATTCTCTGTGAAAAGGGTCTTGTTGGACATACACCAAATCTTGGAGATTGGTATGCTTGTTTCAGAATTTTTCTTGTAGTTTCTGTCAGATCAGCAGTAAAATTTCTTGTTCCTGAACTTTTTTCAGAAATGACATCTTGACCATCTTCCATCATTGAAATTTGTTCTCCTGCATCTGCATTTCTACTGTCTCTATGTCTCTCATTCTGGCTTTTTGCAGAATCAGTTATTTCAGTCTGTTTAAATTGAGAATACATATTTGGATTTTTGTCATCAACACTAGCTTTGTTGATGTGTTTTAAAACACATCTCTGACTTGGTGTTACAGGCTGTATTGATGGAAAGACAATATGTCTACCATACTGGTCATTTTGTGTTTGATTTACATTGTTTCTCCCTCTAACATTTTGTCTTTTATATTGAAGTTGTGCAGTTTCTGGTGTAGCTATTCTTTCAGCATTTGATCTTGCATCTGTTAAGTTAATGCTGTCATTTAAAGGCTCAGCAACATACAGTGGAGTTTGGTTTCTGTATTTTGTTAAAATAATATTATCTGAACAAATAGATTTCTCTATCTCCAATCTTTTCAGCCAATGTTCATTTCCTTCAATTTCAGCCTTCTGATATTCGTTCATTTTTACAGATGACTGTGATAAAGATTCTTCTGTACCTTGTGTATCTTGATCTTCACTCGAAAATCTAAATCGATGGTTTTCAAATCCATTTGGATTCATTTCATATGTACCAGGTCTCAGCTGCTGAGAACCATCAAAATGTTTTCTATTTTTAGTCTGTAGAACTGGTCCCAGCTGCAAATGAGAGGAATTATGGTTCCCTTTTCTACCAAGACCTTTTGTTACAGATTGCTCGCTTGCATCCATTAACATATTTGATTTTATACCACTTATAACAGGTGGTTTCAACGTATTATCTGAATATCCAAAATATTTGCTACTTGAGGACACAGGTTCTAAATTATTGCATTCTGTATCATAAATATGTTGGTCATCTGAATCCTTGTCAATAGTAATGTTGTTGTTTTGATCATGCTCCTCAGATAAACTGTTAAGTGTTTGATTCTGTGTAGACTGTAATGTCTTACTTTGCACTTTTGAATTCAATCCTTGGTTACTATGTATTATGGAAAATAACATCTGAAAAAGAAGAATATAATTATTTACTTTATTATTTTTGGAATAATAAAGATATGCCTCAATAGATATTTCTTCTCTTGTAATCTATGTTATATATTTCATCAAACAAGTGTGCATGCATCTTAACTTAAACTATTAACTTACTACATGTTCAAAATTGCTGTTCAAACAATATTAAAGAAACTGTTACATGGTACTTTTCAATATTTAATGTACAATACTATTATCATTTTAAGATTTTTAAGTAATTTGAACTCACTTCTATTATCCTTTGTGCAAACATAGGTAAAGTTTTCATCAGATTGTCTTTTGAACATAACATTAGTTCTTTTAAAGTCAGTTTCTTCAGAATAACCTGGCAACTGTAATAAAACAAAATAAAAGGAGACAGGTCATCTTTTTGTTTCAAAATAAAATGTATATATCAATATAAAAACAATCTCCATATCAACAGCCTTACACTTAAAAATGTCATTATTATGTTGCATAATTCTTCTATACAAAGTAGATATTTAGGTACAGGTTTCCCGAATATTGTTAAGTTACAGATTCTTAAATATCATTATATTCTTAATTTCACAAAAACAAGTTTTTCAGTAATGTTGAATCTTCATTTTTATACGACCGCAAAAAAATTTTGAGGTCGTATATTGGTATGACGTTGGCGTCGTCGTCGTCGTCCGGCGTCGTCGTCCGAATACACAATGGTTTTCGCACTCTAACTTTAGTTTAAGTGAATGGATCTCTATGAAATTTTACCATAAGGTTCAATACCACAATAGGAAGGTGGGGATTGATTTTGGAGGTTATGGTACCAACAGTTAAGGAATTAGGGGCCAAAAAGGGGCCGAAAATAAGCATTTTTGTAACTTCCAGACATAACTTGTGTGTTAGCATAAGGATCTCTTTGACATTGTACCACAAGATTCCATATCACAAAGGGTCAATGCTGGGATTGATTTTGGGGTTAATTGCCTCAAAATTTTAGGAATAAGGGGCCAAAAGGGGGCAAAAAACAAGCATTTTTCTAGTTTCATGACAATAGCTTGTGTGTAAGTGTATGGATCTTTCTGAAATTTTACTACAAGGTTCCATTTCACAAAGGGAAAGCTGGAATTGAGTGTTGTGGTAATTGCCCAAAACATTTAGTAATAAGGGGCCTAAAAAGGGGTTTAGAATAAGCATTTTTTAGTTTCTAGACAATAACTTGTGTTCAAGTGTATGGATCTCTCTAAAATTGTATTACAAGGTACCATACCACAAAGGCAAGGCTGTTATTGAGCTTGGTTTGGGGGGAAAGGGGGGTGGGGGTGATGAATCATAAGGGGGCGAGGGTCAAAAAAGGGGTAATTTTTTTTTTTCCTTTTTTTTTTGTTTAAAATTTACATTTTAAGTTAGTTATTTTTTATCACGAAGAGAAAGTAGGAATTGAGTTTTGGGGTTAATTGCTCAAACATTTATGAATAAGGGGGGGGGTTATGGCTCTAATGTTTAAGGAATAAGGGGAAAAAAGGTTAAAAAACAAGGGTTTCCATTTTAATAGACAAATAATTAAGTAAAGAACATTATTTAAAAGCAGTGTAAGGTTGGTAATTCAAACTCATTTAAATATCTCATCTACACTGCTTTTAAATTATGTAAATTGGAAATTTGCCAATAACTTTATTGTTAATAAATGCATTGGAAATTTGCCAACAATTTTAGTGTAATAAACTTCATTGGAAATTTGCCAATATAAAATTTTGCTGATGAAGGTTTTTTGTTTACCTTTAGCCTTGACTATGAAGTCATTTTCTATTTTTATAGCCTTATGATGTAGTTGAATTATTTAATACTTTTATGATGTGTTTAAATGGGGTTTTATCATGTTTATGGTTGCAAATTTATTGTTTTAGTATAATAAACTCCATTTAAAATTTGCCAATAAAAAAAATTTTTGTTTATTTTTAGCTATGATTATGATGTCATTTTCTATTTTACTTTTATGGTTGCAAAGAAATTTTTATTTTTAGATATTACTGTTAAATGATGCTGATTAAGGTTTTTGCTATGTTTAGCCATGACTATGATGTCATTTTCTATTTTAATATCTGTTATGATGTATTTAAATGGGCTTTTATGGTTACAAAGAAATTTTATTTTTAGATATTACTATAAAATGTTGCTGATGCTGATTAAGGATTTTGTTTATTTTTAGCCATGACTATGATGTCACTTTCTATTTTAATACCTTTATGATGTATTTAAATGGGCTCCCATGTATTTAGATTTTTGATTATTTATACATGTTACCAAATTGGTCCACATTGAACAAAAACAGTCCAAATTTCAACTTTATTACATTACATCAAACATTGAATTCTACATATTCTTTGATATATTGAAATTAACAAACAATTTAGTTTATGGATATTCCACCATAATAGGTAAATTAAATTTTTTCCAGTTCTTACACCACATTCATCCTGTGTCAGAAACCTATGCTGTGTCAAATATTTAATGACAATCCAAAGTCATAGCTGTATCAAGCTTGAATTTTGTGTCCATACTTGCCCCAACTGTTCAGGGTTCGACCTCTGCGGTCGTATCAAGCTGCGCCCCAGCGAAGCATTTTATTATACGCCTGTTTACGGGACGTATTATGGTATACCTTTGTCCATCTGTCCGTCCGTCAACATGTCAGACATTAACTCAAAAACGTTTTAACCAATTTGCATAAAACTTCAGTGAATTATTTATATCTATTGACGTGAGCTCTCTTTCGTTTTTTTATAAATTTTAGATTTTACGTTTCCGAGTTATGGGGTTTTATTCATTAAAAAAAGGGGGATTTTCCAGTTTTCGGACAATAACTCAAGAATTCTTTAACCAATTTGCATAAAACTTTGGTGAATTGTTTATATCTATTGACGTGACCTCCCTTTCGTTTTTAATAAATTTTAGATTTTATGTTTCCAAGTTATGGGGTTTTATTCTTTAATAAAATGCTCCGCAGGGCGCAGCTTGATACGACCGCAGAGGTCGAACCCTGAACAGTTGGGGCAAGTATGGACACAACATTCAAGTTTGATACAGCTTTGCATTTGGATTGTGATTAAATATTTGACACAGCATAGGTTTCTGACACAGAATGAATGTGGTCTAAGAACTTAAAAATTTTAAATTGGACATTCACCTATTATGGTCCAATATCCAAAATCTAAATACATGGTTAGATTCAGCATATCAAAGAACCCCAAGAATTCAATTTTTGATGAAATCAAACAAAGTTTAATTTTGGACCCTTTTGACCTCAATGTGGACAAAGTTGATAACGGGGCCCAAAATTCAAAAATCTAAATACATGGTTAGATTCAGCATATCAAAGAACCCATATATTCAATTTTTGTTGAAATCAAACAAAGTTTAATTTTGGACCCCGATTTGGACCAACTTTGAAAACTGGGCCCATAATCAAAAATCTAAATACATGTTTAGATTCAGCATATCAAAGAACCCTAAGAATTCAATTTCTTTTAAAATCAAACTAAGTTTAATTTTGGACCCTTTTTGACCTTAATGTAGACCAATTTGAAAACGGAACCAAAAATTAAGAATCTAAATACACGGTTAGATTTGGCATATCAAAGAACCCCAATAATACAATTTTTGATGAAATCAAACAAAGTTTAATTTTGGACCCTTTGGACCTCAATGTGGACCAATTTAAAAACGGGGCCCAAAATCCAAAAACTAAATACACGGTTAGATTCAGCATATTAAAGAACCCCAAGAATTCAAGAATAAAACCCCATTGAAATTGGTCAAGAAATAAGCAATTTATAAGAAGTATCTTCTTTTGCACAATACTGTGCAATTAAATATTTCTTGCTATTGCGCAATACTGTACAATTGACAATTTCTTGCTATTGCGCAATTTTGTGCTATTGGATATTTCTTGCTATTGCGCAATACTGTGCAATTGAAGATTTCTTGCTATTGCGCAATACTGTGCAATTGAAGATTTCTTGCTATTGTGCAATACTGTGCAATTGAAAATTTCTTGCTATTGCACAATACTTATTATATAATAATTTACACATCCTGTTTGGTGTGTATCTCCTACCATATCATTATAATTTGCTTTTAAATATAAATCAGAAATAACCAACTTAAAATGGAAAATTTTAAAAGAAAAAAAAAAGGAAAAAAAGAAAAAAAAGGAAAAAAAAAAAAAATCCCCCCCCAAATTTTTTGAACCCCCTTATGATTTATCACCCCCAAACTCAATCCCAGCCTTCCCTTTGTGGTATGGTACCTTGCAGTACAATTTCAGAGAGATCCATACACTTGAACACAAGTTATTGTCTGGAAACTAGAAAAATGTGTTTTTTGGCCCCAAATTCCTAAACAATTAGGGCAATTACCCCCAAACTCAAACCCAGCTTTCCCTTTGTGATATGGAACCTTGTAGTACAATATCAGAAAGATCCATACACTTACACACAAGTTATTGTCCTTAAACTAGAAAAATGATTGTTTTTTGCCCCTTTTTCCTAAAATATTGAGGCAATTACCCCCATCATCAATCCCAGCCTTCCCTTTGTGGTATGGTACCTTGCAGTACAATTTCAGAGAGATCCATACACTTGAACACAAGTTATTGTCTGGAAACTAGAAAAATGCTTATTTTTGGCCCCTTTTTGGCCCCCAATTCCTAAACGTTGTGGGCAATTACCCCCAAACTCAATTCCAGCTTTTCCTTTGTGATATGGAACCTTGTAGTACAATTTCAGAAAGATCCATGCACTTACACACAAGTTATTGTCATGAAACTAGAAAAATGCTTGTTTTTTTGCCCCTTTTTTGGCCCCTAATTCCTAATATTTTGAGGCAATTACCCCCAAAATCAATCCCAGCATTCCTTTTGTGATATGGAACCTTGTGGTACAATGTCAGAGAGATCCATACACTAACACACAAGTTATGTCTGGAAGTTACAAAAATGCTTATTTTTGGCCCCTTTTTGGCCCCTAATTCCTTTACTGTTGGTACCATAACCCCCAAAATCAATCCCAACCTTCCTTTTGTGGTATTGAACCTTGTGGTAAAATTTCATAGAGATCCATTCACTTAAACTAAAGTTAGAGTGCGAAAACCAATGTGTCTTCGGACGACGCCGGACGACGCTAGACGACGACGAAGACGACGCCAACGTCATACCAATATACGACCACAAAATTTTTTTTGCGGTCGTATAAAAAAGGGGGATTTTCCAGTTTTCGGACAATAACTCAAGAATGCTTTCACCAACTTGCAAGAAATTTTGGTTAATTGTTTATATCTATTGACATGAGCTCTCTTTTGAGTTTTATAAATTTTAGATTTTACGTTTCCAAGTTGCGGGGTTTTATTCATAAAAAAAAAAGGGGGATTTTCCAGTTTTCGGACAATAACTCAAAAATGCTTTCAGCAGTTCTCATGAAACTTTGATGAATTGTTGATATCTATTGATGTAAGCTCCCTTTAGAATTTTATAAATTTTAGATTTTACATTTCCGAGTTATGGGGTTTTATTCATATAAAAAAAGGGGGGATTTTCCAGTTTTCAGCAATTCTTATGAAACTTTGGTGAATTGATTAAATCTATTGATGTAAGCTCCCTTTAGAATTTTATAAATTTTATTTGCTATAGTCTGACAACAGATTTACTAAGTATTGCGCAACAGCATAGTGTATTGCACAACAGCAAGAAATCTTTAATTGAATATAAATTCAATTCATATAACTAATTTCAAGTTCTTTGTTTATTCAGAAACCTATAATATGTCAAATATTTAAGTACCTGTCTTTGTAAGAATCATGCAGGTTCCTGTTGATGGGCGATTCATGACCCCTCTTAAAATGTCTTTATATTTTGTTTATGAAGAAGGTATGGTATGAAAATAAGTTTCATATATTAATTTTTTTCTTTTGAACCTTGGTTGCCATGGAAACCATCCTTACAAAATTTTGCCAAAATACGTACAAAAGTAGTCTTTGAAAATTGAAATATAAGGGATTTTAAAGAACCATTGAAATAAAGTTAATCAATACAAACAATAAGTATATTTACAGTATTGACAAACAAAACCCCAAACTATACAAAAACGTTAAAATTTGGAATTTACTACATAGTTTGTTTCCATAGCAACCATTTGAAAATGTGTTAAAATTCGAAAATGAAAAATTTCAAAAACTCCTAAATTTTAAATCTGTTTATCTCCCAAGGCCAACAATACAATTACATGTCAGTGACAAATTTTGAAAGTCAACATTCTATATATTCCTAAAATAAAAAGAAAGTCGTGGGTTTTTTTTTTCTTAAAAAAAATAATTTTAGTCAAATATTGTCAATTTTCACCAAAATTCAGATTACCAAACAGATGAATAATTAAACATTTTGAACTTAAAAAGCTAAAATATTCCATTTATATGTGCAATTCTGACACACAATTGTTAATTTTAAACTAGAATATATGATAAATGAAGATACATTTGTACAAAACGAAAACTCATCACTCTGGGTATGGTGCACCCCCCCCCCCCCCCCCCCCCCCTTTTTTTGGAAAAAAAAATTCATTTTTTTCAAAATTATAAAATTTGTTGAAAAAAATGTGGAATCTTATTGTGTTTACTTGTGAACTAAGCATAAGCATAACATTACTATAGTGATATGTAAGATTTCTCAGAAGTTTGATAAAATCGTAATACGCATAACCCGTTGTCGTGCCTGGGATTGATGCTGTTAGTGAAAAAGAATAATATTGAACTCCAAAAACATTTAAGTCTGTGCATAAGAATAAGAGGATGTGTTGTAATTGCCAATGAGACAACTCTCCGCAAGAGACCAAATGACATAGAAATGAACAACCACAGGTCATCGTACAGCCTTCAACAATGAGCATAACATGATTGTCTTTAAAACAAATCTTAATGAACAATTTAAAAAAAAAAATTGCCCTAGACTAAGATCTGCTAAACAAGAATGCACACCCTGAAATGTATGGTTGGTTTTATTTATCAATGAATTACTTTTGAAACTCTGTTATATAAAGATTTTAATATAAGTATCATATTAACTTAACATTATCAATGTTCTAAGAAAATGAGGTCAGGGTAAGATGAACTGTCAGACAGACGAAAGAGAGAGAACGGAAACGAAAAATTCAGCAATTTTTCCATTTTTAAAGGGGCATAACTCATTAACAGTACAAGTGACATCAATAAAATTCAAACTAGATCTGTATTTTATGGTAATAAGCATTGTGTATAAGTTTCAAAAATTTGGTTGTGGCTAACTTAAGTTAGAGAACGGAAACAAAAAAGTCAGCAATTTTTCCATTTGTAAAGGTGTATAACTCTAGGACGGATGTACTTACGAACAAGGGCACAATTTAATGCCCCCTTCGCTACGGTGGGGGCATACAAATTCTTTCTTCTATCTGAGGAAATATATACCAACGATCTATCTTAAACTGTGCAAGACTTTGTCAATGTTTGTATGGTATATGATGGAAAAGGACAGCTTGTCTATCATTTTTTTTTTAAATAACCTAACTGAATTATTATTTGTATAAGGCAGAGTTATCGCATCTTTATAGTTCTCAAAACATATTCTCCTTGTGGACCTTGAGGAAAATTTGCTGGTCCTAACTAGTATATACTGTTTTGATTCTCAAAACCTTAGGACCACCATGTGCAAAGATCATTCATGGAATTTTGCTTAATTTTATCAATTGTTATATTTACACATTTGTATGCCCCTGCCGTGGCGGAGGGGGCATTAAGGTTTACCATTGTACGTCCCAAAGTTGGTTTCTGTTCTCTAACTTTAGTTTGCCTCAACCAAATGTTATGAAACTTAATCACATTGCTTATTACCACAAAACACAGACCAAGTTTAAGTTTTGGTGGTGTCACTTTAACCGTTCTAGAGTTATGCCCTTTTACAAATAGAAGTATTGCTGTATTTTTCGTTTCCGTTCTCTAACTTTAGTTTGTCTTTACCAAATGTTATTTAAATTATACACAATGCTTAAAACCACCAAATACAGATCAAGTTTGAATTTTGGTGGTGTCACTTTTACTGTTCTAGAGCCATGCCTCTTTACAAAGGGAAAAAGTTACTGAATTTTTCGTTTCTTTTTCTTTCTTTCTTTAGTTTGCCTCAACCAAATGTTATGAAACTTTTACACAATTCTTATGACCACAAAACTTACATAAAGTACACATTTGGTTAGTGTTACTTTTACCGTTCTTCAGTTATGTCCGTTTATGATTTTTATGATATGCAAGCGGTAGCATCATCTGTTTCAAATGAACACATTCCTCATTTATTTCAAGCTCTTTTGCATAAGTTAGATTCATTATATATTAGAATAGAAAGAACGGTTCTGTAGTTCTTCTTCAATTTCAATTTTGACACAGTTAAATCGACATAGTGACAAATAAGTGTTTGCATAAAGGTTTCGATACATGTCGAATTACATGGGAGGTAAATAGTAACAGCCATTATGTGTACATAATCTGACTCTGCGCAATAGTATACTAGTCAACAAAAGAAACGATACAAGGCAATGTATTAAATTTTCCATATATAATGAAATTTGAACACTGTACCATTAGTCTAATTTTTACAGAGTGTTATTTTCTTATCAAAACCACTGATTTTAGACTAAGGACTGATTTATTGTTTTTTTTATTTTTGTTATTTTAAAAAAAGTCTTTTTTGGCAAAAGATAATAATCAATATTAGAACTTAAAATTTTAAACTTAAACATGGTCTGCTTAAAATTTTGATTGCCGTCTGTCCTTGTGTCCATCTGGCTGTCCGTCTGTCTGCCTCTCTGTCTGTCTGTCTGTCTGTCTGTCTATCTGTCTGTCTGTCTGTCTGTCCGGTTCTTGCAACGCGCTCACATGTACAAATCTTGTCAGATTTTTACGAAACTAATACTTTAGGATAAGCAACATCTCAAACAAGTTATATATTGGTGGTCAATCGACTTTCTTAAGAGTTATTACCCTTAAAAATATTAAATTTATGGAAAGTGGCCTCGTTAGCGCTCTCGAGGGTACAAGTTGTTTATTTTTCATTTTCATATATTTCTGATAGAACGGACGTAGTTTTTTAGTTCACCGTTCCATCACTTGGCGTCCGTCGTCGTCCGTCCGGTGTTACATGTAACTATTTCAAACATCTGCTCTGAATCCACTGAACCAATTCCAGCCAAACTTAAGCAGAATGATCCTTAGGATATTTAAAATAAAGTTTGTGTTTTATTTTCTATTTTGTCAAAAAACATGGCCGCCATGGCTAAAAATAGTACATAGGGGTAAAATGCAGTTTTTAGCTTATATCTCAAACACTAAAGCATTTAGAGCAAATCTGATGTAGGTAAACATGTTCATTAGGTCAAGTTCTATCAGCCCTAACATTTTCAGATGAATCTAACAACCCATTGTTGGGTTGCTGCCACTAAATTGGTAATTATAAGGAAATTTTGCAGTTTTTGGTTATTACCTTGAATATTATTAATGACAAAGATAAACTGTAAACAGCCAAAAAGTTCTAATTTTTTTTGACATAGACTGAAATAAAACTTGGACAGAGGCTAATTTTCAAGACCATGAAATAGCATCTAAAAATTTCAATTTGCACAAAACAAGTGTATTTCATGTATTTAGGGAAGCAGCAATCCTTCATTCAGTCATCAGCCTTTCGGCTGTTTTCTGTTATTTGGTTGGATTGTTGTCTCTTTGACACATTCCCGATTTCTGAAAAAAATCTAATATCTAAAAATGGGGAAGGAGGTACTATTATTGCCCAAACCCTTTAAAGAAATTTCATGCTTCAATGCTCAAAATGTTCAGAATTTAATACCATCTTTCTTTTATTTTTTGATAAATTTTATAATTTTTTAAAAAAATAGGGGGGACACCATGCCCAGAGAGAAAAGTTTCATTCTCTACCAACATATCTCTATCAATAATATCATTTATAATTACTAAATTTGTGTCAGAAAATTAATGATTTAGCTTTTTAAGTTTAAAATGTTTGATTATTCATCTGTTTGGCAATCTGAATTTTGGTTAAAATTGACAATTTTTGACTAGAATTATTTTTTAAAGAAAAAAACACACGACTAACTTTTTTATTTTATGAATATATAGAATGTTGTCTTTCAAAATTTGTCGATGAAATGTCATGGTATTGTTGGTCTTGGGAGATAAACAGATTTAAAATTTAGGAGTTTTTGAAATTTTTCATTTTCGAATTTTAACACATTTTTATACGACCGCAAAAAAATTTTTGTGGTCGTATATTGGTATGACGTTGGCGTGGTCGTCGTCGGCGTGGTCGTCGTCGTCCGGCGTCGTCCGAAGACACATTGGTTTTCGCACTCTAACTTTAGTTTAAGTGAATGGATCTCTATGAAATTTTACCACAAGGTTCAATACCACAAAAGGAAGGTTGGGATTGATTTTGGGGGTTATGGTACCAACAGTAAAGGAATTAGGGGCCAAAAAGGGGCCAAAAATAAGCATTTTTGTAACTTCCAGACATAACTTGTGTGTTAGTGTATGGATCTCTCTGACATTGTACCACAAGGTTCCATATCACAAAAGGAATGCTGGGATTGATTTTGGGGGTAATTGCCTCAAAATTTTAGGAATTAGGGGCCAAAAAAGGGGCAAAAAACAAGCATTTTTCTTGTTTCATGACAATAACTTGTGTGTAAGTGTATGGATCTTTCTGAAATTGTACTACAAGGTTCCATATCACAAAGGGAAAGCTGGAATTGAGTTTATGGGTAATTGCCGAAACGTTTAGGAATTGGGGGCCAAAAAGGGGCCAAAAATAAGCATTTTTCTAGTTTCCAGACAATTACTTGTGTTCAAGTGTATGGATCTCTCTGAAATTGTACTGCAAGGTACCATACCACAAAGGGAAGGCTGGGATTGATGATGGGGGTAATTGCCTCAATATTTTAGGAATTAGGGGCCGAAAAGGGGCAAAAAACAATCATTTTTCTAGTTTCAGGACAATAACTTGTGTGTAAGTGTATGGATCTTTCTGAAATTGTACTACAAGTTTCCATATCACAAAGGGAAAGCTGGGTTTGAGTTTGGGGGTAATTGCCCTAAACGTTTAGAAATTTGGGGCCAAAAAGGGGCCAAAAAACACATTTTTCTAGTTTCCAGACAATAACTTGTGTTCAAGTGTATGGATCTCTCTGAAATTGTACTGCAAGGTACCATACCACAAAGGGAAGGCTGGGATTGAGTTTGGGTGATGAATCATAAGGGGGTTCAAAAAATTTTGGGGGGCGGGATATTTTTTTTTCTTTTTTTTCTTTTTTTCATTTTTTTTTTTTTTAAATTTTCCATTTTAAGTTGGTTATTTCTGATTTATATTTAAAAGCAAATAATAATGATATGGTAGGAGATACACACCAATCAGGATGTGTAAATTATTATATAATAAGTATTGTGCAATAGCAAGAAATTTTCAATTGCACAGTATTGCACAATAGCAAGAAATCTTCAATTGCACGGTATTGCGCAATAGCAAGAAATCTTCAATTGCACAGTATTGTGCAATAGCAAGAAATATCCAATAGCACAATATTGCGCAATAGCAAGAAATTGTCAATTGTACAGTATTGCGCAATAGCAAGAAATATTTAATTGCACAGTATTGTGCAAAAGAAGATACTTCGTATAAATTGCTTATTTCTTGACCAATTTCAATGGGGTTTTATTCTTGAATTCTTGGGGTTCTTTAATATGCTGAATCTAACCGTGTATTTAGTTTTTGGATTTTGGGCCCCGTTTTTAAATTGGTCCACATTGAGGTCCAAAGGGTCCAAAATTAAACTTTGTTTGATTTTTATCAAAAATTGAATTATTGGGGTTCTTTGATATGCCAAATCTAACCGTGTATTTAGATTCTTAATTTTTGGTTCCGTTTTCAAATTGGTCTACATTAAGGTCCAAAGGGTCCAAAATTAAACTTAGTTTGATTTTAACAAAAAATGAATTCTAAGGGTTCTTTGATATGCTGAATCTAAACATGTATTTAGTTTTTTGATTATGGGCCCAGTTTTCAAGTTGGTCAAAATCAGGGTCCAAAATTAAACTTTGTTTAATTTCAACAAAAATTGAATATATGGGGTTCTTTGATATGCTGAATCTAACCATATATTTAGATTTTTGATTTTTGGGCCCCGTTATCAACTTTGTCCACATTGAGGTCAAAAGGGTCCAAAATTAAACTTTGTTTGATTTCATCAAAAATTGAATTCTTGGGGTTCTTTGATATGCTGAATCTAACCATGTATTTAGATTTTGGATATTGGACCATAATAGGTGAATGTACAATTTAAAATTTTTAAGTTCTTAGACCACATTCATTCTGTGTCAGAAACCTATGCTGTGTCAAATATTTAATCACAATCCAAATGCAAAGCTGTATCAAGCTTGAATGTTGTGTCCATACTTGCCCCAACTGTTCAGGGTTCGACCTCTGCGGTCGTATCAAGCTGCGCCCTGCGGAGCATTTTATTCAATGGTTGCTATGGAAACAAACTATTTGGTAAATTCCAAATTTTTAACGTTTTTGAATAGTTTGGGATTTTGTTTTTTAACAATGTAAAAACCCTAATTGTTTTTATTGATTAACTTAATTTCCATGTTACTTTAAATTCCCTTATTTTAAATTTTCAAAAGGGTCTTTTTTCACATATTCAGGCAAAATGTTGTTTTGATGGTTACCATGGCAACGGGCAATATACAGGGAAAATAAAGACAGAATTTTACTTATGTACCAAAGTTCTTATGATATAGGGCCAAAAAAAATACTTCTGTGACATGTCTTAGATATGCATTCCATAGTGGTCAGTTTTTGTAACAATTTCTAAGTTTAAAGACTTATAGTAACTTCATTTTGGTAATTTCTATATATAATTGACAAATTCTAAAATGTGTCATATTAGAATCTATTTGTTACCACCCTTATTTAAGAAATTGTGCTCAGTATTTAGAAATTATGCAGATAAATATGTTCCTTGCAGCAGAAGATGAATTTTTTAATTGTTATTCTAGAAATCAGATTTGACTGTTCATTTATAATATGAAGCAATATTTTTTAAAATAAAATTATATCTTTTCAAATGAAAGATGATATAGGAAAATTCTAAAACTCTATAAAAATTATTTTGGTATCTTTTAAGTTTTGGTGAAACAAATTCATTTATAATAAATATATGGAAACAAAAAATAATTTGCAGAACAGGATGCAACCCTCTGGCGCACCATGAAAAGTTGTAAGGTTGTAAGTCACTGGCGTAGATGGAATAAGCTCGTAAACTTGACCTGCTGCAAATCAAATCTTGCTTATGGAAGGCACATTTTTAGTTATAAATTATTGTTCATATGTCATTTGATAAGGTACATCTTATATATTCTATGTTTATTTTATGTTTTAAAAAAGAATTGCCTAAACATTTAGTCATTCATGGTTTATTGACATGGTCAAAATTTATATGGTTAGTGTATTGAAACTAATGATGTCAAATCAATGATATTTGGTATATAGTAGATTTATAGTATCCATTGTATTAAAAGCCCTAACATATTCAGTAAGTCATTGACTTCAAATTTGTCAGAGTTAAAATCAGGCAACATCAGATGCTCCAGAAAGTAAGCATGACTTGCTTCTAGTCAGACACCCTTGTGTTTCACACAATGGTATTATTCTGGAATGGAAGAAAGGAATATATGACAGGTGCACTGTTGTCATTCAGTATACATACATTATTACAATTGTTATTAGGTGGAAAATTTCGGATTGGTAATAAAGTTACCTTGAATGATTGAAAATAAAAATTGAAGGATGACTAGGAAGAACATAATGATTTTTAGTTCTGCTAGTCAACAGTAAAATCACAATATAGATCTAAAAATGGATCTTTCACTGAAAAAGTTGTTTCTGGATGATACTGTAAATTCAGAAATTATTGCATGCATTTAATCATTGCAATTCTTTCATTTTCAATTTTAATTTTTGAGATGATAAGAACAAGAGTGCACACGCTAAAATGTCTCATCTGCTTTACTGACCATTAATTTTATCTTGATAGTCCTAAATATGAAAGCTGTAATACCAGTATCACAAATATAAGTATTGTAAATATATTCTTAACATGATCCAAGAAAAGAAGGTCAAAGTCAGTTACACCTTACAATAATTCCATACACAAAATATAGTTGACCTATTGCCTATGGTTTCTTAGAAACAAACTTAAACAGGAAAAGTTAAAATGGAACAATGAACCATAAAAATTAGTTTAAGCCTTCAAGGTTAGATGATCCATGCCTGACAGACATTTACACCTTACAACCAACCTATGCATTAAATATAGACATATTTCTTTCAGTATCTAAGAAACAAATTTAACCAGAAAAACAACACTAACCCATGCCATGAAATTGAAGTCAAGGTCAATGATATTTGCCAGACAGACATGTTCGTCTTAAAATATTTTCATACACCAAATAAAGTTTACCTATTACATATAGTATGCGAAAAAAAAAGACCAAAAACTAAAACTTAACTAACTAATGAACCATGAAAAAGAGGTCAAGGTCAGATGACACCTTCCAGTTGGACAAAAAAAATCACAATAATTTCTTAATTTCCAGTAACTATGCATGCCTTGTTGTAATTTGATGATGTTTACATAGACTTTATACATGGTTACAAGGTAGAATTAACCTGATTGATTTTTAGATAACCCTTTCATGGAATCAAGAGATACAAGTTGTAAATATAAAGAAATATAATTGCATGTTGATTTTTCGTTGAAAGAAGTACATTTACAGTGCTGAATAAAAGACATTATACGGTATCCGTTTGTATCAAATCTGAACCTTATTTTGTTTCCATGGTTACCAAAAGCAGAATGAAACACTGAAGTGCTGAGTATAGACTTCAAACTCCATTTATCATATGTATTCAATACATTGATTTTCATGTGTTAGATGCTGATTGTGAATTATTTCAGCAATTTGAGGTCGGTTGCTAAGGCTTTTTATCTGTTGCTATGGTCAATTTACCATTTTAAGTAATTCTAAATTTTTTTAAAATATTTTCCAACAAATTATAGGTTTTATTGTGTGTTAAATTGCATTAATATAACACATATGCACAATCTTAATAATAAACACATTTTCTGATTTTGTCATTTTTAAGAAAATTGCCAATTTTGGTTCCCATGGTAACAAAAATTGCGAAAAAACCCAGATGTTTTTTAACAGTTTTCAATAATTCAATATATGAACTTTAAGCTGCAATCATGTTTTAAAAGAAAATCATCTGCCCATTTTTAATTTTATTTGATTTAAAATGTAACATTTCAGCCATTTTCAAAAAATGTGAAAAACAGATTTTTGCCACTTTTTAAAATAGTATTTTCGCTTTATAGGAAAAAAAATTTCAAAACCTATACATTAAAATATATAATTCAAATAATGTTTAATAATGTGGTAAAATTATTTTTTTTTAGCAATTCTCATAATCAGAAAATGTTTGCAACCAAAATAACATGGATTTTTCAATTTTTCATGGATGATTTCATCATCAATTCTCGAAAAAATGGATGCATGTTTCCATAGCAACCGTTCAACAAAATTAAAAAAAATAGCCTGCAATCATCATTTCAATCTTAGCTGTCCATTATATAAAAAAATAAAGAAGTTCTGAAACATACATGAATCACCCCCTGCCTGGTTCTTACAAATAGCTGTACTTAATTACAATCCAAATTCAGACCTGTATCAAGCTTGAATATTGTGTCCATTTTTGCCCCAACTGCTCAGGGTTGGATCTCTGCGGGAGTATCCAGCTGCGCTCAGCGAAGCAGTTTATTATTTATCAAATAAATAATCCAAAAAAAGATCATAACCGAACATTAACCCACAAAGAATAATAGTTTTCTTTGTAATGTGTGTGAAATTCAATTTATTTTGTTTAACTGATTGCAGTTAATTTAGTAGATTACCTCTATGTAGGTTACAGAAAATGTTAAAGTGTTTGAGTCTGTTTTAACCAAAGGAAGCTTACCTAATTGAGTTAAGACAAGGTATAGACAACAAAAACTTTTCTTCCTGAAAAAATAAGAGATTATAGTTTAGTTATAACATACTTCTTCATGATTTAAATGTATAGAACCATGAGAAACATTATTTCATCATTTATTTGGAATCCTTAAAATTAATTATTGTTCAGTAAATAAAGGGGCAATAACTCTAGCATGGTAAATATCATCTCTCCAAAACCAATTTAACTTGTATTTAGTATTCCAATAAATTGGTTTATAAATACAAGTAATGTATTCAAAGTACATTTTGTCGCATGAACTTATTTTCACAAATATGGTACATGTATTGTCAATGTATTTCATGGCATTTGAACAAACATCTTTAAATATTCATAAAAGCCTTTTTAGCTTTACAATTATAAAACAAAAGAGTATTCCTGTTTACAAAATAACAATGATTATTTAATTGTCTGCATTGTCTGCATTGTCTGATTTGGTTGAAAATTATACAACAAAGGAGTTCCATTTGCATGGCTTGGGTCATTATTTGTTATGTTACGACCTTTTATCCTTTAAAGATCACTGATGCTGTTTCAAAAGTTTCACAGACTTGTAGTTATAAATCAGGTGATGTTATTGCTAGGATTTTTACATGCATGTAAACTGCATATACCTTTCACAAAATATATGAAATAAACACACCACGAAAAAGATACATATACATTAGATCAAATTATTTTAATTTAGGTGTAAATCTTGGTATGTATCAATAGGGTACCATCAAAACACGAAAATAAAAACAATTACTGCAAGAAACTAGTTCAAACTACTCATATTTTTGTTTAAATAGACATTACATTTGTAACAATTTCAAGCAACCAACTGCCATCTGACCATTCCTCTTTGTTCCATACATATGAATATGTTCTCTCCATGTCACAAATTTTCCTGATATTTGAGCATATTTCTTCTGCACTACAACATGTCATGACCTATAATGGCAAATTGGATAAGCTTCTATACATTCAGATATTTATGTGTGTGCTGTGGATGTATTTATTTTGTATCATCATGGTTATTTATTTTTGTGGATTTGCTGGTCTGTATACAAGCCTATAGAAAATTTGTACTTAGTTGAACATTCTATTTTGTAGTTCACCTATATCCATGAAATCCATTTTGTATCCCACGAATAATAAGGCCATGTCAAATGAACTTTGTGGTTCTCAGACAGAAAAAGATTGTGTAAAAAATCTGTGTTGCAAATTTCACCGCTAGTCACAGACCAATAGCTCAAATGCATTTGGAAAACTCTGGGTTTTACCTCTATTTGTAAGAAATTTAGATTTCCAGTGAAGTCGAACGTTTGCAAAATGTCAAAAATGAAAATGCTTTTATCCATCTAAATTTCAAAATCTTTATTCATCTCTGCATCTATTTCCTTAAAATTTAATATAAATTCTGCATGTTATATATATATATATATATATATATATCTAAAAATAATTTTCAAAGTGCTATTAAATATATTGAAAAATCTTATATCTCTATGATAGATAAAAATAAATAACAACAAACCTTTGTTTCAAATGAGTCATGTTTACTGACATAATTTCCAAGACTTGCTTGTAGCTTAAACAAATTGCTGACACATTTCCCAGCATAAAGGTAACTGAAATTAGTCAGAAAATAATTCAACTTTAGTTTACCAAAATTAATAGGTATGGACATGCTGAAGAGCTGTCATCCAGTATCTATTATGGAAACATATTTTCAAAAGAATTTTTAAACTTGCAATTTAAAAGTAACTGTAATTGCTTTTGGTTTCAAAATCGACTTCCATTGATTTTCTTACCACTTTTATATCATGAAGTATATTATCAGATTATTACATGCCAATTTATATACGACCGCAAAAAAATTTTTGTGGTCGTATATTGGTATGACGTTGGCGTCGTCGTCCGGCGTAGTCGTCGTCCGGCGTCGTCCTCCGAAGACGCATTAGTTTTCTCACTCTAACTTTAGTTTAAGTGAATGGATCTCTATGAAATTTTACCATAAGGTTCAATACCACAAAAGGAAGGTGGGGATTGATTTAGGGGGTTATGGTACCAACAGTTAAGGAATTAGGGGCCAAAAAGGGGCCAAAAATAAGCATTTTCTAGATTCCAGACAATAACTGTGGAACGGTGTATGGATCTCTCTGAAATTATACTACAAGTTTCCATACCACAAAGGGATGGTTAGGATTTGCTTTGGGGGGTTATTGCTCAAACCGTTTAAGAATTAGGTGCAAAAAAGGGGGAAAAACAAGGTTGTCCTCATTAATGGACAAATACTTTAGTACAAAACATAATTTAAAGCAGTGTAAGGGAGATAAATCAAATACATCATTGAAATTATCTCCCTTACACTGCTTTTGAATTATGTATAAAGTAATGGTTAAAAGGAAGTAAATAAAGATGACTGGCGCCACCTAGATTTTACATCCAAGATAATAGGTAGAAGTAAATTTATTTTCTGCTGCCCTTGTAATTAGAAATCAAAATTGAAATAGTGAGAAATGAGTGTTGGCCATTGGTGTAGAAATAGCGAGAAATTTAGAGAAAACTCTCTGTGACGAGCAACATTTTCTGTGCCAAATTTAGCAAGGGGTGTTCTTCGTTTATACTATTTCGAAAATTCCGGAACCGTTGAGTACCCTTAAAAAATGCAATTTTTCTATCAAAAAAGCTGCGGCACCATATGTGTTTTGCAGTTTCAATTACACCCAAAGGTGTTGATAATTCAGAATTCGACATTTTTTTCTATGGATCTTTGATAGTGAAAACGCAGGACCAAAAAAGGCTACCATTGTCGCCTATGTAAATAATTACTTCCTTGTAACCTAAAGCGAAATAACGATTTCTGGCTCATCACTGTATTTTTTGAGATATTTTAGAAATTGGATCGGTAAATTAATAAGGTACTAAGTGATAAACTGTATCAGAAGAAAATTGCTGATCGCCAAGAAACTATAGTCTATATCAAATTTTTACTGTTTTTTTATTCTTCTGCCTAAGGGGTAGGGTTCATTAACCTACTGTAAGAACGAGACTTCTGTCAATGACTCTGTCTTTAATCATTTCTCCTCATCCTCGATAACATTGCATGTATTTATGCATATTTAAAAAAAGGGGGGCTTATTTTTGCTGACGTTAGCGAAATTTTTGTATTTTTAATGGCCAAAATGTGCCAAAATGCCCCTAAAATATTAAAATTAGGTAAAAAATCAAAGGCAATACATGTTTCTCCTTAGTATCGTCGAATTGAATATTCTGCACACGATTCATATAAAACACATAACAGCAATGATAAATTCTTAGTTTCAGCACTTTTATAGTCTATTTCATAAAATATTTTGACTTATGCAACGGTGTTCATATATTCGTGATAAAGACATATAATTTGGACACAGTTATCAAATCATCAGCCTAAGGTCTTTAATAGGCCTAAATCGAACTTCATTAATCAAACACCTCGTTTTAAACATAGCCAAACAGTCAAAATAAGCTGGCCAATGGCCCCAAGTCTGTAAAAAGCAACGTTTTCTGCAAAGGGGGGTACCTGTAAAGAAAGTCATTTTTAAAGGTGAAAAATTGTACCTTTAATCCAAAAATTTGAACTTTAGCAGCAGGAGTATATAGTTATCGACTAATGTAAAGATTGTCCGATTTTATTTCAATATATGTCAGTATAGGTTAAAAGGAAGTAAATAAAGATGACTGGCGCCACCTAGATTTTACATCCAAGATAATAGGTAGAAGTAAATTTATTTTCTGCTGCCCTTGTAATTAGAAATCAAAATTGAAATAGTGAGAAATGAGTGTTGGCCATTGGTGTAGAAATAGCGAGAAATTTAGAGAAAACTCTCTGTGACGAGCAACATTTTCTGTGCCAAATTTAGCAAGGGGTGTTCTTCGTTTATACTATTTCGAAAATTCCGGAACCGTTGAGTACCCTTAAAAAATGCAATTTTTCTATCAAAAAAGCTGCGGCACCATATGTGTTTTGCAGTTTCAATTACACCCAAAGGTGTTGATAATTCAGAATTCGACATTTTTTTCTATGGATCTTTGATAGTGAAAACGCAGGACCAAAAAAGGCTACCATTGTCGCCTATGTAAATAATTACTTCCTTGTAACCTAAAGCGAAATAACGATTTCTGGCGCATCACTGTATTTTTTGAGATATTTTAGAAATTGGATCGGTAAATTAATAAGGTACTAAGTGATAAACTGTATCAGAAGAAAATTGCTGATCGCCAAGAAACTATAGTCTATATCAAATTTTTACTGTTTTTTTATTCTTCTGCCTAAGGGGTAGGGTTCATTAACCTACTGTAAGAACGAGACTTCTGTCAATGACTCTGTCTTTAATCATTTCTCCTCATCCTCGATAACATTGCATGTATTTATGCATATTTAAAAAAAGGGGGGCTTATTTTTGCTGACGTTAGCGAAATTTTTGTATTTTTAATGGCCAAAATGTGCCAAAATGCCCCTAAAATATTAAAATTAGGTAAAAAATCAAAGGCAATACATGTTTCTCCTTAGTATCGTCGAATTGAATATTCTGCACACGATTCATATAAAACACATAACAGCAATGATAAATTCTTAGTTTCAGCACTTTTATAGTCTATTTCATAAAATATTTTGACTCTTATGCAACGGTGTTCATATATTCGTGATAAAGACATATAAGTTGGACACAGTTATCAAATCATCAGCCTAAAGTCTTTAATAGGCCTAAATCGAACTTCATTAATCAAACACCTCGTTTTAAACATAGCCAAACAGTCAAAATAAGCTGGCCAATGGCCCCAAGTCTGTAAAAAGCAACGTTTTCTGCAAAGGGGGGTACCTGTAAAGAAAGTCATTTTTAAAGTTGAAAAATTGTACCTTTAATCCAAAAATTTGAACTTTAGCAGCAGGAGTATATAGTTATCGACTAATGTAAAGATTGTCCGATTTTATTTCAATATATGTCAGTATAGGTTAAAAGGAAGTAAATAAAGATGACTGGCGCCACCTAGATTTTACATCCAAGATAATAGGTAGAAGTAAATTTATTTTCTGCTGCCCTTGTAATTAGAAATCAAAATTGAAATAGTGAGAAATGAGTGTTGGCCATTGGTGTAGAAATAGCGAGAAATTTAGAGAAAACTCTCTGTGACGAGCAACATTTTCTGTGCCAAATTTAGCAAGGGGTGTTCTTCGTTTATACTATTTCGAAAATTCCAGAACCGTTGAGTACCCTTAAAAAATGCAATTTTTCTATCAAAAAAGCTGCGGCACCATATGTGTTTTGCAGTTTCAATTACACCCAAAGGTGTTGATAATTCAGAATTCGACATTTTTTTCTATGGATCTTTGATAGTGAAAACGCAGGACCAAAAAAGGCTACCATTGTCGCCTATGTAAATAATTACTTCCTTGTAACCTAAAGCGAAATAACGATTTCTGGCGCATCACTGTATTTTTTGAGATATTTTAGAAATTGGATCGGTAAATTAATAAGGTACTAAGTGATAAACTGTATCAGAAGAAAATTGCTGATCGCCAAGAAACTATAGTCTATATCAAATTTTTACTGTTTTTTTATTCTTCTGCCTAAGGGGTAGGGTTCATTAACCTACTGTAAGAACGAGACTTCTGTCAATGACTCTGTCTTTAATCATTTCTCCTCATCCTCGATAACATTGCATGTATTTATGCATATTTAAAAAAAGGGGGGCTTATTTTTGCTGACGTTAGCGAAATTTTTGT
Organism: Mytilus californianus; assembly: GCF_021869535.1. Taxonomy (NCBI): domain Eukaryota; kingdom Metazoa; phylum Mollusca; class Bivalvia; order Mytilida; family Mytilidae; genus Mytilus; species Mytilus californianus. The sequence continues at coordinate 6,448,143 of NW_026262581.1, forward strand.
ATTTTTAATGGCCAAAATGTGCCAAAATGCCCCTAAAATATTAAAATTAGGTAAAAAATCAAAGGCAATACATGTTTCTCCTTAGTATCGTCGAATTGAATATTCTGCACACGATTCATATAAAACACATAACAGCAATGATAAATTCTTAGTTTCAGCACTTTTATAGTCTATTTCATAAAATATTTTGACTCTTATGCAACGGTGTTCATATATTCGTGATAAAGACATATAAGTTGGACACAGTTATCAAATCATCAGCCTAAAGTCTTTAATAGGCCTAAATCGAACTTCATTAATCAAACACCTCGTTTTAAACATAGCCAAACAGTCAAAATAAGCTGGCCAATGGCCCCAAGTCTGTAAAAAAGCAACGTTTTCTGCAAAGGGGGGTACCTGTAAAGAAAGTCATTTTTAAAGGTGAAAAATTGTACCTTTAATCCAAAAATTTGAACTTTAGCAGCAGGAAGATATAGTTATCGACTAATGTAAAGATTGTCCGATTTTATTTCAATATATGTCAGTATAGGTTAAAAGGAAGTAAATAAAGATGACTGGCGCCACCTAGATTTTACATCCAAGATAATAGGTAGAAGTAAATTTATTTTCTGCTGCCCTTGTAATTAGAAATCAAAATTGAAATAGTGAGAAATGAGTGTTGGCCATTGGTGTAGAAATAGCGAGAAATTTAGAGAAAACTCTCTGTGACGAGCAACATTTTCTGTGCCAAATTTAGCAAGGGGTGTTCTTCGTTTATACTATTTCGAAAATTCCGGAACCGTTGAGTACCCTTAAAAAATGCAATTTTTCTATCAAAAAAGCTGCGGCACCATATGTGTTTTGCAGTTTCAATTACACCCAAAGGTGTTGATAATTCAGAATTCGACATTTTTTTCTATGGATCTTTGATAGTGAAAACGCAGGACCAAAAAAGGCTACCATTGTCGCCTATGTAAATAATTACTTCCTTGTAACCTAAAGCGAAATAACGATTTCTGGCGCATCACTGTATTTTTTGAGATATTTTAGAAATTGGATCGGTAAATTAATAAGGTACTAAGTGATAAACTGTATCAGAAGAAAATTGCTGATCGCCAAGAAACTATAGTCTATATCAAATTTTTACTGTTTTTTTATTCTTCTGCCTAAGGGGTAGGGTTCATTAACCTACTGTAAGAACGAGACTTCTGTCAATGACTCTGTCTTTAATCATTTCTCCTCATCCTCGATAACATTGCATGTATTTATGCATATTTAAAAAAAGGGGGGCTTATTTTTGCTGACGTTAGCGAAATTTTTGTATTTTTAATGGCCAAAATGTGCCAAAATGCCCCTAAAATATTAAAATTAGGTAAAAAATCAAAGGCAATACATGTTTCTCCTTAGTATCGTCGAATTGAATATTCTGCACACGATTCATATAAAACACATAACAGCAATGATAAATTCTTAGTTTCAGCACTTTTATAGTCTATTTCATAAAATATTTTGACTCTTATGCAACGGTGTTCATATATTCGTGATAAAGACATATAAGTTGGACACAGTTATCAAATCATCAGCCTAAAGTCTTTAATAGGCCTAAATCGAACTTCATTAATCAAACACCTCGTTTTAAACATAGCCAAACAGTCAAAATAAGCTGGCCAATGGCCCCAAGTCTGTAAAAAGCAACGTTTTCTGCAAAGGGGGGTACCTGTAAAGAAAGTCATTTTTAAAGTTGAAAAATTGTACCTTTAATCCAAAAATTTGAACTTTAGCAGCAGGAGTATATAGTTATCGACTAATGTAAAGATTGTCCGATTTTATTTCAATATATGTCAGTATAGGTTAAAAGGAAGTAAATAAAGATGACTGGCGCCACCTAGATTTTACATCCAAGATAATAGGTAGAAGTAAATTTATTTTCTGCTGCCCTTGTAATTAGAAATCAAAATTGAAATAGTGAGAAATGAGTGTTGGCCATTGGTGTAGAAATAGCGAGAAATTTAGAGAAAACTCTCTGTGACGAGCAACATTTTCTGTGCCAAATTTAGCAAGGGGTGTTCTTCGTTTATACTATTTCGAAAATTCCGGAACCGTTGAGTACCCTTAAAAAATGCAATTTTTCTATCAAAAAAGCTGCGGCACCATATGTGTTTTGCAGTTTCAATTACACCCAAAGGTGTTGATAATTCAGAATTCGACATTTTTTTCTATGGATCTTTGATAGTGAAAACGCAGGACCAAAAAAGGCTACCATTGTCGCCTATGTAAATAATTACTTCCTTGTAACCTAAAGCGAAATAACGATTTCTGGCGCATCACTGTATTTTTTGAGATATTTTAGAAATTGGATCGGTAAATTAATAAGGTACTAAGTGATAAACTGTATCAGAAGAAAATTGCTGATCGCCAAGAAACTATAGTCTATATCAAATTTTTACTGTTTTTTTATTCTTCTGCCTAAGGGGTAGGGTTCATTAACCTACTGTAAGAACGAGACTTCTGTCAATGACTCTGTCTTTAATCATTTCTCCTCATCCTCGATAACATTGCATGTATTTATGCATATTTAAAAAAAGGGGGGCTTATTTTTGCTGACGTTAGCGAAATTTTTGTATTTTTAATGGCCAAAATGTGCCAAAATGCCCCTAAAATATTAAAATTAGGTAAAAAATCAAAGGCAATACATGTTTCTCCTTAGTATCGTCGAATTGAATATTCTGCACACGATTCATATAAAACACATAACAGCAATGATAAATTCTTAGTTTCAGCACTTTTATAGTCTATTTCATAAAATATTTTGACTTATGCAACGGTGTTCATATATTCGTGATAAAGACATATAAGTTGGACACAGTTATCAAATCATCAGCCTAAGGTCTTTAATAGGCCTAAATCGAACTTCATTAATCAAACACCTCGTTTTAAACATAGCCAAACAGTCAAAATAAGCTGGCCAATGGCCCCAAGTCTGTAAAAAGCAACGTTTTCTGCAAAGGGGGGTACCTGTAAAGAAAGTCATTTTTAAAGGTGAAAAATTGTACCTTTAATCCAAAAATTTGAACTTTAGCAGCAGGAGTATATAGTTATCGACTAATGTAAAGATTGTCCGATTTTATTTCAATATATGTCAGTATAAGTTAAAAGGAAGTAAATAAAGATGACTGGCGCCACCTAGATTTTACATCCAAGATAATAGGTAGAAGTAAATTTATTTTCTGCTGCCCTTGTAATTAGAAATCAAAATTGAAATAGTGAGAAATGAGTGTTGGCCATTGGTGTAGAAATAGCGAGAAATTTAGAGAAAACTCTCTGTGACGAGCAACATTTTCTGTGCCAAATTTAGCAAGGGGTGTTCTTCGTTTATACTATTTCGAAAATTCCGGAACCGTTGAGTACCCTTAAAAAATGCAATTTTTCTATCAAAAAAGCTGCGGCACCATATGTGTTTTGCAGTTTCAATTACACCCAAAGGTGTTGATAATTCAGAATTCGACATTTTTTTCTATGGATCTTTGATAGTGAAAACGCAGGACCAAAAAAGGCTACCATTGTCGCCTATGTAAATAATTACTTCCTTGTAACCTAAAGCGAAATAACGATTTCTGGCGCATCACTGTATTTTTTGAGATATTTTAGAAATTGGATCGGTAAATTAATAAGGTACTAAGTGATAAACTGTATCAGAAGAAAATTGCTGATCGCCAAGAAACTATAGTCTATATCAAATTTTTACTGTTTTTTTATTCTTCTGCCTAAGGGGTAGGGTTCATTAACCTACTGTAAGAACGAGACTTCTGTCAATGACTCTGTCTTTAATCATTTCTCCTCATCCTCGATAACATTGCATGTATTTATGCATATTTAAAAAAAGGGGGGCTTATTTTTGCTGACGTTAGCGAAATTTTTGTATTTTTAATGGCCAAAATGTGCCAAAATGCCCCTAAAATATTAAAATTAGGTAAAAAATCAAAGGCAATACATGTTTCTCCTTAGTATCGTCGAATTGAATATTCTGCACACGATTCATATAAAACACATAACAGCAATGATAAATTCTTAGTTTCAGCACTTTTATAGTCTATTTCATAAAATATTTTGACTCTTATGCAACGGTGTTCATATATTCGTGATAAAGACATATAAGTTGGACACAGTTATCAAATCATCAGCCTAAAGTCTTTAATAGGCCTAAATCGAACTTCATTAATCAAACACCTCGTTTTAAACATAGCCAAACAGTCAAAATAAGCTGGCCAATGGCCCCAAGTCTGTAAAAAAGCAACGTTTTCTGCAAAGGGGGGTACCTGTAAAGAAAGTCATTTTTAAAGGTGAAAAATTGTACCTTTAATCCAAAAATTTGAACTTTAGCAGCAGGAAGATATAGTTATCGACTAATGTAAAGATTGTCCGATTTTATTTCAATATATGTCAGTATAGGTTAAAAGGAAGTAAATAAAGATGACTGGCGCCACCTAGATTTTACATCCAAGATAATAGGTAGAAGTAAATTTATTTTCTGCTGCCCTTGTAATTAGAAATCAAAATTGAAATAGTGAGAAATGAGTGTTGGCCATTGGTGTAGAAATAGCGAGAAATTTAGAGAAAACTCTCTGTGACGAGCAACATTTTCTGTGCCAAATTTAGCAAGGGGTGTTCTTCGTTTATACTATTTCGAAAATTCCGGAACCGTTGAGTACCCTTAAAAAATGCAATTTTTCTATCAAAAAAGCTGCGGCACCATATGTGTTTTGCAGTTTCAATTACACCCAAAGGTGTTGATAATTCAGAATTCGACATTTTTTTCTATGGATCTTTGATAGTGAAAACGCAGGACCAAAAAAGGCTACCATTGTCGCCTATGTAAATAATTACTTCCTTGTAACCTAAAGCGAAATAACGATTTCTGGCGCATCACTGTATTTTTTGAGATATTTTAGAAATTGGATCGGTAAATTAATAAGGTACTAAGTGATAAACTGTATCAGAAGAAAATTGCTGATCGCCAAGAAACTATAGTCTATATCAAATTTTTACTGTTTTTTTATTCTTCTGCCTAAGGGGTAGGGTTCATTAACCTACTGTAAGAACGAGACTTCTGTCAATGACTCTGTCTTTAATCATTTCTCCTCATCCTCGATAACATTGCATGTATTTATGCATATTTAAAAAAAGGGGGGCTTATTTTTGCTGACGTTAGCGAAATTTTTGTATTTTTAATGGCCAAAATGTGCCAAAATGCCCCTAAAATATTAAAATTAGGTAAAAAATCAAAGGCAATACATGTTTCTCCTTAGTATCGTCGAATTGAATATTCTGCACACGATTCATATAAAACACATAACAGCAATGATAAATTCTTAGTTTCAGCACTTTTATAGTCTATTTCATAAAATATTTTGACTCTTATGCAACGGTGTTCATATATTCGTGATAAAGACATATAAGTTGGACACAGTTATCAAATCATCAGCCTAAAGTCTTTAATAGGCCTAAATCGAACTTCATTAATCAAACACCTCGTTTTAAACATAGCCAAACAGTCAAAATAAGCTGGCCAATGGCCCCAAGTCTGTAAAAAGCAACGTTTTCTGCAAAGGGGGGTACCTGTAAAGAAAGTCATTTTTAAAGTTGAAAAATTGTACCTTTAATCCAAAAATTTGAACTTTAGCAGCAGGAGTATATAGTTATCGACTAATGTAAAGATTGTCCGATTTTATTTCAATATATGTCAGTATAGGTTAAAAGGAAGTAAATAAAGATGACTGGCGCCACCTAGATTTTACATCCAAGATAATAGGTAGAAGTAAATTTATTTTCTGCTGCCCTTGTAATTAGAAATCAAAATTGAAATAGTGAGAAATGAGTGTTGGCCATTGGTGTAGAAATAGCGAGAAATTTAGAGAAAACTCTCTGTGACGAGCAACATTTTCTGTGCCAAATTTAGCAAGGGGTGTTCTTCGTTTATACTATTTCGAAAATTCCGGAACCGTTGAGTACCCTTAAAAAATGCAATTTTTCTATCAAAAAAGCTGCGGCACCATATGTGTTTTGCAGTTTCAATTACACCCAAAGGTGTTGATAATTCAGAATTCGACATTTTTTTCTATGGATCTTTGATAGTGAAAACGCAGGACCAAAAAAGGCTACCATTGTCGCCTATGTAAATAATTACTTCCTTGTAACCTAAAGCGAAATAACGATTTCTGGCGCATCACTGTATTTTTTGAGATATTTTAGAAATTGGATCGGTAAATTAATAAGGTACTAAGTGATAAACTGTATCAGAAGAAAATTGCTGATCGCCAAGAAACTATAGTCTATATCAAATTTTTACTGTTTTTTTATTCTTCTGCCTAAGGGGTAGGGTTCATTAACCTACTGTAAGAACGAGACTTCTGTCAATGACTCTGTCTTTAATCATTTCTCCTCATCCTCGATAACATTGCATGTATTTATGCATATTTAAAAAAAGGGGGGCTTATTTTTGCTGACGTTAGCGAAATTTTTGTATTTTTAATGGCCAAAATGTGCCAAAATGCCCCTAAAATATTAAAATTAGGTAAAAAATCAAAGGCAATACATGTTTCTCCTTAGTATCGTCGAATTGAATATTCTGCACACGATTCATATAAAACACATAACAGCAATGATAAATTCTTAGTTTCAGCACTTTTATAGTCTATTTCATAAAATATTTTGACTTATGCAACGGTGTTCATATATTCGTGATAAAGACATATAAGTTGGACACAGTTATCAAATCATCAGCCTAAGGTCTTTAATAGGCCTAAATCGAACTTCATTAATCAAACACCTCGTTTTAAACATAGCCAAACAGTCAAAATAAGCTGGCCAATGGCCCCAAGTCTGTAAAAAGCAACGTTTTCTGCAAAGGGGGGTACCTGTAAAGAAAGTCATTTTTAAAGGTGAAAAATTGTACCTTTAATCCAAAAATTTGAACTTTAGCAGCAGGAGTATATAGTTATCGACTAATGTAAAGATTGTCCGATTTTATTTCAATATATGTCAGTATAAGTTAAAAGGAAGTAAATAAAGATGACTGGCGCCACCTAGATTTTACATCCAAGATAATAGGTAGAAGTAAATTTATTTTCTGCTGCCCTTGTAATTAGAAATCAAAATTGAAATAGTGAGAAATGAGTGTTGGCCATTGGTGTAGAAATAGCGAGAAATTTAGAGAAAACTCTCTGTGACGAGCAACATTTTCTGTGCCAAATTTAGCAAGGGGTGTTCTTCGTTTATACTATTTCGAAAATTCCGGAACCGTTGAGTACCCTTAAAAAATGCAATTTTTCTATCAAAAAAGCTGCGGCACCATATGTGTTTTGCAGTTTCAATTACACCCAAAGGTGTTGATAATTCAGAATTCGACATTTTTTTCTATGGATCTTTGATAGTGAAAACGCAGGACCAAAAAAGGCTACCATTGTCGCCTATGTAAATAATTACTTCCTTGTAACCTAAAGCGAAATAACGATTTCTGGCGCATCACTGTATTTTTTGAGATATTTTAGAAATTGGATCGGTAAATTAATAAGGTACTAAGTGATAAACTGTATCAGAAGAAAATTGCTGATCGCCAAGAAACTATAGTCTATATCAAATTTTTACTGTTTTTTTATTCTTCTGCCTAAGGGGTAGGGTTCATTAACCTACTGTAAGAACGAGACTTCTGTCAATGACTCTGTCTTTAATCATTTCTCCTCATCCTCGATAACATTGCATGTATTTATGCATATTTAAAAAAAGGGGGGCTTATTTTTGCTGACGTTAGCGAAATTTTTGTATTTTTAATGGCCAAAATGTGCCAAAATGCCCCTAAAATATTAAAATTAGGTAAAAAATCAAAGGCAATACATGTTTCTCCTTAGTATCGTCGAATTGAATATTCTGCACACGATTCATATAAAACACATAACAGCAATGATAAATTCTTAGTTTCAGCACTTTTATAGTCTATTTCATAAAATATTTTGACTCTTATGCAACGGTGTTCATATATTCGTGATAAAGACATATAAGTTGGACACAGTTATCAAATCATCAGCCTAAAGTCTTTAATAGGCCTAAATCGAACTTCATTAATCAAACACCTCGTTTTAAACATAGCCAAACAGTCAAAATAAGCTGGCCAATGGCCCCAAGTCTGTAAAAAGCAACGTTTTCTGCAAAGGGGGGTACCTGTAAAGAAAGTCATTTTTAAAGTTGAAAAATTGTACCTTTAATCCAAAAATTTGAACTTTAGCAGCAGGAGTATATAGTTATCGACTAATGTAAAGATTGTCCGATTTTATTTCAATATATGTCAGTATAGGTTAAAAGGAAGTAAATAAAGATGACTGGCGCCACCTAGATTTTACATCCAAGATAATAGGTAGAAGTAAATTTATTTTCTGCTGCCCTTGTAATTAGAAATCAAAATTGAAATAGTGAGAAATGAGTGTTGGCCATTGGTGTAGAAATAGCGAGAAATTTAGAGAAAACTCTCTGTGACGAGCAACATTTTCTGTGCCAAATTTAGCAAGGGGTGTTCTTCGTTTATACTATTTCGAAAATTCCGGAACCGTTGAGTACCCTTAAAAAATGCAATTTTTCTATCAAAAAAGCTGCGGCACCATATGTGTTTTGCAGTTTCAATTACACCCAAAGGTGTTGATAATTCAGAATTCGACATTTTTTTCTATGGATCTTTGATAGTGAAAACGCAGGACCAAAAAAGGCTACCATTGTCGCCTATGTAAATAATTACTTCCTTGTAACCTAAAGCGAAATAACGATTTCTGGCGCATCACTGTATTTTTTGAGATATTTTAGAAATTGGATCGGTAAATTAATAAGGTACTAAGTGATAAACTGTATCAGAAGAAAATTGCTGATCGCCAAGAAACTATAGTCTATATCAAATTTTTACTGTTTTTTTATTCTTCTGCCTAAGGGGTAGGGTTCATTAACCTACTGTAAGAACGAGACTTCTGTCAATGACTCTGTCTTTAATCATTTCTCCTCATCCTCGATAACATTGCATGTATTTATGCATATTTAAAAAAAGGGGGGCTTATTTTTGCTGACGTTAGCGAAATTTTTGTATTTTTAATGGCCAAAATGTGCCAAAATGCCCCTAAAATATTAAAATTAGGTAAAAAATCAAAGGCAATACATGTTTCTCCTTAGTATCGTCGAATTGAATATTCTGCACACGATTCATATAAAACACATAACAGCAATGATAAATTCTTAGTTTCAGCACTTTTATAGTCTATTTCATAAAATATTTTGACTCTTATGCAACGGTGTTCATATATTCGTGATAAAGACATATAAGTTGGACACAGTTATCAAATCATCAGCCTAAAGTCTTTAATAGGCCTAAATCGAACTTCATTAATCAAACACCTCGTTTTAAACATAGCCAAACAGTCAAAATAAGCTGGCCAATGGCCCCAAGTCTGTAAAAAGCAACGTTTTCTGCAAAGGGGGGTACCTGTAAAGAAAGTCATTTTTAAAGTTGAAAAATTGTACCTTTAATCCAAAAATTTGAACTTTAGCAGCAGGAGTATATAGTTATCGACTAATGTAAAGATTGTCCGATTTTATTTCAATATATGTCAGTATAGGTTAAAAGGAAGTAAATAAAGATGACTGGCGCCACCTAGATTTTACATCCAAGATAATAGGTAGAAGTAAATTTATTTTCTGCTGCCCTTGTAATTAGAAATCAAAATTGAAATAGTGAGAAATGAGTGTTGGCCATTGGTGTAGAAATAGCGAGAAATTTAGAGAAAACTCTCTGTGACGAGCAACATTTTCTGTGCCAAATTTAGCAAGGGGTGTTCTTCGTTTATACTATTTCGAAAATTCCAGAACCGTTGAGTACCCTTAAAAAATGCAATTTTTCTATCAAAAAAGCTGCGGCACCATATGTGTTTTGCAGTTTCAATTACACCCAAAGGTGTTGATAATTCAGAATTCGACATTTTTTTCTATGGATCTTTGATAGTGAAAACGCAGGACCAAAAAAGGCTACCATTGTCGCCTATGTAAATAATTACTTCCTTGTAACCTAAAGGTTAATGCACAATTAAGATAATTTAAAACAGTGTAAGGGAGGTAATCCAAATACAACGTTTTGGTTACTTCCCTTACACTGCTTTTAAATTATGTTTAAAGAAATGCATATTTATAAAGGAAGCCCAGTATGGCTCATTAGATTTGTAAAATCTTTGACCACATTTATTTATTTGTTATGCCGAATCTAACCGTGTATTAAGATTTTTAATTTTGGGTCCAGTTTTCAAATTGGTCTACATTAAGGTCCAAAGGGTCCAAAATTAAACTTTGTTTGATTTTAACAAAAATTGAATATATGGGGTTCTTTGATATGCAGAATCTAAACATGTATTTAGATTTTTGATTTTTTGCCCAGTTTTCAAGTTGGTCCAAATTGGGGTCCAAAATTAAACTTTGTTTGATTTCAACAAAAATTGAATATATGGGGTTCTTTGATATGCTGCATCTAACCATGTATTTAGATTTTTTATTTGTGGACCCCGCTATCAAATTGGTTCATATTGAGGTCAAAAGGGTCCAAAATTAAACTTTGTTTGATTTCATCAAAAATTGAATTATTGGGGTTCTTTGATATGCCAAATCTAACCGTGTATTTAGATTTTTAATTTTGGGTCCTGTTTTTTAAATTTGTCTACATTAAGGTCCAAAGGGTCCAAAATTAAACTTAGTTTGATTTTAACAAAAAATGAATTCTTGGGGTTCTTTGATATGCTGAATCTAAACATGTGTTTAGATTTTTAATTATTGGCCCAGTTTTCAAGTTGGTCCAAGTTGGGGTCCAAAAGTAAACTTTGTTTGATTTCAACAAAAATTGAATATATGGGGTTCTTTGATATGCTGAATCTAAACATGTATTTAGATTTTAGATTTTTGGCCCAGTTTTCAAGTTGGTCCAAATTGGGGTCCAAAATTAAACTTTGTTTGATTTCAACAAAAATTGAATATATACGGGGTTCTTTGATATGCTGAATCTTACCATGTATTTAGATTTTTTATTTGTGGGCCCGCTATCAAATTGGTTCATATTGAGGTCAAAAGGGTTCAAAATTAAACTTTGTTTGATTTCATCAAAAATTTAATTATTGGGGTTCTTTGATATGCCAAATCTAACCGTGTATTTAGATTTTTAATTGTGGGTCCCGTTTTTTGAATTGGTCTACATTAAGGTCCAAAGGGTCCAAAATTAAACTTAGTTTGATATTAACAAAAATTGAATTTTTGGGGTTCTTTGATATGCTGAATCTAAACATGTGTTTAGATTTTTGATTATGGGACCAGTTTTCAAGTTGGTCCAAGTTGGGGTCCAAAATTAAACTTTGTTTGATTTTAACAAAAATTGAATATATGGGGTTCTTTGATATGCTGAATCTAAACATGTATTTAGATTTTAGATTTTTGGCCCAGTTTTCAAGTTGGTCCAAATTGGGGTCCAAAATTAAAATTTGTTTGATTTCAACAAAAATTGAATATATGGGGTTCTATGATATGCTGAATCTTACCATGTATTTAGATTTTTTATTTGTGGGCCCGCTATCAAATTGGTTCATATTGAGGTCAAAAGGGTCCAAAATTAAACTTTGTTTGATTTCATCAAAAATTTAATTATTGGGGTTCTTTGATATTCCAAATCTAACCGTGTTTTTAGATTTTTAATTTTGGGTCCCATTTTTTTTAATTGGTCTACATTAAGGTCCAAAGGGTCCAAAATTAAACTTAGTTTGATTTTAACAAAAATTGAATTCTTGGGGTTCTTTGATATGCTGAATCTAAACATGTGTTTAGATTTTTGATTATGGGACCAGTTTTCAAGTTTGTCCAAGTTGGGGTCCAAAATTAAACTTTGTTTGATTTCAACAAAAATTGAATATATGGGGTTCTTTGATATGCTGAATCTAACCATGTATTTTGATTTTGGACATTGGACCATAATAGGTAAATTAAAAAAATTGAAGTTCTTAGACCACATTTTTTCTGTGTCAGAAACCTATGCTGTGTCAAATATTTAATCACAATCCAAATTCAGAGCTGTATCAAGCTTGAATGTTGTGTCCATACTTGCCCCAACTGTTCAGGGTTCGACCTCTGCGGTCGTATCAAGCTGCGCCCAGCGAAGCATTTTATTCATATCAGATGTATTATCAGCCCAAGGTTCAATATCAGCCCAAGAGTCAAAAATATCATACCAGCAAAATCATCTGTAAATTTTTTACTTTTTGAACTTCTACATGAGAACCACTTAGCTTAAAAGGATTAATATATTAAACTGTTATTTTTCTCCAATATTGAAGCATATGATAAAATGATCATAACATGGCATTATTCATATCAGGTGTATTATCAGTCCAAGAGCCGAAAATAGCATACCAGCAAAATCATACCATAAATGTAAGAAAATGTTTGATTCCCATGTTTACAGTTTACATTACAATGGAATTTGCTTCCAATTGATAGTAATATAAAGCTTAAAGCACTCACAGTAATGATGATACTGAAATTTGATGGCTTTAGGCCATAATTACTTAGTACTAATGATTGTCAGGTACATCTTAGAGAACAAATTTAATTGGAATGAATGTTTAATTTATGCAGATCAGAAAATAGAATGGTAATAAAATGTGATATAACTGGTTATAATGGACTGTTGGACTATTCTAAGTAATGATGTCATAAATTATTGAATAAACTACTTACCTTTTCCCAGATTTTGACAAGTTAAACAACAAAATCCAACATTTTGTGTATTTAAGACTAAGGGAGATAATTTTCTTGAGGAAAGGTTCCAAGTTGTTTTCACCTGCCATATCTGTCAGAGAATGTAATACAATACACGCCTTCTCATCTATGTCAATATCAGGAAAATATAATGTCCCATCAAACATACTGTAGTTTCTTTCTATCACTATAAGGTTGTATCTTTAAAAAATGTATACATTCTTAATTCTATGGTGTCACACATGCAGTGGCGGATCCAGGGGGCCCCGGAACCCCCCTTTTTTGGAAGATCAATGCATTTGAATGGGGACAAATATTTGGAACCCCCCCTTTTAAAAATGTCTGGATCCCCCCCTGCACATGTGACAGAACCAGAAGTCATATCATGAGTACACGTGATCAGATATATCTGGAGCAGCAGTTTTATATTTGAATAAATTGGGTTATTAACCTCAACTGTGCGGTATAATCTTGAATTTTAGTACATTTTCAGCTAGGTCTTCAGGACAGAAGGGTTTTACTGACAAAAGTGCACTAGTGCAATAATCTAAATTTTGAGAAAACCTATTAAGTTCATGTAATAAAAGTTTTTGGGAAAACATATAGCAGCCCTCATTTATTTACTTATCTATTAATCCAAACTTACTCTTTTGCTTCCCTTCCTCCCCTTTTTCCCATTGTAGGTTTTCCCCTGTACTAATATGCCTTAATTGTCTCTGCTGTTTGTGTGTGTTTGTGACTGTTTAACAAAAAGGAGTCTCAACCAAATCCTGAACTGAATTGAGTTACTAGTCCAGAGTCTGGTGAGGAAACCTTGGATATGCAATCAAGGCTTGAATAAATACCAAAAAACAGGTTTGGGCCAAGTAATCCACAGTTTAATTATAAATTCCAATTAGATGCAAACATATAATTGGCAAAATATAGGCGAAAGACAAAAATACATAGATCAGCAAAACTGTTGTTCTCCAAAATTTTGTCCCAAACCTGTATAGAAGTAGTGTGTTAGGTGTGTTAAGAGGTTGTGAAAGCCGCAGTAAAAGCTTGCATTACCTGATGACGGTATGATAGAGATGGGTCTATATATGCCTTGTATGCATCGCTACGCCAGTCGCCTTGAGCTTGTATGACCTCACTAGGGAGGCCACATTCCAAAGCAAAGGAAGCCCCACCCCTGCGAAAACTATGACCAGAATATTGGTTGCAATCAAAACCTAAGTGCTGCAAAGCCCACCTTAAGCGACTTAAAAAGGCTGGATATGTCAGTGGTGTTACTAAATTTTTTGGTAAATAGATAAACGCAGGGGAAGGGGTTGTGGTCTTAGGGACCAGATTATGCAACAATAATAATGCACTTGCACGACAAAATGGGGAATCTTTTATCCTGGGAAGGGGGATCTCTAATACCCTTTGTGCATACTGAATGGTCTTGGTCTTGTGGATTCTTAAAATAACCACTTGCGGTTGGAAAATAATATCCTGTCTGCTCAAATGAACTTTTGGATCAAATAGTGTGGGTGAAGGGGGTAATAAGTTGGATTTCCTCAGAAATGAGAAAAAGGCAACCAAACAAGCAGCCCAGAAGGCCAAGTCCCCAGAACATGAAAGGTTAATTGTGGTAAAAATGCGTCGTAGAATAGATGGTGTAATGGGTAATTTCCTATTACTAACAGTGCCAAGTACCCTCTTAGCTCCTTGTAAAACAGAATGTACAAAATGACCAGCTAAAGGATCTGGTAATCCTGCTTCGACATGAATTAATTTAACAATGATCAAATAATTTGCAATAGAGTTAAATTGCAGCTTGCGAGATAAAAAGGCAATATACCGGGCAACATTCTTAGGTGACAAAGGAAATAATGGTATTTTATACCCTGTACAAAATTGGACATAAGATCTTAAATAAGTCATGTATGTCTTTTTAGTTGATTCCGCAAATGTATTTCCCCAAAAATGGAGGATCAGATCATCCAGTTCCTTTAAATTCCTGGAGCCCTGTGTGCCTACACAAAAAAAAAGAAAGTGCAGCATTAGACATATGTTTGTGCAAGTGAGAAATAAACAGGGGCTGTGGTAAATAATAACGCATAAAAATTTCAAAGGATCCGGGCTCATGTAGTCTAGAAATATGATCCGCTATCACATTGCTAGCACCTGGGACATGAACAGCTTTAATATGAAAATTGAACAAAGCAGACAGCCAAAAAAGTTCTCTAAAAAAACCCATTAAAATCGGGTTACGAGACGTACATTTATTTATGCAGGCTACTGTGGTCATATTATCACAGAGAACTACGACCCTCTTGTTAGCCCAATTACTAGCCCATTTTTTTGCAGCTAAGAAAACAGAAAAAACCTCAAGTTCATTTATATGAAAATTTGAACAAGCAGGAAAATCTTTGTTCCAATTGACATAGAACCAGTCTAAATCATGGAGGTCCCCCCCTCCTTCTCTACAAGCATCTGTTATCACTGATGTGACAGGTATTTTATCTAATATAAGAGATTTCCCATTAAAAGACGCCATAAAATCACGTTACCAAGAAATATCCGCTAAGAGTGCGCCTTGGATGCGTATTTTGTGCCAGTCTTGCTTAAGACGCGAAAATGCAGTAATGATTCTGCGAAGAAATACTCTTCCGCCATGAACCACTGCGGATGCCCAATTTAATTTGCCTGCTAAGGATTGGAGTTGCTTTTTTTATGCGCGCTGCCGCTGCAAAAACTCTGCTAAGTCTTGCTTTAGTTTGCTTAGTTTGTCATTAGGGAGGCGCAATTCCATGAGCTTGGAATCTATTTCAATCCCCAAAAAGGTAATTTTTTGACAGGGACCTACAACTTTTGATCAGCTGATCAAAAATCCAAGCGCACACAAAAGGTTTAAAAGTGTGTTTAGAGCATCTAAACACCTAGTTTTTGTAGGCTCGCATATCAAAAAATCATCCAAATATGCAATGATTGTAAAACCTCTACGTGACATCATTCGTCTGACAGCTTGTGACAACCTATGAGAAATATTGGAAGCTAACTTTGCGCCAAAAGGTAATTTGCAATCAACAAAAGTGTGTTGTTCACCATTAGGGAAAATCCAATTAAAACCTGTAACCTGTTGACTTTTCTAACTAATTCGAACAGATCTATAAGCCGACTTCAGGTCCACTTTCGCCAAAAAATAATTAGGAGACACCAATTTTGCAGCATCCTCAATGGTTTGAAATTTTTGTTTTGGGAAGTCACTTACGTGATCATTAACAGAAGAGCCCACTGGCTGACTACAGTCATGGATAATGCGCACCCCACCATCAGGCTTCGGTATTATGCCCATAGGGCTGATAATTTTTGGAGGTGATTTAGCAAATATGTAATTCCCATTTTCTATTTCTGTTAAAATCTGAGCATGGGCTTTTTTGTAAAGGGGGCTTTTTGGATTTGCTGATGGGTGAATTTTTAATTCCACTGGTGACAAAATATCAAAATTAGAAATAATGTCAAAACCATTTTCTATGCCGTTTAGTAAAAAGGATTTGTCAAAGTCGTTTTTGAGTTCAAGCTGCCAAACATCCAGATTAAGGTCACGTAAAGGCTTTATGCTGAGTTTTTTGACTGACCTGTGGAAGAATGTGATTGTGCCGAGTGATCTCTGCTACAACCAGGTACAGAACAAACATGTTCAAACTTGCAAGAGACTGACTGACAACCCCTTATTCTGTTAAATCTTCTACATATCTCCTTTCCAGCATTGGAGTGAGATGCATAACCAGTTGGTTTAGATGCACCTTTCCCCCAAGACTTATTATTAATAGGCAAATTAACCTTGTTGGGTTGCTGGAATCTGGGCCGTAAGAATACTGTCTGAAGGTGGGGAACATCAGTACACCAGCGAAATTTGTGTTGGTGTTGTAAACACCTGTACTCTCTGTCATAAAAGAAGACAGAGACCATGTCATAACATGTGATTAACTGATAAATGCGCTTGGTGTATGACATGTAGTCCAAATAATTTTGAGCCGAAAGAGTCCCAGTTTCCAGCAACTTATACATTATGGAAATATTGGCCATTGACCATTGACAAAGAGAAATAGTCTATAATTTTGGCTTTACAGGACCTGATTTAAAAATTAACTGCCCCCACTAGCATGTGAAATTAAGCTTTCTGAATTTTCAGAAGATGAAACATTTATAGAAATAAAGTCAATAATGTCTAAATGTTTAGAGTCCACTATAGGCATTGACTTCAAACACAACTGTGGGTCCTGCCAGGAAAAAATGTCATTTATACCTGGAACCGTACCTTGGTGTGAGTTGTTTTGGGTTGGTCCTGTCATCCCCGTAGCACTTAGCTGGTTTGTTTTTAATTGCTCTAGCAATGCTCGGACTTAAGGATCCTCGGTATCATGTTGTTGTTGTTGGTGGTTTTGAGAATTACTTCCGGTAAACTGGTTCCCTGGATTCGTATTACTTCCTGATGACTGGATTCCGGAATGCGCACTTCCGGCCTGGTTATCAGTTAACTCCGCATCTATCGCCAGTTGGAATTTTCTGTTTTGGAAGTATCTTTGACGAATGTTTTTTCCACTGCGTGCATTAACATTTTTTGTTGGCCTAACGGCAGTTTTAAAGTTCTGACGTCTTCCATTGTTAAAAGCGATAACGACTCAATGGTTGTGAAGCCATTCTCCAAAAGTTCATCCGTCGTGCTTTCGTCGAGTTTCTTGGCTGCCGCCCACGTTCTTACTCGGTCTATATCCTCCATTGTGATGATTTACGCACAAAATAGTTAATAATAATGCAACTGCAGAACTAGCGGTTCAGTTAACATTCATACACTAATAACTTGAATCAAATTCTAGTTGAAAATCTCTTAATCGGCGCGAGGCTGTTTAAATGTCACACATATCAGCATAATAGCATTTATGTTGCAAAAGATGCATCCCATGCAACAAGCGGCACAGTCTAGTTTTAAGGACCACAAAGCCCGTGAAAGATCGTTCTCTGTTTCGGTCAGGTAGTAATCCAATGATGAAATTTCTTCCTTGGACAGACGGAACCACTCTGGAATTCCCAATAAAAGTTTAAATTGTTCCAAAACAGCGGCCATAGTAGGAAATGTTCTAGACTTACATATCAGTTATGAATGCTTAAGATTCCTGTATGTTAAATTAAAATCAAAAATAGTTTCTGCTGAAAACTTTGCTGATTACAGCCACGCCAAATTGAAAGTGAAGTGAGCGCACTTTGTTTCAAACAATTTCTTCGTTAATCATGTGACTGGTCAACATGAGAGCCACCTTCCCATTGGTTTCAGTCAGTCTCTTGACCAAATATGGACTGACGTCCGAGATGCAAACATGCCCCAGCTGTAATCCAACACCACCTTTGTATGTTGTGGAGTTTCCCTTATCAGAGCCCCATAGAATGCATACGTCTGATAGTGATTTTATTTTGATTAATAATATATTTAAATAAATACCCCCTTTCAATAGTTCTTCAAACTTTGTACAATGACACATTTAAGCAAGTTTTGCTTACCTGGGTATACATATATTTTTGAACATTTCTTTTCACTATACCTTCAGCTGTTTGCACAAGTTCCTGTACACATTTAAAGATAATTTAGTCTTGGAAAAGTAAACCTAAATGATAAATCAATCTTGAAAAAGACAAATCAAATAATAATTTACTCCAGTTTTAGACTGATGGTCTAGTTAAGCATATACCTTGTTTCCAACAATGGAAGAATGTCTCCACAAGAAGTTAGTTTGGATGAACCCAGTATTGTCATCTGCTGTAATTCCTTACATCTAAAAAGGCTTTTCTGAATGTTTATTTCTGAAATAAAAGCAATATGATAGGTTAAATAATTTTCAAACATAAAAACTGAAATATATAGTTAAATCTGATGTTTAAATAAGATTGATTGATTGTTGGTTGCTTAACGTCCAGAGGCAAATATTTCATGCATATTCAGGATGATGTTTAAATAAGAATAAAGCATATATTCCGGATCAAATGTAGATGTAACCCATGTGATAAAAGATCTAAGCTAATTTCACATAAAATTGTAACATAAAAGTTTTTTTTATTCAAAAGAAGCAAATAGTGAACAGAGCTCAGATCTCAAAATGTTGAGCTTCTAAAATTAAAAAAAATTATTTTTACAAATGTGTTTTTCAAATAACTAGTGTCATTTATAATGTAAAGAATAAAGTCTTTCTTGTATTTTTGTTGTTGTTAGGTTGCTGGCTCATTGTATACCCGTTCTCCTTTTATTCATATTAACTATTATAGTGCTAATTTATTTCTAATAGGATAACATCGTCCATAAGGAGAAGACAATCTAAGATCAAGAGAATTAAAAAATTGTGTATTTTCCTGTTTGCTATGTCTCATGCATATGTAATATTCAAATTGCATAACATAAATATCTGTGTTCCATTTCAAATATTGAATGCATAATTATTTCAAAGCCAAGCAGTTTGTAGTTTATGTACCTTGTTGAGAACTGCTCTCAGAAGAACTAAGTTTGACATTGAATGAAACTAATTTTATATTTTGTGTTTCACAAGTTCTTGAGAGAGTTGCCTGCTTGTCATATTCGTATTCAATAACAAGATTTATCATCGCCCAAGGAAAGTGTTTATCAATCAGGTTACTGGGTATTATCATGCAGTTACAGTCTTCAAGGCTGAAATATAAGATAAGTCAAAATAACAGTTTCAGAAATTATTTTTTTGTACCATAATGATTCCAATGTCCATAGATGTCATAGTTCATTAGTAAGCATCATGGAAACCTAAAAGTTTATACTTGTGTAAAGCCATTTCATGATACATTGTATCATACATATGAATTCCTAAACAGACAGAAGAGATCTCTGAGTGATGATGACATTTTTCTATCTGGAAATTATTTTTGTGCATTTTGTTTAAATGATAAGTACCAGTAATAACTTTTTTGTGTTGTTGAATTTGTTGATTAATTAACAAAATCTTTTACTCACAAACATAAATAATATCTAGTTAATGAGTGAGGCTGCAGAGTTAGTTTATAATAAAAAAATAACTAATTCAAAATAATCTTTATTACTGTAATGAATTATTGTTCATAATCTAAATTAAACAACCCAGACACTTCTGATAAAAAAATACGAAGTTTGGTAAATGTGTGCACCTTTCAAATATGTAAAATTAAAATTGAGAATGGAAATGGGGAATGTGTCAAAGAGGCAACAACCCGACCATAGAACAGACAACAGCAGAAGGTCACCAACAGGTCTTCAATGCAGCGAGAAATTCCCGCACCCGGAGGTGTCCCTCAGCTGGCCCCTAAACAAATATATATACTAGTTCAGTGATAATGAATGCCATACTAAACTCCAAATTGTACACAAGAAACTAAAATAAAAAATAATACAAGACTAACAAAGGCTAGAGGCTCCTGACTTGGGACAGGCGCAAAAATGCGGCGGGGTTAAACATGTTTATGAGATCTCAACCCTCCCCCTATACCTCTAGCCAATGTAGAAAAGTAAACGCATAACAATACGCACATTAAAATTCAGTTCAAGAGAAGTCCGAGTCTGATGTCAGAAGATGTAAACAAAGAAAATAAACAAAATGACAATAATACATAAATAACAACAGACTACTAGCAGTTAACTGACATGCCAGCTCCAGACTTCAATTAAACTGATTGAAAGATTATGTCTTCATCATATGAATATCAGGCACAATCCATTGTGCATTGCACTGAAATACATTGTAATTTGTAAAATATCAAAACTTATTGAAGGTGTACAGACAAACAATATGGCAGTGTACTTCATACATGTAATTCTGTAAGAATAAATGTTTCTAACTTTATTCCTATTTCTATTTACAGGTCACTAATTCTTCATGATAATGACTCCTTGAAAGACTAAGTTTTACTTTAAATTCTCAATATTAGATAAAGATTTGACCTCAGTTATGAACAGCTTCACAAGAAGTGCAAATATTTTTAACTCAAGTTATCTTACCTTGCTACAATGTTTTCATTCTGTGATTCTTCTTGAATCTTTAACTTAACTAATGAACAGTGACAGATTACTTTCTCAAGCATTTTCAGAAAACTGGGAATCTTTCTTTTCACAACAATCAAAACCTGAAAGCAAACAGTATTTCAGGAAAAAAACTTTTTAGCAAGAACTGTCTCATTACAATATCTCTGCTGTTGCATTATCTTGATACATATTATTAATAAGACAATGAACTTGAAAACTGAGGTGAAGGTCAAATCACCCTGGCAAGATTCATTTGTAATACTAAATCTTATACTTAATATAGTTGTTTTTTTCATTCATAGTTACTAAGGAAAAGATTTAATTCCAAATCTTTCACCTGACCACTCGTCAATGAAGTCTTAATATGAGGAAAAGGTTGTATGACATATTGTCCGTCAGACATACACATAAGTCCAAACTTCAAATCTACATACCAAAATTTGTCATGTATAGTGACAGAAATGAATTACAGACAGATGGTCAGAGGTTAACAAGTATACCCCTTTCTTTGGAGTGGGATATAATTACGGTAATCTTTAGGGAATGGGTAGATGTGTATTAATACTGTAACAAACAGTCTAATACTGCAATTCCAGATTCGTCTATGGCAATTATTACATATTTCATATCCATACCCGTTTACATTCTGCCAATTTTGTAAATGGTTTTTTTCATATAATTTATTTATTTACGTTAAAGTCAAAAATTTTCCATACCTTTTTCTCTGTATTATATCTGAACTGGAAACATTTTTCTACTTCTTTACAGGTTGCGATAATTTTTGGATGATAGATGTTATTTTGTTGAAAATTACAACTCAGCTTGAACAGTTTCTGTCTGATATCTTCTATCCCACCTTTTAGACATAAAAATACAAATATAATATTTTGGAAGATAAAATTACAAAAGATGGTGTGAAGAAAAATGGTGATGCATTTTCCACACCATTCAAATATGACCCCAAATTAAGTGATGTGTGGTATACCTTAATGAGAGTGTATGACCAAACCTGAAGCAAAAACATTGAGTTTGTTACATGTACTAGTAAATCATTTGGGCTATTTTTCAACATCTTTTTTTATCATTAATGAAAGCAGTGAACTATTTTTCAATGCCAGAAGTACATGTACTTAAAAACGTTAATTTAACCAGAAATAAATGGAGAATGTGTCTTTATGGCACCAAAATTCGAATTTGATCTGTGTTTTATGGCAATAATCATTGTGTATAAGTTTCATAACATTTGGTTGAGGCAAACTAAAGTTGAAGAACAGAAACAAAAAATTCCGCAATTTTGCCATTTATAAAGGGTATAACTCTAGATCAGTAAAAGTGACGCTACCCAAATTCGGATTTGACCTGTGTTTTGTGGTAATAAGCATTGTGTACAAGTTTCATAACATTTGGTTGAGGCAAACTAAAGTAAGGGAATAGAAAAACTGTTTTAGGATGTACATACATACAGACGGACAAGGGTCACCCTTCACTGATGCGGGGGCATTAAAAAACAGCTTTTGGTCCAAATATTGCTTTTGAAGGTTTTTAGTTCTTAGAAAAATATAGTTGTTTGAACTAAAAAAAGGAAATATTCATAAGAATAGATGAAATTAATCCCCCATGACAGCAATTTTCATATTGTCAGAACTCTACATACCTGTCAAGTATGACTTGTGCTTATCTTCAGCAGCTTGGAGGTGAGCTATTGCGGACTCTAAACAGTAATGTATTAAAACATCTCTAGCTCCACACAAAGCATGCAAGCAAACAGTTGTCCTGTAGGTCTCTTTCATATATTCTAAAATTATATTTTTAACCATAACTGTTTTGATGGATTTATCATAAGATAAAGCAAGAATGTGTCCATAGTACACGGATGCCCCACTCACACTATCATTTTGTTTGTTTAGTGGACCGTGAAATTAGGGTCAAAACTCTAATTTGGCATTAAAATTAAAAAGTTCATACCATAGGGAACATGTGTACCAAGTTTCAAGTTGATTGGACTTCAACTTCATCAAAATCTACCTTGACCAAAAACTTTAACCTGAAGTGGGACAGACTGACAAACAGACGGACGAACGGACACACAAACCGAAAAACATAATGACCCTAGGAGGGGCATAAAAATATAGTAAATATTTTGTATGTTAAAGTATTGCTATCTTAATTTCAACATTTGCTCTTTCAACAAAGTCTCTGATTAATTTCAAAATTATATTGTTAACCATAACTGTTTTGATGGACTGTAATTATCTTTAGATAAAAAGATATAGTATGAAATTAAAAGGAACTCCAGTTATCAAGATGAATTTCTTCATAAAACTTCAAAGTGCTCTGATTTTTAGCTTACTTTTACTTTTTATGTATTTTCTTTGTATCAAGTGTTTTTGTCAGGAACCTTTCTAATTTCTTGAAAAAGAATTCCTCTGGTTCTCTGACAATGTTGATTAAAATGACTTATAATTAAAAACAAGAAATATACAAAGACCAGTTTGGTGGTTTGAAAATGTTCATCTTTACAGGGTAAAATATGAGTGTGTGCATAATGTCTTGTAGAATGAAGTCTTAACAAATGTTGTAATAAATATCTGACAACACATTTAAAAAAAAACTAAGTATATGAGAACCAGATTATTTTACATATCCTTATGTGATGTGAATTATCCCATCATTTGTTTTTTGTAACCACAATACCAAACCCCAATGTAAGATATCACTGTACACCTTGTAGATGTCTTTATCAATCATTTGTTAAAGATAAAGAATATTTTTCAAATATTATAAAGAAGTATAAATTCTTGATACTTTGTTCAATAAAAATGCAACAATCCTAAACCATATCATATAAATGTCAATGTGTATTTGTTCTGCCTATAAAAAGACCTTCTCCTAGAAACTTTGTTATAAACAATTCCATAGGAACAAACACTGCAATATCTGTTCAAGTGGAAATAATATTACACAATATTTCTTCCATTTGGAACTTATATTAAGAAGGAACTTTTATTTCATGACATCAATACCTGTGTCTTTTGAATCTGTCATTTGTTTCTCCTTTTGCTTCAATAAAAATCTTGTATAATCTGTATTTAAGGATGATGAATCTTGGTTCTGTAAATGATCACCAGCAGTCTTCAAAGATGATAGTAGGTAACAGATCTTTTCATCAATAGCACTTACAATATTTTCAAATTCACCTGAAAAAAATTTCATAAAAAAATTATTTAACTGCTGAGTTATTATAGAAACAAATCCTTAATAGGAAATGATTTCCATTAATGTAACTCACTTTCTGCATTAAAATATCTAGAATTGAAGGGTCAGAGAAGAAAAGCTGAACACTGATCAACCAAGAAAACTATCTAAATGTTTTTTTTTTGGTAAACAGGTCTTTAATTGGTTTACATTAGTCATTTCGGGGCATTTTATAGCTGACGATGCAGTATGGGTTTTGCTCATTGTTGAAGGCCTTGTGGTGAGCTATAGTTGTTAACTTCTACTTCATTTGGTCTCTGGTGGAGAGTTGTCTTATTGGCAGTCATACCCCATCTTATTATTATATTCAATATAATATTCCTGCTAGGTTTAATTCAATTTCAGCAAGTTTGAGAAGAATATAAATGTTTACATACAGCAGGGGCAAAGGAAAAGAATGGTAGATGAATACAGGCAGTGATGGTAAAAGCTCACACGATCCATAAGAGCCAAGTGAGATCAAAATGAACACAATGCATTAGAAAAATTGGGCTCAATCGTTCAAAATAATGCAAGACATATATCAACTTCAATTCAATTGAAACAAAAATAAAATTAACATGATATCAATAAAATAAATATAAAACAAATAAATAAATAAGTAAAAACAATGAAAATACAAACCAGAAAGCAACAATTTGAGATATACCTCCCAGTTGAACAGTTATAATATCAGACCATATCTTGTTGTTATCTACTGGTCTTTTCCTATCCACACAACCACTTTCAGGGTTGGGTTTCACAGCATCTATTAATATAAAACAAATTTTTTCACAGATTATTCTTGAGATTATGTATGATTTTAATTTTAAGTTGTGTTAAAATTCTGCTGGAAAAGTCAGATCAACACTTAATTAGGGATTAACAATGAGCTTAGTGTTCATAATCATGAAAATAGTACCATAACTGAAGATTAACAAAAAAAAAGATTATCAACAATTATAAGGTCATAACTGTCATTGCATGAATATGAGTAAAATCAAGCTCCAAAAATTCTCCCTACAGGTTTCATAACTTCAAATAATACAAATCATACCAAATACTATCAATCTAAATCATACATTTTTTATTGAATGCAAAATCTCATATTTTTCTTTTTTCACTATCTCATATGTGTTCTCTTAATGAAATGAAATATTTGAAATACCTGCTGTCAACCTACTGGTGATTGATTTTTTCTGTTGCTGTGGCTTTGCTCCAATACGTAAAGTAAAGAAATCATCAATTTGACTGAAACCAAAGTCTTCTTCATTTGCAGAGACTACATCTTGGGTTACTGTGATGTATAAAATTTTTCTCTTGAAGATAATTTTTTCAATATTCACTTCTAACAATTAAGTTATAAGCATTTCACAATTTCTGGAATATCATAGCTTTTTTATAATAATTTAGATTGAAAAAAAACAAGATTATTGGTAATTTTTCATATGATAATATTGAAACAATGAGAATGCGTGAGCATACCTCAATTGTAATTCAAAGTATCAGAAAACAAGAAGTAGGTGTCTGACTGTCCTACTCTAACAGATCTGAAATCGGTTCAAACACATTTCAACTCTTCACTATTGAGCTCCTGACCAAATATGAAGTCATTTTGTTTATTAGTATTAAAGAAATGTGTGATGAAAATTTTTAATTCATTAGGCATGCAAAAGTGTGACATCCTGTTAAAATCAACAGCTCTATTCAAGTGAGCTTTACTTAATATTAACTGATTTCAACATGAATAATTTTTGGTTTCAATACCTTGCAAAGTAAAATAGAACTAGTTGCTTGCAAGAAATTTGGTTACAAAAAATGTTTTATCAGGTGAATAAAAACAACACATGTTTACCTTCTTTCACAGTTTCAAAGGAAGAAACCATCATTGGCTGATTTACTATTGATTCTGATTCAACTTCTTCATCATCTAAAATAAACAAGACTTCATTATCTTGAATACAAGTAAACAATAAAATGGAACATATCAGAAAATCCACTTTCTATCACACAATAAAAAACATTGGACTTTGGAATATTACAATTTTTGATAAAATAATCAAGTGTCTAAATAACTATTATCCATAATGTAAAAATGGCATTCCTGTGAATTTGGTGAATCAATTGAATTCCTATTATTTCACATAGTTCTCATATATAATATACATAATTTAAACAAACATCAACAAAAACATTATACCCTCTGCATGTAGATGTAAATTATAATTGCTTTTGGAGGAAAGAAAATATAACAGTAATTATCTCCCCTTCAGACATACCAAAAATAGAAAAAGATTATAACCCATGTTACGAATATAATATTTTATGCAGAAATAACAAAAGCTATTTGTTCAAATATTACACTTTTCAACTTAGACCATTATTCTTGATCATCAGATGTGTTTACCTACTTTTCATATCTGATATGTTGTTGGTATTGGACACTTCAATAACATCATCATTCACACCTAAAATATTTATCATATTAAAATTGAAATCAAGTTGAAATGCAACAATTAAACATACATCTAATTAACATTTTCCCTTATATCAAGGAAGTCAGTTCAACAAATTGTATAATAAATCCTGGTACATTTGTAGCTAAACTAACTCTCAATTACTAAATTACCTAATCTGCTTCTCACACTTGAAATTCCAGTTAGGAAGGCTCTTTGACAATCAAAAAGCATGATCCCTACTTGGACCCAAAATCCTTATTTTTACTAAAAAATTTCATTGAACAATATTGGAAGCCTTAACTTACTTGGAGAAATTTTAAAAGATCTGCAACTGCAAGTTGCTCACAAAACAAAACATATATACCTTTTTTAACCCAAACTTTTCTTTGGAAAATGCTTGTACCAAGTCAGGAATATGGCAGTTATTTTCTACTCGTTTCATTGGCTGATAATGTTTGATTTTGTCAGTTTTTGTGGACTTCCCCCTTATTTTAATTTGCCTTTGAGTTCAGTATTTTTGTAATACGATTTTACAACAATCAAACATTTGTGAATGCTGAATGCTAGGACATGTCCCACTTCTACTTGTTGATAACTATTGGAAGCTGTCTTGAAGCAACATTTATTTAGGTTAAAAATGATGCAATGTGCATTTTCTTAATAAATAAAATAAAACATACATACAATGCATATCAGAGTACTGAAATTTCTCAAATTTAATTTGAAAAACTTCAGAATAAATATTTTCTTTCACTGTTAGATCAATTTTCTCTGTGGTGCTCAAGGTTTTCTCAATGTTGCAAGCACTATTTCCAACTGGATCCCAGCTAAGTGACAGTTCAGTTTCACCAATATGATCCTCCTTCACTAATTTTTGCTGTTGAATGACTGTTTGAAGAGACATGTAGGAAACTATAGGAACTTGGATTTCTGGTTCTATAATAAAAACATAAAGAAAATACAAGAAAGTTTCCCTACAACTTATTGTTTACATATATGAATTTTCGTGTGGATTTTTCTAAATATTATAAAACTGAGACAGAAAAGAGTATTAAAAATTTTTAAAAATGCCATAATTTCTGCTATGAAAATATCCTTCATCTAACTTAGGTTGTTTGTATCAGTCTTATATTTTAGAAATTTTCAGTTTGGAGTCAGTACAATATTTATACTAATTTAAGTGTTATGTCCAAAACAAAAGTTTTAATTTTTAACAAGCCTAGTAAATTTTTGAAGGAATCGCTTTGTTTAGATAATGAGGCTATAGAATGTGTTAACAGATATAAATATTTAGGGATAGTCTTTACTTCTAGTGGTCTTTTTCAGCAGGGGAAAGAAGAGCTATTCAAAAAGTCCATAAAGGCAAAATTTAAATTACAAAAATCCATGTCAGCTTGTAATCCAAGTATTGATACTGCAATTCATTTATATGATCATACAATTAAGCCAATTTTATTATATTGTAGTGAAATTTGGGGTACTTTTAAGATTAACTCTGCTGCTTGTAAGAAAAAAAGTGATTATCTATTTGAATTAATTTACATAAATGATTATTTGGAAAAATCACATTTCAGATATCTAAAGTATATTCTTGGTGTAAATAAAAAAAGCCTCAAATTTGACAGTGTTATCAGAGGTTGCAAGATTTCCTCTTTATTTTTCTGTCATTATATCTATGGTAAAATATTTACACAGGCTTAACAAATTGGACGATGGGTTACTTTATGATGCTTATGTTTGTAATAAAATTTTAGATGCAGGAAACATTAATTGTTGGTATTCATCTATGAGATATGTACTCCAATCACTTGATATACAAAATTTGAATAAAAAGCTCAATAAATTAATTAAATTGGTAAAATGTAAACTTTGTAACAGTTTTAAAACATTTTGGTTGGTCAAAAGATCTGATACCTTATCACAAGGTAATAGTAAATTAGAAAATTATTTCAACCTCAAGACTGACTTTGTAAAGGAGGCTTATTTATCAATTAAAGATTTTAATATTAGAAGAGCTATATGTAAAATGAGAATAAGTGCTCATGATCTTAGAATTGAGAAAGATAGATATAGTAAAAAAAAATACATAGAGAGAACTCAGCTACTATGTCATCACTGCTTATTACATGGATCAAATTATATTGAAGATGAGACCCATTTTACAGTAAGTTGTCCTTTATATAACCAACAGAGAAAATTATTATTGGATAAAGTAAACAGTTTTTGTACTAATTTTAAAGAATAACCCATGGATAAAAAATATTTCTGGCTGTTCACATATGAGCATTTACCAACTCTTATGTGCATGGGAAATTATATTATTCAGTGTTTAGAAATAAGATCCAGGTGGAAACAAAATGTATAAATGATATGTGATTATTATGAGATATGTTGTAATAGTTATATAAGACACATGATGTGTTAGGCTCTGATTTGTTTTTTTCTTTTTTCCAATCATATTGTGCATATTGTTGTTGTGAAATGATGCCCTTTATGGGTTCTTGATTAGATTAATAAAATTCTCATCTTATCTTATGAACCAAATTTTTCTGGAAAAAGACAGGTCTAAAGAGAGTCGTCATACACTATTTATAATGTTCAGAATTTGATTTGGAGATTGATTTAGCTGTGCTGGAAATAAATGTTTTGTGCAATTCTGCCTGAAATTTTTCATTTACACAACAGCAAATACATAATGTACTGATTTTAATGCCTTGAAATATAACCAATAAGATTAAAATTAGCGAGAGTTAAACACAAAAAAAAAATATAAGAAAAATAATTTATCTTCTGTATCAAAATCAGATGACAATTTGTAAGTGGAATTTTAAAATGAACAAAGCAATTAAATCGCCATCAATGTCTGAAAAACACATTTGCAATAATACAGACACAACTTTGTTGTGACTATGTAAAATGAGTGAGTTTCATTATCTATTCCACTGTCTTACTATCAAATAACTCTATAAAAGGGATTCTCTAATTCTATGGAAATTTATCCCTTTCCGAACCCATTGTATAAAAACACTTCAACGTGTGGTTGCTGGTGATCTCAAAAGATCATTGGTCATAACCTTTTTAGCTAACTGGATGAATCAAAATATGCTAACAGGTGTTAATGAAATTGACAACTTCGTGGAATGTGAAAGGCACACGAAGGGGATTTTCGTTTAAACAAAAAAAGAAAATTTATTTTTTAATCATTAGAGAAACAGATTCTTACATAGTTACTGGTGGATTATCGGATTTATCAAATCTCGATAGTTAAATTATAAATTTTAAAGTCCTCGCCAAGGCTCGGACTTTAAAATTGATAATTTAACTATCGAGATTGGATAAATCCGATTATCCACTGGTATCAATGTAAGAATCTATATATAACTAATTGTGATGTCTTAATGTTTTATTATTTCGAATACTGTGGATTCATTTATTTTCTTTTAATACCAATTTTCATATATTTACGAAAATTAAGTATTTTAATGGATACTTGATTTCTTGGTTTTAACAAATTCTGCATATAAGTCTATAGGAAACTTGAATTTGGTTTAACACTGGAATTTTTGGTACCTTATAACCACGAAATTTACCAAAAAATTGTACTCAATGAATAATAATACACCCTAGGTTTGTAGGAAGATTCTCATGGTTTTAAAAGGCTACTTTGATAATCAATATCATTTCAGAAAAAAAACCCAGGAAAAGCTAGAAAAACTTCACTTTCTCTTTTAAAAGAAAGAACACATTTTAATTCAAGTAAAACGAGGAAGTTTTGATATTCTAAGTAAAAGAAATAATATTCTAAAAAGATTAATTACCTGTAATTCTCATAGATAAAATATCACTGAAGTATTTCTCTTTCTGCCATATTCTTTCTTTGATTAAATCAATCTCAGCTGGTTTAAGGAACCTAAAAAATTACAGTAAAACATGGAAATATCAAAGTTAAAGCAAACTAACTTTATGATGAATTAAAAAAATTCTATGACTGCGTGAATATATTACAGTGAAATTGACACAGCATTTACTAAGCTAACGAAAGAAGGTAGGGCAGCATGGTCTAATGAAGTGTAAACCAAGGAAATAATTAAAACAGACCACCAATTCAAAATCCCTATCTATTCAACCAAATTTTGCAATTTTCACAGATTTTTAAATATTTTACCTTAAGTTTAACTTCATAGAAACCAGGTATATCCTGAATTGTACAGGTATCACCTTTCTACATGCCAATTTTCAACCCATGTGTAAAAGTCTTATAACGAACAGCTGCCTTTTCGGAAGCCAAGTACTACTAAAATTAACCCTTGGTTTTCTGAAAATCTTAAATTAGTATACTATGGAGCACATTAATCCTCAATTTTAAATGCAAACTCATAGACAAGTAAATTTTGGCTTAAAATGGTCTAAATATATTTCTCTTTCACCAAAAGTTTCATTTCTGCAAATTTGTTGGTTAGTTTAAGTAAGTAATGACATCAAAAGCACTATTTTTTGTCAGAGTAGGGCTACTTTTACATACGTTCTAAATTGAATTGGGTGAATTGGTGGTCTGACACCTATATCTACAAATTAAGTCAGTCTTAAGGCCTCACTATGACTTTGAGATGAAGAACAGCAATTAAAGCGCTGTTCCTTTGCTTTTTGTGTGTTTGTTTTTTGCTATGCGTGTACCGATTTTGTGTCATGGTGGATACCCTACATTCATTGTTCTTCTATTTAAAAGCTTGTTTTGAAGCTCACAATATTTTTTTTGTATTTGTCTTCCAAAACTTTTGTTGTCAGAAGCATATCAAATGAAGGTTATCAGCACTAACATTCATAAACAGTAGAAAACAATTGAAATATTGAAATACATACCCATTTGTATCACTTTCATGAACCTGAAGCTTAGGTAATGTATGAAGTATTGATTTTATCTGCAAATTGTCATCATCTATGTTACATTTGTTTATGATGAGTGGACTATCCAATAATGCTTTCAGTTCAAAATCTTCCTCTGTATCTCCTAAAAATGAAAATGACTGGTGATATATTTGAATTTTATTTAAAATGACAAACTTGTGAACTTTCAAAACTAGTAACAAATTTGTAACAATTTACATCTTATAAGAATCAAAATATTTGTAATTACTAATTAGGCTATACTTTTCTGTATCATTTTAGGATAGGCAATATAAGACCATTGGCTATATAAACAAGGACTAGGCTACAACAAAAAGACATTAAACTGTACCTTTTCTATAACATGAATATTTTACGAGCCTGGTTGTTTACAAGAAAGAAGAGCCTAAGCTATATCAAATAAAATAAATATAGGCAAAAAAGTATAGCCTAATTAATAATTACAAATATTTTGATTCTTATAAGATGTAAATTGTTACAAACTTTATTCATAATATGAGCTATAATTTATCCTCTTAACACCTGAGTCAAGTCTTGTCAAATACAACAACTCTCTCCAGAGGCTGAAATTGCTGAGTGAAACTATGAAACTACTGAGAAGAAATTTTATGATCATGAGTGAACAATATAATATTAAGCTTCTAATTGGATTCAACCCAGTTTTCAAATGGGCATTGATTCTGTTTGTGAAAATAATTTTGTGATCAATTTTATGGGGTTTTTTTTCAGAAAATAATTAAGAAATTGTAATTTATAGTTTTTTTCTTAAGATACAATGAGATTTTGGACAGGCATGTCACTTTGTGTTTTTTGTATACATTTCTAATCATAAAATAACATTTCAATTATTTTTTTAATGGTAGAAAATAGTGTTTTTAAATATTATGTCTTTTTTTGGTACATTTTCTTTAGTATTATTCCATAACTTTTTCCTATACAACAAGTACTAATAATATTCAGTGATTCAAACTTACCAATCTTATTCATGTTTAAGAAAATATCTTCCTTATTTATTTCACTTTTTTCTTTCTGAAGTTTTTCTCTGCACATATTTATATCTGGGGTTTCAGCTGGTAGAGATATTTTACCAGATTCTGAAATAAACAAGAAACAGTATCATATACATGTAATTCATGGTAGTTTAATATTGACACAAAAAAAAGTATTTAAAATTTACTGTCAACTCCAGAATTTTTGCTTGCATATATCATTGCAACTTTTGAAGAATGGACAAAAATGGGATATCAACTATTGAGATTTCAGTACCGGTAAGTGCTGGATGCAAAAAATGCTATCAAAATTTGAAAGGCAAGATTTTATTTTTGCGATACCTATTCGGTCTCAATTTTCTTAATAGTAAAATCATCTAAAATAATTTTGAATTCATAAACTTTGATATGTACTAATCAAACAAATATTGAAATATTTTTTTTCAATCTAGTCTTTGTAGACCTGAAAGTACTAATACATTACCCAGATAGCAATGTGGAATTTCATTAAGATCTTTCAACAGTGTAGCTTCATCTGATCTTTTCTGCTCTTTTGGTGAAGAAAATGGTGACAAAGTTTCCTCAAGAAGCATCTGAAATAAATTATCTGTTTATATGATTGCTTTTTTAACATTTTGAAATATATCATATGTTATTCAGGTTTCAGACATAATCAACATAAAATATATTGACTGTTTTGTGAACATCAAAATGAAAGGGAATAGCTAAATATTTTATGTATTGACATTATTGACGTAACAAGATGTACTATGAATTCTTGATCACCAAATATACAAAGATCACTGTTGTTGACCAAATTCGAAAATTTTATATGTGAGCTTGTCAATTTACAAATATATGTTTTTCGACAAACAGAAAGTAGAGCATCAAACTATCATATAGCATGGCATAGCCAGAAAAACTTGGTGTCATATATCAAGAAGCTATCACTTATATTTGCTGAGAAAAATATGACAGAAACATGTTACAGACAGACCTTTGAACTGAAGGACAGACAGAGGTAAACCAGTATATCCCCTCCTTTGGAAAGGGGATGGGAAGGAAATGGGATATAACAAGAAGTTACATGCATTGTCCTGCAAAGTATTCCCACTTGTTCTTGGTAAATTTCTATGCTCAGTGCTTTCACCAAAGTGGCTAGCTGTCAGATCTGAAAATTGGTTATAACTTACAACTAAACATTATACAGTTCCAGACCAAATATCAAATCTTTCCTTCATTAAAAAATTTGTAAGGGTTCCGCGGAACCCAGTGTCTCGCCTACTTTTTCTTTTAATCGCAGGCTCAACAAAAATGAGGAAGTAAATCAATAAAAATATTCCTCTTGATACTATCTTTTGGTTGTAAGAAGCTTCTGTCCAAGTTTGGTAAAAATCCAGGATAGTTTATGAATCTAATAAATGTTTAAAAACTTTAACTGCAGACTGAATGTAATGTTAACTGGAAGAAAACAAAATTTCCTTCTAGATACTAGCATTTGATCATAAACAAGCTTTTGTCCAAGTTTGGTACAGATCCAAAATAGTATAAGAAAGTTATTAAAATTTTAAAAACTTTAACCACAGAGTGAATATGTTGTTTCCTGGCAGAAAATCTAAGTCCATTTAAAAGTAAAATACGGAAAAAATGGATTTATTTTTTTACAAAATTTCCTTCTAGATACTAGCTTTTGATCATAAACAAGGTTCTGTCCAAGTTTGGTACAAATCCAAAATAGTTTAAGAAAGTTATTAAAATTTTAAAAACTTTAACCACAGAGCGAATGTGTTGTTTCCTGGCAGAAAATCTAAGTCCATTTAAAAGTAAAATAAGGAAAAAATGGATTTATTTTTTTACAAAATTTACTTCTAGATACTATCTTATGATCATAAACAAGCTTCTGTCCAAGTTTGGTACAAACCCAGGATAGTTTAAGAAAGTTATTAAAATTTTAAAAACTTTAACCACAGAGTGAATGTAATATTTCCCGGCAGAAAAACTAAGTCCATTTATAAGTAAAATACGGAAAAAATGGAATTTTATTTTTATAAAATTTACTTCTGGATATAATTTTATGATCATAAACAAGCTTCTGTCCAAGTTTGGTAGAAATCCAGGATAGTTTAAGAAAGTTATTAAAATTTCAAAAACTTTAACCACAGAGTGAATATTTGTGGACGCCGCCGCCGCCGACGGAATGTAGGATCGCTATGTCTCGCTTTTTCGACTAAAGTCGAAGGCTCGACAAAAACCAAGTAATATGTCAATTTATAAAGTTTAAAAATTAAATAGTATCCATATGCAGAGCTTGCGAAACCCATGTTTAACTGTCAATTTAAATACATTGTACAAAACCATGAATCGTAAACAATAAACATTGCAAAAATTTAATAGCCCCTTTCTAAGGTCCAGACCATGAACAAAACATGAAAACAACCCAATATAAGTTGAAATAGCCTTATTATTATACATGTAGCATATCCATACTCACTTCATCATCTGTAGCTACTGCAACTCTGACAAATCCCTCTTGCAAACAATCAGCAATTTTTGTCTTCGTAGTTAATATAGGTGCACCTAGCCTGATAGAAAAAAATTTCAAATGAATTTTTAGAATTTTAATTTTTTACCTCTTGATTAAAAAGTAATTTATACACTAGAGTTTCTTATGAACTTTTCTAGTAGTCAAGTCTTATTTATGTGTTCACATTTATGTTAAAGGCCAATGTTAATTTAAAGTGTTTAATGAGAGTAAAATGGTTGGTTGATCATCAAAGAAATCAATGCTATTTCAGTTCCTCGAAAATGACCTTTACATTCATATTTGATTTTAACTGGTTATGCAACTTATCAGGAATTATTTCTTTCATATAACAACATTAGTTTGATTCCTAGCAATAAAATATTGAGTCATACTCAATCTAAATTGGTTAAATTGTTACAAGAAAAAAAATTCTGATTGTTGATATTTTCCTCAAGGTCCAATATACCGGTATATGAGCAATACCATATACAAAATTCCTACCTCAAATTGGAAGAATATATTTTTCTATAGCTTTACAATCAATTTCATTTTTATTCAAATCAAAGTTGTCGCTGATGTGTTCCTTAACATCTAGATCATTCATTTATTGAGGTAAACTTTATGTCCAGATACAAATATCACATGCATATTCAGTACAATTTCAGGTGAATTTTGTATGGTCATGAACCAGATTTGTACTAAGCCAAAATGATGAGCTGGATTTTTAACATGCTAGCTCACAAGATAACAGTTTGCAAGAAGACATTTTTCTCACCAGGACACATTTTCTCACTTTGAGGCCAATCACTCTTTGTTCTTACTCCTAAATGCTCAAATGTCCTTTGCAGAGTCCCAGACAATACCAGTTTTAAAGCTTTTGGTTTGATCAGGTTTTGAGTTAAACCCACAATCTCCTTAAATCAAAGTAAGCACACTACAAGACCATAGGGATGTTTATCAGCAAAAATAAGTTACAGAAAAAGTGTAGACATGAGGAAATTCTATGTAACTTTGAAAACAGTTTTAATCAAAATTATAAGAAATCAAGACAAACTTTGTTGTGATACCAGAACTCCAAAAATCATTTATGGGACTAAATTCAAAATAACTTTTCCTGACAAATCACTCTTCTAAACATTTACCTTAAATTGTCTGTTGTTTGAAGATTACATTGATCTTTTCTTGAAAAGGGATCTTTAACCTGATTTTTATTTAATCTACCAGAAAGACATTTCAATGAAGGTAGATTACTCTTAAACAGTGCAAATACATCTTGTGTCAAAGACTCTTCTAATTTCAATGATGAATCTGCAATAATTTTTCAAATGAATATCAAACACAGATTATTTATCAATTTGTTTTTAGTAGTCTATTAAAATGCAAGAATAGTCTATAAAACTTCTAAAAAGCAAATACTTAACTTCATACATTGTTTAAAACTGATTTTTACTTGAAGGTTGCTATATCCACTTATGTGCAGCATAAGTAACTTTAATAATGGTAAAAAGAAATATTTCATGTTTTAATTTCTTAATTTGCATGTGGTAATGTCCAATATCATGGTTGTAAATTTTTTAGCGATATATAGGAAAAAGTTTTGCAAATAGGTATTAATCTTAATTGAACACTTTCAAAAATTTTGTAATTGATATTGTGAACGGACTGATCTGACATTCAAGTAAAAGTAACGTTTTCTGGATACCTTCTTACTTAATGCTAGCGCAGTCACGAAATAACCAAATAAACCCAGGTTCTTTACATAAACAATGAAGACCAGTTCTGCCCTGGACACCTTGTCACACTAGGGGACAAGTGTCTACAACAACCGACATAACGGACAATTCTCTGGGAGGACAAAGCTAATACTTGACCGGGAAATGATTATGACAAGTATAAGCCAGCATTCTAGGAAGGGAAGTCTTAAAGAAATAATACCTAAATTATCATATTTATTTCATACCAAAATACACAATAAATATTCTTATATTATGACAGTAAGTTGTACAACAATACAGAAGTTAAATAAAGGGGGAAAATGTATTACTTTAAGTAGGGCTTTTAAATTGTACCATTTGAACCATTTTAGTCCCAAGTCCTAACGTTTAAACCCTAATTAGTGCCAACACATTTAATAGACGAAGTGGTCCAGAACAGTAATAGTAAACAGCATGGCTGTAATGACAACTGATAATTACCTTCGAGGAAAGTATGAATTCTGGACAATGTATTAAATGTGAATTCAGTATATAATTAATAACAAAATGACTTAACAAATGGTACTTTCTTAAAATAAGATTTGCAATTTAACCAACACAATCTTACCTTTAACTATTAATAACCGGTTTAGAAAAGGAGTACAGTTATTGTGTACATAAACACAGGTGAAAGTTTTCATGTAAACATTAGTAATTATATAAAATGTAAATATGCTTAAACTTAAAAGGGAGCTAATAAATTACTCTTAATTCCAATATTGCCACATTCCTCCCCACTTAAAGATCAAATGTCATCATTTTATCTAAAAAAAAATAATGAAGAAATATGTAAACGTAATGTAACCTGTATATAAAAAAAAAATATCTCAAAAATGTTCAATAAATATGTATACGAAAATTCAAAATATGTATCAAAATATTAAAAAAAATATGTATCAAAATATGGAATATAAACAAATATTGGTCACCTAATGTCAATGTTTCTTCGCTTTTATTATTGTCCTTGTCAGTGTATTCTTCACGAAATTAAACTTCAAATGTTCGTCCCTTGAATTATAGTATTTGTCCTCTAATTTTGTTTTTTTTCCCTTCTCAACATATTGTTTACGGGTTTCTTGAGCCTCTTCCAAAATGAGCTGAATATTTTGTACAATGTAACTGTTGAAAAATGAAATTTCGTATCTGTTCCGGAGCTACAAATTGATAAACAAGCCCCTGATTTTCTCTTTCAAAAAATTTACATAACAGGTTATTCTGAATGGTCAAGGATTCCCATAACCCATAAAGAATTTTTGTTTCTTTTGATTTGTTTTGAATTTCGGACTTTTTGGGTTTTTCATCAGATTGTAACAAATTGTTCAATATAAAACTTATATTTTGGTCATTCTCTTGCATTTCTCTTAATTGCGAATTCGACCAATAACTGAGCCAGTTTGATGTTATGTCAAAACTAAGTTCTTCTGTATTGACATTGACCGGTCTGATAGCTAAATGGGTCGCAAGACAACCTCTGACGCTATCAGTGTTGCCGTCAGTTTCCGTGTCATTGATAACTGATTGAATACTTAAGCAGGAGGCATGGCCATCCTTGACGGTATTCAAGTCATCAATACAATCCGTAGTTTTGACATTTTCAAAATATTCTATATCTGTTTTCATTTCGGTACATTCAGGACAATTGCTTCGTTTACATTTCCGTTTTGGTGTGCGAGATAAACCATCTGCGTTTGTATGCAATGAACCCTTGCGGTGTTGAATTTCCATGTCGTAGGTGTCTATGATAGAAATCCATCTTGCGATCATACCTTCCGGGTTTTTGAAATTTTTGAGCCACTTGAGCGACGCATGATCAGTACGTAAAGTAAATTTTTGGCCATATAAATAATGTCTGAATTGGCACAAAAAAATAATGACCGCGAGCAGTTCACGCTTTGTAGTACAATACTGTTTTTGTGCTCTGTTTAAAGTCCGGCTGGAATACGCAATGACATGTTCCTCACCATTCTGGATTTGCGAAAGAACAGCCCCGACTCCTGTTTGACTAGCATCTGTATCTAGTATGTAAGCGCCATCTTCACTTGGAAATGATAATGTTGGTGCAGTTGTTAAGCATTCTTTTAAAGTCTCAAACGCGATTTTACATTTATCATCCCATATAAATGATTTATTCTTTTGAGTTAGCTGTGTCAGAGGATGAGCGATAGTTGCAAAATCTGGTATGAAACGGCGGTAATAACCCGCAAAGCCTAAAAAACTTCGTAACTCTTTGACATTTGATGGTGTGTGCCAATTCTGAACGGATTGAATCTTTTCTGAATCGCATTTAATGCCTTCTGCAGAGACAATGTGTCCCAAAAATTTGACTTCTGTTTGAAAAAACGAGCATTTACTCGGTTTCAGTTTAAGATTTGCTTCTCTAAAACACTGAAATACGGTTTTCAAATTATCAAAAGCTGTTTCAAAGTCTTTTCCATAAATTATGACGTCATCCAAATAGCAGAGACAACGATGCCATTGTAAACCACCCAAAACCTGGTTCATGAGCCGGCTAAATGTAGCGGGAGAGTTGCATAAACCCATCGGCATTACAAGAAACTGATACAAGCCTTTATGTGTCGAAAAGGCAGTTTTGTATTTGTCTTCTTCAGCAACCTCTACCTGAAAATAACCACTGGCTAAATCAACGCATGAGAACCACTTTCCGCCGCTCAAGGTATCAAGAGTGTCATCAATACGTGGTAAAGGGTAGGCGTCTTTTACAGTTCTTTCATTTAATTTCCTAAAGTCCACACAGAATCGAATAGACCCGTCCCTTTTCTTCACAAGGCACACTGGTGCTGCCCATGAACTACAACTGGGTTCAATCAAATTTTTGTCAATCATTTTTTTCAATTCTTCTTCAAGTACATCCCTCTGTTTCAAAGCTACTCTTCGTGGGGATATCTTTACAGGTTTTGAATCACCTGTATCTATATAGTGTTTTACTCTATCAGTTCGCCCAAGAGAACCATCAGGACCAACGAATATATCTTTATACTCATGGATAAGTGAAGACAGTTTTTGCTTCTCTTCATCTTTTAAGTCTGATGATACTTTATCTAACATAGATTTTAAATGCTCGGGGAATTCATTATCTTTTAAAGTATTAACTTGTTCTGATATGTCATTAGATTTTGAATCTGTTTGTGACTCAGCATTATCCTCATCAAAAACTTGTTCAATTGTCATCAAGTGTGCAATCTGTTCACCTTGTTTAAGTTTAACTGATTTTGAATTCAAATTCATGATAGCTAGGTAAATTGTATTTTCTGTATCAACTAGGCTTTTTGCCACCAAAAGACCTTTACTTTTCACCCATTCTAATGGTTCAATAATGCCAATACCATCTACAAATGAATCTCTTTTAGAAGCTTCAATAATCATTTCACTATTTGCAGGAATTGAAACTTGCCTAGCTATCTGAATTCGTGAACACTGGGAACTACTTTCTTTAAAAAGAGGAATACTCTGACCATTGATACTTAAGCATTGGCTTTTAATTTGAATATCAATTTCATTTTGTTCAAAGAAATTCATTCCTAAGATCCCAGATGACCCTTTTATATCAGCTACAATAACTTCTTGTTTAACTAATAAAGGACCTATTGCTATATTCAAAATACATTTGCCTTTAACACTTAAAACATTGCCATTGGCAGTTGTTAATATACTATCTAGGCTAATCAACTGAGAACTTAGTTTTAATTTCTCAAAAGTATCAAAAGAAATCAAAGAAACTGGTGATCCAGTATCAACAAGAAATTTAACATCAATTTCATCAATTTTGCAAAAGGCAAAAAGACAATTTTGATTCACTAAATTTATTTGGACTCTCTTAATTGGATCTGATATCAAACTTTCAATTTTGGTTTGTGGCCTTTCTAAATTTTTAACAGCTGAAGTATTGGCCTCTAAATCAGCTTTTAATCGTTTCCCTGATTGTTCAATGGACAATAGTACTGAATGTGTCCTATCTCATTACATTTATAGCAGACTCTGTCAGTCGAGCTATTTTGATTCCTATAATACCTTCCTCTGCCCCTATTATTAAACCTAGGAGGCCTATTTTGATAATATCCGTTCCTATTTTCAGATTCTGTATTAACATGTTTAAGTTGACTTAATTTTTCATCAATTAGTTTAGCAACTTGATCAAGAGTTAATAACTCTGTACTTTCCTTTTTATTATCCTTAATTGCTTGAATGGGGACTTCATTGCTAGTTAGCATTGGCTTTCTCATATTATTTTGAGGATTGATAAATGCTTCATATTCAATTGCGTATGAAATTGCAGAATCCAACGTTTTTGCACGTTGGAACTGGACATGCTTTTGTAAATCCAAGTTATTTAATCCTCTAATGAATTTATTTATAAAAACTTTTTCCATCATTTCAGAATCTTGTTTTTCATTTGGAAAAGCCAAGTAACCTAGCCTTCTTAAAGCTTGACCATACTCAGAAACAGTTTCATCTTTAGAATGTCTCCTTGCTTCAAATTCGCAAACATATGCGGCTTCTCTTTCTCTAGGATTAAATCTATTATTTAAACTTTCTTTAATTTTATTATAATTTCCAAGGTCTTGTTTACTTAAAGTACTCAAAATTTTCTGGGCAGGACCTCTTAGACTCATAACAATTTGTTTAGCTCTTTCTAAATCATTCCATTCATTCCATTCTGCAACTTGTTCAAAATGAATCAAATAGTCTTGCCAGTCGATAGTTTTGCCATCAAATGATTGAGGCTCTTTTTCTCTTCTTACTATACGTTTTTCATGTAAGGTAACAGGGTTTGGCAAGTTATCAAGAAAAGATGTGTGCTTAACCCCTTCATGCCTATTTAAATCATAACTGGGGTATTTTTCAGTTGAATACCTATTTAAGGGTTGATAGTCCTCTGAAAATGTATCCTTATCAACATATCTCTTGTTTGGGAGATAATCTGATCCTTGGTTCTTATTTAATCTATCCCTATCATCATACAATTCATAGCTTGGTCTCCTACTAAAATGTGGCTCTTGGTATCTTTTTGGAGTAAATTTTCTATCTACTTTATAATCTGGATGTTTCAATATAGATTTATCCCTTACTGAATCATCATAGGTTTCAGATAAAGTAACAAATGATTTTAATGGAGTACTAAAATTGAAATCTTTTTCATGTCTATACTTAATTTCATCTTTATCTGAAAATCTATCAGAATGCTCAATTTTTGCTTTATCTTGCTGGCTTATACCGCTTGCATAATCCATTGAATATGCCATTTTACAAAATAACAGAAATGTTTAAGGGCAATTTGTATGGTCACGGCACCAAAATGTGAACGGACTGATCTGACATTCAAGTAAAAGTAACGTTTTCTGGATACCTTCTTACTTAATGCTAGCGCAGTCACGAAATAACCAAATAAACCCAGGTTCTTTACATAAACAATGAAGACCAGTTCTGCCCTGGACACCTTGTCACACTAGGGGACAAGTGTCTACAACAACCGACATAACGGACAATTCTCTGGGAGGACAAAGCTAATACTTGACCGGGAAATGATTATGACAAGTATAAGCCAGCATTCTAGGAAGGGAAGTCTTAAAGAAATAATACCTAAATTATCATATTTATTTCATACCAAAATACACAATAAATATTCTTATATTATGACAGTAAGTTGTACAACAATACAGAAGTTAAATAAAGGGGGAAAATGTATTACTTTAAGTAGGGCTTTTAAATTGTACCATTTGAACCATTTTAGTCCCAAGTCCTAACGTTTAAACCCTAATTAGTGCCAACACATTTAATAGACGAAGTGGTCCAGAACAGTAATAGTAAACAGCATGGCTGTAATGACAACTGATAATTACCTTCGAGGAAAGTATGAATTCTGGACAATGTATTAAATGTGAATTCAGTATATAATTAATAACAAAATGACTTAACAAATGGTACTTTCTTAAAATAAGATTTGCAATTTAACCAACACAATCTTACCTTTAACTATTAATAACCGGTTTAGAAAAGGAGTACAGTTATTGTGTACATAAACACAGGTGAAAGTTTTCATGTAAACAATAGTAATTATATAAAATGTAAATATGCTTAAACTTAAAAGGGAGCTAATAAATTACTCTTAATTCCAATATTGCCACAATATGATGGCACTACTTTGAGCACATGTTCTAAGATTCAGCCTTTTTTTCATAGAGCTGCTGAGGGAACAACTTACAGAAATTTGTAATTATGTGGACCACAAAATGTATTATTGCAATTCAAGAATTACTGCCTTACCAGTATCATTCATAATAATATTCATTTAAAATTGAGCTGATGAACTTCATCATTAGAGATAAAGGATACACAAATAAATATCTAAAAGAATTGTAAGTATGATTTTTTCTTGAAATAGCACTGACACTGAAAAGTAGACTGTGAATCTATTATATTTCTAATAAGTTGTACAGTTTGAATTAAAAAAAAAACGAAATGTAATTGGTTCATTCCTCCTATTCCCACTTTTTATAAATCTGGTAAGAAAAGTTAAAATTTCATGTGGGAATAGGGGGAAAACTTGTACAAACAAAGGATTATACTGTATAAACATTGTTTAATCAAATTTTAATTGACAAGTGTTTTTTTTTTTTATAGGTAATAGGTATTTTTTGTATGTGTATGAATTCTGTGTTTTTAATTAAAATAAATATGAAAGAAATGGAAAAAAATATAAGTAAATTATTTTATTTCTTTTATAACACAAATTCAACAGTAGATTCAAGCAAGCATTATACTATGAAACAAACAATACAAGTTAACAGCACTAAAACAAATCACACATTGTAGCACACACATTAGAAATTCACTTGTGTATAATCAAGATATTTGAAATGATTACTTAATAGAGGAGGCATGTTGTCAAAAAAAGTATTGTAATAAATATTAACATTTTTTTCAATGCTACATGTTAGTACAATTTTCTGTCTATCG
Source organism: Mytilus californianus (assembly GCF_021869535.1). Lineage (NCBI taxonomy): Eukaryota > Metazoa > Mollusca > Bivalvia > Mytilida > Mytilidae > Mytilus > Mytilus californianus. Next base: position 6,491,816 of record NW_026262581.1, read on the forward strand.
TTTTGTTATTTATGTTTTTCTTTAGTAACAATCCTATTGTTTGGATTTTAAACTAATAAAATTGTTATTCTTATTCTGTATATAAGTCTATTAAAGTTTATTAATCTATTCAACCAGAAGAAGGTGGGCGGCTGCATCACCAAACTGTACTGTTGTGACTTCCTGGTTGCGGTGTTTAACCTTAAGCTCTTCTAATCTGTTGTTGATTTCTACATACTTTCGTTTTTGGGCCACTCTCTTCCCACCGACTGCATACTGGATCATGGTCAGGGCGTTGAAAGCTTCCTCATGTTTCAGTAGTTTTATTAGTTTAAAGATCTTTGGATATGGGGGCTGGACATGTTTCTTCAGCTTGCTGTGCCATCCCTCTTGATGATGAGTAGTCCTCGGTCCCTGTGTTGTGTAATGGTCCTAAAGGTGACTGTTCTGTTCGACCCAGTATGTTGTTACATAGTCCGTAAAGGGCGTGTAGTTGATATTAGTATCAATCTGATCTATGTCGGATAGGGCATTAAACCACACATCTTCGACTTCAGCAGTAGGCATAGCGTACTAGTTGGTGAATGTTGTTGTCTTCCTTGTATGGAACCTGAATCCCTGTTTCTTGTGCTTTTCTCCAGATGCATTGTGTGTAGTGGAAAAAAAACAGCCTTTTGATGTGATTCCAGGAAATACAGAATATGCTGCATTTCGGATGGCGACTTCATAGTCCAGGAAGATAGTGGTAGGCTGAAGTTGTAGTTGGTGTTGGTGGCATACATCTTTGAGTAAAGTCATGAACCTTGTGTATACTAGTTCGCTCTTGGCTGGAAGTAAAATGTGTACATGTGGATATGTTGCGCCATCAAACATTGCGTGAAATGTGTGATGTTGGAAGAACAGGCTCGGAGAGGAGTAAAATGTACCATCACCATATATGATATCTGCAGCTGCTAAGTGTGTTAGATTCTTTTGAGTACTGAAGATTGACAAACGCCAAACTGTGTTGTCGTCTGTTAGCAGGAATGGGTCACCTTTGGAAGTACATGCCCAAATACCATCTATGTTGATTTCATCAACAGTTTTTGGTAAAACTGGTAGGTTCTTCTTTCGTTTGTTGTACATAGAAATCTTGCAAGATGGGAAAGTTTGTTATAATATTATCTATCATCAATTTATTTGTTCGGATGACAATATTTTAAGTTTACAAATTCAATGATTTTTTTAATCTTACTTCTATCTAACTGACTTATTTTTTATTTTTAAGTAATTCTTTGAAGAAGAAAAAACATATTACAAATAAACTGTGTATTAAATTATTTTTTTTAAAATAATATTATACTTAAACAGTGTAAGAAATATGTTTTCTTTATAAAAAAATACAGGTAAATCTTAGGTAAAATTTTAATTAACCTTGATTGTTATAAAAACAAATTATTTATCAAAACATCTATTGTTATTTGCATGTGGGAATTGAAGGGGTGTCATCCTGGTTTGCCCACTTTTAATTACCTGCATATGTAAACATAGGGGGATTTGTTGTTTTAACAATTATAGTTTATTTCTGAATTATAGTCATATTTTGTACCTTTTATTTTACCTGTAAAATTTTATAAAAGATACTATATTCTGCTATTAAATCAAATGAAAATGTGCAAAAATATTTTATATTTGATTAAGTTTTTAGCAGGAAAATGAATTGAATTTAATTGACAAATAGACAAAAAAATAGACAAAAATGTGTACAAAAATGTTTATTATTTTTACAATTTATCAGCAAATAGTTTTAATTGTTGGTACATTCTGAAAAAAAGTGAAAAGTAAAATAATGAAACTAAAGATTAGAATAAATGTCATTTAAATTTCTTTTTATATTCAACTTATTTTTTTTTTTATATTTTAATAAATACACTGTTCTGAAATTTGTTATAAAAAATATATCCAATTAATTCTCACAAATAGAATATCAATGCAATTGTTCAGTAGCCAAGCTTTACATATGACACAATTTTTGTTTGGTCCAGTCCTAGGAGGCCACCGTTACAGAGTGAAAAACAAAAGAAACAACAGAGTTTACTGGCGATGTACTATTCCAGCCTGCCCTTCAACAGTAAACACTCATGAGGGTCATTTAGTTATTTAGTCAAATTAGGTCCACCACACAACCATCAAGCCAACCAATCTAAGATAGAGGTTTTACAATAGTGCTTTATTTATTTCCTTATGCAATGCATTTATAAACTAGATTCATATATTATATAAATTATGTTTGCAATAAAAGAGAACTTGTATTGGTGTATTTATATCATGAAAATCGTTCAGAAACTAATGAATTATTAAGACACTTTTATAACTGAATGTCATTGTTTTTTCATTAGTTGTACATGTATGTTAAACGAATCGATTGAATTGATATTAAATTATTGAGAGAAAAAATATTTGATTTATTTATTATTTTTCTATACAAATGAAAATGGAATTAAAAAAAAAAATAAAAAATACCTGAATATATAGAAAACACTAATAAACTATATACCTAAGTTGGAACAGACTATACAATTGTTTGCTCATTAAACCTTTTGTCTTTTTTGTTTTCTTTACTAATAGATAATTTGTATAATTAAAAGTGGGCAAACCAGGAGTAAACCATTGAAGGTATAGTGATTTTAAAAAAGTGGGAATAGGAGGAAGACACCATGTAATTGAGCCAGATCTTTGAATGATCTGCATTAGATACTATGATATGATTTATCAATACATTCTAACTTGTATACAGACCATCATGCAAGTTGTCCTTCTGGTGTACTTCAATCAAAGGATTGGTACTTTTGCTTGTCTGGTCATGTTTGCTGGAACCCTCTGCATCAAGCTTTGGAAACAATATATTATTTTGATTTGAATTGATATCATAGTCATCAGAATCTAAGCTTGGAACAAAATCTTCCAAATTAAAATATCCCAGATCTTCATCCTCAGTATCACTGTAAAGAGTAAAAAATTCACTTTTATAAGGTGGAAGACTGAGATCTTAATTATATACTCATAGTTTATATAAACAGATAAATAGCTCAGTATCATGTTTGCATTAATGAATGCCATTTTGTAGTTTTGAGGAAACTTTTCTGGTTTTGCATGTAACAATTTTTTTATATTATTACATGTACCAAGAATAAAACAATGAAAACATAACACTGTTGTTTTTTCTCTCTTCATAGTATCTTGTTTATCTTTGTTTATGTACCATACAGAAGCTAACTAGCCAAACTACTCATGTTTAAACAATTGCAATACCATATATTCTTTAAACAGTTACTGAAATGATTGCATAACCTTATAACTAGTACAAAGGGTAATGATAATCAATCAGAACATGTATATAAGTTCTTTTTTTCAGCAAATGTAATTATATCGATGCTAACAAATAAATTCAATACTAGCAACACACATTAATTTTCCTTTCTTATTTGTTAATGAAACTAATACTTTAAATACTTGTTTCAGGCATCCTTTAAAGATTTCTAATCTTTTGCTTTTTCTTGAAAGGCCTTCAGGAATCCAAACAGATTTTTATTTGATCATCTTACTTTTATCTATTTTATGTCTCCTCTATAATTTCAACATATACTTGTATTTCATAGTTTTTGTTTGAGGCTTATATGATATGAGACCTTAGCTCTATGATGAAGACCATACCATTAAGTTGACAAAAAGCTGGTATGATTTCACTATGTTACTTCATAGAATATGAAGAATATCAGGATATGAATTTTTCAAGATTCAATGAATGGTGGTATATTGATTTCATGGTTTATAGATCACCTAACACCCAATAAGCAAGGGCAGTGGATCATATTTCATTACTTTGGACATGGTGGGGTGGAGGTATTGCATTTTGTGTAATGCAAATAGCATTATAGGGAATTGTAAGAAACAAAATGAACAACTATGAGATGTATTACTGCTTTTCAGTTTATGGCTAATAAGTAGGATGAGGGTTAAAGGCATAGTCTTCCATTCCTTTTATAGTGGGAGTGTAAGTATTATACCATTTCCCATCACCATGTTGCCCTGTATATATATGCTTATAATTGTTGTGAAACTCTTATACCTATCAAACTTTTCAACAGCTTTTCCAATATTTATCTCAGGTACTGCAGCCTCAAAACAAGTACTTTTGCATCTTTCTTCACTAAGGAATTTTCTGTCATAAGAAGCTGAAATATAAAATCAAGTTCATGTATTAAAATATAATCATATATATGGACTTTACAAGAAAACTGTTCTACTATATAGTATACTGTTGCCTTGAACATAGTCAAGATTTGAATATTTTTATATTATGGACTTACTATTAATATGGAAACCATTTTGCTATGATGTTGTCTACTATCAAGTGTAGTAAGATTATTAGAAGGAAAAACCAAAATCTCAGTATGACTAAGGGGAGAGTTCCATGTTGAATTCAGGAATAATACATCACCAAGCAAACAATTCGTGATGCATACATAATTTCATTGAATTGTTACACTTTATTCAAAGGATTATTCATTTTTAATTGTACATCTAAATGTTGATGTTGTTTTCAACCAAATGTCATCTCATAAGATGAAGAAATTTTTTTCAATAAATTGTTCTGCAAGAAAATAATAACGAAATTTTGATAGACTGACTGAAATAGATGAGTTTAAAACTGATAATTCATAACCCACTCATATGAATGAAAGCAATTTTTTTTTTATGCTTTCCATCCTGAAATGAAATTCTTGATCATTTTATGTGGACTTCTGTCTCTCAATTTTCATAATTTCCCCAAATATGTAAGGCAGTTTTGCAGATTTTTAAACTGATAATTCCTAACCCACTCATATGGATGAAAGCAAACTTTTTTATGATTTCCATCTTGAAATGAAATTCTTTATCAATTTATGTGGACTTCTGTCTCTCAATTTTCATAATTTACCAAAAATATGTAAGGCAGTTTTGCAGAACATACTTACTTTTGCCTCCTTTCAAGCAAAATTTTGAAAACAGCCATACTAGGTTAGAAACAGCATGAATCCATTTTGAGACATGTACCAGGGTTTTCCTTTGGAAAATCAAGGCAGAAATCATTCCAATCAACAAGTTTTACATTACCTTTCATTAATGCATGTATTGCAATCTTATTTCCCCATTTGGTCACTGGAACATAAACTACAAATTTACACTTTCCCTTGAACAGAGTTTCTAGCCCCAATTGGAAAGAAATGGGAATCCTTGAGTAGAGGTCTTAATTCGCTAGAGTTATCTCCCATCAATGCCCTTTCATAGCCAAACGATTGGCCATGTTTGTGCAACAAATTTGACTTTTTATATAAAATTGACTTAAAATTATTTTTTCTGAAAAACATTTTCAATAGGATGATCAATCTTTTTAGCTTTGAAAAGGGAAGAATATATTTTTTTTTTAAATCATGAGCCTCATTTCTTCTCTTTCTCATCTGATGATGTATTGACTGCTTTCCTCTAAAGTACGCTATCAGTTGATTTTTCAATTTTGTTTGCTATAGAGGAAAAATGCAAATAACACAAGTATATGTTATTCCTAACACAAATACACATAAAAAGTTGTTTAATACATAACATAAAATTACCCCTTTTCCATGGGTTTCTATATCTTTCATCTTCAAAACTGCCTTTATGAGTGTATAGATCTATAACTTCTAGATGTTCTGGTACAGCTATAAGAGCCTTATTGAGAAATTCTTTTTTACTATTTACAGCCTATTGAAATACATATGAAAGCCATTGGTTTTCTTTTGATAAATATAAATGTAACTGTTTGAGCGGTAAACATACACAGAATAAATGTCAAATCTATAACATAGTTTAGTTAAAATGTGAAGTGATTTATAATTTAAGTTCACCTACTTAACTGATGCTATTGATTAAATGAAAAAATAATGTTCATATATATATAAGCAGTGGTTGGATTTCCTAAATATAAACAGCACCTCAAGTAATTCAGTGGATGAAAACTTATTCAAATAATATTAATTACTAACAAAGTCAACGAAGAATCACATAAAATTACCTGAATAATAATCTCATTTGAAAAAAAATTGTTAAGAGTTTTATTTTATCCTATATTTCATATTTTCAGAAATAAAATAAACTTTAATGTTCACTATGTATTCTTCAACTGAAGTCTGTACGATATAGAAAGCAGGTTGGCTATTTTGCCTGGATGCCGATCTATATGTGTAAGTCCAAAGCAAGAAACTGATTCCATTCACACCAGTTGATGTAATTTTTTTCATTCGTTAGTTTTTGCTTTTGAGATACTTACATAAAGCTATTGGTTGGATATTTTAATTTTTCATATTTTGTTAACCAGAGGCCTATTACAACTCTTAGTTTCCAGTATAGATCATTTTGAAGGACTGTATTGTGACCTGAAGATAGTCACCTTCTCCTTCTTTGGTCTTACTTGATATTTATCTCATTGGAAATCATACCCCATCTCAAAATTTTTACATAGGGTTACAAATATAAAGTTCTCTATGCATTATCAATGAATTAATGTGTAACTAGATAGAATAATGATTGGATAAAGTGTACAAAAATGTTAATGGGGTATTCAAATTGTTACTGAATGATTTTGGTTTGGAAAAAAGAAATGACAAATAAATGCATAACAAAACGTTATAATGGTCAATTATGCAGTGTATTAACAAGTACAGTGGTCTACAAGACAAAATATTGATATTAACCATGTGCCAAGTGTGATTTGAGTTTTAAAAAAATAATAATTCATCAGATATATTAAACCTCTATTGTTCCTACAACTAAGGTATTACTGAGATAAACATAGTCTTGTCTTGTCTAAGCATAATATTAATTTTGATGAATACTGGAGGCAAGACTATACCTAATAGAATGTAAACCAAGAGATGGATCTAGACAGACACTTTTAAATTATGTAGGCAAATCAATTTACCAATTTAAAATAATCCAAACCAAGATATTTAACCATGACTTTTCTTCATCTCTTTCTCTCTAAAAAAAAGAGTGTTAATTAAATGATTAGATGTAAAACATAAATAGTTTAAATCAATATAACATTTGCATACCCAATACATATGTAAGAAATATTTTTCCAACATAATTGCATGTTTAATAAATATGATCCAGGCAAAATTGACCAAAAATACTCACCCACATTTTCATGTGCCTGTCCAAAAACTGCATGGAACCTTATCAGTGGTTGTCTTCGGTTATTATCATGGAAGTATTATATTGTCAATATAATACTTCCATGGTTATATACATATATATATATATATACATCTTAATTTTTTTTTTGGTCCTTAACTGAGTTTCAGGCTTATCAGATGAAGGATATTTCTAACTCTTTAATCAACAACTTTTCTTGACTCAAAGTAATATACAACTTTATTTTAAATGTTGTAAAGACAGCTGTATATTGTTAAAGGAATACATTAGCATTTAGATATCTTACAATTTTTGAGTTTTATTGCTGGATAGAAGTTCATCTGTCTGATGGAGATCTGATAAGTAAAGAATTGCTAAAAAGTTAAAATACTTGCAAGTCAGGAACATTTTAGAATATATTAATAACTTACAATCAATTTAAGTTGTAAGATTTTTTAGAAACGAGCAGCAGAGCGTGACTTGAAAGACTTAATTAAGCAATTATTATTTTTTAAATGCATTGTGTTTTAAACACTTCTTTTAATGATGGTAAATGGAGAAGAAAGTATTATGCTCTCATTGCTCAACCATCTATACCCTAGTAGCTGCGGAACCATAGCTCTTATGGTCCTTATATTTTTTACGAAACCTGGGTTTTTAACCATTTTACCATATGAACAATCTCCACACTAATCAGAAAACATAATAAGTACCATTTGAGTTACAGTTCCACAGCTACATCAATAGTAGATAATTGAATATCCACAATGCTTCATATATCGTGACCCTAAGGGATGCTGAAATGTTTAGTGCTACATGCAGTGGTGGACCCAAGGGGGGGGGGGTGTTCTGGGGTTGAAAACCCTTTTTGTTTGACAACTAACTATTTTGTATGGGGACATAAGGTTTGAACCCCCTCTTTTTAATTGACTTGCATATGTTGGAACCCCACCCCCCCCCCCCCCCCCCCCCCCCCCCCCCCTTTTACTAGTTACACTGACGGGATGTGCTTAATTACGTGGATATATATGAAATTATTCTAATGTACAATATTACTTGAAAACAGGGTTTCTTCCTTTTCTATTAAATTTATAAGTTTTAAGTTTACCAAATTTGGCAAAAGAAGTTGATCCCCTATCCATAAATTTTGTTTGAAAAAAAACCCCCTTTTCAAAATAACTAGAAAATCTTACCCTCTCCCCTCTTTATTAGGTAAAAAAGGATAAGTCTCTAATATTAGGGAGGTTTACTTTTAGTCAGTTCTTCTGTAATAAAAAAAAGTTCTTGTAGTGGGATCTTCAATCTTTGTGGGATAAGTCGTCTGCCAAGTTTATTGGTCATTGGTTATCTCAAAACCTATAACTGTGGGACCAAGTACGGGAAAAATATCCGAAATGACATAAGCATGTCAAAAACTACAGGAATAACAAGACGAATATTGAATTTCGTGAGACAGTCTTGGAGAAAAAATCCAACATTGGAAACTTGTTCGAAAGGAGAAGATCATCTTGGAAACAAATACTTCGAATTGCCCGCAGGTCTAAATTTTTGTTATCTCATAAGATGAAATATGCATGACCTCTAGACCGGTTGACAGTGTCACTGTCAGTAAGATAGTTTTGAGTACTGACAATCACACAGCATTCCAACAGTAAATTTTGCATTTTTTAAAGAGTGAAAAAACCACACTACTATATAACAAAATGAAATGAACTGATAAAAGACTTGTATTGTAATCAAATATATACAAGAACCTTACTCTGTTACTGTCAATATAGTGTTACAGATGCAGGGGACAGAACTGAGTTTCTAATTTGGTTCATATGACAGCTGAATCAAATAAACAACTCTGACCTCCAGATCACAAATTAGAGCAGTTAAAAGAAGGAAAGCTTTTGAGAATTTTTCTTTCTTGAGGTTTATGACTCCATCTGTCATGTCTGTTGGCCTGTTTATCACGAAATTTCAAAGGTGCAATGATATCAAAGCAGCAAAAATACTGAATTAAAGATATGTGCCATTGTGTACTTATATCAAAGGGAAAACCTTGTACACAGCAATAAATTTATTTTGTCAATGCATTTAGTAGAACATGAGGATTTTTGCAGAAAACCCACAGGCTTTATTTCAGATATTTTTGTTATAACATTTTAAAAATAGAGTTCTCACTTGTTTGTCCATGTTGTGCTAGCGTTTATTGTTTACAAAAGTCATAAACAACCTTTAAAACCAAAAAACCTCCTAGAAGGTGCACTTGAATTGGTCCGTATTAGTTTATGTTTAAACAATATCTAGGGAAATCATTGCTCTGTTGCTAGCAATTGCACACAGTAATCCCCGTTCTTTTAAGTTTTTAATTGTCAAATATAAGAGTACAAGGGGAAAGGCTGTGGATTTTCTATAAAATTTCCATATGTTTAGCATTGAAACAACAAAAGGATGCATTATCCTAAATAGTGCTGGTCAAAGGCTTGGTTAATTATTGATCCTTCAAAACAACACTGTGTGATGCATTTTCAGACATGATATATTGGTCTTATTAATCTTTAAAGAACTTTCTCATGTTAGTAATACAGTAATGTAAACATGAAAAAGATAACCAGACCAAACTTTTAGCTTTCATTTATTAACACCTTTGTATATATATATATTCTCAAAAGAAAAAAATCAATGAAGATCCAATAAAGTACATCTCTTATTCATTTTGGTTAATTTTTAAGTTGTCCAGTACTACTTATATATAGCATTACAGAATTGTTGTTTGAAAGACATTTGGAACTGAATAATTCCAAATATTTAACTTACCCTGAAAAACTCAATGGATTCTAATTGATAAATACTATGTACATGAAAGGAATATTTAAGGATTTAGGGAAGCAATCATTGTCTTTCTTAATTAAAGCAATAATGTCTCCCGTAAAGTTGTGAGGTGGTTATCAATTACACTAAACTATTAGAAAACTCTATCTGAAGTTCTAAACTTGATGTAAAATGTTCCTTCATATATGACATAGTGGAAAAAAAGGAAAATGGTTGCAGTTGTAATCGTATAACTTCAAGATGCATTATCATATCTCCTTTTATTTGTATGATAGACAGATATCCAGGAGAAAGAGAAATAATCATGTCATCTTGCTGGATGAATAGTCAAAATGCATATGTATTTTGAGTCTGAGTTTTTATTTTACTTTTTTCTTTGCAGACAGAGAAAAGTTAGGAAGAGGAAGAAGATGGGTGGAGGCAAAAGAGAAAGTTGGAGCAGATGATACCCTTTCTGATATCCCTACAGAATGGACCTGTAATATATGAAGTATTTAAGAAAAGAAGATGTCAATCATCAGTGACTTTTGCAATTTTTAAGCAACTGTATCATACGACGGGGGCATTAAGTGTTTAAGTGTTACCCTTGACCGTCAGTCCTTCCATCTTTCTGTCTTTCTGTCCTTCCGTCTTTCTGTCTGTCCGTCCCATTTTCATTTGTTTAAAGCTTGAGTGGGGGCATTCCTGTCTTCAGACACATTCTTTTATTTTTATCTAAATTATGTTCCATGACTACAAATTTTCTAAAATGTTGTAAACACATAAATTTCATACTAAGTCAATCTTTATCTACTGTTAATTATTGCAAGTTTTTATTAATATGAATAATGTGACGGGGTTAGTATCGGATTCGGATACATATAACTGTATGCAGATTTTCCTGAAATCGCAATAATCTCACTTTTTTGTCCTTTTTTAAAAAATGGCAATAATTTTTGAATTAACAATATTTCTACATTATATGTATTGTTACAATAAGGGCTGTACCAGAAATAAATATATGAGGGGGTTCGAAGAAAAAAAGTAATTTTACTGTTATCTTTGCTGTTTTTTTTTTTAAAATTATTGTGGTTTTATTGAAACAAATCAAGGAGACTTCATTACTGAGTGGGTTTTACATGGTACATTGTAATACTGTATAATATGTGAATATATGACTATGAATCCTATTTGCTATAAGTAATAGTGGCTAGGTTATATTCCCATTCCTTTTGTCATGTTGTAATCAATTTATTTGATATTGTATGGATTATACATGTATGTATAAAATAGGTTAAAAATCATCTGAAATGGACTGTGTTCAAAAATCTATTTGTTATTAAAGAGTATATACATTTGTACTAGAAAAAATCCAAGATAGTTCTTTTTTTATTTGTAGCATGGCTACGGTTTACACGAAAAGAGCCACCAACACAAGAGGTAATTATATCAAGATCTCATGTTTTTTTTTGTGCTACCTTTCGAGACCACTTTTGAGTAATGTCCTTCACCAAAAAGTTCATCAATTATGCATGCCTTTATGACGTCATTTACCAGTTAGAGGGGCCTGCCTGTATTCCTGCACTATTAAAGTTCATCAAGCATCTTCGTGATCTTCATTATACAGGATAAACTAGAAATAATGTTTGTTCCGCAGATACTTAATCACAATTCCCTAATGACAGGAGTGCTGATTATCAATTATAAGAATTTAATTTGTGGAATAATTCATGCAATATAGCATCATATTTTTCAACCGCTCGCTGAACATGGGAAGAAAGTGACATTGCCCCTAAACACATGAATGATGTTCACTAAAATCAAGGTTTTTGACAGCAATGCAACGAACTCAAATGTAGTCTATTGAAAATATATTTACACAGATCAAAAGTGTCAATACAAAAGTACATATGACTTAATAGAAGTTACTAGAAACATGAATGTATATACATTTTTTTTTAAATAAGGCCTAGTGATTTCTAGACTGTCACTTCTAGATTGATAATAATGTAAAATTATAAGAAAGTCATTCAATTAATAATATTATTATACAGATCTAAATTTAACTAAATCTTGACTTATTGGCATAGTGACAGCCTCATGAAGCTGATGCTTAAAAGATCAGTATGTAGGAATTAAAAAAGTAACAATATGTCTCTTCATGACATCATCAGAACAATTCCAATTGATTGCTGATGACTTTCTTCAAAACAATGGTCATATTTTATTTAGATTAAATTTTATCTTGATATTTTGAAGTTTTTAATTGTTAATGTATTTTTGTTTTTTTGTTATTGTTGTTGTGTAAAGAGATTTATTTGACTTAATTTTGTATTGATTGTTTATTCTTATGACAATCTTCGGTCTCAAATTTTCTTTGTGATACCATGAAAGTTTTGCACTTTTTAAGATCTATGGATGCATTCTAAATGAGTATAATTGGAAAGGATATCTTACTTTACATATTATTTAGATATCCCACATTCCGTCACAACATGAAAAAACTTTATTTTTGCATTGAACATTCAGATTAACTTGCATAGAGTAAAGATTAACTTTTCCCTTTTTTATTGATTAATAGGAAATTGATAGAAATTATGTACTGATGATGAGAACTCAACACAGAGCCAAAGAAATTGAAATGAAGGATAGATTGAAAAAGGTAATCAAATAGTTGATTCTACTGCTTTTTATACGACCGCAAAAAAGGTTATATATTGGTATGATGTTAGTGTCGTCGTCGTTGTCCTCCGGCGTCGTCGTCCGAAGACACATTGATTTTTCGCACTCTAACTTTAGTTATACCATAAGGTTCAATACCACAAAAGGAAGGTTGTGATTGATTTTGGGGGTTATGGTACCAACAGTTAAGGAATTAGGGGCCAAAAAGGGGCCAAAAACAAGCATTTTTGTAACTTCCAGACATAACTTGTGTGTTATTGTATGGATCTCTTTGATATTGTACCATAATGTTCCATATCACAAAGGAAATGCTGGGATTGATTTTGGGGGTAATTGCCTCAAAAATTTTAGGAATTAGGGGCCAAAAAAGGGGCAAAAAACAAGCATTTTTCTAGTTTCATGACAATAACTTGTGTGTAAGTGTATGGATCTTTCTGAAATTGTACTACAAGGTTCCATATCACAAAGGGAAAGCTGGGTTTGAGTTTGGGGGTAATTGCCCAAAACGTTTAGGAATAAGGGGCCAAAAATAAGCATTTTTTCTAGTTTCCAGACAATAACTTGTGTTCAAGTGTATGGATCTCTCTGAAATTGTACTGCAAGGTACCATACCACAAAGGGAAGGCTGGGATTGATTTTGGGGGTAAATGCCTCAAAATTTAAGGAATTAGGGGCCAAAAAGGGGCAAAAAACAAGCATTTTTCTAGTTTTAGGACAATAACTTGTGTGTAAGTGTATGGATCTCTCTGAAATTGTACTGCAAGGTACCATACCACAAAGGGAAGGCTGGGATTGAGTTTGGGGGTGATGAATCATTTTTCCTTTTTTTCTCCTTTTTTTTCTTTAAAATTTTCCATTTTAAATTGGTTATTTCTGATTTATATATAAAAGCAAATAATAATGATATGGTTTGAATAGGTAAATTAAAAACTTATAAGTCCTTAGACCAGATTCATTCTGTGTCAGAAACCTATGCTGTGTCAAATATTTAATCACAATCCAAATTCAGTGTGTATCAAGCTTGAATGTTGTGTCCATACTTGCCCCAACTGTTCAGGGTTCGACCTCTGCGGTCGTATCAAGCTGAGCCCAGCGGAGCATTTTATTTTTTTTAGATTCCTGTAAGAGTAAGTACTAAGTAAGAGGAAATTTAAACTTCCATCAACTTCAGCTTAACAGTTGAAAACATAAACAATGTCAAATGTCTCTTTTGGTTGTTTTTTTAAGTTGCTAAGTCATTATCTTATAATTATTATAACCTTACATCTAATTTTACTCTGAAATACTGTATAAAGTGCAATGAATGGATTATAGGATCTTCATAATGCATATTTATTACATTTTTTTCAGGAATCTGAAAATCCAGAAGGGGATGGTGTAACAAAGTCAATACACGGAAAATCAAGTAAGACACTTTGGGGATTTGGCAAAATCTGATGAACTTTCTACCATATAAATATATGTAATGGTGAAACTGTTTGATTTTGGCTTATAGATCAGAGACAGGGACATCAAACATTTTTAAACCTGACATCCTAGTGATGACTAGCTTAAAAAAGTACCCTATTTTTTTTTGCCATCATCCAAGATAAAGATTTCAACAAAATAGCTGAATCCTTTCATTTTTGTCTCGTCTTGACGGAGTCAAAATGCGAGACAAAGGTATGCTGTTTCTGGTGTCGGCGTCATCAACAATGTATTAGTTTGTGATTAGGTCTAGTTTATGGTGAACCACTAGTGGTAGGTCAATGATATTTGGTATGCAGTTGTATTAGCATTGGCACATCTCATTACCATAGAAATTATTGGGCCCCGCCCCCTCAGTCATGGTCTATTGACTTTTAAACTTTGCTTAGTTTACATGTATTAGTTTGTGATTAGGTCAGTTTATGGGGAACCACTAGTGGTAGGTCAATGATATTTTGTATGCAGTTGTATAAGCATTGGCATATCTCATTTCCATGGAGATTATTTGGCCCCGCCCCCTCAGTCATGGTCTATTGACTTTGAAACTTTTGCTTGGTTTACATGTATTAGTTTGTGATTAGGTCAGTTTAAGATGAACCACTAATGTTAAGTCAATGATATTTGGTATGCAAATGTATTGGCATTTGCAAGTTTCATTTCCATGGAGATTATATAACCCCTTACCCTCATTATGGTTCATTAACTTTGAAACTTTTACATAGTTTACAAGTTAATGTTTGTGTTAAAGGGAACGACTGATGAGATTTCAGTGGTATTTGGTATACAGTTGTATTAGTTTTGGCACATCTCATTTCCATGGAGATTGTTTAGCCCTGTATCTTCAGTCATGGTTCATTGACTTTGAATATTTGCATAACTTACATATTAATAAAGTATTGCTATTTTAATTTCAACATTTGCATTATCAAAATAACAAATAGGCGAGACATATCTCTGTGTTAACAGTTTATATTCAAATTGGTCAAGCACTTCCATCTGATAATTCATGAAAGAATACAAATCTAGATCTGTAAACAAAACATTAAAATATTTGAATCTTATTAGTTTACCTTAATTATCACAAAAACAACACTCTTTATAAATTCTCTGAAAAACTCCAAAGATTTCTTCCAAATAAAATGATTGATGGATTCTTCCATCTTAAATCTTATTCAATGCATATACAATATTTTTTACCATACCACATTGGCACAAATGATTGGAACTGGGTCAAATAATCTCAAAACAATAAAGGGAATGGACAGATTGAGCCTACTGCTATAACTTCTTATCTATGCTATATCTTGTGGTCTAAAAATTTCAGAAATTGGTTGTGTCGAAAAATCTGAGTCGAGGTAATTTCTAGGTCCGGTAATATTCCCATTGGATAAATGCGTTTTAGCGTCTGATGAGTCGAACTTGGTTGATTCGAATTCTTGGTTCAAGTCAGTAAAGTTTATAGTCCCATTGATGTTAAATTAATGTAAATTGAATCCAATGTGTCAAAGTTTAATTGAAAGATATTTTCGAAAAAACTAAAAATTCAAATCGGATATTTTTTCTTATGTAACCTAATTATTTTCATAAGTGATTAAAGCTGTGTAAACATATTTGTTCTGTATAATAGTTAAAATGATGGTATGTGGCCCATATAGTGTCAGTGTGTAACAAGATTTGATATAGTCAGAGCCAATGGAATAACAAGATTTTTGTCTGATGCAAAAGTAAATTTTATATAACTAGAGTAAAGAGCATTCTGTTTATCAGTTTTAAAATAAAAGCTTAAAAAGAGTAGGCAATACATAGAGGTGTGATTTGAACAAAAATGAAATAAAACCAATACATCTATTCTGCATATCAAAATTTAAAAATTTCAACCTTTCTTCTTCCAGATAAGTTTCCTGTTTATGAAGAATATGATACACAGCCAGGGCGTATGAAGAGATGACGAAGAACAATTATTACGATTAGACTTAATACATACTCTTGTTTTGATTATGATGTACATATAATTAAGAATTAAACTGTTTATAATTGTTGTCCATGCTTCATATATCATTCTTATTATCAAATATTTACCTGCCATAGAATCTTAAACAATCATTATACATGGATTTTTTTAATAAGAATATGTTTTTAACCTTCATACTTTCCAGAACATGGTACATAATTTTGCATACAAATGAATATGAACCCTCAATTTTGTTCACAATTGTAAAAATTTCATGATTTTCCGAATGGAGAAAACTTGAGGTATTTTTAGCAGCATTATCGATGAAAGGTACATCTACGATGTAATAGGGGCCTCTGTGGCCGAGTAGTCTAAGTAGTTGAACTACTGTATCATTAGCCAGTCAACACTAAGGTTGTGAGTTTGAATCCCACACTTGGCAGGTGCACTCGACTCCAATCTTAATTGACTAGGATTGTCAGTTTTCCTACCAAAGGTTGGTGGTTCTCTCCAAGCACTCCGGCTTCCTCCACCAATATAAACTGACCGCCACAAAATAGCAAATTCATGTCACCACTCTCATCAAGGATGAAAATTTTCACACAGAGTATAAGTAATTCATGATGAGACCTTGTCAATCTTGTTTATACATGACCTTGACCTCATTTTCATGATCCAAAGGTCAGTTTATAGGTTTAAGTCTTTTCCTTCTCTGAAACTATATTTATATATAGATAATGGGTATATATAAATATAGTTCATTTATATTTGGTATGTAGAGGTGTTGTACAGGGCATATGACATATAGGTGGGAGGGGGTTATGAGCTTATAAGCGGTCTTAGTAGTTCATCTACAGTGATCAGTAGCCTGTAACTCTTGTGAGGTTGTGAGTTCGAACCACTTGTGTGGGAAGGTGAATTTGACTCAGATCTTCATTAATAAGGATTGCCAGTTTTCCTGTAGAAGGTTGGTGATTCTTTCCAGGTATAGTCCATTTGACTTCTATAAATCTTCAGAAAATAATTCTTAAAAATTCATTTTTACAAATAAATATTTTTTTTCTTGATGTATGTTAATGTATGATATATACGAACTCTGACTATGAATATCATAAATTTGGGCCAATAATCAAAAAAGTTACCCATTAGGTCTCTATGTTACTCCTATTTTTAGCTCACCTGGCCCCAAGGGCCAAGTGAGCTTTTCTCATCACTTGGCGTCCGGCGTCCGGCGTCGTCGTCCATCGTCGTCGTTAGCTTTTTACAAAAATCTTCTCCTCTGAACCACTGGGCCAAATTTAACCAAACTTGGCCACAATCATCATTAGGGTATCTAGTTTAAAAAATGTGTCCGATGACCCCGCCAACCAACCAAGATGGCTGCCATGGCTAAAAATAGAACATAGGAGTAAAATGTAGATTTTCGCTTATATCTCTGAAACCAAAGCATTTAGAGTAAATCTGACATGGGTAAAACTGATTATCAGGTCAAGATCTATCTGCCCTGAAATTTTCAGACAAATCTGACAACCTGTTGTTGGGTTGCTGCCCCTGAATTGGTAATTTTAAGGAAATTTTCCAGTTTTTGGTTATTATCTTGAATATTATTATAGATAGAGATAAACTGTAAAAAGCAATAATGTTCAGCAAAGTAAGATCTACAAACAAGTTGTCATGACCAAAATTGTCAGTCGACCCCTTTAGGAGTTATTGCCCTTAATGGTCAATTTTTAACAATTTTTTGTAAATTTTTGTAATCTTTTACAAAAATCTTCTTCTCTGAAACTACTGAGACAAATTTAACCATACTTGGCCATAATCATTATAAGGGTATCTAGTTTAAAAAATTTGTCCTATGACCCCGCCTTCCAACCATCATGGCCGACTTGGTTAAAAATAGAACATAGGGGTAAAATGCAGTTTTTGGTTTATATCTCTGAAACTAAAGCATGTAGAGCAAATCTGACAGGTGGCAAAAATGTTCATCAGATTTAGATTTATCTGCCCTGAAATTTTCAGACGAATCCGACAACCCGTTGTTAGGTTGCTGCCCCTGAGTTAGTAATTTTACAAAAATTTTGCAGTTTTTTGTTATTATCTTAGATATCATTATAATATCTAACATCTAATACTATTAATTATGATTTTAACCTTATTTTACATGATTTCCAAAGCATCAGTAAATACAGATGAGCGACACTGAGGCTCTTGAGAGCCTCTAGTTTTTTATATAAAATACTTGATGGAGTAAGTATGAATAGTGTAACAGCCTTCCATTCAAAACAAAAACATAAGACATGTGCTTTAAACCTGTTTCATTATACCATGTGACTTTTCTCATTTAAATAACGCTGACCAGCTCACAAACTTGGACTTCATTTAAGTTTTATGTCATGTGATTACTGAACTTATTGTATAATTACATGATTTTGTATTTTTCATTGTTCAATTTCTATGAGTAACCTTAGTAATATTTTCCACTGGACAATACTAGTATAACATTTTTAAAAACTACAAAGTAGTTTTATGCAAAATTCAGTTTAGAAATTTTATTAAAAAGTTCCCCTTTTCATCAGTAAAGGTCTTTATGGTTATATTTTATCTAATTTCATTTTCATATTTTGAAAGTCATAAGCTGTGTTTTTTCAAGAAAAAAGTAAATATAAAATGTATTCTGTAAATACTTATTGGTGAAACAAAATAAAAACATCTGATTATAATATTTTTTCCCACAAATAACATCTTTGTAGATACATGCAAGTTCATTTATAAAATCATAAAACCAGTTATAAAAAAACTTAGATGATGGTAATTTTTCATGACATGTATAGTGTCCTTTGATATTTAAATGAGTTAAGTCACATGGTACAATGAAACAGGTTTAAAACACATGTCTAATGTTTTTGTTTTGAATGGAAGGCTGTTACACTATTCATACTTACTCCATCAAGTATTTTATATTAAAAAAAATAGGAGTAACATAGAGACCTAATGGGTAATTTTTTTGATTATTGGCCCAAAATTATGATATTCATAGTCAGAGTTCGTATATATCATACATTAACATACACCAAGAAAAAAAATGTTTATTTGCAAAAATGAATTTTTAAGAATTATTTTCTGAAGATTTATAGAAGTCAAACGGACTATACTTCAGCTTCTTCCATTAATAAAAACTGGCTGCCATCATATAGCTAAGGTAAATGAGATTGGCTTTAAACATCAGCAAACAAACAAAACATATTATACAGCCTTGTCCTCAATTTCAGACTAGTGGATCCAGACCAAGGTTTACTCCTTGTTCACTTTACACAATTGGTAAATAATTTTTGGTTTGTGGGTTTGTATTGAAGATACTATGTCCAATTGACATTTGTTGTATGGCTTGCACCTCAATTCATGTTCCAGTAGTCTTGAGTTTTCATAAATATGAAGTCTGTCCCCCAGTATTTTTAGATTGACAATATTTGGTGTAGGATTTGTTGCTTGAGTATGTGTGTCAGTTTGACATATAAAATGTGATATGTAATGATTGCTAATGAGACAACTATCCAACTTAGAATGGGGATTTAAACAACTTTAGGTCACTGTACAGTCTTCTACAATGAGAAAACCTATACATGTACTGTATTGTAAGCTAAAAAAGGCCTTTGTATGACAAAATGTGAAAGGATTTTAAAAAGGTATGGCCAACTATATCTGAATTTAAGAACTCCAATAAGGAGTCACCTGATGATTTCTACCATGTTGACTTATTGTAGATCTTATCTTGTTGGTAATTTTTGCTATTTAAAAGTCTTATCTATTAATATATAAAAATAATAAGAAGATAAACCACTGAAAATCGTCATTAAAGAGCAATTACTCCATTAAGGCCTTAGATTTAATTTAGGATCTTGTCTTGATGATCATTTTTGCTTATTTAAGTTTCTATTTATTTTTTATAGTTTTTTAAATATTAGGCAAAAACACAAAAAAAAATGGTAAAAACTGTCATAAAAGGGCAAAAACTCCAATAAGGATTCGTCTGACGATTTCGACCATTCAATTTGTAGATATATGTCTTCCTGATAATTTTTGTTTATTTAAGTTTCTATCTATCTATTATAGTTTTTAAGATATAAGGCAAAAACCCCAAAAATTGGTAAAAATTCGTAAGGGTTCCATGGAACCGTGTCTCGCCTACTTTTGCTGTTAATCGCAGACTCAACAAAAATGAGATGAAGAAAAAATTTAATAAAAATATTCCTCTCGATACAATTTTTTTATTGTAAGAAGCTTCTGTCCAAGTTTGGTAAAAATCCATGATAGTTTATGAATCTAATAAATGTTTTAAAAAATTTAACTGCAGACTGTATGTAATGTTAACTGGAAGAAATACTAAGTCCATTTATAAGTTAAATATGGATAAGCAAGAACAAAATTTTAATAAAAATTTCCTTCTAGATACTAGCTTTTGATCATAAACAAACTTCTGTCCATGTTTGGTACAAATCCAGGATAGTTTAAGAAAGTTATTAAAATTTTAAAAACTTTAACCACAGAGTGAATGTAATGTTTCCTGGCAGAAAAACTAAGTCCATTTATAAGTAAAATACGGAAAAACAGGAATATTTTTTTTAAAATTTACTTCTGGATACTATCTTATGATCATAAACAAGCTTCTGTCCAATTTTGGTAGAAATCCAGGATAGTTTGAGAAAGTAATTAAAATTTTAAAAACTTTAACCACAGAGTGAATGTAATGTTTCCTGGCAGAAAAACTAAGTTAATTTATAAGTAAAATACGGAAAAACAGGAATTTTTTTTTTTAAATTTACTTCTGGATACTATCTTATGATCATAAACAAGCTTCTGTCCAAGTTTGGTAGAAATCCAGGATAGTTTGAGAAAGTTATTAAAATTTCAAAAACTTTAACCACAGAGTGAATATTTGTGGACGCCGCCGACGCAGACGGAATGTAGGATCGCTATGTCTCGCTTTTTCGACAAAAGTCGAAGGCTCGACAAAAATGGTAATGAAAGAGAAATAACTGTAATAAGGAGTTGTCTGATGGTTATGATGGAAATGGACAATAGGTACAGCTCAACATTCTGAACATATCTGCCTCTGTCAGATTTGCACTATTTATAGTAGTTTTCAAGATAATAGAATACACTTTCATTTTACCCCCATGTCCTACTTTTAACCATGTCTGCCATGTTGGTTGGCAGGTGGGGTCCCTTGACACAATTTTTAAACTAGATAACCAATGATGATTGTGGCCCTGTAGTTTCAGAGGAGATTTTTTTAAAAGTTGACGGATGACAACAACGACGACTGATGAGAAAAGCTCACTTGGCCCTTTGAGTAGGGTGAGCTAAATATAATGGGTTTTATTTTGGCATTGCACAAATCTGGTGTTCTTTGCCTGTCCATGGCATTAAAACACTAAATTCCTCGGATGTGTTTTAGTTGATTTTAGTCTCTGATGCATGATTTTTTATTATTAATTGTTTTTGGCTTTTAACTAGTTTTCAGTAACTGCGATTACTCTCAAATCGTACTTTCGTGTTAATTTGACCTGTTGACACAATTTGTAATGCATTTTTGTTATTCCATGTTTACCTATTTTGTGTTATATCTCGTCTCACTATTTTTAATATGTACCACCTTTGATAAGTATTTAGTATGACGATAAATTTTCACTTCTGTTCTCATACTATGATAACAAATTTATTTATTTTGTAAAAAATATTTCCGTACTCCTAATTAACAACAAAATTATTATATTTAAATTTACCTGTGTACGTTATTTTATTTAATGTCATTTTGTCCAAGGTTATAGTTGTCTTTTTGACATTGTTTTACATCTCCCCCTTTTTTATTTAATATTGTAATTATATTGTGACATAGATCAAATTTATTCGTTCAGTGTATGTTTACTTGTTTTTGTTAATATGTCTTTTTGATTGAGTTAAGCCATTGCAATTGATATTTTATAGTGTGTCTTTCTATGTTGTAATGTTACACTACTATTTCAGGTTAGGGTGAAGGTTGGTGCCTGTTAAAACATTTAAACCCGCTGCATTTGTTTGCACCTGTCCTAAGTCAGGAACCTGTTGTTCAGTGATTGTCGTTTGTTGATGTGGTTCACAAGTGTATAGATTAGACCGTTGGCTTTCCTGTTTGAATTGTTTTACACTAGTCATTTTGGGGCCCTTTATAGCTTGCTGTTTGGTGTGAGCCAAGGCTCTGTGTTGAAGGCCGTACTTTGACCTATAATTGTTTACTTTTTACACATTGTGACTTGGATGGAGAGTTGTCTCATTGGCACTCATACCACATCTTCTTATATCTATTTATAATCAGCAAATTTTTATAGAAACTTGAGGCACCATTTGAATGTGACTTTGTGCTTATGTGCATTAAATAAAATCATCTAATTCATTTGACTATGCAAGAGATTTAAATCACTTGGTGAACACAATCATGATAATTTAATTATAATATAAATATACATACAAAAATGTACAATATAAAATGAAGAAATGATATAAAATGTCCCTGATAAAATATAGTCTTAATCTGCTTTTTCAGATTTCTTTTTAGCCTTTGCAATATTTTTATCTCTTCTAGCTTTCCTTTTTTGTTCTTTTTCTTTTGCTTCTATCTGTTTTGCAAGATTGTAGGCTAAAATTGCGCTTATCAAAAACAATGGAGATAAACACAGCAAAACATAGAACACAAAGTCCCAAGGATTTTTTGCAGCATATTTTAAAATGTCAACTAATGTCTCTCGCCAGTCCCAATCAAACATGATTCTTTATACCTAAAATTAAAGAAAAAATAATAATATTCATTATTGATATTAATTGTATCTTCTATTTTCAAGATTTAAATTGGTATCCATGTTTAATAGTACATTTCCTTGTGCTGATTTATCTTGCTTCCACTACCTTGATCAGCATGGATTCAGAACTATACATGTATATGTAACTAAAGATTGGAATAGTATTGAATGTTTATGAACAATCAAGAAGCTCATCTTAACTTATTTTTTACAGGACTTTTTTACTTTCAGTATATATCTCTGACAAGTTTGATTGTCTACACATAACCGTTGGACATCAGAGCAATCTAAGACTACTTCTATAGGTTCTCATCTATTAAATTTATTTGTAATTTAAACATGTTAAAGAAAGATAAAAATTACTTGAATCAGAAATGAACTGAAATAGCAGGCACTTCACAAAAGAAAAATACTTACCTCATGGTTGTCTGTGTGCAAAGTCTTACAATTCGATAAGTGGGTGAAGTGTTTGTACATTTTGTATTTATTAATGAATGGAGATTTAATTAGGATGTCATTTTTTTATAGCATTAGTTTGCTCTTACATGTACTGTATACATTGTCATGGTTGTATGCTACAAAATGTACATGTATGATAGCTTATTTTTATTCCTTTCAAAATATCATCTTGTTTTACCAAATTTTGATTATATATCATTAAAAAACCTAATTTTCAATTCTCGTTTTATACAGCTGACAATATTTTGTGTTGTACTCAACAATTTATAACAGTCAATACAGAGGCAAGACTATTTGAAAGTATAATTTTATTGAGCGAATACATTATTAATACTGCTAATTTTCTAGGGTTTTAATTTAGCCATTACTTTTTACTAATTTATAGGTTAAATAAGACATTACATGTACTGAAATTTGGTAATTTTTTATCTGACTGAAAATACATAATCATATTAAAAGGTGCTTGGGGTGGATCCATTTTTTTTTTGTCCATTTATAAGTAAAATACGGAAAAAATGGAATTTTATTTTTACAAAATTTACTTCTGGATACTATCTTATGATCATAAACAAGCTTCTGTCCAAGTTTGGTAGAAATCCAGGATAGTTTAAGAAAGTTTTTAAAATTTCAAAAACTTTAACCACAGAGTGAATATTTGTGGACGCCGCCGCCGACAACGACGACGCCAACACCGACGGAATGTAGGATTGCTATGTCTCGCTTTTTCGACTTAAGTCGAAAGCTCGACAAAAATCCTGACAGGAATACTTACCAGTATTTGCAAAGCACTCTACAGCACTAACATTTTAGCAAGTAGGACTACTTCAAAGCCTTTCTTGAACTCAGTCAAAATCAAGCTTTTTTTCAAAAGTATCTCCAAATTAACATGTTTACTCCCTGGCTGATTATTTGAAAGTGAAATCTAAAGCTATGCAGACAAACTTAAGAAGTGCAGTTATGAAATTTCATTAAATGCAATAAAATGTTACTTAAACTGCTTTTTACCCTATTAAAAAGAGACAAATCAAAAATCATGAGAAAGTTGAAAAATATCAATAGTGACATGTACTTTTCTTTACAATAATTATTATGTATTAGATCGCACTTCAAAATAACAACATAGAAAATGACGATTTCATTTGAAAAAGATTTCAACAGTTCAAAGTGAGAATTTGTTGCAGATCAATTGAGCTAAAATAGCCCTGGTCCAAGACTACTCCAATGTCCAACAGCCTGTTTTTCAACATGTTAGTGCCATCAAAAGTCAGAATACACTTCATTTAGAGAACCTGTAAGTTGCTGACCCATCTTTTTTGTTAAATACATGTAGATAAAAGTCAACAATGACAACACTATCAAATATATAACCTCCAAGAGCTCACCAGTAACAACCTGGCAGGAAGCATCATGTCTTCTTTTACTTTACGGGTTTAGATCTATGCGTAAGTCCTTACCATACACATAAATGAGCCCTAACCACGGTTATTAATATTCATGAATTTATATCCAGTGTTGTAAACATGTGAAAAATGAAAGGAGATGCAAAAACCATGTACAAGGAGGACAGGAGGACTCGAAACTTGATATATCTTGAGCATTTAACGCATTTTATCAAATATTTTAACTATAAATTGTCGAATTCCTTACTTATTTAAGTGTTCCAGTGTTTTCTGGTCACCTTTCGAAATATCTTTTTTATGGGTTACACTAATGACTGGACCGAATGACAGGACCGAATGACAGGACCAAATGAAAAATGCTAATAACTTTTTCATTTCTCAAAGGATTAATCTCAAATTTGAAATATAAAAAGAAATATATCATTTAATATATAGATTAAAGAAAAAAAAGAAAAAAAATTATTTTAAAAGCTTTAGAAAACGTGACCTGACCTACGCTGATAATGACAGGACCAACATCGACAATGACAGGACCAAATAAAAATGCTAATAACTTTTTTATTTTTCAATGGAATTATCTCAGATTTGAAATGTAAAATAAGATGTCATCTTTAAATACATAATTTTTATAAAAAATATAGATTTTTTTCAAAAACTTGCGAAAACGTGACATGACCATCGATGACTGACAGGACCAACCTCGACAATGACAGGACCAAATGAAATTGCTAATTACTTTTTTATTTCTCAGAACATTTCTCTGAAATTTGAAATATAATAAGATTAGACCATTTTATAAATAATTATAAGAAAAAATATTAAAAGCTTGCGGTAATGTGACCTTACCAACGCTGACAATGACAGGACAAACCTCAACAATGACAGGACCAAATAAAAATGCTAATAACTTTTTTATTTTTCAAAAAAATTATATCAGATTTGAAATATAATAAGATCTCATCTTTTAATACATAAATTAAAGAAAAAATATAGATTTTTTTTTCAAATTGCGAAAACGTGACATGACCATCGCTGACTGACAGGACCAACCTCGACAATGACAGGACCAAATGAAACTGCTAATTACTTTTTTATTTCTCACAAATTTCTCTGTAATTTGAAATATAATAAGATTAGACCATTTTATACATAAATATAAGAAAAAATATAGAAAAAAAGTATAAAAAGCTTGCGGTAATGTGACCTGACCAACGCTGACAATGACAGGACCAACATCGACAATGACAGGACCAAATGAAAATGCTAATAACTTTTTTATTTCTCTAAGGATTAATGTCAAATTTGAAATATAATAAGATTTCAATATTTTGTACATAAATATAGGAAAATATTAAAATGAAATATCAGAATATTCTGTAAACGTGACCTGCCAAAGTTGGCAATGACTGACCGATGATAAGTCCTAATTTCTTTGTTATTTTACTTACAAAAGTTGATCTATGAATAATAAGATAATATGAAAAAAAATGCGAAAAATATATTTATTAGGGTAAAAAACTTGACATAACCAGCATTGACTGTGTCCAGATAGTTGTACGTAATCTACTGTATATTTATTTAAATGTTATAGGATTTGCTTAAAATTAATCAAAAAAAAACCCAATAAGTTTGAATGGTTTAGTTTTTATCAAATAAGAAAAAAAAAACTTGGAAAAAGCTGTTAGATCTGCGAACGCCCACCGCGTTATTTGAACTTTTTATGGTATTGAGTAGTATATTGTATTTAACTGTGTTGTAGATTATGTTGTATATTAATTACCGGTCATAATTTGACACGTTTGATCACAATTATAAAGTAACAAACAAAAGGTGTGAAATAAGCCATAAATAAGTTGATAAATCAAATACAGTTTGTGATGACAGTAATTAAAATCATATATAGTTGTTTTTTTAATATTTTCATAACAGTAAATAATTATTTTCCACGTATTACTTGAGGAATACTCGAGCCTTGTGCAGGATATATCGTAATTGATAGTTTTATTTTTTATCATAAAAACAAATAAACATTTCTTGAAGTATGCCCGACCCTTGCATGCATGATATCTTGGTAGTTTTAAATATTTTCATAAAATATAAGCAAACATTTTCACGGACTACTTGAGGTTTGGCCGCGCCTTGTGCAGGGTACCTTTCTTAGTTTTAAATGTTCCCGCAAGTCAATAAATATATCGTTGGCTAATATGTTTGATAATCGTTTAATAGTTTTTTATATTTGATAAAATGAATAATTCAATCCTTATGTTTCTATAAATTTGAAGCAAATCCTATTACATACATAAAAAGGTACATGATATTTATTTTCCTGGGTCACTGACAATGTAGGACAGAAAGTCACAGATCGATATAAGGATAAAATAAAACAAAATGTCAAAGTGGCTTGTACTTAAACGACTTCAGATGTCAAGAAATATAATGATTAAAATTCAATATATATATATAAATCTTAATTTATCTAGTTTAATGAACTATTTCCTAAACTGTACAATGAATATATGCAATAACAAGTAAATATTTCAAGATCTCTCTCTTAAATATTCAAACAATTGTATACTGATCATTTGTGTCTTTTTGTCCTGTGACTTTCTGTCTGCACACGTACGTTTGTCAGTTAGGTCAAGTTTTTTACCCACCAAAAATATATTTTTCCTGAGTTTTTTAGTAATATCTTATTAATTATGGATCAAAATTTAACAATTTAAGTAAAATAAGTAATCATTGCCGATGTTGGTCATGTCTCATAACCGCAAGCTTTTAATACTTTTTTTTCTATATTTTTCTTATATTTATGTACGAAATGGTCTAATCTTGTTATATTTCAAATTTGAGAGGAATATTCTGAGAAATAAAAAAGTAATTAGCAATTTCATTTGGTCCTGTCATTGTCGAGGTTGGTCCTGTCAGTCATCGATGGTCATGTCACGTTTTCGCAAGTTTTTGAAAAAAATCTATATTTTTTATAAAAATTATGTATTTAAAGATGACATCTTATTTTACATTTCAAATCTGAGATAATTCCATTGAAAAATAAAAAAGTTATTAGCATTTTTATTTGGTCCTGTCATTGTCGATGTTGGTCCTGTCATTATCAGCGTAGGTCAGGTCACGTTTTCTAAAGCTTTTAAAATATTTTTTTTCTTTTTTTCTTTAATCTATATATTAAATGATGAAATCTTATTATATTTCAAATTTGAGATTAATCCTTTGAGAAAAAGTTATCGGCATTTTTCATTTGGTCCTGTCATTCGGTCCTGTCATTCGGTCCAGTCATTAGTGTAACCCCTTTTTTATTACAGGAAGTGTCATGTAGTCTATAATTTCCATATATGACGGGGAAATCATGGTCATATTCCGGTAAACAATATTTGTGACAGGATCGAGAACCCTAGTAACCCCATTTGTCTTAATGCAATAATACTGTTTGATAATAGATATGATATGCATTTTTTTTATTACTGACTACAACACTTCAATTGCTTTTTATGTTTTGAAAAATTATTCAAAAACCACTCAGGATTTTGATGTTTTCAGAGACATATAATACAATTTGTATTATATGTCTCTGATGTTTTTACCGTTGCTTGCACTTTCAATTCTTCCGTTTTTAAAACTCATACTTAACACCTCTATGTTTGTCTTGCCTTGTTTTGAGTAAATATTTCAACTCAAATACAATTACTTACATTACTACCCATACCAGAGACATATATACACATATACTTTCTCTGCCCATACTAATTTAAAAAACAATGTTATAAACTCATTTTAATAAGGGACAAGCATATAGTAGTGCTAAGTATGTGGTTTGAAAATCGAAAATTGACTATTCAGTGCAAACACTGTATTATAGTATTCTCAGGTGCAAACATTGCCAAAAGTATCAAAATCCTGCCGACCAAGCGCCTGTGAGAAACTACTAACGGGAGTACAAGATGATAACCAGAGATATACATGTCTCTGATATACTGACTTAGTACTGTATTTTTCATGACAAACGACGCAGTAGGCCTACATACAATTTAATAACCATCTAAGTCTTTGTGCTGTTCCATCTTAATCAATCCCGGAATGCAAAAGTCACCAAAGACTGTGTCCACTATAACCGAGTCAAATCATGTCCAAACATGTCATAAGTTAGATAAAGTTAAAAAAAATCTTAATATATTTTGACCGACTATAGAAAGTGTTGGAATATTTTACTGCACCAGATAGAAATGATATTCAAATGTTACAAGTGCCTGATTTAGTGTATAATTAGAGTGTGTTTGAAAAAAATATTGTAATACTTTGCCACTGGATGTTAAAGAAAAAAACAATCACTCGATCAAATCGCAGTAAATGGTTTGATAGTGTCAACCATACGTTTGATCTTCATTTAAAACATCTGATAGGACGAAACATTTTTTTAAATAACCATAATAAAATCATTGTCGCATGAACTAAAACAATATGATAAAAAAAAAATTAGATTTGCAACACAGCTAGTGAGAGTCTCTTCCTTGTCCGAAAGACAGCTGGTATGCTGCATGAACGATGTAACGATCTAACGGTTTAAAACAATTATTCTAAATACCTTTATCGTTCTTTTATTTTTTTCATCATTGTATACATATTCGAAAACATCCTATTCTAATCTTAATTGTCAAAAACGCTAAAATACCGTTTTATCTCGACTTCAACTAGTAAATAAACTCATCATAGATACCAGGATTGAAATTTTGTACGCCAAACGCACGTTTCGTCTACGAAAGACTCATCAGTGACGCCGTATGAATAAAATATCAAAAAGGCCAAACACAGTACGCAGTCGAAGAGCATTGAGGACCAAATATTCCAAAAAAGGTTTTGCCAAATACAGCGAAGGTAATCTATTCCTGGAGTAGAAATGGTTTTACGA
The DNA here is from genome assembly GCF_021869535.1 of Mytilus californianus. Lineage (NCBI taxonomy): Eukaryota > Metazoa > Mollusca > Bivalvia > Mytilida > Mytilidae > Mytilus > Mytilus californianus. The sequence goes on from NW_026262581.1 coordinate 6,521,498, forward strand.
CTAATCTTTTAGTGCTTTTTTAAAAAACTAATTACCTTATTGCAATTTAGGAATTTTAAATTGAAATTTTGGCCGTACCTGGGGAATTTCATAATTTACAAACGGGATACCACATCCTAATTTTTACGGTTGTGTTTATAGAGCCCGTAAATATAAATATGGTCCACGTTAACTCATTTATCCATCGAATAAAACTCATCAAATCAGTTTCATTAATTTATTCTTTACCAATCAAAGGCGGATAATTCATGTCGATATAAAAGTGCTGACTACTGGGCTGGTGACGTACCTGGTAACAAATTGTGTACCAGCATATGCATCGACCCATTGGTTGTTAAAACTCACCAAAGATATCGGGTTTATAATTTGGTACACCATACGCGCGTTTTGTCTACATAAGACCCAACAATGACACTCGAAGTTCCATAACAGTCGGAAGGTTAATTCAAATTGAAAGTTGCAGAACATTTAAAACCGAACATATTAAAACAACCGTCGTGCCAAAAACGGCACAGATAATCAATTCATGGGGATAGAAAAACTTCAGTGTTTTGATATAATTAAAACATTTTATAAACAGTATGTTTATTGAAAATGCACATATCAATGATTTTTTCATGTCAACACAAAAAAGCTGGTGATGCCAACGGGAACTAAACTTAAACCAACAGTGGCATCGACCCTGGGTTTGTTAAATGTCATTAAAGATACGAGGATTATAATTTAGTATGTCATACGCGCTTTTTGTCTACATAACACTCACCAGTGTTGCTCGAATCAAAACAGCTAGAATGTCGAAGAGCATTATTTAAAATGGAAAATTCAAAAGAACTGTGCAAAAAAAAAAACCCGGCTAAGGCAATCTATTCGGGTGGGGGGGGGGGGGGGGGGAGGGGGGTAAATAAACCTATGTGTTTTGATATAATTCAGATATTTTCAACAGTAAATTTACACAAAATGAAAAACCAAAATTCTAAAAAGTTGTGCCAACAAAGGCTTGGACAATCTATTCCTGGGGTGGAGAAAACTTGGATAATATAACCTTTTATAAACAGAAATGAGCATATCAATGATCAATGACAAAGGTAAACAGATAATCAAATTACTGAAGTACTGAACATCGGACGACCTCAAGTTCTGGTGGATGGTCACAAGCACTTGTCTTAGAAAAAAATCACATCTCTATACCTGAAAGTTAGGTTAAGGAACATAGATATATTTTTTTCTGAGACAAGTTCCTGTGTGGATGATGAATAAATGACAAGGAATTCAACCTCACCGTTATAACTATTATATTGTAGTGAAATTATCATTTGTTATCAGTATACTCTGGTTTGTTGTTATATATGTTATATTAATATTTGTATAACAGTTATATATAACTTTCATCCATTTGTATATCATTCTATTCCACTATTCTAATGATAGTGTAGTGCAAGTGCATGTTGGACACTCTTCTGTAATAATTCGTTTTTCTAATAGATTGGATTTAAGTAGGCATTCATATTTTCCCGCGTTTGTTACAAAACGTTCTTGAGATATTCTTCCGCATGCCAAATTTTCGGTTTTTGATGAAATTAATATATAAAAAGCGATAAGGAATGTTATTTTGCACTCGATAATATCCACGTAATTATACGAAATACGTTCGGTTATCAGACAAAAACGCAAGTCACGTGGGTAGAAATGTCTGCGGCAACATAACACAGGAATGCCCTCACGGTCATCCGCTGTAAAAAGTCTCGCCATTCAATACCTTGTCATGAAACCCCATCCAGGGGGTGTTACCGGGTGCAAGTGACACCTCCTAAGATTATCAAAAATTGTGCACCATATTGGTATCTTCTCCCTTTTTTCAATAGACATCGTGTCCGAACTCACATTTACATTTTGGGCCAAAATCAGCTATCCCAAGTTTTGACGGCAGTCTTGAAATCTTGGACAGGAGTTTGTATAATGATTTTTTTGTTTAAAAATGGTTTGCATATGATCTGAAAAAAATCTCCGATTAGCTAAAGAAAATTGGGACACCATACGGATGACAATTTTATCTCATTTATCAAAAAGAAGGAACTGTTGACATTTCGAAAAAAATATATGAGGTGTGGTTTGGTTGTAAATGAGACAACTATCCTACAAAAGTTTACTGTTTAGTATGCTTCCTTTAAATCACAAAATTCTGCTAGAATAAGATCTAAAAAATTAAAAGACATGTTAACCAAGTCTTATGTATATCCTTTTCAGTACTTGATAGGAGGCCTCCAAACAACTGCAGCTTTAAATAAAACATTAATTTACATTATGTATGATCAAGTCAGATTTGTTAGATCACAACGACGATGCTATGATTTTCATGGGTCACAAACATTGATTTTGTTTTTGATAAATTAAAACATATCTAAACAAGTATTGCTAAACACTATTGAAAACTGCTGGTCATCCTTCATGTCGAAACAATGTACTTATATTTTCACATTGCGAAAGATTATTCTTTTCTCAGACTGTTTTTGATGACTTTTTGGATGTGCACTGATTAATAATTTAATCTGAAAGAAATAGTTTATTTATATTTGGGAATTGGCTTTTAACTAGCTTTCAGTAACTACAAGTATTCTCTTAGATCAGTTCTTTGTGTCTTTTGTCTTTATGGTAGATGTTTTTGTGCTTCATATCAATCAGATAAATTAAGATTTTTCATACTGATTTTAAGTTTATTCTTTTGTTGTGCTTTCAGGCATTTGTGTCTCAGGTTATGAGACGATTGAGCGCTCAGTAACTTGATTAACACCGATATATCTTTTATGTGTTTGTCCCAAGACAGGAGCCTGTGATGCAGTGGTTGTCATTGGTTGCTGCCTGCCATATCTATTTTTCATTTATTGTTTTAGCGTAAATCAGGCCGTTGGTTTTCTCGTTAGTACGGTACGGTGATCTGTATAGTTGCTTAAATCCAAGCATCCTTTGGGTTTGGTGGATAGCTGACTCCTTGGAAATTTTAACACACCTCCTTATTTTTAAATTAAGTACAGTTAGTGTGGTTTCAGTAACTTCGAGAATTCATTGATACGGTATAATTGTTACTTTTATTTTAGAGATAAGTGCATTTCCTACACTGTTTTTTTTTGTAGACGAAAAGCGAGTCTGGCGTACAAAATTTAAATCCTGGTATCTATGATGAGTCTATTTATTGTACGTTCATTTATGTACCTTCTGTATTTCTACTGATCAAGTTGATAACGGGGAGGGTTGTAATCTTTAAAAGTTAAACCCGCCACAATTTAATGTGCCTGTTCCAAACCAGGAACCTCGTCAGTAGTTGTGCTAACCTTTAAACTTAACCCAAACCTAGAACAAGCTATACATGAATCGTAATCCTAAAGTAAGAGGATCAATAAAGAAAACGAAAGTCTATGTTTTTTCATGATATGTGAATTTGGTTTTAATTGCAGATCTTTGATTGTTTCTATTTCATTTATGTACATCTTTTATAGACACAAGACGATTCCGAAGACGACATATTGCATAGACAACTGTCTATTGTTGATGATTGTATATTGCCCTGTGTATGTCTTTTTTGTTATTTCTGTCATTCGGCTGCTGTCTCATTGTCGTATACCTTACATCTTATGTTATTCATATTAAGTTGTTAGAAAACTAGTGTATATGGAAAAAAACCAACATGTTATTAAAACAAAATAAATTTATTTAATAAACTAAAATACACAAATTTATAAACAAATTCATAACATTATAGATATATTTTATTATAACTTCTAAATGTTATCAAAGTGCGTATATATCAAGGAGTATTCAACAATCCGTATTTACACATATTATATATATATGAGTTTGAATCCAGGCCAGTGAAGAACAACAAATTTGCTTCCGCAAATTTACAGATCTAACATTGTTGGGCTGTTATTTAGACGAATTATATATACAGAATGTTTTTTCAGCCTTGTATCACCATCGCTGCTGGTGATCCGATGGATAAAATCTGTTGTAGAGTCGTCATGCATTGGTTCAGACGTACTTATTATATATATATATATATATAGTCTTTATTCTAAGAGCAATACAGCTTATATATAGGTATCAAGTATAATATAATATTAAGTATTCATCACGTAGAACAATTGTGTAATTCATTAATGCAATTCATACAAGCTAAAACAATCTAGGAGCATAATATTAATTGTTAACTCACCTTCTATACATTTCTAGGAATGTCATTTGTTAAAACCGACCGTGTGGAGACCTTGTATATTTAATATGTGGTTAGTGGCGTGGTTTATTTGAATACATGGTTAGTAGTGGTGTTACGCCCCTTTATAAAAACAACACGGCTTTGAAGAAAAATCTGAAATGTTTCGCCCTGACAACAGATGAAGAAACTGAAGATGAACGATTGAAATAATTGCAGAAAACACAACAAAAGCTATCAAGTTGTTATTGTTGGCATTTGTTTTTGTATATACCAATGGAAATAGGTTCTTTATATTGAAGACTTGAACCTTTTGATAGGCCACTAGTCTAAATACCACAAATTGAGATAGTCGGTAAGATAAATTGCTCTCACCCCATATGGAATTTACTGACCGCATATACATCGGATTAGATCACTAGCACACTGCGTAACTTATATCATAACTAAACAATCTGAAAGCATGATATACACATCCAACAATTGCAAGTTCTTTTGGCAATATATAAATACTTTCCAATATAATTATAAAGTTCTTTTATATTTCGAACAGATAACATTTTAATGAGTTTAAAAAATGATGGATTTCTCCAGTAATAAGGTTTTTATACTCATTGGATGATCTTTATATTTAATACATTACAAAATTGTATGGTATTCATCCTTTGCAGAATTACAGTTGCACGTATTACATATTCTATTGTTTCTGTTGATATTCAAAAACCTTCCAGTTTCAATGTTCTAGTTACGTTCATGTAAACCATTCTGGCTAGTTACTGGTTTATATCTTAAATTCACCGGTCTACTTAGATGGCTTCCGTAGAATTTTCGAAAGGATAATTCTGATTTCACCACTTAGACCTTTTGTTTAAGCAGCAACCCTCTATCAAGGAAATAATGATAGCACACGCTATCTCTGAAATATCATATCAACTGGTAAATATACATTATACAAGTGCGAACCATGACTGTCATAGATGTATTTGTAAAAGAGATTCCAAAAAAATTACATTGCTTTAGTTATAAATCTATCAGCAACACGGCTGTTAACACATATTCATTTATAACATTTTGTGTCAACCACACATTACATCAACCTTAATTACATAGTAAATTGTTTATTTTACATGACCAATTCAATTTGAAATTACTTTTACGTAGCTAGCATCCAATATTTCTATACATAAATTGTAAAAAAAAAATTCAGAATACATTTGTCAGTTTTTAACAATTTACACTAATATTTGATCATTTTGCGATACATACGTCTGTAAATTCAACAGGACTAGATGTGTAGTACTCTTTTTACTTTCAAAATATTCTTTTAAAAATATAAATGAAGAGTTTCAATGTCGATGCATTACAATATTCCCACACTGTATTACCACAATTCACTCTGCCTGAAACATATATTATATGATATGTCAAATAAAGACAGAAGTGTCTCTGTATTGATGTATTCGTCTTAAATTTTATTTAATAAACTTAAATTTACCTTGAATTGACTCATTTTCTGAGTATTAGTAAAATACCATTATAATTGAACAATTATATACCATGATATGTAAATTCATCACGTAACTCAATATACTCTCCATTAATGGACCATTTCTCCTCTGGTTTATAAACATCTCTGTTACAATAATCTTAGTTTTGAGCATATTAATATGCAAATTATGCACTTTAAAACATAAATGAACAACGTCTATCATTTTTTACAGATAATTTATATTTACCTAAAAAATAGTATCATCAGCATACATCAATACAATTGATATCAAACTAATAGTATGTTAAAGCAATTATTAATTTTCATTAAATTGCTCATAGAAAAAAACAATCGTTCATTGTTTATTTAAGAACTGCTGACACTATAAAATAATGTAGGACAATTAGAACTTTGATGTGGGACAATCAGAACTTTTGATGTGGGGCAATCAGAACTAGAAAAAAAAATGAACACATCGCTGTCTTCATATATACTCTTGGTAAACACATTAAGATGCATGACATTTAATACTATCATTTTACAGTAAAATGTTTCTACGGAAGCGCAATAGCGATTTAAAAAAAAACAGCAAAAGTTTTTCATTTCAAATCTTCTTATTTCGACTTTTAGTCCGTACATTTGCTATGATTATTTGGCGTAAAATGATGAATAGTGTACTTCTGAAAGATTTTGAAAAAATAAGAAAGTATGATAAGACGTCTTTTTCGGCCACTTGAATTCGAAATTATTTTTTTTTATCATACTTCAACCAAAAAGCATCCTGCAGATTTTCATAAGACAGTAGTTTATCGGACACTATTATTCATATATGTGAATGTGTCTGAAATATTTGCAAAAGGACTTCAAACTTCATGAATTTTGTGCAAAACTGTAAAAACGGCAAAATAACCTTATTTCAAGAGCTTGATATTAATATTCTGATATTAGCCAAAGATTTACCTAAAATAGTATTTTCAGGCAGCAAGATGTATCTTGTAAAGATATACACATGTGTAAAATTCTTTTGGGGTAAAACGCCACTGACCATGATCGTTTATCAAACACATTAATTACCACATTATATTAGCGACATCAAGTGGGTTAAGGGCGAACAAATGGGTCTTAATTCCAGAAAATTTACTTGCATGACTGATTAATGTTTCGGACTTCGACTTTTTACTTTCGAATATATATGTACATTCTCTTGACATTCTACATGGACATTTTACGTGTATATATATACTTGATTTTATACTGAATACATATTTACCGGATTTTATACTGAATAAAATTAGTTACTTAGTTAGTTATGATCAGTTATATAAAAGAATAATTTGCTCATAATCCTATTACAAATTGAAGAAACATTCAGGAGATTGATAGTCATCTAGATAGAAATAATGTCATAAATAAAACAAGAGGCTCTCAAGAGCCTGAATCGCTCACCTGTAATGTTTTGCTTAAATCTTTCATCAATGATTATTTTTGCTTTTCAATATATATTAATGAATGGCTTAAAACTTCCATTGAAATGTTCTTTGTATCTGTCATATTTTCTTCAAAATAAAAGAAATGCATTTTACCCCTATGTTTCATTTTAGCCATAGTGGCTATGTTTCTTGACGTACAAGAAAATAAAATATAAAATTTATACTAGATACTCTGAAGTTATTCAGCCCAAGTTTGACTGAAATTGATTCAGCAGTTTCAAAGGAGAAGATTTTTTAAAGTAAGCAAACTAAATGAACAAATTGTGAAAAATTGATTTTAAAGGGCAATAACTCCTTAAGGGGACAATTGACAATTTTGGTCATACTAACTTATCTGTAGATCTTACTTTGCTGGCTTTATTCTAGATACCCTTAGAATCATTCAGCTTAAGTTTGGTTGGAATTGGTTCAGTAGTTTCAGAGAAGAAGATTTTTTAAAGTTAGAAAACATGATAAACAAATTGTGTAAAATTGTCCTTAAAGGGCAATAACTCTTTAAGGGATCAATTGACAATTTTGATCATATGAACTTATTTGTAGATCTTACCTTGCCGAACATTTTTGCTGTTCACAGTTTATTTTTATCATTAATAATATTCAAGATAATAACCAAAAACTGCAAAATTTCCTTAAAATTACCAATTTAGTGGCAGCAACCCAACAATGGGTTATCAGATTCAACTGAAAATTTCAGGGCTGATAGAACTGTACCTAATGAACACTTTAACCCCCATGTCAGATTTGCTCTAAATGCTTTGGTTTTGAAATATAAGCCAAAAACTGCATTTTACCCCTATGTTCTATTTTTAGTCATGGCGGCCATGTCATTTGACAAAACAGTAAATAAAATACAAAATTTATTCTAGATACCCTAAGCATCATTCAGCTTAAGTTTGGTTGGAATTGGTTCTGTAGTTTCAGAGGAGAAGATGTTTGAAAAAGTTTACACCAGACGGACGACGACGGACGACGACAGACGACGACGGACGCCAAGTGATGGCAAAAGCTCACATTTCATTCGGAACGGTGAGCTAAAAAACACAAAACAAAAAGATCAGTTTGTTGATCATATGTGATAATATTATAATAAATAACTAAGCATTCAAAGAGCATTGCAATTATTTGTTTTAATAATGCAATTGACGTCTTTGAAACAGACGCTCGTGATATTAGTAGATTTGTAGATAAGATTATACACATGGTTACTGAAATAGCGTCAAAGATTTTGGGTAAAAAAACCTTTTCATTCAAAACTTAAAGCTATTAATCTCAATCGCGGTTTGGAAAAACATAGTGCGTAGTCGGTCTTTGGCAAAAAAATAAAGAAAAATGGTGTGAATGAAAGTTTTAAAGTAGGATGTAACATGTACTCAAACATGTCAGTCATGTGTTCGGTTAAATTCGACCAGGAAAGACTCTATACCTTCTTCTATTTCCAATTTTTCTTAATGATAAACAATAATAATTTACTGAGTATAATTTAAATAGTATTGATCACTGTATGGAAAAACCAAGTTCAATATTCAGATATTACTATATAGCATTACTTTGTGATTACACATTTCTCTATTCTTAAACTTCTCAAGGCCTTCACAACACTCTAAATATTTTTGATAACTATTGTTTAAAAAAAAATTTGACAATCAATGTCGATAAAACCAAAATTTTATCTATTTCAGAAACGAAAATCGTAAATGAAAGACACGTTTCTATTACATAACAAAGAAATTAAAAAAAGTTGACTCCTACTGGTATCTAGAATGATAGCTGTGAACAATAAGGACGTACGTATACCGTCAAACCTTTCGATTATATATTACAATGTATTATCGATTTCATGTATTTGGTTGACAGTAAAAATTCTGATTAGCCCTATCATAGAATCTTTGTGGTGATTCTTCGCCGGTACATTCTTCTCTTTCTGTGTATTGGGGAAGTTCACCACGATCAGGAACAGCATCTATATATGGATCTGTTTGATCTTCTCTTTCACAATTTCTGAAATACTTTACTCCACCGAACACAACCAGAGTGAGTATTATTCCAGCTACCACAGATCCACCTACTATCCAACCAGTTTTTGCTCCTTCGCCTCCGCTTTCGGCAGGGGCCTGCGTAGATATCGGTGCTGAAAAATATGTATACTTAGAACTTATATTTCCGTTAAAATTGGTTGGATTCACTTATTCACTATATAATTATATAATAAACCCAGAGCAAATTTTGTGAGGGTTGGTTTGTTAACTCATGAAATTAATATTGAATATTACTTCCATGGTTAACTATTACGATATCTCACAGACAAGGTAAACATGGTAAAACAACTTGTGTTGTGGCACGATCTTCTCACTGTTTTTTTTAGTTAAATGCAAAACGAAATCTGCGGGTTGTGTATTATTTAATTGTTTTATACTCGGTTGATGCTCTACGGAAAAAAAATTCGAGGAAGAATATAATCGCTGCTTTCTTCTAATGTTCATCCGAACCAATTGGTTTTCCGGATAATAACTTTTTTTGTTTTTGATATCAAACTACTAGCATAGATGGGGTAAAAAGTTTCATTAAGTAAAATGAATAAAATATACATGTACAAATTCATTAATGTATTTATATTTTTTTCAAAGTTTTACACGTCCGAGTATAATTTTTAGACAACTAGTCGCATTAGGTTCGGACACTAGTTTCCAGTTTACCCGAAAATCGGGTTCTGTTTAGTTGTTCCAGACCGGTGAGTTCATCTGTGATTGACTTATTCGTTTGCCATTCATGTCAGTCATAAATTATGTTTACTATAGTTTTACATTTCGATTTTGTCTGTATTAACAGTTTTCCAGCTCAGCTGTATATATATTCTTGATTTAGAAATTAATTTTTTTTGTGATTATTTTTTTTCCATTGATCATATATAGCCATATCAATTAAAAATATTACTTTCCGAAGTAACCAATAAGAAATGGACTATTGGCTAATTCAGAAGTTTTATCAAAAATATGTTAAAATATGGTGATTTGATATTGTAAAAATTGTTTAACTTATTTCTAAGTTTTTATGATGACTGATATTGCTCAAATACATCAAGAACTTTAGCAAAAAGTGGTCATTGATCGTCTATTTTGTTATTTTTGAAAATAAAAATAGGAAATCTGATATGATTTCTATATTTTTTTAAGAATAGTTTTTGAATATACGTGTGTTTATGATGAACATAACAAAGTAGTCAGTGTTTCGAATAATAGCATAGTTTAAAAGATACATTTCATAAAACATAAAGTGTACTGAACTGAGATAAGTAATCCCTCGAGGTAAGGTTAACCTTGGACAATTTATGCTTAAGCACCTTCTAGATTTTAGACTCGTGTGTACCAAATGAAGGTTATTCCACACACGAGTCTTGCGAACTGAAATCGGTTTTATATGTATAAAGATACCATTGCGATGACATCGGAACTAAAGGAGTGTCCGTTCGAAAGCGTAAATATTGCCAACAGCCAACACTACTACATAAACATATTTTGAATGATACATTTTAATTGTAATGTACATTTTTACTATGCAAAAAAATAACTATACTACAACTCAGGTTGCAACTACCCAAGTCAACACATTTGATATTGGACGATTTTTGTTGTTATATGAAGGTTGGTGCTCTTGACAAAGAAAGGTAAAATCATCGAACGATCTATGAAGTTGGTTCCAAAATCTTTAAGTGCACATATCATAACTGATTAAGTATTACCGGGAAAAACGTGATCACTGAAATTGAATTCATATTACGATTTGTTAGGTGCTTGCAGATAGTTCAGAATAAAGAGACATTTTTGGTAAACAATGTTGGATGAGGTTGCCCATGATATTGCTTGTTCACTTTAATTTAGCTTGATAGGAAAAAGAAAAAGAAAGTCTATGCCTTAGTTTGTAAATCTTTCTTGATTATCATACGGTCTTGCATATCTTTTATAAACTTTTCAAGGTAGAAACCTATTCTTAGATAGTTGAGATCACACGTCTCAATTAAGGTCGATTCAAATAACAAGTATAAACAACTTATAAAACTTGTTAATCAGCTTTTTTTCCTTCGTTCAAAAACGAATTTCAGCACTAGTCCATGGTTAAACAAGAAATGCATTCAAAGCATTTAAAATGTCTAGCTTGGTTGTTCTTCAGTATTCAATATTTAAAAAAATTAAAGGCAGAGACCAATTGGATATTAATAACACATACCACATGTATCTCTGTTTTCAGGTGTTGTTTTACCAAAGTAACAATCCTCTTTCAGCCTACAACATGGCGTAGCAATTTGTTGTCCAATGTCTGTATACTCGCACCACGTACACTCAGCTTCGCTATAACATTCTCTGAAATAAGACGCAAATAAGTTGAAAATAACGACTAAATATTATCCTTCAATAGCCACCAAAATAAAGAGAATATGAATGCTTCATTTGTATATGACCGTAAATAATTTCGAATATACTATAAGAGTTTGGTATTAGTTCAGTTGTAGTAGTTATCGTTGTCCATTTGTAGACAGTGTCAATAACAGTATTGACAAAACATCATTTGGAGTTAAATAGGGAAGACCCCCAACAAACACATAGTCCTCCAAATCACACACACACAGGTTAATATGAAGTCTTCAACAATCACCCGAGACAAGTGTCTATACCATGCCAAGCTTTTCGTCTAGGCAATTAACTCATTTACAACTGACAACCAAAGATTCGCCATCACAACTAAATTCTCAAATGGACAAAACTATAAAGATATGACTAAAATTAAACACTGAAATGGTTCCTGACTTGAAGTGAAGATGAAGTGGAATGAATAAAGTTAAGAATCAGTTAAAAGAGAACTTTACACTCCAAATCAATAGGTCATTTTCACAGTTACTTTAGTTTTATATATTCTATACCCCTCATATAATTTGAATAAATATAGAAGTTTCTTGAGAAAAAAAAAAGAAAAGCAGATTTGATGCTATCGGGAATATAGCCTCCCATTCTTGAAAAAGGTCTAAAAGGTCCAAAACATTGTTTGTGCCAGTTTTGATGTGTAATTTAAAGTTTTTTCAACATGTATGAGGTATAATTTATAAAATTCCGATTAGGAAATTGTCAACAATTTTAGATTGAGGTGCATTGTTCCAAGTTTAATACATTGTAATACTAAAGATGTTTTACCCTAGGAATAGATTACTTAGCTGGATTTTGTTAACGTTTCGGAATTTTGGGTCCCCAATATTCTTAAACTTCGTACTTTAGTTTGTCTTTTTAAATTTTTTGATTCGAGTGTCACTGTTGAGTCTTTTGAAGGCAAAACGCGCGTCTGGCGTATACATTTTAATCTTGGTATATATAATGAGTTTATTGTACATATACACATTTAATATATATTGTTCAATGTTTATTTGTTGAGATGATGAAGTGTAACAAAAAAATTGTTCCGGCGTGACATTTGTTCCGCCGGAACAAATTACATAGGAAATATGTTCCACCGGAATTTATATCACAGAAAATATGTTCCAGCACTGTAAAATTTGTTCCGGAATGGCCAAATGTGAAATAAGTTCCGGAACAAAAATCATAGCTCCATGAATTTTGTTTCAATTAATATTAAAAAGTTTTAAATAAGTTCCTGTGACATTAGTTTTAAACGAACATGTAAATATTTCATAGAAACTAATGAATAAGTTCCGCTCAATCATTATTGCACACCGAAACATTTTCTTGTTACACTTAAATTATAATGCAAGCTAAATGCTATACTGAGTGTACTTGCATGGGATACATTTGCAATTGAAGGCATGACTGTAACTATAGGATGAAGATAAGAAATAAAAGCGATGGTAATGTATCATAACTTTTATTTATGTTTTATGCGGTATTCCTTCTTGGTTCCTGTTAACTGTCATGACCCAGTGTTCTAGTCATACATGTACTTAGGACATGGCACAGTTTCAAAAGAGTGTGTCTTTTTTTTCTACATGTCTTTTGATTTTTATAAATGATCAAGTCACTTTGTCCTTTTCAGATTAGTACATATATTCCTCTTAAACTATACTTTTTTTCTGAATGATTTTTCTTATTCTAATCTTTTCTGGTTCAAAAGTTTAGATATTTTTTTACAGAGTATATAATTAAACATTTGCTATACTCCATAGGATCCAAACTGGATGATTTACACTTTTTATCTATTATATAAATACTTATTTTTATAATGCACTTGAATGATAACTTTAATCTCACTGATGATAAATGCTCAGTATATAAGATAACTTGTTTAACCAGTGGAACATATTTCACAGACAAGGAACTTATTTCACCAGGTGAGGAACAAATCTCACAAACCTGGAACTTATTTCACTAGGTAAGGAACAAATTTCACCAACCCGGTACTTATTTCACCAGGTATAAGTGTGGAACTTATTTTATAGTGATGGAACAATTCATATAGAAATTACCTGTGGAAAAAGTTCTCCCAGAACATATTTCCTGTGATATAAGTTCCACTGGAACTTTTTTCACAGGAACAAAGTTTGGCTCACAGAAGTTCCATCGAACTGTCCTTAGCGTATCCATTGATTATTTTTTGGATACATACAAATGTCTTAAATGGATAATACTATTAATGATATAATTCTCTTATTCGAGTATACATAAAGGTAACAATTCTCTCGGTCGAATTTGATCTTAGATTGTGTCTTTAAGATTTTGAAATCGAAATTAAACTATTTCTGTATAGACTTTGCTAAATTTTCCTTTTTTTGTGAATGTTCGCCTTTCTAAATAAAGCATGTGATCAGGTCTTCTCTTACTTTGGATATCTACTGATCTTAACTGTTGTTAGGAACCTCGAACTTCAGACTGAATTTAACCAATCACCAATAATAGGCGAGATCGTATGGCTCGATCAAATTTTACTGAAATATTCTATATACATTTCAACAATTATATTATTTATCTCATTCTTACTGTTTTGACGACTTCTCGTGACATGTTGGTGTATAGCATGCGTCCAGGCCATCAGTTATATCAGGATCGTTTTTACCAGATGTATCTGGGATTCTTGCACTACATGGTGAAGGAGCGGATCTAAAAGTTTATTTTCATGAAAGATAAGGTCAGTATTATTACGACAGCTACCGAAAACAAGTTGTCTTGGTCGTAAAGACTTTACTGTCTTCAGCCGACTTCATTATAAAGATAAACTTACTATAATAATACTGAAGAAGATAATGTAAAAGTTTGAGCTTTCATGATTGTTCTGACACACACAAGTGTTATTTTCCCAATTGAGTAATGATATCTTTGGTTTTCTGAACAGTGTGATGTGTACTGTTTATTTTGGTCAAGATAAATAAGAAGATGTGGTATGAGTGCCAATGAGACAACAAAGCTCTCTCACAGGCAAAGGTCTTTATTTTGTGACATATGTTTTTTCCCATACCACCTCTTAATAATGACTATGTTCTGTTTATCTGTTAAGTAAAATATTTTCTTATGATGAACAAGTGTACTGGAAACATCTTATTGTATTGCATGTCATGATGAATAAAGTCAAAATATATATAAATATGACCTATGCACTATAAATACTTCATCTCTATGGCATTCAAAAATAATGAAGTAAAACTTGCCTTAATACTTATGATATAAACATATGAATTGAATAAATTATCTTTATCTTAACTGAAATAAGTGTTGTTTATAAAAATGCTCTGAGAAAGCAATAAGCAATTTTTTAATGTTGCATAATATAACTGTTGAGAAAAAGGTGGTTGAGTAACAATACAATTAGCGCATTTTATGAATAAAGAAATGATGCTGGTTTTCTGTGTATGTCTGCATTATATTCATCATAAATAGCTCTCTTTTAAACGTACTCTGTGTTATATCTGTTTGAACAAACGTCATAGGTAATTGGTATGTGACATAAACAGTCGCAGTTATCCTGACACTCAAATACATCTGGGGACTTTGATCCTTGCTAAATTCATAAAAGAAAACATATTTATCGAAGTATTGAATTTTCCTTTTTATAATTTTACCGTGGTATAAAAGCGTTGAACGAACTATATTTTGTATAAAGCGCAAAATACTGTGCGCTCGATCAATGCTTTAAAACCCTATAAAATTATAATTAAAAAATATTATTTTGGAATGCTTTTATCGCAATTTTTGTCTGCTAATCAAAATTAGGGTTCTGACATGAAAAATACATATAACTTAAACGAAATAAAATTAAAAAAAGAACTGATGAAAATTCTGTAGGCTCTGTTTGTCCAGCTCCATTTTCATTTACGGTGTTTTTAACATCTGTTGATTCTTCGATATCTTTATTTAATATTTTGAATGATTCGCATACTAATTTTTCTTTTTCTGTCTATAATCACACAATAGTATCGACTATCTTTAACAAGTGCAATAGGTTACGTATATCAAAATTTGCTGTACAAAATGCAGACAAACGCTGATGTAAACGATAGCCAAAACATTTGCGTTAATTGTAATCGGGAACACAGATCCTATTATATTTGCCGTATCGATAGCCGATAATGGAGACCAAAAGAATGTGTTTTAGCCTGGCATCCCGGCCCGATCTAGCTGCGCGTCGCAAGGTTAGCCAGGACCCCAGGCTAAATGTGTTTATTCTATTATATACCGTCCTTATTAGATTTAATTGTTTCCTTGCACATACTGAATGGTACTGATAGTTCAAGTTAATCAAAAGGTATGCTTTACTTAAATCCCATATATGTTCTTTCTATTCTTAATATACAAACAGGTTTTAATCTGCCTTCCCTTCCCGAGCACATGAGATCATCCCGGTTTTTGGTGGGGTTGGAGTTGCTTAGTCTTTAGTTTTCTAATTTGTGTACTGTTGCTTGTCATTTGATCAATTTTCGTATTTTTCCATGGCATTGTCAGTTTGTTTTAGACTTATGACTTTGAATGTACTGTTCGAATCTTTCGCTTCTCCCATAGGTACGTCAGAATAGTTGCAGTTTAAAATATTGAAGCGGAAACAATTCTTAATCCGTTTAATTATAGCAACACATTGAGTGCTTACAGGTTTCCAAGCAAAAAACAAATCAAAGCAAATACAATGCAAAACGCAGCCTTAACTTACACAAATTGAAGTACATTCGGTAGATGGTCTCGACTGGAATCTTATAATAAACAAATTACTGTCAGTTACTGGTCTTATCTCAAAATTGTTTTCAGTATCCTTCAAGTCCAATCCACCCGAAAATCCTGATGGCATGGTAACCTTTGTTTATTCAAGTAAACAGATTTCAAATAGGTCAATCGTTTCAAGAGTGTACATGTAAATAGCAATATATACATCTCATAACCTATGTTATTATGACTAGTAATATGTTAAACTATCGGATAATTCTAATAACCGGAATAAATATAAAGATATATAATGATTATTAAAAGCATCGGAAGCGCATAATAAATAATCAATGATTGTTAAATTTGACTGCCAGTGCGTATTCGACGCGATACAATTAACTTAGCATCTTAAAGCTTTGTCATGTTCTCAATTAGACATATTGCTGTTTTGTTAGATTTGGCGTCTAATCATCAGTGTATAATATCTTGCCTTTCTACAACGTGTATTCAATTAGATAATTCATTTAAGTAAATACAATCAATTGTTTTATTACCTAATTAACAAGAAATAAATCGGATATGCTTTAAAAAGTGTTATTATCCAGATGGCTTATGCATATTATTACAGCCTCGCGCTATTATCAAAAGAAAAAAACTACTTGAGTGTCAAAATCTCATTATGGTACGTCAAGAAACATGTTATCACATTCATTTAAAGCATTTCACATTTTGTTTTTACGCATGATGATCTATTTCAGGTTTTAATCTTGTTGCAGAAATATATTTGGAACTGTTTCGTTAGTCGGTACAAACAATTAAAATACTAACAAAATAAATTGATATCTGTACAATATACTGCCGTTATAAGATAAGATGATGTTACCCTATAAGATCGAAGATTTGTGTTCACAGAGAAATCTTGGCATTCTTTGCTATTCAGTACTCCTTTAGATGTCAACATTTCAGCAATACCAGGTTCCTACAAATAACAAGACACAGTATAAGTATTTTATATTTTGATTGATTAAATGATTAAGAGAAGACTTGAATGATTATCAAGAAATGGTTTAAATATGAGTAGATAACAGAAAGAAAAAAACTATCAACATACTTTATTTTAGATTATATGATATATATTAACCTTGAGCAGCCAGGAATGCTTGCGTAGAGACCCCTGAAAGAACAACTTATCCCCTTAACCAGAGGAAAAACTAAGGAAATAAATTGAATATATTGAATCACTTTGAGATAAATATCATTTTACATCCAAGACACCACTGTCAGTGAAAATAAAAACTAAACTAAATATGAAAATTTCACTGCTATTGTCTGTGCTTAAAGGACAACTAAAAAAGGTAAAAACAGGTATTCAAAATAATATTACCGATTGAATGCTATGATATCTCACATGTGCTAAAACGGTTGTGTGATTTATTTATTGAAGTTTAAAATGTGAAGTAGACGCAGATTCTACGACATCAGTGTAACTGAGATGGGATGGCTAGTTGTGGAAAATGTGCACATGTAATACCTACTTTTCTTCTCTTGATTTCAGTTTTAAATAATTCATCAGAATGATATAATAGATTTTTTTCAACGAAAATCGTGTTAAAAAAGATAGATTATACCATAGGAATATTATATACATTAAGACATTTGGGTATAAGTCAATGAGACAGCAGCTCATACATAAAAGAAACCTTTTTAAGAAGCTCTTTTCTTTAAATCTTGTTTCTAAATTTATCTCATTTTGCATGTAGTTTGTTTGTATTTTTCGGGTTTATAGACGCTATTATTGCTTTTGCTTATAGTCTTTCCTTAAACATTTAAAAAAAATAAGTCAGTTATTTTTTTACATGCCACCTTTAGGATAGAGGTCCATATTGAACTACATGATATCGAAGACAAAGAAGCGACACGCAAAACAACAGGCCTCATAATTTAGTACGAAAGAGGTAAAAAAAAGAAACAATACACAACGCTATTTACAGAACATAAAATACAGAAATGCAGAGATATCCGGACGAACACAGTAAGAAGTCACATTTAAGTTTATGGAAAACTAATTAAAGTTTCTTTTTAGTTCCATTTAAAAAAGAAATAAGAATCAATACCAATTTCTAATTAAACTCATCATAGATATCAGTAATAAAATTTTGAACGCCAGACGCGCGTTTCTTCTATTTGATATTCTTGTTTAAAGTGTAACCCCATAAATTGCTTGTCCTATACCCCCATTAACGTATACCCCCCCCCCCCACCCAAATACAATTTATCAATACAGGAATTTATCGACATTGACAACCGTTAAAAAGTTCAAAACAGATACAATGCAGATTTAATATGCAGTATTGATACCTCGACAGTAATATGTTTAGGTTCAAGAAAATCTGATTCATCTGTCGTGTCCTTAAGCCGAGGGTGCATGACAATAAATCCACTATTATCTAAAATAATGCACCTGAAATGATAAAAAGGAGGATAATATTATTGTGAATTGGTTGATGTCAATGAACAGCAGGTCAACAACAAAGACATAATCATTTACCGAAGGAGAAAACGATAACATCGGAAAACAGGCACAGAAAATAAACAAAGAATTAGATAGTTAAAAAAAATTCTTAACTACTTCCGATTTCATTATTTCAAATGAACAAAAGATACAGTGAAAGTTAGCTCACACATTGTTGTCAATATAATGGAATTCTATGCGACTGTCATACAAGTGAGAGCTTTAGCTAGCTATAAACAAAGGTTAAATCATCCATTATCTACATAAGGAAATGCCTGTACCAAAAGAGGGACGAGAGATACCAGAGGGACAGTCAAACTCATAGATCGAAAACAAACTGACAACGCCATGGCCAAAAATAAAAAGACAAACAGACAAATAATAGTACAGATGACACAACATAGAAATCTAAAGACTAAGCAACACGAACCCTACCAAAAACTGGGGGTGAGCTCAGGTGCTCCGGAAGGGTAAGCAGATCCTGCTCCACATGTGGCACCCGTCGTGTTGCTTATGTTATTACAAATCCGGTAAATAGTCTAATTCGGTAAGTCACATTCGTGAAAAGGGAAGGGTATTGTAGTTACGACATAAGGAACATATCAGATATCATCTGTGAAACGGTTATTCCATAACGGTCAACCAACTCGTGATGGCGTCCGTACCAAGTCAGGAATATGACAGTTGTTTTTCATTCATTTTATGGGTTTGAGCTTTTGATTTTGCCTTATGATAAGGGACATTCCCATCTGAATTTTCCTTGGAGTTCGGTATTTTTGTTATTTTATTTTTTATTAAACATGGAGCTCAATTCTATCGGTATCACAAATTTTCTTAATAAACAAAATAGGTCTGCCTGCTTGAACTAAAACAAAACTTAATGAACACAATGTCATGCAGGATCATCTACGACTTCCGATATTGAATGCAATCCCAAATTACTAAATTTGTTGATGATGATTGCATGCCCTCAGACATTTTCTTATACCCAAATCTTCTTCCATAGCAAAGTTATGTAACAATGTGATATAAATACAATATAGTATAACGACCATAATAAAGTAAGTGGAAAAGTGAATCACTATTTATGTATCAATTTGTAAATCAAATCTCAAAATATAATATACCCAGACTGAGCAATAAGATACTATACATATAACTTTTACAAATAGTATACTTAGCCAAAGACACGTAGGGCAATTTTTTGTGGCGTTGATACATTCGTGTGACGCACAGTTCATAATTCTATTGTGGTGTACTGGTGTACTGTCGTAAATTAAAAGGGAGGTGTCCGTTGTTATTCTTTGGTTTACATGTTGTAATGTACTATTATATTATTTATTTATGTATTTCTCTGTCCTGAGAGTTTTTGGGTTTATTTGTACTGTATTCCTGTCACGTAATGTTGTCATTTTAGCGGTATTTTAAACATTGCCATATAAGCGGGAGGTTTGGCTAGCCATAAAACCAGGTTCAACCCACAATTTTTTTCTTAAAATGTCCTGTACCAAGTCAGGAATAAGGCAGTTGTTATCAAATAGTCCGTTTCTATGTAAGTTGGCGTTTGTTTTTGTAGCAGTTCAGTGTTTCTGTTGTTCCGTTGTTTTCCTCTTATAGTTGATGTGTTTCCCTCGGTTTAGGTTTGTGACCCGGATTTGTTTTCGCTTAATCGATTTATGACTATTGAACAGCGGTTTACTACTGTTGCCTTTATTTAGTCTTAAATTGGAATTTTGTGAGTATGAAAACACGAACATGGATCGATAATACTAGTATGTGATTATTTGAAGATGCGAGTGAAATAAAAACCTGTTTGTTGCTTTGATTTATATTTAATTTATTATCTTCACAATTTGCACGTTCAACAGCTATCCTGATCGTACTATTTGACCTGCGACTTCTATAACACATGTGTTATAATAGTGTCAATATTTGACCGATGACCACAGGCGAATAAAATTTATAGGTTAGTTTCTTTACAAATATCTTTTATGAGAACATTCTTGTTATTTCACGAGTAGTTTACCAATTGAATATTTTATAATATGTTTTAAAACAACGTCATTTTACAATAATAGGAAATGCGCAATATATATGCATTGTCGAAAAATATAAAATATGTGTTCAAACTTTATGAACAGAATGAAAAGTGAAGCTCTTTGAGCTTTCTCTTGTTTTTTAACGGTTACAAATTAGTTATATATTTCTCGGCATGTATATATATATAATTCGTCTCAAATTTAGCCCAGCAATGTTAGATCTTCAAATTTGCGTTTATAAATTTTTGTTCTTCCCTCAGCGGGATTCGAACCCTTGCTTTTGTGACATCGTTGCAACACCGCCTGCATCCTGTCCAGTACACTAGACCACTCGACCACCTAGGCTATATAAAAATATAGATTTCGGTGGTCGATGTAATACCTTTCTTCGTCGGCTTTATCTAGGGTTGTATTGAGGTTCTGCAAAAGGAAATCACAAATTCGCCAACATTCCAACTGACTCAATATTCGGAAAATAAAATCGTTAACAAAGATAAACTTGTTGCTAACTTTTGACAAGTAGAACCGAATAACCTGAAATTTCCAGCTATTTACTGGTTTGAAACTGCACAAAACACCTTTCACAATCCTATAGATTTATTTCGTCTTCAAGACATTGTTCAACTACTAAACTATCTATTTTACTTGCTAGTAGACTTCGTGCAATCAAAATAGATATAAGAAGATGTGGTATGAGTGCCAATGAGACAACTCTCCATCCAAGTCACAATTTGTAAAAGTGAACCATTATAGGTCAAAGTACAGCTTTCAACACGGAGCCTAGGTTCACACCGAACAGCAAGCTATAAAGGGCCCCAAAAAACCTAGTAATAAATTTTTCAAATAAGGTCTACGAAAATAGTGGAATTAATCACCTGTATGCTCATCTGCGTAGAAACCCCCACCCCCTTTTTTGACCTCGAACAGATGTGGGAAAGCTTAACAAACAGTAAATCCTAGTTGGAAAGGGATTGACTCGTTCGATCGACACAAAGCACAAAAACATGTTTTTTCAATAACAGCCAGGAACAAGATTACAAAAACACCTATTCGATGCAGTAATTGTTTTACTTCGCATCTGAAATTAAGAATCGAACAATTTATTTGACCACCTCCAAAAAAATGATTTTTTTTCTGCGCATTACTTCATGATGAACAAACTTTTATTCTTCTCACATCTTTACAGCTTGAGTGTCCTGAATTTTTTGTCAGCATATGCTTTTTTTTAATTCCCAGCTGTTTTCTTCTATAGAAGCCGATATGGCTTTAGGGCGGACCGCGAAAAGACAACAATTAACTGTGATGTAAAAAATATTTATATATAACCGCTCAGTCTTTGGTCTTTGTTTTTTTTATGATGTGTTTTGTACTGTTGCTTGTCTGTTTGTCTTTTTGTCTTTTTTTTTAGCCATGGCTTTGTCGGGTTATTTTCGACTTATGTGTTTGAGTGTCCCTTTGGTATCATTCGCCTTTCTTCGCTCAACATAGAAGCTGGATAACAGGCGACTTTATATCTACACTTAACAAATATATAAACAAATCATTTGCATACGCGTATTTGAAATGCATGTTTGGCTGAATGCAGGATTAAAATATATAAGTATCAGCATTTTAGACATATTCCTTTCATTGAATTATCCCATATCTTAAGCATGATATCCGTTTCATCGGCTCACGAAGATCACTGTTCAAATCTTTGTTGAAATGTATGATAACATATTACCTGTTTCCGTCATCGCAGGAGGGATAAATATCATTAATAAACCAATTAAAATATTGTAACGGGAAATCAGCAGCGACAGTGGCAGTTACTGCACCAATTCCATCAGTTCTAAAACATGTCAAAGCATAAATAATTGTTAACAAATGTTATTCAAAAACAAATTGAATACTTTTTGATCATAATTGGAAGCGTTTTTGATTTTTGCAATCAAGATCGGGCATTCAACACCTGGCATTTTTTATGGTTATGTATATTGTATTCGTTTTCACTCCAAAAACAAAACAAAAAGTGGTTTAATGTTATGCACAAAATGAATGAAATAATGTGTCATGTGCATGAACAAAGTAAATCTTGCTTCATATCATTAAATTTATATCTTCTTCCAATTGAGTAGTTATTTACTTTGTCTGCGGATAGCAACTATTTTTAAGTTGAATACAATTGAGAATGGAAATGGGAAATGTGTCAAAGAGACAACAACCCGACCATAGAGCAGACAACAGCCGAAGGCCACCAATGGGTCTTCAATGCAGCGAGAAACTCCCGCACCCGGAGGCGTCCTTCAGCTGGCCCCTTAACAAATATGTATACTAGTTCAGTGATAATGGACGTCATACTAAACTCCAAATTATACACAAGAAACTAAAATTAAAAATGATACAAGACTAACAAAGGCCAGAGGCTCCTGACTTGGGACAGGCGCAAAAATGCGGCGGGGTTAAACATGTTTTTTGAGATCTCAAACCTCCCCCTATACCTCTAGCCAATGTAGAAAAACAAACGTACAACAGTACGCACAGTAAAACTCAGTTTAAGAGAAGTCCGATGTCAGAATAGGAAACAAAAGAAAATAAACAAAATGACAATAGTACATAAAAAACAACAGACTACTAGCAGTTACTGACATGCCAGCTCCAGACCTCAATTAAACTGATTGAAAGATTATGTCTTCATCATATGAATATCAGGCACAATCCCTCCTGTTAGGGGTTTAGTATTATACCATCAAAAAATATATGAGAAGAACATAACCCGTGTCATGCCAACAACTGGTTTTAGAATAAATATGTTTAATTCCGATGCAAAGACCCTATAAGTGAATCAATATTAAAGCCAACATATGCAATCTTTAATGACCTGACAACAATATCGTAACTATATTCCTTCTTTATAAGTCTGTTTAAAGGTTTTGTTAGCTTTTGAGGTGAATACTGATATTTTTGTGCTTTGTAAAGAATATTACCATAAAAGATTGTATACTTTTTCCAAACTAAAAGTAATGGTTTAATTTTGAGGATTACATTTCAATCGTTGTCCATCTCTAACACTACAACATTGTTTTGATACATGTCTGGGACAATCGTTGGTAATTGTCTTCATCATAAACACTTGCATTGATTAAACAATTGTAAATCGAGCTAACTCAACATCTTATTGACATGCAAAGTCTGTTACCCAATCAGCAATCATTTCTAACAGGAAATAAGAAACAGTGATATGATTTTATATCTAAAAAACTATACAAAGGAGTAATAAAACCAAATTGAGGGAGCTTAAAAATGCTCGTTTCTGTGATGGACTACAAAACAAAAAGGTGCTTTCAATGACATCCTTTTGCAAAATAATGGAATAGATATCAGTGACAATACACCTACGTCAGGAAATTGAAATAATTCCAAATACATTAATTGCATTGTTCAAAAATTTAAAGATATGAAGTGTTTATGCACTTTAAAACATATTCTCCCCAAAATCAATGAATTACAAACCGATGATTTTGACCCCTTTTGCAGTTTTTTCTACCTTCTATGCTATACAGTGCTTTCATATTCATTAGTTGAAATAGCTTGATAATATGTGAATGAAAATGATATTTACCCTGCTTTATGTAATGTATGTATGAATGTCAGTACTATACCGGATCCCCATCCATCAACATACGGTGTTGTAAGATACATAGTGTTTGGATGTCCTAAAGCCTGACGCCACCTAAAACAGACTTGTCTTTACTTGATTCCATTATTTTGAATAAACAAAATGATACGGGATAATAATTCATTAACATCGGCTACGAAAAAATAATTAAAATAAACTATATGCTTTATATACATACATGGCTATAATGCTAGCGCATGACATGCTGTGAATATTATTGTGCTAATTTTGGTATTTGTAATAAAGTTAATGGTAAAAGTATGTGTTTAAAATGAATATCAAAATTAGTATTTATACAATGTCAACCAACCGTTACTTAAAAGATAAGACTATTTTGTTTTTGAATTTGATTTTTGTTTTTTTGTATTCATGACCTGAGATTAAAGCATTGTTTCCCACTGATTTTGATTGATAAAGCGCGAATAATGTAATTTTATTTCTTACCACGGTCTCTTTTCATGGTCAAAGTTTTTATGCAACAAAATTCCCGGATATGTCCTCATGACTCCTGATTTTGTACCAATGTACCGCCATGACACATAAGTGGCTGGATGTTCCTTCCAGAACTGCTCAGCTTTATAAGTAGCCCAAACAGATGATCGAACAGTTGACTGTAATTTTTATTATAGTACTATTAATACATACTAAAAGCTACAATATAGATCAAAGTAAACTAATTTTCAATTGAAACAGGCATTTTCATCTGATTTTCTCTTAAAAGACTGAACAATGAATTATTTAATCATGAGCAGCCTTTCAGTAAATTGTCAGACTTATCCATGGCGGTAAACTCAGTAGTTTTAAGACAAGTCGCTTACAGTCAATTAAAATCTGTTCAGACTGTTCAGTAGTTGCTGTATACCTGTACACAACAACAACACACTGAACTGTTTGAAAAGCTACTGATTTGACAACAAGAAAAATGTCTCAACGGTACTGAATTTACAACAAGAAAATATCTGAAAGTTAACTTTAACTCTTAATCAGACTTAACGTTCTTATTTTCAGATTGTTGGGATGATGTTAAAGTCAAAATAAGCATTTAAGACCTAAATTCATTTACTTATGGGTATCTTTGAAATGAACGTTTAATAACGATTTCAATATTTCATTTCAGAAATGTGTTTGGTGAAAGTCATATGATACTTAAGATAAAATAAAAAGTTGAATATGTTTTGAATACTAAAATGGCTAAGTTTAACTATAAAACAAGTGTAGGTGGACTTTCTTTTAAGACAAAATCCTCTTTTTTTTATCAAAATCTTGTGAAATGTGCTATTATTGAACTATTGCCTTCCAGTACTCTAATTCGGCGATATTTTTCCAAATGCAGTGACCCAACTACGAAAACTCTCTTCAGAACTTCGGCCACCGCACAGCACAAGTGCAGGGGAAAACCCGTGATGAAACAATTTAAACAAACGTGCACTGAAAGGTAAATATTAATAATTAAATCTTAAAAAACAAAACAAATACACAAAATCATTTAATAACTGTTATGGTAAGGTCTAATTAACGAATTGAAACGCATGGAAAATACAAAAAATATTTCAGCATGGCTCTATCAATTCACTTATTTTTGCACGTGCTCCATGATTCTGTGTAGATTATTTATCAATATCACAATCTGATAAACTTCGGAAACAAACTCGAAAGTTAATAAGCGTGCGAAATATTATTTGTCGATAGTACGGTATAGTGTATATATTTATAAGAAAGTCCAGTTATAATCATTTGGTTCTCATAGGATAAATTGCCCATTCTAGAATCAGACTCTCTGTTACACACCGAAGTTGTTCGCACATTTCAGTTGAAGCTACATGTCCAAATAAAAATTTGGGACAAGGGTAACATTTAATGCCCCCTCCGGAAACGGCGGGGGCATAAAAATCATGACCTTGTAATATGGCAAAATATGAGTATATACTATCAATATGATGTAGGATCCTCACAAGTTTTTATAACTGTATAGCAATACGAAATCAGTTATTTTTTTATTTGATATAAAAAAAAAATATAACCACTCGGTTTCTCCAAGAAGGTAAACCGTAAATTACATTGTGAAATATTTTAGAGTACATTGATTATCGTCTTAAGGTTGCAACTGCTATACACTTGTAATTGACCTTAATGACCTGTACCAAGTAATAAAGTGGCTGGTGGTGCTATAACAGAGACAAAATGTCTGATTGAAAACGAATAATTTCAACAGAGAAAAACTGACAAATAAAATGAAATGATATAGTATTGCCCTTGGGAAATCATCTCAGCTAATTTTGAAAATAATTCTAGCTAATTTTGAAAATATTTCTCAGTCGAGTTCCCTGAATCCTGACTTTGAATGCTTGCGAAACAGTGGTTGACAGGAAATTCGACGTGACCTGTCTTATCAACTGTAGTCTAAGTAATGAAATATGAGTTTTAAGTTGATAGAACTTGGGGGATAAAAAAATGTCATTTAAAAGACTGACCAGTGATAAAAAATCTAATGAATGACAGTGCAGAGGTATTGCTGCGTAGCTGAGATGTCCTCATGTTACATGAGGAATGAAGGCTGGCTGAAAATGGGATGGCGGAGGGAATATTTGGTTGGACAAGACTGCTAGCAAACTGAATGAAACAAGGTGACTGAGCCTTATCTGTCAAAATAGTTTTCAATAGTGATTATTTTTACGGCTATGATCTGACCGCTAAGCTATAGATTCCTGACGAGAAACGGGGAAAAATACACCCGAAAGTCGTTATAGATCATTAAGAGAAATCATCTTAAGCGAGCAATAAAATGCAGTTCTCAAAACAATTATAAACTAAATTATATGCTATATATACAAATATTTTAAGATAAATGTTTGTACCGATAAGATCAATATTCAAAGATATTCTGAAGGTATTAAATTGATAATCCCTACCTTTTAAGAAAAAGTTTATTCAAGGGAATAATGACTTTACATAGATCGCATCTAACTTAAACACAGTTTTTCTTAAATACAAGTTATAAAGATGTACACATTTGCAAAAAGTACTCGAACAGGATTTAGAAAAATTAATATTTGACACGTCTGCAGCCGTAATTGTTGTTTGGTTTAACATGGTCGCAGTGTATCAACTGACTAAATAAATGTTTAATCTGTCGTACACTATTGTCCATCTGATTTTGCTATAACCATATTAGACAGGTTCATGTCGTTAGTTGACTACCACTTGTTATCTAGAAAAAAGGGGGACTGAAGGTAAAGGGGTTTTTGAAAATGAATAACCTGACATTACCATTTATAAAATAAATCTTTCAAACTTAAAAGTCGACTCAAAAATAATAGTAATGACCAGCTAATGTTAGAAATAGTTGTTCATGAACAATTTAAATATCTATTTATGAATCATTGTCTAGGAAAATAAATATACGTTTCTATAACATAATCCATTCCGTTAACTTTTCCAGGTATTGAGTCTATGTAATACATCCGTATTATTCTGTTGCAATGATTGGAAATAAATGTTCGTTGGAAAAAAATATTATCCTACTCCCCTAACATTACACAAAATGAATATTTTGGTGTATTTGAAAGGTGATGCAAGCATAGCACTTGGTTTAGGGATTTTATCGACTCCAAACTTTAACTTCCTTCCGGTACCATTGGCCATGGGTACAAATAAGCCAAGTATGGGTTCTAAAATGCAACCATTTCATTGACCAGATTTTTTCCCTGAAAATTTCCCTGTATTATACATCATTTTAAGTGAAATCACTGTAAAATATTTCAAATAACTGACATTGATGTGCACAACAATCCACAACTTGCCGGAGCTTGGTCTCTGTTGATTATTTTTGCCAAAATCAGATCAGCAATTTTATGGTTGCCAAAATGTTTTTTTTCCCAAATTCATGTTCCTCTGCAGTGGACCTTAAAGATGATTATTTGACCCAACACGATGACAAATTGTATTTCAAGTAGCAACTTTAAAAATAATGTTTGTTATTTTCTAAAAATGTCCTGTACCAAGTCAGGAATATGGCAGTTGTTATCAAATAGTTCGTTTCTATAGATATAAGAAGATGTGGTATGAGTGCCAATGTATGTTTGCGTTTGTTTTTGTTGCACATCAGTGTTCCTGTTGTTCCTTTGGTTTCCTCTTATAGTTGATGAGTTTCCCTCGGTTTTAGTTTGTTACCCGGATTTGATTTCTCTCAATCGATTTATGACTTTTGAACACCGGTATACTACTGTTGCCTTTATTTTGTACGAAAAAAGTAA
The DNA here is from genome assembly GCF_021869535.1 of Mytilus californianus. NCBI lineage: Eukaryota > Metazoa > Mollusca > Bivalvia > Mytilida > Mytilidae > Mytilus > Mytilus californianus. The sequence goes on from NW_026262581.1 coordinate 6,550,262, forward strand.
ATTCACAAAAATACTGAACTCCGAGGAAAATTCAATCGGAAATTCGAATTGAACAATATCAGTTTTCTTTACTAATATCGTTATTAAAAAAAACCACACTATCTTAATGTACCTTAAATCCTGGATTACTTGACGTTGTCGCCGTGATATAATTTTTATATTTTGTGACATTCAGGGCTGTTTCATCACTGTCTAGAAATTGAAACGGATTCTGAAAAGCAGTCGGTGTAAACTTGACAGAACTGTGAGCTGAAAAGTAAATTGGATATATGAAGTTCTATAGGCAACCAGTGAAATAACAAAACACTAAACAAAAATTGAGGAACTAAATTGCAAATTACATATGCATAACACAATTTATGTAGCTATTTAAATGAAAATGAGAACAACATTCAACAACTGAAGAAACTAAAGTCTGCAGAAAAACATAAGTAATAAAACTATCTTATTATATTATCACTTATTCAATTCGTAGCAAGCTTGGTATGTTTAATTTTGATAGACACTTTCATATAAGTAATATGATATTTGAGCAATATTCAAGTTACGCAAATTAGCGAATGCAATTTTTTTCTTCATAAACAGACATACCATTTGTTCTAGCTTTGAAAAACAAGGAACTTACCTAATGTAGCTCGTCGTCTGTAGAATTTACAATTTTTAAAGTCATCCTTCAAAAGATTTCTATCATGGAACATAAACACATTGCTTTTATCTGTGTTGAATTTTGATTCATCGATTTCGGAGTACGATTCTTCCACAAGAACAATACACAAAGAAAAGTTACTCTTAGGTATCTACAAAAGTATTATTTAAAAAAATCACATCGATTATCAAATCGATACCTAGTGGGTGTATAAAAAAGCATTAATATATAAATGTATGTATTTTCAGTGTTAAAGACATGTATCTCTGGGACAACCTTCTCTTCAGATTATCAGAAGCGAAAAAGAGCCCCCCCCCCCCCTTCCCCCCCCCAAAAAAAGTAGTTGCACATTCATGAAGCTTTAGTGGCTCTATACTGGACTTTATTAATAATTGAAACAAAAACAAGTCTAAACACAAAGTAGCTGTTCTTACATTTACTAGTAAGTCCAGAACTATGTACATTACAATTTGGACATTGTAACGCAAATAAATTAATGAATATTCAGTTGTGCATTCGTAATGTATTATTTTAATTATGCTTGTACAGATTTTTGTTAAAATTGAATATTTTTAATATGAATAAAAAGAATGTTCGGTATACGTCAATTAAATACAATTAAGGCCACAAAAAGTTAAAAAAAATCATTTTGAGGGCAGTATACATTTTTCAACAATAGACAGGTGACACGATAATAGATCAAGCTCTTAGTCATACATTATGATTTTCTCTTTAATATCAAACGTAACATTGCTTTGATCAACATTTCTACTTTCTGGAGGGAACCAATTTATAAGCACCAGCTATACGCTCAACGATTAATACCTTTTCAACGGTGCTTTAAGAAAACATATTTAGATAAAAGAAACCTTTAATAAACCCCGATATATAAACGTGTTCACTTAATAAACAGAAATATAGAAAAAGCCTGGATAAAGATATCAGAGCTATGCATGAGAAAGATACTTTAGTTCTTAAAGAAACAGAATATCTTAATGTTGTCACTTTTTATCCAATAATTATTCATAATAATCAGAACAATTTTGCCTGTGTTTTCAACAGTTTATACGACAGTTACAAACCCTCAACACCAGTTATTAGTTTCATCATTGAATCATATCTTAACATGTTACATATCGATATTTTTTATAAGTACACTGTACGAACTAGCAAACACTCTTATTTTTAGTTTAGACATGTACAAGTATGAGATCATACAACGTTTCCGTCCTACGATAACAAAAAATATTCAGGATGGTTGATTGTGTGTGTTTTCCACGTGTAACTAATTAATAATTCCAATGAATACGCCTACTGATTAAAGTGAAAGATACCAAAAAATCCGTGGATGTTTCCTATTTTGTCATATGAACGACTGCGTCATCTCAACGCAAGATAATAGAATATTATGACATCTGAATTGTACAGTTTTTAATAGTGTTTTGCTTAATGTGATATCTGAACTTACTGGACCCCAAAACAACTGTGCTTTGAGATTAACATCCTTACTGCCGTCATTTAAAAGTTTTCCACGTGGCTTTATGAAGAACTTATTGAACTCCTTAGATCCAGATTCACCACTGAAATATATAAGTTGACATATATAATTACCTTTACTCATATTGAAATAAGTTACAAGTTCTTCACTAATCGATTTGATAAAATCAAATACAAATAACAAGTATAGCGCAAAGTAAATATGATATATTAAACGTATAAGATTACCCAATAGACATCTTTACGGCACCACAAGGCACAATGTCGTCCATAGTAATTGATGGTTCCTTTATCAACACATTTGATATTTCGGATATTTTACACTCAGATCTTTTTCAAAAAGACTTTAAGACTATTTTCAGACGCGAACATGATTTGTTCATCGCAAGGATATTTTTGGTTTTGTAACTCTGAAGGTCAAGGCATTTTTTTCTATTAATAAAACTGTCTCATTGACGTATACCCCAATCCCAATTTATTTATATGTTAGACATGTTAAATGTCTGATTACATATTCTCAATTCACAAGTATTGACAAGAAACTAGAAAACAATACTTCTCAAGGTTTAACAATAATTGTAAATCAGCTAATACTGTTTACAAACAAGTGTGGATACACATTGTTGTGGATAGTAATTTTTGTATTGGTTTTAGTAGGTTCGAGCAATTGTTCAAATGCACATTCGGACTATCAAACTGTATTTGTGAAATGACGAGGGACGCATATTATTAATCTACACAAGTTATGACAACATCTATACGTTTCTTGTATACTTTTAATGCTATCTTTTGAAAATATTTCTGCTGAAATGGCCAAAGCCTGGTTAACATAACATAAAAGAAACAAAATTACCAATAGAATATTATTTTACATTTTACAATGTTTAAGATAATTTCCTTTCACCGAATAATACAAAGGTGAAATAACTATAGTAAGTTCATCAACCCCATTTAATATAATAAAGGATACAACAGGAACCATTTCTTTACATACACAAACAAATTGACAGTGAGGAACTGATGCTAATTAAACTTTGCGACAAATGAGATGATATAAATATTCCTTTTTAATAACTGTCCACCGGCAGCCCCTGGATATGTCATAATAGTAGTTAAAAAAGGGATTCCAGTGTTTGCGTTCACCATCATTGTTTCATGAAGTAAGGGAACCAATTGAACTAACTGATCAACGGTAAAATTGAAGTCAACTCTTTCAAAGTGTACATATGCTAGATTCAATAGCTGAGATACCTCTTAGATTGGTGTATTCACGCTTTTTGTTAACTGTTGTTTGTCCTTTGCACCGATCTGATCAGTCAAGGTTCTGATCTATAAAGTTTTTCTTATATTTTGCTGTTACCCCAAGGTCAAAAAGAGGCAAAATATACCAAAGGAAAACTCAAACTCATAAGTCGAAAACAAACTGACAACGCAATGGCAAAAACGACCAACGACAAACAATAGGTAACAAAACACAACATAGAAAACTAAAGATTGAGCAACACGAACCCCATCAAAAAACAAAAAGTGATCTCAGGTGCCCCGGAAGGCATATGGGGAGGACTATAATTTTTTACCCAGCTTTTGTTTTCATATCTTTTAATAATTTGCAATACTGTTTTGCACATTATTGAAGGCCTATGGTGACCCATAGTTGCTTACCTCCAGTGGATAGGGATCTCATTGGCAATCATGCCACATCTTCTTATTAGCATACTGTGTACATATAACTTTTATCAATAAGTCTTTTCAGCCGAGGAGTACATATCTGATGGATGATACCAAACGAACATTCAAGTTGAAAAAAAACGGACAACACATTACAAAAAACGAAAAACGAAGAAACGACAACTAACAATCTACGAAACAATACATATAAAACTGAGGACTGAGATATACAACTCAACCAAAAAAAAAAAAAGGAGGGTGATCTCAGGTGCTCTGGAAGGATAATCAGATCCTGTTAATTCACATTTGGAACCTAGTTTGTTGCTCACGGTAAGTACAAATTAGATGATAAGTCTCATTTGATGATGAACAATCTAAGACAAGAAGACGGGATTGTCGTTACAACAATTAGAGAAATATCCGTATTCATTTGTGATAAGATATTTCATTTAAGTTTACTTTTATCTTTTAGTGTTGATAATTACTGTCTTGAACTTTTATATTCAAATTCTTGGTTCTGATCACTTCGTATCTCGTTTCAGACATATGCAACACACACGATAGTGCGCGTAAAACATATTGCCTCGATATTATTAGAGAAAACAGTTTTGACAACATATAAACAACGATCAGGAGATGCAATACAGAGTCCCTCAGTTCGACCATAACTTAACATCTTGCCATCGCCTCGAAGCTTCTTGAAAATATTCTGGTATACAAACGTTTGAATGAATCATTCTGTTTTAATTACAGAGTCATCGACTTCAAAAGTATATATTTTGAGCAAACATTATGACTTCATGCTAGTATAGACAGACTAAGAATTTGTTACAAATATAACCAAGACAAAAACACAAAGCATTGGCTTAAATATTACAGAAAGTTTATACCTTTTCATTGAATCAATAACGGACTGTGCTTCTGGTGCACGTTCAAGAACACTTATATCAACTAATACTGGATCTTCAGTAGATCTGACAAAAGCCGCATTAGGTAATAATGGGTGCATCAAGACTCTCCCAGTTCCGTCTATCATAAATCCGTAGGAATATTCTTCTTCTGAGAAGTATTCTATTTCAGTCAATAGTTCACTTATTTTTACATCAGTACATATAACTCCATGAAACCCCGCGGCTACTTTAACAGTGCGACAGAGTGATGTGATCAATCCTATAACGGTTATCAGTCAAAATTTAAAAGAAAGGTGATAATATTTTAACATAAAAGAACAATAAAGGATATGGAGTATCCATCTACGACACAAAATCAATGTCTTAATTATGCAACGTGTTACCTATTTAATTGAATATCGTTTATAAATACTAAAATGAATAATATCGCAAGCGCTGGTACGAATGACACTTGGAATAGATATTTATAAATAAATGAAGCAGAGTACTTCAACACAACAGTTATTAAAAGATCATGGCTGGTTATTAAAGAAAGACTTGAACGTCATGCTTTATGTTTTTCTTAATTTCAGTTTAAATGAATTTACTAGGCATACAATTAAACGATCATCGTTAGTGCTTATTGAAGAACTTCGATAGATTATACCTCAGAGTTATTACATACATTTAAAGAGACGTATACGTTGATGAGATACCAACCAGTAAAATTGTTTAGTCAACATGAATATGGTGACAGCTTTTTATCCTAAATTTAAGACTGAAATTATAAATTCGAAATGTATTTCTGTTTTAATTTGCAGTTTGCTTAATTTCGTTTCCGTTAAAGACATTTAAGTCAAGAACAGTAATAGATGTATACAGCACTTCATGCGAGAATTTGAGTAAATGGTAGTGCAAGCTAGCTAATTTTAAAAATTGCTTGATTTGATGGAAATATATATCAAAATAAGAGTTGCTTAGACAGTGGAGAGAACTACATAATATGTATAAAAATACGAAACAAACGATACATGGGATGACAAGTTGATATCCTCGCTATAAGTTTTCGGTTAACAGGAAGTTGATTGAAGTTTAAACGAATTACACAGTATAACATGCTGATATAAAGCCTGATATAAAAGTTAAAGAAGCTCAGACGTGTAGTTCCTGAGATAAAACCATCACAATTTTATTGGACAGACACAATACACAATAAATCCCTCCTTTGGATTGAGGGTATGAAAACAAAACATATAATACAAAAGGCAAACTTTGACTAAATACTCCAAACAGATGTTTATTAAACCATTAAGATTAAGAAATATATTTTCATTCAACTTATTGAAAGGCAATACATGAAGAAACTAAACTGTTATTAAGAAAAATGCCGTAATTTTCAGAGACTATTAATCACACTAAATACAAAAGGTTCTGGAAGGGTGAAATTTGAGAATACACATCGGGCATAAGCAATAAGTTACGTCTGAGTTACTAGATAAAATATTGGGACCTAACAAAAATCCAAAATATTCTATTGTTTGAAATTTTTAGCATTTGAAAAGTGCATGCAGTTGCATTTGCAAAGAAACGCTTAGAAAGTGTATCTCTATAATAGGAAATAGACTATTGCGATAACAGCTATACAATCTAAACTATGTATCTCTCATTTTAATTCGGACATTTTTCTGAAAAAATAGGCAAATTCGTTTCTTTTTTATTGACACTTTGATTTTTAGTATTCTATCATATGTACAATATTCCAAACATTAGAGAAAAAGTGTATTTTCTTTACCTTTCAAATGAGAAAATCAATCAAGGCTACTTTTTCGTCATTTTTTTTTCAATTTAAATACGTTTTCTCTGCTTCCGATGGTGACCATCATATGCAGGTTTGACTACATATTTATTTCATCAAGAACTGCAAAATCTAGCCATCAGTAGTTTACCGATGTTCAAATCTTATAAATTGATTAAGAAGACAAATCAAGGTAAAAAGCAAAAACCGGGGAAATCGCACAAATTCCAAAAGGTGCGAGACCAGTGTAGGCAACTCCTGCTATACATATATCATGCGAATGCACATTCGGGAAACGGACACAATATGTTAAATTACAGATTAGATGACTGTTCTGGTGTCTAAAGATCAGAACACATCGCAAGTGAATTGAGACACAGATATAATGTTTCGGTAAACCAACTCGTGATTGTAACTATACAACCTATGTAGTTTCGATTTCAGTTTACCTCATAACTGTGCTGGATAAGTTTTAATGTGAGGAGCATACCTTTGATAATACAGTTCATATAGCATAACCATGCACGATCAAAATGTATCAATTTAAATATGTAAACGCCATACGATAGAGCCGGGAAATGGGAAGTTGACAATTGGAAAGTTGAATTAATCATATTTGTGGTCCAAATAAAAATAGCAACATTTTGAATTCTTACGTCGAATATTTAAATGTTTCAGTGTGCACGACATTCCAGTGACATAACAAATGATATTTCTGCTCTAAAGGGTCAAGATAATATCAATCTTTACTTAAGATAATATACATTAACATAATATTGAAAGTAAACTTTTTACTACTGTGGATATGTTATGGAGCTAGATATACTAGCTCTTATCATATTGTCTCCGTCGTAATCAGATTAAATGTATCTTCTTGAATATAAAAAATATGAAAAAGTTATCAATTTATAGTCAATTTAATATCTGCAAATTTCCGCGTTTGAGATAACATATATCTACTGTCTCTCTTCATTTGGTCAACTATTTGCCTATTATGAAACATTCCTAAAGAATCAAACTCAGGTCATTCATGTACCCAGGCCATTCTCACCTAAAAATCTACGTCATAGATATATGATCTGCAAAATAATGCGCATTACGATTCTACTTTCGCTTGATTACCGTCAAATTTTCAAGAGATCGTTAGCAATTGGATGGCTTGAATCGTTTGCAAAATAAGGATATAATAATGATTAATAATAATAATAATAATAAACTACAGCACTCGAGTCAGGAGTAAGATCAAAATATGACCTATATTTTTTGAATCGGTGTGGGGTTTTAGGGTGATAAAACTTAGTTAATTAAATAATTAGTCTTACATTGGTAAAAAATTACAAATCCCTAATATGATACATTAATAAAATACACAAAAAAGAAAACAAAGACCAGTCCCTTTTGTAAAATAGTGCTGAATTTGTTTAAATACCTTTTGCCCATACGTGCTAAAAACAATGACCCCAGGTATTCCGCATTTGTATACCGAATGTTGAGCCCACTGACCAGATGTCATCTCCTTTGTTTACCATTATGTGACTATTTCTTCAAAATGACTTCAGGACAGTGCCCTTTGTTGAATTGGATAATGATAATACAATGGCCTGAGAGCATCCCCATTTGTGTATCATTGTCATAGAATATTTCCCCAAGGTATTCACCTTTGAATAGGACCAGTTTAACAAAATAACCTTTTGCCATTCATCTTTTTTGTAACAATTAGATGATAAAATGACCCAAGGTCAAATCAACTGGTATATTTATGATAAAGACAATGACCCGAGTTCATCCCCTTTGTATAGGGTAATCTTAACACAATAACAACGGATCATCTTTCTTTGTCTATAATAAGTGTTTGTATAAACCCCTATTGTATATTGATAAATACCGCCATGACTCAATACATCCTCCTTTGTCTATTTTTCTATAATAAGTCTTTACTCGGTCGTGTAACTCATCCCATATGACCTCAAGTCATTTAGTTTTTTTAAATGAAACTACCCTAGACAAAGAATTATTGTGGTTTACATTATTATACAGAGATGGTCCTGAAATAAGGATGCAAGTTATAATAGTCATCAAACATTTTTTTCAAACGGTTCATTTCATTGTACTATGATAAGCCTAACGAACTCTTGATTATTTGGCGGTTATAAAACGAAATAAGTCTAAAAAACATTTATCTATGGAGTATTATGTTTCAGTGACCATGACCTGGGGCCGATTACCTGTTAAACTGCAACTGAATAAAGAAAAATGTATATGTGACATGTATGCTTTCAGCAATATAATCAACAGAAAATTTATGCAATAGGTCTGTAACTGTGTACAACGTAACAAAGTTTACACTTTAAGTTTTTTCACTTTAAGTTGTGATTGTTCATAAACCCATCCACAGAAATTTTGTTGTTGTTATCCCTAACCCTTATCTTAACTCTATCCCTCTTTTTTTTTTTTTTTAAATATACGGCTTTTCGAGAAATCGCAATATAAAGTAAAATGACACATTTTGCAGCTTTTTAAAAAAGTGCATTATATACAGTAACATACCTATTTCACGAATTGTTAACTGATCGTATCTCTGGGAATGCTGATGCCACAAATATACATTTTTATGATTTTCAGATGCATTTCAACGAGTCCATATGCAACAAAAGTTGTCAAAAATCTGAAACATCGCCCAATTACGTATACATTGACATAGATAATGTATAAAATATCCCATTTTAAAACATTAACACTACCACATACCGATTTTGGAAAAAGGATCAACATATGGTGATGTAAAGGTTGACTGGTCGGACTGACCGTCGATAGGCAAATGTTCATAAAATGTTGCCAATTTGACAGAAAGTAACTTCTGTTTGGATTCAGCAAAATCAAAGTATTCGAAATGTCCAATCTGGAAATAAATTGATAATTTTATATAGATGTTTGATATATTAAATACTAGTACAAGGTAGCTATATCAGTTTTTATGACAGGTCGTTTCAGATTTACTCCTGTCTGCATATATTTTGATATGAACGCCACTAATAAGGGTTACATAGACGAAATATGCGCACTGAATTATAAGCCTAGATGAAGGTTTTTTTTACTTACAAGTAACAATATCAATGAAAGTGTAATATTATTCCATTGCTATAATTGCACTTAATTCTGTGTCGTGGGAATTTTTTACCATTAATTTGTTTTGTCTTACATGTACCATCTTTTACAGATCGCATAAATTTCAAAAGGTGAAAAGGAATATTATCTAATCATTTTAAAAATTTGGCTTTATTTTTGCTTTAATTTTCTAAATTTCATTACTTTTCACCTATAGATAAGGTTAGATTTATTTGTATCTATAAATAAGAAGATGTGGTATGAGTGCCAATGAGACAACTCTCCAAGCAAGGCACAATGTATAAAAAGTAATGTTTATTTGAATTTTTTGGTCAGTTGTGTTGTATGTCTGTGATGATTTTTTACACAGTAACCTATTATGTCTGTTTGCGTTGCCCAACCAATTTTGTCAATATAACGGAACTATAAACTTTCATGCAAGTGGTAGATTTAGATAGCTATAAAACAAGGTTTAACCCACAATTTTCTATGGGAAATGCATGTACCAAGTCAGGAATATGGCAGTTGTTTTTTACTTGTTTCGTTGATTGATAGTGTTTGATTTTGTCAGTTTTTATGTACTTCCCTTTTTTTGAATTGCCTTGGAGTTCAGTATTTTCTTTATACTTTTTTAGCATATAGTAAATTTATATTCAACTATGAAATATCAGACTCATTTAAACATATGTTCTTCTTAACATTTAAATATGCGATTTCAGATGATGTTTCTGTTTATCAAAAGTTTCTTTAGGAGTGCACAAAAAAAAGGTTAAAAGAGATGGCAGATATTGGTTACAAGCTTACATATATACATTGTATAACACGACACTTTGAAAAGTTTGTCCGTCTACAAGTCCAGTACACAATTCAATAATTCATCAAACTCACGTCTATGATATCACAAAGTTATCACAATCATAAATGTTTTCAAACGTCTTATCGTATGTTCAACGCAGTAATATATTTTTGAATTAGTGTCTCCTATACGGTGTGACGATTGATGGATTGTTTGAATACATTGTATCAGATAAAAAACAGAATTTGAGTGATCATACACCTCAAAATTCGTCCAAGTTCTTGTAAGTAGATTAATGGTATTGCTGGATACCGTTTTGATATCCGAATAACCCTTATGTATGGGATTTGTCCACAGACAACCCGAAACGGGTAATGACGATATTTCATAAATTTGAAAGAACAAAAAAAAAAAAATTATAAAAATTTATTGAATGACCAATTAAGGTGACAGTCATCTTCAAGTCGAGGATAAAAATGACGATTATCGCCGTTATTTAACTCGTTTTTTGTTGAACAAGCGGGACCTTTAAGTCAATATATAATTCCGACTTTATAAAGATATATTTAGCATGCTAAGGTACCATTGAAGAGGCAAGAGATACCATATTAGCAAAGACACTTGATAAAGCTGTGGACCTAACATTGATTTCGTTCTAAATGCCGTAAAAGTTGGACTCGGTTTACAAGCGAATTATCATAAAAATACAAATCTTTTGTTTCATAGCAGTCATCGGGGTTCACCCTTTCTTAACAATTATTTTCATTACATAACACGTAAATTGTTAACACGATTGTCACGAAAATCTAAAGAGTGTTGTTTTCATTTATTTTTATTTCAAAATGTATAATTCTAAAATATTAATTGGAACAAAAAAGACTTGTTCCTCACCTGTGTATTGAGTTTACGTGCGGTAGTAGTTTATTGATGTTCAAATTCATGAATTGATTTTAAATAAACCAACAGAATAAAAGCTGAGGAAATCGTAATGAGTCCAAATGAAGCGAAAGTCAGACCACGTGCATCAACAAGGTAAACGAATCCGGACTATTATACAAATGTCACGAAAGGAATAAAGACACAATCGGTTTATTTACTGATCAGACAGCTATTCAGGTTTCGGTTGTGTAATTGCCCTTTAAAGTTTATTCTCTTTTTTTATTTTATTTATTTCAAATATGAATCAGAACATACTTGCTTAGGTCCAAAAGAAGGATCATGTAAGGTCTGACTTGACATATTTTGTAACTGAATTTTGGCTTGTTCATCTGAAAAAAAGATAATCAAATATTACAATTTGGTTTAAATTACAGTCCATCCAGCACAATCAGTAATTATATTTGCACAATTTTACACATTTGAGTTTAACTTAATTAACTTATAGCAATACTTTTATCAAAGGACATCGTGAAATTATAAAAAAAAAAAAGATTCAACAACCGGCATCAAACTCAGTTCACCTAGTCTAAATGATCCACATTATACTTTGTAGAGTATTGTAAGGTAAGCTCGTAACAAATAGATCTGCCAATATGCCACTTGATTGAAAGTAACACAAACGTTATCGCCATACTACAGTGTTTGTGAGTTCTGCTAGACAATTGATTAAATTGAAAAAAAGAAATGCGACACCAAAAATTAGGTATTTATATACAATGTTATACTTCAGTTTATTTAGTTATTTGCCTCATGTGTTGATATATGCATGTTCAAATTAGGACTTCTGTCATAACGTCACACTTTCCCTATTTAATTTTAAAATTTGTCTTTTTCATAGACATGACTAAATATGGTAATAATAATGCTTTCTTGAAAAAGTGATTAAATAACAGACGAGTTTTGCGGTTAATACTTGACCAAGAACACTTTTTCATTGAATATTACATACGTAGCATGTGATTGTTAGGTAAACATTTCATTGTGGGGCATTAACACTAAGCATGTTCAGTGTTTCAGTTCTTAAAATATCAAATGTAAATCCTGTATGATGAAATTCAGGTGACATGTGTATTCTCATGCTCGTTAATGGATAAATATTATAGGATTAAAAAAAATTATTGGTGTATAAACTGGACCCCAAAAAATTCCTTTAAAAATGCGTTTAATCCTTATAAATCTTTAAAATTGGAGATACGGCATTTAATTTCCCCACTCGTTATCTCCATCACACGTAAATTGTATATTTGTGTCATTGAATTGCCCTGGCGCATGAATATATTTTTTGGTTAGCGCAAAAAAATTAACTCCATGAAATTTGCTATCTGATAAGAAATAAACTAAATATTTTTGACGTCGAGCCTGTTTGTGTTATTATCGCCACCATCTTGTTTACATGGGTAACAAAAAGTAGTTCCGTCAACGTTGCTTATCTAAAAATAAATAACTTCAAGAGCAACTACCGGAAGCCCTGTCGACCAATCATATAAACGTATTCCCTAATATACAAATCATATAAGAATTATATATATATATATATATATACCTTGTCCAATCAGGTAGGTGAATATAGTAATTTTGTTTTGAAGTTTTGAATTTTCAGTGCTGATAACTTGTACAGGATCACTGCCGGATGTAGATTTTCCGTCGCTGATAAAAAGAATTACCTGATCTAAAATAAATGATTACTAATCAAACTATACTATATTTGACTCCGACATAGTTATAGATACGTCAGCAATTCCTATTTACCTAAACATTATCATAAAGTGTTTTCAGTTTTGTCATATTGTAGGGTTTCGTAAAGAGATGTCTACCTATCTGCTTTTGTATTCATCCCATTTACCGGATGCTAGAGGTTTCCTAGTTTGCTACGGAGTAGGTACTGTTGGTACATATTGCAACCTTAGATGTTATTTTGGGGGTATTATTTGAGCTTCTTTTATTCAACATGATAAATAAGAAGGAAAAGAAATTTCAGACAAAGAAATAAATAACTTTTTTTTCATTTCTGTTTATTTCTTTTTATATTAAAATTCATGATTGACCTTTAATTAATAAATGAATACCAAAAGGTATTTGAAAACAACGGAAAAATGGATTATGAACTACTTTTCTAAATATTGCATTACTCTATGAGACATAGAAAAGTCGACATTGTGTTTTTTTTACAGTAGATAATATCAATTTTTTTTTATTGTATTGAAGAAAGCTCCAAATCGTTTTCTCTTTAATAATTCAATAGTTTATGCATAATAAAGACAGGAATTAATTTACTAATAAGGATGATATAATTTTAAGAAAGTGTGACACTTGTAGTTGATTTGTTAGAATAAAAATCTTTCGAAATTCTTCTTCTACAATTTTATGAGAATAAAATAGAGAGTTTCAAGTGTAGCAAGCCTTATATTTTCATAAAGGACCCCCTGATCAAAATATATCGTTTTTCCCACTGATCAAAATATACTGTTTTCCCCATTGATCAAAATGTACTGTTTTTCCCACTGGTCAAACTATACTGTTTTCCCCACTGATCAAAATATACTATATTTCCCACTGTTCAAAATATACTGTTTTCCCAATTTATTAAAATATACTGTTTTCCCAACCGATCAAGATATACTGTTTTCCCAACTGATCAAAATATACTTTTTTTCTCACTGATTAAAATATACTATTATTCACACTAATAACAATATACTATATTCGGTCATACGTGGGTCCTTCCTATACATATAACTCATGTTAAAATGCGGGTTAATAAATCATAACGATATATAGAACATATCCATTGATATCTGGAACACAACCTTCTGTAATGTCAGCCATGGTAAAATTTCAAAGTCATAAATACTAATCTTGACAGATATTGCAATTTTTATGCACTACTGAAAATCTTTATTTACTTATTTTTTCACTTAATGTAAATTGTGAAAAAGGTTACCTCTATTTTGAACTTTAATAGTGTCATCTGAGGAATTGAAAAACTTAAAAGCAGCAACTAAAGCCTTTCCAAAGTTGGAAACTGAACTTCCAGTGCCTATAGAAAAGACATAACCCTTAAGTTTGTCTGTATTTTCCTTTGTCGCAAATGCCATTTCACTTTGATAACATGAATGATATGAATTTCCGGAAGGAGAGAATGCATCTTGGTTAAATGTAACCAGTCCAACCTATTAATAGATATAAAATACATTGTGATAATTGATGATATCGACTCATTTGTAAATTTCCAATACATTAAAGAGTACAAAATACTGATGGTCATTCTGTCACTTTAAAGTAACGAAAGGAGTAAACACATAATCAGACGTTAACAACAATTCTGCATGTCTCAGTTTGTGGAAAAGTATTATTTTGTAGAGATGGAAAATATCAACAATATATCAATGTATGGAACATTCGGATGTATTACAATTTATTATTTAGTTTTAACCTAACCGAAGATGTATCTACCACAGGGATTTATTTAAAATCGTGTATGGTACTAAAAGCTATCATTGCTTTTCTCTGAAACAAATATTTCAGCTATACTAAAATTATTCTAGAAATATTACAAAAGATCGTTTTGACATTTAGGTAACATGAAAGTTATACGTCTTTTCTTGTAAGTACTGTACAATAGCCCATACAGATGCCTTTAAAAACGTGACAATCGTAAACGCAATCTGGAGTGTCAATAAACTCATCATACATGTTAAAATTTAAAGAAATCATTTTAATGGACGTTTCGTCACTGAGGTTATCACCAGCCCAGTAGTCAGCACTTCGTTGTTGACATGAATATCAATTATGTGGTCATTTTTATAAATTTCCTGTTTACAAAACTTTGAATTTTTCGAAAAACTAAGGATTTTCATACAAGGCATAGATTACCTTAGCCGTATTTGGCACAACTTTTTGGAATTTTGGATCTTCAATGCTCTTCAATTTTGTACTTGGTTGGCTTTATAACTATTTTGAGCGTCACTGATGAGTCTTGTGTGGACGAAACGCGTGTCTGGCGTACTAAATTAAAATCCTGGTACCTTTGATAACTATTAAGTGATCTTCACATTCGGTTTGCATTATATCTACACTCGATTGCAAAGCCCATTTTTATTATTGAAAAAAACCTCATGAAAGGTACCATAATTTTAATGCAGTAAGTAAATATGCCCGAACATGTTTTGTTGCTATCGACGGTTAGCTCAATTCACATGGTCTTTTTTTTTCTTTTCACTATTCCTTCCCATCAGCTTGATTGGTAAGATTTTTGATAGCAATGAAACAAAGTTCGACAACATCATGTTGTCAATATTTTTCACAATTTTTCACTACTTATGTTGTGCTGTTACACCACTGTCCCAGGTAAGGGAGAGGGTTGAGCGCTCACAAACATTTGTTACCCGCCATATTCTTTATGTGCCTGTCCCAAGTCAGGAGCCTGTAGTACAGTGGTTGTCGTTGGTTCATGTCTGTCATATTTGTTTTTCGTTTATTTTTTTGTTATACATTAAGCCGTTAGTTTTCTCAATTGAATTGTTTAATATTTTTCATGTCGGGGCCTTTCATAGCCGACTATACGGTATGGGTTTTTCTCTTTGTTGAAGGCCGTATTGTTACCTATAATTGCTTACATCAACTTTATTTAAACTTTGGTGGATAGTTGTCTTATTGGCAATCATATCTCATCTCCTTATTTTTATATCAAGACATGATTAATTATCGTTGATTTCATGCAAAAACATTAAGATGCCTGCTATTATATAAATAATGTTATTGCCGATGTGTTTCATATATGATAGAACTTCGTTTTAACGCGTATGTTGTTCAAGAACATAATTTTCTACTTACCCTGTCATTAGGTTTTAGTGTCTGAATGACATTATTTGCCGCTTCTTTAGCAATGACAATTTTTGTCTTTGGCGTGACTGCAGACGATTGTTTCATTGACGCACTTGTATCAATTACAATAACGACATCTTTATCCGAAGGAGAGGCTGTTGAAGCATATGGAGTCCTTTTTAAAAGTAAATAAGGATGCATTGAATGTATTACTGACCAGTAAAAAGTAAAATC
This sequence comes from Mytilus californianus, assembly GCF_021869535.1. Lineage (NCBI taxonomy): Eukaryota > Metazoa > Mollusca > Bivalvia > Mytilida > Mytilidae > Mytilus > Mytilus californianus. The sequence goes on from NW_026262581.1 coordinate 6,566,656, forward strand.
ACAAAAATACTGAACTAGGAAAATTCAAAACGGAAAGTCCCTAATCAAATGGCAAGATCAAAAGCACAAACACATCAAACGAATGACACTTACATGATAATAGTTTTCTAAAAAAAATTTCAGATATAAATGCAAATTTTTTTCACATTCTTTCATTTATGTCTTGCTTCTAATTCATGTAACATAATGCAAAACTTCGGGATGCTAAACCGGCGACAAGCGTTAATTCTTCCTATGAAATTTATGTATCTTTTTTCGTATGTTCATTTGTTTTGTAAATTTACTGTCTATTAAATGTTGAATTTTTCGAAACAACAAGGTTCGTCTACCCGCACCCATAGATTGCATTAGCTGTATTTGGTACAACTGTTCGGAATATTCTGTTGTTAATGCTCATCACTTTCGTATTCGATTTGGCCTTCTAACTGTTTTGACTCGATCGCCATTGATGAGTTATATAGACGAACGCGTACCAATTTAAAATTCTGGTATCAGCGATGCGTTATTATATCTCACAAGGTAGAGATTGGAGATATTTACTTGATATACAGATGCTGCTGTGATGTTGCTTCATAGAAATGGAAAGTTTACAATTGGGATACTGAATTCATCTCTTTTGTTGTAAAGTTTTGTTTTGTTTTCAACCGACCCTCATTGTCAATTTCTAAATGTAATTCAAGATATGAGTCAGTTTTAATTGTATCTGTTGTAACCTTTATTTCAATGTGATAGATGCACTCAACATAGTCATCAAACTTTGAATTATTTAATGAAAGGACATCATCTATATAGTGGAACGTGAAGTTAAAGGATCATGGTAGCATCTTTTAATTCTTTCTCAGGAGCTCCTGTACGAAGTTTGCCTCCCATGAACAAGCAAGTGAGCAAGAAGAAGAGCCATTGGAATGCTTGTTGAAAAACACATCCTTCAAGCGTAACAAAATTGCTGTTAACTCCTCATAGATCCAATATATCCACTTAATTTCATCTGATAGTATTGTCGTTGTTGCTATGGTCATGGCTTTGACACATAACCTTAAATATTTACTATATCTATTTATTACCATATAAACGTTGGGAAAGGGATTTTCAAGACTATTTTGTTTATGTAAATCACTGAAAAATTAGTGTAAGTGAATAAAGGGACTTTCAGATCATTAACCAAATTTTAACAAATGAAAATAATTCAAGTTGTTTCGAAAAAACTCTTACGTAAATCTTGGATCAAAGTTCTGACAGTTCTGTAACTTCGTAGCAGGGTATAAGACAAATACACCTTCTCTCGTACTGTAATGCTGCCACAAAACATTCTTGTTGTCTTGGTAATCCTTCTTCATTATATCACTGATTAAATCGGTCGGATATTTTAGGTTATCTGTTGCAATCGGGGAAGTGGTTACACATGCTTGACTAAAATCTACCTATATATTTTTTAAAATATATAAAGATTGAGAAAAATCCAAACAAGTAAAACAAACACTTAAGCTTTTTTCTACAGTATAGCGATTCTTGGTAAATTCTTTTGATTACGATTTGTAAAAACTCAACAATTTCGAAATTGAAATGAAATGATATTATCATTAGTGAAGCATTCTAACTAATTATTCATTTGTAAGTATAGTGTCAACATTCTTTTATACAATGTTTCATATCTCATTTAATACGTAACGCTCGTGTATGTTCACACTACACGGACTTACTTAACAGGGGTGTGCTCTTTACACTGCTCCAAAAGAATAATGAGGAAGAACGACTGAAATCGACACTGCATAAGTTTAACGGCTACCATCACATTGGTTTGCCGATACCCTGTGTTGGTGTCTCAACTCACTAGCGACATTTTATACGCGGTCCCAGATCTTTAGATACCAGTATAGTCGTTTGATCTGTAATTTTACCGATTGTGTCCTATTCCCAATTGTGATATTTTGACTGAGTGTGAATTTACATTGCTGGTTATGCATATAAAGCAGAAGATGATTAACATATCGACGCATCCAGTCCCACTCCATTTGGAGTTCATGCAATTCCCTAAATATAGGATGATAAACATGCGAAATTAGCCATTACAATCGCAACTACCTTAATTATCATTTCATTTAACTACATAATTTAGAACTATCTAGTTTACCTACTATTACATGTTGCCACGGGATTGTTAGTTTATTTTCAACTTATCACTTTGAATACCCCTTTGATAAATTTTGCCTCCTTTCACAATGAGACAACACTAGTCATTCCAACACGTATTAATTGAAATACTCTTTTAGTCAAGTAAAGAATTACATTAGAGGCAACAGTAGTTTGATAAAGTTTAAATCGCATAAATCCATTTAGAGGATGACAAAACTGATCACTAATAGAATCAATTTCAAATTCTACATTTTTTAAATTTCACATAACTACATCCATAAGAATTACTGCCATATCGATCCTTTTTGCGTCTTTTGAAACATTTTTTTCATAGATTCATATTTAAATTACTATATAAAAATTAACAAACATAAGCTATGACATAAACCGGATATTAAGTCGGTTTCGATCCGGTACCGGCGATTACACCATGTCGTACATAATAAAAATCGCAATTTTCATGTTTTTTAATATATTTTGTTTTACATTTTTTTTCAAAAATTACATTATTTTTTTGCAAAAAATCCAGTTAATGGTCCTTTGTGCTCTTATTACACTCCTTTGTGGTCCTCTGTGCTACATTGTGCTAGTTTGTGCACAAATGAGGTCCTTTGCGGTGTTTTTAGGGACCCTGAATTGCATGAATTCTAAACGGAGAAAAATAGGGTATTTTCATGTTTTATGTTCGCATAAAAAATATCAAATCTCTTTCGATAATTATAAAATCTTTACAAACCTTTTTTTTTTGTGTAATACAATATAAATGCAAAAATTCATTTCTTTGATAGAAAGCATTCTGCACTTTTGTCCTTGTGTACCTTTGCGTATTATTCGTATTTTGATGAAGAAAAAAAAGGAATAAAAAAATGTTATCAAATTTCTTTATTAAAAGCAAAATGTTACTTCATCTGAAAACTGTCTTTTCTTACCTTTGTCTGAAACTCTAGTGCGTACGTTAGTTGGTCGTCTGATAAATCACAACAATTTGGAAGATTTGTCGAAGAACCGTCCTGATTAACTGACACTATTTTTGTTTTTACGTTGTCTAAAACAGTGTTCAAGTTGGTCAGTGCAGTATTTAGATTGGATTGTATCTAAAACATTGTAAATAAGCTGTATGAATCTTTATCATGTTACGATATAGTTTTATACAAGCCACACTCAAAGGAGTAAGATACAAATACTGTCCTTATAAATGATGTGGATATTAGAATTATAAGTATATGTTAATAAGAAATAACATTTAAAAGTACTAGATAAAACAATCGTTGTGCAATTAAAGTCATAGATTTAACAAATCATTCTTCAATGACGACTATTACACCTGTAAGTGGAGCAGGATCTTCTCACTCTTCCTGAGAACATGAGATTGGTAGGTTTCATGTTGCTCAGTTTTTTATATCTACGTTGTGTTTCATGGAATGTTGTTCGTCTTTTTGTTGTTTTTCATAATGTGCAATGGCATTGTCAGTTTGTCTTCGACATATGAGTTCGAATGTCCATTTATGTCTTTCGACTTCCTCCTAGCATTAAAATAATGAAATAAGTATATTTTGTTTATTCTTTAGTTTCCTGGATTTTCAGCGTTTGAAACAATAATTACGATTTTTCTTACGGTATGTCACATCTGTCATTGTATTAGATATACTCACGTTACTACTTATTACCATTTTAAACTGATGTTGATTTTGTTTCTTATTCAAATTGCATCTGCTTGAACATGTATGGTAGTTTTTTTGTTTTGTAATTTTTTTTTACTTAAAATGCCAAATTAGAATATTCAGAAATCAGAAATACATAAAATATATATGAAACGAAAGTTCCCCATAAATATGTCAAAACAATTTAATTCATATATTTGGACTCCACACAAGCTTACTTACTCTTTGTAATATTTCAGTTCCTGTGCCGGATTTTTGTCCGTAAGGAATTTTATCAAACTCTTCCTAAACGAAGAAAACAATCATTTATTAAATAATTAGTTTTAAGACAGACAGCTATAATTTCCATCAGCTAGAAGGGAAAAAACATGAATATTGAAATCAACTATATTAACAGGATTTTAATGTCGTCCCCAACTGTAAAAAAGAATACGTTTAGGATATATTTTTATTAAACCAGGAACTTATTTTCTTCATAAATTTCAAAATGTTATTGATGAAAATAATCATATGTTTAGAAAACTAAAAAAATCTAAAATAAAAATGAAAACCATAAGATTGTGCAGAAAAAAAAATGTATCGATATATCTTTTTTTCTGTATTTGCACGTCACATATCATCATTCGATAAATTCCATCAATGAAACAATATGACAATTACTATGAAACAGACAGACATTCAGGGGGTATATATGTTCGGAGTTATTTATTCGTGTTATAAATCATTACCTGCAAATAATCCACACCAATGCCTTTTTTAATCTTTCGCAATTCTTCGGCCAACAAATTTCCATCTATACTATCAACAGCTGTCACACAAGTAAGGGATCCAACAAGTATTGTTAGTATAAGTAAAATTTTCATCATCTCCGCTTTGTTTTAAAATATCGAATCCTCTGCCTTAAATAAAAGAAATGTGGTTTGTTGTATAAATTTAAACAGAAAATTACCAATATCCCATGAAATATTTGGTAAATGTAAATGATATATTACACTGCAGAAATTTACTCAAGGGGACTGACTTAAGGATGTTTGCTACTCTGTTTCAAAATAACAAGCTTTATAAAAGACTGTTATAAATTGATAGTATATACATAAAGTAACTAAAAAAGCAGAAAAAAATGATGGGTCCGTGTGCTTGTTTTCGAGATATAAGCCATTGAAAATCTGGCGGGAAATGATTCTCTCTAGAATTTTCATACATTTAACATTGACACCTTTTGTCTTTCAAAAACAATGAAAAAATAACAAGGATTTTATAAGATTTTCAAAGATGACATTTTAAACTATATGCAATCAAATTATGGAAAGAAAAGTAGGGGTTAGTGGGCAAAATTTTTAATGGCACTACATGGATAAAACCAGAGGATTCCGAATATCTGGCAAAAATTCAAAAACAAGAGGAGCGAACATCCTTAAAATAATTATAATATGGACAGCAGTGGTTGTCTCTTTTGTTTTGGGTACTTCTTATTCATAATTCACACTAGAATCTTGACAAAAGAGAAAATGTTTCGTTACTTATTATTTATATTTCAATGATTTACCAAAATGCAGTTTCATGGTTTTTCAAAAAATAAAAAAAAAACAAATGAGTATGGGTCACGTACACGTAGCTTTTTTCATGCTATATATTGAACAATTGAATTGTCAGATTATGTATAGATAATACAGGGTTAAACCAAACCAATTTTGTGTGATCGAAAGAAAACTTTACGATAAAATTTTAAGCTAAAATATAAGAGTAGATAGCTCTTATAATGATCTGGAAATAAACATTGAATTGGGTCCACGTTTTTTTTGCTTTACAACAAAATAGATACCAATTCATTTATAAAAATTAGACTATCTGAATTATCTGCCATTTATGAGGCTCATTGAAAAAATTAAATCAAACAAAAACTATTCTTTACTTATAATATAGTTGTAATAATATGATAAAAAAAGAGATATCTTCAATTAGATGAAAAGTCTTAAAACATTAATTAGACCTCTCTTAGAATTTGCGTATATTTCATTAAAGATCTAGACCGATTGTTTTCTGCAATTTATCAATTCCAGATGTCGGATGATCTACACTCAACGGAAACATAAGTCCTGTGAAAAAATACCATATCCCCAAAACAAAAGATAAAATACAGAATATATAAAATCAACGATTATCATATACGACTCTCCTAGAGAATGTTATATTAAAAATCACATCAAATCGTATATGCGGCACATCGTTTTCACAACAGGAATGATTACCTTGGAACAGATAAACAAAACTTAATTAAGGATGTTCGCTACTCTTGTTTTTGACTTTTTGTCAGATATTCGGAATTCTCTAGTTTTATCCATGTTAGTGCCAATGAAAATTTTGCCCGCTAACCCTCACTTTTCTTTTCATAATCTTATTATATATTGTTTAAAAAGCCATTTTTGAAAATCTTATATAATCCTTGTTATTTTTCCCCAGTATTTGAAAGAAAAAAGGTGCCCATGTTAAATACATGAAAAATCTAGAGAGAAACATTTCCCGCCAAATTTTCAATGGCTTATTTCTCGAAAACAAGCACACGGACCCTTCATTTTTTTCTGCTTTTTTAGTTCCTTTATGTATATACTACAAATTTATAACAGTCTTATAAAAAGCTTGTTATTTTTAAACAGAGTAGCGAACATCCTTAAAAACATGATCTCATTTGCCTTTATATCTTGAAGGTATAGATTAATTTGAGTATAATCGGAATGGTAAACCGGATATATTTCTATTCATTTAGTCTTCCAGAATACGCATGTGATACATGTATCGGCCACTGAACTTTAACCAACGACGCGTATAATTGTAGAAAACTCTTTTACTCATACAGCTAGGACCATTGTGCAAATATGATTAGTTATGGACTCATATTTTGGTGGTGTACTAGAGGACTATTTTGGGGTACACGATGAAAAAATGTATAGGACGAGGCGGCAGTAGGATACATCTTCACAACTGACGTTTTTATAGATATACATTTTGAAACTGATATCAATAAAACTTTGAAACAATATTATCGCCAGAAATATTAACAGCACCAATTTTGGTGTCCAGACATGCAAGCCAATGTTTAGAGTAGCATTTTTAAAACATTATTTAAATAACGATAGAGGGTTCCACATGAATTCAGAAATTGTTTGCTATGAAAATATGAATTGAATAAGGAATAAAGAAAAATGTTATAAATGTGTGATTTAAATTTTTTGCTCGTGACATCCGAATAACATAATTATCTTCAAAAAGATTTGTATCTAAAAAAAGAACAATGACTTGACATACGTATGCTCCGTGTAATTAAGTTATAACCCTTGTAAACAAAGGCGAAATGTACAACGCCAAACTATACAAGGAAGTTTTTAGTCGGAAATTGAACAATACCCTTTACAACTAGTATATTTGTAAATTAACAAATATCTCGCTTTAGTAAGGAAACATTTGAAGTTTATTTCCTTCATGAAAAGTTATATATCTTACGCGAGAGCATCGTCCGCGGAAAGCACCCACTGACTGTAAAAAATTACAACCTGAGATTTATGCATACATATATAACTAGCATACTTAATGGTTTGGGTATGTTTTGAAGGTAAACTTTGGCTATCCAAAAGTACCTTAAAGTATATATGATTAACATTGGGAGAGACAAATTTGACCGATGCGACAATTGTTCAAGGAGTTCTCACACGGTTCAAGATAATTTACTGCCTATAGATAGTCAATCCTTACCACACTTTATACTTAAATTGATTTTTAAGAGAATGCACTTGTTAGTTTTTGGTTAAAAGTAAGATGTATTTAGGTATTTATATAATCAAATTTGTAAACCGATTGATCTATTAAGTGTGAGTAGAAAGGGTTAGTTTCCTCAATCCCCCCCCCCCACATTTTCCAACAATAGAAGCCCTAATGTACCTTTTGGTAACCATAGTTAACCTCAAATATATATATATACATGTATATAAACACTCCTTTATATGTTAATAAGGCATACATCATGCGAACAAATCACAGGTTTAATCTCAACGTGAAATATCGAATTCGTAGTGCTTAACTTTTTATCTTAATTGTGGAATTGAGGAATTTTTAATTCTCCGTGTGTATCTTTCATTTCTTTTTAATTTTGCTAAACACATTTTTGACGAGAACGGCTTGCCATACAAACTCCCTTTTTAAGTGGAAGAATATTATTGCAATTTTTCAGTATTCTTTTTTAATCCAATCATTTTCGTTATTTGGAATAAGTTGATCAGCAGGTTTGGGCGTTTTTAATTTAGTTCTGCTCTTATCCTTGTGCACTGAATTATTCCTGTATTGTAAGAAACAACATAAGTTATGACTGAAATAAAAAACGATTCGTCTCAACTTCAATAATAGAAAAAATAAAGTCATGTCTTCTGTAAGTTGATAATTTTTTTATTAATGATGAATGAGTTGTCAAAATTTCACAATTTTACCAACAAAAAAGAGAAAATATTATTATAATATAAGATAAGGAAATGTGGTATGATTGCCAATGAGACAACTATCAACCAGAGACCAAATGACGTAGATGTTAGAAACTGTAGGTCATCGTACGGCATTCAACAATGAAAACAAAACCATAGCACATAACAAACTGTATAAAGCCCCCGACATAACAAAACGTAAAACAATTCAAACGAGTAAAACCAACGGCCTAGTTTATGTACAAAACAACATACAAAAACAAATATGATATTTAGTACCACATGTCTAAGACGTTTCTTTTCTGGATTTGTTTGTTTGTTCTTTTACAACGAAATCTGTATTCTAAAATATAAAACAAGATTTTCGTTGTTTTGCTTCCAATATCCCGTGTATAAGTTTCAAAATCTTAACTATGATCGTGACTGGATTTCATTGAACATTAACTGCGTATAAGCGGGAAATCATTTAAAGAAAGATTTAGACTTACAAAAATAACTTCCAAATATTTGTAAGAATACATAAGAGTCAAAATGTTTTATAAAAACTGAAAAAAATAGATAAAAAACAAAATAAATAAATAAATAGAATATCAAACTATTATTGTTTCAATGCTTTAGAATAACTCTTTGCATATTCAAATATATCGTTTTGATTTACTGATAAATAGAACTTTGTAATTATTGTTTTACTAAGATATATAGGTTTTTCCATCTCTCGTCAGGAAGAAGACCAAAGTTTTAAATAACATATGCATATGATTAAAAAATGATTTTTCCATAAAGTGTTGAAAGAGCATTATGGTTAAAAGGAAGTTATTAAAGATGATTGGCGCCACCTAGATTTTAAGATTATAGGTAGAAGTAAATTTATTTTCTGATGCCCTGTTAATTAGAAAAGAAAAATGAAATAGGGAGAAATGAGTGTTGGCTATTGCTGTAGAAATAGCGAGAAATTTTGAGGAAACTCTCTGTGATGGGCAAAACTTTCTGTGTAATTTTAAGCAAGGGGTGTTCTTCATTCATACTATTTTCAAAATTCTGGAACCATAGAGTACCCTTAAAAAATACAATTTTTCTATCAAAAAAACTGCGGCACCATATGTGTTTTGTAGTTTTATTCACACCCAAAGGTGTTGAAAATTCAGAATTTGACAGTTTTTTCAACGGATCTTTTATAGTGAAAACGCAGAACCCAAAAAGGCTAACATTGTCGCCTATATAAATAATTACTTCATTTTAACCTTATGACTCAGACACCATTGAACTGGCTATTTACTGCATATTTTCGTTGATTGAATAACTTCAACCGGCGTTTCTATAAATCCCTTCAGTTACTAAAATACCAAATTAACACTTTGACAATAAGACAACATAATTAAACGATATATTCAAATTATTTAATCTGATATCATCCATATATATCTATACTTTATAGATTCATACTAACTGTCAAAGACTTAAAGATAGCCCATCTGAATTGTATTGGGTTGATTAATTAAACTATTATTAAAACCTCACTCAATCTTTGTTTTACACAAAGGAATTATTTTAAGTTAACACAATAATCTATCCCTCTACAAAATTCCTTGTTAAACTTTTAGAACCATACCAAATTAATTACTTTTCTTTTTTTTTTGTATCAAGTCAGGAAAATGGCTGTTGTTTTTCACTTGTTCTGTTGATTGATAGCGTTTGATTTTGTCAGTTTTTATGGACTTCCCTTTTTGAATTTGCCTTGGAGTTCGGTATTTTTGTCATACTTTTTTGTTGAAATATTTGTCAATGACACTTTACTGAGTATGACGACTTTTTAACACGCGGTCTTGATCACCAACAATAATGTCAATGATAGCACATCATGTCTGTATTTGATTGAGCCAATGATCTGCCACTGTTTCGTATATAAAATGACAAGAGTTTGACTCAATTTTTTTTATCAATGCCCGGTACCAGTACGAAGTTATATATCTAAATGAATAATATTTCAAAATACTAAAACAACCCATTTTGCTTCACACATAAACATATGCAAACATTGATAGTAAAGAACGTTTGTTTACACAAAACTGTGAGACAATTATTATGTGATGATTTAAATTTCCTTGAACTCATTATGCATGTTATTTTCCTTATCAAAATGTAATATGCTTTATGTAAAGTTTTGATAACTCACAATTGATAAATGTCTCGTAAATCGATTAGGAAGAGACATATCAAGATAAACAAAATCTGAGGGTATCGCATGAACTCCAGTAGGACCGAAACCGGGTGCGTCATCCGCTATATAAAAATAAGGAGATGTGGTATGATTGCCAATGAGACAACTATCCACCAAAGTTCAAATGAAGTGGTTGTAAGCAATTATAGGCAACCGTACGGCCTTCAACAATGAGAAAAACCCATACCGTATGGTCGGCTATAAAAGGCCCCGACTTGAAAAATATGAAGCAATTCAACTGAGAAAACACAGACATGAACCAACGACAATCACTGAACTACAGGCTCCTGACGGGGGACAGGCAAATAAAGAACGTGGCGGGGTTAAATATGTTTGTTAGCGCTCAACCCTCCCCTAACCTGGGACAGTGGTGTAACAGTACAACATAAGAACAAACTATAAAAATCAATTGACAAAGGCTTAACTCATCAGATGGGTACAAATAGAAATACATCTAACAAAAACACAGAGTGGATATGGATGGGTACTTGTACATCCCCACAACAAAAAGACACTAAGTACAGATCTGAGAGTACTCGCAGTTACTGACAGCTAGTTCAAAGCCAATAACAACTAATAAAAAAATCATGTATCTAAGACTGCTTCACCTGCCATGCGAATTCACATTCAGTCTTACAGATCAGACGAATATACTGGTATCTAAATATGTAAGTCCACGAAAATATGCCGGCTAGTGAGTGCTTACACTTTATCTGACTCTTTACTGGACATACCAGTTACTGGTTTACTTGATTTTGCAGGACAAAATAACTGATTCCTAATGCAGAGAAGGATATGTACACGTGTATTACTATTTGAACAGGAACTGTTGATCCTTTCGTAGCACCTGAGTGTATCGTATATATTTTAAGTCGACTTCGTGTTGCTTAGTCTTTAGTTTCCGGTGTACTTTTAAGGACTGTTGATTTTTTCTGAATTTTGATATTTCTTCGACATACGGTTTTTGATAACCCTCTTGTTATCTTCTTTTATAAGAGTAGTGTTATAGCTGTTTTTAGTTTTGGGTTTACATTCGTCCATGTCTCCGAATTTGAAGGTCTTCATTTCTTTTAGTTTTGTCTAATAGATATAAGAAGATGTGGTATGAGTGCCAATGAGACAACTCTCCATCCAAGTCAAAATTTATAAAAGTAAACCATTATAGGTCAAAGTACGGTCTTCAACACGGAGCTTTGGAACTCTTGTTTTCTAATTGTCTTATGATTTTTTGGTGTTTAGATTTTGTTTTTTGTGACAGTTTCATAGATACTTTACTATGTACTACTATATATATATATGTTGAGATCAAAATTTAAAACTATGCAATTCTACTAAAGCATTGGTTGCAACTCCCACGATCGAACATTTTGACTTTAGACCGTTTGAATTGTTCTGCTTAGAGAGTTTTTGCGTGCTTTCAGTTGTGTCAGTTCTGACATTTGGTTTCTTTTATATCAGATGAATGTCATTCGAGAAACACATGTTTATCTCGCCATGCGCGTAATTCGATATCATACTGATCATTTTGGAAGCAAAAGGATAAGGTACGATTTGTGCCAAATTTATACGGTATGGGTTTTACTCGTTGTTTAAGGCCGTACGTTAACCTGTATTTGCTTACATCTACGTCATTTTGTCTCTGCTGGAGAGTTGTCTTATTGGAAACCATAACACATCTTCTTATCTTTATATTGACTTGTATTGATATTTTCTGAAAAGCCTTTCTTCTGATGCTTAAAAAATGCGATTTGTAATAACATCCTGCAATGCTTTCTTCTTTGGTAAATTGATAGGGCACAAAAAGCCCAAAATGTCCTTTCATTTAACTCAACTTGAACCTAAATCAATCAAACTGATATGTCGACGAAGCTAACCAACACGCCAGTCATTATTTTGACTATAAATTTGTTTAGTGACGAACCACAGTTTCACTATCTTAAAACCGATTTCAAAGTCAGATTTATAATTGTCTATGCCAAAAAGATATATTTACCAACACTCTTATGCATGAGATGCATAATCTGCCGTTTAAGTTCATTATATAAACTTATTCTTTATCAAATGGCCCCGTTCCTACGTTGACATCAGGTGCAACATTTATCTTTGTTCTCGGTTTATATGCAGTTTTACAAATTTTTATTACATTGTTGATAAAACATGATACATTGTTACAATCCAAAATATTAAAAAGGAGATAATATGATTGCCATTGAGACAACTATCAATTAAAAACCAAAAACACAAAAGATGTGAAAAATAACAGGTCACCTTTATCATTTAACAAATATGTTTGCTTTGCCATACTTATTTTAAAAATATTTTTTTTAAGGTGTCATCAATACAACTGTGAATGATGGACACATCATTGATATAATCAGATACCAGAGCATTCATTGACGAACAATTAAAAAAAAATGTCTATACTTTGTCAAAATATCATTTGAAATAAAATATATTTAGACGCTACCATTATTGAAAAGAATAATCTACATTTGATTACTTGTATAGGTGTTCATAAAAAAGAACTGGTTCAAGGTAGAAATTTACAATGTAAATTAAACTTGCAAAACAAAAAGTTAATGGACAGATAATTACAGTCCAATTCCCCCCAATAATTTTTGTCAAAGTCCAACTGCCCGTTTCCGTCCGAGATATATATTGTGATTATCTACTTATTTGAAACAAAACAATTTTGCGACAGTATGGTATATTTAACATTGAGAAATAGTTATGGTTTTCTTTAAATTCTTCAATCTAACGAAAGTTTCTTAAACAGTTCAGAACATAAGATTTTACTATTGCAGTATTAATTGGACCTGTAACAATTCTTACCGCTTGAAGATGAAGCTTTCCAAAAGTTAAGTGTTTTGAGAAACCAATTTTTCCATATACTTTGCAACAGTACTCAAGGAATGATCTGATGGAATTTAAACCAGTAAGCCTATTCCAAAATTTATTTAGAACACCTTAATGTTTCGATTCTTTTTAAACATTCCAAACTTGATTGATCCATTTAAAATCAAAGTTATCCCACAATAATTATGATGAGAATTTTTCGGAGTTAAATATAATATTTCAGTTTTTTCTGATTTAAAGACGTCAAACATTTATTCAGTTGAGTTTAATCTTTCGAAATATGCACTTGCATTAAGTCGGTATTTTTGGCTAAAATAAGCAAAGGAAGTTTCACCGCAAATAATCTACAGAGGAATGCAACATTTTTGTAATATCATTCATAAATTCTTATGTATGTATAAAATAAATAAAGCTTCAGTACTGAGACATACGGAACAAAAGCAGACAATTTACCCACAGGCACTTGTCTCTGAAAAAATACCTATAAACTTTAGTATATCACAAGGTATCTAACGAAATTATCTTAAGCATTTCAGAACATAAGATTTTACTATTGTAGTATTAATGGGACTTGTAACAATTCTTACCGCTTGAAATTAAGCTTTCCAAAAGTTAAGTGCTTGAGAAACCAAATTTCTTATATACTTTGCTACTGTACTCAAAGAATGATCTGATGGAATTTAAACCAGTAAGCCTATTCCAAAATTTATTTAGAACACCTTAATGTTTCGATTCTATTTTAACATTCAAAACTTGATTGATTCATTTAAAATCTAATTTTCCCACAATAATTATGATAAGAATTTTTCGGAGCGAAATATATGATTTCCGTTTTTTCTGATTTAAAGACGTCAAACATTTATTCAGTTGAGTTTAATCTTTCGAAATATACACTTGCGTTAAGTCAGTATTTTTGCTAGAATAAGCAAAGGAAGTTTCACCGCAAATAATAAATTATCTACAAGATTGTGTATAATAACAAACTAATTTCTGTTGTCAGAATCATTTGTAGCAGACCTTCCAAGCAGTTTGACTGCAGTACATACTGGCAAAAAATAGAGAAAGTGTTGAACTTTAACAAACATGAATAACTCTCCACCGCATTCTCTATGGACCTGTCTCAATGCAAGAACCTTCAAGTCATTAGTAGCCGTCGGTTGCTGTCTGCCCTTGTGGCTGCTACCATCCTTGTTCGTTGGATTTTGGTGGAGAATTGGTTCATTGAAAACAATAACACTTTTCCTTATTACTATTTACCGTCGAATTTTAACAGTTATACATTTATTTGGAGTGTTGGGCTGTGCAATTGTCAAGAGAATATTGTATTAAAACTGCACTCATTTTTCGTTCACATTATAACTTATCAACTCATTGGTCGCCGTTGGTTGCTTATAATTGAATTCCATACGATTTCTTGTGACTTCTACCATTCTTGTCTTTTGGTTTTTGGTGGATAATCGATTCATTGAAAATGATAACACTTTTCCTTGATAATAAATTACCGTCCAATTTTAACAGTTATACATTTTTTCGGAGTGTTGGCCTGTGCAATTGTCAAGAGATTATTGTTTAAAACTGCACTCATTTCGTTTCATATTATAACTACTCAACATTAAATGTTGTCGATTTTATTGCTTTTTATTCTTGCTTTAATCATATAACATATTATTTTCATTCAAACAATTAACGTCCTTTAAATCCAGTCATATTTCAAGATTGTAATTTTTTTATATAGTTCATTGAAAATATGCTTCAGCTATTTCAAGATCACGGATCATTTCTAGGTACGCAAACAAAATTAATCTTTTTCCTAGACTCATTCTTTTTATAATCGGGTCGCGAGAGAAACTTCTTTGATTGTTACGTCAAATATTTCTAGAGAAAATCGTTTATGTGAATGTTGTAAAATGTGTGTTATTGAAGATGAATACCATTTTGTTCTTGTTTGTCCAGCTTATAGATCTGTACGAACACAATTTTTACCAAAGTATTATTGTTCTTGGCCTAATAATCGCAAACTATTAAATATACTACAAGCTTCTAGTAAGTCTCTTACGATCAAATTATGTAATTATGTAAAAGCTGCATGGAATATTCGATCTAATATAGTCTCATAACTTTATATGTCATTGTATTATACTATTGTTCTCTGCTGTCTATTCATGTTTTATATTATGTAATATATGTTGTTAATTTTGCCATAGCATGTTTATGCTTTTGCAATAAAGATTCATTCATTAAAAAAATAAACGCTATATATGAATGGAAGTCTTGAAAAAAAAAAAAAAAAAAAAAAAAAAAAAAACTGTTTTAATAACATTTCAAAGTTTATACAAGTTCATTGTTTTAACTAACCTGTTGTTATTGTTATTATCAAAAAGGTTAACGTTCAAAAAACTACTAAGCACACTAATATTCTTTTTTTCATATGTTAATGAAATATCCTTTTTAGAGGATTTAAAAATCAAAATTATGTCTTCTTAGTTATGTGGTGCAACACAAGATAATTTCATCCACCTTAACAAGAACGTCCGTTTGTTGTTCTTTCGATTATGTAATATATATATCAAGTTAATTCGGAAACCTGCGACAATGTAAAAATCTTCTGAAAAGTTTTCTAGGAACTCTATTCATATTTAGTTATCACCTAAGTTAGTTTTGGCGATTGAAATAGAATGTTACACTTATAGGTAAGATAATACTTGGTCATGTTTTATGAATATTTAAAGCCCGAGGCGTAGCCGAGAGTTTTAAATGTTCATAAAACACGACCAAGTATTGTCTGACCAATTTAGAACACATTCACACCTTGGAGTGACATAACACAATTAGCCTCTCATTGTAATAATCAAACTTTGATATTAGCTCACTTTAAGTGTTACCATGTTTAGTAAATCATTTAATGATAATTTCAACAGATGGAATGCAAGAGCAATGAGATAGTGTTGTGATAACATAAAAGGATAAATTATTAAAAAATGGAGATTTCTTCTGCTTCAGGTATACAATTAAACTTATATATCTAAAATTCCTTCATTTTAAAAGCACAAAATGTTATATAAATCAGCTTTTCTAAAATTTTATAATTTCTGAATAAGGACAAAACTTCATCGATAGATTTTAATTTACAATCGTTTCAACATCAGATGCTTGCTATTTTTTTTTATTGACGACTGTATTGCTTTTTTTTCAAAAACTTTTTTTAAATTTTTTTTTAATAAACAGTCATTGTTCCTTAAAACATTGAATTTGAGTTCTGGTATAACAATTAGATTAAAACTTACATGTATTTTACCTACGCCTTTCTCCCCTTTTCAATTTTAGTTTTTTGGGCAGGTCTATGTATGTACCATTAAATAACATTTACAATGTTGAAATCTCAACTTAAAATGCTTTTTGTAGTTCTATTCTCCTGATTTCATTTATAATACCGGGTAATTAGACAAACAACAGTACTCATGATTTTTTCTTTTGCTCTTTTCACATGGACATTTCTTTGGGGGTTGCACACTTCGTTAGTGCAATTATTCAGAGTTCACTTTCAGAATTAATCTACAATGAAAAGTCAATCATGTGTAGCATTTTATAGTGCATGGAAAGCCATGTACTATGAAAAATAGAAGGGAAAATACGGATTTTCCATTGGACGAGAATGGGTGAGTATGTTCTAAAGGTAAATTTCACGCACATGAATTTCATGTGAATTTAAATTCATGTGAATCTCACGTGAAATTCGCGTGAATTTTACCTCAAACGAGCTTATACGTGAAACTCACGTGAAATCAGTTCATGAGAGTTTCACGTGAATCTCATGTGAAACTCACGTGAATTTCACGTGAAAATCACATGAATTTTTTTCACATGAAACTCACGTGAATTTTAAGAATACAGTTATTCAAATAACTTTTAAATTTTCAAATTTAATTAAAATCATGAAAAATACCAATTTTGTTTTTGTAAAAGTTCACGAGAAAATTTTTCACACGAGATTCATGTGAATCTCAATTCACATGAAATTCACATTAAAATGTTAATGTGAGTTTCATGTATAAGCTCGTTTGAGGGGAATTTCACGTGAGATTCAGATGAAATTCACGTGAGCAATATTTGCCTGTTAAGATAAAGTGCATTTTACATTAAAACGTGTGGTTTTGATTTCCTCATTGATATCATCTTACTGTAATAAATACATCTTTGTTGGAAAGTCAATATTTAACAAAGCAGATATAACTTTTCAAATTAAACGACTGAAGCCTCAATTGAGTTTTGCATAAAGCATGGTTTCGATGCCCTTGATATTCAAATATCTCAAAAGCTTTTACAGCTTTTTTTTATTGACGACTGTATTGTTTTTTTCAAAAACTTTTTTTTTAATTTTTTTTATCAACAGTCATTGTTTCTTAAAACATTGAGTTTGAGGTCTGGTATAACAATTAGATTAAAAATTACATGTGTTTTACCTACGCCTTTCTCCCCTTTTCAATTTTAGTTTTTTGGGCAGGCCTATGTATGTACCATTAAATAACATCTACAATGTTGAATCTCAACTTAAAATGCTTTTTGTAGTTCTATTCTCCTGATTTCATTTATAATACCGGGTAATTAAACAAACAACAGTACTCATGATTTTTTCTTTTGCTCTTTTCACATGGACATTTCCTTGGGGGTTGCACACTTCGTTAGCGCAATTATTTAGAGATCACTTTCATAATTAATCTACAATGAAAAGTCAATCATGTGTAGCATTTTATAGTGCATGGAAAGCCATGTTCTATGAAAAATAGAAGGGAAAATACGAATTTTCCATTGTACGAGAATGGGTGAGTATGTTCTAAAGGGAAATTTCATTCACATGAATTTCACGTGAATTTAAATTCTTGTGAATCTCACGTGAAATTCGCGTGAATTTTACCTCAAACGAGCTTATACGTGAAACCCACGTAAAATCAGTTCAGGAGAGTTTTACGTGAATCTCATGTGAAACTCCCGTGAATTTCACGTCAAAATCACATGAATTTTTTTCACATGAAACTCACGTGAATTTTAAATATACAGTTATTCAAATAACTTTTAAATTTTCAAATTTAATTAAAATCATGAAAAATACCAATTTTGTTTTTGTAAAAGATCACGTGAAATTCACGAGAAAAATTTTCACGCCAGATTCATGTGAATCTCAATTCACATAAAATTCACATTAAAATGTTCATGTGAGTTTCATGTATAAGCTCGTGTGAGGTGAATTTCACGTGAGCAATATTTGCCTGTGTAGATAAAGTGCATTTTACATTAAAACGTGTGGTTTTGATTTCCTCATTGATATCATCTTACTGCAATAATTAAATACATCTTTGTTGGAAAGTCAATATTTAACAAAGCAGATATAACTTTTCAAATTTAAACGACTGAAGCCTCAATTGAGTTTTGCATAAAGCATGGTTTCAATGCCCGTGATATTCAAATATCTAAAAAGCTTTTACAACAGTGATATTGATAAAATAAATTGTTCAACCCTTTTCCTTTACATCTTTAGTTTATTGTGGAAATGTCATTCCGCCTGAAATATTGTAATATCATCTATAAAATTTATCAAGTTTTCTTTAAATCTTTCTTCTTTTTGGCTTTTCAGACTTTTCATACTGTTATATTTAATCATAGCGTCTGGTATTTTTATCGGGTGATCATCGAATCGCGAAGTCATCTTTTGATAATGACGGACTAACACCTTTCTTCTGTGTTTCTGCATTCAAATTATGTTCATGTTTGTTTTGAGTTTTGCGCAAGACCGCGTATAAATGCGCTGATTTTGATGTTTATGTCGAACTTCTACTCTGAAGTACAACAATCGATTTTAGAGTTTCAAACGAAATTATTTTATATCTACATGCTTTAGTATCCAGTAACGTCGAGTATACTATAATACAATAATTTATCCATGCATACACTCATGTGGATTCCCCAAGACAGTAACTTCATATGTCACTGTCTTTATTTTTAATTTGACACTTAGGGTATTTTGGTGTTGATGGAGTTAAATTATCTTTTGTTAAAAATTTTTGGGCTCGATGGGATCAACTTCTTTTTTTTATGGCAACTTCCTGCTTTTAAAGACCGTATACTAACCCCTAGATGTCTTTTGGATTTTGTGTCGTTTAATTTATGTCATATTGTGTAACCAATTTTTTCTTTGATTTATGATAACAGGTGAATGATGTTGATTGTGTGATTTAAAAGCATTTAAATAAACAGGTATTCAATGTCATGTCAATCTATGATGTTCTTGACCTAAATGAACACCTTTTTCCTCCTTTATAAAGCGGTACAAAAGAAAAAAAATACGTTTACAAATTATATACATAATAAGGATGTTTGTTAACCTCATTAGCTTGGAATACCGCAGTACATTTAAAACATGACATTGATGACTAATAAGTATTTTTTCAAAATATTTTAATTTGTAACTTATGTTTGCAATTAGTATTAAACTCACATAATAAAACATATACCCTTGGGCACTTAACAGTTTGGGTAAACCAAGAAAATCACCTAAGACGAAAGAAATTATAAGCTCTTATTTTCATTTACTAGCATTGGGTTGATACCCCTGCTTTGGACTGATAGTCCCCGATGTACCATCAGCTCAGTAGTCGCTTCTTTGGTACTGATATGCTCTTTAAAATACTTTTCTAAAATTACCAGCTAATAAATTTAGAAATTATTAAGAATCAAAAGTTTCAACTCTTTCAAAGTTGAACTTAGATATTTATCTATTCGGTGTAGAAGAGAGGTGTAAGATACCAAAGGGACATTCAAACTCATAAGTCGAAAATGAACTGAAAAACCATGGCTAAAAAAAGAAAAGGACCCACAGACAAAACAGTACACAAAACACAACATAGAAAACTAATGACTGAGCAACAGGAACCCCACAAAAAACTGGGAGTGATATCAGCTGCTCCGGAAGGGTAAGCAGATCCTGCTCCATATGTGGCACCCGTTGTGTTGCTCATGTTAGTACAAACCCGGTAATAAGTTCAATTCGGTAGGTCACATTCGGTATTGTAGTTTCGACAATTGGAACATATCCGCTGTCATCTGTGAAACGGATATTCCATGACGGTAAACCAACTCGTGATGGCGTCCGTAAAATTTACGAAGTGATGATTTCAACTTGGAACTCTTGTTTTAATAGCTTCCTTGTGAGCAGCAAACCTCTATCAAGGAAATGATGATAGGAAATACAAGCCCTGGAATATCGTATCAACTGGGAGATATATACTCCGTATGCATGCGCTGCTGGAATGCTGCTACATAAAAATGGAAAGTTCACAATTAGGAAGCTGAAATCATCCCTTTTGTCGTAAAGTTTTGTTTTCAACCGACCCTCATTGTCAATTTCTAGATGTAAGTCAAGACATGAAGCAAACTTAACTGTATCTGCTGTATCCTTTATCTCAAGTTCGATGGGATAGATGCGTTCAACATAGTATCCAAATTTTGAATTAGTTAGTGAGAGAACATCATCTATATAGCGGAAAGTAAAGTTAAAGGATGCTGCTAACTTCTTTTCTTTCTTCCCAAGAAGTTCTTGTATGAAGTCTGGTCACTCTTGGGTCTATATATCCAAACATTTTGATTTTTTATACATCCCTGGCTTCAACATGTTTACGTTTTAGCGTTCCTGATTAAGGCAAATCACCAAAATCATGAAAAAAAGAACAAGCTTATACAAAAATATATAAACATATAATCAAAAAAAGAGAGATGTAGGGTATTCGTCTATGAAACAGCAACCAAACAGCACAATAACAATAGACACTTGTTTATACATTATGTAGAATTCTAGATCGTGAATTGAATACCTCAAACTAATTCCTGCTTCAAGCAATTGTAATTGTAATAAGTTTATTGCTATCAGCATATAAGAAAATGCTATAGCTCCAATAACATATATAATATAGTAAGCGACAAATATAAATGAAAACAGAAAAAAAATTAATTCAAATTACACCTTACAAACTACTTTATCAATTGTGACCATAGTTTACAGTTTTTATTTAACAAACAACAAAGTTTAAGCACAAAAGTTCTTGGACAAATTTAAATAAGTGATCGAAATTTTGACATATTAGGCCAAGAACAAAAATATTTAGGCAAAAATCTTAGACGCAAATGTCTATAGGCTGGACAAATCATTACACAATGATATTCATTTTCAATGGTTTTCATATTGCAACATTGACATAAGCAATAAACATTTCTACCATCTTCAATTATTTGAAAGTGTGAGTAAAGAAATTTTATTACTTTTTATGCCGAAGCAAAACATCTATAGTCCATCTAATTGTATCCAGGTAATATATATAGATAAGTAAATAAATATATATAAATTTACATCACAAGGAAAATGTATTGTAGAATAGTTTTTAATAGTCGATATAATATTTAATAATGTTCCCATACTTATTTTTTTATGATTCGAAAGTGGTAATTTAAGTTGATGCGACCCACCCTTTTCCCACCAACTTTTTTCTTATTGTGATGTGATATATCAAAGATAAAATCAACAAGACATGTATGTATGCTTAATGTACCTGTAATAAAGACATTGCAAATATTTCTGAATTTACAGTATTATATATGTAGGACTCTAAAGTGCGAAGGTACTCTAAAGTGCGATGGCCACGCTAAAGTGCGATGACCACGCTAAAGTGCGATGGTTGTTTGTTTTTTTTAAGTGCGATCAGATGACATGCTAAAGTGCGATGGTACATGACACGCTAAAGTGCGTTGGTTTAACACGCTTTTAAAAGTGCGATGGTGTACAGTTCAGGCAATGGTTTTTGTTTTTTGCTGTGTTCATATTAGTTTTTCGTCAATTGTATTGTTTATAAATCATGCTGTTGTCTTTCTCTTTTGAATTGTTTTACATTAGTCATTTTGTGGTCCTATATAGCTACTATGCGACGTAAGCTAAGGCTCCACGTTGAAGTTCATAATGTTGCTAAGTGCATATGGTCTTTGGTGGATACATAATGTTGCTAAGTGCATATGGTCTTTGGTGGATAGTTGTTTCGTTGACAATTACACTACATCTTCTTATTTGTTTTTTGTTTTTGTTTATTGTTTTCCATCTCTTTCACAGACATGACGAACCATATTGTAAACCATTGTTTTATAAAATAATTCAGTTAAAAAGTAGCTTTTATTTCACGCAAGTAAATGACATGGGATTAAAAACATAGAAGGAGTTTCTAAATTAAATTTGGACGAATTAAATACTTTGACCATAGGTGTATTTAACCGTTTCCATTCTCTATTACGGTATACACCTTTTCCTTACTATCGTCAGTTTCTATGTTTATGAGAGGTATTCTTTTCTAGTATCCTGTCAGAAACACGTTCGTCCCCGCCGACACAGCGGGATCAAAGGTTTGCATTTACTGTCGATGATATTTTGGGAAATAATTCCTCCGCGTACAAACTCTTCTAGCACCGACCAAAATTGGAATCATTTGTTTCTCTTTTTGTCTCTAGTAAAAAACCTTCATCTGCAAAAACATTCTCGTTTACCGGCATGTCCATTTTTGTTTGTACAAACGGCGTGTAGCGTCATAATGCTATTTATGGTTGCAAACGTCCATTCTTTCGCGGAAAACGTATTTTGGCGTATCGCAGCATCGGACTTTAGCGTGTTCCATTAAATATCAAATACCATCGCACTTTAGCGTATCAAACCATCGCACTTTAGCGTAGGTCATCGCACTTTGGCGTGTCCATCGCGTTTTAGTGTCCCCATCGCACTTTAGAGTCCTACATATATTTATATTTAATAGGATAAAAATATTTTGTTTGTACCCATGTTCCCATGTTGTTGTTTTTTTTAAATTTTTTAAATTCCCCAGCAAATACATTATTTAAATCAAAGTAATGAAGACGTCATTATCATATCAATCAACTTAATTGTTTAAATTATTGGTAACTATTTAACAACCATTGAAAATAAATGTTAAAACTAGAAAATGTTAATGCAATGAACATTTTTAATATTATTAATAATGATATGGATTTTGTGATAATTTTACACCGCTTAAGAATTATTAAGAGTATTAACTCACCTTGGATGTCCGCTTTATAATGTAAAGGATCATAAAATATGATCCAAAATTTAAAATGTGTTATTAACTTATTTTTAGAATGTTTAAATGTGCATTGGACCGAAATACTGCGTTAAATAGGGGTATATTTACGTTACATTTCAAATTTGCTGTTCAAAACAGTAATATGATATATTTCCGGCTATATAAAAAATGTGTCAAACTTGTAATAAAAATTTAAATATCATAGGGGGAAAACCAAAGTTTTGCTTTGTTATTAATACAAGATTTATATTGCACTTGGAAAGTGGTTGTGCTATTTTACTTACTAATTTGCAATTTGAAAATAGGTCTTGAATAAATGTTTTTAACTTCCTTTTCCAATAGTAATTCACAATTCAAAAAACTATAAAACATCATTCATACATCTTATTAAACCCAAAAATATTACAAATATAAGCTATATCAATTCTGTAAACCATCTAATTTTACGCGAGCATTTTATTTTCGTGACTTACGGCAACATAAATTGTCGAATATGTCAAACTTGGACAATTTCTAATATAATTATGTGAACAATGAAAGATAAAACCCATCGAAAATAAATCGTTACGACGTAGGTTAGACAGATCCAAATGAGGACAAAGTATCCGTTAAATTAGTTTAACAGTAAAAATGTATAACAAAAATACCGAACTCTAAGGTAAGTTAAAGTTTGGGGAAGTCCATAACAACTGACAAAATCAAATGTTGTGAACCACCGGAACGAGCAAAAAAACAACTGTCATATTCCTGACTTTCCAAAGAAAATGATGGGTTAAAACCGATTTGAAAATTCGGATACCGACAGCGTTCGTATCTTAAAAAAATTTACACTTTTCCTGTTTGTTTTAAACTTCTGTCACAGTATGCTATTTAAATTCTGTTTTCAGTTTTACATGTACATCTTTTAGACGTTTGTGTTTTGTTTTGGCTTTGCATTCTGCCCATGCACTTAGATGATGTCTGTACTTTCTCTTCTGTCCTCGATCTGCAAACTGCCATCCGTCAATATGCAGACGTAGATCGCCCTTATTAATTAATTTTTGGTGATTATTTCAATTAGTTGGTTCTGTATGCCTGCATACGGACGTGATAAAATTGAACCAGAAGTTTTAGATATACAATGGCATTTTTTAGGTCTATATGTCTGCATTCCGACCTGGTGTATGGTAAACCTACTTTTGTTATATAATGACATTCCTCAGGCAGGGATGTATGCATCCTTTTTCTTTGATATAGATAGTGGCATTTCCAAGGTCTGTATGACTTTATTCCAACTTAGTTGATGGTTTTTTAATATATATTTGCATTATTCGGGGATGTATGTGTGCAGACCGACCGGGTTAATGCTGAACTTTAATTATTTATAATTAAGTGGTATTTCCCTTGTTGTACGTAATTTAAACAAATAATTTTATGCACTAGTATTTTTGTATCGAAATCCAGTCTAAAAATCGACGTATGTTCATCAAATCTGAGAAAAGACTGATAACGATGATAATAAAGAAAGACGATCAATTCTTGGTTCATTCTAATTAAAGTACTTTTTGCTTTCTCAAATCGATGTCCAATTATATGTTCCAAATGTCGTAACTACAATCCCGTTCCCTTTTCCCAAATGTGACCTACTGAATTAGACTTATTACCGGGTTTGTACTAACATGAGCAACATGACGGGTGCCACATGTGGAGCAGGATCTGCTTACCCTTCTGGAGCACCTGAGATCACCCCCAGTTTTAGTGGGGTTCGTGTTACTCAGTCTTTAGTTTTCTATATTGTGTTTTGTATACTATTGTTTTTCTGTTGGTCTTTTTCTTTTTTAGCCATGACGTTGTCAGTTTATTTTCGACTTATGAGTTTGAATGTCCCTTTGGTATCTTTCGCACCTCTTTTATGTCCCTTTTTTATACTTGCTGAAGTGACGTCATTTATGGTTTCAGCAATGGAAAAATTCAATTCTACATATAGTTCTTATGACAGATATAGCTTGGACAGAAAAAGGTGAAAAAGGGTAATCAAAAACCCAAATCCAAATATTTTAGGGTTCAAATATACTTTTATTTTGTTATACCCAATGAGCACAGACCTTTTCGTTATAACTAGTGAGGGTATATAATTCACGACATCACTTGCAAATCTTTGTTCTCTTTGTTCTTTTTTGAAAAAGTTGCATTTAGCATTGTAAACTTTCGTATATTAGGTAAACAAGAGCTTGCTACAATAAAGATGTTACAATCTATTTGTCTTTACAACTGAACATTTTTATCAAGCTGTAACCCTTAATACAGATGTTAAGTAAATGTAGTATAAAACAAGAGTACAATTTTTGGGAAATCGGGTATAGATATTTGTTCTATTTTTTAATCGCCAGCTTACTAATACTAAGGGTTGCCTGCTCGGTTGTATTTTTGGTGTATAGATGCTCATTTTTTCCTTGTAGGACTGAGAGTTTGCAGGATAAAGAATATTTTCTAAAAATCTATTGGGAATACGAATGTGACCTGTTGCAAGCGCAAATTGGACCTTCTCTATATCCCCCTTTTCCCCCTAGTTTCCGTGTTTCAAATTCCCGCCATTCATTCAAGTTGACATATTTTGCAGAACCCCGGATAATTTGTCTATAATCTAAATTATTGTCTTCAACAATATGTATGTTGCGTTTGCATAATGTGATTGAGCAAAACATAAACCCAAAAAAACCTACACACATCGAGCTGAATATTACAAATAAGTGGTGGAACAACATAAAAAAGCACATAACATAAACATATTATATACATATAGTCTGAAAATAAATTTACAAAGTGGCAGCAAAATTCGTCCCAAAAAAAAAGGGTAAGAATGTATGAGTGGCCATTCGTGTCATTGGCGGTATAAACATACTGCATAAAAATTTCAACGCGTTGGTTTTCACTTTTAACGCGTTAGTTTTCTCTTTTAATCCCGCTATTCCGACATCCCATTGGTCCGCCATCCCATTAGTCCGACATCTCAATAGT
Source organism: Mytilus californianus (assembly GCF_021869535.1). NCBI lineage: Eukaryota > Metazoa > Mollusca > Bivalvia > Mytilida > Mytilidae > Mytilus > Mytilus californianus. The sequence continues at coordinate 6,593,129 of NW_026262581.1, forward strand.
CCGATACCCCCATTTGTCCGACACACCAATAGTCCGACACATGTGCAGTTCGTAATTTAAAAATCTAATTTGTAGAATCGGTTGACGTGATATGTGAACGTGGGTCTACTCTCCCTTCAGAGTATAAAGAACTAAATTGAAAAGATAGCACTTACCGTCTGGTATGTAAGAAATACCATGATCTTAAAAAAAATAAGGCAATCTTCAATCTAGCAACATTTTGCCTTACTACTACAAAGTGTAACCTAGATGTTTCATAAAAAAAAACACTCCACTAAAAAGTGAATTTGATTGATTGCTGTTTGCTTAACGTCCAGAGGAAATAATTCATGCATGTTCAGGACGAGAACTAAATTAACAAATAATATGATAAGTAAGTCCTGAAATAGGATATCGCTCATATTAAAGCGTAGAAAATTTTGACTGCCACTGTAAAATGAGGATATATTGGACAGAATTCTGACCGGACGTGACTGCGTATTTATACAACCCGCACAGCCAAACGGGCGCTCAACTTTGGCAAGGGTTTTACGGTCGGTCGATAAAAAGACCAAAAGTGAACATATTTCTATACCATATCACAGTCACACTTTGGTTGAAGATAATTTGAAGAACAGTCTCTCGTCGTAAAAGAAAATGTCCAGAGTTGATTTCTATAAATATCTATACTGAACTTAAATTTAAGATCGAAAACTTAAACAAAATGAAAGTCAAAATATCTATAGTAAAATTGTACAATCGAGAATATTTGGTTTTATTAAGATTGTTAAACTAAGTTAAAACGAATGACATTTGCAACGGAACGTTAGGCAAACAAAAAAATATCAATCATGTAAGAATGGCTTAGGGTGTACTCTGAAAGCAGTGATTTATATATATATATTTTTTTTTTATTGCATATTCATTAAAATTCAAACTCTTAAAAACAAAATTATACTTTATCGGTGTTCTGATCTTTCCACCGAAATAATTAATCGTGTATCGGTCATGAACAGCATAAGTAAACACGATGTGTGAAAATAATTCTGTTACAACACACTATGACAATGACACAGGAATAAAATGAACGTTTGTACACGAATAGAAAAATAACATACACAATACTGTTTATGCCTTTTTAACGTGCTAGGAATAACGGGTATATTATTCACCAGGCTTTGCTCTTGCTTGGCATAGAAGTAGCAAATACAAAAGTCGTTTATTTGAACCGATCGAAGATCGACCTGACGTCCTCCTGTACTATGCGAGACGAGGAAGACACCACTGATGGGAAAGTATACGAAAATAATCTGGACTTGAGTTCTTGACCGAAAATCCAAATAAATAGGACAAAGAAGCCAGAGAAACCCTAAACAGAGTCATGTATGTCTCCTATTTAGGCAATGTACCCTCATTTTTCAGCGGCATTCCAAATTCCCAGTCCTTTATCCCGGCCAACTCCTATTTGAGGACCGATAATTGTATTTGTTGTTAATTAGTTCTCATCCTGAACATGAATTATTTGCCACTGGACGTAAAACAAACAAAAATCAATCAATATTAGTTCTTTCTTCAAATTCTCTGCTCCGCCTTCATACATATGAGGAGTATTGGCATATTCCTGTGATAAAACAGCTACAATAGAAAGACATAGTGGTTGGACCGTTAGGATCTGAATTGTTTCATAGCAGAAAACCATACTGGTTTTATACAAATCTCCAATAACCTTATGATCTTATTGTTTGTCATGTTGAGGAAAATTATAAAATTATTTATATGATAACCCAATTGTATTGTTATTTCTCCACTTTTTTCTATACTAACCAGAACATATTTTGTAAACTGTAAACTCATATAGTCAATAGATTCGTCTAGTATTACCTGGAAGGGAGATAATCATTGAACCAGTTTACTCACTGTTTGAAAAAGAGCAAAATTACGACAGAATACTTCAAGACAAGTTTTCTGCCATAATTTTATTCTTTTTTTATTAGTATATAGACAAACTAGACTGCATGGTGCTCTTCTGCAAATAATTGAATTGCTGTTACATTTTAGAGAAAAAATGTAAAATCAGAAGTTTTAATTGAGTTAACCGTTATTACTTTTTATCGCTTGAGTTATACTAGAAAAAACGTGTCCATCATGTTCACTCAAGCCATATTCACATATATAATAGTGTAAAAAGCAAAGCTTCATTGGTTCCTATATTTTCTTACTGCGTCCCCTTTAACCTGTATCTGAGTCTACAGTATATCTATTTTCATAACGACTTCCGAGTTGAAATGCATGTTCTGATGTAAGTATTTTTTTTTTACAGATTTATATATAATAAAGGAACACAAATTACAAACATTTTAACATTGCATTAAAGTTTTATATATATAATTCTGCACAGACATTATGTATAATATATAAACATATTCTTTCAGCGTACAATTGAAATGAGAATCAGTGTGGTAGAAATTTGTAAGAAAGATTTTGATTAGTTGACACAAGTGTAGAACTTACGGCTATACCGTTGAAAGTGAAAACTAACGGTATAGTTTGCAAAACTAACGTGTTGATTTTTCATACCGTATGAATTACGAATTAACGCGTTAGTTTTTACAATCAACGCACTAAAAGTGATAATCAACTCGTCAAAAGTGAAATAAACGCTTTTAAAGAGAAAACCAACGCGTTGAAAGTTTTATACCGTATGTTTATACCGCCAATGACACTCATAAGAATGACGAGCAAAATCTTGTCTAATAATGAAATAACATCACATCTAAAAATCATTACTCACATAATACTTTATATGTATAGTGAAGAAAAATATGATATTAATCTTTACAATAGAATAGATTAAATCCAGGCAAGTGCAGAATGTAATTTACTTACTGTAGAATAAGTTTTTTTTCTCTTTGTTTTGTACATAATTATATCAGAGAAATGATATTGCAATTCAAGATAACTGATACTAGTTATTCTTTTATCATTCTGATTAATAATTGAGTAATAGACATTTGCGGAAACTAGGTCTATACCTAGGATTACACTTAGACTTACGATTACAATTGACGAAAAACAAGGGGTCCTCTCAAAATAAAAAAATAAACCCAATTGAGATACATAGTAAAATGAAATTATATTTTTTTATCATGTAAATAGGTCTTTTCGACGACACACAAATGCAGAAACTTATGGTCACAACAGATGTGAATCTCCACAAAGTCCCCATAACTTTGTGTTTTTTTTTTAAATTCTCCGAATGCGTGTTCAACCTCTACTCTATAGTGTGTAATATGTCTATTTAATTTTCTACACTTCCTCTGCATATTCTGGGGCTTGTCTCATGTAAGGTGTCAATACTGGATATCTGTTCGGATATATTTTGTCGCCTAGCAAAAACAGCTCAGTCGGGAAAGGTAATTCTTGTCCTATATTTCTTATCAACATATATTGCTGATGCCAAAGAAATCCGCACTCAACATAACATTTCCTGTCTTCGTTCAATATTACAACTAGAGTGTGAATTCAGTCACAATGTCTGTGTCCTGGGAAATACTATTCTTGTAGTTCCATTATCGGCCACAAGCTTTCCGTCGATAGCCCTACTGCATATCGAAGTGGAAGTTTTGGCCACTCACCTTGAAAGTTCTGCCAATCATCGAAAGAAGGCCAATAGATAAGACGGTTATATGTTTCTTGAAATAGGTATACATGTATGTGTTTCATCTTTGGTAGTCGAAACACTAAGGTCAACTATTTCAGAAATCCTATGATAAGACGGGTACGATTGGGAGTCGTACATCTTTTATACGATTACAGTTTTGTATCCGCAAACGTTTAAATCTTGCCAAATATCGTAAACGGTATTTTTCTACTGTTTTTTTACGTTAATGATACATGTAGTAAATATTGCGTAGGCGATTTTTTTTAAATATCAGCTTACAATTTATTCCTAATGAAATATAAAAATATCTCGTTATAAATGATGTGTCATGTGTTTGATTACGATTCGGATCCAATTTATATTCGTGTGCATTCAAATATCTTTACAAGCAAAGAGCATTTAAGCCAAGAATGATGTAATATAGTTTTATTTGATAACATATAACTACTTTATTTCTAAAGAAATTAAAAAAAAAATCATCGTTTAAAGAAAATGTTTGACTTGCATTAAATCTACAGGGCCGTAACTAGGTCTCAAAAACAGACGAGGCAGGGGTCTTGGGGCCGCCGACTGAGGCCCCCTAGGTAGTGGGGGCCCAGGGGGGGCCAAGCCCCCCGGCCAAAATTGTAGTATTAGGGTTCGAAATATATCTTGTAACATCCATTTTTGTATCATATTTATCGTTTGTGTTTCATATTTACTGTATGAAGAAATGCGTTAGGCAACCAGAGCCGGCTGATAGATACTTGCCTCGAATTTTGTTCCATCAAAACATATATCCATTTACAGTAGGGTACATGTTTAATAGTAGAAAAAGCGGGACAAGTGTGTGTGGTTAACGCTGCAATAAAAATAACACACATGTTGACAAAATTTAATAAAGACCAAAGAATGGAAGCTAGTCATTGTCTATGAACGCTAGTTCGACCTTTCTTGTGCCACTTAGATCCCATTGTTTGAGAACAGCTTCTGCGTTTACTTGCCCGACATTGTCCGTACGATGGACGTGAAACATGGCCAAACAACATAATCTGTCATCGGTCATACTTGTTCAGAACCTTTTTCGCGGGAAATAGATAATTGCTGAAACAAATGCCGGTTTACTGGCGATAGTAATCAGATAGAGAGTTCGATTAACGTAGTTGAATATTTAAAAGTACACAAGCTTAACGTCAACATTATACACCTTTAGACTGGGTATGAGGGTAATAGCAAGTTTGTTGTCCCTGAGATACCAACTATTGCTCGAGGCGAAGCCGAGGGCAATAGTTAGTTTTAAAGGGACAACAAACTTGCTGTTACCCTCATAACCAGTCATTAAGTGTTTTATTATACCGAAAAAAACAACTTTCTAAAAAGACTACATACACCACTTGAAAAAAAAATGATCACATAGACATGTACAAGATGAACTATCAGGTTTTTTTCCCTGTGTGGTATTTATCAATAATCTATTTACTGTAATCAAGACCAGGAATCCTTGTGTAAAAATTGCCGTGCATATGATCAACATTAGCTAAAATATTTTACCGTACACCAAAGCAATCCCAGATTATGAAGACGACGACAGACCAATACCATACATTACATGTTTTAGTTCTTAAAATATGTCGCGTAGATTTTCTTTTTCAATTGCTTCTGGTAAGTAATATAATTTGAAATTACGACAGATACATACAGATTATAACGTTTACGATATTTCAGAGTTTAACGTTGCCAAGCGCACAAATCCAAGCAGAATAGTCGATGACGTTATTGTTGTCCAATGAAAAATTAATATGAAAAAGTACGGGAAATATGTTTATAAAACTTTTGACCGGGGTAATAGTCTTTGAAACTATTGACTGGCAAATAGTCTGTGGAATGAAATAGCACAAATATTTCATTCTTTTTTATATAGAAAAAACATACTGAGGTATAATAATAATTGTTATTATACCTCAGTATGTTTTTTCTATATAAAAAATAATGAAATAGTTGTGCTATTTCATTCCACAGACTATTTGCCAGTAAATAGTTTCAAAGACTATTACCCCGGTTAATAGTTTCATAATCATCTTTCCCGTACTTTTTCATGCTTATTTTTCATTGGACAATAATGATGTCATTGACTATTTTGCTTGGCAACGTCAAACTCTAATATTGTAAACGGTATAATCTGTTTGTGTCGATTGTAATTTCACTTACAAGAAGCAATTATAAAAGAGAGAAAATCTTTTAAAGATCTAAAATATAGTACCTTATTCATAATATGGGTTCGGTCGTCGTATTCTAAAAGCGAATTTGCGTTTGGTGTACTTTAGCTTAAATTTATCATATGCACGGAAAATTTAACACAAGTATTTCTAGTCTTGATTGCAATTAATAAAATATTTACAAATACAAGAAGAACTATAAAAAAAAAACGTATAGTTCATCTTGTGCATGTCAAGTTATGTGACATTTTTTCTTTTCTTTCAGATGATATATGTACACTTTTAGAAAATTAGTTAATTTGGTATATAAAAACACTTAATGACTGTGTTGTTCAGTATAATAAAACACCTAATGACTGGTTGTGCGGGTAATAGCAAGTTTGTAGTCCCTTCGCATACCAACTATTGCTCTCGGCTTTGCCTCGAGCAATAGTTGGTATCTCAGGGACAACACACTTACTATTACCCTCACACCCAGTCAATAGGTGTATACTATTCGAAGTATGTATTACTTAATTGTTGAATGAAATGAAAATGTAAGGATGTTTTCTTCCCCTGCATGCCCAACCTTTTTCCATTTTCTTTTTTTTTTCTCTTATTATTTTTTTTTTTGGCCAAAAATTTAGACGAGGCCTGCCTCGCCTGCCTCATCGGTAGTTACGGCCCTGATCTAAAATAGGGTTCACAGACATCCGTGTACTTTAAAAGACAACCTGAGTGCTTTAAGAATATCTAAACGAAGTTCTTGAGGGTCTATGCTTAGTTTCTGTTGTTACCTATTCTGACATCGGACTCGGAATTCTTTTGAACTGAGTTTAACTGTGCGTATTGCTATGTGTTTATTTATTCTACATTGGCTAGAGGTATAGAGGGAGGGTTGAGATCTCACAAAACATGTTACACCCCGCCTCATTTTTGCGCCTGTCCAAAGTCAGGAGCCTTTGGCATTTGTTAGTCTTGTATGTTTTTTTTAATTTTAGTTCCTTTATATGTTTTGGAGTTTAGTGTGACGTCCATTTTCACTGAACCAGCACACAATTTTATTTAGGGGCCAGCTGAGGACCACCTCCGGGTGCGGGATTTGCTCGCTGCGTTGAAGACCCATTGGTGGCCTTCGGCTGTTATCTGCTCTTTGGTCTGGTTGTTGTATTTTTGACATATTCCCCATTTCCATTCTCAATTTTATTTGAAATTCTTGATTTAATTTAAAATGTAATTCATGTATATGTTTAATGCAACTTAAGACTCTTATTTTTTTTAAACGAGGAAACGATGCAAAATGGCATTTAGAACCCATAAGTAGAAAAAAAAAAAGACTCCACCATGGTAAAAAAAACCCGACTAAAATACAAACAAAAGTCCACAAAAACTTCACAAAGAAACAAAGAGTTCATTTCTACATGACGATAAAAAAAAATCAACTTATTTTGACGAATCATGGTATATGTTTTCCAGTTTCAATGGTAAAGTTTAAATAATTAAGACCTCTGATAAATAAGGATAATTTGACAAACCACAATATAAATTGAATCAAGTTGTCGCTAACGATAGATGAAAATGAACATTTGGTGCCTGACGGTAAAAGGCATTTCAACCATCTTGAAAGATTTCTATGATCACTTATTACAACACTGGCCAGTATATGTAAAGACGAATATATCTCTGCTTTATATTTTCATTGCATTGACAGATATTTGTAGTTTTATTTTTGAAATTGATGTGGTTAGGCCGTCATAAAACAATTTATAGTAACAGAACTTATTGAAATGCATCTAACTGACAAGTTGTCACAGCAAGCTAAGATGGTCAGTTGGGGGAAACTGAGAAGAAAAAAATCTAGACAAAAACAAACAAAAATCATATTTAACGTAAAAACCACGAAGAGCCGCTGGTCTGACAAGTGTTTCAAACTAGTCTGAGTTGTCTTTCAAACTGGTCCGAGCTGTCTATAAAAGTGGTCCGAATTGTCTTTAAATTGGCCCGAGTTGTCTTAGTCCGATTTGCCTTTGGGTCCGAGTTGTCCCGATTCCACCCCAAGCTGCCAAGATGTCACTTTTTATCGATATTTCTTTGAAATCCCGTTGTTCAACTATAGAAAAAACATAGGAGTTAAGTCTTTGTGTTGAACCGACGGTTTATATTTACACTTTTAAACGACCCAAGATTAAATGCTACCTGTAAGCGTAATTGTAATCCTAATCGTAGGTGTATGACAGTTTCCGCAAATATCTAATAAAAACACCTGACATTCATCATTTGCAGTTGTAGGGCATAAAACTTTAACAAAATTGGATTTATTACAGTGTATCAATTGTTGTCGGATATAGTGACTGTTAACTACAATGTACGACAAATTTAGTTAATTTAAACCATCGTAAAAATTTGGATTAGCCTTGTTACCAGAAGTTTCTTGTTTCTCTGTGTATTGAGGAAGTTCATGATCATCAATAGCATCTATATATGGATCTGTTTGATCTGGTCTATTTCTGAAATACTTTACCCCACCAAAGACAATAATAGTAAGTATTATTCCAGCAACGACTGATCCACTGACTATCCCAATTATTTTGTATGAATTATTTCCTTTTGGTTGGTTTGCTGTCGAAAGTGGCGCTGAAAAAAATGTCAAATTATATTTTCTTCAAAAATTAATTAGTTTCAAAATCCTTAGCTAACAAGCAATTTTATGGGGCTTTTTCATGTGTATAAAACGATACCACACGGATATTGTTGATACTTATATGACATTTTATGAATAAATAATTGGTTTAATGAGCGTCATTAGATTTTTATTTTTTTTTATTTTAGTTTCATATAAGCCAAACATTTTTTTGCTTCAACAATGTTGATATTACTTTCATCAATGACCTTGACATATCGTCGTGTAAGTCTTCTAGTGTTATATGTACACTTTTGATAAAAATGGAGATAGCTATATATATGATATCCAGGTGAAATGGTCCCTATATATATCGGTTCGGAGAAAAATAGTTTTATAGTGTTGTATCTCCACTTTTTTCAAGTATTATTGCTGTATGATATTTGTTATTAAACAAATCTTAGTAGTACTATGCTTAAATTGTTTGCATGGTTTGAACTTAATCTATGAGTTATTCTGAGCAAAATAAGCATTCTTGAATTTGCGATATTACACAATTGAAAAATCCATGATCTATCTCCAATAGAAATATAGGGATTAATTTCTAAAACAACATTGTTTGTCGTAAAGTGTTCTATCTCCAGAAAAGGAGAAGCTTTAGTTATTCAAGGTGCTTGTCTATTCAAAAGACAATGGAACAAATAGTTACTTTACATATAAAAATAAGAAGATGTGGTATGATTGCCAATGAGACAACTCTCCACAAGAGACCAAATGACACAGAAATTAACAACTATAGGTCACCTTACGGCCTTCAACAATGAGTAAAACCCATACCGCATAATTAGCTATAAAAGGCCCCGAAATGTAAAACAATTCAAACGAGAAAACTAACGGCCTGATTTATGTACAAAATAATGAACGAAAATCAAATATGATATACAGCAACAAACGACAACCACTGAATTACAGGCTCCTGACTTGGGACAGGCACATACAGAATGTGGCGGGGATAAACTAGTTTGAAGGTGCGCCAATCCTCCCCCTAACCTGGGACAGTGGTGTAACAGTACAACATAAGAACAAACTATAAAAATCAGTTGAAAAGGGCTTAACTCATCAGATCGATACAAAGCAGAAATACATCTAACAAAAACACAGAGTGGACGTGGCAGGGTACTTAATATACATCCCAACAACAAAAAGACACTAAGATCAGATATGAGAGTACTCGCAGTTACTGACAGCTAGTTTAAAGCCAATAAAAACTAATAAAAAAAACATGCATTTAAGACTAAAGTTGAAATCAGTACACATCTAACATCCAATGGATTTAGTGTAAAGACGTCATTAACAGTCAGAGAAAATTATGACCTAGTGCAATGCCAAGATGCAGGTATCGACAGATTGTAGAGCCAAACTTCCAAACCAAATCTTTATATCTATGGAAGAATTTAGTAAAGGTTTTAAATAATTTGTGGTAACGAAATCCCTGACATAATAATTTACCAGTAATACATAGACTACGTTCATTGAAATCCAAAACGTCATAACAGGCAAATTCTGTAAATTCAAGTCCTACATAACTTTCTATATCTCTGTCAAATATTTATGATCTCGCGTTTTAAAACTTCATGTTCAATTTCCAAACACTAAGAAAAACATTATAACACTTACACGACGATATCGCTGGTGGTAGAATGAACATTTTATAGTTTTGTTTTTTCAATAAATGTTCTCGGGCAACACTAACACAATTATATTTTATTTTTAATACATGGATCTAGTTGTAATTAGTGCTTCGCCTCGCCCAATCATTTATATCCACAGGCTGTTAAAACGACTGCTGCAGAACATCAGAAAAAACCCTATTTTAAATCTAGAAAATAATTGGTTTTTTTTGTTATTTGTTCTACCGCGATGGTGTAAAAGCTTTGTTATTGTGATTTATACTCATGTTTTAGGGGAAATAAAGGGCATCATAAAAGTACATATGTTTGTTTTTTTTCTTCTTCACATAAACCATTTTGCAAATACTTTGTGCAACTGCATTAAGGAATAAATCCTTGCAACTTAATGAATGTAATAAACTTATTCATAAAAATTATTTCACATTTGTGTAAGATCCTTTTTTTGAATCTTCTCTTCATCGGTTCATAAAATATTTAATAAAAAACTAATTATTCACAGAACAGCTCAAGGTATTTTTAACTTTAATTTCTAATATGCTGATAAACAAATCATATATGATTTAGAATGACCAATTCATCTTTGATATTGAAGTTTCATGGGGAATGATTCCTATAGAATATCAGGGGATCATTTTTGATCAAATGTACATCCATCACAATAACCAAAACACTTTGAAAAAAGAGGCGTATAATACCAAAGGGATATTCAAACTCATAAGTTGAAAACAAACTGACAATACCATGGCAAAAAATGAAAAACAACCAAAAGGCAACTGAGCAACACGAGCCCCACCACAAACCGGGAATGATCTCAGGTGCTCCGGAAGGGAAAACGGATCCTGCTCCACATATGACAACCGTCGTGTTGCTTATGTAAGTAAGAACCCGGTGTTAAGTCTTAATCAGTACGTCACATTCGAGGAAAAGAGGACGGGATTATGGTTACGACAATTGAAACATATCAGTCCTTATATTCCTGTCTTTCATCGTTTCAAAGGAGATGCGAAAACAAGTGATGATCAAATTAATGACATTGACTTCAATTTTAAAATATGACTAAATTTTTTTATTTGCTAATATTAATAAGGGTTTAAATGCTTTCAATATCAGTAATATATTCCGCCAAAATTTTTGCACAAACAATACATGATTACTTTCAAAATAAAACTACACCTGTCATTCCATATACCTACCTATTGATCCAACAAGTTCAACGATGTAAAATCCAAACCTCCCGATTACTATTGTTCATTGTCCTCATACATAATTATATAATCCAACTGGTCGTGTTATAACTGGAGACCTTGGCATTGTAAACAATAAACAACATAGAGAGTTGTTAACCGAAAGCCAGAAATATCGAACCAGTCCATTAACGGTAAGAAGAACTTCAGGCTACAGACGGACTATGCCAGAAAATGGGTAAAGCACAAGCCAGATGAACCAAAACTGCATCAAAGCTGTTCGGTCATGCATACAAAACGCATTCAAAATATACAACGTACAATTAGTACACTGGTTGCTAACCCTGTCATGAAATATTAGGTTATGGATTATTTTTCCTCTCTCCTCAACAAACATATTTTGTTCCATCAGACATAGGCTCTAACAATATTGTTTTATAATCAAGAACTCAGAATTTACAGCAAAACTTGGAAATTCACATATCACATACAAAAGAGGAGATTAAAAAATATCCAATCCGTCCTTTCTCTGCTTTTGTATTAGCATCAAAAGGGACGATAAAAATTTCCCATCTTTATACTGGATACATAAACTTCACAAAAATCCTTATAAAGAACCATATATAGCCGGGTCGTCAAGATGCTCGACTAAACATCTTCCTAAAGCTCTTACCACCATCCATACAACTTATTTTAAAGTTTCCAGGGGAGAAAACTCCTATTAAATAGGACGGTCCTCTTTCGACCAAAACTTTAAAGTTACGACATGTCGCAACAAACCATTTGGTAAACTTTTTTGTAATTATTTATAAAGATTTGTGAGGAAAAGCGAAAATAATCAAAAGTTAAAATTTAGACCATGACCTCAATTTTTTTTTGGTGGACCAAGGGCATCAAATCAAAATACCCTAGGTCTCTATAACTTACAGTTCATGAGTAACATTTATATATCACATGGGAGTCTCCGTATCGCTTCGAACAAAATTTAACAAAACATTCTGAGGATATAACGAGCAATTTGTAAGAATCAAAGAAGAAGAACTGAATAGCGAAAGAACCGATATACTGAATAGATGGGTAGAACATTTTAGTGAAGTGTTAAATGTCTAAAATTTCGACTCCATTTATTTCTAAAAGTAGCTCATGAAGGTATATTTTTTATTACATATTTGAATTGACTAGGTGTAAAAAAGTTCACCGTGGGATCAAAACTGTATCGTATGCCTTTAAATAGGCAAGACCCTCTTTATCAAATATCAGAGGAAGATTTAGATATAGCTTAAAATATAGATGAGATGAATTAGGGGAATGGACAAAAGCTGAAGTTAAAAGAGCATTGAAGAAGATTGGAAAGTCAGCAGGAATAGACAGTATAACACCAGAACGAATAAAGACCGACATAGATTTAACAGCAGAGAAAATTACTGAAATATTTAACAGCCTATGGGAAGAAGAAAATAGCCATCAGACTGGAGAAAGTGAATGATTTGCAAGATATTTAAGAAAGGCAATATGACAGTTTGTAACAACCAGAGGGGAGTGACTCTTTTACCTATGCTCAGCAAAGTATTCTGCAGAATGCTGATAGAAAGGATTAAACAAGGAATAGCCAAAAGATAACGGAATGAGCTGGCAGGTTTTTGACCAAATAGAGGAACAACCGAACAGATTTTTATCCTTCAAAACATACTTGAACAAACAAATGAATGGAGGTCAGCAGTATACATAATTTTTATAAACTTTGAAAAAAACATTTGACTCAGTCCATCGAGAGAGTCTATGGAAGATCATGAAATGCTATGGAATACCATGCAAGATCAAAAGAACTATAAAGGAAATATGTTCCGGATCTAGGTGTACCATCATCGATCAGGGAGAAACATCGGAATGGTTCGAAATAAAATCAGGAGTAAAGCAGGGTTGAATAATGTCAGGTTTTCTTTTCCTTCTAGTCAAAGACTGGATCATACAAAAAAAAAAAAAAAAACTGCAGACAAAGCCAGAGGGGTAAGATGGAACTTTACCACCGTTCTAGATGGCCTTGACTTGGCTGATAACATAGCACCTCTTTCCTCAAAACTTAACAACCTTGATGAGTAGACGCAGAAATTAACAACAGAAACCGAGAGAGCTGGAATGAAACTAAACACCCAAAAATGTAAAACCCTGCGATCCCTGCATACAAAGAGTACAGAGCTGATAACATTATACAACGAGAAAGTAGAGGATGTAGCAGTCATGGACATAGAAGGAGGAGGAAGAAGCGACATCAAAAACAGAATACAGAAAGCAGGAGGGCCTTTCCATCGCCTAAGAAACATATGGTTACAAGAGGGATTGGTCGAAAAACAAAAATACACCTGTATAAATCATTGGTAATACCTGTACTACTGTATGGATGTGAAACATGGAAACTCAAAAACCTTGAAGAAAAGAAACTAAATACTGTACAACATGAATGCCTAATAAAAGATCCTAAAATAAGATGGCAATGTAAAACATCAAACAAGAAAGTAAATGAAATTGCTAACACCAGAAAAATCAGTTGTGAACTTAGGAGGAGACGGTGGACATGGATAGGACACATATCAAGGCGTGAATGAGATAACAACAGTAATGTAGCACTACAACGGGCTCCAGAAGGGAAAAGAGCTAAAAGAAGGCCAAAAACTAAATGGAAAAGAACAACAGAGAAAGAAAGAAACCAACAAGGATGAACAAGTGGAACATGGCCAGAACAGCGACACAAGATAGAAAAGGTGGAATGTCAGCGTGGAGGCCTTATACAACTTCTGTCGCGGAGAGAATTAAGGGTAAGGAAGTGTCAATCAGATGTCAATTCTTAAAAATTATAAGATGTGCTGCAAAATCTTCAATCAAAATCTCTTCAAGTTAGCAGTAATATTAATAAATTATTTCATTAAAAAGAGTCTTTTCTTCAAAAAGGGAATCGTAGATTAAGGTTATGAAAAATATTACTTTATGAAGAACTGCACTGATTCGAAAAACAAATACATCGAGGAGGATATCATTAACACGCTGGACTTTTGATCGACAACATATTTGTTGAGTTTGGTGGTTTCATATTTCAGCAGACAATCGGTATTCCAATGTGTACTACATGTAATTGTGCACCCCTATTGACTGAATAGAATTCTGTTGATATGAAGCAGATTTCATATAGAATCTTTTCAAAGACAAAATGAAAAAAAAAACAAGTTGCGAAGAAAAAGCGACGGAGGATACTAAGAGGACACTCAAAGTTCTTTCATTTCATTTTCAGATATATTAATGATGTCTTGTCACTCAATAATTAACTTTTCAGTGAGTGCTTGCATCTCATATTTCCCATTGAATTACTACCAAAACTAGAAGGTATGCTTCATATCTTGACTTTTCCTCTATATTCATACAAACGGGCGACTTCAAAAAGAATCTTCATGTATGACAACCGTGATAATGTCAATTTTTCAATTGTAAACTTCCTATTTCCAAGCAGTAACATAATCTCTTCACTATCGTATGGCGTTTATATATATCAATTGAAAAAAAAACCGCTCCTGCACGTTCACACTATACTGACTTCATTAGCAGGGATACACTCCTTTCACAAAAACTTTTCTAACAGAGGTATGACGAAGAACGACTAAAATCGATGCTTTGTAAGTTTTACGGTCTCCATAATGAATTGGTTGACATTTATGATATGTTTGTTCGACATGTTTTTGCGGTCATATATCTTTAGAAACAAGAATAGTCGATTAAACTGTAACTGTTCCGATTGTGACATTTTAACTGAGTGAGGATTTGCATGGTCATCCAGGCAAAACAGGAGACGTTCACTCTGTCGACGCACCCGGTCTCGTTCCTTGTTTATCGTCAAAATTGATCTATGAGATTCAAACATCGTAATACTATTTTTCCCTTAAATTAACTAAATTCACATCAATATGCATCTGACTTAAAAGGAAAAAAGAGGAAATAACTCCTATATAATGACAATGGAATTCTTGTTTTTGGATGAGATGTAATAACAAAGAAAAAAAGTGTCAGAGAAGATAACTTTTTTTTTAAAGGGTAATGATTGGATGACTAGGGAGAGTTCAAAGGCGCAATTTCGATATCATTTGTTTACATTTCTCAACTGTTTATTCTTTTAATTTGCTTTTGCTTCGTCGTGTAGCTCCAAAAACTTCTTCGTTTCAAATGATTTGGTGTAATTTTCATTTACTAGCACTGAGTGGATACCACAGCAAGTGTACTGATAGTTGCTGTGGGTACAATCAGCTCAGTAGTCAGTTCTAGTGTTATGGTATGGAAATGATGTATAATATATTTTTCTGAAATTCCCCGATCCAACTCCTCAGGTAAAAGTTGACCTTTAAATAATTTGTCTTTTCTTGTTAGGTTCCTTTTGGTCATCGAGTTCCTAACGTGTGTACGTAAATATACATCTTTCGTTTTTAAATGTTTATATTTGAGCATTCCTGATGAAGGTAAATAAAGAAAAGCGTTCCGGACGCTCGAAATTTATAAAGTGTTATTTGCCTTGATGGGACTCGTGCGTATCCAGCGAAAACTATTCCAGACATGCGAGTCTTGCTTACTGAAATAGGTATTATATGAATATATTACTACCAATGCAATTGACTTTCAATTGGCATATAAACCAACTGCAATATAGACAGTGCTTTGGTTAAAGCCAGATATAAATGACAAACTTTAGGTTAATTGTAAATGTTCACTATATAATGACACAATTTTACTAAATCCAAGTTGCAACCACCTCGTAGTTAAAACATTTGACATTGGTTTTGATTGCTTTATCAAGGCACGGTTAACCTTTGGTTCCTTTGATTATTTTTTTTATAAATGGCTTCAAAAGCATTCAGCCTAGACATCGCACCTGATGTAATATTGTCAAAAAACACTTGTGAACTGAGATCGAGGTACTGTTGCAATTGTTAATGTTCCTATGTCGTTTGCTGTCTGGGAGTTACATTTATGAAACAATGTTGGGTTTTGTTTGTTCATTTTTGTATAGTTTGATAAGTAATCAAAAATAAATTCTACGTCTCAGTTTTTAAATCACCCTTAATTGCTATATTGCCAAAAATGTCTTTCATGAACTTCCTATTATAGGATGAAACATTTTGTCTCACGATAGTTGAGAGCACATTGCCCTAAAACAGATTGACTGAAATATTAAGCACGCAAATAAATCAGTAATCAACATTTGATATTTTTCTTTCGAAAACGCATTTTATTACTAGTCCGCGGTTAAAACAGAAATGCATTGACAATATTCAAATTATTGTCCAAGTTATGTTAACTTATGTATAAGTTATAGAAATGACTGTTCTTTAGCGTTTCAATACTGTGATGAACTTTAAAGGAATAGCCGTCTTCAAAGTCAGATATAACACATACCACAAGTATCTCTTTTGTCAGGTTTTGTTTTACCAAAATAACAATCTTCTTTCAGCCTACAACATGGCGTAGCAATTTGTTGTCCAGTGTCTGTATACTCACACCACGTGCACTCAGCTTCGCTATAACAGTCTCTAAAAATAAATCGTGCATTATTTAACATCATTCTCCTTCAAAATGCATACTTTATTATTATAATGAATGATTGATTGTTGATTGCTTTACGCTGCATCAGCACAAAAATGCTATATCGCGGCGACTTTATTATTATAGGACATAGACATAATTTGGAATGCACTATAAAAAGAGTTTGTGATTGTTGTCGTCCAATTCATTTTCTATCTGTAGACAATATCACTGAATCGAAATTATACGTCATTGAGCTGAAAATATAAAGCCCACTCCCACCACACACACCCATTCCACCCTATCCCTACACACATGTCAATATGCATTCTTCAATAACAAACTGAGATAAGTGTTACTACAATATGTCAAGCTTCTAGTGTAGGCGAGTAATTAAATTACAACTTACATTCAAAGTATCATTTTTCGAGATAAAAGGTAACCAAAGAAAACTATTGCACTAGGACTTTGGTAATGGCATAAATAAACGGATATTGTTTTATTGAAATTTGCTGTTATAAAATTTTATAAATCTTTGAAAATTAAAGAATGTATCTTTCTCAAGCAAAGCTCTGATTTTTCTCGTTCGTGTTTGACTATTCTTTTAGAGTTTTATTTTAGTTTTATCAGCTCTTAAACGTTTATATTAAATTTAGATTTTCAAATGTTTTTGGTTCGATCACTACTGAAGAGACATTACCTGTCCTAACGCCCATCTGGTGCGGTAAAATAGGTACCAGTAATTTTATTACTACTATTAGGTCGATACCTGTGCCAGTGGACTCCTCGTTCTCGAGGGTATCACCAGCTCAGTAGTCAGTACTGTGGTACCGCATTAAAATACTGATATTGTACTATTAAAATTGGATTCAAAAATTAAAATTGGTATCGTAATTATTATTGCAAGTTGATTTTTCTTGCAATTCATTTTGACGATTGCTTTCATTTGAATCTCGCAATATCTTGTACCGTTTTCGATATATAATCGGTCAAAGGCCCCTAAATACATTTTCATTGGAAATTTTTTATCCCTTTTTTTGGTTGACGTTCATCGCCGAGGGTATCACCAGCCCAGACATGAAGTAGTATTGTTAAGGTCTTTTTTGGTAAACTTACTGTTTATAAAATATTGAATTCTTCGAAACATTCAGAACTGAATACCCCCAGGCATAAAACTGCCGAAGCCGTATTTTGCACAATTTTTCAGAATTTTTTCATGCTCTTCAACTTCGTATTTAATTTTGTCTTCTTCGTAGTTAATTTGACCTTCTAACTGTTTTGATTCGATTTTCAGACTGAAATGCAAAATAGCATAAAGTAATAATAGAAACAACACAACTTAATGTGGGAGCATGACAAAAGACAACTGAAGCGTTCCCTATAGATAAATCGGAATTTACGGTGTTTTATGCTCTTTAATATCGTATTCAATTTGGCCCTTTACGTAATCAATTTGACCTTTTTACTGTTTTGAATTTAGCTGTCAGACTGAAAGACAAAACAGCATAAAGTAATAATACAACCACATTACGTAATTTAGGAGCATCATAAATTACATCTGTGGCGTTCCATATATTTAAATCTTACTGTTTTTCTGTCTTCAGATGACACCTAGGGATAAAGCATGCTTTCAGTCCATCGGTAACATCAGGCTTGTTTTTACCAGATGTATCTGGAATTCTAGCACTACATGGTGAACTGGCTGATCTGTAAATATTAAATGGGCTATTTTGTCATAAAGTTTCGGACAAAAATTGTCGCAACTACCGAAAACAAGTCGTCTTAGTCCTTTATGCTTCTCTCTTTTCAAACAACTTTTTTAAGAGAAAAGCTTACTATAAACTAAAGGTGCATCATTCATAATTAATAAATTACTTTTACCAGTGGTTACATTAGAACTAAATATATGTAATTCTGATAAGCGAAATATAAATGTGCTTTAGCTGTCTCGAATTTTTCGAGGAACTATTCCTAAAAATATGAATTCAGTCTGAAGTATTTAAAAACAAACTTATTCAATCATTCATCTTCCTTGATCGAACTGACAATTTCAATTTCCTTCCTGACATTACTTTGCCTACCATATGCTTATCGGAAATTGGCGTTTTGACATCGGAAAGAACAGTGACGTCTGAGGATCTGAGCACAATTCTTGTTTTGTTTAAGGTTTATAAAGCTGATTTTTAAATTTTTTTTGTATAGTGTTTTATAGAGTGTTTTTTGTCCTTTTAAGATTGGTTCTGGTGTTTATTTGTCTTCGACTAATGACTCTCAATTGCCCCTACCCTTCTTAGTTTTGTTTACTTTTATTATCTGTCATTGAAAACATTTGTTACTTTGAACTGGGATGTTTTTCTGTCACGGCTACAGGGTCAAAATATATGAAAAATGTTCAGATATAACCTATGGCTTATTCGCATACTTCTTTTGTTACGCATTCACAAATGATTGAGTAAAACTTGCTTTGGTACAAATGTTATACATAAAAAAGTTATATAAGCCTAAATTGAATAAAATGTTGTTTATAAAAATGCAAAAAGCACACAAGTATTTGTTTTATGTTGCATAATATATATGGTGAAAAAAGGGTTGTGAGAAAAAGATACTTTATAAAAAAAAAAAAACCGGAGATAGTGACTTTGTTCTGTGAATGTCTGCATCATAGTATATAACATAAATACATGTAGTTTGAACATACTCCGTGTTATATCTGTTTGCGCAAACATCATAGATAATTGGTATATGACACAAACATTGACAGGATTCCTGGCATTTAACGACATCTGGTGACTTTGATCCATCCTAAATTCATAAAAGTAAAAAATAAAGTAATAACAAAATAAAAAGGAAAAGTCTACATGTTTTTCCGATTCTGATTATCAAACTTCGACCTGTAGTCCTGTTTTTGTCTTTTTGGAGTGAATTTCTCCAAACGCCCAGGCTCGTCGATAAAGATGATTGAAACCAGAGGAAGTTAAATTGTCTTGTGAATTAAACGATAATTCAAGATGCTGTGATGGGAAGCTAGTAAATTACTACATCACGTTATAGGCAGCTTCTTTGACAACAGAGCTACTGGATTCCTATCAAATCATTGGGTATTAAACGAAATAGATTCAATTGTTTACTCTGTTTGCTCATTTTTATAGTCAAATATTAGATTTTAGCCCAGTTGCTGAAGTGGTAAAATTTTTTATAACGTAACTCATTCGCAACAGATGAAAATACTTAAATGCTATATTTGTACAGTTTACAAATATCGCGTGCTTGTATTTTGTTTCTATTTTTAACAAACTCTCATACTGATATTACTGGTTACGTCACATTTCATGTTTTTGGTTCTCTCAGCGTTTAGTATTCAAACAATGTCTGTAAAAACCAAAGAAAAAAGTAAAATAACAAAAATACCGCACTCCAAGGAAAATTCAAACCGGAAAGTCCCTTATAAAATGGCAAAATCAAAAACTCAAACACATCAAACGTATAGAAAACATCTGTCATATTCCTGACTTGGTACAGGCATTTCCTTATGTAGAAAATGGTGGATTAAACCTGGTTTTATAGCTAGCTAAACCTCTCACTTGTATGACAGTCGTAAGAAAACGATAGGGAGTAAAACATAAATTTTTGAAAGTCAATATTGAATGGCAGCATAAAATCAATAGTTTTCATTATACACAAAGTAGAATACATATGTTATCGCTACGAATTAGGAGAAAGTTTCAACAAGCATCGCCGTTCTTTCCAGACTTTGTTAGGATAAATATCAAATTTTCCGTTTGTGCATCTTTAGAGTTTTCAACGGCTTTATTGAATATTTTGAAAATTAAGCAAACTGATTTTGTTAAATTTATCATTATGTAGATTGATAGTAATTGTTCATTCTATTATTATCGTCCTCATTAGATACAATAGTTTCCTTACAATGGAACGGTTCTGATAATTCAAGCTAATCAAATGGTATCTTTATTAGAGTAACAAATATGCTTGTATTAATAATGTATTAGTAAAGTACTTCAAAATAGTTTAAACATATTCAATTGAAAACAATGTTCACTTACTTTAAATGATATCAACATATTGAATCGTAGGAGTACAACAAGTGTCCGAGCAATTCCAAGGTACAAATATTATGCAATATGCAGCCTAAACTTACACAAGAACTAAGGAATATATCTCCCTCCTACAAAGCTCTATTCCTTGTCCGGCTTTTGTTATACCTTTTGTCTGTTTTGGTCTTATCAGCTCTTCAATTTTATCATAAGTTATGGAATTTCAAAATTTTTGGCCTCAAGCATCACTAATGAGACATTTATTGTCGAAAAGCGCATATGGTGCAGTAAAACTGGTACTGTTGATGTTATTATATGAACTTACACAAGAACATGTGCTTGATGGTCTCGACTTGAATCTTATAATGAATAAGTTACTGTCAGCAATAGGTCTTATCTCAAATTTGTCTTCAGTATCCCTAAAATCCAATCCACCCAAAAATCCTGATGGCATGGTAACCTTTGTAAAAACCAAGTAAAAACATTTTCAGAAGGTCATTACGGATTCACATTAACAGAGAAGAGAAACATGTTTGTAAAAACCTAAAATTGTAACAATTATGTTATTATTACTGATAATATATTTAACAACCGTAGAATAAATTGATTAACATGAATAAAACAATTTGTGTGTAAATGCATAATAATTGATAGCAATTTACTTATATGTACTACCAGCGCTTATTGGACACAGTATATTTGATGCGATTTTGTAATTTAATCAAGATACACTTTTCTTTTGGAAACTCTGTTCAATTTTATATTAAACTTTATTGGCTAGTTTTCATGCTTTAAAATCAAAACGTTTTTTCCAGTATGCATGTGATGCTCTCCGTGTTTTATTTTGTATTTTTTTAATAATAAAAATCTTAAACCTGTCAATGCATTACCAAATAAGAAAAATACATTTCATTTTAATATCTAACGACCTGATGTTCACACTTCAGGAACCGCTATAAAATTTTGAAATTAATGTTGACATTTCCGTCTGTTTTTAAAGACATGGCTTTGCAAACAACAAAAGAAGACACGTTGACGTTCTTTGAAACTAAACATATGGAACAAGATTTGTTTGTAATGAAAATCTACCGAATTTTCGCACTCAATTTACATCTTTTTTTTGGAAATGAGGTATATGTATCTGTGTTTGTGTTGTAATTTTCATTAAAAAAATGTGAACTAATATTAAAATAAATTGGCATATGTACATTTCCTTGTCGTTATTAGATAATGTGATGTTTACCCTAAATGACCGAAGATTTGTGTTCTCAGAGAAATCTTGGCATTCTTTGAAATTCAGCACTAATTTATTCTTCAATATCTCTGCAAAACCAGGCTCCTACAATATAATATGTCCGTTTAGGTTTTTTATATTTTGAATGAGTTAATGCTTCGAAGTAGCCCTTTTAGATAACTCGAAATTCAAGTAAAGCAGTGGAAGAACCAAGAGATTTACATCATATTTTTTGGCAATCTAGAAATAACAGAACATTGAGATAATCGAAATGATGTTGTATAGAAATTACAAATTTGTAGATGCAGTAATAATTTAAGTATTTATGACTTCCTATTATTTTCATTAAGAAAATATACAAGTATCTATCTGGATATTCTACATAGTAAGATTCTTCTAAAATAACTGTTTGTTATATATCCTCAAGTATGCCTATCTACCGAACAGATCCTTTTATTGTATAAGACAGTGGAACCCTTATACATGAAGTATTAATTTGAATTAACGTTACAAACAAAGACAATGAAAGGAATAGTTTCAAGAAGGGTCAACATCAAATACGTAAAATTTAACTTCAGTAATAATAGTAAACATTTCATGACAAATAATGTAATTATATCTGCAAAATACGGAAGTAACATGCTCTGACGTATTAGAACACTTTGGGTGTCATTTTGATTATATATGTGCAATTTTATGAAGAAATTCACTACTTACGGACTTTTTGGCTATATTTTATAGTTTTTGCGTCATACGACATTTACCACACAAATGGACCACCATAATTATTTGTTAGGATATGTATCTCAACCATATACATCTTTTTATATCAAATTCATTTTGGTCCAAGTGTGCGGCGCCTAATGTTTTCAGAAGGAAATACACTATAATGCATAACATCAGACAATCTGGTTTTAAACTTGTAGAAATTCATGTTTAAGATGTTTACATTGTTTGCATTATCAAACAATAGATAGGGAAAGTTCTAGTTTATCTAAATATACATAATAGTATAAAAGGTCGTTAGTAAAGATTGTTTTATTTGACATTAAAAGGTCAATTAAAAGAGCCAAAGTAAGGGCCTCAAAGTAAATCATACCTCGACAGTAATATGTTTAGGTTCATGAAAATCGGATTCATCTGTAGTGTCTTTAAGTCTAGGGTGCATCACAATAAATCCACTATTGTCTAAAATAATGCAACTGAAATGAAACGCAGGAGAATCTTTAAATATGAATTTGCAAACCACAATGAAACAACCGACCGACAATACGACAGCGCTGAAATAATTGTTACTGCAAGAGACATTTATAACCTCTGATTCTTTCCTATTTGGATAGCCACATTAGCACAACTTATATATTGCAGTGATAAACCAGTTGTTAGGCACTCAATCTACTACTTCCTCGATTTGTTAAATGAAACAAATCAAAAGTTCAAGAAGATCGCAAATACATTTTTTCTAAACAGACAAAATAAATCAAAATAATGTTGAAATCCTCGATGAATCACTCCAACCAATAATAACTGTTGGATCTAAAACAAAATAAATGTCAACAATGGTATAAATACTATATAAAACAAGAAGTTGCAAGCGTTAAAGTGTTAAGCCCCCCATAGTCGTTACTGAAGGTATAGAAAATAGAAGCTGTATAACAGATCCCAAAAGCGCTCGTAAGTTATAGCTCATCAAACTGGCAAGCTGCTGACCAAACCTAAAGTCGTTCTCTTCAGCAGTTTCTTAGAAATGTGTGACGAAAATATTGATTCCATCAACATATTGAAGAAACAAATTGACAAAAAGGAAGTTCGTATCTGACAGTTTTGCTAAGGACTATAACGTAAAAATAAATTACTGTCTAGCTGCTGGCCAAATAAGGAGACATTCAATTTAGAAAAACCTGTCCAAAGTGGATACAAATATTTGTTAAACGATCAAACGAACGAGCGAACGGCCAAAAATCAAAATAATCCATCATGAAAGTGGCAATATATCGACCATTTCGAGAGAGTGGGGGACACCATTAGCTTACTGTTTAAGAAAAGCAAGATCAAAATAATCATGTTTTATAATTGCCAAAAAACATGCTTTTTTTTATTGTATAATACTCAAAACTGCAAAAATATAACTAGAGGCTCTCAAGAGCCTGTGTCGCTCACCTGATTCTTTGGTTTTGGAAATCATGTAAAAATAGATTAAAATCATAACAGATACCCTCATAAAGAGGCCACATTTGGTTTAATATTGGCCCAGTAATTTAATAAAAAATCCTGGTGGCCATCTTGAACAGTAAATCGGCAACGAAGTAGCAACACTTCATCAGCACCTCATAAGAAACATTTATGCCATGTTTAGGGTCTTATGTTAAAGGAAGTCCCCCCGCTGGCAGCCATCGTGGACGAAGAATCAGCTTCAAAGTAACAACACTTAGTCAGTACCTCATACAGAACATTCATGCCACGTTTGGTTTCAATCCATCCAGTGGTTCTCTAAAAGAAGACATTTGTATGTATTGTCCATAGGGTCCTTTGTTAAACATTGTCCAAGCTGGCGGCCATCTTGGATAATCGATCGGCTTCAAAGTAACAACACTTGGTCAGGACTTCATAAGGAACATTCATGCCATGTTTGGTTTCATTCCATTCAGTGGTTCTCTAAAAGAAGACATTTGTATGTATTTCCCAAAGGGTCCTATGTTAAAATAAGTCCCCCGCTGGCAGCCATCTTGGATTATGGATCGGCTTCAAAGTAACAACACTTGGTCAGCACCTCATAAGGTACATTCATGCCACGTTTGGTTTCAATCCATCCAGTGGTTCTCTAAAAGAAGACATTTGTATGTATTGTCCATATGGTCCTTTGTTAAACATTGTCCCAGCTGGCGTCCATCTTGGATAATCGATCGGCTTCAAAGTAACAACACTTGGTCAGCACTTCATAAGGAACATTCATGCAATGTTTGGTTTCATTCCATTCAGTGGTTCTCTAAAAGAAGACATTTGTATGTATTTCCCAAAGGGTCCTATGTTAAAATAAGTCCCCCGCTGGCGGCCATCTAGGATTGTGGATCGGCTTCAAAGTAACAACACTTGGTCAGCACCTCATATGGTACATTCATGCCATGTGTGGTTTCTTTCCAATCAGTGGTTTTCTTAAAGAAGACATTTGTTTGTATTTCCATTAGGGTCCTATGTTAAACTAAGTCCCCCCGCTGGCGTCCATCTTGGATGATGGATCGGCTTCAAAGTAACAACACTTGGTCAGCACCTCGTAAGGAACATTCATGCCATGTTTGGTTTTATTCCATTTAGTGGTTCTCTAGAAGAAGTTCAAAATGTAAAAAGTTAACGACGACGGACGACGGACGCCAAGTGATGAGAAAAGATCACTTGGCCCTTTTGGCCAGATAAGCTAAAAAAGAAAAGACTACGCATTTAATAGTATAACTGTAAAAAAAAATGGCACAAAGTACTACTAGTACTTTGAAGCGTGGTTGCTGTATTAACTGCATTCATGCAAGTGTTAAACCACAAACATTGATAGAATATCTTTATTGTGTTATGTTGAATGTGAAAGAAAAGATTATTTTTCAGTCGAATTTTAAAAACGTTTAGTGAAGAGTAAAATAACAAAAATACCGAACTCGAAGGAAAATTCAAAACGGAAGTGGTGGATTGTTTCCTCAATGTATTATATATATATATTGCACGCACAACAGCTATCATGTTTTATTTGACCGTATCACCAAATGAAGCATTGCATATATCGGAATTTGTTGTTCCAAATTAGTTTGTAATTCCACCAGTATAATGCACCTTATTACTTTTAAAAGAAATATATTTTTTCAAAGATTAATTTTTTTTAATAATTTTTCACCTTTTCAGTAACCGCGAATCTATAATATGGCAAATGAAAACGTCATTTATAATAATAATATAACTTGTAAAACATCTATATTTTAAATATATTAGGTTATAGAATTATCCCATATTGAATGCATGATACTATTTTAATCACAGAAATAATTGTACATCAATGGCTTTCCACATTCTTTCAATTATTATAGTTTACCTGTTTCCGTCTTCACAGGAAGGATAAATTTTACTAATGAACCAATTAAAATACTGTAATGGGAAATCTGCAGCGACAGTGGCAGTAACTGCACTGGAACTAAAATATGTCAAAGAATAAATAATTGTTAACAAATGTAATTTACAAAATACCTTTTTTTAAATGATAATTGGAATACTAGTACATATAAAAAAGAAGATGTGGTATGATTGCCAATGAGACAACACTCCACAAGAGACCAAATGACACAGAAATTAACAACTATAGGTCACCGTACTTCCTTCAACAATGAGCAAAGCCCATACCGCACTGTCAGCTATAAAAGGCCCCGAAATGACAATGTAAAACAATTCAAACGAGAAAACTAACGGCCTAATTTATGTACAAAAAATGAACGAAAAACAAATATGTAACACATAAACAAACGACAACCACTGAATTACAGGCTCCTGACTTGGGACAGGCACATACATACAGAATGTGGCGGGGTTAAACATGTTAGCGGGATCCCAACCCTCCCCCTGACCTGGGACAGTGGTGTAACAGTACAACATAAGAACGAACTATAAAAATCAGTTGAAAGAGGCTTAACTCATCAGATGGATAAAAATACAAATACTACAAATACAAGTGGACGTGGCCGTGTACTTGTATATCCAAACAACAAAAAGACACTAAGTACAGATATGAGAGTACTCGCAGTTACTGACAGCTAGTACATGTCTTGATTTATACATGTACATAGGGCTCAAGCGTTTTTCGTTGTTTCATTCGTTTAAATCAAAAGTATCAACCTTAGTGTCTTTTAATGTGATTGGGGTCGGTGAAATAATGTTTCTGCAGGACCAAAAATTATCAGTCTAACAATGCAGTTCTGCAAAAGGTATTAAAAAAAGCAAATTTTCTGGAATAATATCAAATCGTGAAAATTTGAAAGACATTTCATTGAAACTTGGTAACGTCCGAATAGTTTTTGAAATGGAAGATCGTCCTGGTGGTTTGTTCAAAAGGAAGACCTATCATTCTAAAATAAAGTAACTCCATAGGGGTATATAATCGATTTTTTTCAGAAAGATTTTCCATTATGGAGGACAAAATCCAAATCTGTATCATACGCCAAGGCAACGACTGTATCAAAATAACATTATACAGTTATTGACTAATCTGAGTACAGCAGCTTTGTTTTAATTGAAGTGCAATGTTTTTACAGAAATGAGTATAAGGATTTATGATTGAGGATGGTGTGCAAGATCCCAAGATTACATTGTTTTTGTCAAATTTGCCGTAACCTTTCGGAATGTTTGGATTGCAATGCACTTCAAATTCGTGTTTGATTTTGGCTTTCCAACTTTATTTATTCGAGCGCCACTGATGTACTTTTTGTAGACAAAACACGCGTCTGGTGTAACTAATTATAAGTCTGGAATTTTTGGTGAGTTTTTACAACCACAAGGTTGATGCCACTTTTCTAAATCTTTTGCTTCTAATGCTAATTAATCTCGTGTTTGATTTGGCCTTCCAGCTTTTATTTTTTTTTCGAGAGCCACTAGTGAGTCTTATGAAGACGAAACGCGCATCTGGGTTTAAAAAATTATGAACTTCGTATCTCTGATTAGTTTTAACAACCTTTGGGTTGATACTAGTGTTTGTGTACATTACCTCCTCTATCACCAGACCAGGGGTCAAAACAGTGTGTTGACATGAAATATTGAAATGGCCATTTTCTACTTTTTCTCAAGATAAAATGGTTAAACTATTACAAAACATGACATTCAACATCCACAAATTCCCATCAATTAAATACCATTATTATAATGATTATTTATTCATGCAAGAATAATAATACTCTATGAGCTATGCGCTCTTATTTATATAATTATACAAAGGTTTTTCTACTCTGACAAATAGATAGCCTTAGGCATATTTCACATAACTTTTTGGGATTTTTGGCTCTTCAACTTCGTGTTTGATTTTGTCTTCAACTTTTTTCTTTCGATCGCCGTTACCGAATCTTATGAAGACAAAACACGCGTATGGCATATCAAAGTAAAAGCCTTTTATCTTTGATTAGTTTTTTTAACAGCTGTCATAGATTATAGTTAATGGTTATCTTGCTCAAACCCTCTTCCATTTAATATATACAAATTGTTTAAATATAACATTATATAGGCTAACATAATTAAATGTCATCGGGCTATATCAAAAGCTTATTGACATTCATAGTCTGTTGACCGGTCAGCAGTAATTTCATACCGACAAGTAAGACAGTTTATAAGATTATGTATATATCAGAAATTTGTATAAAGGAGTAACAAATCAAAAGGTGTAGAGCAGAAACATATTTTGTACCTTCTCATATCAAATTTGCTTTCGAATCAAACAAAACAAAATGTTTGCACATGGGAATAGATGAATACGGGTAATTTACAAGAAAATATATATTTTAAATGAGTTTGCAACAAAGTCTCAGAAGGAAAATGTTTTAAGTTCTTATAAGCCTTGAAAGGAAGGTTTTTTTTTACATACAAATTGGTGAATTTCTTCCTATTTTAGCATAAGTTGTTTGCCTTCTTTGAAACAAAATGTTTTCATAATCCCTTGGCAACAAATAACTTATTTTCAAGATTATAACGATATTTACTTGGATTTATGTAATGTATGTATGAATGTCAGTACTATACCGGATCCCCAGCCATCAACATACGGTGTTGTAAGATACATAGTGTTTGGATGTCCTAAAGCCTGACGCCACCTAAAAATGAAATCTTATTTAATTTACATGAGTAAGTATACCGACTGACAAAACATATTTATTTTATGCAACATTTACGAAAATATGACATAAAATAAACTATATTTTCTATGTAAACTTGACTATTATGCTTGTATGTCCGAGTTTAGAAAACATTATGTTTATAAATGGTTTCAATGTATGTGCTTTAAAAAAATCCTTATACCGTACAAACTACCAATAATTGACATATTTGATAGATTTTCTGTTGGGTTGATGTATTTTCTTTTTATCTATGACCTTAGTGTAAAGCTATTTTCCGACTATTTTCGATATATAAAATATACAAAGCATAGGTTAAGGAAAAATATTTCTTACCAAGGTCTTTTTTCATGGTCAAAGCTTTTATGCATCAAAATTCCCGGATAAGTCCTCATGATTCCTGATTTTGTACCAATGTATCGCCATGACACATAACTGACTGAGTTTTGCTTCCAAAACTGCTCAGCTTTATAAGTAGCCCAGACAGATGATCGCACAGTTGACTATAAAAAGTAAATTCTTAAAATGTAAAATATGATACTATAAATGTCAAAGTATCATTGGTGTAATAAACGATTTTTACAGAGTGCATGCCTAAAATGTAAAATATAATATGACAATATCAGAAAGATGACGATTAAAAGAAATGAAAATGCATATTTTACAGTGAAACCTGGGTAAAAATTACCCTGATAAAACAGAATTTCACTTTCCTTAAACCGAACAATTTCCAAAGTCCCATGAAATTTCCCTATTAATTAACGTTAATTCAACTTGAATAAACCGAATCCTGCCGATACCGATTTCCGAACGTTTTTTTGAAGGCTAATGGGTGAATGTGTAGTAAAAGATTATCTGTCAAAATCGATCGATAGCAGTCAAAAGAATGTAAGTATTTACAATTATTTGCATGAGTGTTCAAACAAACACAGGCTGGCAAAGGATCCCCGAGGCTATTTAAAGTTTAATTTAATGAGGATTTGTTTTTATAAACTAATTAGCTTGCAAATGTACATGAATACATTATTTAAATGGAAAATCCTATCAAGAACATTAAAAATTGATAAAAATGATAACAATTTTCAAAGCCTGGAAATGGGGCTTTCTCTTTAATTCCAATAGAATTAATTAGAGATTCACAGGCAATTTCAAAATATTCACAACACGATCTTATTTTGACATATTGGATTAGTAAAACTATATTGTTTGTGACGTTTTCAAGCGCAATGTTTTCGTAATTTGGGATTCCCTTCAGAGACTGCATCGAATGCAGATGAGTCTGAAGACCCGGATGTTGACAATCCGTTATCCGTTAGAGTTCAAAAGTTAAGGTAAGGGAACCCGAACGTGCATATAATAGAAACCCGATTTTGATGACAATTAAACTACGGAATCTGCATTTGACAGTGATTGGGAATCTGACTTCAACAGTGAATTTTCACTTTAATACCATGATCGGACATAAACCATACCGACATTTTTGATTTGTTGATTAAGAGCTTGACCGTTGAACTTGAAATTGATTGATATGTTTATCTGCATATATTAAAAAAAACCTTTTTCATACATTTCATTATCTTTTTCATTGAAATCAATATGTTGTTGTCTGTTGTGTCACTTAGTATCCGTCATCAGTCAGTGTCGAAATTATTTTAAACTATAAAATTCCGTTTACCTCTACAATCTGAACACCTGTGAAAACCGAAAAAAAAAACATCAAGTCCCGAGGGTGTTCGGTTTGGACAGGTTTCACTGTATTTATTAATTAGAAAGTCAACGAGTCAGTTATAGTCGCATGATTCTCCTATGATTAATTTCCCACTCTAAAGTATTATTAAATGGTGTGTCATAGGACAACTTTCTAACTTTTCAGTTAAAACTATATGTCAAACCTGCTTTTCTCAAATCCAATAAATATACAGATGAACCCAATTAAAAAAAAAACCCACTCTAACAGGGTTATGAAAAACAACGCCTTGAATCAACATAACAAACGTGTGCAGTTGCTTTTATAATTGTGTTTATCTTTATAGTATTTAATTTTCTCTAGTTGTATCAAATGACTAAATAATTATTACATTAAACTCTGTCGAAGATATCATATATCTGACATTACAGTATTTCAAGTATAATTTTGAAATGGCATGACGGGCGATGCAAGCATAGCAGTCGGTCTAGGTTTTAAAAGAGTTTCACAGTTTCGTATGTTTCACTACGATTAGTATAGACTGACGTGATTTCAATCGCTGTTGCCAAATAATTGTGCGTTAAATGTTTCACTTGAAAGATATTTCAAGTTATTTTGTCTTATATTTTAAATAATTCTGCATAGTTGTAACGACATTTAAGTATTATAAATAAGAAGATGTGGCATGAGTGCCAATGAGACACTTCTTCATCCAGGTCACAATGTATAAAAAGTTAACAATTATAGGCCAAAGTACGGTCTTCAACACGGAGCCTTGGCTAACACCGAACAGCAAGCTATAAAGGGCCCCAAAATGACTAGTGTAAAACAATTCAAACAGAATAACCAACGGTCTAATCTATATAAGAAACGAGAAACTAGAAACACTTATGAACCACACCAACAAACGACAACCACTGAACAACAGTCTCCTGACTTAGGACAGGTACATAAAAATGCAGCAGGTTTATACGTTTTAACAGGCGCCAACCTTCACCCTTACCTGAGACAGTACTGATCATTACAACATAAAAAGACACACTATAAAATATCAATTGAAATGGCTTAACTCGATCAAAAAGACATTTAAACAAAAACAAGTAAACATACACTGAACGAATAAGTTTGATCTATGACACAATATAGATACAATATTAAAACGTAGGTGCCTATATAACATAGACGTTACAGTAATAAAACAACGTACACAGGTAAATTCAAATATAATAATTTGGAGGTTAGGAGTACAGAAGTAAACATTCCAGATAGCCAATAGTACAGATAGCCAACATAAAAAAGGCAACTATACTTTTTTTCTTGAATGGTCACTGCACTAATGTTTTTAAAATTGTAAGACTTCACTGAAAATCACATCACAGATAATAAATGTTGTACAAATTGTCGAAAAATACCATGGGGATATTTAGAATTCTCTTTTTGAAGAAAAAAACTGACAATGTCATGGCAACACTATAATTTCCTAACTGATATCATGATTATAATTCACACATTTGCTATATTTATCATACCTTAAACCCTGGGTTACCTCCCGTTGACGTGATATATTTTGTATATTTCGTGACATCCTCGGCTGTTTCATCACTGTCTAGAAATTGAAACGGATTCTGAAAAGCAGACTGTGTAAACTTGACAGAACTGTGATCTGAAAGTTCAAATTAAATGATAATCGAAGTATTCTATGGAATTATTGAAATTTTAAATAACAATTGCAGACTAAATGGCATTTTGCAGAAACGTATAATAAATAATGTTACATTGTATTAAAGAGCTTGATGTAGTGCGGAAAAGCGCTGCCGATGCGCGAGATTTATAGAGTCTTTATTGCATTTAATAGCACCAGGTTGATATCACTGCTGGTGGATTGTTAGTCCAATCAGCAGTGTATTATCAGCTCAGTAGTCGATACTTCGATACTGACATGACTTATAACTTACTTTCCTAAAATCCCTGTTAAATAAATAAGAATTTATTAAGAAACTACGGTTCCAACTCCCTCATGTTAATTTGACGTAAGATGCATTTGGCTATTTTTTTTCTACCTCTTTTAGTCACATGGTTCAAAACATTTCTGCATATTTATACATCCATGCTGACTTTAAATGCTTTGGTTTGACCGTTCCATGTGAAGGTACATTTAGGACCAGATCAGGGAATATTAAAGACCTTTTATGTCGGATTTTTAACATTGTTCATAACGCAAAACATACACGTATGTACTATTAATACATGTCACATTATTAATTGTATAAATAAAAAATTGCCAACGGCAACAGAAACATCTTACTTTTTCTTGTAAAGTTTCGATTGCTGTAAAGCAACATTCTAGCAGTATCAGCACATTTGAGTATTAACTATACCCCGAGATCAATATACTGTAAAATTTGTTAATCATTTTCTTGAGAGAATATAATTGTATGACAACCAGCATTAAATATGCATTGGAATAAACAACTGACTTCATAAATATAAATATCAACAGTCCTTTTCAGATTCGAATGTCGCTTTGACTTTACATGTTACCTACCTAATGTTGCTCGTCTTCTGTAGAATTTACAATTTTCAAAATTATCCTTTAAAAGACTGCGATCATGGAACATAAACATATTTTCTAAATCTGCACTGCTGGGTTGAAACCGTGATTCGTCGATTTCGGAGTACGATTCGTCCACAAGAACAATACACAAAGAAAAGTTACTCCGAGGTACCTGTAAAAACATTAAAAACATTTCTCACTGTTTTATATAATCTTTTTTTATATGACAACATAAACGCATGATATACTTTTTAGTGGTCATGTATGGGATTTGTTCATTGTTGAAGGCCGTACGGTGACCTATAGTTGTTAATTTCTGTGTCATTTGGTCTCTTGTGGAGAGTTGTCTCATTGGCAATCATACCACATCTTCTTATATTTATATATACGACACGTTTTTTGGAAAAAAAATTTCTTCATGATGGCTCAAGAACAAAAATGGGCTAGACAGAAGACGAAGAGGTGCAACATTAAAGAGCACTAAACTACAAGAGGCTCAAACTGATCAAGGCTTTGCTTTAAGGTGGTAACTTAAGTGTAAGTAAAATTAAATATGATTAAAAAGATAACTGTTCAATAAAATATTAATTTGAATCATCCAACATTGAATTACATTTTCCAAGTTAATTTTTTTTTAAATCTGAAAATAAATGTGAGGTACACGTAAGTTAGTCAGAAAATAAACGACACCATCAAAACCAAAAGAAATCTTGAGGTCATCACAGGTCTTCAACAATAGACAGGTGACAAAGCTCTAATTCGTCCGGAATTAAACGATATGACTTGAATCTCATTTAACAGGAAATACCAGTATATAAAAATAAGGTGATGTGGTATGGTTGCCAATGAGACAACTATCAACCAGAGACCAAATGACGTAGATTTCAGCGTACGGCCTTCAACAATGAGCAAAATCCATACGGAATAGCAAGCTATAAATGGTCGTCCCGAAATGACAAAATGTAAAACAATTCAAACGAGAAAACCAACGACCTGTTTTATTTAGAAAAGAACAATCGAAAAGCAACTATGATATACAGCAACAATCGACAACCACTGAGATTACAGGCATGTGCTGAATTGACAGGGTTAAACATGTTTTCGGGGGTCCAACCATTCCCTAAGCTTTGACAGTAATGTAACAGGACAACAAAAAATCAAATTATAAAAATCAGTTGAAAAGGTCTTGACTCAGCAGATCGATACAAAGCACAAATACACGTAAGACAAAAAATACCGACCTGAGAGTGCTCGCAGTTTAGGAAGAGCCTGTAATTTAGTGGTTGTCCCAAGTCGCTGTCTATCATACTTGTTTTTCGTTTATTGTTTTGTGATTAAATAAGGCCGTTGTTTTTTGTTCTATTGAATTGCTTTTCATTGTCATTAAGGAGCCTTTTATAGCTTACTATACGGTATGAGATTTGTTCATTGTTCAAAATCGTTGCTCACATCTACATCTTTCTTTCATCTTTTAACAGTAATTGATAACTTAAATGTAAACATCGTATAGATCTACTGTTTAGAACGAAATTCACGACAAAAGTCAATTACGTGTATTGTTTCTTTTTTGCATATTTAATGTTTTCGCTTAAATATCTAAGTCATATCCGTTTATCTATAGACAAATAATGTAGTATGTTTTTTTTCAGTTTTTTGTAATATCTTAGCTTTTTTCATTAATATATCTGCACTTACTGGACCCCAAATAAAATTTGCCCTCAGATTAACATCTTTGGTGCCGTCATTAACTAGCTTTCCACGCGGCTTTGTGAAGACCTTATTAAAGACTTTATTTCCAGTATAACCGCTGTAATATAGAAAAGAATAGATACAAATAATTTGTATTCACATTAAAATAAGATACACCTCGTTTTTACAGGTTTTTCGTTTAAGATTTTGAAAGAACAAAATAACACAATCAACATGTCGCAAAACACACCTGACAAAAATATTGTTTAAGTTTACCCCTTGGCATCCTCTTACTTTTTCACTCCCAGTGGATAAATACTTTTACCTAATCTTTTTTATTCAGTAGCATGTGCATGTATTTAAAAGTGCAGATTTCTAAACGTATAAACCTTTAAAATGATTGATCTAGACTCAAAAGTAATTATATTTTAATTCTTAAAGGTGACAATACTCAGAATCGTATTCAGACAATATTGGTCACGTACAAGAATGTAAATTTGGCGGTATATTAATATTTGTAAAACGAAATGTAGGCTAAACAAACGCGGCAAAAAATCAGAAATCAATAATATT
This sequence comes from Mytilus californianus, assembly GCF_021869535.1. Lineage (NCBI taxonomy): Eukaryota > Metazoa > Mollusca > Bivalvia > Mytilida > Mytilidae > Mytilus > Mytilus californianus. Next base: position 6,628,628 of record NW_026262581.1, read on the forward strand.
ATCATAGCATTTTCCAATTTGTGTCTTTTATTCGTATGAGGTAGAATTAAAAATAGGGCTTCTAAAAACGAATAAAAGAAGCATACATTGTTCTTAAATTTCACATTTCACTTTAAAGATGATGTCCTTTCACTGAATTACGTAAACGTAGATAAATATATTGATTGCATCTATCTATTCAACTAGTAAGAACGGACACAACAGTCACAGTAAGGCTGATATAGTCTGATTTTGTTAGGTTAGATGGTCTTCCCCGTTTTTTTTTCATTCACTCAAGAGGAGATTTTAGAAAAAATACAATGTCCTTCTCTCATTTGGTATCAACACGAACAAAGACGTTGATCATCTCACGACTTATACCTCGAATTTGACACATGCTGTCATCTCCGTACCAGAATCTATGACAAACGAGAAGATTCTTTGTTTCTCTATAGACACTCTATATAGACAAAGCACATAAGCAAAAATGAAAGAAAAGAATACAAAAAATGACCATAGCATAGTAAAACAATGATGAGATGTATAAATACCGAGCCACGCCAAAAGTATATACCAAAAATTGACTAATCAGTAAAGGTTAAAAATATACAAAGACAAATAAAATTAACACGTTATTAAGACGATAAACAACGTCAGTACCTATAATCTATACTTCAAGACTATCGTGTATTATTTGTGAAGTGTAACGGAATGTTTATCGACAAGGTCTATGTATCTTCCGATAAACTTTTTTTTAGTAAAAGGACGAGTCGTTCTTTGACATAACCCTGGTTCAATAACTTTCTGCTCAGACACTGGTGACGTTTTATAAAGCCTGAGTAGCAGCTGACAGCTCTGGAATACCGAATGAGTTGGGAAATGTATATCCCATATGCAGGGGAGTTGGCATGTTGTTGCTAAGGTGGGGGAAATTTATAATTTCAAAATTAAAATCATATCGTTTGTCATAGCTTCTGGTACTGAGATGACCTCTTATGTCAAATTCGATATATAAGTCTAGAAATGAGGCGGAGGAAGCCGTGTCTGTTGTTCCTTAAATTTCTAGTTCTGGAGGATATATAAATGGAACCCAATTAGAAAAGTTTGGATTGTTAATGGAAAGAACATCATCAATATATCTTCTTGTTTTTGACAAGTGTCTGAGGAACTCAGACTCATATGAAAATAATAAGTGGTCGGCGAGGAGAGACGCGCAGTTCGTTTCCATAGAAATGCCGTCAATTTGTTTTAAAACTTTACCTCCAAATTCAACAACTATGTTGTCAAGAAGAAACCCCAGCATACTAATAACTTGTTACTCGGTGTATCATATTTTACCCTTTTGTTTACTGTTAACAAATTATGCCGCATGGTATCCCAAAGCAATAAATTTATAGCGGATGCTACCATTTTTATATATAAAGCATTGTGGATTATTTCTTAAAGACAATACTTTTTCAATTTCACACGAGGAATGGTGATATAAAGGTTTTGATAGAACTTATTTCAGAGAAAGATCGAGATTTAAAATTATCTTAAAACTTCTTTAGAGATTTTGTAGAATCCACATACAATGACAATTATATTTTGAGTTCTTTAAGAGATTTTTTAGAATCCACATACAATAACAATTAATTTTTGCAAAGGAGATGAGTGTTATGGTTAATACCACTACGTGAGTAAACAGTTTCACAGTATTTCTGAAGACCTTCTTTCACTGCGGACATAATTTATGTCAATCTAATGGACAATTCCTTTGTAGAACATGCAGATGAGCCGGCAATGTACCATTGTTTGTACGGAATTTTTTGAAGCTTAAATATCCAATACAAACAAGGTAAATCCTCAGATTTGCTTTTGATGTAATGTTCATTGAAGCCATGTTCCTCCTCCCATTCTCCCTACAGTAAAATGTTGCCTTCAGAAATATTGTGATGAGATATATTAAATCAGAGTGTCAATCAGATGTTGATTCTTTATTCTTCTGAAGATCATCTCCAAAATCTTCAATCACAATCTTCACAATTTTGCATTAATGTCAAAACATTTGATATATCGACGATCTACAACAACAACACCATGATCATTTGAAAGATTGACTCCACCTTATTATTAAAGATTGCATTTTCTACAATAAATTCGATTTGCAGATTCGAATTCCGTGTTTTAAGTTTTAAAAATATTTTATTAAGAAAGACATTGATTCCTCCAAAATATCCACGAAGATGTTATTTTGAAAATACTAATCTTTCTTTTACTTACAACATATTTAGTATACAAATTCTAAAGGAGAAGGAATCAAAACTTTCGCAAAGATTTTATTTAAATGATTTTTTTTTTACATATATGTTTAGATCTGATTTTTATATTTATATATTTTAATTTCAGAAATCCTTCTGTCCCGTTGTACAAATATGTAAGCACACGACAATTTGTTTAATACAAGACAACACCTTTCTTATTCATAAAGACCAAGAACAAAGTTGTAAATAAACTACGATACCAGATCAAGTATCGCGATCCCAACCGCAAGTAACTTCAAATATTGCCACTGCCTTGTGGTTTTCGGAAATGTTTCTCTAGTATACAAGCTTCAAGGGTACATTTGGAACAAGCGTGACGATTGAATTGATCTCAGAGTTTGCTATTTAGAATTAATTACTCACAGTACTGCTTGAATCTTTTTAATTTAGGCAGACTAAGAGTAAACTGCGTACAAAGACCAAAATACATATTGGTTGCATACAGAGACCAAAATACAGAATGGTTGCATACAAAGACCAAAATACAGAGTGGTTGCATATAATAACAGATAGTTTATACCTTTTCATTGATTCAATGACGGACTCTGCTTCTGGTGCACGTTCCAGAACACCAATATCAACTAATACAGGATCCTCACTAGACTTGACAAAGGCGGCATTGGGTAACAATGGATGCATCAAGACTCTCCCAGTTCCATCAATTATAAATCCGTAGGAATATTCTTCTTCTGAGAAGTACTCTATTTTAGAGAGTAGTTTGCTTATTTTCACATCTGTGCACATAACTCCATGAAACCCTGTTGCTACTTTAACAGTGCGACAGAGAGATGTAATCAATCCTGCAATTATTATAAAATCAAAATAGAACAAAATATGATATTATTTGAACATGTTTTAATTATGCAACATTTAAACTATTTGGAAATTTGTTTTTAAAACACTATGAATATATTCATTTTCACGATTCCATCAGAGCTTAACAATTATATTTTGCAAAGGAGATGAGTGTCAAAATAACTTTAAAGCCCGAAGAAATCAAAAATTAAAAATAAATTTTACTATTACATAACACCCTTCAGATGTCTTCTAGGTATTAGTCTGCCACGTATCAGTCATATTTTTGTCTTCCTTATTTGACTAAGCCATCAATATTTCGCATTAAATGAAAAAAATAGCCATCATTTTTAAATTTAGTTATCATGGTTTTTGCTATCAAGTTAAATGCCACAGCCTTACCAAAAAAGGTTTTGTGCTACATGTAAGACGTCTTATATGAATATGAATGGGAGTAATAACATAAACGGTGCCAATTTTATTATACCATATGATGCGCATTTCAACAATAAATGTCTCTTTAGTGATTTTTTTTTGCAATTTTTGGGGGGTAAAAAATGCCTTTATCATGCCGTTTCCTTTATACTAATAAATATTTATCTACTTCTTCTTTATTTTGAATCAATAAAGCCTACACTTTTAAAAGTTACTGTCAATTATTGACCAACTGTCCTGGCAAAATACATACTGTCATTACCCTTATTTTTTTCAATTAGTCACTTATAAAAGAGCATGATAAAGTTCATTAAGAATATAATTTTTAAAACTTAATACTCGCTCGTACCGATTCCAGAAAATGGGTCAACGTATGGTGATGTAAAGGTTGACTGGTCGGATTGACCATCGGTAGACAGATGTTCATAAAATGTGGCCAATTTGACAGAAAGTAACTTCTGTTTGGATAGGGCAAAGTGTTCGAAATGTCCAATCTGAAATAATAATTAATTGAATGTACACGTAATATAAACTTGATTGAATAATAGTTCATTACATGTGTTTGAGATTAACTTACATACAGAATGAAGGTTTCAGAAAACAAACACATGCAGGATGCAGAAACTACAAAATGGTAAGATAAGAAATTGCAACCTAATGTACAAATAAGGGAGAGCGGTAATATTGCCAATTAATTTATTAATATTGTATTTATATTGTGTCATAGATCAAATTTATTCGTTCAGTGTATGTTTACTTGTTTTTGTTAATATGTCTTTTTGATTGAGTTAAGCCATTTCAATTGATATTTTATAGTGTGTCTTTCTATGTTGTAATTTTACACTACTGTTTCAGGTTAGGATGAAGGTTGGCGCCTGTTGAAACGTTTAAACCCGCTGCATTTGTTGCATCTGTCCTAAGTCAGGAACTTGTTGTTCGGTGGTTGTCGTTTGTTGATGTGGTTCATATTTAATTCTCGTTTCTCGTTTTTTAAATAGATTAGACCGTTTGTTGTCCTGTTTGAATTGTTTTACACTAGTCATTTTGGGGCCCTTTATAGCTTGCTGTTTGGTTTGAGCCAAGGCTCCGCGTTGAAGGCCGTACTTTGACCTATAATTGTTAACTTTTAACACATTGTGACTTGGATGGAGTGTTGTTTCATTGGCACTCATACCACATCTTCTTATTTCTACTTGGTACGAGGTCGGCAATAAAAGGCCCGACATTACAAAATAACGATAACGAAAAAAAAACCAAAAAAAAAAACGGTCAGGTTTATGACAAAGCAGTAAACGATAAAAATATAACAGACAAAAGCAAATAAAAACAACAGAATTATAGGCTTTTAACATGGCACATAAATAAAGTGGAGTTTTAAACATGCTTGCGAGCCTTCAACTCCCTTAACCTGGAACAGTTATTTTCTAGCACAACATAACATCAAACTGTAAAATCAGTTGGAAATTGGTTAACTCATCACATTGGTACGAAGCACAAAACATCTAACATAAAGACGAAAGCCTTCTTTAACCCCTGGATAGATGGTTTATTTTGTAAACAGGGACCCTAAGCCTGTTACCTGGACGACTTAAATTATTTTCAGGAAATATCTAGGAATAAAACAGTTACTAAATGCTAGTCCGCAACCCTTCGCAAATTTTACGGACGCCATCACGAATTAGTTGACCATTATAGAAAATCTGTTTCACAGATGACGACGGATATGTTTCAATTGACGTAACTACGATCCCGTCCTCTTTTTCTGGAATGTGACCTACCGAATAAGACTTATCATCGGAATTGTACTGACATGAGCAGCACGACGTGTTACATGTGGAGGAGGATCTGCTTACCTTTCCGGAGCACTTGAGATCAACCTCGGTTTTTGTTGGGGTTCATGTTGCTCAGTCTTTAGTTTTCTTTGTTGTGTTTTGTGTACTGTTTGTCTTTTCGTCCTTTTTCGTTCTTTGCCATGGCATTGTCATTTTTTTTTTGAGTTATGAGATGGGATATCGCTTTGGTATCAATTGCCTCTCTTTTTCAAAACCAATTACAACTTATTGATACACCTTGTTCTCCTAAACTATATCAATAAGTTCACATTCAAAGGATTGAGTAAAGACATCATTAAAAGTCTGATAAAGCATACAAAAGCTAACAGTTTAGTACATTTTACAGACAGGTTATAAGAAAATCACTTTTTATTTCTGTATAACAATACATATTTAGTAAAGTTTCAGTTGTTGAGAAAACAAACTCAATGTAAATATCGATGAAAACAATTTTCAAAGATCTTACTGGAGTGTTAGATTGATTACCTTTAAAATTTAGTTATTCAAAAGATCATTGGGTTTACATGAATTATATCTAAATTGACAAAATTTTTAAAAAAAGATCACAGTAAAAATTAAGATTTTGAATTCTGTTTGTAATGAAAATGCGAAAAAAGGTACGCCTTTTTAAAAACCAAATTTTAGTATTGACGAAACAAATAATAAAAGGTATAGTAATGTGTGTTAACGTAATCCTTGGCATGATTTTCACCATCCCAGTAGTCAGCACTTCTGTCTTGACATAAATTGTCAATGGTATGCTCATAGTTATGAATGAACCTTTTTTCAAAACTTCGAATTTTTCGAAATACTAAGGATTTTCTTCCCCAGGAATAAATTACCTTCGCGGTATTTGTCAAAACCCTTCGAAATTTTAGGTCCTCAATGCTCTTCAACTTTGTACTTAATTTGGCCTTATTAACTTTTGTGATTCTAACGTCACTGATAATTCTTTTGTAGACGAAACACGTCTGGCATACATTTTATTTATCCTGGTATCCTCTGCGTCGATGCGACTACTGGTTGAGGTTTCCTCTCCGAGCCCAGTAGTCAGCACTTCTGTGCTAACATTAATTATCATTGATAGGGTCATAATTATAAAACTTTGAATTTTTCGAAAGGATTTTTGCATACCTTCTTTATAGTCTTATTAACATTTTCGGTTTGATCGTCACTGATGAGTCTTTTGTAGACGAAACGCGTTTGGCGTACACAATTTTTATCCTGGTATCTATGATGAGTGTATTTACCAGTTATACATATATTACGTTTAGTGGAATAAAAACTTCACTACAAATACGGTCGTAGCGAATGAGTTGGTCAATAAAAACACCGTAAGAAATGGCCAACGAATATCGCCGTCCAAAAATGACGATTAACGATAGAGAACGAAAACCGTCACTTTTGTCGTACAGTTTTGTGTGAAAAGAAAATATCAAAATCAAGATAAGAATAATGAACGTGATGATTTTTTGATTAATTTAAGGTCAGTTCCCTTGGATAAATTTGGCAGTATATTTAGAGAGTTTTTGGGTCGAAAAGGTCTAAGTAACAATAGGCGTTATCAAAGTTATCCATTAGATGACATATAGACTGAATATGCACATTAACTGTGATTCATAACAATACAGGAATAATTTTACAGTTCACCATTAGATCTACCGACTTTGTGGTATAATAGTAACCAATGCTACAAATTGCATCGATCATGTGTTTTCTTAAATAAGCCCAATAAGGTAACATCGAAAGATTTTCAACGAACTAGTGTGCAAGATTTTTTTCTTTTTACGAATGCTGAAAATTATAAATGAAATGTTACCACAAATTTTTGACATTTAGTTATTTTGATGTGAATATTGGATTTTTGAGTTATAAAGATGATGTTCTCTTACTAAATAATTAAATAATCTGACATCGTGTTGCTTTGTCTTTAGTTTTTTATGTTGTGTGTTGGTATGCTGTTGTTAGTTTTGTGTTTTTTTCTTTGTTGTCAGTTTATTTTCGACTAATGAGTTTGAATATGCCTTTGGTATCTTTCGCCTTTCTTCTATAGCAATGTTAAAAATATGCAAACTGGTGTGGAGATAACTTCTTCTTGTATTTCATAATGCTTCATGGTGTGTAAAAGTTCGGATTGTTTGAAAAATTTAGCGACGATCGAATTTAAACTTTGTTGAATCGTGCAGTTATTTATGCGCCAAAGAACTTGACAACCTGATAGTCATTATCATACACAGATAAAAAGAATGGCATTTGCATTCATCTTATTATAATGGTATAGCATTCTAAGGTAAATGAAAACGTGCCCATAAGATATTTTAGAAATATCTCATTTTCAGGATGAAACTGAAAGTTTTCCTTTAACATTATGACAACATTATAACAACATTATAAAACGTTACTTTTGGCATCTCAACTGTTTTGTACTGTACACACTTAAGGTGATATATCCTACGTAACATAGATGACTCCTAATCATGTGTGGAAATCGCTTGTGCGTTTAAGCCAGTAAGGGTGCCACATGTGGAGCAGAGTCTACTTACCTATCCGAAGCACATGAGATCAACCCCGTTTTTGGTTGGGTTTGTGTTGCTCATTTTTTGGGTTTCTATGTTGTGTTTTGTGTACTGTTGGTCTTTATCTTTTTTAACGAAGGCTTTGTCTGTTTATTTTCGACTTATGAATTTGAATGTCCCTGAAGTATCTTTCGTCTCTCTTAATTGGGTTGATTGAAAACAAATATTTGATCTAATTCTAAATCTATCAAACATTTTATGAAAGTTGAAGTATTTTTTTATAAAAGATTCTGAATAAAATCTACAACAGTTAGCACAATGAAAGTGTACTGCTACAGTACTAAGTGTACAGTTTCACATAACTATGTGTCTTGGAAATCAAAATATACAGAACTAAATGTTTATGGATATTTTGTGATCTGCATAACCGTTCAATTACAATTTTACGCTGGCAGTTTACTCACATGGCATAAAAATACTAAAAAAGCAAAAAATTGTCTTTTTTATTTTCAGTCTCTTTTGGTCATATGGTTCCTGACGTACATAAGTATTTATCATCCTGCTTTATCTCATTTTGAAGTTCATGCAATTCCCTCAGTTTTTGTTTGTTATCTTGATTTGCCTATTCCTAATAGATTTACGAGATTTGAACATCGGTAAACTACTGTCGCCTTGACTAAAAATTGTTGGGTTTAAGAAGGTTCCTGATGAAGGTAAATCCAGAAAAGCGCTTCAGACCCGTACAATTTATTAAGTGTAAGTTTCATTTAGCCTAGGAGACATTGAATTTGGAATCAATCATTGCAGATGTAGGGAAACCAACTTATTTGTTGTCAGTTGGTCAATTCGTTTAAAAGTGTAAATCCGTACTGGGATTTCCTCAGTTTTTATTTGTTAACTTCCTTGAGTTTTCTTTTTTAATCGATTTATGATATTTGAACATCGGTAAAATAGTGCCTTAATTTAACGAACATTCTTGATTTTTACCCTTACAAAAACATGACTGCGTAATAAGTATACATTTTAAGATAAAAAAAAATTGTGCAAAGGGTTACTTGTGACAAGTCTGTAGAAAAAATTTAATTATTTGTTTTTAATTTTTAAAAACAAATATTTTTGTTGATACGTCATCTTAGTCAATATATCAAAGATTCCATTGAAGATAGTTTTTTATGAGCATTTAAATAGGAGACAATGGTATTAAACTGTAAATCGGTTTTGAATATACAAAACGAGAAGAACACTGTAGGAAATAGCAAAGCTGAAACGTGGCGTGACCCGAAGCGTCGGCAACGTAATCTGCTGCTGATTTTGAAAGTATTAGTTGCAAAACCAGAAAAACACCCAGACTCAGTCATAAATGCCATAATGAGAAATAAGTCGCCACTGGTAAATTTACAGTTTAGAGGACTATTCTGGTGTCGAAAGACCAACAGATCAATATGTGCAAAACATAAATGATTGTACATCCTTTGGAACTATTGCTATCCCAAAAATTCATATTCAGTATGATATGAACACAAGAATATTCAAGGGTTGCACAGAAAATTTCTCAAACAACGGAGAAGGGTCAATAATGAAAAATCTTTCCTAATATGATATGTAAAGAATAAGAATTATAAAACTTCAATAGGTCTAAAACAGAATTTGGGTTAAAGAAAACAGCTTCAATACACAACACTGGTAACGTGAAGTAAAACATCAGACAATTTCATTATTGAATGTGCATACTTTCAATACGTGTGTCATCTGTGTCAACATCCCTTATGCGCCTCAAATTGAGGAACACAAAAGTAAAGCGTAAACAAAAAAAAATATGTATAGTGATATTGTTTCATTTTTTTACAAGTCACTGAGCTTAACCATTTGTGCTGATCTAGAGAGCAGAGGACCATTGAATAAAGATGTACAAACTATGGAGTTATTAAATGTATGCAACGAACTAAATTTTCAAAGAACTTATTGTAAGAAAAAGGCCTTTCGGGATGTGCTAAATTATTGAAAAACCAATCTCACTTCGTACCCCGAAAATTTAACCACATATGTGAAAATGTAGCAGCTTTGAAACGAGCCATCATACACATCCAAGTATACGATGTGGGCAGAGGAATTGAGAAAAAGGCTACCATTACCGTCTACCTGAAATGAATTGCGCATCTGTACTCATCTGTTTGTGGTGATAGAGGTATCTAGATTCAAACGAAAGGCAGAAGAAACCCAAAAGATATCCAAACATATAAGTTCATTACAAACGGACAACTCCACGATGAGGGTTTCGATTGCACAACATTGGTAAATGAGGATAACACTGTATAAACATGGTGCTAACGAACCGGTTTCTCAAGAATTACCTTCATTTGGTACCGTCTTTTGAAATTTTTAGAAACATTATACTAAGTTTCCAAGTTTTGAACTCAAGGAAACATATCTCAATCAAAGCATAATAGCCGGAAAACAATTGAAATATATATGTATGCTATCTTTGATTCTATGAAAAATGAAAAGATTTGGCATAATCATAGTGAGAAGAGTTGAGTACACAACAGTGGTATCCCAGAGTCTCCGAAAAAAACCCAATACTATTAGCCGGTTCTGTACTTTGTGCAATCAATCCAAACATGCCATGGTGATTTTGATATACATTTAGCAGAACATGTATGGATACATTTCCATCATATGGTGTAAAAATAAAAAAAATTAATCGAGAGGAATTTTTTTACCAACGTTTAGCCCCTTGAGAATATATGTAGCAAGTACTGAAGATGAAGTTTTCCTAACGAGATCACATATTCATCGGAAAGCAATATTCAATGTTCGAACAATAGTTTGAAGGAAGCTCAATCTATTTATTATAACATATTCGTTTCAGATTTTATTGGCTTGAATTGATGCCTCATTTGTGTATATCTCTCATATTCCTTTATCTATTTCAAATGTGAATTTGAACATACTTGCTTAGATCCATAGGACGGATCATGTAAGGTCTGACTTGACATGTTTTGTAGCTGAATTTTCGCTTGTTCCTCTGAAAGAAAAATATTCGAATATGTATAGCTATTTGGTCTACATTATAGTCATGCAATAAATAATCATTATCGTACTATTTTATTTGTTATAATGAGTCTTGGTCATTTCGTTTTAATGCCTACAGAAAATTATATTCTTGAAAACTGTTCATCGTATTAATTTTATCCTACTATAACATGACCGCTGTTAATCAGATCTTACTATCGTCATGTTTTAGATTAAAACACTTAAGATTTGTGGTAATTTTGGAATCGTGTGACGTATGAGGCAGATAAAGCAAGAGTATTTACGGAACATCAGCAGCTCTCTTTCTTTATAACACAATAGATTCGGATGATCTCTGGTGGGAAGCATTGTCCCTTTGGTTGTCATGAGAACTTGAAGTTTTCTCTTTTATTTTTGTATTAGGAAATAACATACCAATTGAATGAACCACGTGATTATTGTTTGCCGGTCAATATAATGAAACATGTGTAATGTAATAACATTTGAATATTTAAATAAGGAGATACATTTTTTTCTAAAACTAACACATACATTGCATACTGAACCGAATCGATACTGTCTATATGTAATGGTATGGATGTACATTATCTTTGCCAGCAATATTTTGTTATTACTGCATTCACAGCAGAATATTTTAATTGTGGAGATTTGAAATAGCAAAATTGCATTTCGTTTCAAATGCTGTGATATAACACCCGTGTCTTAGGTTAGAAGAGGGTTGGGTGCCAGCAAACATGTTTAACCCTGTCACATTCGGTATGAGCCTATCCCAAGTCGGGAACTTGTAATTCAGTGGTTGTAGTTTGTTGATGTTTATCATATTTGTTTTTCGTTTATTGTTTTGTACATAAACCAGGGCCTTAGCTTTCTCGTTTGAACAGTTTTTCATTTCTAATTTCGAGGCCTGTAATAGCTTGATATGTGCTATGGGTTTTGCTCATTGTTGAAGGCCGGTGACTTTTACGTCAATTTGGTCTGCGTGTGAGAGTTGACAACTTGTCTCATAAAAAATCATATTACATCTTCTTATTTTTACACATTCAGCTATGTAAGAAGAAAAAAAGTATAACCACAACACCGAACTCCACGGCAAATTAAAAAAGGGGAAGTCCATAAAAACGGTATCAATCAACGGAACAAGTGAAAAACTGCTGCATTATTCCTGATTTTTTACAAGCATTATTCGCAGTTTTATAGCTAGCTAAACCTCCCACTTGCAAGTAGATAACGGGTTAATAGTTTAGTACGCTAAAACACGCGTTCCCTCTACAAAAGACACAACAGTTAAACGGTCAAATATATATCGAAGTTAATCATTTTTTTAAATTTATGAACCGAACATTTATAAAAAATTACCGCATCAATGATATTTTTATATCTTCATCATATGTAAGGAATACTATACACTAATAAATAAAACTACCCTCTCCAATCAGGTAAGTGAATATTGCAATTCTATTTTGAAGTTTTGAATTTTCAGTGCTGATAACTTGTACAGGATCACTGCCAGATGTCGATTTGCCATCGCTGATGAAAAGAATTACCTGATCTAAAACAAATTTATGACTTATTATACTAGACTTTATTGACTTGCACATAGTTTCAAATGTTCATATTTTTTTTTCACTTACTAGTACTTTTATACTAACGTGTGAGTTCTAGTGAAAACAATAATTAATCTATTAATGGGCTAATAGACCTAACCGGACCATTTATTTCACAATTATATATACTTTAATTCAAATGCACTACAATAAATAATCATTATTGTACAGGATAAGTTGGTTACTTATTGTTGTGGACCCGGGGAAATTGTTACTGTGAAGTATATATCAAATCTTATTCATCGTCCTTATTTCATATGTACACTTCCAATCTGACATTAGTACCGGTTTGGAAATATGTTTTTCACAAACACTTTCTACTTGGTGTAACTTTAAAATCATGGCACACTGGTGATTCAAGCATAGTAGCAGGAGTTGATTACCATAATGCGGCACTTCTTTTAGAGTTCCTTACATTGTATTCAGTAGATTTACAATAAGGTGTTTGGATAGGTATCATACATACAGGACCTTCCAAAATACAAAAAGAAAAAAAATCTTGCAAATATCTTAAATTTCACTTTCAGATAGGTTGGTGATGTCCTGTCACTCAATAACCAAAATTTCTATTGAGTGCTAACATTTGATATATCGCAGTGCACTTGGATACTACCAAAACTAAAAGGTCTGATTCATTCCTTGATCTTTTTCTTTCTATTGACAAGGGGCCTCGGTGGCCGAGTGGTCTAAGTAGTTACTACTGTAATCACTAGCCAGTCAACACTGAGGTTGTGAGTTCGAACCCCGCTCGTGCGGGTGCACTCGACTCCAATCTTAATTGACTAGGATTGTCAGTTTTCCTATCGAAAGTCGGTGGTTTTCTCCGGGCACTCCGGCTTCCTCCACCAATAAAAACTGGCCGCCACGAAATAGCCCAAAAGCGGTGCTTAAAAGTGGCGTTAAAACACCAAAAATCAAATCAAATCTATTGACAAAGATCCGATACGAATCCAAACAAGATTGTTTGACTTAAAATTTCCATTTCTAAGCAGTAAAATACCTTCTGTCCCATCACATGGCGTATAATCTCTATTAGAACGTTACGATCGTGGATTTTCACAATAAACGGACTATATTAAAAAGAGTGTTCTTCTGACACAAAAACTGCTCAAACAGAGCTTTTAGGAAGAATGCCTAAATTCGACACTTCATACATTTTACGATCACCATTACGAATTTGGTTAATCGAAAAACGCTGTCCGTTGTTAGCAGAAGATATATCGGCACATATCCTACTTTTTATTTGTAATTTAAATTATTAAAAATGATTTGATTGATTGAAAATTGCTTTTTCAAAATCATGCATATACAGGAAAAGAACAAATTAACAATGATTATGATATAACTTGGAAAAGGTGAAGAGCTTTTTGTGTCGTCAACTGTTTTTCTATTTGTCTACTGAAAATCCCGTGTTCTATTTACAGTTAGAATCAGGATTTTCTGATTGGGGTATCATTTCCCTCAAGTTCAGAGAGAAATAAATTTCATCAAGATAAGCAACAAACTTCTGAAGCATATAAGTCAGTCTTAAATTCTGTTATGTGTTGCAATAATTATACGGCACTTTTGATCAGTTTGATGATTTATACTTTTATGAATGTTGTCTATTTTGCTAAAGGTTACCTCTATTTTGAACTTTAAATGTGTCGACCGAGGAATTGTAAAATTCAAAAGCAGCAACTAGAGCCTTTTCAAAGTTAGAATCTGAACTTCCCGTGTTTATATGAAATATATAATCCTTCAGTTTGTCTGTATTTTCTTTTGTGGCAAATGACAGCTCTCTTTGATAACATGGGTGATAAGAATTTCCAGATGGAGAGGATTCATCTTGGTTAAATGTAACAACTCCAACCTAAAAGCATTTATATGCATTTACAATGTAATTAAATCTGATGAAACATACACATTTATAAATGTCGCATTCATTAATCTGTACAAAATACTGACGGTCACCGTGTAACTTTACAAGTTTAACTGTAGAATGACTTTTTTATTTCGACACTTTGATGATAAATTAGCATCCATTAGTTTGAGGAAAGGTATTATAAATTGGATGAGAAGGGAATCACCAATTATATGATCAATTTATCAAAATAATCACATATCTACTTGTGATAACCTTATTTTGCATTGCTGGTATGACAGGCTGACACGAGGATAGATTCCAGCTTCATGTGCAATTTCAGTGGGAGGGCCACACATTTATATCAATCCTCTTCCAATTTAGAGAGTCATGTTTCCCAGAACAACTTGATCTGAAACTGACACTGAAGTTTATTAAACTATATTCTGTTGTTTGTTTGACAATTTTCTCAAACAACGACTGCCATAAACTCCAGGAAGACCTAGACAAAATGACAAAACGAGAAAAAACATTTAAAATTGAAGTTTCATCCTAAAAAATGCAGCGTCCTCACAGTCACAAAAAAATAAAATCAAGTAGGATTACAAGCTTCACGGACATACTCTTGAGCATGAGGCGTCAACTAAATACCCGGACTGCACCATCGCAAATGATCTAGATTTGGGAGAACATATAAAAAATATCGTAGGTACAGCCAACCGAAGCATTGGTTTCTTATATCGAAACCTCCACATTAACTCAAAATCAACCAAAGAGCATACTTATAAAATATTAGTAAGACAACAAATGTAATACGTCTTTACCAGCAAAACTTTATAGATAAAATGGAAGAAGTATAAAAATGAGCTGCACCATTTGTAAACAGCAGGCATTGAAATAGATCAAGTATCAGCAATATGAAAAATGAACTAGAATGGCAAAGATTAGAAACAAGACCTTTTATTCATTTCGATTGATGATATTTACAATATTAATTGATCGAAGGAGCATTATGCCCATCTTATTTATTAGAACTCATCAAATTTCATTTAATATAAGCTAAAAGATAGACCAGAACTACAAAATGTATATAGATAACAATACACATCGAATCGAATCGTTATAAATAACATAAACGGTACCAATTACACAGTATCAGCATTTCGTGCATATTCCTACCTTGCTCCATCAAATTAACTATCGACATGACCAACGAAGACTGTCATTGACCATTTGACTCCGTTAAAATGATAAATATAACAGACCATGGTCGGTTACAACCCTGATTATCGATCTGTGTCCTGTGTGTTGGTACCTGTATTTTAAATGTCGAGGAAGAGAATACATTTTTACTTACTCTGTCATTAGGTTTTAGTGTTTGAATCACATTGTTTGCTGCTTCTTTAGCAATCACGATTTTTGTTTTGGTAGGGTCTCCGGAACCTTGTCTCATTGATAAACTTGTACCAATTACAACAACGACATCTTTATCCGTAGGAGAGGCTGTTGAAGCATATGGAGTCCTTAAGAAATAAACAAAATATAGACATTGGGGAATAAAACGTATTATAGGTCAGTATAAGACAATAAATAATAGTTTACTGAACTTTTTTTTTTTGTTCTTATACCCAGCATATTTTTCCATTCCTTAATTTTTGTCTTTCCTTCGAAAAGTGTCGACAAATGCACTTACGGCGGCTGGTACATATTCATATACTGCATCAGATTCTTTATGGTTTGGAGCGTTCATTTTGCATATGTCCTTCATATTTGACTTCCGTTTCATTGTTGAATTACTGTATAGGTTTGTTTTATCAATGTATTGTTATAGTGCCATTATGAATTATAGGTTCTTTGGGTCAAGTATTTTTTGCTTATAGAATTATTGTAAGGGGTAGCAGTCATTATGACGGGGTTGATCTGACATTATCTTCATTTTGGTTGTTCATTTATCAAGTTTAGCTTCATTATTACATAGTTTCTCCATTATTAGACTCAATGGCCGAACTATATTATGATGTGATATTTTTTTTCAGTTATCTTAACTTAAAGGTCAATTTATCAGTGAAAAGAATGACTGTAAGGTGTTCATGTCCGTCGTACATATCTAACTTGGTCATATATGTATTGTTTATAGCTCAACGTTACGTGTTCGTTATTATGTCATTTTGTCTGTTTACATTAATAGGTCAATTGTAGTTGGTGTGTAGAATTATTATTAATTGAACCCATCGACACAAAAGACATCTAGAGGTCAACAAACAATGTTGATTTTATTAACAAAAGTTTAAAACTAAACTAAACATGAAATGATACCTTGTTCGTTTTAAATAATCATGTTCCAAATCATTTTAATATTTTTACTTATTACGTCTGTTTGGGTTGCTCACCCAATATTGTCAATATAACGGAACTATAAACAACTGTCATACAAGAGGGACGTTTAGCTAGCTATAAAACCAGGTTGAACCCACCATTTTCTTCGGGAAATACCTGTACCATGTCAGGAATATGACTGTTGTTTTCTATTTGTTTAAATGGTTGATATAGTCGAGCGCTTGATTTTGTCAGATTTTATGGTAATATCTGTAGAAAGATCTTGCTCTCAAAGATATCCAAGATAAAAATGAGTAATTATCAATTAAGCAAGGGAGACATGTCCACTCTTGTTTCGTGATTTTTTAAATCAAAGTGGGGAGCACTTTTTAAAGGCGGCACAATTATCAACTTCAATTCACCAACAAATTCAATGAAAAAGTATTGCACACGCGTCGACAAAAAAGATCTTTAACCACTATATATTTGTTTTAATAAATAACATATCTGACTTGAGTTTAAGTTAAGAATATTTAGTTTGTCGATCTATGTTTCTTTGGCTTACATTTGGTTGAAATCCAGGAGGTTCCTCAAATTTCAGAAGCAAGTTTAGCAAGTCTGGGGAGTAAAATCAACATTTTACTAGAAAAGTTCAACACAAATTGTTCTATTGCACTCTATCTCGTTTCGATTCGTCAAGTTGAAATACTTTTCGTCTTGAAATTATAGACTTGATATTTTGGACCAAAATATAGCCCTTATTTCTCATACTCTCTAAAATACTTAAATGTGAAATTTTAATTAGAAATTAGAAAAAAAGACAGAGGACAGGTAAAATTAAAAGAAAAAAATATTTAAAGATATGAAAGTACATTATTTAGGATCTCTAATGAACAGAAAAAGAGATATCTATGGTGTTTTTCAGGGTTTTTCTTCAAAGATCTAATTTATCCATTCAAGTCCCATGTTTTTGTAACGGATTTTGCTTTGACACTTGCAAAATGACTTGCTACTTGGAAAATGTAACTATATCTATTAATTACCGGTCAAAATTTCTTTTCATATCCTAAATCAATATTTGCAGGGGCGGATTTAGGCGGGGGCATGGCGGGCGTGCCCCCTCCCTAAAATTTATTTGCAAAGCATGGGTTGTCCTCAGCTTAATAAAGAATATTTCGATAATTTTACCTCAAAAAAATTTGCGCCCCTAACCTAAAATCCTGGATTCGCCACTGATTTGAACCTGTAAAAAAAATTTATATTGCAAGGATTTCGAAAACAATCTTACGTAAATCTTGGATCAAAGTTATCACAGTTTGTTAACTTGGTAGCAGGGTATAAGACAAATACACCTTCTGTAGTACTGTAATGCTGCCACAACACGTTTCTGTTGTTCTGGTAATCCTTCTTCATTATAGCACTGATTTCCTTGGTCGGATATTTTAAGTTATCAGTTTTAATCGGGGAAGTAGTTACACATGCTTGATTAAAATCGACCTTAACATAAAGAAAAATGTCAAATCACTATGATTTCACAATATTTGTATTAAAATATTTAACTTGTATTTGTACGTCATTGTAGTTAGAAACAGTTTTTAGAACCCGCTGCATTTTTATGCACCTGTCCTAAGTCAGGAGCCTGTTGTTCAGTGGTTGTCGTTTGTTGGTGTGGTTCGTAAGTGTTTCGTTTCTCGTTTGTTATATAGATTAGACCGTTGGTTTTCCTGTTTGAATTGTTTACACTAGTCATTTTGGGGCCCTTTATAGCTTGCTGTTCGGTGTGAGCCAAGGCTCCGTGTTGAAGACCGTACTTTGACCTATAATTGTTTACTTTTTACGACTTGGATGGATAGTTGTCTCATTGGCACTCATACCACATCTTCTTATTTATATTTAGAATCCAACAAGTAAAATGAATGCAAAACATTCAAAACATAGGCTTACAAAGTCATTCTGTGAAATTACCAATACTTAAGTTCAGTTCTTCGTGTTTAAATCTTGCCATTTGAAATTGTAAAATCGTACATTTCGACCAAAAATACAGAGTCAAATATTTAAACATACTTCAACATGTTCAACCTTCATGAACATGTTTAAGAAAACAATTCAAATCCTACGGCAAAATGATCTTTCTGTAACATTCTTCTGATTAAGACTTTAAATTATTCAACAAAATATAGACTTAAAATCAAAAAGTAATACCAAAAAATTGTTTAAATCCTTGTCCTATGTTCTTTTTGGTGGATATTTGTCTCATTGGGAATAGTACCACATCTACTAATTTTATATCAAACTTATCTTTAGTTGTGACTACGGCTAATTCTGTATGACGGCAGAATAACAGATTCAAAATACGAGTAATAGAGTGTTTTTATTGACGTTGAGTATTTATTTTTCGTATTGACGTAGCGCAGGATGTTGGTACAAATTCCATTTTGCCATAGATTATCATAAAAAATAAATGCGTAGACTGGTCAGTTCGATAAAAATATAGTAATGTTTGGTTGAATTGGTTACAATAGACTTGAAAATAAAAAAAAATAGGAACCGAAATTTAAAATACCAAAAATTATAACACTTCATTATCTCATTTTACGCAAAAACGTAATGTCCAACGTTACATTTTGTGTGAAAAAGATCGGAGTTCCGTGTCGTTCATATCGTATTTTTTCTCCGATAACCGTAACACTTCACAAGAATATTGCTATTGTTACTGCCCGGCCACCGAAAGCTTTATTTTTGAAGCCTAGGTGGTCGTGTGGTCTAGCGCGTCGGATACAGTGCAGGCGATTTGGTGTCACGATATCTCAGTAGCATGAGTTCGAATCCCGGCAAGGGAAGAACAAACAATTTGCGAAAGCAAATTTACAGATCTAACATTGTTGGGCTGATGTTTAGACGAGTTGTATATACAGAATGTACACAGCCATGTATTACCATCACTGCTGGTGATCCGATGGATAAATCTGTTGTAGAGTTGTCACTGGTTCAGACGTACTTATGTATATATATATATACTTTTTCACTTTTTGGTCTTTTGGAAAATGTTGTTTGTGCTGTATTTAGACAACTCTACCAAGAAATTTGTTTTGCATGCACACGTGTGCATGCAAAACAAATTTCTTTGTAGAGGGGTCTAAATACAGCACAAACAACATTTTCCAAAAGACCAAAAAAGTAAAAAAGTATATTTTAACAAAACGCATTTGACTAGCAGGTCGAACAACGGATGTTCTTAAACCCTGCTGACTGCCATGGCGATTGCCAAATAAACGGATCACAGATGTAACACAATGGATCTTAATTATATCAATTAAATACCAAACAGAAAACAATAAACTTGCGGAAAAGAAGGTATACCGCAAACATGAGGTGCAAAAATTTGTACACCATATCCGGATTTCGACAATTAATGTCTCTTCAGTGATGTTAGGAATCGAAACGGTATTTGGAAGGCCATATAATTTACCTCAATTTGGGATTGACTCTTGAATTTTGAAGAGTCGAAATAGGATGAACGGATCATATAAACTTTATATTTGTGTTTCTATCATAAAAATAATAAAAAATCAGATCAAATATCGATTTTTTTTTTAGCAAAACTTGTTGTTGTCTGAAGTCTGGAAATTTATTTTTTACTGTGATTCATTATTAATCGCGGGTATAATTTTTCGTTTTTTCTTACCTTTGTCTGAAACTTCAGCGCGAACGTTAGATCGTTGTCTAATAAATCACAACAACTTGGAAGATCCATTGAATCAAAGTCCTGGTTAACTGACACAAGTTCATCCTTCACATTTGTTAACACTGTGTCTAAACTTTCTAGTGCAGTATCAAGATTGTCTTGTATCTAAAACAGTTAAACTATGTATTTTTTTTTTATTATTCTATGACTTTTAAGTATTATACAAGACATATTGAAAAGAGTAGAAAAACGAAGTGTCAAATGTTGTCCTTCATTAGTTATTTGAAAATACAGTTTATATATAAAAGTATCTGAAGATGTTTTATTTCCATTAAATAGGCTCACAAGGAGCATAGTACAATATAAGACATTCATAAGACAATAACAAAAAGAAACAACAATAGTCTAGTATACAGACAAAGAAAAGAAAAGGCAGTTTGAACTACACACATATATAAACATATATAAATATACGTTCAACAGTGTTTCCCTCTTTTTCAGGTACACCCCAACATCAAAAAGTTCCTAAAAATAAATTGGCAATGTATTGGATATTTAACTTAACTGCAAAAGCCACCAAGGGACGGAGCTGCATAGTAAGGCGGGAGATAGACTCACATGGTATACATGAATGCAAAATAGATATTTTGGTTATGATATTATGAGCAGATGCACAAATCTGGTATGTCATCCTCGTGCCTGATGCAGAAGGGGTTGATACATATTGTAAGATGACCCGACTGCAAGAGGCACCAAGGGACGATGCTAAATGACATGCCCAAGTTTTCATAGTACGAAATAGAAAAATACTTAAATATAATGTATATGGGAATAATTCTGATTGTCAATGATAAAATAAATACAAGAAGGTACATTATTATTATTATAGGTGAGTCTAGGTAACCACCATGCCATCCTCGTGCCTGATGCAGATAAGATAAATCTATATTTTTCCTTCATCAATCAGATCACAAACAGATATTAATATATCAACATTCTCTACATTAAGTAGCCAGATAAGTTTTTGGCTAGGAATCAAGTGCTTAAAATTAGGACAAAGTGAGTTGATCATGGAGTACATGCAGTTTCTTCTAGTTAAAGATGATGTACATGAAAAATAAAAAAATATTTTTCATCATCAATTTCATTTGAGGTGCACCTGAGACATGTTTTGTTTTGTCGAGAAACACTATGATATCTACCTTGTTCAATTCTAAGTCTACGTGAGGAAATACGCAATCCAGTAAAATTTCTCCTCCGCTCAGGAGATCGCAATAAAATAAGATATCTTTCCAGACCAAAATTGGTCTTGAAAGTGCTATAGTTACAGAGCTTTCCATCGGAACAGTTGTGCATTTGGAGTCTCCACTGTATTTACCAGTAAGAAATTTTTAGAAATTTCTAATTTGTGGGCGGGGATGTTAATACTGGTTAATGAAATCAGAACAGTATGTACTGTCTGATCATTATCGCGTATGATACGATTTTGACACGCCTACATAGCTGATGAATATGCATTTCCTTTATAGATAAGAACAGCACGTGTAGCCTAAACTGAGAGTTGTAAATTTGTAGCATAACTGTATATATGTAGTTTTGAGAATACAAAATAATTACAGAGATATAGTTTTTAATTTTAATAATCCGAGCAAGTATTACACGAATCTATCATGTAAATAAGGAATATACATCTATCCAATGTAACTAAGGAATATATGTAAATGCACTAGATTGATAGAAAATTTCAGGTTCTATTGTTTTACGAGTTTTTTTCCGTCTAAGCTGTGCAATTTGTAGTTAAAAATCTTGACAGATGAAGGTCATATATTGTAAATATTATTTTAGTCCAGCAAAATCATTAAGTTTAACATTCAGAATAAAAAAGTATCATTACACATAGACTCATTAGTTTTCCCGTGTGATAAAAAAAATTCTTAAGTGGTAGCATTTATTTATTGAATAACTATATACATTTTGTATAGCAGCTTTATATCTTGAAAACATTTCTATTGCCAACGATAGTTATGGTTTTGGTTTTCGTGACGTTTAAGTAAAAGTAAATATATACTTATCCACTCATTGCCAACAATTCATTGATTGATACTGGAAAACATCTTTTCCTTAATAAAATTTTTCAGAAATTAGAAATGAAAAAAACTGTATGTAATATAAAAAAAACTTTTGTCTAATTATTCATATTTATTTTCACTTAAAACACTTGGACTACACAATTCTACTTACTCGTTTTAGTATTTCATTTCCTGTGTCTGATATTCGTAGGTACGGAAATTTATCAAATTGCTCCTAATCGAAAACAAAATCATAAATTGAACAATTAGTTATAAAATAACACTTTGAATAAATTTCGGGAGTCGGAAGTGCTTTTCTGGTTTACCATCATCCAGAACGATCAAACCTAAACAATGTAAGCGTCTTCTACAATCAGTCTAAGTGTCACAATCGGATTAAGTGCACAATTCTGGTGATTAAAGATCTAAGTGAGTTGAGACACAAACACATCGTATCGGTCAACCAATTCATGAAAGTGAGCGTAAAACTTGAAATCAGGGTCGATTTCAGTCGATTCTTCCGCATACCTCTTTTTTGTGTGAAAGCATATCCTTGCTGAAGTTGTATTGTATGAACATGCACAAATGTAATGTGTCAATTGAGATGTGTAAAAGCCACACGGTGGAGTATAGTGTATGTTACTGCTGAGAAATGAGAATTTGATCATTTGAAAGTTGAAATCATCAAGTTTAACATAGTAACTTGTTTGTAGTTATCCATATGTTTCGATATCAAGGAAAAGATCAAGATATGAAGCAAAACAAGTATAACAAAAATACCGAAGTACAAAGCAAATTAAAATAAGCCAATACCGTGAAAACTGACAAAATCAAACGCAGTCAACCAACGGAACAAGTGTAACCCCTAGCTTCGGTAGTATCCTTAATCTCAAGGTCACTGGGATATATGAGATGCAAGCGCTTACTGAAATGTAGGTTATTGTGTGACAGGACACAGTAAATATATATGCTCGTTATAAAAAAAAACTTTGCAAGATTTTGCTTGTTTTTCTGAAGGTTTTTATTTCTTTTTTTTTTTTTTTTTATAAATTCTGCTTCTTATAAGTATATAAGTTCACAAAAAAGTCATCCAGTAGGGGAGAACAATTACCATCTATTGGAACACAGATTGTTTCTTGAAGTATCAAATAACAAAATGTGAAAAAATTATAAAGAGATCACCAACGACTAAATTTATGTTAAATCTAGGCAACAGTACGTTACCGATTTTCAAACACAACAAAAACAATAAACGGGAGCAAATATAACAGAGAGCAATAAAAAAAACAGCAACTGAATTACAAGCTCCTGACCTGGGACAGGGTAATAAAAAATGTGACAGCGTTTAACCTATTTGTCACCGCTAAAACCTTCTCTTTCATAGGATAGTGATATAACACAATATCTAAATAAAGATATACTAAATGCATGGTTAAACCGCCTTAACAAACATTTTTAACATGAAAACGTGCTATTCCTCTATGTTTAGTTAACCATGAAATTAGTATAAAAATAGTTTATTATATATGATTAAAACAATTCATATCCTAATCAACATGTGTGAGTTTCAAGTTGATTTGACCATAATTTCGTTGTCAACTACCTAACCCAAAACCTTTAAACTATTACAGAACTCACCAACTGGTAGATGGATACTTATACCAGAAAACAAAATTCCTCCTTACTACAGTAGGTGAGGCATAACAATCAATTGAAAATGGCATGACTCATCAAATCATTACGAAGAACACAAAATACACACCAAAAAGACAAAAATCACATATTATCAATCTAAGAATATTCGCAGTTAGTGAAAGCTATTTCTTAGCCAATTTCAACTTATAGATAAACCACATTACCAAAAAACAAAAATATCAATCAGGATATATTCAACGGATTTAGTGTAAAGGCGTCTTAAACGGTCTTAGAAAAAGTGTGACCTTGTGAAATGCCAAAATATTACCTCCTTGGTGTTGTTTTAGGTGTTTGTTTGGTTTTATTTTTGTTTAAATTGTAATATCATAGGATTAACAATATTAAGTTGAGAAGTAATGTTCGAAATGCATATATAGCGCACTGAAATACATTTGGTGTCTTAATAATTGTACATTTAAAAGTCTTTTCTTGTTTAATGGTACATCTGTCTAGCTGTTTTTGATTTGTTTCGTTCTAGTGTAGTCGATCAGACATTTAATTCCGCTAGATTTTCTATAAAATAAGCAAATTTTGAGGCAAATACGCATTTATTTGTAAGACTTATCATATGAATGAAGAACATTGTGTGATTATGTCTTTTCATGACGACTTTTTTAACGTTCAGTTTCTGAAAATCAACTGTTCATAAAATGTTGAATCATTCAAACAATAAGTGTTTATTACCCCAAGGATAGCTTGCTTTAGACGTATTTAGCATAATTTGTTGGAGTTTTCGGTTTAGAATACTCTTCGACTTGGTATTTGATTTACCTTCCATCTATTTAGATTCGAGCACCACCGATGAGTCCAATGTAGGTGAAACATGCTTCTGGCATACCAAATTATAAATCTGGTATATTGAATGTGTTTAACAATCACTTGGTCGATGCCACAGCTGGTGGACGTTTCTTCACCAGTTCTTTTGTTTTTACATGAAATACCATTGTTATGTTCATCTTCTGTAAATTTAACTTTTTATAAAATGTTGAATTATTCAAAACACTCAGGATTTTTTACCCCCAGCGTAGATAGCCTTAGTAGAAAATGGCACAACATTTTGCAATGTTCAGTTCTAAATGTTGTTCAACTTCGTAATTAATTTGGCCTTTCACTGTCTTCTCACAATTTGTTACAAAATTCTTATCTTTTGTGTTTTTCTGATTCCCATTCTATTGGTTTTCCTTGTATAATCTTTACAAAATTTGTAAATTGTTCACAACCGCTTGCTAACAAAACAGGTTTGGTATCATCAACTTAAAAAAACATTTTTGAATATAGCACAATTTAAATAAAAATTTGGCAATGTAAAAAAAACTCTGATTTTGTGTTTATAACTTCATACTGCCTTCATACAGTTATACGGACAAAAATCAACAAAATCCTCCCCAACGAACCTAAATGTTTGTAAAAGAAGTAATAAATAAAGGACTTTAATGTTCCTTTTCAGAGGCGTGGATGTGCCATAGTATAAAAATGTGTATCGTGATTCGCAGGAGCAATCTTCTTAGTGTTCTTGTTTGGTACACAGTTAATTTTTGAAGGTACGCTTTAATAATTCATACAATGTACTTCCACGCATTTTATTTTAATGTCAACATGTTGGACTTTTTCGTGTATCCTTATATTTAAATGGAATAGGCGACAGATAAACAAAAATAAAAAAACTTTTTTCCTGCATTTACTTTTTTCCGATATTTTATCTATTAATGTTGCTCAAGATTTATTTTTGTTTATTTTTGTAAAAAAAAAAAAAAAAAACCCACACTATAGGGACAAATAAGACTGAGAATCGACAAGACCTACTTAGATTGACTCGTCCTATATTCAAATAGAATCATGTGCAAAACAGTGAAGGCGAGACCATTGATTGGCTGGGTCAGATTAGGTGAACGTTCGTCTGTAACGCCCACAACTCACGACGTATTTATTATAAACATTTAAACTGTGGGGTTGCCAAAGGGTTTCAGTATATATACGAACTACAGTGCACAGTATATTATATACATATTTTATTTGCGATCATAAAATGTACGAAGTCGTCCATTACTATGTAAATTGGGTCGATTAAAAAAAAAGCTGAAAATGTTTCTGTTGCCAAGGGTTTTTCACAAGTATAGTAGTTAGCAGAAAAGTTCACCAAACTATACATTTTACCTATTCAAAAACGTAAATGCAAATTCCACAAGGCTTGATCCAAATAGCCTTTTTATTGTCTAATAACTTGCAAGTACGAAAAAGACAGGACAGAAGTATATTTTGTCTATATGTTTTGTGTACGCACACTTTTTAAAGTTGATCATGCATTTGTTCTAAAATAAAATTTTGACCAGAAAAAAGTTAAAAGATGACATAATTGGACATGCAACCGCAATTGATAAATCGCTATGACGTCCGAAAAAAAAGATAATAATCAACACATGCATTGTAACTTTTAAAGCCAGTTAAATCCTTTTTTTTCCCCTGAAAGAACGTGCGATATCATAAAAATTGATTATCAAAACATAACGAAAACACAAGTAAAGAACGTTTACACTGAAATGCAGTCAAGTTTAGCGATTGATATTCATTGATAACATTCTGGCGTATCACAAACAAACAACTTGTAACGTCTCATTTCATTGGCCGAAAGATTTAAATACAACAACAATTGTTGTGTGCACGTGAATTGACACAGGTGACCGACAATGGAATGTACTACGTTACTACGAACGTAAAAAACAATGATTTTTGGTCGAAATAATTAAATAAGTATTTTGTGAATTTCAAATAGTGGGGTCGAAATATTATACTAATAATTTGTGTTAAGTATTATTCTTTATGCATGCAGCACTTGTACCGCACTATGAAAAATATGAGGATAAAATAAAATACATGTGCCGCTTTTATACGGATGAATGTATGAACCACTTTAATTTCTTTCATATTGACGCTAGGTTATTATCCTGACAATGTCGTAGTTGCTTATAATAAGGATCTCATAATACTGATCCATTTCAAATTTATGATGGGTTGCACATTCCTCTTTTATTGTTTTCATGCTATAAAACGAAAATAAAGTAGCTAAGCGTTTGGTCATTCAGAAATGACGTGTCATAAACGAGCAAATTGTCCCCGAAAGATCGTACCATGTGTGCACGTGAATATAGATGTACTATGCAATGTACTATCATGGTCACCACGAAATTCAAATGAATTCAGTGAAGGCATGTTGGTGTAAAAAGGTTTGAAATGTTTCATCGGCGAAGATTTTATTTTTGCATGTGTGGAACTAAAAAATAAATAAATACTTGTGAGAAATGTCGTAGTTTATAAGGAACTATATAAATGTACTGTTTTCGATTTTAATTAGTTGAAAATTTATCCTTTAATTTCATACCGTAAGAATAGAGCTTTGCATAACATTGTTGAACTATCCGCCAAAGTAACGTGTGAAATACAAAATCATACATGTATGATAAACTTATAAACGAAATATTAAGAAATTAAGGATGACTACTGTAAAAGTATGTACAAAAATGGAGTCACCTTTTATCAATACATTTAGTGAATAACCACACTGTTTAAAACTGATTGTTTTCTATGCAACTATTTAAATATTTACAATATATAATTTTCAACCGAGGATAGCAAAACAGTTAATTATAAATTAAGAAAGTTTATCGCTGGAGTTTATAAAGTACATTTCCTTCCACTGTGCCATGGTTTGCCATCTCCATTTTTTCTCTAAACAAAGCATGGCTGGTTACATGTTCTGAATTTACTTAGAATTTCGGGATTTTTTTTTCAAAATCAAGTAAACTAAATCAGAAAAAAAATCACACTATCCTAAAACTTATGAAAGAATATGAATAATGAACATGACAGTTTATAACACAAACCCATTTACTATAAAAATCGAGCAATATCTTTAGTATGTAATTTGGTTATTTTTGTAGTTAAGTACGGTTTCATTTCAAGTACAACGTTAATTCATCAAGTCCATTGAATAAAAGATAAGGCAGGGTGAGCAACTTGACAAAAAAAAAGGCAGGATGACGATTTATGTAAAAAATCAGGATAAACGAATAAATATAGTCAAGACCTAACAGACTGAAAAATAGAAAGACAGGACAGAGATAACAACTAAAAAAAATGCAGGACAAAATGTTTCATCCAAGTCCTTCACCCCCAATCAAAATAAAATATTAGCTCCCTTAATCCATGACCAATTGAGAGGAGACAGTTGAATTAAATATTTCGACGTGACTGTTAAGATTAAAGTTTAAAATTTTACATGCACATGTATAAAAGCTAGAATTGCCATGGGATAATCAAGAACACAATCATGTTCGGGAATACGAAGATGGAAGTTTTTAACGACCTTGACCGGCTACGTGAATACTGATCAGTCCATTCAGCTTTTAAGTACGCGTGTTCTATTTTCGCAGGTGTGAGGTCGAAGGTTTGAATTGACCAATGAAAACGATCGTTCCTTAACGAGTTAATCTAATAAAGTTTGTTTGACTGATTACGTTGCACGACCTTTCGCTACGCTTGGGCGCAGTTCAGTGTAAGTATTCAATATAAATCAAAACACAAAGGTTATTCCTGATTAGTTTTTCGAATTATTTTATTTAGGCGTTGAGACCCTTTGGTGACCTCACAGTTTAAATGTCTATAATAAATACGTCGTGAGTTTTGGGCGTTACAGACGAACGTTCACCTAATCTGACCCAGTCAATGGG
This sequence comes from Mytilus californianus, assembly GCF_021869535.1. Classification (NCBI taxonomy): domain Eukaryota; kingdom Metazoa; phylum Mollusca; class Bivalvia; order Mytilida; family Mytilidae; genus Mytilus; species Mytilus californianus. The sequence goes on from NW_026262581.1 coordinate 6,657,457, forward strand.
ATATTTTAGCGCGCTAATCAATGGTCTCGGCTACACTGTTATGCACATGATTCTAAGAAAGGCATCCATGAACAGTGTTTCTTTTGAAAAGTTGAAATAAATCACGAATTTTGTCTATTATCTTATATCAAATTTAAGGAATATTCAATAACCATTTTTTAATAGAATTTCCTAAAAATTAAAAGATCATATCATGCCACTAGTTTCAGGAATATGCAGAATTAACTGGAGTTGTTTTGAACAGGACAAGCAAATATGACCATAAACAATGAGCTGTCAACATTTACGAACAGGACAGTAATATATGTCTCTTCTCTGAAGGACGAACAGGAATTAGTCGTTTTTTTAATTTTCCGTTGACTCTTAATAAAAGAAAACGTGAATTGATTCAAAATTGATTTTTTTCATATTTGAATATAAGATACCGTCCTACTATTTTATTCATGAAACGCCCATGCATTACAATTACAAATAAAACATGTAATGCTGAAAAATGAAAATCAAACAAACGGAAAATCACAGGACAAATATGGGCGGTCTTATATGTAATAGTATGTATCATTACCTGCAAGACATTTACACCAATTTCTTTTTTAATAATTCGTAATTCGTCTGCTAACAAGTTTCCATCTATGCTATCTACATCTGCCACACCAAACTGTGATCCAACAAGTATTGTCAGTATGAGCAAAATTTCCATCTCCATTTTGTATTGCAATCAATCAATTTCAAAACTTTAAGTAAAAATGGTCTATATGTTTTGTTGTATGTGATAAAACAAAAAGATGATCAATATAAAATGAAATAAGTAAATTGGTATTATACTACAGAAATTTACAGTGTCTGGTTGGGATTGTGTGTTTTTGAGTGAATCGATTGAGCTTCTTTTTCGAAAATGGCCGCGTATTTTCGCGTGAATATGCTTTTAAAAGAGGGACGAAAGATACCAGAGGGACAGTCAAACTCATAGATCGAAAACAAACTGACAACGTCATGGCCAAAAATAAAAAGACAAACAGACAAATAATAGTACAGATGACACAACATAGAAAACTAAAGACTAAGCAACACGAACCCCACCAAAAACTGGGGGTGATCTCAGGTGCTCCGGAAGGGTAAGCAGATCCTGCTCCACATGTGGCACCCGTCGAGTTGCTTATGTTATTACAAATCCGGTAAATAGTCTAATTCGGTAAGTCACATTCGTGAAAAGGGAAGGGTATTTTAGTTACGACATAAGGAACATATCCGATATCATCTGTGAAACGGTTATTCCATAACGGTCAACCAACTCGTGATGGCGTCCGTAAAATTAACGAAGGGATGACTTCAACTTCACCATTTGGAACTCTTGGTTTAATAGCTTCCTTGTGAGCAGCAATCCTCTATCAAGGAAATCATAATAGGAAACACAAGCCCGGGAATATCGTATCAATTGGGAGATATATACTCCGTATGCAGGCGCTGCTGGAATGTTGCTACATAGAAATGGAAAGTTCACAATTGGGAAGCTGAAATCATCTCTTTTGTCGTAAAGTTTTGTTTTCAACCGACCCTCATTTAAATGTGGACAAAACTTCTTTTCTATTAAAACACGAATCATTAGAAAGAAGAATCTATATGTAACGTAGGTTAGTATTTGTAATAGAAAGTTATTATTAACCTTACATTATTTTAAGTTATAAAAAATAAACATACCCTTCAAAAATATAGAATAAAGGCCTATATATATAAATATGTTCCGGACCATATGAGTATGGTCATGACCATATGGGTATATACTCATATGGTCCGACCATTCGCGTATGGTCTGGTTAATTAACACGATGAGATGAACGTTGAAAAAGTGTCCCATAAATTAAGAGCTTCTAAAAATGAATATTTTACTCATTCAATCATATAGTAATCATTGTTACATGATTAATGAATTAAAATAAATTTTACTTACAAGTAAGAATTGTAGTAAAATCATTCTTAAATGGTCATTATTTTATCTTACATACGAACTCTAAGAAATATCTTAATGGACTGTTAAACAAGAAGTCAATTGCTTAACTCACAGGAACTTTGGTAATTGGACCCTCTCTTTTTTTCTAAATTTATTTTGGTGTCTTTATTAAGTAAAAATTTCTTAAATATTTCCAATTGATTTTTAGTTATCTAATGTGTTCTTGCTCATATTCATACGAACTTATGAGAAGAGATAAATCGTATGAATAGGAGAAAAAAACACAATAATTAAATAAAAATAACTTTAGATTATAAGACATTTTGTTTCAGATATAATAATTTTTAAGCACTTAGAAAACAGGTCCATTCCAAAAACGCCTGTGGTTTTACTTGCGTACGAAAAAGTCGACAAGATAAATGATGAAATACCTATATGGTCTAAATGCTCATATGGTCCGGCCCGTTAATAACTAAACGAGTATAATACTCATATGGTCCGACCATACGCGTATGTCCGACCATATGGTTATACGCGTATGGTCCAAAAACTCATATGCAGTATGAGTCCGGAACATATACACATACGAATGCAAGATTCAATTGAAGTGCATTCATAAAATCAATATTTCCTTACATTTGCAGACGCTTTTTGATATACTTTAATCGGACGAAAAAGTACATTTTGAGAATAAATTTGTTTTTAAATCTACGGCACATGAAAATATGACACGCCTCGACTTCGGCAACTTCGCTGCAGAGGAGACAAATTGAAAGTATTCATCATTTGAAGATTTTCCAATTCAATGGTATATATTTTCACATTCGAGGGTGGGGAAGGGGACGTGTTTTTTTATAAAATCTGTAAGAATTTTGTATTGTTACAATTCTGCAATTCACGAAATGTAATATGAATTTCTAAAATTTACAACGTAAATCACCGACCATAAACTATTATCGTTTATTTGTTTTTGTTTAAAATGTTGATGAAATATTTCCCTCTATATTTTACCACCGGAAGATTTACTATAGAATATTTTTTTTATATTTGCTAGAAACAATATGCAGGAAATATGAAAAACATCACTCTTTTATCAAGAAAATTTTCGCTTCAGACAAAAAATTTAACCATATTTTTTTCCTGCAGTCTTTTTTTTTATTTTTTACTGAATCTGGTAATATGTAAGATTAAAATACAAATGAAACCTTCAAATTAATTATATTGGTATCTTAAATAAATGAATATAGATTATACCGTAAGGTGACCTATAGTTGCTTTAACAACCTCATTTGGGATAATTCTCATTGGTAATAATACCATGTCTCCTTATTTTATTTATAAGCAACAGTAGTTGACCGATGTTAAAATCTCATAAATCCTTTGAGAAGATACAAATCAATATAAAAAAAATTAAAAGAATGTCTACAGCGTCAGTATTTGCATCCTTTAGATTATACATTTTGCTTGTAAAAAGAGTTGTAAGATACTAAGGGGACATTCAAAATTAGTAAGACGAGAGAAACTGACAACGCCATTACAAAATAATACGACGAAAAGACAAACAAGTTCACAAAACTCTTCCTAGAAAACTAGAAACTGAGCAAAACGAACCCAACCAAAAAAGAATGGGGGTGTTCTCCGGTGTTACGGAAGAGTAAGCAGATCTTGACATATACATTTTGCAAGTGGCATCCGTCGTGTTATTCATGGTAAGAACAAATTCAGATTTTCCATAATGATCAACCATGGCGATGGCGTCTGTAAAATTTTCGAAAAGATGACTTCAACTTCTCATGTAGAATACTTAGTTTAATAGCTTCCTTGTAAGCAACAACTCTGTTTCAAGAAAATCGTGATAGGGAATACTAGCTTCTAAATATCTTATCAACTGGGAGATATATACTTCATTTACAAGCCCTGCAGGAATTTCTAACACTAGTTCTTAACATTATGCAATTGTGATACTGACTTGGTCACAGTTTTGGTGGTTTTGTTTATGCCCTTTTGGTTTTTAATTGCTTTATTTGTTGATATTGTTAACGTTGTCAGTAACACTTTATTGAGTTTTTCTACTTTTAAAAAATACAATATTGAAGGCGAAATATATTGACAGTGGTTGCATGTGTACTTTTATACAGTTTCTTTCTGTATTCAAAACAGCTGAAGTTCATACACTATATAGAAAAAGGAAAAGAAATTGACTGACTTATTGATACCGACATTAAGTTTTCTATTTTTTCAATGCAACATCTTTAAATGAATAAAAGGAGATTTGATATATATGTCAATGAGCCAGCAACTAACAACACAGCTATTAACAAAAAGCCATCACTAGTTAACATAATTATGCTTTTCAACATTAGGTTAATGTTTATGCAATATGTTAAGCTCTAACTTCTGACTTGAACCATCAGTTCACAAATAAACTGCATCGTAGGCACATAATCTCACAACAGATTTAAGGTGGTATGCTTCACACAAAAACAAACAGAAACATTATTTGATATTAAAAGAACGGTTGAAGGTACAACTGTGCGACCTATGTCACGATTTAAATTCCATAACAATACTAGCACTTTTTTTCAAAATTGAAATATGAAAAATTTCCTTTTAATATAGATTTACAAATATCAATTTGCCGATTAATTAAAGATGACTGTGCACACATTTTTTGCATTGTACTAACAATTTATTTTCACACTGGATTTGACTCGTTACAGGATATTACTCGTAACTGCTTTTGTAGGATAATATAACGGATGCCAAATGTGAAGTCCTATATGTTTCACTGGTTCTACTTGTGAGGCAGAAACTGATTACATTTCCTGAGCACAAATGTTCACTGCCGATTGTTGAAAAGTTTCGTGTTGCGTAATATAAACTTTTAGATATAGTATACTGTGGATTCATTATTATTCGTTGGATACCAATTATCGTGGGTTTCGTGGAAACAGTTGAACCACGAATTCAAATGTTCAACGAATTACAAATTTTCTATAGGCTTTGTATGCAGAGAATGGCAAAAGCACGAAATCAAATAACCACGAAAATGCAAGTTTTCCTCAATCCACGAAAATTGATACCCACGAAAATAAATGAATCCACAGTACCTTATATTTTAACGTGCCTCATTGGTTTTAATTGCCGTCTTGGTATCATCTTATTTTTTAAAAAAAATCATTCTTGAAACTTAATATTCAACATACCGAATAACATGGAAGGTGAACATCACGATACACCTACTGAATGCCACTTTGGTTTTATATTGGATTTGGTTTCAAATACTCAAGTATTTACAAAACTAAAAAAAACTTTTACGGCACCTATAAAGCTCATAAATTAGTCAAAACGTGTACAACAATTTATTACAAATACAGAGTTTATGGTTAAAGTAAAATCCCACGTAAACGAATTAAATATAAAGTTGCATTTAACAGCCTACTTTTTATGGTAATATTATCCGAAAACTAACAATAGTAGTGATTAGGAGCTTGAAGGATCCAGAAAAACGCTTCGACGCAGCCAAAATATAAAGAGTTAATTTTAGTGGCAAATTGTTTAGACACATGACGTTTATTGTTGAAGAATGAATGTTGCCCTATAGATGTCATTTGGCTATTTGTGTTGGTGATTTGATGTCGCATTGACATGGTTAACTAGACTTGTTTATAAAGGTTAAACTTCGTCAATTTATGGTTTGAAAAAAAACATCATACAGTAAGCAGGACTAACATGTTAATGTTCTGTGACTGCCTTTAAATTCTGTACAGGTTTGATATGAACATTGTACACACCCAATAACCGGTTATCGATCTAGCTGATGCATATGTTACACACATGGAAATCTGTTGTACACAATTGCAACATCCATTGTATTGCAACGCAGACATGATGGGAAAACAATTGTTTTAATAGTAATTGGAAATACAAATCCTATTGTATCTGCCGTACCGATAGTTGGCAATAGGGAATCATTGTACAAGACGGAGTATTCATGTACTACTCACAACAAATATTTGAAATACACTCTGAAGTAAAACCATCGATATTAGAGTTTTGGACGGTATAATGGATTATCTTCAGACGAAGCGATGCAAGCTTGCTTTAAGTAACTGTTACTTTTCTGTGATACGGTATTGTAAAGACTGTATATTGACTTCTAGACACCTTTTGACTTCGTGTCAATAGATTGATCTCTCATTGGTAAAACCCCGCATTTCCTTTAATGCATAGTAAAAGTCGTAAAAGCAATAACAAAACACTTATTCAAGGTCATGCAATATGCTTGACCGAAAAGAACGATACTTACTTTTTTTATTTTATTTGTTTTACCGCCTTTTATTTCCTTTATGCAAGGATACAAAAGAAGAGTTGCGTTTATGTATTCCATACAGAACACGAAAGTAAGGTACTATAAACCTCTTAATACAGAAAATATTTTTATAGTTAGATTATTACGACCAATATATAATTCAATTTCAAAACAAAATTGATGTTTGGTTTATGCTAATGTGAACAAGTGCATTTTAAGTTCTTTATGTATATGAATTTATAGTCCTCTATAACAATAACATTCTGTCAAATTAGTTTGCTTATAAGATTGATTTTACAGAATGGGGCATACACTTATGTCCAGAGGTCGAGATAACCTTCCATGAAAAGCTTTAACATTTTTTGAATCCAAAAACTGGGTGGAGTACCTCTGTGATATATTTCTATTAGACAATATTTGTATTGTGCTGTTAGAGAAATAGGGGATTATGAAAACAGATCAGCACAAACTTTGGTACCAAATTCAAATTTTGATTGTTATTTCTTCAGTTATATAATGTACCGCAAAGAAAGCACCGATTGTCAGATATATTAACACGTCACATTTCTGATGTATTTTTTTACCAATGACAAAACGTTTGTATGATAAACAAAACGACATGTGGCACTATCCCATTCACGAAACAATTCGACCATTTCAAATATGCAGACCTAACCTCACACCGATGAAGATATTTCATAGTTCAGGAAAGATTCTAACAATGTAAATTCTGTTGATTTAAGAGAATACTAAATAAAATTGGATCTTCAGCTTGTTCTTTTTAAAAGAAAACTCAGTACATTATATAGCATGAACAGACTTTTATATTTATTTTTATTTTTGGTGTATGAATATGGACTAGTTTTCTTGCATTATAAATATATCCTAAGTCACCAGTACCTGTAGTGTGGCAGTGAAAATATAGAAGTTTAACCTTTGACGTACTCGGCATCTAGTGAGGACTACTTTAGATAGTTCTTTTACTATGGGCAATTCATACGTAAACGTGATGTATACACGTACCAATTTTTTTTTAAACATACAGACCATTTGTAGTTAATAAATACAAATATTCGTAGATTTTAATAAAGTTGCTATTTCGACAAAATGTGTAAAAACTGGTCAATAGTACTCTCATAATTTCTTTGCAAAAGATAACAAAAACCAATAAGAAATACCATAGAAGAGGGACGAAAGATACCAGAGGGACAGTCAAACTCATAGATCGAAAACAGACAACGCCATGGCCAAAAATAAAAAAGACAAACAGACAAATAATAGTACAGATGACACAACATAGAAAACTAATGACTAAGCAACACGAACCCCACCAAAAACTGGGGGTGATCTCAGGTGCTCCGGAAGGGTAAGCAGATCCTGCTCCACATGTGGCTTATGTTGTTACAAATCCGATAAATAGTCTTATTCGGTAAGTCATATTCGTGAATCGTCAATTAAAATATTATTAGAACACAATTTAAAAAACAACCATACAACACTCTCTCCGGACATTTAACAAAACAGATTTACTTGAGAAAACATGATGTAGGGATGATTTTTTTTTATATAACTTTGTGACTGAATGCCTCAACAAAAAGACCGAGACTTCAATGTTTGTATTGTTCAATAAAGGTAAATGTTGCAACATAAATTTCCGTGTTAATGGTAAAATGCATATGAATCGGTAACTAACGGTTCCTTCAAAACCTTAAATAAGTGTGTGAACGATAAAACATATGTCTATAGTACTGTAGGTATTTTTTTAAAATCTTAAATTGTTCAATACTTTAATGTTTGAATAAAATGACTACAAAGCAATGAATATATCCTGTACCAAGTCAGGAAAATGGCCATTGTTATGTTATAGTACGTTTCTGTGTGTGTTACATTTTAATGTTGTGTTTCTGTTGTGTCGTAGTTCTCCTCTTATATTTAATGTGTTTCCCTCAGTTTTAGTTTGTAACCCGGATTTGTTTTTCTCAATCGATTTATGAATTTCGAACAGCGTTATACTACTGTTGCCTTTATTTAACAAACACCATATATGTATGATGTCATTATTCGATAATGAAAACAGAACCATACCCATTCAAATATATCAAATAGAACAACTATCGTTCATTTGTACCGATAATTATTAAAAACATCACATACACATGCTTTGCTTTTATTCGATGTGAAGGACACATCATCATTATAATAAACAAGCTCTCAAATTCATGTTCATCAATTTGATTCAAATTCTCATATTTTATATCATACTACATGGGCATTGCTCATTGTTGAAGGCCGTACGGTATCGATAATTATTAAAACATCACATACACATGCTTTGCTTTTATTCGGTGTGAAGGACACATCATCATTATAATAAAAAAGCTCTCAAATTCATGTTAATCAATTTGATTCAAATTCTCATATTTTATAACATACTACATGGGCATTGCTCATTGTTGAAGGGTGTACGGTACCGATAATTATTAAAAACATCACATACACATGCTTTGCCTTTTTTCAGTGTGAAGGAAACATCATCATTATAGCAATGCGCTTTAATTTCTAATAAGCTCTCAAATTCATGTTCATCAATTTGATTCAAATTCTCATATTTAAAACATACTACCACGGCATTGCTCATTGTTGAAGGCCGTACGGTGACCTATAATTGTTCATTTCTGTGTCATTTGATCTGTTGTGGATAGTTGTCTCATTTGCAATCATACCACATCTTCTTTTTATATATAAAATGTATTTTCATATTACAAAAAAGTCCCAGAGAACAATTTACAATGCATCGTTATAATGTATCAGCATAGTGTACGATTTCAAACTAGACGTTATCCAATTAACCATTGAGATGATCTTCTAATAATGACGATGGTTAATGACCAGATATACACATAAATACGGATAGACAAACACGTACGTGCAATCGTATAATTATGATTATTCTAGGTCTTTTTGATTTCATGCTGAAGATTGAAAACAAAAATGTAAATCGTCGTTATGGCTGTATAAGAATGGTTATTTGTGAGTCAATACCGTCAACGAAATGGTTCTTCTTGGTGACTCTCTTGTTTCACTTTGTATGTTGACTTTCTTTTCGTTTTGACAACTGAGCACGCTCAACACACGCATAACCAATCTCCAGTTAAGGTTCAAATTGAAAGTCGCATGAACACGGATTTAAATGAGTTTGATTTATTGACTTGCAAGCCAATAATACTTCAGCGATGTTTTTGAGCTTATTTCGATAAAATTGAATTAAACTTACTGCAAAAGAGCGTCAAACTGTTTTTAACATTTCACTTGTATGAATGTTTTACACAAAACAGAATCATATTTTAATTTTGTGTCTATACGGTAGCTAGTGTTCGTTTAAATATTATTGGTGACTGAAAACCATTGAGAATTAAGTTTAATATTAATAAATGTTTTATTTAACTCATTTCAAGCTTTTATTCTTTCCAAAAATGATAATTATGAATTTTATGATAATTTAACGCAGCAAAAAATCAAAAAGATTAATAACTCACCTTTGGTGACTGCTTGATAATGTAAATGAACAAAAATCTGAGGCAAAATCTTAATTATGCCCTATTTATGTTTAGAATCTTTTAACGTGCATCAGAGCGAGATAACACGTAAAGTACGGATATAATTACAAATGTTACATTGGTACACAATAGTGATATTATATGTATTATATAATATCCCTATTGTGTACCAATGTAACATTTGTAATTATATCCGTACTTTACGTTTTATCTCGCTCCGATGCACGTTAAAAGCTATTCAAAAAATAAAATGTCAAAGTTTAATTAGATAGTAATGTAGGTAGGAAAACCCTAGGTTTCACAACAGTAATAATTCCAAGAATTATATGACATAAGATTAAGATCTTTGGGTTCACTGAAGAAGTCGGACTATTTGATCGACACACTTCACTGCCTTCAAAAAAAGTCATATAATTATATGACATAAGATTAAGGTCTCTGGGTTCATTGAAGAAGTCAGACTATTTGATCGACACATTTCACTGCCTTCTAAAAAAAAGTCAAATAAGTAATTTGGTGAATAGAAATTATGACTTAAACAGCATGTTTTAGAAATTTTTGGTTTTTAATGATATTTAACTTCGTTATTGATTTTGCCTTCCAACTGTTTTGATTCGAGCATCATCAATTAGTCTTATGTAGACGAAACGAGCGTCTGGCGTACAATTTGTAAGCCTGATATCTTTGATGAGATTTTACAACCACTAGGTCGATGCCCCTGCTTTTGGACATTTCGTCCCCTGGGGTTTTACCAACCCGATATTCAGCACTTTTGTACCGACATGAATTATCATTGATATGTTCATTTTCTGTAAATTTACTGTGTTACATGTTATATTACTCGAAATTATTGCCTTAACTGTATTTATTACACCTTTTTGGAATATTTGAATCTCTTTAATTTCGTATTTGATTTGGGCTTTCTACTGTTTTGATTCGAGCGTTACTACTAAGTCTTATGTAGACAAAACGCACGCGTGGCGTACCTAATAATAAGCCTGGTATCTTTGATGAGTTCTTTTGAAAAATAAAAATCAGTATTTGTTTCTTTGATAAAACATATCAAGTTAATAAAAATATCCGACAGCAGAGCAGAATATGTATGTCAATGTATACAGTTTAACACTTATTACAAATTAGTTGTATGTCTTTTCGTAATTTTCAGATTGTATAGATACTTTAGTACAGCCATACAAAAGAGACTTCTTTTCTGTGAGTTACTTGAACTGTTGAACAATGATGTATGATCCTAAATTCTACGCGGTCCTCAAAATACAGACCGAATAATTTGAAAACAACTTCTTATGGCTGCAATTTTAAGCTAAGACTTAAGTTTAGATTTTCCAGTTCGAGATTCCAACCTTACTACCTACTTATCCTTTAATGCTGGTGTATTATCTTAACAATTATTATGTCTACTCTTTGGCGAAAGGACATAATTTTTAAGTAGTGTTTTTTCCGAGACATTACTTTTATCTGTTTTCTCTGGCTTATGTGATTTTGCATGAAAGTGTATAACCATAACACGATGTTTTGCATATCATCCTCTTCATGTAACCTTGAAATTTTGAACCCAAGGGCACATCTAAACCATATTTCGTTAGTAACTCAAAAACGTATCCCAATAGATCAATTGCATACACAAACTGCACAAGTTCTCATAGAAAGTATTAAGCGAGGTTTTTATCCAATGTTCCACTGATTCTGTTTTAGAACACCTTTTAACATCGGCAAACTACCGACGCCTTATTTTAACAACTTCATGTATTTAGAGCGGTGTTTTAAGTACTGTAGTCATTTATACTCCTCTAGTGCTGAGATTCAGATGTGGATATTTTTACCAAAGTACCAGGATATATTGGAATGTTTTATTTGATATCTTCGACTTCATTGCATAATTCAATCATTTGATTTACAATCTAAATATTTCATAGCTTAGTGAAAAATGAGAAAATCAATTGAATTATTGTTTGTAGTTAATGCCACTTTCAACGTTTGGCTATACCGTGGCGGCCAGTTTGTATTGGTGGAGGAAGAAGGTGTGCACGGCGGGAAACATCAAACAGGAACACTGGCAATTCTAGTCAATTAAGATTGGAATCGGACGCATCTGCCAAATACAGGGTTCAAACCTCGGTGTTGACAGGCTAGTGATTGCTGTAGATGAACTACTTAGACCACTCGTCAACTGAGGCCTCAAATAAAAAAGACGTCTCAATTTGTTTAAAAAACCAGCGAAAGAAGGTATGCACATTTGCTTTAGGACGACGATAAAAGAATATTCATATCTAGGTAACTTTCTAAAAATTGAGATTGATGGACGACCTCTAATTAGATCTTTAAAAAGCTTGACAATTTGAGGTTTCCTATTGTCAACTTCCCATTTCTCAGTAGTAACATATTCTCTTCATCGTATGGCTTTTCTGCACCTATATTGATGAGTTACGCACGTGCATGTTTACATTATATGCGAAATGCTCCTAATGCAAATAATTCTCAGCAGTATTATGAGGAAGAACGGCTGCAATGGACACTACACAAATTTAACGGTGACCATCTCAAATTTTGTGTGTGTCATCTAACGATAGACATTTTTATTTTATTTTTCGTATGTTTTCGTATGGTTTCGTTCTTTTGTATTTATTGGTTTCTAATTCTCATGGCTTTTTGTTTGTCTTGTGTCATTTCTGTATTTACCTTCGCATATTTAGGTCTAAATATTTTCCTATTGATATTATACCCTCTGAAATGTTTAATTATTAATTGTTCATATAAATCTATTCCTAACCTATATATACCCTTAAAAATATCAAAAGTAGGAAATGGTCATTACAGTTGGTTATATTGAAATGATGAGCCTTAAATTGATATCGGTCGTTTCTTAGCATTTTTTCAGTTTAACGCTACGACCCTTTCAATATTTCTAAGGTCTTTAAAACTTCGCTTTGCAGTTATAGGGTAAACGATTCTTCTACACTTCACTTTGGTAAGTTTCACTTACATACATTATGGTCGTCAACATAAAGTGGCTCGTTATACAACAGTTAGATATGCCTTGAATTGTCTTACTTCCATCTATCATCAAACCCTTTATAGGATAGTTTGCAATAGCGAAACAAAATAAGTCACAGTTTCGACTAAAGTTGCATCTTAGATTGTCTTTTCTGGTCGAGTCCAAGTCCCCATCGAAAATTCAAAGATGTTCAATCAAGATTTGTTGTCACGTCGAATCAAGAAGATGTACTGTGTGCTAAATGTAAATCCTTACCCCTTTCCGGATCACTTGAGATAACTTCTATGATTTAAAAGATTCGCGTTGCTATTTTCTTAAGTTTTGTGTGTTGTGTTGGTTCTTTTTTAATTTAAAATGTCTATCGGTACAGATCTGTTGTAGAAGAGAGAAGCAAAAGACACGAAAGGGAAATTCAAACTCATAAGTCGAAAAAAACAAACTGACAATGCAAAAGCAAAAACGAGAAACGACGAAAAGCAAAAGGCCACAAAACACAGCATAGACAACCCCCACAAAAACCGAGGGGGATCTCAGGTGCTCCTGAAGGGTAAGCAGACCCTGCTTAACATGTGGAGCCCGCCGTGTTGCTCATGTAAGTACAAACCGGGTGACAAGTCTTAATCGGTAGATCACATTCGTGGACGGAATTATGGTAACGACATTAGGAATGTGTCCGGCGTCATCTGGAAAACAGATATTCCATTATGATCAACAAACTTCTGATGCCATTCGTATCATTTTTGGAGGGATGATTTCAACTGCACCTCTTGCAACTATTTGTTCAATAGCTTCTTTGTAAGCAACAACCCTCTATCAAGGAAATCATGATAGGAAATGCAAGATCTGCAATATCGTATCAATAGGGATATATATACTCCATATGGAATTTTGCTACATAGAAATGGAAAATCACAATTGGAAATGTGAAATTATCTCTTTCGTGGTAAAATCGTATTGTTCTTAATCGACCCTCGTTGTCTATTTCTAGCCCTGTAAAAGAGGGTTTCACACATTCATATTCGGTTAGGTATTAAGTTGAAATATTACTCACGTGAAAATTGTTTATATTTTTTCCAATGTAGCAAGGTTTTACAAGACACATTTACCAAGCTCCTAATATAAGATACCTCAGTAAAATCAGCCGATTCATTTCATAATGGGATTTTGATAGAATTGATACGACGGGTGTCGCTAGTTGATCAGGAACTGAAAACACTACCGAAGCACCTTAGTTCACCTCGACTTTTTTTTATAAACTTGTGTCGCTCAATCTTATGTTTGTGTTTTGACTATAGTTTTTTTTTCAACTTATGGCACTTATGGCTTTTTTAAGGCCAACTTAATATTTTTCCCCTTTTTTATTAACAGAAATTTAATTAGAATAAACTTTTTTTTACGTACATAAAAAATTACCAAACGTCCGGTTTAGGCTTCCAATCGTTTTGATCCAAGCGCCATTAGTGAGTCTTATTTAGACGAAACGCGGGTCTGGCGTACTAAATTATAAGCCTATCAACGTTGATGAGATTTAAGAATAATAAATTCGGTCTTTTAATCCTTTAGTTTATTGACGAAAATAACATCACTTCTGAGGTGATTTTGGAGTGATATTCTATACCATTGTAGAGCTATAAATAAAGAAGACATGTTTGATGAACAAGACACTTGTATTTCCATCTATATGTTCTGAAGTTATTTTTCTTTCATTTAACCACGTATTGTCGTTGATTTGATTCAGGAAGATGTACTTGTAGAGTACGAATTATGGTCAGATATTCATAGTTTTCTTCTATGATTTAAACAAATGTTCGTTTGACCACCATCGACTAATTCTTTAAGTTCTCGAATCTATCAACGCAAAGAAGGTGATGAATGTACCAAATTTGAATTTGAGTACACGAATACGAGGATCAATTACTTACAGAAACTGTTCCTCGTAATTCAAAGCACCTTACATTAATAAAATAAAACAAATGAATTAGACGAACATTTTAGTAATTACTAAATTAACAATGATTGGTAGACAAACATAATAATTCGAATCACGTGACCCTATTCATGGGTGACTTCATGTTAAATGTACAGCATGATACACCATTGATAGTAAGCATTTATCATGCTTTACCCATTATAATGTATGTCCATGTACATTTATTATAACAAACAAACAATACAATAAAAACGTTAAAAAGGACTTTCATTATCCAAAGTCAATTTTATTGGTACTGAAATTAAACTATATTTCGTTTATAGAGCTGAAAAGGGCTTATGGTTTTACTTGTTATTTGCGTACTATTAAAACTATTACTTTCTTTGATGGAAAGTTAAGCGTTAACCCTTGAATGTATTTGTGTAAACATATCGAGTTGACTCGTTGACTGGAAGAATGGACTTGTCTGGATTGAAGATCAAATTGTAGTTTCTAAAGTAAACTGAAATTGAGTTTTTTGTATCAATAATCAATTTTTTAGTGCATCTCTACCATTGAATTATCGGGACTTTTATATCCTAAGTTTAAACGGTGGCATGTTTTATAGAATCAAACATAATCTTAGAAATGTACACACCCTAGCCAGCACCTCCGATGAAAATCTACACCATTGATTTTTTATACATCTGTTTCTCATGAAAATGAATACAAAAAATGGATCTGTACTTGCTTTCAGTTGAATATCAAATTGAAACCTTTAAAGCTATATGTTTTGTAAACCTCTGGCATTGTTTTGAAAATACTTTGCTTGAGTTTTATGCAGATGAAACGCGCGTCTGGCGTATTATTTATGAGTCTGACATTTCTAATGAGTGTTGGCAAACATTGAATAGATGCCACTGCTGTTTCATGTTTCGACCCAGGGGGTATCATCAGTCCAATAGTCAGCAATCCTCTGTTGGTAAGAAATATTATTTATACAGTTAAAAATGTTCAAAACACTTTAACACTAAGTTTATCTACTCTAGTGCATAGGTAGCCAAAGTAACATTTAAACACAAATTGGTGGGGATTTTTTGCGTTTTCAATAATTTTCATTTTTGTTATTTGTTTGGCCTTATACCTATTCTGATCCGAGCGCCACAGAAGAGTCTAATGTAGACGAAACGCGCGTCGGGCGTACTAAAGTACATCTTTTTTTATCAATTTTGTTTTCTTTTTTGTAATTTTAAACCTGCTTGTAAAATTGCATCCATATGGGTAGTTGCATTGTACGCAAATGATCCGCAATATATGAGGATTTGAATAGAATTGAGGTATTATACCAATTCAAGTGCGAAATACTTTCATCCGGTTTATCGGCTCCAAACTTCATGAAGGCTATAAACATAAACCATATGTGAACATCAAAACCAAGGGTGTATAAACAAAACATCCTAAACTGGCTAAGTAAAATGTAGATGCTTGTTATCTGTGGATATACACAAATAATTGCTGAAAATTGTAGACGTATACAAATTACTTAGTGTGAAGATCGCATAATCATTTTGTGAGATAATATTTAGCCATATAGATCAAAGATACAAATTTCGTAAATAACCAAAGAAATCGGACTATAGACTAATTCTGATTATAAACAAAACGTTATGAAGATATTATTTTGATTTTAAGCAGTAATCTAAAAATAGAGAAGATCTATGTGTTAAATACAAGACATCGCTTCTTAATAAACATATAAAGGGAATTAATTAACTGTCATTGTCCGAAAATGGCTACCACTAGGTATTTTTTTATTGTTGACTCATTACTAATATCATCATAAAAAAACTTCGTTATTGAGTTGCAGCTAATATTTTACACTACATTGTTATATATTTTTTCTTGTCCTTATATGTTATATATTGTTCAAAATGTTTACTTTATTTTCCAGTTTTGACGATGATTTGTCTTTCTCAAATACAACGAGAACCTATAGCCAAAATGACATTTAGAAATAACACATCGGTCGGGTCTATTTTGATATACAGTTCAATGGTTCATAAAAATTTATGCTGTGATATAATTAAAAAAATGTAATTTTTACGTAGCTAGTAGTTATGTAAACTAATGAAACACTACAACTGTTCTTTTCAATGTTTGCCCCTGAATGTTCCCCGGTTATATCCTTATGTAACATACTAAACGTTTATGTGTTCCGCGTGCAAAATTCATGAATAATACTTCGTCAATGTCCTTTAATGAGTCCAGCCGAAATCAGATTTAGGTCAGGAATCTGAGCAGGTTTTTTTCTTATATCTCCCGTTACTTTCCCTGAGCGGCAGATGAGGACTGTAATATATATATTTAGAAGTTTAATAAAAACTAGACTACTAATCTTAATAATTCAAAAAAATTTACAATTTGAGGGCATTAATATCAGGGATGGCATATAACGAAAACAGAGTATCCATGGAAGATGTCTCCAGTTCTATTAGATAGATGTAAATTTTGTTCCTTTTTTATTCTTTGATTTGAGTTTGCGTTTGGTTTTAGTTGTTCTGTGTACCATATCCAGCACATATCAATAATATCATTTATACGTAAATTGTACGGTCAGAACTGGGTAGAAAGACTGTGTTATCATATTTGATAAAACAAATGACGATTACTATATTCATGAAACTTTATTTTCTCTGTTGATACAAGCATATCAAATTACTGCTCGGAAGTGTGGGGATTTCAATAAGCACCAAATATTGAAAAAGTGCATTTGTAATACTGCAAACTGGTTTATCATGTTGTCAAGGATACAACTACTGTGGATGAAATATATACCCGCTCTTACCTCTTTTGGAGTTCCTGCGTCTTCCCTTGTGAGCTAGTGATGTTAAAATAATATTAAAAAAGTAAGGTAAGAAGATTTACATTTACACTCTTTAAAGGTTCTTATCGCACATTTTGTATTTTTGAATATATTACGACGACTTTAAGAGAAATTTTATGTTTCCGGCTCGATCCTCGAAATTTACTTAGAGTTGTCGCTCTTAGTATAGGCTCAAGTTTTCAAAATAGAATAAGCTGATTGGACAATAAATGCCCATTCATTACTTGTTTAATAGACTTCAAAACCACTTTCTTTCAGAAGTTTCTTCACCTAGTTGTTTTCAATATATTTGCGGAGTGAAACACCGTCTTAATAGTTAAAACCTTTGCTTGATTAAAATCCTATGAATATGAATAGAAGGAGAATTGGGGATGTCTATTTGAAGGCATCACAAAGACACAAATAACCAATCTAGAAGGTGGCATACTGTCTTCATCTACATAAAAGTCTTTATCAATACGAAAAGCATTTGACACCCTTAAACTACGTTATAATAAATAACAAGAACAAAAAAAGATAAACAATGTTATAACGTATAAAAAGGCTCGAAGTTACAGAAAGAAAGTTAAAATTCGCAATGCACTTTGATATCGGTGGCTGTACATCATAGAAGATTTCATACAACAAGGTCAACAACAATACAGGCCGGGCGACTTGTTGTTGTGCAATATCAACACCATGTACAGAATTTCGATATACAATTAAGTAAAGTTTTGACCAAATTATGAAATACATCTATATCCCTGCTGTAATAGTTTTTTTAATGAAAATTGCCTTCATTGATATAAGGGTAAACTATACGCCTGTTTGTCCAGATAGCACCGTACACGTTGCGTTGAAGCAGTACAAGTTTTTTTTTTCATATTAATAAAATAAATGAGATTTGTCGTCCTTAGTGCAGGTAAATATTTACTAGATATGTATATGTACACTTTAACTAACTTTTATCTTAAATGTTAAAACTTAATTAGGATAATTTGGAAATATATGGCCATTTAGGAGTAATACCACCATTATTTTCCCCTATTAGTCTTTGTTAAATTTGCACTTTTCAAAAAATTGTGCAGAATTTATCTTTGTTTGAAATAAAGAAATACTTGACACGAGTAAAGTTTTATCCTGTCCAGTATTACAGACAAAATTTCACATAACATTTCATTACATATAAGATGATAACCATCACCGGAAGTGAACCAATCAAAAGTTCATCCCTTTTTTCCCTGTTTACAAGCTTTAGTAACCATGTAACCTCAAGTACCGAATAAATTTAATAGAGACACCAAATAAAAAAGGATGGTGCTTTAAAACATCAAAGATATATGTTTATGACTCAGAATGCAATGGAATGCAGGGTTAACTTCCTACATCTGTTAAATTCAAGGAAATTTTTTTTTTCGACTCTTTTTCGTATGAAACCGGATTTGACGTACTATGATTTGGTGGAATTACACTTTATGCATTACTTTTTGGTAGACATTGTTTGACGTCAAGAACGCTGAATATTTTCCTATGGTGTTTTCCTGATCTAACAAAGAGTTGATTCAATGAAAAAAATTAACACCAGTAAACACAGCATTGACTTTGCCATTTTTTTTTTGAACCGATCTGAAAAAAAAAAAACGAGGATTGAGCCCATGCATACATGTAGCAATCAGTACTGATCATCACCAACAGCAGTGATATTGCATTGAAAGTGTCTTGAAAGCAGTTGTTTCAATCTCAAAATAAATTATAATCAGAAGTATCAGATCGCGATTGGATAAAAATGGCCGGTTCCATCTATATTTTCGTCTGAAAGCAAACATTTATTTTTCAAATATTGACATGACATACATTGTAATGTTTATTTTTGTGGTATTTAGAGTTCACTGACACATGGTACATCAACTAAGTCGGAGGAAAGCAAAACAGACAAGTCAGATGATAAACACTGTAATAAAATATCTACAACTGAACACTTTGTGTAACGATTCACTACCTGTTCATTTTTCGAACTTTTTCATTTTATTCAATCATTCGGTAAGCTATTTACAATACAGCCAAAATCAAAATAAACAAACAGACTATATGCTTGACTATTCTGAACTGCCCACCAGTAACTCAAAATATGTTGAAAGCTGTATATGGTTTGTGAATCAGAATCAGCTGCTGCTATCGATCTTTACACAGTGCAATAAAGAGAGAGAGAGATTGTTTACAAAATAAAAGGATATAGGCAACAGCAGTTTATCGATGTTTAAATCACATAAATCGATTACCGAGATACAAAACAAAGTAACAAACAAAATCTGAGGAAATCTCATGAACTCAAAAAGAAACGAGACCGGGTGCGTCGACAGGGTAAATAAACTTTTCATAAATACCAGGTTTTAAATTTTGTACGCCATACGCGCGTTTCGTCTTCAAAAGACTTATCGGTGTCAAACAAAATAAAAAGGCTAAATAATGTACAAAGTTGAAGAGCATAGAGAACCAAAAATTACAGAAGATTGTACATATTACAGCTAAGGTACTCTATTCATTTGGTAGAAAATCCTTTGTTTTTCGAAAATTTGAAAGTTTTGTAAACAGTTAATTTATAATCCTGACCATATCATTGATAATTCATGTCAACACAGAAGTGCTGACTACCGGGCTGGTGATACCCTCGGGGAGGAAACCTCCACCAGCAGTGTCATCGACTCCTGCTATGCGTGCATCACCCGCAATGATAATTCGTACAAAATGTCATAAAATAAACTTTTACACGATATTTTTTTACAAACTTATTAGCATATAGGTCAGTATACTTTATAGATTTTGTATATGAATGTATGACGTAAGTTCGGACGAGCATACCTTATTCTGGTTATTAGTATGACAGATACAATCGGTAACTCAAATCCGACAAATGTTTGTTTTCGAAATGACAAGTTAACATAAACTTTTCGTATTTTCTCATGTTTACATTACTTATATAGTAATATTTTTTGTTGTTAATAAAATAGGTCATGTGGTTCTTTAAAAATGAGGTTAGGACTTAACATATTAACAAACATATCAAGTGAACCAAGTTGAGCATTTAATCGTTTTCTAAAAAATTTCATCGATGATTGGGAATTTCTTAAATAACTTCAATTGGATCGTCACATGTAAGGTTCCGAATGTTTACGAAATTAAACTGGTTTTTTTTTTGCGGAATCAGGATATAGATACATTTTACAAAAATACATTGACAAATAAACATAATTAGACTTTGTTTTATTTCTTGTTACACAAAGTTATATTTATATATGTCCAAGGTCGGCTGCGGTTTACAGCACAGTCTTAACAATTTTTATATGATTATTCAATAAACACTATATTATGTTATGTCAAATTTTTATTTGTCTTTACATTTATTGATGATTTAATTTATCAATTAGTCTGACGAAACTCAGGCATGTATCATAATCACGTCAAAATTGACTAATGTGATGCTCTGAGAATTTTATTTTCTTGACAAACCCGGATCAAAAATACCACGACAGCAAATCATTTAGATAAGAAAAATTGTTTACAAGAAGAGCTGTACAACTAAACAAAGACTTCAAGACCATCAAGAATGAAAGCGCTATTCCTTGCTTTTGGTGTTTGTGTGTCATAATTTGAGATATATACTAGACTTTCTTTTCAACTAATCAATGCAGCCAATTTTGCATTTGAGAGTTGGGCCTATTTTTCATATAACATATTACAATGATGCTGCGGAATTTAGGTATGTATTAATTCATACAAAATCATACCAATGTACTTGTCTCTGAGCGAATACATGAGTTCATTTAAGTATATACTAATTTACTCTACATTTTCGTGAGTCTCACAGCGGTAAAAATATAGAAGATATATGGCATTATTTGTAATCTTATACAATACCTATCAATTTTATGAATGCTAACACGAATACTGACTTTTAAAAACGGAGTTCGATAATACAAAATGTTCTACGAAATGTCAGTACCAGAATCTATGACAAACGAGATCATTTTAATTTAGAAATTATCAATTTCCCCCACCTTAGTAGCAATATACCAACTTCATCTGCATATGGAATATACATTTCCCAACTCTTTCGGAATCAAGAGCTTGCAGCTGCTACTCAGACTTTATAAAACGTCACAAGTGTCTGGGCAGAAAGTTGATGAACCAGGGTTATGTCAAAGAACGTCTCGTCCTTTCTCTAACAAAGTTCATCGGAAGATACCAAGACCTTGTTGATAAATATTCCGTATCACCTTCACAAATAATACATGATGGTCTTGAATTGTAGATTCTAGGTACTGAAGTTGTTTATCATCTTAATTACGTGTTATAGTGTTCTTTTATTTGTCTTTGTAAATTATTAACCTTTACTGTTTAGTCCATTCTTGGTAATATCCTTTTGGCGTTGCTCGGTACTTATACTTTACTTTGTGTTGTTACAAAATTTTGGAAATTATTTAAAATTAAGAAATGTATCTGTATAATTGTGTCAGGCTCTTGGACCTTTGCATGCTTGATGGATTTCTGTATTATGAAGTGCAGGGTTTCCGGTTCAAAACACTTTAAACAGAAAATGTACATGTAACATCTAGAGTGCTTACGTAATTTTGATCCAAAACCATGGAAGTGTTTTATGAATTTCTGTAGCGTGATGTTTTCATTGTTTTAGCGTATTTATGCATTTTTAAGTAAAAACCAAATACATTCGAAAATAAAAAAAAAATAAGAAAACGGAAAATGAGATCAACACTTTCATGACAGCGTTTCTTTAAAATGATCATAACAGCTTTGCAATAATTTTGATTAATGCATTTAGTTTGTCATAACATTTTGACTGATTTAATTAGTTACAATTCTTAAATTTTGAGTGAATGACGTAAATTGTGCTTACTATACAGATCATGAATTATCTAACGTCCAGAATTGACAAAACTACATCTTTTCTAAGGAATTTTCGGTCAACTTATATATGACATAACGTGTATCATATATAAATGTTTAAACTGGTCTTTCGAAGTGCTCATAACTAAGACTTCCAAAGCAATAAGTACTTCCCTTATTTTGACCAACTACTTCTGAGTTATTAGCCTTGTATCTTTGATCCAGTTTTGCAAATAAAATCAGATTCCACATTGTAGGATATACCTTGCAGTAATGATGGGCTAGTATCCTCATTTTGCAAATTTTAGATTGTGATTCAAAAACCAACATAAGCACAAAAATTGAACGTTGATCAGCGAACAATAAAGTAAGGTTGATAGGTTTTGCATATTACCTTTGCTGACATCCACGTCATATAATCTCTGGTGGAAAGCTGTCACATTAACTGTCATACCATATCTCCTTATTATTTTAGTTAGGTCACAGAAGTATAAACTATATGATAGAAAGATAGAGAGTCCAAATAGTATTTGCAATTTAGAACCCCTCCCCCCCAAAAAAACCCTCCCTCAACTTTCTTATTTAATTTGCTAGAGAAGACGATAAGGTCAATTTACTTATAAATTGATTAGTACAATAAATACATTTAGACTGATCAATGAAAAGCTCCAGACATTAACAAAAAAAAAAGAGTTAGGTATCATACATATAGGTATATATATATATATATTTATATACTTGTATGAATAGATAAAGCGCATGAAAATTTGGAAAAAAAATATATATCAAGGTCACACATCTATCTCTTCAATAACGCCACTGGTGAAAAGCGTGTGCAGCTGTTTCATTGACAGAAAAAAATGTCTAGTGAAGTAAAAGATAATGATTCATTGTCGTTTTAATACAGTTGAAGTTATGATTTCTAAATTGTGATCACATTTGTTGTTGTTGTTTAAACAATTTTCGCTTTTCATCAATTATCAGACAAAAGACGCCGAAGCATGTAAATAAGAAGTCAAAGAACAGTACACGAAAGAAGAAAATAAGCAGCAAGCAGACGGGGGCAAGAAAAGCAAGGAAAGATATCAACATAAAGATAATGCTTGTAAAAAGTATAAATAATGAATGCAATGAGCTGTTTTGGAATGGTAAGCAAATCCACGTAAAAAAGGCGACATGTTAGCGTTAATTACAATCAAAACAACCATTATTATATAATTAAATGGCAATTTATCGTTATACAAATGCACCTGTGATGATAAATATATTTACGTACATTGCAGAAATATTAATGTTTCCCCTTGACACGTGTTTAGTGGGCACCCAAATAAATCATCTAAATTTTGTTTATCCCATATAGCTTTTTTCATTGCATCCAAGTGGCTTACATCTTACAGTTAATTTAAAGATATCAAAAATATGACGTTGTAACCTGTTAACATAAATGTAATAAACAATATATCTTAAGAGAAGTATTAAATGTCAAAGCGTTTTTCAACTTGATGTGTTTTTTTGTGATCTGTCAACTGTTGCCTTTCTTTTCTACTAATCAATGCAGCCAATTTCGCATTTCAGAGTTGGGACCTATTTTTTTTATTTCAATAACACATTATAATAATGCTTCGGAATTTAGGTACTGTCCTCTAAGAGAATTAGACAATTTTTCTACTATTTGACAAATACATTAGTACATTTATGTATTTACTTTTTTAATCTACATTATCGCGAGTCTTACAACAGTTAAAATATAGAAGATATATGACAGTATTGATACACTTATACAATACCTATCAATTTCATGAAAGCTAGCGAGAATACTCCTTTTCAAGAAAGTTGTTTGAAATTACAAAAGGTTCAGCGAAACTTAGTACTCGTTTTGTATACAAAAAGAAATTCGTTCAATATAAGGAGTCAAAGCATTTTTCGCAATTGGTGTTATGTTATAATCCAAGTATCAGATCAGGTGACTATTCTTTTTCGACCATTTAAGTCCATTGTCTACTTCCATGCCAATTTGTTTATATATCATATTGTAGTTGTTTAAAATAATTTATCCCCGGCTTAGTATATTTCTAGGATTCTGATTGGTTAACGCACGTCGTTACAAAACCCATAGCCCCTGGGTGTTGCTAACCCATATCCCCGGACGTTGCTACCCATTACATCGGGGAATTTCACGCGCGTTTTCCTTAGTTCCATGGTTGTTCCTTATGAAATATTGAATTCTGTAGATTTTCCATGATGTCTGTATAATTAAATATTTAATCCACTAACGATTTTATCTTATTATATCGATTATTTGCACTCATTTTAGTAAATGCATCACTATGCAGCCACATTGTCAATGAATGGTACTACTGACCTAGCTGTGCAAATGACCCACGTTGACGTCACACCGTTTATGATGTAACTCTCACAACATTGCGCGCCAAATTCGACCCATTTCAGTTTCTCTGCTTACCAAAGGTAGCACCCTACACCCCGTTAAAAATATGTCAAATTCCCAAATTTCAATAAAAGATATTTAAAAAATGAAAAAAACGTTGCTTTCACGTTTAACTTTGTGGTCGAATTTCTCTAAAAATCGCCAGATTCAGACTAAGACCGGTGATAAATTCGTTATTACGTTCATATCCGTTGATATGGATATTTTAAAACCCTTCAGTACCCTGTACACCCTTCGGCTGCGCCTCAGGGTGTACTTGGATACTTCAGGGTGTTAAAATATCCATATCTACGGATATGAACGTAGATAACTTATAATGTTTACATATTATTTCAAACAACTACAATATGATATATAAAATAATATGTTTACATCAGACGCAAGACGAACGTATTGTTGCTGACTTAAGGCTGGAAAAGTCTGCATATCTGCTTACGTGATATTCAGCTTTTTATATTCATTCCAACGGTTTACTGTAACCCCATGAGCAATATGAGATGGGGAGGGAACAAAGGATCAATCTGTCTGTTTTTCCGTGCTAATTGTGTCAGGCTCATGGGCCTTTGCATGCCTCATGGATTTTTGTAATATTTACTAAGTGCGGGGTTTCCGGCTCATACTATTTTCCGTTTTGAATTTTCCTTGGAGTTCGGTATTTTTGTTATTTTACTTTTTACACAAAAAATTACATGTAACAGAGTACTTCAGTAATATCCTTTTTAGCGTTTTTATACATCTTTGTTTAAAAATACAATACATTCTATAAGAAAAACGAAAAGAAAACGGAAATTGAAATAAACACTTTAATGACAGCGCTTTCTTAAAATGATCATAACAGCTTTGAAATAAATTTGATTGATGCAATTAGTTTTTTTTTTATAACATTTTGATTGATGTTATTAGTTAAAATTCATAAATTTAATTGAATGACGTAAATTGTGCTTACTATGCAAATCATAGATTGTCTTACGTCCTAAGCTTACACAACAACATCTTTTCAAACGTATTTTACGTCAACTTATATATGATATATGGTGTATAACATATAAATGTTAACTGGTCTTTAGAAGTGCCCATGGATAAGATTTGCAGAACAATAAGTTATATGGGGAGATAAGGGAAAAACAAATGCACAAATTTCATCATTTTTCATTCTTTTAAACACATGGTTAGGCACAAGTGTATCTACATCAACTCTCACAAATGCAAAATAATTTTTAATGTAAAGAATAAAACTAATGAATCTGTTCTTTGTTTCTGTTAGTAAACAATAGGATAATATCTTGCTAAGAAAATGTATTACGTACATTCTTCACAATTTAAGAATCATCAAATCCTTTAATTTCGTTGGTCGGAAGCATTGGCAAAGCTAAACTGCGATTCAGAAACTAACATAAGCACAAAAGCTCAACGTTGATCAGGGAACAATGAAAATAAGATTTATAGGTTATGCTTATTATAATTGTTGAAGGTCGCACGGCTACCATATCTCCTTATTTTTATATTTAGATCATATTACCCCTGCTAGACAGTCAAGAGTAACTTACAATCTTTTCTGTAGACAGATCAGACTTGACCTATTACTCTGATACGTGTTGATTTAGGTTTACATGAATATCAACATTAGCATTTGTAAATTAATACAAAATATGCGTAATAAGATCACAAAAGTATATGCTTTATGACAGAAAAGGATAGTATTTGCAATTAAGAACTACCCCAACCCCCACACACACACCTCCCTCAATTTTCTTATTTAATTTGCTATAGAAGACGATAGGGTCAATGTACTTATAAATAGATTAGTACAATAATTATTTTTAGACTGATCAATGAAAAGCGCCAGACTTTAACAAAAAAAGAGTTAAGAATCATACTTATAAGTATATACTATACATGTTTATATATATATTTGTATGAATAGATAAAGTACATAGTAATTTTGGAAAAAAAAACTATACCAAGGTCACACATCAACGTCACCGGTGAAAAGCGTGTTCAGCTGTTTCATTGACAGAAAAAAATGTCTTGTCAAATAAAAAATAATGATTCATTGTCGTTTTAATACAGTTCTAAATTGTGGTCAGATTTGTTGTTGTTTAAACATTTTTCGCTTTTCATCAAATATCAGACAGAAAACGCCCGAAGCATGTAACTGAGAAGCCAGAGAACAGTACACGAACGAAGAAAATCAGAGGCAAGCAGATAGGGCTAGAAAAGCAAGGAAAGATATTAACATAAAGAAAATGCTTGTAAAAAGTATACATGGATGGACTATTTATGAAGAATTTAAAACGAATTAATGACAAAAATGCTAACGAAATAAGTCCTGTTGAATCTGACATGTGAGTTACTTAAAAAAAAGTAAAAATCTCAAGTTATGTTGTGCAGAGGTTTAGGATTTCCATATTTTATAAAGTTCTACATGTATTTTACGTATGTCATTTATTAGGACAGTCATACGCAATTGCATTGTTATCATACATTCTTCTGGTTATCAGGTCATTGCTGCACTATGCTATAATATACGAGAACTGCATACATAAACATTTGATGGGTTACACTGAACATTTATTTCATTCTTATGGCGACAAGATAGTAATTAAAAAATAATAAACCAACGCCTACAGTTTAAGACAAACACTGTGTACGTGAACTTCCTAATGTTTAAAGCAACGTTAATCATATGCAGTTGTAATCAAAGTTTTATACATAGTGATGACTTCTTATCAATATGAGCCCCTATCCCTTCCACTGTTGACAGTCAATGGACACTGAGAAAGTCACAAGACAAACAACCGTAAAACTTTTGTACATTTTTTGTTAGACTTATAAGTCACAATTTATATTTTGAAATACTAATTTGGCACATAGGTCAGAAAGTAAAAGGACAAATTTACAGTACTAGTTCATGTTTCATATGTAAAATACAGAAACTTTAAAAAATACAATTAACAAATGTATACATCTTATACATTATATAAAGGACTATGCCAATTGAAAAAAAAATATTTAGATATGTAATATACGAATATACGTGTCTAGGAATACGAGGAACGGCACCTCTGTTCTGACTATAACAATACTGCAGGTTATATTTTTTGATAAAAATATTTTTTATGAAAGGAAAACAAATAAATGAAATGTAGTGTTCGTTATCCGAATTATTTCGTTTCAATCAAGATGAGTCCTGTGTGTCTTGCCAAATGCAAATGGAAGCCTTGGAATGTTGTGGTATACTAAATGACTCGTTCTAATCTTATATTTTTCAAAGAAAAAAATAAAACAAATCTTTCCTGTAATGCCATACAAGCATTTCAATATCACTCGCTCAATAGGTGTTAATTGAAACATAATAAATCATTTCCAAACTGTTAGAAATATCCAAATGTTTGCTTTGTTTTCATTTTATAACTGACAGTGTGTACATGAAAATAAGCTATTCTCACCACAACAATCAAAAACAGATTTGTCTTCAACCTTAATATCGGTATTTAAAATTCTTGAAGATGCATTAACAGTGTCCTGGAATGTCGCTATTCTGTCTGTATGTAATTTTCTGTTGCGGATAAAATTCTGCAGTAAGTAACCCGTCATTTGGAATTTTGTTTTATTTGTAGCTTTAATACCCATCTGCTTATTCTAAATGTATGATTATAAGGATAAAAAGGGCTGATGTGTATAATGTAATGTATCGACTCAAGGTGAAATATATATGTAATGTCTGTGTTTACAATGATTTACATGAGCAACACGACGGGTGCCACTTGTGGTGCCGGATTTGTTCACCCTTCCATAGCATACGAGATCACCCCGATTTTTAATTGCTTTATCCTTTAATCTTACGTTTCGATAAACAGTTAACGTGATCTTTTTTGATAATTCAAAGTTTGGTAACTAAGTTGATCGCTTATGACCCATTAAACTTGAAATAATGGATATCACAGACACAGTTTTGTCTGTTTCATTTCTTAATTTACAGACTTAAATAGACATTGAGATCGACGTTTTGATCGAGTTAAACCATTTCAATTGATAATTAATAGTGTGTCTTTTTATCTTGTAATGTTACACTACTGTCTCAGGTTGGGGTGAAGGTTGGCGCCTGTTAAAACGTTTAAAGCCGCTGCATTTTTATGCACCTGTCCTAAGTCAGGAGCATGTTGTTCAGTGGTTGTCGTTTGTTAGTGTGGTTCATATGTGTTTCTCGTTTCTCTTTTTTTATATAGATTATACCGTTGGTTTTTCCTGTTTGAATTGTTTTACACTGAATTGTTTTGGGGCCCTTCATTAATTGCTGTTCCTGTGAGCCAAGGCTGCGTGTTGAGGGCCGTACATTGACATATAATTGAAAACTTTTTATACATTGTGACTTGGATGGAGAGTTGTATCATTGGCACTCATACCACATCTTCTTATCTATATTGAGAGTCTATCAATCACTTAAGTTTACAACAAAAAAGAAACTTTCAATTTGTCCATATTGAACTTTCTTTTATTATGTAGCAAAATGCCAGCCGCAATTTCATACGTTTTATAATATCTCCCGTCTGATATATTATCCACGTTTTCTTTCTTAATTATCTTGAAACAGGATTGGTACTTACAAGAAAACTACTAAGAGGTCTGGAAAGGTTTACTAACGGTGTCATGTTTTGACTGGACGTTATGAAATATATGCGTCACAAGTCATTTTCTCGTATATGACAACATCGAATCGACCTATAACTGGTTTTCTGCTAATTATTTTATTAACAGTATGACGTGTGCCTTTAGTGGAGAATGAACTGCTAACCCTAATAGATGCTCATCTTTAAGATCGAGAGATCTGTTAAAGTACATACAATGTAAGTCTTTTTCCTCTTGCACAAGCATTCCCCACTCCAAACTAAAAGATAAATTGAAAGAAATGGTTCTACTTTGTTTCATAACAAGGATTGGCCAACGTAGAAACAAGTAACTTTTCATAGATAGGGATAAATCATACTTTGTAAAAAAAACTCTGATTCAAACAAAATATTCTCTGAAACTGACATTATCAAGATGCTTGATTTCTTGATTGACAACATATTTGTTATGCGTTTAGAGGACGTGTTTTTCAACAAACAATCGTCATTTCCATGGGAACCAACTGTGCTCCTCTTCTTGCCGAATTGTTCTTTAATTCATATGAAGCTGAGAACAAAAAGAATCCAGCATTATCCTTTAACTTCACGTTCCGCTATATAAATGATGTTCTCTCTCTAAATAAAAGTTTTGTGACTATGTTGAACGCATCTATCCCATCGAACTTGAAATAAAGGACACAACAGGTGCAGTTAAGTCTGTCTCATATCTTGACCTACATCTAGAAATTGACAATGAAGGTCGGTTGAAAACAAAACTTTACTACAAAAGAGATAATTTCAGTTTCCGAAATGTGAACTTCCCATTTCTATGCAGCTACATTCCAGCATCACTTGCATATGATATCTCCCAATCGATACGATATTCCAGAGTTGGCATTTCCTATAATGATTTCCTTGATAGAGGATTGCTACTTACAAGGAAACTATTGAACAAGAGTTCTAAGTGGTGAGGTCGAAATCATCCCTCCGCAAACTTTACGGACACCATCACGAGTTGGTTGTACATAACGTCGTACATCAAGGACATACACATGACTATCATAAATTGTAATAAAGTTTTAAATATTCAGCTTCAGAATAATTAAAGGGGAAACGCCATGACTAGTTGTCTTTTTTTATTCAGACAATAGAAATATGCATAATTGCATATTGGAAAAAAAAACAAAATCATTTAAATAATAAGTCAATCTCAGCATAAATGTCAAAAACACTTCTGACTATTTTTATAGTGTTTAATGTTATAAAATAACTTTCAATTAAGCAATACGAATATGTTCTTAATATGGTAGCAATAGCTTTGTGTGCCACTTTCATCCTACACATGACCGTCAGCTTGGTAAATCTTTTAATGAACTATTCACAACACAATGCGATAGATGCCTATTATCACTGACACAGATGTCTGTTTATTGAATGATATGTCTAACAACCTAAAAAAAAAACACAATATTTATTCCTAAACTGAGCTTTCTATTTGAGGCTCATCCTACATTTCCTTGTATTTATTATGTAAATATACTATTATCGTTGTTTGGATTATTTAAATATTAATCAAACATATATAGAATCATATTTTTTTTAAATCATTGAATTACGCAATAAACTCTTATCCTTCAAATGTGATCGAATATGTCACCTGAATGACTAGTCGTCGTGTTTGTAACAGAAAATAGGACGAATCCATAGAACATATATAAAATAACAACAATGCACTGACAATGTGAGTCAAATGGGACCGGTTCAAACGGCTTTGATAAAAAGGTTTTGATGCTTCAGCTTTTCAGCCGTTTGTTCATAATAACCTTTTTTTTATAAAGTAAACAGCAATATATGGTATTCAAACATCATATAATTATTAGTACATTCACCAATGTCTTCATGCGTGTTTTCTCACTAAAGTACTTCAACTTTACAACATATTGTATAAGTAGGATTTCCATAATTGATGTTTGATCATGTAAATAAGAACACGGTTATGGAAAGTGCAGCCATTCCTAGTCTAACATCGTGTTGTGAAAACAAAATAATAACTTAACGTGTATTTTGGTAAACTTTTATGCAATTCTTTGCTAAGCGATAGCTATTTTTCTTACGTGTACAGATTTTTAACAGTGATTAACATAAACATATGGTTTCGTTAGGTGCAAAATGTCTCTAAGAATTTATGTTGATAGTCATTTTGGGCTATTTTCGGTAAGGTTATGTTTGAGAACTTAGTACTTTTGCTGGTGGATGCGTAAAATCAAAGTGGTGTAACAAATATCAATTGTGCATACATAACGTGTATTTGCATTCCAAGTGCTTTGTGATAGCCATTAAATCAATTTCGAAATACTTTGTTTTACCTTTTATCATAAGCTTGATAATTTCTTAACAGCTATCTTCGCACTTAAACGTTCGACTCTTTGTGGTCTTCTTTTACACTTATATTGTTAAAAAATAAATCCTTTTCGTAATATCCTTCATCTTTATCTTGTGAGTAAGCATAATTATACTGGTATTATGTAATATATTAAATCTTTCTTGGCTTCAAATCTATTTGCAATTTTATATATAAATGTCCTTATTTTTGAAAAAAGAACATTTATTTATCTACATTCTTCTCGTCTCAGATAACCTAAATATATTTCTTATTATGAGTTTTGCACTATCATCGCCGTGTACATGTAATAAATTGTATCTTGTCTTGCTTTTTAGCATGCAAATTCTTGTGTGATTTCGTAATCTTATGAAATAAAACATTTGATGAAGTAGACGTTGATTATTCGTATACGCCAAGGAGAAGGCAATTAACCGACAACAAACAATATGAAACATTTAGCTTAATTCTTTATATTTCAATTTTGTCGTTCAGTAACTGCCATTTCTTCGTGTATTTGCTTTTTTATAAGATGTTTTTTGTTCAGATCTGCATCGATCCTTTTTGAATTGATTTTCACAATTTGTTCTAACACTGTTAAAATGTACACCATGGTCCCCGGCTAGAGGATGGGTGAGCACCCAAAAATACGTTTCACCCCGCCATACTCCTACTGTACCTGTCCCAAGCCATGAATCTGTTGTCCAGTTGTTGTCGTTGGTTGCTGTCTGTCATAGTTGTTTTTGTTATGGCTTTAATATGGCCTTCAATTTTCCCTCGATGCTGAAGGTAGTTCAATGGCATGTAATTGGTTACATCCTTATAATATGATTTGAAATAAAATATCTTTATTTTTATCTTATCTTTATACTGTAGCTAGCACACTTCCTAATGTCTTTATCTACCAAATATAGTAACAAATTGATAGTTCGTGCAACAAGGTTACTGACTTAACGTGTGGCATGAACAAGATAAGTTGTGTAGATACTTATTCCTCCCCTTTAATCTCAATCAAAGGAATATTCAGATGAATTAATTTATTATTTTCAAAAATAAAAATTATGATAGAATTTTAACACATTCAATTGGAAAGTTTCAGATTACTGAAACCAACAAACGCTATATTGTTAATAGATAAGTTTACCTCAAAAAGATACCATCAATTTTCTCATATTGAACATTATCATAATAATGTAGCAACATGCCAGCAGCACTAAACTGCAGTCTATTATATATCTCCCGGCTGAAACAGCATTCCAGTGCTTGTGTATCCTTTGTTGATTCCCTTGATAGATAGTAAGTACTAAAAGGGAATCTACTGAGGGTTCCTACAGTTATTGAAATTGAAGTTTTACGAACCGACGTCATGTTTGCTTGGCCGTTATGAAATATCTGTGCCACAAGTCATTGTTGTACATATAGCCAAAACTCAGTCGCCCTTTCCCTGCTTATGACATCATTGAATTTACCTATTACTGGATTGATCTCTGTTGATTATTTCAATAACAATATGATGTTTGCCTTTATTGTAGTAGGAAATGCTAACCCTTATTATGTATGTCCATCTTTAAGTGTTCTGTGAGTTCACCTTTGTTTTTGTCAACTTTCTATTGGTCATTGTTATTGCACACTTGGTAACTTCTTTAACTAACTTAAATTTGGAATGCATTAAAGTAATCATAGCCACGAAAGGAAATAATGTATAAACCAAATTAGCATATTACATTAAAAAAACATGTCTACATAACTTCTTACATCAAGGACATGCATGGCTTTCATACATTATATTTTATTATAAGTTTTATTTTTTTTCAGCTTAAAAGGGGGAAAATTTATGGACAGTTGTCCTTTATTACATATACAATAAATATATTCATGATTTCAGAATTGGAATAATGCAGTTTTAATTAATTAATTACTCAACAAAAGCTCAGCATTAATGTCAAAAATATTTCTGACTATTTTTACAGTGTTTGACGTCATGAAATAACTTTCGATTCAGCAATGCAAATATGTTCTTTTCAAATATGGTGGCAATACCTTTATTTGCTATTTTCATCTTGTACATGACCGTCTGCTCGGTCCAAACTTTCAGAGAACTATCCTCAATCATTATCATTGAAACAGATGTCTTTTAACAACCGAAAAAACTTTAATATATTTATTATAAAACTGAGCTTTCTATGTGACGGTCACCATACATATTCTTGTGTTTATTATGTATATATATATCTATTATCATGGTTTGGATAATTTAAATATTAATCAAACATGTATAGAATCATAATATTTTAATCATTGAACTAGACATAAATTGTACTCTCATTCTTCAAATGTGATCGAATATGTCAACAGAATGACTAATCGTAGTGTTTGTGACGGAAAATAGGACGAATCCATACAACTTATATAAAACAACGACAATGCACTGATAATGCGAGTTAGGCAGTTTTGAGAAACAGGTGTTGATGCTTCAGCTTTACAGCCGTTTGTTCGTAATAACCTGCATCTTTCATAAAGTAAACAGCAATACATTATTTTCAAACATCATATAATTATTAGTACATTTACTAATGTCTTCATAAGTGTTTACTCACTGGAAAACAACAGATTGTATAAGTACTGATGTTTGATCATGTAAATAACAAAACGGTCATGGAGAGTGCAGCAATTCTTAGTCTTTGGTCGTGATGGGAAAACTAAATTATATTTAATTTTGTATTTACATATCATGGCTTAGCGATAAATATTTTCAACGTGAACAGATTTGTAATAGTGATTAACAAAAAAATATGGTTTTATTAGGTGCAAGAATGCTTTTAAGAATTTATGTCTATATACATTTTGAGCTATTTTCGGTAAGGTTCGTATTGGATGCTAAAGAAAAGTAGAAATCAGTGAGAGAAATAACACCTAACGGCTTTAAAAACAGAATTGAAAATTTCTAAGATCACATGAATGAATTAGAATAAGAAAAAGAAAAAGACTGGTTATTGTTCCAATTAAGGGCCCTTAATGAGCAGCATGACATTTATACACACAAAATAATACACTATGATTTGTTTCGAAAAAAAACCCAATATTTTTATATTTAAATGAAATATTAAATGTTCATATTGTTATAGAGCTACATATATTTCTTCATCTTATGTTTTAATTCACTTTGTTTAAACAATATAAACTATTTATGTGCTAAAATGATCTGGCTACTTTGAAACCATGTGTACATAATTGAGCACATGCAATTATGTTCACTTTTCTTACTGAATACAATGAAACACAAAAACAATCTTTGGGTACTGAATGGCGCATTGACCAGCTCAAACTTTTCTTTTCAAATACAAAATATCTCCCCTGCCTCAAAGTCCAAACTAAAATATATAAAGCCCTTATTAACACAAAAGAAACTGCAGGCATAATTCTGCACGTGTTCTGTAACGAAACGATCTACAAAATTAAAACGACATGTTTAAGTTACTTAAACAATATGAAAACAAAACAACATAAATTATTTTGTAAAAGAAACACTAAACTTCTGACTATAAAACGTGTGCTGGTTTATTCACTACCCAATCCTCGATAACTTATAACTCGTGCAGGTACCTTATATATTGACCGCCAAAACGAATAACAACAATTATTATACTTTATGTCAAAATGCCACATTTTGATAGATCAATACGAGGGAGACAATTTACTCTATCCCATGGCAAATACTCTATTACCCTTAACGGAGACGCTTGCTCAAGTGTGCGCTTTAATAAATAAGGATGATTGTTATGTACAACACGACATAATTTATTATATTCAATTTGGAATCTAATAGACAGTAATAACAGAACATTCAGTGTAATGATTTAAATAACACATATCTGAGAGGGTGATAGAGCATATTTTTACCCCTCGAAAAGACATTGTCAACCTTGGCTTCGCCTCAGTTGACAATGTTTTCTCGGGGTAACAATCTGCTCTATCACCCTCTCAGCTATGTGTTATTTATATATTGTTACACAACCTATTTAAACTCTATAACGCACATAAAAATGCAAGAATGATCAACAAGACAATGTCTACAATTAAGACAATATGATGAAATTGTGAGACGACTCCTTATTGGAGTTACTGTACTTAAATGACGATTTTTTACCTTTTTTTTTTTGCGTTTTTCCTTATATGATAAAAATGATAATAGATGGATAGAAACTTAAACTAGCAAAAATGATCAGCAACACAAGATCTACTAACAAGTCATTTTTTTCCGATATAGTTAGTAGACTGTCACTCTTTATAGAAGTGATTGCCCTTAAATTAGGATTTCTTTTTTATCCTCTTTTGTGTTTTGAGTAAAAACGAAAGAAGATAGAGAAAAACTAAACAGAGTAAATTATCAGTAATACAAGATCAACAAAACAGAGATTTTTGTCATGAATTCTATTCTCGTCTACAATGTTGGAAAGTGTCCTTTGTTGAATATGCATATAAACCAAGGTGAGCGACACATGCTCTTTTGAGCCTCTAGTTATTCTAGGCAGGACCAGAACCATAAAATCATTACAATAATCATCGTTATTACGTATATTAATTTACGTTTCGTCTAACTTCTAGACATTTAATAACATAATTTCCCAAATATTTTAGGACAGACAAATTTTCATTAGTAAATAACCAAACAAACTTTGCCTCATTTGAGAGATCTGAAAAGTTATGACAAATATTGTTTATTTCCTTGAAAAGTATCTCCCTGTCATCATTGTATGTTGGACAACTAGTAATAAAATGTTGTTCATCTTCAACAATATTTTCTTTCAAAGCCTCTGATCTCTTTCTACATATAAAGTTGTATACCTGTCTCTTTCTCTTTTGAGATCATGGGCACAGATTCTGATTTTACATTTATGGCACTTCTCAATCGAAAATTATTAAAGATAGATAAATTTCTTTGAAAAAACAGGTTTTTAGTATCCAATTTCCTTCTTTTTGTATCTGTTCTTTTTGTGTTCCAAAATTTTACAAAACTATTACAAAGTTTTTGCTTAATTGACTTGATAAAAAAATTAAGCTTCACATCTAAATTTTGAATATTCAGCTATTTACAAATATAATATACGGACGAATAACAGCATTCGATATTATTAGTTGACATGTTTTTGTTACACACATAGGTATCATACAGTAAAACATGTTCCATATGTTTTTTCTAAACCAATATTTCACCATTGATAATACAACTGGAAAATATAAAGGGAATATACCAAGTTCTCCTAGCACAGCTAAGTTAGAGGACTTTTTATTTACACCTAAAATATATATGCGGTATGGGTTTACTAATTATTGAAGGCCGTACGGTGACCTATAATTTCTGTGTCATTTGGTCTCTTGTGGAGAGTTGTCTCATTGGCAATCATACCACATCTTCTTATTTTTATATTCATATATCTAGAATTGGATTTATCTAAAACATCATTAATATAAATATGCTGATATAAATATTCATTTTCTTTCTGTCATGCTGCAGAGCTAGTTTTGAATATACCTGTAATTTCAATGCCATATATTGGAATAGGTTTTATTGATAGTCATTTATGTGTAATAGAGTAGAAATACTTGGACTGGAAGATGATAAAGATCTTTGTTATTTGAATACGTATAAAGAGTTTTAGAGATATTTTGTATAATTCTTCCTTTCCTTGCTTAAAAAGTCCACTAGATGTAAATTTTAAGCCTAAATACTTATAATCGTTAACATATTCTATAGTTTCTTTCTCGAAATAGAAATATTCTTATAAATGTTAACCAGGTTTGTTAAATATAATAACTTTGGTTTTTGACAAATTGACCTCTAAACACCATTTAGTGCAAAATTTGGATAAACCATCAAGTCGTTTTTGACGACCGGCCTTGGAACTAGAAAAACAATTACAATATCATCTGCATATATGAGGCAGTCAATTCTGCGGCCATTAATATCAACAGCATCTGTAATTTCCTTAAATGCATCCGATAAATCATTAATAAAGATCTTGAAAAGGTGGGCACTCAAAACATCCCCTTGTTTTACCCCAATTTTAGAATGAAAATTTGGAGTAAGCATATTGTCTATTTTAACACATAATTCACTTTTATTGTACACATCTCTCAGGATTGCATAAAAATTACCACTTTTATTATGTTTTAGTAACTTATATTTTAAACAGAATGAATGACTTTGTCAAATGCTTTTTTAAATTGACAAAGCAGGCAAAAAGTTTCCCACCTTTCATATTAGGTGTACTGTATTATAGTTTTTAATACATACATGTGATCAAATGTCTTACTTTTACCGTAACAACCAATCTGACATGGATTTATGATATCATTTGTTTCTAAATATTTATCAAGCCTTTTGTTTATCATAAAATTAAACCGTTTTTCAATACACATATTAATTGCAATACCTCTATAGTTTTCAGGTTCAGATGGGTCTTCAGCTTTATAGATCGGACAAATATATGCTGATGGTCATTTTTTTTTATATATTCACTGAAGAAAATACAAGATTAAAAAGTTTTTGAAATAACGGAGCCAAAATACTAACACCGCTCTTCAATATTTCATTTGGAAGGCCATCTTAACCGACTGCCTTTCAAAATTTTAACTTACAAATAGTATCTAACACCTCTTTGGGGGTTATCCTAAGATACAGTTCATTGAACGAGTGGTTTGATTCCATGTTAATGAGTATCTTATCAATTTCGTTAATTCTAGATTTATACTAGATACTCTGGTTTTTTATTAAGTTATTTAAAGTAGGTAAACCATACATTTGTATCTACTGTTTTTTCCTGGACCCTCCTCATTATCATTTTTGAGTGACTTGATTAAATTCCAGCATTCTTTTGGATAATCTTCCATTAACCCATCAAGACTGTCAAATGTTTTTATTTAAATTCTCTCTTCTTTAGTTTACGAGCTTTATTGTATTCTCTATAGCATTTATAGTATGTAGATAAGTAGTAAAACATGTGAATAATGCATACAGAACTTTTATTTGCATTCCAAGTGCTTTTTATGAACATTTAATCAACTTCGAAATATTTAGTTTTTATCTTTTTTTTTAAGTTAGTTTTTAATAGAATAGACAAAAATGGTATGATTGGCAATGCAACAAATATCAAGCAAAGAAGGAACAAATATACACATCTACAGATCACTACAAAGCCTTTCATAATGGGCAAATAGCAGTAGATTATATGAAAAGCTATAGTAAATACAAAGCGATTAAAAAGAATTGACCTCATATTTTACCTTAAATACATAAGGTAGTTCTTAACAAATATTTTGATAACTATTAGCTTGTAGTAATGTTCTATTGTATTGTTTATTTGTGTGTTTCTCTGTCCTGTATGTTCTCCCATTTATTTGTATTGTAGTCTTGTCATGTAATGTTGTCATTTTAGTGTTATATTTAACATTGCCATTAAAGCGGGAGGTTTGGCTAGCCACAAAACCAGGTTCAACCCACCATTTTTTCTTGGAATATCCTGTACCAAATCAGGAAAATGGCTATTGTTATCTTATAGTTCGTTTCTGTGTGTGTTGCATTTTAGTGTTTCTGTGTGTCTTTGTTGTCTTTTTATATTTGATGTGTTTCTCTCAGTTTTAGTTTGTAACCCGGATTTGTTTTTTCTTAATCGATTTATGAATTTCGAACAGCGGTATACTACTGTTGTCTTTATTGGGCACTGAATTGCATGCTTTTAGTAAGACTTCAACATAACTATTACAAAATATCTTTCATAAAAAAGTATTTCTTTCTCTACGACCTGCACACTTATCTGAATCTACCTTCTTAAAACGGATGATTTAAGAAAAGTTTGTTATAAATCATGTCCAAAGCACTGACTACTCGAAATCATTCTTAGCCTGCAAGAAGTCAATTTGCCAGATATTTTTGTATTGATAAGTGTATTGATAAGTGGGCTGTCGATACAATAATTAATTCTAATGCGTTACTTAAACACGAAACCTCTTTCTAAATTATTAACATCTATTTTATCAGCAATCAAAGCCGGGCTCCAAAGTTATTGTGAAACTGCCTATTCTAGAGGTGGCGTGAATCAGATGTGGATACTAAAAAAATCCAAAGATCTTTTAGAGTACATACAATCTAAGATGCTCTCATCTTGCAATAGTATTAAACATTTGATTTTTCTACACTTTACACTAGTATTCCCCATTCCAAACTAAAAGACAAATTGAAAGAGTTGGTATTACTTTGTTTCATTAAAAAGAATGTCGAACGTAGATACAAGTATCTTGTCTTGGGGAGGGACAAATCCCACTTTGTAAAGAATCACTCTGATTCAAACAAAAAATTCTCTGAAACTGACATTATCAAGATGCTTGATTTCTTGATTGACAACATATTTGTTACGTTTGGAGGACGTGTTTTTCAACAGACTGTCGGAATTCCAATGGGAACCAATTGTGCCCCTCTTCTTGCCGACTTGTTTTTTTATTATCATGAGGCTAACTTCATACAGGAACTTCTTAGGAAGAAAGATAAGAAGTTAGCAATATCCTTTAACTTTACGTTCCGCTATATAGACGATGTTCTCTCACTAAATAGTACAAAATTTGGTGACTATGTTGAACGAATCTATCCCATCGAACTAGAGATAAAGGATTCTACAGATACAGTTAAGTCTGCCTCATATCTTGACTTACATCTAGAAATTGACAATAAAGGTCGGTTGAAAACAAAACTTTACGACAAAAGAGATGATTTCAGCTTCCCAATTGTGAACTTTTCATTTCAATGTAGCAACATTCCAGCAGCATATATCTCCCAATTGATACGATATTCCCGGGCTTGTATTTCCTATCATGATTTCCTTGATAGAGGATTGCTGCTCACAAGGAAGCTATTAAACCAAGAGTTCCAAATGGTGAATCATCCCTTCGTAAATTTTACGGACGCAATCACGAGTTGGTTGACCGTTATGGAATAACCGTTTCACAGATGATATCGGATATGTTCCTTATGTCGTAACTACAATACCCTTCCCTTTTAACGAATGTGACCTACCGAATTAGACTATTTACCGGATTTGTAATAACATAAGCAACACGACGGGTGCCACATGTGGAGCAGGATCTGCTTACCCTTCCGGAGCACCTGAGATCACCCCCAGTTTTTGGTAGAGTTCGTGTTGCCTAGTCTTTAGTTTTCTATGTTGTGTCATCTGTACTATTATTTGTCTGTTTGTCTTTTTATTTTTGGCCATGGCGTTGTCAGTTTGTTTTCGATCTATGAGTTTGACTGTCCCTCTGGTATCTTTCGTCCCTCTTTTTTAAACAAGTTTAATCATGATATATTTTTTTGTTTATGAATTTGTTAATGAAATACGACAAGGAAATTTACTTTGATTCGTTTTCTTTTTGCTACAGTTAAAACTTGTGCAAATGAAAATTTTCTTTCAAAATACGTCCATCGTATATTTTGTTAATAAATTAACGAAAATACTCAAATTGGGCAATGCTAATTTATTCGAGAGAAAAAAAATAAAACTACGATGTCAATCAATGTTTTAAATCTTAATTACTGTAAAAACATCTCAGTAAATATGACTTATTGAGAATAAAAGTAGTAGAAAGAAGAGCAATGGTCTCTAAAGCAGTGACTATTTAAACAAACTGTAAATCCAAAGACAACATTAGTGTATGCGATAAGTCCAATAATGTTCTCGTGTCAATCATGGTGACTTGTATTGTTTTGTTAATTTTCAATGATAATGAAACGAGTGGAAAAAACATTCATGAAAACTTTTGTATGCTTTCAAGGCATTTTGAAACTTGAAATATGTGAATTCAGTGACAAAACTATGATTGTACTATATTGGTTGTATAAATATGTGAAATAAGCTGCTAACCCAGCAGTGTTATGAGGTCGAATGGTGTGTTTTCGTTTAGAGCTCA
Organism: Mytilus californianus; assembly: GCF_021869535.1. NCBI lineage: Eukaryota > Metazoa > Mollusca > Bivalvia > Mytilida > Mytilidae > Mytilus > Mytilus californianus. The sequence continues at coordinate 6,699,351 of NW_026262581.1, forward strand.
TGCTCATCGGTAATCTATTGTTGCTTCTTATATATAGTCACTTAGTGCATTGACAACTATATAGAAGTTAAATAGTACATTTTTTCTTGCGAACTTAGAATAATCAAAGTATTCTAAACGCGGAATCAATATTTAAATTGCATTTTCCAGATGCATTATTCTGTAAGTTAAAAGGTAAAATACGAGTGGAAAATACTGAAGAGCTGGAAATGTATGATGATCACAGACTTGTCACCCAGATCTGCACATTGCCATCACTACACATCCTTGCAATGACAATGACTTTTCTCACGTGCATTATCTAAACAGCTATCTTAGTACAAATGGATTATCAGTATCAGCATTTTTTTAAGATTAAAGCATATGTATAATTAGTATGCTTTGACTGATACATACGGAGATTTAAGTACTTAATATGTGTATAATGAAATCAAGCTTCCGTACTTCATTATAAAAACGGTACTGTATTTCCAAGCTTATTTTGTATATCACGTCAGAAATAAGTGCATGAGGTTCCCTTTAACGCTGTGCGGGACATATTTTCCATATCAGTTTAATTGCATAAATGTATCTATAAATCTGATAAGGAAAAAGTTCATTCTACATCAGTTATGCAAGAAAAAGGTAAATCTAACAATATGACCCATGTCACTAATGTTATCATCGAAGGTCATATGTAGTTTTAAAAAATGGAATTCCCATGGCCCCTTTATAAAATACTAAGATATGACAAGTAGAAAATCTGTTACACATTGAAAATAAAGTTCCAAAGAGAAAAAATCGAAAACCTTTGTTTCCATGAAACATTGTACGCATCCTATGGGAAATTCCAATAGAAACAAAACGTTTCTTTGAAATTAAAAAGAAAAACAAACCTTAGGAACAAAAAGTTGCATATGACAATATAGATGGATATCATTGGAAGAATTTCATAAAGTACATGTGAAAACTTCCAATAAAAGCTATTAATCATTCAAAAATAAACTCTACAATGTTATCTCATACCAATTAAAGAAACATCTGATGGTTTTTCTTATGATTCTAATTTTCAATGATACGTATACAAGTTACATAACTATGATACATACACTACAACAAACGACCTTTCAAGTGTGATCTTCTTATTATGAAATAAATAGTTTTATGTTATCTTTCAACTCTATCATGTGACTTAGCATACTTGTACTGGTATTATGTCATATTTTAGATCTTTCTTGGCTCAAAATTTGTTTGCACTATAATACATCCATGTAAATTTCCTAACTTTGAAAACAAGTTGCTTTCTTAAAAAACAGAAAAGCAATACGTGAACCCGAGACCGCTAACTGGTCACCTAAAAATTGTTGCTGAATTTTTGTTTTTGATTTGAAATATTTGACTGTGAATAGAATGAGATAATGATGATGTTAAAAACCTTTATGGAAAATATGTAATTGTGTGTAGATTTTTGCACAAGTCAATTGAAAGCAATGTTGGATAGTTGTGAATAGAAAAGTGTATAAATACTGCTACTATTTGAATTTAAATTTTAAGGCTTCACTATTTTATTTATTTATTATATATTAATAACTATTACCAGGTTTATTGTCACAATGCATAACAGTAAGCTGTATTAAAACTACACACACAACAAGTACAGGGACGTCTCAAAGCATGAATTATATAATTGCGTTATCATTATACTTGATATTTAATAAACATTCGCATTATCAAAAACAAATTTAATTTATTTTGTCAAAAGGCAAATAGGTTCTAACATATGAATGATGTTTTTACTGCAACCTAGTCTTTATGTCTTTACTATCTGATCTACAAATAACTTTGATTGTTGAAATATGTAATGTCACGTGGTAGCCTATCCATAGAGGGATCGTCTCAAATACATAGATAACTACCTTCATAAATGATCGAACATTTTCGAGAAGTTACGAGAATCTTGAAATATCCGAATGGCCCATAGAAGCTACCAAAACTTACCAATATATAGGAGTGAACCCCTCAGTTAACCTAAATATATGTCTTACTGTGAGTATTTCACTATCATCGTCGTGCACATGAAGTGCATGCAATCTTGCCTTGCTTTTAATTATGCAAATTCTTGTAGTATTTTGTAATATCTGAAATAAAACATATGAACAATGTAGCCGTTGTGTATTCGTATACGTCGAGGAGAAAGTAGTTTACCAACACCAAACAATAAAAATTATATATCTTAAGTTTTTATACAGTCTTTTCTATCGCGAGTTCTTAATGTATTCTATCCTTTTATTAAATGTCTTTATTCTAATTTGAACCGGGCCTTTTCTAAATTATTTTTACAGTTTTAATATTAAAACAGTGCTGTTACATCCCTGTCCCAGGTTAGGAAATGGCTGAGCACCACAAATATGTTTAACCCCGTCACATTCTTCATGTGCCTGTCCCATGCCATGAATCTGATGTCAAGTGGTTGTGTTTGATTGCCGTCTGTCATAAATGTTTGCGTTATGGAGAGTAAATAAGAGGCATAATCAGTTGAATTGTTTATTGTTTTCAAAAATAAAAATCACGACAGAAACCACAATCATTAGGATAGTATCAGAATATTGAAACCAACAAACACTCTGTGAACATCGTAACTAAATCGATAATGAGCTGATGGACGTTTCAACCCCGATGGCATAAAAAGGCCTCAGCCTCTGACACGACGTCTTGGAATTTTTGGTTTTCTTTACTCTTCAACTTTGTAATTGATTTTTATCTTTAAATTGTTTTCATTAGAGCACCAATGAAGAGTTTTTATGTATTCTAAACGCGCATATGGAATACTAAACCATAATCCTGATATATTTGATAAGCCTTTTCAAACATTGGATAGTTACCAATACTGATAGACGTTTTCTTCCCGATGGCATCACCAACCCAGTAATTAGTATTCTATTTTGCGCAACACGACGGGTGCCACATGTGGAGAGGATTTCTTTACCCTTCCGGAACACCTTTTTGGTGGGGTTCGTGATGCTCAGTCTTTAGTTTTTTATGTTGTGTTTTGGATACTGTTGTTTGTCTTGTGGTCCTTTTTTTCGCCATGGCGTTGTCGGTTTATATTTCGACTTTGTGTTTGAATGTCCCTTTGGTATCTTTCGGATCTCTTTGACAGCAGCATTTTTCTCTAAATTCATTATCATGAATTGTAAGAATAATTTGAAAGACTAAGATTTGTCTACGCTCATGCAAAAATTGCTTTAGCCATGTAAAGCACTTTGTGCTTGGAATTTTGGTTTCCAATGCTATTCAACTTCGAAATTGATTTGGTCTTACTACTCTTTTTATTAGAGTGCTACTGAGTCTTATGCATATTCGCGCACATCTGGAATACTATATCATAAAAATAGTAGTTTTTACTCGAATGCCATTTTAATAAATGACGTCCTCTTCTACGAAAATGTTTAATATAATAATGGTTACATAAAAATAGTTCCGTTTGCATCATGTTTTTCAGATTATTGTATAACTAAAACTAACAAGAGTTACAAAATCATTTTACAATTTTACAAAAAGAGTATATCTAAGATATGAATTTTCCTTAAAAAATCAATAAAAAACAGTGGAACATGGAGGTTGCTATAATCTATACTTCTTCTTTTCACGACCTGTTTTAGAGTATGCAGACATTGTTTGGGATAACTGTTCTCCACGAAGCAAACTTAGAGAGTGTCCAAGTAGAAGCAGGTAGAATTATAACAGGACTCAGAGTGAACTCCTCGAAATCGAAATTGTATGAGGAACTAGGATGGGAACCTTTATATAGGAGTCGAGAAAATCATTAGCGGCGCTCGAATATCAACAGTTAAAAGGCAAAATCAAATACGAAGTTGGACCAAAAATTCTGATAAGTTGTTGGACCAAAAAATCTGATAAGTTGTTGGACCAAAAATTCTGATAAGTTGTGCTTATTATGTAAAGGGGTAAAAGACCTTAGTGTTTCGAAACATTCAAAATTTCATAAATGGAAAATTAACTAAAAATGACCATTTTTATTTTATTTTCATATCAACACAAAAGTGTGGACTACTGAGTTGGTGATACCCTCAGGGATGGAATGGCCACCAGCAGTGGCATCGACCCAGTTATTGTAAAACTCATCAAAAATACCAAGCTTATACTTTGTTACGCCAGACGGGTAAACTAGACTATTAACTTTGAAATTCTTAAATTGACAAGACTTGCTTTTCATAATAAAAGCAACCTCCTGCATTACCTTTTAATACTTTGTTTGTCCAAAACAAAGGTTTATTCAATTCCTTAATCTGTTGTTCCAAATTAACCTTCAAGTATCGAGTCACAATCATTCGGGAATACTGTCTTATACTTATTTTTTATGAAAATATTCAAATGTGTTTGTTTCACTTTTTGTTGAATTAAAACAAATGGCATGGCTAACTTTTGAAGAGGAATTGGTCATCAATCTTCAGCGGTTAATTGCAATGATAAATTACATAAATTTTGATGATTATAAAAAATAAATTTTGAATTCAAAATACTCTTACTTGGCCCTAGTTTTTGGTGGGGTTCGTGTTGCTCGGTCTTTGGTCTTCTATTTTGTGTTTTGTGTTCTGTTGTTTGTCTGTTTGTCCTTTTCTTTTTTTAGCCATGGCGTTGTCAATAAAAGACCTAAGTGTTTCGAAACCTTCAAAACTTCATATAAAGTATAAGCTTGGTATTATATATCATATAGAAGTCTAAATTGAAAACAATGTTCAAACCTATGATTGCGTTGGATAACAACCGCATTTTTTATACGTGTGCATGCAAAACAAATTTCTTGGAAGAGGGGTCTAAATACAGCACAAACAACATTTTCCAAAAGACCAAAAAAGTGAAAAAGTATATTTTAACAAAACGCATTTGACTAGCAGGTCGAACAACGGATGTTCTTAAACCCTGCTGACTGCCATTGGCGATTGCCAAATAAACGGATCACCAGATGTAACAAAATGGATCTTAACTATTAATTTAATACAAAACAGAAAACAATAAACTTGCGGAAAAGATTGTATACCGCAAACAAAAGGTGCAAAAATTAGTACACCATATCCGGATAATGTCTCTTCAGTGGTGTTAGGAATCAAAATGGTATTTGGAAGGCCATATAATTTACCTCAATTTAGGATAGACTCTTGAATTTTGAAGAGTCGAAATAGGATGAACGGATCATATAAACCCAAAGGCAAATATAATTCAAGCCCAAACGAAAAAATATATACAAGTCTAAATTGAAAACAACGCTCAAACCTATGATTGCGTTGGATAAAAACCTCATTTTTTATACGTGTGCATGCAAAACAAATTTCTTGGTAGAGGGGTCTATATATATATATATATATATATATATATATATATATATATAAATATGAAGATGTGGTATGATTGCCAATGAGACAACTCTCCACAAGAGACCAAATGACACAGAAATTAATAACTATAGGTCACCGTACGGCCTTCAACAATGAGCAAAACCCATACCGCACAGTCAGTTTATTTTCGACTTATGAGTGTGAATGTCCCTTTGGTATCCGTCGCCTCTCTGTTGATGCTATTTCTAGCGGACAGTCTATCATCATTATTATTGAATAAGCTCATTTTCAAGACCAATTTTTAATGTACCCAAGTTCCCTTCTGGTTTATGGTCGGTCTTTAGTTTTCTGTGCAGTGTTGTGTGGTTTGTTAGTCGTTTTTCTTTTTGTGATGGCATTTTCCATCATTTTTCGACTTATGATTTTTTGGCTGCTCCCTTCAACTTGTTTAACTCCACCACATGTTTTTGTTCTTGTGAAAGAAACCTTATCAATGAGTGTTAAGGTTTACTAATGTCTTTTGAAAGATTTAATGTATTTTAACGAAAAATACAAGGTCCGTGACCCCCAGTTGTTATATTGAAACTTGAAAGTACATTGACCCATGCATAAGTCTTTTAAAGAAGTCTAAGAAAAATCTATCGTCGAACATTTAGACACCCCAGCTTCCTTAATAAAGGACAAGATGCTAGATGTTAATATCATTAAAAAATGCATGTTTTTGTTGGGTTGTTGTCACATTGACACATTCCCCGTTTCCATTCTCAATTTCATTCTTCAATATGTTGTTTAGTCGCTGTCTCATTATTGTTTTTTCCTTTAAATACAAATAAGTTTTATTCATATGGAAGCATTATACTACTCGCACCAAGATATATTACAGGTTCGTTAACGTATTATATTTCTTTTCATTTAACTAAAAAAAACTAAGGAAAAGTTAATCAATCATGAATTATTTTCACAAACATTTTAAACAACACCACATTCTATATGTGCCATTGGTTGTCGTCGGTTTTTATCTGCAATGCTTGATTTTCGTGATCACTTACTGATCTAGTGCATTTTATAGCTTACTGTACGGTATGCGTTTTACTCATTGTTACATGAGGTTCGTTGACCTGTAAATGTAGTTGTTTAGATAATTGTTCTCTGGTTCTCTGGTTCTCTGGTCTTTGATGGATATTTGTCTTATTGGAAATAATACTATCTTATAATTTTTATATTGGCTGATCCTATTAGTCCCTTTCGGCATTTTTGTTCTGCCCATTTTTGCTTTCAAATCTTATCATTTTCATCTGATGATCTTAAAGATTATCATAAAAAAAGTCATTGGAATGCAGCAAATTCTGTATGACTGACTATCATCCATAGTTTGAAAATTTACGTTGTTTTATGACCTTTGTTATTAACGAGAAAAAAGATAATCTTCATATGAAGCATGTACGTTTTTAGGTCAGCAGATTTTAACTTTTAAATATCCAGGACACAAAACAACTTAACTCAGGCAGTTTTACCAGAATCCGGAAATATCAAGGGCATTTACCAATTATAAATATCCTGATTAAACCATAGATTATTAAAACCCTTATGAAATAAACCTTGAGCTTACATGTAAATGTACTTACTGTACTTTACTCCCAGGAATTTATGGGATTTGGTGTTTATTGTAGATGTTTAGTTGTCTCTGATAAATCTACTTACACCTCTTCGACGGCCGCGAGGTGTTTGGAGCTTGGAATATGCACCGCTGTCCTGGTGATGCTATATAATGACGGAAGACAAAATCGACCGCATATGTAATTAACCGTGTATCTAAAATTAAATGTGTTCAAACTACCATTCATCTTTAAAGTTGTTTTTTTTCTCTTTCTTTTAAAGTTGATTAATTTGCACACAAAAAAAGCGAAGGTTGCAATTCCAATAAGTAAGGACGACTAAGTCCCCGAAGATATCATCCATACAGTCTCCAGTGGCTTAGTTATTGGTTTTCTTTTAAAGATAAGTTTTAAATGCACACAAACAAGGTTGCAACTCCTTGTATGACGACCGTTAGATCGTTTTGGTTTCCTGCTTAAAACATTTAAATCTAGTGCTCCAAAAGGTTTTTATGTTTCTAACATATAAGTCTGGAGCACAGCAGTCGTCAGTGTAACGCATGATTGTTGTTCAAGAACCATTAGTCGTAAGTTCTGTATTTAGTATCGTTTGTCATAGCAATCACTGGAACCAGCTGCCGGAAGATTATCAGACTATACTCCAGCCAGCCAGTTTTTATCACTGGCATGATTTTTAATCGCTTTATTCCAATAAACTAATAACTGAACTTCAATCAAATACTAGTATTCAATTCCAGTTGGTAAATTCATCACGTGACGGATAGATTAAAAGACAACCTCTCCAAAATGAAATGTGACAAGTGACAAAGCATTTATTGAAGTCATTACGTAAAACGAATTCAAAGACAAAAACCCGTAACAAGAAACACATCTAGACTACGGATCACTACGAGCTCCCCTGGCTTTAGACAAGCACTACAAGAAGATGGCGGAGTTAAACAAGTTTGATAGCCCTTAATCCTCTACCTCAGATGAAATAAACATTAAAACACACAGAAATATTTCATTTCTGATAGTTCTGGCTATGTGTAGTACACAAGCAAACTATAAGATGCTTAATTATACCCCCCTTTTTTCACAAAAAAAAAAAAAAAAAAAAACCAGTTTTGAACTTTTGATGTAAAATCCATCTAAATGGTTATGATTGTGTGGACAAATCAGACTCAAGCTAGGACAATGACTTGTGCATCCAAAAAAAAAAGTTAAAAAAATTGTCTTCAGTTTACAAAACCTTAACCTTGACGAAAAGGTATGAAAAAACATGTCGCATTTCGTATTAGATGGCATTACACGTAGATCACAACAAAAGTAATTTTGTACGGAGATGACTTACTCATACCGATTACACAGGAACAAAGCAAACATACGTGATCCTTAGCATAGCAATTTTGTTTGCACTTCGTTATGATCAACAATATGTTTATGTGTACTGTTGTTTACTACGTTATGATCAAAATTTCAATTACCTAAACATTTTATTTTCAAAACAGCTGAGCATGCAGTACATGTATGATATAATTATAGACAAGCTAATGAATATGCATAAGAATTGATCAGACAAGAGGCAACATAAAGGAGTGGGTCAAAATGTATCCTTAATAACTTTAACTTTGTATTTAATCAAATCTGAAAGTTTCTGTGAAACCCATAATAATTGACATAAGTGATTGCAATTGGTCGTTGTGAAGCTATGTTTTGAGGTAGACGCGATAAACTTTGATCAAAAATCGCTGTTAAAAAGTCGTATATGTAAAATCGAAAACATGTTGATATGTATCTTGGTTAATAAAAAGATTATACTTTATTCAGAATATCTTTCAGACATCCAGGTATATTAACGCCACAAAATTCAAGTGTAGACAATTAAAATTAATCATCAAACAGTCCATTACCCATTATTTTTAATGTGACTTTCAGTTTAAAAAATCACGTGTTCTCTTTCAATGTTTACAAACACAAGGAAATCCCCACGCGGTATTTCTGTGTCAAGGCTGACATTGTTTATGTATTAATTTTGCTGCGGGTTGAACGGTGAAAGTCGGCAGGGGCATCACTATATATACTTGTGCAATAAAATTTCTAATTAATACTATTATATATACTGACCAAAGCAAAGTTGAAATAGAATTTGTAATTCAGGACATTTCTTTACAGCTACACATAAGGTAAATATGTCTGGTTAGCTACACAATCACTGGCGGATCCATGGGATCCAAGGTGGATCGGCCCCTTATTCTTCCAACTCTAATTCTGCGGTGGGTTCCCTTTTTGAAAATGTTGACCCGCCAGTTTCGTTTTCGCAGTCTGTTTTATTCTTTTATTTTTCAATAAAATAAGTTGTGGTTATGAAAGCCAACGAGACAACTATTAACGACGAGGACGCAAACAACATTAGACTTCCAATTCCTTCGATACAGATTTGTTGGGGAGGGAGGTATATTTATTAGTGACTGTCCGCTTCAGATATAATATTAATTCAAACGAGAAACATCTAGAATACTTATACTGTATAGTCATATTTTTTTTTGTTACAGAAAGGCGTTATGGAGAAAAGGGAAATGAGAGATTTTTTGGGAAACACCCAACACTATAATCCCGAATCAAATAATTTTAGTGCAGCAGAAACTGCGAAGGCTAAATTCAGATACAAAGGTGCACATCATATGGGTTCCAATCCAGACGCAGGATTGAGGCTTCGCGAGGGAAGCCCAAAACTGAACATATTTTCTCAGTTTAGGCGAACAAGGTCCGAAAGTTGTGGAAGTGAAGGAGAACCGACATCACCAGTTGGATCAGCATCATGTGCATTGCCACCAATTCATGCTATTTTATAAACCAATGCTCAAAACAAAAATTGCTTAAACTTCTAGTCGCAATGGCATTTGTTATGTTTGAGAAAGGATAACATTCTTGCGAGCTTAGATTTGTAAATAGTAGAGATTTCGGTTATGTTTCACTTATTTGATAAAAAAGTGTTCGAATGTGTATGGTGTTGAAAATGAATGCTTCCGATCAAATCAATTTATGAATATTAAAATGTGATATGTTTACTTGTATGTTCATATTTGTTTTTGTTTTGTTTATACATGTTATTCCAAATAAATTTTCTACAAATTCAGTTATTTTTAAATAAATCGATTTTTAACCAAGCTGTCGGCCAAACATGAGTAATGAAACGTTTTGTTTACAAACAACTGAAGTAGGTTAGTGTTCTTTTATGTGAAATGAGTTAAGTATTGATATACCCTTAAAGAGACATGTTCATAACCAAACAATGAACCCTTACAGCCTTTTGTTGACTTGGGTGGAAGAAATGGACCTGGTGGGCCTTGACTTGTTAATTTTCTGCACCAACAATATTTTATATCATTTTCAATTTATAAAAATTTTCTATTATTGGGAGAGGCGATTATTTTTTGAACTATTTAGAGACCACGTTTTTTCACTTGGTATTTGTCCATTGCAAACAATATTAGTATTTGAACTGTAGACATGATTTTACATGCAATTGGCCGTTGTAGGTCAGGGTTGTCTACTATTCATTATAGATGATAACTTTATGGTGTCATCCGCCAATGAGACAATACTATATTTGGTTATCATATGCGCGCTTTATTCAAAACTATTGTTCAATATTTGTGTCTTTATGTATAGCTAGACAATTATGAACATAGCATTATTTTGAATGGTGATAATGGGACCATTAACCAAAAATCTGTCTCAATGGACGGTGTTTTAGAGCTATGTTACCAATGAATGGACAGTAGCTGTTTCTAGTTCGAAGAGACTAAATGGTTTCAAATGATGGACGTCTACTTATTACATTTAACAAACTTTTCAACGTAAAAACTTTAGGATGTAAGCGGACCATACTTCAACTTAATTTAAACTAGATCTATTATAAAGCACGCAAGATTCAGATTTTTATGATTTCATTTTAGAAAAAGTTTACTCGAATATATATTTTAAAAATTACACACGAAATTTATGAAATATATTTTTTTGGGGTTAACAGAAAAGCTTGCTCTTATATCTAAATTAGGGAGATGTACTATGCATATTTTGGGCAATGTTAAAATATGCTCTCATGTAAAAAAAGTAACAAAAAAATAAAGGATGGTTTATCATTTGATGCATATATTTGTAATAGTTACGCTTAAAGAATGTTACATATTTTCTTCAAGTACACGCCTGGTAAACCATCAAATCTCAACTTAATAATGGTTAAGCGAGAAAAAAGAAAGTTCGTGTGCAATAAAATTTATTCTTAGATCGCTGAAGAATGATATAACTTTCAAAAGGGGTTTATATAACATCAAGATTGTTTTCGCATTTTTTATATAAGAATAAGAAGATATGGTATGATTGCTAATGAGACAACTCTTCACAAGAGACCAAATGACACAGAAATTAACAACTATAGGTCACCGTAGGCCTTTAACAATAAGTAAAACCCATCCCACATAGTAATCTATAAAAGGCCCCGAAATGACAAAATGTAAAAAAAATTCAAACGAGATATAGCCAATTTTCTGTTTGACAGTCCTTATATCACATCCGTACCGGCATTAGGTCCAGAAATTATTGGAGCGTGTTTTTTAACATCTTTTATACGCTCAAACTTTTCAATTCAATTTTATGTAAAAATAATGTTAAATGCATGTGGTTTTTATTTGACATCTAAAAAGATAAATGTCAATGGTTTCAGAAAAGATGTCACTCGAATGGATTGAAATTTTACTTTGGAAAAATTTTGTAGACATTTGTCACCCCCCTTTTTGCAATATTTTGTATCAATTGAATGCAAATTGTTTCCATGGTAAAGCATAAAAGAGATTATATTTTACCATGTTACCTATCGTAAATCGAATCTATGGAAGATACTGATTCCATACGTATGCACAAACATGACACAACAGCGAGCCTTTGTTAGGAAGCAAGGCATGACTTTGCATCTACAGCTCTGAAAATTCAGATCTACAGCGCTGGACTTAGCATCTACTGCGCTAAATTTTATACGTACAGCGCTTGACTTCAAATCTTCAGCGCTAGACTTTCTATCTCCTTAGCTAGACTTTAAAAACACAACTCTTTAGTATCTATATATACCAACATGACTCCATATAAAACTAATGTCAAAACCAGAAACAAGTTAAAATGACAACCACTATACAGAAAAATCATGAAATTTTAACGGTTGTATCCGATTGATACGTAGCTAGTTTAAAATTGTATTTGACAGTTACTGTAGATCTCAACATTGTTCCAGAATATCACAACCGATACCAGACAATCTCAACCTGACATACTTTATAACATATTAAGCTTGATATAATTATATTCGTTAGAAATAGAAAAAAAACCTGTTATTATAGGTTTATATTGACGAAGAAGAATACTTATATACTGATATATACGTTACGTATTGATTAACAAGTTGAAATGTGCGCTTATTGCTCATAAGCATTCAGTAAACATGAAGTTGATGAACAATGAATTTGAAAAAATGTTATCACACAGTATAGCAAGATCACATTATGTCAATTTTGTCATAAATTTTATTCCAAATTTCAGAAGGATTTATTTGTAGTACCTGATGACGAAAATTTCATACATAGCCATTATGCATAAGAGCATACAAGTATTCAGTAAACAGGAAGTGGATGAGTAATGAATATGAAAATACAGGACACCTACCATGCTCGCATAAAGAGTGATTCCAAATTTCAGAAAGCCTTGATTTGAAGTTTCTGAGAAAGACGCGACGAAAATTTCATACATGTCCATTATGTGTAAGAATGTATATTTTAAGTATTAGGAAAACAGGAAGTGCATGGATGAGCGATGAATCTGAAAATGCATCCCACAGTATGAGAATGATCACATGAACATTGATTTTAAACTTAAGGAAGCTCTGTAAATCACGGGAAAATTGCGACAAAAATATATAATGTGACAGACGGATACACGGACAGACGAAAACAAGTATACCCCCTCCTTTCGGACTAGGGGTTTAAAAACTTTAAAAAAAAAATGAACTAAGACCATCCAAAGATAGGCAAGATCTGTGCAAGATCAAAATAAGTGCTCACCCACTAACTTTTAAAAGATAGAGACATATTTAAAGAAAAACTATATAAATTGATAGATCACAAAGGTTATGTACAAATGCACGTTGTATAAAGTTGAATGAAGCTAAAAAACATTCTATTTTAAAATTTACCCTCTATAATCATACGAGAACAGATGTCTATGAAAAGATTTGATAATTTGAAAAAAAAAAATCCTGTGTAAACAGAAGTGTTAAGTTCGATTGACTTTTTATCCCAGAAAACCTAGATTTACTGATATTTATTGGAATTTGTATAAATACATTTTTGAAATATATCAATATATATATATATATAGGTCAGTAATGTATATACAACAATGTTTGTCTGTAAGGATATATAATTTATATTTATTCATGCTTTTTACACATACAAATAACGACAGTCGCTCTGGTTTGGCTGTGGCTTCAGATATATATAAAAATAAAATCATGAACAAATGTTAAATATTTCGGATAACTAAAAAGCTACATATACCCTTAAAAAGTCTCAACACTAAAGAATAAACAGTACTTTGTTGTTTGCCTTGCAAGTACTCCCTAGTTGAAGGCCGTACGGTGACCTATAGCTGTTAATTTCTGTGTCATTTGGTCTCTTGTGGAGAGTTGTCTCATTGGCAATCATACCACATCTTCTTTTTTATATCTACAAGTCCCTTCATGTATTGATTATATACATACATGCATACAATAACATATTGATACATGAATACTGAAACCCGAGTCGTGACCATTTGTAGCCGACTTCCAATATGTGCATACCATATCTGAGAAATAAAGTGACGTCGTTTTTAATCTAATCTCGATATTCCAGAGACCCATTAGTGCAGACTGTCATTATGCTTCATAAGCATGTCATGTAGTAGTTGTTACATAGTAATAAAAATATAGCTGAAAACCGAACAAAAATATCAGAAAATTAGTTATGAAACCCCAGGGGCATGGTTAAAATTTTAACATGCTTATAACGTCTTTACACCAAATCCGTTGGAGTTGTACTAATTGATATTTTAGTCTTTGAAAATATGGTTTATTATTGCCTTTAAACAAGCTTTCAGTAACTGCGTATTCCGATATTTTGTACTTTTGTATTGTGTCTTTTATAGTTATTGGTACTAATATCCTTCATCAGTAAGATGTCAAATGGTTCTTATCTTGACATGTGGTAGTCACACTGTAATAGCAATCTTGATCGCCAAGTTATACAAATTATCACGAATCAATACGCTGGTAAACTTTTTCAATATTGATGTTTGGGAGGAGGAATAAATTCTTTAAAACTGTAAGAGTCCTGTACTGAAGCCTGAGTTATTGGAATCAAGTGATGGTAGGGACTCATTCTATGTTTTTTCATTAATGCCCTCTGGGAAAACTGTCCTTAACTTCCTTATCCAAAAACTTTCCCGAGAAAGTCTGTCGGCCCTTGACCAATCCTCGTTGTGGTCTATGATAGTGATGGTAAGGTTTTTGAGATCAGCTTAAGCGTGACTTAATGCATTGTACATGTACCAACGCAACGTGCTGCCCATTAGTAGTGTGTATGCCCCCTTTGAAGACAACATAAAGGTGAATGATATTATAACTTCAACAACTTTTAACTAAATCAGGAATACTTGTCATATTGTATGTTCTATTTGATAAATTGTATATTTTGAATTCGAAAGCATAACTTATTCGGAGAGTATACAAATGCATCATTATACTTTACGACTCAGAAGGGGAGTGAATGCCCGATCCAACTCTCCACTGTCACTACATATACCCTTAAAAAGTCTCAACACCAAAGAATAAACAGTACTTTGTTGTTTGCCCTGCAAGTACTCCTTAGTTGAAGGCCGTACGGTGACCTATAGCTGTTAATTTCTGTGGCATTTGGTCTCTTGTGGAGAGTTGTCTCATTGGCAATCATACCACATCTTCTTTTTTATATCTACAAGTCCCTTCATGTATTGATTATATACATACATGCATACAATAACATATTGATACATGAATACTGAAGCCCGAGTCGTGACCATTTGTAGCCGACTTCCAATATGTGCATACCATATCTGAGAAATAAAGTGACGTCGTTTTTAATCTAATCTCGATATTCCAGACACCTATTAGTGCAGACTGCCATTATGCTTCATAAGCATATCATGTAGTAGTTGTTACATAGTAATAAAAATATAGTTGAAAACCAAACAAAAATATCAGAAAATGAGTTATGAAAGTCCAGGGCATGGTTAAAATTTTAACATGCTTATAACGTCTTTACACCAAATCCCTTTGGAGTTGTACTAATTGATATTTTAGTTTTTGAAAATATGGTTTATTATTGCCTTTAAACAAGCTTTCAGTAACTGCGTATTCCGATATTTTGTACTTTTGTATGGTGTCTTTTATAGTTATTGGTACTGGTATCTGACGAGTCGAGACCTTTCCATTTAATTTGTAGTTTGTTGTAATATTGTGCTGCTACCAATGTCCCCAGTTAGGCATATTTATGTTTAATCCCATTACATTCTGTATGTGCCTATGTTAAGACAGAGAGTTGATCTAACTTGTTGCTGTCTTGTCATTATTGTTTTTTGGTTTACTGTTGTAGTTCTATAATCAGGTCGTTGTGTTTTTCATTTAGATCAACATTTTGCCATCGCGGGAATATTGTAGCTCATTGTTTAAGGCCGTATGGTGACTTGTAATTGTTCACATCGTCCTTTGCTGCAGGCCAGACCATAGGTGATCATTAGTAAATAATTACCATAATGTACCATTCCTTCGGTTTACACTATTAAGGATTGGAGAGTAATTAACTAAAGGTTATGTAATCGTATCTATTCATTAATTATCTGTTCCTCGTTTTCAGTCTGTTGCAATTGTCCAGTATCGAGGCCGGTTTCCATTTATGTGATTTTTTTGTAGGTTGCGGTCTCATTAAAGTTTACCCTCCCAATCTTTTTTTCTTCAGATTTACTGTTTGCGAAAAGGAAGCGATTGTTCAAGGTGACTGAATACATAAGAGTATTTAGATCTTGTCTCGATTTGCTTCCAATTAATCAAATCTAGTGTGTAGCCTAGACCTCCTTAACATCTCAAATGTGTTTGTAGGACAAGTTTACACCTTTTTCATATCTTCTCTCCGAATGCCTAACATTTACTGCAATCGGAAAGACGGCAACGTTCAATTGTTATTCCTAAATACACCTCGTTCATATCACCGACTTCCAAATGATATGGATTTAAAAATAGATAAAAAAAAAACAAAAAAAAACAAAAAAAACCAATGCAAAGCAATGAAAAGGTCAGTTAAAAATTTACAAATACCTTCCATGTGACTTGTTGGATACAAGGACACTGACCTACTTATTTTGTAAACTGTAAACAACACACGCTATCTGCAAAGCTAGTAGTTTGCAGCTTAAATATAACTCATTAAACTTTGAAACTTTATAGAAAAATTTATTTTCGACAAAAAATATTGTATACACAAAATATCATTATGAGACTATTCACACCAAACTTTCATTATCACCACGAAAGCGATTTGATCGCAAACAATCAGTCATAACTTTTCATTCATTCATGGAAAATCAAAACAATGCGAGATCACTACAATGTACACATATGCCCTCGAGAGGTAGCACTAAAGTCTTTTGTAAACGGCCAATCCGACTAGAATTAGTTCTTGGACGAAACTTTTTATTTGAAATCAAATTCATGCCTAAGCTCCTTCATTTTTAGACTGTTTGCTATTGATTGTCCTTGTGTCCCAAATTGAGCCTGAGAGTTGGCTTGAATTGCAGCGTGGAGTGGTGGGGTAGTTATTGGCGATCCAATTGGTGATGCAGGTTCCCCTTCACTTCCACAACTTTCTGATCTTGTGCGTCTAAACTGTTGAGTAAATATTTGCATTTTTGGACTTCCTTGGTGTGTCCTGACCCCGGCCGCCTCGGGATTCGATCCCATATAATGTGCACCTTTAAATTTGAATTTTGCTTTAGCAGCATCATCTGGGTTGATTTGGTTCATAGCCGGATTAAAATGGGTGGTTGTTCCCAAAAAATCCCTCATTTCTTTTTTCTCCATGATCAACGCACTGAAATGAAACATGTGAACAATGTTATTTGACAAGAAAAATTTGCATTTTCACATCCAAAAAAAATTGGAGTATTATTATATTTGAATAGTTGCATATACTCCAAAGACCCTTGACCATTCAAAATTGTCAAAATGCTTCAAGATACTCGTTAGTCCAAATAATTTATGACGTCTAGAAAGGAGATTTTAATTTTTCCGGTGACGCCTACGGCGTTGTCTTGGGAAGGCGTCAACGCAAAAAAATATAGCTTTCAAGACGTCATAATTATTGGACTCATAGGCCCCCCCCCCTTTCGTGGGAAAAATTTGGTTGATTATATAGGGAATCACTGAAGCATGACTGGAGTGGGCCCCCTTAGGTCAGTCAGCCCCCCCCCCCCCCCCCCCCCTTTATGAAAAGTTAAGGAATCCGCCACTGGGACTATTAGATGCACATATGCATTTATTGAAAACAATTTTTATTTACAGGATTATCGAAATCATTAAGTATATGTAGATGACACAGGAGGATAAAGGGGGTCAAGGGGCCCGGGTCCTCCTTATGGAGCTACATATATTATTAATGCATTCTTTTTTAAAAGTCCCACTCCTAATGTTGTTTCGCTAGGGGCACCTCCTTTTCCAAATCCTGTATCCGCACCTGTTTGATAGTTTGAATAATAGACAAAAATTTTATGGTGGCACAATTAATGTGCAATACTAAGATTGATGATAAAAACTTAATATTCTAATATAAAATTGTCAATGTTGATTTATTTAGCATAAATAAAAATATTATGAATTTAATAAGAAATGCGGTTTCTTACCTTTGCTAATTTCTCTCCAAACACAATTGCCCTATTCTATGTTT
Source organism: Mytilus californianus (assembly GCF_021869535.1). Lineage (NCBI taxonomy): Eukaryota > Metazoa > Mollusca > Bivalvia > Mytilida > Mytilidae > Mytilus > Mytilus californianus. The sequence continues at coordinate 6,717,345 of NW_026262581.1, forward strand.
ATTTGAAATATGCTTGCACGAGCTAATTGCTCGTATTTATATACCAATGCCCCTGCCGTCTTCCTTCGTAGAACCCGTAGCGGCCTACACATAAACAAAGCCAGCCTTGACTGATATTATCGCCACGTGGTGACTAACTTGTGTTTGTAAACATTTAAGAAAACCACGTGACACTTTCCCTATGAGGCCTTCGCAGAGGGTAATGAATCTTTCTGCTGGTCTGTACAATTGAAGCGTGCTATCTGCATGTGTATTTTGTTTATATATGATGGCGTTAGATTAAATTTCAAAACTAGCTCACAGTTAAAATAAGTGTTAAAGAATTAAAACGATGACAGTATGTATGATGTAAATCATGATAACAATCAGCATACTGCATATTAACAGTATAACTTTAAAGTTAGTTGTGTGGTATTATCGCTGAGGTATTATCATATTGAGAATAATCTTGAGATCCCTAAATATAACCTCTTTGGAAAAAAAATACGCAAACAAATTCTATATTAATATAAATGTATCTGAAATAGTCGAAGCTCCTTTTATGTACCTTCCTATTATCAAATCATACATATTCATAAAGCAGTCTATTTTAATCATACATTCGACGAGTGTTCAGTACTTTTTTTGTTACAGACAATCAATAATAGTAAAGTTGTTTTGTAAATAAAGCTGAATTTGGATGTTTACAAGTATCTGCTAGTAAAAAACAGACAAATGAAAACAGTAAATACATGACGAATCTAGTATGGATTGGTCGTAAATATCAGTACCTTGACATTAAAAGTAATACAAATTACTAATTAAGTTGGCGGTATGGTCAAACCCGCCTTTACAAACATTATAAATCTTACAAATTGCAATCGGGTCGGGCACGTTTGTATGGAATTGGAACATAAATCTAATCATTTTTTTACTTTACCGATCAGGGAGGGCATCCACGTTAATTTTGTTATGAGGATATTGCATTGATTTAACAGTTGATATATTTTGCCATTTTAATTGAAACTGACTGTCTGATATGACATTAAGTACAATGCATTTTTTTTTTTAAATAGATTAAATCATGACTGTAACTACCATTATTATCATTATTATCATTACCAATACTAGCATTACCACTATACCACTAAAATTAATACCCCATGTATGTATACATTTAATTTGAAACGGAAGAATCCTGTTGTCGCTCACTGACCAAACGGACGATTTGATTCAATATATAACGTTATTATTCCAGTTAGATATATATAATGTTGTTACCCGCGTGAACCGGCAACCCGCATGAGGAAGAGGTACCTGGTAAGAGGGTCTACTGAAGTTTGATTTTAAACAACCATTTTATCTAATAACATTCTTCAACTATGTTCCTAAATGTCAGTCATTTTATATAAGAGTAATCTACATGACAAGACGGTGTATGCGGTACAACAGGAAATTTTTCAGAGAACGGAACAGTCTGGCAGTCCAGATGCGGATCCCAGATTTTAAAAGAAAGGGGGGGGGGGGGGGGGGGGGGGGGGGATGGGGCAAACTAGACAAAGTTTGCAGTGAAACAGGTAAATAGTCTGAATTTACCAAAAATGTAGCTTCATAAGGGGGCGGGCACCCTGGTCACCAATCATTTCACATCTCCTTATTACGATATCATTAGTTTAAGAAATATATCCTGAACTAGCACTTCCCGCTTACGTCATTATGGACCAAAGAATCGAAGTTGGTTTTTACTAGTATTAATAGATCAAAATGCATGTAGTCCTAAGGCACTACATAGAGAGTATGGATAGAAGTTTGCTTAAATCCATCCAGTGATTTGAGCGGCAGTAGATACCAATTTGTATGTATATATAAGTCTTTAGTTTGACAAGGCTGGATATCGAACCCCAGGCCTCTCTTCTTTGCGAGGTTAGCAGTGGTTCATACAGAACACTGTACACAACATTCTTGATATCTTCTATTATTGCGATCCTTTTGGCATTTGCAAGGTAGAAGGTACGGTTTGAGTTTGATTTTACCCTAAAATCAAATTGATAACGTATTTTAAAATTCTCTCCAATGCAGAATCAAATTTCTATTCATATGTTATGTGCTAAATACCATCACTAAATCGGTGAACTTACACAAAATAGTTGATTCGCATTTAAGTTTAGAAATAATATGATCATAATATATATAATCTTCGCCAGAAAAATATTTTCGCACAGGATTTGTACTTTGTGTTTATCTATTCACTATGGAAAAAATATTGAAGAAGCCTTTTGGCGCATTTGATGCTAGCACAACTGGCAATCATCAAAACCTTTTGGAATTAATGTTCAGTTAAACTATAAGATGTAAAAACATGTGATCAGCCAACTAGAGAATTGTTTACTAGTATTAGGAGCCATATTGGTAATATTCTTTATTTAAACATCTCAGTTTTAAACTTAAGAAGTAGCTGTAAGTAAAAAAAGTAAACAGACATTGGACGCGTATGTTATTTATAAGTATTATACACCGAGCTGCTGCCTGACAATTGAATCAACATTTATTTCCTTGCCAATAAAACAACTAAGATATGATTAAAAATGACATAATCAAAACAAGATAAAAAACGTAAAAGTACATAAAATCACGCTATTGATTAAGGTTAAGCATTGGAAGCACACTCAATATAGTCCTTGACACTAGAATTGATTCTTCCCTGTAAATAACAAATACGATAGGAAATGATCGAGACAATAGGGTATAAGTACGAACTATAGTTCATCTTTGTTCTATTCAAAGTCAGGTCTGGAAGGTCGGGGGTAGGAGGGTGTTGTGGTAGTGGCAGTGAGGGCCTCTTACTATGTAATTAGTGGTAGGAATGAGCCGCTGATTACTATTTCAAGCTTCATGGTATATGATAAGATCGAGAAATTAAGATGACATATATGAAAATGTTGCAGATTGAATCATAAGTACTTAGTACTTTAAACTTATCAGATGTCGTTTTTTCCTCTCTCAGATGCTATTCATACCTCGATCAGTGGTAAATGCATCAGCTATTTGTCAAATCTAATTATCTCTTCGTAACGTATGAAATAGGGTTATCATGATGTAAAAACATATATATATATATATTTACAGTTTGGTTTATTATATTTTATATGTATACCCTTTCCTTTTAATAAAGACAAAAGGTTGACCTCTTGATGTTTTTTTTTGCTATATCTCATAGTTTTTTCATTGACTTTAACCCAACATTTCCTGATTCAGAACAGTCATTTGCTGCCCACTACAAGTTTTTTTTTATACATATTGTATATATGAAATGCATTTTCATATTCACGTTAATATGATCAGTATTGGCCTACTTACTTCATAAAACCCGAGATGGCTCGCAGTGTAACCACTAGCGTCAAATTCGGTAGGAGAAATCATAAAAACGTTGATTGATGATTTTCAACAAAGTCTGAAGTAGTTTCACTTTTTCTGAAGTAACATTAAAATTGTCATAAAGTTTTAAACGTGATATACATTTTTTGAACCAGACCGATGCGATAGCTGAGTCCAATTTTTACTATTCAAAGGTAACAGTCAAACGGATGACATGTTACCTAATTTGTTACTCTGACTCTGACCGATAGAGCCGCAGAATCATTGAGTTACCTTATTTTATGTACATGTTACAGTGTAGTATCATGTGTAACTATTCTCTGAAAATTCAATAAATTATTTCGATTGCGCCAAATTCATAAGTTATCTTTCTAAAGTTGTTTTCAAGTGTTTGTTTTTTCGTCACTTTATATTCCAATGCCACTCTATCGGTCAATGTCCTCTCGAGGGTCGAAATATATCGACTGGATTAGTCAGGTAAAAAATAAGGAGATGTGACCAGAGTCCAAACGACATAGATACCTACTAGTCTATACTTTATCACCGTACCTAGCCGTCAACTTTCTTTGGGTCTTCCAATTTGTTACGCATCGGACTGGACAGTTTTTCATACACACTGTATTGGCATACATTAAGATATCGACCTTGACAAAAGTACATGTGTTGATAAAGTGTGTCAATATTAGATTGTAGATCAGATCGTTCACTTTAGTAGTTCAGATCTTCCACATAAAACGCGTCACTACTTATCTTAAACAAATAACAATATTTACAATAAATAGCGTTTTATATAGATAAAAAAATAAAGAAAAGTCTACATTAGAGCAAGACAAGGGACAAGTCACCTGTCAAAAGAGACGTTTGAACAATTTATTATTGATTCATTGTTGTTTACCTAATGTCCAGTGGCAGACATTTTATTCAAATTCTGGACGTTAAATGTATTCATGGTAAAATAAAATAATATGATTGTTATCATAAAAAGAAGGACTGGATATTGTGCTCCGCCATCTCCATATATGAAAAAAACGGTCGAGGCACACTGCTAGCTCTATACAACAAAAACAAGTTCTTGGAGAAAATAAAAGGGTCATATGCATTATTAACAAGACATTAATTCACAAATTATAAATTGAAAAAACAAAAATCTATCAATACCATCATGGTGCATAACTATATATAATATCCAATAAAATATACAGTTAATTAAACTGGGTAGGGTTCAGTATCCATAAAACCGTGTTCTCCTGTTTTTATACTGAATTATAGGAATCACCAGATCACATGACTAGTGAGATTGACGCATGGTATTGACTCATGTCATCAAACCGTCTTCTGTTTTTATACTGAATTATAGGCATCACCAGATCACATGACTAGTGAGATTGACGCGTGGTTTTGACACATGTCATCAAACTGTCTTCTGTTTTTAAACTGAATTATAGACATCACCAGATCACATGACTAGTTAGATAGACGCATGGTATTGACACATGTATTTCATTGATCAAGACCGTATATCTACCTCTTTTTTTCCGGATTTATTGTCATGTTGTTTTCGGGCTATTATCATTACTCGGCGTCAACTATCAAGACATTTTTTTCAACTTCCCACCTATTTTGATGGTACGAGACTATAGCCCTGAGGATTCTTCGAGGTTCTGAAAATTTAAAAAGAAACAAATAAGATTACCCAAACGAAGAATTTTACTTGATTAAAAATGCATGCATGATCTCAGTTACGCAAGATTATACACGTCAAAACACACTTGTTTTTAATAATATCGAATGGGAATCGTCATATATATATAAAAAAAAAAGAAGACGTGGTATGATTGCCAATGAGACAACTCTCTACCAGGGACCTTATGACATAAAAATTAGAAACTATAGGTCACCGTACGGCCTTCAACAATGAGCAAATCCCATACCTCATAGCTGGCTATAAAAAGCCCCGAAATAATATGTTTGGCTCATTCCGTTAAATGTAAACGACAAGACTTCTGGGACATTTTTTAGTGACTTCATTCAAATGAGAACATATTCACAACGTATTATTTGACCCCAAAATAGATCATTAATTTAATATATTCCGAACTATGTAGAAGTTTACTAAAAACAAATAGGTTACACTTCTACTTTGATGAAGATGTATTATGTGATGTAAATGAGCTAATACGCCATAAGGTAAATGTTCATACGACAAATTTGTAGTCAAATATCGCTATCTTATATGTAATAAACGAATTCATGGATTTAATTTTTTATATTTTTAAGTAAATTGACGTGTTTATCAGACTGAATTTAAACGTCTTTAATGATCATTTCTGCACATTAATCAAAAGTCAACATTGAGTGCTCACAAACATGTTTAACCCCGCTACAATATGTATGTGCCTGTGCCAAGTCAAGAGCCTGTTATTCAGTGGTTGTCGTTGGTTCATGTCTATCATATTTGTTTTTTCGGAAATTGTTTTGTTATGAATTAGGCCGCTGGTTTTCTCGTTTGAATTGTATAATATTTTTCATGTCGGGGACTTTTATACTCGACTATACGCTATGAGGTTTTCTAATTATTGATTTCCGTCCTGTTGCCTATAATTGCTAACCTCCACTTCATTTGAACTCTGGTGGATAGTGGTCTCATTGGCAATCATACCACATCTCAGCTTCAGCATAGTAAAGTCAAATATCCTTCTTGTGTTTCTGGTAATGAACATTTACTTAGCATTCCAGAGTATTAATATACATTAATGAACGTATATACTAACCTTGCATTTCCACATAAGTTACTTTTACAGAGTTGCAGACACCTCATACTTTCAAAAATAAAATAAACGTTTTTATCAGCATATTATCTCTATATAAATTATTTCTCTAAAAAGAATATATTAGTATTTATCATTCTACACTGTCTTGAAATGTCGTAAATAGAACCAAAATATTAAGAAATAGGTTATGTATTCAAACTTTAGACCTTATAATTTTTGTTTCTGCAGCAAGGGCTACAAACCTGATATATACTTTCTAATTCAGTTTAAAAAGTTTTTTCTTCTGATGGTTGAACAATTTTAAAGACTTACTGGCTTCTCACTAGTACTGCCGATTTCAATTAAATTTTATGATGAGACTTCATGATACCTTGTTGGGTTGATTTTTCTGATTCTATGAGCAGTAAAATTCAACCAACAGATGTGGCTACCTTAGCTAGCCTCTAGTAGTATCGAGAATATTTTGACCCTGCTTCCATATTATGTGAAGCCTCTTATTTCATTGCTCAAGTTAGTTGGTAACAGCACTGTCCAGAATTTTCATTGTGTTTATTTTGTACGACATATAGTCTGGATAGGCAAAAAGAAGAGTGCTCATGAAGAACTGATTTTACCCATACCCATTTTGTGCCTGTACCAAGTCAGACTATTTGAACCATGCATTGTTCGTTGTTGTTTTGTCCTTGTTTGTACGTCTATTTTCTCAGAGGAGTTGTTGGTGGTTGTTGTATCATGTTGTACTGTCCAAAATTTTTGGTAATCACTTTTATTCTTTTGATGTATTATAACATCTACTGAACATCCTTTGCTGAATCATTATAAGATGAGAATTAACTAATCAGATATAGTGTTGAGAGACAAAAAGAGATATGCAGACATCAATGAAAACACTGTCTAAATGTTAATTTGTTTAAAAAAAAAATTAAAATCATACAAAAAAACTAAAGGAAGGCGTTAAGCACATACACAAAAGTTGACTAATTTTAATCCTTACAACTTGTCCTTTTTCAAAAGCGCATAAACACTGAAAGTGTGAAAATCTCTGAATTTTCGTAATTTGAAAGGAGTTAACCAATTTTTTCAAAACACATTCTCAAAATCTACCCACAAATTACAGATTAAATGCATAACAAATTTCCATATTTTGGACAAAACGTAAAGAAAATAATCCCATTACTAGATTTTATCGAGCGTAATTTTCCTCACGGTTCCCTATTATTGTACGACAGTGATTATTGAGTTATGTCCCTTGGTTCATTTTTTTTTTTTCATAAAAATTCTATAAAATACTTTTCAAATATATGTCCAGTAACAAAGATAAAATTTATTTTAAGGCAAATGGACTTCAAACAACATTCAATGTTTCACTGACCAGTAATCCCGATATGATAGCAATAAGCCTTGACAAAGTACTTTACAGTATTTTATCTAAATGATAATTATAATATACGTAGTTTGATCTTAGTAATAAGGTAATTGAACTTCGCTTAAAACTAAAAGGACACACATTAAATTTAACATATTTTTCATGTTTATTTTAACATATAGCCAAGATTGGTAGTTAATTAATTAATCATTACACTGTTGGTAACTTTTTTAGGTGTTTACTAAAAACAATGCAGTTAAAACATTATTAATTTGTTGTGTGAAAATGGAATGAATTTAAAGAAACACAGCTGTTACTACAATCTAAAAAAGTCACGGGAATAGGTAAGAAATCGAAAAACAATAAAAAAAAATGTGTTTATATTTAATGTAGGCTATATTGATACCTTACAAAAAAATCGTTCAACAAAAATGTAAACTTACATTTCCACATTAAGTACATATTTAAAAAGTTCAACTGTAAAACAGATTGACATATTTTTTTTTAAAGATGAATCACAGGACTAGTTTCCAGGACTCACTGTGTTGTTTGAAAATCCTCATACAATATGGAATATTATTTAGTACCTTGGTATAAAAATTAGGAGTTTTGGTTCATGTGTACGATTTTCAATCAGACAACTATCCACCAGAGAGCAAGGATGTAAACAGTAAACAACTACTGGTTACCATACGGTCTTAAACAATGAGCATTACCAATACCGTATAGTAAGCCTAAAAGGACCCAGGGATAACAATCTGATCAAAATTCACATCTGTCTTAACTCGCGTGCTCGTATATATACGAGGATAACGAAATCAGAGATCTATATTGTAATTAGATAGCCGGGATAACAGAATGTGAGAATGTGAGAAAATGCAAAAGAACAAACTATCGGTCTGATTTATGCTAATAAACATTCAACAAAATTCAACAGACGCCAAACATCATCACCAACTGGACTAGTACTACAGGCTCCTGGCTTGCGGCACTGTTAACAGCTTTGTGAGCTTTGAGGCAGCATGTACCAAAGGGACAATTAAAAATCCTAGGTAAAAGAGACCCCAACAATACAATAACAAAAAAAAGAAAACCTACAAAATGACAAACAACATTATACAAAACACTATAAAAAGAAGACTAAAGACGAAGCAAGACGAACCCCTCACCAAAATCCACGGGTGATCTCAGGTGCTCCAGAAGGACAAGTAGATCATGGTGCACATGTAGCACCGTCCTGTTGTCAACTGAAGTCTGTAGTCATGTTGCTATTTTCTGTAATACTGATAGGTTTTGCTAATCACTGTATCTTTCTATGCATTGAAATGTTCAGATGTAAAGGTAAAAACGCTAAAATTAGTCATAAACAGTCATTTCAGGATAATAACTCATATAAGTAATCAGTTGAATTAGGTTTAACTATATTGGTATTTTGTAGATCTTGTATTACTCATAATGTTTTCTAGTCATACGCTTTTCTATTTGTAACAGTTTTTGAGAAAATAGGAAAAACACAAAAACTGGAAAAACATAGTCATTTAAAAGCAATAACTTCTATGAATATTGGCAAAGTTAAAAGTAAGTAGATCTTGACATTGTGAACATTTTTGCTCCTAGCAGATATTCTCTTTCTGTTATAATATTCAAGATATTACATGTAGATAATTACTTGCATTTTACCATTATTGTTCTATGTTAGCTATGGCGGTAATGCTGTTTAATTGGCAGGAACAAATGTTATGCTATATATACTAACTTTATCGATTATTCCTTCACAGTTTAGTTCAAATAGTTCCAGTGGATTTAGATGAGAAGTTTTTATTTTATTAAAAGTACACGACGACGGAGGACAACGGCGGGCGTGGCCCTTAGCGCCAACTGAGCTCGAAAGATCTGATAAATGAAGCCCTTTCCAACTTATTTGTACAATTTGTTCTAATGTTGTGTTATTGTTGCATCATTGTACCAAGTTGGGAGAGGTTAAGCTTAATGTACGGTATGAGATTTGCTCATGTTGAAGATGATCTGTAAATGGTGTAATTGTTCACATACTATAAATTTACAAATCCAGTTAACTAAATTTGCAATTAATATGATGCTTGAAAAAGACTCAGTTATATAAACATTTCCATAAAAACATGTCTTTCTGATGTTGATATCTATATTTTATCGCTGGGTAATGAACTTTTAAATCACGTACAGTTAGCGACGCGACAGATTGTGACTATAAATGAAATGGATCGATCAACTGACAATAAATAACCTAGTTACATAAGATTATGCATAGTGCATGTAACGCTAAAAATAGTTATCACAGCTGGTTTCTGTTTATGCTTTGAATTGTATTGGAATATTGAGTTTCAGTCAGATGTTATGGTGCACTTTTTATGAGATTTCGTTACCTTGTAAATATTTATCAAAAGTTTATTTTTGAATTTGCTGTCGTCTTTGTACACTTATGTACATGTACATACATATATTTCGGCATGTTTTTAAAATGTATTTGTATGACTAAATTGGCCAGGCTTTTCCGTCCTAATATTTGTCGTGTCTTTAGGGCTTTATATTTATGATTATGAAAATTTTCGAAATTTTCAATTACCAAATAACACCATACAACCATCTGTTATAAAATGTACTGGAACCATACCTAGTTTTATGATGGTTTCTTCTTCAGAATGTTTGTTACATTGTGAAATACAATATAGTTTTTTGTTTGTCTATGTCCAATAAGAAGATCAAGTTTCTACTTAGACACACTGTGATTTACAGTACCATCTGTCTTATTTAGAAAACGAAGTGTTGTCAAAAACCTATAATGATAAAAAGCTCACCACCGAAAAAAAAGCCGTCTTTCTCTCAAGTGACATTTAATTAAACTGAATCCCTCTATTAATAAATCCATGTAGTTATAGTAAAATTCCTCTGACTTTGAATTACCAAAGAACAGTTACTGTATCTTGTAATGAGTTCATAATCCCATTCTTGTGCCATTGGGCATGTATTTGAAGAAGTTAAAACACCATTCATTTATCATAGCATGCAAAGGAGAAGGTATGATAAGGCCAATGTTTCAGCCCTGGAATTTCAAAATCAAAGTACCATAAATCTTTAATTACATCATTCAGATGTTTATAAGACATACATACAGTCTACCGGACATCAGTATTTAATTTTTTGAATGTTGTCTAACATATTGGCATACGTTCTTACATTTAGTGCGAAACAGGAAAAATTACAAAAATTGTCTCATTTTGAGATCTTGTTATTAATTTCTACGTATGAGCAAGAGCTTTATCCAAACATTATATTGCTAAACAACATCGTTTTTGTGTTTAAATTACATTAGATAAACTGCTTGATAATGGAATTAAGTATTGACATTTCACTTGGAAACTCAACATATATCCCCCTCCCCACCTCCATCCCCAACACTTACCAAGGATGAATTCTTTAATAATAGATCTGTTCTATGTCCCTATGGATTTCAACCAAAGATGATCTCCCTTCACTGGAAATTATATATGTGTCCTTACGAACTACAAACAACCTTAAGTGCTCCACGAAACCTCTTTCTTAATTATTAACATCAATTTTATCAGCAATCAAAGACGGGCTTCAATATTGTTGTGAATCTACTTACTTTAGGGGCGGCGTGAATCATATGTGGATACAAAATCCAAAGATCTGTTGGAGTACATACAATCTAAATTTCTTTTTTTTCATGGTTACCAACTATTCTCTTCTTGCCGAATTGTTAATTATATGAACCTGTCTTCATACAGGAGCTTCTTAGAAAGAATAAAAAGAAGCTACCATTGTCCCTTAAATGGAAGTTCCGCTATAGAGACGATGTCCTCTCACTAAATAATTCAAAGTTTGGTGACAATGTTGAAAGCATCTATCCTATTGAACTTGACATAAAGGATACAACAGATACAATTAAGTTTGCCTCATATCTTGCCTTACATCTGGAAAATGACAATGAGGGTCGATTGGGAACAATAAATTACGACTGAACAGATCGTGCCACATGTTAAGCAGAATCTGCTTACACTCCCGAATCACCTGAGTTCACACCAAGTTTTGGGGGTTCGTGTTACCCAGTCTTTAGTTTTCTATGTTGTGTTTTGTATACTGTTGTTTGTCTTTTGATCGTTTTTCGTTGTTTGCCATGGCATTGTCAGTTCGTTTTCTTCAAATGAGTTTGAATATCCCTTTTACATCTTTCGCCTCTCTTTTAATGTGTGTTAAATATTCTTTTGGGTAATTAAAAATTAAAATTAAAAGCTTTTGGTAATATTCAATATGACAAAAAAGTATGTCCATTTTTGTTCAAATACGTAAACTTGTTTATGACGCCACAGTGACATTACAAGTGCCTTTCTGCAATAAAGTTTTCAGATTAAAGCAACTGATTCATTAAAATAAACATGATTTTGAAAAGCTTAAATAAGTTTACTTTTTTGTAATTACAGGGGCCAAATAATGACTATTATCGTGTCTCCTCCTTTGTCATAGATCTGCGACACATCAAATGAAAGCAGATTTACACGTCATAATTTTAAACTTTCGAAGTAGTCGTATACAAATATCACTATAATCTTCATCCTAAACGGCACAAAGACAAGTCAGAACCATCAAGCAGAATAGTGAGTTATTACTTACTAAGGATACCCCTCTTTAAGTATTCGGTAAACAGGAAGTTGAAAAGAATTGATTCTGAAAATGCATTTCATCTTGAAGCATGTTTACATGAAGCCTAATGACAAATTTCAGGAAGCTCTGATTTGCTAGCTATAAAACCAGGTTTAATCCATCATTTTTTACAAAAAGAAATTCCGGTACCAAGTCAGGAATATGACAGTTGTTTTCGATTCGTTCGATGTGTTTGAGCTTTTGATTTTGCCATTTGATAAAGGACCATTCCGTTTTGAATTTTCCTTGGAATCGGCATTTTTGTTATTTTACTTTTTTTGTAGTTACCTAGAAAAAAAATTGCAACTAAAATGGCATGCATGGTCATTATGTGTTAGAATAAGTATTCGGTATACAGGAAGATAATAAGCAATGAATCTGAAACCGCATCAACCCCGTATAGCATGTTAACATGAAGCCTGATTACAAATTTTTGGAAGTTATCATTTGTAGTTTCCTAGAAAAATGTAACGAAAATTTCCTTCATGGCCATTATGCAACGGTTAGAATATGTAAGTATTCGGTAAACAGGAATGTTGATGTGCCATCAATCTGAAACCGCGTTACAAGGTATAGCGTGCTCACACGAAGCCTCATAACAAATTTCAGAAAGCTATTATTTGTAGTTTCCTGGACGAATGCGATGATAGTTCATACATGGCCAATATTTTCACAGGAAGTTGATAAGCAATGCATCTGAAACCGCGTCACACAGTATACATGTAGTATGCTGACATAAAGCCAGATAACAAATTTCAGAAAGGTGTTATTTGTAGTTCCTTGGACCAATGCGACATACAAATGAAGTGTTATGAATCAACATTTTAGTTTAAGATTTTGTTAGTCAATAAGATGCAAGATTGGTAGGTACTAAAGTATCATATAGAATTATTTAATATTCAACTCTCGAAAGGTCCACCAGTGTCGATTTTGAGCAGATGATCTTCCTATTCAAGTTCTATCTTTCATCGCATATTGTTAACTTTCTTTTGATTCCTTCTTTTCTCTTTTTTTTATCACGATTAAGATCATGAAACGAAAAGACATCACCAATGGTTATCATCGACGATAGTCATATACAGTGTTTTCATAATGAATATAAATTCAAGATTAAACAGAGCAAATTAAACTACATAAAAATGGAAAAAAGACTTATTCATGTGCAATAATTCACACGATCTGGTATAATATATACGACCAAAGTATACAGGCAAGTAGTTTCGTCCAAATCTTAAATTGCGACATGCCGACATGCCAATCTGCTGACCAAATCAAACGCAACTCTGTCGACTTGCTTACAATTTAGTATTACTTTTACATTTTAATAAATTTATGAATAAAAAAGACGATTTACTCAAATGAAAATGTCACTCCGCAATTATGGAACTAAATACCCGTACGCTTTAGTTGAACTTATTTCTACTGTATTTGTTTGACTCAAATTATCAAAATTGGAAAATTGAGGTAACCTATGTAATTTTTAAAATAAGAGACTCTAATCACATGTAATACACCTCAAATATATTTCATCATTTTATACACTACTATATATAATCAATCCTCATAGGTTGCTGTTGAAAACATTCTTTAAACAATGTTACAAATGTTTTGTTTTTGTAAAATTTAGCACCGACCCACACTATAAACAAAAATGATAACTACTGATAGAATTTTGGTTTCGGTAAGGAACTTTTCACGTTTTCAATACAAGATAAATACTCAAAATTTACCTAGACATATCAAATATGTAGTTTCGAACCATCTTGTAGCAGTTTTAAATTGATAGTAGCACGTTTTTGACCTTTGTTTAGAGTCTTTATTTAAAAAGAAAACTTGACATTTATTTCAAACTCTTTAAATACTATTGATGAGTCCCGGAATGCAGTTATTTTCACGATACCGGTATGACATTTTTTCCTATTTTTGTTTCTCGTTACCGCTTTGATTAGGTGAGAGTCAAAAACTCGCCGATCTTTTTTTTAAATAGGAAAAGCAAGGAACTAAATATCAGTGATAGTCTATGATGTGGACTAAAAGTTACGTTTAGTTCAATTGCCTTTGATTTTCATTTTATGGTAGTTTTAATAAACAGTACATAACCATGACATGTACGATACATGACAGCTTGCATGTTTTCGACTGGTTATTGTCCGTATTTAAAGTTGTTTAACTTCTCCTGTAGACATAAAGAACACACAGATAAGATAAAAAACCTAAATTTGAAAAAAATATACCACGGCAATCGCTCAATTTGTAAAACATGTTATCTTTAATGTTGAATCCAAATAATTCGGTCATTTGTTTAAGAAAATCAGAAAAAATAAAAAGAAAACAAAAATACAAAAGGAGAGATAACTTCAAGATTTTTCATAACATATGGGCTTCTCAAAATATTAAAAAACAAATCTTTCAACCTTTGGCGAAAAAAAAAGTGTGATAGAGGGAGACAACAATAATATGCCCGAACTTCCATTGGACAAAGTATTGATAATAATCATTGATAATAATCTTAAAATATGTCTTTGTGTTCGCATTTATCACATTAAACAACACTCTTGTGACATACAATGTAGATAGTAGAAAATAATAATGCTGAATGATAGATCGCATGGACAGAAATACATTCAGAAAGCAGGAACATTTATGTTGACTCATGCTTTTGGTCTTTTTATTCTATGGAGAAGATAAATGAAATACAATTAGGAAAGTTATCAACGAGGTATTGAAATAGGAAGTTCCAAGAAAACCTTTATTCAAGAAGACAATATGTATTGCTTAAGCCTTAAAAAATCCAAGATGCAAATACTGAAGGGAAAATAAGTTGTATTAACAAACAAATCACTCATAGAAAAGGGAGGAATAGAAAAAAATAAACACATAAGTGTGCAGTCAAAAATAAAAAACCAAAACCCCGCTCAAACTATATCATCAACAGTTACATAAAGTCCTTGGAACGCAAGAACAATAGGTCATTTTAAAATATGTTAAAGATAAGCTCAATGATAGGAAAAGCAAAATACAGCTTTACACCACGATAATCAATTTAAAGCAGAAATTCTGAATATATCATTTCGATCAGTTTTTATGATAGAAAAACCTGATGAGCAGTTGAAAAAACCTTAACGAAACATGTTATCCTTCTATTATAAACTTAGAAATAATAGGCGTGAAACATTACTTCATGACTTAATATGAGCAATGCTAGTAGACCTGGTAATATACTAAAGTCTATCTTTAAAGCATACTAAACTCAACGAGCACCAGCAACGAATCACATTTTCAACTGACGTATTAAAACCGTTATACTACCTGACGATTGGAGAAATGTCATTATGATACCAATAATTCAAAAGATGGAAAACAAGAAGATAAAATGATAGACCAGTATCTCTTAAAATGAATGCAGTTGATGAGGCAATGAATCATATTATACATTTTAAAAATTATTTAAAATACCGAACATAACATGATAAATTTACAAAAAACAACATGGATTCAGAAGATGATATTCCTGCAATATGTAACTGATAACAACCATGCATGACATCATCCGCGTGAACGACTACGACTAAAAATGCAAATCGATCTAGTCTCACTCAACTTTTGTTAGGCATTTGATACCGAAAAAAGGTACATTCATAGACCGATATCCTCCTTTTGAATGGAGTGTCATCAATGCGTCATCGTAGAAGGGGTTCAGATGGAAAACGTTCACCAATAAAAATCTACATCTGCGCAGATTTCAACCTTGCATTTATCCATAGAAAACTAAAGCACAGCGATATATATATTATCAAACTGCATAGTATACCTCGTAAGTCATATGAGTGCAAGACTACGTAAGTACCATGTACAAATCACCATGGTCATCGGAATGAGAAAAAAACACCTTATTAATTTCGTGCGCCCGAAGAGCTTTTTTGGATTTGCCTTCATTGGGATCACCCGAACTAAAATTTAACGCCAGAGGTGTATAAATACGTAGCGACAATAAAAAACGGTCTGAAGATCACATTGGCCTTAGGGAATTTCAACCTTTGTTTTATATTAATTTCTTAATTTATGAACGGGTAATTTTAGAAAAATATGCTATAAGTCATATATAAAGGCAACAGTAGTATACGTCTGTTCGAAAACTCATAAATCGATAGAGATAAAAACAAATCCGGGTTACAAACTAAAACTGAGGGAAACGCATCAAATATAAGAGGAGAACAACGACACAACAAAAACACAACATTAAAATGTAACACTCACAGAAACGAACTATAATATAACAATGGCCATTTTCCTGACTTGGTACAGGACATTTTAAGAAAAAAATGGTGGGTTGAACCTGGTTTTGTGGCATGCCAAACCTCCCGCTTTTATGGCAACGTCAAACACAACACAAAAACGACAACATCACATGACAGGACTACAATACAAATAAATGGGAGAACATATAGGACAAAGAAACACACGAATAATAGCTAACAAAAGGTACTAGGCTTAAAATTCAATACGCCAGACGTGCGTCTCGTCCACACAAGAGCAACCAGTGACGCTCAGATGAAAAAAGTTTGAAAGCCAAATCAAGTATAAAGCTGAAGAGCACCGAGGACCAAAACTTCCAAAAAGTTGCGCCTAACACGGCCAGGGTTTTGATATCAGTTTTAAAGCACCGACTTATGCCCTGATGATACCATCTAGGACTAATGGTCCACCAGCAATGCTAGTAAATGAAAACAACAATGGATTTACTTTCATTCAAGAATGTAGAAAGATATTATAAACCAGTTTGAAGCAATGTAACTTTGAAAATCATGATCCGTAATGAACAATTACAATCGATGATAAGAATCATTGAAATGATTGAAGACTCGCCCAATTGAAAACAGATGTGCAAGACTAATAGTCGCGCGTCCAAGTTACCGTAGCGCATACACATTCCATTGTGTTTGCTAGTAGAGTAAGATGTTAAGGAGTGCTACATGTATACATATAGAAATATTGATACCTCAGTAGACATCGATCTAGTTCTATTGTTGATTCATATATATACCTTGACATAATATTTTATGTTCAATGTTGTCAATGTGGTCTAGCGGCAATATTTTTCTATACTTAATATTGATACAGTATAAAGTGTTAAAATCAAATCAAAACTTTATATGCTTTAATAATAATGTTATAAATCCAAATTTTAGTTTTAGATTTTGTTAGTTAAGCAGATGCAAAATGTTATTCCAAAATTGGTAAGTACTAATACTTTATATATATGTATTTATTGGTAAACACCCAAATCAAGCACCAATGTCGAATTCCAACGAATGATCTTCCTATCAAGCTTCTAACTTGCATCACATATGTTAATTGTCTGTTGATTATTTTTTTTGTTTTTGTATAATGGGTCATACAACGAAGAAAAATCACCTATAGGTTATCGACAATAGTCGTATACAGTGTGTTCATAATGAATATACAGTAAACGAAAGATTAAGCACACCGAATTTAACTACATTAAATGAATAACGATATATATATATGTGCATTTTTTTTAATTTGTCTTTAAAGTTTGAAATAAGTTAATCGACTCGTTTGTAAATTTTGAGCCAAACGACTACAAAAGATTTGTTCAATTGCAACTATTGGTTATAAAGGAAAAGGAAAAGGATAATAAAAAGGTATAGTTAAATAATTTAATTTTGGATGTAACGCGTCTTCCGATTGGCTGACGTTGTTTTGTTTATCAGCTCATAGACATAATTTTGTCATGTGACCTTGACGTCATCAACGTTTTTCATGTTTTACTCCGGTTTAAAATGGAATTAAGAATTAAATTATAAGAAATGACTGTAATATTTTTTCTGTCTATTCGAAATAACATAAAAAATGTGGTGCACACTTTAAAATAACCCGCGACGCGGGTTATTCAGTGTGCACCACATTTTTGATGTTATTTCTTCATAGACAGAAAAAATATTACAGTCATTCTTTAACTATCAGCTTGCAGAGACCTTTTGTATTTTGATTTTGTCGCCTGGAATACAGGTTGTTAGATAAAATATTCAGCAGATAGAAAATTAGTCAGGCCGGATGACACTGTATTACTAGTAAGTTAATTGTAAGGTAGACAATTAAGCATGTACAATGGTATATACTTTGGTAGTCGAGCATATAAGCAATAGGATATACAAAATGATTATCATACATTGTTGAGTAGGCTGCCGATTGCAGTTATGTTCATAATCTTTTCTGTATTTTATAGCTTGCATTATAAATGCCACAATCGCAACATGGCGACCTGCGAATCTGCCAACCAATTCAACTACCGACATGCCAACTCGGTTACAATATAACCCAAAATATACATTTTGATCAAATGATGAATAATAAAGAAATGAAAATACCACTCCGCAATAATGGAACTATATACCCGTATATTCAAATACCACTCCGCAATAATGGAACTATATACCCGTATATTCAAATACCACTCCGCAATAATGGAACTATATACCCGTATATTCAAATTGAACCAATTTCCCTTGCATTTGTTGCATTCAAAATATCAAAATCGGAAATAAGGTGACCTAACTGCACTTTAAAATAAGAGAGTCGAATTAATATACATCATTTTTCAACAATTTGGACTTAATTCATGAAATAAAAGTAAAATCAGTACAACATATAATCAATCCTCATACGTTGCTGTTGAAGACAATTATGAAACAATTGAGGTTTTTTTATTTTTAATTTGCAAGCGTTTGCATAAAAAAACGCTGAAAAAACATCTGAAAGACTATATGTTGCTTATCTTCCGATAGAATTTTGGTTTCGGTAAGGAACTTTTCACCTTTTCATTACAGGATACATACTCAAAATTTGCCAAGGTGTATCAACATTGCAGTTTAGAACCATCTTGTAGCTGTTTTAATTTAGTATCACGTTTCAGAGTATTATTAAGAGTCTTTATTTTAGAAAACATGACAATTGATTCAAGCCATTTAAAAACGTTCTGTTCTCCTCTGTGTGCATTTATTTTTTTCAATGTGGCATTTTCCCTTTTTTTTTTTTGTTACGGCTACAATTAGAGTAAGACCAAGTAATTCAATAACAGTGATAATAAAATTTACCTTTAGTGCAATTGCACTTGATATTCATTTAATGCAGTTTTAATGAGATTGAAAGCTGTAGTTAAGAATAACATTTGCGATAGATGACACCTATCATGTATTATCTACGTGATAGACAGCAGATTATTATGCATTCTTAAAGTTGTTGAACTTTGCTTGTTGATATAAATTTAAAAAAAAATATACACACATACTACATATCATGCAGGGGGTTTTTATAGCCGACTAAATGATATGGGGTTTTCTCATTGCTGAGGGCCGTACGGTTGCCTATGATTATTTACATCCACTTCATTTGAACTTGGGTAGATAGTTGTCTCATTGGCAATCATACCATATCTCCTTATTTTTATATAGTAAACCTATATTTGAATAAAATTAATCACGGCATTCGTCCAATTGGTAAAACATGATATCTTTAATATTGAATCCAATTAATCCGGTCATACTTTTAAGAAAATAATATAAAAAAAAAACAAAAGGAGTAACTTCATTTTTTTAATAACGTGCAGATCTTGTATTGCTTCTATTAAATCTAGTCAAAACTGTTACAGACTCGGTACTTATGTAGAGCTTTATATGTTGAATAGAAGCAGTATATTGTCCTTTAGATGCTTTGTAGTTTTCCCCCTTGATTTCAGAGGATTGTGAAAATCGCAATTAACTGAAACCTGATATCTCCTTTTTATTCAATCTCCCATGGGTTGAATTCGGTTTATTGATATGAACATCCCTTGAATTTCTCCCGTCCGGCAGTGAAACCTGTGTTAACATCGGCGTAATTAAAACATGAAAGCCGATGCTTCGAATAGAGAGAGTGCAAAACGCTCTATACATTTAAGAACTCTTGCAACAACCTTAAGCTTTTGATGGGTCCTTAGGGACTGATCATTTTTTACCTGGGAGGGGGCTGGTCTTTTTGAAATCATACATACAAAATTTCTTGATCCCCCCATAATATTTCACTATTTTTATTTGATCCCCTCTGTAAAAACATTTAAAAAATGTGATCCCTCCTCTATTAAGCATGCCAAAATTTTAACATGCAAATCGCTTATCATGTTATTTCAAGGAAATATTGAAAATGAAAAATTCTCAATGGATTGAGTCCCAAAACTTATTTGAGGGAAAATTGCCTTGAAATAGGACTCTTCCATGAATATTAGTAGGTAGAGCAAGCCAGTGCTTTGAGTAGCTTTTTCTGACTTTTTTTCTAATTTCCTATATTGGGCTATTAAAGAAAACTTGATTCTGAGTAACTCTATAAAAAATATACATTAAAAAGTAAACTTTTTGAAACAGTAACAACACATTATTTATATGTCCCTCTCTTGAACGCTGCTTCAACTTAAGTTTTACGTATGGACTTATTGAAACCTCCATTGAGTCGCTAAACTTTTATATGGATAGTTCATGCTTTCAGCTTGAACAATTCAATTACTCATTTATTGTCACATTTCATTCATAAATGTGTGATAGTAACCTCAAATTTTTGATTTATTAGCCTAAAAAGCACAAATTTTGAGGGAGTGAGAGGTATAAATGGTCCCAAAGGGCTCTTGTAATGAAAACAAAAAGATACATTGGCAATAATGCTTGTTAATTTAGTGATCGACGTGAGTGAAATATAACAACTGAATTATTCGGATTATGAAGCACCTATGCATTTTATATAAGACAAAAGGACACAAAATGGCAGCTTCCTACATCACCAAAGTCTTGTGATGTCTTACTTAATTGTATATGAATGGTGTTAATATATTTCGATTTGACTGTTGTAATGTTCTTCTTGACATTTTGTCTCTTGAAGTATGTGAACTACTTATTTCCAAGTGCAAAAAATATTGATCCCCCCACTTTGAATTTATAAAAAAATTTGAACCCCCCTTGTCCACATACAGAAAAAGACTTGATCCCCCCTGCATTTTGACCAGCCCCACCCCCCCCCCCCCCCCCCACCCCCCCTCCAAGATAAAAAATGATAAGTCCCTTATGTGGCCTGTATTAAGGCAAAGATTATGTATGCCCTTTCCCAATTTTTCTTGCACTACTACTCGTGATATAGTATTAATTGCATGACGGTTTTGTCCAGGGAATCACGAAAATTGTTGATATCACCTGTCTATTACGTGCAATCGATAACATTACTTGAACACATAATAACCTTAAGCGGAGCTTTCAAATTAACAAGCGGGTGAAATATATGTCAACAATAACACTTCCCTAAAGTTAGTCTTCAAAGAAAGGTTTCGCAGCAAAATATTAGATTAATATTATCCACCATTTTCTACATAAGGAAATGCCAGTTTCAAGTCAGGAATATGATAGTTGTTTTCCATTCGTTTGATGTGTTTGAGCTTTTGATTTTGCTATTTGATAAGGGGCTTTCCGATTTGAATTTTCCTTGGAGTTTCTGCAGAAAGAATGGTGAAAGAATTTCTTAAAGATGTTTAGCTGAATACCTAGGCTAGCCTGATATATATATCATTCTTTGTTCATGCTAATACTAATGTAACAAAGGAGAGAAGTATCTAAAACCTCCTCTGTCGTGAATGATGTAGGTGTATATTTTGGATATTGAAATTTAAGTCGTCTATTAACCTGTTTACCGCATGAATAATTTAACGCACAATTACATTATTAAAATTTTCATTAGTTAATTACTGCCAATTCAATCTATATATATAGTGTCAAACAGATGAACATTTATCATGATATGGTATTGATTAGGTCTATGTATTATCGAATTTGCCCAACAAAGAACGAATACTGATATGCTGTAAGGTTCTTTACATTGGTGGTTGTGCTTTTGGTAAACATAACATTGGCGATACAGAAAATATTTAGCCAAAAAAACTATAATCAGTAAACAGAAATTGAGCATCAAACATTAATGAAATTGGAATGTTTTACATACCCGAAGGTATCACTAGCCCAATAGTAAGCTCTTTTGTGTTGAAACAAAAACCAATGATCCGGTCAAGTTCGGTCTATTAACTGTTTAGAAATTTTTTAATTATGCGAAACATTACGGTTTCCTTCATTGATGGCCTACGACATATTTGGCAAAAATTCTCGATTTTTTTTTATTAAAATGCTTTTTAACTTCCTATTTGATATTGCCCTTCCGTCAGCTTTAATTTAAGCGCCAATAATGAAAAATATGCAAACGAAAAGCGCGTATGTCGTTACGGTTTACAACGTTGATATCTAATAATTATTTACAATCACTGGTTCGAGGTTTCGTCCCCGAGGGTATCACAGTTCAAATAGTCAGCACTTCAATGTTGCCATAAAATTTAAATGATCTGGTCAATTTGGGTAAATTTTCTTTTTCCAAAATTTGGAATTATTCAAAACACCAATGTGCTTATCACCAGTGATAGATAGCTGTATTTAGAAAAACTTTTGTTTTCAATGCTTTTGATTCGAGCACCACTGTTGGACTAATTTAACGTCAGTATTAGCAAATTATGAACCTAGTACCTTTGATCAGTTTGAAAAAAATAAACATAACAACAAATGTCTAATTCATTGGGAGAATTAGTAACGATTCGTTTGTATCATGGAAGTAGCGAAACATATTATATCCTGGTGAGCGGTGAGTCCATTGGCAGTGACACTGTCCTAGCAGCAAATTGAGTTACATACACATATAAAACTTTTGTTGAAATATTCTAACTGTTTTAGAATATGCTGGGTAAAGTATAAGATGAAAAGGAGGTACAACTGTTGCATGAGAGTCCATATTTCCGGTATTTTTTGCATTGGCAGGAATATCTTAAAATGAAAAAAAAAATGAACCATATCACAGATTCAAGTAAGTATTGTTACAGTTGTTGTTCTTTTATATAATGACCCTCTGAACATTATCAGTGCTGAAAGGTGACAAGATTGTTTATTGGTAGATTTCGGCAAAATTTAGTTTAAGCTGGAAATGAAGACGGGATCATTCTAAACAAACTTTTCCTCCGCAACGACTAATTGGGCTAAATAACGTTTTGCTTTTTTATGTACAAAAAGGTGTTGAGAAATATCTTCAAATAAAAGTGGCCGCATTTTACCCTGCTAGTAATGACAATAGGAGCCAAAGTTCACACATGGTTTAAATCCAAATACGGTTAATCTTAGTATAAGGGCAAGCGACGGAATCATTCGACTACACATTTTTTACATAAGGAATGGTCGCGGTCATTCTTCAATTCACACACTTAACCTCAAATGAACCTGTAAGCCCTATCCATAACGGCAGCGCATGTGGGAATAAGATACCTCTGCCTATCTGGGCTTAGCTTGCTAGTTGATTTTTAAATTGACGAATAGCAACGACTGTCCCTTTTCAAATGGGTCTAAAACAGTTAAGTTGAAGGAATACGTTTCCGACCCTTTCGCTAATTTTAATCGCAGTAAAGTGTACTTGCATTTGCTTTGAAAAAAAGATCCAGTCCAAAATCAAAAGTCCTTTTATCTATAATTTTTATTCATTTTCTCAAATGGTATCAGAAGGAAACACTACAAATCACTTCAATTCTGAAATGGTCAGTATGTATACTCAACTGTACTAACTCAACCATTCTAAATAAGTCTGAATTTTACAGGAAATTACTAGACCCCAATTTTAACCATACTAGGCTGTACCGATTCGTACTCGACCCTAATCTGTACCATACGTAAAAGTCTAAACTAGTACTCGAAATAGTCTTGGCCGTACTTTGACCTATAATTGTAAAATTTTTATACATTGTGATTTGGATGGAGAGTTTTCTCATTGGCACTCATACCACATCTTCTTATTTATATTAACCCATTCTCGACCTATACTTAACCTGTTCTTCACCTGTTCTCAATGTCTGAATAATACTTGACCAAAGGTCTAAACTGTACTCGACCAATTCTTATTCATACTCAACCAGTTTATTTACATTTTCTCAATCTTGATTTTCTGACTTATTATTATTTAAAAGTATACAATACTTCTCTCTATTTTTATCAGTTTTCAACAAAATGCAATTAAGACTTGCATAGACTATGTTGATGATGAATACACAAAAATATGCACTATTACATTTAGAAATAAAACAAAATGTAACTGTATCAAACTCAGACTGGTTGATAACTAGTTCAAACTTTCATATATGGTCCAGATTAGGGTCGAGTACAAAGCAGTGCAGTCGGGTACACATACTGCCCACTTCAGACTTTTACTGTTGTGTAGTGAAAATTAAGTACAATTGTTAAATGTTAAAACAGACTATTTTTACTTTAAATGTAAAGTTCATGCTTGAAACGTGCATGTAAATAATTAGAAGAACACTACATTATGCATATATTTATTTTGAAGATTGAATAACATATACTGTGTTTTTCCACTGAGAAATATTTCCACTGGTAATATCGATTTCAGGGTTCAGCTAACAAAAATCCTGTACATTTCTACATACTCAGATCTGTTTGCTGTAAGTACTATTTTTGTAATTCCCAACCTTTTATAGACTGGAGGATTTTACAGTAGCGCATGTGAGTTTTTACCTTATGTCAATTATTGATATAATGTAAACAATTATATCAGAAGGCCCTACACATTTCCTTACCATGACAATTGACATGTTTCTAATTAGCCTATACAATAACTTTATGATTAGATGATGACGATGACACACATATTCATGAACTTTATATATTTGATTTGTCACAGATTAGAGTGCATGGTCAGTTCATAGGTGCATAACATCTGCGTGCATTACAATTTTACAGTTATTTTCCATTCATTTTTTTGATTTTGCCATGTGATAAGGGACTTTCCGTTTTGAATTTTCCTTGGAGTTCGGTTTTTTTTTGCAATATAGTTGCACGTAAAATATCATTACATTTTGCACGCAGATTTGATTACATTTGTGCGAATTCACCACACCGTTACATAATACAGCTCAATTAAATTTAGTTATAAAAATATTATTTTTATGACATGAGAGAGAAGATACATAGATGGCTAGTTTAAGTTATAATATATACATATACTTTTTCAACAAGTTTAAGTATCTTGCTCTACACGAGGTCAGTAGCTAGTGCTTTGGTATTGGCGAGATTCCAATGATATCTTTAGATTTTAAATGATCGGTTTATAAATATGGTAATTGATAGATTAGACACCCCCACAGTAACGTTGAGCTAAAAATAATTTGGACGTTATTTTTGGATGCTCTTGTTTAACCCACCATATGTTGTGCCTGTGGGAAACAGTAGTCAACCGTTTTCAAATCGCATAAATCGATTAAGAAGATACAAACCAAAGTTATGAACAAAAGCTGGGAGAATTGCATGAACTACAAAAGGAGCGAGACATGAAGTGTCGCGAGAGTTAGGGTCTCCTGATATGCATTCATCAGCCGCTATGTGAATCCACTCTCAGGCAAAATGTCACAATCAAGAATAGGACACAATCGGTATATTTACAGATCAGACGACTGTTCTGGTACGTGTATCTAATGATCTAACACTGCGAACACATTATCTGAATAGTCAAATCGTCTCAGTCAATTAATTTGAGACTTATGTAGTGGCGATTCCGGTTGTTCTCCCTCGTATCTCTGGCCTAGCAGTTTGTGAAGTGTGAACATGCACGAGCGTAACGTATTAATTGCGATATGTTAACGCCATACGATGGGACAGAGTGTATCTTACTGCTCAGAAATGGAAGGTTGACAAGATGAAAGTTTAAATCATCATGAGCAGACCTTCTAGTGTCGGTAGTATCCTTAATCTGAAGGTCATGGGGATACATGAGATGCAAGAACTCACTGAAATGCGAGTTATTTAGTGACATGGCATCATCAATATATCTGAAAGTGAAATTAATGAACTTTGCAAGATGATTTTTCTTTCTGTCTCTGAGAAAGTTCTGTATGAATTCTGCTTTATGTGACTTCAAAGCACAAGTCGACCAGTAGGAGTGCATATTTAATACTCATTGGAATACAGAATGTCCACCAAACTCAACATATATTTTGTCGATGAAAAAGTAAAGCATTTTGATGATATCCTCTTCGGTGTAATTGTTGTTGTGGATCTTCTCAAAGCAAGATTTTTCATGACCTAAAACGGAAATTGTATCTTTAATCCTTTTTTGTAGAAATTTTAATGACACAATGTAATTGAGCATAGTGAATAGCATTGAAAAGCTTACAAATTTTTAAAGTTTTGATATTACTGCAAAATTGTAATAATATGATTGTTATTGAACCTCTTTTGTTATGAATTCCAAGTTCTTTAGTTAGACTTTCCAAATAATAATTTCTGAATAAACAACCATATTGTTAAAGGATTTGTCTGCGGGAACGACAACATATTTGTCGTGAAAAGAGAATAAATCACACAAAAAAGTCTGGCTTTCTGGACTATATGTTGTTCGATTTCCGTTTGTTTGTTTGTACACATATTTTCTCGCAGGAGTCGGTTGTTGATGGATAGTGTGGTTTGTTGTAGGCCTCACCGTTTTATAGTTTGGTAAATTTCAATTATCTTGTATGTTATCTATTTAGGTCCCGAACTTTTGGTCTGTTGAAGGCTACATACGGTTACCTATACCAATTGCTTTTATCTTTGTCATTTGAACTCTATTGGATTGTTGTCTCATTTGCAATTCTACCAGTTCTCCTTATTTTTTTTATGTTAAACAGAACAGCAAAAAATCGTCGGAGTGATTGGCAGCCTTATTAAGTTTTTTTTTCTCAATTTATTAATTCAATTCAAAAACTAAATCCATAATTAAAATCAGAAAGTCCGAAGCACTAGGCGGATACACAGTCCAACAGTAGCAGCATCGATCCAGTGGTAGTTATAATGGAATAACGTATGATATTTATTATTATCTTACCTCCTATAGATTTCTAGGGATATGATTGGTTAAAGGACTACACGTGGTGACTACATATATTTGATATAGGGTGTCCTGAAACATATGGGGTTATGTTCAGTAGTTGTCGTTTGTTGATGTGGTTCATAAGTGTTTCTCGTTTCTCGTTTTTTATATAGATTAGACCGTTGGTTTTTCCCGTTTGAATGGTTTTTCACTAGTAATTTTTGGGGCCCTTTATAGCTTGCTGTTCGGTGTGAGCCAAGGCTCCGTGTTGAAGACCGTACTGTGACCTATAATGGTTTACTTTTATAAATTTTGACTTGGATGGAGAGTTGTCTCATTGGCACTCATACCACATCTTCTTATATCTATTAGTTACCATATGGGGTTAGTAAGGAGTTACTTCCCTTTAAAAAAAAACGAAGTAGGTTCTTACTAAGTATTGAAGACTTAATCACTTTGATAGGTCGCTAGTCTAAATACCATATGTGAAGATAGTCGGTAAGATAAATTCGTTACACGGTGTGCTATTGACCTAATACGATAAATGTTTAATAGTAGTCCAAGGCTACAATTAAATGGACTTAGATAGAACATGGTGTCTTAGCTTTTAACCGATTTTTTTTAAACCGTAAAATTGAGAATGGAAATGGGGAATGTGTCAAAGAGACAACAACCCGACCAAAGAGCAGAAAACAGCCCAAGACCACCAATCAGTCTTCAACATAGCGAGAAAATCCCGCACCCGGAGGCGGGCTTCGGCCAATCTGCATAAATGGTTCAATTCATAAAAATGTAGGTCAGAAATATTGATAGATTAGAGAACTATTGACCGTGAACTGATATAAAATGTATTTTAAATATATTAAAATGTTTTAACCGAGCTTTAAAAACCTTTTCTTACTTTATTTTGATTAAATACTGGGATAAAATGTTTTAATTATGAATACATTAAGACGGTACTGGTAGACGGTCAGTCACTGAGGGTACCAGTTGCTTATAGCTTGTTACGAGTACTTTGGTACTGCCATGATTTAAATGGAATAATTTGATCGTATGAATTATGTATGACTTATGTTCTAAATTAAAGGATGCTACTCTCTTGTGCATACTTTATACAGTTTGGTTGTTTATGGTTAAACCTTTTTTATGTTGCATGTTCCCCAAACTTTAGATCACGAGTCTTCCTAACATAATTATCTCAGAAAAGTGTGGTAAGCACGGAATTCGATTTTTGTATTGCAATCACTGAGTTTATCTCGCTTCTGTCTTTCCCTGAGGGTGCCACAAACCCAGAAGCCAATGAGCCGGCACTTATATGATTAAAATGAACCATTTTGTAACTTATAAATCAATTAGGTAAGTGTACCAAAAAATATTGCAAAATAATTTCAAGCAAAGTTCACCGCAGACGCTTGTATCTGTTTTTTTCAAACCATTTGTGGATTGTAATATGTTACTGTCTGTTCTTGTTGTCGTTGATTGAATGCTATTTTTTCTTTTTCAGAAAATTTGTTACGGATTGCACGCACTTTTCTAATATTATTGCATTGCATTAAAAAGCAAAACAGGGGACATGTCTCAATTAACCAGTCTCGCTACTCATTAAATATTACATGCATTTTATGTCACATATATAGTTAAACTGTTTTTATCCGATTAAAATACTTATATCTGGTTAAATAATCCTATTAAAACATCTGTAACAGTTGCTAGACAAAAATGTTATTGATTGATCAAATTTAATATTAAGCATTCGACTTTTCAAAATTCTTATGTTGATATGATGACACAAGTGATAAAGAACATAATACATATTGTTGATTTTTACTAAATCATTAAATCTGTTGCATTCGTAATCCATATTATGTACACGTTACATTGCGTACTTGAAATTTCAAATAATACTTATGTAATATAAAAATAAGGAGATGTGATATGATAGCCAATGAGACAACTATCCACCAGAGTTCAAATGACGTTTAAAAGTTGTCATGTACATGAAGTCATAGTTTATCACTTTTAATTGATAATTAAAAAGACAATAATGGCAGAACATTCAGTATGATAAATTGAATAACACATAGCTGAGAGGGTGATGGGGCAGATTATTACTCCTCGAATAATTGTATTCTTGGGGTAACAATCTGCTCTATTACCCTCTCAGCTATGCATTATTTATATAAGGTTCTTATAGACCAAAGGTTGATGATGGAAGTGTTTAACGACCTTGACTGG
The DNA here is from genome assembly GCF_021869535.1 of Mytilus californianus. NCBI lineage: Eukaryota > Metazoa > Mollusca > Bivalvia > Mytilida > Mytilidae > Mytilus > Mytilus californianus. The sequence continues at coordinate 6,746,745 of NW_026262581.1, forward strand.
CTATACAGCACTCGCACGGTCGGTAGACCAAAGGTAAATGTCATCTGATATGATGTCCAACTGTAATAGTGAGGGATTATTCAACTTCGTGGTGCTCCTGTTATTTTTTTTTATTAAATTAAAATTAAACCAAACTGGTTGATACTAGACAATTATTTTGTAGATCCTATTACTATTTTATTCTACATGCATTTAAGGAAAGATAACTCTGAAAACTTAAATGAAATTCTAATGCAGTTGGACTGGACTTTTCCTTTACTAAAATAATGTTTCCTATATTTCTAAAATAAGAAATAACAAATGTACTAAAAATTCAGTTTCTGTAAAAACATGCCAGTTTAGGGGAAATTTCTGAAAACTATCCACCTAAAAACTCATTTTCTATATAAACATGCTAGTTTTGGGGTATACACATTGAACTTGAGTTTTTGTACAAACATGCTAGTTTTTTTTTGGAAAACTCTAAACTATCCACTGTGACATGAAAACTCAGTTTTTGTTTAAAAATTCTAGTTTTGGGGATAACTCTTCAAACTAAAAACATGAAAACTCAGTTTCTGTATAAACATGCTTGTCTTTGGAGATAATTCTTCAAACTATACACATGAAAACTCAGTTTCTGTATAAACATTATATATCTGGGTGAAACTCTTTAACTTACTCACATGAAATTAGTAAATTGCCCCCTTGAATTAAGTTCCCTTTTTAGATGTCATTTAATTCATTGGCTTGTTGGGTTGCTGTCTCACTAACATATATCCCTCATCTTCTTTTATTTATAAGCACTGGAATGTTTTTGTTAGTATCCTTTCATTTTGATAAAGAAATTGTGATTTTCATATCGGTTTAATATTATGATAATCGCCTTGGTGCTTGCCTCGAGTGCGGGAGGTCATAGGTTTAACCCTAGACCAGTTCAAACCAAATACTTGAAAATTGATATTTGCCGCTTCACTGCTAAGCATACTGATTACGACATTTGGGAGTAAGAGTAGATACTGGTCGGTTCGGAGTCCGATTAACAGGCCGGGTTTTGGGACATTTCTTGTGAACTAGCATGATGAAAATCCGGCTCAGAGTGTCGGTCAGGTAAAAATCAGGGTTCATATTCATATCACATCAACACGATCTTGTCCTAAATATGTAAACATTCATCCATCCATCCGTCATTTAATATCCGATTTTATGCAGTTCCCAACTGAAGAGTCTTCTGTTTATAGCTCGAGTGGAAAATGTGTTAACTGTAATCATATTAGTTGGAAAAAATGTTTCACTAAATGAAAACGTGCCAGTTCTGTAAATGAAAGGCTACTTTTGTGCTGTACACTTTTAAGGATCCTTACCTTAGTCACTTCTCTTCTCCACCATCAAATCATTTCAGATAATATTTATGTTCTTATAATAGATACATGTACTCATAATACACCGATAAATTATACTTTAAATATTGCGATTTAATGAAATATTTCCTCTGGAAAACGAATTTAAAAAAACGTTATAAATTTGGTGCGTCTGAATTATCTTCTTCAGATATGCTCAAACCTGAAAAAGTTTAATACCAAGGATGTATAAGTACCTTACCATGTGAAGAGCTTTATAATAAAAAGATAAAGCATTTTCAATATATTCGCGTGACGAAATTAGAACTTATACTATATAGTTTGACTAGTGTGAAATTAAACTAATTTGAACCCTGTTGTGCGAATTTTTTTTAATATATTTTATCCAATGAATTGAAATTATTTAAAATATAGAAACCACGTTCCACCCTGTATATCACCGATATAAATGAATCCGGACGTTTAAGCGTTCTAGTAGAACACACATGTAGTAAACAACTGAGTTCAGACGCAAGAAAATCTATACAGTCACTTTTAAGGTAAGTCAAATAATTATTTATCGAATTATCGATTTAGTGCGTTAATTAACGAACTTATTTATTGTTTTGTTTGATTTTTTCATATGATTTGTTTCACATTTTTTCAGCTTTGCTTTAATATATTCTTTTACGCATTACATATTACAAAGAGGAAGTTTTTTTTAATACGATATCGTGAATTATATTCACACAGCCGTTCCATCGGTCAAAACGTACACATCACTAACTAATGTTAAATCGTAATACATTTTTAGTTTTCCGTGCTTGACATTTAATAAAACATATATTTCAAATATATGAAAAGATAATCATTTTAATTTTACAAACTAATATAGGTTTATAGGTGTATATAATATCCAGAAACTGGGTTTGTAAGTTGATGTTACCTATTTGCTTATCCGTAGTTGCGCGGTTCATTGCGCGTGAAGTGATTTAAATAGCGAACATTATTATGTAATAAAATCTTGCTAAAATGTAAATAACTAAAAAGAGTCTGAACTTCATAGCAATATTTACGCTTTACTAGCAGGAATCGATTTATATTTTTTTTACCTTATTTTATCTGGAATAACATGTAATTGACTATAAGAAGATGTTGAATGATAGCCAATGAGACAACTATCCAACAGATTCCAAATGACGTCGATTTTAGCAATTATTGGTCATCGTTCGGCCTTCAACAATGGGGGAAAACCCATACCGTATAGTCAGCTATAAAAGGCCCCGACTTGACAAAATGTAAATTAAGTCAAACAATAAACCAACAGTCTGATTTATGACGAAACAATTAACGAAAAACCTATATAATAGACAGCAACCAACGACAACCACTGAATTACAAGCTCTTGACTTAGGACAGGCAGATACAGAATGTGGCGGGGTTAAACATGTTTGTTAGTGTTCAACCCTTCCCCATAACCTTGGACAATGGCGTAACAACACAACATTAGAACAAACTGGAAATGGCTTAACTTATTATATCAGCACGAAGCTAAAAAAAACTAACATAAAGACAAAAGGCATAAAATACCGATCTAAGAGTAACCGCAGTTACTGAAAGCTAGTTCAAAGTTCAAAATGTCTAGACTTTGAGAAAATCAGATGGGCGCTTGATTAAGAGGGTACAGAACACCTAAGTGAGTTACTCTTTAAAAATCAGCTGAACGTTTTAATCACATACTATTAGTAAAGATAAATCAAGCTTCTCAATGATCAAAATCAGTGTTTGTCATACTGCTATGCATCCAATGAATTATTCCTGTAAATTGTGTGGTTCAAATCTCTTGAAACTTTTATAATTTTCTCAACAGGTCAGAGTAAATATTTTGTCAAAATGTTATGGAAAATAAACAAGCCAAATTTATTTTATTCAAAGTGTTGGGTATCCCATCAAGCATTTCTAACGTTAAGGTTTGTTCCTTCAGTCATTTTTTGTCAACAAGCAACAAAAATCGACATATTTGTTGCAACTAACGATACAGTATCAGTAAAATTATTTTGAATGATATCTTGTTTATTCTTAATTCTAGGGAATATTTGAAGGTTGGTGGTTATTTAAAATTTTTGCGTGTATAAATACAAAATTAATTAGAATAAGGAATTAATATATTCTTATTCAAATAACTGTTGACAATTTTCAAATGATACACATTATATTTTCCAAAGAATTACAGTTTAAATAAAATAACATTCATTCAATTTTAAGGCATTCGAGGAACATACATTTTATCAAATGTAAGCATTCCATGAAGACAACCTCTGGGAAAATACAGTTGTTCAATTTGAAGATATTACATACCAAAAATCATAGATAAATTATTAATGCACCGTTTTTTTTCAAATAGTTTTTGGCTGTGAAGTTCAGGGATTAAAAATTAAACAATATACATGACTAATCATTAAGAAGAAAGAGTCACAACAATATATTATTCATACAAATTTAAATTAATAATTGACATATTTCTATATTTTATGCAGTGAGATTGTCGGGAAAACTGTGACGGTATTTGTTTGTTTTGTTTTCTTTGCCTTTAAGCCGAGTGGTATTAACAAATCGTTTTAGACTATAAAAGGATATCGATTGATGTTTGCTTTATTGCGCTGATGCGACATAAAGCAAACACTAATCAATATCCCTTTGTAGTCTAAAACAGTTTGTTAACATCACTCCTCATCTGGTTTCATTATGCACAGTCGAACGTCATTATACACACTCGAACGTCATTATACACACTCGAACGTCATTGACATTTAGCAACGAATGCAGCGATCTTGAACTTTCATTAAAGCGCGAGTTTTTGCTCCGTGCCGAAATGCCTCACTGTAACTTTGAAATAAAGAACAACACAGTTTATTTGCTTTGGGTTGTTTTAAAGTTCGAGATAGGGATGTTGTGCATTTTATATTTCTATTCGAGTAGGATTAAAGAAATATAACTTTATAACAAAACATATGGTATTCGTACTGTATTACGTATTTTGCAAAACTTTTAGGAAGTTTTGGTCCTCAATGCTCTTCAACTTCGTACTTTGTTTGGCCTTTTTAACTTTTTTTGATTCGAGCGTCACTGATGAGTCTTTTGTAGACGAAACGCGCGTCTGGCGCAAATACAAAATTTCAATCCTGGTATATATGATGAGTTTATTTACATAATACTTGTATATAAATGTTATACGGAGTTTCATGATTTTGTTAGGGAATTGGACGTTTGTTCTACTCTCGTTTTTTTAATGATTACTAACCTGGTCTGAACACTGAATTAGAAATCACATACCTATTCACGTAAGAGATTTCAGGAATATGAAGAAAAATATTACATGTACATGTACGTAGCTATTTACCGGAGTTTTTGAAATAACCTAGCTTTTTCACAAAACAACGAACTCTGCAAAGATTTTGACAGAGGACAATACTTATTTAATTACCTTGCTGTCTAAACTAAAGTCTTTATTTAATACCCTGTCTATAAACCCACTACACCCCCCCCCCCCCCTTTTCTCCCACACTTCCCGATCCGACAACAAAGATATTAATCTTAAATATGATGTATATAATAAAAAATCAATTTAAATTCAAGAGTCTATCCTAAATTGAGGTAAATTATATGGCCTTCCAAATACCGTTTCGATCACTAACATCACTGAAGAGACATCAATTGTCGAAATCCGGATATGGTGTACAAATTTTTGCACCTCATGTTTGCGGTATACCATCTTCTCCGCAAATTTATTGTTTTCTGTTTGGTATTAAATTAATAATTAAGATCCATGTTACATCTCGTGATCAATTTATTTGGCAATCGTCAATGGCAGTCAGCAGGGTTTAAGTACATCAGTTGTTCGACCTGCTAGTCAAATGTGTTTTGTTAAAATATACTTTTTCACTGTTTTGGTCTTTTGGAAAATGTTGTTTGTGCTGTATTTAGACCCCTCTACCAAGAAATTTGTTTTGCATGCACACGTATAGAAATTGCGGTTTTTATTCAACGCAATCATAAGTTTGAACGTTGTTTTCAATTTAGACTTGTTTATATATATATACTACGTACTGAGAAAACAATGACAATATACGATTAAATACAATTTTATTTATCAAAACGCTTGTGTGTCTTATTAGAAAATTGGTTTTTTTTTCAATCTTATAACGTTTGCCAATCATTTTAATTCAACACAAATTGAAAAGAAAGGAATATAGAAGTTATCTAGTTCTGTTCTATGAAGATGATAAGCGATTTACTTAATGAGATGAACCGCACCAACCAATCCCTGTCCATGATATTTGTATGCACACTTAATTCGATATATGAGATGCATAAATAAGTATCATATGTTGAAGAAGCTCCTCTCTCACGAGCATGTAGCATAAATACATTGAAAGAAGTTAGTGTATAAAGTCAAAATAAAGCCGACTTGTCTAACTATAAACAACGTATTAAAACCAACTGATTGTTTTAAAAACCGGATAAATCTACCGGAAAAATTGAGTTTTAATGTGATAAAAAAAAATTATTTCGCGTATCTTCTATTAAATGTAAAGCCTATAAGGGTTAAGCTTTAACTTTAACTTCCTTTTTGGATGTCAAGTTTAAAAAGACGAAATGTAAGTATTTACTGTAAGTTTTATTTCTAATCTTTTCCAAACAATAACAAATGACGTGGGTGCAATAGGTGTACGTTTTAAAGATAAAATCCAACTGAAAGAGAATTCAACCACAAGTCTCAAATACGAATATGCAGAATACAAAACATACATAAAATGTACCAAACATTTTTTCCTCGATTAAAAAAAAGTGGGAGTGCAACTGAATTTTCACCTTTTCGAGATTCTTTATCATAATATTTACTAACCTATCACAAGCTGAACTTTTGTTGCCAATCAGGTTGTCAAGTATTTTAAAGGAAGAGAAGAAAACATATTTTGTATCTTAACCGAAATGTGGATGGGGTATAGAAGTTAACTATTTCAATTCTATGAAAATGATAAGCGATCTACTTGATGGGATGAACCGCACCAACCAACACCTTTCCATAATATTTGTATGCAAACTTAATTCGATATATGAGATGCATAAATAAGTATCATATATTGAGGAAGATCTTCTCTCACTAGCATGTCGCATAAATACAATGAAAGAATTATCGTGTTGCCTATAAGGTGTCAGACCACAATTTCACCCATTCCAATTTAAAACATAAAGGAAGCCCTTCCCTGACGAAAATAGTGATTTTGATGTCATTGTTTATTTAAACTAACCAACAAATTTGCAGAAATGAAACTTTTAGTGAAAGAGAAATATATCTAGACCATTTTGAGCCAAAATTTACTTGTCAGTGAGTTTGCATTAGAAATTGAGGATTAATACGCTCCATAATATACTTATTTAAGATTTCCAGAAAACCAGGGTTGTTTTTAGTAGAAGTTGCTTTCCGAACGGCAATATTTCACTACAAGACTTTAAACATTGGTTGAAAATTGTCACGTAGAAAGGTGATACATGTACAATTCAGGATATACCTGGTTTCTGTGAAGTTAGACTAAGTTAAAATATTTAGAACGCTGTGAAAATTGAAAAGAAAATGGTTGAATGTTAGGGATTTTGAATTGGTGGTCTCACACCTATAACCATAATGTATACTATCGACATTATATATTTCTGTTCATTTTTCTCTCTGTTCATTCTGTTTCCCATTCAAATTTTAGTTCATTCATTTATTTTCTAAATTGAAATATATATATTATATCTATATTATATAAATAAGTTTGGTGTACACATTTTTACACCTCATGTTTGCGGTATACCATCTTCTCCGCAAGTTTATTGTTTTCTGTTTGGTATTAAATTAATAATTAAGATCCATTTTACATCTCGTGATCAATTTATTTGGCAATCGTCAATGGCAGTCAGCAGGGTTTAAGAACATCAGTTGTTCGACCTGTTAGTCAAATGCGATTTGTTAAAATATACTTTTCACTGTTTTGGTCTTTTGGAAAATGTTGTTTGTGCTGTATTTAGACCCCTCTACCAAGAAATTTGTTTTACATGCACACGTATAAAAATTGCGGTTTTTATCCAACGCAATCATAGGTTTGAACGTTGTTTTCAATTTAGACTTGTTTATATAAATAAGTTTTATGTTCATAAGATTAAGAGATGGCGTCCAAAGAAATTTGGATGTAACACCTATTCAATTCCTATCAAAACCAAAGGAAATAGTATCACTCATTCAATATTCATTGAATCGACGCATATGTTATACATTTATCTATAAGTTTTCTAAAGGGGAGTCGAGTGCCAAAAAAGTTTGGAAAGGTAACCATAATAAATACAAGAGAAGTTACAAAACAATAATGACAGAAGAAAAAGAATAATTCTATTGCCTGAGTGAGAAGTAACAACGTATGACCTGACAATTAGATGACCGGTAAAAGTTTACACTGATAGTAAGAAAATTCTGGTGCGACCAGTAACTTTTTACATAGGGCGTCCCTTGGTGGAGGAAGATTTTGGTATCCCATCTCATGGGAAGTCAGGTTCTTATAGGTTAAAAGGAAGTAATTAAAGATGACTGGCGCCACCTAGTTTTTACATCCAAGATAATAGGTAGAAGTAAATTTATTTTCTGCTGCCCTGTTAATTAAAAAACAAAATTGAAATTGTGAGAAATGAGTGTATGGTGTAGAAATAACGAGAAATTTGGAGGAAACTCTCTGTGACGAGCAACATTTTCTGTGCAAAATTAAGCAAGGGGTGTTCTTCATTCATACTATTTCGAAAATTCTGCAACCATAGAGTACCCTTAAAAAATTACATTTTCTATCAAAAAAGCTGCGGCACCATATGTGTTTTACAGTTTTATTCACACCCAAAGGTTTTGATAATTCAGAATTTGACAGTTTCATCAGCAGATCTTTATAGTAAAAACACAGGACCCAAAAAGGCTACCATTGTCGTCTACGTGAATAATTACTTTATTTCAACTTAATTAGAAGGAAAGCTTGAGATAGGAGAGTTCTACGAACAATTTACGCCAAAGAACCCTGAAGAACCCTTTTGTAGATAGTGCATATCGCCGATAAAGGGTTGAAGTCATTAAAGTCGAAATTATAAAAAATATATTATAAATCTATAAAACAATATCTTTCAGATGTGCCTAAGTCTATGAAATATCAGTATTTTTTTTAGTTTCTATCATTTTGTCTTGCATATTAGCTTTAGGGCTTTAAACTCCTGATATGAGGCGTTGCTCAAAAAAGATATTTTGCTACAAGATGTATTCTACAACGATATTTATAGGTGTCAAATATAGTTCATTGTAAGGCATATGATCATATATATTTTGTCAAAAAACAAGGTGAAATGGTCAATTTCGACATGTTTATTACGTCGTAGCGACAACACAAATGACCTTTCACCATAAAAGTAGCCAGACCTTCTGAACCGGTTCATTTATCAACAAAACTAACATAGTTTTGAAGGTGTCTTCCTGCTATTCCTACATTTTAAAAATACGTATTCCTTCTATTCCTACAAATACAGTACAATAGCTGTTGTTATAAGGTCATTTGTTGTTTTAGCAATTTAGATTTAATTGATGTACAGGGTGTCATCCTGGTTTGCCCACTTTTAATTACATGTATATGTAAACATAGGGGGAATTGTTGTTTTAACAATTATAGTTTATTTCTGAATCATAGTCATATTTTTTACCTTTTATTTTACCTGTAAAATTTTATAAAAGATACTGAATTCTGCTATTAAATCAAGGAAAATGTGCAAAAATAATTTATATTTGATTTAGTTTATAGCAGGAAAATATATTGAATTTGACAAATAGTTTTAATTGTTGGAATATTCTGGAAAAAAGTTAAAACTAAAGATTAGAAACAATGTCATTTAAATTTCTTTTTATTTATTCAACTTATTTTTTTTTATAATTTTAATAAATACACTGCACACCCACCAAAAAGACGAAAATACAGAGAAATAGACACCAGACTCAAACTGCTGAAAGACAGATACCAAAAAAGACTCGGGGATCAGTGTAATAGACTACTCTGACGTAGCAACACATCTTCTCCATTTGAACTGAACAAATTAGTGAAATATTGTAATTTGTGACTTTGTGAATATAATAATTTGTGACTTTTGATTGTATTTCCCATCATTATACATATAGTGCCCCATATTACCTATTTTACCCTAGTGCTTTATTCATTTCCTTTAGTTTGCAAAGCATTTATAAACTTGATTCATATATTATATAAATTATGTTTGCATAAAAGAGAACTTATATTGGTGTATTTAAATCATTAAAATCAGTCAGAAACTATTGAATTATTTAGACACCTTTATAACTGCATGTCATTGTTTTGTACATGTATGTTAAATGAATCGATTGAAATGATATTAAGTTATTGAGAGATTTTTTTTTTATTTATTTATTATTTTTCTATACAAATGAAAATGGAATTACAAAATAAAAAATACCTGAATATATAGAATGATAAATTATATCACTAAGTTGGAACAGACTATACAATTGTATGCTCATTAAACCTTTTGTCTTTTTTGTTTTCTTTACTAATAGATAATTGGTATAATTAAATGTGGGCAAACCAGGAGTAAACCATGTACAGGTACATACATGTAAAAAATGTGCAAAACAAAACACACCATTTTACTTATTTATGAAGAATTATGATTGCAATAATAAATAAAGGATGCATTGCAGAGGATAAAATAGAAAATTAAAGATAGAAATGTACTTTGAATTAATATAACGCGAAATTCAGAATATTTCATAATGAAAAGTAATGAGAAAGAAAACAGAAAGATATATTCAAATTGAATTATATATATTACACATATAGTTTAAAATTTCAACTATAATTTCAATAGACAGCCTTGATGTTAGGATAAATGCTACACAAGTATAAGGTTGAAAAAACAAGTAAAATTTAAACTACACTCCATAGCACTCAAAGTAAGATGGTCCACATTATCCAGATGATGCAAACATTGCACCTACATGTAAGACCCATAGATAGGACAAATTCATATATTATTCCCAGATCACAATGACTTTATATAGACTGATTTTGTGATTAATTCTAATATATTACACGAGAAAATAAACACAATAGTTTTGAAAAATAGAATAAAACAGAGTAAGGATACAGGACAATTTCAATGAGACAAGAACATGCATTTGTTAGAATTTTTTTTTATTACATTTTCTTCTATTGGACATTGATGAAAACTCCAGATTTTTTCTGGATATTTACCTGAAGTTAATTAGCTATATATTTTTACATGTAATCTGATTTAATCCAATGTTTATTCAACGATTCCTCATATTCCTACATGGATTTCTTACAAATGACATACCAGATTTTTGAAATGTAGGAATAGGAGGAATTAACCGTTTTGAAAGACTTGAATAATTTTAATATTTTTGCAATTTCAGGTACCAATAGTCACTCTTATCATACATTCTCCTTTGTCGTCCTTTAAAATTTCCAATTACTTTATATATATATTTCTTGTGAGCGCAAAAACTCGTTCCCTTCCCCCTTTTAATCTGTTTCCATTCCATGTTTATTCCATATCAAATTTTTCATATGCGTTGTCTCGATGTAGCCTTTTTGTGCTGCAAGCCCATTCAACAACCATAATTCAATCCTTCTCAAGTTTAAGTTACTATACAGATTTCCTAAATTGTTGTAAACTCCTTGCTTTTTTTAAGTTAATGCCATTTAATTTTCATTGACTTGTATATAACTGTGTATATAAATAATTAACAGTTATAAATGACGACCATGACCTGACAAATATATTTATTTAAATACTGTATTGTATATAAGTCTTCAATACATTTTGTGTTGACATAAAATATCATAATTAAAACATTGCGCTTATAGTGTATGAAAATCTAATCATTGAACGTGTTTTTGAAAATTTAGTCAGGAAAACTGGCGCATAGAAATAAAACTTATTCTCGTAAGTTGCAATTGTAACTTTGGTAAATGTCGTTTAAAGATTGTAAATACATATAGGTATTTAAAAAAATAAGGTCAGCTTAAGCAATGTTTTCACATACAATATTTATAAATCTTTTTTAAAGTCAGGGATGACATGATCCGGAAATAATATTCATTTGGTTTATTTTATGTTGTACTACTTAGTGATCAGAACCTTTGACGACAAAGTATTTTTTACTTGCAGCAACCGGAGTCAATGCACGATAAATACTACTAACGAAGTAAATAAGTACTACTGACAAAGTAAATTAGTACTGCAGACGTGATCGCTATTGGATATTGGACAGTGAGATAAATGGCATGTTACAGAAAATTCCGGGGGTTATGTACCGTGTGGTGTTCTGTTGAAATACTGTTATTTTCGGGAATTATTTACGGGTGGAGTTCTCTCGTTTTCATATTTACAAACGAAGGATTTTATGCAGATCTCTGTGAGAAAAATCTATTACTCACTGATGTTGAAATTAACTTCACGCATGGAGAGAATACATCAGGTATTTATCGTGGTGACTATAGAAACAATATAACGTTCTCTGATTCTAATGATGAAGAATATAAAGATTGCACAGAACAAGAGAGTAGACTTGGATTCTTTTTTTCCATTGGTGTTGGTTTTACATGGGCAGGAATGGCCATTCTCGGACCAATGACAAAGGCACTTGGAACACGCATAACCCGCATTGTAATTTTGTAAGATACGTTGGTTTAAAATTTTGTCAAGTCTTGTGTTTTTCTTATTAGCTTTATACGTGATATTTAAATCCGTGCCTTTTTCTACAAACATAGAAACTTTTATTTATGCATGAATATAGACACTTAATAAGCTCTACATACGGTACCATTTATACATTTGTACATGAATTTGTTGCTTACATTTTCCTTCCTATTTCATTGTAATATGTTATTTCTGTAAGTCTTTACATGAAAAGTTTTTGTTTTTTATAACCTCCTTTTAAAAAAAAAACGATAGATCTTTAGATGACAAAAGAATGTAAACCAAAGCAGATAAATATTCATGTCTTGGCCATGCAATGGATTTAAAAATAAACTATTGAACATTGTTGAGACAAAAAAAAAAAACAATGACTGAGGAGCTTTCCTAGTTGTGCAACCAGTTTTACAATAAAAATAGATACATTTTTTTTGTAGATTGGTATATGAGATTGGACTCTTTTGTCTCGCATTTACAACAACAGGTATTTCTATATTTTTCGAAATATTTTTATATTTTAAACATTTTTTATGCCCCACCTACGATAGTAGAGGGGCAATATGTTTTTCGGTCTGTGCGTCCGTTCGTTCGTCCGTCCGTCAGTTCGTCCGTTCGTCCGTCTATCCCATTTCAGGTTAAAGTTTTTGATCAAGGTAGTTTTTGATGAAGTTGAAGTCCAATCAACTTGAAACTTAGTACACATGTTCCCTATGATATGATCTTTCTAATTTCAATGCCAAATTAGAGTTTTGACCCCAATTTCACGGTCCACTGAACATAGACAATGATAGTGCGAGTGTGGCATCCGTGTACTATGGACACATTCTTGTTATTGTTATTTTTCTTCTATTTTTCTTTGCCATAACCCTTTTTGTCCCTTAATTTTTAGGTATTTGTTATGAAATTTAACCCCCTCTTTTAGAGAAATTAGTTATGTACGTCTATTAACAGAAGACACTAAAATTGGACCTTAGATGTCAGCACATACCTTACCGCATTGCAGTTGCGTCAAATAACTTTTTTTATAGCTTTAGTTTCAAGAAAATAAGACCAATAGAAAACAAGTGCAACTTAATCAAAATTAAAGTTCTATGAAGTGAGGTGCTTCGGTAAGATTATTTGGTTTAAGATTACAATATAGACGTCAAAAGTGTATATTTGAATTGATGGTCAAATACAAAGAACTGTTTACCATTGATCTCCATTTTCAAACAAAACTTTATCTAAGCTAAATGCTTTGGTTGTTGAATGCAACTGCATTTGCCTGATATAGGTTTCGTAATAATGTACACTTAATGAACACAAAAATGAACAGACATATAAATAACATTTTAAGGAGTATTTTAGAATTATACTGTCGTTCGACAGAAAATTTCCCCAGCCATCGATACGTGAGAATATTAATAAAAATTATGGTCTCAAGGTCAGTATTTTTCGAATATTTTAGTTCATCTTCATACATTTACATCTGTTTAATCACACGGAATGTTTTAATTAAATGTCATAGTAATATACATGAAGCTGTGGATATAAAACTGTTTCTTATTGGACAATAATCATTATCTTTGTTACTTTTTAAGGGGTGAGTGAATGTGCATACACATATACCTGTACATGTAGTCGTAAACCAATTTCACTAAGCCTTTTGTAGACTGTTCCGTGCTCCTGAATAATGCATCAGTCATCAATAAATTTATTTTTAATTTCCTGTCGTACCAAAAATTTAAACACGACCAGGTGCAGTCGCACTCTACATTTTTAATAAATCATGTTTTTTTAATACCATAGCATAGACAGCAGTTTGAGGAATATCCACCGGAAATAGTGAAATAAGCATGCATATTTGTGCCGAACAAAAACCCCGCCAACACTTAAGCAAAATACACTTTCCATCAACCAACAGAAAATATATTATTAAATTAATATGTTATTATTTCAGAAACACCATGGTTAATATGTCCAGGTCTTTGTTGTATTGGAGTTGCTGGCCTTGCTCACTTTGCTAGTAATATCCAAGTGAGTAGTGATGTTAATAATTTTATACAAGACTGGTAAATACCTTAGAATTAAAGTTGTGATTATATTAACTTGTCTTTGTGTAAAATTAAAAGTAAACTTCAGTTTAAATTATTGTTAGGCTGTCAATTGTGAATGAAGAAAGCCTACTCAAAACACAATCCAAAAATTTAAAACACTATTCTGAATGTTGTCAGTCTTAAGGAAGATTAACTGTATACCGCCATCTTGGATTGTAAAAAAGAAGTACACAATCGGTCTAGATCTTTGCTTAAACCTGCAAATATTTAGACAAATTGGCAATAAATGTGTGAGACTGTTCGTATAAATAAAGTGAAAATTGTGATTTATTGCATTATAAGACTGTTTTAACAAATACTAAATATTTGTTTTTGTTCGATTCAATTTTTCACTTTAGCCATATCAAAGGAGATAACTCTTATAGTAAAAAAATATACTGGAATACTGGAATGACAGTGAAATTGTCATTTTTTACTTGTAACAAGAAAACAAGTTCGGTGACTACATTTTTATTTTTATTTTCTTTAAACATATTATGAAACTTATCTTCTCATATTTATTTCAAAATTCTATCTCACAGATTTCTTTTCATTCACAAAAAAGTGTTTTTTCATGAATAATCTATGCTAAATTGGGCAATTTTGGATGACTTGTAGCTTGAAAAATAGCACGGTGACCCATACTTTTGATTATATTTGTTTAAAAAGCATGGCAAAATCTCCATTTTGGCAAAGTATAAGAAAATTCAATTTGAGGAAATATATAGTGATGATCCACCTTAAGTTTGCGTTTTCTTTTATTATTCATTCTTTTTGGCGGACTATGAACAAATAAAGATTCCAGTTCTCAACGTGATCTTTATTTCTCGTTCCAGGTAGCCAATCTTTTCCAGGGATTCTCGTCAACTATTGTAGCATTATTTTGTGGACTCTTCGACAGTTCATCAGTTATTTTGCAAGTAGTAAAGGTAACTGTATTTACAAAAAGATATTGTTTTGGCAAATGAGCACTACTTAGCTTAACAATCATGTATTGATGTCAGAATATGTGACCCAGCTTTTCTTAATGAAAGTTTCTAACTTTTTTAGTTGTGTGGGGATTTGTGTTAAGTAATTGGCCTTTTCAGATCTAAAGGACCATGGGTAATTTTATTGTTTGTACCCCAAAATGAAAATAACGTCACGTCATTGGTTGAACTTCCATTGTTTTGGACGTTTTCAACCAATCACGACGTTTTGGTGTACGCTTTTGAAAATGTTACCCAGAATGCATTAGATTCTGAAAATGGCGAATTGGTGAAGCCAGTTTTCTCTCAACTTATTATTTGTGTTGGGAGATTTTTGGTAGTTGTTGCAGCTATTATTTTATACATCTAGTTCATAGAATGGAACTACAGCTCAATGTTTGAATGGAAGGATGATGTTAAAAATGGACTGTATAAATAGAAGAGTTTAGTACATAAGCGATTTTCTATCAACTCTTTATTATGGTTTACCAAATTTTGTAAATTTTACACAGGCTTTGTTAGTTTCTCTTTTTTTTATATTCAGGCGTTAGTGTGTTTGGATTATTTTATTTGATGATGCATATAGGTATTTTTAGGGTCGGACTCATTTACGATTCCTTTCGCATATTTTGATTTATTTTTCGAATATTTTGTCGTACAAAGGTACAATTCTATATTATATCTCTGTGTATAATCGTCACAGGAAATTGAGCCAGGAAAAAATAAACATGTTAAGATTTTCTTTCCGTTTTCAACCAATTCGACCAATTTTGTGTGGTTTTAAGGTTATGAAATGATTTTCTTATGAATGTTGCTTTATTTTTTTTTTATGCTGACAAGTATCAAAGAAAAAAATCTAGTACCTGAAAATTTCGAGGTCGATCTTTTATTGCTAAGGACATCCAAGTGATATTCACTTTTTATCAAGGTATATTTCAAGAATATGAGAGTGTGACTTCATATCCTATCAATTAAACAAAAAAAAAATACATGTATTTTCAAGGTCGAACGTTCTCTGTCTTCTAGCAGGCCAGACATCCAACTTTTTTTCACCCTTTTCTACGTTAATTTCAAGAATATGGCAGTATGACTTCATATTCTGTGAAATTTTATTACAAAAAGATGTTTTTGGAAGTATATGGATCACAAAAAATATATTCATTGCACAGCTCTCCACTTCGTTGGTACCAAATTGACGATGGCGATGACACACAGTGGTTATTGATACGTACCGATTATCAGGTTGTCTGCATATTGATATTGTAAAATATCAGCTGCGAGTCACAAGATGAAGCTTTTTGTCGAGTGAGCGCAGCGAACGAGTTCAAAAAGGCTTCATTAATTTTGTAATAAATGTTTGATTCCGTACTCCAAACAACAAAATTATTATATCTAAATTTACCTGTGTACGTTGTTTTATTTAACGCCATTTTGTCCCAGATTAGAGTTGTCTTTTTGACACTGTTCTTACATCTTTTTTATTTATATTGTAATTATATTATGTCATAGATCACACTCATTCGTTCAGCGTACGTTTACTTGATTTTGTTTACATGTCTTTTTGATCAAATTAAGCCATTTCAATTGATATTTTATAGTGTGTCTGTTTATGTTGTAATGTTACACAGCTGTCTCAGGTTAGGGTGAAGGTTGGCGCCTGTCAAAACGTTTACATCCTGTAAATTTTATACACCTGTCCTAAGTCAGGAGCCTGTTGTTCAGTGGTTGTTATTTGTTGGTGTGGTTCATAAATGTTTCTCGTTTCTAGTTTTTATATAGATTAGACCGTTGGTTTTCCTGTTTGAATTGTTTTACATTAGTCATTTTGGGGCCCTTTATAGCTTGCTGTTCGGTGTGAACAAAGGCTCTGTGTTGAAGGCCGTACTTTGACCTATAATTGTTAACTTTTTATACATTGTGACTTGGATGGAAAGTTGTCTCATTGGCACCCATACCACATCTTCTTATCTATATTCATATTGTGTCGAGCAGCTGATATTTTACAATATCAATATGATGACAATCTGATAATTTATCGGATAGTATTTGTGTATTTTGCATGACAAAAACTAGCGGGTTTTTTGTTTGTTTCTCAAGCAAACTGGAAGATGACGTGATAAGTTCGGGTCAAACGTATCAACGTCGGTTCATTCATCATGACGTCGGTGATATGTCCTGTTTAAAGATATTAAGGTCAGGGTCAGCGTATTTGACGTCACAAAGCCGCGATATTCTATTTTATGAAGAGCTGAACAGAGTGTAGGAACACCGATAATATCAGATTACTACATGGCATTTTTCATATCGCATGTATTATCAGCCCTAGGTTTTAATATCAGCCCAAGAGCCGTATGGCTCGAGGGCTGATATTGACCGAGGGCTGATAATACATGCGATATGAAAAATGACATGTTGTGATCTTTTTATCATATGCTTCAACAATGGAAAAAAATAAAAGATTAATTTATTGATCCTTTTACGTGGTTCTCAAATAGAAGTTCAGAGAGTGAAAAGTTCACGGACGTCGGACCCCAAATGTAGTAAATTCGATATGAAATCTTTCTAGCATATGCCTAAAAAGAAAAGGAAAACAGCATTATGATATATTTTAATATGGACGATAAAAAAAATAATTCAACAATATACATAACGAACACTGTTTGGAAAAGTCAACAATTTTAAAGTAACTTTCTAGATTATATTTGAAACTTTTAAAAATGCAATTATTTTATCATTTGTTTTTTTGTTGTTTTTGTTTTTGTTTTTTTCATTTTACACAATACACTTTCCAGTATCCAAATAATTGTTTTGTACCTTACTTTGTATTGTTTTTCACTGAAAACGTACAATTGAGGTGTATTTTCCGGAATTTGCCGAGTATCGCCGGAATGCCATGTGATAACGTTATGGAAAGGCATGTGATAATAATCGAAGCATGTGATAAATTTTTCATATCAGCCCGCTAAATACCATTTCGGAAAAATATGGAATTCACGTTGATTTAATGCTGTTATCATACTGTAAGAAATATATGTTATTTTCTCTAAGTATATGATAATACAATTTATCGACATAGGAACCGAACATTCATCTTTTGTGTTTGATATTTTATCTTTCGGTACAATTTGTTTTCAACTTTAATAAATAAAAAAAAAGAGAAAAACTGTGTGTTTCAATAACATACAGGAGCATGAAATATTTAAAAACAAAATGTTTTGCTAATTTCAATACAAAGTCCTTTTCATCACTTCCCTTCTGAAACAAATATTTGTTTAAAGAAATTTCTATTCAAACAATTAATTTAAAGATCATGCCCGACAAAATGAATGTTTGGTGCAGCACTGCTACTTTGCACGAACATTTAATATGGCGTCCATTTTCACTGAACTAGTACATATTTTTATTTAGGGGCCAGCTGAAGCCCGACTCCGGGTGCGGGATTTTCTCGCTGTGTTGAAGACCCATTGGTGGCCTTCGGCTGTTTTCTGCTCTTTGGTCGGATTGTTGTCTCTTTGACATATTCCCCATTTCCATTCTCAATTTTATTATGATACAGTCATTTTATTTTTAAAAAGGAAGGGGATATATAGTTTTTTTTAATATTCAAGGCATGGAAATCATCTATTCATAGGTATGAGTTGATCAAACGACTTCTGATGTTCTTTTAACATTATTTAACCGCGTCTGTATTCTCTGTAACCTTTGAGTAAATTTTATAGAGCATTTACAAATGTTGCTAATATGGTTCCATTGTACACATAAACTTAACACTCCTGTAGAATTTTTATGATTAGCAGAAAACTTTCGATTTATTTGCATAACCAAATAACCCTCTCCCTAAACAAACGAAAGGAATTATATATAAAAAAACACCTTTAAAGAATTTTCATTTCATATTATCCATAAAACGATAAATTTCTTCATTTGAAGTAATGAAGTCATTCATGATAAGCTAGAAAATATAGGGAAACAAACCACAATAGTTCCTTCATTCAATGTCATTTTAACTCGGGTGAATGATTGTCTTATTGGCAATCTTACCACATCTTCTTATTTTTATACACATTACGCAAATAATTTTACCTGAAATTTTAACATACTCTGGTATGTACTCAGGATCAAGTAAGTGATAAAGATCATATATATGTTATCGTCTTTTTATTACCATCCGACGCCAAAATGTAAATGCATGAGTCTCTTTTTTTAAATAAAATTTAGTAACATTTTAAGTAAATTTTATGATGTCTGATGTCAAAAAATAAGTAATGAAAAAATAAAAATCAATTGAAATATGAAAGTTCATCATAACACACAAATGTACACTCCTTAACAAAAATATAAAAGTAAAGGGATATGACGCCATTATTGTTAACTCAAGCAATTTATAAAAAAAAAGGTGCTAAGCAGTGAATGCACCCTTTTTCTCCTTGTCTGCTACTAGTATCTTCTTTCACAAACACCTAGGATGGTACAAATGAAGAGAAAATAAATGCATTAGTGTTTGTAACTTTAGTGGGTTTTTTAAGGAAAATCCAATGTAGCCTTCGTTTCTTTTTGCTGTCATACATTTGTTCATTTTAACTTATACATTAAACTAAACATAAAATACATAGGAATTGGTCACTAGGTTAGATTTAAAGTTGAGACAATTTTAGTAATGCTAAGACCATATTTTGACCTGTGTCGATTTGATGTTAAGTAATTGAAATAATGATATAAAAATTGAGGTAATACTATACCAAACTGTTCTAGTTAATTGATATGTAAACAGAACGATTATATTTTTACAATGCGTTCTCCTATAGAAAGTTGTGTCCGCCGATTTACAAATCTACTACATGTCTATCTGCAATAAAAAAAAGTACATGTGAATATTTTTTATAAGTTAATAGCTAAGTTGTTTATTACACCAATTTGGATTGTCCTTCAGTAATTTGAGAATATTTCTCACGACACTTTTCAATTTGATAAATTATGTTCGTGTTGTAGCCAGTTTAATGAATGTCTGCATATTGACAATAATCATGATATGGATTGCATTGGTCCCGTCAGGAATTTTTCAATTGCATTACCTTAACAGAGTTGGTTTGTCATGTTGTGTGGAAGCCGTAGAAAGTACCCCTTTGCTTGATGTGAATGCTTTCGTATTTTTCATTATGGTTATGACGTATTTTATCTTGAGATAATATTCTTCACATCTTCTTTTTTGCTCTGTATGTTTATCAAAATGCGGTTTTTATCCAACGCAATCATAGGTTTGAACGTTGTTTTCAATTTAGACTTGTTTATATTTTTTCGTTTGGGTTTGTATTATATTTGCCTTCGGGTTTATATGATCCGTTCATCCTATTTAGACTCTTTCAAAATTCAAGAGTCTATCCTAATTTGAGGTAAATTATATGGCCTTCCAAATACCGTTTCGATTCCTAACATCACTGAAGAGACATTAATTGTCGAAATCCGGATATGGTGTACAAATTTTTGCACCTCATGCTTGCGGAATACCATCTTTTCCGCAAGTTTATTGTTTTCTTTTTGGTAATAAATTAATGATAAGATCTATTTTGTTACATCTTGTGATCCGTTTATTTGGCAATCGCCAATGGCAGTCAACAGGGTTTAAGAACATCAGTTATTCGACCTGCTAGTCAAATGCGTTTTGTTAAAATATACTTTTTCACTCATTTGGTCTTTTGGAAAATGTTGTTTGTGCTGTATTTAGACCCCTCTACCAAAAAAAATTGTTTTGCATGCACACGTATAAAAATTGCGGTTTTTATCCAACGCAATCATAGGTTTGAACGTCGTTTTCAATTTAGACTTGTTTATCAAATTGTTATATATATAAATATATATATCGGGTTTAAATAATCAGTAATCTTATTTCGACTCTTCAAAAATCAAGAGTCAATCCTAAATTGAGGTAAACTATATGGCCTTCCAAATACCGTTTCGATTCATAACACTACTGAAGAGACATACATTGTCAAAATCCGGATATGGTGTAAAAAAAAATTTGCACCTCATGTTTGCGGTATACCATCTTTTCTGCAAGTTTATTGTTTTCTGTTTGGTATTAAATTAATAATTAAGATTCACGTTGTTACATCTGGTGATCCGTTTATTTGGCAATCGCCATGGCAGTCAGCAGGGTTTAAGAACATCCGTTGTTCGACCTGCTAGTCAAATGCGTTTTGTTAAAATATACTTTTTCACTATTTTGGTCTTTTGGAAAATGTTGTTTTTGCTGTATTTAGACCCCTCTACCAAGGAATTTGTTTTGCATGCACACGTATAAAAATTGCGGTTGTTATCCAACGCAATCATAGGTTTGAACGTTGTTTTCAATTTAGACTTATGTATATTACATCGGTGATCCGTTTATTTGGCAATCGCCAATGGCAGTCAGCAGGGTTTAAGAACATTTGTTGTTCGACCTGTTAGTCAAATGCGTTTTGTTAAAATATACTTTTTCACGTTTTTGGTCTTTTGGAAAATGTTGTTTGTGCTGTATTTAGACCCCTCTAACAAGACAAGTCTAATATATATGCATTCAGTCCAGCTGAATTGTATGCCCATTATTTACTGCAAATGTATTTCGTATCTTGATATGCCCTGTGGCCCCCGAAATGTTTGCCCTTTACGTCTGTATTTTGATGATATTACTCCGGCTCTGTGTCAATCATTAATGCACATATATATTGTTTTCGACATTTAGTAAAGACTTCCGCTCAAACAGGTGCTCGGGGTCATCTTGACCCTGCAGTGCGGTGTGCTTTAATTTGCTATGTGTTGGAAGCATCACATTGACCATCAATAAGATCGCAGCTACTTTTATTTGAGTTAAGGAATATTGTATCATAAATAGAAGTGTTCCTTGTCTTTGGAAATGTAAACACATTATTGCATTTTAACTTTAAGTAAAAGCTGAAAATCCTCAAAACAGCAATTGTATAGATTTGTGATCGAACGTATAACTTCAAACCTTTCAATTTCCCCTTTTCAGCACAATATGGAAAAATCACCAAGGAAGTTCTAACCGTAACTTTCTATTTTTGCCAAATGTTACAAATTGTCAACTTCAATTATCATAAAACCAATGAAAACTTGCCGAATTGTGCAAAGAGACCATTTAGATTGACCTATATGAATTAATTTTTAATTATTTTTAATTTGAAGTCGTTGTTTACATTAGACTGAACAAACAACGCATCTGAAACATATATGCATGTATTTTCAGCAATTATATTTAATTTAAACAAAAATATCTTTCTGAAACATGTGTAGTATGCTCGCATAGTTTACTTTAAATAATGTCATAACTGTTCCTGAGATAAGGTTACTTATGTGTACTCATTCAAATTTTCTATTTCGATGTGAATGTTTTTCAAACTTGTGACATGTATGCAGTCCATTCGACTTATTTGTTCCATTTCCTGCAATTTTATTTAGCAATCATCTTGTTGCGCCCGGTATTTTTCTGAATGTTTGCATTGTTTCTGTTTTTGCAATGATATTATCGAGCAAAAAATGACAGTATTTGATGGATTTCGAATCCCATCCCAAGTCTTTAACTTTTTGATATTACCCCGCATCTGTATCAGTCTTCCGTGTAGCTACGAAGATTGATGTGGTTTATAATTTTATACATTTTTATGTCTTATTTATTGTTAAGAAGTTTTACTCTGCGAAAAGCAACCTTAAGGTAGTTCGGGTGTCTTCCGCCATCTTGGATTGTAAAATAGCAGAAAACAATCGGTCTAGATCTTTAATGAAATGTGCAAATTTTGAGAGAAGAATGTCTTTCTTTTGTTAGACTTTTCATCTGAATGAAGAAAATTGTGTGTTTTATCATATTTTTGCGATTGTTTTTTTACAAATACAGAATTTTTTTGTTTGATTAATTTTTTTCATTTTTTCAACTTTGCCATATAAGGAGAGATAACTCCGATAATGTAACTTTTATACTTGAATCTGTTATGAATATACCTATTTTGTTTAGTACCAAAAAACACGAGTCCCGTGACCCAATTTTTTCCTTTTATATTTTGAAAGCCCATTACAAGAGTTATCTTCTCATATTTTATCTTAAAATCTTATGTTTTAGTTTTCTTTCTATCACACAAAGTTGTGTTTTCCATGAATAATCTTTACAAAATCTGACAATTTTGCACAACATGTAGCTTGAAAAAAAAGCACCGTGACCCAATTCTTTTTATTATATATTTCAGAAAGCCATAATATAAACTACATTTTGGCAAATTATTAAAAAATACTATGGATTTTTATTCAGACCCCCCCCCCCATTTCCCTTAACATCAATAAATGCATTTCCCCCTTTTCTATCATCTTCTTTCACAGAGACCTTATATGGTACAAATGTGGAAATATACATGCGCTTTTAAGAAATAAATATATTGTTTAATAAGTTTTCCTTATGTATTTGTTTTCGTATATTTCATTTAATTTTTTATCTTTCTACATTTTCATTGTACTACACATACTTTAAATCTTCTTAGGAATAAGACGCTTGGTTAGACAATTTTAGTAATGCTAAGACCATTTTGATCTTTGTTGAATTTTATGTTAAGTAATAGAAATACTAATCTAATAATTGAGGTAATACTCTGCTTAACTGTTCCAGTTAATGGATATGCAAACAGAATGTATTATTTTTTTACAATGCGTTCGTCTATAGTCCGTTGTGTCAGCCGATTATTATTGCTTATACATGTCGATCTGCAAAGAAAAAAAAATACATGTGAATGTTTTGTAGAAGTTTATAATTAAGTTGTTTGCTACACCATTTGGGTTGACATTAATCAATTTGAAAATATTTCTCACGACACTTGTCAGTTTTATAAAATTATGTTCGTGTTGGAGCCAGTGAAAGGCAAAGATATGGAATACTTAGGTCCAAGGCAGGATTTTTCTTTCCCATTACAGATCATTATAGAGTTTGTCTCTCATTATGTCTGAAAGCCAACGAATATATGTTCTTGCTTGAGGTTTATGATCTCATACTTTTAGACATGGCGTATTTAATGTAGAGATATCCTTCTTCACATTTCTTCTCTCGATCTGTTAGTTTATTAATATATAGTACATCCGAATAATTTGTCCTTTTTATACATCAGTTCCTGAAAAGGTATTTCAAATATATCTTGATGTGTCCCAATGGCCTTCTTAATATTTGTATTGTTTCTGTATATTACAATGAAATTGTGGGGAAGATATTGACAATTTCTTGTACATTTCTGTGACCGTTTGAGTTTGTAATTTGTTGATATAACCTCGCATGTGTGTCAGCCTTCAATGCGTTGGGGTGTAGCGTTTTCGACAACTATCAAATTACTCCACTAAAACGGTTTGTGGACCGACTTGAACTTGCAGTGTGCGGTGTTTTAATTTTCTACGTTTACGGTTTCACTTTGACTTTGACTTTGAGATGAAGCACAAACAATAAAAGCACTACATTTTTGCTTTGGGTTTTGTCAAGTGCGTTTAGGCATATTGTATCACGAAAAAGAATTCTTTTTTACTTTAGAAATGTGAACACATTATTCCATTTTAACTAAAAATATAAGCTGAAAATCTACAAAAAAGAAATTGTATAGATTTGTTGACGAACGTTTGATTTCAAAGCTTTCCATTCCTCCTTTTCAGCTGAATATGGAAAAATCTCAGATCTGAGAAGCATCATCAAACAGCTCATGTCAACTTTAACTGGGAGAATTCTAACACTAGTTCACTTTTTTTTAACAGATAAATAGCCTACTCTAGTAATTCCAAAACCACTGCAAACTTGCTTAATTTGTACAAGAGACCATCTCGATCCGTATATAAAACACGCCCTTGAAACATATATTCAAGTTTATTCAACAAAAATGTTAACGAATTCCTGTCACACCGGTGATAGGGGCTGTCTTAAACTTGCAGATGCAGTTATGATTAAGCTGTTACTATTTGTTGAAGCGTAACTTAGAATTTAAAGAGAAGAACACCAATTAGATTGATGCTCCTATGGTGAAGATTGTAAAGTGCGTTCCTGAAAGCATATTTGTGTCACGAATCAATACACGATCTTCGTTTCGTTAGATGAGGTCAATGACAAGATTTAAAAAAAATGAATAAACAAACAAATAAAAAAAACCCCAGAATAATGAATTATTGAGGGTCAAACTGGTTAGGGACAAGTGAATGACAAAAAGTGTATATTTCGGTTCAAGTACAAATTTCATTTTTCTTTGTTTTATTTTTAGATTGCATATGGATTCGGCATTGGACGCAGGGAGTCTTTCCTATTTTTGGCTTGCCTGTATCTTGTTATGATCGGAACGAGCACTTTCTTTATATTGCCAAAATGTTACATCACCAGCGTGGAAAAGCTGGATGAAGTTGAGATCTGTGTTACCGGTGACAGCGTTCTTCAGTACACTGAAATACAAAGAACTGATAAACCATGTAAGCAAATGTCCATTACATTAACGACTCGCGTACTACTGATAAGATAGCAGTAGCATGATGACAAAAGAGTTATCGTTATTGATAAAATCAAGTATAGTAGAACGCATATAGAATAGAGGTGGAAAATAGCAAAGGAATAGTCATACTCATAAGTCGAAAACGAACTGACAAATTATATGACAAAAATACGAAAAACGACCAAAAGACAAACAACAGTCTACAAACCACAACATAGAAAACTAAAAAAGTGAACAACACAAACCTCACCAAAAACCAGGGTTACGCATCTTGAGGCTGAATGATATCTACTATTACATTTTTACAAGATAGCGTTACAGTTTACACCTTCTATTCAGTAAACTCAATTACTAGTTCAGATTCTGTTCTTAACTTTTATATTAGTTATTTCATATAAATTAGTCGACCATCAACGTAACATAAAAATATCAAAAGATTATTTTTTAATCATATTTAATCACAATATGAGGGTCACACTCCAGTAATCGACCGTTATTTGTTTATGTTGAAAATGTTTAAATACCTATGCACTTTCCATTGTGAAATGATTTATAAAGGATCGTCTGCTACCACAACAACCAAAGTTTCAGTTGTAAAGAATATCTTACAGAATGCAAGTGTACAACCTTGTGAATATATCGGTCAAATTTTGTTTCTTTTACAAATTATAATATACAGAATGCGATTGCAAAAACTGCCGGAAAGGCAAATTAAACACTACAGTTGGCAAAGCAGTACATGTATAATATCAATCTCACGTGCTTTTTCACGTGCTTTATCGATACCAGAGATGCAGGGAGACAAAGCAGGCAAACATAAAAAAATAATGTTTCCTGAATTTACCAAACTGAAAAGTTTACACATATTGGTCAACATTCTTAAAGGTAGAAGGAAAAACAAAAGTAACGCTTTATATAAATTCACGTATTATCAAACCTACAGTTTTATATAGTTCTAAATGGTGATAGAACAAATGAGAAAATACCGACTGAGACGTAAAAAAATAGCTCTGTACATTATATATCCTCTCGTCTTTTTTTTTTCTTTAAATGTTTGGGAGACCAAAAGACTGTTATTGCGTTAACTACGTGTTAGTATCAGTAAAATCGGACTTGTTTATTAATGTATTGACACTTTTTTTTTAATTTCCTCTACAGATATTGTAACAAAAACTAGCCCTAAGAAAGGTGTCTTGTCTTACTTGAAATCTATGACATATATATCACATGTATGTTGGATGACAGTTCACTGTCTGCTTTTCACTACATTCCTGAATTTACTGTATATCAGAATAGACAAATTAGCCAATGGTCAGGTATCTACAGGTAAGTGAGTCAAAAGGTACATCACAATTACCGTTATCTACAGGTAAGTGAGACATACATCACAGTTACCGTTATCTACAGGTAAGTGAGACATACATCACAGTTACCGTTATCTACAGGTAAGTGAGACATACATCACAGTTACCGTTATCTACAGGTAAGTGAGACATACATCACAGTTACCGTTATTCCAAGTTATTATTCCGAACTTCGATTTTTTAAGGAAAAAGATTGTTTGACCTGAAAAAAATTATGTGTCACTCTAAAAAATGTGAAATTTATTGGTTTACTTGAATTAACTTTCTTGTCGGAATTGTTAAGCAAACAACAATCAGTCAAACTACTAGTATGATCTTGGTGTTACTTTAACTTCTAAGCATATGCCCATTTATATGTAAGTAAATGACTTTGTTAGGAAGAAATATGCATATCTTTTCAACTAACCTTAATTTATTTTGCCTGTTTGTTTATGTGCATGACCCGAAGGTGGTTGTGTTGTGTACCAATGTTACCTTAGTTTGACCTATATTCTATAGCCTCACATTTGTAAAGTTCTTCCAACAAGCAGTATTATTGGGTTAATCGTCATGTTTGGGTTAAGAAAGGAATAAGGTGACTACGTGATTTTCATATAGTTTTGTTTAAAGTTACACAAATGCTCATAGCATTATGGTGACTCCAGTGGACGAAAAAAAAACCAGACAACTGATGGCAAAAAGAAACAACGAAAACTTTACAAATCAGTACAAAAAAACATACGATTTAGCAACACAAAAATAACCAAAAACCCGGGTTGAACTCAGGTTTACTGTATCGGTAAGCAGTTCCTATTCCACTAATTATGATCGCTTCTTTCCCATTGAACTTGCAATAAAGTATACTACAGATAGTATGAAATTTGCTTTTTATTTTTCCTTACACCTACAAACAACAGTGATGTTCGGTTGAAAACTAATTTTTACGACAAAACTGATGAAATTTGTGTCACAACTGACCATAGATATGTTCCACTTTTAGTAGCCATAATCCTAGTTTTTATCAAGACATCACGCAAAGCGCTCGTCACCAAATTTTTACTTGTCATGAGCAGCACCACGGATGCCACTTGTGGAACAGGAATTGGTTCTTCTTCCGCAGCACCTAGGTACACCCCTAGTGACTGGTTACTCTTCCGCAGCACATAGGTACACCCTTAGTGACTGGTTACTCTTCCGCAGTACCTAGGTACACCCCTAGTGACTGCTTACTCTTCCGCAGCACCTAGGTACACCCCTAGTGACTGATTACTCTTCCGCAGCACATAGGTACACCCTTAGTGACTGGTTACTCTTCCGCAGTACCTAGGTACACCCCTAGTGACTGCTTACTCTACCGCAGCACCTAGGTACACCCCTAGTGACTTGTTACTCTTCTGCAGCACCTAGGTACATCCCTAGTGACTGGTTACTCTTCCGCAGCACCTAGGTACACCCCTAGTGACTGGTTACTCTTCCTCAGCACCTAGGTACACCCCTAGTGACTGCTTACTCTTCCTCAGCACCTAGATACACCCCTAGTGTTGTTTTGCTTTAGTGCTCTGTGTTGTATATGCGGTTTATCATTAAATGTATGTGGTCTATCGTTAACGGTCATGTCTATCGTATGTCCATCAAAATTATTTCTATATCAATTTACTATACTATATTCGATTATACTTGTAACCATTTCGCATCAAATATTTTGTTGAAAATCAATTAAAACTTGTTTTACAGTTAGTTACTATGTTGGTGTATTTGCCTATACTACAATGGGATCAGGAATAGGGTCAGTAGTTGCTGGTCTCATCTACGATGCTGAACGGAGAAGATATTCAAGTAAGATTGCACATGCGTCACATTATTATTGTTACTATCCCTACAATTTCAAATATTAATCAAATGTTTGATGTCTCAAACTTCAAGTCATTGCTTATTATATGTATGTTCGTAGATATCTTTCATTTGCACAAATTCATATTCTGTAGTATTCCAGTGTTGTAATATCGATAAATGTCGAATATGTTTGAGCATAAAGTTACTATTGAAATAAATGACTATACTGATGGGGTGAAAATCATAAAAAATAAAGGACTACTGGTGAATATTGAATTCTTAAATTTTAATTTTATGAGTACAAATTTTAATGGTTTAAAAAAATTATAACACAAAATTTCAACTTTCCTGCTTTTACCAAATCAATTTAAGACGTTTATCAAATTGTACGTTTTTCTCCAAATTACGAAGATGTTCTACTACGAATGATTATATATGTCTTAAGGACTGTATTCAAATATTTCAATCCCTTATCTGTCATATTTCAGACTTTTCAAAAACTGAGAAGAAATGGAAGCCAGTTGTTATACCGATGACAGCATGTGGAATATTTATAGCAGCCGTATTCAGCTGTTTGCTTGTAGAAAATATAAGTTTTTTGTTTCCAAGTTTCGTTTTGTTCACACTATTCCGCAATTTTCTCTTCTCCATTGGTGTAGCATTTGTAAATGAAGCGTAAGCATTTTTATTATTTTTTAGTTTTATTTAAACACATGCAGTAAACAGCGTGTCAAGAACTGTTGTAATATCATATCATCACATACCCTTAAACTGTAAGAATAGAACAAATTAAAAAAAGTATAGAAGACATTTTACAAGACTTTTTAGACTAAGTTCAAATACTTTTATCTTATTATGATGATGCAGCTTTTATTCATTTCATTCCTATAATGACAATAACAATCTATCATTTGAAGCAGGTAGACAACAACCATTAAGACAGAATTCCGAAAAGGAATATACTATCCAAACCTTCATCTAAATAATGTAAACAATATGAAGAAAACAGAATGTGAAATTTTAAAACTAATTTTCTGGATCTGCGCTTGAAATATTTAATTTCACTATCAGTTCCATCCTTGATAAGTTTGGCAATAAATGAAAACGTTGCAAAAATTGGTTAGTACGAAAGTAACTAGTTATACATGTATCGTTAGAAACTAAAAAAAAAATATGCAGAAGTACGACATGATAGGGACAGTAAAAATGACATTTCTGCACTGATGGGTCAAGATTATATCGTCTAATGTATTTGTCCGTAGATTTAATATTGTTTTTAAAGATTTTTTAAAACATTTTTGCAATCTTCTCGTTTCAAAATATAAGCTCTTATCATACATCAGTAATGAAGTTGACTTTTCACCATATTTTCATCGAATGTTACAGATGTTAGAATATGTTTTAAATTGTTTAAGGGAAATAAAAAACGCGCGAAGGTGCTTGAAATGCTATTAAAAAAAAGTCATAATTATCACACATTAGATATGAATATAAAGTCATTTTGGTGTTTGTCAGCTTGGCAGTTGCCCAACAACATAAAACAAATTCTAAGAATTTAACTTAAAAAACATACAGTCTCAATACTATTAAGTTAGTGAAGGAAAAGCAACTTATTCCAAGATACCGGTATAGATAGTATTATTGCATATGAATAAATGGAGATGTGGCGCATACATCAATTAGACAGCAACCTAACGCCATGAAAATCCAAAGGAAACCTAGAGGCCAACATACGGTTTTTAACCATAGACAATTGTCTTTTATTACTTCTCTCTTAAAGATAAAGATATTTCTTTATAAACAAATACTTCAATAACCTAAATTTGCTTTTTGATTTCAGATTTCCTTCCGAGTATTTTGGACCTCTCTATGGTTTTATGACTCTTATAAATGGTTTGTTTTCATTGACACAATATGGATTAGTCAAGTGGGCTGTATCCTCTGAAAGTGGAAGCAAACAGGTAGGCGACAGTTATCTCGCTTTCCATGAATGAATTTGACTCGAATCTGCGATATTATATATATTTTTACTTTCTAAAATACATACTGATTTCTACTTTCTTCTTTAAAATCACTATAAAATATCTTTTCATGTTTTAAAATTAATTTGATTCCATTGAGGTAGTCTCAAATCTTCTGACCATAATAAAAAAAACATAATTTAGATATTGTTCAATAAGTGGTCGTTTAGGCAAAGATAAAACAATACTATTTTTTTTTCCAAAGGTTCTACTGATGAAATGTGGAAAAGATGTTTTACTGTTACTGTAAGATATTGAAATTGTTTACCTTTTTTTCATACTATATTTTCTGGTTGCAGGTATATATTGCTTTGCTCGTTCTGGCTTCAGTTACATTCCTACACCCACTACAGTTATGGGTAAGGTCCAACAAAATGAAGAAATTTGCACAAATGACACATAAAAGTGAAGAGGCAGCTCCTTTACAAGATAAGGCTTGATACGACCTTTATGACGATACATATCAGATCTCAGATTCTTTTATATTCAGCTGAAAAGGAGGAATGGAATGTTTTGTTATTGCACGTTAGTCAACGACGAACGTATTAGAGTATACCGTTGTCCCTTCGTTCGTCCGTCCATCCGTCCGTTCGAAATATACATGTCGCAGTGATAAAAGAGTGCCTTCAGTGATCTATTTTCATCTTTATAAAATTATTAAGAATATTTGTCTTAGGGTCTATACACTTGGATGATTATCACTTGGTTAGGAAAAGCATTTTTTCACATGTCATGCTATAACTTAATTATGCCAGAATCAATTTACTTCAAACTTTACAAAATTAGTACAAATGGTGGTTACAGGGTCTATGTAGTTTTTTTTTAATCTATTCGTTTTTTAACCCTAAAGAAGTATGGGACTTTAATCTGCAAAATATAAGCAACTTTTAACATGTCCAAACTAACTCAAACATGCCATGGTCGATTTATTTAAATTTATACAAGCGTATTTAGAACTCAGATTAAAATGATTAAACAAGTTTTTTAGTAAATATGTCCAGTAATTTCAGAGAGTAATTTTGGACTGTACATGAAAAACCAACCTTAATCACTTTATTTATTATGATCAAGCGGGATAGGCGTATCATGCGAACATGGCACAACAGGTTTTTGTTATGATAGATTTGAAATGTAATATCTTCGGTTTACTGGTAGATTATAATGTGATATTAAGTCTTTCATGTCATTTGTTGCGTCTGTTTACATAATAATTGTTACTTAATATGTGTACAATATGATTTTGTTCAGAAAAAAAGCATATGATAAACTATGTTTAGTCCAAGTTTTTAATGATCTTTGAAAAGATACAAGGTACACCAGTTTAATTAAAAAATATTTGCTGAAACACCTATAACAACATGAATTAATATATAGTTACATCTAGTACTTTTAACAATCTGAACATTAACGACAAATTTTTAAACATAATATGAATTGCACAGAAATCCAGCATAATTTTTCTAAAAGTACTAGTCTTCATAGATACTTTATCCGTAGAAAATTATTTTTATAATGATCATCAACGCTCTTTTGTATGTCTAATTTGAACATGTAATAGGAATATATTAAACTTTTAACGTTTATATTTTTAGATAACTAGAATTAACTTCTTTTTTAGATTATGTGATTTATAAATTGATATTTCAGTATTATTAATAACATACTTTGAGATTATTTATCATTCAATATGAAATGATTAAATGATTTATATATTAACTTATTATAAGAGATTCAATGACATCCTTGTTTATTCTTTTGTTTAAAAGACATATACATTTTATTTTATTTTTTTACGCTGTCTTAATTTGTAAATAGTTATTTGGTATATAGTGTCTCGTAAGTCAGATGTGTGGCTGGATATTGGTTGTGTTATCAAGTGTGTATATTGTGTATGAATTCCTTTTATTGCAATCAATATGTGACACTTTAATAAATAGATTTATATATGTAATCAACTAGAACACACATTGTTTTAGTGGTGCCTCCTTTATGATGAGTAACTAGACCAATTATATCTCCCTAGCAAATGTAGTATGTTGTGCTCATAATAACGTTTTATATTGTGTGTGTACATGGTGTTAGTCACAATCGTCGAAATTTAAATTTACCAGAGTTGAATATAAAACCATAGAGTATAATCTACAATTCAAGCATAAATAGTACTTTTCCTTCGGTAAAACTAACTTTTGCGTAACGTATAAATTGATATGATGGTGAAAGGCTGATTTAAGACAGAACAGACGGTCCAACAGCAGTGGTACCAGTAATGTAGGATACCGATACCAATGCGCACGATCCACCAGTGTATCCTGAATATTTTACGATTGAGAACAAAAGTCTAGAAGCCAAATATTTATACTAAGTGATACGAAAGTACAATCAATAGTAGAAAAAAATTGAATTCAAAATGTCTGATGACACATATGGCACCCAGACTCCATTTATAGTACTTAGTAGTATTTTGTTATGTCATTTTTTGATCGGACCTGGTTCACCAGCTGTTCTGAAATATGTTCCATTTAATGAAAGATAAATTTATTATTCTAATAACTTATTTGATATATGAAAAATAGTTTTCAAAGGTGAGCTAACAATACACGAGTTGTGAATTCTAGTGTATAATCTATCATATCAAAATGAGGAGACTTGGTGTGGTTACCGATGAGACAACTACAAAAAAGTGTATCCCCCAGAACCAAATAACGAAAATTTAAACAACTATAGGTTACCGTACGGTATTCAACAAGACTAAAATAACTTTGCTTTAGAGTAATGAGCACGTATGGTCCAATATCATGTTGATACTTATATTTTGGCTTTACACAGGATCATGCATTTCTTAGTCTGTTGATGAAGTCATTTCACTTATTCTGTTAAATGTGTTCTGATTGATATTTTTGTCTGGAAAAACATGCTTTATTTATTGGTTTCTAAAAATTCCAGGATCACTTATTTTTTAACTATCTGAATGAAGTTCATCTTATGGGTAATTGTGTTTTTTCACTGTTGTTTCGTTGCTGTCTTGTTGGCGAATATCTGAAATCTTTGTTAAATCATCAATACTATTAATGGCTATATTTCGGGTAATTCAAACACTCGTTTCTTCGCATAGAAACAATTATTCGTTAATCTCAGCATGGAACGAATACTTTATATCACGGACTATAAATGTACATGCAAAAGATGAAAAACTAAGCGAAATTGTTTATCCCGCAATGCATTTTATCGTAAACACCTAAGTAATTAACCATATGATACTTTTGAAACAATTACGCTGTGTCTAAACTACCCCGGCAAAAAATGTTTGTACTCAATAGTATCTAATATCCGGTACGGTGAAAAGTAGAATCACAAAAATACTGAACTCCGAGGAAAATTCAAAAAGGAAAGTCCCTAATCAAATGGCAAAATCAAAAGCTCAAACACATCAAACGAATGGATAACAACTGCCATATTCCTGACTTGGTACAGCGTTTTCTTATGTAGAAAATGGTGGATTGAACCTGGTTTTATAGCTAAGTAAACATCTCACTTGTATGACAGTCGCATCAAATTCCATTATATTGACAACGATGCGTGAACAAAACAAACAGACACAATAGGTAAAAATGTCTTAAATAGGGGTACAGCAGTCAACATTGTGTTATCATCTTAATCACTATAAAAACAAACAAATGTAACAAAGAAGCACAAAAAGGCATACTGGCATCAAATTTAACATCCTCATTTTGCTTTTTTATAATACGATTTTATTTATCTATGTAAAATCCACCCATGAAGGATGGAAGGTTTTAAGTACTGACGGACCACCAACAGACAGAGAAAAGGTAGGATTTCTGTTTATTATTTGTTGTTTTAATGATATTGAAGAATATACATACGCATATAACTATTTTCGATTGTGAGATGTAATATTTACTACAACCGTTCCAAATTAATTAATAATAAGTAAAAAGGCACATCAAAATGGTGAATTGAGTGAACCTTGCCGCGAATTTGTTTAATTTCTCTTTACTTTATGCACATTGTACGGAAAGAAATACGCGAAATGAAAGATATTAACACGGAGATTGCAAGACTAGTCACTATGGGCTTCTCCATATTTTTATTTCTGTGCATGGAACGAAAGTAATGGGTTATGTCAAAATGGAAGGACCCGATTTTGTCAATGTTTTTTTCTACATAAGGACCCGATTTTGTCTCGGTATAGGACCCGGTTTTGTTTTGTTTTGAAACCACATATTTATGAAAAGCAACGTTAACACGGATCTGAACATTGTCCGTCGGAAGAAATTCAATATGAGTCATATAGATGATATTGTAATACAAACTAGTCGTGTTAAAATTTGTTTTAAACGGGAACTTTTCCAAATAGGGAGTAGATATTTTTTTAATGCTATACGTATACCTTATTGCATTTATCTTTGAATTTAGTTTAAATGGAAATAAATACTTTATAGCATGCACTTACATAAATTCCTTATGATGTTTGTTTGTTTTCTATACTAGTATGTAATGATGTAAAAATAAGAAGATGTGGTATGATTGTGTTACCGTATCAATTTATCAACAGAGTAAAGCTAGTTTGCAGTTTACAATATATTAACTACCATCACTCATTCATTCATTCATTCATTGACGAACAGTCAGAAAAAGACTTTATTTGTCTATACTATTCTGCACGAATTGATCAAGCATGCAACCCCGCTAAATATATATATATATCGGATACAGTGCAGGCGATTTGGTGTCACGATATCTCAGTAGCATGAGTTCGAATCCCGGCGAGGGAAGAACAAAAAATTTGCGAAAGCAAATTTACAGATCTAACATTGTTGGGCTGATGTTTAGACGAGTTGTATATACAGAATGTACACAGCCATGTATCACCATCACTGCTGGTGATCCGATGGATCAATCTGTTGTAGAGTTGTCACTGGTTCAGACGTACTTGTATATATATACAAGTCTAAATTGGAAACAACGTTCAAACCTATGATTGCGTTGGATAAAAACCGCAATTTTTATACGTGTGCATGCAAGACAAATTTCTTGGTAGAGGGGTCTAAATACAGCACAAACAACATTTTCCAACAGACCAAAAAGTGAAAAGTATATCTTAACAAAACGCATTTGACTAACAGGTCGAACAACTGATGTTCTTAAGGTAGATCATAGGTATATATTTCTTGAGATAGAATTTTCTTATACTTTGCCAAAATGAAGATTTTACTATGCTTTTTTCAAAAAATATATTAAAAAGTATGGATCACCGTGCTATTTACATAGGCGTATCCAGGGGGGGGGCCCTGGGGGGCCGCCCCCCCCCCCCTTTCGTGGGAAAAATTTGGTTGATTATATAGGGAATCACTGAAGCATGACTGGAGCGGCCCCCCCTTAGGTCAGTCAGCGGGCCCCCCTTATAAAAAGTTCTGGATCCGCCACTGATTTACCAAGCTATGAGTCGTTGAAAATTGCCTAAATTTGGTTAGATTGTTCATGAAAAAAAACACATTTGTGTGCATAAAAAAAATCTATGAGATAGAATTTTGAAATAAATTGTGAGAAGATAGGTTTTATAATATATTTTAAGAAAATAAAAAGAAAAATGGTGTCACCGAACTTGTTTTCTTGCTACAAGTAAAAATTAATTATTTCCCTATCAGTCAAGTACATATTTTTTACTTAAAGAGTTATCTCCCTTTAAACGGCTTATTTGAAAAAATTGATTCTAAAAACACAAAATTTGATGTTTGTTTAAATACTTTGAGTGATACAATAAATCACTAAGTTTTCCTTATATAAATAAACAGTCTAACCAATAAATTGCAAATATGTCTCCAAATTTAAAGATTTGGGCAAATAACTAGACCGATTTTGTACTGGGATTGTACAATTCAAGATGGCGGTATACCATGAATCTACCTTAAACCCTGCTGACTGGCATTGGCGATTGCCAAATAAATTGATCACCAGCTGTGTTACTCCTACTAATGCGTTTTTTAACACTTGAGCACGCGCATAACATAGCTGTGGGATTTTCACCTTTCCCTCTATTTTCAGGTATGCATATTTGATTTTGTAGGCCTTTTAAAGCATGTTTTCCATATCAAATTCACAGTTCAAGTTTCAAGGAAACTTCAAGTTAATATTTGAAATAAATATATATTACAATTATGTATTTTCAATATGATTCTAATATGACGTTCTTCTTTCGCTTTGCATGTTCTAATTCCAATAGTACATGGGCTGCACGTGATTGACGTCACAATTGCAATTGCAACGCCAGTTGTATTTTGAACTACACCGGAGACATTTGTGTTGGTGTTGCTCGCTAGTAAATTAAATAAAATAATTCTGAAAGTAGGTTTACATGTATCTGTTAATTTTTATCGTGAAACGGTTGATTTTCTTGAACGTTTTGGCTACCTCAAATCAAAATGGTTGCCTTTCGAACGTGTATTTTATGTCCGCTTCGAAGTACACCCATTCTAAACTTTCCTATTAGAATCGAAATAATTCTACCATGCCATCTTCTATGCTCATTTTAACATAGGTAGGCATTACATTTGTCAACATTTTATACCTCGCTAACGCTTGGTCTAAAGACATTAACAAATATAATGCCTACCCATGTTAAAATGGACATAGAGCATGACATGAAAGAATTATTTCTAAAATAAAAGTTGGTTTGCAACATAATAACGTCCCAATATCTACGTCTTATTTAGAACAACCTAAGTGGCCATTTATATGTTTTATACAATTCATATATGATTTTTTAGGATGAAATCGCCCCCAAAAAATTTCCCCTCGGTATATTGGAATTTTCTAGGGCGATTCTGCATGCATATACATTTGTCTTATTCTCTTGCTTTATAATGAACATTTAGTGTTCAGAATATTTATTTTCAAACGATCATACTGCCCGCCCCCTCCCCCTAGGTAGAGTGGAATATTTATTAAGATAACCATCCTGTTGTCCAAGAAAATCACATATCAAATGTGCGTCCTTCAATTTTCAAGGCCGTACACTATCCAAGTTGAACACTTAAATTTACATAATTGATTAAAAAAAAATCAAATTGCGTTACAAAACCTTTATTTCTCTAATTCTTCGTCAATTTATCCCTTTCTGCACCCATTGTATAAAAAAAATTTAATCAACGTGTGGTTCGTTTGATCTCAGTTCTTCATTGGTTAAAATCCGATTATGACGTCGAATTTTCTTGCTTTCCTCTGAATTTCCTATCGTGACGGCATGAAAAAAGGCGACCATGCCTGATGACGTCACATAGAAAGAACACGTCTTTTTGCAGATCATTCGAAAAGAAGGAATAAATTTGCCTGCGTATTGTTTGAAAATCATTAGAGAAACAGATTCCACCACCAAATCTCGTGTAATACGATATTTATCCACTCTCGACAGTTAAATTTTAAATATTTAAAACGCTCGGCGAGCCTTGCGTTTTAAATTTCAAAATTTAACTGTCTCGAGTGGATAAATATCGTATCACACTCGATGCAGTGGTAGAATCTATATTTATATGTACTTCCCCGTTAAAGTATTCTTTTTATAGAAAGCAAAATTAGAATTATTTGTGTTCCAATAAAGCAGGAATTCCAGTGTGTACGGATTCAAATAGATTATAAGTTATCTTCTGAAAGAAAATGTTTTCCAACGAGCCCTCAAACTCCTGTTGAACGCGAGATTTTAATTTACGTCATGCGATTATGCATTATTTTCTATGACAAAACCGATTCTGCTTTGTAAAATTTTAGGACGAAACCGGGTCGTACACATTGACAAAACCGGGTCCTTCCATTTTGACATGACCCATTTCTTTCGTACCGGATATTGATACAATTGAGTCCAAACATTTTTTGCCGGGGTAGTTTAGACACAGTGAATTAGCGTACAAAATGGGACAGTCATCCTGTGACGATACTTCATACATTTTTATTGTCTATGATTTTTCTATATAAAACATTTTTCAGATTAGAAAAATATGCATGTAAATTTAAAAAAAAAAACCTTAATAAGTTTGATGCGTCATGAGCTTTTTTCTGAGTTAACCTTCACCAGGAACGCTCAAACCAAACATTTGAATGTCAATGATGTGTAAGTACTAGAGGAGTTTTCTAACTGATAAAAAACTGCAAACATATAACATTTAAAAGAAAATCATAGAACAATACACGAAGGAAAATCAAAAGCAACAAAGTAAGTATACAGAAACAGAAATACGAGCAGAGAACAATTTATAACTTAAAATGCGGAAAAAATACTCCGAAACGTAGGATGGAATTTCAGACAATATGAAAGATACTGTGTATGTGAGACCCGAAATTCTCACAGAACAGAATAAGTCAAGATAGACATAGGGTAGAATCAGTGAAGGAACATGAAACACTAAATGAGGGTAAATATGTCTACGATGATTGTATTACGCCTCTTGTTAACAATAAACGAACACATCCTGGTAAATACAGCATACCATAGTCGTGTACATTGTCGCTCCTTCTTTTATTCTCATGTTTGTGTTAGTTGTATCTGACGCATGACATTTATAACGTGTTGTCTTAGTTGTGTACCAGCCTTCAAATTCAATCTCTGCTTGTTTAGACAAAGACGATTGAAAGTTTGCCGTACAAAACGAGTTGAAGTTGGTATTTCCATGCCTTTTTCTGTAAACTTTATTTTGTATCATAATTATCTACAATATATACACCATATCCCTTTTCAATTAATTAATTTGAGAGGTATTGTCTCTCTGACGTCGAGGCTGCCTTCGCTTTTATTCTTTTAATGCAATGGAGATCGTAAAACTTTGGAAAGTTTTGATTAAATATAATTGTTGTTAACATAAAATGTTTAAAAGAATCGAACCAGCTATGGAATGTAAATGGCATGTGCAGGTTATGATGGTGTATTGCTATTTTTTAGGAGATTTTCCTATTTGGGACCTTCAATCATCATCTCTTTTCATCTGTAAATATTTCTTAAAAATATAGGTGCAAGTTCAGATATGAAGCAGACGCTATTTCACCTTTATTACCCCATACTACTCAACTTTTATTCTTAACATTTTTCGTAAAGAATTTGAGATAAATAATATTTTGGGTGTAATTGTTTTTGCAATTTTGTTTATAACCTTCGTCTTAACTCAGCGGATCTTTTGAAAGTAAACTAATTGCAACTGACAAGTAATAACTGTCAGAAGGTCGACAAAACTTTTGAAAAATATTAAGTACAGACAGTCTAAATGCATTATTTCGAAACATTAATTGAGGAAAAATTGATTCCGACGAAACAAATTGGTAAAGGTTGGGTTCAATCATTTCTTTGATGAAGGGTTTTTAATTTGCTACAGTTCACTTTTATAAAGATGCTCACTTATAATAAACAAGGCGAACTATGACTTGTTCTAATTGGGTATAATCAATATATCGGTAGTGACCAGATGTTTCAAACAGTCTACTTCAATTATCCTAAACAACTACAACTTGCTTATATTCAACAGATAGTATCAATTATATCTCCACTTTTTTACAGGCATACACGTCGGGCATAGCTTTCATTATATCAGACTGAAATCCGTTATAGTGTTAGTAAATACACAATAAAAATAAAAAGCTACCCATTGAGTGTTGATTTTATTAATGACATTCTACATTGTTAACAGCAAAAGTGTATGTGAATTTCAGTAAAGTCTACCTGTTTGCTTACATGAAGAATATCCCCAGCTAAATTTTATAACTATTCGAATGAAAAATTATGCTTTTTTATATTTGATTGGTAAGAACTTTAAACCAGTGAAGCAAAAACCACTTTCTGGTTGTGTTTGTTTCTTTTAAAATTTTTGTTTCTTTTTTTTTTTTTTTGGCTATATTTAGGAATATTCTTCATTTTTTGTTTTTAATGTACGTATATAAAAAAAATCTTAGTGTTACGCGATCAATAATTAAAAATCATTCTTTTTTTTTCGGGGGGGGGGGGGGGGGCTTTTTGGATATATTTAAAATTCATGCCATGAACAAAGTCTTCGGTAGGTGTAATATTTGGTTACGTTAACTTTTCAAATCAATTTTATTTTACTTATCTTGAATTTATATTTATATTTATATTGTAAAATTCTGTGTCAAACTTAGAAATTTGTCATGCGGTGTTACTGTGGATTTTCTCGAAGTGTACCTATTTCATGGATCTCCTGGGAATAGGTAAAACAATAATTTAAATGTTCAACGAATTACAATTTATTCTATAGGCTTATATGCAGACTTTGGTTCGTGTTACTCTAACTTTATTTTTTTGTCTTTTAGTGCTTTTTCGTTTTTGCCTTGATTTTGTCGGTCTCTTTTCGACTTATGAGTTTTGATTCTCCCTTTAGGGTCACGTGACATGGTTGTGTATAGAAATGTGTAGGCGTCAGACTTCTTTTCTTACCTTGTAATAGGAAATTGAAGTCATTTTCTATAGTTTGTCTTAATATTTCTTGTATGTATGTATGTATGTATGTATGTATGTATGTATGTATGTATGTATGTATGTATGTATGTATGTTACAAATATGTTTCAAAAAATCTTAAGATGAAATCCTCTTTTGATTTAAATAAAACATATTTATTATTAGCTACTAATTGCAAATATACACCTCCGCTCAGCCTTTGATTGTAAGTCAAACATTTATTTAAAAGGGAGTACATATATAAAAAGATTGATATAAAAAACAATACGCAGCACAGCCAATCCAGATAAGCTTTGTATCAAATAACACGTAGCTTTATTATTAATTTGGAGTTTCTAGGACATGTGTACTGAATAGTTTATTTTTTGGATAACATATAAACACCTTTTCTATCGATTCAATAACTATTGCGTATATTGGTATTAATATTTTTGTATATTCTAGTAACTAACGCAGCTCTGGGTCTTTCTCTTTTTGCAAAACAACTGTACAAGCAGTCTTTGATAGATTTTCAGTTCTCAAAATCTGATGTGAATACTTCACTAAGCCAACCCTTTAACATTTACTTTATAGTGACCGCCA
Organism: Mytilus californianus; assembly: GCF_021869535.1. Taxonomy (NCBI): domain Eukaryota; kingdom Metazoa; phylum Mollusca; class Bivalvia; order Mytilida; family Mytilidae; genus Mytilus; species Mytilus californianus. The sequence goes on from NW_026262581.1 coordinate 6,788,651, forward strand.
TCAACACATTAAAGTTTATGTTACAGGTTATAGCACATGGTTAGTGACAATTAAATATATTTTACAATGTATATAAAAAACTAGTTTATTGACTGTTGTTGTAAGTGATGTCAACTGCTTTCAATGACCAGATAGAGTCGCTCATAACAACGATCAGTCATGGGTCGTTCCTGGTTGACATATTTATGTTCTGCAGGATTAGATTTGGTATGATAGCGAGTGCATATTTCGTGACTGTCTGAGTGGTTGAATTAATCTGTCTGTATTTGGGAAAGCAATTAATTTGTAGAACTTGACAAGGCGTGCGACTGTTCCTCTGTCTGCAAGCTATCTCCGTTTTAAGTTTTTTTAAATGTCACAAACACTAGAGACGTTTCTTTGTCTGTAAGCAACAAACATAAAAGCTTAAAGAAAACGGTACAAGGGAAAATATCTTAACATAGTACCATTAACATAGTCCTTAATGTTTGCTGTGTTATTTATCATTGATGCCTTTTTTAGAAAGAGAAATTAATCCGGATAAACTATCAAATTAGACTACCTTGCTTTTAATTTGGAAGCTAATTACGTAAATATTTGAAAATTGCAATACTAGTGGATTCTCTTGAGAACTTCTTGTCAAAGACTCAATAAAAAAAAACATGTAAAGTGCTTTAGTTTTGAATATGTATAGTATACGGTCTTGTGATTAAAATGGTATCTTTTTTCTTGTTAATTCTAACCGTTTTCCTTTAGTCAACTCCCTTTTTCACTGATAAAGGCAAAAATTGGAGAGTGCATGCAGAGTGTTAACAAAAGTTTGTTACCTACATCACAATATAAAAATAAGGAGATGTGGTATGATTGTCAATGAGACAACTATCAACCAGAGTCCAAATGGATATAAGCAACTATAGGTCATCGTACGGCCTTCAAAAATGAGAAAAACATTTATTATTTATTTATTCTAAAAATAGACGAACTCGATCCGTTATATTAACTGGAAAAAATCCATTGATTTGATTCTTCAAATTTCTTTGTAAATTATTTTTATATCTTCATGCAAAAAAAAAATAATTTGTTAAGTCAGATATATGTAATGTTCATTCATGTTTATATTTATGTATGTATGTATTGGAGAAGACCTTACTAAGTTGAAAAAACTTGTGTCTAATCCGATTGTCCTTTTTGAACAATAAAACATGTTTAAACTGATGAGAAAAACCCATATCGTATAGTCAGCTATAAAAAGCCCGAGTCAATATAAGTGATAAGCGCTGTTTTTTTTATTTATATGCAGAATTAGTGTTTAAGTATGTTAGAATATTATGAGTGATTAAGTGTTTAATAAAACAAAAACATTCATTAAAGTTTGTTAAACGATTTCTTACTTGACATATCACCTAAAAATAGTTTTTTAATTTGTTTTGAAATCAATTTCGATTTTTTGAGTGTCATCTTACTGGGTCTGGGTTAGCTGACAATAACAAGAGCATTTTTCAGCGTTCATCTTACTTATCTATACTTGCGTAAATCAGTAAAGGAGAAAAGAGATAGTGTTTATTATTGCAAAATAGCCAATCTTCTTGTCGATACTTAGCAAAGCACAAGAATACATTTCGATGAAGATAACTGCATAATTATTATCAAAAATAATTATTAAAGATAGCATGTTGTTTTATTTGCTACAACAAAACAAACTGCTCCAACATCGATCATGTCTGGCATAGATACAAACTACGTTACATTAAATTTGTTTGATGAGAATAATATTTGTTACGCTATACGAGTACTTTGATGTTTGCTATAATTTCCTTCTTTCAGTAACAACAATATGTTAAAGTCTGCGTTTATGTCATCAATGATGTCAATAATGTTTAATGTTGATATGCGTAATTAGAAATGTAGATAATTATGACTTAGTATTTTAACAATTATGACTTAATAATTTTACTAATTTCTTTTAAATGATAGTGTAAACATTTGTTTAAGAAGAAAACAATAATGACGAAAGTACAAATGAATTCTAAAGTAAGTTGCCATGCTGATATACTTGTCTAAAGTTTCTCCGGCTGAATTCCTGAAGTATCTGGACTTTAAAAGCAAAAACTGCTGAGAGAGGTGATTTATAATATTTCACTTTAATATTACAAGAATATATACAAACGAAAAGGTAACTTTATTGCTAGACCTCTTTGAAGTTGGAAGATATCTAACTTTACGTGTTAAAGTCTTAATACATTAAAAAATAGACTATGATTCCTGCGAATGCATTCAGGAATTATAGCACAACACACAATGATAAATTAACATGCAAAGTCTCATCCACCAATGTTTATGATGACGATAAAATTAGATCACAAAAGTAAGTTAATCATTTTGCATTATTTTGTATTTACTTAATTGCCAGTCATGTAACAAGATAAATGGGACTGGTTAAGACTCTTGAATTGTGAAACTTTTTCTGGGTGTTATATAAAGTAGCAGTTTTGAAAATAAATGATTTATTTACCCTACCGTGAAATCCTGACATGTGAAATATCCAGGATATTGCTACAATTGGAAGAATATTTGGTATTAATTAGATAACAGGCAGACAAACTGGTGCTTAATTGTTTATCAATCTAAATGTTTGCTGCATTTGGAATTTTCATAGCATGATAAATATCATAGATTTTCTTTTCGACGGATAAAACTTGAAATTTGTCATGATATGCCTGCATCTTATCAAATCTAATTAAGCCATTTAATGAGCCTTTTTGAAACAGTTATCTGTAAATCTTAACTATGAAAAAAAACAATGTTTCGTTAACTGTATAATTGAAGAGGGCGCTATCATTTACAAAGAAAATATGTCATCATTAAGGACATTAAACAATAAGAAACCCATGCTATTGGTTTTTATCTGCTGCTTTTATTTGATAAATAAAGTTTTAGAAGAAGGATCGATTGGTCATAAACTCCATCTTCTGACAATTTGTATAGCAGTATATCATGGTTACATGTATGGCCTTTAAAGTGTCCAGATATATGAATGTATGTTTGAGGTGTTGTATACATTGGGTCCTCTTTAATTTGAGGTCATTTTAGTAACGTAGATGTATCAGATTTACAGAGAAGAACCATGCATTAATTTTGAATAAAAAAGTACAGCAGCTATACATGTCGAGGGATTACCCGTCTTCTATAGCAGTTTGAACAGAGTGGGCTGACAACCATGACCACGCACGAAGGGCTTGAAAAAATAAAAGGTAGAATGCTCAGTGTTCGGTACTTCTTTTCATCAAGAGAATAGATTTTCTTGTGTAATGGAACATGAACATTGTTAAGCATATCTGGAAATACACTTTTGCACCACCAGAGCAGCGTTCTAAAAATATGTGTTTATTGATTTCTTTTTCAACTTTGTTACCAAATTTCGCGATCTTTCTGAAAATGGGCTAATATGTAGATCTTAACATATAGCCTGGCCAGAAATATACTGACAACCGATATATATATATATATATTGATTGGTTACCATGGTAAAAATTAAAATAACAAAAATACCAAACTCCAAGGAAAATTCAAAAAATAAAGTCCATTAACAATTGGCAAATTCGAAAGCTCCACAGGCGACATTTGTGGACTTAAAAAAAATACAATATCTGGTGTAGTGTTGTTAACTTATGCGGCTTCATCTATTAAAAAAAACACAAGAAAAATTAATTTCAGTCTTGTTTTTATCAAAAATCCAAAAAAATACGGGGAATCTAATTAGGAATGTGTGAAATTAAAATTATAATTGTGCAATATTCCTTATTAAATTAATTATCTCCCTTTGGTCTATTCAGAACTCTTCAGTGCAGAGGTAAAAAAAGTGTTCAGTGAAAATAATATGGCAGAAAGCTATCTGCTGCTAAAACTTTTTACTACATGTAAAAACTCCTTGAAGGAAAATATTTTTGAGTGCAAGAAGTTCATTGGGATGAGATGATATTGAATGTTGTTCTCAGATTTTGTTTGCCTGTTGTGTGAATTTGTGTCCTGTCATGATATTGATCATATTATTGTACTTTGATAAAAGCATAATTTTACTTAAACTTAAGAATCGTGAATACAGGGGACAGCGATCGGTAAAACGTATAATACCATCCAGTGAAGTAGTTTTCAACAAAACCATCAACTCAAAAAAGGTAGTCTTTGAATAATTGATTGATCGATTATTGATGATTGTTCTGTTTTCAACACTTTTGACTATATCATAGCGGTCAGCTTTTATTGAATGAGAAAGTCAGAGTGGATCACTGAACTTCGACAGGAAAACTGATTTTTGTTTCTGCAATAAACAACATGTCAATTTAGTAATCGTACTATTTTATTTCATTTATTTTATCTTCGAATAATAATAAAAGTCTTATAAACGATGATGTATATTAATTTCATCCTATAAGTTGCTGTAAGCAGATGATCGGTTTTATCAGTGCTGTTTTCGGGTGTAATCAGTTGACCAAAAATCATAAATTGACAGATTCTCAGTGGTTTCGGCATACAAACTTAGAGTTACAAGTGCTTATAACTGGTTGTGGTGTTATTGCTAGACAACGGATACAAATAAAGTCATCTCATTATCTATATATTGATGGTAGAATAAGAAGTTCTGTCGCCATCTTGAATTTTGTCATTCTACATATAAAGAAAAAAAACGACGATAGTTTTTAAGGTCTTGTTAAGTTGATGATATACGTCACAATAAATCAACATCGGATTCACATCCACTGGTTGAGTTGACGTTTTTTACTTTCTTCTCATGTCTTTTTAACATCATTTAAGAACATTGTTTAAAGCTTTGTAAGATATAATTAGATATGATACTTGTGCAGTTTTGTAATTCAATATTAAAACGGAAAGGAGGTCATCATTGTCGATAATGACAGAAAAAAACTTATGATTTTATTGTATTTATATTCTTCCCTATGTATAGAACTTAGTACGTTGAATGCTGTGTTTCTAAGTGTATTGTCAATATCATGCTCTTTCAGCTATCAATATTGTGTTGTTTGCATATTCATATGATATTGTTAAATAGAAGCCTTGTCAAAACATGTTGTTGAAGGTACATGTAGGACATTGTCCTAGCATCTTGGATATTTTTTTAGAAAACTGGAAACCTTAGTGCTAATTGACATTATGCAAACACAATTCCGACAAGTATAAAAAGATCTGACAAAGTTGATCCTACGAGAAAGAGTTTACTAAGTATTTTTGTTTTTACAAATAAATCAAATGTATTGGTTTACGGTAGATGTTGCAAATGATGATAATTTTTCATACAAACCTACGGCGAATATAACATAAGCTGTTTAACTGGTTAAGACTTGATTTTCGTGGAAAATAATTATAGATCTTTTCATTTGTACTGATTGCAAAAAAAAAGTTTTCGTTTGAATACGTTAGCAAATTATTTGTTGGGGATAATGGTTTCCTACGACTAGAAGGGTGATTGACAATAATTCTACCATCAGACAAGGACTTACTGAGATTAGTTTCTGTATGCACTGCTTAACGAACTAGTTATCTTTTATCAAGATATCACCGCAAAAATTGGTTTTATAGCCCCAATTAGACCACTACAAATATATTTACAGAACAGAAGAATTATGTGGCATTCAATATTCATCTACATCGAACATTGGTCTCCAACAACAAATTATAAATTCCCTTGAAAAGTACTCTAAAAAAATGTTCCACTTTACTTGGGAAAGGTAGTTTACTTATGACTGAAGGTCTTTTGATGACTATGTTGTGCTTATATAAATGATAAATTAAAGTAAATTAAAGCGATAGTTTCTACCGATGTTCTTATCTCATCAATCGATTAGGAAGAGCAAACTCAAGGTAACAAAGAAAAACTTAAAGAATCGCATTAACTCAAGAGAGAGACTCACTTAGTCAAAATATCACAATCGGGAATAGGACACAACCAGTATATTACTAACCAGACGAGTTTACTGATATCTAAGACATCAAAAACATCGCTAGTGAGTTGAGACACTAACACATCGTATCGATCAATAAATTCGTGATGGTGACCCTTAAAGTAAATTATACATTTTGCTGCATTAAATGCATATTTATTCAGTAGACCTAGAATTTGGGAGAGCAAAACATTCATTGATTTATTTTCTTATTCTCCTTTTCTTTCAGTACTAAGCAGTTGCAATATTTATTCCTCAATTTTTAATCCACAATAACTTTGCAAGTGATGAGGTAGGTTGTCGGTTTGTTGCTTGCTTTCTATTGTTTTGTTTTGGTTTTTTTTTTTGGTTTTTTTTTTGGTTGGTTATTTACGTTAATGATTTTTGTTGTGTATGACATTTCTCTAGTTTGGTTCGTGTGGTTTCTAACCATTTTTTTTAGCTGAAATTATAATATAATATAATATTCTCTTACTACTTCGATACTAAGGGTGCTTGTCAAATTTTATTCCTTACCATTTTATTTTCCAATTTGATATACTAAGTATTTAAGAAGATGAAGAAGTCCATTATTCGTAACAATGGACTTATTATACACGTTATGTAATTGAGTAGTTTTTGGTATGTGACTGACTTATATAAATCTTGACATAAGATATAAAAAGTCGAGCTTTGTTTTATCAGCAATTTGATCTGCAGGATAACGAATCGTGCCAATCATCTCCTTTATTTGAACCATAGTATATCCACTTTAGAGTTTAAAAAAATACAAACTTGATATTTCTAAAAAGGTTTCGACTGAATCCTATGGAACATGATGTTAAACATCTCTATTCTTAACATGATATAAACGGTAAAAGTTGGACTACCAGCTTGTTGCTTGAGTGGAACCCATGTGTATAAGCGCGCAATTCTAAATCTTACTATTCACTTTGTTGAAAGTTATAGTAAAGCAATTTACAAAATGTATTACTAATTCTTCACTCATCAGGCTAGTTTTCAGGACAATGTATGGCATTTAAAAAAAATAACAAGGATTGTAAAACCGATTAAGGATAACTTGCAGTAACTAAGACCTAGTTCAAAATCGAAGTTCAACTTATAAAATGAAGCTAACAAGGGTTTCAACATTTCAGCGACCAAATGAAAAAAAAATCATTTTCAACAATTCTTATAGCATTCTTCATAAGGCACATATAAGTGTTTCTACCTTTTCTATAGTATTTCATAATTTCATATTTATCTGAGTTACTTATGTCATGTGTAATCAAGGATTCTTTGCCAACTATATACAAGTCTAAATTGAAAACAACGTTCAAACCTATGATTGCGTTGGATAAAAACCGCAATTTTTATACGTGTGCATGCAAAACAAATTTCTTGAAACCGGAGTCTAAATACAGCACAAACAACATTTTCCAAAAGACCAAAAAAGTGAAAAAGTATATTTTAACAAAATGCATTTGACTAACAGGTCGAACAACAGATGTTCTTAAACCCTGCTGACTGTCATGGCTATTGCCAAATAAACGGATCACCAGATGTAACAAAATGGATCTTTTAAAATTATTAATTAAATACCAAACAGAAAACAATAAACTTGCGGAAAAGATGGTATACCGCAAACAAAAAGGTGCAAAAATTAGTACACCATATCCGGATTTCGACAATTAATGTCTCTTCAGTGATGTGAGGGGTCGAAACGGTATTTGGAAGGCCATATTATAATTTACCTCAATTTAGGATAGACTCTTGAATTTTGAAGAGTCGAAATATTAGAAATAGGATGAACGGATCATATAAACCCGAAGCAAAATATAATACAAGCCCAAACGAAAAAATATATACAAGTCTAAATTGAAAACAACGTTCAAACCAATGATTGCGTTGGATAAAAACTGCAATCTTTATGCGCGTGCATGCAAAACAACTTTCTTTGTAGAAGGGTCTAAATACAGCACAAACAACATTTTCCAAAAGTCCAAAAAAGTGAAAAAGTATATTTTAGCAAAACGCATTTGACTAGCAGGTCGAACAACGGATGTTCTTAAACCCTGCTGACTTCCATGGCGATTGCCAAATAAACGGATCACCAGATGTCACAAAATGGATCTTAATCATTTATTTAATACCAAACAAAATAACAATAAACTTGCGGAAAAGATGGTATACCGCAAACATGAGGTGCAAAAATCGGTACACCATATCCGGATTTCGACAATTAATGTCAGTGATGTTGGGAATCGAAACGGTATTCGGAAGGCCATATAATTTACATCAATTTAGGATTGACTCTTGAATTTTGAAGAGTCGAAATAGGATGAACGGATTATATTAACCCGAAGGCAAATATAATACAAGCCCAAACGAAAAAATATAAACAAGTCTAAATTGAAAACAACGTTCAAACCTATGATTGCGTTGGATAAAAACTGCAATTTTTATACGCGTGCATGCAAAACAAATTTCTTGGAAGAGGAGTCTAAATACAGCACAAACAACATTTTCCAAAAGACCAAAAAAGTGAAAAAGTATATTTTAACAAAACGCATTTGACTAGCAGGTCGAACAACTGATGTTCTTAAACCCTGCTGACTTCCATGGCGATTGCCAAATAAACGGATCACCAGATGTAACAAAATGAATCTTAATTATTCATTTAATACCAAACAGAAAAACAATAAATTTGCGGAAAAGATGGTATACCGCAAACATGAGGTACAAAAATTGGTACACCATATCCGACAATTAAGGTAGCAATATACAGTTAGGAAAAAAATTACCATAATAAATTTTACCATCCCCTTTTTCATGCTTTCTTACAAATTAAGCCTACTGTTTGTGTCATATATGTGCATATGTATGTAATTAGTATCTTTCAAAAATTTGATTTCCAGTAGTTAAAATGACTAAATAAAATTTCTTTTTGGTGTATCCATGGCAACAGTCTGCATTTAATTGCTATAAAATATAGCAAAAAGGGGGGTAAAGATGTCACATATTTCCCCAAAATTTGGCCCAAAATAGATTTTCAATCCCTTGGAGTGATACCTTTTCTGAAACTGTTTACATATATCTATCAAAATATCAAATAAAACTCATATGTCTTTCGTCTCATTTTTTTGTAAAATTCCGTCAAAAAGTTCGTGTGAAAAAAAAGTGTTTGTAAACATTACAATAATTTCTGGACCTATGGCCGGTCTGGCTATAAAAATACGGACCGTCAAACACAAAATAGCCCATAAAACATGTAAAAAATAATCTTGATGTTCTGATAAACCCACTTTGAAGGCGAAATTAGTCATCAGCTGTCTAAAAATGAATTTTATTGCCCAATAACTTTCATATTTGAAAAAATCCACCATGGCCAAAATGCGAAACTACACTCCTAACTGTGTATTGCTACCTTAATAGTAAATATTATTTATTTAAATCCACCCTTTTTATTAATTTTCTGTGTTCTGCTTGCTAAAACGATTAAAATGGCTTTTTATTTTTGAAAATTGGTTGAGAAATAAATATTTTATGAAGGTTAGCAGTTGACACTGAAAGGCAACAAAAAATGATTTAAAGAAAAGTGGCTAGTCAAAGTGTAAAATCTCATTTCTGCCTCAATATTTGGTTGAATTTTAAGAACTACACCTCTTGAATTTGTTTTTTAATGTTGCAAATCATAATAAGATATCTGAAGATACAAAATTGTACAAAATTAACCAATTTAAAGCACAAAATGTTTATTTTTCTATGTATTGCATACCAAAGCCTTGATTATGAAACTTGCTAATAGGGACTCAATTTCTAACAGTAAAAACAACTATACATTTAATTTTAGCCAAAATGTAACATAAAACCTTGCTAAAAAAAATAATTTGATATATTCGCATGAAAAAATACAAAGCGTTCAATACTTTGGCTATTACATACAGCGCAATCCATCGGTCGCAAGGGCTAAGCCAATAGAGTACAGATATAAGCTTTGAGTCAAAATGTCTATTTTTTGGTTGCTAAGGAAAATAAACAATAAAAATGACATGTATTGTCATTCTAAAACACTTTATTCCCTCAGAAATTGATTTAGAATCTAAATTTTAATATATTTGTGGTATGAATAGTCTAAATTTATGCTATTCTGAGCTTTGAAAGTATGCCATAAGGTAGGAATATACAGTTAAGAAAAAAAATAAATTACCATAATAAATTTTACCATCCCCTTTTCCTTGCTTTCTTACAAATTAACCCTACTGTTTGTGTCATATATGTGCATATGTATGTATTCAGTATCTTCCAAAGATTTGATTTCCAGTAGTTAAAATGACTTAATAAAATTTCTTTTTGGTGTATCCATGGCAACAGTCTGCATTTAATTGCTATGAAATATAGCAAATAGGGGGGTAAAGATGTCACATATTTCCCCAAAAATTGGCCCAAAGTAGAATTTCAATCCCTTGGAGTGATAACTTTTCTGAAACTGTTTACATATATCTATGAAGAGATCAAATAAAAGTCATATGTCTTTCGTCTCATTTTTTTGTAAAATTCCGTCAAAAAGTTCGAGTGAAAAAAAAAGTGTTTGTAAACATTTCAATAATTTCTGGACCTATGGCCGGTCTGGCTATGAAAATTCGGACAATCAAACAGAAAATAGCCCATAAAACATGTAAAAAATAATCTTGATGTTCTTATAAACCCACTTTGAAGGCGAAATTAGTCATCAGCTGTCTAAAAATAAATTTTATTGCACAATAACTTTCATATTTGAAAAATCCACCATGGTCAAAATGCAAAACTACACGACTAACTGTGTATTGCTACCTAATGTATCTTCAGTGATGTTGGGAATCGAAACGGTATTTGGAAGGCCATATAATTTACCTCAATTTAGGATAGACTCTTGAATTTTGAAGAGTCGAAATAGGATGAACGGATTATATAAAACTAAAGGCAAATATAATACAAGCCAAATTGAAAAAATATAAACAAGTCTAAATTGAAAATAACGTTCAAAACTATGATTGTATTGGATAAAAACTGCAATTTTATGACGCGTGCATGCAAAACAAATTTCTTGGTAGAGGGGTCTTAATACATCACAAACACCATTTTCCCAAAGACCAAAAAAATGAAAAAGTATATTTTAACAAAACGCATTTGACTAGCAGGTCGAACAACTGATGTTCTTAAACCCTGCTGACTGCCATGGCTATTGCCAAATAAACGGATCTCCAGATGTAACAAAACGGATCTTAATTATTCATTTAATACCAAACAGAAAAGAATAAACTTGCGGAAAAGATGGTATACCGCAAACATGAGGTGCAAAAATTGGTACACCATATCCGGATATCGACAATTAATGTCTCTTCAATGATGTTGGGAATCGAAACGGTATTTGGAAGGCCATATGATTTACCTCAATTTAGGATTGACTCTTGGATTTTGAAGAGTCGAAATAGGATGAACGGATTATGTAAACCCGAAGACAAATATAATACAAGCCCAAACGAAAAAATATAAACAAGTCTAAATTGAAAACAACGTTCAAACCGTAGACGACTCGACCACCTAGGGTCGATATCTATCTATATATATATATATATATATATATATATATATATATATAAACAAGTCTAAATTGAAAACAACGTTCGAACCTATGATATTATATACTTTTTCACTCATTTGGTCTTTTGAAAATGTTGTTTGTGCTGTATTTAGACCCCTCTTCCAAGAAATTTGTTTTGCATGCACACGTATAAAAATTGCGGTTTTTATCCAACGCAATCATAGGTTTACTTGTTTATAAACATATATAATACGGATATGAAAATAATTTTTATTAAATCGATTAAATCATAATGGTATATAGAATTACACATGTAAACAATCTAGTTATAATGTAACAGAGGTAATTGATTGCAATAAAATTGACAAATCAAACACACCTACAACCTGAAAACATATTTTTGAACTTACTTGTACTAGGGTTGTTTACCGACCTTGGCTACCCATGAGGGTCTCGCACGATCGGTTGTTCTACTGCTAGTGGTAAACTTGTAAAACTTGTTTCAAAATATCTTTATACTGTTCCTACTTTTGATTGGTTCCTTGCTTAACTATTGACTCCGCCCAAAAGAAGATATTTCCTTAGTTAATAATGATTTCATGGTTCAGCTAACAAGCAAGCTAACCAAAGATACTACCTTTACGTACACACTCAAGTTAATGTGATGTGGATTTCTGTTTACTTTTATTTTGGGACTAGGAGTAAGAGACTATGCTGCTTGAGGTAGGTGTAAAATATCAGACCATGCCGATGTATCTAAATTTAGAGAATCAAACATGTTTTAACCTTACAAAGAGTTGATTGATCCAAAAAATTCTAGAAATCAGTGTGATACCATTGATCTCAACTGTCGCAAATGATTCCTTTATCTGAATACCGCTGATCTACACAAATAGGACTAGAGATAGACCCGATGATTCTATGTACTAGTATTTCCTATGATCTTGTAAGGTTATTCTAAATCTCCCGCCCGCCCGCTTAATCGTCCTTCGTAATTTCCAACACCAGTTGTATGACTCGTTTCGTCTACAAATGACTCATCAGTGACGCTCGAATCACAAAAGTTTAAAAGGCAAAATAAAGCACGAAGTTGAAGAGCATTGAGGACCGTGAAGCGATGACCTATTTATGTTCCAGCTCAGGTGATGACGAATATGCATTTGATGCGTTCCGAAAAGTAAAAACATGTCAAATTATCAGGCTTTAAATTTTAAAATTATCTATTTACGGATAGGGATTTCGGGGACAAAAATGAATAATATACGAAAATTAACAAGTTTAGAATTTAAAACTCAATAAATAATACACTATTTTTACCCATGATCATTTGTATTGACTTTTGGTATTTACATGGTATTCGCATCCTTATCTGTACCACTGCCTTAAATAGAAATATTTTCCGACCCATTTGGCTCAGCAAAAACAATATTTTATTATATAGTACAGTAATTATTACTCATTTGAACTCATTTTTCAGTTTAGTCAGAACAAACTACGCTCCTGAAGCATATACACATGCATATGCATAATTGCTGCTCTAATTGGTCAGATTATTTGCTTATAATGCATACTTGCTTCTCTAATTGTGGTCAGATTATTTGTTTATAATCTAAAAATAAAACATTAGAAATACCGATACCAACATTTTGGCGATTGAAGTAGAAGTACACTTAACGTATACTAACGTTGTGCCAATCATTTAATAATGTAAATAAATGACCACTCTGATTAAGTGTCTGCTTAAATTAGTCTGAAGTAATTATTTTTGTTCGGTGTGATGAAGCACTGTCTAGCTATCATAACAAATCAATCTTAACAGTAGTGATTACAAATATAAATCAGATAAATAAATTACAGTAAGGGTTTTGGTCACCAAACTTAACATTTATTTGTGTATTAATAGTCATAGATATTTGATATAATAGCACTATATTTATCGTTTACCTCATACCTGAGAGACTAAAATTAACTAATTGAAATCAACACAGGCCTGTAGTTGCTAACACCCTTGTCCTTAGTCTTTGTTGGAAATTTGTCTTCCTAGCAACCATACGATATTTCCATATCTTTTTTAAATCACCTTACAAGTGTAGGCAAAACCATCTACTCTAAACTTTGATATTGGGAGTGTGGGTTTGCATATGTGCTTTGTCTATAGAGTGTCAATATATCATTTTGTTTTTCTTTGTTCACATCGTTGTTTGTTTTATAGTGATTAAGATTATAACACAATGTTGACTACTGTATCACAATTTTCAAAATTTTAACCTATTATGTCTGTTTGTTTTGCTCACACATTGTTGTCAATATAATGGAATTCTTTGGAACTCTCATACAAGTGAGAGGTTTAGCTAGCTATGAAACCAAGTTTAACCCACCATTTTCTACATAAGGAAAAGCCTGTACAAAGTCAGGAATATGACAGTTGTTTTCTATTCGTTTGATGTGTTTGAGCTTTTGATTTTGCCATTTGATAAGGGACTTTCTGTTTTGAATTTCGGAATTTTTGTTATTTTACTTTTTGCATACTTTGTAGACGCAACCAGCCTGTTTGATGTACATGTAGTTCCCTCATGTTATGTTTTTATTTTGATTTGTATCGTCTTAACTGATTTATGAGTTTTGAACATCTGTAAGCATCTGTTGCCTCTTATTTATCTATCTTCGGTCTCTCGTATTACTTCAGATAGATGATTAACCCACTACATTTATTATATGCAGGATGACAGCGATTTTATAAAACCAGATATTTTTAAATCAACAATATGAAAATGACAATTTTAAAAGCCTGATTTTGAATTGCGTACAACGATATATATTCATGATGAAATAAACGTATCCGAAAAAAGGGATACTTAGGAACAATAAAATCAATATGACGAGTTTGCTGCTATAAATCCAGACAAATGAATGCATTTACCGTTTACATTATTACCTACGTTAATTGACCAGAAGAAAAGTCTGACGCGCTGTCCAACTCTATTTGCATTTTTCTCGTAAACAATGCATTAATCTATTAGCCTAAAATGATCGGAAACAAACAGATATAAAACACTTATCAATCCTTAGAGAATCAAAACCATTAGGTTTAAAGTATACGTCACATATCTGAGGTATACGACTTTCTGGTAATTAGCACCTTACACAATATTTAGTGACGATAGACGGCCAATTGTAGACTATAATTCCATTATCATCACATCATTTGTTTGGTTAATGGCGTTTGGATCAAATGTCTATATAACTTATTGGTTCTTTGGTCACTAAGTAGAATGCGCGTGGAAACATAAGAAGACAATTACCGGCACACCATGTCAATTTTAACTGAAAGAATCTTGCTGCTTATGATTATGCTGACAAACTACGAAACATTTTACAGAAATGTGATACGATTATCCTGAACTATGGTGTTGTTTCATGGAAACAATACTTTTTAAAGGCTTCGCACAAAACATGTACAATTATATGGTCCATGTGTGTTTATAAGTCTAAACTTATAAGAAACGGCTTGAATTTTTGTTTTATCATATTGCTCGGTTGTCAATCCCCCAAGATCTCCTTATATGACTACTGTAAAGCGATTGTATACCATTGTCTAAAATATGCCATCTACATTTATAACTATCCTTTATAGCCACAGTCGGATTAGGCTCTAAACACACATGTTTCGTCATGCATTTTTAACAGAACTCATTTCCATAGAACTGAAAATTTACTATTTTTTTCCAATCGACAATATTCGTTGTTCTTACTATGTCTATAATAATGTATATGTTAAGTACAAACATTTTCAGAAGATGTTTACTTTTCAAATTCATTTAATTTAAGATTGACCATCATCGGGAATACTGATTACTTTTTGCATCATAGTTTTAAGTAACTGACCTAGTTCTGAATAACCTTTGATTGCACTTAAATAAGAAATAATAATGACGAAAAGGCTATTTTCAAATGATTCTAATCATGGACGTTTCTAGTTTTAGACAGTAGAAGGGTTGTTTGTAAGTATGCCCTTTTTTTTACGAAATTGTTATCTTACGATGCAATTATAACAGGTTGTCGTTTCGTATAAAGCTTATCTCTTCAAGTCTGATGTAATTGTAGAGCAGAAGACGTCTAAATGAAATCAAATATTATCCTAACAGTAAAAAAAATAATAATTCAGTCACTATAATCAATTGTTATATCGTCAATTAGTTATTAACCAAGAACGAATGGTAAAGAGTTGATGTCTTGTTGTGGTATTTCAGGTCAAGTACACACAGAAGTTACCATCAGAATAACCAGAAAAACATAAAAATTATTGCACGTGTTCATTAAAAAAGCAATAAACCAGCTTGTGCTGTAATGACTGTAGCTGAACATACGTAACACAATGCAGTAATTAACATTCTACTGACAAGAATATCTATCTCGTTTTAAACAGTTTTAAAAATAAGGCTTGTACTAACAATTTCAATTTCTTTTGAAAATCCATTCGTAACTACAACTTAATGTTAAGTAACTACCTGTGCCAAATCATTAAATATTTCTGTTATTTGAATAATATATCTATGTTCGCTTTTTCGTTTTTATGATAGAATTAAGAAAATCAGCAGACTCAATATAAACCTGTTTGTTGAATGACCGCAGCGACCGAGTTCAAAACAGCTTTATGTTGAGTCGAGCATCGAATATATTAACTATATAAATATGTGTTAAATCCAAATATATTTATTAAAGTTATGTACACCGGTATGTAAACATTACCACGTGTATTTGTTTATAATTGATATACGTGTTTAATGTATATAATAGGTTAATTTTTTTCATTGGTTGAGTTAGAACAGACCATGATATTTGAATAAGTCAATTCAAATATTTCGAGCTACACTTTTGGCGGTTGTGTGAATTCAAGATATTGTCATTCGAGGTTTGCTTTTGGTGCAGTAAGGTTTACCACCCTCCCACCCGACAAAATGTATTTTTCTTGTGTTTATTTTTTATTGATATGAATAATAATGTGTACATGTATCAGAATTGAATATCTAATTTGATTCAGAATTTGTATTTGCGTACATAATAAAAATTGCTTTTATTCTTGTAGATTGGTTTTTGTGTTTGTTACCTGCAGCGGTCTAGGCAGACAATAACTGATGAAATTTCGTTTGCATTTGTCTTTAATAAAATTAAAGCTTTGCTGCACACTATCAGGCAATCTGATCCCACATAAAGGTGTTGAGTTTGTTTTGTAAATAATTTGTGTTCGTTTGAATTTATGAATTAGAACATAATATAATATATATACAGATCGAGTGTCCACGTTTTGCTTACAACAAAAAGCGTGGACACATGATCTGTATTTTATTTAGATTGAGCAAAATCTTACTACATTTGTGTGTTTTTAATTATAGGAGCAGTAATATTTCATTCTTTCTTTGACAAATAGGGAGAGGGTTTGATAAGTTCGGGTCAGATTTTACAACGTCGGTTTAAACATCATGATGTCGTTGATAAATCGGGTCAAAGTAATGAAGGCCAGGTCAACATCTTTGACGTCATAAAGTTGTGTTATGCAATTTGTTTTATGGAGATAGCTAAGTAGAGAGACAAAGGCCGTGGAAAACCGATAATTATTCATATCCTTCTTTTTAACATAATAGACTACCGTATAGCAGGTTATTTTCGCAGGGTGTAAATTTTCGCTTATTTTTGCGGATTGAACCGAATCGCCAAAATAAATTCCGCTAATTTAAAAGTGCACATGCAATGGTATTGTATAAAAGTTTTAAATCCGCCAAAATAATAACCGCCAAAATATTGTGTATACCTTATTCAATGAAAATCGCGAAATTTTGCACCCGCGAAAATAACCCGCTATACGGTATATGATAAAAATTGAAATTATACGGTTGTTGTTCAATTACTGCGCCTCGTATTTTTTTTGGCATCGATATCAATTCGCTTATCTATTCAGTATTCAGTAGTTTGAAGTACATGCATAATAAGTAATAAATAATTTTATTTCATTAATGAGAAAATTTTGTTGATTTCTTTAAAACTGTTTTACACTCGAGGCGAATATGAGCTTGACATATTGTATAGACGCATATATCTATTGTTTTAGACAATGTATTTTTGAGCTGATATGGGGTTTACGTCAATTGCAATGAGATAGAAACATAATGACTTAATTAACAAAAAGATATGTTATTAAAAAGGACAATAGAGTTTCTAGAGAATTTCAGGAGGGTGTATTTTGGCCAGTCAGGAATAGTATTTGTGAAGAGTCAGGATTAATCAATCATATATCCGACTTGAAATAAACATTCTATATTTTCCGATTCTCAAGCGGAACTGAAGTATAATAAAATATTTGATCCTTAGTAAAACGTTAGGAAACATCCTTTTTTCATGTGTACTTATGTTGTCACACATAACTGAGAGGGTGATAGAGCAGATTGTTATCCCGAGAAAACATTGTCAACCGAGGCGAAGCCAAGGTTGACAATGTTTATTCGAGGGGTAACAATCCTCTCTATTACACTCTAAGCTATGTGTTATTTTATTTTAGTTTGATAACTTTTTAACTGCAACAATTTAAGTATCCGCCAAAATATTTAATTGGGATTTAAGAATCCACCAAAATAAAAACCGCCAAAATTTTTCGTATACTTTGTTGGCCCCTAAATCGCGAAATTTTACACCCGCGAAAATAACCCTCTATACTGTATTATACTGAATGTTCTGCCATTATCATATTATTGCCTGTTAAATTTTAAATTGAAAGTAATTAACTATGACGTCATGTACGTAACAACATTACAGTTATTTGAAAAACAACAAATGTAAAGTCAGATGTATTTTTCACTTTGACAGTCTATGAAAAAGTTTTGAGGTCTAAACGTAGAACTTGAACATTGTTTTAAAATTATTGATGTAAATTCAATCAATTGTCCTTTAAATCATCGATTTTGATTGGTCTGCACGAGATAGTGACATTAAAAATTTCCCTCGTATTAGCCAATCGAAATCTGGAATTTTTACATGAAGTACAATAAAAATTAATGTCGCAATAGAATCATTTCCCCCATAATCTCACATGTCATTAAGGCCAAGTCAGAATAAGTTTTTTACAGGTAATCATGTTTATTTTGACTTGTCGTAGGCGCAAAATCCTTCTTGTTTCCGTGGTTTTGTCACGTATTACACGATTTTCATTGTACACTAGCAACATGACGGTTGCCAGCAGTTCATGTAGGTACTGGTAAACTTTTCGTAAGGTTCCATAAATTTTAGTGGGAATCATTTTGCTACTTTTGGGGTTTCTGTGAAGTGTTTTGTGGAGGCAGTTAAAGTTGTAAAAAACAATCTCAATATCCCATTCGCTGATTATGCTGTCTTCAATAATATTGACAACTTGCATACAAGTAAGAGGTTTAGCTAGCTATAAAACCAGGTTTAACCCCCCATTTTCTTCGGAAAATGCCTATACCAAGTCAGGAATATAACAGTAGTTTTCCTCTCCTTCCGTTGCTTAAAATAGTCCAACATTTTTGTCAGGGTGTATGGACTTCCTCCTTTTTTGATTTAGCTTGGAGATTATTTTTGTGAAAACTTTTTGTTTTGATAATAATAGTATTGATCATATGACTGTAAAAATTCTCTTTTTTTCTCATTCGTTCCGTTGCTTGATATAGTCTAACATTTTTGTCAGGGTTTAAGAACTTCCTCCTTTTTTATTTAGCTTGGAGTTTATTTTTGTTAATACGTTTTGTTTTGATAATAATAGTATTTATTATATGACTATAAACATTCTCTTTTCTCATTGGCTAAACACGTAGGGAATCTTCCTTGATTAAACATTATATTCATCGAGGGCAAAATCACGAGAGGTTAATATAAGATTTGGAACAGCTAACGTGTACCTATAAATAGTTTTTCCTAGGCAACGTAATAATAGAAATTGGAGATGGATACAAAAGTAATATAATAAAACAGTTTTTTGACTTTTGATACAGTCATTTAATATCATATCTCCGGGGTTTATAAATAGAGAATATCATATGGCTTTTTAAATATCACATCCGTATCAACCCGAGACACCAATATAATCCCAAGAGCTCTGCTTGAGGGATTATATAGGTTGAGGGTTGATACGGTGTGTGATATTGAAAAAGCCATATCATATACACTTTATTATATACATATACCTCACGTAGATGTTTTTTTATGTGACATGACGTCATATAGATAAGGAGGTTTGAAATGATGTCATACAGATTAAAGGTTTGACATGACGTCATACAGATTAGGGGTTTGATAAAGCCTTTGCAACAGTGACTGCAATCGATGACGTGACGTCATACAGATTAAAGGTGTGATAAAGCCTTTGCAACCGTGCTGATATCGATATCATCACGGGTGGCTGATACAGCACGCTTGCCAATGACTGTATTACACATACAATTTATCTGTATTTACTACTAAGTATATAATAAATCATTGTATTAAACACATCAAAAGTCAATAATTGTATAATATTTGATAAGAACACTTTGTTGACGTTTCGTATAATTAATCTGGAATACATCAATACTTGAGATTGTAAACTGTAACTAATAAAGTCTTCAAGTTGTCCTGAATTTAAAAAGGTAAACATGTGTAAATTTAAAAAAACAACCTGCATATATTGAAAACGGTCTTTCGTTTAAAGAAGCCAGAGTGACTAACTACTAATTACTAAAAAAAAGTAATACGGTTAAAATAATGCTTTCATGCTAAATGTAACCAACAAATTTTGAGGGGTTTGAATTATATCCAACCTCAATTCAATTTTTCTCTTTGTTGTTGGCAACTTTCATGAAAGAATTTCCACTAAATACAAATTTCATCTGTACATATGGATGTCTAGATTATATAATTTATAATCACTTATAATTCTGTTTAAAGAATCAAAAAATGTACGTCAGATGGTTTTTAAACATGTTATCAGTCTAACAAGTAAAAGAATCTGGATAGAGACCTAGTATGTTGAATTTAAGCTGAAAATGTAGTCGGTGGAAAATAGGTTAAACCTTACACTGCTTTTTATAAGTATTTCCGTACTAACAGTTAATTCTTATACACACCTCTCTTTCATAGATATGTTTTGATTGATTTCCGATGTGCTGCTGAAACCATATTGCCAATTAAATAATTAAAAGTAAAGAAGCGTTCAATTATAATTATAGCTTCTTTCAGTCTCAAAATATATAAGTTCTTTAACATAGGATTAAACGATTTTAAAGATTTAAAAGTTCTGATTGAATTTAAGATCTAAATGTCAATTTTGTTACAGTATTTGTGATAATTATCCGGAAATTTTTAATGAGGTAAAAGCTATTAATAAAATCTCTTTCAATAGCGGTATGCTGTATCCGACTATTATAAGGAAAGCGTTAGTATTTATTCTTTCATAGGCGACAATACTCACATTTTCGAAATTTTCCATATTTTATAATAAAAACCTTGACAAAAGAGTTATGTGTAGTATTAGTACTTTATTAACGGAGCTTGTTTATGGTATCCATGCCCACCGTCGTTTTACATAAAATTTATAAAAATTTTGAAGCCTTTTCAAATAATTCTCAAGAAAATATTTCAATGGGTTTCAAAATCTATATTGTAAATATACACACTGCAGTTATTCATAAATACATAAACAATATATTGTACCCTTACATCCAATCACCGCGCTCCTAAGTTGACTTCCTTCACCTGCCTGGGGTAGACGAAAGGCCAACCTAAAGCCGGGAAAATGTAATACTACTTTTTTCCCTATAGTGACACCGTTTGAGATTTCAACGAACATAATCTATGCATGTATTTGAAATTTCACAGTTATATCATACTTTAATTTGTTTAAACCTGTTTATTTACTTTTGACTTTAATTACTTATCCCTTGTAATTTTTTATTAACTATGTATTTGCATTCTGGTGTCACAGGTCAAATTTATTCGTTCATTGCGTGTTTATTTACGTTTTTTTATTGAGTTAAGCCTTCCAATTGATATTTTATAGTGTGTTTTTCTATGTTGTGATGTTATACTATTGTTTCAGAAAAGGGAGAATGTTTGCACCTGTCCTAAGTCAGAAATCTGATTACAGTAGTTGTCCGTCTGTTTATGTAGTTCATACGTGTTTCTCGATTCTCGTTTTTATATAGATTAGACCGTTGGTTTTCCCGTTTGAATGGTTTTACACTAGTAATTTTTTGGGGCCCTTTATAGATTGCTGTTCGGTGTGAGCCAATGCTCCGTGTTGAAGGCCGTACCTTGACCTATAATGGTTTACTTTTATAAATTGTAACTTGGATGGAGAGTTGTCTCATTGGCACTCATACCACATCTTCCTATTACCATACCTGAGAAATAGCAGTGAACCCTGGACACCATTTAATGAATACAAGGGCAAATGTTTGATTTTGTTATTAAAGATGAAGATAACACAGTAAAACGATGAAAATGGCCTTGAGATAATACATTTACCAGACTGAACTTCTCGGTCTGAAAGTTAGTCTCCGTCATATTTGTGATGTTAAAAAATGAAACCACAATTAAACGTACAGAAGAAACCACATAACTTGAAGATGAAAACACGTACACTGAGAGTTAAGATGTTACCACTGATCGTTAAGATTTAATCAATGACTAAACGCAAATAAATGTAAATATGAAACCACTTGACGTAAAAAATGTTATCTCCTCCAATTTTTTTTTTACATTACAAGCAATTTGAAATCAACTTCGCACTTGACGTCATATTGTATAGAATGTATTGGTTTGCTGGCATTTTAATAAATTGGTGCATTTTATAATTATTGGCTTAATACTGTAAATATAAAGGTCAGTCAACCTGTTCTGATGTCCACATTATACAAACAACCAAATTAGAAAATGACATGTCGCGGTTGAACGAACAAATTAGCAACATCAGAAAATGGTATGATCCATTGGTCCTACAATAGATTTTTGTATAATTTAGCCTAATTTAGCCTAATTAGTTACTTGTTCAGCACCGTTAATAATACATTATTTAATGATTCATCGACTTATCCGCGTTCCACGCTGTGTTTTTTTTTTAATTTTACTCTTCATAACGCCATGTTTCATCTTGGAAAATAAGGACTTCTATCCAATTACGTATTTTACCTCATCGTTAATCTTGATTATCTATCCCTGTACCCGATAATATATAAAAGGGAAAGACATCCAGTGCTTAACACAATGTTTTCGACAATAGACAACTGCTACCATCAACACTCAATTCTATTGTTCAAATATATGTTTTTACCATAAATAAGACAATTGGTTGGGAAAAAACTTTAGGAGCTTTTCGACCAAAAAAACATAACAGAATGCCCAAATTCCTCTAAGGTCAACTTTGCCTGAAAGCGTTTGAACCATAGTTTTCTAGTTATTTCTAGCACCAAAGAATTTAAAATGTATATATATTTACAGTCAATTTCCTAATGCATGCAAAGTAGGAGTTTGGTTGGCTTGCGTGCCTTGCTTGCTTTGTTTGTATTAATGTTTGCTCAAGCATTGTAATTAAGATTGACATCTACAAACAATATAAGTAGGCGGAGTTAAACATGTATATAGGTAAATTTGATTATTTGATAGTGTCCAATCAAATTTAAGTATAAAGTATACAAGTTTAACTCTGCCTTTATATATTGTTTTCAGGTGTCAATCTTAATTACAATGCTTGAGCAAACATTAATACAAACAAAGCAAGCAAGCCAACCAAACCTTTAACTTGCTAGCATTATGATAACAGCTGTAAAAATTATTGACCACTGAGTTGATGGTACCATTGGGGACTAACAGTTCAACATGTGCACGTGAGTGAAATTTCCCTGTGTACAATAAGAAGAAGAAGAAGAAGAATTTAGAATCAAACAAAATTCATGATTACAGAAAACTAATATACATGTATTGCTAAAAGTATTCAATCAACTTATATATATATAACGTCTTACACTCAATACTCGGTCATTGTACTTCCATATAAGAGAGTACTTGCGGTACCACATTCAAAGTAAATTGTTATACACATTTTCAATACAAAAAAGAAACTAAATGACAAATCATAGTCGTTTTACAAACTATGTGTAAGCTTATCGATATGATTTTTCAAAAACAGTCAACAGTGCCCAAAAGTCACGAAAAGAGCAACAATTTTTATGAACAGTGCAAACAGCTATGATATAATGCGTTATCTGAAGTAAAAGGTTAATATACAGAATTTCAATCCTGAAAAAACTAAATGAAAAATGTAATTCGTGTTTTAAACTGTAAAGAGCGAACCGATATCGATGAATAAACACGCAATGATTTCACAATCGCAATAACTAATAGGGACACCAATTCAATGATTATTAATTACTTCTATGTGTACTGTCTTATCCGTCACTAACGTGACCTCGGATACATTAGAAAATAAATGCATCTTATACTTTAAAAAGTTTTTCGTTCGCATACTTTAAAATATCTTAACGCAAATCTTTGTTTCTTTTGATAGATTGATTGCTCAATTGATTGATTGTAATTGATTAACTTCCATTCGGTTGATATCACATGTTCCCAGAAATAGGACAACTATTTTTAAACATGATTATAAACAGCATGAGAGATGATAAATAAGATGATGAAAGACACACACAAAAAGGGTTGCACGTGTTGTAATAAAAAAAAAAAGGACCACCATCTTGTTCTGCACAAAGAACACCAACTGATACTGATGCTGTGATGGAATTTATCATGTTATAAAAAAAATTGTGTTAATTACATCAGATTATATGTTACACCATTTTCAAAGTCATAGCTGTTTTTGGAATTATTGTATAAAATCACTTAACGAAAATAAAGTGGATAGATTCCGAGATTAACATAGTCTTTAAAATCAAATCTACTGAAACCTGTATAAACTCATCAAAGATACCAAGCTTTGTATTTGGTAGGGAATACACTCGTTCGTCTAAAGACTCATCAGTGGCGCTAGAATTAACAGGTGGGAGGCCAAGTCAGCTACGAAATTGGAAGGCATTGAAACGAAAAATTGTGCCAAACATTGTTCCAAAAATTGCTACGGCCATCTTTGCCTGGGGGTAAACAACTAATTTAACATTTTAACAGTAATGTTACAGATAATGTCCTTTGTAATGAAATGTCATGTCAACACAGAAGTGCTGACTACTGGGCTGTTAATACGTGCGGGGACAAAATGTCCATCAACAGTTGCATCCAAGCAGTGAAATTTCATGTTCTCATAGAAGAGCTACTGGGCTGATTATAACCATCGGGAACTAAATGTTCACCAGGAGTGTCTTCGACCCAGTGGTTGCAACCATATATACACCATGCTAATAATTTGGTACGTCAGACACTCGTTTTTGTCTACATTAGACTCATCTGTGGCTTTCAAATCAAAACAGTTGGAGACAGCCAGGAAAAGAAGATGGTTTGAAAGTATGAGACAGACTCTATTTAATTTCTTTTTCATCATGCGTACAGAATTTCAGTACTGAAAAATAACTTAATTGCGTCTGGCTTACAACATTTCAATTCTAATACTTATGATGAGTTTTTTTTAAAAACATTCTAGACGTTTTCGAAACTGTAAATACACGATGTGATATTGATGAATACAAATGTAATAGTTTTACAAGTTGATAACAACAGTGTTATTGTATAATACTAACCTTTCTCCCTTTGATTGAAACATATAGGGAAACATAGTATTACATTTTCCTATCTTTCGGTTGAGGTGTGAGTACCTAAGGCAGGCGAAGGAAGTCAACTTAGGAGGTAAGGGTTCAATATATTTTTTTATCTATTTATGAAAAACTGCAGTGTGTCTCTTTACAATATAAATTTTGAAACACTTTCATAAATTTGATGTAAATTGATAGTGGCCATGGATACTATTTAAAAAAATCCGTTCGGAGATTGACTTGCCACCATTTGACTTCAATTTCTAAATGAGAATAATAAAGTACTACTATAAAACAGAACTGTATTGTCCAGCTTTTTATGCCCCACCTTGGGGTATTTTTTTACGGTCTGTGCGTCCGTTTGTCCGTCCGTTCGTCGGTCAGTCCGTCCGTCCGTCTGTCCTGCTTCAGGTTTAAGTTTTTGGTCAAGTTAGTTTTTGATGAAGTTGAAGTCCAATCAACTTGAAACTTAGTACACATGTTCCCTATGATATGATCTTTCTAATTTTAATGCCAAATTAGAGTTTGAACCCCCATTTTTAATGTCCAGTAAACATAGAAAATGATAGTGCAATAGGGGCATCCGTGTTCTATGGACACATTTTTGTTTTTATTATAAAAAGTGGTTTATTTAGAAAATGTTAGTTTTGTCGCCTATGGAGGAAAAATACTACCGTTTTCCCTATACACTAAAGTATATGTTTAAGTTTTGTGTATTAACATACCGAAACGTGTTACAATTTATAACCAATTCAATGATCAGTAATTACTTCTATGTACTTGTTTAGTGTCATATAATCATTAATTGTCGAAATGCACTTCTGGTGCAGTAAAATTAGTAACGTGAATCTTATTTTTCACTAACAGGACTTCGCATAAATAAGAAAACCAATGCATGTATTACTTTAAATGTTCACATACTTTAAAACTTATAACACAATATTTCGTTTTATCTTTCGATTGATTAATGAATTGATTGATTCATTGATTAATTTGTTGTTGTTTGCTTAACTTACATTGTAAAATGTCTGCTTTGATGATACATGCGTACAGAAATATGACAAGAATTTTTAAAATTAATTACAAACCGCAGGCACCCTAGTCTTGACATAATAAATTAAACGATGTAAGACACATACCAAAACGTTTGCACGTGTTGTAATAAAAAGGACCGCCATCTTGTTCTGTACAAAGAACACCAACTGATACTGATGCTGTGATGGAATTTATTATGTTATAAAATACATCAGATCATATGTTACATCATTTACAACTTTCTTTGTTCGACCTCAAAACTTTTCTGCGAACTATTACAATTACTTAACCTACATAAAGTGGAAAGATCCGGCATCAAAAATGTCTTTGAAGTTACGCCTAATGAAATAAGTATAAATTGATAAAAGATACCGGATTAGCTTACAATTCCGTATACAAGGCACGCGTTCGTCGCATAAGGTAGCAATAAACAGTTAAGAGTGTAGTTTCGCATTTTGGGCCAGGTGGATTTTTCAAATATGAGAGTTATTATGCAATAAAACTCATTTTTAGACAGCTGATGACTAATTTAGCCTTTAAAGTGGGTTTATAGGAATACCAAGATTATTTTTTACATGATTTATGGGCTATTTTCTGTTTGACTGCCCGTATTTTCATAGCCAGACCGGCCATAGGTCCAGAAATGTTTGTAATGTTTACAAAAACCTTTTTTTCACACGAACTTTTTTACGCAATTTTACAAAAAAAAATGAGACGAAAGACATATGATTTTTATTTGATCTCTTGATACATATATGTAAACAGTTTAAGAAAAGCTATCACTCCAAGGGATTGAAATTCTGCTTTTGGCCAATTTGGTGGAAATATGTGACATCTTTATTCCCTTTTTTGCAATATTTTATAGCAAATACATGCAGGTTGTTGCCATGGATACACCAAAAAGAAATTATCTTTTACCATTTCATCTACTAGATATCAACTCTATGGAAGATACTGATTACATACATATGCACATATATGACACAAACAGTAACCTTAATTTATAACAAAGCAAGGAAAAAGGGATGGTAAAATTTATGAGGGTAAATTTTTTATTGTTTTTCCTAACTGTATATTGATACCTTAAGGCATACCATAGCTGAGAATTGCATTATTTAATACTTTTCATACCACAAATCTATTGATATTTAGATTCTAAATCAATTTCTTAGGGTATAAAGTGTTTTAGAATGACAATACATGTCAATTTTATTGTTTGCAGTCCTTATCAACCAAAACTAGACATTTTGACCCAAAGCTTATATTTGTACTATATTGGTGTTACCCTTGCTAATGAATTATTGCGCTGTATGTAGTAGCCTAAGTATTGAACGCTTTGTATTTTTTCTTCCGAATATATCAAATTATTATATTTACCAAGGTTTCATGTTACATTTTGGCATACATTAAATGTATACTGTGGATTCATTTATTTTCGTGGGTATCAATTTTCGTGGATTGAGGAACACTTGCATTTTCGTGGTTTTGCCAATCTCTGCATACAAAGCCAAATTCACATTTGTAATTCGTTGAACATTTGAATTCGTGGTTCACCTGTACCCTCGAAACCCACGAAAATTGGTATCCAACGAATAATAATGAATCCACAGTAGTTGTTTTTGTAGTTAGAAATTGATTCCCTATTACCAAATTTCTTAATCAAGGCTATTGTATGCAATATACATGAAATTTAACATTTTTATGCTTTAAAATGCTAAATGTTGTACAATTTTGCATCATTAAGATTTTCAACATAAAAAAGCAGAAACAAGAGGTACAGTTTTTGAAATTTAACTAAACGTTGGGCTAGAAATGTGATTTTACAGTTTGACTTGGCTCTTTTTTTTTTTAATCAATTTTTGTCGCGTTTCAGTGTCAACTGCTAACCTTCATAAACTATTTATTACTCAACCAATTTTCAAAAATAAAAAGCCATTTTAATCGTTTTAGCAAGCAGAACACAGAAAATTAATTGAAAGGGAGAGTTTGAAAAAAAATATTTACTATTAAGGTAGCAATTCACAGTTAGGAGTGTAGTTTCGTATTTTGGGCCAGGTGGATTTTTCAAATATGAAAGTTATTATGCAATAAAATTCATTTTTAGACAGCTGACGACTAGTTTAGCCTGCAAAGTGGGTTTATAGGAACATCAAGACTATTTTTACATGATTTATGAGTTATTTTCTGTTTGACTGCCCGTATTTTCATAGTCAGACCGGCAATAGGTCCAGAAATGTTTGTAATTTTTACAAAAACCTTTTTTTCACACGAACTTTTTGACGTAATTTTACAAAAAAAAATGAGACGAAAAACATATGATTTTTATTTGATCACTTGATAGCTATATGTAAACAGTTTCTGAAACGCTATCACCCCCAGGGATTGAAATTCTACTTTTTGGCAAATTTTGGGGAAATATGTGACATCTTTACCCCCTTTTTGCAATATTTTATATCAAATACATGCAGGTTGTTGCCATGGATACACCAAAATGAAATTGTCTTTTACCAGTTCAACTACTAGATATCAACTCTTTGCAAGATACTGATTACATACATATGTACATATATGACACAAACAGTAAGCTTAATCTGTAAGGAAAGCAAGGAAAAAGGGATGGTAAAATTTATGAGGGTAAATCTTTAAAATTTTCCTAACTGTATATATTGCTACCTAAGAATCACCAGTGGCATTCAAATAAAAACAGAAATTTGCCGTACCAATAATACAGCAATGCTGACTACAAAACTAGTGACACCCTCGTGGACAAAACATCGAACAGCAGTGTGAACGACCCAGTGGCTGTAAAAAGTCATCAAAGATAACGCGGTAAAAAATTGTAAATTTCAAATTAATGTTGGAACTAAAACACAATCAATGTAAAACAGAGAAACATCTTATTTAACTATTTTTACTCAGTTGTAGTGATTTATTATAGGATAGCTTATAGTTATTTTATGCCTTTTCCCACATTTACTAAAATTTAACTTATTTAATAGGCGGATGAGCATATTAATAATGACCAAGAAAGGGAATCAAATGGATTGTTTGATTGACGTACTTGTCATGAAAGAAAAATACTTGTGAGGGCGGTAAAAATGTCTCTAAAATCACAATAAGAAGTTTTCCCCTCAAAATGTAAATACTTAATTATAAATTTTCTGACTTTCATATGGTACTCAAGGGATAGTAAGATCTGTTTCTTTGGACCCGATTCCATTTGATATACACTAGTTCATGGAAATCGCCATCACGTTATGCATGGTTTGGGAAATAATACATCGCTTTCATACAATATCAAACAAAACATGCTTGTAATATCACAAACCTCGATGGTCTGGTGTTCTGCGAGGGATGTCAATCCTCTGCTGGATCAAAAACAAAACCAAAAACTAAAATTGGCTACCCCCAACCACGCTACAAAATATAGAAGAACAAAGACTCGTCAGCTTGGAGTCAGCATAATGTATCTGGGTATGGTAATACGTTTTTCTATAGACATTTATCCTTGTTTACTGTTAAGTTAAGTTTCCGACTTAACATGTCAGTTTACATTCCTATCTCAGTAACATGTTATCTTCCCAAGTACGTATTAATATTTGCAATTAGACGTTAAGCAGTTATCAATTAATCAATCATCAAGACACATCTACGGTGTATTTAACGTTTGATAAGCACTGACAGTTAATTTAACGCTGGCGATTTTTCTTAATCGCTGGAAACGTGGAAAAGATCATTTTGACTAAGAGCATGTATGATACATATTAATTTCTTACTTATATAATCACAATTTATCAATTATATTTCTTTATAAAGATCGGCTTATTAAGTGTATTTCTACACTTTATTAGATTACGTATCTCAATATATGATATAATTCAATTAAAGCATCTACTTTTTTTCATTAAAACCGGTTACAGGTTCATTGATTTTTATTGACAACATCTTTCTTATCACGAAAACTTTATATAATTAATATTTGTACCAGAAATTCGAATCATTTAAACATTAGACAAAATGTAATATCAAAACAATTAGAAAAAGTACGATTTATAGCTTGATTGTGTTTTTAATAAAATTTGAGATATTACATTTACCAGACTGAACTACTATGAAAGTAAACTACGTCATCATCTTTGCATCGCCAATACAAATATGCCATGATGTAACAATAAATATTGATCGTAAAAAAAACTACCATTGAAAGTAAAGAAGAAACCACATAACTTAAAGATAAAACCACGTGCTCTGAATGTTAAGATGCTACCAATGATCGAAAAGATTAAATCAATGATTAAACGAAAATAAACGTAAATATGAAACCACTTGACGCAAAACACTTTACCTTTTATACAGTTTTATTTTTTTTACATTCTAAAAAAATGGAATCAACGTCGCACGTGGCGTCATGATTGTATAGAATGTATTGCTTGTCGACATTTTAATACATTAGTGTATGTTATAATTATTGGCTTAATACTGTAACTGTATCGATATAAAGGTCAGTCGACCTGTTCTGCTGTCCACATTGTACGGACAACCCAATTAAAAACTGACATATCGCGGTTGAACATACAAATTAGCACATTAGAAAATGATATTATCCTTTTGTCCTACAACATATTTCTGTATGACTTAGTCTAATTTAGCCTAGTTTAGTTACTTGTTCAGCAAGGTTAATAATAGATTATTCAAAAGATTGTATCGACTTCTACACGTTCCACGCTCTGATTTGTTTTAATTGCACACCACTTTAAATTATAAGGCTCATAATTTGGTACTCCAAAATAATGTTTCGTGTATATTTATTCATAACTGATTTCCAAAAAAGTGGAAAACCAAATCAATTACGCAGGTAGAAAGCATTAATAACCAAAAATGTTCAAAATGTTGTGCCAGATCTATGCAATGTAGTAGAAAAATAATAGGAAACAACAAATTTATAGAGAAAGTTCATTTATATGTTTTTTTGTTTAAAGCTACTATTTGCACAGGATTAATTTGTTTTTACAGTTTTGATTTAAAAGAAAAACCGACATGGTTAGGAAATACAAATAATTACACCATTAATAACACAATTCTTCATTAATATTCTTGTAATGGTTAGAAAATACATAAAATAAAACCATTACAAACTTATATCCCAATTTTATATTCTATTTTTAGAAATTTACCTCTGACGTCACTTTGTTTTGGCGTTGATACATTCGTGTGACGCATAGTTCATAATTCTATTGTGGTGTAAATGAGAGGTGTCCTTTGTTATTCTGTGATTTACATGTTGTAATGTACTATTATATTATTTATTTATGTATGTCTCTATCCTGAGTGTTCTTGCGTTTAGTTGTAGTAATGTATTCCTGTCACGTAATGTTGTAATTTTAGCGGTATTTGTAACATTGCCATATAAGTGGGGGGTTTGACTAGCCATAAAACCAGGTTCAACCCACCATTTTTTCTTTAAATGTCCTGTACCAAGTCAGGAATATGGCAGCTGTTATCAAATAGTCCGTTTGTATGTTGGCGTTTGTTTTTGTAGCAGATCAGTGTTTCTGTTGTTCCGTTGTTTTCCTCTTATAGTTGATGTGTTTCCCTCGGTTTTGGTTTGTGACCCGGATTTGTTTCAGTTAAATCGCTTTATTACTATTGAACAGCGGTATACTAATGTTGCGTTTATTTAAAGACCTCGTCAATGATATTTCATGTCATCATAGAAAATCTGACTACTAGGCTGACTTTTATCATCGTGTTTCCAGCAGTGTTTTCGACACAGTGGTTGTAAACAAAATATCAAACATATATCTATATACCAGGCTAATAATTTGATACGATAGTCACTCGTTTTGTCTACATCGGACTCATTTGTGACGTTCGAATCTCAACCCTTAAAAACGGACAAGAAACGAAGATTGTTTAAACGTATGAGATAAGGTGTTTATCTTTTGATTGGTTGATTGATTGGTCGTTGTTTGCTTATCTCACATTATAAAATTCTCTTTTGATGATACATGCAAACAGGAATAGGAAAACGATTTATAAAATGGATTACAAACTGCATGCGCCCTAGTCTGGAGATAATAAATAAGGCGATATAAAACGTACACAAAAAGGTTTGCATGTTTTATAGTAAAAAGTTACAACATGCTGTTCTGTACAAAGAACAGCAACTGATACTGATGCTGTGATGGACTTTATTACGTTACAAAATAAATTGTGTTAATTACATCAGATCATATGTTACATCATTTACAACTTTTTTCGACTTCATAACTTTTCTGAGGACTATTACTGTTACTTAATCTACATAAAGTGGAAAGATCCGACATTAAAAATGTCTTTGAAGTTCAACCTACTAAAATAAGTATAAATTAATAAAAGATACCTGATTAGCTTACGCATTGGTATACAAGGCACGCGTTTCGTTACATTAAACTCCCCAGTGGCGCTCAAATAAAAACAAAAAAAATACCGTATCAACGATACAGACTTGATGACTATAGGACATGTGATATCCCAGTGGTCAAAACGCCTAGCAGGAGTGTTAACATCCCAGTGTCTGTAAAAGGTCATCCATGATAACGCGGTAAATATTCGTTGGGTGGTATTTTTATGTCAAAATCCATTTCAATCACAATTAACCTATATGAATTTAATAACGACTATAAGTGAATTTAAATTTAAAAATTGTAAATGCAAATTAATGTTGGAACTAAAACACCTTCAATGTAAAAGGTGAAAACATCTTCTTAAACTATTTCTCTGTCGAAGTGATTCATTAGAGGGTATTTTATAGTTATTTTAACACTTAAACCACTTTTACGAAAATTTAACTCATCAAATAGGAGGATGGGCATATTTAAAATGATCACTCGATTTTCAAGAAATGTAATTCAAATGGATTGTTTGATTAACGTACTTGTCATAAAAAAAATAAAACTTGTTAGGGCGGAAAAAGTTGTGACGTAAGTCACAATAAGAGGTTTTTTCCCTCAAATAAGTCATTTCTAATGTAAATACTTAATAAAAAATTATCTGACTTTCAGAGGTATTTTTTCTGGACCCGATTTTATTTGACATACACCAGTTCAAGGGAATACGCCACCACGTAATTCATGGTTTGGGAAAACAATTTATCGCTTTTATAAATATCAAAACATGCCGGCCATCTAACAAACCTTAATGGTCTTGTGTTTTCCAAGTGTGTGGGATGTCGATCCTCTGCTGGATCAGAACAAAAACCCAAAATGATAATTTGCTGCTTCTGAGATAAGCACGCAACAAAATCAAGAAGAACAAAGACTCGTCAGCTTGGAGTCAGCATAACGTATCTAGGTATGGTGATACGTCTTACTGTGAACAATTATCCTTGTTTACTGTCAAGTTAAGTTTCCGACTTAACTTGCCAAATTACAATCCTATCTTATTAGTATGTTATCGACTCAATTATGTTTTAATATTTGCCTTGGACGTTAAGCAGTTATCAATTAATCAATCATCAAGACAAATCTACTGTGTAAAGCCTTGTATGTAGTGTTCAGGTTTGAAACGCACTTACAGTTAATTTACAAATGTAACGCTGGCGATTTTCTTAATCACTGGAAACGTGGAAAAGATCAATTTGACGAAGAACACATATGTAGCATAT
The DNA here is from genome assembly GCF_021869535.1 of Mytilus californianus. Classification (NCBI taxonomy): domain Eukaryota; kingdom Metazoa; phylum Mollusca; class Bivalvia; order Mytilida; family Mytilidae; genus Mytilus; species Mytilus californianus. Next base: position 6,822,569 of record NW_026262581.1, read on the forward strand.
TATATTCTTACTTATATAATCACAATTTATCAATTATATTTCTTTATAAAGATCGGTTTATTAAGTGTACTGTAAATTCAGAAATTATTGCGTGCATTTATTTTTGCGAATTTTCAAAAATGCACAAGAATGCGATTTTAATTATTGCGATTTTAGAAAAATCTACATACAGATCTATGTTTCAGTTATCAAAATGCGAGTTTTTATTATTGCGATACTCACCTAGTCGCATTATTCGCATTAATAAAAACCTCGCAATAATTTCTGAATTTACAGTATTTCTAAATGGTGCAATTTATCAGATTACTTATCTCAATAATGATATAATTCAATTAAAGCATCAACTTTTCTTCATTAAAACAGGTTCCAGGTTCATTGATTTTTCAATGACGACATCTTTCTAATCACGAAAACATGAAATCATTAATATTTGTTTCAGAAATTCCAATCATTAAAACATTAAATGAATTGTTAAATCAAAACAATTAGATAAGGTACGATTTATAGCTAGACTGTCATTAATAAAATTTAAAAAAATTGTGCACAGGTACGCATGTAAAACTTAGTTTATATGCATTCTTTAAAATTCTACATGGACATAACCAAAATTAATAGTCCTATAATTGATTGTTTAGTTTTAATAAAAGAGGATGAGAGTATAAGCCAGTAAGACAAAAATGACTTAAATAACCAGGAAACATCAGACAGGTGTTCATCAAATACGCCAGGCAATATTTATCGTTCAAAGTTTCGGAATAAATTTAACAGAAACTGTAAAAAATGTGCCATCAATACGAAATTCTCCAAATGACCAAGACATTGATATATAACGTAAGACCAACGTTTAACCAAGACAACCCCTAACGATGGGCCATACTTGAAGCAGGCACATGAATATGAGGCGCTGAAAAAATTTGTTTTTGTAGATCTCAACTTTCTCTCTTTTTCTAATTCATAACTAAACAGGCAATCGTAATTTTGTTAGACTAAGGAACAACTCCTTTGGAAAATATACAAAAATGATATATAGAAAACAAAATAAAGAACAATGCGAATGTAAAGAGTTGTTAATCGAATGTTGCCAAATCTGGTGAAAAGTTCCAATTTTGATTGCAGGTTCCCCCATATATTCATTCAAGACTTAGGAAAAAAGGACAAAGAGAATCTGACATATCAAGGGCATATAATTATTATATAGTTTTGCATTCAATAACCACCATAGAACCCCGAAGAAAACATACTTTCAGTACGCAGTACTATCTTTTTCTTTTAGATTAGTTTTTATGGTTTTATACTAAATGGATTATCAGGAATTTAATTCACAGTTGTGAAAATAAAGTTTTTGTATTAACTTGATATAGATACTTCGTTGATTTCACAAATAAGTTAACTGTATTACGGTACGTAGACATTGCTACTTCACTCCAGCTTTGTGGTTTCTTCATTTTGACATTTAAAGTTGTGACTTACGAAGGGCGAAAAACAATGTATATATAATTTATATAAGTATGTTTTATGCATGTTTTACTATGCATAAAACATTCGCATTTCAACGTGCTATTTTTAGTCGTAGTTCTAAACAAACTTTTTACGTATACATGAAACAGGAGTTGCTTGTTTACCTGTGTACACGGTAGCAGAAGAATAATAGTCAGGGTCTGAATACGAATTTTAGTGCTCATTGATACCGTTAACTATACGATGTAAATGTACTTTGTCGTTAAGAGTGAAGAAGTTCTTAAAGTATGAAAAGAATTCGTCAACGAGGAAGAAAAAAATAAACCCCTTGTACCTGGGGTATGAGAGACAACTCTTACAAATGTATTGTAAGTCATTTGTGCGTTTAACCTAGCAGTAATTAAAACAGTGATCAAACATTTATGTTGTTTACATTTGGCTGTGAGAATGATACAGGAAGATCTAGAAAAATTGGACAAATCAGACATGACCAAACATTGAATTAAGGAACTACATTTTTTAAAGCTTCAATACTCAAAAGCTGAAAAGGTAGAAAATCACCATTCATACATGAAATGCTTTTAAAAAAAAAGCCTATGTACTGAGGAGTTTTAGAACGACTATATATCTTGTGACATCATTTAGATAAAATCTTGCAAGGTTTGGGAAAAATTGAATTGGAAAAAAATGGATTGAATAATGAAGTTATAAGGTTTTAAAGCTAAGCTATTGGTAAATATGCTATACTTAACTGTATGTCTTTTGGTTTTTTTAAACTACAAACGGCTATATTCTAGAAGATATGATCTAAACATCCATCCCAGTACAAGCTAATCCTAACAGATAATCTAAATTATTACTATATAGTACTTAGATAGTGATATACTGTCAAAACATTGAATTTTAAAAGCGTCTCCTAACTGATGACAGGGGAATTTTATAGTCTGGGGAGAGAAACAAAATACATAATTTTGATGTCAATTCGTCCGAAGGGTACTTGTCCTATACTGGATATTACTGTTTTTCCTTATATATTATTATTTTGACTATTATTATTTTTGGGACAATACAATTTTCACTTAAGCACAGAAAAAGAATGCAAAGAGAGACTTAAGAAGGTTTAGTGTGGGAAAGAATGGATTTTGTCAAAAAATGTTCCCTTTTTCTTGTGCCTGTAAGCCAACTTGCTTAAAGATTTTGAAAATTTCAAATGTTCAAATTCAATAAATGTTTGTGATTTTCAAAACTTATAACCAATAATTGTTTTAGCATTTTTTTCCAGGAATTAAACGACAAATTCTTTTTCTTGCAAAGTTTGAAAAATAAATGTGTTATCTGCGCCGGCCGGAATTTTCGCCTTATCGATAATTTTAAACCATCTATTTACATTCAGGCTACAAATATTACCATAATATTTCAGATTTACTTTAAAATATGTTTCTACTATGCATTATAACAGCCATGCGTATTCCTAATTAGAACATGAGCAAAAACACACAATAATATATGCCAACTAGTGTTTTCTGCCGTTTTTTATGGTACCCAAAAACTGGTCATGTTAAACGTACACTGAACATAAAATGCAACGGTGAATTTCAACAAAACTTTGATTGAAAATGACGGATTAACGCAAAAAGGCTATATCGCTGCGAGTAAGAGTTTGAAATAAAAACGTCGCCAACTAAACATGCATTACCCGCCAATCAACTTAGTGAAAATATCACATAAAGGGATGGGCACAATCCGAAAATGAACAGATCAGACGGGTTTCATTATGATTATACCAAAGTTAACCGATTAAGACATCAAATCAATTAGCATATAAAATCAATTTGGATATATATAAAAAATAAAGGATATGTGGTATGATTGCAAGTGAGACAACAATCCATATAGACCAAATAAAATTATTTACAGCCTTCAACATAAGAAAAACTCCGACAGAATGTAAAACAGTTCAAAAGAGAAAACCAACGGCCTGATTTATATTACATCAATAAACGAAAGACAAAAATCGCCGACAGATATCAACGGTAACCACTAGATTAGAGGTCCCAGGATTATGAACAGACACATAATAAATGTGGCGGGCTTCAACATCCTTGTCAGCGCTCAAACCTCCCAGAACCTGGACTATGGTTACATTTAAGGTGAGGAATAATCCTAATGATTGTTTAGGTTAATACATTCAAAATCAAGGTCAGAATTAATGAAAATAGACTAAAAATGGTTTCATGATTACAAAAAAAAATTGAGATTGAGATCAAGCTAAGGGGTGTGGTCACATGAATGTCTAAATCAGATAATTTCAATCAATTCAAGTTATCCAGCCGGAAGAACAGACAAGGAAACATATTTCCGTTGTATAACCCTATATATAGGGAAAACAGTATATATATGGAAAGAACAGGAAAAAATAGTATGAAAAAGTCAGGAAGCAATGAAAATCAATTTGACTTTAAGAAAAGATTGTTTTCTGTACTTTGGTTCGTGGAGTTCACTCGTTGAGACAAGATTTATTTTTATTATTGGTTATGACATAAGTCAATTACATACGTCTATTCGGGGAATTATTTTTCTCCTGCAGGAACGATAACAAGAACGCAATTATTTGAACACATATATACCAAATTGGTTGCGTATATAATGTAATCGAAAAGTCAGTTTAAGTTAAAACTTAAACGAATCATTGTATAAAACGATAAAATGTTCACTCAAGACATTTACATAACTGTTTAGATAAGAAAATTTCAATCAGTTCAAATTATGATTTCGGAAGAACAGATAGGTAAACATAGAATAAACATTTCCAATGTATAACCAATTGTATATTTCGGTGTTGAAATATTAACGAAGTTAATCTCATAAAAATACATACAAGAAAAATGCACTTGCTATCAACCAATCAAAATCCAAAATTCATAGATAAGATGTAATTAGAATAAAAATATTCGTAAGTCATAAACATTTGAATACAGCAGGCAATCAATTTCTGTCTTAAGTTTTTTTAAATTCGATGGTTTGTATGATACATTATCTACTTCGGCTAAGATTTTCACATTTATGCAGACTGTACTGAAAGCTTACGGCTTCACGTCTATTCTTAGCAGTACTGAGGGTAACCGTGACTCGAGAATATAGAAATTTAAAAAAGAGACATACTCTTCGAACCAAGTTTTACTTTAAATATTACACTCGTGTCAGCAAGATTTATTTTCCTTATTGGTTATTTATTTATCAAAGTCGGGTCAATTATTATTTTTCTGCACGAACAACAAAATATTTCAATTATATTGAAACATATATATCCAATTGGTTGTTTATATAATCTGAATGGACTATGTATTTAAACGAATCATTATATAAAAGCATAATAACTTTCACTCGAAATATTCATTTGACTGTTGAAATCAGCAAATGTAAACTGATTCAAATTATTAGTCGGGAATAACAAATATTCCGGTTGCTAAAGACTTCAAATTAATCCCTGTTGATCTACACCTATTTGCCAAAGATCTATCATCTACTCATGACGGTACGGACGGTTACATATTTCATACCTACTTCTTATTTCATTGAAGGCGTAGGACCTTACCTTTACCCTGGTTGAACTGAGGAATGAGGATCTCACATAATTAAAGATAAAAGATTTCATTTCTAACACCACGCTTAACAGAGGGTATAACAGTTGTTGCATGCAGCTCTTTCGAATTGAGCGTTTGATTCTGATCATTCTCACATAATTGTTTATATTAAGCATCATTGAAAAATCAATGTTTCGAATTTTAGTGTGACGTCCATTTTCGCTGAACTAGTATACATTATTGTTTAGGGGTCAGATGAAGCCCGCCTCCGGGTGCGGGATTTTCTGCTGTGTTGAAGACCCATTGGTGGCCTTGGGCTGTTTTCTGCTCTTTAGTAGGGTTGTTGTATTTTTGACGCATTTCCCATTTCCATTCTCAATTTTATTGTCTATATGTTCATCTTATGCACCAAAGGCGGTGGCGTCTGACGTTATTACAAAAAGGAAACGTCTTTAAAATGTATCAAAATGGTGTTTTTCAGCAATTAAAACAATTCTAAACCTGGTGTTCGTAATGAAACGCTGCCTCGTATTATTCATAAAATATAAAACAAGATAACGGATCAGTATTTCTGATATGAATATTTATAAATGCATTTGTATACAATGTTGCTAAATGAAAAGCTAACCCAAACCAAATCAATTTTGTTTCGTTATTTAATCAATCAATCTGTCACTGAATAAAGTATCAAGCCAGAAAATGCTAACTTAACTCACGTTAAAATGTAGATACAAATCATGATAATGGTAGAAGGTAGTTACAATACAAATATATAAAGTCATCCAGTAAGCACAGGTGAATATATGACCACATGTACTCTTGACATTGCCTACGTTAACATCTTCATTAGAAATAATATATAATATCTATGCTACCACAAAAATTAAAACCAACAACTTTGAAATGATTAATGTTTTAAAAAAATCTTAAAGTAAAATGGTTTATAAAAAGGTTTAAATATATCATACAAATTTAAAAACAAACCACCGTTTTCATATTAAAACGACCGTAACATTGTGGCATAAACGTTAAATACTAATTGCAATACATAAAACACATTTTCGTACAACTATTTTCATTAGGTATGTGGGTTTATACAGAACAATCAGGTTGATACACTCGATGGCTAACGACCTAGTGTGTACCTGCAGAAGTATAAACGTAAAATACCGATTTCAGCGTTGTAAAAACTTGAAAAATCTCTAAAGATTATAACAACCAAATTAAAGTTTTACCTATTTTTAATAAATAAACAACACTAAAAAAGCATTATTCTTACAGACTATTAATATATTAAGAGGGCACTTTCGACATATATATACTGTAAATTAAGAAACTATTGCGAGGTTTTTATTAATGCGAATATATACTAGTAGTCTGCCCATGAGTCAGTAGTTTTGTCAGACACATTGAGAAAAACCGAAGGCGAGAGCTTTACCAATGTTGATGTCATTTACGACTGTCCCAAGGGCAATCTATTATTAATGCCAACAGAAAATAAGGGTATGTTGGAAAGGGGTATAATTTTTCTTTGCAACAAGACACCGTTGGGTCCCTCAAGGAGTTGTTACAGGGGTTTTGTCATCATCCCAGTAGCGTGGTAGTATCACAACAAGTGGCATCATAATTTACGTCCCCATTCAAGCCGGATGTGGCTGCGTATTCATACATATCGCATGGCCAAACTGACCCCACTTTTTATCATTGTTTGTACTGCCCGATGGTCAAAGTCCATATTGCTATGGAGGTAAGCAAAGCGAAGAAAGCACGTGCAAAAATAAGACAAAATGGGGGAAAACTTTATCCTGCTTTGAAACCAAGGATTTATTCAGATGCTCTTGAAAGATAATTAGGTCCTGTTGTTTTACTAGTTACACTCATCGGCTTATTGGTATTATCAAAGAATTGAGTACAGCTATAATATCCATTAAAATGCCATTTCGGCTCATTTCAGTCACGTCATATTCAACTACTCTTTTACAATTGATAGTACATTTCACCAGAAATGTTAATTGCATTATAGTTACTGTAAGCAATCGTCTGAATTTTGAATTCTTTTCAGATGCGCAAACATAAATGAAATCAAGATAAATTGCTCCTGAAAAGAAAGTGTAAAAAAAGTAAAGTTAAGCGGCTATAATCTAGAAAACATTAAATCCTGAATCCTATTTTCCGATTTGCTTTATTTAGAACTTTTTCAAAAATAAAATATCAGTTTGCTTGCTTTTAATTACATGAACTTCATAGAAATTCGGAGAATTACAGAATATGTATTTATGTATAGATTTACATAGGAAATATTATGTTCCCATCAATGCATATTGCTTCTAGGCTATGAATACTACTTAAATCCCCGTTCGTTAGTTTTTTATGGATATTCTGCGTGTTTATCTAGATCAAATGCATATTACTTGGATTTTTTAGATTTCCATGCCAGTTTTGCATTTCCAGTGATATATGGTTTCATCAAAGCTAATTACCCAGTCCGGAGGCGGATTTAAAAAGGTTAAAATGACATTGTAATGATGTAGTTTCACTGATATGGCATTTTATAACCTCACTTACAGGATACTTTAAGGACGTAATTATGTTTAATTTCTGTATCTAAGAATACATTAAAGAACCTTGGAACAAAAAATGGATGAACAATTATCAACACGTTCGTCTCGGATTGAACTTTATTTAAGAATACGATAATGTTTCTTTTTTTCTATTAGTTTTCTATATTGGTTCTATATTTCAAACAAAAGGACACCATAATGCACACAAAACGCAATTTAGAATAAAATGATTGAATTTAAAACAATTGTAATACACAACAAATAGGACTAAGTATTCTGATCTCATTTATCTATAGAATCTGCATAATTCACATGTATGAAGAAAGAAATGAAGACCGTTTTAGTTAGTTGTTTAATTTCACGGTTTCCTCATTTTTGTATACATATAGTTATCTACAGCCATAAATTATGTCTGTTGACACTGAATTTAAAATTACTTTTATATATAAGCTTTTTTATATATAAACTCATTATAGATACCAGGATTAAAACTTTGTACGCCAGACGCGCGTTTTGTCTGATTAAAAGAACACTATTTGAGAGAACTGTGGGATTACAGTTGCTGTTGACTAATCCATAGTACCATATGATATTTAGTGACACTGAATCTATCATACATGTTATATGTATATAAGGGCTAGGTATTTGCTACATCCTGTTCACGGACATTTTTTGGTTGCTAGAGGCTTTTTTGTAACCTAAGGATGAATTCTACCTGTACCAAGTCAGGGATATGAAAGTTGTTTTCTATTCTTTCCATTGGTTGATAAAGTAGAGCGTTTGATTTTATCAGGTTTTATGGACTTCTCCCTTTTTTTAATTTACCATGGAGCTTGGTATTTTGGGATAATAATTTCTTTTTATTATTACATTTTTAACAAGGTTACATCTGGTGTTATATGATCGAATATCTGAATATGTAGTTACTGGGCAATTTTTCAATTTCATTAGAAAACTAGCCAGATCTGGATTACACAAAGTTTTAAATAAGCAACATGAAAGCAAAGTAGTAAACAGCTAAGTTCTTCATTTAAATCATGCCACGTGTTATGCTGAATTTTAAAAGTTCAAAGTTCAAATGACATTAACCTTACTAATGAAAACAAAATATTGTATGGTATTTGTTTTTCTTTGAATTAATCAAAACATTTTTACCAATACAATCTCCAGAAGATATGTGTAAAACACCGGTGAAAAAATAAAACTACATCAGAAATAAAATCCAATGTAAAGCAAATATAAGTCGATAATGACCGTTTACCTTGTGTCAATGAAAAAGATCAAAGATCCAGTCATAAACTAGTGAAGACTTCACACTGTTAAAAAACTTTTTTAGGGGGATATAAAGAAGAAGACGAAATGAATAAAGTAGTGTACCCTTTGAACATGAAAAAAAATGGATTTTAAATCATTAAATAAAATTCTTCACGAGACAGATGTGTCAGAAATTAGTGCATATATTTTTGAAATCTGTTTTATTTAATTGCTTTATGCCCAGACTGCTTGTATTTAAGGGAAAACTGAAAGAATGAAAAAATAGCCTCGTTTTGAGATCTTGCCATGGTTATTAACATGTAGATATGAGCAGCAGAACTACATAGAAAGCAATTTTTGCTACATGATTTGTCATTCGTAGATGTAAATGTTGTTAAAACTTCGGTTTGGTGTTGCTAATAATTTACCAAAAACTGTGTAAAATGGCTAATTCGATATGTTGATTACATCACATGGATTAAACCAATGCTATTCCTGCACTTAAGTGTCTATATATAAAACAAATCTATTTTATTTTTAGAAATTTACTTGTGATATTATAAACGTCACAAAAAATACGTCACTTATTGTGACATTGATCCATTCATGTGACGCGCAGTTTATATTTCGTTTGTGGTGTCCTGGTGTGCTGTCCTAAATTCATGGGAGAGGTCCGTTGTAATTCTACGGTTTACATGTTGTAATGTACTATTATATTATTTATTTACGTATTTCTCTGTGCTGAGTGTTCTTGCGTTTGTTTGTACTCTATTCCTGTCACGTAGTGTTGCCATTTTAGCAATATTCTTAACATTGCCATATAAGCGGGAGGGTTGGCTAGCCATAAAACCAGGTTCAACCCTCCATTTTTTCTTAAAATGACCTGTATCAAGTCAGGAATATGGCAGTTGTTATCTACAGTTCGTTTCTATGTATGTTGGCGTTTGTTTTTGTTGTAGTTCAGTGCTTCTGTTGTTCCGTTGTTTTCATCTTCTAGTTGATGTATTTCCCTCGGTTTAAGTTTGTTACCCTGATTTGTTTTTGCTTTATCCAATTATGACTATTGAACAGCGGTATATTACTGTTGCCTTTATTTAAGTAACCCGACTATAACACCTTATCCGAAGTAAAATAGATATGTTAAATTGAATACCTGTAGAATGTTTGCAGTTTCAGAATCAAATGCTACTAGATTTCGGTATTCATATTGCTCAACTTGTGTTACAGTAGCGTTTTGTAGACTGTTGTTTACTTGTTCTCCTTTTTATCTGAGCCATGGTGTTGGTTGCCTTTCCTCGACTAACGGCATTGTTCCCTTTTTTAAAAGGTAACAATAATTCACATAAAATATCATTTGTTTGCTTTTTACAAAATATTTTAAAGTTTTAAAAATTAAAAAAAAACACACTTGGATCATGTCTTTTGCAAACACTTTTTGTTGTTTCTTGGACAGGATCACATGTTCTTTTAAAAATATTATGTAACTTATTGGAAAACGGGATCCAGTACGGAATTGTATCAAAAAGTAATATATTATATTAGGCATCGAACGCAAAGAAAACATCAAAGAAGAAAAAATCGACAGAGAAAACTTCTAACATCAAAATCTCACGTGATTTCTTTATGTCGCATTAAAAACAAAAGAACACTTAATTAAGTTTATCATATTAGGATAAACTGGTTTAATAAAAGTAGAGCTCCGTTTTTTCCGGAATCAATCCTTATTGTTTCCGAATTTAGTTACATTCTAAAATACGTCATATCGTGACGTCATTCATGCGTTGTTAAACAAGTGGCGAGTGCAAAAGCTGCCAACATAGTTAGCTAAAAATCGACTTTACAAAGATTGACTTTACCATTCCACAGGCAGAGAAGCGAAGAAATTGGAAACAGTACCCTACCACTACCAGAACAATCGGGATTTGGGCCGGAGAAGGAACCTATACCGAGACCATTCCAAAGACAGCAGCCGGCTCTACGCAGTATTTCCTTGTCCAGTGACCAACCGGAGATGGCTGGAATTGACCAAAACCCAGTACCAGGACAGCATACAGCCACTACCGGTATGTTTAACAATACAACAGGTTTAAGTGATTGTAACAGGGGTTATTCACAGGGTTTTAATTTAGACATTGTACACGAAAGTGTAACGCCAGTATACACATCAAGTGTTTTTGACCCTGTAGGTGCCCATATACCGGTTAAAATTAAGGAGAAAATTTGAGCCGGAGAATATCTTGATTTAAATGTTTTACTTAAATCTGCAAAAGGTTTAGCCACAGACTCCCATTTAAATTGCGATCTTTCAGTAAAAGGGGGACTATTAACTATTACTCCACATAAGCAGAGCACCATTACAAATTTGCACGTGTGGACATCTGCTTTCATCATCCTTATGGATATAATGCTAGAAAAATGGCCTAATAAAGGTCAAGAGTTCCTAAAATACATGTATAACGTTCGCTTAGCTTCATCTAGAGGGTTTGGCTCAGGTTGGGCTATATATGATGAACAATATCGCCTTCGTAAGGCTAGATGTTCACAATCATCTTGGGCAGAGCTGGACATGGAGCTGTGGGTAATGTACGTCTCTACTCCTCCGAGATTTGTTCATTCAGGTACTAATCATTCTTTTGGGGGTCAAAAGGGATCACAGTATGTCCAAAATACTAAATCTGAACTGGTACAAAGATTCTCGGCGCCATGCAAAGGTTACAACTTCGGCAGATGTACTTATGGGGCAGCATGTAAATTTGAACATAAATGTTTCAGGTGCTCTGGAAACCACCCTATTGGGGCCTGCAAAAAGAGGTAAGGATTACCAGTTGTACTCTTTGGGATATTCCCCTATTTGTGTAAATGAAGTAGAAGAATCTTTAAAATTTTATCCATCAAAAGCAACAGCAAACGAACTAATAAATGGTCTTCGATTTGGTTTCAAATTGCAATATTCCGGTTCACGATTACCTGTTCATGCAAAAAATTCTAAAAGTGTGACTGTACATGCAGATCTTGTCAGAGAAAAAATTAATAAAGAGATTACTCTAGGTAGAATGGCCGGTCCTTTTTACCACCCACCTTTGCCAACTCTACGCATTTCTCCTATATTTTTGGCCGAAAAGAAGAACGGGGATTATCGTTTAATTCATAATCTTTCCCATCCCCTACATAACTCTGTGAATGACTTTATAGATGAGAAATATTGCTCTGTGCAGTATTCGGGTATTGACGACGCCGTTAGGTTGGTGCAAAATATAGGAATAGCCGGAAAACTTTCAAAGTCCGACGTTAAAAGTGCATTTCGTTTATTAAGGGTTTCACCTTCTGATTTTGACCAGTTGGGTTTCATTTTTGATGGTAAGTATTATTTTGATCGTTGTTTACCACAGGGAGCCTCAATCAGCTGTTCACTCTTTGAAAAGTTCTCAACAGCACTTCATTGGTTTACGGAACGTACTAGTGGAAATACTAATATACTTCACTATCTAGACGATTTCCTTTTTGGAGGCGAAAAAAAATATTCCAACTTGTCAGAAAACACTTGAAACGTTCAAGGAAATTTGTTCAACTTGGGGGGTTCCATCAGCCGAAGACAAAACCGTTCAACCCATAGAAATTTTGACCTTCTTAGGTATTGAATTTGATACCTTAAAAATGGAAATGAGGCTCCCTGGGGAAAAATTGACCAATTTGAAACAAACTTTGCAGCTGTTTCTACATTCCAAAAAAGTAACCCTGCGTCAGTTACAGTCCCTGATAGGGTTGTTAAACTTTGCATGCCAAGTTATCGCCCCTGGAAGGGCTTTTTGCCGAAGATTAATAGATGCTACTTGTAACATAAGAAAAGCACACCACAGGATACGGGTATCATGCAACATGCGTGAAGACATTAAAGTTTGGAGCTCTTTTTTAGACCAATATAACGGAGTCACGGTCATGATTGATAGTTTATGGACTTCCAACGATACGCTTAAACTGTTTACAGACAGTGCCGGGGGTCAAAACAGAGATTTTGGCATTTACTTTCAGGGGAAATGGACACAAAACTGTTGGCCAAAAGAATGGATAGAACATGATTTCTTGAAGGACATTACGTACTTGGAAATTTTCCCAGTAGTTATATCAATTCATATATGGGGAGTACATCTTAAAAACAAACGAATCATTTTCTATGTGGATAATCAGGCCGTTGTAACTATCATAAACAAGAGAACTTCTAAGTCAAATAGAATTATGTCCCTTATCAGGAATCTAGTTTTTTCCACATTGAAATATAATATCGTTTTAAAAGCAGAACACATTCCTGGTAAAATAAATATCATAGCCGATTCATTATCCCGTTGTGATTTTCAGCGGTTCAGAAACCTTTGTCCAGAAGCAGATCAGTACAGAACAGCGATTCCAGACCACCTTTGGACGCTTTAGAAATCGAATTAAACCATCTTCTTACCCGTTCTATGGCACAAAAAATGTGGAAAACATACAATACGGCAGTCGAGTCCTTTAAAACTTTTCGATCAATATACAACCTACATGATATTTGGCCAGCCCCACTTAGCGATTTATTATTTTACATCGCCTTCCTTTCATTCAGGGGTATGTCAGCCTCTACTGTCTTAACATATATGTCAGGAATTAGTTATCAACATAAGATTCAAGATTTAACAGATAGTACAAAATCCTTTTTAGTAGGGAAAACATTAGAAGGTTTAAAAAGGTCAAATCCTAAAAAAAAACCCGATTTGCGGGTACCGATTTCAATTGATTTATTACGAAAATTAATCAGGTCGCTTCAACATGTCTGCTTTTTGTCGTACGAATCAGCCATATTCGCTTCAGCTTTTAGTCTAAGTTTTTTCGCTTTACTTCGCGTTGGTGAGATAGCTGCGGAAAGTAAAACTGATTTGTCATTCTGCAAAGTCAATGGACATTTCAGAGCACATTCTTTCAGAATCGGGGGAGCAACTGAAGCAAAAAAGCTAGGAGTAGATGACGACACATTAAAGAAATTGGGTCGTTGGACATCGGATGCTTACACAAAATACATCCGTTTGAACATTTAAGCTTATACATATTAAACCGCAATAGCTCATTGAAATTATACATACATTAATTGCCTACCAGTGAAGCACAGGCTTGCCAAAAATAATGATTCGGTGGTTTGTACGTTCATCTTGCCTTATCTTGTCTGCGCAAAAAATTAATACTGTAGCCATATCATTCCAAATTCTAGATCTTTGTTGATTATATTTATCCTTGAAAAACAAAAGGAGCCGAACTTATACATTTCACATATACTATTATGGTTCGAGAAAGGGTTTGATCGCACATGAGACATATTTAAAACGAAAGCAAAATTGGTTGATCGCCCATGAGACATGTATATAAAATGAAAGCAGTTTTGATCTTTGATTAATAAAGTTATTATTTTTGCAGCTAAAAAAATTGATATAACAAATGACAACAAATCAATACAGCACTTTTAATACACATAATAATTTTGCTTTTTGAATCGTGTGTGTTTTAATTGTATTGTTCTTTAGAATCATGTTAAGCATTGCGGTTCTGAATTGACTACAAATGTAAAGAACTTAAACCGGTATTCATATTTTACACATAAAAGGTTATAAGGCATCTGATTTACAAAATGTTTGGAATAGATTTTTGCATTTTGAGAGGAGCAGGCTTATAGTCATAATCAAAGATAATAATGTCCAATTTTTATTGTAAGTGTCTGATAACTGTACTTTTTATCTATTGAAGGTCATATCAATCTGAACATGGCTTTTACGTTCTAGTAGACATAAACATGTCCCCCTTTTTAACTGTCTCAACGTAGACGTTACATTATATAATTCTTTACATAAGATGAATGTTCTTAAAAGCACTTTCCAATTATAAAGCGCAATGATAAAATACTGGCTGTTGTGATGAAATAAATTGAATCCGTTATAAACGAATATTATTCATCACTTCGATCGATCCTTCAAATGATTTGGAAGAAGTAGAAATTAACATTTCATCAATTTAATTTGCAGACATCAAACTGGTAAAACTTAGTTATTTGGTGATTAAAATATTTAACTTCTCTGTATAGACAATCATTGATGCTTATTTTTGAATTATTCTAATACACACTGCGGGAAAATTGACAGTTTGCTTTTAGATTATTTAGTGTTAAAAAAAGAGATAGTTAAAATTTCTTTTTCGTCGTCCATACGAGAGGGTTATTGGTGTTCTCATATTTCTGCCAGATTATAAACCTCATTGGAATGCTTAATAGCAACATGTTTAAGCAACGACTGTATCTGTGTATAATATAAATGTTTTTTTTTAATAAAATGCTATATAGCTATGATGTGTAAATAAGTACGTAGTGCATTTTTTGTGCATAGCACATGTTTCAGGAGTAACCTCGGTTACCCAATTTTTATTAACGGCAATAATAAGGAAGCTTAACATAGTGTATGAACACCTGTCTATGATAAATAAAATTGAGAATGGAAATGGGGAATTTGTCAAAGAGACAACAACCCGACCGAAGAGTAGAAAACAGCCGAAGGCCACCAATGGGTCTTCAACACAGCGAGAAAATCCCGCACCCAGAGGCGGACTTCAGCTGGCCCCTAAACAAAAATGTGTACTAGTTCAGTTAAAATGGACGTCATACTAAACTCCAAAACATATAAATGAACTAAAATTTAAAAAAAACATACAAGACTAACAAAGGCCAGAGGATCCTGACTTGGGACAGGCGCAAAAATGCGGCGGGGTTAAGCATGTTTTGTGAGATCTCAAGCCTCCCCTAAACCTCTAGCCAATGTAGAATAAACAAAAACACAGCAATATGCACAGTAAAACTCAGTTTAAAAGAAGTCCGAGTCCGATGGCAGAATAGGTAATAAAAGAAACTAAGCCAAATGACAATGATACATAAATTAACAAAGGACTACTAGCAGTTACTGACATGCCAACTCCAGACCTCAATTAAACTGATTGAAAGATTATGTCTTCATCATATAAAAATCAAGTACAATCCCTCCCGTTAGGGGTTTAGAATCATACCATCATAAAATATATGAGAAAAACATAACCCGCATCATGCCAACAACTGGTTTTAGAATAAATGTGTTTATTTCCGATGCAAAGAACCTATGAGTAAATCAATATTAATACCAAAATATGCCATCTTTAATGACCTGACAACAGTATCCCTTCTGAATAAGTCTGTTTAAAGGTTTGGTTAGATTTTGAGGTGAATGCCGACATTTTTTGTGCTTTATATAGAATATTACCATAAAAGATTGGATATTAAATACCTGAACGTATACGATGTCAGCATGTTGATTTATATTTACGAATGATGTCCTTGTACCGATGATATTTAGCAAATATTTTGACTAGTTTGTGATATCGAAAACCCTGGTGTAATAATTGAGCGAATCGAACAAGTTGAGATATATAAACACCATAAGATGGTGACATGGGAACTTCACCATCGTAAAATGGATAATTAACTATAGGAAATGAAAAATCATCTGAGGATTCTCAATGTTGGTATTAGCTTTATTTAAAGTCAGTTCAGCAGGATAAATCTCTTTAGTGTACACACTGAAGTCGTCATTATTGAGAGCCAATAGATCATCCAAATATCTAAATGTGTTATTAAATTTTTGTAACAGATGTTGTTTCGATAAGTCTTTGCTGATTTTAGTCATAAATTGTAACTCATTACAATACAGAAAAAGGTCCGCAATAAGTGGTGCACAGTTAGTCCCCATTGGAATTCCGATAACTTGACGATATACGGAATCTTCATAGCGAACGAAAAAGGTTATCTAGTAAAAATTCAAGGGCAGTTATAGTATCAAAGCAGGTCCAATTGACATAGTTCTTTTGTTTGTTGTTACTAAAAAATGACCTAAAAGAGTTTGAACATATATATTCGCATTCTGACTTTTTGAATGTCCATTTAATTAGGTGTGTGAATTTTTTCTTAATAAGATTATGAGGCAAAGTGGTATATAGGGTAGAAAAATCAAAACTTTGAACAAATTCGAAATCACCAATATAAGCATGCAATTTATCAAGTATTTCCAACGAATTTTTGACACTCCAAAAGTAATTAATTCCACCATTTTCAAAGACCTAATTCGAACAATTTATTACCAGGTTTTTGATTGTACTAAGTGTACTAGTAAGTAGAATAGACAGTTTAGCAGTGGAACAATGGCTTGAAGACGAAATAAATCTATATTTGTAAGGTGTTTTGTGCAGCTTCGGAAGCCAGTACATAGTTCGAACTTTCATTGTATTTAGTTATGCTTGTAAAGAAAAGTTTATGTTTGTTACAGATGTCATTTTCCGAAAATGGAGTCAGTTGGAATGTTGGTGAATTCGTGATTTCCTTTTGCAGAACCTCAATGTAAAATTTACGTCAAACAATAATGATATTATTAGCAGCCTTAACAGCCGGGACAAAAACAAATTCCTTGGCAAGTTCTTTTAGCTTATGTTGGATACGAGAAATAGGGCTATTATGGTTGTTGTTAGGATAGACTGAATGTTGCCCTATAAATCTCTTTTGATTAATATTATTCTTTATGTTGGGTTTTTATTTCATTGGGGTAAATCCAAACTTCTTTCTATTTATGTCAAATAGATAACTTTTATTAAAGGATGTACTGAAAAATCTGTGTTTGTTTGTTTGTTTGTTATTCAAATATAAGGGCAACCACATTTTTCTTATTTTCTGAAAGAATTTCATTATTGTTTTTCAAAATTCTTTTAATTTGTATACATTCTTGTCAAATAATCATGATTTTAACACAAAACCTACGTACACGTTGCGATTAAGAATTACACAAAACACAACAGCAGCCTGAGAAATAGCTAGAATTTTCACAACATGTCCCTCGAAAATAAGGGCCCCTATATTTCTTATGAGATTGTTGAAAATAGCACGATACACACTGCAATTTTTCAAAGCACAAATTATCTATCATGATTTTGTTTGTTTATGTTTCCAATCAACTTTAACAGAAGAAGACATACAACAATATACCTTGATAATGTCTGAGCGTCTTCTTTTTTCGCGATAGCAACGTAGTAAATGTAAGGCAAGGTCTTATGATGATTTCATTGTTACACTGACGTCGTAATTATATCGTACACAACACATTAACGTCAAAAATATACATGCCAATTTTGATAATTCAGATGCTTCACCTCGACAACAATTAATGTCTACGTTGTGTTACTCGAGAACAAAATGATGATATAAATGTAGATTTATTTCTCCCTTTAGAAACTTACAACAAATAAAAAAGTTGTAAAGAAATTCTGAAAATTATCAATATTCTCTAAATGACAATAAAAAATCCTTCCCTGGAATAAAATAAAAAAATTACTTGCCATCTTCAGCCTGTGTATTCAGATAAAACTATTATTCATTAATCAGTTCAAATCGCACAGTTCAATCTGTGATTTACTACACTGTGTTTATATGGTTTATTTTATTTTTAAGATAATTAAACCAATTGAATGAAAGAGATTTGATCTATTCTTATTTTCCATTAATGTAACTGTTGCCTCATTCGTAT
This sequence comes from Mytilus californianus, assembly GCF_021869535.1. Lineage (NCBI taxonomy): Eukaryota > Metazoa > Mollusca > Bivalvia > Mytilida > Mytilidae > Mytilus > Mytilus californianus. The sequence continues at coordinate 6,841,028 of NW_026262581.1, forward strand.
CCGTTTCTTCGGTTTTTCCGCTAATATCATGTGACATTTAACTCTTGCATTTACCTGGTTACCCTTGTAGATTGGTACTTTGTCTCTATGTTAGTTGCATTCTGTACCTCGTGCTCGTCTGATGGGTCAAGCCATTTCAAGCTGATTTTTACAGTTTGTTTTCATTTTGTGCTCTTACACCTTTGTCTAAGGTTAGGGGAGGAATGAGCACTCAAAATATAAAAATAAGAAGATGTGGTATAATTGCCACCGAGACAACTCTCCACAAGAGACCAAATGACACATAAATTAACAACTGTAGGTCACCGTACGACCTTCAACAATGAGCAAAGCCCATACCGCAAAGTCAGCTATAAAAGGCTTTGAAATGACAAATGTAAAACAATTCAAACGAGAAAACTAACGGCCTAATTTATGTACAAAATAATGAACGAAAAACAAATATGATACACAGAAACAAACGACAACCACTGATTTACAGGCTCCTGACTTGGGACAGGCACATACAGACAGTGGTGTAACAGTACAACAAATGAACAAACTGTAAAAATCAGAAAAAGGCTTAACTCATCAGATGGATACAAACAGAAATACAAATAACAAAAACACAGAGTGGACGTGGCAGGGTACTTATACATCCCCACAACAAAAAGACACTAAGTACAGATCTGAGAGAACTCGCAGTTACTGACAGATAGTTCAAAGCCAATAACAACTAATAAAAAAATCATGCATCTAAGATTAACATTTCAACCAGAAGCATGTTTTACCCCTCGATATATTGTATGTAGATATAAGAAGATTTGGTATGAGTGCCAATGAGACAACTCTCCATCCAAGTCAAAATTTATAAAAGTAAACAATTATAGGTGTACTAAGTAAGGAGTCGGTTTCAAAAAACAATTGACGACTAAGATTGATCGTTCGTCACGAAAAAATCAGTATACTTACGATCAATCGTAGTCGTAAGTTTTTGTGACACCGACTCCAGGAGCCTATTCTGCAGTGCTGGTACGTACATGTCTTGTCGTTGGTTGGTGTCTGTTATATCTGCTTTTCGTTTAATGTTTTGTCAGGAATCAGGCCGTTAGTCTTTCTATTTGCATGGTTACACATTTTATCATGTCTAGGCCGTTTAATGCTGACTATACATTATGGGGTTTGTTCATTGTTAAAGCCAGTACGGGGACATATTATTGCTAAAATCAATGTCATTTGTTGGAAAGTTAACGTTGTCTCAGGGCAACCCACACTATATCTCTTTATTTTATATAAGAGTACAGAATTTTTTTTATTAATTAATATGTACAATAGTTTGGATCAGGGTCGACCAATCAAATATTGATAAGTCGAAGCTTAAATGCAATGAGATAGCTATCATACATATGTTTTAGTTTTATTTAAAAAAGCTATGTTCATTATTTTCTATCTGGTTGGAATAATGGTCATCAAGGCAGTTGTTTATATAATCGATACTTTTATCCGTTTATGCTTTACCTTTTGTATTAAATTAATGACCATTCCTTCCCTCTTAATTCATGCAAGCTAATACTAACAATGACCACTGCCCTTTCCTCGATCTATATATCTATATCATTAACGGAAAGCTTAATACTAAAATATATGATAAAAGAGATGATTTTTCATTTCCTATCGTTAATTATCCATTTTTAGATGGTGACGTTCCCTTGTCACCATCTTACGGTGTTTATATATCTCAACTTGTACGATTCGCTCGTGTATGTAACAATGTTTTAGATTTTAACGAGAGAAATTTATGTATTACTGAAAAATTATTACACCAGGGTTTTCGATATCACAAACTAGTCAAAACATTTACTAAATTTTATCATCGGTATAAGGACATCATTCGTGAATATAGCTCAACATGCAGACTTCTTATACGTTCAGGTATTTCACATCCAATTTTTTATGGAAGTATTCTTTATAAAGCACAAAAATGTCAGTATTCACCTCTGAAGCTAACAAAACCTTTAAATAGACTTATTAAGAAGGGATATAGTTACGATACTGTTGTCAGGTCATTAAAGATTGCATATTTTGGCGTTAATATTGATTCACTTATAGGGTCTTTGCATCGGCACTAAACACATTTATTTAAAAACCAGTTGTTGGCATGACACGGGTTATGTTCTTCTCATATATGTTATTATGGTATGATACTAAACCCCTAACGGGAAGGATTGTGCCTGATATTCATATAATGAAGACATAATCCTTCAATCAGTTTAATTGAAGTCTGGAGCTGGCATGTCAGTTAACTGCTAGTAGTCTGTTGTTATTTGTGTATTATTGTCATTTTGTTTATTTTCTTTGGTTACATCTTCTGACATCAGACTCGGACTTCTCTTGAACTGAATTTTAATGTGCGTATTGTTATGCGTTTACTTTTCTACATTGGCTAGAGGTATAGGGGGAGGGTTGAGATCTCATAAACATGTTTAAACCCGCCGCATTTTTGCGCCTGTCCCAAGTCAGGAGCCTCTAGCCTTTGTCAGTCTTGTATTATTTTTAATTTTAGTTTCTTGTGTACAATTTGGAGTTTAGTATGGCGTTCATTATCACTGAACTAGTATATATATTTGTTTAGGGACCATCTGAAGGACGCCTCCAGGTGCGGGAATTTCTCGCTGCATTGAAGACCTGTTGGTGACCTTCTGCTGTTGTCTGTTCTATGGTCGGGTTGTTGTCTCTTTGACACATTCCCCATTTCCATTCTCAATTTTAAAATCAGAATATTGATCGAATATGACTTGCCTGCATATGTATTTCATGTGAAATAGTTAGAAGCATCTAATTTTTCATTAATGTAATGTAATTAATGTTAACAAACGTTAGTTTTGGAGGAATTTCATATTTAATCGATCCAAATTAAAAGGTCTCTTTGCTAGCATAATGAACTTATAACAACAAGAATAGTTCCTAATATTTTTACTTGAAAAGAATAAACCATTATTTGATATCATTGAATAAGGAAGATGGCTGTCCTTAATTGAGAATTAGTACAGTCCGTTCATTAGAAGTTGCATTCTTCTATTATAATAGTCTGTCTATTATTACGTGTTCTTATTTAAAGTTTATGGAAATGAGAAGAGAAATTATCAACAACGTAAAATACTAACTATCAAATGTATTGCAGGAGTGAAAAATCATCACAGTCTGGTACGTTAAAAAAGAGTTATCAGTTGGTTGAAAAAAAAACCTAAAATGCTCGAACGTAACCAATATTTCAAAGGGATGGTGTTTTATTGCTTATCTTCCTATTGTTGCTGGAACATCTGAGTCCCCCCCCCTAAAGCACCGACTTCAATGATACTCTGTGACGTTCATCAATGATCATCAATAATCACTATTAAAATATCTCTTTAACATATCAATATACAAATAAAAGGGTGATGTAGGGTAAACACCCATCGACAAACATAGCAGCACGTTAGTTAAAGGTAATTTCAAGGATACATTTTTCAATTATGTGGAAGTTATGAATGTCACCTCTCTTTTTGAACTTCGATTTAGTGTGTTTACATGATGACATTCTATTTAGCTTCACAACATTTTTCAAAAATAATTTGAAAATCAGATCCAGTTGTAAATAGAGGGGGCGCATCACAAACCAAATTTAGGGTTTACATGGCTAGTGATCGAAAGGTCGAAACCACGATCCTTTGCAACGTATGCATGCTCGCTACTTTTAGGCGGCTCTTTCAGGTTTGGGACAGGCAAAATCGTCTATTAGAAGGCAACTTAATTCTATATCGCTATAAAAATCCACAAAACCTACGTTTTGAATAAGAATTATAAGAAACACAACAGCCTGAGGATTCTGCCAATCAATGACACCGTCTAATAAAAGCTTGAGATTGTGTAATGCCATTAGTACGGAATAGACAGGATGTAAACTAAAACCACTAAATAAAAGAAGTCACACCACACAATAAATCATGTTTCAAGTTATGGGTAATTCAATTTTTTATCAAAGAGATTCATAGTTTTTATTACGATATCAAAAGTATAACCTTTATAAAAAAGTTTAAATTAAATTGAAGGAACAATAAGTTTTAATGGACTTGAGAATTGTGAGGAAAGTTCTAAAGAAATGAAGACATTTCTGCAATATAGACACACTTTCATTCAAGTATTTATACTTAAAACATAAACGAATTTTAAACCCACTTTGAATAATACTTTTTTCGGAATTTCAGAAACAAACATTTAAAGTTCATCTGTCTTTTAAATTTGCTTCCGTTTACTTTTATTTATAGAGTTGTACGTCAAAATGTATGATAGAAATGGAAAAATAATACAAATTGTTTTTTTTAAATGAGTTCGAAGAAGCTAGGGAATAAAAGTTTAATTGTATGTGAAACTGGGTGTGTGATAAATCAAGCACAGATAAAACTTAATAAATCGAAAATATGTGCATGTGAACTATCATTTGGTAATTTTCGTCTGGAAGGAGCTTTGATTTGGAGCTGGTTCTATATCTTAATAATGGAGGACATAATTGATAATGTTGTTCAAATGTTGTAATTGAGAAGCCGTTTATAAAGGCTTCCGTTGAAAATAATTAAACAGAGAAGTACAGCTTGATTTCTATCTCTCAGTGGATAGGGGACCAGGGCAAATTATCTTCAAGGATAAGAATGCGTCAATGCAAATACATCGATATAAAAAAAATATCCTTCACTTACTTTTAATGTGGTGGTTCCCTGTTTATCTGGCCTAATGTGGTGGTTCCCTTTTTATTTGACATAATGAGAGTATGCAAAAGTTTCAAAGACAATTGACTAGACTGAAGGAAAGAGACCATATATTCTCCACGAAAATGAAATTTTACAATGCAAATAAAACTAAAAACCAAGTATAATTGACTAACCATCAGTGGTTCCTTTTAAAAATGATCTAGTCACAAACTCAAGCAATTGTTACCGACTTTGATATCAGTAACAACACACCTAAGTATCGTTTCTCAACTCCGTCGCATGCGAGACCAAATAATAAAACAAAAACACAAAATCTATTTTAAACAAATAGATATATTTTTTTCAAATAATAACGATATCATAAATGGGAATAATTTCTTTCTAAAACCCTAATGCTATATTATCGGAAAGAAAACCTTTTTTGACGGTAATTTCAATTAGAAAAATGGATATTCACCTTTGTGCACCATGAGCAGTAACGTGTCAAATGAAATACTATCTACTATAATATAAAAGTAATTTCGTGTACACATTTTGACTACATAAGAACAGCACTATAATTGCTGCTACTTTGATTTTAATTATTTATAGATAAGTACTTGTAGAGGTTTTGTGGTATTTATTCATACACATAATTCTTGTTTTCCCCTCATTATAACAGGGCCAGCATTAAAACAATCACGTGTGTGTATATTCAAATAAAACAATCATAGTAAAGCTTATGGAAATTAATAATGGGTGTCGGAAAAAATGTTTTTTACGCCCTAAACAATGATTTCGATTTTTTCCATTATATATTTTGTATTTGTATCTATCAATACTTCTAATATAAGTAAGAAGATGTGGTATGATCCAAGTCACAATGTCTAATGCATGTATTATGAACTACATTATTATTTGGTTGACAGTTTTGAAAATATTTGTCATAGATATTAGAAGACTTTTCTTTACAAAGGACATCAGCAAATGCAGCATATCAAGAAAAATGTTCTTAAAATGAACAACAAAAACAAGACAGGTGCCACAATTAGTGTAGTAACTGTTTTTTTCCGGAATACCTTAGTTCAAACCAGATTCTTTGTGCGGTACGTACTACGTTTATATTACTTCACTTTTGTTAAACATATATATTTAAATAGTCTTTTGACTTTCATTCACTTTTTAAATATATAATATATAAAAGAAATAGAATTATTCTTTTCTTATATTTTTATAATACATTTATAACGTTCGTCGGAATAGTCGTCTGATCTGTATATTTACCAATTGTGATTATTTCTTATTGTGACATTTCGACTCAGTCTGATTTTAATGGCGGATGTTTCGTGCATGAGACGCTTTCTTTGTCTGCGCTCGAGGTACCGATCCGTTTGAGGTTCGTGCAGTTCCCTGGCTTGCGTCGAGACACATTGTATCGGTCAAATTATTTGTCATGGTGACTGTTAAACTCATGTAGTGTTTATTTTAGGAGTTCTTCCTCATTACTCTGTTGCATTGCAAAAGACGTGTCTCGGTATTTTGTACATCCAACATTCATGTATTTATTCTTGATGTTTCTGTTATGGTTTCGGTTAGATAATGTGTTATGTCTTATCGTTTGTAGTCCAAATAATTATAAAATTGCCTTTCAATAACATCATTGAAAAGAAAATTGTTTGGACAAGTATTGTGAAAATAATTATATAAAGTTCGAGATTGCATGTTAGTTATGTAAGCGCGTCACTGTTTTTGATATCCTGTGGTGTCTGTCGTTGATGGAATATGTTCTTTGTTGTTCTGCGGTTTGCATCATGTGTCGACTATTATATTATTTGTTTGTGCGTTTCTCTGTGATGAATGTTCATACGTGTGTTTGTGCTATATTTCTGTCAAGTAGGGTTGTCACTGTAGCGATATTTTTTAACATTGTCATAAAGCGGGAGGTTTGGTAAGCCATACAACCAGGTTCAACCCACCATTTTTCCTTAAAATGTCCTGTACCAAGTCAGGAATATGGCAGTTGTTGTCAAATAGTTCGTTTCTATGTATGTTGGCGTTTGTTTTTGTTGCACTTCAGTGTTCCTGTTGTTCCTTTGTTTTCCTCTTATAGTTGGTGTGTTTCCCTTGGTTTTAGTTTGTGTGTAACCCGGATTTGTTTTCTCTCAATCGATTTATGACTTTTGAACACCGGTATCTTAATGTTGTCTTTATTTGGAGCAGTTTTTGTGTAAAGAGTATATCCCTCTTAATGAAGACCGTATAGTGTGATCATGGATGAACTTAACGTAGAAACTTTGATATGTAAACGCCCTACAATGGAGCAGAGGGTATGTGATTGCTGATAAATGGGAAGTTGACAATTGTAAAATTGCATCATCATCTTTGCAAAAGATTCTAGTCTAAAGTCGTTCATCTGTGGCTATACCGAGGAAAAAAATCAAGATATTAAGCAGACCTTATAGTTTTGATAGTATCTTTAATTTCCAGTTCACTGGTATTTATGAAATGTAAGCACTCATTGAAATATCGGTTATTGAGAGACAGAACGTCATCAATATATCTAAAAGTGAAATTAAAGAACTTTGCAAATTGTGTTTTTTTCTTTATGTCTTTTATAATATTCTATGTGAATTATGTACAAATTTAAGTCGGCCTGTAGTTGTGCACAATTAGTATAATTGGAATACCGACTGTCTGCTGAAATTACAATCCACCAAACTCAATCAATATGTTGTCGATAAAAAAAAAAGTATAGTATGTTGATGATATCATTGTATTTGTAGTCCGGTTCTTCCCAAAATCCTTCATGACCTAAAACCGAATCAGTGTTCCGTTTTTGAAGAAAACGCTATGTTTAATGAAATGACTCAGGCGATCTTCCAATTGAACATGGGGAATAGCAGTGTGAAGCGTAGAAAAATCAAATGTTTTGATATCACTGCAAAATTGTAAAGTTTTTTTTAGAGTCCATATCAGATGCGATTTAAATAGGTCTTTACCAAAATCATTTTATCGTAATATATTTGTATATAATCAAGTATTTTTAGGAATCTTTCTTTCTAGTTTTGCATGACGGGTGGTGCATGAGTAGCAGATAACGTTTACTCTGTAGACGCATGAAATTTCACTCCATTTATCTATCAAAATGTGTGACGGTTTTGTACATCGGTAATCTACTTAAGCATTTAATATAATAAAAACATTAATTATACTGATGTTGTTTAAACCATTGCATCAGGTTTTTTGTGTTCTATATATAAATTATGTCATATCCTGTTAGCGTTGCTATATGAAATTCACTTCAAAAGTGTAGTCATATATATTAGGGTGTAGAGAAATATGATTTCATTTTTAGTAAATTAAGGACTTTAAGGTTTTTTAGTACCATTTGATACATCAGTATGTAGAAATATTTGTTACTTGTATATCTTTCTTTTTTTGCTGTTTGTTGCACTGATAATGTAGATTTCTTTTTTCTTTTTCTGGCCTGCTGTATGTATTCTGTTATATTCCCCTAGAAAAAGAAAATATTTACAATTGATAGGTTTTTGAACTTTTATCTATTGATAACAATCTTGAAATAAGAAGGAAATATTAAGTTTGCTTTGTCTTTATCTTGAATACTGCAGTTATTAATTTTAAAAGGTTATCGCACACGTTGACACTAAATATTACAGCTGAGAATCTTTATAATAAATAGATAGTTTGTAATGCATAATATCATTAATCTGATAAATGGAAAAAAAATAGTTTGCAAGTATTAATAATGGAATGCCAATTTGAAAATAATCTTCACACTTCTTTTATAATTCTAGAAGCATAGAACTACAGTTCAATAATACAGATTGACCAGATTCCATGTATTTTATATTTATGGTAAATAGACGTAACAAATAAAAAGATGACAGAAAGATAACAAGCAAACGCACAAAGTTGACTAACACTGAAGATCGAAAAAGAATGCCACCAGTTTGTTAAAATGTCCGTTAAAACTTAGAACATAGAAGGAGTCAATCAAAACAGTATTAATTTGTGAATTAATGTTAGTTTCAGATTTATATATGAAAATCTGTTTGCAGGTTTTATTCTCTTGTTTCTAAGGATTTGTCTCCTTCTTTTCAGATTCGACCTAAAGATAATTCACCTCTGCTGAACAATTTTCATTTCAGTCTATTTTCAATTTCAATTCGACCTTGATAGGTGAATATTGACAAATTAGTGGGTGTTTTTGGTCATTCAATTATCACTTTGTTCTTACAGCATCCATCACTGTTGACTGCAAGTAAATGTGACTTCATTGTCTTGCTCTGGTAACATTAATGGCAAGCCAGTTCTGCCAAAATGTCCGTATTTAAATATTTTTAACAAAATGGTGACCTTATTATTACAGACCAGAATTCACCTGGCCACATAGTACCTACTTTCTGAAATATCTATAGATGCATTTAGGATAATAGTAAATACCTATAGCTTATATCGTTAACGTAAAGGCCACCAAATGGCTGCCACCCTCACCTGATTTTTGCTACTTTTCACAGTTTTCCGATTTTTACAACAGAGAAAGGCCTTATTGCTGTCATATTTTCGTCCCTTCAAATCTGGAAAGGGTTTATGGACCATGAACTACAAAATTTAACTCCCTGCCTTCAACACAATTGGGGTAGTTTTAAAAAGTATGCAGGGCTATATCGACTATAAAGGAATGGCTGATGTAATCACGAATACAGACGGGATTGGAGGTGAATGTTTGTCATTATTTTTATTACATTTCTTTTAGTTTTTTAGAAACTTAGTAATTCTGTAATGTCATTGATTGTATGTACTATAAAATACTTTAGAATATTTTAGAATCATCATCTGATTCAATCCACCTCTCCAGTTAATATAAAAATAAAGAGGTGTTTAAACGAAATCTTAAAAACATTTTTGATCGCCTTCAAGATTTCACTTAAGATTTCCTATAGGTAACACAATTTTTTTAGTACTGCTTGTTCATTTGTTTGCATTTGTTTTTTTCTTCTTTTTTTTTTGTCTTGATGATTTTTTTTTTTTTTTTATCTTCGATATATTGTTTTTTATTTCCTCTGGTATCTTTTCACTTTATCATTTTACGTATAAAATTAGTGGTAAGTAATGATGGAATGTTAACCTATACGCGTTATTGTGAAACTGCATATTCTAGAGGTGGCGTGAATCAGATGTGGATACTAAAAAATTCCAAAGATCTTTTAGAGTACATACAATCTAAGACTCTCTCATCTTGCAATAGTATTAAAACATTTGACTTTTCTACACTTTACACAAGTATTCCCCATTCCAAACTCAAAGACAAGTTGAAAGAGTTTGTATTACTTTGTTTCATTAAAAAGAATGGCGAACGTAGATACAAGTATCTTGTCTTGGGGAGGGATAAATCCTACTTTGTAAAGAATCACTCTGATTCAAACAAAAAATTCTCTGAAACTGACATTATCAAGATGCTTGATTTCTTGATTGACAACATATTTGTTACGTTTGGAGGACGTGTTTTTCAACAGACTGTCGGAATTCCAATGGGAACCAATTGTGCCCCTCTTCTTGCCGACTTGTTTCTTTATTATTTTGAGGCTGACTTCATACACGAACTTCTTAGGAAGAAAGATAAGAAGTTAGCAATATCCTTTAACTCTACGTTCCGCTATAAAGATGATGTTCTCTCACTAAATAATACAAAATTTGGTGACTATGTTGAACGAATCTATCCCATCGAACTAGAGATAAAGGATACTACAGATACAGTTAAGTCTGCCTCATATCTTGACTTACATCTAGAAAATGACAATGAGGGTCGGTTGAAAACAAAACTTTTCGACAAAAGAGATGATTTCAGCTTCCCAATTGTGAACTTTCCATTTCTATGTAGCAACATTCCTGTAACGCCTGCATACGGAGTATATATCTCCCAATTGATACGATATTCCTGGGTTTGTGTTTCCTATCCTGATTTTCTTGATAGAGGATTGCTGCTCACAAGGAAGCTATTAAACCAAGAGTTCCAAATGGTGAAGTTGAAATCATCACTTCGTATATTTTACGGACGCCATCACGAGTTGGTTGACCGTTATGGAATAACCATTTCACAGATGATATCGGATATGTTCCTTATGTCGTAACTACAATACCCTTCCCTTTTCACGAATGTGACTTACCGAATCAGACTATTTTCCGGATTTGTAAAAACATAAGCAACACGACGGGTGCCACATGTGGAGCAGGATCTGCTTACCCTTCCGGAGCACCTGAGATCACCCCCAGTTTTTGGTGGGGTTCGTGTTGCTAAGTCTTTAGTTTTCTATGTTGAGTCATCTGTACTATAATTTTTCTGTTTGTCGTTTTATTTTTGGCCATGGCGTTGTCAGTATGTTTTCGATCTATGAGTTTGACTGTCCCTCTTGTATCTTTCGTCCCTCTTTTTTAAACAGCAAAAAATATTTCGACCGAATGAATTGTTCTCGTAAAGTTTTAGTCTGCCCTTACTTCAAAAAACTTTTAATAGATCAGAGTGAGAATAAGTGTATTCGTTTGTTACAATTAGGTTTTTTTAACAGGACAAGTTGTGTTTCTTCTGACCACCAAAACAACTAATCTTGACTTCAAAATGAATCAGATTATTTTCATTTGAGCAAGAGACCAATAATTCTCACATATGGAATTTAACATACATTATCACATAAAGTTCGGTGTGGTTCGTCGGACTCATACGTTTCTTTAACAAATGCTTTAAAACACGATATTTGAATACTGAAACCCTGGTATTGATATAATATCAAAGTGTTAGCTATAAAATCAACGTCAAAATAAAGATTTTTTAAATTTCGCAAACTGAAAATAGAACTATTTTTGCGTGTTACCCTGATGTTTTATGAAAGAAAAACTACCAAAATGCTAAAACTAATTGTGCGAAAAATCGATAAATCTAAAAATATTCTCCACAGACATGTATTTTTTCGTTTTATCCTTTAAATATTCTAGGTCTACATTGAATAGCTCTTATAAAGACCATTATAAGTGTATTTGTCACTTTAATCTTCCACAAATCACTATTAAAACTAAAGACATCCAATGTTTTATGTAAACAATCGTGAGCTTCTGAAATTAGAACTGCATTGTCTGCATACAAAAATAGAAGACCTATCCAGATTATTTCTTTTGTTATGCAAGGTAATTTAATCGCTTAATTTCCTAGAAATGCCATCTTAAAATGCTCCTCTTGAATCATTGACCACCTGCAGTTCTTTAAGTAACACTTGACCTACTTGACTATATAAGAGAGCAAAAAAATTATTATGAAGATACAAAGGAAGTATTAAAAATTGAATATGGAAATATAAGACAAAAAACAATTATCGTGAACGAAACATTACGCACAACTATTACATCAATAGGATTGATAGCTAAAACCAAATACATACAGAATGAACTCCAATGCTACGGACGAGTTTGTAGTTTTGGTTGGAACTAGTCATGCTGCTAATTACAAGCTAAAAGCCATGGATATATCGCTATCAGTGATAGAACAAGAACCAGTCGTGCTGCCCATTACAAAAACACTATACCAAGGACAATTCATAATCGGTAATAACACAGGAACCAGTCGTGCTGCTCATTACACGATGTAAACCCACCAGGGACAAGTTGTAATCTGAGATAGCACAGGATTATACTAAAACTTGAACATATTTGTTTTCACCTCAGACGAGTAAATAATTATTCCTAACGGTCAATTAAGCTGTTATGTAACATGCAAATGCAGCGATATTTCTTACTTTACTTATTTTTCGTGAACCTCAAACGGAATGAATAATATTATAGAAAAGCATATCTAATTTCAGGATCTAACGAAAATATAGACAGAAGATACCAAAGTAACATTTAAAACTTATAAGTTGAAGAAAAAAAGTAAAAAAAACGAAAGACGACGAAAAGAGAAACATGTCCTCTAAACACTACACAGAAAACTAAAGACTGGGACACATAAACCCTACCACAAAACTTGAGGTGATCACTCTATATCTATGGTCTCGATTTCTAATTTTCTAACAACTCCAATCTAGATCAACATATCATTTTTTTCAGAAAATGATGTTATGTATATAAATTTATAAGGAAAAAGGAAAATCACAAAAATACTGAACTCCGAGGAAAACTCAAAAAGGAAAGTCCTTCATCAAATGGCAAAATCAAAAGATCAAACACATTAAAAGAATGGATAACAACTGTCATATTCCTGACTTGGTACAGGCATTTTCTTATGTGGAAAATGGTGGATTGAACCTGGTTTTATAGCAAGCTAAAACTCTCACTTGTAAGGCATATACTACCAAAGTTGTTTCTCCTAATATTCTTTGAAAACCAAGCATTCTTTAGAGGCTAACAACTAATACCCCACGTTCAGTTTTATTTTAATTTAACATTTCATTTTATTTAAGGTAGCTGGAGTGTCTACATGTTCTACAATAGATTTTTCTTTAACTTCTGTAAAAGACTTTGGGTCAATATACTTTCAAATTTCAATATCAAAACTAGGGATCACTTATGTAAAACAAAACTATTGAACGTTTAATCCCTTCTTTAAACTGGATTTTTTAAATTTTAATCTGTAAATAATTTTGCTTATCTTCAGCGGTAGCTCTTAAACATATTCTTCAGAAGTCAACTTTATCTTCCCATTTTTCAAAAAAAAAAATGTGTGATCTCTTTGTGAAAACTTATAAAATATGAAGACCATTTCAATGTTTTGATTTACGATCAAATAAAAAATGCTCGCGTATCGTGGTTTTAAGATATACGAGTAGTTTACTAATGTTCAAATTTCGCAAATCCAGTTTGAATATACTAATCGGATGAAATTTGGCGATTGCAAAGGGAACAAGTTCGGCCGGTGCGTCGACAGAGTTAACGTTTCCTGCCTATTTCAGTAGTCCTTAAACTGACACAGTGTTTACGTAATATATATACCTAAAACAATTTTGGGGTATATCATTATGAATATATATTTATTTTAATTATAGTTGCATTCTTGTATGTGTTTGAATATGGTATTTTGAAACCAAAATATAAAATACAAGTATAAAACATGTATTTTAATAATTCATTATACGTTTCTGCTTACATAATTCAAAGTTTGGTGACTATGTTGAACTCATCTATTCCATCGAACTTGAAATGAAGGATACAATAGTTACAATTAAGCCTGCCTCGTATCTTGACTAACATCCAGAAATAAACAACGAGAGTCGGTTGAGAACAAAACTTTATCAGGTTCCCAATTATGAACTTTCCATTTCTATGTAACAATATTCCAGCAGCACCTGCATATGGAGTATATGTCTCCCAGTTGATACGACATTCCAGAGCTTGCATCACATATCATGATTTTCTTGATAGAGGTTTGTTGCTCTCAAGGAAGCTATTAAACTAAGTTTCCAAGTGGTGAAGTTGAAATCATCCCTTTGAACATTTTACAGACACCATCACGACGGGTGCCACATGTGGAGCAGGTTCTGCTTATTCTTCCGGGGCACCTGAGATCACCCCCAATTTTTGGTGGGGTTCGGGTTGCTTAGTCTTTAGTTTTCTATGTTGTGCTTTGTGTACTATTGTTTGTCTGTAATTTTCTTTTTTTAGCCATGGCGTTTTCAGTCTATTTTCGATTTATGAGTTTGAATGTCCCTCTGGTATCTTTCGCCCCTCTTTGGTTGACCGTTATGAATATCTGTTTCACAGATGACAATGAATATGATCCAAATCACAAAACACAATCCCGTCCCCTTTTCCTCGAATGTGACCTACCGAATTAGACTTATCACCGGGTGTGTACTTACATGAGCAACAAGACGCGAGTTCACCCCCTGTTTTGATGGGATTCTTGCAGTGTTTTGTTATTGTTATTGTTGGGTTATTTGTATCACGGTATTGTCTGTTTTCATTGGATTTATGATTTGGTATTTTCCCCTTGGTATCTTCTCACTCTTTTCACAGATATATAACGAAGTTAGTTCTTCGTCACATATGAATACATGTGTTTGGTATGTGTGTTATTAGATTATTGTCTCGTTGGCAAATATCTTACGCTCTTATAACATATTATATTCAAAATGAAAGACTCTTGTCACAATTTTTTGAGGGGATCATAGATGACCTGATACAAAGTTGAATTTCAATATGTACCCAACATATCCTTTTCGTCCAGTGGAAGTCTAACTATTTTGCCATTCATCCTGTTCAGTCTTTTTGAATACATTTTCCCGTATGACTTTTAGTATACTTTATATGCAAGAAATATTGGCTACCAATATGACTCTGTTTATATTATTGATAGAAATACCATACATTGTACCTTTTTATGAAAACATGTAATACGTTTCCATCTCAACTAGTGGTATCACCACGGTATCAGCCGAAAGCATTATACTTAATTACTTGTTAAAGTACATCAGAACTATAGGTCAGGAAATTTACTGAAGTTAATTTTATCACATTAACCTAATGATAACAACGTACAGAATTTAAAACACAGCATGTTGCCTTATGCATTGATCTACCAGAGATACAGTCTAGCAAATTGTATTTAATTAAAAACCTGCTCTGAGTTATATGTCTTGCTGATGCAAAGTTCAACCTTGTAGTTATTCATTAAAACTCGATTGTATTAAGATATATAGGGCCATTAGTAGTACCTAAATAATCCCATTTTAATTGTATTACTTAATACTAAATAGATTATATGTGTTTAGAAATGTCAGTACAGTATGATAAAATTGCAACAGAGAATTAATTGCTTTTGAAAATTTATATTGTAGCCAACCTTTTGGTTATCGTGCAGTGACAACCTGTGCTCAACTGCCATGAAAGCCTTTCTCGCAAAAAAAACTTATGATGATTCACTATAAACTCTTATAAGTTTGATGATCGATTTATTCTTCAAGAAGATTCATGTACTCTTTATGTTGTAATATACTAGTTACTACAGTTGTATATAATTCACATGGCAGATTCCGTTTTTATTAATGATGTAGATTGAAAAATAGTCAGCTAAATAAAAGAATGTTTGAAGCCTATTTGGGTTAAGTTTATCGTTTGATTAAAGATGAAGTGGATGACGGAGCACTACGTGAGTCCGGTTTTGTTTTTATGTCGACTTGTAAAAATATGTATGAAAAACGATAATGATTTACAAAAGAACACTGGAGCTCATTCTTGTATGTTCGCAAACTGTTCTTTTGATTGGACTATGCAAACATTATAATAAAAAATCATATCAGATTTCCTTAGAAATGTCAGAATGTATTAATTTTCTATTTATTCAAAGCGAATGAAACTGATTGTATTGGGGTGCGATTAATTTGTTTTTGATCGCGTGGCTTCATTACAACTAACAGAAAGCTAGTGTTGCTCTCTAATTATCAGATTCACTACAAATAGATTCTCGCATTAGATAAACAATACACTTCTAATTTTTCCTTTTAAAAATAAGCCTCATACAATAGTAATTACAGACATCGGCGTTTCGGGTATAGGTTAATTTGACTTGTCTTGTATCACGGTTGTGCAAATATCAAATTGTTAGTTATGTTGATTTTGGACAGTCTAACGAAATTTCATTAATCCTAGCCACAAAAAGTTATAACAGTTCCGCTGTAAAGATGATGTCCTCTCACTGTTCAATGCATCTTAGTTCCAAGTTTCTGTGTAAAGGTCTTTAAAGTGTTGTAAGTCTTTTCGTCCTTTTCCCTTTTGGTCATTATATTGTCTATTATTCTACAACTCATGATATTTTATTCTGTCTTTGGTTACTCAGACTTTTTTTAAAGAATGTATCAATTTCTTATAAAAAGTTACAGGTCCTAGAGACTGACACCGCAGAGACTTCACGGCAATTATAAAAGACTCCATGGTACAAGGGTGGTCGGAACAAATTGTTTTTCGAAGAAAAATCACTAACTCATATGAAAGACGACAAATCCTTTGAAGTCCTTACTCAGAATAACATGTTTCGCTTTTTAACTTTGCAGTACAATATCTCTGAGACCACTACTACAATTTATTAAGATTTCTATATCTTTCAACAATTTATGATTTATGATACTTAGTAAAAAAAAAAATAAACTAAAAAAACATTGCTACCTCTCTGCGTACGACATAAGTTCTTGAGTAACTTCAATGTATGTTCCTTGCAATAGTCTAGAAACCTGTATACTAGTATATAAAACGTTTGAATGGCTTGACATCCAAAGAATTTAAACAAACAAAAAAACAAATCCAAAGTATTAAGTCAAGTTCATGTAAAGCAATTGAATGCAATAAAAACATATCTTAGCGGTGCAATAATGGTTTTAAAACGAAAGGAATAATTTCTACTATATCGAAGAAAGTGAAAAGAGTATAAAAAAATATGTAAAGATATCAGTGGTTTCAATATATTTGTTTAATATTATATATGGTATTATATGAAAGGCAACATTGTATTACCTATTCATTCAGCATGCAAAATTCTATCTAGAATATTTACATAGTAATAAACAAATGCATTTTTTAAAATGAAGCAATTCATTTGAAATGACATGTGGTTAATGATGTTTATAATGACGAGTTTTAAAGTTTTGCACTGTAATGTAAGCAGTTTATAAAATAGTCTCTGCGGAGATGCGCAATTGTTTAGCTTGATTCTGTCTTAATAATATAAATTAATGAGAGCGTTTCAATTTTTTATATCTTTGTTCTAAACAAACAACAATGTTTCTATTGTTATGCAAGCCATCATTTTGTAGTAATCTAATTCAAATTAATAGATTTTAAAGAAGAAAACACAACACTTGAAGTGACAAGTACTTCTCAATTGTTATCTTAAACTCTAAAACGTAATTCCATGTAAATTACCAAACGATTTCAGCAGTTAGATAAAAACAGTCCTTACCGTATAAATTATTCGCTTAGTTTGAGTCTTAATTTAGTTCTTAAATGTAATTCGTATGGTTTTTGTTTGCTAAATAACGTCATTGAATATAATTGGTAACCCAAGAATGCAGTTGCATTATGAAATGTTGGAAACAGTGCTCACTTCTCCTAAGAATCGAAAACTTGCAATAAAACTATTCTAAACTGATCTAGAACAGTTCTACCGTATAAACTGTTCTAGAGTAGAACTGTCATGATCTGTTCTTGGCCGGTTGAACTGTCATGATTTGTTCTTGGCTGATAGAACTGTTATAGACTAAATAAAACTGTCAGAATATTATCTAGAGTAGATCTGTCCAAGACTGTTCAAGGATATAACTGTAAAAAACAAATCTAGGATAGAATTGTCGGAATATTTTTCAGGGTAGATTAAGGCGACAGTAGTTTACCAATGTTCAAATCTCGTAAATCGATTGGGAAGAGACAAATGTAGGTCACAAACAGAAACTGAGGTAATCGCATTATCTCCAAAAGGAGCGAGAACAGGTACGTCGACAGAGTAAGCGTCTCATATAACATTTCAAAACTGTTCTATGATAGAAATGTCCACAATTGTTCTAGGATGGTTAAAAAAAAATTCGTCCAACTTATTGGAAATTCACAGAATCGGCAAACAGGGAGAAGCTATCTGACAGAAAAGTCCTTACGCTACAACTTATAACGGCCAGCTATCGCATGAATATTCAGTGAGGTATAAGTCATATAAAGGACAATATTGCAATCAACATTGTCCGTCCCTCGGTTCATCTGACTAATATTTTTGTCACACTTTTCTATTCAATTACTCAACAGTATGACTTAATATTTCGTAAGCAGCTTAATAGTCAGGATTTGTAACGTCTGAGCGCTTTTTGAATCTGTTAGACACCCACTTCTTGTTTGCCGATACTTTTAATTTTTCATGTTGAATAAAACCAAATTTATTCGTCACACTTTTCTCAGGAATTGCTAAACAAAATGAGTGACTTCATATCAAGTCAGCACCTTGGCCGTTATAAATTGTAACGTGAGCACTTACCTGTCATATAGCTTCTCTCATTTTGCCGATGCTCTGAACTTCCAATAAGTTGAATGAAAGTAAATAGTTTCGTCACACTTTTCGTTAATGGAAGATGTTCGTTGTTATTCTGTGGTTTACATGTTGTAACGACTATTATATTATGTAGTTGTGCGTTTCTCTGTGCTGAGTGTTCTTGCGTTTGCTTGTGCTGTATTTCTGTCACGCAGTATTGTCATTTTAGCGATGTTTTTTAACATTGCCATATAAGCGGGAGGTTTGGCTAGCCATAAAACCAGGTTCAACCCACCATTTTTTTCTTAAAATATCCGGTACCAAGTCAGAAATATGGCAGTTGTTATCAAATAGTTCGTTTCTATGTATGTTGGCGTTTGTTTTTGTTGCACTTCAGTGTTTCTGTTGTTCCGTTGTTTTCCTCTTATAGTTGATGTGTTTCCCTCGGTTTTAGTTTGAAACTTTTTTTTTAAATTGGAAGGATTGTTGATAAGCCTCTCATTGCCAAATTACAAATGCATTTAAAGTAGCCAGTCCGGTAGTTATAAATCTGCAATGTTACAGGTGGTTGTTTGATGAAAAAATAATCAAAGAAATAAAAACAACATTCTACATAAAACAGTATAGATGTAGCAAAAAGATCAAATACAGATTGTATGGATAATGTGGTAACTTTGATAGAAATACTGTATCGTTTTATCTTGTATTCCTGTAGATGTTGTGGGATAAATATACAGTCTACCTTTGCAGGACGTTTGGTGTATATTAGATTTGATCATACTTCAGTGTGCATCAAATACTACATAGTGACGTTTTAAAAAAAACATTCAAGCGAATATTTTAAGGGCATACGATACAGTTTTGATCCCACGGTTATTTTTTTACAAAAATTTGGATACAAGCTATTTTTCACCTAGTAAATTCAAATATGTAATAAAAAATATACCTTCATGTGCTACTTTCAGAGATAAATGGGGGCAAAATTTGAGACATTTACTCAAAATTTCGGTTTTTTGGACATTTCTATCCTTTGGATAGGCATACCTAATTTTTTTGTTTCAAAAGATAAACACAAGCTGGAATTTTGTAAAAACATTTGAAAAATCTTCTTTACATAAATATGCTCTAAATTTGTATAACAATTCTTTGAAAATGATTAATTCTTATCAAAGTTTCATGATTTATGAAAATAAAACGGCATTTTTGCTGTATATTTATCTAATTTAAAAAATATTCATCGGTGACTTTTTCATAAAAATTGGTACAAATAATCTTCGTACGTAATCAAACCTAATTTCAGTTTAAAAAAGGGGGGTTCTTGAACTAGTTTTCAAGTTAAATCAGTCGTCTGAAGGATAAAAATCAGTCGCAAAATGCATCTTTTCCCAATATGTCACAGTTTAACGTCGCGAAAATTACATTTTACGTAATCAACGTCATTACCTCCCCTGTAACTGTATCGTATGTCCTTAATGCGCTCAAAGTAATTCCTGTCATAACGATTTTATTTTACTGTTTTTTCGTGATAATTTTCCTCATATTTTTTAAATACTTATCAACACAATTATGAGGAAGAAAGACTGAAATCAAACTTTTGCGTGCACTATTTCGAATCGGTTGACTGATAAGATGTGTCTGTGTCTCAACTAACAAATGACATGTTTTCGCGGTCTTAAATCTTTAAATACCAGAATAGTCGTCTGATCTGTAAATTAACATGTTGTGTCCTATTCACGATAGTGACAATTTGACTGCATGTGGATTTGCATAGCGGATGATGCTTTCATAGCAGGCGGTGCTTACTCTGTCGACGCACTAGGTCTCGCTTCTTTTGGAGTTCAGGTTTTTTTTTGTTTTTTTTTTTTTTTTTTAGATTTGTACCTTCTTAATCGATATATGAGATTTGAACATCAGTAAACTACTGTTACCTCGAATTTATTGAGAATAAGTATGCAACAGCGAATATCATATAGGGTATCGGGTATCTGTACACTTTCTTATTTTAGGTAAAAGTTGTAAGATTACATTCTCGTATTGGTGGATAGTTTTCTTATTGGCAATCATACAACATTTCCTCTTTTTTTATACTGCGAGTAACCCCTAAACTGGGTCCTTATCGACCCTTGCAATATTCATGATTTTCTAAGAGAAACTTCAGATGATTGCAATAGAAAAAAACTAAGAGGTATGCATTATATTGTTAGGGGTATTTACACATGTTTACTGAATTGTGCGGATAAGAAAAGATCCATGTCTTGCCAAAGTAAACCACAGATGTACATAATTATATCAAGCAAGAATTAACACCCTCATCACTATCCACCGCCCGCTTTAAAAAGCGTATGTAATGATGTGTGATGTAATACCTTCTGTTCAGCTTGAAAATGTTAGTGGTTAAGGATATGGTGATCGTGAAATAAACATATAGTAAGAACCATTACATATGTGAAAGCCAATCTGGACATGTTTAAACTTAAAACTTTAGTTTTAAAAAGTCACGAAAACGAAAGATTGAATGTGTAAAGGAAAGGAATACTAACATAATGAAAACCCGCATTATAACATACCAGTAAACTTTTAAATCTTCATATCAGTTTACACATTATATATATTTATGCGAACCTCTCGACAAGATTTGGATTATTCAAAATAATAATTGAAGATGTATGATATTAAACAAAGACTAGCTTATATACCTAAATAATTAAACGATTTAAATAAACTCATCATAAATACCAGGATTAAAATTGTGTGCGCTAAACCCACATTTCGTCTACAAAAGACTCATCAGTGACGCTCGAATAAAAAAGTTAAAAAAAGGCAAAATTAAGTATGAAGTTGAAGAGCATTGGACCTAAAATTCCGAAAGGTTTTGCCAAATAAAGCTAAGGTAATCTATTCCTTGGGTAGACAATCCAACAACAACTTGAATAACATGAGAAATAAGCCCGATAATTTTTAGGTTTTTATTATTCAAAATCTTTTTTTACTTGAATTTAAAGTCTTTTTTTTTTACTTTTTTTACCGCTTCTGTTTAATAATCAAAAACCAGCCAGTCAGTTTATTCTATACCGGACCGATGAGCTTACGTTTATATTGTGACGTCATAAATGTAAACAAAAGAGTTTGAAAAAAAAATGAAATGTGTTCAGGAGAATTGATATTAAAATTACAAAACTTATCACGATATCAAAAGCATTATTTAAATAGGAATATTGTATTAAAGTTTAAGATGTTGTTTTTATGTCCTTTGAATAAACAGAAACATGAAAAATTAAAATATATGATTCTGTTAAAATACTTGTTTTGACGCTTATATATATATATGTCAATTTGGACCAAATATCAGTGCCATAAATTATTGGTTAAATATTATCAAAGTAATATGTTATTTACTACAAAATTATTATATGTGTCGAAGGTGAATGTAACCGGAGATAAGCTTATATACTTGTGTTGATTAAAAAGAAGAATGTGGAAATGATGAATGGCTGTATAACTTTCAGAAACAAATTAGATGCATATTCAGGACGTTAACACGTTAATATGATGTTAATATAAATATCAAAATAAGAAGATGTGTTATAATAATCAAATGAGACTACTATCCACCATAGACCAAATGAAGTGGATGTAAGCAACTGTAGGTAACAGTACGGGCTATGGCATGACAAAATGTTAAACAATTCTAATGAAAAAATCAACGGCCTAATTTATGCTAAAGTTTGTTACCTAACCTGGAACAGTTGTGTCACAGCACAAGAAATAATCAAACTGTAAAAATCGATCCTACTTTGTACTAAAAACTTACCCTCGAGGCGGTTAAAAACAAGAATTCAGTCTTAAGATGTGTAAAAATATCAGTTATTCATCCGGCTTTACCAAACACTTTTCCAAATGGAAGTTACTGTTACATGTTATTAGAGTAATTTCCCTTTTGTGTTTGACATTAATGGTTTGTCGTTATAACTCATAAGCCGTACGTCATAGATACTTACACTCTTTCGATAAGAGGTACTTCGTCCATAAGCAGAAAATATAGGTCAAGGTCAAAGGCTTAGTTTTTAATTTTGATCTTATTATCGCAACTCCTCAGAAACAGTTAGATTTATCAACATAAAAGAGGGACGAAAGATACCAGAGGGACAGTCAAACTCATAGATCGAAAACAAACTGACAACGTCATGGCCAAAAATAAAAAGACAAACAGACAAATAATAGTACAGATGACACAACATAGAAAACTAAAGACTAAGCAACACGAACCCCACCAAAAACTGGGGGTGATCTCAGGTGCTCCGGAAGGGTAAGCAGATCCTGCTCCACATGTGGCACCCGTCGAGTTGCTTATGTTATCACAAATCCGGTAAATAGTCTAATTCGGTAAGTCACATTCGTGAAAAGGGAAGGGTATTGTAGTTACGACATAAGGAACATATCCGATATCATCTGTGAAAAGGTTATTCCATAACGGTCAACCAACTCGTGATGGCGTCCGTAAAATTTACGAAGGGATGACTTCAACTTCACCATTTGGAACTCTTGGTTTAATAGCTTCCATAAGGTGTTGGTTAAATTGTAAGATGCGACTGGCCGCACAGTTACATTTTTAGTTGAAGCGGTCTGGTGATTTTTAATAGAAGTTTCATCCCCTTAAATATTCTAGACAGTCTAGATGTTGAACTTTGCTTGATCTTTTGCATCAGATTAGGAGACAAATGATCTTGAGAAGGTTAACCAGAAGTGACCTTGTGTGAACCACAAGTAGCCATTTTTGCACTAATTTCCTGCAAAAGTACCTTGAAACCATATATTTTTGGATTCAGCATAAAAAGACCAATCTTATGATACCAGACGCGACACTGTGTAAACCTGAAGTAGGAAATTGTCACCCTTATTTTAAACCGATTTTTAGGGGGAAAAGTGTTATGTTAACCATCGTATGACACCGAAAGTGACTTTTTAAAATCGGAAGAGGTGACTATTCTCCCTTTTTCGGGTAAAAATATACAGAAGGAAATCAATATTAATTAAGGTATTATTGCGTACAAAATTAATAGCCTGGTATCTTTAATGAGTTTTTACAACCCCTGTATCGATGCCACTACTGTCGGACGTTTTCGTCCCCGAGAGTTTCACCAGCCAAGTAGTCAGCACTTATTGTTGACATGAAATAACATTTATATGTTAATTTTCTGTAAATATTTTGTGTATAAAACTTAAAAATCATCCGAAACTCTATTTATTTTTCTACCACAAGGCATATAGTTTGCCTTGGCCGTATTTGACATAATTTTCGGAATTACGGTTTTCAAGCTCTCCAACTTCGTATTTAAATTGGCCTCAACCCTTTTTTAAATTCCAGCGCCAAGAAGCGCTCGTCTGGTATACAAGATTTTAAGACGTATATCGTTGTTGAGTATTTTTTTTTTACTCCTGAGTGACTTTTTGCAATCGAAAGTATAATCTCCTTAAGTTCATATGAAAATTCAATAATGAATAAACTCATCACAGATACCACTTATATAGTTTTTTTGTTTTCAATTAGTGTAGGATAATCGGTCTCCTAATGCCTAAAGTGACTGCAAGGTACTATTTTCACCATTATTTTATGGAAAAAACATATATATTTTTCTTCATATCTTTATTCAAGTTCATTTCAACTTTAATGATCAATGTAATATGTAGGTGGACAAACCTTCAATTGTCTTCTGAAGAGTTGACGTTTTTTATTCTATTTCTTATTCTTATATTGAAAATCGTATTGTGAATATTATTTCGTCTCAACCAGAATCTTTTAACAGAAAATTTACAGAATGACAAGTTTACTGTCATGTAACCTTATGGCAGTAAAAAGTGGTTTATTTTAACCATTTGAAACTTGATGAAGATGGATCGACTCTTCTAGGTTGAGACTAAGATAAACTATTTAATGCAGAATTCCGTCTAATTAAGTATAAGCCAAAGAAAGAAGATTTTGACGAATTATATTACTGATGATGTATTATCCTCACAGACAACCTTGAATGTTCTGTTAAGCAGCATACATTTGATTTAATTAATACTTGCACAATTTATTTCTTTCGCACATCATAAAACTTCATCTGTTATCTCTTAGATTCATTGATGTTACGCAAGCCTTATTGATTATTGAATTATTTTTATCCGTCAGGTTCAGAGAGTGTTTTTATTCTGATCCCATTATAAAATAAGTTTGGTTCATATAGTAACATGGAAATTACGTATTCAAGACTGGGGTGGATCTAGGGGCACTTTGATCTATTGTGGTTAGGATATAAGGTAGACCAACTAACCTTTTCATATAATTCAGATCTTAAAATTATTAAGTAACAAATATAAACCTTATCATTAGACATTAAAAGCATTTCTTCTCTTTTTATTTTACATTTTTTATGCGCTGAAAATTGATTTTTTCTAACACTTTACTTCCATCACTCAATAAAAATAATCAAAAAACTCCCGGGGATTTAAGATAGTCACATCTAAGACGGGAGGCTGTTGGACTTATTTGCTCAACGAATAACACAAATCCAAAAAATTTAACAAACTTAAAAATCCTCCGGTATAAGCTCACATTATACCAAGTTCAAAATCAGATCGGGAATTTTTGAATTGACAAAAGTGGAGACCAGAGATTTAAAAACCAGTAACGAAGTCAATAAATTTACAAAAAATAGATGATAGAAACGTAGGCTTTTCTGCTTGTTATTGTGTTTAATGACTTGAGAAAGGAATATTGTCCCCGGTCGCTCAAAAGTCTGTTCCGCCGACCACCGAATATTCCTGATTATGACGATAAAGGTAGTATTCAACCTTTTTTCCTTGACTAGCGAGAGCATAATAAGTACAGTAAAATGAACGCAAACGAACTAGATATTGGTATACTGTCGATAACGGACAATACAACACAACATATTTAAAACAAGCTATCTAGATAAAATCACGTAGGCAATTTGGCAATTTATGAATTATATAGCTAGGTGCAGTATCACCTTAAACCCAAAGTGATTGGCTTGTTATCAATTAAGCGACTTGTTAAGGTTGAGGCACAATTTAAAAATAAAATTTTAGCATAAAACCCTTTTAAACACAGAATTAAGAGTAATAATTACATTGCTCACGGGAAGCTATTTAACCAGTTGTATGTCGTGTTAGAGCTCGGACCTCCAAGAACCTCTGCATGCTGTTGTCCATTAAGGATGGGTATTTATTACAGGAATTAATTCCTAATTTGTTTTGACCGATTTACATCATGACAAATGGTATGGACAATTAGCTTCATTTGATACCGTATATTGACCATTAGAATTTCTCTATTGTGTTTTAATGGTGTTAAGAAGTTGCTTAATCACTGACATATCCATTACGTTATTGTATTCATATCAAAATATTGATGGTTTTTTACTATAAAGAAGATCTTTTTTCCGCGAATTGGGAAATTGATGTTTGTACACCAGAACAAACTACGAAAATCAATGCCAATTGTTTTTTTTTTTAGTTTTTTGTTAATTGCAGATTGCCTAAAACGACACTGTTCGTTAGTTCAATAAAATAAGTCCGTTTTTTTTAATATTTGCATCACAATAAAAGCCCCTAACCGCCTCTTTACAGAATTACCAACAAATTTAAGTTTAGGTTTCATTCGCTTCATACTTGTTTCAATGGCTTCTATAAATTTCAAATCTTCTCTGAACGTAATAGAAGTTTGGATGAAACACTTCACTTATTTTGCACCATAACAATAAATTTTATCAAACAGATGAATTATATGATATAAGACTGCAGTCAATTGTTATGGTAAGTATTATTCAAATTATTCAAATTAAACTAGAAATTGTAAAGAGATAGCATCCTACGATGTCTGTACGAATAATGCATCAACACATAATATTCACGAGACTTTAATGTCATGGGTAATAGTAAGTCAGACAAAAATCTTAATTTTAAAAGGTTATGCCGTCAGAGTAGTCAGACAATTACTTTAGTCGACACATAAGTGTCAATAACAATTTTTTAATATTTGAATATTTTAAAAAAAAGTCTACCTCGCAATGAAGTGTCAGATTTGCCTTTCCATCAGTTTTATTTTTATTTCATAACGCTTTAAGGGAGGTTAAAATTGCGAGGCTCACAGCGCATGTCTTTGGTTGTTCGTACGAAATAGAAGTACAATTAATATCCAAGACGAGACATGGCTATTCCTTTTGTTTTTTCAACTATTTAGAAGATAATATATTGAGTGGAAATGGTTATTTCTATACATGGAGAGGAAGACTAAATTTTTGCGAATTTGCACTCCTTTACAACTAAATAAATGAAAAATTACAACAACATAATAAAATTACAGTAAACGACACAGACAAATGTTTTAGTATAGGGCCAGTAACTCTAAATCACAAGTTTGTATACACATTGACAGTCAATTAAAATTGAATTTACTATAGCTATATGGTTGCCATGGAGGATGCTATGTCCACTTTATCTAAAATGAACGCATATGTAATATTTTGTTTACAAAATATGTATGGAAAATATCAGTCACTTAGCATCATTTCTCCTATACGGGATAAAATCATAACTGATGGATGTGTGATGCTGGTGGTGTGTTAGGCTATTGCTAACTTCCACTCCCCGCCACAATTCCGTTCAAATCGGATAAAAGCATTCTCTAAGATATTTACAATGGTGATGAGGATAATACCAAAGGGATATTCAACGCCATGGCAAGCAACGAACCATCAAAACACAACAACGAAAACTAAAGACTGAGCATCACGTATCCCACCAAAAAAACGGGGGTGATCTCAGGTGCTCCGAAATGGTAAGCAGATCCGCTCCACATGTGGCATCAAAACTACATCTAAATTTTACGACACTCATTCATTATAACGTGCTAAATCTGATGAAACTAGTAGATAAATATGTAATTTTCAGAAATAAAACAATTAATGTGACAGTTTTTAAATGTTTGTCGAGACTGAATATTGATTAACTAACGCATCCATCATTTGTAGGCGATAAACTTAGGTAGTACATATCAATAAAATATAAAAAGCAGGAAATTCTTTTCAATTTGTGTTGAAAGACATGCAACTTATTGTATCCCTTCGTATTGTCCTCTTTTATTCTTTCCTGTTGTGACAAGGGATGATGGGTTTGATTCAGGTACTTTAGTGTTTAGAAGAATGTTTGCTTCTCTTTCGATTTGTTCTAATTTTTTCATTAAAAAACATAACATATTCTGAATTTTCATTTCATCATCTGTTAAATTAAAATCTTGTTTTCCTGATGAACAATATTAACTTACGTAACTGTTTCTGATTTGAAGTTTCAAGATAAAACGTTCATTACGATTACTTACAAGTGATTATAACAGCGCACGCTCTTCCTATTTGTTTAGTTCGTGATTCGACTGTTCGAATAATGTTTTTTTGTAAAAATTTACTCAATTTGTTTTCCTGTGTCTTCGCAACAACAAAGCTTTTCAGCTTATTAATTATTTCAAAGTTAAAAAACTCAACACAATTATGGATGCGTTCAAGCTTATAAATGTCTTCAGCTTTACATCCATCCCAAAGTTCACAAGTATTACCCAAGGAGAAAAGTTTATTGTTGAAGGCCGTAAGGTGATCAGTTCTTGTTTACATCCTTGTGCTTTAGTATTTTGATTAATGGTTGTTTCAATGGCAATCATACCACATCTCCACATCTCCTCATTTTATTATCGAGCAGAGAAACAAAAATGTATTAAATATATTTTCATGACGTACTGAGGTTAAGTTTAATGTATAATACATAAACGAGTTAAATTTATTTGGTAGTGTAAATTATTTTTCATATACATGCATATATGAATAATTAAAAGGTGCAACCAATCCATTAATCGTGGACACATTTTCAATATTCCGCGCTTCATACAAATGTGCTTCGGTCAACGCTTTTACATCCCAATAAAATTATAAAAAAAGAAGCATTCAATAACATGACCCTATCCCCTGAGCAAGTTGTAACAGACTGCAAACGCAACTGTTTATGGCTTACTTGCACTCTACTTAATAAAACTAAACATCTGAGCAGACTGGTTTTGTTTGTCCTGTTAGCTATTTGTGATGACTGCCAATATAACCATTAATGAAGAAATGAAGATCAATGAAGTTTACAATCTCCAGTGAATTTTTACTCAAATATAAGTTTTATGTCAATACCGAAGGATGTAAATATATAATAACATTACATATATGTTTCATAAGAATTCCACCATTTTGATTGACAGACAACAATCACGTGGTATGTTCTCCATCCCTGTTTGCACGTCCTCTCCATGCATGACAAAATTACAGCAATAAGTAAGAATTTTTTAAATTCATAACAAAGAAAAGTCTAATTTAACTCGGTATTTCCTATATATATCATTAATATGTAATAATAATGTAATAACAAGAATTGAATTCATCTTTAATTATAGCTTTATAGGGGTTTAAAGGCGTTGACCTGATAACATTTTTATTAAGAAACCCTTCATACAAAATGTACTAACCCCGCCACATTCTATATGTGCCTGTCCCAAGTCAAGAGCCTGTAGTTGAGTGGTTGTCGTTTATTGCTGTTTGTTATATTTGTTTTATTTTTATTGTTTTTTATTAAATTTGTTATTGTGTTGTCCCGTTAAAGCACTACCACAGGTTAGGGGAGGGTTGGCACCTCCAAACTAGTTTAACCCCGCCACATTATATATGTGCCTGTCCCAAGTCAGGAGCCTGTTGTTCAGTGGTTGTCGTTGGTTAATGTCTGTCATATTTGTTTTTCGTAAATTGTTTTGCTATAAATTAGGCCGTTTGTTTTCTCAAATGAATTGTTTCATATTTTTCATGTCGGGGCCTTTTATAGCCGACTTTATGGTATGGGTTTTTCTCATTGTTGAAGGCTGTACTGTTGCCTATAATTGCTTACATTGACATCATTTGAACTTTGGTTGATAGTTGTCTCATTGGCAATTATACCACATTATTCTATATGGTCAAAGTATTCGGTACCCTTTTTAAAGCCATTTCAGGCATTAACTTTATTTCTACCTTGTTTCAGAGTTCTACAATATTTTTAGAATAATTAAATTGGTTGTTTATACTACAACGAAACATATTTGTTAAAATTAAGCGTAACATATATTGTTTTTCCTGATAATTTAATGTAATTAGCAATACATATTTCCTCCATACTGTAGGATTAACTAACAACATATAACTATTAATTTGTTCTGTAGCCAAAATGCAACAGTGAAGGCTAATTTTCTCTTTCTAAGCGGTTTTGATAGATTAGATTTAATCGCAGCAAAAGTTCATCGTAAAATAAGTGTACAAGCTTTGGAGTAGCAATGCGATTTCAATTCACTTAACGGAGCCGATGTTTACGCTCATGAGTGTCAGATGTAAGGTTTTTGTCACACGACAAATTTCCTCTGGTTATTTATCATTTCCTAATGGGTTAATGCAATTCATTATGATAAAAACATGGACGTCATAATTCTGTAAATTAAAAAATATTAAGTAGAAGTATCTGTTAAACAGGACAGTGTAATAATACCATAAGTATTTTGTTGATGCATATGCATATGCTCAATGTTTTCAAAGACAAATATTTTTTTTAAATTTGCCAAATCTGCAGGGTCTTTTTAACTTCTTTATCAAACAACGTGTGGATCAAACAATGTATTTGGTACAATTGACTTCAGTTGATCATAAACCTGACGATTTTTTTTCTTCAGAAAAACGCTTCATACCCAATGACCGTTAGTTCATTGATCATCTTTCTTACCTTCAAATATAAAGGTTTCTGGAAAAAGATTTATCATTCCCTTTTGATTTCTTGTTTTGCAAAGGTTTCCTACATTTTTGTTTCTTTTTATTATCTAAAATTCTATAGCTTATATACAATGGTTTCTCAGTGGACATAAAAATTAATCTTGTGAAACATATGATTTCACGTCCAGATGTTAAAGAAATATCGTAAAGTTAGGAGATATATTCAAGAACGTTTATGCGTTATCACAAAGCAATCAACATGTTATCACTAGATTATTTGTCTTTAAACTCTGATACTGATAGGAATCAGATACTGATAGGTTAGCAACATTTTTCCTCATTTTTTTTAGCAGCTGTGGTATTTAAACAGTAAAATCTCTATTAAAAAAAATCTGGAATATGCAACTTGTAAAGAAAAGAAGTACCAAACTGCAATTTACATGTAAAAAAAGGCAAAGACTTTTTAGGCTGTCAGTCATTTTAAAGGATTATAGAACTTCGGTCAATACAGTGTACATTCAAAATAGTCGACATGATGCAGGTCCATTTTTTTCTAAGAACCTATTTTTGCTTAAGGGCACAATCATACTGAAAACTTTGATAGAGTTTGCATCGCTAAAATGGACTGAAAGTGGGCCATTTGACCGCTCTTAGTAATAGAAAAGTAGTTCAAAATAGTTTCCTTTCATAAATTTCATTTTGCGCTAGGATCGGCCGAGTTGTCTAAGTAGTTCATCTACTGTATCACTAGCCTGTAAACACTGAGGTTGTGATTTCGAACCCCTCACGTAGCATTCGACTAGAACCTAGATTGACTAGGATTATAAGTTTTCTTGCAGAATTCGGTGGCTTTCTTCGGGCTCTCCGGTTTCCTTCACCAATATAAACTGGCCATAACGATATACATGTAGCAAAGAGGGATGCAAGTGATGTTTAACAATCAATCAATCATTTAATCAACGTCCCTGAAATTATTAGTCTCTATTTATATTTAAATGACAACGACTCCTTATTAATTTTATATTATTGATCATTAAACCATATGAAACTGTTTCTCTTATTCCTACCCGGTTTAGACTTTTCCCGATCTGTTGATTATTTTTAATAGTCAACGTGTGGTTCGTTTGATCTCAGCTCTTAATTGGTCAAAATTCAAGTATGACGTATTTCCTCGCTTTCCTATGAATTTTCTATTAGACCTTTTCAACAATTGTCTATACCTACAGTTGAGAACGACTACGACAGGTGAGATATGAGGGGTCGTCTCAAAAATAAAATTGAAAAAAATATTATTGATCGCATATGATTATTTTGATTGCCAATGAGACCACTATCCAACATGACGTGTATATAAGCAATTGTTGTGTACCGTACCTTATTTTGTTTATTAGGTATTTGTTTATCAAAACTAAATTTATTTGTGAATTGACTATGAAGAAAAGGAAAGACTTCAATGTTTCATTTCTTTTAGACGTCGAGTTGAAAAATGAAAAAAAAAAAAAAAAAAAAAAATACCTGTATTTTTGTAGTAGATGTTTAATTAATCAATGTTTTATATCTGTTGACTAGGGTGGTACATGTTTCTACAATGTCTGTTAATTTTGGCTTTCAATGTCTCAATGGTACTCATAACAAAATAGATACCAAGATTTTTAAAGGCCCTTGGTGTCTCTTCTGATTCAGATTCAGATTCAAATCGTAAGCTTTTTTTTTGTCGTTCTCTTGCTATTTTTATGACTTCTGCAGTAGGAAAAAAAATCACACAATGCAACATATAAAACAGACATTCAGTTACCGCATAGTCTGCATTTTGGTTAAAGACCCCAATCTCCACCCCACCCCCACCACCACCCCCCCCCCCCCCAAAAAAAGAAAAAAAAAGGAAACAAAGTTACTATCTTTGATCTAATAAAAAGGAAATAAATATGAGAGCGAAGCATGATGTCAAAATATCAAATTGTAAACTAAATATATTCTAATTGTGACAAAAACTTACCAATTGCAATGACCAACTTGTTTAGGAATTGTTTCAGGCGCATAAAACATGCGGCGGGGTTTCACTGGGATCTTAAATCTCCCCTATGTATGGTCAGAGATGAAATTTAAAAACCTTTATGCATGGAAAAAATAGAAAAGAGTAGAAAACCAAAGCTTTGTCCTGAAAAGGGGAAGGGTAAGCAGTTCTCGCTTCTTGCAAGACACACGAAGGTCATTTTTCAGGAACAGGGAAAGGAAAGGAAAGGAATCTACGACGGGGGAAAAGGTATGTTCACGTCTTTCGGGACACGGACAACCTATAACGGTCAATCAGTTCGGCGCTGTCAAAAAGACACTGCAATGACAACAAGCTCTGTTGGGATATAAATACCATACGCATCACTGAAGAGACATTAATTGTAAAAATGCGCATGTGGCGCAGAAAAAAATGGTGCCGTTAATGTTTCCAGTTAATTCATTAAGGAAACATCTCAATTTTAACATGGTATCTTAAAGCGGAGTAGTCTCTCGTAACTAAATTATCGATGTGGCCTTTTCCTTTGACCTTTAAACAAATAGGCTTTTATCCCTCCGAAAATTGAATGTGTACAACAAGTGACGTGAAGATCGGTTGAGAAACACAACTCTAGCGGACGGACGGTAGTCCTGTTACAATGTTCCTTCAGCAAATTTCATAAATAGCATTACAAAAGCGAATTAATAAATTCAACGTAAAATGTCGTATAACTACATGTAATAAGAATGCTATACAAAAGAGAGAGATATAGTTCATATTTGTTTGAAATATGTTCTTTCGTCAAAATAGTGTAAAACGATAAATCGAAGGTGTAAAAGTAATTACCGGTATACTATTCATGAATGATTTTTAGTTTTGAGACGACCCCTTCATTTTACCTGTAAACTGTAGGTGTCATTAGTCGGTGTCGAGAGTTATTGAAACGGTCTATTGTGAAGTCACGAAAAAGGGCGAACATGCCTAACACAGTCACATATAAAAACATGTCTTTTTGTAGATCATTAAAAAAGGAAAGATAAAGTTTGCCTATCGTAAAAAAAAAAAAACATTAAAGAAACAGATTCCACCAGGGCATCTCGTGAATTACGATATTTCTCCACTCTCGACAGCAAAATTTTAGATATTAAAAAAGTTCTGCAAGCCTCGCGTTTAAAATATGAAAATTTAACCGTCTCGAGTGAACTGATATCGTATCACACTCGCTACAGTGGTAGAATCTATATATACCGATAGTTTGATATCCAAGATGGCCACTACAATAATTGTAGCGTAGGAGTAGAGAAAAAATAACTCATATTTTACATAGAAATTTCTTAATGATAATTCAATACTAAAATAAGCCAAGTTTAAAATAGAAAAACAATTTATTTCCATTTATTTCCTTAGATAAGTAAAATCAGAATTAATTTTTAAGATTAGATAACCAAAATTATTAATTTCTTCAATAAATTGTGCTGAAAGGTGAAAGTATTAAAATCATTTCAAATCTACGAAATAGTTCACAGGCATGCAATCCATTGTCATTTAAAATAAATAAAATACAAAAAACTGTTAACAAACGATGTATTTTTTTTATTTGTTTTAATAGCAAAGAAAAACAATGGCGATGTTTTTTCAGAATATATTCTACAAAAGTAATCCTCTCATATGTTATAATATATATAATTATATTGTAAAGTTTCTTCCTATTACACCCATACACAACCGTTGCAACATATGTGGATTTCTTTACGGCCAGTATCTCGAAAACAAATTTGAGCTCGTTAAACGTAACGTCGATACGGTATGATATTGTTTATAGTTTTTTTGTTTTTTTTTTTTTTTATGTAATAGTGTTTTTCTATAATACAGTATTTAAGAGCCATTCGCTTTTTCTGTACTCGGTGTATGTTTATATATGTATAGACCTTTTTTACTCCACTGCTTAGGATTAAAAGGGGGAGGGTTCAGGTCTTATAGTCAGGTACCTGTTCTGAGTCAGAAACCTTGTCAGTGTTTTCTTATGTCATTTTGTTCATTTTAACCCTCGGAATGATTGAGAGTTTGTTTTCATATGAAACGGATATATGTCTTTTGTTGTATGGTATGTTGACCTCGAGATGTATGGTGGTTATTTGTAACGTAAGGTTTAACTATTACATTGACCACCGTATGGCAACGACACCAGATATTGGTACTAGCTGAAACGGAAATAAGTTGTAAAATGCAGGCTGTCGTACATATCAAATACATAAGTTGCCGTACACTATCGAAACGTTGTCTTTGTGATTTACAAAACTTTTAAAGACAACTTATGAAAATGATTGTCTTGTGTATTTATAGTGGGTCGTGTACTCGTTCTATGAACCACACATTTATTTATTTTGTAAAAAATATTTCCGGACTACTAACAACAAAATTATTATATTTAAATTTACCTGTGTACGTTATTTTATTTTACGCCATTTTGTCCCAGGTTAGAGTTGTCTTTTTGACATTGTTTTACGTCCCGTTTTTTTTATTGATATTGTATTTATATTGTGTCATAGATCAAATTTATTCGTTCAGTGTGTGTTTACTTGTTTTTGTTAATATGTCTTTTTGATCAAGTTAAGTCACTTCAATTGATATTTTATAGTGTGTCTTTCTATGTTGTAATGTTACACTACTGTTTCGGGTTAGGGTAAGGTTGGCGCTTGTTAAAACGTTTTAACCCGCTGCATTTGTTTGCACCTGTCCTAAGTCAGGAGCCTGTTGTTCAGTGGTTGTCGTTTGTTGATGTGGTTCATAAGTGTTTCTCGTTTCTCGTTTTTTATATAGATTAGATAGTTGGTTTTCCTGTTTGAATTGTTTTACACGTGTCATTTTGGGGCCTATTAGCTTGCTATTCGGTATGAGCCGAGGTTCCGTGTTGAAGGCCGTACTTTGACCTACGTTTACGTTTTACACATTGTGACTTGGGTGGAGAGTTGTCTCATTGGCAATAATACCACATCTTCTTATTTCTTTCTACATAATTGAATAATACGAAGAAATATCCAATCTTTTGAAGCATTAAACCGGTTACTTTTCTTGATCTGAAGTAATCGGTGCCTCTTTTTTCGGGTACTAGATGGTAGTTTTTATCTTTATCTCCAGATTTAATTTCCGATTATGTCTAACATTCCTCAATGATTTGGAGACCAGGACAATTTCCAACATATCATTATTCAAATCTTTCGACACGGGAAATGATTACAAATGCATAAAAACTTCTTATCTGTGATAACAAAATTTTACAACTTCTCTCCGCTTCAGCTACTACCAATATCCGGCGTCGCTCCAATATGGTGTTGACATATGACCAACATCTCCTTTTATTTATATCGGTAATACGTTTTTATTTCAGATAGGGAAATAATATATAAACCATATCTCTACAAACTATGTAACTTCTACCACTTTTTGTTTGGAAGTAAATATCACGGTACCTAAATGATCAAAGTACTGGGACCACACAGGTCAACATCTGGCTCTAAATTTATCATATCATATCAAAAACCAATATTTTTGATCTAAATATTCAAACTTAGATAAAACTAAACATTATTCTGTATACAGTTTCTTTAAGACAATGTTGACAGCTTTAAAAGTATGGTATTGTATCAGTTTTATGGTATATTTCCTTTTGAAGATCATTGGCCATACCCTTTGAATAAAGTGAATTTGCACTTTTTGTCTCTTCTCATTTTGCATTTTAAGGTCTTAAAGACTATTTCTACTAAAAAAAAATCATTGGCCACGCTTGGCCACGCCCTTCTAACAAATTAAATTTGCTATCAAAAGATGTATATGCATTGGGTAAGTTCAGGGGTAGAATTTAAGCTTTTTGTGCACTGGCCAGCCGGACCAGTGGACTGAAAAATCTACTGGTGCGGCTCCAAATCTACTGGTCCTGCAAAAATGACATTCATTTAACAAACACTAATATAAATGATAGATGTTTACTTTTATTTTCATGCTTTCTTTTACATATGTTAGACAAGAAAAAGAGAGAGTGTTGATTCTGATTTTGATAAAGGCTTTGATAATCTCAATAATTTTCTTTATCAAAATCAGGACCAAGGACAGAAAAAATGTCAGCATTGTCTTCCACGTCATCACAATCCTCACGACGACCATAGGGTGCCTGACTGGGTCGTCTGGAGCGCTGTCCAGAAATGTTCCACATTTCAATAGCCGGGACCGGATCAAATGATGCTATATCTTCAGTGTGAATCATTATGAATAATAGATCTGACAAAACAGTTGGACGCAATTTTGATCGCCAATCATTCTTAACAAGTTTTTGTCAGAAAACCCCCTTTCTGCATCAGCAGAATGAGCAGGAAGGGAAAGAATTATATCCATAAGTCCTAGAATGTTCAAAAAGTCAGTGGCACCACCTTGGTTAACATCACTCCATTTAAGGGACGACACATCTTTGAACCTGGTAAAATAAAAAATAAGTCAACGAGATTCCCGTTGATTTTTTGTGCTGTTCTGATTGTTCATGAGCAAGTACAGAATCTAACTTAAAATTTGAAGATCCCGTTACAAAAATTCATAACTATCTAGGTCTGTCACTGCAAATTTTTCACATGTTATACAATTCATTACATTGTGATCGACTATATAATATAACCATTCGCGATCTTTTTCCCAGGATTTTTTATATTAACGTTTCCTTTTGTCAATTTCATAAACTTTATTCCGATCTTCGTTTTGAATGTCACTTTAATATTTTAATTTTTTTGTCCGGCGGTTTAACGCCTTCCAAAAATTTCCACATTTTGTGTTGTTGTGAAGGACGCTCACCCGAGATATTAATTAACTTGATCAATTGTAATACTTAGTACCCCCCAGTACCGTGTAGTTGATTTCGAAGGTAATTTTTTTTGTAAACAAACCGAGATTGCGATGCAATCAGTGATTTTTATCGACAAATTTCTACTGGTCCGCCGGACCACCAGCTGACAAAATCTACTGGTCCGACGCAAATTCTACTGGTCTCGGACCACTGGACCAGCGCTAATTTCGACCCCTGAACCGTAAGATACATATCATAACAGACAATTTTGGTGGTCCATTCATGTGGTCAGTGTCTTAGAAAGAAAAAAAAATGAAATAAAAAAATTAGCCTAAACTAAGTCAAAAAGAATGATTTTCATCACAAGAGCGCACAATTGTGAAGTCATAATAACATCATTGCTTTTGCCGTTCGTCCAAGTTGTTTTTGTATCAGACTCTGTCTTCGAATGAATTATATAATAACTAGAGTTAAATTTAATGGAATTAATAGGACCAATATTGACCTTTCGTCAACCTTCTCCTTTGCTTTAGGGAAAGTATGACCCGACAATTGTTCGTTCAAAGTTCACTTTTACGATTTTGTATATTTTTGTAGTTCGTGCTTTTTATTTTCATTCCGAGTCGTCATTGGTTTTTAATAATTCAATAGTTTATTGTATAGTACACTATTCAAAAGTAACTTGTATTTTACACTTAACTATAATCCATTCATTTAAATTAATTATCAAAGATTTATATCCGTCTTTATGATAAAAGATCGTGTAACAAAGAATATAGATAAATTGACATTAAGTGATAACTGCCGAAAGCCATTCTTCACAAACTTATACGAAACATGTTTTCAATCCGTTATCCCCTCTTTCGGCAAAACGCGATTTATAGTATTTGATAAAAAGATATTTTGATTGGTTCATTTTACGCATGTCAATCAGTCTTTTGAAATTGTATTTTATATATGTTTTTATGTTGTTATCCAGTTATGTTTTAATGATTGAAATATATGGATGCGAAATAAATGTGTACACTTTCCAGCGACTTAGACTTTATTTAAGATACAGTTAGTTTCCCCCCGAAACTAATTTATATGACAGAGGTGACCAATAACCTGGTCATATGGTGCCCGGGTCCTCCACCACATATGAACAGGTTATTGGTCACCTCTGTCATATATATTAGTTTACATATTTATTTCGCATCCATATATTTCAATCATTAAAACATAACTGGATAACAACATAAAAACATATATAAAATACCATTTCAAAAGACTGATTGACATGCGTAATATGAACCAATCAAAATATCTTTTTATCAAATATTATAAATCGCGTTTTGCCGAAAGCGGGGAGTACGGATTGAAAACATGTTTCGTATAAGTTTGTGAAGAATGGCTTTCGGCAGTTATCACTTAATGTCAATTTATCTATATTCTTTGTTACACGATCTTTTATCATAAAGACGGATATAAATCTTTGATAATTAATTTAAATGAATGGATTATAGTTAAGTGTAAAATACAAGTTACTTTTGAATAGTGTACTATACAATAAACTGTTGAATTATTAAAAACCAATGACGACTCGGAATGATAATAAAAAGCACGAACTACAAAAATATACAAAATCCTAAAAGTGAACTTTGAACGAACAATTGTCGGGTCATAAAAGCACCAAAGTCCAAACTATCTCTCAGAGCAATTTGCATGGGGATTTTTATTATGTTTGGATATTGTAAGAATTTGAACACGAGGGAAAGTCGAAAAGCTAAAGTTTTCGAAACTATACATTAGGTTAAATAATCCTCATCTACTCATATCAAAAATTGATTTTAAACAACATCGTACTAATCGAACTTATCACTTAACATTATTAGTACTACCGAACTAATGGAAAACTATAATTATTAAACTTCGACCAATTTATGGCGACTAAAAGCTTTATACCAACGTTGTTTTGATCGTTTGTCATAGGCCGTGTTTGTACATAGAATTCCACGAAATCATCATCAAAAAGCTGCACAACAATCTGCCATTTTGTTTAAATTAACATGTTAATAAAACATGACTTGTCCAATTGAATTTTTCTGTTACAATAAAACCAATACACTTTTGATTAAGTTATACATATATAAAATGATTGAATTCTCACACAGCTAGAAGCAGTATGTGGCATTCAACATTATTATACTCAAATATTGTCAACATTACCCTTTCAAGTTTAGATTTCCTATAATACTCTCGAAGTGACTATCAAAATTAGTATATTTTTTGTAAAAAAATCATCTTATGATTTAAAGAACGGTATTTTGTTTAATGTATTGTTGCCTTTAATAGCTTACTATACGGTCAGGGTGTTGCTCATTGTTGAAGGTCGTATCAACATGTCAATCTTTTTCTTCTCCTTCTTTATTTATACAATATACCATCGACTTCGATTATTACATAATGTTGCATACATGTACTAATTAGTAAATTTTATCCCAAATTAAACAGAAAATTACATTTTAGTGCAATGATTAGAAATATATACTTTAAGCTTTTAAACAATAAAGTAGAGAACAACAAAAGTGAGCTGTTTTCTGAAACTATCAACTGTTTTGACTAAATAAGTAATGCAGGAAGCTGGTTTTACTGTGATATTGTGTATGGAAAATATGAGTGTCAGTCTGAGTCTTTGGATGTATGTACGTGCTTATATGTGATTGTGTGGGTATTCCTGGTTCCCAAGTCTGCTAGTATATGATGTATATGAAATAGCAACAAGATGGTATATTACCTTGTTCATCACTATATTACCAATCTTGTGCGAAAGCATATTGGATACACTACTGGTATTGTGGTATCTGTTGCAGCTATTTTGATGTTGTTTGACCATCTCAATATTGGATACCGATCCGGTTGTATGAGGATCCCAAACAAAAAAAATACATTGAAGTCAAAAAGTCAAACTCGTTAAAAACTACAAACGCGACTTATCCAAGCTTTTAACTGATGCTGACAAAAACTTTTCATCTCCACGGGTGTTCGTTTAATGTATGTATGAAAAGAATTCAAAGTACATCAAGATTTTTTTAACCTTAATTGATATTTGATATATAGTCATGCAATGCTATATACATATGATATGTAATATATAATTCTTTGTAGATTTAACCTTTCCCCCGACCGGTTAATTATTTTTTTATAATCAACGTGTGATTTGTTTGATCTCAGTTCTCCGTTGGTCAAAATTCAAAAGATGACGTCAATTGTCCTTGCTTTCCTCTGACGTCCACGATAAAATGCGACCATGTCTAATGAAGTCAAATAGAAAAAAACACATCTTTTTTGCAGATAGTTGAAAAAGATAAATAAAATTTGACTACGTATCGTCTTAAAATCTTATGAGAAACAGATTCCTCAACCGAAGCTTGGCAAGTCTCGCGTTTAAAATTTTAAAATTTAACTGTCTCGACTATAGAAATATCGAATCACACTAGATGCTGTGATAGAATCTATATAATTTTGTTCATACCTGTGTGTGTAGTGGGGTGAAAACTCTATTATTATCCTTCGATTGAACTACCATGACAATCCACGTAACTGTAATGCAGTTTGTGTCCTGACTAGGCACTTTTTGTTTAAAAAAAAGACAAATTACATGTAAGCTTGCTAAACAAAAATGTGAGGATTTTGATGTGTAGTATGTTTGTACATCATCTCAAGACAATGTGTCACGTCCTATTTTGAAATGATCTCTGACCTTGACTTTTAACATTAACGGTTAAATACATGTAGTTGATTTTTGTGTGACATTTTATTTAGTCTTGGTAATATCTTTTGTATCCTTTGACATTGGCATTTCTATATAATTTGAGTGTGGTTGCATAATCTCATAACAAATTCTTCCATACTAAAACAAATGCAAGTATAGCACTGGAATGTGTTGGTTGTTTCTTTTCTTTACTGGAGAGATTAATCCAGGAGAATAGAAACATATGATTAAATCCAACAAATGAGTTCCTCCTAGTTTTTCTCCTGAAAATAATTCAACCTACGTCACTGGGATCGCAAAACGTATAATTATCTATGTTAAGGTCAAGTTACAATTAGAAAAATATATGTAATGGATTTAGAGAAAAGAGTATTCAAAAATTATTTTGACAGCGTCTTTGTTAGATTTTATGTACATTAGACAATCACGCATGTTGTATTATTTTGAGGATTTTAATCATTATACGTTTCAACAAGAACATTGTATAACAGTTACGTGAATTGTTGTTTTCGGTTTTAAGTTCAACGTGTAAAAGTTATATGCAAAACTTAAACAAAATCTGTGAAATAGCCAGTTCACTGTTACTTTACCTGAAATGTTATTGCTACAAGTGGTTGGATATCTCTGCTGGTAGACTGTTTGTCCCCGAGGGTATCACATGCCCGGTATAGTCAGTTTTTCGGCACAAGCATGAAAATACATATATCCTTTATTGAAATTGGTTGTCATAAATTTTGAAATCAATTTAAATTATGGGATGTATCTCCTCATGCAAAGCTCTGGTGCTCTTGATGGGCTTTGCTTTTGTACCTTTCTTTGCTTTATTAGCTCTCCAACATTTAAATAAGGTTTAGAATTTTCAAATATTTTGGTTTGCATCACTGAACAGACCTTAATTGTCGAACTGCGTATTTAGTACCATTAATGTTATTACTACCACTAAGTATTCGATACCTTTGCTGGTGAACTGTTAGTCAACTGGGGTATCAGCAACTGAGAAGACAGTAGTCTAGTACTGAGTGAAAATTTAATATCATTTTTTTTATTGAAATCTGCTGTTATAATTTTTTTTTTCAATTAAGGAATGTAGTAAAGGTTCGATTCCTTTTTCCGGGTTTTGCTTTACTTTTTGTCCTTTTTCTTGATGTTACCATCTCTTCAGTGTTTATATTAGGGAAACAAATGTGTATAAGGTTTAGGATTTTCAAATATTTTGGCCTCGAGCATCGCTTTAGAAACATTAATTTTCGAAGTTTGCATCTATGTAGAAAGAAGAGGCGGAAGACACCAAGGGAAGTTCAACGTTAAAAAGTAGAAGAAAAACACGACAACGCCATGGCTAAAAACAAATACGACGAAAATATGAAAAGTCCACAAAATACCATATAGAAAACCAAAGACTGAGCAACA
This sequence comes from Mytilus californianus, assembly GCF_021869535.1. NCBI lineage: Eukaryota > Metazoa > Mollusca > Bivalvia > Mytilida > Mytilidae > Mytilus > Mytilus californianus. Next base: position 6,883,543 of record NW_026262581.1, read on the forward strand.
TTAACTCCACCAAAAAACCAGGTAGAACTCAGGTGCAGCGTCGTGTTGCTCATGTAAGTACAAATCGGATGAAAAGTCTCATTTTGGTGATGTCACAATCGAGGAAAAGAGAACATGATTGCGGAAACGACAATTGGAACTTATCCGTGGTCATCTTGGGGAAAATCTTCTAAGTTGTAATTTAATTGTCGTTACAACTGATATCACATCACTATTGACTATATGGAAGAATCGCCTCTTATTTAATAATTTATTTTGTTTGGTTTCATTGTCAAATCATGCAGCGTTTGCTGAAAATAAAAACACTATCATACAAGTGTAAACATATCAATAATACGTAACATATATATTTTACATGATTGATTCAAGTCATTGCCTTTTTATAAAAGCGTGTTTTCACTTAAGTTGAAAATGTTTTGTTTCATTTAGATGTGTTATGAACAAATGTATCTGCTGTTTTCGAAAGCAGAAAAAATAATTCTAAAAGCATGAAATTTGTTGTGGAATATTGGAAAATGAAAAAATTGTAATAAAATAGTGAATATCAATTTACAAATAAAATGAATTCATTGTGCACTAAAAAATGAAGTATTTCATTTTTTATCAGATTACTAACTTTTGTCCGTACCTAATGATGGTCATTCCAGAAACGCGCGTTGAGTGCACTGAAATAAACATACTTCATGATTGCACTGGCATAAACACGGGTATGCATCTTACTAAAATAAACACGTGTTGAGTGCACTGAAATAAACATACGTCATGATTGCACTGGCATAAACACCTGTCTGCATCTTACTTAAATAAACACGCCTTGATCGCACTAAAATAACATACTTCATGATTGCACTGGCATAAACACGGGTCTGTATCTTACTAAAATAAACACGCGTTGATCGCACTGAAATAAACATACATCATGATTGCACTTGCATAAACACGGGTCTGCATCTTACTAAAATAAACACGCGTTGATCGCACTGAAATAAACATACGTCATGATTGTACTGACATAAACACGGGTCTTCATTGTACTTAAATAAACACAGTCACGTTGATCGCACTGAAATAAACATACATCATGATTGCACTGGCATAAACACGGGTCTGCATCTTACTAAAATAAACACGCGTTGATCGGACTGAAACAAACATACGTCATGATTGCACTGGCATAAACACGGATCTTCATCGTACTTAAATAAACACGCGTTGATCGCACTGAAATAAACATACGTCATGATTGCACTGGCATAAACACGTGTCTGTATCTTACTAAAATAAACACGCGTTGATCGCACTGAAATAAACATACGTCATGATTGCACTGGCATAAACACGGGTCTTCATCGTACTTAAATAAACACGCGTTGATCGCACTAAAATAAACATACGTCATGATTGCCCTGGCATAAACACGGGTCTTTATCTTACTAAAATAAACACGCGTTGAGGGCACTGAAATAAACATACGTCTTAATTGCACTGACAGAAACACGGTTCTTTATCGTACAAAAATGTACACATTAGTGTATTTAGCACACTAAAATAAGCACAAATCTTGATCGTACCATATTGATTTTTTATGTCCAGTACATTTGAGGTGTAGTTAAACAGTAAAAATGAAGTCGAAAAACGACGACACTTTCATCAGTATGATCTCAGGAATTTGAAAATATTCTTTTGGAAACATAATTACAGTTGAATGTATTTTTAATAGGTACACAGCTTAAGATTTTGGAGGCAACAAGTAAAACTCTACGAAATAAGGTGATTAAAATAAGTAACAGATATTTTCTATTTGAGTCCATGAGGCTACATGTATTCCATTATCATGTCCTACAACGTTCTGCTGACATCATGAGATTTATGTTTGAGCAGTCTGTAATGATTAGCATGTTATGATGTCGTGCCAAGGAAATATTTACATTTGTTTAACTCATTTATCTCGTGTCTGTTATCAGAACACACAAAAAGGTTACTTTTAAGTTAATTTTTTATCTTCACTTCATTATCTGTGCTTGATGCGGATAAAAAAATCTTTTGATCTACAACGTTACATTGCAGAATAGTGTTTGCTGAATCTTAATGCAAGTTGTGTTAGCAATTGTTATTATTAAAATAACCATTGACCATAGATTAAATTTGTTTGATGAAAGTGAATTTTGTACATTGTAACGACGGGTTAATCGTCACTTGGCCTTTATACTGATAGGTATACACTCGATTTCACGCTAGTGATGTTCTCGGAGCTACAAAATTAACTTTTTTTTTACTCAGAAATTCTCGATCTATGCTTTTCAACTTCAGATTGTTTACATTTTACCTTTTTTTGAACTATTGCAGATATAAAAATAACCTCATAATTACTGCTGACTTTCGTCAACGACATAAGAGAGACAAAATTGACTTTTACCATTAACCATTGTCTATTGAGAAACTTTACTTGTCTTCCCCCCAGCGGGTCTTCGACAGCCCTCATTTAGAATCAAACTAATGCAGACATTTATTTTGGGTTTGTATCTAATTCTATTTTTTTCATACATATATGAACAATATAAGATAGGCAACTACTTTTATGAGCTAAATACGTATGATGATAATAATGTCTATTCCACGATGCTTGCTGGATTTTTATTGTCGTTTGCTTGACGTCTAACCGCAAATATTTCATTCATATTCAGGACGAGAACAAATCAACAATAATTCCAATAAGGTTCTGCAAAATGGGTTGACCAGTTTGAAAAAGGGGAATTTCGACTGTTACTGGAAAATAAGGATGTGTTGGATAGTAGCAGAAATTTTGCTATGCAGCAGCAAGCCTTAAAAAAAGCATAAAAGAGTAGTTTCATGGGTTCTTGAACGTGCAGGAGGCGTGTCATTATCCTGCAAGATGCCTCAAACTTAATGGTCAGTTCCATCCCAACCGTGACTGCGTATTCATACATCCAAACAGACGCCTTTCTTTAGCAAGGATTTAACTGTTGGTTTGTAGAGATCCTTGTAGTTACGTGGTGCTGGAGGCTAATAAATTCAAATGAATGAAAGTAAAAAACATATATATACGGTACATTATGAAGTCGATATTCGGTAGTATCCTGTAGTGACTTGTTTTATGCGATCTATTTAATTTGTGTTAATTTGAAAATGGACATATTTGGCGCCAGAAAACTAGTTTCACCCCGCCACATTCTATATGTGCCTGTCCAAAGTCAGAAGCCTTTAGTTCAGTAGTTGTCGTTGGTTCGTGTTTGTCATATTTGATTTTCGTAAATTGTTTTGTTATACATTAGGCTGTTAGTTTTCTAAATTGAATTGTTTCATATTTTTCATGGTGGAGCCTTTTATAGCCGACTATACGGTATGAGGGTTTCTCCTTTTTGAATGCCGTACGGTTGCCTATAATTGCTTACATCCACTTCATATGAACTTTGGAGGATAGTTGTCTCGTTGGCAATCATATTACATTATTTTTGTAATAATCTGTGTGTGTGTGTGTGCATCAATATTTAAGTAGTACAAATTACTGAGAGTTATCCCCATTTTCAGAGTACTGATGTCGGTCATTTCTTTTCTTTTTCTCAGTGTCTATTTTATAACAAAGGATTCCAAATAGGTCTAACTGTTTTAGTGTTTAATAAACTACGCAGTTGTTTTTCTTATTTTAGAATATTATCAGTTTTTGAAAAGGAAGTGCACGGATGGACGACCGTCTTAACACGCCATGCAATATTTTTGAACGTGATGTTACTATTTGAAGACGTATTAATCTTTTTTTAATAATATTTATAGTATTTTTATCTTCAGATCATGAAATATCTATGCAGTTCCATGTTTGAATGAAATTCCTGTTATCAATAGCTTCCCTGGATCTTCATGCTACGGGAAATTTCTTTAATTGGAAAATTATTCTGGGCTTTTTACGCTCAAATTGATTTTAAATTGAATTGACATACTGTTCAGTGACTTTACATAGATGAAAAAATAGACATAGGGAGTTATCAAATTATTTAATGTGTTGGAAAATTGAACGATCAAAATATATTAACTGTAACACAATTAAAGTTTGATATATGATAATCGAAATGTGTATATATCAAAACAAAACAAATCTCTAAGTATATAGTAAATGATATATTTGTTAGTCATACTTTTTTATTTAAAGTTAGAAAGTTAGGATAATGAAAGTGGTTGATCGATAACAAACTTGTTTTAAACCGCCACATTCCCGAGTCAAGAGCTTTTGAATGTTGTGTGCAATATTTGTTTTTCGTTTATCGTATAAGCATAAATCAGACCTTTGGTTTTTCTAGTTTGACATGTTTCACATTTTGTCATGTAGGGACCGTTTATAACTGACTGTAAGGTATGGGTTTTGCTCATTTTTCATGTCGAATGGTGACCTATTATTGTTGCTTACATCTTCGTCCTTTGGTCTCGGGAGGATAGTTGTTCTTATTGGCAATCATACAACAATTCCTATTTTTTATATTAATAACGTTTTAAAGCACAAAGAGTAAATATAATTATGAAATATTAGAATTATATCTGTATGCAAACTATTACGTCAGGTTGTAAAAAAGATCGTAATTTCGGAAAATAGATCAGAAGTATTATCAAACTGTTAATTTAAAATTGCAGTCACGATCAAAGTAACGAAAACAAATGAAAGCTAGATGCCGTCATAATAGAGAGTGTGTTGAAAAGAAATAAGATAAAACTTATGAGAAAGCTTAGGGTATTTAACCTTAATATCAATATATTAACATAAAGAACATTTCATCCTGTGCTAATAGTAATAGAAGACGCATAAAACACATAACAATTTCAAATCTTCTTTTGCTCATTAAATAGCCATCGTAAATTCCACGCCCATAAGATTCCACGTAATGTCAATCAAAACATATCCTGCAGGATCAATACATATGTATTTTCAATACTATCAGAGAACAACAGAAAAAGCTGATGCGGTGTTGTAAGAGAGAGTTGTACAGATTCTATTTTCATATTGATAGCAGCTTACCAAAGTATTTTGGGAAATTTGTAGGGGAAGTTTAAAGATTGAAAAATGAATGATACGAATTGGACAGGTGTGCAAGAAAATACTTTTGATGAATTCAACACTGACAAAATAATTTTATTATGTATATATATTCCGGTATTCTTTGTTGCCTTAGTTGGAAATATTCTTGTGCTTGTAATGGTGTGTATGAACAAAAGCGTTCGGAGAAATGTCGCTAATTATTTCCTGGTAAATTTAGCCATAGCAGATCTTTTAGGTAAGTAAAATACATGACAATTACATATGATATCATTTGAACTTTGTTGGATTTTTCCAGACGCAAGGCTATCTTAGGAAAACTATATGAATGATCGTTTATAATATGCTATTATATTTTGTCGAGGGCAAAGTAGTTTTAACTTAATAATTAGCTTTGCGATAAAGTTACGAAAGAGGAAATTAATGTACGGGTTTATAAGCAAAGTAACATGCATTATAATTAGTAAGAAAGGGAAATTCATCAACTCACATTTTATCGGATTGAAATGATTAGGGACGACCATTTGATTTTTCTGGGAGGGGAAGGACCAGGAGGATGATCTGAAAAATAAATAACAAGACGGGATGAAAATGAATATGTTGCAACAAAAATGCAGGAAACAATTGTGTATAAAAGTGGAAATATATTTTCGCGCGGCTGTAGTTGTGTATATCATTGTCAATGTATGAAGCAATACCATTAAAGATTTATTTCCAAGCCATAGTACAAGGATTGGTTTTTTTATTAGGTCCTTTTTGGTTATATAGCTCTCCAACTGTTTCGGTTTTTATACATTCTTGGCTTTCAAATATTCGGCTTTGAGCGTTCCTGGTGAAGGTAAATCCAGAAAAGCGCTTCGGACGCATAAAATTTATTACGCGTTGTTTTCAATTTTTATTTAATCTAATTTTTTTTTTAAATTCCAATAAAATTAAAAACTTGAAAAGGAGATAATCAATGATGTATTTTTTTTTCTTTTGGAAAAGATTGACGTTTTATTTTGACTATCAATGGTAACTAAATGTTGGGAAAATTTTAACTGTTACGGGCGCCATCTTGAGTTAGTTGACCGTTATGGAATATCTGTGTCGACCGATGACCACAAATATGTTTTCAAATGTTGTAGCCATTTTACTGTCCTCTTTTTCCTCAATTGTGACATCACCGAAGGAAACGTAACTCTGAATTTATACAGACCACGAGCAACAAGACGGTGACAAATGTGGAGCAGGATATGCTTACTCAATCCCGGTGTTTTGGTAGGGTTCTTTAGTCTAAGACTTCAGTTTCTATTTAGTGTTTTGTAGACAGTTGTTTGTCTTTCCATCGTAGCTCTTCCCCACGCCCAGAATGTATAGGTCTCTCCTCGACGTATGAGTTTTGAATCTCCTTTGGTATATTCTGCCTAGCTCTTTTTTTTATGTCATACGAGTTTTTAGTAAAGACAGTAAATAACCGTAAGATAGTATTGAAATATTTTATTCTGCAATCAGCAAACTATTGTACAAATAAAGTCTTCTAGTATCCTGTTACTATGTTGAGTAAACGGTAATGTTAAAATTGCTATCTACGTAACAGTTCATTTTTGTGGTCCCCTTCGCGACCTGCGCTTAATACATGTCGATTTCTTTAAAATTCAAAGAAAACTACTTGGAAATAAAAAAACTAAACGTAAAAGCGTCAATCTTGAATTGCAAGATAAAAACAATATACGTGTATCGTCGGAAAATATCAAATTTATTAGTACACGCTATGAAACAAGAGAAAATCTCTGCAAGAATGCTTTTTCTTCCTGTTTCTAAAACTTATAAAAATAAATTTTATATTTTCCCACAATGTCCATATATTGTATATAGATTGTGAAACTCAAATTTATTTAATATTGAAATAATAATGCACGTCAAGCGGACACTTTAAAAATGCACTAAGAGAACTATGAGTACTATGTCTCTTTTCTGTCAGCTATAAAAGGCCCCGAAATGACAAATGTAAAACAATTCAAACGAAAATTCTAACGGCCTGATTTATGTACAAAATAATGAAACGAAAAACAAATATGATATACAGCAACAAACGACAACCACTGAATTACAGGCTCCTGACTTGGTACAGGCACATACAGAACGTGTTGGGGTTAAACTAGTTTGAAGGCGCGCCAACCCTCCCCTAACCTGGGACAGTGGTGTAACAGTACAACATAAGAACAAACTATAAAAATCAATTGAAATGGGCTTAACTCATCAAATCGATACAAAGCAGAAATACATCTATCAAAATCACAGAGTGGACGTGGCAGGGTACTTTTACATCCCCAAAACAAAAAGACACCATGTGCATATGTATATAAAAATAATATTTAGTTTGATTTTAATTTACTGATAACAAAATCAATATTAATACCAATAAAAACAATATTCAAAGATTTGATTATAGTGGTGAAATGGTAACCTTTTAGAATAAGTTTATTTTAAGGATCGTATCTAAATTTCCGGGCTCGGTTAACAACATCTCCGTAAAAATTAGGATGTGCTATCCCGTTATATATGTTTTCTCTCTCGGAGTCCTTATAGACAATATGACTACTATTACACTTTCTAGTATACGTGCTGGGAAGGCCTTAATATATATGAAGGGAATCAAAAAATGTGAAACGATATGACAGAAGGGGAAACAAAACAAGTATATAGTCTGTACACTAGTCATTTTGGGGCCCTTTATAGATTGCTGTTCGGTGTGGGCCAAGGCTCCGTGTTGAAGGCCGTACTTTGACCTATAATGGTTTACTTTTACAAATTGTAACTTGGATGGAGAGTTGTCGACCTTAGATGATTGTTTACTATCCTTTTGAACTATTTTTACTTTTTAATGTTATTCCATAGAGAAAACTATTCTAATTCTAGAAGTAGATTATTTATACGAGAAACTAAAAAACTATTAATGAGAAATTATAAATTCCACTCAGTGGGGACCTACAGTCTACTTAGCTCATAGACTCGCAAATGTTTTAATGGATCGATTTTGTGTTAAAAATAAGATTGATAAATATTTATTCATCAATTATTAGTGGATTTGACCATGTGCTACACTTCATGGGCACCAGACTTCATCCGTTGTTTTAGTTGTATTCGTGTTAGTAAGTGTACATGAAATAAGAGAATTGATATAAATCTCACGGTATATTTCATATCTAACTTTATGATAAACGCCTTTCCTTTGCTAATGGCAATGTTCCCATTTCTTGACGATGATATTTAGTTGACTATTTCTATTTGGATTTTCGTTTTTCCTACTTCTGATATTTTACTTAACTCAGTATTTTCATTACTGAAAAACTTTTACCACATGGATAAAGGAATCATAACTTGCTACAAACTTGTATCCGTCACAAATGTAGATATTTATTGAGGAAGTATCATTCTATATACAGGGATTTTATATAAAAATGTGGTATTTCATACCCAGTTTTTCATGGATATATACAAGTAAAGCAAACAAACTAGTTTAGAAATTATTAAAACTGATTTATAGTTTAAAATATTTGTGGCTTTTTTCTGTAAAAAATAATTGGGTTGTTACGAGATCGTGCCTTCGCGTACTTTTTTAATGACGGTGCTGTAAGAAATCTAATCCAAATACAACCGCCGCTATAACAGCTGGAGTAGAACAGCAGGATTTCTTAATGTAAATTTAAGCGGTATTTTAATGACTTTTTGTGGGGCTTTTGTGTTGTTGGGTTGATGTATATCCTACTTTTCTTTTTATTCAATTTGTTTCATTAAATAGGGTGATTTCAGGTATATAAAAGCATGTTTTATTTCTATTTGATAGGGTGATTTTAGATGTTTCAAGGCATGGTTTGTTCTATTTAATATAGGGTGATGTTAAGGATATAAAGGCATGTTTTCTTCTTCTTGATTTATTGGTACTGTAACATGACATGACTTCTTATACTCAAAATTGAAAAGGAAAGTACAAATTGTAGAAAGTTTGTTTCAAAGATGTTAATTTTAAATGCACATGAAATGTTATTTTAATCATTAAGGAGAAGGGGGCTTTAATGTTTACATTTACTTTTTTAGAGTTAAACTTAATTTGTTCAGTTGAGAAAAAAATGATGTTGTTGTTTGTTTTATCATTGCGAAATTGGACATATTGAACTTGCAGCATAGCCTAACAAATAAAAACCACATAATTTGCCCCAAATCCAATAAAATGTCTCATAAAAAAGTTTCTAGTGCTAAACTTTGACATGATACTTAAAATTTCTAACCCCATAAAATTAGTGCGAGATTAATTATTTTCCAATAGATTATTTACTAAATTTCTAAAGGAACTCACGGTTAAGATGAAACAAAGCTTTACAGGCGCAAGGACTGTGTAGAGGACGGTTTAACCAATAGTGCTGAAAGTGGTGTAAAACACCAATCAATTAATCAATATGCATTGTTTCTATTCATCTTTATTGTATCGTAACGCAAAATAGTTAAAAAAGTCAGTATGATGACCTTTCTAAATATATTCATAATATTGTCGAAGGTTGTAAGGTGACCTGTTACTGGTCACATATTTGTCATAGGTTGTAAGGTGACCTGTTATTGGTCACATATTTGTCATTTGGTTTTTGGTTTTTGGTGAATGATAATAACGTTAACAATCATGCAACATTTTTTTTTCTTTTATATAACATTGCGACCTTTGACATTACACAAACAATAAATAAGGAAACAATTTTGAAGCCAGAAGAAAAAACTTCGCATGCATTGCATATTGTAAAAAAAGAATTATACTCGAGAGAGTCTCATGAATGTTAGGATTACATAATTGAGTTATTTTTGATAAATCACTATAACTGCTGATCACAATTTACTGTCTTGAATTTGCAATTTCGGATAACTAATTTGGTATATTCAAACTGTCCCTATAGTAAAACTGTAAATGTTTTTTTCTCGAGTAAAACAACGCAAAGAATGGAAGTGAATCAGACATTATCGATAATGGTGTAATTACCGTAGACTTACAGAAACAACATACTAGCTTGGTCGGAAACAAATTATAAATCACAGAAGACTCATATCAAAGCATTTATTAATTCGATAACCAAAATGTGTATTCCTATGAGAATGACAATCACTGCGGATAAGTATAGAAACATCGGATATTCCGAATGATATTAACGTTTTGTTAGATAAGTTTTGGAATGGTTTCGATAGAATATAAATATTGATGTTACTATAGCATGTTTTAAGTATTAAGGGTTAATTACGGTATATATATATAGACGTTCACAATTTACCTGCTAAACAGTAAACTTTAAAACAGCCATCTCACTTTAAAATATTTTTTGATATTGCATTTCAAAATCGTAAACTTCTTTTTTTTTTACAAACAAGTATCATCATCATCAGTATGTACTAATAAGGAGACTTATTTTCTTTTAAAAACATGCGAAATTCTTTCAAATATATCGAAAGATTCCAAGAAAGTTATAACTTAATATTATATGTCATCTAAGCGTTAAACCCTATAAACGATAATATTGTAGAACATTATTTAAAATTTCATTTCCGGTAGTTTTAATGTTAAGTCTACTACTACCAGAGAACTCAGCAATCAATATGTCTAAAATACCATGTTTTGTCGATAAACCTATAATTTAGAATCAAAATATAAGTGCGCATTAGAGTCGAACGATTTTTTTTTAATATATTTTTATAATAATATGAAAGAATTGAAATCTTAAGTAAAAGTAAATTCAAATCAACACTATAATAAGTAACTGAATATAGAACTAGAAATTCCCTGTACGAGCTTCCACGACGGAGTCTGGAGCATTGACCAACTAAATAAAGGCAACAGTAGTATACCGCTGTTCAATAGTCATAATTCGATTAAGCATAAACAAATCAGGGTAACAAACTAAAACCGAGGGAAACACATCAACTATAAGAGGAAAACCACTAACAAAGGAGTAGGTTCAGTAAGACCCCTTTTTGGCCCCAAAATATAGCAGTTTTACAAAATTGTTAAAATGTAAACTTTTAGCTATTCATTTGAAAGTAGAATACTTCTGTTACATACATATGGGCTGTTTTTGATAATACAATGCATATTTATCGGGTACTAGCATCATTAAGTCATGCTAAATTACTGAAATCTTCATAATTTTAGCATTTGAGTTAATTTTTAGATGGCTTCCGTCTTAAATGGACGTGGCCGCATTTGTGTTCATTCTTAATATTTAAATGTAAGTTGTATTTGATGATAATACATAACATATATAAAGGTTGAGGATGAACACGGATGCGGCCACTTTCATTTTTGACAAAAACCATCTGAAAAGTGACATATTATGGCATATTTGATAGATTTATAACATTTAAGCTTGAATATGAGCGTTTTTAATGACTAAATCAGTTCAAATCTTTCACATAAATAAATTGATTCTACTAAAGTAGACACTTAAATGTTTAAAAAGTGTCCAAAATCTCTCATTAGATGAACCTGAAATTTGGGGCCAAAAACGGCCCTTACCGGACCTACTCCTTTACAAACAAGTTTAAAGTGATTTACCCGCATTTATAATTCGATCAGTGACGAAACTAAAGATGCAGTAAAAATGCACAATAAAAAATTCAATTGGTAAGAAAAATAATTAACTAGATAATCTATACTAGTAGTTCTTGATCAAGGTTGATCCACTGAATTTCTATAAAGGTGTAAAACACATACTTTGTACATACGATTCTAAAAGTAATTCCCCCTTTTTGCCAACGACGTTGCTGTGTAAGCTCGGTCATGGATGAGACCGTTTGATTTTGATGAATCAATCGATATGCAGTAGTCTAACAGTTCATTTAGTGCTGTCCATTGTCTGTCAGTGTCGGGAAACTACCGAGTATGTTATAATGGATTTGATATCGGAAACTCGTCCCAAGTGATCGGCTTAGTTAGGAAATTTAGTATAAAAGTAGTCTTAGTAATATCTTCACATCTTATATGTTCTTTAATGCTTCTTTGACACTTAACGTCGAGAGACTTACCGAAGTTGCAGGAAATTAATATGAAAGTAACTGAAACTAATGTGCTCTTTAAATCAGAATGATACAGACGGATTAAAGATAAGTGAATCTGTATGTTTACGACCATATTTGAGATACTCATTCAACATTTCAGTTGTAAATTTTAAATTTTGAATAAGAGTTGGCGTTTTTTTTTTTTTTTTTTTTTTTTTTTTTTTTTTTTTTTTAAATGATGACTTGCAGACGACCGTTGTTACTTGCAAACGATGGATGGCAGTACTTCATTTCACATTGAAAATTCACGTCCAGTTGATATCATAAGTAGAATTGGAGTTCTCTACCATTGAAGGTAAAAGAGTCATATTTAAAGGTCATAGAAGGCATATGATTTAAGATTTTTAATGCATGGTATTGACTAATGTTCACACAAGAACACAAATACACAGAAATAGTGTAAATTATATAGCTAAGAATAAAGTCATAAAGAAACTGAATTGGTAAAGCAACATTTTTTAATGTCAAATCAGACAAATTGTAATTCCGTAAGCATATCACGTGTTTGATCTTCACGATACATTAGCACAAAACTTGGGAGTGTGACAATGCTCTCTCCAGGCGTTTTGTACTTTGGTTGGATTCGTCGACAAGCATACCCACCTCGGCTTATTCAAGTTTTTGAATAGCTGAAAACTATCCAGATGCGTTCTTCTGGTGGTCTTTACCAAGTTTTGTTGCTTCTGAAGATTGTCAGTTATCAAAAAGAGCCGACGGCGGATGTCAAGGTTTACAATGAAACTTATGGGATATCAAGAGTTTGATATGATTTTCAAGAACGAATGTGAATTGAAATTGAATCAAACAGGAATGTTTTTCGAAGATTTTTGTTGTCAAGTGTGGCTCCAGTCGAGTTGGTCAAAGTTTTAAAGATATTCAAACTTGACAGGGATGTTCCTTAGAAGGTCCTTAACAAGTTGTGTTAATCATGTGCCGCGAACAAGTTTGTCATTAAAACACGATGGAAAATTGCATTTCTAATACAATTTCAAGAACAGATGAAGTAAGATATACAAAATGTCATCGATTTATATTTCAAGAGAGTTACACACTCAGGTGTTGAAAAAAAAACAACTGGCGCTTAAAAAAATACTGAAACCATCTTTGTGGAATCAATTATGATACTTCAACTCTCAAAATTTTAACGCCTTTACAGTCAAGAAAGTTGGAAAGATAAGATGAATAATGATATCTCCTTATGCTTTTTACTGCCAAAAGTTTATTTAAAAGGATAAAAATAAACCAAATATCTCAAATGATGGGAATATTTGCACTACACTTCATAAACTGAGCTTGTTATATTTCTCGACCTATTCATAATAAGAACAGTTGATCTATTATTTTTAGTATAAAATACTATTTGTCTGCACATCAGCATGAACAGAATGATGTATTGTAGTCAATTTGTAATGAAACTTTGATTGTATGACAGCTGTGACAATCATTAATGATTTATAGTAAGATGCTTTCTTGTATCCTCGGGGGTTATTTCATAGTCTACAACAAACACATATTCATGATTGGTATTCCCATTGGGTGCTCGAACTTAGTTTGACTCTTTACCTCATAATGACCGATTATTAGAACTGAAAACCAGGATAGCCAACGATGGGTATTTATATGAACTTAAATATTCCCAGTTACCATTAATTCTAGGACAGGTGTTGCTAACAAACCAACGTAGTTCAAATGTTGTCATAGTCTTTCTCCTTTTAGTTTCTCTCTTTTATGAGCTTTTCATTAAATTAAACTGATTCACATATGTTTATTGAATGACATGTTATGTAGGATCCGTGCTCTGGGACATTTTTTGTTAGCATATTCACTAAATATTCTTATCTTCTTAGTGGATATCAATGCATGCCAATACAATTTTAAAGTTAGCATCTTAATGTGGAGATGAAAAAGAAGTACAGAGTGTTCTAAGGCGCTCGACATGGGGGATACAGTATTGTCGTTGGTGTCTTACAGTTCGAACCACTCCGAATGAACATTATAAATTTGAAAGGGCAAAATGCAGTTTTCAGTATTGTTACGATCATGTATAGCCGATGCATTACGTTAGTGCGAAATGTACCTGGTGACAAACTACTTTTTTGGCGCGAATTGATTAAATGTTTTCCATCAAAAAATATCTTCAAACTCAACATCAGGAAAGAGTACCATCTCCGAGACAAAAAAGAGATAATGGTATTGATATTCGATATATATATATATATATACCTTCCATGTAAATAGAGTAGAAAAATGGAGACATTGAAAGAAATTATGCAAATGACGGATGAGAACTGAAGAGAAAAAACGAATGAAGACAAATAACACGATGTACTCTATAGGACTATGAACAGGTTTTTTATTTGGAATATGCACGATGTGAATTTTCCCCCGTCAAACAAGTTTGGATATATACACACTTCCCTGACATGAATACTTGTACAACAGCATCTAATAAATAACATTCTGCGTTTTATTATGCAAATTCTGTCGTCTAGTGCTTATATTTCTTTTTATTTACTCATGTATAGCTCTGATTCCTTGTCAATGGTTTGCTATCTTAATCATTTTCGGTTATATCTGCTCTTCAACGTTTATAGAAAGTATAGGGTTGTTAAACATTTGACTTCGAGAATCAAAGGAGAGATATAAATTGTCGAAATGCAAATTTGGTACAGTACAATTTGTACCATTGACTGTTATTATAAAAAATCGGTCTTTCTGGGGCCTGTTTGAGTTAAGGTAAAGTTATAGTAAATGGGCTATATCACAGAATTTGCTAAAATTTGGCATACAACTTTGGGTCGTTGAACTATAACTGAAAGTAGAAGAATAATACTATTTATAACATAAACATGACGCATTTTTCATGATTTTTGCAATTTTTTTTGTTATATAAATGTATCAAAAATAGAGCTGTGTTTTACTTAAATCGATGTCAACTGTAAGTGGTTTAGAATAGTTGTTTTGCTGCACAGCATCAAGCACAATTTTATAATTCAAAATCTGTCATTTTTCATTATTTTTTTTGTTTCATTTCAAAAACGTTGAATCGAAGATTACTATGATTTGCATCATATAATATATTTTAGTATTTGAGATTCACAGTTCAAAACGTTCAGAAAGTGAAGGATTTACTTTTTCCATTATCAGATTTTCGTTAACCAGTTAGTCTTCAAATATGATTATACATTATATTTCGCATGGCCTTTGGCGTATTAAATGCGATAAATACATGTTTTGTACTATTCAAATTTTGATTAACCAAATTTTACAAAATCGCTTATATTTCCCAAGTACTTCTGAATAATTAGGATCAGATTTATACGTTTATTTTAATTTTTATTAATTCAAATATTTACTAACAACTGTTTACCTCTTATCAAAGTTTTTAACAGACGACTTAATTTAAAATAATTTCATGTTTGTTTCTTGCAATGAATACTTTAAGACAAACACACATAAAAATCTATTTCTTTTCAAACGCAGAGAAAGACAAATATACGATCATGAACAATGTAACAAGATATTCAAATAGATCAAAAAAGAACTTTAAAGGCAATACCTTGCTTTGTTGTCAAGGGAAAATAAAACTTTGAAATTAAAATTATTGATTGTGTTTATTCTTCTTTTCGTTTTGATTTACCATTTTCCCATTTTATGATTGTTTTCAATAATCTCTTTTATATTGTGCAGTAGATGTTGTAGAATCGTTTATTATGTTTTAACCTAAATGAAATTTTACAAAGAAAATGTGGATACTATTTTGATAAACATTTACATTAAATTGGTATTAACAACTATTTTACTGACAATCAGCACATCAACACATCTTGTCAAAGGATGGCATAGGTCTTTACGGTAGGTCATCGAATTCAGAAATTACAGAGAGAATAAACAGGTACCAAGGGCAAAAGAAAATTATAGTCGGAGCAGAACATACACCATCGTCAGAAGAAAAGGACGGGAGATCAGCAATAGCCTATAAAATATCACACACAAAACTAAGTATCTAACAACATGCAATCGAGGAAGAAATAAGCTATCCTGGTAAAAAGTAAAATAACAAAAATACCGAACTCCAAGGAAAATTCAAAACGAAAAGTCCCTTATCGAATGCCAAATCAAAAGCTCTAACACATCAAACGAAAGGAAAACACCTGTCATATTCCTGACTTGCATAAATCAGAACTTACAAAGCAAGGTATGTTACACCACAAATAACATAAGCATCGTCTGAAATTTAGCGTTGCAATGTTACTCTGAGAATTAGCGGCGGCAATTTTTGTCCTTCCACCAGCTGTATTAGAACCCTTCAGTATATAAGTATGTAGATTTTTATATACAGTATGAAGGGTCAAAGTGTAACGTCGTTTAGCAAAGTCTTATTGTTTATGTAAAAGTAAAAACCCTTAATTGTTTATACAGCAAAAAATAAGTCTATAACCCCTAATATATAATTAGGATCAATTTCCTTGAATTTTTAACCCAATTGAGTTGATTTAAAAAGTATTTTAATCTTTATGTCAAATTTACAGAAACACAGCTTCAGTTGTTTACTTTTAGATTATATCTTTATTATATAATGACGTATTTTTAAACATGTCCTTTTCTAGATTTAGACATTTCAATTTCTATTTATTCCATACAAAAATTTACGACAAAAGAGACGATTTTTCATTCCTTATTGTTCTCTAGTAATTTTCCTTTTTTACACGGCGATGTTCCTTTGGCTCCATCATACGGTGTTTATATATCCCAACTCGTTCGTTATGCCCGTGTGTGTAGTGATGTCATAGATTTTGACGAACGTAATCAATATATCACTGATAAATTATTAAGTCAGGGATTTCGTTACCATAAATTACTTAAAACATTTACTAAATTCTTTCATAGATACAAATATTTGATTAGTAAATTTGGATGTATCTGTAGAAATTATTGAAAAATGGTATTTCACATCCTAAATTTGACGGTAATATTGTACTAAAAGCGCGGAAATCACTATGTGATCTTTGAATATTGTTTTCATTGGCACTGACATCGATTTTGTCATCAACAAATTAAAACATAACTAAATATTTATTCTTTTCAAATGCTTGTTTTGGGATGTATATAAAATATCCACATCCACGTTTTTTTTTCTATTTAGAAATTGTTTTATCTATACATAACATCATATATATTCATTATAAGGTTAAATCCTAACTATCCTACTGCCTGTCGTTACTTTTATTTTGGCATTGCACACGTCATGTATTCTTTGACTGTCCATGGCGTTAAAACACTAAATCCCTGACTGAGATGTGTTTAAGTTGATTTTAGTCTCTGATGCATGATTTTTCATTATTAATTGTTTTTGGCTTTTAACTAGCTTTCAGTAACTGCGAGTACTCTCAAATCGTACTTTCGTGTTAATTTGACCTGTTGACACAATTTTTAATGCATTTCTGTTATTCAGTGTTTACTTATTTTGTGTAATATCTCGTCTTACTATTTTTAATAAGTATTTAGTATGACGAAAAAAAATTTCACTTCTGTACTCGTACTATGAATAACAAATTTATTTTGTAAAAAAATGTTTCTATACTCCTAACAACAAAATTATTTTATTTAAATTTACCTGTGTACGTTACTTTATTTAACGACTTTTTGTCCTAGGTTAAAGTTGTCTTTTTGACATTGAAACATCGTTTTTATTTATATTGTGGCATAGATCAAACTTATTCGTTCAGTGTATATTTACTTGTTTTTGTGTATTGTCTTTTTGATCGAGTTAAGCCATTTCAATTGATATTTTATTGTGTGTCTTTTTATGTTGTAATGTTATACCACTGTTTCAGGTTATGGTGAAGGTTGGCGCCTGTTAAAACGTTTAAACCCGCTGCATTTGTGTGCACCTGTCAGGAGCTAGCCTGTTGTTCAGTGGTTGTCGATTGTTGGTGTGGTTCATAAGTGTTTCTCGTTTCTCGTTTTTTATATAGATTAGACTGTTGGTTTTCCTGTTTGAATTGTGTTTACACTAGTCTTTTGGGGGCCCTTTATAGCATGCTGTTCGGTGTGAGCCAAGGCTCCGTGTTGAAGTCCGTACTTTGACCTATAATTGTTTTTTGACTTGGATGGATAGTCGTCTCATTGGCACTCATACCACATCTTCTTATTTATATGTAATTAATTATCAATGAGTGTAAAGATAGCACAAAACTGCGATTTTAAAGATTTTATTGCAACTTTTTGATTTTTATCCAAAAAGTGATAAGAAAAAAATTCTTAACAGAAACCAAAATTCTATCATAAGTCAAGCTATGTATTGTCTTTCAGATACAAAAAAAGTAAAATAACAAAAATACCAAACTCCAAGGAAAATTCAAATCGGAAAGTCCCTTATCAAATGGCAAAATCAAAAGCTCAAACACATCAAACGAATGGAAAACACCTGTCATATTCCTGACTTGGTACAGGCATTTCCTTATGTAGAAAATCGCGGATTAAACCTGGCTTTATAGCTAGCTAAACATCTCACTTGTATGACAGTCGCATAAAATTCCATTATATTGACAACAATGTGTGAACAAAACAAACAGACATAATAGGTAAAAATGTCAAAAAAAGGGGAACAGCAGTCAACATTGTGTGATTATCTTAATCACTATAAAAACCAACAAATATGTCAACAAAGAAAAACAAAATGGCATATAGACAAAGCACAGAAGCAAAAATGAAAGACAAGAATACAAAAAATGACCACAGCACCAAAACACATTGGTTATTACCAAAAATGTACTAAACAGTAAAGGTTAATAATTTACAAAGACAAATAAAAGAACACTATAACACGTTATTAAGATGATAAACAACATCAGTACCTAGAATCTATACTTCAAGACCATCATGTATTATTTGTGAAGTTGATACGGAATATTTATCAACAAGGTCTTGATATCTTTCGATGAACTTTTTTTTAGAAAAAGGACGAGACGTTCTTTGACATAACCCTTGGCTCGTCAACCTGCTGCTCAGACACTGGTGACGTTTTATAAAATCTGAGTAACAGCTGCAAGCTCTTGAATACCGAATGAGTTGGGAAATGTATATCCCATATGTAGGTGAAGTTGGTATATTGCTACTAAGGTGGGGGAAATAGATAATTTCAAAATTGAAATCGTATCGTTTGTCATAGATTCTGGTACTGAGATGACCGCTTATGTCATATTCGAGGTATAAGTCTAAAAATGAGGCGGAGGAAGCAGTGACTGTTGTTTCTTTAATTTTTAGTTCTGTAGGATATATAAATTAGTTCAATTTTATTAAGGTTGTTTTTCGATGCCAAACATATAATTTTTAATATCGCAATTAAATTGTCAACAAAAACATAGTGCTGAATAAAGTTTTGAAAGATCTTTAAAGTTAATTTTCTAGAATCTTTTATTTCAAATTTAACTAGGTTCATTAACTTTCGGATTTGATCTCATGAGTGAAACAAATTCATTCGAAATTTGTCATACCAAAATTTGTAACTATATAAATACTTGTATACTACTTTAAAAGAGAATTCGTAGGTAGAGTTTTTGAAAATTCCTTATTCAAATGTAACTATTCAAATGTTTATGCTATTTTTACGCACCTTCTTCACAGGTTCCCTTTTCTTCGCTTTTTTCGATCAAGTTTATCCCATGATAATCAGAAAGTAAATCTACATTTTTATTCCATTTTCAGATACACTTTTGATGGATACATGCAGCATTCTTACCATAAGTCTTTCCTATAAAACACGAGAAATGAAAGAAATAAGTTTAATGTAAATTAGACAGCAACCTACCAAATAAATCTATATAACGTAGACTGCAATTATGCAAATGACATCATTTAAAATTTATTCTTGGTTGACCTTATAATTTGCGACAATTACTAAGCAATCATACAATAATTCACGGGAGAAAAAATGTCCAATAGGTAGTTTCTGCTCTGGACGTTGCTGCGTATTTATGCATCTCACACAGCTAAACGGTCCTCTTTACCATAGGACTAACTGTCACTTGAGTAAAGTCCAGGTTTTATTTTTACACCCAAATAAACCTTTGGGGAACAAATAAGTAAGATATGAATCACGTGAATCAAAATTACCGTCATGAATTAAACGCAGCTAATGATGCGCTTAACGACATTGCGTTGATCGTTAGAACATCTAATGTTGTTTTTTTTATCTGATTAAACATTTGCATAGTTTATATTCGCCTCCTTGGTCATTTGACTACTCCATGGCCGATTGAAAAGTGTTGTGGATTTTTAGCTCACCGGGGCCCGAAGGGCCCCATGTGAGCTTATGCCATCACTTGGCGTCCGTCGTCGTCCGTCGTCGTCGTCTATCGTCGTCTGTCGTCGTCGTCTGTCGTCGTAAACTATTTCAAAAATCTTCTCCTCTGAAACTACTGGGCCAAATACCTTCAAACTTTAACTAAATATTCCTTAGGGTATCTAGTTTATAAATTGTATCCGAAGTTTTGATCCATCGACAAACATGGCCGCCATGGCTAAAAATAGAACATAGGGGTCAAATGCAGTTTTTGGCTTATATCTCAAAAACTAAAGCTTTTAGAGCAAATCTGACATGGGGGTAAAATTGTTCAATTGGTCAAGATCTATCAGCTCTGAAATTTTCAGACGAATCGAACAACCCATTGTTGGGTTGTTGCCACCGAATTGATAGTTTTATCAAAAATTTTGCAGTTTTTTGTTATTATTTTGAATATTATTATAGATATATATAAACTGTAAGCAGCAATAATGTTCAGCAAAGTAAGATCTACAAAAAAGTTAATATGACCATAATTATCAATTGACCCCTTAAGGAGTTATTGCCCTTTAAAGATAATTTTACACAATTTGTTCATCAAGTTTGCTTACATTCAAATATCTTCTCCTCTGAAACTACTGGGCCAATTACCTTCAAACTTTAACTAAATGTTCCTTAGGGTATCTTGTTTATAAATTGTATCCGAAGTTTGTATCCATCGACAAACATGGCTGCCATGGCTAAATATAGAATATAGGGGTCAAATGCAGTATTTGGATTATATCTCAAAAACTATATCTTTTAGAGCAAATGTGACATGGGATAAAATTGATTAATTGGTCAAGATCTATTGGCACTGAAATTATCAGACGAATCGAACAACCCATTGTTGGGTTGCTGCCTCCGAATTGGTAGTGTTAACAAAATTTTGCAGTTTTTTGTTATTATTTTGAATATTATTATAGATATATATAAACTGTAAGCAGCAATAATGTTCAGCAAAGAAAGATCTACAAAAAAGTTAAGTGACCAAAATTGTCAATTGACCCCTTAAGGAGTTATTGCCCTTTAAAGACAATTTTAAACAATTTGTTCATCAAGTTTGCTAACATTTAAAAATCTTCTCCTTTGAAATGCAGGTGAGCGATTCAGGCTCTTGAGAGCCTCTTGTTTATGTATTGCATGTCTACAAAATTTCCAATATCTTCATCTAGTCAATTCCTATTTTTATCATATTTTCACATATCTACATTGCAAAACTTCACACCTATATTTAACAAAATTTACCTTTTAATGGGTTTTCACTTTTAATTTATTGGTTTTACAAAGGAATTGAGGTCAACACATTAAAACTGATCTACGTTGCCTGAATGATAACCGATAATGAAATGCACTGCAAATACCAAGTATTTGGGTCCAGTCATTCCGTTGTCTTTTCTACTACTATAATACGTTTGTGTGAATAAATGGCTTCTTCCTATGTAGAATACTAATAAGACCACAATTATTCTTTATATCAAATATTACGAGGTTTGTCTCGTTAGTGTATAAAACAGTATTGGAAAGGGGACTCAAAATAACTAAAAACCAGATTTCAGTACTATGTCGTGTTTTTAATAAAAATGATAACGAAAGCAAGACATTGTACAAAACGCAATATGTTCATTAGGGCAACATGAAGTCCGTATTAACAACACTTAAATGATCATTATGATGAAAAAACGACACTGGGTAAAGTGGGGAAAATGAATTTAGAATTGAGATTTATGATAACATAGATTTTGTTCCTTGTAAGTAGACTTCATAACGATAATCTGTTGCATTAATTTACCATTAACAGCTAATAGTATGCCAATAATTTAAAATACTATATGAAAATCATTGAATGGCCACAGAATTAAGATTTCGCAGGATTAGTCCTTATTTGAGTAACCTCAATTTTTTTTCTAGAAAAACAAGTTGAAAATGTTTCATATGAGCCCACTTTTCTTAATTTTTCAACTCTTAATTTCATTTTATCATTATATTTGTTTTATATTTATTCTATTATATTTACTTTTATTGTGGTTTTTTGGTCCTGCTCTACTGTTTTTCATTAAGGTCAATATCTCTTTAATTGTATATTCCCTTGATTAATTACCCTTCATATTTTTATCTATTTTGCCTAGAATTATCCATATTTACAATAGTTTGACATTATTTGAATACACTTGAATAATAGAATCATTGATGACATCAGATTCATTCCCTATCGTATTAATTATTTACGGTGGTCATCTTTTATACGAAACTGCGAAACACGGAGATTACTGAAATGAAAACAATTCATCAATTATTGCGCCACAGGTTCACTACCGATTGTCTATTTCTAATAGAAAAACATACGCAGCAGCTTTTATATGGTTTTCTAGATATTAAGCAGAATAATGTTAACTTTTTATTCCATAATTGTTCGATTTTATCGTAGAGATGCGGCATGATTCAGAAATTTAGCTTATAATTAACTGTCAAAACATGTCAATTAAACATTCACTGTTGATTGTTCATGTCCATCCAAGCTTCAGTTTGAACTTTTGAACCATAGTGATGAGAAATAAACAAAATCATAATGCCGTTTTCTTTATTAATTGATTGATTTTTTTTAATTAAAGTGATATAGATGGAGAAGGATGTCCATATATTTCTATTATTTTTTCCTAATATAGAAAAAATTAAAGTCATTACATTGACCTCTACGAATGAATTACTGTATTAATACAGTTAAGGTAGACCGGGTATCTTCTGTCATCTTGCAATGGATTGTAATATAGAAATAATCAATTGGTCTAGACTTTTAATGAAATATGCAAACTTTGAGAGAGGACTGTAATTCAATTGTAAGACTTTTCAACTAAATGCAGACAACTATGTATTTTTAACTGGTTTTCCGAAGGAAAAAACCGGGTATCAAAATAGTGAAGTACGGCGGGCGACTGTCAAAAGTTTCCATGCAATAACTTATGAATCGTTCAACCAATGCCTTTCCAATTTTTATATGTTGTTACGGGTGACAAAATGGAGTTCAAGGTTGACATTGAAGATTTTAACTTTTACCGTTCAGGAGCAGGTAATGGTCCATGATATATGTGAACTTGAAAGGCACTTTATGTAGTTTCCGTGCAATACCTTTGAACCATTCAACCTTTAAGTTCTAATATGTTGTTACTGATGACATAATGAATGTCAAAGTCAAAATTGAAGATTTTCACTTTTGACATTCAGGAGTTAAGGTTTTTGATAGATTGGAAAATAGGCACAGAACGTGGCATGTCAACAAGCCTGAAAATGCCTTCAATTTGACAACTCATTTCTTTTATCTTATTACTATTACTGTTTTTAAAAATACAGATGGGTTTTTTTTTATTAAGTTGTATTCAAGAGAAAGGTTACTCAGATAATCTAACCTTTATAAAGGAATATGTTGTAAACTTAAACATTTTATTTTGAGGCAAGAAAACGAGTCCCGTGACCCCAATTTATATATTTATTTTTGAAAGAACATTATCTTCTCATGTGTGATCTTAAAATTCTATCGTTTAGCTTTTTTTCCAATAAGTATCATAACAATTGTTTATTTTTTTATGTATAATCTATACAACATCTGACAGTTTTGCAAAACCTGCTGCATGAAAAATGCTCCGTGAGCCATACTGTTTATTATATTTTTTGAAAAGCATGACGAATACTAAATTTTGGTAAATTATTAAAATATCTATCGATTTTACTTATGACCTTGAGGTTTGGTTACTGTCTGCTGAGTTTACTTCATATCTCTTTTATTTGCAGCTTCGATTATGTTATTTTGTCTTGTGGTGTATGCTTCCTGATTTCGCCTGTCAGATATACTAGATTAATTGCATTATACTCTTTGCCAATATATCTATAAACTTTTATATTTATGCAAATGTTTTAGATAAAGGTACTGAAAAGGTCAGCATTACTACATCGTGTTGGTTCAAATAACGGGAAATGTCGTCCCTGTTTTATTTTATAACAAAGATAATTAAAATTTAGAATCGAATCACCTTAATCAGATTTGTAAGCGTTTTTGTTCATTCCAGTATAAGCTGCATGTGTTGTATAGATTGTGATTATATTGTTGGTAATGAAGCTGAAAACATATAATAATCCATGTAATAATTTGTAGAGATAAGATAACGCACGCAACTCAGAAAACCTGCTTTTGTAGAAATCTATTATTGCCTACATTGTTGTTCTAACCAATGATATAGAAAACAGAAACAATATCATTCAGGAAAATAACTTTTCTGCATGAATAAAGAAAATCATCGGATAATTCAATGCCGTATTCTTTCTTTTGATTATATTTTTCAACGACCAAAATAACGTATTTACAATTAAAACAATCGAAAAGAAGACAGAAAATTATGTTTGCTTATTATAATTATAGTGTTGTAATTACTACAGTACAATGTAGTACATTACTATTTTACTTTGTTTTCACGTAAAACATGTCATGCAGCTTGTAATACTATTCGAGATTTTTTCCCCTATTATACCATGCCTTCTTGTCAAATATCTGACAATACAGGGTATTGAATGGTGTGTCAATATAGAAATAAGGACATGTGGAATGATTACCAATGATACAACTATCCGTAATGAATAAAGGACAAAGACGTGAACAATCACAGGTCACCGTACAGCCTTCAACAATTAGCAAAACCCATACCGTATAATAAGCGTTGCGTTGTTTGTGTTGATTATGGAAAATACCTCGGCATGAGGAATTCAGTTGTTAAACACAATAGACATATATCGTTCAACAAAAGTAATAATACACATGTTTGAACTCGAGTTTATTAATTATAATTGAAAAAAACTGTAAAATTATCCAATGAACAATTATTTTTAAAGTACGTTTGATTGAGAAAATCTTACAAAGTCGAAAAGTAAACAAATACGTGTTATCGAACAAATGGATCACATTTCTTTTGTGGAAACTGATGACACAATCAGCACACTATTTCGAAGATGGGAATAAAGTATTGAAATATCAAAATTTTAATCAGAACATGTTTATTTTTCAAATTTTAGGTTCAAATATAAGTTTTTAAATGTTGGTTGAAAAAAAAGATTTTTCAGATCAATAAAGCTGCCAATAAAATATTTAGCTATATTGCTTTAAATCAATGTTTGCTTTTCATGAAGACAAAAATTTGTGTAACCATTAGAACAATCGGATAATTTAGCTTGATACTTCTTATTTATGGAAGACGCTTCCTTTGTATCGTTTACTTTTTTACTAAAATGTATAGAAATGGTAATAATTTCAAAATCAAAATATAAAATGAAGATTATTAATTAACTGTTCTTTAAAGAAAAACTCATGCATTCACATATACAGTATCTTATAGATCGTTCGCAAGACTAGTTAAGAAACATATATATATTTATCTTACCTCATATACACTTCTAGGACTGTCATTGGTTAAAAGCGACCGCGTGGAGAGTGTGTATATTTCATATGGGGTTAGTAGGCGTGGTTTATTTTAATACACGGTTAGTAGTGATTTTACGTCCCTTTATAAAAACAACACGACATTGAGGAAAAATTTGAAACGAAATGATGAACGATTGTAATAAATGCAGAAAACACATTAAAAGCTAACAAGTTGTTATTGTTGGCATTTGTTTTTGTATAGACCAATGGAAATAGGTTCTTTATATTGAAGACTTGAACACTTTGATAGACCACTAGTCTAAATGCCACGTTAAGATAGTCGGTAAGATAAATTCGTTACTCATTACGAAAGTATTTCATATAAGAAGTATGTTTCATTTGCCACCTGTAAGACATCAGAGTGGTATACACACCAAAGGCAACGCTTATTACAAAACAATACGGTTGCTATTTAAAAACCTTTAATCCATAGACTCATATAAAGCAGAGAAATAGTTGGCTATGAGCGAAATTTATTAAAACTGCCAACTTTTCCAGAGCGCAATTAACCTTATATGATGTGAAAGTCAATCAACAATAGCTCAAAGATGAATGTCTGAAACTTTCACTTCATGATTGGCCAGTGTTTATGGACATGTATATATATTTTAATAAACTGTAACGTTTGGTAACTTTGTTATTTCTACCCTCTTCAACCACAAGTTGAAATTTGATTATGTATCTGAATAGGTGCACATACCATGAACCGTTTGTGGTTTTCATCGCACTGTAAGAAGAGTAACAGAACCTATTTCAACTGTTAACGGGCATTTTTGCTTTAATTTGTCTGACTTCTGACTGTTTCGATATAATCATGTTTCTCAGTAATTATTTTGCTGTATACATTTTTGTTAACCTTTCTGCCTTTTTATTTACTGTTGTTGTCTGTCTCAAGTTTAATTATACATTGAAATAATTAACATCTTTTCCAAAAAAAGGAAAACGGTCAATGTCCAGTCAAGTTTGTGTCTAAAGAGATAACCAATCAGCACAATTTGACATCTACATATCAGATCTCCAAACTAATCAGACAAAATCAATATACCACAAATAGTTGATAATTTATTCATAACATTTGATTTCTTTTTATCCTTTTTATTTAGATATGTCAGGAAAGAATATTGGATGCGTTATAACTAACTATAAATAAATCTAATTGAATGATAAGTGGGAATTCATATTTAGGAAGGATGGTAATTGTTTTATTGCAATAACACACTCGTTAGCAATTTGACTGCACTAGACGCTGATTTCGACAATTAATCATTTCATTTATGTCTCTGCAGTGATGCTTGATGTCAAAATATGAGAAATAAGTACAAACATGCCCCCCCCCCCTCTCTCTCTCTCTCTCTCTCTCTCTCTCTCTCTCTCTCTCTCTCTCTCTCGTCTATTTATTTTAGTGACTATACAGCACAAACATTGACTCTAAATTGCTACAAGATGTATATAATTGACCTTGCATGTTTCTTTATTTCAGTGACCATAGTTTGTATACCAATGACAGTGACAGTGATGATCTACCCGGTGTGGATATACGGAGATTTCATGTGCCGTACTTTAGACTTTATGCAAGGTAAAACTTGAATTATTATTATTACAAAAAGGTAGTAAATCGATATTTAGTAGGTGTAAGGGAGATGAAAATAATCGGAATAGCGGGATCTTTCAACGGAAGGACACCAGGTGCCTATGCGTGCACCACGATTCCGAAGTCATATTCAGTAGTAAGTTTCAAAGACATTTAGGTGAACAAAATAACCGGAAGTAATGCTCGATTGGCAGAGAAAGAGGGATTTCTATAAAAGTAATAAAAATAATAAGTACATCCCGTCAACGATTACTCGAGTATTGCTCGGCAGTACTGAGTACCGAATACCAAAATGAAACTCAAATAATCGGTTTCCTGTTGGAATGTTGTCGCCCTTTTTTTTAAATAAAATTAATTTTTATTGAGAATGCTATTCGGAAAATTAAATAGTAATCTTTGATTAATCAAAATTAATAAAACGTTACGAATGTTTGCGCCTAATTGTCCTTTAAAATTCCGCCGAAAAGAGGTGGGATATGCATGAGAGCAGCTTTCCTAGGCTTACACTTTTGGCTAAACGCGTCTGAGCCATTCCACCACATCTGTACCGTCAGAGCAAATATTGTCGTCTGCAGGACTGTTAGTTACGTAACAAAGTTTAGAAGCCGACTATGCCCAGAAAAAATTGACAAGATTGTATTTCTAATTAAGAACAAATTCATTGCACCCTTTGGTGATCCTCGGTCAATGGTTAAACGCATTAGTATGTTGTAATAATCACACCTTTGTTAATATTTGCATGTGTTTTCTTTACAATTATCAAATACTGTACGTGATATGACTTTGTTATCATTTTTCGGTCGATATGTATTTGTGCCAAAAATGAAACCATTTGCGCCACAACTTATTTGCGTCAATGCTATTTCTGCGCCACTTCATTTTGAAACCCACACGTTTCATTTTCGCAAATAAAACAATCATACAATTGCGCCTATTTTATCAATTTATTTATTTTTACCTATATATATTTTCTTTTTCTGAGTCGTTCCGACTTATCGCAGCTTCTGAGTCAGCACTTCGGATTTTGATTTATTTCGTGGCCTGAAACTTTGTGAGAGTATCTAAAAACTCAAACATTGACGGATGTGAAGCATAAAATTGTTCGTTGCAATGAGAGTGGAATGCTTAAGGTCCGTTATTTGTTCTTCTAGAATTTGAAAATCGATAGGTTATTATAGTACGTGTTATATGTATCATATGGGTAAAAAAAATTTACAGGTAAATGTGGCGCAATTTGATTACATTTTTTGGCGTAATTAATACACCAGAAGAATAGAGAGTGGCGCAATTGATACCTTTCAAAACTGTAATTGGCGCAAATTGATTCTGGCCAATTTTTCAATGGGTGTTTATCAAACTTATAATGCGATTATTGTTTACATAATTAGAACATGAGCTATTAATTAAGGTATAGAATTCCTGGGACGTTATCTAGTCCGAGATAATAATTTTGTGGGTTTTACGTCCATTAGACAACGTCCCTCAATACGTAAAGTGGGTATAATTTTGTGTTTCCATTTTGTAAATGTAAAGAGTACTCGATTAGTAATTCTTCACCGAGTTGACATCCCTAATAATAATAATAATAATAATAATAATAATAATATATCTATCAAAAGAAAGTAACTCATTTGGATCAATTAATTTTTCAACAATATTCTACCAATACACATTGATAAACAATAAAGATATAAATAATAAAATAAACAACAGAACACAACAATTGCATACATAGTGGTTAAAGTTACAAATATAACACTTTGTTTAAAAGTAGAACTTCTATGATAGAGCCAATATCCCATTAGAGTGTCGAGAAACTGAAGCATTTCAACAATCAACCAACACATGACTGCGTTTTGTCAACGAACTTGTGTTCCCCCAAACAGATGTTCCTCTGGAAACTTTGTTATAAACAATGCTATGATATCTTTTCCTGTTGGAACAAATGTTTTATGTCTTTTTTTCGTTAGAAACATAAATGTAATATTTCTTCAACTGGAAATACTATTTCAGAATATTTGTTCCATTTGGAAGTAATTTTATAAGGGAAATTCTATTCCATGACAGTAGAACTTGTATAGGGATATTTTTGGGTAACATAGGGCGATTGTAGTTTACTGATCTTCAAATCTCGAAAATCGATTAAGATACAAATTAAGGTAACAAACAGAAACCGAGGGAATCGCATGAAATCCAAAAAGAGGTATTCGTTCAGACTTGTTGAAGTCGTTAATTTAAAATTAACATGGAAGATACAGTTTATTTCTTAATTTAAATTTAAAACGTATTATACGATGTCAAAAATACAATTCAGTGTTCAAGTAATTTTAAAGGACTACATAACATTCCTCAAGTTAGATGTGATACTAGTTTGAGCTGAATTATAGATCTAATATAAGTGGTATTTTAATCTGTCTGTTATCATTTAATAAATCGAGTGAACTGAAGAATCGCACAAATTATACTTTAACATGAATTAGAAATCAATGCCATACTAATGCATAAATAATTCCTTCAATCTGTTATTGTTTTACTCAACGAGTGTAATTGATCTGACAAACAATTATTTATTGCTACTGATGCTGAAATTAAATTCAAATCCAACAATTCACAAAGTGAACTAAAAAAAGTGCACTATGTATATAACATATTAAAACACTTGAAACTAGTCAGCCACATGTTACACTCATTACGATTACATCATTGAACTTTTTTGACAGTAATTGCTGAAATTACACGACTTTCTACAAAAAATAATAGTATAATCAATCTCCTTAGCAGCTAAAATCCTATTGATTGAAATTATTAATTTAAAAATAATGACAAAGCAGTATAAATTAAACCAATATAGTATAATACGTGTGAACATTACCATAATTTGGTCGTCAAAATGTCAGGAAATTTTATATTACTAATCGGAAATCGTATTTTTTTGGAAAAACATACTTTTTTATGCTAACGAAGTGCAACGAGAACCATATTTTCCTGATGTTTCTGGTCCTAATAAATTTGATGTTTACCTATTAACGCTTCCCTCCGTCTGTCAAACCAAGACATATAAAGATTCCTAGTTGTCATGCGTATCTACAACAGTTTCCCTTAAACATTATTTATAATTGTGCACAGTGAATG
Organism: Mytilus californianus; assembly: GCF_021869535.1. NCBI lineage: Eukaryota > Metazoa > Mollusca > Bivalvia > Mytilida > Mytilidae > Mytilus > Mytilus californianus. The sequence continues at coordinate 6,914,171 of NW_026262581.1, forward strand.
AAAACGGATTGAAGATGTTCACCTCCTTTTTTGAATATGTTTGCAATATTTGTTCGTAGCTTTCACAAGGTGAATTTAGTCACATTTGTCATTGAATGTTTAAGGGGGTACATAGTTTTTGTAATGTGTAACTCCAATAGTTTTATTCAATATTACTCAAAGTTTACCTATTGATTGCACACAGATTCAAGATAGGTGTGTTCTTTTGTGAACTGGTTACCAAAGCGATTACCTAAGTCATTGAACGTTATAGAACATATCTAGCTGTGTACATATCGTGTTCTGTGTGCAACTCCTACAATTTTCCTTCAATATTCTGAAAACTTTTCACAGTAACTGCACTCTTAAGAAGAATATGTACCCTCTATTTTTCTCAGACTTTCCATGCGGAACTTAGTCATTTTTATTATTGAAGGCTATAGATGGTACCTAATTTTTGTCATGTGGTACTACAACATATTTTCACCAACATTATTCAAGCTTTGAATTTGGGACCAAATGGTCTCTATTAGGCAAGCCATTATAGCAAACGAAATCCTTGAAATATTGTATCAACTTGGAAATAAATGCAGCGTTGCTGGATATAGAATTAGACGTTCACAAGCATAAGTTCCCAACCGACCCTTCGTATGTATTTCCAGGTGTCCAGATATAAAACTGTATCTGTGATATACTTGCTGTCATGTTCAATTGAATAATTGTGTTCAACATAGTCAGCGAACTCTAACTTATTCAATGACAGGGCATCGTTTTTATAGTTTAACATAAGGTTCAAGGATAATGTTAGGTTCTTTTTTATAATCCTCGAGCAGCTTCTGTATGCAATTTTTTACTTACAAAAACAATTCCACAAGTTTAAGAAAGGAGACACGGTTGCTTCCATAGGAGTGTCGACTATCTGTTGAAGAAACCGTCCATCAAATGAAACAAATGTGTTGCCAATGACATAAATTAAGCAAAAAGTCAAATAACAAAAATTCCAAACGCCAAGGAAAAATCAAATGGCAAAATCAAAGCTCAAACATCAAACGAATGGAAAACAACTTTCATACTCCTGATTTGGTGCAGGCATTTTCTTATGTAGAAAATGGTGGATTAAATCTAGTTTTATGAACTAAACACCCCTCACATGACAGTCGCATAGAATTCCATTATATTGAGAACAAAACAAACAGACAAAATAGGTAAAACTGTCAAAAGTTGGGGTACAGCAGTCAACATTGTGTTATAATCTTAATCACTATGAAAACAAATAACTATTTCAACTTGCTTTCAGATTGAGGGAACTCTTCACTTGAATTCAAGTGTTTCTTGTGAGATGTGCACCCATACTTGTTGATCTGTTTTTCTTTATGGTAAAACCGACAACTTTAATAGCTTCAAAGTTAAGCACACATAAATTTGTTACTTTGGTGATTTTCGATAATGATTATGTTATAACAGAAAATTTGGCCAGAAGTACATTTGGCCAGAATTATTGACTAATGTTCAGCCTCCTTGAGAAGGACATGAATAGCAGTAATTCATTTCATGCATGTATGTTTCTGTCAACCTCAGTTACTGTCCAAGGATTCCTCAACTGTATACATTCTATTTATATATAACTTGCGGATAAATCAGCTATTTATTATGCGTGCATATAGGACAAAATGGGAAAGATGCACATCAAGAGATGACACCAAAGGAACATTACTATTAAAGATATACCTAATATTAAATTACATCACCAGCCCAGAAGTTAACACTTTCCTTGTGACGTGACTTATTATTGATGCGATAAGTGTTGGTAAATTAAATGTCCACAAACTGTAAATCATTAAAACACTGAAACTATTCTACACCAAGACAGAGATGGTCTTTGTCTGATTAAGCACAGTTTTTTTTAAGTTAGAAATGAACACTTGATAAAAATCATGCGTCCAGAGCACTTTCCTGTATTCAAATTCATTAGAAACACTCAAACCTGGACATTTGAAACCCTTGGTCGATGCCACTGCCAGTGAAAGTATCGTCCATGATGGTACCACATGCACATAAGTCAGCACTTCTGTTGGGACATGGCATATCATTGATAACTTTTTCTGCCTCAGGCGTTTGCCAGATTTTATGCAATTTTTTTAAGTTTAGATTTTAATAGGTGTAACACCACTATTGTTTTTCCCCTAACAGTCTTTGTTAAATTTGCACTTTTCAAAAAATTGTGCAGAATTTATCTTTGTTAAAAATAAAGAAATACTTGGCATGAGTAAAGTTTTATCCTGTCCAGTACTACAGACAAATTTTCACCCCTTTTTTTCCTGTGTACAAGCTTTAGTAACCATGTAACCTCAAGTTTCCAAAATATTCTATAGAAACACCAAATAAAAAAAGAATGGTGCTTTGAAACACACAATATATATATTTTTATGACTCAGATTTTTTTTACTGCAATGAAATGTAGGATTAATTTCCTACAACTGTCAAATTCAAGGGAATATCTTTATTCAATCCTTTTTCGTATGCAATCGGATGTGACATAATATGATTTGGTGGTATTGCACCTAAATGGTCTTCAACTTCTTAATTGATTTGGTTTTACAACTGTTTTGATTCGAGTGCCACTTATGAGTCTTGTGTAGACGAAATGCGCGTCTGTCCTACTAAATTAAAGCCTGGTATCTTTGATTATTATTCTTATTAAGAGGTGTATAACATTCATTGATATATTAAAGAAAATGTTGATAGTTCAGAAAGAACTAATCACATTAGTATCTACATATCTTTTGTGGGTTGTTTCGTTTCATCTTAAAGAAAGTAAGTCATAAATTGTGTGCTAAAAGAACAAATCTGAGATAAGAGGGTCAGTCAGTTCACAATTTCTACAAATTATTTCAAAATATTTTTTGCAAATTCGGAAGTAAAGTTGTTGATAGTATTTTTAACACTATTCACGTTATTTCTTTCCAAGTGAAATCAAAACATGGGTTTCCACACACGTAAAATTTTACTTTTGAATGTTAAGTTATACTTCATTAGTAAGTTTCATGGAACCAACTAGTATATTTTAATTCAGTGAAAATAGTTCTGTAAGTGTTGATGAAATGTATCATCTAAACACTATTTTAATATTACCGTTTTTAATTTTCCTTGGAGTTCGGTATTTTTGTTATTTTACTTTCACTACAAACCATTGAAAGTGTGAAATGGCCTATATTTGTACTCGACTGTACTGATTTTTACTCGACCAGTCTGAATTGGTCTGAAATTTACTTGATTATACTCGACTGTAGTCTGAACCATACTTAACAGTCTGAACTTGTACTCGACCACACTCGACCAGTACTTAACCATTTTATTTGCGTCTGAGCCTTGCTCGACCTAGTCTGAACAATGCTCGACCTAGTCTGAACCATACTCGACCTAGTCTGAACCATACTCGACCTAGTCTGAACCATACTTGACCAAGTCTTAACCAACCTAGACATATTTTTTGTATCTATCTATTGTATTTCATCACTTTAGGAACTGTTTTTAACAGCTATTTCCCCTGGCTAGAAATTTGAACAACAATTTGAAATTTAAAATGTATTCAATATGGCATTGAAACCAAAATTTTACAATAAACATAATATAAATTCAACACTTACATATATATATATCACCTTTAAAATAAAAATAAAACAAGCTGATCCAATAATCTCAAAACTGAATTGTGACTAATATTTACAATGTTATTCAAAATGTTTTGAATGTTTCAGATATATTTTATGGTTACTGGACAATTTTCACCATTTACTTAAGCCTTGTATAGATTTATGGTGCCAGTTGAGTTTAGTTAATAATGCAGTGAACATTTTTTTTATTAAAATATATTTAGAATAGTATATAAAGCAACTTAATAAATTTAAAAGATCACACCTTTGTTTTGTAAAACCAAGAATTTGATATAATCATGATAATAGAACTTCCATAGCAATCCTTGATAACCCTTTAACATGTTTAAAAAAGGAAATGTGTTCCAAAGTTGCAGAAAAAAATTATTTCAATTAAATTAAAATAACTTTGTCAAAATTAAAGACATGGCATACAAGAAGAACTTTAATAAGGTTTTATTACCTCAGTACATGTGTGTTTTACAGGTAAAAAGAAAGCCCTATTTTTCTTAAACTCGTGTATTACTTATCTAGTGAATTTAAAAGGCCTTGCGATTTAAGTTTTACAGGATGTTGCAATTTTTACTGAATGTTAATTAGAAATTAATTCTCTCTGATCAGGTGTGAACTTTTTAATGAGTTTGCCCCAAGAAGGAGGTTTTACTTTATACTTTACCACTATTCAGATTTTTTTTTTTATTTATTTCTTTAACTTTTTTATCCTTTTTTGATATATATTATATATAATATATCCCAAATTATAATAAGAATAGATATATTTCTAATATAAGGTTAAACAATCTTAGTGATTTTTTGGCTGTTGTTAACTCATTAAAAAGATAATTATATAACTATTGTATGTAACCATAAAACCTATGTAGTTTTTCTTAAGGAATTTAGGAAAATTAAGTTTAAAAAAAAAACACATGCCAATCAAGAAGCACCTTATTAAGGTTTTATTACCCTCAGTACAGGTGTGGTTTTTAGGTAAAAGATTTTTTTTTTTAACAAAACTCTAAAACTTAAAATTAATATAATTAAATTATTATATAAATTAATTTGATTTAACTATCTCTATTTGATAAATCTGAGAATCATGTAAGGATGTAAAAAAATGTTTTTATATATATCTTTATTTTATTGTGGCTGTTATCATGTCAGAAAAAAAGAAATTAATTTTAACAGCTAAAATTAAGAAAAAGTAGAGGTTATTTGGTCAAGTATGGTTCAGACTGGTCGAGTATTGTTCAGACCTTTGGTCGAGTATGATTTAGACTGAAAAAATAGGTCGAGTACAGGTCGAGAATGGGTTAAAACTGTTTCAGACTGGTCGAGTAATAGTTCAGACTATTTTCAATGACAAAGATAAGGGTCAAGTACAAATCAGTACGGTCGAGTATGGTTAAGACTGGGGTCGAGTAATGTCGAGTAAAATTCAGACCAATTCAGACTGGTCGAGTAAAATTCAGTACAGTCGAGTACAGATATAGGCCATTTCAGACTTTTACTGGTTTGTAGTGTTTATACTTGTGTATTTTGTTAGAGTTTTAATTTATAATGGATATTTTTTTTGTTTTATTCCGCCACAGTTTCACAAAATTAATATAAAGATATTTGGCCTTTTTATCTAATTTCATTTCCTCGTGAATTTGGAAGTGTACCCGAATACAAACAATATTCAAAAGTATATCACTAATTTCGTAAATGACACAAAAATAATTTCTACCCAAAAACTACGTTTGTGGAAAAATGAACTTATAATTTACGAAAAATTCTGAAAATATAAAAACAAATACAATCTGATTAAAAACTAACACCTGTTTGTAGTGGCACAACATTTCATCAGGCTTTCAACAATTATTGCAACATTTCACAAAATATTTATCTCATTTAACTTTAAACCTAGTGAAAAACTTAAGTCCGAGCAAAAATACTTTTTTTTTCATTTGAACGTACTGTTATTTTACGGAAAAGTATTGAAGTTTAAAATTATGTGATTTTATCTAAAACATGCTAAAATCATTAACTTATTCTCCTTTCATATATCATCACATTAATTAAGGGCATATGATAGCGTAGCATGCGGGATGATAATGTGGCAAATCTAAGGCATTGTTTTCTCGACTTGCAAATAATAGTATTGCAAACTGATCGAAAAAAATACAAAAACGTCATCAAATCGGTTCAGCAATTGTAAAAAAATGCAGTTTATGGAATTCCGTAAGTTCTACCGCGGGAAATATCACTTTTATCCTCAATGAATTCCAACAAAAGTCACTGATTCGTAAATTCTGTGATTAACGGCGGGAATGCCTGCACGACGATGTTGCATTAAGAATATATTTGACGCTTTTAAGTACATAAACGCTTTTTTTCCTTTTGCAATTAAGTGTGCACTGCATCAGAAATGTTATCTCAAAATTAGAAGAAAGAAAAAAATCAACGATAGTTTTTCTTCTGAAAGTATTTGTTGTAGCACAAAATTGCCTTCACAGTAGTTATAGCTCTTTTAACTGAAATGCTAATGACAGTTAAAAAGCCCGAGCGAAAATAATTTGTTTTCGTATGAACGTTCTGTTTTTCTACGGAAAAGTATTGGAACATAAAATTGTGTGAATTTACATGAAACATGCAAAAATCAAACATTAATATCTCAAAAAGTAAATCATGAAGGTATAGTTTTCTTTGTATATTTCGAGATTGTATACCAAATTGAATTTTTGTCAATATTTCAAGGAAATCTCAACGTCATATCTCTCTTCTGTATCGTTTGCCCTTGTCAGTAAATAATGGTTATAAATTAGTTTTGCAGTCCTCTATAAATTCATTGTTTGTTTCTTGCAAACATAAGTTTCTAGTGAATGATATAAGTATTGACCAAAGCTTTTGTACGCGAAGACCCAGTCGTTGACTTTTAAATGATCTTTCATCGAATAATTACGAACTTGATGATTCCTATGAGCATGAATAAAAAGACTGGTGAAAGTCAATACTGTACAATTATCCCATCAATAAAGGTACTAAAAGCATTAAGATGTTTGGTTTCTTTGTTTTATCACGACCTATCGGATAACAATGTTAAGTTCCTCGAGGTAATTATTGAACGAGCTCGTCTACAAGAAAGTACATCATAGATTATTATGTTTAATTATGTTTTATGACTGAAATCTTCAGTAAAGTAGTATAATCTTTTTCCTTCAAAAACGTGATTTATTTTTTATAGTTCGAGGCCATCATACACCATAAACATACATTGTCTTACCAGACAAGAGACATCATTGTTTGTACAATGTCAAATATAAAAAAAAATTCAAACGGAATTACCAGAGTGAAAAAAATATTTGATGTAGTTTGTTCAAGGGCAATTTATACCCCATTTAACCATTGGGGAAAAATTTCAGTACAGTTTTTTTTCTTTAAGGTGGTACCTAACACTACAGGGAGATAACTCTGTAAAAATCAGCTAAACGTTTTAATTACGTTGTTTTGTTAAGGAAATATTAAGCTTCTCAATGATCAAAATTGGTGTTTATCAAACTGCTATATAACCAATGAAATTTTTCTGATAAAGTGGTTGGTTCAAATTTTTTGAAATTTTTATATTTTTGTCAAAGGGTCAAAGTAAACATTTTGTCAAAATTTTATGAAAATTAAACGAGCAAAATTAATATTAGTCAAGGTGTTGGGTACCACCTTAAGCTTTTTACTGATATTTTAGTTTTTACATAATTGTTTCTAACCATTAAGAGCAAAAATAGTAAATTCGAAAATGCCTTTAAAATGATTAAAGAATTTCCTGACAATTGTATATTATCATGCAAAACGAAAACAACACTATATACATTTGGTGCGTACGAAGCGACTTTCTGATGTTATCATAGGCCTAAATCAGGAAAGCTCAAAGCTTTAATTTAAAGAAAGAATGTATAAATAGTCTTGAATACTTAAGGAGCTTTATGATCTAAAAAGCCGTTATAATTATAATAGTTATAATATTAAATGTTCAATAAAAGCAAAATATCTCCCTACTTAGGACCCAGACATAAAATTTTATCTAAAAATCTATGTTTTAAATAAAACTGATCACTACAAGTATTTTTCTTTGTATAATACATTATATTTATCTCATTTAAAGTATATTTAATCTTTAAGAGGTTTATTAGTTTATAAAAGTTATCATATGAATTAAATCAATGCATCAGGTACCTAGGTCACCTGTTTCCATTTGACGCACATACACGAAACAATGACCTCGTACAATCCCGTATCTCTTCAATATCATACAGAAATATTACCAATTCAATTGAAATATTTTACTGCAAAATTTCAATCTATCAACAAAAATAGATATATCACACATTGTATTTACTTCTACTTCTTTTGATATTGCTTCAAATAAAACTAGCTTAACATTTATGCTTGCTATACAGTTTTTTTTTTCACCCTAAAATTTTATATAAGTATTGCCATATTACACACAGAAAGAAGACATATATAGAGAGAAATGCATTGTTTTGCTTTTTTCACACAAAATATAATTCACAATGGCATCTTCCTGTATATGTACATGCTTCATTAATGTTAAGTGTTGAAATTTTGAAGGATACGTTATATTCACTTTCTTTTTCATTATTTGATTCGTTTTCATTCAGAACTGATATCTGGCATTTCACTATAGACATAAAGGTGTCTTAAAGAATTCAGGTAATACAAATAGAAATTTGGTGTCTTGCTTATGTTATGAGCGAAAAGTAATAATCAAACTATTGTGCACATCTCAGCTATAGGTGTCCTCTTTGCAGTCCATGTAAAAGTGATGTAGATTTCCATAAACTACAGAGACAACTCCTAGGAATTATAATATCAAACACATGTTGTTTCATCGGAAATATTAGGTGAAGGTAAAACAATACGAGAACACGGGAGGCAAATATAAAAAAAAACCATTTTTTTCACACCACGAAATATGACAAAAGTTTTGTGAGCCTCATTTTGCTTCCTGCTCCTAAAACTCGTATAAATAATGTTAAACTTTCTGACGAAAAACTGTATAAAGAATATATTGAAAAAGTCTTTATGGTCTTCACTTAATTCAGTAATTAAAAATTCAACTTATCTTAACAAGACTCTGCAATTATATCAGTGGTGATCAGGGATAATCTTTGCTCATTTTAACACTCTGGATTTTTAAACAAAAACTCATTCAAGATACCAGGCTTATAATTGTGTACGCCAGATGCGCATTTCGTGTACATAGAACTCATCAGTGATGTTCGAGTAGAAAAAAAAATTAAAAGGCCAAATAAAGTACGAATATGACTGAATTCCAAGTCTTTCTAGAAAAGCTTCATGTTTGTTTATATTACGATAAAACTAAGAAGGATGTTTCATTTTTTTTTCTTTTTCAGGGGTATCGGTAGAAGGAAGTGTTTTAACCATTGTTTGTATGGGTACAGAACGATATTTTGCAATTCGACACCCCATGAAAGTACGCAGAATATGTAATGAATTCAACGTTAAAGTTGCTATAGCAGTAACATGGATATTAGCAATAATCACAATGTGTCCTTTGGTCATTTATAAGCGATTAGTCGTAGATCAACACGTATTTGTTTTTAATAATACAGATTATTTGTTCAATGGAACTCAGGAAATGACATCATTTCATAGTGAAACCTGCCAGGAAACATGGCCATCTCATTCGGATAAAACTGCTTATGATGTATTTTTGTTGTTTATAGTTTATATAATTCCTGGATTTATTGTTGTTGCTCTATATTCTTTGATTGGCTGCAGCCTTTGCAGACAAAATCACGCACTGAATCGTGCTAATTCTGTTATAAGTAACGATGTTAAAGTAATGGCAAGTAGAAGAAAACTTGCCAGAATGATGATAATAATTTCTATACTGTTTGCATTGTGTTGGCTACCATATTTTATTATCATTATAGGGACTGATTTCTATGAGGAGTTTCGACATACTCTTGCCAAGTTATACCCATTTGCCTTGCTATTAGCACATTCTCATAGTGCACAAAATCCTATATTATACTGTTTTATGCACAGAGGATTTTTAGAGTTTCTGACAAAGCTAGCCCGATGTCAATTTTCGAGTATAACTAATAGGCGACAGGTAGGTAATTTTGATAATATTTTTAATTATATATTATCAGATTATTACATGGCATTTTTCATATCAATGTATCATCAGCCCAAGGTTATAATATATTTTCCTGTTGCCTAATATTTGTTTTGTACCCTACTTTGTTATGTTTTTTCACTAAAAACGTACCATTGAGGTGTATTTTTCGGAATTTGCCGAGTAACGGCGGAATGCCATGCGATAATAGCCGGAAGCAGTTGATAATTTTTTCATATCACCCCGCTAAGCACCGTTACGGAAAATATGGAATTCACGTAAATTTAATGCTATTATCATACTGTAAAAACTATAAGTTATTTACTCTAAGTATATGATAATAATTTTTACTGTGTCTAAATGCCGATACTAAAAATTTATCATTTATTTAAACATTGTTTGAATAAATCAAATTATATTGGAGTTTTGTTAATACAAGACGAAGATACTTAAAGGGAAACAAAAATCAATAGGTCGAAGAAGAGTTGTTTTTATATACAACACCAATGCCTTATTAAAACAGGCGAATCGACAACTACCACTTTATATGAAAAAAACATAATACAGAAAATCTATGATTGAGGAACACGAACCCCAGTAAAAATCGGATGTAAACTTTTGTTCAAAAGCAATGTAGTGATGATATACTTCTTCTTGCCTGAATATATACATCAATTGTTTTTTTCTTTCATTTGCAGATGAAAAATTCATTCAATTCTTCTGACAGAACACAATCACTTAGAATTTCAAAAATGAATGATGGCACGAATGATGAAAGGAAGAGATTAGTCGTAACATTGTCGGATCCTGGAAAAGCTGTTTAAGCCACGATTATTAAACAGCGTTGAAGCAGTGGTCATACATGTATATTACATGAAAAAAGCATTAATAAATAAAACATACTTCACTTAACTATGCCAATTGTACAACTAGTTTACTTGTGTCCATTTCCTGAAATAAATTATTATGTAAATAATCTATCTTTGCAGAGAACCCAAATGAGGTGCATTATGCTTTAAAAAAACGATTGAGTTTCAGCATAAAGATGTTCAGACAAGTTTTAATGTCTAATGATCTAACATGTGGCATAAGTAAAGCCATAACATGAACGGTACACTTTTTTCAGCACCAGATGTGCATTTCGACATTTAATGTCTCTTCAGTGATGCTCGATTCAAAACATTTAAAAATCCAAACCTTAATATACACATTGAAGAGCTGATAGATAAAACAAGAAAGGACCAACATTATAGCAAAATCCAACTTTATGTTACATTGTAGCAACGGAGGTTTATGATTTGGCTCCTAAAGTATAAAGAAAGTCTTAATTACTCCTTTTTAACTCGACTAAATATTGTTGTAGTTTATTTCCATCAATGGGAATTTAATCAAAATATATTAATATATTAATTATTACTTTAATGTCATATTTTTCTAAAGCTGTGATTTCTCCATTCATGTCTCGTGTTTGTATTATAAAACACGTAGTGCATGGGTATATTAAAAGCATATGCTAAAAAAGTCGCAATAACCTGATAAATTGAAATAAAATATTATAAAATCCAGTTTTAATTGCTAGCATTTGAATGAAGGTTGATTATGAGTTTAAGCCAAGGCCAATCAAAAACGAGCTTTCATTTAACTTTGGTTACTAAGTAGATGCGTTCAAAATCAATTAAAAAATTAAGTCAGACGATTTGATAGTCTGATGTTGTATTAAAACAAGTTTAGTTTTACAGATCAACCAACACGTGATTTTATCTATCATGAAAGTATGGACTTTCATGTGTTGATAAAACAATGTAATGACCTCATCAAATGGCTATAATTGTATAAAATATAATGATATAATGTATGTATACGTGTCTGTGTGTATATTTTACCAAATACAAGAACAGAGTTCGAAATGTCCCCCACAATGCACATATTTTATCAGTCCAAGTGCAATAACTAAAATAGAATAAACTGTTGTTCTGTTAATATTTTTATAAATTTCTATGAGAAATGGGTTGAGGTCGCTTGCAATGCAATTTTCTATATGATAAATTTTTTCGAGGAGTATAACTCTTTGAAAAATACTTGATTGGCACTGATTTTCGAGCTTATCCCATCCATTGCTGATATAAATTTCGGAAAATTGTAGCAAAAATTGTACACGTGAGAGCGCTAATAAAAGCGGACGGACGCCCTGTATTTCCATGTCCCCCGCAAAGCATCGCACGAGGGACAACAACAATGAGAGACCCATCGTGAATTTGAAATTCCAAACAGATGTTACAAGCAAATAACTGAAATATCAAATATGAAAATCGCTGTAGCAATAGCAGTGTGTATGTGTTATTATCATATTTTCAATACTTCAAACTGTTCAAAATATTCGAAAATGAAATCAAGTTGAAAACTCTTTTGAATCAAATAACATTTTAATGGTTTTGATCTCCTTAATATTACTCAATTCAAAACTTAAGATCCTCGTCAAGGGTTTCTTCATGTTAGGCTACAACGTTTATAGCATAATAATTTGGAAATGTTTGATATTTTGCCGATGTATTTAAGAATCATATTTTCCTATATTTCTTTCATTAGGTTATCTGTAATGATAATTTTAAGTTAAAATTCAAGACGAGACCGTACCGAAAAAGATCGTTTTGAACAATAACGTGGCTAAAAAACAATTAATTTATAAAAAGTAACATAAAAAATAATGAAATACAGTACACTAAAACGAAATGCTCTAAAAAAAATGCTTCTGCTGTTAGACATGTAAAAAGAAATAAAAACATTAAATTGAAATGTTAATAGCGTTTCATATCATCCGTTAATGATTGGACACATTGCCTTTTGAGCGATTATGTTTTTCGATAAGAATCTCACCCAGAAGGCATTGAACGCATGATGTTGCATCGACGTCTCAAAATTGCATCAATTCTTTGATGGTTTTTTTTCTAAGATGCGTAGAGCATTTTATTAGAAATAAACAGATTTCATAGGGAGCGTTAATGCACATTATTGTTATTAAACTATCGGCGAGGAATAGACATATTGTTACAGTCATTCCGCTTTAATTTGACAAAGGCGTAGGTATAACAAGGCTCATGGCAAACATTTAGTGGATATTTAAATATAACCTGAAAAGTTTGAAATTATATATTTCACTAAAGGCCTAACATTAGGCATGATATTACAAATATAAACATATTAAACCATTAATGCATGAACAAACATAGATACAAATGTTTGCAAAGTGTATGCAATTGCAAGGAAATAATTAGAATCATGTGCAAAACAGTGTAGGCGAGACCATTGATTGGCGCGCTAAAATATCCCATTGACTGGGTCAGATTAGGTGAACGTTCGTCTGTAACGCCCACAACTCACGACGTATTTATTATAAACATTTAAACTGTGGGGTTGCCAAAGGGTTTCAGTATATATACGAACTACAGTGCACAGTATATTATATACATATTTTATTTGCGATCATAAAATGTACGAAGTCGTCCATTACTATGTAAATTGGGTCGATTAAAAAAAAAGCTGAAAATGTTTCTGTTGCCAAGGGTTTTTCACAAGTATAGTAGTTAGCAGAAAAGTTCACCAAACTATACATTTTACCTATTCAAAAACGTAAATGCAAATTCCACAAGGCTTGATCCAAATAGCCTTTTTATTGTCTAATAACTTGCAAGTACGAAAAAGACAGGACAGAAGTATATTTTGTCTATATGTTTTGTGTACGCACACTTTTTAAAGTTGATCATGCATTCGTTCTAAAATAAAATTTTGACCAGATAAAAGTTAAAAGATGACATAATTGGACATGCAACCGCAATTGTTAAATCGCTTTGACGTCTGAAAAAAAAGATAATAATCAACACATGCATTGTAACTTTTAAAGCCAGTTAAATCCTTTTTTTTTTTTGTTGAAAGAACGTGCGATGTCATAAAAATTGATTATCAAAACATAACGAAAACACAAGTAAAGAACGTTTACACTGAAATGCAGTCAAGTTTAGCGATTGATAATTCATTGATAACATTCTGGCGTATCACAAACAAACAACTTGTAACGTCTCACTTCATTGGCCGAAAGATTTAAATACAACAACAATTGTTGTGTGCACGTGAATTGACACAGGTGACCGACAATGGAATGTACTACGTTACTACGAACGTAAAAAACAATGATTTTTGGTCGAAATAATTAAATAAGTATTTTGTGAATTTCAAATAGTGGGGTCGAAATATTATACTAATAATTTGTGTTAAGTAATATTCTTTATGCATGCAGCACTTGTACCGCACTATGAAAAATATAAGGATAAAATAAAATACATGTGCCGCTTTTATACGGATGAATGTATGAACCACTTTAATTTCTTTCATATTGACGCTAGGTTATTATCCTGACAATGTCGTAGTTACTTATAATACGGATCTCATAATACTGATCCATTTCAAATTTATGATGGGTTGCACATTCCTCTTTTATTGTTTTCATGCTATAAAACGAAAATAAAGAAGCTAAGCGTTTGGTCATTCAGAAATGACGTGTCATAAACGAGCAAATTGTCCCCGAAAGATCGTACCATGTGTGCACGTGAATATAGATGTACTATGCAATGTACTATCATGGTCACCACGAAATTCAAATGAATTCAGTGAAGGCATGTTGGTGTAAAAAGGTTTGAAATGTTTCATCGGCGAAGATTTTATTTTTTCATTTGTGGAACTAAAAAATAAATAAATACTTGTGAGAAATGTCGTAGTTTATAAGGAACTATATAAATGTACTGTTTTCGATTTTGATTGGTTGAAAATTTATCCTTTAATTTCATACCGTAAGAATAGAGCTTTGCATAACATTGTTGAACAATCCGCCAAAGTAACGTGTGGCATGCGTGCGTATTAAAATGAAATACAAAATCATACATGTATGATAAACTTATAAACGAAATATTAAGAAATTATAAGGATGACTACTGTAAAAGTATGTACAAAAATGGAGTCACCTTTTATCAATACATTTAGTGAATAACCACACTGTTTAAAACTGATTGTTTTCTTTGCAACTATTTAAATATTTACAATATATAATTTTCAACCTAGGATAGCAAAACAGTTAATTATAAATTAAGAAAGTATATCGCTGGAGTTTATAAAGTACATTTCCTTCCACTGTGCCATGGTTTGCCATCTCCATTTTTTCTCTAAACAAAGCATGGCTGGTTACATGTTCAGAATTTACTTAGAATTTCGGGATTTTTTTTTCAAAATCAAGTAAACTAAATCAGAAAAAAAATCACACTATCCTAAAACTTATGAAAGAATATGAATAATGAACATGACAGTTTATAACACAAACCCATTTACTATAAAAATCGAGCAATATCTTTAGTATGTAATTTGGTTATTTTTGTAGTTAAGTACGGTTTCATTTCAAGTACAACGTTAATTCATCAAGTCCATTGAATAAAAGATAAGGCAGGGTGAGCAACTTAATTGACAAAAAAAGGCAGGATGACGATTTATGTAAAAAATCAGGATAAACGAATAAATATAGTCAGGACCTAACAGACTGAAAAATAGAAAGACAGGACAGAGATAACAACTAAAAAAAATGCAGGACAAAATGTTTCATCCAAGTCCTTCACCCCCAATCAAAATAAAATGGTAGCTCCCTTAATCCAGGACCAATTGAGAGGATACAGTTGAATTAAATATTTCGACGTGACTGTTAAGATTAAAGTTTAAAATTTTACATGCACATGTATAAAAGCTAGAATTGCCATGCGATAATCAAGAACACAATCATGTTCGGGAATACGACGATGGAAGTTTTTAACGATCTTGACCGGCTACGTGAATACTGATCAGTCCATTCAGCTTTATAGTACGCGTGTTCTATTTTCGTAGGTGTGAGGTCGAAGGTTTGAATTGACCAATGAAAACGATCGTTCCTTAACGAGTTAATCTAATAAAGTATGTTTGACTGATTATGTTGCACGACCTTTCGCTAAGCTTGACCGCAGTTCAGTGTAAGTATTCAATATAAATCAAAACACAAAGGTTATTCCTGATTAGTTTTTCGAATTATTTTATTTAGGCGTTGAGACCCTTTGGTGACCTCACAGTTTAAATGTCTATAATAAATACGTCGTGAGTTTTGGGCGTTACAGACGAACGTTCACCTAATCTGACCCAGTCAATGGGATATTTTTGCGCGCCAATCAATGGTCTCGGCTACACTGTTATGCACATGATTCTAATGTCTCTTCAGAGATGGTCTAGACCAAAATATTTGAAAATCAAAGTCTAATACAAACGTTAAAGAGCTGATAAAACCGGGAAGGACATGAAGGAAATCCAATTTTCGAACAAAGAATCGTAGCCTTAGACGAGGGAGATGATGCGTGAGGCCAAATATCTTGAAAATCCAAAACCTAATACAAACTTTGCAGAGCTGATAAAACCATAAAGGACATAAAGTACCAGATGCGCTTTCGACTACTAATACTGATCGCGAAAAATGGATGCCCTTGATGACAGCAGATTTAAGATTGGTTGATTGATTGTTGGCTTCTTAAAGTCCAGTGGCAAATATTTCATGCATGTTCATGACGAATTAACAATAAATACAATAGGTAGATACTGTAATAGGGGCCGTCCGGGATGAAGGTAAACAAAATTTGGACTGCCACTGGAAAATGAGGATATGTTAGGAAGGGACAATTTTTTCCTTGCAACAGGTCACCTACAGACCCAACAAAGAGTTGTTGCAAGGGTTCTTAACATGCAGAGTGCTTGACACTCTCTCTACATGAAGCATCGGTTTTAACGTCCTAAATTCAGACCGCGAGTGGCTGCGTATTTATACATACCGCACGGACGCCCCACTTTGGCAAGGGTTTTACTGCCTTGATGAGGAAGACAAAAGAGTGACCATAATTCTATTCCGCAGTCCTGCAGTTACCACGATCAGTTTAACACCAGTTAACTTTTTTATTATTACGTAAGTAGCCAATTCTTTCGGATCGGCCACATACTATAAAAAAAACTTCAATAGGCATCAAATAGTTACTACATTTAAATTTAAGTAAATTGTATATTAAATTAAAGAGAGGCGAAAGATACCAAAAGGATATTGAAACTCATAATTCGAAAACAAACTGACAATACCATGACTAAAAACGAAAAACGACGAAAATACAAACAACATAAAAACAAAACACAACATAGAAAACTAAAGACTGATCAACACGAACCCCACAAAAAACTGGGGTGATCGTAGATGCTCTGGGAGGTTAGCAGATTCTGCTCCACGTGTGGCATCCGTCGCATTGCAAAATAAGTATAACCCCGATGATAAGTCTAATTCGGTAGGTCACATTCGAGGAAAAGAGGACGGGATTGTGTTAACTACTATTGGAACATATCCGTCGTCATCTGTGAAACAGATATTCCATAACGAACAACCAACTCGTGATGGCGTCCGTAAAATGTTCAAAAGGGATGATTTCAACCTTACAACATGGAACTCCTGATCCAATAGTTTCCTTGTAAGCAGCAACCCTCTATCAAGGAAACCATGATAGGAATTACAAGCTCTGGAATATCGTATCAGTTAATTTCTATATTTTCAATGCGTGGGCCTTAAAATCCAAGATACTACTTTTGAAAGTGGAAAAACGCAAGGGTAACAATGATGATGTTACTTAAGAAGCTGCCCGTGAGGTAGTATCATTATCATTAAGCAAACATCAATTGACTAGTTTTAACACCTAAAATAACTGATTTAATGCCATTTTAATACCATTTAGTCGCATTGTGGTTAATGTGTTTTCAGCTACCTGGTTGAGCCAAACAATGGCAGATAGATAATTTTCTTCTGTCTAGTTTGAAAATATCAACACATTTCTCTTGTTACTAATGCTAAATTTTGTGCCATCATTCAAAATTTAATTTCTACGATTAGATTCCGTTATTGAACCTTCATAATAAACAAAACTGGTAAAAACTTGACAGTAAACCTTTAGCATCATGGTAGCAGTAATCACGTGACAGTAATCTCTCCTTGAACTGTATCGACTAATGTCATTATATGAAGAAAAAACTTCTGCCAAATAAACAAAAAAATATATTTGGTATTGTCATCATAGACAGAAATCAAACAGTACAAAAACCAAATAGTATCAAGAATATTCCACATACATAGCACTATCTTCAACACTAGTCAAGTGACTATAAAGTATGACCAGCTTTATCGCTCTGGATGAAGAGAAGTTGTAATTATAGGTTTCATTACGAGTGAGAATTGGATATCGCTTGATATCAACTCGAATTATTTAATTTTAATGTAATAACAAACGAGCCTCGGCAAGTTTATTATTACTATTCAAATTAAATAACGACAGTTTATATCAAGCGATATCCAATTCTCAAGAGTTGTTAAATCTATTTCTCTTATGGTCAAATATTCTCATTGTGTTAAATTAAAAATTCCGCGAATCGTTGGTCTAGTCTTTTGTGCATACCTGTATGACGTCATATGTGCTGTTCCGGAGTCAAACTTTTTACATGCGACATATTAAAACCTTTTTACGCTTCAGAATGTAATAGAATTTGACAATAAAAAGATTTTCAGGTGAAAAGTGTGAGTGTTTTGTATATCATCGAAGAAATCACATATGTCCGTTGCCATGGACGAAATGTACATCGTCTTAACCTTTGAAAGTCATCAATGACGAATAACCAATGGAAATGTCGTAATATCGTCTCATGATGCTGGATAAATCAATCAAATTAACGCAGTTTTCGTATCACTTATTCGTGTCACACTCCTTGGAGTGGAATGTGATACGAGAAATATCTTCATGCAAGAAATAGATAACAGGACACAACCATAAGAGAAATACATATTGTCAAAATCTGCCATCAAGCAAATTATTTAACCCTTTAAGCGCCGAGACGTTGTTTTTTCACATTGTTACGTTGCCATACATATTTGAATGACGTTACTATAAACGATACGTAACGAAACGTTAACACATTACCTACAAGCACATGCACGTTATCCTCGTTAATTGATTAATTGGACATCTCGTACATTCGGGGAAATCCAACATCCTCAGGACTAATCTTTTAATTTGAGTACACGTGGCAGACCT
Source organism: Mytilus californianus (assembly GCF_021869535.1). NCBI lineage: Eukaryota > Metazoa > Mollusca > Bivalvia > Mytilida > Mytilidae > Mytilus > Mytilus californianus. The sequence continues at coordinate 6,933,109 of NW_026262581.1, forward strand.
TGCGAATATTCAGTGATTTTTTTTTTATTTTTGGGTTGGAAATCGAAGTTATTTTATTACATTTCTATTTTTTTTTTCTAGAATACTATAAAAAAAAACACGACAATATGGAAATAGATAAAGGTTTTCATAATATCATTATGATAAATATTACAAACAGTAAAGATATATTTGTACTTCGGTCAGGTTTAGGAATTTGTGTCAGATGTTCATACTCCTTGGTTTTTTTTCCTACGATACAGGGTAAATAAAGGCAACATTAGTATACCGCTGTTCAAAAGTCATAAATCGATTGAGAGAAAAAAATCCGGTTTACAAACTAAAACCGAGGGAAACACATCAACTATAAGAGGAAGACAACGAAATAACAGAACACAGAAGTGAAACAAAAAACAAACAACAATGCAACATTCATAGAAACGAAATATTTTGCCCCATAACACCCATTTTTCTTTTCATATAAGACTTAAATAGCTCATAAAAGGTCATTTAACAAAATTTAAGCAGATTCTAGATTTCTTTTCTTTTGATTTGAGACCCAAATAATAACAATACAAATGTAAGGTTAAAGTCCGAGTCAGCCTTTTCCTGCCATTTTTTGAAAATTAAATATCTCGAAAAGGAGCTCCATAACCTATCAATATTGTTAGCTTATTTTATTCCTTAACTAATGCTCTTCTGACTTATAGTATCAATTTTAAATTCTAGATTTTTTTAATTTCGCCTTAGTACATCCTTAAAGTGTAATGATATCAAGATATAACCAAAAAACCAACGACTGGTGATGCTCCTTGCTGGGACTAGTACGGTAGTGTTATACGTGATTAATACGAAGATACACATACAACAAAAATCACAAAAGAAAAAGGGACTAACCTCTAAAATGCCGGTATAATAGACAGCAACAAACAGTTCCATATTCAAAATTACATATATGTCAGATAAGAACAAAATGTTTAATATGTCTAAAGAATGGTAACTTACGAGTTCAATTTTTAAATTAGCATAAAATATGTTTTTCTTAAACAAAGGACCAAATTTTCTAACGTTCATTTCCATTATATTTTGTGTACAATGTCCAGTCATATCACGTCATGTTTTTTTCGTTTTTAAAACTAATCAATAAATTTATGCAAAATATATTTTTTTTATTTTGGTTTTAAGCTTTTTTAAGTTTAATGTATTTTTCACTTGCCTTTTTCAAAGTTTTATTTGATAAAATTGGGGATTGAACTAAAACTAAGGGTTGCAGCATTCCCATGAAAAGCTTATAAACCCCCCCAAAAAAAAGACAAAAAGTATAGCCAAAGCTGGCCAATGTAACCGAGCTTTGCATTAAAATGAAGTAACATTAAATTTTAATATCACAATATACGAAGTATTGGCTATTGGGTTGCTAGTACTCTTCAACTTTCCAATTGTCAACTTTCTTTTTCTTAGCAATAATATATCCTCTTCATTATTCTATGGTGTTAACATGTATCAGTTAATACGTTACGCTCATGCATCTGCACACTATGCGGAGTTAACATGGGTGTGCTCCTTACACATAAACTGCTCAAAACAAACTTATGAGGAAGAACGACTGAAATTGACTCTACATAAGCTTAATAGTCCTGCAACCAGAGTTTATTTTTTAAAACTTTAATGTATCGGAATAACATGCACCTGTATTGCATGTCGATGGAAAGAGAAAAATGTGTACAATAAGAAAAATTTGGTCGTAAAAACCCAGTGTAGTCACATTTTTGTGAAATTGAGGTCAAAGGTCAAACCTCAAATAAATTCAAACATAAGGACAAAGAAGGAATTTCCTTGTGTCTGAGTGATCAAATAAAAGTTGTTCTAAAGTTGTTCTTATATTTATTCAGTAGAATGCTACAAAAACGATTGAATCAAAAGTATATACTGCATAGGATGTCAAAACGACAAGTTTGACTATTTGTATGAAGTGTATTACAAGACCGCGTTTTTCCACTTGCATCCAAAGGATGTGTATTTTTGAAAATTGGTATTTGGTCATTGTAGAGAGGAGAAAGATACCAAAGGGACATCCAAACACCAAAAAGTCGAAAACAAACTGACAACCGCGGCCATTTTAAAAAAAGAAAAAGACCACATAGGGTGAAACATGCATAGCCAGAAACATTTACCCTGTCGATGCACCGGTCTCACTCCATTTTGGAAATCAGGCGATTTCCTCGGATTTTCATTATAACCATTATTTTGACCTTCTTAATTCATTTAGGAGATTTAAACCTCGATAACCTATTGCTGCCTTCCTAAATTCATTTGTTGAATGAAGAATAGTTTATGACCATGCAGTACGCGTGACTGGCAAACAGAAACTAATAAGTAGTATTATGAACCATATAGAGTACAGAGAATATAGGAATCAAAAAAGGTTCTCAAATAATCCACCAAGTTATATGAATTCCTATGTTATGTAATTCTTCAACAACTTAATTTAATTTACGCGGCTGGATCAGATTTTATTAGTATCAGTGATGCATTTTAACGAATATGTCACTCAGACATGTTAGTATCGTTATTAAACTGTCTCATAATAAATCATGTTGATGTTTATCAAGCCTGTATGTCACTTATGTTTTCAGTTCTATTAAATTCTGAAGTCGAATATTGACTTTTCTATAGATATAGATTGTTTTAATTTTCCACTATGATACATTCATATCATAGAAAATCATTGGAGATTTTAAAATATGAATCAAGCGATATATTGGGCATTGGTGATTGGGTATATAGATGGGAATCAACCATCTTCAACAATAGACAAGTGTCTATATAACATGTCAAACTCATACGGAGTTCATATAGTAAACAAAACCTATTTATGATCTGTCATCAAAACTGAATTATCAAAATGACAAAAAAACAACATTAAGATAAGACAGCGACTGACAACATTCCAGACTAGATACAGACACACTAATATGTGTGGGGTTTAACTTGTTTTTTATAAATCTTAACCCTCCCCTTTTTAATCTCGATCAGTGGTCTAATAAAAAAAACCCTTATATACCAGGCTTATAATTTTGTACGCCAGACGCGCGTTTCGTCTTCTTTGGATTCATCAGTTACGCTCGCATCATAAAGGTATAACTATAAAGCCAAATCAAGTACGAAGTTGAAGAGCATTGAGGACCCAAATTCCGAACGTTTTTGCCAAATACAGCTAAGGTAATCTATTCCTGGGTTAAGGTACATAAAAGGTACATGCATAAGGCAATATAAATCATTAAGACAAATATGGAACGCCACAGCTGTCATATGTGATACTCTAATATTTACAAGGCACAACATAGAAATATATAAAGGCTGAGAACACAAACCCCGCCAAAAACCGGAGGCGATCACGGCTGCTCCGGAAGGTAAGTAGATCCTGTTTCACACGTAGCACCCGTCGTGTTGCTGATGTGAGTACAAACCCTGTGATAAGTCTAATTCGATAGGTCACATTCAAGGAAAAGGGGACGGGATTGTGGTTACGACAATTGGAACATATTCATCGTCATCTGTGAAACGGATATTCCAAATAGTTGCATTTTTCAAGATAGTGCGATATATATCAGATAATGCAATTTATCAGAAATAAAAGATTGATATTCGTATATATTCAAATGATCATACACTCTAAAAAAAATCGGAGAATTTGTATTATGTAGAATTGATGCTATGTCCCTTTAGTCCGATGACATGATAAATTTGTAAACTTTCATGGGTTGCAGTCCTTGGATGGTGTAAACTTCCCACTAACATCATACACCATTACACCATTCACCATTACACCATACACCCTGTGCCATTACACCATATACATTACACCTTTGCACCATACACCTTACACATTACACCATAATGCAATTTAATTTCAAAGAAAGCGTGCGACTACAAAATTATTTATTTATTTTAAAAAACGAATTTTGATCACAATATTGTAAATTAATGTATAAAATTAAAAATCAGTTCTTATCAATATTTTGCATAGTTTTAAATGTCTTACACCATTCATTCACACCATTCCCGATCGCACGTTACACCATTACACCTTTCCCCTTACACCATAGCACCACACACCTTCTACCATTGCACCATATGCCATACACCATTACACCATTTTTGGGAAGTTTACACCATCCAAGGGCTGTTGTTATAAAACTTGGAGAGATGCAAAAATAACGAAAATGCATCTAGAGAGAAAGCTTTTTTTACTGATAAATGGACCCACTTTTAGCAGTGAAAATTACACTTTTACACTTACAACAGGAACAACACGTGAGACACATGGTTTCTTTTGATTTGTTTTACTATAATACTGCCTCCATTTGAGAGCTATGTGGAAAAACGAGCGGACCAAAATATTGTTATTCTATATACTTATTTTCTCATTTTTGGCTGCCGGTCTTTCATAATGTACGCACGCCCCTCAACCCCTTTTCATATTAGAGAACTCTGAACAGTGACTCGAACTTTAATTTGAACTCATACTCGATGGATAGCTACACTCATCCAATGCACATAAAACAAACGACATGGATATCGGTTTAAAGATAGAACTAATTTTTCCCAATGATCACGTGGTTTTGCCTCATCATGTAATGTGATAACTACTTCAAAGAATGACAAAACCACAACTTATAATGACAAAACCACATCAAATACTGGAACGAACAGCCATATAAAGAATTGACAAATCATCATTTATTATTTACCAGATAACAAAACCACATAGAATCATGTGCAAAACAGTGTATGCGAGACCATTGAATGGCGCGCTAAAATATCCCATTGACTGGGTCAGATTAGGTGAACGTTCGTCTGTAACGCCCACAACTCACGACGTATTTATTATAAACATTTAAACTGTGGGGTTGCCAAAGGGTTTCAGTATATATACGAACTACAGTGCACAGTATATTATATACATATTTTATTTGCGATCATAAAATGTACGAAGTCGTCCATTACTATGTAAATTTGGTCGATTAAAAAAAAAGCTGAAAATGTTTCTGTATATTTTGTCTATATGTTTTGTGTACGCACACTTTTTAAAGTTGATCATGCATTCGTTCTAAAATAAAATTTTGACCAGAAAAAAGTTAAAAGATGACATAATTGGACATGCAACCGCAATTGTTAAATCGCTTTGACGTCCGAAAAAAAAGATAATAATCAACACATGCATTGTAACTTTTAAAGCCAGTTAAATCCTTTTTTTTTTGCTGAAAGAACGTGCGATATCATAAAAATTGATTATCAAAACATAACGAAAACACAAGTAAAGAACGTTTACACTGAAATGCAGTCAAGTTTAGCGATTGATAATTCATTGATAACATTCTGGCGTATCACAAACAAACAACTTGTAACGTCTCATTTCATTGGCCGAAAGATTTAAATACAACAACAATTGTTGTGTGCACGTGAATTGACACAGGTGACCGACAATGGAATGTACTACGTTACTACGAACGTAAAAAACAATGATTTTTGGTCGAAATAATTAAATAAGTATTTTGTGAATTTCAAATAGTGGGGTCGAAATATTATACTAATAATTTGTGTTAAGTAATATTCTTTATGCATGCAGCACTTGTACCGCACTTTGAAAAATATAAGGATAAAATAAAATACATGTGCCGCTTTTATACGGATGAATGTATGAACCACTTTAATTTCTTTCATATTGACGCTAGGTTATTATCCTGACTATGTCGTAGTTACTTATAATAAGGATCTCATAATACTGATCCATTTCAAATTTATGATGGGTTGCACATTCCTCTTTTATTGTTTTCATGCTATAAAAGTAGCTAAGCGTTTGGTCATTCAGAAATGACGTGTCATAAACGAGCAAATTGTCCCCGAAAGATCGTACCATGTGTGCACGTGAATATAGATGTACTATGCAATGTACTATCATGGTCACCACGAAATTCAAATGAATTCAGTGAAGGCATGTTGGTGTAAAAAGGTTTGAAATGTTTCATCGGCGAAGATTTTATTTTTGCATGTGTGGAACTAAAAAATAAATAAATACTTGTGAGAAATGTCGTAGTTTATAAGGAACTATATAAATGTACTGTTTTCGATTTTAATTGGTTGAAAATTTATCCTTTAATTTCATGCCGTAAGAATAGAGCTTTGCATAACATTGTTGAACTATCCGCCAAAGTAACGTGTGGCATGCGTGCGTATTAAAATGAAATACAAAATCATACATGTATGATAAACTATAAACGAAATATTAAGAAATTAAGGATGACTACTGTAAAAGTATGTACAAAAATGGAGTCACCTTTTATCAATACATTTAGTGAATAACCACACTGTTTAAAACTGATTGTTTTCTATGCAACTATTTAAATATTTACAATATATAATTTTCAACCGAGGATAGCAAAACAGTTAATTATAAATTAAGAAAGTATATCGCTGGAGTTTATGAAGTACATTTCCTTCCACTGTGCCATGGTTTGCCATCTCCATTTTTTCTCTAAACAAAGCATGGCTGGTTACATGTTCTGAATTTACTTAGAATTTCGGGATTTTTTTTTCAAAATCAAGTAAACTAAATCAGAAAAAAAATCACACTATCCTAAAACTTATGAAAGAATATGAATAATGAACATGACAGTTTATAACACAAACCCATTTACTATAAAAATCGAGCAATATCTTTAGTATGTAATTTGGTTATTTTTGTAGTTAAGTACGGTTTCATTTCAAGTACAACGTTAATTCATCAAGTCCATTGAATAAAAGATAAGGCAGGGTGAGCAACTTGACAAAAAAAGGCAGGATGACGATTTATGTAAAAAATCAGGATAAACGAATAAATATAGTCAGGACCTAACAGACTGAAAAAATAGAAAGACAGGACAGAGATAACAACTAAAAAAAATGCAGGACAAAATGTTTCATCCAAGTCCTTCACCCCCAATCAAAATAAAATGGTAGCTCCCTTAATCCAGGACCAATTGAGAGGAGACAGTTGAATTAAATATTTCGACGTGACTGTTAAGATTAAAGTTTAAAATTTTACATGCACATGTGCAAAAGCTAGAATTGCCATGGGATAATCAAGAACACAATCATGTTCAGGAATACGAAGATGGAAGTTTTTAACGACCTTGACCGGCTACGTGAATACTGATCAGTCCATTCAGCATTTTAGTACGAATGTTCTATTTTCGCAGGTGTGAGGTCGAAGGTTTGAATTGACCAATGAAAACGATCGTTCCTTAACGAGTTAATCTAATAAAGTTTGTTTGACTGATTATGTTGCACGACCTTTCGCTAAGCTTGGCCGCAGTTCAGTGTAAGTATTCAATATAAATCAAAACACAAAGGTTATTCCTGATTAGTTTTTCGAATTATTTTATTTAGGCGTTGAGACCCTTTGGTGACCTCACAGTTTAAATGTCTATAATAAATACGTCGTGAGTTTTGGGCGTTACAGACGAACGTTCACCTAATCTGACCCAGTCAATGGGATATTTTAGCGCGCCAATCAATGGTCTCGGCTACACTGTTATGCACATGATTCTATGAAACTATTACATTACGTTGACCCACACACACATCAAGTAATGTTAAAACCACATTGCCTAATGACACAATCACATTAAATGATGTTGAAATCATAATAAGTAATGACACAACCATATCTAGTCAATAAGAAACCATATAATGTAATATCGAAATATCATTAAGTAATGTGTAATGACTTAACCATATTGAGTAATATCTAAACATCATCAAGTTATATCAAAACACCATTAAGTAATATCAAAACATCATTAAGTAATGTCAAAACCATATTCATGAAAAGACTAAATATCCTCAAGTAACAATAAAACCACATCACATAATGTCAGAGTACTACATAAGACAGCCGTGGCGTTCCATAGAAAAAGTATTTAACACGTAAATGACGATATAATAAGTAACAAACATACACATATAAGAAAAAAACAAAGAATACAAACTAAATCACACCGTACCAAAGAATGCTGGCAGCAAGCTCATATTAAAAAGTTTAATAAAAAAACTGTCATTTCGAAATTACAATAATAAATGGTTTTTTTTTGTGTTTTTTCTTCATTCTTCTCTCTTTAAGTTTTCAACATTGACAGTGATATAATTTTAGATAACTAAAACAAAAACATAAAAGTTGCATCGTTTCAAATCAAAAAGAAATTCTCATATAAAACAACAAAAAAAACTATTAAAACATAATTTATAACTCTTATAGATTTTTTTGCTTGTGTCCCCCTATATCCTCATAATAAGTCTATTCAAGAGGAAAGAACACCCGCGTCTCTCTTTGGTAATATGTAGAACTGATAAGAGACATCATATCTTCTTATTTACTTTGGTTGCAGCAAATATGATAATGAACCAAAAGGGTCCACTGTATATGGAAAAGCGTGATATGATTAAGTACGATCATCGTAATATAATAAAGCCACACATGAGATGAGTTTTTTTTCAATATTTTGAAAATCAACACTACAGTTTAGAATGATTTTAAAAAGCACTAACGATTTGATACATTAGACGTAACATTTTGAAAACATTAACTTTAAGCGGCGCATATACACATTGTGATATCTGTAAAGGTTGAAAGACTTTTTGAAAATGACCCTAGTTTGAAATAAATTCAGGGGAAATTGGCCCTTCACAAAACAGCCATTGAAGCCGATGTGTGGTTATTGCCCAATGTTTTCCATACAATGCTCAAAACCAAACTGATTCGTTATAAAAAAAGAAAACATTTTCAATCGAAATACACCCGGAAACAAACTCTCTTTATGTTGAGTAAATTAACTTTTTAGTTAACTTTATTATACACAGCACCGAGTACATCGTGAAATCAATAAAAAAAATCTTTTGCTAAGCTATATTAAAGCGTTAATGGAAAACATAAAAAAGAAAATATGTGCCATACAATACAAAAATCATAACGGCGAATTTGATCTATAAAACGTTTATCAATCAAAGAGAATTTGTTTAACCTCGCTATATTCATGGCTTTCCACGATATAATACTATTTGATATACAATTTTTCAAATCAATCTCATCACAATTCATTCCATTTTGTAATATAACCTCATGCGTGATGAATATAAAGATCCAATAAAAAGACACATGACTAAACCAAAGGACAAGGACGTGGACATAGCTTAGTCAAAGCTTTCAAACGGAATAGAAATATATAATTCATTAATATGAATCATTTGTAAGTACATGTAGCTTGTTTTCGGAATAAGGAAATTCCTCTATATAAATCGTTCAATCATTGATGTTTTTTCTCGCGAGAAATATCTGTAACGTTTTCAAATTCACAAAAACAAATATGGCTTAAGTTGACGCAGGTGGTGCGACTATAAAGAAAACCGTTTACAAGTATAGATTATGAAAAGAAAGAACAAGTTTTAAAAGAAAAGGTCTCGTCTAATACAATGGAAGCTAGGATCAGATCCGGTCTTGTTTTAAAGAAATAAAATATCGTAGGAACGAAACAGGAAACTGCAGAAAATAAAACAAAAGATAAGGGATGAAATAAGAAAACTATATATTGATAATTGTTCCTTCTTAAAAAAAAAAGTGATATCTTTTGATCCAATAAAAGGGTTGTGTTATTTACTTCGTGCTTTGGGCTCAGTGATTTCAGTTTTATTTAAAAACAATAATATACAATTACTGTCTTCTGATGATGTTAATGTGTGGTTTTATTGACTTTTGAAAAAAAAAATGATATTCGCTTAGGCATACCAATTAAAGAAATTTATTGTTTTTCTTCCATCCTCTACTCGAGAACAATAATGTATTTTAAAGACACATGTATACCAAAACCAATTGCACATCAAAAATTGTTATATCACTATACGCGTAAAGGCCAATGTCGTAAAGCGCGGAGAATATCAATTGTTAATCTTTTTGTGGTTGCACGTGACGTTAGTGCGATAATTATAAGTTTTTAGCATTTTCTTGAGATTGCAGGTGACGTAATTGCGCGGTGGATATCAATTTTCCACATTTTCTTCAGATGAACAAACGCTACCTTATTCATAATCTAATTAATATAGAAAAACCTAGCGAGTACTTAAATAATACTTATATGGGATAACACCAAAGATTTTACTCGTCAAAAGAGAATAATCGTACACAAAGGCTATTATAGTCCGGTCGAATGCAAGGTTTATTAACCAAAGAAAAGTCATTTGGATATCAGACTATGGTCTCGGTAATTCACCGTCACAAGTAAAACATCATTAATTGAATATTGATGCTAACATTAATTGAACAATTATCAACGATCATTTCTGTAAAAAGTGCAGGTAACAACATCCAAGAAAAGAACAGAAAATCCAGGAATACAATACATTACTTCAATAGTTAAAAATTGAACATTATCACGTATAAATCCTTTAAATTTCTGTTAAAAATAAATAATCATGCATTTTCAAATAAAACAAAGTCTTATGCATACATCATGTACATGTAGTTATAATCTTGGTTTATTATCTTAAACATAAACCAAACACGTATTTTTATAATGTAATATTGTGGAGTGAAACCAGTAAAATAAATATGTTCAATGAACAAAAAGAAAGTTACTTAAGAAGAAAATACTGGGACGAAAATAAACGGTTAAGAACGGCATGCGATTTGGTACAGACACACAATGCGGTGCTGTTTAACTATTCTTCAAGGAGAGGCGAAAGATACCACAGGGATATTAAAAGTCAAAAGTCGAAAACAAACTGACAATGTTATGACAAAAAGCGAAAAACGACAAAATACAAACAACAGTACACAAAACACAACATAGAAAACTATACAAAAATAACTTAAGAGTGAGTAACGCGAATCAAGTTGCCATTAAAATCTTGATTTGCAAATAAATGTCGCGATAAGCACAGATGATCTATCAGTAAATAAAAATAAATAACCAAAACGTGAAAAATGCATTAATTTTATAGGCCATCTATATCTTACAACCAGTATATGCAAATATAGTATTTCTGTTTGACAGCACTGCTATCAGTAAGGAATTGTATTGTTTGCTTCTTTGAAAAAAGAGATTTGTATCTTATTACGAATTTGATGTATATTTCCGGATGGTTTTTGAAAACAAATCATTTCTTGACATTGTGTAGCTTATTGATTCGTTTTCAAACAGCTTTTCTTAGTTTCTTGACCTGAGAACTTTATATATACAAATGACGGTAATCTCATCAGAGTATTCCAAGGCTACTAATAACAACGTTGGACGTTTTTATTATTTTAATACAATACATAGTTCATTCCTGAGAGATATAGAAGACGTCGACGGATATTCAAATCGTTTATGGTTGTAAGTACAATATAACGAGAGCAAACGTTATTATATTCTTCGGAAATGTCGAAAATGTTCGAAAAAAATAACACAACATAAAACTGCATCAATTAGATTAATGTGTTAGCGCTCACTGATTCCTTCTTCATTTAAAACAATTAAAACGAATTCTTGAGGGACAGTGTGCGACTTCATGACTCATACCATAGATGTATAAGGTTTATAAATCTATGCTCATACTAAATAAATAAATGTGATTATGAAAAATAATTCTGAAAAGCAAGGAAGATTATCAGTCTCATTCTTATGCTACAAGTCCTACCTTTTAATTTTCAAAAAAAACATTTTTCTACATTTTGTAATGTTTCTCCATTCAGTTAAATACAAAAAGATAAGTGCAATTTCCATTGTATTTTTAATGAAAATAAATGATGAATGCCAAGAGATGGCATCAAACTTAAACTTATATATATTTCAACCAATTTACCTTCTATGTGTTTCACTCTCATTTCAAAACAGAAAGACATTGAAACATACCGGAATATGAATATAACAGATTCTTACTATATACTTACATTTTTACATAAATTCGTCAAATCAAAATGTTATGCAGCGCCAAACATTGCTGAATAGTTAAATTAAGATGAAATTAGTACCGTTTCTGATAAAAACGAGTAATTTTGGACAACTATGAAAGAAGTATCGACTAGCTGATCGTATATGGCTATCTCTGTACCTTAAGTAGAATCATGTTAATATTCTATACAATTTTATTGCTATCAAATTTTTGTTCAAGAAAAAGTTAATTGTTTTCAAATAGACGGCTATTCGAAATTAAAGAATACATCGAACTTTGCCGACAACGTTCATCTTAAGTTTCATTTTAATTCTATACATTATAGAGATCGTTTTATTATATTTAAATTTGATTTATTTATGATTACTATTTATGATAGCAATTATAAACTTTTTTTCTTTTTCCGCCTCGTAGTAATGTACAAAAAGAATGGAAACGGGAAATGTGCCAAAGAGACCACAACCCGACCAAAGAGCAGAAAACAGCCCAAGGCCAACAATGGGTCTTCAACACAGCGAGAAAATCCCGTACCCGGAGGCTGGCTTTAGCTGACCCCTTAACAAAAATGTATACTGTACTCGTACTCTGAACAACAAATCTATCAATTTTGTAAAACAATGTTTACTTCCGTACTCCTAACAACAAAATTATCACCTGTGTACGTTGTTTTATTTAACGCCATTTTATATTGTGTCATAGATCAAACTTATTCGTTCAGTGTATGTTAACCTGTTTTTGTTAAAATGTCTTTGTGATCGAGTTAAACCATTTCAATTGATATTTTATATTGTGTCTTGTTATGTTGTCATGTTACACTACTGTCTCGGATTAGGGTGACGGTTGGCGCCTGTTAAAACGTTTAAACCCGCTGCATTTTTATGCACGTGTCCTAAGTCAGGAGTCTGTTGTTAAGTGGTCGTCGTTTGTTGGTGTGGTTCATAAGTGTTTCTCGTTTCTCGTTTTTTTTTATAGATTAGATCGTTGGTTTTCCTGTTTGAATTGTTTTACACTATTAATTTAGGGCCCTTTATAGCTTGCTGTTCGGTGTGAGCCAAGGCTCCGTGTTGAAGGCCGTACTTTGACCTATAATTGTTAACTTTTTATACATTGTGACTTGGATGGAGAGTTGTCTCATTGGCACGTATACCACATCTTCTTATTTATAGTTTTATAAATTGTGCTTTGCGAACTGTTATGAAACTTTTTATAAATTTAAATCAAATTTAGATAGATAGAACTTGATCAATTTATGGAAAACGAAATCAGCTCAAATGGTCAGATGGTGTCTGACCGTTATTGATTTCGTTCATTACAACGATAATGTCCTATATGTCTACGCCTAGCGATACTTATATGTGATTTTAACGTCGTTAGATATATTGGTTGTTTACATGGTGCTTAGAAAGTGCTGAAATCTAAACGGCAGCTAACAAACTAATCAACGTTACAGTTCTTGCCAATAAATGACGTATCTTTTCCATTCAATCCCGATATAGAACTTTGTAATTCTTTTCGGCTTGAATAAAATTGAATTGTTATGAAACATTTTTTCAAAATTCTTGTTTGAACAATATCAACCACATATGCCGAAATATACTTTTGCAATATATGCTGCATTTGAATGCTTTTACTGATTTAATCATTGCAGAATTATAAAGATACATAGAGAGCCTTTAATACAACAGGGATACAGGCGCCCATTATATATGGTAAATGACGTCACAAAGGTGTGCGTAATTGACAATATTTTCCGGTGAAAGACATGCTTTTAAAAAAATAGCTGTCAGTAACTGCGAGTACTCTCAAATCGTACTTTCTTGTTTATTTGACCTGTTGATACTAATTGTAATGCTTTTTTGTTATTTAATGTTATTCAGGGTTATATCTGGTCTATATACCAGCTTTAATAAGTGTTTGGTATTACTATAAATTTTCACTTCGTACTATGAACATCAAAATTATTTATTTTGTAAAAATATTTCCGTTCTCTATTTGAACTGTACACGTATATACCTAACAACAAAATTGTTTTCATTTACCTGTGTTTAAAGTAATTGCAAATGGCTGATATTTTTGTTCGAGCATATTGTTTTTCTTAAATTGTTTAACATTTCATAGCGGTATAACATGTTACTTTTATTATTCGTCCCTTAGTTTATTTATTTTATATTTACATTGTATCATAGGTCAAATTTATTTGTTCAGTGTATGTTCACTGGTGTTAATATGTCCTTTGATTGAGTTAAACTATTTCAGTTGATATTTTATAGTGTGTCTTTCTATGTTGTGATGTTACACTATTGTTTCAGAAAAAGGGTGAAGGTTTGGTACCATTAAAACGTTTAAACCCGCTGCATTTGTTTGCACCTGTCCTAAGTCAGGAATCTGATGTTCAGTAGTTGTCGTTTGTTGATGTGGTTCATAAGTGTTTCTCGTTTCCCGTTTTTTTATATAGATTAGACCGTTGATTTTCCCGTTTGAATGGTTTTACACTAGTAATTTTTGGGGCCCTTTATAGCTTTCTGTTCGGTGTGAGCCAAGGCTCCGTGTTGAAGACCGTACTTTGACCTATAATGGTTTACTTTTATAAACTTTGACTTGGATGGAGAGTTGTCTCATTGGCACTCATACCACATCTTCTTGTATCTATGATACGAGAAATAGCCTTATTCTGAATTGATAGAAAAATATGCCAGCGTAACGCTTACTACATAGCATACGCTTTAAGATTTTAATATGTTCGAACGTATTTGTAAACGATATTGCACTTATAAGCAAACCACACAAAGGCATCGCGGAACAAGAAACACAATGGCCGCTGTTTATGATACACAGATGTTGTGTCATGTTATCACGCCTATACTTCCGAAAAAGCAGAATACCTACAACCCTGAGTAATATGAATTCTCGATATGATGCAGATCAAAAAATGTAAAAAAAAAACGGATGGCATAATACGCTTAATTATGTATAAAAAAAAGTAATGTTTGCACCAACGAAAACAACATTGATAGATAAAGCTTCAAATGATTAGCCTTTCTTAATATTTTTCATTACTGAATTTTGCGACTATTCTAAACATTTCCATCAAAATATGAAGTTATATCGCGTTTGTATGTAGTTTCTCTAAGTACCACCAGACTTCAGAACTTATTGATTTATTATTTTATAATTTTTAGTGGTCTGTTTTCAAAGAGATCTTTAAGACTTTTAAATTTTCTTCAGCTTTACGAACTACGTACATTGAAAAATAATTTGACTGCAGTCAATGTACAGTGAACGGAGAGAAATAGTATCGTTTTCATAACAGTGTGGACGAGACCATATGTATCGAAATGTGTAACAAGTGTTTATTTAAATCCCCACTGGAGGGCCTATGATTGACTGAGTGAGCATAAAACCATTTTTATCGATAGCCGATGACAAATTAGTTAAGTACTAGTAATAGTTATCCAATGAGGACGCGGTGTGTCAGTGTAAGATCATCCCGATGGCCGGAGGCCAGAGGGTGGTCTTACACTGACACACCAAGTCCGAATGGGATAACTATTTTACATATAGTATATACCCTTTATGAGCCCCGAACACAATGTTTAAATATGTTAAATTAACAGAGAGTTAGTATCCAGTCGTCCTGGTGTAGGGGTATGCTATGCTAAAGGTCTTGAGTTGATTCCCAGCATAGACACTGGATTTTTTTCTATACAAATTTTGATAGTTAGTCTTTTCCGTATAAATATTCCTGTGGATTTGACATTCCCGCCAAAATGTTACAGAACAAAGGAAAGCATGCAAAACAAAGAAACTCAAGCTTGGGTGGTCTGATAGGGCTCAGATCACCCCTGATAGAACAAAGGAGCTGGGATGTAAAGGTAAATGATTCAGTACTATTAGCCACAAAAGTACTACGGGTGTCCACACTGTTACGGGAATACCTCTATGCACGCCAAAATATTGATCCGCATTCAGTCTGAATCCGGAAATAATTTCTCGTGCCATAAATTTTAGTTTTGACTTTTTCTTGTTGAAAGAAAATACATCAACGAGGTTTTTTAAGTAGTTTGTATGAATGAAGTGATTGAATGAATATGTCCCAGTTATACACAAATTACGTACAATGAAAAAAGTCACTGTAGAAACGTGGAAAGAGAAAGAGATGAGATCTAAAATACACACATACGACTCGAGCGCAATATAGAATGAGACAAAGGAGAATCGCCGATAATAAAAAAAAAATACTCAATCCGAAACGATCACTATCTTTAATGTATTTTTTTTTTATGGCAAAACAGAAATGTCTTAACCCTGATCAGGAAAACTGTTCCTATTCGTATTTTCCGTATCTTAATTCAGTTCCTTAAATCTAATTAAAGAAGTCTGGATTATTTTAGGAAAAACGGTCATAAGTTTTATTATTTTTTTCTAATAAAGAAAATTCAGAGGGATCTTTAAATGAGTTTTCCGAAGTATAATCTGATATAAAAGTAACAATTTGTACCCAAAGGAATTCTTAAAATATGCAGATAAACTTTCCTACCGATACAAATATAAATGTTGTCCAGGATTTTAATTCATCTCTTTGCAATTGGCAATTTTCTAGCAAGTTTATCCTATGATTTCTAACAATAAAGGGACTAATACCAAAATACAAGTGCAATTTATTTCTCGAAAGACCATTTAATTAAATTGAATAATTATGTTTGATAGAACTAAGAGTAAGTGTAGTGTAATATATTTTGTTAATGACTGCTAAGCTAATGGTACCCTAGGGGACTTGCAGTCCACCATATAAACCCAGTGCTAGAAAAATAAAAATAACGTTAAATAAATTTACCAAAAATAATACTTGAAGTATGTAAATGCTTGAGCTATAACTTTTGAAGGGTTTGAAATGTCGATTAGCGCATTACTATTCAATGACTTGTTTGTTTTCCATATATAATACATAGTGGATATTATCTCTATTGGAAAATTTCTACACAACCCAAACAAAAAAAATTGAGGAACAAATCATGGTAACAAATGATAACCAAATCGTATGATTTCTTTATGATTTGAAAGTGATAAAATTTCACATGCAAATGAGCTAACAAATCACAACAACAAATCACGAACAAATTGCTTCCAATTCATAAGCAAATCACAAACAAATTGTCAAGAAATTGTTTTGAAATCATTAACAAATCAGAGATCATTGCTTTCCTACTTCAAGCAAATCACAAGCAAATTGTTTTCAAATTGTAAAGAAATTGTTATCAAATCTTTAACAAATCAGAAGTAAATCATACTCCTACCTCAAGCAAATCACAAACAAATTGTTTTCAAATTATGAAGAAATTATAAACAAATTGTTATCAGATCTTTAACAAATCACAAGTAAATCATATATTTCTACCTCAAGCAAATCACAAGCAAATCGTCAATAAATTTGCATCAATCATCAATTCACAGATTAAATCATTTACATCCAATTCAAAAATATGTTCTGCCCCCGACTACCCTCAAATTTTGAGGTGCATTTGTCTTCATTTTACCTTAGCTACTCCTCTAATTGTAAAAAGGAATACTATCTTTGGTTGCGATGAAGGACGAATCGTTCCCTCTGTTTAGGTTTCTCTTACTTCTCTTCCGAATTTGACTCTAACGAGATTTGACAAAACTTGGGCAACCACGTATACTAAAAGGATGCATGTCGAATATATATAGGTGATGAGTCTTAGTCTTGGTCCAAATTTGCTAATGTAGCTTTGCCCCTACTGCCCGGGATCTGGCCAGTAAACATGAAAAATTAAAACATGAAACTTGCCAGTGAATTTTGTCTGCTGGCTCGGGAAGCTAGTCTTTAATTGCATGTCTCGATCTGTTTACACATCTTTTACACATTTTTATTTTGAAAATTAATCCTGGCAGTACAAAATTAAATCAAGATACTTAAATGCACAGTTTCTGAATTTAAAAATTTCACACCTTTTACATGTTAAATAGTATTAATTGAATGTGTGAAATTATAAATAAATAACTGAGATTCCTTACCACTCTCATCATTGATAGTACAACTCCTCATCTTGCAACCTTCTTTGTTCAGTTAATATAGAACAGTATTTGAAATTTGAATTTGATCTCAACCGGAAGTCAGAGAGATAGATAAACAAAGAAAATTCGAATGCATTAACATTTTATTCATTGTAGCAAATCATCAATGAATCACATCATGATAGCTAACAAAGTTAAGAAATCATTTTCAAATCATTTCATATGATATTCTAAGTAAACAAGTCATAACGAAATCACATCATTTTAGCTAACAAAGTTAACAAATCACTTTCAAATCACTTCATACAATATTCTAAGTAAACAAATCATAAAGAAATCACGCAAAAACAGAAACAAATTGCTAACAAATCATACAATTGAAAGAAATCACAAAGAAATCAGTTTTAGGGAATTTGGCAAATTCTGATTTGTTTATAATTTGTTTAATAAATCACAAGCAAATGGTACTAACAAATCGCAGAATCACGATTTGAAAGAGATTTGAATACGATTTGAAAGCAATTTGTTCATTTATTTTTCTGTTTGGGAAGCTCTCACATTATTGTCATGAAATAAGATGTACACTATTATACTTAATGATAGAACAACTATATTAGAACTTATTTCTAAATGATATCTAAATGTCCTCATACGAAAAAATGATGTAACGGTCTATATACTAATAAGGTCTTTTATTTTCATCCATGTGGCTCTTTTATCATGTGACCTTTTGGAAGGAAAGTTGTCGTAAAAACTGGCATTTAGAACGTTTACTTAGCTAAAATTGTAAAAGCAAATGTCAGCTTATTTGATCCATTATTATAGCGATATTTAATGACGTTAGACTACTCATCTTCATTCAGATGTCTACTTGGATTACATAAATAGAACATTGTTTTCCTAAGATCAAATTACAGACATCTTAATTTTGATTTCTGAAGATAATTTTTGTCTTAACCCAGATAACAATTCTATTTAATAACTTGAGTACTTTTCTTCCATTTCCTTTCATTTTTATTAGGTCATTTGTTTATTCATTTGCTTTTAAAGTACTTGGGGCATTCACTGGATATTATATTTCAAACTCAGTTTTCTTATCAACCTCATACTACTAGACTACATCAGGAAATGAACAGTTCATAATAAATAAAGTTATATTCAATGAAATTTTTGTCAGTGAAGATTCACGGTGTCTTCTTGGAATAGTTGCACTTCGCCAAAACGCTATTTAATTCTTATAATGATTTCATGTCAGCCAGGTGCTATTTTTATCGTCCGTCAGTATATAAATTTTCAGACATCTCTCTTTTCTAAGGAACAAATTTGCTGTATCATAGATTTATGACTTCGTATTTCGCCAGTTCGGGAGTAAGAACCATAGCATGAAATATTGGTTGGTCGAAAAAAGATAAGAGTCAATTATAGGGCCTATGGGTTTTTTGTTCGCGTGCAATTCCGTCAGCAAGGGCTTTTATTGGAAGATTTTATTATGTAATTTCAAACCTCAAGCACGGAAAACCGTATTATTATGTCAAAATTAATTAAGAGTAGAGATCGGATGTTTTACTTTCTAGGATTTTGGTAACTCCAAATTATTCTCCTGTGGAAATGTGATGAATCAACATTAACATTATTCAATACGATAGCTTTTTACTTCTATAAGATTTTGATAGCAATGATGTTAAGGAGTTTTCTGTAGGCTTTCATAGCAAAACATTCGTGACATTTTATGTTACAATGATACGAAAAATTGCATTGCATCTGCTATATAAAAACATGTTGTGTTTGACGTATATTCCACATTTACATTTTGTATGAGGTATTCCCCATTGGTTTCAGTGTAAAAAAATAACATGTATTTATTTTCGAATTTGATCCATTATTCTAATACATGATATGCCAATCAAAAAGTTCAATCTCTAGCAAACAGATAAGCACATTAAGTAGAATTAGGAAACATATATGCAAAGCAATTATTTATATGTTACGACAGAATTCTGCATTTGCATGTCAGGAAATTACGTAAAATTCCCTAGATTAAATTCATTTCTCCTCGTCTGCGTTATGTCAGACACGTAATTGAACAATTATCTATACCTCTAAAGAATATTACTATTGACAGATTTTCCTACCGGTTAATTGTACTTTTATTGCCGTGATATTTTACGACGTTTTATCATATAAATTACATTTCAAGAACCATTTTTGATACTTCCTGTATGAAATCATGGTATGATTCAATGATTATATATTTGATTGCATTAAAAGACAGGCAAAAGATACCAAAAGGGACATTCAAACTCGTAAGTCAAAAATAGACTGACAACGCCATGGCAATAAACGAACAAGACCAAAAGACGAGCAACAGTATACAAAACACAAAAAATAAATCTATAGACTGAGCAACACGAACCCATAAAACAACCGGGGGTGATATCAGGTGCTTTTGAAGGGTAAGCAGATCCTGCTCAACATGTGCCACCCATCGTGTTGCTCATGTAAGTACAAACCCGGTGATAAGTCTAATTCTGTAAAGTAAAGAAGGGCGGGATTGTGGTTACGACGATTGGAACATTTTCGTCGTCATCTATGAATCAGATATTGCGTAACGGTCAACCAACTCGTGATGGCGTCCATAAAATTTTCGAAGGGATGATTTCAACTTCACCACTTGGAACTCTTATTTTAATAGCTTCCTCATGAGCAGCAACCCTCTAATAAGGTAATCAAGACAGGGAATGCAAGCCCTGAAATATCGTATCAACAGGGAGATATATACTCCGTATGCAGACGCTGCTGGAATGTTGCTACATAGAAATGGAAAGTTCACAATTGGGAAGCTGAAATCATCTCTTTCGTCGTAAAGTTTTGTTTTCAGCCGACCATCATTGTCAATTTCTAGATGTAAGTCAAGGTATGAGGCAGACTTAAATGTATCTGTTGTATCCTTTATCTCCAGTTCGATGGGATAGTTGCGTTCAACATAGTCACCAAATTTTGAATTATTTAGTGAGAGAACAACCTTTACAATCCAATAAATCTCGTACTGAGTCTCTAAAGTCGAGCGCATCATAGAAGGTGTGCTTGAATAGGTCGATATTTGTACTTGTAATCTATCTATTCAAAAACTTGTTTCAGGGAAATCATTGCAAGCACTGCATGCAGTTATCCCCTATCTATTAAGTACCCAAATGTCAAATACAAGACGAAAGGCTGTTGATTTTCTATAAAATTTCCAAATGTTATCATTGAGACAAAAAGGGTACATAATCATTAACGGCTGATGTTTGTTTGTTCGTCTTTTTTACATACCTTGTCGACGCACATCGTTTGCAACGCTTGTAGTTTATGCAATTCCGATGGTTTTTACACTTCGATAATTGTTTGTTTCTTAAATTCTGTACATGACATTAGCATACTACATTCTATTTGATAAATCATTTCGAAAAAGAAAGCCATGACAAAAACGACATGATTTCACGACATCTTGTATATTGAAATGTACTAGAAACAAGTTTTCAATAGTCTTAGTTGAATGTGAACTTCGGCGCTGTTCAACAGATTACGAGGTTAATCTTTAGAAGAATAAAACAGACATATGCGATATCGAAAGAAAAAAATACAGATATCCGACTACGTTTTATTTCTAGTGTCTTCCGTAAGATGTAACTTGAGACCAATTATCTGCTGTCTGACTTTGTCGATGTCTATTGATAAATACTTTAAAACGTTTAACTAAATTTAATTATAAAGTCACTATGTAGAGAATGTAATATCACTGTACCTATTAATTCTCGTTATGTTTCCTTGAACAAACGGTTGTTTTAACATTTTTTTAAATTACAACAGAATGAAAGCTCAAAATGTCAATTTGTTTTTCTTTGACAAAATGAATATACACTATTTATTTATTTCACATCTCAACTTTGAAGAACGATACAGTGAAATGTGTTAGAAGATGAATAATACATATAATTTTATCATTTATGAGAATTTGTTTGGATTACAAATATACCAGTTTTAATATAATTAATGTCAAATCAACTGTTATGCATCAGCAATGCAAAGTGTTTGCTTATCCCTGTGTACTTCAATTTAGTTAAAGAAACGGACAAAAACTATTTTACTTCACAGAAAAGAAATAGCTGTCTGTTTTATCTCACCATAGCATGAGATGCTTACCCCGTCGACGAACCTACAGCTGGCCATCGTTTCATGAAAATGAAATATCCTTCCGAAGGGAGAATTACTATCAGAAGCGTCGGTCTAAATACTATGGCACTAAAAAACATGGTGCGATAAAACTTCTTTCCGAGTTTATTTTCGGTATTTTTAGTAAAACATCATATAGGAGCGTACACTTTTCCGCAAATGTGTATATTATAATTACACCAAAAGAGACCGTACGATTTTTCTGTAAATTTGTATATCTGATTACGGAAAAGTATGATACATTGTGACAATAAAAATAGAATTCGTAATCAAATGTATAACCTTCTGGTGCTCATCGTGTAGCACCTGCCTCATCTATAGTACTGAATGAGAAGAAATGTTTTTCTGTGTCGTTTCTCCGTCTTTCAGATTAAATCAATCAATGTAGCTTTCTACCGAAAATGTAGTATGCGAACTGTAGTTGTTTATCCTCCCTAATAATTATTCATGGTGGGTTAGTTGATGAATAGTTCGGGAAACAATGGTTTCAAGATGTCTCATTCGTCATTATATCGATTTCTGTTTTTTTTTTTTTTTTTTGCTTACTTTTATTACAAGTGTTGTCCTCCCTTTGTATTTAACCCGGTTTACAACTATTATAGCCGGGTGGGAAAATGTTTTTGATAAACATTTCTGATGGTTGTTTGATTCGTGAAAATATATATAATTTTTTTGATATTGTCACAGATGGACGACTTCAAAATAGAATTTATGACAAACGTGATGATTTCAAGTTTCAAATAGTAACTTCTTAATTCTCGGCAGTAACATACAATCTGCTCCGTCGCATGGGTATGATATATCTTGGTTAATATTTTACACTCGTGCATGTTCACACTATGCAGACTTACAAAAAAAACATAGCTATGAGAAAGAACGACTGAAATAGAAACTATATAAGTTTTACGATTACCATCACCATCACGAATTGGTTGACCGATACGATCTATCGGTTTCTTAATTTACTAGCGAAATGTTAAGTCTTCTGACCTGTAATTTAGTGGATTGTGTCCTATTTCCGATTGTGACATTTTGACTGAATCTGAAATTGCATGACGAGCGATTCATGCATAGCAGGAGACGCTTACCATGTCGACGCAACCTGTCTTGCTCCTTTTTGAAGTTCATGCGATTTTATCAGTTTTTGTTTGTTACCTTGAATTGTCACTTTTTAATCTATATATATTTATATGTTGGCATATTCAATTAAACTGAAATTAACCAAGCACGTTTTAAATGAATGAACTAGATATACATGTCCATAACATTCAATTACGAATGTATAAGAAATAAAAAAAAAAATACAATTCAGCAAAGTAAATTAATGCACCTTATGTGTATCTCGAAAAAAGTCTCTCGACAACAAATATGTCAAATCTAAATAAATAAAAGGCCAAAGAGGAATAATACCATAATATATCAGCTAAGCAGCCCAAACCAGCCAAGAGAGTCTTTGCATTGTTGAAGTTAGCCTTACATTTGTCAACTGAAAATGTAAAAGTATAAAACATCAAAGATATATATTTCCAGTTTTAAAGCAATGACTTCCATGCTAGTGATACGCTTTGTGACTTGCAGGCCATATGCATGTGACATTGTAAAATAAACCATAAATTTCCACAATATATGTCTTTGAAAAAAGTTTATATAAGAGATACTGATTTATATATCTTGCCTTGATATTAAGGACTATTAAAACCTAAAACATAACTTGAGTTGTTGTCAAGCAATTTTTAAGATGGGTTCTAGAAGAGAAAAAAGTGAGTTTTTTTATCGAGAAACTTTTAAGTCTTTCTATAATGACTCCTATTGTGAATTCGATAAGTCACGTTTGATAGGAGCTGAAAATTATTAAAAGAAAAACTACATGTTCACACATAATTCGATAAGTCAATGCAACAGTATTTAATCGATGTTCCAATCTCATGAATGGATTAAGACAAATCAAGGTAACACACAAAAACTGATAGAATCGCATTCAAAGGGGTATGACCGCATCAAACGCCCGCATGATTTTAGATATTTTAACTAACATCAATTACTACCTATTTAACGATGCAAAAAAAAAAAAAACCACAAAATATTAGAATTGATCTTGCAATGTTCAATAAAAAATTGTACTGGGACTTATTTAAGTAGCAAACCGTCTATCATTTACATATATTTTTTTACCTGAATTATTACGTCTAATATCAAGTCGAATTCACCAAAGGTTTCCCACGTAGTTATTCTCTATCGGTATTTTATTCGTTTTTAACAAAGATATCTGAAAGCAACAGTTGTCTACCGATGTTCAAATCTCGTAAATCTATTAAGATTAAAACAAATCAAGGTAATAAACAAAATGCTATGTATGCATCACCGGCCATGCAAATTCACACTCGATCAGAAGATCATTTATCGAAATTAGCTAAAACATTTGATAGGTTTTTTCTGTTTTGCATTCTAAAAAAACTACTAAAATTGTTATTTAAACTAAAAAGTTTATTAAAAGTGTGAAACGCTAACCTTTTAAAAGCACACATTCCAGATAATATTGATCAAAGTATTCATATACATGTGTTTAATAGTTTTTGGGTGGTGCTTATAAATCATGTAATTATTTCCTTATGTTTTCAAATATACAAAACAAAACAAATATCAGGTACCCGTGCTTGACTTGTGTTAACAATGGATTTAAGTAGTAAACCGATTTTTTTTAAATTTTATGGAAGACGTATGCATCAAACATTTAAAGGAGCATTATCTGTCAAATTCATGTTCACCGATGTGATTCAAAATCTCATATTTGATTTATAACATAACAAAACGCATATCTAAATCACAAAAGGTCTAAAATAAACAATGAACAATGCATGGACTCGATAATATGTGTCCTCATTTCGTGTGTATTTTTGTCTAGACGCCATCTAATTAACCATCGAGATGACCTCCGAAGACTGACGACGGTCATTTAACCCGAATATAAACATAAATAAAAATAGATACGAGCACGTGCAATTTGATTTTTCTAGTTCTGTTTTATTTCATGTTATAGGTTAAACAATATGTTAATCATCGTTTTTTCCTGTATAAGATTTTTTTTTTTGTGGATCGAATCAGTAAACGAAATGGTTCACCCTTGTTTCACTTTCAATGTTGACATTCGTTCCTTTCAATAGCTGAACACGCCTAGTGCATGCGTAACCCATCTCTCGCTAAGGGGTTAAATTGAAGTTCACATGAATATGGATTCACATGAGGTTGAGTTATTGACTTGCAAGTCAATAATACATCAGCGATGTTTTTAGCTTATTTTGACAAATTTGGGCCAAACTCACTGCTTACGAAATATTCCTTCAAAATTCCCGTTTTTATTAATACTTGAAAAAAATAATCGTATTTTAAATTTAGCTAATTCCCCTTTAACAGTAAAGTCAAAATCGTTTAGATTCGTTCATTCAAGTAAAGAATCTAATAAGCAAAAGATTAACAGATAACAGTGAATTATTTTTATGCATTCATCATTACAGAAAATCTCGTATCGTGGATAAAAATGTTCATGTTTTATAGAAACAATGTATGGTTTTTCAAAAATGATTTAGCTTGATGCTGATCGACAATTTAATGAATTAAATGAATTATTCAAATTTCAAAAAGCTTTTTAAATAATCATGTTTCAGTCACTTCATTTAACACAAAGTTATTTGCCTAAACATCTAAATAACATCTAAATTGTACAGATATTAAAAAAAAAAAGTGATTTCCAAACTGATATAAGAAATATTAATACAAGAGTGCACACGCTGAAATGTCTCGCCTTCTTTACTAATCATTGATATTATGTTGATAGTCCTAAATATAAAGCTTTATAACAACTGTCACATAAACTTAACATTAACCAAGAAAACTAAACATTGACCAATGAACAATGAAAATGAGGTCAAGGTCAGATGAACCATGCTAGGCAGGCATGTACAGCTAACAATTCTTCCATACAACAAATATAGTTGACCTATTGCTTATAGTTTAAGAAAAACAGACCAAAACACAAAAACTTAACACTGAGCAATGAACCTTGAAAATGAGGTCAAGGTCAAATAAAACCTGCGTGACTGACAAATAGATCATAAAATATTTCCATACACCAAATATAGTGGAACTATTGCATATAGTATTAGAAAAAAAGACCAAAACTCAAAAACTTCAATTTGACCACTGAACAATGAAAATGAGGTCAAGGTCAGATGATACCGGCCCGCTAGACATGTACACCTTACAATCATTCCATACACCAAATATAGTAGACCTATTGCATGCAGTATAAGAAAAACAGACCAAAACACAAAAACTTAACTATAACCACTGAACCATGAATATGAGGTCAAGGTCAGATGACACCTGCCAGTTGGACATGTACACCTTACAGTCCTTCCATACACCGAATATACTAGACCTATTGCTTATAGTATCTGAGATATGGACTTGACAACAAAAACTTAACCTTGTTCACTGATCCATGAAATGAGGTCGAGGTCAAGTGAAAACTGTCTGACGGGCATGAGGACCTTGCAAGGTACGCACATACCAAATATAATTATCCTATTACTTATAATAAGAGAGAATTTAACATTACAAAAAATCTTAACTTTTTTTTTCAAGTAGTCACTGAACCATGAAAATGAGGTCAAGGACATTGGACATGTGACTGACGGAAACTTCGTAACATGAAGCATCCATATACAAAGTATGAATCATCCAGACCTTCCACCTTCTAAAATATAAAGCTTTTAAGAAGTTAGCTAACGCCGCCGCCGCCGGATCACTATCCCTATGTCGAGCTTTCTGCGACAAAAGTCGCAGGCTCGACAAAAAACCACGACTGAAGATTTTCGCTAAGTACATTCAAAGAAAATTTGGGAAATCAGAAACTTTTTCTTACCAATTTAGTTTAATAGATAATTAAATTAAAAGTGAATGCTTGTCCAGTATCAATGATTTATGACCTGACATTTTTCATCAAAACATAAGTGAATATAAATTAGGTTCTGACATATTGATTTTGCAGGCAGGCACTTGCCTAAAAGAGAAGATGGATTGCTTTAAAATATAAAAAAAAAAAACTTTACAAAGGAGTTTAATGGAATGAAAAGGATTAATCTTAGCTGCAATAAATAAATGATGACAGAGATTGGGAAGGGAATTTGGTTTTATTTCCGAGATTTCTGTCTTGGAATAGAATTAATAAATAATTGATGTCTGGCAAGTAACAAGGACATAATATTAAAGTCAGTATCGGTTGAGAACTGAGTAAGCTAGCTTTTGATTGTGGCCGATCTTTAAATTATAAGAATTTGCTCACTTCAAAAGCTTTTTGCATATTTCATGTAATACATTTTGTTTACCGCAAAATTCTTAAATAACAAGGTCATTTGTTACATACTTTATAATCCTTTACAGATAGATTGTATTTCTGCAAACACCATAAGTCGAAGGACAGACAACACCATGGCAAAAAAAAAGACAACCAATCAACAAAACAATACATAGGAGAATAAAGACTGAAAAGCCAGAACCACATCAAAATCAAAGAACTGGTGAACGACTCATGTGTTTCGCAAGGGTATACTTTCTTGTTTCACTAGTGACATCCATCGTGTTGATCATGACATGTAAAATGCCAATGATAAGTCATAGACGTAGAACACAGACTGGAATTATGGTTATAACAACATGGAACATATCCTTGACAAAAGGTGACAGAAATAGTCGTAAAGGTCAAACCAAGTCACGATGGCGTCCATAAAACCTACGAAAAAATGACTTCAATTTTTCTAGAATAAATTGTTTCAGCTAGAAATATCTAATGGAGTCGAGATGTGATCTTCTAACGATGCGATCAAAATCTTGTAGATCTTCAACCTGGCTTACCGATGCCACTTCATATGTCTGGTTTTATTTTTCAAAACTGCAAGCCACATAAGTATGTTGCGTGTTAATGATACACAAGAGCCAATATTCCTGGATAAATGTTTTTACTATTATCATAACATAATCTTTTTTTATATCGGAAAGCATATCATAATTGATGCAAATACATTTATTTTTAATAATAACGTTTTCAAACTATGACTTCATACATTTATTTTAAAGCATACCTTTTGTTACCATAACAGAAAAGGTAATTTACATGTACATTATATAAAGAAGCTCTTCCTTTGCTTTTTAAACGAATTCATGTTCTAATTGAAATAAAACATGGAGTACACGTGATTCATGCTACAATTGCAACCTCAGTTTTATTTTGAACGACACTACAGGCATCAAATTTGTCAATATTTAACACCTCTCTAAAATTAGTAATATGTAATGATTTGTGTTTTTACATTTATTGTTTGCAATGTCTTCTTTATCATTTATTTGAAGAACAATACATCAAAAATCTAAATTATGTGTTGAATGGAAAAAAATAAAATGACGGTAATTGATCAAAGAAGAGAAGCTAGATTTTGGGCATTTATTGAAAAAATTAATACTGTTATGAATTATTACTGATCAATATAAACGCATACTCTGGAATAAGCTTTCTTTATATTGTAGTTGACAATCTCAATTCCTCTTCAACGACAGTGTTAATTTCGTTTCTTTTTCTACGTCATCACCACTTTTATTTTTTCCTTCCGTTATTTTTAACCTTCCTTAAATGGTCTTCCTTTGTTTGTTCCTTGACTAGTCTTAGATTTCTGAGATTTTCTACCTCTTCATGGTGTTTGAAATGGTAATTTCTCTAACTTTCATGTTTTTTTCACATTTTTCGATCGGTGTGAGAAAAATATTACTCATCTCTAGAGAAAACTTTGTTCTCGGCAATGACTGGTCGAAATACAATTATGACGTCAAATTTTCT
Organism: Mytilus californianus; assembly: GCF_021869535.1. Lineage (NCBI taxonomy): Eukaryota > Metazoa > Mollusca > Bivalvia > Mytilida > Mytilidae > Mytilus > Mytilus californianus. The sequence continues at coordinate 6,962,186 of NW_026262581.1, forward strand.
TGGTTTCTTCTGAACTTTCTATTGTGACGTCATGAAAAAAGGCGACCATGCCTGATGACGTCACATAAAAAAATATAACTTTCTGCAAATCTTTGAAAAGGAAGGATAAACTTTGTTTAGATATCGTCTAAAAATCATTAGAGAAACAGATTCCACCACTATAACTCGTGTATTATGATATTTCTCCACTCTCAACAGTTAAATTCTAATTATTTAAAAAGCTCGGCAAGCCTCGTGCTTTAAATATTAAAATGTAACTGTCTTGAGTGGAGAAATATCGTAACACACTTGATGCAGTGGTAGAATCTATATTGCTATATTTTTACGGAGCACCTGAGATCACCCCTGGTTTTTGGTGTGGTTTATATATTGCTCAGTCTTTAGCTTTCTGTGTTGTGTTTTGTATATTGTAGTCTTTTGGTCGTTTTTCGATTTCTGTAAATGAACAGTTGAACAACGCCGAAGGTCACATTCAACTAAGATTATTGACATCTTAGTTCTAGTAAAACGTGCACGCTATTAGATATAAATTAACATTTCAATATACAAAATATCGTCAAATCATGTCGTTTTTGCCATGGCATTGTCAGTTTGTTTTCGACTTATGAATTTGAATGTCCTGTGGTATCTTTTGTCTTTTTTTATTTTAACATCCTTCAAAAAGACCGAATGATTTTTTTTTCTTTTTTTGATAATTCAATACCAAGCATTTGTAAACCTTTTGCTTCATCGCGTTCTCGTAACTTTTTACGTATATTAATTTCAGCATTAGCTATAGGTAATGGCGTGTATATGCTTTCTGCGCATAATTCATTATATGTTTTCAGAAAAGCTATCCTCTGAACATCGCCCATATCACTTAGGTGTCTGAAAGAACAAATTTATAAAGTAAAATCGTTGATATTTAATACAATAACAATATTAGGGAGTCGATACACTTTCAGTGGATATAATTGTTAGAGAAAGGATGAGCTTTTAATGTCCCGTTGTAACTAGTTTTGTATATGATTATGATGTAATAACAAAATCTTTTCATAAGGCTAAAAAATCATTACGCATTATTACTTATTGAATGAGCTACCAGCGAAATCTTTTTTTCGGGGTTCTTTTTTTTTCAGGAAAATGTAGACAAATATTTGTTTTTTGTAAGAATTGTTGTATTCATTTCGATGCAATGGATTTTTGGCGTCAAAAGGCGTAAGACTTCTCCAAAATTTGGAAAGTGATTTTCCAGCAAAATATGAGATAAGGATTTGGTAAGTTCATTTTTAAGTACAATTGAAATATCTCTAAGATTAGCAGGATAACACTTTTACGTAGCTAATTAAAAATTCACAATGAAAGCCAAATCATTTCTCCTTGACAACCTCTGTGCACGTTTTGGCAATAGAGTTTTTCGGCAGGTTGAAGGCATTCCTACGGGAACCAATTGCGTCCTTTAACAGAAGTCTTGTTCCTGTATTGTTATAAATCACCGTTTATGGCCATACTCAGTAAATATCTGTATAAACTACATTTTTATTGATAAATTTAAAAACACTTGCCGTAACCTTCACGCTATGTTTGCTTTAAATAATCAATAATATTCCTATTTCATTGCGGTAATTTACGCGAGGGAAATTACTTAAAATAAATCTAAAACAGACAGCAATGAATGTCCTTTTCTTGATTTGGATAATTCAGTTTCACACGGAGAGCTCGATACAAGAATGTACTACAAAAGAGACAATTATTCGTTCCCTATTGTTAATTTTCTCTTTTTTTTTGGGGGGGGGGGGGGGGGTGATGTTCCTTTGGGTCATTATTACGATGTGCATACTTTACAACTTGTTCGCTTAGCCCGTGTTTGTATTTGCGTATTAGATTTCAATGAACGTAATTTATGTATAACTGGTAAATTATTAAGTTAGGAATTTCGTTACCACAAATTAATTAAAATTTTTACTAATTCGTAGATCCAGAGATTTGGTCAGAAAGTTTGGCTGTACTTGTAGAGTTTTGATTAAAAAACTATATAGCACATCCTAATTTTGAAAGTGATATCACTTATAAAGCCTGTAAATTTAGATACGAATCATGTAAACTCATTTATCCTTTGAATAAACTTGTTTTTAAAGAGGCATTAGCTGTCAAACTCATGATCACCGATTGGACTGAAATTCTCACATTTGATTCATAAAATACTAAAGCAAAAATCTAAATTACACAAAGTCCAAAAGAAACAATTAACAACGCATGAACTCGTTATAATGTATCAGCATAACGTGCCTATTTTAGATTGAACACCATCTAATAAACCATCGAGATTACCTCCGAAGACTGCCGATAGTCGTTCGACCCGATATAAATAAATATATAAATATAAATAGACCGAAAAGCGCGAGGAGTTTTGTAATTACGATTTTTCCAGGTCAGTTTGATTTCATGTCATAGATTTAAAAAATGTCAATCATCGTTTTACCTTGATATGAATGATGTTTTTGTTGGCCGAATCGGTCACAGAAATGTTTTTTTTTTATTATGATGGCTCCCTAGATCACTTCTCAATGATGGCATTTTTTTTCTTTTTAAAAATCGGACACGCTTAGGGCATGCGTAACGCATCTTCAGCCAAAGATGAAATAAGGGTTACATGAACACGGGTTCAACAGAGGTTTAATTAATGACTTGCAGGTCAATAATACATTTGTGATGTTTTCGACCTTATTTTGACCAAATTAATACAAACTAGATATAGGAAGATGTGGTACGAGTGCCAATGAGACAACTCTCCATCCAAGTTACAATTTATAAAAGTAAACCATTATATGTCAAGGTACGGCCTTCAACACGGAGCCTTGGCTCACACCGAACAGCAAGCTATAAAGGGCCCCAAAAAATTACTAGTGTTAAACCATTCAAACGGAAAAACCAACGGTCTAATCTATATAAAAACGTATGAACTACATAAACAGACGACAACTACTGTAATCAGATTCCTGACTTAGGACAGGCTAACTGTTAATAGCGAAATACTATTTCAGTATTCCGCTTTCAAAAATGTTTAAAACAAAAAAAAAACTTGACAAAGTGATGTCCCCGCACTCCACTCTGAAGTATCTGTATTATAACAAAGTCAATGTAGGACTTTCTTTGAGATATTATTGTGTCTGGGAGACACAAATGATGCCCCCGCAGATGCAAAGTGTTATTTTAAAATACACAAAGTTGAGCATGGGAGCACATAGGTCTATGGTTCACTGTAGGAGGAGTTATCCGAAAACTCTATGCACCTCTTATGCGAGTATATACTCCAGAATGACAAAGTTCAACTATCTCCCAAAGAGCAAATATTAATAAAAATCAAAACCCTGACCACATGCACACCTTAAATATATGTACAAACAGCCAGCAAAGTGAAAACTTCCTAGCATTCAAATAGTAGCAGGAGTTATGTGGAATAACTATAATGCCCATAATTGGACGGACGGACGAACTGAAGGAAGGACGGACGGACAGGGGTAAAACAATATGCCCCCCAACTTTTAGTTGCGGGGGCATAAAAATCGTAGTCGAATGTTTTGTTTACATCGCTGCTAATACCCTTTTAAACTTGTTAAAGGTTATAAATTAATAATTGTAGTAAAATCTTAAAATGTTGATTTTACCGATACTAACATTGATTTTGTTTTTTATATATTACATAACTAAAAAATATATATAGCTATGTAAACAAAAGTTTAGTAGAACTAAATATGTACAGTTATGGGTAAGAATTATCCTACATCCTGTCGATACTGTTTACCTATATTTTGCATTGCATAAGGCCATGCGTTTCTCAGACTGTGAATGACGTCTTTTTACTAAATTCTTTTGATGTGAACTGATTGAGACTTTAGTCTGAGAAAACATGATTTAATTTTAGTTGTAATTGAATTTGAACTTGCTTTCAGTAACTACGAGAACTCTTATAATGGTACTTTATGTCTATTGTTTTTTTTTTTTTGTGTGCTTTGTATCGATCTATTGATTTAAGTCATTTGCAACTGATTTTACATTTTGTTCTTATGTTGTGCTGTAACACCACTGTCCCAGATTAGGGGAGGGTTGAGCGTTCACAAACATGTTTAGAAGAAGTAAACTTAACAACAAAATTATTTTCATTTACCTGTGTATAATATGACGCAGGTTTCTTCAAAAGTGATGATTTTCTAAAAAAATGTTTGACATTTCACAGTGATATAATACTTTAACTTTGTTTAAACCTGTTTATTTACTTTTGACTTTAATTATTTATCCCTTGTAATTTTTTATTAACTGTGTATTTGCATCCACGTGTCACAGGTCAAATTTATTCGTTCATTGTGTGTTAATTTACGTTTTTTGATTGAGTTAAGCCTTCCAATTGATATTTTATAGTGTGTTTTCTATGTTGTGATGTTATACTATTGTTTCAGAAAAGGGAGAAGGTTTGGTATCATTAAAACGTTTAATCCCGCTGCAAATGTTTGCACCTGTCCTAAGTCAGGAATCTGATTACAGTAGTTGTCGTCTGTTTATGTAGTTCATACGTGTTTCTCGTTTCTCGTTTTTATATAGATTAGACTGTTAGTTTTTCCGTTTGAATGGTTTTACACTAGTATTTTTTTGGGACCCTTTATAGCTTGCTGTTCGGTGTGAGCCAATGCTCCGTTTTGAAGGCCGTACCTTGACCTATAATTTACTTATATATATTGTAACTTGGATGGAGAGTTGTCTCATTGGCACTCATACCACATCTTCCTATATCTATTAACCCGCCACATTCTTTATGAGCCTGTCCCAAGTCAGGAGACTGTAATTCAGAAGTCGTCGTTTGTTCATGTCTGTCATATTTGTTTTTCGTAAGTTGTGTTGTATAAATTAGGCCGTTTGTTTTTTCGTTTTCATCGTTTCACATTTTTATGTCAGGGCCGTTATAGCTAACTATACGGTATGGGTTTTACTCATTGTTGAAGGCCATACGGTGACCTATAATTGCTTTTACCTTCGTCATTTGAACTCTGGTAGAAAGTTGTTTCATTGGCAATCATACCACATCTCCTTATTTTCATATCATTTGTTTAAGAATAGGCTGTTTATACCAAGGGACATTCAAAACTCATAAGTTAAAGAGAAACTGACAACGCCATGTCAAAAAAACGAAAGACGAGGAAAAGACAAACAAGTATACAAAACACTATATAGAAAACAAAAAATCGAAGCAACACGATACCCACCAAAACCTTAGGGTGTTATCAAATGTTCCGGTAGGGTACGCAGATATGCTCCACTAGTGTCATCCTAGTAAGTATCACAAAAATGGCATGACAAAAACCTTGGAAAACTGCTCAATAAAGGTCAGCAAATTTAACTTATTTTGGCAAGTAATCAAGTTTTAAAAAATGCAACAACTGAATAATGCTGACCTGTACGTGTATGTTTTGCTGATCTAAGTTGACCATAGCCTTTTAATAAACCCAATTGGGCTACTATACAGAAATTTTTTTTTTTAGAAATTCTAAGCGAAATTGAGAAGTATAATATATGTTTTATTTTATAGTTTTTCAGAAATTCCATCTCGATCTACATCATACATTGTATATCAAAATCATAAAAATGACAATAGAATTGAAACTGTACCAACACTATTTAAAAGAAAACATTGTTAGTTATGAGAGTAGGCATTAATCTTTCAACCTAAATATGCAATGCTCAATGGAAAATGAAAATTCTATTTGAACATAGGCAAACTTCTATTGCCTAAGTCATTACATGTTTCTCAATTTAACTTAATGAAAGTGAAAAAAAATACTTTGACGCAACTTAGTAGGAATCTGGGGAAAACATAGCTTTTACCAATGGAAGGCAGATATTTTACTGATGTACCTCCGTTTCGTCTCCGAACTCTAAGGGTTGTGAAGTTATAGAGCGGAATCGATTTTTTAGTTCTTATCCACTTAGTTTTTGACCACGACTTTCAATATTTGGTTTTTTTTCCTTATATGCCACAAACCTTCTAGTAACAGTGAATAATTATGCCAAGTTTCATTACCCAGTTCCAGAGTTTGAAAGTTAAAAAGCGGAAATAATGTTTAGTTCATTTGAACAGGGATGACCAAGTTGAACTAATCTTTTGACCATAACTGTTAATGTGCAGTTTTTCATCAGACACACTCACCAATTGGTGAATAATCACAAGAGGCTTCATTACCCAACTAAAAGGGATTTGAAGTTATAAGGCGCAAACGATTTGTGACGGACAGATGAACGCAAGGACGGACTTGTCGATTAGTCGCCGGGGCCCTAATTAGCATACTTACTTTAACATTGAAAACCGTATTGGTAGAAGTGTATCAACATCTAATGCTGCATACATAGCCATTTCTCCTGTCAATGGTCGTTTCAACCAAAGATTCTGATCTTCTGACATTTGCTTTTTCATATCATCCTTCAATGTTTTATTTGGAAAACGTCCTACGTACTTTTCATAAATAAAGTCCAACGATTTCCTTTGGCTTTGCAATCTTCTTGTAGTTAATATCGGACTACATTTATTTTCAACTGTCATTTGGAAGGACTAAAATAAATTTTAATGTAAATCTAAATCTAAAGTAAGTATACATCCATTACCAGACGTCGTGGGTAAGTTGGTGTAGTGATATTCTATTTAATTTTCTTTAGCTTGAAATGAAAAAAAAAACAACGTGGCAACCGACCTTTTTTAATTTTTGACACGGTCTGATAGACAATGATCGCATTATTCTCTTTTAAGTGAAACGTAAGCCTATTGTAGACGTTGATTTTGAGGTTAATTTAGACAAGTTCATTGAATTTGAATAAACAGATACATGTATATGGGCTTAGGTTTACTATCAGTTTCATAGATAATCAAAGGCTGTAAGTCCGAAACAGAAAACTTAAAAATTCGCTTCTATCAAATATATTGCTTTGCGTAAAAAATAAACATAAAATCAACCGGCATTAATATTTTAATCAGAAAACCAATAAAAACGTGCATTTGAATCAAAACCGAAGGGATAGATATAAAAATGTGGACATGTAATGACGTCTTCGAGACTAGAATATAAAACATTAAGGCAACAGTAGTTTACCGATGTTCAAATAGCAAAAATAGATTAAAAATTTCAAATCAAGGTAACAAACAAAATCTGAGAGAATCGCTGGAACTCCAAAAGGAGTGAGATCGGGTGCGTCGACAAGTTATGCATTTCTTGCTATGTATGCATCTACCGCCGTACGATTTTTATATTAGTAACTAGACGGTCTGAAGTGCTTATGTCGCTCACCTGCATATGCACTAAATAGAAATAAGAAGATGTGGTATGAGTGCCAATGAGACAACTATCCATCCTAGTCACAATGTGTAAAAAGTAAACAATTATAGGTCGAAGTACGACCTCCAATACAGAGCCTTGGCTCACACCGAACAGCAAGCTATGAAGGGTCCCAAAATGACTAGTGTAAAACAATTCAAACAGGAAAACCAACAGTCTAATCTATATAAAAAAAGAGAAACGAGAAACACTTAAGAACCACATCAACAAACGAAAACCACTGAAACAGGCTCCTGACTTAGGACAGGTGCAAACAAATGCAGCGGGTTTAAACGTTTTAACAGGTGCCAACCTTCATCCTAACCTGAAATAGTAATGAAACATAACAACATAGAAAGACACACTATAAAATATCAATTGAAATGGCTTAACTCAATCAAAAAGACATATTAACAAAAACAAGTAAACATACACTGAACGAATAAATTTGACCTATGGCACAATATGAATACAATACTAAATAAAAAAGGGGGGATGTATAACAATGTCAAAAAGAAAACTATAACCTGGGACAAAATGGCGTTTAATAAAATAACTTACACAAAGGTAAATTTGAATATGATAATTTTGTTGTTAGGAGTACGAAGATATTTTTACAAAGTAAATTAATTTGTTGTTCATAGTACGAGAACAGTAAAGGCCACTTTTTTGTAAAAATCATCATTAAAGAGCTATAACTCTAAAAACAGTTAACTGACGATTTCGGTCATGTTTGACGTGTCAGTAGATCTTGTCCTGCTGGTCATTTTTCCTTTAAAAGTTTCTGTCTACCTGTGAAGTGCAAGAACTCAAAGAGTCAAATGAAGATTTCGGCCATGTTGGCTTAATTGTAGATCTTGTCTTGCTGATTACTTTTGTTATTTAAAGTTTTTATCTGTAAATTATAGTTTCAAGATAATAGGCAAAAATGCAAAATATTGCGAAAAATCGTCATTAAAGGCAATAAATTCATTAAGGAGTAGACTGACAATTTCAGTCATGTTAACGTATTTGTAAAAGAGGGACGAAAGATACCAGAGGGACAGTCAAACTCATAGATCGAAAACAATCTCACAACGCCATGGCCAAAAACAAAAAGACAAACAGACAAATAATAGTACAGATGACACAACATAGAAAACTAAAGACTAAGCAACACGAACCCCACCAAAAACTGGCGGTGATCTCAGGTGCTCCAGAAGGGTAAGCAGATCCTGCTCTACATGTGGCACCCGTCGTGTTGCTCATGTTATTACAAATCCGGTAAATAGTCTAATTCGGTACGTCACATTCGTGAAAAGGGAAGGGCAATGTAGTTACGACATAAGGAACATACCCGATATCATCTGTGAAACGGTTATTCCATAACGGTCAAACAACTCGTGAAGGCGTCCGTAAAATTTACGAAGGGATGATTTCAACTTCACCATTTGGAACTCTTGGTTTAATAGCTTCCTTGTGAGCAGCAATCCTGTATCAAGGAAATCATGATAGGAAATACATGCCCGGGAATATCGTATCAATTGGGAGATATATACTCCGTATGCAGGCGCTGCAGGAATGTTGCTACATAGAAATGGAAAGTTCACAATTGGGAAGTTGAAATCATCTCTTTTGTCGTAAAGTTTCGTTTTCAACCGACCCTCATTGTCAATTTCTAGATGTAAGTCAAGATATCTGGTTTTGCTTTTGCTAACCAATTTTGCTTTTTAAAGTTTCTATCTATATATTATAAATTTCAAAATAATAGGCAAAAATGAAAAAAAATGGGAAATATCGTCATTAAAGGGCAAAAACTGCAATAAGGAGTCGACTGACAGTTTCTGTCAGGCTGGCTTATTTGTAGATCTTGTCTTGCGGGTCAATTTTGCGTTTTAAAGATTCTAGCTATCTTTTACAAATTTCAAGATAATAGGCAAAAATGAGAAAAAATGTTAGAAAAATCGTAATTATAAGACAATAACTGCAACAAGGAGTAAACGGACGATTCAATTCATTTGACTTATTTGTAGATCTTGTCTTTCTGATCATTTTTGCCATTTAAAGTTTCTGCATATCTATTATAAATTTCAAGATAATTGGCAAAACTGAAAAAATAGGAAAAAAATCGTCACTAAGGGCTATAAATGCAATAAGAAGTCGTCTAACAGTTTTGATGTCGATAGACAGAAGAAAATCATCCCATCATTCTGAACATATATGCTTCGGTCAGATTTTTCTATCTTTAGTATTTTTTAAGATAATAGACAAAAATTGCATTTTACTCCTATGTTCTACTTTTAGCCATTTTGGCCATGTTTGTCGGCAGGCGGGGTCAACAGACACATTTTTTGAAAACTAGATACCCAATGATGATTGTAGCTAAGTTTGGTTAAACTTGGCCCAGTAGTTTCAAAGGAGATGACGACGACGACAGACGACGGACCCATCTGGCGAGGTGAGCTAAAAAGGTATGTGCAATATAGATTATTAGATCTGAAAATATTTTCATAATGTATCAATTATTATGAACTTCAAAAAATTTATTTGTTTAGAGGAAAGGTAAGAACAATCATCAATAATAATTCAATGCAACTTCAGAGCTGCTACGTAAAAATCCATCTGATTTTCCATCAAATAATTAACAGAAACACTAACCTGGGTATCAAACACATTTCGCATCTCTGTCTTGTATGTTTCATACAACATGCTGCTATCATTTCTCGGATCATGAATTACCTGGAACAAAATTAAAATTCATTGATGAATAAATCAAAATAATAAAATCTCAAAACAAAATGTAGAAATCAATATAAGTTTAAGTGTAATTTAAACCAGACTGACTTATTATTTGTTAACACTGGGATAATAAATTTCGTTTTGAAAAATTGAAAGAGTGACTTGACCCAAAACTTTATTCTATTTAATATTGAGGCTTTTATTAACAAACCTTTTCAATCTCTTCTGATTTCATTATGTCGTTGAACAAGGTCGCCTTCAAATCTATCTTGCTCCCATATATGTCTATAAGGTATGGAGGTTTGTCTTGTATTTTTATTTGCACAATGGAGACAACTCCCTTCCAGGAACTTCCTAATTCAACAGCTTCCACATCCAAACCAAGTGTCGCAATATTGTGTTTGTTCGTATCTATTCTTTTAAATAATTCCTTTGCCTCCTCATTGCTTGATATCAAAATGTAATTTTTGGTTTGCTTGTTTTGTTCTCCTGCTCCATCCTGAAATAATGTCATCTAGTTTTCATTTAATTTATACTACGGAAATTAATTCAAATATTGACGATCGTCGTTTTATCAAACCGCTTCCATGATCAAACACATTGCACAGATTTTTTAAAGCATAAAGTTTGATGTGTCAGAGTGTACATAAACACCAATTTATGTTGAAAAATTTTGAATAAATAAAAAAATATTATCCAAATGGGTATAAAAAATGAGGTGTGCATCTTCGATGTAAATAGATTTCATATGAGCAAAGTAAGTACTTTGTGCTTGTGGGCATTCTTTGTAATTTTATACCCCGGCGTAGCGGAGGGGACATTAAGTGTTACCCTTGTCCGTCCATCCGTCCCGTACGTCCCTTAAATTGGTTTCCGTTCTCTAACTTTAGTTTGCCTCAACCAAATGTTATAAAACTTATACACAATGCTTATTACCACAAAACACATATCAAGTTCTAAATTGGATGGTGTCACTTTTACCTTTCATGAGTTATGACCCTTTGTAAACATAAAAATTGCTGAATTTTTCGTGTCCGTTCTCTCATTTTAGTTTCCCTTAACCAATTGTTATGAAAATTATACACAATGCTTATTACTACAAAACACAGATCAAGTTCGAAATTTGGTGGCGTCACTTTTACCGTTCTTGAGTTATGCCCCTTTTTAAATGGAAACATTGCTAAATCTGTCGTTTCCGTTCTCTAACTTTAGTTTGCCTCAACCAAATTTTATGAAACTTATACACAATGCTTATAATCTCAAAACGGTCTTAATTACGTGAATCCTGCATCTGTATGTGGAAATTGACTCATGCATATCTACAAGCGGGGGAATCTGTGGCCCATAGATCTTAACAATTTTAAGCTTTAAGCCTGCCACATGTTCAAGGAACCTTGTCAGTGGTTGCAAGAATTGCTGGCTATATCTTGATGCTTTTGTCATTTAGGGAAGTTTGTATTGAGGGCAGATCTTTGAGAGTTCAAAACGATTCCGGAATTGAGGCTTTCAAAAGTTAGACATATTGTATAGACCCTTGTCTTTTTATTGAAGGCCGTAAAGTGTGATGACCTAGCTCAAGATATCTATTTGTGTCAAAAGATTTCTATCCTAGTGATATAAACCCCACGCAACCGATCAAAACATTTGCAACTGAAAATCTTTTATATAATTATGTATTTGAATCTCATACATATATATACAGAAATTGAAAGCATAAGATCATTGCCAAAACGAAACATAATGACAGGTAAAACAAATTGAGAAAAATCCATGGAACACTTTTAACACTACGAAGCCTTTTTCCGAAACAAAAACAATAAAATTTAAACTTACATATTTTGCTGCCATCAATTAATTCTGCAACTGAATTCAATAATTAAACCGAAAGTGTTGAATGACTATTTGTTTGGAAATTCCTTTCTATTTATAGTTCAGTATAAACTTATTGACCTAACTTTAATATTATCTAATTTAGTACCTGGAAAACCCAAATGTAGAATCAACTTAAATGCATGCTTTTCACAATTTTCCTTATTAATTTTGAAAATATAACAATGTTTATTTTCTAGAAAAGATTGTTTAACATGTTGCTTTCTGTAGTAGACGATACAAATCTGCCTTGAACAGTTAGGAATCGAACTTTGTCTTCACTTGATACTTTGCTAAATATTCGCTGACGTATCGAAAACAAAACTAGCAAATCCTTTAACTTTCTCGCGTTATTGCGTTGAAATAAAATTTATAAATCGAATGATTAAAACGTGAACCAGAGACGTGTATTTTTATAAAGGGAAAATCCGTAAATTGTTGTGTTAAAAATAAACCTAGTGGAAATAACTGTGATAAATATTGGTCCTTTCGTATTCAGGTGTTCAGGTGTATTTAAAAGTAAAAGGGATTCTATAAAATCAGGTACTTCATTTATAGATTCATTCTGAAAGTTTCAATAGTAAAAAAGTTGGTATACGAGTTGCTATACCGGAGGAAAAAGTAAAAGTGTTCCTTCTGAGTTACGAATATGCTACTCAACATAAAAGGGTAAAAGGAATTTTAAAATTATTGGACAGTTCAACACAACAACACCATCCCATACAACTGGCTCCTCTACAAAATAGACAAATAAATAAGACAACAACGTACAACCTGTAGCCTAAATAGCCTGACTTGATGCAGGTACAAAATGTGGCGGGGTTTATCTAGACTTTTATCTCAGTCTACGTCTACTATTCTTGTCATTACTTTTTTTAAGGTGAACATTTTCAGGAAAGGAAAAGGGTTGTGAAGAAGGTGTGTGTTCACAAATACATTTGAATACCACTTGAAGTATCAAAATATGTTTTAAAGGGCCATAGAAAGTCAAATTTGAAAAGCACATGCTACTAGTATATATACCACTCGCTCGACCATATTCTACAAATAAAGATTAGAAATAATATGATCACATTTTGAATAGTCCTTATAATATGAAATGATGCAAAAAGTTAAGGTTCTGTTATCTGGAGAAACCAACAATGTTTTACAACTGTAAAAACTTGCAAGTATTGATTCAACGAATCGATTGTCTACCTATTTTTTTCAAAGCGCAGGAGGTCAGTTTACACCTCTTTATTTGGCTATATTTCATCATCACTGGTTACATTTTTTCTGCTTCCGTTGTTGCTGGTATATGTATAGTCAATGGTAAACTCATATATCGTGGATTGCTCTGCTCAGGGTTTGTCTATTCGTCGCTCAAAAGTCTGTATTTGTTTGCTGCTACGACGCTATCTGGAAGGCTTTTCCTCATTTCCTCTACTTTCCTGATATCGATTCCTCTCCTGTTTTACCAGTTTCAACGAAAGTCCTCTTTTTGTCCAACTAATGTTCCGCACATATAAATCGTCTGTTACTCTTTCAACGTATATTTCTGTTACTATCTTGTATGTCTCTATCATATCGTTTTTTAAGGTTATGAATTTTAATGTTGAAATGTTCATTATTCAGTCGTTTTTCGTACGACAAGTCTTTGATTGTGGGTAACATTTTTGTTGCTTCACATTGGAAGTTTTCTATAGACTCGATATCCTTTTATCTATACGGGTTCCATGGGCTTTTATCATTTTCAAGATTGGAACGAGCTAATGCTTTAAAAGCAGGCAGATGCTTTTAAAGTCTATATATATAAGAATTCTAACTAGTTGGTTTTCCTTGTTTTTTTAAACAATTTTTATTGTTTTGGGAGAATATAATTATATTGGATGCCAACAACACAAGGAAATTAAAGATAAGATTGTATCTAAAAACTAGCATATGAAAATGGCACTTATAACACAGAAAATATTTAACGTGTACAAATCCGTAAGAGTGATTAGAAATGAAAAGTTGTGCACGGAAAGACTAGAGTAGTGGGTAACCCATTTTTCCCGAAAAATCCACTTTTAAAAAATGAACGATATGTTTGTCTTTAATATTATATCTACTGATTTAAAATGTAACGCATGGTTTCAACAACAACAAATTATTCGTCTATACACAATTCTTACAAGACCTTTGAATATAACCTTTATTGGTACTTACATTGCTTTTATTTATTACTAAACTTATATTGCAAATCAAGGTTTTAACACACTTTCCAGCATCCGGTCTTTTCTTATATTTTGGTACTACACAAGTTCATGCTTTCTCAGACTATATTTAAGTATGGGAAAACATTGTCTATTTATAAGTTGAATTTGATCGATGAACTAATTTTATTAACTTAATACTCATAGATAGGAAGATTTTTGTACTTTGTCATTTTTAGTTGTGTTAAGTACCACTTTGAGGAGTCAAGTCCTTGTCAACTTTTATGTCACAGTTTTTTCTAATATTTTGATGTTGCACCACTTTTCTCAGTCAGAGGGGAGGGTTAGCAATAATTTTTCATCCGGTCATGTTCATTGTATGCCACTCACGAGCCAGGAATGTGTATTACAATTGTAGCAATTGTTTTCCGTTTGCCATAATTGTGTTTCGAGTATTGATTTAAGCTTAATTCAGGTGGTTAGTTTTCTACTTCTAATTGTTTCACTTTAAGTATCATTTGGCCTTTGTAGATTACTATACGGTATGTGTTTTGCTCACATTGTTAGAGACCGTACCGTGACCTGTAGTCGTTTATATCATTTCCTTTGATGGATAGTTGTCTCTTTGGCAATCAAACCGAATATCCTTATTTTCATACTGAAGATAATGATATAGCTACAAGTGATAGAGTAAAGATTAATGTGATTTGAAATTTTCTCTGTAAAGAAAATATTGATATTACATTGTTTTTATGGACTTTTCGATTGAATTTTCCTCGGAGTTCAGTATTTTTGTGATTTTACTTTTTTTTTCTACAACTCTTCTGATGTTTATTCTGTGTGTAATCGATTACTTTTATTAAATAATTCGATAAATAACCAAAAACAATTGTCAAGATACTTTTTATTTCATAAATATTATTGACATATAGTAACCTGTGATTCCTGAGACAAATACAAACATTTTGTATACATTTTTATATAAAACGGGTTGCGACTTATTCCATTTTCGACAATGTTTCACTAGTTTTAACGCCACTTCCATCTGCAAGATTCATTTTGTATAAATTTCTTGTGATTACTCGTGCAGGTGAAGGCGGAGGACTGCTTGATAATGTTTCATTGTTTTGTGTTTCTTGTTTTGTTGATTCTGCTTGCATAGTGGATACTTCATTCATTTTGTCCTCTGAGGTTTTTTTGCATGAGATTTCTTCAGCTTGAAATTGACCCGTTTTAACATCTGGACATTTTCGTTCAATGGTTTTCCTTTGCTTACCTCTTGCCGCTCTTGGCCTATAAGGGGATTGTTTCCGGCGTCTTGTTGGTGAAGAAATATTAGAAGAACGCTGTGTCTTCAAACTTTGAATTATTTCACGCTCTGCTTTAGACAAGGAAATGTCAGATTCCTGTAAATATGTTGCTTCTTCAAATTCACGCTCCTTTTTACGCATCATGATTTTTCGTTTTGTTGCATGGTCTGTCGTATAAATACTTTCTATGCACAGTTCCTGAAATGTTTTTACAAAACCATATCTTTCTGTTTCTTCCATTTGACTAAGGTATCTGGAAATAATGTATTAGTAAGGAAACGAATTATTTATTTTATTCCCTCGTTACTGATCATTTTCATTTGAAACTGAGAAATTCTTTCAACAAAAGGTTTTAATCCGTAGTCTAATTTCAAACAAGTACAATTATTTCTTGTTTTTTTTTCAAATTTGATAAACTATCGTCTATGAGTTGTGAATAAGGTACTTACTTCTCCATTTCTGAACGTATTGGCAGAAGTGTCTCAACATCTGTTGCTGCATACAAAGCCATCTCCCTGGTCAATGGTCGTTTCATCCATAGTTTCGGACGTTGCTCTTTTGACTTCATCTCCTTTTTCATATCTTCCTTAAGGTTTTTATTTGGAAACGGACCAACGTAAGTCTCATAGATAAAGTCCAGAGACTTTCTTTTGCCTTGTAATCTTCTTGTTGCTAAGGTCGGATCAGATTTATTTTCAACTGTCATTTGGAAGGACTTAAACAAAAATAAACAAGTCATGAAAAGCAAACATAAACGAAAAATTATGTTTTACTATCAAACAGTCAGACAGTTTTCCATCACTCTGAGGTTTAATTATTTACTGTTAATGAAGAGAAAAAATGGTCTTAAATCTAACAACGAGTTGTACATTTAAATGGTGTTTTTGCATGAAATCCCATTTTCTCAAATACTATTTTCAATGTTAATTTTGTTTTCTTATATAACATGGTTTATTAGTAAAAACAAAAAGAAAGGGTTATTATAAGGTTGAATTATTGATAATGCCACATTATTTACTATTGCATCTGCATTCTGAAAGTTGATTTAAAAATAAAAGGCCTATTTGCATGCACCAAACTATAATGATCCCGTTGTGCATAGGGTAATGATAAATTTACGTTGATTACTTTGGCACTGGGTAAAAAAATCGATGCATGCACTGACTCAAAAGAGTTCCAAGAGTCAGCAAATTGTTTAGTGACACGATCTCCGGCATAAAGCCGCTGCGAAGCAACATATGAAAATAATTAGTCAATCTGCAAAAAAACATCCCCCCGTATATTAAATGGACGCACAAAAGAAAGCAACAACGACCATTACACATATATATAATGCTAGATTAAAAAAATACAGTAAAGTTTAAATATTTTTTGAAAAAATTATTGGTATATATCGAGCGTACCAGATAAAGTTTATTCTAGAAACAAAATTTCTGTGCACGGATGTTAATACGCTTTTAGACTGCACTATTCGTACTGTGGTTGCAAATGTAAAAGAGGGACGAAAGATACCAGAGGGACAGTCAAACTCATAGATCGAAAACAAACTGACAACGCCATGGCCAAAAATAAAAAGACAAACAGACAAATAATAGTACAGATGACACAGCATAGAAAACTAAAGACTAAGCAACACGAACCCCACCAAAAACTGGGGGTGATCTCAGGTGCTCCGGAAGGGTAAGCAGTGAAAATAACACTTTATAAATCGTTTGTTACCGAAATAGCAAATGGCAAACAACACTTCCAGTTGGTGTGCAAAACTATTAAGGCAACAGTAGTAATCCGATGTTCAAATCTCGTAAATCTATTTAGAAATAAAATCAGGATAAAAAATATTTTATCGGGATAATTATGGACAAAGAAAGACAAACCTGTGGATCAAACACATTCTTCAACTCTGTTCTGTACTTTTCGTATAGCATTTTACTGTCATTTCTCGGGTCTTGTATGATCTGCAAAAGAATGAAAGTAACACTTTAAAAATATTTATGTTTCAATTTTTACCATGTACCATGAATTACCAAAAAAATAAATTGTACTTTAATCGTTTTCTTTTCTTTAAAATACGGTTTCTGAAAATATTAACATTGTAAGTGAAAATGAAAAGTCCGGAAACATCAGTTATTTCAAGTTTTGTAACCGTAAAGGTCATAGAGAAAAACTTATTCTTTTAAGCTAAATATAAAACCAACCGTTTCAATGTTTGTCGATTTCATTATTTCATTGAACATAGTAGTTTTAAGATCTATCTGGCTTCCATGTATATCTATTATGTATGGTGGTTCGTCAATTAATTTTATTTGTATAATTGAAATTTTTCCATTCTTAATATCTCCGATATTATCTGCCTCCATATCGAAACCAATTGCAACAGTTTGCTTGCTCTTTTCTATTCTTTGGAATAATGCCCTTGCCTCCTCGGTAGTTGATATCAATGTGTATTTCAAAGAGTGGTCGGTTTGTTCTCCATGTTCACTCTGGAATGTTGATAAATTTGATTTTTAACATAAAAGACATGACTAGACATTCTTCCAAATACTGTAAACCAACTTATTTTCGAGGATACTTTATTTCGCGTTTTGCCCTTTCTAGCCCACTTCGCGAATTTCAAATATACTTGATGTAGTTAAAGAAGAAAGATCCAAGTTTTACATATTGAATTTCGCGACGATTTATATTTGCGTTATTTTTCTACTCGCGAAAGTCGCGAAAATAAATCGCTGTCGAAAATAAGTTGGTTAATAGGTTTACAGTAACTATATTTTAGAACAAGACCTTATTCATATGAATTATTCAAAATTAGCAAAAGATTTTTTATTGATAACTAAATTTATAAACAATGTTATTAAATAAAATTACTTACAATTTTGGCAGCCATGACACTTTGTATTTAATATAGTGATTAACAGAAAGGAATTTGAAAAGCTCATTTATTCAAAATATTTTATTCAAATACTAATTGTTTGTTTGAAAAACCCTTATCTATTTTTATTCCTGGTATATGTATTTATTTTTAGAGTGGAATAACCGAAGTTATATATATTGTTTTATCGGTATTTTAATTTTAGACTTGAATAACCAACAATGCGTCATTAGTTTGCATAACATTTGTGTTTGTCTGTTTTATTGTTTGTACTTAATCATACCTTAACCATTCATTGTAAATGTGTTTGTGCTAATACATATTGTCTATCGTTTATTGCATAGTAACCTGTGTTGTCAGCTTCATTAGCGTTAACTCCGTGTCTTGTGTATTAGAAACAAGAAAAATGCCTTTTCATTGCAAATTTTTTAATGACACGATCTCCGGCCAAAACGCGGTTGAAGATTTGTATGATTATTTTCAGAACGAAAAAAAAACCTTTCAGAATTCTAATTTTAGACTGGGAATACCCAATTTTGTTAGTTGTAAATCAAAGTTCGTTTTAATTATTGTACATTGCATGCATGATCTCTGAACAACAAACGACGAAGCGGTTTACAGGAAGTAAAAAGTATACTAGTATAAACATGAGTGTGTATTCTTTGAATGTGGTTTGTTAGTCGTTCATAGAGGTTTTAAATATTCCGTATCAACTTCACAAATAATACACGATGGTCTTGAAGTATAGATTTTGCGTACTGACGTTGTTTATCATCTTAATAACGTGTTATAGTATTCATTTATTTGTCTTTATTAATATTACTTTTACTGTTAAGTCTGTTTTTTTTAGGTATCCATTTGACGTGACTCTGTACTTATGTATCCCGTCATACTTTGAACGATAAAATTATTTTATTTATTAATATTACTTTAACTGTTAAGTCTGTTTTTTGTGATATAAATTTGAAGTGACTCTGTACTTATATGTATCCCGTCATACTTTGAACCACAAAACTATTCTATTTATTAATATTACTTTTACTGTTAAGTTTTTTTTTGTGATATCCATTTTACGTGACTCTGTACTTATGTATCCCGTCATACTTTGAACGACAAAATTATTTTATGTCTACCTATGCGAATTTCAAACGCGCGATTTTACGCCAGTACTTAAAACCTTCCATCCTTTATGGGTGGATTTTACATAGATAAATAAAATCGTATAATAAAAAAGCAAAATGAAGATGTTAAAATTGATGTATGCCTTTTTGTGCTTCTTCTACCCTATTTTTGACATTTTTACCTATTGTGTCTGTTTTTTTGTTCACGCATCGTTGTCAATATAATGGAACTTGATGCGACTGTCATACAAGTGAGAGGTTTAGCTAGCTATAAAACCAGGTTCAATCCACCATTTTCTACATAAGAAAATGCCTGTACCAAGTCAGGAATATGACAGTTGCTATCCATTCGTTTGATGTGTTTGAGCTTTTGATTTTGCCATATGATTAGGTACTTTCCTTCTTGAATTTTTCTCGGAGTTCAGTAATTTTGTGATTTTACTTTTTACCCTTTCCTTTCAAGATAACCCCACTCACGTGTTTTATACACATAAATTGTGTTATGTCTTATCGTTTGTGGTTTGAATTCTGTATTTTCTGTACCTTTCACATCTGTCTTATTTGTCAGTATAGTCGAGTTAATTTCCATTTTCCATGGATAAAGTATTGTGTTAGTCCAAATAATTATGACGTCGTCACAGCATTTATTTAAAATAGCCTTTCAATAACGTCATAGTCATGATAATTGTTTGGACTAGTATTGTGAAAATAATTGTATGAATTTAAAGATTATATATTCGTTACAAAAATACGTCACTGTTTGTGATGTCCTGTGCTGTCGTTAATGGAAGATGTTCGTTGTTATTCTGCGGTTTAAATGTTGTAACGACTATTATATTATTTATTTGTGCGTTTCCCTGTGCTGAGTGTTCTTGCGTTTGTTTGTGCTGTGTTTCTGTCACGTAGTGTTGTCAATTTAGCGATATTTTTAACATTACCATATAAGCGGGAGGTTTGGCTAGCCATAAAACCAGGTTCAACCCAACCATTTGTTCTTAAAATGTCCTGTACCAAGTCAGGAATATGGCAGTTGTTATCAAATAGTTCGTTTCTATGTAAGTTGGAGTTTGTTTTTGTTGCACTTCAGTGTTTCTGTTGTTCCGTTGTTTTCTTCGTATAGTTGATGTGTTTCCCTCGGTTTTAGTTTGTAACCCGGATTTGTTTTCTCTCAATCAATTTATGACTTTTGAACAGCGGTATACTACTGTTGCCTTTATTTATCACCACCGGATTGGAATCTCTGCTGGTGGACAGTCTGTCCCCGATGATTCTACCAGTCCGGTAGCCTAACAGCATGAATACAAGTAGAATAAATAATATTATACTGGATGACACGTCGCCCAGGATAAAAAGGTGTCAATCGCATGTTGTCAAGGACACAACAACACCGATTTTATCAGGTGTCCCCAGGATAATCTTAAAGGATGTAATGAAAACGACACATGTGCAGTCTTCTGATTCCTCGTTGTTCTATTAAAATTCAGACAATGTTGTTTATATTCGGCCCTGTACTGTTCAACTTTCAGATATTTTAGATTTCAATAACCGCTTACAATATTGCTCTATTTCCAAATGTAACCGTAAAAATTGTAAAACCTGTGATATACTAATATCTGATACCCACTTTCGAAGTAACTTGACCACCAAAAGTTACAATACACACAGTCATGAGGATTTGAATTGTACTGCTTCCAATATTGTGTACGGTATTGAATGTGCTCTTTGTGGACTGATCTACGTCGGGGAAACTCGACAATGACTCAATTTTAGAATGAAAGACCATTGGTCTAATGTTAATGATCCTAATAACAAATTTCTCTATAAACATTTTAATCAGCCTGACCATTCTATTGTTTCAATGAAAGTCCGGATTATAGAGAAAATATATCATTCAACAAATGACCCCATAATGAGTACACCATATCGTCTACAAAGAGAAAACTTTTGGATAAGAGAGTTGGGAACATCCATTCCCTATTGATGCAATGACAAAATTGATGGTGTAGGTATTTTGTCTAGTCCCAGGTGTAGTACTGTCAATAAATTACAATAATTTAACACTTCTGCTCGACGAAATAGAAGTCACGGTCACAGAAATTATACACCACCTGCTGTTCAAACCGTGACAATTGATAGTCTGTTATCGTCTGTTCAAAAACCTTTAGGAATTCACCATATCAGAACTAAATTATACTCCATTCCATTATCCAAACTTTATTTACCATTTCAAGAGGTCAAAAATACTTCCGTTATTGATTCTAATTCTGTTTAGTATAGATTAGTTGCAATAGTCATGGACATTGCTAACCATAGACTATTCAAACCCGTATCAATTACTTTCAAAAATGAGGAAAAACGTAATTTTTTAAAGTAGAATTCGCCAATAAAGGTTTAGATGCTATCAATATTAGCAATATTTTCCACCAGAAATCTGTACAAAAAACTATACCTGCATGATTACTTCAAAAATAACCTGTAATTTCATATAATTACACAAAGTCTATTGCATCCAAGATTTTCAACCACAAGAGGGTTATAGAGGCCTTTAACCTCAAAGATGTGAAATCCAAACCTCCGGATTGCTCATGTGCATCGTCAAAATACAATTATAGTCCAGCTGGTCATGTTATTACTGGCGACCTTGGCATCGTTACTGATGAACAACTAAGAGAGTTGTTAGCCAAGGGACCAAAATATAGAATTCCCAAGCCCATCAACTGGAAAAAGAACTTCAGGTTACTGATGGATGCAGTTGGGGACTATGCTAGAAAATAGGTAAAGCGCGAACCAGACGAACCAGAACTGGACACTTTGTCTGAATGAATCAAAGATATTCGATCATGCATTCAGAAGCGCATTCAGAAACTACGATGTATTATGAGCACAATGGTTTCAAGAACCCGGAGGTTGTGGATGATTTATCCTCTTTGCATGACAAATATGTCGTTGTTCCAGGAGATAAAACCTCCAATAATATTGTCTTCGTATGTAAAAACCATTATTTGCAATGTCTCACAAAAGAGCTTGGAATAAACACCACAACTGGTAATCCTACATATTATTTAACATCATTTACAAAGGATGAAATTTTACAAAATCACAAATCTGTCCTTTCTTTTGGCATTAACGTTCTTTTGGTATCAAAGAAAACGAGAAAAATCTACCGTCATTATACTGGATACCAAAACTTCACAAAACTCCGTATAAAGAACGATACATAGCTGGATCGTCAAGATGTTCGACTAAACATATTTCTAAAGTGCTGACTATTATTCTCTCTACAATAAAAGATGGCCTTCGAAAATATTGTGATGAGATATATTCAACCAGTGGTGTCAATCAGATGTGGATTCTCAAAAATTCAAAAGATCTACTGCTAAATCTTAAATTACAATCTGCAATTTTGGAGCAACATATTAAGACCTTTGATTTTTCTACGCTTTACGCTACTATTCCCCATGCTCAATTGAAAGATCGACTTCGCCATCTCATTAAACAGAGCTTTTTCTATAAAAATGGGAATCGTAGATATAAATTTCTTGTTTTGGGTTATTATAATTCTAATTTTGTGAAGAACCACACTGATTCTATCAGAAAATACACTGAAGATGATATTATCAAAATGCTGGACTTTTTAATCGACAATATATTTGTTGAGTTTGGAGGATTGATATTTCAACAGACAGTCGGTATTCCAATGAGTACTTATTGTCCACCCCTTCTGGCCGACTTGTTTTTGTACTCGCATGAAGCAAAATTCATTCAGAACCTTCTAAAAGACAAAAAGAAAAAGCATCTTGCAAAATTTTTTCCTCACTATTGAAACAGATGGACGACTTCACACTAAAATCTAACAAACGGGATGATTTCAACTTCCCAATTATCAATTTCCCATTTCTCAGCAGTAACATACCCTCTACTCCGTCGTATGGTGTTTACATATCTCAATTGATACGTTATGCTCGTGCATGTTCACACTATACGGACTTCATATACAGGAGTGTGCTCCTTACGCAGAAACTGCTCCAACAAAGTTTTGAGGAGGAAAGATTAAAAATGACACTCCGTAAATTTTATGGACACCATCACGAATTGGTTGATCCATACGATGTGTCTGTGTCTAAACTAACTAAGGACATGTTTTCCACGTCTTAGATTATGATTTACCATTTACGTCGTCTGGTCTTTTAAGTACCGAACGTGACCTATTCCCAAATATGACTGTTTTACTGGGTGTTAATTCACATTGCTATAAGACGTGTCTCGGTATTTGTTTATCCAGCGTTCATGTACTTAGTTACGAAGTTTTATTTGTAATTTTTGATTGGATATTTTTTTGTGTCTTATCGTTTGTAGTTGTGATTCTATCTTTTATTTTCTATTCGTATGTAAAAGTATAGATAATCACCCAGTTCATTTGTATGATTATAGTTTAAAGCAACTATGTGCACAGGATTTATTTGTTTTACACAGTTTGATTTGGAAGAAAGGCCGACATAGTTAGTTGCACTATTACTAACACAATTATTTATTAGTATTCTTGTAATTGTTATAAAATACATCAAATAACATAATTAGAGACCTAATCTTGATTTATATCCAATTTTTTGAAATTTACCTGACATTACTTTTTGTGACGTTGATCCATTCGTGTTACAGACACACACTTCGTAATTCTATTAAGCTGTTTTTGTGTACTGTCCTAAATTATTTTTAGTTATTCGTTGTTATTCTGTGGTTAACATGTCGAAATGTCTTTGGTGTTTTTGCATTTATTTGTACTCTGGTCCCGTCGTGTAATGTTGTCATTTTAGCGGTATATTTAACATTGCCATAAAGCGCGGAGGTTTGGCTAGCCACAAAACCAGATTCAACCCACCATTTTTTCTTTAAATGTCCTGTATCAAGTCAGGAATATGGCAGTTGTTATTAAATAGTTCGTTTCTATGAATGTTGCATTGTTGTTTGTTTTTTTTGCACTTCTGTGTTCTGTTATTTCGTTGGTTTCCTCTTATAGTTGATGTGTTTTCCTCGGTTTTAGTTTGTAACCCGGATTTGTTTTCTCTCAAACGATTTATGACTTTTGAACAGTGGTATACTACTGTTGCCTTTATTTACCACGTCTTAGATTGTGGTTTAACATCTATACCTTCTAAGTACTGAACGTGACCTATTTCCGAATATGACTATTTTGCCGAGTGTGAATTTGCATTGCTATACGACTTGTCTCGGTATTTATACATCAACATTCATGTATTTATTTATGTTGTTTCTGTTGTAGTTTCGGTTGGATATTGTGTTATGTCTTATCGTTTGTGGTTTGAATGCTGTATTTTCTGTACATTTCACATATGTCTTATTTGTCAGTATAGTCGAGTTAATTTCCATTTTCCATGGATAAAGTATTGTATTAGTCCAAATAATTATGATATGACGTCGTCACAGCATTTTTTTTAAAATAGCCTTTCAATACCGTCATAGTCATGATAATTGTTTGGACTAGTATTGTGAAAATAATTGTATGAATTTCAATCTTATATATTCGTTACAAAAATATGTCACTGTTTGTGATGTCCTGTGCTGTTGTTAGTGGAATATATTCGTTGTTATTCTACGGTTTAAATGTTGTAACGACTATTATATTATTTATTTGTGCGTTTCTCTGTGCTGAATGTTCTTGCGTTTGTTTGTGCTGTGTTTCTGTCACGTAGCATTGTCATTTTAGAGATATATGTTACACTGAACTGCGGTCAAGCTTAGCGAAAGGTCGTGCAACATAATCAGTCAAACAAACTTTATTAGATTAACTCGTTAAGGAACGATCGTTTTCATTGGTCAATTCAAACCTTCGACCTCACACCTGCGAAAATAGAACACGCGTACTATAAAGCTGAATGAACTGATCAGTATTCACGTAGCCGGTCAAGGTCGTTAAAAACTTCCATCGTCGTATTCCCGAACATGATTGTGTTCTTGATTATCGCATGGCAATTCTAGCTTTTATACATGTGCATGTAAAATTTTAAACTTTAATCTTAACAGTCACGTCGAAATATTTAATTCAACTGTCTCCTCTCAATTGGTCCTGGATTAAGGGAGCTACCATTTTATTTTGATTGGGGGTGAAGGACTTGGATGAAACATTTTGTCCTGCATTTTTTTTAGTTGTTATCTCTGTCCTGTCTTTCTATTTTTCAGTCTGTTAGGTCCTGACTATATTTATTCGTTTATCCTGATTTTTTACATAAATCGTCATCCTGCCTTTTTTTGTCAAGTTGCTCACCCTGCCTTATCTTTTATTCAATGGACTTGATGAATTAACGTTGTACTTGAAATGAAACCGTACTTAACTACAAAAATAACCAAATTACATACTAAAGATATTGCTCGATTTTTATAGTAAATGGGTTTGTGTTATTAACTG
Source organism: Mytilus californianus (assembly GCF_021869535.1). Classification (NCBI taxonomy): domain Eukaryota; kingdom Metazoa; phylum Mollusca; class Bivalvia; order Mytilida; family Mytilidae; genus Mytilus; species Mytilus californianus. Next base: position 6,988,002 of record NW_026262581.1, read on the forward strand.
TCATGTTCATTATTCATATTCTTTCATAAGTTTTAGGATAGTGTGATTTTTTTTCTGATTTAGTTTACTTGATTTTGAAAAAAAAATCCCTAAATTCTAAGTAAATTCAGAACATGTAACCAGCCATGCTTTGTTTAGAGAAAAAATGGAGATGGCAAACCATGGCACAGTGGAAGGAAATGTACTTTATAAACTCTAGCGATATACTTTCTTAATTTATAATTAACTGTTTTGCTATCCTCGGTTGAAAATTATATATTGTAAATATTTAAATAGTTGCATAGAAAACAATCAGTTTTAAAAAGTGTGGTTATTCACTAAATGTATTGATAAAAGGTGACTCCATTTTTGTACATACTTTTACAGTAGTCATCCTTAATTTCTTAATATTTCGTTTATAAGTTTATCATACATGTATGATTTTGTATTTCATTTTAATACGCACGCACGCCACACGTTACTTTGGCGGATTGTTCAACAATGTTATGCAAAGCTCTATTCTTACGGTATGAAATTAAAGGATAAATTTTCAACCAATCAAAATCGAAAACAGTACATTTATATAGTTCCTTATAAACTACGACATTTCTCACAAGTATTTATTTATTTTTTAGTTCCACACATGCAAAAATAAAATCTTCGCCGATGAAACATTTCAAACCTTTTTACACCAACATGCCTTCACTGAATTCATTTGAATTTCGTCGTGACCATGATAGTACATTGCATAGTACATCTATATTCACGTGCACACATGGTACGATCTTTCGGGGACAATTTGCTCGTTTATGACACGTCATTTCTGAATGACCAAACGCTTAGCTTCTTTATTTTCGTTTTATAGCATGAAAACAATAAAAGAGGAATGTGCAACCCATCATAAATTTGAAATGGATCAGTATTATGAGATCCTTATTATAAGTAACTACGACATTGTCAGGATAATAACATAGCGTCAATATGAAAGAAATTAAAGTGTTTCATACATTCATCCGTATAAAAGCGGCACATGTATTTTATTTTATCCTTATATTTTTCATAGTGCGGTACAAGTGCTGCATGCATAAAGAATATTACTTAACACAAATTATTAGTATAATATTTCGACCCCACTATTTGAAATTCACAAAATACTTATTTAATTATTTCGACCAAAAATCATTGTTTTTTACGTTCGTAGTAACGTAGTACATTCCATTGTCGGTCACCTGTGTCAATTCACGTGCACACAACAATTGTTGTTGTATTTAAATCTTTCGGCCAATGAAGTGAGACGTTACAAGTTGTTTGTTTGTGATACGCTAGAATGTTGTCAATGAATTATCAATCGCTAAACTTGACTGCATTTCAGTGTAACATTACCATATAAGCGGGAGGTTTGGCTAGCCGTAAATTCAGGTTCAACCCACCATTTTTTCTTAAAATGTCCTGTACCAAGTCAGAAATATGGCAGTTGTTATCAAATAGTTTGTTTCTATGTATGTTGGCGTTTGTTTTTGTTGCACTTCAGTGTTTCTGTTGTTCCGTTGTTTTCCTCTTATATCTGATGTGTTTCCCTCGGTTTAAGTTTGTAACCCGGAACTCAATCGATTTATGACTTTTGAACAGCGGTATACTACTGTTGCCTTTATTTATGCCTTTCCCGTGGGGAGTTAATACAACATTACGTATTGTGCCACTAAAACTATTATTTTCCATTTATGAAAGTCTATCTGTAATCCAAATAATACCTCAAGCATAGATTTTTCAGGAGTTATTTCAGTATTATATATATAAATCGAATATATATTTCCAGCCATGTTGTAACCTATTGCATTTTTTGCTATAAGCTGATTATTCTCTGGATGAAAACTTGAATGTTGTGGAATTAAACAATTTTACGTGCGTACAAACCTTCACCTTTGCTTATCTGGACCATATGTTGCCAAGGTATAAAAAATACAATGAAAAACCTGCAAATTGCAGCTATCAACAGGATGACGCGCACTAAGGAGATTTTTCTATTGGTTGTTTTAAAGGTGTTATTGCTCCATACACATTTTGTTTGCATAACCTGTAAATTCAAACACGTAATCTGATATATGCAAGCCATGAGTTGAAAATGGAATCTGGATTTAACTTTTTGTCCCCCGCATGACGCGTTGCGGGGGTAATAGAAATACCTGGCATCCGTCCGTCCGTACGTCCGTGTGTCCGTCCGTCCGATCATGTTAGCACTTTTACAGGTACAATTCTTGCAAGATTTTTATAAAATTTATACTGTAGGTTACTAGTAATATCAGCAATATCTCGGACAAGTTCTATAATGGTGGCCGATCGACTTTTTTAAAAAGAGTTATGCCCCTTGGAAATATTAAATCTATGGAAAATGGTCTCGTTAGCGCTCTCACGGGTACAATTCTTGCCAGATTTTTATATTGACAAGAATGTGTGAGCAAATCAAACAGATTTAATAGGTAAAAATGTCAAAAATTGAGGTTCAGCAGTCAACATTGTGTTATAATCTAAATCACTATAATAAAAAAAAACTATGTCAACAAAGAAAAAACAAATTGGCATATAGACACTATACACAAAGCACAGAAGTAAAAATGAAAGATAAGAGCACAAAAAATGACCATAGCGCAATAACACAATGCCGGTATTTATAAATGAAGATAGATTGTAGACAGTTGTGCAAAATGTGATAGCCAAAGGATGAAAATACCGTGAGTTGAATCTGTGATAAAGAAGAAGTAGATACTTTTTCCTAAATGGGTTAAGGTTGTGAGGTCGTTGAAACAAATCATAATTTAAAAAAAAGTATAAAGTCACTCATGCTACTTTATTTTCAAAGACCTATCTTACCTCAACTATCTGTTGCTGTGCAAATCATGTATACTAAGTTTCAAGTTGATTGGACTTCAACTTCATCAAAAACTACCTTGACCAAAAACTTTAACCTGAAGTGCTCGCACTATCATTTTCTATGTTTAGTGGACTGTGAAATTGGGGTCAAAACTCTAATTTGGCATTAAAATTAGAAAGATCATATCATAGGGAACATTTGTTCCAAGTTTCAAGTTGATTGGACTTCAACTTCATCAGAAACTACCTTGACCAAAAACTTTAACCTGAAGCGGGACAGACGGACGAACGGATGGACGGACGAACGGATGCACAGACCGAAAAACATAATGCCCCTAGGTGGGGCATAAAAACATTAGGACCACTACTACACTCATAATTGGCACACCTCCCTGATTTTTTGTGGTCAGGATTCTTTTTTTATGTGTCATTTGGTTACTATTTCACTGAATTATACCTCATATAACCTTTATTCATAACATCCACATTCTTATTCTTAAAACTAAAAATATTTATTTTTTTTGTAACTTGAAACAGAAAACAAGTCATATTATAAATAAATCTTTTATACTTTTGAAGTAAATATAAATAGTCCCGATGAGATTAACTTCCAGTCATAAAATGAGATGATTTTTTTTGATAAAAAATTTTCAACATAAATTAGCACTAATTATTACATCACAGTTGGTCCACACAAGTATCAATTAATTATGCTTTATGAAAACGCTTTGACGAGTCTTTTGCATGGTCTAACAACATCTGACATGGTTTGAACTGTGGGCCATATAAACTCTCATATCTTAACATTTTGTCTACTAACTGTCCTGCACCATATAAGTCCAGGTATCTAAAGGGACCTACAATTGAAAACATAAGATTAAAACTATAGAAATTTCGGATTCTTTTAAGGACAAATTCTTCTTTCTGTTGTGGAAATTTAATGCAACCAGTAAGTTTTTTCAACATTATTTAAGAAGCTATTCATAGAAGATAATATGCCTGTAAGACATTAATGTACACATTTAAATGAACCATGTTAAAACAGCTTCTAGAAAGACCCAAATGCAAATCTAAAGCTGACAAAAAATTCTATGTAATTCCGACCACTTGAACCTGAATTGAACAGTTGTGATGACACATTTGTTCATGGACATGTAAAGGTGACAATGCAATTGTTGACTCCACAAGGTAAAAGGTTAAGAAGCAAATATTTCATTCTAATTCAGAATTACAAATAAGAATAAGATAAGTAAAAATTCATATACCAAGCTGCAGTGTAGCTTTATATCAATGTGACTTAAAAAGTACACAAAAAGACCCACAAGATACTGAATTGCTTGATATCTATATATATTTTTTTTAAATGGAATGGAATATCAATAATATAATGAAAAATGTAGATGTCTTTTGATCCACTGTGTCTTTCTGGTGCAGTCTCAACCCCCTCAATCCCAATTACTCTATACTAAGTAAGAACGCTAACCTAAGTATAGGTCATAATAAATAAAATGCTACTGTTTAGGTATCGAAAATATGAACAGTGAGTCCTTAGAAAAGTTGCATTTATGGAAAAATTCAGTCCTATGCAAAAGTTTTGAAACTAATACTATTATGTGTGAAATGAGTATACACAATTTGTTGTATTTATTTGGTATTAATTAGATAACTTGTAATCTTAATGAAGAAAATCAAATACGTGTATATATATATATATAGATAACAACAAGTTTGGCAGCTGGTGAAATGAATTTTTTCAAAGGTAATCGAGGCAAAATCTACTAAGTTTTGTAAAGTAGTAGGTATTGCAAACACTGATATATGATAATATTACCTACCTCCCATAAATGGAGGGAATCCTAACCCAAATACTGCACCAATATCACCATCAAGCTTTAAAAAGAAAGATCACAGTTTGCTATAACCTTTTTTTAACTAAAAATATTGGATGAACCGTGTGGTTTGTCAGTCAAGACATTTTTTAATTTTCAGCTATAGAATGAATTTTTTAAAACACAATGAAATAGAACTGCACATATCAATTATATAATTTTTTTGTGGGTTTTTATTTAAAAAGTGAAAAGAAATAATTATCCTTGTGAAAATTTGCAAAAATAAGTATGTAAATATGTATAATACTTACTTACATATGTGCTCAAAGATTTCGAACAGACTTCCGAGTAACTAATATTGAATTTGCAATAGCTCATACAGTATCAAGTTTATAAAATACATGATAGAAGTATAAAAGTCTCCCTCCAATTTCAAGTCAAACGATACTTTTACATGTAAAAACTTTGTGCCAACAATTAAAATACTTACAGGTGAATCTAGAATGCCCTCTTGTAAGCATAAAACAGCTTCATTGACAAAGCGAGAAACTAATCTATGTTGTATATCTACATCTGTATTCCTATAACAAACAGATAGTGGAAATTACATGAACATGTTTGATAAAATTCCCATAGGCTATATTCACTTATTGATCAAATGATGTTAAGATAAGTTCTTAAAGATGATATTCTATGGGACATTTCAACAATATTTGACTCTGACAAACCATGTCTTGCAGTGTAAATTTTTTTTTTAAAACGATATCAAATCATTGTATTCTTGCAATGACAAATAACAAATTTTCTTGTTTGTATTTTCACAGTGGTTCATGTTCAACTTATGATCACTCCCAATAAGCACGTTCTGCCAGCCACTTATTTTATACAAGTCTACCACAGATTCAGAGAAAGTGTTTACAAGGAAAAGACAATATTGGATGCAATAATACAGACTCATTTTAACAACAGATCTTAAATTGATAAATGTGTTTTTGAAAAGCCTTAAAAGTTAAAATTTCACTTCTGTTCAAAAGTGAAAAATTCATGGCAGCTTTATTTTTACTTTTTATTATCATAAAGATATCTGTTCCATGCAAATGCTCAATACCTAGCCACTTTTTTAGCCATGATTATGGATCTAATGATTGAAAAGAAACACGAACACAAAAGCATTCCATACATCATTCATGAATAACATTTTAACATACTTGGGATTGTGCAAGCACACTACATTATTAAAGAACATAGAATTAAAGAGACTGCCAAATTTTTCATGATAATGTGAGGAAAAGTTTGAATTGCAATATCTTTTCAGGTTTGTGAGGTTATATGTTATTTAATGGATGATACAGGTTCTAACATTCATTAAAAGATGAGGGAAATATGAGAAAATTGACTATCATTTATCATCATTCCGATGTGGTTGGGAAAAGATCTACAGCATTTTTTTTATCTATAAAGTTAACTTTTTGTTTGAAACAAATAAATACATACTCTGCCAATGGTTCCACACTGTATTTTTTAACTATTTCTAATGCCTCCTGATTTTCTGGTCTTGCCTTGGATCCTTTTTCATAAATATAACAACCTTTTCCAGCCTTTCTCCCTATGAATATAAATTTAGAACAATCAATTCTGAAATATATCTTAACTACTAATGTTAGTGATTCTTTTTTTTTTCCAAAGTGCAGCACTCAACTTACAGTCACCGTCTAAATTTTAATAGCAGTTTCTTCAATGGTGTGAAAGGAAGCAATGCCTCTGCAGCCAGATTATATAATAAAAATACACATGCATTTACCATGCAATACCAAAAAAAAAAGAGAGACCTGCTACAAATCATAATCTAACAGTTCTTTTCTGTCATCAGTTAGTTTTCCTATTACATTACTTGAATATCTCAAAGACTTATATATCTTGTAATATGAACAAAATCTAAACGTGATAATTAATTTGTAGGACAAATGGGATGTGAAATTTTGAACAAACACAAGAACATCTTAACAACTTTGGCAGACCTAAGGAATTCAAAAGTTTGATTTACCAGCATTAAGGCAAACAATACTAATTTTATAAAATTCTAGCCACTTAAAACTGTTTACAATCACCAGAACAATTGTGTAAACAACTTGAACATTCCCCTAAAATTTGCAAGCTTTCTTGGATTAAACAAATGCAGACAGCATATCCCCTCTGTCATTTAAGCTTTTACTCCACAAATAACATAATACTTTGAGGTTTTTGTCAACCATAACATTGATTTTTTAATATAATTTAAAGTTACTGATACTCTCAATGGATTAAGATTTCAACAGAGATGAAATGAAATAAATTCTGATATCTCGGGGTATATATATATATATATATGTATATGTCCAGGAGACAGCCCTTCCTTACCAAAAAAAAACAACCAAGACAAAAGACATAAAGAGGGCAACACACCATTTTCAACAATAGGTAAGCGTTTATACCATATGTCAAGCTATCAATCAACCTAAATCTATACAAGTTGTGAGTAGGTTTAAAAGAGAATATAACATTCTATTTCTTTATACTAAACCTAGATACAAACCTAAGAAACCAGCTGTTACCATATCTTTCAGTACGTTGACATTACCACCACCAAATCTATCTCCAAATACTTTTCCTAGATCTTCTGCTACGTGAGCAGCAACATCTACACCCACTTCATCAGCTAATGTTGCAGCTCCTACAGGGAAACCAAATTTCTTTGTTAATGCATCTAACTTCTTTGGTCCTACTCCTTCCTACAACATAAAAGAGACAACTGGTAAGGTACATTTCATCAGTGAAAAATAATAAAATTTTGTATTTGTCAATCATTAATTCATGATTGCTTAGTCTCACAAAAATTATGCCAATGAATGAAAATGTACTTAATAGGTCATTGAATTTAATATTTCTAACCAGGCACAAATACATCAATTGATTTTGTTAACCATGATTCAGTAAGTTTTTCCATGAGTTGTCTAGTAGACCAACCTGTAGCAGTCTGATAGCTTCTGACAACATGGGTGCTAAGATTCTAGTGGTGTAAAATCCTGGACCATCTTTCACTGTAATCACAACCTTTCCTTGTTTTAATCCTACAGCTACAGCTGATGCTATGAAAATAAAATCATAATAATGCTGTACTCAACAAATGTATACTATCATACCCAAGATACCAAACCCATAAACAAAGCTATATCTTGCAATGGCAAACAATAAAGGTAATTCTGAAAAACTAAAACAAATAGCAGCTGCACAATTGCATTTTGTATTGAATAATCTTCAAATGTGAATCTTATACATTTGTTTTTAGAAACATGACTGAATAAAATTTATACATTGCACATTTCTACAGAATACATGGAAAATTGCTGAAAAAGCTTTCCGACTTTTATTCAAAATAGATATAAATTCCTCATAGGGTTGACGCTTTGATTTAAACTGTCAAATCATAAGATTCAATCCTTAACCTGTATAGATAATTACCTGCTGTGTCCTTTGATGTTTTATCAGTGGTTATTATTTCTAACAATTGCATCTTATCAACAGGTGAAAAGTAGTGCATACCAATAAACTGTAACAAAAGTTATAGTATCACTGTAAGCCTTTGTAAAACAAAAAGATCAATGTACCAATTAAATTGAAAAATATAGAAATTTTAATTTTGGCATCCTAGGATCATTAAATAACATTTCAAAATCAAATTGTTACTCTCTAACATAGTAAACGACTCACATAAAATTAAATTAAATTCTTTTTTAAATGAGAAATTTAAACCTAATTATCTTGGACAATGAACAAAAGTAAGACAAGTTTATTTACCTTTTCTGGTCGTTTACTGGCTGTAGCTATCAGATTAATTGGTAATGCAGATGTGTTGGATGCAAATATACAATGTTCAGGTATATGCTAAAAATAAAAATACAGTTTTCAAAACATTATTCTAAAAGCCTATATGTTGATTTTTTCTGATCTACATATTAATTTATCATCATGTATTTAATGATATCTCAGATTGTTTATTACAATCTTTCCCTAAATACTTTAGATGTGTACTGATTGATACTTTGGTCTGGGAAAACATGATTTATGGATTTATTTTTTAGTTGTAATTGGCTTTAAACTAATTTTCAGTAACTCTTGAGTACTCTTGTATCAGTATTTTGTGTCTACTGTTTTCTTGTTAAGTATTTTTGTGCTTCATACTAATCTATTGAGGTGAGCCATTTGCAACTGATTTTTACAGTTTGTTCTTATGTTGAACTGTTACACAACTGTCCTAGGTTAGGGGAAGGCTGAGTGCCCACAAACATGTTTAGCACCACCACATTCTGTATGTGCCTGTCCAAAGTCAGGAGCCAGTGGTTTTCTTGGTTCATGTCTGTCATATTAGTTTTTTGTAAACTGAATTGTTACAAATTAGGCCGTTAGTTTTCTCCTTTGAATTGTTTCACATTTTTCATTTCGGGGCCTTTTCTAGCTCACTGTACGGTAAGGGTTTCGTTGAAGGCCATATGGTGACCTAAAATTGCTTATATCCACGTCATTTGAACTCTTGTGGATAACTGTCTCATTGGCAATCATACCACATCTCCATAATTTAATATAGAACATACAACACCAAGACCAAGATCTTATATGGTAATATCCATTGTTGTGACTATAACTATTTCACTTAAACCATTGGTCTTGAGAGTTATAAGCTTTAACGATATTGGTAAAGGACAAATCAATATAAATTAAACTTTTTTATCAGCATCTTTCATTTTCCTATATTATTTTTTTCAACCTTTTTTTTTTATTAAATGCAGACTAACCTGTTCTACTTCCTTGACAACTTTATGTTTAATGTTGATATCCTCAAAAACAGCTTCTATAACCATATCAACTTTATTAAATCCAGAATAGTCTAATGTTGGATCCATGAATGACATTAAATGATCTCTTTCAAACCTATCAAATAACATCTTCCATTAGATTAATTGAATAATTGATGGATGCTTTAATAATAACATCAAACAGCATATATTATATGTATATTCAGTACAATAATATGAAAATAACCATGTACTTCACTGGTATGTTGAGCTAAATTTTTAATATGCTAACGAGGTAACAGTTTGCAGGAAGACAGTGTTCTGATTCTGAGCTGTCAAATCTTTGCTCTAACTCATAAATGCTGATCGGATGAGTAGCAAATACCAGTTTATAAATGTTTTGACTGTGCCAGGGATCAAATCCAAAATCCCTTGCACTTGAGACTAGCACATTAACACTAGACCTCAGAAGCAGTATCTACCATCAGAGATCATATTTTTTATATTTTGTACATATTTTGTAATCTAAAGTTCACAAATTCAATTTCAAGACAATTTATTCTTACACACCAACATAAGTTTTCATAAATAAATGGAGCTATGAATAAAAGTGAGTGAAAAATTTCACGTAAGTGTTAAATGTATCGCATGCTGGTCAATTTTATTGGTGGAAATTTTGAGAATATTTAAGTTAGATTCAGAATAAGTCAACTATGGGATAGTAAACCTCTACATGTACATGTAAACATTCTTTGCATCGGAATTAAACATATTTATTCTAAAACCAGTTGTTGGCATGACACAGGTTATGTTCTTCTCATATATTACATAACGGTATAAAACTAAACCTCTAACAGGAGGGATTGTGCCTGATATTCATATGATGAAGACATAATCTTTCGATCAGTTTAATTGAGGTCTGGAGCTGGCATGTCAGTAACTGCTAGTAGTCTGTTGTTATTTATGTATTATTGTCATTTTGTTCATTTTCTTTTGTTTCCTATTCTGACATCAGACTTGGACTTCTCTTGAACTGAGTTTTACTGTGCGCACTGTTGTGCATTTGTTTTTTCTACATTGGCTAGAGGTATAGGGGGAGGGTTGAGATCTCAAAAAACATGTTTAAACCCGCCACATTTTTGCGCCTGTCCCAAGTCAGGAGCCTCTGGCCTTTGTTAGTCTTGTATCATTTTTAATTTTAGTTTCTTGTGTATAATTTGGAGTTTAGTATGACGTCCATTATCACTGAACTAGTATACATATTTGTTATGGGGCCAGCTGAAGGACGCCTCCAGGTGCGGGAGTTTCTCGCTGCATTGAAGACCCATTGGTGGCCTTCGGCTGTTGTCTGCTCTATGGTCGGGTTGTTGTCTCTTTGACACATTCCCCATTTCCATTCTCAATTTTATTCTGTCCTATTCACTTCAAGTCATACTGATGTTGTTCAAATCTTTCACTTTGAACTTCACTTCAGTACTTTTTCTAACAAGAACATGTCTAATTTGCACTAAATTAAACATTTGTACATTTAATCTTTCTTTATATATGACATGACTGTAGAGATTTAAATATACATAGTTTATTACTGTAAATTCATAAATTACTGTGTGCATTTATTATTGCGATAGTTGGACAATCAACATACATGAGAGTTTATTTATTGGGATTTCAGGAAATGTTGCATACAAATGATGCTATCAAAATTTAAAGTGGGACTTTTTATTTTTACAACACTTATCTAGTTGCTATTTTTGCAATATTAAAGAAAAACAGCAAAATACTCAGAATTGACAGTATATAAATTCAAACATACGTAGTTATCTTCTTTCTTTTAGCTTGTTTGTTCAATCCTGCATACACTTGTTCTTCACCCCTGGCTAATCCTTGAAGTGACATATCTTTCATTGTTACATGATATCCTTTGTCTATGCTTACTTGTACTACACCAGCTCCCATTAAACCAGCTCCAAGAACAGCAATATGCCTACAAAATTTGTAATAAATTTTGTACTGTCCAACAATTCTATACACAGATTCATGACAGCAAAAATTACGATCTTGCATATTTTGGTTTTTAAATATGGTGTTTATACACTATTCTTTCTGTAAATTGTCAGCAGATAATCTTTCCATGTTTTTTTTTTATCTAAATCAGTCATTTTTGACTACCTAAACCAAAAACTTTTTATAAACTATTATAAATTTGGTTTAACACTTTATTCATTATGCAAGACATTCTTAATATTATTTAGCTAAAAAATGTAGGAAATTTGTACTGCATTGAACACTACAATTTGTTGTTCACTTGTACCCATGAAATCCATGAATATTTGTACACCATGAATAACAATGAATCCACAGTATAACATTGGTCTTAAGAGCTATGGGCCTTTACAGATATTTGTATACAAAATCAACCATAACATACTTGGTCTCTCTCTGTGGTTTGCCAAATCTGTTCTTCTTGCAGTGAGTTTGTCCATGATATAATCCTATCAATGCTTTTGAATGTGTGGTCATACCTAATTCACCAAAGGCCTGAAATAATCATTTAAAATCATTGTTCAAAAATTAAAGTTTAATATAAGCAGTTCATAGACCAATTGAAATAGACATCATTATAAAATCAACTAACAACATGGTTTTTCAATATAAAATATGTCTGCTCTATGACTAGGATATTAGTTCTCTTCTTTGAGAAAAATAAATTCCATTTTACACTAGAAATCATTCCGATATTGTAAGATTTGACTAACTTGAAGATCATAGTAGCCTGAACCATTAAAACTGTTTTTTTTTTAAATAATACTGAAAGCCTTTCTCTAATACCAATTGGGACAGCAATTTCAGGAGAAGATATTTGAATAAGTTCATGATTGAAGTAAAGTTGTGAGAAAACACACACTGGCCCTCTGGAGAGCATCTAAGTGAAGCAAATAGCACAGACAGACAATTTGGAAAGGATATAATAACAAAAAAGGATAAAAATAAAACTACACACAAAGGGCAATCAGATGTATGGACATTTTACTTTTAGATATTTGTGTAAACAATCATTTTGCACTGCCATTTATCAATAATTGCATTTATAAATTCAATAAGACTTTGATCTTTTTAAAATAGCCAAGCAAATTATCAAAGGTAATTGTGATGGGAGAACTTGTTTTAAGATGCTTAAGATTTGCCATCATCTCAAATTATAATCAAGTAAAAAACAAAATTAAGTTTACCTCCGATTCTGCCTTGTATCCAGCTGCGGATCCAGGTTTGTTCATAAGACTTGTTTTCACTATCTGAAATCACAATATAACATAGAAAGTTAAACTTTGATAAACTTTATTGGACAAGATAGTTACTGGTAGCTAGTAGCTTTAGTTAACAAGCTCACCCCCCAAAAAAAACCCAAAAAAAGGGGGGGGGGGGGGGGGGGGGGGGGGAGGGGGGGGGGGGGGAGAACCTGTAGTGACCTGTTGTTCAGACAGTAATATACTCTCTAAAAAATCTGTTTTAATTAACTATGACATTGACCTTGGATCTTTTGACCTCAAAATCAATAGGGATCCTTCTCTTATTATATGTGACCATAAATCCATCTAAAAATTGCAAATATAAACTATTTGAGTAAGCATCCAAAAAACAAAATGACTTGGGAACTGTTCAACAACTCTACCCCCTCCTCCCTTCTTTGAAGCATGGGGTGTAATTACAATTTTCACTGTCGAAGTGCACAACCATGACTTCAAAATGACATCATCACTGACTGAATGTGCCAAATCTTGTTCATTTTGTATTTGTCAGGTCTTATTACATATTTTCATTAAATATTTATGAAAAGAACTAAACTTAATTTTCGTAGAATAATGGGACCAATAACTACTTCTTGTGAACCAACTTCTTTTTTGTTTAGGCATCACTTTCTACAGACCACATCAGTCTTCTACTCCATACCTAAGCAGTTTCCTGTCAACAGCTCTTAAGTAAAAATATTTGAGCATCTTTTTAGTTTTGAATCTCCTTACTTGAAGGGTTACTAGGGTAAAGAAAAGAGGTCAATTTGACTTCTCTCTTCCTGCAGTAAACCCATGCTATAAAAGGTGGGTAACTTTTTGGCTGTGCAGAATATATAAATATGCACAAACATTGTTTCTATTGTGTAAACAAATGACAATCATATCATACAATCCAGTCACTTAATAATGTGAACATTCTGAATACAATTGTGGAATTATCTTGACAAAATTGTTATAATTGAAACAGAGAACTGTTCAAGACCAAAACAAAATGTGAACTTACATCTAAAATTTTAAGTGGAGCAGGATAGTGTCCACCTGAAGCTTTCATTACTTGTTTTCTAGCTTGATTTAAAACTATATCAGGACCAAATGAATACATAACTCTTCCCATAATTTCTGAAACAAAGATAGAGGTATGATTACAGTCTACAAATATAGAGGTATGATTACAGTCTACAAATATAGAGGTATGATTACAGTCTACAAATATAGAGGTATGAGATACAATTTACAAAGTCAGCACAGAAAAATATTTTTATCTTTAACCCATTTCAAATTCCTTTATTTCTGGCAAGTTGAATTACATATCTTTAACCCATTTCAAATTCCTTTATTTCTGGCAAGTTGAGTTACAGTCTATTTATTTGAGTATGTACACAGAATAATAATGTTAAGTTGCCTTGTTTGTTAGTTGAACCATGCAATCAATAGTTTCTTTGTTTTATTATTTCCTGTAAGAATCTATACACTGTATATCTACAAATTTACAGCTACACGTCACAGATGCTGACTGATAATCTGAGCTATCATCTCCATGTAAAAGTAGCTAATTTCTGGCAAGTTGAGTTACAGTCTATTTATTTGAGTATGTACACAGAATAATAATGTTAAGTTGCCTTGTTTGTTAGTTGAACCATGCAATCAATAGTTTCTTTGTTTTATTATTTCTTGTAAGAATCTATACACTGTATATCTACAAATTTACAGCTACACGTCACAGATGCTGACTGATAATCTGAGCTATCATCTCCATGTAAAAGTAGCTAATTTCTGGCAAGTTGAGTTACAGTCTATTATTTGAGTATGTACACAGAATAATAATGTTAAGTTGCCTTGTTTGTTAGTTGAACCATGCAATCAATAGTTTCTTTGTTTTATTATTTCCTGTAAGAATCTATTAAACTGTATATCTACAAATTTACAGCTACATGTCACAGATGTTGACTGGTAATCTGAGCTATCATCTCCATGTAAAAGTAGCTATTCATATATGTCAGATGCTTATAAAAAGAATATTTTAACTTACAGTACTATTCAAACCTTTATACTTACTTTCCATTAATGATTTACTTCTATTTGGTTTTTTTAAACTTCTATTTGCTAATGATCTGAAAAACCAGCATAATCATTATATCATTAAATTACTGTTGATTAAAGTCTCATGCTATTCTTAAATCATATCAAAAATTGTGCTTTAGTTACATTGTTTTTAATAAATGATGGTGGTTCTTTTCTGTATAAACTTTAAATGCTGTATGAAGGACATAATACTGATGTAAATACAAAAGTCAACCATTCAATGTCACAAACCAGTTGTATCACAATGTAAGTGGCATTTTGGAATAGCAGGAAACCTTCAGAGTTTCAAAGATTCAAGAATGTAACTAATATGGTTAAATTGCCTTATTTCAAATATTTTTTTATTATTCCTTTTTTTCATCATGGTCATATTGTTTTTAAGTATGTAGATATTGTAATGGAAAGGTGTGAAAATGTCAAAGAAAAAAATTGATCTTGTTGAAAATATGATATTAGGGGAAATACTTCTTAAAAAACATTTTGTTGTTTTTTTAATATGCATGATATTTCTAATGGGTATTATAAATTGGAAAACTTCAACAAAAATTTAGATTTCTTCATTTTTTCTATACACTTTTGTATATCTATTAAAATATTGTGATGTCACAACTTTTGAAAATATGGCTAATTTATTTTTATAACTTAATGCTTTATAGTTTCATATTAACTAAACTTATAAATTAATTTGGTTTGGTGCTTTAATAGTATCACATTTTTTTCTTTTCTATGCATTTTTGAATTGTTTACAAAACCTTGTCCATAAACCTTTATATATCATCAATTTAATATGGAGTATATATCACCCAGGCTTGTGTGTTGTGTTGTCTGCTGTTGTTAGACTTTGTCTTTTTGGGGTTATCTCCCTCTAGTCAAGACAAATAGATAGTATCCATTCCTTGCTCAATGACTACTTATTTACAAGAGAAAAACCAATCAAATGAAATATACAGCTTATGAGTAATGAAGTGTTTCAAAACTTTAACTGAAAAAGAAGTAAAATATTCCACAAAACCAAAAATGAAGAAAAGAAAAATACATACTTTGCAGTTTGAACAGCTACTTCATGCAGGTATTCCATTGTTCTTGTTTCAGCATCTTTTAAACCATCTCCTAAAACATTATAAAAATTTCTTATTGAAAGCGATGTTTATCATAAAACATCTTGATGAGTTTTAATAATTTTTTCTACTAAAAAAAAACAACTCATAATTGTATCTATCGCACATATTTTATGTCTCTTTCCTGAGTCATTTAGATTTTTCTTCCTTAATAACTTATGTGAAAAGTAAATGAACATTTATTGAGCAAGCTCACAAACATGTGACCCCAACATTTAGTAATAATCATGACTGAGAGTGTAGGGCCATATAATCTCCATTGAAATTAGATGTGCTAATACTCATACTACTGCATACCATTAGTGGTTCATCTCAAACTATCCTATTCAGGAACATTAACATACAAACTATGCAAAATTGAAAGTCAATAGACTATGACTGAGAGGGTGTGGTCAAATTATCTTCATGGATATGATATGTTATAATGCTAATACAACTGCATATAAAATATCATTGACTTACAATTAGTGGTTATCGTTAAACTCACTATAACATGTAAACAAGGTGACATTTTCAAATTCAATAGACCATGATTGAGGGAGCAGGTCAAATGTTCTTCATGGATATAAGATGTGCCAATGCTAATACACCTGCATCCAAAATATCAGTGACTTGTCATTAGTAGTTCCCCATAAATCTCCATAATCACAAATTTTAACAAATGGTTGATATTGGCCCAGAGACTACACACCCAAGTCTCACCTCAGTGAGTACATCGAGGTGAAACAAAAATGAGGTAAAAGTCAATAGTAACAAATCTAACAATTAAATTAAGCATGTTCATTAAACCTATGATAATGTCAAAATATTATCTCTTTATATATATTAGTGACATTTTGTTTGTAATTCCCATAAATGTTTACTATTGATTCAATATCAATACTTTTTTTCTATGATCAGGTGTTTGACTGACTGGATATTGAGTAAGCAACATTAACATCAAGAATCATATTTTGAATATTAATGAATAACATATGGTCCAATTGATCCAACTTGTTTTAACTCCAGGCTAATTACATATCACTTACTTGTAGGGTATAATCTAGAGAAACAAATATACAATTTTTACTTCTCATGTATGCCACTTTTTGGTTGCAAGAGGCTGGGCTGATAAAAAAACATGACAGAGACAGAAATGTTAGGCATGACCTGAATTTTACATTAAATGAATAAACCATGTTTAAACCTACCTAATGGAGATACTATATGATCAACCAAGCCTATTTTTTTGGCCTTCTTAGGTGGTATGTTTTTACCAGTCAGCATCATATCCATAGCATCTGTCACAGGTAACTGTAAATAAGCATGTTAAAGATATACAGTGTATACATTCTACCACTTGGCTCTATTGTCAGAGTGTATTTATCTCCATGAATCAGATATGCCTTTAATAAATGTATAACATATTATTTTTAATTTCAATAGAGAGAACTACTTTCTGTCATTATAAGCAGAAGTGTCCCATGCAAAAGTCAATAAATTAAGAAATGAAACTTATCAAAATCATCAAAGTTATCACTGGCATGAATTATCTGCAAATAGTCAATCATTCTATATAAACACTGGTAACCTCATAAATTTATTTATTTAGCATTATATAAACTGACCTAATTACTCCTGGATGTTGACCTAGTTCAAACACACTTGCATAGAAGTTTATATGACCTTATGACAGCACCTAATAGTATCAACAGAACATGCAAGTAGATCAAAACTATCTTCTTCTAACTGAACTTGATGCTAACCTTCTCAACTCAATATAACTTTTTATTATTTATGTCATTATCTCTTTGACATATATACCCCACATCTTCTTTTATTCATATCTATATTCTATTCAAAACCATTCTACAAATTAAAAGTATATGAGAATCAAAATTGGCACAAAACTTTAAAATTCACTCATGAGTAAAATACAGGTCAAGATGACCAATTTGTGATGTGGTAGATAGCCTCATTTACGGACATTTTATTAAAATTGGATGATCCTCTCTTTTTAATAGTGTCTGAGATATGGACTCCATCCATCCCAATTTTTCTAACAAGCAATTATAAATATTCATATACCTCTCTTAAAAGTCTCTGTGTTCCACCAGCACCTGGCAACAGTCCAAGCATTACTTCAGGGACACTTAGTTTTGTCTTGTTGTCGTCAACAGCAATACGATAATGACATCCTAATGCAGCCTGAAAATCAGTGCAATATGTTAATTTTTTTTTTTTTTCAGAGGATGCAGTTAATATAAACACATAAATTTAACATAAAATTGTAGTTCACCTGTATCTCTGTTACTACTTTTACTTGCTACGCTTTAAAAAAATCAAGTTGTGATTAGAGTTCAATAATTCCATTTTGGTAATTATTACACCAGAATTTTACAAAAAGAGGCAAATATTTGAAAAATTTTCTTTTTTTGCATTGGGAATGGGCCAATTCCTTGTACTAAATCCCCGAGTCGAATATGCATATTTGTAATGTGTTATGAGTTATTTCAACATTTTTCTTAAAGTTTTGGGCAGTTATCTTTTATTTCGTTTCAATAATAATAATATTCTTGCCAAAGGCACATTAATTATTATATTGAAATTAAATAACTCATGTTGCTATCAAGTGATATCCATTTTTTACCCCTTATAAAACGTATAAGTATTAGCACCAAGTGTTGACATACCTCTAATCCACCTCCCATGCATGTACCCATTATTGCAGCTACAACTGGTTTTTTACAGTTTTCCACATCCTGGAATATCTGCTGTCCCTTCTGAGAAAGACTTGTTAATTCTTCTGCAGTTTTACATTTTTCTAACATTCTGAAAATTAGCAATCATAGAATTTTAGTAATTGTAGCATTGCCGATTAAAATAACTCTGAATTACATAATTTATCGACTTCATATACAGTAGTGTATATGTAATTTGCGTTTTCATGGAAAATAGGCACAGCTTTTTAACATGATTGACAAAAATGAATCAGGATTACTTTGGATACAATTTTGGTATCTTCATTCAGCTACTTACCCAATATCTGCACCAGCAATAAAACATCCTGGCTTTCCTGAGGCAACAACAATGCTACTGACTTTACTGTCTGTGTTTGCATGATTGAATAAATCTACAAACTCCTGCTGTACATCTATTGATAAAGTATTAACCTACAATATACATTTTTATTGTAAAAGCAAAACTAAAATCATTTAAAGATGGTTATTAATCTTACTGATGGAAATAAGGTTTCCAAATTATCATTACCATCAAGACAATGCAACAAATAATTAGCAACATAATGAACAATATTAATTGCAGTACATGTAGTAGTTTCAATGTTAAATCTAACATGACAATCTCCTTGAATATTCTGTATAAAAAACAATTTCTTTTTTAAACATCTGCTAGACTTATTTATGTTTTTACTATTGAAAGTAGACTGATTGCAAAATAAATAAAAGGATATGTGGGGTATAAGTCAACAGATCGCAACAAAACAGCAAACATCTAAGACATCTAGATGTCAACATAAGATCTTCAACAATAGACAATTATCTATACAAAATGTCAAGCAATAAAATACCAAAAGTATATAAAGAAATATCATCATACTATTTCTAAGGCGATCTTAGGTAACTACATTATGATTGTATTTATAAAATAAAAATGATAGATCATTACATATTTCACTTTCCATAGAAAAGCATACAACAATCAATCAATCCAATAAATTGCTTATCAATGGGACCTTTGACCACAAGGTAAACTTTTCAAGTAACTTGAACATGTCCAGGCCATAACTTTTTTATCTTTTGAGAAAGACTTGATATTTGCAAGCGAGTACATCACCCTAAGACAATCATGACAATGTGTTGTATACTATGGGATATGAACTTTATCTTTGACTTAACAGTCAGGTGACTTATTGAAATAAGTGATTTTTAAATCACTTATTTAAGTAGCAAATTCGAAGTTTTGTCACAAATTGTGATTTTGTAGTTTTAACAAAATTTTAAACACACAGGTTTAGATAATATCTTTTCATTAGTAAAATTGAAAAAAATGAACTTTTTGCTTCTTTTAAGCAGCAAGGTTTATGCCTTTGATGCAATCATTTAGCTGCAAATTCTATTTTAGTTGAAAAAATGCTATAAAAATGGCTTTACATAATGAACTGATACTTTCTTAACAGATTTTTCCCAGCAGTGGGATTATTTTTCCTGTAAAATTCAAGGTTTCATCTTATAGATTATGTAATAAAATTCTACTGTTCGCGATCAAAATTTCACTGTTCGGGGGTGTTGAAATTAGTGGGGGTTATTAAAATAATGATACTTAAAGAAGTGATTTTTTGGAAGAAAATTGAGGTATGATACTAAAACAAGTGATTTTTATGTCATTATCCTAGATTTAGTACAATGTCATCACCTGACATGACCTGGTCATCCTATCAACACAGATGTTGGTTCTGATAATTTTAGCAACATAATTAATCCCTGGATCATTAGTATTCTATATTTAAAGCTACAACAAAATTAAATCACTTAGTCTAGTGATTAATTTGTACTACTTAAATAGGTGATTATTAAAGAAAGACAACTCTTACTTCCAACCTTTATGGACATAATGTTACTTGAATCAGTGATTTAGAAAATCACTCATTTAAGTAAGTCCCCTGACTGCTTAAGGGTCAAAGTTTTTAAATCATGCTTCATTCAATATGTTTCAAGCCCTATATTTCCCCATTGATTAACAGTGTATATTGGACTAATTAGGAAACATACTGCATATCATATTTGTTTTTAGTTTATTGTGTTGTACATAAATCAGGCTGTTAGTTTTCTCGTTTGCATTGTTTTACATTTGTCACTTCGGGTCCATTTATAGCTTGCTGTGCCGTATGGTTTGGCTCATTGTTGAAGGTTGTATTGTGGCCTATATTTGCTTACTTTTATGTCATTTGGTCTCTGGTGAGTAGTTGTCTCATTGACAATCATACCACATCTTCTTACTTTCATATTTATTCATCTAAATAGTTCTAGTTTACCTTTGAGTTTGGTGTGTCAAATTTAATTACAGCTACATCTCCTACTGTTTCATATTTTAAATGTGCTGAAATTAAAATTAGAACAAATTGCTGACAACCACAACTTTCTACAATATTCAACTAGAATAAACAAACATGATTCTAATGACTGTAAAATTTAAATTATGCAACAAGTAATCAGAATAAGTGCCAATCTGCCTAAGAGTCAGGCAGTGGTGAAAACATAACATATAAAACCCACTCAATTTTGCATTAATTCAAGTTCAAAATATTTAATGGTGCATGAATAAAACATTCATTTCCTTTTCCTGTTCCGGTAAATCAAGATATAATTTGGTTGAAATACACTAGAAATTCACAATTAAGGGGAGCTAACTCCGTAATTTGCTATCATTCTAACCAAAATTTATCTAGAGATTTCTCGAATTACCAGACACACAGAAACAAATGACCTACCATTTTGAACTCAGGATGAGGGTAACTTACAAAGACTGGCATTTAAATATCGAACATTTACAAATGTGATTAAATTTGCTGTCAAAAGTTAAAGACATTAGTACATTGTTTAAAATTACCGACAACAGTAATTATGGCACCTAAAATATATTAATTTACAAAGCAAAAAAATACCAAGTTTTACAATTCACTGTTCACATTTTAACTTCTTCCATTCAAGTTTTTATTTCAAGTAAAAAATAAACAGCAGCCTCATTTCGAGATGGAATACATTTCATGTTATATCGACTTGATGCCAAACTAAATTAAGGTTATCATTTAAGGTAAGGTTTTATGCAGAAATAAGCATCCATCTTTATTTACATTGTAGATAATTATGGACAGGACATTGTTATTAAGGAATAGTTACTACGGAGAAAATGTGCAAAATTTTTACATGAATGTCTATCCCAATACATGTGCATCTATCATGAACATGATCCTACAAAAATATTTTATGTTATATTTTATTGAGGTGTCTTTTTGAATTACAACAGGGTAAGAAAATAGGACATCTTTGTTCTGTAAAATGTGAAATATAATAAAAATGTATCTTACCATTCATACAAGAGCCTGTTGAGAAAAAATGTCTGTATTCTCCTAAAACAGAAAAAAAAGCATTCAAGTGTTTAATCAATATAGTTAATCTACCAGTGTTTATGACACTTTTTAAGCAGTTACTTAAAGATTGGCTATACATGCCATTTTACAGAGAAAATTAACTATATTTACAAATCTACATGTATAGGTCATCATAAGGTTTTCAACAATTGCAAAACCCATTCTGTATAGTAAGCCATAAAGGACCCAGACAGGACAAAATGTAAAATAATTCAAACGAGATAACCAACAATTTACGAAAGTTCAAAAGTTTGTATCAATTTTCAGAAATATTTTTTTATTCAGTGTCCAATATGTAATTCAATTCATATGTACATGTAGATCCAATGCCCTGTCTTGCTGCATTTCCTTACAACTTTTAGAAACTATCAAATCTACTTACAATTTTTTAATAAAACACTTACTGTCAACTGAGCAAACAAAGTTATTGAAATTGATATATTTATCTATTCATTACATACTAGTCAGATTTTTTAGAGAGTACAAGTAGATGGAAGATTAACATGAAAGGACAGACCTCATCACTTAATGAGGTTCTCAATTTTAGAAAACTGACCATTTTCACATAAATGACTATTTATTAAAGCATTGTAAAGCTTGTTATACAAAATGTTTTAGAATACTAATTTCTTTCAACAGAATCAAAATAGATTTTCATAAATTTCAAAATTTACTTCACTGCAGTACAGTTTATAGTATGATAAATTACCCTGCTTAAAATCATAATCACACTTTGGTGTGCAACAACAAAACAAGGGAAGCTCGCCCTTAAATCAGACACTGTATAGTCTGCACTGCTCTTTGCACCTTAAATGGAGCACAGGTTAAGAATTCCTGTAAACTACCACCAGATTTCAAAAGATTGATGTCCCAAATACCCTATGAACTGCTCTGAACTAATCATAAAACATTTAACTTGCTGCTCTGAATTAGCCTTTGAGACATACACTTCTGACCTTGGGTTGGAGTCGTTGGACACCGGCAAATAAAATGTGTAAATGACAGATTTGATGGTAAAAATCATCTTGAACATGATACATTGTATTACACACTTAGTTAAGGCACATAAATAAAATTAAACAATAATCATTTGTCACTGGAGAAATAATTAATTTGAAATTTTGACGCTATTGACATCAATGTCCGATTCTAAGGCATCAAAGCAGCTGTAAACCCATCCAAAATAGAGTTTGATAGAGAGAACTCAATTATCAGTCAGGGGTACTACTTAAACAAGTGATTTCAGAATCACTCCCTCGAGTGATTTTGGCTGTGAAATATTAAAAATTTTCACACAGACTTTTTAAAATCACTGAAACAAGTAATTTTAGAAGTTAAAATGTAATCACTTTAATAAGTGTTTATAACATTTTCTTGATATTTTTCCCACAAGCTTGATTTTTTTATTGGTAAAAAGACAACAATTCCATTGAAAAAACAACTATGTATATGCAGAAATTGTCTTTTGCTTGATAAGCCTGACACTTTTACAGTTTTTTTTAAATATGCAAAAACTGGAATAGTTTGTAGATCAGGTCATAACCTTGAAGTAGATCATTCTAACTCTAAAGAAAACCAATCAGGTTACCTAATATTGTTGATCTTTGTCTGATAGTAAGAGTAGTTAATGAATTTTTGATTACAGAAAAATTCCCAAGGGTACTTTTAAAAGCTTTAGCACACTGCCCAAGCGCACTGGTGAAATTAATATACAAAGAAAAAGGGATAATTGATTTATGTAGGAAAATTATAGAAAAGATTGTGAAAATATGGAAAATCAATGAAATTAGCATTTGAAGATCAAAGAAAACACTAAAATCACTTAAATAAATCACTGAAATAAGTGATGATGAAATCACTTGTTTAAGTAGCACCCCTGACTGATTATGGGATTTATGAGTTACATGTGTTAATCGTCAATTGCTGTAAAAGACGTCATCGAACAATTGATTCTTAGTGTGATGAAATAACATGACATTGTGACATAGGAAATGTATGGGAAAGTGCATGAAATAATTCGGAAGTTGTCTATACACCAATCTTTATGAATGAGTTACGATGCAGTCCGGTAAATCCGCCCACATAAGGCTTTGATCGTATGTATTTCTGCTTAATTATATACAAATTGTATCAAATTTAACATAAATCGATTCACTGACAAATCAATTTTGAGTAGTTTATCTGTGTTTTTATCGGAAATGTGTTTGTCCGGTAAATCCGCCCATGGGCAGTAAATATGTATGGAGGGCCAGTTGATCACATATTTATGAAAGGAAAAGGTGATCTATTAATAAACCACTTATATAGATATTCTAGACAATCAGAAAAATTTTCAAGGCAGAAACAAGTTTTGTAAGCAATAATAGATTATCACTAGCTTTAGGAACTGTATTATATATATCATTAGATATTTTCGTAATAAAGGATTTTTCTTTAACATTTGACATGCAGTAATGATGAGTACAGTTCCTATGAATAAAGTAACAGACGAAATATTCACGGAAGTGACAATTATGGAAGTAAATTGGAGTGGGCGGGTTTACCGGACACTACTGTACACCAGTTGACCAAATGTCAATTGCTTAAACAACTTCATTGAACAAACAGTTCTTACTCTGTTACTGTGATGTAATACATTGTAATATAAGCATTGTGAAAGAGTAAATTTACGGAAAGTGCAAGAATTCAACGAGTTTTTTTTTATCGACCTTGACTACCAATGAGGGACTTGCACGGTTAGTATAGAATTCAAAGACAAAAGTCGTACAACATGTCTAAAGACTAAACAGTTAGGGCCTAATTTGAGGGTATAACAACCAGCTACCATACCACATCTCTAATTTTTATAATCTGCAAATTTAGATGTGTCAATATTTTTCTTGTAAGAAGGTGAAAATGTCAAAAATAGGAGGTATGTGAGACCTAGGGGCAAGTTATCCTACACAGAAATTATGACATCCTTTGAGGACGATGAACTTATACAGTAAGGTCAATCAGGATAATGTGTAGTCTATTCTGCAAAATATCAACTTGAATATAAGAAACGTAAGATACTTATGTGATCACCTTGTGCTACACGCCCAAGCGACGAAGATACAAATTTACAAGCTCTCAGTATCCTCATGCTGGACGACATGACTTCGATATCGGTGCCGGTTGAACTTTGGTCTCTCTCGGAAAATCTCGTAAAAACTCGTGAAATCTCTTTTATTCTGAATCTCTTTTATTGTTTGTAAATAACTTATAGTCTTCAGAGATAAGATAAAGCAATGTCTTGAAATAGCTGCTTGTACAAGCAGTCTTTAGCTCGTGTGACAAATTGAAGTTTTGACACAATCAACTATTTTCTTGTAGGTCACGTGAAGTCCAACGGTCAATATTAACTGTCATGGCGGCCTCCATGAGAAGAACTGTTTTCGCCTTGAAACATCAAGCTTTACCTTGTAGGTTGCTGACCTTAACGCACAATCAATAATAGTATAGTTGATAAGATGTAGAAATTCAAAAAAGTGTTCAAATTTAAAAGCTTTGCAGACGGGATTAAAATATAGCTAAACAATTTTCTGACTTGTCAGAATTTTTTTCCCTGAGGCTGAGTTACTCTTCGGAAAGAACGAACTAGATAGTGCTGTCAATTTTAATTCATAAGCTGAAGGCATTACACTTAGTGTATTACTGACTTGCTCATGCTAAATATTTTGATCATGCTCATTTCAATGACTAATCACAAACGCATGTGATGGACCCCCTTTTTTTCATTTTTTTTTTTTTGGAAATTTTCACTTGCAGTCAAACCTGAATTAAGCAGTCACTCATGGGAAGTATTAAAAGTGACCTCTCTAGCGAGGTAACCTATTAGATGAGGTTCTGGAAAAAAATTCCCAATTCGCACTTGGGCCTGATTGGTGTAATATCTTCGAATATTCTGGGAACGTTTTCACAAACCTTCGGGACATTAACTTACGTCGCTACGGCGATACCAATTGTATATTTCTTAGTCATTATTAAAATACCATCTGAATAATCAAGTCTTGCTCCGATCTTTCAATGGCGACGAGGATCAGAAAAACCAACCAGAAGAAGCACCCGATAGACCAAAACGAGACAGAATGTTATGTGATTGCAGGTGCATTAGACAGCATGTGAACTTTATTAAAACATTCATAAGCAAACGTAACACTTTTATTACAAAAACATAAGTGAACATTTCAGAGACTGTGATAATTTAACTCATATATGCAAACTTTATTTTACACATTATTAATTTACAATTATGTAGTTATTTTCTAATTCAAAGTTAAGGAGGAATGTAATATCTTCGAATATTCCAGAATGTTACACACAAACCTTCGGGACATTAACTTATTACGTCGCGTCGCTATGGCGATACCAATTGTCTATTTCTTAGTCATTATTAAAATACCATCTGAATATTCAAGTCTTGCTCCGATCTTTAAGTCGGGGCAAATTGATAAGAGTTATTGTCCATGCAATTACCGTTCCTACTCGCTTATTAGTCGGAAAATTGGGAGTAAAATTCATAATCCAGAGAGGGGGACCGACTAATAGACGAGATCTAGCGACCAGAGGAAAAATCCAAGCTTGAGAAAAGTGGTCAGGAGAGAATTTCCTGGTCAAAACTACGTTTTTGATTGCCAAACCTACATAAATCAATAAATAAAAAGTTTTTGTTGAAAATAAATGACTACAATACTGTCTTTGTGTTTTATTTGTTCTTTGGTAAACATTTTCTGCAAATTCGTGTTGAAATTCTACTGTTTCCGGTTTGTGTATTGATTTTCATGGTCACATGGTTTTCCTATAAACCCAAAAGAAGAGCCAAGAACCAAAAATGAAAAGGAGATAATAATGTACCAAATATGTGAAAGGATGTTTTCAGCGGAGTTATTGTGTCATTATTGTGATATCATGATATCAATTCAATGCTTATAAATCATATAATAATCAAAAAATAATTTTAAGATTCATTCCCAAAATCAAAATATTATTCATTAAAGTGTCTCAGTAAACAAATTACAAAATTGATTGACAAGCCAATATAATCCATTGATAACCCCAATTAAGAGACAAAGAGTTGTATTTACTAAAGGTGTGAAAACTTTCAGTGATAGGTAAACAGATGACACTAATGAGTTGGAGTTAGTTATTTTAATATATTGATTAGCTT
The DNA here is from genome assembly GCF_021869535.1 of Mytilus californianus. NCBI lineage: Eukaryota > Metazoa > Mollusca > Bivalvia > Mytilida > Mytilidae > Mytilus > Mytilus californianus. Next base: position 7,015,333 of record NW_026262581.1, read on the forward strand.
CACTTAATTTTTTTAATCCTTTAATCATCACAATATAATAAGAATTATGAAGTGTACATGCTCATTTAACACCGAGTTATGTATGCTGTGAAAAATATTTTCATCAAGTGTTGATTGACTTTAAATTTTTCAGGTTCATATTGGTTTATATTCGCTTTTCTCAAACAATAGGTTGTTAGTCATACCCTACAAAATCATTGATGCATTACGTAAACAACACATGGCTAATCTAACATTTGAACAGTGAACAAAACAAGAGAAATGAATACATCTTTATTATTAACAGCAATATAAATTATCATGATGAGCATCAACTAAATTCAAACCAAACAAACATTAATGCAGAAATGAATATTATTCCTGGATTTGCATTGGTTTTACCGGCGTTCAGTTACTGTCAGCTGAAAAAAAAATGCCCAAATTTTGTCCGACTTATACGAGGGTCAAGACTAAATCCTTAGAATTTGGAGCTGAAAAGGGCCCACGACTTATAGTAGGATCGACTATTAGGCGAGTATCTACGGTAGCCAAAAAAAATGGAAAATTCCTGTGCTCTAAATTTGAAGAAAACATTTGAAATAGTAAATAATTGTCAGAAATTAGTCGATGATACGGTTTTCAATGGAAACTGAAAGGAGTAAGTATTGGGTCCATTCGCACCCTACACGTTTGCCCCTTGGGTCCTCCCCCGTGGGTCCATTTGCACCCAATTTTTATATTCAAATACCGGTTGAATTTTTTTATGCTTTTTAGATGTATATATATCAAAATATTTATATTTTCATGAATAAAAAATCGGCAATTTTTAAAAATGTTAAATGAAACATTTTTTTAATGATTGTATGATTAAATATTAATTATTTTGAATACTTTTTGGAATGTTAATGATATCATTATGAATAAAGATAAATCAAAATATAGTGTAGTTTTTCTTTACCTTCATAGTGTACCATCAAGCTTCTTTACATATGGAAATAAATGCTCTATATCATAAATGATAGCTGTAATACAACACCAAATAAGCATATATAATTATATATATAAGTACATATATATGTTGGTACCTTCAGTCTTCTTTAAACATGGAAATAAATGCTCTGTAGGTACTTATAGCTGACATGCAACACCATGAACACCTAAAAAAATGTGATTTGTGGCCTGGTTTTGTGTTATTCGTTGTTGTGGCAAAATCATTGTGACGAGTTTGATAGCCTTTAAATTTGGTATCTTCCACCTTTCTTTTACAAGTCTAAGATGAATGAACTTTGCCATGTTTATCATGACAATTTTTTATTTATTAATCATTTCGTCAAAATAAAACAACAAAGGAAACCTATTTACGTTTTTAGAGTATCACTTTATTTTGAAACAATAATAAGTAAACTTAGTATAGCAACACACTAACTAAAACACAATTAGATTAAAAAATTATTCAACACATGACCAAAAAAAGGGTGCGAACGTGAAAGGGGGCGAACATGAATGGGAGCTAATGTGATTTTGGGCGAACGGTCCCGGATTCAAAGGAGTATAAGGCCAGGGTTTTTAATTTGTTGGTTTACAGATTTTTTATGTGAAAAAGTCAGGTCTGTCGGTCGAAAAAAAAAAAGAAAAAAAAATTTCTTAAAAGACATAAATATGTATAAATTTGATAAATATATCAGCTTACTAATAATAGTTTTGGTATGTTTTTCTTAATTTTTAGTTCCAAAAATTATTGTGCAGCTGTTTTAAACGTACAATGCATACCATCGTAACATAAGTTTGTAAAAAGGGGGTATGTCAACGGACAAACAGGAAATAAATGGTCATTTCAACAACGTTAAAAAAAACAGCTACTCAATGCTTTTTAGCAACTTCAAAAAACAAAGTGAAAACATGAAAATGACCATTGTTAAAAGTTGAAATGACAATTTCATGCGAAAAGTAGGTTACTGCGTTAGACAGGTGATCGCTGAAAAGAGTTAAATTATATAGAGAAAATGTTTGGGTGCATTGGTCAACACTAATACACCCCAGTGAAATACCAAAAAGAAGCACAGACTACTTTCGAATTTATGCGCTTTCCTGTTTATTTCCTATGTCACAATGCTTAAGTTATTACGTCACTGTATGACCTGATTGTCCAAGGATGCACTTTACACCGATTGACCTCAGGTCAACTGGTGTAACTCATTCATAAAAAATAACTCGCAATTAGTGTATTCAATTCTTTAACCCTACGACTACGACAGTTTAAGAATGAATGTCGTAGCATTTCCCGTATTTTTCTTTTACTTTAAGTTAAGAATTTTTGAGAAAGTTGTTAAACATCATTTTTGATGTCATATTTCTTATCATGAAGTTATACCATTATTCGATAAATATAAGATATTTATTATACATGTGTATGTTTTATTAGTATACGTAAGTATTATTTAGTTTGTTTTGAAAACTATTTTTTGTCATATTCTAATGAGGGACACATATGTCTCTAGCACGCTTTGCCGACAAGGGACATGTATGTCCCTGTAGGGACCAAAAGGTTAATAAAAAAAATCTGAAATTGTTTTTTTTCAGTTAGTTTAAGATGTTTGAGCACTTCTGTGAATCACAGTCTTTATGCACCAAGAAGAGGTATGTAATAGATTTTATAAAGAATGATAAATATGAGACTGCTTAAAATAAGTTTGAATTTAAGCATCAATTACATTTCACAGCTCATACTGAAGTACATATTTGCAGTTTATCTTCTAGAATTAATACCCAATGAACAGATGACAAAAGAAGAATAAGGGTCTGGTCTGTATTATAAACCTTGTGGTCTAAAAGGACATAACAATCAAAATAAAAAGGATACTTTAGTCATGTTTAATTGATTTAATTAATTATGTTAAAGAATTTCTTTAAATAAAATGTATTAAAAATGACCTAAGCAGCCTGAATATTTGTATTAGAATTATAGACTTACCATTTATGTTTTAGAAAAGACTCTGTCAAAGCAAGGAGTTAAAAATGTAGTCCTTGTTGAAGGAGTAAGGACTCCATTTCTGATGTCTGGAACAGATTATAAAAATTTAATGCCACATGACCTTGCTAGAGCAGCATTACAGTAAGTATTTCATGGTCGGTTTTCACCGGTATTGAGATAAAAACAAAAAAAATACTGTGTATCAGGTCCAAGGACACAGTTATCGTCCTTTGGTTTTCGTTGTCTACGAATATAGTCCCTAGTGTGAACAGTGTATAACTTGCATTTTTTTTTGATACACTTTCCCAATTTATTTCTTGATATTTTATGCATGAAATATTAAGTAAGGGGATGAAATTACATGTTAAAAAAATTTGGGTGCTGAATCTTTATGTTAAGTAGTGATTTGGTCCAGTTAAAAAAGGTCAAAAATTAGAATGTCGGTAGCTGTCAAACTGAATTGTAGCCCCCTTAACACAGAATTGTCAATATTTTGAGTTAGAGCTGGTAGAAGTTTCTATAATTTTGATATTATTTGTATCAATAGTAGTACACTACACTGTAAAAATCTTTTTGAGATAGAGCAGGTGCGATTTTTTTAATTTGAATTTATTGTCTAAAAGAAATGCACTACGAAATAACTGTGTTCTCGGGCCTAAGAGATGAATTCCGTAAATGTAGATTCTGTACTTTGGCAACTTTCCTGAATGGTTTTCTGGTTTCAATTTGTCAAACTCAATAAAAGTAAAGGATTTACATCTTTGTTTGATAGAAATTCTGTTAAAATGTCCCATTTTGGCATTATACGGCTAAAATAAGCATTTTAAAGCAGTTTCCATTTTATGCCTAAGAGCCATGCTGACTTTCTATCTGACAGCTTTTTATGTTCCTGATATTTGTGTTTCTATGCTTAAATCAAATTTAATTAACCATTTGTGAACTCGGAATCTAGAGAAAAGTAGATTATCACAGAAAAAATGTGCAGAATATTTGTATTTATGTCCCTGGTTAAACGGCCTGTTTGATGTATGTGAAATGTGAAGAGCTTTGTACATAAAATCTGTAGTCCGTCACAAATATTTCACTAAATCTGTAAAAAAAAACCTTTACAATGATCATAACACCCTATTCATTTCATATGCTACCATAATTTTCTTCTTTAGGATAGTAAGTGGTTCAAATATATGCCAAATGAGACTAAAACTACATGCAAGTTTTCCATTGAAAAGTGAAAAACTGGTCATCAGACCATACTGTCTGCAAAAAAAAGTTGAATTCAAGAGTCCTTTTGCAATTAGACTTCTTGTATCATGACATCTTAGCATAGAAATGAGCAAAAAGTAACAAATTTCACTTCCTTATAGCCTCTGTGTGCATTTTTATATGTAAATATGGGCTACGGCCTAAATCGACTCTAAATAATTCTCAGTCTTACATGGCCTAAGACCATTTTATACTCATGTGGTATGCTTTTTGTAACTTTTCTTTACATTTAAAGTACATTTAATATATATGGAAGAATAATGTATGGTTAAAAACCTTCAAAAACTTCAAATTGGTTGAAAAAAATGCATGTTTATGTAAGGCTTCCCTTAATTCGAAAATCTCTATTTTCAGGCACAGGCTCATATAAATTTGACTTTTGAATAACTGTAATAAATCTGATAAATCAAATGAGTGTTCCGTTGCTTTAAATACTTATTATATTGTATTCAAGAGTATTTAAAAAGCAAATTTTTGCAATATTTAATTTTTTTAGGCCAAAATCTTGACAGTTGAAAATATTTGATTTAAACGTCAAAAATAAACATCCAAATTTCAATATTAAAATGGCCCTAGTTTCTTTAATATATATCCTATGGCCATGAAACTTGGCCAACTATCTTAAAATTGCCTAAGCTTAAGTCATGCAAAGTTTTATTAAAATTGGTCAAGTCTTTCTATCCTATTAGGTCCAAGGACACAGTTATCGTCCTTTGGTTTTCGTTGTCTACGAATATAGTCCCTAGTGTGAACAGTGTATAACTTGCATTTTTTTTTTATACACTTTCCCAATTTATTTCTTGATATTTTATGCATGAAATATTAAGTAAGGGGATGAAATTACATGTTAAAAAAATTTGGGTGCTGAATCTTTATGTTAAGTAGTGATTTGGTCCAGTTAAAAAAGGTCAAAAATTAGAATGTCGGTAGCTGTCAAACTGAATTGTAGCCCCCTTAACACAGAATTGTCAATATTTTGAGTTAGAGCTGGTAGAAGTTTCTATAATTTTGATATTATTTGTATCAATAGTAGTACACTACACTGTAAAAATCTTTTTGAGATAGAGCAGGTGCGATTTTTTTAATTTGAATTTATTGTCTAAAAGAAATGCACTACGAAATAACTGTGTTCTCGGGCCATCATATTTTGATAAATGTACCAATCATTTATTTGTTTACAAAACTTATAGTTCACATAAACATTGAAAAAAGACCATATCATATGTATGAATTTTAATATTTAGTATAATTAATTATCACAATTTATAGACAGTTTCTAACTTTAGTTTGCCACAACCAAATGTTATGAAACTTATACACAATGCTTATTACCACAAAGCACAGATCAAGTTCTGCATGTTCTAATTTCGGTTGTGTCACTTTTACAGTTCTTGAGGTATGTCCCTTTATAATGTTACATTATCTGTGTCCTATGGACACATTCTCGATTCATTTTTGTCGAGCCTGCGACTTTTGTCGCAAAAGCGAGACATAGCGATCCTACATTCTGTCGGCGGCATCCACAAATATTCACTCTGTGGTTAAAGTTTTTCAAATTTAAATAACTTTCTTAAACTATCCTGGATTTGAACCAAACTTGGACAGAAGCTTGTTTATGATCAAAAGCTTGTATCTAGAAGGAAATTTTGTAAAAATTTATTTCCTGTTTTTCTGTATATTACTTATAAATGGACTTAGTTTTATTCCTGTTAACATTACGTACAGTCTGCAGTTAAAGTTTTTAAAACATTTATTAGATTCATAAATCTTCTTGGATTTTTACCAAACTTGAACAGAACTTCTTACAATCAAAAGATAGTATCTAGAGGAAAATTTTTAATAATTTTTTCCCCATTTTTGTTGAGCCTGTGACTAACAGCAAAAGTATGCGAAACACTGGGTTCCGTGGAACCCTTACGAATTTTTTTATTACATTTTAAAACACTTTGAAGTCTTCATGATTTATCATTTTTCATCTTATTTTCTTCAGTGGACTGGTTAAAAAGTCGGGGGTAGACAAAGGTAAGTAAACACTTTATATTTGATTTAAGATAGATTTACTGTATACCGCCATCTTGGATTGTATAATAGTAGTACACAATCGGTTTAGTTCTTTGCTTTTATAAAAATCTGCAAATATTTAGAAAGATTGGCGATTAATGTGCAAAACTGTTCATTTATAATAAAAAGAAAAAAGGTGATTTATTACATTATTTAGACTGTTTTAACAAATACTAAATATTTGTTTTTGTTCGATATATTTCGACTTAGCCATATAAGGGGAGATAACTCTTATAGTAAACATTTTATACTGGAATGGTAATGAAATTGTCATTTTTTAACAAGACACTTTTTTCTTTTTATTTTCTTAAAGCATATTATCATGATTATAAAACATATCTTCTCATTTTATTCCAAAAATTCTATCTCATAAATTTCTTTTTATTCACAAAAAAATGTTTTTTTCATGAATAATCTATGCAAAATTGGGCAATTTTGCACAACTTGCAGCTTGAAAAATAGCACGGTGACCCATGTTTTTGATTATATTTTTTTTTAAAAGCAATGGCAAAATCCCCATTTTGACAAAGTATAAGAAAATTCTATCTGAAGAAATATATACTGATGATCCACCTTAATATTTTCTGTTATTTTGAAATATTTATGGCAGAAAAAGTCAAGTCAACTGTAAACTATCTTTTTATATTAGACATAGGATTTGTTGTTCCAAAATTTGGAGGGTAGAGTAAATATTATCCATGCATGATATAGGTACAAAACTTATATATATAAATATAAAGTGCCTAGAAAATCAACCTAACAATGTCAGAGTAGATCTGATTCTTTACTTCCTCCCTGACTGGGGATGGAGTCTGTACTTTATACTTCTCACTTCTATGGCAACATCATATAGCATTGTGCAGATGCCTTATCCCCTCCTCTAGCTATAGCTGTTATATATATAACATGTGAATGAAATATGCTGCTTTAAATCTTGAGTTGTAATAACCCTGGAATTCACTCTGTGATAGTAGTAAAAGGATGTGCAAGCTTCCCAAACACTTGAAAATTGCATAAAATACACAACAAAACACATTATTTATTTTTTAAATAAAAAGACATGTATGGTACATTGTCAGTGTCATTGAGACAGTAGTTCAACAAGACAGACATTTATAGGTTACCATACAGAAGTTATGATGGTGAAAAATGCTTTAAAAACATTTTTTAAATTGTGTATTAATATTTTATGAATAAACAAAAATTTAAATATTGTAGACATAGTTGAATACATTGTGTATGGAATAGTAATACAAGAAGTAAAAACCAGTAATGTGGCAAGAGAGGTAAGCAAACATTGATGTTATACTTGGTAACCTGTCATATAAAATATTATCAAACCTGTACTAATAAACATTTCAAGCACACATGTAAAACTAATGCACAATAATGAAACAGTGTATAAAAAAGAATCAAATGCCAAATATGAAAAAAAATTAACGTATTATTTTGTCTGAAATTATGGAGCTTCTATATTCATAACCACAGAATTAAAACTTTATCATTATATGGAAAAATAAAATAGGAAGGAGAAGATGATTTCATATAATCACAATGTAGCTCTGATTGCAAAAAAACAAGGACGAAAATCTCCAAACCATTTTATACATCGCTTTAATTTCAGGCAGCCCTTGGTGCTGGTTTTTCAGACAAAATACCATCTCATACAGTCACTCAAGCATGCATTTCATCAAACCAAGCTATAACTACAGGTATGTACAATCAATAGGTATTTTGTTAGGCTTGTACCGGTATCTTTAATATCTAAAGCATTATTACTATCTTTCTTTTGTATAGTTAGTAGAGTCTTAACATGAATCTCTAAGGAAAAGTTGTTGATATTTGGTATGCATTTGCATTAGCATTGTTAAGTCTTATATCTATGTAGATTATATATATAGCTTTGTCCAAACAAAAAAAAAGTAAACTTGTTGTAGAAAATAAAATGTTTTACTTTTGACAGTCAACATAACATGTACTGGATGATTCTTTTGCTTACAATGTAGGAATAGTCCTACATTGCTCCCAGGAAAGAGATATGTAAGTGTCCATAGTTGACAGTTACAAATTTATTGTAAATAAAATTTACATAAATATGTACATAAAGACTGAAATTTCTTGACAAGTTTATACTGTAAAAATTCTGAAATTTTAGTGTGCATTTATTGTTGCTATTATTGAATTTTGGACAAAAATGTGGATTAATTATTGTAATTATTTTAATATCAGGAAACACTTCATACAAAAAATGGTTTCAAAATTTTAAATGCAAGATTTAATTATTGTGAAACCTATCCTTTTGCAATTTTCATAATAAAAAAAATAGCAAAAAATATCCTCTGGATGGATAACCTTATTTGCCATATAACTTGTAATTTACCTTAGGTTGATTGAATAAACAGATACTTAGGATGGATGACAATTTGTAAATCACCAACCAACATGAACACAATTATTTATTAAGCTTATAAACAAAAAGAATACGCAATAAACCTTAGACAAGGCTACTATGAAGGGATTTTCAGTAGTACTTAACCCTTCATCTATTCACTTTGTCAGTATAAGAACATTAGAAAGCAATAAAGTGCATTATAAAAGCCAGTACTGAAGAAGCACTTGATTTAATGAATATGACAATGCTGCTGGAAGATGAAAACTTGTATTGAATTAATTTGATACTGCTTTTAGATCAAATTTTATATCGACAATAATAATTATTTTTCTACATCATTCAAGTCATTTGTTTTGAAGAAATTGCATTAAAAGCTTTAAAAAATCATGTTCTCTAGTGAATTCTACAGAACAATGAATGTTTATGACTCTATTTAAGCACTTTAATGGTACATTTTACTTCTGTTGTAGGAGTTGGTATGATTGCAGCCGGTCAGGTGGACACTGTGGTTGCTGGCGGTGTTGAATTTATGTCTGATGTACCTATAAGATTTAGTCGAAAGATGAGAAAGCATATGTTGTCTTTTCCTAAGGCAAAAACATTACCAGCAAAACTAGGTCTTGTCTCTCAGATGATTAAACCTTCCATATGGGCGCCTGAGGTAAGTGTACTTTCATTTACCAGAAGGACAATGTATGATAAGAAATTAAGTTTTACCCTTGTCCGTCTGTACGTTCGTACGTCTGTCCGTACGTATGTCCCAAAGTTGGTTTCCGTTCTCTTACTTTAGTTTGCCTCAACCAAATGTTATGAAACTTATACACAATGCTTATTACCACTAAATACAGATCAAGTTTGAATATTGGTGACGTCACTTTTACCGTTCTAGAGTTATGCCCCTTTACAAATGGAAAAATTGCTGAATTTTTAGTTTCCGTTCTCTTAAGTTTGCCTCAACCAAATGTTATGAAACTTATACACAATGCTTATTACCACGATATACAGATCAAGTTTGAATTTTGGTGCCGTCACTTTTACTGTTCTAGAGTTATGCCCTTTACAAATGGAAAAATTGCTAAATTTTTCATTTTTTTCTAAATATCAAGCAATTTCTAAAATTGGAGTTATCTTCCTTTGTACATGATTATAGTTGAATCAACTACAATCAATGCTTTGTACAATGCAATGTTTAATTTTGCCTTCCACTGATAAATTAAAGCAATTTTTACCCTTCATTTCTAAAAATATTTCAAAGTCTTCTTTGAAAATTGGAGTTATCTTTCTTTGTGCATAATAGTAGTTGAATCAACTACAACCAATGCTTTATACAATGCATTATTCAATTTTACTTCCTACTGATAAATTAAAGCAATCTTTACCATTCAGTGTTTACAAGCTGTTTGATTACCGTTCTAGGGTTATGCCCCTTTACAAATAAAAAAATTGCTGAATTTTTCCTTTCCATTCTCTAACTTAAGTTTGCCTCAACCAAATGTTATGAAACTTATACACAATGCTTATTACTACATAATACAGATTAAGTACGAAATTTGGTGGCGTCACTTTTACCATTCTTGAGTTATGTCCCTTTATAAACATAAAAATTGCTGAATTTTTTGTTTCCGTTCTCTAACTTTAGTTTGTCTCAACCAAATGTTATAAAACATATACACAACCGTTCTAGAGTTATGCGTGTTTACAAATAGAAAAATAGCTGAATTTTTAGTTTCTGTTCTCTACTTAAGTTAGCCTCAACACACAATGCTTATTACCACAAAACTCAGATCAAGTTCAAATTTGGGTAGCGTCACTTTTACCGTTATTCAGTTATGTCCCTTTATAACTATATGATATGCAAGCCGGGGCATCATCTGTGTCCACATGTGGACACAATCCACATTTATTTTTAAATATAAATGGATGGTTGGGATGGATTTCAATTATATTGTTTGAGTGATGGCCATAAAAAAAGTGCCTTTCAAACCCCCACTTACATTTTATTCTGGAATAGCGCTTGGGGTAGGACTTCCAAAAGGGTAACCATGAAAGGGAATCAAGGTTAAGGAATTTGGTCACAACACCTATTTTGATGTTTGTTTCCTTTACTGACAGAAACTGGTACATTTATATGGGTTCAGTTATTGAACAATGATACCTTTGAATTTCAGATCATCAAGGGACTAAAGTGTGTGCTATACTCTTTATAATAATGCAATTACATTCTGTTGACAAGAACTTTTACTTATACTTACTTACTTTTGTAGTACATTAAATGTGTATTCTGTCAAAAGTATAGTAAAAGGTTTTACATATATGCATACATTGTTAAAAGATGGAAAATTTGTGGTTTTTATTTTTGAAATTTTTATAACCACTACAATAAACTGAGTTAACACCATCTGAAATATTTGCTTATCAGTATGTAACATACATGAAAAAATGTCTTATTATTTGTAGTTACCTGCTGTAGCTGAGTTTTCTACAAGTGAGTCTATGGGTCATTCAGCCGACAGACTCTGTGCTACATTTGGTGTCACTAGAAAAGAACAGGTTAGTCATATACTCACTGTGAAGATAGCTAAGAAGCTGAAAATATACTGTTTGTAAAAAATTATCTAGGAGAAAGCTAATCAGCTGAAAATAATCTCACTGTGAAAAAGTGAACATAAGCAGGTTATTTCATTCAAATAGTCATACTCTGTTAAAACAAGAAATTATCAGGTTATATTAGTGATATATTTTGCAAATATGTAGGTTGACTGTTTTATCATACTTTCATGTGTATTTCGTGATCAATAGAATGAAAAATAAAGGGGGAATAATATGCATGCAAGTCTCTAATTCATTCATATTCAGCATCGTAAATATGTCTTTGAAAATCATTTACCTTTTAGAATTTTTTTTAAGTTATGATTCATAACTGATCTTGATTGATTGCTGTCTGCAATATCAGATTTTTCAGTTAACAAGTTTAAATACTTGAATTGTGTAAAAAAAATTACAATACATTTAAATTTTGCAAATATTCATAGGTCAGTACTATTGATGAATGGGTAGACCCTTGCTACTTCTTTTTAATGTCTTTTTTTTTAATTTTTTTTAATTTAGGATGAATTTGCTATAAGGTCACATACTCTTGCAGCAGAGGCTACAGAGAAAGGATTTCTTAGTGATGTCCTAACTTATAAAGTACCAGGTTTGTCGATATTTTTAAAAGCATAAAAAGTCAACAGATATTTAATTTACTTTTGTTTCGTATAGAATGCTTGATAAAATTGCTCATTTCTCCAGTTTGCAAATTTTGATGAAATAAATCTTTGAAAAATATATATAACTTTTGCACAGAACTGAGGAATCAAATTCTGCAGGAAGGAATGCATCAAAATAGACTGTTTTATGAAATTATGCATATTTGCCTTGTTATATATTAAAAAGATTGCATTTCTACCATATATATTTAAGACCTTCGGCTCATAGACTTTCAGTATATATTCTTTTGTAATCAATAATACTGGTGAAACATTTCAGCAAGTCCACTCTTGTATTTTCATTTTAACTTGGTCATCTTTTTCCCCAAAAAAAATAACAAACAAAATACTAAAAGATGGAAATGTTGATGAATCCTACAATTGAAAACTCCTGTGGATCCATAAAAAAAACTCTATATGTGAAGATTTCTTTTTCTGGATGACAAAATGATGAAAAATACAGGATTCAGATTGTTAAGAACTTGTTGAAATTGAAAAGTTAATAATAGCCACACATTTTATTTTAACATAGGAGTAAGCAAACCAGTGGCCAAAGACAATGGCATCCGACCATCATCATATGAAAAAATGGCAAAGCTGAAACCAGCATTCATTAAACCTCATGGAACAATCACAGCTGCTAATTCATCATTTCTGGTTTGTACTTCTTCATGACATTTTACTAACATATCAGATGAAATTAAAAGTAACACAATTAAAATTAGAGGTATGTAAGTGGGCAATCTCTATTTTTAGGAAATTTTGAATGCAATGATGGCATATGGGACTCCATCTATATATAGAAAATTTTATTTATTTTTCCTCAAGGTATGATTGTTGAAAATTAGTCAAATAAAAGTAAATGTATTTACCCGTATTCAGATGTGAAAAAGTTAAATAGTTTGAAATAAAATATTCATGTTCCTTCTGTAAAAATGATATTTATGTTATTGATATCAAAGTGTCTAATTTGTTGATACAAAATGTATTAAGAGCTGTCAGCTTTCTTTTGTGGTGGAAATCATTCAGTTGTGTTGTATCTAAAAACAGACAAAATTGCTGCTTGGAATTATAACATCAGGCTTACATTTACCTTACAATGTACAAAGATCTGCCATGTATATTTAAGAAACAAGCAAATTTGGTGACTCTTGCAATGAAATAGAAGTTTAAAAGACAATAACGAAACAGACAGAACTTTCATTAGACATAAATTTTGCCATATATGTCTGTAAGTATATAAATAACATATAAAAATGTTGATGATTGGTGCTCTAGTTGATTGCAAGATTTCATAAAAATCTGTGAGATTTCCATTTACTTAATCCCTTAATTTAAGAAAACTTGTAATGCTTTTCACAGAATCAGGAAAATTGATAGACATTTTTGGGCATAAACATTTGTTGGAACAACTTTCTTTGAAGGTTTTTGTTAAGAACTGATTTAATCTTTAAATGTCAGCTTTGTTATAATTTTTCTTCTAGACTGATGGTGCATCAGCTTGTCTGATTATGTCAGAAGAGAAGGCTTTGGCTATGGGATTAAAACCTAAAGCTTACCTCAGAGATTTTGTATATGTCTCACAAGACCCAAAGAACCAGCTATTGTTAGGGTAAGTTTTAGAATTTTGTCTTATGCGCAATAAGTGATGGGGAAAAAAATAAGACATTTTGTTTTCTGCATCATTAGCACCTTTTTGAAAGGCCTGGTCAACAAATTAAGTTTTAGGACATTTCAGAAATAGTACCTACATGTATGATTAACTATTGAAGCTAAGTAAAAAAAATGTTATAACATTTGTGAATCTCAGTAAGAGAACCTGTCCCTAGTCATAGGTCGTATGGGCATATTGGTGTGCCTGTCTGGCAACTACTCAACTCCATTTATCAGCCCACGCAAATGTATACATTTCATAGTTTCTACTGCTTTTTATACGACCGCAAAAAAAATTTTGTGGTCGTATATTGGTATGACGTTGGCGGCGTCGTCGTCGTCGTCTGGCGTCGTCCGGCGTCGTCCGAAGACACATTGGTTTTCGCACTCTAACTTTAGTTAAAGTGAATGAATCTCTTTGAAATTTTACCACAAGGTTCAATACCACAAAAGGAAGGTTGGGATTGATTTTGGGGGTTATGGTACCAACAGTAAAGGAAAAAGGGGCCAAAAATAAGCATTTTTGTAACTTCCAGACATAACTTGTGTGTTAGTGTATGGATCTCTCTGACATTGTACCACAAGGTTCCATATCACAAAAGAAATGCTGGGATTGATTTTGGGGGTAATTGCCTCAAAATTTTAGGAATTAGGGGCCAAAAAAGGGGCAAAAAACAAGAATTTTTCTAGTTTCATGACAATAACTTGTGTGTAAGTGTATGGATCTTTCTGAAATTGTACTACAAGGTTCCATATCACAAAGGGAAAGCTGGAATTGAGTTTGGGAATAATTGCCGAAACGCTTAGGAATTGGGGGCCAAAAAGGGGCCAAAAATAAGCATTTTTCTAGTTTCCAGACAATAACTTGTGTTCAAGTGTATGGATCTCTCTGAAATTGTACTGCAAGGTACCATACCACAAAGGGAAGGCTGGGATTGATGATGGGGGTAATTGCCTCTATATTTTAGGAATTAGGGGCCAAAAAGGGGCAAAAAACAAGCATTTTTCTAGTTTCAGGACAATAACTTGTGTGTAAGTGTATGGATCTTTCTGAAATTGTGCTACAAGGTTCCATATCACAAAGGGAAAGCTGGGTTTGAGTTTGGGGATAATTGCCCTAAACGTTTAGGAATTTGGGGCCAAAAAGGGGCCAAAAAACACATTTTTCTAGTTTCCAGACAATAACTTGTGTTCAAGTGTATGGATCTCTCTGAAATTGTACTGCAAGGTACCATACCACAAAGGAAAGGCTGGGATTGAGTTTGGGGGTGATGAATCATAAGGGGGTTCAAAAAATTTGGGGGGGGGGATTTTTTTTTTTTTTCCTTTTTTTTTCTTTTTTTCCTTGTTTTTTTCTTTTAAAATTTTCCATTTTAAGTTGGTTATTTCTGATTTATATTTAAAAGCAAATAATAATGATATGGTAGGAGATACACACCAAACAGGATGTGTAAATTATTATATATAAAGTATTGTGCAATAGCAAGAAATTTTCAATTGCACAGTATTGCACAATAGCAAGAAATCTTCAATTGCACAGTATTGCGCAATAGCAAGAAATCTTCAATTGCACGGTATTGCACGATAGCAAGAAATATCCAATAGCACAATATTGCGCAATAGCAAGAAATTGTCAATTGTACAGTATTGCGCAATAGCAAGAAATATTTAATTGCACAGTATTGTACAAAAGAAGATACTTCCTATAAATTGCTTATTTCTTGACCAATTTCAATGGGGTTTTATTCTTGAATTCTTGGGGTTCTTTAATATGCTGAATCTAACCGTGTATTTAGTTTTTGGATTTTGGGCCCCGTTTTTAAATTGGTCCACATTGAGGTTCAAAGGGTCCAAAATTAAACTTTGTTTGATTTCATCAAAAATTGAATTATTGGGGTTCTTTGATATGCCGAATCTAACCGTGTATTTAGATTCTTAATTTTTGGTTCCGTTTTCAAATTGGTCTACATTAAGGTCCAAAGGGTCCAAAATTAAACTTAGTTTGATTTTAACAAAAAATTGAATTCTTAGGGTTCTTTGATATGCTGAATCTAAACATGTATTTATATTTTTGATTATGGGCCCAGTTTTCAAGTTGGTCCAAATCGGGGTCCAAAATTAAACTTTGTTTGATTTCAACAAAAATTGAATATATGGGGTTCCTTGATATCGCTGAATCTAACCATGTATTTAGATTTTTGATTTTTGGGCCCCGTCATCAACTTTGTCCACATTGAGGTCAAAAGGGTCCAAAATTAAACTTTCTTTGATTTCATCAAAAATTGAATTCTTGGGGTTCTTTGATATGCTGAATCTAACCATGTATTTAGATTTTGGATATTGGACCATAATAGGTGAATGTCCAATTTTTAAATTTTTAAGTTCTTAGACCACATTCATTCTGTGTCAGAAACCTATGCTGTGTCAAATATTTAATCACAATCGAAATGCAAAGCTCTATCAAGCTTGAATGTTGTGTCCATACTTGCCCCAACTGTTCAGGGTTCGACCTCTGCGGTCGTATCAAGCTGCGCCCTGCGGAGCATTTTATTTTGCATTATAGCTATATCACACCATCTAGATATAGATGCATGGTTTTGAAAAATAATCTTAATAGTCTTTCTGTAAGTAGATATGTGTCAGTCAATAATTTAATTAATAATAATGAACATTTTATTTAAAAAGGGCTACAGTAATTATGAATAAGTGATATACATTTTTATTTTTGAAAAATATTCATTTAGCAGTGTAAAATAATTTCTGCATTATTTTTGTTAGGCAGAATACTGTGTTTAATTGTGAGAAAAATTTAATAAATTATTTGGGTAGCCATTACTGTAATGCTCGAATGAATTGTTAAGGTAACAATTTCTGTCCATTTGTCATGTAAACTTATAAACTCATTTGATGTCAGGTGGATTTCACAAAGGTAGTACATGTGTACTATGAAGATGTGCAGGAAGTACAATAAATCCATTCTCACAACTAACAGGAAAGATAATCTACAGTTTTATTTAATTCATCATGATATTGTAAAATGTTATATAGTTTTTCAATAAAACTAAAGCCAATAGAGGGGAAGGTATTGTATTATTTTTCTGAGCTCACTTACCTTAACCCCTCATTTCATACTAAAAATATCTTCTTTTTTCAGACCAACTTATGCAACACCAAAAGTTTTAGAAAGAGCTGGATTGACCATGAAAGACATTGATGTATTTGAATACCATGAAGCTTTTGCCGTAAGTTTTGATGACATCATAGTATAAACTATAATTAAATTATAGGAATGGAAATGTGAAAGTAGAAGATTAATATGCAAAATCATCCAATATAAGAAACAAAAGAATTGTTTGTTTGCTTTTAAAGAAATATTATGTAGGCATGATAGATGATGTATGTTTAAGTCATCTATTGGTATTTTCAATTTGATATCTTTAAGTCAAGTCAGTTTTAGCCAAATACAAGACAGAAGCTTCTTCATAACCAAGAGAAAGCAACCTGGGTTAAATTTTGATTTTTTCTTTTATTCATTTTTCTGGTTTTACTTTTAAATTGACTTAGTACGGTTGCCTATAATTGCTTACATCCACTTTATTTGAACTTTGGTGGATAGTTGTCTCATTGTCTAATCATGTATACCACATCTCCTTATTTTTATATTTAATAGTATTTTGGCTGTCAACATTACACTTTTACACTGACAGCAGCAGTCATAGTTGAGTTGCAGGGGTTATACAAAACTCTTACCGTAATGAATTTTGTAACAAAAAGTTGTATAAAAAAGCTAAACCATATAGACCAATACAGAATGTATGCCACAAAGAATTAACAATATAGCTTTGATAAATCTACCCATGTCAGAATGTTATAATTTCAGGGACAAATTTTAGCCAACTTGAAAGCTATGGACTCAGATTACTTTGCAAAAACACAAATGGGAAGGACAGCAAAGGTGATATGTTTTTTTCAATATGTGTCTTTCAAATTTAAAACATTCAAAATTACCAGATATTTTTACATTTCAAGGATACTTTCATTTAGTGGTGGGTAAGCATCTGCTGAAAAATGTAATGAAAAATTTATGAAATTGCATTCATAGTGACTTGTAACAGTATTACTATACATTTTGAATTAGTAACAATAAAGATAAATTTACTTTAGTACCAATCTCCTACATTCTTCAATATATTATTCTTAGCTGTACATTTTTTCATCATCTAAGACGTAAAACTGTATGTAGATGATTTTATTTGTTATGTATTTTAGGCAGATTTATGGTTTATTGACTCACTTGCGTATGATTTAGGGATTTAATCAATTCTATATATGTTTATTTTACCGAGACCAAAGTTTTTACGACTGAAATCATATTCTTTACAGGTTGGTGTTCCTCCAATGGAAAAATTTAATAACTGGGGAGGATCTTTATCAATAGGACATCCATTTGGGGCTACTGGTGTGAGACTGGTGACAACAGCTGCCCACAGATTACAACAAGAAGATGGACAGTTTGCATTAGTTGCAGCTTGTGCTGCTGGTGGTCTTGTAAGTTATTGGGATAAAAAGTAAAATAACAAAAATACTGAACTCCAAGGAAAATTCAAAACGGAAATTCCCTTATCAAATGGCAAAATCAATAGCTCAAACACATCAAACGAATGGAAAACAACTGTCATATTCCTGACTTGGTACAGGCATTTCCTTATGTAGAAAATGGTGGATTAAACCTAGTTTTAAAGCTAGCTAAACCTCTCAATAAATATATGTATGATTGCAACTACAGATATAAATTACAGGACATCAATTACTTTTAACAATTGAGAAAATGACCTGATATACAGTATGTCTTTATTTTTGTACAAGAGATGCATGCATGTCTTGCTCATTAATTGCAAACTTACCGCATGTTTGGAGATTGTAACACAATGAGATTTTATTATTTCACACAACTCTCAGCAGTAATATAAACGAGTGCTTTTAAAAGGAGTCTACATTAAAAGAACCTCTAGAAAAAGCTGCCATTTGGACATTAATACACACTTGACAAGTGACCAAGCATGAAGTGTAGAATTGGATAGTCCAAATGTTTCATAATCTTTGCTTAAAAAACTCATTAAATGTCATTGATAAACCACTGTGGGATTATATAATACTAATCTACAGCGACAAAATTGTTCACAGAGATGGAGGCCTAAATGCAAAATTGTTTCCATAGTCCAGTTTAAAATATATGGTTAATCAAGATCACCCAAATTTACTGAATTTTGTTGGACATGTTTTGTCAAAGATTTTTATGAAATGGATTTAGATGCAAAATTTAACATAAAGTGACAAAACAAGTAAGGAAGCATCTGTTACTAATTGATACAGAAATGTATTGCTTTGTAACTGGCAAATAAAATATTGAAAATTTGTTGATATATCAGCAGCATTGGCATAGGTTTCTGAGAGAACCATAACAGAAATTATAAAGGTCATTCGAGCATAAAATGTAGGCCAAGGTCTTCAACATTGAGACATGCACTTTAAACAATACAGCAATGTCAAGACTGCTGCACTATAAAAGTAGCTCTTACAGCATTAATTGGTGTTTTTATTAATTGTATGTAGATACATATGAGATTAATGACATCAGCTGATAACCATTAGTTTCAATTAAGACCAGCACATCTTACACACTTAATATCAGCTGAAAATTACTGTAAACCACAAACATAGATATGATTGCTTATCTTTTCTATTTGCAGGGTCATGGAATGCTTGTAGAAAGATATCCATCATAATGTAGTATTCAGACAGTTAGTGACATAATCATTATTCATCCTCAAAGGATATATTTGTCATAATTGTAAATTATTGTATATGAGGACACTGTGATATTTATTTCATCAGATCTGTATTTCTGTTTTGCTAAGATAAGAGTTATTATTAAATAATGATTTATTTAATGTGTGCTTCTCTTATGATTTGCCAGTGAATACAACAGTCTTAGAAATATTTCAAAGACTTAAAAATGTCCAGGTTGCGCAGAATATTTCTTAAAATAATTGAGAATGCTCTATACTGAACATTTAAAAATATTTGAAATATGAAAAGTAAAAATTCCTCGAACAAATCCCTTATAGCAGGTGCATAACTTCAACATATGTGCAATCTTCCTATAAAGTTTTAGGGATCTGGGATGAAAACTGTAGGAATTGGTTACACCAAACTTGTACTCTCTCATCAATTTTGCTGAAAAAAGACAAGTTCAAGTCTGGAAAAAATGAGAAAAATTTCCTCAAATAATTCCATAATAGCAGATGCACTTTTTCAACATATGTGCAATCTCGCTGGAAAGTTTCAAGGATCTTGGTTGAAAACTGTCGGAGTTGATTGCACAAAACTTGTCCCCTCTTTCATAAAATTTTCTCATTGTTGAAGGCCGTACCGTGACCTTTAGTTCTTAAAATCTACGTCATTTGGTCTCTGGTGGAGAGTTGTCTCATTGGCAATCACACCTCATCTTCTTATTTTTATATAAGTTCCCCTAGTCTGGAAAAATGAGAACAAATTCCTATGGCAGATGCACAACTTCAACATATATGCAGTCTTACTGTGAAGTTTCAGGGTTCTTGGTTGAAAACTGTTGGAGTTGATTACATCATTTAGGTACCCACTTTTCCCCTTCGCAAGCCCATCATCACCATACTAGTGTTCCCGCCTGCCCTAAATGGAAGGGCTGCCCGCCCTTGGTGCCCTTACCCCTGCCCTTCTGCCCTTCAAAGCAAAAAATAACACCCTTTTGCCGTTTCAACAAATTATAAACTTAATCAAATTACATGTCTACCAGCATTTCCAGTAAACTTGTTACATGCTTGTCTAAACAACTAATTAATTGACAATGACATATAATCAGATACAATAAGCCTTTGGCAGTTTTATCACCTCTGTTGATGATTGGCCTCTGCTAATTAGGTGATTTAAGATAATTGAACAAATAATAGATATTTAATGCAAAATGAAATGACATGTGCTCCATTTTATAAATTGTTTATGTACAGCATGTACACTTGAAAAACTTTATTTAAGTTTGTTTAGTGAGTATTAGATAAATCAAATGTCTTATACTATATTAAAGGCATATCAAAAGACTTAATTGGAAAAGCAGTAAATACTTAGTTTATTTTCCTGTTGTCTGAAAAAAAATCGTATTTTGAACATCAATATGATTGCAGCACTTCCTGCCTCATCTCTTATATTTATAATACTCCTTTTTTAAGGAGCACTTTGATGTGTACACAAGACCTACTTAATTGTAAAATTTAAGGACAAAATAAATAAATGTCAATATACAATATACAATATTTGCATGTATTCACAAATAATTTAACTGTAAATAATATTATTTCTTAAGCAATTTAAGTTGTCTGTTCATTTTTTTAGTTTGACTGGTATATCAGTACTTAATATTGAAAATTCTGATGTTTTTTTGTTGTTTTTTTCACCATCATTATTATGATTGATTGATTGTTGGTTGCTTATTATTATGTGTCTTGTTTCATTTTATAATAATGTGATAAAACATGGAAATAACATCAAGAAATACCGGTATGCTAAAAATATGGCCTCAAAGTTTATCTAAGAAATATTGAAATTTGTTTTCAGGGGATGTGCTAACAGCCCACTAATGTTAAATTTGTTGAAATGCTTTATATTGCTTAGTTTATAGGTAAATTTCTATAGGAAGGGATTTATCAGACTTGGTATTTTTGGCATTCATTTAACTTTGCACAAGTGCCCTAAAAATCTGAATAATTGCGCTAAAGTGCCCTGTGGGTCAACTAGCACCCTTCTGCCCTCAGATTCAAGCTGTAACACTGCCATACTATAAGCCAGTTTTGGATTTCGTCCAACCCTGTATTTTTGTTATTGATAGCTAGTGTATTTTACATATATTTCCCTGTATAAAATGAATATTGTTATAGGCATTTTTTACCCTTCTGCTATGGTATTTGCCAAAACGCCTACAACTTTTTCACCCTTCACAAGACACTTTTGGTCATATGTTAGCTTTGTTTGATGAGGTAGTTTTTATTGTCTTGAAGCAAAAAAAATAATGGAATTAAATTCAAATGTTTATCTTCACCTTTTGTATTAATATTCGGTGTACTTAAGGTAGAATAGTGTCTTCCACCATATTAGAATGTAAAAGAGCACTACACAATATGTCTAGTTAGATCTTTAATAAAACAGTGGCGGATGCAGAGGGGGGTTGGAACCCCCCCTTTTTTTTGGACGATCAATGCATTTGAATGGGGACATATAGTTGGAACCCCCCTTTATCCTGGGTTGGGAACCCCCCCTTTTTAAAATGGCTGGATCCGCCCCTGTAAAATATGCAAAGGTAATACCTTTCTTCTAAATGATGAAATAATGTGTTTTATCTTAATATTACAGTGTTCTCCCCAGATATTTCATTTAGCATCCTGGTAAACATGGAAATTTGTAAATACCATCTTGTTTCTAAAAATTATAGCATCACATTCCTAACATAATCTATAAAAAAACCAATTGAGATAGCATCACATTCAAAAAATATAGCATCACATTACCATGATGCTAAAAGACCCTGGGGAGAACACTGTATTATTACGACTTTTAAAAAGCACTTATTTTGTTTTGTAGAAAGAAAATGAGTCTTGTAACCCTATGTTTATTTTCCTGAAAGCACATTATAAGAATTATCTTCTCATATTTTATCTTAAAATTCTCTCATTTAGTTTTCTTTCTATCACACTAGATTGGTATTTCCATGTATAATGTATTCAAAATCTGACAATTTGGCACAACCTGTAGCTTGAAAAAAAGGTGTGACCCATACTTTTTATTATACTAGAACACACCCGCGACATCGCTGATACGTGACTGAAATAAAGTACCTACGCCTGATTTTTAGCCTAAATTTTTAGTATTCGTATTTTCATCTGATAAAGTCATGCTGACTATAAGGTGCACAGTTTTTTCTGCTCTCAAAATCTTTCAGTTTGAACCAGTCCTGGTTTTATTACTACAGTATGTCCTTACCAGTTTCCCTTTCGTTGCCATGACATTAGTGTGGCATCTGGGGTGACCTTATCCCTTATTCAATTGATTTTATATTTTGAGGATGAGCGAATCAGGTATGTGTGTTCGTATATTTTATTGCATCGTACTTATTGTTTTGGGGAAGGTTAACTTTCTACTAGACAGACATGTCACGGCTAGGCTGGGAAACTGTGTAGGCAAATGGTCACATTAAATCTGTACCGATACAGTGTTAAATGTCCTCCATTACACCATAACCCATGGTGGTGCTCCTAATAAAGGAGGAAGATACAGAACATACATACATTCTTACAACTGGAAACTACATGTGATATATACTATTGGTATCTGTATTGGATTCGACCCGGAACTTGTTAATTATTGGTAACATTAATTATGTGGAAAACAAAAGGGCCTGGAATGGTGTAATTTTTAATCGACACCATTGTCCTATATTATTTATAAAGTTGAATTCTTTGATTCATCGTTTTTGCGTCATGCCGGCTAACAAATTGGACCTAGTTATTTTAGTAGTACAGATTTTGTTTTAAAGCATGTTATAACTTACATATTGGCAAATTATTCAAAAAATCATCAATTTTAATTTAGACCCGTGATCTACCATAAAAAGATATAACATGTTCACGATACGTATTTGTGAAAAATATCAGTCTTTAATATTAGCAAATTTCCTTCACATACTCATGAAATTTTACCTTGAATTGTCAATATTTTTTTTTTCCAAAAACCTTTCCATAACATGATATATCTGTTCAATATCTTTACAGAAGAGCACCACATTAGTAGTAAAATGTATACTACAAATAAGGACTGCCGATGTACCAAGATACTTGTAGAAATAATGAACTGTATAGTTGTGATGACACAATTGATTCCTTAAAAACCCTCACAGTGGCAAGTTTTAAAAGCCATAGTTCAGGATAGAATATCCTGCCTATGGTAAAGTTTGCATAATCATCATGATTCAAAATACCATCAAAATAAACAAAGGACAATTCAAGAACCTTAAGTGAGCAAGCTCAACTATCCCTTGCCATATACACCTTGTGACCATATATCCAAGTAAGATTGTAATCAGATATGAAGTATTTGAGCTAGCAATAAATAAACTGTTAACACAGAGATATGTCTCACCTTTCTGTACCTTTGATAATGCAAATGTTGAAATTAAAATAGCAATACTTTAACATGCAAGTTATGCAAATATCCAAAGTCAATGAACCATGACTGAAGATACATGGCAAAACAATCTCCATGGAAATGAGATGTGCCAATGCTAATACAACTGCATACCAAATACCATAGTTTATCATAAGTCGTTCCCTTTCAACAAACCTAAACACAAACATTGACTTGTAAACTATGTAAAAGTTTCAAAGTCAATGAACCATGATGAGGGGGTGGGGCTATTTACTCTCCATGGAAACGAGACTTGCAAATGCCAATAAATTTGCATACCAAATATCATGGACTTAAAATTAGCGGTTCATCTTAAACTGATCTAATCACAAACTAATACATGTAAACTAAGCAAAAGTTTCAAAGTCAATAGACCAGGACTGAGGGGGCGGGACCAAATATTCTCCATGGAAATGAGATGTGCTCCTGCTTATACAATTGCATACCAATTAACATTGGCCTACCACTAATGGTTCAACATAAACTGACCTAATCACAAACTAATACATGTAAACTAAGCAAAAGTTTCAAAGTCAGTAGACCATGACTGAGGGGGCAGGGCCAAATAATCTCCATGGTAATGAGATGTGCCAGTGCTAATACAACTGCATATAGTGGTTCACCTTAAAGTAGACCTAATCACAAACTAATACATTGTTGACGCCGCCGCCTCCAGAAACAGCATACCTATGTCTCGCTTTTTGACCCTGTCAAGGCGAGACAAAAATATATACTCCCACCCCTGCAATTTGGTAGCAAGGGATATAATAAAGTAAGTATGGACAGAGGGGCTTCCTATATTACAACCACCTCACCCTCCAACCATTATCTTTTATCTGCAAGGGAAGGAAGACAAAACAGTATGACATTCACAAAATTCATCCACATACATGTACCAGACATGGTTTAACAACGACTAATGGGTCTAAGATGAGAATCAGAATAATTTACTCAGGAAAAAATGTCCATGTCTTATCTCTTGGTGTCATTTTTGCTTAAAATTTGCAAAACAGAAGACAATCAAAGAAACTTTTATAATAATTTATTTATACAATATTTAAATAGTTTTAAATTAAATGTACACTATACAAGAAAATATATTTTGTAACTTTTGGAGTAAAATAAAATAAAACAAAATGTAAATATAACTTGAAAATGTACATTGTCATATTGTGAAGTACATTGTTAATTGTGAACATGTGAACTTGTTAAACCTTTCAATCCATCATTTTTATTACCCTTTTAAGTATAAACTACCATATTTTTCTTATACACAGGAATTCTGAAACAACTAATGCTCAAAATATAAACTTTTTTGAAACTATAAGCTGTACATTCGTTGTAAAACAGATTAAATCTTATAGACCCCTTAACTACCACTCCACATTTATACAAAATCTCATTTTCCTTTTTGAGCAAAATAGGAACAAAATTTGAATATAACCTAGTCTCTTGATAAACTAGTCTATTAAGTCATATACTAGTAAGAAAAACTTGGAAGGATAGCAAAGGTTGGGGGTGGGGGTAAAATTGAACAGATAACAACTCTTTTAAAAGCCCTTTCAAAAAATATCTATTTTTCATGGGTTATCAGAGATAGCTAGTATGGCTTAAATTCTTGCATTAGGCATTGGAAAAGAGCTTAAATTTGTCTGATGTAAATAAATGCCCGACTGTTGTTTGCTTAACATCCAATGGCAAATTGTCAATAAATGACATGAAGCAATCAATTTAATTTGAATATTGATGTTTAAATGTGGGGGAAACCCTAAAAACATTCCAACATTGTAAAGATGAATATATAAATGTGAACATGATAGTCAAGGGGTTTAACAAGTACATGGTATCTTTTTGAATTTCAATTATTCTGTTGTTAGTCAGCTAAGTAAATATTTGTCAGCATTGCTACTGAGAAAAATCTTTAACCTGAGTTTAAAATTTGTGTAAACTAGTGTTCATTTACAAATTTTGACAATAAGGTGGTGTAATACCTAAATAAAATGTTGAGTTTTTTGTTCAGATCAATTAAATACAGCAATAGGAATAATTATCGTTCTAATTACAGATTTAAAAATTTAATAAATAATTTAATTTACATTTAATTCATGTAAGTAACAAAAGAGGTAATCATTGATTATAATACAATTACTTATGATGGAATATAAATCAAGTGTATCTTTTAATGTTTTTTTTTGTAATTTGTAATTATTTTTATATAAAAAAAATAAAAAATATAATTACAATTTTGCAATCATGTAAACCTAATATAAAATCAACTGCCACATATCGATTAGTGGTGAGCATTATCCGTCTCCACATATTCTAGTATGCTAATATACAGATATGGACATAAGAATAAATTGTGAACAAAAAATTAGATCACAGAAGCCTAATTTTTTTTTTGTAGGATTACCTTCTTCAGACACATTATTTAATACATATATAAATATCACATCCTATCATCAAGGTAATGAATATAAATCTGAGTGAAATATATGTAAACATCACTACTGCATTATCTTTCCTTACAGTCTAATTCCTGTAGGCTTCAGTAGTGATTAGTTCAGTCAATAAAATTTATAAACCTCTGTTTAATGTCATTTTTCATAATTCAGAATTTTTTCAAATAAACATCCAAACTATTACTTAGCTATCTTCAATTACATGAATGGAAAGAAAAATCCAATTGGATATTAACAACAGTTCTGATTAAATGAGCTTTAATAGGTTTAAAGGGAGGTAACTTTTAATTCAAGGTCCTATTGTTGCCATTTTTGTTTATGTTTGGGATTTTTTGTAGATTTTTTTTTTATTGCTCATATAAAATGTGTGGCTAGTCAGCTGATTTACAATTTTGTAGCATAATGAAAATTCAATCAAGTTTTGAAATGAAACAATACTGCTTACATGTAATTGTATTTTTCCATTATGCAAATTTTTGGGAATGAATTACTATATTTACTGCTATATCATTCTCCAATTTCTTAAATCTTTCCAACCATGTCACAAATTGTCCTGAGTAAATAATGTAACAATAAATAGTTACATTGTGATAAGTCGGTCTCTCAAAACATGTTTAATAAAAAATATATATCAAAAATGCTGTGCCAGTGTGAAGTGTTCTCTTAAAATGTGTGGTCTTTCAAAAAGTTCTTTCAATACAGATACTGATATATTTTTTTAAAAGCATTATGCTACAATTTTTTATCTTCTGAAAATTGGAAAAAATCAGGTTGGTAAATCCATAAACCAACAAATGAAAAAAAAAACCCTACCTTATGTTTTGTGGAAAGAACTTGTACTAGTTCATTCGATTATTAAACAACAATTCCACCAACATACAGATATTGATTTTCTTTATAAGTCCACAATGACTTAACACATCAAACAGGAAACAGATCAGTTTGTCAAAATATGAAGGAAAAAACTTACAAGAGAATTTTTCACTAAAGTTAAATTCCTCGGAGAGCCTTTTTTTCACCTTTAAAAAAAATATGGACTAGTTATAAACTTCTTAAATACTGCACAGAATATATAATAGTAGTATCCAATCATAAATTGAATCTTATATGAATTTCATTAACAGTTAGAATATAAAGCCAGCAATCTTTATAAATACTAGTTGAGCGTAGACTTCTCTCAAACAAGCTGTCTCTGTAGTATATTTTCCATCTCCTAAAACAAAATAAAGTATATAATTTAACAAGTTGAATAATAAAATAAACGCTGTTTTGAGAATAATTACTGTCATAAGGACCAACTAAAGATATAGTAAATGGATGATGTCACAGAAAATAATATAAGATTTGGCCGATTTTTGTATACATATGTCACCTACAAGTATTCTAAGAACTATTACTCAATCTTTTTAAATGAATTATTTTTGAATTCCGATTAGAGTCCCACACCTCCAAGTTGTATTCCAAATCCTACACAAATAAAATAGAAAGTAACCAAGCAACAAACCTTTCTAAAAATTCAGGTTGACATATACTGTTAAAGACAGCCCTAAAATATTTTTCTCCTGTCATGTGTAGTTATTGTAAAGAGACATATTCCTGAAAGCTTAACCTGACCATTGTCATGTAAAAAATAGGGTTTGGCATATAACATTAACATGAAATTTCTGAAAAATCTGAAAATCAAAAGAGAACACAATGTCATATCAAGTTTTTGATGGACGACTGTGATCATTCAGGGATAGATTGAAACAAACAATCTTCCTTTCCAGGATTAATGTGAAAACATGTAAACAACATGAGTGGTGTTGTCTAAATTTGGCAATTTTGGAGTGTGACATGTGATTTCAATTAAGCTAAAAGTGCAATATTACATCTGTACCTATAACTGGTCCAAATGGTTTTTACAGAAAGTACTTCTCATATCCCCCATTTATGACAGAAAAAATGTGCATGTTTGGAAACAAAATTTACAAAAAATAGTTGACCTTTTGATTATAGGTGAACCCTGTCAGATGGAAATTTACAACTTGCAATCAATCCTAAACACAAAATATAGTTGACCTATTGCTATAAGTATCTTTGAATCAGACCAAGCCAGGATTGATTGGTTAATTGGTGTTTAACGCCACTTTCAACACTATTGTGCTATTTCGTGCAGTCAGTTTTCATTGGTGGAGGAAGCCGGAGTGCCCGGAGAGAACCACCGACCTTCGGTAGAAAAACTAACAATCCTAGTCAATTAAGATTAGAGTCCAGTGCACCTGCCCCGTGCTGGATTCGAACTCGCTGCCTCAGTGTTGACAGGCTAGTGATACAGTAGTTCCACTACTTAGACCACTCTGCCACAGAGGCCCCTAAGGCAATATAAATCATTAAGAAAAATATGGAATGCCACAGCTGTCATATGTGATACTCTGACATTACGTGATGTGGTTTTATTATTACTGAATGATATTTACAAAGCACAACATAGAAAGCCAGGAAACTGAACTTCAACCAATGAACCATGAAAATGGGGACAAGGTCAGATGAACCCTGTTCACCTAACAGTCATTCCATTAACAAAATATTATTGATCTAGTATCTGAGATACTAGACCATGAAAACTTAACCTTGATCACTGTCCTATGAAATAAGGTAGAGGTAAGGTGACCCATGCCTGTTTGTCATGTAGACCTTGTAATGATTCTAAGCAACAAATATAGTTGACTTATAAGTGAGATAGTTAAATTAATTCTTAAATTAGGTCAAGGACAATGGGCATATGCATAAAAAACTTTGTCACATAATGCATCTGTATACCAGTTTTGAAGCATCCAGGTCGTCTAACTTCTGAAATATGAAGCTCTAAACAAATAATTCAATGATATTGCAGCAGGATAAGCATCTGTATGTCATAGACAAGACAAAAAAATGTGACAATTTAGAACTCCTGATGAAATGTGCTTATTTTTAACTATTATAGACACTTAGATTAATGTAAAATGGTATACATTAATTCATACTTTATAGCATATAAAATACAGTTTGTTTTTAAAAGCTATGATGTATCTTGTTTGTTTGATGGTAATAATTGCCATTTTCAGCAATATATCATTGTATGATAAATATACAATATATGTACATTGTCGGAAAATATAAAAGTTATTTGTATGAGCTTTAGAAACAGGACGAAAAGCGAGGCTCGCCAAACTTTTCTCCTGTTTCGCAGCGAGTACAAATACATTTTATATTTTCCGACAATGTACATATATTGACTTATTGTTTTTATCCTGCAATTTACTCCCAACACTTTAGTTATTCAAATCTAAATCATTGTCTCTAATTTTTCAAAGAAATCGACATAGTTAAAACGCGAACCGCGAAGAGAACCCCAAAATGAACTGGTAGGGAAAAAGAAATATCCACATTAACAGTTGCTCAACATGGAAGCGAGGTAACAGGAGACTTTATTTGTACAAGTATAAATAAAGCAAAAATTTATTTGTGTACCTGTTATTTGTACATTAATTGGCTGATTGCAGGATAGACCAATCTATTTTCAAATGATATGCATGAAATAAGCAGTAATACAGGAAGAATAAAATAGGAGAAATCACTTACTTCAATCATTAAAGTTTTATCGTAGTCTTGTCGATAGCAATATATACAGTTACTATAAAGGCTGTACAATTTCTCTAACTTCTCAATTCTGTAGTTCTTTGTCAATGCAACTGTATTATCTAAAAGTTTATTCAAACGTTCTAGGTCAACTACAACTGGCACTGCTTCTTCCTCTAGAATCTGTAAGGCATGCTCATGATCTTCTGTTTGTAGGCGTGACCTTGTAGCTCTGAATTTAGGTGATGTTGCTGTCGCTGTAAAAGTACAAAACATTACTAACGTTCTGAATGATTTTTTCTACCTTGATATTTATTCACATATTAGCTGTTCTATAAAGTACATGATCTAAACACTGTCAAACTGACATTTACAACTTACAATAATTTTACATACCAAAAACAGATGACCAATTACTTTAGGGACTAAGAAACTGTAAAATCTGTGGATAGCAATCTAAAAGCTGTCAATTTAACTCTTCCATATTAAACAACAAATCCATAGACTTTTCTTAAAATATGTTGTTACTAGATAAATTTCAAGGTCACCAGAATAATGAAATTACTCATCGGTGCCAGTGGGGGAAGGTTTTCAGACCCGTTTCAAGCTAGAAAATGTTGTTCAATGCTTTTAATTAAAAGAAAACCCATTTATTTCTATTACAGATAACATAATACACAGAAAATTCCAATATTAATTCCTCAGCACCTAAAGGTCTGTGAATGGGGGTCCCTTTTAATGTCAACGTCACTGATGGAAAAGAACCCAAAGTGGTTGAACATAATGTACACTATGGTGGGATAATGTGATATTAACACCCCGACCCCTTTTCAGTAATAGTTTCATTTCAAAATCATAGATATATATGTGACATTCCCATATTTGTTCCTCAATTTAAACCTCATTCATTTTGTAGCAGTGGCAACTAAAGTGATCAAGATGCCTTACTTTTATTACATATGGTAGATATTAAAACTAATAAAGCTTTTTTTCTTACAAACCTTTCTCATCTTCACTGTCTTGCTTTGAGGTAGCACCTTCCTGAGATGTATTTAATTTCTAAAAAAAAAATAATACATGTACATAATAAGACCATCATTAAACTTGTAAAGCAAAATAAAAACTGTGTTTCCTGTTGCTCAACCATCCCATATTTTGTTGTAACTTTTATGATAAGCATATTAATAGTGTTAAATTTCAAGATCCCTCCCTATATAAAAATTTGTAAGGGGTTCAACGGAACCCTGTGTCTCGCCTCCGAATGCTGCTGTGAGTGTAAAAGTGAAATGTTGACTTAAAAAGTGAGTCCATTTATCAGTAAAATACAGAATTTAAAAAAAAAAATCAATATTTTTCTTTCGATGATATTTCATGTTCTTGGAAGATTAGCTTCTGTCCAAAATTCAGAACAATCCATGAAAGTTTACAAATTTATGTCAAAAAAGTTTAATCCAAGACTGTGTGTAAATGTTAACTGTAAAAAACAAAGTCCATCAATCAGAAAAATACTGAAAATGAAAAAAAAACATTTTCAAAAGTTTTCTTCAGACATCTCTTAATCATAAAAAAGCTTCTGCCAAAGTTTCATAAAATTTTATGAAGGTTTGACAAAGTAATTGATGTGTAACAAACTGTAACCCCAGACTGTATCTACTTGTTAACTTTAAAAAAAACTAAGTCTGTTTATCAGTGAAATATGGAAAAATGAAAATAAAATATTTTCAAAATTTTGCTCTGGATATCGTCTTTTGGTCATAAACAAGCTTCTGTTCAAATTTCTTAAAATCTCATGAAGGTTTGACAAAGTTATGGATGGCTGAAAAAACTTTAACTTAATCTGAATGTTAACTGTAAAAAATACTAAGTCCATTTTTATGATTTATCAGTAAAATAATGAAAAATGAAAATAATTTTTTTCAAAATTTTGCTCTGGATACTGTCTTTTGGTCCAAGCTTCTGTCCAAATTTTATAAAATCCCATGAAGGTTTGACAAAGTTATTGATTTCTAAAAAAACTTTAACCACAGACTGAACCTAAATGTTAGCGCCGCCATCGCTGGAATGTAGGATTGCTATGTCTTCCTTTCACGACATAAATGTTGCAGGCTCGACAAAAATCAAACGACTGTTATTGCTTGTCCAAGTGGAACAAGAAATGCATAACTTTTTGTTGTTTTTACCTTGTCCTGTTTAGCTATACTTTGCTTTAACTACTATTGTTAACTTTATGATCGATTGATTGATTGCTGCTTGCTTAATGTTTAACTGTATTGTCACTAATTTCAAAAAGAAATTAAATAAAATTTAATCATTATAAAAATGTTGTACAGGAAATCATTTATTTATTGGACTTTTTATTTAAATAAAGAAAATTCAAAAGATTTTATCTTGTGATAAATTTTACGTTATATTTGAGAACCGAAATTGGACATAAAACTTAGTTTTACATTGATTTGTTACTTATACACTTTTGAGATATTTTGTTGGAGAAGATATTTTAGATATATACAAGTACATAGTCTCCATCTAAGTACAAAACATTGATCATTCTTTATTAAGTTGCTCGTTTACTTTCGACCTAAAAGATTTAAGCAAAATAGTATTTATTCTTTTTAAGTAATAAACCTGTTTATATCCTTCAAAGAAATTTACATGATAGATATTTTTTTAGATACAAGTTTTCAGATGATTGCTGAATCTTTTTTAAATAAACTGTTAACACAGAGATATGTCTCGCCTATTTGTTTTTTTGATAATGCAAATGTTGAAATTAAAATAGGAATACTTTAACATGTTAGTTATGCAAATATTCAAA
The DNA here is from genome assembly GCF_021869535.1 of Mytilus californianus. Classification (NCBI taxonomy): domain Eukaryota; kingdom Metazoa; phylum Mollusca; class Bivalvia; order Mytilida; family Mytilidae; genus Mytilus; species Mytilus californianus. The sequence continues at coordinate 7,048,046 of NW_026262581.1, forward strand.
GTCAATGAACCATGACTGAAGGTACAGGGCTAAACAATCTCCATGGAAATGAGATGTGCCAATGCTAATACAACTGCATACCAAATACCATTGACTTATTATAAGTCATTCCCTTTAATCAAACCTAAACACAAACATTAACTAGTAAACTATGTAAAAGTTTCAAAGTCAATGAACCATGATGAGGGGGTGGGGCTATATAATCTCAATGGAAACGATACTTGCAAATGCCAATAAATTTGCATACCAAATATCATTGACTTAACATTAACAGTTCATCTTAAACTGATCTTATCACTAACTAATACATGTAAACTAAGAAAAAATTTCAAAGTTAATAGACCTTGACTATGGGGGCAGAGTCAAATAATCTCCATGGAAATGAGATATGCCAATGCTTATACAACTGCATACCAAATATCATTGACCTACCACTAGTGGTTCCCCATAAACTGACCTAATTACAAACTAATACATGTAAACTAAGCAAAAGTTTCAAAGTCAATAGACCATGACTGAGGGAGCAGGGCCAAATAATCTCCATGGAAATGAGATGTGCCAATGCTAATACAACCGATACTAAATATCATTGACCTACCACTTGTCATTCACCATAAACTAGACCTAATCACAAACTAATACATTGTTGACGCCACCGAAGCTAGAAACAGCATACCTATGTCTCCCTCTTTGACTCCGTCAAGGCGATACAACTAGTCATATTAAACTTATGTGTCTTGACACAATGTTCCAAACTGACTTAACTTACTAGTAACTAACACACGGGTGTCATTCGGTTATCGAGAAAAAATATCGTGAAAGAATACCTAACGGTGGTCAAGTATTGCGTTTGGATCGTGAAAGCTCTGGTATAGGATCGTGAATGAAATCTTATAGAGAAGACATACGCAATGTCAATTACTTATCTAATTTAATGAATTATAAGGACAAATTTACAAAAAAATAAAATCGTCTGTCAAAATGGTTCAACATTATGATCAGTGTCTTAGAAAAATCAAGGTTTAAAAGTACACCGTTTTTACAAAACTACAAAAGACAGATTGCTCCTCGACATTTCAATGACATTAAATATGTAAACAAACAAGATTTTTTTTCATAATACGACTGACTAAACAACTTTTCTTTGTAAAATGTCATTCCATTTTAATGATTCAAATGGTTCTTAAACATGTTAAAGTTACTTTGTGTTAACATAATCAGAAATTTTGCAAAAAATGAAATATTTACAAAAAATTGATTTTTCGGATCAGCCTGATCTTTCATAATCAATTTTGATGAAAAAATCAACAAAATTCAATGTTTTTAAAAACAAAATGAACGGTTCAAGGAAAAAAAAAACTTGTTTTTTACTGTACTATCTGACGCACCAAAGATTCAGTTTCAAATATATCATTATATATTGGAATGTGACCATTATAGGTACAAAACATGTTTTTTTTTTTTTTAATAAATCCTGTAGACTTGTGTTGCGCTTTTTGTGCTTTCTCATAAAGGACTGCGACTCTTTTCACAAAAAATCTTACGATTAAAATTGATCGTAAGTTATACTGAAATGCTCATGACTTACGAACATTTTTTGTGAAAAGAGCCCCTGCATATTTTCTTTATCTTATTGTACAGTATTATTGAGAAAGTTGAATCATTTTGACAGACACATAATTTTTTTTTCCGGTTTGTTCCGCATTTTGAAAATACAGCAGATTTTGAAGCAGAACTACAATTAGTTACATTTACAATCCGATACCAGATCCTTTCACGATCCGATCGCAATGATTCCACTGTAAGGTATGATAGCCGTGCAACAGGCTTTCTTAGGGCCATTTAATATAATTGATGAAATGATCAGGATGTGTTACCTCAATATGAAAAATATGAAAACATTTTGTTCAATATTCAAAACAAAAACTTTTCAATATATATATTGATTCTTAATTATTCTTACATTTTCCTGCGCTAACTGTAAAATGAAAGCATGCAACTGTAATAAAATGTTGCGTGCAATTGAAATAAAATTAATCCCCCGAATTCCCAAATGTAATGTCCTCCAAGAATAGCGATACCTCAGGGCTAGGTGAAATTAAAAAAAAAATTATTTCGTTATGAAATGATGGCAGGCAAGAGCAGAACACTCAAACAGGAAAAATAATGCAAATGAAACCATATCCAGTGATACATTTTATGAAGATGGATGTTCTGTTTGGACAGAGGTTGAAAAATTCAAAAGTTTTACCTGACTGGCTAATAACTTGGCATGTTCAACACTATCAACAGAATCTCCATTACTATCAACGGAACTACTGATTCCACTGTCTGTCTCCATTGGTTTAGATGTACCTACCCTCGGTGACATTTTCCCTGACTTATTTGGCGATATGTTTTCTACAACTACAGATAATTCTAAGTGCTTCTCACCACCTTTCAGAGATGATGTTGTATGTTTTTTTAGAGTGGGATGTCCACTTGTTTCTTTTGATGATGATTGTCGATCAGGTGATTTAGATCTCCTTCTATCTGATGATTTCCCTGATGTGTTTCGTGTTGGTGATTTTGATGAAGACTGACGATGAGGTGAATCAAACCGGTCTTTTGAACGGTCACGAGATCTACTTGATATTGAGCTTCGTCTCCCTGTTGAGGACACAGAGTTCCTTCTCCCTGAAGATTTTTCCTCCTGTTCAGGTGATTTCCCTGAGATTTTTGAAGACGGTGATAAGTTGCGATTAGCAATTACTTCAGACACATCATAGTCATCTGTATCTGAAAATCTTGAGTCCTTCACTCCTGAATCAGAAAACTGTGAATCTTTACTTGGTGATGCAGATAATGGATTTCTTTTTTTCCTCCTCGATCTGTAACCGGAACTACTCCATATATCTTTTTTAGCATGTGGTTTTTTAACTGCTCTAGAACAGTCATCACCTGAATTTGCTTTTCTACAAGAATGCTGTTGTTTCTTTTTTGAAGATGTAAGCTGTTTTATTATTGCTTCACTTTCACTTGCAGAATTGTCTCCTTTTTCCGGTGACTTTTCTGGTGAGGCCTTTCTTACACTTTTTTCAACAGACCATTGTTTTTCTACTAGTTCTAAAGGAGACGTGTTTTCTATATCCAACCCTCTCAACCTACGACTTGTTCTCGATCTACTATCAGGATTAGTTGTGAATGGCTTATAAGATGTAGATGTGGATTGCAATGGTTTTGTATGGTAAAAATTTGGGGCAGATTGTTGTGGATCTATACCTAAAAGCAAATAAAAGATAATCTCTAAAGGTAAGAAAAAAGTAGTATCTTAGCCATGGTCATTACTAAAGACAAACTGAAAACATGAAAAGTGACAAAATGCTTATTGATAAAACTTAAGGTAACAGGGGTGTCTACATGTTTGACGATAGATTTTTCTTAAATTTCTGTAATTGACTTCTGGTTAAATGTACTTTCAAATTTCAATATATAAATTGATCTCGTTCTTTCGTTAAAAAGTTATTTTATATGGGTTATACAGGGGAAATTTAAATTTTCCTTCTTGAGGAAACGTTAAACGATAGGATTGGTTTGAATTTCAATGAGAGAATTGCTTTTCATAAACACTTCCCAAATATCAAATAAAATAGGGGCCACTGGCCTTATTTTCTTCAAAAATAAAAAAAACACAAATTGTTCTATCAAATTCAATATAATAATCTGCCCTTGAATATAAAAGGATTTTTTTTTTAATTTTTAAATACACTTAAAGACACTTAATTTTTTTGGTACAATTTCTAAAAGACAAAAAGACAAGCACACTATTTCAACATATGGAGTCACAAGTTAAAAACATTATTCTGACATGACATACATTGTAAAAGAAAATACATGTACATGAGAATTGACATTATGGAATATCTTGCCAGCATAAATAATTTATCAAAAGTCTATGATGTCAGGATCAATCTTACAAAGATGCATTGCATATATAACATAATTACTATAATACCACAACTATCTTTTAAAGTAATTTAAAAACTGATTTAAATCGCTAAGCTGAATGTAAGTTACAGAACCATGAAAATGAGGTCAAGTTCTGTCATAAATACAGTGTTTCTATGAATATAGTTGACCAACTACTTTATAATACCTGATAAATTGAAATGTTGTTGATATTAGTGTACAAAACAAAAAAATATAATAAAATTAGGACAGATCTCTTAAACCTATGTGGTGTCTGTTAGTTTTCTTGAAATGACTTGTCAATTCTTTTAGCTTCATGTCAGTATAATATTTCGAGAATCATGTCATCACCATGATCACTATAATTAATTGTACAACTAAACTGATCATCAGATTTCTAAGTAAAAAATCTTAAACAAGTAACAAGTGTCCCTTTGGTCTTTCTTTATTAGGTGTGTGAAGTTTTTATTTTAAATATTGATTTCAATAGGGAAAAAATTTTAAAGTGTTAAATATGGATGTGTTTATTTCTTCAATTACCAGCAATTGGTTCAAAATTATTGACACTCATTTTTGCATTGCTTGTATTTGGTAGTTCAATAACTAAAAAAATCACTATCTATAAACCAATAAAGCAAAATAAAAAAAAGCAACATTATTGGAAATAATGAAACATTACAGTAAATTACAAAATAGGCTATGCAAACCAATCTTTCATTATAATAGGAAAGTCAAGTGTATCAACTTATACTCAAGTTTGTATGGCAATCATGTAATTATGTAGACAAACGGTCCATGAAAATAGGTTCAAGTTGAGGTGAATCCTATATGATGCACATGAAAAAATAAATAAAATACCCAAAACAGAAAAACTGATCAAGGAACCATGAAACCTTTGCTGCCCTTGAGTAACATTTCCAGGTGATCTTCAACTAGACAAGGCTTGTCAAGAGATTGGAAATCTCAACCCAAAGTCACTTAATGTCTTGAGATTTTTCATTCTTGCACTTTCTGTGTTAGTTATATTCTAATATATCTTACAAGCTTTGTCAAAAATGAAAATATTACACTTAGTTTTATATCTTTTTTTCTTCTACGAGACAGATATCATAGGCCAGAAAAACATCCTTTTTATTTGTTCTCATTTTAAACATTTATTGTGCATTGTGCTGCTTCCATTTGTAACAGAAGCTGACCCGTCATTTAGATGTTAACCTATGTTTAGCATTTTTTCCCACAAATTATACACACAAGAGTGCACACGCTGAAATGTCTCGCCTTCTTTACTAATCATTGATATTATGTTGATAGTCCTAAATATAAAGCTTTATTACAACTGTCACATAACCTTAACATTAACCAAGTAAACTAAACATTGACCAATGAACCATGAAAATGAGGTCAAGGTCAAATAAAACCTGTGTGACTGACATATAGATCATAAAATATTTCCATACACCAAATATAGTTGAACTATTGCATATAGTATTAGAAAAAAGACCAAAACTCAAAAACTTTACTTTGACCACTGAACCATGAAAATGAGGTCAAGGTCAGATGACACCTGCCAGCTAGACGTGTACACCTTACAATCATTCCATACACCAAACAAGAAATGATTGTAACAGGATGCTGTTACGAAGTCTCCCAAACAAAGCTCCCATAATTTGTAATTCCCAGGGTCGCCTGACATTGGGCAAAGTCCAGTGAAAATTGGTTTGGTCCAGTAAAGTTATATGCATTAGTGATGCCTGGGGACTAACCCTGTATATAATTCAAATCATCTTGGCATGACAAACCAGAATATATATGGTTTAGGGGTGGGGATCTTGACCACTTACAAGATATTAGAACTTTCTTAAATGGCATAGGGTGGGGGTGACCCCTGGGGACTAACCCTGTATTTCATTTGATTTGCTTTATGATGACAAACCAGAATATATATGGTTTAGGGGTGGGGATCTCGACCATTTACAAGATATTAGAACTTTCTCAAATGGCAGGGGGTCGGGATGACTCCTGGGGACTAACCCTGTATATCATTCAAACCATCTTAGCATGACAAACCAGAATATATATGGTTTAGGGGTGGGGATCTCGACCATTTACAAGATATTAGAACTTTCTCAAATGCCAGGGGGTCGGGATGACCCCTGGGGACTAACCTTGTATTTCATTTCATGTGCTTTATCATGACAAACCGGAATATATATGGTTTAGGGGTGGGGATCTTGACCATTTACAAGATATTAGAACTTTCTCAAATGGCAGGGGGTCAGGATGACCCCTGGGGACTAACCCTGTATATCATTCAAACCATCTTAGCATGACAAACCAGAATATATATGGTTTAGGGGTGGGGATCTGGACCACTTACAAGGTATTAGAACTTTCTTAAATGGCAGGGGGTGGGGGTGACCCCTGGGGACTAACCCTGTATTTCATTTAATGGGTTTTATCATTTAGAACATTTTCAATTAAAAAAAATTGTGTCTATCACAAAAGGTTTTCAATTTATAATCATTTGAAAATTTAAAAAAATAAAATCCCATAGGGTTCTATAGTAAAACCCTTTTTTCTTTTTGCCCCTCAAAGTACCCCTTTATAAACCCCATTGCACAAACAAAACCCTGATTGCACCACTAGACATGTTAGTCTAACATATTGTGAAACCCTAAGTTAATCTGACAAGTGGTTTTGGAGAACGGGTGCGGACAAGTTCAAATTTAAAAGCGGCGGAAGAGGAAGAGGAAGAAGAATAATAATAATAATAAGAACTGAGCAAAAACAATAAGTCTTCCCAAACTTCGTTTGGGAGACTTAAATATAGTAGACCTATTGCATAATCACAGTATAAGAAAAACAGAACAAAACACAAAAACTTAACTATAACCACTGAACCATGAAAATGAGGTCTAGGTCAGATGACACCTGCCAGTTGGACATGTACACCTTACAGTCCTTCCATACACCGAATATACTAGACCTATTGCTTATAGTATCTGAGATATGGACTTGACCACCAAAACTTAACCTTGTTCACTGATCCATGAAATGAGGTCGAGGTCAAGTGAAAACAGTCTGACGGGCATAGTTATCCTATTACTTATAATAAGAGAGAATTTAACATTACAAAAAATCTGAACTTTTTTTTCAAGTAGTCACTAAACCATGAAAATGAGGTCAAGGACATTGGACATGTGACTGACGGAAACTTCGTAAGATGAGGCATCCATATACAAAGTATGAAGCATCCAGATCTTCCACCTTCTAAAATATAAAAGCTTTTAAGAAGTTAGCTAACGCCGCCGCCGCTGTAGCTGCCGGATGACTATCCCTATGTCGAGCTTTCTGCGACAAAAACTACAACTCTGTTTTATGGGCATATTAGAATCTTTCTTGAATATTAAATTAAGAGCTGTGTCACTGTGTGCTGCTTTGTTAATTTGATATAGGTCATATTAAAGAACCTACCTCTATTCTTTCTTGAATCTACCAGTTCTTGACACTGTGCCTCAAACTCAGGATCAAGTTCTACTTTTAGTATTGCCTCTGCTGTATCCTTCAAAGCACAAGCTCTATGTCTAATTGCTCGACCTTTGATAAATATGAATTTCAACAATTGATTTTGATAAATATTTTCCACATGCAATTGCAACAAGTTCTACCTAATATGTCTGCATAAAGAAAAAGAGGTTACTGAAGCAATCATGAGGTGCTGGATCTTACAACTGCATTGTAATAAAATAAACAAAAGTGCAAACACTGAAATGACTTGCCTGAATTACTTATCATTATCTTACTGCAGACCTTGTATCAAATAAAATAAACATTATCACTGATCCATGAAATATGGTGATGGTCAGGTGAATCCTTTTAGACAGACATATACATCTAACAATCATTCTTTATACCAAAAACAGTTGCTATATTGTTTATAGTATCTAAGAAATGGATCTCATCACAAAAACTTAACATTGATCAATGAAGCATATAAATAAAGTCAAGGTCAACCTTACCAGATGTACATGATTACCTTTCAATTATTCTGTTCACCACACATAGTTGAGCTACTGCTTAAAGAATCTTAAAAATAGATCTAATCATGAAAACTTAACTGTGACCACTGAACCATGAAAGGAGGTCAGGTCAAATGAACCCTGTCTGCTTGAAATCTATATCTTGAAACGATTTTTTAAACCAAATATAGTTGTCCTTTTATTTATAATGACTTAAAAAAGTCACGTGATAAACATTTATCTTTGATGAGTTATTATAAGCAGTCACTGGACAACGAAAATGAGGTCAAAGACAACTGACACACGCCAGACAGAAATTTCCCACAACAATGTATATGTATTCAAGATGAAAATTATCCAGTTGTTTAGCATCTGAAATCTAAAGCTTTTTACTAGGAGTTTATGCCTTTGTGGACACTGCTGCTGCTGCTGCTGGATTAGCATCCCTATATCTTGCATTCAGGCAATGAAAATCAATGACTAATTACTAAACACCAGCACAACAAATTAAAATTAACAAGATGTATTGTGAGCTATTGGTTTTCAGCAACCAGTAAGGAGAACTTTATAGGAACTATAAAAAGTATCACAATATTGTAGTACCAGATAAATATTGCTTTTTCTAACTGTATGGATTCTCTGATGTGGAATGATAGAGTATTTGATACAGTATTGATGTCTGTACTGTGGAGTTTTTTTCTGAATTGATTATGTTGTATGCTGCTCTATGTACATTTTATTATTCTAAGGATTGAGATAAACAGGAAGATGGTTAGGTTACTTAGGTAACAACAAAAAAGAAACATATTACTAACAAGAGTCAATTTTATCAACTTCCCATAATGTGCTTATCCCAGGTACTTGTCATTTATTGTCTCTAGTTATATCTTTTGTGTTTTTTCTTTTTGATAATTTCGAGTTGATAGTAATCTTTGGTAGTCTGTATTAAATTTATTCACAATTTCTACACTTGGATGATTTCTAGCTAGATTTATGGTCAAGACTTTATCTACTGAAGAAGACCATATATTGACCTGTCAATGTCTTTTTGTTTTAGGTTTTTTTTTTTGTTGGGTTGCTGTCTTTTTGAAATATACTCTCTATCTCCTTTTATTCATAATACATTACATTTAATTGTAGGAGGTATAGAATCATCATCAAAATACATGTTTGTTAGAACAATCTATTATATTATAAATAAACTAGAGGCTCTCAAGAGCCTGTGTCGCTCACCTGTATTTACTGATGCTTTGGAAATCATGTAAAATAAGGTTAAAATCATAATTAATAGTATTAGATATTAGATATTATAATGATATCTATGATAATAACAAAAAACTGCAAAATTTTTGTAAAATTACTAACTCAGGGGCAGCAACCCAACAACGTGTTGTCAGATTCTTCTGAAAATTTCAGGGCAGATAAATCTAAATCTGATGAACATTTTTGCCACCTGTCAGATTTGCTCTAAATGCTTTAGTTTCAGAGATATAAACCAAAAACTGCATTTTACCCCTATGTTCTATTTTTAACCAAGTCGGCCATGATGGTTGGAAATCAGGGTCATCAGACAAACTTTTTAAACTAGATACCCTATAATGATTATTGCCAAGTATGGTTAAATTTGTCTCAAGAGTTTCAGAGAAGAAGATTTTTGTAAAAGATTACAAAAATTTACAAAAAATTGTTAAAAATTGACTATTAAGGGCAATAACTCCTAAAGGGGTCGACTGACAATTTTGGTCATGACAACTTATTTGTAGATCTTACTTTGCTTAACATTATTGCTGTTTACAGTTTATCTCTATCTATAATAATATTCAAGATAATAACCAAAAACTGCAAAATTTCCTTAAAATTACCAATTCAGGGGCAGCAACCCAACAACAGGTTGTCAGATTTGTCTGAAAATTTCAGGGCAGATAGATCTTGACTTGCTAATCAATTTTACTCATGTCAGATTTACTCTAAATGCTTTGGTTTCAGAGATATAAGCCAAAATCTACATTTTACCCCTATGTTCTATTTTTAGCCATGGCGGCCATCTTGGTTGGTTGGCAGGGTCATCGGACACATTTTTTTAAACTAGATACCCTAATGATGATTGTGGCCAAGTTTGGTTAAATTTGGCCCAGTGGTTTCAGAGGAGAAGATTTTTGTAAAAAGCTAATGACGACGACAACGGACGACGGACGCCAAGTGATGAGAAAAGCTCACTTGGCCCTTCTGGCCAGGTGAGTTAAAAATTAAAAAAACCTTTTCATATGAAAAGACAAGATATACATTTTTTTAAACCTGTACTACTTTGAATTGAAATATCCAAATTTTGCTAATAAAATGGCTAAATCAAGTCATTGAGTGTGAAGTAAACTAGAGGCTCTCAAGAGCCAGTGTCCCTCACCTGTATTCACAGATGCTTTGGAAATCATGTAAAATAAGGTTAAAATCATAATTAATAGTATTAGATATTAGATATTATAATGATATCTAAGATAATAACAAAAAAACGTAAAATTTCTGTAAAATTACTAACTCAGGGGCAGCAACCCAACAACGGGTTGTCAGATTCGTCTGAAAATTTCAGGGTAGAGAGATCTTGACCTGATAATCAGTTTTCCCCTTTGTCAGATTTGCTCTAAATGCTTTGGTTTCAGAGATATAAGCCAAAATTTACATTTTACCTCTATGTTCTATTTTTAGCCATGGCTGCCATCTTGGTTGGTTGGCGGGGTCATCAGACATATTTTTTAAACTAGATACCCTAATGATGATTGTGGCCAAGTTTGGTTAAATTTGGCCCAGTGGTTTCAGAGAAGATTTTTGTAAAAAGCTAACGACGACGGACGCCAAGTGATGAGAAAAGCTCACTTGGCCCTTCGGGCAAGGTGAGCTAAAAAACATCATATATAGGAAATAAAGCGAGTGTTATACTAATTAAAATGCTTAATTAGAAACATATCAATTTTGACTATATCCCATAATATGTGATCCTAAGGCAACATATTCATCAACGGGTATCGAATACACATACTGTATATATAAAAATGTCTTGTCAAGTTCTTGATGTGTTCCCAATAACTCATTCAAGCCAATAGAATCAATATGCAACCAATCAGAAGTAACAATTGTTTTGTAATCATTTCAAGATGGCATGTTTATCCACTGAAACTAATAGCTTTGCACTGTGATGGGAAACAAAAATTTTTGAAACCAACTTATTTTGAAAATATACACTATCATAATTTAAAAATAATTAAATATGACCTTTCAGGGTTTAGCTAAACCTGGACTGTAAAAGACTTGTCACTTAGGTTACTGTAGACACCATTGGTATACCAACTAAAAACTTCGTTCAGACAATTTATACTAACCTGCAGGAGTTTTATCTGGGTTATATTCCAAGGCATTCAGGCATATACGGCTTACATCATCAAGAAATGACTTGGCAGTTTGATAGCGATGTAGATCTATTTTTGACATCATTGTTCCTAAGTCCATTGGATGTTTAATAATTTCATAATAATCAGGTGCCTACAAATAAAACATTTACTTTAATCAAACTAGATATGTCTGAAAGACAAATTCTGTCATGAAAAAAGTGACAAACATTTGACCCATATGTGGATGAATAGTGATAAACCATACAAGAACCTAGTGAAATCTCATTGATATATGACAATGCATGCATTATCATTGCTATTTGCAGAAAATAAACTCAGGTCCAGGTTCACTCCAATCATCACATGGAGCTTTTCAATCTCTAAATGCAGCTACCAAGATATTTTTATTTATATTTCAGGGATAATGAATTTGATAAAGAAGGTGGGAATAAAAAAAAGTATGAAATTTCAATTTTAAATTTTTTGTGGATCTGTAAACCAAGTTCAACAAATTAAAATATACATGCTTTGCTGAGCGCAGCTGGATACGCCCGCAGAGGTCCAACCCTGAACAGTTGGGGCAAAAATGGACACAATATTCAAGCTTGATAAAGGTCTGAATTTGGATTGTAATTAAATATTTGATATATTATAGGTTTCTGAATAAATGTAGTCAAAGAACTTGAAATTGGTTATATGAAAGATTTCTTGCTGTTGTGCAATACACTGTGCTGTTGTGCAATACTTTGTAAATCTGTTGTCAGACTATAAACAAATAAAATCTTATAACTCAAAAACGTAAAATCAAAAATTTATAAAAATCAAAAGGGAGCTTACAAAAATAGATATAAACAATTTACCAAAGTTTCATAAACAAGAGTGCACACGCTGAAATGTCTCGCCTTCTTTACTAATCATTGATATTATGTTGATAGTCCTAAATATAAAGCTTTACTACAACTATCACATACACTTGACATGATCCAAGAAAATGAGGTCAAGGTCATATAAACCCGACAAGAAATACATGTACACCTTACAATCATTCAATACACTAAATATTATTGACCTATTGTTTGTAGTTTCTAAGATACAGACTTAACCAAGAAAACTAAACATTGACCAATGAACCATGAAAATGAGGTCAAGGTCAGATGAACCATGCCAGGCAGACATGTACAGCTTGCAATCCTTCCATACAACAAATATAGTCGACCTATTGCTTATAGTATTAGAAAAACAGACCAAAACACAATAAAATGCTCCGCAGGGCGCAGCTTGATACGACCGCAGAGGTCGAACCCTGAACAGTTGGGGGAAGTATGGACACAACATTCAAGCTTGATACAGCTTTGGATTTGGATTGTGATTAAATATTTGACACAGCATAGGTTTCTTACACAGATTGAATGTGGTCTAAGAACTTAAAAATTTTAAATTGGACATTCACCTATTATGGTCCAATATCCAAAATCTAAATACATTGTTAGATTCAGCATATCAAAGAACCCCAATAATTCAATTTTTGATGAAATCAAACAAAGTTTAATTTTGGACCCTTTTGACCTCAATGTGGACAAAGTTGATAACGGGGCCCAAAAATCAAAAATCTAAATACATGGTTAGATTCAGCATATCAAAGAACCCCATATATTCAATTTTTGTTGAAATCAAACAAAGTTTAATTTTGGACCCCGATTTGGACCAACTTGAAAACTGGGCCCATAATCAAAAATCTAAATACATGTTTAGATTCAGCATATCAAAGAACCCCAATAATTCAATTTTTGATGAAATCAAACAAAGTTTAATTTTGGACCCTTTGGACCTCAATGTGGACCAATTTAAAAACGGGCCCAAAATCCAAAAACTAAATACACGGTTAGATTCAGCATATTAAAGAACCCCATGAAATCAAGAATAAAACCCCATTGAAATTGGTCAAGAAATAAGCAATTTATAGGAAGTATCTTCTTTTGCACAATCCTGTGCTATTAAATATTTCTTGCTATTGCGCAATACTGTACAATTGACAATTTCTTGCTATTGCGCAATATTGTGCTATTGGATATTTCTTGCTATTGCGCAATACTGTGCAATTGAAGATTTCTTGCTATTGCGCAATACTGTGCAATTGAAGATTTCTTGCTATTGTGCAATACTGTGCAATTGAAAATTTCTTGCTATTGCACAATACTTATTATATAATAATTTACACATCCTGTTTGGTGTGTATCTCCTACCATATCATTATTATTTGATTTTAAATATAAATCAGAAATAACCAACTTAAAATGGAAAATTTTAAAAGAAACAAAAAAGGAAAAAAAGAAAAAAAATGAAAAAAAAATAAATCCCCCCCCCCCCCCCCCCAAAATTTTTTGGACCCCCATTATGATTCATCACCCCCAAACTCAATCCCAGCCTTCCCTTTGTGGTATGGTACCTTGCAGTACAATTTCAGAGAGATCCATACACTTGAACACAAGTTATTGTCTGGAAACTAGAAAAAAATGTGTTTTTTTGGCCCCTTTTTGGCCCCAAATTCCTAAAAGTTTAGGGCAATTACCCCCAAACTCAAAACCCAGCTTTCCCTTTGTGATATGGAACCTTGTAGTACAATTTCAGAAAGATCCATACACTTACACACAAGTTATTGTCATGAAACTAGAAAAATTCTTGTTTTTTGCCCCTTTTTTTGCCCCTAATTCCTAAAATTTGGAGGCAATTACCCCCAAAATCAATCCCAGCATTCCTTTAGTGATATGGAACCTTGTGGTACAATGTCAGAGAGATCCATACACTAACACACAAGTTATGTCTGGAAGTTACAAAAATGCTTATTTTTGGCCCCTAATTCCTTTACTGTTATTACCATAACCCCCAAAATCAATCCCAACCTTCCTTTTGTGGTATTGAACCTTGTGGTAAAATTTCATAAAGATCCATTTACTTAAACTAAAGTTAGAGTGCGAAAACCAATGTGTCTTCGGACGACGCCGACGCCGGACGACGACGACGCCAACGTCATACCAATATACGACCACAAAAATTTTTTTGCGGTCGTATAAAAACTTAACACTGAGCAATGAACCATGAAAATGAGGTCAAGGTCAAATAAAACCTGCAAGACTGACATGTACATCATAAAATATTTCCATACACCAAATATAGATGACCTATTACATATAGTATTAGAAAAAAAGACCAAAACTCAAAAACTTAACTTTGACCACTGAACCATGAAAATGAGGTCAAGGTCAGAAGACACCTGCCAGCTAGACATGTACACCTTACAATCATTCCATACACCAAATATAGTAGACCTATTGCATACAGTATAAGAAAAACAGACCAAAACACAAAAACTTAACTATAACCACTGAACCATGAAAATGAGGTCAAGGTCAGATGACACCTGCCAGTTGGACATGTACACCTTACAGTCCTTCCATACACCAAATATGCTAGACCTATTGCTTCTAGTATCTGAGATATGGACTTGACCACCAAAACTTAACCTTGTTCACTGATCCATGAAACGAGGTTGAGGTCAAGTGAAAACTGTCTGACGGGCATGAGGACCTTGCAATGTACGCACATACCAAATATAGTTATCCTACAACTCATAATAAGAGAGAAATTAACATTACAAAAATTCTTAACTTTTTTTTCAAGTAGTCACTGAACCATGAAAATGAAGTCAAGGACAATGGACATGTGACAGATTGAAACTTTGTAACATAAGGCATCTATATACAACGTATGAAGCATCCAGGTCTTCCACCTTCCCTTCCAAAATATAAAGCTTTTAAGAAGTTAGCTAACGCTGCCGCCGCCACCGGATCACTATACCTATGTCGAGCTTTCTGCGACAAAAATCGCAGGCTTGACAAAAATGCTGAAAGCATTTTTGATTGTCTGAAAACTGGAAAATCACCCCTTTTTTTAATGAATAAAACCCCAAAACTCGGAAACGGTAAATCCGAAATTTATAAAAAACAAAAGGGAGCTCACGTCAATAGATATGAACAATTCACAAAAGTTTCATGCAAATTGGTGAAATTGTTTTTGAGTTATTGTCCGAAAACTGGAAAATCCCCCCTTTTTTAATGAATAAAACCCCAAAACTCGGAAATGGTAAATCTGAAATTTATAAAACAAGAGTGCACACGCTGAAATGTCTCGCCTTCTTTACTAATCATTGATATTATGTTTATAGTCCTAAATATAAAGCTTTATTACAACTGTCACATAAACTTAACATTAACCAAGTAAACTAAACATTGACCAATGAACCATGAAAATGAGGTCAAGGTCAAATAAAACCTGCGTGACTGCCAAATAGATCATAAAATATTTCCATACACCAAATATAGTTGAACTATTGCATATAGTATTAGAAAAAAAGACCAAAACTCAAAAAACTTAACTTTGACCACTGAACCATGAAAATGAGGTCATGGTCAGATGACACCTGCCCGCTAGACATGTACACCTTACAATCATCCATACACCAAATATAGTAGACCTATGGCATACAGTATAAGACAAGAGTGCACACGCTGAAATGTCTCGCCTTCTTTACTAATCATTGATATTATGTTGATAGTCCTAAATATAAAGCTTTATTACAACTGTCACATAAACTTAACATTAACCAAGTAACCTTAACATTGACCAATGAACCATGAAAATGAGGTCAAGGTCAGATGAACCATGCTAGGCAGGCATGTACAGCTAACAATTCTTCAATACAACAAATATAGTTGACCTATTGCTTATAGTTTAAGAAAAACAGACCAAAACACAAAAACTTAACACTGAGCAATGAACCTTGAAAATGAGGTCAAGGTTAAATAAAACCTGTGTGACTGCCAAATAGATCATAAAATATTTCCATACACCAAATATAGTTGAACTATTGCATATAGTATTAGAAAAAAGACCAAAACTCAAAAAACTTAACTTTGACCACTGAACCATGAAAATGAGGTCAAGGTCAGATGACACCTGCCCACTAGACATGTACACCTTACAATCATTCCATACACCAAATATAGTAGAACTATGGCATACAGTACAAGAAATACAGACCAAAACACAAAAACTTAACTATAACCACTGAACCATGAAAATGAGGCCAAGGTCAGATGACACCTGCCAGTTGGACATGTACACCTTACAGTCCTTCCATACACCGAATATACTAGACCTATTGCTTATAGTATCTGAGATATGGACTTGACCACCAAAACTTAACCTTGTTCATTGATCCATGAAATGAGGTCGAGGTCAAGTGAAAACTGTCTGACGGGCATGAGGACCTTGCAAGGTACGCACATACCAAATATAGTTGAACTATTGCACATAGTATTAGAAAAAAAGACCAAAACTCAAAAACTTAACTTTGACCACTGAACCATGAAAATGAGGTCAAGGTCAAATGACACCTGCTCGCTAGACATGTACACCTTACAATCATTCCATACACCAAATATAGTAGACCTATGGCATACAGTATAAGAAAAACAGACCAAAACACAAAAACTTAACTATAACCACTGAACCATGAAAATGAGGTCAAGGTCAGATGACACCTGCCAGTTGGACATGTACACCTTACAGTCCTTCCATACACCGAATATACAAGACCTATTGCTTATAGTATCTGAGATATGGACTTGACCACCAAATCTTAACCTTGTTCACTGATCCATAAAATGAGGTCGAGGTCAAGTGAAAACTGTCTGACGGGCATGAGGACCTTGCAAGGTACGCACATACCAAATATAGTTGAACTATTGCATATAGTATTAGAAAAAAAGACCAAAACTCAAAAACGCAACTTTGACCACTGAACCATGAAAATGAGGTCAAGGTCAGATGACACCTGCCCGCTAGACATGTACACCTTACAATCATTCCATACACCAAATAAAGTAGACCTATGGCATACAGTATAAGAAAAACAGACCAAAACACAAAAACTTAACTATAACCACTGAACCATGAAAATGAGGTCAAGGTCAGATGACACCTGCCAGTTGGACATGTACACCTTACAGTCCTTCCATACACCGAATATACTAGACCTATTGCTTATAGTATCTGAGATATGGACTTGACCACCAAAACTTAACCTTGTTCACTGATCCATGAAATGAGGTTGAGGTCAAGTGAAAACTGTCTGACGGGCATGAGGACCTTGCAAGGTACGCACATACCAAATATAGTTATCCTATTACTTATAATAAGAGAGAATCTAACATTACAAAAAATCTGAACTTTTTTTTCAAGTAGTCACTGAACCATGAAAATGAGGTCAAGGACATTGGACATGTGACTGACGGAAACTTCGTAACATGAGGCATCCATATACAAAGTATGAAGCATCCAGACCTTCCACCTTCTAAAATATAAAGCTTTTAAGAAGTTAGCTACCGCCGCCGCCGCCGCCGGATCACTATCCCTATTTCGAGCTTTCTGCGACAAAAGTCACAGGCTCGACAAAAACGAAAGGGAGCTCACGTCAATAGATATAAACAATTCACCAAAGTTTCATGCATATTGGTTAAAGCGTTTTTTAATTAATGTCTGACATGTTGAAGACAGACGTACAGACAGACGGAAAGACAGACGGTCAACGGTATACCATAATACAACCCGTAAACGGGCGTATAAAAACATATGCCTTAAGCTCTAAGGAACTTGGAAATCACCAAGTACAATACATGAATGACTTATGGTTTGAACTGCAAAAAAATTTCAATGGAGACTTGCCTGGCCATTTCCTGTGAGGTTTACACTTTTTATTCAACAATGTGGCTCGGAAACAGGAAATCTATATATCATTTCAACTACTTGAACCAAAAAAAAGCAGAAAAACACCTTTGAAAATCGCATTAATAAAAGAAATTGTGCAGATGTTCTCATTACACAGCTCGTCTTTAGGACATTCATCCAATCATACTGCTTAAATACTATCACATGAAGCATGAAATTAAAGGGAGTCAATACAGTTTCAGGGGAATTAACTGTAAACTCAACAATGAAAATTCAATGCCTATTGTTACTAGTTTTTTTTGTGTGTTGTAATAACGAATTCTAATAAAACCGCTAAAAAAATCGGAAAAATAGTTCATTGATCAGCTTCTAAAGAAATGTTTTGTCGTTTTTTATATTAAACAAAAGACATAATTTTATTTTTGTCAGAGTTGATAATTTTACGTTGGATATGAATTTAGGCAGTAGACATCATTAAACTCTTGTTTAATATTGGAAAAGTGATTTTCCTGCAAAATTTAAGGCAAATTTGGGGCAATACATTTTCAATATTAAGAATTTCCTCTAAAATATGCATGTTAAAACATATCTGGTATGTATTCATTTCAAAATGCATTAGTATTACAACAATGCAACTTACATCCTCAGTGTCAACAGGTTTAGCAAAGATTTGGAACTTTCGGTCTCTTCCTAATTTGTTGAGAACATCCCTGAGAAACAGTCGTAATTCCCTGAGTGTAGTTTCTTCTTGTTCATAAATCTTCTCCAATTCCCTTGCTGAATATTTCCTTGGTTCTGGTGGTGCAGCCTTTGGTAAAATTTCTAAAAATCTTTTTGCTGAAAGTTTAATGATAATATTGCAACAAAGCACTAACTTCTTACTAATAATTCACCGTTTAAATCAATATTGTATAAGTAGCAATGAGTAGTACTAATTTTTCGAACTAAGCTAAATAAAACTGTTAACACAGAGATATATACTTATACAACAGCAAACCATGTGTCAATTGTCACTGAAGGAATTCTTAAACATAAACCAACATAAACTGTTAACACAGAGATATACTTATACAACAGCAAACCATGTGTCAATTGTCACTGAAGGAATTCTTAAACATAAACCAACAAAAAACCTAAAATTTCAACAATGTTAAGCTAGGTGTTTCTATGCTACCATACACCAAAATTGGTGCAAGTCCAATAACTCTTGCAAAAGTTTTCAAATCAAAATGGGGATATAGAATGGTTAACTAAGTATTTAATGACAAACAATTTGAGAGTTTTTAGATATCTGGTCTCAGAGGAGTAGTAATCATATGGTGTCATTAAGATACATATAGGCCAAACATGGCAAGTCCTATATCTCCTGCAAAAATTGTCAAATCACAATGGCAGCATATACATGATAACAAACAACCCTACATAATGAAAGCATTTGGTTGAATAGGAGGAGTATTCTTGAAGTGTTACATACTGATGGATGCAGACTATAACTTTTTTACTCCACCAGTGTGGCAGGGATGGAAAAAATAATTTCTAGATTTTGCTTTTATTTTTTACTTGACAGGAGTCAACATTGATAGTTCAATATAACTTACCAGATTTCATTTTGGGTTTAGTTTTTGTAAAATGCTCCTGTGGTGAAACGGGACTTGTAACATAAATATTTTATGATATATAAAATTCAATGCAATATTTTCAAAATTAGAATGACCCAAGTCTTATCAAAACATCCAATATATGTCTACATTCAATACTATAATATTGATTTCGCTTACTTGCATAATCCAAAAAAAATAGTAATTAAAATCTGTGACAAAACTACTGATATCTGTAATTTGTCGTTCTAACTGCATTGCTTCTAAAACTATGTTTATAATTCAAAATTAAAAAAGATAGTTCTTCAGCTTTCACATTTATTATAAACAGGGATATTTTACTCTTGTATTATTTTTGACATTTGACAATTTAAATGTTAAAATTGTTTGTATGTGTTAAATTTCAAAAATATTTTTTAGTGAATCAGCTAGATTCAGCTGGCAGAGTTCCTGTTTTATTTTTCAATAAAACAAAAAGTATGAAAGGTTCGATTTGCCAGTTCTTAATCTTTCACAAAATTTTTGTAATAGAGAATTTTTCCAATATCAAAGAAGAATTCAGCAATTTGATAAACTTCACAGATCATGCGTTTTCATCCTTTGAAAAAGTTAAATATTTTAAAGATAAACTTTGAAATATATGTATGCATGTCTATGCAAGGAAAACAGCTTGTCCGTCTTGAAAGAAAACAGGATTAAAGTCTTATTATGCTGTTATCATTCCAATTAATGGCTTTTACATTGTTCCATGTAAACATACATGGGACAGGCAGAATCAATTTGGGCCAATTACAGTTTTAAAAAGGTATCAAATGATTGTTTTATTGGCGCAAATGAAACCTATAGTTTCCAAAATGAGGTGGCGCAGAAGCAGCATTGGTGCAATTAAGTTGTGGCGCAAATAGATATCGGCCCATGGTACAGTCCTTAAACAAATGTAGTGAGTAAATTAAGTTATAATATGACCAATTTGCCTATTCTTTAACATAAAAGGCCAATTTTTTTCATTTTAATTCTGTATTCATCTACTCCACAAAATACTGTCAGGCACAATTCAAACAAACCTGCAAATATTTTCTAGTTTACAGTAATCCTTGACTGAGGAGTGGAGGATATGCTGTGTGAAATAACTATTTTCAAAAATCATATTTCGATATAGATTTGTGTTATAAGCATGCATCAAGGACAAATATTTTTTTCCAACTTACAAATAACATACAAAAAAACAAATAACTATAAAAAACAAGAGTGCACACGCTGAAATCTCTCGCCTGCTTTACAGACCTTGATTTTATGTTGAAAGTCTTAAAGATCAAGGTTTTACTAAAAGTATCACAAACATTTTTAAAATTCTATAAGAATTAGGTCAAGGTCAGATAAATCCTGTCAGACAGACATATACACCTTACAATTTTTTTTAACACCAAATATAGTTGACCTATTGCTTATGATAATTGAAAAACAGACCAAAACACAAAAAATTAACACTGACCAATGAACCATGAAAATGGGGTCAAGGTCAGATTATACCTGCCAGTCAGACATGTACACCTTACAGTTATTCCATACACCAAATATAGCTGACCTGTTACTATTAGTATTTGAAAAACATACCAAAACACAAAAACTTAACTTTGACCAAGTTTTTGTGTTTTGGTCTGTTTTTCAAATACTAACAGTAACAGGTCAGCTATATTTGGTGTATGGAATAACTGTAAGGTAAATGAGGTCAAGGTCAGATGAAACCTGCCAGACTGACATGTACCCATTACAATTGATCCATACACCACATAAAGTTGACCTACTGCTTATAATATTTGAGAAACGGACCTAATCACGTAACTTTAACATTGATCACTGATCCATGAGGTCGATATTAGGTGAACACTGTCTGGCGGACATGTAGACGTTGCATCCTATTACTCATAATAAGTGAGGAATTCACATGACTTTTTTTTTCAAGCAGTCGCTGAACCATGAAAATGAGGTCAAGGACAATGAACATATGAAGACGGAAATTTCGTAACATAAGGTACCTGCATACAAGATATGAAGAATCCAGGTCTTCTACCTTCTGAAATATAAGGCTTTATAAAAATAGTTTACGCCGCCGCCAGATAGTAATACCTAAGTCTCTCATAGCAGGCGAGACAAAAACACTTTCTTCATCAGTTCCACTAAATTGCAAACATAACAGTCATTCATGCAAATTCAATAATTCTTTAAAAAGCTACCTCTACCAAAACTATTTGGACAGTCTGAATTCTGAAAATCTATAAAGTTTTTCAATAAACTTAAAAATTATAGCACAATTATAGGAATAGCAGTCAGCAGAAACTGAGTAAATGGGAATTAACTATTAACTAAACTAGAGGCTCTAAAGAGCCTGTGTTGCTCACTTGCATCTTCAACAAACGCTATTTTTTGGTAAAAAATCATCACGAAAGGGCAATAACTTCAATCAGGAGTCGACTGAAGATTTCTATCATGTTTGACTTATTTTTAGATTTTGTCCTGCTGATCATATTTCCTTTTTAAAGTTACTATCTACATTGTATTTATTAAAGGTTTTAATGATATTAGGCAAAAGCGCAAAAAATTGGAAAAAAAAATCATCATTAAAGAGCAATAATCTCAAATAAACATGATAAATAGTCTGACGATTTCAGCCATGTTAGCTTGTTTGTAGATCTTGTATTGCTTATCATTTTCCATAATAAAAGTATCTTTGTTAATATTATAATTTTCAAAATAATAGACAAGAATGTGTACATAGTACATGGATGCCCCACTTGCACTATCAATTTCTATGTTCAGTGGACCGTGAAATTGGGGTAAAAACTCTAATTTGACATTAATATTAGAAAGATCATACCATAGGGAACATGTGCACTAAGTTTCAAGTTGATTGGACTTCAACTTCATCAAAAACTACCTAAACTACTAAAAATGAAAGAAAATGATAAAATTTTACATTAAAGGGCAGTAACTCCTATAAGAAGTTGTCTGACAATTTTAAAGTAAATGGACAGCAGGTAGATCTCAACAATCTCAACATTTATGACCCTGTAAGTTTTCTCTATTCATAGCAGTTTTCAAGATAATAGACAAAACTTGTAGTTTACCCCTATCTTCTATTTTTAGCCATGTCTGCCATCTTGCTTGGCAGGCAGGGTCATCAGACGCATTTATTTTTTTATTTTTTTTTGTAAACAGTATGAGTATGAGTGAATAAATGACATACAAAGTTTTGTAGGAAATAAGGCATTTTCATGACATCAAAGTATTAAGATCTCTTTAATTTGTACAAATCTGAAAACTACACTGCACAATTACATAAGTATTTATTTTATCACAGTGTTTGTAATTACCAGTACAATTTCAGTTTACTTAATTTTAACTGACTGCTATTCCTTTGAAATTGTTTCTAAAACATCTTTTTTTTAAATCTATTTCTTCTTTTACTTTTATTTTTCTTTTTGTAAAGGGGAGGAGTTAATCTTGAGAACCATAAGTGCAGTTGTGCAGCTAGCTCCCTTTATTAATTCTTTAATCATGACACATAACTATGTCTGTACATTTATACACACTACTAATAAATGATGAATAAAAAACAGCGTTCCAATGTTCCCTTCACTTGCACATATTATATCTGTCCACAGCAAATTACTTAACTACAACAAAATTTTGTTTCTATTAACATTACTCCTGTCAAAATAATCGATCAGCGATGATTTCAAACTCAAAGACATTCTGATATAATACCCCCATTCAAAGAAAATTATTTTTTTCGATAATTGAAAGTTCAGGTTTGTTTCTCTCACATTTATATTTGTATAAAGAGTTAAATAACACAATAGTGACCAAAATAAAAAAAAATTAATTCCATAACTTTAACTTTATAGTAAATCAATCTTGGATTATATTTTTTTTTATAACAATCTATTACTAGCTTTGTTAAGGTTTCAAAAATAGAAAATCCATTATCTGAGGTAATCGTTACAACACTTATGAAAAAATATCAAGACTAATCCAGATAATATGAATATTTTGAAAACCTTGGCATCTAAGATAAAGCTTACCAGCCTGCTTCCTTTGAGAAGGTGGCTGCACTGCTTGATTTAACAATATATCAGTGAAAAATTCTCTTCTTTCAGTCTCTGATGGATAAGCCATCTTAATGACTTGACTAAAGTTGCTGTCAAAGATATGTGTCAACTGCAAAACAATAATAAAGTAAACAACAATATCACAGTGCACCTCATCCCCTCATCTGCCTGTTAACAGCTTATCTTCCAAAAATAAATACAAGACAGTGGCTTACTTTTGCTGATATGGCAAATATCTGAGAACTAGAAAATTTATTTTACATGGCCAAAAGCTAAAAAATTTTAGATCACATGGCTTTTTACATAAAGAAACAAGTGGCTCTCAAGAGCCTGAATCACTCACCTGTAATTTTTTGCTTAAATCTTTCATCAATGATTATTTTTGCTTTTCAATATATATTAATGAGTGGCTTAAAAATGCCATTTAAATGTTCTTTGTATCGGTCATATTTTCTTCAAAAGCAAATAAATTCATTTTACCCATATGTTCCATTTTAGCCATAGTGGGTATGTTTCTTGATGTACAAAGAAATAGAATACAAAATTTATACTAGATTCATTTGAGAAGATTTTTAAAGTTAGAAAACATAAACAAATTGTGTAAAATTGTACTTTAAGGGCAATAACTCCTTAAGGGGTCATTTGACAATTTTGGTCATATAAAAACTTTTTTGTAGATCTTACTTCACTGAACATTTTTGCTGTTTACAGTTTATCTTTATCTTCAATAATATTCAAGATTATAACCAAAAGAAAAAAATACAAAAATGTAACAATTCCATAAATCCCTATTACCTGTTCCCCAAGCATGCTGTAATGGCATTCACTTGTTGCTAAAAGAAGAATTGGTGCAGTTGGATCCAATTCATTTAACATCATCATAAACGTTGCACGTAATGTATCAGTTAATACACTCCATAACTGCTCAATATCAGGCATGTAAATAATACTAGGTGCAGTACGTCTTGCCTCACGGAAAACCTAAAATTAAATAAAATATTGACATCAATTACAATTTTAAATAATATTTAAAACAGGTTTTGATGTAAGGAGGTTTAAATACTTTACTTCAACCGCTTAATTTCACAGGTGTTTGGATAAAAAAATACAGGATGATTCATAAGCAAAGCTTGTTAAAAATAAGCAAAGAAGCTGGAGCCTGTTGATGAAATTCAACATACTCTGTAAGTTTAAGTCTGCAAATCTCAAATAAGGTGGATGGGATAAGAGTGTAAGTAAGGCAATGCTCACAACTCCACCAAATAATAACTCTATTTCACAACTTTGCCTTTGGCTTTGTCATTAATTTTTGTCATGTAACAAGAGATTATTTCTTTTTTTTTATGAAAATATAAGTGTATTTGTTTGGTTTTTTTCTTCTTCAAATCACTGCATGAATTTTTTTTTTAAATAAACCAAATCTAATTTTGATATGTTCAGTCTTTCTTAATTTTTGTAACTTTTCCATATGCACATAAATGAAATAGACACTTAATTTTTGAAAACTTGAATATCAAAATGTAAAGCAAGAATGCATGCGATGTCATGCTAAGAATATTCCCTCTTGAAATTCAAAGGTAGTGAAAAGCAGAAACTAGATGTCTGGCAGATCTGAAAATGTTACAACTTGTAATGGTCAAGCTGATGACAAAATATGAATTCATTCTGTTCAGTAATACCTGAGAAAAGCTTGTCTTAAATATTTGTTAGACAAAAGGACAGACAGATAAGGTGAATGCAATAAAGCACCCACTCCTAGAGTAGAGGTATAATATTCTAGATGTAGATTTACCAATTAATACGGTTCTCCTAGCAAAGGTTATTTATTAAAGATCTCATAACAACAAAAACTAGAAGCTAAGAAAACTGTTCCAGCCTTATCAGACCATGTAATCATGTTATAGCGTAAATGATCAAGAAGATAGATATTTTTAGTAGAAAATAAAAGTTTTTTAAAAACTTCAGTGCAAAAATTGAAGAAATAGATCGCAAATACATTGTATTTACGCATCGTCTGTGTGCGATACTTGGCCATTTAAGTAACGAATTTTTTCATTGGTCGAGAAGAAGAATCTATTTAAACACAACCAATGAACATTGAACAATACGTCAAAAAAGTAAAATAAACTTTTATTAAAGATAACGAGGAGTGATTTATTTTATTAGAAAGTGAAAAATTGTTACTTGCAAGTAAAAGTCGTCTGTCAACTGTCACGTTATAGAAATAAAATAATTTTTTAACATCGATCATTAATTCGTCCATCGGGAAATATATTTCTCTAATTCTTCGTCAATTTATCACTTTCTGCACCCATTGTATAAAAAAATTTAATCAACGCATGATCTCAGTTCTTCATTTGTTAAAATCCTATTATGACGTCGAATTCTCTTGCTTTCCTCTGAATTTCCTATTGTGACGGCATGAAAAAAGGCGACCATGCCCGATGACGTCACATAGAAAGAACACATCTTTTTGCAGATCATTCGAAAAGAAGGAATAAGTTTGCCTGCATATTGTTTGAAAATCATTAGAGAAACAGATTCCACCACCAAATCTCGTGTAATACAATATTTATCCACTCTCGACAGTTAAAATTTAAATATTTAAAACACTCGGCGAGCCTCGCGTTTTAAATTTGAAAATTTAACTGTCTCGAGTGGATAAATATCGTATCACACTCGATGCAGTGGTAGAATCTATATGTACGGAATCGCTGCAGCATTTGTATAATGTCACTAGTAAAAAATTTCACTGGTTTTAAATTTGAAGAATTTGTCAAGTTTCGTTTATATCTACCTGCCAAAGAAACATTTTGACAATTATACACACGGAAGCGTAATGTCAAACTACGGACACTGGTCAGCTGGTTCATTACAATTTTTTTGTTTTAAAAAGTTGTATATCAAACATCTTAAACATAATCAATTTAAATGCTGAATCAACATGTTCTTTGCAAAGAAAAAATGGGTTAAGCGAAAGGCAGATGATGTTTTCAACCCTAGAGGATAAAGACTGAGGAACAGGCTGTCCAACAAAATTACAAACTGTCTTGTTACTATATCTCTAGAAGAAACAGAGATGTAGAAATACATATTTCTGAAGCTGTTCAGCATTGGAAGGCCCAGAAGAACATGAGGATTATTCTTGAACTATATATACATTTTGACTTATTTAATTGACTGTGATATAAATGCTTTTTGTGTTTAAAATGAATTTATTTCATATATATATTCTTATTCTTTATCATGTTTATTAATACTGTGCATAATTGCATGTAATGATTTATGACCGATTGCTTCAGGTCACAATAGTTCACTCTAAAATAGACTTACGTGCCCTTGAAATTTTGCGCCTTAAAAAATTTCTGGGGAGAACACTGTTGAATGTGTTCATAGTACACGGTTGCCCCACTCGCACTATCATTTTCTATGTTCAGTGGACCGTGAAATTGGGGTCAAAACTCTAATTTGGCATTAAAATTAGAAAGATCATATCACAGGGAACATGAGTACTAAGTTTCAAGTTGATTGGACTTCAACTTCATCAAAAACTACCTTGACCAAAAACTTTATCCTGAAGCGGGACAGGCGGATGAACGAACAGACGGACGAATGAACTAACGAACAGATGCAGAGACCAAAAAACATTATGCCCCTAGATGGGGCATAAAAACATCAATAGTTAATACTTTAACTGCAAAAAGTGAAAAAGTAAGCTAAAATATTTTAAACATTACAAAACAAGAAGTTGCTAAGCATGCCCCTTGACTTGTAATTTGAAGTATTGAAAAACAGAAAGTGTGTGCCTATCAAATCAGAAAAATGCTTTCACTTCTCAATTCATCACTGTAAACCTGCAAACCAGATTTCGAGTCATTCTGTTCAAAAGTAATGGAGAATCTGTTAAATTTTATATAACCTCTTTAACTTATGGAGAACTACCTGAGCACATGATTCTTCTGGAGTTTTAGTACTGACTGCAAAAAGTGAGGGAAGATCAAGAACATGAACAGGTAATTGTTCCATGTTATGAAGAATTGCTGGGGCTAAATGAGTTGTCTGTCCTTGTCCTGGTTGGCCAGCTAATAACATTCTTGGTCTGTGTGTTGTTGGTGTCTTGCTAGCATAACTGTTAAATATAAACAAATCCTGTATTATATGAAAACAATTAGGTATTATCATAATTTATGGAAGAATTCATTTAAGAAAATTTAAACCGCTGAATACACAATAGTATGCCCCCCTGATATTGTGTATATGAATAATTCGGGACCTAGCCAGATAGATTTCTTCATATTTCAATTTATTATGCATTTCTATGGCAAGCATCTTCAAACTATCTTTGGATTTTAAAAAATGCTTGACAGTACTGGCATATTTATAACTCATAGGACACTGCTCCTGAGCACACTTTATCACATTTCTATGTTCAGAGAACAAGATTATAATACATGTATATTTAAAGTTTTTAAGAAAGATAAATCCGATGATTTTGTTTTACAATACTGTAAATTCATTATTATTCGTGGGATACATTTTTGTGGATTCAGTTGATAAAAGGTGAACCATAAACTCTTTAGTTTTCAATTCTGGAGTTATTTAATTTAGGCACTTTGGTCTTAGGAACGTAATTGTTAAGAAATCTTTCCATTTTAGATCATTTTAACTTTTATAATGAATGAGGCTGACATTTTTGATAATCGAAAACTCGTTGTGGATGTGACTTATCAATTAGACCAATCAACATGCGATGAGAACTCTCAAAAATGTGACTTGATAAAATGGCACACATAGCGAACTCTCACAAACGTGACTTGATATTTAGACCAATTAACGCAAGGGTATCTCAACCAAATCAAATAAGTTACAGAGATGCAAACAGTTATTTTTTTCTGTCAGACATTGGGGCCTACAGGGTAGCAAATTTTGTCAGACCCATCAAATTTTTGCCAGACCTACATTTTTTTTATATCAGCTTTTTATACAGTAAGAGAACGGAGATAGGATGTCTTTACAGTGACAGCTGCTTTAGTGGATTATTTTTAGAAAATATCTAAAATTCAATTGAGTTCTTTTCAATGCTTTTATTTAATAATTACTACAATATATTTTAATTTTTTTTATTGTGTACCACTGAACATCAGGCTAGGGCCATTCTCCATTTTTTTTGACAGTGCTCTAAGATTTTTAATTGATTACAACTTTCTCAGGAAAGTGAGGACTGAAAAGTCAATTCAGTTTTAAATTTCCCTCTTTAAAGTTCCCAGTTACAACTCTCATCACAGGGATACATGTACTTACAAAAATCAATCAATTGATATAAGCTGTGTGCAGCTTGTTTCCAGATCTTAATTTTTGTTATCCTTGTATATTTTGATATATTTGTAAATTGCATGAATAAATATGTTTAAACTTCAAAAAGCAACATTTGAAAATTTTATAATTTTTTTACCATTATGTTGGTACACAGAATTTTGTTTTAATGGAAGACTACTTTTCATATAATAAATGTAACATTTTAAGTGTTCAGATACATTAACTTTTATTTTGGTGGATAATTACTCATCAATTGAGGTGCTCCTTTATTAGAAGAAGATTCGCAATACAGTTACAGTTACAGAAAGAATGAAAACTGCCGTTTCTCTCCCCAATCTCATGTATCCCAATTGTTTACCGCGAAAGTTGACCTACAAAGCATTGATGTTTGAATCATCTAAAGCAAACATACTAACTTTAATTAATAAATTTTCAACAAGGCAAATTTCAATTCCCCACTAATAGGTTAGCACCAAAAATGCTAAATCTTACTAAAATCCTAGAGAACTGCCTGCCGGTCATTAGGTCTTGCACAAAAGCCCAATTTGCCGGACCTGCTCAATTTCTGCCCCTTCGGGCCGACAAGTCCGACGATTAGTTGCATCTCTGAAGTTATCCATAGTTTTATAACACAACTATTTATATATATACACATATTCATTTTAATAAAAGTATTACCAAAAATGAAGTACCGGTAGCCCGGCGGGCAGACGACTTAATTGATAAACTGGCAGTGAAACTTTAGAGGCCACGGTAGATTAAATTGTAAATTCAATCTGTTTTGTTGTGATGCAAATTAAACCAGCAGAGTTATTAAATTCTAAAAGTAAATAATAGATCTGTCTTCTTGTATCTTATTCTAAAAGTCTTTCATTTAGTTTTCTTTCTAGTCCTATAGTTGTGCATTTCCCCTGAAGGATCCTTACAAAATATGAAAAAAAAATTGGAAATAGCATTTTCATAAAGTACCAAAAAAATCATATCATTTTTTTGTGAATATACTCCCATACTAATGTAATGTTACCTTGCAAAACTTAGAAATGTTTCTGGTTCATTGTCTTCTTTCTTCTTTTTTCCTTTACCCTTATTTTCATATATACTAGGTGCATTTTCATCTTCGTCACTGTCTAGCTGCTCCAACAAGTTAGTGCTTGACTCCTGCTGACTGGTTGTAGCTAAAAAAATATATAAGAACCATTACAAGGCTGCTAACAAAGACATTGGTTTTCCCTGCTTTGCATCAAAATAAAATAAACTGCCATATTATTTGCTGTAAACAGGAATGGATCACGTTTTGTAAGTGCTTATAAAACTTTCTGATAAAAGACTTAGCATTATCAGTCAGGGGACTTACTTAAATGAGTGATTTTCTAAATCACTGATTCAAGTAACATTATGTGCATAAAGGTTGGAAGTAAGGGTTGTCTTTCTTTAATAATCACCTATTTAAGTAGTACAAATTAATCACTAGACTAAGTGATTTAATTTTATTGTAGCTTTAAATATAGAATACTAATGATCCAGGGACTAATTATGTTGCTAAAATTATCAGAACCAACATCTGTGTTGATAGGATGACCGGGTCATGTCAGGTGATGACCTTGTACTAAATCTAGGATAATGACATAACAATCACTTGTTTAAGTATCATACCTCAATTTCCTTCCAAAAAATCACTTCTTTAAGTATCATTATTTTAATAACCCCCCACTATTTTCAACACCCCCGAACAGTGAAATTTTTATCGCGAACAGTAGAATTTTATTACATAATCTATAAGATGAAACCTTAAATTTTACAGGAAAAATACTCCCACTGCAGGGAAAAATCTTTTAAGAAAGTATCAGTTCATTATGTTAAGCCATTTTTATAGCATTTTTTCAACTAGAATAGAATTTGCAGCTAAATGATTGCATCAAAGGCATAAACCTTGCTGCTTAAAAGAAGCAAAAAGTTCATTTTTTTCAATTTTACTAATGAAAAGATATTATCTAAACCTATGTGTTTAAAATTTTGGTAAAACTACAAAATCACAATTTGTGACAAAACTTTGAATTTGCTACTTAAATAAGTGATTTAAAAATCACTTATTTCAATAAGTCCCCTGACTGATTATTAAAATCATGTAATTACTTTTAAAAAAGTCAGTGCAACATGACTGATGAATTGAAAAAGAGATAAATGTGAGATGCTCGGACATCGCTATTTTAATTAGCAGGGCTTTCAGGATTCTAAAATAAGGGTCATTTAGTGAAAACTTGTATACTGCTTGTAAACAAGATTTTTTCTTCAAGTCTCTTGTGGGAAATAATACCTGAAAGTCAAAACAAAAAGAAAAAAATGGTTCTCATACTGAAAGCCTGATAATATAAATCTTTTTGACTTATTCACTACTGTCTTATCACACATGCATTATATTTGATGGAAATATGATAATCTGTAAGAGTTGACTATCAATTATTAACTGATATTGTGATATAAATCCTAACTGTGATGTTCTACTAAGTACAACATTTAAAAGATTACTTACCAGGAGCATCTAGACAAGACAGCTGGGTAAATACAGATGGAAAAACTTTTTGAACTGCATCTATACATTGTTTAAAAATAATTCTCAATAAAGGCTGAACACGCAATGACAATGCACGAGCTGGAGAAGTAACAGATCTTTGAGATGCTGGAACAATAGAATTCATAGCATTGAAGAAGTCTTTAGCAGCAAGATTTATCGAAGACACATCAAGTTGCAGTTTTTCAGATGTTGTGTAAATTTGTGGATATCTTCTTCTCAAAGCCAACAATGAAGCCTCAGTGCAAAGTGATTTTAAGTCAGCACCACAATACCCTGTTAAAAAAGAATATCAATAATGAATGGAAACAGAACAAGCATTCTGTGAGTATTGCATGGCAATACATAGTCCCCTACCGGTTAAAAATTCATTGTAATGGAACAAAATTCTAACTTGATCTATAAGTTGTCATGGTGTAAACTACATAAAAATATCAAGTCAAAATCTTCAAGCATGACGAAAAAAACTGTGGAAAACTGATTATGTAAGTGAATTTTCTATGTCCAAAGACCATAACTCTGCACAAAATTATCAGACTGGAACAAAATTCCAACTTGATCTGTAACTTGTCATGATAAAACTATATATTAATTATCAAATCAATATCTCCAAGAATGACAAACAAACCTACCACTAAATTCTTCAAACAATTTACCAAAGAAAAGGAAAAAAGTCCAAAATGTCATTTTGTCTTTTAAAAGTCTTTTCTAAAAATGAGTTATTTCCCTTTGAACAGAAATCTACTAATTAATTAGTATTTCATCAAAAATTTAATTCTAAGGAAAGGCTTTAACCCATTTAAGGCGAATGATGCCTCAAGGCATCACCTACCACATGCCGGACGATGCCCTGAGGCATCGTCAATCACGTGATAAAAATAATTTTCGTCTTTTAACACATTTTCCCCAGTAAAGCTACGTTTAAGCCAATTTATATATGGGTTTTCAGGAAGCTTGTATATCAAAATTAAAGAATACCTATTCTGACTGAATTTGATACCTAATATTTACTACAATACAATGGAAGATCGGTAGCGTCAACAAACAAAATAAGACGTCGCCATTTTGTACAACACATGTGATGCGAACATGTGACCATTTTGGTCAAGAAAATGTTATTTGGAAAACAATTAAATTTAATTTCATGATTAATTTGATGAATGTTATATTAAATAAATGTGGATAGTATCCACATGTGGACACAGATGATGCCCCCGCTTGCATATCATATAGTTATAAAGGGACATAACTGAAGAACGGTAAAAGTGACGCTACCCAAATTTGAACTTGATCTGAGTTTTGTGGTAATAAGCATTGTGTGTAAGTCTCATAACATTTGGTTGAGGCTAACTTAAGTAGAGAACAGAAACTAAAAATTCAGCAATTTTTCTATTTGTAAACACGCATAACTCTAGAACGGTTGTGTATAAGTTTTACAACATTTGGTTGAGACAAACTAAAAAATTCAGCAATTTTTATGTTTATAAAGGACATAACTCTAGAATGGTAAAAGTGTTGCCACCTAATTTCGTACTTAATCTGTATTATGTAGTAATAAGCATTGTGTATAAGTTTCATAACATTTGGTTGAGGCAAACTCAAGTTAGAGAACTGAAACAAAAAATTTGTACTTGATCCTTACGGAGTTTTGTGGTAATGAATATTGTGTATAGGTTTCATAATGTTTGGCTGGGGAAAACTTCAGTTACAGAATGGAAACTAAAAAATTTTGCAATCTTTTTATTTATAAAGGGGCATAACTCAATAATGGTTAAAGTGACACTACCCAAATTCAACTTGATCTGTGTTTTATCAGTGGAAGTCAAAATTAAACATTGCATTGTATAAAGCAATGATTGTAGTTGATTCAACTATAATCATGGTCAAAGGAAGATAACGCCAATTTTTTTAAAATATATTATATAAACTTGATATTTAGAAGAAAATAAAAATTTTACAATTTTTCCTTTTATAAAGGGGCACAACTCTAGATCGGTTAAAGTGACACCACCAAAATTTGAACTTGATCTGTGTTTTGTGGTAATAAGCATTGTGTATAAGTTTCATAACATTTGGTTCAGGCAAACTTAAGTTAGAGAACGGAAACTAAAAATTTTGCAATATTTCCTTTTATAAAGGGGCATAACTCTAGATCGGTTAAAGTGACGCCACCAAAATTCAAACTTGATCTGTGTTTTGTGGTAATAAGCATTGTGTATAAGTTTCATAACATTTGGTTGAGGCAAACTCAAGTTAGAGAACGGAAACCAATTTCGGGACGTACGGACGGACGTACGTACGTACAGACAGACAAGGGTAAAACTTAATGCCCCCTCCACTACGGCGGGGGCATAAAAATACGAAAAATGCGTTTTGCAATTCAACGGAGACAAAAATCAAGTAAAAATCGGACTTCATTGGGCGCAGATTTTTCCCATGAGTGCAAAAGGTCGTGCTCCTTTTATGGAAAATCTAAATAAAACTGTCCAATCACTTTCCTCTCTCACTTGCTCTGTGTCAAGGACGCCAAAATCGTAGTAAATAATAGTAAAATGTCGTCTGTATCATTTTAAAACACAAAATTGTTCGATAGTTCAGAGGACGAGTTTGAGGGATTGTCGGAGGGAGAAGTAGAACTTGCTTGTCAATGGTATCAAATGTAATTAGCTCAAAATGGTATAGGTGATGATTTCATGATCAGTGATGTTGAAAGTGAACTTTCAGACGAAAATAATGATGAACAACAACTGGCAGATGTAAATAATGCCGGTGATGCCCCCAACAATGACAGATGGCACCAAGAATTTGATATATTTGAAAGAGGTCTCCCCCATCTATTCCAACCTAGAAGTAGTACAGGCCCACAAAACATATTAGGCCCAGAGAAGGATACCATTGACTTTTTTCAACTGTTCCTATCTGACAACTTTATACAAAGTATAATTGAGAAAACTGATAGTTATGCAAAGATGCAAAAAGATATAAACCCTGACCAAAATAAATCAGCTTGGTCTTGTCCCTCCTTGCCAGAGATGAAGGCTTTTCTTGGTATTACTTTTCTCATGGGTATTGATGTAAAGCCAGACATTAAATCATATTGGTCTACAGATTGCTTGGAAACCCCATATTTTGCCACAGTTTTGGCACATGACAGATTTATGCAGATAATGAGGTATCTACACTTCACTGATCCTCACCAGCAAGTTCCGCAAAGAGGGGAGGCTAATTATGATGGCACTTACAAAGTCAGATACATTATGGACGCCCTTAACAAACAAATGAGAGACCAATATGTCCCCAAACAAGAGGTGACAATTGATGAGTGCATGATACCTTACAAAGGAAGGGTTGCATTCAAGCAATACATGCCTGCTAAACCAACGAAATGGGGCATCAAACTTTGGGCATTGGCAGAGTCTGACACTGGATACATGTCATATTGTGAGATCTACCAGGGCAAGACAGATCAAACACATGTAGGGTTGGCCAGCACCGTTGTTATCTCTTGTCTTGAAGGAGCCAATTTATCCAGACAAGGTTACCATGTTTAAATGGATAATTACTTTTCAAGTCCTGCATTGTTCACCAGTTTGTTTGAAAATTTTGACACTGGAGCTTGTGGAACTGTCCGCCACAACAGAAGAGGCTTGCCAAAGGATTTGATGACAAAGAAACCTGTAAATGTAACACAGAGAGGAGATAGTCAGTTTAGGCAAAAGGGGGCAATTGCAGCTACAGTATGGAAAGACAAGAAAAATGTGTCTGTGATCTCTACCATACATGACAACGGCTCGACGGAAGTAAGTAGAATTGTCCAAAATGAAGGACAATTCCAAAGACAGCAACTTCAATGCCCAAAGATGGTTGCTGATTAAACCACCCACATGGGTGGTGTTGACTGTTGTGACCAGTATATCCAATACTATTTCTTTGGACACAAGACACTGAAATGGCCAAAGAGAGTTTTCTTCAAGATGCTTGAAATCATTAAGTTTAACGCCTACCGTCTTTTCCAAATTTCACCAAATCACCAGCAAACTACATCAATGACCTTCTTGGAATTTTCAAAATCTGTTGCTACTAAGCTTATCGCAGGATATACGACAAGGGACAACCGTCGGGGGAGGCCATCAAACCTACCAGCTGAAATCAGATTGACACACAGGCATTTGCCAGCAGACTTGGGGAACAAGACATGGTGTCACGTATGCTGGGATAGGGTAGCTAATGGTACACAGGAAAAAAGGTGTCAGACAAAATAAGGTTGTGTTGAATGTAGCAAACACCTTTGCCTGCCACATTGCTTCACAGTCTTCCATTCACGTAAAAATTACACTTCTTAATTGACAGTTACTTGGTTACAATTGAAGTTGAAAGGAGTACATGATTTGTTGAAAAGATATTCAAAATTTGTTGAAAGGATATTCATAATTTGTTGAAAGGATATTCATAATTTATAATTGTTGTTACAGTTGACAGTTTCATTTATTAGTTTTTGAATCAGCAAATTTTAAGGAGCATTAAATTATTTTCATCATTGAACAATACACAACCAAAGACAGTGGAAATTCTAGCATCCCATGGACACTAACAAAGATAATTATTTAAATAAATCATAGTAAGTTCATGATTGTCTTAAAAGAGTTAACTATTTCTCACTTAATTTATCAAGATTATTGAAGTGTTAAATGTTCATGTATTAGTGTGTCAGATCAGCTAACATTTGAATAATATCTCCATGCAGTGGTCTGATACAAAAAAAAACAGAAAAAATATATATGCACATTCATTTAAAAAAGCACATATGAATCTCAAAAGTATTTATTTTACCAGAAAAAATATCATTAGATATCTCTACTAAAATAAAAAAAAAAATCCACAAAAGATCCCAATAGTAAAGTTATATCTCAATCCATGCAAAAATACAAAAAAATATTGGACTAAGAAAGACAACACCAACTTATCCAGGGACACAATTTCCTCTCAAGTGATTGCATTACAAGTACAAAAATGCCCGCCGCGGAATTTGACAGACCATTTCATTCGTGTTTATTCAGACTAATGAGTCAAAATTTTGACTGTGGAGTTATTTTTTCCATAAAACTTTGTTAAAGGAACACTCGAAATTGTTAACTACCGTTTGTAGTGTTAATTTAGCAGATGAAAGGCAAAAATATAAACCGGTCACAAAACAGATGATTTCGCAAATCAAACGTCATTTTCCTCCCACAAAAGGTTAAAAATTATCAAAAGTAGGTATTGTCATGTAAAATTGTTTATTTTGCAACGATCCTTACATACTTAATTGTGACAATATTGAGTTTGAAACCGATTTGATGAGAAACAACAAAGATACAAACGTTTTTTTGTAAAACGTCAATTTTTCTCCATTCACACGTCAAATTAATTCAGGCCAGGCAAACTGCGCGCGGAAATTTGAACAGGCCACACAAAGTCGCGGAAAAAAACAATTCAGTAAGGAAAGTGTTAACTGAACAAATAGAAAAGCTATATTTGTGAAAATTGAACTTGACCTGTAAATTGTCATGATAAATCAATAAACCAAATATCAAATCAATATCTTCAAGCACAAAGAAAAAAAGTCTGGAAAACTGATTTGCCGGACAGACAGACAGACAGACAGACGGAGTGCAAACCTAAATACCCCTTCAACCTCGTCAGTAGGGGACTAAAAAGCAAGTAATCACACCGACAACTGCTAACGTCTCAACTTTTTTTTATTTCCCTGTACCTATTCAGATTTTTTCATGCAGTCATTGGAACCTTGAAAAGAAGATTAAGACAACTGACATACAGTAACTCTAGCCAGACAATGTAGATCATAAGACATAGTAAAAAAAATTTACTATTTAGCTATTCTTTTTCCTGAAGTGATATATACAATAGGTTAATGCCATTGTCTGTCAAAATAAAATTAAAAGATATTCTTGGACTATATTCGTCACCCTCCTACCACATGAACTGCATGAATTATGAAACTGAAATCACATTCATAAATTACAAAGTTTTAAAAAAAATTCTCAACATACCCCTATCAAACTAATTTAGGCCAGAAAAACTGTAAACAGTCATCTCTTGTATCTCGATGTCAGTCGGAACCAGAGAAATATTTCGAGATACCAGTAGTTCAACTCAAACGAATACCGTAAGTTTGACAGACCAGGGGACACAACTCTTGCTTAGCTAGGTAATGCTAAAATAAAGCCAGATGCATATGGGTAGGGGATCAATATTCTGGTTTGAGATTGATGTATCTGTATGTAATGGTCTTTTATTATTATAACTAGAGGCTCTAAAGAGCCTGTGTCGCTCACCTTGGTCTATGTGCATATTAAACAAAGGACACAGATGGATTCATGACAAAATTGTGTTTTAGTGATGGTGATGTGTTTGTAGATCTTACTTTACTGAACATTCTTGCTCCTTACAATTATCTCTATCTATAATGAACTTGGCCCAGTAGTTAGAGTGGAAAATATTTTGTAAAAATTTACAAAAAAATTTACAAAATTTATGAAAATTGTAAAAAATTGACTTTAAAGGGCAATAACTCCTAAAGGGGTCAATTGACCATTTCGGTCATTTGACTTATTTGTAGATCTTACTTTGCTGTACATTATTGCTGTTTACAGTTTATCTCTATCTATAATAATATTCAAGATAATAACCAAAAGCTGCAAAATTTTCTTAAAATTACCAATTCAGGGGCAGCAACCCAACAAGGTATTGCCTGATTGGTCTGAAAATTTCAGGGCAGATAGATATTGACCTAATGAACAATTTTATCCTTGTCAGATTTGCTCTAAATGCTTTTGTTTCAGAGATAAGAGCCAAAAACTGCATTTTACCATATGTCCTTTTTTTTAGCCATGTCGGCCATCTTGGTTCGCGGGTGGGGTCATCGGATACATTTTTTAAACTAGATACCCTAATGATGATTGTGGCCAAGTTTGGTTAAATTTGTCTTAGTAGTTTCAGAGGAGAAGATTTATGTAAAAGATTACAAAAATTTACGAAAAATGGTTAAAAATTTACTATAAAGGGCAATAACTATTTAAGGGGTCAACTGACCATTTTGGTCAAGTTGACTTATTTGTAGATCTTACTTTGCTGAACATTATTGCTGTTTACAGTTTATCTCTATCTATAATAATATTCAAGATAATAACCAATAACAGCAAAATTTTCTTAAAATTACCAATTCAGGGGTAGCAACCCAACAACGGGTTGTCTGATTCATCTGAAAATTTCAGGGCAGATAGATCTTGATCTAATAAACAATTTTACCCCCAAGTCAAATTTGCTCTAAATGCTTTTGTTTCAGAGATATAAGCCAAATTCTACATTTTACCCCTATGTTCTATTTTTAGCCATGGTGGCCATCTTGGTTGGTTGGCGGGATGGCCGGACATATTTTTTAAACTAGATACCCTAGTAATGATTGTGGCCAAGTTTGGTCAAATTTGGCCCAGTAGTTTCAGAGGAGAAGATTTTTGTAAAAGTTTACGGACGACGGACGCCAAGTGATGAGAAAAGCTCACTTGGCCCTTTGGGCCAGGTGAGCTAATAAAATTATATGATTTTTTTTGTACAGTTACAATTTTTTTCTGTGGTTTTTAGCCAAGATGGTTATTTCCAATCGATCATAGAGAGATTTAAAGTTGATGAAATTGTACATTCTCGTATACAAGAAATTTTAGAAAATTTTGATTTCTTTTCATTTTCTTTTATTTCAATCGTTTTCTGCAAGATAAAATACAAGAGGATTAAAGACGCTGATTGAGTAGTTATGATTTGACCACTAAGTCTAAATCCCTACTTAATGCACAACCAAGCTCATTGATGTATGATTACGGTTAATTGTTTTTAAACATTTTAAATAATTTTTCATAAACTACAACAATGTATCACTAATTATTCATCATGGTGATCAAAGATAATCTTTAATATGTAAACACTTGTTGAAAAAGAATGTCATAAATTAATACAGTGGTCAGTGACAGGAAATTTAATTACATGTGTATCGTCAGATGAACTCTTCAATCCATTTTAACCCTGAGGTCATGTTTTGACATGTGTATTAGTAAGAGATAAATAATGCAATTTGAATGCTTTTGTCAACCATGGGCCGGTAAATTTGGTTTGAGTCAATTGAAATTGGACTCATCCAATTTCGACTCATGAGGAGTCGAAATACTTATATTTCTATGGAACAAAGTTGGGACCACAGAAAAACTTCAACTCATCTGAATATTCGAGTCAACCGAGTTTGAGACAACTAGTTACCTGTATATAGTACTTAAAACATTGATATTGAGATATGGTAAAAATTTGTGCATTAAGTATTGATAAAAGGTATTGTATATATAAATGGGGTTTTGATACTCATACAACTACCATTACCTGGGATATATTAGCAACTGACTGTAAATACAAAAGTGTTTATCAAAAGTACCGAAAATCAACCACTGAACCAAAAATCTATTTTCAACAATCATATCTGTAAATCTGGCAATGAATGAATGAAATAAACTAAACTCACCGACTGTTTTTTCTGCCAGTTCACTCACAAAAGGATCAGATAATTTTGGATTCCATTCTTTTGTATGAATGTGCAAGATTTGTCTTCTTGCCTGTAAATTTATTTATTTATATAAATATCATTCTTCCCTATTACATATAAACATACATTATATACTGAGTGCATAAAATAACTATTGCATAAACATCCATCAGTAGCATGGTAATGAACTTGCATAATGAATGGATTCATCCATTTATAAATTTTTATGTACATTTTCTAATTTTAGAAAAATTTTAAATATATCAATTTTGTAGTTACATTATTCATACTAAAATTAAAGAACCTTAGTGAGCGCGCACACATACCCCACGTCCCCACATTGTCACTGGAGAAATAAAATAACTGTAAGAAAAAAAAATTGTATAAGAAAAAAAATTGAATCATAATTTCCTGTCGATATGCACATCTACATAGTATGTCCTTATTATCTACAAAGTTTCATGAAATTCTGTTGTGTGGGTTCAGAGGAGTTGCGATGACAAACTGTTGCAGAGGTATATTGAAGCAAATAAGTTCAAAGGGGCGTAACTCCTAGAAAAAATATTGAATCGTAATTTCCTGTCGATATGCACATCTACGTAGTATGTCCTTATTATCTAAAAAGGTATCATGAAATTCTATTGTGTGGTTTGAGAGGAGTTGCGATGACAAAAGGTTGCAGTAGTATATTGGGCAAATAAGTTCAAAGGGGCGTAACTCCTGGAAAAAAAATTGAATCATAATTTCCTGTCGATATGCACATCTACGTAGTATGTCCTTATTATCTACAAAGTTTTATGAAATTTTGTTGTGTGGTTTCAGAGGAGTTGAGATGACAAACTGTTGCAGTAGTACATTAAAGTAAATAAGTTCAAAGGGGCGTAACTCCTAGAAAAAAAATTGAATCGTAATTTCCTGTCGATATGCACAACTATATAGTATGTCCTTATTATCCAAAAAGGTTTCGTTAAATTCTGTTGTGTGGTTTGAGAGGAGTTGCGATGACAAGAAACAGGACTGACGGACTGACAGACGGACAGAC
This sequence comes from Mytilus californianus, assembly GCF_021869535.1. Lineage (NCBI taxonomy): Eukaryota > Metazoa > Mollusca > Bivalvia > Mytilida > Mytilidae > Mytilus > Mytilus californianus. The sequence goes on from NW_026262581.1 coordinate 7,089,397, forward strand.
AGACGGACGGATGGGTCAAAAACATTATACCCTCCGCAACTCGTTGCGTGGGGTATAATAAATACCATACAACCAGTAGTTTTTGTAAAATATCTGTCATTTTCACATTACAAAAATTAAAATTTACAAAAAATATATCATACACAAGAATATGTGTCTATAGGTGTTGTTTTTGATTTATTTTTTTTTATTGGGTGGGGGTGGGGGCTAACATTTCACATAGATAATATTCTTTAAAGAATATAAACATAATAATGTATACTTAATAAAATATAATCTTTTTGTGGGCCTGCAGTGAATGAGGTGTTCATTAAATTGAACAAGCATTCTGAGAGTATTGCATGGCAATACATAGTCCCCTACCGGTTAAAAATTCATAGTCTGGAACAAAATGCTAACTTGATCTATAACTTGTCATGGTGTAAACTATATATCAAAAATAAATGTGGATTGTGTTCACATGTGGACACAGATGATGCCCCCGCTTGCATATCATATAGTTATAAAGGGACATAACTGAAGAACGGTAAAAGTGATGCTACCCAAATTTGAACTTGATCTGAGTTTTGTGGTAATAAGCATTGTGTGTAAGTCTCATAACATTTGGTTGAGGCTAACTTAAGTAGAGAACAGAAACTAAAAATTCAGCAATTTTTCTATTTGTAAACACGCATAACTCTAGAACGGTTGTGTATAAGTTTTATAACATTTGGTTGAGACAAACTAAAGTTAGAGAACGAAAACGAAAAATTTCATCAATTTTTATGTTTATAAAAGGACGTAACTCAAGAATGGTAAAAGTGACGCCACCAAATTTCCTACTTAATCTGTATTATGTAGTAATAAGCATTGTGTATAAGTTTCATAACATTTGGTTGAGGCAAACTAAAGTTAGAGAACGGAAACAAAAAAAATGAACATTATCTTAGTTTTGAGGTAATGAATATTGTGTATAGGTTTCATAATGTTTGGTTGGGGCAAACTTAAGTTACAGAATGGAAACTAAAAATTTTGCAATCTTTTGAATTATAAAGGGGCATAACTCAATAATGGTTAAAGTGACACTACCCAAATTCAACTTGATCTGTGTTTTATCAGTGGAAGGCAAAATTAAACATTGCATTGTATAAAGCATTGATTGTAGTTGATTCAACTATAATCATGGACAAAGGAAGATAACTCCAATTTTAAAAATTACTTGAATAATGACATTGATATTTTTAGAAATTACATTTAGTTAAGACAAACTCAAGTTAGAGAACAGAAACAAAAAATTCAGCAATTTTTTCATTTGTAAAGGGGCATAACCCTAGAACTGTAATCAAAGTGCTTGTAAGCACTGAATGGTAAAGATTGCTTTAATTTATCAGTAGGAAGTAAAATTAAATATTGCATTGTATAAAGCATTGATTGTAGTTGATTCAACTACCATTATGCACAAAGAAAGATAACTCAAATTTTCAAAGAAGACTTTAAAATATTTTTAGAAATGAAGGGTTAAAATTGCTTTAATTTATCAGTGGAAGGCAAAATTAAACATTGCATTGTATAAAGCATTGATTGTAGTTGATTCAACTGTAATCATGGACAAAGGAAGATAACTCCTATTTTAAAAATGACTTGATCTTTAGGGAAAAAAAAGGGCATAACTCTAGAACAGTAAAAGAGACGGCACCAAAATTCAAACTTGATCTGTATATTGTGGTAATAAGCATTGTGTATAAGTTTCATAACATTTGGTTGAGGCAAACTTAAGTTAGAGAACGGAAACAAATTTAGCAATTTTTCCATTTGTAAAGGAGCATAACTCTAGAACGGTAAACGCCACCAAAATTCAAACTTGATCTGTATTTAGTGGTAATAAGCATTGTGTATAAGTTTTATAACATTTGGTTGAGGCAAACTAAAGTTAGAGAACGGAAACCAACTTCGCTACGGCGGGGGCATAAATATAAAGTCAATATCTTCAAGCATGACGAAAAAAAGTTTGGAAAACTGATTATTTGAGTGAATTTTCCAAGTCCAAAGACCATAACTCTGCACAAATTCATCAGATAGGAACAAAATTCAAACTTGATCTGAAACTTGTCATGACAAAACTATATACCAAATATCAAATCAATATCTTCAAGCACAAAAAAAAAAGTGTGGAAAACTGATTTGCCGGACTGACAGACGGACCGAGTGCAAACCTAAAGTCCCCTTCGACTTCGTCAGTAGGGGACTAATTATCAACACTGTTCTTGTACTAAGGAAAGTAGTATGTTAGTTGGTGATATTTGAACAATAAAATCGTTTTATATGCAGTTCTGTAACTGGAAGAAAAACTTAATGTAACCCAAATGTAAGATTTATATAAGAATTTAGTAAAGAGTATGTCATGTAATATATTATTATCTTGTCTGTTTTAAACATACTTCTTGTGAAGGTAATGGAAACAAAAACTCTCTGTCAAATCTTCCAGGCCTTCTCAAAGCTGGATCAATTGAATCTATTCTGTTTGTTGCCCCAATTACTACAATTTCTCCTCTGCTATCTAAGCCATCCATTAGAGCTAACAATGTTGAAACAATAGAACTATGAATCTGATCTTGTCTGCTGGACCTAACAGGTGCTAAACCATCTATCTCGTCAAAGAAAATAATTGATGGCCTCATCTGGTAAGCCTACATCAACAAAATAAGGTGGTTAATTCTTTATGACATAAAATATACACGGAGAACAAATATTACAGTGATATTGTTGTCTTTTTTCAAAAGTACCTCTACCCTTTTTTTAGGGGAAAAATGCATCATTTTTTTGGAAATTGGGAAGTTTTGAATAAGAATTAATTGTACTAAAACTTGAATTAGAAGACAAGACTGAACTTAATATAGTTAATAAGACAAGTCAACAGTTCATTATTTTAATTTTCAAAGGTCATTTTTCTGTCCTTTAATCCCTTGAACATATTTACAAGTTCATTCAAGTTGTTGTCAGTTAAATGCTGTCTTTTTTGCACAGTTTTTTCATGCAATATTTTGAATTGTTAGACATTTTCAACGGAAAGGACTTTTTTGGGGAGGGGAAAGAAAGGCAAAAAATGACGGTACTTAATACATTGAAAACCATGCGTGTTACAAACACCGTGATGATTCTAATCAGAAACCCGGATCTCAAATGCGCTTTCATAATATCAAAATAATAACATGAATACGAAATTATCGTACACTACTACTGATGCCATCACCGTTTGGGAAAAATGTACAACTTATTAAGAGGAATTTATGCCAATTTTTTAGTAATTGGGAATTTTCTCTAGGGGAAAAAGCCAAATTTCGGAGGTAATTTGAGGCAAACAATATCACTGTATTAATATAAGAAACTAAGAACATTGTACTTGAAGCAACACTAGTCCTCTTCCTTCCAGCAAAATCATTAGGATTAAATGATTTTTTCCTTCCAGCAAAATCATTAGGATTAAATGATAAATAAATGGAGAATGTGTCTATGGGCCACAGATGCATGAGTCAAATTCCACATACAAATGCAGGATTCACATAGTTAAGACTGTTTTGTGATTATAAACATAAGTTTCATAACATTTGGTTGAGGCAAACTAAAGTTAGAGAAGGGAAACGACATTTATAAAGGGGCATAACTCAAGAACGGTAAAAGTGATGGCACCCAATTTCGAACTTGATCTGTTTTTTGTGGTAATAGGCATTGTGTGTAAGTTTTATAACATTAGGTTGAGGCAAACTAAAGTTTGCTAACCAAATTTCTGGACTGATGGACAAGGGTAACACTTAATGCCCCCTCCACATCTATTCTGGATGTCATCTAAAAATGTTTACAATTTCATTCATTTTCCATTACACAGGCTTTGAAATGATAAATACTTTCGACAAACAGAAATAACTTGCCTGATCAAATAATAATCTAAGCTGCCTTTCTGATTCACCAACCCATTTACTAAGGCAATCAGCTCCTTTCCTCATGAAAAATCCAACTCGTCTATTTCCTGTACTGCATTCATTTGCCAATGCCCTAGCAACTAATGTTTTTCCAGTTCCTGCAAATAGAAAGAGGTACTGAATCAAGCAAATTGAACTGTAAGCTATTGTACACATGATACCCCCATTTGTAAACAGGAAGTTGATGAGTAATGGAAGTGAAAACACATCACAGGGAACAGCATGTTTTTGTTTTGTTTTGAGAAAAATGTGACAAAAATTTCATGGGATGGACAGATGGATTGACAGCAACATGGACAGCAACATGGACCGAAGGACAAACAGATGAACCCCAACCCACCCCTTGTATTATTCTTAATCACCCTCAGTCTAAACTAGAGGCTCTAAAGAGCCTGTGTCGCTCACCTTGGTCTATGTGCATATTAAACAAAGGACACAGATGGATTCATGACAAAATTGTGTTTTGGTGATGGTGATGTGTTTTGGTGATGGTGATGTGTTTGTAGATCTTACTTTACTGAACATTCTTGCTCCTTACTATTATCTCTATCTATAATGAACTTGGCCCGGTAGTTACAGTGGAAAATACTTTGTAAAAATTTACAAAATTTATGAAAATTGTAAAAAATTGACTATAAAGGGCAATAACTCCTTAAGGGGTCAATTGACAATTTTGGTCATGTAACCTTATTTGTAGATCTAACTTTGCTGTACATTATTGCTGTTTACAGTTTATCTCTATCTATAATAATATTCAAGATAATAACCAAAAGCTGCAAAATTTTCTTAAAATTACCAATTCAGGGGCAGCAACCCAACAATGTGTTGCCTGATTGGTCTGAAAATTTCAGGGCAGATAGATCTTGACCTAATGAACAATTTTACCCCCATGTCAGATTTGCTCTAAATGCTTTGGTTTCAGAGATATGAGCCAAAAACTGCATTTTACCCTACACTACAGCTCGGGTGGATTTTGCTTTGTCCACCGGCCCACCATGGGAGTGGGCACCGGGTGGGCAAAATTTGTACCTTGTCCACTCTGCCCACCTGTAGGAGTGGGCATTCAATTTCTTTTGTTTCATCTAAAGACTTGCAAGTACAATCACTTGAAAAAAGCAGATAAGCATTTGTAATCAATATTTTTACAAAAAAGAGATTATAGCTAGAGTGGGCACGGGTGGACTGCCCACGGTGGGCTGGTGGAAAAAGCAAAATCCACACGGGCTGTTGTGTATGTACTATTTTTTAGCCATGTCGGCCATCTTGGTTTCGCGGGAGGGGTCATCGGACACATTTTTTAAACAAGATACCCTAATGATGATTGTGGACAAGTTTGGTTAAATTTGTCTTAGTAGTTTCAGAGGAGAAGATTTTTGTAAAAGATTACAAAAATTTACGAAAAATGGTTAAAAATTGACTATAAAGGGCAATAACTCCTTAAGGGGTCAACTGACCATTTTGGTCAAGTTGACTTATTTGTAGATCTTACTTTGCTGAACATTATTGCTGTTTACAGTTTATCTCTATCTATAATAATATTCAAGATAATAACCAAAAACGGCAAAATTTCCTTAAAATTACCAATTCAGGGGCAGCAACCGAACAATGGTTTGCCTGATTGGTCTGAAAATTTCAGGGCAGATAGATCTTGACCTAATGAACAATTTTAAACTCATCAGATTTGCTCTTAATGCTTTGGTTTCAGAGATATGAGCCAAAAACTGCATTTTACCCTATGTACTATTTTTTAGCCATGTCGGCCATCTTGGTTCGCGGGCGGGGTCATCGGACACATTTTTTAAACAAGATACCCTAATGATGATTGTGGACAAGTTTGGTTAAATTTGTCTTAGTAGTTTCAGAGGAGAAGATTTTTGTAAAAGATTACAAAAATTTACGAAAAATGGTTAAAAATTGACTATAAAGGGCAATAACTCCTTAAGGGGTCAACTGACCATTTTGGTCAAGTTGATTTATTTGTAGATCTTACTTTGCTGAACATTATTGCTGTTTACAGTTTATCTCTATCTATAATAATATTCAAGATAATAACCAAAAGCTGCAAAATGTTCTTAAAATTACCAATTCAGGGGCAGCAACCCAACAATGTGTTGCCTGATTGGTCTGAAAATTTTCAGTGCAGATAGATCTTGACCTGATAAACAATTTTACCCCATGTCAGATTTGCTCTAAATGCTTTGGTTTCAATGATATAAGCCAAAATCTACATTTTACCCCTATGTTCTATTTTTAGCCATGGCGGCCATCTTGGTTGGTTGGCGGGGTCATTGGACACATTTTTTAAACTAGATACCCCAATGATGATTGTGGCCAAGTTTGGTCAAATTTGGCCCAGTAGTTTCAGAGGAGAAGATTTTTGTAAAAGTTTACGGACGACGGACGCAAAGTGATGAGAAAAGCTCACTTGACCTTTCAGGTCAGGTGAGCTAAAAACGGCAAAATTTCCTTAAAATTACCAATTCAGGGGCAGCAACCCAACAACGGGTTGCCTGATTGGTAAGAAAATTTCAGGGCAGATAGATCTTGACCTAATGAACAATTTTATACTCATCAGATTTGCTCTAAATGCTTTGGTTTCAGAGATATGAGCCAAAAACTGCATTTTACCCTATGTACTATTTTTTAGCCATGTCGGCCATCTTGGTTCGCGGGCGGGGTCATCAGACACATTTTTTAAACAAGATACCCTAATAATGATTGTGGACAAGTTTGGTTAAATTTGTCTTAGTAGTTTCAGAGAAGATTTTTGTAAAAGATTACAAAAATTTACGAAAAATGGTTAAAAATTGACTATAAAGGGCAATAACTCCTTAAGGGGTCAACTGACAATTTTGGTCAAGTTGACTTATTTGTAGATCTTACTTTGCTGAACATTATTGCTGTTTACAGTTTATCTCTATCTATAATAATATTCAAGATAATAACCAATAAAATGCTCCGCTGGGGCGCAGCTTGATACGACCGCAGAGGTCGAACCCTGAACAGTTGGGGCAAGTATGGACACAACATTCAAGCTTGATACAGCACTGAATTTGGATTGTAATTAAATATTTGACACAGCATAGGTTTCTGACACAGAATGAAAGTGGTCTAAGAACTTAAAAATTTTCAATTTACCTATTCATACATGTGATGGACTGTGAAACTCAGATCAGGAGATTGGGAAATTTTGGTCAGGAGATTAGGACTCAGATCAGGAGGTTTTTAATCGACATTAATTTTGTTGTAAATGTAACCGTGTGCTGTAAAAATGGTCTTTTAAAGTGTGTTTTCTTCAACTTTCCAACCAATTTATTATGTTTATAGTACCCTTGTACTTATAAAGTTTCTCCATCTTTATATTCTACATGTTCAATCTAACATTGTTTTTTTCCAGTATGTTCTTTAAATTTTTTACTTCATATTCTATAAAACAATCATTGCAACCAGAACATTTGTTTAGCTGTCTGCAAATAGTTTTTATTTTTTTTTTTTTTCTCTTGCAAATAGTTTTTATTTGCAAACTCAGAAATTCATTCTAACTGTAAAGTTAGGGTCATAGTGATAATATATAAATTTCAATTTAAGCTTTAAAAGGAAGTATAGAATCCTCAAATAATTTTCAAATTATTTATTTTTTTATTTGTCCTAAGACATTTAAAATCATTTAATAACCATCCTTTTATGATTATTTGTTCAATTTATATTTTATTTATATTCTTTTAAAAATTTTCATTATTAAAAGGAAAGTAACTTAAAACAGGATAAATCAAGGGAAGTAACCCAATAAATACACAGTTTTTGTTACACAACGGCAGTTAGCCTGAGGTAAAAATCGTTGCTTACCAGTATGTTTGACACCCAAGCTGACAAGTGAAGCCATATAATTATGCATGTTAATTGATTTACAGGTAAAATATAACTTCAGGTAATGTCAGTTACACCAGATGCCTGAGATGTTATGTTGGGCAGAAATTTTTCATTCATGAAAAATTTCATACACGGGATTTTTTCAACGGGAGTGGGGGAGGAGACCCCTGAAAACGGGATTATTGTACTCCCGTCGGGAGGTTCACATGTATGCCTATTCAAACCATATCATTATTATTTGCTTTTATATATAAATCAGAAATAACCAATTTAAAATGGAAAATGTTAAAGAAAAAAAATGAAAAAAAAAATCCCCCCCCCCCCCCCAATTTTTTGAACCCCCTTATGATTCATCACCCCCAAACTCAATCCCAGCTTTCCCTTTGTGGTATGGTACCTTGCAGTACAATTTCAGAGAGATTCATACACTTGAACACAAGTTATTGTCTGGAAACTAGAAAAATGCTTGTTTTTTGGCCCCTTTTTGGCCCCAAATTCCTAAACGTTTAAGGCAATTACCCCCAAACTCAATTCCAGCTTTCCCTTTGTGATATGGAACCTTGCAGTACAATTTCATAAAGATCCATACACTTACACACAAGTTATTGTCCTGAAACTAGAAAAATGCATGTTTTTTTTGCCCTTTTATGGCCCCTAATTACTAAAATTTTGAGGGAAAACCCCCAAAATCAATCCCAGCCTTCCCTTTGTGATATGGAACCTTGTAGTACAATTTCATAAAGATCCATACACTTACAAACAAGTTATTGTCATGAAACTAGAAAAATGCTTGTTTTTTGCCCCTTTTTGGCCCCTAATTCCTAATATTTGGAGGAAATTACCCCAAAAATCAATCCCAGTATTCCCTTTGTGATATGGAACCTTGTAGTACAATTTCATAAAGATCCATACACTTATAAACAAGTTATTGTCATGAAACTAGAAAAATGCTTGTTTTTTGCCCCTTTTTGGCCCCTAATTCCTAAAATTTGGAGACAATTACCCCCAAAATCAATCCCAGCATTCCCTTTGTAATATGGAACCTTGTGGTACAATGTCAGAGAGATCCATACACTTACACACAAGTTATGTCTGGAAGTTACAAAAATGTTTATTTTTGGCCCCTTTTGGCCCCTAATTCCTTAACTGTTAGTACCATAACCCCCAAAATCAATCCCCACCTTCCTTTTGTGGTATTGAACCTTATGGTAAAATTTCAATGAGATCCATTCACTTAAACTAAAGTTAGAGTGCGAAAACTAATGTGTATTCGGACGACGACGCCGGATGACGACGACGACGACGACGACGACGACGCCAACGTCATACCAATATACGACCACAAAAATTTTTTTGCGGTCGTATAAAAACGGCAAAATTTCCTTAAAATTACCAATTCAGGGGCAGCAACCCAACAATGATTTGCCTGATTGGTCTGAAAATTTCAGGGCAGATAGATCTTGACCTAATGAACAATTTTAAACTCATCAGATTTGCTCTAAATGCTTTGGTTTCAGAGATATGAGCCAAAAACTGCATTTTACCCTATGTACTATTTTTTAGCCATGTCGGCCATCTTGGTTCGCGGGCGGGGTCATCAGACACATTTTTTAAACAAGATACCCTAATAATGATTGTGGACAAGTTTGGTTAAATTTGTCTTAGTAGTTTCAGAGAAGATTTTTGTAAAAGATTACAAAAATTTACGAAAAATGGTTAAAAATTGACTATAAAGGGCAATAACTCCTTAAGGGGTCAACTGACAATTTTGGTCAAGATGACTTATTTGTAGATCTTACTTTGCTGAACATTATTGCTTTTTACAGTTTATCTCTATCTATAATAATATTCAAGATAATAACCAAAAGCTGCAAAATTTTCTTAAAATTACCAATTCAGGGGCAGCAACCCAACAATGTGTTGCCTGATTGGTCTGAAAATTTCAGGGCAGATAGATCTTGACCTGATAAACAATTTTACCCCATGTCAGATTTGCTCTAAATGCTTTGGTTTCAGAGATATAAGCCAAAATCTACATTTTACCCCTATGTTCTATTTTTAGCCATGGCGGCCATCTTGGTTGGTTGGCGGGGTCATCGGACACATTTTTTAAACTAGATACCCCAATGATGATTGTGGCCAAGTTTGGTCAAATTTGGCCCAGTAGTTTCAGAGGAGAAGATTTTTTTTAAAGTTTACGGACGACGGACGCAGGATGACGGACGATGGACGCAAAGTGATGAGAAAAGCTCACTTGACCTTTCAGGTCAGGTGAGCTAAAAAGTAGCATTTCTTAATTTTGACATCCTTTGCAATTACAAAACAAATCCAAATGTTAAAATCCATTACAATTTTCAATTATCAGAAACTAAAAATGCAATTCATTTCTTGTATAAATCCAGGTCCTGTTATCCTTTTTAACATTTTGTACAGAGTTGTCAGTACCGTAGAAAGGCTTGTATAGTCCACGGTTTTATTCTCCAAAATTGGACCTTCCAGACAGGGTGCGGACTATAGAGTACAATAAGCAAGAAATAAGAGAAAAATTTCAATTTCGCGGTCGAGGTGGTTTGTTTACGTTCCGCCATCTTTGTTATTTCTATTGTAGAGGGCGCTCTTATCATTTTTCAAACTAATAATTTTAACTCATCCATATTAATAAGTTATTTCTATTCAATATCAAATTAATACTGATAAATATAAAAACTAAACCTTTCATTACAAATTTCTCGTTTCTTTTCAATGCATTGGTTGAAATAAACTGGTATCTGCTCGATTGAAACGATACAAACATAGTGAAAAAGACAACCGTAAACCAGCTTAGAATTTGTAAACTACAAAACGAAATCGGTTATTGTTCGTTCCGTTTTGGTGTTTCATACTGACTAATATGGTTTGTATTAGCTTAAGACCCTTCAAACATTAATGTGATAGATATATTAAAGACTGTTTTACAAAAGGATGGAACTGTTTTACTTTCAAAGTCGTATTATAGTGATATCTGTTATGTACGGATTTCGACTCTCACCGGTTAATTTCTTCTTTTACACGTGCTTTTTAAACTTCCTGTTTAAACATACACAAGTTTCTAAATTGTTTTTTAAGTGAATTAAACTTATTTTAACAATCATGAAGCGTTCTGGAATCATTAACAAGCAGTTTCAGCTTCTGCTTGATGATGGAAAACAGGTTTTTCCAAGAAAATACCGCAAACGACCGCACAGGATTTGAAATTACCGGAGTTTCATTAGACCTTTTCTAACAGTTACAAAAAGTTTTTTTACCTAAAATTTCGTGGGGAGAAGGGGGTGCGGACTATGTACCACTGCGAACTATACAAGCCTTTCTACGGTATACATTATTGGTTGTGGGTTTCAAAATTGCCAATTTTAATATTGGGTTCAGATGGATCTATTTACATAACATCTACTTGATATTTTCTACAATTTTTTTTTTGCAAAATAGTGTTCCTTTGTTATTTCAACTTGTGTAGATCAATAGGGAAGATGAATGGCTGGATGACTCAGAAATTACTACAGTTCCTCTCTACCTCTGAATACAGCTTAAACTTTCAAATGGTCTTCTGTGTAATATATATATATAATTCATGCTTTCTTTAATAATTAATATCAATCATTCAATATGATTGATTGATTGTTGGTTGCTTATCGTCCAGTGGCAAATATTTCATGCATATTCAGGACGAGAACAAACTAACAACAAATACAATAGGCAGGTTCTGTAACAGGGGCGTCCGGGATTAAGGTCGGAGAAATTTAGACTGCCACGGGAAACGAGGGCATATTGGATAGGGACAGAAATTCAGCCTTGCAACAGGTCACCTACGGACCCCTCAAAGAGTTGTTGCAAGGGTTCTTAACGTGCAAAGAGCGTAGCACTCTCTTTACACGAGGCATCAGATTTAACGTCCCCATTCTGACCGGACGTGGCTGAAAATTTGTACATCCCGCACAGCCAAACGGACGCCCCACTTTAGCAAGGGTTTTACTGCCGGTCGGAAGAAGACCAATGGTGACCATACTTCTATTCCCCAGTCACCCTTGGGGGTATCATTCAATATGAAATCTCTCTTCTATTATTTAACCTGCTACATCAAGTACATGATAATCATTTTTTAATGACATTATTCAAAGCAAGTTATTACTTTTTTACTATTTTAGTTACCTGGAGGGCCATAAAACAATACTCCTCTTGGTGGTGCCAGCTTAAATCTTTCAAAAACTTCTGGATAAAGGAGAGGAAAAACAATCATTTCTTTCAATGCTCTCACATGCTTCCCTAATCCACCAACGCTGTTAAAATTAACCTGTTAATATCGAGAATACAAAATGTATGTTAATACATGTTCAAAATAAAACAAGAATCTTAATTCTTTTAGAATAAACTGAGTACTGAAATGACTTAAAATGCACTCAAAGAAATCCAGTGCATTGTTGTAATAACAATTTTTTTTTATTCATAAATACACTACCGTCTGTAAACAAAAGAATCATTGTTACTTTTATAAGATGAAGCTGTATCTGAAGGAATGGAAAGTACATCAACCTTTAATCTCTTTACAGGGTTACATGATACAGTAGCAGTGTCAGATAATAAGGCATTCAAATTTAAAGCATTGTTTTGATGACAATGCTATCAATTGATACTGACATCTCATATCTAGCTGTGTTAACCTGAAAGCAGATCGAAGGAAAAGCAGAAATCATATGAAATTACTGCAGGATATTAAACTTGAGGCAAATGAAGCTTCTGTCATCAATAAGTTCCAATATATGACAAGTGTTATAATATTGCGAAATGTGGCAGAAAAGCCTGCATAATGATATTGCAATAAGAATATACTGCAACAATCTTATCATCTACTATTTGAGTATGGTTCTGTCTGCAAAACTGTATTGCATTAAGTGAGACACTGATATAGGGAAACTACTACATTTGTCCATTTCAATGCTGTAGCTTTCTATTGTTAATCTAAATAAAATACACTTCATATAACATTATAATATCCACAAATGAAACTCAAAATGATTCTGAAAAATTTGTAAGAGAAGAACCTTTCCGCATCAATGAGCATAAATATGCACACAAAAAATTGACCATAAAACATAAATTCCTCAGGTAACTTCATAACAAAATACATACTAAAAATTTGTTATGAATGGCCTCAATGGCATCAATCGATATTGTTTAAAAAGTTCATGTGTATAATTAACTAGAGGCTCTAAAGAGCCTGTGTTGCTCACCTTGGTCTATGTGCATATTAAACAAAGGACACAGATGGATTCATGACAAAATTGTGTTTTGGTGATGGTGATGTGTTTGTAGATCTTACTTTACTGAACATTCTTGCTCCTTACTATTATCTCTATCTATAATGAACTTGGCCCGGTAGTTACAGTGGAAAATACTTTGTAAAAATTTACAAAAATTTACAAAATAATGAAAATTTATGAAAATTGTAAAAAATTTACTATAAAGGGCAATAACTCCTTAAGGGGTCAATTGACAATTTTGGTCATGTTGCCTTATTTGTAGATCTAACTTTGCTGTACATTATTGCTGTTTACAGTTTATCTCTATCTATAATAATATTCAAGATAATAACCAAAAGCTGCAAAATTTTCTTAAAATTACCAATTCAGGGGCAGCAACCCAACAACGTGTTGCCTGATTGGTCTGAAAATTTCAGGGCAGATAGATCTTGACCTAATGAACAATCAGATTTGCTCTAAATGCTTTAGATTCAGAGATATGAGCCAAAAACTGCATTTTACCCTATGTACTATTTTTTAGCCATGTCGGCCATCTTGGTTCGCGGGCGGGGTCATCTGACACATTTTTTAAACTAGATACCCTAATGATGATTGTGGCCAAGTTTGGTTAAATTTGGCCTAGTAGTTTCAGAGGAGAAGATTTTTGTAAAAGTTAACGGACGACGACGACGGACGACGGACACCAAGTGATGAGAAAAGCTCACTTGGCCCTTTGGGCCAGGTGAGCTAAAAATGATTGATCAAGTTATCTGATCACAGATATACTGTCTAGATGGTTCTATAATTCATAACATTAAATTTACATATTTGACAAAATGTCACATGACTCAACAATTTAATCAATTATGATAGGCAACAATATATAATATTTTCTTTCAATTTTCTGTTTCATTTTTGATTTTTAAATATTACTTAAAAATTCCTAGCAATTTAATTGAAAATTAACAAAATTAAAGACATTCCTTCCTTCCCCCTCCCTAACTTTTGTGAAGGGAGAATATAAAAAAAAAGTCTATGCATGTTGCCAAGTAAATATAGAGAACGTTGACAATATACACATATACTCACGGTTCTGTCAACATTCATGGGATCAACATCAGCCAAACTGGAGCCTATCTTTACTCTATCTTTGAGAATGTTGGAGTTTTTCAAATTCTTAGGACTAATATTCATTGGTAAACATCTATTTCTAGCTCTTGCCATACTTTTCGCTTTTCTTCTTTTAAACCTTTCCTCATCATCTGATTCACTACAGGATGATGATGATGTAGTATCACTACCATGGAATTGTGCTTTTCTTCTGAAAGTTTGTGATAAAACTTCATGAGCATTTATTAAACTAAATATCAGTAAATATAAAATATAAACTATAGACATAGAGGTATGTCTTTCCTGTATGTAATGTTAATAGCATAATGAAAATATTGAAATTAAAATGACAACACTTTTACATGTAACCTATGCACAACTTCCAAAGTCAATGAACCATGACTTAGGTCAAGACCAAAGAATCTCTGTGGAATTGAGATATGCCAAGGCTCATACAACTGCATACCAAATATCATTGATTATAATATGTGTCTCCCCCTAAACTGATGTATCAACTTTATTAATAACTATTTCTAGGCATCTCAATAAATACTAAATACTATATATAGCCGATAGCCCAGCAATACTGGTGGACCCCATATTTTATTAATTTAAATATAATTGATAAACACAATATACATAAAGCATAAGTATCAATGCACAATAAATTCACTTTCATTAAAGAGTTCAATAGAATAATTAGTAAATTGTGTTCAAAAAATTTTGCTCTGTCATCAACGATCCCGCCGGCCAGGAAAAACCAACAAAAACAAGTCACCTCGGTCAAACTCCATTTAAACTGCAGTCAAAAGACTACATTTTAAATAAAGTGGAAAATGTGGGAAACCTGTGTCCAAACCCAAATAGTCGGAAGACCGTCTTGAGAGTTATACTTGGACTGTATATAAAGTAAATCTACTATCTACAGTCGAACCTCGTTGTGTCGAAGTCAAAGGGACCGGACCAAAGTGTTCGACACATCCGAGGTTCGACTCATCCGAGGTCGAGTGTGTCGTCATAAATTTGGAATGCATGAAATACGATATGATTTGTGTAAACTAGATAAAATGAACAGTGTGCCTTTTTTTCGATATGACACTTTATGATTGTGTATTCAATCTCCATTGTTGGTCCTTCATAATAATTAAACACACAAGTACAGATACAAATCATGCACAAATAAAATCAATAGTCTACACAAATATTTACAAAGGTCAGTCACTATAAATTATGAAATCACTCGCAGAACGAATAAAGTTATGAACGATCTCTGATGAGCCAGAGGTCGTCTGCTTTACATTAAATTATCATGAATTTATCATAATTGTCCTAATTCTTTTATTTATTGTAATTAATGAGTTTTAAATCTAACAATTCATTTAATCTCGGCTTGGGTCATTTAAATTCGTTTTGTTTTTATCTGATGTGAAAAATGTTCAACACACTAACATTCCGCTTGAACGATCAACCAAAGGTGTTAATTACCGGTCACCATAAACATGTCATTTTAACTGTTATACAAACAAGTATGTTTACTCAGCTTTAATCTCTTTGGAAAATGATTAGGTTACACAAGAGATACATCCGATTTGAATTTTTATCATTAGGTCTGCATCTTTTGAAAATTCTTACTTTCGAACTTCGAGTCATCGGGGTCAATTTACATGAATTTTACATCGACGGGACTATAAAATTTACTCGACTTAACCGAGTATTCGAATCAATCGAGTTCGACTCATCAGAGGTAATTATGCATTGATCAAACAGGAATTTTACCGGGAACGAGAAATTACGACACAACCGAGTTCGACACAAAGAGGTTCGACTGTATATGTAATAAGTAATAACTTAAGTTACTCTTTAGTAAAATATCTTATTCCTACTAAATACAAATTAGAATAACAATACAATTGAAAATGAACTTTATTTCACTGTTGTCTAGTCTGATGCTTGGCTACAAGTGACCAACAAGGGAAAATATTCCCACTAAATATCAATATCATGTGATATGTATATATACGTGTACATACGAAGTACCCATATCAATAGTATTCACACGTACCGTTATTACAGTAATTTCCCACTATACTATCAAACCGTTGGAAATTATAATTAATCACAAACATTAACATACAAGAGCGCACACACTGAAATGTCTTGCCTGATTTACTGATTTTGACTGAATAAGTTGCAATTCTTTAAGTGCAGGTATCACATAAACTTTATCAACGATAACATAAAAACTAGAGGCTCCAAGGAGCCTGTGTCGCTCACCTGATATTTTTGTTTACAATTGATGCATGAAATAATGCAACTGTTATACTTTTGCTTTAGTTTCAGAGATATAAGCCAAAAACTGCATTTTACCCCTATGTTCTATTTTTAGCCATGGCGGCCATCTTGGTTGGCAGATGGGGTCATCGGACACATTTTTCAAACTAGATACCCTAATGATGATTGTGGATAAGTTTGGTTAAATTTGTCTCATCAGTTTCAGAGGAGAAGATTTTTGTAAAAGATTACAAAAATTTACGAAAAATTGTTAAAAATTGACTTTAACAATTTCAACGCTACACAAAAAAATAGAATAAAATGCTTCGCTGGGCGCAGCTTGATACGACCGCAGAGGTCGAACCCTGAACAGTTGGGGCAAGTATGGACACAACATTCAAGCTTGATACAGCTCTGAATTTGGATTGTTATTAAATATTTGACACAGCATAGGTTTCTGACACAGAAAGAATGTGGTCTAAGAACTTCAATTTTTTTAATTTACCTATTATGGTCCAATGTCCAAAATCAAAATACATGGTTAGATTCAGCATATCAAAGAACCCCATATATTCAATTTTTGTTGAAATCAAACAAAGTTTAATTTTGGACCCCAACTTGGACAAACTTGAAAACTGGGCCCATAATCAAAAATCTAAACACATGTTTAGATTCAGCATATCAAAGAACCCCAAGAATTCAATTTTTGTTAAAATCAAACTAAGTTTAATTTTGGACCCTTTGGACCTTAATGTAGACCAATTTAAAAATCAGGACCCAAAATTAAAAATCTAAATACACGGTTAGATTTGGAATATCAAAGAACCCCAATAATTCAATTTTTGATGAAATCAAACAAAGTTTAATTTTGGACCCTTTTGACCTCAATATGAACCAATTTGATAGCGGGGACCACACATAAAAAATCTAAATACATGGTTAGATTCAGCATATCAAAGAACCCCATATATTCAATTTTTGTTGAAATCAAACTAAGTTTAATTTTGGACCCCTATTTGGACAAACTTGAAAACTGGGCCAAAAATCAAAAATCTAAATACATGTTTAGATTCAGCATATCAAAGAACCCCATATATTCAATTTTTGTTAAAATCAAACAAAGTTTAATTTTGGACCCTTTGGACCTTAATGTAGACCAATTTGGAAACTGGACCCAAAATTAAAAATCTAAATACACGGTTAGATTCGACATAACAAATAAATAAATGTGGTCAAAGATTTTACAAATCTAATGCGCCATACTGTGCAATTAAAGATTACTTCTTGAAATTTTTCAATATTTGAAATTTGAAAAAAAAAATAATATTTGAAGAATAATTCTTTTTAATTTCTGAAGTCTGAAATGAGAAAAAATTGACCCCCCACAATTCTTTTTACCCCCCCCCCCCCCCCCCCCTCCCTTTTTTTTTCCCACAAAAAATTCAATTCGTTCCCTCAAAATATGGTCATAATCTCAACTCAAATTTCCAATGGAGTTTGCAACCATAATTACCCATTTAAATTTACCATAGTGCTAACTTAATCTATTTTATAATAGAATTTAAAATATAGTGTCAAATCTTTCATATGGATTTTTTTGTAAAAAAAAAAGATGCAACATTTGCAGATATTTTTACTGGTCTTCCTTTATAAATATGCATTTCTTTAAACATAATTTAAAAGCAGTGTAAGGGAATTAACCAAAACGTTGTATTTGGATTACCTCCCTTACACTGTTTTAAATTATCTTAATTGTTCATTAACCATTACTTTATACATAATTTAAAAGCAGTGTAAGGGAGATAATTTCAATGATGTATTTGATTTATCTCCCTTACACTGCTTTAAATTATGTTTTGTACTAAAGTATTTGTCCATTAACCAGAACAACCTTGTTTTTCCCCCTTTTTTGCCCCTAATTCCTAAACGGTTTGAGCCATAACCCCCCAAAGCAAATCCTAACCATCCCTTTGTGGTATGGAAACTTGTAGTATAATTTCAGAGAGATCCATACACCGTTCCACAGTTATTGTCTGGAAACTAGAAAATGCTTATTTTTGGCCCCATTTTGGTCCCTAATTCCTTAACTGTTGGTACCATAACCCCCAAAATCAATCCCCACCTTCCTTTTGTGGTATTGAACCTTATGGTCAAATTTCAAAGAGATCCATTCACTTAAACTAAAGTTAGAGTGCGAAAACCAATGTGTCTTCGGACGACGACGACGACGACGACGCCAACTTCATACCAATATACGACCGCAAAAATATAATAAAATGCTTCGCTGGGGCGCAGCTTGATACGACCGTAAAGGTCGAACCCTGAACAGTTGGGGCAAGTATGGACACAACATTCAAGCTTGATACAGCTCTGAATTTGGATTGTTATTAAATATTTGACACAGCATAGGTTTCTGACACAGAAAGAATGTGGTCTAAGAACTTCAATTTTTTTAATTTACCTATTATGGTCCAATGTCCAAAATCAAAATACATGGTTAGATTCAGCATATCAAAGAACCCCATATATTCAATTTTTGTTAAAATCAAACAAAGTTTAATTTTGGACCCCAACTTGGACAAACTTGAAAACTTGGCCCATATTCAAAAATCTAAACACATGTTTAGATTCAGCATATCAAAGAACCCCAAGAATTCAATTTTTGCTAAAATCAAACTATGTTTAATTTTGGACCCTTTGGACCTTAATGTAGACCAATTTAAAAAACCAGACTTAAAATTAAAAATCTAAATACACGGTTAGATTTGGAATATCAAAGAACCCCAATAATTCAATTTTTGATGAAATCAAACAAAGTTTAATTTTGGACCCTTTTGACCTCAATATGAACCAATTTGATAGCGGGGCCCACAAATAAAAAATCTAAATTCATGGTTAGATTCAGCATATCAAAGAACCCCATATATTCAATTTTTGTTGAAATCAAAAAAAGTTTAATTTTGGACCCCAACTTGGACCAACTTGAAAACTGGGCCCATAATCAAAAATCTAAACACATGTTTAGATTCAGCATATCAAAGAACCCCAAGAATTCAATTTTTGTTAAAATCAAACTAAGTTTAATTTTGGATCCTTTGGACCTCAATGAAGACCAATTTAAAAAAAACGGGACCCAAATTAAAAATCTAAAAACACGGTTAGATTTGGCATATCAAAGAACCCCAATAATTCAATTTTTGATGAAATCAAACAAAGTTTAATTTTGGACCCCAATTTGGACCAACTTGAAAACTGGGCCCATAATCAAAAATCTAAATACATGTTTAGATTCAGCATATCAAAGAACCCCATATTTCAATTTTTGTTGAAATCAAACAAAGTTTAAATACTGGACCCTATCTTGGACCAACTTGAAAACTGGGCCCATAATCAAAAATCTAAACACATGTTTAGATTCAGCATATCAAAGAACCCCAAGAATTCAATTTTTGTTAAAATCAAACTAAGTTTAATTTTGGACCCTTTGGACCTTAATGTAGACCAATTTAAAAAACAGGACCCAAAATTAAAAATCTAAATACACGGTTAGATTTGGAATATCAAAGAACCCTAATAATTCAATTTTAGATGAAATCAAACAAAGTTTAATTTTGGACCCTTTTGACCTCAATATGAACCAATTTGATAACGGGGTCCACAAATAAAAAATCTAAATACATGGTTAGATTCAGCATATCAAAGAACCTCATATATTCAATTTTTGTTGAAATCAAACAAAGTTTAATTTTGGACCCCAATTTGGACCAACTTGAAAACTGGGCCAAAAATCAAAAATCTAAATACATGTTGAGATTCAGCATATCAAAGAACCTCATATATTCAATTTTTGCTAAAATCAAACAAAGTTTAATTTTGGACCCTTTGGACCTTAATGTAGACCAATTTGAAAACTGGACCCAAAATTAAAAATCTAAATACACTGTTAGATTCGGCATAACAAATAAATAAATGTGATCAAAGATTTTACAAATCTAATGCGCCATACTGTGCAATTAAAGATTACTTCTTGAAATTTTTCAATATTTGAAATTTGAAAAAAAAATAATATTTGAAGAATAATTCTTTTTAATTTCTGAAATCTGAAATGAGAAAAATTGACCCCCCACAATTTCTTTTTATCCCCCCCCCCCTTTTTTTCCCCCAAAAAATTCTTTCCCTCAAGATATGGTCAAAATCTCAATTCAAATTTCCAATGGAGTTGGCAACCATAATTACCCATTTAAATTTACCATAGTGCTAACTTAATCTATTTTATAATAGAATTAAAAATATAGTGTCAAATCTTTCATATGGATTTTTTTGTAAAAAAAAAGATGCAACATTTGCAGATATTTTTACTGGTCTTCCTTTATAAATATGCATTTCTTTAAACATAATTTAAAAGCAGTGTAAGGGAAGTAACCAAAACGTTGTATTTGGATTACCTCCCTTACACTGTTTTAAATTATCTTTATTGTTCATTAACCATTACTTTATACATAATTTAAAAGCAGTGTAAGGGAGATAATTTCAATGATGTATTTGATTTATCTCCCTTTCACTGCTTTAAATTATGTTTTGTACTAAAGTATTTGTCCATTAACCAGGACAACCTTGTTTTTCCCCCTTTTTTGCCCCTAATTCCTAAACGGTTTGAGCCATAACCCCCCAAAGCAAATCCTAACCATCCCTTTGTGGTATGGAAACTTGTAGTATAATTTCAGAGAGATCCATACACCGTTCCACAGTTATTGTCTGGAAACTAGAAAATGCTTATTTTTGGCCCCTTTTTGGCCCCTAATTCCTTAACTGTTGGTACCATAACCCCCAAAATCAATCCCAACCTTCCTTTTGTGGTATTTAACCTTATGGTAAAATTTCAAAAAGATCCATTCACTTAAACTAAAGTTAGAGTGCGAAAACCAATTTGTATTCGGACGACGACGACGACGACGCCAACGTCATACCAATATACGACCACAAAATTTTTTTGCGGTCGTATAAAAATGGCTGCTGCTGCTGAATTTTTTTTGGGTTCATTCATTAGAACAGTATATTCCTTTTCAGACTGCTGTATCTTTTTTATCATTAGAAATACAGACACAGTTAGTACATGAAAAATGCTCAGGAGAGCATGAACTGTAATGTTATGCAATTATTTTAGTAAAATTTTCATCAGGCTACCTGCATTTTCAGGTAATTAACAGGTAAAAGGTGTAAATTATTGTATTTGTGTTGAATTTTGAATAAAAACAACTTATAATCATTTATTTTGTTGTTCTATCTGCCATATAATAAAGAAGACACCAGTTGCTTGATTCCGTAGCATATTGCACCATACACAACGTATAACGTAAACGTGGTGCAAATAAGAAGCTCTGTCCTCAAAATTTTCAGTCAATTTCCATTTTCCCCCTTTTTCTACGTCTCGTAAAGATCGATCAAATCATATTTCCCACACGAATTGAATGTAATAAACACATTGAGATAACGGTGAACCTTTTAACTATTCCTCGTCAGTTTCTCTATAGAAATACTGAAATAATTGCATATTAACAGCGTCTTTTTCAATTTCCACCATTTGCATTTGTCAAAATATTTGTTTTTATTTTCCTTCTATTTTCCTTTAAATTCCTGTGATTTCAAGCGCAAACGGGACCTTGCATATCCTCGATTCATACAAGGAAAAATTAGAGAGGAGCTGAATGAAAACCGAATGGTTTATGAGTCTGGATGAATAATCTATCGTCATCGCAGCATATGCAGCGAACAGCAGTGGCGTACGTCATTGCGGCATATACCGTGTATAGTGTTGAAAGGGTTAAAAGGCAACAACTCCTTAAAGGGTCAATTGACAATTTTTGTCATGTTGACTTATTTGTAGAGCTTACTTTGCTGAACATTATTGCTGTTTACAGTTTATCTCTATCTATAATAATATTCAAGATAATAACCAAAAAACAGCTGCCCCACCAGCACATGATACGCCCATCATCTTGTGTGTGAGGTTTTATGCAATAATCATAAATCGTTTCTGAGATACGGCGCGACATGTAAACCCCCCCCCTTTTTTTACAAAAAACTCAATAACTCTAAAATAGAAATTTTGAATCATCACCAAAAAGTATACAGATCTTTAGATTAATATAACTAAGAAGTGTGTAAAGTTTTAAGCAATAATCATAAATCGTTTTTTGAGATACGGCGCGACATGTAAAAAACACCCCCTGTTTTAGTTACAAAGTCCCGTAACTCAAAAAGTTTTAATCTTATTTTCACCAAAAAGTATACAGATCGGTTGACAATCATAAGAAACAACTATGTTAAGTTTCATGAAATTTGGAAAAGTCGTTCTCAAGTTACAGTGCGACATGTGGACGCCTGACAGACTGACAGACAAACAGACGGACGCAAGACATTTGTATAAC
The DNA here is from genome assembly GCF_021869535.1 of Mytilus californianus. Classification (NCBI taxonomy): domain Eukaryota; kingdom Metazoa; phylum Mollusca; class Bivalvia; order Mytilida; family Mytilidae; genus Mytilus; species Mytilus californianus. Next base: position 7,112,305 of record NW_026262581.1, read on the forward strand.
AAAATACGTCCCGTCTAAATTTTGACAGGCGTGTAAAAACTGCAAAATTTCCTTAAAATTACCAATTCAGGTGCAGCAACCCAATAACGGGTTGTCTGATTCGTCTGACAATTTCAGGGCAGATAGATCTTAACCTGCTTAACATTTTTACCCATTGTCAGAATTGCTCCAAATGCTTTAGTTTCAGAGATATAAGCCAATAAAATGCTTCGCTGGGCGCAGCTTGATACGACCGCAGAGGTCGAACCCTGAACAGTTGGGGCAAGTATGGACACAACATTCAAGCTTGATACAGCTCTGAATTTGGATTGTGATTAAATATTTGACACAGCATAGGTTTCTGACACAGAAAGAATGTGGTCTAAGAACTTCAATTTTTTTAATTTACCTATTATGGTCCAATGTCCAAAATCAAAATACATGGTTAGATTCAGCATATCAAAGAACCCCATATATTCAATTTTTGTTGAAATCAAACAAAGTTTAATATTGGACCCCAACTTGGACAAACTTGAAAACTGGTCCCATAATCAAAAATCTAAACACATGTTTAGATTCAGCATATCAAAGTACCCCAAGAATTCAATTTTTGTTAAAATCAAACTAAGTTTAATTTTGGACCCTTTGGACCTTAATGTAGACCAATTTAAATAAAATGCTTCGCTGGGCGCAGCTTGATACGACCGCAGAGGTCGAACCCTGAACAGTTGGGGCAAGTATGGACACACCATTCAAGCTTGATACAGCTCTGAATTTGGATTGTGATTAAATATTTGACACAGCATAGGTTTCTGACACAGAAAGAATGTGGTCTAAGAACTTCAATTTTTTTAATTTACCTATTATGGTCCAATGTCCAAAATCAAAATACATGGTTAGATTCAGCATATCAAAGAACCCCATATATTCAATTTTTGTTGAAATCAAACAAAGTTTAATTTTGGACCCCAACTTGGACAAACTTGAAAACTGGTCCCATAATCAAAAATCTAAACACATGTTTAGATTCAGCATATCAAAGTACCCCAAGAATTCAATTTTTGTTAAAATCAAACTAAGTTTAATTTTGGACCCTTTGGACCTTAATGTAGACCAATTTCAAAAACGGGACCCAAAATTAAAAATCTAAAAACACGGTTAGATTTGGCATATCAAAGAACCCCAATAATTCAATTTTTGATGAAATCAAACAAAGTTTAATTTTGGACCCTTTTGACCACAATATGAACCAATTTGATAGCGGGCCTACAAAATAAAAAATCTAAATACATGGTAAGATTCAGCATATCAAAGAACCCCATATGTTCAATTTTTGTTGAAATCAAACAAAGTTTAATTTTGGACCCCAATTTGGACCAACTTGAAAACAGGGCCAAAAATCTAAAATCTAAATACATGTTTAGATTCAGCATATCAAAGAACCCCATATATTCAATTTTTGTTGAAATCAAACAAAGTTTAATTTTGGACCCCAACTTGGAACAACTTGAAAACTGGTCCCATAATCAAAAATCTAAACACATGTTTAGATTCAGCATATCAAAGAACCCCAAAAATTCAATTTTTGTTAAAATCAAACTAAGTTTAATTTTGGACCCTTTGGACCTTAATGTAGACCAATTTAAAAAACGGGACCCAAAATTAAAAATCTATTTACACGGTTAGATTTGGCATATCAAAGAACCCCAAGAATTAAATTTTTGATGAAATCAAACAAAGTTTAATTTTGAACCCTTTTGACCTCAATATGAACCAATTTGATAGCGGGCCCACAAATAAAAAATCTAAATACATGGTAAGATTCAGCATATCAAAGAACCCCATATGTTCAATTTTTGTTGAAATCAAACAAAGTTTAATTTTGGACCCCAATTTGGACCAACTTGAAAACTGGGCCAAAAATCTAAAATCTAAATACATGTTTAGATTCAGCATATCAAAGAACCCCATATATTCAATTTTTGTTGAAATCAAACAAAGTTTAATTTTGGACCCCAACTTGGACCAACTTGAAAACTGGGCCCATAATCAAAATTCTAAACACATGTTTAGATTCAGCATATCAAAGAACCCCAAGAATTCAATTTTTGTTAAAATCAAACTAAGTTTAATTTTGGACCCTTTGGACCTTAATGTAGACCAATTTAAAAACAGGACCCAAAATTAAAAATCTAAATACACGGTTAGATTTGGCATATCAAAGAACCCCAATAATTCAATTTTTGATGAAATCAAACAAAGTTTAATTTTGGACCCTTTTGACCTCAATATGAACCAATTTGATAGCGGGTCCACAAATAAAAAATCTAAATACATGGTTAGATTCAGCATATCAAAGAACCCCAAGAATTCAATTTTTGATGAAATCAAACAAAGTTTAATTTTGGACCCTTTTGACGTCAATGTGGACAAAGTTGATAACGGGGCCCAAAAATCAAAAATCTAAATACATGGTTAGATTCAGCATATCAAAGAACCCCATATATTCAATTTTTGTTGAAATCAAACAAAGTTTAATTTTGGACCCCAATTTGGACCAACTTGAAAACTGGGCCAAAAATCTAAAATCTAAATACATGTTTAGATTCAGCATATCAAAGAACCCCATATATTCAATTTTTGATGAAATCAAACAAAGTTTAATTTTGGACCCTTTTGACCTCAATGTGGACAAAGTTGATAACGGGGCCCAAAAATCAAAAATCTAAATACATGGTTAGATTCAGCATATCAAAGAACCCCATATATTCAATTTTTGTTGAAATCAAACAAAGTTTAATTTTGGACCCCGATTTGGACCAACTTGAAAACTGGGCCCATAATCAAAAATCTAAATACATGTTAAGATTCAGCATATCAAAGAACCCTAAAAATTCAATTTTTGTTAAAATCAAACTAAGTTTAATTTTGGACCCTTTTGACCTTAATGTAGACCAATTTGAAAACGGAACCAAAAATTAAGAATCTAAATACACTGTTAGATTCGGCATATCAAAGAACCCCAATATTTCAATTTTTGATGAAATCAAACAAAGTTAAATTTTGGACCCTTTGGACCTCAATGTGGACCAATTCAAAAACGGGGCCCAAAATCCAAAAACTTAATACACGGTTAGATTCAGCATATTAAAGAACCCCAAGAATTCAAGAATAAAACCCCATTGAAATTGATCAAGAAATAAGCAATTTATACGAAGTATCTTCTTTTGCACAATACTGTGCAATTGAATATTTCTTGCTATTGTGCAATACTGTACAATTGACAATTTCTTGCTATTGAGCAATATTGTGCTATTGGATATTTCTTGCTATTGCGCAATACTGTGCAATTGAAGATTTCTTGCTATTGCGCAATACTGTGCAATTGAAGATTTCTTGCAATTGTGCAATACTGTGCAATTGAAAATTTCTTGCTATTGCACAATACTTATTATATAATAATTTACACATCCTGTTTGGTGTGTATCTCCTACCATATCATTATTATTTGCTTTTAAATATTAATCAGAAATAACCAACTTAAAATGGAAAATTTTAAAAGAAAAAAAAAAGGAAAAAAAGAAAAAAAAAGAAAGAAAAAAAAATCCCCCCCCCCAAATTTTTTGAACCCCCTTATGATTCATCACCCCCAAACTCAATCCCAGCCTTCCCTTTGTGGTATGGTACCTTGCAGTACAATTTCAGAGAGATCCATACACTTGAACACAAGTTATTGTCTGGAAACTAGAAAAATGCTTATTTTTGGCCCCTTTTTGGCCCCCAATTCCTAAACGTTTCAGGCAATTACCCCCAAACTCAATTCCAGCTTTCCCTTTGTGATATGGAACCTTGTAGTACAATTTCAGAAATATCCAAACACTTACACACAAGTTATTGTCATGAAACTAGAAAAATGCTTGTTTTTTGCCCCTTTTTTGGCCCCTAATTCCTAAAATTTTGAGGCAATTACCCCCAAAATCAATTACAGCCTTCCCTTTGTGATATGGAACCTTGTGGTACAATGTCAGAGAGATCCATACACTTACACACAAGTTATTGTCTGGAAGTTACAAAAATGCTTATTTTTGGCCCCTTTTTGGCCCCTAATTCCTTAACTGTTGGTACCATAACCCCCAAAATCAATCCCAACCTTCCTTTCGTGGTATTGAACCTTATGGTAAAATTTCAAGGAGATCCATTCACTTAAACTAAAGTTAGAGTGCGAAAACCAATGTGTCTTCGGACGACGCCGGACGACGCCAGACGACGACGACGACGACGACGACGACGACGACGACGACGACGACGACGACGACGACGCCAACGTCATACCAATATACGACCAAAAAATTTTCAATTTTTGCGGTCGTATAAAAACGGGACCCAAAATTAAAAGTCTAAAAACACGGTTAGATTTGGCATATCAAAGAACCCCAATAATTCAATTTTTGATGAAATCAAACAAAGTTTAATTTTGGACCCTTTTGACCTCAATATGAACCAATTTGATAGCGGGCCCACAAAATAAAAAATCTAAATACATGGTAAGATTCAGCATATCAAAGAACCCCATATATTCAATTTTTGTTGAAATCAAACAAAGTTTAATTTTGGACCCCAATTTGGACCAACTTGAAAACTGGGCCAAAAATCTAAAATCTAAATACATGTTTAGATTCAGCATATCAAAGAACCCCATATATTCAATTTTTGTTGAAATCAAACAAAGTTTAATTTTGGACCCCAACTTGGACCAACTTGAAAACTGGTTCCTTAATCAAAAATCTAAACACATGTTTAGATTCAGCATATCAAAGAACCCCAAAAATTCAATTTTTGTTAAAATCAAACTAAGTTTAATTTTGGACCCTTTGGACCTTAATGTAGACCAATTTAAAAAACGGGACCCAAAATTAAAAATCTAAATACACGGTTAGATTTGGCATATCAAAGAACCCCAATAATTAAATTTTTGATGAAATCAAACAAAGTTTAATTTTGGACCCATTTGACCTCAATATGAACCAATTTGATAGCGGGCCCACAAATAAAAAATCTAAATACATGGTAAGATTCAGCATATCAAAGAACCCCATATATTCAATTTTTGTTGAAATCAAACAAAGTTTAATTTTGGACCCCAATTTGGACCAACTTGAAAACTGGGCCAAAAATCTAAAATCTAAATACATGTTTAGATTCAGCATATCAAAGAACCCCATATATTCAATTTTTGTTGAAATCAAACAAAGTTTAATTTTGGACCTCAACTTGGACCAACTTGAAAACTGGGCCCATAATCAAAAATCTAAACACATGTTTAGATTCAGCATATCAAAGAACCCCAAGAATTCAATTTTTGTTAAAATCAAACTAAGTTTAATTTTGGACCCTTTGGACCTTAATGTAGACCAATTTAAAAACAGGACCCAAAATTAAAAATCTAAATACACGGTTAGATTTGGCATATCAAAGAACCCCAATAATTCAATTTTTGATGAAATCAAACAAAGTTTAATTTTGGACCCTTTAGACCTCAATATGAACCAATTTGATAGCGGGTCCACAAATAAAAAATCTAAATACATGGTTAGATTCAGCATATCAAAGAACCCCAAGAATTCAATTTTTGATGAAATCAAACAAAGTTTAATTTTGGACCCTTTTGACCTCAATGTGGACAAAGTTGATAACGGGGCCCAAAAATCAAAAATCTAAATACATGGTTAGATTCAGCATATCAAAGAACCCCATATATTCAATTTTTGTTGAAATCAAACAAAGTTTAATTTTGGACCCCGATTTGGACCAACTTGAAAACTGGGCCCATAATCAAAAATCTAAATACATGTTTAGATTCAGCATATCAAAGAACCATAAAAATTCAATTTTTGTTAAAATCAAACTAAGTTTAATTTTGGACCCTTTTGACCTTAATGTAGACCAATTTGAAAACGGAACCAAAAATTAAGAATCTAAATACACGGTTAGATTCGGCATATCAAAGAACCCCAATAATTCAATTTTTGAAGAAATCAAACAAAGTTAAATTTTGGACCCTTTTGACCTCAATATGGACCAATTTAAAAACGGGGCCCAAAATCCAAAAACTTAATACTTGGTTAGATTCGGCATATTAAAGAACCCCAAGAATTCAAGAATAAAACCCCATTGAAATTGATCAAGAAATAAGCAATTTATACGAAGTATCTTCTTTTGCACAATACTGTGCAATTGAATATTTCTTGCTATTGTGCAATACTGTACAATTGACAATTTCTTGCTATTGCGCAATATTGTGCTATTGGATATTTCTTGCTATTGCGCAATACTGTGCAATTGAAGATTTCTTGCTATTGCGCAATACTGTGCAATTGAAGATTTCTTGCAATTGTGCAATACTGTGCAATTGAAAATTTCTTGCTATTGCACAATACTTATTATATAATAATTTACACATCCTGTTTGGTGTGTATCTCCTACCATATCATTATTATTTGCTTTTAAATATTAATCAGAAATAACCAACTTAAAATGGAAAATTTTAAAAGAAAAAAAAAAGGAAAAAAAGAAAAAAAAAAAAAAAAAAAAAAATCCCCCCCCCCAAATTTTTTGAACCCCCTTATGATTCATCACCCCCAAACTCAATCCCAGCCTTCCCTTTGTGGTATGGTACCTTGCAGTACAATTTCAGAGAGATCCATACACTTGAACACAAGTTATTGTCTGGAAACTAGAAAAATGCTTATTTTTGGCCCCTTTTTGGCCCCCTATTCCTAAACGTTTCGGGCAATTACCCACAAACTCAATTCCAGCTTTCCCTTTGTGATATGGAACCTTGTAGTACAATTTCAGAAATATCCAAACACTTACACACAAGTTATTGTCATGAAACTAGAAAAATGCTTGTTTTTTGCCCCTTTTTTGGCCCCTAATTCCTAAAATTTTGAGGCAATTACCCCCAAAATCAATTACAGCCTTCCCTTTGTGATATGGAACCTTGTGGTACAATGTCAGAGAGATCCATACACTTACACACAAGTTATTGTCTGGAAGTTACAAAAATGCTTATTTTTGGCCCCTTTTTGGCCCCTAATTCCTTAACTGTTGGTACCATAACCCCCAAAATCAATCCCAACCTTCCTTTTATGGTATTGAACCTTATGGTAAAATTTCATGGAGATCCATTCACTTAAACTAAAGTTAGAGTGCGAAAACCAATGTGTCTTCGGACGACGCCGGACGACGCCAGACGACGACGACAACGACGACGACGACGACGACGCCAACGTCATACCAATATACGACCAAAAAATTTTCAATTTTTGCGGTCGTATAAAAACTGCATTTTACCTCTATGTTCTATTTTAAGCCATGTCAGCCATCTTGAATGGCAGGCGGGCTTATCGGACACATTTTTTAAACTTTATACCCTAATGATGATTTTGGCCAAGTTTGGTTAAATTTGGCCCAGTAGTTTAAGAGGAGAAGATTTTTGTAAAAGATTACAAAAATTTACGAAAAATTGTTAAAAATTGAATTTAAAGGGCAACAACTCCTTAAGGGGTCAATTGACAATTTTGGTCATGTTGATTTATTTGTAGATCTTACTTTGCTGAACATTATTGTTGTTTACAGTTGATCTCTATCTATAATACTATTCAAGATAATAACCAAAAACTGCAAAATTTTCTTAAAATTACCAATTCAGGGGCAGCAACCCAACAATGGGTTGTCTGATTTGTCTGAAAATTTCAGGGCAGATAGATCTTGACCTGATGAACAATTTTACCAATGTCAGAATTGCTCTAAATGCTTTGGTTTCAGGGATATAAGCCAAATTCTACATTTTACCCCTATGTTCTATTTTTAGCCATGGCAGCCATCTTGGTTGGTGTGCCGGGTCATCGGACACATTTTTTAAACTAGATACCCCAATGATGATTGTGGCCAAGTTTGGTTAACTTTGGCTCAGTAGTTTCAGAGGAAGAGATTTTTGTAAAAGTTAACAACGGACGACGACGATGGACGACGGACACCAAGTGATGAGAAAAGCTCACTTGGCCCTATGGGCCAGGTGAGCTAATGAGTTCAAGGTCAGATGAACACTGTCAGATGAACATGTTCATCTTACAATCATTCCATATACCATATATGTTTTACCTTTTGGTTATTGTATCTGACAAATCAACCATATCACGAAAACTTAACACTGACCAATGACCTATGAACATAGGTCATTGTCAAATGAACACATCCAGACAATTATGTACACCTTTCAATAAAACTATGAACCAAATACAGTTGACCTAGTGGCAAGGTGCTTTCGACTTTGATCTGAATTGACTAGGAATGCAATTTTCCTGCAAAAGTTTGTTGGTCCTCACTGGCTTCCTCCACCAATATACAAACTGCATGCAACGAAAAGGCCAAGTGTGTTGAAAGTGGCATTTAACAGCAATAATCAATCAGTTGACCTATTTCTTATAGCATCTGAGATAGACCAAATCAGAAAAACTGAACATTAAAAAATCAATTTCAGTCAGATGAAATGTTCAAGATGAACATATGCATCTTACAATCATTCTGTATACTGTATACAGCTATATATGCAAAGTATTTAAGAACCATAGAAAGAGGTCTTTTAAGTGAATCCTGTCTGACAGAGCAGTGACATACCAAAGACAGTTAGTTGTCCAATAACTCATCATGCTCATAATTGAAAAAATTGTTTGATTGAGAAAAAAAAAGCAGTTTTATCAATGCATTCAATGAATCATGAAATTGAGGGCAACATATATAGATATGAATAAAGTTTTTAATTGAGAATCAAAGAAGAAAAAATAGATTATATTGGTTCATCTTATGTTATACATATTTGTGCTAATTAACACATTACAATACTCTGAAATTTATTATGTAATATGTTTTTTACAGTATAACAGAAAAAAGTATTAACCTTATTTCTAGTTTTCTGTGAGCAGGTGACTGGTATACATGAGATTTTTGTCTTCTTTTTGGAGGTAACGGGGGAGTTTCTCTAAACAACTTTTGTACTCTTTTCCTCCTTTCCACTGCAATTAAAAATACAACAATTAAACTTGATAAATAAGATGTTCTTATATAAATTTGCTGGTAAGGCGAAATACTTTCATTTAAACATTGTGAATGTTTAAAAGTGGTTTGTCTCATTGGCACTCATACCACATCTTCTTATATCTTTATACTATATGCTTTATCTGATATATCCTCTTAATTTTGACTTATTTCTTATATCATACATTTTATATAAATTCTTTTTTTGTAACATTTATTCCAGCATTCATACTTGTGTAATATGGGGTATACTTTAAGCTATTGTGCTTCATAATAGATGAATTGCACTTGTTGAGCACAAACCAGAATGTACAAAATATAAGAAATCACAGGGAATAACACATTTAAAACTTGTTGCATACTTACCAACTGGTACTTCAAAAAGTTGAGTTCGTGGTTTGTGTTCCCTGAGGTTATATGAGCGATTTTCTGGTTTTTTTTCTTCCTCTTCATCATTGTCATCATCATCGTCATCATCATCATCACTACTTGAGTCTATTTAAATAATATGATATAATCATCATTTCTTGAAGGTATATTGATGGCATATGATACTGGAGCAAAAGCAGATAAATAATGCATCCAAATTAAATGCATTGTTTTTGAAATCCAATCAGTTACATCAATTTGAAAGTATTTGAATAAGGAAAACAAACATGTTGTGTATTTAAGCACGTGAAATTTACTGCATGAAATTTGAGGCAAACGAAGACTGTTTACTTTTCTATCATCAATAAATTTGTATATGACAGTAATTCGTATACCGTTTTGATATACGGCGGGAATAGCTGCAGGACAAGGTTGCTTTAATACACTGCATCATAATTTAGAACCTAAAAGGAAAATCTCCAGCATTTTAAAAACTATTTCTAGCTAAAAAAAAAAATAGCACATGAAACCCTTTTTTTTTTCTCTTGCAACAACTATGTTCAACTTGTTTAAATGAAATTGCAAGAAAAAAATCAAAGGTAGTTTTTTTTTTCAATATGCATTTATATTGACAAAATATATATATATTTTATATATAGGCTATTCATTCCCAATAATGGTATGATTACTTAAAATTAAACTCATTCATCCTTCATTTTATTGACTTTCTTAAAGGCCTATCATTCAGGAACACTGCAACAAAATGGGTAAAAATATCTCTTTCCAATTCAAAGTTGTGTTATTATTTTGGAAAGTATTCAAAATTGAAATTTTGTATTTTTACATGAAATGTTTAAATTGAAGGTACATTTTTCTTTGCATATTTCTATAGTGCATATTATATTTACTTTGTGTCAAAATTTCTCATTATTTTATAAACTTTTAAAATTGTAACTGGATATTGTTATCTTTCAGACATAGTTGATTTTTTTTTTTAATATTGATTCTACCACAACATTGAGTGAGATACAATATTTTTATCTTACATTCAAAGATTTAATGCAAATGTGTTATCAAATAGAATGGTATGGAATTTATTTCTATGACATGAATGATGATTTTAGAAGATATGTAGGCAAATTTGAAAACTATTTTGTTGAAATCTGACAAAAAAATAAATTCTTTCTGTTCTGTCTCAATAACAATATCATGGTACAGCTAGGACATTTGATCTCATAATTGAATTTTGACCAATGAAGTACTGTAAACAAGCAAACCTCATGTTAACTGTAAAAAATCGAGTGATCAGGGATGGGAACGTTTAAATTGTCTAAGAACTAGAAAAACAAATTTTCTTGATCTAGCAAATTACTAAAACCACGTTTTTGTTTTCAGTTCCTTCAGGATTTCTTACCATCATCATCATCATCGTCCTCATCATCTTTATTTTCTTCATCACTAGTGTCATCAGGAATTGGAATACCATACATATCTCTTTTAATTACTTTTCTTGGCCTTTTAACACGACTGTACATATCTTCACTTTTCTGGGGGAAAAAAGAAGGTAAATAAATTTCAGTCAATGGAACTTAATGTAGAAGATAATTCCCATTTTTAATGTTAAGAGTGACCTTTATAGCTGAATAATACCTTCTTATATGTACAAAAAGAAGTTTGCACCTGTTTTTAAATTTGTTAAAGTTGTTAATTATACTTAACACTAAATATTTACCTGAGAAGCAATAGCATTCAACTTCAAATAAAGGCAATATGATATTGGACATGTTCTATTTTAAGGAATTTACTGAGCTTGACCATTTCTATTGTAACCCAAATCTTAAACCTGATACCAGACAGACTAAAGGGGGGTCACAGACTGGAAAACATAATTTTCCTTCACTGAAATAAAAGTGTCAACATAAACAATAGCAAGCACAAGAAAAAATGTTTTGATACTCCTTATTCAACTCATCTTCGCTAGCCAAGGGTTACAATCCAGTCACCTTCTCTCCACCCTTGGCGGATTAAGATAGAATTTTGGATCCAAGAGGTAATGATAGTCATTGGTTGCAGTTGTAACTGGCTGCATCCAATCAAAAAGCACCTTTAAGATGATCACGTGTAAATGTAGAGAATGTAAATAAACAATTGCCATGTGCTGATTGTGCAACAAGTCTTTACCCCCAAAACATGACTATATTTAGCATTCTTTATCAACTAATTGGAGTTCCTGGATATGTTTCTCGCGCAAATGTTGGAATGTCAACTAATATTTTCAGTTTCTGCTTCACGAAATTTGTAAACACTAGACACAATCATTTTTACATCTCCACATTGAAGAGAGTTCAAGTGCTGCCATAGGTCAAGAATGATGTAGTCGGAATGGGTGTGACTTTTATCTACCAGTAGATGGCGCACCATTGTAATCACAAATGTTGACTTATTCTGCCAAGGGTGGAGAGGAGGGACTGGATCACAACTCTTGGCTAGTGAAGATGTATTCAAATCATGGAGTTGTCAACTGAAACCAAAGTTTTTTTACCTTGACCTTTGACCTAGGAAGTTGTACATACATTATGACTGGTTAATATACATGTCAAGTATAAACATTGAAATCAAAACCGTTCTCAAGATATGGAGCGGACACGATCTTACCATAGGATATGGGGTTGTCAACTGAAACAAAGTTTTTTACCTTGACCTTTGACCTAGGAAGTTGTATATACATTATGACACACCCTCTGGTGTTGGTTAATATACATGTCAAGTATAAACTTTGAAATCATAACGATTCTCAAGAATTAGAGCGGACACGATCTTTACCACAGGACATGGGGTTGTCAATTGAAACCCAAGTTTTTTACCTTGACCTTAGACCTAGGAAGTTGTACATACATTATGACTGGTTAATATACATGTCAAATATAAACTTTGAAATCATAACAGTTCTCAAGATACAGAGCGGACACGATATTTACCATAGGACATAGGGTTGTCAACTGAAACCAAAGTTTTTGACCTTGACCTTTGACCTAGGAAGTTGTACAAACATTATGATACACCCTCTGGTGTTGGTTAATATACATGTCAAGTATAAAGTATGAAATTATAACGGTTCTCTAGATAAAGAGCGGACACAATTTGTTACGGACGGACGGACAGACAGACTGATCACTATAGGGCGATAGTTATATTTCCCCAAAAATCAATAGTACACTTTACAATTTTCTGTCAACTATCTGAAACATTTTCACAGACAAAACTTTTGTCAATTGAAGGTAAATGGACAATTAATGTAAATGATAAAAGATCAAGGCACGTTAGTACACAATGCTGGTATACAAGAGTTTGAATTTGAGCCCTAACCAGGAAATCTTTCTATTTCATGTTATAGCAGTAAACAATATAATGTGAATCCATTTTTTCTTTTGATATTCTGGAAAGAGTTATATTCTCATATTATATTTCATCACTAAGTTTTATTATACCCTCTATTCACATATAACTGATGATTTTTCTCTTTATAATCAATACCAAATGTGTCATTTTTTCACAACCTGTTACCGTATAGTGGGTTATTTTCGCGGGTGTAAAATTTCGCGATTTAGGGGCAACAAAGTATACGAAAAATTTTGACGGTTTTTATTTTGGCGGATTCTTTCATCCCAATTAAATATTTTGGCAGATACTGAAGTGGTTCCAGTTAAAAAGTTGTAAAAATTGACAAACAAGGGTCCATTTTTATGGTTAAATGATTGTTTTTCCTGCATGAATTTATTTATTGATTATTTTTATACAGTTATCAATAGAATACGGCGGGTACATAGTTATTTTTCACAGGTGTACAAACTTCTTGTAAATGTTATGGTTGATCAGTTACGAAATTTACCGGACCTTTGATGTACTAATTAGATTATAAAATTATCATGAGTGACTTGCAACTCTTATATAATTTGACACTAATTAATAAGGATAAAATACCTGACAGCGTACCTTACACTCTTATATTATTATTTATTTTATCATGTAACCAATAAACTAATTAACACCTGATAGCCAGTGAACAATGGCCTTTGGCATTTATGTTGTTTAAATTAACAAAAACCCTGATTGATCCGTCGAAAGCGAAAAAAATAGATAGTTTAAAACACTTTAACTTAGAAAGTATCGAACGTATGCATAAATTTTCGCAGAATTTATTTTCGAGATTTCTCCTGGCCCGCCAAAATAAGCGAAAATTAACACCCCTCGAAAATAACCCGCTATACGGTATTTGAAACAAGTTCTGTGACCAATCATTTTTATACGCCTGTCAAATTTTTGACGGGACGTATTATGGTATACAAATGTCCGGTGTCCGTCCGTCTGTCCGTCTGTCTGTCCGGCGTAAACATGTCGCACCGTAACTTGAGAATGACTTATTCATTTTATGAAACTTAACATAGTTGTTTCTTATGATGGTCAAACGATCTGTATACTTTTTGGTGAAAATAAGATTAAAACTTTTTGAGTTACAGACTTAGTAACTAAAACAGGTGTGTGTTTTTTTTTCACATGTCACGCCGTATCTCAAAAACAATTTATGATTATTGCTTAAAACTTTACACACTTCTTAGTTATATTAATCTTAAGATCTGTATACTTTTTGGTGATGATTCAAAATCTTATTTTAGAGATATTGAGTATTTTGTTAAAAAAGGGGGAGGGTTTTTTCATATGTCGCATTGTATCTCAAAAACAGTTTATGATTATTGCTTAAAACTTTACACACTTCTTAGTTATATTAACCTTAAGATCTGTATACTTTTTGGTGATGATTCAAAATTTTATTTTTGAGTTATTGAGTATTTTGTAAAAAAATAGGGGGAGGGGTTTTTCACATGTCGCGCTGTATCTCAAAAAGGATTTATGATTATTGCTTAAAATTTTACACACTTCTTAGTTATATTAATCTAAAGATTTGTATACTTTTTGGTTTTGATTCAAAATTTTATTTTAGAGATATTGAGTTTTTTGTAAAAAAAAAAGGGGGGTATTCGCATGTCACGCCGTATGTCAGAAACTATTTATGCTTATTGCATAAAAATTCACACACAAGACGACAGGCGTATCATGCGCTCATGGCGCAGTTGTTTATTATTATATTTTTGAACCTATCATAGAATTTACTACAACTTGGAAAAGTATGAAAAAAATTATATCATTCTTCGTTTATACTCCAATACCACCTTAAATGATTTATTATGGATTGTATCTCCCTGTTATTTTATGCTCTTTCTTCCTTAAAATTTTGTCCCTCCTTCTGATTTATACTGTTGAAGAAAGAACTAGCAGGTTCATCCACACTGTTGTCGGAAGCAGTGGAACAAAAGCCAAATGCCTGCAACTTTGTTAAATTTGACTGACGCAATATTTGAAAATTTTCACTTCCCTATAAATATGACAAGTACGATGTGTTATATATCAAGTTTTGAGAAGAAGAATCGTTCTTTCTGGGCTACAGTACAGTGAATTTAGGCATATGTAATTTGTCAGACAAAATAATGCAATTAAGCAAAGTATGCTAATATTTGAAATCTGACATAATGGCCCAAACAAGATCGGAAGTACAGGAAATTCCCCGAATAAATTGAAACGCTGTGATCTACATATACAGCATGTTTTGTGTTTTAATTCTTTCAATAGATTATAAACAAATTAAACTGTTATTATAAATTGTTTAACCTACATGACATGAGAAATTAAAATAGCACCAGTTGTTATTGATCTATAAATAAATTTGTTTTCCTTGGCCCTTATAAAATGAAACAACAAACAGTGATTACCATCTTCGTGATAATAAAAGTGTACTTCTGTGCCCTTGACATGCAGTTATTTCTATTGCAGTGTGTGTAACTGTGTCAATGACCTTGATGGTTTTTGTATAAATGCAAAGTTGTAAAGGGGCCATTCACAAGTTTTTGTTTGCCGCAATTGTTGTACATAAAAATAAATGGAGAATGTGTCCATGGGACATGGATGATTCCACCCTTGCATATAACATTATAAAGGGGCATAACTCTAGAACAGTAAAAGTGACACCACCCAAATTCGAACTTGATTGGGTTTTGTGGTAATAAGCATTGTGTATAAGTTTCATAACATTTGGTTAAGGCAAACTAAAGTTAGAGAACAGACACCAATTTCGGGACAGACATACAGGCGTACAAGGGTGAAAATTAATGCCCCCTCCGGTGATGGCGGGGGCATAAAATTAAGAATTAGAAGTAAATGCATTTTTTATTAATCACAAAAAATAAAAAAGTTCAACCTATAAAAGTCTAAAATCATAGTTTAATCTACTGTCATAATAAAAAAGAAAACAAATCACCCCAAGTTTAACAAGTGAAACTGTGAGCCACTGCTCACTGATGATACCCCCGCCCAAATATTTCGGTAAACAGGAAGTTGTTGAGTGATGAATCTGAAAACGCATCATACGCCTTAAACGGAGTAAGAGAAAATCTGATCAATTTGGAGTCAGCATAATGTGTCCAGAGTAGGGTCTTCTTGTGACCTTGTAAGCCAGCTTGTTAAATTTAAACAGCGTATTGGACTAGTACAAAGCAGGTAATCTTCATATCACATTAATATCTAGGCTTATATGTAAGTAATACTTGCTGCTGGATGTCAGGCAAACAATTGATTAATAAATAGACTGGAAATAGTATAACTACCTCACTCAAGTAATTTTGATATTTTTTTTTGGCAGACCCTCCCATTCAACCTAACAATATAAAAAGAAAAAGAAAAAATCTCAGTTTCCATCATTCTCACTCAATTTGAAAATAGATTTTTAAATAAACCCTCCCATTCAACCCAGCATGATTAACTGAAAATAAAACAAATCTCACCGCTTCCAAATGTTATCGGACACTATTAGCTCATCTACTTACTGATGTAGTTTTCCATAAATGTATTTTAAAACTGATGCATTCTGCAGGAAAACATATATTTCAAATATCTATCCTTTCCCTTTTTGACAATAGCTTTCATTGCCTTGCAGCTGCCTGTGTGCATATCATGAGTAGAAATTATTGTGTAGTTGTTTGCATATCATGAGTAAAAAAATCTTCTTTACTTCTACTGTGATTACGGTAACAAATTTAACTTTGATTAAAATAAAAAATAAATTGTCAGCATTTGCAATTTATTTGTGCTGCTATTAAAAACATCAGTTTATGTAGTTATCAATATTATATTGTTTTATATATTATAAATTTTTACTCTATCTAGTTTAGATTTTATTTTTTTACAATTTTCATAATTTTTTCTTGAGAACAGCTGAAAGTTTACTTACCTGTAGTACATTTACTTATGTTTCAATGTTTTTTTTATATTATACCTACCCACATGACACGGAAATTTAATGGATTAAGTTCTTTAAAAAAATGCACTTCAAAGTTACATTTCCTTTTGTTTTATTTGAGATTTTTATTGGAAAGCTTCATCTCATTTACTTGTGGAAGAATTAATGCATTACTGGAGTGATTTAAGTCATTAAGTAAAGATATCCCATCAATTATTGCTGCAGTTAAATTTATTTTCAATTGACTCATACACATGGGGAATATTATATAATTCGTCTGGAATAGTTGTTGTCCATTATCGAGCTCAAGTTATCTTTCTTCTTTCCAAAACTTAAACAAATGGAGGCCAAAATCTACGTGAATGACAGGCTAGATTTACAAGTATATTTGTCAGGAAAACAAAAACGGAAACAGTTTTTGAAGCTAAATGATTCAGTGGCTCATAGAAATTGCATTTTGAAACACTCGTTTGCTTAAAATATATTACCGAACGTAAGTAAATGCGTTAAACGGTGATGCAATGCCAAAAAATATCTTCTGAATCGACCAAACCTACATTATTGACACACGTTTTATGTAAACTGCTTGTTCCTCTATGAAAAGTTTATGGACGTTCAACCTTAGATATTTATCTACATTATATCAAAATTTGACAGCACAATTCGCTACGGTTCCTGAGAATTCAATGATCAAAACTATGAGGTCGTTTTTGCTGTAGCACATGTCAAATTAATTCCGGTCAGGCAAACGGCTCGTGCAATTAAAATTTCAGCCAGGGAATCCCGCGTAAAAATAAAATTCAGGAGTGAAAGTGGAATGGTTAATAACTCCTTAAGGGGTCAATTGACAATTTTGGTCAAAACTTATTTGTAGATCTTACTTTGCTGAATATTCTTGCTGTTTACAGTTTATCTTTATCTATAATAATATTAAAGATAATAACCAATAAAATGCTCCGCAGGGCGCAGCTTGATTTGACCGCAGAGGTCGAACCCTGAACAGTTGGGGCAAGTATGGACACAACATTCAAGCTTGATACAGCTTTGCATTTGGATTGTGATTAAATATTTGACACAGCATAGGTTTCTGACACAGAATGAATGTGGTCTAAGAACTTAAAAATTTTAAATTGGACATTCACCTATTATGGTCCAATATCCAAAATCTAAATACATTATCAAAGAACCCCAAGAATTCAATTTTTGATGAAATCAAACAAAGTTTAATTTTGGACCCTTTTGACCTCAATGTGGACAAAGTTGATAACTGGACCACAAAAACAAAAATCTAAATACATGGTAAGATTCACATATCAAAGAACCCCATATATTCAATTTTTGTTGAAATCAAACAAAGTTTAATTTTGGACCCTGATTTGGACCAACTTGAAAACGGAACCAAAAATTAAGAATCTAAATACACTGTTAGATTCGGCATATCAAAGAACCCCAATAATTCAATTTTTGATGAAATCAAACAAAGTTTAATTTTGGACCCTTTGGATCTCAATGTGGACCAATTTAAAAACGGGGCCCAAAATCCAAAAACTAAATACACGGTTAGATTCAGCATATTAAAGAACCCCAAGAATTCAAGAATAAAACCCCATTGAAATTGGTCAAGAAATAAGCAATTTATACGAAGTATCTTCTTTTGCACAATACTGTGCAATTAAATATTTCTTGCTATTGCGCAATACTGTACAATTGACAATTTCTTGCTATTGTGCAATATTGTGCTATTGGATATTTCTTGCTATTGCGCAATACTGTGCAATTGAAGATTTCTTGCTATTGCACAATACTGTGCAATTGAAGATTTCTTGCTATTGTGCAATACTGTGCAATTGAAAATTTCTTGCTATTGCACAATACTTATTATATAATAATTTACACATCCTGTTTGGTGTGTATCTCCTACCATATCATTATTATTTGCTTTTAAATATAAATCAGAAATAACCAACTTAAAATGGAAAATTTTAAAAGAAAAAAAAAAGGAAAAAAAAAAAAATCCCCTCCCCCAAATTTTTTGAACCCCCTTATGATTCATCATCCCCAAACTCAATCCCAGCCTTCCCTTTGTGGTATGGTACCTTGCAGTGCAATTTCAGAGAGATCCATACACTTGAACACAAGTTATTGTCTGGAAACTAGAAAAATGTGTTTTTTGGCCCCTTTTTGGCCCCAAATTCCTGAACATTTAGGGCAATTACCCCCAAACTCAAACCCAGCTTTCCCTTTGTGATATGGAACCTTGTAGTACAATTTCAGAAAGATCCATACACTTACACACAAGTTATTGTCATGAAACTAGAAAAATGCTTGTTTTTTGCCCCTTTTTGGCCCCTAATTCCTAAAATTTTGAGGCAATTACCCCCATCATCAATCCCAGCCTTTCCTTTGTGGTATGGTACCTTGCAGTACAATTTCAGAGAGATCCATACACTTGAACACAAGTTATTGTCTGGAAACTAGAAAAATGCTTATTTTTGGCCCATTTTTGGCCCCCAATTCCTCAACGTTTCGGCAATTACCCCCAAACTCAATTCCAGCTTTCTCTTTGTGATATGGAACCTTGTAGTACAATTTCAGAAAGATCCATACACTTACACACAAGTTATTGTCTGGAAACTAGAAAAATGCTTGTTTTTTGCCCCTTTTTTGGCCCCTAATTCCTAAAATTTTGAGGCAATTACCCCAAAATCAATCCCAGCATTTCTTTTGTGATATGGAACCTTGTGGTACAATATCAGAGAGATCCATACACTAACACAGAAGTTATGTCTGGAAGTTACAAAAATGCTTATTTTTGGCCCCTTTTTGGCGCCTAATTCCTTTACTGTTGGTACCATAACCAACAAAATCAATCCCAACCTTCCTTTTGTGGTATTGAACCTTGTGGTAAAATTTCATAGAGATCCATTCACTTAAACTAAATTAGAGTACGAAAACCAATGTGTCTTCGGACGACGACGACGCCATACCAATATACGACCACAAAAATTTTTTTGCGGTCGTATAAAAACTGCAAATTTCCTTAAAATCAGTGATCGGGAAGGACGTGCGCCTTGCGCCAATTGCACTTATCGACCAGAAATGGCGCATAGTGTGACAAATGTAAGCGCCCGCGTGGCGCATGATATTTTTCACTTCGTTTTGAAACGTTGAGATATCGTCAAATCGATTTCCGATCGTATTTCGTGCCGCCATGTGCGAGTACACAACTGTGTAGTGTTTACTCCAATGATAGGAGCACCTATATATTTTTGGGACGTCTCGGGTGTTTTCCTATGGTAATAATAGCAACATGCGGTATGACTGATAACCCAAAAAATGTAATTAACCATCATTCATGATATAATTTTTTTATAAACAACTTTAAATTTGTGAAAATTGGCTAGTACCTAATTGTAAACTTTTAAGTAAGCTTGCTATTATTTCGATTGAAAAATCCAAAAGCCTTTTTATGAATAGCATAGTATTTGTCTCCATAAAAGGGGCTTAACTGTCCTTGTCAATTGTTTTGGTCTTTGGCTCGTTTTGACATTTTGTAAACATGTCTTCAGCGAATTGTTGTTGTGTCTTATCAATTAACGTTGCTCTCTACTGTTATTCTTGTCATCGTGGTGAAGTAATAATAATACAAGTGCAGAGGAAATGCCAGAAACGTCCTCTAATACAGAACGTCTGGAATATGTATGGTATCGACGAAGACCCAAATTTAATGTAAAAAAAAA
This sequence comes from Mytilus californianus, assembly GCF_021869535.1. Classification (NCBI taxonomy): domain Eukaryota; kingdom Metazoa; phylum Mollusca; class Bivalvia; order Mytilida; family Mytilidae; genus Mytilus; species Mytilus californianus. Next base: position 7,132,837 of record NW_026262581.1, read on the forward strand.
ACATAAACATGAACAAGGGAACAGTACAAGTTTTAACATTGTAAATAAAGGTTATCGTAAATATTGCCCGGTTTGGAAGAAGTTATTGTATATTCATTGAAATTGAAATTACAAAATCACAGGAACAATATCCATGATATTAATTAGAATCATACTTGTAAGTACAGTGAAATATACACTTTTTTTATTTTTATTTTTTTTTATTGTAAACGAATGGCCCACTCATTTGACAGCATGGCCCATTAATTCTAAAAATGGCTCATTGAATTTATTTTTGGGGGGCCCTGGGCCCATAGAGAAAAAATCCTTCCAGATCACTGTTAAAATTACCAATTTACTGGCAGCAACCCAACAATGGGTTGTTAGATTCATGTGAAAATTTCAGGGCTGATAGAACTTGACCAAATTAACATTTTTACCCCAATGTCAAATTTGCTCTAAATGCTTTAGTTTTTGAGATACAAGCCAAAAACTGCATTTTACCCCTAGTGTTCTATTTTTAGCCATGGCGACCATCTTTTTTGAAGAAACAGAAAATTAAACACAGACTTTATTCTAGATACCCTAAGGGTCATTCAGCTTAATTTTGGTTTGAATTGGTTCTGTAGTTTCAGAGGAGAAGATGTTTGAAATAGTTTACACCGGACGGATGACGACGGACGCCAAGTGATGGCAAAAGCTCACATTTCTTTTGGAAAGGTGAGCTTATAATAAAAAGGAACATCACTTTTATTGCTATTCTTCATATTGACAGTTGCTAGACAGATGAAGTGATTAAATTCATCGATAAAGATCGCATAAAGCACTGAATTAATTAATCTGAAATTTTAATTAGAAACTGCTACTGTCTGAAGAATTAATACCATAATGTTAAATAGATTGTGATGAATTTCTACAACTTCTAGTCCTGAAACAATTATTTAACTGATGAATGGGAAACATGGAAAAGTACCTCAACATCAACAAGATCAACTTCATTTCTCTTTCTTTTCCTGCCTGGCTGCATGTCATCTCCATTCATATACAAGGCTTTTTCCAAAATTTTCTGGTCAAATGTCCCATAAACCAGTTTTCTTTGTCTGCTGCTTCTTCTAACATCTCCATCTGCTGCATTGTTATTTCTACTATATTTCCATGATCTTCTTCTAGCTCTACCATAACTTACAGCATCTATTTCATCTGGGAAAGCCCAATTATCATGATTATGAAAAAATATTTACAATATTCACTATAAATGTATATATTAATACATACAGGTTAATTTTCTTAGGTATGCAGACCTAGAACAGTCTTAAACTTTTGCAAAAAATTATCAAACAAAAAAAACCCATTCAATTATGAATATTAAAGCAGAGCAGCCTTATTTTGCCCAATACAATAATGAAAATTTAAACTCCATTTTTACAAGAAATGAAATTACATAAATTCCTGGTTTTGATATTTCAGTCTGATCAACACAATTTATATATATTAATTGTAATTGGCATTGAACTAGCTTTGATTAACAAGGGTTTTTACATTTATTTTTTTAACAACTTGCCCTTTGGGCAAGTGACCATGATGTATTACTTGTCTGAAATAGGAAACCACTTGTCCAAATGTTGTACTTGCTTAAGCAATTTCTCAATTGCCATTCATGTACATAAAATCATGTAAATGCAATTAAAAATGGAATGAAACTTTGCGTATTGTTGAAAGTGTTGTACCAAGGCAACTTGGACAACACCAGTTGAACTGAGTTCAGCAGGAACCTAAGAGAAAAGTAAAAGAAGTTTGACTTATTTGTCTGTCCTTTCTTATACTGTTTACCTAATTGTGTCTTCATATTTTTTTCATATAATAATATAATCAAATCATTTTGTAAAGTTATTGAATATTCTTTTCATACTTTTTTGGGGGTTCCATAATTTTCACCAAAAAACTACTCCAGAGTCAGCTGTAGTGCCATCTTAAATCACAGGGCATGGTAATGTTATTTTAGAACATAATGTACTCTCTATCGAATGAAAACACTAGGGAAAAAGACCATTTAATTCCTGGGCCCTTGCATTAATCTGGGATTGATAAAGTTAAAATGTATTTATTTATATTTTTTCCTTAAATTCACTTTTGTTCAAAGTTTTTAAAACAGATGATGTTGAAGTGATCTCAAATTGATATTATTGTGTCTTTGATACTTTCCCTACAATAGCTAGGTCTAATCTGATTGGTTCATTAAAGAATGCATCAACAACAGAATCGTACTCTGATTGGTCAATATTTTTAAAATGGCTATAGTTAGAAGGGAAAATACTTTAATGTCAGGCTGATTAGACTATAATACTTAAAGAGAATTGATTAAGACTAGATTCAGTATTTTTTTATTAAGACTAGATTCAGTATTTTTCACCATTTTTATCATTTTATTTTCACTTGCCCATCGGACAAGTACCCTGTAGCTTTTGCTTGCCCTGATGATGACTTTCACTTGTCCGGGCAATTGTACAGCCGTTAATGTCGAACCCCAAGCCCGTTCCTATTGATATTTACAGTTTGTTCTTATGTCATGCGGTTAAACCACTGTCCCAGGTTAGAGTGAAGGTTGAGTGATTGTGTCTGTCCTAAGTCAGGAGGCTGTAATTCAGTGGTTGTCAGGTTCAGGTTAGGGTGAAGGTTGAGTGATTGTGTCTGTCCCAAGTCAGGAGGCTGTAATTCAGTGGTTGTCAGGTTCAGGTTAGGGTGAAGGTTGAGTGATTGTGTCTGTCCCAAGTCAGGAGGCTGTAATTCAGTGGTTGTCAGGTTCAGGTTAGGGTGAAGGTTGAGTGATTGTGTCTGTCCTAAGTCAGAAGGCTGTAATTCAGTGGTTGTCATTGATTGCTGTCTATCATATAAATTTAGTTTTTGTTTATTGTTTTGTACACAAATTAGGCAGTTGGTTTTCTAGTTTGAGTTGTTCTACATTTTGTCATGTTAATGAATTCGATAGCCTACTATTTGGAATTGATTCTGCTCATTTTTGAAGGACCTACAGCATGTACAGTATCCTTCTATTGCCTATTATTGCTGACATTTATGTCATTTGGACTTTGTTGAATAGTTGTCTAATTGGCAATCATACATCTTCTTATTTTTTATGGTAACCTACCCGGTATGTTTTATCTGATAAATTTCTAAGATCTCAAAATTAGAAAACAGACAAAAGACTGTGAGAATGTATAAACTCCCCTTGTTTGAAAATAGAGAAAACTTCCCACCATTAATATCAATAATTATATTTTGGTAGAGAAATTGAAATGCAACAAAATATTTTAAGGCAGCACTGTTGACTTATTATGTCAGTAAACTGTTGACACAGTGATGTATCTCGCCTATATGTCATTTTGATAGTAAAATGCAAACATTGAAATTAAAATAGCAACACTTATATTTTTACAATATGTAAAATATGCAAAATATTCAAAAGTCAAAGAAACTTGACTGAAGGTACAGGGCCAATTAATTTTCATGAAAATAAGATGTGCCAATGGTAACACAATAATATAATAGGCAAAAACACAAAATTAACCCTTTGAGGCAACAACTCCTGAAAGGATTCACCTGATAATATTGGTCATAACGGATAGTTAGCTATTATGGTTTTCAAGAAACTAGACAATTTATGCATTTTACCCTTGTTCTTTTTTTAAGCCATAGCATTCATGTCAATTGATTGGAAGGGGAAATAACACAAACTTTATACTACATGTAGATACCCATGGATATTTCAGTTTAAGTTTGGTCAAAATATGTCCATTGCTTTTAGAGGAAAAGACTTTTTTCAAAGTTTACGATGACGATGTACAACAGACGACAAGTGATGATAATAGCTCACAGGTGTGACATGACTCATAGAGCTAAAAATCAGTATGATAACTGTTAATTTTAAGACACTTTCTCACATGAGATAATGTGAAATGCTATTTTAAATTTTATTTCTTTACCATCAGCACTTTCATCTTCCTCTTTGTACCTCCTGAAATAATAATGAATGTCATTATACAACTGGTAGTGATATGGTACAAGAAAATACACATATTTGTACAATCTTGTCAGTTCCACAAATAATATCACATAGATCTGCCATTTTCTGGTAAAGCTATATTACAAATGCTTGTGGAGCACATTTTTGATAACTTGCTTGTTTTGTTTGTTTGAATGTTTGCTCAAGCAGTCTGTGCCAAATGCCGTCAGTCCTGACAGATGAAATAGACGCAGGTCCGCTAAATTGTATGTCAATTCCGATCCGTATGCATGGTGTTTTCACCGTCTCGGTTCTGTGACTTATTATTGTATTTTGATATGTGTGCACACAGATCGATAGAAATGAAAACTTCCGGATAAAATGTTTACTCTAAAGTATGTTCAAGGGGCTATCCCCGGTAAGCCCTTGAAAGAAACATGACTGATGAAGGAAGCAATCATTACAAAAAGCGCAAATACGATATATAATATATATATATATAACAATTATTTTTATTTAATAAAATTTATCAACTGCTTTATTGAAATGCAATTTTTACCATGAATATCATCATAAAACAACACAGTACATTTAAAAACATAAACAACAAAATAAGCTTGATTAATTGATTTTTTTTCGGACAGACAAAAATCTGTTCCGTCAGACAAAACCTACAACACTGTTTGACCAAATGTCAGACAGAAACCAAAAGAGTTTGGCACAGACAGCTCAAGCATGGTAATTTAAATAGTACCAGCAAACAATAGGTTGGCAGAGTTTCAATCTGTTAAAATCATATTTAACTTTGATTGGATGATTTACTAGTGGTTATGTACACCAAATTGTGTACACTGATAAGTTCTGAACTTTGATTTAAGTTTATACAAAATTAAAACTGAATGATAATTTACCTACCCTAAAAATTCACACACCTAATTAAATGGGCATTTAAAAAGTCGGAATGCGAATACATATGTTCAAACTCTTTTAGGTCATTTTTTAGTAGCAACAAACAAAAGAGCTATGTCAATTGGACATGCTTTGATACTATATCTGCCCTTGAATTTTTACTTGATAACATTTTTGTTCGCTTTGGAGATTCCGTATATCGTCAAGTTATCAGAATTCCAATGGGGACTAACTGTGCACCACTTATTACGGACCTGTTTTTGTATTGTTATGAGTTACAATTTATGACTAATATCAGCAAAGACCCATCGAAACAACATCTGATACAAAAATTAAACAAAACTTTTAGATATTTGGATGATATATTGGCTCTCAATAATGACGACTTCAGTATGTATACTAAAGAAATTTATCCTGTTGAACTTACTTTAAATAAAGCTAATACTAACAATGACCACTGTCCTTTCCTCGATCTTGATATCTATATCATTAACGGGAAGCTAAATACAAAAGTTTATGATAAAAGAGATGATTTTTCATTTCCTATCGTTAATTATCCATTTTTAGATGGTGACGTTCCCTTGTTCCCTTATGGTGTTTATATATCTCAACTTGTACGATTCGCTCGTGTATGTAACAACATAGTAGATTTTAGCGAGAGAAATTTATGCATTACTGAAAAATTATTACACCAGGGTTTTCGATATCATAAACTGTCAAAACATTTACTAAATTTTATCATCGGTATAAGGACATCATTCGTAAATATAACTCAACCTGCAGACATCTTATACGTTCGGGTATTTCACATCCAATCTTTTATGGTAATATTCTTTACAAAGGCTCAAAGCACAAAAATGTCAGTATTCACCTCAAAATTTAACAAAACCTTTAAACAGACTTATTAAGAAGGGATATAGTTACGATACTGTTGTCAGGGCATTAAAGATTGCATATTTTGGCTTTAATATTGATTCACTTATAGGGTCTTTGCATCGGAATTAAACATATTTATTCTAAAACCAGTTGTTGGCATGACACGGGTTATGTTCTTCTCATATATTTTATGATGGTATAATACTAAACCCCTAACAGGAGGGATTGTCCCTGATATTCATATGATGAAGACATAATCTTTCAATCAGTTTAATTGAGGTTTGGAGCTGGCATGTCAGTAACTGCTAGTAGTCTGTTGTTATTTATGTATTATTGTCATTTTGTTTATTTTCTTTTGTTTCCTATTCTGACATCGGACTTCTCTTAAACTGAGTTTTACTGTGCGTACTGTTGTACGTTTGTTTTTTCTACATTGGCTAGAGGTATAGGGGGAGGGTTGAGATCTCAAAAAACATGTTTAACCCCGCCACATGTTTGCGCCTGTCCCAAGTCAGGAGCCTCTGGCCTTTGTTAGTCTTGTATCATTTCTAATTTTAGTTTCTTGTGTATAATTTGGAGTTTAGTATGACGTCCATTATCACTGAACTAGTATACATATTTGTTTAGGGGCCAGCTGAAGGACGCCTCCGGGTGCGGGAGTTTCTCGCTGCATTGAAGACCCATTGGTGTCAAGTATTTCTGATAGTTTCAATCGTTTTGACTAAATTAATTAGATGCAAACCGCTGAAATGTAAGAAAATAACTTTGAATAGACCGATCAATGTCCGGTACAAAATAGTTTACCTGTTGCCTGAACAGGTAAATTTCAGCTGTCCGACAACTAATTAACCTTGATTAAAATGAGAAGGTATTAAAGTAGGGTTTGTTTTGATAGTACTTATTCATCATGTCACTTTTATGTCCGGAAATGTGTGGCTTTTTAAGGCAAAAGGTCGGGTCAAAAAGATGGCATAAACTTCCAATTTTTTTCTGAGTTACGTTAAAATGACCGTCTCTTAAGAAAGCCTTGAAAACTAAAAGAAGATGTCCATTTCATGCTTTTCCAGTCGGACAATGTCCCGTAAATTTATAAATGTCCGGAATATATGACCGTTTTTGAAGCCATGGTTCAGGTGACAGGTTAACAAATATGTACCAGGCATTGATCTGTCTATCTGAAGTTATTTTTATAAATTTCAGCACTTTGCATCTAATGGATTTAGTCAAAAAGATTAAGATTATCAAAATACATATATATAAATATGATTTGATGAAAAATTTAAAAAGGTAGTTTCATAGGTTTTAAGCGAAAAATATTCAGAACTATGTTGTCTGAACTAGTAAACGTGTGCACATTTGCACAGTTGTGAGATTGAATTATGCATCCGAATTCTGAAAACATGCTAAAATTATCATTGATACCTTTATCTTTCTTTCATTTCAAATACCGGTATTTTCTTGAACAAATAACGTGGAAAGAGCTACTAAACTCAATCGTGCTTTGTAAACGTACACGGATTTTACGTATTCGTCTCTGGTCCATGTTTTGCCATTGTCAAGTCAACATCCGGTATTAGGAAAATGTGCTTTTTAAAAATGAAAGTAAAGTTTTGACAATGTTATTTTGCACAAATAAAGAGTCTAACTTAAGGCAGATACATGTATTAGTACGCTGATGTTGCACACTTCGAATGATGCACTGTCAATTTAACAGTTTACATCAGAACATTGAATTTATATCAAAGCAAAATTTAATATCGTTTTAATGTCAATCATTGCCAATGGTTATATGATGGCCAACTGATTACCATAGTTGCCTTTTGATACTAAGTCGTAAGGGATTAAAATCGGGATATGACCTAAAATATCACTGGCTCAAATATTTTTTGGAAGCCCTGACCTGAACAAGTAAATTTCAACTGTCTGACAACTAATTAACCTTGACTGTAATAAGAGTGTATTAAAATAGGGTTTGTTTTCATAGTACTTATTCACCATGTCACTTTTATGACTGGAAATGTGGCTATCTAAGGCAAACGGTCAGGTCAAAAATTAATTAAAGATCACAAAAACTTTTTTTCTGAATTATGTTAAAATGGCAATCCACGTTAAATGTCCGTTTCAGCTGGGACTATTAATAGTCCCATGTTTCCGGTTCGACACGTCATAAATATAATTTATCGGACAAGTTAGGACGATATGACTCTGGAAGCCCTGGGACAAAACCTAAATTACTTTGCAAAAATGAATGCTGGATTCCTAAATCATTTATCATGAAGTCTTTCTTAATTGTTTTTTTATCACTGGAATACTGTTATTTCTATCATTTGAATACCTTCCTTGAGGTGTCTGCTCCTGTTTAACCTATTCTTATCTGATCTATTAAGATCTGTCAGTTTTAAATGTAATGTAACATACATGTACTAGCAAAATATTCAAATTATCTAATTCAGCATCAACATAGAAAATAAATGTGAATGGTATTGGGCAATGAAGTTTTCACAATCTGTTATAATTTATAATACTGGAACTTGAATTTGCAAATACATAAATTTTCCGGTTTATGACTTAAAAATTCGTAAGGGTTCCACGGAACCCAGTGTCTCCCCTACTTTTGCTGTTAGTCACAGGCTCAACAAAAATGGGGAAAAAAATATTGAAAATTTTCCTCTAGATACTATCTTTTGATTGTAAGACGTTCTGTTCAAGTTTGGTAAAAATCCAAGAAGGTTTATGAATGTAATAAATGTTTTAAAAACTTTTACTGCAGACTGTACGTAATGTTAACTGGAATAAAACTAAGTCCATTTATAAGTAATATACGGAAAAACAGGAAATATATTTTTACAAAATTGGATACTATCTTATGATCACAAACAAGCTTCTGTCCAAGTGTGGTACAAATCTAGGATAGTTTAAGAAAGATATTAAAATTTTAAAAACTTTAACCACAGAGTGAATGTTATGTTAACTGGCAGAAAAACTAAATCAATATATGAGTAAAATACGGATAAACAGGATTTTTTTTTTTTACAAAATTTTCTTCTGGATACTATCTTATGGTTATAAACAAGCTTCTGTCCAAGTTTGGTACAAATCTAGGATAGTTTAAGAAAGTTATTAAAATTTGAAAAACTTTAACCAAAGAGTGAATGTAATGTTAACTGGCAGAAAAACTAAGTCCATTTATGAGTAAAATACGGATAAACAAGATTTTTTTTTTACAAAATTTAGTTCTGGATACTATCTTATGATCATAAACAAGCTTCTGTCCAAGTTTGGTTGAAATGCAGGATAGTTTAAGAAAGTTATTAAAATTTGAAAAACTTCAACCACAGAGTGAATATTTGTGGACGCCGCCGACGACGACATATAGGATCGCTATGTCTCGCTTTTGCGACAAAAGTCGCAGGCTCAACAAAAACCAATAAAATGCAGGGCGCAGCTTGATACGACCGCAGAGGTCGAACCCTGAACAGTTGGGGCAAGTATGGACACAACATTCAAGCTTGATACAGCTTTGCATTTGGATTGTGATTAAATATTTGACACAGCATAGGTTTCTGACACAGAATGAATGTGGTCTAAGAACTTAAAATTTTTTAAATTGGACATTAACCTATTATGGTCTAATATCCAAAATCTAAATACATGGTTAGATTCAGCATATCAAAGAACCCCAAGAATTTAATTTTTGATGAAATCAAACAAGTTTAATTTTGGACCCTTTTGACCTCAATGTTGACAAAGTTGATAACGGGGCCCAAAAATCAAAAATCTAAATACATGGTTAGATTCAGCATATCAAAGAACCCCATATATTCAATTTTAGTTGAAATCAAACAAAGATTAATTTTGGACCCCGATTTGGACCAACTTGAAAACTGGGCCCATAATCAAAAATCTAAATACGTGTTTAGATTCAGCATATCAAAGAACCCTAAGAATTCAATTTTTGTTAAAATCAAACTAAGTTTTATTTTGGACCCTTTGGACCTTAATGTAGACCAATTTGAAAACGGAACCAAAAATTAAGAATCTAAATACACGGTTAGATTCAGCATATCAAAGAACCCAAATAATTCAATTTTTGATGAAATCAAACAAAGTTTAATTTTGGACCCTTTGGACCTCAATGTGGACCAATTTAAAAACAGGGCCCAAAATCCAAAATCTAAATACACGGTTAGATTCAGCATATTAAAGAACCCCAAGAATTCAAGAATAAAACCCCATTGAAATTGGTCAAGAAATAAGCAATTTATACGAAGTATCTTCTTTTGCACAATACTGTGCAATTAAATATTTCTTGCTATTGCGCAATACTGTACAATTGACAATTTCTTGCTATTGCGCAATATTGTGCTATTGGATATTTCTTGCTATTGCGCAATACTGTGCAATTGAAGATTTCTTGCTATTGCGCAATACTGTGCAATTGAAGATTTCTTGCTATTGTGCAATACTGTGCAATTGAAAATTTCTTGCTATTGCACAATACTTATTATATAATAATTTACACATCCTGTTTGGTGTGTATCTCCTACCATATCATTATTATTTGCTTTTAAATATAAATCAGAAATAACCAACTTAGAATGGAAAATTTTAAAAGAAAAAAAAAAGGAAAAAAAAAAAATCCCCCCCCCAAATTTTTTGAACCCCCTTATGATTCATCACCCCCAAACTTAATCCTCACCTTCCCTTTGTGGTATGGTACCTTGCAGTACAATTTCAGAGAGATCCATACACTTGAACACAAGTTATTGTCTGGAAACTAGAAAAATGTGTTTTTTGGCCCCTTTTTGGCCCCAAATTCCTGAACGTTTAGGGCAATTACCCCCAAACTCAAACCCAGCTTTCCCTTTGTGATATGGAACCTTGTAGTACAATTTCAGAAAGATCCATACACTTACACACAAGTTATTGTCCTGAAACTAGAAAAATGCTTGTTTTTTGCCCCTTTTTGGCCCCTAATTCCTAAAATATTGAGGCAATTACCCCCATCATCAATCCCAGCCTTCCCTTTGTGGTATGGTACCTTGCAGTACAATTTCAGAGAGATCCATACACTTGAACACAAGTTATTGTCTGGAAACTAGAAAAATGCTTATTTTTGGCCCATTTTTGGCCCCCAATTCCTCAACGTTTCGGCAATTACCCCCAAACTCAATTCCAGCTTTCCCTTTATGATATGGAACCCTGTAGTACAATTTCAGAAAGATCCATACACTTACACACAAGTTATTGTCATGAAACTAGAAAAATGCTTGTTTTTTGCCCCTTTTTTGGCCCCTAATTCCTAAAATTTTGAGGCAATTACCCCCAAAATCAATCCCAGCATTCCTTTTGTGATATGGAACCTTGTGGTACAATGTCAGAGAGATCCATACACTAACACACAAGTTATGTCTGGAAGTTACAAAAATGCTTATTTTTGGCCCCTTTTTGGCCCCTAATTCCTTTACTGTTGGTACCATTACCCCCAAAATCAATCCCAACCTTCCTTTTGTGGTATTGAACCTTGTGGTAAAATTTCATAGAGATCCATTCACTTAAACTAAAGTTAGAGTGCGAAAACCAATGTGTCTTCGGACGACGCCGGACGACGCCAGACGACGACGCCAACGTCATACCAATATACGACCACAAAAATTTTTTTGCGGTCGTATAAAAACGACTCACCAACCAATTATCAGTAAGGAAAAACTTAACACACATTATTTCTTTAGGTCTAAGTTAACTTATCTTGCATTCATTCATCTTGTATTTTCTTTTAAAAAGGACAATTAGTTTTGAAATACCTATGTCTACTTCTTCTCAGGGGTGGAGATTGGGCTTCTTGTCTATGGTTAAGATCTGCAATTTGAACTTCATCGCTTTCATCACTCTGTGATTCCTACAAAGAAACAATCATTATAAATACAAATGTCACAAAGAATTTAAATAAATTGAACCTTAGGCTTAAGCATGCTTAGTGGGCAAACTCACATTACAAATGGTCATGCATCAATTTAAAGAAGGGGAGAAAAAACACTCCTGTAAAATAAATCTTCTGAATTATTATTTTCTTCAAAATACATTTTTGTACACTACAAAATTGATCAAAAACCAGTCGGAAGGCCGACGACCCTGGTTTGACCCCATTTCTAAAGACAACAATGGAAGTCATGTGACTAACATATTTGGGCAGATTTTTTGTCATTTTTTGTTCAACTGAAATGAGTCAGTTTCCTTCAAAAAGTCCTATCCAATGAAATCATTAAATCGTTTCTAAGGGCTTGCTTTTTGACTTTCGGAATTTTAATATACTTTATGGAAAATACTGTTTCAATACAAATAAAAATCGTGATTCACAGACTACAGAACACATTGCAATTTGTCAATGAACAAAATAAATGCATTGGTTGAATGGTCACAAATTTTGATTAAATTAGTTAGCAGTTGCAACAAATGATTTATTGCCGAAAGGTTTTAGAAGAAATCCTCACAAAAACACTCTGGTCATAGCAATACTATGTGGTCGGTCAGGAAATTATCAGGAATGTCCTTCAACGCATAGCAGCCGTTTTCATTTTCGTGTGAGCAAGACAATGTTACCAGTAACTCCTCCATTGAAATTACTTCAACTGAATACTTCAATAACATCCAAAGTAAACCAGGAAACCAGTTTCCAATGATTTGACAAACTACCAAGGTGACGGAAGGAACCCTAATGACCTTTACTATGTCCCCACAGGATTTTTGAAAAATTCCTGATCCAAACGCAAACGATCCTATATTCAACGAAATAAACATGTTATCCCCAAATTCTGAATTGAATTGTCTGTGGTATATACTCAAACATTAAAATAACCAGATAGGGTGCTGATTAAAGTGCAAGAAACGTCTACTTGATGATGGAAAACGGCCTTTTCCCTGAAAAAACTGCAAACAATTGCACACAATTTGAAATTAACAGAATGTTACTAGACATTTAATTACAATTTCATGTACAATAAATGGAGAATGTGTCCATGGGACACAGATGATGCCCCCACTTGCATATGTGACAAAAAGATTTTTTTTCTAAATTCCTATTAAAAATTAACCAAGATGATCTAATCAATGTTTATTAATGCTGAATGTGTATTTTTCCCTTTATTGGATCATTATTCTTTTGTCAGCTGTGCCATTTGGGAGTGTAGTTTATATTATCGTAAAAATATGGATTTCCGGCATGGTTGATCCACCTCTGATCGATGATTTATATAAATTAGTCAATGGCGGTTGCAGAAAAATTGCAATCTTTGAAAAACTATTTGGAAAGGAATATGACATTTTAAATGGTTCAAACTTTAATATAAGCCATTGTCAATCACGTTCTTGTGAAGAAACTATTTTTTTTAGCGAAAATATTTTTTTTTATCTATGCTCAAGTAACAAGCTCTGGAAGTGAAAGAAAATACTTTGATTAGTTTGCAAAGAGACGTCACTGCCTCTGGTTTGCATGAATTGTTGTTTTTTTGAAATAGTCATTCTGCAAAGTGTATCAACACGTTTCTAAAGAAATAAATAGTCTTTATCTAGGAATGTCTTAATAAATAAAAAAGAATGCCGTTTCATATAAAACTTTTGACAAGTATAATAACTCAGACGTCGCCTGAACAGACTCGATGCGGTGGGAGCATAAAAATACTTTGACATTTGTCTCAATTTAAGCACACAATTTCAATAAACAATTCAATCAACACCTTTATTTATTAGTTCATTGTTTCCGAAAGCTATAAAATGCAATCAGATGATTATTGATTTTCTGTCAAAATCGTAACGCCTGACGACTTATAGGTGAAATCCCAGTATTGTCTTATCAGGGATTAAGAAGGAGAAACTTGAAAAAATAAACAAGATAGATGTTATACAATTCTTTCACCAATAATGAATTCTAATCATCGGAATTTTTTTCCCCGCCAAATGCGAAAATGCCTAAATGGCAACCCTGGGCAACATATTTCAGCAAGGATTCTGTATAACAGAGAATCTATACATAGTGGACATTATTTCTTAAGATGATTCACAAGAAATTCATTGGCTTTCACAGGGCTCGACATTACCGCTTGTCCTATTGTCCGGGACAAGTGGACACAGACGTCGGGCAAGTAGATTCACCATACTACTTGTCCGATGGGACAAGTGAAAAATCGATGTCAGATATAAAATATATCAAACTCAAGACTTATAAATTCCCAAAATATTGAAAGATTCTTTTAATGATGATACGAAATGAAATATATTCATTGATTGAACATGCTGGCAGCGGCTGACCAGGGGAATATAAGTAAGGGGAAGGAAACCAATGTTAATATGCTGGGAAGATTTCATTCGAACCTCTCAGGGAGAAGCGTTTATATCAAAAGGATAAATCCCGAGAGATCCTGGTCACTGGAATCTCGATCTCTAACATGTTTGAATCAGTTGAAATTCACAAAGTGGCCAGGTGTTTGAATGGGACAAATAATAAAGCTATGAATTTCACTAATACCCATATCTTGCATATAAACCTTTTAAAATTATTGATGGTGGCAAAACAAGCTTTTATAATTTTATCTTGATTTTTAAATACATTGATACAAAAAACAAGAGTGCACACGCTGAAATGTCTCGCCTTCTTTACTAATCATTGATATTATGTTGATAGTCCTAAATATAAAGCTTTATTACAACTGTCACATAAACTTAACATTAACCAAGTAAACTAAACATTGACCAATGAACCATGAAAATGAGGTCAAGGTCAGATGAACCATGCTAGGCAGGCATGTACAGCTAACAATTCTTCCATACAACAAATATAGTTGACCTATTGCTTATAGTTTAAGAAAAACAGACGAAAACACAAAAACTTAACACTGAGCAATGAACCTTGAAAATGAGGTCAAGGTCAAATAAAACCTGCGTGACTGACATATAGATCATAAAATATTTCCATACACCAAATATAGTTGAACTATTGCATATAGTATTAGAAAAAAAGACCAAAACTCAAAAACTTAACTTTGACCACTGAACCATGAAAATGAGGTCAAGGTAAGATGACACCTGCCAGCTAGACATGTACACCTTACAATCATTCCATACACCAAATATAGCTGACCTATTGCATGCAGTATTAGAAAGAAAGACCAAAACTCAAAAACTTAACTTTGACCACTGAACCATGAAAATGAGGTCAAGGTCAGATGACACCTGCCAGCTAGACATGTACACCTTACAATCATTCCATACACCAAATATAGTAGACCTATTGCATACAGTATAAGAAAAACAGACCAAAACACAAAAACTTAACTATAACCACTGAACCATGAAAATGAGGTCAAGGTCAGATGACACCTGCCAGTTGGACATGTACACCTTACAGTCCTTCCATACACCGAATATACTAGACCTATTGCTTATAGTATCTGAGATATGGACTTGACCACGAAAACTTAACCTTGTTCACTGATCCATGAAATGAGGTCGAGGTCAAGTGAAAACTGTCTGACGGGCATGAGGACCTTGCAAGGTACGCACATACCAAATATAGTTATCCTATTACTTATAATAAGAGAGAATTTAACATTACAAAAAATCTGAACTTTTTTTTCAAGTAGTCACTGAACCATGAAAATGAGGTCAAGGACATTGGACATGTGACTGACGGAAACTTCGTAACATGAGGCATCTATATACAAAGTATGAAGCATCCAGTTCTTCCATCTTCTAAAATATAAAGCTTTTAAGAAGTTAGCTAACGCCGCCGCCGCCGCTGTAGCCGCCGCCGGATCGTTATCCCTATGTCGAGCTTTCTGCGACAAAAGTCGCAGGCTCGACAAAAATGTTTATTAAGTACATAAAACATTCTACTGAGAAAATCTGCCTTTTTAGATTTTATTATAAAGCAAAATCAAATGAAATATACTTTAATTATAAATAAAACTGAGGTACTTATATTAGTGAATTTGTATTAAAAAGTTCCCCTTAATATGCCATGCATGACACTTTTATTGTTTATTTATATGTTCTGTACATATCAGGGATGTCATTAGAAGCCGGCAACCGGCGAATTCCGCCGGTTACTTCTGCTTTGGCGCCGGCTACTTCAAAATTGTCAAAAATAATATATTCACAAAGTTTTCATTTTTTACCAAGTCGATGAAACATTGATAATTAAAGAAATTCAGACATAAACGATTCATTTTCTGAAGAACAGAGATTTAAGCATTGACTTTACAGTGTGAAGCAGATTATTTAATAAAAAGACAACTTTTTATCACTTCATGCATTTCAGGAACTTGTTACACGAGATCGTACATCAATCTAACTTTCGGCGACAAAATAAGTTTGTTACTTCATTTGAACGTGATAAAAATTGCCTCCAGTAAATGTTTAATCCATTTATTGCATTAAAACGTTATATTCCTTTCCAAATAGCTTGTCAAACATCGTTTATTTTTGTAAATTTTCTTCGTCCGCCATTAACCTTTTACTAACTACGGATCGGAAACGGACCAGCTATGACCGAAATCCGTATTTTTACAATAATAACTACGGACGCATGAATGGAACAGCTGACAAGGAAATTGGTCCCAAATGGAAAAATTACGCATACCACACACATTAACAGACTTTTTGTTAGATTTACTAGATTAATGTATATAATTCCATTTGTTTCAAAATATTGATTAAACTTGCTTAATTAACTCTGGGACTATAATACTAATATCAATATATATGGCCCAGCTTAACTTTGTATATCTTTTGATGAGAAACACTGAATTTCATAAACATGATAAACAAGATAGTTTTTTATTTGAATTGTAATTTATATATTATAATTTCTTTATCTTTTTGTCATAAAAAAAAATCTTTTTAGTGCTAGATATTTAAACAACTTTGAATTTGAACTTTTACTTTAATTGTATACTCAGATATGAATTGAACAATATAAAAAGAACATTATTTACATATGACCCTTTGTACTATAGGTAGTAAAAACCAAACATTGTAGCACAAAGGAACACTTCTCTTTCAAATCTCACCACTTCTCCCTATCAGTTTCAAAAAGAGAAGTCACTTCTCCCTATGATTCTGAAGTAGTGTGAGCCCAGCATTATGCATTTAAGGATGTACTTAGGTCAGGTTTTGGAATTTCTGTCAGATGTTTGGACTCTGGTTTTTTTCCTACTATACAGGGTAAAATATTTTACCTGATGACCCCCATTTTTCTTTTCATATATAATACTTCAATTAATAACTCATAAAAGGTCATACACCAAAATTTAAGCAGATTGTAGATTTCTTCTCTTACCATTAGTTTGCTTCTTAACTTAAATGCTCTTGAAGTCTTCTGACTTATAGTATCAATTTTAAATTCTACATTTTTCTAATTTCACCAAAGTACATCCTTAAAGACTCATCTTTTTGAATGCAACAGTCCAATTCATCATTTGATTTATTGTATATAAGTATGTGAAATTATTAATACTGAGAAATAAAAAAAAATGTTGTCTATGGGTTAGAATTATTTGAATAATTGCATGTCTACAGTTAAACTAAAAATATTTTCAACTAATAAGATCAAATTTGAATCTTTTCCTGAATGATCATCATGTCTTACAGAGTCATGCCTTCATCATTTTCCTCAAACGACTTCAACTACTTGTAAGCTGAAAGTCTTGATATAGTGATAATAATATTTATGTGATCAACTTTATAGAAAATATGACCATCTTGCTGCTCATTTACCTTATCATCATTAAAAAAATGGTGTTTGATTAAGACTAAATTAGAGTTCAGGAGCCCCCCAGAATGCAGGATTTTTGCACCATTTTAGAAAAAAATTCTGGTGGCCTTAAGCGGCCCCCATACCCCTCGCCGTGATGGGCGACGAGCAAGCTCGTCGCACCGGACGTCTACGACGTCCGCAATCCTTGCCTTCTACTTTAATTATTTATCCTGCTACTTCAAAACCTAGTGACATCCCTGCATATGTTGGAAAAAAACGTTTTTATTCTTTAAAATGTTAAAGTTAAGATAAAACTCCATATGGAGGTGGTCCTACATTTGTAATTTATTAAAGTGATGATGATTTAATGATCGACACATGATAGTGAAATTGAGTCAGTCTGAAATAATAAAATTCGTAAGGGTTCCGCGGAACCCAGTGTCTCGCCTACTTTTTCTGTTAATCGCAGGCTCTACAAAAATGAGGAAGTAAATCAATAAAAATATTCCACTTGATACTATCTTTTGATTGTAAGAAGCTTCAGTCCAAGTTTGGTAAAAATCCAGGATAGTTTATGAATCTAATAAATGTTTAAAAACTTTAACTGCAGACTGAATGTAATTTTATCTGGAAGAAAACAAAATTTCCTTCTAGATACTAGCATTTGATCATAATCAAGCTTCTGTCCAAGTTTGATACAAATCCAAAATAGTATGAGAAAGTTATTAAAATTTTAAAAACTTTAACCACAGAGTGAATGTGTTGTTTCCTGGCAGAAAATCTAAGTCCATTTAAAAGTAAAATACGGAAAAAATAGATTTATTTTTTTACAAAATTTCCTTCTAGATACTAGCTTTTGATTATAAACAAGCTTCTGTCCAAGTTTGGTACAAATCCAAAATAGTATAAGAAAGTTATTAAAATTTTAAAACTTTAACCACAGAGTGAATGTGTTGTTTCCTGGCAGAAAATCTAAGTCCATTTAAAAGTAAAATAAGGAAAAAATGGATTTTTATTTTTAAAAAATTTACTTCTGGATACTATCTTATGATCATAAACAAGCGTCTGTCCAAGTTTGGTACAAACCCAGGATAGTTTAAGAAAGTTATTAAAATTTTAATAACTTTAACCACAGAGTGAATGTAATATTTCCCAGCAGAAAAACTAAGTCCATTTATAAGTAAAATACGGAAAAAATGGAATTTTATTTTTACAATATTTACTTCTGGATACTATCTTATGATCATAAACAAGCTTCTGTCCAAGTTTGGTAGAAATCCAGGATAGCTTAAGAAAGTTATTAAAATTTCAAAAACTTTAACCACAGAGTGAATATTTGTGGACGCCGCCGACGACAAAGACGACGACGACGCCGACGGAATGTAGGATCGCTATGTCTCGCTTTTTCGACTAAAGTCGAAGGCTCGACAAAAATGAAATTTGATGTGGTATTCTTTATTTAGTTACAAATTCATATAGCATAGCAAATTGCTCCCTGGCTTCATTAGGTACAATCAAAGCTCAAGTGTTATTGGTGCATACCTTCAATATGTAAGATTTTCAATTTTGAATTCGGACAAGTGAGTTAAGAGTTCGGACAAGTTGATTTTCTTACAACTTGTCCGAAGGGACAAGTTAGAAAATATGATAATGTAGAGGCCTGTTTCATTAGCAGAAGGTAATATGTACAGTGGAGTCCCCGGTGTCCGCGCAGCCGGTGATATCGTGCATTAGCTGATTTCGTCATATCAACACAGTAACTCAAATAAAATCGTTCTTGTTATTGTTTTAGCCTTCCGAAGGGATAAAAAAAGAATAAAATTGATAAGTTCAAGAGTTAATTAATTACTGCAATCCCAGGATTTACAATATTTGGCCAATTTCCATTAAAAAATTACATCATCAGATTAAATTTGTTTTAATTTAGTCAAATTTAAATCAGATTGAAATATTTTTTGCTCTGCATCCTTGGCAGTGTGTTTGGTTTAAATTCTGCTATATTTCATAGTATAAAATCTTTCCTTTATTCAAAATAAGCTATTTTTGGAAGGCATGCACGAAATCACCGGACATTGGAGGAACTCTCAGAACAGGGGTTTCCCTAATTTTGGACACGCATTACACAAAACCTGAGGGTGAAACCATACAAACAGAAGATTTTATGAAATAAAAGTATGTTATGAATGTGTTCACACAATATTATCCAATTATTGGTTTTATCAGTTGAATGAAGTGAAGTCACAAATCTTAGGTGCGCGGATACACTGGACTGCACCGTACCGAAATAAGCAACAAAATTGTTTTTTTCTGAAGTAAGTGCATGAAGTGTATTGTCATCAATTGTTTCTGAATAGGAACAACACATAATCTGAAATTAGTCTTTAGTATCATTATATAGTGCTTTGACACAATACAATAACATGCAACAGTTTGTAATCTTCAATATAAATGAAGCTGTAACTGTATACCAGAAGAAGAAGACACTATGATATGAGAGTTTTGGTACTTTCAATAGGAATTTCTGCAATTCAAAGTATCCAACATTCACCAATTATTTTGACAGGTGATATGAAAAACCCATGTAAGTTTCTAATGTTATGAAACAGATTCAAAATGTGTGGTTTATTATGTTAGGTCCATGGTACCCTGATTTTTTTTCTTCAAATTCATCTGTATTCATATAGGCATGTAAACACGATCATATTTGTACAATGATATGAACAAAGTCTTTGTCGGGAATTTGTTATTTTTTTTAACATACATAGTTTACGGATCGCTGAGGTTTATTCGCCCGATCCCTATTGAGAGACAAGAATGTATCAGGAGACCCTTCTTTTACTCCTATACTATTCCTTGTCTTCACCATCCCGATGGCTTCAAATTTCAAATACTTTCAGTTATCGTTCAGACACCATTGCCTTCTCACAATCTCCTGTCTGCGTCGCGCTAAAATAGTTCACAAAGATTTTACTTTTCGTTAATAGTTTGTATTTTGATTACAGTTATTAGATCCAAAAGATATTTGTATATTTCATATTTTATTTTTTATAAACATTGAGCAGGAAATTTAAAATAAATACAAATGTTCCTGTACCATCGCGTATGAATTTGAGGATGAAAATATGGCGGGATTTTGTTTTAAAAACTAGGAAATGAATATTTTTCCCGAAGTTTACTACCTATTCTAGAAGATGTCATGCTGGTGCAGTATTTTGTAGGAAAGTATAATAGTGTGCTAAAATATATAAAATTTAGCAAAATCTATCGATCTGTTATATTGACTTTCATACATTTTCTTTGTTCAGTGTTGTTGAATGAAACGGAAGTATACAATGATGATGGAGGGGAGATAATATTCGACAAGCAAAAAGAAAACATGAAATGATCATATCTTCAAAAGATATTGCTGTTAACCTTCTTAAGTGCCTTGTCACATTTTATGCAGTTTATTTTGCTGTTGGAAGTCTTGTCTATGCCTCATTTAGGTTCCCATTATTTAATATAGTTTATTAATTTATGGCTTTTAAGGTTCATCATAACAAATGGGCAAATATGGCCGTATTTTCACCTCAAAAACTACTCTGTGTACAGACTTACCTGTTTAGTTTGAAAAGTTTTAAGGCCTGGCATCCACTAGATATATAAAAGTTAAATGTATTTTGCATATCAGAAAGATAAAATCTTTTTTGGATTTTGATGGGCATTTTTTTTCGTTCCTGGAGAGATGCTCCCTCTCAGGTAACAACTGGTTTGTATTGCATTGATTGTCCTTGATTGGCATATACAAAAGACAGACAATACATATTTACACATCTATAGATGAGTTAAAGGTAGTAACTGAGTGGACAGTATCAAATGCAATTCAGGTGTTTGTTTATTTTTACACCTTCTGCAGGAAGGAAAAAAAATGCCCATCAAAATCCAAAAACGATTACATCTTTCTGAAACACAAAATGCATTTAACTTTTATATATCTAGTGGATGCCAGGCCTTAAAACTTTTCAAACTGTACAGGTAAGTCTGTACACAGAGTAGTTTTTGGGGTGAAAATACGGCCATATTTGTCCATTTGTTATGATGAACCTTAACACAAATCCTTGATTCATGTGGTGATAAATATAAAATTCAAATGCAATTAATGTTTTAAAAAATTAAAAACTTAACTGGATATTGTTGTGCACTTTTTTTGTTGCAGAAGATGATAAAATTAACAAAAGTTGAGTTTCACTTGATATGGTCCACTCAGTGACACAGTTTAAATTTTGTCAACTATCTATTATCTTCTTTCCAAACTCTGTTTATTTTCGGTAGGTCTTTTCACCACCGAACACCCCAAAATTATCTATAACTATGAAAAAAAACAATATTTTGTTATGTTCTCTTATCTATTTCACGTATTTTAGTAAAAAGGTTAACAAATAAAAAGGAAACGAGACCAATTGATAACACCCTAAAGAGTAGAAGAGTCATCAACATTGCAAAACACCGCCAAACACCCATAATTGTACTTTTTTTATCATTTTTTTTTATTTATTTTAACTTTTGTTGTAATTAAGTAAAATAGCAATAAAAGGAAATGAGACCTAATTTTAACATCGTACGGAATAGGAGAGTAACCGACCACACTGAACAACGTAAAACACTGCTGAACACAAGAATAATCTTCTTTTTTTTTGCTATTTATTTTGTCTACTAGTTATAATTAAATAAAGAGTTTCAACAAGTGTTATAGAAGGTTTGATAGGTTTAATAATGAAGTATTTAGATAACAAATAAAAGGAAATAAGAACAAATATTTACATCGAAGAAAAAAAAAGAGTCGCTGAACACATTGAAAACCGCTGGACATCCAGAAATAAGTCTATAACTGAAATCATAATGCCTAAACGTAAAATTTCGTACCTAACATGCCTAAAAAGGTCCGCTTTTTGGCTAGTAACTTCTAGTGTTTCCACTTTATGTTGTTTGACCTGTTTGAGAAAAGAAGTAGGCTCAGCCTACTATTTTTCATCTTGTTTACTTCGTCTTAATTGGGTAATTATATTTTCTTAAACAGCAAAACTGTTTTTTTCGTTTTTTTTTCAAAATAGTATGCAGATTAGTATATTTGTTAATTACGATTAACCATGAATAGCAAGGAAGACGTCAATCTGATTATCACCGACGTGTCTTAAGCTGAAATTTAATTATTTCCTTCGAACTTTCATTTTACACCTTCTTTTGTGGATATCATTCATTCAAACTTAAGTTATTATGTGGAAATCATTGAAATGATTTTTCTTATTTATTTCTGAGTTAACTTCAAACTCAAGCACAAATCATTATTGTTAATTGCGATTAATCATGATTGGGAATTATCAGGTTTAATCTGTTTATCCAAGACGCGTGTCAAGATATCATGAATACATTATGTACAAATTACATTATACTTTTCGCATTTTTTAGGATACATTAGCTGCATTTGGCATTACCTGTAGAAATTTTGGTTGGTCAAAAACTTGAATTTGTTTGATTGAAAGACCCTATAAAATGACATAAATATATATATTGAACAAAATAAAAAAGAAATCATCTGCCCAGAACCAAAAAAAAATACCTTAAATAAATATATTGAAATAGACATTGAATCACATGTATTTGATTCACAGAAACAATAACATAACAAATAACTAAACTTTCACAAACACCCTGTCAGGGGTACTACTTAAACAAGTGATTTCATTATCACCTATTTCAGTGATTTGATAAATTCAGTAATCACCTATTTAAGTGATTTTGGTGTTTCCTTTGATCTTCAAATGCTAATTTCATTGATTTTCCATATTTTGACAAACTTCTCTATAATCATGATAATTTTCCTACATAGATCAATTATCCCTTTTTCTTTGTATTTTAATTTCACCAGTGCGCTTGGGCAGTAAGTTAGTGGTTAAAGCTTTTAAAAGTACCCTTGGGAATTTTTCTGTAATCAAATATTCATTTACTACTCTTACTATCAGAAAAGGTCAACAATATTAGGTAACCTGATTGATTTTCTTTAGAGTTAGAATGATCTACTTCAAGGTTATGTCCTGATCTACAAATTATTCCAGTTTTTGCATATTTTAAATAATCTGTAAAAACTAACAAGCTTATCAAGCAAAAGACTATTTCTGCATGTACATAGTTGTTTTTTCAATGGAATTCTTGTCTTTTTACCAATAAAAAAATCAACCTTGTGGCAAAAATATCAAGAAAATGTTATAAACACTTATTGAAGTGATTATATTTTAACTTCTCAAATTACTTGTTTCAGTGATTTTAAAAAGTCTGTGTCTATTTTTGTGAAAATTTTTAATATTTCACAGCCAAAATCACTCGAAGAAGTGATTCTGAAATCACTTGTTTAAGTAGTACCCCTGACTGACAAACGCTGTGTGTATTCTCGGTTTAATTATTCTTTGAAATTGCGATTAAAAAATCAACAAATTCAACAGTTTTCTGCTTTAATTGACACACATTATTGTTTTTTTCATAGTTTTAATTCACTTTTGGGGTGTTCGGTGGTGTTAGGCGGTGAAAAGACCTACCCGTTTATTTTGGCAACTTTTTGTAGGAACGAAAAAAAGAACTGCCACATCCAGTTCAGTTTTTTATTTATCTAGGGCATGCTATGCCTTAAAATTTTTCTAGATACACAGGTTTATCTGTACTCGGGGGAAATTTCGAGGTGAAAGCAGCCATTTTAGCCAAAGGGTCCACAAGAACTTTAAACAGGTTGGGGGAGATCCTATTAAATGGGTACTATCCTCATGGATGACTTTCAAATTCATGCCCTTTACTGTAAATTTCATAATGCTTATGTTATTACGTCACACTGACACAGTAAGAACCAATTGTTTGATGACGTCAAAATGTTGTCATTTACCTGAATTTTTGCACCCTTGAAATCAAAAGTTAATATTTTATCACTGAAAATTAATACCTGACTGCCTGTTTTGGGATAACAGCCATAAATAGGGATAATACCCATTAATGAGGATCTCCCTAACCTGTTTAATACATGATTACTCCTGTCAAATAAAAGCCTAATTGGTCCATTTTTTATTGTATCTTCGACGTACACATATGAAAAAATTTGATGTCATAAAGCAAATATCTTTACGTCACAATGTCCTATAATGAGTTTTCCCCCAAATGACCCCATGTTAAATGGGGGAAGATCATTCTTAAAATGGAAATTGGAATCTTGTGTATTAATTTAAATTCAGTGCATATGAAGGGTCTGTAGAAGCCTTAGGCTGATTATGACCTCAATCCAAAGGTACTATATAAAAATAAGAAGATGTGGTATGATTGCCAATGAGACAACTATCCACTAAAGTTCAAATGAAATGGATGTAAGCAATTATAGGCAACTGTATGTTGGTCTCCTACTTACATATTTTTGTGTGAATAGTATGTCAACAAAGTAATAAGTTGACATTAGCTATAACATGTATAAAGAGCTGTTAAAAAGAGTTTGACACAATTTTGCTCCTGAGGAGGTCGAAGTGTTATTGACCTTTTTTACTTGGATCTTAGTCAACCCCATGTTTGTGCCAACTAAATATTAAAGATGTAAATGTGCATTTACCTGTCAAGGTGTCTAATCTTGCTAGAATTCTCAGGTTCCAAATTTATGGCACCTTGCCTTCTTGCTTGTTCAGCTGTAGGAGAGTGATGCTAGGTAACTGTGTTACCCTCTTAAAATAAAGTTGAATTTATGTACAACTTCTCTGGGTGTTGTACCATTCGCATCAATGTGTTTGTCTGGGAAACCCACTAGTCTAAAAGGGCAATTACACGACACCCTCATACTTAAAAACAAGGACTTACAGTTCTACAAGCGATTGTTTATTTACATCTTAATTTTTTTTGTATGACAGACTCTCTACTAGCATGACTAGCACATTATGATATCCTTTCAATAAATTTTTAGGGTGAATTACAAAGTAAAAAAGTTCTTTATTTTCAATCAGAAAATTCTCAAGTATTAGTAATGTGCTCGAAAATTTTCTTGATTTTTTAAATGGACTTGTAACATCCATGTATTTTAGATAAAGACTATATCTTTTGAAAGTTAATGCTAATTTTGTGAATAAACACCACTTTAAACAGAATGTATTCATTTAAAATATTTCTGTTAAAATAATGAAAATGAACCAAATAAGGGGAGTGAATAATGGAATCTTATTTTAGGACTTCAAATCTTAAAAAATAAGGTTTACCAAAGAAATCAGTTACTGGGTTTAATTAAAAATGTTTGATCATAAATATGAATATTAAGTAACAGATTTCTTTTCTTTTACTAGACAAGCAAATTTTGATGGAAAAATCCCATTTGATTTTGAAGCATGGATATATTTATCAGAATGCTGCAGTGTGTACAAAGACAAAGATTTGGGTAAGAAGGACCATGGAGAATAATGCTCTACCTCAGTACTTCTTTGTTAGATAAGTCTTTTTACAAAGTAACTGTCAATATATTTTTAAAAGCTGTAAACAAAAATAGAAAGTAAGTGACTGAGCATAGTTCCTTTGCAAAGTCTTATTACTAATACAGTTAACGTTGCTCAATATCAATAAAAAAAGATATGGGGTAAACATTTGTCAGATAGCAACCATAAACAGTCAGGCATAGATATGGAATAAATGTTTAACAGATAGCAACCATAAACAGTCAGACATAGATATGGAATAAATGTTTGTCAGATAGCAACCATAAACAGTCGGGCATAGATATGGAATAAATGTTTGTCAGATAGCAACCATAAACAGTCGGGCATAGATATGGAATAAATGTTTAACAGATAGCAATCATAGACAGTCAGACATAGATATGGAATAAATGTTTGTCAGATAGCAACCATAAACAGTCAGGGGTAATACTTGTAAATCCCTTAGACCTCCAAAAAATTTATTTATCGAAATATCTTCTTTTTTTTTTACAACCCCTGAAATTGTGAGGTTTTGGGACTTCAAAACATGCCTAAAATATTTTTTCTGAATAAGATTTTCATACAATTTTCTAATTAGAGTTCAACTTTTTGTATCAAAAACTGTTCAATTAGATTTACTGGGTACACATGTTAAGTAACTATGCAAGGCCTTCAAAAATTGCTTCTTGAGAAAATATCTTACCAAATGAAATTTTTATAATGCCCCTGCCATCACTGGAGGGAGCATTAAGTGTTACCCTTGTGTGTTCGTTCGTCTGTCATACGTCCCAAAATTGGTTTCCGTTCTCTTAACCTCAACCAAATGTTATGAAACTTATACACAATGCTTATTACCACAAAACACAGATCAGGTTCGAATTTTGGTGGTGTCACTTTTATCGTTTTAGAGTTGTGTCCCTTTACAAGTTTCCGTTCTCTAAGTTAAGTTTGCCTCAACCAAATGTTATGAAACTTATACACAATGCTTATTACCACAAAACTCAGATCAAGTTCAAATTTGGGTGGCGTCACTTTTAATGTTCTTGAGTTATGTCCCTTTATAACTTTATATGCAAGTGGGGGCATCATCTGTGTCCCATGGACACATTCTCCATTTATTGTACATGAAATTGTAATTGAATGAATAGTAAAGACAACTATTAAGTACAGACAATCATTCACTTTATTAGAACAATGCAATAAAGAGAAATTCAAGAAAGGAGAAACGATTTATTTATATACATTTAGAGCTATTTTCCTAATGCTTGTAGTTTAAATGGTTTGGTTCGCTTGCTTTCTTTGTTTGTATAAATGTGTGTTCAAGCATTGTAACTAAGATTGACATCAGCAATCAGTAGATAGGCGGGGCCATCATCTTGTATACATTATACTTAAATGTTACTGGATGTTAAGTATAATGCAGAGTAAAATGTATACAAGCTGAAGCCCCGCCTATCTATTGATAGTGATGTCAATCTTAATTACAATGCTTGAACAAACATTTATACAAACAAATTAAAGCAAGAGGAAAATAGCTCTAACTAATATTTTACAACAGGATTTTTTTTACATTCTTTTTGTCAACTCTTTTTTTTTTTATGTACCAGTGGCATTGTTAATAAAGTTATCAAAATACTGGACAGTCAATTTCATTATGTACCATGATGATGATTTTAAAATTAAATATTGATATTTTTGAGTTCATTTATATATAATTTATGACGATTGAAAAAAGGTCAGATTAATCAGTTTAACATTTTTGGTATTCAATATCCAGTCCTTCCGCCAGTTAACCAGTGAACTGTTGACAACATAACATTATAGTGAAAGCAGTATCGTCAGGTAATTACACATTGCCCATGCCAAGTAAGGATGGGTTGATAGAAGCCTTGCTCATATTATTGAATTATATTTACAGTAAATGTGATATCCATGGAAGTGACCTACTTTATCTGTGGTGTGATATTTGGAATTCTAGTAAGGTCTAGAGTTTGGGATTATGCAATTACAGTCACAGTTATCCATATATTAGTCTCTTGTTTAGGTAAGATTTTAATTAAAGTTATTAAAAAAGAATTTGATTCATTTTAGATATTTTTATTTGTACATATGAATTTCTTTGAAAAACCATAAATGTGTATTCCTTTTTATATCAATGTATTTATTGTACATGTTGTATAGGTAAGGATTCTGCTTAAAAAGACAAATAAAATTGAGAATGAAAATGGGGAATGTGTCAAAGAGACAACAACCCGACCATTGAGCAGACAACAGCCGAAGGCCACCAATGGGTCTTCAATGCAGTGAGAAACTCCCGCACCCGAAGGCGTCCTTCAGCTGGCCCCTAAACAAATATGTATACTAGTTCAGTGATAATGGACGTCATACTAAACTCCAAATTATACACAGGAAACTAAAATAAAAAATGATACAAGACTAACAAAGGCCAGAGGCTCCTGACTTGGGACAGGCGCAAAAATGCGGCGGGGGTTAAACATGTTTTTTGAGATCTCAACCCTCCCCCTATACCTCTAGCCAATGTAGAAAAAACAAACGCACAACAGTACATACAGTAAAACTCAGTATAAGAGAAGTCTGAGTCCGATGTCAGAATAGGAAACAAAAGAAAATAAACAAAATGACAATAATACATAAATAACAACAGACTACTAGCAGTAACTGACATGCCAGCTCCAGACCTCAATTAAACTGATTAAAAGATTATGTCTTCATCATATGAATATCAGTCACAATCCCTACCTTTTCATAATTTGTGTGAATTATTTTTAGCACACCATTCAGTTCAGTTTGAGTTATTTCCCTTTTTTGTGTCTATTGATGTTGATTCATTTTATATATCAGTACTTCCAAGTTTCATAATAAGACAGAATTTGTTGATGCCTTCCTATATGACATAGGTTAAGACTTCTGTGTAAGAAACAAAAATTGTTCTGTATTGCATTGCGTAAAGTAAATTTTTGTAACACTTTGTAGCTCACATTTTAGGTCAGAGTGAGATATTTCCTACACCAAACATCTGTTCATTTGTAAACATTTTTTTTGGAAAGTCTCAAAAATCAACTGGAAAATTTTTAACCCAAACATGGAGATGGTATAATTGCCATTGACAAAAATTTCCATTAAGAACAAAGGACAAAGAAATATACAACTACAGGTCACAATTTTGCCTTCAACAATAAGCAAAACCCATTCTGCATAGTAAGCTTCAAAAAGCCCTGTCATGACAAAATGTGAAATAATGAAGATATTAAACCAACGGCCTGATTCATAAAACAATTTGGCAGTCAGCAACCAACAACAACCACTGGTGTACAGGCACATGAAGAATCTTTGGCTCAGTTAAACATGCTTGAGAGCGCTCAAGGCTCATCTAACTTTGGACTGTAGTGTAACAACACAGCATAAAAACAAAATTTGAAAAATAATTTTGAAATGGCTAACTCAGCAAATTGATACTAGTCACAAAAACAAATAACAAAAAGACAAAAGATACAAAGTACCTATCTAAGAGTATTCACAGTTAGGAAAGCTAATTCAGTCTTATTTCATACATCAATTCATTACATATTCGACTCTTTTCAGTGATGTTGGCTTTTCCCATGAACTGGTCATGGTGGGTGTGCTTAGGTAAGTACTAGTTATATAACTACTTGTGTAATCCAGGGTTATTGACCAAATTCATCTTTTATGGTTCACCTCTATAAATGTAACAACTAAGAGTATTCGATTATATTATAGTTTCCCTTTTCTTTGTTGATGACATTGATATTGATTTCATTAATTAAAAACAAAGAAATTTTATTTATTTTCAATGAATTGCGATTCAGTTTGATATATATAACTGTTGACACCTGTGTCAGAATTCATCATCTGACAATTGATTTTTTTTCATAAGGTTTTCTTTTCTCTTTTTTTTTTTCATGTTAGGCGCATAGTTATGAAGAAATATTTGAAAACCCCAAGATTTCTTCATAACTTGAATCAGAAACTCCAATAACACTTTGAACTGACATAATATATCTTTCTTTAAGGATGTGGTTTAACAGTGTTGATTTTGGTGGGAGAAGCTGTTGGATTTGCAAGAAGAAAGAAATCTTTAACCAAAGTTAACCCAGAACCCTCACAAACAAACACAAGCTACCTCTACAGAAAAGGATAAATACGGAGAGATATCTACGATCTATTAAGAGAAAGAAAGATGTAGTTCCAGTAGCAGAGATTGACCAGCTTCCAACTTTTAATAGTCCTAATACCTAGATTGGACTATGTAACATTGGACCCTTTACATTTATTAATAATTGATTAAAATTCAATGTCTAGCTGCACCATACTTTTTTATGAAGAATAAGGGTACCTTTAGTGACTTCTTTCAGTAGGGGTAACTGAATGTATAAGAATAAGATGTATGCAATTTTTTAGTATAATATCCTCTAGACTCCTACATGAATAATTATGTTCAAAACTGACACCAAATAGTATACTACATAAGAGTTAATTTTGTTTTAAAAATGTCATAGAAAAACTTAAAGGAATATATATGAAAGAGTGGAAAGTGAAGGTATTTAATGATGTAAGAAATAATAATAACCCAAAATATAAACTTTGTACATTTCCTTAATTAAATCATATTTTAATTTCGAAATTGAAAAAGGAAGACACAAATAACAGTCTAGCTTCTGAGCCTATTTGTAAATTTGCAAGGAGGAAGTGGAAGATGCGGTCCACTTTCTCCTCACTTGTAAAATTTTAGAAAAAAATATACATCAGAGATCTTTGTAATACATAGCTTAATTTAAACAAATGTAAGCCAGAAAATATGTTTATATGGCTAATCGGCTATGAGAATCCAGAAGCCATAAAAACATTTGTAATTTAATAATCAGTCTCTGGACTGAAAGAGATTTGATTTCAAAAACAATATGAAATCCTTAATGTTAGTGTAATGAATTGGTGAATCATTCCTAGGCAAACTTTATATGATATATATACATGTGCAATTTTGTACACTGCAATATTACATTTTTACTTTATTTTGTAATTATAATGCCCTTTTGGGCATTTTATTTGACAATAAAATTATTGTTTTGTGCTGTATTGTATTTCATACCTGATAATTTATGAATTTAGACCCCTTCTTTCTGTAGAACCAAAATGATGGAATTTAGAAGGAGAGTACACATTCAGCTTTTAAGAAATAAGCTCTGCCAGGGTAACAGTTGCTTCAACAAAAATTTTGAACATTTTAAGAAACTGACCCGCTTATCACTTAATATGACCCTTTGAAGCTGTGACTGATGATTAGTTATTCAAGACAGTTCTATATGTCACATAATATTTATCCATGATGGTATACTTTTATCCATGGTAAGTATGCATATTTTGCATAAATAATAATCATTATTTCAAATAAGAAAAAAATGCTATTTTTGCAGTTATTAATTGGAGGTAAAACCTCTCAATTTTTAGCTGGGACCAATAGTCATGTATTAGTCCCAGATTGAAGACTAAGGATGTAATTTTTACTGAAAAAAATTATGCACTTCTACTTATGAAAAAAAAATGGTAATTTCGTTTGTGTAATGTAAACTTAACACATGAAAGTGTGACTTTACTTTGATAAAAATTAAATAAATAATGTGACTTTAGTGACAAACTAAGATTAATAGACATAAAGCTCATTTTATCTTAAGAAAAATTGCTTTATTTTCTAAAGAATGGCAGTAATGCAACTATATGCAATAGTGCTATACATGTATCAAGATGATGGATGGTTTTTTTTTCATAACCTCACTTCAATCGAAGATTAAGATATTGTTGGAAATTATGCACACAACTCTTCAAATCTTTCCACCAGTGATTTTGATTATAAGATTTAATAAATAAATAGTCTTTCATAGATACAAAGATTTGATTAGTAAATTTGGCTGTACCTGTAGAAAACTTATTAAAATTGGTATTTCACATCCTAAATTTTACGGTAATATTGTACTAAAAGCGCGGAAATCACTATGTGATCCGTGTAAACTTATCGAACCTTTAAACAAACTTATTAGTAAAGGTTATCTTATTAATGTTGTAATAAGATCTTTGAATTTT
Source organism: Mytilus californianus (assembly GCF_021869535.1). Lineage (NCBI taxonomy): Eukaryota > Metazoa > Mollusca > Bivalvia > Mytilida > Mytilidae > Mytilus > Mytilus californianus. The sequence continues at coordinate 7,164,926 of NW_026262581.1, forward strand.
GGAACTTTCATTTGTGTATTTAAGGCAATATAAAGTTTGGGATTCAAAATTCTACATAATATTTGACTTTATACAGAAAATTTGCCCTTTTAAAACATTTAATGTTTCCCAAGTAATACATCGATACAAAGTAAAATAATTTCTCAAAACACTGCAAAAATTTCGTTCTGATTGGTATAGTGGTATTGTCATAAAGTGCGCTGAAATGAACCATGGTATAGCAAACATCAAATTCCCTCACAAAAATGTTATCACACACTATAGGATTGTCAGTTTTCATGTCTAAGGTTGATGGTTTTCTCTGGGCACACCTGCTTCCTCCTTCAATAAAAACTGACCGCCTTGAAATATTAGTAACCAATGGTGTTGAAAGTGACGTTAAACGCCAATCAATCAATCAATGTTTTCTTGGTTATATCTGTTTATGTTAGCTATTTGTCAATTATTGTGGGTGCATGTATAGACTATGGGATGTTTTTAATGAACATACTACAAACTGTTTGAAGGGCAATTGAAGCCATTTTCCATTCTCAATTTTATTACTAAATGCTTTACCAAGTCAGGAATATGACATTGTTTTCCATTCGTTTTTCTTGGAGTTCGGTATTTTTGTTATTTTACTTTTTTCATAGATAGAAAGATTTGGTATATCTGTATCTGTAGAATACTTATTACAAACGGGATAGCACATCCTAATTTTTACGGTGATATTACTCAAGCCCGTAAATTAAGATACAATCAGGGTAAACTTATCGATTCTTCAGGAAACTTGTTTTAAAAAGGCAAGGACGTATAACTAACATATACGTCCTTGTAAAAGGTTACCAATTTAAAACTGTTATTAGATCTTTGAATCTTGTTTTTATCGGCATTAAGTTTTACCCTTGTCTGTCTGTACGTCCGTCCGTAGTCCGTTCATACCAACTTGAATTATTTTCCGTTTTAAGCCTCAATCAAATGTTATGAAACTTATACACAATTCTTATTACCACAAAACACAGATCAAGTTTGAATTTGGGTGGCGCAACTTTTACCTTTCTAGAGTTATGCTCGTTACAAATGGAAAAATTGTTAAATTTTTCGTTTCCGTTCTCACTTAAGTTTGCCTCAACCTGGGAACAGTATATCAATATATATGTTCCTGCCTCAACCAAATGTAATGAAACTTATACACAATGCTTATTACCACAAAACTTTGATCAAGTATGAATTTGGGTAGGGTCAGTTTTACTGTTCTTGAGTTATGTTCCTTTATAAAGTTATATGCAAGCGGGGGAATCAACTGTGTCCCATGCCATGATCGGCGCGGGACGTTTGCGCTTTTTCATAGGACATTTTCGCTTTTTTTAATGGACATTTGCGCTTTTTAGATATGGACATTTGCGCTTTTACAATATTTTCGTTATGGTTAAAAGTTAGTCATTCCATAGCACATTCGTGTTTAAAAGTAATTTCATAGCACATATAGTAATATATACCTAAAGGTAAACATTATAAAGACATCAAAGACACGCATAGTTATCACAGGTCAGTTTAAGCTTGATATCTGAAGCCCAAGGAATGAACAATTTTGCTCTTGTAATCTGTTCTGACTAGTATTTCGCCCTCATTTCAAATACGTATTCTAGTCTCTATTTCTCAATTCTTGACTGAGATGCCTGTTCATCAATATAACGAATTTTAATGTAATTAACCGACTATTGTTCAAGGATAAAAATCCATCGTGACAATTGTCTCTATAACTTTATACTCTATGTTTAAGACTGTGTCAATGAGAACTAACTAACGACAAATGCAAGTTGAATTTATTTACGTATAACTCATTAAAATTACAGGTAGACGACTAAAGGTAAAAAATTCGTAAGGGTTCCGCTGCACCCAGTTTCTCGCCTATTTTTGCTGTTAATCGCAGGCTCAACAAAAATGAGATGAGGAAAAAATTTAATAAAAATATTCCTCTCGATACAATTTTTTTATTGTAAGAAGCTTCTGTCCAAGTTTGGTAAAAATCCCGGATAGTTTATGAATCTAATAAATGTTTTAAAAAATTTAACTGCAGACTGTATGTAATGTTAACTGGAAGAAAAACTAAGTCCATTTATAAGTAAAATATGGATAAACAAGCACAAAATTTTAATAAAAATTTCCTTCTAGATACTAGCTTTTGATCATAAACAAACTTCTGTCCATGTTTGGTACAAATCCAGGATAGTTTAAGAAAGTAATTAAAATTTTAAAAACTTTAACCACAGAGTGAATGTAATGTTTCCTGGCAGAAAAACTAACTCCATTTATAAGTAAAATACGGAAAAACAGGATTTTTTTTTTAATTTACTAGCTTCTGGATACTATCATATGATCATAAACAAACCTCTGTCCAAGTTTGGTAGAAATCCAGGATAGTTTGAGAAAGTTATTAAAATTTTAAAAACTTTAACCACAGAGTGAATGTAATGTTTCCTGGCAGAAAAACTAAGTCCATTTATAAGTAAAATACGGAAAAACAGGAATTTTTTTTACAAAATTTACTTCTGGATACTATCTTATGATCATAAACAAGCTTCTGTCCAAGTTTAGTAGAAATCCAGGATAGTTTAAGAAAGTCATTAAAATTTCAAAAACTTTAACCACAGAGTGAATATTTGTGGCCGCCGACGACGACGGAATGTAGGATCGCTATGTCTCTATTTTTCGACAAAAGTCGAAGGCTCGACAAAAAGCGCAAATGTCCGGTCAATTTACTACAGGTGTATCAACATTAAAAGTGCAAATATCCTATCGTGTAACAGGTAAAAAAGCGCAAATGTCCTATCGTGTTACAGGTAAAAAAGCGCAAATGTCCTATCGTGTTACAGGTAAAAAAAGCGCAAACGTCCTGTGCCCGCCATGATGGACACATTCCCCATTTATTTTATCAATGAATTAAAACCCCAACTAAATATAACTACTATACACCAATCAATATTCACGGTCCGACATTCTGGTGATACTTGTATTTTGGTATTGCATAAAATCATGATTTTCTCTGACTGTTATTGACGTCTTTGAACTTAATCCATTGGATGTTAGCAGAGACTCTGATATTAGATAGTCGTAGATACATGATTTTTGTCGAGCCTGCGACTTTTGTCGCAGAAAGCTCGACATAGGGATAGTGATCCGGCGGCGGCGGCGTTAGCTAACTTCTTAAAAGCTTTATATTTTAGAGGGTGGAAGATATGGATGCTTCATACTTTGTATATGGATGCCTCATGTTACGAAGTTTCCGTCAGTCACATGTCCAATGTCCTTGACCTCATTTTCATGGTTCAGTGACTACTTGAAAAAAAAGTTAAGATTTTTTGTAATGTTTAATTCTCTCTTATTATAAGTAATAGGATAACTATATTTGGTATGTGCGTACCTTGCAAGGTCCTCATGCCCGTCAGACAGTTTTCACTTGACCTCGACCTCATTTCATGGATCAGTGACCAAGGTTAAGTTTTGGTGGTCAAGTCCATATCTCAGATACTATAAGCAATAGGTCTAGTATATTCGGTGTATGGAAGGACTGTAAGGTGTACATGTCCAACTGGCAGGTGTCATCTGACCTTGACCTCATTTTCATGGTTCAGTGGTTATAGTTAAGTTTTTGTGTTTTGGTCTGTTTTTCTTATACTGTATGCAATAGGTCTACTATATTTGGTATATGGAATGATTGTAAGGTGTACATGTCTAGCTGGCAGGTGTCATCTGACCTTGACCTCATTTTCATGGTTCAGTGGTTATAGTTAAATTTTTGTGTTTTGGTCTGTTTTTCTTATACTGTATGCAATAGGTCTACTATATTTGGTGTACGGAATGATTGTAAGGTGTTCATGTCTAGCTGGCAGGTGTCATCTGACCTTGACCTCATTTTCATGGTTCAGTGGTCAAAGTTAAGTTTTTGTGTTTTGGTCCGTTTTTCTTATACTGTATGCAATAGGTCTACTATATTTGGTGTATGGAATTATTGTAAGGTGTACATGTCTAGCTGGCAGGTGTCATCTGACCTTGACCTCATTTTCATGGTTCAGTGGTCAAAGTTAAGTTTTTGAGTTTTGGTCTTTTTTTCTAATACTGTATGCAATAGGTCAACTATATTTGGTGTATGGAATGATTGTAAGGTGTACATGTCTAGCTGGCAGGTGTCATCTGACCTTGACCTCATTTTCATGGTTCAGTGGTCAAAGTTAAGTTTTTGAGTTTTGGTCTTTTTTTCTAATACTATATGCAATAGTTCAACTATATTTGGTGTATGGAAATAATTTATGATCTATATGTCAGTCATGCAGGTTTTATTTGACCTTGACCTCATTTTCAAGGTTCATTGCTCAGTGTTAAGTTTTTGTGTTTTTGTCTGTTTTTCTTAAACTATGAGCAATAGGTCAGCTATATTTGTTGTATGGAAGAATTGTTAGCTGTACATGCCTGCCTAGCATGGTTCATCTGACCTTGACCTCATTTTCATGGTTCATTGGTCAATGTTTAGTTTACTTGGTTAATGTTAAGTTTATGTGACAGTTTTAATAAAGCTTTATATTTAGGTGTATCAACATAATATCAATGATTAGTAAAGAAGGCGAGACATTTCAGCGTGTGCACTCATGTTATTAGGTTGTTATTGGCATAAGAAGCTTTCAGTAACCTCGCAGGCGCGTAGCTGCCTTTTACGCAAAAAATCATTTGCTTGCACTTTTTTTTCACCAAAAAAAAAATATTCTGAAATTGAATTACAGATAGTCTTTAGTCTTTACAGATTATCGTGTCGGGCGGTGTTTAAAGCCCAAATCTCTGATGTCATCTGTACATGTAGCAGTGACTAATAAGGAACTATATATCCTTCAATATTCGCAATCTTCTCATTTCTAGTTACTATGCCAGTAACTACATCAACTACTGAACGATCATTTAGTGCATTAAGGCGACCGAAAATTCATCTCCGTTCAACCATGGTACAGGACAGACTATCTTCGTTGGCGCTCATACATGTTCACAAAGAAATGGATATCAACACCGAGAGAGTTCTGCGATCATTTGCCTTGGCAAAAAATAGATATATGGACTTTCGATATTAACTATACTTTAAGTCTTGCATGCAGTATTAACATTTAATAATACAGGCTCAATACAATCACCTTGAAAACTCTTAGATTTATATCCCTTACTTATAAGTCAAGACTTAAAAGTGGCCGTTAGATTTCGTATTCCCATTGTCCGTTCGTCCAAAAGACTATTGATTCACCTGGGGTATTTGTGTCCCAAATGACCTTCTACCGTAGTCGTAGAAACCTCTCCTTTGATTTGAGAATGACCTTCGTGAGACACACTACGGGTGTCTTGCAAGAAGCAGGAACTAATTACCCTTTTGGAGCACCGGAGGTCGCCACATTGTTTTCTGGGTCCCTGTTTTTCATCTGTATTTAGTTTTCAAGGTTGAATGTTTTTGTTTTCCCTTTTGTGTCTTATCTGTTCCCGGGTTTGTCAATTGTCCATTGATTAACGCTTCGGTTGTCGACTCTTGCTGATATTCCCGTTTTATAATTTTTTTTTTATATTTGAAAATAACCATGTTAATAATATAAGCAGCAAATTACGGAACTCACTAGACTTTTACTATCGTTTCATGAAAATATGGTATAGTAAGAAACAGATAGGATATTTTTCATGTTCAAAGCAGTCACTGTAATTACTCATATGCTCGGAGCTTCATGGGGATTCGCTTCCCTGGACCACCGTCTACGGTGCTGCCCTGATCCCCGACCAGGGTGCTACCCTGGAACAACTGGGGACTTTGAGCGGTCCATAGCCTCCTCCCTTGCCGAATCACTATAAAGTTCACAAGTATTCACAAAATAGGAGTTTGGGCGTGAATGTGATGTGAATTTCATAAGGATGGCATACCGGGAAAATGCCCGAAAAAAGTTATAATTTTCTGCATAAAATGATCCAAAAAAAAATAGTTAGGATTGCACTTTATGTTAGTCCAGCTACGCCCCTGCCTCGAGTACTCTCAGCACTGTACGTCATGTCTTTTAAATTAGTGTTTTTGGGCTTTGTATCGATCTGATGAGTTATAAAGCCCTTTTCAACTGAAATTTATATTTTGTTCTCATGTGCTGTTACACCAATGTCCAAGGTAAGGGCGGTGGACGCCCGCAAACATGTTTAACCCGTCTCATTTTATATGTGCCTGTCCCAAGTCAGGAGCCTGTAATTTATTGGTTTTTGTTTGTTGCTGTGTATCATATTTGGTTTTTTTTTTTTTTGTTTTGTACGTACATGTAAACCAGGCCGTTGGTTTTCTCGTTTGAATTATTTTACATTTGTCATTTTGGGGTCTTTTATAGCTTGCTATGCGATATTTGTTTTGCTCATTATTGACGGCCGTACGGTGACCTACAATTGTTAACTTATGTTCTTATTCAATACTTCAAACGAACATAAATCATTTATAAAGAAAAACTCAACACCGTTATTTGGTTATCAGCTCGCCCCGACAGCACAGAAAGCTTATTTTATTACAAATAAAACACAAATGTCCAATTTGCTGTCATCGACCGCTGCCATCACATATAAACGCAATCTACAATAGAAAAGTATTCTGTAAGTTGAAGAAAAAAATCTTTACATTTATACAGATCATAAAGTCGAACCTCGAATGACAATTTTAGACTAGAATACTATAATTTAGCGCTTAAATTATAGCATAAAATTATCATGATTAATATTACATAAACAGGTTATAACTTACTGTTTGTCCAATCAAATTAAACATAAACATGTTTTGATTTGAACACACGTGCTTAACGTAAACAAATACACGTGTTCCCTGGTAACCTTTATAAATACATTTCTACGTCATTTGGAGAGTTGTCTCATTGGCAAAATCAAGATATAAGCCTGTTTCATAGATTTCAGGAAGGCATTTGATACTGTTAACAGAGATGCTCTCTTTTACATATTGTCTTATTACAACATATAGATGGTCCCTTTTTCGGTATAATGAGAGATATGTATAAAGAGGTTTTGTACTCCGTGAAGATCTCTGAAGGTGTCACTGATTTTTTTAATTCCACAGTTGGGGTAAAACAAAGGTATATTTTAAGCCCCACATTATTTTCTTTATATATTAATGATTTACCCCCTATTTTTGACTCCACATGTGAACCACCCAAGTTAAATGATGATAATATTTCATGTCTGTTATATGCTGATGATTTAGTTCTTTATTTCTGAAACTGCTAATGGCCTACAAAAATGCCTTAGTTTAAACAGTATTTATTAATGAAAAATTACATGAATAAAATATTACAATACAATGTTAGATAAAGTTCAAATATGGGATTCGGAAACAAGTTTGGAAAAACTTATATAAATCCGTCTCCCAAAAAAAAAATATCTATTTAACAAACAGTATATTCAGTTTAAGGTAGCATATGATAAATTGAATAAATACACACCCACAAAAAAAAATTAAAAAAAATACAACTAACAAATAAAATAAATTAAAAGAAAGAAAATGTGAAACAAACAAAAAAATGAAACAAAAAATGAAACAGTCAACTCTACTTTACTTTCTTGATAGACAGTCACTGAAACCAACACACATGTCCTATCATAGTCATTTACGATTTTACATCGTTTTTTTTTTATATATATATATATACAAGATCAACTTTCAAAACGTTTTATTTTATTTATGTACTAGTATTCAGAAAATTTATGAAATATTTGCATATTGTCCTCGTCATACTTTAAACTGTCCCCATATAAGATAATCTTAAGATTAAAACAAGAGACCGTCCCGATAGTATCCCTTCGAATTTAATTATATTTTGGACATTTGAGGAAGTAATGAGAGGTAGTTTCTACACGACCACAGGAACACAGTGCGTCTTCGATAAGATTTTTTTTAAATAGATGGTCCCTTAGAACACTACTCTGGAGTCTGAGTCTTGCTAAACAAATCTGTTCTCTTCTACAGCCTAAGTGAAAATACAAAGTTATTTTATTAATATTTTGAGAGAGATACGTCTTAAAACCCGATTTTGATTGATTTAAACGAATGTCGTCTGGAATATCATTCCAAAGGTTTATAACGGCTGGTAGAAATGACTTTTGGTAATAGCTTGTTCTGCATAATATAGTTTGTAAATTTGAAGACCCCCTAGTCCTGTGGTCGTGTAGATCTAGCCTCTGATTTGGAACTAATACAGAAAGATAATCAGGACAATCTCCGTGAAACATTTGGTGAAATTTTAATAACTTATGTTTATAACGCCGAGACTGGAGAGTTTCCCAACCGGTTTCATCGTACAGCAACTGTCTCGATGTTATCTTAGTACCACATGTAACAATTCTTACTGCTTCTATTTGTAAGTTTTCCAGAGATGTTTTTAAATAATCAGGTATGTTATCCCAGACAATGTGCCCATATTCTAAGACTGGGCGTTAAAAAATAAATAAATAGTTTCTAAATTTTTCCTTTTAAGTTTAAACTCTAGCTTTCGGAATAATGCTAGTCTTGGAATAGCTTTATCAATAATCATTTCTACATGATTATTCCAGCTTCCATCTTCATTTATAATAACCCCTTAATGCTTTTGCGACTAAACTTCTTTTATGATATTATTATTCATATACAATGGTGGGTGATGAGGTTTATGGTGCTTTTTGAAATGGTCATTATTTCTGTTTTGTTTGGGTTGAAATTGACAAGCCATTGCTTAGACCAATTATGTATTTTTCTCAATATCTTTATTTAGCTTTTCTTCATATTCGTTATCAACCACTCTATATAAATTGAAGTGTCGTCAGCAAAAAGTTTAATATCACATTCTATATCATTAACTATGTCATTAATATAAATAAGAATTAAATAGGACCCAAGATAGACCCTTGGGGTACCCCAGCTGAGACATGCTCGTTGTTGGACGTTTCCCCGCAAATGACAACCTGTTGCCTTCTTGAGTTTAAATAGCTTTCAAACCAAAGTAGCAATTTTCCATTCATTCCGATTTTTTTAAGCTTACAGAGTAAGCCTTTATGCCAGACTCGGTCGAAAGCTCGACTTATGTCACAGAAAATTACCCTTACCTCTTTCCCTGCATCTAATGCTTTACCAAAATCGTTAATTATACATAGTAGTTGGTTTACCGTCGAATCACCAGGGATAAAACCAGACTGGAATTATGTTAATAAAGAATTTGTAATAATAAAGTTAAAAAGGTATTTAAAAATGCATCTCTCCATTGTCTTACCAATGTTAGACAGCAAAGATATTGGTCTGTAATTAAGTAAAAATTCTGGGCCACCTTTGTTCTTATAGACAGGGATAACATTTGCTAGTTTCCACACATCTGGAAATCTCCCTGTTAGAAGGGATAAATTAAAAAGTTTTGTAAACGGAAACTTCAAGACAGTTGCTGCCGACCTCAGGAGTCTTGGCCTGATTAAATCAGGCCCTGTAGCTTTTAAAATATCAAGATTTACAAGCACATCTTCAACACCCTGCTCACTTATAATCAGTTCCTCTAGTTTTTTTAATTTCATCATATTCTAATATTGGTAATACAGTATTTGAGTCATCAACAGAAGACTGTGCCCAGAAATAATCGTTAAAATAATTAGCTTTGTCGTAATCACTTTCTATATATTGGTTATTGAAAATTAAAGTAGGATAGACTGATTTTTTATTTGGTAGTCCGATCAACATGATTTTTAATGGTTTTCCACCATTGTTTTGTGCTTATTGTGTTTATACTATCAACTTTATTGACTTGCTTTTCCAAGAACTTTTTTTTATTTCTTATTCGTCGAAAATTTGTCCAATCAATTTCATCGTTTGTTATTTTTGCTTTTTATGTAATCTCTTACGCTTTCGAATCATTTTTCTTATATTCGAATTCATCCAAGGTGGATCATGTTTCCTAACCTGAACCAGTTTGTTTGGGATTGATTTTTCTGCCGCTTCAAGAATTTTTTCCGTAATATTTACTGCCGCGGTATTTATGCTTTGAATATCAATTAGAGTATCCCAGTTAATTTTAAGGAGTTCGTTTTTAAACAAATCATAATCGCCTAAGTGATATTGCCAAATTTTCCTTTTAAAGGATTTTGTTAATTGTTTTTCGATATTTATTACTGCACTTATAGGACAATGATAGCGTACAGAATTTTCAAGGATGTATTCACCAACTTCTGAGTACAGTATTATATCCGGATCATTTACCATAATTAGATCTAGCAACGACACTGACCTTTCACAAAAATATGTAGCATCAGTTATTATTTGATATAAGCTATTTTGGTTACATATTTCTCTTAACTTTTGTTTGCTATGATTAAGTTGGTCATCGTTAAAATCACCGCAAATTATAATTTTATCTGCATTCGATTTTATGGCGAGATCTATTGAATAATTTATTTTTTCACAGATTTGGTTATCTGAATCTGGCGGTCTATAAATATTCCCAAACAATATATTTATTCCTTTAACATGAATTTTGACCCATACACATTCCAATCCGTTTATTTTAAATTCAGGTTTTTCTTCACTAAAATATTTTCTTACACATAGTATAGCCACACCCCCGTCCTACTTTATGATTTCTATCAGTTCTGTATGGTTTATTAAGAGATTCCAATTTAATATCGCTGTCATCAGTATGTTGATTGAACCAGGTTTCGGCAAATAACAAAATATCTCTGTCGCTTATCTCAGCTTGAATTATGTCTCGTCTTGATAAGCTAAGTTTATATTGCACTAGTTGGGATTTAACAGTAAATCTTGACAAATCCAAAGTTATGATTTTTAACAAATCTGGTAAAAAAATTACAAAAGACAAGTTTGTTTTTAATGATAATGTTTTGGAACACTGTACAGAATATAAATATTTGGGTATACTGTTTAAACCCTCTGGTAGTTTTACTGAGGCAGTGAGACTTCTTTGTAAAAAAGCCCCAAAAGCTATAGTTTGTATTAGAAAACGGTTATTTTCTGAAGATATTAATGTTTACCTCACCTAAAGTTTTTTGATGCTTGTGTTAAACCTATACTTCTTTATTGTAGTGAAGTTTGGTCTCTATATACGATTAAAGATATTACAAATCTAGAGTCAAAATATTGGTCATTGGCTACCATTAAAATTCAGATTAAATTTGCAAAAACTTTAATTGGAGTAAATAAAACAGCTGTCAATTTAGCAGTACTAGCTGAACTTGGTATGTATCCAGTTTTTATAGAAGCTTTAAAACTGTCAATTGGCTTTTGGTTGCATGTGATAAAATCTGGTAATAATTATTTACTTAAAGATGTATATAGTTCAAACCTGCAATTAACCAATTGATTTGCAAAAAAGATTGAACAGTTGCTTGCTACATTAAATTTTTCACATGTTTGGGAAAATCATGATGCTATTTCAAAAAGGCGTTTATTATATGCACTTCATACCAAACTTAATGATAGATATCTGAATTATTGGAAAGAAAATATTTTTTGTGATGATAAATCATTGCACGGTAATAAGCTCAGAACATATAGACAGCTTAAAGAAAATTACAAATTGGAAACCTATTTATTGTTAAATATTGATAGAAAATTAGTTGGACATTTTGCCAAAATTCGCATAAGTAATAGTGTTCTTAAAATTGAACAATGTCGACACACTAAAACTTCTGTAGAAGAAAGAATTTGTCCCCTCTGTCTTTTAGAAGTAGAAGATGAATTTCATTTCACTATAAATTGTTCAAAACTAAATACAATTAGAGAACAATTATTTTCCAAAATTAGTGAAATATAGTTCCATCTTCTTTAAATATGACTAATGAAGCAAGTTTTAAATTTTTGTATACGTGCGGTGAGACAAATATAATTAGAATTATTGTAAAATTCATAAGCGACATGTACAATTCTAGAAATGCTTTATTGAGTTCTAAATAACTTTGTGGTACCACCTTCTCAGCAGAGATTATATACATTTATTATTGTAACAATATTTTCCTTTAACAATGGAGGGGATATACAAATATATATATATACAATGTTTATATATAAATGTGGTCAGATATATATTTGTATGTTTATGTATATGTCTTGGTAACAATCCTATAATTTTGGATTTAAAACCAATAAAATATCTTATCTTATCTTATCTTATCATTGGCAATCATACCACATCCTCATATTTTCATATTTTTTTCTTAAAGGATTCATCTGCTATTGACTTCGTGATAGACTTCCAGCATAGAATTAATCATGATCAGTAAAATAGGTGATACATTCAGGGTGTGCACTCCTGTTTAAAGAAAGATACGAAAAACAGAATCTTTATAAATAAAATGGAAGTGAGCCTTAAGTACTTGTAAATCAGTGCTAAGTTGGTTGAACTGTAATTTATCAATAATTGGGTCACAGTTATCAATGATTCACATGCGACAATTAACTTTGACCTGTCAATTACTTGTTCTAACCACATATAAAAATGTAATATAATGTAAATGGGCCTATTCTTCATCTTATTGTCTTTTTAACAGTACATTGTATTTGTATATTAAGAAAGATTTTGAGAAAATGTGTGGTTTATCTTCACAGGTACTTGTCTCTGAAAATAATTTCCTGTATACCTTAATATAACACAGGCACTTGTCTCTGAAAAAAAATGTAAGGTATATAGGAATTTTTTTTCAGAGACAAGTGCCTGTGTTTATCTTATAAAGAATGAGCCCCAATTATTATAAACAAAATCATTAAACTTGAATTCTTTGAAAGCATGCATTTTTCAAGGATATTATAAAATAAAAATTCGATATAAAAACGTTTACGCCACCTTATGAAACGTCCCATTTCAAACCATACACAAATAGTAATGACTTTATCAGGGAAAAAAAGGTGTAAAAACGATGCAACGTCTGAAAATAAATATTTGAATAATTTGCATATAGAAAATGAAAAATTCTCCAACTTAGTACGCCAGAAAAACAACTTCATTATTGTATCTATTAGTCACAGACTGTAGGTATAAAATTTGTCTCAAAATAGACGCTACATCCGATTGAATACAAGTCACGTAGTATGTTTTAATGAAAGAACAGACTTAAACAAATGTTTTAACATATTAATGTTTCATTGATCTAAAATAACGACCAGTGCTTCGCATTCTAAAAATTAACGTATGTCGAAATCTTGCGGTTTTTTGTAACTGTGAAGATGGTAAATTGCTTCCAATATGGGTAATATGGTTCATATCAGGATGTCCCATGTAATTGTCATCAGAGACATATAATACAAAGCGCGAAAAAAAACACACCGAAAGGCAATGATCTCGTGAACATTTTTGGTTCTAATGTGGTTTTTTTTATTAGTTTTTAGATATGACACTTACACTTTTTCATTCGTGCAATAAAAAACGAATGCGGCGACCCCTGTAAATTTTAAATCGATAAAAAGGATTTTTTTTATAGTGACAACAAGAAACCATTTTGGGAAAAAAATATCTTTCGTTCCAATTCTTTCCTAACCAATGGTTCCAAGCTTTCCAAAAAGTATCACCTTCACCAACTAGGATTTATTTCTAGTTTTTAAAATAATGTAAACTTAAAACTGTGAACATATTTTTTAGTGAAAATTCAAATTGCAATTTTAAAGAATTTAGTGACCTTCTAACATTGACACACATTTAATTCATTTTATCTACTGAACAAAATGTTATCTTTCTAAAGAATTGCAGTAATGCACCAGTATGCAATAGCGCTAAATCAACGTTTCTCTACCTCAATTGGACTAAAATGTGGTTCGAAATTATTTACTTATTTCTTTCAATCTTTCGACCAGTGATTTCGCTCATTTTGATTAAACATTAGTACTTCTATCTGCGAGGTGTTTTAATTGCTTTATCTCGGAAGTATAGAAGGTATACAACTACTTACAGCAGACTCCTGCGAAAACAATTGCATGTCTAATTACAAATTTAGGAACTTTCATTCAAATCGAGACAATTCAGTATATCCAAATTCTACTTATAAAAAAACATTTGAATATGACATTAGACCAGGTTTCTGACTTGGAACACCCACATGAATACGTAGCGGGGTTAAGCTAGTTGTCTTGCCTCGACGAAGTCGCGGGGATGAGACATAGGTGTGCTGTTTTCTGCGGTTGCACTAATTTGTTAAACTTTGTGATAAGGTAGTTTAAGGGGAGTCAATAACGGTAAAGAAAAAAGCGAGGTGATCTCTCAGGTGCTCCGGAAGGGTAAGCAGATCCTGTTTCACATGCCTGTGATAATTCTATTTCGGCGATGTCACGTTCGAAGAAAAGAGGGCGTGGTTACGACAATTTGAACATATCCGCTGTCATCTGTAAAACAGATATTTTCTAACAGATATTCCATAACGGCCAACCAGACTTTGTCGGATGCCTTTTTATGATTAAGAGATTATGTTTGAAGAAAAATTTTGAAAAATGTTAATATTTTTATTGATACTTTGACTTAGTTATAATTGAAGTTAACATTTACGTACAGTCTGGGATTACATTTTTAAGACAGGCCATCATGAAATGTTTTGAAAGTTGGAAATCAACTTCTCTAACATAAAAAATAGCATCTCTGCAGTTTACTGATATATACAAGTCTAAATTGAAAACAACGTTCAAACCTATGATTGCGTTGGATAAAAACCGCAATTTTTATACGTGTGCATGCAAAACAAATTTCTTGGTAGAGGGGTCTAAATACAGCACAAACAACATTTTCCAAAAGACCAAAAAAGCGAAAAAGTATATTTTAACAAAACGCATTTGAACGTTGTTTTCAATTTAGACTTGTTTATATTTCTTCGTTTGGGCTTGTATTATATTTTCCTTCGGGTTTATATGATCCGTTCATCCTATTTCTAATATTTCGACTCTTCAAAATTCAAGAGTCTATCCTAAATTGAGGTAATTTATATGGCCTTCCAAATACCGTTTCGATCCCTAACATCACCGAAGAGACATTAATTGTCGAAATCCGGATATGGTGTACAAATTTTTACACCTTTTGTTTGCGGTATACCATCTTTTCCGCAAGTTTATTGTTTTCTGTTTGGTATTAAATTAATAATTTTAAAAGACCCATTTTGTAACATCTTGTGATCCGTTTATTTGGCAATCGTCAATGGCAGTCAGCAGGGTTTAAGAACATCTGTTGTTCGACCTGTTAGTCAAATGCGTTTTGTTAAAATATACTTTTTAACTTTTTTGGTCTTTTGGAAAATGATGTTTGTGCTGTATTTAGACCCCTCTATCAAGAAATTTGTTTTGCATAAAAAGTAAAATCACAAAAATACTGAACTCCAAGGAAAATTCAAAAAGGAAAGTCCCCAATCAAATGGCAAAATAAAAAAAACAAACACATCAAACGAATGGATAACAACTGTCATATTCCTGACTTGGTACAGGCATTTTCTTATGTAGAAAATGGTGGATTGAACCTGGTTTCATAGCTAGCTAAACCTCTCACTTGTATGACAGTCGCATCAAATTCCATTATATTGATAACGATGCGTGAACAAAAACAAACAGACACAATAGGTAAAAATGTCAAAAATAGGGGTACAGCAGTCAACATTGTGTTATCATCTTAATCACTATAAAAACAAAGAAATATAACGGAGAAGCACAAAAAGGCAAACATCAAATTTAACATCCTCATTTTGCTTATATTATACGATTTTATTTATCTATGTAAAATCCACCCATAAAGGATGGAAGGTTTTAAGTACTAGCGTAAAATCGCGCGTTTGAAATTCGCACAGGTAGACACATCCATGCACACGTATAAAAATTGCGGTTTTTATCCAACGCAATCATGGGTTTGAACGTTGTTTTCAATTTAGACTTGTATATATAGAGTCTATCCTAAATTGAGGTAAATTATATGGCCTTCCAAATACCGTTTCGATTCCTAACATCACTGACGGTATAAAGAGTATAGAATATTTATTCCAACAGGACTAGATAGTATTATATCATTGTTTATAACAAAGTTTCCAGAGGTGCCTCTGTTAGGAGGAACACATACACGTTCACATGGAGTATACCTCTACTGACTCTGCCTGACTGCTGTCACGTATAGTAGTCTCAGACCTCAATGAGACAGCAACTGAATTGGGGGGAGGGGGGTTCTCTATCCTTTAATTTTTTAGATAATTTTCTCTATTCTTTATATTTTTGCACCCACTATTCTCTATTCTGTATTTTATTGCCCTATTTGTCTCTATTCTTTTTTTTTTTCTTTTTTTGCCCTATATTCAGCACTTTTTGACCATTTGTCTATTCGATAATAAGTTTATTTGATATTGTTATGTATGTCTCTGGCGTTTCAAAATTTAGTTTAAAATATAGCAGAATATAAAACAACAAACAAACATATTGTTTTATGAATCATTGGGAATATAGAGCTCAAACAGAGAGGGAACTGAAAGTATGATACATTGATTTTTCCGGGTTTTAGCTTTTCCCGATATTTCGCGGGAACAGTTACTTTACCACGTGATTAATAAACTGTCATGGAAGAAGAAAAGGAATATTTTTTGGCACACGACAAAACGAAACAAGAAAACTTATATATGAAGTGTTCAAGTTCGACCAAACTATGCCCTATACATTGAAATATTCCAATATAAATAGTCAATAAGAATGGCAAGCGTTAATCTTTCAATTGGGAAACTTGTACCCGTTTTAATAACCCACGTGGAATTTCAGACGGGATGCTGCATCGGGTACGGGCAATTCTGTGATGCAGAGGTTGTTGACAGTTTGTCAGAGCAAGTTACACAAGCAGCCACAGCATCTAGGCCAATTAATGCATGTGTGATAAATGATATTGTCCTTGCTTTGTATCGTGAAGATGAAAATTGGTATAGGGCGAAAGTATCGTCGACGAACGATAACTCAGTCTCTGTATTATTCATCGACTATGGAAATTCAGAAGTCGTTGATATAAGCGATGCTAGACTTGCCCCAACAGAGTTGAAACAATATTCTAGTTTGGCAGTGAAATGTGTTTTGGAAGACATAAACCCAACTGATGGTAACACTTGGTCAAATGTGGACAAAGAAAAGGTACAAGAGGATCTGTTAAATAAAGAATTTACTGCAGAAGTAACTGATATAGTAAGCAGTGGTTATGTTATTGCATTAAATACTGAATCTGGCCAGTATCAGTTTGGCTCAAAGGAAAATGGAAAGACAGGAACAAACTTGGCAACCATGAATTTAACACCAGGGGAAAGCTACAAGGCATACATAGCATATGTTGATAGTGCAAATAAATTTTGGATACAGTTAAAGCAGTTTGAAGTAAATCTTGAAAACTTGATGCAAGATATATCAGATTACGCAGAAGCTGAGGCTCAACCATTACCACAGGCCAAACGTGGCACTTGTTGTATAGCAAAATTTAGTGAAGATGCTGTCCCATACAGGTCAAAAGTTTTGGGAATTACCAGTGATAAATGTCTAGTTCAGTTTGTTGACTATGGAAATTCAGAATCAAAAAGTCTTGTTGATTTAATGGTGATTCCTGAAAAATTCTGTCAGTTACCAGTCCAAGGTTTTAAATGTTGCTACAAAAGAAGCAAGTTAAAAAGTAATACATTAGATGAAAAAGTTCAGGAACTTACTTCCGATGAGGATGGTGTAATTCTGACAGTAATTTCTAAGTCCAGTGATGAATACAAAGTTGAAATAGATAAAATAGAAAAACTATCTGATACTGAAAGTATAGAAGTCCAAGCATTTGAGCCTTTGCCTATAGATTTGAACAAGGATTTTGACATTTGTATATCACACGTTTATCATCCAGGTAGATTTTATGTGCAGATAATTGAAAATGCTCCAATTATTGACAGTCTGATGGATAAGATATCTCAGGAATTTGTATCTAGTCATATTTTGTCTAGTTTAATTGTTGGTGCACCTTGTATTGCAAAGTTAAGTGATGGTGCGTGTTATAGATCAGTAATAAAAAGTGCTCAAAATGAAAATGTGTTTGTGCTTGCTGTTGATTTTGGATTTGAAGAATGGGTCAGTAATTCACAGCTTAGAGAAATTTCTACACGTAACTTGCAGATACCATCACAAGCACTTGAATGCACGGTAGATTCAACAAAGACAGAGGAAAAATATTGGTCTGCTAAAGAGATCAGACTTTTGTCTGAATTTGAAAGTAAGGAACCGTTGATAGCTAAAGTGACTGCCAAGCGTGGAGCCATTTTACAATTAGATTTGCATGATACAAAAGACCCAGAATTAGACAGATATATAAATGCAGAATTGTTAGGAGTTGGAAAAGATAGTAATGAAAGTTTAATACAGAATTCTAAAATGACACCAACTCATGTTAAAAAAAAAGAACAAATTTTAATTCCAGGACCACAAGTAACAGTTGGTCAAAAAGTACTTGTATGTGTAACAGCTGTTAAGTCTACAAACCAGTTTTTTGCTCAGATGACAAAGTGTGCAAGTGAAATTGGTGACTTACAACAGAAACTTCACACTAACTATGAAAATTATAGTATGTCAGAAGGTGTGATGAAAAGTATTGGAGTAGGAGATGTTTGTTGTACAAAATACGTTGATGGAGGTTGGTACAGAGGAATTGTGACAGGTTTAGAACAAGGCAAAATAGAAGTAAGCTTTGCTGACTTTGGAGATTCAACTACTTCCAATTTGAATAATCTTAAAGAATTGCTACCAATTTTTGCAGTGATGCCTCAACAATGTATACTTTGTCAGCTTTCTGGCTTGAATACTGGATTGACTAAAGAAATTGTAGAAAGTGTGCTGATGAATCAAGTAGTTGAGGTTCTGTTAAAGATGAAGAAAGGTAAGCTGTAGTGGCAGATTCAATGTAAACAATAACTAGCAGACTCAGGGAAGATCTTAAATGGTGTTATACCCAACATCTGGTATAAACTTTTAGTGATGAAAAAATATATCTTGTGTTTCATCAGAATGGCTGTCATGATGCACACATTCATATAAATGTAAACATTTTTCACTTCAGACCATAGTTCAAATAAAAAATGAATAAAAGTAAATGGCCTCCAAAAAATATTATTTTTTAAAACACATCTGGTTATATGATAATTCCACATACACCATGGTACATATGTAATTTCCAATGTTTTGACAAGATTTTCACATGATTACGATCCATATCACTACAAATTTGACTGAATAATCCAGTAGGAATTCAGATTCATAGTCTTTGGACGAAACAAACCACTTTTATGTGATTTTTTGAAAGGCAATAAAATCGGATCCGTCGGGAGATGGAAAACAGAAAACAGACGTACATGTATATTTTTTAACCTTACAGATAAAGGTCTAAAACATGAAAAAAGAAGAGTTAATAAAGCGAGGGAAATTTTAACAGTTGAACATACAGACTGATGCAGAAAAAAATCATTTAACTTCGTTTGAAGTGCAGGGATAAATAAAAGTAAAGTACAATATATATTAGTATAATTATAACTTGTTATTTCTGTAGGAATTGCTGAATAAGTATATTTTATTTCATATTTCTTTTAATTTTTTCAGATTTCTCATTTCCTCTTTTTGAAGTCGAGTTAACTAGTCACCCAAATAATGGAAGAATACTACAGAAGTTGAAAGGACAGCCTTCTGTTCCTAGAATTCCAAGACCAGCAATGTCCAATCATGTTTCAAATACAAGGTGAGGGTGATTACAGTTGTCAACCTTGTGCTAGATTCTATTGACCCATATATTGCTTTGGCAGAAAATATAAAAATCACTAGTTATTGCCTCAATTTTAGGAAGATGAGAATAATCATTCCTATGTCACAGAGCAGGGAAAAAACTTAACGGTCGCCCATGGCGACCAGATATTGACCTGGGCGATCTTTGTATTCAGTTGTGGTAGCCCAGGTTGCGAATTGAAAACAAAGCACTCGACAGACGGAAATCCGCTATTTACCGTGGCTCCAAGTGCCGGCTACTTCACTGACAAAAATATAAATTCAAAAAGGAAAAAAAATCTTTTTAAAATGTATACAGGCAAGTGTCGAGAGTCTTATTGTCGCAAAGTCGCGGTCACGATAAACAAGGATGTAAAATCAGTGTTTACCTTTGACTAAATATAGTTCACGTTAATTCGGGTCACTGATTGGTCGTCTATTTAAAGTCCGGAAAGTATCGTAAGTTTGCAAGGATAACAAGAGAGACGTTCCGATGGTCATTTACAATATGAAGCGATTAAATACCCTGTTCGGTTTTGGCTTCAAGAAAGCGAAGAAATTCACAGATGATGACAATATATAGCATGTTATGAAATAATATCAGTCAAATAAAAGAGCGTATAATATATAATGTTGTTAAGAATCTGGAAAACAGTACCTTTTGTAATTCCCTTTTCAAAGCCCACGTGGTGTCCAGAGAATGAAGGTCAAAAACAAAAGTAGAATATTGACGACCACAAATAAATAACATTAGTTCAAAATGATTTTAGTTTCCTACTTACTGAACAGTTTACAAAAAAGAGAAAATCAGAGGAGATATCAATTTTATGACAATGCTTTTGAAATACGTGTACAAGTCTTTTGAGAAAAAAGGGGGGTCATTTGTTTACAAATGTACGTAGTTACGCAAAATAAATCCATCAAGATATTTAATAAATTAGATTATTAAAGAAATAAAATTAAATATTTCATCGATCATCTACATGTATTTAAGGACAGAGAATTCTTTAGTTGTCTTAAAAAGATATTAAAAAAAAAACTGGTACACAGGTATGAAGATTCCCATTTTGTAAATGATTTTTTTTTTTATTAAATTTGATTGAAGTCAACAACAAAAATAAGACAAAATTTACATTTTCCCAAGCATCTAAATCACCTCCAGGTATGCTCATGATCAGAATGCAGGGTTTTGAGTCTAAAATTTCAAAATTTTCTTGGGGGGGCCATGCCCCCAAATCCCCCTAGCAAGTTCAGCGCGCTTTGCTGGCTTCACCGGTGATACTCATAGTGAAATAAAGTGGGCTAACTGATTTTCAAGTCTAGTAGCCCAGCCGGCTACTGGCTTTACAAAGTTAAGTTTCACCCCTGCAGAGATTGAGAATGGACTTAGCCGTCTTCTTTTCTATGTTTCAATCTAAAAAATATAGTTCCCATGTATGATGACTTTTCTTCATTACTGAATTTATTACACAATTCTTTCAAACACTTAAGCCATGGCAGAAAAAATTATTGGGCCGGATACGTTAAAGTTCCAAATGAAAAGATATATTGATAACTTTTTATTTTTATGGGAAAATACAGTCAACTAAGATAGTGAATTTGGTGGCATCATGTACAGCAAACAAACAAAATTTTATTGTAGGCCTCAACAAAAGTTGTTTGGAATTGACAAAACAATTTAATATGTTTTTTTTTTTAAACCTTTTGAAAACAAGTTAAGAAATTAACCTTTTAAAGTTATTTTCATTTACAGATTTGCAGACTCTCTAGATGACTATCAGCCCACAGTTGTCTCATTGTATTCAGCAGAAGAAGTTATGGTGACTCATGTAATTGACCCTGAACATTTTCACTGTCAAATGAAGAAATATGCCACTCAGTTGGATGAAATCATGCAGTCTCTGGATGATCATTGTAAAAAACTTGGACCAAATGATGATTGTATAGGAGATATTCGTTTAGGACAGCCATGTTTAGCTAAATTTAGTGCTGATAATTCTTGGTACAGAGCTAAAGTTACAGGTTTGTTACAAGGCATACATAGAGCCGCTTATGACATTTTGAAAACAATTACAGAAATGGCAACCAATTTAATTCTTACGGCGGGGGCATAAAGGAGAAAACAATTCTTACGGCGGGGGCATAAAGGAGAAAACAATACTTGACTGTAAGTGTTGTTCTCCACCTATTGCAGTTCATTAAAAAGTCTGACCAAATTGCGATTTGTTTTATCCAAACTATTCAAATGGCTAGAAATTTTAACCAACTGCTGCAGTAAACTAGTCAAGACACCAAATGCAAGGTGATAAAATAAAGCATACTTACAATCCTATAAGACTTGAATGTCACTTCATTGATATTATGAAAATGAGACTTAAAATTTTTATACATATTGTTATTGTAAGAGTAAGTTTGGGCTAGTTGTATAAAAAAAGTTATGTATACATGTTGAAACCCGAAACTCTGTTCATTCATTTCTATGCTCCCACAAAATACTCTCATTGTCAAGTTATAAAAGCACTTACAATAGTGAACTGTGACAAAATTTCGATATTTTGGCTTCTACTCAAGATGAAAGAAATAGGAAAATTTAAAAGAATTCATACCTAACTATCCTATTTTTCTTTAATGAAAACCCTACTTTTTTGGTTGGCCTGAATACACAAGACTAGTTTTGTCCAATTTGTCTTTTTTTTTGTGACCCTTGCTCAATCTTCAACACTTTTTTTGTGAAATGAAAGTCAAATTTAAGAAGAAAGTAGGTCCTAAGGAGAAAACAATAGTTGCCCAAATTGTCTTTTCATTTCATTAATGTAAAATAGACCACACTAACCACTTCAATCAAATCTTTTACTTGTTTCATAATGGTATTTACTCCGATTAAGATTAAGGACGAGGGACAGTCTCTATTGTGTTATTCTCCAGTAAATCAGAAAAGATTCTGATTTTTCATTTTACAATTGATTTGTTTTCAGGTCTCCTCGCTGGGAAAAACCTTGTGGAGGTGTTGTTTGTGGATTATGGTAATACAGAATGTCAAGAAAGAGATGGATTAAAGATGGTACAACCAAAACATTTGAACTTGCCTTCTCAAGCAATATTTTGTGGTTTATCAGGTAAACATAATGCATCAAGTCATCAAAATTACCAAAAAAGACATGGTATAACCCTATGTTTTATTCCCTTGAAATTTGAAATCAAAAAGTATTGTAAATCTATCAGATAATTATTCTACCAGATATCCATATTTATATTTTTATTATTTTGTCTTACATTTTGCTTTGAGCCTTCCAACCTCTTGCAACAGCTCTTTAAGGGTCCTATGTGGTTTGTTGCAAGATAGCATATCTGCCCTTCATGTTGGTACATCCACTTAGCAGGATCTACATTTGTACCTTTTGGATTTACTGTTAAATTGAAATGTTCCTGAATGTGCATGAAATATTTTCCACTGAACATCAAGCAATTAACAATCAAATTAATCAAACTTCTAGCAATTAAGGCAAAACAGCAAAATAGCCTCATTTTGAGAACTAGACATTACTATTGAGATATGAGCAACAATCTCACTCGAAAGATATTTTACTACATGATGACTATGTGGAAAAAATATCTTTTTGGATAAGGTTGTTGGTCCTATTTAATACAGGGCTCTTTCGTGCTTTTTCAATCTTGTAGTTTTTGCCTTGCCTTGACCAGTCAGGGGAATTACTGAAATAAGTGATTTATTAATCTATAGGTAGCAAATTAGAAATTCGGTAATTTTGTAGTTTTTACCAAAATTTTAAACATACAGGTTTAGATTATATCTAATTATTAGTAAAATTAAAAAAAAATGAACCTTTTGCTTCTTTAAAGTAGCAAGGTGTATGCCATTGATGCAATCATTCATCTGTAAATTCTATATTTGTTGAAAAAAATGCTATAATAAAGCTTTTAATAATGATCTAATACTTTCTTAACAGATTTTTACCAGAGGGAGTATTTTTCCTGTAAAATTCAAGTTTCATCTTACAGATTATGTAATATAATTTTACTGTTCGTGAACAAAATTTCACTGTTCGGGGGTGTTGAAATAAGTTGGGGTAATTAAAATAATAATATTTAAAGAAGTGATTTTTATACGCCCGTTTACGGGACGTATTATGGTATACTTCTGTCCGTCTGTCCGTCCGTCGTCAACATGCCGGACATTAACTCATAAACGCTTTAACCAATTTGCATAAAACTTTAATGAATTGTTTATATCTATTGACATGAGCTCCCTTTCGTTTTTTATAAATTTTGAATTTTACATTTCTGAGTTATGGGGTTTTATTCATTAAAAAAAGGGGGATTTTCCAGTTTTAGGACAATAACTCAAGAATGCTTTCACCAACTTGCAAGAAATTGTGGTGAATTGTTTATATCTATTGACATGAGCTCCCTTTTGATTTTTATAAATTTTAGATTTTACGTTTCCGAGTTACAGGGTTTTATTCATAAAAAAGGGGGATTACAGTTTTCTGACGAAAACTCAAAAAGGCTTTCAGCAGTTCTTATGAAACTATGGTGAATTGTTTATATCTATTTAAGTCAGCTCCCTTTAGAATTTTATAAATTTTACATTTTACATTTCTGAGTTATGGGGTTTTATTCATTAAAAAAGGGGGGATTTTCCAGTTATTGGACAATAACTCGAAAATACTGTCAGCAATTCTCATGAAACTTGTGTGAATTGTTTATATCTATTGATGTAAGCTCCCTTTTGATTTTCATAAATTTCTAATATGACATTGAGAATTAATTGAACTTTATTTGTTTATAGTCTGACAACAGATTTACTAAGTATTGCGCAACAGCACAGTGTATTGCACAACAGCAAGAAATCTTTAATTGAATATAAATTCAATTCATATAAACAATTTCAAGTTCTTTGACTACATTTATTCAGAAACCTGTAATATGTCAAATATTTAATTACAATCCAAATTCAGAACTGTATCAAGCTTGAATATTGTGTCCATTTTTGCCCCAACTGTTCAGGGTTGGACCTCTGCGGGCGTATCCAGCTGCGCTCAGCGAAGCAGTTTATTTTTTTTAAGAAACTAGAGGTATGATACTTAAACAAGTGATTTTCATGTCATTATCTCAGATTCAGTACAAGGTCATCACCTGACATGACCGGTCATCCTATAAACACAGATGTTGGTTCTGATAATTTTAGCAACATAATTAGTCCCTGGATCATTAGTTTTATATATTTAAAGCTACAATAAAATTAAATCACTTCGTCAAGTGATTTATTTGTACTACTTAAATAGGTGATTATTAAAGAAAGACAACTCTTACTTCCAACATTTCTGGAAAAATGTTACTTGAATCAGTGATTTCTTAATCACTCATTTAAGTAAGTCCCCTGACTGTTGACAGAGTCAAAAAGCAAGACATAGGTATGCTGTTTTCAACGGCGGCATCAACAATGTATTAGTTTTTTATTAGGTCAGGTTATGGGGAATCACTTGTGGTAGGTCAATGATATTTGGTATGCAGTTGTATTAACATTGGCACATCTCATTTCCATGCAGATTTTTTGGCCCCTCCCCTTAGTTATGGTCTATTGACTCAAAAATTGATCAGTTTAAGAGGAACCACTGATGTTAAGTCAATGATAGTATAAGCATTTGGAAGTCTTCTTTTCCATGGAGATTATTTGGCCCCACCCCCTATTATGGTTCATTGACTATGAAACTTTTACATTGTTTACAAGTTAAAGTGTGTTTAGGTTAGTGTTTAGGGAACCACTTATGATAAGTAATGCATGCCATATGAATCTGCTATAAAAATAGGTTCAACTTTAAATGTACAATCATAAACAAAGGAAGATAACTCTTACTCAAATGGATAATTTGCCTAATACAGTAGACTCCGGCAAATCGGATACCCAAAATGTCAGCTAAAAATATCCAATTACCCGATATATTCAATTAGACGATGAATGTATATTCATTGAATATTCTGCAATAATAAGTAGATATAATCCTGAGATGTTACTAACCCTGACAATTGCTAAATATGTGAAAGGGCTGGAGGATTGGTGGAGTGATTTTTATCAGTTACATCACCACGATGTTTGTGTAAAAAATTATCAGCTGATTATGTAATGATTAAATTTGTTTGCAGTTTTTAAATCCTTTATTTTTTAAAATAAATCAAATGTCCTGAAATATTTATGTGAATTATTATCTACCATCCATAGATTGTCTTTATTTGTTTTGTAAGCAAATTAATATCCATTATTTACATTATCACACAGGTAAACTAATTTGGCTATAAATAGATCTAAGCATGTCTGTGTAGAATCTCCAAACTAAAATTGTATTTGTTATAATTTTATTTCTTTAAATAATCAAATTTAAATTTATGAAAATAATCATGATTGATAAAATATTATTGCATAAAGTTTAGGTTTTCTGAAGACTATTTATATTTAGGTCATAGTTCCAGAGGCTTCCTCACAAATTTGTAAACATCCAAAATGGCGTCCATGACATGTGATTACTTTTGCACATGTGAAAAAAATATATCTGACAAAAGTCAGATTTCTCTTGTCAAAATGGATTTATATTTATATTGCAATAAATTATTCAGAAGGAGGTACATTCAGTTTAGATTATATTTCTGATTCTGTGAACATTTAGAGTTTAATCAAAATTCTCCAAACAGCAACGTCAACTTGTCAACTGAGTCTTGCATATTTTATAAATAAATTCAAACCATTTGAAGTAAAAGGGCATCTAATTCACATGACAAAGGAAGACAATGATTAAAGACAACAATTTATTAAGAAATAGTTCCTTTTATTTAGTAAAAACAAAATCTTCTTGTCTGCAAGATTGTATATTCGTAACTTCCGGGTCCATTTCCGGTCAGAAAAACATTGAAAATATCCGATTGTGCATGGTTTTGAACAAAATGACCTGAATATTCTTATCCGATTTGCCGATATATTCTTATATCCGATATTCGATTACCCGATAAAATTAACATTAAACATATAGGGAAGGGTTTGGTGTTTTGAAATAATATTACAATAGCCGATATATATTCGTTTAGCCGATATCCGATTAGGTGGAGTCTACTGTATAACTAAATACAATTAGAGATGTCAACTACTGCAAGGGGAAAATAATGGGAGACGATAAACCTGCCCAAATTCTTTACCATAATTTTTCTCGTGTAAGGTCTTATTACAGGTCATTGACGTGTCATTTCGGAAGGTAATGTGTGCAAGGGGAACACACAGTTGGTTAATAAGCTACATATTATGGATATGTTAAGTGCAAAATGTTGAACAAAATTATATAAGAAACCCTATAAAGAATAGTTGTAGCATGTCATTATACACTGGTAGACCTATTTGGCAAATGACCGCGATTTTTGGATAATCTGCGCGGAACGGAAAATAATTAGAGGTTCATCGTAAATTTGCTGTGTCACAGAAAATTATGCATGTCATCCGGAGATTTACCGTGTCGGCGGGAATTTGCCGTTTGTCCGATAAAACTGGTGTGTATTGAGTCATTGATAGAACCAGTGATGCGTGAGCGACGGTTATTAATAGATCGTTGTATATAGATGTTTACATAATCCATTATACAGTGTCGACGGGAATTAGCCGTTGGTCCGATAAAACTGGTGTGTATTGAGTCGTCAATAGAACTACTGGTGCGTGAGCGACGGTTATTAATAGCTCGTTGTGATATATACAATGTTTACAGTCAGATAAACAAAACTGTCTTATTACTCTTTTCAGTCGAGATAATAGAGTTACTTACGATTTAAATATCGAATTTGGTAATTGTTCAATAAAGAAAAATCTATTTTAATGTGACCAATGAACAGGATGAATACACGTGGTAACTTTGCAATACACAACTACAAATATTCTCACCTTATAAAATTCTTCTTTATTGTCATGTTTAGAAAAGAAATCAGTTCCTGTACTAATAGAGTCTTTTTACTGAAGATGCAGTTATCCGGCAAGATGTCATACTGATTTGACACTTGTCCTAGTGTAATTAACACCTGCTGTGATATTCCTTGTACAATACAAGTGGAAGGTCGTAAATAATTCAATCTGTACCCGATTGATCAGAATTAAATTTTACCTGTACAGATATTTACTCTTTATGGAGGATATCATAGATACATGTTATATATTGTATTGTATTTGATGAAGATAATTAAAATACATTATATAATAAAGACCTATTTGCATATACATCGAACATGTTCATTCCAACCAAGAAGGTTTGAAATCGAATGTTTTCATCAAACTTTCGATACAATCAGTCCCGTAAATTATAAATACGAGTCATTCGTTTATGGTTACAAAATTGTTACCCTTCTATCGTCTTATTTCTTTGTGCTATTAAAAGAAACTCACAATTTTCCATATCAGATCGACATATCGTACGAGTCCTAAAATAAATAATTGAATAATCTTCTTTTTACTTTAGACACCACGTTCCCCACAAGAGCCTCAAGGTCTAATCATACCTGTCAATCATTAGCCGCAAGTTGAACATTTTGGTCAGCCTTTCTATTTTGACATCGTTGCGAATTTTTTTAAATTGATATGTGATATGAATAAAGTGATGGGAGGTTTATATACGGCCGATCAGAATTTTTTTTTTTATTCTAATAAGATTTTTCTTAGTGTCAGAGTCTGAATTCGTAATCGTCAAAATAGCATGCTTTACAAAAAGATCGGGCAATTCAAACGTTTCTTTACACATAGATGTTATTAAATACGTCATACAATACATGCAAATAAAACATTTGAGTTCATTTTTTCTGTATCTATATTCAATATATCAAAATTTATTTCAAAAGGTAAACATTTATAATCATTACAAAGTTATAATTTGATTTTTATTTAAGTCGGTTTATTGAAACAATATAATGACATGTATTAATCCAGAAATTAACGTATTTTGACTTCCCATTTGTTCCACTGTGTAGGATAATTTATTCACGAATTGCATCATAAATAATTACTAACAAAACAGTTGCTGAAATGCAAGTTGTATATTTATAATTTATCAATATGCGTTTTGGTTTCGTTCAGATTTGCTGTTATAGCATGTATTGATTCCTTGATTTTCATTATTTATCTAGTTTTCAGTTGTATATACTAGTTCCAGTCAGTATAGGGCTAAATATTTTGCCTTCCAACAAAGCCAACAATTTAGCATCGGACGTATACGTGATTGCGTATTTATACATTAATCATATATCTATATGTAATATCAGAAGTAATGGACTCCTAGTATTTTGTCCTTTCATAGCTGGCTATGCGGTATATGCTATGCTCATTGTTGAAGGCCGTACGGTGACCTATAGTTGTTAATTTCTGTGTCATTTGGTCTCTTGTGGAGAGTTGTCTCATTGCCAATCTTACCACATCTTTTTTTATAACGGACTCGTTTAGCAATGTTATATCATCACAACAGATGAGAAAAACCCCATGGATGACAATTGTCTATATCCATGTCAACTGGGGTTAGGAGCGGAACATATTGATTGTGTATGTTTATGAGGGTCTGGATAGGATTTATAGAAGAATAGAGAATATAAATGGACAAAAAGTGCACAACAAAGGGCCAAATAAAGTGAAGAAAATAGACGCCAAGAAAATAATGAATAGAGAAAAATATGAAGAATAGAGAAAAAATGACTTACAAATTAAAAGACAAACAGGATTGAAAGACACCCCTTTCCCCCAATATTCAAGACCCTCGTATGTGTTCAAAGAAAATCTGCATACTCTATAGTTCCTTGCTATAAAGTTACGTTCTCAAATGTTATTTGCCCAAGCCTTTTGAATTAATCAATTCAATTTAAAAATCGGCTCTTTCCAAGTCAATTGTAACGTATTAACGCTCTAGATAACTCATATTATTGACAATTCTGTGTTAAGGGGGTCTCAAATTCAGTTAGACAGCTTCAGACGTACTAATATTTGACCTTTTTTAACTGGACCAAATCACTACTTAACATCAGAGACATATAATACAATTTATATGTCTCTGTTAACATAAAGATTCAGCACCCAATTTTTTTTAATATGTAATTTCATCCACTTACATAAAATTTCATGCATTAGATATCAAGAAATAAATTGGGAAAGTGTATTATAAAAAAAAATGCTAGTTACACACTGTTCACACCACGACTTTAGGTAAACAAAAACCAAAGAACGATAACTGTGTCCTCGGACCATGTAATTACCTAACTCGAATTATTCAAGCCCTTAACGTCTCCGATTCTCTCCACCTTAGTTTATTTTGGCACCTTCTGCAGGAACGAAAAAAATGAATAGCAAAATCTAGTAAAGTTTTCAATATTCTGAAACTTAAAATGCATTTAAATTTTATTTATCTAGGTCCTGTCATACTGAGGGGGGTAGGAGGGGTCCTGATCCCGAAATCCCGGGCTTAAAAACATGGAATCCCGAGGTCCCGAATTTAAAAAAATGTAAATCCCGACATCCCGAAATTCGAAAAAAGAATTCCCGGATCCCGAAATCCCGAGCTTAAAAACACCCGATCCCGGAGTCCCGATAAAGGTCCTACCCCCCCCCCCCCCACCCAATACTCTAAAAATTTTCAAGATGCACAGGTTTGTCTGTACTCAGAGTGAAATTTGTAGTGTAAATACGGCCCTATTTGCGAAAAGGTTATGATGAACATTAACAGTCAGCAAACTGTCACACAAGAAATAGATTTAATGTCCGAAAACATGTGAAATAGACCACCTTTGTGAGGACATATAATAAAATATGTCGCATATATCTCGACTCCTCTTCGTGACATGTCATACAGAATTTTAATTTATACCGTCTTAGATGACAATTTATCATCGAGGCTGCTTCAATGGTATATGCATAATATAAACTTCATACATTAGTCCCATTTCTAATGTTGTCTTTTCGTCCTCCAACATTTTTTTCAAAATCCGGGATCCGCACTCGACTATATTATGGGAGTCTATCAATGGAGCCAGAGATACATCATAACAAATGGAGGTTTCAACGACCTTGACTGGCTATACAGCCCTTGCACGGTCGGTAAATACATTATACACAGATACACTGGCTAGTTAAAGGGACAATAAACGGAAGTATAAATTGCCCCAGGTATTTAAAGTCATATATTGTGTGTTATGTGTACACCGCCACGTGTGAGTGATTTCAAAGATAATCAAAATGATGTAATTCATGTAGTATCTACCATGCAGCTACGCATCATCGCACGTAATATTGGACATCGCAAAAACCTAGTCTTTTTTTATGTGCATTGTAAGATATTCAAAATGATATAACACACATCAAATGAAAAAAGAAATGTTGAAGATGGACATAATTTTCTGATTTACTGGTGAATTAAAAATTCTATAGAATATCTGGAGCATGCATCTCGTTTATCTGGGTTTTTTATGCTAAGTTAGTATAATAAGTCAAAGTGTTGATCGAATTATAATTGTGTTTTGTCTTTTAAAATGTGTAGCCGTGTTATTTTGTTCACAGAACGAGGACAAATTGAAATTGACACAAAAGAAAAATAAAAAAAAAAACAAAAATAAAAGTTATTACCGTACCATAAGTTGATTAATAATCATAAAAACTAAAATACTGTAAAATGAAATATATTTATTATACCTATTCCGACACACATGAGGCCACACTAAAAAAATATTTTAGTTTGCCCAAACCCTACCCAAAGGTAGAGACAGTGGGTAGGTAGGTAGGTAGGTAGGCAGGCATTTTCTTTTTTTTTCGGCAAAGAGAAGTTGAAGTATCAGATATGTTTTAGTATACAGGACTATCTGATTTAAAAAAACTTTTCAAATCAGGGCAATAAAAGATTTTGAGCAGCAGCTTTTTTCTGGATAGGTAGGGTTAGGGCAAACAAACATATTCTTTTTTATGGCCTGAGTTCAATTTATTAATCCCTCAAGGGATACCAGCTACCAAGGAGACATTTAATTTATCGGTACTCAAATCACTTCAATATTTTATTTCTCCGCGTGAGTACCTGATGAAACTTAGATTATTTCACATAGACGGACCAAGGATTAAAAAAAATAAAAGTAGTAAAAAATATATCATTTATTAGCTAGCACACCAGTGGCGAATCCAGAAATTTTCATATGCATTGGCTGCCTAAAAGGGGGCTCGCTCTAGTCATGCTTCAGTGATTCCCTACATAATCAACCAAATTTTTTTTTCCAGAAAAGGGGGGACCTGCCCCTTCTAAATCCGCTTCTGCCACACTATATTTAAAACTATATTGTATTTATACATTCGGTCTTGCATGGTGAACTACTATTAAAATTAATTCGTACCCCAGTCTTCGAGCTTAACCACGAGTCCTACAGCCATGGCGTACAGAATTGTTTTGGGGCTTGTAAAATTCTTCTCTACATGCCAACAGATTCCAACTTAAATGTTCGTAAAATTGAGCTTCCGGCTTGTGGATTCAAAAGTTTATCGTGAAGACTGGTACCCAGCCACTTATTTTTCAAGCGCATCTTTCCCGTTTGACAGAAGGGCCTAACTTGCCTTTAATTTTATGTTTTATTACTTATGAATTAAAGAACACTTTCATTAAGAGTTAAAACTTTGTCCGTCACTCCCTATATCTGAAAAGAGGGTGGTAAAGGGTTATATAATCGTGCAACTTGTTTTGCCATTTTTATTTCACGTGCAGCTGTGAAAACAGGTTCGTTATTCACCGTGTTTCGTGAAATCGGTAAAAAGATCAACGTGCAAGACATTTTTAATTGTTCGTTCATCGTGAAATGGCAATGTTATTTCGCGTTCTTCCGTGCAGGAACGCCCCCTTTTACGTCCCTCTGAAAAAGCTTTCATTATTTAATAATAATAAAAAAAGTGCAATCACCATTATCTTATGATTGATTTAAAATGGCCATTAATTCTCGCTCATTGATAATCCAAGTTTAATTAACCACTTGACCATGCACCAATACCCTGAAATTTCATATTACTATACAAATCCTATGGTACAGCGTTGACACGTTTATTAGTTGGCACATCCAAGATATTACCTTCACAGCATTTTTCTAGATATGTTTATATCTATGACCCACTCTTTGAGACCTAGCCTAAGTATGACGAAAGTGCTATATATAACGAAAACAGCGGAGAAATGGATTAAATAGACTTGCTATATTGTACAAACTAAAGAAGGTCGGAGTTGAACTAAACCCGAAAAATTCAGTCTCTCCCCGTAATCGATTTCTCCTATATACTTGTTAATGAAGTAATCGTAGATCAGCGGAATATGACGACTGAATTATTAGGGTAGGTGCAAATAAAAGTCTGAATTAACCAAATATGTAGTTTCATAAGGAGGGACCTGGACAACCTGCCCCCATCCCACCCCCCTAAATCAGCCCCCGAGTTGTCATACGTATTGACCGTTCTTGGCGCACACACGGTTTTCATTGCCTTTGTGTATTTTTGTATAAATAAAAAAAATGATTATAGTACTTAATTCAATCCATTTTCTTGAGACATATTACACGTACACGAATCATAAATTTTCTACGTTTTTATAATTTTGAACACAGCGTATGTCCTGGGACCTGACCTGAAATATACATGAAACATAGAAAATTCATGATAGTAATGCGTATAGGAGCAACATTTAAATTCAAGGGGTTAGGGGGTTTGGTCTGAGTCAGAAATCATTTGGAACACAACGTTATTCCCCACTGTTACCAAGCAATTTTTTTCTCAAAATAAACGGTATGGGGAAATCTGGAATTCAGAATATTTTTTTGTCATCTGCCTGACCAAAATATTTTTTTCTCTCATCAAATTGGGGATCAGAATATGATTTTATGAGGGGAAAAAAGCAGTCACCCACCCCTTTGAAGTTAAATGGTTGTCTTAAGAATTAATTAAATTGATATAGGTATGGTGTTTCAGGGGGGGCTATCAGGGATTTGGAGTACTTGTATTCGGGATTATTTTTATAATCTGAATATAAAATAAGTGGTACAAATATATAATTACATTAGATGTATGTTTCATTATAATACGTTATTCTTAGTGGCTAACTGAAATCTCGCGTTATTCCTTAATCAACTTCATTACACAATGAAATTTATCATTCATGATGACACGAGATCCAACAGTAAAGTGCACAGGCAAATTAAATAAAAAAATGATAAAAATCGTGTTTTCATGATCCTAGCTAATTAACAATGTAATTATAAGTATTGGATGCGTCTTTTTGTAACTTCATAGGGGTGTAAAAGCATTGACCGTGCGCACATTTTTAGAATGAAGCGCTTCCGCGCTTCATACAAAAGGTACTTCGGCCAACGCTTTTACACCCAAATGAAGTTACAAAAAGAAGCATTCAATTCTTAAATGAAAAAAAAACATTTGGAAATCAACTTGACAAGATATCAGAAAACGGGAGCGATGAGAGATCGATTTTTAATTACATTGAAGTTATCCTCGACATACAAAAAATAACTAAATAAGTTGTCTAATTTGTTGACAAATATAAATATTCGCGGTAAAAAAAAGACAAAACATTGCGTATGAGGGTCTACATGGAGTTAACAGAATAGACAATTCGGGCAAATCTGATGAAAAAAAAAACGAAAATTCGTAGTTATAGGAAATTAACCCAACGAACAGCAATTGAAATCTCCTCCCCATCAAATTGTACCTCACGACCTGTATAATGCTGGAAGTGGTTTAATGTGCTTTTGGACTGAACACCCTTTAAAAATATGAGTAGGGTTCTGCAGGCCACGGCTTAGGTAGCACTTCACAGTTAGAAAATAAAATTAAAATTGAGCCACAGAATGTTTAATAATCTTCCGATCCTGGCCTTCTAATACATTAGGCCAACTGCAGCGCTTGTGTCATACATGCGAAACTACACACCTATCTATGGAGTGCTACCTTACTCGAATGCTCCCGATACAGTTATGCTGATGAAGATATAATGAAACTAATAGAACCGGGAGTTTTTAACGACCTTGACTGGCTATACATATATATGGAAGTTTTTAACGACCTTGACTGGCTATACATTGCTCGGTCGGCTATATAGGGGGAATGGCACGGTGCCCACCCCCTTTTTGTTGGAAAATAAATGTTGATTATATAGGGAATCACTTAAGAATGATTAGCAGTTAGTGCCCCCTCCCCTTATATAAAAAAATCTGGATCCGCCACCGAGAACAAGTTAAACTAATACAAATAATGCCGAAAATGGAACATCTCAAGTATATAAGGTAATCACACTCCCACTCCCGAAACAAAAAAAAACCGTCATGTTATTGCAATCTAATAACAGTTATTTAATTCGCTATATTATTGTTTTCATTAGTTTACAAGTTGTGACCTTCGAAATTGTTTTATTTAATTTTCCTATAGACTTTTATGGTAACCCCCTTTGCCCCTAAAAAACAAATAAAATAAAGTTTCCCTCCCACAAGATTCAAAACTTAAACGTTGATTTGAAAAAAAAAACTTGATTTTAGATTTTCGGTTATAAATTGAAATGAACCTTCTAGAGCCTCAACTTTAACGCGCACAATAATGTCAATCATTACACATCAAATTTAACCCTAAATTGACATTCCACAATCGGTCAGTAACATCACCTGTGTTTATAGTTACATGATATTTCCCGCCGTTGGAAAATCTCGTGCAGTCGACACAATTGATCTGAGTTATTTTTAACATTCTCTTTTGTGAGCGAAGTCAAGTTTAAGATCAAGTTGATTACAGATATTTTTGGCGTGCATTATTTCATTATTTAAAATGTTCGGTCTACATTCGTTACAGTCTAATTTTTAATTAAAAGAAACGTAACATCATTTCTTTTTTTTTTGTTGGCAATTATAGTAAATTAATCTCATCCCGGAATGTATATAATATACACTTTAACATTACACCTGAAAGTGCTTTATAATAAACGGAGAAACTGTCTAACAATTAAAATTTAAAAGAATATTATCTCTCAGGCTTATTTTAAGATGAGTGATTGTTGGTTGCTTAACTTCCAGTGGCAAATATTCCATGCATGTCAGGACGAACTTAGTTTTAAGATCGCACTCTCAAAAATAATTGAAAAACAATAATGATCAGAAAAACTTTTATTCATGTAAAATAACCCTCCAATCTTTTAATTAGAACTTATTTATTTTTCACAATGTAACAGATTAGTTAACAAGACGTGCATTGAGGTATACATGTACGCAACTTTCATATCTTTTAAATGGAACTTTTTTGTCTAAAAGACAACCTACGAGTTAGCGAAATCGAGTTTGAAAGGACTGCATTGTGCGTAAATACATATACATATTATGAAACGACGGTCGGTGTATTACCAACATACTGCTATACCAGTTGACCCCTGATATCAACTAAGGTTAAAACTTTCCCCTGTCCGTCAGAAATGTAAAGCTTCAATTCAATGTTGACACCTGTATCAAATAAACAGATGGTTCATTGTATTTAGTTCCAATAAACGGTTCTTTTTGTATAACCACAGTTGAATAGTAATTCAATAAAATAAATGACGGATGAACTAATTAATTATGAATATGAAATAATGTCCAAATGTTCCTATATACTAGTATACACATTCGGACTACAATTCGCAACTTGTTATTATCTCATCGAATCATGTTGTTTTGTTTATATATGCCTTCAACCCGAGGAGTATAAATGTGCATTTCATTAATAAAGATTAATGGATCACACAGGTAAATCAGATCATATTTGCCAATGAAATTTAAATGATCTCTGGCCTCGGACATATACATATATTTTTCTATTAAACAAGTCTCATATCAGTATGTGACATCTTGCCGGATTACGGCATCTACAGTAATAAGACTATTAGTACAGGAACTGATTTCTTTTCTAAACATGACAATAAAGAAGAATTTTATAAGGTGAGAATATTTGTAGTTGTGTATTTCAAAGTTACCGCGTGTATTCATCCTGTTCATCGGTCACATTAAAATAGATTTTTCTTTATTGAATAATAACCAAATTCGATATTTAAATATTAAGTAACTTTATTATCTCGACTGAAAAGGGTAATAAGACAGTTTTTTTTTATCTGACTGTAAACATTGTATATATCACAACGAGCTATTAATAACCGTCGCTCACGCACCAATAGTTCTATTGACGACTCAATACACACCAGTTTTATCGGACCAACGGCTAATTCCCGTCGACACTGTATAATGGATTATGTAAACATCTATATACAACGATCTATTAATAACCGTCGCTCACGCATCACTGGTTCTATCAATGACTCAATACACACCAGTTTTATCGGACAAACGGCAAATTCCCGCCGACACGGTAAATCTCCGGATGACATGCATAATTTTCTGTGACACAGCAAATTTACGATGAACCTCTAATTATTTTCCGTTCCGCTCAGATTATCCAAAAATCGCGGTCATTTGCCAAATAGGTCTACCAGTGATAGTTTACTTAGGTACGTAAGAAAGGGATATTTTGTGAAGATTGCTTAACACAGCTTAAGCCTCTATGAACCATTCAACTGCATATCATCATATATATGTATCAAAACAAAAAAATGTAAGTTTTGCTCGCATGAAAAAACTGGACTCAACTGATGTTAAGTTTTTTTTTCAAAAGGCAGAAAAATTACTTCTCTGTTTTGTATTTTTGAAATTTAAGTCATTTTCAAAACTGGAAAAATAAGATAAATATTTTTTTTTACAATAAACAACAATAAAGAGCAAATAAAGTATATAAAAATGTATTTTAAAATATCAGCTGCTACTCATATATGAAGCTTATTATGGAGATAATTGAATGAACATACAAAAAAGAAATGCATGATTGTCAATTAAGAACAATAACAGTTAACTCCCTTTGCATTTAAGTTTTTGTTATGAAGAGGTACCATTATTATGTTACAGATACAACATCTATGTATTATCCTATTTTATTAAAATTTAAATTGCTTTTCAATATTACGTCAATATCTTACATTTGTGTAAAAGATCAACATCATACCCAATAGGCCAATTATCATTCGCATTTCAAAACTATGTATTTTTTATAATTGATATGCCTAAATTAATGTTTTATTTTAATTTCACAAAATTTCAAATTGGAAGCAATCTTCACCCTTCAGTGCTCACAAGCATTTTGATTTTCTGTAAACACTTGAGCATTTGCGACCACAAGCATATATCAAATACTGTTTTCAGACAAACATAAAAATAATAAGCCTATTGTTAAAAGTTTATATAAATCGTTTCAGGAATTGCTGCCTCACAAGGATATTGGTCCCCAGAACACATAACACAATTTGAAGATCTGACACTTGACCAAAACTTCAATACAGTTTTCAAGAAATGGAGCAAGGAGGAAGATAGATACTCAGTAGAGATGACAACATTACCAGGAGAAAGTTTAAATCTCAAATTCGGCAGCATGTCAAATTCACTTTGTTCAGAGCAGTCAGTTGATCGGGGAAGAAACAGATCTGTAGAAATGTCTGGCAATAATGATATGAAGGTGAAAGTTGGTGGGTTTGGTGACACTGATGGAAGTAGAGGCTTTGGTGCAGCCAGTCGTAGCTTTGGTGGAAGGGATGAAGACTCTGGTAGAAGTGGCCGCAGCGGTGGTTTCGGGGGTGATAGAGGAGGAAGAGGAGGATTTGGTGGTGGAGACCGTAGTAGTGGTTTTGGAGACAGAAATGGTGATGGTGGGGATAGAGGTGGAAGAAGAGGAGGGTTTGGTGGCGACAGAGGAGGAAGAGGTGGATTTGGTGGTGGAGACCGAGGTGGTGGATTTGGTGCATCAACAAAAACTGATGATGACTGGGGAGATGGAACATCAACCACAAATACCAGTTCTGGATTTGGTGGAAGTAGTTTTCGAGGTGACAGAGGAGGTAGAGGAAGTTTTGGAGGCGATAGAGGAGGAAGAGGGAGTTTTCGAGGTGGCCGTGGAGGTAGAAGTAATGGGTTTGGAAGAGAAGACAATAACGATAGAGGATTTGGCAGCAGCAGAGGTGGAAGAGGAGGTCGAAGTGGAGGATTTGGCAGAGACCAAGATAACAGTAGTGATCAAGGAAGTGAAGGTGGATTTGGTGGCAGAAGAGGGGGTTTTGGAGGAGACAGAGGAGGTCGTGGTGGAAGCAGAGGTGGCCGTGGTGGATTTGGTGGCGACAGAGATGATGGTGGTAGTGGTTTTAGTAGTGACAGAGGTGGACGTTCTGGTGGATTTGGAGGAGATCGAGGTGGTAGAGGAGGTAGTTTTGGTGAAAACAGAGGTGGCAGAGGAGGTGGTTTTGGTGGAGACCGAGGCGGCAGAGAAAGTGGATTTGGTGGTGGCAGAGGAGGTAGTTTTGGGGGTGACAGAGGTGGTAGAGGAGGAGGATTTGGTGGAGACAGAGGTGACAGAGAAAGTGGTTTTGGTGGTGGCAGAGGAGGTGGGTTTGGTGGCGACAGAGGTGGCAGAGGAGGTGGGTTTGGTGGTGACAGAGGTGGTAGAGGAGGAGGTTTTGGTGGTGACAGAGGTGGTAGAGGGGGAGGTTTTGGTGGAGACCGGGGAGGTGGCAGAAGTGGGGGATTTGGAGGTGGAGGTTTTGGTGGTAATACAGTTCAAGCTTCTGCTGATGAGGATTGGGGAGATACTACATCAAGCCCACCAGTAGCTAAACCAGTTACAGACAGAAAAGGAAATGGAGATAGTTGGGATGTTAAACCATCAGGTAGCCTTGCAGTGATCCATAGTGGTGGTGATAGTGAAGATAAATGGACACATAAAAACTTGAACAGATTTGTGTCTCAGAAATTTGTACTTGGAAAATCATTAACAGTTAATGTTGTCTATTCAAATAACCCAGCAGAATTCTGGTGTCAGAGTTTAGATCAAGTACCTGCTTTTGAAGAAATGTCTGAGAACATGAACAAAGAATATAACAGTATTTCTGAAAATGAATTAAATCTAGACAAACCTGAAATACAAATGCCTTGTATTGCTAAATTTTCAGAAGATGAACAATGGTACAGAGCAGAAATTTTAAACATCAAAGGAGATGACTTAGAGGTCTTATTTGTTGACTATGGAAACACAGAAACAGTATCAAAATTATCTGCAAAATCCATTAAAACACAATACTATAGTATGCCGATACAGGGAATCAAATGCTTATTGAATAATGTAAAGCCAAATGGTAATTCTTGGTCAGAAAAATCTAATGATGATTTTTCTACATCAACAACTGACAAAAATATGGAATTGAAATTTATAAGTCTATTGTCAGGAACATATGAAGTTGAGTTAAAGGATTCTGAGACCAATGATGACATTGCAGTCAAACTAGTAGAAATGGGTCATGCCACATTTTCCCCAGGAAGTCAAAAAGTAATCAACCCATACCCATGTACTACACTACCTCTAGACACATCAAAAGAAGTGTTTGTATCATGGATTGATAATCCACACTGTTTTTGGATTCAGCTCGCTGAGACTACTGATAGTCTAAATGAACTTGTTGAGAAAATTCAAGAGGAATATACATCGGGATCATCTTCAAGGTCTGCTGTAGAGAAAGCAGAAGTTGGAATGCAGGTTATAGCTCAGTTTACTGATGACAATGCCTGGTATAGAGCATACATAGAGAGTATAGATGCTGGAAAATATTGTGTCCGTTTTATTGACTATGGTAACTCTGATAAAGTAGAAATGGAAAGGTTACGTAAACCTTCTCCAGAATTGTTAAGTACAAATGCATATGCATTTAAATGTAAATTAGCTGGAGTTAAACCATTACAAGCAGGTTGGAATGTTGACTCAAAGGATATAATGGAAAGTCTGGTAACGGATGCTGTCTCTTGTCTTGTCAAGGCATCTGACAAGAGTGAACACACTGTAGAGATATCGATGGGGTCTAAAAACATTGCAGAAGAACTAATTAACACAGCAGTGGCTAGAAAGGATGAATTTCCAGCAGAAATGGCTAAACCAGTAACTACCACAGATATACCATCCAGCTCAGGAAGTTCTATACCAAGTAGATCTATACAGAAAAACAATCCAGTCTCTGCTTATGTAAGCTCAGTTATATCTCCGTCCAAATTTTATATTCAGTTTGCAGATGAAGAGGCCACCTTGGAAAAATTAGTGAGTAGTTTACAAGTAGCTTATAATGAGAATCCAGGAGAAGGTACAAATTCTGCTGTAATAGGACAGTTTTATTGTACAAAGTATACAGAGGATGATTCATGGTATCGTGTCATTGTAGAAAGCCTTGGTGATAAAGTTACAGTTTGTTTCGTTGATTATGGTAATTCAGAAAATGTCAATGTATTAGATTTAAAACTTTTAAAATCTGAGTTCTCAACTTTACCTGCATTCGCTGTAAAAAGTTGTTTGTCTGGGGTTGAACCAGTAACAGATAAATGGTCAGATGAGGCCAATACAGCTTTTGAAGAAGCAGTTGTAGACCAAGAGTTAACTGTTAATTTTATAACTGATTCTGAAGTATTTGTTTCCAATGCAGAAGGAGATGTAGCTCAGAGTTTGATTTCAGCAGGACATGCCAGAGCCAGACCTTCCTCTAATTCTACAGAGAGTACATTATCACTGGAAGACCAGGTTACACCAGTTGGAGAAGTAATTGTCTATTTATCTGCTATAGATGATAAAGGATTTTATTTACAATTGGCAAGTCAGGAAAGTACACTACAAAACATGTCCGACCTTTTGCAAACATTATGTCCAACCTTACAACCTGTCAGTTTACCATCTTTATCAGTTGGAAACTTTTGTTGTGCTAAATTTTCTGAAGATGACGCATGGTATAGAGCAGTTGTGACAGACATAAAAGATCAAGAAGTTACTGTCACTTTCATAGATTATGGAAATGGGGAAACATTGCCAGGTAGTAGTCTTAAACAGCTGCACAAAGAATTACTGTCCCCAGCTTTGGCATTCCATTGTTGTTTGGATGGTTGTGAATCTGTAGACACAACCATCCTAGAGCCAAGGCTTACAGCCCTAATGGATTCAACAGAACTTAATGCCTTGTTTAAAGGGAAGATAGGAGACTTGTTCAAAGTTGTGTTGACAGACAGTGGTGTAAATGTGAACCAGGAATTGAGTGATAAAGGTATGGGAATTATATCTACTTTTCAAAAGCTATTCAGGAATTCATTTCTCATCCAACAAATAAGCCAACTGATTTTTTTTTGTATAAGTACACTTCAAATAGTTAAAGTAACAAATTTTTAAGAGAAAAAAACTGATGCTCACTTATATAGGCACCATAAATAAAGATAAAGAATACCTACATGTGTTTTACATTGTATAAAAATGTTTTGACTGTCAGTAAAGGAAATATTATAAAAGCTATTTTGTTTATATATAACACACACTGGTAAATAGGAATTTTACATAGAAAATTAAAAAAAACTTTATAATGACATTGAGCTTTTCAGAAAATGTACCTCTTTCTTTCTTTGAAAATTACTTACTTCTGAAATTATCTTGCAGGTGATGCTCTAGCTGGTGGTGATATGATGGTTCTTGATGAAACAGGAGATGCACAAAAACTTTCAGAAATTGAAGGTATGCTGTATGATTAAAAAGAGATGTGGAGTATACACAACGAGACAGCTTTCCTAACAACAAAACCATAACATATCTAGAACATACAGTCTGCAACAATAGACTAGGCTTAATACAATATGTCAAAGTTTAAATTGCTTCAAATCTAAAATTAATTTTACAGAGACTATCATAGGGCGCCATATTCCAAATTATTAAAAAGTACAAAAAAAAGATTTGATTATTTTAATACCACTAATGACTTTTGTTTAACCTGTTAGTTTTCCTTTTGTCATGTAAATTTCTTTCTCGTCAGTAATAGGATAACTTTATTTGATATATGTGACCCTTGCAAGGTTTTCACATCTG
Organism: Mytilus californianus; assembly: GCF_021869535.1. Taxonomy (NCBI): domain Eukaryota; kingdom Metazoa; phylum Mollusca; class Bivalvia; order Mytilida; family Mytilidae; genus Mytilus; species Mytilus californianus. The sequence continues at coordinate 7,207,717 of NW_026262581.1, forward strand.
TCAGGCAGGGTTCACCTGATCTTGGATCAGTGATCAAGATTTAGTTTTTGTCGAGCCTGCGACTTTTGTCGCAGAAAGCTCGACATAGGGATAGTGATCCGGTGGCTACGGCAGCGGCGTTAGCTAACTTCTTAAAAGCTTTATATTTTAGAAGATGGAAGACCTGGATGCTTCATACTTTGTATATGGATGCCTCATGTTACGAAGTTTCCATCAGTCACATGTCCAATGTCCTTGACCTCATTTTCATGGTTCAGTGACTACTTGAAAAAAAAGTTAACATTTTTTGTAATGTTAAATTCTCTCTTATTATAAGTAGAAGAATAACTATATTTGGTATGTGCGTACCTTGCAAGGTCTTCAGGCCCGTCAAACAGTTTTCACTTGACCTCGACCTCATTTCATGGATCAGTGAACAAGGTTAAGTTTTGGTGGTCAAGTCCATATCTTAGATACTATAAGCAATAGGGCTAGTATATTCGGTGTGTAGCGGGCAGGGGCTTGAAATGCTTGACCCAAAAGTTTTACCCAAAATTATGAGTATTTTGGAAATTGCTAAGTCAGTATGACAAGATATGATCTGGTCAGTATAATATAGGCATTTGTTAAAAGTAACATATATAAGTTTCTATATTTTATTCATTTTGAGAATCAGAGATTTTCATTAATATTCAGGATAAACAACAATTTTAAGTAGTAAGATAATTAAATTATAGACTCTTAAATGATATGACAAGAATCTATTCAGTATACATGTAATAATTTATCTCTACACTCAAGAGATGATTAATAAAATCTTTATGATTGCAGGATAACTTTGTCCGTGCAATTCTAAAAAAAATAACACTTGCTATTACCAATATAATTGTATGTTGGTATGTTAGAAAAATACATAAAAGGCTGAGTCCTGCTATATAACTAAGAAAATAAATTACCCTTACAGAAAATACTAATTTCAAGTGAATTTAGTCAGAATACCTTTTTCTGACATTTTTGTATATAGTAATAACTGATACCTCACCAGTTACATAAAAAAATGTTTATTATTATTAGTTATATTCAGAACCTTTCCTGAATAAAAACTAACAATGAAATACAGTTTATACCTTACATAAACTGTTTTGTTTATTATAATTTCCAGACCTTTAGGAAATTATCCCTTAATTGCCAAATGTTTTCCTATTTAATTGTATTTATTAAAAAAATACGAACGTTAACAGTAACATGAAATACAATGAACAATTTCAATAATTCTAACTTTAAAAGATAAACTTGGGAAATAAAGCTTTGCCAGCAATAATACAATAATTAACCCAAAAGATATTTTAAAACAGTTTTAAGAACTTTCCTAAATTTACTAAAAGAATAAAATACTTTAAGCAAAAGATAAAAAAATATAGGAGTCCGGCTCCTAAGAGTCCGCTAAAACTGAAATATTCCTTTCTAACTTAGAAAACGCTAAATTTACTATTTTCCTTTACAATTTAACCCCAAAAAAATGAAGTTTGTGAGAAAATTAACCATTTTGACAAAAATTAATGATGAGCGAAATAAAATACTAACTGTAACGACCAAAGATTTAAGCAGAACTGACGAACAAGCGTCGAAATTACGTCAATGTTGGATTGTTGGATTGTTGGCAAAGTTGGAAAATTGTTGGATCGCGCGCTTGCTGTCCAACGAAATATTTGAATTCTCAAATAAATTACAAAAATCATAATAATATACAATTTTAGTAACAGTCATATAATAAACAAATTTTGTATGGTACTAAACAAATTTCTATAGTAGCTAAAAATACACCAGTAAAACTTCACCGGAAGTCACAATACGTAAACAACATTGCCAAAAGTTATGTGTGTCACCGGCGAACCAAAATGACAAATATCAAGGATAGTGAGCATTAACATCTGCAAAACATTGAAGACGTTGACTACAAATACTAAAAGGAATTACAAAGAGTATTTAAAAACAGTTGCCGAAACGTAAAAATAGTGTTTTTATTGAAAAATCGTCCCAAGTGACACATGGGTTCCACTGCGCATGTCAGTACATTTCATTCATAAAATCAAGCAAGGTGCGTGAAGTTACTACAGTTGCTAAAGTTGGATCTTCACAAAAATACAAGACATTTCGTTTCAAAAATCAACATACAATGACAGATAGATGTAATAATGGAACGTATAAACTTTGTAATACAGAGAAGTTATCGTTATCGATTTATAATCAACTGAAAGTGAATATTGGATTCAACCAAGCGTGATGACCGCATGGCCTAAATTGCAGACGACATTTAGTTGTGGATTATTCGGTGGATTATTATTATGAACTGGTAAATTATAAAGATGAATTTCAGATTATTTATCAAATATTCCCATGTCAGCAATACAATATTTCTAAAGAAAATAATATCATTGTAATTGTTCTAACTTTACTCAATTAAATATTAATTAAAACTTATTTGCCTCAATTATGAATATGTTTCAGACTAGTATAGTACAAGTTATTTGGAACAGTTACTATTTCCTACACAAAAGGACTTTAATAAAAAATTACAGAATATTAAACAATATGCTTCATGGATACTAATTAAAAACATATATCAAAAATATCTTATCCATGTCTATGCATAGATTTACATTTATATCACATATGTCACTATAAAATACATGTACCCAGTCTCTGTACTCTACATTTTACCCCCTTACTATTATTTGCGTCCCCGCAAATACTTTTTAATTCTTTTTTTTTTTTTAAAAGCTTCCATTTAAAGTTTTGATTTTTTTTTTTCTATGCCTTTAATAATTGCATATACATGTACTTCTTAAAAAGAAAAATAGACTTAATATTTTAAGAATTATTTCCAAAACTGAATGAAATTAGTTTTCTTATTAATACCATCTATGATTATAACTAAAATACATGGTAATATATTAAATTATGTAAAAAAACTACAAAAATATATTCTTTTTATATAATATTTTTCAGATACACCAGAAGTTTCACCATTATGACCATCAGCACGAGGGCGGTAGATACCAGACAGACTTGTTTATATATACCAAATGTGAAAAATTACTGAACATTAAGAACAATGTGGAACATGGCTAAGAACCAGAGGTTTTCTGAAGGAAAATTTAGTTACCATGTAAACAGTACCAAAATATTTAAATATAAGTTCAAAAATACACCCCAAATTAACTTTTAACACTCGAAAGCTTTGACTATATCTAATATAAATAACTTATAAACTTTTCATGAATTTCAAAGATAAATTTTCAATCTAAGTAAATTTAAATAACTTTTAATCTTAACCTGAAATTACTTTTGATATTAACAACCCAAATAAACAATACCTTAAAATTTCCATTAAAATATAAAATTACATCTATATTGAATCTAAAATTAATTATCTTTAACTACAACGGACTTTACTTTCGGTTTCTTTTGTGTACCTGCAGCTGTGGTTCTATTGTAGGGGGTAGTTCTGGCGTTGGCTCTAGGTATTCGGTTTACTGTGTTGAGACGGTCAAGTACTCTCTGCTGTCTATTGATGATACGTTCCTGTTGCCTAAACTGGCCTCTTAGAAACGAGATGTCGGAAGACAAGGTGGTAACAGATTTGTTTAAGTGCCCCAACTCTTGTAGGATTAATTGTTGACTCTTAGTCAAATTTGCAAGGGCCTGAATAATTTGGTGGTTTGAATCCTCTGAGACATCTGGTTTCTTTTTGTCATTTGATATGGCATGCCTTGCATCCAGGATGCTACAGGTACCTGACGGATCCTGCCCCAACAACTGTGGCAAGATGCATTCCATCACCTCTTCATCTTTTGACATGGCTACCGCCTCCCTTTCAAGGACCTTCCTTGTAGGGGAGCCAATCTCAGGTGAAAATGCCTCATAGTCACGACATTCATCCACATCGATTGGTAGATAAGATGAAAGATCAGCTGTGGTGGTAATGGTTGTATTAATGGATGGAGATGGTATGTTTAAAGATTGTTCTAGAGGTTCGGCTGTATAGAAATGAGTTGTGGAAGGCATTGTTGACATCTGTAAAGTTGGAGCGGATGGTATGGTGGATTGTTGTGGTCGACCGGTTGCTGTAGTTGTTGGATATAATGATGGTACTGGCAAATGAGATTGAGCTGTAGCAGTTTGAAAATGAGGCATGGTTTGTGGTAAAAGATGATCGGCAGGTATGGTAGATGACATAATAGGCAGATGCTGGTAGGAAGGTTGCGGTAGGTTTGCAGGTGTGGTAGATGTCATGGTAGGCAGATAATGGTAAGAAGGCGGTATGCTGGCAAGAGTTGTTGTGGATGACATGGTAGGCATATGATAGTAAGCAGGTGGAAGGCTGACAGGATTAGAGGCCTGAGGCAATGGCAGAGAAACCAAGGGTGACACTGGCTCGCCACGGGACTTGGTTGCCCAAAATCTAGCACTCTCACCTTGTGTCAAAGGCACATAGTCCCTTACTGTAGTGTTGAAACTGTGGGGGGCTGGACTCTCCTTTAAATAAGCTAGGTCCCCAAGGTATTTATTAGAAGCTATTTGAGTTTCCTTCTGGCGGAGGTGAGGCACAAATGAAACTAGGTGCCTGTCCAAATTCTTGCGGTCATTACATCTAAACATACACAACGTACAATAGTATCTTGCCTTATCCAATGCCAGGTGCCTTTTCAAAATATGGGCCTCTACCCTATTCTTCTCGGCCAGAAAAGATTCTGGGTAAATGCAGTGCATACATTTATAGACCAGTCCCCGTTTACACTTTAATTGATAAGCCATCTGAAAGTACAAAAAGAGGCAGGTTTTGAGTCACTTGTACAAAAATTTGTCAAGGACTCGCCTATGTTGCCTTTTTGTACACACCAACATACTAAAAAATCTTATTTTGAAATTTATGATGCAAAAGTATAAATATATATATCATGTATATATTCATATATACATTTTTCTTTTTATTCATTTCCCTGATAGATTCTTGTCAACATCATTAAACTTTGACGACTTATTTATTACGTGTATTATAAACTCAACAATGTATTTCACACTAAAAGTACACATGACCTTTGATTTCAGTTCATGTTACTTTATTCCTTAACTTTACAAGGAATGGTTTAGCTTTGGGAGTAAGCCCTATATTCTTAGTATAATTATTATTATACATCGTCAAACCTTATGACAATGTTAATTTTATTCAACAAATATTTATATCAGACTTTAGTCCAAACATAAATTTCAGATTTATAAATATATACATTTTATATTGGTCCATGTTTACATATTTGCAAACATTTAACATTTTTTTTTTTCAACTAGAAAATAATATTCATATGATACACTAATAGTAAAAGACTAAATGAAATTTTAGTCTTAATCCCCAGTAAGGGTAATATATAGCAAGAGATCATATTTTTTTGACTGAAGTTTTGATCCACTTTGGTATATTTTCTCCATTATATTGTTTCAACTTGTCGTGATTAACGACTTTTCTTAGACCACTTTGTCTACTTGAATTTCGTAATTTATATCATTAAATTTTCTTGTTATCAGACATGGACCAGTGTACAATGCCTGTAACTTGGGACTAATTCCCTTTTTGTTTCCTAACATGCACCATACTTTGTCATTTACTTCAAAAATGGTTAGATTTGACTTTTTGTCATAATAATCTTTTCTTCTTTTTGCATTTACTTGCAAATGGGCTCTAGCTACTTTATGAGCTTTTTGAAGACTATTTCTAAGATTTTGTACATGTTCTCCATAGTTGCTACAATTTTCTTTTATAAGGGTTAAGGGAATACCCCCTTTTAATATTTCAGGTGGCAATCTTATCTCTCGACCCAAAAGCATAAGATTAGGGGTTAAGGTAGTTGATTCATTGGGTGTGGCTCTGTATGCCCCAGCCAAACATCCCAAATTTTTGTCCCATTTGGTTTGTTCCCCTTTTATATAAGATTTAATCATTCCTAGAACGGTACGGTTAAATCTTTCACATTGTCCGTTTCCCTTTGGATTTCTAGGACTGGTTCTAGTTTTATGAATTTCTAAAAGCTCACAGAGCTCTTTGAATATGTCGCTTTCATAATTTCGACCCTGATCGGAATGAAGGGACAAAGGACATCCATATCGACATATTACGTCGTTTAAAATATGGTTTGCACAAGTTGCAGCAGTCTGGTCCTGTATAGCAAATATTTCAACCCACTTGGTAAAATGACAAGTTATTGTCAGTATATATTTGTTACCTCTTGGGGTAACAGGGAAAGGGCCCATTATATCTGTGGCAAGTCTATCCCAAGGTGCACCAGTAGGCATATTACCTAAAGGAGCCCTTGCAGTTTTTGATGGAGGTTTATTTGCCCCACAAACTTCACATTTTGCAATCCAAATTCTGACATCTTCCCTTAATTCAAACCAATAAAATCTTTGGAGCAATTTTTCAGTGGTTTTTCTCTTGCCTAAATGACCAGATATAATTGCATCATGCATGCTATGTAAAACTTCATATTTTAATTTTTCTGGGGTTAAAAATTGTAAATACTGTCCAGTTTTATTTTGTTTTTCAAATTTTCTAAACAGGAGTCCCTCTTGAAGTACAAGACTGTCCCGAAAATGATAGTAATGTCTAGTAGCTGGACTTTTACTTTGCAGGTCAATGTCACATGACTTTTTGCCTGATATTTTCCATCTGAGAATAGGGCCAACATCTTCGTCTTTATTTTGAAGTTCTTTTAATTTTTCATAGGTATGACCCATATTCCAAACTGTACATTCATTTTCCTGGTTAGTTTGTTTTCTAGTTTTGACTGCATTTAAAACAGTTTTGGTGTTTGTTTCTTTATCATTTATTTCAATTTGATTATCAGAAAAGAAGGGTTTCCAGGTACTTAACATAATTTGGGCTCTTCTTGTACATTTTTTACAAGGCCCACATGTTAAATATTCCATGTTATCATTTAATGGGCAGTCACAATCTTTTGGATTTAAACATCTAGACATAAAATCAGCATTGCCATGTTTAGGACCTGGCCTGTATTGTATAGTGAATGTGAAATTGGAAAGGATTTCAATCCATCTAGCTATACGACCAGTTGGTTCTTTTAAACTGAAAAGCCATATAAGTGCTTGGTGGTCTGTACGCACTGTAAATGTTCTACCTAAAAGATATTGCTTGTAATACTCGACGAAGTACCTAACTGCTAACAACTCTTTGTCAGTTATGCAGTAGTTTCTTTCTGCTTTGTTCAAAGTTCGACTACCATAAGCTATTACTTTAAGATCACCATTTTGAAATTGCTGTAATACTGCGCCAATAGCGTCATCACTGGCATCCGTGTCAAGTATGTATTCACCTTCATCTCTCGGATATGCTAATATACCTGGACTTACAAATTGTTGCTTTAGATGTTCAAAGGCTAGCTGACAGTTTTCAGACCATACAAATTTTGAAGACTTTTTAGTTAATTCTGTCAATGGTTTAACTAAATCAGAAAAATTTCTGATAAAGCGCCTATAATAACTCCCAAGGCCTAGTATATGTCTTACGCCTTTTACTGTTTTGGGAACTGGACATTCCAATATTTTTGTAATATTATCAGGGTTGGGTTGTATGCCTTGTTCAGACACTACATGGCCCAAAAATGTAACTTCAGTTTGAAAAATATTACATTTTTCAGGTTTTAATTTTAAACCAGCTTCCTGAAGTCTTTTAAGGACAATATCTAATCTTTCTAAATGTTGGGAGAAATTGGATGAAAATAAAATGATATCATCTAAATATATCAATAAAATCTGCCACTGAAGACCACTAAGGACCAACTCCATCAGTCTTTGGCAACAAGCTGGTCCATTTGTGAGTCCAAATGGTAAGGTTTTGTATTCATATAAACCGTATTTAGTTACAAATGCAGTTTTGGGAATATCTTCTTTTCTAACGGGAATCTGATTAAAACCACTGGTCAAATCAAAGGTACTAAATATAACGCCACCAGCAACAGTATCCAAGCAATCCTGGATGCGTGGAAGAGGCCATGCTTCGGGTTTTGTAGCCCGATTTAAAATTCTGTAATCACAGCACGCTCTAACCTTCCCGTTTTTCTTTAATACTAGTACAAGGGGGCTCGACCAAGGAGATGTTGACTTCTGAATTATCCCTTGATTCGTCATTTGGTCAATCAACTTCTTTTCTTCACCTGCATAAGCCATAGGAACTCGTCTAGGGGGTTGTTTAATTGGTTTTGCATCTCCAGTCTCAATACAAAACTCAAGAAGACTGGTTCTTCCTAGGTCGGTTTCATCTTTGGAGAAGGTATCAGAGTATTTATTCAAAATGTCAGCTATGGCATCCATCTCTGTTTCTGAATGTCCAGGTGCAATATTTTGGAACATGTCTTTTAAATGTACTGGCACATTTCTAGTTACAGCTTTTTCTTTTTCTTTATTAGTCAAATGTCTAATTATTTCTTCTTTGGATACCCCCTTCCCAGACACTAAATTTGAGTCATGAAATTTCAGTCTTCTCATTGCATTTTGGTTATTTACTTCAAGTGTGTCCTCACATTCTAATAATATCTTTGGTTCATGTTCAACAACTTCTGCTGAACCAATTACTGTATCTTGATACAAGGTGTTTTTGTAATCATAGGGGTTCATTATACGAGTTTTACAAGTAACATTTCGGCTTATGTTTACTAAACATGGTGCCATTACTAATAAAAATCTCTCTGAAAAATTCTCAGAGGGTTCCAAAATACAATCTTGAACTGTTTCAGGAGAATCATCATGAAATCGGTCAACAAAAACATCAATCAAAATTTCAGACCTTGGGGGAATTTCATAGTTATCAGCCACATAAATTTTTCGAATAAGTTTATTTGTTTGGCCAATTTGGGTACAATGGATAGCATGACCACCAAGCAGTATAATTCCATCCGTTAACTTTATATCAGCAGGACCCCACTGAGACTTCATTAAAACATCTAGTCCCAACAAAGCTTCATCTTCTATATTTGCTACTATCATTTCTGTACTAAAACATAAATTTCCTAATTTAATTTCAAAAATAGCTTTCCCTAGCTCCTTTAAGGGTTTGCCATCAGCACAAGCTAAAGTATTAGACTTTTCCAAGATTGGTCTATTAACACGAGGAATTTTATTAAAGGCATGCACGGATAACACTGTCCGAACTGCCCCTGTATCTACAGTAAAATTAACCTCAGACCCTTGGATATGTCCTTCAACATAAACTCCATCACTTCGGAGTACTTGTCTTGCAATTACATTACTTGCAATTGATGGTTCACTACCTAAAATTGGTGTAGAACAAACTAAATTTTTATCTTCTAAAGTGACAAAAGATGTGTTACTATTACAAGTATTTCCCTGTTTTACTATATTTTCACTATTACTATTATTTTCCTCATTACTATTACTATTACTAATATTTTCCTCATTACTATTACTATTACTAATATTTTCACTATTACTATTACTATTACTTCCACTATTACTAATATTTTCCTCTTTACTATTACTATTACTAAATAAAGTTATACTGCTTGTTGGTTCATGTACACCAATGTTGTCCAATTTATGACCATTTTCATTAAACTTAAGGGCCAACTCCTGGTCAGCTGGGTTAACCCGTTCTAGTTTAATGTATATCCATCTGATTTAAATTCACCTTGTGACAGACTAGTATTACTGTTGGGGGGAGTGTAAGGCTTATTCATCTGTCTTGGAGGAGTAGCCTTATTATTTCTATAATCTGTTTGTCTATTGGGATTACTATAGCATTTTCTGGCATAATGACCGGGTTGACCACAATAATAACATTTTGGGATATTTTCTGGGTTAGTGTTTCTGTCTGAATTGTTCTTCCTATAATTCCGATTTGGAACATAAGATGGTGCATTGACATTGAAGGGCTGTCTGTCAAACTGTCTTTCATCAGGATACTTATGTCCTGTTACTGATGTCTGTGTCTCATCATTTCTTTTCTTGTCCTGGTACATTTGGTCAAACATTTTCTGTAATTCATCTTTGGTTACCGAAATTACATCTTTTTCTGTGTTTGTGGAACCTTGTTTGTCAAAATTGGTGTTCTGTTTCTTTTCTATTGTCTGGTCTGATTTTTGGGAGCTTTGATTATTCGGTTTCTTTAGTTGCCTAACTTTGGTATTTTTTCCTGAATGACCTTCCTGTGTTTCTGAAGTTGTCTCCCTATAGGTAATAACCTCCTGTACTGCTTCCTCTATAGTTTTGGGGTCTTTTGTCAGTTCTATATGAATTCTTGCTTCATTATCTGACAATCCCATTAAGAATCTTTGAAGCAGGTCTTCCTGCCTAATTTTAGCATGTCTGTTTGAATAGGCCTTGTCATATATACGTTTTAATTCTGCAGCATAGTCTGCAGTGTCTTCATTTGGTTTTTGGGTACGTCTGTTAAATTGTACTTTATATGTTCTTTTATTTTCAAAGACCCCAAATCTGTTTTTAAGTTCTGTTGCTAATTTTGAGTAATTTTTTAATGTTTTATTGTTTAATTGGTCAAACACAAAATCACCAGCTTCCCCTTGAAGCCTGGTTAACAATTCACTTAATTTGGTTTTATTATCCCAATTTTGTAAATTTGCTACTGCTTCAAATCTATTTATCCACACTTCCCATTTTTCTTTCCCTGTGAAAGAGGGGAGTTTAGCATTGGAAAACCCAATTTTCGATTTTGATCGTTTACTATGGGTTATAACATCTGTGTCAATACTATCAGTATCAATATCAGAGCATGCATCACTAAATACTTCATCATCAGTTTCATCATACTCAGATGCTGATGTAAAATCTAAATTACTATTAGATGTAAAACTTGGTTTACTTTTTCTAACTTTAGAAATTGAATTACTATTATTAGCAATTGTTATACTTTTAGCATGTTTTTGTTGCTCACTTGAAGCATTAGTATGCCTATATTGTTTTGTAATGCCAGTAAAAGCATTTTGAATGGCTGATACTACTTGACCAGTCATATCTTGTATAGCTACTTTAATAATATCATATATCCCAGAATCACCTTGGTTTTGAGGTTCTGACTTATTTTCTAGATCATTTTGCTTTCTATATCTGGAGGACCTTCTTGGAGAGCCAGGTTTTCTAGGACTTGGTCTCTTACTTAATTTGGATCTGGGTCTTAAAATTATTGTTTCTTCTTCTTCCTCAGTCTCTATGTCAGACAAGTCATGAGAAGCTTCATAAACTTGATCACTTCCAGAATGACATGTTTCGTCATCAGTGGTGTGGAGAGTATGGATTTCACTGTCCTCTGTTTCTGATTCTAATTGGCTACTATGTCCTCTATTATATGTGTCAGTCTTTCTTGATCGAACAGACCTTGGTTTACCCATTTCACTGATAATCTATTACACTTCAAAAGGTTCGTATCACAGGATCCAATAAAGTTTAATGAATCCCACCGTGGATGCCAAAATTATGTAGCGGGCAGGGGCTTGAAATGCTTGACCCAAAAGTTTTACCCAAAATTATGAGTATTTTGGAAATTGCTAAGTCAGTATGACAAGATATGATCTGGTCAGTATAATATAGGCATTTGTTAAAAGTAACATATATAAGTTTCTATATTTTATTCATTTTGAGAATCAGAGATTTTCATTAATATTCAGGATAAACAACAATTTTAAGTAGTAAGATAATTAAATTATAGACTCTTAAATGATATGACAAGAATCTATTCAGTATACATGTAATAATTTATCTCTACACTCAAGAGATGATTAATAAAATCTTTATGATTGCAGGATAACTTTGTCCGTGCAATTCTAAAAAAAATAACACTTGCTATTACCAATATAATTGTATGTTGGTATGTTAGAAAAATACATAAAAGGCTGAGTCCTGCTATATAACTAAGAAAATAAATTACCCTTACAGAAAATACTAATTTCAAGTGAATTTAGTCAGAATACCTTTTTCTGACATTTTTGTATATAGTAATAACTGATACCTCACCAGTTACATAAAAAAATGTTTATTATTATTAGTTATATTCAGAACCTTTCCTGAATAAAAACTAACAATGAAATACAGTTTATACCTTACATAAACTGTTTTGTTTATTATAATTTCCAGACCTTTAGGAAATTATCCCTTAATTGCCAAATGTTTTCCTATTTAATTGTATTTATTAAAAAAATACGAACGTTAACAGTAACATGAAATACAATGAACAATTTCAATAATTCTAACTTTAAAAGATAAACTTGGGAAATAAAGCTTTGCCAGCAATAATACAATAATTAACCCAAAAGATATTTTAAAACAGTTTTAAGAACTTTCCTAAATTTACTAAAAGAATAAAATACTTTAAGCAAAAGATAAAAAAATATAGGAGTCCGGCTCCTAAGAGTCCGCTAAAACTGAAATATTCCTTTCTAACTTAGAAAACGCTAAATTTACTATTTTCCTTTACAATTTAACCCCAAAAAAATGAAGTTTGTGAGAAAATTAACCATTTTGACAAAAATTAATGATGAGCGAAATAAAATACTAACTGTAACGACCAAAGATTTAAGCAGAACTGACGAACAAGCGTCGAAATTACGTCAATGTTGGATTGTTGGATTGTTGGCAAAGTTGGAAAATTGTTGGATCGCGCGCTTGCTGTCCAACGAAATATTTGAATTCTCAAATAAATTACAAAAATCATAATAATATACAATTTTAGTAACAGTCATATAATAAACAAATTTTGTATGGTACTAAACAAATTTCTATAGTAGCTAAAAATACACCAGTAAAACTTCACCGGAAGTCACAATACGTAAACAACATTGCCAAAAGTTATGTGTGTCACCGGCGAACCAAAATGACAAATATCAAGGATAGTGAGCATTAACATCTGCAAAACATTGAAGACGTTGACTACAAATACTAAAAGGAATTACAAAGAGTATTTAAAAACAGTTGCCGAAACGTAAAAATAGTGTTTTTATTGAAAAATCGTCCCAAGTGACACATGGGTTCCACTGCGCATGTCAGTACATTTCATTCATAAAATCAAGCAAGGTGCGTGAAGTTACTACAGTTGCTAAAGTTGGATCTTCACAAAAATACAAGACATTTCGTTTCAAAAATCAACATACAATGACAGATAGATGTAATAATGGAACGTATAAACTTTGTAATACAGAGAAGTTATCGTTATCGATTTATAATCAACTGAAAGTGAATATTGGATTCAACCAAGCGTGATGACCGCATGGCCTAAATTGCAGACGACATTTAGTTGTGGATTATTCGGTGGATTATTATTATGAACTGGTAAATTATAAAGATGAATTTCAGATTATTTATCAAATATTCCCATGTCAGCAATACAATATTTCTAAAGAAAATAATATCATTGTAATTGTTCTAACTTTACTCAATTAAATATTAATTAAAACTTATTTGCCTCAATTATGAATATGTTTCAGACTAGTATAGTACAAGTTATTTGGAACAGTTACTATTTCCTACACAAAAGGACTTTAATAAAAAATTACAGAATATTAAACAATATGCTTCATGGATACTAATTAAAAACATACATCAAAAATATCTTATCCATGTCTATGCATAGATTTACATTTATATCACATATGTCACTATAAAATACATGTACCCAGTCTCTGTACTCTACAGGTGTATGGAAGGACTGTAAGGTGTACATGTCCAACTGGCAGGTGTCATCTGACCTTGACATCATTTTCATGGTTCAGTGGTTATAGTTAAGTTTTTGTGTTTTGGTCTGTTTTTCTTATACTGTATGCAATAGGTCTACTATATTTGGTGTATGGAATGATTGTAAGGTGTACATGTCTAGCTGGCAGGTGTCATCTGACATTGACCTCGTTTTCATGGTTCAGTGGTCAAAGTTAAGTTTTTGAGTTTTGGTCTTTTTTTCTAATACTATATGCCATAGGTCAACTATATTTGGTGTATGGAAATATTTTATGATCTATATGTCAGTCACGCAGGTTTTATATGACCTTGACCTCATTTTCACGGTTCATTGATCAAGTGTTAAGTTTTTGTGTTTTGGTCTGTTTTTCTTAAACTATAAGCAATAGGTCAACTATATTTGTTATATGGAAGAATTGTTAACTGTACATGTCTGCCTGGCACGGTTCATCTGACCTTGACCTCATTTTCATGGTTCATTGGTCAATGTTTAGTTTTCTTAGTTAATGTTAAGTTTATGTGACAGTTGTATTAAAGCTTTATATTTAGGACTATCAACATATATATCAATGATTAGTAAAGAAGGCGAGACATTTCAGTGTGTGCACTCTTGTAGTTATTAGGTCTTAATCTCAGATACTAATAGCAAAAAGTCAACTATATTTGATTGTAAGGTGTACTTGTCCCCCTGGGAGGGTTCATTTGACCTTGACCTCATTTTCATGGTCTTAGTCAATGTTATTTTTTTTTTTGGTCTTTTTAGGTATGTTTATGTTGCTCTGGCAGGGTTCATCTGACCTTAACCTAATTGTATGGTTCATTGATCAATATTCAGATCTCCTTTTTAGGTCCTTTTCTCAGATACTATGACCAATTTGTGTATCAACTGATTGCAAGGTGTACGTGTCTGTCGGGAAGGGTTCATATGACTTGACCGTATTTTTTTGGATTTTGATAATGTTAAGTGTGTGTGATATCTGTAGTCAAACCTTTATTGTAAATGCTTTCAACATAAATGAGCTTGTGAGACATTTAAGCTGGTGCACTCTTGCCTAAATTTCAGAGAGGCACACTAATATTTGGCAGGGTAAAACTAGTTTTTGTCTCACTTGGACAGAAGTCCTGGAAAGCTAGACATAGGGATTGCTTTTGCAATGTTGCTGTCCATCAGATTTTCTTTTTTTTGAATTTTATGCTGACAGGCGAGACATACCTCTGTGTCACAGATCGAGTTACCCATATTCATTAGCTATTGATATTATCCATGTCCAAGTAAAGATTTAAGTTTTAGGCATGACTATCTATGTTTTTCACTACAATTGAATGATAATGTGATCTAGTACATGGACGTATCCTGGAACAGAGGTCAGCATCCTCACAAAATCAGTTGAGTACACATTCTGCTTCTCAATCTGGTCCAGTTTTACACCAATCTATGTTTGTACATTTATCTCAAGTCACTATGATCATGTGATTTAGTGTATTGATGCAGCCTTAGTGTAGGTCAGCATTCAGACTAAAGTAAACTTTTTTAATTATCTGCATTTATAGGCCAAATGATTGAGAACTCAACACTCCTCCTCTTACCTCTATTAGTTGAATAACCTGGGAACAGAAAAAAAAAGTCACTGAAGTCAAGAATATATAAATATTAATAGATAATAAGATATCGAAGAATAGTCTGTTACTGTATGCAAAGTTAAGACATGGGACATTGCGTAAATAGAGTTTGCCAGGGTTTGACACTAACTAAATGTATGCACTAGCCTGCAGGGCTAGTGAAATTATTATTAAGTCTCCCAAACGAAGACTTATTGGTTTTGCTCAGTTCTTATTATTATTATGTCACCCGATCAACAATGTCGGGTGACATATTGCTTTTCCTCTGTTTCTTTTTCCCTATTATTATTATTTTTCTTCCACCTAATTTTGTCCGGCAGTTTTCTCTGAGGCAATGGAACCAATCTTCATGATTGTTGAGCATAAGGAGGACCACCATCAGTGGAGTTGCAGTGAAACTTTGGAACTTTAAAATAGCCTCCGTTTCCATGGAAACAGCAAAAATGTGAAAATTTTTGTTTTTGTTTTTGATGACTAATTTGAGAATGCCTTACCTAAAAATCATCAAATTTTTATACAACATAGGTATCCACTATATGCAGGTTTCGGATGATTTTAAGAATCATCGGAACTACTGTATTGCCATGGAAACTGGGGAAAGGTTTCCCATTATAACCCTATGGGAAAAACCTTAAAGTAGCATTTTCTCTCTTAAAATGGTAGGTCAAATCCATTGAAACTGTGATGGTTTGTTCCCTCCCATGTACCAATGTGGCATCTGTCATTACAATTTTGGGAATGGTCTTTGTTACCATGGAAACCAGCAAAAATGTCAAAATTTCAAAATGCACCAAGCTTAATATAACTTTATATTAATGCTAACTGGCATGTATAGATAAGACTTTTGACTTTGGAATTTCCAAAATGGTCGCTGTTGCCATGGAAATAGCAAAAAATGTGAAAATTTCAAAATGCTCCTAATGTTCTGAAAATTTACAGAAAGATGTATTGCCATGCATATATGTGCATTCACTGTTTAAAATTTTGAGATGGCTGCCACTTAGTGGCAATGGGGGGGAGGGTGACATCCGCTATTGCTTGCAATGGCAAATCTAGTTATTATTCTTCTTCTTCTT
This sequence comes from Mytilus californianus, assembly GCF_021869535.1. NCBI lineage: Eukaryota > Metazoa > Mollusca > Bivalvia > Mytilida > Mytilidae > Mytilus > Mytilus californianus. The sequence continues at coordinate 7,224,162 of NW_026262581.1, forward strand.
CTTCATCCGCCACTTTTAAATTTGAACTTGTCCGCACCCGTTCTCCAAAACCGCTTGTCAGATTAACTTAGGGTTTCACAATATGTTAGACTTACATGTCTAGTGGTGCAATCAGGGTTTTGTTTGTGCAATGGGGTTTATAAAGGGGTACTATGAGGGGCAAAAAGAAAGGAGGGTTTTACTATAGAACCCTATGGGATTTTATTTTTTTAAATTTTCAAATGATTATAAATTGAAAACCGTTTGTGATAGACACAATCTTTTTAATTGAAAATGTTCTAAATGATAAAGCACATTAAATGAAATACAGGGTTAGTCCCCAGGGGTCACCCCCACCCCCTGCCATTTAAGAAAGTTCTAATATCTTGTAAGTGGTCAAGATCCCCACCCCTAAACCATATACATTCTGGTTTTTCATGATAAGATGGTTTGAATGATATACAGGGTTAGTCCCCAGGGGTCATCCCGACCCCCTGCCATTTGAGAAAGTTCTAATATCTTCTAAATGGTCGAATTCCCCACCCCTAAACCATATACATTCTGGTTTGTCATGATAAAGCACATCAAATGAAATACAGGGTTAGTCCCCAGGGGTCGCCCCCAACCCCTTCCATTTAAGAAAGTTCTAATATCTTGTAAGTGGTCAAGATCCCCACCCCTAAACCATATATATTCTGGTTTATCATGCGAAGATGGTTTGAATGATATACAGGGTTAGTCCCCAGGGGTCACCCCCTCCCCCTGCTATTTAAGAAAGTTCTAATATCTTGTAAATGGTCGAGATCCCCACCCCTTAACCATATATATTCTAGTTTGTCATGATAAAGTACATCAAATGAAATACAGGGTTAGTCCCCAGGGGGTCACCCCCACCCCCTGTCATTTAAGAAAGTTCTAATATCTTGTAAGTGGTCAAGATCCCCACCCCTAAACCATATATATTCTGGTTTGTCATGCGAAGATGGTTTGAATGATATACAGGGTTAGTCCCTAGGGGTCACCCCCACCCCCTGCTATTTAAGAAAGTTCTAATATCTTGTAAATGGTCAAGATCCCCACCCCTAAACCATATATATTCTGGTTTGTCATACCAAGATGGTTTGAATGATATACAGGGTTAGTCCCAAGGGGTCATCCCAACCCCCTGTCATTTGAGAAAGTTCAAATATCTTGTAAGTGATCAAGATCCCCACCCCTAAACCATATATATTCTGGTTTGTCATGCTAAGATGGTTTGAATGATATACAGGGTTAGTCCCCAGGGGTCATCCCGACCCCCTGACATTTGAGAAAGTTCTAATATCTTGTAAATGGTCGAGTTCCCCACCCCTAAACCATATACATTCTGGTTTATCATGATAAAGCACATCAAATGAAATACAGGGTTAGTCCCCAGGGGTCACCCCCAACCCCTGCCATTTAAGAAAGTTCTAATATCTTGTAAGTGGTCAAGATCCCCACCCCTAAACCATATATATTCTGGTTTGTCATGAGAAGTGGGTTTGAATGATATGCAGGGTTAGTCCCCAGGGGTCACCCCCACCCCCTGTCATTTAAAAAAGTTCTTATATCTTGTAAATGGTCGTGATCCCCACCCCTAAACCATATATATTCCTGTTTGTCATGTCTAGAACATTTGAATGACGTTTAGGGTCAGTCCCCAGGGGTTCCCCCCACCCCCAATGTTCTAGTATCTTGTAAATGGTTGAGATCCCCACCCCTAAACCATATATATTCTGGTTTGTCATGCCAAGATGATTTGAATGATAAACAGGGTTAGTCCTCAGGCATCACTAATGCATATAACTTTACTGGACCAAACCAATTTTCACTGGACTTTGTCCAATGTCAGGCGACCCTGGGAATTACGAATTATGGGAGCTTCGTTTGGTAGACTTCGTAACAGCATCCTGTTACAATCATTTCTTGTAATACTAGCCCTCCCTTCGGCACGACCCTATCTAGGAGGGTCTGGGGGCATGCCCCCGCAGAAAATTTTGATACAAATGAAGCAAAATCATGTGTTCTGAAGCATTTCCAGAGTGTTTTGAACATGTTTTGTTTCATGAAATTTCACTGGTTTGCCAATAAAAAAAAAAAAAAAAAAAAAAAAATCATATTTTAATCAAGTGTTCGACTTATTTTGAAGACCCCTTTAGATCATTACTTCATCCTCCTCCTCATTTTACTTATCATTATTACTAGTGTCTTTTATTACTAGTGTCTTTAATGAAGATGGGTAAGTAAGGGATTTACAAATACATCAACAAAAGAGGAAAGGTTTGCCCTTGCTGTTTTTTGTCATAATTCTTCATGGACTCCTTCTTTTCCCTTGTTGTTTGTCAGTTTTTTTTTGTTTTTTTTTGCAGGACGAAATTTTATTCCTAAAAATCTGTTCTTTTTTAACAGAGACCTATAATTTAGTATATATTATATGTCAGTGATATTGTTTAATCCCCTAAAGAAAATTCCCAATTACTAAAAGAGTCATATTTGTATGATGAGCTTACAAGCCTTTTTCTTAAGTTTATTAGCATGATTCTAGTTATTATTAATATATCAGTAGAACAGATGAATCTGTAGCCAGAAGACCAGGATTTATTTTTTTGTGTTAGGATATTAAATGATTGTTGACATTTAAAATTTAAAATAAGGCACAAAGATGGACTTTTATCAGGTTGGGAACAACACCCCAAATGAGTGGTAACCCCTCAATGTAAGGACATTAAAAACCAATTTTAAGTACAAATGAGCATATATCTATATTATTTGAAGAAACTTTTCCTAAAGAATTATACATCTATCTGGTATTATATGGTGAAAACATGTCCAAGAATTTCGTAATGTTCCTGGATTTTTATCTTCTTTATCATGTTTAATATTAAAAATAATTGGACCCCTCATTTAGAAAAGACTTTAAAGTTGTTCCAAATATAATGAATTCTCCCACTTTTAAGTTAAAAAATCTAAATTTTTCTTTTTTACAACAGTAAAATGACCCCTTGTCCTAATGTCTTGGGTACAGTCCCTCATTTAAGGGGTATACCCCTCATTTGGGGATTTGTTGCGATCCTGTTTGTTTGGTCCTTGTGAAAAATGAAGTATTTTAAATGATTTGCCCCATTTGGTAATTTAATTGAATACAAAAATGACATATGTTACAGCAAGTGTAATGTCAATAAATTAGTGAATAAACTACTATTTATTATCTTTATGTTTGTAATGCATCATTGAATTTTGTCAGTCAGCCATGCTTTTATTTTTAAGCTGTTTAAGAACCTCCTGGCAGATGAAAATTAACCTTCCATGTTCACGATTTTACAATCCTCTAGGAATACAACACAAGTTCAAAATCTAGCATGTTAGAATAATCTTAAGAGAAAACGTTTTTGATTGGCTTATTAATTTGATCATGAGAGACACAGAATTTGATTAGCTGATCACGATTGTCTTCCCTTGGGAACAGTTCAATATCGAGAACAATCATATTTCGTGTAGATTTTCACAAAATCGTGTTTTAGAGGTTTTTTCACGATCCCAATCGTGACAAAGGGTCAAAATCGTGTAGTACACGCCTAAATCGTGAAAGTTGGCAGGTATGATAAACAAAACTTTGAATAGCCCGTCAGACTACTGTGATGAAAACTTTACTAGCCCTCCCTAATTTTTACTAGCCTTGGGCTAGCGGACTAGCGTTAGTGTCGAACCCTGTTTGCAATAAGGACCAGAAATTGAACTTTTACAAAAACAGAGATTTATAATATTACTATTCCCTCAGAAGCATGATATCAGGAAATGTTTTGTGTATTTTAGCCTACCTGGGCCTATAAGGCCATGTGTGCTTTTCAATATTGCCATCATTTGCCTTCATCTTCCTTTGTTGTAGAATTCTTCAAAAATTATCTCCTGAACCAATTTCAACCAAATGTGGGTTGATTGATCCTTACAGTATGTAGTATAAAGTTTGTGGATTTTTTTCCCAGCCAATACACAAACATGGTTACCATGGCTAAAACTATAACATACGGGTAAAATGCATTAAATCTCTTGAAAACTGTAATAGATACTGTGGATTCATTATTAATCATTGGATACCAATTTTCATGGGTTTCGTTGGTACAGGTGAACCACAAAATTAGATATTCAACGAATGACAAAATTCCTATAGGCTTCTATGCAGACTTCGAAAAAACCATGAAATAAAATATCCACGAACATGTAAGTTTTCCTTAATCCACAAAAATTGGTACCCACGAAAATAAAAGAATCCACAGTAGAGAAAATCTGAAAGGGGGCAATAATGCTCAGTATGTGAAGATCTTCCTTCATCCTGTTTGAACCAAAATTATCAGATAACTTCTTATACCCCACACCTCATTTTATTTATGATCAGTCTACATTTAAGTTACTTATACCCCACATCTCATTTTATTCATGATCAGTCTACTTTTAAGTTACTTATACCCCACATCTCATTTTATTCATGATTAGTCTACTTTTAAGTTACTTATACCCACATCTCATTTTATTCATGATCAGTCTACTTTTAAGTTACCTATACCCCACATCTCATTTTATTCATGATTAGTCTACTTTTAAAATACTTTCTCATTTCTCATTATTATACCCACGCTTTAAAAAAGTGGGGGTATACTGTTTTACCTCTGTCTGTCTGTCCATCTGTCAGTTCATTTATACCCCCATTTTAAAAAAGGGGGAGTATACAGTTTTACCTCTGTCTGTCCATCCATCCATCAGTCCCATGAATATTTTCGTCGCATCTTTCTCAGGAACTACATTACAAAGATTTCTGAAATTTGGTTTCAGGGTTTATATAAGTCAGCTATACTGTGTGATGCGTTTTCAGATTCATCACTCAACAACTTCCTGTTTACCAAACACTTGTATCATTTTACACATGATAGCCAAGTTTTTCTCAGGAACTACAATACAAGGATTTTTGAAATTTGGTTTCAGGGTTTATATAAGTCAGCTTTACTGTGTGATGCATTTTCAGATTCATCACTCAACAACTTCCTGTTTACCGAAATATTTGGGCGGGGGTATCATCAGGGAGCAGTAGCTCGCAGTTTCACTTGTTTATTTTATTCTCAAGACTGAAAGTGCCACCAATTGTTATGGAAAAGAAGGAATATTGTGTATTGAATCTTGACACAACATGCCTTCATATGCTTAACAAAAGGAACAGGTTTTATTGCTGTTCTTCATCCAAAGTGCTGTGTAAATTTCTTTTGAAAATCAGTCTGAATTAGAGATTGAACCTTCACAATCATGCATATATCATTTATATCCTGTCATTCCTTATTTTTAGACCTCAAGTCATTGGCCATGGATGATACTCATTTAACTTTAGATCAGACAGGTTTTTCTGACACATTGTGTTCTCTAGAAGAGTCAATAGACAACATAGAAAAGCTAGATCAGACTGCTTCATTAGATGAAACACATCTCACACTTGATCAGACCGGATTCTCAGAATGTTCCGCAGATGAAACACATCTCACACTTGATCAGACTGGATTTTCAGAATATTCCCCAGATGAAACGCATCTCATACTTGATCAGACTGGATTTTCAGAATTTTCCCCAGATGAAACGCATCTCGTACTTGATCAGACTGGATTTTCAGAATATTCCCCAGATGAAACCCATCTCACACTTGATCAGACTGGATTTTCAGAATTTTCCCCAGATGAAACACATCTTGCACTTGATCAGACTGGATTTTCAGAATTATCTCCAGACGAAACAGTTTATGATGAAGAATTTCAGGGTAATATGTCATGTGTTGACCTATGTGGATTTTGTATAACTTCAAAGGTCTTATCTTGAGAAGCATTAGTGAGTCTAAAAGTCTTGGATTTTGACTGGACATTTGGTTTAGTAAATTTTCAGCCTAATCTGGACTACAATTTTCCAAGCCTTTCCTAGGTTTACTTGAAGGCTTATTGATTTTTACTGCTGAATATGTACTGCAGAGAACAGTAAAAGTGCTTACTGCACATTAACTGAATTTTAGAATCAGCAGCAAGGACCATCAAAAATTGTGTTTGAAATCTTTCAATTGAACCACTATTATCGAGAAGATTATGGTTTTATTTTACCCCACACACTAATAGATAGGGCTATATCACCTGTTCTTTGTCCGTCTGTTTCTCAAACAAATATTTTCATCACAGTAAAATTTCAGTCAAGATTTGAATTATTTTTCTCAGGTTTCCCATGCGTGAAACATATTCTTGTCAAAGAATGCCAAAGAGGGTACACATTTTGTGTTGTGTTTAAATCCAATGGTTTTCCTTCAACATTATTCAAACTTTGCACAGTGATAGCTCACATATTGAATATGTGTACTTCCTATTTTGGACAGATTAGAATATTGTTAAGCGTTCAAACTTAACAGCCAATTTATTAGTAGGGTGGTTTACTGGGTTAGGTCTGTCTGTCCATCTGTCCCACAAAACTTTTGTCACACTTTTCTCAGAAACTGCAATGGAGAGCTTCCTGAAATATGGTACTAAGCTTCATGTGAGCATGCTATACAGTGAAACTATTTTCACATTTATTTCATATCTACTTCTTGTTTCTTCTGTTTTACAATGTGTGGAACTTTGTTATTTTTGTCATTGAATGCTATAGAGGTGATACTCCCAACTGTTTCCCATCAATGTTATTCAAACTTGGCATTTGGATCCAAATGGATAAACTTGTTTCATATATATCGGAATAATTTCATAGTTTTAGTAGATTGCTACGTAACATTTTTATTAAGTGAAAAATAACGATGTCTGCTAGTATTTCCATGAATCACCTGTTTTCTGAAGGTAGGGGTATATATACATCTGTGTATTGCATACAACCTTAATCCTGCTCCTTCAGAGAGTTGTATAATGCTTTATGTCTATCCATCCCTCCATCTGTCTGTCCCATGAAATTTTTGTTGCACTTTTCTCAGGTACTACAAATCAGAGCTTCCTAAAATTTGTTATCAAGCTTCTTGTGAGCATGCTATACAGTATGATGCATTTTCACATCCATTGCCCTTCAACTTTCTGTTTACTGAATACTTAAAGCTGAGATATTATTTGTGATATTGCTCACAGTTCAACTTGATTTCAAGAAAAACCCTACACACCATACAATTTTACTATAATTTTATATCTGGCTTCAGTGCTATAAAGATAAAAAACCATTTATCTCAGTTGAATAATTACTGTTTTTATTTTATCTAATTTTAGATGCACAAGAACCAGTAACACATAGTTTGAAAGACATGAAAGTTATAACTTTGAAAGAAGGAGAAAGAATCTCAGTAACTGTTAGTCATAGTGACAGCCCAAGTAAATTCTACGTAAATTTAGAAGAAAACGTTACCAAAATAAACACCTTAATGGATGATATGTTCAATTTTTATTCTAATATACCTGAAGAGCAGTATGAAATAACAAAGATAGAACCTCAAATGGTTTGTGCAGCAAAGCTTTCTGAAGATGACACATGGTATCGAGTCAAAGTGACATCAGTTGATGGAGAGAAGTGCCATGTTTTCTATTTAGATCATGGAAATTCGGAAGAAACTTCCATAACATGTTTGAAACAGTTGTTGACAAAATTTGCAGAATTACCCATTCAGAGTATTCCATGTATATTGTCTGGTATTGGTGCTTCAGGAGAAAAATGGAGTGATGAGGACTTGACACTATTTACTGAACTCACTAGCGATAAGTATGTATCTTTTATATACACAGTGTAATGCAAATATTGGTTGCTGGATTATTAGTTTCTTCTTTTATACTTATGACATCCTTCTCTGATAGAAGTGGTGAAATTTTTGTCGCATTTTTCTCAGAAACTTCAAATCAAGGGCTACTAAATACTTGGTATCAAGTTTCATGTATATAAGCCTTGTGTGAAAATAATGAGATATAAAAATAAGGAGATGTGGTATGGTTGCCTATGAGACATCTATCCACCAGAGTTCAAATGAAGTGGATGTAAGCAATTATTATAAAAGGATGAGAAATGTGTTGAAATTTTAAGAAAGGATCCACAGGAAAGATTCACAGAATTGTACAACACATCATGCACGTCTTCAAATGAACAATAAGACAAACTTAACTGAAAATGTGTAAGAAATTATTATGGGTCTTCTTTTTATGGTACCACCATTCTCAAATAGTCATCATGCAATGCATGTTTATGTGGGAAAGACATGATCTGGAAAAACTTTGTAAAGGTTTTTTGACATTTTTTGTTACAGGAGCTTACTTGCAGATATACTTGGTCATGGAAAAGGTAGATCATACATTGTACAGTTGTTAGATATGGGTATATCAGTCAACCAGTCAATGATAGAGAAGTCACATGGTATCATAATCTCAACTCCACGTGTTAACACCAAAGTAAGACGAGTGTTCTCAGACTCCAGTGATATTGCCAGTCCTATGAGGATGAAGATGCCTTCTCTAACCACAGATGAAGAATCCATACTGGAGGATACATTTTATGGGTACCAACAATATTTGTTGTACATATACTGTAAATTCAGAAATTATTGTTTGCATTTATTGTTGCGATTGTTGAAAAAGTACACAAATGCAGGATTAATTATTGTGATTTCTGTATACAAAAGAGAGGCGAAACCAAAGGGACATTCAAACTCATAAGTCAAAAATAAACTCATGACGCCATGGTAAAATAAGAAAAAGACAAACAGACAAACAACAGTACATAAAACACTGAGCAACACGAACCCCACCAAAAACGGGGGTTGTTCTCAGTTGCTTTGGAAGGGTAAGCCGATTCTGCTCCACATGTGGCACCCTTAGTGTTGCTCATGTTAGTACAAACCGGGTGGTAAGTCTAATTTGATAGGTCACATTCAGGGAAAAGAGGACAGGATTGTAGTTACGATAATTGGAACAAATCCATTGTCATCTGTGAAACGGATATTCCATAACAGTCAACCAACTCGTGATTGCGTCCGTAAAATTTATGAAGGGATGATTTCAACTTCACCACTTGGAACTCTTGGTTTAATAGCTTCTTTGTGATCAGCAGCCCTCTATCAAGGAAATCATGATAGGAAATAATAGCCCTGGAATATCGTATCAACTGGGAGATATATACTCTGTATACTGCTGGAATGTTGCTACATAGAAATTCTATCAAAATTCAAAAAAATTAACATGAATCATCAATATTTTAAAAATTAACATGAATCATCAATATTTTAAGTCCTAGGTTTAAATATGTAACAAAAGTATTTGCTTGGAATTAATCTGTAAACATGCAAGAATTAGCAAAAGTGAAATGTAAACAAAGCTTTACCTACAGAGAACAGTTATTTAAGTTATGATATTACAGCAGATTCCATTGAGTGTGTAGCCAAAGGTAATATCTTTGGTTAGCTTGCTTGTTAGCTGAACCGTGAAGTCATTGTAAGGTTAGGTAAACTACCCTACTTTAAGAATAGACTAGTCCGACAGAAAACCAATTGATCTGTCTATTGGACTATGCTACTTCGAAAGGAGGGTAGTATACCTGACCTAATAATGACTTCACGGTTCAGCTAACAAGCAAACTAACCAAAGATATTACCTTTGGCTACACACTCAATGGAATCTGCTGTAAAAGAGTTTGTTTTTGTTTTTTCTTAAATTGTATTGTATAAATTAGGCCTTTAGTTTTCTTGTAAGAAATTAAGGCAAACCTTGTATTTCTTAAACATATTTCTAAATATTTTACATCTTTTTCTACCTTTTAGGTATTCCAGATTGACCTATGAAGTTGATAAAGATTACCCTGTGAAGGTGTCCCAAATAGAAAACCCCACCTGTTTCTGGTGCCAGATAGTGGATCCAGAAAACAAACTTGAAAAACTCATGAACAGTTTACAGGATAAATACAGTGATTCAGTGGATAATGTGGCTGAAATAGATACACCTTGTGTTGCCAAGTGTAAAGGTGATGGTCGCTACTACAGAGGTGTCACTAGATCAAAACTAGAAGATGGAGAATTAACAGTATTATTTGTGGACTATGGAAGTACATATTGTGTAAAGGCAGAAGACGTGAAGGCAATCAAAAGTGGTGATATTGAGCTTCCTATGCAAGCTGTAGACTGTATGTTACATGATATTGACCTTGATGAATCTCATGATGACTGGGATGAGGAGGCTTGTGAATATTTTGAGGCTCTGTGCGAAGATAAGACATTAACAATGAAAGTCAAACAAGCATGTTACGAAGGAATATCCGTTTATCTATATGATGGAGATATAGATTTAAGTAGTCTTTTGGCAGAAAATGATTTTGTTAATCTTATATCGCGGGAAAACAACAGCCTTGTTTCCGTTGAAGAAAAGACACCTGTAAAACGAAGCCCTAGGAAGGACGTTACAGCAGAAGTTCTAGGACGTTTATTGTCGACAGATTCTGAGTACCATGTGATTATTTCCCATGTAAATGATCCATCAAATTTCTATGTGTTGTTTCAGGATAGTGCAATTGAATCTATTGAAAAGGCAATTAACAGTCATATTGCAATGAACCCAGACGATAATCTGCCTGAGGATCTTATTAAAGTTGATGAACTTTGTTTAGCTTGCTGTAAAGATGTTAAAGACTGGCAGAGGGCTAAAGTTGAAGAAGTTCAAGATGATGGAATTCAGGTATGTGTTTAAGCAGGCTAATATATGGAATATACAAGTAATAATAACAATTATTTAGTGAATAGCAAAAACAAACACAAAATTTATTACTACAGGTCTCATTCACATCACTGAGTAAGTTTTTACATGTTTAAAATTTAAGTTTAGGTTATAAAAAAAATGGAAAATCTCAATTTAACCAGCACCTAATTATTTGTATTGAACAAATACTTGAACAAAAAAGAAGTTTGAAATAATTAATTGTTAAAAAATACCTATAGAAAAATAACCAATTTAAAAAAATATATTTTACTACTTGCGCTACAAAGTTACATTTAATTAAAATTGTGCAGTTGTAACTATTCTTTTGAGGGTAAAATGGCATCAGCATAAAACTGTTGTCTGCCTAGTTTTATAAAGGATCATACACAAGGGTCCAGAAACGGTCATATATGCCAGTCATGTCCTAAGATGAAACTATTTGTCCTAAACGAGAAATTGGGATTTAGGATTTATTTTTTTAAAGAAGTAATTTCGGTCATTTCATTGACTCAGTGTTTGAAATCGGATTCCTTAATCGCCATTTTGCACTGTCTTGTGTAAGTTGTAATCACTTGTTTTTGTTTATAATCCCTTTCCTGTAATAAAACTGCCACTCCAGTAGTTTGATAATCCTGAGGGCCCTCCTAATATCTATATCAATGCCTCCGGGAAACATTGGCTAATGATCGCTAATCACTTTTTATAGGACCGCAAAAAAATTTCTGTGGCCGTATATTGGTATGACGTTGGCGTCGTCGTCGTCCAAAGACACATTGGTTTTCGCACTCTAACTTTAGTTTAAGTGAATGGATCTCTATGAAATTTTACCACAAGGTTCAATACCACAAAAGGAAGGTTGGGATTGATTTTGGGGGTTATGGTACCAACAGTAAAGGAATTAGGGACCAAAAGCAAGCATTTTTGTAACTTCCAGTCATAACTTGTGTGTTAGTGTATGGATCTCTCTGACATTGTACCACAAGGTTCCATATCACAAAAGGAATGCTGGGATTGATTTTGGGGGTAATTGCCTCAAAATTTTAGGAATTAGGGGCCAAAAAGGGGCAAAAAACAAGCATTTTTCTAGTTTCAGGACAATAACTTGTGTGTAAGTGTATGGATCTTTCTGAAATTGTACTACAAGGTTCCATATCACAAAGGGAAAGCTGGAATTGAGTTTGGGGGTAATTGCCGAAACGTTTAGGAATTGGGGGCCAAAAATAAGCATTTTTCTAGTTTCCAGACAATAACTTGTGTTCAAGTTTATGGATCTCTCTGAAATTGTACTGCAAGGTACCATACCACAAAGGGAAGGATGGGATTGATGAGGGGGGTAATTGCCTCAATATATTTGGAATTAGGGGCCAGAAAGGGGCAAAAAACAAGCATTTTTCTAGTTTCAGGACAATAACTTGTGTGTAAGTGTATGGATCTTTCTGAAATTGTACTACAAGGTTCCATATCACAAAAGGAAAGCTGGGTTTGAGTTTGGGGGTAATTGCCCAAAACGTTTAGGAATATGGGGCCAAAAACACATTTTTCTAGTTTCCAGACAATAACTTGTGTTCAAGTGTATGGATCTCTCTGAAATTGTACTGCAAGGTACCATACCACAAAGGGAAGGCTGGGATTAAGTTTGGGGGTGATGAATCATAAGGGGGTTCAAAAAATTATGGGGGGGGGGATTTTTTTTTTTCCTTTTTTTTCTTTTAAAATTTTCCATTTTAGGTTGGTTATTTCTGATTTATATTTAAAAGCAAATAATAATGATATGGTAGGAGATACACACCAAACAGGAAGTGTAAATTATTATATAATAAGTATTGTGCAATAGCAAGAAATTTTCAATTGCACAGTATTGCACAATAGCAAGAAATCTTCAATTGCACAGTATTGCGCAATAGCAAGAAATCTTCAATTGCACAGTATTGCGCAATAGCAAGAAATATCCAATAGCACAATATTGCGCAATAGCAAGAAATTGTCAATTGTACAGTATTGCGCAATAGCAAGAAATATTTAATTGCACAGTATTGTGCAAAAGAAGATACTTCGTATAAATTGCTTATTTCTTGACCAATTTCAATGGGGTTTTATTCTTGAATTCTTGGGGTTCTTTAATATGCTGAATCTAACCGTGTATTTAGTTTTTGGATTTTGGGCCCGGTTTTTAAATTGGTCCACATTGAGGTCCAAAGGGTCCAAAATTAAACTTTGTTTGATTTCATCAAAAATTAATTATTGGGGTTCTTTCAACTTCTTTGATATGCTGAATCTAACCGTGTATTTAGATTCTTAATTTTTGGTTCCGTTTTCAAATTGGTCTACATTAAGGTCCAAAGGGTCCAAAATTAAACTTAGTTTGATTTAACAAAAATTGAATCCTTAGGGTTCTTTGATATGCTGAATCTAAACATGTATTTAGATTTTTGATTATGGGCCCAGTTTTCAAGTTGGTCCAAATCGGGGTCCAAAATTAAACTTTGTTTGATTTCAACAAAAATTGAATATATGGGGTTCTCTGATATGCTGAATCTAACCATGTATTTTGATTTTTGATTTTTGGGCCCCGTTATCAATTTTGTCCACATTGAGGTCAAAAGGGTCCAAAATTAAACTTTGTTTGATTTCATCAAAAATTGAATTCTTGGGGTTCTTTGATATGCTGAATCTAACCATGTATTTAGATTTTGGATATTGGACCATAATAGGTGAATGTCCAATTTAAAATTTTTAAGTTCTTAGACCACATTCATTCTGTGTTACTAACCTATGCTGTGTCAAATATTTAATCACAATCCAAATGCAAAGCTGTATCAAGCTTGAATGTTGTGTTCATACTTGCCCCAACTGTTCAGGGTTCGACCTCTGCGGTCGTATCAAGCTGCGCCCTGCGGAGCATTTTATTACCTCTGGTTTTAATATTCACACCTGACAGTGATCACAAGCTCAGAATAATATCTTAACAAAAATTGAAATTCCCTGACAAGTGTATTCATTATTTAATTACTTTTCAGCAAAGACAATCATCAAATCTGATTTAAAAATTAAACCTAAATTTACGGAGAAAAAAGTATTTTTTTCATGTGCTTTATTTACTATATAATATGCATGCGTGAAATTGTCTTCAGCAAATTTAATATTTAATCGTAAAATGCAAATGTAATGCCAAATTAAACGAGTGCAACTATTGTCTGTTACATTCAAACACTTATAAAGGTAATAAAATAAAAAAAAGCCGGTGATTTCCTGTCAATTTGATAAACAAAACAAATCCCGGAAATGAATCCGGAATTATTCGTACTTTAACTTTATCGCAAACTTCCGGTTTTAACTTTTGTCAAATCGAAAGAAACGTAAGCAATGTCTGAGAGATTTACAATTTTGAGTCATTAAAATCATTTCAATTTTAAACTATTGCCTTCCCTTAACTGTTCTTCATGGTAATGGTAAGACATTTACTTAGTAAATGCGATGAAACAGCAATACAAGTTCGTTGATGCTATGAATCTAGTTAAGTTGACATCAACAATTTGGAAAGGGGCACCAACTTTTCAATCATCTCAAAATGACCGAAATTGTGTGGAAAAATTTCCGGATCCTTGATCATACATTATATTGTCATGGCCAAAACAATTGCCTGCTTCAAAGTGATAAACTGCAAGAAGAGTAATTTATAACACATATGTTTTTGTATTGGCATAGACTAGAGAATTCCCCATCTGATTTATTGAAAAGTGCATATGCTGAGTTAAAAATGATTGAGAGTAAAGCTCAAACTAGCTCCAATAACTCGTGGCTCTCTAATATCATTTTCTACAGCGAAAAATTGGGTATTGACCTAAATATATGTAAAAATTTAGGCAAAAATTAATTTAAGAATTTACTGATAAAAACAGCTCAAAATAAATTTTCAAAATGATTGGGAGAAAATGTGAGATTTTTATTTACAGAATCAAGGCAAATTGGACACTTATTTTTCATACAAGAGGTCATTTGACTATGAAAATTATTTAGATTTAAAGCACCCCCAAAAACATTTGTTAACAAAATACACTCAGCAATCACTGTTTAAGAATAGAAACTGGCAGACACGAATGATTTATCAATGTATGTGGTAAATATGAAATATTACCTCGACATGAGAAGATATGTTTATATTGTAATTCAAATTCTATTGAAAATGAAATGCACTTTCTTCTTGAATGCCCTCTTTACAATAACCTCAGAAGAGATATGACCGATTATATCAAAAAATACCCCAGTTTAGTTAATTTAAACAGAAATGATCATTTTACATGTATCATGAGTAATGAAGATAGCGGTTTTTTTATCTATTTTATGTGCATACCTTGATAAAGGCCTGCAACTTAGAAAATCAGAAAATTAGTTAAATACTCTTAATAGATAGCAAAATTACCTCCCCTTGACCACTGACCCTTTCCTCATGCATTTGAACTATTATTTTATGTTTCTTTAATCACTCTGTAATGTTTATGTCATGTTGTTATTAATGTTATGCTCTTAATGGGCCCTTTAATTTGGAAAAAAAAATAAAAAAAAATTGTATATTGTATAACCGAATAAAGTTACTGTCGTATGGTGGTGATAATGTAAATGTAAATATATGATGTGTTTTACAGGTACATTTGATAGACATTGGAAATAAAGAGGTGGTGAAAAAGACTGACCTGAGAAAGATGCCTGAAGATATTCGCAACTACCCACCGCAGGCTTATCTTTGTGAACTTGATGATATTAAACCAGTTGATAATCAAAAGGAATGGTCTGAAGACACAGTTGTTTATTTCCAGGGTTTGTTTTACTATATTGAATGTACATGTTTTTTTTACAGCTCTTCTATAAAAGCATGCAAAGCAAACCTTTGATCAACTTGCTTGCTATGTTTGCTTGGATGTTTGCAAACAATAGGTAGGCGGAGTTTCAGGCTGTTTTGTATATACTGGAATTTGATAAGACAATAAAAATTGACATGCAATGAAGTTAATGATTATTGTCCAATAAAATTCCAGTATATATTAAACAGACTGAAACAGACTACCTACCTTTTGTTTACAAACATCCAAACAAACATAGCAAGCAAGTTGATCAAAGGTTTGCTTTGCATGCTTTTATAGAAGAGCTGTAATGAAAATTTATAGCCAATATTTTAAAATGCACTGAAGTAAAATAATAAAATGGGGCGGGGGGATGGGATGAGAGGTAATGTTACCATCTCTATACTTTTATCTAGCTTTGGATAAGAAAGATCATTCACATCACATTTACTGTTTTTAGGGGGAATCTTAAGGTTTATGATCCCTTCTGTGGATGTATTATGCAATTTCAAAGTTTTATAATATCAAAACAGCAAGAATACTGAATAAAAGATACACCATTTTGTACATATACTAAAGGAAACGTCGTTCACAGAAAATGTATTTATTGTCTTAATTGAATTTTGTGTCAACTCAATCCAAATATTTTACTTAAAATCCACAGACTTTATTACAGAGACTTTGGCTATAACATTTGAAACCTAAATTACTCGCTAGTTTATCCATGGTGTGCTAGCGTTTATTCTTTACAAAAAGTCCTCAACAACCTATATAATCCAAAAAACCTTGTGCTGAGTCATTAAAGTCAAGGGTGCCCTAGAAAGTGTACTTGAATTGGTCTATAATATATTTGTAATTGTTTTAACTAATATCTTTATTTCAAAACTTGTTTTAGGGAAATCATTGCTAACACTGCATGCAGTAATCCCCATTCTATTTAATACATAATTGTCAAATATAAGAGTACACAGGGAAAGGCTGTGGATTTTCTATAAAATTCCCATGTGTTTAGCATTTAAACAACAAAAGGGTACACACTGTGAAAGTACTTTTATTAGTGGGTATCAATTTTTGTGGTTTTAACAAAAGTTGCATGTTGGTGGGTTATGAAATTTGTGGATTTTAGTCTTCTGAAAAAATCCAAGTGAAGAATTTGCAGCCATCATAAACAAAGATTCTTGAAAATAATCATATGTTGTTTTATTATGATTTGTGGACATTGTAAAATAAGTTGTTTGTTTTCACTTACTGACAACATTCATTAAATTTTTGATAAAATAATTGTTTCAGAAATAAGCTGATTCATCTATTGCATACAAATTGTCTGGATTGAACGAAATTGCATATAGTAAACATTTTAATTGTTGCACACTTGTGATCAAAGGTTAAAAGTTGTACAGTTTAGGTTTTTTTGGGGTTTTTTTTTTTGCCCCTGCTGCGCCGGAGGGGGCATTAAGTTTTACCCTTGTCCGTCCGTAGATCCTGAATTTGGTTCTGTTCTCTTACTTTAGTTTGCCTCAATCAAATGTTATGAAACTTACACATAATGCTTAACCACAAAATGAAGATCAAGTTTGAATTTGGGTGGCATCACTTTTATCTTTCTAGAGTTATGCCCCTTTACCCTAACTTAAGTTTGCCTCAACCATATGTTATGAAACTTACACACAATGTTTATTACCATAAAACACAGATCAAGTTCGAATTTGGGTGGCGTCACTTTTACAGTTCTCTAGTTGTGTCCCTTGCGTTATATGCAAGCTGGGGCATCATCTGTGTTCCATTGACACATTCTCCATTTATTAAAGATTAAATCCGTAAAATCCTGTCTGAAGTTGTATATATAGGTCATAGTGTGTTTGCAGATATTCAATAAAATTACTTACACAGTAATCCTTAAACAGTTGTAAAGATCTTTACATTTTATTACTGATCTTTACCTTTGTTCACTTCAATAGTATGTGTATAGGAGATAAGACGTTGTTAATTAGTCATTGTTGGTTGTCCTAGGGTTATAGTAAGGGAAGTTTCCGTATAACACTGGCTCTTAAATGGTGTTCCAAGTGCAGGAGGTCATGGGTTCAATCCCTAGCCTGGTTAAACCAAAGACTTGAAAATTGGTATTTGTTGCTTGAGCTCTACTTAACATGTAGCATTAAGGAGTATGAAGAAAGGCTTGCAGGAAAAATTTGTCCTGGCATTGGTGATATATTTTCTTTTAGGCTGTTACTTTGTTGACTAGCAAGTTAAAAACCTTGCTCTATGTGTAATCTCGTACAAAACAGGGTTCATATTCATATCACATTAACATTTTCTTGTCCGGAATATGCATTTAATTTGCCACTGGACGTTAAACTGCCAGCTGTCATCATCATCATCAATGTGTCTTTTGCATTTACTTCCACATGTTCCTTGCATTAAATTTTCTTCTTTTATGAAATTTCTTCTTGCTGATGATGTGTAAATCAACTGTATGGTATGGTTTTAAAACGGCCTCCTTGGGAGTTAGAGTGCAATTGTAGATGATAGTGTAAAAAGTGTAAACATATTGAAGGAAATATACAGGACATTGAAAACTGGCTCAAATTGTTTTCATTCTTCATAGTTGTCTAGTTTAATTTTACAACAACAAAATGTTTGTTTATTGGAAATTTTGATATGAGAATAAATCAAGAGTGGAAACTGAAAAGGTCTTCAGTAAGAAATTCTGATATGTGTATATTGAAATCTAAAAGAAAGCATCAAACAAATGAATTTTAGATTCAAGGAACAACATCTGTCTCATACTCGTATTCTGTACAGTTTAATACAGAGATATAATTCCTTTATTAAGGTGGTACCTAACACTACAGGGAGATAACTCTGTAAAAATCAGCTAAACGTTTTAATCACGTTGTATTGTTAAGGAAATATTAAGCTTCTCAATGATCAAAATTAGTGTTTGTCAAACTGCTATATAACCAATGAAATTTTTCTGATAAAGTGGTTGGTTCAAATTTTTTGAAATTTTTATATTTTTGTCAAAATTTTATGAAAATTAAACAAGCCAAATTAATATTAGTCAAGGTGTTGGGAACCACCTTAAATACCTAAAAAGTAACCATAATTCCATATACTTTATAATTTCAGATGTTTGTACTCCTGGTGAAGAAATGGTGATCTATTTTTGTGATCGTAATGAAAATAAGTTAAAGGTTTCTCTGTTTGATGGATCTCTGAAGACACAACAGGAGCAGGATCAACAGCTGGGTGTACAGTTAGTAAAACTTGGCTTTGCTGATTATATACCAGGATCTATAATAGAAGAGATAATCATGGAAGAAGAAAATACAGGTTTGAATAAAACTTTAAACTTTTATTATAGCAAATTAAAAAAAGGCTCCATTCATAATTACGGAAGCCCTCCCTCCTCTATGATTATGTGTTTTTCACTTGATGGCCTTCTTAAAGTTTATTTTAACAAGGATCTGAAATCTTTGGGCATATTTGTATCAAAGTGAATATGTCATCATTTATGTGTTTACTATAAAAATTAATTCTGATGACCCCACTAACAGATCAACATGGCTTTCTTTAATTAAGATTATAACAATGGTTAATCTTAATAAGAAATTTCATTAAAAAATGTGTCAAAATCTTAACTGCTGTAAAAAAATATTAGGAAATGTTAATGTGTGATTAAGATATTTACACTACTGCTCATTTGAATTATACTTTTTCCACCTTTCCACCCTGGGAAGCCCAATCATGTCCGTTCAAATTTAACAGAAGATTCAGTACTTATATTGAATACCGTAGCGTTTCTTATTTTTTCAAGACATTGTCTAATAAAATCTTATGATTTAAAAAAGAGAAATGGCATGTCCTGATGTCCACTTTAAAGGGTCATATGGGACATCTAAAAGTATGACCACGCCCACCAAGGATGGGTGAAAATGGCAAAATCCATGTGAGCTGTAGTGTAGTTGAGGATCCGCCATCAAACATGGCTGCTACTTGCAAGTATTTATTTTATTGAGAGAGAAAACATGAACAGCAAAATGATTTAGCCTTAAAGAACAACTTGAATGGTCTCTGAAAGATACTAGATTTAGTTGTGTGTGTTTACATTGTCTCTTCTCTTTCAGAACCATTGTTTAATGAGATGTCATTACACAGGGAGAATTCTTATGGCAGCACAGATGGACAGGATACAAGTGGTAATATTTTGGTTATGGAGAAGAAAATCCATCTAGAACTACAATTTGAATTCAGTACTGTTGAATGCTATTTGATATAAAAATATGGAAATGTGGTATGATTGCAAATGAGACAACTATCCACCAAAGTTCAAATGAAGTGGATGTTAGCAATTATAGTAAATTTGTTAAATCACTTAACATTCATTGTTATCCATCTTGCATTTATGTTCTTTAAATAAAAACATCTTTTAAGCAACAATTTCTATAGCACCTATGCTACAATTCAATGGAATTCAAATTTATGGTTCTATTATAAAATAAGGTTTAAAAGAAGTATAAGTTATATACATATATGCATATTCAACTACTTATACATCCTTGGCTTAATAATTTTTGGATTGAGCATTTTTGATTAAGGTTATCATGGTTATTGCAGAAAAACCCTTCAAACCCACAAAACATTGTTCAAATGTTGTTTTATGACGAGATTTATTTAATGAAGAGTACTTCAGTATTCTTTTGAAATATGTTGGCCATTGTTTAAGCATTCATGCATTTCAATTGCAACTGCAAGTATCATATTAGGGTTTGTTAAGCTTTAGTGATTTGAATTTTGACATTCTATCAGAGTCTGTTTCCTAAAATTTTGGTTGGATTTTTCTCAGCAACTGCAAATCAAAAGCTTTCTGTAATTTGGTAAGCATGCTATACTCTGTGATGCATTTAAAGGTTCAACCCTCACCTAACCCCCAACCTATGAAATTTTGGTTTTATTTTTCTAAACTACAAATCAAGACTTTCCTAAATTTGGAATGAACCTTAATGTGAGCCTGCTGTAATGTGTGATGTGTTTAACATCCATCACTCATCAACTTCCTCTACATCAATAGTTATAGGGGGATACCATTAGTTAGTAATATCTATTGCTCACAGTTCAACTTGTTTGATGTGCAATTAACAGTTGCCTACCTTTACAAGAAATTAAAGGTTTTCCCTAAGATCTTATACCTTTAAAAGTAGAAAGTTTGACCACATATAATAAGATAGATTTTTCTCACTGCATAGTGGAAAAATTACAATTTAAATGATTAATTTATGCTTTTCATCAATATTTTTGACATGAACTCAACTTTCTAAAATGTTGCCTAAGATAATTCTAAGATTTGCAACTGTTTATTTTCCAATTGTTTTACAGCTTTGGACGATTCAAGTATGTGCCCCGGTGAAACCACCACTGATGTTTCTACATACCCAGAGGACTCAGAATTAGAGACCACTGCGTCAGATAGTTTTTCTTTTGTTGATTTTAAACCAGTGCCAAAAATAACAGGTATTGTTTAACAGAAGGTTTTCATTATAACAATTCAGTAGACTAATGGCATGGGCAGTTTAAATACTTTATAAAGGTTAGAAGTGGTATGATTGCCAAGGAGACAACTATCCACTAGAGACCTAATAATGTAGAAGTAAGCAACTACATGTCACTGTATGGCCTTCAACAATGAACAAAACTAATACTGCACAGCTGTCTATAAATGGCCCCATAATGACAAATGTAAAAATAAATCAAATGAGAAAACTTAATGGCCTGATTTATGTACAAAACAATGAACCAAAAACAAATATGATTAACAGCAACATATGACAACCACTGAACTGCAGGCTCCTGACTAGGGACGGCACATACAGAGTGTGCTTTTCTTTTTGTATAATTTGTGTCAACATTCAACCCACATGTTGTATCAGGATAGGTAACAGAGGCTCATAGAAAATACAAGGAGAAAATAGATATATTCTGAAATCCAAAATGCTCTTTAACATCTTGAATTCATTTCAAGTGCTTCAAAGATTAAATATCCAAGTCTCTTAGGAAATTCAAGATCAGTATGATCAGTAACTTTGCTACCAAAAAAAACCAAAGAATTATAAAAGTTAATCTGATTTTAATGGGTAAAAGTGTTTAGTTACAGACCTAAAAATTGATGGAATGACTTTCAGTTAAGAACAGTCACAGAAAGTGCACAGTAAAGAAAAAGGATGATTCATGTTTTTCACAAAACAATTGAATATTTTACAGATGATTTTGATGGAATACCAGCAAAGAAAGGGGAAGACGAGGAAGAAGATGAATTTTATGATGCTGAAGATGAAAAGGAAGAAAGTCAGGTTGCTGAAGAGGTGGATAGAGGCGGTGAAAAAGTTGAAATTGAACAAAAGTTAGGAATAAAAAATGGAGATGAAAATCAGATAGGGCCAAACTTAATAGAGCCTGAAAAGGAAAATCTGTTGAAAAGTGAACAGTTGCAATTGGAAATACAACCTGAAAAGAAAAGTTCAGAAGAAATTGAAACCAACAAAACAGAAGTCCAACCTGAAGATGGTAATCAAGAAGAAATTACACAGAAAGAAGAGCACCAATCAGAAGTCACTGAGGAAAAAGATTTTAAAAGTGAAGGTAAAAATGAAGTAAATATAGAACATGACAATGAGAAGAAAGATGATGCAGAAAGTGACGAAGAAGACACCATTAAATGCCTTAGCGATGAAGAACTTGGAGAGGAAAAATCAAAACCCAGTCAAGATATAGGAGAAATAGACAACAGATTAAAAGAATGCTGTATTGTTGAGGAAAGTAATCAATCAAAAGAAATAAAAGATATCAAAACTGAAGGTTCATCAAAGTCTGATATTGTTGAAACAGATCAAAATGAGGACCCAAAACATATTATTGAACAGTTTATAAAACATTCAGTGGAAGAAGTTGCAATTGAAAAGTATAAAAAAGAAATGGAAGAAAGAGAAAAAGAAGATGGAACTTCTGCAGTTAACAACAATGTAGAAAAGGATGATGATGACCTTGTACAAGAGATTGATAAATTATCAGTAGAAGATCAAAAGGAGAATGTTCAAAAATCAACTGATGAAAATTTGGAGAATATTGAAGATATCGAGAAGACTACCGAAGAAGGAATTGAAATAATAAAGAAGGAGGAAGTGGAAGAAGATATTGAGCAGTCTCCAGATGAAAACCAGGAACTAAAAGAGAAAGACCGGATTAATGACACAGAGTCACACACAGATAGTGCTGATGCTAGAGAAGAAGAAGAAGACATTGATTTTGTTCAAAAAGAGGTTGAAGAACAGCGTACAGGAAATGATGTTAATACTGATGAAATCAAAGATGAAGACAATGATGGGGAAACTCTAGACGAAGAAAATGATATAAATGATGGGGATAGGTCACAGGAGGAAACTCTAGATGAAGTAAAGGATAAAAGTGATGGGGATAGGTCACAGGAGGAAACTCTAGACGAAGAAAAGGATAAAAGTAATGGGGATAGGTCACAAGAGGAAACTCTTGATGAAGAAAAGGATAAAAGTGATGGGGATAGGTCGCAGGAGGAAACTCTAGATGAAGAAAAGGATAAAAGTGACGGGGATAGATCGCAGGAGGAAACTCGAGATGAAGAAAAGGATAAAAGCGATGGGGATAGGTCACAGGAGGAAATTCTAGATGAAGAAAAGGATATAAATGATGGGGATAGGTCACAGGAGGAAACTCTAGAAAAAGAAAAAAATAACGGCCAAGCTGAAGATACTACAGGGAAATCTGATGATCTTATTGAGGACGAGCAAGCCTAGGATGAAGTTAAGAATGTAAACGAAATGGTTCAATAGTAATGAGCCAAAAGGCAATGTAGAAAAAAATAAGTACACATTGAGAAAATATCTGTCCTAATGGACATAATGACAATGTATTTTTATATGAATTAGTTTACTTTTCCCTTTATGGGTTTGTTTGTTTTAGAATTTATTTTTGTTAACAAAAACAATGACAATTATTTCACATGTAGCATAATATGTGTTTGAAGGAAGAAGGACTATTCACATTTTGTTACAGATGGTGCTGCTTATTGTATAGTGCTTTTGTATTGTTAATAATGTCATATTAGATAACTCATAGTAGAAGAAGTAGTTGTAGATTGGTTTATGTTTTTATGTGCAATGGGGACAGATTTTACACCAGAAGAAAAGGGAAGTAATTTTTTAAGGCAATATGATGAAATAGATAGCTTGATCTTTGCTGTTTTTTATTTGCAAATTCTTTTCACAAAAATGAGGTCATTTTATAACACAGTAAGCTAGCTGATTGTGTGCTTATTGCAATTATGTTGGCAGCAGAAACAAAGATGTTCATTAGATAGGCATA
This sequence comes from Mytilus californianus, assembly GCF_021869535.1. Lineage (NCBI taxonomy): Eukaryota > Metazoa > Mollusca > Bivalvia > Mytilida > Mytilidae > Mytilus > Mytilus californianus. The sequence goes on from NW_026262581.1 coordinate 7,248,106, forward strand.
TGTTTTTAATTTTTAAATGGATCCATATATTGCTTCAAATAAGTTACATTAAAACAGATGCATACATTGAATATGAATATTTTCAAATATCGGACAATATTGTGAACAGTAAATTTGGGCATTTTTATTGATGTTGTACAGAAATAGGGGTTATTAATAATGTCAACCATGTACTTAAAGGGTTTTTAACTTGAAGGTTTCAGCTTTTGATAAGAGAATTTAAAAATCTAGCTAAATTCAAATTGATTACAATTTCCATTATGCAATTTACATTTTTTTTTAGGTTAAAGCAAGGTATTTTCAGATGTATAGCATTTCTTAGTCTCTCTAATATTTGCATACAAGTTTTTATCATTAGAGCATTGAATGGTTTGACAGGTAAAGAGATGAACTTATAAAAATGTATCAATAGCATAGAAAAATTGTTAAATATATGGAAGAACATTTTCGACAGTACTTAAAAAGGTGATGGTTAGACGCTTATCATCCAGTGGCTAATATTTCATGTATATTAAAGATTAAAACCACAAATAGAAACTGAGTTCAGATGACACATATTGAAACTACATGTATGTACCTAAAAGGAATGAACAAGTGATTGAAGGAAGTTGGTAATTTAAGTATTAAATTGGGAGTTGAACTGTAAAACCGTATACGATTTAGAACTTTCATTTTGGATAATTAGAGGGAGGTATTTACATTATAAGAGGAGTGATTTAGAAAATACAATCTTAGAACCAAATATTTGTGCAAGTTTTTATAAAAGAAAAAAAATTGGGGAAAGAGTTCAGATTTGAAGGCACAAATTTGGCATTGCAAATTATAATTGATCAGTTTGTATTGCACAAAAAACATTAGTATCAAAAGACCTGCACTCTGTCTACAGCTTAAGATTTTTCATGGTACTTCTATGGATTTAAATACTACACAATTACTATAAATATTTTGATAAACAAAAAATTCTTCATCTGTGACATTTGCACATGTTTTTACAGCTTTTATGTATTGATGCATTCACTACTGCAAGTATATACAATTCAATGACCTTAAAATTGGGCATAAGGGGCATAAATACTTAAATTGTTTTATCAAGAATTCATTTGAGAATTTGGTTGTGTCTCATTATTTTAGTTGTATCAAAGGATTGTCCTATGACATGACATGACATGACAGTAAGGTTTGTGTATATTAATATAACACCAGTACTGGTAATCATGTCAAATTTCAGATTGCAAAGGATAGCAGTTTATGAATTATGAGTTTCTTATTTTTTTATATTCAAAGAAATTTCTGTTGGTAATCATGTGACCTTACTGTTTTATTATCACAAAGTTGTTATTAAACTGTTTATCTTACCTTTAAGTCATTGTATTTTTAGGACATTAGTTTATAATAAGCTTATTACCAATTGCGCTACCAATGACTAGTGGAATTAACAATTATGGAATGGCCACAACCACCAACCTGAATATATACAGCATTACAAGCTGTAACAAACCCAGAAAAATAAACGGAATTGAAAATAAATTTGGTGTGTCCAAAGCGCTTTTTTGGATTTAACTTCCATCAGGAACGTGCAGAAAATTTGGAAGCCAATTAAATTTAGATACCGGTAAACAAATTTAGTTGAGAGAAAATTACTATTCTGGCTATAGACAGCCACATGTAGTTCAAACCAGTTGCACAACTTAATCCCAATCTCATCCCACTAACATGAGAAAATGATTACAAAAAACAACATCAGACTAAACATCAGCAAGAAAATTGCAACAAATATAGAATAAACTAAAAATCGGCTGAAGAATTACAACAAATATTTGATTTGATTGATTATTGAAGTCTAGAGGCAACAAAAACTGAAAAACATATAAAGAATCAACTTAAGACAAGGTTTGCAAATAATGGTCAATATTTCTATTAATCATTCCTGTTGGAAAATGTGGTCAATTGAAATTTTGAGGTGATATAACCATAAAAAGCCACTCCCTATATATAGCTACATGTTCAATTATTAAAAGTGTCAATTTTATCATTTGAAATGTTTTCTATCATTTAAAATATTTATTCAAACGGTAGTTCAGGAAATGGTTTCTTCCAGGTTGGTTTGATGAAACACATTCCTCTCTGTAGTTATAGTCTTGGTGCTTTTGTCTCAAGATGATTGTTTCATTGGCAATCATGCCAGAACTCATTATTTTTAATTTTAGTAACTTAACTCTTTTATTTCTCCCAGAGGCAAATGCCCCAAAAAAGCTTTACTGCTTACGATATGCATTACAATCATTGCATTTTCACTGGTTTTGTTGTAGTCGTCTTTAAAAGTATAGAAGTTTAAAATAGGATTTTAAGGTTTTGTTTTAATCCTTGAATGCCAATGTGACAATAATATGTTCTATGTAGGAAGAGACTGATACTGAAAGAGGTTAAGTTATGCCTCCTTGTATGTCTGTTGGTTTTAAACCATACACCACAGTAGCCATAAGAGTAAAGGTTTACTATAACTTTCCATTTTCTGCATTAAGATGATTTTGATTCACAGTTAAATAAACCAGAAAGATTTTATTATTTTGAGAAGTCTAAATATCACTTTTTAGCTCACCTGGCCCATCCAAGTGATCTTCTCATCACTTGGTGTCCATCGTCCGTTAACTTCTACAAAAATCTTCTTTGAAACTATTTGGGCAAATTTAACCAAACTTTGCCACAATCATCATTGGGGTATCTAGTTTTTATACGACCGCAAAAATTAAAAAATTTTTGGTCGTATATTGGTACGACGTTGGCGTCGTCGTCGTCGTCTGGCGTCGTCCGAAGACACATTGGTTTTTGCACTCTAACTTTAGTTTAAGTGAATTGATCTCCATGAAATTTTACCATAAGGTTCAATACCACGAAAGGAAGGTTGGGATTGATTTTGGGGGTTATGGTACCAACAGTTAAGGAATTAGGGGACAAAAAGGGGCCAAAAATAAGCATTTTTGTAACTTCCAGACAATAACTTGTAAGTGTATGGATCTCTCTGACAGTGTACCACAAGGTTCCATATCACAAAGGGAAGGCTGTAATTGATTTTGGGGGTAATTGCCTCAAAATTTTAGGAATAAGGGGCCAAAAAAGGGGCAAAAAACAAGCATTTTTCTAGTTTCATGACAATAACTTGTGTGTAAGTGTTTGGATATTTCTGAAATTGTACTACAAGGTTCCATATCACAAAGGGAAAGCTGGAATTGAGTTTGGGGGTAATTGCCCGAAACGTTTAGGAATTGGGGGCCAAAAAGGGGCCAAAAATAAGCATTTTTCTAGTTTCCAGACAATAACTTGTGTTCAAGTGTATGGATCTCTCTGAAATTGTACTGCAAGGTACCATACCACAAAGGGAAGGCTGGGATTGAGTTTGGGGTGATGAATCATAAGGGGGTTCAAAAAATTTAGGGGGGGTGGGGGGGGGATTTTTTTTCTTTTCTTTTTTTCCTTTTTTTTTTCTTTTAAAATTTTCCATTTTAAGTTGGTTATTTCTGATTTATATTTAAAAGCAAATAATAATGATATGGTAGGAGATACACACCAAACAGGATGTGTAAATTATTATATAATAAGTATTGTGCAATAGCAAGAAATTTTCAATTGCATAGTATTGCACAATAGCAAGAAATCTTCAATTGCACAGTATTGCGCAATAGCAAGAAATCTTCTATTGCGCAATAGCAAGAAATATCGAATAGCACAATATTGCGCAATAGCAAGAAATTGTCAATTGTACAGTATTGCGCAATAGCAAGAAATATTCAATTGCACAGTATTGTGCAAAAGAAGATACTTCGAATAAATTGCTTATTTCTTGATTAATTTCAATGGGGTTTTATTCTTGAATTCTTGGGGTTCTTTAATATGCTGAATCTAACTGTGTATTAAGTTTTTGGATTTTGGGACCCGTTTTTTAATTGGTCCACATTGAGGTCCAAAGGGTCCAAAATTTAACTTTGTTTGATTTCATCAAAAATTGAATTATTGGGGTTCTTTGATATGCCGAATCTAACTGTGTATTTAGATTCTTAATTTTGGGGTCCAGTTTTCAAATTGGTCTACATTAAGGTCCAAAGGGTCCAAAATTAAACTTAGTTTGATTTTAACAAAAATTGAATTCTTGGGGTTCTTTGATATGCTGAATCTAAACATGTATTTACATTTTTGTCGAGCCTTCGACTTTTGTCGAAAAAGCGAGACATAGCGATCCTACATTCCGTCGTCGTCGGCGGCGGCGTCCACAAATATTCACTCTGTGGTTAAAGTTTTTGAAATTTTAATAACTTTCTTAAACTATCCTGGATTTCTACCAAACTTTGACAGAAGCTTGTTTATGATCATAAGATAATATTCAAAAGTAAATTTTGTAAAAAAAAAAATCCATTTTTTCCGTATTTTACTTATAAATGGACTTAGTTTTTCTGCCAAGAAACATTACATTCACTCTGTGGTTAAAGTTTTTGAAATTTTAATAACTTTCTTAAACTATCCTGGATTTCTACCAAACTTGGAAAGAAGCTTGTTTATGATCATAAGATAGTATCCAGAAATAAATTTTGTAAAAAAAAAAAATCCATTTTTTCCGTATTTTACTTATAAATGGACTTAGTTTTTCTGCCAAGAAACATTACATTCACTCTGTGGTTGAAGTTTTTGAAATTTTAATAACTTTCTTAAACTATCCTGGATTTCTACCAAACATGGAAAGAAGCTTGTTTATGATCATAAGATAGTATCCAGAAGTAAATTTTGTAAAAAAAAATCCATTTTTTCCGTATTTTACTTATAAATGGACTTAGTTTTTCTGCCAGTTAACATTACATTCACTCAGTGGTTAAAGTTTTTAAAATTTTAACAACTTTCTTAAACTATCCTGGATTTGTACCAAACTTGGACAGAAGCTTGTTTATGATTAAAAGCTAGTATCTAGAAGGAAATTTTGTTAAAATTTTGTTTGATTTTTTCCGTATTTTACTTATAAATGGACTTTGTTTTTCTTCCAGTTAACATTACATACAGTCTGCAGTTTAAGTTTTTAAAACATTTATTAGATTCATAAACTATCCTGGATTTTTACCAAACTTGGACAGAAGCTACTAACAATCAAAAGATAGTATAGAGAGGAATATTTTTATTTATTTTTTTCCTCATTTTTGTTGAGCCTGCGATTAACAGCAAAAGTAGGCGAGACACTGGGTTCCGCGGAACCCTTACGAATTTTTGATTTCGGGCCCAGTTTTCAAGTTGGTCCAAATTGGGGTCCAAAATTAACCTTTGTTTGATTTCAACATAAATTGAATATATGGGGTTCTTTGATATGCTGAATCTAACCATGTATTTAGATTTTTTCATTTTGGGTCCAGTTTTCAAATTGGTCTACATTAAGGTCCAAAGGGTCCAAAATTAAACTTAGTTTGATTTCAACAAAAATTGAATATATGGGGTTCTTTGATATGCTGAATCTAAACATGTATTTAGATTTTTGATTTCGGGCCCAGTTTTCAAGTTGGTCCAAATTGGGGTCCAAAATTAAACTTTGTTTGATTTCAACAAAAATTGAATATATGGGGTTCTTTGATATGCTGAATCTAACCATGTATTTAGATTTTTTATTTGTGGGCCCCGCTATCAAATTGGTTCATATTGAGGTCAAAAGGGTCCAAAATTAAACTTTGTTTTATTTCATCAAAAATTGAATTATTGGGGTTCTCAGATATGCCAAATCTAACCGCGTATTTAGATTTTTAATTTAGGGTCCAGTTTTCAAATTGGTCTACATTAAGGTCCAAAGGGTCCAAAATTAAACTTAGTTTGATTTTAACAAAAATTGAATATATGGGGTTCTTTGATATGCTGAATCTAAACATGTGTTTAGATTTTTGATTTCGGCCCAGTTTTCAAGTTGGTCCAAATTGGGGTCCAAAATTAAACTTTGTTTGATTTTGAACAAAAATTGAATATATGGGGTTCTTTGATATGCTGAATCTAACCATGTATTTAGATTTTTCATTTTGGGTCCAGTTTTCAAATTGGTCTACATTAAGGTCCAAAGGGTCCAAAATTAAACTTAGTTTGATTTTAACAAAAATTGAATATATGGGGTTCTTTGATATGCTGAATCTAAACATGTGTTTAGATTTTTGATTTCGGCCCAGTTTTCAAGTTGGTCCAAATTGGGGTCCAAAATTAAACTTTGTTTGATTTTGAACAAAAATTGAATATATGGGGTTCTTTGATATGCTGAATCTAACCATGTATTTAGATTTTTCATTTTGGGTCCAGTTTTCAAATTGGTCTACATTAAGGTCCAAAGGGTCCAAAATTAAACTTAGTTTGATTTTAACAAAAATTGAATATATGGGGTTCTTTGATATGCTGAATCTAAACATGTATTTAGATTTTTGATTTCGGGCCCAGTTTTCAAGTTGGTCCAAATTGGGGTCCAAAATTAAACTTTGTTTGATTTCAACAAATATTGAATATATGGGGTTCTTTGATATGCTGAATCTAACCATGTATTTAGATTTTTTATTTGTGGGCCCCACTATCAAATTGGTTCATATTGAGGTCAAAAGGGTCCAAAATTAAACTTTGTTTTATTTCATCAAAAATTGAATTATTGGGTTTCTTTGATATGCCAAATCTAACCGCGTATTTAGATTTTTAATTTAGGGTCCAGTTTTCAAATTGGTCTACATTAAGGTCCAAAGGGTCCAAAATTAAACTTAGTTTGATTTTAACAAAAATTGAATATATGGGGTTCTTTGATATGCTGAATCTAAACATGTATTTAGATTTTTTATTTCGGGCCCAGTTTTCAAGTTGGTCCAAATTGGGGTCCAAAATTAAACTTTGTTTGATTTTAACAAAAATTGAATTCTTTGGGTTCTTTGATATGCTGAATCTAAACATGTGTTTAGATTTTTGTTTATGGGCCCAGTTTTTAAGTTGGTCCAAATTGGGGTCCAAAATTAAACTTTGTTTGATTTCAACAAAAATTGAATATATGGGGTTCTTTGATATGCTAAATCTAACCATGTAATTTGATTTTTGGGCCCCGTTATCAAATTGGTCCACATTGAGGTCAAAAGGGTCCAAAATTAAACTTTGTTTGATTTCATAAAAAATTGAATTCTTTGGGTTCTTTGATATGCTGAATCTTACTATGTATTTAGATTTTGGATATTGGACCATAATAGGTAAATTAAAAAAATTAAAGTTCTTAGACCACATTCATTCTGTGTCAGAAACCTATGCTGTGTCAAATATTTAATCACAATCCAAATTCAGAGCTGTATCAAGCTTGAATGTTGTGTCCATACTTGCCCCAACTGTTCAGGGTTCGACCTCTGCGGTCGTATCAAGCTGCTCCCAGCGGAGCATTTTATTAAAAATCGTAAGGGTTCCATGGAACCCAGTGTCTCGCCTACTTTTGCTGTTGTCTATGTTTTCAGTGTGATAGGGGAATGCACATAATAGATTTACATTAGAGTTAATGAAATAAAATGTTTGAAATGTATGAAAAAAGTTATGCTTGTAAAAAATGAATACAGGAAACATAAATTTATTGAATGAACAAATGATAAAGAAGATAATTTTTAAATGTTTGGTAAAAATCCAGGATGGTTTATGAATCTAATAAATTTTTTAAAAACTTTTAACTGCAGACTGTATGTAATGTTAACAGGAAGAAAAACTAAGTCCATTTATAAGTAATATACTGAAAAACAGGAAATAAGTTTTTACAAAATTTCCTTCTAGATACTAGCTTTTGATCATGAACAAGCTTCTGTCCAAGTTTGGTACAAATCCAGGATAGTTTAAGAAAGTTATTAAAATTTTTAAAACTTAAACCACAGAGTTAATGTTATGTTAACTGGCAGAAAAACTAAGTCCAGTTATAGGTAAAATACGGATAAACAGGATTTTTTTATGCCCCCGCCGTAGCGGAGGGGGCATTAAGTTTTACCCTTGTACGTCCGTCCGTGCGTCCCAAAGTTAGTTTCCTTTCTCTAACTTCAGTTTGCCTCAACCAAATGTTATGAAACTTGTACAAAATGCTTATTATCACAAAATACAGATCCAAGTTTGAATTTTGGGGTAGTCACTTTTACTGTTCTAGAGTTATGCCCCTTTACAAATGGAAAAATTGCTGAAATTTTCCTTTCCGTTCTCTAACTTAAGTTTGTCTCAACCAAATTTTATGAAACTTATACACAATACTTATTACCACAAAACTTAGATCAAGTACAAATTTTTGGTAGCGTCACTTTAACCGTTCTTGAGTTATGTCCCTTTATAACTTTATATGATATGCAAGCGGGGGCATCATCCATGTCCCATGGACACATTCCCCATTTATTTCTTATGCCCCCGCCGTAGCGGAGGGGGAATTAAGTTTTACCCTTGTCCGTCTGTACGTACGTACGTCCCAAAATTGGTTTCCGTTCTCTAAATTGAGTTTGCCTCAACCAAATGTTATGAAACTTATACACAATGCTTTTTACCACAAAATACAGATCAAGTTTAAATTTTGGTAGAGTCCCTCTGACTGTTCTAGAGTTCTGCCCCTTTATAAATGGAAAAATTACAAACATTTTAGTTTCCTTTCTCGAACTTAAGTTTGCCTCAACCAAATGTTTTGAAACTTAAACACAATGCTTATTACCACAAAACACACATCAAGTTTGAATTTTAGTGGCGTCACTTTAACCGTTCTAGAGTTATGCCCTTTATAAATGGAAAAATTGCAAAATTTTTAGTTTCCGTTCTTCAACTTAAGTTTGTCTCAACCAAATATTATGAAACTTAAACACAATGCTTATTACCACAAAATAAAGATCAAGTTTGAATTTTGGTAGCGTCACTCTAACCGTTCTAGAGTTATGCCATTTTATCAATGGAAAAATTACAAAATTTTTAGTTTCTGTTCTTTAACTTAAGTTTGCCTCAACCAAATGTTATGAAACTTGTACACAATGCTTATTACCACAAAACACAGATCAAGTTTGAATTTTGGTGCCCCATTATAAATGGAAACATTGCAAAATTTTTAGTTTCCGTTCTCTAACTTAAGTTTGCCTCAACCAGATGTTATGAAACTTATACACAATGCTTATTATTTTTACAAAATTTACTTCTGGATACTATCTTATGGTCATAAACAAGCATAAAACAAAGTTTGGTAGAAATCCAGGATAGTTTAAGAAAGTTATTGAAATTTCAAAAACTTTAACCACAGAGTGAATATTTGTGGACGATGATAAGGGAATGTAGGATCGCTATGTCTAGCTTTTGCAACAAAAGTCACGGCTCGACAAAAATGTGTCCAATGACCCATCTGTCAACGAACATGGCCACCATGGCTTAGAAAAAAACGAATAAAATGCAAGTTATGTCCGTTATCCTGAAAACCGTTATAGATGAAGAAAATCTGATGGACAAAAATGTTTACAGTGTTCAGATCTACATATTGTCTATTTAAGTAATAACTGGTGGACAACTACTTACCGAGTTATTTCCCTTAAATGGTGATTTTTACCCAATATCTTTAAAACTACAATAGATAAAGAGGAACCTTAAATGGCAAAAATGATCAGCAAGACTAGATCTACTATTGAGAAAGTCAAACGACTCCTTATTCCTGTTTTTGCCCTTTCATGAAGATATTAACCATTTTAACCATTTTTTCACGTTTTTGCCTTATATCATAAAAATTATAATAGATGGATAGAAACTCAATAAAAAAAAACATAAATGATCAGCAAGACGAGATCTACACATAAGTCAAATAGGCGAAATTGTCAGTTGACTCCTTATTGGTGTTATTGCTCTTTAATGATGATTTTTTCCCATTAGAGTTTTTGTCTCGCCTGTGATGAAAGTTGCATTATGTTAGACATAGGTATTACTATCTGGTGGCAGCGTAAACTATTTGTATAATGCTTTATATTTCAGGAAGTAGAAGACCGGGATTCTTCATAACTTGTATGCAGGTACCTTATGTTATGAAGTTTCCGTCTGTCATATGTCCACTGTCCTTGACCTCATTTTCATGTGAATTTTTCACTTGTGAGTAATATGATAACTATATTTGGTATATGGGTTTCCTGCAACATCTACATGTCCGTTAGACAGTTCAACTGACCTTGACCTCATTTCATGGATCAGTGATCATGGTTATAGTTACGTGATTATGACTGTTTCTCAGATACTATGAGCAGCGCAGATCGACTATATTTGGTGTATGGGATGATTGTAAGAGGTACGTGTCAAACTGGCAGGTTTCATCTGACCTTGGCCTCATTTTGATAGTTCATTGGTCAATGTTAAATTTTGGTGTTTTGATCTGCTTTTCAAGTACTATAAGCAATAGGTCAGCAATATTTGGTGTATGGAATAATCACAAGGTGTACATATCTGCTAGGCAGGTTTCATCTGACCTTGACCTCATTTTCATGGTTCATTGGTTGATGTCAAGTTTTTTGTGTTTTGGTCTGTTTTTCAATTACCACAAGTAATAGGTAAACTATATTTGGTGTATGGAATAATTGTAAGGTGTATATGTATGTGAAGGAATTTTTTCTGACCTTGTCCTCATTGTCATGGATCGTTAAAAATGTTAAGTTTATGTGATACTTGTAGTAAAACCTTTATGTTTTAAGACTTTCAACATAAAATCAATGGTCAGTTAAGCAGACGAGACATTTCAGCGTGTGCACTCTAGTCTATTATCTAGAAAACTATAAAAGATAGACACTTTAAATAGCGAAAATGATCAGCAAAACTAGATCTTTAGATTAGTCAACAATGCCAAAATCATCAGTCGACTCCTTTTTTTAGCTCACCTGGCCATAAGGCCAACTGAGCTTTTCTTATCACTTTGCATCCGTTGTCGTCTGTTAACTTTTACAAAATCCTCTCAGAAACAACTGGACTAATTTTAACCATGCTTGGCCACAATCATCATTTTGGTATCTAGTTTGAAAATTTGTGTCCGATTACCCGGCCTGCCAACCAAGATAGCCGACATGGCTAAAAATAGAACATAGAGGTAAAATGCAAGTTTTGCTTATTATTTTGAAAACCGCTATACATATAGAAGTTCTGACTGGCAAAAATTGACAGAATTTTGTCTATTTAAGTCAAACTGTCAGACGCACAACTTATAGGAGTAATTGCCCTTAAATGACGAATTTTACAATGTTTGCCTTTTATTTTGAAAACTATAATAGATGGAGAGAAACTTTAAAAGCAAAAATGACCAGCAAGACAAGATCTACAAATAAGCTAACATGACCAAAATCGTCAGACGACTCCTTATTAGAGTTATTGCCCTTTAATGACGATTTTTACCATTTTTTTGCGTTTTTGCCTAATATCTTAAAAACCATAATACATGGGTAGAAACAATTCTAAGCAAAAATGATCAACACGACAAGATCTACAAATAAGTCATACCTGCCAACTGTCACTATTTGAAGGGGATTTTCCCCCATGGAGGCTCCCAATGGATATTTTGAAAGAGCAATTTTGTCCAAAATTTAATACAAAACAATCAATTTTACCATGGGTATAGGATTGTAAAAGTATGAAGAAGCAAATAAACAACATTAAAATAAATTTGAAGGCCCATTTAAAGGTTTTGTAGGACTATGAGAGCCATCTTGCACATAAAACCCCCATGGGCATTTTGAAATGTTGGCAGATATGAAATAAGTCAACATTACCAAAATCGTTAGTCGACTCCTTATTGAAGTTATTACCCTTAAATGACGATTTTTCCCATTATTGCCTATTATCTTGAAAACTGTTCTAGATGGATAGAAACTTTAAATAGCACGAATGATCAGCAAGACAAGATCTACAAATGATCCTAATGGCCGAAATCTTCAGTTGATTCGTTTTGGAGTGATTGCCCTATAATGATATTTTTTTACATTTTTTGCCTTTTATCTTGAAAACTATAATAGATAAATAGAAACTTTAAAAAGAGTTGTTGCCCTTTAATGCTGATTTTTACTAAAAAGTGGTCATTGTTGAAGCAGGTGAGCAACACAGGCTCTCTAGAGCCTCTAGTTTGGAGCTCTTGTACTTTAATGATGATATTTACCATTTTTTTGTGTTTTTGCCTATTATCTTGAAAATTAAGAACGATGGCCACTTTAAATATCAAAGATGATCAGCAAGACAAGATCTACAAAGTAAAGTTTTGCCGAAATCATTGGTATGATGATTTTTTTTAACCTTTTTTATTTTGTTTTGGGCAAAAACTAAAGAAGATTGAGAGAAACTGTAAAGGGAAAAATAATAAGCAATAAAAGATCAACAAAAAAGATAATTTTGTTGTAAATTCTATTCTAGTCCACAATGTTGGAGTGTCCATTGTAGAAGATGCGTATTGACCTAGGTGAGCGACACAGGCTTTGTAGAGCCTCTTGTTAGCTCACCTGGTCCACAGGATTAAATAAGTAAACATGATCAGCAAGACGTGAACTATTATGAAGTTTTAGGCCGAAATCGTAAGTTGACTCATTGGAGTAATTGCTCCTGAAAGACGATTTTTATCCATTTTTAGCTCACCTGGGTGAAAGGCCAAGTGAGCTTTTCTCATCACTTGGCTCAGTCTTTTAACTTTTACAAAAATCTCCTCCTCTGAATTGACTGGGCCAAATTTAACCAAACTTGACCACAATCATTATCTAGTTTAAAAAAAATGTGTCCGATGACTCCGCCTGCTAACCAAGATGGCCAACATGCAGGGCTAAAAATTGAACATAGGGGTAAAATGTAAGTTTTGTCTATTTTGAAAGCCGCTATAAATAAAGACAATCTGAATGGCAGAAATGCTCAGAATGTTGAGCTCTACCTATGGTCTATTCACGTAAAAACTGTCAGACGACTTTTTATATGAGTTATTCCCCTTGAATGATGATTTGTACCATTTTTTTTCTTATTTGCCTATTATCTTAACAATAATAATAGATATAGTGAGAAAATTTAAATAGCAAAAGTAATCAGCAAGACAAGATATACAAATAAGCCAACATGGCTGCATTCTTCAGTCCACTTGTTATTGGGAGTTATTGTCCTTTAATGACGGGTTTTCACAATTTTTGGCGCTTTTGCCCAGTCTTGAAAGGTAGAAACTTTAAAAGCAAAAATGATCAACCAGATCTACAAATAAGTAAACATAGCCGAATTCTTCTTCTTCTGCTTGTTATTGGAGTTACTGCTCTGTATTGACGGTTTTCACCAATTTTTAGTGTTTTGCCTATTATCGTGAAAACTATAATAGACAGACTCTTTAAACAGAAATAAAATATCAGCTATAAAAGATCTACTTACAAGTCAAATTTTGCTAAAGAAGTTTATAAACAGTCTACTAAATAAAAGACAATTTTTATTACCCTCTATTGTGTTTTGGGCAAAAACTAAAGAAGATAGATAGAAACTGTAAACAAAAAAAACAAAAAATCATCAATACAAGATCAACAAAAAAATATTTTTGTCATGCCAGTGTCGGATCCAGAGGGGGGGGGGGGGGTTCCGGGGGTTGAACTTTTTTCTTGACGATCAATGCATCTGAATGGGGACCTATAGTTGGAACCCCCCCCCTTATCCTGGGTTGGAACCCCCCCCCCTTTTAAAATGGCTGGATCCGCCCCTGAAGATTCACATAGACAAAATTGAGCGACACGGGCTCTTTAAAGACGCTAGTTAGTTTTCTTCATCTTATCTTGAAAACTATAATAGATAGACACTTTTAAAATAGCAAAAATTATCAGCAAGATAAGATCTACTAATAAGTCAACATGCCCGACTCCTCATTGGAGTTCTTGCTCGTTAATGATAATTTTTACCATTTTTATGAGTGTGCATTTTATTTTGAAAACTAAAAGATAGACATTTTAAAAAATAAAAAATGATCACCAATACAAGATCTACTATTAAGTCAAATTTTGCCCAAATCGTTAGTAGACTCTTGATACCTGATGTATGCAATATCATAACCTCTACATGGGTTTTGCTCATTGTTGAAGGCCGTCCGGTGACCTATAGTTAACTTCTATGTCATCTGGTCTCTGGTGGAGAATTGTCTTATTGGCAATCAAACCACGTCCTCCAATTTTATATCTTGATAGAAATGATTGCCATTGCATTACATGACGATTTTTCCCCCTTTTCCTTAGAAATTCTATGTTTTGGGCAAAAACTAAAGATGATAGAGAGAAACTGTAAACCAAAAGCAATACAAGAACAAAAAAAAATGTTGTCATGAACTTTATTCTAGTCTACAATGTTGGAGAGTGTCCATTGTTGAGAATGCACATACACCTAGGTGTGTGACACAAGCTCTTTACAGCCTCTAGTTTACCCTTCCCCCAGTTTTGTATACATTTTATGGGGGCAATTGTTTTAGTAACTAAATTTTAACACTCGGAATACTTGGTCAGGTAATGGATAAAAAGGCGTCTGTAATTTAGTCACTTAATTGTAATTTTATTTACCTGTAAAATTCATACGTATTGAGAGAAAAAAATCTTGATTAATAAATGTATTAATAATTAAACTAATCATTTTATATATATCTGAAGTATGCAATATTATAACCTCTAAAGACTAAATTATGAGTTATTAATGTTAAAAGTCAATAAAACATACCAATATCATTCATTTAAATAGTCTGAATCATGCAAAAGGAAAGAATTTTAAATATCTCTCTACCGTTACTTCAATTAAAAGTAAAGCCACCTGGAAAATTTAAAGCGATGAGAAATTGACTACTTGAGGAGTACTGTCTGGGGCATTATTTGCAGCCAAAGAATTACAACAAATAAATGACTACAAACCAGCTTCGTTGCACATATCGAATGGTAAACAGAGTATCTGCAAACATTTCGAACCATTTTGAAAATCTTGCTCCTCTGGCTTTTCTCTTAATTAACCACAGTATCAAGCATATAGCTTTTTTTTAAATTATCACGTTCCAATCAGATAGGCAAGTCTTCATACTGTGGCTAATTTTCATAGAAAGGTAAAAGACAAGTACATTTGAGAAAAGAACTTGATTACAACACTTTGTTGATTTTCAAACTAACCTTGGTCAAAGTAAAGTGCATCGTTTCGCGTCTGTCATCCATCTGTTAACTTTTCATATTTCGATCTTCTTGAAAACCACTACACAGAATGAAACCAAATTTGAGAGAGACGTTCCTTATCAAGTTTTTACTTTTGTGCCGATTCGTTTTTAAATTAGGCCGTCGTGGCCTTTTGTAATTTCTGATTGGTTGACCTACTGAAACCAACTTGACATATATAATGCTGTGAAGATCCTTAGCAAGTGTTGCTACTTTGATGCTAATAGGAAATTAAAGATACATGCCAGCGGATGTCAATGTTAACATTGGAACCACATGGGATACTACATTTTGCTGTTTTTAAAGTTTTATCAAATCAAGCCATGCAGAAATGTTCCCTCAAAGTTTTATATCAAGTGTTACTTTAATCCCGATGCAAAGTCTTATATGACTTGAAGGGGTCTAATTTTCGCAGATATCTGTAGAACCATTGATACAATTAAAACCATACTTGTTTGAAATGTTCATTTAAAGGTTGTTGGTAAGTGGTCTTACTTGGGTGCCGATCGCTAATTTAAGATGGTCTACAGCTCAGGTCAAATAAAATTGAGAATGGAAACGGGGAATGTGTCAGAGAGACAACAACCCGACCAAAGAGCAGAAACAGCCCAAGGCCACCAATGGGTCTTCAACACAGCAAGAAAATCCCGCATCCCGGAGGCAGGCTTCAGCTGGCCCCTAAACAAAAATGTGTACTAGTTCAGAGAAAATGGACGTCCCACTAAACTCCAAAACATATAGATGAACCAAAATAAAAAAAAAAACATACAAGACTAACAAAGGCCAGAGGTTCCTGACTTGGGACAGGCGCAAAAATGCGGCGGGGTTAAACATGTTTTGTGAGATCTCAACCCTCCCCTATACCTCTAGCTAATCAAAGTTAACATTGAAATCATTTAGGGGAATTACATTTCACTCATCAATTTCAAGAACTAATCATAAAGATTCCAAAGAACGACTGAATTAATTAATACCAAACTTGCCAGAAATGTTCCACATGTTCAGAAAGTCTTCAGGGAATGATGGAAAATGTATAGGTTGTTAGTATACTTAAAACACAATCTTATTTGCCAAATTTGATTAAATTACATCATTAATGCGGAATGATAACAACCACTTATAATACATTTGCAAAGATTGGCTTAAAAGGAACAAATGAATTGAAAAGGAATCAATTCTCTCGTTAAGAGCCTGGGCTCAAAGATAGTCGAAGGAAGTTTTTGTTACGTTTGCGTGAGTGAAATACAACAAATGTAGACTTTTACTCTGGAGCATTACATTGTGTTCAAACATACATGATTTTAATTATTGAGAACAGTTTATATCTCTATATAGATACTTTGGAAAACAGAGTGTCCAAATATTTTACCGGAATCTTTACGAGAAGTGAAAAAATCACATAGCTGTGTAAAATCGATTTCTTTGTTTACTAAAAATATCTATCAAAAATCCTTTAATCTCCACTGCATATAATTGACAAAATGCATGATGCATGGTCTTTATAGATATTTTGTTTTGTGTAAATAGCGACTCCGAGATGATTTTTGCCGTATTTTGTACAATCGCAACTTAAAAGCATAGACAAATGTGACATCTATTATTTAACTGTATTTCCAATAACATGCAAAGCAGTTAAGTCAGCAACTTTTTAATGTAACAAACAAATGGAACCCGAGGTAAATAGTATCGTTTCACCAACAGGTTGATCGCAGGCCCGGATCTAACCATTTTACAAAGGGGAGGGGGTCCAACCCCCAAACCGAATTAAATGAGAAATGAGAAAAAAACGAAGCAAAAGAGGGAGTTCCGGACCCCCACCCCCCATCCGCCAATGGATCGATCGAGGTAAATAAACATGGTCAGACATTACTGTTTACCTTACGTATTGGAATAAGACAAGGATATCCTACGTCTATCTTAATTTACCGTTGTTAAATCTAATATAAACTGTACTTTTAATAAAAATGATATTAAAAATATTGAGAATAATGTTTTTGATATGTACAAGAGAAAATGGTCTCATGATTTAAACACAAATGATCGCAGTAAACTGCGTACCTATAGGTTGTTTAAACAAGAATATCATAAAGAAAATTATTTAAGTGTTCATATGCCAGGAAAATATAAAAGCGCCTTTGCTAAATTTCGATGTGGTGTGGCGCCAATTAGAATTGAAACAGGCAGATATGAAGGGGTTTTATGTGAAAATATATTTTGTTTTAATGACTCATGTATGCAACAGAAACTCATTGAAGATGAGAAATATGTTTTACTCAAATGCCCTTTATATTCACATGCAAGACAAGAGCTTTTTACTAGAACAGTTACTTTTAATAGCGGTTTTTAGACTTAATTGATAATGAAAAATTTATTATATTCTTATTTACAAATGAAAATTTGTGCTTTTATTCTGCCAAAATCTGCCATGATATTTTAATTCAAAGGAAGAATGTTTTATATAGATAAAAAAAAAAGTGTTTTTTATTTTTATCAATTTGTCCATTTTTATGTAAAAGTCTCTCATAACTCTTTTGAGAGTGGCTCTCGAATGTTTTTAAGATTGTTTTGTACTTTTAATTAAAACATGCTATAGATATTGTATTCATGTTTGTATTGTACATGTAGAGAGGTGAGACTATAATAAAATATTTGATTTGATTTGATTTGTTTAAAAAAGAGAGAAAAAAAAAAGATTTGAGTTATTATTCGTAATGTGATCTAATATACTCACCTTGAGACTAATACACAGAGAAAACACTTATATTTAAAAAAAAAACAGGGACTGAAACCAAGCAAATGTCTTCTTATCCAATACTTAGTAATAACTGATCAAAATCCAGTGGTGAGGGGTAATATTTTTAAAGGGAACAACATAAATTGTCTCATTTTTCTCTTCTAAAAAAAAAATAAATAAAAATCATGAAATTCCGTTTGTTGGTAAATTGGTGAATTTTAAAAACCAATAAATATCTAAAATGTATGCTGGTAACTTAAAATTGTTGTATTCTGTAACTAAAAGAACGATTGGTCGAGTAAAAAAGGCGGGACAAAACATCGTCTTTTCCCATGATGTTCAATCGACTATGTCAAAATCACATATAAAGTGCAATTTTCTTATCGATCATGCATGTGGAAAATCTTGTGCGATCACTTAATCAGGTGTTGTATTTAAAATGTAAGTTTTGGTTAATTTAGTAAACTTGGATAATTTCCAATGACACATTTTTTCACTAGGGCTTAATTCGAACCGCAAACGCATGCTCAAAAATAAGCCGAGATTTTTTATATCTATATTTGAGGCGTTCGAAAAATATTTTTCTTCATTTAACATGAATAAAATTTTCTCAAATATTGTTTTAAAGTAAATGCTTTATCGTGTCACACAGTTCCTTCACAAGAACCGTTATTGACATCATTGAAGTATGATTTGTGTCGCTCAAGGCAACAGATTGAACAACTTCCTGTTACTCTGTGTATGTAAAAATATACGCTATTAGATAAACGGAGGTAAGTGTATAATTTTATATATTCTTTATATATTTTTATTTTTTTTTATTGGTATCCATGTTCTATGTGAATATTTTAATAATGAACAACATGCAAAATAATGTTCTGGAGTGAAGGTACAAGTTGATTTTCTTCTAGTCATGGACATATTTTAAAATTGGAACCTCCGGTTCGGAAATATTAAAAATGCTTTGCAGATCTATTTATAATTTCTGTTTAATTTTATTTTTCTTACAGTTTCCGACATATTTCTAAACTATGGGAACGAAAGGGAATATTAAATGCTGTGCCGCAGTTTTTCATTTTCTGATATTTGTAAGTATATTTTATTAGATTGGATTGTTGATTTCACTTGCTCATTTAATTATTCTCACTTCTTGACGTTCCTAAAAGACAAAGGAAAAATAAGGGATAACAAAAAAGTTTTGTTGATAAATATGTCTAATATGTTCTGTTTTGCTCTTTTACTCTTGTCTGTTTTTAAACAATATAATATATAATAAGTAGATGTGGAGACAACTCTCCACCACACGGAGTCTAAATGACATGGGTGTAAGCAATTACAGGTCTTCAACAATGAGCAAACCCATATCTTATAGTCAGCTATTAAAGGCCCCGACATTACAAAATGAAACAATTCAAAGGAGAAACCCAACGGCCTTGTTTATGAGATAAAAAATAGACAAATAACATTGTATCCCTTATTTCATTGGATGATACTTTTTTATGAATGTGTAAATATCACTTTGTTTAAAGAATAATTTTTATTCCATAATAATTTGAAATCCATTTAGATCGCTGGTGTATCTAGTTTGTCTATGGGAATATATATCATAGCCTCCGATTATGGAGCACACCAGTTATCTGCTGTCCTAGGTGATGAACTGTATCATGTAGCTGCCTACATAGCTATTGCCGGAGGAACTGCCATCGCCATCATTTCACTCTGTGGTGTCTGTGGATCTCTGAAAGAAAAGAAATGTGTCTTGGTCATTGTAAGTGAAACCGATTTTTTTGCATGGAACAGGGGAGGGTTGCAACCAAACAGCTGTATAGAACAAAACTTTACCCCTTGTTTTTTGCAAATTCAATTTATTGGGTTGCTTTTTTTTTCTATTTTTTTTTAATATTACTATCCTCATACGGCTTATAAGATTATGTGTGTTCCATTTATTCAAAGGTAAGGTATCGACCGTTCATCTTTTGTGTGTGTGTGTGTGTGTGTCCGGGGTGGGAGTGGTGGTGGAGGCATGTTTTCAAATAGAAAGTTTGATTCTAAATTTCTTGACAAAAATTGTTTCAGAAGGGAAGTGAAAAATAGTGTCAAATGGAAATAAGGGGTTTAAATCAACATTGCCATTGCGTTGAAAAATACGGTTTATGTTTGGTATTGAAATAACAAGTGTTGTTTTTTTATACTTAAATAAAGAAAAATGTTTGTCTCGAGAGAAAATACACTCTCTCTTGCCAAAAATGATCTATCGGTGCCTAATTCCATAAAATGTGTGAATTTATTTTCCTATCTCTGTGTTGATATCTCTGCCAGTGGACCGATAGGATCCGTGTTATCCGCCAACACACACGTGCCTCGGTACAGGAACTAGTATTATAGAATTTGACTGTAAATTTTAAGTTTATAAATTATTAAATTGGTATCATACGTTTATTTCAATGGTAAGTCACTATCACCAGCTAATACATATGTTATATTGTATGTTTTATACCAATTTCGTTAGCATTAAACTGAAGCAACAAATACTGTACGAAGTCATGGAATTCATAATTAATTTTACTTTTCTCAAATGGTGTATACAGTTAAAGTTTGTCGGCTATCATATCCAATTCCCATGTACGAAATGCATTAGATAAATTTGATACTTCAGACGGGTGTTTCGTCTACAACAGACTCACCAGGGGCGCTCGAACCAAAATAGTAAGACAGTGAAATTAAAAACGAAGTTGAAGACCATTGAAAACCGTACATATCAAAATTGCCCAAAGTCTGATTAAGGCAATCTAAGCCTGGGAATAAAGAATCTGTGTTTGTTAAAAAATTGAAGAGGTGGTACGATTGTCAACTATATATCTGATTACCAATTATCCACGATATTATCATCATTATTATTAGTATGGCAGACATCAGGAAAGAAAGCGAACATCTACAGACCCCCATAGGGGTTTTTCTGCAACCATCAAATACCAGACTACCTGTCTGGTCTATCAAATTGGCGTGTTTAGAAAATCCTTGTTTGGTGTAATAAAATAGTTGATTATACAATGTGGTTGTCTTATTGGTGTGTTTCGTTATGTTAACTCTATAGTCCGTCGGAGATGAATAACAGTGTTTTACAATCTAAAAACTTATAGTCCAATTGCAGATGACCTAGGTTCCATATCGAGAAATTGATGTATATCAATACACGAGACTGGATACATGAACGTTCACATACTTTTTTTTTCTATCCAACATACAGTCAGTTCATAAAACATATTTACAAAACAGTAATACTGGCAACATACATTAACCCGCCGCTACTCGCAGATCGAGAGCGGGGCCAATCGGTGCATCACATGGCTCTCTCTACTTTTCTTTTCAAAAATTAACCTTTATAAAACATGATCATAGAAACGTTTTTGACCAATGAAAATAGAAAAGGGTACTTATAAACAAATAGTTTTCAAACAATTAAAAATATCAAAAGCAGATTAAATTAAGACTTTGTGTTAATTGACATTATTCACTCTATATACAGTTTGGGTGTTGACAAATAAATTACATTGATGACCATTGTTGTCAAAAAGTATTCTCACGACATAATCTTAATCTTAATCAATAAATTTTTCCTAGTAACGCTTACACGACTTATGGATGTTTCTTCTAAAATTATTTGAAAAATAGTTTAAAATCTTGTTTCCCGAACAAAATGCACTTCTTGCGTAATATAAATATTGAAACTTAATTACTCATAAGAAATAATGACTTTTGATACCAAACACGACATAAAAAGAAGAAAATGCTAAAATTCACAATTTCACGCATTTTTACAACATGACAAAATACACACATTAAAAATCCAGAAAAACAAAATGTGAATAGTCATGATTTTAAAAGTTGTTTTCATTTGTTCAATGATACTTTATTACTTTAAAAGAAAATATTGTATTTTTTTGTATTTTCAGTATACAGTTCTCATGGCGATCATTCTTGTAATATTACTAGTCACAGCAATCCTATTATTCGTTTTCGTTGGACAGGTATATTTTATCAAGTTTTTAAGACATTCGTTCGAATCCTTTTCTCTTATATATAATTTGGACAGGTAAAGATTTGGTAAAGTTTTTAAACCTTTTCCACATACATTCTCCACGGTGTCTTAAGTCACATTAAACATATATATCATCAGTATGAAAAATTATGTAAACAATTAACTGAAACAAATAGATGGCTATTGTAAAATTCAATTTCTTTTTTCCGTATATTTATGATTTGGTAAATATAGCATAAGAAAATTAACAATACGTGAAAAAATAAACGTTTTATTTCAGATGTCTGGTAAAATTCAGAACTCTATGAAGACTGCTTTGATAAACAAATATGGCGTAAACTTGGATCATTCTGAAAATAGAATGGTAACAGAAGTATGGGATCTAATGCAGAAGAATGTAAGACACTGATTATCTATTGGAAAATTTTATATATGAAAAAAAAGAAAGATGTTGGGTGTAAATCATTGAGAGAGCAAACCTGAAGACACAAAAATTAAACAAAAGACATCTATAAGTCAACACAAGGTCCATGTTCATATACTATTGTTCATATATTCAGTAGTATTCAGACATGTTATCAAGCAATTTTGTTATTTTTTAGTGACATGAAAACATATGAAAAACAAAGATTATAAGATGCGAACACAGGCTTTACGAAATTACATACATTTAAATTCACTTCTTATCATATAAAAAACTGTCTGCTGTGCTGTTGTAATGGGTAGACACAGAGCAGCATTGACATGCCCCTATTTTAAAATGAAAAGTTTATCTGTTCTGTTTCAAGTGTGCTCAAAACTAATTAAAATTACGATTGTGTCATAAAATCTTTAACAACCTTTTCCATTAATTTGATCTGACAGTTGGAGTGTTGTGGAGTACATGGAGGAATCAATTCGACAGATTCATGGGCGATATACAAAACGAACTCTCAATGGTTCAAAAGGGGAAACAACAGTAAGTAAACAAATCGTACATACGAGGGTTGTCCGTAAAGTTCGTGGACAAGCTGAAGTCTGCGTAAAAATAGCATTTCTTGTAAATTCTTTTTGCATATTAGTAATTCTGAACTATATCCTAGTTCGGTTATATCAATAGTTGTCCAATTTTAAATACGAAATAATGACACTTACTTTATATAAATATAAGCAATAGGGACCCGGAGCATGGTGAAAATATCACATTACATGCAGGCTGGTGTTTTCATATTTTTGTTATTTTAAATTTCAAAATCCGCCAAAAAATACACGAAACATACATTGTGACGTTGACAATAGTCTTGCCGTTACACCTGCTAAATTTGAATGGTCAAAATTTCGAAATGGCGGAGAAATCTCGATTTGAAGCATTGAATTCAGAATCGGCTTCACTGAAAAAAAGGACATTTACGGAAAAGGTGGAGCAGCGGATGGTTATAAAGCTTTATGTAGACATCGGAAAGACGCCAACAGAAACACACAAATTCTTAAAACAGTCTGAGAAACATAGCAAAGTTAGTCGGTTATTGGAATTCAAGTGGCACAAAAGGTTTGGGGACGGTAGATACAATTTGGAAGACGAAGAGCGGGAAGGTAGGCCATCTTTCAGGAAATCAGATGCGATAAAAGATGAAGTTCTGAACGTTATCAACGTTGACCGGCGACTAACAGTTTGCGAAGTTGCAGACAAAATGTGACATTTCTAAGACTACAGCGCACCACATTTTTGCAAATGATTTAAATATGAATCGAGTATGTGCTAGATGGGTACAGCGACTTCTTACAGCAGAACAGTTAACAAAACGGCCATGATGGAATTGTCGAATCAATTTATTAAAAAACTTTCTCGTGGTCGTGGTGGCATACGATTTCTAGACAGAATAATTACAACCGATGAAAGCTGGTTTCATTACTACATCAGTGATATTACACCAAGACAATGCACCGGGCACACTTCTCTAAAAACTCATCTAGAAATTGATTTACTTGAGTTCGAATGTCTGAAACAACCTCCGTATAGCCCTGACTTAGCGCCAATGGATTTTGCGGTATTCCCGCATATCTAATCTTTTCTCCGTGGACAAAGGTTCGACGATTTACCTGAACAAAGACAGGAAGTAATGAACATAATCTTAACAACAAAAACAGAACAGTTTGAGAAAATATTTGATGACTGGTTGAAAAGATGTAAAAACTGTGTTGCTTTGAAAGGAGACTACGTTGAGAAAAGTTATAATGTTGACGTCGTCGAACGTCGGAACGTCGGAAATATTTGTTTGGGTGCTCCGGGTGAGAGCTTCTTATATTTTTACATTGATGAAAATACGATTATTTAAGCAGGTACTGAAATAAAATTTTGTACACTTAATCAGTAAATCATGAAATTAGTTATATACTTGTTTTATTTATTTCGGACGGGTAAATGATATTTTATTGAGATTGTCCTCCAACTGTACGGACAACCATCGTATATATGTTTACCTGTGATAAATATATGCAAAGATAATACTGTTCTGTCAGAATCATTACGACAGTTGTAATGGACAAACCATGAATATGTTTGGGTTTTTTTTCTGAACACCTTTTAGACTATTTGGAATCATATTTCCAGTTATTTAGACATATATATCCTTGTGTATTTTACTTTGAGAACAATCGATAAAAGAACAGCAAATTAAACAAATGAAATGCAAAAGTTTTACTGTACAAATGTCATAGAATATCTGTAAGACATTCAGTAAGTCTTCAACAACGATGTTAATCCCCAGGATTCAAGATTGTCTCACAGATAGATGGTAAAGAAATATTTTTTATGAATATTTCAAAATTCATGTCTATAAAGGTCAGAAATTTAACTTGCAGTCACTTATCATGTCCTTCCACGTTAACGATAGAAATGCAATTAAGTCAGTATCCTTTCATAAAAAAATGATTAACTATTGTAATAATTTTGTGGGGGGAAAAATAGGACAAAAGGCATATAAACGAGGACAGCAATTTATGTCTTTCTTCGTAGACACTCTCAGTACTGATATTAAAGTGTCATTGTTCGTTTGAATCTTTGTTCGCCAACACTAAAGTACAGATCAACTTTTTTTTAGGGAAAGCCTATGTTCCCGATAGTTGCTGTCGTCATGACGGAGATATAATTGCTTGCACTGGATTAAATGGTACAGAAGGCACTCCAATAGATGGACCTCCAGTAAGCGGAAATATTAATCCTCATCTTTATCATAAGGTACTGTCACAAAACTATTTAGAATTGTCGTGGAATTACGTTAAATTTATTCAAACATATTAGGTATGTGAGTAAATGGTATAATTATATTTACACTGCGCATGGTATTAAAAAAGGCATTAAATATAGACCCTTCCTACTTGCTCATTATCCTGTTTCCAAAGTAAAAAATATGAAGTGTTTATCCATATTCTACGATGAAAGACACACATTTTGATTAGCAATGGTTTAACATTACGAATTGATAAAAACTGTTACTTTACAGAAGTTAAGTGTTGCAACATCCCTATACTACACAAGCGTGCTATTATGTTACGAACTGTAATTTGAGAAAGCGCGTATGTGTGAGATTGTTAACTGTTTTTCAAAACACGAAATCAAGTTGATATGATATACATATGAATCTGACTAAAGTACATTACTTGCACAATGAGACAAATCTAAAAACGCAATAGTTTCACCGTGAGTGTATATGATGAAATGTTAACTGCAGATTGCATAGCTACAATCGCATATTCATCATGGTGCCTGGTATTTGAGCCAAATACTATAGAATATATACGATTTATATTCGACCATTATTTCAAGATTGAAGTTAATTACAAAATAAACAATACTTAGTTATTGCGATATCTTGGAATAAAAATCTCAGAGTTTCGAACATTGATGTTTCGAGATGGTAGGACTTACCGGCATTATATTATGCAATATTGTGTAGCAATTACTCAAATCGGCAAACTTCATTTTTGGACAGTTTTACTCAGTATATATAGTGTTTGAAAATTCAATAAAAAAACATTCATTAAGACTTGGATTCGTGATTCATGAATGACCTGACAGAAAATTTATGAATATTGGACATATTATCCTGACTCTGGGCCGATTCTCCCTAATGCTGCAGTGTAGTTTATGGAAAATCGGTAAATATCATTGTTAATGGATGGGTTGATGCAACCGGGAAATTACGTTCTCCGCCACCGAGATAGGTGTGTTTGATTGCGAGAGAGATACCTTCTCGGTGGTCTCGTGGTAGCGTGATCGCCTCGAGTGCGAGAGGTCGTGGGTTCGAACCCAACTGGGTTAAACCAAAGACATTAAAATTGGCATTTGTTACTTCTCAAATTGGCATTTGTTGCTTCTTCGCTAAGCACGCGGCATTATGGAGTAAGAGCAAAAAATGGTCAGATCAGAGGCAGAATGATGTGTCTGGGTAGGGTGACATTTCTTCCTGCGAGCTGTTACCTTGTGAACTAGCACCTTAAAAATCCGGATCAGCGTGTTGATCTTGTACAAAGCAGGGTTAATATTCATATTACATAAACAAGTTCTTGGTCTGAATATGCATTTAATTGCCGCTGGACGTCAAACAGCCATCCATCATCATCATCTTGTCCTGAGAGAGACCGAAAGTTAATAAATAATATTTTTTTACTGGTTGTATTCACTTTTTCATTACAGGGTTGTTATGATGAGCTTGTTAACTATGTTCAGGGACATGTATTAATGATTGGAGGAATTGCTGTTGCATCTATTGTTGTCATTGTAAGTTTATTCCACCTGTATCATAATGAATTAAGATTACATATATCAATGCTAAATTATTTATTATTTTCATGTCATACAATCATACTGCTTTTACCAGTTCCTAGTACTTTTAGCACCCTATTTCGTATTAATATAGTATATAGACAGCGATTAAGAAAAAAATATATAGTCTATTTTCATTTTTGTTTCCCTTCTTTTTCAGTTATTTGGACTGATTTTCAGTATGTCTCTGTATAGATCAATACGAGAAGTGGATTCTTACTGAAGCTAGTCTTCACAAAAATTTTGCCACGATACGCCAGTCGGAAGAGGATCACCTTGATGTTTTGAAGTTTCCTGACAATCTTGACAACGTCTTGAGAATCCGACTTGATTCCATTCTTCGTATTTTATATAAATATGGACTCTTGTGCGTAAATACTTTTGAAAATGAAAAAAAAACTTTTTCACATTCTAGGCTTCTAGTCCTTATATCCAACAGCTACTTGATCATTGTATTTTATTCATTTTGTAAAAACTTCCATTGAGCTTAGTATTGTTGGATATTTAAGATATATCTGGAAAAAAATGTTCATCATTTGTCACTTTAATTTATATTTATTTTATTTATTTGTAGAAGTTATTGTTTTTAAATAAATGTTATGCTATCGATTTTTTCTTATATATTTACCCCTTTATTTTTAGGAAAATTTATACCTCGGATGGTTAAAGGGTGTATTATGAGGGGCCTGATGGGTTATTTTCGTTCTTCGTGATCGGCGCATTTTCGCTATCGTGATCCGTTTTTCTACAGATTTTTTTTTTATATTTTCGTGATCCGTGATCATGGAAATTTATTTTCTGTGAATCGTGATTGACAAAAAAATCAACTCGTGAATCGTGATGAGACCCCCCCCCCCCCCCCATCAGATCAGGCCCCTCTATTATCCCATCTTTATTTTTAATAGACAAGTTAGATGTATTTTCAGTCCCTTCTTAATATACTGACCAGTGCAAATGAGTAAGTATTAGATACACCTCAAGGGCGTTAGCCCGAATGGGTGTATCTAATTTACACCAAGATATTATTGTCAATGCAGAATGATAGTTTTCAATAATTTAGGAGGGGGTCTTTCAGCGATTTGACCATATGTTATTGAAAAGCATGATAAATGCAGGGTATCCAATTTCATTTAATGACATCTTGGTGTAAAATATATTGCTATTATATGGTCCGTTATTACAGCTTCACTCCTGAAAATATTTTAATTAAGACAGTAGATAAAGCTATACTATTATACCTAGATGTCTTCGGACAAGAATGATGTATTAATATAAACTATCTATTACTTTTCTAGTCAATTTCTGTAAATAATTCTGTCTGGAACAATGATACTTTTTACGCCCGACAACGGAAAACAGATTGCGCGCAGATTGGATAAATGTATTGTCTTTCATGCGACTTTTTCTGATGGTATCGGATGCCATTTCCAGTACAAATGTCGATTCATATACAGTATCACTTTAATAAAGATGACAAGCCTTTGATTTGTAATGGCTAGCTTTGATCAAGAAAAGCTTTAGTCTGCTGTACATCAAACTTATAGTTGAATTCCTTTATGGGCTAGATAATGAAATAACAAACGATAAATACAATTTGATCAGAGTATGATAGATATGTATTTGTCGTATCGTTTCTCAAAGGATACTGAAAAAATATAATTATGCATATTAACTTAAAATTAGTAGCTTTATATGTCACGAACGACAGTGGGAATGCTATTTGAAGTTATAAACTAAGTTCATTTAATTGGATGTAAATGCATGGTTTGTTATGCTAAACCATCCACAAGATTCTTTATTTCTCAAACACCATATAGTTACAATGGTACAAAGAAGTTCATCAAAAGTTATAACATAACATAACACACATGACAAGATGAGAAGAAAAAATAAAATAAAACAAAATAACACAGTAGTGGCGAAGAGTGGTGATTAACCAGGAAGACTTGCTTGAAAAGTTATAACCCTGATAAATTTGCACAGCTTTTTTAACTTATTTTTTAATTTTAACTGAAATAGTTTTCCAAACTTTAGTATATTACTTCTGTGCAAGAAAAAAGTATCCAAATATTGTGCTCGAAAGTTTGTCAAAGAACTACACTGCAAAATGTGATGAAATTCATCCCCAATCTCTTTACAATGACATAAATTACAATATCTATCGTTACGTTCAATTTTATTCCATCTACCAGTTTCGATGGGTAACTTGTGGTTTCCCGTTCTAAATCTACAATATGTTATTCTATCTTTATCACTTAAAATATTCAGATATTCTTCATATTCAAATTTTTGTTTAAACAATTTGTAGGCCAAACCTTTTGATGAACAGTCAATATCTGCTCTCCATTTCTGTTGAAACTGATCAAATAACCTTTGTTTTAAACTAATACCCAACCATTTAGGATTAAAATTTCCTTGTGACAACCATATATTGCTGTATCCACATCTATCTAATGTATCTTTAACGTATTTCAACCAATCTGACCTAAATTGGTTGTCAGAATTCTTCAAGAACATGTATCTGTATAATATTTTAGTAATCCTGTTATCATTCCCATTTACCATTTTTGACCAAAAATTAACCATACGCAGCTGTATATATAAAGACATGGGATAAATACCAAGTTCACCATAAATCATAAAATTAGGTGTCGACTTCTTAAGGTTTAGTAATAGTTTACAAAATTTTAAGTGCACTCTTTCCATAATATCAGTATTACTGAAACCCCAAATCTCGCATCCATATAGTAGGAGAAGTATTTGAGGATCAATTTAAAATTTCCCGTTAAAAATGATAAGATTCGATTCTGAAAATGCAGTTATAGTATTATGCGGACTCATCTAGGTTTATCATGGATGATATGGTTCCTCACCAATATGAATAAGAAATGTGAATAAATGTCTTTTGTAATGATAATAACATATGTCGAAGTATATTAGTCCGTAGTCAAAACAAGTTTTTGTCCATTTCTGGGGGTGAGGGAGAACACACCACCCCCCCCCCCCCCCCGACCCCTTTTCCCGGCTCTCCTTTTTAGTCGCCTTTATAAAAACAAGGAGATGTGGTATAATTGCCAATGAGACAACTATCCAACAGAGTTCATATGACATGGATGTAAGCAACTATAAGTGATCACAAGTCACCGTACGGCCTTCAACAATGAGAAATCCCATACAATATCGTCAGCTAAAAAGACCCCACATAATAAATTTTAAACAATTCAAACGAGAAAATTAACAGTCTAGTTAATAACACTAAATTTACGGAAAACAGGATTTTGAAAATGGGGGGTTGGAAAGGGGGACTGGCAAGCCAACGTTTGGGGTGATACTTGTAAAAAGTCTATGCATTTATCATATATGAAGCTCCATAAGGGAGGGGGCCCTAATCCCCCTAAATCCACCCCTGATAAATACGTATATAGCAGTAAATATTTAGTCATGTTTTGTTTTTCAAAAACAAAACCAATGTTAGTGTCGATGAAAACAATATTTAATGATTTTATTACGGCGTTAAATTGATTACCTACAATTTAGATTGAATAACAATTCATTTTTTGGAAAAATCAGGCCAGACAAGTTGAAATTTGTGCAGGATTTAGTACTCTTTATTTTACAATTACATATAAAAAGAAACTGCTAAAACAAAGCAGTGAAAATAATCCAAAGAATGAAAGAAAGAAGTCAAGATAGGTAAATTAAAAAGAAAAAAGAAGAAAAAACTTATTGCGAAATCTGTTTTTGATAATTACTCCTATAACACAACCATTGTCGTCAAGGATCGCATAACATTCCTATTTCATAGTTATACTGCCAGGAAGTATGCCACCATATGGCATGTCGAACTACTTATATTACAAATGTAAATTAAGTACCAGACGAACATATTTTAGAGACAGACAAAGCTGCGGGGATACCAATTAAGGGTAGGTCAATACGTTAACTGGAACGAAACGTTTAATCTGTATCTATTTTGGTAGTAAATAAGTATATATATTCTAAAAATAGGTAAAGCATTTAGAGGTTACCATTTGCTATTTGGCCCATATATTCTATTCACATAGTGAAGGCAGTCATGTTGGTCGGACAGCGGCAATATCGCGACAACATTTTGGAAATTATGCCGAGATCAATTTGTTTTCGAAGACAGTTTACCAAGAGTGAATGATACGGTATATATGTTTTATGCAAATATTACTGCAATGACAGCTCTCTCTCTCCGTCTTATAAAAATTATGGATGTTCATCATGATCCAATATTTTGAGTCTTAGTATAGAAGATTAAATAAACAAGCTTTTTTACATTTTGTAGGAGATTCAGCTCTCAGCTATATGATATCACTAATCAGTGATCTTCGAATCAATTATATTACAACAATCCTGGACTTTATAGACTCTATTTTAACCAAAAACTAAATTCATCTACACACCAGATAGGATTGAATATCTACAAATATTTTAGGGGAAAAGGCCAATGACATCAGATGCTTTCTTACAACGAACAGTTCTTAATTTCCGAGAGTGCATAGATGGAAGGATCTTTTTTTTGCAAGAAAGAAAATAAACAATGTAGTTGTCAAAATTACAAATATAGAAAATGGCTCAAAGTGACTTGGAGGAAAAAATATTGTAGTTTGGAACAGGCTTTGATCTTGAAAACAAAATTGATACCGATATGAATAGCTGTTGATAATGACAGATTAGATCGGAAATCTACTAAAAGCTGATTTTTGGAAACATTTCCGTCTTTTACCATTTTTCAATTTATCTTTGTAAATGATGTCAGAAGTTCGTGGATAGACAAAGGAACTATAGTATAAAAGTCAATGAAATTTGACAATACATTATTTATAATGTATTGTATTTGGCGTATCAAGCCAAAACATTTTAGGAGGAAATTTTAATATGCTACAAGAAATTTTGTGAGAGTGTTTTATTTATGACTTATTTAAAAGTTGAACATATAATTTGTAAGTTTTAAGCGATGTTTAAAAAAGATTCAATCCAAAAAGATTTCAGAATCCCTAAAGAATTAACCTTACCTATCAAATAGTAATCAATAGAAACTTGATCATGCTATGGTGTCAGATCTTCAAGCTAACCGTTGAAACCCTTACAATAACTATCAATATAAGGACCACCAATAAAAGTCCTGCTTTTGTTTGAGTAAACATTGGTTATTTCATTCTATTTCATGAAATTGTTGTGTCATGAACATCCCTCCTAAACTTACAAAAGAACACCATGATAGAGGAAGAAAAAGACAAATTCAAACATTATATATTTATATATATATAGTGGTCTAGAGCGCTGGACACAGTGCTGGCGGTGTTGTAACGATATCCAAATAGCATGAGTTCGAATCCCGGCGAGGGAAGAACAAAAATTTGCTTCCGCAAATTTGCAGATTTAACATTGTTGTGCTGATATTTAGAGTAATTATATATATATATATATAAGTCTAAATTGAAAACAACGTTCAAACCTATGATTGCGTTGGATTAAAACCGCAATTTTTATACGTGTGCATGCAAAACAAATTTCTTGGTAGAGGGTCTATATACAGCACAAACAACATTTTCCAAAAGACCAAAAAAGTGAAAAAGTATATTTAAACAAAACGCATTTGACTAACAGGTCGAACAACGGATGTTTTTAAACTCTGCTGACTGCCATTGGCGATTGCCAAATAAATGGATCACAAGATGTAACAAATGGATCTTTATTATTAATTTAATACCAAACAGAAAACAATAAACTTGCGGAAAAGATGGTATACCGCAAACATGAGGTGCAAACATTTGTACACCATATCCGGATTTCGACAATTAATGTCTCTTCAGTGATGTTAGGAATCGAAACGGTATTTGGAAGGCCATATAATTTACCTCAATTTAGGATAGACTCTTGAATTTTGAAGAGTCGAAATAGGATGAACGGATCATATAAACCCGAAGGCAAATATAATACAAGCCCAAACGAAAAAATATAAATAAGTCTAAATTGAAAACAACGTTCAAACCTATGATTGCGTTGGATAAAAACCGCAATTTTTATACGTGTGCACGCAAAACAAATTTCTTGGTAGAAGGTCTAAATACAGCACAAACAACATTTTCCAAAAGACCAAAAAAGTGAAAAAGTATATTTAAACAAAACGCATTTGACTAACAGGTCGAACAACGGATGTTCTTAAACTCTGCTGACTGCCATTGGCGATTGCCAAATAAACGGATCACAAGATGTAACAAATGGATCTTTATTATTAATTTAATACCAAACAGAAAACAATAAACTTACGGAAAAGATGGTCTACCGCAAACATGAGGTGCAAAATTTTTTACACCAAATCCGGATTATATATATTCACTGCCACAATTTACAATATATATCTCAAAACGGCCCAAAAGAAAAGTAGTAAAAAGTAAAGGATAGCACTATTTCTTACATATAGCCTTCGTTTGTAGAAACTATATGACAACGGTTTGCTGAAGTCTAAAATTAGATCAATTAATCATTTTAAAAAGTATTGACCATAAGCATATCAAAGAAAGTTAATATACGTAGAGGCTTGAACTCAAGATGTTTGAGTAAATAGAGACTTTGCTTTTTATATGAAAATTTATTTAACATCAACCACAAAAATGTTTTCCGTTGTAGAACTGTATGTTATTTATCTTGTTCATTTGGGAAGAGTACCAGTCGGGCTCTGAGAAGGGCGTGAATAGTGGTGCAAGTAACATATCTGATTCCGATCCGCGATGAAGTTTTCAGAAATTTTATGCGCGTGTGCAAATAGTGCGCATATACTTTTGAAAAAAGTGAGTTTGAATGAACTTTTGTGTGTGAAACAGCCAATAGATTGTAATTTAGAAGTATTTGTAAAGTATTATAGCTATTTGCAGGATATATCCTGACTAGAAACGAAAATATGATCGTAATAGACAACCCAAGCACTCCTTGTGCTTGAGTAATAAAAATTTCATAACATAAAATAATCCAACACAATGATGTAAACTTAAGAAACCAAAAGCAACATTTCCAGTCCATGCAACAGAGACAAAGATTATATAACACGTAAGAGAGCCGTGATTAATAACAGTTATTAAAATGGATCAAAGACTTAAATGGCAGGGTTGCACGACTATTTCTTAAACAATGGATAATGGTCTTATAATGAACATTCGAAATAAATGGAAATAATAACAATGAGAGAAAACAAAATTCAAACCACTCCAGAATGGAATGCGTACAACTACAAAAGGTGTGCAGACTTTTTAATTCTAGAATCTGGGTTCACGAAAACCGGAGGGGGGTTGATTTGATGAGCAATTACAAAGTTCCAAAAACTGCAAACATAACAATTTCATATTAGCAGGTGCACAATTTCACAATGTGTAAGCTTACAGTGAAGTTTCAAGGGATCGAAACATTTAGAAGGAGTTGATCACATATATAGGTAATCACTTTCCCCCGCCCAACTTCCCGCACATCCGACCGATTTACCGACTGCCCGACATCAACATAATATAAACCGATTTTACACTTCCTGCAACCGTACCAAAGATCTTTTATGCAGTTTTATTCATTGATTTTAAATGAAAACGTTGAAAGGGAATTTCAAACATATAACAAAATATGAATATTAAAAATAGTACGTCATTTCACTGACCATCAGCACAAATTAAATCCGTCAAATATTCGTCAAAGATATGCTGATGTATTCATTGTTCAACCTTTCCGTCTGCTCCAGCCACTTGTCTTTGGCTATAGAGGTATCTTTTATTGTCTGGTCTATCTTCGGCGATTGCATATTTTTCTGGTACACTCGACATTTACAATTACGTTCAATAATTGACTTCTGGTATAAATGCCATTCTTGGTGATGTAAATTCTTGATACGGTATGATTAAACAGATCAAACTCAATCAGATGTTAATTAAGATGTATTTTGAAATTGATCAATACATTGTTAAGAGCTGTAAACAGCTGAGATGGAATTAATTTCAGAAAAGATCTATCACGAGTTATGATCCTTGTATAACTGAAGCTAACGACTACATAAACACTGTTGAAGTTTTAAGGTAGATTTAATTGAAGATGGCGGTTTTCCATTCTATGTTTAATGAGGGGCGGACTTCTTGCTTCTATTGTCTTTGTGTCGTGCTTTACTATTTCCGAGAGAATAAATCGGGCCAGTAAAAATGACTAAAAAGTTTGATCATAGTTATAAAATTGGAGTGTAAGTAGTTTTAGAACAAACATAAAAACGTAATAAATATTTTCGATGCCTGGAGTTATGAGACCTTACTACAACTTGTGCAACTAATTATTTTCAGAGCAGAAATGTCAAACAGTAGCTAAGCACTTACAAACAAGTGTGAATAAGTAAGCCTACAGGGAAACATAGGTATTTGGTTGTGGCAAATTAATCACCAATCGAGTGCATCCCAAACAATTAAGAACTCGAGGTGGTTCTCTAATGATCGGTCGTCATAGATTCACACCAGTGTAATGTTTATCTCATCATTTGATTCTTTAATTACAAGACCTTCATTCAACGGTGCAATGCATCTACGGAATGAGAGATTTTGAATGTAAACTATCATTTCGTTTTGCTTGGAATCCCACGCTGACATATTACATACGTTTTTTTGCATTCACATAAAAAATTAACAACTTCAAAATGAATCAAACATTTTTAACATGAAACGCAAATATAATGCAACTGAACCTCGTGATTACATTTTAGAGACCATTCGTACACAAAGGCGTCAACCCAGTCAATCTTTCTGATACACTTGAGAAAAGTTTTTATAACCTGATGGAATAAAGCTCAACGATCTTTCTTATATCTTTAAAACTAATGGGAACAAAATATTTTGACAATACTTTTATATCAATCTTTTTGCAGTTTTCACACAATATTCTTCATTCAAGCTCAATTCTTTTCCAAATTATATGCGCACTATTCGCTCCGTGCGTTAGAATTTCAGTAAATGGGCTATGTCATAGATTTTGTTGTTACTTGACCTTTACGTATTTTTTTTAGCCTTTTACGGAATAAAACGTGGAACATAAAAATATCAACGCCCTACTTGTACAATTCCAAATATTTGAACAGGATCGAAAAAATAAACAACGACATTCAACTCTAAAACTGAAACCGTTTTTTATTGATATTTTATCGATTTTTAACGATACGCCGTGCATGCATCATTTTTTACTATTTGGTTTTCAAAGCATGTTTACCTTGAGTAAATAATGTACTCACATGTTCACATTGTTCCCTTTTCACCAATTATCGAATCTTAATTTAACCTGACAATTGTTAAATGACCACAAAAAAGTTAATTGTTATAGAAGTGTTCTTTTTTAAAACAAATAATGTACACACGATAGATATTATTTAAACGAATGAAAAAACGAGATTTAGGGTACACGTCAATGAGACAGTAACCCAACACTATAAAAACTTAAAGACTTGATTGGTAGACTTGAATATGTTATCCTTCCTATATCTTATAGTACATACTGTTTCTATTTGAATGCTAAATGATAGCATTTCAAAGGGGTAAATGCTTAAGCAGTACTTTCGTTGATTTCGATTTTACGGCGGTTGTTTATAATTTGTGCTTAGGATGATTGATGCGACGGATCGTCAATATCTATGCAATGTCGCAGTAATGACTCCTCAACCCAACGATATAGATTACAGAATCTTCCTTAATTAGCCTTATGCTCAAAACCTTTTATGTTACATTCATGGTCATAAATATAAAATTGATCTTTTCCACTGTTTTAGACAGACTTTACATATCTATTTAATATGGATCCATCATAGAGATAGATAGATCCAGAATAGACAAAAAGGCTATTTATCTTTTTCAATTCCCATATCAATTTAGTTACCGATACTATATCTGTCCTGTGCAATTTTGTTAATATTCAGATCATGTCAACACATTCAGGCTGGTCTTGTGAAAAGGCCTGGTAGACGTTACAGAAAAGTTTACAACAAGGAAAGTTCCGTTCAAAGACTGTATTTAAATCATATGATTTTTGAAGTAATTTTGCTTCGTTCGTATTTACCTTTCGGATCAATTTTCGATTTTTAACACGTCACTGCCTCTACTATATCGTGTAAACGTCTAAATTAACAGTATTATTTGTATATAAATCCAATAATTAGAAGACTGACTAAATAGTTTATTCAATAAAAGTCGTGTTTACTTTACGGCCCATCCGTTATTGCAAAAATATGGAATGTAACATCTATAATATTATACACTTGCATTACAATCTGACAGATGCTACCAATAATTGCGCGTGCGGTAGCCTGCATGCGTCCAACTAAATGTCAAACAATTCATAATATCTGTTAAATTACAGGATTATTCTTGAGCAAAAGCAACAGATATCTTTACTTATATTATTGAATATCAATAATGTAAAATATGTTGTAGGACTAATCTACGTTCATTCGATCAAATGTCGGGTTATCTGCCCATGGGAATACGACACCTGGTTATTGTTATGATAGTACGAAAGGTGCAATTCTGAATAAGTTTATATAGATCTCGTATCTTGAAATATGGAATGTCTTTTATTACATTTTTTACAGTTTTCAGTTACATAAGAAATTAAATCCTTGTGAAATTCGTAAGGATAAATGACACAATTTTGAAGATGTGAAAACTTCTGTGGTCATTATGGATAAAATTATATTTGGATTTAAATTCTGTATATTCTTTAAATGATGGGCGCAAAGGAGGATCCAGAAGAATTCGAGGAGGAAATTCAGCCAGATATGGATTCCCAGGTAAGTGAGAAATATTATAACAGAAAATTTCCTTCGTAACTCTTTTCGTTTCTTCAGTTCCAACACTGAAAAAAAGTCTTTTTATATTTCTATTATCAAAATTTACTTTTTTCCATTTGCCGTACTGATTCCTAAAGATAGGTGAATTGAATACTCAAAGTCACCATTCATTTGTACAGTTTGAAATTTCATTTGAATTGCCTCAGTTTTTCAGTGGCTTTTGTACTTCTTATTTAAATTAAAATTAATTATTCATTCACTAATTTATTATAAAATTGTGTCGCAATTTATGACAACCAAACATAATTGTTAATACTGTTTGATCAATATCTATAATAAAATAAATTATCTTATCTCTATACTGCAGAATCACTGTATATATACTGAATTCTATTGTCTAAAGTTTTGAATCTTTTGCTCTGACTTTTTGTTAATAATAACAAAAAACAACATAGTTGACATCCAGAGCATGTTTCTAATATACTAAGAGAGAAAAAAAACAAGGAAATGTTTTATTTATTAAGATGCATTATTTGCACGATGTATAGAAGTACAAATAACTTACTAAGGTGCATGTACATCGATACAATATATTTAGCATGTACATAGAACTAGCACAAAGAAGGTTTCATATTAACAGAATAGACGTCTACTTTACCTATTAAGAAAAGACAGAGATTTACCTATTATGTTTAACATAAATATTTAAACACTCTTTCTTTATATTGTGAAGAATAGTAACTATATAATCATATAGCCTATAAATATATATATGTAAACCACCCGTCTTAAATTGAGTTTGGACTAGGAATGGACGTCAAAATCGTCCGAAATATTGTGCAGCATCACTAATCTTATATAAAAAATGACAAGAAATGACAGAGATCAAATGGGATCAAATTTAATATGGAAATAAAGATAACATAAATATAGGATATCAATTACGGTAAATCAGGCACATTATATACTTGAACAAACGTCTGGTCACAGATGTTTGATACAAAACCCCTTATCACTGTATATATTGAACTAAAATCAATTAAATCAAATTATGTTTGCAATTATAGAAACATTATATGGATCATGCAAATGTTGATTTTTAGAGATTAAAATCATTTGATATGATTTATCCAGTAACTTTATTCTTAACAAAGTGTGTCGACTTGTTTGTTTATTTAAATGTAAAAATATTGCTTTATCTTTGATAACATAATGTTTCTGGTCGATTGTATCAAATTTCCTTAAATTCTAAACTTGAAACAAGATTACTGCAGACTAATCACATTCCTCCAGAAAGTTTCTGTATTTCCAAGGGGCATAACTTCCGTAAAAGTAATCAATGCACACTGATTATTAAATTCATTAGCGAAATCACTGGTAAAACCTTTGACATAAATTTCATTTAATTCCACAAGACATGTAAGTGCAAAAGAGCTTTTAAGGTCATAACTCACCAAAATATATACAAACAGCGCTGATATTCGAAATCGTTTAAGATTTTTAAAAAATGTTGGGACGAGAGTGCATTCACTGCTGATTTCTCCATATCATTT
Organism: Mytilus californianus; assembly: GCF_021869535.1. Taxonomy (NCBI): domain Eukaryota; kingdom Metazoa; phylum Mollusca; class Bivalvia; order Mytilida; family Mytilidae; genus Mytilus; species Mytilus californianus. The sequence continues at coordinate 7,287,222 of NW_026262581.1, forward strand.
ATATATTATAACGGGGCATAACTCCCCCAAAATATTCGACTCAACTCATTTTTCGAACTAGTCCGTGATATTGCTGATGTAAACCTTTAACATAAATTATATTCAACCCCAATGAGAAATGTAGGTGTAAGAGTTCTCACAATGTTAATTTTCCATATTGTCGACATGTATCTAAGGACACAAGTCCCTAAACAGTTAATGATCGATTGGTCCTAATTTTCTCATTCTTCCGAGATTTTCCGGATGTAAAACGTTGACATATATATTCCAATAAACTTCAAATAGAAATGCTGGCAAGAGAGTTCTTAATTACAATGTCGATTTCCATGTTATTTATAGTTCTTAAAGGTATTATCCCCCCCTCCCAAGTCATAGGTTGCCCTGATTTTCGAACTTGATTTAAACTGTGACATAAAAACATAAATCTTATTGAAATCTGATCAGGTCCATCCATATCCCTTGTATCGCTTTGAGTCGGGGGACAAATAAAGATATGCATAAATAAGAAGATGTGGTATGAGTGCCAATGAGACAACTATCCATCCAAGTCACAATGTGTAAAAAGTAAACAATTATAGGTCAAAGTACGGCCTTCAACACGGAGCCTTGGCTCACACCGAACAGCAAGCTATAAAGGGCCCCAAAAAGACTAGTGTAAAACAATTCAAACAGGAAACCAACGGTCTAATCTATATATAAAAAACGAGAAACGAGAAACACTTATGAACCACACCAACAAACGACTACCAAAGAACAACAGGTTCCTGGCTTAGGACAGGTGCATAAAAATGCAGCAGGTCTAAACGTTTTAAAAGGCGCCAACCTTCACCCTAACCTGAAACAGTGGTAAAACATTACAACATAAAAATACACACAATAGAATATCAATTGAAATGGCTTAACTCGATCAAAAAGCCAATAACAAAAACAAGCAAATATACACTGAACCGGAATAAGTTTGATCTATGACACAATATAAATAAAAAAGATGTTCCAATGTCAAAAAGACAACTTTAACCTAGGACAAAATAACGTTAAATAAAGTAACGTACACAGGTAAATTTAAACATAATTATTTTGTTGTTAGGAGTACAGAAACTTATTTTACAAAATAAATTTGTTATTCATAGTACGAGTACAGAAGTACAAAATTTTTTCGTCATACTAAATACTTATCAAAGGTGGTACATATTTAAAATTGTAAGACCAGATATAACACAAAATAAGAAAATATTGAATAACATAAATGAATTACAAATTGTGTCAACAGGTCAAATTAACACGAAAGTACGATTTGAGAGTACTCGCAGTTACTGAAAGCTAGTTAAAAGCCAAAAACAATTAATAATAAAAAATCATGCATCAGAGACTAAAATCAATTAAAACACATCCCAGGCAGGGATTTAGTGTTTTAACGCCATGAACAGTATATTAAAACTTTCGATTGAAACTGTAATACAACTAGTGCTACTTATGGAACAGCAGGCACTTTAAACTTTAAAGCATTTCCTGTTTTACTTGTTTCGTATTATTCAATCAATAATTATTCTTTGTAATATTTTGTGGTTCTTTTTTCAATACGTTAGCCATAGCTAAATAGTGTTAAATATGAATAAAAGAAGGTGTGTCAGAGTTACGTTAATTAGAATACAAGTAAACCATTGTAAGTCCTTTAAACCTAGAGTTTGGACAATAAATTCGACAGAAATAACCAAATGTATGACACTAACATCAACATTATCTTTCTGAAAAAAAGGGACAGACAAAACACAAAGCGATAGCCGCTGTGTTCTCTGTCGTTGTTACTTTAACACCTTCTATTTGTCAAAGGGCGAAACAGTAAGACTGGAATCATAAAACACTTTGAGCATATCTCGATAACAGTAGTTTTGGACGATTACTGGTTAATTTTAAACTGGACAGCTTCAAGAACTATGGATTTTTTCTTGTTTGATTGTAATTATATTTTAACTAATTAAACGGTCTACGCGCAGTGCGTAAATTGTACACCTTTCTGTTAAACAAAAGAGAAAGGTTTGCATATTTAACATGTTACTCGTGATAGCAACACCAATATACTTTATTCTCTATAGAAAGCAGTAAAATCAAATTTCCCAACGATTTGGTCAGTTACAGTGTCCAAATCAGAAAGTTATGGAAACCTGCCGGAACTTGAAAAATAGAGACTAAATATCCTTAAAACATATTTTTTAGCGATTTTATGTCATTAAGTGCTAATAATTGTTGCTTGAGACAATTTGTGTACGACATTGCAAATTTGCATGTTTTTCTAATAATTTCCCTCACAGAACATCGCTATTCTTTGTCCTGGTACTACTTATTCAGGTTTTGTAATAATTTCCCTCACATGTCATCGCTATTCTTCAGATCGACTGGTTGTCCTGGTACTACTTATTCAGTTTTTGTGACAATTTCCCTCACATGTCATCGCTATTCTTCAGATTGAGTGTTTGTCCTGGTACTACTTTTTTTCAGTTTTTGTAATAATTTTCCCCACAGGACATCGCTATTCTTTGTCCTGGTCTTATTTTTTCAGTTTTTGTAATAATTTCCCTCACAGGACATCGCTATTCTTTGTCCTGGTACTACTTTTTTTCAGTTTTTGTAATAATTTTCCCCACAGGACATCGCTATTCTTTGTCCTGGTACTACTTTTTTTCAGTTTTTGTAATAATTTCCCCCACAGGACATCGCTATTCTTTGTCCTGGTACTACTTATTCAGTTTTTGAAATGATATTTAATGTTTGTCCAAATCCTTAAAAATTGTAGTTTTAGCCATCTGCAAGTATTTATAATTTGGTCACTTTTGAAATACACACCATATTTTTGTAAAGAAAGTGCATACATGAAACTTTGTCCTTTGAACACCTTCGCATTTAGATTACTGTTTAGTATTCTTGTCCATGTGCATCAGCCACGAGGACTTGTTAATGAATTTTTGAACATTTGTTTATAAATGTATTGTAAAGTGCTTAAGACGAATTATAGTGTAGAAAGCCATGCATGTTTAATATATAATTTGTTTTGAAGAATATTAAAATATTTCTGATATACATTAGATGAACTTTTCACGGTTTCTTCAAAATACAATATACCAAAATTCAATTAATTCTCTTGATTGTACATAGTTGGAGATGAAAAGACGGTGTAATATCTAGCATGTTTAACATTTACTGAGATATTACGTTTCTTATGCTTATTTAAATGAAGAATTATTAACGCATGTATTGGATGTATGATCGGTGTCTGTCTAATCATGTAAACAATTTATACCGGTTCTGTACATTAATGAGAAACATATTGCATACCTGCTTCGTCTTTATAACATCAGATGAGATTTTTACCTTCTTCTTCATTTCACCTGCAACATATGAAGACGTTCATATACTTATTGCGTTGTAAACTAAACTATACAATGGTTCTCGATATATAAGAAACCTGAGAAGGAGCGTGAATAATTAGTAGAAAATGAAAGTAAAATTATCTAGCAATCCTCTTAATTAATTTCTCATATTTGAGAGATATTGGCACAATAGAAGTTCCAGTTGATAAGAAGAAAAAGACTTAAAATACATTTTTACTACTTATTTAACAATAATGACCTGGTTAATTTTCGTTCATACTTGTTTGAAAATGTTATTACAGCTTTGAAGAAATATTCGATGTGTTTTGGACATGCATTTGCACTAGTCTGCCTTTAATTTTAAAACAGTTTGAAAGGGAATCAAAATAATGCACCTAATAACGATTGAACACGGTGTCATAATATGACAGAGTTTTCTGTTGTGCTTAAACAGCTGTCATCAGAACAACTTGAGAGGAATGCCTGTTGTATGATATATATATGTATCCTTTCTGGAAGATTGAATGTTACACAAACAATGGTGTATAAACAGCTCATCACATTATTAGTAAAGACAATAATGCATCCATAATTCTAGTACAAAGTCATCCATACTGTCATCATATAACAAGTGTAACATACATTTGTGTGAGAGGTCTACATAACTATGCACTTTGTTTTAAGAAAATTTGCAATAAATAATACGTATCTTGTTGAATCATTTATTGTCGGAATGGGCTGCAACTTTGTTTTTGAAGGAGTTTTTTTTTTAAACAAGCTAAAAAATAATAATAACTAATTTTTTTGACAGCAGGTGGTGGTTTTTTTTATATATACTTTTGTTTTGCTTGCATACACTTGTAAAATGAAGTGTTATGATAGTGCAAGCACATTTTTCCAGGCAAAAAAAAGTCAGTTGTTTGCCAATAGAAAAAAAATATGAGGTCATCTTCACTTATATTTATACATATGCATGTAAAAAGGTTGATCGTTTAATATAAAATAAACAGATAATAAACACAGAGAAAGCTTCAGAACTTTTGAAATATAAAAAAGTTGATATGACATATATGGATTAAGAAGAGGATTATGGTTCAGCTGTCTTTGAGCACTTTATTAATATTTGTAGCATTGATTTCACGTGAAACTTTAGTTCTTAGACCTCAATGTGTCTGATCTATATGCCCGATAAGGTATATCTGCAAGCCTTGCATATTTCAATAGACCAATCTAATTAAAACTAAATCTATCAAATCATTAACATTTATTTTATCAGCAACCAAAGCCGGGCTTCAGAGCTACAGTGAAAGTACCTACTCTATAAGAGCGCTGTGAATCAGCTGCGGATACTAACAAAATCCAAAGATCTGTGTCATAGAACACATACAATCTATATCTCTTTACTCTTGCAATGGCATAAAAAAGATTTCTATCCCATCGAACTTGAGATAAAGGATACAACAGATACAGTTAAGTCTGCCTCATATCTTGACTTATATCTAGAAATTGACAGTGAGGGTCGTTTGAAAACAAAACGACAAAAGAGATGATTTCAGCTTCCCAATTGTGAACTTTCCATTTTTGTGTAGCAACATTCCAGCAGCGCCTGCATACGGAGTATATATCTCCCAGTTGATACCATATTTCAGGGCTTGTATTGCCTATCATGATTTCCTTGATAGAGGGTTGCTGCTGAAAAGGAAGCTATTAAACCAAGAGTTCCAAGTGGTGAAGTTGAAATCATCACATCGTAAATTGTATGGACGCCATCACGAGTTGGTTGACCGTTATGGAATATCCGTTTCACAGATGACAGCGGATATGTTCCAATTGTCGTAACTACAATCACATCCCCTTTTCCCCGAATGTGACCTACCGAATTAGACTTATTTCCGGGTTTGTACTAACATGAGCAATTCTTTGTCCTGTTACTACGTATTCAGTTTTTGTAATAATTTCCCCCACAGGTCATCGCTATTCTTCAGATCGACTGGTTGTCCTGGTACTACTTATTCAGTTTTTGTGACAATTTCCCTCACAGGACATCGCTATTCTTCAGATTGAGTGTTTGTCCTGGTCCTAATTTTTCAGTTTTTGTAATAATTTCCCCCACAGGACATCGCTATTCTTTGTCCTGGTCCTATTTTTTCAGTTTTTGTAATAATTTCCCCCACAGGACATCGCTATTCTTTGTCCTGGTCCTATTTTTTCAGTTTTTGTAATAATTTCCCCCACAGGACATCGCTATTCTTTGTCCTGGTACTACTTTTTTCAGTTTTTGTAATAATTTCCCCCACAGGACATCGCTATTCTTTGTCCTGGTACTACTTTTTTCAGTTTTATTTTATCAGCAACCAAAGCCGGGCTTCAGAGCTACAGAGAAAGTACCAACTCTATAAGAGCGCTGTGAATCAGCTGCGGATACTAACAAAATCCAAAGATCTGTGTCATAGAACACATACAATCTATATCTCTTTACTCTTGCAATGGCATAAAAAAGATTTCTATCCCATCGAACTTGAGATAAAGGATACAACAGATACAGTTAAGTCTGCCTCATATCTTGACTTATATCTAGAAATTGACAGTGAGGGTCGTTTGAAAACAAAACGACAAAAGAGATGATTTCAGCTTCCCAATTGTGAACTTTCCATTTTTGTGTAGCAACATTCCAGCAGCGCCTGCATACGGAGTATATATCTCCCAGTTGATACCATATTCCAGGGCTTGTATTGCCTATCATGATTTCCTTGATAGAGTGTTGCTGCTGAAAAGGAAGCTATTAAACCAAGAGTTCCAAGTGGTGAAGTTGAAATCATCACATCGTAAATTGTATGGACGCCATCACGAGTTGGTTGACCGTTATGGAATATCCGTTTCACAGATGACACCGGATATGTTCCAATTGTCGTAACTACAATCACATCCCCTTTTCCCCGAATGTGACCTACCGAATTAGACTTACTACCGGGTTTGTACTAACATGAGCAACACGACGGGTGCCACATGTGGAGCAGAATCTGCTTACCCTTCCGGAGCACATGATATCACCCCAAGTTTTTAGTGGGGTTCGTGTTGCTCAGTCTTTAGTTTTCTAAGTTGTGTTTTGTGTACTGTTGTTTGTTGGTCTTTTTCTTTCTTAGCCATGGCGTTGTCAGTTTATTCTACTTATGAGTTTGAATGTCCCTTTGGGATCTTCCGCCTCTCTTTTGACTTCTCTACACTTAACGCTTGTATTCATCATTATACTTAACGACAGATTGAAAGAATTAGGTCAACTTTGTTTCATAATAGAGAACGTAGATACAAATATATTGTTTGCTTGAGGAAGGAAAAAAATAATACTTTGTAAAAACCCACTCAGATTTATAAATTCCCTGAAACCAAGGATTTGTATAGTAATACTATACAAATCCTTGCTGAAACTGACATCATTAAGATATTTGATGTTTTTATTGACAACATATTTGCCACGTTTAGAGGGCATATTTTTCGACAAACAATCGGAATTCAGAGAGATGGCAATTTACTGTGCTCATCTTGCTTCCATCATTCATAACAGACACACATCATACAGGGGCTTCTCAGGTAGAATGAAACGAAGCTTGCTGTCCTCTCATTAAAAAACTAAAAATTTGGTGACTATGTGGAACTCATCTATTCAATTGGACTAGAAATAAGGGATACCTCAGATTCAGGTCAGTCCGCATCATATCTTAACTTAACTTACATCTGGAAATTGATAATGAGGAGCCGGCTGGGAACAAAATATACGACAAAAGAGATGATTTCAACTTTCGAACTGTGAACTTTTCTTTTCTATGTAGCAACAATCCAGAAGTGTCTGAATATGGTTTATACAACTCCCAGGTGATATTCAAGAGCTTGCGTTTCCTATTTTGATTTCCTTGACCGATGGTTGCTGCTTACAACGAAGTTATTGAACCAATGATCCAAGTGGTAAAGTAAAAGTTATCACTCTGGAATGTTTACTGGTGCCATCATGAGTTGGTTGACCGTTATGGATATCTGTGTCACAAAGCACCATGGATATGTTACAACTGTCATAGCTAATCGTTCGTCCTCTTTTCACCGATTGTGCACGTGTCTTCGCCGAACTTGTACTTAAAACACTGTGGGTGCCACATGTGGAACAGGATATGCTTATCCTTTCAGATGACCTGATATCACATCCGGTTTTTTGGCGGGGTTTGTGTTGCTCAGTTTTTAGTTTTTAAGTAGTGTTTTGTAGACTGGTTTTTGTCTGTTTTACGCTTTTTCTTGTCATGATTTTGTCGATATCTCTCCGACTTGAAAGCGATGATACAAAATGTAATCCCTCACTAATCTGACAACCAAAACCATATACGTATAGAAAATCATGGTGTAGTGAGATGACCCTATTCCAAATGATTACGACATAATTGAAGCTTAAGTCTTGCTAAGAAACGAAAGGGATCAAAGCAAAAACAAATCTACCAATTTAAGACATTAAAGAAAAGAAAAGGGAAAAAGTCATCATTATTTACACAAGATAAAACATATGTGGGATATTTTTATTTTAGTCTGCTGTTGAGACAGCTTTGTCGTAGACAAAATTATTAATACCCAAGGTCCTCATGTATTAAAAACAGTGCAGCCTGTATACATGGACACCACGGCACTGACTCTTGCAGCAGTTGCATTACCGTAAAGTATTCATATCAAATATAAACGACACGCGCCTCTAGTCGAGTTAATTACATCTATTTATGGTGAAATAATGTCCATATGAAATAACCAATGTCCATATCCTATACGTTTCCACAATCAAGCGATTGCGGCCAATTTATAGTAAATAGATCCCGAGCTGTTTGTGCCAGACTGAAAAGCTGTAGTCTGATCTTGACCTTGATTCTCTGTTACTATATACATAGTCGCAGACACGATAGCTTAACCGTATAAAAATAAGGAGATGTGGTATGATTGCCAATGAGACACTATAAAGTGGATGTAAGCAATTATAGGCAACCGTACGGTCTTCAACAATGAGAAAAACCCATACCGTATAGTCGCTATAAAAGGCCCCGACATGAAAAATATGAAACAATTCAATTGAGAAAACTAACGACCTAATTTATGACAAAACAATTTACGAAAAACAAATATGACAGCCATGAACCAAAGACAACCACTGAACTACAGGCTCCTGACTCGGGACAGACACATAAAGAATGTGGCGGATTTAAACATGTTTGTGGGCGCTCAACCCTCCCCTAACCTGGGACAGTGGTATAAAAGCACAACATAAGAACAAATTTTAAAAATCAGTTGAAAATGGCTTAACTCATCAGATAGATACAAAGCAGAAAATCATCAAACAAAAACTTAGACCGGACGTGGCAGGATATTTATCCATCCCTCATCCCAAACAACAAAAAGGACACTAAGTACAGATCTGAGAATACTCACAGTTACTGGCAGCTAGTTCAAAACCAATAACAACTAACAAATCATAGTACTGAAGTACTGAACATCGGATAACCGCAAGTTCTTGTGGATGGTCACAAGCACTTGTCTCAGAAAAAAAATCACATCTCTACACCTGACACTGAGGTTAAGGTACATAGATATATTTTTTTCTGAGACAAGTTCGTGCGTGGATGATGAATAAATGACAAGAAAATCAACCTCACCGTAATAACTATTATATTGTAGTGATACAAATCAGTATACTCTGATTTGTTGTTATATTTTATATCAGTAATATTTGTATATAACAGTTACATGTATATATAATTTTCATCCATTTGTATATCATTCTATTCTACTTTTCTAATAATAGTGCAGTGCAAGTGCATGGTGGACACTCTTCTGTAATAATTCGATTTTTCTAATGGATTTGATTTGAGTAGGCATTCATATTTTCCCGCAAAACGTTCTTGAGATATTCTTCCGCATGCGTTAACACAAATTTTCGGTATTCTTGTTTTGTTATTGATATATATATTTCTCACGACAAAACATTTTCATATCATTTATCTATGTTCGTAAAAACTATTTTCATGAATATTTATTGATGAAATTGATAAATAACAACTATTAACAAGCGATAAGGAATGTTATTTTGCGTTCGGTTATCAGTCAAAAACGAAAGTCACGTGGGTAAAAATGGCTGTGGCAACAATACACCGGAATGCCCTCACGGTCATCCGATGTAAAAATCATGTATCAATACTAAGATATCAATCAGTACACATCCAACATCCTATGGATTTAGTGTAAAGACGTCATTAACAGTCAGAGAAAAACATGACCTTGTGCAATTCCAAAATAAAGGTATCGACAGATTGTAGTACCGTTAAAGTGCTTATGTGTATAGAAAAAACTATTTAGTATGATTTTAGTTTACTGGTAACAAAATCAATATTTATACCAATAAAACAATATTCAAAGATCTAATTACAGTGTTGAATTGGTAACCTTTTGGAATAAGTTTATTCAAAGGATTGATAAGTTTATCCGGATCGTATATAAATGTCCGGGCTCGGTAAACAACATCACCGTAAAATTTAGGATGTGCTATTCCGTCTGAAATAAGTTTTTTTACAGGTACAGCCAAACTTGCAAACAAACCAACTCTTTGTATCTATGGAAGAATTTAGTAAAGGTTTTAATTAATTTGTGGTAACGTATGTGTTAGGCGAATTTACTAGTCTGTCCGATGTCACATTATCGTAATTTCTTTTTCTTGTTTAAGTCTGATATTCAATTTTGTGTGCTTTAGTTGGTATATCACTTACTGCAAGTGAGTTATAAGCCTCATCTTAACTTGACCTTACTTGCATAGTCAAGTGATATACGTACAACTTTTGTATACTTGGTTATATATCGTCATTATTATATCTATGTTTGCAAATTCACTCACTGTCACTAGTACATCTTGCGCAAATGTGGGCATTTTGTACTCGTAATTACTCCGTTACCAGTAACTGGGTTCTCAGATAGGGAAGCAGGGGTATGAATGTGTGAGCTCCCCTTACACTTTGTTTAGTTTACAAATACACAGTTGTATTGATAAAGTCAGGTCCTCAATTACAGTAAATTAAAACTTCAACTTTGCATTTGGTCTGCTTATTCATACCAATCTAACATGTTTTTAAACAAATTTCTAAAATAATCATCATCAATATGCGTTATACAAGCAAGATATGTATGTGTTTCGACTTTTATGGTTTTCTTTTACAGGTCTTGTACATTAATTTTGGAATCATATATTAACTATTCGTAAAGAAAAAATGAGAAGAAAATTGTGTTTGTAATAATTGACTAATGAATTGGTTCAGTTATATTTCAAAATTTTATCAATGTTGAATCAAATTTATTTACAGAATCAATCTTTATAAATCAACAATCGCTTTGCCACAAAAACAACAGTACCATTGATGTTCTCAGCTTGTATTCATTCATTTTTAACCCTACTAAACATGTGCACCGTAATTCAAAACTAAACATGGAAATTCGCCCACAATTCTTTCTGTGCGTTTTGGTTTCCATGGTAAAGCAAAAAGTCTATACTACAATCTCATAAAATTCCCTTAGATATGCATATGTGATGTAGTAAATCAACAAACTGAATGAAAGAAAGTTACATGTATTCTCTCAATATCACTGGCACATTCAAGTCGATATTGAAACGTATATATCTTATGTTTTTCTATTCTAGATATTCTTTCCCCTGTACTGCACCTCCGAGTCTGCAATTGATAATTTCTTTTCCTATGACACAATACACACACGCAGATCGATATGGACGTCAGATTGCCTAATGTATTTAATTCTAATACAGAATACAAACATGGAAATTCCATGTTTTAAGCCTATATTTGTAGAACTTAGTGATTTCTGTGTATAGTATTGTATCAGTGCAGTGATGTGGTTTTATTCGATGTTGTTTATCATCATGTAACGTTGCTGATCCTCGGCTTTATGTATAAGGGAATTGTAATAAATACATCAAACTATATACGAGAATGTAGCTAACAATTATTTTCAGATTCTGATACGATATAGCAAGTGTTTTACTATACATTGGTTGCAATGGAATACCGATAATTTCACTTGTGAAAGAAATCATAGCTGTAATTTCACTCCCCTGACGTCATATAATGTAATATTTGCATCAAAACGAAGATATAGTTCCTTGCATGTTCTACTTTGTTTAATTATAAGTCAAAATAATAAAAGAAATAAATGTGGAAAGTGTCCACATGTGGACACAGATGATGCCCCCGCTTGCATATCATATAGTTATAAAGGGACATAACTGAAGAAAGGTTAAAGTGACGCTACCCAAATTTGAACTTGATCTGAGTTTTGTGGTAATAAGCATTGTGTTTAAGTTTCATAACATTTGGTTGAGGCAAACTTAAGTTGAGAACAGAAACTAAAAATTCAGCAATTTTTTCTATTTGTTAACACGCATAACTCTAGAACAGTTGTGTACAAGTTTTATAACATTTGGTTGAGACAAACTAAAAAATTCAGCAATTTTTATGTTTATAAAGGGACATAACTCAAGAATGGTAAAAGTGTCGGCACCTTATTTCGTACTTAATCTGTATTATGTAGTAATATGCATTGTGTATAAGTTTCATAACATTTGGTTGAGGCAAACTAAAGTTAGAAAACGGAAACAAAAAATTTGTACTTGATCTTAGTTTTGTTGTAATGAATATTGTGTATAGGTTTCATAATGTTTGGTTGGGGCAAACTTAAGTTACATAATGGAAACTACAAATTTTGCAATCTTTCCATTTATAAAGGGGCATAACTCAATAATGGTTAAAGTGACACTACCCAAATTCAACTAGATCTGTGTTTTATCAGTGGAGGTCAAAATTAAACATTGCATTGTATAAAGCAATGATTGTAGTTGATTCAACTATAATCATGGACAAAGGAAGATAACTCCAATTTTAAAAATAACTTGATATTAAGAAGAAAATAAAAATTTTGCAATTTTTTAATTTATAAAGGGATATAACTCTAGAACGGTTAAAGTGATGCCACCAAAATTCAAACTTGATCTGTGTTTTGTGGTATTAAGCATTGTGTATAAGTTTCATAACATTTGGTTGAGGCAAACTTAAGTAAGAGAACAGAAACTAAACATTTTGCAATTTTTCCTTTTATAAAGGGACATAACTCTAGAACGGTAAAAGTGACGCCACCAAAATTCAAACTTGATCTGTGTTTTGTGGTAATAAGCATTGTGTATAAGTTTCATTATATTTGGTTGAGGCAAACTTAAGTTAGAGAACGGAAACTAAAAATTTTGCAATTTTTCCATTTATAAAGGGGCATAACTCTAGAACGGTTAGAGTGACGCCACCAAAATTCAAACTTGATCTGTGTTTTGTGGTTATCAGCATTGGGTATAAGTTTCATAAAATTTGGTTGAGGCAAACTTAAGTTAGAGAAAGGAAACTAAAAATTTTGCAATTTTTCCATTTATAAAGGGGCATAACTCTAGAACGGTTAGAGTGACGCCACCAAAATTCAAACTTGATCTGTGTTTTGTGGTTATCAGCATTGGGTATAAGTTTCATAACATTTGTTTGAGGCAAACTCAAGTTAGAGAACGGAAACCAATTTCGGGACGTACGGACGGACGTACGTACAGACGGACAAGGGTAAAACTTAATGCCCCCACCGCTACGGCGGGCGCATAAAAATAATCCAAGAATTCAAGTTCGAAAATCATTCAACTCGTAACTAAACAACCGAGTGGTAATTCGCCATAATGCTCTACACTCAGGTATTCCGATATTTGTTGCTGAATATTTTTCGATATTTCGATATTTGAATTCTTGGATAAGTTATTCTATAATTTTTATTAGAAAAGTATAAATGCAATCTTTCTGTACTATGGCGATAGTTTGGACGAAACATTTAATTCCACATCTCGTGTTTTAATGTCTTCACAAAAAAAGAGACTTTTCTGTGTATTTCTTGTGTGTATATTATTAGTTTCTTCCGATAGTTTAACTATGAAGTGTGCTGTCAAAGGCAGCCAATTAAAAATTGGCTTTTCTTTGGCGTTTTATGTTATACGAAACTATTGAAAAGCTTTAAGCATTCTTAAGTGACATGTATGTTATAGAGTGTTCATAATGGAAAAGAATTCGAGATTATTTTCGTGGGGATAAAATTTCTTGGACTTGTCTCTAAATTTGCTTTATGGGGATAAATTTTCTTTGTTTCCAATATGAGAAAGTAATGTTATAATTCGTTTTGGGTTTTAATTTCGTGGATAATACCTATTAACGAAATAAAAAGAAATTAAAACCCAACGAAAATGTCTGCTTTTCATGGTATAACACAAAATCCCTACACTCAACTTGACCAAACAAAAATAAAATAAAAAGCGATTGTGTTGGTCCTCATCTAAAAGCCACAGTGAGCAGTTCGGCACCGACCAAAAGTTCACATCTCATTGCAAGTTCAAGACGGTCACAAGAACCATATGAGCGGAGTACTTTTCTAGAAGCACAAAGATGCGAGACAATATCAAAACTAACAAAAAATACAGCAGATTACACACTATAAACTTGACCGTTTATATTTATATCATATACTCCATGTAGAGTTACGTATAGATAAGATTGATCTTGAAAGATTTAATAAAGATAGGTTTATATGTGTTGCGCGTGAAAATAAACGGATCTCTTGATCAATTTCATGATCTGGGGATCAAGGCAATGAAGCGTAACCTGCAAGTTTTTAGATCCTTAAGTGTTGTGTATATAAAAATCATAATCGGTTCTTCAGAAATCAACACTAAAAGAAAAGTTTAGTTTAGTTATACTTCCTTATAATCTGCTTATAGGAATACTCAAAGTATATAGGTTAAAACCATCTTTATCTTAAATCAATTCCAAATGTAAAAACATTGATTGGGTCGATGACATTTTTCCGACCTAGAACCTACAGCCCAGTAGCAGTGGAATTTGCCGTAAAAGGGTTAAATATACTAAAAAGACTGGAAACGGAAGAGAAAGTCGTCATTGTCATAGAACTGATCGGAGGTCGTAATTATGCCGAAAGTACACGATGATATAATTAAACTGAACTTATATGAGATCTGTAATTATTCATTACACAATCAAATATCTACAAAATCTGTCTAAGAATGATCAATAAAGAGGAGAACATTTTGTTCGTGATTTTTTTTTTCAGTAATCAGATCAAATTTAGATCATCCAGAACAACAGCCATATTTTTCTTTTTAATTTGAACGATTCATCAAATGTATACCTAATTTCAAATGGGTTTCTGCAATTTGGACGGACAACAATGGAGAAAAATATAATTTTCGTGACTTTTTCCGTAGGTAAGTTGTAGGTCAACTGGAATAAGACTTGTTATATATAATCAGAGACATATATATATATATATATATATGTCTCTGATATAATTATCTTATTCTCAACTACATGTATATAATAAAAATCTTCCTTAAATGCACAAGGATACCCCGAACGTCGAACAGGCACCTAAAATGTTCATGACAAGTTTTGTGTTAATTGACCAAGCGGTATTTAGAGAAGAAAACTTTACAGACAGACTAACTGAAGCCAAGTAACCGCTAATAACTTACATCGGCCCTTTAGACAAATCGATATAGAAAATGATAACTACAAAATTTAGTAGATTTTAAATGATTTATGTATTCAATAATATTCCCACAAACAAGGATCACAAAGAATATTTCACATATCAATGGATACATACATATTTCTACCAAATATAAGGAATAGTCTGGTATGCAGGAACATTTTCCTGGTGAAATATGCACGAAAGTCAAACAATAAACTAACTTATTCTGAGTTTTTGTATGAGTTGTGCTATCTCATAAAACGATGTCATATGACCTTTACCTTCTTACAAGAAAATTGTAAAGGATATTCTCTTGAACACATATACCAAATTTATACAGCTATTGGGAAATGTTGGATGCTTATAGTTATGAGGATGCTTTAAAAAGGATAATCTTGTTAAAACTGAAACATACTTGATATTTGATTCGCCGAATTTCTACTTACATGACGACCATCTTGGTTGCCAGGAAGTAGACTACCGACACACTTCACATCGTTTATGAAATAAAATTGTCGGCATTTAATCAGTTCTGTAACAATTGGTCTAAAATCATTTAAGGGGAAAAAACAAAAGATCTATTAAACATATATAAATTAGATATTCTACTTATAACTGCATATTCTAGTATATGGCTCAAAAACTGCCATTTAAAAAATTCTCATGTCAAACTTTGTGTTTTTGGTAAAGCAATTATCAAAACTTAGTTTAATATTTTTGAAAAAAAAAGAACTTTTTGAAAACATTTATTAGTATATTACTTACATTTTTTTTACAAATTCCACTAGGTTTCGTCAACTTTTCGAAATTGACTCATCGAGTGGAACAAATGTATAACTTAAGGAAACTTTGTCCCTCTGGAATGTCTGATTATAGTAACTGTGGTCAACTTAATCACTGAGCAGTTCTTTTTACTTAATCGTGAAATTTACCGGACACGATCGTATCCCTACCCCAATAAAGTCTCTGTTATTGCATAGAAACTTTCCATTATGTAATAATGCATTGTATCGATGACAGAATCAGCTCGTCATCAGATATTATTTTGAAGGGATGATTCAGTCTGATCCAAACTGAGATTGTTGAAGGGGCAAATGTTTGTAAAGGTGTAAAACGAACAACGGGGTAGAAAACAGCTCTAATAGCCAGTACTGTGACGAATGAGATGAACAGTAAAACTTTGAAGTGTAAATTTCGACAGACATATAAGACCGTGAAATCAAGATAAGGTCAACGGGTTCCAACATACGTGTCAAGTTCTTCAATAATGTAACCATGCCTTTGTCTGATGCAACCTACCGAATACAGTTACTCAAAAAATAAAGCCGAACACTTATGTTCTTTAACTTCATTATTACCAGAAGTGGGTTTTGAAACACAATGCTCAATTGCGAGGGTAAACAATCAACAGATCGCTCACCTCAAATGGAATTAACCCTGTATTCACTCAATTACTGTAATTTGAACGCCTGTATATTGATTCCCGCAATAAAGTAAGACAAAATGTTTAAATTAAGAACTTCAAATTTATTTTTGGTATAGGCTTTTGAAATAATACATGTTAATGCAAACAAAAAAAATCGTCATCAATGATGGCTCCCTTTCACTAAATGATTACACGCAAAGCAAGTTGACCTTATTGAATATACAGGTCATGTGGAGTATTGAAAAAATAATGTTATATTGATTTGTAAAAAAGCAAGCGTTTTCTCTATGAATGCTCTGGAAATAATATTACTTTAAAGAGGATATCGACCAAACCAAATTAGACATTTACTGGTTTACCCTTTTTTGTTGTACATAGGTTCCGGAAGATGAAAAGTATAATCAATTCTGTAGATGAAATTGTAAAAAACACGTTGTAGTTTATAAATTAGATGGTGTTATTTCTTAGAAAGAGGGCTACCAAAATCACCAATTAAGTATTTGGCATCGATTTAATACAGATAGAAAGATAAGTGTTATGTTGGAGATGGATATTGTCTCCAAGTGACAAGATAATAGATGGAAGCTTTATTTTTGTCTTAACTAGGATTCGTTTGAATGATTTAACCTACGAAGAGGTACCTATTACAGTAAGTGTCTTTTATATTCTCGACATCAAAACTAAACAGGAAAACATTTATCACATATCTTACATACTAGAATGTAATTATTGAGGATTGCAATGATTCAAATTATAACTATATTGATTATTATAGCAAAGCTGTCATCGAGGGACAGCTTCATGAAGCTTTTATAATTCTTTGCAGGAACGGCGCGCCTAATTAGCTATGGTCATCAGTATTAATCTAAGGGCGAAATTGTTCCAATGAAAGTAGGTTAATTTAAGAATGGCTAAGTCAATCGTTGGAAAGTTTGGTCAAGTTTACATTAATATCCATAAATATAAACTGGTTATGAATTTAGGCCAATTGGATGTACAACAAATGAAAATTTAAAAAAATAATTTAAAACTGTAACTATTTTAGTTGCAATGATGTTTAAAAGATCCGACATGTTCATGTTGTCTTAAAAAAACTGTTCATGTTGTCTTAAAAAAACTGTTAATTTTCATATACAAAAAGAATCAAAACAAAACAAACTAACAGAGACAATTATAGTAAGCTTTAAAATGGCTTGGCTGAAATATTTCATCGAAACTTGTTTATTCATGTTGTCACTTTCACAATGTAAATAATTTGCTTTTGGATGAATATTATTTTTGTTGCATCAAATGTGTATCCTCTTAATATAAAATGGCGAAATGGAGCATTGCAGCTACCGGTATTGTCCGTACGTGGAGTGTTTGTGTACGTGGGTAGCTACTAGCCAATACAAAATAAGCAAAATAGCTTGAAAATCTTCACCAAACTTGGTAAACGAAAGGATAATCCCAATTGCAAAACAGGGTAAAGATCAAGCCAAAGTCAAAGACCAGGGCTAAATCTTCCAAAAAAACATTCAAGCTTAACGGCGTGGCCAATCTTCATGACACTATGAGTGTATTCCGGTAAAGACAGGATGAAACTTATTGATTTTCAGGAGAAGTCAAATTTCAAGCTAGACTAAGGGTTAAAATCAAGAAACAGACTTAACAGCATGATGAATCATAATCGAAATTGGTTCATCGAATCTATCGAGAGGAGGGTGATCCCTCAAATTACGAAGTAAATGGGTCCGAGTAATCGTCTCGCCAACATGGCCATACACAGGCTTAACAGCTTGAGTAATCTTTATCAAAATTGGTACACTTAATAAAAAAAATTGGTATAATTAAAACAGGGGACGACAAGAATTGACTCTAAGATTGGTCGGTCAAGATAGGGTCGCTTAAGACCTTGACATTACAGATTCGATATTAAGGTTGAAGTTATCTGTAATGCAAAAACAAACCATTTAAGTTATGTCAGGATGCGAGGGGATGTTTTGATTTGCTATGAACCCTTTCTCCAAAATACCCCAATCACAAAACCAAGGAACGTGACAAACAAAGTCTGCTCAAAGCTAGTGAGACTTGTCGGGCCATAATCAATGTACCCATATGGTTATCTTTTTACGCCGTAGAATCAATAGATCATGTGCAGGTATTTACATTCTTTTTGGTGTGTTCTATTTGCATAGCTCCCGTGCAGCTAGATAATTCACATAGCTCCCGTGCAGCTAGATAATTCAATCGATTTTATCATTGAGGAATTGTGGATGCAAACTTTATGGGAAGACCGGCGGTCGGACAGATGTACCACGTGATCCATATATATCTAGTAATGCTTCCGTTCGAGAGGTTGTAATAGAATATAGAATAACTGAATAATCTCTCGTTCGATTGCATCCTGAACATGAATGAAATATTTGCCACTGAATGTATAACAACCAACAATCAATCAATCTCGTTCGATTGAAAGGATTTCAACTAAGTTTAGGTATATTTCCATAAAGGAAAAATAAACCTCTTTAGAATATCAAAATGTTTGATTATAACTGTATAAACCCAACCGAACCACAGCATTGTAACAATTTTGTTGCAATATATTGGTTTTTTTTTACTTTTTTGGGTACAGACACAAGTTTAACAAACAAAAGATTGATTAATTATGCAGAAACGGAATACACAAATGTAACGGTATAGCAGCTAAGCAGGTCGTGAATAATTTAAGCAGTCAATAAATCAGTATTAGTCTTGTCCTGTATGTGCTATCTAAACTAGACTGAATCTGTCAAATTTCAAGTTCGCACATCACTGGCGGATCCAAGATTTACAAAAAATAGGTGTGGTAAGGAGGACCCGTCGAGAAAAAATCTAGTAATTGGAATCAAAACAAAATGCCAATCAAATTTACAATAGTTTATAAAACCTCTATTTTTAGGCGAATACCTATAATATAAATAAGAGGTTTTTTTTATGAAATGAAGGACAGGGGTGTTTAAAAGAGAGTTAGTTTGCCCCTGATGTTGGAATCCTTTTAAAATTATAAATAGATCGTACGATATAGCCTGGTCACTTAATTTAGAAAAAGCAGGTGTGATGTTACTGTGACGTCATAATTAACATATTTGACAAAGAATGGCTATTTACAGACAGTTGGGCATTAGATCGCAAGGTCGCTTTTAAAAATGCCTCTTGTCACCAGGTCACTTTTAGGCAAATGTATTTAAAATAAGAAGTCAGGTCGCAAGGTCGCCCGCCGAAACCCCTTAAGTCGGAGATCGGATTTAACCATGTTGGAGCCACGCTTTTCTTGATATACAGTCTTACATTCAAAAGCATTTGATTGTCATAATAATTTTTGAATATGCCTTCATATGGCGAAATATCTTCCTGGGAAAAGGCATAATCTAAATAACTGACTTGTTTCGCTTAAAACACAAGTTATTACTTCTGAGAAAGGGGTGTATAACGACCTCGAAAACTACCCATGAGAGTTGCACGACAGGCAAAACAGTTATTTCGTCACCCTGGGGACACAGTTTTATAACTTACTATAAAAGTATATGAAATGGGTCTTCTTTGTTGTTGAAAGGCACACGGTGGCCTGTAATTATTCAGTCATTTGCCCTTTGGTCTTTAATTAATAGTTTTCTCATTGACAACCATACCGCATCCTTTTGTATGTATTTATATTATCCAAAGGCTGACAAAGACTAAGTAAAACAAAATGCCAATATATTATCAATGAAATCTGGTCACGTAGAATTATTTAAATTACACAATCTGTTCACAAAGAATGCCATTTGATAGAATTGTTATTATATTATGATTTTCGAATTGTCGCATTTTCGGGGGAGTTGTCCTATCATACCTTCGCCTCTTGAAAATACACAAAAAGGTCTATGTTAAAGATTTATTTTCAATATTTCGAAGTCGATAGCCGGTTTGACATATTATCTTCATAATTGTCGCAAGGTCTTAACAAATCTGTACAGCTGAAAGTCAATTTTTATAGCTGAAAGACAATTTTGATCCAAGACTTTTTAGAAAAGACAACCCATGAATGATCGTACATCGGCCAGTGATCTTAAAAAAAAGTAAAAAAATATTCTAAATTTTAAATGAACCCCCCTTTTTTTGACGATCAATGCATTTGAATGGGGACATATACCCCTCTTTGTCCTCTTTAACCCCCCCCCCCCCCCCCCCCCCTTTATGAATGGCTGGATCCGCCCCTGATATTAAATCACATCATTGAATCGCTGAATGTTTTTCGAAGCCATGTATACCTTTTAAGTCCTTTCCGTCTGTTGTAAAATTAAATGGATGAAGATCTGATCAAATGTATCATATGAATGCCAGTCTATATCTCAGCCCCTTAAAATTCTATGGTGAAAAAATGTCCGGAAGCAGTACATTTCCATTTTAAAAAATCCCGCCAATAAAACTTTGTTTCGTTGTTTATTTTTAAAATGACGTTTCCTGTTTTTGTCACCGCTATCAAAATGTTGTTCCATTTAATTATAGTGCTTGCATATCACCACACGTCACCGCTACACAGCACACTTGACACTGTTCGTTAAACTACTGGAAGCAGGTTTAACTATTTCTACTATAGTACGAGTTATTGCAATGAATAGCTTGTCAAATGGTTGATAAATAACTTGTTAATGTTATAAAACAAACAAGATCAAAGACAAAGTCAAAAATGTCAAAATCTGAAATCTATTATTACGATGCTTACAGTACAGAACCAATTAAAATGAAGGTATGGGTAGTTTACATTTACTATAAGATACCCAAATGACCTCTTGATTTTCCCTATATATATATCGAGCTAGTTTTTGGTTAGAAGTGTTCGTTTTATTTCGGATGTTCTACTTTTTGCTAAATTACGGCCATTGGACTTGGAATATTCTGGGGACTAATACATGATATATTGGTCCAAGGAATGTTTTTATGAAAATTGTACTTGTCCGGTATTTTCTAGTCGTCTTCTACAGTAGAGCTGTTTTTTTTTTAATTCATTATTATGGTGAGTTACCGTTCGAATTTGCGTTCCGCCCGACATCCGGGCTGGCGTACATTTCGTGTTTATTGTGGGTCTTATCGTAGATGGAGGCATTCAAGTCGTCCCGACGCATCTAGTTGAGTACTAGTAATATCATGCAAAAAGTCAGTAATCGATGAGCTGAAAACTAATATATAATCCTTATATGTATTTCCGTCACTGAAAACCTACAATATAAGCAATGTCAGGAAAAGTTGTCTGGTCATAATTATACATTAAAATCAATCTGTAGTAGGACCAATCTGAGACTACTATAGTCTTAGGACCAATAGACCTGTGACCGACAATCATTTTGTTATGCTAGTAGAAGCCTTTGACTGATTTGATAGCATGGTAGCTTACTGTGTAAGAAATCGGCTTTGGTCCCCGCTGGTAAAGTAAAAAAAAAATTACGAAGTCAATTATGCCCTACCATTTTTAGATATTAAACGTTCCAACATACTGTTCAATTTCTAAATCTTACAAAATCAAATAACCGCGCCAAAAAACTTTATCGACCTCCAAAGGTGAAGAGCTGTCATATATTATGTCAAATCAAATGTGCTAGGTAAAGATAATAACAACGCTTTTAATTTACGAGTATCTTTTTGTTCAAGTCTACGGTGATATCAGATAATGTGAATAATTAAGAACTCGATCATTTACATTTATGTGCAAATTGTGCTATCATGATTTGAAAAGGATATATATATATATACATTTCACCTGAATTAATATACAGGTAACAAGGTAAGATGTCAACTTTCCGCCATGTAAACACACACATACAATCGACATATATTTAAACCTAGGATAATTTTCTTTGTATTACGTCTAATACCATTCCGTTTATCAATAAACACAATTGAATTTCTTCAGACAAATCATGGATACAAATCCTTGGACAAATGATCATTAGAAAAAAACAATTTTATACTAACTTCGCAGTTATCGTCACGTTTTCTTTAAGTTAACTGTATGTATTTTTGTACGGGAAAATAGCTTGTACTGTCAAGGTGATTAAGGATATGAATGACATTCAAACGAACTCGGTCTTTCCTTGGCAACAGAAATATTTTTTAAAGGAATATTATCTAGTGCATGTATATTGCCCTCCAGGCAATATTAGCAAATTTTATTTAACCTCAAATTATAACATTAGATAATGTTTATAGATAATATAGCAGTTTATCCTTTAATACACCATTTTACATTAGTGTGATTTGTCATAGCATTTACCTTTATGTAGGATTTAGTGTGTGTACTGTGATATGTACTTTCTAGTTTGGGAGAGAGAATGAACGGGGAACGAAATTGTCACATTTACAATAATTTATCATAGGTAAAACGGATACAGGACTCATTGCAAACCATTAGAAACGTTAATACTGACAGTATGGCGAACACATCATCAGGAAAGGAAAAAGATAAAAAGAGCAAACGAAAACTCAAGGATAAGGAAAAAAAGGAAGCCGTTGCCTTGCTTGGTGGGGCAGGCAGTAAGCCACCTAAGGTATGTTCGTGACTGACATGCAGTGATTTGATTTCATGTTGATTGAGATGATAGTCTTAACCTTATAGTTTGTGATTGAATGTTTCATGTTGTAAAATGTTTGATTCGATTCTTCTTAAAAACGTAATAGTTCAGAGTTCTCTAAATCTTTTTACCCTGGTGGTCCTTGGAGAAAATCTGCTGGTCCTCACTATTATTTTTATTGCAAAATACCAAAATTGTGTCGGTCCTTTGTAAAATTTGGTGATGAAACCCTTCAGACAACCACTTTTCGAGAGCTCTGGTAGTTGGATGCCAAATTACAAAAATGTATGGCTTTTATTTGGGGATGGGGTGGGGATGAAATTTTCAACAACACAATCAAGTATCTTCTTATTTATAAATTATGTTGTAGTTATAACATATATATGTAATATTTGCTGTGATTCCTCTGAAAAACGTGGGTCTACTTTTATTAGGGGATGGGTAGTGGGTTGACTTTTCAAAACACAATCAAAGATACTGATTTTTGTCAATATCTGTTTTTAATGATAAATTATGTTGTGATATATTTGAATACTTTATATAATATTTCACGACCTTTTTCTTGCGTAATTCCATTTAAACGGCTTTATATTAGAATATATTACATAACTATTACATGTATATTTGGTTTTCTTTGTTGATGACATTTTATAGTTGATATGGGTTATGTATTATATATATGTTAAATAAAATTTTATACAGTTAGAATTCTGAAATAAAGTAGAAACTAGTGAAATCTAAACCTTTGTATAGTATAAATGGATAGTGACAAAAATGGGGTTGTTACTGAAGGGTTAGTTACACAGTAGTGAATATTTTCAGTTGTTAAAACCATCAAGTATGCGTCCAGAATGGCTATGTAATGTACAATGTATAGGATAAGGTGTTTCACATCGAACATGTATTGTTTTGCCAATTTCATCAGATAGAGACGAAAGGTGACATTGACAGCTATCAAAAATATGTCATTTCTAATTATAAAATTGCATGTTATGATTACATCTGATCGTAATGTGTCCACGGTACATGCAATGCAATATGTATGGTGGAATGTACACATATATAAGTGTGTTCTTCTACCAAGATGTTAAAAAGGGATAAAATGCTAAAGGACAGACATGAATTTTACGACTTATATTGACCTCGAACCATGCAATGGCCAGTCAGGACATTTAATATACCTACTATAGATATTCAAATTTAACATATGTTAAAGGTGAAAGATTATTACATACATGTTTTACTTCAGTTCACAACAAAATACTATATAGTGTCCCATGTTAGGGCCCTTGTGGCCAGCCTTTTTGTCGACTTATGTTATTGTTGCTGCACTCGGTTCTTATTTTGCCATATATAAAGTAGAACGAAATTGTGGATATGTATTGTACCCAGGAAAATGGGATTGATTGATTGCTGTTAGCTTAACGTTCAGTTGCAAATATTTCATAAATATTTGGGACGAGTAAAATAGGAATAAACCCAATATGTAGGTTCTGCTATGTTAGATGACAGGAACGGACGAACATTTTTGACTGCGATTAGAAAAAGGGGATATAGAGGAGGGTTGGGCGCCGGCAAACATGTTTAACCTCGCGCCATTGTGCCTTTCCCAAGTCAGGAGCCTGTAATTCGTTGGCTGTCGTTTGTTGCTGTTAATCAGATTTGTTTTTCGTTTATTGTTTTTTTAGATAAATCGGGTGGTTAGTTTTCTCGTTTGAATTGTTTTACATTTGTCAAGTTTGGGGCCTTTTATAGCCTGCTATGTGGTATGGTTTTTTTCTCATTGTTGAAAGCCGTACAGTGACCTATATTTGCTCACTTCTACGTCATTTGGTCTCTGGTGAAGAGTTGTCTCATTGGCAATCATAACACACTTCTTATTTTTGAATATAATGGATATATAGGATCATAAATTTTGCCATGAAAGACCCATCACCCCTAGGAATCAATGCCGGGGTTTATAAACGCGCATTCCAGCGGTATGGTTGAGATAAAAACAAATATAAATATTTTGTTGGCGTTATCCTCGATCGTTTCCAGTATTTTTTCAAATGTAAAACTTGCTTATAAATTTGTTAGATGTTTTGAAGACAAATATTCGTTATACAGATAATGAATTTTGCGGTGGTTAAATTCTGTGTTAAGTTTTGTCTGTTAAATTTCTATAACCTACTGTTGAATTATGTCAGTATTTTCTTATAGAAATAAGGTATATGTATCATAGTGTCAGTTATGGCGATAAATCTCCCCCTACCGGAACTTAATTACTCGAAAAATCAATCGGACAAAAGATACAGTCCGGTGCAACTTTTGATGAAGTTCTGATATCTAATCTTGTAGACACCATATACGGATTCTTTTTCTCCTGTCAATTACAAAACAAAACTTATTTGCGTCGTATTGTTTTCTCTTGACTCAACTCGAGTCCCACTGATTCTGGAACATTCAGGTCTAGAAATAACAATTCGGATGATATGAACAAGTTCCAAATAACATTTGGCTGAACTGAAATGTGATATTTGAAGTACTCACCTTCAATTTTGGTATATGATACATGTAATTTCATTCGGACGAAGAAATAGACAATGGATAATCAGGGATCTTTATTTCAAATGGTTACCGAAGATATGAGGTACAGATACTTATTTGGTTTGGGGGTAAGTTTATTGAAATCATGTACATTTGTAATCAACCTTTTTAGTTAATCTTTATCAATGATCCTTTAAAAGGAATAACGAATAAGAACCTGGCTGTACATGTATGTACCACGAGACTGATTTGAAAAAAAAACCCACACAGAAGTGTTCATTATTACACTTCACGGTAACTCTATCCGACAATTTGTCAGTTAAAACCACGATGAAAGGATTTTATTTTACAAAAATTAAAGTAGTAAAAATGAGTGATCCGAACTGAAATATTATGTGGGTTTTCGATGGCTTAACAAGGGTTAAATAATCAAAATTGCATCGTTTTAATGATGTACCTGGTCCAGTTGTATAGTTCATATTGACTGCTCTTTGATGTAAAATGATAAGTGATGTTGCAGAACCAGAAAGATTACCATACTGCACTGTTGGAATATATATCACTCCCTTTTGCACTTTTGTTTCGTGTAATTCACTTAATTTACTCATAAAATATTATCCCATCTTTAATGTAATACCAGCACGGTAATACATGTATATCAACATATACAGTTAGTTTAAGTTAGTACCCATCTCATACTGCCAGTTTTAAATCTTACATTATAATATATACTAATAGCCAAAACCCAACATAGACAACGAATCAGTAAGGAATTAAGTATATTTTGTCTTCAGTAAATTTTGACTTTTGGTCATCTTATTTAGTGTCTAAATAAATTTATAATACTCCTTAAAAGGAGTATTCAGGTTTGCAGCATTAACGTTGTCAATTGCAATTTTTGAAAAAAAGTACTGCAAAAGATGCCATATCACTCATGCTAGTTTATAAGTGTAATTTCAGCAAGAGAGTAACCCTACCATTGACAAAAAAACTAAAAATTACGTTTTTTAAATAATCAAGCCTTAACACGCCATCTTTACGCATATTTTGTAAACGAAGTACTGGTGATTGAAGGCATGTCAATTTCTGTTGACTCTTCTTGTAAAGCTTTATATATAGGATATAGGTTAAATCACCAATAATGGAATTTACGTATAGATTTAAATTTTTATAGTTGTTTAAAATTCCTTATTTCACGTATCGATATCAAAAATTACAAAATAAATTCTCCTCTGTCTTGCACAAGGAATCCCCAATCTTGTTGATAAAACAGTCATATTATTTATATCTTTAAATACTTTATGGTCCTTTTTTTGCAATTGTTTCTCTGGTTTTCACATGACAAAATTAAACTTCCATCATTCCAAACCCATGAAGAAACATTCCAATAATTAAATTCATTAGAGCTCTGACATAATGCCATCTTGAAACCAAGGGATTGAGGATAGCAATCTCGTTTTTGTCGCGTTTGTTAAAATATTTGTGTGAAATTGAAATCAATAAATGATAGGCACATCAAACTTGCTGTTGTGAATGATGAGTGCTGAACAAGGATGTAGAATTTTTACAATAGAAACCAAGATGGAACAGGTATAGTAGTTTCCTTTCCATATACATGCATGCAAGATGTATAGATGTTTTCTGTTTTCTTTGAGAAAAAAAAAACCATAAGATTGTTGAGACGATAAAAAGGAATGCATCCAGAAGCGTAAGAAGAAGCTGGCATGATCCCTTTTGAACTAAATGATGAAATGAAAAGATTTCACTGTGAAAGAAATTAATGGGAGAAATATATTCAATTTTGGTAAATGGTTGACATTTGAAGGAATGCATGTTTGAATAGAAAGAATTAGGTGACACTGCTTTGGAAGATTTAGGAAGCAATCGATAAAATTCTCATTTTGAAGAAAATATTTGAATATTTAATGTTGCAAAATAAATAACGGTGGTTAAGCGTTGTGTCGAAAATTAATTTGCTCCTTGTTTCAAGTTTCGAGCAACACATACGATTTATTGTACCATGATTGTAAACCATGATTGTAATAACAAATATATGGAAGAACATGATGTAGGCGAATATATTCTTCTGCAAAACACATCTGATGTAATGACTATTGTTGTCAAAGTTTAATGGCTGTATCGTTCATATGACTGGGTTAAATTCGAAAATGATGAATTAAAAGAGCCGGATGTAGGATATATATTAGTACATAAATAAGACAACCCTTAAACGCAATTAAACCAGAATAGATGGTTCAGACGGTTTCTCTACACAAGCTATTTAACTTTGCAACGCTACCACTCCCCCCTAAAAAAAAATAGAATTTGTATCTTCAAAATCAACATGCAACAATAGATGGATTATTGTATTCACAAAAACCGAAGAACATAGTAATCATCATACACGCACGAAAAATATTGTTGATAATAGGATATAGGAATGTTATCTTTTGAATGATTCAACAATATATATATCAAATTTGGAAATCAAATATTTATCTAGCTTTCAAATAACCTAATAATTCGTGTACAAAATATTTGAACACAAAAATCAATTCTACATCGCGCTTTTATTGACTTTATACCACAGGCTCATACCAAAACAGAAAAAAAGACGCCATTAGCACGATGGTCAGTCTGCAATATCGTAATCATTTAACTTTAACATTGTTGTAATTTACATGCATGTAAGTTGAAAGACCACAAGGCAACATCAGATTCACCACAAGGCAACATCAGATTCAAAAGCAAATGTAGGGATTTCTCTGTGGGCCTATAAATGACACAGGAGCCAGACTCATAAATAAAGATGAGGAGATGTGGTATGAATTCCAATAAGGCAACTATCCACCTGAAACCAAAGGATGATGATGCAAACAACTATAGACGCCTTCAACAATGAGCAAAACCCATGCTGTATAGGAAGCTGTAAAAGACAAAATGTGAAACGATTCAAGAGAACACCGACGGCCTAATTTATGCAATACAATAAACGAAAAAAAAAAATGGCACACCCAAACGACCCATGTTTATAAGTATTTGGAAGAACATTTTTGTGGTACCTGTGAAAAAGACGGTCCTGCCTTTGTTTTCCTTCTAAATGTTTTGTTGATTACAAAATCTTCCCGAAATCATTTATTTTTTAATACTGTAGTATTTACTTGATTTTTTGTCATGAGTATCTAACGTATAATCGCGAAAGAAAAGACAAGTGTTCATTAAGAATTTGTTTTTTTATTTTTTTCTTTATTTTCACGAAATACTCATGTTGTTCAAAAGATTTAAATTTATGCTTATACATTTAGTTGTTTACGGTATACATATATTTCGTCAAGCACATAGGTTATCGTTTGCGGATGTTTGGTACATGCAAAGTATCACGAACGCCTTCAGCACACAAGCGATATTTTGTGAAGTTTAATGACGTAAGAAGGGAATAATATGCATGGCAGGTATTTGTTTGGATGTGGTTTCCACGACATGTTTTAAAATTGGTCGGTCTTCTCTCTGCCTGTATCAAAATAAAATAACGAGATGTGGTAATTTAAGATTGCCAACGCGACAACTATCCAACAGAGTCCAGATGAAACGGATTTAAAAGACTATAGGTCACTATACTTCCTTCAGCAATGGTCAAAACTCATACCGTGCAGTCAGCTATATCTCTGCTCAGATCATCATAAAAATTCATATCACGGCGTTGTGACGTCAAATACGTCGACCCGGTCTAAATAAATTTCATTTGGACTCGATCATCACTGACGTCATAATGTTTGAACCCATGTCATCTAATCAAGACTTCTTCCGGTTTGCTGATGAAAAACACAAAAATACAATCCGATAAATCGATTGTTATTACATCATATTGATATTGTAAAATGTCAATTGCTAAACACAATATGAACCTTTTTTGAACTTGTTCTCTGCGATCACTCGACAAAATTATGTTTGCGGCTACTTCAAAATTATTTAAAAATGGAATTATCCACTAGTTCAAGAGGTCTGTATTTCTTTTTTCATTTGAACACGTGCTAGTACTTGATAAAAAAATAATCATTTGTATTTGGACGACCATCTTGACATAAATAGTCAGGATAAGTAATGACAGTATTTGAAATATCAATAAAATGTAGATGTCGGTTAAAGATTTTAAGCGAATTTTCTGACATTTCATTGTAATAAAGTCGACGCTGTGAAGACACACCCCTTTCATTTACTTTACAACTTTACTTTGTGGTCCCTTACAATATAGTCAGAAACAAAATGCGTAAATCGTAAGGGTCTAAGCTTACCTTTTCCGGTACGTTAACATGGAACGATATGGAGCACTTACGGTTTCCGCTCACACTTAAACATTGTGTAAGTCGTAGTTTAATTTTTACTCTTTTGAAAGTACTTTAAAACAATGACTTTAATTGATTATTAATGCTTAACATCCAGTGGGAACTATTATAATCATATTCAGGTCGATGACATAAAATTGAGAATGGAAATGGGGAATGTGTCAGAGAGACAACAACCCGACCAAAGAGCAGAAAACAGCCGAAGGCCACCAATGGGTCTTCAACACAGCGAGAAAATCCCGCACCCAGAGGCGTGCTTCAGCTGGCCCCTAAACAAAAATGTGTACTAGTTCAGTGATAATGGACGTCATACTAAACTCCAAAATATATAAAAGAACTAAAATTAAAAATGTATACCAATACGAATATTCTATTCTCATAAACAGAAAAAATGTTATAATACAATAATAATGTACTAGTATGTGAAAACAAATGTGAAAAATATTAATGTGGGATAATCATGAACAAAGCTTTGTACTCAACCGATGGGTTGCGTCGGATTATTGAAGTTCTAGCTCACATAGTGTCAGTCCTCAGGAAGACATTTCACCTTACCTGCATACAATTCTGGCTACGAACCGACCAGTGTTTGCTCTAAACCCTAAATACAGTGTGCCTTGTAGATAGGTATCAAATTAGAGTTTTTAGTTTGAAGCGATCGGGAGTCGTACCTTTGTCTTACCAATCTCAACACGGGCAAGCTACCGAGGGCGACAATTTTTGGCGGGGGTTCGTTAATCGACCTTCAAATGAGGGTTTATTTGATTAAGATATATATCTAGGTATTGTTAAATAAGCAAATCAAAGCCATGATACCAAATGATACAAATAAAACGGATGATGGACAGGCAAGAGTGCCGTGTCTAATATTTTGTTAAAGGCAATCAACAGAAAGACGTCCCTTCCATACAAATACCAGTCAAATACAATTTCTTGAAACTGTTCAATTTTTGGTTTAAAACTTGATTAGTTAAGTGTTTGCTTAAACTTTATCTACATTGAAAACGGAATTTCCGGATTTTATGTGACATTAGGAATTCCTGCGCACAAAGTTTATGTACACAATTTGAGATAAAAAAAAATCTGAAAACTAGCTCATGAACCACGACAAAGCAAAGGTGTTGTTGTTCAGATCAATATCCCACATGCAGTATTTACAAGCAGCAATCTTTATTTACAAAATGGAAGCAAACAAACACAATACTTACATGTACGTTGTATTATTATACATTAGCAGAGACAGATATAGTACTAGTACTTATATATGTCTCTGATATTAGAAATGATTGTATTACATATACATGTGTATATAGAATATAGTAAAATGAGCGAGATAGTTTTATCCAGCAATGTTACCCTGGTGAACAAACAACATCATTGTCCGATTCATTAAGAGAAAAAAATGACAAAATAATTAAATAAATCTAATCTGATTAAATTTTAGATCTATCGAAACTCGCTTACTCTTAAGAACATAACGAAATAAAGAGATCTACATTTTGATTAGATTGAAATAAAGCATTCTTGTTTATTAAAGGAGGTTGCTCAACTTCAAAAGACACCAAGGGACAGTGCACTATAGAATTTGTATTATTATAGTTTTCCTCGTGTACTTAAATTTCTAGTAAAGCAAGCTTCTTTTTATGCCTCACCGTCCGTCTGTCCCGCTTCAGGTTAAAGTTTTTGGTCAAGGTAGTTTTTGATGAAGTCGAAGTCCAAACAACTTGAAACTTAGTACACATGTTCCCTATGATATAATCTTTCTAATTTTAATGCCAAAATAGAGTTTTGGTCCCCAATTTCACGGTCCATTGAACATAAAAAATGATAGTGCGAGTGAGGCATCCGTGTACTATGGACACATTCTTGTTTTTAATTATTTTTCTTTTGATCATTTACATTTACTGATTTTAAGAGTTTTATCTTACTCTGCAGTAAACACCAATGGACTATGTTTTAGGATATACTGACGACTTCTGTAAGAAACAACATCCGATTTCTCCTAAAATAATATCCTGTTCAATAAAATATGCCCATTGTATCGCTATTCGCAGCGTTTGTTAAGAAATTAACGGTCGGTCTTTACCAATAAAGGTCTACATGGTTTGACGCTTTATGTAGACAAAACGCGAGGCTGGTATCGTTGGTCAGTTTTTATATACATGCTTATGTTTATAACAGGTATATTAGGTCATAGCTTACAACATAAGATCAGCAAGAGTATGTCAACTCTATTGTTATGATTTGGGAAAAGAATAGTGTCGTTTTCTTATACTAACTTAAATTATCAGTGTTTGTTTGGTTGTTTTGTTGTTGTTTTTTTTGTTGTTAATTCACGTGCATACATATAATCACAGACACGTCTTACATATTTTTGTCCAGCAATTAATCATATTCATTGGATGAAACAAGAATTCCTTACTTTCATAACAACTTACGAGGTATGATAGAGAGGGTGAAGCATACTAATATTATGCAAGCTGTTACAGTGCTCAGTTTCAGAATCGAATGTTTTGTGGGTAGTATTTTTAAAATGCTATAATTGGTTGTAACAATATATGTCTTCCACAACGTCCTAACATTAACGTATAATTCTCAAGATTCTGAATTGGCCAACTGATAAAATAAAAATAAAACAAGAAAATAAACCCGAATTTCTCTAAAAGGAAGTCAATAAATGTCTCTCTAAAGATGTTATTTCTGTATACAAATGTTATTTTTAGATTTTTTGTTTTCTTGTAGCAAACCCAGATCAAAGATATAGTTATTGCTTTAATAACTTTCATAAGTTTACTCCATACTTTCATATCCTTACTTAAAAATAGACAATCTAGTTTTGATAAACTTTTTGAGAGAACATGTAGTGGATTATTTAACAACAAACTAGTGGTCAGTGTGAAATTAAAAGTTTAAATCAACAAAAATCAGGGCTCATAACCTCTCGAGATTAATATGCCTTTTGTTATCTACTCCAGTATTTCGCAATACTGGATTGAACTTACGTTGACAGAAATTAAATACACCCTGATATATATAAGGAAAAGCTCAAGTGTTTGATAGTTATTTGTGTTACATATATTGAACAGATAAGATAGATAAATGGTATAGTATATTTTTGACAACATATTAAAAACTCCCATATATATATAGATTATTGTTGATCATTTAGTTGTACACATGTAAATATTTAGTACATTTGTTCTGTTAAAGATTTTAAATGAAAACTTCTGTTCTCAATAAATATGCATATTTATAGGTGATATTTATAGGTGACATTTTTAAGTATGAGATATATTAGATATATTATTTTGTTTACAACTCAAACAAAATCCAGGTTGCATGGTTGTTCACTGTTGCATTTAATGCTGAACAACATAATATGAAAACAATTATCCTATCCATTTGTCTATATTAAAAAAAGCTTAATGTTTATTTTGACATATTGTCAAAAGTGCTCATGAAGAAATTATGGTATTTTGGACTTGCTTACTTTATTAATAAGCCAAGAAGCACTGATTTGTTATCATTGAAATATCTAATTTTGGTTGAAAAAAAGACAACTGAGAAAGGAACAGAAGTTTGGTGATAATTGTATAACACATTTTATTTTACAAATTGCAATCACTTTATTGTAATGTTTCGCATTATTGTATTTTGCAGCCATTAAAACATAAACGAGCCAATTCCATGGACATGAACCATCGGGACGATGGTTACGTGAAGCATAAAGATCCTCGGCTGTACAGGAGACAGTCTACAACAGTGGAAATACAAACACCATGTTTTAAATGTCTCAGAAGTGCTCTACATTGTTATAATATTGTTGTTTTAGTAAGTTTTTGAGATTTATATTGAAGTCAATTACATTTGAGACCACATCACTGGAATAAATGCAAGAGAATTATCCACTTAAATTTCATTTGTGGATTATAACATAATCAGAGTCTAGTTATGATTTCAGGGACATGAACAAACAATAGTAAGAAATGCAGAATCCTTTACCTTTATGTTTTGACTTACAAATGCATAACCACATTTTAATATATTGGGCTTTGCATCTGACAGGTACTGTAAACACTGAACCTGCAGCTTTTAAGTTTCACATAAAAGTGTTGGTTTTTACTAACACAATTACCTTGTACTAACATAACTACTTGACAGACAAAAACAACAGTACATTCTTACATCATAACTAAAATATTGACAAATCAACATAAGATGCTAAAACAATTGTCAAATTATTTTAAGTTTGAAAGAACTCTGCTTTATTTCTTAGTATAACCACCTTCTTTGATCCTGTCATAATCTGCCAATCTTGAGTGAAGACATAGCTTTGATCCCTATTTGAGTCAAATCAAAGACTTAAAAGTTGGTACTTGCATCTTCTGAACTTAGCAAGTAGCTTTTCGTTGTAAAAGCACAGACTGGTTGGCTCAGAGTAAGAATAATGTATCAGTATTTTACTACAGACTTTTACCTTTTTAAGCTGTTGTGTTAAAAAAGTAACTTGAGCATATTTGTCCCATACAAAGCAATGTATTTTTCATATGACATTAATGTGATCATCCTGAATATACATGTACATTAAATTTGTTTTTTTGCCTCTGGATGTTTAGCGCCAATCGTTATATCTGAATATATAAATCCTCTGGTCAAGGGTGAATAAAGCATAAGGCATTGACAACCTTGAGTCTAAAGATTATTATGATCCAGAAAAAACTGGACATTTGCAATTGTTTACATATATTTCAACATATTGTCAACAATAAATTTTGGGAAAATCAGATAATGTGTATTGTGTTTACAATCATTTAAAGTGTGACAAGCTAAGAAGGTCCCCAATCTCAGTTTGTATTGTTGTTCAGATTTTAAATACCTTTGTTGCTAGATATTACTTTGGACTTTAAATTTAACTTGTGTGATGTTGTTTTTCGCCCTGTTTTTAGAAATAACATTTTCATTGAAAAAGAATGAGTTTAATTTTTATTTGGATCAGTGAACTGTCAAAAGCTAAAGATAGTTGGTTGATCTTTATATTTAGGATTATATAGCAAGACTTGATTAAGCAATGCCCTCTAGTAATGAATAATAATAAAGGTAAAGTGTGTGGTTTTATATTTGTTTATTCAAACAAGGTTATAGTCTCTATCATATGATCATGTGGTATGAATAAAAAGTGATTTGGGATATGCATCAATCAGTCTGGAACCTTAATCACATTAAAACCATAAAGGACATGGTGAAATATACCTATTTCACATTCTTTTTTATATCCATAACCATAAAAAATTAAAAGAAATAGGGTAGATTTATATGATGAACAGTAATAAAATTTCTAATTTATTATTACCCAAATATTACTTGAGTGATTTTCATTTATCCCACCTTTTTTCTTCCCTCAATGATATTTTCTCATATAGTGACGTCAATTAGAAAAGTAAGATCTGTGGCTTTGTAGGTCTTATAACAATCCTTTATCAAACTTAACAAAGTACATGTTATAAACAAACAAAAAAATGCTGATATTTTATTATTTTTAAGTATGTACTGAATATCATTGACTTTGGGATTTCACTTTGCCTAAGGCATTGATATTACATGGATGATAACATCAAGTCTGACCCATATTTAATACTTTTAAAACTTAAGAAAGGTAAACAAAGGAAATATAAATGAATTTGTCATTTATAACTGGAAGGTTAAGAATCTTATTGTGATTTACAACACTGCTTATTGTAACAAGTCACTACTAAAATTTATCAGTTGTATACTTATATATTGTAATTGAAATGAATTTAACTGAAGAAAAACCATTCTGACCTCACTAATTCTTTCTTAAATTAAAGGCTTAGTATTCTTCAACTGATGAGCAATGAAGTTTTGTTATATGATTTTTTATCCAAAAAAGTGATAATTTTCATTTTTTAAACAAGCCCACACAGCAAGAGATTAAATACAAATTCTATTTTATCATGTGTATAGTAACAAATATATCGGCACTGATGTAGACAAATGAACAAATGACCAAAATATTTGACCCTAATATTGCTCAAAACAAAAAAAAGAAAGTTTTAAATAAGAATACTTATTCATGAAAAAAAGAAAAGTTGGCCAATGAAACACTGATTGTAGTGAAAGAAATACAAGAATAATAATAGAAATTGAAGCCTTGCTATATGGTTATACATGAATCTAATCTACTCTAATTATCTTTAAAATTTTGTCTGGGCAGAGATAGAGAATAGTTTTGATGATTTTATTGTTATTTTTGAAATTTCAATCATTTGCACAATAACTTTAAAAACTTTATTTTACAGATAATGGGATGTGGAGCTTTAGCTGTTGGAGTGTGGTTGTTAGTGACAGACTTTAGTGCAAGAGAAATTTCTGTTATAGTTCATACAAATTTATTTGAAATTGGGACATATTTAATATTAGGTGGTGGAGGACTGATAGCTTTGTTAGCATTCTGTGGCTGCTGTGGAACCATGAGGGAAGATAAATGTATACTTGGTTTTGTAAGTGTCAAAGGTTTTATTCCTGAGTCCCTATCCCTGAAAATAGCTCTACTCTAATACAGTATTTAGATACTTTACAAGCGATTGATTGAAATTATTTTAAAAGTAGTCCAGCTATCAATGCCCCAAAAAGCATTTCTATGAGTTTTTGCAAATTATAAAAAGACTTCCATATTAGCACTGTCTTGAATTTATACACAGAATTATTTTGTTTCGGGATTAGTTTTTGGAATGGGGTTTTTATGAAGAAAAATCTTATTTTATACCCCCGCTTTAAAAAAGTGGGGGTATACTATTTTACCACTGTCTGTCCATCCATCCGTCAGTCCGTCCATCCGTCCCATGAAAATTTTTCGTCGCATTCTTTTCAGGAACTACAATACATGGATTTCTGAAATTTGGTTTCAGGGTTTATTTAAGTCGGCTATACCGTGTGATGTGTTTTCAGATTGATCACTCAACAACTTCCTGTTTACCAAACACTTACATCATTTCACTTGTTTGTTACTCCTACTGAGGTTGAATCTCTCCACTAAATGTCCATACAAATATCAAAAAAGAGTTTTAATGAAAAAGACACACTTATGCAGATGTTTGACAGTATAAACTATTTGACAATATTCCGTGACAAATATTACAGACCTAGGATAAAAAAGACTAGATCTACCATTCAGCAAACATACCAGTAAATAAAAATTTAAGAACATGAATTGAAGCACAAATAATGTAAATGTATATATTAATCTGTTTGGAAACTAAAATAAGAAAGAAGTCTATTCTTTTTCATAGCTCATTATTTTATTTTAGCTAAGTTAATTCACTATTTTTTAATATTGCATAATGTATATTAGACTATTTTTTGCAGTACATTTGTTTGACTAGGTATTAAATCTATCCTACCGCCCTAGGTGGGAGACCATTATCTACAGATTAACAAAAATAACTGTCATTCCTGGTTGGATTTTGAATGCCTATTAACAAAACTATAAAAATCAATACTACAGCCTTTTACTACACAGAAGTAAAACATAGAAGGATTTCAGTTTAAAAAAAAATAAACAAGCTAACATGTGATACGATTAGGGTTTTGTATTTGATGTTTTCTATATTCGTCTAATCATGGAAGTACTATGTTTTTAAACTATATAATACTACCATGGTCTAATTTGTTGTACAATTTACAATCGAACGTAAGATGTCATGTTACCAAATATAAAAAGCAATTTAAGTTGTGGCGGAGAATTTTAGATATCGATTGCTATATTATTGATTGTTGCTTCAAGCTGCTGCTTTTTTCTGCCTTTGACAAATTCCAGGTAGAGATGTTACACTATTGAATATTCAATACAACTATTTCTGTTCTGCTTAACTTAAAAACAAACAAATTTCCTGTATAATACAATCTACATACCAAATAAACGTTAATTTTGTGTTAAATTGACTGGGGTGAAAATAAGTAAATGTTATAGATTTTTTCCTTAGCTGTTAGCTTTTGACTTTATAATATTCTCATTAATAACATTAACAATTGTGTATTGTTTAGTCTGAGGTTACCTGCAGGAGGTTTAGAAATAAATGTTTTACTTAATTGTTTTATATACTAAAAAGGGATTATTAAAACCAGTTCGAGGGCTGATTGTAACAAATCTTATTTCAGTCCAATTATGCACCAAAAGTTCTTTTATTAATCATATTAAAAACAAAATAATCCAATACGAAAGCAAAGTGTATTGGAATTGTAAAAAGTCAACTAGGTTTTAAATGATTATAATGGTAAGAAATATTTATGGTCTGTGCTGAAGGCATATTCTACAGACATAGTGGAATTTTGCCAGTTCATCTAAATTCGTAACACCTTTGACTGTATAAACACCTTTGACTGTATATTTTAGATGCACATAATTGAAGGATTTAGTGCATTGACACATTTATTAACTAAGGATACTAGCTGTTGGAATATAAGTTATTTAAAATATTTATGAGATCATCTATTTTAAACATTGGATTTGCCTTATAGTATTACAAATAGTATAATCAGATTTACAGTCAATAAAAAAAAGTGAAATTCAACCCACACCTTCCAACATTTGTGAATTTGTCAGAAGATCATATTTACTACAGTATACTTAAAACATCTCTACATTTGGTCTAAATGGAAATGTAAAAAGGGTGTATTCAGTAATTTCAGTGAAGTGTGTAACTATCTCAATATAAAAGTAACATCTAGGTAAACATATAAAAAACACACCTTGTGAACAATTTATAGTTTTTAGTTGATTATTTAATAATCAAAATTTATGGTCCTATCCATGAAAAATCAAAAATGGAAGAAGTAAAATATAATATGACTCAGTAAGCAAAGCAATTAAGTGAGGCCTGCTAGTGATTTTTCAGTTAGACAGGACTTTGCATTGTGGGAGATGTGTTAATTAAAACTTAATTAAACTTATTACAATTACATGTACAGTCAGTTAAAATACAATGTATTTCTATTTTCATTTAATCTAACCAATGGTTCAATACAACAAATGGTTAACTTCATTAAATCACAAGTCCTATATGTTAGCACCCTCTGTGAATAGATTATCTGAAATCCTAATATAGAATTTTATTTTCCTTGTGGTCAAATCAGGACAAAATTATTGTGTAACTTTTTATCAGTAAATGTTTCGGAGAATTTCATATCAAAACAAAAAACTACTATAACTACTTACTTTTTATATTTTCAGCATTTTATTTGATTTACAAGCTTATATTTTTATATCTGTAAAAGATGGACATATTATGAAATACATTTTTTTTACTGATGTCTCTCTGTCTGTCTGTCCATCCAACCTGCATATTAAACATGTCCTGTACAAACTCATGTATTTCTACAGAGATTTACTTCAAATTAACAAATTATTCAGAATGTAAGTGTGAGGCTTTGATTTCTAATTGTTGATTTTCACTTTTGTTGCTCAAAAGTTGTGGGACTTTTCATCTTAGAAAAAAAAGCACATTTCACACCTTTCTCATTTTGCTATTTGTGATTTACTTCAAACTTTACCAAAAAAATTTAAGATAACTATGAGATCTGTATACCTTTTGATAATTTTCTTTCTTGTGGCTCTAGAGTTCCTGCAATAAGCAATTTTTCACACAAGCCACACACTTACTCAAGTATGCCTTGAGAATTGACTTCTTACTTTTCCAAATTAAAAAAAGTTGTTTACCAGATATATTTTTTTAAATGATTTTCTCCTGATTTTTTTAAATACTTTACAGTACTTTTGATAAAAATTGCTGGAGACAAGCATATCATGCACTCCTGGCACAGTTGTTTATTATGTTGTTATGAATCACACTGTCATTCTTGTTATACTAATTTCTGATTACCTTTTTTTACCCAATTAAAAAAGGCTTAGTCCAACTAATAATCAGGTATAACATCCAGACTGATTGATCATTTTAATAATTAATGCTCATAATAAATGACACACCTAATCGTTTCTAATATTTGCTATTTTTGTACATAAAAAAATCATTAATCCTTCCATTTAATCTTTAAGATTTTCTATAATGTTGTTTTTAAATGAGATATCAACAATCAAATCAGTGTAGAATTATCAATACAGAGTTGAGAGCATTAATGCTGAGGATTTATCGATTGTCAACTTTGTTTTTAATCTAATAAAGAGAACATGTACACATGAGATTCACTCTATAGAATATGGTGAGCCTGACATTAATATGATACCATGGCTGTGCTGCAGACATTTTAATTCATAATCTTTCATGCTTGCATGTTATAAACTCTATAATATAGTGAACCTGACATAAAAATAATATCATGGCTGTACTGCAGACATTTTGATTCACAATCCTTCATCCTTACATGTTATAAACTCTATAATATTGTGAACCTGGCATAAATATGATACCATTGCTGTACTGCAGACATTTTGATTCACAATCCTTCATCCTTACATGTTATAAACTCTATAATATTGTGAACCTGGCATAAATATGATACCATTGCTGTACTGCAGACATTTTGATTCACAATCCTTCATCCTTACATGTTATAAACTCTATAATATTGTGAACCTGGCATAAATATGATACCATTGCTGTACTGCAGACATTTTGATTCACAATCCTTCATCCTTACATGTTATAAACTCTATAATATAGT
The DNA here is from genome assembly GCF_021869535.1 of Mytilus californianus. NCBI lineage: Eukaryota > Metazoa > Mollusca > Bivalvia > Mytilida > Mytilidae > Mytilus > Mytilus californianus. The sequence goes on from NW_026262581.1 coordinate 7,327,789, forward strand.
GAACCTGACATAAATAATAACGTGGCTGTACTCCAGACATTTTGATTCCAATTCCTTCATACTTAGATGGTATAAATCAGGAAATCATTCCTTTTATTGATAGACATAAATATGTACAAACAATATTTGAACAATCATTGCCTATGTAATAAAAATCAAAGCTATTGGAAAACACAATCTTCAGGGAAAATTGAAATGATATACAATGTAATAGGTTTTTCCCAGAAAAATAAATGTCCATGTGTACTAAATAGCCTTGGATTTATTATTTTTAACATCTCTGTGGTCTGATTATCAAACATGGTACATTATGGATAACAATACAGTTTATGAGTTAGTTGTTAGCTGTCAATTTAAGAACATCATCTGCCTGTTTTCATGCAAGAATGAAAATAAAATTCAATCCTCTACAATAAAGAGTTTAAGCACGATTCTTACTAAAATGTGTATTACATAATCAATTTCAAATACATGTACTACAGTCCCTGTTATTCAATCTTACTACACTGGACATTTGGCAAGCAACAAACAATCAATTAATTTATTACCCTCTACTACATAATCTTACTTCATATTCCTATATTGGAACATCTTAATGAAGGGGTGCTAGGAAATTGAAGGATGGTAGGCTGTCAAAGCTTTGTATAAGAATTAAATGGAAAAGAGTGGAGAAAGTAATAGTCCTGAAAAAAAACACCAGAATAAACCAAATATAAACATAGAGACACTGTAATTGAGATAGCATTTCCAATAATTCTTAGCTTACCAAAAGTACTGTTAGATAGATATATGTCAATGATACAGCAATCAAACAACACAAGTTATCAAACAAACATTTAAATTACTTATTTGAATTTTGTATATCAGTTACTGTGAAACAATAGTGAACTTTGGTTCATATAGTGCAAATATATGTTAAACAGATCTAACAATCCATTACTGATATCAATTTATTTATTGGTTTAAAATGTTTTAGGGATCTCCTCTAAACTTTCATCCATTCAGAAACTTTATTAAGAGATTTTATACAAATTGGCAAACAAGAATATTCCTGTATGTTTGACTGATTGAAATGTAAATTTATTGTTTCATTCTCCTCTTTTCCGTTTCTTTTTTTCGCCTCACAAAAATAGACATTTCTATTAACTCAATTATATTTTAACATATATCTTGTTTATGTTGACAGGAAATTAGTATTTTGTGTTCAGAAAACTTTAATGTACTAATGGTTCTGTATTTCTATTTACAGTATGGAGTAGTTTTACTATTAGTTTTGTGTGCTCTTTGTGTTGGTGGAGTTCTTGCATTTACATTCAAAGCAACGGTAAGCATCAGAGTTGGATTACATTAGAAAGTACAATGACAAATTGATGCTGTCTTAATATTATTATTATTCTTGGATTTCATTGTTGATTGTAACCATGAAATAATACCCAATGAAAAAATTTTCATTCATTTCTATCACTGTCAAGTTTGAAACCAGTGACTCTTCTCAAAAAACCTGACCACAAAAAATACTTTTTAGTATTGAACATTTTCAGAACTTCAATTATTGTCAAAAGATTTTTTTTTGGAAAGAGCCCCAGAAATTTAAGTTACTTTCCTCAAGTAAAAGAAACAATAAAAAGCAACCAAGAGTGAAATTGCTCTTACAGTATATAAATAAAATACCTTAAACACACAAGTCCACATAACAAATATTGATATATGTGTACATAAAATTATAATGATTGCTTTAATTTTGTATACTGTTCAAGTAATTTCTGATTATAGTTTTATCAATAAGTACTGAAAAACAATGTCATTAACAAGTACTTAACATGACGTTCTATAAATAGGTGATGTTGACATCTTTAATGTCAGATGCAAGTTATTGATCCAAGCAAGTATTCAATCAAACACAAACTTAAAATGACAAAAAAACATATTCATGTGAACTAGGCTGAAACAACCCACATATAAAACCCAATTTTTTTGAATACTGAAATGTTAAATCTAAGCAAAACAAACATATACAAAATAAATCTTAATTTGTGTGCTATTATGTATTGTATGCTTTTGCAAAAATTGAACCGTGTATGTTAATTAATTATGATAATGTCATGCTGCATGAATGTGTTGGATGAATTTGTCAAAAGCTGTATTAAACTTTTGAGGAGGTTAGATATATTACTAGTAAAGCAAAACAGAAAGGAATCCCTATGATTATGACAAAACATTATAAAAATTACAAATAACAAAAGGCTGAGTGAACTCAAACCAATCAAAGATGACAAAGAAACTACCAAATTACATTATATTCTCTTACATAATATCAAACAGAAATGCAGGTTAAGTATTCTTTAGAAAGTAGAAAGTTACCATGTGAGCAAGTAATTGTATTATGGTATATAATGAATGTTCAGATGAAACTTGACTGACTAGATTATATGTATATCTGATGTAATTAACTGTAACATTGAATTATAGTATACATTCTCTGCTATAACCAAGAGAGTATATTTTACTTAACTTAAACCAGATGAAAAATTTATTTTTAATGATGAAAAATAAAAAATGTTAAACATTTTATTTGTGGAAGTGTCTAATTATGTTGAAATCAATATAGATCTGAATGTTGTAAACTGCCATTTAACTTTAAAAAAATCAATCAGCCAGTTGATATATTAATGGTAGCAAGTTTTATTGATGAAAAATGTATTCAATACAAAATCATTTGAAACTGAACTAATTGAATAAAAAAAAAATGGACTATAAGAAAATATTTATGATGGTATTTTTTCTGTGCTTATTTGCATATGAGCAAACTAATATGTACCAGAGATGTCATGAAATGACCAGTGAATTTGGTTCTAAAGTTCTCAAACTGCTTCTTACATGTATACCTAATCTGATCTCTAAAGATATCCCTGGTTAATCTTGTTAAAGTATCTCAATTGTTGTACAGACTCAAATACAGATGATTCGCACGGAAATTGTAACATATGTTTTGATTCTAAGATATTTGTTATTTTAAGACTATATGATGTTATTTTGAGTTCGTGATACTGTAAACAAACATCCTATTAACAAACGGTTTGGTTTAAAAGTAAGTTCATCTTGTTAATGATATGTCAGGAATGAACAAGCATTTCACTTATTTTTAATGCACCTATGAACAGTTTGATATACTGTAATTTCATAAATTTTTGCAATATTTTTATTTTAATAAAATTGCAATGTGGACAGATGTCTCAAAAATAAAACAATATTTGTATACAGCATTTCCTCAAATTGCAAAAAAGAAACTCACATTTTTGCCAGTTGTCCAACAATGGCAATAATAAATGCTGGCAATGATTTCTGGATTTACAGTAATGCCTGAAATATTTATATTATGAATAAAGTGAGATGAGGAGATGTCAAAAAGGGCACAACCAAAAAATATCAGCAAATCAAAAATAGACATAGAAAAGATAGACATTTGGTTATTTAAATTGTTATCACTTTTGTTATACCCTTGCTGGACAGAGTTGAGGTTGGATAGGGGTCCTAATTTTAGTCTATCTGTTTTTTCACTTATTCTTTGAGATGGAGATTAATGTTTGACTAGAATAACTCTTTTTAAAATTTTAAGCCAATGTCATGAACTTTGAAATTTGTTAATTAAAAATATTCCTAGATTTTAATCCAACTTTTTTGAAAAACTGTGGTGGGCCATAATTTGTAAAAACTTCTAAAATAAACTAAAATGGCTAATAATCTAAATAAAAAAATTGAGGTGGGGAAGGATAGGAATCTAGGATTTAAAAGAAATTTCTGGCCTAAAGAGTTTCCATTACTTTCCAGTTTTCACAATGTCATGGACATAGCAATGCAAGTTGACCTGGGTTTTGATAAGCCATACTTTAATGATTAATGTAAGTGTAGGGGGTATCTGTGATCACTAGATCATCAAATTCTGGGTTTCATACGCAGAACCTACTATTGTCTATCAGTACAAAGGATCTGTGTGTCTCATTGCTATTAAAGACAATTGTTTTTGCTAAGTTTACACCAGATTTTGGTCTGGGTTTCCAATTGCCATTGCAATACAGTGGATTCTTCAATAGTGAACAGCCGATTTTGATCTTTGTTACCTATTGCATCTGCCATACCAATAGCTGGTAATAGGGTGTGATACAAAATCTTGTATTAGTTTTCTTCTTTCAAAACTGAATATCTGTGATGTATATTTTCAGTTAAGAGATGACATGTCACAAAAAATGATCAGATCAATCCGATTACAATATGGAAATGATGTGAGATCCAACTCCACAAACAGGCTGATTACTGACGCTTGGGATTCCATGCAGAGAAAGGTAATAATAACAAATTAATATAAATTTTATGAACAAAGCATGTTACATCTATTATTTACTCCTCAAAACTTTGCCCCATGATCTTTTATGTTACTAATTCTGTATATATTTATATCTTGATTGAACACCTTATAAAAATAAGATGTGGTAATATGATTGCCAATGAAACAACTCTCCACCAGAGACCAAATGACAAAAAATACCATGCACCATATGTTTTTTTTTTAATTAATCTTGATCATGATTTAAAAATCAGAAGGTTTTTGTTGTCTGTACTTTGATTTTGAATTTTGTTAGTAATACAATGACTGACCATATTGTATCATTAGGTATTTATTCTGAAACATCTAATGAGTGATTCATTGTAACTTATATGAATGACATCATACGAGGTTATTAAACAGATATCAATTATAAATACCCATATATAAACTTATTGATTCATAACTCCTGTTAATAATGGATAAATTTTCCCATTAACAACAAAGTGATTTGTCCTTCACATATATATACCGTTTACTAATTGGAATAAGTTATTGCCTTGGCATCAAATTTCATAGGAAACATCCATGTGTTTTGTTTATGAATGTTTTTTTAAATTTTATGTGCAAATCAAAGAAAGTAAAATGTGATAAAGCAGCTATGTTCTTTATAGATTATTGGTGTTTTATTAAAAGCTTCAAAAATTGTTCAAACTTCCTACCATGTTTATGTGATGAATTAAATGCAAAAATTTCACATCTCTGTCTGTTTTCTACTTTAAATTCCTCAACAATATTTTGTAAAGAAAACCTAAGGGATAACTCAGAACTTCTTAAAAACTGCAAACAAACAAAATCCAAATGGATCTAAAGAAACAAACATACAAAATTTGAACTGAATATAAAGTGCCCTTGTCTCTTGTTGTGAAATGTATAATAAAAATGTAAAAAGTATTTGCATTCTACAGAGAAACTTTGGCAAGAACACATAGAAAAACTTGTCAAAATTAATTGAAAATTAAATCTTCCATATTAAAATATCACATTAATTGAGAAGACCATTTTTATCCCTTTATGTCTATTATATGAAGACAGACAGGGTCTAATTCCCATAAATTAACTTTTTTTATTATGCAAATGATAATTTAATTTTGAGGTTAAGGTAGATAGGGTGTCTTCCTCCATCTTGGATTTTGAAATACCAGAAAACAATCGGTCTAGATTTTTAATAAAAGGTGCAAATTTTGAGAGTAGTAGGTAATTCATGTGTAAGCATTTTCATTTCAATATATAAAATGGCATATTTTATCATATTTATGGTTGTATTTTACAAAAAAAACAGAATACTTTTGTTTGATTCTATTTTTTCCAACTTTGCCACATAAGGGGAGGCAACTCAAATGTAAGGGCAGATAATTCAGATAAAGTTACTTTTACAATAGAATGTGTAAGGAATTTACCTATTTTATTATGTAGCAAGAAAACGGGTCCCGTGACCCCATTTTTTCTTTTTCTTATCTGAAAGCATACTATTAGAGCTATCTTCTTATATTCTATCTCAAAATTCTATGGTATAGTTTTCGTTTTATGGCAGAAAATTGGGTTTTCCATGCATAATCTATACAAAATCTGTCAATTTTGCACAACCTGTGTCGTGAAAATAAGCCCCGTGACCCATTCTTTTTATTATTTTTTTTTAAAAAGCATGATATAAACCACATTTTGGCAAATTATTAAAAAATTCTATGGATTATAATTTAGACACCCCATCTACCTTAATATAGCCATATTTTATTGAATTTTAGTTTCAGTTTAATTGAAGTCTGGAGCTGGCATGTCAGTTAACTGCTAGTAGTCTGTTGCTATTTATGTATTATTGTCATTTTGTTTATTTTCTTTGGTTACATCTTCTGACATCAGACTCGGACTTCTCTTGAACTGAATTTTAATGTGTGTATTGTTCTGCGTTTACTTTTCTACATTGGCTAGAGGTATAGGGGGAGGGTTGAGATCTCATAAACATGTTTAACCCCGCTGCATTTTTGCGCCTGTCCCAAGTCAGGAGCCATCAGCCTTTGTTAGTCTTGTATTATTTTTAATTTTAGTTTCTTGTGTACAATTTGGAGTTTAATATGGCGTTCATTATCACTGAACTAGTATATATATTTGTTTAGGGGCCAGCTGAAGGACGCCTCTGGGTGCGGGAATTTCTCGCTGCATTGAAGACCTGTTGGTGACCTTCTGCTGTTGTCTGTTCTATGGTCGGGTTGTTGTCTCTTTGACACATTCCCCATTTCCATTCTCAATTTGATAGTACTGTCAAATTTTTTTGTAATATAAAAACTGAGTAATGGACTAATAAAACTGAATTTTTAGGAACTCTCCTTGTCTAGCAATTGTTTCCTTACATTATGTATCCAGTATACTGAGGAAAATTAATTTGCATGTGCAAAGTACCAAGTAAACCAAATTTATTAAAAAATGTCTATCCTGTTTTGATTTATCTGCCAAGCAATGTTACTTTACCTTTCTTTGAAATTTACAGCTTGGATGTTGTGGAGTTACAGGAAATATTTCATACTCAAAAAATTCCTGGGAAATTTATAGAGATGGAAGTCATTGGTACAGAAGTAGAACTGAGCGTAAGTGTATACACATTTTTTCTAGTATATGAATGATCAAATATTTGTTAGGTTCAATGGCTATCAAATCATGAAAATATGTTGTACAGTAAGTTGCAAGTTATATTTTGTTGCAAATCATATCTAACTTGGAAAACTTTCTTACATCTATTTTATAAATGAATATCGGTATATATTAGAGGCAACAGTTCTTTACCCATGTTCAAATCTCATAAATCCAGTAAGAATGTACAAATTAAGATGAAAAACCATAGGGAATTCCATGAATTCCAAACGGAGAGAGAGTCAGTCAGGGTGTGTTGACAGTGAAATCGTCTCCTCCTATCCATGCAAATCCACACTCAGTCAAAATGTCACAATAGGTAATAGTACACAATTGGTAAATAAACAGATCAAAAGACTTTTTTGGTATCTTTAGATCTAAGACTATGAAATAAATGTCTTTTGTAAATTGAGTCAACTAATATTTTTCTATTTACAATATATGTGAAATGTATATAGCTTGTAATAATTATTGTTCTTACCTTCTTAAAAACATGATATTTGTGAGCATTTCTTCACGTCTTCTCTATTGAAAAACTTTATCCATATTTTTTATGTAACACATGAAAAAACACATTCTTTGTTTACTTTATCCTGTTGAAATTCACAATATTAAAACATAAACTCCAAGAATAAGTATTTTAATCCTTTGGAAATCTGAAAAAGATATGTATCATTTCTTTATAAACAGCATTTCCTTGAATATTATTCAAATATATTAAGAATATTTCCTTGAATTGATTTGAATACAACTTAAATGCTTCCTGCATGTCATTTTTTTCATCCTTGGCTATATAAATACAAGATATTGCATTAGAAAACCGAAATACAACTGTGTGTGCATGATAAGGGCTGGACTATGTTCCCTTTAAGATAACCTCAGGATATCTTTTTTATTGTAGTATTTTTGTGTTGGTGGTATATTCCACATATCTCCTTTTACTTAAATATAATACTTGTATATACTGCAAAATTTCAATTAAAATTGTACCAACAAATATAAAAGAGAGGCAAAAGATACTCAAAGGGACATTCAAACTCACAAGTAAAAGAAGAACTGACAATACCATGGCAAAATATAAAAAACTACGAAATGACAAACAACATTATACAAAACACAACATAGAAAACTATAGACTGAGTAAAACAGGAACCCAACCAAAAACGGGGGGTGATCTCAGGTGGTCTACAAACCCGTTGATAAGTTAGAGTTATAATAATAGAATTTTGTATTTCTCTATTTCATGATTTTCTTTTTCAGAGGTACCATTTGTACCAGAGAGCTGTTGTACACCAAATGCTGATTTAGAAATGTGTCAGGGCAAAAAGTTTATGGGTCCTCCATCTATGCCTCATGAACCAGGACATCCTGTAAACCCACATTTGTATACAGATGTAAGTAACTATCCAAACACACGGTTAAAAGAACTTTAAAATATCAAATGCTTTAATTTTTCCATTTATAACATATGAGCAACCAAATCAGTGGGAAATCTAGTGACAAAATATTACCTCCCCTGTAAACACTGAAAACTAAATCTTCTCAATGTTTGTCCCATTTTAGCAAGGACGCTATCAGTTATGGATTCACGGGAAAAGGTTCTGGTAAATAGTAAAAATAGAAATAAAACTTCCATTTAATGTTATCATTTCTCTCCTTAAGTAGCAAACGATGAGTACAGCAGGCTATAGAAGCTTGATGTAAAATTGGTTTAAAATGTTGCTATGCGAATAAATTCCTGGAGTACCAACTTCAATTTATTTTTCTGCTGGCTGTATACCTCTCTGGAACATGCTAATTATCCGTATATAATTTTATTCAGCTAGATCAGAGAAAGTCAGGGAAAAATTTTTAAAGGAATCGATTGATATGCAGCAAAGATTGGCACTTTTGTAATTAAGTTACTAAGCAAATTCAAACAGACCTTATCTCGAATGTGAATAGATCTAGAAGACTGCAAATACATGTACAAAAATCGAGACAACCTTTTCTTAAAATTGTATAAAAAAATAGTAGAAAGATACCTTTTTTATAAGAATAGTTATCTTTTATTTCTTAAGCTGCACAGACAGACTTTTACATTTTTATATTCACGAAAAGACAATATTTCTCTATTGAAAGTACATGTGACAAGAGCAGACCAGAGTGCTTGATAACTTAGGTGTGAAAAAATCAGTATACTTTGGGAAATTGTAACATGCTAAGAACTTTGTTGAACACACCAAAAATTGGTGACCCAAAAGATCTTTAGATTTTGTATGTACATGGTTTTTTCAATTTTTTTTATCAATATGCAGCAAAGATTAGCATTTTTTTAAATTTCAGTTTCACAAGCTTCTTATGCAATTATGATTATCTCGATAAATACTGAACATAAAAACATCATGTATTTGCATGTATATTTCTAATAACACAGTTTAACAAATAATTTCTTTAAAAAGTACAATTATTATTTAGAAATAACTTTTGATCAGTATCGTCACCGGCATTATTTTATTATTGACTTTCTTGACTCTATCATAAGAAGAGTGAATTTTCTTTTGTTTTCATTCACTAGATTTCCCACTGAAATAATTGGAGTAATTCGGACTGACCATTTACTGTTCTGAAAAAATTAGAATTGTTTATTCAAAATTATAAAAATTGTACACTGCAGTAAGCCACCCCTTGTCATTTAAGTGTGTGGAATTACATATGAATGAATACTTTATTTTATTTCATGAATTTTTATTCTCATTTCTTGTTCACAAATAAATATAGGTTAGCAAGAGACAAGGTTCAGTGTATGACCTGTCTTGTCAAACAAATAATTGATAGTCATTTATTATTTAAAAATCAATCATGACTGTTTGTAATAAACAATACTTCACTTGTTTTATGATCAATCATATTCCATTCCACACATACGATTTTGCATTGACAAATATACTTTTTTAGAATGAAATCAAGCTATTGTTGCTTCCAAAATTCAAACTTTCAATTACAAAAGTTTGTGTCAAAACAATTTGTTTCTTGAAAAATTACCTTTGTTGAACATGTAAACAGTAAACCTTTCAGTATCATATTATTATATATAAGTAAATTAATGATGCAGTGGATTGAATGATGTCAGTAAACTCAGTTTATCTTGCATTACACTGTCTAGAATTAAATGAAACTTGATTTTAATATAGTATATTTTGATATATATTTTGATAATAGTACTTGTTGTATTTCAGGGATGTTATGATAAAGTGCTTCTCCATATACAGCAACATTCTTTAATTCTTGGAGCTGTAGCTTTAGCAGTTCCCTTATTTTTGGTGAGTTTATTTATAAATTTTTCTCAAAAACTATCAGAAGTTACATTAATGGTCCAAGGGGAGACAATTTTTATAAAGTATGTTCAGTGGAATTATTGTCAGTCAATGGGAGATAATTCAGAAATATAATCAACTTTGTCATGAAAACAAAACATTAATATAAAATGTGCTTTTTTGTTGATATCTGTACCTCACATCTATCATTCTGATTTGTATAATTGCAAGCATTGAAACTGTGTATCAAAGAATATTTCTGTACAGTAAAATAAAATAAAAATAGCTTCTCAAGAGTAACTTGAAATAATCAATTTCCATTTTTTATTTTTCAGATTGTCGGAGTTATAATTACATTTTGTATGTGCTGTAAGGTTAAAAAGGCAGAGGGAGAATGTGATGAAGAGATCTTCTAATAGTCCACTTAGATTTAAAACCCGTCCACTCTTAAACACTGCCATCAATGATAGTATTGTCTCAATAGCAAGCTTAAACCATCAAATGGACAATCTGTTGATTTCAATGATTTTTTCTGTGACTGACAATGTTGCTTGCATTAAAATAGATGATGCATTTTGGTGGATGCATTTTCACCAAAATTTTTTAAAAGTGGATGCAAGTGGATTAATTATTTGCCAATTGATTAATATCGCATGTGGATTAATTATTTTAGAATGGGATTAATATCTCAGAAAAGAAAAAAAAATGTGTAGTGATGTGAAAAGTTTATAATAGATATATAAAAAAAAACTGAATAAGAACATATTAATGCTAAGCATTTAATCGCAGCTTACTACATATGCAAATACATGTACAACAACAGAAGATAGATCATAGTAATAAACCTGAGTTAGATAGACTACCTATTCCTTTCACAAACTGTTTGAATAATTTAACATTATTCAAGTTGATTTGAATAGTACTACATGCTACTGTGACAGGTGAAGAAAATCTATCACCAGGACATTATACAGTCATTTTGTAGCCATTTGTTGCTTTAGTGCTTTGTACAAAGGCTTTTTGTTATTGGTTGTGATGTGCTTAAAACAGAAGTAGTTTAATCAGGAAGATATTTATGTGGTGGAGTAAACTAGGACACAAATAAACATTCCAAAGTATATATATTATTGTTTCCAAATACTTGATCAAAAAATTGTTTTTAATTGACTTGTGAAGCCATCACAGACATTGATAGTATATGTTAGCCGTATGAAGTTCTTATTTGCACAACAAGTACATATGACATACTTTTGTTGTGTATTACATGCTATTGTTGTATAAACCAGATGCTGCCATGTCATTCCAGAGGTTTAAACCATGTAAGCTTTGGAGATTTTTAAATAATATATGTCTTACTTTGGCTACAGTGCAGAAGAAATGCTGTACAATTTTTAAAGCAAACTTTTTTAGTTGTACTATTGATAGGAAAGAAGTTACAGTAAAAAGTGTAGCACACTTTGTATGACCATATATGGTATTTTTGATTGCTGTTTAATTTGAGTTAAATTAACTTTTCATGTAAAAAAAATAGGACAAGTGTCATGATTACACTGTCTACAGCTGTTGGGGAAAAATAGCTTTCTGTCCATGTAATGAATAGTTTAATCACAGATGTACCATTACAGAGAAACAGGGGCTCTTTTCACAAAAAATCTTATGATATAAATGAAACATTCATGACTTAAAAGAGTATTTTTTCTAGTAAGATTTTTTGGTGAAACCAGTCACTGTTTCTTAGTTTCATATAAATGGAAAGCATTCAATGTATGAGAATTCTGTGCACCTTTCTATATTATAAATGTATATGTGATGCATATGTTATATTTGTGACGTGTTCCATATGTTACCTTTACATATGTTCATATATTCCACATGTTAGTCACTTATATGGGAAGAATGTAAATTCAAAGAGTAATTGTTTAGCAAGTAGCAATTATAAAGAAATTGAAAACTATCTGTGGTTCACAAATATTACAATTTTACCCAAGTAGATGGTTTTATAGATACAATATGATGAAAAGCTGTAAGCTACACATTATCTTTATTTGTGCTGTTTCATACAATTTTTTGAACGATGACTTAAAGTAGATCTCAAAACATTTCATAAAGCAATCATTTAATCATTTAACAGCAAACACCAATCTGTAAAGTTACAATCATTTTGTTTGAATTTTAACATCAACTTTCAGAATAGACTGACCCACCTTTCATTAAGAATCAAAAACTGGTCACAGAGAAATGATATCATCAAGCTGGTTCCTTGTTTCAATATGTTGTGAAATCAGTCATTGTGGTGTACATGTATTATAGAAAAATTGAAAATCATTGTTTTTATTTGGTTGATATTAGTGTAGGTTTGATTACTGTGGATTGAATAATATTTGTGGGATATCAATTGAAGTGGGTACAGGTGAACCACAATTTGAATTGTTCATCACAGTCCAATATTTTATAGACTTGTAAGCAGTCTTTGGCAAAACCATGAGATAAAAAAATCCACGAAAATACCATTTTTCTTCAGACCACGAAAATTAGTACCCACGAAATTAAACAAATCCACAGTAATTCTTTATTATTTTGTTAAGACCATTTTCTTTTTTTGTAAATATTTACTGACAGCATTATTTTCATTAGAACTTTAGAAGTAATTGCATTGTGAAATACTAATATTTACTAGTAGATAAGTAGTCCATAGCATATTTGGATTAGTTGCATATTTCATCACCTGGATTTTTTTTTTAAATTAGATGTGGTATTTTATTAGTATTGAACAATGCAATCCGATATGTTGATTTTTTGAGTTTTTTTTTCTCCAATATTGTTTTTGATGGTTAATTTGTTTTCTTGAATAGTAGAAACTCGAAAATAAACATTTCTAAGGTATTAATTAAAAATTAGTTTTATTTTAACTTCTGTTATAAGAGGATATATAAAATTGAAGATATGGTGATTGTATTTTTATTCAATTTTGAAATTGTTGTACAAATAAAAGAGTATTTATTTATCTAATTAAACTTTCAACTGAAATCAAGACATTGGTGACAATCTCATCCATGATTAATCCAAATTTGATGAAAAATATATTGAAATATCTGCTGAGTCTTTGAATAAGATACTTGGCGTGTTGACATATATTTATTATTGTTTGTCGAAATTGTATTGTATGAACTATGTTACATCAGACATAAAAATAGTTGTTTTCGTGTACAGAGTTCACATTAAGGACTACTCATCATACCAAACATCTTATACAATATAAATATCCAAACTGCATTTATTGTTTTGCATTATTCTGTTTTAAAGCTAGTCAAATATTTCATTGTTCGTGATGTTAATATAACTCTTATTTCATTTATAAATATTCAACAAAATAAAAACTGTTGAACAATTTTCATAATACGCATGTAGTATGTTTTTATTATGTGAAAAAATAATAGTTTACATGAGAAAAAATAAGTCTCCTTCCTCAAAAAAATATTGGTCGTATGTTTATATTAAAAAATTAAGTTGTTTTTTCCTAAACTAAATGGTTTTTAAGACTTATATGTGTAAAAACAAAAGAAAAGAATAGAAAACTTTTGGATTTGTTTGAGTATTTTATTTTATTTCTAATTATTTTGTTTGTTTTTTTCTGTGATACAGTGTTACCTCTTTTACTTGCCTGTTGGATATTACAAGTATATGGACTAAATATTGATTTAAATGCCAGTAAAACCTGTTTAAATTTATTAAGATTTACATTTTTTGACTGCACGATATTAGTCTAAAGATTGAATATCTTCATATTTTATTAAGAAAACTGTGATTAGTGTAGTACAGTTGTGAACATACGGTTAGTGATTATATTTTATTTGTTGTATTTTTCATTGTTACATATATTTTAGATTTATTATTATTTAATTTGTTGATACTTAAGTTTATATCAGAAAGGAAGATTTTTTTCAACCAGTAAAAACATTTGACTTAGTCAAAGCTTTTTAAAATTATACTGCATTTTAAAGATAATTCCCAAAGACAGCTCTATGGGACTATTTGAATAAGAGAAGATACATTTTTGGACTAACTTGGCCCTGAAAATAGAAAAAAGGATCATACCACCATTGTTAACTTAGTTTAATCATCTGAAAATAAGGCTTTGAAAGAAGTAAATATTTCCTCAAATATACTGGGACTTTATAACAGTGTGGTGATAAAAGATTGACCTGATTTAAAAAAAAATATGCTTATGTTAGGAATATTTGGTCAAAATTAACATACTGTACAATCATTGCACTGTCAAAAAAGACTTAACAACCACCTTTTTATTATGACATCATAACTTCATTTGGATTTTTTTATACAACTTTACAGTGCAGGACTGCAGTTATCCTCAAATGACTAATTAATGTAAGGCAACACATCTGAAGATTTTATAAAGGTTTCTGCAAGATTTTTATTTCACTTTTTGCAGAAAATATGGTATGATTGTATAATAGTGTTGATCACAGTGCCATACTTTATTCTGAGATACTATATATCAATGTTAATTGTTTTGTTTTCTTCTAAATATTGTTTTCCAATAGATAAAAACATCATTTCTTTTGGTACATGAATGAGTGAGTTTAGAATTGAATAGTCAACTTCGTGTGAAGTTAGTTTAAATTGTTTTTTTGATCTGAGACGGATTAATATGAAGGTACAACAGCAAATTTTAATATACTTAATATGTTCAGCAAAAAGGTCTTTATTCATGTTGTACTATAAATACAATGATCTAAAGAAAGGATAAGATGGAGGAAACAATCCAATAAGGTTTTTAAAGACAGGAGATATCATTTGTAAAATATATTCATGTAATATTAGTTATGTAAAGTCAAATAATTAGACTAAGAATATCAAAAAGAAAAATTATTGCTGGTATACATTTCTTCACAAAATTTTAAAGTGCATGTTCTGAAAAAAAACTAAATTTAGTAGGAACACCTGACCTTTTAGAATATATTACAGTAAAACTTTGGTGTATAGATATGTTAGACATAACTTTTTAGTTCCTGGAATTTAAATTCTATATTTTGGAACCCTCTGAACAAGAACAAAAATTACCTAGAAAAGTTTTTGAAGATACTTCCGGTGTTAAAGAAGGTGAAGTTCTACACTACTTATTTATATATCCGATTAAACATATCTTATTCTTTTTAGTACAATACTACATTTGTATTCATTATTTAAAGGATTGATATTGTATGATATCAGGGATGCTTTCCAAACTTACTTGCTTTACTATTGAATAGTAAATGGGATTTGAAAAGTGACTATTGGATTCATTATATAATATAGTATCAGTAAATATAACCAGTTTAAACTGTATCTCATGTTGAACATAATAAACGCATAATGTTAATTACATCGCAATGTTGAACACCTTTACTGATCCGAATTTATGTCTACGCAGCAAAATTATCATTTTATCATTAGTCATTTTATAGATAAAATCACATTCCTTTCATATAATGGAAACATGTCATCATTATGTATAAATTCAAGATCATTGTACAGAATTTTTATCTTTGTGTAGATAAATCATATTATTACATTTTCCTTCTTTTTTTGTTTCTAAAAATTAAAAAAGTTAATTATAAATTGTAGTCAGAAATAAATGCGAATCTTTTAATAATTTGTGTGAGCAATGTCTTTTGAGTTTGATTATTGCCTGACTTTTGTGTCATGATTAGTGTATTTCATGACTTCTTTTTTGTAATCATTATCTTATCTTGTCAATGAAATAAAAATATTTTACTATCAAAGGATATCACATTAATCTTTAGCCAACTGAGGATCTCAATGTAATTACATAGTGACTAGGAAGTTAGTTCTTGCTTTTCTATGAATAATCTGTTGCTTTACCTTTACCAAATGTATCTTGTTATTCTACTTATAAATTGATTGATTGATTGATTGTTGTTTAACATCACTTTCATCACTATTGTGCTATTTCGTGGCAGTCAATTTTTATTGATGGAGGAAGCCAGAGTGCCCTGAGAGAACCATCGACCTTTGGTAGGAAAACTGACAATCCTAGTCAATTAAGATTGGAGTCAAGTGCACCTGCCACATGCAGGTTTCGAACTCACAACCTCAGTGCTGACAGGCTAGTGATACAGTAGTTTGACTACTTAGACCACTTAACCACAGAGGTTCCTACTTATACACTTATATCCATAACCTAGAAGGAAATGTTAGAAAAGTATAAATTTGATTGTCTCTCTTAGGTCTTAATATCAGACTAGGAGGAAATGTTAGAAAATTATAAATCTGGTTGTCTCTCTTATGTCTTAATATCAGAGTAGGAGGAAATGTTAGAAAATTATAAATCTGGTTGTCTCTCTTATGTCTTAATATCAGAGTAGGAGGAAATGTTAGAAAATTATAAATCTGGTTGTCTCCCTTAGGTCTTAATATGAAAGACCATGGCGTCCATGATCTATCTTTAAATTGGATACCTAAATTTATATATACATTGAATTACAGTAGGTTTGTTTTGCCTGCAATGAATGTCACAGAATAAGAGACATTGGGATGCTAATTTGAAAGTGGCATTATCTCTTTGTTTTAAGCTTTATATTTCAGAAGGTAGAATACCTGGTTACTGTAAATTCAGAAATTATTGCGAGGTTTTTATTAATGCGAATAATGCGACTGGATGAGTATCACAATAATAAGAACTCACATTGTGATATCTGATACATATATCTGTATGCTGTCTTTCATTGAATCGCAATAATAAATCTCTCATTTTTGTCCATTCTTAAAAAAAAGCAATAATAAATGCACGCAATACTTTCTGAATTTACAGTTCTTCATATCTTGTTTACAGATACGTTATGGTCTGAAGTTTCCATCTGTTGATTTTCACGATTTAGTGACTGCTTATAAAATCTGTATATTTTTTTTTACCATGTGATATTTTAAGTTATAAAGAGTAATAAAACAACTACATTTGGTAAATAGAATCATTGCAAGGTGAACATGACCATTTGATAGGGTTCATTTGATCTTGACATCAGGTTCATGGTTCTTTGGTCAAAATTTGTATCTATTTCATGGACAATGTAAGTAATAGATCAACTAAATTAGGTGTATATAATGATTGTTAGGTGTACATTGCCATCTGACAGGGTTAATCTGACTTTGATGATTAATCTATATTGAGACCTTCTTCTTGAAGATTTTCAACATAACATGCAATCACAATCAGCTAAGTAAGTGAGATATTTCAGTGTGCACACTCTTGTTTATATCTTCCACAACCCCCACCCCCCTTTCCCGCCAACATTCTTACAACGAATTTCACTAAATCTAAGAATCCCCCTCTCCATCAGTTTATATATTGCTATTTACAGGTTTTGATTGATCTAAACTTAGTTTCTTTGAATTTTATTCCACAACATATGTTTCTGGCATCCCAAGATTTTTGTCAAGAGCATGTATACCTGATGGATATTCCAGAAATTTGTGTCATGCACACAAAGCAGTATCTTACGTTTAATTATATACTGCAACTTCTCATGAAATAAAAGTAAACAGATGTCTTGTGCTAGGTAAAAAAAATGTGCTTAAGTAAGTATATAAGGACAACACGGATTAAAATGACGATATAGAAAAGTAGCATATAACCAAAGTCGCAAACATATCTGTTGAGTTTGATAATTCCATGTCAAAGCAGACAGTCGGTATTTCAAACTAATTGTACACCATTACTAGCTGAATTGCTCTTGCACTCATATGATGCAGTATTTCGGCGTATAAGCAAATTAAATGCTTTAATTTATATAGACAAATCAACCTTAGTCTAGAAATGCTGTAAATTAATTGAACAGCAACTACCAAAGATTTCACTTTCAGTGAGTACTTGCATCCCATTTATCTCAATGAACCCTAAATTAAGGACTAGGTGTAATAGACATACTTTTTCTTCAAATCGAAATCGATGGAAAACTCCAAACAAAATTTATGACAATCGCGATGTTTCAGTTTTCCTTATTGTCAAGATCTGCCGCAGCCTCAGTTGATATGATATGACAGAATATGTACTCTTGGCCACTACACAAACAGAGGCATTTGCGTAAGAGTAGACTAAAAGTATGGGTGGGTGTGAAAGGGGGGGTCTTCTGAAAGTGAAAAGTGGCTCCTACGCCACTGAGAGGTAACACAACACAAGCAAGTTCAATAAGGGAGCTGCCATTTGATTTTTATGGGGGCTAGGATGAAAAATTTTGTCCTGCATTTTTTTTGAGTTGTAATCTCAAATGGTAGCTCCCTAAGAAGAACGACAGAAAATATATATACAACCTTACGTTATATCCAAAAGAATGATGGAATTATTGAAATTTTACAGGCAAGAGTTGTCACTCTTGGTACTGAAACTTAATGGCGATATACAACCAAGGCGGTTTCATTCAAAATAGATAAAATCTAATTAGTCAATTTTCTGTAAATGAGTATAAACCAGGAATACAAATACCGTTATAGAAACAATAAACCCACAAGATTTTAATCCGGAAAACTGATAGTGGATAGATAATGATTTCGCAATTTTTTTATGGTCTTTGACTTAGAGATCACTGAAATAGTTGACTCAGTCAGGGCAAAGATGTTATATTAATTAAAAAAATTATATTTCTGAGAACATATATAACTCTTCGATGAACGTTGCAATGAATGATTTTAAAAATGGCTAAATTACATACTTTTTTCATTTGTTTTCTCTTTCTAGATTACACTGTGACGTCCATGTCAAAATTTCACCCGTTGATGAAAATGCCTGCCCATAAACATACTAACGGAATTGCGAGTTTGAATAATGACCGTGACTGAGTATCATGACTAATCAAGGTTGAGTAAATTGAAAACTTTTCAGTGTAACTTTGAAACCATGTGTTGTACAGTGGAATCTGGCGCATGGAGCCATCCAACTGACTGACTGACAGTGATTACATCGGTCCTTCTTGCTACAAATGTAATTGTATATGTTAATTGTGTTTATTTAAATCCATCTTTCCGAATTTGACTGTGCAGGATGTATATATACACAGCCGGTGGGGATAGTGACGTCCGTTTAGGTATGTGGGATGTATAAATACGAAGTTACGTCCAGTCGGATAAGGGACATTACAATCGATGCCTCCTGTTACGAGAGTGTCACGCTCTCTGCAGTTTAAAGAACCACTGAAACAACTCTGCTCAGTAGACTTGCTACATTTCCCTTTCTTTTATTTCTTTCTTACTAATTTACATGTTTACTAAAAACTGCCAGTATACTGATTGCCCTGCAGATGTCAGTATAATGGTAATCTCTTAGTTATAGCAGTAAAATTGATAAAGGGGCAAAACTGTAAAAAAGAAAATAAGGAAGGGACATGTAGCAAGTCTACAACTCTGCCTATATCCAAAAATATGAATAAAAAGAAGGTGTGGGTGTACGTCAATGAGACAGCAACCCAACGACATAAACAACGTAAAAAATCTAGAAGGATTCGTACAGTCTTCGACGATAGACAGGTATCTATGCAATTTATCAAGCTCTTCACTTCCCGAGTCTATAATAAATCTAACAGCTTAACAAATCAAAGACATGTCATTAAAGCTCATTTTACAGTTATATATGAATACAGCCCTTCATTGCATCTACTCTCTTTTCGGATTTATTGTTAATTTGTTGTCGTCTTGAAAATGCAAACTATATTTTCCATATTCCATATTGTTAACCAGACAAGACTCATTGCAAGAACTATTTTGTAAGTTTTTTCCATATTCCATATTGTTAACCAGACAAGACTCATTGCAAGAACTATTTTGTAAGTTTCAAACAAATTCGAGAGAAGACTAAAACAACTCTTGAGGAAGGAGCACTGGTGATTAGAAAATCTTGAATAGGACACGAGCGATGACTGAAACGACTATTGAGGAAGGAGCATTTGTAATTAGAAATCAAGAGTAGCACGACTGAATTGACTATTTAATAATGAGCATTTGTAATTAAAAATCCAGAGTAGGACACCGAGAGACGACATAAACGACTATTGAATAAGGAGCATTTATAATTAAAAAAATCTTGAGCAGGACACCGAAAAACGACTGAAAAATCTATTGGAGAAGGAGCATTTGTATTTAGAAATCCTGAGCAGGACACCGAAAGATGACTGAAAAGACTATCAGTGAAGAAGGAACGCAAGTAATGAGACATCCATTACAGTATGTCCTGCATCCTGCTTGACATGCAACACCTGCAACATTGATCAGCATTTACTGAAACAATTAATGCAGCCATTGAGGGATTTCCAATAGGTATTTCCACTGTTATTGTTTCAATTAATTCCTTTTTATTGTCAATCCCTCTATATAGTTTGCACGCTTCAAGAGCCGTGATGTGTAGTTAAATTTGAATAATACGGTATAATGTTGTCAGATCATTAAAGGGTACACTTGTGAAAACGAAATTTCGTTAAGAATCATTAAAACATTATGCAAATGCATCGTTATTAAAAAGAACTCACGACATATTAAGATAAAAGCTTATTTCAATCAAATCATGTGATATAAATTAAACAATGTGTCTATTTTCAAAGCGAATCAAAGGGATCGGAAACAGATATAGTATGTCCTGAACCATTAAGAAGTCAGAAAAGAAACTAGGTTCATGATGCACAAAAGTATCGTTCAACATCTCCAAATGACATTTCTGTCAAATTCTTCACTTTCATACAGAAGAACATTTTATATAGAAATTGTTTAAAACTACAAATTTATTGGAAGGAATAAGTTAGACATACAGGTATTGAACATATCGAATTTCATGAAAAATGAGATGGCTATAATTCTAAGATTAGAAGTTCCAAAAGTGGACATAGCTACTCATTTTTCGATACTCTTAGTTCAAAAGTAACATGCTGACTAATCATATATTAAATTAATGAATTAAAGTTAGATGGAAATTACAGAAAATGTTGATGCATCACAGTAAATGTTATTCAAATAGTTACACAAAATGTCACTTTTCTTAAAGCTCAAGTCAGTCTAAGATTTAATGTAGCCAGTCTCAAATTTGATATATAATTCATGTTTAATATTCGGTACCATATTCTTTGTTTTAATGTGTATATATTTAATAGTCGGTGCCATATTGTAGTGTATTAACTGGCTGTTTCTGTATTGGCCCAGGTATAGATTCGAGGTAAGCTGGGTTGGCCCTGGGACTCGAAGAATGTTTAGTATATATAGAATATATAGGGTACTATATGTGTTTCTGTATAAGGTAAATCGGTAAAGATTTTTCAATACATAAAAATCTTATAAAACTAGGGACTATCAACGTGAATATACAAATGAACATCGAATTTAAAACATAATTCTTTAGAACGTATCATTTTGACAGAACATATTATATCTATTGGTTTGCTGAATCCATTTGAAACAATCTCTCAGAGGTGTTTGACAGAATTAAAATAACCCTGTAAAGAACTAGTGCAAACAACAATATCTAAGATTGCATGTAAAATTGTGCGTAAAATTGGCAACTAATATAATTTGTTAGGGAACACTGTGCGTTTTAATGTATCAATTTACAAATTAGTGTCCAAATCATTTAGTTATGTACCGTCACACTGGCGCTAAATGCACTTATGGTAACACGTCACTAAAAGATATTTAGTCAATATAGGAAAATTGGAAGCTTGTAAAAAGGGACAATATCTCATTTATCTCTGTATTTGCATTAACAATTAAAGAAATGGAAATTTACTCATCAGTTTCATCATGGGGTTAACCCTAAAGGTTAATATTGAGTGCTTCTCTTGTAATTGGAAAACGATCATCAAAGCAGACCCTGTTTTCGATTCAAAACACTGATACACAAGAGTGTTCTCGTACAGTAATTTCCTATTATGATAGCGGGTTATCATTACGTTTTTATTAATTGGTATGATGTTCTACAAAAGAATAAAAATATTAGCTCGTTTTAGCCTCGGTACATTCATCGAAATAGTTTAACCGATGAAAAAGATTTGATGTCAAATGATTTCTGCAGTATTTTGCAGGAAATAAGGATTATGCTCTAAGTAATTTAACAGCTGCACCAAGTAAGCTTTTGTACACAAAGGCTCTTTTGTATTTAAGTGGGTTATATCTTATAAAGCACTAATAAAGCAAAGTAATACTACTTCTTTCAAATGTATATTCCGGAAAGAAGTACTAAAGTTTTCATTAGTCCTAATGTTTACAAATTGCATTCTTCATGTTTTACACGTACTTAACTTTCTCAATGGAGTAGCATGGTTTTTGAAGCGATTTCTAAATGTAAAATTTTATTTGTCCATTTTGATACCCATTTCTTTTCTATTACTCATTTCAAATAGATTAAATAGTGGTCCATGATAGTACACATATATATTAAAAAATATTTTTTTAATCGGAAAACTAACAGGAACATATAGATCAAATACAAGCACAGCTATTTATTTTAAGTATGATTCTGCTCTTTGGTCGGGTTGTTGTCTTTTGACATATTCCCCGTTTCCATTCTCAATTTTATGAATTTGCTGTTAATCACTGAAAATATAAGCTTTTAACATATTGAGATTATCCCCAATTTTAAAGAATTATAAGGATTAAACGCAGTTTTAGAGGAATTGATTGGTGTGTAAACTGGACCAAGTCACTCACAAACATATCATAAAAGTCCTTCGGACTTTTTTTGTTTATGAGTGAATTGGTCCAGTTATACACTAATAAATTACTTCAAAAAGGCGTTTAATCCTATAGTAGCCGTTATAGTCTCCTGGTATCCTGCTTCTGTTGTGAGCGAACGGTTATATTACTTTTTACCTCAAAATTCAATTTCGGGTCCTCTAAGCGGTCCGCGTTTAAGTCGTGTTGATTTCAATAAAAACAAATTCAACTGTTGGGAAGTAAGAATAAAATTATACTGTTAAGCGTAAATGTTAAATTGCAGGATAAAACAATATTCGTACATAGTAAGACAATATAAATTTTATTTCTATCCGCAACGAAACAGGAGAACTTTGTTTCTAAATCTCGTACAAATAAATTGTGTATGCGAATATTGTCTATATTATGGAAGCGCATATGGTACACCCCTTGTAAAGTTATTTTGTTGCAAATAAGTCGGAATTGTTAGTTATGTTGTATGTTAAAAGCTCAAATCAAACATCATGTTGAAGTCAACTTGTCGGAATGATGAAGAAAAAGTTGTATTACAATTTCGACTTGCTAATATAAATGTAATGACATAGTAATAAGAAGTCGACATGTTGAATTCAACTTGTTAATTGATTAAGTCGACAACTTGTTTATTTGATGATGAGGTAAAACCAAGTGACCATTTTGGAAAAACATAGGTCTATTTTAAATCGATTTCCATATGTCGTTTGTTTAATGTGCTTCGGATGAGTGTCGCTATCCATTGAATTAAAGTTCAAATTAAAGTTCGAGTTGTTGTCCAGAGTTATTTGGTATGAAAAGGGGGAACGGCAGTCATGCAAATATCAGAAAAAAGTACTAAAAAAATAACAATATTTCGGACTTAAGGGATATATCCCCACACCACTTAGTCCGGCCGTTTATTTTCCTTAGTTCTCAAATGGAATCATTATTATAATAAGGATTCCACGGAACCTTCTGTCTCGCCTGAGATTGCTGTTGTCAGTGTAAAATTGTAATGTTGACTGTAAAAAGTTCATTTTTCTGTAACATACAAAATTAAAAAAATAGTTTTTTCTGTAGATGCTTTATCTTGATCTAAAAAAATAACTCCTATACAAGTTTTATAACAATTCACGGAGATTTACAAATTTATCAGGACAAAACAGTTTTATTAACTGCAAAAAAAACCCAACCGTATATAAAAATAAGAAGATGTGATATGATAGCCAAATAATCTTTATTTCAAGAGGATAATCCCATTAGTTAAAACTAATCTTCCTGAGAGTCCTCAAAATAATAATAACATATTTATAAGTACATACAATATTATAATGATATATTATACACAATATACAATTGTATCTAGATAATAATGAAAAAGCATATTAATTTGCACAATTGATGAAAAATTCGTAACATTTTGTTTTAAAAGATACAAGTGTATTACTCATTTTTATTTCATTTGGTAAACTGTTCCATATTTGAGAACCTGAATATGTAAATGTTTTCTTTAAAAAGTTTGTTTTGGCTTCGGAAGATTTAATAGTTTTTCATCAGCCGAACGTAAATTATAATTCTGATTACCAATAAAATGAAAGTTTTCTTGTAAATAGTTAGGAACCATATCATTTAATGATTAAATACAAGTATTGCCTTTTGATATTGAATGCGTTTTTCCACATTTAACCAGTTTAAACTATTAAACAACAAACTGGATGATGTCATTATGTCAGCTTCTACTATAACCCTAGCAGATTTCTTTAATAACTTATTAACTTTATTTATTCCACTTTCATAGCAACTTCCCCATATATTGCAACAATAATCAAACAATAGCAGAATATAACCATTAAAATAAATAATACGTATATGCATAGGTAAATATTTTCTTATCTTTTGTAATAAATTGATTCTATTTGATATTGTACATGACATTTTATCTATTTGCTCATTCCAATTTAGGTTTTTGTCGATATATAAACCGAGAAGTTTTTCACAATCTACATTCTCTATTTGTTCATCTGAAATTTTGATATCTAAACTGTTCCCAGTTGAATAAAGCCTCTGTTTTGAACCAATAATCATTGATTTACACTTTTTGGCATTTAGTTTCATACAATTTTGCGAACACCAGTTTTCAATTACATGAATGTCATTTTGAAGGTTAGCAGTTAACTGAAGTACATTATTACCTTTACTATGTAATGTAGAATCATCTGCATATAAATCTATTAATGAATTTTTTATGTTCAGTGGTAAATCATTGATATATAAAATAAATAACAGAGGGCCAAGGATAGAGCCTTGTGGTACACCAGTTTTTATGCATTTAGTATTAGACATGACGTTATTGACCTTAACTTGTTGACTTCGTTCAAACAAGTATGACTTAAACCAGTCTAGTGTACAGTTTGAAACATTTGATATTCAAGCTTTTTTAATAAAATAATATGATTAACCAAATCAAAAGCTTTCTTTAAATCTAAAAATATAACTCCGTTTATTTCTCCATTATCTATATTTGCTAACCATTCATCTACTAATTTAGTAAGTGCAGTTGTGCACGAATGTTTAGGTCTGAAACCTGACTGTGTAGTATTAAGAAGGTCATTACTATTTAAATATATATACAAACTATCAGCTTTATGTCGTTCTATGATTTTGGAGAGACAAGGCAAAACTGCTATTGGTCTATAATTATCAGGATTACAAGCATCGGCACTTTTAAAAATTGGGCAAACTCTTGCAGTTTTAAAAATACTTGGAAATTTACCACATTTGATGCTTAGATTAAATAAATATGTTAAAGCTGGTGCAATGACATCGCTGCACATACTCAAAATATTTGGTCCAACATCATCTAAACCAGTTGCTTTAGACTTGTCAAATTTTTTTAAATACATTTTTACATCTAAAATACTCATTTCTGGTATAATGAATTTTTCACTACCCCTTTGTAACTTTGATTTCACAAATTTGTTGAGTACATCGAAACTTGGACCTTCATCATTATTACATAATTTGTTATCAACTATACCTTCAGCAATATTTGTGAAATGCACATTAAATGAATTTGCTATATGAACATCATTTTGAATTTCACTATTCTTATATTCCAAATGCGTGATATTATTATGTATTTTTTTGGGATTTAGACTTTTGACATACTTCCAGATAGTTTTACTATCTTTACAATTTGAGATAGCATTTTGGAAATAATTTTTCTTTGCATATTCTACTAAAAATGTAACCTTATTACGCCAAATTTTATAATTATATATATCCCCAATTCTATGAAAATGATCTCTTTGGTGTCTAGCGCTATTTATATCAGAAGTCCACCACTCTGGTTGTTGAGTATTTTTCACCCTTTTAATTTTCTTAGGAGCATGCTTGTCTAGGGTGCTCAGAAATAGATTATACCAATAATTAGCTGCTTCATCAACATCTCCAATCGATTCAATGAGATGAAAAGGAGTATTTGTTATATTTTCAATAAATTTATTTTTATCAAATTGTTTGAATGATCTATATTCTATGGACAAATGCTCCATTTTTGATATTTTTGGGTTAAGTTTTCTTGTTACGCAAACAGGATAATGATCACTGACAGCATAACTAGGCACATTTACTTCTGTAATATGGTCTACATCGGTAGTATAAATATGGTCTATAGTAGTTATATAGATTCTTACATTAAGGTGGCTGGGGCGTATTAATTTTTACTGATAGAATTTTTTAATAATTTGTCATAATGAAGTTTTTATCATGCTTTTTTCAAAAATATAATAAAAAGTATGGGTCACCGGACTTTTTTTCACGCTACAGGTTGTGCAAAATTGTCAGATTTTGTATAGATTATGCATGGAAAATCAAATTGTGTGTGATAAAAAGAAAACTACATGATAGAATTTTAAGATAAAATGTGAGAAGATAGCTCTTATAACATGCTTTCAGATAAGAAAAAGAAAAAATGGGGTCACCGAACTTGTTTTCTTGCTACAGATTAAAATAGGTAAATTCACAACACTTTCTATTATAAAAATTACTTTATCTGAGTTATCTCCCCTTATTTAGCAAAGTTGAAAAAAAAATTATCAAACACAAATTAGGTGTTTTTTTTAGAAATTACAGCCGTGATTATGATAAAACCCGCAATTTTCTATATTTACATCAAAAGTCTTACACATATATTACATACTACTCTCAAAATTTGCACATTTCATCAAAGATCTAGACCAACGTTATCTGCTATTTCAAAATCCAAAATGGAGGAAGACTCCCGAGCCACCTTAATACCAGTGAATTATCGGATTTATCCAATCGAGATAGTTAAATTATCAATTTTAAAGTCCGAGCCTCCGATAATCCACGAGTAACTATGTAAGAATCTGTTTCTCTAATGATTAAAAAATAAATTTTCCTTTTTTGCTAAACTAAAATCCCCTTCGAGTGCCTTCCACTTTCAACAAAGTTGTCAATTTCATTAACACCTGTTAGCATATTTTGAAGCATCCAGTGAGCTGAGAAAGGTTATGACCCTTAAACTCATCCAATCATCATCTGAGATCACTGGCAACCACACGTTGATTAGATTTTTTTAAACAATGGGTTCGGAAAGGGATAAATTTCCATAGAATTAGAGAAACACATTTATCTGTTACTCTTGTGGGTTTATGTACAACAAGTCAACAAGACATCTCTTCACCTCATACTAAATCACATAGAAATTAACAGCTATATGTCACTATATGGTCATCAACAATGAGCAAAACCCTTACCGCATAGTAATTAAGCTATGAAAGATCCCGAAATGACAAATGTAAAAAAAAAACCGAGAAACATAACGTTCTAAATGACGAAGACGCCGACGCCATTACCGATGTCGAAGGTCCAACACAAATCAAATGACTTGTACTTTACTGTCAACAAATGAAACACTTTTACTCACACTCAAGTTACAGGGAAACGACGGATAATATATGTTCCAATTGTCGTAACCACAGATCCGTCCTCTTGTCCGCGCAGATGACCTACCGCATGCATTATACCAAATCACTGGGTTTGTAATTTCACGAATAACACGCGACAGGTGACTCACGTTGAGCAGGATCAGCTTACTCTTCCGGAGCATCGATATCTACGCCAGATTTTGATGAATTTATATTGGCCAGTAATACCGATCTATTGAGTTAGCCAGCTGCAACTGATTTTTATAGTTTTTGTTGTGCTGTTACACGGCGGTCCCAGGTTAGGGTTAGGAATGAGCGCTCACAGACATGTTTAACTCCGCCACATTCTTCATATGCCTGTCCTTCGTCAAGAGCCTTTAGTTCAATGGTTGTCGTTTGTTCATGTGTTTCATATTTGTTTTTCGTAAATTGTTTTGTTATAAATAAGGTCGTTACATTTCTCGTTTGAATTGTTTCATATTTCCATGTGGTGGCCTTTTATAGCCGACTATACGATTTGTTAAAGGCCGTACAGCTGCCTATGATTGCTTACATCCACTTCATTTAAACTCTGGTGGCTAGTTGTCTCATTGGCAATCACACCACATCTAACTTTATTAGAAGTTGCGTCGGCGTCTTCGTCATTTAAATCGTTAGGTCTTTCATGTTTGAGTAGTTTTACATGTCATTTCGAAATCGTTCATAGCTTGCTTTGCGGTAAAGGTTTTGCTCATCTTCTTATTTCTATTTAGCTAGCGGATCCCTCCCCGTGCGCTTCCTTTGTGTATAATTCACTGCGATTCTACATAGATAGTAGGGAACAGGACAATTTTTTTTTACAGTAAGCAAAACTGTTTTTTCCTGATAAGTTTGTAAACCTCCATGAATTGTTATAAAACTTGTATAGGAGTTATCTTCTAGATCAAGATAAAGCAACTACAGAAAAAACTATTATTCCAATTTTGTATGTTACAGAAAAATAAACTTTTAAAGTCAACATTACAATTTTACACTGCCAGCAGAAATCTCATGCGAGACAGAGGGTTCCGTGGAAGCCTTCAGGAATTTAGTATAATACTGCTTCAGTTTGAGAACTGAGGAAAAATAAACGCCGGACCAAGTGGTGTGGGGATATCCCCCTTATGTCCGAAATATTGTTATTTTTTAGTACTTTTTTCTGATATCTGACTGACGTTCCCCCTTTTCATACCAAATAATAACTCGAACTTTAATTTGAACTTTGATTCAATGGGTAGCGACACTCATCCGAAGCACATTAAACAAACGACATATGGAAATCGATTAAAAAATAAACTATGTTTTTCCAAAATGGTCACGTGGTTTTACCTCATCATGAAATGTACAAGTTGTCGACTTAATCAATTAACAAGTTGAATTCAACATGTCGACTTCTTATTACTATGTCATTACATTTATATTAGCAGGTCGACATTGTAATGCAATTTTTTCTTCATCATTCCGACAAGTTGACTCCACATGTTGATTTGATTCCAGCTTATAACACACAACATAACTAATAACTCCAACTTATTTGCAACAAAATAACTTTACAAGGGGTGTACCATATGCGCTTCCATACTATATGGATATTAATATAAGTATAAGTCACTGTTAGTCTTTTACAAAGATGAACGTTACATATGTTTCTATCTTCCGTAGCTGTTATTCTCAAGGGTAGTAAAGGTATTTTCTAATACGTTAACATGCGCACTTGAATATGTATTATACATTTATATTAGTTAGATTAACAGCAACATTTTGGAAAAAGCAACAGTTTTATTATTGTGATAGAATAACTTTTACGTTTAAAATACAGTAAAAATGTAACGCCAAATCCAGATCAAATTAAGTGTTTTAACCGATTTAGGTTCTGTGTATATTCATTGAGAAAAATGTGTCTTTTATATTTTAAATCATTTATGAATGGTAACCAACATTTTTAAATCATGCAAACATGTCGTTAAAGATGTTTTCTCATCACGATTTCATTTTCTCTATTCCTATTTCATTTATCTATGCACATCACTAATCAATACATTTAAAAATTCCAATTGACATCTATCTTACTTCTTCATCATCAAGACAGATGCATCTTAAACACGCATTTTGAGTCTTTGTTTTCTTATCCATAACATTTTCCCGCAATTTCTTCGTGTAAAAGTCTTAAATATTACAATGGAAAATGTAAAATATCAGAAAAAAATTTTATTTCAGAGAAAATAACATATTTGAAGGTTTGAAGGAAGAAAATACAACTTTCGAGACTCGGTGCGAATAACAGCTTGACCTGTACAATATAGTCTATTGTTGAAGGTCGAATTTTGACCTCAAGATATGTTTTGGTTTTTGCTGTCTCATAGACTTTAGCTCAACACCACTTTTCATTTACAAACAATATAGTATAAGGTTGCTTAATATTATAATTTTGCATTCGTTTTGATGAAAGGTGTAAGCTTAAATTTTAACTGTGTTGGAATTCTGATTTAAAAGTACCTTCACGCCAATGGATTTTTTAAATAATTTTATTTGGATATATTGAAGATATCAATGAGAAAATCATAAAACACGAATCGAAGGACAGAAAAGACCATGGTCTAAACAAAGGACAGATAAAGTTCTGCTCGGCATCGCCTCGAAAAATCTTGAAAGTAACTGTTCCGGTTGAATCAAAGTTAATATATTAGAAATTTCATCGTTTTATTTCCCATTAGTTTATCAATATCTTGGACAAAACTTGAGCCAAAACAATACTTTTGTATTTGCGTGCGCTTGTGAGTAATGAAGCTTTTGTGTGTTGGTAAGGTAGATATATTATAGTTAACAAGAGTATTCACCGATGTGCTTAAACTAATCTGCCGTAGACAAGAGATATTATATTTGCTATGACTAAACGGATAACCTCTAACTGTGGGATTGATCATTGCTTTTTGAAATAAGTACAAATTTCTATACCGAAACACGTCCTTTTACATTATTCCCGTTGTGAAAGATATGCAGTTTCATTTTTTCCTTGCGACTTGCTGGTTTAATAAAAAGTTTATTTAATTTTCTGCAGTAAATAAAATATAAAAATTAAAAAAAAAAACTTTCTTGAAAAAAATAATATGCTGTTGATTCAAAGAATTCTCTGATTTTTTTTTATTGCCCCTTACTGCCCATTTAAAAAACCTGTCAATATTAGTCTTTGAAAAGATATTCACGTGCAGTTATGAAATTTTTGTATGTCATTTTGTGTGTCATACGATCAACCTCTAAATGGTTAAACAGTTCAAATTTCTTTAACTAAAGTATAGTACAATTCTGGTACTATAAATTGAGAGCTGTTGGAACTTACCAATTTGAATTATAGAGAAAATATCAACCTTTTATGGCTGTTATTGTTCCGTTGACTTCAACATGATACAAATCATTTTACAAATAGGGAATTTGTCAGGCTTTATTGCAAATGACACTTTTTGATCAAGTATTGTGATATTAGTAAATGGTGACCAATGGAAATGTCAGAATTTTAATAAAAAGGTCAGGAAATTACGAGAACCAATCTGTCTTTTAAAGTTGACATTTTCTGACAGCCGCAAAGGATTACAGAGAACTTTCCGTGTTGTTTTTCATTAACAACTTTCAGCAATACTTTTAGAAATTATGCGAAATTCAATTCTCATGGTTATACATCTTAATAACATGCAAACGCATGGCGCGTTAAAATAAAGCGTGCTAAAATATTGACGAATTCATAGAATTTTGCCGCTTGGAATAAAGAAAAATCATCTAGTTGGAAAGATAAGTGAGAACTAACAGAATGAGTGACACGAACGTGAGATTTCGGAAATAGTTTCAAATGACTTTTAGATTAATCATTATACTTTCGGAAACCCACAAAATAAAGAAATAATTACTCTGTCAAACTCATGTTTGGTTACTCTATTGAACAAATCCGATTATATACCCACAATTTTGAACATTTATGATGAATACATTTTACAAAGGAAATACTACAAGCGTAATTAGATAATGACAGATTATAAATGAAATGATTTAGTTAAAACCAGACGGACAAATTCAAACATGTTTTATCAGATGAAGTCAAAAGATTCTTCTTTGGAAAACACTTAATGATGAATACATTGATAGCGAAATTAATTTGATATTTAATCAAACAGATGCATTCTTGTTACATAATGTTTAGAATCATACATGTTACTGTAAGTCCAGAGTTGGTCATCACTACTTTATTATTATCTGCCCTTGCTACTGTATCGTATGCCTTCATACAAAAATAAGAAGATCTGTTAGGATTGTCAATGATACAACTATCCACCAGAGTCCAAATGACGTAGATGTAAGCAACTATATGTCACCGTACGGCCTTCAGCAATAACCGAAACCTATGCCGTAAAGTCACCTATGAAAGACTCCGACATGATAAAACGTGAAACAATTCAAACGAAAAATCAACGGCCTGATTTATACAAAACAATAAACGAAAAACAAATATGACAACAAACCTATGACAACACTGAACTAAAGGCTTTGGACTTGTGTCGTATTTCAAAATGCTACCCGTCTCAAGTTTTCTATGAACCAACAACCCTGCCTCGTCTTTGTTTCAAATTGTAACCTCTCAAACTATCTAACATTAACCATACTCATATAGTTCTCAAATATGTTCTATCAAGCTAGCCATAAAAAATATGCAATCCTCCCCTATCTTTGTTTCCAAATGTTACCTCTCAAAATATCGTTACAGGTCCATCCTTTTACTCTCTCTTAAAGGGGCATAAGCTGTCAAATGATGTTCACCGATTTGACTCAAATTCTCATATTTGATTTCTAACATACTAAATCGTATATCCAAATTATAAAAAATCTAAAATAAACAATTTACGATGCATGGACTCGATAATATGTATCAGCATTTCATGCGTATTTTAGTCCAGACGCCTTTTAATTAACCATCGACGACCTCCGAAGACTGCCGACCCGATATAAACATAAATATAGATATAAATAGACAGCGAACACGTGCTTTTGGATTTTTATATGTCTGTTTGATTTCATATTATAGGTTAAAAAACACGTAAATCATCGTTTTTACCTGTATAAGAATGAGTTTTAGTGGATCGAATCAGTCAACCAAATGGTTTACCCTTGTTTCACTTTCAATATTGACATTCTTTCCCTTTTAATAGCTGAACACGCCTAGTTTGTGCGTAACCCATCTCTAGCTAAGGGGTTAAATTAAAGGTCACATGAATACGGATTCAATGAGGTTTGCAAGTGAATGATTCATCAGCGATGTTTCTTAGCTTATTTTGACAAAATTGAACCAAACTGGCTGCTAAAAGCGAATTATTATTTCAATATTTCACTTTCATTAATGATTGAACAAAAAGAAATCATATTTTCATTGTTTTTATATCTAGTAGCTTATGTCCCTTTAACTATCTAAAAAGGCAAACCATAGTCACATTTGTTTCAAACTATCAAACAGATCACAACCACACTCTATAATTGGTTTCGAATGTTACCTCTCAAATCATTTTGTTGATACAACCTTATCCCAATTTAGTATCCAAATGTGAGACCAATATAAAAAAATCACTCTTTGCTGACATAATTGTCATTCAATTGTATGAAAAGATTTCAGTTTTATAGCGACACA
This sequence comes from Mytilus californianus, assembly GCF_021869535.1. Classification (NCBI taxonomy): domain Eukaryota; kingdom Metazoa; phylum Mollusca; class Bivalvia; order Mytilida; family Mytilidae; genus Mytilus; species Mytilus californianus. The sequence continues at coordinate 7,361,422 of NW_026262581.1, forward strand.
AGAGTTTTCCATTTAAAAAGTTTTTAAAAAAATCAAAAGGCAGAGATTAAGCATTTTTCACAATGATATCTATGCGAAAACATCGAGAAATGAAAAATGAAAGAAGCTGAAAACATTCTTTCTAAAGTTTTTAAAATTATTTTTTATCTTGGTACATGATCTTTTGTTTTAAATTTAAAAACGATTTTGAAGTAATTTTCAGTTTGATAGAGTTTAAATCATTTGACATCAAAGGCAATGTGTCAAAATAACTGAACAAATGAATCATAGCTTCAAAAACTTTGATTTTTTCGAAATGCTAAGGATTTTCTACCCCAGGAATAGATTACCTACATTGTAAGCCATATTTGGCCAAACCTTTCGGAATTTTGAGTCCTCAATGCTTTTCAACTTCGTACTTTATTTGGCCCTTTTAACTTTTTTGATTCGACCGTCACTGATTCGTATTTTGTAAACGAAACGAGCGTCTGGCGTACAACATTTTAATCCTGTATGGTATCTATGTTGAGTTTGTTTACAGCATTTGTTTTTCATCAGTCAATATAGATAACGATTACGATACATTTTTTAAAATTTTTCTATACCAATATCCTATTTTATTCCAACTTTGAGAATGTTTCAATATACATTTATAACAATATGAACCTAAGAATCGATTTATTCAATTTTTCATCATGAATTTATTCATTCTTCATTGCAGTAAAGCATCATCCAAGATCATCCGCGTAAAGCTCACTGCATGTTCGATTTTGCTTCATTTGTTTATTTCAGAGAACTTCAACTGAAGAAAACATTAATACAAACAACGTTTAGTAACCATCTGTTAACTCTTAAGTAACAAATAACCTCCCCTTTTGTGTTTCCTTTACACTTCAAAGTAACTTTAACTAAACAAAATCAAATAGTTTTATATCTTGCCATATTGTTATGCTTTCTTTAATACTCATTTGCAGGTACATTTTATGGGATCAAAAATAGAATAAATTTTGTTCGATCAATACGTATAATGAAAGCTGTAGATATTTTGAGATAAAAATCAACTATAGATAACCCTGGAGATATCGTAGTTTTACTCAAAGAAATAATTAACAACAATGAGAAATAGACCTCTGGACAAAAGTTAAAGCCTGACGACGAAACCAAGAACAAAAAAGAAGTTTAAAAACAATTTAGAAAACTAAACCACTGGCCATAGCCCATCTTAAAATTTTTTTTATTTGATCTGCTTGGCCTTCCGCCACATCTGAGAGCATCCCCAGTTTTTGTGATGTTCGTGTTGCTCAGTGTTTTGTGGTAACTTTTTTGTTTGCCTTTCGTTTTTTTCATATTTTTGCCATGGTATTGGAGACGTTTTGATTTCTCTCGACTTTTTATTGTCCATTTGGTGTCTTCTGATCCATTTTTGACGAAGAATACAACAGTCCATAGCGCGAAATATTAGATATGCAAGTATATGTAGGTACGTATGCGCTATGATATTAAATATTATTGATATTAAAGATTTCCGAAGACTTTTAAATATAGGGAAACATAACACGTATATATAGTTGGCCTAAAGTATCTATATCTACATCATAAAATCAAAATAGTGTTTGTATTGTATTCACATCGAAATTCAATTAAAACTTATACGACCAGCGATTATCATACTTTGAATGTTTTGCAATAGGTGGACATTGTATAGCCGAAAGATGCAAACCAGACCCATATAATCCCGCACTATCTCCTTACGTCAAACTAGTTAAAAATCGTATGTGTTCAGTCTATATAGAGTGGAACAATAATATAACTAACACGATAAAGATAAAGACCTACCGTATTCAATTTCGTTCAATAAAAGTAGGTAGACTGAGCTGTATTTGGAAAACCTTTCGGAATTCTGGGTTCTCAATGCTCTTCAACTTCGTACTTTATTTGTCGCTTTTAAACTTTTTTGATTCGAGCGTCAATGATGAGTCTTATGTAAACAAAAGGCGCGTCTGGCGTACACAATTTTAAGCCTGGTATATATGATAAGTTTATACTGAGACAGTAATTAAACTAACAAAACAAACGCCATCTGTAGAGATCAACATACGATCTTCAAAAATAAATTGGCGATTAAGTTCTTATTTGGTCGATTCTAAAACCATTGTGAAATAAATAAAAAATATAGACTATCAGAGAACTGTCATCAATAACAAATAGCCAAAAACCTAGATAAAAAGAAACAAAGAAACAAAAAATAAAAAAATAAAAACCAAAAATATTAAGTCAGTATAACAAAAGTCATTGACCTTTCAAGGCACACGAATAAGTGTCGAGTTTTAAAGTTTTTTTATTCGAGTGCCATGTGTGTATGAGTCGTATGTAGATGAAGCGAGTTTCTGACGTATCAATTTATAAGTCTGGTATCTTTGATGAATTTTTAGATGTAAGGATAGAACAACTATGTTTCTTCGTGGTAAAAGTGAATCACAGGCTCCTACTTAATTCTCCCATGTTCTATTTGAGGCATGTGAAAACTTGAAAGATTGTTTGGATTGCATTGTTAATTCCAATTTACTTTTATCAACTCGATTCATTATAAAATTTATTTCCACCAACTATGAAAGTTTTTTTATCTTTTCTCTATATCGGGATTTTCAATTTAAGAAACTGCCTTTAAGTTTGAACTGTTTCCAATTCCTGTGAATTACGATGGAGAATTATTGGAAACACTAAATTTTCTACTCCCAGGTATAGATTGCCTTAGCCGTATACTCCCAGGTATAGATTGCCTTAGCCGTATATTCTCAGATATAGATTGCCTTAGCCGTATACTCCCAGGTATAGATTGCCTTAGCCGTATACTACTAGTTATAGATAGCCTTAGCCGTATACTACCAGGTATAGATTGCCTTAGCCGTATATTCCCAGGTATAGATTGCCTTAGCCGTATATTTCCATTTATAGATTGCCTTAGCCGTATTTATCACAACTTTTCGGAATTTTCTGTATTTAAAGCTCTACAACTTCGTATTCGATTTGGCCTAATTACTGTTTGAATTTGTATTACATTTATACTTCTAATACTCTGCGTGTCATTTCGACATTTGATCAGTGATTGGTAGGTAGCAGAAAACGTATAAGTTGTCGTTGGAACTACAAAAACCGTGTATTGGTCGCAAGAAGATATTTACTGTCACCAATTTCTTAGATTCCAACAGAAGATGAAATAAAGGAACTGTTAATAGGATATAAAAATCGATTTATCTTCATGTCCATTTCGGTTTACATTAAAGCAAGTGATTAACATCCATTATTTATCTTTACAATATAGGAGCCCGCACCTGTCACATGTAATAAAGACAGTTTAATTAAAATTGTAATACTATAGTTTCTTACATCTGTTACCATTACTTCTGTGAATGTACTCCTTCTAAATACACATATTTTCCATAACAATCAATATGAGCAGGTTGATTTCAGTTTAATATCCTATATCAATTACATGCTACTTATGTTACACAAACTGTTTTATTTGTTTTACTAATATTCAATACTAAACTACATAGCCCTTTTTTATTTGGTTACAAAAAATTTTCAACAAGTAGATTGCATGTTTTCAATATGAAAACATAACTGCCCGTGTGAGAATTTTTTTTTTCTCTTTCAAATAAGTTTTATCATAACTTCAATCCTTAAATTCACATCAGTAACACGTGTAACTAAGCACTTCATATTCGAAATTTCTAGTAATAAGATTATTAAATGCGTTTTCTTCAGTCAAATCTATTATTGAGAGGATAAACAAAATATATTCCCTGCTACAAAACTAGAGACAGACGCACACATATTTATTCCATTGCATAAAATATTTGCTTGATAACCATAAATATACTCTGCCGATGCACTGTAGCATTGAAATAGTTATTTAACAACGAAGTCAATCAAAGTGTGTCTTCGGTTCAAAAGTCTTGACTATTGTTTGTAGATTATATCACCTTTTCGATCTATGACAATATAAGTCATACACGAATTTTGTTTTCTATGATAAGTTACGACAAGGGTATTCATGCTTGCAAGTTCCTAACCAAACTTTGACTGTTTATTGTTTACCTCATTAAATGAATGGAAAGAATTGCATTAATAAAATGTAAGATGTGTCTCCACTTGATTAAAGGTTTGTTTTTATTTCAAATATTTTTATTAAGATCTTCATTTTCAAGCAAATATGAAATAATTCAAATGATAAATGAAATAGTACAAAAAAGAATTTTGCATATATGTTTATTACAAATGGAAGATTTAAAAAAATGATTTATTTATGTAACGCCCGAAATCTAATGTTTTGAAAGCAAAAAATAAAACGTAAGAGAGAACAAATGCCAAAAGGGCCTAAATAGAATAGCCGTTTAACCGCCTTAGGTCAATGTGATTATAATCAGCTGTTTATTTAGCTCCGATTACTGCAAACTACGTCGGTGATTTAAAGACAACTTGGTTTCAGTTTAAGCACCCTTACCTATTTTTATGAACTGGAAATTAACACACAAAATATCTCATTTGAATTATGCCAATAAGGAAGCTTTCGGGCCAATGTTAGCCTCTGGACCTCATGGTCAACCAGCAGCAGTACCGACCAAGCGGAGGTAACAGTCCGTCCACACAACACGTTTCACAAAAACTACCATTACCAGGTAAAGCTCGGGACCAAAAGATTAAAAGTTTGGAAAGCGAAACACACGATACTTGAAAAGCACCAAAAAAAGTCCTTAACAGACCAACCAAAACAGTCACTGCTTAACTTTACCCGAGTGAGTTGTAACTTTATCTAATGCACAAGTTCACAATTTTAATAATTATGAATATACTTACAAATGTTGAAAATACAGAAGCTGGATGGTATTTTTCCTATATTTATAGTCCACAAGCATCGATACCGATCCATTTATATTTGGTTCCCCTGCGCACGACACGTTTTTGTGGGAAAATAGTACGCTTGAGATCAAATGTTTGAAAATTAAAAAATGTAAAGCTTTGAAAAGAAACGCATCAAACATAAACAGAACAGCCAAAACCGTCTTGGTTAATTTGTCTGAAGGAATTGCAACCATAGCGCATTACCTCGTTTTATGAACAGAACATTTACATATTAAATATATTATTTAAAGCATGCCAACAACGAAGCACGGGCTTCTGAATGGACGGATGGCAGCCCAGGGGACTGAAATGTTATTTACAGCGGTGCCGACCTCCTGATAGTAAAACGCATACTATTGGGGTTCCTTGTGAGCCCACAACATACGTTAGAAAACCTTGGCATAACACGTATTCTAAATCATACTTCTGCCATACCTTTTTTTATATACCATATTCCTTACATTGGACAATGACTGCCTAAACATGTATACACCTTGAACCACGCCAATTACAATAAAACTGTAAATTTCTACCAGTAATATACAATAGGCCAGAACAGTACTACATCTTAAACACTGCTGTATCTGTTTTATATAACCAAAAGAAGAAACCTGGTAATATATAAAGTTTTTATTCAGATGTGTTGATGGGGATCTCTGAGGACTATGATTGTCTATATACTATCTGTATTAAACAATTCAATGAGTAGTTCCTTTATTGAAATTCAATATCTTTTGCATATTATTTTTATTTAGTGCCAAGATCTTAGCATTGTCCAGAGGTCTTACTGGGGTTAGTGATCTATAATGATATCTAAACTATTTATTTAGATAAGTTCCAACTTCATGGGAGATGACAAAACTGGCAGATATGTCATTGAAAAGTGAAGACGAAGAAATTGTCGCTAGTCACAGTGAAAGTGTGGAGCTTCTGTTACGGCTCCCGTTATGTGGAGGATGTCGCCACAGGATTTCAGAAACCACTTTAACATTGGCCTTGATACCTGAAGAGGTAAGTCTGAGGGGGATTTATATTGTCATCATCTTAAACCCATAAAATAAACATATGCAATGTTAGAAACAAACAAAAATATAAAATCACTACTTTTACTCATTGGATTATAGTATGAAAATTTATATATATTCATTAAATGATTATAGGTTATAGATAATAAATTTCTAACCTTCGTTGATTTGAAAACTGTGGTTTGAGACTTACAAATTGGTTGAAAGTTAGCATTTTGTGTGGAATCAAGCTTTGTAATTTTGTTGAAAAACGAAAACAGAAAACTATGATTCTTTTACTACTTTTTCAGTATTTAACAAGAACAAAACTCATTTATTGGCATTTTCCGAATTTTGTCTTTTCGATGCTAGTCAAATTCGGGTTAAACATAGTTTATTTTACTTGTCTATTGATTTTACTTTTGTCCAACTAACGTTTCAATGTTTTGAACAGCTGAACACAATATCAATTAGCTATTTGATATGGTTTGTCCCTCTGGTGAAATTTTTATATTATATATCTATTGGTTTTTAATTTTGACTGCTGATCAAAGTCAAACATATCGAATTTGAGATATCTTCAAATGTATAAATATATAGATATTTTCAATAAAAGGAAATCAAAAGGAAGACAAAAGGTCAAAGGTTAACACTTCATATCTATCATTTAATCTATTCATGGAAGTCATCATGATGTTAACCTTATTGCATTCATACCATATATATGTATGTAAGATCATTCTGTGAATACCCTCTAGACCCTTTCTTGATCCTTACCATTAGTCATCATCATCAGGTGGAATATAGGTTCTAACCTACACTTAAACATATTACCTTTTACCTCATTTTAAGCCTTGTTCTAACTGGTTATATCCTCACATACACACAACCTTTACCTCAGTTTAACTCTAGCCTTGTTCTAACTAGTTATACCCTACATCTAGACATACCCTTTACCTAACTTTAACTGAAATCTTATTCTAAAGTTAAACCTAGATGCAAAGTATAAAACCCTTAAAACTAACAATAAAAGGGGACGTTATCGAAATAAGCTTGCAAAAAAGTATTAACAAGAATACCGAACTCCAAGGTAAATAAAAAAATTGGGAAGTCTATAAAAACTGTCAAAATCAAACGTTAGACTATATTAACCAACGGAACGAATGGAAAACAACTGTCACATTCTTGACATTTTCCAAAGAAAATGGCGGGTTAAACCTGGTTTTATAGATAGCTAAACCTCCCACTTGTAAATTTTTTTTTTTTTATAGTTGAGAACCCTTTAGAGCTCAATAGAGGAATCAAAAGCGGATAATTTTCAAAATGTACACACATATGTGACCTGAAACCTACCAAAAAAAAAATGTAAAATAACAAAAATACCGAACTCCAAGGAAATTTCAAAACGGGAAGTCCCTTTTGAAATGGAAAAATCAAAAGCCCAAACACATCAAACGAATGGAAAACAACTGTCATATTCCTGACTTGGTACAGGCATTTCTTTATATAGTAAATGGTGGATTAAACCTGGTTTTATAGCTAGCTAAACCTCACAAATGGATGGGAATAAGCATTCATCAAAAACTGTAGTAAAATTTTACGCAAGTCCAGTTTAAAATGTTCATATTAACTCTTTAATTAAAAAGACAATTCCGTTTTTTTCTTTTGCCACAATTCAGCCACAACAAAAATTTGAAACAAGATGAGTATGAAGGTGAGATTGCATTTTATACTAACTTGCAATTATTCAAATTTCCCCCCGAATAAGTAAGATAGAATATTCAATATGATTTTGTGGGGAAAAGTATGCACCAGCTTCACGCAGATACGTGTATTTTTGGTTTGCTACTTTGATGTTAAAAAACTGATATAAGGCAACTATCAGAAGGTCAAAAGTCATTAGCAATAGTGCAACATTTCCTATTATGTAATTTTGAAATAAGATAACAATACTCCTGAGTTATCCTAATTTTCTATCATTCGACTATTAATAGTATCAAATTTTGCATGTTCCTGACCTTGTATTATGATATTTAAAGACCGTATAATGACAGATCTTGTCTTTTCTTGTTATTCCTTTATTTATTGTTTGATTTTTTCATTGCCATTGATTTCAATAGGTAATTTTACACTTTCAAAAATTTGGACTTACTGAAATCTATAGTGGTTCTCATTTAGGTCTTAGCGTGACGCGGGATTGGCTGTTTTTTTGTAAGCGTGACTCGTGAAGGTCCAATTATTGTGTGTAAAATCGGGAAACAGAGTCGGGCGGGACACGTGAAATTACAAAAGTTATTATTACAATAATAAGCAGGATACGAGAATCAGACAATACAATAAGCAGGATCCGGGTTCAGACCCCCTTATGCGACCCCCTCTATAGTACTAGAAAATTTGCGTTGATTTAGTTTCTTGTGTAAGGTTATACATTATGAAAAAATATTAACATGAGTGGAACACCGGATCAGCATGTTAAACAGTGTACAGTACTGATGCTATTGGTGTCTATATTCAATGCTTTGTTCGGACGATTTATTCTAAAATATAAGGTATTGTTCTGTTTGAGGAAATGAAAAAAAAAGGATTTTGAAATTCATTCTACAACGAAAAACTTAATCATTGATACAATAAAAATATGTGAGAAATAAACTCATCATAGATATCAGGCTTAAAATATTGTAAGCCAGACGCGCGTTTCGTCTACAAAAGACTCATCAGTGACTCGAATCATAAAAAATTATAAAAAAAAACACAAATGAATTACGAAGTTGAAGAGCATTGAGGACCCAAAAATCATTTTTCCATTTAAATTCAATACGAAAACATTTAAGTTACCATAAAACAGGATACTCGTTGTGGTATACGGAATATCATTTAAACATGTATCTTCAAATAAATATTCTTAATTGCAAAACGCAAGCAAAATGATGCTTATATGAAATCTTGTCGCCCTACTGTCTAATTTCTGTGGACTTTTGAGTTGATTTCTTACAGCAAATCCATAAAAAGCTTAGATAGACACGTTATCGAAATAAGCTTGCAAAAAAGTATTAACAAGAATACCGAACTCCAAGGTTAATAAAAAAATTGGGAAGTCTATAAAAACTGTCAAAATCAAACGTTAGACTATATTAACCAACGGAACGAATGGAAAACAACTGTCACATTCTTGACATTTTCCAAAGAAAATGGCGGGTTAAACCTTGTTTTATAGATAGCTAAACCTCCCACTTGTATATTTATTATTTTTTTTATAGTTGAGAACCCTTTAGAGCTCAATAGAGGAATCAAAAGCGGATAATTTTCAAAATGTACACACATATGTGACCTGAAACCTACCAAAAAAAAATGTAAAATAACAAAAATACCGAACTCCAAGGAAATTTCAAAACAAGAAGTCCCTTTTGAAATGGAAAAATCAAAAGCACAAACACATCAAACGAATGGAAAACAACTGTCATATTCCTGACTTGGTACAGGCATTTCTTTATGTAGTAAATGTTGGATTAAACCTGGTTTTATAGCTAGCTAAACCTCACAAATGGATGGGAATAAGCATTCATCAAAAACTGTAGTAAAATTTTACACAAGTTCAGTTTAAAATGTTCATATTAACTCTTTAATTAAAAAGACAATTCCGTTTTTTTTCTTTTGCCACAATTCAGCCACAACAAAAATTTGAAACAAGATGAGTATGAAGGTGAGATTGCATTTTATACTAACTTGCAATTATTCAAATTTCCCCCCAAATAAGTAAGATAGAATATTCAATATGATTTTGAGGGGAAAAGTATGCACCAGCTTTACGCAGATACGTGTATTTTTGGTTTGCTACTTTGATGTTAAAAAACTGATATAAGGCAACTATCAGAAGGTCAAAAGTCATTAGCAATAGTGCAACATTTCCTATTATGTAATTTTGAATAAGATAACAATACTCCTGAGTTATCCTAATTTTCTATCATTCGACTATTAATAGTACCAAATTATGCATGTTCCTGACCTTGTATTATGATATTTAAAGACCGTATAATGACAGATCTTGTCTTTTCTTGTTATTCCTTTATTTATTGTTCGATTTTTTCTCGCATTAACGAATATTACTTGTATCATTTTGTTCATAGTTATGATTTTTTTCTAAAATCAAAAGCACTTTTCATTTACGAGTTACACTGCCATTGATTTCAATAGGTAATTTTACACTTTCAAAAATTTGGACTTACTGAAATCTATAGTGGTTCTCATTTAGGTCTTAGCGTGACGCGGGATTGGCTGTTTTTTTGTAAGCGTGACTCGTGAAGGTCCAATTATTGTGTGTAAAATCGGGAAACAGAGTCGGGCGGGACACGTGAAATTACAAAAGTTATTATTACAATAATAAGCAGGATACGAGAATCAGACAATACAATAAGCAGGATCCGGGTTCAGACCCCCTTATGCGACCCCCTCTATAGTACTAGAAAATTTGCGTTGATTTAGTTTCTTGTGTAAGGTTATACATTATGAAAAAATATTAACATGAGTGGAACACCGGATCAGCATGTTAAACAATTTTCAGTACTGATGCTATTGGTGTCTATATTCAATGCTTTGTTCGGACGATTTATTCTAAAATATTAGGTATAGTTCTGTTTGAGGAAATGAAAAAAAAAAGGATTTTGAAATTCATTCTACAACGAAAAACTTAATCATTGATACAATAAAAATATGTGAGAAATAAACTCATCATAGATATCAGGCTTAAAATATTGTAAGCCAGACGCGCGTTTCGTCTACAAAAGACTCATCAGTGACTCGAATCATAAAAAAATTATAAAAAAAAACACAAATGAATTACGAAGTTGAAGAGCATTGAGGACCCAAAAATCATTTTTCCATTTAAATTCAATACGAAAACATTTAAATTACCATAAAACAGGATACTCGTTGTGGTATACGGAATATCATTTAAAACATGTATCTTCCAAAAAATACTCTTAATTGCAAAACGCAAGCAAAATGATGCTAATATGAAATCTTGTCGCCCTACAGTCTAATTTCTGTGGACTTTTGAGTTGATTTCTTACAGCAAATCCATAAAAAGTTTAGATAGACACGTTAGTGATGGTCTAATGTGTTATGTTGTATTTCAAAAGTCTGGCGAATCCTCGGGGCGAACAGATCGGTATGAAAGAAGTAATAGTAATGGTTAACATCGCAAACCTGTATTCTGGAATCAAAGAGGTATTGCACATGAAGGTGGTGTCTCCCGATGACAACATTCAAAAAAGATAGATGCTTTAGAATCAAGGGGACGAGAAATTACAGTTCAGTAAGATATAGGTATTAAACAACTAAAATATTATATTACTTGCAAAATTACTGTTTGGAAAAGTAATGTATTTACCACAAGACCGACCATTAATTTGGCACCAATAGTCAAGAATAAACAGGCCAACACAATTATGAATCTTCAAGTTAACAAACCAGATTAATAGATGAGATACTAACAGGGCTGGTTAAATCGCGTGTACCAGTTATCCGAAATGATATATCCACTATGTCGATAAATTGTTGAGTCTATAAAAAGTTCTGTATGATAAGACTTGGAATATTTAGCTGTTGAATCATCGCAAACATCTTATACAAAATGACTTAAGCACTACTCCCTTGAACAGTGAATACCCGGACTCTTAATGTCAAGAATTATGGAGGTAATGGCCATCGAGTTGCTAAAATCTTTTGGCTTACAGTCCTAAATGTTATGGGGGAAGTGACCGCTGAACTTGCGAATACTCGTTACAATCGGTAATTATATTTTGATACTAGATACACCGGTGAACCAATGGGTACAACAGTACAGAATGGTATGAGGTATTGATCAATAGAGTGAGTTAATGCATCTCTACCTCCAACAGCCTATAACGCTAAAAGCAGTGTCCAATATACAAATAAATCTTTCAAGCCTGATCCCGAAAAGAGTATTATCCAACAGACTATTTAACCTGTGTGGACTAACTAGCCTGGAATTATACAGGTATTGACTACTAGATTGAATAATTCTTTACCTATTTGAATAAGATAGAAATATGCATTGATCATCAAACTTGCAAATCTTTGTAGATTAAATAAACAAACGCGTAGTGCATTATTATCGGTTTTGACTGTAGTCCAGTTCTCTACATCATCATTAGTGCAAAATGAAAACTTTGTGAGCTAATGTCCGTCTATTCTACCTTTCTTCTTTTATTCATCGTTTTGCCTGTATTTCTCAGACTCGTGGTATTTGATTACCACTTGGTCTCTTCTTAATGTTTTTTGACTTGTTTGAAAGGGTAAAAAGCCGTACAAATTCTCAAAGTATAAAAATTGGAATAAAGCTTAAATCATTATATAGATAAAGGCAATAGTAGTATACCCTGTTCAAAAGTCATAAATCGATTAAGAGGAAACAAATCCGGGTTACAAACTAAAACCGAGGGAAACACATCAACTTTAAGTGGAAAACAACGGAACAAAAGAAACACTGAACTGCAACAAAAACAAACGCCAACATACATAGAAACGTACTATTTGATAACAACTGCCATTTTCCTGACTTGATACAGGACATTTTAAGAAAACAATGGTGGGTTGAACCTGTTTTTATGGCTAGCCAAACCTCCCGCTTATATGGCAATGATAAATATACCGCTAAAATGACAACACTACGTGACATGAATACAGTACAAACAAACGTAAGAGCACTCAGCACAGAGAAATACATAAATAAATAATATAATAGTACATTACATGTTAACCGCAGAATAACAACGGACACCTTCCATGAATTTACGACAATACAGGACACAAAAACGAAGTATAAACTGCGTCACACTAATTGGTCACCGCCACAAAAAGTGACGTAATTTTGTGACGTCACAGGTAAATTTCTAAAAATTAAATAGATCAGTTTTGTTCATAACGTACACGTACGAGAATATTAAATTGGGATAATGTTAGTAGTGGTGTTTTTTAATGTATATTCTAACCACGACAAGAATATTAAAATGGAATTGTGTTTGAAATGGTGTTATTATATGTATTTTCTAACCATGTCGGGTTTTCTTCTAAATCAAAACTGTGTATATAACACAGGAACTACAAGTGTCGTAGCAAATGCTTGACATTACATCTCAACGTAGTCGTTGTTGAACAAAAGGGGTGACAAAATCTTATTTTGCATTACATTTTATTCCATCCTTGAAGCATTATATATATGAAGGTGTGGAAACCTGTTTGATAAACAGAATGGTAAATATCAGAGATTTTTGTTTGGTTTTAGATGATTTTAGATACAATATGGCGAGTTTGTATAAGTTACTATTGAGTCAATGATATAATTCATCAATAATTGACTTTAGGATTGTATTGTTTATCCCTTATGTCATAAAAAGTCTATCTTTACAAGAAAAAGTATTGATAACTAGAGTTTTTACTACTTAATTATCATCAGAAGTCATATTCTCCCAAGAGAACCTCAGTCATTTTCATATTGAAAGATCCATTCTAGGGTTGAAAGAACATGAGCATTTTGAAAAATTTTCTCTTGAAGAGTATATGAATTTAAATTTGTATTTGTTGTGAGGACCTTTCCAAATAAATTCTACGATACTTTCATCGGAAACATTTCTTTTGTTATTCCCAAAAGCTGTAACTCGTTTTATATACTTGACTACCCCTCCTTTTATCAGTTTTCTCATTGTTTCTCTTAAACCATGTACGTGAAAAGGTATTAAACTAACAATTTATTTAACCTGATTCAGGAATAAACATATCAACTAAATTTGTTTACACAATCAATTGTCATGGGATTACTCAATACAGTGACAAAAATGGCTTAATCTTTATTCTTATGATTTTTTTTTATAGAGTGAATTTGATAATCGTAACTCGAAAGAATTATGCAGAAAATATCAATTTAAGTTCTTTATGAGGTCATTATTTTACATTTGAGGGCGTCGGAAGAAAAGAGTTAAAGTTGGCTTAATCTAAATCTCGCAGACATCTTTACCTCACATTTTCTTCCGGTACACTCTAATTCATATAATGGCATCTTACAGTGTTTTACTATGACAGAAATTATCAGAATCTTTTATTTTACCTAAAAAACATCGGTAGAGGTTGATATGCATAAACATTTAATTGATGTTAATGTCTTGTTACACATTTAATATAACATTTAGATATATGAACCGGTGTGAGAAATACAACTTATAACTGTAGAGCTACTGATGGTAAAAACATTTTTAACAGGTGCGTGTCAATCAATTATCTTACGATTTTTATAAGAATAATAACAAAAAAATAATGAAAATGTCAAATCTAGACCTCATATTTATATTTAAGTATAATACTTTTTCCTCACTCTACTTCTCAATTTGTTACCGTACCTCTGTTCTTTATTTTTATTATAAATGAATGACACTTAAGGTGTTAAAACTTCTTGTATATAAAATGAAAATATTTTTTACTAGAAACCATATCAATGAAATCATGACAATGTAATAATTGTTTAAAAGTCATCCAATGAATCTGTTATTAAAATAGTTAAAACAATTGTTATATCACTGCAATCAACTAGGTAAAATTATTTAATTGTATTTAGTACCCTTATTGTATCTCGCTACACATAGAACTTTGTACGCTGAAATTATTTTGGGCGTAACACCAACACAAACAAACATAAAGGCAGACATAATCGTTGGTTTTGTATCCTTAAATAATATTGATATATCATTAAGCTTCACATATAAAATCAGTAACAATTGTTACCGTGAGAATTCGACTTTGGTATAGAATTAATTTTATTTTTTTGCACTATGTTTTCCTTAATTTAGAATGTGAGCAATGACACAAATATAAAGAAATAAAACATAATAAGGATTCAGGTTGAGTAGTTAGTATCCGATTTTTTCATTTATTTATGCCCTAAGGTTAAAATTCCATCATTTAATACTTTAAAACATAAAAGCTTTTGTTTCAGGGTAAAAGACGTTTTAATATAAAACATAACATCATCATTAGAGAAGGCAAAGTGCCTCGATCAAAATACATCGTTTAAAGGTTTCTTGTGAAATGAAGCATTGCAGATGTTTTGTTACAATAAATTGACAAATATTAATTTTTTGTGAACTCTGAAGTCGAGTAAAATAATATTTTTTGTTGCACATGTCCTGTATTATGTGACAGAAGCTACAAAAGAAAATCTTATACTTAAATGTTGAATAAAGTTATATGAGTTTGACTGTCCCTCTGGTATCTTTCGTCCCTCTTTTATGCAAAGTATTCTGAAGTATTATATTCTGTATAATTACATCAAATCTTATATACATGTTGTTTTAGACCAATTGCCTATTCACCCAATATCGTTTAAATCACCCAAAAATAATATTTTAAACATTTCTGAAATTTAACAACAACAATATCCATAAAATAATATTAAAATTGCATTCACCAACATCTAAGACAAGTTTAAACTAAATAAATTTAAACACAAAAGGACATTAAAGTAATTTACTCACAACACTGTCTTCATCTGTGTCTTCACAGTTCGGCACTGCACATGGGATATTAATTTCAAAGAATCAATAGTGTCCAGTGAAACGGACATAAGACAAGGTATCTTTACCTATCCATCACTCAATCACGAATATATTGTCTGTGTTTAAGGAAAAGGTTATTTGTATGGTGAATTCATATTAACGATCAATATCACAAACTTTTATTTCAAATCGGATTTTGCGTTGATAGGCTGGACCTATAGCGTAATCGGATCCTGATACTGGAGTCATTGTTTCCAACTCAGAGAGCCAACCGCATGCGTTGTAAATGATTCGAAAAAGGAACAGATGTTGTGAATAATTAGTAGTAACAAACTTATATGATTTTTTACAAGTGCAAGAAGGACACATAGTTATGTTAATTAATGAGAGGCAATGAACAATGATTGTCGATAATTTGAATCTTTTGAAGTTCAAAGGTTACACGTGAATGCTTCATTCCTCTACTCGTTGAACGTTAATTTGTCTAACCGGTGGTTCGTCATAAGTTCTGACTATTTACGACGCTAAAATGGAAGCAAATCACTTCACTAAGGTAAGGAAAGCTTATAAAATCTTGTTTTTTTTCAAAATAGGGATACAAAAAAGGTCTCATGACTATTCATTAGAATTTCTGTTCAAAGTTCTTTTAAAAATTATTTTCTTAAAGTGTTAATATTGGTTTTATATGTATCTTTTCATGTTAAGATTTGTGTTTGACTTAGAAACTAATCAGAACGGCCGGTTGGATGGAAATGGAAATGTAAAGATAAGTAGATAAGAAGTATTAACAATGATGTGCCATATAGCCTAGGCTTAAGATTTTGTAATTACTATTATGGTGTGCCTGTAAGTAAACCTACAGGAAAGTCCTTCATTAAATAAATATAAGTGTAATAAAAGAAGTTCTCGGGAGAAAATCAATTTTATCCATAAAATCATCTTATCTTACTTGAATGTTGCATGTTAATGTCTTCAACGTCATGACGTCATTATTTGTAATTTTATAAAGTAGAAGGGGGCAGGTGCGAGTGTGCTCTGTTAAAGAGTTAATGCAATATAAAGTGTTATCCCTTATCCGAAATACTGCTATCCCACATTAGATCGTCATTAACAATAGTTAATGGAAAATAATGAACTCTGAAATAACACTTCATAGCTTGTGGTTTTATGAAGTGAGGAAAAGTTGTCCCATTTGTTATATTTCCATTCTACTGAGTAAATCTTGGACTGCTGGTGATAAAACCGGTTAAAAAATTGTTCCTCGCACCCATTCAAAAAGCGATAATTGGTAAAGTTTTTTACTATATTTTACATTGGATTTAACAAACGGTAACAAAACAAAAAGGTCTCAAATTTTAAATCACGAATGTGCAAGAATACTCCAAAACATAGTTGCTACAATCCTTTTAGTTTTGATTTAATAATTTTATATATTAATTAATCTACCATTGTTCATATCGATGACGTCATCTTATTTGCATATATTATGGTAAAATGAGATAAGCCTTCTTATTTTGTCTCCGACCAATGAAAATATTCGAAAAATGCTTTCAATTATAAATACACGTAATACACCTTAATAACTTGGAATTCCTTGTACCGGTATATTGTGTGGTTAGAACTTCCAATTTAAAGCTACGCTTAATAGATAAGCGATGGAAAGCCAAAAAAAAAAAAACAACAAAAAACACAAAAATTTGTTGTTATTGGAGAATAATGTGAAAATAGTTTTCAGTTGGTCACATAATTCATCAACTTCCCTCTAATGGCAATTGATGCTATTCATTTTCTTGGATAAGCATAAGAAAATTATTTAACGAAACTGTCGTTCTGAAAAGAAAGAGAAGCGGAAGATACCAAAGGGATATTCGAACTCATATGTAGAAAACAAACTGACAACGCTATTGAAAAAATGAAAAACTACCAAAAGACAAACCACAGTACACAAAACAAAACATAGAAAAATAGAATGAGCAACACGAACCCCACCAAAATCCGGGGTGATATCAGTTTCTCCGGAAGAAAGGGTTTCATTTACCGATAAAACTAACATAATTTTGAAGTGTTATTCTTATTTGAAAGGATTCAGAAGTTTCACTATTCCTACAATTTCGAGGCCAAAAAATTACTCTTACCATATCTTCCTTTTCAGGACTGAATCAAGGATGTTACTATATGTCCACGTTGTTATAATCAAATACTTTTTATATGTTTAATAAAACTTGGTTTGCTGTACCTCAAAATTCATACACTACAGGCCCTCTCATTAATCTGGTTATGAAGCTTCGCCTTACCAACGTAGCTAATACATCATCTGATGGTTTGAATACATGACTATAATATTTTTGTTTTGATCTTACAAATATACTTAAAACAGATGTCTGCAAAGCTTTATATGTACAATATTCATATATTTACTGTTGATCATAAATATGGTAAACGATTGTTGTTGTATCATGATTTTTTATTCATCATTTTAATTTATTGTAAGTTTCTTTGTTGTATTGTTTGTACTTTGTTAGTGAGTATTTTCTTTAATTGATTCGGATGTTCTATTGTTGGGTTTTTAAATGTTTTTGTTTGTTCTTTGTTTGTTTTGATTTTTTCAATAAAAATCAGCTAAATTATATATTCAATGCTTTTTAATTTATATAGTATAATAAGTACAAATAGATGTATAGTCATATGTCGACTAACAACTTTGAACACAAGTACAAATTCCTATGGCCATAGTCCGAATTCAGAGCGATTATGTCATTATGGTTACATATACATCTCATGCAGGCATGTGGGTTGTAGTATAAAAATGCAGGCAGTACAAATTAAATTATGTGACCTTCGCGAATTAAATAATATTACGGAAACTAGAAAAAGCCATGAAATTATAGAATAGTGAGTGCCCAGTAAATAATTGTATGAAAAAGGAGCCCCAAACTACTTTTGTAAATTATAGAAATAAATAAAGAAAAAAATAAGAAAGTTTTCAATTCTGTAGCTGTATTTGAGTGGATATTTTGAATTAACATTTCGTGTTTCATAGGCAATTGTATTGAATAATATTGATTGATTCTAGTAATATGTGCACAATGACTCCTTACGTTTCATCCTAAAAAAGATAATCATTTGTTTGGAATAATTTTAATAAAACGTTAACAAATCATAAATTATTTTTTAATACTATTATGTACTGAATCTGATCTATATAAGTTTAGCTAATATTCCATTCAAATAGAAATTTGCTTGTTCTGATACATTTGTAGCACACAAAAAAAATGACCTACAAATACCTCAAAATTATCTTCAAAAGTTCATGGTTTTGTTTTTGGAATACTAGATTAAAGTAGAAGGACCGGGGTTGGAGGCGGGGTATTTTAACTTCAATTAAAGAAGGATCACATTCACTAAGGGGCAGACAATTTGTCAGACGGACCCCTTACAGAAATGTCCCAAGTCTTTTTTCAACATTGTGAGGAGGTTCAAAGTTTAAGGCTTACACTATTATTAGTCTTAAATTTTTTTACTCTATCTATTGAAACTCCCTTTTTTTTTTTTTTTTTTCAAAATTTAACATTCAATCTGCAATCACATTTAGATATTATAGATAATTTCATGATAAAATAAGACGTTTTCGGATATAACTTATCAAAAGAACATATAATAATTCAAACATGGGGCATCGGATTCAAGGTCATCATTGCAAGCATATACATGGCTGCGCTTTTAAATATATTTAAACATCCTTCAACCCAAACATACATATCACAGTAAGTGTCGTACTGTAAAAAAACAAGTGAGGTAAAGATGACCAGTCGCTTTTTATCCTTTTTCGAAAAACTAAGAATTTTCTACCTTATAGGATTATATTACCTAGCTGTATTTGGCCAAACCTTTCGGAATCTTAGGTCCTCATTGCTTTTCAACTTCGAATTTGATTTGGTCTTTTAAACGTTTTTGATTGGACCGTCTATGATGAGTCTTTTATAGACGAAACGCGTGTCTGGCGTAAACATTTTTTATCCCGGTATCTATGATGTGTTTATTTACAGATACCTTAAGATTTGAATACAATGTATCCCTTTTTCCAAGGTACTCTAAGCTACAATCATGTATGTTTAGTAAGTAGCATTTTGGAGACTTTTTGCGTCTGTGGAATAAAGCATTTGTATTCAAAAGTAACAAAATAAAAAAACGATAATATCTGGAATTATCGATTAAAATTCAAATCTTCATAGATTACTACAACAACATAAGTAAAAGGGTATTTTTGACAACAAAATAATTATACTCTGGTGGTAAATCATCAGTTTATTTATTATCTAGTTGCCCTCAAACTATGGTTTTATTTTCTAATAAGCATTGGTTGTTCTGTGTGTGCCCTTTATTTTTTGGTGCTTTCAAAAAGTTTAAGTATTTGGCGTCTCATGCTTTTATTCTTCAGTATTTCTGTTGAAGATAATTCCAGAATTTCGTATCACGTTTAAAGAAATCGGTGACATGTACGTTTATATTCATACAATAAAGACAATCGAATTAAATTGGAAAATGTGTGAAAGACCACTTAAAAAAAATCAACGCTTTATCACTGCCATTTTTGCATTGATTTATTGCAGCTCTCTCTACATTAAATTTGAAATTGTTTTGAGAAAATATTCTGTTTAAACTTTGATGAAGTTTCTTTATTATCATGAATATAATGGGTATATGATTCAAACAACAGATGCTTTTAGTATTTATTGCTAATATGCAAACTCACCATTACTATAAATCGATAATACCTTAAAACATTGTATTTTTGATAATAGACACACTTGTTCGACTGAATACTTTATTTGTCAATGTAAACATACATTATATCTTTGAGTACTTCATTTATAGAATTCCAAGATTTCATATTTCAAATCAATGTTTAGAGTTTTTAAAGCTTTTTAAAATATTTTTAGCATTTGTTTGTTATACGTTTCAGCAAATATACTGATTTATGATTTATTTATGATTATTCAAGAAAATGAATATTTTATCGCATTTTAATTTGTAGGAAATCAATTTAAAGATCTTGCGACTTTTAATGTTTATGTTTGATTAATGGTTGTTTTTCATTTGTTGGTTGAACCATTTTATTATTGCAAAGTATATAGTTATGTCTACCTTTTAAACAATGATAGTTTTCTTATACTGACTCCTAATTCATAATCAGCTTGTTTTTCTAGTAGGTATTAACACATGAAGCTGGTTTAGTGTTGCCTACGGGAACTCGAAAATAAATTTAAAAAAAAATTGATGACAAATAAACAGATAGATGAATTAATAAATATATAAGTAAATATATAAATACAACAATTAAACTCAAAGATGCTTGAAAATACATTATCACTTTCCAATAGTACAAAACGAAATTAAGGGCAATCAGTAAGAGGCAACTGAAGTTTACCGATGTTCAAAACTCGCAAATCCACTTAAAATATACTAACATACTGGTGTGTACTAACCTAGACTAAGAGGAAAAAACTGAGGGAATCACATTGGTGCGTCTCCTATTATGTATGCATCCACCGCTATGCAAATGCACATCCAGTAAAAATGTAACAACATATGATAGAATATGGAAAATTAACAAATGCAAAACTGATCTCCTCTTTTGTCGTAAAATTTAGCTCTCAACTTACTCTCACGGTACGGAAAAAGACCTGATTTATTTGTGACATACTTTTTTCATTGATGTGAAATGGGTTTGAAATACTGTATTTATTTATGATATTTTTAACTTTGGGGATAAACAAATCATCCTTATATAAGCGCTGCTCCCCCATATGGATATCATTCAAACTTTACACAAGAATAGTATACCGCATGAGATTTAGTATAAAGTAAAAAGTGTAATTCTTTCCCAGCAAGTTTTACCATTTCTTTCCTACGTAATGGTTTTGAGCATCATTGCGCAATTCTCCCCTTAGGTTCTAAATATTAAAGAGAAAACTAATATATGGATTGATACTATGTATAGATACATATGAAAAATGTCCATGCTGATATAATAAATGGATTTTGCAATTCTTTGACTTCTGTGGGGATATATACCTTCATTGTGAGTGCAAATCGTCTATTTTTATTGACAATATAAATATAGATGCTCAAATAGCAAGATAGTGCAGTATATGGACTTTTTGTATTATTTTACTGAACAGTGAACATAAAACTCGTAATCACAATTACGTCTTATCATGGACTGATGAATTTCGACGAATTTTTACAAAAGAAAATATAATACAACATCAAAATATGCAAGTCATATCATTATTGGGAAGCATTTCTTGTTTAAGTGGATTCGACAATTCATTATCTCACTGACCGGATATGAATTGTAAGCTCTTTCCAAAACCCAAACGCCTCAGTGGTTCTTGGTAAAGCAATAATTCTAATAAAAAGTACACAGTAACTCACACTATCTTTGTTGGAATGTTTGATCTTCTTTCCAGTCTCAAACCATCTGTCATTCACATATTGTAACACAAATTGTCATGCCTGATTTAGATGATCTTAATCGTATTTGACACTTTTTTTGGAATCTTTGTTTTTAATTCTCTTCAACATCGTATTTGTTCTGGACTTTCAACTGTTTCAATTCAGCGCCCCTGACGAGTCTTATGTAGATGAAACGATTGTCTGGAGAACCAAATTATATAAGTCTGGTAACTTTGATGAGTTTTTAAACTCTTGGCTTGTTTCGCTTGATTAAATTCATGTGCATCTAACCTGTTGCCATTGTACTGTATTTTGATCACTTTCTTTCTATGTCATGTTTGCATAAACCCTCTCAACTATCTTACAAACCTGAGAATATGACCAGCCCAGTGGTTTAGTTGGTCTTCGAATTATTTTTATTCGAGTGCCACTGATAATTCTTATGTTGACGAAACACACGTCGGTGTATTTAATCATAAACCTGATATCTCTGATGAGGTTTTTCAACCACAACGTCGATGCCACTGCTTTTTAACGTTTCGCCTCCGATGATATTACCAGACTAGTAGTCAGCGTTTTTAAACGACATTAAATACATTGATGCATTGATTTTTTTCTGGAAATGTTGAAATACTAAGTAGACACTACACAGTTTTTCTAACCCCAGCCATAGAAAGCCTTAGTCGTACTTTTCGGAATTGTTGGTTTTCAATGCTCTTCAACTTTTTTGCAAAGCATCTTGACATCTTGAACTTTTCTTTTTGCAATATGATTTTAAAAAGTTGTCATCCATTGTTAGCAGATGCCTTTGACTTGGTGGGTCGTTGAATGTCGATTTTTTTATAGGTAACTGAGTTTTGATGTTTAAATGGACCATACGTTATGCTATATGCATGTGTTTGTTTTCTTGTGGTCCCATATTTAAGCTATACATCTTTTTCATCGCAATTGTTCAAGTCTGCCCATATTCTTCTTCCAGTGATCTTATTTCATTCTGTCCAATTTATCTCTCCTTTTTTATCTACTGCATATGTCACCTTCTACAATGTACAACAAACACAGTTGTAATAAGTAGCTTTTTGAAATTTATATTTCATGCGTGTGCATTAACTTCCGTAATACACTTTTTGTGTCACAGATAACCAAGAATATTTTCAACATATTAGCCATAATCTCGTCATTATTTCTTTGTTTATTCCAGGACTAAAGCTAAAAACGATGGAATCACTAGTGGAGTAGGAATTGTTTGTCCTTCCAGATCACATGTTTTCATCCATTGATGTTGCCCAGTCTTTAGTTTTTGTGTATTATGTCGTGTACTGTTGTTCGTCTGTTTGTCTTTTTTTGGCCATGATGTTGTTTGTCCATCTTCGTTTTGAAAAAAACTTATGCTTTGTAAAGCCCCGTTGGCATGGTATTCCTTTTTTTGTGTTTTGTAATATATACGACTACGTCTGTACAGTTGTTGGTCTATTGTCAGTCTGTGAATGTATTCTCCTCCTTGTCGCCAGAGCGTAGATATTAGCACAAACTACATTGATACAATCTGACCTCCATTTGACAATGTTGAACTAGTTTTGTCTGTACTGTTTATGCCTATTTGGATTTGAGGCTGATATTTAACTACGCATGATCATACCTGTCGTGCGTACCTAACCGTACCATATGTTTTAGTTCTGTCTTATCATTGTATGTTGTAACTTCGTTCGCAAGCACTCTAGCTTACTCGGGATTATGAATGATCCTGAGCTTTGTTCTTTTCCATTTTATGTTTGGTCGTTTCTTTACTGTGATTGCCACCACTATACGATATTTCTCCAGTTTGTGAGAAGATATAATCAGGTAAATTAGATAATTATAAATAAAATTTCAACTATAGCCTTAGTATATAATTTTCAAATTCAAGAAATTTTGAATTATTTTAGCAAGGCTATCTTTAGATCTGAATTTGCGGCGGAAAAAGCCTGATCTTCTATAATGTGACAATAAACAATGCATTTTTTTTTAATGTAGCACAGATCTTACGCATGGCTATATTCTGATTGTTTCCCGTATAGAGTATCGAACCCGTAGACAGTTTTATACATATCTTGTCAAAAGTTCATTTAAACTGAATCTACTTTTTTGCTCTGATCTATAAAAATGTCTATATCGAATATTGATGATCAATATCTTAACAGCAATATAATGTATTGTTCCAGTATCATGATGCTTAAATGTGGGGCCTGCATGAAAGCATATGTCGTATATTATTTTTCAAAGTTTCAATTTTAGAGGGGACAATGAAAATACAACACGACTGTTAATTATACAGGTTAAACGGATCAGTCAGCTGTCTATTCTGTCGCTTATGATGAACTCTTTCCAAATATTGCCATCGGTATAAGATTGAGGTAAATGAAGTTAATGAGGTACCAATAGATTAACTTATCTATTAATCCATATATATACATGTATACTATTGCTTTAAACCTGATCCCATGAATTTGTACGGTTTTTTATAATAGCGAAAGGATTCACTAAATAGAAACCGATCTGACAGTTAGTTAATATTACAGTGATTACTATAACGTTTTTCTGAAATACAAGAATAATGCAGTTATTGGAATGAGATCACGGATGGAATCAGCTTTCGTTTGATAATGTTTCTTTTGCGATATAACGACAAATGAAGAATGAACAAACGAAACCTGAGGTTCCAATGAACCCTCACGAGGTCTCAATTGATTTAATTGTATTATCTTCTAAAATTACCATCAAAATTAAATCTAGTTATTTCCTATCAAGTTATAAGTTTCATTCTTTCATGTATTTATAATTATCTGGTAAAAACCCGTGACATATGATTATATTGAATGAAAATTAATAAAAATATCGTATGGATAAGAAATAACGTAACACTTTTGTGTATTTGCCTTTTTTGTTTTTTTTATCCTAAGTAATCTATTGTTAGTTTGTTTTTTTTGGTTCTTGAGGTATTTTGCACTAAGGTACAGAAATGTGTCTTTTGCTGGTATTCACTATGTTAATTCATATATACTTGATCCGTTTTTACGTTTAAAGATGTCGTAAGAATTAGATATATGTATCTGAACGGAATATTTTTGTCAGATTTATTTGTCATCAACTTCTATCATCAAATTTTTCTGTCTTCCTCAGTAAAGTGATCTGTTTCTGCATTAAGCTTCGACAATTTCTCTTCAAGAGTATTTCCAATTAATTTTCTTTTTTCTTTCTTAGGGTGTAACTTTTCATTACCTGCAAATCAATGAGATTCATCAGTATGCATTGTATAATTCATTAATAGACATGCAAATTCTTAATTAAGAAACGGACACAATGAAGTAAAAAATACATCACGAGGTAATCAACATGCAAATAGAATTTTAAAGTTAACATAGAGTTCATATTGTCATAATACATATTTCTGAACAATCTTATATGACAAGGTATTAAGAAAAATACTGAACTCCAAGGTAAATTAAAAAGGGAGGTCCATAAAACCTGACAAAATCAAACGTTAGACTGTACCAACCAACGGAACGAATGGAAAACAACTGTCATATTCCTGACTTGGTACAGATTTTCCTTAAACATTGTATAAAAATAAAATGATAGGTGCTGTATAAACAAAAAAGACATTTGAAAGTGTAAAGCTTGTCTCCTGGAACAGAAGTCGCAGTATGCAAGACATAGGGATTACAATCCGGCGGTCAGGTGTAAACTATTGGTATAGAGCTTTATATTTCAGAAGCTAGAAGACCTGTCTTCTTCATACCTTGTATGCAGATACTCTATATTTGGTATGGATTCCTTGCAAGGTATACATGTCTGTCAGGTAGAGTTCACCTGACCTTGACCTCATTCTTAAATGTACCTGCGCACAGTTGTGATTTTCTGTTTTGATAATAATATTGTATACTATTGTACACATGATGTTTATTCAGCAAGAAGAACCTTACCTATATCCCTGATTAAATTCATGTTCTTTGCATTTTATTCCCCATCTCCGATTCGGACGCGAATGTATTTTAGTAGCCAAACACATGCCCTCTTTCAGAATGTATCTTTCTACCGAGCTAGAGAATTCCATATTCTATGACCCGACTCCAAGTTGCTGGTCTCTACAGTATATGCATGTGGTGTTTCTCAAAATACATTTGCAGACCATTTTTTATTTTCCCTCTTTTCCAAAAATCCATAGGTTAGGCCATTGTTATTTTCAAAACTGCCTTGAATGGTTGGTTCAGTAGTTCTTTTATCATCTTTGAGTAAGAAATTTTCTTTTTCTAAATTGCGATTTTTCCCTTTCACAAAATAAAGTTCCCTATCACAGAATAAAAAAAATCATCCTTGTTAACAAAGCTGTGGTCTAAATGAATTGCAGAGGTATAGTTCACAGAAGCTTTTTTCATTTGCTAAGTTTAATCAGTATCGAACCCAGAACTGAATCTTTACAGTGTAGAGGGAGGGGTGGTGAAATCTTGCAAACCCGGGAATGAACAACTTTATTTTTATTAAATGTTATGCAATTTTAAAACAATCTAAGAAAGGGGAGTTCCGAATATCGGCCCTTAACTTAACACAACTGCATGAATACACACGTTGTTGTATAAATTAAAATGTGCTGTTTAAGTTTACACGGGTCAGCAATCCAGTAAAATAGACATCTATAGGTAATTTGTGACCCTCTTTTGGAGTCGTACATTGCATTGCACATGTCATAGAATTATATGTATAATTGTTCGTGTATTAGTGCATTTTAGTTGGGTATATTGTCTACAATCTAGGTGTATATATATCATTATAAATACTAAAATCCAATCATGAGAATATTTTATAAAATTTGAGGAAAAAGTAAATAGTTTAAAAAAAAATGACTGCGACTATTTTACCAATATATTATTCCTAGATAACGGTTGCCCAAATTCAATGTATGTTGAAAGGTTCATTCATTTACATTTTGGTGATGACATTAAATCAATTAATATCACCTATGTATCAAATATTACATGTGCACACCTCAAAATCTTCGTAATAAATGATGCTTGATCTATATACCCATAATGTAAAATACAAAATTATGAAGTGGGTGTGTATTCACCTCATCTGCATACATGCTAAGTTCTGTTATCTTATGTAAGATTATTTTCTCAACTTTTCATTATATGTGATTTAACCTCATTAGCAGTAATATGCATATTCGTAGAAGTAAGTATTTTGCGTAATCCTGGATAATAACAAATTATACACCATGAATACTGGAGAAAAGTTCACGAAAGCGCAAGTAATATTTTGTCAAGATCGCAAACTGGTTTCAACTGCCAAATAAGTTAATAACAAATTAATTCGAAACAGGTTATGTCTTCCCTTTTACTAAAGACATAAGTAGAACTACACTGATGGTTCGAAAAACTAAAATTTTGGAGATAGCATGTTATCTTCTTGTTCCATCATTGGCATACTCGTAAAATGCACTGTGAAACACGTAATTATGAAGTAAAACTTCAGGAATGCATAAAATTAGACAGAAATGTACATACATATATATCAGCACAAAAAAATTAAAAATAACAATGATAAAACTGTCTGAAATCGTTTTAAACTACATTGTATTAAAAGTGCACGTATAAACTGTAACAAAGGAAAGATATTACATAATCATGCTAAAATATCTTATTATTTTCAAGGTTTTAAAGTCTCTTTAAATAAAATGTGTGTACTAATATGCAAATAGTTAGAAATTGGAATCTGAAATAGGATGTTGATGACGCAAACTATCTTTTCTTTTTTTTGGTTGTTGTTGTGTTATATATAAAAGTTTAAAGCCTAGAGAGAAACTGTTTCGTGATCATTTCCTTTTGAGATTGTAATTTTTTTGTGGCAAAAATGTGTTGAATTTTTCACTTATGAAAAGAGATCTGTGCCATTTTTTCTGGCTGATAAATTATTCAAAACGGAAATGCTATTATCACTGCAACTGTTTTAATACCACTGGGATATGACTGACAATAAATGTTGGAGAGGGAATATTCAGTTCTATTATTCACTTTTAAAATCATCAGATTTACAGCTTTGAGTCCCATGTTAGTCGTTATCAAAAGAAAGGCACCAAATTAGGCGTGATCATAATAAATATTCTTGCATTTTATCGTTATTACCTCACACTTTGGTTTAGAATAGACTGTATATTCCCAATAAACTTGATGAAAACAATCACAATTGTAAATAAAAAGTTATAAGTTAGTTGGACTTAATTCTTATGAATTGCGATCGATGAAGATATTTTATTGAAGAAATAATAAAGAATAGCTTCAATCTTTAGATGAAATGTCGTATAACACTGCAATCCTGCGTGTTTGCACGAACGTTGTGGATCAAAATTAGTCCTGTTTCCGGAATCCATACAATTCTTCCAACAATCTTAATTAAATCGAAAAATACTTGAGGGAGTTCGCGTATTTATGGTTTAAACTTACCAAGTTTTTGCCTTCTTTGGCTCTCTGATATAAAGCAAAGGTGATGTATTACAATGATCACGATATCACTTTACTGGTTTGGCTAATTTCCTGATTAGTTATGTAATAATAGAACTTAAAAAAGAAAAGTAAAAAAGTGTCAGAAGATCAATATAAAAAGAAAAATGATATGTTTAATGTGATTATATTTGTGGCAGCAACATTTTTTAATTACAGGTATTAAATCCGACTGATGTTCCTATGTGATACACTACACCTTCATCAATAACAGGAATTTAAGACGATATATTTTCTCATTCCGTGAGAGGATTATTAAAGTTATCTTATATGCCAGAGAAGATTTTTCCATGCTGATATTTTTTGTCCTTTGTTCTTTGTATGTTCTGGCGTGACCTGAGACATTTGAAGTAAAGATTGGAATTGGGCTCAAATAAGGAAGCTATAAATCTTTTCCTCTACATGAAGAAGTAATTGCTACTAATTAAAATTCAGGAAATGTTCAAATTAAGTAATTACTTTTTTCTCCGACTTGTAAAGAGATATATAAATGAGTGTTTGTTTTAGAGTTAATCCATTTAATGTTTTCAAACTTGTGAGGCAGTCTTACAAAATGCCATACCCATGAGTTCATACCAACAAGGCAAAACAGATGCATGCTCGCACTTATACATTTTGTATTCATATTGTTTAAATGGATAGAGAATAAATCTATTTCTGAATCAAGTGTGTAAAGTATCTATAGTTTAGACCAAAGTTTTTATAATGTTGGACTGACTCTCGAGGACTGACTAGCGTTGGTCCACATTGCCTTTTAAAATCAAGCTCGCATTTGCTGTTTCGTTCTAGGACAACATGTGCTCTGCAGAATCATACCTGACATTGTTACCTACTGTTACAGTTTTCGGGTAGCAGATTTTGCAAAAATAAATCAAAACGGTTAGGGGGAGGGTTGTCATAAGCGTTCATAAACATTTTTACCCGCCACATTATTTTGTGGTAACCTGTAATTCATTGCATGGTTCAGTGTTGTTGGTTGCTGTCTGCCTTATTTTATTTTGGTTTTTTTAAGCATAAATCAAGCCGTTGGTTTTTCTCGTTTGAATTGTTTGACATTTTGTCATGTTGAGGCCCTTTATAACGTTCTATATATATTAATGGGTTTTCCTCATTGTAGAAGGCCAACGATGACCTATAGTTGCTTGATCCTCGTCCTTTGGTCTCTGCATGGTGGATAGCTGTCTCCTCGGCAGTCATACTTCATACCTCATTTCCTTATTTTTATGTTTTACAGTTGTTCAATAACGGAATATAATTATTATGGTATATATCTATTGAGACAGATTATACTAAGAACAACCGCCATGATTGAACGAATAAGCAAGTCAAATGCCGGTATCGTTAAAAAAGTGGGACATCAACTATGAGTTGAATTCATTATTACTGAGTCCGTCTTATCCGAAGCGTTAGTTTTCCCACATCTGTCTATTTTTCAATGACATGTATTGTTATATATATGTATTCCGAATTAATGTTTCCATTTAAAAGTATTTTGTTTGGTTCTTCCATACCCTTTATTTTGGACATAAACAGATTTTACTTCAACACAGCTATTTGTAGTGTCATAGCCCTCATGTATAAAATATATTAAACATACTAAAACTTAGCTACATTTCTGTTTAAAGAATTTAATAATACTAAACCCCTAACGGGAGGGATTATGGTTGATGTTCATCTGATGACGACATAATCTTTCGATCAGTTTAATTGAGGTCTGTAAAAAGTCAAAAAGGGAATAAACAAGATATTACATGTAATTGTGGACTGTCACTTTATCAGTTTAATAAATAAAACGACATTGTTGTATTCAAATTTTGAATTTGAATTCAATTGAGGTTCCATTGCAAATTATAGGGCGGAATAAAAACTCTGGTGGAAGTGTAGCGACAGCAAGGTCAAGTTATAACAGAGCATGTTGGATCTGTTGGATCTTAATCACTCATCATTAAGATTATGGCAGCATGAACAATATGCGGAAATAGAAATGGCCTAGAATTCGACATTATTTACCACTGGCTATGATGTTTTCAAACGTACATTATCTTTTATTAAGGATGCTTCCAGGAAAAATTTGCAAATAAAATGATGGAAATGACGACCTGCCTTTTACATTTTCAACTGGATATTAGTAAGGACAAAGTCATTCTCTGTGTTTACCTGCTGTTGTTGATAATATTATTTTTTAGTTATTTTCCGAATTCTACGTCTTTCGTAACATTACAAGAATTCGTAACAGCATCCAACGTACCTTGATAAACTTTAATTCAGCGTCAAATCTAAAAAAAAACCGTACAGTACATTTGTTTCAATACAAAAGAGAATGAAGAAAATATCTGTGTTTATATAGGTAATAAATACTTCAGCCAACTTGGGGAAGTCCGCCCGGCCTTTCTTTTGCCGCTAACGACTCGCGGACAAGCCGAGGCCTTGATATTTTCCATTTAAAGCAGGAGATGACAATAATTATAATTACTAGCCTAATTCACTAATGCCTTAAGGTTAGTGTAATTAATTTCAATCAAAGCAAAACATTGTCCAACAGAAAGATTTATAAAAGATGCATGGCCTTCTTCAGCGTATTATTGATTCAACTCTGCAGTGTTTTCCTCACTTAGTTATAAGTTTAACCTGTGACCCCAAATGTATTCAATACTCTATTCAGACTGCTCTCCGTTAGTCCTTGCTCAATGACATCTTTCTTTACCAAATCTTACAAAAAACCGTAAGTCATACCACCATAATATACTGCGTCTTTGAACAATACATCGATCTTAGTTGATTTTTGACACGAACATAAGTCGATGATGGGACTACATGTTTTCCCCTTGTAGCTTTAAGACGTCAAGTCGTTAACAATACTGGCTCGCTGCATGAATTATGTATTTCAATAGAGATTTCTACCCTAAAAGATCGATCTTACTTCACGAACCGACTTTTTTAAATCCCTGGTGTATTGTCAAAGCTTCTTTAATGAAATAAGTGATTGACAAAGAATCTCTGGAGCAGGAATAAAATTCACACTTCACATTGAGTTCTTTATTTGAGCAACAATTACATACGATTTAGTTCTTTTCTGTTTATGAGGAAATTAAAAACAAATCTTATATTTCTATACGTGATATAAATAAAAGAAATTCAATTTCTATATAATAAGATGAATTGGTACCGGTTGCCAATAAAACATGCAACAAGTTATATACAATGTATATTATTTATATATATTAAGCTTACAGGAGACATCTTCATATTTTTTTCTAAAACTCTTCTAAATAAACAAAAAGGTCATTCTGACGATAAATGTATTAAAAAACTCCACAAATCTCTTAAAACTACTAATTTTGTTCTTGTGATGCAGCTTATGGTCAAGATTGCGCATATGTATCCCTTTATACCGGATGAGACATGACGCTTGGGCTGGTATCCTCATTCATTCAAAAATATTTATCTATTTTTAAAAAAAAAAGTATTCATATATCGGTAAATTGTATTTACAAGTGTTAAACCACGTGTACTTGCATTGGAGTTTCAAGTAGTCCCAGTTATGTGAGCCTTTCCTCGTTCATTGTCCATATCAATAAAAGAATAGTGTGACTCGGACAAATAATTTTAAAATAATTAACTTTCACTACTGAAACAACCATAATTTTACTTTCTTTTCGGTATGTAATTCTTCCTTGATGCACGATATTTATCCTCGCCTTTGTTTAGTCATTATATGCTAGATAATTGTAAGAATGTCCTTATTTGTCGGTAATTTGTCTTTTTCAGAAATTATGGC
This sequence comes from Mytilus californianus, assembly GCF_021869535.1. NCBI lineage: Eukaryota > Metazoa > Mollusca > Bivalvia > Mytilida > Mytilidae > Mytilus > Mytilus californianus. The sequence continues at coordinate 7,393,646 of NW_026262581.1, forward strand.
GTGTTTTAACGGTTGGGATGTCACTTTTAAGTAATTCATTTACCAGAGAAAGTTGTAAATTAATAAAACTGTTTAAATTTTTACTCCATGTTTCATAAATTTCTTAGAAAACAAATAAACTTGCCGTTACCACAATTAAGGAAATCAATTTAACCAAGGCGGTATTGTTGACTGAATACGGAGAAGAATAGATTACAATTGTTGATGGGACATGATGTAATGAAAGAGTACAAAAGCCTAGGACAGATGAGCTACTATGTCAATGTTGATCTTCACACCATACTTGGCTCTCTCATAACTCATGTCATTCAGTGAGGATTGATTTTCGTATTTTAATGGTTATCCTATTCAATGTTTAAGTGTTTTTAGTTTACAGTGTTAATGGTTTAGATTTTTAACTATGATCGTAAATTGGCCTTGCAGATCAAACTGAAAACAGAAAATTTGACAAATTGTTATTCGAGTTTTATTGACTTTAGAAATGAATAATGACATTTCTGTGAAAACATTCCAATAGGCTTTGTTCTCAAACTCGTTTGGGACTAATTTAGCAACAACCTCAATGCACACATATTTTTAATCATTTTTTGTATAAGCTTTGAAATTAAGTGGTCTATAAATATAGTTCACGATGTGTTTGTTTAACTCCGATAACCGAAACAAACTTGAGTTCTCGAATTTAATTTAATGAATATGGTGTTGATGTAGACGAAAAAACGATACAAAATAAGAATTTTAGGATGTGGTATGATTGCCAACGAGTTAACACTCCACCTGAGACCAAATCACGTCGAAGTTTGCATCCATGGGTCACCGTACGACCTTCAACAATGAGCAAACCAATGCCACACAGCAAGCTATAAAAGGTCCCGAAAAACAAAGGTAAAACAAATGAGAAAACCAACGGCCTAATCTATACACAAAACAATAAACGAAAAACTAATATGAGATACAGCAGTAAACGACAGGCTCCTGACTTGGCACAGGCACCTACAGAATGTGGCGGGGTTAAATATGTTGCGTAAATAATTATTGAGAACTATATTTAGATGATCACAAACAAACTGATATACTATCTCAGGATTTGGGAAATACATCTAGATATTTCAATTAAAGATTAGAATCCTATATCTTTTTATGCCTTTTAATGTAAAAACGACAATTTGTTTTACAATAAATGTCAACTTGTTTGATATTTTTCTATAATTACGCAATGTAGTTCTGTCGTTCATACATGTAATGTATTGCAAAAACGCCTTTACCTAAGCCATGTTTTCTTGGAAATGATCCGTCCAATCTACACTATCATCAGCTGTTTAAAATATATTTTACCTGCAGAATTGAAATTGCTCGGGTGAAATACTTTGATGCATAGAGGATTATAGGGCTGACGAACAAAGATTTGCCAGAGTTCAGCCTGAGTAGTTCCCTTTTTCAACAACCAGTTTTTAAATAGCTTTGATGCAATTGACTTGAACAAACAAATTGCATTCTTTTGTTTCTGTTGGTTACATGAGCAGTTTGGATATAACGCTTCAAATTCAATATGAATGTAAATAAAATCTATTTGTTAGATATTCTATGCATAAAAGGTAATATAAGTACAAATGGCAACTGTATAGCCTTCAACAATAAGCAAAACCCATACCGCGCAGCAAGCTATGAAAGGGCGAGTGAGCGAGGAAATACAGTAGGTTCGGGTCTTCAGTCCCTTACGATATAGCGAATATCGTTAAAGCAAAGACATTTTATCATTTTTGATATTTACTTCCAACAGTCACTTTTGCCCTTTTAAGTGTCCTTCCTCGCCCCTTCAGAATCCCGAATCAGCCTGTTACATATACACGATATATACATGTCCCAACGAATTAGAAAATATCCATAAATATAATACTTTTCTGAACTTTTGCGTATAGGGGGAAATTGCTCTTATTTGATTGTCATATATATTGTTACATCGGCACCTAGAAAAGAATCTGATTCAGTCCGTTGCTGGGAGCCGTCTTAGACTTGCATTGAGGTTCGAGCGTTGTGCTCCGTGTTGAAGGCACCACTTCCCTTAAGATGAAGAACAGCATTAGAAGCACTGCTTAATTTGCTTTGGGTTTTATACACCATATTCCTTCTTTTCTATTATACATACAGTTTGTGTTAAGTCCCGACTAACAACATGACAGAATCACTGTGCTATGACCTTTATCATAGTCAGTAATTGGCAATGATACACGGCCTATTTCGAACGAAAAGAAAATCGGAACCCATTACAATGTCAACAGCTTGTATAGTAAGATGATAATGGCATTAGCTTTAGTCTAACTCCCCGGGATATCAGTATATATGTGTGTACACTTGTCTATTATTGAATAAGTTGACAGTTGCCTTTTTGTTGAACGCCGTTTGTTGACATCTTGATGTCTTGTTCTGTTTTTATTGTTGTCGGATGGTTGTCGCATTGATATAATATACCCCATATATACTTTCATTTATTGGAAAGGCAAGTGGTTGGCAAAATATCTGTGTGTACGTCATTAAAAGTAGTATTCGTTGAACAGACTACAATTTCATTATGATGATAATTTCTTAAGAGTTATTTGGAAAATATTTGAAAAGGTAATTTGTATCTGAACTATATCAGGACTATTGCCACCTCAACCTGTTTGCTTGTATGTAATTTTTTATATTTCTTCTTATACGTACTTTTGTCCATTGGGTTAGAAAAAGATAAATGTCATTGAGAAGGAGGTAGCGATTCTGCAAAGGGTATGACAAGAGTAATGCGTAGGGTGAGGAGATAGTGTTTAAACACTGACCCCTTTCATATCAATAGCATTTATTTTCAAATTAAGAAAATATATTGATTGCCGTTTGCTTAATATCTAGAGGAAAAATAAAAATTAGTTCTGTGATTCAACTCAGTGCCTAGAAGTTTTGATTTAAATAATTTGTCTTTATTCTTTTTTAATAAAAGATTTTCTGTCCGTGCCAACTAAAATGATTTTATTACCACTATCACAGATGACATGTTAGTTGCCCTATGGATGTTTATGAATAGCTGTAGAAAAATCGTAAATAACTGTATAATTTACGCATAATCTATATCACATAAATTGAACATAATAACGTAAATTATTATGGATATCTCTCTTGTTTGGCAAATCGTGTGTAAAACTGAATTATTCTCCAAAAATTATAGTCTTCCTATTTTAAACATGGAGTCAATTTGTGAATGAATGGAATTAAAGTTCAATGAACACGAACAAAAAGCTTTACCATCGGGCTGAATTGAAAATTTTGTCGATATTTTTAAAAACCTAAATTTACATTTTAATCTTAATGTTACCAAGAGAAAGCTAGCCCGCCAAAATCTGAGTGGAGTATGTTTGTCACATGCGTTTGTTTACAACTAAGAGAAGAAATTTGATACATTCGTGCTGATCTTGATTTCATGCTCTGCATGTGTCTGGGAACTTTCTTATCATCAACTGTATGCGAACTTTCTTTATTTATCAAAGTCTTGATACGTAAAAATTATAACTGTGTATTTTTGTTCAAATAAATGGATTTTTAAAATGGATTATAACATTTTCTTTAAGTTTGAACAAGTACTTGTGGTGAAGGGTTCTTAAAGAGATCAAATACCATCATCAAAAACACATGGATCCTACAGAACTAACGGAAGTAAGTACTTTTCTACTAAAATCAACAATTTACATCACTCTCTCAGTAACTACAATGTTTCGAGATTGTATGGCAAATTTAGCAACGTGGCTCAAGAAAATCAGAAAGTAATTGAATTAAACGCATGTTAAATCCTTATCTGTTCCATCTTTACGTGTAGACGTGTAAATAACCACTTTCTCCCACTACACTGTTTACTTTTAAAATTAGGAAAGGGAACGACCTCGGATTGTGAAATTACATAAGTCCTCCTTTGTTGTGTATTCGCTTTTTTCTTCGTCCAAACTACGAGGGCGTATCTACTAATTATTGTGATTACTTTTAATGAAAATTTAATCACCTTTTCTCGCCTTTAAAACCGCAAAATTGACATCTTCATGTTTGCTTGGGGATATTTTCTCTGGGAATACATTGTTTTGTGTATTGTCATTTTCAACATCAGAAGAGATTAAACAAAAATAAAGAGAAAATGTTAATCTGAAAGGAGTACAAGTCAAAATCCCAAATTTTAAAACAACTTGAGATGGGTGATGTAACATCCTACAGCAACAGGTTCATACAGTTTGAGCGTCATCATTTTAACATCCGCCACATGTGAATATTTCAAATGTCATTCAATTATAAACTGAAGGCTTGGACAATTTGTCCGATTGACACAAAATTATGTATGATAGTGTTAAATGATCGGAAAGAATAACAAAAAGTATTTAATCTGTTTGGATAAAGTGATTATATAACTTATTATAACCTGGTCAGTCAGAAGTGGTCAGTACTATCTAAACCATGTAAATCCCCCAGGCAATATAAGTATTTGGAGGGGAAATTCATTGAGATTGTTTACCATCAAATGGGAGCATTTATTTTGAAATTAATGTGTTCTTTGTGAAATAATTGTAAAAATGAAACGGAAATATGATGTTCGAAAACATGGGATTGCTCTACATAGTGTGGTGAGTTTTCTTTTCCTTCATTCTTTACATATGTAAATTGCACATTTTGAACATGTCAATAGTAGTCTTTTCTTTTAATATTTAAGGCGTAGAAGTATGTGGTTTTCCCTGCGTAAGGAAGTTTTCATTAATCTTTGACTTTTTCAGGAAATTTATTAAAAACTTATAATTTATTCTCAAGTCATTTGAAGAAACTGTATTTCACCTGTTTGATGGTCTATGATGTTTACATAAACATAATGAAATGTACATATAGTTCAGAGCGCTACAGGCGGTAAACTTATACAAACAGTTCCAGGCAAAGTGATAATATCTGGTTTGTATAGAGGACTGTTTCATTATGAAAATTGAATAATGAATTTGTAATGTGAGAAATTTTATATCTATGACGTCATATTTTGTCAGCTCGGAACGCAAACATTCTTATATGCAAGGAAGGAATGACATTCAAACGTTGGATTTTTATTGTTGCATCTGTCCAAATGCAAATGGCGAAAATGCAACGACGCTCTGCCAAAACAGGTTGATTTTATAAAAACATGCGATAATACGACAACTAGGAAGTGATGAATAACACCTAAATCCTCTCCACTGGATATTGTATTATTATACGAGCAGTTAACTCGGAAGCATGTTAAATTTCTGGTAATTTGAGATTAATGAAAACGAACCTTTAGCTATTCTGTTGTATAAAGACAGAACTATTTCATCATATTCATTTATTTAAATTTCTGCTTTGTTCTTCATTTCATTAAACGTATTCCGTATTAAACTGGAAATAAATACATGATAAAATCAATAATAATTTACCCTGGACAAACGTGTCATTATAGTCCTATCTGATAATAGACCTATAAATGAACAAACTTATTAAATACAGAGTGATTATAAAATCTGTGATCATATTATACAGATGATAATTCTCAAAATTGGTTAAGAATGCAATAATTCTAAAAGTGATTTGTTGTATAGTTACGCCTTTCAGAGATAACGACTTTGAACAAATTAAATTTTGACATTTTTCACATCAAATAATCAAAAATATTGTTCTTCGTCTATCAGTTTTATTTATTTTTATCATGAAGACATTGAATTTAATTTTCAGCTTGTTCGATTGCATTGCAACAGAACGTGAGAATTATATTTAATTTGACAAGAAACGTCGTTGTCTCAATCTATGTATTTACATTTAGCCAAAGCTTTCACGAGGCCAAAACCTTGGTTGACATTTGCAAATGAAATTTTGCCAAATAATCAATCAAATTTTCGTTTCCATACACTTGATAAGCAGCGATCCGCTATACAATTACACGTTGTGACTGCTTAAGCGAACAAGGTTCAGAGAAGATTGCTCAAACATAGCTTACTGAAGAAATGAACATAACGGACCTAAATGGAACTTCATTAACTAAAATGAAACTGGCGAAAGATCGTTGATGACCAACTCTTTGTATTTGGGTTAGTCATGTCAGCTGTTACGAGTAGCTTGTCAACTAAATAGATGCGTTATTAACAATTTATCGAATCGACTTCCACAATAAAAGACGAGTTAAGTGTTACTGAAAAGCTAAATTTAAATGTTCTCTCTATAATTTGATTACGACTAAATCATTTCCATCGAAAAAAACTGTGTAGATTTTTATAGCTTCCTGAAATTGTTACAATAGTAAAATACAATGAGTAGACGATTTCCATCTCGAAATAACTTCAAACCTTTATAGTACAAATATACATTATATATTGTTATGGCACTTGTTTCGTCTTTATTGTGATGTAATGAATTTCTCTGCGTTTGCGGAAACATTTATGCCACAATATGCATTGTAAAAATAAGTAATTATGTAATAAACGCATTCGGAAGATAATTGAACAGTTAATATGGTTAGTCAGCTGACATGACTAACCCAAATACAATGAAAGTCCCAACTATGTATTGGCTTCCGAAGCTACACAAAACACCTTACAAATATAGATTCATTTCGTCTTCAAGCCATTGTTCCACTACTAAATTGTCTATTCTTCTTACCAGTACACTTGGTACAATCAAAAACCTGATAATAAATTGTTCAAATAAGGCCTTCGAAAATAGTGGAATTAATTACTTTTGGAGTGTCAAGAACTCGTTGGAAGTACTTGATAAATTGCATGCATATATTGGTGATTTTGAATCTGTTCAAAGTTTTGATTTTTCTACCCTATATACCACATTGCCTCACATTCTCATTAAGAAAAAATTCACACATCTAATTAAATGGGCATTTAAAAAGTCAGAATGTGAATATATATGTTCAAACTCTTTTAGGTCATTTTTTAGTAGCAATAAACAAAAAAACTATGTCAATTGGACATGCTTTGATACTATATATGCCCTTGAATTTTTACTAGATAACATTTTTGTTCGCTTTGGAGATTCCGTATATCGTCAGGTTATCGGAATTCCAATGGGGACTAACTGTGCACCACTTATTGCGGACCTTTTTTTGTATTGCTATGAGTTACAATTTATGACAAAAATCAGTAAAGACCCATCGAAACAACATCTGATACACAAATTTAATAATACTTTTAGATATTTGGATGATATTTTGGCTCTCAATAATGACGACTTCAGTATGTATACTAAAGAAATTTATCCTGTTGAACTTACTTTAAATTAAGCTAATACTAACAATGACCACTGCCCTTTCCTCGATCTTGATATCCATATCATTAACGGAAAGCTTAATACTAAAATATATGATAAAAGAGATGATTTTTCATTTCCTATCGTTAATTATCCATTTTTAGATGGTGACGTTCCCTTGTCACCATCTTACGGTGTTTATATATCTCAACTTGTACGATTCGCTCGTGTATGTAACAATGTTTTAGATTTTAACGAGAGAAATTTATGTATTACTGAAAAATTATTACACCAGGGTTTTCGATATCACAAACTAGTCAAAACATTTACTAAATTTTATCATCGGTATAAGGACATCATTCGTAAATATAGCTCAACATGCAGACTTCTTATACGTTCAGGTATTTCACATCCAATTTTTTATGGAAATATTCTTTATAAAGCACAAAAATGTCAGTATTCACCTCTGAAACTAACAAAACCTTTAAATAGACTTATTAAGAAGGGATATAGTTACGATACTGTTGTCAGGTCATTAAAGATTGCATATTTTGGCGTTAATATTGATTCACTTATAAGGTCTTTGCATCGGCACTAAACACATTTATTTAAAAACCAGTTGTTGGCATGACACGGGTTATGTTCTTCTCATATATGTTATGATGGTATGATACTAAACCCCTAACGGGAAGGATTGTGCCTGATATTCATATGATGAAGACATAATCTTTCAATCAGTTTAATTGAAGTCTGGAGCTGGCATGTCAGTTAACTGCTAGTAGTCTGTTGTTATTTATGTATTAATGTCATTTTGTTTATTTTCTTTGGTTACATCTTCTGACATCAGACTCGGACTTCTCTTGAACTGAATTTTAATGTGCGTATTGTTATGCGTTTACTTTTCTACATTGGCTAGAGGTATAGGGGGAGGGTTGAGATCTCATAAACATGTTTAACCCCGCCGCATTTTTGCGCCTGTCCCAAGTCAGGAGCCTCTAGCCTTTGTTAGTCTTGTATTATTTTTAATTTTAGTTTCTTGTGTACAATTTGGAGTTTAGTATGGCGTTCATTATCACTGAACTAGTATATATATTTGTTTAGGGGCCAGCTGAAGGACGCCTCCGGGTGCGGGAATTTCTCGCTGCATTGAAGACCTGTTGGTGGCCTTCTGCTGTTGTCTGTTCTGTGGTCGGGTTGTTGTCTCTTTGACACATTCCCCATTTCCATTCTCAATTTTATTAAGTGGTTATAACTAAAACATGACTATAACTATAACTGATTGCTTATCTTCTTATTCATACTTTATCATGGATGATAATTCATGTTTGAAAGTATAGTTAATCCTGGATAAAATTTGTTCCAAAATATGGTTAATCGTACCAGGAGGTGCACGAGGTGGGCTCATAGGGAATTAGTATGAACATGAAAGTATTATATAATACTTCCATGGTATGACTTTGTTATTCGAAAGAGAAACATCGAAATTATGTGTTAAAATAATGTGAACAGTTGTTCAAGGAATATTATGCAAATTTTTATCAAAAAATTTTTTTGGGCATTTTTTCGTTTTGTTCTTAAGCATTTAAGAGATCATATGCAACTATACCAGTCATAATTACGTTCGATAACTCTGCATGTTACTGGTTTAATTAGGATTATGAAAAATTTACTGGTAACCCCTGTGATGAATGATTTAGAAAATTGAAAAATATAGATATTTCACCTCGGGGTTTCGAGGTTGTTTTTTTTTTTATTAATATAAAATAATACCATAAAGTAATTTCTATAAGAATCGGACCATACTAATCTACATAAGTCTTGTCAAAACTTACATGATTTACATCGTGATAAGGTGCCGTGTTTGTTTTCTTTGATCACGTTGATGACTTAATATCTCCTTAATCAGGCTATGTCCTTGGGTATTATTAGAGTGACAATAACGTGTCATATTTAATTGCAATATAAACAGTGAAATTAAATTGTGTTATTTGCATGGGCAAAATTAGTGTCGAACATCGTCTACGTTTGAAAATTGTTTGGTCGCCATTTTTTTTACGTAACTTCCAAATTTTTTCAAAACAAAAAGCATGTATCCACTTTATCAAAAAGACAAAATATTTGATTCTATGCTGCTTTAAGGTAAGACAAAAACTGAAAACGCATGCATCCAACAGTTTTTTGATTTTCATCGTAAAAATATTACAATATATATTTTCACAAGTCGACCTACGCTGTCAACATGGTCAATGTAAACAATGCATGGTTGATGCATATAAATCTGTGTTTTGAGTGCGAGAGACTGTTTCTAATAAATATATTAAATTAAAGGTGAAATAAGAAATTTCTAAAAACAATCAGACACACTTTAATAAATATTTCACAAATTACTTTTTAATTAATTGCTAAATGAATACATGTCGTGTCTTTGTTTACTACCGACATCGGCCGCCATTTTCAAAATATTGTTAACGAATGCCAAAATGTAAACTTTTCAATCAAATTTTGAAGCAAAAAGTTTGTTACCTGAACTGAATTGGGTTTCGATTTCATTTAAATGAATGTGTTGTCGATATTTTTAGGGGTTGGAAGGATATTATTAACAAATAATAAGTTGAGAAAATTGATCATATAAGAAGGTCCCATTGCAACTTTATTGAGTTTTAACGAAGAAGTCAACGGAGGCTGTGTGGTTATGTCACCTCCATTTTCAAACTTAATTTGAAGCAAGAAATCATATTTCTGAACTGAAACTTAAAACATTTTTAATTGTAAAAATGGAAATACTATAAAACGCGGGGTTGGAAGGTAAAATACACAATGTAACAAAAAAGTTATGATCGTTTAATCTATGTAGCCCGTTCATTTTCATTGATAATCAGTCGGCCATTAATGATATACAACTGAATTGTAAAAGTCACGTGATGACCGCGATAGTTGGATATGTGGAGATTCCGAATATTTTCATCGGAAGTTGTACAAAGCGACACATATAATTTGATATCCCTGGATACTCAGATGGCAAATATTGTGGTTTTATTGTATTGATGGATGGGATTGGTGATAACGTGATAAATTCTACACCAATCTGATTGATCGACTGTAGTCTATCAAACTTGTTTAACAAGATTTAGATTGAAAATTCTGTGTATCGAAAATTTCATATACATATGTTTTATTAATTTTAATTGCAATAGTAAAAATGTTTAACACTTTCAGCAGAAAATCAATGAAAATAGTTGAATGTAAAAACAATAATAAGATGGTAATTTAACGAAATGCGATTGTTGAGACATTTAATAAATAGTCTCTTAATTATCTATTTTTGAAATCACTTTTTTTTTATTAGCTAAAGTCATCATATTGACAAATTGAGACACAATTGACAAGGGTTAACAGATGGCTTTATGTATTTTAGTGTGTTTACTAATGTATAAACCTCTTCACTACTTCCGTTCTGAGCTATTACCCAGCAAACTGTAAGTGCTCGTTTAACGATTTCGTTCTAACCACTGTCTAGGTTGCTGTTTTTACTGCTTCAGTTAATATAAAAACATCCATCTATTTTGTAATATACTTGTTATGCAAACTGTTTTCATTCTAATTACAGAGCACTTGTTTATTTTTTTTATAACAGAAAAGTATAAAAAGTGTCACGCAAAAATTCAATAGCACAAAAGTTTAAAACATCCTTTCGATTAAATAGGACAAAATGAAACACCCGACCATGTAAGTAAAATGTAATACTTCCATGACACTACCAATCATTAAACTGAATACAGAAATAAGAAGACATAACAAAAACCAAAAATATAAGTAAAACGTATTTATAATTATTTTTTTGTGTTTTTAAAGCGCTTTAGTAGATAAACCACGAACATTCACAGTTGAAATATGAATTGATTGATTGATTACGTCCTGTGGCAAATGTTACATGCATATTCAGGATGAGCATAAACTTCTCTGTACTAGAACGACAATTTTAGTCGGTAACACACTAGCTCACAAGGTAACAGAAAGACACATAAATGTATCTTCCTACTTAGACACATTCATATGACTCCGAACCGACCAGTCTTTGCTCTAAAGTCTAAATGCCACATGCGTATCGGAGAAGCAACAAGTACACATTTTACAATCTGTGTTTTAAGCAAGCGTTGGAACTTACCTACGAACGCCTGCACTTAAATGCTATCAGGAGACCACCGATACAGTTTCAAACGTCGGAAAGTTAACATCGGATGTATGAATACATGTGGAGAATCTATTCAAAATAACATCGAAAGAATAGCCATAACCGTCGCAATTTATTTTTTCTTTGAGGACATAGAAAATAAGCTTTGCACAAGTTTTATATAATTCTGAAATAAATTGTCGAATAGAAAGTGTCGATTCACTTATAAGTTGGAATGATACCATCTGCCGCTTACAACCCATCGACAGTGATGTCGACACAGTAAGGATATAAAGAGCCAAGATGGTCTCAACTCAGCTTTGCCTAAGGGAGAACAATCTTCATTCTTTAAAAATAATAAAAAAAAATGTATCAACAGGTAATGTATTTATTAAATAAATCATTAGAAAAGCATTGACCTCTGGGCGGATTGATACACTAGAAGACAAATAGTCACGAACCTAACGTATAGAGTTCTGAAAATATATCCGGACTTTACTACCACACCTAGTTAAAACACATTATTTTAATCATTTTATGCAGATCCTTAAAACGAATTTGAAATCCGTTTCCTGAGATGATGTCAGGATTTGTTACACTGCTAAAATTCTGTCGCTCCATTTCACAATACAGGCCGATTTGAAATAAGATTAACTGGGTCTTAAATAAAGTTTCCGTAGAAAACGTCTTTCCATGAAAAGACATTTTTACAATTGTCATGCGAACATATTTCGTTTGCTTAAGAAAAATATCTTTATATTGATTGTGACAAGATTTTTCCATTAAATTTAATTCTGGTGACTACGACTACTGAACCTCGTACCAAATCCCTTCTAAGTATTTCCGGTAAATGTTCGGTATCATAGTAACACATCGACAGGCCTTGTGATTGACATTTAATCCTCTTAGTGAGTGAAAACATGAAGTTTTCTGTATACATAAAAACTTTTCCTTATTCGGGCAGTTTAATACAAATAATGTTTATGTATTATTTAATAAATCGTGTTTTCCAAATGACCTGAGTAACTTGATTTTAGATTATGAAGGGAACCTGCGACATTTCATCACACAGGTATGATTATGGTGATAGCGGAAATCATTTGTATTTCATTGTCATCTTAAATTGCAAAGGTGTGCACTGAAGGTGGGGCTTTCACATTATAAAATCATTTACAAATATTTCGAATACCTGTGTGCAGATATGAACTTTTGACCTCTACAGACGGTGTGAGTTTTGTCGTTTTATAATACAAAAATCGTTTTATAAATAAAATATTTTGTCTATTACAATCTGTTTACACTGTTACTAGTATACTTAATCCTGAAGTATGCCATATCCGAGGAGGCTGAACATAGGTCACACCATCCTACATGTCCTATACGTGATCAACATTAATTGGTCATATATGTGAAGAGGCCAAATCATAGAGTAATTGCTTAATCATGTATTAAGACACATCCGTTTCTATTTTCAGCCATTAAAGAAATCTTTATCAAACAGTGCGGATAATAGCATCAACCACCATAAAAAGCAACGACTTTATATGGACAGTTCTACTCACAGGGCCATAGCAAGAAAAAGAAACAGAAGAAACAACTCTGATCGCTGTGTTAATCAACTTGTCGGACTCTTACATTGTTATAATGTTTTCCTTCTTGTAAGTCTTTTTGCTTCTATTCACTTGTAGTGGCGGATTCAGGGTGGGGGATACTTTGATCGCATACAAATAAAAAATCACAATGTTTTCACGATGTATTTAAACGTTTAGTATTAAATCGATACAAAAATGTATTTTCAATTATCCGAAATTGCGCCCCCTTTCAAAAATCCTGGACCCGCCCCTGACTTGCCTCATTGTATCGGTATGCATCAATGCCTTTAAGGTTGACTGTCCCCTTTCTTTTTATAAACTGAAAGTTGTAAAAAAGATCAAGCGGTTCTTTTGTCCGACTTTGATTGGTTTGTTTGGTTCCGTCCTGAATGAGGAATTTAGATTTTTGTTGATTATCATTCCTGGAGTTACTTCATATCTTAAATTAAATTTTTCGTGAAGCTTCGTTACATGTGTAATCTTCTATATTTTAAAGAATAGTTATTCAAACGACAGTTAACGTAATTTAACGTTGATGTTGATTTTTTTTATTTCACGGAGATTTAGTCAGTTTGATTGTAATTGTATTTACTACAGACAGTGACGAACTTCAGTGGTCTTGATCCATTTAACTTTTGAAATAGGAATCAATTTTATGTCTTCTTAGGAAAAGTTTAAAGTATAAACAAGAGTTCAATTCCCGAGTCAATTCTTCTGTATGATAACTGTTATGAAAAAAACAACACTACAGAAAACACAGAAGCAGATAATGAATTATTTTTTATGTCATTGGCGAGACATATTCATTTAGTATTGAAATTTATTTCTTATGAGAATGTAGAAGAGCAGAATACAGTATACCTATATCATCTACAGAAATCTTGTGGTCTGAAGTTTTCCATGAACTGGCTAATTTCTGTTGTGCGTGGTCTCACTTTAAAGTTTCAGTTGCTATATTTTTTTCGTGATTTGTTGATCTTTGCAGCTATTATAAGTAATAACTCAAGCATATTTTCATACAGAATTAGGGTAAGATGTACATGTGCGTCTGAAAAGGGTCACTTGACATTGGTCTCATTTTAGGGTTCTTTGATCAACATCAAATGTCTTTGATTACCTATATACTACACTCTTCATCCACAATACGTTAAAATTGATGGATTATTGTCCATATGTTAAATATGTAATATGAAAGTCTACAATCAACTTCCAAAATTTTATTAAGAAAATTGTTTGTTTATTCTAAAAAAATTTACCCAAATTGATTTCTATGTGTTTAAATAGTACTGCATGCCCATTTCATCATTTTATTGTTTAAGTATTATACTTTGACCTCATGTAACACATTTATGTGCCTAGGCGTTATCAATAAATCTTGAAAATCTTGATTATGTACAATGAGTAATAGGCGAATTATTTTGCCTGTCTGACAAGGTTCTCCCTACCTTGACCTCATTTTTATGGTTCTTGGTCAATGTTAAGTTTTTGTCTTTTGGTCCGTTTCTTAAATGCTATAAACAATAGGTCAACTATATTTGGTGTATGGAATGATTGTAAGGTGAATATGTCAGTCTGGCTTGGTTTATCTGACCTTGACCTCATTTTCATGGTTCACCGGTCAATGTTAAGTTTTTGTGTTTTTGTCTGTTTCTTAGATACTATAATCAATAATTCACTGAACTATATTTGGTGTATGGACTAATTTTAAGATGTGCATGTCTGTCTAGCATGTATCATCTGACTTTGACCTCATTTTCGTGTTTCATTGGTAAATGTTAAGTTTTCATGGTTTGGTCTGTTTCTTGTATACTATCAGCAATAGGCCAACTATATTTGGTGTATGGAATAATTGTAAGGTGTTCATGTCTGTCTGTCTTGTTTTATCTGACCTTGAACTCATTGTCACATTTTGATAATGTTAAGTTTATGTGATACTTGTAGTAAAACTTGACCTTTAAGACTCTCAACATAACATCAATCATGGTCAGTAAAGCAGGCGAGACATTTCAGTGTGTGTATTCTTGCTTTATTATTATCAACTAACATTTTCTTGATTAGGTGATTTTTTTATAGTTAATCGGATAAATGGATTACCAAGTGTTTATACGCGTGTGTTTTTACATCACAGACGTTGAACCTACATCATAAGTGAAAAATATAGTAGTGATATATTTTTTCACCCAACATACCCTTTTCTATAGTTTTGTTGAAGGTCACATAATTGATAACAGAAACCATTTTTCGTAAAAAGACCATATATTTTTCAAGCAACTTTTCAACTTCATGTCTTCATGTTCAAATTGTGTAGGCTTGTATTTTCACTTAAGTCTTATCAAAACCAATTACAAAACATATATCAATTAAACTTTCCATTCAAGTATGACCTAATTGATAAAGATTTTGCGTTAATCAATGGTTTATCAGCATGTGATATATACGAACGACGCATTTCGAGCGATTTATCTAACAGTTCTCATTAAATACTTGCATCTATTTGCATAATAGAAACTACATATTTCCCCAAATATAAAGACTCTCATTATAAAGTATTTGGAATAATAATTGGTCTCTGTGTAAAATACAATGAAGTGTAATTTGCTGTAATGAGTTTATTGAGCGATGGATTCTCATCGCTATGTTTAGTCACGTCCCCGGGAACTTCTTTTGAAACGAATTTACATGTCATTTCCCTTGGCAACTTCTCAGATCAGCTTATGCGAATTTCATTGCTGTATCAGAAGTGCATTTGAACTTTCCGCTAATATTGAAAGTTGATCGTAAATTTGTTAACCTAGTAATAATTATGGTACATTTAGTAACTGCGAAGCTCAAGTTTTATAATTGCAACCGCAACACAGAGTCGGGAATATAGGCTGACAACTTTTGTCCTAGATTCAACCATCTATCTATCTATCTATCTTCTATTTGTTTTTGTTTTGAATGTAAATGAATGTATCGTTAAAACGGAAATGGATAGAGCAATAAAATATCTTTTTGAATTAAATTCTCTGAACCAATTTTCGTGAAGTCACAATTTAAAATGAAAAATGCATACTTTTCTCCGCTTTTTACATACATTTGCATACATTTTATACATTTATCGACCTATTTCACCAAATTTTAAAAATTCTAATTGCCTGCTCCTCTGGAAGTATAAAGGCTACATATATCATTTGTTTTTCGATATTCAGATATAGTTCAACGATTTTTGAATGCATATGTTATATTTTCCTATTTTGTAAACACCATCAGAAATATCGCCCAATAACGTGTACTTTGCCTGAACTGTATCTTTTATAATTTAGCCTGTTCTTGCAACTTCTTGAAAAATGAGACATATGTGTATGCATATAAATCCTATACAAGAATTACTTAGTAAGATGAGTTATATCACTAAGCCGTGACACGCGAGAAGTTTCTAAAATAGGAAGAAAAAGATTGCGGCGATTGCCATCTTAACTGATGATCTGCATAGAAGAGATATCAGTTCCTAATACTGATTTATGCGTTGTCAACATATGCCTTCGTTACCCTAGCATTAGAAATTTGTCTTCAAAAACACATTTTTGTTGATATATCGTTACCATGAATAATCACACATCACCTAAAATTACATTTTGTTGAATCCCCTAATATCAAGTTTGCCCATAGACATTAAATCATGTGATTTATCAAGTGGACTGTGTTCGGAGTATTGTCTATAAGGCTGTATTTCTGACAGGAAGGCATTGTATCATTGAATTTCAATTGATGAATTAATGCAATAAGCAGGATCCCTGGCAGGAGAAACAAATAGCATCTCGCAAACAGATTGATTCACTTAAGACATTGTTATACAATCCTTGCAGTATTTGATAGGAAATAGAGAAAATTGTATATATTTGAATACGTTAATAGAATGAAAATCCTCAGTCTGGAAGTAAACATGTTACACAGTTAATGTAAAAACAAATATTTATTTTTGAACATTGTTTCAAAACAATGTATGATCTGAATCAAGAGAATTGTTTGAAATGACAAATATATATTTTTTATTTTATTGTTTAAGTCTACAGTATGGCAGAAGATCAATCGAACAAAATTCGAGTATTTCTCTTATTTCATAACTAAAAAGAATAGAAACAATATACATTAATTGTCATCATAATTCTGTTTGATTTTCTATGAGAACTAACTTGAAAATGCATACGATATGTTCAGTGCAAAAACTTGCGCAAACGAATAATCATAGTCATAACGAAAACGACGAGGAAAGGAAATAATGAATTGATATCATGAAATGAATGCATGAACGTATACATATACGTAGTAATCTAATGATAAACAGAGACGTCATGAAATATGAAACCATATTATTAAACTTACCATCTACAATACCATTAAGAATACACAGGAGGGAGGGGGAGGGAATGATCGTACAAATCAGTAAAATGTTGTCATCAAATTAAAAAAGGTAGAGTGTAGTCGTAAACACAGTAGCATCAGTCATAGGTAAATATACATGTAGAATAGCAGATATAAAGAAATACAGCTATGTATATACGTCAATGAAATAAAGTGTATTAAGATTTCTCAAGCTTCCTATAATTTTAGATTTAAAATTGGGGAAAAGGGGGGAAGCCAAATCTTATCTCCCAAAAAGCTACAATGTCATAAAGGCAATATCCTAGTTAGTGCCAAGTCTACAAAAAATAGTTTGAGAAACCCCACTCCTACCAGAACATTAGTAGAAATTATGTATATCTGTATCCTTTCAGATACTTGGTGCAGGTGTTTTAGGACTAGGAATATGGATGCTTGTAAAAGATTACAGCACGCGGGAGATAGCTGCGATCGTAGATTCTCGTCTGTTCGAGTATGTAACGTATGCGTTAGTGGCAGGTGGTGGCACTGTGGCTATTCTTGCCTTCTGCGGTTGTTGTGGTACTATGAGACAGGATAAATATGTCCTCGGATTTGTGAGTACTTATTCATCAATTATATATTTGAAATTAAACTAAAAACCCGACAAATAAAAGAAAATGTAACTTTCAGAAACCACGAGAAGTTCAATAACACATCAATCACTATAGTTATATACAAATAAACATGAAAAAGAAGAAAATTATGCATGGCACTGAAGACAGATAGCTGCGAGACCTGTTGTTCCAATGGTCCTTGTGACATTGTTTTTGGTTAAGTGCGGACCGCAAAGCAGAAATCAACACAGTACCAAAGAGATACGGTTCCACAGGTATCAAAACGGGTTGTTGTCGAGATCAGAATTCTCCTGGTACTACATCTTTTCATTGCTATATCATTGGGCACAAAAAGAATATTCGTATTCGGTGTTGTTACATTTAGGACTATTTTGAATTTTGCCAGCAGACAACAGTGTCAGTTACTGATAATGGATTGTAATGTAATTTGCATAGTTGTAATCGTCAGTTTCCTTTGTGCAGATTTCATTTGTTTGTTGACAATGCACTATCTATTTGCAGTACGGAACAGTTTTATTTATGGTGCTAGGTGTGCTAGTCGGAGGCAGTGTAATTGGTATTATTTTCAGAACAAAAGTAAGTGCGGTATTTAAGTAATTTGTGTTGTATATACAAAAACTGTTAGTGTTAATAGTCGCACGAAACACGCTCATAGACAATGATATTGATACATATAATTTCAATCATTCGAAAGAAAGGACATATGGTTACAGATTCCCCTCTGACCTAGTTGTCTTAGAAGTACCCCTACAAATAACGTCAGCAAAATACTATAACGCTAACACCAGCCCTGCTCCGGTCACTCGTTGAAAGGCTGCATGTTCTGTAAAGCTGATTGTCCTAACGTTGGTCACTCAAGTCCATGAGTACATATACAAAAGGTTAAAGGTAACAATCGTTGATAAGCATAATATTTGAGTAATTTATTTACAATACATTCCAAGAATAGTTAAGGTAGTAATGGAATCTTCCACCATCTTGGATCACAAATGAAGGCACACGATCGGTTTAGAATTTTTACTGAAGTTAACAAATTTTTGATGCAGAAATGCAATTTATTTCTGTGGATTTTCATTCAAGTGGGAAAAATGATATTGTTTTATCTTTTGATGAAAATTGTTTTATAAATCACGAAATTTGTATTATTTGTATTTGAAAATTTATAATCTATAATGGGAGATAACTGAGATGATTTAGTTTTAAAAAATGTTTGTTTATTTTGTTATGAGGCAAGAAAACAAGTACGATGAATCCACTTTTCTCTTTATTTTTAATTTTATAAGAAGACCTTATCTTCTTTTATTTTATTTTAAAATTCTGTTGTTCAGTTTTCTATATATAGTTACAGAATTTTGTTGTTGATTTTTTTCAGCAATCAATCATTACAAAATGTAAGAATTTTTTCATAACATGTAGCTTGTAAACAAGGACGGTGATTTATACTTTTTATTCGACTTTAAAAAATACACGATATAAACAACATTCTGACAAACAAGCTCCCATACCACTTTAAGACATTAATATACTTATCACAATATTTTGCTTTTTTAGATAACCGAAGGGATGAAGAGAAGATTTGAGGACACGTTGGAATATAATTATAATGTTGATATAATAAAGAATTCGGAAAATAGACTTTTAACAGACGCATGGGATGCAATGCAACGAACGGTATGTTGATTGTCACATCATTTAACTTAAAAAATTAGCAAACACGGTTGCCGATGAAGGTAAAAAAGTGCTAGACTATATATACAGTCCAAAGTACAATCGTAAATGAGTGTTTACAAATCGGAAGTATGAATTTATTACTGGCAAGACATGTTATTAAAATTGCAGTTAACTGAAAACAAAGATATTTCATGAAACGAAACATTACTGTTATATTATTCATCCAATTATAATGAATTTTTATGCGTTTTTTTAAAAGACACAGATACAAGTCCTTAGACGTTCATTTTTATGTTTCACGGTTCATTTTTTTATAAGAATTTCTGCTCACGAATTAATTTCCTGGATTTCTGTCCATTAAACGTTTGTGTTCATTGTCGAAACAGATGAGAATGAACGATGGGAGCGTTAGGGAAAACGTACGAAAAAAAACATAACTAAACGAGCCAATCTACACAGAGTCAGACACTTAACATAGCAAACATTTTATTCCAATTTTTTTTCTACACGGTGCCATGCTTACGAACTAATTTTTTGATTACTCTGTATCTGATGTGCTACTTGCAAAATGTTTCAAAATAAAAGGGATCTGAAAAATTGTGTGGAAGAATGCGTAGAAAGGGACTTAAGTAGAACAGCTAATCCGTCTTATGTATTGAACCTAAAAATATGCAAAAAAATAAACGTTCATAAACTAAATGACTATTAATATTCATTTTATAAATCAAAATGTGCTTAATGTTGAATTTTTATTGCAGCTAGAATGTTGTGGTCCGCATGGTAATATAACATCACGTTATTCCTGGGCCTTTTACAAAGGAAGGACCACTTGGTACCTAAAAAGGACTAGTCAAAAGAGTAAGTTTATAATATGAATGGAAATTCAATATTGGTACGCTCTGTTAAAACAAAAACTCAACAATACAGTATAAATAAACAACACATCTACTTGTCATAATACAATTGAAGGTTCTTAAACTGTTAACAATAAAATGGGCAAGTCTTTTCACTTAACATCTGTTGACGCACTTCAAAAAGAAGCTAGACGAAAACCCCAAAAGAGGTTATTAAAAAATACGCAAAAATAAATATGGTATGGCTTTCGGCTGCTTTGAGTATCATTAGATCCATACGTCGCGTCTTTTGTTATTTTTTGTATTGAGTGTCGATCTGATGAGGTATGCCTTTTTCAATTGATTGTTGCCACCAATGTTCTAGATTAAGCATTTTTAATCCTGTCACGTGTCAACGAGCCTTCAGCCCGGTAGTTGTTTTCCAGTTATGTTTGTCTTCCGCTTAATGATATTATTTTAGATTTGTTCGTTACTCGTTCAAATTTGATTTTTCGCGGCCTTGTATAGCCTGCCTCACAGTCGTATGTGGAGCAGGATCTACTTACCCTTCCGGAGCACATGAGATCACCCCCTGTATTTGGTCCGGTTCCTGATGCTCAGTCTTTAGTTTTCTATGTGATGTTATGTTGACTTTCTTGCCTTTCGTGGTTTTTATACGCCCGTTTACGGGACGTATTATGGTATACCGTTGTCCGTCTGTCCATCTGTCTGTCCGTCGTCAACATGTCGGACATTAACTCAAA
The DNA here is from genome assembly GCF_021869535.1 of Mytilus californianus. NCBI lineage: Eukaryota > Metazoa > Mollusca > Bivalvia > Mytilida > Mytilidae > Mytilus > Mytilus californianus. Next base: position 7,414,907 of record NW_026262581.1, read on the forward strand.
AACGCTTTAACCAATTTGCATAAAACTTTGGTGAATTGTTTATATCTATTGACGTGAGCTCTCTTTCGTTTTTTATAAATTTTAGATTTAACGTTTCCGAGTTATGGGGTTTTATTCATAGAAAAAAGGGGGATTTTCCAGTTTTCGGACAATAACTCAAGAATGCTTTCACCAACTTGCAAGAAATTGTGGTGAATTGTTTATATCTATTGACATGAGCTCCCTTTCAATTTTTATAAATTTTAGATTTTACGTTTCCGAGTTATGGGGTTTTATTCATAAAAAAAGGGGGATTTTCCAGTTTTTGGACAAAAACTCAAAAATGCTTTCAGCAGTTCTTATGAAACTTTAGTGAATTGTTTATATCTATTGATGTAAGCTCCCTTTAGAATTTTATAAATTTTACATTTTACATTTCTGAGTTTTGGGGTTTTATTCATTAAAAAAGGGGGGATTTTCCAGTTTTCGGACAATAACTCAAAAACGCTCTCAGCAATTCTCATGAAATTTTGGTAAATTGTTTATATCTATTGATGTAAGCCCTATTTGATTTTCATAAATTTCTAATATGACATTAAGAATTAATTGAACTTTATTTGTTTATAGTCTGAAAACAGATTTACTAAGTATTGTGCAACAGCACAGTGTATTACACAACAGCAAGAAATCTTTAATTGAATATAAATTCAATTCATATAACCAATTTCAAGTTCTTTGACTAGATTTATTCAGAAACCTTTTTAAAATATGTCAAATATTTAATTACAATCTAAATTCAGACCTGTATCAAGCTTGAATATTGTGTCCATTTTTGCCCCAACTGTTCAGGGTTGGACCTCCGCGGGCGTATCCAGCTGCGCTCAGCGAAGCAGTTTATTTGTTATGGCGTTGTCAGATTCTCTTCGACTTATTTATCTACTTACCCTTCCGGAGCATCCGAGATCACCCTCGGTATTTGGTCCGGTTCCTGGTGCTCAGTCTTGAGCTTTCTATGTGATGTTATGTTGACTTGCTTGTCTTTTTGTGCTTTTTTTTTTGGCTATGGCGTTGTCAGTTTCTTTTCGACTTATGAGTTTTGAAGATCCGCTTGTCATCCGCCTATTATTTTACAGTCTTGGTGTTCATCTTTGAAGGGTATACGATGATCTGTTCATCTTCACTTGTTCCTTCTGTAGTTTTTATAATAAGAGTTGTCTCACTATATCTGAAATGTTTATTATGATATATTTATACCTATTAAGAAATTGTATCATTATATTCCAAAAAAAAGTATTTAATATTGTTTTTTGGCTTTTTCTATTTCAAGTGTTTCCTTTCGTACCAGAAAGTTGTTGTCGTCCTGGATGGCCAGTTCACGACTGTCAGGGTATAAATAGTGAATATGATGGTATTCCTGTAAAGGGACCAGACCCAAGTGTCCACAGTAATCCTTCATTATATACGAATGTAAGTTTATCACAACCAATGATATTGTGTTCTACTGGTGATTTGTTTTAGGTTATTGCTTAATGGTGAAAATCTTTTTTTTTTAATTCAGTTTGATAATAACTAATCACAGTTTATATAAAATAAAATAAGTTAGTAGAAATACACTTATAGAATAAACATATATAAAAAAAAAAGAAGAATCAAAATCACCACATTGATTCAATATCAACAAAAAAGCATTTGACTATTTCATTGGAATAACAAAAAAACATATTAAAAATATTACCATTTAAGTTATTAAACATTTAGTGGTGACCAAGAAGTCCGAAAAACTCCAAAAAAAAATATGATATAAAAATAATGAGATGTGGTATGATTGCCAATGAGACCACTATCCACCAGAGTTAAAATGAAGTGGATGTAAGCAATTATAGGCGATTATAGTTGTTTCATTTCTGTTTAGAATAACATAGCATTGGTAGATTGATAGATACATGTTTTTACTCTTATGCGGTTCAGATTCTATAAGACTTTAGATATGATTATGAGAGATTCTTTAATTAAAACTGTAATGTTATATTTCAGGGTTGCTATGACAAAGCTATTCAATATTTAGAAAAACATAGTCTTTACATTGCGATAGTAGCAGGCGCAGTTCCAGTATTTCTGGTAGGTGGTTTTGTAAACTAAATAATATTCTACATATCATTCAATATAACAAGAAAGCACACTACATACGAAGTTTGGTTTGTTTTTGGTCTTTTTTTAGGCCTCTTTTTTGTTTTGTTTTGTTCTGTTCTGTTTTGTTCTGTTCCTTTTCTGTGTTTATTATGACACAGATTAAAAGATTCAAGTATACTTTAAACAAAAAAAATAGTATTGGTAAGTATTTTTTTCTCCATATGACTATAAATGTAAAGATAAGAGATGTGGTATGTTATAGCGTGATTTTAAGCGAAATGATGCACACAATTTTGATAATTGTTTTATCGTACTCCTATTGTTCCTTGATTCTTACATTCAAAAGAAATTAAAATCAACATTGCTGATCATTACTTTATGTCATTAAAACAAAGTACTGAGTTCCATTGGTATAAATTATATTTTGTTTTTTTATAAATAAAATAATGCATATCAAATGAATTCTATTTAAATGATATAAACATGTTTATAAGTTACTCTCTTTTTCTATTGTAGATAGCTGGTATTGTTATTTCTTTTTATCTTTGTGCCAATGTAAGTCCGGAAGATGAGGATGACGACGATGATGACGAAGGACAAGAGGCGGAAGTATGAAGTTATACTCATGAATAAACAGCTTCCGTCCGATTTCTTAAAATCCCTCTCAAAGTGCCATATATGGAGATGCATATGATAGACACGTGAGACAAAATACCAAAGACGACGTTTCCGGTCGAAGCTACTCTATTAAACTGTTGAGTCAAAGCTTAAAAATTGTTGGGAATAACCCATACCATGTGACAATCGAAGACATTCAGCCCTTTAGCTGTATTGTTGCATCCAATAGGGATATGCCTAAAAAACCTGTTTTAACGCGTTTCCCGTTTGTCGTGAATTTGCACGCACATATAATATAGGGCATACAAATATGCTTGATGACCACGTGACAGCGCTTTATCTGTTTATCTAGTCCCATCTTTTTATAGAATAATTTTTGTATTACTGTTCACATACACTGTGAAGAATTGTTTATTCAAAACAGATGAAATCTGTAGATTGTAATTATTCTGTATTTAATCGTTCCTTCAACTCAATGTGGAAGGTAGAATGGCCTTTTTGATTTGAAACAAAACGTCTCAGCATCAGTTAGTAAAGTATAAAACACTTGAATGGATAAGTATATTACAATGTGTAATCGTTTTTGAGTTATCAATCTATTTCTTTCAAAATTTGTCAGTATATTTTAAAATGCTTGTTCCTTTATATGAAGTTACTATATTTAGCAAAATTGCCATTTTAGTCAAATGATGTATTGCTTTGCTTTTAAGATATGGATATATACATGGTACCTCATGAAAGGTTGTTATTGTACATGTATATGTGCAATGTATAGGTGGAAAGTGTGAAGATAATTTCGATATAATTTCAGTAAATAGTTTGCTTGTAGAATGCATGATTTATATGAGTTATAGATAGCCTTAGTAGATACCCAAAGACAATTCTTGCTTTCTCAATGTAGTTTCGAAGATTTATCCATGGACACTCCAGTAACAAGTTATGCAGTTATAGATGAAGCAAACACACTATTATGCCAAACTTTCATATGTAAATAATTTCATTCATATCACCGAAAACAGATAGATTAGATGAATCAAAACTTTTACGCTATTAATTTTATCGTAGCGTTTCGGTATCTACAATGTTTAGAAATGGCTTTATTTCTTTTTTAAAAATCTTTTTTTTAACTATATAAAATCCTTTTTAACCCATAAAATAACTTTGTATACTAAAATATTTAAAAGTATAATATTTATTATGATTTCAATCTAATTTTAATATTTAACAGCATTTTTAACGCATCATTTTACCATACAAATTCGTTTTCTAATTGAGTTTTTGCATATTCGTCAAAGAAAAGTTTAAATATCAAATATATGATAAAACTACAAAAATGCTGTATATTTTCCTTTATTGTTAAAGAAATTGATTTTGTAAGAAGTGGATATTATTGTTTTGAAGTAAAATATTGTTAAGCAGCATTTTTATTACAATTCTGTGCAATAAAAGGAGTGAATGGATGAATGGTAAAATGTCTTGTATGATTGATGTTTAAAAGCGGTTTGTAATTCCACTGATGATTTTTCATGTTATGGTGTATCACACCATATGTTTTACTGCATGTATTTTTAAATCAATGTGCAATGTTTATATCTGATGGGACCAATAGTCATTTTGACACATTTTAACATTATGTTACAAGATTTTGGTTTTAATTGTTTTTATCACATCATACCGTTGGCATCAACATTTCATATAGAGACTGGTTCCTGTTAATTGTTTTGTTATACTGTAATGCAGTATTTTTTATTATTTTACTATTCTGTGTTTTTGTAAATAATTCTACAAGAAATATTAAATATTTTGTATTACATGAGTTATATTACAAGCAATACCAACTAGAAATTTTCAGTTGATAAAGTATACAGTTTAAGGGTAAACTTACATTGAGTGTATTTGCTTTACAGAAAAGCAGTAAAAAACTCGTCAAAGTTATCAGGCTGATAATTGTTATGCCGCGTCTTGTCTACATAAGACCCATCGTGTTGCTCAAATCAAAGTAGTTAGAAGACCAAATGAAATAATTGAAAACCAAAATTTCAGAAAAGTTGTGCAAAATACGAGTAATGCATATATCTACGTATGGGATTAAAAGTACTTTAGTGTATCTAATGATTCAACGTTTGTAACCAGTAAATTCATAGAAAAATTAAAATATCAATTATATTTCATGTCAACACAAATGTGCGACTACTGGGCTGGTAATACCATCGGGGACAAAACGTACAGCAGCAGTAGCATCGACGTTGTGGTTGCAAAAACTCATCAAAGATACTAAGGCTTATAATTTGGTACGCTAGATGCGCGTTTCGGCTACATAAGATTCATCAGTGGTTATCGAATCAAAACAGTTAAAAGACCAAACCAAATACAAAGTCAAAGTGCATTGAAAACCCAAAATTCCGAAAAATTGTACCAAACACGACTGAGTATATCTATACATCGGCTTAGTAAAACCTTAGTGTTTCGAATAACTCTACTTTTACAAACACTTAATTTATAGAAAACGTATCGATGATATTTTATGTCGACACAAATGCGCATATTACTGGGCTGGTGATGAAACTTACTCCAGTAGTGGTATAAACCTAGTGGTTGCAAAAACTCATCACAGATATCAGGATTATAATTTAGTACGCCAGATGCACACGTTTCGAACGTTTGATTTTGTCAGGTTTTATGGACTTGACGTTATTCGTCTACAGAAATTCATTTGTGATGCTAGAAATAAAACAGTTGAAAGGCTAAATAAAAAAAAGTTTAACCCCGTTTTTTTTGGGGGGGGTTCGATCTGTTCAGTCTTTGGTTTTCCGTGTTGTGTTTTGTAGACAGTTGCTTGTCTTTTCGTCGATTTTTCCGTATCTTGCCATGGCGATGTAAGTTTGTCTTCGAGTTAAGAGTTTGAATATCCCTTTGGTATCTCTCGCCTCTACATAAGAACATTGCAAATCAAAAATTCCAAAAAGTAGTGCCCAATTCAACTAAAGTTATGTATCATGGGGTTACAAAAACCATATTAATTCGAATTAATAAACATTTCATAAACAGTAAATTTACAAAAATTAAATGTAGCAACATGAATCCGAAAGTAACTGGCAATTATTAGTAAATTAAATGGTGGATGAAAAAAGACAATTCCAGTGTAAGCTTATTCACACAGAAAAATAGAAATAATAACACTACAACAGAGGATGGTAGATCTTTATAAATAAAGGATGCACAAGTTTACCGATGTTCAAATCTCATAAATCGATTAAGAAGAAAAATCAAGGCAACACGCAAAAACTGAGGGAGTTTCATGAATTCCAAAAGAAGAGAGACCGAGTGTTTCGACAGGATAAACGTCTCCTGCTATGTATGCATCACTCGCCATGCGAATCCGTACTCAGTCAAAACGTCACAATCGAGGAATAGGACACAATCGGTAAAATTACAGATACGATTACTATTCTGGCATCTAAAGATCAAAGACTGGGAAAACATGTCGCTTAGTGAATTGAGACACATACCTTTTGTATCGGTCAACCATTTCGTGATATTGGCCGTAAAACTTTTGTAGTGACGATTTTAGGAATTTTTCTCATCACTCTGTTGGAACTATGTTTGTGTAAGGAGCATACCCCTTTTTATAAAGTCCATAAAGTGTGAACATGTACGTGTGTAACGTATCAATTGAGATTGAAGAGTGTATGTTGCTGTTGAGCAATGGGAAGTTGACAATTGGAAAGTTGAAATCATCACGTTAGTCAAAGATTCTAGTTTGAAATCATCCATCGGTGTCAATATCATGAAAAATAACAAGATATGAAGCAGACCTTTAATGTGAATGTGGTTGTTTTAACAATATGATGACAGGGACTTCGTACTCTAGGCACTCTATCAGATTTTAGAATTTTCTAAGAATCTGTGCAAGTCCGACCAGTTAAAAAGGGGTTACTTTATGAGTCACACTAAATTTGTTGTTGATTGCTAATTGAATAGATATTAGAAATTTAGGAAGAGGTTTCGTTGAGCTAGAGTTGAAATATAAGTTAATAAATAAACTCATCATAGATAACAGAGTCAAAATTTTGTACGCCAGGGCGCGAACGTCTTTAAAAGACTCATCAGTGACGCTCGAATCAAAAAAGTTAAAAAGGCCAAATAAAGTACGAAGTTGAAGAGCATTGATGACCCTAAATTCCTAAAAGTATTGTCAAATACAGCTAAGGTAATCTTTTCCTGGGGTAGAAAATCCTTTATTTTTCGAAAAATTCAAAGTTTTGTAAACAGTTAATTTATAATTATGACCATATCAATGATAATTCATGTCAACACAGAAGTACTGACTAATTTTAAACGTGGTTAATAAGGATATGCATGTAATTTTTGGTGTCAAATAAAATGATAGAATATCAAGTTTTTCATTTTGGGGCGCAATTCTAAGAAATAAACTAACCTACTCATACGATTGCTCATTATTTCCTATTTTATGAGTGTTGTTGATGTTTATGCTTGGTTTCCGAGGGAATTTTCAATACGATATATATTAAATAAGTAGTGTATATAAGTAAAAACACACGAAAGCAATATGAAACAGTTCTAACAAATATCATTGGTAAGATTTCTATTCACAGTGTAAAGGAAATCTTAGGTAATAGAAAACAACATTGTGTTATTGTGCAATTGTCATTTTTGTATTCTTGTCTTTGGTTTTTGCTTATGTGCCTTATCTATTGAGTGTCTATATGCCATTTTGTTTTTCTTTGTTGACATAGTTGTTTGTTTTTTACAATGTACCCCAATTTTTGACATTTTTACCTACTATGTCTGTTTGTTTTGTTCACACATTGTTGTCAATATAAAGGAATTTTATGCAACTGTCATACATGTAAGTGAGAGGTTTAGCTAGCTATAAAACCAGGTTTAATCAATGTACCAAGTCAGAAATATGACAGTTTTTTTCCATTCGTTTGATGTGTTTTAGCTTTTGATTTTGCCATTTGATAAAGGACTTTCCGTTTTGAATTTTCTTGGAGTTCGATATTTTTGATAATTTACTTTTTGGGTTGATTATTTATTTCATCTACAAACCAGTAGAAATATTAGGGAGAACTGACCTAAACCTGTTGGAAACTCAACAACAGAAAGCGGTCTTAATTTCTATCATAGGCTTTAGCATAGGATGTCAATACAACCTGATCAGACTGTAAAAAATAGTACTTGTTAAAGATTGAAGTAGTACAGAAAGCACAGGGTTTGTTGGAAGTTGCAATTACAATTAACAAGATGAATATTAAATGGCTGTCGACGAAATTACTGCGAAAACAATATAACTGATGAAATTTAAATTGAGCGACAATGTTGATACCATAAAAAATTAACAGTTTGTACCGAGTATATAAAAATAAGGAAATCATATGGTATGATTGCCAATAAGACAACTACCCAACTAAAACAAATGAGGTATTTGTAAAAAGTGTTTCCTTGGAAATTTGTATTGCGTGCACACAAATTAAGTTGAACAATGGCCGACCAGAAACTGTTTCAAAATTGATTTACGACTTTCAAAGTGTAGCGCAGTTTTTGTTTACATACTTGAAGTTATTTTGACCAATTCTATGGAAAAAAAAACATGAAATATTAAAATGTACTAGTATTTATCATATGAAAAGTTATTTCGAATATCAGCTTGATCTATAAAGATTTCTTCCATCCTGTCATGTATACTGTTTAATAAGAATAATACCAGCAAATTATTTGAACCTTTCCATAGGAGGAGAAGGACAATTGTTGTGTATAAAGGGATTTTATTTTAAATAGGCCCGTAGTTTATATTTGAACTGATAACACCATGTGCATCTAAAAAACGGTCATAAGAAGTCCAAATCGGCGTTATCATTTTCTAAAAGTATCATTGTATAGAAATCAATTGAATATATAGATAGATCTTACAAGTTTGATAAATGCTCTATCAAATACCACGTGTTTTAGATAAAAATTGCAACAGAAATAGTAAATACTAGTATAGAAATTTTACCACCAACGTGAACACACAATTGGAATTTAAATAATGTGCGACATGTGTATCAATAAATCATCTTATATGATGCAAAATGAAAAATTTTGATAATGTTTCATTTGTATTCAAATTAAGGGACCAATTTGTGATCCTAAATGACTCTTCTCTTTTACAATTTTGACAAATATGTTATTAAGGACGAATGTCTCTGTAAACTCATATACGCAACTTTTGCACAAAATTTGTAAGAGTGTGTGTCTACGTTTTTTAATGAATTATTCTCCTTTTGAAGCATATTTACATGTTTTGCAAATGTGAGACTAAGTATGAGTTTTTCTTATCAAAATACAAAAAGAAGATATTCATATGTTAATCAATGCTCTTCAACTTCGTACTTTATTTGGCCTTTTAAACTTTTTTTTTATCCGAGCGTCACTGATGAGTCTTTTGTAGACGAAACGCGCGTCTGGCGCAAATACAAAATTTCAATCTTGGTTTCTATGATGAGTTTATATTCATCCTTCCTCCTGCTTCATTTTAAGGATTCCAAAGGATTCCAAGAGAACTAAAAAAATCTGTTCCAGTCAAAAGACATTATTTAGATATCAACTTTCTTTTTTTTTAATCTTTTTGTTTTGATGTGTTTGAGCTTTTGATTTTGACATTCGATAAGGGACTTTCCGTTTTGATTTTTCCTTGGAGTTCGGTATTATTGTTATTTTACTTTTTTTTGAGAGATTCGGCACTGTTTTTTTCTTTTTGTTAAAGAAATTTACATTGATTTGGCACCTTTTTAGAATTTTAGGTTAAAAATGCTCTTTAACTACACATTTGATTTGGCCTTCCAACTGTTTTGATTCGAGTACCACTGTTGAGTCTTATGTAGACAAAACGTGCGTCTAGCGTATTAAAGCCTGGTATCTTTGATGAGTTTTGAATATTCTGTTCTCAGAATTTTCCGAAAATATTTTTCAGTGATTTAGTTCCGCTGCAATGGCTGTGGTTCATAAACCTTCAATTTTACTGGTTTTTCGTACATTCTATTCTTGATCAAAGAGTTCTTACTAAAGCCTTTCTAACAAAAGTATCAGAATACCATTACATGTGTTTTGTTACATCCATTAATGTACATTAATGGGTGTGCTCTCAACCTCCATTATAATATCACATTTCAGTACCAACAGTATATTCCATCTATGACCTGTATCTTCTGTTCAATTGTACCATTCCTAAATTACAAAATCAATATAAAAGTTTGGTTAAAACCATTATGTGCAGACTTGGTGCTATCAAGATGTAGTATTTCATTCTTCGTCAAGAGTAAAGTATTTTGATATAGATTTAAGCAATAAAGAAATAGGAAATGCGAAATATTTCCAACATTCAACAAAAGAAAATGTATTCAGTGAAATTCATATCGGACAGTAGGCTAATTCTTATTTATGTTATTATGATATTTCAATTTGTTCTGTCATTGCATTTGGAAGTGATGAACTACTAAATATTTGACTATACAAATTAATACTGCAGTGTGACCTTGAAGAAAATATTCCTACATAATGGTTTACAGAGATATAGAAGTAAATCATATTATTATTAATCAAAGGTAGACATCCATCGTTAAATGGTGATTTATCTAATAGATGAATATATTTAATTGATACGTTGAATGTGTTCTTCATAGACTACTGACATCTAAATGGAAATCAACTTTGTTCCACAGCTTGCAGTTTTATTGCCGTCAAGCACTTTTGACATTAAAACTTTTTTATCATTTTCTTCACTTAATGTTTGTTTTTACTTTCTCTTCCGTTTGAATGCTGATAATCGGTCGTCATCTTTGCTCATGTCTGTTCTTTTTCAAATAATTTGAGAACTCTATTAGGTTTTTACTTTATGAAGTTTCTTTGTTTTCTATCAGCCAATCATTAGATAGTGCCTCATTAATTCGATTATTATGTGATGAAGTGATAAGCTTAATGGGAAGGAATGTATATCTAAAATGAATAAAACTGCATGTATTTGATGTAAACTTTTATACTTCGTTTTTTGTACTGAATTGAAACCCTTATCTTCTTCTTTCACTTACAAAGTACTTTTCAATAGCAAATTAATTTTGTATTCAGACTTTGACAATGAACAACCAGACTGGTTTTTTTTTCTCATAGATATCTGAAATCTCCAAAACGTATATTATAGTATTTTTACGTCCTTTACAAAATGTGCAATGTGGCAAATTAGCGCTACTTCTGTAAATGTTGTTTTCAAACCACAGGTCCTATTTGATGAGATATGTTGATGCCACATGAAAGTAAGACTATACGGAGATACAATTATGGTTTCTTTATCAATATGTCAATGATATGATATAGGCTGTACGAAAAACGATAATGTGTACACTTGATACATATCGCTGCACGATGGACTATTATGTAATTTGAACTCTGGTGAATAGTTGTCTCATTGGTAATCATACCACATCTTCTTATTTTTATATTATTAATACATTTTGAAAACACCCAAAATGCTACGTTTTATTTTGATTTACTTTCGCTGGTTTGAATTCATTTCTATTGGACTATTTGTACCGATGGTACTATCCACCCTTTAGTGAATGTTTAGGAATTGACGATGAAATAAGAAGTTGATAATTTTTATGAATTTTATAAAAAAAGAGATAAGGTTGCAACTTCCTACGGTAAAGTTGGTCATCCCTGGATTATCTCTATGTTTGCCTCTTTTGATTATCACCATCCCCCTTTGAATGTCTAAACGTTTGGTTTAAGTGTTACTGATAAAAGTTAATTCGAAAGTTGGCGAATATTTGGTCTTTTTTTATTTTGAATTATTTATCAGTCGACTGGTGTACCTTGATTATTAAATTTTCGGTAAAAACTTGCAGCATATTTTTTTGTGCTTTTTCAAACTTGGCGACAACTTCATTTATGACATTGTTGTCTTGAGCAGAAATATTATATATATATATATATATTACAGGCATTTTCTTAATTAAGGCATTTTGTACAAAATTTACAAAATGGCAAACCTTGACAGGCATTATATAAAATGACTAAAAATGTCTAGTCATTTTGTAAAATGACTGGAATTTTTAAACAAAATTCACCAAATTGCCTTTTCAGTTTCAGGTAATTTGTAGAAAAAGAGTACCATTGAGGTATGACCAAAACACAATATCTTGCAAAGAAAATAACTAATGGTACAGTAAAATCAAGTTCATTCTTCAAATACCAAGTGGAAAAGTTTGTATGTCATAAGTTTTTTTTGGTGAAACTACTTTAAGTTTGTGCTTACTGTGTATTTTAGATAGTAATTTAATGACTTTCTTGTCATGGTGACAGAAGGACATATTATTCTTACAATAAAACAAAATTTACAATTTTTTTTTTAGAAAATCTAGATTCAAAACAAAAGTGTGAAATATGAAGCAGAGAAAAAGAATGATGTTGTTTGATTGACTGAGTGTTGTTTGTTTGCGTTCAGTGGCAAATATTTATGCTTATTTAGGATGAGAACAAATTGATAATAAATCAAATAGGTAAGTTTTGCAATGGATTGATCGGATAAAGGACAAGTATTTTGACTACCGCTTGAAAAGAAAGTATTTTGGATAGGGACAGATGTTTCAGCAAAATGAATTACCATCTAAAGCATTGGTTTCACCATACAAGGTCGTGTGTGGTTGTAAAGTAAAGATATGAGTATCTTCTTCGCCACTGCCTCAAGGACATTCCTATGTCTTTATAATCTGACAAATTAAGTCGACAGTAGTGTACTGATGCTAGAATAAAACAATGAACCAGAAGAGACAAATTAAGGTGATCCAAAGGGTAAGGGTCTCCTGGTATAAATGCATCACCCACTATGCGACGAATCTGATTTAGTCTGGTGAATGTTCTGATAACCCAAAAGATGCAAGTCAACCTAACCACACTATTAATCGATTATTTCAAACAGCACACACTTGAATATCTGATTTTCATGTGTTTCTAAAAGATTCGAAGATATTCAAGTGTTACTGTTTGAGAAACCCCATGTTTTAACACCAAACGATATATTTGCTAAAAAATCAGGAAAAATGTGCAACATAACCTGCCATCAAAATATTTTATGAAACAACAAATAATTGTCGAGTTAGTACTTGTGGGAACTATAAATAATTCATTTTAATTTATTTCTTATGATTTAAGTTTTTAATTGCAAGCGTTAAAATAGATAAAACTGTAGTGTCGTTCTGTACTTTCAATGACTAAGTTTTTGTGTATATTTCATTCTATAAAATAATTCCGGCATTTTATGAAATGCCTTTCAATTTTTCTAGGCATTATGTAAATACCTGAAAAAATCAGTCAATATATAAATTGCCTGAATCTCAAAGACATTTTAGAAAATGCCTAAAGTTTTCAGGCATTTTACAATGCCTAAATTAAGAAAATGCCTTTACATATAGATTTCCACGTCATAGCAAGATATTTAATTCTCTTTTTCACGGAAGTTTCACGTTTCAGCAATAGAATGAATATAATCCTCTTTTCCAAATAATTTCTACATGACCTGCCTAATTTTGTATTCTGCAGACTCGTGTGTCATTTTGTTTTTGTGCTTTTCATTTGTATTCACTTGTTTATTAAAGCTTCAGTTCAGGTAAAAGTAAAGTAATATGTCGAAAGATAAGTTTATCCTATTCTGGAAATCTTAAATAAGTATACTATGGAGCACATTAATCCTCAATTTCTAATGCAAACTCATGGACAAGTAAATTTTGGCTCAAAATGGTCAACATATATTTTTCTTTCAACAAAAGTTTCATTTCTGCAAATTTGTTGGTTAGTTCAAGTAAGCTACTTTCACATACGTTCTAAATTGGAGTGAGTGAATTGGTGGTCGGACACCTAAAGAGACAAAAAAGTTTATCAGAAGTCTTTTGTATTGCTTTATTCTTAACCCTTGGTCAATGTGAAGTAAATTAAATCATATCTCATCATAATGCGACTTATATTGCAAAATTCACAGCTCAATTTAAACTGACTGTAATGTATGACTTTTATAGAAAATACTTGAAATTTAATTTCTGACTACAGGAACATAAATTTTCAATATCAAGATCAATTTTGGTTGCTTTTTTCTTGTTTGTCCTACTGCTTTAAAGATTTTGCACAACTTTTACAATGAGTTTCGTTAAAAACCAAAGGTATTGAAGTGTCAAGGAATATTGACCTCCCTTTTTTTCATCAGGTGCCAGTAATGGACCAGTAATTCATCAATAATGCAGTTATGGTCAAGAAACAATTTGTATTAACTATGAGTCAATTGAATCTAAGGTAGAAACCTTTCATTTAAGACTAATTTATTGGATTGGGGTGAGTTCATGCAGATTTTACATTAGGCTATGCTATTTGCCAAATACATTGAATGAAGAAATGATACATGGGTAAAAATCGAATAATTTCATAAAATCTTCATGACAAAAACTTTTATTTGGTAGTAAATAACCTATGTTTTAATGTTTAATACCACAGAAACAACTTACTGTGCATTCATTACAATTTCAGACATTTTTTTATATAAATGTAATTGTGAATGGGAAAAGCTAAAAAGAGCACAAATGCAGGTTTAAGGCTCTAATTTTGCAATATATGACTTTTTAGCCCAAAAAAGGTTGAAATGTGGCTACTTGCATCTTTAATGATCAGTTAAAACAAAAATTTATTTATTTTTAGGTTTCACCACTTTTAGCTTTAAAAGTGTCAGACCACCAATTCAAAATCCCTTTCTATTCAACCAAATTTTGCAAATTTCACAGCTTTCTAAATCTTTTACCTTAAGTTTAACTTCAAAGAAACCAGGTATATCCTGGATTGCACATGAATCATCTTTTACATGCCAAATTTCAACCTATGTTTAAAATCTTGTAAGGAAATACTATTAGTAACGTTCGGAAGACAAGTACTGCTAAAAATGATCCCTGGTTTTCTGGAAATCTTAAATAAGTATACTATGGAGCGCATTAATCCTCAACTTTTAATGCAAACTCATGAATTGTAGTCCTGTCATGTAATCTTGTCATTTTAATGTTATATATAACATTGCCATAAATGCGGGAGGTTTGGCCAGCCACAAAACCAGGTTCAACCCACGATTTTTTCTTAAAATGTCATGTACCAAGTCAGGAAAATGGTCATTGTTATATTATAGTTCGTTTCTGTGTGTGTTGCATTTTAGTGTTGAGTTTCTGTTGTGTCGTTGTTTTCCTCTAATATTTGATGTGTTTCCCTCAGTTTTAGTTTGTAACCCGGATTTGTTTTTTTCTCAACTGATTTATGAATTTCGAATAGCGGTATACTACTGTTGCCTTTATTCATGGACAAGTACATTTTAGCTCAAAATGGTCTACATATGTTTCTCTTTCAACAAAAGTTTCATTTCTGCAAATTTGTTGGTTAGTTTAAGTAAATAATGACCTCAAAAGCACTATTTTTTTGTCAGGGAAGGGCTACTTTTACATACGTTCTAAATTGGAGTGCATGGGTGAATTGGTGATCTGACACCTTTAGAATAACAAGATTTTTTTAAGATTATTTCAAGCAATTATAGATTTATATTCTTTTACCTTAAATCCGTAATTAGAAAGGTGGAAGATACAAAAGAAATACTCAACACTCATTAGTCAAAGAAACAACTGACAACGCCTTGGCAAAGAAACAAAAACGACCAAAAGATAAACAATAGCTCACAAAACACAACATAGAAAACTAAAGAAGGATCTACACGAACCCCATCAAAAATCGGGGATGATCTAAGGTGCTCCGGAAGGGAGCTCTACATGTGGCATTCGTCGTGTTGCGTATGTATGTACAAATTCGATGACAAGTCTAATCCGGTGATGTACATGTCAAATTCGAGAAAAAAATGGACTGTATTGTGGTTACAACAATGCGAATATATCCGTCGTCATCTGTGAAATGGGTATTCCATAACGGTCTGTTAAATCTCTGTAGGGATGACTTCAACTTCTCCACTTGGAACCGTTGGTTTAATAGCTTCCTTGTAAGCAGCAAGCCCCTATCAAGGAAATCATGATAGGAAACTCAAGTTCTTGAATATCGTATCAACTGGAAGATATATACTCATTGTATACGGGCGCTGCAGGAATGTTGCTACACAGAAATGTAAATACTGTTTTGTTCTCAACCGACCCCTCTTGTCAATTTCTGGCTGTAAATCAAGATACGAGACAGACGTAACTGTATCTGTGGTATCCTTTTTCTAAATTTCGATTGGAGAAATCCGTTCAACACAGTCATCAATCTTTGGGTTATTTAGTGAGAGAACATTATCTTTATTGCAGAACGTGACGATTAAAGGATAATGCAAGCTTCTTTTCATTCTTCTCCTGTAAAACGTCTATCTCGCATGAATCAAGGAACAAGTCGGCAAGAAAGGAAATACAGTTGTTCGCTTGGAATGCTAATTGTCTGTGGATAAAATCGTCCTCTTAACTTAAACTATGTTGTCAATAAAAAAAGCAAGTATCTTGATAATGTCAGTTTCCAATAATATTTTGTTTGAATCAGTGTTTTTTATTAACAAAAGAGGGACGAAAGATACCAGAAGAACAGTCAAACTCATAGATCGAAAACAAACTGACAACGCCATGGCCAAAAGACAAACAGACAAATAATAGTACAGATGACACAACATAGAAAACCAAAGACTAAGCAACACGAACCCCACCAAAAACTGGGGGTGATCTCAAGGTGCTCCGGAAGGGTAAGCAGATCCTGCTCCACATGTGGCACCCGTCGTGTTGCTTATGTTATTACAAATCCGGTAAATAGTCTAATTCGGTAAGTCACATTCGTGAAAAGGGAGGGTATTGTAATTACGACATAAGGAACATATCCGATATCATCTGTGAAACGGTTATTCCATAACGGTCAACCAACTCGTGATGGCGTTCGTAAAATTTACGATGGGATGACTTCAACTTCACCATTTGGAACTCTTTGTTTAATAGCTTCCTTGTGAGCAGCAACCCTCTATCAAGGAAATCATGATAGGAAACACAAGCCCGGGAATATCGTATCAATTGGGAGATATATACTCCGTATGCAGGCGCTGCTGGAATGTTGCTACATAAAAATGGAAAGTTCACAATTGGGAAGCTAAAATCATCTCTTTTGTCGTAAAGTTTTGTTTTCAAACGACCCTAATTGTCAATTTCTAGATGTAAGTCAAGATATGAGGCAGACTTAACTGTATCTGTAGTATCCTTTATCTCTTGTTCGATGGGATAGATTCGTTCAACAACATAGTCACCAAATTTTGTATTATTTAGTGAGAGAACATCATCTATATAGCGAAACGTAGAGTTAAAGGATATTGCTAACTTCTTATCTTTCTTCCTATGAAGTTCCTGTATGAAGTCAGCCTCATGATAATAAAAAAACAAGTCGGCAAGAAGAGCGGCACAATTGATTCCAATTGGAATTCCGATAGTCTGTTGAAAAACAAAGTATGATGAATCTTTCCCTAAAAAAAGATATATGCATCTAAGTTGACTTTTCTTTTTTATGAAACAAATTTGGACCAATCTTCCAATCTGTCTTAGAGTTTTGAATGGGGCACACTTGTGTAAAGGGTAGAAAAGTCAAGCGTTTTTATACTATTGCAAGACGCAAGAGACTTAGATTGTATCAACAGATTTTTTTTTACATCTTTTCGGGATTGAATGCTCTTCAACTTTGTATTTCCAACTGTCTCGATCCGTGTGCCACTGATGGGTCTTATATAGACGAAACATGCATCTGGCGTATCAAATTATAAACATGGTATATTTGATGCGTTTTTAAAAAGTTTTGGTGACGTAATGATTCTCACAATACTGGAGCAAATGTGAAATACAATGAAAGAACAGAGATACATACAAAGGACGATAACTGTGATACAACTTCTTGCTTGAACTTTTTCTCCTATTTCTGGTAAACTTTTAGTAAAAAAAGTATTAGATTAAATGCTCCTAATGACTTAAGATTTTTCAAAATAGCTCTCTTCCTGTCTAATTAGATATTTGTATCTATGATGGCTAATCATTTTTATGAAACAAATTTAGACCAATTCTTTCGGGTAGAAAAGTCAATGTTTTTATACTAATGCAAAAGAAAAGAGACTTAGATTTTATGTTCTCAAACAGATCTTTGGAATTGTTTAGTTTCACAATAACTCTGAAGTCTGGCTTTGATTGCTGATAAAATTGATGTTAATAGTTTGAAAAAGGTTCCGTGGGTCACTTGGAAGACACAGGAATATAATGTTGGTTGTAAGTAATTTAAGTAGCCAATGCAGTGAAGGAAGAACAGACCTGATTATTAAGGATCTCCTCAATGGTAAATATCGTTGTGGTATATGTTGAGTTTCTGAGTAAATTGACAATTCCTAATTCCTTTATCAAGCAGTTTATGCAATGTGAATTACACTCAAAAACGACGTTGTTTTGGGGTTGTATCTGCGAGGACAAAAACATGTTTATCATGGAGGCAAAGGACAGGTGCTTTGCAGTTTGGGTCTTTAAAGATCGATAGGGCATGAGAATTCACAGACAAAATTTATCTGTTTTGAAATTTGATTTTGATCAACGATATCATAGCATTTACCCATTCGGAAAGAGTGTCTATGTTTTCTTTTTTGCGTTTAGTCACTTTCATGGCGTATTCTTCGAATGAATGAACATTATGACCTTAACAAGCGTATAGATCTGTTCGAATAGTCCCCCTAAAAATATATGCATTTTGAATGATTGCATGCTCCATTTATTCTCTTCACTCATGTAAGTCCTTTCTTGTCTTAATGCACATTTGTAAGAGTGCATCTTCAAGTTTACCTACCCACATATATAACCTCAGCCGTTTATGGAACAACGTTTCGGAATTTAATGCACTTCACTTTTGTATTTGATTTGGTCTTCTTAGTGTTTTGATTCGAGTGCACTTTTGTATTTGATTTGGTCTTCTCAGTGTTTTGATTCGAGTGCCACTGAAGAGTCTTATGAGCGCGTCTTGCATACAAAATTGTAAGCCTGGTATCTAAAATGCGTCTATGTAGACGAAACGAGCATATGGCGTATCAAATTATAAGCCTGGTTTATGTATTGAGTTTTTAAAGATTTTGGTGACGAAATGATATTCGCAATACTGGAGCAAATGTGAAATACATTAAAAAGGCAGATATTAGACACACATACTACTCGACCTAGATACATACAAAGGGCGATAACTCTAATACCACTTCTTGTCCAAACGTTTTCCTCCAGTTTCTGGGTATCCTGTTACTATGTTATTTGTAGATTAAATGCTCATAATGACTAAATATGTCTCAACATAACGCTCTTCCTGTCTGATTTGTCGTGTCTAAATTCTCGGACCCTTTCTTACTTATGATTAGCTGACTTTGTCGCTATAGAAGATGTCTATCTTCATAGAATAGGAACACTCTAAGGAAATTCTTTCTATGTTCTGTATTTAAGTATGTAGTAAAATTCTGGCCTATTTCTTTACTGTATTTAGGTTGGTTTATTATTGCGTTTCGTGCTATAGGTATCTGTTTCGAAATACTAACTTTGATTATTTACTCTTACCATTAGTATGTTTTAATTGGTCAATTTATATAGTACTGTCTGTCCAAGAAGTCACTTTTTAGCAGAATCTTCGATTATAATTGGTATTCAAATAAGTTGACTAAATTGATAACTGCATTATACTTTTTCTCAGCTTATTAAAATACTTTAATTGTTGGTTTATTAATTTATACGTTTAAGTCAATTTTAGTTTTGAAATCAACAAATACCTATACTTAAAATTGATTTTCAAAACAAGTGTTTCGGGAACAACCGAAATCGGCAGTATGCGAAATCCTGGCGTTTCTTTTTATAGCTATATCTAAATTTATAGCTACAATTTTAAAATTTTGTTTACTGTGGAATGATTCCTTGCGGACTAGCAAGGTTTATATTCATATCATATTATCATGTTCTTATACTGAATATGCATTTAATTTATCATTGAACGTTAAATAACCATTTATCATCATCATCATCATCGTCGTCGTCAAATAGCCATTCATCATCATCATCATCATCATCATCATCATCATCATCATCACATTAAATAAGATTAACACTATATAAATGGCATGCTTCAGAAGCGCTTTACCGGATTTTCAATCATCAGGACCGCTGAATCCAAGGATGTATAAATACCTGATAAGAGAAAACTTTATGACCAAAAGATACATAAAACAGTTATTGTCACTGGTAAATGCATTTTATACTGAAACGGCCATTTTATATTACTTGGTCTGAAATAGTTTGACATATAAATGTTAAGTCATATAAATACTTTAAACTATTTTCAAGATCAATCCTTGAAGTGGGTTTGTCAATGTTCAGATATTTTGATTTCAGACAAATAATGTCCAGACACTTTTCGTGCATTACGTTTTTATTGCTAAGTAGAGGTACGTTACATCTACTGGAGGCACTAAAATTCTTAATTTATAGCAAACGATTTGTACGAATAGCACTGAAAAACAGTATTAACATAAATTCCGGACTCCAAGGAAAATTTTTAAAAATTACCACTGTGCTAATATGAGAAAATATAATAAACTTGATTCTAACACTATCATACGTTTTAGTTTGTTTCAGATCAAAAATGTGTTTCGAATCTAAATTAATTTACAAATATGTCCGTCAGTCATATTTAGTCAGTTTTAAATTCCAAAATTCTTTTTGGTTTAATTTGCTACAAATATGAGAAAGAAATTGTATTTTTGTATTCAAAATTAGGGAAACATATACATATCATATTGTCACTGTGTGGGAAGAATGGGATGAAAAACCTGTACATTTCGATGTGAAAATGTTCATGAATGCCTCATTCGACCGACAAACAACAAAACTAAAAAAAAAATAGGCTTTCTGAACTACAGTTCCGATAAAATTAAGTAGTAATGGTTATAACCATCATATATTCTTCTTTTTTTTTGGGGGGAGGGGGGGGGGGGAGGGGGGGGGGGGGGGGTAATTGGGATGTCTATCTAAAATTAGTTAAGTTTAAGTTAAAGGCCACTCCTTATCCAGTCAAACAAAGTTTCATTTTTCCTATAATGTAGTTTTTAACGAAAATATCTTGAATGAACGTAAGCGTATAGATCAAAAGTCAACAATGATTTGATAAGCAAACATTCAAGAACAGATTGATTGTGTTATCAGGTTTCTTTGAGTATTGGTTTTAATTGAAAATGTGACAATAACAAACCACAATTTTCCACAGCAAATACAGATATATATCTTCCCATTTAAAAACTCACAAACATAAAACCAATAGACTAAGATATTTCACTTGGACACTTTTGATTTAAAAATCCAAAGGTACTAAGTTTACTTCACATAAGAAACACAAAAAAATATGCAAGCAAAGTCTTTCAAAACAGACAATCATCCAAAGCAATGATTTCCCTGAAGTCTTTTAATAAGAATACAAAATTCACTAACAAGGTTTTCTTGAAATGCATCTTACAAATGATGATAATACAAAAACGTTGACTTCGTTGTGAGGAAATGGTTCACTCTATTATATATAAATATTCCTAATCAACAAGTAAAATTGTATTGATCTTGTAGAACTAACTAAATATTCATCATAGCATATTTCACTGTCATCACAGTAGAAATTTAATCCTGTAACAGGTGAGAGGTTTGGCTGGCTGTAAAACCAGGTTAAATCCACCATTTTCTACATAAGGAAATGCCTGTACCAAGTTAGGAATATGACAGTTGTTTTCCATTCGTTTGATGTGTTTGGGCTTTTGATTTTGTCATTTGATAAAGGACTTTCCGTTTTGAATTTTCCTTGCAGTTCGGTATTATTGTTATTTTACTTTTTACACCTGGCACTTTACGGTTTGTTATTTAAATCCAAATAACCGTGTCCGATTTTTCAAAGAAATCGACGGATTTTAAATGCGGACCGCGAAGAAAACCCCAAAATGAGCTGTTACCCGAAAAGAAATATCCACACTACCGTTTGCTCAATATGGAAGCGGAGTAACAGGAGACTTTATTTGTACAAGTGCAAATAAAGCAAAAATTTATTTGTGTACCTGTTATTTGTACAATAGTTGGTTGATTGCAGGATAAAAAACAATATATGTACGTAGTCGCAAAATATAAGATTTATTTTTACTCGGTACAAAACAGAAGAAAAGCTCGGTTAGCCTCACTTTTCGTCCTGTTTCTAACGTTCGTATAAATAATTTATATATTTTCCGACTATGTACATATATTGTGTTTTCATTTACCTTCACTATGTACAACGCTGGTAAAATACCGCATAACGAAGCACAGAATCAAAGAGGAAAAGAGG
Source organism: Mytilus californianus (assembly GCF_021869535.1). Classification (NCBI taxonomy): domain Eukaryota; kingdom Metazoa; phylum Mollusca; class Bivalvia; order Mytilida; family Mytilidae; genus Mytilus; species Mytilus californianus. Next base: position 7,437,074 of record NW_026262581.1, read on the forward strand.
CAAAGAGGAAAAGGCAACTACTTGTTACTGTAAGCGAATCGATGTCTAAGTTGATACAATATAAAACAGGAATTTTTTTACATATAGGTACACACTTAAAACTTAATAAACTACTGCATCTGGAGCGCTTGATACGCCAGTCGTAAGAATAGTAAAATTATTGCAAGAATGCATTGGAATATTGTAGAATGCATAAAAACAGAAGTCGCTTAAATGCCAATTCAGAAAAACTCTCAGGGGATATCCTTAGATGTTTCAAAATTGCATTAAATTTGACAATCCAATACTACTGGAATGATGAATTTCAAAATTTCAAATTTCAAAATAAAAAACAGGAGAAAAAACGAGACAACATGGCAATTTTCCCTGATTTTAAATAATGGTGAAGATGATGTCACCTTATAGTCTTTGCATATTATAGAATTAAAATAATATACTACACAATTTTGATAAATATTGTAAGTTTTACACCTTCTCTTTTGTTGCTGTATAAGGCAATGATATTCATTTGGAACTTATATAAAGATTTTTTTACACAATACATAAGTTGGGTTTGCCTGTACGTATCTTTTCTGTACGTTTTCTTTGGTCATTTATCTAAAGTCATTGAAAATGCGATATTATTTGTATTGTTTTACAAACAGTAACCTTTGTATCTTCGATGAGTTCTTTTAAGGAAGGCCAAACTTCTTTTTAACATTCGCAACTGCCCTAAAAAATACTATATGGACGAAACCAAATGTACTACAATATCTAGATAGTTACAGGAATCGACATAGGAGTTTTCTGACACCTTTTGTGAGCTCATAATATGTTGGTAGATAATAGCTTACTTTAAATTATCACTATCTAAAATAAGCAATCATTTAATTCAGCGTCTACTATTTAGAAAGTTACTGTGTTAGTATCCATTGTAAAATTTCATTTGGAAACGAAAATGTTGTACTGCAAACAATCGTCATAACTGTTAAACATTTAGAAACCAATCGTCTTTTATTGTACGAAGAGATACAAATCCCAGTATGAAGAAGATTTTCATATGTCCATGGAGTTCTTACTTTCCATCTCTGTGAAATTATGAAGGTCCAAAAATGTTGATTGATAGTTTTTTGGACTTTAAGTCATACTGCAGGCAGAGTTGCCCTGATGTCAAAGATACAAGTGTTCAAATCCCGCTGATATAGATTAACCCCTTTATATTTGACGCTTCTTATACCCAAATTGTTACCTGGAAGAATAATGTATTAAATATAGGTAGACAAGAAAATACCAGAAATTGAGGAGAAATCAAAAGCCGAAAAAAAACCCCAGAAAATTCAGTGATCAATAAAAAGAACAATAATAGTCCGAAACAATTTCCAGAAAACTCATATGGTTACCTCACCAAGGAACAAAAGTGCTTAAGATTGTTGCTCGTTACAAGTAACAAATGTACCGCAACTGTAAACTATGTCATGAGGGGGCCTGCTTAACATTCGTAAAGTTGAATTCAGCTTCACCATTAAGCACATTTTTCAATTGCTTTCTTGAAAGCAAGATCCCCTTTTAAACGAAAATCCTGATAGTAAACGCAAGCCATGAAATCTACCACAAACTTGGAGATTATACAGTATATGCAGATGATACTTCAATATTGTTACACATAAAAGTAAGCTATCAATAGAACTATTGGTATCTTTGATGAGCTTTTCTTTCAAATCTGTTTCAATACCACTACTGTGGACGTTTCGTCCCCGAGGTCATCACTAGCCCACTGGTCAGCACTTCTGTGTTGACAGCTAGGAATTATCAATGATACGATAATTTGTGTAAATTTTCTAGTAACATTATTTTTGCAGGATGGATTTCATAATAGTTCCTCTGGTATATGTGAATATTTGTAATCAACTAGGAAAATTGTATTGAGCTGTAGAATTTAATTAACATTTATAAATACTTATTTTACTGCAATCAAAGCAATTGTTTTTTATATTCACTATATGTACATAATACCACAAAACGAAACACAAAATAAAAAAGGAAAAATGGGAACAGTCAAATATTTTATTATTATGCAAGCATACCAGGAGATGCTTACCCTGTCGCCTCACCTGGTCTCGCTCCTTTTGGGGTTAGTTTCTGTTTGTAACCTTGCTTTCTCTTTTTAATCGATTTCCTAGATTTTACCATCGACGAATCTACTGTCACCTTAATTAATTGCAAGCGAATATATGTATCAGTTGATACAATATCCCACAGCAAGATCTCAATAAAAAAAAAGAGATAAAGACTTAACTAAATAAACAGCTTACATTTTGTCATGCCGAGGGCCTTGTACAGCTTAATATACATTATGGGTTTTGCTTATCGTTGAAATTCGTACTTTGACAAATTGTTGCTTATATCCGCATTGTTTGGTATCTGGTATGTCATTGTCTCATTGCCAATCATATCGATTCTTATTTTTATATAACTGTTAGAAGTTTGCATATTTAGAAATCGCGAACTTTCGATAATGCATATATTCAAAATATGCTGCGGAATATACTAATGTTAAAACAACTGTAAATGGGATTATTGACATGCACGTTTTGCAAACAGGTGACTTTAACGTAGTTTGTGAAGTGGAAAAATAACTATCTAATGGCGTAATCGAACATAGAAGGTGCTTTATATGTCTGCAAATACTGTCATGTAATACGGGCGTTATATATTTGAATAGTAATTATTTTTTTATGTTTCTATTATTAAATAAGCCACATAAACTTAAACATGTGATTGTTCACTGCTTATTTAATCGATTTACATAAAAAGACAAACGAATGCATTAAAATTTTAAAAATTACTATGCACCACAGGTTTTAAATAAATCAAAAGGACTTAATCTTCGTGTCAACGAAAAAATGACAGTAATGAATACTTCTCATTTAAGAATAATTGTAATCTTGATTCGTCTTTTCTTCTGAGGGGGACTAGTTTTAGATATAATATTATGAAAACTGAAGTTTGATTTTTGCTATCAATATTACAAAGATCATAATTTTCAACATGATATTAAGTTTTTTCTTCGTTTTAACAAAATTGCCATGCATAATAATGTTCGACAAAACTGTGTACGATGGTTACAAGGATCGCTTAATATCTAAATTTCACATTTTAAAGATGTGTAAATATTAAAATAATAAGAGGCTGAAGATTCCGAAGGAAGAATCAAAACTTAAAAGTCGAAGAGAGACCGACAAAATCATGGCAAAAAAAGAAAAGCGACGCAAACACTAACAACAGTCTACAAAACACTACAAAAAGAACTAAAGACTGAGCAATACGAACCCCATCAAAAACCTGATTAATACCAGGTGCTCCGGGAGGTTCTGTGTATCATGCTCCACATGTGGCACCCGTCGTGTTATTCGTGATAAGATTACATTCGGCGTTAAAATAGAAAAAGGATGAACGGTACCATCGCTTAAGTAAAAAACACAATGGTCCACAAATCCTACAGATTAGGCAATATAAAGCCTTATAAAACTGTTCAACCCAAGTAATCCTTAAGACTAGGTTGCTCCAGTTTTTCTACTGACAGATGACCACGAAACTTGCCGTGGATATCAGTTCCAACGATGTTTCAAGTCTTCATTGCGATCGTCATATGAACACATCGTTACATGAACAATTCTTTTCCTAAGTCAGGGGCCTATAATTCTGTTGTTTTCGTTGGTTTCTGTCTTATAAACTGATTTTCGTTTCTTGTTTTGTCATAAATCAGGCCGTTAGTTTTTTTTCTTTGGATTGTTTCATATTTTACCAAGTTGGGCCTTTAATAGCTGACTATACGGTATGGATTTTGATAATTTATGAAGGTCGAACGGTGACCTATGATTGCTTAAATCAACGTCATTTGGACACTGTTGGATAGTTGTGTCATTTTCATTCATACCACACCACCTTATTTTATGTACACGATATAGACTTTACTTGCGCGTTGAGACAAACTGTTATAGAAGATAAACACATAAACATTTAAAAACATCAAACCAAAAAAGTTCTAACAACAAGCAACAATGTATACAAACGAAGTAAGTATCTTCCCTCTATTTTCGATCATAACTACAAACATTTGTTTTTACCGTCTACTTATACATGCACTGTAATTTACCGATCAAAAGAAAAGATGCTTGAACAAGATGATACTCGCGAATAATAAGTAAGTACAGTCTCCCTTTTTGTCATACTTGCCAACGATAACAACGAACTTATTACTTTTTGTTGAATATCAAAATTTCACAACTAATCATGTAAACATTGGTATACATCAGAACTTGTTAAGCATTCCATTTAATATCAGTATAAACTTTCGGACGCCTTTCCTGGCATAAGAAAAAGAAGTAGTCAAGCACTGCGATGGAATCTATACTAGACATGCTGTGAATCAGAAGGGTTTTCAAATAAATTCCAAGATTTGATGAAGTATATTAAATATAACAGCCTCTCTTCATGTATTAAAAAAAACCAGTTATTTTTAAAACCTCTAAACCCTTTTAACTTTCCACCTTGATGATGATTTTGCTCTCCGAGGGTATCACCAGCCATGTAGTCAGCACTTTTGTGTTGACATGAATTATCGTTGATATTGTCATAAATATAAATTAACTATTTACAACACTTTGAATTGTTTGAAATACAAAGGATGTTTTTACCCCATGAATAGTATAACCTTTAAGTTAAGCGAATAACAATATTTCGCAAAACCTTTCGAAATTTGAGTCATCGATGCTCTTCAACTTCGTTCTTTATTATGACCTTTTAACTTTTTGTCTTGCGCCGCGCGTCCCTGATGAATCTATTGTAGACTAAACGCGCGTCTTGCGTTCAAAATTACAGGCCTGGTATTCTTGATGAGTTTTGTTTACAATCACTGTGTCGATAGCACTGCTGGTGGAGGTTTCAAATAGTCCGTTTCTATGTATGTTTTTGATTATGTTGCAGTTCAGTGTTTCTATTGTTCCGTTGTTTTCCTCTTATAGTTTCTCTCGGTTTTGGTTTGTGACCCGGATTTGTTTTCCCTTAATCGATTTATGACAATTGAACAGCGGTAAACAACTGTTGCCTTTACTTATTTCCTCCCCAAGCTTTCACCAGCCTAATGGTCAGCACTTCTGTGTTGACATGAATTATCAAAGATATTATCATGTTTATGAATTAACTGTTTACAAAACTTTGAAATGTTTGAAATACTTATGATGTATACCTCGGAATTAGATTTTGCAAAACCTTTCGGAATTTTGGATCCTGAATGCTCTTTATCTTCGTACTTTATTTGGCCTTTTAACTTTTTGATTAGAGCATCAATAATGAGTCTGTTGTAGACAAAAGGTGTGTTTGGCGTACAAAACTACAAGCCTGGAATCTTTGATGAGTTTTTTTTTAAGACAACCACAAAAAAATTAACATGTAAGTATTTGTTGGAAGGTATACAGTTTATCTTTCGTTAGAGTAAACAAACTTATTTTGTTAGAAATAGAAATAAACAATAACAAAGTTTCAAACAGCATTCCCTTGGTATTTGTAGATTTCTTGTCCGTCATGTAACACTTTTTCAGCCAATGTTATGATCAAGCCAAATTTTGATAATTTCCAATAAAGTTGTATGGTTGGCATCGCGACTAAGTGAGACGCTATAAGATGGGGTATGACACATACTTGATGACATGTAACGTGTTTCCTTAGACATGATTTCACTTCTCTTACCGGATTATATGCAGTACTAGTTTTTCCAACTGTCAATTTGGCGTATGCCACAGGTTGATTAAAATGTGAAAGCTCTTCCAGGACACCTGTTTTTACTCTTGTTTTTTGAACGGAACTTAAATATTATCCAGTTTTAGCTTCCATTGCTAGTGTTTGTGTTCATATGGTTTACATGTTTCTTTTGTATCTGTTCTGGATTTGATTAAATGTCTTGGATTGCATCTCTCCTCTTGTTTTCATAGGTCTAATAGTGTCTGAATTTGTTTCTTTTTTCAGTTTCTCGATGGTATATCAATGGCAATAAGTAATGGTTGATTTCCAAACTGATTTCCAAACAACAAGACACACGTAATGAATAATATTTGAACAGTTTATTTCGTGTTATTATATCTGCATCATCGAAGTATTGCGTTATTGCAATAACTAAATTATTGTTACATAAGATACTCCGTCAACAAAACATGCAGTGGCAGCTGCTGTTGTTGTGTAGACACGTTATGTTACAGCGACAATTTGTGGAAGTTACGGAAAAAAGTAAAGAGATAACAAGAGGGCAATAAAAAAACATAGTAGAGAAAATAATGCATGGCACGAGGGAAAAAACGATAAGATATGAAAGAGTCTACAAAACACTACACAGACAACTAAAGATTGACCAACACGAATATCACCAAAAAACAAGATGCAATCAGGGCTCTCGGTCATAAAACTTTACTCTGTGCTACGATTACAAATTGGTTGAATTCTGAGTCTGAGTACGATAATAGTACTAGAAATTTTCATGATCTTTTTAGAGGGGTTGGATTTGGAGTTGGGTTAAGCTTAATTAACTAAATGAAACTTAAATGCTGAACAAATATATATACTTGGGTTGTCATGGAATAGAAGTTCCTTAATAATATTAGTTCCAAATAGAGAAATATTCTGTAATTACTACATGATGAAATATATAAGTATTTGTTTCAACAGGAAAAGATGTTATGTCATTGTTTATAATGTTTCCAGAAGAATTTCTGTTAAGAGGAGCAAATGTAATTTGACAGGATTAATCACAATATTTGTATTATACTAAAAAATATTCGTTATGTAACTTGTATATATCTACTCCTAGTGATCCCTCTGATGTGGAACCAAATAAATGAGGTGACATTCCAACAATTCATTTACAAAACCCGATGTTCCCCTCTCTCTTTATCAAGCAGTTATTGAAATGACAAATGAAATCATTTGTTGTTGACCGCATTTTGCTTGTTAATCAGTTTTACTATTTACATTTTTTATCTATCCTTTACTGTTTTTATGAAGGAAGGGTAGATTTTGACTCCAACATAAATTTTGACCTATTCAAATGTTCCCCTATCGACTACAATGTTCGTGATATGGATTAGACATTGTATCCCTACGTTCAATTCTAAGTCATGGTGGCCATGTTGGGCCCATTTCCCCTGCTAATATATTTCACACCAGGGCTACTTTCAAAAATATTTCAATCTTTCCTTAAATTGTTCACATCCCGATGTGTGTACTTTAAGATTCTTACAATACAATGACGTATTCATAAACAGATATTCATATCATAAATACATGATCATAGCACAAAACCGCAGTTTTTACTGATTTTAAAGACTATCTATCCCAAAAATGTATTTGAAGGACATAATTACCTAAAACCAAAATTCTTTTGGAAGTGAAGCTTAGTAGCGTCTTTTGGAAACAGAGTATATCATTTTAGTTAGCGACGTCCTTCGTGGAAAATTTGACAAAACGTGTAAAATTTGCAAGTGTGTATCCTTAAACAACAACAATATAGTGCTGAATAGCATTTTGATTATATTTTTTATTTAAATATGTTAAATTGTCAAAAATATTCTTAGTAAAGATATAGACTCTTTAATATTCAAATGTTCAACAGAATTTGACAACTTATAGGTTTTAACCCTGTGAGTTGAACAAATACAAGGGACATTGACCTTTAATTGGTTAAGTTGTTTCAGGAGTGAGTTCTTCGCCACAGAAATGCAATTAATTGGAAAAAAGGTAATTTTAGGGCAATATTTTCAATTAACAGTCAATAGACATTGGATTATCCAACTTAATTTGTAAATTTTGTAGAGCTATTCAATTTCTTCTTTTTACGGTAAATGTCTATGTCTATTAGGATAGACAAAAACGATAAAAACTGTCATCAATTGTCTTAAATGAAAAATATTTCTATAAAGAGTCAATTGATGGTTTCAGTCATATTGGTATTATTGTAGATCTTTCATTGCTGATTGTTTTCTACTGTTCACAGTTTCTTTTTGTCTTTAAAATTCTTCAAGACGATAGACTGAAACGCTTGAAATGGACAAACATCATTATTTAAGGACAATACCTCGAATGAGGGTTTCAGCCAAATTTGCATTTTGTAGATCTTGCATTGTACTATTATACTTGTCAAGTTTATTTTTAATGCGCTAAAATATGTAAAAAGGTCTGAATTTGCAAGAACTCCTATGGGAATCGTCTGACAATTTTGGTTGAAATGGAAGGTATGTAGGTCTTGAGATTCTAAACATTTTCGTGCACTTAGTGGATTGTCTGTATCTTTTATGGTTTTCAAGAAATTGAACAACTACTTGCATTTTACCCATATGTTATATTTTAAGCTACGGAGGTCATGTCAGATGATTGACAGAAATCAAATTACCAATCTATAATTTAGACACTCAAATGATCAACTATCTTCAGAGTGGGTTGACTCTGTTGAGGAGTTTCAAAGTAGAAGATCTTTGAAAACATTTATTGACGATAAACGACGGACGCCAAGTCATGGCAATAGTTCATGTGGTCAAGGTAACACGATTGAATAAAAAAATCTAACCTCAAAGACATTCCTTTGATAAATCTGTATCAATTACATCATAGTCGACTAAAAAAAACTGACTTAAACTTTGATAAAAATTTACAGACTGGACTCAAAACGATTAATGGTTGCATTCTATTGCCTCAATCGAATATTTTTTTAAAAGTTAATTTAAAAGATTCAAGGTCTTTGCAAATGACTATGATGTGAAAATAAGTACTGGAAAAGCAGGGTCCAAATTTTAATCTCTACGATGATTGATATTTATCATGTCACAAATTGTAAAATGTTGGTTTACATGAGGTGAAAACTACACTGTATAATCGAATGTCGGTGCCATACTTGTAATCTGACAGATGAGTGTACACCCTGAATTTTACTGGAAACCTAACTTGCAACATTTAAAGTTATGTCGGCACCTTTAAAAGGAAAAGACGCAGCGTTTCGAATCTTTCAAATTTAGTGTATCTCAGATACTTGTTCAACTTTGTTGGTCTTCTTCAGTATATGTCAACTTAATTCTATAGTTTTCAGGAAGTGGTCTGGTTGTTCATTTTCAGATGAAACTTTGATATAAACATAAGAAATGTGGTATGATTGCGAATGAGACAACTTTCCACCAGAGACCCAGTGACGTAGAAGTTAGCAGCAACTATATGTCACCGTATGGCCTTCGATAATGAGCAAAACCCATGTTGCACAGCAAGCTACAAAATGCACAGACATGACAAAAACAATTCAACTTTGTGAAATAATTCAAACGAGAAAACTAACGAACTGATTAATGTAACAAAAATTGAACGAAAAATAAATATGGTATTCAACAACAAACTGACTTGGGACAGGCACACACAGAATGCGGTGGGGTTAAACGTGTTTGCAGGCGCCCAACCCGCACTCTCGTCTGGGACAGATAGTGTAACAGCACAACATAAGAACAAACAAGAAAAATCAGTTGGAAAAGGCTTAACTTATCAGATTGACACAAAGCATACAAAAAAAAAAACCCCAATAACTTACAAAAGACAAGACACCAAGTACCGATCTGAGAGTACTCGCGGTTACGGAAAGCTAGTTCAAATCCGAATAACAATAAAAAAAATAATGTATCCAGTACACATTCAACCGATTTAATGTAAAGACGTCATAAACAGTAGCTGTCTAAAGGTATAGTTTTTGACTTTGTTTCCGTCTTCGTATTTAGATTTTTTTTTACATAAAATAATAACTGAAATATCAGATTTATATTATGGTTTAATATTTCGGAAACATTTCACTATTTTACTTCTTTACAAAAATATAACATGAAAATGCCATGTTTACCTTACACGTGAAATTGAAACGATCCCTTCGAGGAAAAAAGGGAAGTATAAGTAGCAGCGAAAACTAATCGTTGTTTTCAAAATCATTTTCAAGGTAAATATATTCCATTTAATCTTCACATTGTGAATTCTTTATACAACGGAAATTTTGTCCCTTTGCTATGAACTATGTCTGATTTCTCTGCCTTCTTTTTCAGTTTAGGTAGAATTTCATTCCTATTTTTAGCAGGAAAATACATTTCTTTTCCATCTCTGTAAGTCACAGTACATTCAAGAGAGGCTTTCTCGAGCTCTTCTTGTTTATTACTTGGTCTGTTGTGGAAATTATGAGGCCAATTATTGTAACTATATCTCAGATCGTCCATTGGAATATTAGTATTATTCAATAACTTAAGGAAATGTTGTTGCACTTTCTGTTTCTCTCTATCGTATTCTATCTGTACCATTTTCTTCTGTCTGTCATGAGCTCTAATTTCACGCTCAGTATCTTTACTCAAGAATATATGTCTCTTGTGTAAATGTTCAGAGCCAAACACTTTCTTCATAAGTTCGAAACGAACGTCTTTCGTCAGATCATATTGCGGAAACATTGCCATAGTTACCGGAGCTTTTTTATTTTCACTTAGCAAACATGTTCTTTTCTCACGTATTTTGGTTCCAGCCATGGATACTTTAAAATTCTTTGAGTTCCAGCTATTCCTTTTCTTAATCTAGACAAATTAATCCTAGTTCAAATACTAAGTTTTGTTAGTAAGGCCAATTTACATTTTTACACGTCCAGCTGTACGAATCTGTAGTCTGCTTGTCAAAGTGTTAAACATTTTGATCGACCTATGAATAGATGTAAAACATTTTATAGGGACGAGTTATGTTTCTATATAAGACGGAATAAATATAGATTGATAAGAAACTCCATAAACTTCTTCTCTTAAAGAGGATTAATAGAATAAAATCAATTGTTATTGCGTCGTCTAACAGGACCCTGATCGTTAATTTCACTATAAAATTTCTTTTTGCATATTTTAAAAGCCGACTTCTCACCAACGTGTTTCCTATAAACAGTTAGCTAATGGCTCAATCATTTGAATATACCAAAAATGAACTATATCACGGTGTATTATGTAGAACTCAAGTCAAAGTAATTTAGTCCTGGAATATGAATTAGTGTGTCTTTAAAAAAAATCAGAGAAAAACATACCGACTAAACACTTTTCAACGTCATAATTAAAAGAAGTGTTGTTCAAACTGACAAATCAAACACTTACCTAGAGTGTTCATCGGTAGATATGTCATTTTAACCAAAATATAACGAGACTAATAAATAAAAAGACTTTTAAACTTCCATTTAATAAGTGATGATTAATAGGACATTTCGAATTTTAAACAAACAAGACGACTCTTGCTTTTAAACAATCGTTGAAGATTTCCTAATTCAAGTATTTAATCTATTAGTTGATTTCAATGATCTTATTGTTTTGATCATATTCTAACTACAGTGGAATTATCTCAACAAAGTCATCAAGTATGGACTGCAATCCGATATTGTTTACGGACTATGGTTACAACTATTAATTAAAAATACTAGTAAAATAATGCACTACATTTTACTTTCACCTTAAATTTTGACATGCATATACAAAAAGATAACATGGACCCTACTAGACCGATAAACTTTTATCATGGTATTTTTTCATGGGCGATGCAAAAGATAACAGTTCACATGATAACAGGTTCGCCGGACACATGATTCCAACTCCGTGTCAACCAATATTTAGTTTCACTCCATAATTGCGTGTATATTGTGGAAAAGCAGCAAATACTATTTTCAAAGTCTCCTGTTTGACCTGGGAGGGGATCGTGCCCACGATCTCCCGCAGTAGAGGACAGCCCGCCATCAATATGTTATGGTTTTATCTAATGAAATGACATACCGCTGATAGATTGTTTGTGAGCCTATCTAGTTTTTTTTATCTTAAAAGAAAAATCAAAATATTCGTCCGAACTTTACTCTAAAGTTCTGAAAATTGGCTTAACATGTTTAGAGAATGTGGTGTTAGTGGCAGAACTTTAATAATATTGTTTGATAGTCGTGACGATTTAGAGCTTTGCATATAGTGTATAAATCTGTTTATTGTGAATATCGATCGATTGATCGATTGTTGGTGTTTAACACCGCTGTAAGCACTATTGGCTATATCGTGGCGGCCAGTTTTTTTTGGCGGAGGAAGCCGGGGTGCTCGGAGTAAACCACTGTTCTTCTGCAGGAAAACTGGCAATCCTAGTCAATTAAGATTTGAATCGAACACCACTCCAACGTTCGGGGTTTGAACTGACAACCTCAGTGTAGACAGGTTATTGATACAGTATACTACTTAGACTATATTTCCTCCGAGTCCCCCTTTCATTGTGAAAAGACTTGCTGCTCTCCCGATTTCTTTTGGTTATATGTGTTGTTGTGTCACTGTGGTATATTTGTTCACATACTAAAGTTATTAACGTATATCATTTCGACTCTTTATTATTTGATATAAAAATAAGAAGATGTGGTAAGATTGCCAATGAGACAACTCTCCACCAGAGACAAAATTACGTAGAAGGTTAGCAAGTTCTTTCGGGTTTCATCATCTTATCGATATTGAACTCCAGACCGAACAACCAGTCTATGACAAAAAGTGACTAAATTGTATGTACATACATTATATATATAATTACATATAATGTAGGAAGTTGTATTACTTACATAATATATAGTTAAGTCAAATCTTATAACATATATTTGACAGGTAAAACAAATTTATATTAAATAATATATCCAAATTTTATCTTCAATCATCAGTTGTCAAGTGGAAAAATTAGTGGGTGTTAAAGTAGGAGATTTTGTTTTAGTTATTTTGAAAACTGGAATTGATTTCAACTTGCCGAACCTCGTAAATTAAAACTAAATTATGAAAATACTTTATTTTTACTAATTTACTAACAACTTTTAAATAAACTTCATAAATATCTTACCTTTTTCATAAAGAATGCAAATCTGTTTTGGAAATGATCATTGAAATAGAACGGCAAACTCTAACGAAAGGATAGAGAGGAGTCCATGTCAATATTGACCAAGTTGTATTGTTAATGTATAAATTATACAAACAAAGAATGAAAAGCGTCTTTAATTGCCATGCCTGGTATAGAGAGATTTTTGTGGAACATCAAACAAGTCAAACAAACACAGATATATTGAACCATAGATATCAATTCATATTGTCTTCGTTTTAAAAGGTTAAATGTTTATTAATTAAATTGAAAGTAATATGTAAACTGAGTATGTTTATATTGAAACATTATTATGAAACATTATAGAACAATATAAGCATTGTAAAAGTTCTATATGTTTATTTGGGTTACCAGCAAAAATACATTAAAGCCACATGGTTTAAACAGAATACAAAAGAAAAGTTAATATATCTAGTTACAAGAATGCAGAATTTGTTCCAATAAAATACAGTTGTTGTTAACACTGCTAAAATAAATTTAATACAGTGATTTCTCATTAATGGTAAATGATGGCGAAAAAAACGAATGTAACAGAACTATGAACGTCTTTTTCTGAATGATTGCATTGATAGATTCTCACGAAAAGGATTTTGAATCAGAATAACATTTAAAAGGTGTAAATATACACACAAAAAACTAAAGGTCTCTTGTTCTTTCGATGTACTTCATCTAGCACAACACTCATATTGATATAAATTAGTATAAAAAGGTCATTACAGTTTGTTTTTACATCAAAATACTAAAATGTTATACAATGTTCAAATTATTGAATGTGTCTGCATGCATTTATCTATGAATCTACATCTTTTCAGGACTATTAAATGGTTTGGCTCATGATCGATGTTCACTTCTTCGATCCGGTTAAAAAAATTTAACTTCGGTGAGTAGAGCCCTTTCATGTTTCTCTTTTCTTTTTGTTTTGTTTGACCACTATACTGGGTTCATTCGACCAGTCCATCATCACTGAGTATTCATCTGAGTCATAGTCTTCTTTTGTTTTGTTCGGTGCTGGAGCCCTCTGTCTCATGTTAAGATATTTGACTTTACCTAGTAGATAGGCGATAGCGCTGATGCAGATCAGGACCAGGATTGATAGTATCACTATTATACCTATTACAACAGATGGCGTCGATGTAACAATAAGTGGTTCTGGGTTATCTGAAAACAAAAAAAAACTGGACAAGTAAAATTTAAGATAAATTAGCCAATGGCAGTAATGTACAGTGTTACGTTCTATACAGGTATTATGTTACATACAAATGACTGTGTCATTATTGATTCAGTTTCATAATATTATGTCATACGGTGGATACCATGCGTCCTTCGGGGTTAGTGATTTTAAAACAAACTATGTATACAAACAAGATAACCAAGATAGTTCACATATTTCATACCTATGAATGTTTTCTACGGGACCTCCTAAAGGTGCATCCTTTCATGAGGGTGCGGATGGTGGTCCTTCATTTCTGTATTCTTTAATTTTTAGGCATTTTTTCTTTATTCTTTATATGTTATGCCCATTATTCTTTATTCTTCATATTTTAGCGCCCCATTTTTCTCTATTTTTTACATTTTTTGGTCCATCCATTTTTCTCTATTCTTTATATTTTTGTAAACCCCCATCCAGACCCTCTTTCGTGGATACATTTTGCATGTGCAAGAATATGTCACATTTCCAAGCGAGATAACCCAATCTGTTTATATTGGACAGTAGATAATTAACGATAACTCTTAGCTCCTTCCAATAGATGTCGTTGCATTTACTAATCTTGTTAAATACAACAGAGACATGTCTCCGATAAAAATTAATTAGCGTCTTCACGGGAGTTATAAATTACGATACTTAAGTTAGTGGTCTTTAAAAGGACTATAATATTGAGATCAAAACCTCGTCGAGATTATAAATCAATGTAAGAAGGGGAAATTATTTTGAAAAATTAGGGAAAAAATCCATAATTTTTGTTAATTGATCTTGAATGACACTTTTTAACAAACAGTCATTAAACGTATCTCATGAGTTTTGATGTTCAAATATCTTTAAAAATACCATCTAGGAGGTTATATGACATCCTTGTTACCAAGAAATTTAATATTTTCATTTGTCCTTATGCAACAGAGCTGACGACGAAATTGGTACCGAACCGTAGCTTGTTGCAATTTAATCACCATTAGTAATGAAATAATTATATGGCATGATATCAGCTGTATTTTTTATAAACATTTTAACATCAGCAAACATAAGTTTGTCCAGCTTTCTAACAATAGGCTATATGCATTCATTCATTTCAGTACAATCATTCATTTATGCCTTGGACAAATAAGTTTGCTTTAAAATGATGCTATATATGTCTTTGAAGAAATAACTTACAAGCTAGATGTTTTTCATTTTTTAAATGTTTTATGTAAAAACGGCTAAACATATCTCAACCATCTTTCGTAAGTAAGGTGTAAGCAGACAAAAAGGTTCAATAAATCAAATTTAGACAATTGGTGAAAATTAAAGATATAAATTCTAAGACTAAATAATTGAAGAATAAGTCATTCAACAGTTAAAATATATTTTTATTGAAATTGATAAGTAGAGCTCTCTCTCTGATTGATAAGTGAAGATTTATCAATTGTGATAACTAAAGACATCATCATGAAGCGAGCTAGGTCGCAAGCGCTTTTATAGTGGGTCTCCCTTTTTATGTGTGCTTAGGAGTAATTCTTATTTGAAAGTTTTCTTTCATATTTCAACTTATTTTCACCCATCTAAAATTTTCTAACTGCTATCAGTGCGATTTAATACTAACAGTATTTATATCTGATGTCCCTCTGTCCTTATTTTCAACAGTACAAGAAAGGTATAAAATTTGCCTGAATTAAGTCACGGATAAAAATTCACAGGACAATAAGGGACGACATCAAAAGTTCAATGTAGGATAAACAAACTTAATTCACGTAGTTTTTTCACTGACTCCCCCCACCCCCCTCTTAACTTAATTTGGGAAAAATTGATTGATCAATACAGATATATGTAAAATCGATGTCAAATAAACAAAACTTGCAGCAATTTTTACCCCCACCCCCACCCCCAGACTATTTGAATTAAGTTTTTATCCTACATTGATCTTTTGATGTCGTCCCTAAATCAAAGCTCATTTATGCGATTCATAGTTTGTCTTTGATAAATAAATCGCCTTTAAAAAAAAACAATTTACATTGTTCATGAACAACTGATTATAAAAACTTGGGAAACATTTTTCTTGTTTGAGATTTTTTCCACACAGCAAGAAAGATCGAAAATTTAAATTAAAAAAAGTCAGGGACACAAATTCGTCGGACAAAACTAAATTAATAAATATAAGTTAGTTTTTATGAGTCGTGGCATATGCACCAGAACAAAGGTGTTTTGAAATACAAGGAACACCCAACATATCAACGAAGAAGGCCTCTTTTGCAGTGCATAAGATTAAAACTTGTCACCAGGTCTTCAGCAATCGGCTTTTTAATATCCATCTACAATGACAACACATTCATCATTGTAACAGAAACCAACATTCAATGTGTTGTAAGCGTTACATTTTTTCACACAAGAACATTTTGAACAGTGTATTTCTAAAATGCCCGAGAGACAACTTACATGTGTTTTGTATTGCACCATTAAGTAATTAAAAAAACATATTATTATATAGAAAATTACAAAATAAAAGAAGAAATAAAAAAATAAAAGCAGCAAATTAAACTATA
This sequence comes from Mytilus californianus, assembly GCF_021869535.1. Lineage (NCBI taxonomy): Eukaryota > Metazoa > Mollusca > Bivalvia > Mytilida > Mytilidae > Mytilus > Mytilus californianus. Next base: position 7,453,745 of record NW_026262581.1, read on the forward strand.
TATACATAGATAACACTAATCAATTTACTTTCATGGTCAAACTAAAGAGCGAGGAACACGATTCCCTAAAAAAGAGTGATTTGAAATATTTTTTGCATTAGTTTTCGAGTTATCAAATTTGTTTTAATAGTTCCACCACATTGATGTGATGTCATTACAGAATGATACTTCCACAACAAACCGTGCATACATTCATTACATGTACATATGTCACCAATTAACACAAGTTGTATTGTATCAGATTCAATTTAATAAAACAAACAGTGGCATCCTGTTGAGCATATATAAGACATCGTAATTGGAGATAGGAAAGACAATCAAGCGACAGGGTGCCTGCTGATGATAAAATTCATTTGACAATATATCAATTTCGAACTTTTTTAATATACCACCTTTTCATTTTCTTTAAATATTATCGAAATACAATTGATGGAAAAATGTTTTACGGGTGAAAAAAAAATTATTAAACAGCGAATCATTTATTATTATTTAAATGTAAATGTATACTTTATCATTTATCATTAAATACGTTTCACCAAATATAAATAAAAAATATCTTTATAGTCTCTATTATATAAAATTATACGAACTGTGAACTATCATGAACAAGAACCCTTATAGTAAAACTATTATGTCCTTGAACAGATGAGCTATCCCGACGAATACAATTTAATATAATTAAATATAATTTTATTTTGTATTCAATATTTATCGTTTCTATTTAAACAATAAAAAATAGCCACAGTGAACACTTTGAATTTGAACTTATTATGTATTATTTCATTTATTTAAGAATAACCGGAATTTAGTTTACATGTATAACAGTATGATCTTGTAATGTACGTTGTTTTCGTATATTACATTTGTGTTGGTTATTTTTTTCAAAGACAACTTTTCAAAACGCCGGAGACCTAAGAATTTCTTAATTTAAACTGACTTTTCTGATATCAAAATATAGCTTATTGACAGGAGTATTCAACAGTATGTGTTAATAGTATTTCCTCCGCATATTAAGTGTGCTTCAATTATTTTAGTTACTGCTGTCTCGTTTCTTTTGAGGTCATTCATCGATATTTACTGATGTGAGTAAGGGAATTTAGATAATGAATTTTCAAAAAATCGGAGACCTAACAATGAGATAAGATAAATAGGATTTTTTAATACCACCAGAAAGGTAAATCTATCATGAATTCGGTCGTATGTGTTAATAAGAATTCAGATGATTAATAAAAATAATATGAAGAATTAATGAAGAGTACCTATTTATTTTCCCATTACTTTCTATGTTAATCGAACATCATTAAAAACATTGCACCCCGGGTGTCGCTGATAAGGGTAATCGGCCATTAGTGTCCTTCATTCTTGGGTATGGAGAATCACGAGAATTTATTCGGACTGGTTAAGAAGATGTTTCGAGTGGGAGATGCAAACTGACGAATGGACAGACGTTAGGATAGATCCATGTACATACGTATAGAAAACCCCATTTCCAGTGATTTTTAAATCAAGAAAATCATTAATCCAAAGCGATATTAACTAATGTTACGGTGTAAAAAATCTTTGAAAGTATTTTAGGGTTAGTTGGTCTCCGTTGACAGTTACTATTTCTCTACTCTGTGAACAACACTACTGTATAATCAAACAGATTATTTCCTATATAACAACATGGTCTTTCGATAAACTATATTTTTATAGCACTTATAATAATTCCTTCATGTAACAAAACGCTTATTGGACATGCGATTGAAATGATTAATGCGATTGGTCTAGATATCTATTAGAAGATAAAATATGCCGATAATTGATTGATATTCTATTGGGGACTAACTGTGCCATTCTTATTGCTGATTTGTTCCTGGCAGGTTATGGCTTAACATCTTAAAGACACAGCAAAACAACACATTATAGATATTTTCTTTATATCAATGGAACTAAAGCGTGACTCAGTAAGATCTATAACGAGCACCTGTAACGATAGATTTTTCTACCATTTTACATGTACAGATTAAAATTTAAATGTTTTAATACTTAGCTCCAAAAATTGAAGTTGAAGACAGTTGTGAATTAGATATACAAATTTTATATGTTTCTACAAATTTTGCTTCGAAGGGCTTTCGGAACAAACGTAGTTTTACTTCCTATATAATTTTTGGTTTTGAATAAGAATGTCCTGTTTTCCTATCGTAGAAAATTATTTAAATTCAAAATGCGGTTTTGGGCCATATTTTAAACAGTTACACTACAGACTTTACAAATTTGTTACATATTCAGAAATACGATGTGATGTTGTTTCAGTCTTAAAGTATACATACAGCTGTAACACTGCGTAAAGATAAACTACTTTTTGAAAGAAAAAACTTAGCCGCACCTTCTAACTTACAAATCTTCTCGACTCTGGCCGATTTGGAACTTATCATGCATGTACTATATAAACTTTTTATTATAAACAACTGTGTATTGCTGAATAGGTCATGTTGACCTTTAAATGTTTTTTTTTTTTTGGTTTTTTTTTGTGTTATTAGCTTGCTGTCTCATTAGCTTATAACCCACATTCATTTTTCATTGAAATAACACATACTGTAGAAAACTCTCGAGTCCGGTGTTGTTTTTATATTGGAGCAGTCACACTTTTCTGTTGTTAAACGAACGTTTTCTGCTGGAAAGGCCCCATCATCTCCACTGCCTTCTACGACATCATGGTTAACTATGTTGTAAGCTGGTAGAAGACCTTCTGACTCGATACTTTTGTCATCTAATGTTAGTGAGCAATATACTGATGAACAGAACAATACCTTCAATAAAACGGACAAGCTTTATTACGTGTAGGACAAATGGATGGATGCTTAATATACAGTGGATAGACTTCAAACCACATTCGGGACTAGAATATGTTAATTAGTACAAACATTTTCTCTTCGATACACTAGAACGACACATTATTGACGTTAAGTAGGATTGTATGTGGTAGCTAACAAGGTAACTTGTCACCATACCCGGGCACATTATTCCAACTCCGAGCAGACTAACATTTGCTCTTACTCCTGAATGATGCGTGCTTGGGGGAGAAGTCGCGAATGAAAGATATTAATCATTTAGTTTGTCTCGGCCAGTGACCGCATGTTATATTACAAGAAATGTGCACAGAAAGTAAACTAAAAGTAAAGTTATTATAAATTAATAATGCAACGGTCGTCTAAAGTCTCGGGCAGAATATATTTTGTATTCTCAAATGTCCTTGCTTCATTTTGCTGATAACATAGTAGTTGTATATAGACTTGTACTGAACCAATTAAAGCGCTACATGTATTTTCATACTGATACTTGCAAGTCGTATTTGTTTGATGTCTCTTGGTTTTGTTTCCTTTTATCGTTTCTTAAGGCTAGGATGTCACACAAACAAATATAAAAACAAGAAGATGTGGTATGATTGCTAATAAGACAACTATCCACCGAAGTCTATTTTTGATGTCAAACTTTCTTATCTTGACTACATTGTAAATATACATGTATATATTACATGAAATGAACTTTAAAAGTTATATAATGTCTAAACACTATCAACCATGATTCAACTAAATATCCTTCTTTTTAACAAATATTTCTGTATTTATTATAGGGCTTAGGTATATCAATCAGTATTTCTCTTTTTAAAGAATAAACGTGTTCATGTCTGAACCCTTTTCCGGCTGATTAGATAAATTTATATGCAACAAGCTAATGGTAATATATATATATTTATAGAAATGCCGAAACGCAAAGGGCTTCTTTACTTTACTAAATTTTTTAAGATTCAAAAACACCTTTTTATCATAGAATATACAAATATCGTACAATATACAATATATAGCCTATAGATGGTAATTTTGTTTAGAATAAATTAGAAAATCGCATTAAAACTCACGTATTGCAGTAGGATAAAAATAAGTTTGTGTTGACTCATCTAAAACTTGAAAAAGTCACCCTGAAATTAACAATGTTTTTTGTATTTATATTAGCTGTAAAAGCAAACCACAACATAATTTTACACATGTAACACAACTAAACATAAATTGAAATACTACATTACAACTTATTATGTGTAATTGTCACGAAGCTAGAACACCTGTCTCTATTGTTGGAGACTGCTTTGTTAACCTCTTAATGTCTTTGTTTATTTTTGTCGTTTTGTTGCTGCCCATAACACCTTATATTCATCCTATTTTATATCAATCATGCTTGAAATCGGACTGTGTCTTTATTATACTGTGCAGACTATCAATTATAGCAGTGATAATGTGTTGTTGGTGGCAGCTCTTTGCTGATCCATGTTAAATTAATTCAACTATTTAAACTCGAGGCGATTTAAACCTTGATATATTGTTAAGACACTGTCAGTAGTTGCATGAAGCCTGTTTATGGACCTAATAGATTACTTTTGTTTTTGTGTTTTTTGGTCACTATATCATGGACGTTTATTCCTTATATTTGCATTGTTCTGTATGCTACTGCGTGTTGTTAGGTTGTGGTATGCGATTAACGCAAAAGAGTATCATTTGATGCACGTGCCCTAGACAGATTCGGCGGGCTACTAGAAAGATCAGGCGGTGTCATAGAAGGATCAGACGGCTGGCGTGCGTACCCGCTAAATTGAATGAACAAATAAACAGAATTGCAACAGTTTCGTTAAGAATCAACATACTGTAAAAATTACTTTGCCTCATTTATTCTCATTGACCGAAATTGAACACCTTTTGTAAGGGCAGAACTTACATAATAAAACTTAAAATACTCTATACCACCTTTGATATATCCTCAATAATTCTGTTTCCAAAAACAGTATTTGAAAATTAAGAAACACATATACCTTTGAACCTTATATCTCAAATATAATTAGATAAGGCAATATCCCTACCCCATAAAATCCCTGGTATCTAACCCTAGCATCCTTTGTCTTCCACACAATACATAGTTGTATAGAATGCTGACAATGTAATTACTACAGTGTAGAGGACAAATAATGTTCCTCGCTAAAACGAGTTTGTCTTAAAAAATACAAATATTATAATATTAGTTATTTATACATTCACAAAACTAATATATATTCCGGTGACATAAATTAGGTGCATTGGTTGTTTTCATACCTTATCAACTAAAACTCCTGAACGGAAATGCAAAATCTTAACATTAACATTGTGAATTTGAGAGAGAAATCGTGACTTACCTTTAAAGCCTATATATTCTCATCAAGACGAATCTTCCTCTCTCCTTCAAATGTCGTCTTTTAGGTAGAACTGATGCAAAGTCCAGTTATTTTGTGTCATTAAACACGACAAGGTGACAATTTTTAAGGAATGACTGATTTTATGAATTGACTAAAAAAAATGAGACATAAATCCAGGTAACAATATCAGTATGTAATAGCTGTCAAAAAACTGTCAAAACTGTCTCCCAGCAATCATTACATACTGGGACATGTAAAAGGTCAGATGTAATCATATCTAATGATGTACAAATCTGTTGATAAATTGTAGTATTAGGAACGGGTCAAAAAAATAAAAGTACATTAAAACATTTTGCATCTATATTGGATTATTTGTTTGCATATACAAAAGAGGGGATATTTGGAAATGTAACATTAAGATGGAACTGTTTTACTTTCATTAAGGTAAACGTGTTAATAAGTCAGACTTTATTAGAGATTAAGTCAATGCTGCATTCTAAAATTCATATATTTTGAATGCCACATTGGTGAAGTCTCGGGTGGATCATACATGCGTTTGTATGTGTCTGACATGTGACTGTTCCCACTCGCCTTATATTTACAGCCCCTCTGGTCATGTCATTACTCGGGATCTAAACATAATTCAACATGAACATCTCCGAAAGGTGATATCTCATGGTCCTAAGTTCAGAGAACCCCAACAAATCAATTGGAACTATAACTTCAAAGTAATTATGGATTCCATTGAGGACTACGCCAGAGCATGGGCTAAATGAGAAGAAGTTGAACTGGACACTTTGTCAGAATTGGGTCAAAACAATCAGGTCTCTGATAAAACGTCGAATTCATTAGTTGAAAAACTGAGTGAATGATCGACCAAAGTCAGTTTTCAGAGACAAAGAAGCTGTGAAATGTCTATCATATCTTCACGGTAAATATGTTGTTGTTCCTGCGGACAAAGCTACAATTAATATTGTCTGTTTATGTAAATCGTACTACTACGAGTGTCTTGTAAAAGAATTAGGAATAAATGAGCACTCAGGTAATCCCACATACAAAAACATATCATTTGACAAGGATTAGATTTTGCGAATCATATGTCCTTAATGGCTTCAATGAACATTACATTGAACAGCAAATCTGAGGACTTACCTTGTTTGTTTTGGATACCTAAGCTTCACAAAATTCCGTACAAACAACGGTACATTGACGGCTCATCTACATGTTCTACAAAGGAATTGTCCATTAGATTGACAAAAATTCTGTCCGCAGTGAAAGAGGGTCTTCAGAAATACTGTGAAACTGTTTACTCGCGTAGTGGTATTAACCATATGTGGATTCTAAAATACTCTAAAAAAAACTTCTGGATAATTTTGAATCTCGATCTTTCACTGAAATTAATTCGATCAAAACTTTAGATTTTTCAACCCTGTACACCACCATTTCCCATTTGAAATTAAAAAATCGTCTAAAAGAAATAATCCACAATGCTTTTCAATATAAAAATGGTAGCATACGCTATAAATTTATTACTTTGGGATACTATACGGCATATTTTGTTTATAGTGAACAAAGAGGTAAAACATGCTACACAGAGGAACAAGTGATCAGTATGCTGGAGTTTCTTATTGACAACATATTTGTTGAATCTGAGGTAGACTTTTCAACAAATTGTCGGCATTCCTATGGGAACGAACTGTGCGCCTATCCTTGCCGACCTTCTTATTTTCATATGAGTCGGAGTTCATTCAAACACTTGTCAAAAACAAGAAGATCAAAGAAGCCAGATCATTTAATTTCACATTCAGGTATATTGATGATGTTCTTTCCATTCACAATCCAAACTTTTCTGATTGGGTTCCATTAATATATCCTACGGAACTAGAAATTAAAGAAACAACAGACACGGCTTCCACCGCCTCGTTTTAAGACGTATACCTCGAATTTGACATAAGCGGTCATCTCAGTACCAGAATCCATGACAAACGAGACGATTTTAATTTTGAAATTATCAATTTCCCCCACCTTAGTAGCAATATACCAACTTCACCTGCATATGAGATATACATTCGGTATTCAAGAGCTTGCGGCTGCTACTCAGACTTTATAAAACGTCACCGGTGTCTGAACAGAAAGTTTATGAACCAGGGTTATGTCAAAGAACGTCTCGTCCTTTTTCTAAAAAAAAAGTTCATCGGAAGATACCAAGACCTTGTTGATAAATATTCCGTATCAACTTCACAGATAATACACGATGGTCTAGAAGTATAGAGTCTAGGTACTGATGTTGTTTATCATCTTGATTGCGTGTTGTAGTGTTCTTTTGTTTGTCTTTGTAAATTATTTACTTTACTGTTTAGTCCGTTTTTGGTGGTGTCCTCTTGGCGTGGCTCGGAACTTGTGCAACCAACCATTGTGTTATTGTGCTGCCGTCCTTTTTTGTGTTCTTGTCTTTCATTTTTGCTAATGTGCTTTGTCTGTATGCCATTTTGTTTTTCTTTGTTGTCATATTTGTTTGTTTTTATAGTGATTGAGATTATAACACAATGTTGACTGCTGTACCCCTATTTTTGACATTTTTACCTATTATGTCTGTTTGTTTTGTTCACATATTGTGGTCAATATAATGGAATTTTATGCGACTGTCATACAAGTGAGAGGTTTGGCTAGCTATAAAACCAGGTTTAATCCGCCATTTTCTACATAAGGAAATGCCTGTACCCAGGGACTATTAGTATAATAGTCCCAGCTGTACCAAGTCAGGAATATGACAGTTGTTTTCCATTCGTTTGATGTGTTTGAGCTTTTAATTTTGCCATTTTATAAGGGACTTTCCGTTTTGAATTTTCCTTGGGGTTCGGTATTTTTGTTATTAATTTTTTTTTGTGTAAAATATTATACATTTTAAATTTCTATTGGTGAGTCTTATATAGGCGAAAAGCGCGTCTGGAGGATTACATTATCAGGCTGGCATATTCAATGAGTTTGTGTCTTTACCTTGACCACCTGCAGAGAACTTTGCATTCGAGTGGTTAATATGCTAAGATATTATCGGGATCAACCGATTTCACACGCTCCATATATACGCCATTAAAATAACAAGTACCAGAGACATATAATACATATGTCTCTGTAAGTACGTAAATAGACGATGTAACGGATTTTTATTAAATTTTGCAAGCAAGTACACAGTGTGCAAATAGAGCATACGAAGCAGCATAATCAACGAATAACGAAATGATGACATATGGAACTTTTATTTTCATGGCACTAACAAATCAAAAACTAAGATTTCGTTGCATGCTACCGTCACGACGCCACGCTTACTTTTGCTTGGGACTATTACATGTATTGCTCCCCGATTTTATTTATCACACTACATACATGATTCAACTATTATATTCAACAAACGTGTTCAATAAAAATACCCATGCGATCGTTGATTTACCAACCTATTAACACTGATGGTGCTCTGCATCTAGGAAAAGACGATATTTTCTAACACGATTCTTAAACTAGTTTGATATGATACATTTCAGTTTTATTTTTTCCATTTATTCTGTATTAGACAATTTCATATTTTCTTGTCGATTTTACCAGAGACATATAATGTATTTTGTGTTTTATTTTACATAATGATAAACGTACTGTTCAGTCTTTTAAATTGTTGGCTTAACTTACAAATCTCTGTACAATTATCATCATATCATAACTTTTGCCATAAATAAATCTATTTATAAATTCTAGCCTGGAAAATGTCCAGAACCTGCACTTACTTCCATGCTTTCAGCTAAACCTATATTTGTAAGTTACTTATTTGTATGCGTGTTTCATTGTTGCAGTGTGTTTTATATTCGCCAAAAGGCTTAGTTTAGAACATGTCTATACGTTTCAGTTACCTAATCAAACTTACTTAAGATGACATGCTGGCTCTTCCTTCTTGTAAAAACAAGAGAGCTTACTCTTTAAAGTCCGTGGATTAGTTTAGTTTAAACATATTTTATTGTTCAAAAGGACAAATGGATTAAACACAAGTTGTTCAACTTAGTATCGTTTTCTCCGTAATCTGACATACTAGAATGATCCAGAATAACCTGATTGAAAACATTAAAATACAAGTGAATTGCTAGCACTGCAATCTGATGCACCCCAAACTGCATATTTATTTAGAGAAACATTTCTTTTTCAAGAGTCCAATATTCTGGTATGATTGGAGGGACAAATGAAAAAGTAATATTATTCTTAATTTTCATCTGTATAAAATTAAATGTGTTACTTTGAGAAAAAAATTCTATGTTTGGCAAAAGTGACTTTGAGTGTTGAACTATTGACCATAAAACCAAGAGGCTTCGACCCATTCCCTATATCTTCAATCTATATCAGGTGCATTCCAATCTAAGAAAAATTCATTTTTAGTAAGTGACCCTGACCTTTGACCTATTGACCCAAAAATGAACATGCTTCCTTTCCTTCCCTTCATTGTTCATCTGTAAAAGTCTGATTACAATCAACCAAGGGAAACACAGATTACCATACTGAAACAATTTTTCCAAATCTTTTCTTTTCTTTAGTTAGTGACCTTAACCTCTGCTGGATTGACCTAAAAATCAGAAGGTTGCTTCCCCTTCCCTTTATCTACCATCTGTATAAGTTTCAATACAATTATTCAAGGAAAACTCAAGTAAGCATCAAGAAACAATATTTTTCTAAGTCAAATCAAAGACATTAAACTTCCATTTGAAAATGAATGCAGCATTATGGAGTTAGCAAAGACAGAACAGTAAAGAACCAGAATAATTTGTCCAGAAAGAATGACTTGTCTTCCTGTTGGTAGTTACATGTACCTTGTGAGGTAGCAGGTTAAAAAGCTCCATATGTAAGACTAGGTACAAAGCAGTGTTCATGACCATATCACATTAACATATTATTATACTGAATTGAATGTAATATAAATTGCCTCAGCAATCATCATCTACAAATATTGTAAATAAAAAGATGTATACAATTTAATCAATCGAAATTTACAATTATTTTATATAAGTTTGCTTCCAGTAATTAAAAATAAATGAAGAATGTGTTCATGGAACACAGATGCCCCCGCTTATAAATATATGGCAAATTCTGCAATTTTTCAATTTATCAAGGGACATAATTCAAGAACGGTGATGTGACATAACCCAAATTCGACCTTGATCTGTGTTTGGTGGTAAAATGCATTGTGTATAAGTTTCATAACATTTGGTTGAGGCAAACTAAAGATAAAGTGAGGAAACAGCAAATTTAGCAATGTTTCCATTTATAAAGGGACATAACTCGAGAACGGTGAAAGTGATGCCAGCCAAATTCGAACTTGATCTGTGTTCGGTGGTAATATGCATTGTTTTTAAGTTGTTTCATTATATTTGGTTGAGGCAAACTAAATTTAAATGTAGCAATTTTTCCACTCATAAAGGGACAACACTGGAAACAGTGAAAATGACGCCACCCAAATTCAAACTTGATCTGCGTTTGGTGGGTTGAGGCAAACTAAAGTTAGAGAATGGAAACTAATTTTTTGAAATACAGACAAGGGTAAAACTTAATGCCCCCTTGGCGGCAGCAGGGTCATAAAAATAAGGATTTTAATTTTTGTTTTCTTCAGACCCTCCAACATCAATGGTATACATTAAAGGACATTTTCCCAGAAGGACATATTGAACGGCCTCCATTTGGCTGGTTTCCTCCCACTAGAGACTGATGATTTCAAGAACATTGACAAATTCAAAATCTGTCACTCTCCAAGTAATTTTTCTGTTAATGTAGGCAATCTATTAGCATAAGCTTGTACCTCAACAGTTATTTAGATCATATCTACTAGAATATGACAGAATATTTGAAGACCTTTGAAACTAGAGCCCATGCTTATTATTCTGTCTACTGTAACATGTTTCCAATATTTTTTCCTCCCAACTTGTTGTCCCCCTCATGATTTGATATCAAAAGTGATCCCCATCTCCTTATCAACTTTTAGGATAAGAAACAAGTCATCACTGTCTATCCCTCTTTGAGCTTTTCCAAACACCTTCATTCAGCATTTGATAGAGTTAACCCTATTTTCTGTAATGCTGTTGCATCATCCTCTTAAATATAATGTAAACAATATGTTACAGAATGACAGAAATTTTAGACACCTACAAAACATGTACATACTGTATGGGGTTTTTCTCATTGTTGAAGGTCGTACGGTGACCTTACATCCACATCATTTGAGCTCTAGTGGATTGTTTTCTCATAGGCAATCTTACCACATCTTATTTTTTTTATGCAAATATTTTCATTGACTCCATGTCTACCCCACTACTTCCTAAGCCTGAAACATGATAATTATAACAAGTAAACATGGACATCTTGCTTTATGCAAATATTTTTTTATATTCTTTAAGTTCACAGCAATCTTAAATTCTAAGTCTTGAACGTATTCAGAATGAACCTTTGTACCTAATATAATAGATGGTTAATAGCTTAAATGCTATATTTTCATAAAGTACAGTATCCATTTTCACAAAAAAAACTTGCAAGAAAAATTCCTCAGAAGTCAATTGAAATTTTGTATCAGTATAAGATTTTTGTGTTTTGGCATGTTGGATTATGACAACAAATAATGTAGTTCCATCTCCTTTGCTGTTTGTCACAGACAACAAAACACAGTTTATGAAGACAAATACTGTAGTTCGATCTCTCTGTTGTTGGTCAGACAATAAAACAAAGATGTTCTTGACATATTTTATTATAAAATTCCAATGACAATTCATTGTTAAGGATGACAATAGGTTATGTTTGTTCCACAAACTATTTTGAAAAAAAAATGAATTACTAACTTTGTAATGCTACAACCTGTATATGACTTTACTGTTTGACACAATAATATATTAACCAAAGTCCACTACCAGTAATGGACACCACTAACAATTAACTTTTCATAAACATGTGAATAAATATGCTTAGTGTAAAACTGACTCTTTGTTTTACAGAAATCAAAATGTAACAAAGGGAGATCACCTCCTTAACAATGACAAAAGGGAGATAACGTCTTACAATAACCGAGCATGATGGAAAAGTAAAACTTTCACCACTGTAGAACCTTCAACCTTGTCATACCTAATTAATTATCCTTTAAAACAATTAATAATTCAATGGAGTTAAACTTACTGTCAACATAAAAAACATTTCAGCCAAACTCATCAAATGATTTGAATTTTACATTTGAAACTTTGAAAGCATTTTGATCAAAGTCATGTAAATAATTCATTAACTGTCTTTGAGATAAACAACCTGTAGTCTTACAGGATACTTGTCCCCATTGAAATCCTACCACATCTTATTTTCAGATTGTGTATTCCAACACAAAATGCAAAATTATTTAAAATGTAAACTTTAAACTTAAAATCAACTAATATGACACCAAAAAACCTTGGTGCATTTTTCAACTAAATCAACTTAAAATGATACCTAAAACATGGCATAAACTTTCAGTTATGAGATATAAGTTTGGGCTGAATTTCCATTTTGAAGAATACTCTTGTACGTAAAATAGTAAAACAAAAACTAATAAATTCTTAACAAAAACCTTAAAGTATTTGCAAATCTTTAGATACTTAAATCACATATTGCTAATTAATATACATATAAAAAGTCATCTATTTACAATGAAAACATTGTTTTTAAAATGAACTCCATATTAAAAAAAGAGCCATTTCATTTCATTTTTTGCAATTGATTAGAAAAAAAAACAATAACCAACCATATTTTACACTGGAAGTATATTTCTGTAGGAAGACCTGGGGTAAATATATATTTTGATCTCATTTAGTTTATTCCATTTATGAAATTGATGAAGCAGGTACACCTGTGAGGTTAAGATTATCCTTACTATTTATTTATACTAAAGTTCATATGTATCTTTCATGCACAAAAAGTTATAAGTTCACATATCTACATAAGTGAGTGCACCCCAATCTCTATTATACTTAGTATAATAAAATAACACTAAATAGTATTGCCATCATGCTATTTAAAAAAAAAATTCAATTAAAGTGTTTATCTTTTTCCAGAATCTATTCAACAAAATATATTTTAATGCATTTTTCAAAATGTTCTAAATGCACATTTCATAAAATTTGTTCAAAGAAAATAAAAAGATCTGAATAAATTAAACAAGTAAAATCACACTCTTAGATTAATTTCATAAAAAATCAAGACAATATAACAAATTCAAATATAAATACTATTTCCATTAAATATCAACTTTAGTGAATTTTGGGGATATAGATTGATTGGGTGATTTTCATCCAATTGGAAGTATATTTTCTCCATTTTATTAAATGTACCTCTGTAGTATATTTAAACCCAAATATAACAATCTTTATAGATGTCATTGGTTTTTATTTAAATTTTGCACCTAAAAACTTTATGTTTCCAAATATTTTTACAGAAAAAGATATGATATATTGTGCTATCGATATCAGTTTTACACTATGTCCTTTCATTGTTATATTAAACTGTACAACATTCTGAAAATTAAAATCTGTTCTAATGGTATAATTATTTATATCGTTTAAAATTTAATGTTCTCAGAAAAAATAAGTATTTATTATCATGAATCATTTTTTACGCACTTTTAGATTCTTAACTGTATGATCAAAATTGTAAATTTGACTATTATTGGTTTAAGGTGATGCTAAAGACCACTTTAATATAAAGATACAACTCAATTTATGATTGCATTGATGCAAGGTATATTTCATATCACACAGCATGGTTTAAAATTTTACTAATCATATTCAAAGGAAAAATTGGATCTTTTAGCATTTGGGCATCTATATTCAGACATCTTTTTAAGAATAATAATAAAAATTAATTTGTCAAACAAAATTGTTTTGTCAACCTCTTATTTTCAACCTATCTCAATATTTATAATGCTGTTATATAAATAATGAATTTATGACTTATATACATATATACAACAACATTTAATGTTGACTAATTACAATGCATGAGTGGTAAAGTTCTAACAAAATAAACAAATAAACTAATAGTATGTATAAATTGTCTAAAATAAAGTGTCTAAGAACGACACATGGATGAATAGTATGTATATGTAAGAACAACACACGGATGAACAGTATGGAATATACATAGGATGACATATTATATCGAGGTAGTTAAAACAAAAACACATAACTGTATTGTTTGTACAAAGCTCTTACATATATATTATATATGTATTTCAATAAACATACCACACATATATTTCTATTAAGAAATATAAGTTACATCATAAACATTGATATTAAAACTGTGTTCATCAAATGTATGTATCACTCTGAAAATGTGTCATTATCTTTCAACATGTCCATCCCTTCAAACTATGTCTGTATAAATAAACTTATCTTACCTCCTATACTTTTCTAGGAGTATGATTGGTTAAAAGCAACTGCGTGGAGACTGTGTATATTCCATATTAGGTTAGTAGGCGGGGCTTGTTTCAATACACAGTTAGTAATGGTGTTACGTCCCTTTATAAAAATAACATGGTGTTGAGGAAAAATTTTAAAGGTTTCAACAGAAGAAGAAATTCATGATGATGAACCATTGAAATAAATTCATAAAACTCAGTTGTTATTGTTGGCATCTGTTTTTGTATAGACCAATTGAAGTAGGTTCTTAATACTAACGGCAATGAAGACTTGATCACTTTGATAGGCCACTAGTCTAAATACCACATGTTAAGATAGTCGGTAAGATAAATTCGTTACATAGTGTGCTAGTGACCTAATACGATATATATGGGGTCAGTAAATTCCATATGGGGATTCGAGCTTCGCTCTCACCCCATATGGAATTTACTGACCCCATATATATCGTATTAGGTCACTAGCACACTATGTAACTAATAATATGCCAAAGCATTTTTTCATATGTGCCCAAACATTTCCATTTTGTTCTGCAGTCAAGTGTATTTTAATCTGATCACAGTCATCTGCATTTCTTGTAAATAGACACTAAATCTTTTCAATGCGATTTATAAATACATGTATCATTTTTTTAATAAAACAAAAATTAAGTAATTAAAGTGTATGAAAAAAACTGCAGGCTTTTTTTTTAATTATTAAACCTAAACAGTGACTACTTCTTCAGGTATAGAGTGTTACATATATAACATGGCACAGTTTTAAAATACATTATTTCAATGTTATACTACATCATTCAGACAAATCTAAAAACTGAAAAAATATCAACCTTTGAAAGTTATATTCACAACTGATGCAAAAGTTCAAAGAAAGTGAACAAATATTTAAAAAAAATTGTAAATTACTTAATAGTTTCTCCTGTTTGGCATTTTAAAATAATTTGACAGCTTGGTGAAAAAAGATTACATCAATACCATGTAATTTCAGGATAACAACACAAATTCATATAATCCAGTGTAAAGTACGGATAAATTAAAATATTTCTGATATTTAACAGTAAAAACAGTGAAAAAAGCTCTATAAAAACATTCACTTATAAAAAATAATGGCACATCAAATTACACCTGCAGTAAAATTGGTTTTGCTAAAATAATGTAGAAACTGCTTAAAATATAAATTATCAGAAAATATTTTTTTTCTTTTTAAATTTAGCTTTGTGTACATTTTATCATAAAGTAAAATTATATATAGAGGTCTAATTCAATGCTTCAAAGTCATATTCTGTCGATTTGTTTAATACATTTAAAGCACAGATAGAATTTAATTGATTTAAACATATAGGTTTGTTTAATTTTCATCTGAAAAATAATCACGGTTTGAATTGTTTTTTGACTGTTCTATTTTTCTCTAATACAGGCACATCTTTTCAGTTAGAACAATGGTGTGCAATGTATTAACCTTTTAACAGGTCCTGATTGAATATCCTGTCATAAAAGTATTGTTAATTGAATGGCATCTATTTATGAATTTAAAGGATGCATCAAAACTTTCAAAATAAATAAATAAGTTATGTTTAGTTATCCCAAGTTAGATTCAAGAGTTATCTATTTCGTGACCATAGTCCTCTTCGTAGGTCTAGTGGTTGTTACCTAGAATGCTTTCACTTTTAAGGCATGAAAAATTGGATCACATAAATATCTGCCTGGTTCCAAATTTTTGTTGAAAACCCAGGTCTTTTATTTTTTCAAACAGCTTTTAGGAATACTATACTAATATTTCTGTCTTGTGAAATATTTTTAAAAATATCAAAAATAGCAAGCACCTGCACATCAATAAAAGAAACCTACTCTGTTGCACTATAGGCATTTAACATACATCCCTTCATAACATATGAAGTGAAAAAGCGTATAATAATCAATAAATAAAACTTATGCATGCATTCTTCTGAGATATATGCATGTACTGCATAAAGCAATAAGAAATGTAAACAGTTGCATATTTAAAGAGCTTGCCATAAAATATGTATATACAAGTCTTCAGCAGTATATGAACAAAGCAGGTCTATATAGCACTATATATATCTGTACATGTATAATAAATATTAAATCTTAGCCATCTTCCTGAGATCCAACTTCTTTATTCATCATGGAGTGGTCTGGTCATTAAAAATCACTTTAGCAATATATCCATTATATCTGAGAAGAGTTGTCTACCTTCACTGATAATGCTTTTTCAACTGGTCATGAATAACACAAACCAAGCACACTGAATTTCCTTCAAATTTATATCCATGACCAGAACTATCACTCCAGTTTGTTCAGAAGTACTCCATGTAAAATAATTGCCCTTTACGTCACATGTCAATGTGTGTCCACCATGTGAACTTGAACATTTGCTATTACACTGTTAACGTCTGGTAAGATTGTTTGTTGAGGTATGATAGTTTGTTCAGGTATTGGTTGGTAAAAGTTTGTAAGTTTTGTTTGTGGGGGAGTCGGACTTCGACTCCTCCTATTGGATGACGGAGGAGGAGGTAATGCATGAGATTTAGATATTGCATACGACACTGGTTTATATCTGTCTTTACTTATAAAAGGTTCAGAACACGGCAAACTAGCATGTTCACTGTCCTCGTGTGGTGTCATGGTACTATAACCATGATCACTGTCACCACCACCTGTAGGTCGACGGTATGATGTACTCATACGATACGGGGATACAGCTGCTGGATTTTCAAATGTCGCCAACAGAAAATTTGTGTGACCTACAAAATAAGTCAAAAGTTTTCACTGACAAAAATAAAATAATAAAAGAACAGAGTTCCAATGTCCCCCTTGCGTTTCACATATTTTGAAATTTTCCATGTAATCAATATTTCCAAGGGACATAACTCTTTTAAAAATAATTGATCAGCACCAATTTTCAAATTTGTCTGAGACATCATAACAATATGGCAAGAATTGTACACATGAGAGTGCTAACA
Source organism: Mytilus californianus (assembly GCF_021869535.1). Lineage (NCBI taxonomy): Eukaryota > Metazoa > Mollusca > Bivalvia > Mytilida > Mytilidae > Mytilus > Mytilus californianus. The sequence continues at coordinate 7,471,377 of NW_026262581.1, forward strand.
ACGCAATTTTCCATATAATCAATATTTCCAGGGGACATAACTCTTTTAAGAATAATTGATCGGTACTGATTCTCGAACACATCAAAGACATTGCTGATATAAACCTATGATATAAGTTTCATAAAACTCTGGCAAGAATTGTACACAAGACTAACAAGAGAGTGCTAAACAATGCAATTTTCCATACAATCAAAATTTCCATGTGGAAATAACTCTTTTAAAAATAATTGATCGAGTTAAAAGTGAACCACAAATATAAATGTTCAACAAAGTGCAAATTTTCTATAGGCTTGTATTCAGACTTTGGCAAAACTAAGAAATCAAATATCTATGAAAAATACAATTTTCCCTGATCCACGGTATTCCTCTATTTGCTGATACTTCTATCATTAATCAATCACTATTCTTTCACATTATTTGTGTGTAGTCAATTCAAAGGTTAAGGTCCCAAAGAAGTAAGTATACTTTATTCATTCCAAATATATACAAATCAACACCTTTAAACAATCCATTTCTCTTCACATAAATCTTACCTGTTCCAGGTTCATCTATAGGATCAATATCATCTGTATCATAAAAATTTGAGGTACGATTTGTATTCTCTTGTAAAGTTGTAATGTACTGATGATTAGTGCGATGAATATGATGACGATAACAATAAACACCCATTGCTAGAACAAGGAAACATCCCATGATTCCACCAGCTACTGGACCCACTGGTGTTGTCTTTGTATTCGTCTGTTCAGTATTCTGAGCCATTGCTAGAAAATATATATTACATTATAAAAATTTGAATTTAAAACTTTCAAATGTGTTTTTTTTTTTACAAAAGCCATAAACTTGAGGTACAACCTTGTTTTTAATTCAATAATTCAGCTGTTAATTTTCTATTTGCCAGATAGACTCATATGTGCACCGTTTGAAACTTATTGTGTAAAGAATTTCTGCAATGAAGAAATACAAAAATCTCAGTAATTTGTACTGAATTTCTTCAGTTTTACAATATCTACATTTAAATTTTCATCATTGTATAGAATGTTTGTTTCACTTGATGGATAAGGAATAGATAAGGACCATTAATAAAAGGATAAATGGATATTTCTCTCATGTCTTTAGGTATCAAACCGCTACTTTATGGCTCCATGCTTTCTATGTTCAGTTTACCATGAGGATTCACACCCATTTTGTTTAAATAAAGAAGCAGTAATTTCATGTCAAACAATACCTTAGCCTGGCTTGTGATAAAAAAAAAATCAGCATACCTTAATTGCATATAAAAGTATCAAAATAGGTACTGATTATCTGAGAACGGGCAAAACATGACCTTTTATTTCAATTTCATACAACCTTTTACAATACTCAAAATAAACATTCAACAAGGGTTCAACAATGATTCCAGGTATTTAAGCTTTCATTTCATACCAAAATAATCCATATATTTGACATATTATTAAAGAAACAGCTATGGGTAGGAACCATTTTGTGTGAGATATGTACTACCCTAACATGTTCTTCCTGACCCGGCCTGGATTCATGGTTTTATATGTTAAACATATCTTATGTAAATCTGCCATATCAAAAAAAACTAATTGATAAGTATAATCTCACCTCTGACTTCATCGCCATATGGAGTTGGTGCTTCCTCTATCCCACCAAAACATACTCTTTGGTCTGCACAATAAGGTGTAGATATAGGATTCATGTCTTTATGAACCTGGCACCACTGACATCCCATCACACTTATACAACCCCTGTAAAACATAACAATAAACTGTAAAATATATCTCAGAATGGCTTAATTGGTGATTTTTCATGGGAGCAGGATAAAATCCCCCAGTTAATTACAGTAATTTTAACATTTCATGTAGTGAAGTGTTTTTTTCTGGTTTTTTTTCAAAGATTTTATTTAATATTTTCATTGACTTGTAAATTATACTTATTTTGTGCTCCTGTGAATAATTCATAGCTAAATTTAATATAGATTCCAATAAGACCAATTTTAAGTATTTGTCTTTATTTGAAGATCATTAGGAAGAATATTTCATAGAATCATTTTTAAAGAAGATGAACAAACAATGCCAACATAACAAAATACAAAGCAATATCCTGGGAAACACATGGAGACTGCACAAATATTCAGGATATTACTATTTGGAATACTATATTCTGAGATCAACCCAGAATTAGACAGAAAGGAGTAAAACAATGTCCCTGCTGCCTTTCAACATAATATTACTCTATAGCTTCTACAAGGTATAGTTTATCACTTTAGAGACAATACTTTGTATAGGAACTATAATATCTATGTTATATTTTTTTTCCTTGCTTTTGGTCAGAAACCTGAACCCAACTAGCCCTGTAGACTTACAGTTTAGTAGTTCTCCCTGTACAGATATGTTTTCCACAAGGAGTTTTATCCTCTGTAAGTTTGGGATCCAGTCTCAGAATTGATTCTTTCTCTGGTACCCTTTCACAACTTGGATTACTGAAAAAGTAAAAAAAGTCATAATTATTTACAATTTAACTATGGAACATATTGACAAAACATCAAATATGCAAATAGTTTAACAAAACACAAGTCAATCTACCAGAAATGGATTCAGTAGAACGTAAAAAATCATATAATCATTTAAAAGTTGAATTCTTAGTTTACATAACTGGAGTAGTATATCAAAATTAACTCAATTGATGCTATTCTCAGAACAGATGTTTTATCTATGGCAGTTTGAATTTTAATCAATATAAATCTGTACTGTGAATAAATTTGTTAATCAAAATTAAGTAATTTTACTGTGAATAAATTTTATTAATCCAATTTTAGGTAAACCAGAACAACCATTATACTCTATATTCATTTAGTTAGTCCACATTTTTTCTCTTTTTCCTGTATTTTTTTTTAATTTTGAAATAACACAAATTAATGAACACTTATCAGTTTATCCTATATTGATCACAACTAATTAACAACTCATTAAAATGGTAGAGTAATTAAAACCTTTAATTACACACCAAGAACTTGTTAATTTATTAATTAGGATAATAAGCTTGGGTACCCTTCTTCAATCACAAGCTATATCAACCAATAAAATTATTTCTTATTTTTCATTATCCCAAGCTGTCAAATTCCATTGAATGTTGTTTTCTTTGCACTATCCAATCAGATTGGGTGTTTTTACAACATTTTATGATAAAAACCCCATGAAAACCAGGCCAGCCATCAAACTATCACATTCAGTTATCTCCTGAACAACAACAAAAAACCAACAAGATGTCACACTACCAGTCGATTCAGTCATCTGTCCAGGATTACCTGTCTTCAATACCACAGGGATTAAACCTCACACAACATACCAGGACAACAGATACTGGTCACTTTCTTATCTTACATATAAGGAATGACTCTGTACAAGTTGACAGTAACCCAGTCCAAGTAAAGCAAGAGCCAATGGAGTATGCTACCAATATTAAACAAGAACCAGATATGAAAGCAATTGTCAAGGTGGAACCCATGGACCAAGATATAAAACCAACCCTACAAGGCATCAAACAAGAAGATGTTAAGTTATCTAACATAAAAGGGGAGATAACTCCAGAGATACCAAGGCTAACCCAAACAGAACATGTCCAACCCAGAGCAAGTGTATTCTCAAGACTTGGGGAAAAACAACAACACAACACCAGTTATTCATCAAATAACAGACATCGTGAACGCAGATTCAGAAGACACAACAAGAAAAGATCAACTAGTTACAACAATTCAGAGGAAAAGGATGATCTCCGTACATATCTGAACCAGAAGAAACAGACTCTGTCTAAAGATCTACGAGATTTGATACCAAGAAGACTACCTCTCATCATGGAGTCAGCACAAGACTGTTTCCACCTATTGACAACTGGATCCTATTACAGATAGACTTTTGTTTTGTATGACATATAAGTGTACTTGTTAATATCACTTAGTGCTAAATCAGTTTTACATATGTTTGTATTGATATTCAAATTGTCATAAGTGCTAAATATTGTTATAAATAAATATAATTATAACACAGTCCATGGTTTTATTTTTAATTCCATTAACATAAATAGACACAATTAAGAAGTCATTTATTCTAAAAGAAACCAGGTACTTGAAAAAAGCTAGCATCAACATGATATCAAAGCAGAAGACATTTTATTATCCACTTACAAGTTTTCTTCCTCTAGTAGTCCCCCTGTACAGAAATCTACATCTAACTGACATTCACAAGGACATTCACATACTGTCTGTTCCATCTGTTTACAATTCAAACATAATCGGTCAGACTGAAATAAAATTGTTTGATTTCTAATGGTTATAAGGCTAAAGTATTCATATCTAATGTACATTCTCAGACATTAACTAATAACAAATCTTTGACTTTGATGGACCATAAGATTTTCCTCCAATGATGACTTTCATATCGTTTGACCTCAGGTCTTCTACCAATAATTACTAAGATATTCATCCTAAAACTTCCCTCCAATGACCAGTAAAACAGTCACTTTATCACATGGGTCAAACTATAAATATATGGGTTTTCTAGCAATCGACTAATAACTTTTCAAAATGTCATACAAGTTCGTATACATGAGTTCAATTTATATGATACACATTTTATATTCCTTACTTACCATACTACAAGGACAGAAGGCAGTTGCTGTGTCACATGTGTGATTCACTATTCCTAGGAAAGCATTTGTTCCTCGAATATGTACAATCTGAAATAGGAATTGAGAAACATTAAAAATGTAAAATAGTCAATGGTATTATTGATCTTATTGTCTATACTCAAGCAAAATACATGTTTTATAACAAATTTTTTTATAGATATATATATTTGGTAAACTCGGTATTTGGAATTTGATTTTTGCATTTGTAAAGGAGTAGGTCCAGTAAGACCCCTTTTTGGCCCCAAAATATAGCAGTTTTACAAAATTGTTAAAATGTAAACTTTAAGTTATTTATTGGTAAGAAGAATGCTTCTGCTACATAAATATGGGCTGTTTTTGACAATACAATGCACATATATATTGGGTACTAGCATCCTTTATTCAGGCTAAATTACTGAAATCTTTACAATTTTAGCATTTTAGTTAAATTTTGGACGGTTTCCGTCTAAAATGAAAGTGGCCGCATTTGTGTTCATTCTTAATATTGAAATGTAAGTTGTATTTGATGATAATACATAACATATATAAAGGTTGAGAATGAACACGGATGCGGCCACTTTCATTTTTTGACAAAAACCATCTGAAAAGTGACATTTTTGGCATATTTGATATATTTTTCATATTTAAGCTTGAATCAGAGCGTTTTTAATGACTAAATCAGTTAAAATCTTTCACATAAACTAATAGAATCAACTGAAATAGACACTTTAGTGTTCAAAAAGTGTCCAAAATCCTTCGTCATATGAACCTGAAATTTGAGGCCAAAATCAGCCCTTACCAGACCTACTCCTTTCTATTGTTCCCTAAACAGGATTCAAACTCAAAATGTTTATACACTAATAACAGCACCTGCATGTGTTCAACACTCTAGAATATTATGCCAACTTAGGCTCATTTGGAACTAATTGCAGTCACCCAAATATGTATAAAGATTTTTAACTGCTTAAAGAAATACTGTTTAAAACCCTTTCTTACATTTCATGTAATTTTACCCTCATATCTATAAGCTACATGTATTATAAATCAGAATGCTTTGATACAGATACATATATAAATATTACAGATATAATGGTAGATACTAACCTGGTATCTTGAGCATTTTTCTCCATGGACCAAGTTTGTAAGAACTCCGTCCAGACTTGTGTTGAACTAAAAAGTAAGAACCAATACTATATAATCTCTAATAAAATTTCTTACATAAATTAAATATTAGACTTCTTGCAGAATTTTGCAATTAAAATACATTAAATGTCTTTGCTGGATATTTTATGATGATACTGGATGGCTGATTTACATCCAGTGGAAAATTAATATGCATATTCAATACGAGAACATGTTAATGTAATATGAATATGAACCCTGAATATGAACCCTGCTTTTTAATGAGTTAGTTCACAAAGTAACAGTTTACAGGAAGACATGTCACCTTACCCGGACACGTTATTCTGACTCTGAGCCGACCAGTCTTTGCTCTTACTCCTTAATGCATCGTGCTTAGCAAGAAGACGCAAATGCCAATTTTAAAGTCTTTAGTTTGACCTGTCTGGGTTGGAAACCCACGACCTCCAGCATTCGTTGCGAACCCCTACTGAGAGACCACTGAGGTGGTCTGGCAGTTTTGTGTTGTTGGGTTACTGTCTAATTGACATATTCACCTCTCTGTGTATTCATTTTAAATCAAGAATATATGTCCATAGAACACCATGTCCATCTTGTTCAGTGAACCATGAAATCTGGGCAAATCCTTAATTTGGTATGCAATTTAAAAAGTTCACATCATTATAAAAATATATACTAAGTGCCAGGTTGATGTGGTAAACTACCTTGACCAACAATGTTAACCTGATAAAGTTGTGATAGACAAACAATCTAGCTGACTATCACATATAACCAGATAAGACTATAATCAATATATTTAACTTACATTATAATATCTCTGAATTGTTCGATCATTAAATCTATTGCATCTTTTCTTGTGCACAAAATATCTGTGGTTCAAGATGTCATTAGCCACCAATGGTTCCTGTAATGTCGGAAATAAAATAATATTTACATCTTTTAAAATAATTTGATACAAGCTGTTAAAACAAAAATAAATTCTATATTAGTTATAGCCTGACCAAATGTTTTTTTTCTTCTTCAAAAATGGTTTCAAATATAGATTCTATATCATACAACTTAAGTTTTCAGTCTTTTCTTTATCACTTGACAGGGAAACTTGTTTAAATCTTTATGTAAAACAAGAATGCATGCATAGCCATGCTAAGCATACCCCACTCGTAATTCAAAGTATCAGAAAACAGGAAGTAGGTATTTGACAGATCCAATAAGTTGACACACATTACAACTCATCACTGTAGAGCTGCTGACCAAAGTACGAAATCATTCTGCTAAGTAGTACTTGAGAAAAGTTTTAAGTTAATTCAACATACTGATAAATTCAATGTATCAGCAAACAGGATGTATGTATCTGACAGATCTGAAAAGTGCTCACATTTTACAACTCATCACTGTCAAGCTGCAGACCAAATATGAAATCATTCTGGTAGTTTCTGAGAAAAATGTTACAAAAATGAATGTTTTACAAACAGACAGACAAGGTTTACATTTCCTTTATATCCCCTACTCTTAGAATGGTGATATAATATATACATGTACATATTCATTTGAAACTGGTTCTTATAATTAGTTTTTCTATATGTAAATTTCAACATTTTAACTATTTGGTTTGCTTTTTTTAAACTTTAAATTACCTGATGAGTGATATGTTGTTTTTCAACAGGACCTTTGCCATTTGGTTCTATCAAAGCAGGATGTGCCACTAGATAACCTCTGTCGTCCATGATGAAACACCTACAAAAAAACAACAAAATATTTTATAATGGCAATCACTTACACCTAAATACTTTGATTTAAAAGAATATATTAAATAGCTTGCAAAGGATAGACTTCTATAATACTTTTCACAGTGTACTTCCAGTACACTTTAAAGAAACTTCCTTTGAACATTTCAAAACACAAAATTTTGTTTGGGGGATGGGCTTGGGAACACATTTTCACTTGCATTATATCTTTAGAATATGACCAACCATGCGAGGGAGTAATTGTGTGTTATACAACACTGACCTGACAGTCTTATGGCTACAGATATAGATTGAACTTCTAATAAAATACTGACCTGACAGTCTTATGGCTACATATATAGATATGATCTTGTAACATTTTGTAGAAATATCCTAGAGTCAGGTCCATACCCATCACAGCTACTACTTTATTGGCTGAACTGTGCATGGCATCATCTCTGAAATGAATATTTTATAAATTTAAAAACCTGAAGCTGGTGGTTAAAGCACTTACACATTACAAGCCAAGTTTACTATTTTAAAGAAACTTTGACCCAATGTTACCTAATAACAAAAGAAAGAAATTCCTTATTTCCGGATTTTTTACTTCTAAACATACAAAGTATTATTCTAGCAATTCTTATGCTTAATTTTTAGGGAATTCCATTTATATTTGAATTGTTTGACAAGTCATTGATTTTATTTTTATTTTAATTCAATTAATGTGTCTATAACAAAGTAGAACATATTACTATTACATATCTCATAAATTTTCAATTTAAAAACCCCATATCAGAATAACAAATATATATAAGATCTTACTTTCCCTCATAGATGGTATGACTGATGGTTGTAATGTAACCAGCTCCACCCATGTCTAAATATGGTGCTGTCAGTGTTACTTTTCCTGGAAACTCAAAGGCTCTTGTATACCTAAAGTTTAATGGAAGATGATATATAATTTTATATGTATAACTTGTTTTTTTCTATGTTGTGTTTTGAATGAGTTTGAATGTCCCTTTGGTATCTTTCGTCTCTCACTTTTATGAATTAAGGCAACATTTGCTTCTGTAAGGTTTCAGAACATATGTTTGAAAGAAAGTAATTTTTTAGTGGTTTTGTCATTCCCTACCATGAACAAAAGTTTCACATTTTTAAATATAAGAATTTGTGGAATGACTTTCATTTATTACATATAATGTATTATGAATCTTAATGAATGAATTAAAAATAATGTTAAACTACTAGTATTAGTACTGAAGTAAATTAACTAGACATTCTTTTGATAAAATACAGTATTAAAAACCATTTGTAATCATAAATATAATAGACATTCAGCTACAAAAAATACAAATCTTAATCAATACTTACCATGTTCTTTTTGAAGGATCAAATGTTTTGTCTAGTAATGTTCCAGGGTACATTCTAAATACACCATTTGTTGTTGCTATATACCTACAAACACAAATTGAGCAGAGGTTAGTTTTAGCTAAATATTTGAATAAATCTACAGCCAATATGAATTATTCACAATAAAAAATTGATTACTGCAAAAGATCATCTTCCAAAGGCTTAAAAGACAGATTTTTTGAACGACCTGTGTAGATCTGATTTAGTCAAAAGATAGAGCACATTAAAGTACCACAATATTTGTCTATGTGAACAACACCACTCATAATGTTATTATTGTTGTGGTACTTGCATATGTGTCAAAAGAAGCAATTTTTTTCATTTTTCGTAGACTGCAAAATCTCCCCAACATTTTGAAATTCCTTACGGTTTGAAATTTGCACACATATATCAGTTGTCTTTAGGCCAAAAAATAACCCCTTATATTGTAATACTTAATTTTTGGGCCAAATAGGCCCCTAAACACAACTTCTCCTTTACTACCAACCTTATAAGGGTTAATCCAGGAAAACTGGGAGGGTTTGGACACCAAATGATAATTCTTTCTGTGGGTAGTTTTTTTATAGATGGATGTTACAAATGAAAAAAAATTTGTAGATTGGAAATATAAAAATAGTGTTGTCCAACACCTCCATACATTTTTTCCTGAAATAGCCCTTTACTATAAATTAGTGACATAGCTTCAACAAGGTATAATGTCAATTTACTGTACTACTCCAAAAAAGAAACACTGACCTCCTTACTATACTATCTCTGTGAGCACTTGTGTTGTATCTTAACTTCCAATCATTGGTAATTCTACCAGTGGCTAAGGCATCATCTCTTACACCATCCTGTCAACAGATAAGTTAATATGTAAACAACAACTACATTCAAACAAACAAAGGCATTTTTAATGAAAGAGCTGATTCGAAATTTGCATGAAAGATTGTGATATCGAGAGGTATTGAATGAATATGAAATTTTAAAAGAACAGTTATATCTAAAAAATAAATGCTCTTTGAAAATTAAAATTTCTGGATCATAACAAGAAACCATATTTTTTTCATGCATTTTCAAAAAAAATTTTGTTTAAGTTAGATAAGTTTTTGAACTTAAAAAAAAATGCAGCCATTCAAGTTCAAAAACTTATTTAACTTAAGCAAAAGTTTATATTTCAAATGGTAGAATTCTGTCCCTAAAAACTAATTTTTAATGATCTCTTTCTTGCATTAAAATGTATCGGATATTTTCAAAATAAATTTCAAAACAAACATTACTAGCAATTACAATACACTTTTATTCACCATTTGACAAACAAATCTTATGACTAATACAGATCGTAAATCTTACCTGACTTGTTGACAACTTATGATTTTACTCATAACATTTGAGAAAATGACCAGTTTGTTATCATACCTTGATTCCTGGATTGGTCAGTTCTACATAAGGTTCTTTAAGGTAAGCAGTGTAACTCCTAACCATTTTCTTGTCTTCACGTAAACTCATGTGATCGTATGGTTCATTAAAACATTTTGGCGACAAAAATATTGTGCTTGTATCTGCAAAGGTAAGGTTAAGAAAACATCATTTGAAAGACATCCATAACACTGTTTAACATTTCCTGATTAATAGTTAGATGTTTAATGCTCAAAATACAATTGTTCATTTCCTTTGAAAAACATTTAAAGTGGCAAAACATTATACTTTGATGCTTCTTATTATCCCAGCGATTCTTATCACTGTTCTGACAGATTACTCAAGAGAAAAAAGATATTCAAAAGAAACCAATGCTTTCATCATTTGACTTATATACTGTAAATACAAATAACCCTTTCTGTCAGATATTCTCCAAGTCAGACTATACTTTTTTCATTCATGATGATAAAATCTTTAACTAGGAGAAAGATTACCATAAGTCCTAGCCCAAAAATCACTGGAACTTAACTTAAGCAAAGTTTTACTAGATCTTGACTAAATACCTTCTGTGGCCAACTGTTTAAGATGTAAACACATGGTACTGGCTGGTAGAAGATCTAGTCGATGATACAACATATTAACATCACTAGCACTGAAACCTATAAAAAAGACATGTTGTGTACTTCTATTGAAAAATCTCCTATGCACATAAAAAATGTGCTTATGATATCTTCTGATATATATAAGTCATGGGGTTCTTCTCTTTTACGTAAATTTTCATCCATCAATCAAACAGATAAAGTTTTCTTTTAATTTATCAAACACCATTATTAACAGAAATTTTCAGAATTAAAGGAACATGAATATATATTTTTAACATGCAATAAATATAAAATAAAAGAGGAATCATGTGTACTCTTTTCTGAAGAGAAGCAACCAAGACCAATCAGCTTAGGGTGTTTATTTGTAAAGATACGTCTTAGTAAGAACTAGTATGTAAAGGAGTATTAGTCCTACTAGTAAAACTAAGCATAAAAACAGCTTTTCAAGTTTAACAGATTTGTCTTAAACTAAAAAATTATATCAGCAAAACTGTTTATGTTTCAACTTACTGGTAATTTTCTCTAAGACTTTTGCATCTTCTATTTGAGAAAAAGTTTTAATGGCTACAATAAATGGTGTATTTTCTACTCTTTTCCATATGTATGTGGCATAATAATTAGCATCGTTTTCAGATCTATTGGTCTTCACATCATTTCTCAAGATTAATGTCCGTTCACCAGATTCCATACTGAAATATAATTCATTTAAGTAATTAAACATTTGTAATTCCAATGTTGTATGTTAGGTTTTATTTCATTGTTGGGATTCATGGCAACCAAAGAGTTTATACATGTGCAAACCCATAATGCACAGGCATAAATTACCTCATAGGCAAAATAGTACTGTAAAGTGTTAAGTTTAATGATGTGAACACTCAGTCTTTAACCCACAAACCTTACATGGTCCTTTGAACTGACTAACTGAATGACGGGTCAAAAACATTATACACCTCGTAAATTCATTACATGGGGTACAAATAACAATCTAAATTGATCACAATAAACTGTTACATCTAGAGGCCAAATTTCTATCCTTATAAATGATTGCAAAATCACAAAATAAATTTTCTAAGAACAATATCAGTTTGATAATAACCTTCCAGGTGTTTCAAAATTATATACATGAATTTAAACTTTAACTGAAAACATTCACTATATAAATGTTGTAAACTACTTCTAGGTTTCACTTTGATGAAGTAAAACTATCTACTAACTTGATCATGTCACTCCTTATCCTGGCAAATCCTTCATTGTTCTCAAAATGCCAAATGTCTGTATGCATTGGTTGTACATCTGTTTTAACTGGACGTGTAAAAGACGGGTGCATAATGGTATAACCTGTAATATGTAAGATAAAGAAGTAACAACATGCATACCAACTAATAACTTTGTTGTTGTAATGCTGATTGGCTGTAGTTTGATTGATATATATCTTGCATCTCTTTTAATTAAATTGTTATAATATACCTAAAAATATTTTTATACAACAATTTTTGTGCTAATCATGTAACAAAGGCAGTATTATAAAGCAATTGGCCTGAATATCTAAAAATATAAGGTACTTAGATCTTTAAATATCTCTGGTATGTTATGTATTGGATTGTATTCCTGCTTTTTGAAATGCACCTTCTTTTGGGAAAGTATTGTATCCAGTTGTCATAAAAAGAAAAAGATTGAAAAAGTTAAACAGTCAGTTTCAGACTCTCAGAACAATCAAGACAAGCAATCAGTCCCATTATTTTCTGATTGTGTTAGTTACTCTACAGGTGTTGACAAATACCTTCAGATGTGATGACAAATGCATATGAACCATCCATTTCATCATAGTATGTAATATCTTGTACAATATCCTCCATATGTAGATCTACTCCCATAATTCCAATCACCTTGTTGTTATGGAAACATGTCTGACTTATGGTAATGGTCAGTGCTGTTAAAAAAATTAAAACAATCTTTTTTATAAGAGCATTTTAAAATCAATGAGAAGTTGGATTGTATTTAGGTAATATATGTTGTAAAAGAAAACTGTGGAATGTTTGTGTTTCTGCAAAATATGGGTAATCTTCAAGATTTTCCTTTAGAAATTCAGAACAGTGCTTCCTGAATAAAAAAAAAATCTTTTTAATTTGGTGATGATGGTAGAACTTTGATAGTCTGTTAATTTTAATTGAGTTGCTGTCAAATTGATCTGTATCTCACATCTCCTTTAAATCAAATCAAAGTATTGCAGTTAATTCTGTGAAAATGTTGTATTACTGCTAAAGATAATATTAGACATATCAGTAAAAATGAATCATTTTAATATGATACTAGCATCTCATCCAATAGCAAGCATGTATGTCATTTCAAAATTTTCTTGTTAATTGTTGAGATATGAGTATGAAAAATGTCAACATTTTGGATGGAAATATCTTATTTTCCTTAGAATAAAAATGAACAACAAAAAAAACCCCAAAATCTCCCCTCCACAACTTCATCAAGGCAAGACAAAATCAAACAAAAGCTCATGATATTTATGTAAAGAAAATGAATAGCTCTGAATGTCTGATCAACTTGATCTACAGGGGTTATTTATCCTATAAGAAGTTCATCTTCAAATAATAATAAATGTTTCTATAATAGAAGAGTAAAAAGTTTTGACTGACCTTTATCAGCTTTGTCTATGTAAGGCAGTGAGAAGACAGGTACTTCTGAAGCTGATTGGTTGAATGGTAAATAAAACTTTCCTACAGACATACTCAGATCTTTGGTTGTATTTATAGCCATCATTGTACCAGGCTGCAATAAGATCAATAATAACACTTGCAATAACAAGAAATAAGTTATTGATAAATCTATGTCGTTTTAAACCTGACAGCAACAAATTCTTAAAACATCCGGTACATAGAAAGTTGAGGAACATTGGATTTAAAAATGCATCACAGAGTAACAATCTCACATGAATGTTGATATCAAATTTCCTCGAGAAAAATGTGATGAAAAAGTTGATAAAAGAGAAATGAGAAAAATAAATCACACTATAGAGCATATAGATATGAAGCCTAACAACAAAATTCAAGAAACTCTGTTTTGTTGTTACAGAGAAAAATGTGACAATATTTTTTATACATGGCCATTATGTGTAGGATTATACAAGTATTTGATTATCAGGAAGATGATGAGCAATGAATTTGAAAACAGTATATATACCCTATCCTCCAATAAAAACTACCTTGACTATATTATAGACCATAATATAAATGAGCAATATACTTACAACAATGGGTTCAGAACTTCTTTGTTGTACATTATACTGAGCAAAGTTTTGCTTGGCAACATTCTGTAGAAAACTCTTCTCCCATGTAACAGGTTTACCATCTGTAATGGACAAAGGGACATTTTGTTATTTGTCTTCTTGCGATATTTTTATTTCTTAGCCAACAATCTATTTGCATCTTTACAATCAACTTAAAAAAACTTTCAGACATCCTTGTCTAACATTAAAAAAAATGTTTTTCTCATGTTTAAATTGCCCTTTGAAAAAATTTAACACACAAAAAATTTAGCTGGGTAATTCTTTGGTTTTATTTCATTGTTGGGTTGTTGTCTCATTGATGTTTTACCCACATAACCATATATTCATTTGGAATATAAACCTTCTTTCGTCTCTAGTAAAACAATGTGATTTCTATTACAGTTACCACATTTTTCGTTATTGGTGATTATATCATTAATATGTTAATGTATATGGAAATGAGTTTTTAAGTAAGCAGTAAACTGTACATCATGAAAATGCCATTAGTATTGACTGTTGACACCTGAATGCCACCTAAGTACAATGATAATATTGTAAGATGACAAATCTCTTCAGTAAAGCAATATTGATGATTACCATCAATAACAGCATATGTGTTGATAATGACTCTGTTTTTAAGTCTCCCATTCAGCTCTGCAATTGTTTCTAACACGATACTGGGCTCATTAATAGACGACAGCAATCCACGACTAATGTATACTACCATAGCATAATCTGAAAAGTAAAACAAAAATTAATAAACTGGTCAAAAAACACCTTTAATGAAACAAAAAATTCCTGCCTGTTTATGATATACCAATCAATCTGAAATCATCTGAATACATTAAAACATTCCAAAAAGCTGTGTGCCTAACAAGAGTTTAAAAAATTAAGTCCAAAAAAGATTAATTCAAACTAATATCCCATGATCGTTTTTCATTTTTTCAATGGTTAAAGTACAAAAAAATACTGGAAATTTCTTAACATAGGATATCGTACAACGTAAGCTAGGACAAAAAAATAAAAAACATAAAATACAGGACTTTTGTGCATGAAGTGTACACATGCAAACTATAAAGGACCCACAAAAATAGCACATGTGTTTTTAACCTACTGTTCATATGTAAATTTGCATCAGACCTTGTCTTGACTTTTGTGCACCTACTATACATATATACATTTGTTAGGGACCTACCGGTACCCATATTGACAACTGGACTTTTGTGCATAGTTTTCTGTACAATGTCTAAGGCTGTCTTAAATCCTAGAGTGTGGTTAGTAGCAGCTGTAAAGAAAATAGAAAAATATACATACACACTCTAATTCTACAGTACACTTTATTACTGTGTAAGAAAAAATATTAAATGTAATGAAAAGTTAAATAGGAATAAAAAAAGAGCATATTAATATGACATACACTGATTCTCATACTATACATACACTGATTCTGAA
The DNA here is from genome assembly GCF_021869535.1 of Mytilus californianus. NCBI lineage: Eukaryota > Metazoa > Mollusca > Bivalvia > Mytilida > Mytilidae > Mytilus > Mytilus californianus. Next base: position 7,487,045 of record NW_026262581.1, read on the forward strand.
ACATAACTCAGACTGATTCTGGAATATATAACTCATAGTTTACATTCCCAAAGAAAGACAAAAGCTTATATAATGCTATAATCTGGACTTCAAATTCTTTCAATATAAGTTTTTCATGGAATTTGATTCACATATATGCAAGGCTTTTGCTTTGATAAACTTTACACTTAAAAGAACACTGCAAATCATACCATTTTCTTTCTCCAGCTTATCAATGAAGTTACTGAAATGTAGATTAGCTTCATATGTGACTGGAACCATCTTGTTATGGAGACAGGAGTCTGTATCAGGTTCTCTTGGAAACGATACCTTTGATGCAAGTCCAATAACAGCAACCTACAATATATATACCAAATTGTGGTTACATATTATATCTATACAAGGTTTATTCTTATAATTTTTTCTTCTAAAGTATAGGATTGAAAGTAAATTTTAGAACATAATTCTTACTTAAGTTACAAATACAAATTTATTATAATAGTTTCCTATTTACCATATAATTTTAGTCCTGGTCTCTTTCTGTAGTCTTAATTTGTTATTTTCTTCAATCTTACTAAATGTGTGAATAAATCCTCTATATATTTACTGCTATTTTAATTGAACCTTAAAAACAGCTTAACTTCATAACCACATGTTGGCTTTGAAAAAACTTTCCACAAACAAATATTTTTTTTACATGGGTTTATCCTGTTTAACTTTTTTTATTTGTCTAAATCTATTCTGTTCAACACACCAACTGATTTTTCGTTGAAGAAATGCAAATAAATATTTTGGAACAATTGGTATAAATAAAATCTTCAGCATTTTCAATTATGGATACTTATTAAAAATTCCAATATACCAAAATAAACATAAACATGCTTGATAATGGATACTTAAAACATTTCCAATATGGATACTTAAAAACATTTCAAATATAAGGGAAATACACGTAACTACAAAGCATGGTAGGTAATAAATGCAATAATTACTTTAAAACTTTTCTTATATAAGGGATAATAACTCTGATTTACAATTTAAGGGAAATAACTCTTGATTTCAAAAATAAGGGAAATAACTCCCTAAGCATACCCTGTCTTTTTCAGACAATGATGACAATATATGTTTGGCTATTCCTTTAGCTATTCGTAGTTGGTTTGGACTCAGTGAATTCCCATGGTCCATAACTATCACTAGATGCTTTGACTGTGGTTGTACTGTAGAAACATACACATTTCTGAAATTATAAATATGTTATTTAGTAATAAAACATATTTTTATCTGTAATATGAAGCTATAATATCCTGTACTTGAAATGAAAGACTAATTCTGGTTAAATACTACAAGTACATCAATTGAAAACAATTAATTTCTTTGATCTTGTTGCACATCTCATGCATAGTCATGTACTATTGCTCATTTAATGACACAAATACATTGTACCCTTGTGAACCTAATTTTCAGCTATTTCATGTGGAACCATAAGAACAACAAAATATATATATGTATTTTTGGGCCAATGGTTCTTGCTATGGGTTTAATATAACCAATTTACAAAAAACTGGGACTTTAAATACATTTTATCTCACAAAAAGTACAAATGTACTGAGTGATCATAGCTGTTCAGTTCTCTGAAATTCAATAACAAAAAATAGAAGCCATTCGATGGATTAGGGTATTAAATTTATTACTTTTTTTTAAGAATAAGAAGTGTAGCATCATCCAAAGTACAAACCATTCCAACTCCAACAGTCATGACTTGTAGAGAGAAGCTAAAGGCACTGATAAAGTTTGTTAATCAACTCATTTCAAAGAAATACTTTGTCTGAAGCAGTTCCTGTGGTATATAGCAAAGTCAAGAAAACCGTTTGAAGCCTACATACAAATTTGAGATTAACGCAAAGTTTCTTTAATGTGTCATAAGATATAAAGAAAATATGCCTTTTATCATGTATATAAAAACATTTATATACAGAAAATCATTTGATGTCAATATAAAGAGGATCTAACTACCAACTTGAGGAGAGTCATGATTTTATATGATATAGACAGAATTATATAACATCAGCTGCTGCAACCTGTTTGTGTACTCCTTACTACAGAAAAGCCTTAATAGTACATCTTTCTTGTCAAAGCTTAAATATCCTGCATATACCAACAGCTTTGCAATTGGCAATAAAGATAAACCCTGTATGTGTATGAAAATCAAAAGAGTAAAAAACATGTGGTAATGTTCTATAGATAACTGTAAATTAGAAGAAAAGGAGAAACTATTACATCTCTCAGCAGGAGTCCTTTACGTTATTATATTGTACACCTCCTGACCAGGTTAACCACCAGAAACAGACAATCAATTACTTTCTTCAACAACTTTAATTATGAAAGCAGAGATATGATGCACTTGACAATACTGTAAAATCATTTAACATATCTCTCTAGGTACTAAATTTCTAGCAAAGTTTAATATGCTTTTGATTGTATGTAATGTACGGTATTAAGTGTGGCAATACCTGTGCATATGTCAACATATAGTTGTTCCGCCAAACAGAAGACACCCCCCCCCCCCCCTCCCCCCCCCTGGAAACTTTATTATAAACAATGACATAATATCTCTTCCTGTTGGAACAAATGTTCTATCACATAATATTTCGCCCATTTGGAACTTTTATTATGAAGGAACTAATATTTCATGACACATAAAATCACACAGGATCACTGTACACCTCATGTTGTAAAATATTGCAAGACATAGAAAAGACATTGGTTTCATGCTGTGTGAAATTATTCAGGGTAAGAGATAAACATATTTTCAAATGATGTCAGGTTAAGTTAACAAAAGTTTTTTGTAATGTTTGGTATTCTGAAAACTACAATTAAAGACCTTTGAACTGAAACTACACAAATGAACCTGCTAAATTTACCACTACCGGTAATTTCTGCTGATTAATTTCATTTACAAAATGTTTATTTTTTATACAAGCTAGCTTGCTATATTAAGTCGATAAAATATTGGCATTGTTTGTAGGTTTTTTGCAGCTTAAGATTACATAGTATTAGAATCTACAGATGAATGACAAAAATCGAGACCCAATTAACATTACAAAGGCTATATACATGTACGCAAGATAAAAGGAAAGATGCAAAATGAAAAAGCTATGTAACATGTGATACATATGATCAAAACTACATAAAAGGCCTCCAGTGTCAATCAATATAATTACAGAGCACAGCTAAATGTTTGAAGTAATAAGGACAATAGCAGTGTTTATGACTAAATAGCCTATGTGGTACTCCCCATTAAGCATGTCAACATGCACAGCCAGAATTATCAAAGATTAACAACTGCCTTCAGAATTATAATAAAAACAGTTTTATTGCATTAAACACATGTTCCAAATAACAGAAAATTCTTTTGAAGTTTTACAAACAAAAAGATAAAAAGTAGCATGAAATTCAAACAAAGGTTTTAATATCAGTATAGGTCTTTACTATTCATGTCAGGATTTTGGCTAGACTGGTAAAAATCAATTTCAAACTGTTTTGGTTAAGATGGCTTTTGTAATAAAATCCAGCAATTATTTCACCATTATGAGTCACAAAGTGAAATCAAACCATCATTAAGTATATAGAAACCCTGTGTAAAATATGTTATTTTGAGGGGAAAACTGTATAAATCAATAGCAATATGCCAGATATTTTTCTGTATGTTTGAATATAACAACAAGGAAAAGATTCATAAATTCCCTCATGTGTAAATGTACATTAAATAAATTCATTTGATTTTTATAGACATTAAGAACTGAAAATCTAGGTCACTGGAATCTTGGGTTTATGTTCAATATCGCAAATTTTCACTAGAATATTTATAAAACAACTTAGACTTGGAAACATTTCAAACTATCATTTCTAAGTTCAAAGAAAATTAAAACTGGAAAAAGATAAGTGATGGTATACAAAGCACGCTTCTCTCTGTATTTCTGATAAAAGTTTTAAAGAGTTGATCTTTATGTAAATATATGCAGTGGACTTGCAAGGTAAAATAAATTAAGGTGTCTCTCTTCCTATTAACATACAGATACAAACTTTGAGATCAAATGCAATATGCATTAAACAATATCCTAAATAAAATGATACAAGTACATTTCATTTCCACATAAGTTTGGGATGACATCCGAAATGATAAGATAATTACCAAACAAAAGACTTAACATTTTCCTGATGAGCAGATATATACCAATGTCATTTTTACCTATACTACAATACAGGTATTCCATATTACCTATGTGAACCAGATTATCTTAAGCATAGTTATAAAGCTATGATTATACAGTTTAAATTATCATTATCCCTCTCATATATTGTTGTCTTAGGTTACTCTTTCATAACATGAAAGTCTATTCAAAAGACGAACTATGGTATTTAAAACAGTGCGACCTATAGGATAAAGTATTTCTTCACTATATTAATACCCTCTTAATCCATTGCACAATTAAAATCAAAGACACCTTTAAGTGGAGCATCCCATTCCAATCCCCCTTAATTTAAATTGTCAGTTTCTCCATAATGCTGTCTGTCAAGTGAATGTGATATTTGTCCAATAGTCCTCAACTTTAAAAAGGTTCAAGCTTTCGTCATGGCAAGGAAAGACTGTAATTCTATGGTTCCTACAAGCATTCATTTAATGACCCTGACCTTGGAAATATGACCTTGAAATTAACAAGAAATCAAAGTCTCTTTCATGGTGAAATATTGGACAGTGATTTCTTCTCATGGTAATGTTGTAAACTTAATTAGTAGGGTTGAAGTTGTCCTGATTTCTAAAGACAGATGGTAATGTTTGATGGTAATTGGATGTAAAGCTTGACTCAAGCTATTACCTTGGCAGTTGTGTGTTTACCTAGACTTTTGACCTTTAACCTTGAAATAAAGTAATTTCAAAGCTATCCTAATAGCAATGAAGTTTGATGAAGATTGGAATCATGACTTGACCTCAATGATACTAAAAAATAATAAAATGCTCCGCAGGGCGCAGCTTGATACGACCGCAGAGGTCGAACCCTGAACAGTTGCGGCAAGTATGGACACAACATTCAAGCTTGATACAGCTTTGCATTTGGATTGTGATTAAATATTTGACACAGAATAGGTTTCTGACACAGAATGAATGTGGTCTAAGAACTTAAAAATTTTAAATTGGACATTCACCTATTATGGTCCAATATCCAAAATCTAAATACATGGTTAGATTCAGCATATCAAAGAACCCCAAGAATTCAATTTTTGATGAAATCAAACAAAGTTTAATTTTGGACCCTTTTGACCTCAATGTGGACAAAGTTGATAACGGGGCCCAAAAATCAAAAATCTAAATACATGGTTGGATTCAACATATCAAAGAACCCCATATATTCAATTTTTGTTGAAATCAAACAAAGATTAATTTTGGACCCCGATTTGGACCAACTTGAAAACTGGGCCCATAATCAAAAATCTAAATACATGTTTAGATTCAGCATATCAAAGAACCCTAAGAATTCAATTTTTGTTAAAATCAAACTAAGTTTAATTTTGGACCCTTTGGACCTTAATGTAGACCAATTTGAAAACGGAACCAATAAACTGCTTCGCTGAGCGCAGCTGGATACGCCCGCAGAGGTCCAACCCTGAGCAGCTGGGGCAAAAATGGACACAATATTCAAGCTTGATACAGGTCTGAATTTGGATTGTAATTAAATATTTGACATATTATAGGTTTCTGAATAAATGTAGTCAAAGAACTTGAAATTGGTTATATTTAATCCCGCTGCAAATGTTTGCACCTGTCCTAAGTCAGGAATCTGATTACAGTAGTTGTCGTCTGTATATGTAGTTCATAGGTGTTTCTCGTTTCTCATTTTTATATAGATTAGACCGTTGGTTTTTCCGTTTGAATGGTTTTACACTAGTAAATTTTTGGGGCCCTTTATAGGTTGCTGTTCGGTGTGAGCCAATGCTCCATGTTGAAGGCTGTACCTTGACCTATAATGGTTTACTTTTATAAATTGTAACTTGGATGGCGAGTTGTCTCATTGGCACTCATACCACATCTTCCTATATCTATATAAATTGAATTTATATTCAATTAAAGATTTCTTGCTGTTGTGCAATACACTGTGCTGTTGCGCAATACTTAGTAAATCTGTTGTCAGACTATAAACCAATAAAGTTCAATTAATTCTCAATGTCATATTAGAAATTTAAGAAAATGTAAAGGGAGCTTACATCAATAGATATAAACAATTCACCAAAGTTTCATGAGAATTGCTGACAGCATTTTTGAGTTATTGTCCGAAAACTGGAAAATCCCCCCTTTTTTAATGAATAAAACCCCATAACTCAGAAATGTAAAATGTAAAATTTATAAAATTCTAAACGGAGCTTACATCAATAGATATAAACAATTCACCAAAGTTTCATAAGAACTGCTGAAAGCATTTTTGATTTTTTGTCTGAAAACTGGAAAATCCCCCTTTTTTTATGAATAAAACCCTGTAACTCTGAAACGTAAAATCTAAAATATATAAAAATCGAAAGGGAGCTCATGTCAATAGATATCAACAATTCACCCCAATTTCTTGCAAGTTGGTGAAAGCATTCTTGAGTTATTGTCCGAAAACTGGAAATTCCCCCTTTTTTTAATGAATAAAACCCTGTAACTCAGAAAAGTAAAATCTAAAATTTATAAAAAACGAAAGGGAGCTCACGTCAATAGATATAAACAATTCACCAAAGTTTTATGCAAATTGGTTAAAGCATTTTTGAGTTAATGTCCGACATGTTGACGACGGACGGACAGACGGACAGACGGACGGACGGACAGACGGACAGAGGTATACCATAATACGTCCCGTAAACGGGCGTATAAAAATTAAGAATTTAAATACATGGTTAGATTCGGCATATCAAAGAACCCCAATAATTCAATTTTTGATGAAATCAAACAAAGTTTAATTTTGGACCCTTTTGACCTCAATGTGGACCAATTTAAAAACGGGGCCCAAAATCCAAAAACTAAATACACGGTTAGATTCAGCATATTAAAGAACCCCAAGAATTCAAGAATAAAACCCCATTGAAATTGGTCAAGAAATAAGCAATTTATACGAAGTATCTTTTTTGCAAAATACTGTGCAATTAAATATTTCTTGCTATTGCGCAATACTGTACAATTGACAATTTCTTGCTATTGCGCAATATTGTGCTATTGGATATTTCTTCCTATTGCGCAATACTGTGCAATTGAAGATTTCTTGCTATTGCGCAATACTGTGCAATTGAAGATTTCTTGCTATTGTGCAATACTGTGCAATTGAAAATTTCTTGCTATTGCACAATACTTATTATATAATAATTTACACATCCTGTTTGGTGTGTATCTCCTACCATATCATTATTATTTGCTTTTAAATATAAATTCAGAAATAACCCACTTAAAATGGAAAATTTTAAAAGAAAAAAAAAAGGAAAAAAAGAAAAAAAAGGAAAAAAAAAAAAATCCCCCCCCCAAATTTTTTGAACCCCCTTATGATTAATCACCCCCAAACTCAATCCCAGCCTTCCCTTTGTGGTATGGTACCTTGCAGTACAATTTCAGAGAGATCCATACACTTGAACACAAGTTATTGTCTGGAAACTAGAAAAATGTGTTTTTTTGGCCCCAAATTCCTAAACGTTTAGGGCAATTACCCCCAAACTCAAACCCAGCTTTCCCTTTGTGATATGGAACCTTGTAGTACAATTTCAGAAAGATCCATACACTTACACACAAGTAATTGTCCTGAAACTAGAAAAATGCTTGTTTTTTGCCCCTTTTTGGCCCCTAATTCCTAAAATTTTGAGGCAATTACCCCCAAAATCAATCCCAGCATTCCTTTTGTGATATGGAACCTTATGGTACAATGTCAGAGAGATCCATACACTAACACACAAGTTATGTCTGGAAGTTACAAAAATGCTTATTTTTGGCCCCTTTTTGGCCTCTAATTCCTTTACTGTTGGTACCATAACCCCCAAAATCAATCCCAACCTTCCTTTTGTGGTATTGAACCTTGTGGTAAAATTTCATAGAGATCCATTCACTTAAACTAAAGTTAGAGTGCGAAAACCAATGTGTCTTCAGACGACGCCAGACGACGACGACGCCAACGTCATACCAATATACGACCACAAAAATTTTTTTGCGGTCGTATAAAAATTGCAGAAAGATACACACACACACAATTCAACTGTATGCATTCCATGTATTCAAACGGGATACAACAAGAAAAGCCGGTGTGTAAATAACAAACATTACCTTTAAATAAACTCCAAAAATGTGCTGACTTCTTTCGATAGAATGCAGTATGACCCATAAGGTGAGCAAAAATAAAAAATATAATCAACTTGACTTAACTTGTTCTAAACAATTTCTGTTCATAAAACAAATTTGATATGTATACTAACCTGTGTCTAATGTTATTAGCATCATGACAGTTGTCAAACCATTGGAAAGCATTTCCAGGGTATTCACTGTGAACACCATCTACAGATATAAAATACTGCCACTTCAGACTGGGAACCAGTTGTACATTGCCTCTCCATACTGAAATGAAAAAAGTATTTGATGACTGATTGACATCATTGTGCTGTTAATCTCTCCAGTAGAAAATAAATGGCCATGTGTAGCAAAGCAGTCCTATGTTTATACTTAGTAGACGTTAAATCTAAGAACCATTTGTCTTTTTACCAGATTTTCACTTACATAATTACTCCATGATAAAATTAAATTGAAATCAACGGTGGCATGAAGAACTTTCATTTGTAAATGTAGAATCATATGTAATGATTGTTATCACAGGCAATTGAATGTGTCCATAATTATCATGTCTTAAATTTAATGGGCTCATTTTTAGTAAGACTTCAATACAAATGAAAAATTCTCAAGGTGTTTTATTAATGTTATCAGAGGCAAATTTTGAGGGAACATGAAGTAGCCTCCTCCTACCATCCCTCATCCAAACCCCTATGTATTTGCCCCAAAGGCCACAGTTTATGATTTACGGAGTCAATAAATAAATCCTACATACTTAAGTCTTGTCTAGAGTCATAGCAACTTTGATATTGACAAGATGTGTAAACACTTGTCAGTTGTTAAACACTGTTAACAGACCAATAGATATGTTTTTCATTTTGTTGATGGGTTGCTGTATCAAATAAATACATACATAAATGTAAGGTTTTCAAATGAAGTATTTCACTAACAAAAGAAAGCCTTTTTTGTTACATGTATGAAAACTTGTGGAGGATATTCAATAACATAATAAGGTCTTTACATAACAATATTTTATCTACAATCTAGGGTTTAGGCAGATCAATTACTTTTTAATTTTCAGTTTAACAATGTCCTATCAACACAAGATATTATAATAACATGGTTGGAATAGAACACATGAATGAGTGAAGACTACACTAACAATGGGAAAGCTATCTTCTTGTTTCTTATCAGACTTTACACTTAAATAGTCATAGTTATTTCTATACTATTTCTATCATACTTTCAACAGGCGTTAAGGGTCAGAGGTCAAATATCACATTGAAAAGTCCTTACAAACTAAATGATACTACTATTAAAGAGATGAATAGAAACAGGGGTAATAAAGAAACGTTGAATGTGCACCACACTGCTAGACCACATTTAATGTTTGTATAGATGAACCATCTATAAAAGTTGGGGGTACAACGAAGGGTTGGTTCTTCAAGTTACATTTAACAAGAGGTGTTTCCTTACAACTTTACATGTGAATGAGTTATTATAGCAAATAAATATACACTCACATATTTAAAAACATATATAAACTCTTTGTAAATCTGTCGTTTTACAAATTTCAAGCAAAAGAAATCAGTTTAACTGCACATTCTTACATATCCTCTTACAAAATACTTTTAACTCCTGCCAAGGGTTTTGCTTTAAGAAGTAATTTTCACAAGAACAATGTCAGAGCTAAAAAAATAATATAGGAAATGAACTAACATCTAAGGAATAAAAAGTTGATAAAAAGCTAAATAAATTCCTATAGATTTTTTTGTTAATCAAGAGCTACTGTGAATGTATAATTGATCAACACAGTATAGAATGAAGACAGCCTTTGAAGTTTTCCTCTGCAGACTTTGTGATAAAACAGTATATAATTTTGTGATTTATGTAGTAATAGTTAAAACATCATCAAAACCATTTATATTAATGTGAACTATGTAGAATTAATTTCTGCAAAAGAAAATTGAATTTGTAGTAATGAAAAACATTTGTCCAACAACAAAATGATTAAATCTGTACTACAAATACAATAGATCTGACAAAACAATCAAATTTAACAAACACAGAGACAACAATCCAATATGAAGCTTTACATGTTTTAAAGATATCTTTTATCAAAAACAATAAAATAATAACAAATGTATTAGCACCTAAAAGCATTGGAGATTCAAAGATTTTTTATTCTTGTACCATTTGAAGAGGTTTAGCTTCCAATTTCAATCTGGATTTTCCTAAATGCAAATGTATTCAATTCAAATAAATCAAATATTGAACAAAAATATATTTCTTTTGCAAAAAAATGCCAGATGTTGTATGAATACAAACTAGATTCTTGTTTGAATTGTTTTACATTTGTCAATTCAGGGCTTGCTATGCGGTATGGGTTTTGCTCATTGTTGAAGTCTGTACGGTGACATATAGTTGCTAACTTCTACGTCATTTGGTCTCTTGTAGATAGTTGTCTCATTGGCAATCATACCATAACTTCTTATTTATAAAATATTTATGTTGTTAAAAATGACATTTTTGTACATTGTAAATTTGGTCTTTTTGTGGTTTTGAAATTTGGATGCTTATTACAAAAGCTGTGTGATTTTCTGCATCGAACTAACTCTTAAAATCAATCATAACAAATTTGACCATTCAAAAATCACGTGCTTTAATTCTCCATAGAAGGTAAGAGTCCTCACACTAAAAACAAACAAATTATCATTCTGCATAAAAATAAGTCTCCTTCACAAGAAAAATAAATAAAAAAAAAATATGTGTAAGACACCAAACATACAAGATTTAACGATCAGAAATAAGATCCCTCCAACCCACCTTAAAAAACCAAGATCATGTGTCAAACCTTGAATAACTAGCAATCTTTATTAAAATCAAGAAACTTTTTTTAACCCCAAAAAGTGTAAATCAGAGACAACTTCTTAGTAAGTGAAACTCTCAAGACTACGATGGATCCATATTTATGTCATATATGATGACTTTATAACACAGTATCTTTGAACTGAACTAGACACAAATATACAAGCTTAAGGGTACATCAAAAGTCAACCTCACTTGTGGCAAGATGAACAGAAGAGGGAATTGTATCAAAAGCCTTAATTCAAAATTCCATTTTTCCTACACTGATTGCATTCCGAATAATGGAATAATCACAGCACTACTAAATTTGTCATCTTTTATTAAACATTGCCTATTACATACTATCTTCTATCATATTGACTATTATAGTCATTGGCTGAAACATTGAACGAAGGACTTTGCTTTATATTTTGGATTCTTTACAGTGACTATTTTCAATTATTTTACTGCCCATCTTGTGTCTTATACAAGCCCTCAAGAGGTATATTAGGCTGAAAACAATAATATATAATGGTAGCTCTATAGTTAAAAGACCTTAAAATAACAAGATCACATTACCTTCTGTGAGATTCCTTCCTGGGTTAAATGAACCCTTCTTGAGATTTTCTGGGAACAGGTCACAGCTGGTTTTTGTTGCAACTTTACATCCATACTGAGGAAGTGAACTGAAACAAAACAATGTTTAACCTCTTTACTTTTGTTAAAATACAAATATACCCTTGAAAAGGGGGTCCAATTTTGATATGAATAAAACCAACATTTAAAATTGGATATTTACTTGCAAAATTAGTTTCACAAAACAAAATATATTCATGACTGAAAGGACATGTGGAACTTTTTTTTCAAACATTTTTATATTTATCATGTTTATAGGATTTAAAGATTACAGTAAATTGGTTCAAAATTAAATAGATTTCATGCAAAAAGTTTCTTTTCTTGATATAATGATTTTACAGATAGAACAAGAGGTCTCAAACAGTAGTAGAGGTACTGGAAGTTCACTGAGTTCTCTGAGGTTTTGCTTGTGATCTACATTTGTACTTCACAAAAAAATGTCCCCTCTCTCAAAAATGTCATTATCAAATATAAAAATAAGGAGATGGAAACAGTTTCTCAAAATTTAGGCTGGACCCCAATCCCTCTCTGAACAGTTGTACTTTGATTTAAAAAAAAACTATCAACACTACAGGTAGATAATCTAGCAAGATAATAGATTGTTTAAGGAACAGTCCAAGAAAGGCAAATATACCATATCCAAAAAAGTCAAAAGAATACATAGAATATACCACTTTGGTAAAGGAAAAATTAAAATAAGTGAAAATTTACAACAAAGATAGTGAATCTATATTCCATCTTGATTGTTTTCACTTTGTCCCAAAAAAACTTTTTAAGAGAATATCATAGGTTTAGTAATAACTTGTACTTACTGTAATTGGTTAAACTGTAAACCATGAGTTCTTACTGTAACTGGGTAAACTGTAAATCATGAGTACTTACTGTAACTGAGTAAACTGTAAATCATGAGTACTTACTGTAACTGAGTAAACTGTAAACCATGAGTTCTTACTGTAACTGAGTAAACTGTAAATCATGAGTACTTACTGTAACTGAGTAAACTGTAAACCATGAGTACTTACTGTAACTGAGTAAACTGTAAACCATGAGTTCTTACTGTAACTGAGTAAACTGTAAACCATGAGTTCTTACTGTAACTGAGTAAACTGTAAACCATGAGTTCTTACTGTAACTGAGTAAACTGTAAATCATGAGTACTTACTGTAACTGAGTAAACTGTAAATCATGAGTACTTACTGTAACTGAGTAAACTGTAAATCATGAGTACTTACTGTAACTGAGTAAACTGTAAATCGTGAGTACTTACTGTAACTGAGTAAACTGTAAATCATGAGTACTTACTGTAACTGAGTAAACTGTAAATCGTGAGTACTTACTGTAACTGAGTAAACTGTAAATCACAACATCCAAAGATTTTAGTTATTGGTTGTTTAATATGAAACTGGTACAGTGTTTGTACTGTAACTTTATTGGTTTTTAACACTTTGAAATATTCCGCAAATCTTTCTTTTAACCTGTTTGCAATCTGAAAAACAAATTATACATGGAAAACTATTTATCATTTCAGGAGTAAATTAAAGATAAAAAGCAATTAGCATGTACAAAACTTTCTAGGACACTCTTTGATGGAATTCTTAAGGATGGCAATGGCTCTCAATATTGATGTTTCCCTGAATTTACAGAGCACATAAAATTATGGAAAATATGACATTTTAATGAATTAATATTATTTCATACATTGTCATAAGTACTGGGATGAAAGAAGACAAATAGTCTGAGAGCAGTGAATGTTATGTCTAATTTTTTTAGTTACAGAATAATTAAATGATTCACTAGATACAAACCTAATGTGAATCTATGAACCATGAATATAAGGTCAAGGTCAAATGGACATTGCAAATAACCAATAATTCTAAGGCCCAATTTCAATTTAATCAGAAAATGTTAATGTTGACCAATGAATAATGAAAATGACCTTAAGGGCAGATCACTGCTGTCAGATTTGCACAGAACACATTTTTATATGTGAAAAATTAGAGAGCAACATTTCAAAGACTAACAACCAATGAAATAGTTATCAGGTTACTTATATTCGAATGCAACATTTTTGTAAGGTTAATTTTATTTGGATAACAACAAAAATTTCGGTGCATTATTCCAAAACTAAACACACAAGCGCAGCAGTCATGTGAAATTTTGACATGTATGATTTTAACATTGTTTTCTTTCAAGTTGCATTAGACATTAGAATTGTGATAACAGATTTGTAAATGAAGATTGCAGGCACCAATTTTGGATTTGATGGTAGCAAATATCCATTTACAGACTTCAATGACACAAAGCAAGTACTCAATTTGCAACCATAAAATCATCAACTGATGTCTGCAAATCTTCAAATACAATACTTCTATTTTCCAAATCATGGTACATGAGGGGAAAATTAAATATCATTAAGAACTACATATGTAGATGTAGGTGACTTTTTCCCATTCAACCAGAAATATATCTTACCCTTTCTACTACATCTTGTGAATTTGTCTTCTTTTTCTTGTATGGAAGTGAATCATAAATTGACTGTAAAAAAAAAAGAAAATATGAAAAGTATCAGTCTACCTACAACTAGAGTCTGAATATAAAATCAACCTGTGGTAAAACAATACAGATGTAAATCTGTATAAACATTATTTTTGGGGCTTTAATGAAGATCATCAGAACCATGTACATCAAAGCAATTCAAACTTTAAAATATCAGTTCAAGTAGTGGTTCCCAAGGCTTTGAAAAATCAACTGGACATTTGGTCCAGTAAACCATTCTTCTTAATAGGACTAGACTCTTTTTTACAGGACATTTATACATACAATTTGGACAAAATTAAAAAAGTAACTGGTCATTTGGTCCAGTAAAGCATATCACTTAACTGGACCAAACCAATTTTTACTGGACTTTGCCCAATATCTGGAAACCTTGGGAATGACTACAGTTGACAATGGGGGCAAACAATTATCATTTGACAACTGTTTTTAACATCTTGTTTCCAATGGGGAACACATAATACACTATTGTAGTAATAAAAACAATTTTTTAAGACATTTCAGCCACTGGCCTTCTTCAGTTTCTTTATTATCCTTCTTAGCTACATGCTAGACATTTCAATTTCACAATCATTTCGTCTTAAAAAATGGTTAAATTACTACAAAACTGTTTTACATCCAGCGACATGTGTTACATGCATGTTTGAAATAATAACATGTTAATATCAAAGTGTGTAGCCAAGAAATAACAAAATAATTTTAGAGCTTTATTATAGCTATTTACATAATCTCACCAAATATAAAGTTATTTCTTGGGTGCTCATATACTTTTCCATTCAAAAATAAACTTAAGAGTTGACATAAAACAAGGAAAATCAAGAAATTGAACAAAATATACAAATGTCCTCATGGTTTGTTGCCATACAACTAATAACATGTTAAATGTGAATTAGTTTTTATTTTCTAAACACCTTTTACCTTAGTATTTTTAAGACAGATTTAAAGGGGCATTAGCTATGATTTATACAAAAATTTAAAATATGTTTCTTTTTGTTTCAAGTATTAATAAAATGCTCCGCTGGGGCGCAGCTTGATACGACCGCAGATGTCGAACCCTGAACAGTTGGGGCAAGTATGGACACAACATTCAAGCTTGATACAGCATTGAATTTGGATTGTAATTAAATATTTGACACAGCATACCGTTCCTACTCGCTTATTAGTCGGAAAATTGGGAGTAAAATTCATAATCCAGAGAGGGGGACCGACTAATAGACGAGATCTAGCGACCAGAGGAAAAATCCAAGCTTGAGAAAAGTGGTCAGGAGTGAATTTCCTGGTCAAAACTACGTTTTTGATTGCCAAACCTACATAGATCAATAAATAAAAAGTTTTTGTTGAAAATAAATGACTACAATACTGTCTTTGTGTTTTATTTGTTCTTTGGTAAACATTTTCTGCAAATTCGTGTTGAAATTCTACTGTTTCCGGTTTGTGTATTGATTTTCATGGTCATATGGTTTTCCTATAAACCCAAAAGAAGAGCCAAGAACCAATAAAATGCTCCGCAGGGCGCAGCTTGATACGACCGCAGAGGTCGAACCCTGAACAGTTGGGGCAAGTATGGACACAACATTCAAGCTTGATACAGCTCTGAATTTGGATTGTGATTAAATATTTGACACAGCATAGGTTTCTGACACAGAATGAATGTGGTCTAAGAACTTAAAAATTTTAAATTGGACATTCACCTATTATGGTCCAATATCCAAAATCTAAATACATGGTTAGATTCAGCATATCAAAGAACCCCAAGAATTCAATTTTTGATGAAATCAAACAAAGTTTAATTTTGGACCCCGATTTGGACCAACTTGAAAACTGGGCCCATAATCAAAAATCTAAATACATGTTTAGATTCAGCATATCAAAGAACCCTAAAAATTCAATTTTTGTTAAAATCAAACTAAGTTTAATTTTGGACCCTTTGGACCTTAATGTAGACCAATTTGAAAACGGAACCAAAAATTAAGAATCTAAATACACGGTTAGATTCGGCATATCAAAGAACCCCAATAATTCAATTTTTGATGAAATCAAACAAAGTTAAATTTTGGACCCTTTTGACCTCAATGTGGACAAAGTTGATAACGGGGCCCAAAAATCAAAATACATGGTTAGATTCAGCATATCAAAGAACCCCATATATTCAATTTTTGTTGAAATCAAACAAAGTTTAATTTTGGACCCCGATTTGGACCAACTTGAAAACTGGGCCCATAATCAAAAATCTAAATACATGTTTAGATTCAGCATATCAAAGAACCCTAAAAATTCAATTTTTGTTAAAATCAAACTAAGTTTAATTTTGGACCCTTTGGACCTTAATGTAGACCAATTTGAAAACGGAACCAAAAATTAAGAATCTAAATACACGGTTAGATTCAGCATATCAAAGAACCCCAATAATTCAATTTTTGATGAAATCAAACAAAGTTAAATTTTGGACCCTTTGGACCTCAATGTGGACCAATTTAAAAACGGGGCCCAAAATCCAAAAACTTAATACACGGTTAGATTCAGCATATTAAAGAACCCCAAGAATTCAAGAATAAAACCCCATTGAAATTGATCAAGAAATAAGCAATTTATAGGAAGTATCTTCTTTTGCACAATACTGTGCAATTGAATATTTCTTGCTATTGCGCAATACTGTACAATTGACAATTTCTTGCTATTGCGCAATATTGTGCTATTGGATATTTCTTGCTATTGCGCAATACTGTGCAATTGAAGATTTCTTGCTATTGCGCAATACTGTGCAATTGAAGAGTTCTTGCTATTGTGCAATACTGTGCAATTGAAAATTTCTTGCTATTGCACAATACTTATTAGATAATAATTTACACATCCTGTTTGGTGTGTATCTCCTACCATATCATTATTATTTGCTTTTAAATATTAATCAGAAATAACCAACTTAAAATGGAAAATTTTAAAAGAAAAAAAAAAGGAAAAAAAGAAAAAAAAAGAAAAAAAAAATCCCCCCCCCCCCCCCCAATTTTTTGAACCCCCTTATGATTCATCACCCCCAAACTCAATCCCAGCCTTCCCTTTGTGGTATGGTACCTTGCAGTACAATTTCAGAGAGATCCATACACTTGAACACAAGTTATTGTCTGGAAACTAGAAAAATGCTTATTTTTGGCCCCTTTTTGGCCCCCAATTCCTAAACGTTTCGGGCAATTACCCCCAAACTCAATTCCAGCTTTCCCTTTGTGATATGGAACCTTGTAGTACAATATCAGAAATATCCAAACACTTACACACAAGTTATTGTCATGAAACTAGAAAAATGCTTGTTTTTTGCCCCTTTTTTGGCCCCTAATTCCTAAAATTTTGAGGCAATTACCCCCAAAATCAATTACAGCCTTTCCTTTGTGATATGGAACCGTGTGGTACAATGTCAGAGAGATCCATACACTTACACACAAGTTATTGTCTGGAAGTTACAAAAATGCTTATTTTTGGCCCCTTTTTGGCCCCTAATTCCTTAACTGTTGGTACCATAACCCCCAAAATCAATCCCAACCTTCCTTTCGTGGTATTGAACCTTATGGTAAAATTTCATGGAGATCCATTCACTTAAACTAAAGTTAGAGTGCGAAAACCAATGTGTCTTCGGACGACGCCGGACGACGACGACGACGATGACGCCGGACGACGACGACGCCAACGTCATACCAATATACGACCAAAAAATTTTTAATTTTTGCGGTCGTATAAAAATGAAAAGGAGATAACAATGTACCAAATATGTGAAAGGATGTTTTCAGCGAAGTTATTGTGTCATTATTGTGATATCATGATATCAATCCAATGCTCATAAATCATATAATAATAAAAAAATAATTTTAAGATTCATTCCCAAAATCAAAATATTATTCATTAAAGTGTCTCAGGTAAACAAAAATTACAAAATTGATTGACAAGCCAATATAATCCATTGATAACCCCAATTAAGAGACAAAGAGTTGTATTTACTAAAGGTGTGAAAACTATCAGTGATAGGTAAACAGATGACACTAATGAGTTGGAGTTAGTTATTTTAATATATTGATAAGCTTCACTTAATTTTTTTAATCCTTTAATCATCACAATATAATAAGAATTATGAAGTGTACATGCTCATTTAACACTGAGTTATGTATGCTGTGAAAAATATTTTCATCAAGTGTTGATTGACTTTAAATTTTTCAGGTTCATATTGGTTTATATTCGCTTTTCTCAAACAATAGGTTGTTAGTCATACCCTACAAAATCATTGATGCATTACGTAAACAACACATGGCTAATCTAACATTTGAACAGTGAACAAAACAAGAGAAATGAATACATCTTTATTATTAACAGCAATATAAATTATCATGATGAGCATCAACTAAATTCAAACCAAACATTAATGCAGAAATGAATATTATTCCTGGATTTGCATTGGTTCTACCGGCGTTCAGTTACTGTCAGCTGAAAAAATAAAATGCTTCGCTGGGGCGCAGCTTGATACGACAGCAGAGGTCGAACCCTGAACAGTTGGGGCAAGTATGGACACAACATTCAAGCTTGATACAGCTCTGAATTTGGATTGTTATTAAATATTTGACACAGCATAGGTTTCTGACACAGAAAGAATGTGGTCTAAGAACTTGAATTTTTTTAATTTACCTATTATGGTCCAATGTCCAAAATCAAAATACATGGTTAGATTCAGCATATCAAAGAACCCCATATATTCAATTTTTGTTAAAATCAAACAAAGTTTAATTTTGGACCCCAACTTGGACAAACTTGAAAACTGGGCCCATAATCAAAAATCTAAACACATGTTTAGATTCAGCATATCAAAGAACCCCAAGAATTCAATTTTTGCTAAAATCAAACTAAGTTTAATTTTGGACCCTTTGGACCTTAATGTAGACCAATTTAAAAAACGGGACTTAAAATTAAAAATCTAAATACAAGGTTAGATTTGGAATATCAAAGAACCCCAATAATTCAAGTTTTGATGAAATCAAACAAAGTTTAATTTTGGACCCTTTTGACCTCAATATGAACCAATTTGATAGCGGGGCCCACAAATAAAAATTCTAAATTCATGGTTAGATTCAGCATATCAAAGAACCCCATATATTCAATTTTTGTTGAAATCAAAAAAAATTTAATTTTGGACCCCAACTTGGACAAACTTGAAAACTGGGCCCATAATCAAAAATCTAAACACATGTTTAGATTCAGCATATCAAAGAACCCCTAGAATTCAATTTTTGTTAAAATCAAACTAAGTTTAATTTTGGACCCTTTGGACCTCAATGAAGACCAATTTAAAAAACGGGACCCAAATTAAAAATCTAAAAACACGGTTAGATTTGGCATATCAAAGAACCCCAATAATTCAATTTTCGATGAAATCAAACAAAGTTTAATTTTGGACCCTTTTGACCTCAATATGAACCAATTTGATAACGGGGTCCACAAATAAAAAATCTAAATACATGGTTAGATTCAGCATATCAAAGAACCCCATATATTCAATTTTTGTTGAAATCAAACAAAGTTTAATTTTGGACCCCAATTTGGACCAACTTGAAAACTGGGCCAAAAATCAAAAATCTAAATACATGTTTAGATTCAGCATATCAAAGAACCTCATATATTCAATTTTTGCTAAAATCAAACAAAGTTTAATTTTGGACCCTTTGGACATTAATGTAGACCAATTTGAAAACTGGACCCAAAATTAAAAATCTAAATACACTGTTAGATTCGGTATAACAAATAAATAAATGTGATCAAAGATTTTACAAATCTAATGCGCCATACTGTGCAATTAAAGGTTACTTCTTGAAATTTTTCAATATTTGAAATTTGAAAAAAAAAAAATATTTGAAGAATAATTCTTTTTAATTTCTGAAATCTGAAATGAGAAAAAATTGGCCCCCACAATTTCTTTTTATCCCCTTCCCCCAAAAAAATTCTTTCCCTCAAGATATGGTCATAATCTCAATTCAAATTTCCAATGGAGTTGGCAACCATAATTACCCATTTAAATTTACCATAGTGCTAACTTAATCTATTTTATAATAGAATTAATAAAAATATAGTGTCAAATCTTTCATATGGATTTTTTTGTAAAAAAAAAAGATGAAAACATTTGCAGATATTTTTACTGGTCTTCCTTTATAAATATGCATTTCTTTAAACATAATTTAAAAGCAGTGTAAGGGAAGTAACCAAAACGTTGTATTTGGATTACCTCCCTTACACTGTTTTAGATTATCTTTATTGTTCATTAACCATTACTTTATACATAATTTAAAAGCAGTGTAAGGGAGATAATTTCAATGATGTATTTGATTTATCTCCCTTACACTGCTTTAAATTATGTTTTGTACTAAAGTATTTGTCCATTAACCAGGACAACCTTGTTTTTCCCCCTTTTTTGCCCCTAATTCCTAAACGGTTTGAGCCATAACCCCCCAAAGCAAATCCTAACCATCCCTTTGTGGTATGGAAACTTGTAGTAAAATTTCAGAGAGATCCATACACCGTTCCACAGTTATTGTCTGGAAACTAGAAAATGCTCATTTTTGGCCCCTTTTTGGCCCCTAATTCCTTAACTGTTGGTACCATAACCCCCAAAATCAATCCCAACCTTCCTTTTGTGGTATTTAACCTTATGGTCAAATTTCAAAAAGATCCATTCACTTAAACTAAAGTTAGAGTGCGAAAACCAATATGTATTCGGACGACCACGCCGGACGACGACGACGCCGGACGACGACGACAACGACGACGCCAACGTCATACCAATATACGACCACAAAATTTTTTTGCGGTCGTATAAAAATGCCCAAATTTTGTCCGACTTATACGAGGGTCAAGACTAAATCCTTAGAATTTGGAGCTGAAAAGGGCCCCCGACTTATAGTAGGATCGACTATTAAGCGAGTTTATACGGTAGGTTTCTCACACAGAATGAAAGTGGTCTAAGAACTTAAAATTTTTTAATTTACCTATTCAAACCATATCATTATTATTTGCTTTTATATATAAATCAGAAATAACCAATTTAAAATGGAAAATTTTAAAGAAAAAAAAGGAAACACCCCCCCCCCCCCCCCCCCCCCCCCCCCCAATTTTTTGAACCCCTTATGATTCATCACCCCCAAACTCAATCCCAGCTTTCCCTTTGTGGTATGGTACCTTGCAGTACAATTACTCAGCTTTCCCTTTGTGATATGGAACCTTGCAGTACAATTTCATAAAGATCCATACACTTACACTCAAGTTATTGTCCTGAAACTAGAAAAATGCTTGTTTATTTGCCCTTTTATGGCCCCTAATTACTAAAATTTTTAGGGAATTACCCCCAAAATCAATCCCAGTCTTCCCTTTGTGGTATGGTACCTTGCAGTACAATTTCAGAGAGATCCATACATTTGAACACAAGTTATTGTCTGGAAAGTAGAAAAATGCTTATTTTTGGCCCCTTATTCCTAAACTTTTTGGGCAATTACCCCCAAACTCAATTCCAGCTTTCCCTTTGTGATATGGAACCTTGTAGTACAATTTCATAAAGATCCATACATTTACACACAAGTTATTGTCATGAAACTAGAAAGATGCTTGTTTTTTGCCCCCTTTTTGGCCCTTAATTCCTAAAATTTGGAGGCAATTACCCCCAAAATCAATCCCAGCATTCCCTTTGTGATATGGAACCTTGTGATACAATGTCAGAGAGATCCATACACTTACACACAAGTTATTGTCATGAAACTAGAAAAATGCTTGTTTTTGGCCCCTAATTTCTAAAATTTGGAGGCAATTACCCCCAAAATCAATCTGAACATTCCCTTTGTGATATGGAACCTTGTGGTACAATGTCAGAGAGATCCATACACTTACACACAAGTTATGTCTGGAAGTTACAAAAATGCTTATTTTTGGCCCCTAATTCCTTAACCGTGGGTACCATATCCCCCAAAATCAATCCCCACCTTCCTTTTGTGGTATTGAACCTTATGGTAATATTTCATTGAGATCCATTCACTTAAACTAAAGTTAGAGTGCGAAAACTAATGTGTCTTCGGACGACGACGACGACAACAACGACGACGCCAACGTCATACCAATATACGACCACAAAATTTTTTTTGCAGTCGTATAAAAAATGGGGAATTTTTAAAATACTGGTTTTATAAGCAGTCAGTTTTGCCCAAATTAGTCAAAATAAGCGCAGCAACATTACTGATGTATAATTCACTTGCAAGTTAATAATTTAACCTCGTTGAATATGTATTCATGTGACCTTCAATTAACCCCTTAGCTAGAGATTTGTTACGCATGTACTAGGCGTGTTCAGCTATTAAAAGGAAAGGAATGTCAACATTGAAAATGAAACAAGGGTGAACCTTTGGTTGACTGATTCGATCCTCAAAAAATCATTCTTATCCAGGTAAAATGCTAACATACATATTTTTTAGACATATAATATGGAATCAAACAAACCTAGAAAAATCCAATTGCTCGTGCACTTTATCTATCTATATCTATATTTATGTTTATATTGGGTTACATGACGTCGGCAGTCTTGGGAGGTCATCTCAATGATGATTAGATGGGATCTAGACTAAAAAACACATGAAATGAGAATTTGAGTAAAGTTGGTGAATATGAGTTTCAAAGCTAATGCCACTTTTATAAGACCACTTATTGTAACTTTTAAATTTGTGCTATAATTCAAGTCAAATAAGGGTCTTTAAGACTTATTGCCCATACTCCTTTTCTACTTTAATTAATGGTGGCAGCCATGTTATATTGCGGGTGCTGTGGTGTCATCAACAATAATTCCCAAATTGCTAATATAGTATGAATATTCCGTGTAAATTTTTATTTAAATTGGACCAAGTGGGCTGTAACTTTGTTATTGCAGCTGACATATTCAATGATGTACCAACATGTACATTCACCAATGTATTCTGTATAACAGAACACTGCGGTGATTGTATATAACTGTTAAATTTCACAAGGAAAATAATAAACCAAAGATAATAACAACCCTGAATGATATCTTTTAGTTGATCAAAATTTTAGTTTAATTTATTCACAAATCCTTTTCATGTGCTTGCAACTTGCTACATGAACATTTTATTCGTATAGATTATTAGGTGCAAATGCATATTAAAATACAATGTATACTAATATTATAAAGCAAAATTATTGACATTTTGTCCTGTTCTAATATTTGATTCAGTGTAAATTTATAACATCAAAGATACATTGTGTAGACAGATCTTTAAAGGTTTTAATTTAACCAGTTTAAAAGAAATTTCACATCCATATGTCAAATTTCTATGTTTGATATTGTCTAGCATTTGTTGAGAAGAACTTTATTGGATCAAACTTCCTAAATCAACCTAAAGCAAATAGTTGGTCTGTATGCTTGGAGGAAAATGTAAACAAATCCTCTTGTACATTAAAAACAAACCTTGTTCACAAAGTTTTTGAAGTCTGATAAGAAACTAAATGAAAATAGATACTTGTGTGCATATACTGTATTCTGACAATTTCTGATTTAACTAAAAACTTTAACACACAAATATCTATATTTGAAAAAAAAATATAACTTTCTACTTCAATAGCAAAATTCTACAGTAATTTGTTTATTGATCAGATGTTTTGTCCAGCTTCTTAATCAAAGATATGTTGTACTGTATTACTGTATTTCTTCTGCTTTAAAAATAGTTAAATCTTTGATTATCTATAACTAGAAGCTCTAAAGAGCCTGTGTTGCTCACCTTGGTTTATGTGCATATTCAACAAAGGAAACTCTCCAACATTGTAGACGAGAATAGAATTCATGACAAAAATCTGTTTTGTTGATCTTGTATTGCTGATCATTTAGTCTGTTTACTTTCTCTCTATATTCCTTAGTTTTTGCTCAAAACACAAAAGAGGGTAAAAGAAAATCCTCATTTAAGGGCAATCACTCCTTTAAAGATTGACCGTCTACTAACTATATCGGCAAAATTTGACTTGTTAGTAGATCTTGCCTTGCTGATCATTTTTGTAATTTAAAGTGACTATTAATCTATTACAATTTTTATCATAAAAGACAAAACGCAAAAAAAAAAATGGTAAAAATCGTCATTAAAGGGCAATAACTACAATAAGTCTTAATTGCAGATCTTGTCTTTCTGATAATTTTTGCTCATTTAAGTTTCTATCTATCTATTATAATTTTTAAGATATAAGGCAAAAACGCAAAAAAATGGGTAAAAATCATCATCAAAGGGCAATAACTCTAATAAGGAGCTCAACATTCTGAAGGTTTTTGCTCAGTCTGATTTTCTCTATTTATAACGGTTTTCCAAAATAGTAGACAAAACTTGCATTTTGCCCATGAGTTCTATTTTTAGCCATGTCGGCCATCGGACACATTGGACACATTTTATAAACTGGATACCCAAATGATGATTGTGGTCAAGTTTGATTTAATTTGGCTCAGTAGTTTAAGAGGAGAAGATTTTTGTAAAAGTTAATGACGACGACGGACGCCAAGTGATGAGAAAAGCTCACTTGGCCTTTTAGGCCAGGTGAGCTAAAAATGTATCTTTTTCCATATATAAGGCCATGGGTTTTTAATATGATGGTTTGCAGATTTTTTGTATGAAAAAGTCCGCTCAGTCGGTCGAAAAAAAAAGGAAGAAAATATCTTGCAAGACATAAATATGATTGATTGATTGTTGTTTAATGCCACTTTCGGCACTATTTTGCTATTTCAGCTTACTGATGATATATTTGGTATGATATTTTGTCATCATTTCTAAAATTTTAGTCCCAAATATTATTATTCAGCTGTTTTAAACATACAATGCATGCCATCGTCATATAACCATTTTCCACTGACAAACAGAAAAAATAAAACGGTCATTTCAAGAACCAGAAAAAACTTTTAATCAACATTCAGGAAGCATGGTGAATAATTAGATTCAGGAACGAGAACACATGAAATAAAAATTGCAAACAAGTTACACTTTACCAGCCGTGTCAAAAACTCGTCCAACGGAAAGACGAGGATATTGGTTTCATGCTTTGTCAGGCAATCCCATTTTTGATATCCAAATGAACAAACATTTTTTTCAATCTATGAAGCATGAGAATTCCAAATTGTTTGTTGATATCTCTTACTTTTAACTTGACGTCTACGGTCTTTCACGTTTGGACAAGTCCAGTCAATCTATGAGATGAAAAATCTTACAAAATTATGACAAAATAGGAAAACAAACTTTTTGTTATGGGTTTTTAACAAAGATTTTGTTCCACAAAATTGTTTGTGCTTACAGCATTTCAAGTTCAGTTATGATTGTCTATTTTAAGAAACACAAACTACGAATCATTTTTAGATTTTTATTTTTTAGAACACAATGTGTAATCAATTCTGTCAATGTTTAACATGCTAATATAATGCATTTAATTCCATGAAAATGCAGCTAAGTAGATATTTTTATTTATATTTCAGGGATAATGTATTCGTTAGGGTTGGTGCACGTGGGATTAGAAAAACATGAAATGTCATTTTTTTTCTTTCTGAAAATCAGAAAAATAGGGTCTGCGGATCCGTAAACCAACAAATTAAAAATCCCTCGCCTAACCTACATTAAGTCCATTTTTTTTGGCTTACACCCAGATGCAGATATTTCACCTATATTCTATCACTGATTTGAATAAAAAGAGGTACTAAATTTCCTTTTGATGTGCTATATAAAAACAGAACCATAAATTTTAGTGTCAAGGGTCTTCAAATTCTGACATTAAGGACATACGATACAGAAGAGATCTGTGCTTGTTTTTCCTTTGAAATTTTTAGCCTAAGTCAATGTTGATATACATTCTTGAATTATGTAAGTAAAATATGCGTTTGTTTCTTACTTTTTGTGATATTTCAGTTTGAATTTGGCATTTTCCTGGTAAAACTCACTAGTTTTAAAATTCTATACTTTTCTGAAATATAACTCAATTTTCAAATAAATGAAAGATGAAGATATTTCCATAAGGTGTTCCCTTAGCATATAAACAGTTTAAATAGTTACATTTATCAAGGCTCAGGTTAAATGACATAAAATCATCATGCAATCATAAAATTATTGGTTACAGAAAGCTATAAACTTTTTTCATTATTTTAGTCTATTACAGACACATGATTTTTTTATATTAACGTTGTTATTGGCTGTGAACTAGCCTTCAGTAAGGCTAAAATTAAAATATTGTTTGTTTGCAGTTTACCGACCGACCTTCGAAAATCCGCCCGACTGTGAAAATTTTATTGCTTTTAATTTGAAGAAATTATTTTTAATACTTCAATTGACTCGATCCGGAATTTCGGGTCGTTTCCGGAATTGATTTCGAGTCTAGGTCAATTACATGTTTGAAGTTCGGTTTTTCTTCCCTTCCTGTAAAGCGTTCATCGGACCTTTTAATGGTAAAGCACATGGAGATTGTTTACAGGTATCCACGAAGTCATGGAGGAGTACTTTATTTTGTCGTCTTCTGTCAATTTTAAGACAAATAATACACAGAAAAGTTTCATAGTAAACTGTTTATAATGATTCAGGCAGAATTGCACATGGAATGATGTCTTCGATGATATCATTGACGATGATGCAGTGGATATTCATAAAACCGACACGATAACCATTTCTGTCTCAAACAAATCGGATACAGAATCTTTTGAGACTGACTTTATGGAACCAATATCAGTGGTTCAATAATTCGACAGCATCTTGAAGTATGCCATATTTTCTTTAAATCCTCGTGAAGACGACAAAGAGGAAACAGACTCCTCCGTGACTTCATGGATAACTGTAAACACGCCTGTACGGTGGAAGGACGCATTTGAAATGTTAAATCAATAAGAAGCCACACAAACTACACAAAGATGTAGAGAAAATGAATGGTTGGCTTTAGAAATAAATATATTCTCTCTGTATCAAATCTATCTTCGATTGCAATGAGTATGCTCCTTTAGGATAAGGGGGGCTGTCCCACTCATTGCAATTATTCTCTCTCTTACAATATTAAATATACCCAAAATGTGTGGCCTGTGTGAATTGAATTGAAATATGTCCTTAGCTAGGAGCTATGCTGCCAATTTTTTATGCAGTCAAACATTTCAGTACAGACCATTTACTTTTAATGGGGTGCTA
This sequence comes from Mytilus californianus, assembly GCF_021869535.1. Classification (NCBI taxonomy): domain Eukaryota; kingdom Metazoa; phylum Mollusca; class Bivalvia; order Mytilida; family Mytilidae; genus Mytilus; species Mytilus californianus. Next base: position 7,514,591 of record NW_026262581.1, read on the forward strand.
TGGATTTCACCCTAAAGCTAGACTTAAGATTTTTGTTTGTTTTAATTAAAGCCTGGCATCAACATATCTTTCCAAATATAACCTTTATGTCAGATGTCTTATATATTTTTTTTTAAGTTGTCTTTTTTTTATAATTGAGGAAGATTCAATCTTTTTTTAACACACTCCTAAATTGTCTTTTGAATCTTTAATATCTACATTTTTCTGATGCAAATACTCTACTCATGAAAACTTCTAGTAAAGATGCATATATATGTCAGTGAATATGTTTCTTTACAACAATTCTAGTCATTCCTTGTTTATAAGTGTTCCAGTATTTCATAATACCATAAATTTATGTCATAAATTGTATAATGACACTATGTTAAGTTTCAGTTTTGGTTAAAAAGGTGTTAACCTGAAAATGCCTGTTCATTTCATGTTGGTTCTCAGTGTTTGTTGTTTTAAAATGTTTTTTTCTTCACAAGAAACTTGGTTTGTGTTAAACTACTTGTTTAAACTTTATTCTGGCTGATAAAATAAAATATTTTTCCTATCTACTGACCCTGCAGTCTGAAGGTACAGTCGGAAAACTGCAAACAAACATATTTTTAAGGTTGGCCTAACAGCGAGTACTCTCAGATTTGTATTTTGTGTCTTTTGTGTTTTTATTAGTTGTTTTTGGTCTTTGTATTGAGCTGATGAATAAAGCCCTTTTCAACTGATTTTTAAATTTTGTTCTTATACAGACCTGCCAACTATCCCGATTTATGGGGGATATCCCGAAAGTCTTTATATATATATACTGATCACCTCAAAACAGGCATTCATTAGACTAAAAGGGTATTTAAGCACATACATACTCATTCAAACAATATAGTATTAGATTAGATACACTTATGACAATATACATGTAAGAGGAACATTAGGTCCTCTTGCACTTAAAATCCCCAATGGAGATTTTGAAAAGTTGGCAGGTACATGTATGTCTTATATTGTGCTGTTGAACTACTGTCCAAGGTTAGGGGGGAGTTGGGAATAAACCCGCCACAAAAAGCCTGACATCCTGGCCAAACCTCCTATTTGTGTCAGAACAGCCAGGCGTAATGCAATCCATGTGACCACTTTTCAGCATTGAACAGGACTAAATTACTGCCCATGTGTGTGTTCTTTAAACATCCATTAATATTGGATCGTTAATTAACTGGTGATTCACCATGTTAATTAATAATGTTTGCATTCTGATTGCTATATTTTTCTGGAAGTTGCATTTTTTTTTTAAATTTTCTTAAATTGTGGCAATATAAATATTTTCTGACATGTGTCAAGAAATGATCCTATCCCACGATGCATCATTCTAACATCTAATAAACAAATACATGGAGATGTCGTTGTATTCCCCCTGGCTCTACTGTTGAGCAGTGAGCCAGGATCCCATGCTACACCACATTCTGTATGTATCTGTCCCTAGTTAGGAGCTGTAATTCAGTGGTTGTTGTTTGTTGCTGTACAGATCATATTTGTTTTTCATATATTGTTTTGTACATAAACCGTTAAGGCCATTAGTTTTCTTGTTTGAATTTTTTTACATTTGTCATTTCAGGGCCTTTCATAGCTTGCTGTGCGGTATGGGATTTGATCACTGTTGAAGGCCGTACTGTGACCTATAGTTGCTTACTTCTACATCATTTGGTCTTTGGTGGAGAGTTGTCTCATTGACAATTGTACAACATCTTCTTATTCTATACGGCAAATGTATTGGAACCTATTGATGATAGGATAGCAACCAATCTTTATTTGTCTCAAGCTCAGATTTCTGCTGGAGGCTGTAGTAATTGGGTTCCAATTTGCATTGACTTGAAGTTTGTCAGGTTTTCTTGTTCTTCCAAATCTGTGATACTTCTTTCTGTGGCCATGTTGTTTACATTTGTAAAATAAGATTAATATGGTCCTCCTTTAGAGTTCTCGAAAAAGGGGTGGTCTGAACACTAAAACTTTGGCGTTTTGCAATAGAAATTATAGTGAGGACCCACATATTTTCCTCAAGGATCACCAGGGAAAGAAAGATTTAAAAACTCTGCTCTTAGCCGAATTACCATTGCTCATAAGAAGAAATGACTTTTCTTTTTTAAACTAATAGGAAGAAATGGTGAGAACTAAAAGAGAAATGGTATTTCATTTGTAGCGCTTAAATGTTTGGTTTTTGCAATATATATATGTATATAAGTACAGGTTCCAGCCCTGGTCAGGGAGGAAGTAAAGAATCAGATCTACTCTAACATTGTTAGGTTGATTTTCTAGGCACTTTATATATATATATACAGTGTATATATAATATATATAAATTTAACAAATATAAGCAACTTAAATCAATAACAAAACCAATACATTTACATGAAAATATATAGTTAACTAAGGGGATCTAATCAATGTCTGTTAATGCATGTGGAATGTGTATATTGTATTCAATTTTTTTAGATACATGCATGTTTTGGTGCAAGACATTTCGGTCTTAGGACAACTAGCTATATATAGGACTGTCTACAATAAATGAAGACAACTCAGACCATCTATAATGCCAACTCAAAGTATAAGTAAAGACTTTTGACCATTTAATTGATTTAATGAGTGTCTGCGACAATAGAGACAATTCAGACTATGTGAATGATTAAATAACTTTACGTCATTTACATAATAAACATATGAGTAAAACCTAAGACATACTCTAGTGAAAAGTTTATCTCACAAAGTTCATACTTTAGAGGCAATTAAGTTAAACATGCTGATTTATTACATTTATATAAAATATAATTATATTTAATCATTTAAAAAAATAGAACCCTCTTTTAATCACTTTGAGTTTTTATTATAGACGGTAAAGTCTTATACAGTGCAAGTTTACTTATAAGTCGGTCCGAAATTGTCTTCGGGGCCGAGTTGTTCTATATTCCATGTGTTTTCTTTAATATTTACCAATTTAATATCTGCATAAGTACATGTATATTAAAACCTCAATACCATTAATATTAATATATTTTTGAGAGAAAAAATGGGTAAACCAACTCAGGGCATATCAACTGTTTCAGCCAGTCTTTTCTGCCATACTCACGCATACTGCCATTTCAGCCATATTTTGTAAAGTCATTTCAGTCATGGTTTTTATCGTTATAAAGGGAGGAATCATTAAAAACACATTTTAATAATCAATTTAAATTCATTGATAAAAATGTGTTTTAATCTAAGAATGTTATAAAAATATTTGTAGAAAGTTGATTTTTAATAAAAAGATATGATTGTTCATGAAAAGTGATGTATATAATATAACAAGATGTGATAATTATTAAAAAGTGAAGAAGATTGTTGTTCTTATCCTAATAATGACAATAAACCCTCTGATCATTTGTTAATTATCATACTTTGATCTACATGTATCTACATGTAAAGTATTAATAGACCCTTTGTGGTCTCTATTCTTTATACTAGTGTATGGTAAACAAAAACAAATCATATAAAAATAAGAGATTAGATATGCAGATGAAACAACTCATATCGTATGTCACACATATTTTTTAAATGATTAAATGTAATTATGCTGTCTTTGATCTCACTGATTGTCGTAATCATGTGTGACATACGAAGGTTGTGTGTCCTCTTGTCTCACAGCAGATGCTCACTTTATGGTCAAATTACATTTGTTATGTAAAATTCCTTTTCAACAATACAAACAGGTCATAAGAACAATATGAAAAAGTATGACGGAATCGAGTGTGGCCGAAATGACCTTTGGACGAACTGGTAGTGTGGCTGAAACGTCACGAAAGCATACCAACTCTATGGACCAACAGACCCAGGGCAAACATGTAGTTAATGCAAACAAGAAGCAAGACAACTTGCCCCACTCTTGTTTACCAAATGCAACTATTCATTCTTTAAACATTTAAAAGCAGCTACATCATGGCACATGAAAAAATGTATCTGGATGTCAGACTTTTTAATAAATTGCTTACCTGCATCTGCGGAATCCCCAATTCGACATTGGCTGTTTGCCTTAATTGAGACCACAACTTCAAAGCTTCTATCTGAATTCTAATTCCACCTAAAATTTTAGGGTCAACTGGTTCTTGCCTTGTGTCAGAGAAATATCCATCTGCAGAGAATAGTGCTTTGAAAGCCTCCTGTTCAAGTTTATTATTATAATTGTACACATCACGTTTTTTAGTACTATCAGATAAGACAAACGTCAAACTGGCTGTTATAAATATACAAAGACAAACTAAATATCTATTTTGATTACAGGTCGCCATGTTGAAAAAGATCTTGTTGACCTTTCAACAGACTATTTGAATGGTCATCTGTCAACATTTCTGAAATCCAAACAGATTATCATTACACTCGAACTTCGGAAAATTCACTTGTGTTTCATATCCATAACTAAACAGCATTGAATTCCCAAGCATAATGCAAAATATCAATAAAGTGTATTCGAGTGTATCGCTTTTTTTGTCATCACCAATCTTGCATGCTAATATGTAAAGCTAACCAAATACACAAAACAGCCGTCAGTTTCGTAAAATCCGAAACCGAGTGAAATAAATAGAAACTAGTTGTCCAATATGTCAGCCCCCATGTTGCAGTTTTTTTCTAAAAGATTTTGCAGCAAATGCTTCAAGATAGTGCAACCACAAAGAGTTCCTTCAATATTGAAACGTACAGAGCAGTTAAAAATGACAACCACTCACAAAATTTCCAGACAATTTCATGTCAGTGCAGGTAAGTTAATCTATGGGTGTTGCATAATCCTGTTAGTGTTAATGTTATCAACACAAGGGAGGAATTCTAGTCACTTCGGCAACTGGTTAAATCGGCACCCGTTATAGTCAATTCGGCACCTAGTCAAATCGGGACCTGGTTATTTCGGCACCCACAATTAAAATTATGTTTTGCAATAAACTATTGAAGACTGTTTTTTTTATGATATTTGTCTTGCCTGCGACTTTCGTCACGGTATGCGAGACATAGGTAATATGAGGCAGGCATTACCTGTGAAAGGGGACAAAGTCTGTATGAATTATTTTTTTTAATTCAAACATATTTTAACTTCAAAATCTGTTAAAAAAGAAACGGAAATACCGTAACGTTTCCGATTTTGGTTCTGTTGTTAGGGATTTTAGTTGTGACATTATTTAAGTTATGACGTCATATTCAATGTAAACAAAGAAACGCTATCATCAGGTAACGTTTTTTCATATCAAATAATTGTTAAAAATGAAATTGGTATTGTGTTCCTTCCTATATTTTACCAGACTGATAAATATACATTTTACTCAAAGTATCATGACAAACGACTGAAACGAGACTGGAAGAAGGAAGTAGATTTCTGCGCAAATGCGGGAAAATAAAAAAGTTAACGATTTTGAGTTCATTAGTAGAATGAAAATTTCGGGAAATTTTCCCGATTTTTTTTAATTTTTCTACCGTAATAGGGGACCTCGTCCCCTTATTACTATCCGGCGGCGACGTAAACTATTTGTATAAAGCTTCATATTTCAGAAGGTAGAAGACCTGGATGCTTAAGTTACGTGATTAGGTCCGATTCTCAGATACTACAAGCAGCAGGTCAACTATATGTGGTGTATGGAATGATTGTAAAGGGTACATTTTAGACTGACGGTTTTCATCTGACCTTGACCTCATTTTCATGGTTCATTGGTCATTGGTAATTTTTTGTGTTTTGATCTGTTTTTATACGCCCGTTTACGGGACGTATTATGGTATACCTCTGTCCGTCCGTCCGTCCGTCCGTCCGTCGTCAACATGTCGGACATTAATTCAAAAACGCTTTAACCAGTATGCATGTAACTTTAGTGAATTGTTTATATCTATTGACGTAAGCTCCCTTTCGTTTTTTATCAATTTCAGATTTACCATTTCCAAGCTTTGGGGTTTTATTCATTAAAAAAGGGGGGATTTTCCAGTTTTCGGACAATAACTCAAAAACAATTTCACCAATTTGCATGAAACTTTTTTAAATTGTTCATATCTATTGAAGTGAGCTCCCTTTTGTTTTTTATAAATTTCGGATTTACCGTTTCCGAGTTTTGGAGTTTTATTCATTAAAAAAGGGGGGATTTTCCAGTTTTCTGACAATAACTCAAAAAAAATTTCACCAATTTACATGAAACTTTTGTGAATTGTTCATATCTATTGACTTGAGCTCCCTTTTGTTTTTTATAAATTTTGGATTTACCGTTTCCGAGTTTTGGGGTTTTATTCATTAAAAAAGGGGGGATTTTCCAGTTTTCAGACAATAACTTAAAAACAATTTCAGCAATTTGCAAAAAACTTTGGTGAATTGTTTATTTCTATTGACATGAGCTCCCTTTTGATTTTTATAAATTTCAGACTATTTAGTTTCCGATTTATGGGGTTTTATTCATTACAAAAAGGGGATTTTCCAGTTTTCGTCAATAACTCAAAAATGCTTTCAGCATTTTTTATGAAACTTTGGTAAATTGTTTATATCTCTATTTTTGTAAGCTCCCTTTTGATTACTATAAATTTTCGATTTTACGTTTCCGAGTTATAAGATTTTATTTGTTTATAGTCTGACAACAGATTTACTAAGTATTGCGCATTGCACAACAGCAAGAAATCTTTCATATAACCAATTTCAAGTTCTTTGAATACATTTATTCAGAAACCTATAATATATCAAATATTTAATTACAATCCAAATTCAGACCTGTATCAAGCTTGAATATTGTGTCCTTTTTTGCCCCAACTGTTCAGGGTTGGAACTCTGCGGGCGTATCCAGCTGCGCTCAGCGAAGCAGTTTTATTCAAGTACTGTAAGCAATAGGTCAACTTTGTTTGGTGTATGGAATGATTGTAAGGGGTACATTACTGTCTAGCTGGTGTCATCTGACCTTGACCTCCTTTTCATGGTTCATTGGTCATTGTTAATTTTTGTTTTGGTCTGTTTTTCAAGTACTGTAAGCAATAGGTCAGCTATATTTGGTGTATGGAATGATTGTAAGGTGTACATGTCTGTCTAGCTGGTGTCATCTGACCTTGACCTCATTTTCATGGTTCATTGGTCAATGTTAAGTTTTTGTGTTTTGGTCTGTTTTTCAAGTACTGTAAGCAATAGGTCAACTATAGTTGGTGTATGGAACGATTGTAAGGTGTACATGTCTGTCTAGCCGGTATCATCTGACCTTGACCTCATTTCCATGGTTCATTGGTTAACATTAAGTTTTTGTGTTTTGGTCAGTTTTTCGATTACCATTAGCAATGGGTAAACTATGTTTCGTGTATGGAATAATTGTAAGGTGTACATGTCTGTGTGATAGTTTTTATCTGACCTTGACCTCATTGTCATGGATCTTTAAGAATGTTAAGTTTATGAGATACTTGTAGTAAAACCTTTATCTTTAAGACTTTCAACATAAAATCAATGGTCAGTAAAACAGGCAAGACACTTCAGTGTGTGCACTCTTGTTTGCGTAAATCAATATGTTAGGCCATGCAAAAATGATTGTTGGTTTCCCCTAACCCTGCCGGGTCTGTTTTTACCCTCCGTGTTAATTCTTTTTTTTTCTCTTTTTTTCTTTTTTTTTGCAGATGAAAAAAAAGAGTTGTTTTGGTTTCTATGGACAATTATCAATGATACTTTTTAAAATTGTCTGATAATCTTTTAAAAGTGTTTCAACATTGCTCAAATCTCCTTCCTTCATGATCAGTTTCACATAGATTATACCACAATATAGAATGTGAAACAAACATTAATTACAGGTTAACAACAACATTCTCTGTTGAACGAAACTGATTTTTCACAAACAAACAAAAAATAAATAAAAAGTTTTTCCTGCCTGCCGGGCCTTGATAATTTTCACATGTTAGGGGAAACCAACATTTATTTTTCAATGGCATTAATTGGGTGGGTTTTTTAAACCCCTGCCGTATGTCTGTACCCAAATTTTATGTTGAGACCCCCATGTCTCAGGCGCCAAGTTGTCCCATATTGGGAGAATGTCTTGAAACAAAAGTATTTGATTATTTATATACCTTATTGGAAAATAGAAATGTTCATGTTTGAATCAGATAATTATATAAATATAAGAAGATGCATATGGTAATACTGCTAACGAGGTAAATCTCCACCAGAGAACAAATGACATAGAAGTTAGCAACTATAGATCACCTTTAAGCCTAAAATTTGAAGACTTTTGCATAAAACTCTATGACAAGATCAGACATTGCCAGACTTTATTACTGTGACTTGACTGTTAGTGTTGGTCTTTACCTATTGCAGTTAATTCAAAATTTTGACCACATTGCTTTTTAGCTCACCTGGCCCACAGGGCCAAGTGATCTTTTTTCATCACTTGTCATCAGTCGTCTTCCGTCGCCGTCATCATCTGTTAACTTTTACAAAAATCATCTCCTCTGAAACTACTGGACCAAATTTAACCAAATTTGGCCACAATCATCATTTGGATATCTAGTTAAAAAAATGTGTCCGATGACCCCGTCTGACAACCAAGATGGCCGACATGGCTAAAAATAAAACATAGCGGTAAAATGCAAGTTTTGTCTATTATTTGAAAACTGTTATAAATAGAGAAAATCTGTCAGGGGCAGAAATGTTCAGAGTGTTGAGCTCTACCAATTGTCGATATACATCAAAAGTCTCAGGCGACTTTTTATAGGAGTTATTATAAAAAAATTAAATAGATAGATAGAAACTGAGATAAGCAAAAATGATCAGCAAGACAAGATCTGCAATTATGATGAATGGAGGAAATCGTCCGACAACTCCTTATTGGAGTTATTGCCCTTTAATGACAATTTTTACCAATTTTTTTTGCGTTTTGTCTTATATGATGAAAATTATAATAGACTCTTTAAATAACAAAAATGATCAGCAAGGCAAGATCTACTAACAAGTAAAATTTTGCTGATATAGCTAGTAGACTGTCACTCTTTATAAGAGTAATTGCCCATAAATGAGGATTTTATTTTACCCTCTTTGGTGTTTTAAGCAAAAACTAAGGAAGATAGAGAGAAAGACTAAACAGACTTAATGATCAGCAATACAAGATCAACAAAAAAGAGATTTTTATCATGAATTCTATTCTCATCTACAATGAGAGTGTCCTTTGTTTAATATGCACATAGACCAAGGTGAGCGACATAGGCTCTTTAGAGCCTCTATTTTTTTTTTATCAAACCAAACTGTTCAACTGGTCAGAAATTCTAACCAACTGCTGTAGAACACCAGTCATGTCAACAAAGTGCAAGGTGATAAAATAAAACATCCCAGTACTTTACGATCCTATAAGACTATTTTTCTACTAAATTGCTATTAAATGTAAATGAAGCTAAAAATTTCTAAACATATTGCTATTGTAAAGATTCATTCGAAAAGGTGAGTGGTAGTAATATGTATCTTCGAAAGTTTGAAAAGCAGATGTTGTGAAGTAATGAGTGTAAAGAAACTGAGGGCAAGTGAATTTCCATAGTTTTGATAGAAAAATTGTAGCATCATCACTTCTAAATGAGTCATTTTGATATTAACATCATCTGAAAAGCCTGAACAATAAATTATTCAGTCATGTTCAGTCTTTCAGTCAGTTTTCAGATTTACCCACTATGGTAAATTTAGAACTGTTCAGACAATTCGCTTGCAGTCAATTCAGTGCTGTTTATTAGCTTTCCAAACAATTCAGTAATATGTTTATGTATACAGGTAAATAACACTTCTAAACATAAGCTGAACAGATCTTAATTGACTGCAAGTGAATTGTCTGAATAATACTGAATTTACAACAGTTGATAAGCCCGAAAAACTGAAAGACGGAAAATAACTGAATGATTTTGATATTGTTCAGTCTTTTGATAGCAGTTCAGATCAAAATGACCATTTCAGATCAAAATTAGTTTACTAGTGCATTGAACCCTGCTATAACAACGCATAAAGTTTATTTTAAGATAATCTTAAGTCATAAAATATCAAGTATTTACCAAAAAGTCACAGGAAAAAAGTTGCAATTGTATTAACTGTATTCCAGTGAAACAGTCACAATTATAATTTACTATACACACTAAGTAAACATTAAAACTATAATCACTGATAATATATGATATACATGTGAAAAAAGTCTCTAATAATAATTTTTTGTTATGTATAGCTGTAAAGATGGAATTTGAACTACAATGTAGGTAGCATCTTGTTTGCCCTGGGGTTTTTTTTCGAAAAAAGTAACCAGCAAAAAATGTGTGTGACCCAAACTTTTTTGAGTAATAGAACAGTATAAAATTTTCATTATAGGGCCATTACGACATGGTGATTATGAATATCAAGATCCAAAATCAGAAGATGAAGTGTAAGTAAAGTAATAATAATTATACATGATAAAGCATCAAGGTAATAGTCAATTTTAAAGTAAACAACTTTGTCTCCAATATATATGTAACACTCCCAAACGTGTCCATCCCCCAAAACATGTCGATACCCCCAAACGTGTCTATTCCGCCCAAACGTGTCCTTCAAATCATAAATCGCCCAAACATGTCCGATTTCACATCCCCAAACGTGTCCGATCATTGTTATTCGCCAAAACGTGTCCAGATAAAAACGCCAAAACGTCTCAAAACTCTTAGCGCCAATGTAACTCCGTGAAGTCAAAAACGTTTACGGCAATTCAATGGCGTGGGATACGATAAAATACTTCGGGTTCAGTTTGATTCTTAAAAAATCAAAGTAGCTACCCAATGAAATCTGGAGGAAAGTTTAGTAATCCGTATCGACAAATGTCCAAGACAAGCTACACTGTGCACAGTCATTTCTGCTTTCATATAAATAGACATCACGTTAAAAAAGACTCCCACAATAAAAAGATATTTTTTACTTGCAGCAGTTTTAATAATTTTTTATAGAAAGTTCAAATAATTTTAATTTCACAATTAAAAATTTAATACATTTTATCTTGTAAATTTTGTTGATGGGAGTTTTTAACGACCTTCACTGGCTATACAGCCATCGCAAGGTCCGTAAATTTTCACTGTGCTTCACTGTTAATAAAGTGGTAATTTATTAGCATGAATTTGTTTAACGCCAGTTATTATTAGCTCACCTGGCCCAAAGGGCCAAGTGAGCTTTTCTCATCACTTAGGGTCAGGTGTCCGTCGTCCGTCGTCGTCGTCGTCGACGTTAGCTTTTTACAAAAATCTTCTCCTCTGAAACCACTGGGCCAAATTTAACCAAACTTGGCCACAATCATCATGACCCCGCCAACCAACAAAGATGGCCGCCATGGCTAAAAATAGAACATAGGGGTAAAATTTAGATTTTGGCTTATATCTCTGAAACCAAAGCATTTAGAGTAAATCTGATATAGGATAAAACTGATTATCAGGTCAAGATCTATCTGCCCTGAAATTTTCAGACAAATCTGACAACCTGTTGTTGGGTTGCTGCCCCTGAATTGGTAATTTTAAGGAAATTTTGCAGTTTTTGGTTATTACCTTGAATATTATTATAGATAGAGATAAACTGTAAACAGCAATAATGTTCAGCAAAGTAAGATCTACAAATAAGTTGTCATGACCAAAATTGTCAGTCGTCACCTTTAGGAGATTTGCCCTTAATAGTCAATTTTAAACAATTTTTTGTAAATTTTTGTAATCTTTTACAAAAATCTTCTTCTCTGAAACTACATAGACAAATTTAACCATACTTGGCCATAATCATTATTAGGGTATCTAGTTCAAAAAATTTGTCCGATGACCCCGCCTTCCAACCATCATGGCGGACTTGGTTAAAAATAGAACATAGGGGTAAAATGCAGTTTTTGGTTTATATCTCTGAAGCTAAAGCATTTAGAGCAAATCTGACAGGTGGCAAAAATTTTCATCAGATTAAGATTTATCTGCCCTGAAATTTTCAGATGAATCCGACAACCCGTTGTTGGGTTGCTGCCCCTGAGTTAGTAATTTTACAAAAATTTTGCAGTTTTTTGTTATTATCTTAGATATCATTATAACATCTAATATCTAATACTATTAATTATGATTTTAACCTTATTTTACATGATTTCCAAAGCATCAGTAAATACAGGTGAGCGACACAGGCTCTTGAGAGCCTCTAGTTTTATTAAGCATAATTGCAAGCTAAATTTGCAACACATACTTAACTATTGAATGTTGATTGCTTAATGTCCAGTGGCAAATATGTCATGCGTAATTAGAAAAAAACATAAACATTGCAATTTATTAGTTTTGTAGTTTGAATAATTGTTTACTAAGTGGATTATATTTTACTAATATTCTCCGATTATACCTAAATGTCTATATAATGTATGAGGGTATTGCACGACCTGCTTCATGCAGAATTGGTTTCTGTGCTTTTAAAAGAGAGACTTTACGGTTTCATATAAACCGGACACGTTTGGCCTTTTTTAATTAAACGGACACAATTGGGGGCTTATAAACAGAACAAGTTTTGGCGCCCTTTAGCAACAAGACATGTTTTGCAGTTCAGCGACGTCATATGGACACGTTTGGGGGAATCGGACACGTTTGGGGGGATGGACACGTTTCTGAGTGTTACATATATTTATAGAGGAAACAACTCCTAGATGGGTTAAACTTTGTTCCCTGTCAATGCAAACCTAATCTAAAGAGCATGTTTTGGATGAACAATGAACTTAATCTGTAAAAAAAAATCATTCTGTAACCACATATTTGTAAATCCCATTTATACCTTAATAAGTGATGAACTTATGAAGTTAAAGTTATTGTCAGATCCAACATAATAAACCATGCTTTGTATAGAAAGGGAAGCAGTTTGCCCAACTTAAGAGTTATTTCTCTTTGCAAAAATTCTAAAATTGGAAAAAAAGACAGTTATTTGAAAAAGTACTTTTCCTGAAGGCAAAAAAGACAAAATTAAATAAAAGGCAACCTTAAAACAAATTAAACAAAAGGCATCTGAAGTTTAACCTATTGTCGCTTGAAAACTTAAATAGAGCAAAAGCAGGAATTGAAATAAAAAAGCAGTGCCATGTAGTTTGCATTGTGCTATTGACTGGGTTAAAGGAATGTGTATCTTTATTCAATGCACTGTAACGGAGGGTTAATTAGAAATCGATAATCAACCATAATAAAGAAATACATACAAACATATAATTAAAATTGCAATGTTCAACGAATGTTGGGTAGAAGCTCAAATAGTTTGGCACATACTGGTATACTTAATAAGTAAAGGGTTCATGTTCACCTTCAAAAGCCTATTCAGAAACACTTGACATCACATGCTATCACATTCTTTGAATCATTTAATCATCTATTATTGAACTTCTTTGGATTGTCTAGTTTCCTTCAACAATATTATTACTGCCGAAGGTCAGTGGTTCTCTCCGGTTATTACGGCTTCCTCCAATAATAAAAACTTGGCGCCACATTATAGCCAATGGTGCTGAAAGTTTCATAAAAAACCCATCAATCAATCAATCAATTCATGACAACAATATTATCATTCTAATGCATACAAATTTCATGAAGCTATCACGCAAACATTTGAAAAGATTAAATCAGAAAAAAGTTGGTGCATTTTTAAATTGCAACTGGCGAACTACATCATGTTATTATTTTTCAGTGTAAATATTACTTATATAGATAGAAATGGAGTAAGAAAACCAGTCAGAGGAAAAGTTGGTGATAATCTGATGTATTTAGCTCACAGATATGACATAGAGTTAGAAGGTAAATAAAACTAATGCCCATCAGAAGAATGTAGAAATACCACTATGACCCTATTGTATTGTTAGTCATAGTGTTGGATCATTTGAGTGATCAGTTATTTTTTGCTCAGATGACTTGTTAAGTTTGTGGCTCCAACATGTTGAAATCTGACCTGCAACATGGGGGGTGGTTTTGCAGGAGACCTTACCACCTGACTTATCATTTAAAAGGACCTGTGGCCTTTAAATATTTTTTAGTTGTTTGTAGCATCCTCAAAATGTTTTGAAACCATAACCTAGTATGCAATCATGATGTATATTTACGGTGCTCTGGAATCACCTGACATTGTCTTATCAAATCTTACTGTGTTTAACTTGTTTAATTAATTAGATGTATTTGAAGCATCCTTAACATGTTTTAAAACCATGACCTAGTATACAATCATGCCATGGTGTCTATTATGGTCATTGGAAAAACACCTGTACCAGTCAAATTACGATCTATGTTGCCATTTAAATTGATATATTAGCCTAGAAAATAGATATTTAGCCTTGAGAATTGAAATGTCAGTTTACGCTATTCAAACAATAGGAGTTGATAGATTTGGCATGGATTGCATAAACTTACCTTTCAATTCTCAAGGCTAAAAATCTATTTTCTAGATTAATATACCATTTTAAATGACCATAAAGGTGCTTGTGAATAAGTGAACATGTTTATTCAAAGATTATTATGTTTAATCATTTTTTGTTTTAAAGGTGAATTTGAAGCAGCATCAACATGGTTTTATATTGCGACATTAATGTTCAATAATTTTTTATTAGTTAAGGCAACTATGAAACATCATCAACATGGTTTTAAATTATGATTATGATATTTAACCCTGTTTTATATTTCAGGTGCCTGTGAAGCATCACTAGCTTGTTCAACATGTCATGTTTATGTACATAACAATTACTTTGATAAGTTACAAGAGCCTGAAGAAGAGTAGGTTTTCTGTAATATAAGCATAAGATGACTGTATTACTTGTACAGCAATCTTAAATAATTGTGAATAGCATAACTATATTTTAAAAGCACATGATATTACCCACATAAACTTCTTAGGTTTACCAAAAGATGGTCTGTTTAGACTTTATTGTATCCAATATGGATTAAGAGTGTTTTAATATATTCTTATTTAGTATAAAACCAAACCTATCTTTTTAGTATCCAAAGAAGTTTACAGTGGAATCCCCCTTTGTCCACTCAGCCACTGATATTGTGCAGTACCAGATTTCATCACATCAGCAATGTAACATAAATAGAATTGTTCTTGTAGTTGTTTCGGTCTTTCAATGGGGATTAAAGGTTAAAACTGATAAATTAAAATATATAGTTGCAATCCCATATTTAACCATTTTCCATTAAAATCAATGATATCTTCAGATAAAATTGTTTCATATGAAGGCAAATTTTGATAAAATAAAATACACATAACTTTTTCTTCACATCTTTCTTTTATTCAAAATTAACCTTTTTGAGAAGTTATGCACGAAATCACAGGACATGAGAAGAACCGTCAATTTTGGAAACACATTTCAAAAAATATTATCTGATACTAGTAATTATTTTTATGGGTTTACTAAAGCATAGCCAAAAGTCTTAGGTGCGTGGAAACACCTGACTGCTCTGTATATCAAAATTGAAAAATTTAAAAAGCACTGATGAAATCTCTATGATATATTGTTGAAGTTTTGACTAGAAATTTGTCTTTTTCTTGATTTTAATAATTTTTTTACAGAGAAGAAGATATGTTAGACATGGCTGTGTT
Source organism: Mytilus californianus (assembly GCF_021869535.1). Taxonomy (NCBI): domain Eukaryota; kingdom Metazoa; phylum Mollusca; class Bivalvia; order Mytilida; family Mytilidae; genus Mytilus; species Mytilus californianus. Next base: position 7,530,129 of record NW_026262581.1, read on the forward strand.
TTTAAAGGAGAATTCTAGATTAGGTGTGTATAAATAGAAACAATGTTGAGAAACTGTTACATTACCATTCAAGGTTAACAGCAGAACGTGAGATCATTTGATTATTATAAATGAAAGGTCTTTAAAGATAGAAATACAGTGTTTTAAGAAAATGAGTAGCAAAATTCTCAAATGAAAAAAATATTCAATCTTTGCACCACAATTCAGATTTCTAATCAGAAACTAAGTGTCAAATTTTTAAGAGTACATTATTCAACATTTCAAAATCAGCACAGTAAAAGAACGTGAAACACAGTATGGTATGAAGTTTATGTAATTTGAAGAGCTTTTTGCAATCCCAAAAACGAAAATATAAATAGACGAGTGACATTAACCATAAAATCATATTTTTAATGCACCCACCTAACATACAGCTAAATGATATACCATTCGAAAGCATATCATCTGCCCTATCTATTTTGCCTGGTCGTCAAATATTCGTATGGTGCAATTTCCGTGAAATCACAATGAAAGGTCAAGGTCGCATACTTTCTTATTTAACAAGATGTCAGCATTTTTGCATACTCTGTCTTCTGAACAATAATATTTTGTATGGAAATATGAAAATCTGTTAGAACAGATGTTAACAGTTACTTATCGAACGCACTTAAAAATATTAGTGACGGATTTTTAATAAATAGCGCCGTTTTCCTGAAATTCCAGTAAAAATGATAAAATTGCGTTGAAATCAAAATTTTTGTCTGTTATTCATTTGTAATTCACCATAGAACCAAATAACATATTCTATTTAGTGCTTAGGAAGTTTTTGACATCATCAAATTACTACAAATACCTTTCATGATAATTAAACAGCCAATTATAACAACTCGTGCAGTTGCCCAAAATACCACCATCTGCAAAAAGATAGCTTTTTTGCTGTTCTATGTTAACAAAATTTGTATGTACCAATCTTTTAAAGCTAATTAATTTCTTGAAATACATGTAAATTGACACATACTGCAAATCTATTTTTTTTTGAAAATTCTAGCAGTTCACTATAAGTACACTGTAGTGTAAAGATGAATTATTGATTGATAACTCCACTTTCGGCACTACTGGCTACTAAATAAAATTGAGACCGAAAATTGGGAATGTGTTAACAATACAACAACCCGACAAAAAAGCAGAAAACAGACCAAGGCCACCAATGGGTCTCCAACACAGCGAAAAAATCATGTACCCGGAATCAGTCTTCAGCTGGCCCCTGAAAAAAAAAAGTGTACTAGTTTAGTGAAAACGGACGCCACACTAAACTCCGAAACATATAAATGAACTAAAATTAAATATTAAGATTAACAAAGGCCAGAGGCTCCTGACTTAGGACAGGCGCAAAAATGTGGAGGGGTTAAACATGTTTTGTGAAATCTCAACCATTCTCTTTACCTCTAGCAAATGAAGACTAAAAAAACACACATCAATACGCACAGTAAAACTCAGTTAAAAAGAAGTCCGAGTCCGATGTCAGAATAGGTAACTGATGAAATTAGCAAAATGATGGTGATACATAAATTAACAAAGGACTACAGCAGTATTACTGACATGCCAGCTCCAGACCTCATATATCTTCATCATAATTACACAGTATTTTGTGGCGATCAGTTTATATTGGAGGCGGAAGACGGAGTGCTCTATGAGATCAACCGACCTTCAGCAGAAAGCTGACAATCCCAGTCAATTAAACTTTAACTATATTTATTAGTATGAATGACGAAATTACTGTGTAGGTGTCACCCAAATATTCAACCAATCATCATCAATGGCCTTTTGTTAAAGTAGGCAACCTCTAATCAAACAAAGCAGTTTTGATGTAGATGTTGTAAATTACTACAACTGCATGTTGCAAGTAAATTTTCTTAATAAAAACTGATATATGAATATGCATTTAAACCAGTTTTATTCTAAATTCAATTGCCTATGGTTTTGCATTTAAATCTAATTGTAACTGTACCACAGAATATTCTCATTTAAGACATCAGAAAACAAGAGCGCCGTTTCATACAAGTGATAGGTTTTGCTTGTTATGGTATAAGACCACTAATTCATAGCCCCATTGCTTTCTATGTTAAATTCTGCAATTTCAAGCATAAATGGCTACTTTGTCTTAAGTTCAAATAAAGTGGCAGTTATTTCATGTCAAAACTGTACCTTATGCTGACTTGTGCTGAAAAAATCAACATACCTTTAATTGCATATTAGAGCGTACTGGTTCCCTGAAGTTTGATAGTACAAAAACAGGAACTTCTGATCTGAACAACAGGCCAAATGAGCCCTCCTATTCAAATTTCATATACTTCTTTATTATTCAAATAAAACTTTCAACAAGGGTGCTACAGTGATCCCAAGTCCCCAAGCTTTCATTTGATACTAAAACTACCCAAATATTCCCACTATTGACAAAGATTTAGCTATGCGTAGGAACTATTTTGTTTAAAATATGTACTACTTTCTTGTATGTTCTTTCCGACCGGGTCTGAATTAGTGGTTCTATACCTATAACAGCACCAAACTTGTCATATTGACTTCTGCTTGGCTTAATTTCCTTCTATGATCTATTTCTAGCATAGAAAAACACGTAAAGCTTTTGTCAAAACACTATATCACTGAATTCAAGCTCAAATTGGACTGGTAGTAACATATGCGTTAAACAAAGAAAACTACATATGGATACTAATAGTGACAGATATGACACTTTTTCAATTTTTACAAGTTCTGATTTGTTAATATCTACTCAAATAACAGTGTTCTTACCTATATGTCTTATTTTTATCAGAGATTCTTCCTTGAGTATAAATACAGTGGTCCAAACATAAAATATAATTGATAATTTTTTCCCCCCTTTTTTCTACATGTTGGAAAAGGAGAGTGATTTGATAAAAAAAAACATACTTTTATGTATGAACATGAATCAACAAGAACAATTTATGTATCTCCAAGCTAGACAACTTGCTAAAATGGTTATAAAATGCATTTCAAGTGAGATTTTGGAATTCCTATATAAGTATACACCAATTTTCCTTGAAATAAATAATTCACCAAGAAACACAATAAAACATGAACAGTCACTAGATAATTTGACTAAAAACAATATTTATACAATAAACTAGTCATAATATATAAGTTTCATTGGTTTCAGAGTTAGATAATCCAAAAATTTAAATTTCAGGTAAAATCTTAACTGTGTATGCCAAATGACCAAAAAAGGCTAAAATACCTTATTGTAGCAATTTGAGGGCTGTAATTTGACACTAACATAATTGTTACACAAAAAAAATAATGTAACATGATTTCTGACAACAAATGTGACCAATTTTCACTGTAAAGAGTATGATTTCTAAAAATAGAATTTCACATGCCTGTCAGTAATAGGTATAAGACCACTAATTCATAGCCCCATTGCTTTCTATGTTAAATTCTGCAATTTCAAGCATAAATGGCTACTTTGTCTTAAGTTCAAATAAAGTGGCAGTTATTTCATAACAAAACTGTACCTTATGCTGACTTGTGCTGAAAGAATCAACATACCTTTAATTGCATATTAGAGCGTACTGGTTCCCTGAAGTTTGATAGTACAAAAACAGGAACTTCTGATCTGAACAACAGGCCAAATGAGCCCTCCTATTCAAATTTCATATACTTCTTTATTATTCAAATAAAACTTTCAACAAGGGTGCTACAGTGATCCCAAGTCCCCAAGCTTTCATTTGATACTAAAACTACCCAAATATTCCCACTATTGACAAAGATTTAGCTATGCGTAGGAACTATTTTGTTTAAAATATGTACTACTTTCTTGTATGTTCTTTCCGACCGGGTCTGAATTAGTGATTCTATACCTTATAAAGCCAGGTTTAATGCACCATTTTATACGCAAGAAAATGTAGTATCAAGTCAGGAATATGGCAGTTGCTTTCCATTTCTGTTATATGTGTTTGAGCTTTTAATTTTTCCATTTTATATAGGACTTTCAGTTCTGAATTTCCCTTGAAGTACGGTATTTTTGTTATTTACTTTTTAGTAGATCATCTGTCATGCATTGCTTATACATTGGCATATATAAGAATGAGGCAGTCTAAAACTATAGTCATCATTTTTCATGCATAGGTTTCATATCAATAATAAGTGATATTAGTTGACGTGAAAAAAAACATACCAAGAGGTATGCATAAGTGTAAATAACATGGGTTAAAACAATCTGTTTAAAATTCAGATATGTTGCAACTCGCATGTTATCAAATGAGGATAACGAAATCAGAGATCCATATAGTAATTAGATTGTGTTAAGATAAGATTATGAGATGTAATGGTACATTTGATTTGCTTACTATTTAACTATTTTTTTATCATGGAAAAAATCCCTTCATGTACAATCTCCATATGTGCACTTTAAAGACAAACTGACGTAGGGACGCAAGGTTTATATCTTACATCGATATCTGATCTAGCTGGTTTTCAATTTAAAAAAACAGATAACACATGAACAAAGCAAAAAAGTCGGACAAACAAACTACACTCTTTAAAACACTACACCGAAATGTGCGAACACTACCTAACACCTGTGGTAAATGCATTTGCTCAGTAAGAATATATTCAATCTTCCACAATATTAATTCTCTATCATATTTAGTAAAACAACTAATAACATATGTAATAATGAGCTAACATTTAAAAGAATCAGCCGGATTTGTGATTGAAAAGGCGCATTGTGCGAACAGTATTCGTTTGAATATTGATTGAGAATAAACTTCGCCTTTCAACATCGCAAACACATTTTTACTATATATACCTTTTTTATTCATTAAAGGACTTTCATTACCCCTTTTCAAATATGGTTAATCATTTTCTTCCGATATTTACTATATTATCTAGCCAAAGAAAAGCCAAATGATCCATATTTGAAGATTGTGTTTTTATAGGGCAACTGCAAAAGTTTCATTAGAAGGCTGCATCTAGACCTATATCTTATTAATTAAGTTTATAATCTATAAACGATAAATTAGTTATATTTTTGACATAGAGATATTGATACCTGAAGAAATATTTAGCTTTTAGTGCAATTTTATCATTTTTGGAAGTTTTTTTTAAGAAATGCAATTTTATGTAAATATTGCGCAATTAACATTTTAGTTTGCATTTGATTTGGAATTATGGTTTTTTGTTTTATAAGATTCAGACAATGTTTAGATGAAAAATATACAGGTACCAGAAAAGGGCATTTTGTTTAATTCTATCAAAATTTTTTGAATATTCATATTTGACCTTTAACCTTGATTTAACAAAAAATGCACCGTACGAATTATTGACGACCGGGTAAAATAGAAAGTACAGGTAATAAGCTTTCGAATGATATACAATATAGCCGTATGTTAGGTGGGTGCATTAAAGTCGTTAACTAAGCGTCTTTTTGAAAAATGTCACTCGCCTAAAAAGGATGAAGAAATAAAAACTTTCCGTCTGTTCTCCTCTTTAACCATGAACTTGGATGAGAGATGCAGACATTAAAATGAGGCCTTATTGCATATGATTGAGAAACTTAGTGACATGAAATTTTGAAGGCACTCCAATGATCAACGTTTAGAGTATAGGGTTTTGCACAAGCAGACAACAAGACCTAACAAAAGTCAATCGCACTACAATGTACATGTAAATTTTATAGGTTAAAAAACTGTTTTGAATTTCAGGTTGTCAGATTATATTAAACAAAGAATTGGAAGGTTTAGAAGTAACATTACCTCAGGCTACAAGGAACTTTTATGTAGACGGACATGTACCTCAGCCTCACTGATATCAAGTCTTTGTGATAGTCAAAGCTTTTATCTCATATTGGAATCATTTTGTGACTTTCACTTCAACCAACAGTAAATGATTAGAATTGCATAGAGCTCTACCAAGAAAAGTCTGACATCTTTATGGAGAGGGAGAAACTAAAGACAACAACATTATAACATAATGAATTTTTGTAATGTTAAATTTATTTTGAATATTACTGGGAAGATGGAGTGATATTTACATTGTGAAATATTAACAAATAAGATATATTTAAACATAAAAATTCCTTATTGTATTTCTGTGGTTAGCTCATCAGAAAATGTTGCATCAAGGCTATTTTTGCTCTCAAATTTGACTTAATCATGTATTTGAAATCACATGACATTTTTCACTGGAGGCTTGTGCTTCACATAGAATTAAAAAAAAAATCTTTCATTTCATGCTCCATGCATATCTAAACATATAATGTGATTCCTCAGATACCCTCCAACCCTTATACATAGAACCACCAATAGCTGTAAATTGACCCTTATAAGGGTTGCTTCTCATGGCTGTGTGTGTCATCCAAGGGCATGGACACCATGGACATAGTTTTTACATGTGACGTTATAAGGAGCTTCACTTTATTGAAACAATTTCTCTTCTGAAACCACATGTGAAAAAGTTCATAAGGTATATGTAGATTTGCCTTCATTTTTATTGAGACTAAAAGTTAAATCAGTCAGATTTTAAGACATCAATACACTTATTATAATGGAAAAGAATATGGTGTATTGATTCATGACACAAAATCCCAAAATGCACATGAAATGATAAAAGGCAAAGGAATAGAGATTTAATTGCTGTTCTTGATTAAAATCGTAGAGAAAGATTTGAAGACTCTTTTCACCATCAAACAAATACTCAGATCATTACCGGTACTATGAACCAGACATAGGGATCGGTTTAATGAAAATATAAAAAAAAAAAAATTTCACAGGAGATGTGTTTAAAACAACCGTTTCTTCCCAGAATTGTACCTTAGGAACAATTTTGCCAAGCAATTCGGCCATCAGCATTACTGTAAATAAAAACTTTTTGCAGGGTAAAAAAATCCTTGAATAGGATGTATTTGACCAGTTTATGAAAATTTTGTCTGGAAATTATCTTGAGATAAAATGTGTTCATCCTACCTCACAATCAAAATGTCCCCCAATGTTTGGAACAAAATAATTGATATCAGTATGAGCAGATTGCAGCTGTAATATTTTGTAATTTAAAGGTATTGTTAACTCTTTAACTCAAGATTTGTTTTGTCATAACACATTTCTGGAATGTGTTTCTAACTGCACTCTGTGCAGAAAATATGTCAAGACAAATCCATATAAATGAATCAGAGCATTTAAATCTAAAACATGTTTAATAGAGCATCCCAAACCATGAAAGGACACTCATGAAATTAACCTGATTTTCCTAAGCTTTTTCTATGAGGCTTAAATTTTATGTGAGTAATGATAGTACATTGAATTTTAGTTTGCTTGTTGGTAATAAAGAGGAACTTTTTGATTGGTAATTTAACTATCATTTGTCACTGTCTGCCAATCAAATCGCATATCAGATAATGATGCCTATAGATCTAGTCTCATCATTTATATGTTTGTGTATTTACCATACCTAATGAAAAAAATCATGTATAGTTTACAAACAAATGAATTTGATTTCATCGATATCAAGACTTAAGTACCATATATTTCTTTCTTAGTTTATTTATGACATTTCTACATTTATGATGGAATATTAGTTTCACAAAAGAAGCATTTATGTTTTGTGAGATCTGAAGTTCTTAACTTTTATTATTCAGGATTTGTTTACATTATGTTAATTTATTGATTCACATTTAATATATCAATTTCTAGATTATGATTTTATATTACTTTGATTCATGTTTGAGAATGTGAGTTCTAACCCTATTTATGGGGAGGTGTGTACGACTTCTTACTTCACATCGATATTACCTCTGTGCACATAATCACAGGAACATGTCTCTGTGAAGAAATTTTTTTACCTATATCCCGTAATAAGGTATACAGGGGAAACCAAACAGAGGCAAGTGGCTGTGAAGCTAATCTATCAATCTAGTGCTAAGAAAGAACAAAAATTTGTCAACTACATAATGTTCATGTAGATGTCACATGCTATCAATGGTAACCTCTTTTGCACCTGATAGATAAAACTATAAATGACATTTTTGTGATTGATTTTTTGACTATATTTATGTGTTTGCAGTTAAATATTTGTGATATCAAAATTAGTTTGAATGTTATATGTTATGAAGACAATTAATAAAAGTAAACAATAATTTATGTCGTTTTTGGCTTTGATACACAAAGATTAATTGACATACAATGTATAGAAATGGCCCATTCATTTGTTAATTCCCATAATTTTATGTCCTGACCAAAACATTAAGAAAATCTCTGCTCTATTGATAGACTGCTACTTAATTTCTATCCACAAATATTACATTCATATTCAGCACAAAATCATATCAATGACATATTATATACCCTACATTGTACTAGACCAACAAGCTTGAGTTTTAACAATAGTAGCTTGCAAGGTCATAGCAAAGAGGAAGGCATGTCGCCCTACTAAGACCATTGTTAAGTTTCTGCTTTGACCAGTCTTGGTTCTTACTTTTTATACAGCCGCAAAAAAATTTGCGGTTGTATATTGGTATCACTTTGTCATCTTGTCAGCGTCGTCCAAAGACAGTTGGTTTCCGGACAATAACTTCAGTATAATTAAATAGAGGGAAAAAATTTTTTGGGGGAAAAGGGGGGGGGGGGGGAAAGAAATTGTTGGGGGGTCAATTTTTTCTCATTTTGCAACAGCAAAAGGTATTGCACAAAAGCAAAAAATTGAATATAAATTCAAATCATATAACCAATTCCAAGTTCTTTGACTACAGTTATTCTGTGTGAGAAACCTATTATGTGTCAAATATTTAATTACAATCCAAATTCAGACCTGTATCAAGCGCGAATATTGTGTCCATTTTTGCCCCAACTGTTCAGGGTTGGACCTCTGCGGTCGTATCCAGCTGCGCTCGGCGAAGCAATTTATTTTAAAATCTTATTGTGGAAAATTAGTAAATTCCAATTTTGAAATCTTTGGTTTGACCCAGCTGTTGATAGAACCCATAATCTCACATTCCAGGCAAGCATGTTGCCACAAGACCACCTAGGCAGTATATTGCATGAATGAAGTCATATATCATGATTGTCGCTCTTAACCAAAAGTTGTAATTCGTGTGTTTACTAAACAAAGGTCCTGTCTACCTCGTATGGATAGCTGGTAAATATATTGAAAACATTGTGTCATTTCTAAATACCTTGTAATGTTTGATCAAGTCCTGTCCATTTTAAAAGTTCATATCCATTTCACATCAGTGTTTGATACATTTACATTATTGGAAAGTACATAATTTATTTGTACTAGTCTTAGAAATGGAGAAAAAAACTAGACATGGAAGCTTTTCTTGGCAAGTATTTTTTACTTACATGGCCAAATTGAAAAGTAAATACTGGTACTTGGGTGTCAATTATTTTTTATTTTTAGGGGTTTATGCTTTGTAAAAATTTATCAAAGATGAAGGGGGGGGGGGGGGGGGAAATAATGGTGAGAACATAAAGTCTATGTTCTTTTATTAGAACAAGAGTGCACATTCTTAAATGTCTCAGACTATACAGATAAGATTGAATTTATGTTGAAAGTCATTGAAATAAGGTTTTACTATAAATATCATTATCAATGATCTATCTTAATGAGGTCAAGGTCAGATGAACCTTACCAGAATGACAAATACATGTAAACATTACAATCATTCCATGCACCAATTATAGTTGGTCTATTGCATTTAGAATCTTAGAAAACTACCTTATCACGAAAAATTTATACACTGACCAGTAAACCAAAATATGAGGTCAAGATCAGATGACATCTCCTAAGCCAACATGTACACCTTGCAATCAGTCAATACACTAAATATAGTTGACCCTTTTCTTATTGTATCTGAGAAACAGACCAAACTAAGAAAACTTACCACTGACTACTGAACCATGAAAATGAGGTCAAGGGCAGATATGTACACCTTACAATAATTCTATATACCAAATTTAGTTGACTTGTTGCTTATAGTATAAGAGAAATGAACCCAACAAGAAAAAAAAGTTAACAGCAAACAATGTGCCATCAAAGTGATGGCAATAAAATTGAGCATGAAAATGGGGAATATGACATAGAGACAACAACATGACCAAAGAGCAGAAAACAGCCGAAGGCCACCAATGGGTCTTCAACACAGCAAGAAAATCCTACACCTGGAGGCGGGCTTCAGCTGGCCCCTAAATAAAATTGTGGCAGGGTTAAACATGTTTTGCGAGATCTCAACCCTCACCCTATACCTCTAGCCAATGTAGAATAAACAAACACACAGCAATACGCACAGTAAAACTCAGTTTAAAAGAAGTCTGAGTCCCATGTCAGAATAGGTAACAAAAGAAACTAAGCAAAATGACAATGATACATAAATTAACAAAGGACTACTAGCAGTTACTGACATGCCAGCTCCAGACTTCAATTAAACTGATTGAAAGATTATGTCTTCATCATATGAAAATCAAGCACAATCCCTCCCGTTAGGGGTTTAGTATCATACCATCATAAAATATATGAGAAGAATATAACCTGTATCATGCCGACAACTGGTTTTAGAACAAATGTGTTTATTTCCAATGCAAAGACCCTATGAGTGAATCAATATTAATACCAAAAATAGCATTCTATATTGGTACAGAAGTGAAAAAGTATGTTTTTAAATTTCCTTTGAATGGGGTGCATGTGTTTCCGAGCCAAATTATACCACATTACTGAAAACTATTTTGATGTTGTCCTAATATAGACTATTTGTTGTTGCCTGTGAAATGTATAAAACTTGTGAAGCAAATTAGGAAAAATTGACTCTAGACAGGTTTGGATGTTCTGTATAGGCCCTTTTGGGTTTTCTGCTTTGAAAGATTTCAATTATCAACTTTCCATGTTTTTGGTAACTCAAATTTTATTCTAGAACTATTTCATATACAATGAATTGGTATTGTAAAAGAGAGGTGAAAGATACCAAAGGGACATTCAAAGTCGAAAATAAACTGACCATGGCTAAAAAAGAAAAAGACCAGCAAACAATAGTACATAAAACACAAAATAGAAAACTAAACACTGAGCAACACGAACCCCACCAAAAACTGGGGATGATCTCAGGTGCTTCAGAAGGATAAGCAGATCCTATTGATATTTTATATGTTTTTTGTATTTTCAGTTTTAAATATGCTGGTTGCTTGTGCCAGTTGTTGAGCCACTAGATTTTCACCTTGTCTTTGGTTGGAAATTGCCTTATTAACTGTGACCTTGATAATCTATGTCAACTGGTTGTTTATGCAGGTTATGTTTCATTGACTGTTCCCTTGTCAGAATCAATGAAAAGTTTATTAAACTCTGTAGTGTGGTTTCAGAGGAGTTGCAATGACAAGAACAGGACAGATGGATGGCCGAGTCAAAAACATTATACTCTATGCAACTTTATTGCGTGGGGTATAAATACTTACTTTTCTACAAGAATAATAACAGAGGAAAAACAAAATCTGTCACTGATATTTATCAAAAGTATAATAGTAAGGCAATCATACAACAGAAGTAAGATTTAAATCAGGTAAATGCATTATAGATATTAGAAATAAAACCAGTAAATAGGTTCACACAAATGGTTCATTTATCACAGTTTTTTTTAATATAGTATTTTTATGTACAAATATAATTAAATGTGATCACGATACATTCTCACACACAAACACATTCATTCAGAGAACAAAAAAGAAATCATTCTTCTTTTATATATTTACTGGAATAGTTTGACCTACGTTCATGGAAAGAGATTTTTCACTACACACAACATGCTTCTGTTTAATAACAATAAGTGTGCTAGAAAAATAAAACAAAAAAATGTTATCTAAACTAGACTTGTTAAAGACCATGCTTTGTCCTACAAATATTATGGATAAAGTGCTGTTCACAGATACTTGTTGAAGTTTTAGTTATCTATTGTTTACATCTGTAGTGTTATGTTTAAAAAATAAATATAAATATGTCTGAACCTTCAACAGATTCTTCTACGAGATCATATATCAAATATTTAGTTCTTTGTTGACAAATTTTAAAGTAAAAGAACACTGGTTTATTCATCAAGAGCAGCAGTATCTAGCTTTGAAGACCACGTGACAAGATCTTCTACTTCTTTTTCCCAGGGTTCATCTTTGTTGCCTGTTGGAGGTGGAGCTGTTGATGGTGCTGAAAGATATCAAGGGTCATAAGGTGAATCATTTTATTTATCAAAATAATAAAAATTTAAACTTCAACTTTCGATTATTTAATCAGATTGTAAATACTGATGATAATATTTATCTAAAACAGACACATTGATGTTTTCAATAAAATAGAATTCAAATTAATGAAGCATATTTTTTGCATAATTACATGCAGCTTTCCACAACACAAACATCTTGTGGTAGTGGGGATTTTATACAAGTGGAAATGCAACAAAACAGACTGGAAAATAACATCCAAGTTTAAATTAAAAGATTTTGTATGTTGACTCTTCCATTCTGAATTGCAGGATTGTACTTACTTGGTGATAATCTGGGAGGAAGATAAATTTTCTTCATTCTACTTAATCTTGCTAATTTGGCAGCTTTTTCATCTTCTTCATTAGGTCTGGTTTTGAAATTACCATACATCAGTGCAGAATGTCTGAAAACATATAAAATAAAAGAACTTGCAGTCAGGTGGCAACTAATATCCTTGGTTTTTACCATTTAAGAAACATTTTCACATGCATTTCAGGCTTTCAGCTTTGTCAATAGTGTTTCTCAGGGAATAGATATCATAGGACAAAAGACACACATGTGGATCTTTAAGAACTTGCAGTTACTGAAAGCTTATTCAAACATCAATTTTAATTAATAAATTGACCATATTTTACCAGAGAAAAAGTTAGTTTATTCTTACTCTTCTATTTGTCGTTTCATCTGTTCTTCTATTTCTTCCTGTGGTAAACCTAAATGTACTTTCTGTAAAACTGTACTTTCTTTAATCATCTCTAATACTGAAAATCATAAACAATCATGACTCTTCAAACTAAACATGATTTATCTAGTGGTCTCCTACATTAACACTCAAATTTTAAACATAATTCATGGTAACCCTTAATTCACTTGGGACAAATATTCTGTTTCTGACCTCATATGCAATCTTGAAATATGACTGTACTTTCAAGCTTTGAAAATATATCTGTATTTGGTTAAACAGTATCAGTGGCAAAAATTTGAGTATTTTTTACGGATTTTTACTCCTTAAAAAATAGAAATTATGGTTATTTCCTCATCAGTATAGATATTAGGACAGATGCCTGTATACACCATGACCATCTTATATTTTGAAGAGCTCTCAGCTTTATGCAAACACTACTGAGGGGTAATAATACAAATATGTAAGGATCTGATCAGATTTGGGATATCTTCAAATCTATATAAGCTCGATTGAGCTATGAAAAATGATCTCCCTTTGACATTTTTCAAATGAAATATAAGTGTGCATTGTCAATTGAAAGTGCAGTCTAAAACTCTACAGGCATAATAAAGAAACATAGCTAATAAAATTGAGAATGGAAATGGGGAATGTGTCAAAGAGACAACAACCCGACCATAGAACAGACAACAGCAGAAGGTCACCAACAGGTCTTCAATGCAGCGAGAAATTACCGCACCCGGAAGCGTCCTTCAGCTGGCCCCTAAACAAATATATATACTAGTTCAGTGATAATGAACGCCATACTAAACTCCAAATTGTACACTAAGTGTATATGTAACTCTAATTTGATTTATACTTTTCCTGACCTATTGATTATTTTTATTTAATCAACATGTGGTTTGTTTGATCTCAGTTTTTCATTGGTCAAAAGTCAATTAAATCTACGTCAAATTTTCTTGCTTTTCTCAGAATTTCCAATTGTGATGTCACAAAAAAAAGCGACCATGCCTGATGACATCACATAGAAAGAACACATCTTTTAGCAGATCATTGAAATAGGATTAAATTTTTCTACATATTGCCTAAAAATCATTAGACAGATTCCACTACCAAAATCTCGTACAATACAATATTTTTCTGCTATCGAGTTAAATTTTCAAATCTAACTGTGTCAAGTGGAGAAATATGACATCACTCTCGATGCAGTGGTAGAATCTATATGTACACAATTTTAACTTATATCCTGCTTAATTTTTAACAGTAAAAGCTAGCAATGCTTCCTTATAATGTCTGCAAAGTTTTAAAATGCATTTCCAAATAACAAGCAAGAAACAGGAATTTCAAAAAATTGCAAAGGGAGATAGCCTGATCGATCTTTAATATAATAGTTTAAAATGCAGGCAAACAGAACTTGCTGAAAGTTGTATGGATACCTTGGTTATTCACATGTTTATCATTTCTTACTTATTTATATTCATGGACAACCATGTCATGTCTCTTTATCCTTGATTGCTTCTCAAAGGATAAGTGAACAGACATAGAAACATAGTAATTATCAGTGTTCCAGCTAGGATTTCAAAAGGGCAGGGTGCCAATCCTGAAAAAGGGCATTTAACGCGTGATATGATAATATGAAAAGGGCATGTTTTAATAAAGATTACAATCAAACATTGTTTGTTCATTGAATCACTGGTTATAAATATACAACATCATTAGCCCAGAGAAAAACTATCTTTCTACTTTTTATGCTGAAAACTTATCAAGCAGCTTGTGACACAAGTTTTAAATCATTGCTTGGCACAGTTAAGCTTTATATGCAGTATTTTTTGAAAAATGTCCTGCTTCATTCTGTTTCTATGGTCTGACACACTTTACAAGTTTCACCTTTCTACCTTTTCTGTGCTTAATGGCAATACAGCACAAAACAGCTGTAAATGCACAATGTTAGGATATAGTGAACAGTGAAAATTTGGATTGAAAATAAAAAATACAGAAAAAGATGACCAAGGCACCCTACCAACCCTGCTACTAAGACCCTCTTTAACTTTTCCCATAACTTAAAACACCTAAACATATAAATTCTAAAGACAGAAGTATGAAGACATATTTTATAATATCTTAGTAGGTTACTCAATACTAGGAAAAAATAAGATTGAGTTATCTTTCTTTATTTGGGTGTGCTCCTTCTTTGGAGAATAATAAACAGTACATAGAAGATGTAAATACGATCAACAATATGGCTGCCGATTTTGTTATTTTCTTATAAAAAATGAAGGCAGTCAATGAAAAATACGTCTTAATTTGCTATTTATTTCACATTGCTAATTGTGCCCAAGTTGTATGAACATTTCTTCAAGTTCAAAGACAAATGCCGACTGACCGATTCTATTTGAATGAATTAATGTTGATGATCATTAAATGACCCATCCAATAAACGGATTACCTATAACAATGACACCTGTTGTAACCGTTGATTAGCTTGGGGTCGTAAACCAAGTCATATACTTGTCACCAGGTAAATTTTCGTAATTGGCTGATCATATCAATACGAACAAAATAATATACCAATCGATCTTCAAAAAAGGCAGGGCGCCCTGCAAAATGTAAAAAGGGCACAGGGCGACACTCGGGAAAGGTGGGGCGGACCGCCCTGTGAAAACGACCTAGCTGGAACGCTGATTATTAGTTATCTTTGTAAAAATCTCAACAGGATCAGCAAACTTTGCAAACACAATTAAAAAAATAATAGAACTAAATGAAATATATCACAGGGTTCTCACTCAGGATTTTTGAAGGCGAGTCCAACAGTAAGAAGAAGATATTTTATTGCACTATAACTTATCATTTTAGTCTCCATGACCTAATAGAGCAATGAAATGACATTAAATTCGGATTTCTTTTAAACTTTTGCTATAAAATGATGATATGTGTGTTCAGTTTATACAAAATATTTCAATCTGGTTGCATCTTTGAACTCACCAGTTTTGAAAATGGTGAGTCCAGACAGATTTTCATGAGTCCAGGACTCATGGACTCACCTTAGTGAAAACCCTGTATCATTCCCATTACATATCATCAGACAATTTAGAAATTTTAGTAGTCACACAACTTGTAAACATGGAAAATTTCATTGATTAAATCTAAAACTTACGTGGATTTTTCAATTCTTGTGCTGGTTTAGAAGTAGCTATACCACTCCATGTTGAATGATAATCGTCAAATGACAATCTAGTTATCTTTGATGAGGACGGTTTATAAGCAGCTGTGGCTACTTTAGTAGTTTCTGTGGGTGTGGCAAATCTTACTCTTGACTCCAACTCTGAATGAGGAGTTATACCAGCTGAAAATAAATTCGAAATTTGGAAAACCTTTCATTGTCATTCTTTTTATTGAATGTTACTGGTCTTTTTTTTTTATGTCAAAATAATTGTTTTCGGGAAATGTCAATAACAGTTATGCTTTGATAACACAATTTTATAGTAATGTCAAATCTGTAAAGACAAGGCAACTATTTATTTGCTAAATTATATCATATTAGACGATATATGCAACTGCTAGATCTGATATTTGTTTGATTTTTTCAAATTATAAATTAGTTTCCAGTTTTTGAATTATTGGCAAAGGGAGACAACTCTAAGAAGCTTAGTTGTTAATTTATAAATTCACCGTTTACTTTTGTAGTATGTGTACTTTTCACAACTTTTTAAAAGATGTACATGGGGTGAACTATACTACTTCTATTTCCTGAAAACATCTCATAATTTTGATTTATACTTGAATGAAATAATTTTAATTTATCTTAAAAAATTAATTTGAACAATTACTTCATTGCATACTTTTCTTAGAAAAAATGAAGTTTCTCTCTGAAGGCTTACGCAGATAAATGAACCATGAATAGAACTGGATACAAATACCAGTTTCCATAGTTACATGTATTTCAAACATACAAAAGAAATAAAAATTAACATGACCTGTTTCAATTATTACCTTCAACACGCTGACTAGCGACCACACAGTCCAGTACCATTTGTCTATAGGCATGAGGTGAATGTATAATCATATCTGATGCCTCTGGATTAACAGGACTGTCCAGGTTTGGATTGGATAATAAATTCTACAATATAAAAAGGATTGATTATCATAAATAGGCAATCTCATAGATTTTTATGAAAATTTGCATGCAAATAAAGCACAATTAAGTTCACATGAATACTTCAAAATAATATACCCAACTGTAACACTTTGAAAAATTTGTACAAATGTATAAAATACACAAAGACATAAAAAAAAAAGGTTCAGCAGACTTTAAACTAATATTTCCAAATCCTGTCCTGAGAATCCTTTTTAAAAATTATATTGTTATTGCTACTAAATTTTCCTATATTCATATGCAGTTCCACATGTTGTAGTTGCTAGCAAAATTTCATAAAAAACTGTTAGATCGTCTTTTTACGTAACTGTTACCTTTAAATTGCATTTAAAATATCACAAGATCAAAAACAAAATAAAATTATTGTTTCTTTGCACTTTAAACACTTTGGAACTTATATTTTTTAATCATATGGTTTTCATAAATATTAAATTTTATGTAACAATTGCACTGCACTTAGGTTAACTTAAAATTACTTTTCTAAGGCATCAACAGCCTAGATGTAAACAAGTTTTATATTTCTGAAATTACCCTAAAAGCAAATTTTATAACTTAAGTTAATGCTTTATCTGACGACCAAAATTTTCCATTACTGTTTATTTAGAACGAAATAGAATGTAACATGAAAATCAAATTGCTATTCTTATTTGGACTTTAATTTTAAAAACTAATATGTTTCTAAAAGTTCAAGTAACCAAAATGTTGCTGAGGGTTGACCTGCATTTCTTATGAATATTGAAAATTTAAAATCATGCACCTGTATTGTTATTAATATAAATGAAAGACTGTAGGACTCTTGCCACTTTGAATAATCGTCTAGGAAATCTATACAAGGTCTTCCTGTGATCATGTCAACTGAAAATAACAAATAAAGAATTAAATGGTCTACTTTAAGAAAATGAATACTTCTTTACTTCTGTTTGGATAAAAAATAAGGAATATTTTACATTTTTCTTTAATAAAAAAAAAGGCTGCTACAAAAAGTCATACATTAATTTCTTTGTTGTAGATAATTTTTTTAATAGAACTTACCATTAGGGTGGAATGGAATGGTATGAAAACAGACATCTGGAGGTCTCACATTGTAATGTTCATCAAATTTTATGTATACACGAAATATTCCACCTGAAAATTAAATAATAACTTTTTCACCAAAAGTTGTTCACACATTAAATATCCAATTATCTCCCTTTCACCAAATTAACCAAATCAGTTTGACAGTTTTAATTTAAAAATAACAATCAACTTTAGTTTTTCTTACTTGAGAATTAGTCAGAGATTGACATTTCATTAATAAACAGTGTAACACAATAGTTGTGAGGGTAATAATAATTTTTAACATAATAGTATTTGTAATATGTGCGCATGTGAAAGTAGTCTTTTGTGTTTATTTGATTTAATTATGCCTAATTTGTATTATAAGACAACAACAACTTTACCAAAATTATTCAGGGTTGCATTTAAATGTAAACTCTAATTATAGTATCTGAGTTACCTTCCCATAACGAATCTTTTAAGCCTTTTATCTTGGCTACCCATTCAAATAAACTGTCATTCTGTAATGGTAAAGCTTCTATTCCCTATATAAAAAAATTATGATTTTTAATACATGTATATCCTAATCAATATTTTACAATAACTGACATTACTCCATCTCCATATTCAAATAGAAGTTCTTAATGATAAAATGTAACTTAGCATTGTGCTTGACATTGTCTTAAGGATAAAAGTAAAAATCAAAGGTTTAACAGTACAAGTATCACATAAACTTAACTGTTAACATGTTTTATTGATAATGTTAAGTTAACATTATCAATAAAACATGACAATGAAATCCCCTATGTAGGAGTTGATTACACAGATTAGTTAGCCACTTTTCCCAACCCACCCATCCCCTTACATTTCCATATTATAAGCCAAAATGTCCAACTTGGCCAAAAATGAAAAAAAAAAGTTTTCAAAATTTTACTCAATTCAATGCAAGTTTGACAAAGCTATTGATGTCTGAAAAACTTTAACCGTAGACTGTATCTTAATGTCAACTGCGAAAAAAACTTTGTCCATCTATCAGTTAAATACAGGATAATGAAAAAAATATTTTTCAAAATTGTACTCTTTATACATGTACTGTCTAGATCTTTTGATCATAAAAAAGCTTATGTCCAAGTTTCGGAAAATTCCAAGAAGGTTTGAAAAGTCATTGATGTCTAAAAAAAAACATTAACCACAAACTGAACCTAAATATTGATACCCCAAACGACAGCAGAGTGTAGGATAGCTACGTCTCACTAGACAAAGCAAAAACATATCCTTTTAGTGATTACCTTTTAAACCACACACCATTTAATTTTCAGGCAAAACTTATCTTTTTTCATAAGGAGTCATTTTGAAAAATAAAAATTCAGGGAAGCAAAAAAGAAAAATGTATATTCAGAACTGTGAGTCTCGACATCAAATGTTATAAACATACCCATGGAGGGGATTGCTGCAGTTTCTCATATTCTCTCTCAATCAAAAGATGAGCTCTTGAAAACATTGTCTGTTTCACCTGTAATAAGAAATGACAGCATTTAGAAGGTTTGTTAGTTCAATCAAAAGATATCATCATTCAAATCTCGAATTGTAACTTTTGAAGTAACATGAAAATTGACTCTTTCTCAAAAAATTAATAAAATGCTCCGCTGGGGCGCAGCTTGATACGACCGCAGAGGTCAAACCCTGACCAGTTGGGGCAAGTATGGACACAACATTCAAGCTTGATACAGCACTGAATTTGGATTGTAATTAAATATTTGACACAGCATAGGTTTCTGACACAGAATGAAAGTGGTCTAAGAACTTATAATTTTTTAATTTACCTATTCATACATGTGATGGACTGTGAAACTCAGATCAGGAGATTGGGAAAATTTGGTCAGGAGATTAGGACTCAGATCAGGAGGTTTTTAATCGACATAAATTTTGTCGTAAATGTAACCGTGTGCTGTAAAAATGGTCTTTTAAAGTGTGTTTTCTTCAACTTTCCATCCAATTTATTATGTGTATAGTACCCTTGTACTTATAAAGTTTCTCCATCTTTATATTTTACATGTTCAATCTAACATTTTTTTTTTTCAGTATGTTCTTTAAATTTTTTACTTCATATTCTATAAAACATTTATTGCAACCAGAACATTTGTTTAACTATCTGCAAATAGCTTTTGTTTGCATACTCAGAAAATCATTCTAACTGTAAAACCAGGGTCATAGTTATTATATAAATTTCAATTTAAGCCTTGAAAGGAAGTATAGAATCCTCAAATAATTTTCAAATTATTATTTTTTTATTTGTCCTAAGACATTTAAAATCATTTATTTACCATCCTTTTATGATTATTTGTTCAATTTATATTTTATTTATATTCTTTTAAAAATTTTCATTATTAAAAGGAAAGTAACTTAAAACAGGATAAATCAAGGGAAGTAACCCAATAAATACACAGTTTTTGTTACACAACGGCAGTTAGCCTGAGGTAAAAAATCATTGATTACCAGTATGTTTGACACCCAAGCTGACAAGTGAAGCCATATAATTATGCATGTTAATTGATTTACAGGTAAAATATAACTTCAGGTAATGTGAGTTACACCAGATGCCTGAGATGATATGTTGGGCAGAAATTTTTCATTCATGAAAAATTTCATACACGGGATTATAATTTTCCTCTTCAACCGGAGGTCAGGAGGAGCCTCCTGAAAACAGGATTATTGTACATCTGTCGGGAGGTTCACATGTATGCTATTCAAACCATATCATTATTATTTGCTTTTATATATAAATCAGAAATAACCAATTTAAAATGGAAAATTTAAAAAAAAAAAAAAAGAAAAAAAAATCCCCCCCCCCCCCCAATTTTTTGAACCCCCTTATGATTCATCGCCCCCACACTCAATCCCAGCTTTCCCTTTGTGGTATGGTACCTTGCAGTACAATTTTAGAGAGATCCATTCACTTGAACACAAGTTATTGTCTGGAAACTAGAATAAAAATGCTTGTTTTTTTGCCCCTTTTTGGCCCCTAATTCCTAAACGTTTAGGGCAATTACCCCCAAACTCCAACCCAGCTTTCCCTTTGTGATATGGAACCTTGCAGTACAATTTCATAAAGATCCATACACTTACAAACAAGTTATTGTCCTGAAACTAGAAAAATGCTTGTTTTTTGCCCCTTTTTGGCCCCTAATTCCCAAAATTTGGAGGAAATTACCCCCAAAAATCAATCCCAGTATTCCCTTTGTGATATGGAACCTTGTGATACAATGTCAGAGAGATCCATACACTTACACACAAGTTATTGTCATGAAACTAGAAAAATGCTTGTTTTTTGCCCCTTTTTGGCCCCTAATTCCTAAAATTTGGAGGCAATTACCCCCAAAATCAATCCCAGCATTCCCTTTGTGATATGGAACCTTGTGGTACAATGTCAGAGAGATCCATATACTTACACACAAGTTATGTCTGGAAGTTACAAAAATGCTTATTTTTGGCCCCTAATTCCTTAACTGTTAGTACCATAACCCCCAAAATCAATCCCCACCTTCCTTATGTCGTATTGAACCTTATGGTAAAATTTCATTGAGATCCATTCACTTAAACTAAAGTTAGAGTGCGAAAACTAATGTGTATTCGGACGACGACGCTGGACGACGACGACGCCGGACGACGACGACGACGACGACGACGCCAACGTCATACCAATATACGACCACAAAAATTTTTTTGCGGTCGTATAAAAAAAGCAATTGCTAACTTAAATGGTAAAAAGGGGATATTTGGCTGAAGATGTGTAGTAGAAAAAAAATCAAATAAAAAAGAACACTTTAGCAGGTAGTTTTCTTTGTTGTAGGCTTTCAGCACGAATTGTTTAAGGTGACTTTCTGATAGATAAAATTTAATGCATCCCAATTTTACATGCTATATTGAAATAATTTTTCCAAATGTTTAAATTTTGTATATAACTTTACACTGTTATGAAATATTTAGCTTAAAATAACATTTCAAATCATTGTTAAAAAGAATACATTTACCATCATTAAGGGCCCATTATGTGCTGATCTTGTTAAAACCACATATACAGTTACTTCATAATTGGAAGTTGTGCCATAAAATACCAAACAATGTTGCACTTGCACTGAAATAATTTTCAGGAAGACTTCCTATTTGTTTAACATCCCCTCGTGTATTTCTACAATTTTTAGGTGAATAAGAGGCGTTCAAAAGGAAATCTTTTTTCCTAATTTTCTTATTAACAGCATGTTTTAACTATTGATTGTATAATTTTTTAGTATATAAAAAAATATAATTACAAAATATATTGCACATCCAGTAATGGATAATTTATGTTCAGCAGGTTGGGGAGAATCCTCATAAATGGGTACTATCCCCAAAATTGGGTATCAATTTACAGTGATAAAAATCGAATTTTGTATTTCTTCATAATAGCCGTCATGGCGCAAATATTCATATAAATGGCAACGTTTTTCCCTTTAACAATAGTTTAAATGAGAACTTAATACAAAGATAATGGCCTCCAAAAATCCTACTTTTTGAAGGCTGTTAACTTTTATCCTGATGATATTTCAGTCATGGTGTCTTCAGGCAAAATGTTGTCCTTTACCCAAAAGATAGAAAAAAATTATTCAATCCAAAGTTTTTATATTTATCACTGAAAATTGATACCCGGTTTGGGATATGATACCCATAAATGAGGGTGGTAAAGGGTTATCTTGGTGGAACGTTTTCGGCCTTTTTATTTCACGTGTTTTCATGTTTTGACGTTTTATTTCTCATTTTCTCGTGTTTAGTCCGATGTGCGTGCTTCATGTTTCCCCTTATTCATTTTCCGTGTTTCGTGTCGGGACTCTTTATTTCTCGTGCTTGTCTCGCATTTGATTAAAAAGTAAACAGGGACTAATTCAAAGTTAGCGCGGATATTGTTTAAATTGTGTATTAATGAACTGTAGCCTATAAGAACTTAAATAACAGTATAACTATGAATAATATTTTTTTTCAAATCAGATGCAACAAGCGGACGCTAAAAGGTGACCGCAAGGTCTTCATGTCCAGTAATAATGACTGCATGATCTCCAAGAACGGCTGAGTAATAACTTCTAGTACTTTTTTCCTTAATATTTATGATTTTGTTTTTCCCGATTTTTATTTTCCGTGCAACATTTTTGCGATTTTTATTTACCGTGTTTCCGTGTTCAGACCCCCCCTTTACCACCCTCAAAAATGAGGATAGTACCCATTTACGAGGATCCTCCCCAACCAGGCAACCTGTTCAGTACGTAGTGAACTACTACCAGTATTATCATGTTGGCTGGTTATTTGGTTTTGTCCTGTAAGTCAGTTCATTTAACATTATGTTCACGAATCAAGGATTTGTATAGCAAGAAGGTTCTTACTATACAAATCCTTGACGAAATTACCTGACTTGGGGTCTACAGATTCTTTATTGACTAATTTAGCATTACAGCTGAGATACATTTGTTGGTTATAACATACAAATGGTCTTAATGTTCTTTCGATTCTTTATTTATGCAAGGTTATAATTTACCTAGTCCGTCTTTTCTTTTTCTATAGAGTTATTTTCTCATTTTTAAACAGAAATCTTCACATTTATGGCAGAAATCGTCTCGAATTTGTTCTGTCCTCCATGTCGTTGATCTTCACAACCACCGATCTGCGCATGACCGATTCTAAGTTTTGCCTCTCCAAAGGGTATTCCGAAGTGTCTTCTTAAATCGCGGGAAATACGCTTTTGACATTGTGATAGGAAAATACAGCGACCATCAAACAATAAAGCACATTTCAACGCATCAATGTCATTTTTAGCGCACCTGGCCCAATGGACCAAGTCACTTGACGTTCGTCGTCCATCGTCCGTCGTCGTCGTCCGTTAACTTTTACAAACATCTTCTCCTCTGAAACTACTGGGCCAAAACAACAGCAATATTGTTCAGCAAAGTAGGATTTACAAATAAGTCAACATGACCAAAATGATCAATTGACCCCTTAAAAAGTTTTTTAAAAAAGTGAGTTATTGCCCTTTATAGTAAATTTTTAACAATTTTTTGTAAATTTTTGTAATCTTTTACAAAAATCTTCTCAGACAAATTTAACCAAACTTGGCCACAATCATCATTAGGGTATCAAGTTTTAAAATGTGTCCGATAACCCCGCCTACCAACCAACATGGCCGACATGGCTAAAAATAGAACATAGGTTTTGTCTATTATTTTTTGAACCGTTATAAATAGAGAAAATCTGAAAGGAGCAAAAATCTTCAGAATAATGAGCTCTACCAATTGTCCATATACCTCAAAACTGTTAGACAAATTCTTATAGGAGTTATTGCCCATAAATGACAAATTTTACCATTTTTTTCATTTCTGCCTATTATCATGAAAACTATGATATTTAGAAAGAAATTTTTTTTTCCGTTATGCCTAATATGATTTAAATTATAATAGATAAATAAACACTTTAAATCACAAAAATGATCAGCAAGGCAAGATCTATTAAAAAGTCAAATTTTGCCGATATAAGTTAGTAGACTGTCACTCTTCATAGGAGTGATTGCCCCTTAAATGAGGATTTTTTTACCCTCTTTTGTGTCTTGAGCAAAAACTAAAGAAGATAGAGAGAAACTAAACAGACTACAAGATCAGTAATACAAGATCAACAAAATAGAGATGTTTGTCATGCAGTCTATTCTCGTCTACAATGTTGGAGAGTGTCCTTTGTTTCATGTGATATCATGTGGCATATATACCAAGGTTACTGAGCGACACAGGCTCTTTAGAGCCTCTAGTTTTTTAAATTAAAGACCGGGATATTCATTACATAATATACGAGGGTCTGGATGTGGTTTATAGAATAGAGAATAATGGGGTGCTAAGTGAATATAAAAAAGGAGGTAAAAAATAAAGAACAGAGAGAAATGGACCAATTAAAGTAAAGAATAGAGAATAATGGAGTGCTAAAATATGAAAAAATAGAAAATAATGGAAATTCTAAAATATCAAAAATAGAAAATAATGGAGATTCTAAAATATCAAAAATAGAGAATGAAGAAGTGCTAAAACACGAAAATATAAAAAATAGAGATTAATGGGCAAAACTATTCAGAATTCAATAGAGACATCAAATGCGGCATAAAAGAATAATTAAAGAATATATAGTGAAGGACCCTAATAAACGCAATATTTATTTTGCACGAACAGATTTACGACGTTTGGGCACGGCAATATAAATTATAATATTACAATACATAAAATCTGAGACTACTATAACACACTATAACACATTATAGTAGTTTCGGGTAAAATAAACAAAATTCTAAGCACAATTGCTTACTAAAAAAGACACTCAGCATTAGCTCCTATGGAAATTTGAATGATGGAATTATATACCCGAAGACTGACGTCCATATTTTGACACACAATTGGTCAACATGGAGATGGTAAAGATCCGAAAACTCACAATACTCGACAATGTCGCTAAATTCAGTTTAATGGAATAGATTCTTTTTTGTAAGCGTGACTTGGAACATATGCATAGTGTAATAATATTTCTACCGTCTAAATTTTTAAAATAATATTCAAATTCACAGTTTTCTTTATACATACGATAGTTTAGATTTGTTTGTGATTCTAGCACATTAGTGTGCCATTTCTATTTAAACTGATCGACAAGATGTTGTTATCCCACACAAATGACAAACTAAATTCATCTAGAATGGATTTAACATTTTTTAACCAAGTTATCATTCATTTTTATATTTATACAATGAGTACTTTTATAGAACTGCAGGAAGTTTTTCTTGTTTTCAAGACAATAATTTTGTCCAGTAGTTAATTATACGGAGTTTTATATCGATTTCCAAAGGATATCTGTCCAATTCTACGTATATCATAAAATCAGGTGTAGACTTTTTAACCTTAAGCAAGATCTTCTGGCCAAAAACCATAAGTAATAAAGACCTATACAACCTAACCTTACAAGGAGACATCAGCGCAGAAATTAAAGAAAGGCGATGGAATTGGATAGGCCATGTTCTAAGAAAAGTCAAACATGACATGACAAAGATAGCTCTTCAATGGACACCTGCAGGGGGGAAAAGAAAGAGAGTGAGACCGAAAGAAACATGGCGACGCACAATAGAGAGTGAACTGAGAATTATGGGAATGACATGGGGAGAGGCAGAAAGAAAGGCACAAGACAGGCAACAGTGGAGGGCGTTGGTAGTGGCCTTATGTGCAAGTACGCACGAAGAGGATTAAGTAAGTAAGTAAAGGTATTTAGAATTTCATATGTACTCTTTCTATAACCGAATTATTACCAAAACCCCAGACTACAATACCATAATTTAAAATAGGTTTAACAATCTTGTTAAATAATTCCATTTGACATTCAATAGAAAGATTGTGCAATCTTCCTTTTTTATTACGTCGTACATAGCACATATTGCTTTATTTGCTTGTGCTTTTTAGCCTTTGAAAAACCTCCTGTTCTACTGAATAAGACACCTAGATATGTAAACTCACTAACAATTTCTAGTACAATATCGTTATAATTAAACTTAACATTAATAGGTAGTCTACCTTTAGAGAAAATTACAATTTTACATTTTTGTACATTCACTTTCAATTTCCACATATTTAACTTGCGACTCTGATAACAAAACTGTATCATCTGCATACAGTATTACAAAAAGTTTAAGATTATAATCAAGTTTAGTTTCTAATTCATCTGATAGAGTTTTCAAACCATCTATGTGTATGTCTCTAAGAAAATCTTCTAAATCATTTATATATAAAGAAAAAAGTATAGGAGGTAAATTTTCCCCTTGCCTAACACCAACATTACATGTGAAAAAATCTGAAAATTCATTACTATAAAAAAATCTATATTTTATATTACCATACACATTTCTAATAGTATAATAAATTTTACCATTCACCGAGTATCTTATCAATTTTGACCAAAGTCCTGCATCCAAACAGTGGCAAAGGCCTTTGCAAAATCAACAAAGACACAGTAAAGTTTTTTCTTTTTCTTTTTTAACAGTTCAAATAATAAATGAAGTACAAAAATGCTATCAGTAGTAGAATAACTTTTTCTAAATCCAAATTGATTTTCCTTCAGCAATAGAAACTTCTCTAAAAATGCACTTACTCTAAGATTGAGCACTGCAGTAACTTGACATTTTACTCATTGTTGAAGGCCATACGATGACCTATAGTTGTTAATTTCTGTGTTATTTGGTCTCTTGTGGAGAGTTGTCTCGTTGGCAATTATACCACATCTTCTTATTTTTATATAAATATATTACGTGTACACTTTATATATTTATTTATGATTAAATCATCACCACATCCTCTTCCATTTTTCATTTTTTTATACATATAAAAACTTCTACCTTCAGTAATAAGTTGTCCTTGACCTCAGTTTCATGGTTCAGTTATAAAAGTTTGGTTTTCGTAATTATATGTCCGTTTCTCAGATACTATAAACAATATGTCAACTATATATTCAAACTGAAAGAGAAATAGTTAAGATTATGCAGATTGTTCTAGCATTATCATATCTACTTTTAAAAACATATTAACCTTTTTTGCGTTTATTTAATTTGTATGCACTTTTGAAAATTATCTTCTCCCAACCTAAGAAAATAATTACCTTGTTTAGACTGCAAATACTACACGCTTCTGTAAGAGATAAATTTGTCCTGGTAAAATATGTCCGGGCGGACACATATTACTAGTATAAAAAGTCCATGGTTACAGAATTTACTAGTATTTTTAGTCCGATGTTAGTAATTTATGTCCCCAGACTAATTTTCCTAGGAATTCAAGTCCATGTCACTAATATTCCTAGGTAAAAACGTCCATGTCCTTTTTTATAGGAAAAAAAATCAAGGAATCAAATCATTTACATTTAAACAATGGAAATTTAAATGTTATGTTTTAATATTGTTTAAAAAATTTGTATTTATATTTTTGATAAAATGTTTGTCCCCATGCAGACTAATTTACCTAGGAAATCATGTCCATGTGTCATTAATATTCCTAGGTAAAAACGTCCATGCCCTATATTTTAAAAGGTAAATATAATTGTTATGTTTTAATATTGTTTAAGAGTTGTGTATCAATTTTTGTTAATAAAATGTATGTCCCCAGACTAATTTTCCTAGGAAATCATGTCCATGTCATTAATATTCCTAGGTAAAAACGTCCATGCCCTTTATTTTAAAAGGTAAATATAATTGTTATGTTTTAATATTGTTTAAGAGTTGTGTATCATTTTTTTTTATAAAATGTATGTCCCCAGACTAATTTCCTAGAAAATCATGTCCATGTCATTAATATTCCTAGGTAAAAACGTCCATGCCCTTTATTTTAAAAGGTAAATATAATTGTTATGTTTAAATGTTGTTTAAGAGTTGTATATCAATTTTTTTTATAAAATTTATGTCCCCAGACTAATTTTGCTAGGAAATCATGTCCATGTCATTAATATTCCTAGGTAAAAACGTCCATGTCTTTTTTTTTTAAAGGAAAATTTTAATGAAACAAATTATTTACATGTAAACAATGGAAATTTAATTTTTATGCTTTAATATTGTTAAAGAGTTGTGCATTAATATTTTAATGAAATTTATGTCCCCAGACTAGGTTATAACGTCCATGTCCTTTATTTAAATAGAAAAAATTAATGAAACTTTCCAATCTTTACTTGTGTTTTTTTTTATTTTCAATAATTTTTATAATATAAAAATTACTAGAAAAACAAGTCTTTGGACAATTTTTCCTAGAAAAATAAGTGCCAGACAAATTTTACTAGCTAAGGACTTATTTTCCTAGAAATATTTGTCCTGGGACTTACATTCCTAGTAAAATAATGGTCATGGACTTTATTTACTAGGAAAAAAAATCTGGCGGACACATTTTACTACCGGACCAAATTTATTGTTACACTTCTAGTTTGTTAGATAAACATGTATACTTTAAACCTTTTCTATTAAATTTAGTAGACATATTACTTACAGTATCTGAGAAAAGGACCTAATCTCAAAAACAGACGTTGACCAAAGAACCATGTAATGAGGTCAAGGTGAGGTGAACCCTGTCAGATAGACGTGTACGCCTTACTATCATCCTAAGAACCCACTTTAGTTGACCTATTACACGTAGTATCTGAGAAACGGACCAACTCATCAAAACTTACGTCAACCCGAGAACCATGAACATGTAGTAAAGGTTTGATGAATCCTATCAGACAGACTGCGCCGTGTGAATCCAATAATGATGTATTTCCCATTTGGTAATAGTGGTAAAAATTTAAGTTAAACTTTAGAAGCGCAATATCTTTAATATTTGACTGAGACAGAAACAGTTATATAGAATCAAATTTACATACATGCAGAGTAACATTTTGTTTGATTGTTTTTTTTTTAATAGACAAACAACTTAGATAAATAAAGCATCCCCTTTCCTGGAGATAGAACATTTCCCTCCAAACAATGTTGTTTCAGAAATTTATCCCTATATTTTTATAGGAGATAGACCATGGATTTTTTAACTGTGTAATATCCCCAATTCTTGACTGCTGGATTTGCTAAGAATTGCTCATAGATATAAGTTTTAGCCATGGAAACAATTTAAGCATTGTACTACTAAGATCATTTTGATAACAATTATTTAACAGCAAAAATACCCGAAAAATAGTTGAGATACAACACTATAAAAATATTTTTCTCTGAACTAACTAGATGAATAAAGCAATAGGAATGTGGAGATAGAAAAATGTAGTTCTGACAATAACTTGTAGGGTGTAGAAATCTTGTATTATAGTTGTATTTGGAGATAAACCATTGCATTTGGATATCAAAAATAAAGATATCTCCATTTTTATCAAAAGTGGACATATAACACTTTAAGATTCACACGACGAGAG
Source organism: Mytilus californianus (assembly GCF_021869535.1). NCBI lineage: Eukaryota > Metazoa > Mollusca > Bivalvia > Mytilida > Mytilidae > Mytilus > Mytilus californianus. Next base: position 7,560,205 of record NW_026262581.1, read on the forward strand.
ATGCACACTTTACAACCATTCCTCCGATCGAGTGTAATTGACTTATTATGTACAATATCTGAGAAACGGACATAGACACAAAAACTGAACTTTGACCAACAAACCACGAAAATCAGGTTAAGGTCAGATGAATCTTGTCATATAAACAGACGGTACTACAATATGTCGATACCTTTATTTTGGCATTACACAAGGTCATGTTTTTCTCTGACTGTAAATGGTGTCTTTACACTAAACCCATCGGATTGGATGTTGGATGTGTACTTAATGATATCTTATTCTTAGATACATGATTTTTTTTTAAATTATTAGTTGTTATTGGCTTGAACTAGCTGTCAGTAACTGAGATTACTCTCAGATCTGTACTTTGTGCCTTTTTTGTTGTCACAGGGATGTATAAATACCCTACCACGTCCGGTCTGTGTTTTTGTCAGGTGTTGTTCTGCTTTGTATCGATCTGATGAGTTAAACCCTTTTCAACTGATTTTTATAGTTTATGTTCTTATGTTGTGCTGTAACACCACTGTCCCCGGTTAGAGGATGGTTGAGCGCTCAAAAACATGTTTAACCCCGCCACATTCTTTATGTGCCTGTCCCAAGCCAGGAGCCTGTAGTTCAGTGGTTGTTGTTGGTTCATGTTTGTTATAGTTGTTTTTCGTAAGATGTTTTGTTATAAATCAGGCCGTTAGCTTTCTCAATTGATTTGTTTCATATTTTTCATGTCGGGGCCTTTTATAGCCGACTATACAGTATGGGATTTTCTCCTTTTTAAAGGCCGTACGGTTGCCTATAATTACTTACATCCACTTCATTTAAACTTTGGTGGATAATTGACTCATTTGCAATCATACCATATCTCCCTATTTTTATACATGCACACATAGCAATCATTTTTTGCACCTTTCACATATGGCATTCGAGAAAAGAACCTAAGAACGTAAACTTACGTTGATCAATGAACCATGAAAATGAGGTTAAGGACAGGTAAAACCTGTTAGATGGACATGTACACATTCTACTATCATTATATGTAACCGAATTAAAGTTTACATTTTACCTATCGTATCTGAGAAGCGGACCTAACTTTCAAAATGTAACGTTGATCACTTTTAAAACTATGGAAAGAATGTTAAGCTGATCAGATGAAAATTTACACCTATCAGTCAATAGTTCTGTACACCAATATTGTTAACATATGTCAAATTGGTCTTAACACGAAAACTTTAAGTTGACCGACGAACCATGAATTCAAGGTCAGATAGTTCATGTCAGACGGACACGTACTCCTTACAATCATTATATATACCAAATATAGTAGCCGTATTGCTTATAGTGCCTTTTAAAAATTTAACGTTGGTCACTGGACCATGAAAATGAGGTATGAGACAACAGATATATGCCAGACGAAAACCTCAAAACCAGAGACGACTGTAAACCATTTCAGCACTTCTATTTTTTCATATGAAGGTTTGCGTACTGAGTTAAAGCCGCCATCGCCGGATTAGCATCTCCGTCACCGCGACACACATCGCAGGCGAGAGAAAAAAATCTAAACCCGACAACAAAATCAAGGGAAGACCCAAAACTGATAGAAGGAATTTAATAAAAAAGAAGAAAAAAACGGAGAACAAAATTCCCGCTCCCGATAAAAAGACAAGAAAAGATGAAACTTTTTTTTTCCAATCATATAAAGTAATAAAAGTAGTGATGGCGATAAATTAATGGGTCAATTACACGAAATCATGTCACTAACGGTATTACATTTTGTGTACAATGTATTCCTGATAAATTAAAAACAGGTTTGTTAAGATAGAGTGTTATAGGTAACACAAAGAACCATGCGGTCAAATGTGCTTTACGTTCATGAATTACAATCGGTTGCTCTCCAAAAGCGTGCGAAGCCAGATCCCATATGTTGACATCGATTTGCATATAAATGATAACAAGGCCATGCATGGAGACTTTGTTGTGACGCTATTTCTTGAAAATACTAGGTACAGCCAAGGGAATTAAGCTAGAGTCTTTCCGAAAAACGGCGATCTGCATGCCAAGGAGAAATCGACTATATCAGTAATCTCATCATTAATCAGTCTGTCGTTGAGCAGGGTACATAGAAATCAAAAGGTAAGTACACCTGATATATGACCAGTTGATTTTGTCAATTGTGTGTTATAATTTGGTGGATTTGAAGTGTATCATTGAATCCCTTGTTAGCTGCTATATATGCTCTGGGAACAGTATATATGTTCCTGATATGCTTGATCATGCTTCATGTGAATAAACAGTTTTAACAATTCATTTTACAGAGACAACTTTATTATGTAGAACTCATTTATACTGATACATTAAAAATACATTTTCCAAAGATTTTACCGTTTTCTTTTCGAATTGCAAGTTAATTTAGTTCTTTGTATGTTGAATGTTGGTCAATGTCCTAGAAAAGTGTACTTCTTTAATGTGACATGACCCACCAATTTCTACATGAGAATTTATTGAATCGCCCCATCGTCCATTACTAATCTCAGTCTAGTTTGTACTATTTTCCTAAGCTCTGTATATTGTCAATACATAATATCCTATCATCAAAACCTGGATAATCTGAACTTGTTACACTCAAAGTAAAAACAATTTGCGAAACAGTTAATGTAAAGCATAGCTATCATTGGATATGTCAATAAAGTCGTGCCTGTACAAAATCCTTGACCGTCACTCCTACTGAAGTTTCACTGGGACTCTGTATCAAAAGTCGGTAGAAAGGAAACATATCCAGACGGTACCATTGAACTTAATATATTATAAATACATGTATAGTTGTCTCATTGGCAACCATAACACATCTTCTTATTTTCATATAGATTATTAAAATTTACTCCATGATGTATTTGTCGATTTCATGCCTGTATAAAATAAAAAATAGTCGCTTGTGTAGGGCAAAAATTTACATTAGATCTGAATGTTTCTGTTGAAATATACAAAAGCAAAGGGTATAACTTGACTCCAAGTCTTTGATGAAATTTAAACATGGAGTACTGTACTCGTTTTGCATCCCAAGAAAATATGTTTTCTCTTTTCGGGAGGTTGATGAGCCAAGAAAAATAGACTAATTTGGGTAAAAATTACTGTGACAGGCAAAAATACCCAAAGTGCTACCCAGAAATATTTGTAGCAGTTAAGATTTAACCTAACTGAGATTCTGATGAAATAATTTGATGGTTGAAAGTTGTGTTGTATATACTAACTTAAATTTTGATTTTAATAATTTTAGTGGTCAATTTGCTCCATTTACTGATATGAGAAGATTTACTTATGACAAATAAGCGAAAATGGAATAGCAAATCACAAACATATTTAGGGAATTTGAATCATGCATCAATAAAAAAAGCCTTCTTTATTACATATCCTAGAGAGCAACACACAGTCTGCAACAATAGAACACTAGACTAGTACACGAAAAACTACATCTTTGGTTAAAAATGCTCGGATCAATTGAGAGCATTCTCAAAATGATTTGCTGATAATAGAAATTATATGGTCCTACACTTTATTCAATGTGATCTTGATATAACTTAAGTACTGAACATCGGATGACCGCAAGTTCTGGTGGATGGTCACAAGCACTTGTCTCAGAAAAAAAAATCGCATGTCTATACCTGAAAGTAAGGTTAAGGTACATAGATATATTTTTTTCTGAGACAAGTTCCTGTGTGGATGATGAATAAATGACAGGGAATTCAACCTCACCGTTATAATTATTATATTGTAGTGATATAATCATTTGTTATCAGTATACTCTGGTTTGTTGTTATATATTATATTAATATTTGTATACAAGTTATATATATATAGCAGATCATCTTAATAACTCTTACAGGCAAATTTTCATCCATTTATAGTAGGCATTCATATTTTCCCGCTTCTGTTGCAAAACGTTCTCGAGGTATTCTTCCGCATGCGTTAACACACATTTTCGATATCCATGATGTGTTATTGATATATATATATTTCTCACGACAAAACATTTTCATACATTTATCTATGTTCTTAAAAATTATTTTCATGAATATTTATTGATGAAATTAATATATAACAAGCGATAAGTAATGTTATTTGGCACTCGATAATATCCGCGTAATTATACGAAATACGTACCGATTATCAGCTTGTATGTATGTTGATATTGTAAAATATCAGCTGTGAGTCACAATATGAAGATTTTTGTCGAGTGAGCGCAGCGGACGAGATCAAAAAGCCTTCATATTTTGTCGAGCAGCTGATATTTTACAATATCAATATGCAGATAACCTGATAATCGATTTATCGGGCGGTATTTGCGTCATTTTGAAATGTTTTCTTAGTTTCACCAGCAACCGGAAGTTAGCTTGATAAGTTCGGGTCAAACTTATTAACCCTCGGTTCAAACTTTATGACGTCGCTGATATTTCCGGGTCAAAGTTATTAAGGCCGGGTCAACGTATTTGACGTCACAAAGCCGTGATATGGAAAAATATTAAGAGCTGATCAGAGTGATATAGACAGTGGGACGACCGATAAGTTCAGTTATCAGTCAAACGGCAAGGAAATTTCTGCGGCAACATAACACCGGTATGACCTCTCAAGGTCACATCCGATGTAAAAACGATATAATTCTTACCTTTGGAGCAGTTTATATGTGCCTCTACTCATATTTTTCGTGTAAAAGGACAGAACATATAAACTGTTCTCAAAGTAAAATTTTGTTACTTATGACAAGAACCATTTAAATGAAGGAAAATAGCTGAAACAATAAAGAGTTTTATTGAAAATATCTTTAACACACACATATATAGTGGAAAAGGCAGGAGTCCATGGCCGTAGCTCCCATTTTCCTTAATCTGGATTAATGCAAATAGTTATAAATCTTGAGGATTCATAACAATCTACAAAACTAAAAACAATGGATCCGATAGAAGCATATGCTTGCGTTTCGGTGTAGGCAATTTCTTGACTATCTTGAATATGGTGAATATCATAATCGAAAAGAAGTGAGTCAAGTACGCCTTTTACACTCAGATGTGTTTGAGTATCATGATGTGCCCTTTAACCATGTACAAACAGTCAAAATGGGATATCATCAACTTATTTTGACTAAGTAGATATTAAACTTCCCTTTACGATAAACGTCAAATATGTGGGTAAAGTGAAATACCTGATAAATGAGTTATTCCATTTGTAATTTGTTTTCTTATATTGAAGGTTTTATTGCGTTGTTTACTTCATATTGAGTTTGAGATCTAATTGCAAATGCGAATATCGAACCAACTGTGAACTAAACGTTTTATATATGGATTTTTTTTTCAGTCAGTGAAATTCGCTGTAAATACGGTGTTTTATTAGAAACAATTATCAGGGTTTTTGCATGTTGATACTATCAAACATCAGCTGAGGGTCACAACATGGAGCTTTTTGTCGAGTGAGGCAGCTAAGAAATTAAAAGGGCTTTTCACAACATTTATGTACGTTTCGGCAAAACATTTTTTTACAGGTTGTAGGTATTCCTATGGGCATCGATTGCGGCCCTTTAATAACAGTCTTGTTCCTGTACTGTTGCGAATCACAGTTTATGGACAAACTCAGTCTAAATTCCATTTAATTGATAAATTCAACAACACTTATCGTTTTCTTGATGATATTATTTTCGTTGAATAATCAAGAATTCTCTAAATATACTTATGAAATTTACCCAAAGGAGCTTTAAATAAATCAATAATTAACAGTAATAACTGTTTCTTTCCTAAATTTAGATATTTCAGTTTTACTCAGGAAACTCTACACAAAAATCTACGACAAAAGGGACGTCTTACGGTGTTTATATATCACAATTCGTACGCAATGCCCGTGTCTGTAGTGACTTTTGGATTTCAATGAACGTGATCTATGTATTGCTAGTAAATTATTAAGACAAAGATTTCGTAACCACAAATAACTTTAAACCTTTACTAAATTCTTCTATAGATATACAAATTTGATTCGAAAGTTCGGCTGTACCTGTAGAAAAACATATTTCAACGGGATATACATAAAAATAAGGAGATGTTGTATGAATGCCAATGAGACAACTATCCACAAAAGTTCAAATGAAGTGGATGTAAGCATTTATAGGCAACTGTACGGCCTTCAACAATAAGAAAAATCCATACCGTATAGTCGGCTATAAAAGGCCCCGACATGAAAAATACGAAACAATTCAATTGAGGAAACTAACGGCCTAATTTATAACAAAACAATTTACAAAAAACAAATATGACAGACATGAACAAACGACAACCACTGAACTACAGGCTCCTGACATGGGACAGGCACATAAAGAATGTGGCGGGTTAAACATGTTTGTGAGCGCTCATCCCTCCCCAAACCTGGAACAGTGGTGTAACAGCTGAGCACAACATAAGAACAAACTAAAAAAATCAGTTGAAAAAGGCTTAACTCATCAGATCGATACAGAGAAAAACATCAAACAAAAACACAGACCGGACATGGCAGGGTATATATCCATCCATCATCCCTAACAACAAAAAAGACACTGAACTGAGAGTACTCACAGTTACTGCTAGTTCAAAGCCAATAACATTAAATACAATAAATCATGTATCTAAGACTAAAATATCAAATAGTAGACATCCAACATCCAATGGATTTAGTGTAAAGACGTCATTAACAGTCAGAGAAAAACATGACCTTGTGTAATGCCAAAATTTTGGTATCGACAGATTGTAGTACTGTGAAAGTACATATTTAGTATGGTTTTAATTTACTGATAACAAAATCAATTTTTATACCAATAAAAACAATATTCAAAGATTTAATTATAGTGTTGAAATTTAAGAAATTGAGAGTAACCTTTTAGAATAAGTTTATTTAAAGGATTGATTAGTTTACCCGGAACGTATCTAAATTTCCGGGCTCTGTTAACAACATCACCGTAAAATTTATGATGTGCTATTCCGTTTGAAATAAGTTTTCTACAGGTACTGCCAAACTTGCAAACCAAATATTTGTATCTATGGAAGAATTTGGTAAAGGTTTTAAGTAATTTGTGGTAACGAAATCCCTGACTTAATAATTTACTAATAATACATAGATTACGTTCATTGAAAACCAAAACGTAAATACAGACACGAGCATAGCGAACAAATTGGGATATATACACACCGAAAGAAGGTGCCAAAGGAACATCACCGTCCAAAATAGGAAAATTAACAAAAGGGAAAGAAAAATCATCCCTTTTGTCGTATTTTTTTTTTAAAGAGTTTCTGGTGTAATACTGAAATATCTAAATCTAGGAAAGAATAGTTATTGCTGGTAATATTTGATTTATTTAAAGTAAATCCCTTTGGGTAAATTTCATAAGTATATTTAGAGAATTTTTGATTATTTAACGAAAAAATATCATCAAGATAACGATAAGTGTTGTTGAATTTATCAATTAAATGGAATTTAGACGGTTCTTTACGGAGTTTGGCCATAAACTGTATAGGAACAAGTCTGCTATTTAAGGGGCACAATTGGTGCCCATAAAAATACCTACATGTCGATAAACTTTATTGCCGAAAAGTACATAAATGTTGCCAAGGAGAAAATTTATAGTTTTAATCATCTCATCACACCCCCAGTAAGTATATCTAGCATATTTACCTTTCTCATTTTAGAAAAAGGCTTTATATGAGTTGCAGCAAATAAATTTGCAATCAGATTTATCAAACAACCATTTCATTAGATGAGAAAACTTTTGTTTGATAAGATTGTGTGGAAGTGTACTATAAAGAGTGGAAAAGTAAAGACTGTCAACCGAATCAAAAGGACCATCAAAAGCACGTAATTTATCTAAAACATCCAAAGAATTTTTATTTACACTCCAAAAATGGTTAATTCCACTATTTTCATATGTTTTATTACAAAAATTAATGATAAGTTCTTTGACATTAGTTAAGGAATTAGTTAAAAGCACCGAAAGATTTAGTAGTAGAACACTTACTAGAGGCCGAAGTGAAACGATATTTTACGGGTTTTTTGTATAGTTTATGTAATCAATACAAAGAAAGGACCTTCAAATGTTCAGAGGAGGCCTTAAGCTGAGCTGTGATAGTGACATGATTATTTACTATATGACTCTCTGTGGGGTGTACGGCCTTGAATGTAGTTGAATGTATAATTTCATTCTTAAGGACTTCCGTGTAGTATTTACGTCATACCACCACCACATTGTTGGCTGCTTTGTCGGCCGGTACGAGCATAAAACACTTTGCGAGTACTTGAATATTGTTTTTTAATCCTAGAAATGGGCGTATTACTTACCCTTTAACTATTTTTCTAAATTATTTTCGAAATGTGATATGCGAATATCAACAATATATATTGAAATAGGAATCAAGTGACTTTTTGTCAAATTTCTCCTGTTTACATCATGTTTTACAATAGGATGAAAGAGCTTCTTTAATAACCTGACGACACTCTTCCCAATTTATTTTCAACGGTGGACGATATTTTGATCCTTTTTTCGGAAAGTTTATAACCTCTCGGTCTTGAACGATGTTGAGGTCCCCTGTAATTACATGGCCATATGGATCATATCTAAACTTCGATGTTTCACATTCTCATGTTGAAGGAGCATTATTTTCTATACTGACGTCTGATGTAACTGACGTATAATTAAAAATTAAACTTCTACTGTTTTTTTTTATACGAATAAGAAATTATAGGTGGCTCAATGTTATCAAAATAGGGAGGTATAAAGTTTTTAACGGTAGAGTCATGAAAAATACTAGACAAATTAATAAAACCAATACCTCTATTAATGTATTTTATTTTAAGAAAATTTATGATCTTCAGGTTTGTAAATTCGAGGGAACAGTCTATGGTGACAAAAAACTGTAATAATCCGTGTACACTCATATTTTGGACTGAAAAACGATATTGTATCACACTCGTTATAAATATGATGTAATTTACTAATTGGCATTTGACCCAGTTTGCATAATAATTGATTTCTACCATTTTTTTTAATTTAGATAAAAATCTTCAAGTGTAAACTTAGAACGATGTTTATTTCGTTGATTTTGGTTAACGCGATTGCCATGAGACCTATGATTGTTTTTATCAACAATAGTCATAATATCAAAAGAGTAAGTTTTAGATATGTTCTCTTGGCCCATGATGTTGTCATTTAGACCCTGGGGATACGCTGTCTGTAGACGTTTAATCCAAGACAGTTCGCAAATTTTACGGGAATCTTCAAACTGTTTATGTGCTTGTCCTGGTTGTTTATGGACGGTTTGAAGTGGTTGGAATTTGATAAATTTAATATCGTGTTTGTGTTTTTCTAAATGTTGGTAAATTGCACAAGGTCATGGTTTTCTCTGACTGTTAATGGCGTCTTAACACTAAATCCATTGGATGTTGGATGTGTACTGATTGATATCTTAGTCTTAGAAACATGATTTATTTATTAGTTGTTATTGGCTTTGAACTAGCTGTCAGTTACTAAGAGTACTCTCAGATCTGTACTTTGTGTTTTTGTTGTTGTGGGGATATATAAATTCACTGCCACGTCCGGTCTGTGTGTTTGTTACTAGTAGTTGTTTTCCTGCTTTGTATCGATCTGATGAGTTAACCCCTTTTCAACTGATTTTTATAGATTGTTCTTATGTTGTACTGTTACACCACTAAACCAGGTTAGGGGAGGGTTTGACGCCAGCAAACATGTTTCACCCCGCCATATTCTGTATGTGCCTTTCCCAAGTCAGGAGCCTGTAATTCATGGGTTGCCGTTTCTGTATATCATATTTCTTTTGCTTATTATTTTGTACATAAATTAGGCCGTTAGTTTAAATTTTTTGTTTGAATTGTGTTACATTTTTTATTTAGGGGCCTTTTATAGCTTACTGTGCGGTATGGATTTTGCTCACTGTTGAAGGCCGTACAGTGACCTATAGTTGTTAACTTCTTCGTCATTTGATCTTTGGTGGAGAGTTGTCTCATTGGCAGTCATACCACATCTTCTTATTTCTATATCATATTGAGTCGATCAGCTGATTTATTTCAATATCAATACGATGAAAATCTTATAATCGATGTTTCGGATTGTATTTGCTTTTTTCAATGACCGAAAGAACACTTTTTCTTTGTTTTGCGAGCAAACTGGAAGATGCATGACTTGATAACTTCGAGTCAAACTTATCAACGTCGGGTCAAACAGTGTATGGTGGGTGATAAGTCTGGGTCAACGTTATATAGTCGTGTTAAGCGATGGAACGAGGAGTTGAGTGGAGTGATACAGACACATGCGAAAGACCAATAACTTTCGCAACACTTCTAAAAAACACACTTAATAAACATCGATATTCCTATTTGGAGTACAAAATGTATATTAAAAATTGGATAGCTGACCATTCAGGTCTTCAAAAGATAGGTTACTAGTATTTCGTTGCTCACAAAAATCAACTAACAAAATTAAATAATCACAGGAATTCTCGTGTAATTTTCCGTATTTTAATGCTTTCTTCATAGCCATGTCTGCTGACGACTGTTCGGAGGCCTCATCCTCAGATGATACATTTTCGCCAACAGTTAGAAGGAGAAGAAAATGTTATAAACCTACTAGAAGTGCATCAAAAACAGATCCATCGTTCAAGGGTGCAACTGTTTCTATGATGACACACGTAAAAGATGGAGACAGCTACCTGTTCATATCAGCACACTTCAGGTAGGTAGTAACTGTATAAAATATAGCACAAGTTGAGTCTCTGTCCGGTATCATCAATGGGTGAACATGAAAATGTTTGCTTCTCTTCTAAACACACAGAATTTGGTGAGCGAGGGCAAGAACTTTTGACTTTTGTTTTGAACAATTGTGTTTTAGTGGTGTGACATATTTGTTCCTATTATTCTTCGAGTGAGCTTTCCATATGACGTTAAACATTCATCCTTTATATACAAGTACACACAGGGTTTTAGTTAAAGAAAAAAAAAGAAACCGAAACCAAATTATTCATGGATAGATGCCCTGCAATCTAATTAAAATATAGTTCTCTGATTTCGTTGTCCTCTTATATGTATATAGGTCTAAATTTTAATCAGATTGGATGGCCGGTTTTTTAAACCTACGCGACAATTTTGAAAAGACAAAATAATATTGTTATGTGTCTGCTATTGCAGCTTTTCATTTATTTAATTTTTCATTCAGCTAGAATACGTGGAAATGCGTTTGAAAATTTATAAATGTTATATTAAATTCCGAATGTATATGATATTTGTAATAGTGAATATCTAAGTGAACCTACAATTTTGGGATTAAGTATTTTTAACCCCACGAAAGTTCAAACGGGTTGAAAATTTGGTAAATTCTAGTTGTCACATTAAACAAATACAAATATACTTAATTTTCTTTGATATGTATTACTTTTCACACTGCAATATACTGGCAACTTGTATTAAATCTACTTACAATGTCCAGTATCCGGACTGATTTGTGAATGGGCGTATTAAAAAGTGAAATAATAAAAATACCGAACTCCAAGGAAAATTCAAACGGAAAGTCCTTTATCAAATGGCAAAATCAAAAGCTCAAACACATCAAACGAATGGAGAACAACTGTCATATTCCTGACTTGGTACAGGCATTTCCTTATGTAGAAAATGGTGGATTAAACCTGGTTTAATAGCTAGCTAAACCTATTAAGCCCTCCAGCCATAACTGTCCATTCTATTTTTTCTTATATCTATAACTTCAAAAATTCGCTGCTTATCCTTACGCTTTAGAAGAATAGAAGCGTGGTTCCTGACAGTAAAATCCGTTCTGAGAAAGTAGGGTCCGTTTGGATATAAGGGTAGTATGCATACATACGCAGCCGCATGTGATCTGATTATGAGGTAAATCCAATATCCCGTATTGGGAGAGTCACGCTCCTTGTGCGTAAGATCTTTTTACTGTACACTTACAAAGTAAATTTGTTCACCCTATTATCGGCATATCCTATTTTTCTGTGGAAGTACAAGTTCTCTGTCCTTCATCCTGGTCGACCCACTAAGAATCTACTGAATAGATTTCACAGGCACATAACTAGTTTATACAAGTTGCCTCTCGACTCTTCTTTTCTAAAAATAAAAGAGAAGAGTGACAGAACTACAGCTATTTAGAGATTATGTGAATTTGAGCACGACCACTTAAATTAAGTAATATTTACGTAACATTTGATAAGAACAAAATTTCAACACAAAAAAAGAAAAGAAAAGAAAAGCTCATGTTTGATTTATTGTTTTATATGTGTTTTTGTCACTAGACGTTTAAGGTAGATCATAAGTATATATTTTTTGAGACAGAATTTTCTTATACTTTGCCAAAATGAAGATTTTACTATGCTTTTTTTTTAAATATAATAAAAAGTGTGGGTCACCGTGCTATTTTCCAAGCTATGAGTCGTTGAAAATTGCCTAAATTTGGTTAGATTGTTCATGAAAAAACACATTTGTGTGCATAAAAAGAAATCTATGAGATAAAATTTTGAAATAAATTGTGAGAAGATAGGTTTTATAAAATGTTTTAAGAAAATAAAAAGAAAAAATGGTGTCTCCGAACTTGTTTTCTTGCTACAAGTAAAAATTTTAAATTTCCCTATCAGTCCAGTATATATTTTATACTAAAAGAGTTATCTCCCCTTAAATGGCTTATTTGAAAAAATTGATTTTAAAAACACAAAATTTGATATTTGTTTAAATATTTTGTATAGTACAATAAATCACCTAGTTTTCTTTATATTAATAAACAGTGTAACAAATAAATTGCAAATCTGTCTCCAAATTTGCAGAATTGAGCAAATAACTAGACCAATTTTGTACTGCGATTGTACAATCCAAGATGGCGGTATACCATGAAACAACCTTAAGCGTTCAACAATCCATCAATAAATCAGTTATCAGCCTATCATTACATACTTTTACATTCCCAATCGCGAATTAAAAATTTCAAGAGTTTATAAATGTTCATTTTATAGTAATGTGAATTATTTGCTGAATAAAAGAAACCATGGTTGTGGAGAGTCTTTCTATGGATTGTATGGCTCCTTGAGTGAAGATGAAGATTTACCAGAATCATCAGAAACAGCTAGCTATTTCTTTCCTTGCTCATGTAGGTTATTTGTTAATTCAGTGACATAGTCACAGTATATATTTTTAAAGAATTTTATCTTGAGACCCACATCCTATTACCAGCTATCGGTACTGCAATAGGCAACACAGATAAAAATATGATGTATACGATTGCATAATCCATTGTATAACAATGACAATTGGGGACTACTGCCAAAAATCTGCCATTCACGATAGCATAATCCATTGTATTACAATGACAATTGGAGACTACAGCCACAAATCTGCCGTACACGATAGCATAATCCATTGTATTACAATGACAATTGGAGACTACAGCCACAAATCTGCGATACACGATAGCACAATCCATTGTATTACAATGACAATTGGAAACCTCAGCCAAAAATCTGCCGTACACGATAGCATAACAACTGTTTTGATTGGAAATCGAGAGACAATAAGAGGTATACGAGTATATGCATGCACGGGTTTTTGATAGTGTAAAATGGTCGAAAATTTGTTTTTTATTCTATGATGAAAAAAAAGTCCAAAAAGTCAATTAAAATAAACACACAATTCTTCATATAATAATTTAATGAAGATGATGGATGGCTGTTTAACGTCCAGCGGCAAATTAATATGCATATTCAGGACGGGAACATTTTAATGTAATATGAATATTAACCACAGACACCGGATTTTTTACGTGCTAGTTCACAAGGTAACAAACAGTTCGCAGGATAACATGTCACCTTACCCGGACACATTCCGACTTCGAGCCGACCAATCTTTGCTCTTACTCTTTAATGCCGCGTGCTTAGCGGTGAAATAGCAAATACCAATTTTAAAGTCTTTGGATTGACTCGGGCGGGGTTCCAATCCACAACCTCCCGCACTCGAGGTTCTGTTCAAATATGAATAAAGATAAAGATAGACTCATATTGATATGAAAATATAAATAGTTATACATTACTTGTAAAAAGATATTTCATCTATAACTAACATTAAACTGCATGACTGATGTCACTTTTGCTGAAGCTCTGTGTCATTACACATACTCCATTTCTTATTACTTCATTTGGTTACAGCAAAAATGTGTGCCTCCTGCTCCACAAGAAGAACTCCATTATGGCGAGATGCTGAAGATGGGACCCCATTGTGTAATGCATGTGGTATAAGGTATATATAATTCTGTTTTCTTACACTATTTTTTTGGACCATGTATACAGTTATACCTGGGAACAGTATATGTTCCTGGTTATACATAACGATTTTTTTCATAAAAAGATGTTTACATTATACAAAATAATTAATTTTACACTATGAAATATACCATAGGCCTGCACTTAACATAATCTGTGTTTTCTTTTGTTGTCACAAAGTTGAAACTTTCCAACCCTGTGAAAATTGGTTAGTATCTTAAAGCACTTGCAACCATTGATGCTTATCAATAAAAATTTAATCAAAACTGTTGACTTCATCATAATCGTTTTACTTAGATATCATTACTGCATATCCATTTTAAATAATTGAAGTCGAATTATGGATTTTAAAGGACAAGACAGCAAGTGATGTAACACATATTTAACAAGTAGAGCATCTAAAATGTGCATTCTTTTACTGAGATATAAAGATTTGTTCATCCTCGAAAAGTCATATAATTCTCTGCCCATGACTCGGGAAATATGAATTTTCTTAGGTGAACAATTTTCCAATCTCCCAAGGCAAGGGGAATAAATCAAAAATACGACCTCTTAGCGGTGTTTTGAATAAAGTATTGGATACAATGGGTAACATATATAAGCTCACCATTAACATACTTGAGACCCAAAAGAAAAAGGTAATGATGTATAAAAAATTTGTATGCACGTCCTTCATTTTAAATATAGATGACGCATTGGAAATCGGCTGGTAAGTGAGTAGTAGTATCAGATCATTTATATTCCCCAAAAACCCGTGGCGTTGTGGCTGAACCATTTTTGGGCAGACCCCGCCCCCTCTACCCTTTTGGGTATTTTCCCTCCCCCATCCCGATAAGGTTAAAACCGGAAATGACGTCACCGGGATCAGTTTGAGGCTACGCTAGGTGTTAGGCGTTCACAAATATGGCCTGGATCCCATATATGGTCATGCCCCCTCCCTCCCCCACCAGGAGTCGATACATGGATTCTCGTTTTATTCATTCCGGAAGTAGACTATATATTTCGTTGTATATACCGCACCTCAAAATGAGTCACTACAAGACCTTATTTGGTCGTGCAATGTCTACCTTACGTCAGATGATTCACGCCACCCCTTTCATCAGAAGAGTCACCAGGACTTCCCAAAAACAGGATAGAATAGTGTGGACCCCTAAAGTGGCGTCATTTTCTAAAGTAGCAATACACAGCGGTTAGGAAAAAAACTTAAAATTGACACTCATAATTTCTAACCGGCACCTTTTTTCCCTTCCTTTTTAACAAATAAAACTTTATATTTGTATTATGCATGTGTATATTTATGGAAAGAGCATCTTCAATAGATTTTATTTCAAATAGTTATAATGGTGAAATATAATCTCTTTTTGGTGTAACCATGGCAACAATCTGCATTTATTTGATACAAAATATTGCAAAAAGGGGGGTGAAAATGCCACAAAAGTCTCAAAAATTTGGTCCAAAGGAGAATTTCAATCCATTAGAGTGATACCTTTCCTGAAACCATATACATTTATCTATCAAAAGGTCCCAAAAAAAATCATATGCATTTCTGCTCGTTTTTCCATAAAATTGAATTGAAAAGATCGAGGGTCAAATCTTTGTTGAAAAACATTACCCTTATTTCTGGACCTATGGACAGTTCGGATGTGAAAATACGGACTGTCAAACAGACAAATGGCCTATAAAACATGCTAAAAATAATCTAAATGTTCATATAAACCCACTTGGAAGGCTATATTATTCTTCTACTATCTAAAAATCAATTTTATTGTACAAAAACTTTCATATTTAAAAAAATCACCATGGCCAAAATGCGAAACTAAACTTCTAACTGTGTATTGCTACCTACGTAACACATGACTCTCATAGTCGGCATTGTAAGTACGTTTCATTATACAACAGCATGTCTCCCTATTTGGAAAATTAAAATTTAATAAAATTTTAAAATTTAAAATTCACAAAATACGAAAAATATAAATATTCAAGTTTTTTGGAAAATTAAAAATTTATAAATTTTTAAAATTCACACAATTCACAAAATAAAAAAATTAAAAAAAAATTCAAAAAATGTTAAGAATTTTTAAAAATTCAAAAAATCAAATTCAAAATTTAAAAAATTGAAAAAAAAAATTGGTAAATTGGTCAAATAAACTCATCATATATACCAGGATTGAAATTATGTATTTGCGCCAGACACGCGTTTAAAAACCCCTGCCGATTGAATTATCTGCAGAGACATTTCCCGCGCGTACGTTTCGATCACAAAGTCCGAGCAAAAGAAGACCCGTCTCGTTGGTATTGGAAATTTCGGGACGAACGATAACTCTAGCAGTGCACATTCCCATTCTCCGTCCAAAGTGTAGCTTTTGTGAAGCTGAATCCTAAATGCGCCACCGTTGTTATTTTCAAAAAGCGAAAGAGAATCCTCGCTCGATACGTAAAGGTAAAATTAGTTTAGTTACAAGTTTAGCTTCAGGCACTCATATAGACGTTTGATAGGTTGATCAATTTTATGCAGTGATTTTTTTCGATTTTTTTTTTTTTTATTTTTTTTTTTTTTTAACTTTTTTGATTTAATTATTTTTATTATTTTTTTTCTATTTTTTCAATTTTGAATTTGATTTTTTGAATTTTTAAAACTTTGAAAAACTTAAGTATTTTTTTGAATTTTTGAATTTTTAAATTTTTAAATTTTGTGAATTTTGTGAATTTCAAATTTTTATTTGAGGGATATGATTAAATTTTAGTTTTCCAAATAAGGAGAACTTATGCTGTTGTATAATGAACGTACGAACAATGCCGACTATGAGAGTCATGTGTTACTTAGAAAATGACGTCACTTTAGGGGTCGACACTATTCCATCCTGTTTTTGGGAAGTCCGGGTGACTCTTCTGATGGAAGGGGTGGGGGAATGGGATAAGATCAGGACCCTCTGTCATTCATCTGAAGAAATATTACACTGCATGAATATATGGGGACGGAACACGTCCTGGAGTGAATCATCTGACGTAAGGTAGACAGTACACGACCAAATAAGATCTTGTAGTGACTCATTTTGAGGTGCGGTATATACGACAAAATATAGAGTCTACTTCCGGAATGAATCATACGAGGATCCATGTATCGACTTCCGGTGAAGGGTGAAGGGGAGGGGGCATGACCATCATATGGGATCTAGGCCATATTTGTGAACGCCTAACGCCTAGCCGTAGCGGAGCCTCAAACTGATCCCGGTGACGTCATTTACGGTTATAACCTTGTCGGGATGGGGGACGGGGAAATACCCAAAAGGGAAGAGGGGGGGGTGTGTGTGCCCATAAATGGTTCAGCCACAACGCCACGGGTTTTTGGGGGGACTATAAATGATCAGATACTACTACTTATGCGGATTGGATTATTGTGCCTATTTTGTTTCACTTTACAGGGTGAAAATCTGAAGGCTTCTGAAACGTATAAATTCTGGCCGCTCTACGCTCCAGACAACCTAATTGTATAACCTACCGATTGCATTAATTGTTCATTTGTTCTCATCCAGAATACCAGTATGAATGACATATTTGCCACTGAACTCTTACCAAACAATCAATCAATCAATCACTCATCAGATGCATGTAGTCGTGCAGCAATATTGATCGAAACAGTTTGCAAAACGTTTTGCAAGAAAAGTTTTGTTTTAATTGTGAATAGAAAATTGCATCTTTTCGAGAATGGTCACGTGGTTCCCTTTCTACTTTACTGATATATATTTTGTTAATTAATATATTAGATTATATCAACTATTTTAGACTCAATGTGTTATAGATTTTCCCTTGGGTAACTTCTGCCTCTTTAAAAAAAAAATGACATGGAAAAGATATTTATATGGTGTAGATAAGTTACGGTCTTTACAAAAAAATTACAAAATGGTAACAAAAGTAGGGTGAAAAATTGTGCATATAGGGACAAAAAAAAGCCTAAATGGAAAACGAATGCTATAAAGCTATAAATATGAACTGAATGAGAAAATGTACGTCGACTAGGTCAACGCAAACTATGAATGTCCATATAACATGAAACCCATATCCATCATAAGCTATGAATGTCCATATATATAACATGAAACCCATATCCGTCTTTTTATTAGTTTTTGTTGCATCTACTAGAGGTGGCGTGTTGTCATCACCAGAATTGACGTTCTTTTCCATATTAGTAAACCACTCATGATTTTGTGATTAGCTTTATTATTTGAGCCTGTCATTCAGATCGGACTACGATTTTAGAGTTTATATCTTCGATAACATATGTTTTATCATTTTTCCCTGTATTTCTGTAGGTTTAAGAAGTATCGTATGAGATGTGGCCATTGTTGGCACATCCCCAAGAAGGATGTCAAGACTTATCCAAACTGTCCTGTCTGTGGATCAGTCCTACGAATTACCGTTGGTCGTCGGTCACCATGGTGAAAATACAGTTTTATAGCATGAGAGAATATTTGCAAGATCGAGAGTGTAATACTAGTGTGACGTTTTTTAAAGCCAGTATCAGCAAAATTATAACAAACAGTCTTAAAATAGGATAAGTTTTATATTGTGATGTAAAAAAACATTTTGACTTTAGCTGTTTATAAATTTTTTTACATTATGATCATCTTAAGTGTTCAAGATATTTTAGTATTGTTTTATTGACAAATAACATGTGATTGTACAAATTATTGTAAATACATATTAGTCATTTTTTCTCCATTCACGTCACTGATGATGTGCAAACATTTATACACGACAAGCGCAAGCTAATGTTTCTTATTTTATGGTGTTAAATACCGTCCTGCTATTCATGATCAGACGTATTAGTAGTTTTGCTACAACTAATAGTTTGTGTTCCACTAGCATTATCACATTCAACAAAAATACTTAGAAATAAGATTAAAATCTCCCTCGTTGTAATATTCTCTCATGTGTACATTTAAAAGAGGAGGTATGATACGAACCATTTTCTGGACCCCTGAAACTACAATTTGATATTAAACAGTGATATTCTTATGATGATGTAACCTGTACATGGTCGTTTTTACACATACTGTTTGGGTGAGTATGAGCTACAGCCTTACCTGTAAAGATAATTATGATACTCACATTGGCATCTATGTATACGATACCATGAAGCAAAGGCTGGGGCTAATTTTCAAAATATAATAACGGTTCGAAGTGAATATAGTTTGACCTTTTTTGCTGTTTTGCATTAAATGCAAGGTTTGAATTCCTTGAGCAAATATGTAAAACAAAATTCAAAAATATAAATACTGGCATCAGACAACATGTCTTTCTTGTGAACATTTGACGGATTTTATTAGATTGCTTTTTTACTTTGATTATCAAAGTCAAGGGGACAGAACCAGTGGCCTTAACATATTTTCTCTTTTGGGGATATGATTAAATAAGTCTTCAAAACTTTAGTTTGTTTCTACATAATTTTTAGTTTTTCTCATTTGTGAATTCTGTTATTTTTTGTTTTCTTGAAACACAGATAGTGTTTTCAGATTATTATTTTGTTGAACCATTCATGTGATTTCCAAAATACTTATTAATATATTTAGTTCGAATAATTTGTTTGTTCTTACAGATATTATCCGCCGGTGGGTTTGATAATTATCGCATGTATGGACATTTATGATATTTGTTTTGTTCTTATTTAAACACAGGTAGTGTTTTTGGTGTTATGAGGACTTTAGGAATACTCTCTGGATCCACATGTTTATGGGAGTCTGCATATGACTTCCATTTATTCCTTGACTTAAGTTTAACATTTGAAGTGATTGCTTAGATAACAAGTTACATGATGATGAGCGGCACTGTATAAGAGATTTGTTAACAATATCATACCTATTATTAAGCCCTCCTCTTCAATGGAACAGTTCAACTTATAAACATTTAAATGGCCAGGTAAACACCAACTGATTCTGGGGAAAGGTTTTATTTCCTTTGCAATAAGTGTAAACTGATTTTTGGCATTATAATAGTGCAATTCCATGACTGCATGTGATCTACATAAGTGATATCTAAAATAATGAATTTAATATTTCAGAGAATTTACGAAAAATATATTTATTGTTATTTTTGTAAGATTTATGTATAGAGAGTTATTTTTGATAATAAATTTATTTGTTACAAAATTTTGTTATTTTATCATTTTGAACTAAAAAATCTGCTTGTTTAGTGTCTTTCATCGTAGCCGAGATGAAATCATGCATTGAGAACTTGGTAAGATCATCCAAAAATCAATATAATCCTTCTGAAGGCATGGGAAGGACATAGAGCAAATAATTCGAACACACCGTAGGAAAAGACAGGAGTATTCAATTTTATAAGTAATCCGTTGAATACTAAACTAAACCAAAATCTCTTGCTTCTGTTGTATGTGTAGAATTTGGATTGTAAAATATGGATTTTAATGAGAAAATTTACATCCTTTTCATAGTACTTGAAACAAAAATCAGGTCTCTGTACCATCACTACCCAAACTTAAACTAGACCTTTCTCAACCCATTAGGAGACATTTCAGGATTTTCCTTCGGAAGGATGCACGAGAGGCAATTTTTATTCTATCTTTTTATTGTTCCTGATATTTAAATAAACAATTTCATGACGGAAAATTTATTTTGTACACGTCTTTTTAATTGCAAAGAGTGAATATAAAAACAATCGCGCAATTGGGGCTGTTGGTGGGATTAAAATAAGAAATTATGAATGATTTATATATTATTTGTTTTTATCTTAAACACGTGACTTGAACCTGAAGCCAGTATGTACAATCATACTAAAACGGTCTGCAATAAGGAGATATGGTATGATTGCCAATGGGTCTTGAGCCTTATACAAGGAATACCTGCACACTGCCGATAAATTTTATTTCCGAAACGTGCATATAGATGTTGTCAAGGAGAAAATGTACAGCTTAAACATCTCGTCACAATTCCGGCATATATATCTAGCATACTTTCCTTTTTTCATTACAGAAGGTTTTATACGAGTTGCCGCAAATAAATCTGCAACCAGATTTTTCAAATGACCATTTAATTAAATGAGAGAACCTCTGCTTCATCAGATTGTGTGGCAGTGTATTGGAAAGAGGTGAAAAATCATAGGCTAGCTGTCAACCGAATTGAACAGACCATCAAAAGCACGTTATTTATTCAAAACATCCAGAGTTTTTGATACTCCAAACTAGTTAATTCCATTATTTTCATACGCTGTATTGCAAACATTAATAACGAATTCTTAGATAGAAGTAAAGAAGAAGTTAACAGCATAGAAAGATTAGTAGTGGAACACTTAAAGCCGAGATGAAACGAAATTTAAACGGGAATTTTGTAGTTTAGGAAGCCAACACATAGTAGATCATAATAGGGACTTTATAATTTTCAGAAGATGCCTCAAGCTGTGGTAGGGACATGATAATTTACAATTTGACTCTCTTTGGAACGCACGTTCTTTATTATATAATTCCATCTTCAGAACTTCCGTGTAGTACCTACGTCATACCACTACAACATTGTTGGCTGCTTTGTCGGCCGGTACGAACACAAAACGCTTTGCAAGTATTTGAATTTCAATTTAAACCTAGAAATGGGCGTATCATTACTTTCTAAATTATTTTTGAAAATGTGACATGCAAATATCCACAATATTTTAAAAGACATTTATCAAAATAGCATGAGGTGACTTTTTTCCCTGTTTACACCAATTTTTCATAATAGGATGAAAGAGCATCTTTAATGATCTGACGACACTCTTTCAAATTTATTTCGACGATAGACGATAATTTTGTTCTTTTTTTCAAAATTTTATAACCTATCGGTCTTGAACGACGTTGGGGTCCCCTGTAATTACATTGCCATATCTAAACTTCGATGTTTAACAATCTCATGTTGAGGTGGCATTGTTTTCTCTCCTGACCTGTTACCTGTTATCTGTCTGGTAGGTTCACCCTTTCTAAGGGTCACCCCCAGTGGGATTTATTTAGGTTAGTATTAAATATGTACATTATTTACTGTTGTACATTTAAACTTTTTAAAATATCAATACCTGAACAGTAATACCATAAACCAAGAAACTCCTACTTTCACTTGATAGATATAAGAAGATGTGGTATGAGTGCCAATGAGACAACTCTCCATCCAAGTCAAAATTTATAAAAGTAAACCATTATTAGATAGACTGATATAGTTCATATAGATAAATTTAGCTCTTGTTCAGTAGGGTTGTCCGTTTTGTATGTAGACCATAGCATAATGTTCTTGTGATATTCTGAATGTCTCTGATATTTTGATGTTTGATGTTAACTATTTGCTTGATCTTTTCAGATGATGAGTCCATAATAAACTGCACCATGAGTCCTTTATCCACAATTTTATCAAATATCTCGTTGCCTATGTTGTTGATCACTTATGATTTTAGTGTTGTTAAATGTTTATCTCTTTCGGTTTTCAGTGCATTGCATTCTAGCATAAAGTGTTCTGTATCTTCCGTAGCTGAATTGCACAATAGGCACATATCCTGCTCCACATTTCTGCTAAACTTGGCACGGTCTATTTGCAGTGTATAAGTCCTATAGTTATGAGCTTTGCTTTTATTTCTGCTTTTTTTACTTCTAAAGTATTATTTGAGGTGAATTTCCATATTTGATGAGCTTTCCAATTGGCCTTGTTTTAATATTCATATATTTCATTGTAGATTTTTCAGATTTTTTTATCTCCCATTTCTCTGCCCAATATTGCTGAATGGCACACTTGACAGTTGTTTTCCATTTTTCCCTAGTTGGTTTGACTAATAACAGTTCCTGAGCTTTTGGTAGTTTGAAGTCTGATGTAACTGACGTATAATTAGAAATTAAACTTCTGCATACCTATTGGGTTTATTCTTAAATTGTTCTCGTCCTGAATATGCATGAAATATTTGTCAATATAAATTAAGAGAGCAACAGTAACAAGTCGAGCTTTAATGTTAATAGAAATAAGAAGATGTGGTATAAGTGCCAATGAGACAACTCTCCATCCAAATCACAATGTGTAAAAAGTAAACAATTATAGGTCAAAGTACGGCCTTCAACACGAAGCCTTGGCTCACACCGAACAGCCAGCTATAAAGGGCCCCAAAATGACTAGTGTAAAACAATTCAAACAGGAAAACCAATGGTCTAATCTATATAAAAAAACGAGAAACGAGAAACACTTATGCACCACATCAACAAACGACAACCACTGAACAACAGGCTCCTGACTTAGGACAGGTGCATACAAATGCAGCGGGTTTAAACGTTTTAACAGGCGCCAACCTTCACCCTAAACTGAAACAGTAGTGTAACATTACAACATAAAAAGACACACTATAAAATATCAATTGAAATGGCTTAACTCGATCAAAGACATATAAACAAAAGTAAACATACACTTAACGAATAAATTTGATCTATGACACAATATAAATACAATATTAATAAATAAATGGGGAATGTGTCTATGGGATACAGATGATGCCCCCGCTTGCATACAACGTTATAAAGGAACATAACTCAAGAAAGGTAAAAGTGACGCTATCCAAATTCGTACTTGATCTGAGTTTTTGTGGTAATAAGCATTGTGTATAAGTTTCATAACATTTGGTTGATGCAAACTTAAGTTAGAAAACGGAAACGAAAAATTCAGCAATTTTTCCATTTGTAAAGGGACATAACTCTAGCACGGTAAAAGTGGCGCCACCAAAATTCAAACTTGATCTGTCACTGTGTATTGTGGTAATAAGCATTATGTATAAGATTCATAACGTTTAGTTGAGGCAAACTAAAGTTAGAGAACAGAAACGAAAAATTCAGCAATTTTTCCATTTGTAAAGCGGCATAACTCTAGAATGGTAAAAGTGATGCCACCCAAATTCAAACTTGATCTGTGTTTTGTGGTAATAAGCATTGTGTATAAGTTTCATAACATTATAGCATTTGGTTGAGACAAACTTAAATAGAGAACCGAAACGTAAAATGCAGCAATTTTTTCATTTGTAAAGTGGGGCAAAATTCTAAAACAGTATAAGTGATGCCACCTAAATTCATACTTAATCTGTGTTTTGTGGTAATAAGCATTGTGTATAAGTTTCATAACATTTGGTTGAGGCAAACTAAAGTTAGAGAACGAAAACCGGACGTACGGACGGACAGACGGACAAGGGTCATAACATTTGGTTGAGGCAAACTTAAGTTTGAGAACGGAAACGAAAAATTCAACATTTTTTCCATAAATGGGCATAACTCTAGAATGGTAAAAGTTGTGTCACCAAAATCCAAACTTGATCTGTGTTGTGTGGTAATAAGCATTGTGTAAAAGTTTCATAACATTTGGTTGAGGCAAACTGAAGTTAGAGAACGGAAACGTAAAATTCAGCAATTTTTCCATTTGTAAAGGGGCATAACTCTTAAACAGTATAAGTGACGCCACAAAAATTCAAACTTGATCTGTTTTTTTGTGGTAATAAGCATTGTGTATAAGTTTCATAACATTTGGTTGAGGCAAACTTAAGTTAGAGAACGAAAATCGGACGTACGGACGGACAGACGGACAAGGGTAAAACTTAATGCCCCCTCCGCTACGGCGGGGGCATAAACAGATGTAAGTCCAAAAAGACCAGCAAATGCCACAAGTGCATGGCCTCAAGTCGCACAAATGTTGTTTCACTAAATCTTCAGTGTTCTTTTCTGACTTTTTAGGTGACTGTTAATCCCTCGATTTCATTTTCGTTTTGTTTTGATCGTCCCCAATGAAGGCGAATCCAGACAAGCACTTCGGCCGGACCAAATTTGTAAAGTAATTTTGATTTTTTAACCCTAAAGGTGTCCATAGTTTTAATGTTTCTTTTGTATTTCTAAATGTTTCCACGTCTATTGTAACATTCAGATCTTAGGATAATCCGGTAATGCGACCCTATAATTTTGGTAAATGAAAATGCCCTTAATCATTGACAGAAAGAAATATATTTTCTTTTTTGCTTGTTTGCTTAACATTTTTATTAGGAAACATCCACTTGGTTGTCTTAAGATTTCCAATGAACACACAGAAGGCTTTTTTCAAACTATTAATTTGATAATTTAAAAACCGATTCGTCTACAACACAAAAGTTTTGCACTGTAATTGTAGAAGGCTGTATGTTTATTTGCATTGTATTTAGTAGGTTGCCTGTTCACTTTGTCCTCATTTGAGTATGTGATCTCGAGCTCATTATAACAAAACCTGCACGTACACTTTGGACATACTGTAAAAAAAGAAAGAAGATACCAATTTGGCAATAAAAATCAAGTTGAAGAACAGCGTCATAAATATGTATGAATATTTGACACTGGACGTAAGGCAAACAACCAACAGAAGAAGGAGACAATACGACGTCCAAATTTCACGGTGAAAGTCTCCAAAATGAAACCGTAGACTCGCCGACAATGATATACAATTTATGCCTTTAAGGCTTGTATTTTTAGACTTAAAAGAAAGTAAACCAGAATCGGGAATTTAAATAGGGAGCCATATATAGTATTTATTTTATTATAATGATAAGATGAATCGTAATAAATGTAAATATATACTCCCTTCTAAAATGTTGGTACACATATTTTATTAAGTGCACCTTTTGAAAATTTCATTTTCAATCTATCTTCAATGAGATTAGAAATGCTGCTGTGACCAAGTGTTCATCACAATACCAAAAGTGAACGAGCAACATTTAAATGCAAAAGGGGTATTCTAGATATTGACTACCCATGACGATCTCACAAAGAACATAGCTACTACAGGGGTGTTCAAGATATTGACTACCATGACGATCTCACACTTACCATAAATACTACCAGGTGTTCAAAATATTGACTACCCATGGTGATCTCACACAGAACATATCTACTATAGGGGTGTTCAACATATTGACTACCCATGACGATCTCACAAAGAACATAACTACTACAGGGGTGTTCAACATATTGATTACCCATGACGATCTCACACAGAACATATCTGCTACAGGGGTGTTCAACATATTGATTACCCATGATGATCTCACAAAGAACAAAACTAGAATAGGGGTGTTCAACATATTGATTACCCATGATGATCTCACAAAGAACATAACTACTACAGGGGTGTTCAAGATATTGACTACCATGACGATCTCACACTAACCATAAATACTACCAGGTGTTCAAAATATTGACTACCCATGGTGATCTCACACAGAACATATCTACTATAGGGATGTTCAACATATTGATTACCCATGATGATCTCACAAAGAACATAACTAATGCAGGGGTGTTCAAGATATTGACTACCCATGGCGATCTCACACAGAACATAACTACTACAGGAGTGTTCAAGATATTTACTACCATGACGATCTCACACAGAACATATCTACTATAGGGGTGTTCAAGATATTGACTACCACGACGATCTCACACTAACCATAAATACTACCAGGTGTTTAAGATATTGACTACCCATGGCGATCTCACACAGAACATATCTACTATAGGGGTGTTCAAGATATTGACTACCATGACGATCTTACACTAACCATAAATACTGCCAGGTGTTCAAAATATTAATTACCCATGACGAACTCAAACAGAACATAACTTTTGTAGGGGTGTTCAATATAATGACTACCCATGACGATCTCACACAGAATATAACTACTACAGGGGTGTTCAACATATTGACTACCCATGACAATCTCACACAGAACAGCGTGTTCAAGATATTGACTACCCATTACGATCTCACACAGAATTTATCTATACCATATGGCTTAACAACATACAGGAGTATTCAAGATATATTGACTATCCATGACGATCTAACACAGAACATTACTACTACTTGGTGTACACGATATTGACCACCCATGACGATCTCACAAAGAAAATAACTTCTACAGGGGTGTTCTAGATATTGACTACCTATGACGATCTCGCACATAACATGGTGTTCAAGATATTGACTATCCATGATGATCTCACACAGAATTTATCTATACCTTATGACTTAACTCATTCGACCCCAAGAGATTTCTGGAAAATCAGGCATTTTCGAAAATTTGCAAACTTAAACAAATTATATGCAAATTAGTAGACTCTTGATGCTGTAACTGATGCTGATCTATTAAACTCTGTATTTAGAATTGGGATGGATTGCATGGGTGGGGTGGGGTGTATTTTCTGGTGGGTTAGAACCCACCCCTAGTGAAAAATGGTGATTTTCAGTCTATTTTACGATTTTAATACGACTTTGAGAGGTGAACATTTACCAAATTGTGTTTCTTTGTCATTTATGTATTACTTTATAGTTACAGCAGTCCATCCATACTGACTGGAAGTGAATGTGACTTTAGTGTGTTGCTGGGGAATTATTATTGTCAAGCCAGGTTTGCCTAAATGCTCGTTTTAACGGATTTCTGACGAAACGGTTACCTAGATTTTACAGACCAGATTTCTATTGGCCATATTAAACCTCCTTGTGTTCCTGTACCACCTATGCATGTATTTGTGACAATAGTTTATACCTACAGCCCATACTAGTAACGTTGTGCCCATCAAAAGACGCCCACCCCACCCGATTTTGGCTACAATTCACGTTTTTCCGATTTTGATAAAAACACATCTGAGAAGAGCTTATGGACAATGAATTGCATGGTTGAAGTCCCTGCTGTCAAGGCAGTTCAGCTGGGGCAGTTCTAAAAAAAGTATGAAGGGTCATACAGGCGGGATTGGGGGCGAAGGGGTTAAGGGTTGGGGACATTAAAAAACACAGTGTGATGTTTTATGAAATTTATTTTTGTGACAACAAAGGCCACAGCTTACAAGACATGAACAGTGCATACAATATAGAACCTACACTAAAGTCCTGTAAGCCTTAGGATTACAATGAAGCAAAACTATAAACCTCAAATCAGAGGCACTGTATTTGTACATCAACTTCTTAACAAACTTGTATAATAAAATTCAAAATTAGTTGGCCTCTTAATTAGTACTGTTAAACCATTTAACCAACTTTAAACTTTGTTTAGACAGTATGTTAACATGTAAATCTCAACGACATATATCTTATGGATAATGTAAATCTTAATTAAAAAATCATTTTAAGAAATCTGATTTACCATCTTTTACAGATGAAAAAGAAGTCTGTCTGAATTCAGTAACGACTTATTGAAAAAGACATGGCAGGTTAAGACAAAAATCACCAAATGCTGATTTGATTACAGATTATCTCAATTCTTCATGGTTTTGCAAAGTTTTTCTAAAATTTATGATAATGTACCAGTTATAGATAATAGTTGATGATTTTCAACTTTATTAACTTTTATAATAAACTGGTTTTAGAACAAAAAAGAATTCAATTTACACCAAGATTCATGTTATCTCTCCGAAACCTTTTTGTAAAAAGTATGTGTGCTATGAAATTCTACAGCAGTATCTATTTATCAGATACAGTTACTGTGAATGAATTTCTAATATTCTATACACAATTAATCATGTAAGGATGATCTGTATCTTTAAGTGAGAAAGGTAGATAACTCATAACATAAACCATGTAAAACTGTAACATATCTGTAACTATCAATGTATAAGGCAAAATCTTCACAACCAATTTATACAACAATATTTTTGGGGATATGTTAACATATCCTCACTATTATATAGTAAACTACTCCATCCTTAATAATCTCATGGTATAATTTATAATCAGGTTTCTTTCACTGTAATACTTGTATTTGGGAAAAAAGACATATAAACAGAAGCCTAAAAATTGATTTTAAATATGAGGCCATATCAATATCCTAAGGGCCATCTCTGTATTATTTTCTTCCAACATTTCCACATACAATGTCATTTTCTTATCTCCAACTATTTTGGATAAAAACAATAATAAGAAATTTGCCAAATATGCTTTATATATAAAGAAGTACAATTTGATGGTCAATTCATTTTTGGTTTTACATTTATTAGAAAAAGCTATTTTTTGCAAAAAAATTCATTTCAATTTTTTCCAGTGGTATTTTTGTACTTATAACGGATTATCAATTACATTTTTGTAATTAGTTTTATGTTTTATGTTTTTGGTAGGGTTTTATATAACATGCATCACATGTCTAACATGTGACCTATAAAAATATATATCAATTATCTAAAACTTTCCATGCTGTATGTGTGAAAGAGAAATCAAATGAACTGGTCTATTTTAAATTGTCAATTAACTTGACTTAAACAAAAGTAATATATATATACATACACAGAATATCACTCAAATCTTAGGATTTCATCATAAATAAATGGTGACTAGATCAGGTTACTTTGGTATTTGATTTTTATATAAAAATATACAGAAAACTAAGAAAATATGGCTGTGAATTATTTACAAAAATGTCATGACAATAATATTCTGAGTAGACACAGCATTGAAATAAAAATCATAATGTGTTTAATGTTCTCTCTGCTGACTGCCATTTAGATTTATTTTGATTAACCTCATAAAAAAAGAAGAAAAATGGGATAACTCAATAAAATAATCAAGAATACTGTAAGGCAATGTGTCAAAATATGGTGAACTGATATATACTCTTGTATGAGGATAGCCAGGGTTTTTAGTTACGCCAATAAATCTAAGACTCATAATCAACATGTTGCATCTAATCAAACTGAACTTGAAATTTACTCATGAAAAAAAAAAATGATGATATATTTATTAATAATTGTAAAAATGAGTTGATAACATACTTAGTAGAAAAAATGTACTGTAAATTGGTTTATTCTCGTGGAATTAAAATTTCAGGGCAACACCTGTTCGTGAGGCTTTATTTTTGCATGATTCTCATCTTCCTAAAGGATAAATTTGTTTAGTGTGCATATTTTAACCTCAATGGTGATTTCAGCGAAAAAATAAACTCACGAAAAATCTCCCATTTTACAGTTAACGATGCTAAAATGCTGTATCTACTGTAAATTACACTGATATATTATGCAATGCAAAACAATACTGTCATCTATTTATATATATATAATATTTAAAAAAAACATCAACAATGGAATTATGATGTAATATATTGCAAAAAAAAAATGAATATATCCCATCTTTAAGATGGTATAGCACCTTCAAATCTAACTGAATTTTTAAATTAAAAACATTTTTTCTTTTAAACTATGTATTCTTTTTTTCAACTATTTTTCCTGCCAGAAATACCAAAAAAGGGGAATTTAAATTATTGTAAAATTTAAATACCTTTAGTTGATAACATTTTTATACAGTAATGAAAAAATAAAAAAATTCAAAACAAAGCCAAAAAAAATAACGGTAGTGATTTTGTAAAATTAAAACAAAGGAATATAACAATCAACACAAATAAGCACTTTAATGTGACAATTTAGAGGCTGCCAAGCACAGACAAACAAATAACATCTCAATCAACAGTTACTTCCCCTTATGCCAAATTTTCAATCCACCACAGTCTTTAACTTTTCTCCTACAATTCAAAGTTTCTTACAAACTTGACATCACAATATTCCCTCATGAATTAATAAACTTTGTTTTATGTCATGTGACAAATGAAGTAAGAGATGAGAAGTTGGTTCCTACAGGTACATGCAAAGCACATCTGAGACCTGGTTGGTTAATGAGCTCTAATACACCGGTCTGTAATAGTTAACATTTTTTTGATTGGCAAGGAGATAACTATTTACTAACACTCATTATAATCTACTGTCCTTTGTTCTGGAATGTAACTATTCTGTGACATTAAATTTGAAAACTTTTGACACTCAGACACGTCTATTGTAGCTGGTCCAGTTAAAGTATTACAGTTTGAGACATTAGGTTTATAATTTGATGAAGCACCACTACTAGATGATTGTTTACTACTAGCTATTGAGCCAGCTGGCGATAATTTTGAAGGTCCATTATGGTTCGGCATCTGATTGGGTGGAGGTCCTCGTTGCATTAATATAGGACCTTGACCAGGGTACTGTTGCATTTGTTGCGGACCTAAGTTAGGATAATAATGAACACGTGTTGAATCCTGGTAATTTGGAGGGGGTTGGCCCATTCCTGGATGGACCATTCCTGGATGGCCCACCATTCCCGGATGGGACATTGTTGATGATGGGTCTGATCCACCACTACTTCCTGTCAGGCCAGTCATTGCTGTTGTATTACTTGGACCAGTGCTACTATGATGACTTGGTCCACTTTGAGAACTCTGATGTGTACTGCCTGAATGTGCTGAATGACTCTGGCTTAAGCTCCAGTGTGGATTTAACATTAATACTTCAGTCTTCCATGCTCGAAGACGTGCATGTATTTCTCTGAAAGTTGGTCTCCTGTTTGGAACCTCATGCCAACATTCAACCATAAGACCATATACTCTTGTTGGACACTCCTCTGGTGAAGGCAAGATTTGCCGAGCTCTTACAACTTCAATAACTTCTGGATTAGAATAACCATAGTATGGTTGTAAACCAAAGCTGAATATTTCCCACATGACAACACCAAATGACCATATATCTGTTTCTGTGGTGAATTTTCCATACAAAATGGCCTCTGGTGGCATCCATCGTACAGGAAGTATGGATTTACTTTGAACTCTGTAATAGTCTTGTGAATATATATCTCTAGATAGACCAAAATCTGAGATTTTAACACACATATTGTCACCAACAAGTATATTTCTGGCAGCTAAGTCTCTGTGTACATAATGGTGGCTTGACAAGTATTCCATGCCAGCAACAATTTGTGTAGCAATGTGTAATAAGTCTCCATATTCTAACGCATGTTTTAAACCTTCTGATTCATTGGATAATCCAACATCTGAATTAGGTGAATGAGTAACAAGGTATTCATGCAAGTCACCTAGCTGCATGTATTCAAATAACATACACATAGGTTCTTGTTTCATGCAAACACCAAGTAAACACACAATGTTCCCATGTCTAAGTTCAGACATCAGGTCAACTTCACGTCGGAAATCGTTCTTAACTTTTGGTAAAGAGTTCTCTTTCAAAGTTTTAATGGCCACTTTAGAAATCATATTATCACCATAGAGTCCAAGCACTTCTCCTTTAAACACTTTTCCAAACTGTCCTTCACCTAATTCCTGAAGGAACCTGATAGAAGATATTGGAAAGTCTCTTACATTCATGGCGGATTTGAGTGGAACAGTTTCCATGTTAGTAGCCGGCTGATCAACTTTAGTTTTGACACCAGCATCTTTTTGTTTTTTATGTCTCTGACACAAACATGCAATGGCAAGTAGGATTATTAAAGCTAGTGGCACAATGATTCCTGGTACTAAATACATTAATTTGTTCACTGGTTCTGCTCCAATAGCTCCTTGACCGGGACCAGCACCAACTGAAATGGAGGGAAAAATTCTGGTTATTGGATAATATGATAATATGCTGTCAACCATCAAAAGTAAAGTTTATCGCTACTGTAAATTGAGAAATTATGTTTTTTTTAAACATACATGTAGTAGAGAATTGATAAGAAGTAGTGGATTCGTAAACGATAATCAACTTATCAATTCTCTAGCTTAACCCATTTCTAGTAAAACGACTGTCTGTTTTATGTTTTGACAATGAATCAACGGAATTTCATAAAAATAATTTCGTATTTTGTCTTTTTTATTTTATAATAGCTGGAAATGATTATATCCACACGGTTCACGTCTATATTTAAGTTAACATAAGTTTAATATAACTTAAATGGGTTGTTAGCTCCCCTTTTTATTACCAGATTTCATACTTGTATATTTATATTTCATTTAATGCTTTATCATTACAAAGTATTTAAATTATATAGATTTTGGTATTTATGATTTATGATTTATTCAAAAAGACATATATAAATATACAGAATTTATTTATCTTTTTTTGAATAGTTAAAAAATTGTAAATTCCAAAATTTAGAAACCTTTGAAATTTACATATATAGTATTTAGCAATCTGCTATTGTTGACAGCTGATTAAGGATTGTCTACAATTTAACCGTACTAAGTCAAATACATATATTTAGCGTAGTTGCCATAATACTACAATTTCATGATGCTCCAGTTAATGATGCTTTCCGAAATAAAATAATTGCTTAATGTCTTTTTTGAACAATTATACATGAATTTTGTTTAAACTGTTTCCCTTTCATTAAGTTTAGATTATTTTTAACGTTATTACATTTGGCATCCATCGTAAACCAGTCAATAAACTAGTATTATCTGTGGTACGCATTCTGAATCTCCAGCAGAATTGCTCTTGCTACAGATGTACAATGTATAATTATGTAAATTTTTTACTTTTACATTCAAGCTGTTCATAGCCGTGATCGTCTAGTCGTTGGTACCGAAAAACATAACTGTGACATTAACAGTGCCAAGTTCAAACCTTATACCCGAATTGAAATTTTTTCATTGTAATTTTTTTCTCGACAAAAATATTGTTTTAATCTTAGAGGTATTATATACTTCATTTTCATTTAAAGGCTATGATTTTGTTTCTGGTTTTACAATCAAAGAAGTAGTTTTACGGTCGTAGCTTATATATCACACTTTATTCAAATTAGAGTCCGTTCAATGTTGATGTGATGTATATTTGGACCATTTATAATAAAACAAAGAAAAAAATATTGATAGTACGATATCAATATAAGACTAAAACCATAAGTAAGTATTTTCTATGATAAAAAGGAAAAGTCCTTGTACGTTAAAAGTGACAAGTGTAATGGGCATATGAATGTTTATTTTATCAAGGAATTACACTAATATATACAATTCCTTGATTCTCTAGTGTTTAGAACTAGTGTGTAATAGCCACAATTGTATAAAGACCCATCGGTTCATTATAACAATGTTGAAAATCGACCAATGTTCAAACCTGACATCGTAAATAAACTCTGTTTTAAGATATTTCCATACTGCTATATAACTATAATCAAGAACGTTCAAATGTAGAACATAATCTTCCTTAAAAAATAACGCCCAAAATAAAACAATTTAAATAAATTTGAAAAGAACATGAACAAATCCAGACATAGTATATATATTTTATTAGATAACAAAAGCGAATTATCTCTGAGACATACAGTTTATTGACATGTATTGACAGTTGTGCGCTTTATGAGTGTTATTTAAATATTGATTTATGTCAGCACTCGTGGTATAGTGGTATCATGCATAGACTGAAGACTCTACTGATTATGAAGAAAATACGCGAGAGTTCGAACCCTTCTTATGCCACTCGTTTTTGAGAGGATAAAAAATCGTAAGTTAAAAGTTTAAAGTTATAAAATAAGTTATCTTAAGTTAACGAAGTGGTCAGTGGATTCTTGAAAAATAATCTACTGTAAGAACAATAGACTGACGTCAGAGAAATGGGTTAAGCATGCAGCATTTCCTCAAATAGCAACCATTTATCTCACATTCTTCAACAATCACAATAATATATTCACACAAACAATTTCTGAATTTACAGTATATAAATTTATATCCTCTTTTGTTTTGGCATGTGTGCTTTTTTCATAAATATGTTTGACAACAGAGGTCATATCCCACATTTTTCACATTGACATGCATTGCTATAGCCTATATGATATATAATATCTTACTTTTTTCAAGGTCAGGTGTTGTCAAATATTCTATCTGATACAGTATAACAGTATAAAAGAGGTGCTCAGAGAAGTGACAGAAGTTATACTTAACCTTTGTATAAGAAATATATATAATGCATTTGTAATTGGCGAAGTAACATTTGAGTTATTTTTTGGCTGGGACTTTCTTCTTGCTAACTGGAGATAACCCACATTATTCAACCTTTATAGGGTTTTCCAAGGGGCCTGGGACCCTCCTTTTGTGGGAAAAATTTGGTTGATTATTTAGGGAATCACTGAAGCATGACTGGAGCGGGCCCTCTCTTAGGTAGTCAGTGGGCCCCCTTATGAAAATTTCTGGATCCGCCACTGCAATACTTAAAATTAAGAATAACTTATGTACCTTATCTGGAGGCCTCTATTAAATATTGAAAAAACATTCTGTTTTATTTTTTTCTTCTTTAATGCATATATTGATGATAAAATTGTTAATAATGTTTTATTTGTAAATGAGAGTCATATAATTAAGTAGTTGTATTAAAAAGGTCTGTTTATTCTACAGGACAACACTGTAATTGTAAAAATGGAGTTTGTTTCAGTGTTAGGACATAAAATATTATTATTTCAAGTTAAAAACTATTAATACTGAGGGGAGCTAACCCTCTGATGAAATTTAATGACATCAATAAAATCTGAAAAATAATGAATATAAAATGGATGTACTTGGACAACAATCCCATGAAATACTAATATATAACAATAAATCACAGGACCAGTGTTTTTATTGCAGCTCTTCATCTAGATAGTTGCTGAAGGTCTTAAAGAATAGGCTGAAGAGATTAAACTGTACAGCATGATCAAGAGGACACCTGACATCAGCTTAACCTTAAAATTTTAATATTCAATTATAACTGTTTGATACTGTTAATTCAGAAATTAATGCGAGGTTTTTATTAATGCAAATAACGCTACTGGGTGAGTATTGCAATAATAAAAACTTGCATTCTGATATCAAATACATATATATGTATGAAGCTTTTCCTAAAATTGCAATTATTAAACTTGCATTTTTGTTTATTTTTTCAAAAATCGCAATAATAAATGAACGCAATGATTTCTGAATTTACAGTACATATTTTTTAGGATGTCTGTACATACCACATTTAGGGATATCACATAATTCTGTGTGATGATATGAAGGATCAGTATAGCACCATGGTCCTGTATATGTACCATTCGGGTTTCTACACAGGTGATGGTTTCCTAAAAAAACATTTTTTAATGATAACATTATATTATTTTAATATGAAGAACAACAAGAATATGTGTCCATAGGACACCATGCCCCACTCCCACTATCATATTTCCATGTTCAGTGCACTGTGAAATTTGTCAAAACCCTAATTTGGTCATTTCATAATGAACATGTGTAGTAAGTATCAAGTTGATGTAACCACAAACTATCTCAATCCAGAACTTAAACTAACATTAACCAAAATTTTAACCTGATACAGGACGGACAGATGCAAAGACTGGAAAACTATGGAAGATAGGGCTTAAAAAGATAATGAAATATTTAGTTTTATCCAAAAAAAGCTGAGAGTATTCATATTTTCTATTGATGGAAATACAAGAAGTTCCCAGTTTGTGAAAAAATCAGAAAAAGCATGTACATGAATCTGACCAAGAATTTTCAAATATTCTTATACATATGCTTTTGATATGAGAGCAAAATGAAGATGAAATTAGATGAGCATATCTATGTTTTCTATTGATGAAAATACAAGAAGTTCCAAGTTCTTGTAATTTGAACAAAATCATTTACATGATTCAGATCAGCTCTGAAAATATTTTAATGTCTTTAAAATATATTATGCAATCCTGTTATCAGGGCAAAGAAAACCTTTGTTTTGCTTCTCTGAATGATATATGGATCATGAATGGAGTAGAACTGAACACTAACAATATCCAGATAAATGATGATTGTACTCACAAAGCTTAACTCCGACATAAATTAATGTGCCTGTCCCAAGACAGTAGCAATGTCAGTGATATTTGTTGATTCTTAATACTTTTTTTGTCAATTTAGATTTTCATGTCTCAATTTTAACAGTGACAAAGAGCTTAACATATGATATAGATGTTTGTCTATTATGAATGCCGCCCTTTACATGTCTTTTTTGTTAAATTGTGTTGTTTTGTAAGAGAGTCATTGAAGTTAAACCAAACATTTTTTTTACATCATATGTAAAGGTAGAGGCTAAAAATAATCTATAAATAGTAGAAGGAGAAACATCTGCCTAACACAGATCTTTGGTAGTCACTGTTAAATTTATAAACGATGCTTGTCTTTTATTTAAACCCGTATTTTGACATGAAGATGTCTGTTTTTCTTATTATCCACTAACCTAGATCAGGATATTCACTGCCTTTAAAATGTGGATTATTTTTCCAGTTCATACACGGCCTTCCAGACCGGCTGTGATTGATAGATCCTCGGTACTTCACGCCATTACCACCATAACATGTGTGAACTGAAAAACAACCAATCAGTAAATAAGCACTGAAATTTACATAACATATTATTATTAAATGAAGGTATAAAATCATGTAATAAAATCATTGTGCAAATATAATTTATCACAGAAGTTTGAAAATAAAATATAACCACTATCTATAGTGTCTGACTAGGCAAAGAGTCATAGCACTGTCTACCATTTTAATTCTGATTGAATGGAAACTTTTTACAGATGTTATAATAAATATCAAATAATTTATCCCCATATTTTGCCAATATTTCATCAAGCTTTCTCATTCTACTGTTACCTAACTTTTAGTGGTGTTATTAATGACAATTTCCATATATTGTTTATAATGCATTAGCTTAAGTGTTCTTCAAATTATGGATAGTACAATGTACTTTACAAATAAAACAAATCAAGCAATTTGGATTTCAACAAGTTGCATTTTTTTTTAAACCTTTCAGCACAAACTGAATAGCTTCTATAATTAACAAAAGAATCTCTGAATTGTATGCTTCTCTTGGTAATTTCTCAGTTTCTGTGAATCATAACTCGAAGAAGTAATAAAACACAGAAATAATACTACTGTATGGATGAAACGTACCTTCTGGTCTTTGTGTAGGATCAATAGGTACATTAATACCTTTACATTTATCCCCCTCTGGGGTACCTCTTGGTGGTAAGTCATAACATTTTGGAAGGAAACCTTCCCCTAAAAACAAAAAAGTACTTCAATTACAACAAGCATTCTGAGAGTATTGCATGGCAATACATAGTCCCCTACTGGTTAAAAAATCATTTTCTACTGGAACAAAATGCTAACTTGATCTATAACTTGTCATGGTGAAAACTATATAACAAATATCAAATTAATATCTTCAAGCATGGTTAAAAAAAAGTGTGGAAAACTGATTATTGAGGACCATAACACTGCAAAAAAATCATCTGAACTAAACAAAATTCCAATTTCATCTGTAACTTGTCATGGTAAAACTGTATAGCAAATATCAAATCAATATTTTAAGTATGACGAATAAAAGTGCAGAAAACTGATTACTTGCACAAATTTTCGAAGTCCAAGGACCATAACTCTGCACAAAATCATCAGACCTGAGCAAAACTTGATCTGTAAATGGTCATGATTAAACTATATACTAAATATCAAATTAATATCTTCAAGCACTAACAAAAAAAGTGTGGAAAACTGATTTGCCGGACTGACAAATGGGATGGACAGACAGGCAGATAAGATAGACAGAGTGCAAACCTAAAGTCCCCTTCGACTTCGTCGGTAGGGGACTAAAAATGATACTACTAGTTCTGAATTATGTACAATGCATGTGCTTTTGTTTCATTTAGAAGGTCTCATTAAAACTTTAAGCTAAAAATAGTAATTAAAGTGCTGTTCTTTTGCTTTGGGTTATGTCCAGTGCTTGTAGGGATTTTGTATGGTGAGTTGATAGACCATTAGTCATCATATCCCTTGTTTTCCATTATACATGTTATTATTAAGATTTTTGGTCTCAAAATACTTCAAACTCTTCAGGAAACTGCACCTTATAACCCATGAAACATCAAACTTACCAATCATTAGATGATGTCGACCAATAATATATTCTATTTAAGATATTAACCCATGAAACATCAAACTTACCAATCATTGGATGATGTCGACCAATAACGTATTCCTGTTTACAGATATTGCCCTCAAGCATTTCACACTCATCTCTGCAGACTTTACGGGGAGTAGGGTTGATATGCTGACGATCACATAAAGGGAAGGTGTAGAAACAAAGAAACTCTATGGCATACTTCTGACATTCAGCTGACATATCACTGGAGGCAGCAATCACAGTAAAAGCAGCTAAAAAGATAGCAATCAAAGAATATGTTACTAACACGATACATTTTCAGGATTATGTCCCTTTTAACATCAATTCTTCGGTACATTCTTTTAACTACTATGACTGTATTAGCTAAATTATTATCTAAAAGCTGATTGGTATCTTAGATTAATTATGAAGCAGAAAAAAGGAAATAGGCCAATTTCCTATTGCATGACCAAAACCCAAATCAGGAAAATGTTTAAATCTTACTTAATTGTCACTGTCAATTTGCTAAAGTGATCCATAGGCAGATAAAAAACTAATGTCATTTGATTGTAAATTTAAACTTGCTTCCTGTCTGTAACTTTAGAGGACTTATTGTGAGATTTCTTCATATCTGTGATAATAAGGCACATATTTTCATAGGTTATGTCTCTACATTAAACGGAAGTGTTTGTCAAATACTATAACAATGACAAATTTTGAATCATAAAGTCTGCACTTTCTATTTTTGTAAAATCCTCAACAAAATTTTATTATGGTTAAACCTCAAATTTTCAAAATAAAGTAAAAATTGTTCATTGATCAAAGTTGAGAACATAAAAAAAGTGCCATTTAAAAAAAAAAAATGAATTTAAGAGATGAACCAGTGTGACACATTCCTAGTTTTAGACCCCAACTTTTGCCAGAAAAGCATGTATAAATTGATGAAAATAAGGAAGGAAACCCATCTTTTCCCTAAGGTACAAATCCTTGGAAAACCCTTTTTGAAAAGTGTTGAATCTGCCACCGCAAATTCATACATACCAATAAATTTTTCTTCCTTTACACCTTGAGCATACTCAGAATTGACATAAATTGTTTGATTGCCTATGAATCTGGCACACATATTTCCTCGAAATGGTTGACAGAAACCATTGCTATCATCTTTAGTACTACCGCTGCTTTCTTCTTTCAATCTGTGAAATAAAATTAGTATTAAAAAATCCTGATATCTTTCTTCTCCATGTCATTAGTAAAATCATTTTGACAGTTAGAAAAAATAATTCATTTTTTTCTTAAAAGTGTGTTGACATATTATTTTAATACTGCCACCATACCAGATTGGAACATCTATTTTACATGTTTACTTTCCTACAGCAATTATTCACTCTATTTCCTATAAATAGATAAAAAATGAATCAAGTTGCCTAAAAAATTATTTCAATACATCATAATATTATACTTTTATTCAACATTCTTCCATTACAAATATGTCTTTTCCTACCCCATTTATTAATATTTGAGAAAAATCTGTTCATAACTTCTTTGATATTGTTTTCTGTTCTAAGATATAGTTTATGTAACAATCAGATAACAGCTAGCATTTGCCTTTATGCATTTATACACAGACTAAAAAAACTAAAACACTACCACAATCTTCAACATGCTTTAGAAATAAAAATAAAAACATAAGATACAACAACTCATCAATGTGCACACAAATGTACAAAATACATGTATTTCAGTTAATTATAGGTAGTAGGCACCTGTAAAATTAGAGCAGCTTACAAATTTGAAATGTTTTTAAATTAATAGATTAAAATTGGTACATTTCTATTTTTTTTTTTCAAATTTGTGCAAATGATTATTTGTCTAAAGTCTAGAGTCCTCTTCTTTTATTTTAATATATATATCACCTTGACAAAA
Organism: Mytilus californianus; assembly: GCF_021869535.1. NCBI lineage: Eukaryota > Metazoa > Mollusca > Bivalvia > Mytilida > Mytilidae > Mytilus > Mytilus californianus. The sequence continues at coordinate 7,601,196 of NW_026262581.1, forward strand.
GGCCATGTATGTGCTACCAAATTAGTTTAGATCTGCATAAGTGTAAAGTCTTTACAGGTTAATTGTATAGTGTAAAGGTTAACTAGTGTAAGGGTTAACTAACTGAACAGTGTAAAGATTAACTGTATATTGTAAAAGGTTAACTGTATAGTGAAAAAAGGTTAACTGTATAGTGTAAAGGTTAACTGTATAGGGTCATGGTTAACTAGTGTAAATATTAACTGAATAGTGTAAAAGGTTAACTGTATAGTGAAAAAAGGTTAACTGTATAGTGTAAAGGTTAACTGTTTAGGGTAAAGGTTAACTAGTGTCAAGGTAAACTGTATAGTGTAAAGGTTAACAAGTGCCAAGGTTAACTGTATAGTGTAAAGGTCACTGTGATGTGAGATACATATAAATAAATCAACATTTCTTGTGTAATAGTTTTTATAATTCTCATGTTCTGACACTATTTGTAACAACTAGTGTCAGAACATGAGAATCATTATGCAAACTATTGTTTTGTACAAGCTTGAGGAAAATGGATGAATATTAACTTGAAGCAAACGGTTTTCTATCAAATGGTATATATTGATGAACATAAGAGCTAAGAATGAAAAGAATTGTAATATGTTCACCCTGCAATGTTTTGATTAATTTCAAAAGAACTTCTTTCTTTTGCTTTGTGTGCACTTAAATCATTGCTCTATGCTTTATGGCGATTACTGCATTATCCAGGTATAATAAAGTTCTATATCTTTATTTGTTCAAAGGAATAGTCATTGCAAGATGAAATCTTTTACATAGAATTAGTTTAAAGAAGTGGAAAGCTATTGAAGTTTAATTGGAAACACAGCAAATTCACAAAAGGCAAGTGCAAGCCATCAAAATCTATATAAACATCTGAATGACTACCGCAGAATAGCCAAAAGCAGGAAGACAATATATAGTTACAATTAAGAATTGGGATTAAATATGTGCTTCTATTTACACAGAATTCTCAGATTTTATGTACTAATTTAAAAAGATGTGGGTAGAGCTGAAAGTGCTAACCGACCCCTCTTAATTTCCAATTGAAAACTCCAATTAAACTGACAAATAGTCAGGAAAAAATAATATAAATAATAGATTTAAAATGTAAATAGAAGCCATGCAAATCCTCAATCCACTAAAATCACTACTTACTTTTTATATATTTCTGGATCATACTTCCCAGAAAATCTTTAAAGAAAATTTTCCATCTTAAAATGCAACTTAAGACATGTATTTTTGTTGGTAGTAGAGTAAACCATTTTCAGATGTTTTGGCACAAGTCTTCTTTAGATTTCTCTCTCAACTACTTCGTGAAATTGGTAGATAAGTCTTTTTTCTTACCATTTATTTCTTTTTAATTTAAACGCATTTCTTTAGAGAATTTACAAAAAAGCTTGAAATTAATACTTATATTTTAAATTAATAAAAAATAATATAGACTTTGGGCCAAGTGTGTTATAATAAATCCAAATACTGTTCAGCTTCTACAATGTGTTTGTCATACAAGAGTTAAAACAACCTTAATTCTAGAATATAAATGTTAATTAATTAACGTACCTATCTGTGTCATCTGTTAGATCTGGAAATGAATCCACATCGGTCTTTGATCCACCACCTTTGTTATCCTTTTTTGGTGCATTTTCTGTTAAAATCAAATATAATGTATATTTAGTTAAATATAAAATACAGAATTACATATTCAATTCTCAAAGAAATTTGATCAAATGTGGAAATACACTATCAGAGAGGTACAAATATTCCTTACAACTTTTTTATATCACTAATGTGTAATGATATGAATTTTATAGTAAAATTTAATATTTTATAAAAAAAAATTATAAGGATAATCTTAGAAATAAATATAATTATATGGTAAGATTTGGTGGCTTGAAGACCACAAATACGATCAGTTACAGATGTCTTGTTACAGACTAGATTTGTGATAGTTACATAAAATACAATCTAAAAACAATGTAGAGGAAAAAAACTTTTAAAAAAACCCTAACCTTTGAACCTTACTATTATAAAAAGTGTTCAGCTAATCTGTCTATACCAGCTGAATGCAGGTGAAAACAATTAAATATTTGGATATGTTTTTAAATGTTAATTTAATGCCTTCTTAACAAATAAAAAAAAATTTAGTACGACTCCATCTTAAAATTAGGCAGGTGGTGGCACTGTAAATGGAAAACTAAATTTCATTCTGAATCTCAAATACCAATCAATTTTGATAAAAGTTATGGCAATAGGATAAGACTTGCAAATACAAGACTTGGAATTAATACATGAAGCAAAATGGCTTGTTTAAATAGTGAGTGTAATAAAAAATTTCAAATACCAGAAAATAAAGCATATGTGGTATTAACCTCAATGTAAAAAACCCAACAATACAACCAAACAAATATATTGAGAAAATTTTAAAATTTAAGAACTAAAATTATATATATAAATATCTGTATGAATATTAATTCTGATTTATGTAAGTTGTAAAACAGTTGTCCCCCTTTGACCTACCATTTTTGATATGTAAATAAGCTGTAGCATTTTTTGCTCCAGCCCTATTAGCAGCTATACACATATAATAACCACTATCATGGGGTACTGATTTCTCTATCTTTAACCTGAAAAAAACATATATAAGTTGCTAACAAATGCTCTATAATTAAGCATCCTATCTAAGTTTTTGTTTGTTTTCAGAATAGCTATATACCGTTATTGTTTGTTTTTAATCCATTTTTGTACAGTGGCATGTAGTTCAGGAACAAAACAAATGACAAGTATGAAATGTACAAGAACAGTTACTGCTATCTTGCAATAAAATTGTTTACTGGTACATTTCTGCACACCAAAATCATGAACAATGAAAACTATTGCTAATTTTACATTCAAAAGATGTTAAATTTGCTGGTCTTAATTGTTAAGCTAAGAAATTTCTAAAAATCTGTGACAAGGCCAGGATTGAAGTGCAATGTGCAAAAGGTCTAAAAGACGTGTGTGTGAAGCAAATTGAAAGTTTATTAAAAGCTGTATAACAAAAGAACCAAAATTTCCATGTTTTTATTACGTTGTGGGTTAAGTGCCGGTCCTAGTTTGATTTTTCAGTATCTCTTGTAATTCTGTGTCTTATTTTGTTGATTTGTATAAAAATAAGGAGATGTGCTTTCATTGCCAATGAGACAACTATCAACCAGAGTTAAAATGAAGTGGTTGTACCCCGGGAAGCAGTTATAGCCCACTTTGTCTTTTTATCAATATTCAAATATAGCAGTGTTTATCTGAGTATTGCTTGTTTTAAATATATTTTCTGCACTGCGGCATGTAGTTCAGGAATAAAATAAATGACAAGTGTAAAATGCACGAGAACAGTTACTTCTATCTCGCCATAAAATTGTTTACATTTCTGCACACCTAAAAAGTAAACTATGAACACGGTTGCTTATTTTACATACAAAAGATGTTAAATATTGCCAACATGAACAGATTTATACCTCCTTACGACCAGATGATAGCTATCCTTCATCTAAACATATAATCCTTGTATTAACTCCATATTACTTTGACTAATTTAAAAGTATAGGCTGAAGAAGATAATACATCTGGTTTATTTTCTTACTCTTAACAAAAGTTTATTTTAACGATTTTTGTATTTATCTTAATCCACAAAATGGTTTATTTTATGTTCTCACATCACTCCTTTGTTTAAAGCATCAACAGTAAACTTAACCTTTACTTTAGAACTAGAGTTTCAATCACTCATGTTTCTATCTTCTGCAGTTTCCAAATCTTTTTAAAAATCAAATATACAATGTTGAAAGATTACAAGAAAAAACATAATTTCATTACCTTGAACCCCATGGTGTCAATTTCACATTGAATCGGTCCTCTTTATCTCCAATTTCAATGCTGTCTTTGAACCAACTGTACTTGGGTAGAGGGTTTCCTGAAATCTCACAACGGAGACGTACAATTTCACCCCTGTACTTTGTCGTATTCTTCATTTCGAAGTCTACATTCAAGGTGGGTTGTCCTCCAACTGTAAAACACACAAAGATTTAAAAAATTTTGTTACAACAGCTGTTTTCTATGTTAAATTTTTTGTTTCTGTACACGGAACTTAGATATCTTTTCAGCTTATCAAAACACCAGCTTACAAGGGTAAACATAAAATGCTAGCTGATGGTTAGAATTAGAGGAAATTACAATCAAATTAAGCAGGTCATTTGGAATGTAACAACTGAGAGGCTCAAAAGCATCTAAATTCATACCCTACACTCAAAAGTTATAGGTGGTATAGTCTCAATTCATATCCTATGTTGGATTTTAAAGATGGAAGAGTTGCAGATAATTTTCAATTGAGACACAACATGGTGTGAAAAATGATTTTTCATTGAAACACTTTGCAATCTAAACAAACAGTACATGGGAGACATGTCATCTCTAATGAGGTTACTCTTCTAGAGCCAGCCTACCATGTCTACCAATACAGACAAAGTTATCAGGCTTATCAAAGAAATAAACATTAAATGTAAAAAAAAAATCTTTTAATGTTGGAAGCTGATATTGCTCATATGTAATTACAGTGAAACCTGTGTAAATTAAACCCTGTATAAACAAGAAACCTGTCTAAACTGAACTATTGTATCAGGACATGTAACAAATGTCCTGTATTACTTAAACCTGTGTATACCAAACACCTTTCTAATTCAAACAAAATCATCAGTCAAAAAAAAGTTTGACTTTGGCTGTTTTCACTGTACTATGTACAAGATTTCATTAACAGTAAGGGAATACAATGCTGTAGGTGGTCAACTATCAATACATGTAAGAGCAGAGAAACTCTATCATTTCCAAATTAATTTCTTTGATATTATAATTTTCTACTGAAAAGTAACATTTAAAAGTTTGACAGACCAGCTGACCTTGTCAGATAGTTTATGCTTCATTTGCCAGACAATTTGATTTGAGAGTTCAATAAGGAGACCAGAAGGTGTGAAATGCCAGAGATTTACCAACTTGTAACAGGATGTTAAAAAACAGAGTACAACAAAACTGACTCAGGAGCAATGTGCATAACAGTGCTATAAACAATTGCAGCCCTGTCAAATTGGAATCTGACATCTAAATTAACCTACCCATCAAAATAAATGATGCATTCCCTTACAGAATGATAAAGCTATGCCAATGTTAATTAGGTGAACAATTCATGTTTATATAAATTAAGAGGTGTAAACACTGGCAAGATAAGATCACAGAGACCCTTAGTACAGTTCAGATTCCTCAATCTTCAAATATTTCCTTTTTTTTATTAAAAAGGGGGAGACGATATCAAGAGGGAATGAATAACAATAAGTCAAAGTGAAATTGACAACACTGTGGCAGAAGATAAACAGTCCACAAGAAACTGAAGATTGCAGAGTAACATAAACCCCATCAAAAAAAGGGGATCAACTCAGGTGTTTCGAAAGGGTCAGAAGTTCCTACTCCACTAGTTACACCTGATGTATGAAATGAATTTCAAGTGGTTTTAGAAAAAGTGAGGAGAGGATCAATGAATAGCACAAAAAAGACAATTACATGTAGGCTACTGTTTTCAAGAACAATATAGGTCACTGTATCCATACAATCACAGATTCATGTTCTGAATGAATGTACTTTCTATATCAATATCTTGTAACAGCTTGATGTAACATAGATCACATAGTAGCCATACTTGTCACTATGTATTCATCCCTAGATTATTTAACCATAATCAGATGACCATTAACTTAGTCACAGATTCCTGTTTATTGTGAACTCACAGCCAGGGCAGTATTAAACAATAGCTTTCTACAGGAAAGACATTGGATTTATTAAACAATAGCTTTCTACATGAAAGACATGGGATTTATTTTTTCAAGAAAATACGATAATAAAGACATTTGGTATTTTGAATTAAACAGTTTATATATCTTGTATGTATAAAATAGACAAAATTCGGGTGATCAGTCTGAGACAGTTTCACCAACTAAAACCTTCATAATTAACAGATCAACATTTCCCTTAGCAGCTGCATAAATAATGGAATTGAAAAAAGGTTTCTTACAAAAATCAATTAATTCCAGAATGTCAGGATTCAGGTTTCTTTATCTCTTGTAAAATGAAATTAGGAGATGTTGTGAATCATTATATGTTCAGATGTAAGATCTTTGTCTTAATCGGCATATAAATTGGCCGATGATGAGAAAAAGGATGAGATAAAAAGTGACTTCAGATGAAATGTATCAATTCCTCAGAGAATTCATTTGTTTTTTATTTTATTCTTAGTTTTGAAAAATTGCTAACATTATCATAGAATGTTTGTTTGATAAATAACTGGACTGCACTGATCTGAATACAAGGTCTAACTCAAACACTTAGTAAAACAAGTTGAAAACTATGAGGTGTGGATTCAGTCAAAGTTATTGTATTTAAATTTCACCAGTTTCACGATAATAATTTGATTTTAAGATATCCTTAAATATTTATAGAGGTCCACGATCATTTCAGGACCTCCACAATACGAATTAAGTATATCCTTAAATACAATATTTTTTTACTAATTCCGAGCCTCATAGAAAACAGTCATAGCAATACAAACAATATGCTTTCTTGGGGAATATGTCACATCAATTCTTCAAAATTAGAATGAGTCACTGATAAAAACCACAACAGGTTAACTTTAGGATTTACAAACATTTAAACAGCCAGGAAACAAATATTTCAGAGTTATCACATTAAAAAAATTATGTCCTAGGACAACCAATAGGGAGCTCTTACATTGATAGTCACATTTGTTTTCAAAACTTGACATCAAGCCACTAACTCTGCCATTTCTTACTGACTATTTCAAAAACCAACTTTGGATACAGCTCTGAATGTTCAGTGCTTGACATATTCTAGAGATAAAAGTAGGCATACATCTACATTGATCAAAATAAATGTCTGTCTGAAATGATATCTGACGTTCTTACTGACACAAGTAGTTATGCAATGTACATGTAATGAGGGTGGAGCAGTTCAAGTTTTTTTTAACCTTTGTTCTTTTTTAATTCTGAGATATTCTTATCAGTTATGACTGTCTGTAGTAATTAGTCAGTACTGAAAAAAAGAAATGAAAAAGAAGAGAAAAAAATTATGAACATACAAGAGTAAAACAGTACAATATCAAAACACCTTTTAATATAAATCAATTATGTATCAAATTTTCAATTACAGCAATAAATCAAATTGAATATTGCTTGGGACAAAAGATTAATTGGTATATAATGTGCTTTGGTAATAAAAGAATCAAGATGAAAAGTTTGTTGGGATAATATTTCTGTACAGAAGTAGATTTGAGGTAACTATGCACATATATCATCCACAAACTGTCAGGTTAGCTGATATCTGTTAACAAACTACCCTTAAATTTTGTTCTACCTAATCTTGTTGCTCCACAATTTATGATTTCCTTGAGGGCAGAAGCAAATAATAGATTTGGATTGTTTTCAATTACAATTCATAAATTCACAGCTGTTACAAAAAGATATAGCTCTTGTATGCCTTGCAAATCTACTTATGTCTTAAATCTTATAAAGTTGTTATTTTCCTATCACTTTGACTATGCTTTATTTCCCTTGTCCTGTAATAAAGGGAGGTCACTGGTAAGTAGGCAAAAAGGGAGATCACCAACGAAGAAATAAATGGAAACAAAATAAAACATGATCATGATGATCTGCACTCAAATACACAAACTAATATTTTAACCATACTGTTCTTGGATAAAAATCAACAATGTTAATTAATTTCCGCAATTATTTGTTTCATGCAAAGCCTTGGAAATTTGAGTAATACAAGAAAAGCATCAACTAAGCATTAAATAGTGTCTTGATAGGTATAGAAACTGACAACTATTGAAAATCTCAGGACTAGTTAATTAACATTATAATGAACAATCTTACATTCCAGAATGAATTGCTCTAACATGGACTTTTACACTTCATTATATCCAAACATAATCACTATCTTAATGTTCGGAAGAAGGCTTACTAAACTTTAAATTTTATCTTTATTTCTGACAGAATATATTAACTTTGATACAAAATACCAAATCTGCATCTTCTCATGTATAACCTCAATGAGTTCTGAATTCATCATCTTCTTCAACAGACAAAACCATCTGATTCTTTTCATATTCTTCAACTTTTTAAATATTCTCTACACATTTTTATCAGATATATTGTTCATTTTTTTTCTAGAAATCCATTTAAAAATGTTCAAGGATCAAATAGCAGTAAAACCAGACTTAATTAATCATCCTGGACTTATTTTTAAAAGAGAATCATATTCAGCTATCTACAGGTGTTCAGACAACAGGGTGTGGATAAGCATGTATCATGGAGTTCTGTTGTGTTGTCACATGACAATAGGTTGTAGTATAGTCATACTATAGTCATACATCATGGAGTTCTGTTGTGTTGTCACATTACAATAGTGTGTAGTATAGTCATACATCATGGAGTTATGTTGTGTTGTCACATTACAATAGGGTGTAGTACTATTATACTATAGTCATACATCATGGAGTTCTGTTGAGTTGTCACATTACTATAGGGTGTAGTATAGTCATACATGATGGAGTTCTGTTGTGTTGTCACATTACAATAGGGTGAAGTATAGTCATAAATCATGGAGTTCTGTTGTGTTGTCACATTACAATAGGGTGTAGTATAGTCATACATCATGGAGTTCTGTTGTGTTGTCATGGAACAACAGGGTGAAGTACAAGCTTGTATCATAGAGTTCAGTTGTGTTGTCACCAAATGATTGTCACTTAACATCAGGGTGTAGTATATTAAGCATGTATCATGGAGTTCTGTTGTGTTGTCACGTAACAACAGGGTGTAGTATAAGCATGTATCATGAAGTTCTGTTGTGTAACTTGTGTTGTCATGTAAAACCAGGGTGTAGTTATAGGCATATATCATGGAATTCTGATGTATTGTCATGTAACAACAGGGTGTAGTATAGGCATATCATGGAGTTCTGTTGTATTGTCATGTAACAACAGGGTGTAGTATAGGCATATCATGGAGTTCTGTTGTATTGTCATGTAACAACAGGAGGTTACGCATAAGCATGTATCATGGAGTTCTGTTGTGTTGTCACATAACAACAGGGTGTAGAATAAGCAAGTATCATGGAGTTCTGTTGTTTTGTCACGTAACTGCAAAATTGGCAAACTTTCAGGCAATCTGACATATCTGTTCCAGAAGTTCTGAAGAACTAGGAATATGTGTATCAATTCTGATGTCAAGAAAAATGACTTAGCAGATGCATAATTTATTATTTCTATTGGCAATTTTAGTAGTGAATCCTGACAAAATTGTAGGTCTTTCTATTTTCTTAAAATAAAAACAATTGAGCAAATAAATAAGACTTCCTACACTATATTTCTGAATGGGGAAACCCTTAACACACATACTTTTGTTTGTCCTCAACATACAACAAAGCCTGATATTAGGTATGCAAGCCCATGAAAAGACATATCTGCTTCACCAAAAGTATGTTTGCAAATGAACAGGCTACCTTTCTTAAACTTCTTTTTACATAATCAGGCAACCTTGTTTCATATAACTGGAAAATGGAAAACCTGTTTAATTTATGGTATTCAAGTAAATAAATGAGAAAACATGTGTAGTCTACAATCTATAGCTGTCTGGTAACTATGTTAGAGTATATAAGCAACATTTTGTATACTCTCCTCTGTTTTGAAGGGTTTGAGGGTCCTGGAATCCCTGTCATAAACTATATTCAGTACTCAGAGTACAAAATTTGTACTCAAAATACCAAATTCAGTAATTTAATTGGTTGATTTATGAGTTTAAGTAGAATAATCCTAACCGAGATTTTATGACCGCAAGGCTTGATTCTATTTCCTTATACCAAGAATTATTAAGGAAAAAGCTCTTCACATATAAACCATTTTTGACTATAGAAAGCAAATAACCTGTCAAAAATATCTGTGTCCACTATATTTTTTCAAACTGACATTTCTGACACATTTAAGTACAAGCCATTAAAACCTGATGTTATTAACTATAAATGCCATGTTTGGTAGTCAGTCTATTCATTTTCTCCTTGGTAGGTAAGCTTTGAAGATGACAGACTTCATCCCACACAAAGGGAAAACTCCCAGAAATAATTGGATGGTAACAAATATTTACATAATTTAACATTATATCATGATATTACGAAATTTTAACAAAAAGAAACAATTAATGAACAACTTGACATAATCCTCCAAATGAATTAATCTTGTGACCATTTCAAGTTTTTGTCTTAATTTATGTGAATAATAAAACCGTACTGTTCCACTTTAGGGCATCACTCTTGATTCTTGAATTCTTATAGCATAAAAGAGAAAATTCAGGTTAATTACAATCTAATACACCATGGGTTATAAAGTTGCATTGAAAAAATTGGAGATTTATAACAGCAATTTTTGCTCAGGATTTTTGACATTTTAGTTTCTTAGTATTTTTATCTTTTACACATTAAGATACTGTAGTATTTTACCTTTGCTTAAACATTTCCATGGCTACTTTTTTTTTAAACATTTCAAATATATTTTTAAAAGTATTTCCAATCTAACATAGATATAGGAAGATGTGGTATGAGTGCCATTGAGACATTACTCTCCATCCAAGTAACAATTTATAAAAGTAAACCATTATAGGTCAAGGTACATGCACAGAAAATACCTTTCACTTATGTGAAACGAAAACTAGAGGCTCTCAAGAGCCTGTGTCGCTCACCTGTATCTACTGTGGTTTTGGAAATCATGTAAAATAAGGTTTAAATCATACTAAATAGTATTAGATACCCTTATAATGATTGAGGCCAAGTTTGGTTTAATTTGGCCCAGTAGTTAAGTTAAAAGCAGGTCATCCCACTAGTAACTAGACTTACAATAGTTACTGAAGACCCCTTATCATTATTTAAATTAGTTTTCAATTGTGATCATTTGAAATTGTTTTTTCTACAATTTTCCCTTAGACTTCTATAGTAAATCCCTATGTTCTATATTTAGCCATGGTGGCCATGTTGGTTGGATGGCAGGGTCATCGGATACATTTTTCAATCAAGATACCCTATTGAAAATTGTGGCTAATTTAAATTCTATTTGGCCCAGTAGATTAAGTGGAGAAGATTTGTGTAAAAGATTGCAAAAATTTATGAAAAAAATTGTTAAAAATTTACTATAAAGGGCAATAACTCTTTAAGGGGTCAATTGAAAATGTTGGTCATATTGACTTATTTGTAGATCATACTTGCTGAACATTATTGCTGTTTAAAGTTTATCTCTATCTATAATAATATTCAAGATAATAGCCAAAAACTGCAGAATTTCCTAAAATTACCAATTCAGGGGCAGCAACCCAACAACAGATTGTCTGATTCATCTAAAAATTTCAGGGCAGATAAATATTAACCTGATAAACATATTTACGCCATGTCAGATTTGCTCTGAATGCTTTAGTTTCAGAGATATAAGCCAAAAACTGCATTTTACCCCTATGTTCTATTTTTAGCCATGTCGGCAATGTTGGTTGGCAGGCAGGGTCATCAGACACATTATTTAAACAAGATACCCTAATGATGATTGTGGCCAACTTAGGTTAAATTTTACCCAGGAGTTTTAGAGAAAATTTTTGTAAAAGTTAACGACAACAGACAACGACGACGACAACGACAGACGCCAAAAGATGAGAAAAGCTCACTTGGCCCTTTGGGAGATAACTTTTGAAATTACATGATTGATTGTTGATTGCTTATTGTCCAACAAAAAGTATAATAACAAAAATACCGAACTCAAAGGAAAATTCAAAACGGAAAGTCCCTTATCAAATGGCAAAATCAAAAGCTCAAACACATCAAACGAATGGAAAACAACTGTCATATTCCTGACTTGGTACAGGCATTTCCCTATGTAGAAAATGGTGGATTCAGCTTGGTTTTAAAGCTAGCTAAACCTCTCACTTGTATGACAGTCGCATAAAATTCCATTATATTGCCAACAATGTGTGAACAAAACAAACAGACACAATAGGTAAAAATGTCAAAAACAGGGGTACAGCAGTCAACATTGTGTTACAACACATTTTCCATGAATATTCAGGATGAGAAATAACGGAAATATGAGGTAATTTTAAGAATCAAGTGGACAGTCACATCCACAACATATCATTTATTCATCAATTTCTTGCTTCTTCCAATTAATTACTGATACATGTTATTAATTAATAAGAAGGCACTGATTTATAAGTGGATGTTAGATAACTTGGTACAAACAAGCACCTGCTCTCTTTAATTTCAACTGTTTACAAATGCTTCAAGAGAACATTGTTGAAATTTTCAATTAACTTGCATGCAACTAAACATGAATGGAAATTTCATAAACTAATCGATTTTGTTTTAACAGCAAGACACAGTGCATGATGTTTTACAAAATGTATCATCCGCAAACTACAGGAGGTTATAATTTAGGAAATGAGAAACTAAGACTGTCATTCAATAATGAGTACAAAAGTGCCTGCTACATGTGATATTTCTGATCATGTTGCATTGTTGTTATATATCATTCATAATGAATGCAAAAACTGGCTGAATACAAATAATCTGTTATCCCCGTGACAGAATTTTCTGAGTCATGGTCACAGGAAATAGACATGCTGTGCGCCAAGGGACCTGTATTTTATTCAAAACCAGCATCCTAAGCGACTGTAATTTCAAAATTTCATATTTAACACTGTGTTTCATGCTGTGAAGAATTTGAACATGTTTAAGTTTCATGTAGCAGGTATTTTAAAGGGTATAAAATTTCACCATTTATGTGAAACTATTCAGAAACTTTGCTGTTTACTCTAAAGTTTGCTGCATAAATAATTTTTTGAAAGAAATAATAATGCCTATAAAATTTTTAAACAAAATTGACACCAAATTTAATTAAAAAGCAAAATCCACTTTAAAAGCAAAATTCAATTAAAAAGGCAGTCTAAAATAATAGACAAAAAATAGTACAGGAAGTTATGAAAAACTAATGAATAAAAAAATTAAAAAAAACATGATGACCACCAATAAGGACAGATGCACAATGGTCTGGCATTCACAAGTCAATCACGAAGATTTTGGCTTTAGCATTAATGATTTATAATATTATGGATGTTTTGAAACATTGCAATGTAAAACCTATATCAATGAAGTATTTGCCTGTGTACATCATATATCTAACATAATCATACAAGGGAGATGACCCCGTAGACAACTGTAGAAATACTAAAATCAAACTGTACTTACATTGTCCCATTGTGAACAGAAAACATATAATTTGACTGTACTGTGAATAATTCTATAGTACAACTTTACTATGGTTTAATGCCTCCCTTATACATTGACTGACATAGAAGTTATAATACAATGACTGAGGTCTGTAAAGACTACTGATCTCAATCCAATCTGACAGGACAAGACAAAAACACCAGATGATATCATTTACTACATGCTTAATTCCAGATATCAAGGGTCATCTCGTCTCCTGCAAATTCTTACAATCGTTAAAATCAAGTTCTGCAAGTCTTAGGTTGACATAAATGTATATTACATCTTGTCATTGCATACCTACCCCCCACAAGCCAGATGTAATTTTAGTAAAATATACTACAACATAAATTAGGACAAAAACAGGAAATAAAAGATATAATTGCTATTTGTGGATGTTATCCCAAAGTTATGTTGTTCAATGCTCAGTTGTAGCTTGATCAGTATCTAGCAAAGAATTGGACTCAAACTGATGCTACTGGATGTCTTGGACTTGTAGTGAAGTGATTTACTGATCGTGTAATTTACCACAAGGCCTTATATGTTCATAAATGTTTATATGGATCTGTCCCAGAATATTTGTCTAACAAAATCTCCTATGTTACAAATAAAAATGGAATGCAACTTAGATCAAATACTATTCCCACTTACTTAATATACCAAAGGCAAGAACAAACACATTTAGAAGATATTTTTCATATTCTGGCCCAACTTTATGGAATAAACTACCAGAAGCACTAAGACACATGTCAAACATAAATACTTTTAAAACAAACTGCTTTAAGTTTTTACTTGAAAATCCAGGAATTATTTAAATGATTATGTATCAATTTTAATTATGTTTTCTTATGTTTATCTTTGTTATGAAAAAATTGTGTGATGCATTGTGAGTGGAGTGTGAGGGCCTCAAGGGAGAATAGTGTTTGTACTAATTGAGCATACCCTCTTGAAATAAAGATTATTATTATTATTATTATTATTATTATTAAGTGAGAATTTTTGTTGTGGGCCTCGCTTTGACTTTGGAATGATGAACAGCAATAAAAATTTGTTCTATGGGCCTCGCTTTGACTTTTGGATGATGAACAGCTATAAAAATCTATTCCTTTGCTTTTTTTGATTTGCTTGTAGTGGTTTTGTGTTATAAATTATTACACTATATCCTATCTTTTATAGCATCATCATAGCATTACTTTATTAACTTCAAAATTTGTAGAGTACTTGAGAAAATGTGATATATCAAAATAATTTATACGTAATTATAATACAGTATCCATTTTTCCCCTTTAAGGATGTATCTTGGACACAGAAGAAGATAAAGAAAAGAAACCTTTTGAGTTTTAATGATTTGATCAAAGAAAACAAGTTCTGTCCCAAAAGTTGAAGTCATATAAGTAGTTATTTGTCTGGAATCAAATAAAGCATAATGTATTACTAACACTGCCATGTGTAATTGGTCTCTGGTGCCAGCTTTTATGTTTGTTTCTAACTCATGTAGAAAATTGTTCCTTCTTATTGTCTTTTGTAGTAAATATAAGTACAGGACATTTTCTAATTATTAAACAGGGATTCACCAGTAATTGAAAAGTAAAGTGTTGTGTAGTACTGAAGATCTGAATCGATGTTGACCAAATCAAGGCAATAATTGGTACTTTAAAACCTGTCATAATCTATATTCTATCTAACTAATTGGTTTTTGAGTACTTGTAAAGGTAAAGAAAATCCTCTTATTGCTGCATGTATAAGAAAAAATGATTGATGACAGATTAAAGTGACGGTACAACAAAACCAGCAACATACAGAGTAATATTGATTCTGTGACCTTTTAAGGTTAGCGCTGGAACGGAAATTTCCATTATGTCCAATTTTGTCCAGTTATTTGACAAATAAATATCCAATGGGGTATTGATTCTCACTGACCATCTATCTGGTAACACCTCTGTTTCTCCGTGGACAACACTTTGTCTTATTTACATTGTTAGCGTGGCAGTCTTTTAACTTTTGACTTGCAGCTATAATTACTTTGTCACATTTTCATGGCTTTCATACTTGTTTCTACAAGATTGTCACTTGATGACAATAGTTTCATCCATCTTTTTACAGAAACCCATAATTAAAGTCTGAAAAGTGTTCAAAGCAGATATTTTTTCGTCCAATTTTCCATTAAAGGTTCCATGACAATTACACATTGTACAGAAGCACTGTCATAACATCGATCAAGATTTCGACACCTGCTGAGACTTAATCTTATATTACACAATTTACTTTTTGTAGAGATTATTAAATCTTTTTTTCTATAATCCATAAAATTCAGAGGGATCTGATTCAACACATGCAGCTGAGAATATGGCCTTTTCCCTTTGTCCTTGTATGACCTTGATAGAATTACTGGGCTGTTTTGAATGTCAACTATACAACTGAAATTATGTCTCCAACTATTTTCCCACAATTTTTTCGTTCATACTTAATGGAAATTAAGATTTTGTATCATCAGATCAGATTAAACTGTTGGTTTTATAATTTTGTTTGTTTTCTTAAATCAATCCTTTCCCCATAAGTACTATCTATCTGAATTAATACTCAAAACCTATACTCATGGTAAAAAATCTTAAATATTAATGCCAGGTTTTAATTATTTTTAATCATTGTAATTTAACACAAATAGTTGTTTTGCCTTTTTTTTTTCTCACCTGTATATTACCTGATACCAATTCTATGACCAACTATGGAAAATAGCATCCCTCAAAAGTCATTTTCTATGGAAAATAACATCCCTAAAAAGTCATAATATAGGTTTCTGACACAAAATAAATGTGGTCAAAGATCTTACAAATCTATTGTGCAATACTGTGCAATTGAAGATTTCTTCTTGAAACTTTTCAAAAATTCTAAATTTGAAAAATTTTGAAAAAATAATATGAATCCCTTAAAAAAATTGGGAAAAAAAAATCCCCCCCCCTCAACTTTTTAGAACCCCCCGCCCCCCAAAACTCAATCCCAGCCTTTCCTTTGTAGTATGGAACCTTATAATACAATTTCAGAGAGATCCATACACTTAAACACAAGTTATTGTCTGGAAACTAGAAAATGCTTGTTTTTGGCCCTTTTTTGGCCCCTTATTCCTACATGTTTGGGGCAATTAACCCCAAACTCAATCCCAGCCTTCCCTTTGTTATATGGAACCTTGTGTTACAATGTCAGAGAGATCATACACTTACACACAAGTTATTGTCTGGAAACTAGAAAAATGCTTGTTTTTGGCCCCTTTTTGGCCCTTAATTCCTACACTGTTGGCCCCATAACCCCTAAAATGAATCCCAACCTTCTACTTGTGGTATTAAACATTGTGGTACAATTTCAGAGCAATCAAAATACTTATACACAAGTTATTATCCTGAAACTAGAAAAATGCTTGTTTTTGGCCCCTTTTGGGCCCCTAATTCCTAAACGGTTGGAACCATCACCCCCAAAATCAATCCCAACCTTCCTTTTGTGGTATTGAACCTTCTTAAAATATTTGATAGAGATCCATCCACTTAAACTAAAGTTATTGTCCGGAAACCAATGTGTCTTCGGACGACGACGCAGACGACGACATCATACCATTATACATCCCAAAAAAATTTTTGCGGTCCTATAAAAACAGAAGACGATGACTTCTAATAATTCTTAATTGGCATGTGGCATATCAATATCCTATCCCGAATTGACTTTTCCCTACATTGAAAAGGAAAAGCTTTATAGATTTGAGTAAATAAAACATTTAATCAACTAAGTTTGTGACGCTGCATGATGATTTTGTCAATTTATTCTACATTTTATATCAATTTCAGTTAAATCAATATAATGCACAAAGACCATACTTAAGAATATTTATTTAACAGATTTTCATGTAGTTCTTAGTTTTGAAGAGGTTTTTTTTTAACAAATATGAAATGACCATCCTATCATATTGATAATAATTACTAGGTTTTCTGTAAACAAATTGAACTATTTGTTTTTACTCAAATAACGCAGGCAAGAAATGTTTTTAAAAGTTTAGATAAACATATAAAAAGTATTCAGACTGGAAAAATCAACACAAAATCTGAAAGATTAACTGACATTTATATGCTATCATTATAAAATATTGAGCAGGATATCATTTTAATCAATTTAAAAGAAGGAGAAAAAAATGTAGTTTCCATTTAAATTCATTAAATATTAAAGTCTGGTAATAAAATATAATTAAGGATACAAATTCTAAAAAGAAATAATCTCTTTTTCCTTGAGATTGTGCTGGTTAATTTTTGTACAATTATGAGCAGGAGTTTTTCTAAGGTCTTTGCTAATCATATAATCAATATCACTTTTATGCTAATCGTTTAAATAATGATCATAAAATGTCATTTTTTACAGATTTTATCCTTATTTTCTAATCTTTACTGCATAAATAAACCTGAGGCACACTTTAACACAATACAGCTGTACTATTAGACATACACTTGAATAGAAACAGCACAGATTGTCTGAAAGTTTCAATAAATGTACAAAGTATGAAAGGATGAAGATAAATAGACGAAGATTTATAATGCTCTTCTAACTAACACTCTCAACTCATTTATCTTTCTGTTCTCAGTGATCATATTTTATAGAGAAAGTGATAGAAACTTGGAATTTGTTATTATTTTGATTTATCAGATACAATTGTGTATCCTTTTCACCTGACAAGGAGAACCTGTTAAAACATTGCATGCTCTAACCAATATGAACAAATATAACACTTTCAAACAGCTGAATCTTTCTGCCAGATTTCAATCTTTTTCTGTTTTCAGTGAAAACATATAAAATCTAATTAAACCCTGCATTATTAAACTTACAAAAAAATACAATCCTTCCGGTCTCTGAAGATCTACTTATCTTTTAGAGTAGGAATGACCTTTAGTGTCAAGAGCCAAATGACCCCATTTCACCACAAATAGCATGTGAGTAGACAACATTTTCTAAAAGAAGCTCAAAAATACGGTGAGAAAAGACGGCTTATTTGATGCTATTGGCAGTGAAATTAGGAGGCTTTTGGTGCTTTTCTTTACCCCCAAAAATAAGTAGATCTTCAGAGACCGGCAGGATTATATTTTTTCGTAAGTTATGTAGGGTTTAATCAGATTTTATATCCCGGAGGATTGTATTGACGCCTTTCATGTAACTAACTGTGGTTCTGTGAGAAAATAATATTGTACTTTTCTTTGTATGGAAAACATTTCATCTTTTCAAACAATATTTCCTAGAAAAAATTTTGCTAACTGTATTGTCTTTGATATTCTAGTGGTAAGAACATGTCTAAGCGTTTCACTTGTAACCCTTATCTGTTTCTAATTGTCAATTACATGTAAGTAATCAGGATCATTAAGTTAAACAGATATTACATAAACAAAACATTTCCAACATTTTTAGTTTTCAAGAGGCATAATGTACTTTCTTTTCATAAAAGTGTTATATAAGGATGGCTATAGTCATGGTTACATGGAAATTATCATCTATATCATAAACTTGAAAAGTGTCTTTTTTATGGTAAGTATTTCATGCAAGCAGTCAGACATATTCCATTGTAATATATTCTGAACAAACATCTCATGAAATCTCAATCAAACATGCAGATATTTATATAGAATGCTTCACTTCGCGCAATAATTACATATGACTGAAGAATTTAAATGCAGATTTAGACCTAATTTGCTGTGAATAACTTCTACATCATTTATAACGTTATTTAACAGATCAGAAATAGGAAATTGAACATGCACATGCACTTTTAAATTGTGTCATTGACTCAATGATTGTACAATATATGATTATTCTATGTCATGATTTTGGTGTTGAGTTTCAGCTCTCAGTAAGCTCATTGGTCCCTACTTTGTGTCTTTTGTCTTTATGTTGCTTGTTTTTTTTTTGTGCTTTGTGCCAATCTGATGAGTCAATTCTTTTCCAACTGATCTTAACAGTTTGTTCTTATGTTCTGTTGTTACACAACTGTCCCAAGTTAGGGGAGTGTTTAGCACTCATAACATAATTAAACCCAACCACATTCTTAAGTACCTGTCCCAAGTCAGGAGCATCATAATTAAGTAGTTGTCCTTGGTTGCCATGACATTATGCTGTCTGAAATACCATATTTATTTCTAGTTTATTGTTTTGACATAAATCAGGCATTTGTTATACATTTTGTTTTTCCAGGTCTTTTTTATAGTTAATTATGAGTTTTGCTTGTTGTTGAAGGGTCAGTAACCTTCCATGTCATTTGGTCTCTAGTGTTTGTTGTCTCATTGACAATCTTTTTTTTCTATACAGTGTTATATGAAAAGGACTGTAGGTAGATGGTTGACATCTACCAGTAAAAATTAAAAATTTGACTACATTACGGTATATATAAATATATTTGTGACTTGCCCTTGTCAATTAAAAAAATGGAAAGGTGAACTTCTTTTACAAGTAAGGAAACTTACATGAATTTCTGGACTTTGCTTCAACACATCAAAGCTTTTACCCTACTGACCTTAAACTGCTGTAGTTTACTTTTGATCTATCATGTCAAATATTTAAAGGGAAAAAAAATTATTGGAAAGCATTTCATATCCTGTAACATCAGACAAACTGGTCTACTATTCATAAAAGTGCACACTAAAATCTTCTTAAGGAATAGAACTGGCTTACATAAAATTATTGTATTTAACCACACCTAACTACATGTAATATAAAATTGTAATCAAATTATAACTTCAGCATTTACAAACACATCAACCTCCAACATTTCTTTTCAAACAAATATTTACTAGGAAAAATAAAGAGGGGATTATAATGAAGGGGGCAATAAAAAGCAGAAATCAAAGAGAAAATGACAACACCATGATCAAAATAAAAACGCCAAAATTACAAAGAGTAACAGTCCATTGAATATTATAAAGAAAACTAAAGGTTATTAGCAACACAATTCCCAACAAAAAATGTAGGAGGTCACCCTCAGAAAAACTGAAGTGCTGTGTAAGGAACACTGTAAATTCCCAACAAAAACCATGAGAGGTCACCCTCAGTACTGAACTGCTGTGTAAGGTAAGGCAGAGTCCTTTGAAAACTTCCTACTGCTTACAACTCTTTCATTGGTTTATTATATTCATAATTTGAATTTTCAAGGTTTTGTATAATAGATTTCCGACTATTGATTCTAAAAAGATGCCCTGAAGTTCTTCGTCATAAATTCATTTGCAAAAGCACTGACGTAATATGATTTCAGTTTTTCACAAATATAATTGAAATATAATTGAAAATTATTGATTGTTAATTGTAAGTCCAGTGGCAAATATCACTGCAATGATTCAGATTAAGATTTTTCTTTGATGAATAGAAATCTTACAAAGGATCATGAAGTTTGAGAGCCCGCAGCAATGCTGAGGGGAAAATGCACAAATCTCATATTTTTAGACTTAATACTTTTAAGTTTGATTTAATATATATAATTGACTTACTTC
The DNA here is from genome assembly GCF_021869535.1 of Mytilus californianus. Lineage (NCBI taxonomy): Eukaryota > Metazoa > Mollusca > Bivalvia > Mytilida > Mytilidae > Mytilus > Mytilus californianus. The sequence goes on from NW_026262581.1 coordinate 7,622,087, forward strand.
CATCCCCGTCATTCGTTCCAAAGAAATCCCTGAAAAGACAAAAATATCATGTTATTTCATTATCTGAAGCATGAAAATATCATTAAGAAACATACAAAAACTAACAAAAGAAAATACACAAATGACAACACTTTACAACATCATCTCATTTAAATCAAAAACTTGTCAATACAATAATTTAAAAAAAAAATTTACATTTTAGAGTAGGTTCATCAGCAGTATATCATAACTACATCTTTAAATGTCCATGATTAATCACAGATAAATAAACGGAAGAGGCCAAATGGACTTATGGTGTAGTCATGACAGATATCTAGGATTCCACATAAACTTCTCCTAATTGGCCTGTAACAAGCTAAGAGAGGTGTAAATCACCAGACAATCTACATGTGGCTGATAGGTCAACATCTGTCTCTGGACACACAAATTTGTTTGGTCAGTGGATAATAAGTAAAACAAACTTCATTATCTCAACATCTTAATCCCTCAAGATTTGAGGAACCAAACCACTTAGATACATATGTAACATTTCAATTTAAATCGCTTATCAATTGTAAATATTATTTTCTAACAATTTTTTGAAAAATTCATAAGGAATGTTGTAAGAAAACATGTTAAATCTTTTAATTGAATTTTCCATTTGAAATATGAATAGTTGATATCTCACCATCAAGATATATACTTGTGATAAGGTAAAATAATTTATTTATAATAATATTTATATATTGTTTTAATATTTAGACTGTTTGAAAAAAAATCATCATGTACTTATCTATTCTAGTTTTGAAAATATTTTTATTTTCAGTGCCTACAATTTTCTGGTATACAGAAAGAATTTGAGTATTATTTTTGGCAGTATAGACAATTTTTGTTTGACCAGTAAGTCAGGTGTTGACACATAATTTACTTCAAACCATTAACAAATCATGACAAAAAGAACTCATCAAATTAACTGGGTCTATGACTACTTGTAAGTCAATATGAAAGCATTAATTTTATTATTTTGTTTTGTACCTATAAAATATATTTTTTCTTCTGCAAATGTACTTCACTGACGTAACTTTTACATACTTTACACCAAATTGTAGATACTGCTGATTCTATGGCAATTTTTCACTTAAATAGTCCATAGAAGCTAAGTTTTTTGGCTATTATAGAAGAAAACAATGTTTTTGTTTTTTTCTACACACAATCATTATTTAGATTTCGTTTTTTTTTTTTACAAGAAAAAGAGGTTACATAGAATGATAAATGTAACATATTAACCTCCAGTGTAGACAGCATACAGACAATTTGTTTCAAGTGAATCTTAAGAGCAAACAATTATTTGCCAATTTTGTTTCAATTTGTAAAGTACACAGTTTGTCAGAGAGCCAGACTGTACTTTGATAGCAATTGTTAAACTTTGAACAACACCGACTTCAAAAGGCAAGTTCAATATCTAAATCAAAAATGCTGGAGGAGAATTCAGTCTGGTGTTATTTCTTATTTTACAATACAAATGCAATTATGAGGTGCAAAATCGAAAATTCAACAGAATCTAAATAATAAACAAATAAAAAGTAATTTTGTGCATGACAACTATTTATCTAGATGTAGTAGTCCACAAAAAATTCAATTAAATTTTAAAGAATATGAATACAATGCAATAATTTTAATATACTCACATCATAAGGAAATTTAACAACACAATTTACATATTTCATGAAAATGTTCCCTTCGTGCCTAACAGTTGTAAAAATAAAAGTTCCAAATGGACCCATTAACTTCAGTATTATCATAACATAATGCGGTATACATTAGAATGGGGGATAGTAACTTTTTAAAATTTATGTATATATCTTCAAAGAATGTCTCTTAATTGTTGTTATTGTTAAGTTCAAAATGGTAATAAAATAGGTGTGAAAGCTACAGGTGTGCTTGGGAGTTGGGAGAGAGAGATTCAACACTTGACCCTAACACCTATTATCTAAAATTGACACTTTATAGAAATTCAAAGCCTGCAGAGATTTTCACATTATAAATATTCCAATTAATGTAAAACCTTTATCCTTAAAAAGGATTAAAATGTTCTCCTTCAACAGAAGTGTTACTAATATATCCATTGATTTTATTCTTAAAATCGTGCATCTATAAAATAAAAAATTACTACCAAAAAATAATATAGAGACTATTGAAATATTAAAGTATTTCTTTTATTCATATTTTACTACCATTCTTCTATTAAGGAAAGTGAAATGTGAGTACCGAGTTTAAGTACTCTGATACCAGTTTTAATAAGATTAGCATTTAGCCATTTACATTTACATAGCTTCTCCTACTAACAATCTGAATAAAAATGGTGAGCCAGTCTTTGCAACAGCAATTCATGAAAGTTCCCAGTATAACTGTTCGCTTCTAGATTTTATATTACATGTTATGAAGGATATTATAATAACTCAACTCAAAGCCATGACACATCACTTTCAGGGATGCTGATAAGGACATATTCCACTTTTCTTAGCATATTTTCAAGATTTAAAAAGAAATTTAATATCAAAATTTTTTCTGGTTACTTTTGAGTTTCACATGTTCTCCAACTCAGCTCAATCCATTGACTTAATAGACTCTAAGATATATATATATAAGTCATATGACATAATTGTATTATAAATGATAACGTTTCATTGCAGTTATTTAAACTTGACTGTATAAGTTATTCATTCACTCACTGTAAAAGGTAAAATATGTTGTATTTCTTTTAAGGGGCATCCATAAAAGATTCCTAAATATATATTGTATAACCATAAACCATATTTGTAATTTACCTATTTTTTCTAACCACTAAGCATCTCTTGCTCTCTTGCGGTTTTATTCAATTTTTGGTGTTTTTGATCTTTTTATGTAGAAATTTAATAGGACTTCTTAGGTGTTTAGTGCCCTTTTTATATAACACCGAAACATGTATCAAACAAGTGTTACCTTAAACTCTCTGAAAGAGTCAACTGTTTTGAAATTAAATATACAAGTACATGTAATTCCTTCAATGAAATTTGTTTGAAATTTTACTTCAAAGATTTTCAATTAACTTGAAAATTGTATTGAAACCAACTGTGTTTAAGTTGTGAATTAAAAAAAAAAAGAATACTTCTTTACCGCCTAGAGACATGTTAAGTTGGCAGAATTCTGTGTAATGAGAATATTGGATTTAGAAGAACGTGGAGAGGAATTTGGTGAATTAATAATTGATCTAGTGAAGAAGTATGTTCAATAAGCCGCAGCTCAATTTAGTCTCCATTAGACACAGAATAATGGAATCCACAGCTTGTCAATGTCAAGAAACATTTGCCTACATTTTTATTTTTCAGAAATCTAGCAATGATTTGTTTCCATTATTGCTTTATTATTTTGCTGATTGTCCCTGCACTGAAGCATGTTATTTTATTATATCGGTAGGAATTTCAATTTGTACAGTGATGACATTAATAGCCAACAGGGAGCATATTATTGATACAAAATGTAGATTAAATTGATAATCTTATTATAGGAAGTCATGTTATTTTTTCATTTTTGTACAGTAAACCATGAAACATGTATTTAGTTTTTGAAAAAAATCTATCAAAGTAATTTTTGATCGGTCTCCTGTGGCTAACAACTTATCGATTGACATTTTTTTCTATTCTAATCTTGCTACTTTCTGCCTCAGCTGTTAAAGATACTCTACATTGATTTTGCAATAAAAATAAAATACCTTCCTGAAAATCGTAAATTCATTATATATATCATATATAGCCAAGATAAAGAGTCCATCATTAGATCCACACCAGAAAAGGGTATGTAAACAAATGGAAATTAATTTGCTGTCACTTAACAAGCATCCTCAATTTTTCCATTAATAAGCTGATAAGGATGACATGTACTAGATACCTTGCCAGAGTTTGTCATAAAACAAATTGAGTGTACATTATTTTCAATCTGCTATCAAAGATGGCCATTGATTTTCTTGTTGGTTTTTTTTTACCTTTTATATTAACTTGTTACAGTGGACTTATCACTTATGTGCACATCAGCTGTTTCTTGCAAAACCTTTACCTATTATTTTGAATTATAATGTCAAACTGTCACATTTTTGATGACCTTGCTGGTTTATTAATGTGAATTGCTATGTTTGAAACAGGTTGTTTAACTTGAAAATAAATGGAAGTCAGTAAATCTAGTTCATTTTTTAGATTTTTTTCACTTAATCCCTGTTCGACTCTGTCACCTCTATTATTTTTTAAATAGGTTCTATTTAAAGCTCGATGTCATTATTAAAGTTTTCTTGGTCAAAGTTTTTGATGGTTTTTTGACATAGACAAATATAAAAGAAAACTTTGATGGACTTGGATGGAATGAAATCTCATCCTATTTTTCTTGAAACTTGGATGGATTTGGACAGAAATTATCCAATCACAGTGCAGTTTTTTCTTTGACAAAGTTTTTTATGACAAACTTTGATAGTGACAACAGATAATTTGGACCAAGTTTACCTGGTCAAAGAAAACTTTGACCAAGTTCACTTTGATAGCGACAAACAACCAGGCTTATAGGGAACAAAAATTCTGTGCATCCTTGAATCCTTAAGCTGACAAATCGAACTACAATTTCTATTAATAACAGAGCTATGAAATGACAAATCTGACCACATGTTCAATATATCAGATTGACTGACACTCTGATGATGACCATTATAAATGGACATATTTTATGACATATCTAAGAGTGGACAAATGACCACATATAATTCACATTACTATGACCATACATGTCAACACGATTATGGGTATAACATAAAATTTGTATCTTTAATGGCTTAAGTAATTAATTCATCAAGATGAAATGTTGCTATGATGTATGATGTTGTGGAAATATAAATAACCTAACTTTCCATACTATGCCTAATGTTTCATTTCATCAGCCAATTTAGCTAAGATTGACATACATTTTCAGTTACAAGGATCTGAGAACACACTGATTTACCGGTACTCTCTGTCATGAATGAAAACCTTTTAGGGATCCAAGGGTTTTGTCATAATGATACACATCTTTTAAGTTAGAGGTATAAATTTCATTGGAGGATGTAATATTATCAAAACAGAAAGAAGAAAGGAGCATTAATCCTAAAAATACCAGCGATGATCTGATATGAATTATGATTTTTTTCTTTAACTAGACAAGTAAAGAAGTCAGATTTAATCTAGATTTTGATAAATGCTGTCTGTATATTAGATCTTTAATATTTTGTAAATCTTACAATAAAACCACAATAGAATAGGTGGTTTTATTGGATCAAATATCACACGTAAAGTTTCAGATTTCTTTGCTTACTTATTTTACTAACACCATCACTTTAAAAATTGCTTCATTTAAGATATTAACAAATTTAAAATTTTTAAACCAGCACACACTACAAAATCTTGAAACAGTCATACACACAAACAGACTACAACGATTTCAACAACAAAAAGTATTCAACATCTGCAATCATGTCTTTCAGTAAGAGACACCTAATTCATTCTCAGAATGACTAACGAACAAGGAAAAACAATGATGTCATAAAAAAATCTTCCTGTCTTGTGCAATTTCAGACAAACCTAGTGTCTTCTTGGAATTCATGTCCGACTATCTTAAGAAATTTTTAAAAAATAAATATAAATGTGTGAGATTTGAATATAAAAGTTACAGAGATTTGCGTTTTATATCTTATCTACGTATATTTAACACTTTTCAAATATGAATATTATTTGAATATAATCAGATAACAAATTGAAGATTACTCAAACAATTACTATCAGTTTACATGTTTACTTTATCACTATTTTGTGTACATATATTGTGGCACAATATTTTTATCACAGTTTATACTGTTAATCCAGAAGATAATTTGATAAAATCTACTTATAGCCTTATATCTACCCAACGATTTATTCAGGGCGGCATTTTTGTCTTCGCTTTTCAACAATGTCAACAGGATGCAGTAGTTGACAAGATGTTACACCTAACAATCTACTTACTCCAGCAATAAACATGCCCAGCAAATACACATTTTCATTTTTGATTTTTTTTCTACCAGGATTAATATCTTATTTTGTATAGATTGATGAATTAAATTAAGTCTAGTTCAATTTCCTCAAGTTTTTAAAGAAAAATGTAATGAAACTATTTCTAGGGTGAGCACTGAAGATTTATTCAGTAGTAATGAAACTGTTATAAAAATTCTGGATCTAGGAACGAATGTCCAAAATCAAAAGAAGAATTTTCTTGATGATTAAATACATTTTTTACATCGTTTTTAAAACATTTTCTTGTAGAAATTTATCTTCTAAAATATTTCATCTCACATTACAAATTATTCACTTTATTTAAAACACAGGCATACAAATGTAAGACCTTATATTTTAAGATTTTCAAGAGCTTGAACCATTCTGGATCATCACTTCTTAAAAAAAAATATTGTGATTATTTCCTTATATAAATGTAATATTATCTCCCGAGGTGTAGGACACCTTAGCTTAAGAGTTTTGAATTTTCAAACTATGTTAACGGTCATTTAAAAAAATCTCCTTACAGACTGCTTATTGTTACATAATTGAACAGTATTTTTTTACGAAATTTTGAGGTTTAACCAATTATTTGTATGTACCAGGTACAATAAACATGTGACAAAAAAATGAAATGTATGTTTCTCGTCATTGTCATTTTGCCATTGTCATTTTGCGGAACTTAAAGATAAATTCATGTTAACACAAAAAACTTCAATAACATTTTATAAGGGCAGTAGCCTAAGTCTGAACCCATCCATTATTTTTCATGTTATAAATGAAAACATTAAAGCAGGATTCCTGCAGTGAGAAAAAACAATAACCTTATCAACATTCCTTAGAGGTTTTATATTCATATACCAATTGAAAAAAAACAACCTTTCCATTTGAAATGGCCAACACATGGGGAAAATCTTATTCATCAATCAATATTAAAAAACAGAAATTATTTTTCAATCGATTGACCAAGAATAAAAGTCAACATTCTTGAACATACATGACATAGCATTCGTTAAAACAGTGAAGTTAATTTAGGGAATACAAGACAATGTTCTAGTTAATAGAATTGTTCACTCAAACCAAGAGAAATTGTCATGAATATTTCAACAATAGAATACCTAATGTCAATTTCATTCTTTTATCTACAAAACAAGCTGTCTTAACTCAGAAATAGACGAAAGTGGCATGTAAACCGTTTATTCCTATGGCAACCAGGTAGATAAATACAAAAACAATTGTCATAGATTATCATTTTTTGCTGATAATAAAAAGATTATTACTGGTCAAGTTAATCCTAAGAAGAGGAGTAACCTTTTCCCATTAATTATATTGAAAACAACCTTTTCCATATATCATGTATCATTGCATAATCCAGATTTTTCTCACAGAAATTTAATATTGCTTTTAAAATATCACTGGTAAAAATTTGGAAGATTGATATCTGCACATGGTTTAAAATTAAATAAACCCCATAACTGTCATAATAAAATTCTCACTAAACTGTTTCAACTTCATTTTTATAATTTGATTTTAATTTAAGATAAATGCCTACCACATTGCCTTTTTGCTAACAAGGCATGGGGATATGTGATAAAGGTATGATCATAGAAAACCTGAGAGAGGATTTGGATCACAAAAAATACATATTTCACTATTATTTTTTTTTTTAAATATTTTTTTATCCCAGGTTTTATTATTTTTTTTATCTATCAAACTTTCAAAACCAGAAGCAGAATCTTCAACTTATAGCAAAAAGAAATGAAATTCAAACTAAGTGAAAAGTTTTTTTCCCTTTAATATAACATTGCAACAAAACTTTAAATTATAAATTTGAAAACTTACCCCAGATTAAGACGGTGAATATCAGTTTCCCATGCATCATTTTTCTTTTTCTTATTATTCCTCATCTTGTTTTTCCTATGATGTCTCCTACCCGACTCCTTGTCGTTTTTTGCCATTGCATAACCCCCTTAGCACACAAAGAACCAATTTACATAATGAAGCAATTCAATATCCAAAATGTTTTGTACAAGAATTGCAAAAAATCACAAGAAATATAAATTATATCCTTTAAGTCTGGCTGTAAGAACAAATTAAAAATTCCATATGACAGAAAGTGAAATAAAGCTTAGGAAAAAACAGGTGCTTGCTTCACTCAGTGGTCATGATTTACTGTGATTTATCTCCTCTACCAGTTGGTCAAAAATACAACATTTTTTTATCTAATCACAAACTTGAAGTTTTCTACCATTTTGATAATCACTCAACAATAATCAGTTTGTGAAATATAAACATGTCCAGTATTGATATAAAAAACGTTGACGACTACCTATACAGACTGTGTAAACTGATGTAGGTAGAATGGCGTATTGATGTTTTTATGTTGACCTTATATCACACTCGGCCTCTGTCCAATGTTAATCAGACATTTATAGCTAGTAGAACCATTATATACATGTCCAATAAATACATCCTTAACAAAATACCACAAATTGTATCAATACACATTCAAGTTCTTCACAATTTCTTCACAAAACGGAAGAAATTTCATAAAAATCACATATAAGTGGAAATAGATTTAAAGATCACATAAAACAGGAATTAGTTTAAAAATCACATAAAAACTGTTTTTCCATCAGTTTAGCTAGGTGTTAATCCGAAATTGACAAAGTGGAGGAACTGAACAAACTGTGAACAACTTTCACACTAAAGTACTATGTAAATTTCTGTCAATAAAATAAATCCAACTGTGTTTGTCACAGATGTAATTATTAAATAGACTTTGGCACAAAATTTATACAGAAAAGTGGTAATTCTAGATCCTACTTGTAATTCAAGAAAAGAAAATAATATTATGATAGTCTTTGTACAATACAAGTGTTAAATACAAATTCTTTAACGAAGTTTCAAATACAATGATACCGCCTTACACACTGACAAGTTATTAATTATAAATCTTCCTAATAAAAATGATAAAATAGGTCTAAAAATGCAGACGCCACCTATGTTAACATTCATCATCTTATTAATTTCATTATCCTTATCTTAAATAGATAAAAGATCATCTCTGTCATATTTATCTTCCAACACATTTATATAAAATGACAATTTATATTTGAAATATTGAAATCAGTTGCTGAGATGCAGCACACTTTTAGAACACAACAAAGGACGAGGGCCTATATAAATGTTATAATGTAGCCATTAGTTCTCATAACACAGACAGAAGGGATCAAGCTAGTACTAAACATTACAGGACAGCTCCCTGTGAATAAAATATGCAGGTTCATACAACAATGAAATCCGATCCTTCTAACGAAATTTTATTCATATATTGATGAATTCTTCGGTTGACAGAAATCATGGTTATGGTCAAGATATCAGAGTTTTAAAAAAAATCCCCTTGTAGTCTGATGCATGAACCTCGGCATTTATTTCTCTGATTTGGAGTATGAAAGTATAAATATTTCTCCCCAATTTGATTCATGAACCTTTTGTAATTATCTACCAATTTATTAAATGATCTTAGAATTTATATTGCTCCAGTTTTTAAGAATGTAATTTAACATTCATCTCTGGTTTAATGTATACACTTAAAAATATTTTTCCCTTATTTGATGCATATAACCTCAGAAAATATCACCTTCATTTAATTTTTGAACTGAAACAATTATATTGGCCATTTTATCTCCCTTTTTTAATGTATGAACCTTTGTCCCTGATTACATGTATAAACCTAAGAACAAGTTTTTCTGATTTGAGGAATGTAAAGCTCAGGACATATTTCCAAGAATTGTTCAATGTATGAAAAATAAAAAAAATACATCTTCCAGATTAGATCTCATTACATTTATATCACTCTTTATATGTATGAACCTTAATAACATTTATATTACAGTTTTAACATTTGAACTTAACCATTTCCGCAAATCGCTCTGATTTAACAACTTAAGCTAAAAGACCTTTACATCCATACAAGCATGTGAAACATAAGAAAGGTAAAAAAAAAATGTGTGTCATCTTGTAGTCAATGAAATTTCCTAAGACGTCAGGTTTTACTGAAGTACAGCTGTATAAGAATTAAAAAAAAAAGAAATTATTGATCGATCCAAAAATGTCAAAAAAAGGCAAAAACTAGTTAGGGTCTTCTTCTTGGCAAACTCAAACCTTCTGTTATTGCAACAGCACATGTAAATTAACTTCTGATTTAACAAAAAGGTAATTGGCTGAATATCAGATAATTTGAAATATTTTAAAGCAACTCTTATCTCTTATAAAGTGTCTCTCTACAAATAACAAATTGACCAACCAAAGGACTGTTCCTCTAGTTCAAAAGCAAGGGTAAAACAATATCAAATGTCCAAAATAATTCTTTGCTCATCAGTGATGTTTAGCAATAGTTATTAAGCAAATGGGAAAGGTCTGATTTCACTATAGACATATAAATCAAAATATAATAAATAGTAATAAATTCTTTTTTCACCAGAAATTTTCAAATTTTTGATCTTGGTTTTTAAGGTGAGGATTCAAATTTTCTAGATTTTTTTGTCTTTCTACTGACAAATTTTTATCAAAGAAAAAGGCTTCTGAAGATAAAATGAAAACAATGAGGGATAACTCTTGTCAAAACATTTACAATAAAGCATGAAACAAAATGGTCTTAAAAGCTAATGAGCTGTCTTCAGAATTTATTTTCTTAGATTTGTAATGTAATTTGTTAATTTCCCTGTACAAATACTTCTCATCCTTTGTCCATTAACATCCCACTTAAATATAAAACTTCAAAGTCAAAATAAACAATAATATATTCTTTACATTAACACCAAAATAACTCTAATCCTGAAATCTGCTATTACAAAGTGTATATATTTGATGGAAAAGCAGAGAAAAGGCATTAACTATGGATTTTCACCTTTAATAATGAAGTTGTATTTCTAGTTAATCTGATATTTCCCATCCTTTGATAGAATTTTGTGCTTTATTAACTCCAACAATGGATTATGTTTATACCTAAAAGATGTTGTTTATTTTAGCTTAGATAGGCTGAATTAACAGGTATTAAATGTAAGGGACCCCTTTAACCAGATGATTTGTACCTGTCAAAAATAAATGTATAAATTATGGACATTTGATATTGAATAATTCAGTGGCAATTTATATTCTAATTAAATTATTCTCTCTCTCTCTTTAAGGTACAAACTGGGTGGGCAGGAAAGTGGACTACACAATACATGTCATACATTTATTTAACCTCCTGCTGCCAGATTGTCAGTCTTGAACTTTCCAAACTGCCCATTCAATGTTTAACTGTGCAGAAAAAAACATTATTGTAAAAATCAAGATATTTTTTTCAACCACATTTACATAGCTACTTATAATTTAGTTTTTCACTTAAGTCTTATTCAATTTAGTTTAAACTATTGCACTATTTAAAACGTAATGTTTAATGTCAAAATTTTCCTTTCAATTTCTATCAAATATCTAAAAAAAAGAGTAATGTTTTATGTCAAAATATTCCTTTCAATCTATGTTAAAATGGGACAATTTTCTTTAAACTTGGTAAATTAAATTTGCATGCAGTAATTTAAGTCTTGGCTATAAATGAAAAATAAGAATAATGTCAAATGAGAAAAGTATGAATTACTTCTGAAGTTACTATTTTTAGAGAAAAAAAACAAAGAAAAGTTTTATTGGTTGTGTATTACATAATGCTTTCTATTTAAACATTTGTAAATTATATGAAAAGTTTGTTGAAAAAATTCTTGTTATAGGAACTATTTTATATAAATAGATTATTAAGACACAATACGTTTTGGAATGCTGTACATAAGTTATGCAGGGGCCCTGACGTGTTAAGATTATTATCCAATCAGCAAGGGGGTTTCCCAGTCACTTCTGCATGTGCTTCTCGTTTACTAATTGTTTTGCGAGATCATACTAATTAACCAATGAGATTGCTCATTAATTTTGAATTAACCAATCAGCACTTAATTAGCAGGGCTTTTGTTTTAAACGCGCAATCTTAATTATTCTTAAAGCAGCGCTTGCTTGTAGCAGTCATTTTATATTTTTCGGGAAAATAATTTCTTCCCACCCTCCACTCCCTAGTGGACATTTATTTTTATTTGCTATATACATATATTACGGATATTGTTGCATTCGTAGAATCTATGCATACTTTTATATTGTTTAATAAGTAGAGTAGTAATGTTTTAAAGAACTCACAGTTTTTATGTACTTCTTGTATGGAGTACCACAGTTTTTCAACTTTATTTTGCTTTCTTTGTAAATATGTTTATTGCTTATTGATATGCAAAGAAAATATTAAACTGTGATTCTTCTCCCAAACCTGTGTTTGTTCAGTTTGTACTTAATACAATAACCAGTTAGCATATGTCTTGGTCCTGTTACTTAACTCTGATTAGTGTAAACCAAATGCCTTTGTCTGCACTGTAACTCTTCAGCATTTGGTTCGGGCACCAAAGGGATAGCCACCTGGTTATTGGTACCACTGGCCTTATTAATCAACATCAAATAAGGGAGGATCTGGGTGGGACAAGTTTTGTGAATTAATAAAGATAATTTATTCAATTGTCAATATATACACTCACACACAGTTTAATGAAATTTTATCATTCAATAAAATATCTATAGATTTCATTAGGAGTGAAAATTGGACATCTGGACATTGCTTAACATATCAACTTCATTTGTTTAATTTCAAAATAATAAAAAAAACCAAGGCTTTTACTGTTGTTATTGTGATTGAATAACCTTTTCTATTCATCACTGACCTCACAAATAGCCAATGGAAATGTAGAAATTTTGTATCACATTACAAAAAAGGCAAAACAAATTAATACGTTTGTGGTATAACTTTTCATATTTGTTACACTCTGTTCAATGTGATTTGAGAAATATCTTAATGTAACATTTACAGGCCTAACCATAAAAAAAACATACCATCTATATTCAGACCAGTTAAAACTTATGCACAAGTGATGAAATTAGTCCCCATCCACGACTGTTACCAATCAAAATAGATTTTTGCATTTTGAATAGGAAAAAAAAATGATCTTTTTCTAAATTTCCTGCTCATTTGAGTCTGGAGGCATCAACCAACTAATCAATTGAATTTAAATATATATAAAGGACAAAATATTGCTTAAGAAAGAAGCAGAAGTTACAGAAAAGCATACTTAATTTGCAACGAGCCTGAACTGGCTGTCTCAAGATATGTGCCCCCAAAACAGCTATATCTTTAAATGAAAAGACAAATAATGTAAATAGGATATTTTTGCAATTTCAATGCATAAGTTACTTTCGAGTTGGTTTATTTTGCACATAGAACGATAAAGTGCATCCATTGATTTGTATAAACTATTTGCGCAGGGGTATTTGTGCACATTTTACATGACCGCAAAATAAGTGAAAATACCGCCAATGCAAAATTATGACATTTACAGAAGATTCTATTTTTGGAAAAGGGGGGTAACATAGAGAACACCCTTGTATGGTTATTAAAGATTTCATTGCTGCACTAACAATTGTTTGGTTTGTGTCTGTACTCTTATATATCTTGTTAGTGCATTGTCATCAACGAAAAGCTTAGATGTATTACAATCATCATTAAAATTGGATAAACCTCTAACAATGACAACTGGTATCTGAAACCTACTGCTGAGAGAAAGATACCAGTCTTGATAATAGTTGTAAACCTACTGTTTAATTGGCGGATTGGGACTTCCCAAATGTTCTGTTAATGAAGAGCTGAATCAAATTAATACAAGCATATGTCAAAGCACAGGAATGCACTGCATTCTCACTAGGGTTTTCATCAATAAAAGTACATAAAGATCTTTTTCTCATTATGAAAAATTGTGGACCATTAAATAGCAATTTGTTTGTGCTTTCAAGAATAACCTGTACAAATGTTTTAGCCAAGTCGCCTAGTGAAGTAAAAACCTCATTTTGTAGTATTATGTAAGAACTAATTGAAGGTTACCATGCAAAAATGGATTATTACAGAAGTTATCCAAGCTATTTGTTTAAACAAATGAATGCCTGCATATACTGCTAATGTAAAATCTAGAAATTTTAGGTAGTGTCAGAAATCTAAATGACAGTTCTTTTGGTTCCTCAGTATGTTGTCTTTGAATGTCGGAAACTAGAAATGATGTAAAGCAAACTGAAAAGGAACAAATGAATAGAAGAAGATGAGACAGCAACCCACCAACATAAAAATCAAAAGACAACTATTCAAAACATTGATCCAAGAGTTTATCAGACACTGTTACCATAGATGTGTACCCATAGATATGGGTTTATACATCTATGCTGTTACTAACCAAGTGTTCTATGTTCATAAATTATTTTCCACTTTGGCTTCAGGAGCACATGAAAACCCTGAAGTTTGCTTGAAAGCAGCCCAACACATGATATCACAAGAGTTCCCAAGACAAGGACTTTAAAAATAATTAGACAGTCAAGAATAAAACAAAGATTAAACCTACTCTGAAATAGAATCTGTCAAAAAGAATATTTAGGTCTATTAGATACTTACTCTGAAATGGAATCTGTTAAAAACATTACAAATACTCTTTACCTATGGATTTTTTCGACTGATATTTCTAGTTTTTGAACAAGTATGTAATTAAAGCTAAATAAAATAACGGGAATCTTCAATTAAAAATGGCTTACACTGAAAACAATCAAATTAAAAAAAAACAAGAAAGTGAATTATTCATTCCAGTAGAAAAATCAGTGTAATCTTGATTCAAGCGAACATTTAATGATGACTATTTCCATTCTAATCTCAGATTTTACAATTCTTGTTTTAATGTATATCCTAGTAGATATCAAATCTCATCAAATCATTTGGTATATTATTGCACAATTTGAACAGAATAATATGATTCTGATATTGACAAACAGGTCAATCATATCAAAACAATAAATGAAACAAAATATTCATTTCCTTCTATCTGATACAAAACATATTTATTTTTAAAACCAATGCAGCAAAAATTATTAATAAATATTTTACTAAGTAGCTCTGACAGTTTTTTTATTACTTCAGAAAATTAAAAAGCTTTTATCATTGTTTATCTTAGTAAACCTCCTATAATGCAATTCTGACTGAAACCATGCCTCTCTGTACGTCATTTATATACATCATAATTACACAATTTTCTTCTCTTTCAGTTCATATCTGAGAATGAAGGTACAGAAACTAAATGAAAAGACATACAGCATTATATAAGTAACAGCAACACGGCTTCTAAATTGTGCAGCAACAATGAGAAAAATGCACATGGCAAGAAATACTGTAAAACTCTTCAAAATAGTACATCCACGTCATTTGAACTCTGGTGGATAGTTGTCTCATAGTTCATACCACATCTCCTTATTTTTATATCAACTTCAAAGTATAATAAAAATTTGAATATGTTGTGCTATTTTCAGAATGAACAAAACTTTTCTCTAAAAAACACAAATATTTATGATGCAAGCACACATTTTCACATATTGTTGATGTTCTTGTGCATTGTTGATCTTGTTAGCATGCTTATACTATAGGCTTTTCCCATTCGCAATACCAAAGGGCTAAAACCAGTTTCAGATTAAATTCATCTTTTCACACTCAGATCAACTCACTGGTGAAAGACTTAAAAGTTGTTAAGAATGAAGCAAGTGCAGTGTACATGTATATTCACATTTAAAGTCAATATTTCTTTTATATGTAATTTTCTGACTGGTACAAAACTGATCAACTTATACATCATTTGGTCTCTGGCCGAAAGTTCTCTCATTGGCAATAATACCACATCTTCTTATTTTCATAAAACTTTCTTGAGAGGGAGAAAACTAATTCTTAAGAAGGAGAGAAACAATACAGATACAACAACCCTCTATGTTGATGCCATTACTAAATTAATTTCCTGAATGGAAACTTGATTAAACTGTGATGATTTGTAATGATGAATTAACTTTGATCTATAGTAAAGCCCTATCTAATCAAGGATATAAACTCTGTAAGTACTTCCTATGTCATAACATATAGAATATCATTTGTTTTAATCAATGTGATGTGTGTGGCCTGTTCAATCTACTTTGGAATGTCAAGTGGTACATGGTGCTGCCCAAAAATATGTTTTCATAACATTCTGGTTACATTGTCTTTATATTCTGTTTAAAATGTATGTTGACCTGATGAGACTCCAATAGGTACATACAGCTCTTCAACTAATGGTATTAGCATTCATCAGAATGTTATCAATACTTTTATATTTTGGTGAAGATGTGATTATACAAAATAAAATGTTAATGTGAACAAGATACATATAAATAGTACATGTATGATAAACAAGCATTAATTTGAGCTTGACATATTGTATTAACACTTGTCTATTGTTGAGGAATGTATGCATGGTGACCACTAAAAATCTTTTCTGGTTTTATTGTGTTGTTTGGTTGATGGCACACTGATGTTATACCCAGTATCTCCTTTTAATCAAGTATAGTATACATATCAATACCTAAATATGTTTAAGCTATATATTCTGTTGGGTTTAATCCCACTGATGATGTGAGAGATAGGTTATACACTTTTTAATGTGACCTACACTCCTGATGATCAAGTTTTTTAAAAACTATTACTCACACAGGGTATCCAGATCTGAAACCACAGTCGAGTGATCCGAATCCATTGGAGCAAATAATGAAAAGTTTGTAACGGTGGGTAAGTAAAATTTGGATCCGTTTCTCACGGAGGAATTATGGTCAGTGGAAATCTGGATCCGATTCTCACGGAGGAATTATGGTCAGTGGAAATCAGATCAAGATTTTACTTCCCCACCGTTACAAATAATGAAAAGTTTGTAACAGTGGGTAAGTAAAATCTGGATCCGATTCTTACGGAGGAATTATGCTCAGTGGAAATCGGATCCGGTGGGTAAGTAAAATCTGGATCCGATTCTCACAGAGGAATTATGCTCAGTGGAAATAGGATCAGGTGGGTAAGTAAAATCTTGATCTGATTCTCACGGAGGAATTATGCTCAGTGGAAATCGGATCCAGATTTTACTTCCCCACCGTTACAAACTTTTCATTAAAAAGAGGATAGTTAAAAACATTTGTGCCAATGCCTCATCAGGCATCTTGACCCCACTTTTTCCAGTGCAATTTACTTTAAATTCAATAACAGTGTGTTCTACTTTGACAATTCCTGTATATACAGAAACTCAAATTATTTTTTTATTTCTTACTGCCACATTTTTTTAAGAGTGTTGGCTATAAAACAAAATTGGAATAGAAAAGAGATTGCAAATTGTTAATGCAAGCAAGATTTCTAAAAAAGATAACAAAAAGAAATAATTGTAATTCTGTGGTAAACTTTTATTTTATCAACATTGCATGCAGACAGCATCCTTTTAATGAACAGACCTAATTAATTTGTTAATTAGAGCACAATACAGTCGTAAACAAACTGCTACTACTTAGCAACCATTGATATCAATTCCTGAAATACATTATTGTACCAACAGTTTATAGACACGTTCGTGATTCACTGAAATCATTCTGCCATCCAAATTCAAAAGCTTTAGTTTATCAACATTTTTTTAATGATTCCTAAAAAACTATTTAACAAAAAGATATCATAATTAAAATGAAATTTGAGACAAGATTTTAGAAACTGACACTCAGATAAGCTTGATAAAGAATGTTATTTAGAAAAACAATCATATCTGGTTCATTTTGTCTGTAATTTTAATTCCTTAAGAGTTTATGGAACTGTCGAGACTGACTAGAAATCTTCCCTTCTATAATTATAATTCATAATTGTGATATAGTGCCTTTATTCTAGATAAGTATTGCTATAGAGCTATGTGGGTTTTAAGCTGAAGCTGGTATGTCTTATGTAGAATGCATTACACTCTCCAATCAGGCTGGTTAGTGTTAACATAATATATGAGGTGTCCAGACAATTTAAAGTAAATGCAGAGTGAATTTTATTCCAGGAACTGCAGGATTACCTCTAATTACAACTGACATAATGCCATTCATTGGGAGATTTTATGTCTTAGTTTGCACCATTATTTTCAATATGTGGAGAAAATTAGTGACTCAAAGTCTCTAGATACATTGTCTAAGGAAGAAGTTTTATGACTGGGAGAGAGTTGTAACAGCAAATATCACAGAATAAAATGCATAGTATGTGACGAAATGGCAAAACTAGTTCCAATCACAGTTGCTCAAAAATAGAAATCCTAATTCTAATTCAGTATTGTGTCTTGAAAAGTGTTGCAATAAAAAGGTACACAGCATTAAGACTTTTTACTCTGAAATTTTGGTGCTAAATGATATTACCCATTTTCACCTACTAAAATCTAGAAGAAAATACAGTTGACAGGTCAGATATTGTTTAGTCAAATCAGATTACCAGATTTTACCAAATCTACAATGGGTTAGCTCTTACGGAAAATCTTGTTTATGGAAAATGGCATGATTTATCCTATGTAAATAAGCAGTACTATAAAACAGTTCAATAACTGATTTTTATTATGTATGATCCTATTAATTTACTAACAATATCAATATGTGCACAGTTTTCAATATCTCTGACATATTGCAACCAAATGTTTAATTTTGGATTTCTATAATACCTTCAATGTTTTACGAAGTATTAATTTCTGTTCTGTCTAAATTTTAATTAGTAAAAAGCAATATGTTTTCTGTTGAAATCTGAGTGATTTTCTATTGCAATTTGTTTTGTTTCATAGCTTTATGTCTCCAGTGTTATGTCGTAATAGATGACCTGGTTTTCGTTATTTTTGATATTGTTTCAGAGTATTTCATTATACTGGATGCTAGCAATGAGTAGGACACAAAACAAAAAAGTCTACATTTTAAGACATGGTCTTCAACAATACATGAATAGACAGGTGTTTAAACCATATGTTGTGAATAAAGTGGACAGACAAATTCCTTTTAACCAAAATCATACATTTCTTAACAGATTTCATTTTTAGCTGGTCATTCTAGAATTGGTGATTAGAAATGCTTTTCGAACTCATCCAAGACATTGCTGTTATAAACCGACAATATAAGTTTGATAAAAATCTGGCAAGAATTGTACAATTGTGAGAGTGCTAACAAGACTGGATGGACGGACTAACGGACCCCCGGTATTTCTATGTCCCCCGCAAAGTGTCGTGTGTGTGTGTGTGGGGGTTTTGCCAATTACAATTGTTTGAAATATATGGTGTGTTCCACAATGGTTGTATTTTTCTGGACTTCTCTGTCAAATTTCATTTTAATGTGACTTAGATGTAGCTGAACAGGACAATGAATTTGGGTTTGCCTTTTTCATATAATTAAACAATTTTTTTAGGTTTAAGCAATCTTTTTACTACACATGAGGAGAAATTACTGTGCTAACACAAGCATGGTTCTATCAATATGTCTTGATTTATACTAATTCTATAATTCACTATCTTGGATTTAAATCTCATATCATATATAAATTCAGTCTTTCACTAATATACACAACCTAGAAGATGACTGAAATTCAGAATTCTGAAAGGTTTCCACCTCAGATTTAAATTTGTGAATAAGGTTCCAATATCATATCTTGATAAATGTCAACAGGTATCCTCAGATAAACCTTCAAATACATTTCTGATTTTCTACCTATCAATGTAATGTCAACTTGATGACCTTCAGGAAATAATATCATCAGATAATGTCACTTCAAGTGTACTTAATAAACTGGTAACATTTTAGAAATAATATAAAGAAGCTTTGAGGGATATCATATGAAAGTCACATAAGGACAATCTAGTATGAACTGTACTGTAGAAAGATTCCCCTGTTAGGTATGATATAAATCTATTAATATCTCCAGCGTTTAATAATTGATGCTCTTCATTGTTCTTTGGCGGTAATTATTTCTATCATCATGCAGTTAAATACCATTGATTTTATCCAAGCTTATGAAAATCTTGATTCAATTTCAAATAAGAATTAAAGTTTTTGTCTCTTTACATTTACTGTTGCTATGGATTCCAATTTATAAGCAAAAAAGTTTAATTTGTTGCAGCAACAAGTTTAGATATTACAAGACCAGATTTTCCTGGATCAGGTTCTAATTGTATGAAAACAAGATCGTGATGTATGTGTTTCAACACACCTTAAGTATGGATCAAGCAAAGGAATTTGTTCTTGACTTACAATGAAGTAGATCGATACTCCTTGCTCCGAACCATGTCTTATTATATTTTTGTTTCAGTGATCAGGAAATGGCAATTAGATGTCACTAGAAATCATGTAACAAGTTCTACTTCACCTGTTTGTTCAAATCACCAGTTGCAAGACTAAAATTTTCACACAATGTTAGTTTGTGACATTAGAATTAATCAAGCTAAAAAACATTCTGCAAATAATGATCACCTAGAAACATTAATACAATATAATGAACAGAAAATTCTTACAATTAAATTCATTTTTTTTTCTTTTGCAAAATTTAGCTTATCACGGTTGCATTGAAAAAGTCAATAGTATGATATTATAGACTTTGTAGGATCAAGAAGAGACAACTGAAGCTTGTCAGCAAATGGAATTTCTAATGATGGGTAATTATTTTAAAGTTATTTCAAATGTGGTCACCACACAGGATACACATTTGTAATTTCATTTAATACAAAAACCATTTATTTTAAAATAGTAATCAGGGTACGTGCCATTTATCATCTAAAAAGTTTAATATCTTGTTCACATGTTCAATGTTATTTTCAATAACACCTGACATTTGGTTCATTGAAAATCCAGTCCATTGACACTGTTTTGAATGTGGGTACATGGGAAATTAGTCTGTTAATGGAGTAAAATAGTATTGTGTATGTCCCAAGTCAGGAGCCTGTAAATCAGTGGTTGTTGTTAGTTGGTTGTTGTGTGCCATATTTATCTTTAAATTATTTTTCTTTTAGCATAATTTCGGCTGTTGATTTTCTCTTTGGAATTGTTTCAAGTTTTGTCTTGCTGGGGCCTTACTAAGTTATACTATATGAGTTTTGTTCATTGTTGAAGGCTGCTCAGTGACTTATAGTTGTTTACATTCTAGTCTTTTGACCTCTGGTGGATAGTTGTCTCATTAGGAATCATACCACATCCTGTTATTTTCATATTCATAGAGATTTTCTTTCCAAATCATTTTCATATTCAAAGATATTTCTTTTCAAATTATTTTCATAAAGAGAGAAATTTTCTTTAAATTTAATGTTATCAGATTAATAAAATAATTTTTTATTGATAAAATACGTGCCTACCAAAATCTAAGATTGCAAAACTAATGCAAAGAAATTTAACTTTTACATCTCACTTTTCTTTTAATGAAAATGAGAAGTTAAATTCTCAAATGCCATTTAAAAAAAAGGAAAAATCTGACTTTCTGTGATGAATCAGATTGGAATATATTACCATTTTGCTGGACATCTATTTAATCATCGAAATTGATGTAACAAACATGTTAAAAGCAATATAACTCCTAAATTTCCCTAACAAAATTACTATCAACTATAACTCTTATGTAGGTTGAGACTGGATTTCAGGCTTATCCAGGAAGTAAAATTGTAGGTACACACTTCAACTTGAATTTGGAACTATGAATAGTGAAACACTCTTTGACAGTAGTGGCCGTCTTGTGTTTTTGAACAAATTTTAGAATTATATGAAAACTATTTATGAATTAGTATATCTTTAACACCTTTTAATAACATTTTTTTGGTAATTCTAACTGCAAAATCTAACCTGTATCATGAATTCAGACCTTGATTTGACAAGCAGGGGCGGATACAGCCATTTATAAAAGGAGGGGTTCCTTACCCAGGATAAAGGGGGGTTCCAACTATATGTCCCCATTCAAATGCATTGATCGTCAAAAAAAAGGGGGGGGGGGGGGGTGTTCCAACACCCAGACTCCCCCCCCTGGATCCGCCACTGACAAGGCAGGGAAAAGAACCTATAACCTTCAACACTCAAGGTGAACATACAACCACAAAACTTTTAGAGGGAATTAAGAATGCTACTAAAAACAAGAACCTTCCAAAAAGTTGCTTGAGTCCTTTACATGTTATGTGTAGGAGGCAGGCACACCAGTAATTTTATTATGTTCACCTACATAAATAATCTTTTCAATCTGAAAATCATCATCAAATACTTTGTCTACTACATCTTTTCAGAATTTTGAAGTTTACAAATTCCAGCCACATAATGTAATGATATAAACCAGGGTTAAGTTGTTATAATGTGTTTATGACATTTCTGTCAATATATATAATTGTATATAAACTTTGATAGATTTTTGTCATCACAATTCCTTTATTCTACTCCCAAAAGACTGCTTCCAGATCCAATATACATATAAGGCCATTAATCCATACAGTTAATGTCAGCGAACAACGATGCCAATGTTTGTCATCTCAGGAAAACATCGGTCAGAAATCCTCAGTAATTACATTTCGTTACTTAGCTAAAACCAATTGCATTTATGTGTTACTCTTGGTTCAGGTGATCCATTTCATTATGATAAGACTCTAGAGGGAAAATCATAGTATATATCTATGGTATTTCATCATGGGAATTCATTTTTCTACATCCTACAAGTTTAAGAAATATAAAATTGTTTAAAAATTCTTAAAATGGCTTCAAAATCTTTTTTAAAAGCTGAATAAATATAACTGCAAACCTTTATTATCCTCAAGCTTTGTTTTTTTTCTGAGTGATAAACATCAAAATACCTTTTTTATAGTAGAAATCAGAGTAGGATTGGGAAAACAAGCAATCAAACTATATGTCATGAGAGAATGTCATGCATTACAATATAAAAAGCTTCATTATAGCTTGTTTAATCCTCAATCAGATGGTTTTGCTGTGTTTCTCAAATTGATTCAAGCTAAAAACAAACAAAATTCATTCGATTTAAATGTATGTGACATTTCAGTCTGTTTTGTATAAGTTCAAAGTCATTATCAAGCGGAAAACATTTCATGGATAAAATCATTCCTTACCAATCAGAAAAATATTTAAGTACAAATTATTATGGCTGAATTAAAAGAGAATGAAGCAAGACTATTATATGTTTTGATCTCATTTTCTTCTTTTAGAAGTTCAAGCTCTGGGTTTACTGCATGAAAGAATCGAAGACTATTTATTTCTGATTAAATACAAAGCTTTAAGATATTGAAGCATTTCAAAGCTACCAACTTACGAGATCCTCGACCGTCGATCAATAGATAGTTTGCTGTAATTTCAATAATATCAAAAATACAAAATTAGTGATTATAGTGGTATGTCATAGCACCAGTATGACAATTTAATAAACAGCCAGGGACTTCCTTGGAAATCAATTATCTATTTTCTATAGATTACATTATAGGTGACAATCTTCCTCAATAATAAGTCTGTGACCAGAGTGTGACCATTTATCATGACTGACAGAATATATTACACTAGTCTGCTTATATATTGTCTTCTAAATCATACTTATGACTTATCTTAGATTCTTCAATGTAACAAAACAAATGCAAGTATTGATAAATGTCTGAATCTATTGAACAGGAAGCTCAATATAAGGACTTAAAATTACAGAATGAATGCTGCTGTTCTGTGGGCAAACTGTTGTCAAACAATTTCTCTCTGGCCTCAAAAACATACAATTTGTCCAAAGTTATGGTCTGCAACTGCTGCAATCTTGAATTAACATACATTCAGAAATTTTTGTGTGCATTTATTATTGGGATGATAATGTTCTCAAAATCATAAATGTGAGTTTTTATATTTTTGAGAAACCTATTTCTGTTGAAGTTTTCGCAATAATAAAACACATCTAAAAAATATTTGAATTGACAGTATATCTCTTTTTGATTAGACCTCCCAATGGTTGATAGTATAATCTTACTTTAAGGTTATTGCTTTTAGAGAAAAAATAAGCCAGTTTGCATTTTGTGCAACTTGGCCAGTAAAAAGGAGTTTAACTGGGAAATGGGGACAAGGGACTTCAGCCAAAGCCCATTCCATCTGTAACTTTTCTATTTAAAGTCAAATCTGAAGTTTTTTTGGCACAGAACTTCTTAAAAGAAAAAAAAAACATATCCTGCATAAACTTTTCAACAGATTTGCTGAAGCCATCATATGAAATATAAGGGGTTTTATCCTACAATCAGCCAACTATAGTACAAATAACAGGTACACAAATAGATTTTTGCTTTATTTGTACTTGTAAAAATAAAGTCTCCTGTTACCCCGCTATCACATTGAGCAAGTGGAAATGTGGATATTTCTTTTGGCGTAACAGTTCATTTTGGGGTCCTCTTGGCAGTGTGCATTTATAAGTCGATTTCTTCGGAAAAATCGGAGACAACGATTTGAATTTAAAAAACTAAAGCTTCAAGTGTCGGGTGTAAATTGCAAGATTAAAACAATATATGTACATTTCGGAAATATAAAGTGTATTTGTACTCACTACGAAATAGGAGAAAAGCTCGGCTAGCCTAACTTTTCATCCCATTTCTTAAGATGGTACAAATAAATTTTATATTTTCCAACAATGTACATATATTGTATATATTCCAGCATTTAACTGTGTCCAGGATATAGCACTGTGTAAAATAAAATACAGTCGACAGACAGTCTTATTATTCACTTATTCAACTTTTCTTTGACTACGTGCTGCAGTACCATGCTGTACTAACCATAACCCTTTTTGTTACATAATGCTAGATTTCATGCTGTGCTGTGACAGCACCCTGAACAAGATCTTTGATTTATTTCATAAATTAGTTTGATTTTTTGGAAAGTTGAAGATAAAAATCTGAATCTTAATTAGATTTAGAGAATAGTGAAACTCTTGGCATCTATATATTTCTTTAACTGATAAAATTTAAGTATAGCACTATCAATGAAAGATGTAACGTCAGTGCTATTATCCTCAAACATTGAATTTATGGAAACATAAAACAGGATGCATGCATTTAAGCAAGTTGCAATCTTTATGGACTTTTTTGTGTCAGGAACTGTTTTTCTTTGGTTTTAGTGATGAAGACTATTAAGTTTGTTGACAATTTATATCAAATGATTGTTATAGCTGACATCGGTTTAAGGGACATGTTACTCAAAATTTTCTATACCGAAGGGACATTTTTTACTTTGGTAATGATTAATAAAAAAAAATGGTCTGAAAGACATTATCTGAAAATAGAAAATTGTAAAAAAATCAGTCCGTGACATACTTTAGAGATAACTGTATTGTATTTGAGGCTTTGCGGACATCTGTAAAGAAACTTTTCCTAAAATTTTATTCTATTTAAAGGCACTGTGTCCTAGACCTTTGACCTACTAACCAAAGAATCAGTGGGGTCTTGTTCTTTCCATGGAGAACTTTCAAATTTGGTTTAGATATTGTATGGGTTGTCAACCAGCCGGCATTCATGTCTTTTTATGGTTAGTACAGCATGGTACTTTTTATGAGCAGAGTCAGACTATCTCACATCTCAGCCTAAAATTTCAACAAAAATTTTCCACAAAAACGGTAAGGGCTTACAATAAATGAGTATATTACTTACTGTGAGCTGTCAGTTTGTCTGTAGGATTCATCACTGATATCAGCCCTTTTTTCCATCTGACCATATACTGAAAAAAAAGGAATCAGTTGTTACTGAGATGTCATACAACTGCACTATAAATATAGGCAATAAAATATTCACAATGTTTTTCAAAAAACAAAATGATAAAATATAGGTTTCTAAATTGAATTATTTGACATTTTTGATGTTGGGGCCTTTTATTGCCGACTATACAATATTTCTCATTGTTGAAGGCCATACGGTTGCCAATAACGGCATACATCCACTTCATTTGAAATCTGGTGGATAGTTGTCTCATTTGCAATCATACCACATCTCCTTACTTTTTTATAGACTATTTATTATATCAAACTTTCCCAATTTAATTTTAAAATATCATGCAAGCTTACATCAAATTCCTGTTGCTTACTAAATACCAATATCATGGGATGTACAGTGCTTCTCATGCTTAAAAACAGTAGAAAAAACTAGCGGTTATTACATTTTTTATTTTATGAACAAACACATGCATCTTTGTGAACTAATGAGACACTATATAATATTGTACTTTATGACTACCATGTCTTTCAACAGGCTGTTATTTACAGAAGACTTCTTAAAACAAATCAAAGATATGCTTATCATCACCAGGTTAAGTCATTCAACCTTTCCAAGGGACATTACTCTTGATAAACTTCTGCTGATGTTATTTGTAGAATCAGTTAGATGCTAACAACAAAATAACTGTCTTCAAACAATGTTCACACATTTGTGAGGGAAGCTATTCAGAGACATAATTATGTTTGCTAATGAGTTCTTTATATGCATCTGATTATGTCTCACATATCTCTAACATTGATCAACTCCCAAAAAATGTTAACCCTGTAATAGTTATGTCAAGCAGAGAGGCTTTTTGTTAGTTCATATGTCTTGTTTAATAATGAATCATTACGTAGGCCTCATTACACAAGTATTTAGATATGTTTGAAGAGATCTGATCAAAGTTTATCTTTATGCAGTTCTTAATTATCTTGTGTCAGATTCAAAGTCTGATTTAGTTAACAGATTGAAAAGTTGAAAAAAAGCATAATTCAAAATGGTGAAGCACATGCAATGTGTGAGCAGATTTAATGTGATACTGTCTATACCAAACCCCTAGAAATGATTACAGAAAGTTACTAAAATCTTCAACACTGATTTTTTTTACACTATTCTTGGATTCTATTAGGAGAATGCCATTTCTATTTCAACAGAACGACGATGTATGAATCAATAAGAAATTAAATGCAATTATCTTATGTCTTTTCTTTGGTAAGCCTTGTGATTTACGAACATAAAATTATCCCTTCCATATTGCTACTGAAATCTATGGTCTTATAAAGAAGAAAACACAAACAGATTGATTGATAGCATGTAATACAATAGGACATGAATGGCAACCAAATTTGGCAAGCTTTTGCAATTTTATTCCTAAATCTAATGAGAAAAGTAAACTAATCGGATCCCTTTATCAGGGAGACTTCATTATTCAACCATTTAGAGGTGTATTGAAGTCATAAAATTACAACACTGTGAGTCAGGCTATTGATTCTTAAGACGTTTGATTGTTTGGAAATGGCTTTCTGTTTTTTCTTGACATTCAAACACTTTGTACAAGAATTATAAGGTTTAAAATCTAATTATCAGCTCAATAACTGAAAGTGATGTAAGAGCTCAGCGAGAATTAAAAAAAATTATACTGAGGCTATGAAAGAGATTATTATTTGTCTTATAATCAACCGAAAAACACAAAACCACATAA
The DNA here is from genome assembly GCF_021869535.1 of Mytilus californianus. Lineage (NCBI taxonomy): Eukaryota > Metazoa > Mollusca > Bivalvia > Mytilida > Mytilidae > Mytilus > Mytilus californianus. The sequence continues at coordinate 7,649,566 of NW_026262581.1, forward strand.
AAACATTATAATTATATTTAATTGACTAATCAAGTACACCAAATTACAAACTTAAACTTGTAGTACGCAAAAATAAACATAATTGATTTAAAAGAGCAACCCTTTTTACATTTAAAGAAAATAAAAAAAAAAAAACAATAATACAATTGTGCATCACTTTTTATATAAACTTCTTATGGGATAGTTGGTGACTGATATATGCCTACTTTCCACCCAGTGGGCAATATTTTCAAAATATTTTCAAGAGAACAGAGATATAAGTTTAACTAAGATCAGAAATAAGAAAATAAAGATTAGAATCTTAGTGATTGTCAATTCCAACAACCTTAAGTTCAACAGCACCAGTTGGAAAGGCAGAGTGAAATCATTAAAACATGAAAATATAACCTTCACTTGTTAGAACTTGCCCTGAAACTTGCAAAATAATTTTTGAACTGGAGAAAAATCCTGAGCATGTCTGCAAGCCTATAAAATGAAGAATCCTTTGATAATAGTTATCACAAAATATTACATCACTAAGCAGAGATGGCAATTATAAATTTGTGGCCACCCATGGAACACTTTATCAGTATTCATGTGGTCTATGGCACCTTGTCACATCCAATAAATTCTCTAAGCTTGTTATCAACTCCAAAATTATCAGGTTTGTGAAAATAAAATTGCCAAGTATTTTGCATAATAATCACAAATAATTACATCTTTTAAGTTTTTCATAGGCTTTCAATGAAATTAACCAGTAAATATGAGTTATCTGTGGGAGACTTACAAAATGTTTAGCATCTATAATTTTATAACTCCCATACACAAACAGTTACACAGATTCTCTAGATAATGCATCTCACTGCACTCTCCATTATTGGAGGTCTGTTTTATCTCATGCAAATCATGCCATAAAAGGAAACATTTATGACTTTTTTATATCAACAATAAATTAAAATTTCACATTAAAAGTACTAGACACTTAACTGTAGGACAAAGTCATTAACTCAAATGGATTTTCAAGATTGCTTCCAATTGATAAAATTCTGAATTTTGATGTTTTAGATAACTTATAAAAGTTGTCTCCCTTAAACCACTGTCAAAATCTGAAATTTTTCTCTAGATATCATTGATTTGTGTAAAATGTTTCAAGAAAAATCAAGATTCAGTGTGTATTAAAAACAAGGATCAATGTGAGCATATCTTTCCCATACATACTTTCCGTGATAAAATCTAAACAAACAATCATCCCACATACTACATATTTATATCAAAAGCATGACAATGAATAATTCAGAACCTTTCAAGTAAATTTATTTATATTTCACTGTTAACCTATAAACCCTATTATCCAGACAAAAATGCAGACAATTGTAAGATCTTTTTTACTCTGGCATAACATATTAGACTGATCAAGTACATCTTCCAATGTAATTATAGCATTCATTAAATAGGATCATACTGATGACCACAAAATGCCAAGATTTTCATATCAACAATGGCCAGTTCAAATAAACAATTGAGAACTATTTATTGTCATTCCTGTATTTCTTTATTTATTTACATTTTTGCATTTCCCAACTTAAGTGTTGTGCTCTTTACAACCAAATAGCATCTATTAAATTCCAAGATCCTGAATAGTTGAGAATAAGGCCCTGGCCTTGCAATCATAAGCTTTTCAAGTATGATTATTGTACTCAGACTCAGAAATCAATCAATCAAAATACTGGATTTGGTGTTTTGAGCTCAAATTTTGTGCTACGAGTACTGAGTAAAGTTTTATGACCGAGAGCCGTGGTAAATTTTGTTTGTTGTGCAGTGTACAGTGGTTTACTATCATAGCCCCATAAAAGGGACCTTTCACAGTTTCACTGTAAATTATGTATTTTCTTTTTCTGTTTTGAGTAAAGATAAGATAAGATAAGATAAGATAAGATATTTTATTTCCAATTATGGGCCCCAAAGGGCATAAACATTACAACATCAATAATTTTTTTATAATACAATAGAAACAATGAGATAAAAAAAAAAAAAAAAAGTTAAACGAGAACTATTTAAGTTCTTAAAGAATACGCAGATAAAGAATCTATAGTATGTTTTTTTTTTTAATACTAATGCATTTTATTGCAAGTATTGAGTATATGGAGTTTTCTTATTTCAAAACTAATCAATTCCTAAAAGTGACTCACTCTGTTTGGTTCTAAATACCCTTTTCTAACCTTTTCAGACTTCATTATAAATGCTGCATTAATGTCTCTGAATTGTGAAGAAAATGCTAGTAAGAATGTCAAATGACAAAGAATGTTTAAATTAACCAGACAAGCACTGTTTTTTTCTGACAGTCCATGTATAGTCAAGCATCTTTTTTTTTAAACTAAAATAATTAAATTAAGGTATCAGTTTTCTTTAACAACTGTCTGAAATATCATAGTATTGAAATCATTTTGATATTTCATACAAAAAAAAAATATAATGGTAACACCCTGATTTTATCTCTACCCTTATCAGAAAAATTAAGTAAAAAATCAACGAATGTCAAGATAGTTTGGCCATGTTGAGAACCTTAGCTGATAAAAAAGTATTTATTTTATGTTCATTAAGAAAAAAATCTTGTTTTGAGTATCTACTGATAGGTCATGATCTGGTAGTCTATGGTTGATGTAATTCTCTCTTACCACTTCAACATCACTCCAAATCTGATCTATCTTTAATAACGTGCCAATGAATATAAAAAAAGTCTATTTTATCATGACTTTTGGCAACTATATTTTCACTTGGTTAGCAAATTATGAGCTTTAAATTTATGGGATTTGCTAGTTAATTTTTATGGCAACTTCTTAATTTGTGATATTCTTCCTCATTAAAACTGGTATGGGAGAGTTATGTACTATCTTGTATGAAAATAAACTTTCCATTATTGGCTGCATGGTTACAGTACTGTGGTTCTTCACAGTTTATTATCTTCAAATAAAAGAGTTATGCCTAAATTTCTAAGTTTGAAGATTAAATATAGACCCTTTAAAAGTCAAATAACAACTGTAGTTTGGTTTATCAAGATTCTGGTCTGTTGATATCATTTTACATATTACTACATTGAAGAATGGTCCGTTGATATCATTTTACATATTGCTACATTGAAGAATGGTCTGTTGACGAAGTAAAATGATTTGAACCATAAATGTAATACCCATGTTTGAACTAAACTTAATATTTGTTTATCAATAAAAATATAGTCAACAGATAGATATAGGAAGATGTGGTATGAGTGACAATGAGACAACTCTCCATCCAAGTTACAATTTATAAAAGTAAACCATTATAGGTCAAGGTACGGCCTTCAACACGGAGCATTGGCTCACACCGAACAGCAAGCTATAAAAGGCCCCAAAAAATTACTAGTGTTATTATTTAAGTCTAAATCAAAAGCATTAAACAAATAAGAGTTTTTTAATGCCTCCATGGTGAATCTAAAATAGACATTTTGCAATGCATTAGATTGGTAAAAAATTGACATCTATTATTATCAAATTAGAACGGATATAAAACATAAAAAAAGAATATTCTGCCAAAATTTTCTTGCTCTTAATTCAACAACAGATCAACCGACTCAGTTCTCAATACACCAATTGATGAATGTGTAAAGATCAACAAAAAAGATGTGTTTTCTATTTCATCACATAAAGCCAGAGTTTAAAATGCAGATTAAGAATTTAAGGCCTATCTAAAAGAAAGCTTTTACTGAAATATTTTGTAAATTTTTCCATATCAAATTTTTTTTTTTTTCCCCCTTTACAATTTTATTTTTCAAAAATATCAAATCAAAGTGGAAAATGTCACAAAATCTTCAGTTTTCTTAATAAATGTCATGATAGCCTTTTAAACTGTCTCCTTCTTTCCTTTTGATAAACAAAGTGCTGAAAATTACAGGGTATCTCTAGTTGAAAAGCAATTATATGTCTGACTGTTTGTCTTGTTCTAAGGATAAATTAAAGTAAACTGATACTAAACTAGGGATTTGCATTTCTTCAGGACACCATACGACAGTGTATTTTCCAATATCTCTTTTCAAATATTTTTCTCATCTCAATGTTTGGGGACTGGAATCTAATTTCTTTTTATTCACAATTTTTTTCATTTAGAAAAATATTTTTTTCATGAATAGTGTAAAATACCTAAGTTTCCTGTGGGATCTTAACACCACAAGGCATTTAAAATGGGAATGTATCTATTATATCTTAGTGTCATTGTGACATGCTCAAAGTAAGACCTCCACTAAAAAAACAAAAACATTTTCAAGTTAGTTTGCATGTTAATTTGCAGATACAATAAAGTTGCATTATTATCAGTTTTGCTTTCAGTACAATGTCATTCCTAAGGAACTTGTATTATAGCATTTAGGCAAACATTAAGTAACACATAATAAATGACGAAATGCTTCAATGGGCATCGATATAATTTTTTTTCTTTACTTTTGAGGCCCCCAGCAATCAGCTCATCATGGGCCTATGTAGGTTTTTGAGATCTACCTGACTTAACTTTTCCTTTTTTCTTTTATCTGGATTGAAATTTTTTACAGTTTTAAAACCTGGGTATTGCATAAAATTCTGTCTTATCTTCTGTTTATGAAATTGCAGTATGAAATCTGAGGAGTAACTCTGAAGTGCAGCCACAAATATTAGAGTATAGGATGGCACATAGATTTCATTTCAGCTAAAATATGACATTTTGAAGACCATATGTTGACTTCAAAGACTTTTGGTTTTTTGTGTCATAGGATTCCTATTTTCTTTTCTTCACATGACCAATATTTCAACTAACTTCATGAAGTAAAATATGTATATTTGAGAATGTGAGCATCACTAACATCTAGCACCTTGGTGGTATAAATATGTGAGAATATTGTAAAAAAAATTTACACTTAAATCAATGAAATGATCAGGCTTTATTGATCAATCCAAATTCCCACACATACAGTCTAACTGATGAAAACATCATTTTTAATCATCATCAATGATTCTCCTGGGTGTCATTTTCAAACTTTAACAATATATACTTATATATGGCATGTGTGCCCAGAAGCTTGCACAATCTAATTTGTATTTTTCCTATATCTATCACAAACTTAAAAATCTCACTAACTTTACTCTGGTGACTGTTTTTTTTCCCTCTACCATTTCATCAATGTTCAATTAAAAATTCTAAACAATACATCAAGCATCACTGTATATGTTATGTTATTGTAGTTTAGTAAGGCCAATTGTACTTCACCTTACCCTTTCATCAAAATTTTCCAGCATGATTCAAGATATTAGGGATGACAAAAATGCAACAACTGTACCAGTTAAAGTTCATTGTATAAATGATCCTTCAATTTTTCAGAAAGCAGTGTTGAACATGGGTGGATATGTTATGTTGAAAAGCTCCTTTGATTCAGAATATGAAGAACCATGGGTGTTTTTGTACTACATGATCAACACGATGGGTGCCACATGTGGAGCAGGATCTGCTTATCCTTCAGGAGCACCTGCAATCACCCCCAGTTTTAGGTGTGGTTCCTGTTGCTCAGTCTTTAGTCTTTTATGTTGTGTTTTATCTACTGTTGTTTGTCTGTTGGTCTTTTTCTTTTTTTGCCATGGCATTGTCAGTTTATTTTTGACTTATGAGTTTGAATGTCCCTTTGGTATCTTTCACCTCTCTTTTTTAGTATGGGCATAACAAAAACTAGAGGCTCTCAAGAGCCTGTGTCGCTCACCTGATTCTACTTTGGTTTTGGAAATCATGTAAAAATAGATTAAAATCATAACAGATACCCTAATAATGATTGAGGCCAAATTTGTTTTAATATTGGCCCTATAATTTAATAAAAAATCCTGCAGCCATCTTGACCAGTAAATTGGCAACAAAGTAGCAACACTTCATCAGCACCTCATAAGGAACATTTATGCCATGTTTGGTTTCATTCCATTCAGTGCACCTCTAGAAGAAGCATTTGTATGTATTTCCTATAGGGTCTTATGTTAAACTAAGTCACCTGTTGGCAGCCATCTTGGGTGATGGTTCAGCTACAAAGTAACAACACTTGGTCAGCACCTCATTAGGAACATGCATGCCATGTTTGGTTTCATTCTATTCAGTGGTTCTCTAGGAGAAAACATTTGTATGTATTTCCCATAGGGTCCTATGTTAAACTTACTCCCCCTGCTGGCAGCCATCTTGGATGACAAATCAGCTACAAAGTAACAACCCTTGGTCAGCACCTCAAAAGAAACATTCATACCATGTTTGGTTTCAATCCATTAAGCGGTTTTCTAGAAGAAGACATTTGTATATATTTCCCATAGGGTCCTTTGTCAAACTAAGTCCCCTGTTGGCAGCCATCTTGGTTGATGGATTTGCTACAAAGTACCAACACTTGGTCAGCACCTCATAAGGAACATTCATGCCATGTTTGGTTTCATTCCATTCAGTGGTTCTTCAAAAGAAAACTTTTATATGTATTTCACATAGGGTCCTTTGTCAAACTAAGTTCCCCGCTGGCAGCTATCTTGGATGTTTTGATTGGCTACAAAGTAACAACGCTTGGTCAGCACCTCATAAGGAACATTCATGCCGTGTTTGGTTTCATTCCATTCAGTGGTTCTCGAAGAGAAAACATTTGTATGTATTTCCCATAGGGTTCTATGTTAAACGAAGTCCCCCGCTGGCGGCCATCTTGGATGATGGATCGGCTTCAAAGTAACAACACTTGGTCAGCACCTCATAAGGAACATTCATGCCATGTTTGGTTTTATTCCATTCAGTGGTTCTCTAAAAGAAGACATTTGTATGTATTGTCCATAGGGTCCTATGTTAAATGAAGTCCCCCGCTGGTGGCCATCTTGGATGATAGATCGGCTTCAAAGTAACAACACTTGGTCGGCACCTCATAAGGAATATTCATGTCATGTTTGGTTTCATTCCATTCAGTGGTTCTCTAGAAGAAGTTCAAAATGTATAAAGTTAATGACGAAGACGATGGACGACGGACGCCAAGTGATGAGAAAAGCTCACTTGGCCCTTTAGGCCAGGTGAGCTAAAAATGTCATATTTTCAATTCAAACAATAAGTTTCATATCAGGAACAACAAACTGATATATATTCCCTATTTTTCTCTGTAAATTCCAAATATGATGCTCTGTGATTGTTTTGAAGATGTTTTTGTTATTACACAATTTAATTCTTAAGTAATGAATGACAGTATCTCTGCAGGAAGGAATTACCTGTCAGTTTTTTTTTCAATTGAATGATAATCCAAAATGAAAAATGTTCAAGGAGATTTAGAATATTCATTGGTGTATATCAAAGAGTACAGCTTAAGTCTATGCTAGAAGACATTTGACTTTAAGTCTCTGCTAGGAGACACTTGACTAATGTCTATACTAGGAGACATTTGAGGTAAGTCTATGCTAGGAGACATTTGAACTAAAGGCTATGCTAAAAGACATTTGTATTAAATCCTATGCTAGGTGACATTTGACTTACGTCTATGCTTGGAGACATTTGACCTAAGCCTATTGCTAGGTGACATTTGATTTAAGTCTATGGTAGGAGACATTTTACTTAAGTTTATGGTAGGAGACATTTGACTTAAGTGTATGCTAGTAGACATTTGACTTATAGTCTATGCTAGGAGACATTTGACTAAAGTCTTTTTAGGAGACATTTGACTAAAGTTTATGTTAAGAGACATTTAACTTAAGTCTATGCTAGGAGACATCTTTATGTCTTGCTGCAATATATGAGTTTTTAAGTCTATGGAATGAGGCATTTGACTTAAGTCTATGCTAAGAGTCATCTTTATGTTTTGCTGCAATAATATGAGTTTTTAAGTCTATGCTAGGAGACATCTGACCTAAGTCTATGCTCAGAGACATCTTTATGTCTTGCTGCAATAATGAGTTCTCAAGTCTATGCTAGGAGACATGTGACTGAAGTCTATGCTAGGGGACATCTTTATGTCTTGCTGCAATATGTGAGTTCTTAAGTTAATACTAGGAAAATTGAAGGCCAGTTGATGTGATTCAAATAAACTTTGCCCTTTGATTTACAAGTGCTAAGACTTTAAGATAAATATATATTTGTGTATTATAAATGTCAAGCGATTTGGCAGTTGAGTCCAGGTTAGGTAAAAAAAGATGGTTTATAATAGGATCTTTCATGAAAATCTGTACTCACTGAAGAAATATTTTATCCTTCAATCAATGCAATCAAATACTTAAATATTTTTTTCAGTACCTAGAAAAAAATTAACATCATCTGATGTTGATATTACAGGAAACGAGCAATTGCAAATCAGCGATATAATCAAAAATAAAACTTTATTTATATTACATAGAACTGCACAGTCTTGAGCAATTTGTTAAAGGGCTAATATTTATAGAAAGTTATCTCTGCAACTGTCACATAAGTCTTCTTAAATCTTCATCTACAAAAGACTTCAAATAAATAAAGTTTGAAATGCATCATAAACAAGCATTTAACAGGATTCAGTTTATCAGAAAGAATTTATAAGTAAAATATTTGCATGTTTTTCGTTCCAAATTAAAGAAAGATTTGTGAGAGGTTGACTGATCCTGTCCAAATATTTGACAGAACAAAACTGTATGGCGGCACCACAAAGCAACATAAATCAGTCTACCCAGATAACAATAAAATACCTTATTACAAAAAATGACAGTTTCTTTTTTTTTTCTCTCTCTCTTTTAGAATACAAGAATTTTTGTCTTGAAATAGATCAACAACTGAGGACACGAAGTTCAATCTTTTTGAATTACATCAAAAAGAAATCTATTACATAACACATCAGTGGTATATTGTATTTTCACTTACAGTACATACATGTGTAATCAACTGTTTCTGATAATGTTTACACCTGATTGAACAAAGCTTACTTTCAGTCCAGTAAAAAAAAGAGCAAATTATAAGCAATTTATCCCTCCTTGAGTTTTGATTTAACCAGTCTAAATTGAGTTAGAATTCCTTGTATCACATCTTCAATGTACATTAGTTGTACAGAGAACATTTAAGTCATTTAGAGTAATTTAACAGTAAGTTATTGATTGACGGTTGCTTATCCAATATCAACAAATTTTTCATGCATATTCAGCAATTTTTAATACTTGTCCAAAAAAAAGTGGATATATAGGACAAAAAAGGGGCAATTATTTGGGTGCATTTGCTTATGATTGAATTGTAAGGCAAGTTGTTTACAAGGTGGGATAATTAAGCCATTTACTGTGACTTGCTTTGTTGAGATTAAAATCAATAGTGGAGTTATTTGAGAGAAATGGACAATTGCTTTTGACTGATAGGTAGGAAAGCTCAGGAATTTAGTCTTTTACCATGACTTGTTTTATAAGTGTTATGGAATTTAGGTATGACTTGCCTGTAATTGTTTCCCTTTTTTCTATTGCAATGCAAATAATGTAACCCAATCACAGTTGGTATCATCATTCAAGTAATGAATCAACTGATTTAAAATTTCTGCAAACCTTTTAGAGTGTAACAGACACTGTCATGATCATTAGTACATGTGAAAGAAGAAAGCAAACTAATAATTCCATTGGATTGAAATTTATCAAATTTAAGCTTTCATATTGTCCTAGGCCACCCATAATAAATTTCTTGTTTGATGTTGCCTACCCAGGCTTTGTAGGGTTGGGTAAAGTAGGTAAGGATTTTCTTTTTTTTTTGGCCAACAACATAATTTACATGTTTTAGACAAGAAAACAACATTAGAGCATGATAAATCTTTTTATAGCTTTATAGTAAAGAATGAAGAGGGCAATTGTCATTTTGTCCAGTTATTTCGAGTTTGCTCCTGGGGTAGGACATTCTGATCATTGTAGAGCTTTCTTATACTTACTATGCATTACTTTAGCATTCCAACTTAAATTGTATTTCAATACTTGTGGGCACAAGTAAAAAAGTAGAAAAAACATAAACTTGACAAGACTGCAACATAACAAGTCAACTAAAATTGAGGTAACTGTATACTGAAAGTTTTCAATGAAAGACTTAGATTCCACATAGGCATTTAGCAACTAGTGATTTAAGTGACACAAATTAAGTTTTTCAACATGTTAGCATAGCCCCAAACAATTTTTTTAACTGCAAAATTAAAGTGATAAACTTCTAAAAAAAAAGATGTTGTTATCAATTGCGTATAATCTATATCAGTATTAAATATCTAATTAAATGATTTAACATTGTCCAATCAAAACTGACTTTCTAAACCAAAATTTTCTTTTAAAATTGTAACTATAATCATTCTGATTTGTTAAATAATGATTATAAACACCTACAAATCGTCATTACAAGTGTGTATCATCCACAAAATCTATGGACAGAAATGTATTGTAAGGGAAGCAACTCCAATCAGGCTGTATTCTAAATTCTAAATTCAAGTATTTTTACTGCATTCTCTCTTACTTTTGTAAACAAACTACTCACTGCAAACTATTTGCCTGAAAATGGACACAAATTTAATACATACAAATAAATTTTCTAGTTTGTCTGAATCAGATTAACTCCATAGTTTGAATGGATTAGGTTGAATCCATGGTTTGTTTAAATCTATTATTTTGACTATGCGTTTTGTTTTGATCAGACTGAGTCTGAAATTTCTTTGAATCAGATTGACTCGATCAGTAGTTCGTTTTAATCAGATTGACTTGATCAGTAGTTCGTTAAAATCAGATTGACTTTATGCATTGTTTGAATCAAATTAATTTTATGATTTAAGAGGAGGTGATGTGTTAATGATAAAAAAAATAACATTTTAATAGTTCATATCTTTATCTACAGATATTAAACTCAATAACTGTCAAAAAATACTAAACTTAATAACTTAAAATTCATTCTACCTTATTTTTATCAATTGGGTACAGTAACATAAAAAGTAATTGGTATCATTCATAAGAAAGCATGAATTTTATTACAGGTAAAATGTTCAATAAATAATTAAATTGCATTGTACACAAAATTTTTTTTTATAAGTTTTAAATTTATTTACATTCAAACAAATTTCGCATTTAATAAGAGAAATTAATCATCTCTAAATCAAATTTCACATTGTGTGTAAGTTTACATTTAAAATGACACATGTTCAATAAATAATCCAGCTTCCTTTCATTATTAAGTGAAAACACATGCCTCACTTAGTAAAATCAACATAAATAATAGTGAATGTTTAAGAAAAAATATTGACTTAATAGAAAGCCAGGAAGTTCTTAATGGCATAGCTTGTGTGTCAGTAACATTTACTATCAAAAACATTTCTGACATCTCAGTACTGAATCAATTAATACCATGAAACCAATAGAACCAGTAAATTTACATAAAGTACAATATGGAATGCTATTTTTATTTATTTATCTATTAGAAATTGACAAGGACTAATGGGAAACTAATGTGTATATAAATATTTGTTTTATACTTTTATTAGGATAGAGTTACCTCCCTTTGTACAGTCAATATTCACTTAGCCATTAAACAATGCATAGCTTACAGGCTGTTATCTTCCTATTCTAGCTGTAATATACTTACTATGTGTGTAAGTTTGGCCTGTGAGTGCAACAAATCATATTTGCTTTCGGTAGAATCTTTAAGGATAAAACTCCTAAAATCTACCAAAAAGCTAGCATAATTTTTTCAATCATAAATTTGTAAATCTCTGACAAATATATTTTCTGTTTCATGATTATATAGGGATGAGACTTTCTCAGGCAGTTAATTGTTCACTAATTTTTTAAAGTTGTGTATGGAGTTAAACATTTAAGAAATTATTATTTTTGCTCACATCATCCTAAAAATGCAACAAACATCTATCTAAATTACTAGACCTGTTAGTTTTCAATCTGCACATAGAAAAAATTATTAAAAAATCTTTTGCTTGATTGTTTGAGAAACATAAGATAAAACACCTTTTCATAATTCTTATTTTAGGAGCAGAGGCTTGTCGAAAAGTCAGTGGTGTCTTGTTTTGTTCAGTATCCATTTCAAAATTATTTCAGCAGGGTAAAAATAGCAAGACTCATACAGTCCAAACTGTGAATTCAAAGAAACCATTTTTAAACGATTTAACCAATATATAAAAAGTATGAGAAATGTGACTATACTATCAGTCAAGCATTGAAAATATTACATCAGTATACTAAAATTACAATGCCTTATCCCAAAATTTAATACATTTTAATGACGATATCATGATGTAGTTCTGATAGCAATTTTCCAAAAAACATTAAAAAAGCCAACATTAAGATATACAAGGAGTGTTTGTAGAAATGTGTATTATATGCTTCACACTCAAAACGAAATAAACCTAGATGATATGCAATGAGAAAACTCGACCCCGTCAGACAGTTTAATAAGTAAGCTGGTAATACACCTGTCAAACTGTGTTTAAGAGCCTCTTCACATTCTTAACAAACACATGTCTTCACAGCTGATCTAAAACATTTTATTACCTTATCCCTTTTGTATATGTAATTTTGGCATAAATAGTCCATAAAATTATGCAGAATACAAACTAAATTGATAACTAAAATGTAATAACTTTTTCAAATTGCATATCATTTTGAGAATGTTTTAAAATGCGATTTTTCATTTGTGTGATGTACTGTGTTGTAGATAGCAGTAACAAACATTTTTGGCATGTACCTATTATCTACATCAAATGGACCAATTACACATATGCTGTAATATATACAGGTAATTACAGACCAACCTTCAAATAACCAGTACCATTTTCTATCACTTTCATGTCTGAATTAGTATAATTTAAGGCCAATATATGAACAAATTTTGTCTCATAATGCTGTAGATTTCTTGGTAAAATGTTTGAGTAATCGTAATTAAAGATGCTCCAATTTGTAGTGTTAATTCGAACCTTTGATATAACATATGAAGTTAATTTGATCAGAGCAAAGAAGGTTGATAGATGTCACTCATAAAGGTGTAGTCTTGATGATTAACATGATAAATGTTTGAAATCAGTTCAGAGAAACCATACTTTCAAGCTCTGATATATCGCATCTAAAGATAAAACTTAAAATAATTTGAAATATTTCATAATCTTAAACTAATCTACAAATATTGTATAATGAAAAACAAGACATTCAGATTCACAAGAGGAAGGCCCATATCCCAAATCCCAATATCTGGGACTAATAGATAATATAATTTATTAGTCCCAATTAATATAACAAAGTTCCAATATTCCATATTTCTAAATTACCCCAAAACAAACATACCTCTTTTGGAGCATAAGGGTAGATGTATTATGGATAATTTTAAAATTATTAAGTAAGAACTTTTAGTCAATCATGACTGCTATAATTTTATGCAAGATTTATATCCCTTAAAAATAAAATAAAAAATCTGAACTTTGCCCCTGACAATTGTTGGTGTTTCAAGCAGCATTACATCAATACTTTCTTAAAAATAAATTAAGATTAGTCACTAAAATGTCCAATGAATATGATTTTTTTCTGACAATTCTAACTTTTTTTGCAACAATGAGGCCTACAAGAAGACTATCTATCATTTATATGAATGTTTATAAAAAATGATGGCAGTCAACTATACACACTTTTAGGTACATGGGGGATAAAACAATGAAACTGAACTATTCATTTTAATATGAATTATTATTAACAGTGTAACTTAGACTTAAGTCATAAGTGTGGAAGTAACAGTTTGATTGGTTGATTGAATGTTGTTGTTTAACACTACTTTCAGTACCAATGGCTATTTCTTGGTGGCCAGTTTTAATTGGTGGAGGTAGTACCCAGATAAAATCACCAACCATGGGCAGAAAACTGGCAATGGTAGTCAATTAGGATTAGTAGGCCACCAAGACATGTGGAAGTGACAAACATTCTGGATGGTAAACATTCCAAGCAACTCAACATAATTTCTTCATATAGCATATGTGAGATCAAGACAGCAATTTTGAAAGACATAAAATGTTGAGAGGACAATGGTAAGAGGTACATTTACATCATTGTTTTGCAGAACAGTAAACCACGCCTGTCTTTATGTTTGTTGCATCTGGTACAAAAACAAAAAACTTACCAGAATTTATGTTATGTAGAAATAAGTCATCCAAATTAATAAACAGTACATTGAAACTATGATCTATGAGAAAGTACTATATCAAACTGCCTAAAGATGTCAATGGAAGTAGACGTTTAGGTGCTGACATGTGGTACTAAGGAAGATTATCTTACAATACATATGGTTCTTATAAAAATAAAAAAAAGCCAGTGTCTCCTCATAGAGTGTATTGGATAACTTTATCTAACTTGAGATCATTCTTCATGTCACCATTGATTATTATCATTCATATTACTTTGATCTGATGAAAAGCATGCACATATCTCTGACCTTACATACCCTTTATTATATGCATGCTGCTACAGTAAAATTGCTACTTCCCATAAAATTCACATCTTATCAGGTTAATGGATTTTTTTATTTTATGGTAACTGTCATCCATTGCAGACAGGAGTCAAACACAATATCATCACAATAGTATCTTTAACTTATATAAAAAGGGTTAGTCATTAAAATAAAGAAGTTGTATTTTATTCAAAATATAGGGTGCACTTTGTACCATAGACAGTGCACCATTTTTGTAATGAACTTGACATTCTAATAAATGTTCAAATATACATGCACAACTTATTTTTGATTGATTGATTGATTGTTGGTGTTAAATGCCACTTTCAGCACTAATGTCTATATTGTGGAAGTCAGTTTTTACTGGTGCAGGTAGCCAGAGTGCTCGAAGAGAACTTTATTTCTTTTGCAGAAAGGTTGTAAGGTTGTACTTCTTTTTTTACAAGTCAAGTTCAGATTCTAAAGAAAAAAAAAAGTACTTTTCTTTATTCAGTCTTCCTAGTATACCAAACTGTTTTTATTTACACTAGTAAAATGTGTAGGATGCTCCTCTGTTGGAAAAAACGTAGGAAACATCTCTGGTAACTAGTCTGTAAATTAAGATAAATTCCTTACAGATCCTACAGATGCATGGTTTGTGAATCAGCAAAATCAAAATTCAATTTATATTTTGATCTTATAGCAACTGTATAAATTTTTTTCTTTCCGGATGTTCAAACTTTGATTAAGTTTAACAATTTGGTTATATTAAACATTTTTTTCGATTACAATTTTCATATAAAATTGAAAAAAAATGGGTTATTGGTACTTTTACGTTCTTTTTGATCTTTTTATAAATTTTTTGTGATTTTCTACTTACAGTGGAAACATATGTTTGGTGTGATCTTTAGTACAACAGTTGGACAAGTAATTAACCTATTGATATATTACTACTTTTACATTCTCTCTAAATCTGCTAATCTCTTTGATAATTTCTTATACAAATGTGAATTAAAAAGAACATTAAGTAGCAGCTTGAAAATTACATATAAGTGAAACTTACAAATTTTATTAATTTTCTTCTATTTTCTTCATAAAAAATTTGAAGCTTTGAATAAAAATCAATTTAATGAGATCAATATTGTATCTACACTCTGAAGCAGCTGCAACATTAAACTCTTTAATATCATAAACATTTATAAAATAATTACTTGATCACAAATCAATCTCTTTTAATAAATATTACAAAAATACTTTATAATCTGTCACTTTGAAAATCTCACTGAGGAACTCTTATAAAAGTACTTTAATAGTGCTAAGGTCAATCCATCCTCTCTATAAAGCCCTTAACCATTTCATACTATTGTAACATAAGATTTTGCAATCCTATTCTGTGTTACCTATTGCCAGTATATATATCTATAGCAAATATCATTGTTATTGCAATGTATTACATGCAGTTTTTCAAATTTGCAATGATATAAAGGAATGTCAAATTTCGATTAAAAAATATCTGTCTTCTTAAATAGAAATGTTTGATTTTTAATCCATAAAAAATAATGGGCATATTTCTGTCTTAAGGTAAAAACCATTTTTTTGAGATTTTTTGTATGATAATGGAATGCATTAAATTACGTGATGTATGCAGTTTAACTGTTAAAGCACAGGTGAATGAGAAATAGATTACTTTTAATCACTGCAATAATATCCATTGGTTTTAAATGAAAGGCATCAGACTGCTTACTCAGATATCAGTATTTGATAAAAAATTTTCCTATTATTTTCTGACTGGAAAAGAAAGATAACTCTCCTTATCTCTGATACAGATTAATCATTTCTCAAAAAAATTATATAACTCTGCCCTGTTCATTGTGCATACCATTTAATTTATATAATACACTGAAAAAACAAGTTGCATGTTTCCAGAAATCACAGAATTTAAGCACCCCCATAAGAAAATAAGAAATATATGTTTTAAACATAAGGGAGAAGGCTTGGACACCGTAACCCACTTAGACAGTCCCAGGGCAACTAAACAGAGAGGTTGATCTGTCAGCAGTCTATAAATATGGGTTTCTCAATTAATTCTTAATTTTGCCATGTTTATAGATTATAAGGAGATACAAATGAATATGTAAAAAAATTGGGATATTGACTGCTATCATGACAAATTTCTTGAGAAGGTAGATTCAAATAAGTTTTTATGAAAGCAACAATTTTCACAAAAACTGACATATCACCATGTTTATAAGCTTTCAGAAAAGCAAAAATTATTTGAATGTTGCAGTAAATATATTTCACAATATTTACTAAATGTGAGTTTTAGTAGAAAATCTAATGTTATATAATAAAAGGAGGCTTTCAATAAATAACTGATTACGAGACAAAGTTACAATACAAGGCCAATCTATCTAAAAAAAAAGTTCAGTTTACAATACAACAGAACAGAGAAGGGATTTAAATAAGTGAGCTGTCTTTGGAAATTATTTTAATCCTGAGAAGTCAAACAATGTACTTTTTCAAAATATATTTTCAACACTCCTTTCACTCACAGTCTTAGACGTAACAACATTAACAATTCATGTGAAAGCTAAAGCGTGATAATGTAATTTACAACATAAAAGTGACCCGCACTTCCGTGACTCATGTAAGCAACATATATTAGGTATCGTCTAAGTCCTTACGGATTTGTAATGCTTGGAAACAAAGGAACAGCACAGATCAGTGCTTTAATCCTTACATCAATATCTCTCTACTGTATAACATTTGTTTTGTCAATACTATATGATAAATTTTAATCAAATGCAATAACACAGTGATTATTTAAGACCAAGTACTTGTGAAGTTCTTTGTAGTTGATTAAAATGTATGCTTCAGTCAGTTTTATAAACCAATATTTGTGACTAACCATTAATTTTACTAAAATCACAGATGACAGGCTGTAGAAACGCTGCCAACTCTTGTCAACAGAAATCATGACTGAAAAAAATTTCTTGAAAGCAATTTGCACTATCATGAAAATCAATATTTGATTCACTTAAAAATATAAAATTCTAAGTTATTGCAACCAATTCACAGCTCCTAGAGTATACAAATATAATCTACACTTAACTCAATAAAGTAATTTGTAGAGAAAGTCAGAATCAATTGAGTTGTATACAACACAGATTATGGTTGATTTTACTGACTAGAAATTCAAGTTGAGATGAATCAACATTAATGGAGATTTTAATTACTGCTAAGCTTAAGCAAACTGTGAACAGAGCCGTGAAACAGACAGCTTTATATAGAAAAGAGGAAATTGTACAGTATAATAATTACAATAGTGCTGATTCAAGGCCAAAGATGGTTACAGAACCATACCACTGACGATCAGTATTGTTCCAAGAGGGCAAGAAATGTAAGACTATCGTGGTGATTTAAGGTTACAGATATTAGGTGTGATACTGTTCAGTTGGTAAAAAGAAAGAAATACTACAATGCTGATTCAACGTCAAAGGTGCTCACAACAACAAAAACTATACTTTATTACTAGAGGGTAAAATTGGTAAGTTATACATCTGATCTTACCTGAGGTCTACATCACAGAAAAGCACAAGCTTCAGTTTAGTGTAATATAGTTGGTTGGACAACATTCCAACTATTAGTGCTGATTCAATAAAATTCAGGGAACAAAGATAATATACTTTTTAGTTGATGTCAATAACAATATAGTGTTTATTCTAGACAAATATAACTCAACTAGAAATATTCAGTTAGTGAGCAGTCAGTATTGAGTCACTGACAACAGACCTAGTGTGTTGAATTGTTGGGAAATAATACATTTTTGGCTTTCAATAAGCGCTTTAGTGTTATTGCCTGTAACCAACTGAACATGTTGGTTCTTTTGTTTTTGGCTTCGAATCAGCACTATAGTGCATGTCTGTTTACCAACTGAACAGTGTCATTTCTTCATTTGTTGTTTAGCTTTAAAAGGACTATAGTGCTATTGTCTGTTCTATGTTGAATTAGTGAAGCCTTTTGCTATGACCCATTCATATCCTGTGAAGGGAAGTATCACAATAGGGTTAATCCTTCATCCTATGTCAACAAAGGTTATACAGAAGTAACACTATAGCACTGATACAAAGCTAAAAAATACAGCACAATCAATACTGTTCAACTGGTGAAAAAACACTAACAAATAGTGTTTATTCAAAGCTAACATTAACATTACTACAATTGTTCAGATGACTGAAAGATTGATTGATTGTTGCTGTTTAACACCACTTTGCTTTACCATGGCTGCCAATTTTTTTTATTGATGGTGGAAGCCAGACTACCTGGATAGAACCAACCAACTTTCTGCAAGAAAACTGGAGCTCCTAGTCAATATTAAGATCAAGGTTTAACACACCTTGCTATGAGCAGGGTTTTAACTCTGTATCTCAGTGTTGATAGGCTAGTGTACACTGAAGACTATATTGGTAGACCACTAAGCCATCGATGCCTCTGTTCAGATTATTAAAAGGGTAGTATTGTGTAACAGAAATAACATTATAATATTGGTTTAAAACAAATCCTGTTTAAGACAAAAGAATAGCTGAGGTGATATATTTGGGCAACATATTTGTACAAGCAGCTTTGCTTGTTTATGAATTCTTTTTATTTGCTTTTATGTAAATGTATCTTATCATATGATGATTATTCTTATAAATATTGTTAAAACTAAAATAAAGAAAACTGCTCACAGTTTGATGATCCCATCCATTTACATTGTAAACAAAAGATCCAAGCATGTGTAGTGATCACAATATGGTACTTTAATTCCAAAAACACCAAAAAGTCCTTTGATAAAAAACTGTTTTGTCTGATATTCAAAAAAGACACATTAGAAAAAAGTAACAGCACTGACACTATAAGATTAAGACATCATCACCTCTGCTAATAGATATAACAGTTGTAATTTGTTTGGATTAAAAGGATTGATGTTATGACAGTATCCTTACCATAACATACAAACTACAGATCTCTATTATGAAAAATAATCAAGCAAGTCTAATAAGTATTCTCATTCATAATATTTAAGTATTTATGCCAAGTTCTACTGTGTATATCAATACAGACATATAACTAGACTCATTTATAATATTCTTATTGGAACAAATAGAATGTATTACCAAGCCAACAAAAACAATAAAGAAATTAACCGCAGGTTAAAGCAAATTAATTCATTGCAAAAAAACATATCGATAATACCTTCCATGAATATTTTCTGCCTCCTGTAATATTGTGCTCATTATATCAAACCAAGACACATATATAGCCTATTGTTATCTTTTTCTGCGGAAGGTTGGAAGTTCTCTCTGGGTACCTTGGCTTCCTCCACCAATAACAAATGGCCGCCATGATATAGCCAAGAGTGCTGAAAGTGGTGTTAAACACCAACTGTCAATCAATCTATTGTTATCACATAAAAAATGATCCTGGTCAATAAAGACAACTGTTAAGCAATATTCTCACAATAGAAAATATCAAATAAAATTAAGCCATTTTAAATGATTGATTGACTATTGGTGTTTAACACCACTTTAAGCACTATTGGTTATACCTTGTAATTTTAAGCTATTTTAAGAAGCAGAAATATTAGGACTTCCAACATTAGAAGAACATTAGCATTCAATGTTCTTGCTTTGTAGTTTGTTTTAAAGTTTTGTATCGGTAATTGCCTAAATCAAGCCCTCAAAGAATATTTTGAAGCCATTACATTCTTTTATTTGAAGTAAAAATATCTTTGAAATGGGGAAATGCAGAAATAAGTAATTTACTAGTATGAATACATTTAAAAAAAAAAAACAACTACCACATTTGTTTGTCAAATATTCCAGATATTTTTATTACCACAACCTAATATCATCTAAGAATAGAATGTCCTTCTGAGAACACACGATCTTCAACATGAGATGAAGATGATCTCTCCTGCATCCTATATCAGCAGATATTAATATTCTGGTAAGGACATCTACTCAAAATACTTTGACTTTTACAACTCTCAGCGACATCTTTTGAGTCAACTTCATATGATTTAAAATTTCTAAATAAACTTCTGCCATTTGTTAAATATAATCTTACGAAGGATGCAACAGGAATTCCACCTGATATTTGGCCAATTTAGTCAGTTAGTATTCAACCCTTAATGCTTTTGTTCCATTCCCCAAGCCAAAGAACAATCATGCATGCAGAATATAATGGACAATTTAGCATCATGTTGATGTGTGCAGCTGGTGCAGTAAAATTTTACCATTCATATATTTTTTAAGAGCTTCAGATATGACAGAGACGAACTCTAATATAGTATTGCTATAGTTCAATTTTTGACCTCTTTATGTCTTTCCTTGTTTTAGTGTTGGTATGCTGTCTCATTGATATATTACCCATTTACCCGGTAAGTAAAAATGATCAGAACTGTTAAGGTGTTACAAGCTTCATGCCCTAAGTTATGTTGTGTCATGTTGTGAATACTTTTAATCTTTGTTGTTGGAATTACATAGGATTTAAACTCTCCCTATATACCAAGGATGAAGGATGATTTGTTGAAGACTGGATGCAAACTTTGAGCTCAATGCATGGTGCACACAATGTTACATTTATAACAAACTTTGAAGTAGTTACATAAACCTTTGACTGCTGATCTTGAAATTAGAGAGATTGCATTGCAAATATTTTCTTTCAAGATCCAGGGATGCAAAGCTGAGCTGCTATCTGTTCTTTGTCAAAAAACACAAACAAAGGACAAAATGAGAGAACCTGTTCTAAAGATGTAACGTTTGGAGAGCTTGCACTATGAAAGATTTAACCAATGTATCTCAAACCTTGACAATTCTTAGTTCAAACAAAATTAATAAATCATTTAAGCTACTATAACATCAATATGCTTTGAACTCAGATAGAGAGAAGTAAAAGAAATGGAGAAAACAAGTTGGCATCTTCATATTCTGCATGAATAATTTGCCTTGTTTGTTGTCAACATCAGAAGGAACATTGCTACTACAAATTATGTAATATTTACAAGTTAATAATTCATAATAACTGATAGTAATTAAGTTTGTTTTTACTTATACGAAGAACAGGTTCTACATGCAACCAGTAAAGCTGTATAATGGTGGAAAGGTATTTCAGACTAACTATAATGGTAATGCACAAAAGTCAAATATCATCCTGATAGGATAAGTTTGGGATCAAAATAATTACTGACACTTTCATGGTATATTTCAAAATTATTAGTTTTCATATTACTTGTAATGAATTATTACTTTTAAATTACTTTGGACAGGAACTCTTAAAAATAGTAGTGATTCCATACAAACCCTGATATGTTTTAATTAGATATAAGAAGATGTGGTATGAGTGCCAATGAGACAACTCTCCATCCAAGTCAAAATTTATAAAAGTAAACCATTATAGGTCACAGTACGGTCTTCAACACGGAGCCTTTAAGTTTATTTTAACACACACAATTTTGTTTAAAATATAGGATTTCTTAGCAGTGTTGAGAAAAAAGGTCAGCATCTGACATACATTTGTTCCTTATGATAACAAACTTGATTATTTATAAAACTCCTTTACAAAAGAGACACAAATACCAAAACTTTTAACTAATTGGGGTAAAATTATAAAATTATAAAGATTAAAAAAAAATCATCCATAACAAAACGTACAATTTATATATCTATATTAAAGTCTCACACAATAGAACAATTCGCCTGCTATTGCTTTAAATGTCAGAGTAAAAGTGTAATGTTGACTGTCTAAAACTAAGTACATTTATTAGTAAAATCAAGGATTTGTATAGTAATTACTATATAAATCCTTAGTAAAATACAGAAAAAAGAATTAAAAAAATTTCCCTGGATACAGTCTTTTGAACATGAAAAAGCTTCTGTCCAAGTTTCATGAAAATTTATTTAATGAAGGTTTGACAAAGTTATTGCTGTTTTAAAAATAACAATGTGCATACTGTATAAGTTTGGTGTGTAGTTCGGTACTGTTCACAGCATGAGATTATATAATATGGTAAGTATGATAACCCATGTTCCCTCCTTTTGTAAAAAAGGCTAATTTATAGATGTTCACAAATTTTTGCAGAGATAGTAAAAATCTGATAATTTTGATTACAAATCTGCTATAAAATTGGCAGGCAGTTCATTTTACATCTTTCATAAAAATTGATCAAATTTTCTTTTCAGTAAAATTTAACATTCAATTAAAATGATTACATAACTACAGAAGTTATTCACAGCTGGTAAAATCTTTTGAAGTTTCAAGAAGAAACTTAATTGACAATTTTCACAACAGCATGTACATATTGACATAACTAAGAAATTTGAATGTAACTATTTAGCTGGAAGTAATTCTTATTAATGTGGCATAAAACTATTTCTGATAAGTATGGTAAAACTTTGGAACTAAGCTGCCAATGTTGATGATGTTATAGTAGCTTTTTGTAAGATGCAGAACTCCCACAACATGTCCGGTTTTAATCAAAAGACCTTTCCAAACTTGGAATAACCTGACAGCACTGGTCAATCTGTTTTTTTTAGCACAAAATTCTTCCCCATGTTTTGTTTCCAAAAATATTTTAAACTGCTTGATCATGAGCAGAATCATGTGGTTGATGACTTCTAAAAATTGCAGTAATACCATGTAACATAAAGAGGATATTATACAATTATAGCCTTTGTATGAGGTCAATATGACGTTATATCGACCTAAGAGAAGCATATTGACTGAGGACGAAGTCCGAGGTCGATATGCTTCTCTGTGTCGATATAACATCGTATTGACCTCAACCAAAGGCTACAATTGTTATATTATTAATCAACAACTATAGCATGAACAATGTAAAATTGGGAATTTCTAGAATCTATTTTTAGTAACATGCTGTATGCCCTGTGCAATATGCTGTTTTTGACCTACGAAAAGCTAAACACAACAGTATTGGCATGCAAACTGAGCAAATACAAATGTACATGTGATCAAGTTTTAACGAATCACAAATCCTTAAAAATATTCGATTAATAATATATATTAATGAAACACAAGTATACCATGTAACAAGAACATATATTTATCAATATTAAATTTGTTGTGCACACAATATGTTTTTTTTGGTAAAACCTTCATTGTATACATTTGAATCCAAAATTTGGAAAAAACCAAATACATGTACATACTTATCGTTAGGAGCATAAATAACAAAAATATGCCCAAAAGAGAACAACCAAAATCATTTTAGGACAACTTCATGATTGAGTTACTGACTTGTTTCTTCAAATTTGCCGTAATTTAAGTAAATCTTGTAAATTCTGTTACCATGAAAGAAGAAAGGGATATATATCAATGAACTACTTTATATATCACCATTCTCAAACATTACTAGAAGGTCTTTGACATTGACAACAGTGTACACCCTCCACATATCAAGAAACCACTTATACGACCTATCTCAAACTCAGCGAAAAGGTCTTCAACATTGAACAAACTGTATACCCTAACCAATCTAAAACATTAAAAATGTCCAAAAAGGAATTTTAGGCCACCCTTAAGAAATTCTTTGTTTGATGTTGGCTACCCATGCCTTCTTGGGTTGGGTAGCTTGGGATTTTTTTTTTGGCCTACAGCATAAGTTACATGTTTTAGACAAGAAGACAACGTTAGAGCAGAAAACATTTTTTTTTTTAATTTGAGACAATTTGTGTCATGAAATTTTTTCGGGTAAGGCTGCTTTTTACTAATTTAGGTGGGTAGGTAGGCAACATCAAACAATTTAAATTTTATTTTTGGCCTAAGTGTGAAGAATCAATAACCCATAGAAAACCTGATGAAGTCATATTGAAAAACACCATCATCCATTGCCCCATGTTGGCTAACAACAATAAAGATATGAAAATCCTAATTCAGATGTTTATGATTGTAGAAAAACCTGTTTAATGTTTTAGACAAAAAGAAAACTCTAAATTAATTTGTATTTATTGTATAATTGTTATAATACCAATGATATGGCTGCTTTAAACTGTCTCTCTTATGTAATCAATTAAAGCTTTATATCCATGTACAAAATTAATTCACTTGCCCACCCATGGAGAAAAAAATCTTTTTTTTTTACTGCTTTAAATAAAAAGAATAGGGTATTGTTCAAGTAGATTAGTTTTATTTGTATAAAAGATATTTATTCCTCTTTCTGATTTTATATCATAATATGATACTTTTAATTTGCAAAACACACGTTCCTGCTGAGTGCGATCATGCAATCATAAAATTAATTTTCTATTCAATGCAATTTCTATCTCTTCTCAAAGATTTAATACCAGTGGCAAAAAAGATCAGTTTGTTTGTCTTTCTGGCGCCTGGTAATGGTAAATTTCGTTCCATATAAAGCCCTAATATTTGACTTATGTTATGCAATCACATATAAGCCATTTATCTACATGCAAACAGACAGCTTATTTCTATTATTTTGATAATCAACTTTCCAAAAACTCAGTTACTATCCTATATTTAATCATCTGATTTACTATTGCAAATATAATATCATAAGATCCTAGTATAACTTTTAAATAACTTGAGCATTCACATGGCTCAGCGAGTAATTGGTTTAGGTTTCTTCTGCTTGTAATACTCAATGCAGTCCTTCAAATATCTATGTGTTGGTATGAGAATGAGAAGCCAAAGATACCAAAGGAATATTCAAACTCATAAGTCGAAAACTCACTGACAATACCATAGCAAAAAACTAAAAACGATCAAAACACAAAACACAACATAGAAAACTAGAGACTGAGCAACATGAACCCCACCCAAAACCATTGAGGATCTCAGGAAATCCATGAGGCATTTGAACTACTTGTATGTAATAGAATACGTAATTCATCAACAGCACCTATTCAAATTGTGATAAAGAACATTTAAGAGATTTTGCTGTAGTTAAAGTGTCATCTTTTTCATTCACTTTTAACCAGATGGCTACAGTTTTTTTTTTTAGATTTATCTCCCTTAATTTTTATGTGTTTTTACTCTTAATCTATGGTAGAACAACAATTTGTCTTGAACTCTCAGTTGCCTATAATTAATTTTCTTTAAAAAAATCATACAGCCTACACATTGAACATGAACATGTTATATTCTTCTTGTGCTGTTTTATGGCAGTACAACGTTTTCTTCAGAAAATGCATCTTTCAGTTATTAATGTTCGCAAATTTTTTTTTGTGGTGCTTGAACTTTCATTGTTTTTCATTTGCTACAAGATTTCATAGTAAAACTCATTTTTGTCTTGACAGCTCTTTCTATTCCTGTGCTATTTGATTTCAAAACATTGTGTTGAATCTTGAACTATCATCACAAGACAATGAGAAAATAAAAAGCACACGAACCCTCTTGTATAAACCAATTGTATCTAATCATGTGTCAATGAGTTTTCATTAAGTACAATGTGTGAGGTTTAGTTATTCATTATCTCTTGTTTAGAAGTTCTTCAGACTTCAATCTTGAATTAAGAAGTTCATCCTCTTACTTAATTATAGCATAAAGAATAAGTTGTAATTGATTTCTTTTATATTACTTTATACATGTGTTTTAGATTAAGTTTATTCAAATTGCTTATAAATCAAGGGGAAA
The DNA here is from genome assembly GCF_021869535.1 of Mytilus californianus. Classification (NCBI taxonomy): domain Eukaryota; kingdom Metazoa; phylum Mollusca; class Bivalvia; order Mytilida; family Mytilidae; genus Mytilus; species Mytilus californianus. The sequence continues at coordinate 7,675,618 of NW_026262581.1, forward strand.
TAAACCAATTCCAAACAGTTTCACAACAATGGTTCTTGATGAATGGCACATTCTTTTTTGTAAACATTTGTTCTGTATATATAACAGTGCCTAAAAGCATCAGATTTTGCCTAAAAACAGCAAAATTTTAGTAAAAGACTTTGTTTATCAATCACTTGAATTCGTCTATAAAATTAGTACTTTACGGGTAAGATCTCAGGTTTATCAATTGATTGATAATGCTTGCTTAACATCCAGTGACAAGTATTTGATGCATATTTAGGATGACAATAGATCTAAGACTATGTAAGTCACCTTAAAAGATTTTTAATTTACACATGTTCTTATTTGAATTTGTAAAGAGAATTTTAAACTGATATAAAAATTTTATTCTAGAGAAAGCGATGAATCATGGAGATATGTAATGAACACATATGGAAATAAGAACAGTAAAACAGAAGTGCTGCAATGAAATGTAAATCAAAAAGTAATAAAAATCTGCAGCCAAATACTTATCTAATACATGTCTAAGCAAGACTCTCCGTTTTTCAACTAAATTGAGTCATATAAAAATAAAAGTGCATAAATATTATACAATAATGTCTGTTTAATGTGATGGGAAAAGAGTCTGCAATAATTGATCTTCTTTTACCATCACACATATAAGTATAAATCATAAGTTCTCTACACAATAAATCATAAAATGTCTGCTCCTCAAAAGTATGCTATAATCATTAGAGGTAGTCAAAATAAGAAAATTATCCATTTGAAATCTCATTTATTGAAATGTTCCCCGTTTTTTGTTGTGTTACCTAAAATTCCTGCCATATTCTGAAGGGAGTATTGATAGATGCTGCAGTTGGCAGATCATTTGTGTCTGAACAGGCTCCCTGTCGGCCATCACAGTACCAATAATACCGCAATCCATGCCAGTGCAAGCTACGCTTGACTTTGATACTAAAATCACCTGCTGCCTTTACAACTTTGTATAAAGTTGATTATTTATATGCATTAAAATAGACCTACAGTGGCAATCACTCTATTATCATCTAACCATGAAATTATGACAGGTTGATGTAAATTGCAGAATCGTAATCTCCCATTACAAACAAAACTCACAAGTTATTATTATCTGATAGTTATGTAGCAAATGTGCAAATTTACTTATATTTTATCAACAATCAAAAATATACATTGAAGCGAAGTATTGGTTTTGTATGAAGATGTCTTTATCGAGAGCATCATAAGATCCGTAAGGATCAAAAAGCTGAATATGAATCATAATTGTATCTTCTGTCAGTTACTTATGGGTATACGTAAGAGATTTATCTGTTAGTCCTAGTAATGGCCGATCAACTTGATAATTACAAGTGTATAGCATTAAGCAATTAGTTGTTGACTTATCCCTTGCCTAAGGTTATAAATATATACAAAGATACTATCTATATACACAAACAATAAAATCGTACTACCCTAAGCCATGAGATGTTAGAAAGTTAAATAGTTAGATAATCCATGGGATTCTGAAAAAGGATTGTATATCCTTCAGTTTAACTCTGTAAGTTGTCGGTTAATCTGTTAAAGCAATGTTTTCTTTTGCTAGGATTTAAATTTCAAATACAACTAAACAAATCTATTGAACTAAGTATTAAATGTTGATGGTTTAACACCACTTTGAAAATAGCAAAACAATCATATGACAGCTGCTAGAAATAATTTGATGGTCATATATGTGTAGCAATGAGATTTTATTATGCATCAAGTTAAAAAGAATTGAACATTTATTTCCTATTATTAAAATGGGGTGATATACATGGGATTTAAGATGCAACTGTAATTGTACTTTCACACTGTACTGTATTGTAACAACAATTTTACTTTCACACTGTACTGTATTGCAACAACAATTTTTACTTTCACACTGTATTGTATTGTAACAACAATTTTACTTTCACACTGTACTGAATTGCAACAACAATTTTTACTTTCACACTGTACTGTATTGTAACAGCAATTTTACTTTCACACTGTACTGTATTGTGACAGCAATTTTACTTTCACACTGTACTGTATGGTAATAGCAATTTTACTTTTACACTGCACACTGTACTGTATTGTAACAGCAATTTTGCTTTCACATTGTACTGTATTGTAACAGCAATTTTGCTTTCACACTGTACTGTATTGTAACAGCAATTTTTACTTTCAGACTGTACTGTATTGTAACAGCAATTTTACCTTCACACTTTACTGTATTGTAACAGCAATTTTTACTTTCACACTGTACTGTATTGTAACAGCAATTTTACTTTCACACTGTACTGTATTGTAACAGCAATTTTACTTTCACACTGTACTGTATTGTAACAGCAATTTTACTTTCACACTGTACTGTATTGTAACAGCAATTTTACTTTCACACTGTACTGTATGGTAATAGCAATTTTACTTTTACACTGCACACTGTACTGTATTGTAACAGCAATTTTGCTTTCACATTGTACTGTATTGTAACAGCAATTTTGCTTTCACACTGTACTGTATTGTAACAGCAATTTTTACTTTCACACTGTACTGTATTGTAACAGCAGTTTTACTTTCACACTGTACTGTATTGTAACAGCAATTTTACTTTCACACTGTACTGTATTGTAACAGCAATTTTACTTTCACACTGTACTGTATTGTAACAGCAATTTTACTTTCACACTGTACTGTATTGTAACAGCAATTTTACTTTCACCCTGTACTGTATTGTAACACAATTTTGCTTTCACACTGTACTTTATTGTAACAGCAATTTTACTTTCATACTGTACTGTATTGTAACAGCAATAGAAGACACAGAGACTTGCTGGCAATGTTAAGAATAAGTTTCTGTAGAATTTTACCAAGAATATTATTAAAAATAAACTGTTGACACAGAGATATGTCTCGTGTTTCGTAATTTTGATGGTATAATGCAAATGTTGAAATTAAACAATCTCCATGGAAATGAGATATGCCAATGCTAATACATCTGCATACCAAATATCATTGACCTACCGCTGATAGTTCACCTTAAACTGACTTAATCACAAACTAATACATGTAAACTAAGCAAAAGTTTCAAAATCAATAGACCATGACTGAGGGAGCAGGACAAAATAATTTCTATGGAAATGAGATGTGCCGATGTTTATACTGCATGGTTCCCCTTAAACTGATCTAATCACAAACTTATACATGTAAACTAAGCAAAATTTTCAAAGTCAATAGACCATGACTGAGGGGGTGGGTCAAATAATCTCTATGAAAATGAGATGTGCCAATACTTATACAACTGCATACCAAATATCATTGACCTACACTAGTGGTTCCCCATAAACTTGACCTAATCACAAACTAATACATTATTGACACTCCTCTGCCGCTGCTGTCGGAAACAACATGCCTAAGTCTGCTTTTTCAACATGAAAAATACAGTAATGACCACTAAAAATAAAAAGATAAAAGGGAATAATTAAAAATAAGAAAAAAACAAGACAACTTCATCTTTTAACAGACTATGTTTTCTCTGGAAAAAAAGTTCTTCAACTTTATAAAGCCTCTTGCAGATTAATCCTGATATCTTTATTGAAAATGACTTTCAGGCAAATCTCTTGAGAGAGATGCCATGATAAAAGTGGATATCATATTTTCAATTTCCTCAACATTAAGTTGGTATTGAATTAATCATAGAATAACTAATCCAAGAATTTAATATAAAAAGATATTCAACAAGTGAAGAATAACACATAAATTCATAAATGCCCGTAGCACACGAGTTAATTATCAGTGACAGTTGGTCACAAGTCTAATATTCTTTGACTTTTCACTTGATTTTATTTTGACATCTTCTCTATTCTCTCACATCTCTTTATCCTTTCTCCTATCACTTTTGTTTTCTTCCAGTCTGACCCTTTAACCTTTTACATAACCTTCTATATTCAGCAAGTTCTCTATTCCCCTGTCTACCTCCTCAAATAATTATTAACATAACAACGACAGCTAAGAGTCACAACTTTTGTTGGGAATTCAAATTATTTCTACTTTCTTATTCTTTGTGTTCTATCTGAGTACAGCATTGGCATTGATATGATAAGGTAAAACTTAAAGATAAAGATGAGAATTCATCCGGAACAAAAAATGTCCATTAACAGTTCATTCTTGATAACAACATCATTAGACATCTAATCATTAAAGACTTACTGTCATGTACTCTATTGGAATTCTATAAAAGCACCTCCCAGTACCAGTTCAATTTCTTATTTATTGCTGATGTGATAAACCTTCTTTATTCTTGATTTGATTTATTTTATCATGCCATGCTCCATGCTTTTTTAACATGGGTTATATTATATAAGGTAATGTATTTGTTACTTTCGTAGACGAGCGTTAGCAAGGTGCCAATACATGAATAGTGGGCAAATGTAATGCCATGTTAATTTTGAACTTTTGTAAATAGAAGTGGACCCATAAGACTTGTCCGGATTTTGAAGATAGCTTTATTTCCAAAGCGAAAGAAGAACGTCATGTCAGAATGAAGGGTAAAAAAAATAACTTAAGGGATAGGGAAAATAATAGCCTACTTCAAAAGTTAATATAAAATATTCCTATAGGCCTGGGATTTTGCCTTCAGTGTTCTAGTTTTGTTTTGATATAAATGGTTTAATAAACCTTAGAATGGTCACCACTTATTTTCATGATGCTAGCCCTGTATTCTTGCCAATAAGAAAACTTTGAAAAACTGATTATATGTACATTGCTTTCTATATGTCAACAATACAACACTTGAAACATCATATAGGATTATTTTCAAATAAAAAATGATTGAAGATGCACTGCTTTCTTCTCAACAACAAAACAACACTTAAAATATAATAAATAGAATTATTTTCACCAAGGAATTGTATATTTAAAAGGAATGGAAACGCGACCGACTTCAAAGAAAATTGTATGATGCATCTCTGACTTGGGTGGTGTGTTAATTACATCCCGTCGCTCTTACTGGCTCATTACTTATCTGGCAGTAGTTATCGAACTTGGTCATTTAATCATGAAATGAAACAAGAAATTGTCTATTTAGATATACAATTCCTTAAATGAAATAAACAAAAAATACAACCTTAAACAAAGTTACTTCTGAAAAACATTTTTTTTTCTTGCACCTCCTCTTGATATTTTACGATGGTATGCAACAATTAAGATCAATTAATAGATGAAATCTGACATTATACGAGTTTTTAAAAAGATTTAAGGTAATGCAAAAAGTTAAAAAATAACTTTTCAATTTTGGAATATGACTGGTATAGAAAAGTATAAAGGAAGAAGTACGTGAACAGATGTAGTATTTTGTCTAGATAAAAGAACTTAGATAATAGGTGTTATAATAAACACCGGTATGGGATATCCAATTTGCAGGTATAATCTATCATGTATCATTGAACAGCTAATTTCTGTCATATATATATTTAAGCAGGAACAGTGTATATTAACTATAGGCTGTCCCTGATTTAAATTGTCAAAAAGAAATCACGCCGAGCTCACCTGTTAATAAATGCTAAATTATGCCGTGGTGCAATAATTTTTTTAATTAGAAACAGTTAAAACTTTCCGACATTCGCATATTATTTATTTTAACACCGAAGAAATATTTTGCGACCTCTAGACTACTGCTCTTCTAGAAAAAAAAAGGAAGGAACTGTTTTGCTTTTAAGCTTGTGGTAATTTGCTGCAAAGCTTAATAATGGCAAACTACAATACCAAACTACAATTAAGTATAAAAATAGTATTTGACAAAAGATAAATGATTAAAATCGTGTATAAAACGGCACAATCAATCCCAATCGGAAGTCTTATATACATTTCTTGCCTGTAATTTCCGACTTCGTCGGTGTGGAACTTGACTGAACAAAATGGCGTAAAAGTGAACTATAAACATGGGATTTTGAAAAATCATAGCAAATTTGTTTTTATCACCATTTTCATAAAACCAACACTATGTGATAGAAAAAAGATTAATCTTTTAGGTTGTATGTCAATGTCACATCTATTTCAAGTAGTTATTTAACCCTTACCAAAATACGAAGTGTCGATGTATTTATTGACGCACTACTTCAAATTTTCAACATGTTTCGAAATAAAATCATTTGCATTGTACCAATTACATTTAGCATTCGTAATTTAGACCTAACTGTAGGAAAATATTCCTTCTTTAAAATGATATCTCATTTTCTCACTTTGTTCTTTCTACTTTCCAATATTTAAAAGAAATCGTAGTACACTCCCAGATTGATAGACATATTTTGACAGAATAATGAAATTCAAAACTGAAATTTCGAAAAATCGTAGAAAATTCAGAAATTTTACCAGAAACTTAAAAAAGGGCAAAATGATAGAATAAGGTTTCAGCTTCATAATGATATCAACTGTTTTGTTTTGCACTTCGTAGTTGTCGAGCTTTTAGAAAAAAATCAAAACACAGTATTTTTTGTTTTGTAATCCGGATGAAACTCGCTCAAGTTTCAAGACCAAGGTCTATTTTAATGAGAATTTACATAATACAATATTACAAACGTATGTTTGATGAGGCATTGAAATGATACCTAAGGCCTTGCCTTTTTCATGGATTAAAAGTTTATTCTTGATTTTGGGGTTCTCTCTCCTTTATATCTTCTCAAGCAAGATGACCCCGTGAATTAAAAGACCGATCTTTATGACAGGAAATGGACCTCCGTCATGATTCTTTATGATTCTTTATATTATTTATCATACTTCCGACTGAGACAGACATGGATTATAGCTCTGCGGGTGCTCTGCGGATATCCCTATTGATCTCGAGCCGCGTTTCCATTCCTTTTAAATATACAATTCCTTGTTTTCACATAGACTTTTGTTTGTGATCCTCACTAAAAACAAATTTCAAAGCCTTTTGTATTATAAATGATAATATAATAATTGAAATTAGCCTCTGAGTTTACATGTAACATATCCCTGTGTCATCCTTAATAATATAATTCATTAAAATATGCTTGTACTTACATCTCCGAACTAACATGCCCAATATAGATTATACACCCATCAAAATTAAATCCATCCAATAAAAAATATAGTGGAGGTTAGTAGGATTATGGGAAAGCAACAAAATAAGAAATAAGTTCCTTTACATTTTTCTTTACAATGAATTTAATTTTTTTTTTAAGTTTAATTTTTCTACAAAGGAAAACAAACCCACACACACACTGACACCCTAACCATTGACCTATGACACTAGAAAGTGTCAAATGGCAGTTAGAAGTCTGCTGGACATTAAGATTTATACAATAAACTAGTGACCATACAAAAATAATATACCATTACTCACACCAAGACAAACCTGCTTTAAATATATTTCAATTTAAATTCTTCTCAATTACTATGTGTAATTCATTTACTTTGGCATGTTCAATTAGACAAGTTATTTATGGGAGTCAGACTGTGACCTGATACTGACCTTAGGTATGACCCAAGACGACCTTGCTAATAGAATGTGATATTTCTATTGAAAATATCCAGTGCATTTAAGTGGTCAACCCTGACTCTCAATAAAATTACAGGTTTGACTGTCAAACTATTGTTTGCAATAATTAAATGGAAGATGAGTACATGTAATTTCTCCATGTCCTATTTGGTATCCATCATTCCTTACAAGTTTAATAATAAATCTATTGTTTGCTGTAATTAAATAGGAAATGAATAATGCTGTTATTGTATGTCCAAGTCATATCAATCATCCTTTAATAGAAATAATATTGGTAAAGCTAACAATCTGTTTAAATAGAAATATTATAATTTAGTAATCTTTCTGTTTAATTAAACAATGATCTTATAATTGATTACTAGCGATATCAATATTTCTGGAATCAATGTGTTTGGAATAACAGAGTAGTTTGTAATTTTAACAAGGCTATGTGAATTTTAGATATTTGGAAGTGCAGGACAAATATGAACATGAAAATACGAAGAACATGACAAGAAGTCACTTCAGCAATATAAGCATAGTTTTCCCAATCAGATTTTATGAAGAAGCTTTACGCATGAAAGATGTCCTCTATTTTTCGCAGGCTGGTTATATTCTAGTAAATAAAAAATCAATTTAGAACCATATGACTTCTTATTTCTAAAGCTAAAATGGTATAAAGCACAAGAAATAAAACCAGCCAAAATAAAATAAACGTATGATTCATGGACCCTGAAAGTACTACTGGTATCTGAATGCTTTTATATTCCAGCATTTTTTCAAGGTCATATGGCACAGAACAGACAGTATAGTATAAGTCATTCTGTATAACAGAAAAAAATCTCTTTCCAACTGATTCATATCAAATATTCAAAACTGACACTTCACAGGATATAAAAATTACATAATTCATATGTGTTTATCACCCACACTTGATGATAATGATCTGTATCCTTAGAAATTTCAAGAGCATCACCATATATTTGAAAAATTTCAATTTTAGCAAATGTCTGAGTGAACTTTTATGTCATCCATAGATTTATAGACATTAAAATGAATAAATGAAATCATATAGAATTTTCATTTGCACAATGTAGAGAATAATGTTCTCCTCAATTAAAGACAAATTTCGGAAGCGATTATAATCTATCTAGGCTTGTTATCAGAAATATCAGTCAAGCATTCAATACAAACCACAGCTTTCCTTCTTTTCATTCTTTCATTTTTTATAAAACAAAAAATAGATAATTCTAGATTATGCATGTTGCTTGGTGAAAAGTTTTTTGATAAAAAGGTGAGTTTTACATCTGTATGAAGTAAACAAAATCTTAACAAAAGCAGCTAGTTATGTATCTTTCATATTCTGCTAACTTTCTTGCCAGTAGGGTGAGTAGAGTTATGAAACTCGATATTAAAAACAGGCTCTGATATTTTGACAAATATATCATTCAATGCCTTCTTATAAAAGAAATTTATTAGCCCAAATAAAACAGACCCTTGCCTAATCAATATCTCCTACCAGCTCATCATAGAGTAGCACAATACAAGGACTTAAATTATTCAGTTAGAATTTTATCATTTAACAGACATTCACAAAACACCAGATGATGCTTCTCTTACTGTTTTATTCTTACAAAACCATTATAATAGGTATAAAATAAACATTATACGCAAGTTTTCACAATGTATTTACAAAGTATATTGAGTTATGTGCCTTCCATAAACATATTCCATCATTAACACATTTTAAACTGAATTAAAGTTTTATAATACTTTGACTAAGCCTTGTTTTATAATGCATGCTTCATCAGTAAATTTTACATAAAAATATTAGTAAAAAGTATTTTCAGTTATTGTTTCACAAGTTTTACCACGTTTCCATTACACAACAGAATTTTCAGAAACATTTGTTTAAGCAGTTGACAAGTAAAACTGCTAATGTTAATGCATTTACTTTCTCTGGGTAATAAAACAATGCTTCACATATCCATTAAACACAACTTTGTAAAGATTTCAGGAATTCCAGTAAACTTCTGCAGAATGTATTACATGTTTATGAGCTTAAACTCCCTAAATTAGGATGAAGAATTTTCTGTTTCAATTTGCTCTGTAAATAAGAGTAATTTGAATGTTCTATCTAAAGCATAACTTTAGTACAAAGCCATTTGTTCCTATATTCTCAAGCAATGATGAAATTTACACAATTTAGAGTAAACATGAAAAAAAACATGGGGTACATTATCAAGAATAAACAATCTTAGCTCAGTGCATGGTCTCACAAAGGGCATATTTTCAATTGCTTTGTTCTTAAATTGGAATAAAAGATTCTTCTTATAGAGAAATTCAGAAGGACAACTGTATACAACAACATAAGGGTTTGATAAACTGGACAGTAGTACAATCTTGTGAATCATTCCTATTTTGTGGAATTAATGAGTTGGTCAGATTTACATAAGCAGAATATCTAAGCATAAAAATAAAAAATCTAAGTATTCCTACAAAAAACAGGAAAATATAATAAAACAAATGAAAAACAATTGTCTTATTCCTGACTTAAGGAGCAAGAAATTCCACTTGGACCAGGTTTTACGATATACATAACATCAAACTGGTATTACACTTATTTCAAAATAAAATCTAGCTATAGATGTTGAGAGGCTCATAATCTTGAAATTTTTTCCACCAAAAAAAAAAGCATGTACAAGCAACCTCCATCTCAAGTGTAGAGTCTAAGAGACTCCTATACTTATTGTATATACATGTATGTATTGTCAAGCCAGGGATAAAACTTTAAAAACAAAACGTTTTCAATTAAACTGGATGTTGATCTACAAAATCTTTTACTTAGGATACTTCACCACATGATAGACATATTTTTTTTAAAGTTCAAGATAAATAGCAATACACACACTCTAAAAGGATTGTCAACAGACATATTTCATAAAATAAACACTTACCTTGGAGGACTAATGTAAAACATAGGCCTATTACAAGATGCTGTGACTTCTTCAAATCTGTCAAAAAAATATATAATCAAATTAAGTCACAGGAGAAATATGTGTGTAATTATATAGAACAAATAGATAGATTGATTGTTGGTTGTTTAACATGAAGTGGCATATTAGCTGCGGAACCGTAGCTCTGATAGGTCTTTATGATATCATAAGGACCTAAGAGCTATGGTTCTGTAGCTAGCTGCATATCAGACTTTGGTGAAATCACAATGGAAATTACCTAATTGTACATAAAAAGGATATCGGGAATAGACAGTATGACAGACCACATGAACCATTAACACCCCAACTCCTCCCAAAAAAACAAACGTACAAACAAAGAAAACCAACAGGTAACAACACATTGTGCAGATAGCCAGACTTGGTACAGGTACAAAAGTTGATGGGGTGAAACCAGTTTTACATGCACAAAAACCTCCTCCTTTACCCATCTATAGACCATATGTTGTAAAACATACATTGTTCATTTAATAACCATATTGATCTTGCAATTGAATTTCTTTCTTTGAGAAGGTGGGGATTCTTATTTCAATTTTTTGAATATTTTTGTCTATGAAATGATTACATGAACTAATGATAAAATTTATTGAAAAATGCTATGAAAATGGATGTTTTGGGAAAGCAAAACCTCTAAGTTAACTTTTTTAATGCTTACAAATTATGTCATACTAATGCTAATGTTACACAGAACTTGTGTGTATTTCATGAGAGGATATTTGTGACAAAATAATTTAAGTATGCCACATGTGTTAATAATAAAAACAAGAAATGAGCTGTCTTATTGACAGCAAACCAGGTTTTCTGTATTTTGAAAGTATAAACCATTGTTGAACTCAAGAAGGCAGCTAGTATGAATCAAATTGGTGTATTCCAATGTATGGTGCTTTTGGGCTTGTTTGACTTGACACATTCTGTGTGTGCCCGTCTAGAAGTAGAGTGACATTTTCCAATCTATTAAGGACCATGACTCCTAAACAGAAAAAATGAAAATTGTCAATATCTAACTTAATGGACCTCTATTTTGTCATCAGTAACAATATAATATATTAAAATTTGAAAAAAACTTTAGTTGAAGGGTTCATTCATATTTCTTGCACTGAAAAGACATTATAAAGTGCCATTTTCCAGTCTATCAAAGACAAAACTCTTGTAAGGTAAAAGTGAACATTGTCAATATTGACCTTGACCTCCATTTTGTCATCACTAACAACATTTTAAAATTTAAAAAGTATTGGTTAAGCTGTTCGTAAGGTATTGCACAGAAACTGTTGGCAGCCCAATTCAAACCCGCAGTACTTCACTTCCTTTGATAAACATTGTTAAAAAAGTATGATGTGTGATGCAATTTTTCTTGAATAACTATCACCAGGCATGCCCTTAACTTTTGACTGGTTCGATACTATTTTATGAATTGGGAATACATGTATTGATATATGAGAGACATCAACAGGCAATACAGTATAGAAACTGGTAGTTAAACAAATGGTTCACCCCTGTAGATTTTAAAGTTTTGATCTGGTTAATTGTTGTTTGTTATCTGTTTTAACTGCATGGCAATGGTTTGGTCTCTACTTTGCTTTTATTGATGTACGTTTTTGATCATCAAAGTTCTCCAATACATATTTTGAGAAACACACATGCTGATAAAGAATAACTAATTAACCTAATATAAGGTGAACTGGGAGCAAAGTAACCTTGTATTACACGAATAACCACTGGATACAAATGTCTTATCTTCATAAATAAATATTAAACTTATTAACTGAAATATAATATTCCTTAAATACTGAAATAAACACCTGAAAGATATGATAAAAGATATTAATTTCGATCCATCTCCCCATGTTTTCATGTATCAAATATAATTTAATTTATCAACTTTCATAAACGCCAAAAATATAACTTTTTTGCTCCTTAAAAACAAAAACACTTCCTACAAAAAATCTGACATTTTTAGAATCTAATTTCAATATCTTGCACTCCATCTCTTCATGTTTGTGATTTATCATTTTCTGAAAGCATTTCAGAAATAGAGTTGCATCATGGGAATATTATTGTTTCTGGTGGTCCTTGGAGGCCATGTGATCTAAGTAGTTCACCTAAGCCTATCCACACAAAGGTTGTGAGTTAGAACTCCACTAGTGGAAGTTAAGATATACTTCCATCTTAATTTACTAGGATTGCTCATTTCCCTAGTTGTAGTTCTCTCCATGTACTTTTTATCCTTATATCTTAGTACACAAGAAAAAAAAATATTTCTGTTTCTTTTCACATCTTTTTCATACTTAATCTTAGGCAGACTTAAAGTAAAGTTATTTCACTGTTTTATACTCCCTAATGACTATCATGATTTGTTACCACATGTCATTACAATGTTTATTACAAATTTTCACACATCAGAAATTCTACTCTGCAAAACTCCATTGAACTCCTCTTTTGAAAAAAGGGCACCTTAAACAGAATTGAAGTTCTGAATTTTAACCCTTAACCAAAAAAATATTCTACATCACTTGATCTCTGATGGAGAGTAACGTCTCATTGGGAATCATGCCACATTCTTCTTATCTTTATATTGACCCCCCAATCCCTCCAATCCCTCATGTATCATATCTTATATATTAAACATCAGCTTTGCAGGTGCCCATGGCCCTCCATACATCAGTAAGTCCTGAGGTTGAGTTTTGTATAAAATCAAGACAATTTTGCTACACACTGAATGAAAATCCATAATATCTTATTAGGTCCTAATTCTTTCAATCTCAACTTGGCTCCCAAAAAATGAGCAACATCAAAAGACAAAATTAAGATTTGAAATATTTTTAAAAACAAATTAAATAATTTTTTAATTAATGATTTAATTGAAAAATTATCAAAATTGTCAAATTGAGGATTTCATAATTCCTTCCATTACATTAGGTGGTCAAAGAGATTTACTGGTGGCATACAGGACTACCAATGTAAAGAACATTGTACAAATGTAAGGTGGATAATACAATTGTGTCATTCCATTAATTGGTCAATCATCGCAGCCAAAATGACAAAAAAAAAATCATAAAAAATAACATTCTCTGTTTACGGTTTTCAACATTTTACAGAACGTTGTATAAATACTCATTTCTATGTATGGAGACTGTATCATGAGATATCAATGTATTATTATATTTATATCTAACAGCTCCTTTCCTGAATCCTAAAAGACTCTAATATTATACTGAAATATGAGTAATTCATGTCCTGGGGAGAAGCAGTTATTGTTGCAATAAAAAGCTAGTGTTTAGCAGTTTTTATTCCCTATTAATATGCATGTAATGTTTTTTCAATATGGCATATCATCTTCTAATAAACCTGTAATTCTAGTTGAGTTCAATGAATAGACAAAGGTCATTCTAGGCAATTTTTGACATCATGATATGACTTCTTAAAAAGTGCTATGAAAATGGAATTTTGAAAGCAAAACGTTACCAAAAAATGCTGATTTTTATTCTTCAGAGCACTTGAGATCACACCCGAATTTTGGTGAGCCGTTCGTGTTGGTCAGTCTTTAGTTTTCTATGTTGTGTTTTGTGTACTGTTAATTGTCTTTTTGAAGTTTTTCGTTTTTTTCCATGGCATTGTCAGTTTGTTTTTCGACTTATGAGTTTGAAAATCCCTTTGGTATCTTTTGCCTCTCTTTTTCAAATAAATGTCATGGTGATAATAATGTTCATGGAACTGTGCTGTATTTCACGAGAGAATCTTTAAAACAAAATATTTTTGGTATATTGTATATGCTTATTGCAAAACATAGCCAAGTCATTATATATAAGTTGACAAACACATGCAATTAGAGAAAAACATCAATTCATGGAACAGATTTTATGAAAAAAAATTTACTCCCTTACATTTCGAAACTTATCTCAAAATAAGAAAAATGTTTTTTTGTACAAAACTGAGGTTTGAATGTTATTTTAGCATTATATCTGATGATTGTTCATAGCATGAGGTCCAGTCTACATTCTACATTCACATATGTGAATACTTTTACATGTCAAAAATATATTACTCCATGACAAATAAATAACAAAGCTGGGAAAATAAACAATTTTTATCAGCTTGTTTGTGGATATTCAGGGTGGTTAATAGGTATTGTCAGTCTCAGTAATTTTTATATACTATGCTTCAGCTATTTCTCAGACCATCATTGTCACTAAAAATCATTTACAACACCAATAATCAGACTCACTTTTGTTTAAATATTATGCCAGTACTTCAAAATATTCTTAAAAGGATCAGGAAAGTAAAACATGAACCTAGCACTTTGAAAATTCAAAATAAGATTTACTTTAATACATGTTATTCAAAAAAGAAAACACCTTTAAAATTGAGTTGATTCATTCTGGTTTTAAAGGAGAAAAGCTATAAGATGTTTATGATAAAAGATAATATATTCATATTTAGAGCTAAAGGCATTAAAAAAAATAAGACTTTTAAGATGAATCTAACAAATTGGATTTAAATTGTTTCATTACATGTGTAACCACCCAAGATTTGAAATATCTAAATGCCATAAAATTTTTACTAGAAAACTTAAGAGAATATGTAAATTACTAACTAGTAGAGCTGAATTTTTAGTCTGTTAAAATTTTTTTTAATTTTCAATAGATAAAGTATAACACAAAACTTACAAAAAATTAAGTACAGTTTAAACAGTAAATCTTGTCCAAGCAAAAAATCCATAAAATATTAAGTCTTGTCGTTGGCAATTAAAAACCCTTTAAAAATGAGGACCAACTGATTTGAAAATTTTAATGTCTTTTTCTCCATTATGTACAAACTACTTGTGACTGGGTAATTGTAATGACTTTTCTTAATTAGGAAACTATTTCAGTTAAATGATGATAAAGGTGACCCTGGGAATACATGGTACAGAATGATAACAATACCCTCTGTCAGGCTTGCAGTATCAGGTTTAACCAAGAACCTAACAAGGAAAAAGGCTAAATGATTCTGTCATGCAATTCTCTTTTATGTACAATCACACACCTTTGTGTTAGATAAATGTGCAGTTAATTATCCAAGACACGTAAAAACCATCCTCTAATCAAGTATTGGGCAACTTATGACAGAAAAATTCCATCAGCTGTCCATCTAAGACAGTCAACTTGGATTTTTATACATATTTTCCCCAGTAAAAAATGTTCATCTATGTAAACCTTGCTTTCATGAAATATATATTATTCAAGATAATTGGAACAGATAATGAGAAAAGATGTCTCTAGATGATTAGTTTATACCCCATCTGAGACAAGAATGTAACCTCCATACCAATATTGTCATAAAAAACATTAAGGTTGCATTAGGAAGCCTCATAGTCAAATACTGTTACTTTATCATAGCATACAATTGGTTTTGTATCTATTATTCTTATATATAATTCAGAGCTAAATCTATTAATTCAATTGACCACATGATCATTAGAAATACCAAAATATAAGTGCAAAAAAATAATGTAGTGACTTCAATGAAGTTTGGCTCTATTTATCTAGTTTCAAAAACAGTATCTATAATAAATCAGTTGTAGTATAATGTCAAAATATGAAAACACTGATCATATTAGATGGATATCAAACATTAAAGAATGCAATATGGTGGAGATACCTTAAGGGTCGTTTGACTCAAAAACAATATTCAATATGCTTAAAAAATCTAAATTTTCAAAATGAGTATGTGCTTACTCTAGTGTATGCACATATGGGCACATGAACCAGTGATCAGTTTAGAGACTAAAGTCACCCAATGTAAATTTCACAATGCAGCGCAGAAGTATACATTCTTAATATCAGAAGGCCAAAATTTGTCCTTCCAAATTTCAACTGTACCACTATTGATCGAACCTTGAATGTGAGATAGTATGAAAGCCTTGCACTACAATCTGAGAAAAAGGGTTCAGTCCCTGTTAGAGAGTGATTGTTTAGTGTATCAATGGTCTAGGATTCTATATCTGGTGATAAAATTGAAAAGTAAATCACAGTCTATTGTCAACCCAGCAGACACCAAGTATTTCCTTACTTAAACCTTTCAATTGCACAACATACTCTTTTTCAGGGTATTAGGCTATAAAGTAGAGTTCCTCTTTGCCTTTGACAATGTATTTTTTATACCACTTAAACTTCATTAAAAGAAAATTTGTATGGTTGCTACATTCATTTTGTCGAGTTTAGACTGTAAAAAATGAAATGAGATTTGTTTGGCTTAAAAGTGCATCATAATCTCATGTTAAATCAAGCACTTAATGGTTGTATGAAGAGACATGGATATAATGTTGGATCAAAATAAAATTATTTGAAGTAGGTAATAATACTATGTGCAATCAAAAACTGTCAATTCCCTTTAAAACATTTTTAAATGCAAAATAGCCAGGTACAAATTCATAAACCCATTTTTTGCAGTTTATAATGGGAATTAATATTATAGGCGGAACGCAATTTCAAAGGTATTCATCTTTGAAGTATCTTGCTCCATGTGAAAAATACATAAAAATACTGAAGAACTTACATGCCCCGTTATCAAGAAACTTGATAAAATATAAATGTATGCAACAGAAATTAGTAAAGAAATATAGAGTTCCCTGTAGACTTGGATTGAATCTGACATAACATTAACAGAGTCTGACAGGAGTCCATATCTCTCCCTTATCAGTTTTTGTGTCCTCTTTTATCTTCTTAGCTGTTTTTTTTTTTGCCAAAGTGCCTAATTCTATTCATCATAATATCTAGCCTTTTCATAATCTCAATATAATTGGCAAATTAGCTACAGTTCATGTGCTTTAAGTGCCTCTCTGATTGTTATCATGGATTTACACTGTGTGTCAATTGAAAGGCAACCACTTTCTTCTTCAAAGTACAAATTATTGTTAACTTACACACCAAATAACAATAAAGCTGCCACACATAAGTAAAATAATGATACATTTTTAACAATATGAAAGACTACTCAAACACAATGGTTATAGTTTTGTACGATAATGACATATTCTATATAATACTTCAACTACAAATTGTAAATTAGACCAATAATAAGCCTACTTACAAAAATTAGAATACTGACAATATTAAACCATACCAAAGACTTAACTTCAATAAAACCTTAACCTCAAACACCAAAATCAACATTTGTGGTTTGTGAATTTGGTAATGTATTATGGTCAGAAATGAGACATTTACCAATCTGGTATGGTATAAATAAAGCCTAAGTACTTACTATGACACCTCTGAAGTAACCTGATGGTATCACCAGTGGAGCAGAAACAGTAAACATGAGCAAAGAGTTCACCACAAGTTTTTGGTGGGGCTGATAATGCTTAATTTTAAGTCTTTAATGTAGTGTTTTGTGGACTGTTGTTGTTGGTGATTTATCTAGGATTAGCAGTTGATTTTGGTGTTGTATGAAGACACAAAAGTTGTTGTGGTGTTGTATGAAGACACAAAAGTTGTTGTGGTGTTGTATGAAGACACAAAAGTTGTTGTGGTGTTGTATGAAGACACAAAAGTTGTTGTGGTGTTGTATGATGACACAAAAGTTGTTTCTGGTGTTTTATCTAGGCTTAACAGTTGATTTTGGTGTTGTATTAAAACACAAAAGTTGTTGTGGTGTTGTATCAAGACACAAACATTGTTGGTGTTTTATCAAGACACACAAGTTGTTGTTGGTCTTTTATCTAGGCATTACTGTTGCTGGTGTTCTATCAAGGCAGAATGGTGTTGTAACAGGATACCATGGTTGTTTCTGATGATATAAAAAGGCAAAATGAGTATTGTTGGTATTTGTTTTATGTCATGATAGTTGCTTATTTGTAAGATTAAACTGATTACCAACAACAACTTTTGAATCTTGATAAAACACCAACAACTTTTGTGTGTTGATACAACACCACAACAACTTTTGTGTTTTGATACAACACCAAAATCAACTGCTTATCCTAGATAAATCACCAACAACAACTTTTGCGTCTTGATAAAACACCAAAATAAACTGTTAAACCTAGATAAAACACCAACAATTAGGTGTTGACATAACACCAATAACAATTTTGTCTTCTTAACTTAGCATATCACTAAACAAATACATGCTTTCATAAAATAGCACCTATGATTGTGCTTGATAAAATAAACACCAACAAAATATATGGTAAACTGTCAAAATAAAACCTAATATGAATGAATGTGGTCTGTTTATAAACTGACAACAACAAAATGAGCTTTTATATAAACGTGTTATGATTATGGATGTACTCTGATATTTCAATACCAACAAAAAAGACCTAGAATAAACTTGTACCAATAATGACAATTCATGTGCTCAGATAAAATACCAACATAATGGAAGTAATCTGGCCAAATACAGAAAAATAATGGATATGTCCTAATACAGCCCAAACAAATAACAAATCTGATTTGAATAAACAACGTAAAAGAAAGGTGAAAGATAACAAGCCAACAATCAAACTCATAAGTTGAAAATAAACTAACACACAATGACTAAAAAAGGAAACAAACAAACAGACAGACAGACAGACAAACAACAGTACACAAAACACAACAAAGATAACTAAAGACTGAACAACACGAACCCCACAAAATACTGGGGTGATCTCAGGTGCTCAAAAAGGGTAAGCATATCCTGCTCCTCATGTGACAACCTTCATGTTAATCCTATAAAATACTAGATAAGTTTTAATGACCACTGATATGCTAAGATACAACACCAGCAATAAGATCATACAATTAATGCAACAAATAATGCAACAAAAACGACAAAACATCTGTGCTAATACAAGATAAACAACATGAGCTATGATTTGATACAAAATCAACAATAATTGTATTCTTACATAACAACAATAACAATACATCTGTTGTACAACACAAACAGACATGGTTTTGCTAAGTAAGATTTGACACAATTTGCATTAAGTCTAACAACTTGGACAACTTATGACTTTAATTAGTGTTTCGTAATTCTTAAAACATTGGTCAAACTAAAATGACTATTAACATAAAATACTTGATTTCAATATAATACAAATAGAAACGAACATGCTAAATGACTTGTGTATCTCAATGGGACACCAAAAACAATAAAATTTCTTTCAATTTCAATGACACTTACAGAATTATAACATTTGTTTGAAAACACCATGACTTATGATCAGCATTCAAAACTTGGCAAATCATTACCACAAGACTAACAGCAACATCTTGTGTGATAAATAAAGAACACTATAGGCAATAATGTTGTTTACAGTATAAACAATTAAGTTATTTACAAAACAATAGTTTTTTGGTTTAGCAACTGGGAAACAATTTGCAGATAATAGACCAACAGCAAACAATTCGAATAGAATGATTATTTGGAATAAGTTAACTGTAGGAAATAATGTCTTCACAGTTGCATATAAATGACAAGCAAATAATACATCTGATGCTAAGTTTGACCGAATTCCTCGTGGTCACTTTCATTGGTGCATAGAAGAATATCATTTACAGTGCCAATTTTACTGCAACAGATGCAAATTTCAGCAATAAAAGTCTCTTCAGTGATGCTTTTTAGACCAAAATATTTAGAAAATCCAAAACCAAATACAAACTTTGAAGAGCTGATATATTAACTGAAAAGGACCAAAAAGTATAGGCAAATCACTAAGAAACTTGAATACCCTAAAAAACATTTACATTCAGTCAGTAGCAGGTCCTACCCTATCAAATGTAAAAGATTGAGTGCAACTTGCCATCTTTGGGGAAGCAAGACTTGATTACCTACAATAGCAGTGTAAGATTGAGTTTAACTGAAAAGGTAAAACTTATTTCATCACTTCATCAGAGATTCTACAAGTAAGACTGCAAATCAAAATACTGGTGAAACTTGTCAATCAAGGATCATATTTTTAACTTTAAAATTAAGAAAAGCAATAAGAAATGAACAAATCTTTCATAACCTCATAAAATTTGTGCCTTCCAGTAATAATATCTTTGTTCAATCCCAATACTATTCTGTCTGTTTCAGTAGCATGATTGGTATGTTATCTTTGTTCCATCCCAATACTATTCTGTCTGTTCTAATAGCATGATTGGTATGTTATCTTTGTTCAATCCCAAAACTATTCTGTCTGTTCTAGTAGCATTATTGGTATGTTATCTTTGTTCAATCCCATTACTATTCTGTCTGTTTCAGTAGCATGATTGGTATGTTATCTTTGTTCCATCCCAATACTATTCTGTCTGTTCTAGTAGCATGATTGGTGTGTTATCTTTGTTCAATCCACTTACTATTCTGTCTGTTCTAGTAGCATGAATGGTTTGTTATCTTTGTTCAATCCCAATACTATTCTGTCTGTTTCAGTAGCATGATTGGTATGTTATTTTTGTTCAATCCCAATACTATTCTGTCTGTTCTAGTAGCATGATTGGTATGTTATCTTTGTTCAATCCACTTACTATTCTGTCTGTTCTAATAGCATGATTGGTATGTTATCTTTGTTCAATCCCAAAACTATTCTGTCTGTTCTAGTAGCATTATTGGTATGTTATCTTTGTTCCATCCCAATACTATTCTGTCTGTTCTAGTAGCATGATTGGTATGTTATCTTTGTTCCATCCCAATACTATTCTGTCTGTTCTAGTAGCATGATTGGTATGTTATCTTTGTTCCATCCCAATACTATTCTGTCTGTTCTAGTAGCATGATTGGTATGTTATCTTTGTTCCATCCCAACACTATTCTGTCTGTTCTAGTAGCATGATTGGTATGTTATCTTTGTTCAATCCCAATACTATTCTGTCTGTTCTAGTAGCATGAATGGTTTGTTATCTTTGTTCAATCCCAATACTATTCTTTCTGTTTCAGTAGCATGATTGGTATGTTATTTTTGTTCAATCCCAATACTATTCTGTCTGTTCTAGTAGCATGATTGGTATGTTATCTTTGTTCCATCCCAACACTATTCTGTCTGTTTCAGTAGCATGATTGGTATGTTATCTTTGTTCAATCCCAATACTATTCTGTCTGTTCTAGTCGCATGATTGGTATGTTATTTTTGTTCAATCCCAATACTATTCTGTCTGTTCTAGTCGCATGATTGGTATGTTATTTTTGTTCAATCTCAATACTATTCTGTCTGTTCTAGAAGCATGATTGGTATGTTATCTTTGTTCAATCCCAATACTATTCTGTCTGTTCTAGTAGCATTATTGGTATGTTATCTTTGTTCAATCCCAATACTATTCTGTCTGTTTCAGTAGCATGATTGGTATGTTATTTTTGTTCAATCCCAATACTATTCTGTCTGTTCTAGTAGCATGATTGGTATGTTATCTTTGTTCAATCCATTTACTATTCTGTCTGTTCTAGTAGCATGATTGGTATGTTATCTTTGTTCAATCCCAATACTGTTCTGTCTGTTCGAGTAGCATGACATGAGTGTTATCTTTGTTCAATCCCAATACTATTCTGTCTGTTCTAGTAGCATGATTGGTATGTAATCTCTGTTCAATCCCAATACTATTCTGTCTGTTTCAGTAGCATGATTGGTATGTTATTTTTGTTCAATCCCAATACTATTCTGTCTGTTCTAGTAGCATGATTGGTATGTTATCTTTGTTCAATCCATTTACTATTCTGTCTGTTCTAGTAGCATGATTGGTATGTTATCTTTGTTCAATCCCAATACTGTTCTGTCTGTTCGAGTAGCATGACATGAGTGTTATCTTTGTTCAATCCCAATACTATTCTGTCTGTTCTAGTAGCATGATTGGTATGTAATCTCTGTTCAATCCCAATACTATTCTGTCTGTTCTAGTAGCATGATTGGTATGTTATCTTTGTTCAATCCCAATACTATTCTGTCTGTTCCAGTAGCATGATTTGTATGTTATCTTTGTTCCATCCCAATACTATTCTGTCTGTTCTAGTAGCATGATTGGTATGTTATCTTTGTTCCATCCCAACACTATTCTGTCTGTTCTAGTAGCATTATTGGTATGTTATCTTTGTTCAATCCCAATACTATTCTGTCTGTTTCAGTAGCATGATTGGTATGTTATTTTTGTTCAATCCCAATACTATTCTGTCTGTTCTAGTAGCATGATTGGTATGTTATCTTTGTTCAATCCATTTACTATTCTGTCTGTTCTAGTAGCATGATTGGTATGTTATCTTTGTTCAATCCCAATACTGTTCTGTCTGTTCGAGTAGCATGACATGAGTGTTATCTTTGTTCAATCCCAATACTATTCTGTCTGTTCTAGTAGCATGATTGGTATGTAATCTCTGTTCAATCCCAATACTATTCTGTCTGTTCTAGTAGCATGATTGGTATGTTATCTTTGTTCAATCCCAATACTATTCTGTCTGTTCCAGTAGCATGATTGGTATGTTATCTTTGTTCCATCCCAATACTATTCTGTCTGTTCTAGTAGCATGATTGGTATGTTATCTTTGTTCCATCCCAACACTATTCTGTCTGTTCTAGTAGCATTATTGGAATGTTATCTTTGTTCAATCCCAATACTATTCTGTCTGTTCTAGTAGCATGATTGGTGTGTTATCTTTGTTCAATCCACTTACTATTCTGTCTGTTTTAGTAGCATGAATGGTTTGTTATCTTTGTTCAATCCCAATACTATTCTGTCTGTTTCAGTAGCATGATTGGTATGTTATTTTTGTTCAATCCCAATACTATTCTGTCTGTTCTAGTAGCATGATTGGTATGTTATCTTTGTTCAATCCCAATACTATTCTGTCTGTTCTAGTAGCATGATTGGTTTGTTATCTTTGTTCCATCCCAATACTATTCTGTCTGTTCTAGTAGCATGATTGGTATGTTATCTTTGTTCCATCCCAACACTATTCTGTCTTTTCTAGTAGCATTATTGGTATGTTATCTTTGTTCAATCCCAATACTATTCTGTCTGTTCTAGTAGCATGAATGGTTTGTTATCTTTGTTCAATCCCAATACTATTCTGTCTGTTTCAGTAGCATGATTGGTATGTTATTTTTGTTCAATCCCAATACTATTCTGTCTGTTCTAGTAGCATGAATGGTATGTGAACTTTGTTCAATCCACTTACTATTCTGTTTATTCCAGAAGTAGGACATGTATGTGAACATTGTTGAATCCCCATACTATTCTGTCTTTTCCTGTAGTTTTGACAGTTGTGATCTAAAAGTTATCTTTGTTCCCAGTATTTCATCTGCTCCAGATGTATATAGGACTGGTGTGTGATGTTTGATCTACCTACCAATTGGTCTGTTCAAGTAGAAGGACTGGTATGTGATCTTATCTTTGTTCCTCATACTAATTGTCTGTTTCAGTAACATGACTGGTATGTGATGATCTTATCTATGTCTGTTCCCCATAGTATTTTGTAAGTTCCAGAAGTAGGACTGGTATATGATCTTCTTGTTTGGTCCCCATACTGTTTTGTCTTATCCAGTAATAGGACTGATATGCAATGAGAGCTTTGTTCCCATACTGGTGTCTGATCCAGTAATAGGAGTGATATGTAGTGAGTTTTGTTCCCATACTGGTGTGTCTGTTCCAGGAGAAATTCTGGTATATGATCTGATATTTGTTTGTTCTCAATACTATGTTCCAATAATAGGACTAATATATGTAATGGGAGTTTTGTTCTCAATACTATTCTTTATTTTCACAGAAATATCCATCCCTACCATTTCAAACCTTACTTTTTTATACAGGTAAATAAAAATATGACAGAGACTTGTAACTTATTACTTAGGTCAAAAGTTTTTACTGTGAGGTTTATTTATCATATTAAATACACATTTTCTCCTATAAATAACTACTAAGTACTATGCTACAAGATGACAAATAACAGTCCTTAATTGTTTCATTTCATTTAAGTTTATACTTATTGAACTTTCTTGTTTCAGCAACAGATTGCAGAATAATGCTGATATACTGAAAAGATAATAGACCATACATTCAAACAAAGTTGAACAAACATCAGTGGTTTTATGCCTTATTGATACTTTAAAGGTTACATGGTTCATTTTGATATATTTTTTTAATCATTTTTATGCACTATATCGTAAGGTCAGAAGGGGAAAAACTCAACTAGGTACATTAACCATGTTAACAATTCCGAGAAAAATGACCTTGGTTCTTAGATAATGAATACAAACTTTGTTGTTTGATTTACAAGTGCTTATTTTACAACCTTGGTTGACTGGATTGTTTAATTCCTTTTGCAAGAAGCCTATACTAATATATATGTATGTGCTAGATTTTTTTGGGTCATCTGTGTATTGATGCATTAATTAGGTCTCTTTTTACACAGCATTTACTTCATTCTTTTAAGTCCCTATGAAAATTGAAGCATAGCATTCAGTTAGCCAACTGAATAGTTTTTACAGGGTCTATTGAGATTATACACCAGTCCATATCTCTATATTTGTTGGTTTATTGAGCATTGATATTGCT
The DNA here is from genome assembly GCF_021869535.1 of Mytilus californianus. Lineage (NCBI taxonomy): Eukaryota > Metazoa > Mollusca > Bivalvia > Mytilida > Mytilidae > Mytilus > Mytilus californianus. The sequence continues at coordinate 7,700,610 of NW_026262581.1, forward strand.
GTAGTGGTCTAATGTCTACTCTTTTTGCTATATCAACTGTGTCTTAACTTATACTGGTGTTTAAGCATCCACTAAGTCAAATGAGTATATATTTCCTTATTCACTGTGTCTGGTGAGCAAAAAATTCCCTGCATTTACTGAGATTATGCAGTACCGAAGTCTCTGCTTTCAATAGACCTATTTAGTATTGATTTATTGACATCTGATTTACCAACATTGGTCAGCTGGGCCATGATATCTAAGTTCTGATGAATATTTCTGACCTTTCTTCAGGAATAATGAATCAACTACTATCCTTGTCTGTGTAGGGTACTTAATTTTTTTATTCTCTGAATCTTTTTACATCTGAATTATCCTGACCTATAGGTAGCAGTACATATGAAGGAAGCCCTTTGGTTGTGTAGAGGGTTTTCTGTGTAGTGTTTTGGAAGCCCTTTGGTTGTGTAGAGGGTTTTCTGTGTAGTGTTTTGAAAGCCCTTTGGTTGTGTAGAGGGTTTTCTGTGTAGTGTTTTGGAAGCCCTTTGGTTGTGTAGAGGGTTTTCTGTGAAGTGTTTTGGAAGCCCTTTGGTTGTGTAGAGGGTTTTCTGTGTAGTGTTTTGGAAGCCCTTTGGTTGTGTAGAGGGTTTTCTGTGTAGTGTTTTGGAAGCCCTTTGGTTGTGTAGAGGGTTTTCTGAGTGTTTTGTTGACTCTTGTTCATATTCTTTGACTTTGTTTTCTTTTGGTCATGCAGGATTTTCTCGCTGTATTGAAGACCCATTGCTGGCCTTCGGTTGTTTTCTGCTCTTCGGTCGGGTTGTTGTCTCTTTGACACATTCCCATTTCCATTCTCAATTTTATTGTTTCCTTTTTTGACATATGATGTTGATTGATCTTTGGTTTCTTCTTACTTTTTTATACTGGACATGAAAAAGGTATTATTGAACATTCTAAATATTTGTTGATTTCACGATCGCTACTCCATAAGTAGGGAGTTAATCTGTCCAAATGTGTGTGTGTTGTTTGAATGTTTAGAAGCAAGCATTTTTCTTTTTATTCAGTGAAATATTTTGAGGAAAAAATGGTGATTTTTCTTTTTCACTTCTTGAACTTTTAATTGTAGAACTGGTACAAGGAAAGGTTCCCTATTAGCATTTGAGCGTAGTTTATAGGGAATATTATCAATGATTCTGAGATTTATAGCTGGATTTGTTTTCTGATCTCTGTAAGTATGGTAAAGAACTACCGTGCACAATTTCTTTAATTTCAAAGTAATCCAATATAAGGCATTTTGGGTAATTAAACTGATTCAGTTCATTTCCATCATAAATAACAGCATAAATATCTGAAGTATGTAAAACTACCAGCCATTATTATTCTATATATGGAAAAGATTACTTTTGTCAGCAACACCAACAATTTACGGCTATTACAAGTCAATTACTCCATCATAAAAATTATTTATCATTGTTACATTATTCATATAATAGTGAAATAATTTGTCAGAATTACATGTATGATTGATGCCTGGTATAAATGTCAATGATAATTATAACAATTGATATTTTTTATGTCACCTGAGACTCAATTATAACTTTCTCTCCTTGTTGACAAATATTGATGTGAATTGCATCAAGTGTCAAGAATGTGTAAATGTTAATGATGGTCTTACATATTTGCTCAGCATTTTCCAGTTAGTTGACACTCAGCAATATAAAAATAAGGAGATGTGGTATGATTGCCAATGAGACAACTATCCACCAAAATTCAAATGAAGTGGATGTAAGCAATTATAGGCAACTGTACAGCCTTCAACAATGAGAAAACCCATACCGTATAATCGGCTATAAAAGACCCTGATATGAAAAATATGAAACAATTCAACTGTGAAAAATAACAGCCTAATTCATAGCAAAACAATTTACGAAAAAACAAAAGGCGTCATGATGGAGGAAAGGGTTAACTATTGGGCTATTTCAAGGTGATCAGTTTTTATTGGTGGAGGGAGCTGGAGTCCCTGGAGAGAACCAAATGACCTTCGGTATAAAAACTGACAATTTTAGTGTATTAAGATTGGAGTTGAGCGCAGTGTTGACAGGCTAGCAATACAGTTGTTCGACTACTTAGACCACTAGGCCACAGAAGCCCCCTCTGAAAAGTATTCCAGCGCTTCATACAAATGTGCTTTTATCAATGCTTACTTACTGCTTAAATAAATATATGGCATAAAAAAGAAGTTAAACATATAAAAAAAACTAGATGGTGCAAATCTTCATGTCCTGTAGACTAGAATCTTTCCAGTTTGGTTGAGTTTATCAAGCTGTTTTAAAAATGTTGATAATTAACATAATAAGTGAGACACTGATAATGACATGGTATTTGACAGAAGAAATCATCATATGTCCCAGTTTTGCCTGTCAGGTGACAGATAAGTTGCAGTAAAAGCTATACAAAAATATTTGTCTGATATAAATAACCCGACATGTTAATATCCAATAACAATAATTAATTATTAATTATTAAGTTCATATTTCAATTAATTCTTGTAGAAACTAGTAGAAAATTTTAAAGATTCTGTCATTATGATATCAATTCTCAAAATATTTTTAAATTTATCCAACAGGCAAAAACATTTCACTACCTTTAAAATTGAAACAAGACATAGAAAAAGTTTCATGACTTACTTTTCTGCTCTTTCAACATGTTTAACTATATCATATACAACATACAAAAGCATCATTGACTGAAATTCCTGACAGAAAACTATTCTGGTCAAAATGACATTGTGCAAAAGAGCAGAAATATGTCTTGGGAATTTCTTTGACTAAGAATGTTCACAAAAAAATAGTGGAGTGGGACAGACAAGTAATGATGCAGTGTAACACGATACCATTCAACTAAAAGAACCCATCTAGAATTATGTCATAATGAAATAATGTACCAAAACATCACAATTTCCCAAGGTGCAGGTTGAGGACAAAGAATTGTGAAATAGGTAAATAAAACCATTAATATTAACAGAAATTTTAGCGTTTATAAAATTATCTGAATTGCTTTTTATTGACTCCTATAGATTATTCTTCAGACTGAATTTGTCCTCTCACTTTTCATTTCTTATATAAAGATACAAGTAGGATTGATATTTAATTAAGGTCCAATATCATCTAGAAATCTAACTCAATTTTACACATTTCCATGAAAATATATTATTCCGTTATGAAATTTCCATCAATTTATGAAAATATTTATTCGTAATCAATATCCACTTGTTTGATGATTAGGTTTTCTAGATGATGCTACTTGCACAAGATCGTAACCTCAATTTTCCCTCGATGGAAGCAGTAAATGGCGAGTATTTAGACCAATATTACCAAATCATTATACCAAGCATTGATTTACATGCTTTTCATGGTTAGTTTGTTAACAAATGTTTCTCTTCAAAATCCTACCAGGCTTTAATATTATCTACCTATCTTCAAAGAAAGCTTTATAATTAAATCATTTATGATTTATTCTTTCTATTCAATTTCTTGTTGTGAATAACTATAATATCCCAACATTAAGAAAATCTAATTGGTATACAAAATGTGAAAAGCCTGCATAAATTGCAACTAATGCCAAAATATTCACATTTAGGATTACCCAGGCTAAATGCTTAAAATACTCTAGCTACATAGCACTGAATAAAATCATTTAGATAATTCATATTTCCCATCCTGGCCATTTTATTTAATGGGGCTATCTAGCCTTCCTGTCATAACTGCTGTCTTGGTTTCAATCACTTTTATCATATTTTCAAAGATTGAAAGGAAAATCATACAAATATTCAATAATTTTCATGTAACTCTGGTCAGTCCAATTTGAATGTTATCTACAGATATTTAATAACCAATAGTTGTTATATATATTGAAATCAAGTCACATGTATAGCTTGTTCAGGTGTTATCATTTACTTTTTTAGTTTTATAGAGTTTGACATGAGCAATTTTGAGTTTCAAAGTCTGACATATTTTTAAACAGCTGTTGAAAAATTCTCATTTTATCGAATTCTTGTGAGAAAAAATATGTTTTTATAATACATGTAAATAACAGGTATCTGATTCACAAATTTAGTGAGTTTCATTGAAATTTAATAATGTCAGCATGACAATTGAAATACTCCTGATATGTAAGTAACATGTTAAGCTCTTCCCTAGAAGTAGTTGGAAAAATGATTGATAAATACAGCCACAAAAGAAACCAATAGTTACTTTAAGTTATATAACTTTTACTTTAGTATGGTGGCAATTTCAGTGTACAGCTTACTGGAAATTTGAAAACTTTCCTGTTGTTCATACAACAGAAATTAAAGTTACCTGGGTTTACTAGATAGTTCATCTTACAAATGAGAGTCAAGTTGCTAAGTAATAAAAAGAAACTAAGGTTTCAACAAAACTTACAAAAAACTAACATTTTTAAATACATCAAGGCTTCTAACAACTCAGAAACATTTCTCAGTTAAGACAACCATGGCCATTGAAAAGAAGCAAACAGATTCAATCTATCAACAGGAATTTAAGAAGAAAACCATAGACCTGGAATATTTACACAGTTTGCATAATCACAATCATAATTGAAAGTAACATACAATATGGATATCATGCAACAACAGGCTTCAAGGAGTGATGAATCACTGACCGTGAAAAATATGCCATGTTGATACTTCCTTAAAAATCATTAATGTTGTCAAGATAATAGAAATAAATAATAATTAGTAAAAAATTAAATAGTCATTTAAGGGTAAAAACTCACATTAAGAGTCAAATGATGGTTTCAGTCATGTTGGTAGTTTTGTGTATTTTCTATTGATGACCATTTTTTTCTATTTTCAGTCTATGTCAGTGTATCAAAAATTTATTAATAGACTAAAATACTAAAATTGATCAAAACTATGATGGTTTAAGTCTTCTTGTAGATCTTGCATTGATGATCATGTTTGCTGTTTACTGTTATAACTACTTTAAGCTACCTTACACCAAAACTTTAACCTGAACAGAGTGAACCTCAAAATCTGGGTCAAAATCCTAATTTGGCATATTTTTTATAGAGTTCATATCATAATGAACATGTATGATAAGTTGAAAGATGATGACTTGACCACAGTTTCATCACAAACTACCTAAAACAAAAACGTTAACCTGATACAGGACAGACTGACGGACAAAAAGAATCTACAAACGACAGACGCACAGGATGAAAAACATAACCCCCCTTCAATCTAAGGTGGGGAAAAAAAAGTAGCACTTGAAAAACGGTATAAATTTGTCTATAGATGAAGGACATATGCTGACATTTGCATGTCTTGTTTGGCTGTAGTGAACAATATTAGCGCTCTTGTCTTACCATGCTCACTGATACCCCAAATCTCTTCATTCATGTAATCATTTATCATTGAATATACATTAAAGTATGTGTTTACCCAGTCACTGTCGGTAAAGACCTTAATGTTAGTGTTTTTAACAAGTTTTACAGGGTTATGAAGTCTGCAGTGTGTGTTAATAACCACAAAACCTATATCTGTGGAGTGTAAAAATTAGACATGGCAGCTGAAAATTTGAATAAAACTTTTTTGGAGTACCCACAAGTGAAAGTTAATATTTTAAACTTTAGAGTTTACTTTATACCATAGAGTATTTATTGATTTTTGTTTAACACTGCTTTCAGCACTATTGGCTATTTTGTGGCGGCCAGTTTTTATTGGTGGAGGAAGCCTGAGAGCCCTGAGAAAACCACGACCTTTGGTAGGAAAGTTGACAATCCCAGTCAATCAAGATTGAATAAGAATGCACGTTTGGGACTCGAACTCACAACCTCAGTATTGACAGGCTAGTGATACAGTAGTTGGACTACTTATACCACTCAGCTATCGAGGCCCCTATACCACAGAGAAACACTATTCATCTAAGAACTTTTTGACTTTTGCCACAATCCTACATGCATGTATCCTGATTAAATAGATAAATAGTTCATACCTGTTTACACCCATGTCTCAGGGTTTATCTGATTTTCTAATAGTTTTTTGGATGAACATTTAAAAAGATAAAAATTTATACTTCTATTATGTAACACAAGTTTTAATGAAAAAAATGATTCTGAAATACCTTTCTAAAGATTTATATCATAGTTTAGTTAGAAATATTACATTTGGATTAAGGAACCATTAAGTATAAGAATTTAATAGTAAAATGAGCCACTTTCAGCTAGCAGAGGTTCATAAAAGTACATTACATTTGGAATTTTATGAAGACTTACAGAAACAGTTGATTTCAATGTTTCCAGGAAAACCACATACTTAGAGTAAAACAGCAAAATTTCCATTTAAAATTTACACAAGCACTTATGATAAAGGATAGATCTAAGAAAAAATGTCTCCCCCCTTTGACCCTCTTAGAAGTAATTAGATTAGAGTTTCATGTTGATTTTTCAGATACCACTTCTAACACCTCATTAAATGTTTGTAAATGAAGAATCTTTATTTTATCTCTGGTTTATTATCTTTCAAAACAAGCAGCATATTTTCAGAAGCATGTTTGTTATTGAGACATTATTACCTAACACAGACAATTTGAGCATAACAAAATAAACTGCTATGTCAATAAAAATACTTTCTACTCATAATGTTCTCACGATGAAATATTTAGTACAGAACAAAAGAACATTTTATAGGATGCAAAATCCATTTGCAAATGCTACATATGAAGAAAGAATGTGCTATTTACTAAATAATTGGTGATGTTTTTTAATATCAACTACAATTTCTATATTTTCTTTTAAACAATAAAAGATTAACAAAAATGGAAGCCCCTATGATGGTCACAGAGCCTTACGCCCTGCAGACTGTGTATTTCTTTATATCCTATTTTGAATTTGTAGAATGAATGGGTAATTAAATTTGTCTTTTATCTGCTGTTTAGTTACAAGAACAAAAAATCATTGTTATCTATAAAGGACTAACTTTAAAAGTATCATATTCATTTACCTTTAGTTCGTGGACCTTTAAAAGTTTTCGATATCATTATACATAAAAATGATGAATCAATGCAAAATGTTACACCTGACTCATATGTACAAAACTATATGTCCTTAATAAAGTATCATGTAACTGATGAAATTGATGGCCACATTTTTTATCAGTCACCATAATTTTTTTTCGATATTATTTTCAACATTATACCTTAACTGTCAAAAAGACTATTGTACAAAAACTATATTCTTTCACACACACAGACAAAAAATGAAATGTGATAAATTGTAATTAAATTTTCTCACCTGAATGACAACTCACAAGAAAAACTATCCACACTGACATTTTAGTAGATAAATATTTTTTTTTGTAAATCTAAATTCTTATAAATCTTTACCCATTTTATCTTGGTAGTTCCACTTCAGTCTGAAGATAATCCAAACATTATATCACAATTGAATATTCTAAAAGTAAACACACGATCAATCAAACTATCATCAAGGTGCAACGCTCATGGTCCCACAAAACTTGTGCCATACATCAGAGTAACACTGCCATTTATATCTCTAATCAGCTGCTGTGTTTTCACTTCAGATGTCATTCACACACACACATCTACGCTGCTTCAGTCATCTTCTGTAACACAAATACAAAATATTTTAATTTTCTTCTCTTTTTACAACATCAGTTACAGTTTGTTATTTAATTTATTCCGAAGTCGGGAAGAACACATGGGTTATTGTAACTTTTTTTGTTTGGAGTTAGTAAAATCAATACCTCACTTATAACTTTTGAATGCTGAGATTATGGAAATTGCTTTCTCACATGTGGTGCCATAGTATGCCAGAGACTTAGTCAAGTAGAAAGCAGGTGAACAATAGCCAGAACGCAATTAACTTCCAAAATCGTATAATCCACTGTTTTTATTTTTCTCCAATCATTTAGTTGTCTCCAACTTCCATGCACAAATAAAACATCAAAGATATTATTTTCTCAAATCAATAAGCGAAAAAATGCATCAACGGAAATATACACCTTAAAAAGGCAATAACCTGGAATCTTTCAAATCCTCAGTGGATTATTTTCTGAAAAGTTAATTGAATATGATTATTAATTTTTTTTTTTGTCAATTCTCTACCTGCATCTAGCATGCAATCTGTCATAAAAAATTACATTAGTCAATTCAGAAAGGAAAAGGGAAAATTGATTTCTAATTATATTTCTGACATAATGTACATTTAATTGAGAATCAAACTGTTCCTTGTATTTTGAAATAATATTGTCACACTGTAACAGTTGGAATTAATGTCTTAATTTAAATGACCATAAAAAACTCATTTGAAAAATGAGAGCATCAAATTTTATCACTCAAACACATAGCTCTTTGATCTAAAAATGCTGTAGATAATCTTTGAAAAAAAAAATCTTTTTTGACTTCACTTTACTAAAATAAATATATTTTTATTTCAAGTTTAATAAATCATTAGTTTCAAGGCTTCAAGGCAACCCTTTTTAGCTCATCTTGTCCCATAGGCCAGTGTGAGCAATCAGTAAGCTTCTGATGTGCATCTTTAGTATGTTTATTTTTCTAGATTTCCCCCTGTGACACCACCATGCTATTAGGATCATGTCTGAAAAATTAAACATCCTCAGCCAAGTGTGAACTTTTCTATCTCTACTTCACTTCATAATTCATATTGGCCAGTCAATTTTTAAGAATCAAAAATCTTACCTTAAAAATGGTAAATGGAATTAAACTTTTTATTAAAGTTCCGTAACATTTCAAAAACGTATATTCATCATTATTTCATGTTAACTTAAAGAAAAGATATTCTTTACTAGCATGATGAAAATTAATAACCGTTTCAGTACACTTATCTTTCTGGCACAAAATGGCTATAATAGAACTAAACGAATGACATAAATTTGCATCATATATGAACAGATAATATAGATCATCCTATAATGGCACATAACAATTTAGAAATTACAAAACTTGATTGAACATTAATGTTCTACAATGGGAAAATTAATTTCAATTGTCTGAACCAGTTGTTTACATCTGCCTACAGAAAAAAATATAGAAAATTGCCTTGCAATATTTAAATAGTTAAGGGAATTCATCAGAAGACTCAGGCAATTATTATTGCAGTTGACTATCTCAAATCATGAATTACAAAAGAAAATTTAATTTGAAGACATGATGTCACAACTAACAATATCAAATTTCTGTTTTAATTTATCAAGTTTTCATAAATGTTTGATTTTCTATTTTTCTACCTTTTATAGATCATTGAGAGGCTTAAAAGGGACTGGTAAAAATACGACCTGGTAAAAATACTACAAGTAGAGAGGGAAAACCCAAAACCTTATATCTACATCTTGGTAAACCACCAAAACAACAAAAGTTCATTGACATGGTCAATTTTTGTAGGATATAGTTATGCAGCAATTCATTATTTTATTATATCACTATTAACTGGAACCTTAATCTAGGGGTCCACAATATAATTCTGGTTATCTGAGAAAAGTATTTAACAATGGCACAGTCCAAAATTCCCTGAATTCAGCAAGGTTATATACATTGTATATTATTTTATAAGGGTTCCCTTTTATATGGGAAATAAAATAGGAAATTACACTACTTTAATAGTAAGGCAGATACAGAAAGCATAAAAATTGAATTGAATTCAAGTTATCAAGGGTGTTAACTCTTGAATGGTATTGCAGCCATGAAGAAAACTCCCAACTTTATTCGTATATTGTAAGTGATGTCTAATTGAACTCCTAATACTAAAACAATCTTGTGTAATTATCAGCTTGGAAACTTCAATATTACTCACTTTCATTATTTCCTGAAATATACCTCCTGAATAATAAAACTGGTGATGCAGAAAATTAAACTTGACTTGTATTTAATGGTTATAAGTTATTTTCTAAAATATGAAGGCATATAATTTACAGGAACTATATCCAAAAACCATTATTTTTTAAAGACTTTGCCTTTCTTTAATTAACAGAACTTTGAACAGCAGTAGCCAATCAGAATATGAAAACTTGGTTTTGGAGGATATTGGTTAAAGAAACATAGGTTTTCATCTCCAGAACTTAGTCAAATCATGGAAGTATTATATTAGTCAATATAATACTTCCATGGTCAAATGGTCATAGACAGACTGAACAAGTTATGATTATATGAATAAAAAAAATGAATAACACATAGCCCTGTCTGAATACTGTGAAACCTTGGTTTCTAAAATGACCTTGAGAACAGATGCTTATATGCACTAAAAAAATATGATGACCAAGCAATAAAACTGCAAATTACAGATCTTTAATGTCTTTCAGGATTCAGAAGTACATTGTTATTCCTAGATGGAATCTGTAAACAAATTTAATATTATTTATAGAAATATTAGCCTACACTTAGTAAAGTCATAAATCATAAGTATCAACCAGGGATGATTTAGTGGACTGGATGTTATTTGTCAAACAACAAAGGCTGTCAGATAAAATCAAACTAAGTCTTCACACTTTATTTAACCTTAGCAATAGAAAATTTCCATAAAGTATCACACCAATTGTTCAATTTTCTTTCAATTCCAAGATTTCTTTTTCAAAAATTATAGATTTTTCAATAAAAAAGTGATTATGTTGACATCTTGCATGTGACAAATGTAATGAACTTTGCATATACTTAATGTAAAAATAATTCTATAAAGTTAATTTGTTATCCATTTATGTTAGGGATTTGTCAATAAATACATGTTGTCTACTTCAAATTCTTACAAACAAGATCTGCTTGAAAATTAGGGATACTGGGTTAATATGGGCAAATGTGTTAAACAGATTTAAAATACGCCTTTTTTCTGCATGGGATGTCTTAAATAGGATCTTTTGGTATACAAATTATTGCATGGAAGGATGAATTAATTGGTGTTTAACATCCAGTGGTAAATATCACATGCATATCAGGACAAGAGCATGCTGATGTGATTTGATTATGAACTATACTTTGTAACAGACTGACACACCAAGATTGTTGGCTTGTTCACAGGAAGACATGTCACCCTCATTATAAACATTACAATCATTCCATACACCAAACATAGTTGACCTATTGCTTATAGTTTAAGAAAAACAGACCAAAACTCAAAAACTTAACATTGAGCAATGAACCTTGAAAATGAGGTCAAGGTCAAATAAAACCTGCCAGACTGACATGTACATCATAAAACATTTCCATACACTAAATATAGCTGACCTTTTGCATACAGTATTAGAAATATTGACCAAAACACAAAAACTTAACTTTAACCACTGAACCATGAAAATGAGGTCAAGGTGAGATGACACCTGCCAGTAGGATATGTACACCTTACAATCATTCCATACACCAAATATAGTAGACCTATTGCTTATTGTATCTGAGCTATGGACTTGACCACAAGAACTTAACCTTGTTCACTGATCCATGAAATGAGGTCTAGGTCAAGTGAAAGCTGTCTGACAGGCATGAGGACTGTGCAAGGTATGCACATACCAAATATAGTTATCCTATTACTCATAATAAGAGAGAAATTAACATAACAAAAAATCTTTTTTTTCAAGTAGTCACTGAACCATGAAAATGAGGTCACGGACAAAGGACATATGATAGATGAAAACTTCATAACATAAGGCAAATATATCCAAAGAATGAAGCATCCAGGTCTTCTACCTTCTGAAATATTAAGCTTTAAAGTAGTTAGTTAACGCTGCCGTGGCTGCTGCCGGATCACTATCCCTATGTCGAGCTTTCTGCAACAAAAGTCGCAGGCTCGACAAAAAGCAAAAAAAGAAGGTAAAAGATTCTTTTTAGACTGATCAGCTGTTGTTTTTATATAATGTGGACATACATATTAAAATGACATTTTTGTTTTCTATTTGGTTCTGTGTGGATCTGTGTAACACTTTCCAACTGAAAATATTTTAGGATTTGAAAAAAATTTATGTAAATTTTTTTAGAACTCATAATTACTTATCAAACTCTTTTTCTGTTTCATTGTAAAAAAGATTAGTAAATACATAAATACTGGTGATAATACATCTTCACTTAAGAGAGTTAGATAGCATATATGAATATAGAATTCTATTGTTTTAATCTGTTGAGGGTTATGTACCATACCAACATGAATTTTCAAGTTGTAAAAAAACTTAAAACTGCGTAGAAAATAGTAAAATACCTATTGTTAAGGAGGATATCTTGCATGTTATATGACTGAAAAATGTTGTATGGTATTAGAAATTATAAATGCAATGTCAGTGTTGGATAAGAATTTTACAGAAATCCACATGATCTATTACTTTTTGACCTATTACTTACAGTATCTTAGAAGCTGACCTAATTAGAAAATCTTTAACATTAACTAATGAACCATTGAAATGAGGTAAAGGTCAGAAAAACCCTGTCAGACAGACATGCATTTCTTACCGTCATTCTATAATTGAAATGTTGTTGACCTATTACTTACAGTATCTGAAAAGATGGCTTATCAAAAAAAACAACATTAACATTGACCAATGACCACCAAATACAATCATTTTATATACTAAATATAGTTGACTGAGTACTTATGGTATCAGAGAAACTGATCTAATCAAGAAAACTCAAATTTGATCACTGAACTGTGCAATGAGGTCAAAGTCAAGTTTAACCCTGTCTAATGGGCATGCTTTATACAGTTTAAGCAGTTGTCCTTTTAAAACTCATGAATAAATTATGAGATAAAAATAGCTATACAGTTTTTAAGAGTTCACTAAACCACGAAAAAGAGGCCAAGGACAACTGACATATATGACAGACAAAAAGTTCAAACCAAAAGGAAACTGTAATAAAATGTGGACTATCCAGCCTTCCATCTTTTGAAGTATTAAGCCCTTCTATCTTTTGAAGTATTAAGCTCTTTACAAATACATGTATGTTATAATGGAATTTAAATTTTAGGATTTCTAGGGCCAGATTTGCACTGTATGTCTCACATTTTGTGATATTTGTTATAGGCTACACAAAAAGCAAAAAACCAGGTGGGGTTAGAAGGTTCAAAAATCAATCTAAACTTACTTTTGATCTAAGGTACACTTTGTCAAAAATCAATCAGAGAACATTGATGAAGGCTTGTTTATCAGGACACCTTATTAAAATCCTTACATTCATAGCCTTAAACATTTCTTGACACTCAGCTTCACAAAAATGTTGGATACATTTTCTATAAAAAAAATCCTTCAGCTGCAACATTTTAAAAACAACAAAGAGGAACAGCTTGAAATATGTAACATTGATTAGACAATTTATAGAATTGTATTTAAATCTAATGGAAAAGAAGCAATTTATCAAGGGAATATTTATATCATTTCACTGTGTAAAGCTGAATTTCATTTACTTCAATAAAGATAAATGATTTCTTTCAGTTTTATATAAAAGTATGAAATCCTTAGCTCATAGCTAAAACTAAGTTGAAAATAAAGGGGCCTCATTCATCTTTACTCCATTAAAGTATAATTCAATTTATAAAACTGCATGAAATTCATATTCAATTAGCTTTAGGTAAAAAAACAGCATTTTTACCTGCCAAATAGTGAAAGATGCCCATAAATCAAATCAAATAGTTAAATAATATGGAAAAAGAGAAAGAAGATATGTACCAGTACATCAATTTACAAGGAAACATCTTGTAACATCTGCTCAATCATCAAGTTATCTCCCCTGTGAAGCAAATTTTTATTCGACAATTTCTGAAGCACACATTGTGACATTAATGTATCATGAGAGTCACACATGCCAATTTGTACACAATGTGCAGATGCTACACAACATGCTAAAAATGTTACAAAATGTTACTGGATGTTACATCAATTTACCGTTTTTATTGTATAAAGTTTAATTGATAGTACTGAAAATAAACAAAGAACTCTTCCTTTGAAAGTTATTGTTTTTGAAAGAGTTGTCTTATTTGGTAGCAAGTACGCTCTGTAAATAAGTCTTCATTTTAAAATGATTTTTATAACATTGTTATGAAAACAAACAGAAAATATCATTTTCGAATAAATATTGATAAATTACAGATATAAAATTGCAAAGCAAGAATGGGTTTAATGATTTGCATATTTTCCCTAACATATAAAATGTGAGAAGCTGACATACAAGCTTTACAAAAGATCTGTCAAAATGTTAAAAAGCTGACATACAAACTTTACAACAGTATCTGTCAAAATGTTAAAAAGCTGACATCCAAACTTTACAAAAGATCTGTCAAAATGTTAAAAAGCTGACATACAAACTTTACAACAGTATCTGTCAAAATGTTAAAAAGCTGACATACAAACTTTACAAAAGATCTGTCAAAATGTTGAAAAGCTGACATACAAACTTTACAACAGTATCTGACAAAATGTTGAAAAGCTGACATACAAACTTTAAAACAGTATCTGTCAAAATGTTAAAAAGGTGACATACAAACTTTACAACATTATCTGTCAAACAGTTAAAAAGCTGACACACAAACTTTACAACAGTATCTGTCAAAAATGTTAAAAAGCTGACATGCAAACTTTACAACAGTATCTGTCAAATTGTGAAAAGCTGACATACAAACTTTACAACAGTATCTGCCAAATTGTGAGAAGCTGACATACAAAATTTACAACAGTATCTGTCAAAAATGTTGAAAAGCTGACATACAAACTTTACAACAGTATCTGTCAAATTGTGAAAAGCTGACATACAAACTTTACAACAGTATCTGTCAAATTGTGAAAAGCTGACATACAAACTTTACAACAGTATCTGTCAAATTGTGAGAAGCTGACATACAAAATTTACAACAGTATCTGTCAAAAATGTTGAAAAGCTGACATACAAACTTTACAACAGTATATGTCAAATTGTGAAAAGCTGACATACAAACTTTACAACAGTATCTGACAAAAATGTTGAAAAGCTGACATACAAACTTTACAACAGTATCTGTCCAAATGTTGAAAATCTGACATCCAAACTTTTCAACAGTATCTGACAAAATGTTGAAAAGCTGACATACAAACTTTACAACAGTATCTGTCAAAAATGTTGAAAAGCTGACATACAAACTTTACAACAGTATCTGTCAAAAATGTTGAAAAGCTGACATACAAACTTTACAACAGTATCTGTCAAAATTGTGAAAATCTGACATACAAACTTTACAACAGTATCTGACAAAATGTTGAAAAGCTGACATACAAATTTTACAACAGTACCTGTCAAAAATGTTGAAAAGCTGACATACAAACTTTACAACAGTATCTGTCAAAATGTTGACAAGCTGACATACAAACTTTACAACAGTATCTGTCAAAATGTTGACAAGCTGACATACAAACTTTACAACAGTATCTGTCAAAATGTTAAAAAGCTGACATACAAACTTTACAACAGTATCTGACAAAATGTTGAAAGCCTGACATACAAACTTTACAACAGTATCTGTCAAAATGTTAAAAAGCTGACATACAAACTTTACAACATTATCTGTCAAATTGTCAAAAAGCTGACACACAAACTTTACAACAGTATCTGTCAAAAATGTTGAAAAGCTGACATACAAACTTTACAACAGTATCTGTCAAATTGTGAAAAGCTGACATACAAACTTCACAACAGTATCTGTCAAATTGTGAGAAGCTGACATATAAACTTTACAACAGTATCTGTCAAAATGTTGAAAATCTGACATCCAAACTTTACAACAGTATCTGACAAAATGTTGAAAAGCTGACATACAAACTTTACAACAGTATCTGTCAAAAATGTTGAAAAGCTGACATACAAACTTTACAACAGTATCTGTTAAAAATTTTGAAAAGCTGACATACAAACTTTACAACAGTATCTGTCAAAAATGTTGAAAAGCTGACATACAAAATTTACAACAGTATCTGTCAAAAATGTTGAAAAGCTGACATACAAACTTTACAACAGTATCTGTCAAAATGTTGAAAATCTGACATACAAACTTTACAACAGTATCTGACAAAATGTTGAAAAGCTGACATACAAACTTTACAACAGTATCTGTCAAAATGTTGACAAGCTGACATACAAACATTACAACAGTATCTGTCAAAATGTTGACAAGCTGACATACAAACTTTACAACAGTATCTGTCAAAATGTTGAAAATCTGACATCCAAACTTTACAACAGTATCTGACAAAATGTTGAAAAGCTGACATACAAACTTTACAACAGTATCTGACAAAATGTTGAAAAGCTGACATACAAACTTTACAACAGTATCTGTCAAATTGTGCGGATAGCTCTTACCATAGTTTTGAAATTTGAAATTTATAAAGTAAGATGTGATGCATTAATACTGATTTGTTGTAGAAAAAAAAATGAGGGGTGTTTGGTAGGTTTTTGTTTTTTGGGGTTTTTTTTTGCTTTTGTGATGAAAACTCTGGTCTACTATGACCTTGATCTTTGATCTATTGACCTCAAAACAATAGAGGTCTTCTTCATCCCATGCAGCATTAACAAACAAAGTTTGGTAAAATTTTGACATACAGTTAAAAAGAACAGTGGGAAAAAATTGGATGGCACTTGAATGCATGGTTTAAGCTGTACTAGACTTGTAATCATAAAATTTTTCATTTAACCAGATCTTGTTTCAAATTGAAATCAGCAATCTACTGGACTCTGGCCAACCCAAAAAATCATTATAACATTCACTGTTTTTTTTACATATGCAAAAATGTGCAATTTAATTACCTTCTTCTTCTTTCAATAAAACAATATATTTATTGAAGTCAAATGTTGCAGGAGAATGCATCTCTTGTTATAATATTAGATAATTTGAATGCACTTTAAATCACCCATTTATCACACCTGTGCTAGGAAGTACTGTAATTATTAGGTATTTCCTATGCAACTTCTTCTATTGAGTATATCCAAGGTTGGGTAATTACAGAAATAACTGTGTAGTGTAAACTGTATACCCCTTATGTGGTCAATTTAATGAAGATCTTAATATGGAATTTTATACAGGAATTTATACCTACATCAGAAGATACTGTTTATGTAACAATTATGTTGTCAAAAAGATTTGTACTGCAGACAAAAAACTTCAAAATTTGAAATAAACAACTGAGAAAAGTAGTAATACATGTGACCTGTAGATGTTAACATCCTCGTCCTTTGGTCTGTTATAGTTGATAGTTGTCTCATTGTAATCATACCACATCTCCTTTTTTATATATGTGAACTAGACCAAAAATCACATAACAGCTACAGTATCCATAAATTTTCTCACCCTTTTTAAAAAAAAAAGTGTCAGTACTTCTAATATGCTATAACAGATCAAAATGACTGATGGTTACTTGCATAACTTACGACATGAAGATTTATGTTCATATACAAGTACAGTAATTAAATATTCCACTGATAAGTGTTTCTGAAGTAGGATATATGATGTCAAAGAACACTTCAATCACTGGTCCCTGGACAAAATTGTAGAAATAATAATTCAGTATTTTATAATTACTTGGTTAATTATTCTGGGTTGGCTTGGAAAAATAAAATAAAAAGGAGAATTATAGACTCCAAAACTGCACATTTATTGAGAAAAACAATTTTTTTTTCAAGGGTACATGATACTTGTATGCTTGGAGGGGCATATAAACATGCATCATTATTGCAAATTTATAACCTGTATAAAAGGGTTACAATCATAGTAGGATACCATCTTGAAACCAACTTCTATAGAAAAAAAATAATTTTAGTGATAGTGACCTTGAGCTTTGACCCAAAAATCAAAAGGCATCTTCCCCTTCCATATATTTTCCATCTGTATAAGTTTCATTCCAATAAAGCAATCGAAACCTAGGTTAGGGTCCAGATTCCAGAACCAATTTTTTCTTTTGTTTTTATCTATTTTTAGTAACAATGAACTTGACCTCTGACCTAAACCATATAAACTTCTTTCTCATCCCTTTATCTTCCATCTGTAAAAGTTTCATTCCAATCAAGCAAGGGATACTCAAGTTATAATTTTGAAACCATTTGTTTCGGATACATGGAGGGACAAACATGGACAGATGGACAAAGTGATTACTGTATGCTCCAAAAAAAAATTTTGGCAGCATAAAAAGGGGAGGAAAAGAAGAGGGTTCATTTTGAGGCCTATAATAAATAGGCCCTGTAAATTCACAGAAAATAAAAATTGCATCAAATCATTGTTGCTTCAGAAGAAAGGCTTTCAGAAAATGCGATTATAAACCAAGCTTTGATAGTACAATATTGGCCATGATGCCATTAAAGTAATGTCATATTAAGGCAGCTTTAGATTTTTAACAGAAAACATGGCTAAAAAACATTTTGCTAAATTAACAGAGATTAAGTATAAATTATTTTGGAGTGAATAAATGAAGACAAAATATAATTTATTGTGTGAGTATCTTTTCTCCTCCATATTATTTCTAAGCATGTATAAGTAAATAGGTCCAGATTTTTGCATAATTTAGAATTTTTGTCATTTTATAACTCAATAACCCATGAAAAAGGGTGTGCTGCAAGCCAAAATTGAAATACAATTGATTTTATGGCCAATTTAGCCCCAAATTGTACCTCCTTCTTTAAGCTCTTTTCATAATGGTTGGAGTCCTTGCTAAATTGAAATTTGGATTTTTTTCCGTTGATGATACAACAACCTAACAATAGTGTTTGTGATTCTTTCCTTAAAAATCAATAATTACTGTAAATTTACAAAGAAAGAATTATCAGCATGAATGGACTATTGACCAAAAGTCTGGTTCCTACCTTCTAATTATCTCCCCTGACATAAACACATTCCCACAAGGGAAACATCAAATAGTCTTACAAAGATATTCTGGTCAAATTTCATTACAATCCATAGAGCAGTCATGCAGTAATGTCAAAATGTTAACCCTGGTCATTTTGATTTACTGATTAAATTCTTCTCCAATAACAATAAATGATAGAACTTGACTGTATAGAACATTATAATATGAGGAAAATGATTTTTTATGATCGATAAATTTGACTAAATAAATATTAATTCTCTTTCCATCCTTTCCCAGACAATACATATGTAAACATAGATGAGAGCTAATACTTCTTCATTAGTTTACATTGTGTCAAAATGTCAAAACCAAATATTATTAATTTACAAATATATTTTTGTTATCCATAATATAATTAAGTAAGCTTTTTCATGTAAAACTGCATAGAGCACCTGTTGTTAATTAAGGGTACTTGAAATGGGAAGATTCTATGGCTTGTATTAATTATGGGACAAGATAAAATGATGTAGTTTGTCAGAAATATAAACTGAATATAGCATTAGTAACAGCAGCATAATTTCACTGATTGCCCCAGGCTCAATTACAACAACAGTCGACCGATTAGAATAGTATCATTCAGAAATCTCAATAAACTGATGTAGTATCCTAGCACATAGTATCAAATAGTATTACAAATGTACTATAATTCGCTTTTCCTTACTGACCTTACTGCAAATAGACTTAGTCAATAAATTCATCAAAGATTCCAGGCTTATAATTTTGTAGGTGTTTCATCTCAGTGATGCTCGGAAGTTAAAAGGCCAAATAAAGAACAATAAAGTTGAAGAGCATTGAGGACCCAAAATTCTGAATGGTTTTGCTAATTATCACTGAGGTAATCAATGTAATTGCTATCTCTCCTGATAAAATTCAGATATCTCACAAAACACAAAACATGTTTAACCTCGCCGCATTTTTTAAAAACTTTGATGTACTCTTAGAGTCGAAATAATACAACTCTAAAAACTTCGATAAAAAACTTTGATGTACTCTTAGAGTCGAAATAATGTTTGATTTCCTAAAGTAAAAAGAGAACAAAGCTCAGATAGAATCAAAACAATTTTAAATAATTCAAACTAAACTTAAGGCCCGTTGTCACTATCAAAGTTTTTCTTTGACCTAGAAAACTTGGTCAAAGTTTTTTAAGGATTTTTTATTGTGACAACTGTCGAAAAAAAAACTTTGATAAAAAACTTTGATGTACTTTGATGGTATAGAATCTCATCCTCTTTTTTCTTGAAACTTGGATGGACTTTGACTGGAAGTAGCCAATGATAGTGTAGTTTAAGAATGATGCAATTTTTGTTTACCACCTAGCTAAATTGGTAGGAAAAGAAGCAGTGTAAAAGTAAAATACTGCAGAAAAATGGTATGATAGATGAATTTGCAGTAAATCTGTATCAATCAGTTGTTTCACTTTACAAAGACGCCGAATGACTATCGTTTGACTATTCTAAAATAATTCCTAAATTTGAAGGTGTCCTCACTGTGAAATTTTTAAAGGAGAGTAGCAACCAGTTTCTTGTCCACTCTCTTGTCACTGTTGTACTATTTAACATTCACATTCTCAAAATGGCAATACACAGACTACACATTGAAAGTACAATTCAGTCATTCTACAAAAAGTTTATTGCAGCCATTTTTCTCTTTGTTAAAAAATAAACCCCTGCCTTTTCTTTGACCTATATTTTGATGACTTAAGTTTTCTTGCTCAAAATTTTCTTTGACCAAGTTTTTGATAGAAAACTTTGACAGTGACATTACAGGTTTTTATAAATGTATGTAGACAGGACATTATGTTTCTGAAATAACATTCAATAATCATGTATGCCTGAGAACAAAATTTATGAAAGTCACATACATGAAACATTTTAGAGCATCTAAATCAATTAGGGCTAACTGAAAACTGTTTGCATAATTTCAACTGAGATGTGGGTGTATAAAGCACAATGAATATGATAACTGAAACCACTGGGAGGCTGGAAAAAAAGATGTAAGAATTTCAAAATCATGAAAGTTGATGGGAATTCAGAGTACTCTATAGACTTAAGCTTTGATCCCCTATACTTTAAAATACTTCCAATTGTCTTTTCACTTCATTTATCTTTAAACTAAATATACTCCCATAATATCAGTACTTAAGACACCTTATATTACATCAACAGAAAGTGCTAATTCATCCTATCTCAGTTTAAAGTTCAAGTTTACTCAAACCATAAACTGATTTTTTTTTCACTTTGAAATGGATAAAAATAAAGGAATTTCTTTGAAGAATAATGATGCAACAGATTTTAATTCGTCATTCCTACTAAGTCCTTCTTTTCATTTTAATTAATAGTTCTAAAAAATATAATTAATTCATTATAATCAAATCTCAAATTTAACGTAATCAGATATGATAGATTTCAATAGTACCTTTCAAAACTAAATTGATTACTTCTGAATCTAACCACTTTTTTTAAATACACAATTTAATGAAAATAATTGCTCCTCACCTTCTGGCTAGTTTGTGTATTGTTAAGACATCAAAGTAAGTTTCTCCTTTTGACAAAATATCCACTATATCAATAAATCTTAAACGTGAATCTGTGTATTCAATTATTTTCTTTTTAAAACCAATTTGAAGATCATTTCATTTCAATTTCACTAGTATAAATCTAAATCTTGTGTCTGGTAATATGTTGATACTAGTTCTACTACTATGGGAAAAATACTGTTGAAGCTGTGTCCATAAAAAATGCTAATAACAGGGTAGACTGAGAGCATGACAAATAACATACTAAATTTTGTACCTGGACGTACCTGTAAAGTAAGCTCATCATTTACCTAAGTGTCACTTTCATGATTACATAGGCAATGTTTATAGCACCAAAATTAGACCATAATTTTCTATTCACATCTGTGCAGGTGCACTTCAGAAAAAAACTAATTTAAAACCCAACAAATTTACATGGTCCAGCATAAAGTATTGTAAAAAAAACAGTGATATTAATTTAGATGAGAATGTCAGATACATGTAGTGATGAACTTAAATCATATGGATACTTAATTACAAAAATTTACAATAAGTTTTATTGTGCGTCATCAAATTGTTATATGACTAGAACAGGACATCACTTTTGACTAAACAAATTCTTTACAAAAATCAATGTTGGCCTCTGAATCAAGAACAAGACATGGGGTAGATGTTAGTTTTTTTTAAGTAAATAAAGAAAATTAAACATGCAAGTGCTAATTATGATTGTTGGTGTTTTCATGCCACTTTCAGCTTCTTGGCTATATTGTGGAGGCCAATATTTATTGATGGATGAAGCAGCAGTGCATAGAGAGTACCACAACCTCTGGTAGGAAAACTGGGTATCTTAGTCAATTAAGGTCGACCATAAAATTTCTTTTGGGTTTTCTTGGATCTGTCTACTTTCGAGAATTCAGGAAATTTCCTTCGTGTTTTATTTTTCTTAAGAATGAGAAAAAGAAAAGAAATTTTGTTCTACTATGAAATATTAAGTTAAGTCGTAGACAAGTATTGAATATCTTACATAAATGCTATTGAAAATACAAAATGTAAGATTTTGACAAAACTGCAACACAAAATTTATCAAAGCTATTTCAATCAAATAAGAAATAATTTATCAAGTGTTTACCTCGTGTTTAGATAACTTCCAATCCAAGTACTCAAGAGTTAAACTGCGGATTTAATCCACAAGATGAGATATACTATAAGATACTCAAAAGCTACATATCCGTACAACAATATAAAAATACTACACCTAAGTGCGAAAATGATAAAAGGTCGTGTACGTTTTAATGTAAAACCTTTCACCTCTAAAGTCACTTGTCACAGAAGTATATAATTGTTTATTCTGGTGTAATAGACTGTAGCCGATGAATTAGCTTTGATGTTCATGTATAGACCAATAGTTCTAAACTAAAGAACATCTATCATTGCAGTGTATTTAAGTCATAGGTTTCACTTAATTGTAAAATACAAATAAAGTTTTTTTCTACTTCAGTTACAGAAATTGGATGAAAAGAAATTTGATAACCAACAATTTTCTGAGTGAAATCATTGCTTTTAACTGTAATTTTATCATTGACTAGGAATGGAAATAAAGGTAAATGTGATAATTTACATAATTATGTACAAAATAAAGCTTCTGTTTTTTTGTTTGAACTAAATTTCTGTGGTTGTTTTGATCAGGAAGTATGGAAATAAATTTGATTTAAAGAATATATCACAATCCTTGCTAAATTAAAAGTATGAAGATTGTCATTAAAGTCAGTCCCCTTTACAATGTATGTCCATATCATTTTTAGAGTAACTATGGTAGTGAATGTAAAAGAAATATTGTAAATCAAGATATTTTGTTGAATTTTTTTTCAGCTTTTAGCCCTTTCTAGATGATTTTGAGGCAACATTATTTTGAAATTTTCTAACATTGTTGTTGTATTCATATATAAGAGAAGATTCCAGGATGACATATTTGCTACACCTTAGATAGGTGCTATTACCTACATGCGAAAGTCAAGTAAAATAAATTGCTCGCAAATGATCAGTTTCTTTATGGTAAACAAGAGGATACAATGAGTTTGGACTTCAAATAAAAGTACTTTTTTCTTCTGTGTTATACGTCTAGATAGAAAAAAAGGGGAGATCTGTACACATGTAAAACTGGTTTAAAAGAGAGGTGAAAGATACCAAAGGGACATTCAAACTTGTAAGTCAAAAATAAACTGACAATGCCAAGGCTACAAAAGAAAAAGACTAACAGTACACAACAAAAGGCTCTCAAGAGCCTGAATCGCTCACCAGTATTTCAGAGGAGAAGATTTTTAAATGTGAGCAAACTTGATGAACAAATTGTGTAAAATTGTCTTTAAAGGGCAATAACTCCTTAAGGGGTCAATTGACAATTTTTGTCATATTAACTTTTTTGTAGATCTTACTTTGCTGAACATTATTGCTGCTTACAGTTTATATATATCTATAATAATATTCAAAATGATAACAAAAAACTGCAAAATTTTGTTAAAACTACAAATTCGGTGGCAGCAACCCAACAATGGGTTATTCGATTTGTCTGAAAATTTCAGAGCTGATAGATCTTGACCAATTGAACAATTTTACCCCATGTCAGATTTGCTCTAAAAGCTTTAGTTTTTGAGATATAAGCCAAAAACTGCATTTGACCCCTATGTTCTATTTTTAGCCATGGCAGCCATGTTTTTCGATGGATCAAAACTTCGGATACAATTTATAAACTAGATACCCTAAGGAACATTTAGTTAAAGTTTGAAGGTATTTGGCCCAGTAGTTTTAGAGGAGAAGATTTTTTAAATAGTTTACGACGACAGACGACAACAGACGACGACGACGACAGACGACGACGGACGCCAAGTGATGGCATAAGTTCACATGGGGCCCTTCGGGCCCCGGTGAGCTAAAAATACAACATAGAAAACCAAATACTGAGCAACACAAACCCCACCAAAAACTGGGAGTGACCTCAGGTGCTCTGGAAGGGTAAGCAGATCCTGCTCCACATGTGGCACCCATCGTGCTGCTCATGTTAGTACAAACCCACAATAAGTCTAATTCGGTAGGTCACATTCGGGGCAAAAAAGGGAGGGGACGGGATTGGTTTAACCTCACCACATTTGTGTCTACTAAGTCAGACTACTGTAAACCAACTAATTTTCGCAGATACTTTATTTTGCGTTGAACCCTTTCTATCCATTTTCACGGCGATTTAATTTCACGATTTTCAAATTTACAGGAACTAGTTGAATAAGGAATGATTTAAGTTTTACATATTCGCGACGATTTATCCTTGCGTTATTTTTCTACTCGCGAAAGTCGCGAAAATAAATCGCTTGCGAAAATAAGTTGGTTTACAGTATATGGACCATGTGTAGTTTGATAATGACTATCTTTGTTTGTACGGCTATTTTCCTGGAGGTCAGTCAGGTGTTTGCTTTGGTCTGTAGTACTGTCCAATAATATTGCAAATTCCTGTTATCCATTTAATGAATGATTGTATTTCTCTCAGCTAGACTATGGAGCACAAACAATTGAAACAATTTGGACTCAAATAGGAGAATGGAATTTTAAAAGCCATTAGTGCTTCTACAAAAGTCCATAAATCCTCTGGCTAATGTTTTAACTACTTTTCACTCATTTCAATAAATATAGAAAATAAGTTTTATTACTGGTACACCACCTATAATATACGTGTAATAATTCTTCTATCTGATGTCAAAATTTCTTAAAATTTTGCTAAATATAACTTTTGCATAATTGAATGTTGGCATCTGAATACCACCTTAGCACATAAAAGCTACATCTACATAAAAAACATATGACTGTATGACAACACAATAAAACTAGGAGTGGTTCCTACCACTTGAGTTAAACATTTCTTCCCAACTTTTAATGCTTACAAATTGCTGTCAAAATTTCTATATATTTGCAAATTCTGGCATTAAGGCAACATATGTAGCCCTTGCATCACCCCAGTTTATTTCAGCATATATATGCATTCACACTTTAGAGCCTACAACTGTTTAAAACTTGATTATGCATGTTATATTTGTTGTCCTTCAGCAACCAAAATTCAATCAAGATAAATTGCAGCCCAATATCTATGGGAGTTGTTTACAAAAGACAGTCAGCAATTTTATAAAATATGGATACTAGATTTTTTCATCAAAGAACTTAATAATTTGGTGTTGTTTACAAAAGACAGTCAGCAATTTTATAAAATATATGTTCTATTATTTATCGTCAATGAAGTTTTAACCCCCAATAATGGCATAAATCTTTCAAATTTGAATAAAAGCAAATATAACAAAATATATGCAAAATCATTAAAGCCAAAGAAAAAAGCCTCGTGTATAGTGCTATTCATCAGATATTGATAGTTTAACAAAAAAAATGATGTTTGTATCTTATACCCTACCTTTCAATAGTAACATCCATACTATAACACCTGTAATTTTCTCTGTCCTTATCCTATACTTATTTGCTATCTTCTTGTCACTTAAAATCTATCCAAACATTTAATCAAAACTCATGCATACAAAATATGTTTTACGTAAGTCAATAAAATTTCATGAGGGTAACAATTTAAATAAAATATTCATGGCAACCTTTATGGGCTATTACAGACTAAAAAGTCTCTTTATCTGCAGATAAAATATCATTATTCATGAAACAATTCTATAAAACATTACAAATGTACACTTCATTAAATTCTGTTTCACACAAATAATTTGTTTCCTTTTGAAATAAAGATAAGAAGGCTGTTATAGGATAACAGCTGTTTCAATTTCCAGCATCCAAAAAAATGAACAACTTTGATGAAAGTACACAGGCAGCAGTTGTGCTATGTATGAAATTCACACAAAAAAGTAAAAAAAATGTGAAATTTTACCTGTATGCCATAGCTGGAAGAAAAATTGGATTGGATTCCTTTTTTCAGATTTTTTTCCATAATTCAAATATAAGAAACACCTCGTGATTAGGTGAATTTAGTAAAGGATAAATTTTGATGTGTAAATCTTGAGTATATTGAAGAGAAAAATGTCAAAGAATCTCAAAATTTCTAATTAGTCTGGCCTGATTGATTGATTGGTGTTTAACACCACTTTCAGCACTATTGTGCTATTTGGTGGAAGAAGCTGGAGTACCCGAAGAGAACCATGACTTTCAGCAGGAAAACTAACAATCCTTAGGTCAATCAAGATTGGAGTCATTCTTTAAACTAGATATTCAATGATGATTGTGTCCAAGTTTGATTCAATTGGCTTAGGAGCTTAAGAGCAGAAGATTTTTGTAATATTTAACTGAGGATGACGGGAGTGATGAGAATAGATCACTTGGCCCTTTGAGCCAGGTGAGCTAAAAACTAGAATACATTTTGATGTTGACTCAAAAAGAACCAAATTACTTGCATCACTTTGAATTTTCCTTCAAAATGATTGACACCCACTGAGAATGTATTGGAGTCATTCCTTAAACTAGATATTCAATGATGATTGTGTCCAAGTTTGATTCAATTGGCTTAGGAGCTTAAGAGCAGAAGATTTTTGTAATAGTTAACTAAGGATGACAGAAGTGATGAGAATAGATCACTTGGCCCTTTGAGCCAGGTGAGCTAAAAACTAGAATACATTTTGATGTTGACTTGCAAAGAACCAAATTACTTGCATCACTTTGAATTTCCCTTCAAAATGATTGACACCCACCGAGAATGTATCATTAGCTTGAGGCTGACTTAAGTGATAACAGATATCTATCATTCAGATCTTCAACCTTATTTTAATTAGAATATGATGACAATTTTATTTCTAAACAATAATAAGGCTACTGTTTATCCTGTAGCATACTAACTAAATACATATAAAAACAATTACCCCTAACAGAATATATCTGAATGACAAATTGAATGGACAATATACCCAGTTAACACAACACATTCAGCATATTTTTTCAATTTTAAATATATACATATATATCTATAAACAAATAAAAATCATGAAAAATTGAATGGTTTTACTACACTTATGTTGAAAAGGAATGTGATTATCTGAAAAAATTCACAAATAAGACCAGCAAATTATATGGGCTATCTAAAATCCACAAAAGCTGAAAAATAAGCACAGCATGTGAAGAAACTGCAACAGTCATGTTTCAAAAAGTTCTGGGTCATCCAAAATTATCTTTGGGGATCATCAATCTATCACATTGTATGATTACGAGATTGGCATATATTTTCATGATTTTTCATGATTTTTAGTCTAACTTTTCATTTATTTTACTCCTATGTTTGATCAGCAGGAATATCAGATATAATTTTTAATATCAGATATAATTTTTAAACTTAGAAACCATCAGGATAAATGTGGACAATCTGGTATTCAACTGGCCTAGTGGTTTCAAAGGAGAATATTTAAAAAAGACTTTGCCAGATACTAGACAGTCACAATGAGTGCCGAATGATGAGAAAAATCAAACTGAAAATTTGGGTCAGGTGAGATAAAAACAAGTCATAACATACCATTCAAGCTGAACATTTGGGCCAGGCGAAAAACAACAGACACAACAAACTAAACTCTAGAAATGAGAAACCCCATGACAATTTTCAATTTCAGGTCTTATGACACATGTCAATTATAAATCAGCTGCCAGGTTATACAAGTCTTGTGAAAGTATAATTCTGTCCAGAAGAGCATTATAAATAAGACATCAGAATGTTTTCTTAACAAACTCTAGCAAAGAGTGAACACCCAAACTAATAGCTTTTTAACCTTGGCCTTTTTGTTTATCTAAAATGTTTGTCAATCTTCAAAACCTTGCAAAGAACAACATTTTATTAACTATTACTTGATCTTTTAATTAAATCAACAAAAAAATGTACAAATGTGTATATTTATGAGATAAGCAGATATCAGATACATACTTTAAATATCAGGCTTTATACTGATATATGGTTACTTATATTAACAGAAACAGCAAAAGCAAGACCAGTGTAGAATGTCTAAACAATTATCATTTACTCTAAGACATGTGAAAAATGCTACAACATATGCTAAACAGACTCCAAAGCATTCATAAAGGCTCACTCATTTTGACAGAGCTATTTCACAATAAGAATTGACTGTTCAAAGAATAGTAGATCTATTACTATTATTATTATTACCAGTAACATTAAGCTTGACTGCTAAATTCCACTAAAAAAAATTTAAATTTTCCTTGCATATGTTTTTCTAAACTAATTATTTTTCTCGTTAAAGTAACAGTTCTGGCTGCAACTGCAATTTTTATCGAGCATCAAAGTGTTAGATAATTATATTTATGAAAACTGATGTTTCTATTACAAAATGATATCCCATAGGGGTAAACAAAATTTTAAACAGACAAGTTTATATCATAGCACTTCTCAGATCTTTCAAATAAAAGCCATGAATGGGCTATGAAACAAATATTCTTCCTCCACCTGCTCCACAACTCCTACATCCTATGCAGACTTCAAAGATTCATAAATGGTACTCAGATATCCCAAGAGGGAAACAAAATTTCATTTGTTAACATTTCTAAGTTTTCTTTCTCACCAATTTTATTTTTTACAAAAGTCCATAACCATGGGTTACTACAAAGCCTTCAACAACAAGTAAAACCCATATGGTAAAATAAGCTATGAAAGGCAAGGCATAACAAAGCGTGAAACAAATACAAAGAGAAACCCAGCAGCCTAATATATGCTAAAAAAAAATTGACAAAAAATATAATATAGCAGATACCAACCAACAATAACCACTGAATTACAGATGCTGACTTGGGACAGCCAAAGGAAGGTGGCAGGGTTAAACATGGTTGTGAATCCACCTCCAAACTGAAAATAGTGTAACAGCAAAGCATTAAAGAACACAAAATTTGACTCATCAGATCTACGTGAAGAACATTATAAAAGATAAAAAAAACAAAGTACCAATCGAAGAATATTCACAGTTACTGAAAGCTCTAAGGGCATACAATACAGTTTTGATCGCACAGTGATTTTTTACTAAAATTTGCATGCTAGATATTTTTTACCTAAACAATTCAATTATGTAATGAAAAATATACCTTCATGTTTTAAATTTAGTGATAAATGGGGTCAAAATTTAGACATTTACTTAAAATTTCGGTTTCTTGGACATTTCTATCCTTTGGAAAGACATGCTTAACTTTTTTGGTTCAAAAGAAAAACACATGTGGATTTTTGTAAAAATATTAAGAATATTTTTGTTACAAAAGTAGACTCTTAATTTGTGTAGCAATTCTTTGCAAATAATCCATTTTTCTTAAATTTTCATGATTTTAGATAAAAACATCATTTTTTGCTGTATATTTATCTAATTTCAAAATATTCATCAGTGATTTCTTCTTCAAATTTGGAACATTGTAAAATAATCTTCACACAGTATCGAGTCAAATGTCATTTTCAAAAAGAGGGGTCCATGTACTAATTTTTCAAGCTAATGATTAAAATCACTTAAAAATACATCTTTTCCTGATAAGTTGCAGTTTGATGTCGCAAAAAATAACATTTTACGCTAGCAATGTCATTATCTCCCCTGTAACTGTATTGTATGCCCTTAAAGCCAATATCAACTAATAAATACCATGTTTTCCCAGACTAGAATATATACCTACATATCAGTAAGGAAAGACAAACAAACAATATTTTAATTTGACAAAGATTAATATGTTTTGTGCCCTTTCCTTACCTTCTAGTATTTTAACAGTGTTCAACCTAATGTAGACATGTTAGAAGGGCTGCTACACTTGAAGGCAGTTATGTATTTTGTTTTGTTTCTCCCTGTCAATTTGACTGTTTGTAAGAAAGTCTGTACATATAACATGGTCTTGGTTTCAATCTTTCAAGCTAAAATCCCAAAAATGGTGGGCTTCATGTTCCCTAATTATAAGTTTTCAGTGAATTATTTTTCTGACTTTTGTTTGTTCAACTTTTTCTTATTGCCCCAGTATTAACTCCATCTTTCTTAGTCTTTATATTTTTTAAATCCACTTGATATTGTCTTACATTTTCAAATACATTCAGAAAAAGCCAGTATCGGTATATTCAGAATTTTTTATAGAAAAAGAAATGAATCATAAAGAGTCAAAACTAACTAGGCATTTGTAGGCAAAAAGGCTGAAAAATTCAGTTCAGAAACCATTTTGGTCACGATTACTAGCTTAAATATCAAATCAGTATTAAATGGCTATTATTACAATGAATTATACATGTAGTGAAAACAATGACTAAGTAGAAAATATGTTCGAAAATTTACTTATTAGCGTTCGTGTTATGAATTAGCAGAGATTTCAATGATTGTCTAGATTTAATGATAACAGGCCAATTTCCATTGATTTTCAGGATTGGAACAAATAGTGCATGCATCAACAAAAAAGATCTTGTAGAAACATTATATTTGTTATAACAAATAACATAGCTGATTGTATAATTAATTTATGGAACCCTGTATTCCATGTTTCCTAGGCCTAAATTTGCTTGGTCAAGATTTTGTTAATTTTCACTCAAATTTCTATTTTGACCTATTTAATGTGTCAATGTATCAATCCTTCTATTTCACTTACTCAATTGTTATTCATCAATTTAAATAATTTTTAGTCTTGAAATAATGGACTTGATCTTTAGAGCTAAATAAGGCCCTTACAGCACATACCTCTTTATTCACAGCATTCCTAGGCTTTGGGCAATCTAGAAATTGACATATTTTTCAGACACCTGTTTTTCAAGTGTTCAAAAAAAGAGGGGGCGTAATTAAGCAGAATTGTAAAACAAAAATTTGATGATTTTACCCTCTCTTCACCTTACCTGTATCAGCCACAGCTATTGTATAAGATCATATGTTAACCTTTAGATGTCTTTTGACCTTTTAGCATTGTTTGGCTGCTGTCTCATCAATGTATACCTTATTAATGTCCATTTATTTATATATCAGAAAACTAGATGTGTCGGAATGACACGAATGGCTTAGTCTCA
This sequence comes from Mytilus californianus, assembly GCF_021869535.1. Taxonomy (NCBI): domain Eukaryota; kingdom Metazoa; phylum Mollusca; class Bivalvia; order Mytilida; family Mytilidae; genus Mytilus; species Mytilus californianus. The sequence continues at coordinate 7,732,020 of NW_026262581.1, forward strand.
AAAAGTTGAAAAATCTGCAATTTCAACAATGTGGACACAAACATGCATGGATAGTATCCAGCTCTCAAGACCAATACTAGTTTGATGAAAAATTTCCTTGATCAATGAGTAGTTAAATTTCAAACTATCAGCAAACAGGAAGTGGATGTACTGAAGATGTGTTGAAACAACATGAAAATCAGCATATCGGAACGAAACATAAACTTGATCTGTAACTCATCATTGTAGACTCACATATCAAAAATCAGCGCAAAATCTGAAGGATTATAGAAAAAAAGTCTGTATAACTGTGATTTTCAACCATTTATCAAAGTCCAAAGCCCATAATCTTGGCAAAAATAAGCAGAGTGGAACAAAACTTAAACATGATCTGTAATTCATCATGGTTAACTCACATACCAAAAATCAGCCCAATATCTGAAGGCGTTTAGAAAAAAAGTCCGTATAACTGTGATTTTCAACAATTTATCAAAGTCCAAAGCCTGTAATTTTGGCAAAAATTAGGAGAGCAGAACGAAACTTAAACTTGATCTGTAACTCATCATGGTTAACTCACATACAAAAAATCAGCCCAATATCTGAAAGCGTTTAGAAAAAAAGTCCCTATAACTGTGATTTTCAACAATCTATCAAAGTCCAAAGCCCGTAATTTCGGCAAAAATTAGCAGAGCAGAATGAAACTTAAACTTGATCTGTAACTCATCATGGTTAACTCACATACCAAAAATCAGCCCAATATCTGAAGGCATTTAGAAAAAAAGTCCGTATAATGGTTTGTTGCGGAATGATGGAATGACAGAATGACGGAATGACAGAATGACAGAATGACGGACAAGGGTAAAACTATATGGCCCCGACAACTTTGTAAATAGCATCAAGATATTCCTATATTAAAATATATATCCTCACTCAATGACAAGAGGGCAACATTGATAATGGTGTGATGTCACATGAAATTTGACCTATAATCCCAACCAATAGGGCTCTTTCTCTCTTGAAGTTAATCGTTACATCTTCTAATATAATTGCTCATTCATTGTTCAATAAAAAAAGAAAGCAATCCCATACATACCTTAAATGCCTAGGAAGTTTCTTAACACCATCAAAAGAATTTTTCCTGAAATGATCATTTATATTAATTTTCAATAATTCTCACAAAATATTTACAAGCTTCCTTTTCTAAATTGAAAATTAATTAAATATTCACTCTTAAATTTTTTTTTTCCTATAATTACAGCTGAAACTTTTATCATGCTATAAACTATAATTTGCACATTTGAAACTGGTATTAAAAATCATCTGCATGTTTCTTATTTGCTCCTCTTAAATGTTCAAAGAGATTTTATAGTGTTTTAATTGCAGAGAGATGATTTAGACTCATAACCTAAGTAATGACGACATGTGCTATGTTCTTATGACAGAAACCATTTATACTGTGCATGTGTACACAAAGTTCAAATAGAAACACACTCATAACACCATGTATATTCAAGTATGTTCTTTGCGACAAATGCATGTTGTATGTATGAACTTAAAGACCAAACATATAGAGTACATCCAACCAAAAATAGGTGGCTGAGTGGTTTAAGTAGTTCATCTTCTGTATCACAAGCCTGTCAACACTGAGGTTGTGAGTTCGACTCCAATATTAATGATTAGGATTGTCAGTTTTCCTGTCAAAGGTCATGGTACTCTCCAGCTTCCTCCACTGACCGCCACAATATAGCCAATAGTACTAAAAGTGGCGTTAATTACCAACAATCAAATTAAATCAAATCAAATCTTATTGTTTCTCTGTCTCAAGATCTATCTGGCCTAAAAAAATTACCATATCAAGATAATGTAGAAATAAAGTAAGAGAACGGAAATGAAAAATTCACCAATTTTTCCATTTGTAAAGGGGCATAACTCTAGAACGATTAAAGAGACACCACCAAAATTTAAACTTGATCTGTATTTGTGGTAATAAGCATTTTGTATACGTTTCATAACATTTGGTTCAGGCAAACTTAAGTTAGAAAACGGAAACGAAAAATTAAGCAATTTTTCCATTTGTAAAGGGGCATAACTCTAGAACGGTTGAAGTGACACCACCAAAATTCGAACTTGATCTGTATTTTGTGGTAACAAGCATTGTGTATAAGTTTCATAACATTTGGTTTAGGCAAACTTAAGTAAGAGAACGGAAACGAAAAATTCAGCAATTTTTCCATTTGTAAAGGAGCATAACTCTAGAACGGTTAAAGTGACGCCACCAAAATTCCAACTTGATCTGTGTTTTGTGGTAATAAGCATTTCGTATAAGTTTCATACCATTTGGTTGAGGCAAACTAAAGTAAGAGAACGGAAACCAACTTTGGGACGTATGGCGGGGTCAAATAATCTTTTCAAACAATTAGGGTAGACATTGCCTTCAACAATACTGCATGAGTCCATTGATTACAGAAGTTTTAGCAGAAGAATGAAGGAGGTATGATAAGAGCTGTGCCCCTGAAATTTATAAAAAAGTAAAATTCTTCAATCCATTCAGAACTGTATTAATTTTGTCCATATAAAAACAAGTAAAACTGGGAGCTACTGCTCACTGATGATACCCCCAGCCTAAATATTTGACGGTAAACAGGAAGTTGTTGAATGATGAATCTGAAAACGCATCACACGGTATAGCTGACTTATATAAACACTGAAACCAAATTTCAGAAATCTTTGTAATGTAGTTCCTGAGAAAAATGTGTCGAAAATTTTCAACTTGGATGTGTTGTGTAAAATGATGTAAGTGTTCGGTAAACAGGAAGTTGTTGAGTGATCAATCTGAAAACGCATTACACCGTATAGCTGACTTATATAAACCCTGAAACCAAATTTCAGAAATCCTTGTATTGTAGTTCCTGAGAAAAATGCGATGAAAAATTTTCATGGGACGGATGGACGGACTGAAGGATGGATGGACAGACAGTGGTAAAACAGTATACCCCCCACTTTTTTAAAGCGGGGGTATAATAAATATGATATGAACTGGACATTTTTGTGTAGAAAATGTCAGATGTAATGTCACTGTGATGTCCTTATCATGTTAAAATGAATATATCTTATAATAATAGGCATTATGCAGGTTGTTTTTTGGAAAAAATTAAATATGAGCCAGTTTTACTAAATGAGACAGAGTTGTATAACATCTAGTGTCAAATATCATTTGCATAATGAGGATGAGAATATGTTAATGTGATGTGGATATGAACCCGACTTTGTACTTTTATATATACAAGTACAAAGTCAGGTACCTGGGTATATAACATGCTAGTTCTCAAGGTAACAGTCTGCAGGAGACAAGTCATTCTACCCAGACATATTATTCTCACTACAAACCAACCAGACTTTGCTCGTTACTCTTAAATGCTGCATGCTTATCAGAAAAGCAGCAACATCCAATTTTCTAGTCTTAAGTTTAACCCAGTCGGTCTTGTGCAAGCACACTACCTCAAGATCAAAAAGATATTTTACCAACATTTGTATTAGATATCTTGAAGCAAAATGTCTTTTCAGGTAAGGATTTGGCCCATAATCAAATATTAAGTGCTAGTCTTTGTATTCAAGCAATTTAGAAGAATTTCAAAACATGGTCGAAAAAAAACCTGCCACCCTAACCATCCTATTTTGAAGTTACCCTCATCCTGAGTTAGAAATAATAGGTCTTTCGTTTCTGCGTGTCTGATTATTCGAGAAATTTCTAGATAACTTTTGGTTAGAATGATAGCAAATTACAGAGTTAGCTCCCCTTAATTTGTAATTTCTAGTGCATTTCAACCAAATTATATCTTGAAACATCAGAACAGAAAAGCAAACAAATGTTATATCCGTGTATCATTATAAATTTTGAACTAAAATTAATGTAAACTTCAGGGTCGTAGCAGCCATTATGGCAGGTACGGCAGCCGCCGTACCAATAATTTTCGTTGGTACGGCATGCCGTACCTAAAATTTATATAAAAAATATTTAAAAAAACACAAGGTTTTGCATTGGAATAAGGAAAACAAGGTTTTTACAGGAAATAACAAAGATAGAAAATCCCATGTATCAGTCATAGTAATATACGGTATGCATTCATTAATACAGGTTCAATAGAAATAAGAAGATGTGGTATGAGTGCCAATGAGACAACTCTCAATCCAAGTCACAATGTGTAAAAAGTAAAAAATAATAGTTCAAAGTACGGCCTTCAACACGGAGCCTTGGCTCACACCAAACAGTAAGCTATACAGGGCCCCAAAATGACTAGTGTACAACAATTCAACCAGGAAAAACCAACGGTCTAATCTATATAAAAAACGAAATATGAGAAACATTGATGAACCACATCAACAAACGACAAGCACTGAACAACAGGCTCATGGCCTATGATAGGGGCAAATGAGTTATGGAACATGAATTGGTATAAATCAAAGTAAGGCATTGTTTTACTTATAAATCTAATCTAACGAAAGATTTTGATAGATTATGGTCATGAACAGTCATCTCCGAAAGGTGATATCTCATGGTCTTATGTTTAGGGAACCCCAACACATCAATTGGAACCATAACTTCAAAATAATTATGGATTCAATTGAAGACTACGCCAGAGCATGGGCTAAATGAGAAGAAGTTGAACTGGACACTTTGTCAGAATGGGTCAAAACAATCAGGTCTCTGATAAAACGTCTCATTCATAAGTTGAAAAACTGTGTGAATGATCGACCAAAGTCCGTTTTCAGAGACAATGAGGCTGTGAAATGTCTATCATCTCTTTACGACAAGTATGTTATTGTTCCTGCGGACAAAGTTTCAAATAATATTGTCTTTGTATGTAAATTGTACTACTACGAGTGTCTTGTAAATAATTAGGAATAAATGAGCACTCAGGTAATCCCACATACAAAAACATATTATTTGACAAGGATGAGATTTTGGCGAATCACAAGTCCTTCATGGCTTTAATGAACATTACATTGAACAGCAAATCAGAGGACTTACCTTGTTTGTATTGGATACAGAAGCTTCACAAAATTCCGTAGAAACATTGGTACATTGCCAGCTCATCTGCATGTTCGACTAAAGAATTGTCCATTAGATTGACAAAAATTCTGTCCGTAGTGAAATAGGGTCTTCAGGAATACTGTGAAACTGTTTACTCGCGTAGTGGTATTAACCATTTGTGGATTCTAAAAATCTCTAAAGAATTTCTGGATAATTTTAAATCTCGATCTTTTTCTGAAATTAGTTGTATCAAAACTTTTGATTTTTCAACCCTGTATACCACCATTCCCATGTGAAATTGAAAAATCGTCTAAAAGAAATAATCCACAATGCTTTTCAACATAAAAACATACGCTATAAATTTATTACTTTGGGATACCATACGGCATATTTTGTTCATTGTTTCAAATTCTTTTTCTATATTTTGAAGTTGACTTTTAAAAAAAAATGTCTTATAAAGTCAAATCGTTGTTTATAAAAATCGTGTTTTCAGGAGTAAAATTTAAATGTCAGAAGAGGGTCAGAATGCAGGATTGTGCACCATTTTTCCAAAAATCCCCTGCCAAATAGCCCCCTCTGCGAGGCGGGATGAGTCGCTTCGCGACCCATAAGATTTCCTGCTGTACCAATATAGATTTGAATGCTATGCCGCTGAACTTGAGCAGGTTTTTGTTTGTCATGTTTTCACCACTGCCTGATTCTTAGGCAGATTGGCACTTAATGACAAACTGAAATGAGATTATTTCAACAGTTTTACAGAAAATGCAAGAAGATGGAAGCCATAAAGCAAATATTTCAGATTTGCCATCAACTTCAGATTCTACATTTCAAAATAAAGAAATGAACTATTTCCAATATATAACTTAATGTTAAAGTCACAACATAAAAATGTCTTTGACATAAGATGCAGATTTTTTGGCCAATTATACAGAAAAGTGTCAAGTTTTTTTTTGCAAAGTTGAAGTGATATCTGTAGAATGTTCTCGTCTTTATAAATGAAAACTGGGAAAGTACTTACAAAAACTGTTATCTGACAAAAAGTTCTCATAAACTGCTAAGACTATTTTTACAGAAACTATATACATATATGTACTAAATTATGAATATAAAGGGAAAGTGTTTTAGTATGAAAAGTTATTAACACATCTGACACAGAGGTAAAGTAATGTGTTTTAGTGGCAAGTCTATTTCCTCCTCAAAAGGCTAATATCAACAGGGTTGGACTGGGCGATAATAACTCATCAGTAATGGGATAGTATACAATTAATTTCCTTTATTGTACATACAGCTTTAATGTCCAAGGCCATGATAGCACTTACAACAAAATGTTATTTGTGAGTTTTTTTATAGTAAGATGGACATCATTTTCAGTTAATCCAATCTGATGCTCTTACATTATACTCATATTACCCATTTATCATAATCATATAAAAAATATGTGGGAAAGTAACAATAAATCTAATTTTGACATAAAATTTGATTATACTCTCATAACATTTAGAACTAGGTTCCAAAGAACCAATCCTTTTTTTGGATTTAACTTCATTGGGAACTATAAAAAATAAAATAAAATTGAAAGCAAAGGATGTATAAGTACTGGAATACGTTAGGAGCTATATGACTATAATGGATCTTAAAAGATTAATATCATCAAAATCGTAAGAGTATTTATACAAATAAACAAATCATAATTTAAAACAGAATGCTTAATTTATTGTGTAGCTTTAATTACAGAGTTACTTCCCCTTTACATAATGAAGATATTGTTAGACATCAGAGGAGGTAAATAATAATATGGATGATGAGTACTCAAAATAAACAACAACTGTTTATCTGCTTCATCCATTACCCTAATGATTTCTTAATACCAAAACATAATTTGTAGAGGGAACACAAGTCCAATTAATATATCATCTCCTATTGACAACAACAGTCACCCTGTCAAACTTATAATTCAGGTTTTCACATCAGTAGATGTCAAAATAAAGGTCATTCTCCACAATATGAACAAAAAAAAACTTTATGCTATGTAAAAAATCAATTAATATAACTTAACATGTAACCTGATGAAATAATTTTTTCAGTTCTATAATTACAAGCTAATGTGCATTACTAATAATCTTGAATTGTATCGTTATCATGCACTCTTTTGCCTGCTATACCATTACCAATAATGATGCTACCTTCATTAGTCTAGTACATGTATAAGTAATTTCTGTATAGCCAGAGATGAAGAAAAAAAAAACCAAGATTTGTCACGAAATAGAAGTTCCTTCATAACATTAGTTCCAAATGGAAAAAATATTCTGAAATATTATTTCCACTGGAATAAATATTACAGTATATGTTCCTAACTGAATAAATGGTATAGAATATTTGTTCCAACAGGAACTGATATTATGACATTGTTTATAACAATGTTTCCAGTGGAACTTCTGTTAGGCGAACAAATATACGTTGCTACCTTTTGAAATCTCCTATAAGCATTAGGTAATTACGAAGTTAATAAAATACATCACATGGTATATGATGCTTACATGAAGCTTGAAACCAAATTTCAGAAGGTTCTGATTTGTAGTTCCTGAGAAAAATATGACAAAAACTTCATACATGGCCATTATGTTTAAGAATAAATACGTATTAGGTCAACTGTTCGGAGAAAGAAAAAATCAATGAATAAGAAAAAGCATCATGCAATATATCATGAGCACATGGAGCTTGTTGCCAAATTTCAGAAAGCTTTGTTTATAGTTTCTTAGAAAAGTGCAACGAAAATTTCATAAGACAGACACAGGTAAACCCTTTTACTCATCCTCCTTTGGAGTTATGAGTAAAATTTATGGAGAGGACAGAACTAAGTTGAAAAACTTGTGTCTGATCCATTTGTTTTGTACAATAAAATATGTTTAAACTATGAGTAAAATCTGTTTATAGTATCTTAGAAAAATGTAACGAAAATTTCATAAGACAGACGAACAGACAGAGGTAAACCTATATACCCATTTGTAGCAGGAGTAATAAAAAACTATGCAGTAAGTATCACAAAATTTCAGAAAATACAAATTTATTGGTAATAAAGTACATTAACTTACAATACCATTCATGGCTGTGACCCTTGAAACAGTAGATTAGTTTATACTAGTTTGATGAAAATAGGGCTGATATCATTGACATAATAGATTTTATTCTTACTTCCTGTAAGTGAATAGCTAACTGTGTGGATGTCAATTCCCATTGCCTAGACAAAGTTACCATACAATAGAAATCACAACATAAATTACTCCTTTGACAAATCTGTTTTCAATTTTTTATTCCATTTCAAAATTTAACAAAAAGTAAAAGTATTCAAAATTGATAAATATGATTTTAAACCAAATTTGCACATTCTGAATACATACTGGATGCAAATGCATAAATGCAACAAATGCATGTTTTACATGAAAAATGCATTACCATTCTTTACTATATTCCTGGTCCATTTACCTTCAAATCTGTCAATAAATTATACTGTCACTTTTAACTTATTTATAAAGATCCATAAAATGAAAAAAAGAAAGAGAGATTCTTTTTCTGCATGTATTAGTCTTTTATCATAAACTTGATATTTGAATTTGTTGATGGATTCAAATATTTCTATATTTAATTGTTATACGTTTGTAATTAAGTTGATATATGAAGATTTAATGTTGATGATATACCATTAGAGCTTACATTAAACTATTTGTTTTGTTATTTCTTTATATTTCAAAGACCAAAAAAATATCATGCTTTTAAACTAATGAAAATACCACAACTTGGCAGAACCCATTAAACTATATATTTAAAAGAAGATATTTATAAAATATAAAAAAAAATTGCAATCTAAAGTTGTCACTTTACATAAATAGAAAAAAACTCCAAATTGTAATTTTAAAATGAAAACACAATTCAAAGAAGATGTACTGTAAGCTATTGAAAACTAATAATGTCCCTTTTTAATTTTGTTGATTTTATTTTGCATTTAAAGTTTTCAGAAACAGAAAGTAGAACAAAAAAGGAACTGAAAACAAGTCGTATCATGCTTCTCTTTGCCTATATCACCCTGCTCAGTTGCTCAGTAGTTCTTGTATCACAGCTTAGAGACTTGAGGAGAAGTTATCAGGCACTTCACATTATGTCTGAGCAGAACTTATCAGCTAAGTCACAATGTCTGAGCAGAAGTTATCAATGATGTCACAATGTGTGAGGAGACATTATTAAGCTTACTTTTGTGAAACATAAAACTGTCTCAGGGAGGGGAAAAAAGAACAGAAATTGCACGCTAAACAAATTATCAGGTTTTCTGTGTTTAGATATCATAAAATATCAGCAGCTTGATACAATGTGAACCTTTTTTGCGTGTTCACTATGCACACTCACCAAAAAGTTCACATAGTGGCTCATGGCTAATATTTTACAATATCAATGTGTATAAAATCCAATAATCCATACACAAACAGCTATGACATAGAGCTGCTGACAAAAACGTGACACAATTTCATAGACATATACTAGTATGTGCATGACATTTTTAAGATTTAAATTTACAGTAGACAAAAGATGAATATAAAAAGATGTATGATTGTACAATCTTAACAAAAGACCAGGTCAAATGATTCTGATGGCAACCATCTCATATTGGTCATTCCTATTGTTTACTTTGTTAGAAATTGGTATGCTGGAAGTCCTATAAAAGATAACGCATATTCTTTATTCAGAAGTCAGGAAAACTGTTTCAAAGTACCATGGTTTGATAAAAACCTCGTCTTACATATAAAAAAAGGTAAAACAAAACAACTGTCAAGTTTTCATCTCATAATCTCAATGAAAAGCTAAAAACTCACATTCTAATGAAAAGTTAAATAAAGTCTTAGCTTACTTTAGAAATATCTACGATAATCTAGTTGAAACTCCTATTTAAAAAAAAGCTTGTGTTTTTTTGTCAGTGATAAAGTATAGTTTACACTAAATATGACTGACTAGTGAGATTTTCACACTGTAAAAACATTAAAGACTTTTTTCTTAGCTGTACTATCTGTAGAACTCACCTGTCTTGTTAGTTTTAACAGATTGTCAGTATAAATGATACACATTTACAGATGATATGCCAAAGCTGCCAACAGTTACAATCTGTTTATTTTACTTGCTTTTAAATATTCTCAATTTTCAAAAACAAAACTCTCTTAAAACTCTTTTTTCTTTCAAAACATTTCAGAAGCAACAAATGATTGTTAATTTTTTTTTGTAAAGAATGCATAGTTAAAACACAATGTCAAGAGAGGTGATGAATTTTGGCATTGCCTCTAGATTCTTCAATGCATTTAAATATATGACTTGTCTAAGCCACTTTTCTAATAAAAACATTAAAATTCTAAGCACATTAATCAGTCTAAACATTTTTATAAACTTTTTGATCTAGTTATTGATCGAGAAATTAGCTGTGTTATTGACTCTTTTAATAGGACATAACAAATATTGTCCATATATTTTTCCCCAATACAGTGAATTCATTATTTGTGTGGGTACCAATTTTTCATGGATTTAGTAAGTTTGTAATATGTAGATACTTGATGCCATAGTTCTGCATACAAATCTATTCAAAATTGGTATTTATTTGATCAATTAAATTTGAAGTTAACCTTTACCCACGAAATAAACGAAAATTGGTAATCCAGGATTAACAATGAATATGGAGTATACAAATAATCTTTGACCTGTTGTTCCTTCTAAAGCTTTGACTGTTGTATTTCTAGCATAAAAACAAAAAAAATTTGCCAAAAATTGTAGACTATAGAAGTAGTAAAATACTGTGAAACGATAAACAGATACCAAAGTACGTAATGGTTGAGACATGAATTGTCTCATACTGTTCTAAGCTATTTCATTTCAACCTCTACAGAATTTTCAAATAAATGGCATGTTTCCAAGTTTTCCATTTAACTAAGCAAAGATGGGAATACTCTAAAGCATTAAAATTTACTGACAAGATCACTTAAAAGATTAAATTCTTTAGAAATCCTGTTAAATTAGTCTATCTGCTATCACTTGCATAACAGGGGTAACAAAGTGTTGATTTTCTCCTTTTGTAGTCAAGTCAAATAAATCATCTTTCTTATCTCCCTTCAAGTTGATATTTCTTTCTTTATTTAGTAATAAAACTACAAGGGATGTCTAAAACGCTGAAAGACACTCACAGTTTAATCAAATCTTTTACGACTCTAGAGCATTATAAGAACTGTAACGAACCCACAGAAATTTTAACGTATGCAAATTTGAAAATTTATACCGTTTGTGTACCAGTACTTTCATTCCTTTTTTTATATTTCACAGATTCAATCAGCATTACATCAGCAAAATTCTTTGCAAAACTACAAACACTTATAAACATGAAATAATATAATTGTGTTTACAGCCACACTGGACTTCTCATGTTTTACAAAACCACTACATAAAAGAATCAGATCATTCTTTTAAGAAAACAGGAAACCAGTATTCAATCAGCCTTTACAACTGACTTTTTTTAAAGTCAAACTATTTTACCCACCGCAGAATATTTGGTTTTGCAAAATATTATCACAAAAGTTTAAGGTTAATTTTATACACTATAGAGTATAATTACATTCAAAAGTTGTAACTATATGAAAATGATCTTTGGCACAATAATACAATACTCTTAATAAGGAATCAAATAGTTCTAGATTTATCATTCAATTGAAATTAAATTTGTGATATGTACATTTTCTAATTTCCCATCAATCAAATCAAATAAAAAAAGTAGAAAATACCAAAGAGGTATTCAACTCATAAGTCTAAAACAAACTGACAACACCATTTGCAAACTAGAGGCTCTAAAGAGCCTGTGTTGCTCACCTTGGTATATGTGCATATTAAACAAAGGACACAGATGGATTCATGACAAAATTGTGTTTTGGTGATGGTGATGTGTTTGTAGATCTTACTTTACTTAACATTCTTGCTGCTAACAATTATCTCTATCTATAATGAACTTGGCCCAGTAGTTACAGTGGAAAATATTTTGTAAAAATTTACAAAAATTTACAAAATTTACGAAAATTGTAAAAAAATTATTATAAAGGGCAATAACTCCTTAAGGGGTCAATTGACAATTTTGGTCATGTTTGACTTACTTGTAGATCTTACATTGCTGTACATTATTGCTGTTTACAGTTTATCTCTATCTATAATAATATTCAAGATAATAACCAAAGCTGCAAAATTTTCTTAAAATTACCAATTCAGGGGCAGCAACCCAATAACGTGTTGCCTGATTGGTCTGAAAATTTCAGGGCAGATAGATCTTGACCTAATGAACAATTTTATCTTGTCAGATTTGCTCTTAATGCTTTGGTTTCAGAGATATGAGCCAAAAACTGCATTTTACCCTATGTACTATTTTTTAGCCATGTCGGCCATCTTAGTTCGCGGGCAGGGTCATCGGACACATTTTTTAAACTAGATACCCTAATGATGATTGTGGACAAGTTTGGTTAAATTTGTCACAATAGTTTCAACAGGGAAGATTTTTGTAAAAGATTACAAAAATTTACGAAAAATGGTTAAAAATTGACTATAAAGGAAAATAACTCCTTAAGGGGTCAACTGACCATTTTGGTCAAGTTGACTTAATTGTAGATCTTATTTTGCTGAACATTATTGCTGTTTACAGTTTATCTCTATCTATAATAATATTCAAGATAATTACCAAAAACTGCAAAATTTCCTTAAAATTACCAATTCAGGGGCAGCAACCCAACAACGTGTTGCCTGATTGGTCTGAAAATTTCAGGGCAGATAGATCTTGACCTGATAAACAATTTTACTCTGTCAGATTTGCTCTAAATGCTTTGGTTTCAGAGATATAAGCCAAAATCTACATTTTACCCCTATGTTCTATTTTTAGACATGGCGGCCATCTTGGTTGGTTGGCCGAGTCACCGGACACATTTTTTAAACTAAATACCCCAATGATGATTGTGGCCAAGTTTGGTTTAATTTGGCCATGTAGTTTCAGAGGAGAAGATTTTTGTAAAAGTTAACGACGACGGACAACGACGACGACAGAAGACGGACGCCAAGTGATGAGAAAAGCTCACTTGGCCCTTTGGGCCAGGTGAGCTAAAAACGAAAAAAACGACCAAAGACAAACATCAGTCTACAAAAAACAACATAGAAAACTAAAGACTGAGCAACATCAATTCCACCAAAAACCTAGGGTGATCTCCGGTGCTCCAGAAGAATAAGCAGATCCTGCTCGACATGTGGCACCCGTCCTGTTGCTGTCACAAATAAACCTGGAATAAAATTTTTAATATCCCAAGGGAAAAAATAATGACTTGCATGCATTTTTAAGCCCCTTATGAGTTAATTATATATATGAAATATGGAGAGCAATGGAAAAAATTTAAGTGTTAATAATAAACCCAAGTAAACAAACTGGTCTAGGACAGTGTATTTGTGGACCACAAATGATTATTTTTTCTACCTTCTAGTAGAAGATTGCGAAGTTTTGGGGAAGTTTGATTGTAATTTTGTCATATCTTTTTCGTTTAGAAGAGTGGAGGGGGTTAGTACATTAGAATGTACCAGTAACAGCAGGAGCAGATCAATCATTTGATGTTAGAGTGGGCGATCCTCATAATTAGGAATTAGATGACCTTATTTTGACACAAAGGTGGCTGTAAATTTACCTTTATTACATTTTTTTTTTGGGGGTGGGGCAGGGTGGGGGGGGGGGGGGCGGAGGTGTGCCCCGTCTGAATCTGCACCTGAACAGTAACAATAAATATCTTATTTGTGACTATTAAGCACTATTCATTGTATTGTTCTGTATTGACAGGAAGTTATAAGTTACAATACAGAGACAGAAAGTATGAGTCTTATCTTTTCTTTTCTTCTCTTTATAATGACAAATTAAAGAGATACTTTTTGCTGAGATATGGAAATATCAATAAGGAAAATGCATTAATAATGTCCAAAAACATAATTTTCCGTGCAAAAAATAAGCATGTCCACAAGTTAACTTGTTCTAATTGGTAGGATACAAGATCAAAACAGAATGAGCAGTTTCTCAAATCCAATCTCTTTTTAATGGATGTTGTTATGTAATACAATTTGCTTGGAAATGAACACTTCATAATTTAGATTTATCTTATGCAATTTGTTTTGAAACATTAATTCTAAAATTAAAGAAGAATAAGTGCCTTTCAGTTGTTATTAATGGAGTATTCAAGGAACAATAAATAAAGCATTGATAACAAAACATATAAATTAAATCTCTTTAGTACAGACTTCAAAATCTTTATGGACATTTAGTTCAATGAAAAAGACATTACCAGGTCCCAACAAATTATTCACAAATTTTGGATTGAAGGCAACACACATCATTTACAGTTTTAGTCAGTGAAAGTGTTAACACAGAAATATTTTCCCCTGAAGTAAAATCTAATTTGACTTTGATATTATAGAATGCATATCAGATTGGATATTGTAAAAGAAACTTCTTATAAAGAGTGTGTAAAGTTTGCAAAATTTTAGATGATGAGGAACACTTTTTCCTTCATTGCCAAATCAGCAGTAATATTAGAAATCCTCTTATAGATGCAATTAAAACCCATTATCCTAATTTTAACCAGCTTGACTCAAACTCTAAACTTAAAACTATTTTAGATCCCAATAAAGATATTTTGTCTAGTGTCATGGGTTATATAAAGCAATCCATGGCGTTGCGAAAATAAGGTCCACATTGGTCAATTATCTATGTACTTATATATATATTGTTAATAATAACTTGACTTGTTTAGAACTTTTTTCATGTATTGTTTTCTTTCTTGTATACCTGTCTGTTATGTTTGCATTTTAACCGGTCAGGGTTTTACTTTTTGCAATAAAGTATCTATAAACATTTGATTAGACAATTATAAACCAAATGATGTAGTAACTTTGACTGAACAGTTAGAAATCAGACAATCATATTTGCTAATACAAAAAAAAATCAAACTATTAATGGTCTCTCATCTGTTCAATTTCATAAGCATACATGTTCAGAAAAAATTTAAAGTACATAAAATTCAAATGTCATTGAGGCATCATAGAGGGACAATGCCTTATTTACAGCTTGTTACTGAGATAAATTAATTATAACTTTAATTCAATTGCAACAGCCTTGTATAACAATGCCTAATTAAAGCACTTCACGAAAAAATATACATGAACAGAAAAAATCTTTGAATAATTAATAAAATGCTTCGCTGGGGCGCAGCTTGATACGACCGCAGAGGTCGAACCCTGAACAGTTGGGGCAAGTATGGACACAACATTCAAGCTTGATACAGCTCTGAATTTGGATTGTTATTAAATATTTGACACAGCATAGGTTTCTGACACAGAAAGAATGTGGTCTAAGAACTTGAATTTTTTTAATTTACCTATTATGGTCCAATGTCCAAAATCAAAATACATGGTTAGATTCAGCATATCAAAGAACCCCATATATTCAATTTTTGATGAAATCAAACAAAGTTTAATTTTGGACCCTTTTGACCTCAATATGAACCAATTTGATAGCGGGGCCCACAAATAAAAAATCTAAATTCATGGTTAGATTCAGCATATCAAAGAACCCCATATATTCAATTTTTGTTAAAATCAAACAAAGTTTAATTTTGGACCCCAACTTGGACAAACTTGAAAACTGGGCCCATAATCCAAAAACTTAACACATGTTTAGATTCAGCATATCAAAGAACCCCAAGAATTCAATTTTTGCTAAAATCAAACTAAGTTTAATTTTGGACCCTTTGGACCTTAATGTAGACCAATTTAAAAAACGGGACTTAAAATTAAAAATCTAAATACACGGTTAGATTTGGAATATCAAAGAACCCCAATAATTCAATTTTTGATGAAATCAAACAAAGTTTAATTTTGGACCCTTTTGACCTCAATATGAACCAATTTGATAGCGGGGCCCACAAATAAAAAATCTAAATTCATGGTTAGATTCAGCATATCAAAGAACCCCATATATTCAATTTTTGTTGAAATCAAACAAAGTTTAAATACTGGACCCTATCTTGGACCAACTTGAAAACTGGGCCCATAATCAAAAATCTAAACACATGTTTAGATTCAGCAAATCAAAGAACCCCAAGAATTCAATTTTTGTTAAAATCAAACTAAGTTTAATTTGGACCCTTTGGACCTCAATGTAGACCAATTTAAAAAACAGGACCCAAAATTAAAAACCTAAATACACGGTTAGATTTGGAATATCAAAGAACCCCAATAATTCAATTTTAGATGAAATCAAACAAAGTTTAATTTTGGACCCTTTTGACCTCAATATGAACCAATTAGATAACGGGGTCCACAAATAAAAAATCTAAATACATGGTTAGATTCAGCATATCAAAGAACCCCATATATTCAATTTTTGTTGAAATCAAACAAAGTTTAATTTTGGACCCCAATTTGGACCAACTTGAAAACTGGGCCAAAAATCAAAAATCTAAATACATGTTTAGATTCAGCATATCAAAGAACCTCATATATTCAATTTTTGCTAAAATCAAACAAAGTTTAATTTTGGACCCTTTGGACATTAATGTAGACCAATTTGAAAACTGGACCCAAAATTAAAAATCTAAATACACTGTTAGATTCGGCATAACAAATAAATAAATGTGATCAAAGATTTTACAAATCTAATGCGCCATACTGTGCAATTAAAGATTACTTCTTGAAATTTTTCAATATTTGAAATTTGAAAAAAAAATAATATTTGAAGAATAATTCTTTTTAATTTCTGAAATCTGAAATGAGAAAAAATTGGCCCCCCTCAATTTCTTTTTATCCCCCCCCCCTTTTTCCCCCTAAAAAATTCTTTCCCTCAAGATATGGTCATAATCTCAATTCAAATTTCCAATGGAGTTGGCAACCATAATTACCCATTTAAATTTACCATAGTGCTAACTTAATCTATTTTATAATAGAATTAATAAAAATATAGTGTCAAATCTTTCATATGGATTTTTTTGTAAAAAAAAAAGATGAAAACATTTGCAGATATTTTTACTGGTCTTCCTTTATAAATATGCATTTCTTTAAACATAATTTTAAAGCAGTGTAAGGGAAGTAACCAAAACGTTGTATTTGGATTACCTCCCTTACACTGTTTTAGATTATCTTTATTGTTCATTAACCATTACTTTATACATAATTTAAAAGCAGTGTAAGGGAGATAATTTCAATGATGTATTTGATTTATCTCCCTTACACTGCTTTAAATTATGTTTTGTACTAAAGTATTTGTCCATTAACCAGGACAACCTTGTTTTTTCCCCTTTTTTGCCCCTAATTCCTAAACGGTTTGAGCCATAACCCCCCAAAGCAAATCCTAACCATCCCTTTGTGGTATGGAAACTTGTAGTATAATTTCAGAGAGATCCATACACCGTTCCACAGTTATTGTCTGGAAACTAGAAAATGCTCATTTTTGGCCCCTTTTTGGCCCCTAATTCCTTAACTGTTGGTACCATAACCCCCAAAATCAATCCCAACCTTCCTTTTGTGGTATTTAACCTTATGGTCAAATTTCAAAAAGATCCATTCACTTAAACTAAAGTTAGAGTGCGAAAACCAATATGTATTCGGACGACGACGCAGGACGACGACGCCGGACGACGACGACGACGACGCCAACGTCATACCAATATACGACCACAAAATTTTTTTGCGGTCGTATAAAAATCCCCAAATTAATGAAGCAAGCCAATGGGTTAGGCTCAAATTCTGCTATAAACTTATATAATAGAAAAACAAAGGATATGGGTGTATCAATCCATGACACAAATCAGTACATGCACAGCTAAAACATACAAAAAGAATGTACATTTACTCCATATCCTTTCATTTTCTAAAAAGAATATAATATACATGCATGATGATTTTCAATTATTTCTATAAAAAAAATGCTTTAGTTTTCTAAGCTATCTAAATCCATTATATTTCTAACTATAAGTTTAAAGACTAAGTATGAACCTCACAAAGGCTGAGGCACATATTTGACAGATTGGTGTGTTAGGTTAGTCCAACAAGTGGAGGCACATATTTGACAGAATGGTGTGTTAGGTTAGTCCAACAAGTGGAGGCACATATTTGACAGAATGGTGTGTTAGGTTAGTCCAACAAGTGGGGGCACATATCTGACAGAATGGTGTGTTAGGTTAGTCCAACAAGTAGAGGCACATATCTGACAGAATGGTGTGTTAGGTTAGTCCAACAAGTGGAGGCACATATTTGACAGAATGGTGTGTTAGGTTTGTCCAACAAGTGGAGGTACATTTTTGACAGAATGGTGTGTTAGGTTAGTCCAACAAGTGGAGGCACATATTTTAGTCCAACAAATGGAGGCACATATTTGACAGAATGGTGTGTTAGGTTAGTCTAACAAGTGGAGGCACATATTTGACAGAATGGTGTGTTAGGTTAGTCCAACAAGTGGAGGCACATATTTGACAGAATGGTGTGTTAGGTTTGTCCAACAAGTGGAGGTACATTTTTGACAGAATGGTGTGTTAGGTTAGTCCAACAAGTGGAGGCACATATTTTAGTCCAACAAATGGAGGCACATATTTGACAGAATGGTGTGTTAGGTTAGTCTAACAAGTGGAGGCACATATTTGACAGAATGGTGTGTTAGGTTAGTCCAACAAGTGGAGGCAAATATTTGACAGAATGGTATGTTAGGTTAGTCCAACAAGTAGAGGCACATATCTGACAGAATGGTGTGTTAGGTTAGTCCAACAAGTAGAGGCACATATCTGACAGAATGGTGTGTTAGGTTAGTCCAACAAGTGTAGGCACATATTTGACAGAATGGTGTGTTAGGTTAGTCCAACAAGTGGAGGCACATATTTGACAGAATGGTGTGTTAGGTTAGTCTAACAAGTGGAGGCACATATTTGACAGAATGGTGTGTTAGGTTAGTCCAACAGGCTAAGGCTCATATTTGACAGAATGGTGTGTTAGGTTAGTCCAACAAGTAGAGGCACATATCTGACAGAATGGTGTGTTAGGTTAGTCCAACAAGTAGAGGCACATATCTGACAGAATGGTGTGTTAGGTTAGTCCAACAAGTGGAGGCAAATATTTGACAGAATGGAGTGTCAGGGTAGTCCAACAGGCTGAGACACATATTTGACGAAATGGAGTGCTTGGGTATAGTCATTATATGGGAATCATGAGCATATTTATCTGTCGCAGGCAGTCAAAGGTTTATAGATACTGAATGTTTTTTTTTTATATGAGTACTTACCAAAAATCCACTAGTAGTCCTGCAGTGAACTCACTGACCTTTATGAAATTCCACTGAAATAGAACACTGAAAATTAATACATCATTATTTTAATGTTAATTGATTCAAGTCAAACAGATGCAACAGGTTAGAGAAATAATGGACTTCTTGTTTCTTTGATCAATACATTTACATAGAAATATGATCTTCTCATAATGGACAAATTCAAGACATTATTTATAACATGTGTTAAGCTTTCTTAATTGATATTTAACAAGTGCTGATCACCTATTAATAGGAAGTTACCGACTTGTTATCATAAGATCTAAGTTGTCATTTACCTGGGGATAAAATTTACTGCACTGTTTTGACTGGTAAAAAAGCACGTAAGATTATTAAACATGTACTATACGATAGGTAATTTTTGAGAGAGGTTTATTCTTGCTAGTTTCTCATTCATTGAGATAGACATGAAAACCTCTGGCCTTTGTTAGTTTTGTATGTTTTTTTAAATTTTGGTTCATTTATATGTTTCGGAGTTTAGTGTGATGTCCATTTTCGCTGAACTAGCATACATTATTGCTTAGGGGCCAGCTGAAGCTGGGATTTTCTCGCTGTGTTGAAGACCCGTTGGTGGCCTTGGACTTTTTTCTGCTCTTTGGTCTGGTTGTTGTCTCTTTGACGCATTCCCCGTTTCCATTCTCAATTTTATCCTCTCACTAAATTTGATCTTTAAAGAAGATCTGAACAAGAGACATGAAAATGCTAATAAGTTGTTATGGACGTTAAACAACCAACAATCCATTAATTAATAAGTTGTGAAATTTAAACTCCTCGAATGTAAATTCCCTGATTCACTTAAAAAAATGCTACATGCATCCTATATTTAGTTTTGTTTGTGTTGTGGTGTTTGTCCTTGTGATTTATTTGTGTGGTTGCTTTTTGTTCCCAGTAAATGTTTACATCCCGTGGAGGACAGTTGACTCATTAGCAATCTTAACATATCTTTTTTTCATATCATGTACTGGATTCAGACTAAATAAAACATTGATTTTGATTTATGCAGCTGTTCTTTGATATATCATTGAAATCCAATTGAAATTGTAGAAAATGACTTTATAAGGACAATAACTCCAACAAGATGTCAATTGACAATTTTGTTCATGTTGACTTATGTGTAGATCTTCTTTTCTTGATATTTTTGCAGTTTACAGTATATCTCAATCTATAAAGATACATGTATTAAGGTCTTCATCAGCACCTCATAAGGAACATTTATGCCATGGTTGGTTTCATTCCATTCAGTGCTCCTCTAGAAGAAGCATTTGTATGAATTTCCCATAGGGTCTTATGTTTAACTAAGTCCCCTACTGGCAGCCATCTTGAATGATGGTTCGGCTACAAAGTAAAAACACTTGGTCAGCACCTCATTAGGAACATTCATGCCATGTTTGGTTTCATTCTATTCAGTGGTTCTCATGAAGAAAACATTTGTATGTATTTCCCATAGGGTCCTATTTTAAACTTACTCCCCCTGCTGGCAGCCATCTTGGATGACAAATCAGCTACAAAGTAACAACACTTGGTCAGCACCCCAAAAGAAACATTCATACCATGTTTGGTTTCAATCCATTAAGTGGTTTTCTAGAAGAAGACATTTGTATATATTTCCCATAGGTCCTTTGTTAAACTAAGTCCCCCATTGGCAGCCATCTTGGTTGGTGGATTTGCTACAAAGTAACAATACTTGGCAGCACCTCATAAGGAACATTCATGTCATGTTTGGTTTCATTCCATTCAGTTGTTCTTCCTAAGAAGACTTTTGTATGTATTTCATATAGGGTCCTTTGTTAAACTAAGTTCCCCGCTGGCAGCCATCTTGGATGATTGATTGGCTACAAAACAACAACACTTGGCCAGCACCTCATTAGGAACATTCATGCCATATTTGGTTTCATTCCTTTCAGTGGTTCTCTAAAAGAAAGCATTTGTATGTATTTCCCATAGGGTCCTGCGTTAAATCAAGTCCTCGCTGGCAGCCATCTTGGACGATTGATCGCCTACAA
Organism: Mytilus californianus; assembly: GCF_021869535.1. NCBI lineage: Eukaryota > Metazoa > Mollusca > Bivalvia > Mytilida > Mytilidae > Mytilus > Mytilus californianus. The sequence goes on from NW_026262581.1 coordinate 7,753,429, forward strand.
AGTAACAACACTTGGTCAACACCTCATAAGGAACATGCATGCCATGTTTTATTTCATTCCATTTAGTGGTTCTCTAAACGAAGACATTTGTTTGTATTTCCCATAGGGTCCTCTGTTAAACTAAGTCCCCCCCTGGCGGCCATCTTGGATGATGGATGGGCTTCAAAGTAACAACACTTGGTCAATACCTCATAAGGAACATTCATATCATGTTTGGTTTCATTCCATTCAGTGGTTATCTAAAAGAAGACATTTGTATGTATTGTCCATAGGGTCCTATGTTAAACGAAGTCCCAGCTAGAGGCCATCTTGGATGATGGATCGGCTTCAAAGTAACAACACTTGGTCAGCACCTCATAAGGAACATTCATGCCATGTTTGGTTTCATTCCATTCAGTTGTTCTCTAAAAGAAGACATTTGTATATATTGTCCATACAATCCGATGTTAAACTTACTCCCCCGCTGGCAGCTATCTTGGACGATGGATCAGCTACAAAGTAACAACACTTAGTCAGCACCTCATAAGGAAAATTCATGCCATGTTTGGTTTCATTCCATTCAATGGTTCTCTAGAAGAAGTTGAAAATGTAAAAGTTAACTATCACGATGATGACGATGACAACGACGACAGACGCCAAGTGATGAGAAAAGCTTACTTGGCCCTTCAGGCCAGGTGAGCTAAAAAACTAATCTTTTTTTTTTAAAGAAGTCACTGAACCATGAAAATGAGGTCAAGGACAATGGACATATTACAGATGGAAACTTTGTAACATAAGGTATCTGCATACAAGCTATGAATCATCCAGGTCTTCTACCTTCTGAAATATAAAGCTCTATACTAACAGTTAAGGACAACCCTGTGGCATTGTAATCCCTATGTCTCGCATTCTGCATCTTTCGTTGTAGAGGAGACAAAAATTAGCTATACTGTAAAAGATCGTTGTTTTCATTTTGAAGTACTCTCTCCCCAAAAGACTTATAAAGTTTCTCATCTTCTTTAAAGATGTTTTAGATATCCAATTCCCAAAATCTTAGAATTCTAAACAAACATTTGCCAACCTACCTACAAAACAGAAATTTTAATCCAGATGACAAGAATTAGTATGCCAACAAGAACATCACAGAAAATATAAGTTTGACCCTTCAAGGCTTTCAAAATATTTGTAACTTACCTTATGTTAATTTTAATTTATATTCAGAAATTGTTTCTTAAAAATGATAAAAAAAAACTAAATACAAAATGTCCACAAAGTAATTCCATCTAATTCAGTTAGTTTTAAAATTCCTGATCAACAGAACCCCAAGAGGGAAGTATTTTTAGGATCACCTACTATCCCTAAGCATAGATACTTTATTTAAGAATGTACTGTAAAAAGTTTGAACAATAGCAGTGACACCTTTAGCTTAAGTGATAATTTATCAACAGAGTAAGGTGACAAGCTTAATTAATCAATAAGATCTGCATAAGTAAGAGCCATCAACTGTCATGTAGCTACCGTGTTAACCATGTTCTACACTTCGCTCTGTCACATATATTATAGATTGGTTCACTTTGATAGCAACAATGTTACCCCTTTAAACTTTAAATCATTATACATATTAAAATGAAACGATATTGATGTTTAAATAAGATTAATAAAATATCGGATTCGACATACAAAATGCCGATGTTAGGGAGCTACCAACAAATTTAGTAGTGTTGTGATAATATGATTGTAAATCCCAGGTAAAAACCAGGTAAATCTTGAGAACCTTTGATGTTTTTTTAATAAAAGGTTACTGCGGTATCCATTGATATCTTGGAAGCTTTAATCCATAAAATTAACTATATTAAGTTTTTGTTCAACATGCTGAACTAATAAGCCACCATTTGAATTAATCTGTAAATTTTTATTTTGCAAAAAAATGTCAAATTTATCATTTTAATCTTGATTAGTATTGCTAGTGGTACAAAAATTAGATTAAAAAAAGAATTGTCTGGAATTAATTAAAGCATTAAATGCTACACCTTTACAAAGTTAGTTTGATATTTACAACAAGCATAAATAATGCTCTTGGTTTAAGAAAGTGAGGGGTATAATTAATAACCCTTATGTTGGGAAGCCCACATAATTTATATGGGCTAAATCAAAAAGCCTCCTTCCTTGAAAAATTGTCTCCAATTTTAGATTTACTAATATTGTCCTCATCCTAGTATTTATGAGTAGAACCATCATACAAATTTGAAATGAGAGGCTGAAAGTCCTTTTTGGGGACATCAGGATTGGGCAATCATTTTTGTGGGAATTCTGGTTATTCACTAATTTGGACACCGGAATTGATTAATTTTCTAGGATCCATGAAAAAATTCTTTATCTTTTCAGAAATTTGTGATGACACCCCTCCTAACCACCCTGAAGAGGATCTGATAAAAAATGATTGTGACAAGAATTAATATGAGATATTTATAAAAATGGTTAGCCTTTTCAAATGTTTCTGATCATGAAACTCATCTGTGGTTTTGATGAGTGGATTCCAGTGGAAACCTGTATATATATTTGATCTGATAAAAAATATGGGATATCTTGTTCCTCTTTTACAATGAAAGAACCTTAGTGAGCACGCTCACATACCCCACGCCCCCACATTGTCACTGGGTAAACAAAATCTCACCAGAATCCTAAGTTCAAAGACTCATAACTCCAACAAAAGTCAACTGATAAAAATTTCTTGCGGATATGCATGCACATCATGTCCTTATAATCTACAAAGTTTCATGAAATTCTGTTATGTAGTTTCAGAGGAGTTGCGATGACAAACTGTTGCAGTAGTATATTGAGGCCAATAAGTGCAAAGGGGCATAACTCCTAGAAAAAAAATTGAATCATAATTTCCTGTCGATATGCACATCAACATAGTATGTCCTTATTATCTATCAAGTTTCATGAAGTTCTGTTGTGTAGTTTCAGAGGAGTTGCGATGACAAACTGCTGCAGTAGTATATTGAGGCCAATAAGTGCAAAGGGGTATAACTCCCAGAAAAAAAAAATTGAATCATAATTTCCTGTTGATATACACGTCTACATAGTATATCCTAATCATGTACATAGTTTCAACAAATTCCTTTGTGTGGTTTCAGAGGAGTTGCAATGACAAGAACAGGACTAACAGACTGTAGTATATTGATTGAGGCCAATAAGTTCAAAGGGGCATAACTCCTAGAAAAAAAAATTGAATCACAATTTCCTGTCAATTTGCACATCTGCATAGTATGTTCTTATTATCTACAAAGTTTCATGAAATTCTGTTGTGTAGTTTCAGAGGAGTTGCGATGACAAACTGTTGCAGTAGTATATTGAGGCCAATAAGTGCAAAGGGGCATAACTCCTAGAAAAAAAATTGAATCATAATTTCCTGTTGATGTGCACATCTGCATAGTATGTCCTTATTATCTACAAAGTTTCATGAAATTCTGTTGTGTAGTTTCAGAGGAGTTGCGATGACAAACTGTTGCAGTAGTATATTGAGGCAAATAAGTGCAAAGGGGCATAACTCCTAGAAAAAAAATTGAATCATAATTTCCTGTCGATATGCACATCTACATAGTATGTCCTAATAATCTATAAAGTTTCATGAAATTCTGTTGTGTGGTTTCAGAGAAGTTGCGATGACAAGAACAGGACGGACAGACTGACTGACGGACGGACAGACAGACAGACAGGTCAAAAACATTATGCCCAACGCAAAAATTGCATGGGGTATAAAAATTGTCCCCATTTCAAAAATTTCAGATTATTGAATTTATGGATGGAACCGTCATCAAAACTTGAAGAGGATCTGACAAAAATGAAGGCCATGTCTAAGTGACAACTGAGTGATTACGGACAGGTCACAACATTATACCCTCGACATGAGTTTTTTGCATGGGGTATAGTTATACTCAAGATGCTGTTTGGATGTTCGTATCCTATGACCATTGCTCTTTTTCTACACAAAATATTTTTTCCAATATAAGGAATAACATTTGATAAATGAATAGCACAATCACTATAGAACTTCAATATTTAACATAAGTACTATCAAAACTTAATTTTGTTCATTTTTTTTAAGATAAGTAGATTTAAAACTAGTCCTTTCAAGTTTGTTTCTATTCTACATTGAACCACATGATGCCTAACGTATAATCATATTAATACATGTAGATTAAATGAAGCAAAATATAAAACCTATTAACGAAATTAGCTGAGATATAACTATCACCTGTAGACATTAAAATATAACAATAAACTGATTTTTACGATTGACTTTTATTACTTCCTAACCCATAATATAGAGACTTCATGCCTGAAGCTTCTGTTTATAACCACCAAGAATCTGTAAATATTTAAAACTTTTTAAAAATAGGGATATTTTTGTCAGAAGATAATCACTAACAAATCTAATGACTTTGGTCCACATGGGTTTATTTAATTAAAAAGTTTCTCCATTCAATATCCCATCATGAAACCCCTCCACTGGATATCAGAAAATTTTATTAATCATCTGCACAATCGATACTTTTTTACATTAATCAAGCAATGCAACATTTATTTAATTCACAATCAATTCCAAACAAAGATATGACTTTCATTTAAAGCTATAATTATTTAATGTGTTGATAACATCTCCAACCTAATTGAAGTTATTATGCCATTTTATCCCACTAAACAGCTCAAACTGTTGTCCATTCATACCCTAATTTTATGCTGAATTCGATTTCCACTTCTTTTATATGAGCAAGAGTAAAAAGTAAAATAACAAAAATACCGAACTACAAGGAAAATTCAAAACGGAAAGTCCCTTATCAAATGGCAAAATCAAAAGCTCAAAGGAAAACATTTTCCTTTAACAAATAAATTAAGGAGAATTGCAACTGAAATATCAAAAGAAACTTTTTTTGAAGATTAAATATGACCTCTAAATGTCTTTTGGTTATTTTTGTTGTATGGTTGCTGACTCATTGTTATATACCCCTCATCTCGTTTCATTCATACCGATAGTCAATGCATAAATGAAGTTTAGAGGCACATCAGCAGAAAAAACAGCCAACAATATTCTCCCCAATAAAAAAATTAATAATTTCACATGATAACGAAAAGACTAATGTAAAGTTTATACCTCCAACATACAACTTCTCAATCATTTGCAGGATAAACAAATATTATTATGATGTACAGTGTTATTCATATGATTTTTTTTTTATCATATAGTTACTTATATAGTAAGACTCTTATGGTGCAGTACCAGTCCACAGGTAGATATGTTATCCCCATAGAGTCATACAAATCTACCAATCAGCTTCCTAGTCACTTTATCTTGTCACTTTTCTTCAAGTCAGATTTACAAATATTTTTTTTGTCATTTAATCTTATTTATTCTACATTTGGTTGATTGATTGATTGATGATTGCTTAATGTAACATCAGCAAAAAGGCTATATCGAGACGATTCATCATTTGAAGCAAGCATACTAAATTTTCACCACCAATGCAATTCAGACAAGGTGGATCATCTTCCTATCAATGGCGGACTATTCATTTTAATAAACCAGCTTTCTATACTATAAAAATACTTAACCAATCATTGTTTCATTTATTGTCTGATGGTTAACATATGGTGGGAAAAATGGTGACCAAATAAAGAAAATAATACTGTTAATTCAGAAATTATTGCGAGGTTTTGATAAATGCCAATAATGCAACAGTGAGAGCATCGCAATAATAAGTACTTGCATGATGTCTGATACATATATCTGTATGCAGATTTTCCTGAAATCCCAATAATTAATCTCACATTTTTCTCCATTCTTCTTAAATCGCAATAATAATGCATGCAATCATTTCTGAATTTACAGTATTTAATTTTTGAAGATGATTTTATGGAAAAATAATTTCATCATAAAAACAGAAAGTTTCAATTGAGCATGTGTTGGTTAGCAGTTTGTAAAAGTGCAGAATGGTTTAATTCGTAATTGTGTGGAAATATCAAAATACTTGTTTTCTCATACAAATAAAATAATGATTCATCGCTTTCAAGTCCAACAAAGAGCTGAAAGAGAATACGGTAAAAAAGTACCTTTCATCGAATCAGTAAAGCACAATTTCCATAAAATCTATTGAAATTCATTGATGCATAAACAAAATTGCATTATTTCCTCTGTAACGGCATCAATGTGCAAGAGACAACACCCTAGTTTGTCGATTTGTTCTACAGCACAACAGGACAGCAAGAAACAGAAGTTGAGATTTAATATTTAATTACAAACATAAAATACTTTCTAATAATGTAATCAATAGGTTTTCTAAATGACATAAAAAGCTTTAACTTTCAGAAATTATAAATAACACATTTACAAAAGCAATGTGATATTCAGCCATTTCAAGCTTCATTGACAAATAGAAATGCTTAGAATTCAGTCAACACAAGAAGCTGATTAACCTATTTCGTATAAACACTGATCATGTTCAGTAGATGGAAAATTTATTTACTTTTTGAAAAAATGCTAGACTTATTAAATATTTCATAAACTTGTACTCTATAAAGTGGAATTTTATTAAACCACCATTAATCAAACTTATCAAATTAACTGATTAATTGTAATGTTTGCTTAATGTACAGTGGCAAATATTTCATGTATTTTCTGGACAACTAAGTTATAAAAATCAAATTTTATGCAATTTAAAAAAATACCATATGGTTACTACTTCAGTTCATTTAACTCATTTTCCTTTCATCTACTAATTATTTTTATTTTAAATGTTTTTCTCTAACTTTGTGTTTATATAATTGTTTTTATTGAATTCCAGTAGGTCAGAATTAAGATAGTGGTGCACATTCTCTTTATTAAAAGCAATCAGCAATGTCTATGTTTTAATGGGTTTAGTTTTAGGTGGCTATAATAAATTATTTTGTAGTAATTTTGGTTTCAATGTTCCCAAGATGAGTTAATGAATTTTGGTCTTGAGAGCAGGATATGCTATTACATTGAAATGTAAAATACATGTACCTGTGTTCACCTCCTACACTGGAACACCTTTGTCTACCAAGTGTCTAGCCACTTTCTGAAAGAATTTTTTTTTTATTTATGATTATTTCACTTTTAGTGCAAGTGGTAATTTTTTCAATTAAAGAATTTAGCTATGTGATCCTCCTAGTGTAAGAACTCCTGGAGTAAAACATGCCTTTTAAATGCAAAAAGTCATAATTCATAGATAGAAAATGACAGCTTAATCATAAAACCTTCATTTCATTTCTTGAAAAACATATCTCAAATTTTTATCTGAAAGATGAATAATGGCACATGAAGACATAACAGACAAAAAATACACAGTTTAATGTTTAATTTTGGCAAAGATTGTTCCTCGACAGTTGTTAGGCAATGAATCAACCTAAACAGACATGGGATTGAAAATTGGTTAAGCAGAACCTTACAAAATTCACAAAATTTAAACTTCTTTTCAATCTGCAAAGAGCTTTTTATCACCTGTGTAACAGCTCTCAACAGACTAAAAGAATGAAGCAAAATTACTTAAAAACTGTCAAAAATTGATTAGAAATCTAATAATTTATCCCCAAAGAGGCAAGTTTATCTGTTCACCATACAGATTTTTCATCTTCAAACAGTTTTAGCTTCATGGAGTTTGGGTAGTACATCTTGTCTGATAATAGTTTAATAATTTGAATGATAATTTCTACAGTTATCAGCATTCAACATACAAATTGCAAGAAACTCTGATAAAATGCACATAAAGATTAAAGTTTCAATATTTCGCAATTACAATGCATTATATTTTGTGTAGTGTTGGAGTGCACTTAATGTTGGCAATTATATGAACCATGTAAACAAAATATCAGTCAAAGGGGAATAACTCCAAATCTTATTAACCAAAGGAAGGATTTAAAAAAAAAATTTAAATATAAAATTCATCTAAAACAGTTATTCTAATTTACTGATCAATTTGCACATGCAACAAAGTCAAATCTTACTGTTGATAAATCATCATTAACAGAATAATGATGTTTTTTTTACACTATTTCCCGGTTTTGACATAAAACATATTGACCTTTTCAATAAAATATAACTTTTTTGTCGATTTCATATCTACAAATGATAATAACTCAGGTATTCTCTACATAGAGATGCAATGGAAATGTCATTGAGACAGAATCTTATTAAATATAATAAGACAAGACCTTTCTTATTTCAAGGTCTCACTCAGGCCTTCTAAAATGAGTTCATGTTCATAGTACTGTAAGTCTTATATTTAATTTGCAATCAACCCTTAAGACCATAAAGAGAAAAAAAAAAGAGAGTTTATGTTCATACCCTTAAAATTTATTTCTCTATCAACTGTACTGACTATAAAGGCTTGTAAATGTTGTGCAATAATAAGTAAATATCCCTACCTTATATAAATCTTTTTTTTTTCAAGTCAGTATCAGAATGCAGTTGGATCAGTTTTCTAATACAATAGTGCTGCAAAGAGTAAAATTTGTTTACTGACATCATTAACATCTAAGACTAAAGTACATATACATGAGTGCCATAAACATATCAATGGTTCACATTTTATCATTTCTACATTTGTACATACACAAAGGCATGTCTGTTTCTTCAATGATGTAGACACGTTGTAAATTACAGTAGACTTTCGTAATCAGACAGAAAAAAAAATTTAAGATAACAGGAATTTTGAAATATTAGGAGTTAAATAATGCAAATCTATAGATTTGGACAAGCATTTTAATTTTATATTACAGGAATTTTAAGGTAAAAGAGTTTGAGATAATGAAAGTTAACAGTATAAACAGGGCCATACATATATTCATATATATGGCCTGCACATTTGCCATGATGTGAATCAATATTTTGGCCCTAACCTGCCACTTGGTGATTTCAAAACCACAGTCTATATTTGCTCTTTGGCAGTCCATATATCTGGATACAACCCTGCACAGAAGTAACTTTTGTATGCAAGTAGCTGTATCCTGGAGATCGAAATTTTAGTAGTAAACCTTTTTTTCTAGCATCACAGAAATTTGTTGAATCAATTAAGAAAAACAAGTAATATACAGAAGGGCTGATCATGCAATATACATATACTTTGTACATACATAATAAACAAATTTGTTAGTTATTTCTTGGCAATAAACAAATTTATACCCAAACTGACTATTTATTACATAGGGCTAATTTCGACATCGATAGTCACTGAATTCTCAATTTATTCAGTCGGTTTTAAGTTTTTAATCGGGACAAAGTTTTGTAAAATACTAAATTTTAAATATTGGATTATTTCAACATTTGTCAGTAAACAAAACAGAGATAACACTAGAGAGAAGGCAACTAAGCAATCCAATACACAAATAATGAACGATTCAATTATGAAAAAACTATATTTTTTCATGATGGTTATTCATAAGACAAAATTTTAATTTTGTTTTCAAAAAAATTACAATACATAAGAGTTTATATGCCTAAAATAACATAATTACTCGCGGATTTGACAAATATTTTGGATATTTTACTTACCTGAAATCATATTTAAGCGACTTATTACGAAGCAACGGCCGGAGACTTAAGAAGATTTAGAATGTTCGAATAGGGTTCTTTGATTGACATAAATTTTAATGATTTTCACGTGCTGACATTTGTAAAATTTCCAAAAATCTGTGCCTCGTGATTTCGCAGAGATTGAATAAAATTTCCCGCCATAACAGTGCATTTCTTTATTGATAGAATTCACTTTAAAGATAAAAAACATAAAGAAAATATTTCATATAAAGTGATCTTCTATCATTGATTAATCTTTTTATTTCAAAACTTTCTTTATTTTCTGCGAGTGCAAGAGAGTATATTTGATATAAAAACATGAACAAATCGATCTTTTCCAGATTCAAAATTGTTGAGGGACGCTAAAATCGTACCATGTGACCTACAAAAATTTGCACACAGCACCTAAGGCTGTCGCCCCTCCTCTGATATCCATAAAAAAAAAGTACCTTTTTTCACCTCTTCATATTGTACTTTGACTATTGAAGTCCTGATGTTATTCAATTAGTATAGCACTCGGTCTATATGTCACTATGTATTAAAAAGTCTATCCTGATGTATAAAAAATGGAATAAGCAAATAAATGAAACAAATAAACAAACAAAAGAAATACAGAATTTGAAAAGTGTATCTATAACAAACAAAATATTTTAAACACATATCTTAATAATTACCATAGACTGAAGAAGATATGAACATTTCTTTTTAGCTTGGAGGTACTTTATTTATTTTGAAGACTTTGAAAACTTAAAATAAAAATATTAATAAAATTTACCATCAATATCTGTCTCTGATCAATCCTCTATACTGTTTCTTTGACTGAAATCATTGTAGCTCGTCAAATTATCTAAATCTTGTTAACTTTCTCCACATTGTTAAACCTCTTTTCTATAATAGACAGATTTAACAGAGGATTACAATCAATTTGTAGCATCAACAACTTCTTCATGTGAACAATATAATCTGACTTGGGGAAGGCAACAAGGCGGGAGTAGTATTATGCTTGACCACTTTTTTTGTAGGACAGGTGACCCACGGAATCATTAACTTCTAATCATTAATTTTCTAGACCAGGGCTTCTATTGTTGTCACCAAAACATGACCTGTTAGTTTATCTGCTATTAGACAGTTATAGTCGTTTGATTTACTAATTTGGATAAAGGTGAATTGTCGACAGGTGTCTTCTCTAAATTCTTTCAACTCAGGAAATGATGAAAGCACTTTTAAAGGATAATTATTAAAAAGTTTCTTTTCAAAAATAGGCTTTATAAGAATTCCTTAGGTCAAGTTCGGGCATTTTATAGTGGATATTCAACAAATAATACAACATAGCTTATAGAAAAAATCAACTGTGATCTGAAAATGGGAAGTCTGATGGTTGTCAAACCCATCTTATTCTTAAAGTCAAGACTCATGTGAAGAATGTGTTAATATTTTGTTATTGTTGTTTGTCTCTGTTGTTTTTTTATTTTTTGCCATGGTATTGTCTGTTTTTATTAGATTTATGATTTTCAAATGCCCTCTTTGGTATCTTCTTTTTCTTTAAAAAAAAAACAAACACTCTTATTAACAAAAAAAGAATTCTCAAACAACATTAACACATATCAACAAAAGTTGAAACCCTACAGAATCCACACTAGTATTAGTTGTAATTCCTCAATATGGTCATCTGTAAAGATTTTTTTCTAAATACACAAGTGTGGACACAGATCAGTGTGGATAGTATGATTGGATGTTTGACAGTGTTTTATATGACAAAAGGAGTTCTATGTTTTATGTTTTCTAAATTCTATGTATTAACTGTGTTGCACAATGACAACCAACATGAGCATTAGGGGTGTTGTTTATGTAATATTTAGTTTTTTATGTTCAACACGGGCATGGAAGAGATACTACTGTAAATTCAGAAATTATTGCGTGCATTTATTATTGCGATTTTTGAAGAATTGACAAAAATGAGAGATTAATTATTGTGATGTCAGGAAAATCTGCATACAGATATATGTATAAGATATCAGAATGCGAGTTCCTACTATTGCGATACTAACCTAGTCGCATTATTCGCATTAATAAAAACCTCGCAATAATTTCTGAATTTACAGTAATTGCATTAATTACCAAATGATTATCATAATAATGATAGAATATATATGTTCCACATCTTTGATTTTGGATACATTTTGTAGCTAGGAGAGGAACACATAATAGGTTCATTTTTTTCTTAATGTGATTTTTTTATATGGGAGATGGTATTTGAGAACATGTATTTGCTTACTATTGGTATAGTTCTATTTATATTACTTTGTGGGGGATTGTCAGTATCATAAGTAAAAGATTTCGGTTAAATGTGGAAATTGTTTCTCAGTTTAGAAGACATTTAATGTTTTTTAGTAATGACAATGCCTGACATGATGATTGGGGCTAGATGAGCTAGAATGTGAATTTCTGTGTTATTTTTTATTAATTCTTTGAAAATATCTCCTCCAAAGCTGGTCAAATCAAAAAAAAGTTTTGACCAGTATGAAAATGATATCAACAAAAGAACCTTTGTGAGCATGCTTCAAAGACTCATAACTAACTACAGAAATAATATGATAAAATGTCAAGTGGATATTATGAACATCTACTTAATATGTCTAAATATCTAAAAAGTTTTAGTATTCAATATGAAAAAGCTATTGCAAAAGTATTCTCTTTTCAGTTTTTTTTGTTATATGGATACAAATTATAAGTGATACCAATACAGTAAGGCAGTTTTGTTGTGGTATGAAAGTGTAGTAATTAACATTTACTGTTAATTCACACAAATTAAGAAATAAACAAATGAATGATAAATGTTGAACATGTACAATGAAATATATTTTAGAAATCAATTAGGCCAGATAGGCCTTATAAATTTTGGTCTTTTTCTTAACATACTGAATGACCATTTACACTCAGGACTGAGTCGCCAGTAGGAAGTACAGATGTAAAAAAATGTGGATAGTGTCCACATGTGGACACAGATGATGCCCCCGCTTGCATATCATATAGTTATAAAGGGACATAACTGAAGAACGGTAAAAGTGATGCTACCCAAATTTGAACTTGATCTGAGTTTTGTGGTAATAAGCATTGTGTGTAAGTCTCATAACATTAGGTTGAGGTTAATTTAAGTAGAGAACAGAAACTCAAAATTCAGCAATTTTTCTATTTGTAAACACGCATAACTCTAAAACGCTTGTGTATAAGTTTTATAATATTTGGTTGAAACAAACTAAAGTTAGAGAACGGAAACGAAAAATTCAGCAATTTTTATGTTTATAAAGGGACATAACTCAAGAATGGTAAAAGTGTCGCCACCAAATTTCATATTTAATCTGTATTATGTAGTAATAAGCATTGTGTATAAGTTTCATAACATTTGGTTGTGGCAAACTAAAGTTAGAAAATGGAAACAAAAAATTTGTACTTGATCTTAGTTTTGTGGTAATGAATATTGTGTATAGGTTTCATAATGTTTGGTTGGGGCAAACTTAAGTTACTGAATGGAAACTAAAAATTTAGCAATCTTTCGATTTATAAAGGGGCATAACTCAATAATGGTTAAAGTGACCCTACCCAAATTCAACTTGATCTGTATTTTATCAGTGGAAGTCAAAATTAAACATTGCATTGTATAAAGCATTGATTGTAGTTGATTCAACTGTAATCATGGACAAAGGAAGATAACTCCCAATTTTAAAATTACTTGATATTTAGAAGAAAATAAAAATTTAGCAATTTTTCCATTTATAAAGGGGCACAACTCAAGAACGGTTCACCAAAATTCAAACTTGATCTGTGTTTTGTGGTAATAAGCATTGGGTATAAGTTTCATAACATTTGGTTGAGGCATACTTAAATTAGAGAACGGAAACGAAAAATTCAACAATTTTTCCATTTTTAAAGGGGCATAACTCTAGAACGGTAAAAGTGACGCTACCAAAATTCAAACTTGATCTGTGTTTTGTGGTAATAAGCATTGCCTATAAGTTTCATAACATTTGGTTGAGGCAAACTAAAGTTAGAGAATGGAAACCAATTTTAGGACGTACGTACGTACGTTCGTACAGTCGGACAAGGGTAAAACTTAATGCCCCCTCCGCTACAGCGGGGGCATAAAAATAAAGTGTAGCAAAAGAACCTAGCATCATATTGCTAGTAGCGCTAGTAGCATTGCTTGGTGAATTTGTGCTTTTTTTTTTTAATTTGGCTAATGGACAAAAAATGTTTGGTTCAAATCTAAATAAAATGCTTTTATCTCCCTATTACTTACATTGTACATAGAATGGATACTACTTGGTCAATTCCTTGTACACGAGAGTTGTCTGTCAAATCTTTATTTCACAAAGAATGAATTGCATAACAATGAACTGAGCTCAAAGCAAAGCACTTTAATAATACACTTAGACAATGAGCTCAATCCAGTGATATACTTTGTACTACAGGTCCTTCATGAACATCCTACTGGCCAAAACCATATCTCACAAACATGCCATACTACATGGTTGGATCAGAAGTCCTGAAAAAGACATGAACTTTATTAACATATTTTGAGTATATACACCGGTTAAAACTTTCACAAATTTGTGGTAAAATTATTCAGTATCTAGCAACTATCAATCACTTCATGCACAAATTGATATAGGTTGAGTACCCCTCTGTCAGAAATAAGAACATACCTCCACCTAATTTTAGTAAACTGATGAAGAAACATTCAAAACTATAAAATGTTATCTAATAGACAAGCTGCAATGAAATCCCAGTTTTCTAAAATGGTAGGTGGAACCTAAAACTCGAAAGATTTTAAACTATGCATTTTAAATATTGCAAATATACATGTAATAATAATTCTTCTCAAAAATTCGCTATATTTTTCCTTACACAATGTATTTTGTCTTTTGTTCGAGACTGTATATTGACCTCTAGATGTCTTTCAATTACATCCTGTTTGGCGTGGGTTGATGTTTGATTGTTGTACATGTTATATATCGACGTGGGATTTGTTTATATAAATTAGGCGTGAAATAATTTTGGTTAACTGAAATCCTTTAACTTACTTCTAAATTAATGTTAATACTGAGGGAAAAAATTACATTGCTAAATTACCACTTTAAAACACATGCAAACTTTTTGAGAGGAAGGCATAATGCATGTAACATCTATTAGATCTTTTTTTAAACCATTCTAAACTACTGCATGGATTTTTCTAGCATTCCACAGGGTCCGATATTCGGACCCATTCCCAATGGCAAATACCCTACATTTTTCCCAATTTTGGGAGCAAAATTCCCAAACGATCTCAAAATTTATTTTCATCTTTATTATTCATGACAGCCAACCGCTAGCTTTATGCCGAAAATCGCCAACAAATAATGTGTAAATCCGAGTAAAATCCTACCTGACTGACAAAAACAACATTGAAAAACAATGGATGTCATAAACCGGAAATGAAGACAATTACAATACGGGGTCAGATTCCGGGGGCGGACAAGGGTAATACAGGGTTTGCCGATCAAATACAATAAAAAAATAATAATTCCAGGCCAGTGACAAAATACATGTTGATGATGAAATATAAACACTAGAATTCAAAACCAAAAGATATATGGAAAAAAAAAGAGAAAAATCAGGAAATATTTTATACAGAAACTCAAAATTACTTTTAGTTCACAAATTTTCATGTCAAAATCCAATTAAATCATATAAATGTGACAGTAATTTTCCTAATCATTAATAAATGTTGATATTACATGTAGATGTTTTTATAGTGTAAACATATAACTACAATTCCAACAGGTAATTTCTTCTCAATTTTGAAAGGCCAGTAAAATTCTGGAAGTTTCTTACTTTATTTTCACAATAAAAGATAACTTTTAATGAACTAAACACACTAAAACTCAAATCTGGTATATTTACTGTTTTCCCAATTTCATTGAAAAGCGCGTGAAAAAATTCCCAAAACTGGCCAGGGTCCTTTTTCCCAAAATACCCAGAAAAACCCCTGTACTGATAAGTGATAAAGTTTGTTAACTGTTACTTACCTTCAAAAAGGGGGTTGCATTCACTTTACTACATATACATATACATATAAATATAATCAACAATACTGAGTGCAACACCTAGGATAAATATAGGACTGTTTTGTAAGAATAGTTGCTGAAATAAGCAGGCAATATTCAAAGTAGAATAAAAAATATTACAGGACTGTGTTTTAAAGTAATAAGCATTGTGCAGGGCTCACGTTACCATGCTACTGGGCTTTCCCGGTCGCCACTTCGCTTTGACCGACCTTCAAAAGCGAAATGTAGTCGCCCTGTTATTTACGATACTCAAATTCAGTCGCTTTCGTCATCGGCAATATTCAACATTTACCAAGTCGATGAAACAGAAATTTTTCATTTGAAAGTAAAGAAATTCAAAGACATAAGCGATTTATTTTCTTTGGGAGGTTAAAGCATTGATTTTAAAGTTGGTTGCATGTTATTTTCATAAAGACAACTTTTTTATCACTTCTGGTACTTGTTACTCAAGCGTAGATCAAATCATTCTAACTTTCGGCAAAATAAGCTTGTTACTTCATTAGAACGTGATGAAATTAAAGATTTCTTGCTGTTGTGCAATACACTGTGCTGTTGCGCAATACTTAGTAAATCTGTCGTCAGACTATAAACAAATAAAGTTCAATTAATTCCCAGTCACATTAGAAATTTGTGAAAATGTAAAGGGAGCTTGCATCAATAGTTGTAAACAATTCACTTAAGTTTCATGAGAATTGCTGACAGCATTTTTGAGCTATTGTCCGAAAACTGGAAAATCACCCCTTTTTTAATGAATAAAACCCCATCACTCAGAAATGTTAAATGTAAAATTTACAAAATTCTAAACAGAGCTTACATCAATATAGATATAAACAATTCACCAAAGTTTCATACAAACTGCTGAAAGCATTTTTGATTTTTGTCCATAACTGGAAAATCCCCCCTTTTTTCATGAATAAAACCCTGTAACTCAGAAATGTAAAATCTAAAATATATAAAAATCAAGAGGGAACTCATGTCAATAGATATAAACAATTCACCACAATTTCTTGCAAGTTGGTGAAAGCTTTTATTGTCCGAAAACTGGAAAATCCCCCATTTTTTAATGAATAAAACCCCACAACTCAGAAACGTAAAATCTAAAATTTATAAAAAGCGAAAGGGAGCTCATGTCAATAGATATAAACAATTCACCAAAGTTTTATGCAAATTAGTTAAAGCGGTTTTGAGTTAATGTCCGACATGTTGACGACGGACAGACAGACGGACAACGGTATACCATAGTACTTCCCATAAACGGGCGTATAAAAATGACAGGGTGTCATACCACACCAAAACCTTCTGAAGGAAACACAAAGTTGGCAAACAATTTTTTTTTTTTTCATTGACAACCCTGTATAACCTTGCAGCAGTATCGAGTCTACATGCATTACCTTGTATATTTCATGTACATTGAACTTAAAAATATGTGGTAATTGTCAAAGTTAGTTATGTCAGTTATAATTTACACATTTACTGAAACATGCCAGAGAAGTGCATGTACAAACTTTTGAATTTGATCTGCAAACTGGGAAAGCCATCCTTTTTTATGAATAAAATTCCACAATTTATTAAATTGAAAGGGAGCTTGCATCAATAGATATATATATAAACAATTAACCAAAGTTTCATGACAAATGACAACTGCTTAAAGCATTTTCGAGTTAATGTCCAAAAAGTAAAACATGGAAATCCCCCTTTTTGAATGAATAAAACCCCTTACATTGTAACTGGATAATGTAAATTCTAAAATTCCAAAACAATCTAAAGGGAGCTCACATCAATACATGAGTATAATCCCATATAACTCTGAAACGGGAAACCTAAAATTTATAAAATAATCAATTCACAAGTTTCATGCAAATTGGTGAAAGCGTTGAAGAGTTTGTGAACAAAGCATTTTTAGAGTTAATGGGCGTTAACATGAAAATCCCCCTTTTTTAATGAATAAAACCTCACATTTTGAAAATGTATATTATAAAATTCCTAAAAATCTAAAAGGGAGCTCACGTCAGTAGATATAATCAATTCACCAGAGTTTCATGCAAATTGGTGAGTTAGTGAACAACATGCTAGAAACAGACAGATCAGGGCAGACAGACGGACAAAGGCATACCATAATATTTCTCATGAACAGGCGTATGAAAACTGCAGGGTACCATTCCAGGCCAAACACCCTCTGAAGGAAACACTATAAGGGAGCTTCCTTTCCATTTTTATGGGGGAAAAAGGGGGGGGGGCTAGGATGAAAAATTTTGTCCTGCCTTTTTTTTTTAGTTCAAGATGTAATCTGTCCTGCCTTTTTTTCTATTAGATTATCCAGACTTACATAAATTGTCATCCTGCCTTTTTTTTCATAGTCTCATCCTGCCTTTTTTTCAAATTTCATCCTAGACCCCCCCCCCCCCCTAAAAATCAAATGGTAGCTCCCTAAGTTAGCAGACAAATTATTTTATTTTTACATTGACAAACCTGTATAACCTTGAAGCAGTATTTAGTTCATGTATAATCCCACATATTATTACATGTACATTGAACTAAAACAAATTGTGGTCATTGTCAAAATTATAATTTACAGTTTACTTTTCCAATGCTTTTAATTTAAGATTAGGGCATTTTTGTCATTGGAATTGAGTTTTGTAGTCGGAGATTACTCTAACCTCCAATGACTGTTTTGCGACACCAGCTAGGGCAGTGGGACTTCAGCTGGTCCCATATCAGATAGATGATATTTGCCCGTCCAAAGTGGATGTGCTGCTTCGTTGCTTCTGGAGTCGACTGGATCCATATAAATCAAGCCTCAATTTATTAATTTTTCTCTTCATTTAAGTAAGTTTGATCAACCTGCCACCCGTTATCTTCTCATATTTGGACAGTTTTCACATTGATCCATCCAGTGGCGGATCCAGAAATTTTCATAAGAGGGGGCCCACTGACTGCCTAAGAGGGGGCCTGCTCCAGTCATGCTTCAGTGACTCCCTATATAATCAACCAAATTTATCCCACAAAAAGGGGGCCTGGGCCCCCTGGCCCCCCCTAAATCCGCCTCTGCCATCAATACTGACATTTTAGAGGGTATGAATGCCCTTTACCGTCAGGCGTCTAACGGTCATTTTCGGCTACCGTTAGCGTCAAATATGTTAACATTTAACCGTGATTCGTCAACATATCCTTATCATGATTCATCAGAGGTCTCAAATAATAATCGTTAATGTTATTTTTGGCAAAAAATTAACGTGATTCGTCAAAATCTGTCAGTTTTTTTTATCGTCTTGAAGAAAGTCTTCATTTTATCGTCATGCACCAAAATTTACCGTTAACGTCATTTGGCAAGATTTTTTACCTTTATTCGTCATGAAGGTTCCCTCATTACCACCCTCATTTTAACTTTCACTTTATAAGAATGTCACATGACCAACATTATGGGAACTGATTTATGCAATTGACCCTTATTCAATAGGAAAACAATCTATATAAATCAAGCCTCAATTAGATCATTTTTCTCTTCATTTAAATAAGTTTAATCGACCTGCCACCCGCTATTTTCTCACATTTGGACAGTTTTCACATTGACACATCAATACTGGTATTTATACTTTAACTTAAAAAGATAGTGACATCAGGGGTGAAACTTAACTTTGTAAGGCCAGTAGCCAGGTCGGTTACTAGACTTGAAAATCAGTTAGCCCAGACAAAAAGTTAGTAGCCCAATTTATTTCACTATGAGTATCACTGGTGAAGCCCGCGTGCGGGCTGAACTTGCTAGGGGGGTTTGGGGGCATGCCCCCCCAAGAAAATTTTGAAATTTTAGACTCAAAACCCTGCATTCTGAGCATACCTGGAGGTGATTTAGATGCTTGGGAAAATGTAAATTTTGTCTTATTTTTGTTGTTGACTTCAATCAAATTTAATAAAAAAAAAATCATTTATAAAATGGGAATCTTCATACCCTGTGTACCAGTTTTTTTTTTAATATCTTTTGAAGACAACTAAAGAATTCTCTGTCCTTAAATACATGTAGATGATCGATGAAATATTTAATTCTATTTCTTTAATAATCTAATTTATTAAATATCTTGATAGATTTATTTTGCGTAACTACGTAGATTTGTAAACAAATGACCCCCATTTTTTCTCAAAAGACTTGTACACGTATTTCAAAAGCATTGTCATAAAATTGATATCTCTTCTGATTTTCTCTTTTTTGTAAACTGTTCAGTAAGTAGGAAACTAAAATCATTTTGAACTAATGTTATTTATTTGTGGTCGACAATATTCTTCTTTCGTTTTTGACCTTCATTCTCTGGACACCACATGGGCTTTGAAAAGGGAACTACAAAAGGTACTGTTTTCCAGATTCTTAACAACATTATATATTATACGTTCTTTTATTTGACTGATATTATTTCATAACATGCTATTGTCATCTTCTCTGAATTTCTTCGCTTTCTTGAAGCCAAAACCGAACAGGGTATTTGATCGCTTCATATTGTAAATGACCATCGGAATGTCTCTCTTGTTATCCTTGCAAACATACAACACTTTCCGGACTTTAAATAGACGACCAATCAGTGACCTGAATTAACGTGAACTATATTTAGTCAAAGGTAAACTCTGATTTTACATCCTTGTTTATCGCAACCGCGACTTTGCGACAATACGACTCTCGACACTTGCCTGTATACATTTTAAAAAGATTTTTTTTCTTTTTGAATTTATATTTTTGTCAGTGAAGTAGCCGGCACTTGGAGCCACGGTAAACAGCGGATTTCCGTCTGTCGGGTACTTTGTTTTCAATTCGCCACCTGGGCTACCACAACTAAATAAAAAGATCGCCCAGGTCAATTTCTGGTCGCCATGAGTGACCGTTAAGTTTTTTCCCTGGACATGACCAACAGAGAAAGTAATTTTCAATGCATTATGATTTATGAAAATGACCCTTATTCAATAGGAAAACATAATCTAACACCTCGTTCATTTATGATGCAAATAAGCTGAATGGCCGAGTGTGTTCAATTTGAAAATAAAAAGAGTTAAAATGCAGGAATTGCAAAAACAGATGTTGGACATCAGAGTAATCTCGG
Organism: Mytilus californianus; assembly: GCF_021869535.1. NCBI lineage: Eukaryota > Metazoa > Mollusca > Bivalvia > Mytilida > Mytilidae > Mytilus > Mytilus californianus. Next base: position 7,774,185 of record NW_026262581.1, read on the forward strand.
CCTATGAGTATGAGTTTTAGGCAATTTGTAGGGGGGGAGTGTTCAAGGGAAGCAAATGCTCTTTAAATTATGCATGTTTCAAAAATTGGGGAAAAATTACACAGAGCGTTGAGTCATTTTTTTCAGACTTAATTTAAATAATGACTAATGTAGACTTACCTTCTAATTCTATAAAAAAAATCACAACTACTGAACAGGAACAATCATGGTACTTTTTTGTCTATGAAACTACACTATGACATCTGATCTTCAAAACCTATAAACAGACACAGAAATATCATCAAATAGTGAAATATAAGATTGATTGCACCTTGTATGGATAGTTCCGACACGTGTTACATGGGGAGCCCGTTTGTTTACAAATAATAATGTCACGTGATCACGCACTGACCGTCACAAATTTTATCCTCCGCCATGCATTATTCTTATTACACAATATTACTGTACTTACACAATTCACAAATGCATAACCCATTTATCTTGCGGACATGCAATGGGAAAGTGCACGGTTATCAAAAACTACAAAAATATTGCATGTACAGTTAATGAAGAAGTTATAAGGTTTTCACTCGTACACAAATTGACTGGGTGTCATCGCCATCGGGGATACACCTTATCGCTATTTGTCCGCCATTACTGGACATCACACAGGTTCCCGTAAAATTTTGACGTCACAATACAAAATATCTGACGCCACAATGGAAAAGTGATTGTTGTATGACGTCAAAAGTTCAAGCGGGACAGATTCTCGGGTCAGCCGGGAATACATGGAATAGCGATAAGGTGTATTGATAAATGGGATTAAATTGACCGCCAAGAAGGTGCATGTAGAGAACTACCTCTGGAGAACCTTAACATTAATAAGTAATACTCACCAAAATTTCTCTATAATTAACGCTATTTTCTGTTGCAAAATTTCAGAAAGATGCTGATAAACTTATTTGGTGGTGACACAGATTATTTACTTGTTTTGGCGCGAAATATATTCTTACTCTTAATGCTTGACGTAACAAAATTTGTATATAATTATATTTTACTAAAGCTCAGCGTAAATATGCAGAAGCATGACAATACATTAATTATAAAATGTGTAAATATTTCTGTAAAAGAATATAATTTTACTTTCCCAGTATATTTCACTTAGAATTACATTTGAGCGCAAGAAAGTCTCCTTGTGAATAGGCCCTGTGTCGAAGTTCAACATATCAACGGAAATTTTTGCGTGTGCTTGCGTTGCTTTACATCGAGGCTACAGCTTTTCAACCAATCGGGGAATGTTTACCTAGGGCATGCATCTATTTTTACTGCAGGTTTTGACATGTTTAAATCGGGATTATAGAAAAATAGAATGTTGTTGGTAAATACAAAACAGAAAATGATGAACACTTTTAGCAAAAGATAAATTGGATCGGGGGTCTGTGAATTCACATTATTTGTACAACTCTCGTTACTCTTGGGAAGCGTGTGCTTTACATCGAGGCTTGCGTTGCTTTACATCGAGGCTTACATTGACGCCATAGTAGTTCAACCAATCGGGGAATGTTTATTTGGGGCATACATCTATTTTTACTGCAGGTTTTGGCATATTTTAATCGAAATTAGAGAAAAATGGAATGATGTTAGGAGATATAAAACAGAAAATGATAAATATTTTTAGCAAAAGATGAATTGGATCGGGGTTCTGTGTATTCACATTATTTGTACAACTCTCCTTACTGATGGCAAAAAATGGAATTTCCGTGACCTAAATGGTTCGCGAAAATTAATATTTTTATATATATATAGTAACAATGTAGTTCTGAAACCTTTTGAGAGATAGAAATTATATCTACACGTAGTTTGTTTCTGTTTTAAACATTTATGATTGAAGACAAGAATGAAAGTGTTTTTTAATTTTTTATGTTAATTGAATAAATTAGTTCTTTCAAAAATCTTCCACCAATAATGTGACATGTGATAGATAAAAGACCACTGTATAAGCAAAGAATTAAAGTAAAGTTGAATTATCTCCCTTTATACTAATCTTCCAAATGTAGTTGATCAAGTCTTTGAATGTGATGATAGAAATATTTGGTATTACTATAAATGAAATATATGTATATAGTTCTTACATCAAACAAATATGTGAATAGGATTGGTCCGTTACAATTTTTTCCCTTGGTTAACACTTCAATAAACCATGTTGCTTAAACTACATTTTCTTAATTTATGTAAACACTGTGATCTATTTATGTGTGATACACATACATGGAATCCTTTGGTTCAAAGCAAATCTAAATTGAAAAAAAGATACACAACTGTTTTTCCTATTTCAATATCTAACAAAAAAAAAAATAATGATTTAGAGTTTGGGAAAATGAATAAAATTAAAATAAAAAAAAATTCTGCAAAATTGTTGCATGGATGAGACAATGAAAATAAAATTTGTAACCCATTAAAACCTTTGAGAGCTCATCAGCTAGCGCTGCACCTGCCTCATATTAGAAATGAGCTGTCAATCAAGCACATGGACTGTCAGGATACATTTATGTATGGATTATTTTGACAAAAGCACCCTGAAATATTAGAAAAAGCCTCCGACCTCTGTCTTAGACAAATGAATTCAAGAATTATGAATCCTTATCTTTTTTCAATATTTAACATATGGAAATTTTATAGAAAATCCACAGCCTTTCCCTTGCACTGTTGTATTTTATAATTCTGTACTTAATAGGGGATTATAGCATTCAGTGCTAGCAATGATTTCATTAAAACAAGTTTTTTAATATAGATATTATTTCAAAACAATCACAAATATGGATTTTTGGATTGTCAAGGTTGTTAAAAAATGTTTTGCAAACAATAAACAGTAGCACAACATGGTCAAACAACTGAGTATTATATGTTTAAAATTTCATAACAAAAATCTTTGTAATAAAGTTTGTGGATTTTCTTATATTTTTTTATTTGTCACGAACTATGATTCCCACTTTCCATCAGATGCACTAAGACAATAAATATTATTGATGTGAAAGACGTTTCAATTTGGTTAATATTCAAAATAGCAGTTATCTCTTTAGACTTATTCAATATCTTTGCTGTTTGATATTATTGCACGCACTATGAAAACTTCGTAACACATGCCCATAGCCTATTATGAGAGTAGGAGGGGGTCATAAGCCATAATAGAAGTCTATGATAAGACTAATTGGCTGTAACTGAATCAAACGCAATGAAACCAGCTCCAAGGCCTCAATTCAGGGGCAGGTATGAACACGGCAAAATTCGAGCAAACTGTATTATATTGTACTAGTGTCCACTAAAATTGATGAAAAGGTGACTTGAATCTAAATTTATTTCTTCACAATTTAAAATATGAATGTTAATGAAAATATATCAGAATCATAGAAAAAGAAGAAGAGGTCCATGCCTAGCCTATTTTGAAAATAACTACGAAATGCCTATAATGGGGGTCCCGTTGGGGGGGGGGGGGGGGGGGGGGGGGTATGATCCCGGTTATTGTTTTATCACATTTCCGTATCCCGCTTATCCTTGTAATAATAACGCTTGTAATTTCACGTGTCCCGTCCCATTTCGTTTCCTGTTTTCACGCACAATAATTTGATTTTCACGAGTCACGCTTACAAAAAATCAGCCAATCCCGCGTCACGCTTAGACCCCAATGAGACCCATTATAATCTAGTTTAAATTTGAAATGCGTGCATAATCACTACATTGAATCTAGCCCTGATTTTTTCTTTGCTTTTGAAATTAGAAATAAATAAGTTATAAAATCAAATAAAATATTAAAGCTGATGAATTACCCTGGGACCAGGTGTGTTACTTCTTATCAAGTTAATCAATCTTTAGTTATTTAATTAGTCCCCAATTGTCTATGTTATCACTCTAAACACGCAAATTATACGCAATAATTACCTGCAAAAAAGACTATACAAGGTAACAAACGAAATTTCCTTAATTATTTATAATTCTATAATTTTTCTAGCAATTTGCTAGTTTACCATATCTTAGTCTGAATGAAACAATGGCCGGTGGTAGATTAACTATATGTATTTTATTTTTTATGTCAACTTATTGTAATGGTCAAATTTACAAGTTTTCGAGAAACGAGACCTTTTCACATCCGAGGAAGAAACTAAACGGCCATATCATATCGGAATTTACAACAAAACATTTAGTTACTCAGTGTGCTATGGAATGCTTTCAAAACAAAAGGTGTGCGTCTTTTAATTTTGACCAAAAAGACCATGTTTGTCAGCTGAACGATGCTACGCATATTGACTACCCCGGTGATTTTGAAAATAACAACTCTGAATTTGACTATCATCTTCGAGGAGCATTTTCTATAGACCCAGTAAGTAACGGTAGTCAATATTACTGTATTCACGTATTCAATGCTTTTTGTTTTTGTTTTTTGTTTTGTTTTTTAAAGATTTGTATTATTCCTTTATCCATACGTATCCGGCAATTTATTTTAATCAAATCTTAACATTTCTGACTTTCTGACCTTATAATGCACAAAAGAGTTAACAAAAGAGTTGACGGAAGGAAATTTGTAGACAAGAATTATGCTTAAAAACATGATACAATATAAGTTTTAGCAATTACACTGGGTCAACGTATATTTGTTCTGCCTGACAGAAGTTCCTCTGGAAATTTTATTACAAACAATGTTATAATATCTGTTCCTGTCGGAGCACATATTCTATACCGTTTATTCCGAAAGGAACAAATGCTATAACATTTGTTCTTGGAAATGATAATTCATAATATTTCTTCCATTTTGCACTTCTATTATGAAAGAACTTCTATTTCATGCCAACAGATCCACTAAATACCTTGTTACTGATCAACAATGCCTGCCGCAGTCGTAATATGACAATAACCGTGTTTTTTTTAATTGACCACGAGACAAGACGTTTGTCTATAAGGTTTTAACGAATACAATTAAAAAATCAGAATAAAAAACGTTGAAAATGAATTGTAATAACACTATGAAAGTATAACTTGACGATATGCATTATCAACAACACCATGAAAAATTATCTTGAAAAATCCTTAGATTCTTTTTTTTAATTCAGTAATGAACATAGTTGATATACGTATACAAAATTTTAAAGAGAATTTTACTCCTAACAACAACCATAATAGCCCTATTTCTCGTATCAAACATAAGCTAAAAGAACTCGCGAAGGAATTTGTTTTTTGTCCCGGCTGATAAGGCTGCTAATAATATCATTATTGTTTGACGTAAATTTTACATTGAGGTTCTGCAAAAGGAAATCACTAATTCACCAACATTCCAACTGACTCCATATTCGGAAAATGACATCTGTAACAAACATTTAGCTACCTCTTTACAAGCAGAACCAAATACAATGAAAGTTCCAACTATGTACTGGCTTCCGAGGCTGCACAAAACACCTTACAAATATAGATTTATTTCGTCTTCCAGTCATTGTTCCTCTACTTAACTGTCTATTTTACTTACAAGTACACTTAGGACAATCAAAAACCTGGTAATAAATTGTTCAAATAAGGCCTTTGAAAATAGTGGAATTAATTACTTTTGGAGTGTCAAAAATTCTTTGGAAGTACTTGATAAATTGCATGCTTATATTGGTGATTTCGAATCTGTTCAAAGTTTTGATTTTTCTACCCTATATACCACTTTGCCTCATAATCTTATTTAGAAAAAATTCACACACCTAATCAATGGGCATTTAAAAAGTCAGAATGCGAATATATATGTTCAAACTCTTTTAGGTCATTTTTTAGTAACAACAAACAAAAGAACTATGTCAATGGACCTGCTTTGATACTATAACTGCCCTTGAATTTTTACTAGATAACATTTTTTGTTCGCTATGGAGATTCCGTATATCATCAAGTTATCGGAATTCCAATGGGAACTAACTGTGCACCACTTATTGCGGACCTGTTTCTGTATTGTTATGAGTTACAATTTATCCTGCCGAACTGACTTTAAATAAAGCTAATACTAACAATGAACACTGCCCTTTCCTAAATCTTGATATCTATATCTTTAACGGGAAGCTTAATACCAACATTTATGATAAAAAAGAGATGATTTTTCTTCCCTTGTCACCATCTTATGGTGTTTATATATCCCAACTTATTCGATTCGCTCGTGTATTTGATTTTAGCGAAAGAAATCTCTGTATTACTGAAAAATTATTACACCAGGGTTTTCGATATCACAAACTAGTCAAAACATTTACTAAATTTTATCATCGGTACACAGGACATTATTCGTAAATATAAATCAACATGCAGACATCTTATACGTTCAGGTATTTCACATCCAATCTTTTATGGTAATATTCTTTACAAAGCACAAAAATGTCGGCATTCACCTCAAAAGTTAACCAAGCCTTAAAACAGACTTATTCAGAAGGGATATAGTTACGATACTGTTGTCAGGTCATTGAAGGTGGCATATTTTGGTATTAATATTGATTCACTCATAGGGTCTTTGCATCGGAAATAAACACATTTGTTCTAAAACCAGTTGTTGGCATGATACGGGTTATGTTCTTCTCATATATTTTATGATGGTATGATACTAAATCCCTAATGGGAGGGATTGTGCTTGATTTTCATATGATGAAGACATAATCTTTCAATATCAGTTTAATAATTGAAGTCTTGAGCTGGCATGTCAGTGACTGCTAGTAGTCCTTTGTTAATTTATGTATCATTGTCATTTTGCTTAGTTTCTTTTGTTACCTATTCTGACATCGGACTCGGACTTCTTTTGAACTGAGTTTTACTGTGGGTATTGCTGTATGTTTGTTTATTCAAAATTGGCTAGAGGTATAGGGGAGGGTTGAGATCTCACTAAACATGTTTAACCCCGCCGCATTTTTGCGCCTGTCCCAAGTCAGGAGCTTCTGGCCATTGTTAGTCTTGTATGTTTTTTAATTTTAGTTCATTTATATGTTTTGGAGTTTAGTATGACGTCCATTTTCACTGAACTGGTAAACCTTTTTATATAGGGGCCAGCTGAAGCCCGCCTCCGGGTGCGGGATTTTCTTGCTGTGTTGAAGACCCATTGGTGGCCTTCGGCTGTTTTCTGCTCTTTGGTCGGGTTGTTGTCTCTTTGACATATTCCACATTTCCATTTTCTATTTTATTGAAAATACTTGAAAAAATGTTTACTGAGGCTTGTACATGTTGCCGCTTAATAGTGTTAAGACCGCATGTTCCCTCAGTAGTTTTTCCGGCCACATGTTGACTCAGAATAGTTGTTACGGCCACATGTTGACTCGGAATAGTTGTTACGGCCACAAGATGACTCAATGGTTGTTACAGCCACATGTTGCCTCAATATAGTTGTTACGTCAACAAGTTGACTCAATAGTTATTACGACCACATGTTGACTCAGTAGTTGTTACGGCCACATGTTGACTCAATAGTTATCAAGTTACGGTCACTTGTTGACTCATTGGTTGTTACAGCCAAATGTTGCCTCAGTATAGTTGTTACGGCCACAAGTTGACTCAATAGTTGTTACGGCAAGATGTTGACACAAAAGTTGTTACAGCCGTATGTTGTCTTAGTAGTTGTGACGGCCACAAAATGACTCAATAGTAATTACGACAACAAGTTGACTCAACAGTTATTACGGCCACAAGTTGTCAATAGTTGTTATGCCACAAATTGACTCCATAGTTATTACGGCCAAATGTTTCCTCAATAGTTGTCACAGCAACATGTTGTCTCAGTATAGTAGTTACGGCCACAATTAAGATGACTCAATGGTTGTTACAGCCACATGTTGCCTCAGTATAGTTGTTACGTTCACAAGTTGTTTTATTGGTTGTTACGGTCACATGTTGATTCAGTATAGTAGTTACGGCCACAAGATGACTCAATGGTTGTTACAGCCACATGTTGCCTCAGTATAGTTGTTATGTTTTATTGGTTGTTACGGTCACATGTTGATTCAATAGTTATTATGACCACATGTTTCCTCAGTAGTTGTTACCGCCACACGTTGTCAGTAGTTGTACGACCACAAATTGACTCCATGGTTATTACGGCCACATGTTGCCTCAATAGTTGTTACGGCCACATGTTGACTCAATAGTTATTACAGCAACATGTTGACTCAATAGTTGTTACAGCCACATGTTGCCTCAATATAGTTGTTACGTCCACTAGTTGTTTCATTGGTTGTTACGGCCACAAGTTGCCAGTTGTTGTTACGGTCACACGTTTTTTCAATAGTTATTACGGCCACATGATGACTCAATAGTTGTTCAGTACAGCCACATGTTGCCTCATTATAGTTGTTACGGCCACAAATTGGCTCAATAGTATATATGGCCACATGTTGACTCAATAGTTGTCACAGCCACAGTCTTGTTGCCTCATTAGTTTTCACGGCCCTTACATACTTTAAATTTCGAAAAAGAAATGATTTCATTTATATAATGAAATACAACAAGTATTGGATTTTTAAGGCCAACTGGATACAATAACCAAATAATATGGACATGGGTGAGTATAAAATGGCATTTTTGTTTGTTTTAAACTGTGGGAGAGTTAGGGCGTCGAAAATTTCCAGAATTTTTGTATTGTAAAACAAAGGGTTTATTAAAAGTGGTGGATTGACCTGGAAACCCAAGTGGTCGTAAAAAAAATCATCTCGACCCAGACTAAGAAGGGCTGCAATTTATGTCTTGAAAACTGAATACCCATTGTCAAGCAGATAAAGCATACACCATCTGCTTCCATATTCATGTTCCTTCACGCATGTGCTACCTTTATTCATCAGCAACCGCAATTAGCACAACCAAAAGCTTCATTCCCATCAATCCAGTTTAACTTTTCGCGTCCGATTTTTTACGTGATAAAAATACAAACAATAGAGGGTGGGGCAACCCCGGGACAGTATCAGCAAGCCGATTCTGAAAATTATCAAAGGCCTATATTTAATTCTGGTGACCATAATAAGGTCAAAAGTACCAGACCGAAACCTATGGACAATGTGTAACTGCTTCACTTACAGTACTTGGTATTAAAGGAGGGACGACAAAGCCAGTGGGGTCAATTTCATTTCCACGTAGGTATATGATGACAGAAAATATGTTATTACGTATTACCAAAAGTCCTTTACACTAGGAATATACTTCTGATATTACACCGTTAATGATATGGTAAAAAAAAAACCATCGAAAAACAACCAAGGGACCAGACAGATAGAAAAGATGAAAAACATTATTTTTGTGATTTTGTATGTTTTTAATTTTTAGTTTTTCTTTTTTGGATAGTCGAAATAAGTTTGGTATCATTGAAATGGCAGACATATAGTACCGGCGGAAATACAATTCAGTGTATTATCATCATGTCTCGATCCGATACATTCATCAGGGCCGGTGTACGATTGGAAATTTGAAGGCCAATATAGTATTTCTCTATTTCCCTTATATTTTTTTTTCAATATAAAAATTCGGTGTGAGGTAGAAACAGTTTTACTCACACCTTCTCTCGAGAAGCTTCATCCTGTACTATTCACGTACAAGTCGACGAGATCATGGACTATTTTGGGCAAAAGGGCACTAACGTATACACATAAGAAAATTTTCCCTTTGTTGTTATAATCATCTATTTTATTATCAATGTTGATTTAAAAAAAATGAATAGGGGCGTCTTGGTCCTTGTAGTGTTCTGTCGCCTATGTGAATATTCTCCAACATTTTCGGCGTACCATACGTTTTTCCGGATATCTTTCCGATGTTGGCCTCTCTTTTTAGAAAAACGATTTCCGGTAGAATTTTTACACACAAAAAGTACATTTCATGATTTGATCAGATAATGTTACATAAGTGAAGAGTAATTAAACACATCGACAGAACAACTGAAGAGATACCCTGCCACAAAGACAAAGATTGAAGAAAAAAAAAGTCACTAGGTAATAGCTAGTCCAAACTGAGATGTGTTATAATAGTCTCAGGTCCAAATAATTATGATGTCTTGAAGGTCTATTTTTATATTTTTTTTCTGTGACGCCTTCCTACCGTCACAGAAAAAAAAATAGCCTTTTAGTCCATATAAATTTTTTTTTTAATTCTAAACATTTTAACTTCAGAATTTGTTGAAAAAGAAACGGAAATACGGAAACGTTTCCGATGTTGGTCCTGTTGTTAAGGATTTTAGTTGTGACGTCATTTTCAATGTAAACAAAGAAACGCTATCATTAGGCAGAGACATATAATACAAGGCATTAGGCATATAATCTTCTTCACAACAATGGCGGATATTTTTTTTCCAATCCCATCATTCCATTGAATCGATATTAATCGTTTTCTGGTGGCCGAGACATTTCATTGGCTGTTACTTAGATTCTTCTAGAGTTGCGAATTTCTTGTATTATATTATATATGTCTCTGCATCAGGTAACGTTTTTTTTTTTTAAATCAAAGAATTATTAAAATATTATAAAATTGTTATAATTGATATCTTTAAAACCACGAAGATACCAAGTCGGATTGTTATTCTTATCAGATACTGAAATCTGACTGATTGATCAGGTGAGTTTCCCAAGAGAACACAATTTGTTTGCTGTAAAATTATGTTGAATAAGCTCCAGACTCATTTTAAAATGTAAGGAACTTATTTTAATTGTTTAACTGGCAGTTTTCTTTCGGTAATCAAAAACAACAAATTTGCGGGAAACAATATGATGCTCCTTCCTATATTTTACTCAAAGTCTTGTGACAAACAAGACCAGATGAATAAAAAAAGAGATTTCTGCGCAAATGAGGGAAAATAAAAAAAGCCTTAACGGTCACCTCGTTTCAGCGCTCACCTGCCTCCAATGGTCACTTTCAGACCCTCCCAAAAGTTTTCTCTATATAATTTAACTCAATTCAGCGGTCACCTCTCTAACGCGGTCAACGGTCACCTATTGCACGAAATCTTCATTTCAACTTTTAACAACGGTCATTTTAATGTTTTTAACTTCCGAAATAATCATGCCGAAAATATGTGGTGTTCAGTATCAAAGTCAAAATGAAAATTGGAACCTGTTTGCAACGGAAATTCTGCAATAGGAGGTGAACTCCTCCTGTACCACTCCTTTCCATTTTCATTGAAAACTGTATCACCGACTTATTTCTCCACGAATATTGATATATTTTGAATGTTTTCTTCACGTTTACAGCGCCGGAATCAGCCATTTTTTAACACACTGAGGCAATAACCATAACTCTAGCGATTGAAAAGACTAAAACAATTTGCCCCGATCCGTACTATAGGTGATCTCGGATTCAAAATTGTTTTCAGAACCTCATTTCAAAGATCACCTCTCTTGAGCGGTCACTTTTGATACTTTCCAAAAGTGACTGCTTAATACAGGTTTTACTGTACATGCTGTATATGTCTCTGATGTTAGACCATGAACAACTATATGTGAACATATGTGAATTTGTGATTCAGAGATCCTAGATATTGTAAGCAATTTGTGGCAGAGATATTTTTCCTCCAGTAACATTCTGTTATGTTCTTTCCTCCTTCATCCCAGCTGCTACAATTTTGCAGCTGTAACCTTCTTGAATAGGCAAATCAGCATGCAATATTTGCTACTGAACATTATTTGGTTCAAATAAATACAAGTACATGTTTTTATTCATATTTGTTTTTCTTCCTTACTGGCTTTTAAGTTTTGATAATCTGACTAGACCAAAAAATGAAAAAGCAGTCATTGCCTTATTGATAAAAAACTCATCATAGATACCAGGATCCAAATTTTGTCTGCCAGACGCCCGTTTCGTCTACAAAAGACTCTTCAGTGATGCTCGATTCATAAAAAGTTTATTAAAGGCCAAATAAAGTATCAAAGCACACAAGAGTACAAAAATAGACAAACATCTGTACATCGCTCTAGAAGCTGGTTTAAACTCATTTTCATTAGTGTGACTTTCCAAAGTAGAAAAAAACAGCATGAATAATGAGACTATATTAAACATTAATATATATTCCATCAAAAAATTTGAAAATGACAAAAATTACATAACCCAGAAATTGGCTAGAAAGGACAACACAAAAAAAGTGTCTGTAAATATAAGTTGGTTTACAGTACTTTTAAAGAACTAATACGTGCAGGTAATGTAGTACAGTGATATAAAATCATGTTGTTTTTAAGGAAGCAGTAGGACCATGTGGAAGTTACCCCTGTAAAAATAATGGACAATGTTTAGATAATTATAGAGATGATGACGGAAACAGAATTTATCTATGTTTATGTAGCAATGGATGGGGAGGACAGAATTGTGATATACAAAGTAAGCTTTACTATAAATTAAACATGTTAAAAGAAAAATTATATGAATGAAAGAGATATCTCGTAATATAATTATTAAAATGCCAAAGAGAGAAGTTGAATAAAAACTAGACATTTAGAGGTGTCCATATCAGCTTCAAGGATTTTCAACATCCAACCATATGACAGGCTTTATCTTGCTAAAAGTCCAATCTGATTGAAATATAGATCCTGTGTCCAAGCTTTTCTTTACAAGGATCTGAAATTGATCTGTTCTACTCTACAGTACTGTACATCACAGAAAACTATACCAAAAAGTAATACACTTGTAATTGCATGTATCTCAACCAAGGAAGAAACAAAGACAAAAAAAATTTTGAAAATTGTTAATATAGTTTTAGACCAATATATATATATGACGATATGCATATGAGCAGAATTTAACAGTCTATTGCGTTTTCCCTTGATTATACCATTTGGACTTCAAGAAAACCCAGTAGATATAGTGTGAGAAAATCCTACTGCATGCTTTGTTTAATAAATCAATATGTCAATTTTCTGAAAATAGGACACACATAATTTATTCTATAAGTTTATCTAAGGATATTTTTTTCACCATTTTGTATTTTTTTTTTCAGAACACAGATTGGCCTGGTCTGATTGGTCAGGATGGGGAGGATGTTCAGCTTCCTGTGGAAATGGATATCAGATAAGAAATCGTGCATGTAAAGATACAGTGACTAATGAAGATAGACCAGACACGGATTGTTATGGGTCAGATATTGAGTACCAAACCTGTCCATACAAAAAGTGTCCTAGTAAGTTTTCTCCCGTGACACTAATTGTTATTTATTATATATCTAAAAATAAATGTTTTACTTGTAGGCCATCTTTTCTGACATTTGTGTTATAATTAGGTACTGAGTATCATACAAAGTTCGCCCTTGTTGGCTTTCTCAATTGACTCAGACCCTTATGAGTCAGATACTGATTACCAGTCAATCAATACATTATCATTGATAAGATATTGAATATACAAAAGTTGTCCATATAAGTTTTTTTTTCTCTTACAAAGTACAAAAATGTAACACCGATTGTTGATGATTTGATACTGAGTACCAAAGCTGTCTGTAGTATACCAAAGTAGTCCTTAAAAGTTATCTCCACTGATGCTGGTTGCTAGAATAAGATATTTATTACCAAACCTGAGGTTGTTTTCATAAGTTACCTGTTATCTGAGAAAATTTGTGTTTTAATATTATAAGAGACAGCCTTATCATATACATGTAATGTAAGTGGAGCAATATTTATTACTTGAAGAAAGAAAAGGTTACAGCAAAGATGTTAAATCATGTTGTTGTTAGTTGAGAAAATATGTGAAAGACAACTTATCAGGGATGATGGGATGCAGAGTAGTCCAGATAGAGTTTGATATATAAATGATAGTTTTTAGTTTTGTAAACTTCCTATTTTTTTGTTATCAGGTTGGGATGAATGGGGAGGCTGGGATGAATGTTCAACAAAGAATACATGTGGTCCTGGTACAATGGTGAGAACCAGGAACTGTAGTAATGGTGGTGTAGTGGGTGTAGATAGATACTGTCTTGGTCCATCATCAGAATCAGCTGTCTGTGACAGTCTTAAATGTAAAGGTATGTATAAGTTGGGTGTAGATAGGTACAGTCTTGGTCCAACATCAGAATCAGCTGTTTGTCCCAGTCTTAAATATGAAGGTTTGCATATGGTACCTTGATGTCTAAATGCTATGTGATTTTTACGCTTTTCATGTGAAAGTTATATTCTTCAATCAAAAAATTGGGTCTTAACCTCTGATTTTATTATGTTTTAATATCAAGATGAGAATAAGGCAGCTATATGCATTTTTTTATAATTGTTCATATTAGATTTCAAATTTCTCATTTTGAAAACATAGAAATGAAATAGGGATCCTCCTTAACCTTGCTTTATTTACACTTGACATTTTCTGATATGGAAACTACTATTGATGAGAGTAATGCAATCAAAGTTAGGTATCAAGTGATTTTCAATGAACGGGAAAACATCAGAAAATTTCATAAAATAAAAGTTTGACGGAAAAAATCTTTTATATATATATTCTCAAACATCATACCCTTTTAAGCTTCTTAAGTCATACTCATCCTTTATATTTTTCATGTATGGTGTGACTCTGTAATGTTAGATATAAGAAGATGTGGTATGAGTGCCAACTCTCCATCCAAGTCAAAATTTATAAAAGTAAACCATTATAGGTCACAGTACGGTCTTCAACACGGAGCCTTGGCTCACACCGAACAGTAAGCTATAAAGGGCCCCAAAAAATAACTAGTGTAAAACCATTCAAACAGGAAAACCAACGGTCTAATCTATATAAAAAACGAGAAACGAGAAACACTTATGAACCACATCAACAAACGACAACTACTGAACATCAGATTCCTGACTTAGGACAGGTGCAAACAAATGCAGCGGGTTTTAATGGTACCAAACCTTCACATTAGACTATTTAGAAATTTCTGTATCATTTATATTTCATAATGGTATACTATTTGGAGAAATCTTTATCCTTTATATTTTGGGATTGTGAGACTTTGCAATGGTACATTATTTAGAGAAATATGTATAATTCATATTTCAGGAATGGTGAGACTTTGTAATGGTACATTATTTAGAGAAATATGTATAATTCATATTTTGGGAATAGTGAGACTTTGTAATGGTACACTATTTAGAGAAATATGTATTATTCATATTTCAGGAATGGTGAGACTTCGTAATGGTACACTATTTAGAGAAATCTGTATAATTCATATTTTGGGAATAGTGAGACTTTGTAATGGTACACTATTTAGAGAAATATGTATAATTCATATTTTGGGAATAGTGAGACTTTGTAATGGTACACTATTTAGAGAAATATGTATAATTCATATTTCAGGAATGGTGAGACTTCGTAATGGTACACTATTTAGAGAAATCTGTATAATTCATATTTTGGGAATGGCGAGACTTTGTAATTAATGGTACATTATTTAGAGAAATATGTATAATTCATATTTCAGGAATGGTGAGACTTCGTAATGGTACACTATTTGGAGAAGGTAGAATAGAGATGCACAATGATATAACTAGAGAGTGGTTACAGGTGTGTGGTGATAACTGGGACTTACCTTCAGCTCAAATTGTTTGTAAACAGAGAGGATTTATTGGAGCTTTTAATGGTAATTAGTCAGTGACATTCTTACTTCTTTTCTATTATAAATACTTGTTCTAGTTGTTTACTTGTATCTGGAAGTATATATTGGAGAGGGAAAAAATTTACCTTAAAATTGATATTCATTTTAGAGACATGTACTTTTCCCAGTTTTGTATACCAAAGCATGTTTGTGGGAATTTTTTTTTTAGCAGTGTTATGATATTATGACTTTTTGGTATTCCCTTGTCAATGCAGTTTTTCTCAGGTTCTGGTTACAGTGCTTTTTTGCCAAAATAGCCAAAATAAGTTTACTCTTTTGGCAAATATGTTTGGGATATTTCATAATTATCTTAAAAACTGTTAATGATTGGTAAGATAATTAACAATGGTTGATCTTATTCTATAAATTTCACCATCTCATCACTTACTACTATGTTCTTTCTTGCTCTGACATTGTGAATTAGAATTACTTAATTCAGGTTCAAGTATTATTTTGAAATAATATAAAAATCCTTTGTATTTTTTTCACAGCTATTTCAGATAGTTCTTACCCAAGTAATGCAAGTCAGCCAGGTATTATTGTGAAATGTAATGGTACAGAAAAAACACTACAAGGCTGTGAGAGACATGAGATTGACTCATGTGAGACAGTTGCTGGGGCGCAGTGCAGAGGTAAATTGTTATTTACACCAAACATAATATGTGTTTTTATTCCAATTTAATTTAAACCAAGAGATGACTTAATAAAAGCTCTTCTTAAATTTTGAAGCTGTTTTAGTGATGATAGAATATTTATCTATCAGATACTAACTAGCAACAAACTTAACAACCTGCAGTTCTTTTGCAATAAAATCTTTAAAAAAATTCTCATAATTCATGAAAATTTCACAATACTTTATGATCAGTTAAGTGAAAAGACCCCTCTTTTCTACCTGCCAAAGAATTTTCTTAGATAAAATGATAAAACATAAATTTTATTCTGCCCAAAATTTAATAGCAGATGATTTTAAACTTTAGAAATCTTGTTAAGTTTCAGTTTTGTAAGAATTTCTCATGGTTTTGTTGATATTATTTTTTAAGAAAAAGAAATATAGTGGATGCTATTGGAACAACGATAAAGTTTATAAGCTTTAGAAAATGATCACGAATTTGAACTTGAAAGAACAGAATTCCAATATAACTATTCAAGTGAAATCAAACTTATACAATAGCATTATGGAGTCTAATGTAAGGTGATGCTTTTCGGCGGTGGAGGCCATGGCGGCCACAGCCACATCATCGACAATTGTTTTCTGCCTAAGTTAGTTTGATAGGAACTACTTGTGATAAATCAATGATATTTTCTATAAAGTTGAATTACTATCAGTACATATCAGTTGGACGACTATTTCCAATTAGCAATGTTGCTGTCGTTAGATTGTTTTTTTTCTGAATTTTCTGCCAACTGGCGAGACATGTCTCTGTGTCAACAGTTTATTTAGTATAGTTGATATTCACTCATTTTCTTTTAGAAAAGTGGTATATGCCACCCTTATTTTTGGTATACTGGATTATGGATATCTTGAATTTATTTTAGGGGTAGGGAATATTTTTAACTATTTCTGTGATATTTGATGTGAAAATTTTAAGGATAGGGAATATTGACTGAGTACTGCATAAACAAGGTTTACAAATGCATGTATTTGGTACAAAAACTTACCATATGTTTCAATAGTGAAAGGAGTTTGGAGTTTATGGGCTCTATGGGGCGAATGTTCAGTAACTTGTGAAGATGGGATAAGGACTAGAAGGAGAGAATGTAATCACCCCCCACCAAATCATGGAGGACAACCCTGTCCTGGCAATGAAGTAGATTATAAGAACTGTACAATGATTATGTGTCCAGGTAATTATCAAAAATAATTATGGTTTATTTATTATAATCCCATGCATGTGTGCATATTCCTAATATCATAACCTAAAAACCTGCATGTATGAACACTGTTACATATCTGTAGGCAGTAAACAGATAAAAAAATGTGTCATGTAATAGTATTTAAAAAAAGTTTTTGATTAATTTTTTCAATTTGTATACTGCAGAGATGGCATTTTTAGTGGTTTGCTGTGCAATTATTTGTGTGTGAAACTTTTCAGTAGGTAATATAGGAATAATACTCTAGGCATATGTGTTTTACTAAAAAGGGCAAAGATAATGCTAAAAAAAAGACCAAAAAGACCAAAAAGGACAGTCAGTTTTTGAGAACACTGCAATTATGGACAAAGAGAGATAATTCAATTGAAAACATTGATTAAAATATTTCTTGCTTATTACAAAGTAAACAAAATAGTTTTGGTTGTTACAATGTTTCCTAAAATAACAATACAAATCATACACATGCTAAAAAAAATTCTTGCAGGTGCAAATTTAATCAAAAGAAAATTTGTATCAAAACTGCTCAGTAATAGATCAACAATATTTAGTTTATGGATTCAATGCAAGGTAGATTTGTCTGACAGGGGTCAACTGAATTCATCTTAATGGTTTTTTAATTAAGGTTAAGTTTTCTAGATACATGCAGTAAGACCATTTTCCCATAACCTGTCAATATAGTATTCAGTTTTTATCAGTTAAGCAGGCAAGACATTTCTGTCGGTGTTTTCTTGATATGGATCATCTATCTGTAAATTTTTGTGATACCTGTAGTACTACCTTGCAACATAAAGTTCAGTCATTATATGATTAAAAGGTGAGCTATTTCAGTGTGTCCACCATTTTTCAAATGTCACTATGAGAAGTTTCTGTTAGTAATAATATTGAAGTTTGAGAATGAATCTCTTCCATGTTCAAAAAGTAAGATTTAAAGAAGTGTTTTCCCAAATGATTTGACATTTAAAGGAAGGTTTGATTGTATTACACCCTAAAATTTCCTAACTTAATCTGTTGCTCCATCCTAATTTGGTATATGATTTATGACCAACATTTTACTGAATTGAGTAATCCTTGAAGATTGAGGGAAAAAAATATTGCAGCAGTATTGGGATTTTTTTTTAAAAGCCAAAGTCTTTCAATTGAAGTGAAAAAAATCAGTTTGCATGCATCAGTAAAATAATTAAACAGCTCTATTTATACAAGATGTTAGCATTTCCATGATTTATTTTGGTAATTTGAATTACAGTGGATGGATTTTGGGCTGCCTGGTCCCCCTGGTCAGACTGTTCAGTCACCTGTGAGAATGGTACCCAGTACAGAACAAGGGAGTGTAATGCACCAAAACATGATGGTGCTGATTGTCCTGGAGATGACAGAGAAGTTAGAGGATGCTTTCCAAAAATGTGTCCAGGTAAATTTTTGCTTTCCAAAAATGTAAATAGTTTCAGCCTTATTTTCAGTGTCTATTTAAAAGTTTTTTGTAAACTGTGTCCAATATTATTCCTTAAATATTCCTTTGTAAAACTATGATATCCAAAAAAGTGCCAGAGAAAAAAGCTGTTGTTTCAAAGTGCTAAAAGGTACAGAATTATTGGTCTACAAAAAGAATATCAGTAAATAAAAAAGCAATTATTGTTATTACAGTGGATGGTTACTGGACAGCATGGAAAAGTTGGTCTGAATGTTCTGCCACCTGTGGATATGGAAATCGTAATCGTTCCAGAACTTGTATTGAACCACTTTATGATGGTGCCCCATGTCCTGGGCCAGACTCGGAAATTGAAGCTTGTAACTCTTTCTCCTGTCCAAGTGAGTATAATTTTTTATTTAATTCTGGGATATTGATTATGTTCAAAGACTACCAAAAAAAAGGGTGAGGTTAAGATACCAAGGAGGCATTCAAAAACTATTGGTTGAAAAAAAAAGAACACCTCAAATAAAAGACAACCAAAAGACCACAGTCAACAAAACACTTACGGAAAACAAATATTGAGTAACAGGAACCCAACATAGAGGATCAAGTTTGGTTGTCTGGAAGGGTAAAAAATACCTGCTCAACTAGTTTATGTTGATGAAAGATATCAGGTGGAAAAATTGTCAAGATTCTGCATTCTTACTTGTATTCTATATAAATAACTGTAAGATTTTTCTGTGAATTTTTTTTAAAATGTTGATTTACATGCTCAAGTTATCCTCTCCAATTTGGTCACCCTTCTGCCTAAAATATGCATACCTTATTTGAAAAATAAATAAATTTTCATTTTTATACGCCTGTTTACGAGACATATTATGGTATATCGTTGTCTGTCCATCATCAACATATCAGAATATAACTCAAAAACACTTTAACCAATTTTCATGAAACTTTGGTGAATTGTTTATATCTATTGACGTAAGCTCCCTTTCGATTTTTATGCTTTAGATTTGAAGTTTCGGAGTTATGGGATTCTATTCATAAAAAAAGGGGGGATTTTCCAGTTTTTTCGGACAAAACTCAAAAATACATTGAGCAGTTTTCATGAAACTTTGGTGACTGGTTTATATCTATTGAAATAAGCTCCCTTTAAGTTTTTTTTTTTATAAATTTCTGATATGACATTGAGGAGTAATGGAACTTTATTTGTTGAAAATGAGACGGGCGTATCATGCGCTCATGGCACAGCTCTTTATTAGCATATGCTATTAGTTGGATCGCGCCAAATTATCATATTTTTTTAATGATTTAAATAAGTTGTCAGATTATGTGGCAAAAATTTTGATTTTGTATATTCCAGTTGATGGATCATGGAAACTTTGGGAGGCCTGGAGTGATTGTAGTACAACCTGTGGTGGTGGAGGTCGTAACAGAACAAGAGAATGCAATGAAGCCATGCATGGAGGTGGTGATTGTATTGGTGTTTCCATGGAAACAGAGAGTTGTAACACACATCACTGCCCAGGTAACAGTTTTGATGGAACCCAGATTCCCAGTGTTGCACATGCTTTTTCCCATCCTATCCCATTTTAATCGCTTATTTTTAATAATCAGAAAATAAACAGTCACACTTGACGCATAAACAATAAATGT
Organism: Mytilus californianus; assembly: GCF_021869535.1. Lineage (NCBI taxonomy): Eukaryota > Metazoa > Mollusca > Bivalvia > Mytilida > Mytilidae > Mytilus > Mytilus californianus. Next base: position 7,794,665 of record NW_026262581.1, read on the forward strand.
GGTAGAAGTTGACAGATATAATGCCTTCAAAAATTATCTAAAATCAAGTTTTTTTACAGATTGTCACAAACATTTCTGCATTTACAGTAATCTTTCATAGAATTCAAGTAGCTGTTGATAGAATATTACTTGAACTGGCAAGTTGAAAGGTCATATGGAGGGGGTGGAGGCATTTTGGTAGTATAAAACTAAAAAAGATATTATCTTCTAGTCAAGTTTGGCTGTCCAAGCCATAAACTTGAAGCTTTCATTTTTTATTTATGCATTTATTTATTTTAATCCAATTTAAATGCTGGTTGGCTAAAGTTGCTTTAATTTTAAAGAAAAACCTGTAGTTTCTGCAAAAATTACAAGTGTTTTCTTTGCTTAGAAATTAACCAGCAATTTAATTGGATCACACAAAATACTGTATACATTAACGCTAACTTGCATAGCAACCATAAATTTTGGCTTCAGTTGACGGTGTGTGGTTAGAATGGGCAGATTGGACGGATTGTTCTATTTCTTGTGCTGTGGGTTGGCAGTCAAGGAACAGAACTTGTCTTGGACCTTTCTATGGTGGTGACAACTGTACAGGAGATATATCTGAAGTACAAGACTGTATGTTGGTAGAGTGTCCTGGTAAGTCCTTTTAAATGTGATTATAGTAAATTATCTCCCTTTACTGAATCATCTGAAAATGTCTTTTTTATTTGTTTGATCAGGTTGTTGATTGCTTTCTGTATGAATTATCAAAATGACTTCTGTCAAGATAAAAAAATAAAAACTTCATGAAAACTATTGATCGTCAGTGTTATTATATTCTTACAACTTGCAGTTTTGTGTACAGAAAAATGCATTAAAATTGTATTCAATTTTAGTTTTTTTTACTTAATCACACCTATATCAAATGAACCTTATTAGATTTTGTCATTTATTTTTATTAACCCTTTATAGTTTTAATCAAGATTCAAGTTTTGCATGTTAAATTAGAGCAAATTTTGATGAATATTGATAAACTTTTTTCTAAGAGACACAAGATTATAGGTTAATAATTCCTGATTAAAATATGGCATGTTTTTTAGTTGATGGTGTGTGGCAGCCCTGGTCTCTGTGGGATAGCTGTAATGTTACCTGTGGGGGAGGAGGACAGAGTAGATATAGGACTTGTATACAACCTCAGTTTGGAGGTGCACCCTGCAATGGATCAGAGATTGATTATAAAGATTGTAATACACACAACTGCCCTGGTAATGCTTCTTATACTGAAACATATATTTGCCAGAGATATCATAGATCGTCTACAGTTGATAGCATTGCACTCATAGAAGAATATTAGCACACACACACAAAATATAACATACAGTAAAATTATTATATATAGTGTACTTGATATATGAAAAATAAATAAATACATGTATAGTACATGTATAATCAAATTTTGTAAATACTCTTTTCTAACTTTGAATATGAAATCTACAGTAGTTTTTTTCTGTTCATGAAAAATATTTTGAGACGGATACTAATAATGAGCAAAGGAGCAGGAATGATAAAAGCAGTTACCGTAGAAAGGCTTGTATAGTCCGCGGTTTTATTCTCCAAAATCGGACCTTCCAGACGGGGTTCGGACTATAGAGTAAAATAAGCAAGAAATAAGAGAAAAAATTCAATTTCGCGGGCGAGGTGGTTTGTTTACGTTCCGCCATCTTGTTATTTATATTGTAGAGGGCGCTCTTATCATTTTTCAAACTAATTATTTTAACTCATCCATATTAAGTTATTTCTATTCAATATCAAATTAATACTGATTAATATAAAAACTAAACCTTTCATTACAAATTTCTCGTTTCTTTTCAATGCATTGGTTGAAAGAAAATGGTATCTGCTTGATTGAAACGATACAAACATAGTGAAAAAGACAACCGTAAACCAGCTTAGAATTTGTAAACTACAAAACGTAATCGGTTATTGTTCGTTCCGTTTTGGTGTTTCATACTGACTAATATGGTTTATATTAGCTTAAGACCCTTCAAACATTAATGTGATATATATACCAAAGACTGTTTTACAAAAGGATGGAACTGTTTTACTTTCAAAGTCGTATTATAGTGATATCTGTTATGTACGGATTTCGACTCTCACTGGTCAATTTCTTCTTTTACACATGCTTTTTAAACTTCCTGTTTAAACATACACAAGTTTCCAAATTGTTTTTTAAGTGAATCAAACTTATTTTAACAATCATGAAGCGTTCTAGAATCATTTACAAGCAGTTTCAGCTTCTGTTTGATGATGGAAAACAGGTTTTTCCAAGAAAATACCGCAAACGACCGCACAGGATTTGAAATTACCGGAGTTTCCTTTTCTAACAGTTACAAAAAGTTTTTTTACCTAAAATTTCGTGGGGAGAAGGGGGTGCGGACTATGTACCAGTGCGAACTATACAAGCCTTTCTACGGTATTTGTCCCTTTGAATTACAGAAAAGGGAAAATTATTCTATATCCTTTTACATTGTGTTTAGTTTTGTAATAAATGAATGGGATGATAGAGTCATTTTAGTAGTTGGATGTCATAAAGATGTGCAAAATTGACATAGTCGACCAAAAGAAAGCCATTTTATTTATACTTTTTATAAAAATAGATATGAGCAACAGCTGTACAAAATAAGATAAATGACTTGCAACAGCATCTTTTTGCATGACATCCTAAAGCAATATGGTTCTTTAGGGTGGGAAGAGTTTTGCAGATATCTATATTTTGATGGCAAATCTCAAAATGAGATGATAATTTTCCCTTTGATTACAAGAAGATTGAAGGCCCAAAACAAATATGTATTACAGAATGTTCTGTGTCCATTGGCAAATATTTCATGTATATTCAGGACAGATCAAATTAATTAAACAAAACATGAATCTCTGTAAAGCATGTTGGCTGGGATGAAGGATGGGAATTTCTACTTTCAGGAGGGGTATGTTAGATAGGAGCAAAAAAATTGCCTTGCAACAGGTCACTATCATACCCCTCAAAGAGCTGTTGCAAGGGTTGCTTAACATGCTGGAAGCTTGGAACACTCCCTAAAAGAGGCATTAGATTAAAAGTCCCAATCATTTGAACATCCAAAATATGTCCCTCTATATAATGGTTTTATTGCCTAATTGGAGAAGTCCAGGGATAACCTTATTATTATACACCAGTCAATCCTTTGTTAGACAAAAATAAATAATTTGTTCATGATATTTAACAGGCTAATGTCATTGGAACAAAGAAAAGATGGAAATGAAAGATTTCACATGAGAGTTTTATAATTATTTCTCAATTTTCAAGGGGTCAAAAATTGCTTTATTATATCTTTTCCTTTGTTTGAGGAGTTGAAGAAAGATCTCGTCTCACCAAAAAATTAAACAAGTACATTTGTACATACATTTAATGCACAAATATTAGAATGAGCAAATATTTTATTTTTTAAATTTCTTACTAGGTTGCAGAGTGGTTTAATTTTGTTAGATTATAAACGCTCACTTATAAACATATATATAACAAAATCACAAAGCTAAATAGCAGTTCAAACATATATTGAAAAGATAATTTATTTTAAATGTTAATACTAAACAAAATTACAAATTACTGTAAAGTGGTATTTTTTTGTGGAGTCTGAATTCTCTGATTCTTATAACCTAATCTGTTCAGAGGGTTAAATTTTGTGTTTTTCTTGTACCTGATTTTGTTCTTCTTTAAAAGTCAAATTTACACAAGAGAACATTTTCACAAATTTAACTTTGCCAAGAAATTACCAATAATAATAATAAAGCCTCAGCAAAATTTTCCACTTTATAATGTTAGTATAATTTTGTATTTACAATAAATAATTAATAAGAAGGTTATAAAATATTAGTAAATAATAAAATTATGGAATTTGTTAGTGTTTAATTTTTATTTCATAATTGCATATGAACTTTTAAAGCTTAATTAGATTAAATAAGTTAAAAATACAAGTATTAACAGAAATACCATAATTTAAACATGTTTAATTTTCTGTGATAGTTGCAAAAACAAAGAAACAATATTTAATTTTACTATTTCAAATAGAAGACTTCTATATTGATGAGTATTAAGTAACACTTATTGAAATATAATATACATAGTGAATGGTACTTGGCATGCATGGAGTAACTGGACTGATTGTACAACAACATGTGGTGGAGGACTCCAGACAAGAAATCGGACCTGTGAAGAACCAAAATATGGGGGATTTTATTGTGAAGGCCCAGATGAGGAGACAAGAAATTGTAGTACTCATAACTGCCCAGGTTTGTTCAGAGTTCATATAGTGAATGATTACAGTTTGTATTTGATTTATGATTTTAAAAGTGAAAATCAAACATTAAAACTCTTCTGTTAATTTTAGAAATTCTTCTCTTCCAAAAATTTGCAACCTGAAGTCATACTTGTTTTTTTTCAACCATAGATTTTTGCGATGACTATTATAAATGCATTTACTGATATAACTTTCAGAAAGACAAACAAAAATTCTACAGTGAACAATTGTATTTTAATTTACAGTGATTTTGCTAGCGCTTGTCATTTTCGTCATTTACGAAAAGGTTTTCAAAATGACGAAAGTATTCCAAATCAATTTCGTCACTTAAATTTGGAAAGAGTAAAAATATTTTCGCATGAAATTAATATAATTCTACCTGTCTTATTGTTTCTGACAAGTTTATGACCCTCAGCTAATTAACATTTACAACAGGTGTTACAAGTTATGATTACAGATAATCCGCTTATCGCCATCGGATGGATCACTAATCCGTTAATTATTTATCGACCTCATAATTATTTTCCCCAGTAAAATCAGTCAGTCGGCATTTCAATTTCAATATTTATCAAACGAGAACAATTTGCAGTTCTTTTGTCGTAGTTTCGTCATTTGAGTTTTCCCTCGGACCGTTCGCATTTTAATTTCAATATTTCTCAAACGATCACAATTTGCAGTTCGCTTGTCGTAGTTTCGTCAAATGAACGTATTTTCGTCATATTTGATACAACTTTTAATCAAAAACTTTTGACAATTTCGATTAAGAAGATAGAACTTTATTCATAACATTCAGAAATGTTTCCACGAGTCGAACAGGTGCTTTCTTTACGATGAACTGCGCATGTGCGAAAGTATTCTTATGAATTTAAAGACACTAAAACGTGAAATACAAATAATTAACGAGAGAGACAAATATAGTTCTTATTTAGCAAATTTAATTTAAAAAATGATGATTTCCTGTCTTTTTTAAACACGAACAATCCGTAGATGAATCCGGATTCATTCTGAATTTATTATCCACTTGTCACTTCCCGTTTTCATTTCATTTGGAAATCGAAAGTAAACGTGATCTATTCATGATAAATTTACAATTTAAAGTCATTAGAATTGTTCCAATGAGGATTTGTACAAATCCTTGGTTCCAACTTTATAGAATTAATTCTAAATATAGCTTTAAAACGTTTTTAAGGATAATGAGTATGAATAATGCAGTGAAATAGTCCTTACAAGTTCATTTATGCTGTGATTCCTAGTTTTAAAAAAATGGATCCCAACTTTTGCTGATTAGGAATGTACCCTGAAACTAACTGAAGTGAAATTGTGAACTAGATTTCTAGATCTTATATCCTTATCTTCGTATTAAAGTGCCACATCAGTCAAATCATGCAGTAACTGCCTAGTATGCCTAAGTCCTTCAAAGTCTGACAAAGATGTATAGATAGTAATATACAGCCTAGGTCCCTTGCTGCTACCCAAAATAAGGTTGATTTTCATTTCGCGCAAAAGTGACTAAAGTCCTCAAATTCCTAGCTTAAACCCTGAATTTTTTTTAAATGGTTTTTCCATTATATGTATAATCTATTTGCACATTTTTAACATAAAAATTGTATATTTTAAAAAATAGATTTATGACTTATCTTTAGATTGTTTAGTTTTTAAAATTAAAAAATATTTTTTGATTGTTTTTTAAAATTAAAAAATCTATAAAATAACTTCATTTGTATTAATTTAAAAAATCTTATTTGGTGTATTTTCTTGGAATGGTGCATTATCCCACTTCTGACAACAATCTTCATATTTCATTGCATGAGAGTAACCATAATATTGAAGAAGACAGGAGCACCAAAAAGTCATCAGTACTATAATTTCATTATATGAAAAATCAATTTCACATGATATTTGTAATTGGACTTTTGGTCTTTGATATCAAATGGATGTTCAAAAAGCTATGTTACATATGTTATTCCATTATATCCTGTTTCTTTTCATAAGATTTTCATCATGCTCATTTCTGCATATCAACTTGTTGAGTAAAATGATTTAAATGTTATGTCTTGAGGATTTTTAAAATGTTTACTCTCTACTGTGTTTGATTTTCACTAACATTTTATATTCAACATATTTATATTAACTTTGCATGCTACCCTAATATTTTCCCTCCAATAATCTGCAGTGTTGTTAACCATATATGGTAAGTTCATGACTCACTGCTTATTTGCAGTGATAACACAATGAATTGTATTTAAACTTGTATTAATGTACTTTTGTTAGACAATAGTTAAGAAGAAAAGAACAATTGTATTTTAGTATTATTTAACTTATAAATTTCCAGATTTCCTGAAAAAAAAAGATGAATGGAAAAGAACTAATATTTTCAAACAAGTCAACTGAATGTCGTTAAGTCTAATTCATACAATATGCAAATAATAGTGAAAATACAAATTTGACTATATTTTCTATCACTGGTGAGTATTTAGTAGTTTGTTGGAAGCACTGTTACAACTCCTCCACATACACACTGTGTGCTATGACTAATGGCATTAAATGTGGTTGCAGTGTATTAGTGTAGTTACACTTGTTTGCTGTGATTTGACTGCACATGTGGTTTTGTAGTTGATGGTTATTGGGAAGATTGGACTGATTGGGCAATTTGTCCTGTCACCTGTGGAGCAGGAAGTCAGAACAGGTCTAGGACATGTGTCGAACCATTGTATGGAGGTCATTACTGTGATGGGAATAGCTCTGAAATCCAAGATTGTAATGTACAAGACTGTCCAGGTAGGTATTCAAAGTCTAAAAACAATTATTCTTATATCATTGCAAATTATGCAAATGAGAATTGGTCTTAAAGTTTAGAAAAAAAATTGAGTCATTCAAATCTATAAAGCATGAAGGTTATATATAATAAACTATTAAACATAGATGACACAAATTCATTGCTTCAACACTGACAACCTTTTAATACTTACTGAAATTTTTTACAGTATAATGTTAATTGAACAACCCCAAAACTTAAACAATATTTAGTTGTCTCTGTTTTTTTCTAGTCATTATTATCATGTAAACCTTTTGTTCTTATAAGTTTAGTAGCAAATAGATAATTTTAATTTTGAAGTTGATGGTCAGTGGGATCTGTGGTCTGACTGGTCAGATTGTACATTAACCTGTGGATCTGGTACACAGATGAGGAATCGCACCTGTGTAAATCCTAAATTTGGAGGATCTTCTTGTGTAGGGGATAGCACAGAAGAACAGTCTTGTAACACACACCACTGCCCAGGTAAGTGGACAATCACACATAAGAATCAAACAATGATTAGAGGATAGGTAAGGACTGAGATTAGAGGATAGGTAAGGACTGAGATTAGAGGATAGGTAAGGATCATATTAGAGTTCAAATGAGGGTATGAAGTCATAAAGAAACAAGGTAGTGTGGATTCATTATTATTCTAATTTTTGTGGATTTCGTGGGTCTTAGTGAACCACAAATTTCAGTGTTCAACAAAATACAAATTCCCCATAGGCTTGTTTGTAGAATTTTTTTAAACCACAAAATCAAGTATCGACAAAATTACAATTTATCCTCAATCAACGAAAATTGATACCCACGAAAATAAATGAATCCACAGTAGTTACATTGTTGCTTTATATGGTTTATCCCCCAGCAGATAGTAATGAGGGGAGGACAGTGGGTACCCTTCTCCCACGTCCCGCCCCTTATCTCCCACCTCTCACTTTTAGAATCTTTTTCTCTCCCACCTATTTTTTGTCTCCAACTCTCGCCCCCCACCTCCCACCTCCCTCAAAAGCTGTACACCCCCTCAGTAATACAGCTGTGCTATTTCAGTTACCCAAATGGTGCCTTGTATGTAATAATTTTTCTATCACAGCTGAATAATATTTTGTGTTACTGTATTACATGCTAAACATTCTACCTTTATATGATATTTATGATATTCCACACTGTTCATACAATGTTGATGAGAATATTTTGTGGCACTCAGCTTTTGTGTATAACTGACCTCTTCACTTGATAATATACACAGTGTATACTTACATCAATCTTATAGTTATATTCTATTTAATTTCACTTTTTTATGCCCCCGCCGCGTAGGAGGGGGCATTAAGTGTTACCCTTGTCTGTCTCTACGTCTGTCCGTACGTACGTCCCCAGAATTGGTTTCCGTTCTCTAACTTTTGTTTGCCATAACCAAATGTTATAAAACATATACACCATGCTTATTACCTCAAAAATAAGATCAAGTTCGAATTTGGGTTGCATCACTTTTACCCTTCTAGAGTTATGTCCCTTTATAAATGGAAAAATTGCAGAATTTTTCGTTTCTGTTCTTTAACTTAAGTTTGTCTCAACCAAATGTTATGAAACTTAAACAAAATGCTTATTGCCAAAAAACACAGATGAAGTTTGAATTTTTTCCGGTTCTCTAGTTATGTCCCTTTATAATGCTATATGCGTCTTCTATGCAAGCGGGGACATCATCTGTGTCCCATGGACACATTCTCCATTTATTTTTAATGTGACATCATTGTAAGTGTTGCTGTACACCTATTGTGTTTCATTCAAAATTATGACCATATTGCATTCTGTTTCATCATGAATAATCAAGCTTGAATAATCTAACTTACTTTTTATGTAAATTTCAAATTTGAATTGAATGAATTGTATTCTTATAATGCAACATTGCCTAAATCAAGTTGTCTTTCAAACTTAAAACCAATTAGTTTATACATTTTAACAAATTAGGGCATTGAATTTTTAAAGGGCAAGTGTGAAAGATTACCATTAATTGTCATCTATCCATACACTATATCACTATTTGTCTGCCATTACTGGACATCAGAAAGGTTCCCGTAAAATTGTGAGGTCACAATAGAAAATGTCTGACACCCCAAAGGAAAAGGGATTGTTGTATGAAGTCCATAGTTCAAGTGTTGCAGATTCTCTGGTCAAGTGTAGCAGATTCCCAAATAGCAATAAGGTCTATTGTCATCATCTCTGTAATTGTTTTTGTGAGCCCATAAACTTCTTGGTAAATCTACACAATCTGGACAGATATCCCTTGCTCCTCCCTCATTTTAATACTAAGTGGGGTTTTACGATTATTTATTTGAATTTGGGGGCTCAAATATTTGTTATTACATAGAATTTCATGTAAAGTGCTTGTTTTTCAATGCGTCTTGAATACGTATGAATAAACTTTAAGACAAACAAGATTAGGCTGGATATAGACAAAACCTGTTCAAAAAATGTTTTTATGCATTTTCAAACATTTTGTCTGCTTGGTAAGGCCCTTTAAGCTGCCAAAGCACCATACTTTAATAAACAATTTTTTTTTTATGTAAGTAGAAGAAAAATTGCCTTTTCCAGTAGACAAAAAAATAGATGTTCTTTTTCAACTGCATTTTAAGTCAACTTTTGTTGCATGACCATGTATATTGTTTTGGCTTGTATACAATGCTGACATTTCTGGTAACAGGATCTGATACCAATTTATTTTTTAGTATGTGTAGTCTTCAAGAAATAAAATATGGAACACCAATGGTACCCTATGGAAAATGCATTACAAATGATATTTTTTTTAAATTAACAATATTAGATATTTGTTACAGTGGATGGATATTGGCTAGAATGGACAGAGTGGGATGAATGTTCTGCCTCTTGCGGTGATGGTGAACAGTCGAGGAACAGAACCTGCATGGAGCCCCTGCATGGTGGTAAACCATGTGACGGAAACAAAAACGAAACAAAACACTGTAACATTGCAAGCTGTGCAAGTAAGGAAGAAATAATCCTATCATACACTGTGGATTCATTTATTTTCATGGGTACTAATTTTCGTGGATTCAGTGAAACTTGCATTTTTGATGTTTCACTAAATTCTGCATATAAGCCTATATAAATCTGTATTTCTTGGACATTTAGATTCGTGGGTTGCCAGTATCCACAAAATCCACAAAATTTGGTATCCAACGAATGATAATGAATCCACAGTAGCCATTTTGTTTAAACATCCTGTTATATATATCCGAAATCTGAATCGTACTTGTTGTATCAATTTGTATCATGTATATTTCAAAGTATCTCACTATTTTATAGACGTATAGAACAATTAGTAATACAAGCTTTATATTCACATTTTATACAGGTATTTATCATAGTTTTCCATGTTTTGCTTGAACCTTCCTGCTTTTCTGCTTAGTGTAAATGTTTTATACATCACAAAGTGAAAATAGTCCCTAAAAAATTTAAACCTGAAAAACATAATATGAATTTTTGAACTTAATTTACAATAATAAAAAAAATTTTTATTTATCAATTTAAATGTAGCTGTTTACTGAGAAAAAAATGTGATTGAATGTGATAAATCTATGAAGTGAATTCAATTTGTGTTGAATATTTAGCATGTTTAGAGGGGAAACATCCTAATTCATGTTTTTTTGCAACAGGTCAAATTTATTTTAATTTCAGTAAAAGTTTTGGAAAGAATTTCTGGATGGTCAGAAACTTTTAATAACAGATGTTTGCTTATTTACTTCCATTTGTAGATGTGTGTGTTCCTTTATTAATATTTGCCTGTCCATCCTTCCATCTATGTATTCATTTGTGTAATACACATTTCGATTGCATTTTCTTCATTAAATCACATAATGTGTTCATACATGTATTTGGTACCAAGTTTTTATATGGTTAAGCTAGACTATTATACAAGTTTTGACAATCCTTGCTCGAAATCCTCCTTATACTTGACATGTATAAAATTTAGCCTAATTTTTCTCAGAAAATACAAATCAGAGATTCTAGATATTTTGTTACCAAGCTTTGTCTTGTTAAGGTTTCTGTATCAATGAACAGTAGCTGACCTGGTGCATTTTATAGCTTTTGTTGAAATTAGAAGTTTACTACTTGACCAGTTGCAAGAAAATTGTGATAAGGTCAGAAAAATTATAGTCTTAATCTATTATTTTTTCATTTATTATTTGTTTCCCCAAATATTTTTTTTCTTTAAAAAAATAATGACCATATGCACTTCAGATACTTTTTTCTTTGTACAGAAATATATTTCAATAAAAATTTCCTACATCATCCAAACCACATTCAATATAAGATGTCTACCTCTGTATTTGTTGTTGTAACCAATAGATCACACAGCTTTTCACTGCTATACCTAGGCTTAAGATTATTATGTTTAGTAGTAGAACATTTATTTAGTTGACGGTATTTGGATGCCATGGACGGAATGGTCAGATTGTGACTTGACATGTGGAGGTGGGACAAGATTCCGTAACAGAACCTGTAATGGACCTTTTTTGGGTGGAGAGGAATGTAATGGAACAGCATTAGAGACAGAATTTTGTTCAGTAGAACCTTGTCCAGGTATAAAACTTATGAAATATAAATGAAGGCAAGAAGTTGCTAATGTACAAATTTGTGAAAATTTCTTTAAAATTGTTTAAGAAATGAGTTAAAAAGGTGATTTTTAAAATATATAAGTTTAATATGGTGTGTGTAGGGATGTTTGTGTTTTTGCCTTTTAATGGACAACTTTCTGGACTTAAAAAAAATTGAGTTATTTACATTCTTGTCCATATGTCTTTGGTGGATAGTTGTCTCATTGGCAATCATACTGTATCTCCTTATTATCTCATATGCACTATTATTCTAATCCTTTCCTGTATTATCCACAATATGTACTGTGTACTGATTTCACTAAGAGCAAACTGATCATGGTGGATTCAATTCCACAGAACCTTTACAATTTTTTAAATAATGTGTAATTAATTTTTTTATAGTTGATGGGATGTTTACTCTGTGGATGCCATGGACTAATTGTGATGTCACATGTGGAGGAGGGTCAAGGTCACGTAAAAGATTTTGCAATGGACCATATTATGGAGGAAAGGATTGTAATGGCAGTTTATTTGAAGTAGAAGACTGTTCAACAGGTCCATGTCCAGGTGTGTCTTAAATGTAAATTATTTGAAAACTGGCTTAATAAGTCTCTTTGTTATTTGGTAAAGTTCTTAATGCATATATTGCAAAAAACAAAAGTGCTGCACTTATGATAATCTAACATTATAGTTTGTCTTGTCTTTTTAATGAAGTATTCAGTCATTCAGCTTTTAAAAAAACTTCTACCCTTTTGGCCATTTTAGGTCATGTTTTCATGTGGTTTTTATCATAAAGGGGGGAGGACATTTGAACGCTGTTCTTTTATTTTTTATAGACATTTTCTAATAAAGTTTTATTGTAAAATTTGGACCATTTCAGTTGATGGAATATTTACGGAATGGACTATTTGGCAAAGTTGTCCTGTGACTTGTGGTGGAGCAGAACACCAGAGAGAGAGAATGTGTGTTGGACCATTCTTTGGAGGAGCAGATTGTGATGGTGATGATATAGATAACAGAAGATGTAATGAAAATCCATGTCCAGGTACGTTTCAGTCCTTGGGCCTCAGACAGATATGTGTGCTATCAGTATCAATTGTGAGGATTTTATATTCTTGTTAGAATTAGTGTTGTCCTGTAAGCATCAAGTTTGAGTATGTTAAGATCTTGTCAGTATTAGAGGTTTGTTCTACTGGCGTCAATGAGGAATTGACTTATCAGTGTCATACATGATAATATGGCAATGTGACATTTGATGATATATCATATATTTATCTAACCTACCGATTTAAAAATTGTATTTTAGTGTGTTTTTCTTCAATCTTCCATCTGAATGTAATATATATATGTGTTTACAGTACCCATGTAGGTTGTCTATTTGAATGATATCAGTTGAAAGAAATACTGAGAAGATTCTGCTTTTGGTTAAAGCATAGTGTTTTATTCATGCTTCCATCTTTACAATTTGTATTCAATGTCATTGCCAAAATATATAAGAAAGAAATATGCCTGTAATGTATCGAAACGGAATTGCTTAACACTAAGGAGGCTGTTAATTGTCTTTGAGTCAATGTTTTTCTGTTGTCATTTTGGATGTTCTTGAGTGTGCGGAAGGACATTTAATGTCTCTATTGGAGTGTGAAATAGTGATTATTTCTTTGCTGAGTTGAAAATTTATTGAATGGTTTTTCGGCATCAAAACCTGCGGATCAATGTTTTGACAACAACATTCAACTTTTCTATCAATGTCGGTATTTACCTTTAATCATCCTTGGTGTGTGCCGTAAATAGAAGCTGTATCGAGAAATAAATATCCTATCACCTACTTGTTGATTGTTCAGTCAAACGATTATCACTTGTTAATTAGCCAAAGGCTAGATCAAAGTCTACACATGTTGTGTAATCAAGAAATGTCAGTTACACCAGATACGTTGATACACTCAGGTTTTTATACGACCGCAAAAAAATTTTGTGGTCGTATATTGGTATGACGTTGGCGTCGTCGTCGTCGTCTGAAGACACATTGGTTTTCGCACTCTAACTTTAGTTTAAGTGAATGGTTCTCTATGAAATTTTACCGTAAGGTTCAATACCACAAAAGGAAGGTTGGGATTGATTTTGGGGGTTATTGTACTAACAGTTAAGGAATTGGGGGCCAAATAGGGGCAAAAAATAAGCATTTTTGTAACTTCCAGATATAACTTGTGTGTTAGTGTATGGATCTCTCTGACATTGTACCACAAGTTTCCATATCACAAAGGGAATGCTGGGATTTATTTTGGGGGAAATTGCTTCAAAATTGTAGGAATTAGGAGCCAAAAAAGGGACAAAAAACAAGCATTTTTCTAGTTTCATGACAATAACTTGTGTGTAAGTGTATGGATCTTTCTGAAATTGTACTACAAGGTTCCATATCACAAAGGGAAAGCTGGACTTGAGTTTGGGGGTAATTGCCTAAAATGTTTAGGAATTTGGGACCAAAAAGGGGCCAAAAAAAAGCATTTTTCTAGTTTCCAGACAATAACTTGTGTTCAAGTGTATGGATTTCTCTGAAATTGTACTGCAAGGTACCATACCACAAGGGGAAGGCTGGGAGTGATTTTGGGGGTAATTGCCTCAAAATTTTAGGAATTAGGGGCCAAAAAGGGGCAAAAAAACAAGCATTTTTCTAGTTTCAGGACAATAACTTGTGTTTAAGTGTATGGATCTTTATGAAATTGTAATACAAGGTTCCATATCACAAAGGAAAAGCTGGGTTTGAGTTTGGGGGTAATTGCCCCAAACGTTTAGGAATTTGGGGCCAAAAAGTGGCCAAAAAAAAGCATTTTTCTAGTTTCCAGACAATAACTTGTGTTCAAGTGTACGGATCTCTCTGAAATTGTACTGCAAGGTACCATACCACAAAGGGAAGGCTGGGATTGAGTTTGGGGGTGATGAATCATAAGGGGTTCAAAAAATTTGAGGGGGGATTTTTTTTTCCTTTTTTTTCTTTAAAATTTTCCATTTTAAATTGGTTATTTCTGATTAATATATAAAAGCAAATAATAATGATATGGTTTGAATAGGTAAATTAAAAAATTTTAAGTTCTTAGACCACATTCATTCTGTTTCAGAAACCTATGCTGTGTCAAATATTTAATCACAATCCAAATTCAGTGCTGTATCAAGCTTGAATGTTGTGTCCATACTTGCCCCAACTGTTCAGGGTTCGACCTCTGCGGTCGTATCAAGCTGCGCCCAGCGGAGCATTTTATTAGGTCTTCAAAAATAAATATTTGTAAACAGCGTAGTAAAAAATGGCTTCTGAAAATTTTCATCATGAAATTATGGATACACAGGATTTTTTTCTCTTCAAGGGTAGCATCTCCTGAAAATGGGATTATTGTACTCCCGTCAGGATGTTCACATGTTTTCATTTGAACCTTCTGCTCCATATTTCCCAGTCCAAAATGTAATTGAAATCCAGAAGATTTTGTCACCTTTCACCAAAATGTCTTTATTTGACCGAATAGATAAAGATATTTTTTTCCTGGTTGAAAAATTGGAGTCAGATGGCAAAGAAAATCATCATCTATATAAATTATTTTTTGCTTTTTAAGTTGATGGTCAGTGGAGTCTGTGGTCACAATGGGCTGACTGCACAGTCAGTTGTGGTGGTGGTTCAGCAAGACGATATCGTTTCTGTACACCTAGTACTCATGGCGGAGAAGATTGTGAAGGACTTGGTGAAGAATTTATGGAATGTAACAACCAGAGTTGTCCAGGTGATTTCATCAATGATTAATCTTTACTCAAAATCAGTTCTAAATTTTAAATTGAGTTTTTCAATCATGAAAATATATATGGTAAAAATTTGTAATCTCAATTCAATCAAAAAGGCTTTGAACTTCAGATCAAGTTATTGAGGTAAGAAAAAACTTAGGTACAAGCATTTAACAAACTGATACCAGTAATACATCATATTGAGTATATTTCAGTTGATGGAGTGTTTGGAGAATGGACAGAATGGTCTGACTGCACCAAAAGGTGTGGTGGAGGGGATATGTATAGAAACAGAACCTGCATTGGTCCATGGTTTGATGGTCAGCCATGTGAAGGACAATGGAATCAAACTGCTGGTTGTAATGAACATGATTGTCCAGGTAATAGTTCAAATATAATAAAAAAAGGCTTTGTCCTTTCACATGTTTTGTAAAGTTCTGATCAGTTTTGGGAAAAGCCCATTATAAGTGAAAGGTTGTTAATATATGAAGCCAGAGCAGTGTAATGAAAGATATTCTTAACATCCAATCCCAGTGATTGACTTTCTGTCTTCTTTGGACTGGTTGATCTGGAAACTTCTGTAATAATATATAAAGTGTTACCATTAACAACATGCATTATATATTTTTTTGAAATATTTTTTACATTATCTTGTGAATTTTACTTGAAATGTATGAGAAAATCTAATCCTTATTTTCAAATATTTCTATCATGCAAACCATCTAATATATTGTGATCTGTTTATCTAACTGTTGATGGTTTTACAGTACATGTATCTATACTTTATCTGTCTGTTTTATAAACATAAGTTGTTTATAAAGTTGACATTTTTAACCGCAAACTTAAGATTTTTAAGAAACAGAAATGATAATATCCAGAAAACAGACAAAGCAAAGTTTTCCTACAATTGCAGTTTAATGTTATTGGGACAACTGGGATACATGTTATGTGATTTTTTTGTAACATACCTCTATATGTCTTTTGTTTTTTATGCCCCCGCCGTAGTGGTGGGGCATTAAGTTTTACCCTTGTCTGTCTGTACGTACTTACATATGTATGTACGTCCCAAAATTGGTTTCCGTTCTCTAACTTGAGTTTGCCTCAACCAAATGTTATGAAACTTATACACAATGCTTATTATTACAAAACACAGATCAAGTTTGAATTATGGTGGCGTCACTTTAACCATTCTAGAGTTATGCCCCTTTATAAATGGAAAAATTGCTAAATTTTTAGTTTCCGTTCTCTAACTTAAGTTTGCCTTAACCAAATGTTATGAAACTTATACACAATGTCTATTACCACAAAATACAGATCAAGTATGAATTTTGGTGGCATACTTTAACCGTTCTAGAGTTATGCCCCTTTATAAATGGAAAAATTGCAAAATTTTTATTTTCTTCTTAATATCAAGTAATTTTTAAAATTGGAGTTATTGTCCTTTGTCCATGATTATAGTTGAATCAACTACAATCAATGCTTTATACAATGCAATGTTTAATTTTGACTTCCACTGATAAAACACAGATCAAGTTGAATTTGGGTAGTGTCACTTTAACCATTATTGAGTTATGCCCCTTTATAAATTGAAAGATTGCAAAATTTTTTGTTTCCATTCTGTAACTTAAGTTTACCCCAACCAAACATTATGAAACCTATACACAATATTCATTACCACAAAACTAAGATCAAGTACAAATTTTTTGTTTCCGTTTTCTAACTTTAGTTTGCCTCAACCAAATGTTATGAAACTTATACACAATGCTTATTACTACATAATACAGATTAAGTACGAAATTTGGTGGCGACACTTTTACCATTCTTGAGTTATGTCCCTTTATTAACATAAAAATTGTTGAATTTATCGTTTCCGTTCTCTTACTTTAGTTTGTCTCAACCAAATGTTATAAAACTTATACACAACCGTTCTAGTGTTATGCTTGTTTACAAATAGAAAAATTGCTGAATTTTTAGTTTCTGTTCTCTACTTAAGTTATCCTCAACCAAATGTTATGAGACTTACACACAATGCTTATTACCACAAAACTCAGATCAAGTTCAAATTATGGTAGCGTCACTTTTACTGTTCTTCAGTTATGTCCCTTTATAACTATATGATATGCAAGCAGGGGCATCATCTATGTTCACATGTGGATACTATCCACATTTATTTTGTCTTTGGGTTGCTGCCTCATTAAAATATATCTCTCAGCTCCCATAAGTATTAAATGTAAAGGGCTGGCAATTAGAACTGTCCTTACATTTGTAGTTGATGGTTACTGGGACAAATGGAAGGCATGGGGTGTGTGTAATGTGACCTGTGGCGGCGGCATTCAAATAAGATTACGTGAATGTATAATGCCACTCCATGGAGGCCAGGGATGTGATGGCTCTAATACTAACAGTCAAGAATGCAACACAAACCATTGTCCAAGTAAGTATCTTGTTCAGCTAATTTTTAAACATGAAATCTCAAAATTAAAACAAATACTACCAGTAGTTAAATCTCTGTCCCTTTATTGTCCTTACTTGATTATAAAAATAGTATTAATTATTTAACTTTTTTAATATATGTCATATATGTTTATGTACAAATTTATCCTGCATGTTGACATGGATGAGTTTGGATCCATTTGTCATCCCTTTTGGTTTTATATTTGTACATGTAATCCGTATCTGCACAAATTCTAACTCAGAATTATACAAAACTTTGTAAGACATGAAAAGGATAAAATCCATTATTTTGAAAAATGTTTGAGAGTACAACTGACCATACCAACAACCAACTCCTTCAGAAAAAAGATGTGCAAAAAAAGACAAAAAAATGCAACAACAGTCCAGATAGCATGACTTGGTACAGGCAATAATGTGTGCAGCAGGGTCAAACCAGTTTTACGTAAGCAAAAACCTCCCACTTTGTCTATCTAGACCACATGACAAAGTTAACACAATAACAAATCTGCACAGTAAATCTATTTAAAAATTATATAATCAAATGTGTTGAAGTATTGTAAATGTAAATAGCTGAAAATCTACTTTGATTTAAAAAATATATTACATTGTTCTTATCTTTTTCTTACAGGTTAAATAATAAATAAGGTTTTTAGTTGCAATAGTTAGGCAGATTGTTTTTTTTTGAGTTGCGATTTAAGTCATTTGTTAACCAACGCTTCCTTGCATGAAAGATGAGATAGTAGTGAAATAGAGTAGATCACTTAGTTACATAGTTTAATGTGCACATATGTTACACATTTAGAGTTAGAATACAGGGTTTAGTTAGGTTGTAAATAACTTAAACACAAGTATGAGCATTGATTTTAGAAAATGTACGAAATATTTATACAATTTGTTTTATATATTTGTATGCAAAATTATATTGAATTAGAAAAGGAAGATGTATAAGAGAAAATATTAAAATTATTTCAAAATAATAGCCATTAGATATATAATCAAACCACTTCAAAATGTTAAGTTATAAAGCAAATTGCATTACCTATAAGTAATACATGTATATTTCTTTTTTCTTGATCCTTATGAATTAAATGTGTTATGTATCAATCAGTTGATGGAGAGTGGAAAGAATGGGGGAAATGGAATCACTGCAGTACAACATGTGGAGGTGGTATACAGTCACGCAGTAGGGAATGTATTGAACCACAGTATGGTGGTGCTCCTTGTCAGGGGAACAATACAGATTATATGTCTTGTAATGACTTTGAGTGTCCAAGTAAGTCAGTGAGCTTGCAAGTATATGATAAAATGAATTTGTTGCATATTTAAAATATCAAAGGTTAAGTGATGACATCAAAGACTTTCTGAGTTTTAGGGAAATATTTTATCTTTAATTTAAAAAAACAACTTAGATATACTGTTATACCCTTAAATATAATTTTTAAAGTATACCTGTTTTAAAAATGGATATGTACCAGTTCAGTTGCAAGTTTCTCTAAATATGTATTAAGTTTCCTGATTATATCATGAAAAAATTGGATATTTTTCAGTAATTTTTAGAAAAATAGCAATTAACTGATTTTCAAATGCAAAATCTCATATTTTGTTTTCTGTTTCAATATCAAACTAGTATTAATTTTATTAAGTAATTTTTATAATTTGATACTAAGTAATAAAAAGAAAGCATCAATTTGATACCATATCAATCAATATCATTCTACTTAAACAGATAAAATGTTTATTAAATGTTTATCACTGTAAAAAGTATTTTAACTGGATTTTTTCTCTCAAGTTGACGGTGTATGGAATGAATGGGAGCCATGGAGTGTATGCACCTTAACTTGTGGAACTGGGACACAGTTTAGGAATAGAACTTGTGATGGTCCTTACTTTGATGGTGCTCCATGTAATGGGAGTGATTTAGAAACACAAGACTGCAATACACACCACTGCCCTTGTGAGTAAATAGATTGTTTACATTAATATAGACAGAAAAAGATTAAATGTTTTGAGACTTTAAAGAATGAAGAAAGAAAGCATCTGTTCAATTTAATTTCTGTAGCATTTTTCTTAGAAACTACAAATAATAGCTTCCTGAAATTTGTTATCAGGCTTTATATCAGCATGCTATGTATAGATGAGGGGCCTGATGGGGGGGTCTCATCACGATTCACGAGTTGATTTTTTTGTCAATCACGATTCACAGAAAATAAATTTCCATGATCACGGATCACGAAAATATAAAAAAAAATAAAATCTATAGAAAAACGGATCACGATAGCGAAAATGCGCCGATCACGAAGAACGAAAATAACCCATCAGGCCCCTCATAGATAATCTGTTTTTTTACACATCAATATAATTTTTCTATGGAAATACAAATAAGAGCTTCCTGAATATGCTATCATACTTTTTGTGAACATGCTTAACCGTGTAATCCGTGGGATATACATACAGAAAAATTTGTATGGAATTTTTTGAGATTTCAAATTAACATAAAATAGAAATTGCATTTTGGATGGAATATTTCAATCATTATAAAAGGTTATCAAAAAGTGATGCAGCTTCACACATATTCTTTGCATTTGCTACAGTTTGATCACATTTGGTTGAAAATTCTTCAGTTTTTATACGCCCCGTCAAATTTTTGACGGGACGTATTATGGTATACAAATGTCCGGCGTCCGTCCGTCTGTCTGTCTGTCCGTCTGTCCGTCTGTCTGTCCAGCGTAAACATGTCGCACCGTAACTTGAGAACGACTTATCCAAATTTCATGAAACTTAACATAGTTGTTTCTTATGATGGTCAAACGATCTGTATACTTTTTGGTGAAAATAAGATTTAAACTTTTTGAGTTACGGGACTTAGTAACTAAAACAGGTGTGTGTTTTTTTTCACATGTCGCGCCGTATCTCAAAAACAATTTATGATTATTGCTTAAAACTTTACACACTTCTTAGTTATATTAATCTTAAGATCTGTATACTTTTTGGTGATGATTCAAAATTTTATTTTAGAGATATTGAGTATTTTGTTAAAAAAGGGGGAGGTTTTTTCCACATGTCGCGCCGTATCTCAAAAACAGTTTATGATTATTGCTTAAAACTTTACACACTTCTTAGTTATATTAACCTTAAGATCTGTATACTTTTTGGTGATGATTCAAAATTTTATTTTTGAGTTATTGAGTATTTTGTTAAAAAAGGGGGAGGGGTTTTTCACATGTTGCACCGTATCTCAAAAACGATTTATGATTATTGCTTTAAATTTTACACACTTCTTAGTTATATTAATCTTAAGATCTGTATACTTTTTGGTTTTGATTCAAAATTTTATTTTTGAGATATTGATTTTTTTTTTTTAAAAGGGGGGTTTTCACATGTCGCGCAGTATCTCAAAAATGATTTATGATTATTTCTTAAAATTTTACACACTTCTTAGTTATATTAATCTTAAGATCTGTATACTTTTTGGTTTTGATTCAAAATTTTATTTTAGAGATATTGAGTTTTTTGTAAAAAAAAAAGGGGGTTTTTCGCATGTCACTCTGTATGTCAGAAACTATTTATGCTTATTGCATAAAAATTCACACACAAGACGACGGGCGTATCATGCGCTCATGGCACAGCTGTTTATTTTTTTTACCCATATGAGACTTATCAAAGGTTACAGACCTTAAAACTGTTGATTGAAGACCAAACTGTTTGAGTTACCATATGTATAGGATAATGTACAAGGAATCAAGGACGTATGTTAGTTATACGTCCTTGAAGGAATGCATTAAAAGTACTATTATGTATTGTTATTTTCAAAAAGAGCAAAGGGGCTGAGATGAAATATAATATGTTGCCTTTTTATTGAGACTCAGTAATTTTTAGGTTATTATCAACTAGCAAAAGTACTTTTTTATTAACTAAACCATAGAATTTGATATGCTAAACATTTTTTTCATGGCTTTGTTTTTTAGTAAACCTCAAACAACACAACACACTTTAGAATCAAAGAGAAAACAAATATTCAAAATCATAAAATATAGCATCAGTGTTGTATCTGAAAAAAATGAAATTGATGATAGTGTAAGGTAAAAGCAAAAAGGACAGGTGAACTCATAATAAATGTATAAAGACATTCTTATGTGCTTGATGTTAAACATTGCAAGAGTCTTTAATCATTCAAACCAAACTACAATTGCTTGCAACTTATAAATCAGTTTTATAAAGAATTTGAACAATTGATATGGTAATTTAATTTGCACAATAAATCTAATTAAGAGAAAGAGTGGGATAAAGTAAAAATCATTTCTTGGTTGTGAAAGCATTCATGCTATGATATGTAATCAATCTTAATCAATTTAAATTATTTAGTGAATGGAATCTTCAGTGAATGGAGTGACTGGTTCCTGTGTAGTGTAACTTGTGGTGGGGGAGAGCAGTGGAGGAACAGAACCTGTAATGGTCCATACTATGAAGGTGCTCCCTGTGAAGGGAGGTATAATGACTCACAATCATGTAATGGGCATGAATGTCCAAGTAAGCTATGACTTATCTATAGTATACATTTATCAAAGTGGAAATATTTTAACAGAAAATATGTTCACTTACAACCAAGGAAAGGAAATATTTTTAAGAATATAACATCAACTCATGTAGTTAGGGAGATGGACTTATATAAGAGCACTGCTCTTGTTTCCTAAGCCCATTTTTGAATTACTTGTATATTTCATATTTATAATTTCTTGTAGCTATACATTACACATTTTTTGATAAAAATATGTTTACACTAAACTCAAGTTGTCTTTCTGGATACATAAAGTTAAAAAAAAAAGAAGACAAATAGGGTACCTACCATACTATAGGAAAAAACAAAAACATTTCCTTGAAAATTCATTATATGTTGTTTTTCTTTGTCAATCTGCAGAAATTTATACAAAATGATGGTCATCTAGGTGGACCTTGAATACAAACCATTGTGGGTTAGTTAACAACCATTATAACAGTTAACGAATAAAATTCAAACACAGAATCTCCATAATTGTAAAACAACAAGTGTTGGTACCAAGTATATTTTTATTTTAATTAAAAGTGTTGGCTTAATCCTGACCGGTAGAATTCCAATGTTGAAACCATCAGCAGCCAGAAAATTAAAAATAAAATAGATAGGAACTACAAACTATGGTGTTTTATATCAACTGAGCAAATACACATTATGTGTTGTTGAAATAGAATATGCTGAAACAGCCAAACTGTCAATTTCCAATGGAAGGTTGAGATGTGAAGAAAACTTGAGAGCTTGAAATACATTATGCTAAATAGTATATATGAAATAAATGAAGTTCAATAACACAATTTAATTGTTTAGTAGAAGAACAGTTTCAGTTTTAATGTTTAATATATTGTATTTCAACCTTTGGTAAAAATGTTTAATATGAGTTTATAATATCATAACCTAAGAGTTTCATAGATTTATATATTTGTAGTTGATGGTGTGTGGACCAATTGGACTAATTGGGACACATGTAACGTAACATGTGGTGGTGGTATGCATTGGAGATACAGATCATGTAATGGACCTTTCTTTGGAGGGGCTAACTGTTCTGGACCTGCAGAAGATAGTCAAACATGTAATGATCATCCTTGTCCAAGTAAGTGTAGCTCTAAAAGCTTCAAGTTTGAAGTATATATATGGGATACAATATATACATTATTCCCTTATTTCAGCTGAAACAATGTTTGATTTTAACAGTGATTATTTCATGTCAGCTTTAAATTTGATTATATATTGTTCAATTGAAGGAAATGCAAAAGGGAGATAATTCAATAATTTATGAAATTAAAAAAAAAAAGATTAATAAGAAATTTGGGAAGTTTTCAAATTATGTAATGAGCTAACTGTCAATTGTCTAAATATTAATCCTTCTTCCAGGCATTTTTTAAATGTAACTTGTGTGAATTGCATTATAGTCTGCTGTATTAAAAGCGTGATCAACGCTAAATTTTCTGTTTGATATGATAATTACTACAAGAAGTCGAAATAAAATGTATCAAGGGTAGATAATAGTTTATGTATGTAAAAAGTACATATAGAAAAAGGACATTCTTCTTGATGTAAAAGAGAAATGGAGGCAGAAAAGTGAAAGATCTGTTTATACATTGATTCCAATGTTATTTGTATTTCAGTTGATGGCTATTGGGATGATTGGAATAATTGGGAATCATGTAATGTCACATGTGGAGGAGGAGTACAACAGAGGACAAGGACATGTGTGGAGCCTCTTTATGGTGGAGCAGACTGTACAGGCCCTGATACAGACTATCAAGATTGTAACACACAGAACTGCCCTGGTCAGGACCATAACAACATTCATACTTTCTATTTCAGCTTTAATAACCCAAATTCTCTTTCAGCATTTTGTTAGATTTGATAAAATTGTTGAACTATTGGAAGGTTTAAATTAAACTTTATCTTTTACTTATATTTGAGAAAATTTTAATTTATTACCAAATTCAAATTAATTTGATTATTTAAGTAAAAGTAAATTTACATTTTCTATATCTCACCAATGTATAATCACAGCTAACCTTGTCTAGCTTTATACAGCATCGTATATCTATTATGTAACCAGCTTACTCCACTGCAGTATATATATATACATATTCACTAAGTATATTATATAAAAACACTAGTATGTATATTTCACAGATATATTTGTGAAAATTAATACTCTTTAGTAGTGACAACAGTCACAAAAATGTAGTTTGGTTGTAACCGCTCTATATATTAGCTTTTCGGTACAGAACCGTCCTTTGAAAACCTTCAGGCTTGTACACATTATGTATTATGCTTTCTTTTCATACTGAACAGATGTAACCATTAACTATCCAAACTATCTACAATTATGGACAGATATATGCCACCAACCACCTATCAATCCACATTTTACATTCTGTCTTCTTTTTATATCATGCTCCTTCTAGACAAATGAAAAAGTTGGAGAAGCATGCATACCACATTTTCTAATCTGCCCTCTACATTACCATAATTATGTTACAACTGCATATAACATGTACTCTGCATTCTGCTAGGGATTTTTTTTATACCTTTCTGAATCTTATGAGTTTTTCAAATCCTAAATCATAATTTATTAAGTATTTTGAATAATGCATTGCCATGTGTCTGTATTTCAAAATCTGTCAAAATCCCTTGCTGCTTTTCTTCCATCTTATCATTCTAGATGATAGAATGTGTACTCTGTACCTCTATATATATATCCTGTAGTATTTTCAGGTTACTCCTTTAGTGACTATACAAATTCTCTATTCCTCCTGCTTTTATTATCATAAGTAACTCCCTGTGTACATTATTTACATGCAGGCTATTATTTTCCACAATTTTTAGGAGTTTGATAACAATCATGAAAAAGTCAGTGTAGGTCAACTAAAATCAAAACATAATTTTTTGAAGCTGACCTTAATAAAAAGAACATGAGTATGATAGTTCAAAAGTTTGCATAACATTATGTTTAAAAGATTAAGTTACCATAAGTTAAGTTAAGATAAGTTTTGATAAATAGAAAGACCTGCATAACTTTGAAATGTAGAAAGTTTTGATTAATTATTTAATTGATAATGAATAAATTTTAATGACTATGAGTAAATTTTCAAATCTTTAGCAAATCAGATGAATAGAGTTTTCTTCTGTTTTTCATATTTTTGTATGGGGAAAATTTTGTTTCATTTTTAGAATTAAGGAAAAACTAAAATAACCTCACCCCAAAAAAAAAACCCAACATATTGTGACTTATTCATACTTATAATATATGAATGAATAACCATACTGGACTTGGACAATTAAAATGAGAAATGAAGTTACATTCATTTTACATTTAACCAAACATTTTTTCAGCCCTAGTTCTTGTAATAAGTCTGGTAAATTAATCTATTTTTTCATTATTATACCCCACGCAACGAGTTGCGGAGGGTATAATGTTTTTGACCCGTCCGTCCGTCTGTCCGTCCGTCTGTCCGTCCGTCTGTCCGTAAGTCCGTCAGTCCTGTTTCTTGTCATCGCAACTCCTCTCAAACCACACAACAGAATTTCACGAAACCTTTTTAGATAATAAGGACATACTATGTAGTTGTGCATATCGACAGGAAATTACAATTTAATTTTTTTTCTAGGAGTTACGCCCCTTTGAACTTATTTACTTTAATGTACTACTGCAACAGTTTGTCATCTCAACTCCTCTGAAACCACACAACAAAATTTCATGAAACTTTGTAGATAATAAGGACATACTACGTAGATGTGCATATCGACAGGAAATTACGATTCAATTTTTTTTTCTTATACATTTTTTTTTTCTTACAGTTATTTTATTTCTCCAGTGACAATGTGGGGATGTGGGGTATGTGAGCGTGCTCACTAAGGTTCTTTAATTGTTAACTGATTCAGTACAACTGTTGTTTTAGTCTTGCAGTAAAATAACCTGCAACTCTGGAATGAAATACATGCCTGAAATTTATTTTTTCCCAAAGTGGTATCTGAATTTCTTAATGCTAATTCTGTGTGCATCCAGTTTAAAGTTATCTCTTTGTACCTGTACTTCAGACTTTCTACCAACTTTTTTGTACCAGTGCTTCAGAATTTCTACCATGGTTAATACCTCTGATCTCCTTGTATTGGTAAGTGATTTTCAGTTCTGATTATCAACGTGACTTTACATCTACTTTACTAATTCAGAAGGCTTTCACTGTAAAAGTAATACATTTGTATTTAATAACTTTCCCTAGCTTAATTTTTGTTTCTTTCCTTCCATTCTTGCTTTGATTTTTGATTTACCGGTAATGCTTGCTGAAATCCTAGTTCTTTTTCTTCATTGGCTATTTGTAATTTTATGGTGTACAGTTGAAATGCTTCTACCTGGTACATGCTTTCTTCTTTTTTGGTGTCTGTGGCCTAGTAGTCTAAGTTCTTCATCTACAGTGATCACTAGCTTGTCAACACTGAGATTGTCAGTTTGAACCACACTTGTGGAAGGTGCATTAGACCCCGAAGGTCATTGGTTCCTTCCAGGCATTTCGCCTTCCTACACCAATAAAAAAACGGCCGCCATGATATAGCCAATAGTGCTGAAAGAGGCATTAAGCACCAACAATCAATCTATTAATTTTCTACAACTGGGCAAAAGGAAAGAAAGGTACCATTATTTGACTCTACATGTTAAAATATTATAAATATGAAAAAAATTATGTTAGGCATACTGAATAAAGGAACTTGGAATTGGCATATTCTCCTGGTTTGAATTTCAGTGCTCTATAAGTAATTATTTTCTGCTGCTAATCCAAATAATTGTTTAAGATGAAAGCGACTTGATGTTATCCGTTCTGATGGATTGAATAGCATAGAATGGTTTAATTTTTTAACTTTTTCCTTTGGTAATATATGTCAATACACTGCTCTTATAGAAAACTATTAGTTTATTGCAATATGAATATTACTGTCTAAATTATACCAGAATATTGGTGATCAAATTTGACAAATAGCTGATTGGCCTTTCCTGAGTACAATATACCACTATCTGGTATAGACAAAGCCTGCATTTCACAATTTTATTTGTTGCCAATTTATTGAATTTCTAATTTCTATCTCAATTTCATAAAGTTGCTCAGCTGAGGCTCTTTCAAACCATAAGGACCAGTTATGTTATTATTTTTAATGAATTTATGACGATTATGCCAATATAAATAATATCCATGTAAAAAATATAAACATCCATTGTTGGTATCTAATTATTGTCTGGCTTTGACGGAGTCAGAATAATAAACATCCATTGTTGGTATCTAATTATTGTCTCGCTTTGACGGAGTCAGAAAGCGAGACTTAGGTATGATGCTTCCGACTGCAGCATCATTGGCGGCGGTGTCAATAATGTATTAGTTTGTGATTAGGTCAGTTTATGGAGAACCACTTATGGTAGGTCAATGATATTTGGTATGCAGTTGTATTTGTATTGGCACATCTCATTCCCATAGAGGTTACTTGGCCACGCCCTCTCAGTCATGGTCTATTGACTTTAAAACTTTTGCTTAGTTTACATGTATTAGTTTGTGATTAGGTCAGTTGATGAGGAACCACTAGTGGTAGGTCAATGATATTTGGTAGCAGTTGTATTAGTATTGGCACATCTTATTTCCATTGAAATTATTTGGCGCACCATCCTCAGTCATGGTCTATTGACTTTGAAACTTTTGCTTACTATACATGTATTAGTTTGTGATTAGGTCGGTTGATGGGGAACCACTAGTGGTAGGTCGATGATATTTGGTATGCAGTTTTATTAGCATTAGCACGTCTCATTTCCATGGAGATTATTTGGCTCTGCCCCCTCAGTCCTGGTCTATTGACTTGGAATGTTTTGCATAGTTTACATGTAAAAGTTTGTGATAATGTCAGTTTACAAGGAATCACTAATGTTTAGCCAATGATATTCTGTATGCAGTTGTATTAGCATTTGCAAGTCTCTTTTCCATGGAGATTATGTGGCCCAATCCCCTCATCATAGTTCATTTACTTTGAAACTTTTACATTGTTTACAAGTTAAAGTTTGTTGTTTAGTCAGTGTAAGGGGCACCACTTATGATAAGTCAATGGTATTTGGTATGCAGTTTTATAAACATTGGCATTTCTCATTTCAGTGTAGGTTATTTGGTCCTGCACCTTAAGTCATGGTCCATTGACTTTGAATGATTTGCATAGTTTGAATATTGCCATTTGTATTCAATATTTGCATTATACTACCAAAATTACAAAAGGCGAGACATACCTCTGTGTCAACAGTTTATGGATTTGTTACTTTCTAATATTAAGATTCAGAAGCTGAATAGTCTGTGTTGTTGGTTGACATCTTTTTATACATAATACTTCAGCGGCTCAGCCAATGACTTCTATGTTTGGGAGTAGACATTTGCTTAGGTCTTTTGTAATAATATCAAGGTGCATTTGAACTTTTAATATGTTACAATTTGACTTTTATTTGATGATGATCTTCGATTTGTTTTACTCTTAAGAATTCCAGTTTCCTCTAACAAAAGATGCAATAAAATCTTATACATACATAGAAAATGGTGTTAAAATCTGTCAAATTAATGGGCTAGTTGCATATGATTACTAACGCTGCCTAAGCAGTTTATAATTTTATCTTTTATTTTGATATTGAAGCTTTTTTGGTAAATTTAATTTGATGTGCTTCAGGTATGAATCTATGAATATGATAATATTTCAAAGAGTAATAATCTCAAGTAAATTACTAAAATGATTCATTTGCTTTAAATCTTGTATTATTTTACATGACAAAGTATTGAACTTATATTCAGAAGCTTTATATATATAATAAGTGTTACTTTGTAATTTCTTTTTATCTAAAGAGTATATTGCTGTTGAAGGTGCATTATTATACAAAACTTTTGAATCTTGTTTATTTTCCTAATCTAATTGTTAGCTAAGTTAGAAAATGAATATTAAAATAATTGACTCATTCTCCTAATCTAATTGTTAGCTAAGTTAGAAAATGAATATTAAAATATTTGACTTATTCTCCTAATCTAATTGTTAGCTAAGTTAGAAAATGAATATTAAAATATTTGACTTATTCTCCTAATCTAATTGTTAGCTAAGTTAGAAAATGAATATTAAAATATTTGACTCATTCTCCTAATCTAATTGTTAGCTAAGTTAGAAAATGAATATTAAAATATTTGACTTATTCTCCTAATCTAATTGTTAGCCAAGTTAGAAAATGAATATTAAAATATTTGACTCATTCTCCTAATCTAATTTTTAGCCAAGTTAGAAAATGAATTTTAAAATATTTGACTTATTCTCCTAATCTAATTGTTAGCTAAGTTAGAAAATGAATATTAAAATATTTGACTTATTCTCCTAATCTAATTGTTAGCCAAGTTAGAAAATGAATATTAAAATATTTGACTCATTCTCCTAATCTAATTGTTAGCCAAGTTAGAAAATGAATATTAAAATATTTGACTCATTCTCCTAATCTAATTGTTAGCTAAGTTAGAAAATGAATATTAAAATATTTGACTTATTCTCCTAATCTAATTGTAAGCCAAGTTAGAAAATGAATATTAAAATATTTGACTCATTCTCCTAATCTAATTGTTAGCCAAGTTAGAAAATGAATATTAAAATATTTGACTCATTCTCCCAATCTAATTGTTAGCCAAGTTAGAAAATGAATATTAAAATATTTGACTTATTCTTCTAATCTAATTGTTAGCTAAGTTAGAAAATGAATATTAAAATATTTGACTCATTCTCCTAATCTAATTGTTAGCCAAGTTAGAAAATGAATATTAAAATATTTGACTCATTCTCCTAATCTAATTGTTAGCCAAGTAAGAAAATGAATATTAAAATATTTGACTTATTCTCCTAATCTAATTGTTAGCCAAGTAAGAAAATGAATATTAAAATATTTGACTTATTCTCCTAATCTAATTGTTAGCCAAGTTAGAAAATGAATATTAAAATATTTGACTTATTCTCCTAATCTAATTGTTAGCCAAGTTAGAAAATGAATATTAAAATATTTGACTTATTCTCCTAATCTAATTGTTAGCTAAGTTAGAAAATGAATATTAAAATATTTGACTTATTCTCCTAATCTAATTGTTAGCTAAGTTAGAAAATGAATATTAAAATATTTGACTTATTCTCCTAATCTAATTGTTAGCTAAGTTAGAAAATGAATATTAAAATATTTGACTTATTCTTCTAATCTAATTGTTAGCTAAGTTAGAAAATGAATATTAAAATATTTGACTCATTCTCCTAATCTAATTGTTAGCCAAGTTAGAAAATGAATATTAAAATATTTGACTCATTCTCCTAATCTAATTGTTAGCCAAGTAAGAAAATGAATATTAAAATATTTGACTTATTCTCCTAATCTAATTGTTAGCCAAGTAAGAAAATGAATATTAAAATATTTGACTTATTCTCCTAATCTAATTGTTAGCCAAGTTAGAAAATGAATATTAAAATATTTGACTTATTCTCCTAATCTAATTGTTAGCCAAGTTAGAAAATGAATATTAAAATATTTGACTTATTCTCCTAATCTAATTGTTAGCTAAGTTAGAAAATGAATATTAAAATATTTGACTTATTCTCCTAATCTAATTGTTAGCTAAGTTAGAAAATGAATATTAAAATATTTGACTTATTCTCCTAATCTAATTGTTAGCTAAGTTAGAAAATGAATATTAAAATATTTGACTTATTCTTCTAATCTAATTGTTAGCTAAGTTAGAAAATGAATATTAAAATATTTGACTCATTCTCCTAATCTAATTGTTAGCCAAGTTAGAAAATGAATATTAAAATATTTGACTTATTCTCCTAATCTAATTGTTAGCTAAGTTAGAAAATGAATATTAAAATATTTGACTCATTCTCCTAATCTAATTGTTAGCCAAGTTAGAAAATGAATATTAAAATATTTGACATGTTTTACATGTTTTCTCTGTTTTGAATCAATTTTCCATTGTTCCATTGAAATTATAACAGAATTTTAAATAACTGTAATTGGTAAATGTATAAAAATTTTAATGTAAACTTGGACTGTATTTAATTCATGAACTTGATAATGTTTTTCTCTTTGCATATTTACTCACTTTTGTTAATTGCCAGTCTTGCTAATAATTTAACATAAAATTTATATGAGTTTGAAATCCTATATCATATCAATGAACTTTAATTATTTAAACTTAAACAAACATGTTTACAAGTTCCAATTTTGTAGTTGATGGATATTATGAAGATTGGGGACAATGGGAAAATTGTACTGTTACTTGTGGAGGAGGGACAAAAACTAGAAGAAGAACCTGTATAGAGCCAATGTATGGAGGTGCTAACTGCACAGGCCCCAGTGAAGAAGATACTGACTGCAACACAAATTACTGTCCAGGTTAGCTCTTATATAGGACAAAGAAACAGCTGCTCCCTGACTATGGTTTCAACCTGGGACTATTATACTATAAGAATAATAGTTCCAGCTTCAATGTACAAATAATAATCTTGCAGACACAATAAATCTAGTTTTGTATAAAACTTAGTAAAGGTTACTTTAGTTTGCCATATCTAAGAAGACCAGACAGGTTATTATTTCTAACATGAATTCAGTTTTTGTCTCGCCTCTATGAATTTAGAGAGGCAAGGGGACTAAAGCATGGTGTCTTATCAGTGCCATCAACAATTTGTTTAAGTTTGTGATTAGGTCTCAGTTTAAGGGGCACCACTAATGCTAAGTCTAAATATATTTGGTATACAGTTGTATTAGTACTGGCATATCTCATTTTCATGGAGATTATTTGGTACCACACCTTCAGTCATGGTTCAATTACTTTTGAAATATTTGCATAGTTGACATGTTATAGTGTTGCCAGTTTAATTTCAACATTTTCATAATGCTATCAAATTACATACAGGCGAGACATATCTCTATGTAAACAGTTTAGTGAAAATTAAGGACTGTATGAAAGTAAAATATGAAAGTAAAATCACATCAGAGACCCTATTACCATGGTTTTGGACATTATTAACCAAGTAATGACTGTCTTATTGGTGTACATAAAAAAGAACATGTAATGTGATTGCCAATGAGATAACTAACAACCAGAGACCATAGGATGAGGACGTAAACCTCTATAGGTATAGAACCACTAATTCAGGCCCGGTCGGAAAGAACATACAAGAAAGTAGTACATATTTTAAACAAAATAGTTCCTACGCATAGCTGTATCTTTGTCAATAGTGGGAATATTTGGGTAGTTTTAGTATCAAATGAAAGCTTGGGGACTTGGGGTCACTGTAGAACCCTTGTTGAAAGTTTTATTTGAATAATAAAGAAGTATAGGAAATTTTAATAGGAGGGCTCATTTGGCCTGTTGTTCAGATCAGAAGTTCCTGTTTTTGTACTATCAAACTTCCGGGAACCAGTACGCTCTAATATGCAATTAAAGGTATGTTGATTTTTTCAGCACAAGTCAGCATAAGGTACAGTTTTGACATGAAATAACTGCCACTTTATTTGAACTTAAGATAAAGTAGCCATTTATGCTTGAAATTGCAGAATTTAACATAGAAAGCAATGGGGCTATAAATTAGTGGTTTTATACCTATTACTGACAGGCATGTGAAATTCTATTTTTAGAAATCATACCCTTTACAGTGAAAATTGGTCACATTTGTTGTCAGAAATCATGTTACATTATTTTTTTTATGTAACAATTATGTTAGTGTCAAATTACAGCCCTCAAATTGCTACAATAAGGTATTTTAGCCTTTTTTGGTCATTTAGCATGCACACAGTTAAGATTTTACCTAAAATTTAAATTTTTGGATTATCTAACACTGAAACCAATGAATCTTGTATATCATGACTAGTTTATAGTATAAATATTGTTTTTGGTCAAATTATCTAGTGAGTGTTCATGTTTTATTGTGTTTCTTGGTGAATTATTTATTTCAAGGAAAATTGGTGTATATTTATATAGGAATTCCAAAATCTCACTTGAAATGCATTTTATAACCATTTTAGCAAGTTGTCTAGCTTGGAGATACATAAATTGCTTTGTTGATTCATTTTTATACATAAAAGTATGGTTTTTTTACCTAATCACTCTCCTTTTCCAACATGTAGAAAAAAGGGGGGACAAAATTATCAATTATATTTTATGTTTGGACAACTGTATTTATATTCAAGGAAGAATCTCTGATAAAAATAAGACATATAGGTAAGAACACTGTTATTTGAGTAGATATTAACAAATCAGAACTGGTAATAATTGAAAAAGTGTCATATCTGTCACTATTAGTATCCATATGTAGTTTTCTTTGTTTAACGCATATGTTACTACCAGTCCAATTTGAGCTTGAATTCAGTGATATAGTGTTTTGACAAAAGCTTTATGTGTTTTTCTATGCTAGAAATAGATCAAAGAAGTAAATTAAGTCAAGCAGAAGTCAATATAACAAGTTTGGTGCTGTTATAGGTATAGAACCACTAATTCAGGCCCGGTCGGAAAGAACATACAAGAAAGTAGTACATATTTTAAACAAAATAGTTCCTACGCATAGCTGTATCTTTGTCAATAGTGGGAATATTTGGGTAGTTTTAGTATCAAATGAAAGCTTGGGGACTTGGGGTCACTGTAGAACCCTTGTTGAAAGTTTTATTTGAATAATAAAGAAGTATAGGAAATTTTAATAGGAGGGCTCATTTGGCCTGTTGTTCAGATCAGAAGTTCCTGTTTTTGTACTATCAAACTTCCGGGAACCAGTACGCTCTATTATGCAATTAAAGGTATGTTGATTTTTTCAGCACAAGTCAGCATAAGGTACAGTTTTGACATGAAATAACTGCCACTTTATTTGAACTTAAGATAAAGTAGCCATTTATGCTTGAAATTGCAGAATTTAACATAGAAAGCAATGGGGCTATAATTAGTGGTTTTATACCTATAGGGCACTGCACTAGCCTTCAACAGCACCAAAACCCATACCATAAAGTAGGCAGGCCTTTGGATGACAAAATGTGAAAAAACAATAAGGCAACCAGTAACCAACACTATGCATATAAGACAATTAACATGTTATCATGTTTAAAAGGGATATGATTTTCTATGGCAGGAGCATTTTATGAATAAAGATGATAACCTGTTAACTACTGTGTTGAAATAAGATTATTATTGTAACATTATTATTGATTACAAAGCATATCTAAGTGTAAGGGTTTTATTCTGAATGGATAATTATTGTACATACTTTATATTTCCTAGGGGTATTCTACTGATTGAGATGAAAAGAGAGGGTTGATTGCTGTAAAACTAGTTAAATATCGTCACATTGAATGCATTACTATTCTGTACTTAACTATTGATTCAGTGCTTGACATTGTTTAGATATATTATTTTGTTGAAGACAGTTAACTGACCAATCATAGATTTCTTGGCTTTTATGTTATTTTAAGTTGTCAAATTGCTTTTACATTGGCATATATCCCAAATCCTCTATTATTTATGTCCAAGGAGCTGGAGTTCTAGAGAACTACACTGTTATCCTTTTTTGAACACAGAAACTTTATATGCTTTGTGTTTGTATTTTAGTTGATGGTATATGGAAGGTGTGGTCTGATTGGTCTGACTGTACCACTACATGTGGGGGTGGAACCAGTACTAGAAATCGAACATGTACTGGACCTTATTATGGTGGTGCAGATTGTGAGGGTGTAAGGATAGAAGACAAAGTTTGTAACACTAATCCTTGTCCAAGTAAGTCTAAATACCACTGTCAAAAAAACAGTTTTATGCATATAAATAAACAATGAATTTGATTTTGCTTGTTTCTTAGATTTATCGTTGAATGTCAAATGTGCCCTTTTCACTACCATTAGTGTAAAATGAGCCTTAAAATGTTGGTGTATGTCACATCATATTTTTAGGAACTGTTAGCCTCAAATTTGTTTGAATGTTTAAGAAATAATTCATGCAAACCATAGATTTGTTGGAAATTTTCACATGGCCCTGTCCTCTTGTTTATTCAGTCAAGGCATGGAACAGTTAGAAAAAAGGAAGACTGAACAACCAGTTTGACAAGATTGTACCTATATTTACAATAGCTATCAAAAAATTCATGATTCCCCTAACAAACCAGCAAAATTAAGTTTCATGCATTAGTACACATTTAATAGTTTAGATATAATTGCATGAATAGTTAATAGTTATAGTTCTCTGTGCAAGTTTTATATCCATTAAAAAATTATTTATTTATTAAGATTATATGTATACAGTGTTTTTCTCAGAAATTTCTTATATCATGATCCAGTTAACTGGGAATTATGAGAAACCTTGTTTCTAGAAATTATAGCATCACATCCATAACACTATCTTTAAGAAAATCATTTCAGATAACATCACATTCTAGCACTATAGCATTATATTACCATGATGCTAAAAAGCACTGGGGAGAACACTTAGATTCCAAGTAATGGTAATTTTTGCCAGGAGTGAAGAAATTTTGTTTAATATTCTTTAAAATTTGTCTCTTCATACATAATACACTTGTAGCAATTATCCTCAACGTTAAACAGTGAATAAACATTTATTTGTAAAAAAATCTGTAAGCTTTAAAGTCTGAAGGTCAACGATCAAATGTAAAGGTGACACAATGCAATACAAACCTTGCTCATAATAAAACAATGATTCCTATTCAGCTATGAGATGGCATGTCAATATTCCAAAAAATTATCTGCCTACATTCCATTTAGGATTTTTTGTTGTAGGCAGGGGAATTCTTATCCTCAAGATGCAGTAAGATATATTTGAATAAAAATATAATCAATTGTAGCATGAGTCTAATAGAAGGATCAGCTTTATGTAGTTTTACGATAAGAAATTTCTTTTATCTTTTTATGAGAAAAGGATTATAGCTGGTGTCCCCTCCCCCTAAATTAAAAAAGGATTACCATCCAATCTCATCAAACTTACACTGAAAATACACATACAAAGTGTCACAATAGATTGATACTCAGATATTGATTTTTTTTCTCAAACAAGGTTACATGTAGATTTCAAAACTGCATTCACATCATTATAAAGGTTTTTATTATGAAATTACAAATTATAATTCTTGAATTGATATTGACAAAAACTTTCTTAATTCCAGAATATAAAATGGAAGACTTTATTACAGGATTATTATTTATATAAAGATTTGTCATACATTTCACTGTCACCAACCACCAATTATTCTTATTCACGTACCTTACCAAAGCAAACCAAAACCCCATATACCCACCATTTATATGATTGTTGTCTTGTGTTGTCCATTATTGATTGATCAGTATTTAACATTGTATTAAGGTGGTACTTAACACTACAGGGAGATAACTCTGTAAAAATCAGCTAAACGTTTTAATCACATTGTATTGTTAAGGAAATATTAAGCTTCTCAATGATCAAAATTAGTGTTTGTCAAACTGCTATATAACCAATGAAATTTTTCTGATGAAGTGGTTGGTTCAAATTTTTTGAAATTTTTATATTTTTGTCAAAGGGTCAAAGTAAACATTTTGTCAAAATTTTATGAAAATTAAACGAGCCAAATTAATATTAGTCAAGGTGTTGGGTACCACCTTAAATTCACATTTTTGTATATTCTCCAAAAATTGTAATGATAAATGTATGCAATAATTTCTGAATTTATAGTTTCTGTATTCAGAACATATTTTTTCGAGAAGTAGATAGTTGATGAAGTAGCAATAGATATATATCTTATTTTAATATTTATTTCAAAAGCATATGCGTTCAGTTTTTCTATTCCAACATTAACATTTGTTTGAATCTATATGTATTTTAAGAATTTAAATTAGATATTTTGATATTATTGTAACAATTTTCTAAAATGTATTGGAATGGTTAACAGTAAGTTTATAAATAGTACTTCTGAAGCTCACTTGAATTATATAAAACAAATGTCTCAACTAATTATAGTTAATGGAGATTGGTTTGAATGGGGACAATGGAGCCTCTGTACAGTAACATGTGATGGAGGGCTGAGGTCAAGGTCACGTGAATGTGACATGGAATCCTATGGCAACTTGACTGCAGCATGTGCAGGAGATGCCACAGTAACAGAAGCGTGTCATACGTTTTCATGCACCCCATACGGTAAGTTCTGTATTTAGAGGTAAAGGATTTACCTACGTACTTTGGAAGCCTGTTTTATAGGAGTGAAGTCTGCTGTATGCAAGTTTTCACTATCTAAATTTATTTATTCATAGGTTCTAAAATTACAGGTTTTAAACTAGATACAAACGGTTTTTTTAAACCTATTTTGGCACAAAAGAGAGATATTGATTAATTATATGTCATGCACAGTACTATTTTTTCAGTATCAATTGGTTAGTAGTTAGTATAACATTATTTATAGGCATTATATATTTACCCTTATTACCTTAATTTCTCTATATCTGTTCACATTCATACATATGATCAACTACTTAAAGTTGTATTTGTCCATTTCTCATAAACCCAAGATGATATGGTTCTTTACTAAAAACTCATTTTCAGAAGCAAAATTCTGTTCAAAAATTTCAAGGTTTTAGCAAATTACTTCCCTTGATTGAAAACCATACTAGCTGCCTGTCATGGCAG
The DNA here is from genome assembly GCF_021869535.1 of Mytilus californianus. Lineage (NCBI taxonomy): Eukaryota > Metazoa > Mollusca > Bivalvia > Mytilida > Mytilidae > Mytilus > Mytilus californianus. Next base: position 7,832,818 of record NW_026262581.1, read on the forward strand.
ATTAACTGTAAGAAGAAAATAAAGAAAATTGTCCATAAACAAACACTTTTAGCTTTTTAATCAGCTCCTTTCAAATATTTTGACAGCAATAAGATTATAAGTTGTTATTTTATATGGAGTTTATATAAGCATTCTACAAATTAAAATGATTAAAAGTGGCTATTTTGACTCTATTGCCTCTCAAACCTTCATTACTATAAAGAATCATAAAACCTGCACACAGTTGCACCTAAGTAATCAAGATATCATTCAAGTAAAAACTAGGCATCCTTTTCTTCTTTTATGCTTTATTGATTTTGTTAATATTTTCATATTTGATTTTAATTTCTTGTCCTGTGCATGTATCATGGTTTGCAGTTTCATCAAATGACCCTGTAACTATATATACTTTTGAAAGATAACCTGTGATTTTACATTTACAGAACCACACTGTGATGGTTGGGGTAAACAAGGACTGGTGGACAGTACATTTGCCTGGGTAGCACCTGTAACCAAGTTTGGATTTCAACTTGATGCCGTTGAAGTTTACTGTGACATGGAATCGCATAATGGGACTGGAGTCACTGTCATTGGTTAGAATACATATATGGTCCTAATTGCAATTACTGTTTGATACTTCTGTTTTTCTAATTTTAGTTTGCCTCAACCAAATGTTATGAAACTTGTACGCAATGCTTATTACCACAAAACACAGATCAAGTTCGAATTTGGATGGCATCACTTTTACCCTTCTAGAGTTATGCCCCTTTATAATATTATATGCAAGCGGGGCATCATCTGTGTCTCATAGACACATTCTCCATTTATTTAATAATTAATTTGCAATATGCCAAATCAATCCTTTAGGTGAACATGTAGGCTTTTGCACCTTCTATCAGCAGAATTTTATAGGTTGGAACAATTTTTTTTTTCATCAGAAACCTTGTAGGTACCAACTCCTGTGTTACAGTTTTTTCAGCAAAACAAATTAGAATAAAAGATTCATTTACTGCAAAAAAAATGCACATTAGATTTGATAAAAAGAAAAAGACTGTATTATCAAATCTACAGAACACCATTAAAAGAAGTTTTAAAGTTTTTACCTTTTTGTAAGTCTTTTGTGCTTTGATGTCATTTCCATCTTATTTCAATTCTGATTAGTTACCATCATTGTTTTCCAATATAAAAAAGATTTGCATCACAAAACCTTTTTTTAGGAAAGAAACTTTCATCATTATTCGTCTTTCAGGCCATAACAAAGAGATGAAGACTAGAGTGAGTGGATTTGAAGGATCAGGTGACTACGCCCTCATTCTAACTTATAACATTAGTATAGGACATGCTGCATCCATCATTGATGCATCAGAAAATTGCAGTCAGTTCCTTCAGTGGCAGTGTAAAGGTGCAGTCATACATAACCCAAACCAAGAAGGCCATTGGACGACATTCTGGACTAATCGAACAACCGCTTACATTCCTGATGGCCAGCAAAAGCCAGCAGCTGATTACTTCCCTGGGGCAGTACCAGGTAGTGGGATGTGTGCCTGTGGATCTAACAATAACTGTAATAGTTCTGATGTCACATGTAACTGTGATATTAATGATGCAGATTGGCGTTCAGATGAAGGTTATGTAACAAACAAGGCAGAATTACCTATTGTAGCATTTTATGCTGGTGATACAGGTGAGAATTTAGCTTTAGTTTTTAGATACCTTTAAAGATGGGTTTATTACGGTATAACATTGTCTGTCTGTCTTGCGTTTACTTTTAATTCTTACAATTCTTTACCAAATTTTTACATAATGATATGTTTCCATGAAGTCTAACTTACTTTTAGATTTTGATGATTTTCAGATTTTATTTGGTCAGAGTTATTGGATTGTATTTATCAGAAATAAGCAATATTGTTATTTGTTCGACAATAACTCAAAACATCTTTCATGAATTCAAAATAAAATATTTAGAAATTGTTAGGCTTTATGAAGACAGGCTAACATACCTTTTAATTTTTATGTTTTTTTCAAATAAGTGTTTTCAGAGTAAAAAAATCCATAAGTTTGGTGATAAATCAGGTACTCTTTCAAAGAATTTCAGGGTTTTTTTTTTTTTGCTTTACCACATCAAATAAAAGTAAACTCCCTTATTGATTTTGATTAGTAGTTCCAGAGTAACTGGAGTTAAATTAAGTATGCAATTTTTCACAGGAAATTTCAAGTATGCTTTTCACTAATTCTTTTCAATTTTTAGCTCACCTGGCCCATAGGGCCATTGTGAGCCATTCCCATCAGTTGGCATCTGTCCTGTCGTTGTCATGCAATGACCCTGCCTTTCAACCAAGATGGATGACATGGCTAAAATAGAAAAAGGGATAAAATGAAAGTTTTGGGTATTATCTTTTAAAATCTGTATCTATAGATAGAGAAAATCTGATAGGACAGAAATTTTCAGAATGTTGAGACCTTCCTATTATCAATTCATATCAAAACTGTCAGACGACTTTTTATAGGAGTTATTGCCGTTACAGACAATTTTTACCAATTTTCTACGTTTTTGCTTATTATCTTGAAAACTATAATAGAAAGATAAAAGCTTTTAATAGCAAATATGATCAGCAAGACAATATCTACAAATATGACAACAATGTCTGAAATCGTCGGTTGTCACCTGATTATGAATGTATGAATGTTAACTGTATACATGTATTTTGTTTGAGGGCCTCAATGAAAATTAGACTACTTCTAATTGAGTTACCCTCTCTAAATAAAGAATTTATTATTATTAGAGTTATTGCCCTTTAATGAAAATGTTTACCAATTTTTTGCGTTTTTGCCTATTATCTTGAAAACTATAATATGTGGATAGAAACTTTGAATAGCAAAAATGATCAGCAAGACAATATCTACATCACTTTAGAAATCGTCAGTTTACTCCTTAATGGAATTATGTCCCTTTTAAAATAACAATGTTGACCAATTTTTTTGCCATTTTGCCTATTAATCTGAAACTATAATAGATAGATAGACACTGTAAATAGCAAAAATTATCAGCAAGACAAGATCTGCAATTCAGCCGACATTGCCTTAATTGTCAGTTGACTCCTTATAGGAGTTATAACCCTTAAATGACGAAATTTTACAAATTTTTGAAAGTGAAACTTTAAATATCAAATATGATCAGCAAGACAATATCTACAAATAAGACAACATGTCTGAATTGTCAGTTGTCTCCTTTATTAGAGTTATTGCCCTTTAATGACAATTTTTACCAATTTTTTGCTTTCTTGTTTATTATTTTGAAAACTATTATAATAAATAGATAGAAACTTTGAAAACAAAAGTGATTAGTAAAGAAGATAAAGAGAAACTTTTAAGCAGAAAAAATATCAGCAATACAAGATCAACAAAAGAGAGAAATTAGTTCATGAATTATATTCTACTTTGCATTGTTGGAGAGTGTCCATTGTTGAAAATGCACGTAGACCTAGATGAGTGACACATACTCTTTAGAGCCTCTAGTGTAATGCTATGTTTTATAAGACAAACTACCTTTTCATTTCGATAATTTTCAGATAAGTCTGTCCTGAGCTATGGGACCTAAATCATCAAAACTAGACAAATGTTCATGTGTCTCTAGATAACTCAAGTATATTTTCCTGAATCCTTATGAAATTTTTACCCACTGTTCTATACAATTAGATGTTTATTTAACATTTATTTTATACTGTTGCCCTTTAATCAGTTCTGTTATACTAGAACTCATCCTTAGTTAAAAATATTTTAATGTCTAGTGGAAATATAAGCTTTTTAATTAATGAATGAATTTGACAATAAAAAATTGTGATAAAATGTTTGTATGTATCATTTAATCTGAAATCATTTTGCTTCAATTTTGCATTGTCCATCTCTGACCAGCAGTATAATTATGAAAAAAAAACATGCTTTTTGAACTTCTTCATCTATTTATTAAATGGTGATCTGTGATACTATAACAATTTCATAATTTGAGACATTTATTTTTATATGCCAAATATGCATTCTAATCAATGTGAGGTTAGTATTTCATGAATTTTATTTCAGACAGACTATCTTGTAAAATGCAATATGATTGCTCTAACTAGCAATGTCTCATTACTGATTGCAGAACAGCGTAATGCAAAATCACAGTAAAGTATTATACAGACGCATTGCTGGAAAGCGACATGCAATTTTTATTTCAACAATTCAAATTTATAAACTTTTTTTTCTATCTTGAAATTTGCATTCACAAAGAACTGCAGTTTGATTTCCATCATTTTTACATATTAATTAATTAATTTTGAATTTGAGCTTTACTCTGTTAATGCTTACTGACACTATTTATTTTGTCAATGTTTTAAGGTGGTGCCGAGGAGGATGCATATCATGTCATTGGACCATTAGAATGTTATGGAACAGAATAAATCATCTATCCAATTCCAGGACTCATATATCTGCCTTCATTTGATGAACTCTTTGTGATCATAGTTGTCATTTTCTTTCCTCTTATTCTGCTTTCCAGAGGTTGCATTTATCAATCCTATCTTTAGTCGAAATTAGATTTGTTAGCTATCCTCTTGCACACTCCATTCTTTCCTTTCATACATTTTAAAAACTTTTCGTTTGTGTTATACCTTGTTGAATCCCATATAGATGTTTCACTGAAATAGTTTTTTTTAATTTCTGGATTTGAAAAAGGAAAATATTACCAATACCAATACCGCATATTCATGATTTGTGTTTGAATTTGGAAATATCAATACCTTGTCTGCACAGTACCAAAAGAAAATTGTTTCATTGAACTTGGTAATATTCCAAGATAAGAAGTTGACTTTTTAAAGTAAATCCTGTCCTGAATTTTCAAGAAATATTTTTAACTGGATGTTAAGCAAACAACAATCAAAGGTCAAATCAAGGTCAAGGGTCTATATCTATAGGTTAACACCATGTCACGACAATGTGATAAGGACTTAACTGATTGAAAAACAGTCGATCAATTTTTAAAGCAGAGATGTCAACTCTTCTACTCTGCACATGAAGACAAGGTTGACTTCACTGATATTCAAGGTCAAAGGTCAACCTTACGTCAAATGTCAAGGTTGACTCTTATTCAGCACAATGCCAACGTCAGAGGGTAATTTGTCATATCTCTGGGGTTGATAAATCATTGTATCAACTGAAATCAAAAGTCAACAAATGTTTTATTATATGACTTTTTATCCTTCTCCAATTTTCTAGTATTTGCGAAAGATACTTTTAAAACTGCTCCCTGTTTTTATACTTAATATATCATCTACTTTTGCAGTTGCTAATTTTCATAAGTTGAAATGTTCGATAAAGTTTATTTAAAAGTATAGTCATACAATGATGGTCATTAACGCGCATCAAGTTTGATATACATATTTAGCTTACGGAAGGAAAAACACCTGTTCTTTTTCATTGTGAGTGGTTGAAAGTTAACATATTGCCTTGAAATACTATGGAAAAGAAAATTTGAATTTTTATTATTGTGAGGTGGTTATACTCTTTCATTTAGATGACAATATGTCTGTCGGTACCTGACATTTTTGTTATTAAAAAAAGCAACATTCTTATCTGGTTCATCCTTGCTTTAAAATCTTTGTTCACACCTTCTGAAGTTTCATTGTACCACATCACTCCTTTCCCATAGATAGTACTTTTTAGTAACAATAGTTCTATTTTTCCAGAGTTTCCTGCTTTTTACTTCCCTTTTAGTTGTGATGAATGTTTTAAACAATCCTATTGCAGGTTTTTTTTATCATCAATACTCTCACTTCCCATTCTATTTTATATACCTTCAATACACTTCCTTCCCCTATTGTTTAAAATCCCTTTTGATACCTTTGATATTTTACTTTTACCAGAGTAAGAAATATATCAACTGTTACACTGTATTTATTCCATATAGTCTTCACAAATCAGAAATTGAATTTGAATTATATATATGGACATTCACTAATTTAACATTTCAAAAACTTTTCAATGTATTTCGTAACCTCTCTAGCTTTTTCAAAGATAATGTATTAAAATTTTGCTAGCAAGCCCTATATTTTTTTTGAATATATAAATCTTATAAATACTACTGACCAAATATTTTTTAATTCTTGTAATGTCTATAACATTTTTTGGTGTGTAATATTGAACATCTTATCTGATATATATATTTAAGGCTAATTAATTTTTTTTTTGGAGGAGGGCTTTGACATCAACTAAATCAAAGGATAAATTTATGGAGAGATATAGAGAAAAAATAATCATTTTTATGAAAATAATTATATCAAATTAGGACCACCCCATGGGTTGACATGGCCTTCCCTGGCAGTAAAATACTTGCCAAAGTGGTGGTTCTGTTGGGCTGTGTGGGATGTATGAATTTGCAGCCACGTTCGGTCAGAATAAGGTCGATATATATGGTGTAGAGAGAATGCCACCCGAACAACAACTCTTTGATTGGTCTGTAGGGGGTCTGTTGCAAGGCTAAATTTCCCTATCCAACATACCATTGTTTTCCAGTGCCAGTTCAAATTTCCCTATCCAACATACCATTGTTTTCCAGTGCCAGTTCAAATTTCCCTATCCAACATACCATTGTTTTCCAGTGCCAGTTCAAATTTCCCTATCCAACATACCAGTGTTTTCCAGTGCCAGTTCAAATTTCCCAGCCCTTCAACCTGATTGAAACCTATGATAGAACCTACAAATTGTATCAATTGTTAATTTGTTCTCGTCCAGAACATGCATGAAATATTTGCCACTGGACGCAAGGCAAACAACAATCAATCAATCAATCCATCAAATAAGGATTAACAGTTGATATTAAACAGATCTTTACCTTTGAATATTGCACTGCTTTACATTTAATTCACTGCTTAAATTGATTTACTGCATTTTAGGTAATGAGGGAGTTGAAGAAGGAGTAGTTACCATTGGCAGAGTATACTGTACAGGAGATTCCAATCTTTAATAGCGCATACAGATATCACTATGTATTAAACCTAGATATACACCTATATAGCGCTGTAGTGTATTTTCTTGTAGCAAGTTTATCAAACTTTTACTTTTTTAATTTATGTTCAAAATGTCTTGACATTCAGTTTTAAATTGAAATTTGTCAAATATCAATGTTTAAGATTTTCTTTTAAAAAAAATTAAACGATACACAGTTTTGTAAAGCAGGTTGAGAATTTAACTGTCAAAAATATTTTGGAAAATTTCTCTTTATCTATCAACTGATCATTATATATGTTTGAATTTTAATTTATTTTTCAACATTTATTTTGCACATTGTCTTTGATATTATTATTTATTATATTTTACATTTTAACTTATAGTGAAATGTATTTGTTAGATTTGTTATATATTAATATTCATTTTGTTTCATTTTAATTATTAATTTTTTAGAAATATGCTTTATTTACAGTGTTTCATGTACAAATTGTTTAATCTTTGGTTTCAAAAACTACACTTTTTTCATTCACTCAAATGTATTTATATAATTGGATGCAAATAGCGCAAGCAATTCCATATTTAAATGTAATAGGATATGACTTTATTAATTTATTGCATTATTTCAATGATATAGAAGCAGCTCCTCTCATTTAAGCAGCGAATTTTGCTAGCATTGATTAGCTTGAAAATCAAATAATAAAGATCTTTCCTGTTAAAAAATATTACTTTTATTTGTGAGGTCCCTCATGGTGTTCTGGATTGTGTTAATACCAGGCAGATTTATATTGAATTATCTGATTAAATCTGAAAATAATTAAATGATTTTTGATTTCTTACTATCAATTTCCACATTTTTATTGAATACCAAAATTGTACATAGATCATAAAGATTGAGCGAGATCATAAAGATAGAGTGACTTTTTTCTCATTTAATAACCATAGCAAAAGTTGTGAGAAACCCTCCATAAGGGGCCTCATTTGCAGTCGAAAAGAATGTTGAATAATTACGATACTTTTCTGATGTATTCCTTTGTAAAATTAAAACAGGCAGAAACAACGAAGAGGAAGGGTACCATGTGATTGGTCCAGTAAGATGTTATGGTACAAACACTACAATGTAGATGTTGTCTTTCATTATCCTTTATGTTGTATTCTGCACCAATGTAGAAGACAATTAACGATTTAATAGTACACATGTACTTAATAATTGATGTTTAGTGGCAAAAAATAAAGTTTAGCAATGAAATGTAATAAATAATTCAGCTGAATGTATCTGCTTTTGAATTTTGACATTCTATGCAGTTAAATGCTCTCTCTTCTAGTTTTTCAGGTTCAACATGCTATATTGGATAATAACTTAATGTTAGTTTTGATTGTTTGATTGTTATTTTAAAGTTGCAATGTGAATATGTTGATTTAGTTAATCTAATGACACAATATTCAAAATTCAGTTTGACATATGCTTGCCCAGCTCAGTTTTCAAAAAGCAGCTCCATTTGCTATTTTGCCTTTTCTAATGTTGTAGTCAAGATAAGAAAATCAAGTTCTTTTATCATTAATAACTGTCAATTTCTTTTTTGTAATTTAAAATATGACAAAATTCCATTAGGGGAGGTGGGGAACAATATTCAGAGGACTTTTGAGACTAAAACATAGGCCATAACTTAAAATTCAGGCAACTTATTATGGTTGCTCCAACATATTTTAACTCTTTTTGGAACTTAGATTTTCATTTACTTTTCTTTGACTGTTAACATATTTTAAAAGATTTAGATTCAAAAGTTGGACAAATACTGCCCTGTCCCAAATATCAAATTTCATTTATACTACTGCCAGAAACGGGCAATGAGTATACTTTTGGTCACTAATGATAAATTGATGCTGTGAGAACTAAGTATCTGACATGACTCAGACTATGAATACTTTTGACAAGAGTTGTCCACTGAAATTTTGAAGTTGCATGAATTTATGAATGATTTATTCCATGTCAATTAATTTCAAGGAATTTGGTCATCAAATGTTTTTAATATTACATTATTTATTTCAATGTTTGTTACATTTATTAATATCCTGATATGCAGTATAATTGTGGAAAATATCACAGCTATAAAACTGCTATAATCAATTTAGTATAATAAGTTATGCATTATATCTTTTAAATTTTATTTTTTGGCAAAAACAAAATTATATATCACAATGACTTGTAATGGTATATTGGTAAATATACAGGTTAGAAAATATCAAATTGTTCATATATAATGTATATCAGACAAACATAATTATTGTTATTAATTATTATTACATCTATTGCATTTACTTTTTGTTAATGATTAATTGGACATATTTGAGCCATCTCATCATAAACTGCTCTTTAGCTGAAACTGTAAATTGACAGTCATATCTTTTCAAAGAACTATAACTACCAGTGCTGATATCTTTTTGTTCATATAATATGTTTTAGATGTTTTCATAGTACTATTCTGATATGGACTGTGAAGAAATTTTTAACAGAATTATCACTCGATTAGGACTTCAAGGAATTCAGTATGACTGAGAATTAGTGGATTTTTTTAGTAGATTATCTAGAAGATTTAATACATAGGTATAGAGATGTCAGTTATATGTCAATGAGACAGCAATCCAACAAACAAAAACGAAGACACAGAGAGTTCAACATCGATGGAATGTCATGGAAAAAAACTTATACATAAATGTAATATGCATGAAATATCAGTTTCCCCACATGGTTTGCCTTTCTTATCTGACAATTTAGAGAGAGATTTAAAAGGTCTAGGTTAAGATGTAAATAAAAGAAGATGTGGGATATATGTCAATGAGACAGCAACCCAGCAACACATATAGCATGAATGAAATATCAGTTTCTACACACCTTTTCCTAGATAATTTGGAAGGGAGAGAATTAAAAAACAATGCCACTTGCAATAATCTTTTGAAAAAACACTTGTAGGCTTGAATTGTCCAATTAATCAAAATATGAATATTTATAATAAAGTTGTTAAGTTTAAAATTGTTGGTAGATATACAAGGATAAACTTTGTATCTTTACATTTTTTTCATTTCATTTGAAATATTCAATTCTTGAAGTTTGTAGACTGAAAAACACATTTTAGATTAAAACAATGCTTGACATGGGATTGCAGTCCATGAACTTATTATTTTCAGCTTGTTAAGTTCCTTTGGCTAGGTGACATGTTTCCCTTACTAAAAACTCCTTTTCTTTGATACATTATTGTGAAAGAACCCTTCATGAAATTCAGTTGGTGTTGGACAGTCTATTTAAATTTTGGCAAAATGAACTGTCCCATTGTATAAATACAAAAGCTATTGTTCTCTGTGGAGTTCATTCAATGGGAAGTATAAATTTTAAAACCAATCATTCATTGATTAATTTAACTGCACAAAAAATATACTCAAGAGTAACGAATATACATGTACCCTTACAGACTAATGATACACATAACAGCATAAATATTTCGAAGACTTGGTGTTTCCTTTAATTTCTCTTCTGTTCATCAACCCTATTTCCTTTCCTTTTTCAAATTAATCTACTCTTCTGAAAATTATATGATAAACTTTATCCATCTTGGCAGCTGCAGTGATAGAATTCTCTTTAAATCATTGAAAGGAATTGAAGGTGTCCAACACAATTCTGCTTTATGACATCATGGTAGATATAACAGCTATATATTTGAATTTATTTACCATCCACATGCAGATTTATTCTAAATATTTCTCCAACTGGAAGTATTTTTATATATAAAGATATTTACTTGAAGCAAATCACTTTATAAAACATAAGATCCATAATCAATAGGTTGGCTAAAATATTTACCATTCAGAACTGAATGTTTTAAAAAGATTTACTAATACTATCATGTCTACCAACAATTTTAATGTTATTTGATGTTATTATTACTCGTTTTGTTCAGTTTGAACACTGTTATCAAAAAAGAATAAAGCATATGCAAAGGAAAGATGTTTTGTCTTGCTTACTAACAATCTGACTGCATATACAAGTTATTTTTATGGTTTGTCAATTTATTATTCCTCTGAGTCTTTTATGGACCTGTGGAGTACTGGTTACCAGGAAATTGACTTCCCATTTCAAACAGTAATGGACTAATTCAGAAATCTGTTTCATCATGGGAGCATAATTCAATTTTTAACATAATAGAACAAGCATTCTGAGAGTATTGCATGGCAATACATAGTCCCCTACCAGTTAAAAATTCATTGTACTGGAACAAAATGCTAACTTGATCTATAACTTGTCATGGTGTAAACTATATAACAAATATCAAGTCAATATCTTCAAGCATGACAAAAAAAAGTGTGGAAGACTGATGGATGGACAGACAGACAGAGTGCAAACCTAAAGTCCCCTCGACTTCGTCGGTAAGGGACTAAAAACAAAGGATATGGGGTATCCATCCAGGACACAAAATCAGTACATGCACAGCAAAAAAAAAACACAATAAGTAAAGGAACAGCGCTTTTATTGCTGTTCTTCATCTCAAAGTAAGTGAGGCCTTCAACACGGAGCGAAAAAAACCCTCACCTCACTGCAAGTTGAAGACGGCCCCTAGCACCGGCTTGAGTGGAATTCTTTGCAAAAATAAATTTGGATAGACTTTGTAAGATGGAACACCACCTAATAGGCCTGGTCTGGTTAGGCAAATGGCAGATTAAATGATATAAATGAGGTGATCAATCCATTAAAAACATATCACTCAGCTCTCTGGATAGTTAGTACTTGAACTTCATCTTAGTTATCCTTATGATGTACTATACATTCAGTAATTATTGTGATTAGTGATTGACAAAAGTGCAAAAATAACAAGAATGCACACGCTGTTGTCCTAGGCATACCACAATTTATAGTTCAAAGTATTGGCAAGCAAGAAGTAGGTGTCTGACAAATCTGTAAAGCGTGTATACATTACAACTCGTCACTGTCAAGCTATTGACAACATATGAAATCATTCTGTACAGTAGTACTAAACAAATGTGCAACAAAAAAAAGTTCATTCAACATACTGAAAAATTCAAAGAAATGGTAAACAGGAAATAGTTGTTTTAGAGATGGAAAAGTGTGCTCAGCTACAACTCATCTCTGTTGAGCTGCTGACCAAAAATGAAGCTATTTTGTTCAGTAGTACATGACAAAAAGTGACAAAAATATTTTTTGGATGAATGAATATGGTGTATAAATTCATGACACAAAATCACTATGTGTTCATAAAAAACATGACAAGGAACAGTGCATTTATTGCTGTTCTTCATCTCAAATGTAGTTAATCTGCTCTTGTGTATTTGTAAGTGTGCATGTTGTGTGTTTAAACCGGCAACTTTTATATTGTTTTACCGGTATGTGTCCCTTTTGTGTAAAACATACTTTTAGCTTCACCTACATGTTACTAGACCTGTAACACTTTCCATCATTATAAACTCTAGCACTCTTTGCAAGTGACATACAATTATCTTGAATGATAAATTAAAGGAACAAAGGATGGGATTTTACTGATTTCACATTCTAATTTTGTCCCTGTTATGTTAAAGAACAATGTGCATTTCTATCAAATGAACTCCTCGAGATCACCCCTGGCTTTTGGTGGGGATCTGTGTTGCTCAGTCTTTAGTTTACTATGTTGCGTTTTGTATACTGTTGTTTGTCCTTTGTTCTTTTTTTGTTTTTAGCCATGGCGTTGTCAGTTTGTTTTTAGCCATGGCGTTGTCAGTTTGTTTTTAGCCATGGCATTGTCAGTTTGTTTTTAGCCATGGCGTTGTCAGTTTGTTTTTAGCCATGGCATTGTCAGTTTGTTTTTAGCCATGGCATTGTCAGTTTGTTTTTAGCCATGGCATTGTCAGTTTGTTTTTAGCCATGGCGTTGTCAGTTTGTTTTTAGCCATGGTGTTGTCAGTTTGTTTTCGACTTATGAGTTTGAATGTCCCTTTGGAATCTTTTGCCTCTCTTTTGAAACTATTTTATAAAAACAAAAATGAAACAGAATGATAACTGTATTTAATCCATTTTCCATAATAGTTAATTGGTGGAAAAAGACATTTTTTGCTGGAGAGAAAAAATTACCTAGGGAAAAATCAAGTATGCCAATCTTTTGGTACTAAATCAAAATTTAAATGAACAGAGTGAAGTTTCATAATATAAATAATTTATTCATATATTTTGAATATTTGACAGAAAAGACCTGCCATATCACAGATACAAATGCATAGAAGGAATTAGTAGACATTATTCTGTTCTCTCATTATGAACCAATATAATCCTGGTTTTAGTTTTTCTGCAGCTGCTAGTACTATCATTAAATCTCCATCTGCAGGCAAACATAGGTCATGACGAATTTTCTTCAGTCCTCCTCTAAAAGGTTGAACACCACTATTTCTGAAACCAAGATGTAAGGTATCTTAAATAAAACATTAACATTCTTTGTTGTGCTTGCAAATATATTGAATAAACAAGCAAAGTTAACAGATTACGGTGACCTATAGTTGTTTTAATAATTTCTATGCAATTTGGTCTCTGGTGGAAAGTTGTCTCATTGGCAATTATACTACATCTTCTTATTTTTATGTATAGATCCATTCAAGCTGAGTAATAGTCTATAAAATTATTTTGTGAAGTCAAAAAAAATTAACTGTTTACACAGAAATAAGTCTTGCCAGTGTTTTAATGTGTCAGTGTTATGCAAAAGTTTCAGACTCAATAAATTATGATTGAGGGGATAGGGCTTAAAATGTTTAAACCTGCTGCATTTGTTTGCACCTGTCCTAAGTCAGGAACCTGTTTCAGTGGTTTTCGTTTGTAATGGTTTCTCGTTTCTTGTTTTTTATAAAGATTAGACCATTGGTTTTCCTGTTTGAATTGTTTTACAATAGTGATTTTGGGGCCCTTTATAGCTTGCTGTTTGGTGTGAGCCAAGGCTCTGTCTTGAAGGCCGTACTTTGACCTATAATTGTTTACTTTTTACACAGTGTGACTTGGATGGAGAGTTGTCTCATTGGCACTCATACCACATCTTCTTACTTCTATTATGACCGCCATAGAAATGAACTGTGCCTTTGCTTATACAACCGTGTACTAAATATCATTGATTTTCCATTTCTGTTTCACCTTAAACTGATCCAATCACAAACTTTAATATGTATAGAAGAGGGGCAGAAGGATCTTTTTCGAGACATTGGGATTGGATCTTTATTTTTGCAGGAGTTTGGGATCTACATTTATCGGAACTTGAGAATTAATGATTAATTTTTAGGATCCAGGAAAGAATGCTTTATTTTTTCTGGAATTCTGGATTCAGAGTTTTTGTTTCCATGGATTCAGGATTACACCATCCTACTGCCCCTTTTTCCCCCTATGTTAACTATGCTTAAGTATCAAAATCAAAGAACCATGACTTGGGGAGCTCTTGGCCAAATGATCTCCATAGAAATAAGATGTGCCAATGATACTACAACTGCATATATATATATAAGGATATTCATATTTGCAGTCTTATAGAACAAGTATTTAACTCCAGTAAGTTTTACTTTAATAATGAAAACAAGACTCAATTATATATGATAACCTTTCTTTTCTCAACCAAGAAAACTATGATCTTCCTTCTCTAATTCCTCCAAGATATTTTAATTTGCATCCACATACAAAAAGAAGAGGTTATTTTTACTCAAATTATCACATTAAGAGTTTGGAAATACAAACATAACTGCAGTGTGGGGGTAAAAAATAAAACATCTTCAACAATAGAAAGTACCTGTAAGGTCAACTTTAGAAACAGTCCCATGGTAGCAAGCATACTTTATTGATGAATAAAAAACAGACAAGTGTGACAAAGTATTTGAAAACAATGTATACCAAATAAAGAATGAAACAAATATTCCCAACAGATAACTTTTGGCATTTCATATACGATCATAATAATTTTGTAGGAACACAAATGCAAAAAGCATGTAGCAATTTAAAATACCGGTATATTTTGTGTCCACAAATTATGTTTATAACTTAATTGTATATCTTGAGTATTTTTTTAAGCCTAAAACATTCATTGATATAAAATTCTACAAAGTGAGCAACATTTTCAAGAATACAGAAAATGGGCTTATTAATTTATACTCAGAAAAACAAAGTGCATCTGTTTAACACATCAGTGGTTGTACAACCATTAACTTACGTTTCACCCTCCAAGTACTTTATAAGGCACAATGCTTTCATATGAATTGTCCTCATAAACTGGGAAATAAATGCTTCTCTAACACCACAAGAAGGTGGTAATTTGTCAAGCTGAAAAATAAGAAACTTTATGTGACAAGTAACTTATATGAATACTAAATGCTTAAACTACATAGCAATTTCGGTTTCTCCATCGATTTAAATACAATAAAAATTCGTAAGGGTTCCGCGGAACCCAGTGTCTTGCCTACTTTTGCTGTTAATCACAGGCTCAACAAAAATGAGGAAAAAAATTAATAAAAATATTCCTCTCTATACTATCTTTTGATTGTAAGTAGCTTCTGTCCAAGTTTGGTAAAAATCCAGGATAGTTTATGAATCTAATAAATGTTTTAAAAACTTAAACTGCAGACTGTATGTAATGTTAACTGGAAGAAAAACTAAGTCCATTTATAAGTAAAACACGGAAAAAATGGAACAAAATTTTAACAAAATTTCCTTCTAGATACTAGCTTTTAATCATAAACAAGCTTCTGTCCAAGTTTGGTACAAATCCAGGATAGTTTAAGAAAGTTGTTAAAATTTTAAAAACTTTAACCACAGAGTGAATGTAATGTTAACTGGCAGAAAAACTAAGTCCATTTATAAGTAAAATACGGAAAAAATGGAATTTTTTTTTACAAAATTTACTTCTGGATACTATTTTATGATCATAAACAAGGTTCTTTCCAAGTTTGGTAGACATCCAGGATAGTTTAAGAAAGTTATTAAAATTTCAAAAACTTTAACCACAGAGTGAATGTAATGTTTCCTGGCAGAAAAACTAAGTCCATTTATAAGTAAAATACGGAAAAAATGGAATTTTTTTTTTACAAAATTTACTTCTGGATACTATCTTATGATCATAAACAAGCATCTGTCCAAGTTTGGTAGAAATCCAGGATAGTTTAAGAAAGTTATTAAAATTTCAAAAACTTTAACCACAGAGTGAATATTTGTGGACGCCGCCGACGCCGACGGAATGTAGGATCGCTATGTCTTGCTTTTTCGACAAAAGTCGAAGGCTCGACAAAAAATGTAATCCATTTACTGTGACTTGACTGTAACTCTTGCTTTTCACCTATTGCGGTTTATTCAAAATTCTGACCAAATTGTGATTTGTTTCATCAAATCAAAATGTTCAACTGGTCAGAAATTCACAGTAAACACAATAAAAAATTGTATACAAACTACAAAGATTTTTTCAATAACATTTCCTAAAATAAACTGTTAAAACAGAATTATGTCTCGCCTTTTCGTAGTTTTGATAATGCAAATGTTGAAATTAAAATAGCAATACTTTAACAGGGGGGTCGGAGGGGTCCTGATCCCGAAAAACCGCCCATAAAAACATGAAATCCTGAGGTCCCGAATTTAAAGAAATTTAAATCCTGACATCCCGAAATTAGAAAAAAGAATTCCCGGATCCCGAAAGGATCAATCCAGAAATCCCAAGCAAGCTTAAAAACACCCGATCCAGGAGTCCCGATAAAGGTCTGACCCCCCAACCCCCCCTAAACATGTAAGTTATGCAAATATTCAAAGTCAATGAACCATGACTGAAGGTACATAGGTAAACAATCTCCATGGAAATGAGATGTGCCAATGCTAATACAACTGCATACTAAATACCATTGACTTATCATAAGTTGTTCCCTTCAAACCAACCTAAACACAAACATTATCTTGTTAACTATGTAAAAGTTTCAAAGTCAATGAACCATGATGCGGGGGTGGGGCTATATAATCTCTATGGAAACGAGACTCCAAATATCATTGATTTAAAATCGCTTAACATAAGCGGCTCATCTTAAACTGATCTAATCACAAACTAATACATGTAAACTAAGCAAAAGTTTCAAAGTCAATAGACCATGACTGAGGGGGCGGGGCCAAATATTCTCCATGGAAATGAGATGTGCTAATGCTTATTCAACTGCACACCAATTAACATTGGCCTACCACTAATGGTTCCCCTTAAACTGACCTAATCACATACTAAGACATGTAAACTAAGCAAAAGTTTCAAAGTCAATAGACCATGACTGAGGGGGCAGGGCCATATAATCTCCATGGAAATGAGATGTGCCAATGCTAATACAACTGCATACCAAACATCATTGACCTACCACTAGTGGTTCACCATAAACTAGACCTAATCACAAACTAATACATTGTTGACGCTGCCGCCACCAGAAACAGCATACCTTTGTCTCGCTTTTTGACTCCGTCAAGATGAGAAAACAAGGAGACTAAAATAATAACAGGATGGATGGGATTCCAGTTTCATCATGATGACAGAATAACATGCATGATGATATAGTCAAATCAAAGCACTGTAAGCGCTGTAGGCAGTTAACCAAAAACCAAGGCAAACGTAATTATGAAAACTGTGGCAATGTTGCTTCAATTTTCTTTTAAGATTTGAAAGAACAAACATTAAACATTCGTATATTGTACATTTATGTTCATTAAATGAATTGATTATTAAGGCAAATTAATTAATATTTCATCAAGGTTTTCAAAAGCAACTCATATATCAATGTAAATGACCCCCATCTTCACCCCCCAAGTGCATGATGTTACTCCATACCAAGTTTGGAATAAAATGACAGGTGATTATAAAACAGTTGGTCAAACATTCTCGGGCTTTACACTGCTTGAAAGATTTATATGTTTCCTTTAAAATGAGCCATAAATGAAAATTATTATAGGCCCAGAAATAATTTAATAAACAATTAAAGTAAATTCAATAATCTAGACTCATTTTTTGGATCAAAATTTTTTTATAATAAACAAGAAATAATTGTAACAGGATGCCGTTACGAAGTCTCCCAAACAAAGCCCCCATAATTCGTCATTCCCATGGTCTCCTGACATTGGGCAAAGTCCAGTTCATATTGGTTTGGTCTAGTAAAGTGATATGCATATGTGACACCAAGGAGATTGACCCTGTATGTCATTCAAATCTTTTTGAAATGATGAACAGGAATAAATATGGTTTAGGTGTGGGTATCTCGACCGTTTACAAGTTCTCAAACAGGAGGGGGTGGGGTGACCCCAGGGACTCCCCCTATATTTCATTTAATTTGTTATATTGTCCCATACATGAATACATATGGTTTAGGGGTGGGAATCTCGACCATTCCCAAGTTCTCAAACAGGAGGGGGTGGGGTGACCCCAGGGACTGCCCAAATATTTCATTTGATTTGTTATATTGTCCCATACATGAATACATATGGTTTAGGGGTGGGGATCTCGACAATTTCAAAGTTCTCAAACAGGAGGGGGTGGGGTGACCCCAGGGACTCCCCAAATATTTCATTTGATTTGTTATATTGTCCCATACATGAATATATATGGTTTAGGGGTGGGGATCTTGACTGTTTACAAGTTCTCAAACAAGAGGGGGTGGGGTGTCCCCATGGACTCCCCCTATATTTCATTTGATTTGTTTTATTGTCCCATACATGAATGTATATGGTTTAGGGGTGGGGATCTCAACCATTTCCAAGTTCTGAAACAGGAGGGGTTGGGGTGACCCCAGGGACTCCCCATATATTTCATTTGATTTGTTATATTGTCCCATACATGAATATATATGGTTTAGGGGTGGGGATCTCGACCGTTTACAAGTTCTCAAACAGGAGGGGGTGGGGTGACCCCAGGGACTCACTCTATATTTCATTTTTGATTTGTTTTATTGTCCCATACATGAATATATATGGTTTAGGGGTGGGGATCTTGACCATTTCCAAGTTCTCAAACAGGAGGGGGTGGGACGACACTGGGGACTCCCCCAAATTATTTTCATTTGATTTCTTTAATTGTCCCATTCAAGTATATATATTGTTTAGGGGTGGGGATCGCGACGGTTTACACGATAAAAGTACATTTTCAAATTAAAGGGGGTTGGGATGACCCCCAGGGACTCACCCTATATTTTGGTTGATTTTTTGTATTGTCCTGTTCTCATTACTGAAGACTGCATGTGTCTATCACCTACTGTTTTCGAGAAATAGTCATTTGAAAATTTAAAAAAATAAAATCCATAGGGTTCTATAGTAAACCCCTCCCTTCTTCAGGTCCCTCCAAATACCCCTAAATAGACCCCAATGCACAAACAAAAGATAAATGGCTCCGCTAGACATGTTAGTCTAATATTTTATGAAACCCTAAGTAAATCTGACAAACGGTCAAAGTTGTCTTCTTAGACGGTTTGAGTGGATTCGGTCCGACTTGTCTCGGGGACGAGTTGTCCACATTACTTAAAACATCCCATCAACGTCGATTTCCACATCTGTTTTCATGACCTCGTTTCATTCATAAAATAACAACAACCTTATTTGGCAAGATAAGTTAGAAATTACCACCCACTTATATGACTTTATTTCCTCTATCATAGAGATTTGTTGTACATGAACAATATTCCTGCGCATTTTGCCATTTGGGAAATATAAACGACTTGTAATTACCGATTTTCGGCGATGAAATATTTCATACAATTGTTCTTTGACATCGTAGCCAAAAGCACAGGGGATAATAAACTACGTACGGATTTCTATTGAGCACTACTTCCTATGTGCAACTTCAAAAGTTTTGGGTAGTTCGACGATCATTTAAGGTTTTTCTGGTCATATTTTTTTGTATTCCAGAAATAAAAGTATTAAAAAAATGTCCAATTAGTTATAAATTACATAATAGCCAGCTAGATAATAACAATGGCACGTATTTCAGCATTTATTGGGTAGAACACAAATCTAGGGTGCTCGCATAAGGCAGCTTAACTGCCTAAAAACGTAACATTTTGGCATAAAACTTGTGAATACCATTGACAGCAAAATATTCTGGCATGAAGGCTTGCAAATGAAGCAAGTGCTGTTACTTTATATTTATCTTTTTGGTGTGCTACACACATTCTTGTAGTGGTGATTAATGTTATAGAAGGTTCTCTTACCAAATTTGAAGAGGCTTAAAAGTTAGAGCATATGTACTGGGGTTGAAATACTTTTTGACCATAACTTTCAAAGTAGTTTTCTTTCTGGTATTTCATAAACCTTCTAGTATGGTGAATAATCATGTCAAGTTACATCGCTGAACTCTAGAGGGTTTTGAAGTTTTAGAGTGGTTTGATGTGTTATGAATGCATGAGCACTGGGCAAGCTGAATTCTATAGGCCTATAGCATTTCTATTGGTAGGGCTCTAATTAATACTTTTCCCCTCCTTCATAGGAAACTTAACATGAATTCCTGAAGGGTCAAACAGTATACTTACATCTTCTAGAAGGCTGTGTACCAGTGTTTCTGTGTAGGAAACTGAGGTAAGGATGTCACTATAATATGGAATATGAAGGATAAATCAGATCAAAAGATCGATTAATTAATTAGAAGTAATCCTGACAACATTTAATTCATTCTTAATATCTATACTACTAAAGGAAGAGACCGATTTCATTGAGCCGCATCTCCTCTGAAACCATACAAAGTCGGAAATATTTGTGATATGACCTATAAATGTAGTGTTTTGTACTTCCTAAATTTGTCTTTGAAACAATCTTTTTTTCCATAGAAAACGCCTATTTTTGAGAAAAAAACCCAATTCTTAGACCGTTATCGATCCATATCTTATACGCTTTCGTGCATGCTCAGTCGACGTACTGCCTGCGAAATTTAAAAACTCTTTGTTTCAACACTTGCCTAATTGTACCGTAATTTCGCGGGCATCTTCTAGTGAGACTAATATGTCATTCTTCTTTGTTTATTGTGTATGTGTTTTTACAAGCAAAGATGACTTATAACTTTAATCTACTTTAACATTAATGATGAAAAATAGGATTTCTGATTGATTTTATCACTTGATTTACAACACATGTAAAATTGTTTACTTTCCAAATCATTTATTATTAAATACTTATGTAGAACACCGGAAAATCGCAATTTCAAAACTGCATGAATTTAGATTTGGTTGGAGAATCGCGTAAAAAAAGAGGGTGCAAAAATTTCCCAGTTTACAGTAGTCAATTTCACTCCTTTGCTATTATGTCTAACCAGATTTTTTTTAAATCTTCAAAAACAAAATTGACTCTCTAAGTTTGGCACTATTTATACCATTATGAAAAACTATGCTCTCCTTTCCTCAAACCCTGTAGCTGTCCCTCGTATGTAACTAAGTATAATGATTATCTCACCCTGTAGGATGTGGAATGACTGTGTTTTCTCCTCCCATTATAGACAGTAGTTCATTTCTTTGTGAATTATGACTGTGTACAATGTGATCAGAGAAATGTGGAGATTGTTTGATATCCATAGCTGTTATGTCTATTACACTGGATGGATACTTGCTATACAATAATTCATGAACTGGTAATTTTATTCTCTGATGTGGTTTCTATAAAAATTAAGAAGGAACTGTAGATATGTACAATCAAACAACAGTCAATTAAACACATACAATTTTCTTTCATTAATATGATACTTTCAACTGGATCTTAAACTAAATATGACTGCATATATAGGCATAATATTGACGTTATTTATAATATTCTATACATTCATAGACTTATTTTATAAATCGTTATTGATTGCATTTCTGAATTATAAATGCAACAAATATCACTTGTTTGATTTTTAGATGCAGTTCAATGAGTTAAAATGAATATAACTTCATCAAAATTCCAAAATATGGACCAATTATTTTGACTTAAAGGAAGACTTAACTGTAGTCAAGAAAGAAATGAGTGTAAAAGTGATAAAAATGTGATTGACTATACAAAGAGGATTATACTAGTTAAATACTATGAAAATACAGCAATGGCTTTAAAAAAGAAAACTTAATCACAGAACTTATTAAAAGCAAATTAACTAAAAAATATGGATAGACCATCAGGGTTAACATTATGCGCATTATATTTTCATGTTGAGGCATAAAAAAATCAGAGCAAATGTCCCATTCACGTACACTATACAGAGTTACTATTAACAGAAGCATCTTTTGTAGAACTTTACCCTTGTCATTCCCTGTAACCAAAGATCATGGTGATATGTAATTTTATCTTCTCCACTATACAGCAATGAACATTTTCTTTCTTCTTCAGTGTTAAATAGACACAGTGTATATAACATCTACAAAATAAAGTTTACTTTAATGTTAGCCTCAAAGTACTCACAGAGAAAAAAATAAAACTTTATCTGTTAGGTATCATATACTGGTACTTACATCTCTTAATGGTTGCAAAAGTTAACAGTTAAAACCCAAACTAAAGAAAACCAATAAATTGAAGTAAAAACTTTAACACTTGATAAAACAACAAACTTAATCAGTACTTTGAAAGATGTTAGACCTATGAGAGCAAGCTCTGATATTAAGCCTCAAAATAGTTTTTCAAGTTTCTGATATTTCTGTAAAGAATCATGTATTAGAGAGTTTGAATGAGTGTAAATATCCAACAACTAGGTATTTTACACCTTTATTTATCAATGTCCATTGTCAACTATGGCCACTTTCCAATCCTTTTAAATCAACTTAAGTTCAGAAACAATTAGCCAGCTTCACACTGGAATTTCAGAAGAGATAATTTGAGAACTTTAAATAAGACATCATTATAGCAATTCAAAAATAACTACACTACCTTTCATATGACATTAGAACTGATATATGTTTAAAGGAATTCATCTGTACAATTTCCATGACGGATGTGGAATCCAAATCTAATAGGATTTTAAGCATATTTTTTTAATTCAAAACTACATGTACTAACAATGGTGACTTGACTGTGGTTCTTCTATAGTTGTTTTAAGTAAAATTTCTGACTAGAAAAAAGGTTTGATTTGATGAAACAAACTGTGCTTGGGTCAGAATTTTGAATGAACTGCAATAGGTAATAAAATCGCAGTTAAAGATCTAATTCTTACAGCATTAATATTTTCTTCCTTGTCACCTATAACTAAGGTTTTCCCAAAGGTCATCAGATGTGATGCTATACAGTTATGCAGAAACTCTCTCTCTAATGTATGAGATGGACAAAAATAGGTTTCTCCTAGCTGAAAAGAAATTATCATATACTGGTATAAGTCATTATGAACAAACAAAATTTCAGTCTGCAAATATTTACAATAAATCAGTCTGAGTAATATAAGTTTATTTGCCAAAATTGTGACAGGACAGCTTTCAAAAATTAAAAGTTGCATTTTAAATTTTGATTAGATCATTTGTATGTACCATTTCCTAAAATCACAATAATTTTGGTCCATTGTTCAACAATCACAATAATAAATGCACACAAAAACTTCTGAATTTACAGTTATAAAATAAAGTATGACTTGGTTAGCATTTAACTGAAATACAAGGAAAAATTATTTTGTCCATTACACATTTTTATACTGCACTTCCTGTTGTCTTGATTTATAAATATAGTAAAAAGTGATATTTCAAAACAATGCCAATTTCATGTCAATCGCTTTCCTTCCCAATTGAGGGCTTATCAAGATGTTTTATTTTTCTGTTTAAACTTTATTGGATATCGTTTTAGCATTTCATACTGCAGGATAAAAAAGAACATTAAACAAGGAATTATTTGAATCTGGAATAATTTTTTGAATTCTGGAAAATTGATGAGAAATATATGATGAAAACTAACCCAACTAAATAGGGTTAGCCATGCGCGCATTGCTAAAGGGGGGGGGGTTAGTTAGTTCATACTGAAATGATAGTGAAAGTAAAATTAACCTTAGCCATGCACGCATGGCTAACCCTATTTAGTTGGGTTAGTTTTCATCATACATTTCTAATCAATTTTCCAGAATTCAAAATTATTCCAGATTCAAATAATTCCTTGTTATTAGATCAATGTCTGAAAATATCAACTTTTTTGTATTCATCAAAAAACTGTTGAGGGACTCATTAGTCAGAAAACCTTGCACTTCCCTGAATATTAAATTGAGACTGCTATACACAACCATTTTACTTTCAAATAATTTAAAGAGAAACTTACCTTAACATTAGTTGGTAAAGCATTAGTTTTTATCAGTGACAGACAAGTAATACAATCATCATTCAGAATGAAAAATGAATCCAGGATATCACTAGCAGGACTGGATGGCTGAAAAGCACAAAATCATTGCAAACAAAACTAAGGATGTAAAGATATAAAGCAGCAAATGGAAGCTTGGTTAAAAAGATGTACAAAAAGAAGATTGGTTTCAGATTCTTTCTTTTTTTCCCTAACAAAGTATATAAATCTTTTAATAAAAATGGATGATACTGGATGAAATGATTTTCATATGGAGTTAATTATTCATATCTTTTATCTACATGCAAGACAAAACATTACACTGTATGTGAAGTTTAGGCATTTTTCAAGATAACATGCAAAATTGTATACAGCATGACAATATGCAATATTTTCCTTAAAAGACACCTTTATTAAAATTTGTCTAAGAAAATGCAACCATCCAAAGCAATTTCTGAGCATGCATGCATGTCATGTCTTCTATCCTTACAATTCCATTATCTCTTTGGTTGTATAGAGCTATTTTCAATTCAAAGTTATATTCAATGTTTACTTGTCGGGAATCAATGTTGCGAAATTTTTCAGTTTTCTATTTAGTGTTTTGTGGATTTGTTCATCATTTTATTGTTTTTCATTTTTTGCCATGGCGTTGTCAGTTTTTCTTCCACTTATCAGTTTTGAAGGTCTCCTTGGTATCTTCAGCCTCTTTTTTTAGATGTATATTATTCAAACTTTTATAATAACTATGCAATAAGCAGATAATTACTCATATCAAAGACAAAGGGTGAAAAATTACTTTTCAAATATTGTGACAATATAGTTTTTTAACTGTAATATAAAAATTCAATGAAGAAGTAATTGTCTGGGATAAAAATTTAATACTATTTAGGTAAAAAACAGCATTATTTTAAGGCATTCTACATTGACAGCAGATGCAAGGTATTATGTAAAACATTTCATCAAATTTAATGGTACATGTATCATCAATTTTATTTGTGTAAAACGCTTATTGAAAAAAAACTTAATGTATCAAACCTTGTGTAAAAGAATCCTCAATTTGCCTACCAGTCTCTCCATACATCTGATGACTAGATGCTGTATTTGTAGGAAGTATGTAAGATCACATTTGTTTATAATAAGTGATAAGGAATGAACTGCAGGTCCTGTTGTGGTGTTTGCTGTGAATACGAACACTGGTATAATTGTGCCATCGTCAGCATTAGTAAAGAACTTATAATCAATAAAACAATTGTCAAATTCACGACAAATTTCTCCGCTTAGTGACTGGCTACATACTTTGTTTAAAACTACATGAGAGTAATGGGGCTTGTTAGGAAATGTCCATAAATGATCAATCCTAGGTCCTAAAATGTTGTCCCAGTGACTTAGAAATATTCCATTAATAACACTGTCATGTGATGTTTTAATCACCGATGTAGAAAATTTTGATGATGGTGTTGTTGGAGAAAGACTTCCTGATAATTCTTTATTGATATCAAGATTGTCTTTTGTATTCACTTCTATGATTCCTATGTCTACATTTGGTCGTTTCACTATCTTTAAACTCTGTGATTTTGAAAATTCACTTGTCATTTTAAAACATGAATATTCAAAATGTATCACTTTATCATATAAGAAGCAAATTCAATTCAAACATAACTGCATATAATTATTTTTTTAGAAGTATATAAATATTATGTCCATGTCTTCAATATACATTTTGTATCTTTATGGTTTTAATTACTTTTTGGATTTCAAAATTTATAATATAGGTTTTAATTCCTTGTTAGATTTCAATACATAAACCACATAGTCTGCTATAACAATATTAGCAATCAGAAAGCTAAAAGCTACAAGTAGCAACGATGTTATTATATCAGAAGGTGCTGATGTAGTTTGGTAAAAACACAAAACAAACAGCAGAAAAATCAGAAAAACAATGGCAAAGAATGTGTAATTCACAAAAAGTATAATAATGCTTCCACGATCCAAGATCTCTGTTGACCAGTCTTGTCTCATAACTGCTTCTGTGTTCATTCACCTTATTTCAGCTTCTCTACCATTCTACAGACAGTCTAAGGTGTATGTAGCTGTAAGCAAAAAGTATCACAAATCTATTAGTTTTTTTTCCTTTAAAAAACAGTTTTCAGATGAATTATCTGGTGCATTTTAATACACACTATTTCTTGTCATTTTCCCTCTGTAATTGCACCATATGTCCCTTTATCCCTGCCTTACTGCAATAAGCACCATACATGTCTTTGGGTTCCAAAATTGTTGGTATTACAATACACACAAGATGATTAAGATTATTCAGTTATTGCTGGTGATTCAACATCACTCTGTTTATGTCATGGGTATTGTATGATAAGGTAATAAATCAAATATATCTTTGAATCGTCTGCAATCTTTCAGTTTTACATAGATAAAGTAGTCAAGAGTATATCCCTCTGAACTCCCTATAAAAGCTAGTAACTGAACAGAGTATGATGGTCTGTCATGTAGACGATATTCAACAACATTCACCTAACAGACTAATTATCAGACAGCTAACCACTGATACCTTATTTGTGTTTATTATGTAAAAAATATGAAAGAGTGAGAATGCAGTAAAAATTGTCAGACTTATTTGCTTTTTTTTTGCTCCGAGTTGAAGGACTCACTGTGACTATGAGATGAAGAACAGCAATAAAAGCACTGTTTCTTTGCTTTTTGTGCATCCTTATATCCTTTGTTTTTCTATTACAAATTTGTTTTGATTGATGATTATTTGGCAAATTTTTGATAGTGTTGTAAATTTATGTTATTTCAAGAAGGCACAAATAAATTTAATTGCTCTTTCCACTTACTCCTCACTACCAATGAAAATGTATGTCCTTCCTAAGGGACACAACTGGTACAAATGGGTCAAAAATTACAGGGTCAAGTACCGAATTGGTAAATAGACTATTGGAAAAGAAAGTATATGTGGTAGACATACAAAAATCACTTCAGAATTATTAGGATATATATAGCAAATTAATTGACATTTAACTAACCATTTAACCACTGTATAGTGTTTTGGGGCTATCAAATATTTGATGTTTTACTCTGGCTGATATGTTCATTTTTGAAGTAGACAATATTCATGTGGGTTAGAGAATAGTTTTGTGTGCATGAATATACAGTTAAGTCATATTATATTATATTTCTTGTTAGTTTTTTCTTGTGCAATTGATTTTCATCCATATATGCATCAATGATCCATTGTTTTAATGAGAAGCAAGGAACTTTATGCATAGTGAAAAATCACAAGAGATGAATACATATGGCAATGAGGGTACTAGTCATGATGGAATATTGGCTGTGATGATTTTTTCCATGAAGAACCATGCAAATGTTGGTCACCATAAACAACATTTTAAACATGTATGATGACTAAGGTTAAATTAATTGCTTTAAGGTTCAGATCTACATGATGTATGGAACTCAGAGTGAAACAAAATGGATTGATAGTTTTATAATATGTCATCTTTCATTTTTTTATAGCCCTCTTCTATTGTAAAATCAGTTTCATCCATGCCTAACATGGCTGGTAATGTAAATGGTACACGAAAGTGATGGAAATCACTCATGGAAAGATTGGAAGAGTAAGTTTGAATAATTTCAAATTATATTTCGGTATGGTCTAGACAAAAAAGAACAATAATATAGCACTATTGCTGACAATTGCATTAACTGCAGGTCTTTAGAAGGATAAGCATTTATTCAGTAGATAAAATGAGCTAAATGTGAATCAATGATAGTGGGACCCTTAATTTGCACAACAATTTGTTTAAATTGCAATTTCATATCCTAACCAAATAATATTTCACCTTATATGTATATATGTTTCACCTTTTACATTTTATCTTTAGAAACAGAAAAATTACCAAATAAAGATTCTTCTAATAAAGTTTATCAATTACCATATAGGAATTGGGACCACCAGCAAAATAAGAATTTTTAAAATTGTTTCCAAAAATTAATCTAAAAAGGTTGTTTTGGGGGAATGTAAGTTGAAACAATGATATAATTTTTTTCACCTCTAAGACTAGCTTATTATAAAAAAATTATCATGATTATATGACACTGAAGATTAAAAGTTGTAGAGTGTATTTTAATTCAATTTATAATCGACTATTTTCCAGAATATGACATTGAAAATGATTTTTTTTCAACATAAACAAATTAAAAAACTTATTTTATTTCCAATCTCTGATAAGTGTAGCCTATATTATTGGTTAATTACAGATGAGGATTGCACAGATTTATTAAGTAAAATTTAGACTTTACTTGAATACCTTTTTTATATCTAGATTTCATATTTTGTCTTTTCTTTTGAAAAAAAATTCTTGTTAATTAATCCTTGTATCATTTTTCTTTCAGGCATAATTTATAAAATCACTTTATGTAGTATAGATCAAAAGTAATAGGTAATAAATAAATCTATCATTTCTATATATATACATTTGTGTATTCAATAATGAGGTCAAGTATTTGTGTATTGAGATGAATGGTCTGTTTAATTATGTAAGACTGAGGATGACTAGTAATTTGGTCAATACGATTGGCACTTAAGGAGGTGGGACATTGTAATTAAGGCCCCACCTTTTCTCTGATTGTTTGGTATCATGACAGTTGTCAATCATACTGGCATTGTATCATTACTATTACCTAATTAAAATGACAAAAATAGCCTGCAAATTGACAAAAAAATTAAAGAATGAACTGCTCAAAAGATATAACCCAAATTTTTCACAGTTCATAATTATGTAGATATAAGAAGATGTGGTATGAGTGCCAATGAGACAACTCTCCATCCAAGTCAAAATTTATAAAAGTAAACCATTATAGGTCACAGTACGGTCTTCAACACGGAGCCTTGGCTCACACCGAACAGCAAGCTATAAAGGGCCCCAAAAAATTACTAGTGTAAAACCATTCAAACGGGAAAACCAACGGTCTAATCTATATAAAAAACGAGAAACGAGAAACACTTATGAACCACATCAACAAACGACAACTACTGAACATCAGATTCCTGACTTAGGACAGGTGCAAACAAATGCAGCGGGTTTAGACGTTTTAATGGTACCAAACCTTCACCCTTTTTCTGAAACAATAGTGTAACATCACAACATAGAAAGACACACTATAAAATATCAACTGAAATAGCTTAACTCAATCAAAGGACATATTAACACCATTGAACATACACTGACACAAATAAATTTGACCTATGACACAATGTAAATACAAAATAAATATTTACACAGACATGAGAATTATGGGGAACTATATTTCAGTGTGTATACATTTTGTAGATTTGGTAGCTAACCTGTGCTACTTTTTGTTTGAGAGGCCAGTGCCTAAGGAAAGACTTGGAACAAGTTCCAATCTTTCCAAAAATATAACCGTAGAAAGGGAAGGCATGGAAGCAAAAATTAATATAGCATACCAAGCCCTCATTATAATTAATCAGTCTCAGACTGATGAAGGATTAGAACTTCATATCTATTTTGTACTATTCCATATTTGGTTGTGAACCCCTGTAAGGAGATATCCTGGTATATTCTTCCTTTTAATTTTTTGCTGTGATGCCATTCAAGATGTCATAACTATTTAGACTTAGTCAACAAGGCTTCAATATACACCTTATCGCTATTTGTCCGTCATTACTGGACATCACAAAGGTTTCCGTAAAATGTTGACGTCACAATAGAAAATTTCTGACGCCACAAAGGAAAAGTGATTGTTGTATGACATCAATAGTTTAAGTGTCACAGATTCTCTGGTCCAGTGTCGCACTCGCAGATTCCCAAATAGCAATAAGGTCTATTGAAGAATATGTGTTGACTTTTGCTGCACATTCTTGATTCAAATGAAATTTATACAAATAATAAAATCATAACAGCTGAAGTGTTTATATATGAAAATAATAACTTTTATGTACACGTTTTGGTTTGAGTTTGGTTATTTGATACTGGAGAGAACAGCAGCTGTAGTCAGCTGATCTCTGAAGCTGTCAACAGAAGTGGTTTCAATGATGGTCTGACGGAGAAAGTCTCATGACTTTTAAATATATTTTATGGATATGAACAATTGAGAAGTTAGAGACCGTCTACCTGATAACACTGGCATGTTCCAACAAACTTGACAAATTGTTGTAAACGTTAAACAATAAGGCCTTCCGAATGTGCAGTAATCCGAAAGTCCACTTCCGGATAAATAGAAAACCTGCCGTGTGCACGTGTGATTGTGTAATCTGTCTATTTGGATTCTTCTGAACATATGAAATAACAATGAGCTGTAAAACTCCAAATTCGCATGTACAGGAAATAGGGAATGTCTTATCTGACCCTTCTCGACCACTGAAAGAACGATTTAGGGCTCTTTTTACACTGAAAAATATAGGTGGGAAACAAGCGATTGATTGCATTTCAAATAACTTTTCAGATTCGTCTGCTCTTCTCAAACATGAACTAGCTTATTGTTTAGGTCAAATGGTAAACCCTTATGCTGTTCCTAAACTCGTGGAGGTTTTAGAAAATACAGAACAGGAACCTATGGTTCGACATGAAGCAGGTATTAAACACATTAAAGTATACATATTTTACAATTATAAGCAAGTTTGTCTGCCATTACCTTTCAAGTCACATAACTTCCTGCAAAATATTGCATCACAAATAAAAATATTTGACTGAACTTATCCGGAATGGAATAAATAGCGATTAGGTGTATCAAGTGCTCACAATCATGTTTTATCCCACCACATTCTATGTGTACCTGTCCCAATTCAGGAACCTGTAGTATAGTGATTGTCAGTTTATATCTGTCATATTTATTTTATGTAAATTAATTTGCTATGAATAAGGCAGTTAGTTTTTTGGTTCGAATTGTTTCACATTTTTCATATACCTTTTATAGCCATCTATACGGTATGGGTTTTTTTCTCGTTGTTGGGTCTGTAATTGCTTATATCCTCTTCATTTGAACTCTGGTGGATAGGATACATGTAGTTGTCTCATTGGCAATCATACATTCTTTTTTTTACCACATCTCCTTATTTTCATAATCATTCGTAACAAATTCAGCTAAATACTCAAGAGGGTGAATACATCTATTGATTTGGAATCTAGAAAAATGTATATAAACATTTTTTGGTCAAAGGCAGGCTTATTACTTCAGAAGAAACTTTGAAACAAATTTAGTTACAATAAAAGACAAAGCATACATGTACCAACAACTTAAAAAAGTTATTAGACCAAAACTTGTCTCTGACCCTTTAACAACCGAAAATATCAACTCCATAGAAAAGGTCCAAAGATGTGCTACAAATCAGGCTTTCCAGATAGTGTTTTTCAATGGCACTTGACAATTAGTTTAATGAAAAAGTGACAGAAAATGTTTTGTCCTTTATAGTGTCAATCATGTCGCATAGTGACAAAATCTTTAAATGGAAACTACTGAATATCAGGCAACAGTGTTAAGAATGATGCTGTCTGTGTAAAATACACTGGTTCATGGTGTCAGAGTTACATGTAGATTGGTAAAATATTCCTGGCTAGAGTTTAATAGTCTTGATAATGATTTGGTAGGCAGTAAAATCAGAAAAATTGCTCTAGACTTCTAAAAGATATGAATTAGAATTGGAAAATAATTCCTGAATGATAATACATTGTAATACCTTTCTTCTTATTGTGTCCTTTGATCACTTTAACCACTGTACTTAATCATTTGAAGACTTAAGCTTGTACAAATAAATATGTACTGCTAACTAATTTTGGAATTAGAGTTATCTCCCTTAGTCTTCCAGATTATTTTTTTTAGTTTCATGCATAAATATACGTCCTTAATATAATTAAGAAAAATATATTCTCTACTCTTCTTGAGTGTATTTTGCGTACATTACTTTAATAGAGGGTATAATTGATTGTCTTTATTATAAATCAAAGTTCAATTTTATGGACAATGAAATTTCATCGGTCTATCATTCATTGTCATTTGATATATAAGGATCCTATTTACCTTGCTTTAGGGAGCACTTTACCTCTGCATGTAGTACAGATTTTTGAAAAGTTCTTGAAATAAAAGTTTGAAGTCTTAATGGAAAAAATCACATAAAACAGGAAACAAGTATTTGAGGCATGTTTTGACTTCAAATAACTTGAGAATTTCAGAGGTTGTAAAAAAAAAATATTGTTATGGATATGTAAATTTTTGAGGAGTGACAGAAATATCTCCGGCAGGCTTATTTTGTCGCCAGATGAAATATAATATCACAATTTGCGACATTGGCCAACCCTGAATTGTGTAATGGGGAATTATATTCAAACAGATGTTCACAATGATGACTAAAGACCTTTTAATCCCAATGTTGGAACTTTAATTTGTATAATTCAAAAGTCCAGGACAAGGGAGGACTTTCTATATGTAAATTTAAAATGTTTTGGGCTTTTCACCTTCAGCTTGGAAATTAATTTTGAATTCCTAATTCACTTATTGAAAGGAAAATGTATATCCGACAAATGTACAAGAAAATATTAGTTATATCTTCAATTATATAAAAATTACATGTATAAATTGTACACCTAACTGACTGTTTTTGTTAAGAAATTTCTATAAGTCAATGCATATATTTTAGTACATGTACAATGAATATGAAAATAAGGAGTCCAAATTGGAATGATTGCCGATGCAATTAGACAACTATCCAAAGACAAAAAGACAATGCAACTACATATATCCACCAAAGTAAAAAGACTGATGTAAACAGCTACATATCATTATTGGCATTGGCATTCAATAAAGAGCAAAACCGATACTATATAGTAAGCTATATCATCCCTGCTTTTAACAAAATGAGAAATGAACAATTACTTTGTAAGGGCTGATTTAAAATGTTTAAGTTATTTGAAATGGAAAACAACTTAATTTGAAAAAATGGCTGACCAATGACATCCACTTTACTGCAAGCTCCTGCCTTACATCTAGTAATGTGGCATGTTTAAGCATGCTTGTAGGGGCTCCATGTTCCACCCTAACCAGTTGTGTAACAAAACAACATTTGGACAAAGTGTGAACATCAGTTAAATTAAAAAGAGCTTCACATTCAAAACGGTAGACCGTACTAAGCATTTCACAGAAACAAATTTACCAAAATTGATACCTTATGAACTTGAGTTGCTTTGCTTGAACCATTATGTGTCTGTGTCTCTCATATAAATGTTCAAGTGGAGCTAGTTTTCTAGTTTAATCTATGAACACAACATCTGTCTAATTCAAAAAGGTATTGAGTCTGAAGGGTTGCTAAACTAGAATTTATTGAATATTGCCTAAATGTCCTACTAATAAATATAACTTGAGGTGGTTTATTGTTTAATATCCTTTATAATTTCAAACTTACAGGTGAAGCTTTAGGAGCCATTGGTTGTGTAGATGCAGTTCCAATCTTAGAAAAATATAAGGATGATAGTGTGATAGAGGTACTGTATGATCGTTATCTTTGAAAGTAGACCTCAGACCAAAATAATATATATACTTTTTCCTGCCTCCTGGCAAAGAGAAAGAAAGTTTGCAAAACCTGTTCAATTTATGCACCTACAATTTTGAAGTTTTTTAAACATTTTCCTCATTTTATATTTCCATATATATTTATTTCTCCATTGTTTAAGAAACATTTTAATTGTTACTAACTTAGTGGTTTTTATGCCCCCGCCGTAGCGGATGGGGCATTAAGTTTTTTCCTTGTCCGTCCCGAAGTTGGTTTCCGTTCTAACTTTAGTTTGCCTCAACCAAATGTTGTGAAACTTATACACAATGCTTATTACCACAAAACACAGATCTAGTTTCAATTTTGATGGGGTCACTTTAACCGATCTAGAGTTATGCCCCTTTACAAATGGCAAGATTGCTGAATTTTTGTTTCTGTTCTCTGACTTTAGTTAGCCTCAACCAAATGTTATGAAACTTTTACACAATGCTTATTACCACAAAATACAGATCAAGTTTGAATTTTGGGGGTGTCACTTTAATTGATCTAGAGTTATGCCCCTTTACAAATGGAAAAATTGCTGAATTTTTCGTTTCCGTTCTTTAAAGTTTGCCTCAACCAAATTTTATGAAACTTATACACAATACTTATTCCTACAAAACTCAGATCAAATACAAATTTGGGTAGTGTCACTTTTACCGTTCTTCAGTTATGTCCCTTTATAACTTTATATGATATGCAAGTGGGGGCATCATCTGTGTCCCATGGACACATTCCCCATTTATTTTTTTAAGATCTCAAAATGGAACAGAGTAAAAATCCTGATAAATATTGAATATGATCAGATGATTTCATATCTGTATCTATGATTCTGAAATATATAACTAAACATACATACATGTACATCTTATTTTAAAAATATTCTGTCGTTTGACAGTTGAAGAAACATTGTTAGGTTAAATGACAACTTGTAATAAATCTTATCAGGTTGCAGAAACATGCCAGCTTGCTTTGGAAAGAATTAAATGGCTTCAAAGTGAAGATAAAGAAAGAGAGAAATTATCGGAGAATCCATATTTTTCCACTGATCCTGCACCTCCATCAACAAACATGGACATTAACAATTTAAAAATACAATTACTGGATGAAAATGCAACGTTATTTAACAGATACAGAGCTATGTTTTCACTGAGGAATATAGGAACAACAGAAGCTGTTCAAGCTTTGGCTCAAGGTATTTTTTCTATTTGGTTAAATAATAGAATAAAACCGGGTAAAAGTAATTATATTTAAGGCAGATTCACAATTAAATATCTCAAATGACATACTTTTCAGGAATAATAGAAGATTATTGGGTATACATCAATGAGACAGCGGGGCCTCGGTGGCAGAGTGCTCTAAGTAGTTACTACTGTAATCACTAGCCAGTCAACACTGAGGTTGTGAGTTCGAACCCCGTTGTGCAGGTGCACTCGACTCCAATCTTAATTGACTAGGATTGTCAGTTTTCCTATCGAAGGTCGGTGGTTTTCTCCAGGCACTCCGGCTTCCTCCACCAATAAAAACTGGCCGCCACGAAATAGCCCAAAAGCGGTGCTTAAAAGTGGTGTTAAAACACCAAAAATCAAATCAATGAGACAGCATCCCATAAGAAAGACTTCTACAGGTCAAAATATGAACTTCAAT
Organism: Mytilus californianus; assembly: GCF_021869535.1. Taxonomy (NCBI): domain Eukaryota; kingdom Metazoa; phylum Mollusca; class Bivalvia; order Mytilida; family Mytilidae; genus Mytilus; species Mytilus californianus. The sequence continues at coordinate 7,868,237 of NW_026262581.1, forward strand.
GATAAACAAGTGTCTATACAAAAATGATATGCAAAACTGAAAAAGTCCAGAGTCTAGAAAAGTTGTGAATAAATTTAACATGGATAATTAAAAAACTATCATCAACATAAAACTCCTTAAAAGACACACTTGAAGACAATAACTGATGCTCATGAGCTTCCTGACTTGTTTGTATTTAATATGGTTTCTATTTGTTGTCCAAGACTTACACCTATAAAGAGACATGTCAAACTACATTTTCTGATACTGGAATACGTGATACGTGAAACGTGAACTATTTATTTCACGTTCACAGTTCCTATCGAACACAAATAATGGTGCCACCAAACAATGGTACTGATAGTAGAACATACATGTGAACCTCCCGATGGGAGTACAATAATACCGTTTTCAGGGGTCTCCTCCCGTCCTCCTGTTGAAGAGAAAAAAATGCCGTGTATGAAATATTTCATGAATGAAATCTTTCAGACATTACCTGAAGTTAAATTTTACCTGTAAATCAAAGAACATGCATAATTCTATGGCTTCACTTGCCAGCTTGGGTGTCAAACATACTAGTAATCAATGATTTTTACCTCAGGCTAACTGCCGTTGTGTAATAAAAACTTTGTGTATTTAAAAATAATTGAAATAAATTTTGGGTTACTTCCCTTGTTTTTTTTATGCTGTTGAAATTATTTTCCTTTAAATAATGTAAATTGTTAAAAGAATATAAATGAAATATAGATTAAACAAATAATCATAAAAGGATGATAATTAAATGATTTTAAATGTCTTAGGACAAATAAAAAAATAATAATTTGGAAATTATTTGAGAGTTCTATACTTTTTTTCAAGGCTTAAATTGAAATTTATATAATAAGTATGACCTCTATTAAAATTGCTTTTGTTTCATTTGCATGAAAGAAGAATCAATATGCAGTTAAAGATAAAAAAAAAAAAAACTTTATGCAGTGAATGTATTATTGAATAAAGATCAAACAACAGTCAAAAAATGAAATTAAAAAATTTTCTGAAAAAAGAAAAAAAGAATGAGAGATTGAATAGAGATAAAGAAAATTTAATAGTACAAGGGTACTATAAACATTTTACATTTGGATGGAAAGTTGAAGAAAAAACACTTTAAAAGACAATTTAGTACATCACACGGTTACATTTACGATAAAAAACCTCCTGATCTGAGTCCTAATCTCCTGACCAAAATTTCCCAATCTCCTGATCTGAGTTTCACAGTCCATCACATGTATGGTAGAATACATATTAATTAGAAATGATATTATTATATACTGCATAATTAGATCTGTTACAATTTTCTGACAAACAAAACTTTAAAAATTGGATTCTATTAAGTTTAGAATACTTTTACATCAGCTAATTTAAAGAAATAGTGATAAATGAAATTGATATTGCTATCTGATTGTGTTTTAACTGGTTGAAACCTTTTCAGGACTAAAATGTGCAAGCGCTTTGTTCCGACATGAAATTGCCTACGTATTAGGACAAATGCAACACCAGGCATGTGTACAAGAACTGAAAGAAAATTTATGTGATGAGAAAGAGAACCCCATGGTACGACATGAATGTGCTGAAGCCTTAGGGGCTATAGCCACTGAAGAATGTACAAAGATTTTAGAGCAATATCTACAGGACAAAGAGAGAGTGGTTAAAGAAAGTTGTGTTGTTGCTCTAGACATGTCTGAATACGAACAGAGTAAAGAATTTCAGTATGCTGATTCATTAACTAAGTTAAATTCATAGATGTCATCAACTGGTTAGGATTTCAACAAGCTGATATGATAGGAAGATAATTTATTAAGAGATTTGTGATCTGTCATGGACTCTTCTGTGAAGACAACTCCTGGTTAGAACAAATTTCCATTTACACTTAGTGCTACAACTTACACTGAACTTGATGATGTCCAAAATTTTGGCTTATGATGGAGAATGATTTAATTTATAGTGCAAGATCTCATGAAAAATTTTGTTTTAGAGTATTTGTAGGACTTTTTTTGTACTTGACAAATTTGAATGATTTTGAAAATTAACTTCAATGTTATGATATCAATGTGTCATTCTTCGTACTTGATTTTGGAAATTGAACCATATTTTGGACAAAATATCACCTTTAAAATATCTTATACTTTTGATGTTAATCTACTGCTGAACTGTTGTCATAGTAGTCTGCCTAGGCCCTAGATTGTATATGAACTGCTCCTGAACAATGTGACCGCACTTTGAGAATATTTTACAGAACCTTTACTATATAGTCCCATGATGTAGTTTTGCACCTATTTCATTTCTTTATCTGAATGATTTTTGGGGTTACTTTTGGGATGACATAGACTTCGTCATATCTGCATACTAGAGTACACATTTATATCTGCTTCTCCTAAACCCATAAACATAACTTAATGAAACTATCTCAGAATCTTTACCATATAATACCAATGCTTTATTTAGGGGATACCCATTTCGTATCCACAACTTTTCCTAAACCCCTTATTACAATTTGCTGAAGCTATCTCACAATCAAAAGAATAAAATGCTATTGTACACCACCTATTTTCTTATGTTGATCAGAATTATATTTGGGGTTAACCTTACCGTAGCATGGACTTTGCAATTGCTTTATTTTAGGGGGTACCTATTTTGTATCCTCAACATCTCCTAAACACCTATTTACAATTTATTGAAACTTTCTCACAATCTTAACCATGTAATGCTATTGTGCACCTTCTATTTTGTTTTTTGGTCCATATAATTTTTGTGGTTCCCTTCAGCAAAGCATGTGCACACTACCTCACCTTACCTGTGTCACATCTACACACAATAGTGCACATTTGTATTCGATTCTCCCCCTAAACCTCTAATCATAATTTAATGAAACTTTCTCACAGTCTTTACTCTATAATGCTTTTGTGCACCTTTTGTTTTTTGGTCAAAATTATTTTTGGGGTTCTCCGTAAATAGTCATGGACTTTGCAAGGGGGGGGGGGGGGGGGTTTCATTTTGTGAGCTTTGCTCACAATACATATAGTGCTAAAACTGGGTCAACTCCTTGAATCAAACCAAAGCCAACAACTTTAGTCTGCATTTGTTTGTAACTTTCTATAGTACATGTGTCATGTTTGTAAATTTCGTTTCTAGTCAGGAACAAAACTTAAAATTGATTTAAATGAAGGTCATTTTAAAAGTTATGCATAATAGCTCTTACGGAATGATTGTTTTATAAAGGTTTAACAATATTTGTATTTGAAAATAAAGAAGACTCATTACTTATACATAAAATGCACAGTATTCTTGTTATATATTTGAAACGAATGAGATGTGGGTATATGTTAGTAAAACAGCAACCCAACGTCAAATTTTAAAACCAACTAAAGAGATTAATGTAATTTGTAGCTATGTTAAAAATTGATCTTTACTTTAAATTAACTTTGAGTATATAGGACAACAAACATTTATGCATTTATTATTGCTTATCGTATTTCATAATTCCAATGCATAAGAAAAGTAGAGAGTGAGATTACTGTGTTATCTCCCTTTATATACTAATTTTTAAAATTCATTAAAAAGAAATGTACACCAAATTATTTACATTGTATTAAAAGTAATGTAAATAAGTGTTACTTGAGTGATGTAAACAAAATACGAAACACAACACTGTTTTTTCTTAAGATTGCCTGCGATGCTGGCAGGTGAGTTCATCCTTTAAAGTAGAGTGAAAAAAAATGCACAGACTTATCAGATGGAAAAACTTTTTTTGTTTATGTCAATTGGTACATTAACAATTTATAAGCATTCTACCTGTAAATGATACAAGTAACTTTAATGGACAAGATTAAAATTAACTCTTCCCTTTACCCATTTAAAAATATAGAACTTAGATAAAAATTAAAGAGAAAGTTTTCTTTAGAATAAATTGTGACTTTTTTTTTATATTACTAAAAATGTATGCAAAACCATGCATGTATTTGTCAATTTTCTTACAAGTGGTTTATTCTAACAATATTATCACCTTCAGGCTTGTTCTTCGTCTCAAAATTACAGTGAGGTCTTCAATATCAAAACCACACAACCATCTGCAAGTTCCAAGTCAGCAGCCCTTCATATTGATATTGCTACAATTGAAGGTTTTGTAATATTGTCGATATAATAATTGATGACTATGTACATTGTAATGGTCAATGAAATCTTGCAAAAAAGGTCAACTTTGCCTAACAGGTTGGTTTATTTCTATAAAGCTCATGGTAATTTTTTTATACGACCGCAAAAAATTTTGCGGTCGTATCTTGGTATCACGTCGTCGTCAGCGTCGTCCAAAGACAGTTGGTTTCCGGACAATAACTTTAGTATAATTAAATAGAAATCTTTGAAATTTTAACACAAGGTTTATAACCACAAAAGGAAGGTTGGGATTGATTTTGGGGGTTATGGTCCTAACAGTTTAGGAATTAGGGGCCCAAATAAGCATTTTTTTAGTTTCCAGACAATAACTTGTGGAACGGTGTATGGATCTCTCTGAAATTATACCACAAGTTTCCATACCACAAAGGGATGGTTCGGATTTGCTTTTGGGGGTTATGGCTCAAACCGTTTAGGAATTAGGGGCAAAAAAGAGGGAAAAACAATGGTTTCCTGTTAAATGGACAATTACTTAAGACAATTTAAAAGCTGTGTAAGGGAGGTAATCCAAACACAACATTTTGATTACCTCCCTTACACTGCTTTAAATTATGTATAAAGAAATGTTGTATTGTCTTGAGATGATTAGCTGTCAATTTATTTTTAGAAGTTACTATTAAGGAATATTAATTTTAGCCATGATTATGTATGTCATTTTCTATTTTAAGACTTTTATGGCGTACTTAAATGGGTAATTTTGGTTGCAAACTCCATTGGAAATATGAATTGAGATTATGACCATATCTTGAGGGAAAGAATTTTTTTGGGGGAAAAGGGGCAGGGGGGTAAAAAATAATTGTGGGGGGTCAATTTTTTCTCATTTCAGATTTCAGAAATTAAAAAAAAGTGGGGGGGGGGGGGGGTCAATATGCAACAGCATAGTGTATTGCACAAAAGCAAAAATAAAGGGGGTAAATTTTTTTTGGTGGGCGGGGAGGGGGGGTCAATTCGCAACAGCAAAGTGTATTGCACAAAAGCAACAAATTGAATATAAATTCAAATCATATAACCAAGTCTAAGTTCTTTGACTTCAGTTATTCTGTGTCAGAAACCTATTATGTGTCAAATATTTAATAACAATCCAAATTCAGACCTGTATCAAGCGTGGATATTGTGTACATTTTTGCCCCAACTGTTCAGGGTTGGACCTCTGCTCTATCCAGCTGCTCTCGGCGAAGCAATTTATTCAATGAGCTTTCACCTCTTTATTACTATTATACAGTACAAAGCTGCTAGTTAACCATTTTAACCAAAATTATTCTGAGACTATTTTAGGCATTTTTTCACAATTGATCTCTTGTTTGAAGCTCATTAGACAAAGTTTTGATCATTTGTATAAAGCTTGGATCTGATTGATATGATCCAATCTGTGTGTGTACAAGGAGCATATTGTCTTCCTCTTCTCGCACAAATTGTACCAGTATGTTATTTTACCTCTAAGTTTAAGATTGTCATAGAGATAAGTTTAAATCTATTTTTGTGAACAATGATGATGCTTCTGTCAACATTTCCCAGGAGTAGCAGTTTTCAAATTTTGTTATATGTATTTCTTCAAATATGTAAACCAAGTTGTATTTGTGAGAAATTTATTTTCCAAGTGAAAAAATAATGGGTATATGAAAAATTTTAAATTTGTTGAACTCGAATCATGAATACAGGAGCAGAGGAAGAAAATCCTGAATATTTATTGCAGTGAAATCAGCTGAAAAGGGCTAAACACAAAAAAGTATCCTTGTATTTAAATGAATTTAACAGGAATCTAAATGAACATATTGTCATTTAACTATTGATTTAGAGGAGAGGATGTCACTAATTGTTGTTATAACTGGTTCCCAATCCCTTTTGCTACATTTACAAAAAACGTCTTTAAAGTAAGTGATTTATAATACGAAGGGATATTACATAGATGTTGAAATAGGTACTGTATCTTGCTAATACAATGGCACCAAGGAAATAGCTGTATTGCTGTTCTTAATCTTGAAGTGTAAAGAGGTGACAGTAAGCAATAGTCATATGCAGATGGTTCAGTTTCACTAATGGGCCACAAAGTGAGGAACACAGTTATTGTTTATAAACAAAAAATCTCTCATCTATGATTTTGGACATATTCTATTTGAAAGAATTGACCTGATCTTGACCATTTGTGCTGTTTTAAGGAAAAAACTATGAAGTCCTCAATTATTTTCTATGAATTTAATTATCAAAAAACATCATATTTGGTGAAAATTATTAAATAACTTTTGAGAAGCCGAATCACAAAGGCCTAAATTGCTGAATGTTCTATCTAATGTGGTACCTAGAATATCAAACCACTTTTGTGAAATTATCTGCTTTAAAACTAGCCATCATACATATCCAAGTTTACACTAAGGGTAAAGGAATTGAAGAAACTGTTAAAATTACTGCATAACCAGGAAAGAATTGTGCATACTGATCAAGATACCATATAGCCAAAGGAGTAAGATGGACTGTCTGAAGCTGTGTTTATCAGCTTGAATGGATTTCTCAATGAAGGGTTGGTATATTTTGTTGGTACCGGGGTAATTACTAATTGTCCTTGAGAAAAAAGTGTCTGAAACACTGAATTGAGGTGAAAAATATAAGATACTCATGGATTTTTTTGAAATTTAGCCTCGCTAATAACAATGAAGACCAGAAGAACTTTTTATAATAAATTTTAAAGTTCACCACGTTTTATATTTAGGAAAACACATTTCATATTACATGAATTTTTCCTTTATATACTGTTTAATTACATAAACAGTTTCCACCTTGCTAGATTTAATAAATAGAAAATTTTCACAGATAAAATACCAATTGAAAATAATATTTATATTAATTGTCACTTTTTAACAATGATTAATAGCACATTCCTAAAACACATTATTAAAGATAATTGAATCTTTAAAATTACCATGATTATGGAAAACATTTCAAAATTAATTTGACATATCTGCTGTGTGATGTATTAAACCAGATGTTGTATTATATCAAAATGATATTAAATTGTTTTTTCTTCTTTTTGAAATACAATTGATAAATAGATCAAGCCTAAAGCCTAAGATATTTAATACTGAATAATTTATGCAATTACAAAAAAGCAGATAAGAAATCATTTAAGAAAAATTAAATGATTGGAAAATAAATTATTTTGGGTGAATGGAATTTTTCTTGTTTGAATTTGTTTGGTAAAATGCACTATTTGAAACTGCAGCTGTTTAACTTAGATTTGAATATACTCAAAGTGTTCTCCAGATGAGTTAAGAGGAGAACAAATAGATTAGACAAAGAAGGAGAACAAATAGATTAAACAAAGAAGTAGAAAAAAGAAGCCAAAAAGCACCTGCCTGTTTTTCAGGTATTTTTGAAAAGCATTTGTGGTGCTTGATTTTTTCTTTGTTTGGCATGATTCTTACTACATAGCTATATCACCAATCTGTTGCATAATTTATTGGCTATTTATAGAAAAAATGAATAAATTGCCCTGATTTCAAAGAAAACAATTTCTTTTTCAAGGATCACAGCACTGATCTCCACAGGTTGATTAATTTTTGCTGATATTGAACAGGTAACACTTACAGAATACAAGACATAAAACATCTCAATGTAAGATCATTTACTATCACCTATCTCTGTTTAATGTGCACAAATTGTATATTAACCTATTACATGGGCCAATAGAAACAGCTGTCATAAGAATTTGTCTCAACTGGATTTAAAAACATAAATATCGTTAAAGTACTTGTAAATAGTGAAGTATTTCATGAATGAAGAAATTATGATTGATATTTTGCAGGATTACAATTTTTGCTGAGGGATTAAGTGATCAATTCAGTACCTGACCTTACCTTTTCAACTTACAGGTAAGAAGTTATATCAGTTATTAAATATTTTATCAAAAATGTCATCCATCAAAAGAAAATGAAGGATGACCATTTTTGACAGTTTGACTTATTGACAGTTCTTCCTGCTAGTATATATATTGACAACAAATAACTAAAATAATTATTTTATTATGAGAAATATGAATTTGTTGATAAATATACATGACTTTTAACAGTATACATAATTCTTTAATGTTAATTTTGCCATAAAACAGAGAACTTTCAAGTACTACATAAATCAAATGTAAGCAAACAAACATTTTTTTTCATAGAGGGTCTGGGAAAAGAAATGTTTTCTGAGCAGCCTGAATTAAAATAGGAATGAAAGAATATTTGATAAAATATGTTCCATCACATAATAGCTTGATAAAAAGATTTTCACCAAAGTTTGGGATCTTATTTTTTGTTTAAAGAATTTGTCTGACCCATCTTAAACATTGCTGATGCTTTGTGAGAAAAACAAACAATTTAAAAAAAGAACCAATTTATTTTATTTAAGACTATCATAAGAATATTACTATTTGTGTAGTGCCAGTATTCTTGACAGAACTTCATAATTCCAATTACCAGTTACTTTGGGAGATTAAATTCATATGACAGGGAAATTCCTTTTAACTTTACTTGATTTTTCCTATCATTATTTATGTGTAAGTATAAGACAATAAAGACAATAGACAATATTTATTAGCACAAAAGCAATTATAATAATCGGTAAAGGCTCAATACAAAGTACATTGTATAATAATACAAAAAATATATGATTGGCATTGTATTAGTATTGTTATGTAAGACCAACCAATAATGAATATTGCATTGACTTGTACTGTTCTAACCTTTGATAACAACTCAATAAAAACTGATTTGTTTGCAAATATTTATAAGTAAAGTAAGTGCTGTCCATCAGTCTAGCAAATGTATGTTTAGGAAGTCTGGTAATGTAATTGCTACTTTTCGTTGACTTTTTTTGGCTCACCTGGCCTGTATAATCATATAAGCTATTGTCATAAGGTTAAATGTTTTGAAACTCGAGGAGATTGATGATAGGAAACCCTCAACAGATGATCCTCTTTTAAACTAGGTCGGGTGGCAAACAGTGGCAGATTCAGTGGCATTTAGTTTTCACTGAAATCTAGTGGATATCTTATTTACCTCTCTTGTTCTCCGAGTCTAAATGTCCAATTGTAACCAAACTATATGGAAGGACATCATTTGGTTCTATGTAGATAAAAGGCATGTCTGCCAAATGCAGTCTTTAATTATGATTAATAAATTCTCAACGAATCTTTTCAATTGAAACTACAGGGATGTTTCGCTACTTCAGGGGATTGATGATTTGCAGACCTCCTACAAGTAAATGTTATTAATATCATCTTCTCTGAAACTACTTGGTCTATTTTAAACATGGCATTAATGATGCATGAAGGGGGACCTACTGTATCACTGGCCTGTCAACACGGAGGTTGTGAGTTGGAATCCTGCATGTGGCAGGTTCACTGGGCTCCAATCTTAATTGACAAGGATTGTCATTTATCCTACCAAAGGTCGTTTGTTTTCTCTGGACACTCCACCAATTAAAACTGACCGCTATAAAATAGCTCAATAGTGCTGAAAGTGGTGTTAAATACAAATCAATCAATCAATGATGCATGAAAGGTCTATTGTTCTTTAATAATGTAAACTTTTTTGATTTCATTGCATCATATATAACCCATGTTTTGGCAGATTTAGGGTTGTGGAGGCAAGAAATAACCCACCCTTTTAATCCTCTGTAAAGTGGAGCTTTAATATGTAAGTACTACTCACAGTACTTTAATACCACTAATATATTTAGGAGATTCGGTTTTAGACAAGGGATTAAGTATGGTAATTGTTTCTGCCTAATTACGTCAAAACGCAGCATTTACTAAGGTTTGATATTTAGCTGTAACTTGACGATATTTTCGATGCATAATAAATAAACATGTTAAGCGTAGAAAATATGAAAAGTGATGAAAATTCCTCTGTATTACATCATCAGCACCACTTAAGTGTAATTCTGGTTAATGAAGGCATGGTAAATGAGCTTTAACGATTCCATACTGTGTTTATATCGTCATTGGTGGTTACTTAAAATGTTTGTACTAAAAATGATAGTATATTCTTAGTAGAGGTAATTAATGCTAGAAAAACTCACAGGTACTGCCTTTGAATGTACTGCGATATTTTATTTGGAAAATAGTTTATTATTATTACGATAGTGTTGATATAGTGTTAGTAGATTATTTTCGAGCACTAATATATTGGATAAGTAGATTCTATCTGTGGGTAAATTGTTTCAATGCAATAACTCTGTTTTCAAAATTTATGAGAAAAGTAACTTGGTAGAACTTGTTTTTACCATTAAAAAAAATAAGTAGTGAGAATATATCTACTTTTCTACATTCAGCACTATAGATTAATTTTTCATGGATTTTGTTGGAACTGTCACATTGAATCAGAGATTTATGTAATATAATTTTGGAAGAGAGTAATCTATGTTATAAGTGATATATTTAAACTAAAGCATGATAATTTTTTAATAACAAGTGTCATCTTTCAGTAATAGATTACATTAACTAAGCATGCTCGCTATCATTTACCTGTCTATCCCTATTATTAAGTAGTATGTCACCTGACATAAATCTTCAGATATATTGTCAGTAATTATATTCCTACTTAACTGATGAAAGAAAGACAAATGGGATTCTACTACTTAAACAGCAATTTGGTTGTCAATACATAAAACTGTAGAATATTGTCTTTGTATAAGCTTGAACAAATATCTATAACCACTGTGAGAAAATACAGTCCAGACAGCAACCCAAGTGCAACAGAGGCATAGGATTGGACTGAAAAGTTATTGGGAGGGGTGCAAACTTCTACAAGTGAAAAGCAAAAAAATCTTTTCTGTAGTCTTAAACAGTGTACAAGTTAGTCAATGTCATCTTTCAGTACTGTATTTTCTTATGTATAACTGCAAAAAGGTAGCTGGATATACATGATTTTTATCACATAAAATTGTGCCAAAACTGACCGTGGATTTTTTAATTTGCTGATTCAATTTTTGAAAACAGATAGATAAAAAGGATAACAAAAAATGCCAGAAATATTAAACATTACTCAGTACAACATACAACACCAAAAAAATCCAGAAATATTAGAGAGTACTCTGACAGTACAACGTACCACATCAACCACAACATCCAACTCCTCTGAAAGTATGATGTACAAGCAACAATAAATGACACAAGGTTCAAATAACTTTAGACAGTACATTGGTATATTATTTGCAACAAGTAACATCTAAAAAAGCCGTTGTAACTTGTAATATTTGGACCACAAATACTGGAGTATAAATTTGATATGTTTTCTAGATGTCGATTTAGTTTTTCAATGCTAATCATGCTAAAATGTAAACTTCTTTAAGTGTTTTATGATCGTAGACAGGTTTTGATTAGAGTTGTGTCCTCTCGTTTGTACTTTTCTTGCTTATATTTGTAATTTATTGACTGCATGAAGAAATTGAATACAGAAAACTATGTTACTCATAGCATATTTTTATGTCAATTTGCTACCAATAATAGCATGTGAGAGTTTAATAAGACTTGGTACCTTGCCAGATAAACAGGTTGATGTAGTACCCCCAACTAAACATAATAAGCTATGTTAGTAACTAAGGAATGTATAGCTAACAAGTATAATATATGTTTTATGTCGCCTTGATCGTTTACTACCAATTTCTGTATTCTTACCAGGTGGGAATAGTATATACTTGGCATACTTTACTGTCACAGATGTAAATCTTAGTGATTTGTCCAGAATACTTACAATTGTTCCAGCCATTCTGTTTGGTTCACTGGTATTGAAATTAATGACACTGACATACACAGATTTTCAAAGAATTTATTATGTACTTTTAGTCCATTCTGGTCCCATTATACATTATAGATTATTTTTGATATTCAGTTCTCATAATCTCAATCTCCCTGGTGATCCTCACTATTATTTCTATTGCAAAATACCAAATTTGTGTTGGTCCTTTGTAAAATTTTGGTGGTCAGGACCTTCCGATCACCACTTTTCGAGAATTCTGAGATATTCGGAAAAAATTTTAATAAAATTTTAAATGAAAGGTTAATTGTGTCACTGATGAATACCCCACCTGTATTTTTATCCATTCTTAGATATTTACGACTCTGCCCTATGTTGGTTTTTTTTCAACAGAAAAGAGATTACCTGTAAATTTATTTAAGTAATTTTAATTCCGAACGATTATTGACAACTTGACTGCATACAGTACCTCTAATAAATAACTAATCAATTATTTATGTTTTATCTTCATTATAAGGTTAACCTTACTGCTAGTCAATGTTAGAAAACATTCACTCTCTCACAGTCAAATACCACAGACTCTAAGGTAGTTGATAATGTGATGAATAAAATATTGTCTATTGCAGATTTGTATAGTTGAACAATTGATGGAACTGGATGCACTGTTGATAAATAAACACAGGTAGACACCAGGTAAGAACATATGATAATTAATTGAGAGCTATTGATTAGAAGTATTATGTTGTCTGTTGGGACAAGGTTAATTTGGGGTTACATAAGGACAAAAATACATGTATATAATTAATATGCACGTAGGACAGAAATACATGTATATAATTAACATGCATGTATAGAAAAGTGGTACATTCAGGAAATGAAAAAAGAATGCATCCATTAAATTGAATATATGTTCCTCCTGTTTAACTACATCTTGAAAATGATCCATATTTATCAGTGTCTGAAAAATTACACTAAACTCAGATTCACCAACCTAATAAGGTTATGAGCATGCTGAAACTTATGATTGTATCAAATTTTCTTATCTTTAGATTATTGTGATGCATTTTTTTACCAACAAAACTCAATGGTGTAAAATATAACGAAGTTTCAGTCCGAGTTGTTGGCTGTTTAAAATTTGAGCTCAAATTTAACAGACCTGTGACTTTTTGCTTGAGCTACTCAATAAGACTTTAATAAAGTGATACGTCAAGTCAGTGTCTAGTAACATCCTCAAGTAATAGCAATTAATTAATAGCCCTCCCAGATACCCTTTTAATTTGATGTATTGTCTAGATTTGTACTATAGAAAAATGTGCCATAAAAATTAACTTTTACATCACCAGACCTCACAAAATATTGATTATACGTTTCACAATCCAGACTATATTTAACTTATAATGATTTCATACATAGAGGTTATCTAAGGACTAGCTGCTATTTCTGGTAAGCTATTCAGTATGAAATTTTATTTAATGGATTAAATAATTATTTTAAAATTACCAACTGAGAAAATTTATAGTGTCAAGTGAAAAAATTCATTAAATTAATATATTAAATGATTCCAGTTCTGTCCTGACAGTAATATTTCAGATCATCCAGGGTCGATATCAAAGATTATTATGCCCCACCTACGATAGTAGAGGGGCATTATGTTTTTCAGTCTGTGCGTCCGTTCCTTCGTCTGTCCATCCGTTTGTCTGTCTGTCCCACTTCAGGTTAAAGTTTTTGGTCAAGGTAGTTTTTGATGAAGTTGAAGTCCAATCAACTTGAAACTTAATACACATGTTCCCTATGATATGATCTTTCTAATTTCAATGCCAAATTAGAGTTTTGACCCCAATTTTACGGTCCACTGAACAGTAAATGATAGTGCAAGTGGGGCATCTGTGTACTATGGATACATTCTTGTTATGTTGTAACATGGTTTAAATTGTAGTATTAAAGTCATGAAAACTTTTATGGATTTGATTGATTCTTGAAATAGTTTCTATAAGAGTAAATGTAGAATTCTAACCCACATGGTAAATGCCTTTGCGGTCTCATGGATGCCTGTCATCTCCAGTGCAGGAAGGCATTATTGCCATCCCTAACTTGGTCAAACATAAGGCTTAAAAATGAAAGTTTGCAGCATCTCCACCAGGGATCATAGTCCCAGACTTTTACATCTGAGACAAGCACACTACAGAAAGACCACCCAGGCAGTTACCAATAATCTCTATTCATATAAAATAAGAAGATGCTGTATGATTGCCAATGAGACAACTATCTACCAGAGACAGTATGATGTACTGGTATATATATGTTAGAAACTATAGGTGACTCACCGTACAGCCTTAAACAATGAGCAAAACCCATACCATATAGTAATCTATAAAAGGCCCCAACATAACAAGATGTAAAATAATTCAAACAAGAAAGCTAACGGCCTGATTAATGTAAAAAACAACAACAACAACAAAATAGAAATGATATATAGCAACAAATGACAACCACTGAATTATATCCTCCTGAACTCGGACAGGCACATTCAGAATGTGGTGGGGTTAAACATATTTGCGGCCACCCAACCCTCCCCTAATCAGAAAATCAATATTCAATTCATTCATAACTTGTCTATGGGTACCACATATGGAGCAGGATTTGCTTATCCTTCCGTAGCACCTGAGATCACCCCCCGTGTTTGGTGGGGTTCATGTTGCTTACTAAGTCTTTAGTTTTCTATGTTGTGTTTTAAGTACTGTTTGTCTTTTGGTCGTTTTTTATATGACCGCAAAAATTAAAAATTTTTTGGTCGTATATTGGTATGACGTTGGCGTCGTCGTTGTCGTCGTCTGGCGTCGTCCGAAGACACATTGGTTTTCGCACTCTAACTTTAGTTTAAGTGAATGGATCTCCATGAAATTTTACCATAAGGTTCAATACCACGAAAGGAAGGTTGGGATTGATTTTGGGGGTTATGGTACCAACAGTTAAGGAATTAGGGGCCAAAAAGGGGCCAAAAATAAGCATTTTTGTAACTTCCAGACAATAACTTGTGTGTAAGTGTATGGATCTCTCTGACATTGTACCACAAGGTTCCATATCACAAAGGGAAGGCTGTAATTGATTTTGGGGGTAATTGCCTCTAAATTTTAGGAATTAGGGGCCAAAAAAGGGGCAAAAATCAAGCATTTTTCTAGTTTCATGACAATAACTTGTGTGTAAGTGTTTGGATATTTCTGAAATTGTACTACAAGGTTCCATATCACAAAGGGAAAGCTGGAATTGAGTTTGGGGGTAATTGCCCGAAACGTTTAGGAATTGGGGGCCAAAAAGGGGCCAAAAATAAGCATTTTTCTAGTTTCCAGACAATAACTTGTGTTCAAGTGTATGGATCTCTCTGAAATTGTACTGGAAGGTACCATACCACAAAGGGAAGGTTGGTATTGAGTTTGGGGGTGATGAATCATAAGGGGGTTCAAAAAATTTGGGAGGGGGGATTTTTTGTTTTTCTTCTTTTTTTTTTTTTTTCCTTTTTTTTTATCTTTTAAAATTTTCCATTTTAAGTTGGTTATTTCTGATTAATATTTAAAAGCAAATAATAATGATATGGTAGGAGATACACACCAAACAGGATGTGTAAATTATTATATAATAAGTATTGTGCAATAGCAAGAAATTTTCAATTGCACAGTATTGCACAATAGCAAGAAATCTTCAATTGCACAGTATTGCGCAATAGCAAGAAATCTTCAATTGCACAGTATTGCGCAATAGCAAGAAATATCCAATAGCACAATATTGCGCAATAGCAAGAAATTGTCAATTGTACAGTATTGCGCAATAGCAAGAAATTTTCAATTGCACAGTATTGTGCAAAAGAAGATACTTCGTATAAATTGCTTATTTCTTGATCAATTTCAATGGGGTTTTATTCTTGAATTCTTGGGGTTCTTTAATATGCTGAATCTAACCGTGTATTAAGTTTTTGGAATTTGGGCCCCATTTGTAAATTGGTCCACATTGAGGTCCAAAGGGTCCAAAATTTAACTTTGTTTGATTTCATCAAAAATTGAATTATTGGGGTTCTTTGATATGCCGAATCTAACCGTGAATTTAGATTCTTAATTTTTGGTTCCGTTTTCAAATTGGTCTACATTAAGGTCCAAAGGGTCCAAAATTAAACTTAGTTTGATTTTAACAAAAATTGAATTTTTAGGGTTCTTTGATATGCTGAATCTAAACATGTATTTAGATTTTTGATTATGGGCCCAGTTTTCAAGTTGGTCCAAATCGGGGTCCAAAATTAAACTTTGTTTGATTTCAAAAAAAATTGAATATATGGGGTTCTTTGATATGCTGAATCTAACCGTGTATTTAGATTTTTTATTTTTGGGCCCCGTTATCAACTTTGTCCACATTGAGGTCAAAAGGGTCCAAAATTAAACTTTGTTTGATTTCATCAAAAATTGAATTCTTGGGGTTCTTTGATATGCTGAATCTAACCATGTATTTAGATTTTGGATATTGGACCATAATAGGTGAATGTCCAATTTAAAATTTTTAAGTTCTTAGACCACATTCATTCTGTGTCAGAAACCTATGCTGTGTCAAATATTTAATCACAATCCAAATTCAGAGCTGTATCAAGCTTGAATGTTGTGTCCATACTTGCCTCAACTGTTCAGGGTTCGACCTCTGCGGTCGTATCAAGCTGCGCCCTGCGGAGCATTTTATTATTTATTTGCCATGGTATTGTCAGTTTGTTTTCCACTTATGAGATCGAATATTCCTTTGGTATTTTTTGTCTTTCTTTTGTCTAGACATGAGGCAATTTAGAGCTCAATATATGATTATGGATGTTTTTCCATCAACTTAGACCATGAGTTGACCTCCCAATATCATCTTTTGGTTTACTGGTAATGTTTGATTACTGTCACTTTATTTATTACCCTATGTCTCCCATTAATCAGGCATCAATTACAATACAGTGCTTGAAATGTGGGTATTTATGTTTGGCTGGTATAATTGACACTTCCTGTAATGTCTTTGAGAAAATGAAATAGAAAAAAAACATATTTTTAGGACATGCTATCCTTCAGCAATTATAACTGTTTTTCATTATTTTGGGATCCATCTTTATCAAAATACAAGTTTTATAGCTGTATCTGATGTTTGTAGAAAACAGATATTTGTGGTAAAATGGAGAGTGTTGGTAGGTGAAATATTATCAGTCAATTTGGTTCTTGGAAATAACAAACATTTGCAGGAAACATGCATTGATCTGCCTGATAAATATATTTCCAAACAAAAGAAATTAATTGCCAGTGTTAACACATGAAGTCAAACATTGACCAGTAATATAGACAATATATACTTCCATGGTCATGTAGACATGATCTTTCTGACCTTAATGAAACATTGAAAGGTGATGGGTAAACTATACAGCTTTTGAAAAGAACTTAAAATAAAACTTTTCAAATGATACATTTAATCTTGAATATGGAAAGCAAAGAAATTATTACTTAGAAGTTACTTATTAATCTTGTTAGTAGGTGATCAATGGTTAGTTTTAAAGTGTAAAAATACTTCCCTATTTCCAAACTTACTTCATCATAAATGGTTATATTATAAGAGTAGGTTGTTTTCAAAAGGAAGCTAATATATATTTTTCTTTTCTCCGGTTTTGTTAATCAAAAAAAAAATTGCTGAATAAGCTTTATTATTATTGGTAAAAGGAAATTTGGAGAACACCAATGAGACAGCAACCCAATGACCAAAAGACATCTAGAGGTCAGCATGCAGTCTTCAACAAATAGATACATGTTTATATAATGTGTCAAGCTTTAAATTGTCCAGAGTTAAGAAAAATTGGAACAAATTTAACAAATTTAAGAATACCTACCCAAAAAGGTAGATAGTTATGACGTGAAAAGTCCCAATAACCTTTGAGGAAATGTATATCAAACTTTTACCCAGTTATTGTTCACCTCTAGTGAGCACTAATAAAGAAATCTTAGAAATCAACATGTTTAATTTTACAATGAGATCAAAAATAAAACATCATTAACCTCAGAAACACAGTTTTGATAAGATTTATACCTATTTGAACTTAAGTGTGCACATAACTAAATAATGAATGAATGAATGTAAGTTTTCTTTCGATTGACATCATGTCTTCTAATGACATTTATGCATAAAAATCCATCACAATACTTCATGAATATTTTATTTTCATTTTATAACTTTTCAAGGTTGAGTGGAAACATTTCTTCTATATTGTGTAATAATAGGAATAACATTTGAAAATTTAGAGCTTTAATTTGGGGATTCACTTGTGGAAAAGGTTTGAGCCTTTAACCAGTATCTATTTGCAGATCCATATATTTCTATGATCTAAAGGCCCTATTTCTACAGTAATCTTAAAAACAGATGCAACCCTCATTCTTAAAAAATTAAACCCTCCACACCAGCTTTACCATTCACCTTTAAATCACAACACTGTACAACCCATAATAGTCATTCGAATTTATTCAAGTAAAGGACCTAAGACTGCTTGGTATGCAACTTGAACAAATTGAGGGTGATGCTTGAAAAGGATATAGTAGTAGATGTAGGTGTATACAAATCTATTACCCAGGAATTTTATTGGTACATAATTGATTGACATCCTTTGTTTTCTTGTGTTGTGGTTTTCATCCCATTTCATTTCAAAATATTATATCCACCAACCAGTAGGTGTAGGAGTTTTTACCATTATTTATTGATATGATGAAAAGCAGTTTAAACCAGGAAGAATGCAATTTAAAATGTTTAATTTTAATGTTATATAGCATTACATTTACATAAACTTTAAATGACGAATAAGTTCAATAAATTCAAATTATTTTAGAATATATCAACATAGAAATAGTTTTTAATATGTAAGTGAAAACGATGGTAAAAACCAATATTTTTATTCTTGTGATTTAAGCTGGATTAAAATGATCTAATATTAAGTATTAGTGAGTAGATATTTTTGATAATCTTCTTTGACAAGCTTTACTTAGCACTTTTTGAATGACTTTGATTGTGTAGTGTTGTTCAGGTCATATAATCATATTGACATGTTTGATTTCAAGATCTACGGAGGTATATCTCAGCCAAATCTTACTTACTTCAAGTTTTAATCGGGCAAAAAAATAATCTGAATAATCCATACATTCTACGATTGATCCATTATGATACGAACACTGGCCATTAGAGGTCACAGTAGTTTTCAATTAAATTTTTACAAACAGCACAGTATTTCAAGTGTTCATATGTAAATAGCATTGAACCTAAAGGACTCAATTGTTTAACTCTTAATTTCTTTCAGGAATATTACTGACAGTTTCCCTATTAACCAACATATTTTTTCAATTAAACTGTAACATTTGTATGAAAGGGGGTGTGATAGAATTGTCCCTGGTGCATAATTATCCCACAAGACTCTGACCCTCAGAGATATATCATTATCACATTTCTATAATAACTAATACTGCCCTGTGTGTAATTACCAGTAGTCATATCGGCCCTTTAACACACCTTGGCATAGATTTGTGTCTGTCCAGTGGATAAACTTTTGTAAATCTTTTATTGGATTTTTACAGCTACCAAAGTACAGTGAAGACTTTATATTTTGTACAGTAAATAAATATTGATCACATAAAGGCTTGTCGGACATTAAATCACCAAAGGTGAGTGTATTTACTTTAACAAGATTTGTATTTACTTTTAATTTTAAATTTTTTATGAAACTTTGAAATGAAGAAAATCATATATGAGAAAAGAATTATTACTTTGTTCTGGAATCATTGATGGAAGGAATTTAGATTATGTATATGAAAAAAAAAATGCACTCATTTATAACTATAACAAAACTTGAATAGTCACTGTATATGTATGCTTTTATTTATTTGTATTACCTTTTCAAATGTACTAATTTGCATACAGCTTATATCATAAATACGTTAAGTGTTATATAAGATTTTTATATCCACTGAACAATGTGTTTGCCAAATTTGAAAAGGAATTTTAATAGAATTTATATGATTTTATACAGTTGAAATTCTACCATATTTTTTCATTTTTAATATTGTAATTTGACTTGGATCATGCGTTGAATAGAAATAACACTGGAACTTTGGGATTTATGTTCGGTTATATTTCTCAAATTATATACATATAGCTGTGATAAATAACATGGTAAGAAATTAGAACTTGTAAGTACAATAGTCATTGTTAAAGTAGAGTGGAATGGTAAGACAGTTATGTATTTTGCCTTTATAATTTGGGAAAGAATGGAAAATTTACACAAACCTATTCCTGAAGATTTACTTTTTTATGCAAGAGTATTTAGGTTCTTGGAGGACTCTTTTGACTACCTCTTCCAAAAAATTTGTCAAACTCCACATACATATTCATACGATTTATCTACCATTGTTAAACTTTCTTCTTACATACTTTTATCTGAATATTTCTTTGGAGTGAGAAATGTTTACAAAAAGTACATATTTTAGTTAATTGGTAGTGACTAAACAATTTGATGTCTAATTGTCTAAGGATAGGAATATGATTGTATTAGTAATCAACAGCTGTCCCAGAAATAACATTCTGATTGGTCAATTTCCAATTGACTGAACAATTTACTGTAATATCTCTTGAGTATCTTAATCAGATAATAGAATCAAGATTAGATAACTCTTTGATTGGTTTGTTGATATTGAGTCCAACTTATTTAAAATGATATGACTTGTGTATTTATTTGTGAATGGGATAAGGTTATGCCAATGTATGAAAAGTACATCTTAAGAATTTTAATGAAATTAATGAATGAGTTCAACTACAGACATTTTTTAGATGAATTAGAACATGATTCAAAGCAGTTTAATTCTTCTGTATTTAACCCATTTCTCTGACGTCAGTCTATTGTTCTTACAGTAGATTATTTTTCAAGAATCCACTGACCACTTCGTTAACTTAAGATAACTTATTTTATAACTTTAAACTTTTAACTTACGATTTTTTATCCTCTCAAAAACGAGTGGCATATGAAGGGTTCGAACTCGCGCGTATTTTCTTCATAATCAGTAGAGTCTTCAGTCTATGCATGATACCACTATACCACGAGTGCTGACATAAATCAATATTTAAATAACACTCATAAAGCGCACAACTGTCAATACATGTCAATAAACTGTATGTCTGTCTCAGAGATAATTCGCTTTTGTTATCTAATAAAATATATATACTATGTCTGGATTTGTTCATGTTCTTTTCAAATTTATTTAAATTGTTTTATTTTGGACGTTATTTTTTAAGGAAGATTATGTTCTACATTTGAACGTTCTTGATTATAGTTATATAGCAGTATAGAAATATCTTAAAACAGAGTTTATTCACGATGTCAGGTTTGAACATAGGTCGATTTTCAACATCGTTATAATGAACCGATGGGTCTTTATACGATTGTGGCTATTACACACTAGTTCTAAACATTAGAGAATCAAGGAATTGTATATATTAGTGCAATTCCTTGATAAAATAAACATTCATATGCATTACACTTGTCACTTTTAACGTACAAGGACTTTTCCTTTTTATCATAGCAAATACTTACTTATGGTTTTAGTCTTATAATGATATCGTACTATCAATATTTTTTTCTTTGTTTGATTATAAATGTCCAAATATACATCACGTCAACATTGAACGGACTCTAACTTGAATAAAGTGTGATATATAAGCTACGACCGTAAAACTACTTCTTTGATTGTAAAACCAGAAACAAAATCATCGCCTTTAAATGAAAATGAAGTATATAATACCTCTATGATTAAAGCAATATTTTTGTTGAGAAAAAAATTACAATGAAAAAATTTCAATTCGGGTACAAGGTTTGAACTTGGCACTGTTAATGGCACAGTTATGTTTTTCGGTACCAACGACTAGACGATCACGGCTATGAACAGCTTGAATGTAAAAGTTAAAAATTTACATAATTATACATTGTACATCTGTAGCAAGAGCAATTCTGCTGGAGATTCAGAATGCGTACCACAGATAATACTAGTTTATTGACTGGTTTACGATGGATGCCAAATGTAATAACGTTAAAAATAATCTAAACTTAATGAAAGGGAAACAGTTTAAACAAAATTCATGTATAATTGTTCAAAAAAGACCTTAAGCAATTATTTTATTTATTTCGGAAAGCATCATTAACTGGAACATTATGCAATTGTAGTATTATGGCAACTACGCTAAATATATGTATTTGACTTAGTACGGTTAAAATGGTAGACAATCCGTAATCAGCTGTCAACAATAGCAGATTGCTAAATACTATATATGTAAATTTCAAAGGTTTCTAAATTTTGGTAATTACAATTTTTTAACTATTCAAAAAAAGATAAATAAATTCTGTAAAGTATATATATGTCTTTTTGAATAAACCATAAATACCAAAATCTATATAATTTAAATACTTTGTAATGATAAAGCATTAAATGAAATATAAATATACAAGTATGAAATCTGGTAATAAAAAGGGGAGCTAACAACCCATTTAAGTTATATTAAACGTATGTTAACTTAAATATAGACGTGAACCGTGTGGATATAATCATTTCCAGCTATTATAAAATAAAAAAGACAAAATACGAAATTATTTTTATGAAATTCCGTTGATTCATTGTCAAAACATAAAACAGACAGTCGTTTTACTAGAAATGGGTTAAGCTAGAGAATTGATAAGAAGTAGTGGATTCGGAAACGATAATTAACTTGCGACTAAAGTCGCTCGTTGATTATCGTTTACGAATCCACTACTTCTTATCAATTCTCTACTACATATTTATAGAAAAATACGGCGAAACATGGTATTGTGCAACTTCGATGTAAAAGAAAACTTTAATAACTTAAGTTTTTTATTTGTAAATAGGAAAGGGCCATAAATACAAGGTACTGTGAATTTATTATTATCCATTGGGTACTAATTATCTTGGGTTTAGGTACACCACAAAGTTAAGTGCTCAACTAATATAAATTTTCTATGTGTTTGTATGCAGTATCGGTCAAAACCATCAAGTACCTACAGAATATTGAATATTACTCAATCCACAAAAATTGGTACCCATGAAAAATTGAATCCACATTATTAAATGTTATCAGTGGTTGCAATGAAAGCTTTGTTTCAATATTATTTCTAGTTATTTCCATGGGAAGATTCCTCTTTCATGTCAATTGAAAGTAAGCTGTAAAGTAAAAAACCAGACTTTCAGACATAACAATGAACTTCATGTATAATTAGGCATTGTTTCCAGGCAAAATAACATTTAAACAAAGTTTCACAGAAAAATCAAATTGCTGTTAGGTTTTTAACCTCTTCTAGATTTTTGGTCCTTTCACCAACTATCAGGACTAATTAGTCTAACAAGATATTTTGTCCCTTGCCTGGGGCTTCCCCTCATTATAGAATTGCTAAATTTGTAACTTATAGATTTATCTAAGCGTTCCTAACAGAATATTTGCTAAGCATATTGATCCTGGATTGACGACTAATGATTTGTATACATCATGTGACGTACTGTAAACAATGACAGTAATGTTTGTAAACATTTAGTATCATAAACCACATATTTGAAAATTAAAGAGCAGTTCCCCTAGCATTAATCTGTCAAATAAAGATAAGTTGATTTGATTATCATTTTATTTCCCCGAATTCAGCCTCCAGGTCACTAACTTAAAAATCATTGTTGGAAGGGAGACCTTGATGAAAAAATTAAAAAAGGTCTTTTCCACTTAACTTTTTCCTTCCTCCTTATCAAAATTCTTTAAAGAAACTTAAAGTATCAGCTACTAACCAGATTATTACTGTTAGTCATATGAGTCCCGAAAAGTTTATATTAATGAAACTTCTGTATCTAAAACAAAAGGGTAAAAAGTTTGTACTCTCAACGTTTTGATATTCTCCATGTTGTAAATATTTATCAACTTTTATAGCACAAAATCTGTTTCAATTAATTTTCAAATCTTATTTTTTCGTTCTCAGCATGAGAATTTGTTTTTGTGAGAGAAAAAAAGTTACCTCATTACAAACTTAGATGACCTTACCGCACAAATACAAGCTGTTGCTTGATAAATTTTAAGGATTGCAGTTCTCTTAAGTCATATATGCAGTTTTTTTGAACTCAGATGTTGTCACATACTTATGCTTACATTCCTTTAGTAACTACTTATTGAGGTGGTTTGAACAAACTGTTGCACAATATGGGGATTGCAAGAACAATTTCGACCACTAATTTTTTTCAAGGCTTAATCTTTATAATCCCTCTAGATCAGCATTGCTTGGTAGCTTTATAACGGGAACTTGATCCAATCTTACACCCCAAACATAAAGTGGTTGCCACAAATAGTATTACCTTTATCTATCTTTCTATCATTCTGAAATAAAACAATTGTCTTTTATTCTTTTCCTGATTTATACATGAAGTTGTGTAAACCTGAGTTATAAATCACACTTGCTCACTTTTCCTTCAGGTTAATTCTCTTCCATTGATTGATTTTTGTTTGCTCTATGTCCAGTGACAAATATTTCATACATGTTCAGGAAGATGATTACAATCCAAGTCCCCATCTTTCTTCTAAAGGCAGTGAAATTATTGTGCCATATCATTTAGTTAAACTTTGTTTTATTTATTTAATTGTGATTGATATGAATTGCAAGTAATGTATAACATCTTAAAGTGGGCACTGGATCAGGAAGCCAATTCATGAAATTTCTACAATATAAGTTACATGTTTTATACTATAAAAGTCATAAATTTCAGTAGAAGTTATGATCAATTTGTAAAAGGCTTTGGGTATGTGGACATGATCATTGATTTTCTTTAATTTCTATTTCCTTTCCTTTAAACAAACCTGATACTTTTTTATACTTAGCAATTGTACATCAATAATCTGTCTCTTTTTTTATTTAAAGCAAATGCAATATTTTTACTGATATGAGCACACACATGAATTAAATATTCTTTAATTACTTAATGATAACTGATGGATATAATTGTTATGTTTTGTGCTAATCAATAGCAAAGGCTGTTTATGCTGCACCTTAAGTTTTCTGCTGTTTTTAATATTTAACCAGTTTGATTAGATTTCAAGGTATTCTAGTGAAACTTTCTGACAACCAGCTGCTGTAATTGGTTTGCTTTCTGTTTGACCTTTGTTTTCTTTATTAACTAATTATGTGTATCCCAAAGAGGACATATAAGGTTAATACAACATTGTCAGGACACTTTATGTTGATGAATTTGGACTGAAGATGACCCTCAATGGAGATTTATTGGTGTAATCGGCATATTATTGCCTGATTTCTTTGTGATCCTTATATTAATTGAATCAAGAGAACAAAAATAGAACCCTGTTTTGAATACCATGTCTAGAGTCTGGCTCATTTAAAGACAATGATTTTTGGTGAATAATTGATAGGTTCTAAGGAAATAGTTTGTGGATTTTTGGTTTTATTTGAGTAAAATAAACGTCATTTAGCAACACATAAATGCCACTACAACACATGATTTGACATTAGGTCGCTGCATGCATGTGGTTTCTTTAAATGCAGTTGTTTAAGGCTCTTTATTTTATGGTTTCAATGCAGTTATTAATAAATCTATAGAAAGTTGTCTTTCCCCTGGCAGCAAGTGCAATTTGATATCATTTTGACCTCTTTTGGGAAGGAAGTAAGACCTGGCTGTGCTGTCTCTCCACTGCGACTCTTTGTGTAACTTCAAGATGAACAGAGAATACTGCCTGTCAACCCCACTCATATAAAGACAACAATGCCCTTCAAGATATAAAGAATCCAAAGAATAATAATTCATTTCCAAATATAAAGACATTTGATTTTTTGCCTAGTTTTAACCATATATACTTTGTTGTTGTTACTCTAAACAAATTGGTGATATGGATTGAAGTCGTAATGCTATATAACACATTAAACATAATTAATACTTGTTTGTTTAATGGCCAGTGGCAAATCTTTCATACATACTCAGGTTAATAAAAGTATATTGGAAATCTTTCTGTATTCTGTTGAAAATAAAACTTCTTAACAAAAGACAATCAATTGTTTCTAATGACTTTATGTAAATTCTTCATATGAAGCAATCTAACTTGTCTAGACTAAGGGTTTGTTAGAGTATGACTTAATATATGGCCACCAATCAATCACTGGAGACTATTTGGACTTTTAGTTGTCTATTTTTATATTTTTTGGGGTTGCTGTCTCATTGAGAAACTTGAATGTTTAGCAATTATTGAATAATTCAAAATTTTTGTTTGCACTCTTGTCTAAGATGTTATTATTGAAAGATGATATCAGGTTTATTTTGTGGTCAATATTTCCTTGTAATTATCTCCCTTTGGGATATGGATTCTTTTGTGGAAAATATCAGAGTGATTTGTGATCTAAGGTTCAGATGATTCTCATGGACAATAAAATACATTATTTCCAGAAAGCTGACCAATTGAAGCTTAAAGCTGTCTTGCTTCTGTCTTTCTAAAGACAATTTGGATGAATCATTGTTCCAGTGATATTCTCTTTTCATATTCCGTGCTTCATTGACAAGTTGCTTGATGTATGACAGATTAACAAGCATTAGATCCTTTAATATACAATTTCTCTGCATGACTTTCAAGAAATATTAGAAATTTATAGATTTGTCATTTTGCATTTATGGCTGCTTTCTATTGATAAAACCCTGTAGAAGCATGAAGAATAGATGAAAAGTAAGTCATAAACTAGTACTAAACATGAAACCTTAGGCATAAAAAATAGGAAATAAATATTGCAAACAGAACATATAGATGTTAAAACTTCAAATAAAGATAAATGTAATTCTTGGATGGTCTGTTTTAATATGGAATTTATTAAAGCTTTTATATCAGGGTGTATTTACACGTACATATACAATACTCATGATTGGAAACTTCAAAAGTCATGTATATGTTCTTCTTCTCATAATACCATGTTTTCTAAAGAGTAAAGAATCGTTGGCAGAAAACTAAAAATGTCAATCAAATCTATTTTTACCTTTTAATGTGAATCTAGATTTCAATATTTTATTATATTCTTTGGGGAATATTCTCTTAAAATCTTGTAAGCACACATGATCTCTAAGCATTAATGATAGCTGTAATATAGAATTGATCATATCAGAGTCATATATATTTGTCTCTGGAATAAAAGTATGATTTGTCATGTAAGGTTTTCAAGATAACTATAGTAATAAATTTGCTGACCTGATTTTAATTTTCCTAAAAGGCTAGTTTATAAAATGAGTAAGTGAAAAAAGGAGCCAAAGAACAAGAAGGAGATGTGGTATGATTGCCAATGAGACAACTATCCACCAGAGATGTGGTATGATTGCCAATGAGACAACTATCCACCAGAGATGTGGTATGATTGCCAATGAGACAACTATCCACCAGAGTTGTGGTATGATTGCCAATGAGATAACTATCCACCAGAGTTGTGGTATGATTGCCAATGAGATAACTATCCACCAGAGTTGTGGTATGATTGCCAATGAGATAACTATCCACCAGAGATGTGGTATGATTGCCAATGAGACAACTATCCACCAGAGATGTGGTATGATTGCCAATGAGACAACTATCCACCAGAGATGTGGTATGATTGCCAATGAGACAACTATCCACCAGAGTTCAAATGACAAAGATAAAACATACCTGTTTTAACTGTTTTGTGTAGGAGTTAATTCTAATTTATAATTTAACAAAAAGAATTTATTCATCAAAATATGAAATAAAAGTAATGTCAAGGTAGTCTATTTAAATTTTAAAATCAAAATAGTATGTTAAATTGATCTAGGATTCTTCATCGGACCATCTCTATATTAGCTTAAAATTGTGAAATCGTGTATGTGTTACTAGTAAAATTGAAGTATTGTTTAAAAAAGGGTGACAGGGATTCATCAAGTTCATGTTTATGTTAAATGTGCCAAAAGAAAACACCAAGGGTATAAGTCTTTCATTGAAGTATGTAATGCGTCCCAGTGTTTTGTAGGTGGTCTACCTGTAGTTATTTAATTTTTGCGCCTGTCAGGTATCTTTGATCTGCCAATTAAGTTTCTGCTTGTAATTTCAGTTTGTTTAGCAGTTACTTTATCTCCCTAAATGCAGCAATGATATGTTTATTCAATACAGATTATGTAACAGTTATTTTCCTTCAGATAGAAAAGGGAAGAATTGTTTGCATATAGGGAATACATGTAGACTTACAAGTATTTAGTCTAGATAAATTGCACATGATCTGTAAGGTCAAAACTATAAACAGAACAAGTACCTGACTGTGGTATATAAACTTTTTGTCTTTCATTCAAGAGTTGGATATCGTAGACTGAAAATTACATCAATAAATTACAGTTACAAATGAGAACAAATTTTGTTAATCTGAATGAATTGTTAAAGATTCTTCAGTTAGGTGGTACAAATATACCATATTTTCTTTTGGTTTGATATGTGCACATGATGTGTTTGAGTTAGGTGGTATAAAGTCATACCATATTTTCTTTTGGTTTGATATGTGCACATGATGTGTTTGAGTTAGGTGGTACAAACATACCATATTTTCTTTTGGTTTGATATGTGCACATGATGTGTTTGAGTTAGGTGATACAAACATACCATATTTCTTTTGGTTTGATATGTGCACATGATGTGTTTGAGTTGCTGTTTCATTGACATTCTGATACATTCCATCTTCTAAAAATGGCATTTTTGGTTACTTTTTTTATTTTCACAAAGAAAAGTGAACTTTTCCATATTGGTCTCACATTTAAATTGAAAGAATTGGACTTTTAACCTTCTTGTGACAATCTTCCAGTCTTAATGTTGTCATGGATACACATAATCTAAGTGAAAAAAGAATTAATTTTTCAACTTCTGATTCATTCCAGCATACTTTTATAAATTAGTTATGTTCCATGGTGCAGAAAATTTGTCATTGAATGAAAATCAAATAAAAATATCTCTAACTTGTGTCAATAAATGTAGCATACTTCATTAAATGACCATGCAAATATAATTAGACCAAACATTGGAATCAATCAGCCCACTGACCAAAATGAGACAGCTGGCCCTTGGCTGTTTGATCTCTTCATTAACTTGCTCCTCCCTTTCATAAGTTTTGATACTCCTATTTGTAATGTGTTTATGGATAAAATTTATTATTCATCACAAAATATGTTAACATCTGTTCTGGCTCCACAGCTTATTGTGATGACATTTCTTCCTAGGTTATTGTTGTATATATTATTTTCTTTTTTCTTCCTATGTTATTGTTCATTGGCTACTTTTATGTCATTGTGTTTCATCTATGCTTTGTTTGGTTATCTACTAATTATATTGATTAAATAGATTGTTATAAATATCATTGATTTTGAAATTCATATTATCTCCAGCATATATATTGTAGAAAAATAATTAGATTTTTTTTTATAGAAAATTATTAAATGAAACCAAATTTGTTTTACAACTAAAGAAATGATTACTTATGCTGCTGTGTATTGAGTATCCCTGTTTGCAAAGAATTTTTTTAAGTTGTGACAATGCAATTTTAGAATTGCTCTGTGTCTATAATTAGATATGGTATGTTATTGCATTTGTATGTAATCTTATACTCATGCTGTTGTAAGTCTCAAACTCCCAACCCAGTCAGGTTTTATAATTGACTCTACACTTTTCCCAAAAGATTTGTTCAGGTTGATAATAAATTCCCATTTTAGAAACCACCTCAGTCGTCTGCTGGTAGTAAGCATGCCTCTTGTGCATACTAGTAATTCATGGCTGGGTAGAACCAATGCTCCTCGACTAATTGGCAGCAAGCATTTACCATTAAGAGCAAGACTTGTTTGCTAGGAGTCCAAATAATATGTCCTGAAGGGTGACAAATATTCCTGTAGATTACCTTGTGACTAGAACTTTAAAGTATAGCTCAGAGTTTCAGTCAATTACAAAGCAGATGTAAAAAAAACATAAGTTAGAATTGATTTTCAATCATTTTTCTGCAATACAACAAATTATTGTACCATATTTGATCAGTCATTGCTGTCCTCTGACTCTGTAACTGACCAAAACCAAAGGGCCAATGCCAGCTTTTTTAAGAAATACCCATTTGAAATTACAGAAATAATCACTATCAAGGAACAGAATGGCTGCTTTTTATGAACTACAAAAAAATTATTTTGTTAAAAACTTGTGATAAATAGTTTTGATGAATTGTATCAGCTACAGTTGAATACTTTTCATTTAATCTGAAGGTGACATTACCTTAATTGTAAATCTACACACGTTCTATGTACATTTAACCATTTTAATCATGCAACTTCTATATAATAGTTTTGCTGTACTGTTTATAGGTTAATAGCTATCTATTGATATATTGTTGCAATTTACTGACAGATGTCCATAGGTCTGAAAGATCAACAAAAGTTGATATATATTTGTCAAGGAACTATTGGTCTGTCTCCTAGAGAACATTTTCTGCTTAAAGATAGCAATGAAATATAGAAATTGTCCAATGTTATTGTATAAATCTTCATAGAAATGGGAGAAATTAGACAGAACAGATTCATGCAGTTATATGCCTTTAGGAATATTTGATTAAACAATCTTTTTCTAGAATCTGTTGATTGAATGATTTTTGGGTTGTTTTTATGCCCCGCCACTAGGTAAGGGGCATTAAGTGTTACCCTTGACAGTCCCTCTTTCTGTCCATTCTTCAGTCCGTCCCAAAAGTATTTTCACATATTATAAGCATGCTTGAGTGGGGGGCATTTGTGTCCTCAGACACATTCTTCTTTTATTTGTGTTATTTTTTTGTTAATGCACCTTGGACTCATGTTTTCTTTCGATAGGCAGTCAAGTAATGATCTTTAACACTGCTTTAACTAATACTTATAGTTATTCAACTTGAAATCTCTTAAATTCCACATATTTTAACTTTCCTCAGACAAAGTTTTTTTGGTTCACAGCTCAAACCAATTTGTATTGTCATGTAAGTAGTTTATGTTTTCAATTAAAGAGGACCTTTTAATCTTTGTAACTGTGACAGGTGTTTTATAACCAGGTAAAAGTGAAATAATATATATTTTCTTTTCATTCATGCAATGAATAACTTCTTATTGGGTATATCAAAAATTGTATTTGTTAAATTGACACATACCCTTTACATAAATAAAGTCAAATGATATCTTTGTACTGTCTGTAATTGAAAAGTAACTCCATGCTAGATTTTCCCCTCTCATTGTGTGTGCAAAATTTACATACAGTGTTCACTGTACCTAAGTCTAATTAAAGAAGCTGAACTACTTATTAACTCAATAACTGAAATATTTCACATTACAAGAAGTTTTGACATTTCCAGTCAAGAGTTCATTTTTAGTAATGAGCTACTGGTACCAATGAAATTCCTTGGTTTTACTTTTCCAGCAGATGTTTGCCTGTTAAAATAGCAATGAGGGAACAAACATGTTATTTCCATTGAAATGAAATATGATAAAAAGTGTATAACAAAAGATTCTGTAAAATATTTGAACAGTAACTTCCTCATTTTTTTTTTTTGATTTTACAAACATTGTAAAAGCAGCTTTCAATAACTTTTATTTTAACAAAATATTTTCCAAATCATTCAATCAATACTTAATAGAAGAAACTTTTTTTTCTCTGATTATTTCTATTTAAATTTTAGAAAGCACAAGTCAATATATTTCTATTTAAATTTTAGAAAGCACAAGTCAATAAATTTTTCACAATCTACAAAAAATAACTGTTTACTAATAACTGAATTGGTTTTTTTTGTAGTTTTATTGTTGCATGTTTATGTATAAAGTTCTTATTACCATTGTCCTTGTTATATAAATAATATTTGTCATAAACTGTGTATGAACTCTTTAAGCCATAAACAGCAAGACAAGGCATAGAGATGCCTACAGTCTTTGGTTTCAATCAAGTTTTAGTAGAAATTTTGACTTCTGATGAAGCTTGAAATCTTCATCCATATTTAGTTCACAGTTTCCACAAATGTTAACTGGGGAAAATTACCATTAATCCTGTATTGAAATTTGAAATGCAAATGTGACCAGTCTTGCAGAGATCAGAATGGTTAATCATGTTCATAATAGTTCATAAGAAATTAATGAAGTCCAAAAATTATTTTTTTTTGCACTTCAAAGACTTATCTGAGAAAGAGATTCAAATGCCTTTTTATATGGTTTGTAAATCTACCTCATTTCAAAACTTCATTATAAAGGTGATTAAGCGTACATTTTTTATTTGACAGATTTGAATAGTTTTTTTTGTTGGATATTTAGTGGTGAATTAAATAAAGAAAATATTTGAACATAAAGTTATGTGGTAATTTATGTAAACTAGAGTATATATCATTAAAATTTCCACAATTTAAATAACTGACAATGTTAAATTCCTGTGATCTATCGAAGACAAGATAGATTTAAAATTATCCTATAAAATATTTAATGATGGTGTCATGTGGTTTTCCCCTAAAACCTAACATAAAATCAAGAACATGAAATAAAGATATAAACCTTCCATCAGTATATCTAACTACTGTTATTGTATAATACTAACTTGACTCTAACAATAAGTACCCTCAAATACAATACAAACTTTAAACTATTACTTTAAACATATTTTCTGAACAAAGTGGTCAATTTGTAATAATTATCCCCACTGATGTTTTGGGGGAGGGTTCAGGTATTGTACTACCTGAATTCTGGTAACATCAAAGACTAGACCTACAGGTATCACTGATTGTACTTCTTTGTGATTTATGTGGACAATTGACACATTTCCAATGGGGCATACTATCTTATTTCTATTGATCATGAAACAGTTACTTTATTTACTAAAATTATCTATTTATGTCACCTTTAAACACTTTAACACCTCCAAAGATAAAACATTGACTGTAGATGTCTGTTGATACTGGTACGTTGATACTGGTACGAAATTTTCCTGATATATTGATAGCTTTTTGTAAGTACAATGTATTGCATATAAGTAGTCATGTTTTATTTGTCCAAAAAGTATTTAAAAAATGAACTTCTATATGTGCCTGTTCCAAGTCACCTGGAGCCGGTCATTCAGTGATTGTCTTTGGTTGCTGTCTGTCAAATTTATTTTTCCTTTTAATTGTTACACATTTTGTCATGCTTTAATTAACTGCTGACTATACAATATGGCTTTTACTCAATGTTACTCTTAAAACTATTATTGATAAGGCATTTAAATTATCAAAAAAGATATATGCCTGTTTTATAGATTTCAGGAAGGCATTTGATACTATTAACAGGGAGGCTCTCTTTTACAAATTGTCTTATTACAACATAGATGGCCTCTTTTTCGGTATAATGAGAGATATGTATAAAGAGGTTTTGTACTCCGTGAAGATCTCTGAAGGTGTCACTGATTTTTTTAATTCCACAGTTGGGGTAAAACAAGGGTGTATTTTAAGTCCCACATTATTTTCTTTATATATTAATGATTTACCCCCTATTTTTGACTCCACATGTGATCCGCCCAAGTTAGATGATAATGATATTTCATGTTTGTTATATGCTGATGATTTAGTTCTTATTTCTGAAACTGCTAATGGCCTACAAAAATGCCTTGATAAGCTTATTAAGTTTATATTGCACCAGTTGGGATTTAACAGTAAATCTCGACAAAACCAAAATTATGATTTTTAACAAATCTGGTAAAAAACTTTCAAAAGACAAGTTTGTATTTAATGATAATGTTTTGGAACACTGTACAGAATATAAATATTTGGGTATACTGTTTAAACCCTCTGGTAGTTTTACTGAGGCAGTGAGACTTCTTTGTAAAAAAGCCTCAAAAGCTATATTTTGTATTAGAAAACTGTTATTTTCTGAAGATATTAATGTTTTACCTCACCTCAAGCTTTTTGATGCTTGTGTTAAACCTATACTTCTTTATTGTAGTGAAGTTTGGTCTCTATATATGATTAAATTTATTACAGATCTAGAGTCAAAATATTGGTCATTGGCTACCAATAAAATTCAGATTAAATTTGCAAAAACTTTAATTGGAGTAAATAAAACAGCTGTCAATTTAGCAGTGCTAGCTGAACTTGGTATGTATCCAGTTTTTATAGAAGCATTAAAACTGTCAATTGGCTTCTGGTTGCATGTGATAAAATCTGGTAATAATTGTTTATTTAAAGATGTATATAGTTCAAACCTGCAATTAACCAATGGATTTGCGAAAAAGATTGAACAGCTACTTGCTACATTAAATTTTTCACATGTTTGGGAAAATCATGATACTATTTCAAAAAGGCGTTTATTATATGCACTTCATACCAAACTTAATGATAGATATCTGAATTATTGGAAAGAAAATATTTTTTGTGATGATAAATCATTGCACGGTAATAAGCTCAGAACATATAGGCAGCTTAAAGAAAATTACAAATTGGAAACCTATTTATTGTTAAAGATTGACAGAAAAGTAATAGGACATTTTGCCAAAATTCGCATAAGTAATAGTGTTCTTAAAATTGAACAAGGACGACACACTAAAACACCTGTAGAAGAAAGAATTTGTCCCTTGTGTCTTTTAGAAGTAGAAGATGAATTTCATTTCACTATAATATGCACAAAACTAAATACAATTAGAGAACAATTATTTTCTAAAATTAGTGAAATAGTTCCCTCTTTTTTAAATATGACTAATGAAGCAAGATTTAAATTTTTGTATACCTGTGGTGAGACTGATATAATTAAAATTATTGTAAAATTCATAAGCACCATGTATAATTCTAGAAATGCTTTATTGAGTTCTTAATAACTTTGTGGTACCACCTCCTCAGCAGAGATTATATACATTCATTTACTATTGTAACAATATTTTCTTTTAATAATGGAGGGGATATACAGTTATATATATATAATGTTTATAAATGTGGTCAGATTTTGTTTGTATGTTTTTGTATTGTCTTGGTAACAATCCTATAGTTTTGGATTTTGAACCAATAAAATTATCTTATCTTATCTTATGTTGAAAACTGTACTGTGACTTATAGTTGCTTAAATCCAAGTCATACGGAGTGAGTGAGTTGTCTCATTGGCATTAAAAAGACAGTATTATTTTAAAAATGACTCCAAATATTAACCATCCTCCATCATTATATAAAAGTAGTAAAGTACTTCAGATTAAAAGTACAAATATTTTTTTCTTGACTACCCCTTGGAGTGCATATCTTGACATCAAGGATGTAAACATAAATTCACCACAGTATTTTGTCCATACACAATATCATGTAACACGCTAGACATAGAAGGAACTATGGTACATATTATCTAGGAAGTGATAATATCACAAAGTTTAGAAATTATTGAATTATTCCTTTGAATTAATAAGAATACTACCATCCATATGATTGGAAGATATATGCAGTTGTCATCAAAGGCAGCGGCATTGTATTATTAGAGAAAAACTTTGTCTTTTGATAGTTTTTGCTGTCGACTTAGTGTCTCATTGATGTATAACTTCAGGTCCCTTTTATTCATATGGTTTACTAATTACAAATGCCAAAAGGCAATGTTTTTAGATATATATATATATATTTCTTTTAAGTTGATTTCAGATTATAATCATTCATGCTACTTTTTTATCATCAGAGTGCATTGTACTTATATTTTTTATTCCATAAAAGTCTCATGTATTCCTTTACATGTAATTACTCCAGTAAAGTTTGGGTGGCCCACTGTGTAATGAACCAGTGCATTTTGTGCACATTGAGTTAATTGAATTTCATGGTGACTTCTTCTGTTAAAGCTAACATACTTCCTATGGGGATTTACATTAAATTTTAATATATTTTATAGCATCCCTGTTACTTTTCACTAAATTATGGGGAGAAATGAAAAAAAAATCAAATAAATAAAATATTTTGATGAATTGAGATCATAAATTATGGCGACATAGGTTAAACTTGTCAAAATTGATAGTTACATATTACTTATGTAGAAGAAGAAAAAACTAAGGGTTAAAGGCTTAATAAAGTTTAAATGCGCTGTCATACACTGATGATTACTATTTATGATAGATTTTTATAACTTCTATAATAGCAATTTATGTAAGATATTTGTCTTAAAAAATATTATCGTAAAGCACATAATTTTTCATGGTTAAATTTTTTTGATACTTGAGACTTGCCACCATGTGAATTTTTACTAATATTGGGTGAATAAGGTAAACAAATTTAGCATTAAAGAGTTTTTACATCGCGATGACCTTGAGGTCATCCCGATGTATTGCTATCGCCTAGATTTCCATTATGTAAATTAGTTTTGGGTTTGTAACCGATCTATAAACATGATAAATATGCGCACATAAACGAATGCAAAATAACATTCCGTATCGTTTGATATAAATACATCTCTTCAATGAATACTGATAAAAATATTTTTGTTTACAACATAAATTAATAATATGAAAATGTTTTGTAGTTAGATATATATATATATAAGTAAAAAATCATTGATAATATCAATGCACACGTACCGAAAAATTGTGTTAAAGCATGCGGAAGAATATCTCAAAGAACGTTTTGAAGGACCGGTAACTCTGTAATTGTTTTTGCGGGAAAATATGAATGCCTACTCGTATCCAATCTTAGAAAAATCGAATTTTTACAGAAAAGTGTCCACCATGCACTTGCATTGCACTATTATTAGAATAGTAGAATAGAATGATATACAAATGGATGCAAATCATATATGTATGTAACTGTTATTTTAATATAATATATACTGATTTGTATCACTACAATATAATACATGTAGTTATTACGGTGAAGATGAATTTCCTGTCATTTATTCATCATCCACGCACGAACTTGTCTCAGAAAAAAATATATCTCTGTACATTAACCTCAGTTTCAGGTAAAGAGATATGTTGTTTTTTTTCTGAGACAAGTGCTTTTGACCATCCTCAAGAACTTGTGGTCATCCGATGTTCAGTACTTCAGTACTTTGATTTGTTTATTAGAATGTCAAAAACTAGATCACCATAATGGAAAGAATTTCACAAAAAATATCTTAATAACACTTATTTTATGCAATAGAATTGAATGGTTCTTTAATGGATTTGATCTTATTAAGCTATTAGTATGAATGCCCTTAAATTGGCAAGGATTTCTTCAGCCCAATGGCATAATTGCTTCAAAACTTGATTGGTACAACATCAAGTTATCAAAGTTTCATTTGATGTAATATGGTTGTTTTCCTTGCATATTACATGTCAAGATATTTTATGCTACTCCCTACTTATAAATTTTGTTATATTTGATTTTCTGCACTTGCTTCCCATCCTAAAATTTAATATCAGTTTCAGATTGATTATACTGCATACATATTGCATTAGTCTTATGGATTTTACTGCAACTTTTGTATTACGTTTTTATGTTTGTCATGAAGAATTATTGTTGAACGCTTTATTCGATACAATTGTCTATGTAACATAATTTTAATAACAGTATGTGTATTGTATTTTATTATGGACCTCATCTTTCATTATAGATTCATACAGATATGAATCGACTTCCTCCAAAACTTTATTGGAGTTGTCATATTTCAGTTTTTTATTTCCATACAAAAAGTTGGCAAAATGTTTGTTTTTGTGAATAAGTTTTTATACGCCCGTTTACGGGACGTATTATGGTATACCGTTGTCCGTCTGTCCGTCCGTCGTCAACATGTCGGACATTAACTCAAAAATGCTTTAACCAATTTGCATCAAACTTTGGTGAATTGTTTATATCTATTGACGTGAGCTCCCTTTCGTTTTTTATAAAATTTAGATTTTACGTTTCCGAGTTATGGGGTTTTATTCATTAAAAAAAGGGGGATTTTCCAGTTTTTGGACAATAATTCAAGAATGCTTTCACCAACTTGCAAGAAATTGTGGTGAATTGTTTATATCTATTGACATGAGCTCCCTTTCAATTTTTATAAATTTTAGATTTTACGTTTCCGAGTTACAGGGTTTTATTCATGAAAAAAGGGGGGATTTTCCAGTTTTCTAACAAAAACTCAAAATTGCTTTTAGCAATTCTTATGAAACTTTGGTGAATTGTTTGTATGTATTGATGTAAGCTCCCTTTAGAATTTTATAAATTTTACATTTTACATTTCTGAGTTATGGGGTTTTATTCATTAAAAAGGGGTGATTTTCCAGTTTTCAGACAATAACTCAAAAATGCTGTCACCAATTCTCATGAAACTTTGGTGAATTGTTTATATCTATTGATGTAAGCTCCCTTTTTATTTTCATAAATTTCATGACATTGAGAATTAATTGAACTTTATTTGTTTATAGTCTGACGACAGATTTACTAAGTATTGCACAACAGCAAGAAATCTTTAATTGAATATAATTCATATAACCAATTTCAAGATCTTTGACTACATTTATTCAGAAACCTATAATATGTCAAATATTTAATTTCAATCCAAATTCGGACCTGAATCAAGCTTGAATATTGTGTCCATTTTTGCCCCAACTGTTCAGGGTTGGACCTCTGCGGGCATATCTAGCTGCGCTCAGCGAAGCAGTTTATTGTACTTTCATTCAGTCATGATATGAAAATTTGATCATACCAATGATCACACCCTATTTCTTGCTATTGGTAGTGCAGATGCAATGGGTACGCTGATCACAATCTGCAGTATAAGATTATTTTAATGGCAATCTGAAACACAGATCCTATTGTATTTGATGATGTGATAGGTTATAATGGTGAAGAAAGCAGATTTAGAACGATCACAGAAAATACTATAAAATCTATCCTTTTATGCTTTCAAGATATTCCCAGTCTTCTGAATTTGACAATAAAAAAAAATATTGTTAGATGTGATTTATATGGAGAGCTCATATAAATTCATAATGATAGTTTCCAATTCAAGACTCTAAACAACATATATATATATATATATATATATATATATATATATATATAGATGCTAAGATGAGGGTATTTGTTCTTTTCTAGGAAATTGGGAGGGGGAAAACTTGACTCATCAACTTTTAAAGTAACTTTGCATAACTCTCATGATGTTGTGCTTGCTTAAGGTTCAATAGACACATGAGCAATAGTAAATTTGATTAGAATTCATTGTCTAACACCAGTTTTTTGCTGGAAGACTGTCCTATAATTTGCGATCAATGTCTCTTGGTTATTTATGTTGTTGGGTTGCTGTCTGATTTATTTATATCTCACATCTCCTTTTATTTGTTCTATATGATTGGCTTTACCAGACTGATAAATTTCTATCAAGATCATCAAATTATGATACATGAGTTGATAGAAACCAAATAATGAAAATATTTCCTTCAATTTATAATGTCTGTATGCATAGACTCCCATAAGCAGAATTTCTCAGAAATGTATTGAATTCATTAATATTCAGTATCTTACAGTTGAGGAGGTATAGCCATTAGTATAATTAAATATCCTTTTATTCTGCAATCTTATTAGATGGTATATTTAGAATTGATGTAGTTCTTGACAGACCATGTGTACAGATGAGTAAACTATAGTAAAATCAATAGTAGTCCTTCTCTTCTGGGATTCATAGCATGGATTGCTGCTGGAAAAGTTTTCTCCATCATTGCAAATGTATATTGTATCATTACTTAAAATGGATAATTCATTACTTAATATTTTCAATACTATTTTTGTAGTTTTGTGTTTTTCCTTCCATCCTATGATTGTATTTGTGAATCTCTTTTTATGCCAGCATCTTCTGAAATAAGACTGTATCTGAACATAGAAGTATTAATATAATACTTCCATGATCAGAATAAAGGAGATGCTGGATATAGAATCATGAGACAGCAATCCAATGACACAAACAAACAATGATGTCTAGAGGTCAACAAACACTCCTCAACAATAGACTGGTTTCTATACTATATGTCAAAATCTAAAGCATCCAGAGTCTGACATAGAAACTTCAAAGATCTGCCATCAACACCAGTTCTCCAAATAACAAACACTGTAAGATGTGACAGATGTGACAGATGTGGCAGATGTGACAGTAAGATGTGACATAATGAGTCACTGACTTGGAATATGGGTCAGCATTCTGTACTTTGTACCTTGTCTTAACTAATGCTGTTTATTTCATATATATATATATCTATTCAATTCAGTTTCTACTCTCTGAAAGATGTACTCTTAAGAAATTCTAACCTTGTTTTCTTTTTATTAACTGGTTTATTTATAAAAAGCCTCTCATGTTGTATAC
This sequence comes from Mytilus californianus, assembly GCF_021869535.1. Taxonomy (NCBI): domain Eukaryota; kingdom Metazoa; phylum Mollusca; class Bivalvia; order Mytilida; family Mytilidae; genus Mytilus; species Mytilus californianus. Next base: position 7,908,534 of record NW_026262581.1, read on the forward strand.
TTTAAATTATTCGTTTTGGCTTAGTGTCTACACATAAATATTTCTGCCTATTTTTGACAACTTGCTTTATTGATAATGCTGAGATCCAATATATATAACATCAACAAAAATGATGATGTTTCTGTAATAATATTTGTAAATAGATATATGAAAGACAGAACTCATTTAATCCAGGATTTGTTAATTACTAAGCACTTAGAGTAAACGAGTATAAAGATCACTTGCTCAGCTACTTATTTTGATAGATGTACTTGTAAACTGATCTTAAGTCTAGAACTTCCTGTTTTTAGGGATTATTTCATTAAAATACTCCCTTTGAAGTTAGATTGTTTCAACATTTAATGTAATATTCCACATTATTACCATGAAAGTGTGAAGCTATGTCTGTCATTGGGGGTATCATAACCCATATCATGCCTCATTTATTGCCCTTTAAACCTCTCATTTCTTTTTGAAGGGATAATGATGCACAACATTGTTTAGAAACATTGGAATTTGTAGAACTTCCAGATTTCACTGTTTTTCTATTTTGTAGTTTTTCAGTAGTATATAGTTTTTATGGTTCACTGTAAATGTGATTTTGCTGTTTTCCAATTAGGATCACATGTTAAGATTACTTTATCCAGAACAAAAATTTAAAGAAGATGAAAATTTAATGATACAAAACCATGTACAATGAATGAATTGCACTAGACAGTTTTTACCAGTGAGACATTAATAAATTACCATTGGCATTTACAGGGATAATGTTCTCAGAAAATTAGTGGCTTTTAAGATCAGAAATCCTTATGTTTTTGGAAAAGTTCTATAAGAATTTAAAATGGGCACAAACCCTTTTCCATGAGGGAACCATTTAAGATATTGTGTATAAGCTTTTAATTATGTATCTAGTGTTCATTGCTGTTCAGTTATGTGTTCCCTTTTGACTTAAGTTGTAAATATTGGATATTTTTACATTGTTTCAATAAGAATACATGTATAATGAATCAAATGATTCAAACTTGTCCAAGGTTTAATGACAGTACATTGATATTACTTATGAAGGACAGCTAGTCTGCCAGCAACAACAATTTGGACTTTCATTCATACATTGGAACAATATGTTTTCACTTTTATACAATACAAAATTCCAGTGTTTCCTAGAGAATAAAGAATTTATCAGAGTCAAGTAACCTTGAATGATCGACCTTTAAATGTAGAAAAGCAGAAAATTATATTGAATTGGAAATAATTTGATTTACATTTCCGGTGATTTCCGTAAAGATTATTAGCCTAATTTGGTTGTTATTATACCACACATGCTAACACGTTCAAACCAAGCTTTGATACGCTACAATTTTTTAAGTACTGTTTCAAGTACATGTATTTGATATTGGTAAAAAGTCAATAACAGTCAGTGAGATGAAAAAGAAAATTTTAAGCCTTGTTAGTTCAATCTTAGATTTATATCATATGCCCATAAACTACCCTTACATCCTCTTCCAAGATCATTCATACTTTCCATCTAAGATTTGTGGTAACATTACATACTATAATTGGTTGATGGTGTATGAAACATTGCATTTATTGGAAATGATTTTATTTGAAATCAATCAGAAGGTTCCTGTAACTGACAAGAAGCATGATTAAGTCTATATAAGTCTACAAGTAAATTGCATTTTCAGCATTTTCTAATTGACTGTTGGGTTTATGACATCGATATGAATGCAGAGCTTAAGGAAAATCAATACTCCTATTTTGTAAATTCACATTTTCAGGTAAGGTTTAATTTTAGTTCACTGCTTATTTGATTTATAAATATTTAATTATCAGTATTTTTTTAATTTAATAACGGCTCCCAGCAACCATAAATTGATAAATTTTTTTACCTTACAAATGTAATGTTGGAACAGTTTGTTTAAACATTAGGAATGTGGTTGCTTATAATTTTGGGCTGTAGGAATGTAAATATTAACTGAATTACAATTTCTGTAGCCTAACTAGCTTCACAAAAGAATGTTGCACATTAGGTTGGACTAGTATAGAGAAGGTGGAAATCCTGCAGTAGACAGACTGACCAGTTTCAAGATATTACTAAACATAATGTACAGTTGAGTATTTGAGTAAAATTGTAGATATGTATAATAGTAACTAACAAATGTTTTCAAGTATTTTGTTTTTACATGCGATGACCGTTAGGGCATTCCAATGTATTGTTGCTGACGAGATTTCTACTTACGTAACTTTCGTGTTTGACTGGTAACCGATCTATAAATACGCGGACATTATCGAGTGCAAAATAACATTCCTTATCTCTTGTTATAAATTCATTTCTTAAATGAATACTCATAAAATATTTTTATTTGGAACATAAATTAATAATATGAAAATGTTTTGTCATTAGAAATATATATATAAGTAAAATATCATTGATAATATCTATGCACACGTACAGAAAAATTGTGTTACCGCATGCGTACGAATATCTCAAAAACGTTTTGCGGGAAAATATGAATGCCTGCTCAAATCCAATCTATTAGAAAAATCATATTATTACAGAAGAGTGTCCACCATGCACTTGCACTGCACTATTATTAGATGGTAAAATAGAATGATATACAAATGGATGAAAATTATATTTTATACATGTAACTTATATACAAACATTAATATAATATATAACAACAAACCAGAGTATACTGATTTGTATCACTACAATATAATAGTTATTACGGTGACGTTGAATTCCCTGTCCTTTATTCATTATCCACGCACGAAAATGTCTCAGAAAAAAATATATCTCTGTACATTAACCTCACTTTCAGGTATACAGATGTGATTTTTTTTTTCTGAGACAAGTGCTTGTGACCATCCACAAGAACTTGCGGTCATCCGATGATCAGTACTTCAGTACTCTGATTATCTTTTAGTAGATCTTTAAAAATTTCATATATCATTTTATTTATTTCGTTCCAAAGCCCTTGAAAACACTGCTGGTTTTTGGCGGGGTTCATGTTGCTTCTGTCTCTCTTTTATCTACTATTGCTGATGTCTCGATCATCACACAATTCCAAACAAGACGACCCGTATTGGACAGTTGCTGAATCTGATATCTTAAACAATTCAGTACATTTGTAAAAAAAAATAACAAATTGAAAATGTTTGTATTCTGTATTTCGGCCTTTTACAACAATGTGAGTACCCGTTATCAATTTCAGTAAAACGCTGTCCTTTAACTTAGAATTGTTACCTCTATGATAAAAGCCATTTAATTGTTGGTGGCAAATTATAGCATCAAATTCAGGTTATCTTTCCATCTATCAATTTAAAAAAAAAAAATTCAGTTTGTATATCTTTTGATTGTCATAGGGTTATTATTCCACCATAAACCCTATTGTGATTGTTCAGATCATTGTATTTTTAATCTATGGATAGTTGTCTCATGGGCAATCATGCTACATCTCCTTATTTTTATACTATTGTATAAGTATGATTTTTTGCAAGGTTTTCGTTACAGATAGCATGACTAATTGTTCCTCAATTAAGTTGTCAATAATTATATTGCTAGCAATTTTCTGTTTATTGTTAATACTATCATTTAGTCCATCTTCTATATTGATTTAATAAACTGGAAAGATAGTTCATGAAATAAATTTCTATTTTTGTTGCTTAAATCTAATTTTCTAATGAAGTATGGGGTTGGACACTTCAATAAAAGTGAGATATATTGATATTAATCATGAATTATTTACTCCTAAGTTAATTGTGACACTTCAGATTTCCATGACCAGTGCCCATGTGGTCAATCTAACACATAAATAGCTTTGCCAGGGTGACATGCAATTTGTAATCAATTATTGTGTAGGAATCAATGTCCATAACAACATTCTATTCTGAAACAAAACCTGATATAAATATCTGTTATATCCTATCTTTCAGGCTATCTTGACCATGAGTTGTTTGTTGTTGTTAGTCTGTGTTTGTACATCTTTTTCCTCAGAGGAGTTGGTTGTTGTTGTTAGTCTGTGTTTGTACATCTTTTTCCTCAGAGGAGTTGTTTGTTGTTGTTAGTCTGTGTTTGTACATCTTTTTCCTCAGAAGAGTTGGTTGTTGTTGTTAGTCTGTGTATGTACATCTTTTTCCTCAGAGGAGTTGTTTGTTGTTGTTAGTCTGTGTATGTACATCTTTTTCCTCAGAGGAGTTGTTTGTTGTTGTTAGTCAGTGTATGTACATCTTTTTCCTCAGAGGAGTTGGTTGTTGTTGTTAGTCTGTGTATGTACATCTTTTTCCTCAGAGGAGTTGTTTGTTGTTGTTAGTCAGTGTATGTACATCTTTTTCCTCAGAGGAGTTGGTTGTTGTTGTTAGTCAGTGTATGTACATCTTTTTCCTCAGAGGAGTTGGTTGTTGTTGTTAGTCTGTGTTTGTACATCTTTTTCCTCAGAGGAGTTGTTTGTTGTTGTTAGTCAGTGTATGTACATCTTTTTCCTCAGAGGAGTTGTTTGTTGTTGTTAGTCAGTGTATGTACATCTTTTTCCTCAGAGGAGTTGGTTGTTGTTGTTAGTCTGTGTTTGTACATCTTTTTCCTCAGAGGAGTTGGTTGTTGGTGGTTTGTATTGTATGTTGTACCATCCAATTCTTTTGGTAATTCCTTTTTCCTTTTTATGTACTATTTCTGTTCTAATCAGATATTTGAACAAGGGGCAATGCATTTTGTGCTTGTTAATGTAATGAGATGGTTGGGTGGAAAGGGTGGGTAAACCAACATATAATTGAATTGTTTCATATTTTTCATATCAGGGCCTTTTATAGCCAACTATACAGTATGGGTTTTTCTCATTGTTGAAGGCCGTCTGGTTGCCTATACTTGCTTGCATCCAGTTCAACTTCGTTTGGGAAGACTTATTGTTTTTGCTCAGTTATTGATATTCTTCCCTCTTCCCTCTTCCTCTTCCTCTTCCTCTTCCTCTTTCGCCACTTTTTTAAATGAACTTGTGCACACCCGTTCTCCAAAACCGCTAGTCAGATTTACTTAAGGCTTCACAATATGTTAGACTTACATGTCTAGTGGTGCAATCAGGTTTTTCGTTTGTGCATTGGGGTCTGAAAAGGGGTACTTTGAGGGACCAAAAGAAGGGAGGGGTTAACTATAGAACCCTATGGGATTTTAATTTTTGTCTCGCCTTGACAGAGTCAAAAAGCGAGACATAGGTATGCTGTTTCTGGCATCGGCAGTGGCAGCGTCGTCAACAGTGTATTAGTTTGTGATTAGGTCTAGTTTATGGTGAACCACAAGTGGAAGGTCAATGACATTTGGTATGCAGTTGTATTAGCAAATGGCACATCTTATTTCTATGGAGATTATTTGGCCCTGCCCCCTCAGTCATGGTCTATTGACTTTGAAACTTTTGCTTAGTTAACATGTATTAGTTTGTGATTAGGTCAGTTTATGGGGAGCAACTAGTGGTAGGTCAATGATATTTGGTATGCAGTTGTATAAGCATTGGCATATCTCATTTCCATGGAGATTATTTGGCTCCGCTCCCTTAGTCATGGTCTATTGACTTTGAAAGTTTTGCATAGTTTATATGTATTAGTTTGTGATTAGGTCAGTTCAAGGGGAACCATTAGTGGTAGGCCAATATTAATTGGTATTCAGTTGTATAAGCATTAGCACATCTCATTTCCATGGAGACTATTTGGCCCGCCCCCTCAGTCATGGTCTATTTACTTTGAAAGTTTTGCATAGTTTACATGTATTAGTTTGTGATTAGGTCAGTTCAAGGGGAAAAGTGGTAGGCCAATGTTAATTGGTATTCAGTTGTATAAGCATTAGCACATCTCATTTCCATGGAGAATATTTGGCCCGCCCCCTCAGTCATGGTCTATTGACTATTGGTCTACTTTGAAACTTTTGCTTAGTTTACATGTATTAGTTTGTGATTAGATCAGTTTAAGATGAACTGCTTATGTTAAGTTAATGATATTAGGTATGCAAATTTATTGGCATTTGCAAGTATCGTTTCCATGGAGATTATATAGTCCCACCTCCTCATCATGGTTCATTGACTTTGAAACTTTTACATAGTTTACAAGTTAATGTTTGTGTTTAGGTTTGTTTAAAGGGAACGACTTATAATAAGTCAATGGTATTTGGTATGCAGTTGTATTAGAATTGGCACATCTTATTTCCATGGAGATTGTTTAGCCATGTACCTTCAGTCATGGTTCATCGACTTTGAATATTTGCATAACTTACATGTTAAAGTATTGCTATTTTAATTTCAACATTTGCATTATCAAAATTATAGAAAGGCGAGACATATCTCTGTGATAACAGTTTATTTTTATTTTCAAATGATTATAACTTGAAAACTGTTAGTGATAGACACATTCTTTATAATTGTAAATGTTCTACATGATAAAACACATCAAATGAATTAAAGGGTTAGTCCCCAGGGGTCGCCCCCACCCCCTGCCATTTGACAAAGTTCTAATATCTTGTAAGTGGTCAAGATCCCCACCCCTAAACCATATATATTCTGGTTTGTCATGATAAAGCACATCAAATGAAATAAAGGGTAAGTCCCAAGGGGTCACCCCCACCACCTGCCATTTGAGAAAGTTCTAATATCTTGTAAGTTGTCGAGATCCCCACCCCTAAACCATATATATTCTGGTTAGTCATGATACAGCACATTAAATGAAGTAAAGTATTAGTCCCCAGGGGTCTCCCCCACCCCTTCCATTTAAGAAAGTTCTAATATCTTGTAAGTGGTCAAGATCCCCACCCCTAAACCATATATATTCTAGTTTGTCATGCGAAGATGGCTTGAATGATATACAGGTTTAGTCTCCAGGGGTCATCCTGACCCCCTGCCATTTGAGAAAGTTCTAAAATCTTATAAATGGTCAAGATCCCCACCCCTAAACCATATATATTCCTGTTTGTCATGTCTCGAACATGTGAATGACGCATAGGGTCTGTCTCCAGGGGTTCCCCTCACCCCCAATGTTCTAATATCTTGTAAATGGTCGAGATCCCCACCCCTCAACCATATATATTCCTATTCGTCATGTTTCAACATTTGAATGACATACAGGGTCAGTCCCCAGGGGTTTTCCCCACCCCCAATGTTCTAATATCTTGTAAATGGTCGAGATCCCCACCCCTAAACCATATATATTCCTGTTCGTCATGTCTCGAATATTTGAATGACATATAGGGTTAGTCCCCTGGGTTTCCCCCACCCCCAATGTTCTAATATTTGTAAATGGTCGAGATCCCCACCCCTAAACCATATATATTCTGGTTTGTCATACCAAGATGATTTGAATGATATACAGGGTCAGTCCCCAGGCATCACTAATACATATAACTTTACTGGACCAAACCAATTTTCACTGGACTTAGCTCAATGTCAGGCGACCCTGGGAATGACGAATCATGGGAGCTTCGTTTGGGAGACTTCGTAACAGCATCCTGTTACAATCATTTCTTGTTTTTATATAGGTTTGCCTTGAAATTGATCTTTTATTGTAAATGTGACACAGATATTAATCTAAGTTGGTAGTTCATTATAAAACAAAGGCAATGATTGTACTGTAGATTTGTTATTGTCCAACACTAAATATTTGCAGCTTAAGCTAAGTACCAATTATCATTCACACACGATTGTAACTTTCAAACCTGTAATTTAGGTTAGAAAATGATGTAAAAGCCAAATTGTAAATATCTTTTTATGCAGACCAGTGTGTCTGTCCAAGTAGTCTCAGTAAAACAATACATGATACATATTGAAATGACAAATGACATATTTACGTGTTTTAAAATAAAATACATGTAATTTAGATTGATGCACTTTTACGATTAAATTGAAAGTCATTTATTGGTATAAAGGGCAATTTTTTATGTGTATTGTCTTTATTTACAAACAAACTTAAATGAAATGAAGTCATTTATAACATTGTTCTGATTTAAGAGAATACAATGTATAAAAAGTCGTGGGAAGTACATATTCATACATTTTAAATTGTCATAGTCAAACCTTTTACAATTTTTCATGTAATGGGATTGCCTGATTTGATTTTCTGTGGTAAAATAAGGCATGGTTATATGTGTTTGTTTATTAGGACGAGTAGTTATCTAGTCTAAATATCACAGAAGGATTTATATTGCTCAGGAACAAGTATAGTTGTTGACAGTCTCGGATTATTTGTGATTATTTGGAGAAAGGAGTTTTAGGATAAATTCTTGACCAATTCCTTTGTTGCCTTATTACGGTGTGAATAAATGACTTTGGATAAATATCCTTATATAGATATACAGTAAGTTCTTGCTTTGCTAGCGACAAGAAATTTTAATTCATTTATCATCATGAAGATTGTACAAATGCTAAAGTCCGATGGTCCGCAAAAGTATAGACGTAAGAAACGTAGTTGGATTATGACGTTAACAGGTCGTTTATACAAACCAAAAATGAATATGCCGGAAGATAAATTTAGAATATTTGATTAACAACTTTTAAATCAAATGTCCATGACTTAATTTCAGACCTAACCGTGCTTTGTCGGCTGAAACAAATGCGTTTATACAAACCAAAAATGAATATGCCGGAAGATAAATTTAGAATATTTGATTAACAACTTTTAAATCAAATGTCCATGACTTAATTTCAGACCTAACCGTGCTTTGTCGGCTGAAACAAATGTGTGTTGTTTTTTTCGGGTGCTGGAAGAAGGACTTGTGTCCTGCAGTTGACAATTTTACTATATAGATACAAAATAGTATACGCATAGGTATCCTGTATCCTGCTTCTATTGGAAGTGAACGGATACATTTGATAAAATCATTGTTTACGTTGCAGTTTACTTTGCAGTCCCCGTTAAAATATTATCGATTTTATTGAAAAGTTACATCGGTAAAATAAAGGTACATGTTTTCAAGCGTAAATTATAAACTGTCGTCTAAAACATAGTTTGTACATTGTAGGAAAATATAACATGTATGTGTATTCGCTACAAAAAAGGAGAAAGCTCGGCGAATTTCGCCTTTTGCTCGCATTCAAATTAAAGCTTAATCAAATAAATGTTACTGATATTCCGACAATGATCGAATTTTGTATTTGTAATTTACAAAGACAACTGTAAGGGGAGGTGTTCAGATTATTGATAGACTGTGTGAACGGCAACCTACACCAATTATCCAAGTATTTAACATGTTTAATACGCCCGAATTGTTAAAAAATCATTTACAGGAAATATAGTGTTTTGTGACACCTAAATTACCTTTTTAGCAATTATTACGTAGTCGGTCTTCTAAATTTAGAAACAATCACTTCAGCTTACCGGTAAATTATAAATTAAAGCCTGTCACATATGTTATACCTGTGAAAAAAAACTATTTTTTAACATCCATGTACTTTAACGTTTTAAACCCTCGAACCTTATCCTATTGATCCATCGCACTTTAGCGTGACATACCATCATACTTTAGCAAACAAACAACCATCGCACTTTAGCGTGATTCACCATCGTACTTTAGCGTAGACCATCACACTTTAGCGTGACCATCGCACTTTAGAGTACCATCGCACTTTAGAGTCCTACATATATATTGTATCAGATATCCTTGTTTAATTCCTACGAGAAGGTAACACCTCCCGAAACCAAAGCTGATCAGCTATAGTTAGAGGAGGGGATAAGGTGTCTGCGCAATGCTAGGCAGTGTTGTTGTAGAAGTTAGAAATAAAAAGTACAGGTTCCAGCCCTGCTCGGGGAGGAAGTAAAAGAAACAGATCTACTCTAACATCGTTAGGTTGATTTTCTAGGCACTTTATATATATATATATATATATTTATTTTGGTTGCTTATAAACCCATGTTATGCAGAACCTTTATCAATAAGAGTTAAATATTTATATTGGTATACTTAGACTTTTGAAAATTACTAATCTCTGATGATAAGATAGTTTTAAAGACAGTATCCTGCAGTCTGTGAATAGATTTACACCAAGATGTCGTTAAATGAAATTGGATACCCTGCATTTATCATGCTTTACAATAATATATGGTCAAATCACTGAAAGAACCCCCTAAATTATTGAAAACTTTCATTCTGCATTGACAATAATATCTTGGTGTAAATTAGATACACCCATTTGGGCTAAATATGCCCTCAAGGTGTATCTAATATTTAAAATGAAAACTTATCTTGTATTGGGTTGTTGTCTGACTGAATTTTAATGAATATTCCTTCATTTTAATTTTGGTACCTAGAAAATACATTTTGGTAAAGCCAGCTTGAGGTTTAAACCATTGACGGTATTGGAATTCCCTTCTTTTGAAAATTATTATGAAACATCACAAAAGAATAAAATAAGACGTGGAATTCCCTTTTTTCCAGGGCCATTTCACTCTGTTATTAAAAGTTGTTTGGTCCATCTAGAATATAGTAATTTTGCTTTTAAAATTTTGTGACTTGCAACACCTATATCAGTTTAAATGGAGTTTAATTAAGTTTTTAAGACCATAATCTCAGTGATATAATCAGGAGTTGTTAGAAAGTGGCAATTGAAAGCAGGGCCACAATTAAGACAGATCCCGCTGAACAAACCAATCTAGATCTGTTCAGGGTCAAGCTATGTTAAATAGAAAGATAATAAAATGTCTGTGTTGACACACGGTGCCCATTATACAATTTTAAACTTCTATTTGTTAAATTGATTTTTAAAATTTAAAATAATGATTACCAATTGTCGTATCCCTTGCTGTAATTCTAGGCTAATTGTACTCATGTCAATCACCGAATTAATCAATGTTGGATCAACTCCACCTTTAACCCAGTCAATTGTTCCCTGCTAAATTATTGATTCTCAACACTAGAATTCATCACCATACTTCTGTAATGTGTCCGTTTATGACATTTGCAGGAGCTGACAAATATCACATGTGAATAGTGAACAAATGAGAAGTCACTTATGACAACTTGTTAAATGCACACAAATGGTGACAAAATTTCAGTTTTCTGTGATCCTAGAACACTCAGAGGTGGTCTCTAAATGTTAAGCTAGTTCAGTCATCTGCCCTTAAATCTAAAAAGCTAGATATTCATGCATCAAATATTCCAAACCTATCTTCACATTTTAATAGTTGTTTCCAAGAAATACGGAATATTTACATTGAGCCTGGAACTAATCAATATGAACAAATTAAAAAAAAAAATGAGAAAAGGACATTAAAAGAGAAAGGGGGAGAGAAAGACATTGTAAACCAGAGTTGACTGCTTCAAGTAATGTTTATTAATTCTGCATATGGAAGTCATACACCAAAACAACTTGGTTTTCTTGGAACATTTTTTTAATTTATTTTTCAGATAAGAGAAGATTTTTTATCATCTGTATGTGCTGATATGACAAGAAGTTTGAGTGACTGTAAGTAACGTGGCTTATTCTTGTAGTGCATTATAGATTTGACATAATTCAGATGATCTTGTATAAGACATTAATGACTACTATACTGCTTTTAATTTTATGCTGGCAAGTGATCTCACAAAACATGTTGAACCCAGCCGCATTTTTGCAACTGTCCCAAGTCAGGAACCTCTAGCCTTTGTTAGTCTTGTATGTTGATTTTAATTTTGGTTAATTTTAATAATTTATTTGTTTCACAGTTTAGTGCGACGCTCTTTTTTGCTGAACTAGTATACATTTTTGTTTAGGGGCTAGCTGAAGCCCACCTTTGGGTGCGGTATTTTCTTGCTGTGTTGAAGACCCATTGGTGGCTTTGGGCTGTTTTCTGCTCTTTGGTCTGGTTTTTGTCTCTTTGACACATTCCCCTTTTCCATTCGTAATTTTAATTGCAGTATCAAACTTTATTAATTTTGTTCAGGCAAGCAGCGTAAACTTTCATACATGCTAACTTCCCAGCATCTCATCATAGGTAAAGGTTGATTGATGGTTTAACATGACCAGTGGCAAGTATTTCATGATATCCAGATCAATAGCCTATATCGAAAATAGGGAAAAGGCTATTTCATATGGTCAGTGTGTTGTGTGTTTGCATATATAGTAATTGTTTCGATGTTAAAATTCTTTTTTTTTCTCCATTGTATTGAGTTAAATAAACAAAATTTCTATTTTATATGCTATATTTTATGCGCTACCAAAAATGCTTATTAACTTTTAAAATTCCGTATTCAAGGACACTTTTTCAAAACTTTTTTTTTATTCAAAATGATAATGATTCAATTTTCTCTGGATCACTTAAAGGATGTATTCATGCAATTAAGGCCAGTCTTACGTAGGTGTATTTAACATCTTATAGATGAAATGTCATTTACCTTCAAGAATTTTTTTGGGTTAGAAGTCAGGTGAAGTTTTATTTATATTTATACTTTACAAGTCAAACATACAATTGTGATAAACTGGCAAACCTTCAAAGATTATTTTCACCAAAATAAAGCTTCAAAGAAATTATGTAAACAAGATTAGAGATGTCCATTAAATTTTATAGTTTAAATATTTTTATTAAATTCAAAATATATTTTTAATTGTCCGCAGGATTTTCATTCCTGTATTTGATGTTTAAGGTTTATCAGATTAAATTTTATGTGATGTTTTGATAAGCGAAATAATACAATTATTAAGATAATATCCCTTTCTTACCTGTAGGTGATATATATACAGTTTAATGTTATTTTTAAGCACTTGTAGGTGAATTTAATCCTGTTTTATGCTTGAGACTAGTGGTTGATTTGAAGACATTGAAAAGATTTACAAAGAATTATCCTTAAAAGGAATTTCAGAAATGAAAAGAACAAAACAAGAATGACATGTTTTTACTGAGAAAGAAATACAAACTAACAACACTGATCAATACAAAATCTGTGTGAGATAAAACTCATCCTTATTAAAAACTATACAAGACAACAACAAATTGATATTTGGATTTTCACCAATTTCAACCAAAAACAACATAGTATCTACATGATCTGGTATGTGTCGACCCTGCTATCTGAATAAGTTTGGAATGAAGAAATAAAATAGAACAGTTACCATCTAAATCAGAGTAGAAGCCTGTATATTTTGCATACCCTCCGAAGGAAAGGGGGGAGAGGGGGGGTAATACTGTTTTTTGGTATACTGTTTTACCCTTGTCTGTCGTCAGTTGCATTTTTCTCAGGAACTAAGAATCAGTTTCCTGAAATCTTTTATCAGGCTTCACGAGAAGATGCTATACTGTGTAAGCAGTTTCAGATGGTTAATCAACTTCCTGTTACCAAATACCTATATATTCGAAACATAATGAACATGTATGAACTTTTTGTCGAATTTTTCAGGGGAACTACAACTAAAAGCTTTCCTGAAATATGTTCTCAGACTTAATGTCAGCATGCTATACTGTGTGACATGGTTTCAGATTCATTATTGATCAACCTCCTGTTTACAAAATACTTATATGTTTTAAAAACATTATGGACATGTATGAAATTTCGGTAAAATTTTACTAGAAAACTACAAATAATGGCTTTCTGAGATTTGTTATCAGGCTTCATGTCAGCATGCAATACTATGTGACACGGTTTCAGATTAATTGTTCATCAACTTCCAGTTTACCAAATACTTATATATTCTAAAACATACAGTCAATGTATGACATTTTCGTTCCAATTATCTAGGGAACTACAGATAAGAGCTTCCTGAAATTTGTTATCTGGCTTGGTGTGAACATGCTTTACCGTTTAATGCGTTTTCAGAATCTTTTCTCTTCAACTTCCTGTTTACCGAATTCTAAAAACAGGATGTCATTAGTGAGCAATAGCACATTAACTAGAGGTCCAGTTGAGTGATAATTTTTTTGTTACATACTAACATATATAACACTGAACCCTCAAAGATAACTGGCATATTTTTTATTTATCTTACCAGGAATACTTCTACTTGTTTTTGGAGAATATTAATTTTTTTTACCTTTTTTTTTTAAACTAAATTTAATTAATTTTAACTGATTCTTTTTATAATGTATACAGTTTTTTTCTCCTTTATTTTATGTATATTTCTAGATAATTGAGTACCAATCAATGCCTATTTTGAAAAAAAAAAAAAAAAATGATAAAATAGTATTTTGCTTGAAAAGGCTATTTTATATTACATTGTTTCTCAGTCACCACAGACATAGCAGCAGTGTAAACACATGTTTTACAACTAGAACCATACATGTGTTAACAAGTTTTTATTTATATTATATGAATGTATTATATATTGATCAATGCCGCTTTCAATAAAATCCAAAATGTAAATGGCAAGTGCATGGCTTTGATCGTTTGAGATTTTAGAGATAAAATTCTAATAGGATTTGGGGGTTTGTTGTTTGTTTACTGAAACTGTTAATCTTTTCCAATAAAAACAAAACTAAAGTTCCAATATATAGTGAGGATCACTGCAATTGAAAATATGTGAACTGCAGTTGACTCTGTATGTTTATACCATTGTTCAATATGCTACTTTCCTGTTTAAGAAGATAGATTATCTTCAATTCAAGGACCTCTGTCAAGATTTGTATTAATGACACAGGATTTTAAAAGTTCTACCGTTGTTATTGGGACATATTTTGTGTTCAATAAGTACTCCACAAATACATTATCCTTTTAAAACCATTCATAAAAGTTGTCCCTTATTGAATAGAAACTGACAGTTGTAAAGGTTTTATATGTTATTCACACATTTCTTGATCATTTTGAGTACCTTAGGACTATTATTTCTATTTTCTATCATTATAAGCTGTGAATGTGCTCTTCTAAAGTGTGAATAATTAAATATAGCCATTTATCACAAATTAATTCTTAAATGTGATTATTATTTCTTGGTATAATAACATAGTGACCATCAGTTTTATTGGAAAATGTATTTTCTGAGTCATTAAGAAAACTGAAAAGTGTTTTTTTTTTATTGTCCACTCTTTTTATCCTTATTTGTGAATAAAAACAATTTTGGGAACATATTTTACTTGTTGAAATGGATATTTAGTGCAAATTTTAAGTCAAAAGATTTTAAATATTTTTCAATAGATCTCTTTATGCTCAGAAATCTCCCTCAACATGGTAATTCAATATGATTACATTTCAAAACATGCAAAACCCAGAATGCTTAGAAATAGGAGACAATGTAAGATTTATATAGTTAATATTTAAGTTCTTAGACCACATTCATTCTGTGTCAGAAACCTATGCTGTGTCAAATATTTAATCACAATCCAAATTCAGTGCTGTATCAAGCTTGAATGTTGTGTCCATACTTGCCCCAACAGTTCAGGGTTCGACCTCTGCAGTCGTATCAAGCTGCGCCCAGCGGAGCATTTTTAATTATAAAAAAAATTTAATTAATTTTAACTGATTCTTTTTATAATGTATACAGTTTTTTTTTCTTTATTTTATGTATATTTCTAGATAATTGAGTACCAATCAATGCCTATTTTGAAAAAAAAAAAATAAAAAAATTGAAATAGTATTTTGCTTGAAATGGCTATTTTATATTACATTGTTTCTCAGTCACCACAGACATAGCAGCAGTGTAAACACATGTTTTACAACTAGAACCATACATGTGTTAACAAGTTTTTATTTATATTATATGAATGTATTATATATTGATCAATGCCGCTTTCAATAAAATCCAAAATGTAAATGGCAAGTGCATGGTTTTGATCACTGGAGATTTTAGAGATAAAATTCTAATAGGATTGGGGTTTTTGTTGTTTGTGTACTGAAACTGTTAATCTTTTCCAATAAAAACAAAACTAAAGTTCCAATATATAGTGAGGATCACTGCAATTGAAAATATGTGAACTGCAGTTGACTCTGTATGTTTATACCATTGTTCAATATGCTACTTTCCTGTTTAAGAAGATAGATTATCTTCAATTCAAGGACCTCTGTCAAGATTTGTATTAATGACACATGATTTTAAAAGTTCTACCGTTGTTATTGGGACATATTTTGTGTTCAATAAGTACTCCACAAATACATTATCCTTTTAAAACCATTCATAAAAGTTGTCCCTTATTGAATAGAAACTGACAGTTGTAAAGGTTTTATATGTTATTCACACATTTCTTGATCATTTTGAGTACCTTAGGACTATTATTTCTATTTTCTATCATTATAAGCTGTGAATGTGCTCTTCTAAAGTGTGAATAATAAAATATAGCCATTTTTCACAAATTAATTCATAAATGTGATTATTATTTCTTGGTGTAATAACATAGTGACCATCAGTTTTATTGGAAAATGTATTTTCTGAGTCATTAAGAAAACTGAAAAGTGTTTTTTTTTATTGTCCACTTTTTTTATCCTTATTTGTGAATAAAAACAATTTTGGGAACATATTTTACTTGTTAAAATGGATATTTAGTGCAAATTTTAAGTCAAAAGATTTTAAATATTTTTCAATAGATCTCTTTATGCTCAGAAATCTCCCTCAACATGGTAATTCAATATGATTACATTTCAAAACATGCAAAACCCAGAATGCTTAGAAATAGGAGACAATGTAAGATTTATATAGTTAATTCTATTCTTGCTGAAGTTGCAGAATCTGACTGTCTGACATTCTTGTTGACAAATCACAATCCAGCTAATTTCAAATCTAGGCTTGTTTCTATTAAGGTAATAAATAAAACAGTCCCATGAATATATTCAATGTCATGTTTGGCACCAAAGATATCGCGGACATGAGATTATTTTCAATTCAATTGTTCTTTACAAATGTGATTGATTTTTTCATGATTCCCTCGGCTATCTTTGAAAACTCACTTGAAAAAAAACAATGTGCACTATTACCATAGAATCAATAACAAGTGTTTGGTTATATAATTGCTTTGTTGTGTATTTGGTCGCTGAACAGTGTCATTTATCTTGCAATTTGCTAGAAGGCAGATGCTATAAGATATAGAGAGAATTTAATTTCCTAATAGGACCAATTCATGCGAAAAGTTTTGTCAAACAACTGTTGAAATCAGACATTTGTTGATTCTAGGACTAAAAATGGTTTTTGTTATTCAACAGAAAGGTAAATTTTTTAGAGTTTGATTTGTTAAAGACAAGATTTAATGGCTTGAAATATATAACCATTTAAAAAAAAAAATTTTAATACATATTTTATATTTGATTGATAAAGAATCAGTCCTTTTGAACAAATTGATGCACATTGAAAATTATTTTTTCCTAATATGAATAATGGATTTAAGTTTAATTTTGTACAGCCACAATTTGGGATGGGTTGGGGTTGCATAATGGTATGATGCTGTGATCATCTTTGCCATCCTTCTGTATACACAATGGATACTTTTGAATAACTAGTTAACTGAGCCTCCTAAAATTTAAACACAATGGTCCTTGAGATTGCATTGTTATAAAAGGTTTTAAATTGCAAATGAGGGTTATGGCTGTCTTAAAACAATTTGCAAAATGAGCTCATATTTTGCTACTCCTTGTGATGTGGAATGTTTTTTTTTTCTTCCAATTTTGATCCTTTTCTTTTTAGCTCACCTGGCCCAATAGGCTAAGTGAGCTTTTTTCATCACTTGGCGTCCGTCGTCCGTTGTTGTCGCCTTCAGTCGTCATCATCGTCCGTCGTCCATTAACTTTTACAAAAATCTTCTCCTCTGAAACTACTGGGTCAAATTTAATCAAACTTGGCCACAATCGTCATTTGGGTATCTAGTTTAAGAAATGTGTCTGATGACCCCGTCTGCCAACCAAAATGGCCTACATGGCTAAAAATAGAACATAGGGGCATTTTGTCTATTATTTTGAAAACCGTTATGAATAAAGAAAATCTGACTGTAGCAAAAATATTCAGAATGTTGAGCACTACCAATTGTCTGTATACGTCAAAACTGTCAGACGACTTCTTATAGGAGTTATTGCCCTTAAATGACAAATTTTACAATTTTTTTTTCATTTTGCCTACTATCTTGAAAACAATAATAGATAAATAGAAACTTTATATTGCAAGATGGATCAGCAAGACAAGTTCTACAAATAAGTCAACATGGTCGAAATTGTCAGTCGACTCCTTATTAGAGTTATTGTCCTTTGATGATGATTTTTACCAATTTTATGCGTTTTTGCCTTATATCTTCAAAATAATGATAGATAGATAGAAACTTAATTCGGCAAAAATGATCAGCAAGACAAGATCTACAATTAAGACAGGAATGGAGGAAATCGTCTGACAACTCCTTAGTGGAGTTATTGCCCTTTAATGACGATTTTCCATTGTCTTCTAACTTTTACAAAAATCTTCTCTGAAACTACTGGGCCAAATTTGACCAAACTTGGCCACAATCATTATTGGGGTATCTAGTTTAAAAAATGTGTACTGTGACCCCGCCTGCCAACCAAGATGGCAGACAAGGCTTAAAATAGAACATTGGGTAAAATGCAAGTTTTGTCTATTATTTTGAAAACCGTTATGAATAGAGAAAATCTGACAGTAGCAAAAATGTTCAGAATGTTGAGCTTTACCAATTGTCCAAATACGTCAAAACTGTCAGACAACTTTTATAGGAGTTATTACCCTTAAATGACAATTTTTTCATATTTGTCTATTATCTTGAAAACTATAATAAATAAAGAAAAACTTTAAATTGCAAGAATGATCAGCAAGACGAAATAAATGAGGATTTTTTTTACCGTTTTGTGTTTTGAGCATAAACTAAAGAAGATAGAGAGGAACTAAACAGACTAAATGATCAGCAATACAAGATAAACAAAAGAGATTTTTGTCATGAATTCTATTCTCGTCTACAATGTTGGAGATTGTCCTTTGTTGAATATGCACATAGATCAAGGTGAGCGACACAGACTCTTTAGAGCCTCTAGTTTATTTTTGGTGAATTTTCTTATAAAGTTTATTGAAGAGGGTAGTAATGATTGTTTCCAAAATACAAATGGACCAAAATGATTTTAAACTGCTAATTTCTTTTTATATCATTTGAAATCTGATTTTGATTAGTTTCCATACAAAGTTCTCTTCATCATTTTTCTGTCATAGTTAGATCAAACTTTTAAGATTTCTTACATTAGAGGGTCAAAGGACTAAAAGGGATAGAACTTTTGAAAATTTTTATTTGAATTTGAATGCATGCAGTGTTTTTTTTTTTATTAAATTCCTTGAAAAAAGAGTCATACATTGACAATTCTATACTCTTGACTTTTCAGAGATGTCAGGGTCTCAAAGGGGTATTTTTCAATCATATTTGACTTAGTTCTTACCATTTCTCATTGTAGATAACTGTGTCAGACAAAACACTGTGTTTATGTCTTATTGTAATACACTCCTGTAACTTTTCTTTGTGAACAATGAAAATGAAGTCAAGGTCAGATGAATCCTGTTAGGTGGACATACACACTTTGAAATCATCCTTTACACCAAATGTAGTTTAATCATATTATGCAGATGTAGCCCTTTACTGTTCAGTAGAAAGTTGTATGTTCTTACAACATTTAGGAGAAAATCATTTATTCAAACAGTCCTATTTAAATGAGATTGGATCCTTTGGAAATAGTTTTTAAATAATGCTTGTGGTGGACTAGTAAACATTATGCACTTCATTCTGTTTTACTCATCTGGGCCATTTTGTATAATAATTGAAAACAATGATGACTTCAAAACAGCAAATGTTGGAATAATGCATTTAATGTAGTGTTCAAGTACTACTCTTATATTCTTCAAAGCCGTGATTGAAGACAGTATATCAAAAGAATCTGTACATTTTTGTTGAAATTGTTTATTCAATCAAATTTTTCTCAATTCTTAGAGTGATATATATGTTGGCAGTCAATCAACCAAAAAAAAATTAGAGTAGCAGGTTTAAAATGTGAAACAGGATCTGCTAACCCTTCTGCAACACCTGAGAATACCCCTGGTTTTTGGTTGCATGGGTTCATGATGCTCAGTCTTTTTATGTAGTATTTTGTAGACTTTTGATTGTCTTTAAACAGATTTTCTTTTTAGTCATTAATTAGTCAGTCTCTCTTCCACCTATGAAGTCTGATTCTTCCTTTTGTACCTTCCGCCTCTTTTTAAAACAGACAAAACTGAAATTGACCATGGACATGTCAAAAAGCCTGGAAGCAATGAATAAGCTAAATTCTATTTGCTTCTGTGTATTCAGAATGAAGGTAAACATTTTAGCTAAGTAATGCAATTAAATTGGTTTGTTTTTGTAAACAAGTTTCCTTGGTAACACTTCCTGATTTAATATTGATTAGTTAGGTAATATTGTGAAACACCTTAAAAGGATTGATAAGATGTATTTTGTCATCAGTTTTATGGTAAAAGCTGATATTCATTATAGTGACATTTAATGTCAGACTGAAAGATGAAGTGCTTGTGTACATTATACATCAAAACAGTTAAGGATCAGGTTGTTAGTTAATAGATCTATATACTAGTCAATCTTAAGACAGAAGGGTGGAATGATTCTTTACTATAATCCAACCACACCCAAGTCAGATACCTAATCCATTATTGTCTTAGTCTATTCATCTTTGACTGCAACGTTTTTAAAATGAACTATGTGTTCTTTAGCAGAATTTATCTTTTATGTTGTGCAAATAGGATTTTAAAAAACCTCTTCAAACTGCATTTTCTGACTCCATTATGATGTTATAACCTTTATTTGTTTGAATTTCAAGCATCCTAGAATATATGTTTTATAATTAGTTTTCAAGTATAAAAGTGTCTAATAACTGTAAATTCAGAAATTATTACGAGGTTTTTATTAATGCGAATAATTCGACTGAGTGAGCATCGCAATAATAAGAACTCGCATCCTGATATTTGATCCATATATCTCAATGCACATTTTTCTGATATCGCAATAATTAATCTCGCATTTTTGTCCATTCTTCAAAAATCGCAATAATAAATGCATTAATTTGTTTGGAAAATGTTTTTGCTGTATTCTAAAAAGGGACGTATATGTCCCTAGTGGGGTCAAAGGGTTAAAGAATTTTGTGTTGATAGCAGGACTTTGTTAGTTTCTGTTAAATTAATACACAACATGTCTAGACTTGTTGTGGTTTAGGACTTTCCATTTTTACCAAGCCTTGAACTCAGATCTCATTTTTGTCAAGCTAATTGTGAAATGCTGATCTTGATAAATCAGACTCTGAGACAGAAGAATCGTGTCCCATTGCAATATGTTTTCTGTGTAAATCTGTACTTGATTAGTGTAGTCCCTCTCTGAGGATTGTGAATATCTAAAAAGAATTAAAAATTTTCCTTCTCATATCTTACATCAGGCTGTAAAACTGCAAGAAAATTAATCATGCTCAATTCAGTATTCCCTTTTACACAAAATATCTATCAATTATATAATAAAACAGGTGTAAACCTATCATAAATTTCATTATCAATGACGAAAAAATTGACTATCACAATAAAAAATCTTAAGGTGTATTTAACAAGAGAGAAGATTTATCATTTTGTATTACGTCTTTTTGACATTTAGAGGAACATTGATCTTGTAATTCATTTCCTATCTGTTGAGATCATAGTTTTCTTAAATTGCATGTACAAATAGCATTATATATACAGCACAGATTGGATTTCAGATTGTAAAAATACATAAAGGACAACATACATACATGAGAAAGGTTAGTTTTCACTTCATCATTCTCATTCTGCATTTGATCAAATTCTTTTAGGTTATAAATGATGTAATTTGTAAATTCTTTATGTTAAATTTTTTTTCAATATCCTTAGAATTAGAAGTTAAAGGACCATATGTTGACAAAAAATTGGCTGTAATTTTATCTATAAATTACACTTTTTTTCTTTTTTAGAGGGGTTGCCCGCTGGGGTCGTCCCTGTCTGAATCCGTGCCTGGTTATGAAATAAAGGAAAAAAGGAAAGGCATGCTTATATAAACCAGTCAAGAAAATATCTTCATTTAAGTTGCATTGTTAAATCTTAAAAACGATATCATTTAAAAATTCTTATTCGAAAATGAATGGATTTTGATCATTAATGCATAATAGTTTTGAAGAATTTGTTTAGGAACCTTTTTTTAGTTACAAGTAGTGTGTCTTATCTGAAACATAAGCTACAACAGAGACTTGTTAACATTTCTAACAGTTGTTCAGCAACTTGAGCTACTGTTATTATTTTTAGCAAAAATGTGCAATAATTGTCAGGAAATAAAGACAGTAATAGAAGTACAGGAGTTACTGTAAACTGAAATGGCATGTTGATCTAATACTAACAATGTTTTGTTCAGTAGGCCTGACAGATCAATCTATACTGAAATAACCTAGGATTTAATAATGCTCGATAACTATTAAAAAGTTTGCTGAGATCTTGAACAGGAAAATTAGGCAGATCGCTTGTCTTTTAAATCATCTAGGAGATCAGTTTTCACAAAACATAATCTTGTCTCCAGACAGAATACATTGATGCAGATAACTTGTTTAAGATCCCATTTTCAGTGTTATTTTCTACAATTTATGCTGTTATACAGAAGAGCACTGTTTACTTTGGAATTGATTTTATTTATTTTTTGAAAAAGAAAAGGATTACATCACTAAGTGCCAGTTCTGGTGTGTTTGTTCAAGATTGCAGCATTCATGTACAAACATTCATAATTTACATTTAGGTAGGATAGAAAGTTGTCTTCAATAACCACAATATTTTGTAGCTTTAGATATATATTATCCTGCTATCAGGTATCTTTTTGCTGCCTACTTTATTAGTTTTGCTTCATTTAATGCATAAACCATACATAATTGTATAGAACTGGTCATTCTAATCAATTGATAATTAAACAATGGTTAAATATTGGAGTCAGCATTGCTGAGGCGAAATAGCTTGATTCAAATGACTCTACTATTAAGGACATAATGATTTGGGGTCAATGTGTCTCTAATAGTAGTGATTCATTCTTCAGTTTTTGGAATCAAACATTTATTTTAATGTTCTATATATTACATTGAAATTTTGGAAAAAGGTGAAGATAGGAGCAATTTATCAATTTATGAAGATATTATATGAGTTTGAATGTCCCTTTGGTATCTTTTACCTCTATTTTATAAGTGCAAGAAAAACAGACAATACTATGACCAAAAAGATAAAGGACAAAGAGACAATCAACTGTTAACAAAATGGTACACAATAAATAAAGACCCTACCGAATCAAAGAGGTGAATTGATGGACTCCAGAGGAGTAAGCAGTTTCTTCTCCACTAGTGGCACCCATTGTGTTGTTTATAGCCAATACAAAAAAAATGGTAAAATATCACATTCAAGTGATGTAACAACCTAGATGTTGACTACTACAACGGGAACATATCCAAGATCATCTATGACACAAATATTATATAACAGTCAATCAAATCATGATAGCATCTGTAAAACTTTCAAATGGATGATTTTCGTTATACCATTAGGTACCCTATGTTCAATAGCTTTTAAGCAGCAACCCCTTATCAAAGAATTCAGGATAAAACTGCAAGTCCTGGGTGAATATTAACTTGATGATATATACTCCATATGGAGGCACTGCTTGAATGACACAGGAAAAATTAGTTCATAATGCGAAAATTGAAATAATTTTTTTTTCATAAAGTTTAAGTCTCAACCAACCCTCATTGTTAATTTCTAGATGTAAGTCTAGTTATGAAGCAGACTTTACTGTATATGTGATACCCTTCATTTTAAGTTCAATTGGATAAATATTGATAAAAACATTCACAACTTTGCATGGTCATCCAGCTTACCATCAGATTTATTTTCACAATTTTTTTTACATTGGTACTAATTCTATTGCCATTATAGAATAGTTGATTACACAACCCTGACACTTGTAAAAATGATGTTTAATCATTTCATCATTGTACATGGTTTGCCTTTTCACCCAATCTATTCATGCATCTTTCATGGCATAAAGATAGCATTTAGTCCCAACAACGAACTTCTCTGAGAATGAGATCCTGTTTTATCACAGCAACATGATTATTCTTCTGTAACACATTGAATGTATTCATGAGATAACATATCAGTGGGTTGTCCTAAGTATTTTTTGTTCTTTTAAGAATTTTGTGTTGATGACTTGAATGTATTCATGAGATAACATATCAGTGGATTGTCCTAAGTATTTTTTGTTCTTTTAAGAATTTTGTGTTGATGACTTGAATGTATTCATGAGATAACATATCAGTGGGTTGTCCTAAGTATTTTTTGTTCTTTTAAGAATTTTGTGTTGATGACAGATCTGTTATATATGACTTGTCTAAACTTAAGGGTATTTAGAGATTGGCATACCAGGTAGACATGTTTACTGTTGAATACCCAAATGGGGGACTTCTAGATTTCTTTTCTTGGGTTGTTAGGTTACTCTTTCATTGAAAGTGACTGATTGGTCTGAATAATTTATCTATAGTGATCACTAGGCTGTCAACTCTAAAGTGAGGAGTTTGAACCCCACTTGTGGCATGATTTGTTTCCTCCACCAACAAAAACTGGCCGCTATGATATAGCGGATGTAGCTTTAAAAGTGGCATTAAACACATACAAACTCACAAACATTTAAGTATACCTCACATCTCATGTTATTCATATCTATTGTTACTAACATGGAAGATTCTGTTGTATACATTTTTGCACTTTGTGATCTATCATTAGTTATGTGTCAGTTACCTTCACCTTATTATATAGTGTAAACACAATGAAAGAGTGGACTCAGACAAGTGCCAGGAGATGAAGAATGATAAACAGTTATCATTGTCAATTAATGTTAATCATCATTATATCATTTGATATAATAAAGGGCAGATAACTCCCGTTTCCTGTCAATTACATACCATAACAAGCAATTCTAATTTTACAGTTCTTTAGGATAGTGACTTGTTGACAAGAAAATTAAACTTAATGTGTTTCATTATTATTGTCCCTCATGATGTTTGTAATTTTTAGTGAAGTTAGGTTAACTGATCATCTTGTTTTAGGGTTTGGTTGTATAACGTCAACTATTTTTCATTTTCATTTTTTCCATTCATAAATGGAAATGTTATTTTAATTTGTTCATTCATCAATTTAATTTAATTTTGACTTCAAAAAAATTCTACTATATGAAAAAAAACGATATTTCATGATAGTGGATACATCTGAAACTATGTATGTACTATGAAAGTCCAAAGCTTGACCTACATTTTGTATATGAAATTAGAAGTGCAATTTAAAAGTACAAATTTTGATTGATTAAGCTAAGCCTTATCTCATTTTCTGTTTTTTCTTACTTTTGTCTTTTCTTTTTTTCATTTTTGTGTGGATTTAAAATCAGATATAACAGTTTTATCTTTACATAATGTAGATATCTGCTAACACATACAAAAAGCATGGTGTGTTAAAATTTCTGCACTTAACTTGGCAAGCTAGAATATATATACAAGAACTTCATATTTCTGTTTTAATTTTCACACATTTTGTACATGGATCTTATGTAATATTGTAAACTAATAGGCTGGAATGTCAGTTAAATCAAATAGTTTAAATGTAAATCAATAAAAATTTAGCTGCTGCACTGAATGAATTTAAACCTTTTGAATTTAAATTTTCATACTTTTAAAAAGTTTTATTTTTTTGTATGATGTAAGATAATTACATACACCTTAACAATTATGTTTGAAAGAAGTACTGTAAGTGAAAGGAGAAAGGGAAATGTCTGGATAATGACTTGAAATATCGAAATTTTTTTAGGGTAGGAAAGATTTTCTAAATTTTACAATTTTTCTTCATTTTGTATATTTTTGGCCAGGTTTTAAAAAGGGCAAAAACTGGCTTATAGGTTGGTGATATTGGGCAGTCAGGGAAAATTATAGCTTATTATACGGTATTGGTTTTGCTCACTGTTGAAGGCTGTGCCATGACCTATAGTTGCTTACACCTACGTCATTTGGTGGATAGTTAGTTGTCTCATTGGCAATCACACCACATTTCCTTATTTTAGTCATTTTCATCAAAGTTTAATTCAGCAGTACCTATTTTGTGTAATCTGTGCTACAGTTTTCAACCAAGATCATCGACACAGGTAAATTGCAGTTGTGCACCTGTTTTTGTGGAATTATTTGAGGAGTTTTCCAATTGTTCTAAGACTAGGAAACAGTCTTGTTGTAGGAAAATATACAAAAGACTGTACCTAAATTGTGTAATTAACTTCTCCTACAGACCTTGAAAGTTCACAAAAAGGTGTACATATATTGGAGTTTTCCACTTGCTATTTTGGAGTTGTATGAGGAATTTTTGTCCTTGCTTATTGTTGAAGGCTGCAATGATCTTTAGACATAAATACATGTATTTACTTTCTTATCTGTTTTGTCTTTGGTTGGTAATCATACCAGATTTATTTTTTTTGTATTATATTAGTTGTTCTACAGTATCTTTTAGTTTTATTTACATTTACGTTTTGTAGTTACAGGTAGGCAGATGTCAATGAACAGAGAAAAATGAAGAAATTACAGCTGTCCAAGTGCCTAGGACATGTGATATTACGTTTAATACTTCTATTATTTTGGAGTTGCAAGGGCCTAGCTCAGAGCTCATCATCATTATTTTCATCAACACCATCATCAGTATCATCTATAGTTTCATCTTCACCAGACATATTGCCTTCTTCATGGACCTTTGTTGGGAAAGGATATATAGCAGTGTATCCAGCAATATTTTCAAATCAAAATCCAGATTACAAATTATCATTCCGGACAAGAAACTCAAATGCAGTTATTTTTTGTCACATTCTAAAGGAATTAAAAGAAACCAAGCATTTATCAGTGGGAACCTATGAATTTTGTGGCGAATTACATAAAGGATCTTTAAAAATTACATACAAATTAAATGGAAATACAGATACTTTTTACATAGGAAAAGGTAAGTCTATGTACAATTTTTGAGATTACTGCTGTATGCATTTAAGGTATAAAAAAAGCAGTTTTATATAATGTTATTAGGAGGCGAATTGTACAAAGTTGAACTTTCCTTCAGAAATTTTGACAACTTGTTGAGGCCATAATAAACTAGTTCTAGACGTTATTCCAACTTTTTTTCATAATTGAGTTGGGCAGGCAAATTTTATTGTGTAGTTTTGGCATATTTTGTGAAAACTTTCTGCAAAAATAAAAAAAAAATAGCCAGAAATCAAAATTGTTTTTTTATTAGCTCTAAAAAAAATTAGAGGCAAGTGGGGATGATGACTTTTTTTTATTATGGCCTTATGATACTCATGATTTTGATCTTGGCAGGCAATTTTTTTCTTTTAGGGATATGTGAAAAAAATTATTTCTGATTCACAGAAAATGATATTTTAATGTACCATACTGTTGGAATCATATTATAATTAGTTAATAGTTGTTACGCATATTATATGATAGCAGTGTGAAATTATTATGTAATTCCCGAATAAAACACTATGTATTGATCGCCAGTGTTAAAACTTCAGCTAGAAGTGTTTTTACGTGAACAGATCATATTTTAAAAATGAAGCTATTAGCATTTAAATGAAAATATTGTATTTCCTTGCATAATTTATTTCTAACCATGCTGAAAGGAATCATACATCATCACCAATTATCAATTGAGATAAAAGATATATGATCTCTTCATACAGAGACTGTTTTGAATGAATATTTCTGTATTTTTAAACTTTTAATTAACATGTTAAAATACCTTCTGATTCTGTGCTCGAACATAAATTTCATAATCAATGCATCAAACATTACCTAGTACTTGTGAGCTATTTATTTATTAATGTCAACAGCAAAAAATTCAAATTTCAAACATAAATGGTGGTAAAGTCGGCTAAACACAAAAATTAGTTGTTTTTAGTTCTCAGGTGATTACAGAATCTACAACTAATACAGTATTTCAAGTAACATGTAGAGTACACTTAGTTCTCAATTCTCCACCATTTTTAATATATTGTTTGTATTAAGTCTCCCCTTAATTTCTGTTTCTTGAGAGTCATATTTTTATGTCAATTATGTCCCAGCAATCATATATATTAAGGACACTGTCAATCTTTGAGGTTTGTATGTAAAAATTAAGAGATTTGGTATGATTGCCAATAAGACAACTATCCACGAGAGACTGAAGAATGTGAATGTAAGGAACCATATGGAGTTCAACTAGAGCTAAACCCATTCTGTATAGTAAGCTATAAAGACCCTTGCATGACAAAAAGTGAAACAATTCAAACAAGAAACCTTGTACATCTATTGCTCACCAACCAATGTCACCAAAATAAAGACTAAATATTGTCGTCTTTATTCAGCACTCTTGGTATACACAATAAGGATGGTGCTTATTGGTTTTTAAGGTCAAAGATCAAATTAAGTGGATGTAAGGAATTGTAGGCAACAACATACTTTTGACATTGTTTGGGCTCTATACAGGAGTGGATCATGAATTTGTTTAGGCTGGGTTCTAATGGTTCCATAATTAGGAGGGTTCTAGCCTAATTGTCCCCCACGCTATGTGATGTCAGGGACATAGAAATACCAGGCGTCCGTTCACCTGTCTGCCTGTTTGTGTGTCTGTCCGTCCAGTCTTGTTAACGCTCTCACGTGTACAATTTTTGCCAGATTTTTATAAAACTTATATTGTAGGTTTGTATCAGCAATGTCTTAGAAGAGTTGAAAACAGTTCCGATCAATTATTTTTAAAAAGAGTTATGCCCCTTGGAAACATTAATTATATGGAAAATTCCATCGTTAGTGCTTTCATGTGTACAATTGTTACCAAATTTTTATGAAACATATAACATAGCTTTATATCCGCAAGGTCTCAGACTAGTTCGAAAATCAGTGCCAAATCAATTGATTTTAAAAGAGTTATGCCCCTTGGAAACAATAATTATATGGAAAATTGCATCATTAGCGCTCTCATGTGTACAATTCTTACCAGATTTTTATGAAACTTATATAATAGCTTCATATCAGCAATATCTCGGATGAGTCTGAAAATCAGTGCCAGATCAATTATTTTTAAAAGAGTTATGCCCTTGGAAATATTGATTATAAGGAAAATTGCATTTTTAGTGCTATCATGTGTACAATTCTTGCCAGATTTTTGTGAAACTTATATCATAGGTTTATATCAGCAATGTGTCAGACAATTTCGAAAAAATAACTCCTGATCAAATATTTTATCGAGTTAGGCCCCTTGGAAATATTCATTATGTTGGAAATTGCATTGCTTTTGCTCTCAAGCTTTCATTTCTCTAAGATATTGATAAAAAGTTTTAAAGAACAAAAAAAATGTTTTTTTTTAGTTATTGCCCTTAGACCTTGGATATATAAAATATGTGCAACGCGGTGGACATTGGAACTCTGTTCTTTTATTGTTGTTGATTTTTACATGATTTTTAAAAAAGATCATAGAAAGTGGGTTCTAGACCCCCTCTTCTGGATCTGCCAATGCTATATCTTGTATGAAATGGGCATTTATGATTATTTGTGGATTTCTTGTTAAACACAAAATTTAATCATTCAAAAAAGTACACAAAGGATGAAGAGCTACATTAACATTGATTTCTTTTTTTTTTTTATAAAAAATGGTGTTGTAACATTTCATGAGATTTTTTAGCTGTGTAAACGCATTCTGCATCTACAGGGCAACATAGTTCAACTGTGCAAAAACTTAATGGGAGATTTAGGCCTGTTTATATATTAAAAGTGATATGCGGCTGGGTTGTGTTTAAACTTACAAGTCTTTTTAATTAATTATACCCCATGCAACGAGTTGCGGAGGGTATAATGTTTTTGACCCATCCGTCCGTCTGTCCGTCCGTCCGTTCGTTAGTCCGTCAGTCCATCAGTCCTGTTTCTTGTCATCGCAACTCCTCTCAAACCACACAACAGAATTTCACGAAACCTTTTTAGATAATAAGGACATACTATGTAGTTGTGCATATCGACAGGAAATTACGATTCAATTCTTTTTCTAGGAGTTACACCCCTTTGAACTTATTTACTTTAATGTACTACTGCAACCTTTTGTCAATGCAACTCCTCTCAAACCACACAACAGAGTTTCATGAAATTGTGTAGATAATAAGGACATACTATGAAGATGTGCATATTGACAGGAAATTATGATTAAAATTTTTTTCTGATACAATTTTTTTTTCTTACACTTATTTTATTTCTCCAATGACAATATGGGGATGTGGGGTACGTGAGCGCGCTCACTAAGGTTCTTTCATTTTGTTTGAGTTGCATTTCTAGTTGGACAAGTATCATTTTTTAATTTTTAATAAAATAAATGGGTTTCAAGCTATTTTTGGACTCATATCTAAGTATCTGCTTGAAATTGCCAATTTGTCAGTTATTTATTTTTATGTAACTTGCTAATCAATAGAGTATGATTAAATTGAATACTGTATTTTCCCCATGAGACACACACGATGCATAATAGTTAGGTTTATTGCAATTTTCTTGCATACAAATTGTTGATTTGGTTCCAGGACCAGTGTTTGCAGATTTTTATTGACATATGAAAAAACAAAGATGAGACTGTGATATTTGATGTGTTTCAGTGAAATGTAAAAGTAGAAATCCTGGCATTTGTATTGATAAGGACATATAAATATTGACTATAATTATTAATGAGTTTCAGATTAAAATGAAAGGGAAATGAGATACCAGTGTATTTGTTAGTAAAGATTAATGGAACTAATTATGATATTAAAAATCAAACTTATATACTGACTGACAAAAATAAATCACCAGTAGATATGTCAAACACATCCCTATTCATAAAACCTGGTTTATTTGAAAGAGAAATGGGAAGACGAACTATTTTTATTACATAAGGGCAGAAGAGTTATATATAATCAAAGGGGCTGTTGTAGAAATATCAATCCAATAATTTAAAATCCAGAATACAAATAGTCAAAGCCAAGTTTGTTTATGTACAAAGAATTTGATAATACCGAATGTCTCAGCTTATGCATTATAAACTCCCAGAAAAACTTATTTGTTAGATGCTTAGAAATAAAATCCTGTTAGAAAATGACAAATAAAAAACAACAAATATTGGAAACATATAAGTGAAATTAATCCTGAACAATTGTAAATAAAGAAATCTATTCCATGCAATTATTCTAATGCAACAGGATGCCATAATTTCTGGTGTGGCCATTTTACAAGAAATTGTCGATTCAAACGCAACAGGAAGCTATAATTTCTGTTACTAGAATATCGATATGTTTAATCCTTTCAGTTATCCAAATCCTTACTAAGAGTGATTGTAGAAATGATTTAATCCTGTTGCATTGCAATAATGGAAAACAAGAATCAATGATTTCTCGATTAACACTTGATAAGGACTCAGAGTCCAAAAAAAAATTAGATGTTGCCATTGAGATAGATATCCACCAAACATCACTATAAGATAAGCTCTCAATTTATGCCCATAGAAAATAAGAAACTTTTAATTAGAATCTAAAGTGTTTTCAGTTCTCTAAATTTTATTTCCAACCAAGAAAATTAACAGTACAGTAGAACTAACCAGTTTTTTCCATTAAGGTTTATACAAGAATAATTTAGTTTCAGTGACAATGGAGTGGTCAATGATTCCTGCTGTGTAGTGTTAGAATATTTTAGTCATTTGCAATGTTTTAAATTATAGTTTATTATTTTTTCAGCATTAAATGATGATAAATGGCATTCATTAGAAGTGCAACTCCTGACCTCTGGTGACCTTATTGTGACCTTAGATGATGAGCCTTTAAGTAATCCAGTATCAGTATTAGATTGGAATACATTATCATCAGTCATATTATTTGGAGGTATGGACTAGTTATGTAGCCAAAAGTCAGTTCTTCGATAGAATGGTATATGGCTTTCTTTCAATAGACATTACACAATAAATCATGCATGTGTTAACCCATTTTCTACAACTTCAGTTCAGTTTATAATCAGAAGCAGTTGAAACAATTGTTAAGTACTGAAATCATTATTGTTCAGGTGAGACTTTACCTTAGATATAATCCTTTCTGAGCAATTTCATTTCAAACACCTAGCTGACCTTTTAAAGAAGCCAATGATATAATTGAAATAACATTGACCACCCACCTCCATGAAAACAAGTTGACATGTATACAACATGTATACGGTTTCTGCTGTTAAAACACTCAAATCCCTATGTCTTGTTTGACTTGGACAGTATAAAAATATGGAGATGTGTTATGATTGTCATACAGACAACTACTCACAAGATAACAAACGCCATGGATGTAAGCAACTTTTAAGTCCCTGTACAACTTTCAACAATGTGCAAAACACATATTGTATAGTAAACTATAAAAGGCCACATGAAAAAATATGAATCAATTCAAACGAGGAAAACCAACAGCCTGATTTATGCTAAAACAAATATGGCAGATAACAACCAACAACAACCACAGAATTACTAGCTCCAGACTTGGAACAGGCACATACAGAGTTTGTTGGGTGAAACATTTTGTGAGCACTCAACCCTCACCTAACCAGGGACAGTGGTGTAACAGCACCAACGTAAGAACAATCTAAAAATCAATTGAATAGGGACATACTCATCAGATTAGCATGAAGCACAAAAAACAACTAACAAAAAAACAAAAGACACAAAGTACCGATTGAAAAAGACTCATAGTTACTGAAAGCTAGTTCAAAGCCAATTACAACTTACAAATAAATCATGTCTTCCTAAGACTAAAATATCAATCAGTACACATCCCATTTAGTACGAATTAGTGTAAAACAAACTAATTTATTCTACCTTATCTGTCATTTTGTCATTTCCACCTAGCCTTGTATTAGTTTTCTTTCAATTTATCAGTTAGTTGTTTGTATTTTTGTTTTAATAATAGATTTATAAGATAAAGCTGGGAAGTCCCCTAGTATGTTAGCTTTTTGAGTCAAAGGGGACTGCAAATGATACTGTAACGATTCCTGTTCTTTTGAAAGCCCATTGGTTCCTACTAAACTGAAAATGTTGCACATAAATTGAGTGAGTGAGAAAAAGTGTCGGACAATTTATGAGTGAGGATGGTCTGAAAAAGAATGAACCGATTTTGTAGACACCTCAGAGTCATGTTTTAGTCACCGTTTAAATTGAGAATCTCTCATCACAAGATTACTGAAATCATACCATTCATTATCAATATTTTTATGCCCCTGCCACTAGATGAAAGGGCATTGAATGTTATCCTTGTCCGTCCCGTCCGTCCGTTCCGTCCTTCCGTCACGTATGTCCTCAAAATAAGTTTCCATTCTCTAACTTTAGTTTGCCTAAACCAAATGTAATAAAACTTATACACAATGCTTATTACCACAAAATCCAGATCAAGTTCGAAATTGGGTGGCGTCTATTTTACCGTTCATGAGTTATGCCCCTTTATAAACATAAAAATTAATGAAATTTTTGTTTCAGTTTTCTAATTTTAGCTTGCCTCAACCAAATGTTATAAAACTTACAAACAATGCTTATTACCCAAAACCCAGATCAAATTTGAAATTGGGTGGCGTCACTTTTACCATTCTTGAGTTATGCCCCTTTATAAATGGAAAAATTGCTAAATCAGTCGTTTCCGTTCTCTAACTTTAGTTTGCCTCAACCAAATGTTATAAAACTTATACACAATGCTTATTACCACAAAACACAGATCAATTTCGAAATTGGGTGGCGGCACTTTTACAATTGGTACATTGACTCATGCATATTTACAAGGGGGACATCTTTGGCCCATAGACACATTCTTCATTTATTTCATCATATACTCTTGTTTAATAGTATTTATAAATTAATTTTTGAAGAAGTTATGTTCAGACAGAATGTAGTTCCTTGTCTACCAATTACTTTTATTATTTTTGAAAAATCCTACATTGACTATAAAGTAAATTGGCATTGGTATGACATTGTACATCTGTATATGAAGTTTTATTTATATTTTTAGCAGTTCAAAAGAAAATTGATTTTTACAAAATTATATAATCTCAAAATTGTTATGATATATTTTCATTTAATATAATTATAATGCTTTTAAGAATTGATTTATGGATACACTTAATGATTGCTGAGATATTACATGTAAATTGTATAGAATTGGCAAGCATACTGTGATGATTGCATTTAATTTGATAAAATATCATTGCCGTGGTTAGATTTTTGGCAAAGTTATTCAGGAGAGTTACTTACAACGCTGGCAAAATTTCCCCAGGGGTTTAAAGAAATTAAAAGTTGTGTGGTTATCTTCTATGAGATAGAATCCCAACAACACAAAAGAAAAAAAAGAAGAGATCTACGACTGCCATGACAAAATTTTCCCATGAGTGCTAGCCACCAATTCTATGACGGAATTTCTCATATGCCACAACTACTATGACAAAAATGTTTCCTTTGAGTGCTAGCCCCTACTACTTAGTCAATTGTTTTCACATTCCTAACTTGTCAAAAATTGCTTCACCCTCTCAATTCATTAAAAATTTATGATTTCATTCTGAAATAAGCTTTACTTTCATTACCATTCGTTTGGGGGAGATGTAGGTACAATGTATACAGTATTGTGGTTTATGATTGGGGGAGATGTAGGTACATGTACAATGTATACATACAGTATTGTGGTTTATGATGTTTCCTACAATGTGGTATAGCTCAAACTTCATAAGATGGAACCTATAAGCATTAAGTAAACAAGAATCATTCTATAATTAAATTAAACACAGAATTAAGCCTTTTAAAGAATTGCATTTCAAAAGTATTGAATAATTATCTCATGTGTGAAGCACTTATCTGAATGTGTATAGTTTATATGTGTTAACTTTTAAGAACTGATTTGATATATATTATTCAAATAGAACTTATTTATATTACGTATCATTTTTAACTGATTTCACAATGGTTTATAAATAAAGTTCTTAACTATAAATCATTTTATATTACATCTAACATAATTTGTTTATTAAGGAAAAGGCACTGAATCTCAAGATCATCTCTATAGTGGATGTTTAAAGAATCTCCAAATCTTAGACGGCAATGGGACATACAACAATATAAACAAGCCTGAAGTGATGGGTAAAGTGGAGACAGGATGCCAGGATAAATGTTTAACAGGGAACCAGTGTAATGCTGAAACACCATGTATTAATTTCTACTCCCATGTTAAATGTGACTGTTTTGGTACTAATTTGCAGGGACCATTCTGTAATCAGTCAGGTACAAAGTAATACATGTATAACTATAGTGGATTCAAAACTTTTTTAAGGGTACTACCGGTAATTTCTTTGGACTTTGCTAGTAAAAGTGAACTGCTAGTTAAAATGTTAATCAAATGCACAAATTTCCTATAGACTTTAATGCAGAACTTGTTAAAATCATGAAATCATTTCTGTTCAGGTACTGTTAAGTTAATGTAAACATATTGTGTACAGATGTTAGCAAGTTTGAATGTGTAAAAAGAATTCCCATGCTTTTGATTCAATTTTTGCTTAATGATAATGGCTCAAATTCAATCACAGATGGTAAAATCAGCTGTTGGAAAACAGCAGTGAATTTATTGGAAGAACTTCAATTCCAATCATTCTAAATTTGCAAAGATGACAGAGTTGTCTCCCCATTATGAAAATTATAAGGCTGTCAGAGTTATCTCCCATATACATTTTCAGGTTCTACCAAAATCACACTAAGAGGCTATGAATGGATTACCTATCAACTTTATGATAAACCAAGTGACAGGGTCTTTTCAGACAAAAATAAATTCAGTTTACAGTTTAGGGTAAGTTGTAAAAAAATTATCTACCATTAAGAAAAACATTCTGCTGAGAGCATGCATTGATATAAACATTATGATCTATATACTTTCATTATGACATAAACATATAAAAATAAGAAGATGTGGTATGATTGCCAATGAGACAACTCTCCACAAGAGACCAAATGACACTGAAATTAACAACTATAGGTCACCATACGGCCTTCAACAATGAGCAAAGCCCATACCACATAGTCTGCTATAAAAAAACGAGAAAACTAACTGCCTAATTTATGTACAAAATAATGAACGAAAAACAAATATGTTACACAGCATCAAATGACAACCACTGAATTACAGACTCCTGACTTGGGACAGGTTCATACTGAATGTGGCTGGGTTAAACTCGTTTGAAGGTGCCAACCCTCCCCTAACCTGGGACAGTGGTGTAACAGTACAACATAAGAACAAGAACAAACTATAAAAATCAATTGAAAATGGTTTAACTCATCAGATAGATACAAATAGAAATACATTTAACAAAAACACAGAGTGGAGGTGGCAGGGTATTTATCCATCCCTCATCCCTAACAACAAAAAGACACCAAGTACAGATCTGAGAGTACTCGCAGTTACTGACAGCTAGTTCAAAGCCAATAAAAACTAATAAAAAAAATCATGTATCTAAGTTGATATATCTATATGATTTTTTTACAGCATGAAAGCAAATATGACACCCTCTAGTGATATATATGTCAAAGAAAAAAGTACAGATTTCATGAAGTGCAACTCATCTTAAAAATATACACCTTCTTATTGTATGTCTGAGTACCTTCAAAGACTTTGATTTGAATTGTATGTCAGTATATTGTGCAGCTTTGGAATTGCACAGACTTGCAATAGCCAATACTTGACTGTATAACACTGTAAACATTTTTAACGGAGATTTGTTACTATTCTATGGTATATCATGTATCTTGCAAATTTCATTAATACATAAAATTCTTAAATAATGTTTTGATATCTCAAGACCTGTAAAATATCTCAGTAAAATCTTAAATACATTATTAAGGATATTTGTAAGCCATGCAAAAAAGGGGGTAACACATTCAACATCACTTCCAGATGTCTTTTGTATTATTTGCATTGTTGAGTTGCTGTCTTTTGCTCTATACATCATTTGTACTTTTATTCATATATAAAAGCTTTGATATATTATTTGAAAGGACAGTTACTATGTCAACACTGGGTTCTGCCTAAAGTTGAAACCAGCCTTAGCTGATCACTTGGGCAAGGACATACAGTGAATAAACATAATTGAACATGTGTGAACCAAGTGCTTGTCTTATTTAAACAAATCTTCAGTGCTTAAAAGGGGGGTTAAGTTAAGAAATGTTTCACTGTGGGAAAAAAAGTTACTTGGCAAGTTAATTGGAATCAGTAAAAAGGGATTATGAAATATCAGTCAGATGCTATTTGATACTTTGATTACTCTATATATCTGATTTATCTGAAAATATGCTATTTAGCTGCAGAAAAATACTATAAAGGCAGTTTGTTCTGTTACAGTCAGATAGAGGCTCAGGTGTCCTGATATATGCCGTTGGTACCTACCCACATGACAGTCATGTGATTGCTTCAGTTCATGAAGGAGTGGTTACAGCCTCAGTTGGATTCCAGCAGGATGTCACATTAGAAGCTAACCTTGGTATTGCTACAGATGACTTTAGGTAAATATGGATCCATGAAAGTTTGATGGTAATGGGTACATTGTGTACTAACAAAATGGTTTGGATTAATTGGAGTTTTTACCTAAGTTTCTAATAAAACTGTGATGTGTGTTATGCATTTAAAAGTATCTTTTTCAAACTTTCCTTGAAATGTTTGTTGTTTTTGATTAATCATAAATATCTCTGACTTACTTTAGTTCTTTGAAAAAACTATAACATAGTCAACCAATAGAAAAACAATGGGATTTAAATAATATAACTGGTGTTTAATAAGTGAATAATTTTTCATACAAAAAATTCTTATGATACCAACTTTCATACCCATGACACATTTCATCAGGTATGCAGCCTTCTGACCAAAAGTTTGGTCAAATTATATGAAA
Organism: Mytilus californianus; assembly: GCF_021869535.1. Taxonomy (NCBI): domain Eukaryota; kingdom Metazoa; phylum Mollusca; class Bivalvia; order Mytilida; family Mytilidae; genus Mytilus; species Mytilus californianus. The sequence continues at coordinate 7,946,410 of NW_026262581.1, forward strand.
TGCTTAGGACCATATAAAGACAGAAATCAAAAAAAAAAACAGCCAAAAAGTTTTAAAGTTGAGTGTTGATGAAGGAAAATCCAGAACAGCCCTTGGGATGCATGAAATTATAAAAAGTTTTCATTTTTTGACTCAGAGAGTTGGAACCTCATATGTTTATACATTTTTTTAATAAATTTCTTTATTAAGTGGATGAATACATCAGAAAAAAGCACAAAAAGTCCAATGTTTGAGGGGATGGATATAAAACACTCAAATTGACTACATGTCCTTTTAATAGAACATATTACCACTACCAGTCATCTTCTTTGAAAATCAGCATTGAAAACAAATGTTTAATTGTGATTTAAATAATTGAATCAAAACTGAATTATATTGAATTAGAGATGGCATTTCATATCTTCACAAACCACTATATTCATTACCATCCCATTGTGTAGAATTTGAACAACAGATAGATCTGTGATTACACATACAGCATCATGATTTGTAATTTACACAAGACTTATATCATTTCAGTGTTTTCAGTTTTATGGTTTAACTTTTTATGATTATCTCCCCTTCCAAAAACATTACACTCCTCCTTGCATATATCAAGCAAGTGACCAATTCCATATTGATTATGAAAGTAAAGCAGGAAAGGTACATGTTGTTCACTAACATAAATCATAATCATTATAGGCAGAAGGAAGGGTAAGGCAACATTCTCATCTTCCCTGCTTCATATTGCATGTTACCCTTGCATGGTATATGTCTGCTTATAAAATCATGCTTTGATATATAAAGCATCAGTTTGCTGATTCTTTTGTATATTGTGTGAACACAAATATAGTGGCATTTTTAAAAACTTATTATAATAAAGTTATATTCACAGGAAAAAGTATTAATTATATCGTTTCATATTCAGGAACTACAGGAATTTTCACTAATGAGCGGTTTTCATTTCTACTTTGAAATGCATTAATGTAGGATCATATCTATATGAAATATTTTTTCTTTTTTGCAGTTGGAAAGCTTAAAGCATTTACATTTCACTTTATTTATTTTTTTACATTTTTATGGAGAATGTTACTCTTTTTTTCTCTTGTTTCATTCTTTTTTCAATCTTAAAACTATTTCATATTCTTTATTATTGCTTTTTACATATTAACACAGCCTAAAAAACTAATTAAACTGTGTCTGTAGGGAAGGTATTTCAATGGGGTTTAATGAATACCTTTCTTTTGTTTTGATAAGGGCCTTGTAATGTAACTATGATTGTTTTGTGTCAAGTTGTTACAAGTTCAATTGTCATTGCTGGTAGAATGAGAACAATTTTAGGGGTGTTTGCTTTGCTCCTTTTTCAACCTTTTCTTGAAAATGTGTAGCCCCTCTGGCTTTTTTTGGGCAATGCTTTGAGAAAAAAATTTACTCAACAACCATTATATGTTTCAATATGTTTAAAGAATATACATATAAATTATACTTCTGATTAAATGTTTTAAAATTCTTGTGTTTCTATTAGTTTTTCTTAATTATTGATATTAAAATTATTTCTTCCCATACATTTTATATGAAAAATACAGTGAAATCCTTTTTCATGCCTCTAACTCTAATTTTCAAAAATTTGTATCTTTTAAAAAAAAAAGTGCCCAGGCTTGTCCTTATTTTCCTTAATTTTGATTGATTATTTGTATTTAACACCACTGTAAGCACTCTTGGCTATGACATGGTGGCAAGTAATAGCTGTAGGAAGTTCGAGTGTCTGGAGAGCAGGAAAACTGGCAATCTTTAGTCAGTTGAGACTGGAGTTGCATCCTATCATTTGTCATAATATCTTCCATTAGAAATTACTTATGTATGATATTTCTGTAGAAAACATCCTGAACACTGTTTTTATTAACTTGATTCATATAACACAAAATGTTAAATGTTAGTACATTGTATTTAGTTTTAATTCAGTATTTATCTTTAATTTTCTTCATTTATATCATCTTTTGTTTATAATTGTTTCATATAATCAACATTATTATATATTATATATATATGTTCAGAGTTATAGCTCAATGTCATAACAAGTTATATATATTATTCCAGTTAAATATACATTAAAGTCACAATAACAATACCTTTCATTATTACTAGTTAATGCCACAAAAATCCAGAATGTGATACTTACTTATGCTAAACCTGTGTCGCATGAGCCTAAAATAATTGTATAAAGCTTATTCTTTAGAAGGTAGAAGTGCCATAAATCGTATTTTTGAGACTAATGGACTAAACCTTCCTTATGGCATGTGGCAATATACCTTGACCTCAATTTTATGGTTTAATAACTTCAAGGTATAGTTTCTGGTTTTAGGTCAGTGTCTCAGTTACTATGACTAATAGATCAAAAGGTCCATTTTACAGTTGTTATGAGTTAAAGAATAACTGTTAGGTGTTTTATCCATCTGAAAGAATTCACCTGTTACTTGACCTCTTTACATAGTCTAATGATCACTGTTAAGTTTTGGCCCTTTATTATTAGTAAAAGGTCAGCTATATTGGTCTGTACTATTGTTGTAAGGTGTACATATCTGTCTGACAGGAGATGTCATAATTTGACTTTTTCAATGATCAATGTTAAGTTTTTTGCACTTATGTCAATTTACCAATTACTTCGATAAATAAGCCAACTATATTTGGTAAAAAAATCTTCTGTGTACATTTCTGTCTGACAGTGGTCATCTAAATTTTGACATCATGATCTTTACTAAGTTTTAGAGCTGAGGTCAGTTTCTCAATGAATTTGAGTTGTAAGTCAACTATATTTAGTTCATAGGTAGCTGTGTGTTATGTGCATGTCTGTCTGACTTGGGTTATCATACCTAGACCCCATTTTCATGGTTCAAAGGTTATATTATAGTGTTAGAGAAATAGTTAAAATATATTTGGCCTATAGAATTATTGTAAGGTGTAAATGTCCTTCTGACAGGGATCATCTGACCTTGACCTCATTATTATGGTTCATTTATATTAAGGTTAAATTTTCTTTATAGATGTATTAAGACCTTTATCTTAAGGACTGTTGATAAATTATTCAGTTATAAAGAATTCAGCAGGCCATTTTATAGCCTGTGCACATTTTTATTCCTATTGATTTTTTTTTTTAATAAGATGTTCTTGGTAGAAAGAAAATAACAATAAATTTGAAACAACTACTTCCAAAATGTAAGATAGCATCTGGTTGAATACTTCTAATACAAATGTATTAAAAACATTTTATACAGTAGTTTTAACATATTAGTAAATGAATTTGAAAGTGTGACTTATTTTCTTTCATATTATGCATAATGAAAAAAATGTTGCTAAAGTTATTTATTGCAAGTAATTTTCTAGATTAACCTTCAAAAGAAACAGTCATTATCAAAGTTTGTACTTTCAGATGGCATAACTTGACCATTGTCCACAACAAGAATACAGTTACATTTATCCTGGATGAAGAGGTGACGGTCAGGACAACTGAATCCAGTAATTACTACCTCAGTCTTGATTCAAAAATCTTCTTTGGTGGAGGCAATAATTTTGTCATAACAAAAGGTAAGTGTATATAAGTATACTCCCACTCCGAAAGGAGGAGGGTATACTTGTTTACATCTGTCCGTGTATCCGTCGCTCTGTCTGTCTTGTAAAAATTTTCTCAGGAACTACAAATCAGAGCTTTGTGAAACCAAAATTCATGTGAGTATGCTATAATGTGTGATATATTTTCAGATTCATCGCTCATCCACTTCCTGTAACTGTAAATTCAGAAATTGTTGTGAAGTTTTTATTATTGTGAATAATGCGACTGGGTGCTAATGGCAATAATAAGAACTTGCACTCTGATAACTGATGCATATAAGTGTATGCAGATTATCCTGAAATCAAATAATAAATCTCACATTTTTGTCCTTTAAAAATCGCAATAATAAATGCACACAATAATTTCTGAATTTACAGTATCTGAATACCGGTACTTATGTATTTGTACACATAATGGCCATGTATAAAATTATTGTCACTATTTTCTCAGGATCTTCAAATCGGAGCTTCCTGAAATTTATAATCAATGTTCATACAAGCATTCTATACTGTGTGAAGTATTTTTAGATTCATCCTCATCAGCTTCCTGTTTACCTAATACTTATGTATTCTTTCAAATAATGGCTATGTATGAAACTTTGTCACATTTTTTTCAGGAACTACAAATAAAGGTTTTCTAAAATATATATCAACCTTCATGTACTTTACTATGTGATATGTTTTGCATACATCACTCATCAACTTCCTGTGTATTGTATACTTACAGGGGAGGCATCATAAGTGAACTTTAGCTCACAATTCAAATTGTTGTACCTTCAAAGTATAACCAAATAATAATTGCAAAGAAGATATTTTGAAAATAATTAGAAGTAGCTCAAGATAAAAAATTTCTGCTGCATAATCCTTGATAAGGCTTCTGGTCAGAACCCTGGACTTAAGCTATTTATAGTTATTTTGAAAATCCCCTTGGATAATGAATTTCTCTTAAATCACAGGTCTGACAGAATTTATCTTGTTAAAAAAGTGACTCCATATAATTGTAGCTGCTCCTGATCCTTTAGACTAAAAAATATCCTGCAGTTAATGAGAGTATATAATTAGTTAGTCTGCTATTTATAGTAGTAAAGCATTTATAGATATAAGAAGATGTGGTATGAGTGCCAATGAGACAACTCTCCATCCAAGTCACAATTTGTAACAGTAAACCATTATAGGTCAAAGTACAGCCTTCAACACGGAGCCGTGGCTAACACCGAACAGCAAGCTATAAAGGGGCCCAAAAATGACTAGTGTAAAACCATTCAAACAGGAAAACCAACGGTCTAATCTATATAAAAAATGAGAAACACTTATGAACCACATCAACAAACGACATCCACTGAACAACAGGTTCCTGACTTAGGACAGGTGCAAACAAATACAGCGGGTTTAAACATTTTAACAGGTGCCAACCTTCACCCTAACCTGAAATAATAGTGTAACATCACAACATAGAAAGACACACTACAAAATATCAATTGAAATGGCTTAACTCAATCAAAAGACATATTACCGAAAACAAGTAAACATACACTGATCGAATAAATTTGATCTATGACACAATGTAAATACAAAATTAATGAAAAAGGGGGGGGGGGAGATGTAAAACAATATTCATATGAAATAATTTGGTTGATTTTAATTTTGAAAAAAAAGAGTTGAAATATCAATACTTAAATCTATAAATTGATTTATGTTTCAGGCTTACAAGTTACACAGAATTTTGTTGGTTGTTTGAAGAATGTTTATGTTGACGATGTTTCTTTAGTCTATGAGATGAAGCATGGGAATGACAGAGTTATCCACAGCGGTGGTCATAAACCTTATTATGGTTGTCACAAGACAGAAGACATTCCTATATCATTTCCCAAGTCTGGAACCATGATTGTACTAGATACACCATCTAATACAGACTTACAAGTAGAGTTTGGCTTCCGCACGGTCCGTGATGTTGCCATTATATTTTATGCACAGACTATTTCAACCTTAGGATATGGCATTGGTTTCTTTGAGGTGAGTTAGGATCAAGACTGAGTAGAGAGCTGTTATGGCAAAGTAGTAATTCTGTTCATCATGTTTGTATGACTGAATTTGTGTGGTCATGGTGTAATTTGGTCTGAAATATTAACAGGTTAACTGTTATCTACTTTCTACATTTACAAAAATAATTAATACATGTATGATATCTCAATTAAGTTTTATTAAGCATTTCAAATTTTGATTGTTGAGAATTGCTTCTGGACAAGAACTTCATCATCTTGTATATGGCATGCACTTGAAAAAAATAATCTTACATACAAATTTAAATGATAACCCAAGCAGCTAGATTGGTAGAAAGATCAGACATTTTAATTCCAGTACCAATAGATTATGAAAAGCCATGATAATTTGAGATATCTATAGACAGATGTCCAGACAAGAAAAGAAACAAATACACAAAGAAATAAAGTTTGGCCTAATTAAACCCCTACAAACACTAGGGTCAAATGATGAAAACCTCTTTTTATTCACTAGCGATTTGTTTTAATCAAATTTTCTAGCACAAAATTAGATTTTCAGGAAATAAGCGGAAAGTCTTAATTTTTAATTGTATGCATATAAAATCAGGGGTTTGATTCTAGCCATTTTTATCCCCGCACATGTGAGTCGAAGTGAAAATTGTTTGAATAAACAGATATGAGAGAAGCTTATGTGAGAAAATCTTTATAACAGTACATGTGCCACTAATAATAGATTTGTGTGCTCAATATTGGCATTTTTTGTCATTTTCAGATATGGATTAGACACCACCAAGTTATTTTACAACTAGAACCATCTACTAGGAATCCTGATCTATCAAAACACATTGTCATTGATCATGTTGTCAATGACAACAAATGGCATACTCTACATCTCCATTTCACTGATAGGTAAATACATTTAAGTCATTATAGAAAATTTAGCCTCAGTTTCATTATGACAAACTTTAACCACTGACAGCAATGAATTTGCTTTGTTATTATTTCAATCAGTATCATAATATTGTTGTTAAATATTTTAGAAAACAATTTTCATGTCATGCTCTTTGCTCATTATAACATGGATGGGTAGGCTTTATGTGTCAATATTTACATTGGTGAGGTGTTTAATACTGACAAATATGTGCCTGTCATGTGAAAATGATCATAGTGCAGGACATGAAATATTATTTTGATATTATTAGACAAATAGATATTTGGATACAAGCAGACTACAGATAGCTAAGGAATTTATGGAAGCTCTGCACAAGTTTCAAATGGATTTTGTGCTATTCAGTTTTGGTTTGTTTATGTCCTGACAACAAAATTTAATATTTGAAAACATGATACTAAAAAGAAACTAAATCTTAAGAAGCACATGAAATAAATATTCTTACTCCAAACAACTTAATTGATTTCAAACCTTGCATTGAGTCTTTCATGGTTCTTGTAACAAATACTCTGTATGTATGAGCTGTAACAAAGTTATTTTGGATATTGCAATGAACTTACTGGTAGATATATGTATATTATAACAATAGATACTATTTAAACAGGTTTACCAAAATAAAGATAGATGATAGATCTAACCAGATAAATCACACAGATCTACTGGAGTTAACAGGAGAAATGGTGATTGGACATGGACCTAGGCTAGCCTATGATGGTATGATGCTTGTATTATATGGGGGAATCAGAAACTATTTTAGCAAAACAATTTTTCGAATAAAATCTATTTAACATTGAACAGCATAATTTAATTTAGTTGAATCTGTTCGTCTGCTGTGTGTCAGTAAGCCGAGATCTTTTACTTCTGATAGAAATAAATCCTTTTCTTTGACACTTTAATTGGTAAATATATTAAAGGAAATTAACCAAACTAGGGTTATTTTAAAATAACCTAAATCATATTGGGATATTGTCATCACTTGACTAAGTGAAAAAAAAAATTGCATGTCAGTAATAACTGACATGCATTCATTCTATTTTGTATAAAAAAAAAGGCTTCAGATCTTATTTATTGATATTACATCCTGTATAGAAACATAAGCCATATGCGACTGTCATACAAGTGAGAGGTTTAGCTAGCAATAAAGCTAGGTTTAATCCACCATTTTCTACATAAGGAAATGCCTGTACCAAGTCAGGAATATGACAGTTGTTTTTAATTCATTTGATGTGTTTTAGCTTTTGATTTTGCCATTTGATAAGGGACTTTCCGATTTGAATTTTATTTGGAGTTTGGTTTTGTTGTTTTACTTTTTACTGGTTCTTGACAATTTGTTTTTCAGCCAATGATGGATTTGTTGGTTGTATAAGGAATCTAGCTATACAAGACAAGGTAAAGGATGCTATCAACTTACTGCAAACAAATTCAGCAGTGTATGGTGTAATACTGGATGGTTGTCACCTAGTACCCTACTGTGAAGGTGGCCCTCATTGTGAACATGGTGGTAAATGTTTGTCAAACTGGGATGGAGTTGCATGTGATTGTTCTGACACTGCATATGAAGGACATGCATGTCATTTTGGTATGAACTAGCAGCTTTCTATGCACCATGATACCACCAAAACAAACAGTGAATTACCGTATTTAGCCGTGTATAGTACACAGTTGTGTATAATACACACACCCTTTTCATCCCTCAAAAATCTTGAAAAAAAAATAAATTTAAAAGTAAAAAAAAATTTTAAATAAAAAAAAACAAAAGTAAAAACAACAATTTTAAAAGTCTAGTTCACTGTATAAAAAAACCTTAAATAGGGAACAATTAAATCTTCATTTAAGTCTTTTGATAGATAAAAAATAATGTGTAAGACTGATTGTTCAATCAAATTGTTTTATAAAATAATTTTAAAGTCATAAACAATAAAATGGTAAAGCTTTCGTCATGTAGTTAACATTTATTAATTTTATAAAAGTAAAGTTATTAATTAAATATCCCTTTTGAAATCAATGTTTGTCTAAGTTTGTCCAAGCTGATGCACTGTTCAAATATTATAAAAGAAATAATTGGAAAGTAATAGAAAAAAGAAATAAGACCTCAAACATTTTTTTCTAAATTGATTAGCAGTAATTAAAATTAACTCTTTAATCCGAAATTTTCTTTTCATTAATCATGTTGATTTACAGCACTGCTGAGGTTATTATATTGAGCACCTGTCTAAAGTTGACATGATTACACACCCATACTTAATCCTTAATTTCATTTTAAGCTTACTCATGCAGGATGTCACACCAGTACTTTGAATATTCAATAATGAAGGAAAAAAACATTATTAACAAATATTACAAATAAAAAACGTCTTGAATATATACAATACCGAAGGAAAAAAAAATAATATTAAGAAAAATAATATAGTTGTGTATAATATGCACCCCCTCTACCAACTACATTTTTGGGGTAAAAAAGTGTGTATTATACACAACTAAATATGGTAATTTTAGAAACCTACAAGAAGATGTTTTATTTCCATTAAATGGGCTCACAAGGAGCATAATACAATACAAGACATTAATAAGACAATAACAATAAGAAACAACAATAGTCTAGTATACATACCAAGAAAAGAAAAAGCAGTGTGAACATCATGAACTACACACATATATAGATATATATAAATATATGTTCAACAGTGTTTCCCTCCTTCTCAGGTACAAATGTACACCAATATTTAAAAAAAATGGGTACAAAAAAACTGCTTTCTATTTAAGGCTTTTTTTCACACAGATTTGGTGAAAATATGATCAGAAATTTACTGTAAGACCTCTAAGGTTGATAATGGTATAGAAATATGGTCACCTGGATTTCCTGCTCATATTTGAGACGACCTGTTGTAAGGCAACACTTCTACCTTTGCCCAATTTACTCTGAATTTCCAGGAACAGTTCAAATTTCATGCCCTTCGTCCCGATCAAATTATTATGTATAAAATATTTGCCACTGGACATCAAGCCAGCAAAATCAATCAATCTACCTTTTTATTGGAAACATAAATTTTCAAGATATTTATTTTGAAAATGCCTATTTGGATGTACACCAGCAACAATCTTATTCTGAAAAAAGAACATAGGTTAATATGACAGTGCCTTATAGGTAATTCCCATCTTTATAATTGTTCAGAGGAGTTCAACAATGAGCTAAAGAGTCAATTAATAAACAGATTTGTTGCAATGCTTTAATCTTCATTAATAACCATTTCATACATTTTATAAAATTACATTTGCAGAGGGCAGAAGTATTAAATTGAGATCTTTCTTTCTTTATATATATATTTAAATTTCCTGAAATATACTTATTTTTTGTTGTTAGCAAAATACAGAAGATCTTGTGACGATTACTACCAAGCTGGTTATAAACAGTCTGGAGCATACCAGATTGATTTGGACAGTACTGGTCCCCTTCAACCTGTTTATGTTTGGTGTGAGATGGAGTACCAGTATCAAGGAGAAAAATATGGCATGACTAAAATAGATCATAATTTTATACCAGATACACGGGTCAGAGGCAAAGGATTGTATGATATGAGAAAATTATTATCATATAGGTAGGAATTTTTAACCATTTGTATTTTTCACATTGGGGTCAAGATAATCAAAGAAAAACCAATTTTTGTGGATAAAGGTAAACCTTGAATTCAAAATTTCAACAAAGTGCAAATTTTCTTTAGGCTTGTATGTGGACTTAGGCAAAACCAAAAAATAAATAAAATTTAACTTCAATCCACGAAAATCAGTACCCATAAAAATTAATGAATCCACAGTATTATGTATTTTAAAAGGAACGTCAATCCAAACAAACGATTAGCTCTACTGCAAAACTTTACCATTTACCAAAAAGAATATACCACTTATTTTACCCCACTCACAGAGGGGATTGAAACTGCAATCACCGAGTTTGTCCATCAGTCTGTCCCTTTGTTCATCCCTACATAACTTTTGTTGTTACATAGTTTCTTTGTTAAGGAATGATTGAAAATTAATTTGGAACTTTATTATGATGAGTTGTAGTGTGTAAGTGATTGTCAGATCTGCCAGGCGGTCACTTCTTTGACCATTATTGTTGAAACAAAAAAGACTTATTACAATACATTTATATATAAATCAATACAACTTATTAAAGAAGCTTTTGTAACATGGGAGTTAATGTCATATTTCATAGAGAAATGACAAGACAAGAACTAGTAGAGTTAACAGAATCATCTATTTGGTGTGAACAGTTAGTGGATTATGATTGTTACAGAGCTCCATTAGAGTAAGTCAAAAGTCTTTATGTGCACAAAATAACTATATTTTGATATGGTGTATGCATTGGTACAGTTATGGTCAAAATTATTTACCTAATCAAAAGTTATATTTCACACAAATGGAAAAAAGAAAACTAAATCCGCTGTTGCAACTTTGAAAAGTAAAATCGTACTTTTAATTTTGCTAATATTTCTTTTTTTAATAGAATCATATTTAAAATCCATCAGTCATCCTTTGTTGGTTCTTAACATTGAGTGGTTAGTTATTTTACGTGCTTACTCAGGATGACAGATATGTTGTTCTACATAGAATTGGACTATGGAAATGGTCACTTAATCATCATATATTCTGCCTCATCTTACCCCATTATCCACATCTTCATATCACAATAATGTGTTAATATATGCAATACAATCAATTTCTTATCATTTTTCTGTTTTACTAATTTGTAGCAAAAAAATTATCATAATTCAAAATAAATATAAGACAATAAAATAATTAGTCAGAAGAATGCTAAATGATCTTTATTACTTTTCATTAACAAAAAATGTATATCAAATATTCTCTTTCATTTCAGACTAGGGAAATCTACAATATTTCAATCAGCGAGAGGTGAAATATTAGAACTTCGTTATAATACTGATGCTGACAGCTTATGTTCCTGTAGAAAGGGAACCTGTCCTCAGAATAGATGTCAATGTGATAAAGGTAAACATGGCTTTCACATTCATGCATTTTCCTGTAAATTTCTAATGTGACAATGCTTATATTATATCACAGTAAGAGTTGATTGTTCAATGATGTAGTATGCTGATTTACCTCAGGTCAACCATCATAACTCATTCTTAAATAGGAATTCGAAATTGGTCTATGAATAAATGAATTGAACATTTCAAAGATATATAGACAACAACTCCTCAACATAATTTTAGCTGTCCATATAAAAATCATTCAGTTTTGAAAATATATGATACACCTAACAAAAATGGCTACATAATTATATTTTTTTATGCCCCCGCTGCAATGGAGGGGACATTAAGTGTTACCCTTGTCTGTCTGTACGTGCCCCTTTACAAATGGAAAAATTGCTGAATTTTTTCATGTCCGTTCTTTAACTGAAGTTTGCCTCCACAAAATGTTATGAATCTCATACACAATGCTTGTTACTGCAAAACTCAGATCAAATTCTAATTTGGGTGGCTTCACTTTTACAGTTCTTGAGTTATATTCCTTTATAACGTTATATGCAAGCGGGGGCATCATCTGTCCCATGCACACATTCTCCATTTATTTCAACTCTGTGATAGACGTATGTAATGAATAAGCATTAAATTGGCAATTCAAAGGTAAAACCTCTGTACTTTTAAATTACACTGTGCAGTCTCAATGTCATTATGAAATAATCATTCAACCTCTGTCCTGATAAACCATGTTGTGCAGTCTCAATTCCTTCATGACTGACATCTCAATTAATAATGGTGTAAAACAATGTATTTCTTATAAAGCACTGAAATAGTGAATTCATTTTAAAATGCTTGCTGAAAGATAATTGCATGTCATTTTTCTGCAAATCATTGAGATACTTATTTATATGCATGTATGGATTTAACCTGTGAAATGTGTTTACAAATTAAATGGTTTACATCTTTCCCCTTCATGTGATACTATATTAAATAATTGTTTTGCCAATCACTTGATTTTCATATTTGAACCAGCAGTTTCTGGAAATATAACTATTTTTATGATAATGCAGATAATGTTATATTTTTAGGTCATGCCCAGTGGGAAAAAGACAGTGGATACATTAGATATAAACAGCATTTACCGATTACTGAGTTGAGGATATACCAGTCAAAGTCTCCAGCACCACAGACCAGTGCCAACTTAAGTTTGGGTCCTCTTAAATGCTGGGGAGAAGGTAAGTCTTTGTTTATTGTAAATGTAAAAAGGAGTGAGAATTAAAGAGAACTTAAATTAAAGACTTGTGTTTCGACTGATTATTAATTTTCAGATTACATAATTTGCAAGATGCATACCAGGGTTTCCGCTGGCGGTCGCGAAAAAATAAAAATTGTGGCGATTAAAATTTATTTGGCTAAAGACTTTGGTTAAAAAAATATAATGGTTTGTTGTTCATCTTGTTTATAATTTTTCGGGTTTATCAAACTTTTTCCTTGATCAGACAATACTGGGATTTCACCTTGAACTGGTCACATGTTACGATTTTTACAAAATCAATAACCAGCTGATTGCATTTTTAAAAGATAGCTATCAGCAACAATGGACTAATTAATAAAGGTGTTGATTGTAATGTTTAATGAAATTGTGTGGTTAAATGGCTTCACATGTCACATAAAGGATTTTTTCATTCAACTAGACGGGAAGTATCCGATGATCCCATGTTCATAGAAGTCAAATATGATGATTTCAGGATTTATATTGCAATTTTACAGTATCTTTTAAAGAATAAATGTTAATAATGAGTGTTTATTTACTCAGGTGAAAGAAATATAACGTTCATTGAAGATTAAAAAAATAGATATGACGAATTATAATAGATTAGACAACCATGCTGCAAACTGAAATTTTTGTTGGCAAGTAGGAAAATTAAAGGTTCATTTGGACCCTTTGCCTAAAATGGCTGTGTTTTCACCTCAAAATTTACAGACTAACCTGTGCATCTGGAAACGTTTTAAGGCATGGCATACTCTAGATAAATAAAATACAAATTCATTTCATGTTTTAGAAAATTTAAAACTTAACTGGATTTTACTGTGCACTTTTTTCGTCACTGCAGATGATGATAAAATTAATAAACAGTTGAGTTTTACTTGATATGGTTCATTCAGGTACACAGTTTAAATCACCAATTATTGTCAGGTATCAAGTGGCACCTTCTGGAGGAACAAAAAAAGTGCACTGCAAAATCCAGTTAAGTTTTTAATTTTCTAAAACATAAACTGTATTTGAATTTTATTTATCTGGAGCATGCTATGCCTTAAAATTTTCCATATAGATAGGTTTGTTTGTTGTGAAAATGCATCCATTTTAGCCAAAGGGTCCACATGAACCTTAAACCGAAAATATGTTTATGTAAGTTGGCGAAAAAAAAAATTGTTAGTGGCGAAAAAAAAATTGTTTTGGCGAAAAAGAAAATTGACTCAGGGGAAACCCTGATGCAGACAATGACGGACTGTTAGAATAAAATCTGGTAATAAGATAGGACCAGCCTGTCTATTGTATTGTTATTATTTTTCATTACAGCTCTCAGTAAAGTTGCTAATGCAGTGACCTTTAAAAGGTCATCTGCTTATCTACACCTCAGATCCCCATGGAGATCCTCAAACCTACAGTTTATGTTTAGAACTCACCAGACTACAGCTTTGTTGTTAAACCAAACCCATACATCAGACAACTCCAACAGTTTGGTTATAGCTCTTATATCAGGTTATATATTTTAGATCATAGTTTCCCAATTGAATTTTTGTATGCCCTTTTTTTTTTTAAATATTTTGATATAAAAGGTAAATTCTATCATAAAATTGGAAACATGGAAGGTGTAGATTGGATTTGATATCTTTTGTAAGGACTTTTCATTTACAAATTATTTTATTTTTTTTGGACTTTGTTAATTTGTAATTAAAAAATAAAACATGTTTAGTGAGATTGTCAGAGATGTTGAATTAAATTAATGATGTAGAATAATTAAAGAATATAGTCCAAGACAAAGTATCATATATATACTAAATAGTTAGTAGTTAATTGTATAATTTATAATTACAGAGAAAGCTGTGCAATTTTCCGTCAGAATCAACAACAAAACACTTGAAGATATAATACAGTTTGATATGACTATCGGTGATGGGAAATGGCATTATGTTGCCATAGAAATGGATACACATAATATAAGATATACTGTTGATGTGAAGAGACAAATATTAGATATGCCTGGTAAACAGATACCTAGTTTCAACGGTAGTTTGTATGTTGGAGGCTACATCAAGTAAGTTTGTCACAAGTGTTTTTTTAGTGTTACAAATGGTAAAGTTTTTTTTAATTTTTTTTTATTATAATTATAAAAAACTATTTTTCATTGATCCTCTATGGTTGATATCTTAGATTTTGTTTGTGATATTATGTATATGTAAATCTATTCTAATTAACAAATACTGTAAATTCAGAAATTATGGCGAGGTTTATATTAATACAAATAATGTGAATACTTGAGTTTTGCAGTAATAAGAACTCTCATTCTGATATCTAGTACATATATCTGTATGTAGCTTTTCCTGAAATCGCAATGATGAAACTCGCATTTTTGTTTATTCTTCAAATATCGCAATAATAAATGCATGCAATAATTTCTGAATTTACAGTAGTTTATAAAAATGATTTCTTTTTTTCACAAGTACATAATAAATCCTATGTAAAATGCCTTTTTTTGCAATGGAGACTCAATGATCAAAATCACAAGTTTTAACATAACTTAATTGTGATGAGAACATAAATACAGTTATTATTAAGATGGAGTTGTGAATTTGATACATTGATATAAAATAAGAAGACAGATGTAAGCAACTATAGGTCAACATATGCCCTTCAATAATGAGTGAAACCCATACCACAAAGCAAGCCTTAAAAAGCCATGATATGACAAAATGTCAGACAAGAAAACCAATAGCCTAATTTATGTACAAAACAACAAATGAAAAATTAATACGATATACAGCAATAAATGGCATTTGCCTATGAAACACAGTTTCTTGTAACTAGCTGTTTTATTAAAGTTCTATACACCTTATCGCTATTTGTCCGCCATTACTGGACATCACAAAGGTTCCCCTAAAATTTTGACGTCATAATACAAAATATATGACGCCACAATGGAAAAGTGATTGTTGTATGACGTCAGTAGTTCAAGCGGGGGAGATACTCGGGTCAACCAGGACAGATTTCCAAATAGCGATAAGGTGTATTGTACTTGATGACAGTTTTCTATGATTTACAATTTTAGTTTAAACATTGTTATTTTCCAATTTTTCAGCGAGAATGTCATGCCAGGACTTAAAGGTTGTTTGAGAGGGTTCCATTATAATGAAAAGGATATAGATCTATCTAAAATGACTGATCCAAGGTATAAATGTAAAATTTCAATTAAAAATTTGCACAATGTAAATGTTATTGTTTTGTGAAAAAGGGTTAATACTGACCCTGAATTCCCATACTCAGAAAATTAAAAAATCTTCTTTTTTTTTCCGGGTAGATCCTGTAGGAGAATTTTGTTACTGTTTGATATCTTGTATTTTGTACTTATTTATAAATGTATATAAAAGTAAATGTGTGGTATACATCAATGAGACAGACACCTAGTTTCAAGTTTTCAAGTTTATATTTCTCAAAGACCAAACAGGGTATGTGAATAGTAACAAACAAATTAATATTCATTATATAACAAAGTAATGCAGAAAACATTATATCCATTCATTAACATTTATACATGTATGAGAAGTCATAACTTTTAAGGAATACAGCCAAATTGAAACAGACATAGTATGTGTTTGTAACAGTATTAGTTAACAACTGATTATGTACAGTTTTACAAAAATTAACAATCTTAAAAATTACATTGTAAGAGTCAGAATTAAACAACTCATAAAAAATTTTCAGAAATTATGTTTGGTAATGAGAATTTATTTACCGGTAGCGTATTTTATTTACAGTATACCAGAAGTGAGTGCTGGTTGTACAGCATCATGTGAGAGTAAACCATGTCAGAACCAAGCCAAATGTATAGAACACTGGGGCAGTTATACATGTATCTGTACCAATAAATGGGCTCACTGGGGAGATAGCTGTGAACGAAGTAAGTACTGTAACCAGTGGTGGATTCAGAGGGGATAGGTATAGAGGGTATACTTCTCCCCTTTTGATTGAAAAATATAGATTTTTTATAGCATAAAATCGTCCCAAACTAATTGTTTTTCCCATCTCTCCGCTAGGCTATTTATATTCAGTTTTTCTGGAAATACACCACTTCTTTCAAAAATCCTGGATCTGCCCCCAGAAAACCAACAGTTGTTGGCATGATAAAATTATCAAGAGGTCTACATATGGTCTTAAAAAATCAGCCAGTGTTCTAAGTGTAAATGGTGAAAGGGAATAGTCAATTGTGAAATAATTCAGCACAAATGACCTATGAACTGTCAATATGACCACATGAATCTATTAACAAAAAAACATTAAGAGGCATGAACAAAATCTTATGAAGGTTCCAATTTGTAAACAGGCACATATGAATTTTTTCTCATTTCAACAGGACTCTGTTTACCAGTTCGAGGATATATTTGCAATAAAAAAATATTTTTACAATAAATATAATACAAACCAAACCATCATTAAAGCTTTCCTTTGATAAACATATACTTTAAATGATATATTGCCTTCTTTTTTTCAGACATAAATAAAGACCAAATATCATTTGACGGAACTGCTACGTCATTTTTGGACCTGGAAGGATTCAAGGGAGATAATTTGTTAGATTCTACCATAATCCTCAGCTTTAGAACTTACGACAGCAGAGCCATACTACTTTATATCCATGATGCAATGAATAACTTCCTTCAGCTGGAACTAGAGAAAGGAGACAGACTTAAACTGAGTTTTAATCATTTTAAAACTATTGTATCTGAGTCTCTTATTTATAATAGTGAGTATAAATCTTTTGACAGTCCAGTTAACTATTTTTCTAGTGTATTTTTATGTTTCCTGATTGAGTTATACCTTTTATAGCTCACCTGGCCGAAAGTCCAAGTGAGCTTTTCTCATCACTTGGCATCCGGTGTTAACTTTTACATAAATCTTCTCCTCTGAAACTACTGGGCCAAATTTTATCAAACTTGGCCACAATCATTATTGGGGTATCTAGTTTGAAATTGTGTCTGATGACCCAGCCTGCCAACCAAGATGGCAGACATGGCTAAAAATAGAAGATTTGGGTAAACGTCAAGCTTTGTCTATTATCTTGAAAACTGCTATGAATAGAGAAAATCTGACAGGGGCAGAAATGTTGAAATCTACCTGCTGTCCAAATTGTCAGACGACTTTTTATAGGAGTTATTGACCTTAAATCTCAAATTTTACCAATTTTTATCATTTTTATACGACCGCAAAAAAATTTTGTGGTCGTATATTGGTATGACGTTGGCGTTGTCGTCTTCCGGCGTCGGCGTCGTCGTCCGAAGACACATTGGTTTTCGCACTCTAACTTTAGTTTAAGTGAATGGATCTCTATGAAATTTTACCATAAGGTTCAATACCACAAAAGGAAGGTGGGGATTGATTTTGGGGGTTATGGTTCCAACAGTTAAGGAAGAAGGGGCCAAAAATAAGCATTTTTGTAACTTCCAGACATAACTTGTGTGTTAGTGTATGGATCTCTCCGACATTGTACCACAAGGTTCCATATCACAAAGGGAATGCTGGGATTGATTTTGGGGGTAATTGCCTCCAAATTTTACGAATTAGGGGCTAAAAAGGGGCAAAAAACAAGCATTTTTCTAGTTTCATGACTATAACTTGTGTGTAAGTGTATGGATCTCTCTGACATTGTACCACAAGGTTCCATATCACAAAGGGAATGCTTGGATTGATTTTTGGGGTAATTGCCTCAAAATTTTAGGAATTAGGGGCCAAAAAGGGGCAAAAAACAAGCATTTTTCTAGTTTCATGACAATAACTTGTGTGTAAGTGTATGGATCTTTATGAAATTGTACTACAAGGTTCCATATCACAAAGGGAAAGCTGGAATTGAGTTTGGGGGTAATTGCCCAAAACGTTAAGGAATAAGGGGCCAAAAAGGGGCCAAAAATAAGCATTTTCTAGTTTCCAGACAATTACATGTGTTCAAGTGTATGGATCTCTCTGAAATTGTACTGCAAGGTACCATACCACAAAGGAAAGGCTGGGATTGATTTTGGGGGTAATTGCCTCAAAATTTTAGGAATTAGGGGCCAAAAAAGAGGCAAAAAACAAGCATTTTTCTAGTTTCAGGACAATAACTTGTGTGTCAGTGTATGAATCTTTATGAAATTGTACTACAAGGTTCCATATCAGAAAGGGAAAGCTGAGTTTGAGTTTGGGGGTATTTGCCCTAAACGTTTAGGAATTTGTGGCCAAAAAGGGGCAAAAAAAACAAGCATTTTTCTAGTTTCCAGACAATAACGTGTGTTCAAGTGTATGGATCTCTCTGAAATTGTACTGCAAGGTACCATACCACAAAGGGAAGGTTGGGATTGAGTTTTGGGGTGATGAATCATAAGGGGGTTCAAAAAATTTTGGGGGAGGGATTTTTTTTTTCCTTTTTTTTTCTTTAAAATTTTCCAATTTAAAAAAACCTATGCTGTGTCAAATATTTTATCACAATCCAAATTCAGTGTGTATCAAGCTTGAATGTTGTGTCCATACTTACCCCAACTGTTCAGGGTTCGACCTCTGCGGTCGTATCAAGCTGCGCTCAGCGGAGCATTTTATTGCTCATTATTATGAAAACTATTATAGATAGAGAGAAATTGTATCAGGAAAAGTGATCAGCAAGACAAGATCTACAAAAAAGTCAACATGGCCGAAATTGTCATTTGCTGCCTTATTGGAGTTATTGCCCTTTAATGATGATTTTTAACAATGTTTTGCATTTTGACCTAATATCTCACAAAAATCTTCTCCTCTGAAACTACTGGACCAAATTTTACCAAACTTAGCCACACTCATTATTGGGTTAATTTTTTATGCCCCCGCCGTAGCGGAGGGGGCATTAAGTTTTACCCTTGTACGTACTTACGAGTACGTCCCAAAGTTGGTTTCCATTCTCTAGTTTTAGTTTGCCTCAACCAAATGTTATGAAACTTAAACACACTGCTTATTACCACAAAACACAGATCAAATTTGAATTTTGGTGGCATCACTGTAACCGTTCTGGAGTTATGCCCCTTTACAAATGGAAAAATTGCTGAATTTTTCGTTTCCGTTCTCTAACTTAAGTTAGCCTCAACTAAATGTTATGAAACTTATACACAGTGCTTATTACCACAAAATACAGATCAAGTTTGAATTTTGGTGGTGTCTCTTTTACTGTTCTAGAGTTATGCCCCTTTACAAATGGAAAAGTTTTGTTCTCTAACTAAAGTTTGCCTCAACCAAATGTTATGAAACTTACTTATTACCACAAAACTCAAATCAAGGACAGATTTGGGTAGCGTCACTTTTACCGTTCTTCAGTTATGCCCCTTTATAAATTTATATGACATGCAAGAGGAGGCATCATCGGTGTCCAAGGACACATTCCCCATTTATTTAAAAATGTGTCCGATGACCCGGCCTGCCAACCAAGATGGCCGACATGGCTAAAAACAGAATATAGAGTAAACTGCAAGCTTTGTCTTTTATCTTGAAAACCACTATGACATATTGATTCTTTCCACAAGATAATGATTTTGTTGGTTCAATGTCCAGTGACAAATATTTCATGCATAGCTGGGATGATACATGAATAAAAGATGAAACAATTGTTTTTATGGTCATATCATAGTGAACTGTGTAAATTCCTTTGTTTTGTGAAACATAAGTGTGAGAAAACTGCTTATGACAAATATATTTGATTTTTTAAAAAAGCTGGAGGATACAACTTAACTTATTTGTTTTCTGATTTTAGGTTTCAATGATGGAGAATGGAAACAGATTGTAATTCAAGAACGGATAAATAAAAATAATTTAGCTGTGACCAAAATGTTTGTCAACTCCCCAGATAATATGGTTATAGTACCGTACAGTCGCCTCAAATTACCAACATATTCTTCAGCTCCATTTAAAAGATATGGTAAGTTTATTTGGTAAATTGTCAATCCTGTTTGAACAAAATATCAAGATAGATCTGCCATGACATACCAGTTGTAAAATTACATCTTTCAATTTTTTAACTTAAACTTAACAGCTAA
The DNA here is from genome assembly GCF_021869535.1 of Mytilus californianus. NCBI lineage: Eukaryota > Metazoa > Mollusca > Bivalvia > Mytilida > Mytilidae > Mytilus > Mytilus californianus. The sequence goes on from NW_026262581.1 coordinate 7,967,229, forward strand.
CAGAACAACATTGGGGTAGGTTTACTTTGTAAACCATTATTATTTTCCATATAATACTGTAAATTTAGAAATTATTGCAATTTTTGAAGAATGAACTATAATGCAAGATTTTAGAAAAATCTGCATACATATATATGTATCAGATATCAAATGTGAGTTCTTATTATTGCAATACTCATCCAGTGGAATTAATCGCATTAGGGAGATACCATTTGATTTTTTTTTTTTGGGGGGGGGGGGGGGCTAGGATGAAATTTGAAAAAAAAGGCAGGACAGGAGTTTTGATAAAAAAAAGAGGCAGGATGAGCAACTTGGCCAAAAAAAAAGGCAGGATGACAATTTATGTAAAAAAAAGTCAGGATAAACTAATAAAAAAGGCAGGACCGAATAGAGTGAACAACTAAAAAAAAAATGCTGGACAAAATTTTTCATCCTAGCCCCCCATAAAAATCAAATGGTACCTCCCTTAATAAAAACCTCACAATAATTTCTTAAATTTCAGTTTTGAACTGCATCTTTATGCACTATTTAATTAATTTTTCAAACAGTTGACTTTGTAGTCCTGTTTATGAAGTGATTGATAAGAACATTTACAAGCAAAAACCAAAAAAAAAGATCTTGATAAGACATACTTAAAACTAAATAAAAACTTTATACATGCTTATTTTTTAAATTTTATAATTATAGAAACTGTAAGACCACCAAGATCACCGGGTGTAACCAATACATACATGAGTGAATACTATCGATTGTTTGTTGGTGGTACTCTGGAAAATACATCTGATATAAATCAATTATCAGGTTGCATCAGAGGATTGAAAATTGGAGATAAAGTCTTCTCCTTACAACAAGAGGCTCACCATAACCCAGGTTTGTTTTATGTAGTGCTTAAGATTTTTTGTATATTTACAGAAATTGGTGTTGATGTCAGATCATTGGTAGTCACTGATAAATTTTTTTACAACAGTTTTAGACTGTATGATAACCTCAAGATGTCTTTGGCCAAATTACATGTTAATAAATTTCCTTACAAAACTATTAGTTTTTAAATTCCTACTGTTTTTTTTTCTTTTTAAATTGAGAAATTTTTCATGTGGCTTTACTAAGTCTTTACTTATGTCTACAATGTAGCAAAGACATTTTTTATTGAATAACTATATAAGATATGGGTTTTGCTAATTGTTGAAGGCTGTATGGTGACCTATAGACTAGTTTTTCACATCCTCATCCTTTGGTTTCTTTTGGATGGTTGTCTCATTGGAAATCTTACCACATCTCCTTGTTGTTATATAAATTCTGTTCATTTTTTATTTAGCTGTGGCTGCCATGTGTGGGAGTGGATGTTCTTCAAGTCCATGTAAACATAATGGTAAATGTATAGAGAAATGGGACCATAATAAGTTTTATTGTGACTGTGCAAAGACAAATTATGCAGGAGATCAATGCCAAATGGGTAAGCTGAAAATTACATATGTAAAAAATAATACAAATACAAATGAAAATTTCTAAGCATATGTTTCATGTTAATGAGCAATTAAGGAAATGCAATATCTTATAAGAAAAAGAAAAGTTGCTTTGAAAAGTGATTAATTGGTTGATTGATTGTTACTGTTTTACATCACTTTCAACACTCTTAGCGATATCATGGGGGCCAGTTTTAATTATTGGAGGAAGTCATGAGTATCCAGAAAGATCCACCAACCTTCAGCAGGAAAACTGGCTGAGTCTAACCATCTACCACCAACAGGATTCACAGTCTCAGTGTTGACAGTCTAACCATCTACCACCAACAGGGTTCACAATCTCAGTGTTGACAGTCTAACCATCTACCACCAACAGGGTTCACAATCTCAGTGTTGACAGTCTAACCATCTTCCACCAACAGGGTTCACAATCTCAAGGTTTACAGTCTAACCATCTACCACCAACAGGGTTCACAGTCTCAGTGTTGACAGGCTAACCATCTACCACCAACAGGATTCACAATCTCTGTTGACAGGCTAACCATCTTCCACCAAGAGGGTTCACAATCTCAGTGTTGACAGTTTAACCATCTACCACCAAGAGGGTTCACAATATCAGTGTTAACAGTCTAACCATCTACCACCAAGAGGGTTCACAATCTCAGTGTTGACAGTCTAACCATCTACCACCAACAGGATTCACAATCTCAGTGTTAACAGTCTAACCATCTACCACCAACAGGGTTCACAATCTCAGTGTTGACAGTTTAACCATCTACCACCAAGAGGGTTCACAATCTCAGTGTTGACAGTCTAACCATCTACCACCAACAGGATTCACAATCTCAGTGTTAACAGTCTAACCATCTACCACCAAGAGGGTTCACAATCTCAGTGTTGACAGTTTAACCATCTACCACCAACAGGGTTCACAATCTCAGTGTTGACAGTCTAACCATCTACCACCAACAGGATTCACAATCTCAGTGTTAACAGTCTAACCATCTACCACCAAGAGGGTTCACAATCTCAGTGTTGACAGTTTAACCATCTACCACCAACAGGGTTCATAATCTCAGTGTTGACAGTCTAACCATCTACCACCAACAGGGTTCACAATCTCAGTGTTGACAGGCTAACCATCTTCCACCAACAGGGTTCGCATCTCAGTGTTGACAGGCTAACCATCTACCACCAACAGGGTTCACAATCTCAGTGTTGACAGGCTAACCATCTACCACTAACAGGGTACACAATCTCAGTGTTGACAGTCTAACCATCTTCCACCAACAGGGTTCGCATCTCAGTGTTGACAGGCTAACCATCTACCACCAACAGGGTTCACAATCTCAGTGTTGACAGGCTAACCATCTACCACCAACAGGATTCACAATCTCAGTGTTGACAGGCTAACCATCTTCCACCAACAGGGTTCACATCTCAGTGTTGACAGTCTAACCATCTACCACCAACAGGATTCACAATCTCAGTGTTAACAGTCTAACCATCTTCCACCAAGAGGGTTCACAATCTCAGTGTTGACAGTTTAACCATCTACCACCAAGAGGGTTCACAATCTCAGTGTTGACAGTCTAACCATCTACCACCAACAGGATTCACAATCTCAGTGTTAACAGTCTAACCATCTACCACCAAGAGTGTTCACAATATCAGTGTTGACAGTTTAACCATCTACCACCAAGAGGGTTCACAATCTCAGTGTTGACAGTCTAACCATCTACCACCAACAGGATTCACAATCTCAGTGTTAACAGTCTAACCATCTACCACCAAGAGTGTTCACAATATCAGTATTGACAGTTTAACCATCTACCACCAACAGGGTTCACAATCTCAGTGTTGACAGTCTAACCATCTACCACCAACAGGATTCACAATCTCAGTGTTAACAGTCTAACCATCTACCACCAAGAGGGTTCACAATCTCAGTGTTGACAGTTTAACCATCTACCACCAACAGGGTTCACAATCTCAGTGTTGACAGTCTAACCATCTACCACCAACAGGGTTCACAATCTCAGTGTTGACAGGCTAACCATCTTCCACCAACAGGGTTCGCATCTCAGTGTTGACAGGCTAACCATCTACCACCAAGAGGGTTCACAATCTCAGTGTTGACAGGCTAACCATCTACCACTAACAGGGTTCATAATCTCAGTGTTGACAGTCTAACCATCTACCACCAAGAGGGTTCGCATCTCAGTGTTGACAGTTTAACCATCTACCACCAAGAGGGTTCACAATCTCAGTGTTGACAGGCTAACCATCTACCACCAACAGGATTCACAATCTCAGTGTTGACAGGCTAACCATCTACCACCAACAGGGTTCACAATCTCAGTGTTGACAGGCTAACCATCTACAACCAACAGGATTCACAATCTCAGTGTTGACAGTTTAACCATCTACCACCAACAGGATTCACAATCTCAGTGTTGACAGGCTAACCATCTTCCACCAACAGGGTTCGCATCTCAGTGTTGACAGGCTAACCATCTACCACCAACAGGGTTCACAATCTCAGTGTTGACAGGCTAACCATCTACCACCAACAGGGTTCACAATCTCAGTGTTGACAGTTTAACCATCTACCACCAACAGGGTTCACAGTCTCAGTGTTTACAGGCTAACCATTAACCACCAACAGGATTCACAATCTCAGTGTTGACAGGCTAACCATCTACCACCAACAGGGTTCACAATCTCAGTGTTGACAGTTTAACCATCTACCACCAACAGGATTCACAATCTCTGTTGACAGGCTAACCATCTTCCACCAACAGGATTCACAATCTCTGTTGACAGGCTAACCATCTTCCACCAACAGGATTCACAATCTCAGTGTTGACTGTTTAACCATCTACCACCAAAAGGGTTCACAATCTCAGTGTTGACAGTCTTACCATCTACCACCAACCGGATTCACAATCTCAGTGTTGACAGGCTAACCATCTACCACCAACTGTCAACAGGATTCACAATCTCAGTGTTGACAGGCTAACCATCTACCGCCAACAGGGTTCACATCTCAGTGTTGACAGGCTAACCATCTACCACCAACAGGGTTCACAATCTCAGTGTTGACAGGCTAACCATCTACCACCAACAGGATTCACAATCTCTGTGTTGACAGTTTAACCATCTACCACCAACAGGATTCTCAATCTCAGTGTTGACAGGCTAACCATCTACCACCAACAGGGTTCACAATCTCAGTGTTGCCAGTCTAACCATCTACCACCAACAGGATTCACAATCTCAGTGTTGACAGTTTAACCATCTACCACCAACAGGGTTCACAATCTCAGTGTTGACAGTTTAACCATCTACCACCAGCAGGGTTCACATCTCAGTGTTGACAGTCTAACCATCTACCACCAACAGGTTTCACAATCTCAGTGTTGACAGTTTAACCATCTACCACCAACAGGGTTCACATCTCAGTGTTAACAGTGTAACCATCTACTACCACCAACAGGGTTCACAATCTCAAGGTTGACAGTCTAACCATCTACCACCAACATGGTTCACAATCTCAGTGTTGACAGGCTAACCATCTACCACCAACAGGATTCACAACCTCTGTTGACAGTCTAACCATCTTCCACCAACAGGGTTCACAATCTCAGTGTTGACAGTTTAACCATCTACCACCAACAGGGTTCACATCTCAGTGTTGACAGTTTAACCATCCACCACCAACAGGGTTCACAATCTCAAGGTTGACAGTCTAACCATCTACCACCAACAGGATTCACAATCTCAGTGTTAACAGGCTAACCATCTACCACCAACAGGGTTCACATCTCAGTGTTGACAGTCTAACCATCTACCACCAACAGGGTTCACATCTCAGTGTTGACAGTTTAACCATCTACCACCAACAGGGTTCACAATCTCAAGGTTGACAGTCTAACCATCTACCACCAACAGGATTCACAATCTCAGTGTTAACAGGCTAACCATCTACCACCAACAGGGTTCACATCTCAGTGTTGACAGTCTAACCATCTACCACCAACAGGGTTCACATCTCAGTGTTGACAGTTTAACCATCTACCACCAACAGGGTTCACAATCTCAAGGTTGACAGTCTAACCATCTACCACCAACAGGATTCACAATCTCAGTGTTAACAGGCTAACCATCTACCACCAACAGGGTTCACATCTCAGTGTTGACAGGCTAACCATCTACCACCAACAGGGTTCACAATCTCAGTGTTGACAGGCTACCCATCTACCACCAACAGGGTTCACATCTCAGTGTTGACAGTTTAACCATCTACCACCAACAGGGTTCACAATCTCAGTGTTGACAGTCTAACCATCTACCACCAACAGGGTTCACATCTCAGTGTTGACAGGCTAACCATCTACCACCAACAGGATTCACAATCTCAGTGTTGACAGTCTAACCATCTACCACCAACAGGGTTCACATCTCAGTGTTGACAGTCTAACCATCTACCACCAACAGGGTTCACAATCTCAGTGTTTACAGTTTAACCATCTACCACCAACAGGGTTCACAATCTCAGTGTTGACAGGCTAACCATCTACCACCAACAGAGTTCATATCTCAGTGTTGACAGTCTAACCATCTACCACCAACAGGGTTCACAATCTCAATGTCAGGCTTCAGGTCATTGTAGATGGACTACTTAGATCATTCAGTCACAGAGGTCCCTCTTTGAAAGGTGAAAAACAAAGTAAGGAATGTAGGTTTGAATTTTATAATAAAAAATGCCTAATTTATTGTCTTTTATATATAAAAATATGTTGGACAAGTAGAAAAAATAGTCAGTACTGCTTCCTTGTCCTTTTTGTAAATTTTTGTTATTTATTTGTTTTGATTATTTTGAAAATTAAAATTTGTTAGGTGTCGCTGAAATAGGAACTCACATTTTTTTATTTTAAAAGCATTATTTGTATGCAACATTTCATGAAACGCAGGGGCGGTACCAGCCATTAATAAACCCAGAATGAAGGGGGTTCCAACTATATGTCCCCATTCAAATGCATTGATCATCTAAAAAAAAGGGGGGGTTTCAAACCCAGGAAACCCCCCCCCCCCCACTGGAACCGCCACTGAAATCATAATTATAAATCTCCCATCTGTGTCCACTGCTCATCAATCTCAAATATAAATCCACACAAAAATTCATATTGATTTTTCATTTGTCTGTTTTTCAGAGGCTTCAGGAAATTTTAGTGGCAATGCAGTTTTGGAATACAGCTTTGAGTTACTTAGGAATGCTCGATTTACAACTAGTGAGAATTTATCCCTGTCCTTCCAGACCAGTGCCGTAGTGGGGAAGAAACAGGTTGTCTTGGCTGTTATAATGAGTTCAAAGTATGTTACAAATGTAGTTATTTTATTTCATGAAAAACAAGACAAATTTGATGAGAAATTAATGTAAAGAAATATAAAAACTTATCAAAAGCTTTGAGTTTTAAAGTTTCTGAAACATGATGGTTGTTTGACTCTAACTTAGAAGTCACTTAACAGACAGGGAAACAAAAAGCATTAGTGGTTGTCAATGTGGCGATGCCTTTAACCTTATAAAAGTTAAGATATGTTCTCTTTGAATTAAACTGACACAGTAGTTTTTGTCTCACTTGCAATGACAGTTGCACTTCGTAAGACATTGCGATTACAGTTGGCAGCGGCGTAAACTATTTGTATTAAGGGCATATGATACAGTTACAGGGGAGTAAATGACATTGCTAACGTAATATGTTATTTTTCGCGACGTCAAACAGCGACATATCGTGAAAAGATGCATTTTTCGAGTGATTTTAATCATGAGCTTGAAAACGAGTACATTGATCCCTTTTTTTTAAAAGGACATTTGACTTGATACTGTATGAAGATTATTTGTATCAATTTTTATGAAAAAAGCACAAACGAATTTTTTTTTAAATTAGATAAATATGCAGCAAAAAATGCCGTTTTTTACAAAAATCATGAAAATTTAATAAAAATAAATTATTTTCAAAGAATTGTTACACAAATTAAGAGGATACTTTTGTAACGCAGATATTCCAAATCTTTTTACAAAAATCTGCATGTGTTTATCTTTTGAAACAAAAAAGTTAAGTATGTCTGTCCAAAGGATAGAAATGTCCAAGAAACCGCAATTTTAAGTAAATGTGTAAAATTTCAACCCCATTTATCTCTAAATATAGCACATGAAAGTATATTTATTATTACTTATTTGAATTAACTATGTGAAAAGTAGCTTGTATGCAAATTTTCGTTAAAAAATCACAGAGGCATCAAAACTGTATCGTATGCCCTTAAGCTATATATTTCAGATGGTAGAACACCTGGAGGCTTTATGCTTTGTATGCAGATACCTTTTTGTTACGAATTAAACTTTCGTCTTTCATATGTCTGTTGTCCTTGACCTCAGTTCATTGTTCAACGACTGCTTGAAAAGAAAGTTTAGTTTTTTTTGACATGTGAATTTCTCACTCATTATGAGTAATAAGATAACTATATTTTGTATATGGGTTCCTTGTAAGGTCTACATATCTGTCAGACAGGTTTCACCTGACCGCAACCTCATTTCATGGATCAGTGATCAAAGTTAAAGTTACATGATTAGGCCTGTTTCTCAGAAACTGTAAGCAGTAGGTCACCTATATTTGGTGTATGGAATGATTGTAAGGTGTATATGTCTGTCTGGCCGTTTTTCATCTGACCTTGACCTCATTTTCATGGTTCATTGGTCAATGTTAAATTTTCCTTGTTGAGTCTGTTCCTTAGATACTATAAGCAATAGGTCAACTTCAATTGATGCATGGCATGATTGTAAGGTGTACATGTCTGACTGGCAGGGTTCATCTGACCTTGACTTCATTTTCATGGCACATTTATCAATATTACGTTTTCATGGTTTGGTCTGTTACTTGTATACTATAAGCAAGAGGTAAACTATATTTGGTATATGGAATGCTTATGAGGTGTACATGTCTGTCTGACTTGGGTAATCTGACCTTGACCTCATTTTCATGGATCATTGATAATGTTAGTTTATGTGATCCTTGTAGTAAACTTTATCTTTAGGACTTTTAACTAAAAATCAATCATGGTTAGTAAAGAAGGCAAGAAATTTCAGAGTGTGTTCTCTTGTTCTATATTTCTGGGACAACTGTTTTCGGTGTAGAATAGGTCTTATTAGGTTCTGCAAATCTTTCTAAACAAAACGTGGTGCAAGCAACAATCCATCAATCAATCTTTTAAAAGAAAGGTACCCTGAATAGATAGCTATCTCAATCTTCAAACCAAGCATCACAGGAAGGAAATGATAATAATATAAAGCTATCTCAATCTTCAAACCAAGCATCACAGGAAGGAAATGATAATAATATAAGTGATACATGTTAGTGTACTTACATGCATTTCTGCTGTTTCTAGGCATAATGTCAAAATCAACAGTATTAATACCTCTCAGCTCTGAAGAAGGTGTATACTAATTACTTTGGCCCTTCTGTCCGTGCCATGAATTTTATCACATTTTCCTCAGGAAATACAATTAAGAGCTTCCTTAAATTTGGTATGAAGCTTCATGTTAGAGTACTATACAGTGTTATATGTTATACATCCAACGGTCAACACTTCATATTTTTGCACATAATGATCATGTATGAAATTTTCATTTCAATTATCTCAGGAAATATGAATCACAGCTTCCTGAAATTTGGTACCAAGCTTCATATGAGCATGCCATACTGTTAATGTGTTTTCACATCCATCCCTCATCAACTTCTTGTTTTCAGAGAACTTCCAGCAAAGATATCATTAATGAGCAATATAGCACACAGTACATCTTGTTTGAATTAAGATTTTTATAAAAGTTGACTGAGTGCCCTTGGTAGGATGTATCTAGTCAACTATTGAACCATCACAAAGGATGTAGGCTGAAATTTGTCCACATTACACGTACATTTGTATTTTAATTTTCAATTCATATATTTATTGTATACAGGAGTTTACAGGTTCTGTAATCATTTTATTGTGTATTTCTAGACATCCAGATCATGATCTTTTATTGTTTGTGTTAACTGCTGATGGTGTTATGGTCAAGCATTATCAGAATAGACTTAATTGTAAGTAGACATAGATAATAATTCAGAAATTATTTCATTATTTATAGGATTTTCATTTTGCCTGTTACTATCAATGCTGAAGTAAGGATTTTCATTTTGCCTGTCAAGTCAATGCTGAAGTAAGGATTTTCATTTTGCCTGTAACGTCAATGCTGAAGTAAAGATTTTCATTTTGCCTGTAACGTCAATGCTGAAGTAAGGATTTTCATTTTGCCTGTTACTATCTATGCTCAAATAAGGATTTTCATTTTGCCTGTTTATAGTATCTATGCTGAAGTAAGGATTTTCTTTTTGCCTGTAAAGTCAATGCTGAAGTAAAGATTTTCATTTTGCCTGTTAGTATCTATGCTGATGTAAGGATTTTTTTTTTTGCCTGTTAGTATCTCTGCTGAAGTAAGGATTTTCTTTTAAACTAAATAAACAACCAGCACTTTGCTCTGCACTTGCAGCAAACAATGAGGTCCGAGGACATAGTTATCGTCCTTTGATTTTCGCTGTCTACGAATATAGTCCCTAGTGTGGACAGTGTATAACTTGCAAATTTTTTTCATACACTTTCCAAATTTATTATACGACCGCAAAAAAATTTTGGGGTCGAATATTGCTATCATGTCGTCAGCAGCGGCGGCGTCTTCTTCCGAAGACATTTGGTTTCCTGACAATAACTTAAGTTTAAGTATGGATCTCTATGAAATTTAACCAAAAGGTTCAATACCACTAAAGAAAGGTTGGGATTGTTTTTGGGAGTGATGGTCCAACCGTTTAGGAATTAGGGGCCCAAAACAAGCATTTTTCTAGTTTCAGGACAATAACTTGTGTATTAGCTATTGATTGCTCTGAAATTGTACCACAAGGTTCAATACCACAAGTCAAAGGTTGGGATTTATTTTGGGGGTAGTTGTCCAAACCGTTCAGGAATTAGGGGCCAAAAAGGGTCTAAAACAAGCATTTTTCTAGTTTTCAGACAATAACTTTATTGTGTTTAAGTGTATTGATGTCTCTTAAAATGTACCGTTACCACATTTTACAAAAAAGAAAATTTTCTTCAAATGTTATTTTTTTTTTTGGAAAAGGAGGGGGATTAAAAAAAAATGGGGGGGGGGGGGGTAAAAAAAAAATTTTGGGGGGAGGGGGTACAATTTTTTATCCTCAAGATTTAAGAAATTAACAAGAAAATTTCTTCAAATATTTCCTTTTGGAAAAAGGGGGGGGGGGGGGGGGGGGTCTTCAAGATTTAAGAAATTGTCAATTTTCCAAAGAAAAATTTGGGGTCACAATTGCTAACTTTGTATATACATGTAGTCTGATGTGTATTGCACAAAAGCAAGAAATCTTCAATTGAATATAAATTCAAATCATATAACCAATTTTAAGTTCTTTGACTACATTCATTCTGTGTCAGAAACCTATAATGTGCCAAATATTTAATTACAATCCAAATTCAGACCTGTATCAAGCTTGATTATTGTGTCCATTTTTGCCCCAACTGTTCAGGGTTGGACCTCTGCGGTTGTATCCAGCTGTGCTTGGCGAAGCAGTTTATTCCTTTTAATTTTTAATTTATTGTCTAAAAGAAATGCACTATGAAATATCTGTGTTCTCTGGCCATGAGGTGATGGAAATCTTTCATAATAACCTTATTTTTAAGCCTGTCTACTATTTTGATTTTCCGGTCTGTATGTTTGTCCTTCCTGTGTCAGGTTAAAGTTTTTGGTTAAAGTAGTTTTTGATGAAGTGGTCATTATGATGTGAACTTTTTGATTTTTATTCCAAATTACAGTTTTGAACCTGATTTCATGGTTCACTGAACAGGGAAATGTGATAGTGTAAAACCAGTACATTCTCAGGTTAAAGTTTTTGGTTATTAGTTTACCCCTGAAGTTGTGGTCACATCGACGTGAAACATTATAAACATGTTCATGATGATGTGAACTTTTTAAAATACAAGAATGTATATGCCAATTTAAAGATTTGACTGCAATTTCACGGTTTACTGAACTTGAAACTGTGATAACTGTAGTGTGATAGTTTGAAACAAACCAGTACATTCTTTGTTAAAGTAGTTTAATTTTTTCCAATTTTTCTGGACTTGGGGAAAATGGTCATTTTTTTAGAAAGATGGTACAAGTTTTGTGTAATCAGCTCCTCCTAGAGTTTTCAACCAATAAACCCCTGAAACCTCACAGAAAGATTCCACACATGTTGAAGTTGTGCAACTGCTATTATGGAATTGTTGGAGGAATATTTTTCTATTTTCCTGAACTTTTTGGTGAATTAACCTAATAATTTTTCAGCAAAAATTTCAAAAAGTTGGTAATAATTATTGAAGTGGTGCACCTTCCATATGAAGTTGTTAAAAGATTTTTTCCTGTTTTTACATTTTAGCTTTCCATATGTTTAGATGTTCAGTAAAGTCCATTCTCCATCTTTGGTCTATTTTTAATAATATTTGAGTTTTTTGTTGCATTTCAGATGGTTTAAGGGTAGAGGGCAAATTTGCTGATGGAAAACCACATAAATTACAGTACTGGAGGTCAGGAGATGAAATGTTACTAACGGTAAGGTCACTGAGGTCAAAATGTTATGTTGCACAATGCATGCTGTAAACTTCTAACAACTATTCTTTAATTTTTCAATATGAACTTGATGAAATTTTATATTTTAGAAAATGAACTAATGATTTTGTTTAAATAAAAAGAAAAAGTATTCACTGTAGATAGGAATTTAATTTTAGTATAATCTATCAAAAGGTCAGTTGCCAGTTTTGGATTCCATCATTAGTAGTTATCATACAGAAACATTAAGAATATCAAATGTTGATAAAATCATACTAATAGATTATCGATGGTTTTTCAAACGAGAGAGTATTTCTCAGCTACAATCTCATTATGTCCATGTATGAATTTTTTGTCTTATTTTTCTCAGGAGCTTAAATCAGAGCTTCCTGAAATTTGGTATCAAGCTGTAAGTGAGCATATATATTTGTTTAGGGGCCAGCTGAAGGACGCCTCCGGGTGCGGGAATTTCTCGCTGCATTGAAGACCTGTTGGTGACCTTCTGCTGTTGTCTGTTCTATGGTCGGGTTGTTGTCTCTTTGACACATTCCCCATTTCCATTCTCAATTTTATCCTATACTGTGTGATAGGCCAGCAAATTCCTATGACATCTTACTCAGAAACTATAAATCAGAGCCTCCTCAAATTTGGTACCAAGCTTCATGTGAGCACTCTGCAATCTGTGATTAATTTTCACATCCATTGCTTATCAAATTCTTGTTTACTGAATACTTATAGTGGTGGAATCATTTGTAACAGATAGCTCATAGTTCATCTTGTTAAACTTTTTATTTGGTTTTATTTGTTGGTCGTTGGGGAGATTTGGTAAAACTTTGATTGGGGATGCCATAATAATCATTTAAGTGAAATTTGACTGAATATAAAAATAAGAAGTAGTGGTATGATTGTTATTGATAGAACCATCCACCAGAGAACAAACGACTAAGATGTCAGCAATTGTAGGCTAACGTACAGCACAATGAGACATAGAACATACCTGTGAATCTTTTAAAAGTGTATAGGAAGATCTCCCATAGTAAGCAATTTTTAAGGTGATTTTATGTGACAGACTTTATTAGGCATAATTTATTATTTATTTATAATATTGTTACCATTAAGAAGAAATTTGCAAATTTCATCAAAATAGGTTAAATTAGAAAATTTCAAAAGTTTTGCCAGTTAAAATAACATGCAATGCAGCTTTAAAAGTGACTTTTGTTATGTAAAAAGTTAATGGTAAATTAGATTTAAAATTTAAATTTATTTTGCTAAAATAATAGTTCGTTGTTGGCCCAACTTGGAGATGGATTATGTGGGCAACTTGGTCATTGAAGGAGATTTTAAGCTTTCTTAAAGGAGCAAGTCTTACAGATACATTCGGATAAATGGGCAAGTTTTTTCCCTAGTGGAGGAAGGTAATATTTATGGGTGAAGATTTTTAAAGGTTTACAACAACAGACACAAGGTGTGAAAAACTGGCGCTTTAGGACCTGGGTGATCAAGCTAATAGTAATTGAGGCTTGAATCTAGATTAATCTTAAAGCTGATGTTGCTTTCATAAAATCTCATAAAAATTTTCCATAATCCTAGAATTGATGTTATATAGCGAAAAAAATAACAATACCTAGCAGTTGATACCATACAACAACTTTCAAATTTTACAATATTTTAATAAATTCCCCTTCTTTATTCAGATTTAACATTATGCATGTACGATTAACTGAAAACTGGCATTTTCATTCTGATCAATACAAGTTTAGACTTTTTTGTGTCTGACCTGGTTGTATAATTGAAGTCTTTAAATAAAAAATATTTTATTAGGACGCCAAGTTAGGATAGATGACAATATTCTTGTCAACTTTAGACTTATGTCAATCAAGAGTTATGGAACTTTGTTCATGAAAAATTAGTCTATTGTTCAATAACTTAATTATGAATTGTCTAAATCTCCTTTTTTTTACAATTAAGAAAGCTCCATTTTAATAATGATTTTTTTGGCATTGTGATTTCAGGGTAACAGAACTTTGATTGTGAGTCATGGCCTTTTATCAGTTTGAGCAATACCTTTGTTTAATCCACTCATTTGAAACATTTAAATGATTTTAGAATTGATAATTAATGGCCAGATCATGTATTTGAATAGCTAATAACATAATATTAAAAGATAATATCTTACTGCAATGAAATGCATATAAGCTAGAATTGTTTATGGTGCAAGAACCACACTCCCATCATATGTAGTACTATATTATGTATATTTTGGTGTTTGCTATCGTGTCTACAAGTAACGCCTCTATGTTTATTGTATTGTTTATAATCGTGTCTACAGGTAGCGCCTCTATGTATATTGTATTGTTTATAATCGTGTCTACAGGTAGCGCCTCTATGTATATTGTATTGTTTATAATCGTGTCTACAGGTAGCGCCTCTATGTATATTGTATTGTTTATAATCGTGTCTACAGGTAGCGCCTCTTTCTAATGTAAGTATCCTGCACATCTTTGTGTCTCTCCTACATTGCTTTACACACATTACTGAATGTTCCTTGACCTTTCAGGTGACTACTTTGAAAATATCCAATTTGATATTCGAATGGTATACTTCGAAAAAAGAACAACTGTTCATTACAGACATAACAGTTCATTACATCTCAAAATCAGTGTTGTATATGCCTAAATGTATATCAAATGGTTACACATCATAATAAAATACTATTTTGAAGGAAAAAACAGTGGAATTGTAAATTTTCATACTTCAGTGAATTTTTTTCTGCTAATTTAAATATATGTTTATTAGTAAAAGATATTATGTGTGAATAAGCATTATGCTTCACCATTACGATTACAATTAAATTTTGTTATAATTGTTTGAATGATCACGGGCATGCTTAAAATCTTACATGTGTTTTCTTTAATTTTGTTTGGAGATATTTGTTAATTTTATAGTAACAGATTAAAAAAAGATAGTATCACAGTGTGTATGATTTGTGTATTTTTATTGTTTTATTTCAACATTAATATTGTTCAACATTTTTTTTCCAGATATGAAAACCTAATTGTTTTAAGTAAATTTTATGTTGCCATGGCATATTTTACTTTATGTTGTTACAGTTATGCAATAAACCAATAGTTCTGTAGCATGAGTAAAACCACTTGAAAGTCTTTGTTTTTGTAGTTTTGTTATATCCCATAAAAGATGAAAAATGTGTTTCAATTAGTTTTGTTTTGGAAGAAAAGTTTTAATGAGTGTTAAAAATATCATTGTTGTTTTAAAATCAAAATTTTCTCTGAAAATTTTAAGGAATGGCTTAATGTCAATTTTAGTTGCAGTTAATTGTTATGATATTTTCTGTATTACCCATACATGTAGGTTAAGTTGAATAAAAAAAGTTTGTAAATAAAACTTACAAAAAGTACACTTTTTTCAAATGTATGTTTTGTAAAATTTATACCAAATTTGTTTGTAGACACTGGATGATTTAGAGCTCGGCATATTATATAGATACGTGTCTTTTGTGAAAGACTCTATGCTTACTACTCTAGATATCTTTTGTGTTGTTGGGTTGTTGTCTTATTGACACATGCATCACATCTCCATTTATTCATATCTCCTTTCTCCAATGTTGGAGGACAATTATATATTGATTGATTGTTAGTGATTTTATACTCAGTGACCAATATTTCTCATCAAGCTGTCAAAGGTAAAATAACTGGACAATCTGTATTTAGTGTATAGATACATCATGGTATAAAGTTTCTGTCTTTTCAATGTCAGATGTCGTTGACCTCATATGCCTGATTAAATGGCTTATTAAAGTCATGGCTAAGTTTTTATTCTTAGATCAGTTTTTCAATTACTATAAATATTAGGTAAACTATTTTTGGTCTGTAAAATCATTGTAAGTAGTACATATAAAAATAAGAAGATGTGGTATGATTGAGACAACTCTCCACCAGAGACCAAATGACATAGAAGTTAACAACTATAGGTCACCGTACGGCCTTCAACAATGTCTGTCAGACAGTAAAGCTTTCAGGATGAGGTGAATTTCTCATTACCATTACATGTCACAGGTCTCTCATTACCATTACATGTCACAGGTCAACCAAGTTAATAAGTAGAATCATGTTGAATAGTAATTTTCTCTCTGGCATAGGTAACCTCTCCTTGACCTAATTTTTTTAAGGCTCAATGATCTACTTTGAGTTTAACCCTTTAGCCCCCAATCCCGCCTGTAGGCGTGATGGCGACAACCATTCTTTGATGGCCCGTATGACCCTCCATACCTTTTTTGAACTGCCCCAGCTGAACTGTCATGATAGCAGGGACTTCAACCAAGCAGTTCATTGTCCATAAACTCTTCTCAGATGTCTGTTCATGAAAATATGGCACTTTGAAAGCCGTTTAAGAGTTCAAAATCGGAAAAACGTGAAAAGTAGCCAAAATCAGGTGGGGGTGGGCATCTTTTGATGGCCACTACGTAACTGGTAGTGACTGTAGGTATAAACTATTATCATAAATGCATGCATAGGTGGTAAAGGAACACAACGAGGTATAATATGGCCAATAGGAATCTAGTCTGTAAAATCTAGGTCACCGTTTTGTCAAAAATCCGTAAAAACGGACATTTAGGCACACCTGACTTGACAATAATAATTCCCCAGCAAGACACTTAAGTCCAATATACTCCCAGTTAGCATGAATGGACTGCTGTAACTATAGGGTAATACTTGAATGACAAAGAAAAACAGTCTGGTCAATGTTCACCTCTCAAGGTCGTTTAAAAATCGGAAAATAGACGGAAAATTTACATTTTTCAGTGGGGGTGGGTTCAAACCCACGAGAAAATATTCCACCTCCCACCCCACCCCCCACCCATGCCATTCGCCCCCAAATCTCAATACATAGTTTAATAGATGAGCATCAGTTACAGCATCAAGAGTCTGCTAATTTGCATATAATTTGCATATGATTGCAAATTTTCGAAAATGCCTGATTTTCCAGAAATCTCTTGGGGGCGAATGAGTTAAGTGGTAGGTGAAATCTAAACTACATTATCATTTAAAAACCTAATAATGACTGTCAGTTATATGATTGCAGTGTCCCTGGTTACTGGTTTATTTATTTTGGTGGGTACCATTTTTCATAGATTGAGGAAAAATTGTATTTTTTTCATGGATATTTGATTTCGTGGTTTTGCCAAAGTCTGCATACAAGCCTATCAAAAAAATTTATAATTTCATTGAACATTTAAATTCATTGTTCATCTATACTCACAAAATCCAAGAAAATTGATATTCCACAAATACTTATGAATCCACAGTATCTGGATACACATACTTTTACTATGATGTAAAGTCTTAACATAAAAATTATTCAGCCATCATCAGTTAAGCAGGTGAGACATTCTGCTTGTCCAGTCTTGGATAGTTAAACAGTATCTCTCATATACTTTCAGCTTGATGATGTTCGGAAGATGACAGTACCAAATATCCGGAATCCATTGGATGACCTTGATGTCATGATGCTTGGTGGAGTGGTACTACACAAACTAAAAAGCGATATAGAAAATAAAGACAAGTTTGTTAATTTCACAGGATGTATCTCTGGTAGGTTATGCTTACAAGATATATGTGACCCCCCATGACATTTCCAGGCATATGGCGGTAAACATCATAATGAGAAAATGTCAATGTAAAGTCACAAAACGAATCGAGGCACATGTTATTGAATGTCCAATTATATCATGCTGTAAAATAAAGTTTCAAGTAGATTTTTTACATAAAATTAAAAATTTAGTTAAAAATCCTGTTTAAAATCGCCTTCACACAATTTATCTTTTGGATTTCATTGCATTGATCTGAATAAGAATTAATTCTCAAAGGGGCCTGAAAATAAAATTCAGATCATTATAGGCATTTCAAAGTGCAGTGTTTATATGTTTCTCTACTTTTTTACTAATACAGATTGCAGCATGAACACCAAATCTCATTGTTCACATTGTAAGGGAAAATATCTTGGTATTCACTTTTTAGCATTAATGCAGTTTTCCTTAAGAGAAAGAAAAATGTTCAATTCACTATCATCAAGTCATACTTATTTAGACTGCAGATTCTGGTACATTCTTGTTATGGCAATCCAATGGTTGATATAGAAAACATTTTTTATTTCTATTGTAAAAAAAAAAAACACAAAAAAACAATATGACAAGTTTCAAAGATAACTATAATAGATAAAAATACATGTGAAAAATTGAAAAAATGAAAATATTTAATAAAATCTGAAGTAACAAAAATGACCATAAATCTGTTATTTTGCAGAATCTAGCAAAATAACTTGTCAGGGTGTTTTGAATCTATGTATACTTCATAAAAATGCAAAAAGTTCATGATCCTGGTACCTCCATAAGCCTGAAAATCTCATGGCTGGTCACATATCTGTTTATAATGTTAATTACTATTGCCTTTTACTGACATTTGTTTGGGCCTTGGTGGCCAAGAGGGTAAGTAGTTAAGGTTGTGATATTGAATTGCACTCATGACAAGCTTGCAGTTGTATACGATTCTGATCTTAATTAAATATACCAGTGTTCCTGTTGAAGGTTGTGTTTTCCTTACGGGAACTTTGGCTTCCTCCATCAATAAAAGATGGCTGCCATGATATAGCCGCTGATAGTGGTGTTAAACAACAAACAATCAAACAAAACAAACTTACATTTGTTGAAGTAAATACACCCTGTAATCACAAATCTTATTTATAGGAAATACCAAATTATATAGATTAGGATTGTTTTATGCATGTTGTTTGTTTGCTGTCAGAATATAAAGTTGAAAAAAAATACAGATTTATTTTCACAATCCTTCTTCCCTTATTATTTTGAATTCAAAGAATTTAAAACTTATCTGGTTCCTGGTTTTTTTTCAGAAGTATTGTTTACACCAGTGGAAAATGAACCATACATTATCAACCCATTAAAAGAATTGAGAAGTTTTGCTAATCAATCTATTATCATACATGGAGATGACATTGACGGCTGTTCTTTAGATACTGATGCTGACCAACACATGACAACTGATTCAACATATACTACAGATTCCGAAACAGATCAGGTATCAAAATCCATAAGATAGTAAGCTATAAAAGGTCTTGACTTGAGAATATGTCAAACAAGAAAACTATCGACCTGTTTAATGAAGAAACATGAAGTGTAAAACAGATAAGACATACAGCAACCATGTTGATGGAATTGAATTAGACATAGTCTTTTAGCTTAAAGAATATTTATGCTACTTGCTTTATTACACTTTATTAATGAGTATTGATTAATTTCCCTTTTATTACATTGATAATTTTGTTAATTGTAGATCAGGTTTGTTATAGCACTGATTTCCAAGATTATTTTTAAGTAAGGCACGTCAAAAATAAAAACAATACAAAAAATACCAGAATTAAATTATGTTTAAATAAATAACCGAGATATACTATAAAGATTAAGTATAGACAAATTATATTTCACTTGAATGGATTATCTAATCTTTTCTTTAATACAGGATAGAACAATGCCACCTTGGAATCCTGGTCCAGCAGAAACTATTTATCTGAATGCTCCACCATCGACAACCACTATGAAGACCACAATACTACCAACACCAAAACCAACCATACCAACCATTCCTAAAACTCCTGTATCAACTACAGACAGGCTTAATGTATCAAAATCCTCTATTGGTCACACTAAAATTGGGGGAACGGCTACAGATCTGGAAATTAGTAAGCAATGACTTTGATGCAGTTTGAGATTGCATTTCATTTCGTATAACATACTTTTCACTTGGGTCACTGAGTTTTTTTGTCATTCCACAGACAAGGACATTAGAGTCATCCCAACAAATTTATTTCAAAACTGATGTGTTATAGTGATTGCAACCGCATTTTTACTATGTTTTGAAATAACTATATGACATATCTCAATTAGTATTTCCTAAAAATAAACGTTTCTGATAAATAGTTCTTGTTGAGCAATTTAATTTCATGTTTTTCTTTGGAAGCATTATGCAACTACAAAATCAAATTTTTAAAAAAATATTGCCTTTTTCAGTATAATCTACAGTCATATTTCAAAACAGTTTTGAAAAAAATATGATTATGTAAAATTTTATTACTGACATGATTCTATTTATGGTTTATCATGTGAAACCAGCATTACTGTTTCAAACTTTTTACAAATAACTTTTTTTTCAGTGATTGCCTTGGCAATAATTTGTGGTTTGATGTTGATATCTGTCCTAATTGCATTGTTCCTGTGTAAGAAGCGAAAACATGAACGCTATGTTATGAAGAAGGTACCTCCAGATGACCTTGAACTCAAAGTACCTCTAAACCACACCTCTAGTCCTCCACCTAGTCAAAAACCTTATGATCATATAGCCAGACTGGATGAGTTCAGCATGATCTCTGCAACATTAGGACGTAAGTATTGGAGAAATATTACGTAGAGATTAGACAAGTCAAGAATGGTCCTGGTGAAACTAAAACATATTAAGTATTGTAGGACTTATGTAAATAGACAGGACTAGTACATCATGTTCTCATGATCATCATATAGAGTTTTAGGTGGTTTCTATGAAGTAAAAATCATCTTATAGTATGGTGAATGTTTTGTACCAATGTGGGCAAGTGGTTAGTAAAACTTTTCAAGTCTAACATTTGACCTGTAGTATAATGTAATTGACACTGTAGGCCTTTTCTAAAATACAACAGCAAGTGGTGAAGACTTAAAACAAATTTTTTATTTGAATTAAGATATAAAAGTAAATTTTCCGTTTTATAAACAGTAGATATATTAATGGGAGATAACTCTAATTAAAATATAACATGTATTTATGTCATTAATATTTTTTGATGTTTTAAATGATTTTTGTACAAATTTCCATTTGCAGCTGCTAAGAGAAGAAAAGAAAACGGAGTTGGTCCTGGAACTGAGGTAAAAACTCAAGTTATATTTCTTTTCTGTAATCTATGTCTTTGTAAATTCCAGATTGATTTACCATATTAAAACATCATGCAATGTCTACAAAGTTTAAATATGCAAACTTTTTTGGTAAAAGGAGAAAAGCATGTACCTACTGTACAGATGTTGTATGTATAGTGTTTGGTTGTCTGTAGTGTAATTGATCTTTCCTTTTTACACATCTCTAATTGGTAAATTATAGCAGTGAATTTCATTGAAATAGTCTTAATATGGTTCTGTTTCTAATATATTTTATTTATGCTACCTCTTTTTTTATCAAAATGATTTTATATGTTTTATTACAATAGCATTACATTATTTTTTCTATGTTTCTCCTAATCTCACCTCAAGATAAGAAAAGAAATTGCTCAGAAAATTCAATGGAATTATATATTCTTTATTGCTTAATACCAATGTGCATCTGTCCATTTATTTTCTGAATTGAATGTTAAGTAAGGCCTTTCATATAGCAAAAATTAGGACTTTTAAAACATCTTTTGTGTATTTATGGAAGCAGGGTTATTAGGTTGTGAACATAGCTTATAGTTTATCCAATTGAGCTGAAGTCATGACCCTGAGTTTTTGTTAAGATTTTGGTTTGCAATTTTAGACAAAGCATTTAGTACATTTACTTATTATGTACCACAAGCATTTTAAGATATTTGCTGTCTTTACTAATTGAAACCTGTATCTTGTAGCTCTATTTAAGGCTAAAACATCTTAAATTAAACCAACTGACCACTACCCCTTTAAAAAACTCTAATCATTGGTGATTTAATTCACAAGCAGCTGGATTATTGTCTAGCCATTATTGTGTCTGTGTGAGAATACCTTACCCTGAATACAGTTCACAAATCAGCTACATAACTTTGATATTTTTGCAGCCATTATTAAATGATAGTGACCTGTCTCCAGGAGAGTACCCTGTACAGTCTACATTTTATAACAAGAAGAAAAATAGACCAGCCTCCTCAATATCTGAAGTTTTAGAGGAAATAGAAAGACAGAAGAGAGAAAAGGGTAAAGTAAACTTGTATACTAGATGCATAATTTTTGTGGGTTCCATTTTTTGTGGATTGAAGAAAAATTATATGATCCTTTGATACTTAATTTCATGGTTTTGCCAAAGTTTGATAGGAACTATTTGCGATGGATTCGTGATATTTTGTATGAAGTTGCATTACTGTCAGTACATATTAGTTTGACGACTATTTTGAGGCTTCCCCCTAGGCCATGCTGCAGTGACTTTGAATTGATTAGCAATTTTAAATGTTAAGTTTTCTGGTTAAGTTAGATTGATTGGAACTACTTGTGATACATCAATGATATTTTGTGTGAAGTTGCATTGCTATCAGTACATACATCAGTCTGACGACTATTTTGAGGCCCTGCCCCCCTAGGCCATGGTTCAGTGACTTTCAATTAATTAGCAGTTTTCAATTTTAAGTTTTCTGATTGAGTTAGTTTGATAGGAACTACTTGTGATAGATCAATGATATGTTCTATAAAGTTGCATTACTATAAGTACATATCAGTTTGACAACTATTTCAAGGCCCTGTCCCCTAGGACATGGTCCAGTGACTTTCAATCAATTAACAATCTTCAATGTTAAGTTTTCTGATTAAGTTAGTTTGATAGGAACTAATTACAAAAGACAATATTTTCAATAAAGTTACATTGTTGTCTGTACATCTCAATTTGTCAACCAGACCTAGGTTTCAAGGCCCTACCCTCTAGTTGGTCCAGCGACTTTGAATTAATTAGCGATGTTGCTGTCCATCATATTGTCTTTTTCTGAATTTTGTGCCAACAGGCGAGACATATCTCCGTGTCAACAGTTTATTGTTTTTATACGACCGCAAAAATTGAAATATTTTGGTCGTATATTGGTATGACGTCGGCGTCGTCGTCGTCGTCGTCTGGCGTCGTCCGGCGTTGTCCGAAGACACATTGGTTTTCGCACTCTAACTTTAGTTTAAGTGAATGGATCTCCATGAAATTTTACCATAAGGTTCAATACCACGAAAGGAAGGTTGGGATTGATTTTGGGGGTTATGGTACCAACAGTTAAGGAATTAGGGGCCAAAAAGGGGCCAAAAATAAGCATTTTTGTAACTTCCAGACAATAACTTGTGTGTAAGTGTATGGATCTCTCTGACATTGTACCACAAGGTTCCATATCACAAAGGGAAGGCTGTAATTGATTTTGGGGGTAATTGCCTCAAAATTTTAGGAATTAGGGGCCAAAAAAGGGGCAAAAAACAAGCATTTTTCTAGTTTCATGACAATAACTTGTGTGTAAGTGTTTGGATATTTCTGAAATTGTACTACAAGGTTCAATATCACAAAGGGAAAGCTGGAATTGAGTTTGGGGGTAATTGCCCGAAACGTTTAGGAATTGGGGGCCAAAAAGGGGCCAAAAATAAGCATTTTTCTAGTTTCCAGACAATAACTTGTGTTCAAGTGTATGGATCTCTCTGAAATTGTACTGCAAGGTACCATACCACAAAGGGAAGGCTGGGATTGAGTTTGGGGGTGATGAATCATAAGGGGGTTCAAAAAATTTGGGGGGGGATTCTTTTTTTTTCTTTTTTTCCTTTTTTTTTTCTTTTAAAATTTTCCATTTTAAGTTGGTTATTTCTGATTAATATTTAAAAGCAAATAATAATGATATGGTAGGAGATACACACCAAACAGGATGTGTAAATTATTATATAATAAGTATTGTGCAATAGCAAGAAATTTTCAATTGCACAGTATTGCACAATTGCAAGAAATCTTCAATTGCACAGTATTGCGCAATAGCAAGAAATCTTCAATTGCACAGTATTGCGCAATAGCAAGAAATATCCAATAGCACAATATTGCGCAATAGCAAGAAATTGTCAATTGTACAGTATTGCACAATAGCAAGAAATATTCAATTGCACAGTATTGTGCAAAAGAAGATACTTCGTATAAATTGCTTATTTCTTGATCAATTTCAATGGGGTTTTATTCTTGAATTCTTGGGGTTCTTTAATATGCTGAATCTAACCGTGTATTAAGTTTTTGAATTTTGGGCCCCGTTTTTAAATTGGTCCACATTGAGGTCCAAAGGGTCCAAAATTTAACTTTGTTTGATTTCATCAAAAATTGAATTATTGGGGTTCTTTGATATGCCGAATCTAACCGTGTATTTAGATTCTTAATTTTTGGTTCCGTTTTCAAATTGGTCTACATTAAGGTCAAAAGGGTCCAAAATTAAACTTAGTTTGATTTTAACAAAAATTGAATTTTTAGGGTTCTTTGATATGCTGAATCTAAACATGTATTTAGATTTTTGATTATGGGCCCAGTTTTCAAGTTGGTCCAAATCGGGGTCCAAAATTAAACTTTGTTTGATTTCAACAAAAATTGAATATATGGGGTTCTTTGATATGCTGAATCTAACCATGTATTTAGATTTTTGATTTTTGGGCCCCGTTATCAACTTTGTCCACATTGAGGTCAAAAGGGTTCAAAATTAAACTTTGTTTGATTTCATCAAAAATTGAATTCTTGGGGTTCTTTGATATGCTGAATCTAACCATGTATTTAGATTTTTTATTTGTGGACCCGCTATCAAATTGGTTCATATTGAGGTCAAAAGGGTCCAAAATTAAACTTTGTTTGATTTCATCAAAAATTGAATTATTGGGGTTCTTTGATATGCTGAATCTAACCATGTATTTAGATTTTTGGGCCCCGTTATCAACTTTGTCCACATTGAGGTCAAAAGGGTCCAAAATTAAACTTTGTTTGATTTCATAAAAAATTGAATTCTTGGGGTTCTTTGATATGCTGATTCTAACCATGTATTTAGATTTTTTATTTGTGGACCCGCTATCAAATTGGTTCATATTGAGGTCAAAAGGGTCCAAAATTAAACTTTGTTTGATTTCATCAAAAATTGAATTATTGGGGTTCTTTGATATGCCAAATCTAACCGTGTATTTAGATTTTTAATTTTGGGTCCCGTTTTTAAATTGGTCTACATTAAGGTCCAAAGGGTCCAAAATTAAACTTAGTTTGATTTTAACAAAAATTGAATTCTTGGGGTTCTTTGATATGCTGAATCTAAACATGTGTTTAGATTTTTGATTATGGGCCCAGTTTTCAAGATGGTCCAAGTTGGGGTCCAAAATTAAACTTTGTTTGATTTCAACAAAAATTGAATATATGGGGTTCTTTGATATGCTGAATCTAAACATGTATTTAGATTTTAAATTTTTGGCCCAGTTTTCAAGTTGGTCCAAATTTGGGTCCAAAATTAAACTTTGTTTGATTTCAACAAAAATTGAATATATGGGGTTCTTTGATATGCTGAATCTTACCATGTATTTAGATTTTTTATTTGTGGGCCCGCTATCAAATTGGTTCATATTGAGGTCAAAAGGGTCCAAAATTAAACTTTGTTTGATTTCATCAAAAATTTAATTATTGGGGTTCTTTGATATGCCAAATCTAACTGTGTATTTAGATTTTTAATTTTGGGTCCCGTTTTTTAAATTGGTCTACATTAAGGTCCAAAGGGTCCAAAATTAAACTTAGTTTGATTTTAACAAAAATTGAATTTTTGGGGTTCTTTGATATGCTGAATCTAAACATGTGTTTAGATTTTTGATTATGGGACCAGTTTTCAAGTTGGTCCATGTTGGGGTCCAAAATTAAACTTTGTTTGATTTCAACAAAAATTGAATATATGGGGTTCTTTGATATGCTGAATCTAAACATGTTTTTAGATTTTAGATTTTTGGCCCAGTTTTCAAGTTGGCCCAAATTGGGGTCCAAAATTAAACTTTGTTTGATTTCAACAAAAATTGAATATATGGGGTTCTTTGATATGCTGAATCTTACCATGTATTTAGATTTTTTATTTTGTGGGCCCGCTATCAAATTGGTTCATATTGAGGTCAAAAGGGTCCAAAATTAAACTTTGTTTGATTTCATCAAAAATTGAATTATTGGGGTTCTTTGATATGCCAAATCTAACCGTGTTTTTAGATTTTTAATTTTGGGTCCGGTTTTCAATTTGGTCTACATTAAGGTCCAAAGGGTCCAAAATTAAACTTAGTTTGATTTTAACAAAAATTGAATTCTTGGGGTACTTTGATATGCTGAATCTAAACATGTGTTTAGATTTTTGATTATGGGACCAGTTTTCAAGTTTGTCCAAGTTGGGGTCCAAAATTAAACTTTGTTTGATTTCAACAAAAATTGAATATATGGGTTCTTTGATATGCTGAATCTAGCCATGTATTTTGATTTTGGACATTGGACCATAATAGGTAAATTAAAAAAATTGAAGTTCTTAGACCACATTCTTTCTGTGTCAGAAACCTATGCTGTGTCAAATATTTAATCACAATACAAATTCAGAGCTGTATCAAGCTTGAATGTTGTGTCCATACTTGCCCCAACTGTTCAGGGTTCGACCTCTGCGGTCGTATCAAGCTGCGCCCAGCGAAGCATTTTATTCTTTGTTGAAATAGTTTTTTGTTTAAATAATGATTAAGATTATAACACAATGTTGACTGCTGTACCCCAATTTTTGACAATTTTACTTATTATGTCTGTTTGTTTTGCTCACACATTGTTTTCAATATAATGGAATTCTATGTGTGAGAGGTTTAGCTAGCTATCATACATGTGATTGACTGTGAAACTCAGATCAGGAGATTGGGAAATTTTGGTCAGGAGATTAAGACTCAGATCAGGAGGTTTTTGATCGACATATATTTTGTCGTAAATGTAACCGTCTGCTATAAAACCAGGTTAATAAACCATTTTCTACATAAGGAAATGCCAGTACCAAGTCAGGAATATGAAAGTTGATTTCCATTCATTTGATGTGTTTGAGCTTTTGATTTTGCCATTTGATAAAGGACTTTCCGTTTTGAATTTTCCTTGGAGTTCGGTAATTTTATTATTTTACTTTTTGCATGATAACAAGTATTCTCATCAGACTTTCTAAAAAACAGAATGACTTCATATTTGTCTTCAATATTTTTCATTTTTACATGAACATAAAGAATATTGGTCAACTTTTGTCGCAAAAGCGAGACATAGTAATCCTACATTCCGTCGTCGTCGTCGTAGGCGGAGTCCACAAATATTCACTCTGTGGTTAAAGTTTTTGAAATTTTAATAACTTTCTTAAACTATCCTGGATTTCTTAAACTATCCTGGATTTCTACCAAACTTGGATAGAAGCTTGTTTATGATCATAAGATAGTATCCAGAAGTAAATTTTGTAAAAAAAAAAAAATCCTGTTTATCCGTATTTTACTTATAAATGGACTTAGTTTTTCTGCCAGTTAAGGTGGTACCCAACACCTTTACTAATATTAATTTGGCTCGTTTAATTTTCATAAAATTTTGACAAAATGTTTACTTTGACCCTTTGACAAAAATATAAAAATTTCAAAAAATTGGAACCAACCACTTTATCAGAAAAATTTCGTTGGTTATATAGCAGTTTGACCAACACTAATTTTGATCATTGAGAAGCTTAATATTTCCTTAACAATACAACGTAATTAAAACGTTTAGCTGATTTTTACAGAGTTATCTCCCTGTAGTGTTAGGTACCACCTTAACATTACATTCACTCTGTGGTTAAAGTTTTGAAAATTTTAATAACTTTCTTAAACTATCCTGGATTTGTACCAAACTTGGACAGAAGCTTGTTTATGATCATAAGATAGTATCCAGAAGTAAATTTTGTAAAAAAAAAATCCTGTTTATCCGTATTTTACTTATAAATGGACTTAGTTTTTCTGCCAGTTAACATTACATTCACTCTGTGGTAAAAGTTTATAAAATTTTAATAACTTTCTTAAACTATACTGGATTTGTACCAAACTTTGACAGAAGCTTGTTTATGATCAAAAGCTAGTATCTAGATTGAAATTTTGTAAAAATTTATTTCCTGTTTTTCCTTATATTACTTATAAATGGACTTAGTTTTTCTTCCATTTAACATTACATACAGTCTGCAGTTTAAGTTTTTAAAACATTTATTAGATTCATAAACCATCCTGGATTTTTACCAAACTTGGATAGAAGCTTCTTACAATCAAAAGATAGTATCTAGAGGAAAATTTTTAATAATTTTTTCCCCATTTTTGTTGAGCCTGCGACTAATAGCAAAAGTAAGCGAGACACTGGGTTCCGTGGAACCCTTACGAATTTTTCTTCTTTTTGTTGCAGAAATTTGAGACTTAATAATTTATAAGAAATAATCAATAATTTTGATGAATCAAGTAACAGTAATTGTTTACTTTTCTTGGTTACCAATTTTTGTGGATTGAGGTAACCTTGTATTTTGGTGGATTGAGGTAACCTTGTATTTTGGTGGACTGAGGTAACCTTGTATTTTGGTGGATACTTGATTTTGTGGTTTTAGCAATGTCTGCATACATTCCTATAGAAAATTTGTAATTCGTTGAACTTTTAAATTCGTGGTTTCCCTGTACCCACAAAATCCACAAAACTTGGTATCCAACAATAATAATGAAAATATACAGTATCTTGCTTGCCTGTAAAACATTTTCAACTCTTTCATATATAAGGGCTACTTCTAAAGAAGCCTAACTCATGAACTTAAGGGATTTTTAGTTTGAAAATGATTTTATTATACTAAATCTTGTGTTTCAGATTGTGATGAAAATTCAGGACCAGATGAAGAAGCAAAGGATAAACAAGGAGGAGATTTAGAATGGGATCCATCAAATGACAGGACACCTTTAACATCAGTATGTGTTCACATTATTAAAAAAAATGCACACTTTTTGAATGTAACAAGACTTCCTTTGTTTTGAACTTTTTACCTATAAGAAATCTTTACAGATAATGATAGCTCTGACAGGTATGGTTTGCCTTAAAAACAAATACAAAAAATAATTAATATTTCAAATTGCTGGCTTATATTTTGTTTTATTTTTTAACTATGAATTTGCAATGAAAATTTCAAATTAAAAATAAGATATTAAATGAAATGAAATTAAAATAAAGAATAGAAATGTGTTATATATATCACTGTTGTTTAGAATTTGAACCATTTTTTTTTATTTATTTACTTGCATTGTATACATTGGAAGTCTTGGAATTGTTGTTTTGTGGTAACTGAATGTAATTTTATTACTAGTAACTAAAACAGTTTTTATGGTTTGTCCATATTTATTACAGAATTAATTCATATTTATAAATAGCTAAATATTACACAGAGGTGATAGTTTGGGATATGGATTAATACCATTTTCATAAAGGTTCATTGTGTTAATGCTGAAAAAAGCTAGTAGATTGTTAAATGCATGGGTATATCTTTATGCACTAGGAGAAATGATAATTAACTAATCATCCATAATTACTAAATAATAATATTTTAGGTTCCACCGTTTGATACTATATCGGAGGTTGGTATACACAAGTCTTGTAGGTTGGGGTGCATCCATTGTAGAAATCTGTCTCATTGTCACGTGTTTTTGTCATTATAACATAAATTTAACGTGTTTGTGTGATTAATGAATTACTTTTAACAAATTGAACACCATTTTTCTTGGAGGTATATAACAACAAATCTGTGGATAACAATGCATGTCTGACAACTTTGTTATTGTCTAACTAACTGACATTTCAAAGACACTGATCATGTACTAACATGTCAAACACATTAATCCATAAAACACATGCAATATTAAAGGGAGATAATTTTTTAAATTTCAAATATGAAGAATTTTAAAAAGAGAATATTTTGAATAGTTGTTAATGAGACAGCAATCCATCAGATATTTTACAATTGACTTAGAAAATTAATTTCACTACATTTTACTGTTGCATGTGTCAAGAAATTTTACATATTTAGTATGCCGAAGTGGATTTGAAACATACCAAATACATCACAGATGTTTAGGAATCAATTTATTATAGGAATTCATCATGTATTTTAGTTCTTTTTTGTCTGAATCTTCATTCTTTTTTATGTGATGTTAGTTTGTGTTTATTCTTGTTTTAATAAAACATCTGAATGTTGATGTATAAACGATCTGTATGGTACTCTTTTGTGCTATTGTGCCAACTGTTGTCTTTTTATTTCTTTTTTATTTGTTTCTTGCCTAATCATTACCTGCTTTACTTTCCTTGCCTGATTCCTGCCTGTTGAGATAACTTTGTGTTTATAGACAAGCTTTTGTTACCTTTTTAACTTGATTTAGTTTTACACTTGCTGCCATTAAACTGTCCTTTCAAACTTTTTTTATAAATTTGTTTACCATAAAAAAATTTGCAGATGGTTATCTGTATCTAGACTTGTCACAACTTTTTGAGTTTTGTGTGTCCAAATTATCTCTATCCATGAATAACCATTCTTTTTCAACAAGATCGAGACTAAATGACCCAGTCAGTTTTCAATCTTTGATTTATAAAAATAAGAAGATGTGGTATGATTGCCAATGAGACAACTCTCCACCAGAGACCAAATGACATAGAAGTTTACAACTATAGGTCACCATACATTTTCATATCTTTTTAATTAAAATCAAAAGATAAAAAAAACTTGTGGCAAGTCTCATTCTGCTGAAGGTCATTCAATGTGAAATTCTTAAATGGAAACTGTTTATACACATAACAAATCATTGCTGTTAGGAAAATGGCTTGAAATGTATAGCTTTCTAAAAAGAATTATTTAATCATTTTGAAATTATGAATAGTCAAAATATTTTTGAAACTACTGCTATTTTCACTATGATATTTGATAACTAGTATAAATGCAACTAAATAGAGATACAAGTTTAGCAGTTGAAGTCATCTTTTAATTTCATAAACAAGGCAATTTATTCTTTGTTTTTTTCCTGATCTATAGTTGCAAACAATTAATTTGTTTAACATTTTATCATTGTTTGTGTTTATAACTTAAAACCAAATGGACAAGACCAAAAAAAGAAGTCGGTTTTAGGGGGTATGAGATATTTTCAATGAATTTTCTGTAATGAATCTATAAAATACATTTTTTAATAAAAAAAAATAATAAATAAGTCTTATAGTGTTGCTACAGTCTGGAAAGAACTCTGGAATGAAGTAATATTTTTAATTGAATGTGATTGGTGTTGTATGCTTTGTAGGATTTTATTTATCAAATGTTACCCTCACCTATTTTGAGTGTTATGGATGACATTGAGGAGCTGTCCCTTGAGAGTGCTAGCACGTTTGGTACTCTCGGTAGCATGAAGGTCGGTATTTGTAGTTCAGCTTTACCAAAGCTTTTGTGTTCATAGCATGCCAATAAACCTTTGACCTATTGTAAAAAAATGAGCTTATTATTAAAACTGGCTAACCTTGCTACACCCATCCAGCAAATTACCAAAAATAGATATTTCCTTATTAAATAAGTTTGATTGCTCATATTTTACAAGAGTTGGCTCTCAACCAATTATGAATTAAATTTCTTGAATGAAAATTTTAAATCTGTGTCGTGAGAAATCCATTTGTGGTCATAAAATGATTTCTTGAATGAATTTTTAAAATGTGTGTCATGAGAAATAATTTGTGGTCATAAAATGATTAAGACTCAAAGTTTTATATAGATTTCAATGATGACCATTTTCATGGGTGTATCACTCCACACTTAGGAAGTCCTTTATGTATTGTTTAACAACTTCCTCTACTATTTTAATATACCAGTACTAATCTTTCACAATGTAGTTAGTAGTTTTCAAAAGTTGTTTGCACTTATAATAACTTCACACAACTACTTTCCTATCCTTTCAAAGGTTTTTATGTGGTTGGATGTGATGTTTCTATCAGGAAGGACTAATTTTGTTTAGTTTTCCCTTTCTCTTCTCACTATGTTACTGTAATTTCAGAAATTTTTGGGCTGTTTTTATTATTGGGAAAATTGTGACTAGATAGGTGTCTCAAAAAATAAAAACTTGCATTTTAAATTTTTATCGAATTATTTATATGCAGCAATAATACAACTCACATTTGTGTTGATTGTTCAACAATCACATTAAAATAAATGCATGCAATAATTTCTGAACTGACAGCAACTCCCTTGTTTTCAAAACAGAGTTATTCACTTATTCTAAAAGTTTGGTCAAGTCACTAAATGAAAAGCCCCTGAAGCTTTTTTATTATGATTGTCAAAGGTAAGGTCACATAATTGTATTATCAAATGGGCAGCTAAATTCAGCAGTATACTAAGCCATATTGATGTCATGTATGCTATAGAGTTTGAAAGTCAAGTGTCAAAGGTCAAGATCATAAAAACTTTGCTTTAAAGGTAAAAAGTTTGTAGTTATGCCAGGACTTGTTTTTTTTCAAAGTATTTGACAACATGTTTGGTCAGAACATTATGCCAGGACTAGTTTTTTTTCAAAGTATTTGACAACATGTTTGGTCAGAACATTATGCTAGGACTTGATTTTTCAAAGTATTTGACAACATGTTTGGTCAGAACATTATGCCAGGACTTGATTTTTTCAAAGTATTTGACAACATGTTCGGTCAGAACATTATGCCAGGACTTAATTTTTTTCAAAGTATTTGACAACATGTTTGGTCAGAACATTATGCCAGGACTTGATTTTTTCAAAGTATTTGACAACATGTTTGGTCAGAACATTATGCCAGGACTTGATTTTTTCAAAGTATTTGACAACATGTTTGGTCAGAACATTATGCCAGGACTTGATTTTTTCAAAGTATTTGACAACATGTTTGGTCAGAACATTATGCCAGGACTTGATTTTTTTTCAAAGTATTTGACAACATGTTCGGTCAGAACATTATGCCAGGACTTAATTTTTTTCAAAGTATTTGACAACATGTTTGGTCAGAACATTATGCCAGGACTTGATTTTTTCGAAGTATTTGACAACATGTTTGGTCAGAACATTATACCAGGACTTGATTTTTTTCAAAGTATTTGAAAACATGTTTGGTCAGAACATTATGCCAGGACTTCATTTTTCCAAAGTATTTGACAACATGTTTGGTCAGAACATTATGCCAGGACTTGGTTTTTTTCAAAGTATTTGACAACATGTTTGGTCAGAACATTATGCCAGGACTTCATTTTTCCAAAGTATTTGACAACATGTTTGGTCAGAACATTATGCCAGGACTTGATTTTTTCAAAGTATTTGACAACATGTTTGGTCAGAACATTATGCCATGACTTGATTTTTTTTTCAAAGTATTTGACAACATGTTTGGTCAGAACATTATGCCAGGACTTAATTTTTTTCAAAGTATTTGACAACATGTTTGGTCAGAACATTATGCCAGGACTTGTTTTTTTTTCAAAGTATTTGACAACATGTTTGGTCTGAACATAAATCCTGTTCAGTTTTAGCCTTTGTTGATAACTTAAAGTAACAGAATACCACCATAGAAAATCTACTTTAGATAGCACTCAAGTATGCTTACAAGTTAATCTTACTTCCATGTTCCTGGTGAGAACATGAACCAAGACCAATTTCAAAGTTAAAGGTCAGGGTCATTGAATGACTTAAACAAAACATGAAATTATTTTGGGAGAATGCTGATCTACTTTGTCTTCTTTTCTGGTTTTAAGAAATATATCTTGAATGCTATGTTCTCTTTGCAATTTTACTTTCGAATTGAATTAGTGTTTAAAATGGTTTTGTTTTCTGGCAATTGAACATAGATGTTATATTCATACTTAAAAATATTATGGTATTTTGAATTATATTTTTTTATAATAATTTTTTTTTAACAAACACTGTGTTGAATTGGAAAAATAAAACCAACAAATTATTTTTATTTACATTATGGTTTTGCAAGTAGAGGAAATATATCTCCATAATTGAACCTTATTTATTCTTATGCATTGTACCTAGTGAAAATTATACTGAAATGTTCATGACTTATGAGTATTTTTTGTTGTATGATTTTTCGTGAAATGAGTCACAGTATTTTATTGAGTCATAATATTTAGAATTCTATGAGCATGATAAGGGGGAGGAGATATCTACAATCAGTTAATCAATTTTGATAATACTGATTGCATAGATATTCTAATAACAAAAAGCCTTTGGTTAGTTTAGACAAGACATTAGATCGAGGTTCACATAAAGTGCCACCGTCAGGCTATGAGACAATGAGTCACTATCAAGATATTGACAGGTTCAACATGATTTATAAAGTGATAAACTGATATAGTCAGTGTCTCTGATGTATTTTTCATCTTTTAAAACTGGTCATCGACACAGAAATCTCCTCATTCTTTGTAAAGGGTCAATATCTCAAAGCTCTTTAAAAATATTGACCTTTAACAAAGAATCTGTTAAAATTAAGCTGCTTGGGTTAAGTTACAAATATTGTTTCAATGTATTTTCATGATTCACACAGGGCTATTTCACCATATTTATACTAATTTATTTGAATTGTTTACTTTCGATAATTGTCATGTCATATTGACTAATAAAACCCTTAAAATAAAAAATGAAAGTAAAGTTTGCATAACAATGATAATTTCAATGTTCATCCTTTTATGGTATTAAATTTGTTATCCTAATTTACTGGGAAATAAAACCATCTTATAATGGAATGATATCATGAAATAAAATTATGCTGTATATTTCAAGCTGATGAACAATTATAATTTTAGAAATAAAAATTCTACTAACCAAATAAAAAAAATTGACCTGATTTAACATCATAAGATAATGTACTATAATTAGAATAATAATTAAGTTCATGAAGCAAAATATGAAAGATAGGTTTACAAATGACGATTAATTTTCAAATTTATTCATTTTTATTCTGAAAATTTGGACCTCTACCCAATTTCAAAATTCTAAAAATCTTATTGCAAATCTACAGATGATGTACTTGTGCTACATGATGTCTTGAATTTGCATTGTGAAGTGAGCTTTTGGTCTGAATTGAAGGCCTCACTATGACATTGAGATGAAGAAGAGCAATAAAAGCACTGTTTCTTTGCTTTGGGGTTTGCTTCATACAGCATTCATAAAGAAGTCAAGGTCCTAAAACTGAAAATGAAAGTAGTGTTAATGTCTAAAGCTTGATTTTATAATTCACCCATATTCCCTGTGAATTGAGACCCATACCAAATGTCAAATATGTTTGTATTCATTCATGTCATAGAATATTATACTGAAATTTTGGACCCTTATCCAATACAAAATTCTAAAAATCTTATTACTCAACTTGTGCTACAGGAATGTCTTGGATTTGCAGTGTGTGTGAGCTTTTACTCTGTGTTGAAAAAAAATCAATCTTGCAGGATCACACAAAGACCCTGTGGGTTTAAATCTTTAAATTTGATAAAAATGAAATTGTGACAGATGGAGACAACAATATACTTAAACATTCTGACAAAGTGCAGAGATACAAACAAAATGACTTAAAGTCATATGAATCTAGTTTCTCTGGTGATTATAATGTTGTTCATCAAATAATTGATCCAATGCGTGCATGTTTTCTGAACTGTGTCCTTTGTGCACGATTCTTACATTTATTACGAATCCATAACTTATAGTCCACAAAACTCTGATCTTGACTTTGATAAACAATCAACACAACCATGGAGCACTTGTATAATAAGTGAGATGATAGAGTGATGTTAATTTGTTGTTTTTTTTATACCTTCCATGTGTTCCCATTAGTTAATTAAACTTTGTCATAACATTTGTTAAATTATTTGGTGTATTGAAATTTTGTTTCAGAATTGGTTGATACTATTTTCCTTCCACATTTGTTTACTTTTATTTCCATCACGACTAATCTTTTTTTTTAAATTTGAAGGATCCTTCAACTTTAATTAAATAACATTTATACAAAGTTAAATATATTTGTTATATTATGTAGAAACAAGAAGAAGATGGTTCTGAGGCTGATCCTTTACAAGTACTAGAACAACAGAAAGAATTAACGATGGAAGGCAATGGCGACAGTGGTTACGAGGCAGAATCACGAAAAGATCCTGATGATGAAATTATCAATATTACACCACCTTCTCCTAATAAAATGTACATGTATGACATTTCAGGACAAAATACTAACAACTGGACTTCAACGCCTAATCGTAAATTATTGGAGTATGAAGAATCGGGTACTTAGAGGAGGTGTATCTGGTTGCTAGGGGAACAACTTATAAAATATATACACGATTGTGCTCTCCATGGCTGGCTTTGTTAATGCTTTTATGATCAGAGTAGAAGAGTCAAAAGGAAAATCTTTGGAGCTGTACATGTTTATATAAGGGAGCTAACTCTTTATGTTTGCCTGATGTATTATGTTGTGTGATTGACTGCTGAATATGGAATATAAGTCATTTGATTCAGATCCATTATGTTCTGCAATATATGTTTCTTTTTATTATGATTCAATTGCATTAATTTCAAATCTTTCTCTATATTTTTATATGAACTAAAAGTCAACAGAATGCAACATTTAAACAAAAAAAATGTTTAAAATACTTAATGTTTCAAAGGCAGCTACCATAGTGCATTCTAAATACTGAGGCCAGTACAGGGTAAAGTGACTAATTCTTAAATGTGGAGGCAGATAAAGCAGCATCTATTTATATGAATTGTGATATATTTTGCTTGCTGGAAATTAGATGTATTAAAAAAAACTACTGTTGTAATGCAACAAAATGCATTTTGATATTTGCTATGATTAAAGGAAGATATAGGGTATTGACAATGAAACAACTATTCACCAAAAAAAAAACAAAACACAAAGATATAAAGAAAGAAAACCATTCACAAGATTCTTGATTAGGACAATCACATTAAGATTTTGGACTGGATAAACTTGTTTTAACTTGTTTAAGATTATATAGCCCTTCTCTTTTTTGTCGCGGCCAATGGAATAGCAGACGGAACAGAAAAAAAATACAATTAAAATCGGTTAAGATAAATGCTTTATCTTTATCAAAGAATGCTTGCATTTACTGAGAGCAAGCTCAAAGCATTTATTCTTCTAATATAGAAATCATGCCTCCTCACACTCTGAGCTGGTTACCTGTCTATAAGGTATTTATAGATGAAGTTCACTTGTTCATAGGTTGAGTGTTGGAAAATATGCATTAATGTTGTTATTGTGTACCTCTTGTTTGCATTAAATGCAATTCCTGAGTATTTCACATTTTATTTTTATTGATTTTACATAATTTATTGTTGTTACCATCGTAATCTATTTTGCATAATGACACATTGTTACAATTTTCACTTATTGCAATTTACTTTGATTTTACAACTATGAAATAATGTACAAGTATATTTATAAATTCTTCAATCTGTTTTACTTTTCTTTTTCTTTAGACAGAATCAAAAAGAAAAAAAAATCATGGGTAGCAATTCACAACTCTCTTTTTTGATATGAACTTTGTGTTGACTTCTAGATGTGTTTTTGATATGTGTGTGATTAGGTTACTGTCTCATTGAAGCATACCCCCAAATCGCCAAAACTTTGTTCAAAAACAATGTGCAACTATATCTTACAGTGCATGCATACCAGTCACTTGAAACATTCTTGTTTATTATTGTGTATTGGTAATAGCATTTCTTTAGAATATATAGTACTCTAGAACCCAAGGCTTGAATACAAAAATAAGGAAGATCCATTCAAAGCATCTTATCTGCTTACCCTTCCGGAGCACATGAGATCACCCCCAGTTTTTTTTATGGAGGTTCGTGTTGCTAAGTCTTTAGTTTTCTATGTTGTGTTTTGTATACTGTTGTTTGTCTTTTTGTCTTTTTCTTGTTTAGCCATGGCATTGTCAGTTTATTTTAGACTTATTAGTTTGTATGTCCCTTTGGTATATTTCACCTCTTTTTGATCAGAACAGCCTTAAATGGAAAATTCTGCAGTAAACCACAAAAAAACAAATCTTCCACAAATGAATAATCTGTTTTGAGTAGAATGGGATAGGAGAAGATGCCACTGAGACAAAAATCTTACAATGGGACATTAGGGAATTGATCTCAAGAACACAAATGTATGCATAATCCTATTAGAATATATAGAAATGAATAAGCCAGGAAAATTAAAGCCATCAAAAACATGCGACATTCGAATCCAAGATTCACCAAATGTATTCTCAATTTCATATTGTTAAGTTGAAATTAACAAATTCATCTAAACACACTGTTAGAAAGGATATGAGTTTTCCATAAAATAGGTCACTTGCTACTAGTATTCATAATTCATTGATTGGCATTGTTTAGGGTTATGAATGACCACATTGAGAACCAAATATTATGGATATGAAAAACCACAGACATCAATATAATAAGTATGATTCAAAAACACAAAGGGCCAAATTTGCTAAAAGTAATGAAATTAATAGGCATCTATTTGAATGCTAGTAGAGAAATACTGAATTCTACAGTCTCTCAAAAAATATAAACAAACAAAAATTACATTAATGTATGCACAGAGTGAGGTGTACCGGTATATACAAACTTTTGAATATAAAAAAGAAGATGTGGTATGATTGCCAATGAGACAACTCTCCACAAGCGACCAAATAACACAGAAATTAACAACTATAGGTCACCGTACGGCCTTCAACAATGAGCAAAGCCCATACCGCACAGTCAGCTATAAAAGGCCTTAAAATGACAATGTAAAACAATTCAAACGAGAAAACTAACGGCCTAATTTATGTACAAAAAATGAACGAATAACAAAAATGTAACACATAAACAAACGACAACCACTGAATTACAGGCTCCTGACTTGGGACAGGCACATACATACAGAATGTGGCGGGGTTAAACATGCTAGCGGGATCCCAACCCTCCCCCTAACTGAAGACTGGTTTGAAATCTGTAGGAAGAATTGAATACACAAAATGTGTACCCACCATCAAGAATTCTGTTGAATTTAGACTGTCAATTAAGTTTCACCATCTCGAAAATCTGCAAACATTTTCCAAATGTGTACACAAAATGAGGTGCACATCCTGAATATATTTACAAACATCAAGAAAGTTGGAAGGCTTTGGGTTGAATGTGTTCAGGAGATGCTTAAATAAAAGTAGTTCCTTCAATTGAGAATGTTGATTAAAATTAAACAAGTTTCACCACCTAAAAAAGCTACAAAGATATCCCAAGATCCAGATAGGTACACAAAGTGAGGTGCACATCTTTAATGTACATGTATTTACACATATTCTAGAAAGGTTGAAGGTTAAAGGAGGGGTTGATTACATAAAATAAGTATCCTCCATCACCTATGTTATGGAAAATTAAAATTCCCCTTTTAGAAAATCTTCAGCAAATATTGAAATCTGTTTAAACATACTGAGGTGCACATCTTCAATATTTATTAAACATTCTAGTAAATTTGAAGTCTCAGGGGTTGAAAACTTAGTGATGATCTTCTAAATGTGTACAAAATTATCATGTATTCACAAAATGAGGTGCACATTTACAATTTAATTTATACTAATATTGTAGACAAATAGAAGGCTTTCAGTTTAATGCTGAAAAGGAGGAGAGAATTACACATAACTGATCATTTTCCCAATGCAGCTTGTCAAGTCTCCTATATTTGCCTATTTTTCTTGGCTTCCTATTTTTTTCTTTTTTGGACAAAATTCTCATTTATTTCCTATATTTGCAAAATAAAAGTTAAAAATAAATAATGATGAAAAGAAAGTTGTAGTCTTAAGTTCTTTGATTTAAGAACTGTATTAAAGAACTTAAAACATAGAGCAAGATCATAGCAGTTATATATACATGTATGTTGTATCAACCTGTTTACTTCCATATCTTGTGAATATTTGCATTATAATAGTATTTTTAATAAAACATATTTTTCAGAAATAACAGTTAGGTATTGTATTTTCTAAAAGATTTCTTTGATAGCTGAAACAGGAAAATGATAAAACATCTGGCTATTATTTCCTATCGACTAGCCATTTACATGTAAGAATTCATTTTTCTTGTGTTGAAGAATAAAATATTCTATTTCCGATTTCATCTCTGTCTGACCATTTTTTTCCAGTTGATAAAGGAAAAGATGTTTTCTTGAGTAATTCCTTGTGGAAGTACAAAAGTTATCCTTTCTTGAGGAATATACCAAAGATGGTAATAAAGACCTGGTAAATATTTGATGTAAACCTAGTTCAAATATTTACTCACCTTTTGCACTTGGTGCAATAAAGAAGTTTACATTGAAAACTCATGATTGAATCAATTATTACAGCTTACCAAAAAACAGAAACACAACATTCTAGAAATATGTTTTTGGCTTCAGAACAGTCAAAGTTAGTTGCAAAACTATACTAATCACCAGAAACTTCAGGACAAGCTAACAGATCACTTGGTATTTCAAACCATCTGACTAATAATACTTTTAAAAGCAGAACTTGTTCTGGATCTAAAAACAGCCAGTTCTGATATGAGCTATAGGTCCTGTAATAAAATCCATGTAGTAGATACATTTAATTCTAAGTTTCAATGCCAAACTGCTACAAATTCGATACAGAGTCCTTTATACCACAAGGCACACAATCTACCAAAGATTACCAAAGATCCGATTTATAGCTCAAAATGTGTCGTCTCATAACGAAACCTTTTCAAAATATTCAGTCTTTTAAAGGTACTTTTGACATGACTTTTTTTACCTTTGACATGACCCAAAAACCAATAGGGTCTTGTTCTTTCCAGGAAACATTCCCAAGGTAACTTTGGTGAAGGTTGGATATTTGGATCAAAAAATATAATCTGAAGACCATTTTGTCCCAATTTCCGACCTTGATAGCTGCTGTGGTCTTCACATGTGACCATGTGACGTTAAAATCAATAGTGGTCTTCCTAAGGGATACTATCAAACTAAGTTTTGTAATGATAGGATGGTTCAATAGATATCTAAAAATGTATGAAATATGCCCAAATTTCAGTCTTTAAATTGTTGTTCTGACTTTAACCTTGACTCAGTAATCGTAGAATCAATCAGGTGCCCTTTTTCACTGAAGGATTATCCACCATCAAAGATTGGTGGTAAAGATCTGATTTACGGCTCATAAGATATTGCCTAGAATGAAACTTTAATGTCAGTCTTTTAATAGGCAATGTGAATTTGGCATTTGACCAATTGATCGAAACTTCAGGTCATGTTCTTTCACAAGGACAATTTCCAGCTAACTGTTGTGAAGATTAGACATGGAGGTCCTGGAAAATGTTTTCTTAATCTTCAACACCTTTTTAACCACTGAAGAGGGATTAAACAAACCTCCTTTTTTTCTACAATAATTGTCAACATAGACTTCTAACAGTTAAAACTTTAAAACACTAATATTAAATGGTTATAACCTAGCTACAGTATACTTGCTAGTATCCTTATTTGTAAATCCTGCTCGGTGGGCAAACATCATGAAATGGGAGTTGACAGTTAACGAATATTCATCATTGGTATGTGATTCAGAGGTTTACATGGCAGCATATCACTATTCCAATTTACATTTTTAGCTTCACGGAAATAACTTTTAAAACCATGAGTAAACAAGTCTCTCAATCTTGAATACAATTTACAGTATAACGTATTTCTACGTGTGCACTAAAAGATTCTCAGATGCTGAGAATGTAAATAGGTAATGAATGCTTAAAAATCATATTAATTTTAATAGATCTTTTAACTTTCAATGAGACTTTTAACGTGATTAAAACTGACTTATTTTTTCTCTTTTCATCCTAGCTACTCCAATACTATACTCGAATTTAAAGTGACTTTCATTGCATTTGAGACGAAGTTGTTGACGGTAATGCTTCGAATTCTAGGTAATATTATCTCTTTTATGGCAAAACTTAGGTAGTTAAACAAAAAACAAAAAACTGGCATGTACCATCAGCGTAAAATAGACCTAATTTTTCTGATGATCAGTTCAAGCAATATCAAATTGAGATAAAATCATATATAGGGGCATATAGAGTACAAAGAAACTTTAAATAAAGTTTAAGAAAGGTGCACATGAGTGAAGTAGAAACACAGACATATAATATGTGTCTCTGGTAGAAATAACTTTGGCCATTTCTTGACACACAAGTTAATCAACAGCCAAAAATAATAAACAAACAACGAAATCATTACAAATTAACATGAAATATTTGAGATCATTCAACAACGCATATATACAAATGTCCTGTTTCAGGAAGGGACAAATCATACTTTGTGATTCAAGGCAGCTTGAAAATAAATATCCTGACCCACAAAATGTCGGAAAAAAATAAAATAAGTAATCATGCAGCATTGTCTTAAAAAGCGAATATTCGTACTCGAAATGATTGAAAATAAATATTGTGAAAATTATTTCTTCCAAGAATATCAAACGGTCGCCCATTAGCTAGAACTACTAAAAGAGAGGGAGAAGATATAAAGAGAGGCAATAAAAAAGCAAAAGTACAAAACGACAGATCATGGCCAAAACAAAACGACGCCGCTTCGGAAAAGGCAATCAACAGTCTGCCAAAAAATACACAGAAAACAAACGGTTGAACATCACGGAATCCTCCAAAAACCAGGAGTGAAATCATGCGTTCCAGAAGGTAAGCAGTTACTGTTCCACTATTAGTACATGTCGTGTTCGTCATGGCAAGTTAACTGAATTCGGTGATGTCATCATCAAGGAAAACAAGACAAGATTTTGGCTACAATAAGAAAAACATATCCGTGGTCATCTGTGATCCCATAACGGTTCAACTTTATTATATATATAAATATATATATACAAGTCAAAATTGAACTATGATTGCGTTGGATAAAAACCGCAATTTTTATATGTGTGCATGCAAAACAAATTTCTTGGTAGAGGGGTCTAAATACAGCACAAACAACATTTTCCAAAAGACCAAAAAGGTGAAAAAGTATATTTCAACAAAACGCATTTGACTAGCAGGTCGAACAACGGATGTTCTTAAACCCTGCTGACTGCCATTGGCGATTGCCAAATAAACGGATCACCAGATGTAACAAAATGGATCTTAACTATTAATTTAATACTAAACAGAAAACAATAAACTTGCGGAAAAGATGTATACCGCAAACAAAAGGTGCAAAAATTAGTACACCATATCCGCATTTCGACAATCAATGTCTCTTCAGTGATGTTAGGAATCGAAACGGTATTTGGAAGACCATATTATTATATATATATATATATATATATATACCGGTAAGTTGGAGATAAAAGGCGGAACGTAAAGTTAAAGAATAATGCTAGCTTGTTTTTATTCTTCTAGAGAAGCTCCTGTCTATAAAGTCTGTCTCATACGAATAAAGAAGCAAGAAAAAGAGGTCAAATTTGGTTACCACAGGAATGTCGACTATCTGTTGACAAACACGTCCTCCAAACGTAATATAGATGTTGTAATTAAAATTCCTTGAGCTAGTTGATGATGTCAGTTGTAGGAAACATTTTGTTTGAATTCGAGCCCATTTTCACAAAGTATTATTTGTGGACGAATTCTCTCTATCCTTCTTTAAATTTTAAATAAGGAATAGTAGAGAAGTTAAATTGTTTTATATATATAGTTGTACTTATATGACGTGTATCCCAGCAGTTTGGATTTCTTTCAACATCTGATTCACATCACTCCTACAGTAGAACGTAGGTACTAGTATTTCTTAAGCCCAATTTTTATTGCTGATCAAATATAAGCAAATGATTTTGAAAGCGGTTTTGTGAAGCATTTTGAAAAACCCAGCAATATCCCGTTGTTTGTAAGGACAATCAAGTAAATCGGGTATCCCGTAGGGTAAAGTAAGTTCTTTTCTTCATCTGTAGTTGATATTTTAAAGGAAAGAGAGACCTATAATTGTTCAGAATTTCCTCTTTAGTAAGTGTCTTGGGAGTACATGCTAGGTTTGCAAATAAGCTTTCAAAACCTAATTCTCAAGCTGTTTATAAAATAGGATTTGCATACAAAAAACTATATTGTTTTGTGCTTTGTCTCCTGGGACAACACATATTTTGTTGTGCGGGAAGGACAGGTATATTGATATCGACATTTGAGTCTATGAAGATGGATGTATCAAGAGTGACCGGTCAAGATATTAGATTCTGATTTGTACTATCACAGCCTATAACCCCTTCGGAAAGGATTTCGATGTCTTTTTTCGGCATCATCCTATACTTAGGTTGTTTGTGTTTTATCTTTTGCTTTTGTGTAATACTTTGCTATAGCTGC
The DNA here is from genome assembly GCF_021869535.1 of Mytilus californianus. Classification (NCBI taxonomy): domain Eukaryota; kingdom Metazoa; phylum Mollusca; class Bivalvia; order Mytilida; family Mytilidae; genus Mytilus; species Mytilus californianus. The sequence goes on from NW_026262581.1 coordinate 8,011,606, forward strand.
TTACGCTAATATGCATGCACTTCAAGACTTCTAGTATTAGTATTTCATAGTGCATGTGATTTGTTTGTATTGATATGAGCTGCTTTGTCAAATAATGCGAGGTGGTGAGATTTCCAATGAGAAAACTATCCACCAGAGACCATATGACGTAGATGTTAGCAACTTAGGTTGCACGGCATTCATCAATGAGCAAAACCCATACCGCATAGCAAGCTAGAAACTAACAGTATTATCTATTTACTCACATGAAACAAACCGGGATGCGGTATTCAGTACGTAGGTGAAACTGGACGCTATTTGTTCTTCGTGATCGGCGCATTTTCGCTATCGTGATCCGTTTTTCTACAGACATATTTTTTTTTTTTATTTTCGTGATCCGTGATCATGGAAATTTATTTTCTGTGAATCGTGATTGACAAAAAAATCAACTCGTGAATCGTGATGAGAACCCCCATCAGGCCCCTCATCTAAACGCACGCAAGAACACCTTTAAGTATCATTTATCAACACCTTAAGAAGCACAGTCATCTTATTAAATATTTAACAGTTCAATCTTTAGAAGTAGTAAATATGTAGCCTGGGGAATCTCGTTCAAAGTTTGAACGATCACGGAAGATAATTGAATTAAATTGGATTAAAAAATTACAGACAGTCTATCCTCTCGGTCTTAAAGATAATATCATGGGAATTGGTAATATATCAAGAACCGATTCTGTTAACATTTTGGATACATGTTCTAAAACTGTTCATAAAAAACCGTTCTCGTGGAAGTAGAATAAATCGCAATCAAAGAAAATTTCGTACCAACAATACAAATATTTCGGACCTAATTTCTATTTAAAAAAAAAACAACAGCAGACATTAACTGTTAACCAAGCTCTGTTCTTTACCTGTTAATAAATTACATCAAATTTTAGAGGAGTTCAACACACTTCCATATTGCAGTCCTAACGGTATGAAATCGTCCAAATTATAATTGCATATTGTTATTCTAGACTGTTTCCCAAAATTGATCGCCCTGAAGATCATAAAAAACATTTTATTAAAATCAAATATGTCAATAAAGGTTTTGATTTTGTAAATATTGCCGGTATTTTTAATGATCATTCTGTTAAAAAACAAATTCCTGGCTATTTTGATAATACTGAACTCCCTCTTATTTGTTATGTTTACAAATAAATCTACCCGGAAATATGTGTTAAATTATAGCGAAGTGTGTAAAGATGTAAATATCAGTGACAATACACCTACGTTATGAAATTGCAGTAATTCCGAACACATTTATGACCCCAGTTCCCATGTTATAACAGGAGACCTTAAACATCGTTCGTGACCGAGAGTTGAAATCATTCCTCAGCAAGGGACCTAAATATCGTCCCCGTCAGTTATTCATTGGAATGAGTGTCGTAACATCATCCACGACTCACTCCGTACTTACTGCTCGAAATGGATAAAACGAGAAAAAGCTGACAAGAAATCCTTAGATTCTTTTTACATCGGATGACCGTAAGGACATTCCGGTGTATTGCTGTCGCCTAGATTTCCATTACGTAATTTTCGTGTTGGGATTGTAACCGATCTATAAACATGATAAATACGCGGACATTATCGAGTGCAAAATAATATTCCTTATCGCTTGTTATAAGTTCATTTCTTCAATGGATACTCCTAAAAATATTTTTTTTAGAACATAAATTAATAATATGAAAATGTTTTGTCGTTAGAAATATATATAAAAGTAAAAAATCTTTAATATCTATGCACACGTACAGAAAATGTGTGTTAACGTATGCGGAAGAATATCTCAAGAAGTTTGCAATCTCCACAATCGGCAATCCTCGGGTATTCCTTCTATTAGCCTGATGAAGGTACGGAATCGGCAGAGTTGTGACGAATGGGACGAGGTTAGATAAAAGTAAGGAATCGGCCGAGTCACAGTGTGACGAATGCAATCTCCAATGCAGAGTTATCGGTCCTCGCTCTCTCTCAAGGACAACTCTGCATTTGAGATTGAAAGTTTGGCGGGAAAATATGAATGCCTACTCAAATCCAATCTATTAGAAAAACGAATTATTACAGAAGAGTGTCCACCATGCACTTGCACTGCACTATTATTAATATAGTAGAATAGAATGATATACAAATGGATGAAAATTATATATACATGTAACTGTAATATACAAATATTAATATAATATATAACAACAAACCAGGGTATACTGATTTGTATCACTTCAATATCATATTTATTACGGTGAGGTTGAATTCCCTGTCATTTATTTATCATCCACGCACGAACTTGTCTAAGAAAAAAAAAATTATATCTGTACATTAACCTCACCTTCAGGTATAGAGATGTGATTTTTTTTCTGAGAGTCTCAGACAAGTGCTTGTGACCATCCACAAGAACTTGCAGTCATCCGATGTTCAGTACTTCAGTAATTTGATTTTAATTCAGTAATGAACATAGTTGATATACGTATACATACAACATTTTAAAGAACATTTTACTCCTAACAACAACCATAATAACCCTATTTCTCGTATCAAACATAAGCTAAAAGAACTCGCCAAGGGATTGTTTTTGTCCCGTCTGATAAGGCTGCTAATAATATCATTATTGTTTGACGTAAATTTTACATTGAGGTTCTGCAAAAGGAAATCACGAATCCAGCAACATTCCAACTGACTCCATTTTCGGAAAATGACATCTGTAACAAACATAAACTTTTAGCTACTTTTTTACAAGCAGAACCAAATACAATGAAAGTTCCAACTATGTACTGGCTTCTGAAGCTGTACAAAACACCTTACAAATATAGATTTATTTCGTCTACAAGTCATTGTTCCACTTCTAAACTGTCTATTCTACTTACTAGTACACTTGGTACAATCAAAAACCTGGTAATAAATTGTTCAAATAAGGCCTTTGAAAATAGTGGAATTAATTACTTACGGAGTGTCAAAAATTCGTTGGAAGTACTTGATAAATTGCATGCTTATATTGGTGATTTCGAATCTGTTCAAAGTTTTGATTTTTCTACCCTATATACCACTTTGCCTCATAATCTTATTAAGAAAAAAATCACACACCTAATTAAATGGGCATTGATATATACCACCTTTGATAAGTGTTTAGTATGACGATAAATTTTCATTTTCACCTTTGTTCTCGTACTAGGAACAACAAAATTATTTATTTTGTAAAAATTATTTCCGTACTCCATGTATACCTTACAACAAAATTATTCGTATTTACCTGTGTACGTTATTTTAATTGGCGGCATTTTTTCCAAGGCTATGGTTGTCTTTCTGATATTATTTTACAGCTAAACCCCTTGTTTTATTTATTTTGTATTTACATTGTGTCATAGATCAAATTTATTCGTTCAGTGTATGTTCACTTGTTTTTGTTAATATGTCTTTTGATTGAGTTAAGCCATTTCAATTGATATTTTATAGTGTGTCTTTCTATGTTATGATGTCACACTATTGTTTCAAGTAGGGTGATGGTTGGCGCCTGTTAAAACGTTTGAACCCGCTGCATTTGTTTGCACCTTTCCTAAGTCAGGAACCTGATGTTCAGTGGTTGTCGTTTGTTGATGTGGTTCATAAGTGTTTCTCGTTTCTCGTTTTTTATATAGATTAGAACGTTGGTTTTCCTGTTTGAATGGTTTTACACTAGTCATTTCGGGCCCTTTATAGCTTGCTGTTCGATGTTAGCGAAGGCTCTGTGTTGAAGGCCGTACTTTGACCTATAATGGTTTTCGTTACCAAATTGTGACTTGGATGGAGAGTTGTCTCATTGGCACTCATACCACATCTTCTTATATCTATTTAAAAAATCAGAATGCGAATATATATGTTCAAACTCTTTTAGGTCATTTTTTAGTAACAACAAACAAAAGAACTATGTCAATTGGACCTGCTTTGATACTATAACTGCACTTGAATTTTTACTAGATAACATTTTTGTTTGTTATGGTGACTCCGTATATCGTCAAGTTATCGGAATTCCAATGGGGACTAACTGTGCACCACTTATTGCGGACCTGTTTCTATATTGTTATGAGTTACAATTTATGACTAAAATCAGCAAAGACCCATCGAAACAACATCTGATACAAAAATTTAATAACACTTTTAGATATTTGGATTGGCTCTCAATAATGACGACTTCAGTATGTACACTAAAGAGATTTATCCGGTTGAACGGACTTTAAATAAAGCTAATACTAACAATGAACACTGCCCTTTCCTGGATCTTGATATCTATATCTTTAACGTGAATCTTAATACCAAAATTTATGATAAAAGAGATAATTTTTCATTTCCAATGGTTAATTATCCATTTTTATATGGTGACGTTCCCTTGTCACCATCTTATGGTGTTTATATATCTCAACTTGTACGATTCGCTCGTGTATGTAACAATGTTTTAGATTTTAACGAGAGAAATTTATGTATTACTGAAAAATTATTACACCAGGGTTTTCGATATCACAAACTAGTCAAAACATTTACTAAATTTTATCATCGGTATAAGGACATCATTCGTAAATATAGCTCAACATGCAGACTTCTTATACGTTCAGGTATTTCACATCCAATTTTTTAAGGAAATATTCTTTATAAAGCACAAAAAATGTCAGTATTCACCTCTGAAGCTAACAAAACCTTCAAATAGACTTATTAAGAAGGGATATAGTTACGATACTGTTGTCAGGTCATTAAAGATTGCATATTTTGGCGTTAATATTGATTCACTTATAGGGTCTTTGCATCGGCACTAAACACATTTATTTTAAAACCAGTTGTTGGCATGACACGGGTTATGTTCTTCTCATATATTTTATGATGGTATGATACTAAACCCCTAACGGGAAGGATTGTGCCTGATATTCATATGATGAAGACATAATCTTTCAATCAGTTTAAATGAAGTCTGGAGCTGGCATGTCAGTTAACTGCTAGTAGTCTGTTGTTATTTATGTATTATTGTCATTTTGTTTATTTTCTTTGGTTACATCTTCTGACATCAGACTCGGACTTCTCTTGAACTGAATTTTAATGTGCGTATTGTTATGCGTTTACTTTTCTACATTGGCTAGAGGTATAGGGGGAGGGTTGAGATCTCATAAACATGTTTAACCCCGACGCATTTTTGCGCCTGTCCCAAGTCAGGAGCCTCTAGCCTTTGTTAGTCTTGTATTATTTTTAATTTTAGTTTCTTGTGTACAATTTGGAGTTTAGTATGGCGTTCATTATCACTGAACTAGTATATATATTTGTTTAGGGGCCAGCTGAAGGACGCCTCCGGGTGCGGGAATTTCTCGCTGCATTGAAGACCTGTTGGTGACCTTCTGCTGTTGTCTGTTTTATGGTCGGGTTGTTGTCTCTTTGACACATTCCCCATTTCCATTCTCAATTTTACATTTATTCTAAAACCAGTTGTTAGCATAATACGGGTTATGTTCTTCTCATATATTTTATGATGGTATGATACTTAACCCCTAACGGGGGGGGGGGGGGGGGGGGGGGGGATTGTGCTTGGTTTTCATATGATGAAGACATAATTTTTCAATCAGTTTAATTGAGGTCAGCAGCTGGCATGTCAGTAACTGCTAGTAGTCCTTTGTTAATTTATGTATCATTGTCATTTTGCTTAGTTTCTTTGGTTACCTATTCTGACGTCGGACTCGGACTTCTTTTAAACTGAGTTTTACTGTGTGTATTTCTGTGTTTTTGTTTTTTCTACATTGGCTAGAGGTATAGGGGGAGGGTTGAGATCTCACTAAACATGTTTAACCTTGCCGCATTTTTGCGCCTGTCCCAAGTCAGGAGCCACTGGCCTTTGTTAATCTTGTATGATTTTTAATTTTAGTTCATTTAAATGTTTTGGAGTTTAGTATGACGTCCATTTTCACTGAACTAGTACACATTTTTGTTAAGGGGCCAGCTGAAGCCGGCCTCCAGGTGCGGGATTTTCTCGCCGAGTCGAAGACCCATCGGTGGCCTTCGGCTGTTTTTTGCTCTTTGGTCGGGTTGTTGTCTCTTTGACACATTCCCCATTTCATTCTCAATTTTATAAAAAGTGCCGACATAACAAAATGTAATATACATTCAAATGAGAAAACCAACGGCCTAACGATTAATGTACAAAACAACAAACGAAAAACAAATATGATATACAGTAACAAACGACAACCATTGAATTGCATGCTCGTGACTTAGGACAGGCACATAAAGAATGCAGCGGGGTTAAATATGTTCGCGGGTGCCCAGCCCTCCCCTAACCTGGGACAGTGGTGTAATAGCACATCGTAAGAAAACAAATGTTTGAAAATAATTTGACTTATCAGATCGCTACAAAGCAAAACAAACAACTAACAAAAACACTAAAGACTCAAAGTACCGATCTGAGAAACTCGCAGTTACTGAAAGATAGTTCCAAGCCAATAACAACTAGTGAAAAAAAAAAAAAACATGTATCCAAGACAAAATACCACTGATTAGTACATTTCCAATGAATTTAGTTAAAAGATGTCATAAACACTATAAGAATACATGACCTTGTGCAAAGTCAAAATACAAGAATCGACAGGATGTAGAATCGTAGGCCTGTCTAACTGTATAGCAATCCAAAGTTAGTTAAATGTTTTAATTTTTGAATGAGAAAATCAATAATAGTACCAACGAAAACAATATTAAAAGATATAATTACAATGTTTAATTGGTAATCTTTGAGAATGAGAATAAGCTTATTAAAATGATAGATAAGCTTACATTCATCGTATCTAAATTTACGGGCTCTCAAAACAATATCACAGTAAAAATAGGGTGTGGTATCCCGTTAGTTATAAGTTTTTACGGGTAGGTGTTTTTTGATGTGTTGCTTTGTTTGTTTTGAAATGTTCTGCTTTGTTTTTTGTTTTTTTATATTTGCTACTTTGTTTGTTATGAAACGTTCTGCTTTGTTTATTTTGATATGTGCCGCTTGGTTTGTATTGATATCAATCACGCGAGTTCCGATAAATCTGAATTATGATCAGATTGGTATTGATATGTGTTGCTTTATAAAAATGCCCCGAAAATGTAAAAAATTCAAACGAGGAAACCAACGGTCTGGTTTATGATAAAACAATAAACGAATAAAGGACAGACAGCAACCAACGACAAGCACTAAATTGCAGGCGTGATTAAACATGTTGACATACTCTTCTCCATCCCTCCAAATAAAGAATAGTGGTAAACAGTACATCATAAGAAAAGAAATGTAAAAAATCAGTTGGAAAGGGCTTGACTCATCAGATCGACATGAAGCATACCAAATCAATTGACAAAAAAGACAAAAAGACGAAAGCTTCAAAGTACCGATCTAAGAGTACTCACAATTACTGAAAGCTAGTTCAAAGCCAATCACAAAATAATAAATGATTCATGTTTTCCGAAACTAAAATATCAATCAGTACACATCCAAATAGTTTCAGAAAAGCATAACCTTGTGCAATGCCAAAATATTGGTATCCACATGATTATTTTTTTAGCAATATAAATATTAATAGTTATCTTATAATTAATTTATGACAAAATCAATATAAGTACCCAATAAAGACAATATTCTACGTTGTTAAATTGATAACCTTTAAGAATAAGTGTTTTAATATGACCAAAGTGTTTACGTGGATCGTATTTTTCTTTATACAAGCTCTAAAAACAACATTACCGTAAAAATTAGGATGTGATTTCCCGTTTTTAATAGGTTGAACTTTCTACAGTTTCTCTCAAACTTCCAAACCAAAGCTCTATATCTACGAAAGATTTAAGAAAATATTTTTATAATTTGTTGCAGAGACAAATATACACATGTGTATATATGTCTCTGTTTGTTGTAACGAAATTCCGGATTCCAGTTTCGTGACAATTTTATACGTTTGACGTCGCTCAGTGACGATTTCTTTGCTGTTTTGTGAGTCTAAATAAAAGGTCGGTTATAAAAGAGTTCGCGCGTTCCATGCTGATGTATCTTTGTAGGAATTACTATTGCTATCCTAAGATTGGAAAATACTATTTAATATACAGCACTAATAAGGATACGAAATCGAGATGACCGACAGATGTACGTTTTCTGCTTTTTTCAAGGATCAGTGTCATTTATTGTAGTGTAAGTTCAATTACATACACATATTTTAGATAACACAAGTCCCTTAATGTTTATAAAATTTTAATATAGCAGTAAACAATAAATATTATAACAAAACATAGTTACACGTTGTGGTAATTCATAATTACCGCAAATATTTACTTTGGAAACATAGTGAAATCCATACACAAATTTGATAAAAACTACCAGGTGTGTTCCAAAACGCGTCTGTTTACTCAATAATACCATGTGGATAGGGGTCTTACTGTAGTTATTAATACATTTTCCTTTTCTTTGAACTGCTCAACCAAAACGTTACGAACTATTTTACTGTGAATGTAGCGCACTGTGTTTGTGAGAGGTAACACAACGTGCACCAAGTTAATGTCAACATTACCTCACCTGTATTTTGGTACAAACACAGGAAAATAAATACTAGCTACTATGTCGACGTACCTAACAAATGTGATAATTTTCTTAACTTGTTTTATGTGTGTTGAATTACAACAAAGTGACTGTCCTCACAAATGTGTTTGTTTTAGATCTACCGTTAGATGCATGTTTGCTCAGCTGGATGCAGTTCCATCACAAATTCCTAAGGATACAACCGTGTTGTGAGTATTTAAACTTTAACAACATTTTTGTTTACTTTTAAACTATTGATATACCAAATAATTAAATGATTTTCCAACGTGTAAAGTAAATATACCTGTTTCAGAAAGTTTGAAAATTAAGTTTTATATTAGTATTTTAGTTACAAAGTTGAAACAATGCAGAATATGTGGAGATATATTACCCCTTCAGTAGATAAGAAAAAAAATCAATTCATTATTTTAAATTTGCTATGAAAGAGACGTGGGTTTGTAGATGTATCTCTGATATTATAAAGATAATAAACTTGTTGTAGCTGTTGATTTTAGATACTTAATCTTTTATTAATCTTAAATTATTTACTTTTCCCCTCGCCAATTACTTGTGATGATGGGTTGGAAATTTAAAGTATGGGTAAATTATCTTAATTTAATTTGAATGTTAAAGTTAAATACCTTTCCCAGATTACATTGTAGATATACAAAGTTTGATGAAAAGAAATTTCGTCCTGGACTGGAAAATTTAATCATTGTGGTTCATCTTTCAATCAGGAGAAAGACAGAAGCTCAGCCATTTTTCAATGTGCCATGAATTTATAATAATTTTTATAAAAGAAACTCATGTTATTTGACCAGTTTAATCTCTTGTATGACTGGACATCGTTTATCAAGGTGTTTTACAAACAGTAGGGGTTTTATTATTAGACACCTCCTTATCACCTTAGGCCCTTTCATCTTTATTTGATATAAATATGTTTAAGGTCAGAGTAAACTGATCATGTAGTGTCTATGGGAATTTTGTTTCAAAAAACTTTTTCAAACTCCTTTCATTCAACTTTTCATTAAACTATTTTTAATTTTGAAGATTTTAAAAGGTCAATTAGAATCGAAGTACATGCAGGTCAAGTTGATTAATTGGTCAAGAACCTATAGATAGTTTATTACACCAAAAATTACAACAAAAGGTTATGATCCCCTATCAACACAAAGAAATTATTAGAAATGAAATGAATGCAGTCAAGATAGGTGTTAACATTCTTTAGTACATGAACTTTCTTTGTTTGAAATTTGACAAAATATGAAAGTGTGTATTGAGTGACTGAGGTTTGTACATAAAATGTTTATTAATGAGTTCAATGATCACGTTTGATACAGACATGCTATTCTACAATCAAACACTCACAGCTATTTAAATATTAGTTATTTTGCACCTGAAGGTTTTGAATAGATATAAATACTTTGTTGTGAGGTTATAGGAAACTTAACATTCTTGTTGAAAGACTCCCACAATACCATATCAATATAGAAATGTGTGGAAACAGAAAAGATTCCAATTTCAGCTCACCTGGTTCAAAGGGCTATAGTGAGCTTTTACAATCACTTAGTGATGGACATCTGTCATAAACTTTTTCCAAAATAATTTTCCTCTTGAACCACAGTATAAATTGAAAAAAAGTTTGGCCTGCATCATTATTGGGGTCAAATTAAAGTTTTAAAAGTTATGTCAGATGACTCTGAAACTTACATTCCAGCCTTTGTTAAATTATGCACAAAGGGGAAGAATAAAAAAGAAAAGAATTCAGAAATTCTAAAAAATCCAATACTGGACCATTTGTTATCGATTTTTGAGGAAATGATGCATTTGTAACCTTTTAAAGACATATGTATGATTGATGACCAAAACTCTTCAAACATTTATATACATGTTGTCTATAGCATAACTGAAAATAGAACATTTGACAAAAAATTGTGAAAAAGAAATGAATTTTTAATGATACTTTTATGAGAATGACCATTGGTACTTAATTTTGGTTGAATGTTTAAAGGTATTCTTTACAAATTATGTTATGACCCATCTGATTTCAAACTTAGCCACCATCATTACCAAAAATATAAGATTTGACAGAAAATTCAATAAAAAATTATAAAAAATCATATGAAGAACTAGTTGTTACAAAATGTACCATAGTTTGATAAATTTTACATTTATTATTAGTTCTCAGATTTATGGTAAATGACCCTACCAACTTCAACTGCCACTGTAAAAAATTTAAAAAAATCATTAACAGAAATCTGATGAAAATCGAAGTATCAATTGCTTCCAAACTTTGGTGAAAGACACAACTGTAACACATTTATGATCCTTGGGCTGACATGAACTAAAAAAACTGGGCACTCCCACCACAGCAAAGTTAGATTTATAAATCCGTAGCATTTTGAAATTGAATAAAAAATTTCCATAAGGTTCATATAAACATGTAGTATCGAGAACAATACCAATTTCTGTGCTATAGACAGGATTTTCATTTATTTAAAGGGCTCATTGGGCTAAGCATTTGAAAATAGTTCAGATCTTGGAAATAATATCTTGTAAAATATGTAAATCTTCAAAAATTGTTTATAAATTCATATTTGAATAGAAATACACACATATTTTCATTGAAAAAAATGAAACCTCCCAAACTTCGTAATATTTGAAAGTACTGAAACTGGGCCTCAAACAAAGAAGTTACAATTTTTTTATAGCTGAGCAAAGGACTTTGTTATTGTATCATCAAAAAGATATTTGTTTTTATAAATATATCAACAAGATTATGATGTGCATGACTGTTAAAACTCATGCCAACTACCAAGTATTTCTGGCGCTTACCTCATTTTAGTAATTTGGAAACATGGTAAAATAGATTCTATTTTAGCATTGTGGGAATTTAGTAACCACACTGGGTTTTTGTTGCTATTATTTTTCACTGATACTGAGATTGTGTCATAAGTTCATTAGTGATTTTATAACATGTGTACTCGTTAAATCTTAAGTTTATTTTGATTGTTGCTAAACATTAATGATGATTTTGTTAGAGTTCAATTTCATTTCTATGATTTTATGCTGAAAAAAACCTCCAAAATAGATAAAACAGTTAACAGTTAAGATGCAACTTAATTGTCTGCATTTCAAACAACAAAGAGGTCATATAATCATTCTATAGGTTAAAAGTTGGGTCAGAATGAATAAAATGAAAATGAAAAGTATGGTCAAATTAAACTATTCATTTCTTATGGACGAGAATAGCATGTTATATGATCTATGTCAGGTGTATAGGTGAATAAGTTTATAATGTTTCTGTACAAGCAATTTATCAAGTAACTTACTCATGTTATTCTTATTCTGTTTTGTAAAATTATTATTTTCTGAATTAATGCAAGGAGACTCACTGCTCCAAACTGATTTTATCCAGAAAAAAGAAAGCACTGTAGAGTAACACAAACCTCTTCCAAATTCAAAGCCACATTATTCAAACATCACATTTAATGTCTAAATCATTAAATCTTTTGATGGACAATTATTTTGTAATTAGACTTTTCTTTTATATTATATCCTGAATATACATCTAGGGTATACTATATTCAGTACAGCTACACCACTGTTACAAGTTAGGGGAGGGTTTAGCACTCACAAACATGTTTAACGAAGTTCAGAGCCTGTAATTTAAAGTGGTAGTCGATCTAAGTTGCTGTCTGCCATAATTATATATTTGTTTTTCAGTTGTCGTTTTTTAGCATAACGTTATGGTTTAAATTTTCTCTTTTGAATTGGTTCACATTTTGCCACGCCTTTTATAGCTTTAAACTGTACAATGTGGGTTTTGCTTATTGTTGAAGGCTGTATGTATGCATATGGTGACCCTGGGACATAATATATTAATAGTATAATAGTCCCAGGGTGACCTACATATATATATATGACCTACATATATGATTGATACATTTTTTGTTGTTTGAAATTAAACCACATCTCCTTATTTTTATATGACTTGAAATAATTATCTAACACATAGTCAATTATCTAACACATAGTCAATTAAGTTATATTAAAAGTTCATGTGGCAAGGAGTTACAAAGTGTGCTCTAAAAAACTTATTTAATTATTTAAATATCAAAGCTACATTTTATCAGAACACTTAAAAAGATATGTTTTTTTATAAATAAATGAACAAAATTATGATGTGCATGACTTGTAAAACTGATGCAAACTAGCAAGTGTGTCTGATTATATTAACTCATGAACCTCAAAGAAACTGTGATTCTGTCAGGAAATAATCTTGCACAAATGTCCATAATTCAGGGGAGATAACTATAGTTTACTGAACATTACTTCAAATCATATAAAGAAAACAACTGAATCAAAATTTCACATATTAGTCTTATATTTTGAATGCTTCCTAAAATAATTACAAAGCGGCAAGATTTATACATTAGGATATAAAAGACTTAATCCAGATAGGCTGTTTTTTTTTCTGGCAGATTTAGTGGTGTATTATATATAGCAATGTCGTTTTTCCATTAAAGTGGCATAGAAAAAAACTAAGAGGATTTAGTTGATGGGTATACAGGTGTATAATTAAACTTAAGGTCAGATATAACAGCACACAGCAAGGGGCTCATACAATTTTTAAGCTGCTTTGAATCACTTTAAATATCAAATGCAGCATGAATACACCCTAAGCATGACATGCCAATACAGTTTTACACCCTGACAGGAGGGAAAAAAATGACATTTTATTAAGATTAGATTTCAATAATTTATCATACCTAGGACTAAATATAAATTACATTCATGATGTATATATTAAAAGTGGATTTTAATGATAAATAATGATGCTATTCATAGTTTCTGATTTATGACATAATATAAACATTGTTTGTAAATATTTAAAGATGATTTTCTTTTCTCCTAAGGAACAAAGTGCACATTTTTATATAGTTGGGTATTGAAATTAGATGACACCCTTCATTCATAGACTTATTGCACAGGTCTATCAGATGAAGATCATTATAGATAAGCAGACAAATAGATATGCCATTTCTTACTTGACTTGTGTGTCCCCATAAAAAAAAAAGTCCTTTATAAAAGGCATAGTAGTAGTTTTTTATGATAAGAATATAGCTTATATATTATATATTGTATCAATTTATTTGTTTATCCACTGTGACAAGAATATAGCAAATATATTTGTTTTAATTCTTCTCTCATATTTCTCTGTTGTTGTCTTCGAAGTTGTACTTTCCTTTTCTATTCAGTTTAAGCATAGTTGTCATTTCCTATTTGATATGGCGTTTACATATCTCAATTGATATGTTACGCTTTTGCATGTTCACACTTTATGCAGACTTCATAAGCAGGGGTGTGCTCCTTACACAAAAACTGCTCCAACAGAGTTATGAGAAAAAAACACTGAAATCGACACTTCTTAATTTATTACAATCACCATCAGGAATTGGTTGACTGAAACAATATGTCTGTGTCTCAACTCACTAGCGACATGCTTCTCAGGCTTAGATCTTAAGAAACCAGAATAGTCAACTAATCTTTAATTTTACAGATTGTGTCATATTCCCAATTGCGACTGTGGATTCACATTGAGGTGGTTGTATGCATAGCAGGGGATGTTTACCTTATCAATGCATTCGATCTCGCTCCTTTTGGAGTTCATGTGATTCCCTCAGTATCCAGTCTCGCTCCGTTTGAAGTTCATGTGATTCCCTCAGTATCCAGTCTCGCTCCGTTTGAAGTTCATGTGATTCCCTCAGTATTAGTTTGTTGCTCTGATTTGTCTTCTTATATAAAAAATAAGACTCTGTGGTATGATTGGCAACTCTCCACCAGAGACAAAAATGACGTAAAAGTATGTCAAACTTATATAAAAATAAGAAGCTGTGGTATGATTGCCAATGAGACAACTCTCCACCAGAGACAAAAATGACATAAAAGTATGTCGAACTTATATAAAAATAAGAAACTGTGGTATGATTGCCAATAAGACAACTCTCCACCAGAGACAATAATGACATAAAAGTATATCAAACTTATATCAAAATAAGAAGCTGTGGTATGATTGCCAATAAGACAACTGTCCACCAGAGACAAAAATGACGTAAAAGTATGTCGAACTTATATAAAAATAAGAAGCTGTGGTATGATTGCCAATAAGACAACTCTCCACCAGAGACAAAAATGACGTAAAAGTATGTCGAACTTATATAAAAATAAGAAGCTGTGGTATGATTGCCAATAAGACAACTCTCCACCAGAGACAAAAATGACGTAAAAGTATGTCGAACTTATATAAAAATAAGAAGCTGTGGTATGATTGCCAATAAGACAACTCTCCACCAGAGACAATAATGACATAAAAGTATGTCGAACTTATATAAAAATAAGAAGCTGTGGTATGATTGCCAATAAGACAACTCTCCACCAGAGACAAAAATGACGTAAAAGTATGTCGAACTTATATAAAAATAAGAAGCTGTGGTATGATTGCCAATAAGACAACTCTCCACCAGAGACAAAAATGACGTAAAAGTATGTCGAACTTATATAAAAATAAGAAGCTGTGGTATGATTGCATATAAAAATAAGAAGCTGTGGTATGATTGCATATAAAAATAAGAAGCTGTGGTATGATTGCCAATAAGACAACTCTCCACCAGAGACAAAAATGACGGAAAAGTATGTCGAACTTATATAAAAATAAGAAGATATGGTATGATTGCCAATAACATGATAAGACAACTGTCCACCAGAGACAAAAATGACGTAAAAGTATGTCGAACTTATATAAAAATAAGAAGCTGTGGTATGATTGCATATAAAAATAAGAAGCTGTGGTATGATTGCCAATAAGACAACTCTCCACCAGAGACAAAAATGACGTAAAAGTACATCGAATTAAGAGATTTGAACATTGGTAAACTACTTTTGTCTTGACTTAATTTATATCAGTTCAAATAATTTTATTTTGTTACAAAATACTTTTATCTGTATCCAACTGTAAAATTGAATACTAAATTAATATAATATTAGTTCCACCAAGGATTTTAATGGTATGATATAACATCATTGGTTTGACACTTAAATTTCTAGTGAATTTGAAGAAGGAAAAGTGCTTGCTGGTCTCTGTTGTAAATAGGTCACATTTGTTCATCCAATGGAAATTTTCTTTTTATCCATTAAAGGGGAACTCAGTGGAATTTACTGTTTTGATGTTGTATCGGTGCTAATTAGCAAATTTAAGGGTTTTTTCTGGCCCTTAGGCACGTTTGCTTATTTGTATCTTACTTCCGTATCTATGAAAGAGAGTAGAAATACCCGTTATCGCCAAGTGTCAAATGCCCCCTTTTCACTACAGTTATCACAAAATGAGCATAAATTTGTTTTCTTCATTTGTCAAATTGCAATTTTGATCTACCATTACCTTCAGTCTAAAATGTTCAGTGTTAATATTTTAACAATAAAATTATCATCATTCATCATGTGGGTTACCACATTCCTATCCTAATGTATGGGATAGCAATCAAAGCAATAAACCAAATAAGGCATCCAGAAGTTTCAATAGACAGACAATTTGGGAACAAACTCAACATAAACTATTAAAGATCAGCTATCAACTTTTACTTAATTCCCAAATGCACAAATGACAGGAAAAACAAATATCACCACTGATGCAGACACATAAACAAAACATGAACTTTAATTAAAGACTGCAAAAATGTTGTTCAGACAATGTAATTTGCAAACAGATTATGAAATGCATTTTGAAGATTATTTTTCATGATAACCATGATAATTAATGTAGTTCACTTCAACTAAAAGCTGGTGTGCCTGTGTACTATGTTAGATTTTCCATCTTGCTCTGGACATTCTCAGAAATACAGACCTGCCAACTTTCCTGCTTTATGGGGGATATCACCCATGAAAAGTGTTGACCTCAGACCCTTATAATACTCAATAAAGTATTGACGAAATACTTTAGAAAAGGCATTCCAAGCAGTAAGCAATACATTTAAACACATGTATACTCATTCAAAACCATAGATGTTCCAATAAAGTACACTAATGACATGTATAGGTATGTATTAGGTCCTCTTGTGCTTAAAATCCCCAATTGGAGATTTGGAAAAGTTGGCAAATAATAGTATAACATTAATTTATCTTTATACCAGACTGTGTTGTTTTGAATATTGTCCCCTCATAAAGAATTTATTCACAGACATGCAATAGCATTTGTCACTCAATGATAAAATGGCAATTGTTTAACCTCTCAGTGAATGCCCATTTTACTCCATTGAGTTATGTGTACATATGCACATGCAGAATTGCAGATGTATGCAAAATAGTACCATCAATCTACCATTTGTTAGATCAATACTGTCAGTTTATGTAAATAAACAACATTATTTAAGAAAACAAACAATATTAGCAACAACACTATTGTATCCTGCAGCATATATTGTCAGTGAACTGAAGTAGAAACCCTCAAACAGATCAAAAATCACTTTTCTTACATATAAGTAAAGATAAACTTTACACTTGAAAAGCAGTAAAGGTATATAATTTTCATATAATGGGTTTATATGTAATGATAGAATGAGAGTAGGGGATGATTGCTTTACTTTGATGACATCATAATAGGCAGCCATGTCCTGTCTTTTGATGTTATGAAAGTGACAATTAAATTACTAGTGACTGTAACAAGATTCTTCATGGTTACAAGTCAGTAATTATACTGTTCAAGTTATATTGTTCACATACATTTTTTCATTCAAATAGTATTCTGTTACTTTTAATAGTCCAGTAGTCAGTGGAGAATAGATATTTTTAATATAAATTTAAATCAGCAAAAATTTGCATGTAGAAAATATATACATTTTGCATCTGGGATGGTAGTTTTATACATTTCATGACACTAAAAATTGCTAGTAAGAACTTTTATTTATTCTGAACTTTCTTTATAAGGGGACAATAATCAGACCAACTCAATTTTTTTATAAAGATAATGAAATATTATGTAAATTTAAAAAAATGAGACTGCAACCCAAAATTGACAGCAAAACAAAAGTATATAAACTTTAACAATGAGTATATACTGTAGGCCACAATTTATCATGCAGTCAACCTTTTTACTTAATAAAAATGTGTGTCATATTTTTACACTATACAAATATAATTTCTGTGATTTGTGGGAATGGCAATACTTGAATAAGCATTTATGTCAACGTTTACTTTCCTCTCCTCTTCACAGCCCTTGTTTAGGGAATTATTGAGGACTGAACATTTTATCATGAACAAACTTAGGAAGCGTGGGCTATAAATTGAAGAATCAGCCACCCAATGACAAAAATAACCAAAAAATATCATGAAGGCAACATACATTTAAGTTCAGCAATAGACAGGTGTAAATATTGTTTTTCAAGTGTCTATTTAAAATGCAAAGGCTCATTGTTGCAAATATATAATTCATTTGTACTGCTATAAAACTTGAAAAAAGCTCAGCAAGGTTTTTTTTTAATGTTTGTTTCACCTGAACAAATGAATTCTGAATTTTTCAACACTGCGCCTATATTTATATTTTCATCGGTCTCATTATATGCAATATACCTTCGCAGTTAGTTATGAAATATTTACACACTGTTTAATAGTCTTCTTGAGCAGTATGCTTTTTTAGTTTTATTTTTGAGTTTCAAATATTCTAAAAACAAGTTATGTTTCTATTTGAAGCATCTGAAGCAAGTGATTTAGATTTTCACAGTATAATTAAGATGTTATATAATTAGATTAGTGTACCTTTTATTCCATTGTAAAAATACCAATTGAAGTCGATATCAAGATCAGGGTATAATCTTAGTTAAGTTTGAAAACTTGAAATGTCTAATCATGACACTTATCAAGTTCTTTAATAAGATATGGATAAGGTTAATACTGATGAATTTTATCTGTATGCATAGGTTGCCAGTGCTGATATCTTTTTCAGAATAACTTTAGAAAAAAATGTAGTAACTGTATGAAATTTCATCACTTTTTTAACTTTTCAATGTTTGTGAATTCTGAATTAGGTTTATTTGCACTGTAATATCAGCAGCTTCTATAATTACAAGATGTATATATGTTATCATGGTTACCAAAAGTATTGCATGATGACATTTTCAATATTTCATATTAGGTTTTTTGTTATTGACACTTTTGTTAATTTATTTTGGAATCATGTTATTTGTAGGGTACTCATTTTTGCTGATTTTATAGCTTAAGGTTAACCACAAAATTAAGACTTTTTAAAACAAAATGCAGAACTTGTCAAATTCACATTCAAATATCCAGGAAAGTACAATTTTTATCTCAATCCTCTGAAATTGGTACCCACATAAAATAAATGAATTCATAGTAAATTGCAGATAATTAGACTCACTGAAAATGTAGTGTCTGTTAAGTGTTAGATGTGCACACATTGTATACATTTGCTTGCCATTTCATTGTAGAAACACCTATCATAGCTTTCATTGGTTAAGCTAGCCTATGTATTACACGAATGATAAGTATGACCATGATCGGAGTGAATTTGTAGTGTTGTTGGTTTGCTTGGCATGTGTATAACTGCTTCTATTTCTTTACAGAGATCTTAGATTTAACAGTTTATCACAATTGAACAGAGGATCATTTATAGGATTACATAAAATAGATACTTTGTAAGTATAACTTTATATGATTAGAAAGAGAGACTGGATAAATTATTTGCAGTTATATAGCATCAATAAAAATGGGCATCTACAGGTTAATCTATCCCCTCAACAATACCCATAATGCCATCAGCATTTTAACCCCCTTTCCATCACCAAATATGAGTAACAAAATTAACATTAATTATAACACCTCACTCCAAAGGAGGGATGTATAGTGTTTTACACTGTTTCAGATTTATCCTTCTTCAACTTCCTGTCAACCTTATGCTTATACATTCTAAACATAGTGGCCATGTATTTAATTTTATATTCTAAACATAGTGGCCATGTATTTAATTTTATATTCTAAACATAGTGACCATGTATTTAATTTTATATTCTAAACATAGTGGCCATGTATTTAATTTTATATTCTAAACACAGTGGCCATGTATTTAATTTTATATTCTAAACATAGTGGCCATGTATTTAATTTTATATTCTAAACATAGTGGCCATGTATTTAATTTTATATTCTAAACATAGTGGCCATGTATTTACTTATACATTCTAAACATAGTGGCTATGTATTTAATTTTTGTCGCATTTTTCAATGGAATTACAAATCAGAGCATCCTAGAAATTGTTATCTGGCTTCATGTCTGCCTGTTTTACCATGTGAGGCAGTTTCAGATTCATCACTCATCAATTTCATGTTTATTAAATGCTTATTGTCCCCCTGCGCAATGCGTTCTTGGGGGACATAGAAATACCGGGCATCTGTCTGTCTGTCCGCCCTGTCTTGTTAACGCTCTCAGGTGAACAATTCTTGCCAGATTTTTATGAAACTTATATCATAGGTTTATATCTGCAATGTCTTGGTCGAGTTCGAAAATCAGTGCCGATCAATTATTTTTAAAAGAGTTGTGCCCCTTGGAAACATTAATGATATGGAAAATTGCATCGTTAGCACTCTCATTTGTACAATTCTTGCCAGATTTTCATGAATCTTATATCATAGGTTTATATTAGCAATGTCTTAGACGAGTTATAACTACAAGGCAAAAACAATTATGTGACCAGAAATGAAATTGAATGAAGGAATTTTGAAATTAAAGAAGATAGCTCTTACTTTGAGAAAGTAAAAAGATAACGTGGGGTCTGTGTACTTATTTTATTGCTATTTAGCAATTCAGATACATTTCACATTGCAATCTAAAATTAAAATTAATTGAGTTATCTCCTCTTATCAATCCATGTCTTGATAAGTATATAATAAATGATTATTTATAAAACAAATAATAGTTCTGTATTTGCAATAAACATTATAAATAGAAAGATAAAATAAGATAAGTTTCTGCATTTTAATAAAACCCCACAAATTTCTGATCTTATTTTCTCTATTCAAACTATCAAAAGTACAGAAATAATTTATCCTTTCAAGATACTTTAAAGGGGCATTAGCTACGAGATATGAAAAAATAGAAAATGATTCAGTTTGGTTCAATCATTAATAAAAGTGAAATAATGAAATAATAATTTGCTTTTAGCAGCCAATTTGGTTCAGTTTTGCCAGAATAAGCAAAGAAACATCGCTGATGAATTATTCACTTGCAAGTGAATAATTCGACCTCATTGAATCCATATTCATGTTACCTTCAATTTAACCCATTAGCTAGAAATTGGTTACGCATGTTTTAGTCGTACGTGTTCAGCCATCTAAAAAAGGAAAAGAATGTCAACATTGAAAGTGAAACAAAGGTAAACCATTTCGTTGACTGATTTGATCCACAAAAAATCATTCTTATACAGGTAAAAACGATAATTAACTCTTTTTTTTAGCCTTTTAAATGAAATCAAACATACATTGAAAAATCCAATTGCACGAAGTCGCTATCTATTTATGCTAGATAGCGACCTCGTAAAATTCTTTTTGAAAAACGATAATTAACTCATTTTTTTAGCCTTTAAAATGAAATCAAACATACATTGAAAAATCCAATTGCACGAGGTCACTATCTATTTATGTTTATGTTTATGTTTATCATTGGTTAGGTGACCGTTGGCAGTCTTCGGAGGTCATCAAGAAGGTTAATTAGATGGCATCTAGACTAAAATAGACATGAAATTCTGATAAATATTATCAAGTACATGTATTGTTAACTGTTTATTTCAGATTTTTTGTAATTATGATAAACATTTTAGTTGTTATAAATCAAATATGAGAATTTGAGTCAAATCGGTGAACATGATTTTGACCACTAATGCCCCTTTAACTTAATTTCACCAACCTTTATTATTTTGCAATGTTTTTTTCTTCAAAATTTTTGTGCCAGTTTTAAGGGCTTAGTGTACCTACTCCTTTAGATATAGTGTGAATACTATATAAATAAATATGAAGGAAGTCTGGATGAGAAATTCAAAATATTTTTTTTATACTAAATATGCTACCTCATCAAATGTTTCATTATTAGTATAGTTACATAACCTTTGCTGATCTATATACTGTTTGGCAGTTACATACAGTTTTATGTGTAACAATGAATCAGATAGTCTATATTCATTGTTAGACAATTAATACAATCACCAGACAAGCAGGTGCTTCCATCTGGCAGCCTCAAAGGTTTGTATGCTTCATGTATTAGAGAAAAATTATACATAAAATTGTGGAATATGAATTAATTACTGCTGTTTTAAAGATATACATGAATTTGAATGCTACCTACCTGCGGTGTAATCTTGTCATACATTGATTGCATCTTGTTTTTATAGGTCTCTTTTTGTAGTTTTATAATAATAAATATGTAGAGTTTATTTGTTTCAACCAGATATTTTCAACTGGTATCTTAAACTATCATAATGTAAAATTCAGGAAGTCTGCCTTGAGAAATATTCTGTCAGACTTAGGTAAATGATATGCATTTGCACATTAAGATCATGACCTGGTCAAAGTCAGGGATAAGAGTCCAAAAGCATTACATAACATACAATACAACACCAGTCCTTCAAAAGAATATGCTGTGCTTTAAAACTTGAACATTTTAATTACCTTCCATGAAAGTAGGATTGGCAATGTTAAGAGTGTTACTTTTGTTTGTCCGTCTTTCTACTGTAGTTCATATCTGGATTAATTTCTGTAAAACAAGTGTGATATTACTGATGTTTCACTAGTATGATCCTGGTATTCTAAGTACGCAGGTCCTATCATCCTACACTCTAAATAAAATCTAACAATAGAATTACATAGCAGGAATATGGATTTAGTAACAATTTATAGTACACTATAATTCATGTCATGTTCTCCTACTGATGCAATGATGATTCCGTAGAGTGTCTGAGTTAACAGCAGTATCTATTATACATTGTAGTACAACATAGGTTAATTCCAGTCTTTTTAACCTACATTTTATGGATGAGTGACTTATATGAGTTATGTGTTTAGTAATGCATAACAATTTTAACCAGAATTATCAAAAATATTTAGACAATAGAACAGATCACACCAACCACCAACAATGAACTCTTCTGAGATTAGATATATATTTACAAACAGCTAAGAACAACCCACAGTCCAGTTTATGGCTGGACTTGTACAGGCCCAAAATGTGATGATGTTTATGCCCCATCTACAAGCATTATGTTTTCCTGTCTGTGCATCCATTTTCCATCTGTCCATCCTGGTTTTGGTTAAAGTTTTGGTTTAAGATAGGCTAAAGTTTTGGTTTAAGATAGGATCAAGTTTTGGTTTAAGAAAGGTTAAAGTTTTGGTTTAAGATAGGTTAAAGTTTTGGTTTAAGATAGGTTAAAGTTTAAGATAGGTTAAAGTTTAAGATAGGTTAAAGTTTTGGTTTAAGAAAGGTTAAAGTTTTGGTTTAAGATAGTATACCCCATGAAGTTGTAGTCACATCAACTTGAAATTTAGTACACAAGGTCATTATGATGTGATCTTTTAAAAATATGTGCCTAATTATGGTTTTGACCAAAATTTCAAGGTTTACTGAACATGGTAATTTGAATGTGTGAGTGGGGCATGGTGTCCTATGGACACATATTCTTGTTTAAGGTTTATATCTCCAATTGTAAAATAACAAAAAGCTTTCTGAACTACAGTCCTCTTTAATAGAGCAAAATAAAAATTCAAATAAAACTTAAGTGACCAAATTAGTTTTTGTATGACTTACAATTTAAACTATTTCAGTTTTAGTTTTGTATAGTTCTCAGAAACCCAATGTGGCATATCATTGATATCATCATGCTTATAAAGTTTGAATTCAGATCAATTATTGTAGGACTACAAATTTAGATTTAGTATATTTGATATAACAACAGTCATCTTTTAATTAGAAAATACAACACATTTTCTTTACAATTAGGTCACAATGACCTACATTTTATGTGTAGTAACCTTTATTTTATAGGTATCTCTGGAAGACATTACAATTGCTATTACGAATAACCAATGTGACATTTTAGTGACTATAGTCACTATACCTTACACTTTAGTGACTTTGAGGTTAATTTCTTTGCAGTAATATTGTATTAAGGGTGGGTCATTCTATTCTAGGTTATTCACAAAATATTCAAAATACTATTAACCAAAATTGTTTTCTTTACCAATCATGGTTCACAGTCCATTTATTTTTTTTCATGGTTATTCAGGAGAACATACCATACATTTTTGTTTTCTTGTTTTAATCCATATTTCCACATAGGCAGAGAAGTTTTGTTAATATTTTATGAGAGAGCAGTTATTGAACATTTTTGAAATTTTTGTTCCGCAGTCTAGAAATGATTTCTTAGTCCAAAAGTAAACGTTTTAAACAGATAAATAAGTAAATGATTACATCATATTTTGAAAACCTAGGACAACAAATATTGAATAAGAAATCCAAGGTATGCCAAATATCTAAGAGCCTACTTATGAAAGTGTTATCAGTATGTTTGTCATATGTGGTAATAATTTTCATATGATTTGATAATGTGTTTACTATGAATGCATGGTTTACCTTTGAATTAAATTACATCTGTTCATAGTTTTGTTGTATGATCAAGACTGTTGACACATAGTTTTTGTCCCTAAAGACTTGTTATGCGTATGGGTGGGAATATTTGTGCAATTAATAATCTGCATGTTGTTAGTGGTAGGTCAGTGACATTAACTTGCGTAATAAACGTAATAACTTTTATCGCTGATGTTTAATTTTTTATGGGTTTTCCAGATTTTCTGAGAATATTTCCATTCTCATTAGAATCAGGAAAGTTTTGTGTCTTCTGTATGAAACATTGACACATAGGGATCACTATCTGTGCTTGACGTCATTATCATCGCATTTTACCTTATTTACAAGTTCTTTTTATGCCCCCGCCGTCACTGGAGGGGGCATTAAGTGTTACCCTTGTCCATCCATAGGTCCGTATGTACATACCAAAATTGGTTCCTGTTCTCTAACTTTAGTTTGCCTGAACCAAATGTTATGAAAATTATACACAATGCTTATTACCACAAAACACAGATCAAGTTCAAATTTGGATGGCGTCACTTTTACCGTTCTCCAGTTATGCTCCTTTATAATATTATATGCAAGTGGGGGCATCATCTGTGTCCCATGGACACATTCTCCATTTATTTCAATATGATATAGAGGTGGCAACAGTTCTCTTGATACACAACTCTCCTTACATAACTCTAGAAAACATACAAAACAGACTTCTTCTTCACATGTCCAGGACTTACTTCTTCTTCACATGTCCAGGACTTACTTCTTCTTCACATGTCCAGGACTTACTTCTTCTTCACATGTCCAGGACTTACTTCTTCTTCACATGTCCAGGACTTACTTCTTCTTCACATGTCCAGGACTTACTTCTTCTTCACATGTCCAGGACTTACTTCTTCTTCACATGTCCAGGACTTACTTCTTCTTCACATGTCCAGGACTTACTTCTTCTTCACATGTCCAGGACTTACTACTTCTTCACATATCCAGGACTTTCTATTTTAATTGTTGATTAAACAGTGAAGCTGAAGGGGACATACATGTTTAAGGATCATTATAATATAATCTGTGTTGGCGTCAGTGTCATGCTTTATGTTAATCAGCAACTCCTTGAAAATGACTTCACAGAATTCAACCAAACATGCTTTATTCTTGTACATAACATGAAGTTGTGCACCTGCTATATTAATATCGATTTTATGTGATCTTTGGGGTTTCCCATACCTGAACATGAATTTACATAAATATAATATGAAGCAGTTTCTGCCTTTATGACAGTTTATTTATCCTCATCTCTTTGAAAAGGGCTCAACAGAATTCAGACAAAAGTGAAGAGATTCTTTTACAGGTTGTAAACCTCTTAATTTGAATTTTTGTTCTGAGTAATTTTTGGAGTTTTCCCTAAGTAAATATGGTTTCACCATTTCTTTTTATATTATTTAGAGACAGCCGGCATCAAAAGTCTTCCTTGCACATGCACAATTTTTTAAACGACCACAAAAAAATTTGTGACTGTATAATGGTATTGTGATGTCGTCGTCCACGTCATCATCGTCGTTGTCCAAAGACATTTGATTTCTAGACAATAACTGAAGTACAAGTGAATGGATCTCTATGAGGTTCCATACCACAAAAAGAAGGTTGGGATTGATTTTGGGGGTTATTCTCTTAAGTGTTTAGGAATTTAGGGCCAAAAAGGAGCATTTTTCTTGTTTCAAGACAATAACTTGTGTATAAGTGTATGGATCTCTATGAAATTGTACCACAAGGTTCCATACCTCAAAAGGAAGGTTGGGATTGATTTTGGGGATTATGGCCAAAACTATTTAGGAATTATGGGCCAAAAAGGGGCAAAAAATCAAGGATTTTTTTGGTTTGTGGACAGTAACTTGAGTATAAGTCTATAAATCATCATGAAATTGTATCACAAGGTTCCATACCCATACCAAAAAAGGAAGTTTGGGATTGATTTTAGGGTTATGGCCCTAATACTGTTTAGGAATTAGGGGCCAAAAAATATACTTTTTATGCCCCTGCTGAAGCGGAGGGGGCATTAAGTTTTACCCTTGTCTGTCTGTATGTCCGTCCGTCCGTCCGTCCGTCTGTACCTCCCGAAATTGGTTTCCGTTCTCTAACTTAAGTTTGCCTCAACCAAATGTTATGAATCTTATACACAATGCATATTACCACAAAACACGGATCAATTTTTGAATTTTGATGGCATCACTTTTACCGTTCTAGAGTTATGCCCTTTTACAAATGGAAAAATGGCTGAATTTTTCAATTCTGTTCTCTATCTTAAGTTTGCCTCAACCAAATGTTATGAAACTTATACACAAATCTTATTACCACAAAACTCAGATCAAGTACGAATTTAGGTAGTGTCACTTTTACTGTTCTTGAGTTATGTACTTTTATAATTTTATATACAACCAGGGGCATCATCTGTTTCCCATGGACACATATCCTATTTATTTAATACATTGTACTTTGTATAAATTGCTTATTTCTTGACCAATTTCAATGGGGTTTAATTCAAAGTCTTGTATTCTTTGGGTTCTTTGATATGCTGATCTAATCGTGTATTTAGATTTTTAATTTTGGGCAATGTTTTGAAATTGTTCCACATTGAGGTCCAAAGGGTCCAAACTCATTGAACAAAAATTGAATTCATGGGGTTCTTTGAAATGCTGAATCTAGTTGAGTATTTATATTTTTGATTTTGGGCCTGGTTTTTTGAATTGGTCCACATTTAGGTCCAAAGGGTCCAATTTAAAACATATTTTGATTTTAACATAAATTGAATTTTTTGGGGTTCTTTGACATGCTAAATCTAAATATGTACATAGGTTTTTGATTTTGGGCCCAGTTTTCCAGTTGGTCCAAATTGGGGTCCAAAATTTGATTTCTACAAAAAATTGAATATATGAGGTTCTTTGATATGCTGAATCTAACTGTGTATTTAGATTTTGGATTTTGGGCCCCATTATCAAATTTGTCCATATTGAGGTCTAAAGGGTCCAAAATTAAACTTTGTTTGATTTCATCAAAAATTGAATTCTTGGGGTTCTTTGATATGCTTAATCTAACCATGTATTTTGGATATTGGACCATAATAGGTTAATGTCAAATTCATAATTTTTAAGTTCTTAAACCACATTTATTCTGTGTCAGAAACCTATGATGTGTCAAATATTTAATCACAATCCAAATTCAGAGCTTTATCAAGCTTGAATGTTGTGTCCATACTTGCCCCAACTGTTCAAGGTTCCACCTCTGTGGTTGTATCAAGCTGCACCCTGCTGCATTTTATTATAGCCCCGCTTTAAAAAAGGGGGTATACTGTTTTACCTCTGTCTGTCCTTCCGTCAGTCCATCTGTCAGTCCCATGAATATTTTCGTCTCATTTTTCTCAGGAACTACTTGACAAGGATTTCTGAAATTTGGTTTCAGGGTTTATATAAGTACGTTACACCGTGTGATGTGTTTTCAGATTCATCACTCAACAACTTCCTGTTTACCGAACATTTGTTTTATTTTACACATGATACAATAATGATAGCCAAGTTGAAAATTTTCGTCACATTTTTCCCAGGAACTACTCGACAAGGATTTCTGAAATTTGGTTTCAGGGTTTATATAAGTAAGCTATACTGTGTGATGCGTTTTCAGATTCATCACTCAACAACTTTCTGTTTACCGAAATATTTCAGTGGGGTATCATCAGTGAGCAGTAGCTCACAGTTTTACTTGTTTTATGTTAAATTGTCATATTGAAGTGTATTATTCAATGAATACCTGTGACACATGACATATAATCTTCCATGGAAAACTCATTTGTTTGGTTAATGTCAAGGTGTCCAGTTTGAAATTTATAAGAACATAGACAATTATTTATTCAAATAAGGTTTATTGAGAATTTTTTACAGTTCTTCGATAGGGATAAACAGGTGACTCAAGTAGCAAGCATTCTGCTTATTTGAAAATCTTGTTATTTTCATCAATCATGCAAATAAATCCCTTCATCATATAATTTCTTATGGGAAAGGTGAAGAATACCTTTATTTTTCATATCATATTTTTCATTTTTATTGCTTATTGTATTCTAACAAATTGGTTAGTAGCATTTATTTGCAAATATATAATAATCAAAGGGTAAGAAATAATATCTCTTCCGAGCAATGTTTGTACTATATTCTATTTATATTTCGTCAACACTTTATTTCAATAATGTAAACATTTCTCAAAATACCTCAGATATGTTTTTCTTACAACTTGGTTTTGCACATTGTATGTTTATAGGTAAATGAGAACCAGTTCTTCCAGACCATTTACTTTTGAATGTATTTAATATGATACATTGTTGGTGTTTAACACCACTTTCAGCACTCTTGGCTATACTGTGGCTGCCAGTTATTATTGGTGGAGGATGGCAGAGTTCCTGGGTAGAATCATGACCTTCGACAGGAAAACTGGCAATTCTCCATCAATTAAGATGTAAAATGAACACACCAGCCACAACCTCAGTGTTGATAGTGGGTCTGAGTCACTCTCATTGGGGTCTAAGCGTGACCCGGGATTGCCGATTTTTTGTAAATGGGAAATGAAGTCTAGCGGGACATGGGAAATTACAAAAAAATGAGAATTGCTTACGTACATAGTGTAAGCGGGATACAGGAATCTGACAAAACAGTAAGGGGGATCCGGGATCAGAACCCCCCAATGAGACCCCCTTGATAAGCTAGTGATTTCTGTAGATCAAGTTCTTAGACCACTCAGCCACTGAGGCCCTCAATTAAACATTTAGCTGCCAGTCAAGATTTTCTAGTTTCAACTTGTTTATAATAAGATTGAAATTTATTTTTTTTTAGTTTTGGTTTTTTATCTTGCAGCTTGATAAGTAATATTCCTTTGATTGTGTCAAAACATGCATAACATGAATGAGCAATCTTTTTTTCTTTCTTTTTTTTTGACATTACAGAGCTATCTTGCTTCGGAAGTAGCAATCCTCTGAAAGATATTTACTACAAAGATTGTTTACAAGATTGTCTATGATAATGTATGAATCAGATGTTTGGTGATTTATTTCCTACTAAAACATCACTGATGTAATAATGTGTTAATCACTGCATTTGAGATAGTACTGGGAGATAAATATTTTGATAGTTTGTTCACCCTTGGAGGATTATCTTTTAACTGTTTTACATTAATTATTCTACAATCATTTCTCATGTGTAAAACTGAGAAATGTATTTTTTATTTATATATTTATTTTATTACAATTTATGTGAAATTTATGTTCTACATATTTCATTCTATTATTATATTCTTAAATACCATAAGTAAAGAATTCACCCAACAATAGCTCACTTTAAAATCCTTAAATATGATGTAACATTTGTTTTATGCTTTAGCTGTTTATAATGCAGTAATATTTTATTGTGCATCACAAAATGCACTTGTTAATTGTAACAGTAATATTTTGGTGTGTTGCTTGATTGATTCAAGACTGGTAATATATACAGTGACAATACTTTTGATTTAACAAAAATCATATGACCACAAGACCAGGACCTTCTATTTTAGTTGTTTATTAACAGTGAAGCTGAAGGGACATATATAAGGATCACTTATCTGTCATCTTGGGTTGGTGTCAGTGTCAGGCTTTATGTTAATCAGCAACTCCTTGAAAATGGCTTTACAGAATTTAACCAATCTTGTACAGATTCTTCTACATTACCGATGTAAATTGTTGTGTCTTTTGTCTATTTCTTTTTTGTCATAGCGTTGTCAGTTTATTTTCAACTTATGAATATAAATGTCCCTTCAGTATCTTGTGCCTCTCTCTTACATGAAGTTGTGCACCTGCTATTTTAATTTTTTGTGTTTTATAGAGATTGCTTAATTATTTTTAAAATCAGAATTGGTTGGAACATCACTGAATCTTAAAAGAATTTATGATTAAAACACATCTCTGATTATACAAAAAGCAAGGAAAGTTTCTATAAGATAAATATTTCTTACTCTATATTTGTTACAAATAATTAATGCCTTTGACCAATGGTCAGTTTAACAGGTGAAGTATGCCTAGCAGGATGTGCTTGCTTACCTTCCTGTAGCACCAGGTATCATCACTCATTATTTTTAGTATGCCCCCGCCGTAGCGGAGGGGGCATTAAGTTTTACCCTTGTCCGTCTGTACGTATGTCTGTCCGTACGTCCCAAAGTTGGTTTCAGTTCTCTAACTGAAGTTTGCTTCAACCAAATCTTATGACACTTATACACAATGCTTATTACCACAAAACACAGATCAAGTTTGAATTTTGGTGGTGTCACTGTAACCGTTCTAGAGTTAGGCCCCTTTAAAAATGGAAAAATTGCTGAATTTTTCGTTTCCGTTCTCTTACTTTAGTTTGCCTCAACCAAATGTTATGAAACTTATATACAATGCTTATTACCACAAAACACAGATCAAGTTTGAATTTTGGTGGTGTCACTTTAACCGTTCTAGAGTTATGTCCCTTTACAAATGGAAAAATTGCTTAATTTTTCATTTCCGTTCTCTAACTTTAGTTTGCCTCAACCAAATGTTATGAAACTTATACACAATGCTTATTACCACAAAACACAGATCAAGATGGAATTTTGGTGGTATCACTTTTACTGTTCTAGAGTTATGCCCCTTTTACAAATGGAAAAATTGCTGAATTTTGTTCTCTAACTTAAGTTTGCCTCAACTAAATGTTATGAAACTTATACACAATACTTATTACCACAAAACTCAGATCAAGTACAAATTTGGGTAGCGTCACTTTTAACATTCTTCAGTTTTGTCCCTTTATAACTTTATATGATATGCAAGCAGGGGCATCATCTGTGTCCCATGGACACTGATTCCCCATTTATTTATCAAAGTTCAAGTTGTTCAAGCACTAGTTTCAAGTGATGTTTCTTTCTTTATAACTTTTTTATGGGTAATATTTGTTTTAGATGCTAATGAGACAGCAATATCAAAACAAAATAAAACCTATAAAAAGACATCTATGGGTCAACATAAGGTCTTAAAACATATTTTAAAAACACACTACTAGTAATTCAAATAAGACATGCTGTAAATAGATGTGACCAAGACTACCAAAGCCCTGGCTAATGGATTTGACCAAGTCTACCAAAGCCCTGGCTAATAGATTTGACCAAGACTACGGTACCAAATATATTTGACCAAACTGCCAAAGCCCTGCCAAATAGATTTGACCAAGACTACCAAAGCCAAGCCATCAACAACAAATTTTTTACATTTCACATTTGCATTGTTTTTAATTTGTCATGTCGTTTCCTTTTATAGCTTGCTATGGGGTATGGGTTTTGCTCATTGTCGAAGGTTGTAAGGTGATCATTAATTGCTAACTTCTTCTATGTCATTTGGTTTCTGTTGGAGAGTTGTCTCATTGGCAATCATACAACATCTTCTTATTTTTACACTAAGATATGGATGTAGATATCCACTGACAAGATTTTTAATTTAGGACAAATTAACCACAATAGAAAGTTGCAAGTTTAAACTTTTTTTGAATTTTCAGTGTTAAATCAAGTTTATGTTGGACTTTTAAGCAAACATTTCTTTGAATTGAAGGCAGCATATTTGCCTGTGGTTTAATAAGGCGTAGATTAATAAAGTAATAAAAATTTGGAATACCCATTGCAATGTGTATGACACATTATTCTGGAATAACTTGCATCAGATTAGCTCAATACCAAAATCATTGAAAGCCAATCACTTTTAACCTTTAAAAGCATCAAAACAAAATAAGACTAAAATCATCGTATGACCAATATTGCTTGAGGCAGTTGCAACCCACCAATTGAAATTAGTTATTGAAGAAGAAAATAATTTAAAAACTTACAATAGACATTCAAAATGTATTATTTAAATTGTGGCCATACAAGAGCACAATGGAACCTATGATATTAGTGACAAAATTATGAAATATTAAGTGGCAATATTAGTTTGCAGGTTCATAGTCGCCAACTTTAAGTTTAAATCCCCATATTCAACTGAACAAAGTGGTGTCCAAATCTTTTGATTGCCTTGAAGGATATAACGATAATTGGTTTTATTGTTGTAATATCTCTTGAATAAGGTTGGAATATTTTTTCACTAAGTCAAGGTCACATATAGTTTTATTTGATCATGAAAAGACTCAGAACTTTTAAATGGCATGGAGAATATAAATGTTACGCATGTACTTGATATAACTGTTGTACACCTTTACAGAGTATGTCACAAAGGATATTAATGGTGCTTGATATTATTGAGGCAACCACAAGATAACATGTTGCAAATTAAGGTTGGAATGTCAGACTACAAGGTCAAGGGCAATAATTTGTATATAAAGATGAATTTAAGGAGTAGGGAGTATAATTTTGTAAATTTTGCTTACAGTCCCTTTGATTTTTTAAAACTAAAATATCCACTTTATTGGGATATGGAGGTACCTCCATGCTTTTGAAGATCTGTATATCTAAGAAAGAAAAAGCTTTGAAAAGAGAGGCGGAAGAAACCCAAGGGATATTCAAACTCGTAAGTCGATGACAAACTGACAAGCAATGGCAATAAAACAAAAAGACGAACAACAATATACAAGACACAACATAAAAAAACTAAAGACTGAGCATCACAAACACCACCAAAAACCAGGGGTGATCCAAGGTGCTCCAGAACGGTAAGCAGATCCTGCTCCACATGTAGCACCTGTCATGTTGCACAATTAAGAACAAACCGTATGATGCCACATTTATGGAAAAGAGGAGGGAATTGTGATTACAATAATTAGAACATATCTGTCGTCATATTCCGTAATTTTCAACCAACTCGTGATGGTGTCTGTATAATTTTCAAAGGGATGACTTCAACTTCACCACTTGCAACTGTTGATTGAATAGCTTCCTTGTAAAATAATTTGGAACTTGTATTTAAAAGTATCAAATCAAACATTGTTTATATAACTTCTTATTTAAAACTGGCAAATGTGTTATTAGTACAAGTTGAATATATTTAAGGTGTTGTCAGAATATACTGCTGAAATTGCAATACATGAAACAGGAAATTAATTTGGATGTTCAGGAAGCACCTTAGAAGAAAGAGGCATATTCTCTTACAATGAATCTTCCTACTCATCAAGATTTAATGTTAGATTAATATCAACAAATGTATTGGCTTTAAGTAGAAAACAATTTACAGTAATTGAAATAATGAGGGCATCTGGTCATGTTACTTTGTGATAAATAGGTAGTTCTTATCATATCTTACAGAAGATATAGTCTTAATGCCACCAAACACTGTCTGATAGTGCCACATTACACTTCAACACATGTTAGATAGAACATTTTTTCTCTCAAAACTTAAAGTTCTATTGAAAACTAAAAACATTGAAAAGTATAAAACGCCAGTTTAATAGATCTTCAAATAAAAGGGTGTTTACTGTTAAAACAATTGTATCATTAACAACATGTCAAGAATGTAATAGATTTCCCAACAAATACAACAGATTAAATATACTTAATTTGAATGCTGTTATGACTGTTTAGGACTAATTAATGCACGTGAAGCTCAAAAGACCACCCAAAAACTTCTTAACAATAGGCAAATATGAAATGTTTCAATCATCAAATCATCAGATACTTATTGTTTATGATTTCATGAGTTCCTTATTGCATGCTATCATTTATCAAGGAAGATTTTACAACCTTCTGATAATATTCATCAGCAAGATTATACTATGTTTTGGTAATAACCCATCTGTAAGGAATCATGTTAGTTCTTAAAACAACAGGAATAACAATTGTTGCTTTTTATTGTTTTACAAGTAGTAACTAGATCTCCCCATTTTATTCAAAAAGAGTTCCCCACTCGTTTTATGATTAGTAATGTGATCTCCCCCCCTTCTTTTTGAACCTCCTCCACTGATGGAATAGACATGAAATGGGTTGAAATGCATGTCTTGACAAATGTCAAATGTCAATTGTAAACTGTTGAAGCCTACATCCAGGTCTGGGATTTTCTTGCTGTGGTGAAGACCCATTGGTGGCCTTGGGCTGTTTTCTGCTCTTTGGTTGAGTTGTTGTCTCTTTGACACATTCGCTATTTCCATTCTCAATTCTTAGTTATAGCTTAATTTATACATGAAGATGGGATAAACTAAGTGTAGATAATGATGAATTAAGAACTAAAGATGACAAAACAGTTTTCTGAAACCAAGTTCATAAACTTCATTGGTGCCAGTCATATCTTCAATGAATCCTCTAAGAATATTTAAAGCCATGTCTTGATTTGCAGATTCATTCTGAGGAAGATATAATATAATTTTTAAATTTTAGGGGTTAATTTAATAACAAATATACATGTAGTAATATTAAAAAATCTTTTGAAGAAGTATGAATCTAGAATATTCAATAGAGATAAGAATAAAAAAATCTTAATTTTATTTTGCCAAATTTAAAGCTTTCATAATTATTTATACTTTGCATGCTTTAAGATGGTACATAGTACTGGTTTTTGTATTTGATAGCTCAATTTTGAGAACATAGTCCTTGCATCCTTTCAAAGGACTGTGTTTAACTATGCACTTCACAGTATTATAAGTTTCAAATGTGCTGTGTCATTTAGTATAAGAATAGTGCAACTTTAATTATAACTATACTTATTGTATTGACATAAGAATTATATTTGCTTTTATGTTTTCAGATTATTAAATAACAATAAGCTAAGAAGACTGACAAATGGTGTATTTGAAGGTCTTACAAATTTACGTTTTTTGTAAGTATAATTTAAATTGCATTGGTATAAAAAACCTAGATAAAACACATTATTTGCTGAGAACAAAAATGAGAAAAAAATCCACAACTTAAGTTCAGTTTTGTTGCATAAAATACAAATAGACACACACTGACTTTCCACAGTTAAAGCCAGTTTTAAACAGATTTATTTAGTAAGTCAATGACAACAAACAAAATAGCTATACAGAATTACAGTGTCTTTTTAAATTGTGCAGACATAATAATATTAATATTACAATAAGGGGAAACCCAATGAATGTGCTTCTATGCAGGGTCAAGTAAATTCACTGTACTAAATGGTCATAAATCTAAAGGGTAACACAATCTGCAAAAGTTTATAAATTGTAGGTGCATTAATTGAAAATACTCTAGAGGTTACATGTACTTTTAGCTTACAGGTCAGCTAAAAACAAAATAATAAAAAAAAAAACATTGTATGATCATGCATAGTGCAGTATTTCTTTATTGTATTTTTTTTTAGGTTTTGCAAAATTTAGTCAGTCTCATAACTTTACATTCATTAGCAAAAGTATTTATTTGTTTGCTTTGTTGTAGATATTTATATCAGAATGAATTAGAAGAAATTGAAAAAGATGTTTTTGCTGATACTCAAAATTTAGAACAGTTGTAAGTATATAATTTTTTATAAAGTTTATGGACAAAATTTGAACAATTGGAGGACAAAAAAATACCATTATTATTGAGTGAAAAATTTGTACATTCCTAAATGCACAGTTCAGACATTGCTGCTTATCAGCAGAGCACATATTGTTTAGGAGTAAGAAAAAACACTGTCTGCTCTTAGTCAGAATGATGTGTTAGGTGGGGTAAGATGTCATCCTGCAGATTGATTTTATATAAAATATATATTTGTCCCCAATATTGCATGCAATACTAGCTGCTACCAACGATAAGCATATTTTTATACAACCGCAAAAAAATTTTGTGGTCGTAAATTGGTATGACGTTGGCGTCGTCGTCGTCCGAAGACACATTAGTTTTCGCACTCTAACTTTAGTTTAAGTGAATGGATCTCAATGAAATTTTACCATAAGGTTCAATACCACAAAAGGAAGGTGGGGATTGATTTTGGGGGTTATGGTACCCACCGTTAAGGAATTAGGGGCAAAAAAGGGGCCAAAAATAAGCATTTTTGTAACTTCCAGACATAACTTGTGTGTAAGTGTATGGACATTGTACCACAAGGTTCCATACCACAAAGGGAAGGCTGGGATTGATTTTGGGGGTAATTCCCTCAAAATTTTAGTAATTAGGGGCCATAAAAGGGGCAAAAAAACAAGCATTTTTCTAGTTTTAGGACAATAACTTGTGTGTAAGTGTATGGATCTTTATGAAATTGTACTGCAAGGTTCCATATCACAAAGGGAAAGCTGGGTTTGAGTTTGGGGGTAATTGCCCTAAACATTTAGGAATTTGGGGCCAAAAAGGGGCAAAAAAACAAGCATTTTTCTAGTTTCCAGACAATAACTTGTGTTCAAGTGTATGGATCTCTCTGAAATTGTACTGCAAGGTACCATACCACAAAGGGAAAGCTGGGATTGAGTTTGGGGGTGATGAATCATAAGGGGGTTCAAAAAATTGGGGGGGGGGATTTTTTTTTCATTTTTTTTCTTTAAAATTTTCCATTTTAAATTGGTTATTTCTGATTAATATATAAAAGCAAATAATAATGATATGGTTTGAATAGGTAAATTAAACATTTTTAAGTTCTTAGACCACTTTCATTCTGTGTGAGAAACCTATGCTGTGTCAAATATTTAATTACAATCCAAATTCAGTGCTGTATCAAGCTTGAATGTTGTGTCCATACTTGCCCCAACTGTTAAGGGTTCGACCTCTGCGGTCGTATCAAGCTGTGCTCCAGCGGAGCATTTTATTAAATCAGTTATGGTGTTTTGAAACATAAGATAACTGGAAAATAGTCAAATGTTAGCTTGCTCAAGCTACCATTTTTATATGTTTTTCATTGAAAGATATCAATAACTATTGTAAGTCAAACATTTTCATGCAAATGTGTCTGTTGGTTCAGCACACCAAATATGCAATCTTTCAAGAAGCAATTTTTATTGTAGCAATGTCATAGACTTTAATATATTTGTCAACATTTTTTTGCTTTGACATACATGTACATGTACTGTAAAGATTTATGCCCCCTTAATATCTGAAATCTCCTGCTTGAGTGATAATTCGTCTTTGTGACAGGAGAAGGGATATTTGTGTTTTTATATTATAATTCTAGTGTAGTATTATACAAATTTCATATAAATCTTTTGCAGATTTTTACATAGTAATAAAATCAAGCATTTACCAGATGGATTATTCTCACAGACAAATAATCTTCAAAGATTGTAAGTATTGTAACAAGATTTTACAGAACAGTTAGAAGAAAAGTGCTTTATTTAATTCAATTCAGTAACATTTAGATCATCATAACTGTTTGATGTCATAGGTACGCTATCAGAGTCAAACCAGGCATTTTTTTTGCATACCTTTGGATAGAATATAATTGACCAAAAGAAGGCTTTTTTGGATTTTTTTTTTTTTTTTACTGTACTATTGAAACAATTACATACTGTAAATTCAGAAATTATTATGAGGGTTTTATTAATGCGAATATTGCATCTGGGTGAGTTTCGCAATAATAAGAACTTGCATTATGATATCTGACGCAATATATCCATATGCAGATTTTCCTGAAATCACAATAATTAATCTTGCAATTTTGTCCATTCTTAAAAAATTGCAATAATAAATGAACGCATTAATTTCTGAATTTACAGTATCTATGAATACCAGAATTCAAAATTGGGGCTTCATTATAGTTACAGACAGGTATATTGAGGCATTTGACATTGTATCAATATACTTATTTGTCAAATACAATATTATGTTCATATTAGCATTGATAAACATACAATTGTTGACATGCAAGGGTCATATCATGCAATGACTGGTGTAGCCCTTTTTCAGCAACATGATATGACCTTGTGGAAAATGGCAGAATTCATGATGGCTTATGTTAAGAACATAGATTCACTTTAAGCTACATTTTCACCTAAAAAATAAACAAACAAAGATTAAAGTTGTGTTGATGTCCAAATTGCAAAAATCCAGCATTTTATATTCATAGTTTGTATCACTCCAACCCTTTTTTTAAAGTACAGGGGCAGCAGACTCTTTTCACAAAAATTCTTGCGACAAAAATTTATCGTAAGTTAAACTGGAATGTTCATGACTTACAAGTGTTTTTTCTCATAAGATCTCTTGTGAAATTAGTCGCAGATCTTTTGTTTTTATGTCACGGCCATTATTACATGATTGTACATACATATGTTTGTCTGAGAATCTAGAAGTACTTTCACACACTTTTTTTTATAAACAATAGTAGTAAGGTTTTATATT
Organism: Mytilus californianus; assembly: GCF_021869535.1. NCBI lineage: Eukaryota > Metazoa > Mollusca > Bivalvia > Mytilida > Mytilidae > Mytilus > Mytilus californianus. Next base: position 8,050,086 of record NW_026262581.1, read on the forward strand.
TGTGTAGAATTTCCCATAGTTATTATTTTTTATCTTTTATTTTAGACGACTGGACGATAACCCAGTCGATTGTGGATGCAGAATGTACTGGTTATACAAACTGTTGCATGACAGGAATAGAAACGTTCAAGGTGCCGTAACATGTAAAGGACCCCCAACGTTTGCAGGGAGAGCACTAAATACTCTGGATGAAAATGATTTTCAGTGTGGTACATATCAGTTTTATATTTAGGGTTGTCTTAATTCTAGAAAAGATATTTCTTTATTAGAAAAATTCATTCATTTGCAAAAAAAAAAAATTGACTTCTTTTACTTTATTAAAAAAAAACGATAGGCTGAATGAATTGTGAATAATTACTTACTATACCTGATGGACATTAATTTTCAATATGTGAATATACCAAAAAATGACATGCTGTAAAAGTTACATGAGAACCAAAAGTTACTGTATGCATAGTCTCCAGCAATTATACTTATAGTTCATGAGTACATGATTGGGAAGGCCAAAGGTATAGTGAAAAATATATATTGAAGTGCTGAGAGTTATTTATTCATGACAAACCATATTAAAAAGTTACAGGCAATAGGGTAGAATTGCAGCTTTGTTAAAAATTCTTAGAACTTTGGAAAAAAAATAAACCAAATTAATATTGTAGTGTTATTGCACTTATATTGAGGACAGAGGTGGAACAGAAGGGGGGGGGGGGGGGGGGGGGGGTAAGGGGCTATATATATGTACTGTGAGGAACACTATTTATCAATATTATGTGCAATAACACTATTATGATATAGTACGAGTCCAATTCCTGCAGCTCTGATGCCCGCAGCAGGGACGCAATGTCCATTCCCACCATCTTGTTCATCCCTCATCTGCTTACAAGCAAATATCGATTTTACTTGAAACCTCTCTAAGAAGTTGCTTTAATTGTTATATGGGATGAAACTTAATTTGAAACATTTGAAACAAAAGGAAACAAATAATATGATAACTATGTTGATTTTATTTAGATGAGCGGACATTAACAATAGTGGACAACAGTAACAGCAATAGTAAGTCTTTTACCTTTTATCATTTGTTGTGCAGTAAACACAGGTATAGTTCATGACATTTGTAATAAAATTATTTTGTTATTAACTTTTGAATGAAAAACAACTGAAGTATTATTTACTATTTGGATATACATGCATTAAGGAATAACTGAAGGTCAACCACTTATAGATGATATTTTCAAGGGATACCAATTATCGTTATATTAAAAAAAACTTGTAAGGCAGACTTCTCAATAATCATAATAAACAACAAGAAGTGAGTTTTATGTGTGGCAATTTTTTGTCATGGATATTTTTTGTCAATAAAGATATGAATCAACCAGTAATCAAATTTGCATTCATCAGCAATATCAAAAACGTCCAAGAGTGTTGACACATTGAAGGGCAACCAGCATATGTTTTCTCTAAACAACAATTGCACTATGTACAAGACACCAACTGTAATTGTCATAAGTTCAATCATCCAGCAAAAAGAAATATGTATGACCCTTCTTTCGTCAATATCTTAAAATATATAACAAGCAGCGTAAAATATATTCTTCAGAGTGGATAAGGGTATGTTTGTGTTTTTTTTTTCAGTTATACATTACCAAATGAGAAAATTGTGAAGTGCATGCAATTTTATATCAAATATAAAAGTGGGAACATCACCTTTGAAATAGAAAATAATTAGTAATGCATAAGAAAGATGCTTATATCATTTTAAATCCCGCTAAAATCAACCCCCCCCCCTCCCTAACTCTTCTTTAGCAGTCGGTAATCTTAATATAATAAATTTCTTAAATGCTTAATGATAAAATGATAAAATCTTATCAACATTTCAATCTATACTATTCCTTCTTTTAACCTTGAAAATTTGTTTGCTTATTTGAAAAGACATGATTCAATTATAATTTTTATATTGAGATATTGACCTATACTTAAAGATATTTATGAAGAAATCCAAAGAATTTCTGTTAGACTTTTTAATTTGAGATGCGTTTATAGATATTGCAAATCTACCAGTACAGATTTCCATCAATGTCAAATTTTTTCGTCACACTCTAGTCTTTTGTAAACTTGACAAAGTGCACTTAGTTCATAGATTTATGATAAAATTTGTCCTTATTAACTGTAGATAATTAGTTTTCCTCCCAGTACTCCTTTTGTCCTTCATCGTACCAGTGTACCATTTGAGGAAAGTGCACTTAACCTCTTCAAATAAAAGTTCTGTTTGTTTTACAGCACTACCTCAAATAGTAACTGAGCCAACAGCTGTTAATGTCACTTTTGGTAACACAGCTTATTTTGTATGTCGAGCTGAGGGTACTCCAAGACCAGAGATCATCTGGCTACATAATGAGTAGGTAAAAGTCTTATATCTTTTTTTTTTAAATAATCTGAGAATTTTATTTCGTGACTTTTTCTCTGAATTTGTTAAAGGAAGTAACAATGTCTGCAATTTAGATTTGATTTGAAAATCTAGTAAAAACAAATGGTTTAAATCACAAGTGCTTTACATTTGTTATCTGTGACTTCTTTTGGAAAGTGAAAAATGTTCAAAGGTCTGAAGAAAACCAAAGATTCTGATTTCCAAAACATTTCTTAGAGAAATTATTCTTAGGAAGTTTACATGTATTGAAATTTCAAAAGATTTCAGTGTGCAAGTTCTGACTGCTGGGTAGAGTGAAGTGCAAAATGAAAATTTTTCGACTTAGTGTAAATTCTTTGTAGTATTCACATTCTTTTTTGATTTTTCAAAAATAAATAGCTAACATAGTTCTAAATATGTGAAAAAAGTAAATAATAGTCTGTATAATTTTCTTATTTTTATAACCTTACGCTTATATTTTAGATATCAATTAGACTTCAGTGACCCTCGGATTAATCAATTAGAAGATGGAACTCTCATGATATATAACACAAAAGAATCAGATAGAGGGGACTATCAGTGTATGGCTAAAAACCCATCAGGAGAAGTCAAAGCTAAAAAGGTCCAGTTGAGATATTCAGAGGCTGTAGGTATGGGATCGATTTTCATTAGGCCAATTACTATTAAGAAATGAGATTATTCAAAAGCAGGGGATTGTTGCTGTCTCCAGGTGGCTGTGAAAATCTTAGAAAAAAGTTATTGTCTTTCTTGCCTTTGAATACCAACTCTAAACAATCTAAAAATAAAAATAAAAAGATGGTGAAAGTTTATTAACCCCTCCCCCACCTCCCCTCAAAAAAACCAAACAAACAAACAAAAAAGACACAAAAAAAAACAAAAAAAACTGAAAAACGAGAAGAAAATTCAAACAAAATCAAAGATAACTATAAATTAATTGTTCAGAATTAATGATGTATTATTCTCAACAAAACAAGGTTTGATAACTTTTTAAAGGATTTGTCAAGAAATTAATTGTTTATCATTGAGAGTTCCATTTTTGTACACAGTAGTATGTGACAGTATTTGTATACCCCCACTCTGAAGGAGGGGGATATACTGCTTTACCCCTGTCTGTCTGTCCGTCCCATTAAATTTCTGTCACATTTTTCTCAGGAACTAAAGCATAATAGCTCCCTGAAAATTTGATCTGGCTTCATGTCAGCATACTCTACTATGTGACACAGTTTTAGATTCATGGCTCATCAACTTCCTGTTGAACGAATACTTATATATTCTAAAGACAATGACCATGCATGTAACGCATTTTCAGATTAATTTTTCTTGAATTTCCTGTCTACCTAATACTTAAAGCAGGTGTATCATTAGTTAGCAATAGCTCATAGTTCTTCTTGTTGCAAGTTATTAATAGATTATTATATTTTTTCTCTCACTTTTATAGTTTCACCACGGTTCATTGCTACTCCCCAGGATGTAACAACATCAGTTGGTAATTCAGTGCAACTAACATGCCAAGCTACAGGCCATCCTGAACCACAGATTCAATGGACCAAGAATGGTAATCAATTGTCTCCATCCAACAGAATCACCGTAATGTCAAATGGAGACCTACATGTAAACAATGTGCATACAGAGGACCAAGGATTGTACCGATGTACTGGTGTAAATAGTGCAGGCTCAATAGGAGCTGCTGCTAGGATTGCAGTACATCGTAAGTTACCAAACTTTATTTTTTCAAACCTTTAGATAATAGATAATATCCCATACCTCTTTGTGAAGTTTTAAGAAACATTTAAATAACAATAGAATAACATACATGGAAGCCTTATTATATTTTTATTTTACAATATGATGTTTGTAGATTCATTGATAATTTCTTTTCATCATAAACATGTTGATAGAATGGGTCATTTAGCTGGGTTATAAAAAAATCTGCATACCCTGAATATTTAACATATGATTTATACCTAACCCTGTAATGAATGTAAAAGAAAATATTAGACCAGATTTAGAAATAAGTTTCTACTCTCCCTACCCTTATATTTTAAACTGGATAGGTTGGTCAGATAATTTTTTACTCAAAAAGTGCCAGAAATTGTTTAATTTGGCTAAATGTTTTGATGAGTGGTTAAAATCCAATGACATATATTTCAAGGAAATTTTGGACCAGAAAAATATGCTTGGGAATGAAAGTTAGGAAAGATGAAGGAATATTGAAGATGCTCAAGTTTTTTGGTAGGAAGCTATTTTTGTGATGGAAATAGGAATATTTGCTTAATTTTTATTGTCGAGCCTGTGACTTTTGTGGCAAAAAGCTCAACATAGGGATAGTGATCCGGCGGCGGCGTTAGCTAACTTCTTAAAAGCTTTATATTTTAGAAGGTAGAACATCTGGATGCTTCATACTTTGTATATGGATGCCTCATGTTACGAAGTTTCCGTCAGTCACATGTCCAATGTCCTTGACCTCATTTTCATGGTTCAGTGACTACTTGAAAAAAAAGTTAAGATTTTTTGTAATGTTAAATTCTCTCTTATTATAAGTAATAGGATAACTATATTTGGTATGTGCGTACCTTGCAAGGTCCTCATGCCCGTCAGACAGTTTTCACTTGACCTCGACCTCATTTCATGGATCAGTGAAAAAGGTTAAGTTTTGGTGGTCAAGTCCATATCTCAGATACTATAAGCAATAGGTCTAGTATATTCGGTGTATGGAAGGACTGTAAGGTGTGCATGTCCAACTGGCAGGTGTCATCTGACCTTGAACTCATTTTCATGGTTCAGTGATTATAGTTAAGTTTTTGTGTTTTGGTCTGTTTTTCTTATACTGTATGCAATAGGTCTACTATATTTGGTGTATGAAATGATTGTAAGGTGTACATGTCCTTCTGGCAGGTGTCATCTGACCTTGACCTCATTTTCATGGTTCAGTGGTTATAGTTAAGTTTTTGTGTTTTGGTCTGTTTTTCTTATACTGTATGCAATAGGTCTACTATATTTGGTGTATGGAATGATTGTAAGGTGTACATGTCTAGCTGGCAGGTGTCATCTGACCTTGACCTCATTTTCATGGTTCAGTGGTCAAAGTTAAGTTTTTGAGTTATGGTCTTTTTTTCTAATACTATATATGCAATAGGTCAACTATATTTGGTGTATGGAAATATTTTATCATCTATATGTCAGTCATGCAGGTTTTATTTGACCATGACCTCATTTTCAAGGTTCATTGCTCAGTGTTAAGTTTTTGTGTTTTGGTCTGTTTTTCTTAAACTATAAGCAATAGGTCAACTATATTTGTTGTATGGAAGATTTGTTAGCTGTACAATCCTGCCTTGCATGGTTTATCTGACCTTGACCTCATTTTCATGGTTCATTGGTCAATGTTTAGTTTACTTGGTTAATGTTAAGTTTATGTGGCAGTTGTAATAAAGCTTTATATTTAGGACTATCAACATAATATCAATGATTAGTAAAGAAGGCGAGACATTTCAGCGTGTGCACTCTTGTTACTTTTTATCACAGTAAATACTTCTAAAGAAAATGACTGTTAGTGTGTATTTTTTATCAATTTGTTTTACAATTGATGAAAAAGAAGATAGTTATGATTAACTGAATGTTTTTGGTTTATGTCTAGTGACAAATATTATATGCACATCCAGTACAAAAGGGAATTAGGATGTACATCAATGAGGCAAATGAACAGTAAATATGTAGAGGTCAATTCCTTAATTTGTAGAGGTCAATTCCTTAATTTGATGATGATTCAATTTTCAGAGCCACCAAAATTCCTGACAGAACCATCAGATGTACAAGTAACAGGAGGTAGCACAGCAACATTTAGATGTGAGGTTTCAGGTTCTCCAACTCCACGTATCATTTGGATTCAAGGAGGTACGTCATATGGAAAAATAGATTTGCACTAAAAACATCATTGAATCTAGTATTTATGCTGAAAATTATTGAACCCAAAATGTACAAAGTTCATATGCATTCTTGTAATTGTAAATTGTAATTGTGATTTCCAGTTACATCTGGGCTTTTTCAGTGTGTATATATACTGCCTGCATGAACGTTAAGGGCATGCGATACAGTTTTGATCCCACTGTGATTTTTTTACGAAAATTTGCATACAAGCTAATTTTCACCTAGTCAGTTCAAATATGTAATAAAAAATACACCTTCATGTGCTACTTTAAGAGATAAATGGGGTCAAAATTTTAAACATTTACTCAGAATTTTGTTTTTTTTGACATTTCTATCCTTTTGATAGATATACCTAACTTTTGTTTCAAAAGATAAACAAAGCGGATTTTTATAAAAACATTTGGAAAATCTTCTTTACATGAGTATGCTCTAAATTTGTGTAACAATTCTTTGGAAATAATGAATTTTTATCAAAGTTTCATGATTTCAGAAAAAAAAAGGCATTTTTTGCTGTATATTTATCTAATTTAAAAAAATTTCATCAGTGACTTTTTCATAAAAATTGATACAAATAATCTTCATACGTAATCAAACCTAATGTCATTTTTAAAAAGAGGGGTCCATGAACTAGTTTTCAAGTTAAATCAGTCTGAATGATAAAAATCAGTCGAAGAATGCATCTTTTCCTGATAAGTCACAGTTTAACGTCGCGAAAAATAACATTTTACATTAGCAACGTCATTACCTCCCCTGTAACTGTATCATATGCCCTTAAGTTTGATGTTTGTTAGGTGAACCATGGATTCCTTATTAGCTATTGTTATTATAGTAACAAATTGGTCTAGTAGGTTTTTCAGTCAAACATGTGTTACCTGTGCCTTGATTTAATTGGCTAGCAATAACTATAGTTACTTTTTCAATAGGTATTAAGCAAAAGTAATAGTTAATTTCATGGTTTACCTAGCAAACAAGCAAACTTGATTTTATTGTTTTTTGACACACTCAAGTATAGGTGATTTAAAAATCAACAATGAATGATATAGACGTATTTAGCAGCCAGACAATACTTTCTTTTGTTTTAATTTAAAAAGTTTATATTTTAGCAAATTTAATAGAATATATATAACCTTTATTAAATAGAATTAATATGAACATCACTATTATGCAGCAGAAAGATTTCTAAACTGGCTCACTTTTAGAAAAAAATAAACACTTAAAGCCGTCTTCTTTTTGGGCATAGATTTGATTTTTTTCAAAGGGAACTTTTAAATTATGAATAAAAAGGATTCTGAAGTTATATGTAATTATGGGAATTTTTTATTTGAAAAAAAAACATTTTGACTAGGGTCTAGTACAGGTCCAAAAACTCATGACAGTATTTTGTTTTCAGTTGGTAGTCCTTTACCTCGAGAAGAAAGATTTGATGTACAGAATGATGGACGTTTACTACAGATCAGATATGTTGAAGATAAAGATAAAGGGTTGTATACCTGCAGAGCCATAAATGATGTAGCTACTGTAGAGGTTTCAGCTGAACTAACCATACTTCAACAGTGTAGGTTCATCTATAAAATTATTAAGCGGTAGTTCTTCATCTTGTCTATAACAACCTTGTTAAGTTGAAAAGCTGAAGAAATATGTTTGCGTTTAAGTTTTTTGGGCATCGTTCTCAAATATATGTATCATTGTGGATAATGCATGAACATTTCTCATACAAACATCAATTTCTCAGACAGAGAAATATGAAGAGACAGCAAAACCAATGTTGATGTTCTTGACTATGGACAGGCACATACATATATCTGTGGCAGTACTAAATTAGCTTTGTAAGAACTCAAATCACAATGTAATATAGAATGATCAACATGATTTCAGTTTGAATTAATTGTCTTGTGACAATGTTTTTTTTCATTTGTCATATGTAGAAAGTAAACACCTGTCTTGTCAGTTCATCCCCTCTTATCCACTGTTGTAATACCTATGCATTTTGAATCTCAATTTAATGGTCACTCCTCTCTAATAGGTGTAATACCACCATTGATTTTCCCCTATTAGTCTTTGTTAAATTTGCACTTTTCAAAAAATTGTGCAGAATTTATCTTTGTTTCAAATAAAGAAAAATTTGGCATGAGTAAAGTTTTATCCTGTCCAGTACTTTCACACATAACATTTCATTGCATATAAGAAAATAACCATCACTGTAAGTTAACCAATCAAATTTTCACCTTTTTTTTCCCCTGTGTACAAGCTTTAGTAACCATGTAACCTCAAGTTTCCAAAATATTCTCTAGAAACACCAAATAAAAAAATAATGGTGCTTTGAAACACCCAAAATATAAGTTTATGACTCAGAAATTTTTTACTGCAATGAGATGCAGGATTAATTTCCTACAACTGTCAAATTCAAGGGAATATTTTATTTCGACCCTTTTTCGTATGCAACCGGATGTGACGTACTATGATTTGGTGGTATTACACCTTATAATAGAAAAACAAACGATATGGGGTATCCATCCATGACACAAAATCAGTACATGCACAGCAAAAAAAACACAAAAAGCAAAGGTCAGTTTTTTCTTGTCCTGAGAATGACCTTTATACCGTATATAGGTTTGACTGTATAAGTAAAATTACCAGGTTGCTAGCTGCTTTTAGAAATTAAAATATCCTTTACTCCATTTAACTATGATGTTGCTATGTTTTCTCATACAGCCACTCCAATAGCAGCCAGCAGAGAATCCACAGTGGATACTTATGCAGGAGCAGATATAATACTCCACTGTACTTCGGATGGAGAACCTACTCCACAATTCCGCTGGATTAAGGATGGAACATTTATACAGAACTCCCACAAGTTCTCCTTACAAGGAAATCGAATGATAATAAGAAATGTTTTGCAGAGTGACCAAGGCAGTTATGAATGTTATGCTGAGAACACTGTTGGCTTTGCCAGAAATACAGTTGCACTCAGAGTGTTTGGTAGGTTTTCTTGTAAACAGCTTCATTATTTGTATCATTTATTTACTTAAGCTTCATTTCTTTTTATATGTCTGAATAAGAGCATGGTTTTGCCAAGCCAGTTTTGTTTCTTTCTAAATTTAAGATGGCTTTAAGATTTTCAATAATTACCCCCTCTCAACAAAGCTAGATGTATTTTATGATTATCATGTCCGTTTGTCTGTCACCTTTTGACCTGTGATTTTTGCATGTTAACTTTTAAAAGTACCTCTTGACCAGATCTTTGAAATCAAATGTATATAATATGTCACTGACCCGTATGTCCATTAATCTTATTTTGTTGTATTTTAGGTGAGGAGAGAACTTACCCAGGCAATAGGTTTGTTCAGCAGGCTATAGAGCAAGCCACACGACGAGTGGACACAGCTATTAATCAAACTAGAGCTCAGTATTTTGATAAAGACAAGAAACACTCGGTACAAGACATGTTGGCAATTTTCAGATATCCTTCTGCTGATGCTTTGGAAATTGCTCGAGCAGAAGAAATTTTTGAACAGACACTACAAATAATTCATGATCAAGTGAAAGAAGGACATCAGTATGACTTAAAAGATGCTGGTAAGGATGACCTATTCAATAAGCAAAGTGGATATCAGTCCAAAGTCATTTGAACAAAATGAATATTATTCAAGCAGGATCTGCTCACCCTTTCAGAGCACTTGTGATCACCCTCAATTTTAAGTGGTGTTTGTAGGTCAGTCTTAAGCTTTCTATGTAGTGTTTTGGACTTGTTCGTCTTTTCGTCATCTTTTGTAATTGCCATGGTGTTGTCAGTTGATCTTCAACTTATGAGTTTTGAATGTCCCCTTGGTATCTTCCACCTCGTTTATTCAATTTACAAATTAAACTTAGAAAAGTAGATTTTTCCAAGTCAGTATATATTTTTGTTCGTAATAGATTTTATTAATAGTATCCAATCAGATGAATACAATTTTGGGAATAATATTGGTTATATATTTGTTACAGCTGCAGAATCTTATACAGACATTATATCACCAGGTCATTTGACTCTGATAGCCAACATGTCCGGATGTTTGTCTGTACCACGTGATATTCTCAACTGCAACAACATGTGTTATCATCGCAAATATCGTACATTAGATGGAACATGTAATAATTTACAGAATCCAACCTGGGGATCTTCTGTTACTGGATTTAAAAGATTATTACCGCCAATTTATGAAAATGGATTCAATACTCCTGTAGGTATGTGCAAATTTATGTGAGAAATGTATGTAACATCTAGGTATGTTCTAACAATAAACCCAATGTCCGTATATACATGATACTTTCAGAAATTAAATCTCGTTTAACCTTGTTTGGATAATTTCCTTTGAACTGTTAAATGAAAATATTTGTTTTTCATGTTCTTAAACTACAGTTTAGGGGAGCAAAATAAAATTTACCTTCAAATGCTTATTTCTTGCAAATTTTAACATATTGTTAGCCTCTGGTTATCTATTCTACACTATAGATTTTTATTTGATACATGGTTATAGGTACATTTTCATTCAAAAGAAATTAATTGTTTTTCTTCAGTTTGATTGATTTTAACTACTAAAGCAGAAATTTATACTGTATATTAAATATTTAATAAAAAAAAAATATGTGTTGATTTTTTAATTTAGGATGGACACAATCCAAACTGTACAATGGAATACATTTACCAAGCCCTCGTCTTGTGTCATCATTATTAATGTCTACAGATCATGTGACAGAAGATGAGATTTATACACACATGTTGATGCAGTGGGGCCAGTTTGCAGACCATGACATGGACTTAACTCCTCAGTCAATCAGTTATGCACAGTTTAGTGATGGTCGCAGGTGTAATGAGACATGTGACAAATCCTACCCCTGTTATCCTATTCCTGTTCCTAGAAGTGATAATAGAATTACCTCCCATGCTTGTCTGGGATTTACAAGAAGTAGTGCTTTGTGTAATTCTGGTTCTACATCTATTTTTTATAAGACTTTTGCTCCGAGAGAACAATTGAATGTTATCACAGCATACATAGATGGAAGCAGTGTTTATGGTAGTAGTGACTTTGAAGCACAAAGACTACGTGAATCAACAGGATTAATGAGAGTTGGAGTTCTCTCAACTGGTGGGAAGAGATTACTTCCCTTTGATAATTCTGGTTTCTTGCACCATCTTGATTGTCAGGTGGAGCCAAACAAGAAAAGGGTTCCTTGTTTTAGAGCTGGTGATCCTCGTGCTAACGAACAAATTGCTCTAACAGCAATGCATACTTTATTCATGAGATACCATAATCATCTAGTTTCAAGATTTTCGTTGCTGAATCCACACTGGGACGGCAATATGCTGTATCATGAAACTAGAAAAGTTATGGGTGCTATAATGCAGCATATCACATATCGCCAATGGTTGCCAAAGATTGTAGGTGAAAGTGGATTGAAAAAATTAGGACTGTACAGACTTTATGACCCAAATGTTAATCCATCAATATCGAATGAGTTTGCTACGGCAGCTTTTAGATTTGGACATTCTTTGATTCAACCAATCATTTTAAGACTGAATGAAAGTTTCCAGCCAATTGCTGAAGGCAATTTACCATTACATCAAGCCTTTTTTTCACCTCATAGAATAATTGAAGAAGGTGGAATAGATCCAATTTTACGTGGACTTCTTGCTTTCTCAGCTAAAAAGAGAATGCCAGATGAAATGATGAATTCTGAGTTAACAGAGAAGTTATTTTCATTAGCTAATGTAGTTGGCCAGGATTTAGCCTCTCTGAATATACAAAGAGGTAGAGATCATGCTCTTCCATTTTATAATGAGTATAGAAGACTATGTGGATTACCAGAAGCTAATACATTTAATGATTTACAAAATGAAATATCACCAAGAGTTTTATCAAAACTACGGGATCTATATAATCATCCAGGTATGGAATTTATTCTGTTATGGTATGTATCTTGATAAAAAATATAATTTACTTTAAAAAATGTTACAAATATTTCGTAAGAGAGTTATGTGCAGGGTAGCATATTCTTTTTTGTCTTACATCTGTCAATAAAATCTAAAATGAAACCTGCTGGATAATTTGGTCATATCAAATCAAAGTAACTTTCCATTGTAATAATTAACAGGATGAAAAGGTGATATCCATATGTTTGTTTCAAAAACAAATCCTGATTTATTTTTATTAAAATAGTGCTTTTTTCTTAATCAGAAGTAATTGTCTTGTAAAATTTGAAGAGCTTTGAACAATAATATTTTTTTAGTTGACTGTTTCATGAGATTTAAAATTAAATCTAAGATTAGAGTGTTTCAATAAAAAATGTATTAATAAATAGGTACACTGAGCTATAGAATCTATTTTTAAGACATGCCCAGCTTAATTATATGTCAAAATCATTTGAATGTTTCAAACATTTTCTCAAAAGCAAGTTACAAATTTATTATTGCTTTTGTTTAATATCAGATGATAAAAAAGCTACAGACCTGTATATAAACAGAAGAAACGATACTTTATGTAATTCCTAAAATCTATATTTCAGGAAACATTGATTTATTTGTTGGTGGAATGGCAGAGACTCCTTTGGAAGGAGCTAAAGTTGGACCAACTTTTATGTGTATTATAGTGGATCAGTTCAAAAGACTTAGAGATGGTGATAGGTATAATATAACATCAGTTTTCTTTTGTATGGCACCTGCATAGTCAACCAAACTTGAATAGTTTAAGATTTCAATATATAATTAATTTTTGATAGCTACATTTTCCCTGATGTCCCCATTGAACCATCAAATTATGGCCCATACTAACTATAAATAGAACAAAGTGGTAAATATACAAAATTCAAATTCAACTAAAACTGGCTTTTTGCTGAATTGATGTAATTTGCAGCAGCTATGTTTGGGGAACACTTGCTATTTTGTTTTTCTTTCTGAATGGGAATTAAAGTATTCTATTTTAATAATTCATGCAAGAATTATATTCATAAAAGAAACAAAAATCAATGTTAAACAGCAAGTACTTAATTTCATTCCATGGGAAATCTCTGTAAGCCTCAGCCACGTGTCAAACATAACATATTTTTTGCCTGCTATAGCAAATGAATAAAATTTTACACTAGATCTTATGGGATAGATCTTCTTCACATAGATACCATGTGAGCTACACAGGCTTTTATTGTACCACTAGTTTTTATCACAATGAATTCAGGTTTATCCACATTGGCATTATTATATGAAGCATGCAAGTGTCAGTTTATTACTATGCAGGGACACATGCTATTATCAATAGGTGTAACACATATCTTCTGTGGAAGATAGAAATTTAAAAATAATTTTCAGAACAATTATTATTTTACATCTTGCTGAATACTTAGAGAAGGTGGCTTGAAACAATATTTGTAAACAAAAGCAAAAAGTGTAAAAATTTAATTTGTACTAACCTGTTTAAAAACAGTTGACAAATTTTGTTTGTTTGGTAATATAGTGTTATTAACTGGCTGTTTCTGTACTCTTCGAGTCTCGGGTCCAATACAGCTAACCGAGAATCTATAACAGGACCAATACAGAAACAGCCAGTTAATAACACTTTTATTAAATGATTTTCATTATTTTAATTAGAATAAACTAAGAAACTTACCGTGAAGAAGATACAGAATTCATAATCTGAACTTGTCTTTTCGCATTCACGTCCATGGATTTTTTTGTCAACAGAGTCATTTCTGTGATTTCTGATTTCTCGTCCAAGTACTTAATAAACATTATGCTATTTCAATTCATTTTATCTAGCAAATATAAAGTAGCTGGGAAGAATAAATCAGACAGTTTTTAAAACTATTCCTACTCTTGGATCGTCTGCGTTCTGATTATTGATCAACGGAAATGAAACAGTGTCAATAATCGAAAGTCGTACTCGAAAAGGCTGTGAAATATCTCCGTTTCAAGACTTCAAGACGTTACAAAACACTAAACATCATTTAAACTTTTTATTTTATGATTTCAAGTTAAAAAAATATAATACAATGTTTTTTATGCATAACGATACGTCCAAAGTTAAGTAAGGCGTAAGAAAATTGAAACCGGAAGTGAACATCCCGTATTAGCCCATGGGCCAATGTGGCTTTTTTTTCCTATTAGCCCTGTCTGAAAAGTAATATTAACTCTTGATTTTTATCAACAGGGCAACGTCATTAGTATTGCACATGCTGATTTATCCGTATTAGAGCTGATTTGCTCATATCATTTAATAAGTATGTTTATTTATTTAACATAATTTTTAAATGAACAGACTGAAACAGGACGAACAAAACTCTTCCAGCATTGTATAGTAATAAACACAGTAAATTTTTTAGTCTAAATTTTCTGTAATAGTAAGCTAATATTCTTTTGTCATGTTTTGTAAAAGTATGTCACACTATTCTATTTTCAAATTAGATTTTGGTATGAGAATCCCGGTGTGTTCACAGTAGACCAGTTAAGTGCCATAAAACAGATGACATTATCAAGTGTTCTGTGTGACGGTGGTGACAACATCAACAAAGTACAGAAAGACGTGTTTCTCAGAGTCCATGACAAGTCCGAGTACATAAGCTGTGACAAAATACCCAAACTGAACATTAATATGTGGTCAGACTGCTGTGCTGGTGAGTTAAATACTATATTATTATTTGTTTTATCATTGTTTCTTTCTTCTCTGATGCTTTTTTTTATGAAAGAATATTCTAATGTATAATTATAAAAATAAGAAGTTGTATAATAGCCAATGAGACAACTCTCCATCAGAGACCAATAGAAAATGTAGACAGCTCAAACCCATACCGTATAGTCGGTTATAAAAGGCCCTGACATGAAATATGAAATAATTCAATTAAGAAAACTGACGGTCTAATTTACAACAAAACAATTTACGAAAAAAACAAATATGACAGATATGAATCAATGACAACAACTGAACTACAGACTTGGGACAGGCACATAAAGAATGTGTCGAGTTAAACATGTTTGTGAGTGCTCAACCCTCCCCTAACCTGGGACAGTGGTGTAACAGCACAACGTAAGAACAAAGTATAAAAATCAGTTGAAAAAGGCTTAACTCATCAGATCGATACAAAGCAGAAAAACACTTAACAAAAACACAGACTGGACATTGCAGGGTATTTATCCATCCCTCATCCCAAACAACAAAAAGGACACTAAGTACAGATCTGAGAGTACTAGCAGTTACTGACAGCTAGTTCAAAGCCAATAACAACTAATAAAAAAAATCATGTTTCTAAGACTAAAATATCAATCAGTACACATCCAATGGATTTAGTGTAAAGACATCATTAACAGTCAGAGAAAAACATGAGCTTGTGTATATATTGTATATATTTCTGTCATTAATAAAGACGACTTTCAAATTATTGCCCATTCCTATGTCACAATGTTTATGCTATTACATCACAGTAAGAACCGATTGTTCAATGACGTCGTTTATGCCAATTAACCTTGGGTCAACCGGAACTGTAACGCATCCATAAAAATCAACCCAAGATTGGTGTATAGATGTGAATTCAAGGAGGTGTGTAGTATTAGTCAATAAGACAGCAACCCAACTACACAAACAACCAAGACACCTAACTGTGTTTTTTCAAGTTTAAAGAAACAATAACTATAGATCAACTACTTATGGCTTCAAATATGGAAATTATATATACTTATCTACTGAAAAACTTGTTAAATCATGAGTTTTATATTTTCCAAATTCTCATTCCAAGAGTTATGATTCTGATTATTATATAAGTACTGGTGAAAATAAAGCTGGAATCAAATAACTTTTTTTTTTAAAAGTAGTCTTTTATAACCTTTGAAAGTCATCTTTGATAGAACGAATAGCCAGTGTAAATGTAGCAATTTTCGTAACACATATAGGATATGCCTACCATTAAAGCATTTTTCGTATCAGTTACTTATATCACACTCCCTTTAGTGTGATACAAAAATATCTCTTCATGCGAGAAATAGATTACAGATCATTACCATAAGAGAAAGTTGATTACCAAACTCAGAAATAATATCACCCTTGACTTAAGCTTGTGAGGTAATCTATTGCAATACCCTCCACTAATTAGGGCAGTATCGTTTATGCTTAACTGAATGCCCAGAGGTTGGTAAATTAACATGTGATTTGTCAGAGGGTGGTACATGGATATCTTTCCTATGAATTCAATACTACCTTTTGATTTTATGGATGGAGCTTTCTAAATTCAAGGTAAATACCACCTCCAAATCTACCAGTGATTTTACAATGAATTTTCAAAAGTTTGCATAACATATGATATTTGTTTTTAACAGATTGTAGTAAAGCTGGTGACTTCCAGTCCATAACAAGTCAGTACTCCCGTAGCAGGCAATCTCGACAATTTTCATTCAGAAATGATTTTACACAAATACAGAACGACAGACCAAGACAACCTGTTCGACATGAGTTTGATAGAACTGTCTATGATGATCAAATTAAAGTGTTTAACAATCATATACACCAGTTTGAGACTAGAATTGACAACATGGAGACCACAATAAGTGATCTAACAGATTCTATGACATTTATGGAGAAAAAGGTATGTGCATGTCAGATTAAATGGGGGTAGAATCTGACACTGAGAATAGTTTTGTGCTGAAAGGGTTAATTGGGAAGGGCCACTATACCTTTTTTGCAAAATATTTATTTTCATTTAAATGTGGCAGACACAATATATTTGTGGACAGAAGTTAACAGTACGTCTTATATATACTCAGGTTATTAATTATACAGCAATTTTGAGTTCCAGGCCTTCTCTCAAACTAACCTTATTTTTGCCTCAATTGACTGTATGGCATTTGCAAAACAATCACTTAGTCTGTGACATCAAATATTTTCTGTTGTGATGCTGAAAAAAAATTGCAGGGAAAGTGTTTTATCATCTCTTATGGTGGGCAAACTCAAGGTTGATGTATTTACCTTAAACAGTCAGTTTGAGAACTATATTATTTACTAAGTTTCTTGTTCCAAGTATTAAAGCAACAAATGAAGTTCTCAGCTACTTGTAAATTATAGTGTATGCCAAACTGTAATAGCTATAACTTAATATTGATTTGTAACATAGAAATATAGATGCATGTCTTTTTATATATAGATGAAAAAGATGCATAGACAGATGAAACATCATAAGAAATTTTGTAAAGATGAAACCGGAAGAAAGAGGAGAGACCAAGACACCTGGAAAGTTGATGATTGTAAAACATGTGTATGCCAGGTAAATTTGTTATATGTGTGTTACATTATTACAGCTATAAATTTACGTTACATTTTATGTTATACTTTTCATCTAAAAATACAATATCATAAGTCCTGTTCCAATAATTGACATACTGTAAATTCAGAAATTATTGGCTGCATTTATAATTGCAATTTTTGAAGAATGGACAAAAAAGTAAATTAATTAATGTGATTTCTGGAAAATCTGCATACAGATATATCTATCAAATACCAGAATGCGAGTTCTTATTATTGCAATTCTCACCTAGTTGCATTATTTGCATAAGTAAAAACCTTGCAATAATTTCTGATAGTATGAGCTGGGAGTTATAAGAACTTATATGTTGGTAAAAAGTTTATTGCTAAGAAATCCTCATAAAATTTTATAATCTTTTATGGTCCAAGATTTAAATAAGAACCAGTCTTTGTGAAATCCTAAATACAGATTTTTTTTTATTTGACCTTTTGTGATTTTTCTTTTCAGAAAGGAACAATTCAATGTGAAAAAGAGATTTGTGAGGTGATACATAACTGTGAAAGACCCACTCAAGTTCCAGGACAGTGTTGTCCTAGATGCTGACCTTTGGACCTTATATAACAGTTTAGTTGATGACAAATGGCTACGCCATGTTTATCTCACTGCCATAATGTGATATTTTTATGTAAGGTCTGACTTTGCGAGATCTCATCATTTTTATTTTAAAAAAGATTTTTTTTTTCATTATCATGAAATGATATCAGGCATTTAAATGTTAGTGTAGCTGTTTTTTGTGGTATAGGTTCTGCCTATAAATCTAATATTTTTGAGAACATTGAAAAGAGTCGTAGATTTTCAATTGCTGATTGCAGAAACTGCAACAGTACATTAATCTAATACTGATTAAAAAGGGAAAAAGGATGAAACGACAGACTGTGGTTTGCTCTGGTCCCTCCAGGAGGAGTTGAACAATGTTGTTGTGGTGTGAGAATGGTTATTTTGTATACTACAGTGTTATATAACCCTAATAATTATTTGATATTACATGTACATACCAGTAGTAAGTTTTTAAGAGTTTCAGTTATACTTCATTAAGGTAACAAGTACTTTTGCGTTTTTATACTGAAATAATGTATTAAAAATAAATAAGCAAATACAGTTAAACCTGTATATAAAGGTCACCTTAAATGACCTTATAGAAGAGGGGACCTTTGAATTGAGTTTCACAATACATAGGTAATACTACAGAGGGAAAAGAAGAGGGTCACCTGACAAGACAGGTTTTTGCTGAATAGAGGTGACCTTCATAAAGCAGGTTTGACTGTACATGTACAATTAAGGACACTCTAAAATCCTCATGTCCCTGCCACAATGCATGAAACTATAAATCTTACATTATACTATAAACTCTGAAACCTCATTGGCAGGACAATGTCAAAATCTTGTATGCCTTCTTCCATTTTGTTAAAATTTAAAAACTCTCAGGTTTTTTTTTTTGGTGATTTCCCATAGCATATTGATTCAGATTTTGCTGTTTCAAGATTTCGGGGATTTAATACCATTTAAAAATTTTCTTTGTTTTTTATAACAATTTCATATTTTTAATGTATTAAGGTTGATTCATACAAAAACCCTATTTGATAGCCTTCCTAATACTGTTAAGAGATATAGCCAATATATTGTATATATTCATTTACAAGTATTTGATTGTATGAGTTAGTTTTAGTGAAAGAAAAAAAAACAGATGTTAAGGTGAAATTTCTTTAAAAGGTAGTGTAGATTTGCATCGACACTAATACCATGGTGCTATTTTATATATATAATGACAAGCCATAGAGGGTACCGATTGTCATAAATATCTCATTCAATTATATACAGCTCATAATGCTTTTTAGATTATTTACATTATATTTTTTTTTACATCTGCCAGTGCTTTTATATGTAATTATTATTTTTGCACTTAATTTAATATTTGTTTTTTTATTTTGAAAAAGCATTTTTATTGTAGTTTAATTTTATCATAGTTAGCAACCATTTTGTACATGATGAATCATTACACACATCAGTGTTGATAAATGCATTATCATTTGTAAGAACATTCATATCATTATAAAAAAAAACTATTCATGCTGTCATAATTCTTACTTCTAAAATGAATAATTTTTATTATATTTGCTTCCAAGGATTCAGGCAATGCTAGCTCCACTGGGCTAAATAACTTTTAGGTGCTCTAGTTCTTTATGTTAAATTGATATAAGCAATGCAATTTTTGTAAAACATTAGACAAATTATTAGGATATAAGTATCTAGAGTTATGTTCCCTTACTCCATCTGGAAAGGTCTTATTTGATACCACAAGTACTGCAGTATTCAGTTGAAAGTCAGTTGATAAAAAGATGTTAAGAATGGTTCATACATTGATCATTAACAACAAATGATTTACAACAATGTCAACTTAAATTTGACTTTATAAAAGTGCAAGAGAAGACAAAACAATTGAATTAGAAATCTAATATTGAACAAATTTAGTGATTTTTATTATCTATTTGCATGTTACATTTTATTTAAAGTAGGAAAATATTTTTAGCAGAAAATAATCATATGACAATTTGGAAGACCTTGAAGTACAGTTAAAAAAGATATATTAAAATTATATAAATTTCTGTTCTTAACCCCTTTGTTGAAATATTAACATCATTAATTGCGGTATTTCTGTAAAATTATTTTCAACAAATTGAGTTATTTCCCTTTATACTAAAAATTCACTTATTTTAAAGGAACATGCAAGTTAAAATAATAAAAATGGTAATGTATGATGTATTTTTATAGCACATACTGAAACAAATATCTGCCAGTCAACTTTTAATGATTTCTTTGAGTTTTGTTTTGGGCTTATTTCTAAGATAATAGTGAATATGTTTTAGGACAGTTTTTTTTATCTCAGGGTTTTACAATCTTTAAACTTTATTCTGAAGTGAAGATTCTAGCAGATGCTTGGTACTAACTTTAATTGTTTCGACCTGTGTAATGTTAAATTAATGTACCGGAAATCTGACACAATATGAATTTTTTTGGCAATGTTTTTATTATTTTAGCATGTCTATAATTTTTTTTTAAATTTGTCCAGAGTTCAGGATAGAACAATAGCTATCAAGGTGACAGAGAAAAAGCTTTTTCGGTTCTTACAAAAAAAAATCTATTTTACAAAGAAATCCCCAGAGTTGATATTAACATTTTTGAAATAAAACTGAAAAGTTCATTCAATACTTTTGACTTTGTTTTTCATTTTGTGAACTGAAAAATGAGTTTATGAGCTCCACCAAAGTATACATGAGGGACATAGTAATAATGTATGTCTATCTGACTCATATTGGTTAACCTCTGTCCTTCCCATTTAATTTTCCTTGCATTTTTTCTCAGAAACTATGAATCTGGGATTCGTGAATCTTGGTATCAGAGCTTCATGTGAGCATGCTAAACTGTGTGGTGTATTTTATACATCCATTGCTCATCAACTTGTTTACCACATACTTATCATTTGGGAGTGAAAGCTTACAGTAGATCTTGTTTATATGAGTAAAAGGAGATGTGGGGTTTACATCAATGAGACAGTAACCCAACAACAAAGAAACTCTGACATAGGTATAATAGATAAACAAATTAGTATTAGAACGCATTCAATGTCAAAGTGAACAAAACATCATCAATGATTTTGGAACTCGTCCAAACAAAGCTTTGATATAAATCTCATAAAAATCTGACAAGAAATGTAGGCTTGAGAGCATTTACAATGCAAATTTCCATAGTACTTGCAATACCAAGGGACAGAACTCTTGAACAGAATAATTGTCAGCAAAAGGACAATTCCTAAATTTGTTAACCTTATAAACAGTATTACTGTTAAAATTGGATGCAAAATACTACTTTTTATTAAATTCTTGTCCATGGAATCATACTTTGACAATAAATTTCTATAATTGTGATAAATTTTCATAGTTTTAAACAATTCATGATGATTCTACCCCTGCTGTAAAAGTTTATTAGTAATGAAAATATTACGTTCATTGAAATCTTGACTTGACTCCAAACATGCACAGTTCAAACCAACTAAGAAATGAACACTCAAAAAGAAAGAGGTAAGGGAACATCATCATCAAAGAAATAAAAATAACAATAGGAATGAAAAGTCATCCCTTATATTATAAATTTTGGAATATTACATGTGAAATTTTAATATTAAGGTCCAATAAACAACTTATAGCCATGGTGTCATAAGGGAGTGACAGCTCACAGTATTTCTTGTTTATATTAGTAAAAGGAGACATGGTGTATGCATCAATAGCAACCCAAAAACAATAAAATGCTCCGCAGGGCGCAGCTTGATACGACCGCAGAGGTCGAACCCTGAACAGTTGGGGCAAGTATGGACACAACATTCAATCTTGATACAGCTCTGAATTTGGATTGTGATTAAATATTTGACACAGCATAGGTTTCTGACACAGAATGAATGTGGGCTAAGAACTTAAAAATTTTAAATTGGACATTCACCTATTATGGTCCAATATCCAAAATCTAAATACATGGTTAGATTAAGCATATCAAAGAACCCCAAGAATTCAATTTTTGATGAAATCAAACAAAGTTTTATTTTAGACCCTTTTGACCTCAATGTGGACAAAGTTGATAAGGGGGCCCAAAAATCAAAAATCTAAATACATGATTAGATTCAGCATATCAAAGAACCCCATATATTCAATTTTTGTTGAAATCAAACAAAGTTTAATTTTGGACCCCGATTTGGACCAACTTGAAAACTGGGCCCATAATCAAAAATCTAAATACATGTTTAGATTCAGCATATCAAAGAACCCTAAAAATTCAATTTTTGTTAAAATCAAACTAAGTTTAATTTTGGACCCTTTGGACCTTAATGTAGACCAATTTGAAAACGGAACCAAAAATTAAGAATCTAAATACACGGTTAGATTCGGCATATCAAAGAACCCCAATAATTCAATTTTTGATGAAATCAAACAAAGTTAAATTTTTGACCCTTTGGACCTCAATGTGGACCAATTTAAAAATGGGGCCCAAAATCCAAAAACTTAATACACGGTTAGATTCAGCATATTAAAGAACCCCAAGAATTCAAGAATAAAACCCCATTGAAATTGATCAAGAAATAAGCAATTTATACAAAGTATCTTCTTTTGCACAATACTGTGCAATTGAATATTTCTTGCTATTGCGCAATACTGTACAATTGACAATTTCTTGCTATTGCGCAATATTGTGCTATTGGATATTTCTTGCTATTGCGCAATACTGTGCAATTGAAGATTTCTTGCTATTGCGCAATACTGTGCAATTGAAGATTTCTTGCTATTGTGCAATACTGTGCAATTGAAAATTTCTTGCTATTGCACAATTATTATTATATAATAATTTACACATCCTGTTTGGTGTGTATCTCCTACCATATCATTATTATTTGCTTTTAAATATAAATCAGAATTAACCAACTTAAAATGGAAAATTTTAAAAGAAAAAAAAAGGAAAAAAAGAAAAAAAAAGAAAAAAAAAAAATCCCCCCCCCTCCCCAAATTTTTTGAACCCCCTTATGATTCATCACCCCCAAACTCAATCCCAGCCTTCCCTTTCTGGTATGGTACCTTGCAGTACAATTTCAGAGAGATCCATACACTTGAACACGTTTATTGTCTGGAAACTAGAAAAATGCTTATTTTTGGCCCCTTTTTTGGCCCCCAATTCCTAAACGTTTAGGGCAATTACCCACAAACTCAATTCCAGCTTTCCCTTTGTGATATGGAACCTTGTAGTACAATTTCAGAAATATCCAAACACTTACACACAAGTTATTGTCATGAAACTAGAAAAATGCTTGTTTTTTGCCCCTTTTTGGCCCCTAATTCCTAAAATTTTGAGGCAATTACCCCCAAAATCAATTACAGCCTTCCCTTTGAGATATGGAACCTTGTGGTACAATGTCAGAGAGATCCATACACTTACACACAAGTTATTGTCTGGAAGTTACAAAAATGCTTATTTTTGGCCCCTTTTTGGCCCCTAATTCCTTAACTGTTGGTACCATAACCCCCAAAATCAATCCCAACCTTCTTTTCGTGGTATTGAACCTTATGGTAAAATTTCATGGAGATCCATTCACTTAAACTAAAGTTAGAGTGCGAAAACCAATGTGTCTTCGGACGACGCAGGACGACGACGACGACGACGCGAACGTCATACCAATATACGACCAAAATTTTTTTAATTTTTGCGGTCGTATAACAAAACCAAAGAAACTCTAACATAACTATAATAGATAACATATAACTTAAAAAGATTATTTGTCAATATTTAGGGGTGAAGCCTGAAATTAACTGTTTACGAAACTTTGAATTTTTCGATATACTAAAGATACCTTAGCTTTATATAGCAAAACATTTTGGAATTTTTGGTCCTCAATGCTCTTCAACTTTGTACTTTTTTTATCCGAGCATCACTAATGATTCTTTTGTAGATGAAATGTGTGTCTGGCGTACAAAATTTTAATCCTGGTATCTACGATGAGTTTAATGGGTATCATAAGAGCTTTAGATTGGTAAAGCTGATACATTCAAAGAATAACACTGAATATATAAAAATAAATTTCCTTTATTGTATAAAAAATTTGTCTCCAGTTGTGTCAAAATCTCATCTCATAATTTTGTCTATCTTCCTAATATTTTGGGCAAAGTTTAAAGGGATAGTAGCTACGATTTTGACAAAATTATGACCAAGTTTTAAAGCTGCTAAAATCAAAGATATGTACTAAAAATTCACAATAAGATCGCTGGAATGTTTACATAAACTACAGAAGTGTTAATAATTTATAATTAATATTGTGTTGCCTGCCTATTCTTCTCATTAATTATGTATTGGGTTTGTGAAATGACCCAGATATGAATAGATATGAACATGTGCTTTTTGTTTTCTTACGTATTTGATAATGTCTTTATATTAAACGTACATATTTGACACCATTTATCAAATAAGTAAACAACAAAATATAACAAAAGCCTGCATATTATTCGAACCCAAGGTTCTCAAACAATGGCGATATCATACACTTGTTTTTACATTTGTATGACAAAACAATGCCGATAATATATACACGTGTTTGTGAATTGAATTGGGGCCATCATGAAGGATACACCGGAAAAATAATATTTAATTGTAAGAAGTTGATTTTTAATTTCTGCTAAGTTGGGAGATCACTTCCCGTAAATTTATAAACATATTTTGGACAATAATGATTTGAACACGTCGTGATTTGTTTTCATGTAATCTGGAATAGTTTAGAAATGTAAACATTTTGCAAAACGTCGTACTAGGTCGGCTACTTCTGTGTGACTTTGCCTGCGTTTCAGGTTTTTGAAGTGATTCTGATGACCAATCTCATCGCCGTTATTTATTTTCAATTTACAATAACTTGTCTCTGAGACTACTATAACAGTGTTATAGTAGTCTCAGCTTGTCTGAACCTCTTTTCTGTACCTTTTTCTCGCAGAAACTGTAAATACACATTCCATTCCCGCGATAACATTTCTCTGTTTGACATTTTTCCTTCAAGGGACAAAGTGCGATTGCGCATTGAGGACTGCCGAGTTAAAGGGAAACTCCGCAAAAAAATGAATAAAATGCTTCGCTGGGGCGCAGCTTGATACGACCGCAGAGGTCGAACCCTGAACAGTTGGGGCAAGTATGGACACAACATTCAAGCTTGATACAGCTCTGAATTTGGATTGTTATTAAATATTTGACACAGCATAGGTTTCTGACACAGAAAGAATGTGGTCTAAGAACTTGATTTTTTTTAATTTACCTATTATGGTCCAATGTCCAAAATCAAAATACATGGTTAGATTCAGCATATCAAAGAACCCCATATATTCAATTTTTGTTAAAATCAAACAAAGTTTAATTTTGGACCCCAACTTGGACAAACTTGAAAACTGGGCCCATAATCAAAAATCTAAACACATGTTTAGATTCAGCATATCAAAGAACCCCAAGAATTCAATTTTTGCTAAAATCAAACTAAGTTTAATTTTGGACCCTTTGGACCTTAATGTAGACCAATTTAAAAAACGGGACTTAAAATTAAAAATCTAAATACACGGTTAGATTTGGAATATCAAAGAACCCCAATAATTCAATTTTTGATGAAATCAAACAAAGTTTAATTTTGGACCCTTTTGACCTCAATATGAACCAATTTGATAGCGGGGCCCACAAATAAAAAATCTAAATTCATGGTTAGATTCAGCATATCAAAGAACCCCATATATTCAATTTTTGTTGAAATCAAAAAAAGTTTAATTTTGGACCCCAACTTGGACAAACTTGAAAACTGGGCCCATAATCAAAAATCTAAACACAAGTTTAGATTCAGCATATCAAAGAACCCCAAGAATTCAGTTTTTGCAAAAATCAAACTAAGTTTAATTTTGGACCCTTTGGACCTTAATGTAGACCAATTTAAAAAACGGGACCTAAAATTAAAAATCTAAATACATGGTTAGATTTGGAATATCAAAGAACCCCAATAATTCAATTTTTGATGAAATCAAACAAAGTTTAATTTTGGACCCTTTTGACCTCAATATGAACCAATTTGATAGGGGGGCCCACAAATAAAAAATCTAAATACATAGTTAGATTCAGCATATCAAAGAACCTCATATATTCAATTTTTGTGGAAATCAAACAAAGTTTAATTTTGGACCCCAATTTGGACAAACTTGAAAACTGGGCCCATAATCAAAAATCTAAATACATGTTTAGATTCAGCATATCAAAGAACCCCATATATTCAATTTTTGTTGAAATCAAACAAAGTTTAAATACTGGACCCTATCTTGGACCAACTTAAAAACTGGGCCCATAATCACAAATCTAAACACATGTTTAGATTCAGCATATCAAAGAACCCAAAGAATTCAATTTTTGTTAAAATCAAACTAAGCTTAATTTTGGACCCTTTGGACCTTAATGTAGACCAAATTAAAAAACAGGACCCAAAATTAAAAATCTAAATACACGGTTAGATTTGGAATATCAAAGAACCCCAATAACTCAATTTTAGATGAAATCAAACAAAGTTTAATTTTGGACCCTTTTGACCTCAATATGAACCAATTTGATAACGGGGTCCACAAATAAAAAATCTAAATACATGGTTAGATTCAGCATATCAAAGAACCCCATATATTCAATTTTTATTGAAATCAAACAAAGTTTAATTTTGGACCCAAATTTGGACTAACTTGAAAACTGGGCCAAAAATCAAAAATCTAAATACATGTTTAGATTCAGCATATCAAAGAACCTCATATATTCAATTTTTGCTAAAATCAAACAAAGTTTAATTTTGGACCCTTTGGACCTTAATGTAGACCAATTTGAAAACTGGACCCAAAATTAAAAATCTAAATACACTGTTAGATTCGGCATAACAAATAAATAAATGTGATCAAAGATTTTACAAATCTAATGCGCCATACTGTGCAATTAAAGATTACTTCTTGAAATTTTTCAATATTTGAAATTTGAAAAAAAAATAATATTTGAAGAATAATTCTTTTTAATTTCTGAAATCTGAAATGAGAAAAAATTGACCCCCCACAATTTCTTTTTATCCCCCCTCCACCTTTTTCCCCCCAAAAAAATCTTTCCCTCAAGATATAGTCATAATCTCAATTCAAATTTCCAATGGAGTTGGCAACCATAATTACCCATTTAAATTTACCATAGTGCTAACTTAATCTATTTTATAATAGAATTAAAAATATAGTGTCAAATCTTTCATATGGATTTTTTTGTAAAAAAAAAAGATGCAACATTTGCAGATATTTTTACTGGTCTTCCTTTATAAATATGCATTTCTTTAAACATAATTTAAAAGCAGTGTAAGGGAAGTAACTAAAACGTTGTATTTGGATTACCTCCCTTACATTGTTTTAAATTATCTTTATTGTTCATTAACCATTACTTTATACATAATTTAAAAGCAGTGTAAGGGAGATAATTTCAATGATGTATTTGATTTATCTCCCTTACACTGCTTTAAATTATGTTTTGTACTAAAGTATTTGTCCATTAACCAGGACAACCTTGTTTTTCCCCCTTTTTTGCCCCTAATTCCTAAACGGTTTGAGCCATAACCCCCCAAAGCAAATCCTTACCATCCCTTTGTGGAATGGAAACTTGTAGTATAATTTCAGAGAGATCCATACACCGTTGCACAGTTATTGTCTGGAAACTAGAAAATGCTTATTTTTGGCCCCTAATTCCTTAACTGTTGGTACCATAACCCCCAAAATCAATCCCAACCTTCCTTTTGTGGTATTTAACCTTATGGTCAAATTTCAAAAAGATCCATTCACTTAAACTAAAGTTAGAGTGCGAAGACCAATGTGTATTCGGACGACGACGCCGGACGACGACGACGACGACGACGCCAACGTCATACCAATATACGACCACAAAATTTTTTTGCGGTCGTATAAAAATTGATATTATGTTCATTATGTATAAAAAAGCACAAATTCATAAAAATTAGTTTTAATCTCCTACAAAGATATCACCATCGATTTTAAATTGAGAATATCAATTCACTACATGTAGCCATCTTCACGGCATCCCAATTAATAAAACCACGTGATAACTATAAACCACAAAGTACCCAAACAAGCAGGGAGTAATGTAGTCGTAATTAAGTGTCAAAATCTCTAGTCAATCGTACGGTTGTTTTACCCGACAAGATAATGACAAACTCATACAGAGTTTCATATAGATCCTAAAAAAATAATTATACCAGGCAAGGTTTCTACCTATCGGCAAGCTTTTTTTTTTAATTAACTTCATACGGAACAAGTTTTTTAGATCACCTGGCCCGAAGGTGTCGTCTGTTAACTTTTACAAAAATCTTCTCCTCTGAAACTACTGGGTCAAATTTAACCAAACTTGGTCACAATCATCATTGGGGTATCTAGTTTAAAAAATGTGTCCGGTGATCCGGTCAACCAACCAAGATGGCCGCCATGGCTAAAAATAGAACATAGGGGTAAAATGTAGATTTTGGCTTATATCTCTGAAACCAAAGCATTTAGAGTAAATCTGATATAGGGTAAAACTGATTATCAGGTCAAGATCTATCTGCCCTGAAAAACTATCAGACAAATCTGACAACCTGTTGTTGGGTTGCTGCCCCTGAATTGGTAATTTTAAGGAAATTTTGCAGTTTTTGGTTATTATCTTGAATATTATTATAGATAGAGATAAACTGTAAACAGCAATAATGTTCAGCAAAGTAAGATCTACAAATAAGTTGTCATGACCAAAATTGTCAGTCGACCCCTTTAGGAGTTATTGCCCTTAATAGTCAATTTTTAACAATTTTTTGTAAATTTTTGTAATCTTTTACAAAAATCTTCTTCTCTGAAACTACT
This sequence comes from Mytilus californianus, assembly GCF_021869535.1. NCBI lineage: Eukaryota > Metazoa > Mollusca > Bivalvia > Mytilida > Mytilidae > Mytilus > Mytilus californianus. Next base: position 8,079,201 of record NW_026262581.1, read on the forward strand.
GAGACAAATTTAACCATACTTGGCCATAATCATTATTAGGGTATCTAGTTTAAAAAATTTGTCCAATGACCCCGCCTTCCAACCATCATGGCCGACTTGGTTAAAAATAGAACATAGGGGTAAAATGCAGTTTTTGGTTTATATCTCTGAAACTAAAGCATTTAGAGCAAATCTGACAGTGGCAAAAATGTTCATCAGATTTAGATTTATCTGCCCTGAAATTTTCAGACGAATCCGACAGCCCGTTGTTGGGTTGCTGCCCCTGAGTTAGTAATTTTACAAAAATTTTGCAGTTTTTTGTTATTATCTTAGATATCATTATAATATCTAATATCTATTATTATTAATTATGATTTTAACCTTATTTTACATGATTTCCAAAGCATTAGTAAATACAGGTGAGCGACACAGGCTCTTGAGAGCCTCTAGTTTTTAAATAACTATAGTCTGTTTTTTTTTAACAAGTTTATGAAACAAATAAATGTAGGGGAATTATAGTTAAAATGACTTTTATAGATTCTCTCATAGTTCAAAGTCAAACTGGCAGGGTTCCGTGTAAAAAAAGTTTTCAAAATCTGATTTGTTCATAACGCTTTTATGTAATACATTTATTTAATTCTGTCCTTCCCTAATTTGATCATCAGCAAGGCTAACGGAATTATTTCCAGAGGTATTGTGAGGTGACATGACCAGGTATTCAAGCGATTTCCTGTCGGGCTTAAAAACTCTTATTACACAATCACGTAATGCAGGTTCATGCATCGCTTCACTGCTCACCTTATATACCACTGTGTATAGATCAGTGTACACGGCCAGTAATTTGGAACTATCAGGTGTTATATACATCATGTGTACATTTTGTTTGTCTTGAGTCTGACAGTGATACACGAGACATTTCTAAACTTATACGTGTAGTCAATTTTACTACCACTTGTTCATGAATAACATTTCTGGTGTAATGAATGATATTTATGAAAATCTGAATAATTCCAACTACAGATTAGATGAAGTAAAAATCTATCTAGATATTTTTCAATGGTAAAATATGGAAAATGTAAGTATGTACTCATCAACAATTATGGACATTTTGAAACATATAAATATTTCTAGTATTTCACAAAGATGCACACAAATGTCTATCATTGGTTAATACAGATAGAAAGTTACGGAACTATTATAGTCACACTTTAAAATATGTATATTGAAGAAAAAATAAATAAATGTGGATAGTGTCCACATGTGGACACAGATGATGCCCCCGCTTGTATATCATATTGTTAAAAAGGGACATAACTGAAGAACGGTAAAAGTGACGCTACCCAAATTTGAACTTGATCTGAGTTTTGTGGTAATAAGCATTGTGTGTAAGTCTCATAACATTTGGTTGAGGCTAACTTAAGAAGAGAAGAGAAACTAAAAGTTCAGCAATTTTTTTATTTGTAAATACGCATAACTCTAGAACAGTTGTGTATATATATAAGTTTTATAACATTTGGTTGAGACAAACTAAAGTTAGAGAACGGAAACGAAAAAAATCAGCAATTTTTATGTTTATAAAGGGACATAACTCAAGAATGATAAAAGGTTCGCCACCAAATTTCGTACTTAATCTGTATTATGTAGTAATAAGCACTGTGTATAAGTTTCGTAACATTTGGTTTGAAGGCAAACTAAAGTAAGAAAACGGAAACAAAAAAATTGTACTTGATCTTCGTTTTGTGGTAATGAATATTGTGTATAGGTTTCATAATGTTTGGTTGGGGCAAACTTAAGTTACAGAATGGAAACTAAAAATTTTGCAATCTTTCGATTTATAAAGGGGCATAACTCAATAATGGTTAAAGTGACACTACCCAAATTCAACTTGATCTGTGTTTTATCAGTGGAAGTCAAAATTAAACATTGCATTGTATAAAGCATTGATTGTAGTTGATTCAACTATAATCATGGACAAAGGAAGATAACTCCAATTTTAAAAATTACTTGATATTTAGAAGAAAATAAAAATTTTGCAATTTTTCCATTTATAGAGGGGCATAACTCTAGAATGGTTAAAGTGATGCCACCAAAATTCAAACTTTATCTGTGTTTTGTGGTAATAAGCATTGTGTATAAGTTCCATAACATTTGGTTGAGGTAAACTTAAGTAAGAGAACGGAAACTAAATATTTTCCATTTTTTCCATTTATAAAGGGCCATAACTCTAGAATTGTTAAAGTGACGCCACCAAAATTCAAACATGATCTGTGTTTTGTGGTAATAAGCATTGTGTATAAGTTTCATAACATTCGGTTGACGCAAACTTAAGTTAGAGAAGGGAAACTAAAAATTTTGCAATTTGTCCATTTATAAAGGGGCATAACTCTAGAACAGTTATAGTGAGGCCACCAAAATTCAAACTTGATCTGTGTTTTGTAGTAATAAGCATTGTGTATAAGTTTCATAACATTTGGTTGAGGCAAACTCAAGTTAGAGAAAGGAAACCAATTTTGGATCGTACGCATGTACGGATGGACATACGTACAGACGGACAAGGGTAAAACTTAATGCCCCCACCGCTACGGCGGGGGGCATAAAAATTCCAGAACAAATCTGATTTAAATTCAGATCAATCTCTAACTTTCTTTACTTCCTCGAAGTTATGAACATAAACATAGTATATAATCACAGATTTATATTTCAATTCGATTGTTCTAGAACAGACTAAGAAATTTGTCATCACAATTGTTAGTTATAGTGTATAATAATGTGAACCTAGTGAAATAGCACGTGAAATTCCTATATATGTCTCTGCTTTGGCAGTTCATTTGTGAAATAGAAGAAAAGATATTAATTGGTATCTAAGTGGAACTACGTTTCGATCAAGCTTCAAGAATTGATCACAAAATATTTAAGATTTACGACTTATATTGAATAAAAAGATGTGGGATATCATTGCCAATGACAGAGTCCAAATTAGCCCAATTAGTTTTTGAGCGTACTATAACATCTAAAGCCGTAATTCCGCTATAGTGCACGGATCACATCTGTTTTAACATGTAGGTGCAAGAAAAATACCACCTAACTAAGTTTAAGAGTACACAGCAACCCTATTTTTGTGCATTATACATGAGACTACTATAGCACAGTAAAGTCGTCTCCGATTATACACTCGGGAATATACGTTTTACTATATTGGATTATTAGCAAATGCTATTTTTATACGACCACAAAAAATTTTTGCGGTCGTATATTGGTATGACGTTGGCGTCGTCGTCGTCCGAAGACACATTGGTTTTCGCACTCTAACTTTAGTTTAAGTGAATGGATCTCTTTGAAATTTTACCATAAGGTTAAATACCACAAAATGAAGGTTGGGATTGATTTTGGGGGTTATGGTACCAACAGTTAAGGAATTAGGGGCCAAAAATTAGCATTTTCTGGTTTCCAGACAATAACTGTGGAACGGTGTATGGATCTCTCTGAAAATATACCACAAGTTTCCATACCACAAATGGATGGTTAGGATTTGCTTTGGGGGGTTATGGCTCAAACCATTTAGGAATTAGGGGCAAAAAAGGGGAAAAAACAAGGTTGTCCTGGTTAATGGACAAATACTTTAGTACAAAATATAATTTAAAGCAGTGTAAGGGAGATAAATCAAATATATCATTTGAATTACCTCCCTTTCACTGCTTTTAAATTATGTATAAAGTAATGGTTAATGAACAATTAAGACAATTTAAAATAGTGTAAGGGAAATAATCCAAATACAACGTTTTGATTACTTCCCTTACACTGCTTTTAAATTATGTTTAAAGACATGCATATTTCAATTGGACATGCTTTGATACTATATATGCCCTTGAATTTTTACTAGATAACATTTTTGTTCGCTTTGGAGATTCCGTATATCGTCAGGTTATCGGAATTCCAAAGGGGACTAACTGTGCACCACTTATTGCGGACCTTTTTTTGTATTGCTATGAGTTACAATTTATGACAAAAATCAGCAAAGACCCATCGAAACAACATCTGATACACAAATTTAATAATACTTTTAGATATTTGGATGATATTTTGGCTCTCAATAATGACGACTTCAGTATGTATACTAAAGAAATTTATCCTGTTGAACTTACTTTAAATAAAGCTAATACTAACAATGAACACTGCCCTTTCCTCGATCTTGATATCTTAGCTTAATACTAAAATATATGATAAAAGAGATGATTTTTCATTTCCTATCGTTAATTATCCATTTTTAGATGGTGACGTTCCCTTGTCACCATCTTACGGTGTTTATATATCTCAACTTGTACGATTCGCTCGTGTATGTAACAATGTTTTAGATTTTAATGAGAGAAATTTATGTATTACTAAAAAATTATTACACCAGGGTTTTCGATATCACAAACTAGTCAAAACATTTACTAAATTTTATCATCTGTATAAGGACATCATTCGTAAATATAGCTCAACATGCAGACTTCTTACACGTTCAGGTATTTCACATCCAATTTTTTATGGAAATATTCTTTATAAAGCACAAAAATGTCAGTATTCACCTCTGAAGCTAACAAAACCTTTAAATAGACTTATTAAGAAGGGATATAGTTACGATACTGTTGTCAGGTCATTAAAGATTGCATATTTTGGCGTTAATATTGATTCACTTATAGGGTCTTTGCATAGGCACTAAACACATTTATTTAAAAACCAGTTGTTGGCATGACACGGGTTATGTTCTTCTCATATATGTTATGATGGTATGATACTAAACCCCTAACGGGAAGGATTGTGCCTGATATTCATATGATGAAGGCATAATCTTTCAATCAGTTTAATTGAAGTCTGGAGCTGGCATGTCAGTTAACTGCTAGTAGTCTGTTGTTATTTATGTATTATTGTCATTTTGTTTATTTTCTTTGGTTACTAGTACATCTTCTGACATCAGACTCGGACTTCTCTTGAATGAATTTTAATGTGCGTATTGTTATGCGTTTACTTTTCTACATTGGCTAGAGGTATAGGGGGAGGGTTGAGATCTCATAAACATGTTTAACCCCGCCGCATTTTTGCGCCTGTCCCAAGTCAGGAGCCTCTAGCCTTTGTTAGTCTTGTATTATTTTTAATTTTAGTTTCTTGTGTACAATTTGGAGTTTAGTATGGCGTTCATTATCACTGAACTAGTATATATATTTGTTTAGGGGCCAGCTGAAGGACGCCTCCGGGTGCGGGAATTTCTCGCTACATTGAAGACCTGTTGGTGACCTTCTGCTGTTGTCTGTTCTATGGTCGGGTTGTTGTCTCTTTGGCACATTCCCCATTTCCATTCTCAAATTTATAAAGGAAGACCAGTAAAAATATCTGCAAATGTTGCATCTTTTTTTTTTACAAAAAAATCAATATGAAAGATTTGACACTATATTTTAAATTCTATTATAAAATAGATTAAGTTAGCACTATGGTAAATTTAAATGGGTAATTATGGTTGCAAACTCCATTGGAAATTTGAATTGAGATTATGACCATATCTTGAGGGAAAGAATTTTTTGGGGGAAAAAAAGGGGGGGGGTAAAAGAAATTGTCGGGGGTCAATTTTTTCTCATTTCAGATTTCAGAAATTAAAAAGAATTATTCTTCAAATATTATTTTTTTTTCAAATTTCAAATATTGAAAAATTTCAAGAAGTAATCTTTAATTGCACAGTATGGCGCAATCTTTGACCACATTTATTTATTTGTTATGCCGAATCTTACATAGATTTTTAATTTTGGGTCCAGTTTTCAATTGGTCTACATTAATGTGCAAAGGGTCCAAAATTAAACTTTGTTTGATTTTAACAAAAATTGAATATATGGGGTCCTTTGATATGCTGAATCTAAACATGTATTTAGATTTTTGATTTTTGGCCCAGTTTTCAAGTTGGTCCAAATTGGGGTCCAAAATTAAACTTTGTTTGATTTCAACAAAAATTGAATATATGGGGTTCTTTGATATGCTGAATCTAACCATGTATTTAGATTTTTTATTTGTGGACCCCACTATCAAATTGGTTCATATTGAGGTCAAAAGGGTCCAAAATTAAACTTCGTTTGATTTCATCAAAAATTGAATTATTGGGGTTCTTTGATATTCCAAATCTAACCGTGTATTTAGATTTTTAATTTTGGGTCCCGTTTTTTTAAATTGGTCTACATTAAGGTCAAAAGGGTCCAAAATTTAACTTTGTTTGATTTCATCAAAAATTGAATTTTTGGGGTTCTTTGATATGCTGAATCTAAACATGTGTTTAGATTTTTGATTATGGGTCCCGTTTTCAAGTTGGTCCAAGTTGGGGTCCAAAATTAAACTTTGTTTGATTTCAACAAAAATTGAATATATGGGGTTCTTTGATATGCTGAATCTTAACATGTATTTAGATTTTAGATTTTTGGCCCAGTTTTCAAGTTGGTCCAAATTGGGGTCCAAAATTAAACTTTGTTTGATTTCAACAAAAATTGAATATATGGGGTTTTTTGATATGCTGAATCTAACCATGTATTTAAATTTTATTATTTGTGGGCCCCGCTATCAAATTGGTTCATATTGAGGTCAAAAGGGTCCAAAATTAAACTTTGTTTGATTTCATCAAAAATTGAATTATTGGGGTTCTTTGATATGCCAAATCTAACCATGTTTTTAGATTTTTAATTTTGGGTCCCGTTTTTTAAATTGGTCTACATTAAGGTCCAAAGGGTCCAAAATTAAACTTAGTTTGATTTTAACAAAAACTGAATTCTTGGGGTTCTTTGATATGCTGAATCTAAACATGTATTTAGATTTTTTATTTGTGGACCCCACTATCAAATTGGTTCATATTGAGGTCAAAAGGGTCCAAAATTAAACTTCGTTTGATTTCATCAAAAATTGAATTATTGGGGTTCTTTGATATTCCAAATCTAACCGTGTATTTAGATTTTTAATTTTGGGTCCCGTTTTTTTAAATTGGTCTACATTAAGGTCCAAAGGGTCCAAAATTTAACTTTGTTTGATTTCATCAAAAATTGAATTTTTGGGGTTCTTTGATATGCTGAATCTAAACATGTGTTTAGATTTTTGATTATGGGCCCAGTTTTCAAGTTGGTCCAAGTTGAGGTCCAAAATTAAACTTTGTTTGATTTCAACAAAAATTGAATATATGGGGTTCTTTGATATGCTGAATCTAAACATGTATTTAGATTTTAGATTTTTGGCCCAGTTTTCAAGTTGGTCCAAATTGGGGTCCAAAATTAAACTTTGTTTGATTTCAACAAAAATTGAATATATGGGGTTCTTTGATATGCTGAATCTAACCATGTATTTAGATTTTTTATTTGTGGGCCCCGCTATCAAATTGGTTCATATTGAGGTCAAAAGTGTCCAAAATTAAACTTTGTTTGATTTCATCAAAAATTGAATTATTGGGGTTCTTTGATATTCCAAATCTAACCATGTATTTAGATTTTTAATTTTGGGTCCTGTTTTTTAAATTGGTCTACATTAAGGTCCAAAGGGTCCAAAATTAAAGTTAGTTTGATTTTAACAAAAATTGAATTCTATAGGTTCTTTGATATGCTGAATCTAAACGTGTTTATATTTTTGATTATGGGCCCAGTTTTCAAGTTTGTCCAAGTTGGGGTCCAAAATTAAACTTTGTTTGATTTCAACAAAAATTGAATATATGGGATTCTTTGATATGCTGAATCTAAACATGTATTTTGATCTTGGACATTGGACCATTATAGGTAAATTAAAAAAAATCAAGTTCTTAGACCACATTCTTTCTGTGTCAGAAACCTATGCTGTGTCAAATATTTAATCGCAATCCAAATTCAGAGCTGTATCAAGCTTGAATGTTGTGTTCATACTTGCCCCAACTGTTCAGGGTTCGACCTCTGCGGTCGTATCAAGCTGCGCCCAGCGAAGCATTTTATTCAACTCTAGTCCTAAGCAAAAGTGTTGTATTTTTTTTTATCTGACAAGCTTAATTTCAGATTAAATTAGGTAAGGAGGCTATGATTTATAATTCAGTTAGGTTTTGGCTGATTTGATGTCATACCACCCGCCCTGTACTCGGTATTTTCTCACATAAATAATATGAATTTCAGATCTTTAAGTTTGCATATAAATATTATTATTCAAATTTCGTTTAAAAACTTGCACACATAGGACGAATAGTAACGTATGGCTTAGTACAACAAGCAGGCATTAACCTATCGTTGACAGAGATACGACAACGAGATATTGATACTACAGATTCCCTAAATTCCTTCGGTCTGCATACAAAAATATATCATTATTCGAATAACCATGTTGAATTTACACCCACCAAACCACTAAAAACGTATGGCTAAGTATACCATGCAGACGTTTAGATATATTGAGGTACCACTTACAACACCTCATATAAAAACAAACACGCTCTATTCATAAAAAAAATGTGTGATTAAAAGTTTGTTTGATGAGGTAAATTAGTCTCCTTTGATCTTGAGTTAAGTTGTTCAACAGATAAATAATTAGCCTAAATTTCTACTGAATGCTGATCCTTTAATGACAGAAATGATAATCGGCATTCTATTTAAAAAAATAATTCCACGGAGAAATAATCTCCAGGTGATTGCTATTTGAATTTTATTACGTATACATCGAAATACAAGTTAAAGAATTCTGGTAAACTAAATTTAACACCTGTGCAATGGTATCACTCTATTAAATTTTAATTACAGAGAATGTAACCAAAATTTTTTTCCTATTTCAGTTTTATTCACTGCTGGAATTAAAAATTTTAATTTTATTTTCAAGGTAATCATACAATAATTTTTTCTCATTGTAATCGGATATTAAATCTCGGTGTATTAAACTCTCCATTCCAGCTATTTCTGTTAATCCATTCAAAATGACAACATATTCACACCTGTAAAAGCGTACATTTGAGGCTTAATTGCCCTCAGGTAAAATGAATGAATTGTTTTACAAAATGCTCATCTATTCGAGAAATAAACAATGCCTTTCCGAAATAACAGACACATTCTATTCACACAGACTTTGCGTTGAAATAAAATTAATCAGGTAAATGAAAATGAAAAATATTTTCAGTTCAATATCAGTAAATAATTTGTCTTCAATAAATATTTCCAGAAAAATCACAACTATTATTAATTAAAATCAAATCGAAAATATATACCATAAGATTTTTTATTTAATCAATGCAAAACGTTACACATGTGTTCATTTTCTTTCATTCTTCTTTTGTGGTTATAAGCTACGAGAAACGGTCATCTGCGCTCTTTTAATTACGGAAAAATTCTATAAGCGATTAAGACCTTTAACTGATTTAATTATTTCCCAGCATTCACTAAATCGGATTAAAACGTCACAACATGATGACGTATGTCAACCAAAAAAGTTACAAATACTTGATTTTCTCCGTTATTAGAGGGAATATAAATTTAAAACTTTGTGAATGTGTTTTTTATGTTATGAGGAACATATTTAGATGATAAGTAAAAAATCGTGGATTTTCCCTTAAAGTTCAACATAGGTCATATGAATAAGGGTTGGCTTAACATCGAATTTTTGTCTGGTAGACAAAAATTAAATTCAGGTGTAAAATGTTAAAAAGCTTCTAAATGCTTAATGGAAAGTAAACAGTAATGGTTTTATTCATTCTTAAATAACTTTTTGTACAAAATCCGGCATATACATAAAAAAAATAATTTTAATGAAAATCGTAGCTACTATCTGTTTAAACAAGAATGTGTCCATAGTACACAGATACCCCACTCGCACTATCATTTTCTATGTTCAGTGGACCATGAAATTGGGGTAAAAACTCTAATTTGGCATTAAAATTAGAAAGATCATATCATAGGGAACATGTGTACTAAGTTTCAAGTTGATTGGACTTCAACTTTATCAAAAACTACCTTGACCAAAAACTTGAACCTGAAGCGGGACAGACGGACGAGTGGACAAATGGACGCACAGACAGAAAAACATAATGCCCCTCTACTATCGTAGGTGGGACATAAAAAAAGCAAATTAAGGGGGTACCAAACACTTTGACTAAAATAGAATTGGCTTGTTTAATTTTCATGAAATTTTGACAAAATATTTAGAATGACCTGTTGACAAAAATATAAAAATTTCAAGAAATTTGAACCACACAATTTACTAGAATAATTTCATTGGATATATAGCAGTTTGACAAACACTAATTTTGAACATTGAGACGCTTGATTTCTCTTTACTATTAGTATGCGATTAAAACATTCAGCTGATTTTTAAAGAGCTATCTCCCTTAGGTGTTCTGTACCCCCTTAATTTATCTTTCAAAAAATGTTTCAGATAGACAAAGATGACTGACTAAATATATATATATATATAAATATATTTTTTTTAATCATTCATATAGTGTTGATTAACTAATACAACTGTATATAAAAGTGCATTAACATAGTTTTTGCTGCAAAATATAAAAAGAACATAACTAGTATCATTACAAAATAAAAAAAATAAATTCCTGTCATGTTATAGATATGCACAAAAAATGATACATACAAACAATACAGCTATTTAAAGTGTAAATAAACAAATAATATATCTTGTGTGACTTCTTATGCATATAAATGTACAAGTATAATCTAACCTTCAACAATGAGTCAAAGACCAGATGGTATAGATGGTAAGAATGACATATAATCAGAAAAACTATTGAAAGTAACATTTGATTGAAGAAACTATAAAATGTTGCATAGGTACTGAATTCTACAGGCATTGTATACAAAAATCAAAGCAGTATCTGTATCCATATTAAGTCATGTGTCAAATAAAAGATGAACAGTACTAATATTCAGGCTGATGTGTTAAATAAAGGACCAAAGTTTTTTTATATTCATAATGATGTATCAGATTAAGCACCAGAGATACTGATATTAAGACTAATAATATGTAAAATAAGGACCAAAAGTACTACGACCATGGCTTCATGTTTTCAGACTGATCTGTCAAATGAAGGACCATGGGTTCAGGTATTCAGACTGACCATATCAAATAAAGCACCCAAGATATAGTTATTCAGACTGCCATATCAAATAAAGCACCAAAGATTTAGTTATTCAGACTGCCCTTTCAAATAAAGCATCACATGTACAGACTTGTAGAAAAAGTAAAAATCTGCCACTGTCAACTAATGCTCCCTGAACTAAAAATTTATTGAAAGAAAACAATTATATTTAAAGGTTTTAAAATACTAGTATGCTTGGAGGGACAAATAAGTATGTACTACTATTGCATGTCATTTATGCTAATGTTTCACCTAAATAATGTGTATATGTGTAATTCAAAGTGGTCAAAGTAGGATACCATCTAGAAACCAACTCTTGAAATAAATATATTTTTAGTTTGCGACCTCGACCTTTAACCTGTTGACTCTAAAATCAATAGAATTTTTCCCAATCCCAATATCGACTATCTGTATAATTTTCATTTCAATAAAACAAGGGAAATTAATAAGGCAACAATACAGAATCCATTTTTCAATTTTTAGTAACAGTAACCTTGAGCTTTAACCTATTAACCAAAAACAATCAATAGGGCTACAATTGCCATATGTATAGGAAGCTTGAATTTGAATGAGATTCATAATACAGATCAAAAATTTACAACTTGAGTAGTCGATAAAACTTCTCATTTTTTACACACTGTACTTAAAGCTTTCTGAGTTCTAGAAACAGTACTTTCCTTTAACAGAATCATCTGTTTTTACTATAATTTTGGAATAGTGAATCTGCAGTATTTCTACTTAATTATTCAATCATGTAACAATATAAAGGCTGTCACAGAAAGGTTGGGAAAAGAATTTTTTTTAAAGTTCACTCTGTTTTATAATAGACACATTAGCGTATACTGTAAATTACAAATGAATATTATAAAAAAATAAAAATGTATTCCTAAAAGCAAACTGATAAGTGAAATACTGATAGAGATTGCTGCCACAGACAAAGTTAAAATGTACTATCAATTCTGAAATCGTTGCATATCATAATTTTCAAAATATCGAAACGGACATCTGCGCTCTTTTAATTACGGAAAAATTCTATAAGCGATTAAGACCTTTAACTGATTTAATTATTTCCCAGCATTCACTAAATCGGATTAAAACGTCACAACATGATGACGTATGTCAACCAAAAAAGTTACAAATACTTGATTTTCTCCGTTTTTAGAGGGAATATAAATTTAAAACTTTGTGAATGTGTTTTTTATGTTATGAGGAACATATTTAGATGATAAGTAAAAAATCGTGGATTTTCCCTTAAAGTTCAACATAGGTCATATGAATAAGGGTTGGCTTAACATCGAATTTTTGTCTGGTAGACAAAAATTAAATTCAGGTGTAAAATGTTAAAAAGCTTCTAAATGCTTAATGGAAAGTAAACAGTAATGGTTTTATTCATTCTTAAATAACTTTTTGTACAAAATCCGGCATATACATAAAAAAAATAATTTTAATGAAAATCGTAGCTACTATCTGTTTAAACAAGAATGTGTCCATAGTACACAGATACCCCACTCGCACTATCATTTTCTATGTTCAGTGGACCATGAAATTGGGGTAAAAACTCTAATTTGGTATTAAAATTAGAAAGATCATATCATAGGGAACATGTGTACTAAGTTTCAAGTTGATTGGACTTCAACTTTATCAAAAACTACCTTGACCAAAAACTTGAACCTGAAGCGGGACAGACAGACGAGTGGACAAATGGACGCACAGACAGAAAAACATAATGCCCCTCTACTATCGTAGGTGGGACATAAAAAAAGCAAAATAAGGGGGTACCAAACACTTTGACTAAAATAGAATTGGCTTGTTTAATTTTCATGAAATTTTGACAAAATATTTAGAATGACCTGTTGACAAAAATATAAAAATTTCAAGAAATTTGAACCACACAATTTACTAGAATAATTTCATTGGATATATAGCAGTTTGACAAACACTAATTTTGAACATTGAGACACTTGATTTCTCTTTACTATTAGTATGCGATTAAAACATTCAGCTGATTTTTAAAGAGCTATCTCCCTTAGGTGTTCTGTACCCCCTTAATTTATCTTTCAGAAAATGTTTCAGATAGACAAAGATGACTGACTAAATATATATATATATAAATATATTTTTTTTAATCATTCATATAGTGTTGATTAACTAATACAACTGTATATAAAAGTGCATTAACATAGTTTTTGCTGCAAAAATATAAAAAGAACATAACTAGTATCATTACAAAATAAAAAAAAAAATTTCCTGTCATGTTATAGATATGCACAAAAAATGATACATACAAACAATACAGCAACTTAAAGTGTAAATAAACAAATAATATATCTTGTGTGACTTCTTATGCATATAAATGTACAAGTATATTTGGCAATCGCCAATGGCAGTCAGCAGGGTTTAAGAACATTTGTTATTTGACCTGTTAGTCAAATGCGTTTTGTTAAAATATACTTTTTCACTTTTTTGGTCTTTTGGAAAGTGTTGTTTGTGCTGTATTTAGACCCCTCTAACAAGTATAATTTAACCTACACCAATGAGTCAAAGACCAGATGGAATAGATGGTAAGAATGACATATATTCAGAAAAACTATGGAAAGTATCATTTGATTGAAGAAACTATAAAATGTTGCATAGGTACTGAATTCTACAGGCATTGTATAAACAAATCAAAGCAATATCTGTATCCATATTAAGTCATGTGTTAAATAAAAGATGAACAGTACTAATATTCAGGCTGATGTGTTAAATAAAGGACCAAAGTTTTTTTATATTCATAATGATGTATCAGATTAAGCACCAGAGATACTGATATTAAGATTAATAATATGTAAAATAAGGACCAAAAGTACTACGACCATGGCTTCATGTTTTCAGACTGATCTGTCAAATGAAGGACCATGGGTTCAGGTATTCAGACTGACCATATCAAATAAAGCACCCAAGATATAGTTATTTAGACTGCCCTATCAAATAAAGCACCAAAGATTTAGTTATTCAGACTGCCCTTTCAAATAAAGCATCACATGTACAGACTTGTAGAAAAAGTAAAAATCTGCCACTGTCAACTAATGCTCCCTGAACTAAAAATTTATTGAAAGAAAACAATTATATTTAAAGGTTTTAAAATACTAGTATGCTTGGAGGGACAAATAAATATGTACTACTATTGCATGTCATTTATGCTAATGTTTCACCTAAATAATGTGTATATGTGTAATTCAAAGTGGTCAAAGTAGGATACCATCTAGAAACCAACTCTTGAAATAAATATATTTTTAGTTTGCGACCTAGACCTTTAACATGTTGACTCTTAAATCAATAGAATTTTTCCCAATCCCATATCGACTATCTGTATAATTTTCATTTCAATAAAACAAGTGAAATTAAGGCTACAATACAGAAACCATTTTTCAATTTTTAGTAACCTTGAGCTTTAACCTATTAACCAAAAACAATCAATAGGGCTACAATTGCCATATGTATGGGAAGCTTGAATTTAAATGAGATTCATAATACATATCAAAAAATTTACAACTTGAGTAGTTGATAAAACTTCTCATTTTTTACACACTGTACTTAAAGCTTTCTGAGTTCTAGAAACAGTACTTTCCTTTAACAGAATCATCTGTTTTTACTATAATTTTGGAAGAGTGAATCTGCAGTATTTCTACTTAATTATTCAATCATGTAACAATATAAAGGCTGTCACAGAAAGGTTGGGAAAAGAATTTTTTTAAAAGTTCACTCTGATTTATAATAGACACATTAGCGTATACTGTAAATTACAAATGAATATTATAAAAAAATAAAAATGTATGCCTAAAAGCAAACTGATAAGTGTAATACTGATAGAGATTGCTGCCACAGACAAAGTTAAAATGTACTATCAATTCTGAAATCGTTGCATATCATAATTTTCAAAATATCAGTGACAAATAAAATGCTTCGCTGAGCACAGCTGGATACGACCGCAGAGGTCCAACCCAGAACAGTTGGGGCAAAAATGGACACAATATTCGCGCTTGATACAGGTCTAAATTTGGATTGTAATTAAATATTTGACACATAATAGTTTTCTGACACAGAATAACTGTAGTCAAAGAATCTAGAATTGGTTATATGATTTGAATTTATATTCAACTTTTTGCTTTTGTGCAATACACCATGCTGTTCCGTATTGACCCCCCCCCCCCTCCCTTTATTTTGCAAAAAAAAAAAAATAATTTGAAGAAATTTTCTTTTTAATTTTCTGAAATCTGAAATGAGAAAAAATTGCCCCCCCCCCCCCAAATTTTTTTCACCTCCCGCCCCTTTTTCCTAAAAAAATTCTTTCCCTCATGATATGGTCATAATCTCAATTCAAATTTCCAATGGAGTTTGCAACCATAATTACCAATTTAAATACATCATAAAAGTCTTAAAATAGAAAATAAAATACATAATCATGGCTAAAATTAATATTCCTTTAATAGTAACTTCTAAAAATTAATTGACAGCTAATCACCTCAAGACAATACAACATCTTTATACATAATTTAAAAGCAATGTAAGGGAGGCAATCCAATTTTTTTTTAATACTTTAAATGTATTTGGATTACCTCCCTTACACTGCTTTTAAATTGTCCATTAACCAAGAAACCCTTGTTTTTCCCCCTTTTTTGCCCCTAATTCCTAAACGGTTTGAGCCATAGCCCCCAAAGTCAATCTTAACCATCCCTTTGTGGTATGGAAACTTGTGGTATAATTTCAGAGAGATTCATACACCGTTCCACAAGTTATTGTCTGGAAACTAGAAAAATGTTTATTTGGCCCCTAATTCCTTAACTGTTGGTACCATCCCAAAATCAATCCAAACCTTCCTTTTGTGGTACTGAACCTTATGGTAAAATTTCATAGAGATCCATTCACTTAAACTAAAGTTATTGTGCGAAAACCAGTGTGTCTTCGGAAGACAACGATGCCAACGTCATACCAATATACGACCGCAAAAAATTTTTGCGGTCGTATAAAAATGAAACATTAACACTTTAGGGTGCTATAAACAGTTTCGTATAAAAAACTAGGGGTCATTCCCCGACTAAAAATAACCATGGAGGGAAATCCCTTTTTATTCATATAATTGGTGAAAAAGTTTTTTGTATTTGATTGTATAAATTAGTTAATTAGCTTTCAATTTAAACAGGTTGAATGATTAAAATAATTTTAAAAATTAGATTAAATATACATGTTTTGAGGGGAGACAACACTGTAAACATCCTGTTTTTTTGGCAATGCAAATTGAAAACTTATTTGCAGCCACTGTAGCTCTTTTCGAAGCAGGAAACCGTACCCTGAAACATGATTTTTATTAAAGGCCAGGTAAAAACCTATGAATTTCATACAGTTTTGATTATGGGAAATGTGCCTGTATCATGTTTACATGGGTATGCACATGAGCTGATTTCAGGTTTTTTATGTTCAGATTAGGCAACTTTTTCCCCGTTTTCTCTGGATAGAACTTTTTTACTATACTAAAAGTACACTATATTTTTATTTCAATATAAACTAGAGAAAAATTCTGATTCCAGTGATATCTAGTTTTATTCAAGTATCTTTATTAACCATTCCACCACTAAGGGTCACTTAGGCATGGTCCCTTAAAATAGGACGTCATAGAAAAAAACTGTTGATTGCACCCTTAACAGTACTGACCATAGATTTTATCCATCACATGTCCATTTAACACTAAGTAAATGATACAAACATATCTGACTATCTAAACTGCCAGACTTGACTATAATATGCTGAACCAATTCAGAAATGGTGGTGCATAGTAACATCATTGATTTTGGATTTTATTTTTTTGTCCATTTATGTCATTTACAAGGACCAATATGTTCATGTTGGTCCATTCTATTAAAACAAAAATTATTATAAAAAAATAAAAATGCTGGTTTTAGTAACAAGAATTAATAATCAAGGCGTGAGAGAGCTACAAAGGCAATTGCCTCCAAGTCAATGTTTTTATGATTTCTACTACATGTGGTTTACAACCTTATATACATGAATTTAAAATGGTGGAGGAGGAAAATTTACAATAATAAAAAATCTCTGATGAGCCATTTGGAAAGGAATTTGACGTTTA
Organism: Mytilus californianus; assembly: GCF_021869535.1. Taxonomy (NCBI): domain Eukaryota; kingdom Metazoa; phylum Mollusca; class Bivalvia; order Mytilida; family Mytilidae; genus Mytilus; species Mytilus californianus. Next base: position 8,096,393 of record NW_026262581.1, read on the forward strand.
TTATGCAAAAAAATGGATCAAATTTTAACTTAAGGCCATTAAATCATGTTTAAATGAAGTGAAACATTCTTTTGCCGAAAATTCAAATCTTTCATTGTACACTTGAGTTATGAGTGCCAAAAGTAAATAAAAAATCAGTTAGATTTGTTGGCATAAAAAGTTGTTCTTCACTAAATACTGATATAAGGGATTGTTCATTCAAATTTTCAATATTAAATCAAAAACTGACATAATTTAATATTATGATGAAAAATCTAAAGAACCAAAATGGCACTGATAAAAACACACTTTTTCACTCTGACTTCTACTTAATTTATCTTTAATAGTCAATCGAAAAACATGAAGAAATGTAAAATACATCTATAAATTAATGTTTTGAAACTTCACCAGCCCACCATTGTTTTTAACTAGACCTGTTCTATACAAATTAATCATAAAAACAAAGGAAATTTATCGTAGCAGCAGAAATTTTGTACTTCGACCAGTTTCAATCTGCATCACAAATATGGCAGTCTCACCATAGCATAAAGGCAAAAAGCAATTGCCTTAAAAATAGTAAAAAAAAAGTCAGTTTTATTGCAGCAAGTCTTATTGTATTGCACATTTACCAAAACAAAACAAAAACATATTTGTGTTCACAGTGTTATCACAGGAAAAAATATTTAGTACAAAAGATAATGCTGATATGAGATTATATGAGATTATTTACAAACAATCAAAGTACAAGATAACCAAGTAAAATATATACCGGTAGTATATTATCCATTATTTACAAACATTCTAAGTACAAGATAATCAAGTAAAATATATAGTATATTATATACAGTAATTTAATGTACAAGTTAAAAACAGTGTATTATATTCAGTAATTTTATGTACGAGTAAAAAAAGATAGTGTATTGTATAAAGAGTTTTATGTCAAAAAAATTATAATATTTTGTAAAGACTTATGTACAAGTTTGAACTACAAGAGAGGACATGCTGAAATGTCTCCGCTGCTTTAATGACCATGATCAATTTTATGATCAGACGTGTAAACCTTAATATCATTCCATACACCAAATATAGTCGACCTTCTGCTTATAATATACAAGAAACATACCAAAGCATGAAAACTTAACATTGACTAATGAACTTTGAAATGAGGTCAAGGTCAGTTGATATTTACAAGACAGACATGTCCACCTTACAATCATTCTGTGCATTAATTATAGCTGACCTATTGCTTATAGTATTTATGAAACAAATCTAACATTGACCAATAAACCAATAAAATGAAATCAAGGTCAAATGAAACCTACCTGACTAAAACATACACTTAACAATCATTCCATACACTACATATATTGACCTACTTATAGTATCTGAGATACCGACTTAATCATGTAACTTTAACCTTGATCACTGATCCACGAAATGGGGTCGGGTCAGGTGAATCCTGTCTGACGAACTTATAGACGTTGCAATGAACCATACAACCAAATATAGTTATCCTATTACTCATAATAAGTGAGAAATTCACATGACAAAAAAGAGGAAAGATTTTTTTTTTTAAGCAGCCCCTCAACCATGAAAATGAGGCTAAGGACAGTGGACATACAATAGACAGAAATCTTGTCACATAAGGCATCTGTATACAAAGTATGAAACATCCAGGTCTTCTTCCTTCTGAAATTTAAAGCTTAATACAAATAGTTTACACCACCACCTGATTGTAATCCCTATGTCTCTCATTCTGTGAGTTTCGTCGAGACAAAACATTATGAACATCTAAACATCCAAGGTTTATGATTTCTTTCCTCCCTTAAGTTCTACATCTTTTCTATAACAGGCATTTACTTTTATTACAATTTTTTTGATTTTTATATGTGAGTCTTGATACTAAGCATTCTGTTCATTGGGCCATTTTATATCAAACACATTCTGAAGTACCAGTACTTTTGATAGAAGCTGCCTCCTGAGATAAATTATTTGCTTTGATTGCTGTCTTAACGGAGTGTATTTGATGTGTAGTTTGAGTAGTATCTTGTTGACTGTCTTTTGTACTACATTGTTTGTTTGAAGTTTCTGTAGTATTTGATGAGGTTAATTAGTTTCTGTAGTATTTGATGAGGTTAATTCTTTAGTAGTACTACATTGTTTGTTTGAAGTTTCTGTAGTATTTGATGAGATTAATTCTTTAGTAGTACTACATTGTTTGTTTGAAGTTTGTGTAGTATCTGATGAGGTTAATTCAGATGAGTTTTCTCCATCCTGCTGAACATAACTCTTCACTGAATCGTCTTCTGTAATACAAAAAAAAAAATTTAATACAACAAGAATTGTCCGTTAAGCTGGACTTGTACCTTCTACATTGTGGCTAGACATTTGAATAAGCTAGTGACTGAAATACAGCGAATCAAAGAAGTTAATAATATTAATTTGAACTTTTTTATCTGATGTTTTATTTGATGTCATCTCTGATGCATTTACCATTTTAAGTATCATTGCAATGACAAGGTCTGTTCTGCCAAAATTTCTGAGTTGAAAAGATCATAACTGAAAAAAACCTCAATGGACCACAAAAGCCTACCCACATGCACATCTGTACATTAGGATCTAACAATCTACTAGGTTTTTTGTAGACAAAATAAACCATGTAGGAGTAGTTGTAATGACAAGGTCGGTTCTGCTAAAATTTCTAAGTCCAAAGGGGCATATCTATAAAAAAAAACCTCGATGGAACAGAACATCCTACCCACATGCACATAGGATTAGGATCTGACAATGTACAAAGTGTCATGCTGATACAAAAAACCACATAGAAGAGGCTGCAATAACAAGGTTGGTTCAGTCAAAATTTCTAAGTTGAAAAGGGCATAACTAGCAAAAACTCAATGGACCAGAAAATTCTACACACATATGCAATACTACATATTAGTATCTTACAATGTACAAAGTTTCATCTAGATGTGATGAAACAAGAAGTAGTTGCAATGACAAGGTTTGTTCAGAAGTGTCTAAATTTCTCAGGGGAAAGGGGCATAATTTTGGATGAAATATTCAGAATAAAAATTCCTTCACATAGCAATGTTTGTATACGGTATCATGATCTTTTATTCTACAAAGTTTGAATTGAATCAAAGAAAGGATAAAGAAGTTGGTCTGGACAGACAGATGGACAGATGGACAGACAGACAGGCTGATTCCTATATATCCTAGCAAACATACTGTTTTTTTCTACAATTAATCATTCATTTAATAGTTGCTTATTCAGTTTTAAAAGGCAACATGTGAGTGATAAATCCTATGCCCTGTGTTGGGTAAGTGCCACTTTTCTGCACGTTAATGAACCCTTGCATCAACTCTCTGAGGGGTTTTTAGTTGGCCTATTTCTGGGCAAAATTGCTGACGCTATATCCATCATAATCACTTTTTACATTTACAGTCCAAATTTTTCCAACACTTCATCACTGCCTACATCCCTTGAAGAAAATACTTATTGTAATAATATTTAAGGATTAATTTTACCCTTTATAAAATAGTAATTTAAATTACCAATATGGACACATTGATTTATTAACCCTCTTTCAAACTGTTACTTATGTAGCCATTTTAGACCATGAGTTAAATAAACCTTTATCAAACTATCTAACCCACTGTTCATTTCATCCTTCATCTTACCATAACATGTACTTTCTTCTGCCCCACGATAACCATCTTCATCATCTGAACTGTTCAATAACATCCTTCCACTAGAATACGATTCATATGAGCAACCGGAGGATTGAGGTGAATCCTCACCGCTGTTTATATCTGAGAAGGATTCACATACAGATTGAGAGCTTCCATCTTTAATAGAGCCTTTTAGTACAAAGTCATTTTCATTCTTTGATCCTACTGAGCTATAACCTGCATTACTGTAGACAGCAGAATATTGACTGTCTTTTTCACTATTACTATTAGTATGTGAAGTCTTGAATGTGGAGGTAGAAAGTGTCTCATGTCCACTGTCTTTATTATGTTCCTTAAAAAAGAATATGTATTGATATATAATTACATTAAAATCCATACTTTTGATTGGCCGACAACAATCGTGATGCATTCCAATACTAATGTTGATGGGGGAACTTTCATATTCTCTGATTAATTTGTTCAATATTTTCACATAATCTAGAGCTCCACAAATTGTATAAACACCTTTCTATTGGTCTACAGAGTATTTTGACTTCTTGATGTCTCTATTTATGGTTGCTCATGCGTATATTGATTTTTTAGTCACGTCTCCCTTTACCCAAAAAGTAACAATGAATAAATGATAAATAAGGCTAGTACTTTTTTTTTCCATCATAACCTGTAAATATACTAACAGGTGTCTTGCATGATTATCAAGTCAATTTTTCTTGTAAACTTTTACTCACCATGTAATTTATCTTGACTACAGGTAACTCTATCTCAGGTGGTTTGAAAATCTCTTTAACTTTTCCACAACAATCAATCCTTAACAAAATAACATAAAAGTTTTATTATGGTGAGCTGATGTATGGACAGTAATACATGCAGTTGAGTTTTCTGAATTGAATTGTATCATGTTTTTCATGTTGTGGCCTTTTATAGCTGACTACATGGTATGGGTTTTTCTCATTGTTGAAGGCTGTACGGTTGCCTATAATTTCTTACATTCACTTTATTTTGAACTTTGGTGGATAGTTGTCTTATTGGCAATCATACCTCATCTCCTTATTTTTATATTATATAGTAAAACAAAGAATACATTTAATTTCATCTCTGTGTAAAATGTACAGAAGAAAATAGAGGAATTGTTACATATCTCCTTATTGTATTTGGTTGCGTTTCATGATTATTTAGTTGTTGGTAATTATCTAATTGTTGAATATCCTTCAGTTGTTGATGAACATTTAAACAATAGTTTTATTTTATCTTCAAATTTTTGTAGATATACTTTTCTTATTGCATTTTTTAGTTTATTTTTCACGTTTTAGAGACTAACACAAGTAGCTTATTTATTGCGAACCAAATGTAACTTTTCCACAGAGTCATCTCCTATTGGTCAATCTATTTAAACTTTTGTCAGTTCTGTTTTCCCATTGAACAAACATGTATTTTCATCTTTTAGAAGATATTTTTTTTACTCAGGTAAGTTAATCAATGAGTGATGGATTTCTCTTAAAAGAAATTTAAAGGTCCCAGCGAATAAACAACACAGAGAACAATAGCTATTGTATTTATTCAATGGGACAATAGAACTGACAAAAGTTTAGATTGACCAATAGGAGATGAATCTGTGGAAAAGTTTCATTTGGTTCAATGAGAACACACTGCAGACAATCTGAATTTTTTGGGAATTTAGGCTTGTTTAATTCATTATTGATACCACAAGAGGCTGCATCCTTCACTCTAGGTTTTTTTTATGGTGTATGTGACATTTTAGTTTACTCTGTGCTTGAAGCCATACTATATACAAGTTTTACCGTACAGATTTTATCTAACACAGTGATATTTTACTGCTATACCTCCGAAGTTTGAAAACTCACCTAAAAACACACTATATACAAGTTTTACCATACAGATTTTATCTAACACAGTGATATTTTACTGCTATACCTCCGAAGTTTGAAAACTCACCTAAAAACACAAACTACTAAAGTGATGACAATACCAACAAATAAAACCACACCAATTACGATACCTGCTATTTCTGATTGTGATAAGTCTGCAAAAAAATACTAATTTTATACATAATATCTTTTGATACTGGAAAACAAATTTCCTATTGAAATACTTACATGTACACCAATTGACAAAAGGTATTGTGAGTTATTCTTAATTTATTATACCCCAACTCAATGCTGTTGACTAAATGTGACAAGTACGTTGTATTTCTTATATGCGCATGGCATTCCATGCCATTTGATAAGTTTTTGGCAAACATTAAGTAGAACACTGAAGGAACTGTAAATGTGTCACACTATATGGCATACCTAGAGGAAGCTTGTGCCATATACCAAGAAGCTATGACCTTTGTTTCTTGGAAAAATAGAAGAAATGTGCAATGGATAGAGGGATGCATAGAGAGAGGTAAACTAGTATTGCCCCTCTTTTGCAGCATGAATATACAAATTTGTTTCATTTAAGGCAATGTTTGACAGCAAAAACCATAATGTCAATAATAATTTTTTTTATTTGTAACAAGAATGTGTCCATATATAGTACACGGATGCCTAACTCGCACTATCATTTTCTATGTTCAGTGGACCATGAAATTGGGGTCAAAACTCTAATTTGGCATTAAAATTAGAAAGATCATATCATAGGGAACATGTGTACTAAGTTTCAAGTTGATTGGACTTCAACCCAAAAAAAAAAAATTGTTTCCCTCAAGATATGTTCATAATCTCAATTCAAATTTCCAATGGAGTTTGCAACCATAATTACAATTTAAATACATCATAAAAGTCTTAAATAGATAATTTCAAAGCAGCGTAAGGGAGGTAATCCAACATTGTACAACATTGTACAATTTTGTTTTTGGATTACCTCCCTTTCACTGCTTTTAAATTGTCCATTAACCAGGAAACCCTTGTTTTTTCCCCTTTTTTGCCCCTAATTCCTAAACGGTTTGATCCATAACCCCCAAAGCCAATCCTAACCATCCCTTTGTGGTATGGAAACTTGTGATATAATTTCAGAGAGATCCATACACTTAAACACAAGTTATTGTCTAGACGTTACAAAAATGCTTATTTTTGGCCCTTAACTCCTTAACTGTTGGTATCATAACCCCCGAAATCAATCCCAACCTTCCTTTTGTGGTATTGAACATTATGGTAAAATTTCATAGAGATCCATTCACTTAAACTAAAGTTATTGTGCGAAAACCAATATGTCTTCAGATGACGACAACGCCAACGTCATACAAATATACTTTTGCGGTCATATGAAAAACAGACCAAAACACAAAAACTTAACTTTTACCACAGAACCATGAAAATGAGGTCAAGGTCAGATGACACCTGCCAGTTGGACATGTACAACTTACAATTATACATACACCAAATATAGTAGACCTATTGCTTACAGTATCTGAGATATGGACTTGACCACGAAAACTTAACCTTGTTCACTGATCCATGAAATGAGGTCAAGGTCAAGTGAAAACTGTTTGACAGGCATGAGGCTACGCAGATACCAAATATGGATATCCTTTTACTCATAATAAGAGAGAAATTAACATTACAAAAAATCTTAACTCTTTTTTCAAGTAGTCACTGAACCATGAAAATGAGGTCAAGGACAATGGACATATGACAGACGGAAACTTCATATCATAAGGCATCTATATACAAAGTATGAAGCATCCAAGTCTTCTACCTTCTGAAATATTAAGCTTTAAAAAAGTTAGTTAATGCTGCCACAGCTGCCAGATCACTATCTCTATGTCAAGCTTTCTGCGACAAAAGTCGCAGGCTTGACAAAAACAAAACAATTTTTTAGTTAATGAAAGTGTGAATGGAAAATGTCTAACGCACCGTTACATTGATTAGTGAACTCAACCAGAATATTATTAACCCTAACAATAACAACAACTGAGTTACCCTGGGGTTCTGAAACACCTGAGTTACCCTGGGGTTCATGTTGCTGTTTGGTGTGCAGTGTTTTGTGAATTGTTGTTTTGTTTTTTTTGTCTTTTTTGTTTGCCTACAGTTAACTTATTGTGTTTGATTGCCTTATTGCTAACTTCATCCTTTGAAGTGTAAAAGAAAAATAAACATACAAACCCAGACCAAGACAGATTTGTAGTAAACCAATGAACTGACATGTAAATTGTTATATATCTCTGACCTTTACCATTACAAGCGACTTTTATTTTTCCCATCAAGAAAATAATTCTTCTTCAGAAGATTTCACAATCAAAAGAGGCATTCTGACAACATAAAATTTCCCTCCATATACCAGCAGGAACATTGGATGAGTATACAAAAATGCAATTAAATATTTACTCTGAAGTTTTGAAAAACTATTTAAATAACTTGAATAAGAAGATGTATTGGAACTTCTTGAAAAACTATGAAAATAACATCAATCAAGATAATGTACTCTTGTAACAAAGTGAACGTCGATCAAGCATTAGATTGTGAGGGAGGTCTGGTGAATTATAAATTCAAACTGGTTAAGAACTTTTTGCTAATGTAGTTAAGAATTACCATCATATCATTTAAATCAGGTCAGAATATTTATAACATATGTTAATTTGTACATCAACTGCTAGCCCCACTCTTCTGGCTCTTTTATTACTCTCTTTATATATCAATGCCTCTGAATAATTAACTAATGATCGCTAACTTTTTACCAGTGAATTTTAATTCACACCTATTACTATGTAATAACAACTATTATCTGTTATATTCAATCACTTTTAAAGGTAACAAAATAAAAAATTCCATGATTTCCTGTCAATTTGATAAACAGAATGAATCCTGGAAATGAATCCAGAATTATTCATACTTTAGTAGTGTTGTGAAACTTCCAGTTTTAATTTCAAAATCGAAAAAACATTAGTGATGTCTGAGAAATTTACCATTTTGAGTCATTAAAATGATCATCTAAATTTTAAACTGTTGTCTTCTATTATGAACATTTTTAGAAAAACAGGTGTTGATGATATGAATCTAGTGTGAATAATTTTGACAGTTGAAATAAACTGCTTTGCTGAGCGCAGCTGGATACGCCCGCAGAGGTCCAACCCTGAACAGTTGGGGCAAAAATAGACACAATATTCAAGCTTGATACAGGTCTGAATTAAGATTGTAACTAAATATTTGATATATTATAGGTTTCTGAATAAATGTAGTCAAGGAACTTGAAATTGGTTACATGAAAGATTTCTTGCTGTTGTGCAATACACTGTGCTGTTGCGCAATACTTACATGTAGTAAATATGTTGTCAGACTATAAACAAATAAAATCTTATAATTCGGAAACATAAAATCGAAAATTTATAAAAATCAAAAGGGAGCTTACAAAAATAGATATAAACAATTTACCAAAGTTTCATAAAAAACGCTGAAAACATTTTTGAGTTATTGTCCGAAAACTGGAAAATCCACCTTTTTGTAATGAATAAAACCCCATAAATCGGAAACGTATAGTCTGAAATTTATAAAAATCAAAAGGGAGCTCATGTCGATAGAAATAAACAATTCACCAAAGTTTCTTGCAAATTGGTGAAATTGTTTTTGAGTTATTGTCTGAAAACTGGAAAATCCCCCCTTTTTTAATGAATAAAACCCCCAAAACTCGGAAACGGTAAATCCCAAAATTTATAAATAAACTGCTTTGCTGAGCACAGCTGGATCTGAACAGTTGGGGCAAAAATGGACACAATATTCAAGCTTGATACAGGTCTGAATTTGGATTGTAATTAAATATTTGATATATTATAGGTTTCTGAATAAATGTAGTCAAAGAACTTGAAATTGGTTATATGAAAGATTTCTTGCTGTTGTGCAATACACTGTGCTGTTGCGTAATTCTTTGTAAATCTGTTGTCAGACTATAAACAAATAAAATCTTATAACTCAGAAATATAAAATCGAAAATTTATAAAATTCAAAAGGGAGCTTACAAAAATAGATATAAACAATTTACCAGTTTCATAAAAAATACTGAAAACATTTTTGAGTTATTGTCCGAAAACTGGAATTTCCACCTTTTTGTAATGAATAAAACCCCATAAATCGGAAATGTATAGTCTGAAATTTATAAAAATCAAAAGGGAGCTCATGTCAATAGATATAAACAATTCACCAAAGTTTCTTGCAAATTGGTGAAATTGTTTTTGAGTTATTGTCTGAAAACTGGAAAATCCCCCCTTTTTTAATGAATAAAACCCAAAAACTCGGAAACGGTAAATCCCAAAATTTATAAAATAAAATGCTTCGCTGGGCGCAGCTTGATACGACCGCAGAGGTCGAACCCTGAACAGTTGTGGCAAGTATGGACACAACATTCAAGCTTGATACAGCTCTGAATTTGGATTGTGATTAAATATTTGACACAGCATAGGTTTCTGACACAGAAAGAATGTGGTCTAAGAACTTCAATTTTTTTAATTTACCTATTATGGTCCAATGTCCAAAATCAAAATACATGGTTAGATTCAGCATATCAAAGAACCCCATATATTCAATTTTTGTTGAAATCAAACTAAGTTTAATTTTGGACCCTTTGGACCTTAATGTAGACCAATTTAAAAAACGGGACTTAAAATTAGAAATCTAAATACATGGTTAGATTTGGCATATCAAAGAACCCCAATAATTTAATTTTTGATGAAATCAAACAAAGTTTAATTTTGGACCCTTTTGACCTCAATATGAACCAATTTGATAGCGGGCCCACAAATAAAAAATCTAAATACATGGTAAGATTCAGCATATCAAAGAACCCCATATATTCAATTTTTGTTGAAATCAAACAAAGTTTAATTTTGGACCCCAATTTGGACCAACTTGAAAACTGGGCCAAAAATCTAAAATCTAAATACATGTTTAGATTCAGCATATCAAAGAACCCCATATATTCAATTTTTGTTGAAATCAAACAAAGTTTAATTTTGGACCCCAACTTGGACCAACTTGAAAACTGGGCCCATAATCAAAAATCTAAACACATGTTTAGATTCAGCATATCAAAGAACCCTAAGAATTCAATTTTTGTTAAAATCAAACTAAGTTTAATTTTGGACCCTTTGGACCTTAATGTAGACCAATTTAAAAAACGGGACCCAAAATTAAAAATCAAAAATACACGGTTAGATTCGGCATATCAAAGAACCCCAATAATTCAATTTTTGATGAAACCAAACAAAGTTTAATTTTGGACCCTTTGGACCTCAATGTGGACCAATTTAAAAACGGGGCCCAAAATCCAAAAACTTAATACACGGTTAGATTCAGCATATTAAAGAACCCCAAGAATTCAAGAATAAAACCCCATTGAAATTGATCAAGAAATAAGCAATTTATACGAAGTATCTTCTTTTGCACAATACTGTGCAATTGAATATTTCTTGCTATTGCGCAATACTGTACAATTGACAATTTCTTGCTATTGCGCAATATTGTGCTATTGGATATTTCTTGCTATTGCGCAATACTGTTAAATTGAAGATTTCTTGCTATTGCGCAATACTGTGCAATTGAAGATTTCTTGCTATTGTGCAATACTGTGCAATTGAAAATTTCTTGCTATTGCACAATACTTATTATATAATAATTTACACATCCTGTTTGATGTGTATCTCCTACCATATCATTATTATTTGCTTTTAAATATAAATCAGAAATAACCAACTTAAAATGGAAAATTTTAAAAGAAAAAAAAAAGGAAAAAAAGAAAAAAAAAAAAAAAAAAAATCCCCCCCCCCAAATTTTTTGAACCCCCTTATGATTCATCACCCCCAAACTCAATCCCAGCCTTCCCTTTGTGGTATGGTACCTTGCAGTACAATTTCAGAGAGATCCATACACTTGAACACAAGTTATTGTCTGGAAACTAGAAAAATGCTTATTTTTGGCCCCTTTTTGGCCCCCAATTCCTAAACGTTTCGGGCAATTACCCCCAAACTCAATTCCAGCTTTCCCTTTGTGATATGGAACCTTGTAGTACAATTTCAGAAATATCCAAACACTTACACACAAGTTATTGTCATGAAACTAGAAAAATGCTTGTTTTTTGCCCCTTTTTTGGCCCCTAATTCCTAAAATTTTGAGGCAATTACCCCCAAAATCAATTACAGCCTTCCCGTTGTGATATGGAACCTTGTGGTACAATGTCAGAGAGATCCATACACTTAAACACAAGTTATTGTCTGAAAGTTACAAAAATGCTTATTTTTGGCCCCTTTTTGGCCCCTAATTCCTTAACTGTTGGTACCATAACCCCCAAAATCAATCCCAACCTTCCTTTCGTGGTATTGAACCTTATGGTGAAATTTCATGGAGATCCATTCACTTAAACTAAAGTTAGAGTGCGAAAACCAATGTGTCTTCGGACGACGCCGGACGACGCCGGACGACGACGACGACGACGACGACGCCAACGTCATACCAATATACGACCAAAAAATTTTTAATTTTTGCGGTCGTATAAAAATAAAAGTGAGCTAATGTCAATAGATATGAACAATTCACAAAAGTTTCTTGCAAATATTGGTGACATATTTTTTGAGTTATTGTCCCAAAACTGGAAAATCCCCCCTTTTTTAATGAATAAAACCCCAAAACTAGGAAACGGTAAATCCGAAATTTATAAAAAACGAAAGGGAGCTCACGTCAATAGATATGAACAATTCATAAAAGTTTCATGCAAATTAGTGAAATTGTTTTTGAGTTATTGTCCGAAAACTGGAAAATCCCCCTTTTTTATTGAATAAAACCCCAAAACTCGGAAATGGTAAATCTAAAATTTATAAAAAACGAAAGTGAGCTCACGTCAACAGATATGAATAATTCACCAAAGTTTTATGCATATTGGTGAAAGTGTTTTTGAGTTAATGTCCGACATGTTGACGACAGACAGGCGGACAACGGTATACCATAATACGTCCCGTAAACGGGCGTATAAAAACGAAAGGGAGCTCACATCAATAGATATATACAATTCACATAAGTTTTATGCATATTGGTAAAAGCGTTTTTGGATTAATGTCCGACATGTTGACGACGGACGGATGGACAGACAGACGGACGACGGAGCGACAGACGGTCAATTGTATACCATAATACGTCCCGTAAACGGGCGTATAAAAAGGGGCCCAACTTTTAAGTCATCTCAAAATGACCGAAATTGTGTAAAAAAGTTTCTGGATTCTTGTTCTCAAGCTTATAATTGGGAATTCAAGGATATGATAGCTACAATATGTCTCCTCTTTAAATGGGGGTAGAATAATTTAACATTTTTTAAAAAGACATGAAAGAATGTAAGAACATATTTTTTCAATAAAATCAACTATAAAATTTTAATCATTTATTTATCATTTTATTGATTGGAATTGAGAGTGATATAAATAAAAAAGAAAAGAGATAGAAAACATGAAATATACAAAGATGTCATTAAAAACTATTGTCCAAACACAGCATATAATCATCAAATTACATCACAAAAATCACCTTACACTAACTGTCTAACAAAAAGTTCATTGAAGAAACAAACACAGAAGGCTTTAATATACAGGGAATTCCATAAGATGTCACCCCAGATCTTTTGAGTGTGCATGGAAGAACAATAAAAGTTGTCCTGTAATGGTAAAATTTATTTTAATATAAATGCAGAAATCAGAATAATTGAATTCACATTAAAAATACATTGAATGTTTGAATTTGTTGTCAGTAAAAAAAAATAGACTGCACATACAAAAGTTGAATCCCTTTAAATTTTACTATAGTACTAAAGAATGTGACATTACTTTTAGTTCAAATTTGCTTGAATTTAGTAAAAAGAAAGTGATCGGGGTAACATCTAGATAGGCAATAAACAAGAACTATTAATACTAAAAGTACAGATTTGGAGGGGAAACAACCAAAATTGCTCCTTAGAGCCTGAATCTCCCATCTGGAGTTAATTTGCTACAGTGACCTGATGTCTTAGCAATCAGTAGCAGCCATATTTTATTGCTATCATGGACATGATCAACAATTTTTTAACTACACTGACAAGTTGCGAGAAATATGGGAATCACATGTATGCTTCATACTAAAGAAAATAAATAAGAATTACTATACATCGTTTATTAAAAATAAATTTACTTACAATTAGCCTTTGGTATGATGATAGTTGATGTATTAGAATAGCCTGCCTTGCCCCATGATTTCATGGTAATAGTTATTGGTTGGTCACATGGAATATCCATTGGCTGCTGCAGGTGGTCTGAATCAGAACTATTAGCATGATATTCTTTTAATAGACCATCGTTAGGACTAGATGCTGATATATAATATCCAAGAAAAGGACCATTCTGATACTCTTTACCTAAAGCCTGAAAAAACAAATATTTTTTATATACAATGCTATCATACACCCAGTAAAATAATGTTTAATAATGTTTATTATGACTGAAATAATTTATGATTGACAGACAGACAAACAGACACACACACACAGGGACAAGCTCATTACTATAGGCCTTCCCCAGATTAACCGACAGAGCCCTTTTAAGACACACACACACACACAGGGACAGGCCCATTAGTATAGGCCTTCCCCAGATTAACCGACAGAGCCCTTTAAAGACACACACACACACAGGGACAGGCCCATTACTATAGGCCTTCCCCAGATTAATTGACAGAGCTCTTTAAAGACACACACAAACACACACACACAGGGAAAAGCCCATTACCATAGGCCTTCCCAAGATTAACCGACAGAGCCCTTTAAAGAAACACAGAATTACAAACATTGATTACCGGTATACCCCCTAGGATTAACTTTTTATTATATTTTTTATGCCCCTCAAAGGTCAAAGTTAAATGTGCATGGAATTCAGTGTTTTTTCTTCTTCCGGCCACATTGATAATAACAGCATCTGTCATTTCCATGGAGCAATAGCACACATTGGGTAAGAAAGTTTTGCAATCAAAACAAGTAACAGTAATTCTGAAGACAATGAAGCAGTTTAGGATAAAGCATATTCAGTGGACTCCACTTACTCAGATGTCGGCTTAAGGAATATATTGGCACAGTAAAAGTATTTCAAAACACCTAATTCCTATATGTTTTATGTAATTTTTTGTGTATACAATATCGGATATAAGAATACATCCGGGCATGGGATAGGAATATTGCTATTGCTACACAGAAATTACAGTTGCTGTCACTATTATCATGTCTCTAAGGACAACAATCAAACCGACATGAAATATCCAGAAGTATTAATTTGTATTTATCCGTCAACACTTGGTCTACAAATACATCTGAGTTTTATTGATATATTTTAAAAATATCTGACAGAAATTTCATGTCCTTGTTACTTGAAGGTAAGAGAACTGAAAGAGTAATTTTTCATTTTGCTATTTTCCTGAGCTTCAAATTTTCCAAGACTGTGGCAAACAAAGTACATTTCTAAAGAATATTCTGGAAAATAAGCTGACTACCTGTACATCACATCAGTTCAATGTAAAAATGAGTTTCCTTGGTGGCAGCCATATTTGATTTCAGGTATTCATCAGGAGACAGGATTGCTAGTGAGGTCCTTTAGGTAAGTGGTTTCTTGGTTGAAGATTGTAAGATGTGAAACTAGTGACAACTGTGAGTCAACTTACAAAAGGATACCTCAACCCTTCAATACTACTAAAAATTTACTAGGCAGTTATATCATTATTGCTTTGTAAATTTGATTGTCTCCCCTTTAACATGTCGTACCAGGATTATACTCCTTTATGCAAATCATCATGTGGTGTTCTACAACAGTGTAAAAATCATTTGTATATGCCTAGAAGTTTAGGAGTAGTTGTGCTTACAAGCAAATGGACAGAAGACAGGTTGACAGGGTGATTCCAATTTACACCTAAAACTTTAGTTTGTGGGGGGTATAAATATGCTAAGATAAACTGTGGCAACTCATATCAGATGAGTATAAAAGTAAAACTTCAAGACCTGTAGCCTCTGTGTTGATTGAAAATAAAGAATCTAAATACCTTCCAAAGAACTGATATTCTGCGGGCATTATTGATGCAATCTTCATCTAACACTTGATAGCCACTGTTCACAAATTCAGGTGGTCTGGATGGTTCTAAAAATAACACAAATATATATCAGACTATAGTTTTTAAAGTGTTGTCTCTTTTATGTTTATCCGTATCTTTTTTCATTTATTCCTCAGGTTTTCACATAATTTCCATAATTCATACTTGAAATTTTCATGATATACTCTCTCTTTTTAAACAAAGTTTGTTTTCATTTTTGTGCTAAGTTTAATTAAAGTTATGATATGTAATATGTTACTGGCACCCCTGCCTGCTCCTCTGACATCACAGTACCGTAAGCTAGTTTTGGACTTTGTCCAACCAATGCCCAGTGTTGAATAGAACTAAAAAGTATGGATAAATATTATAATCAATGGGATAAAGTACTTTCGCTAATTCTTCGTCAATTTATCCCTTTCTGCACCCATTGTATAAAAAAAATTTAATCAACGTGTGGTTCGTTTGATCTCAGTTCTTCATTGGTTAAAATCTGATTATGACGTCGAATTTTCTTGCTTTCCTCTGAATTTCCTATTGTGACGACATGAAAAAAGGCGACCATGCCTGATGACGTCACATAGAAAGAACACATCTTTTTGCAGATCATTCAAAAAGAAGGAAGAAGTTTGCCTGCATATTGTTTGAAAATCATTAGAGAAACAGATTCCACCACCAAATCTCATGTAATACGATATTTATCCACTCTCGACAGTTAAATTTTAATTATTTAAAACGCTCGGCGAGCCTCGCGTTTTAAATTTGAAAATTTAACTGTCTCGAGTGGATAAATATCGTATCACACTCGATGCAGTGGTAGAATCTATATGTAAATTCAGAAATTATAATCAATGGGATAAAGTACTGTAAATTCAGAAATTATTGCAAGGTTTTATTAATGCGAATAATAATGCAACTGGGATATTATAGCAATTGTAAGAACTCGCATTCTGATATCTGATAGATGTATCTATATACAACTTTTCCGAAATAGTAATAAAGAATCTCGCATTTTTGTCCATTCTTCAGAAATCACAATAATAAATGCATGCAATAATTTCTGAATTGACAGTAGAACTTCTGTTTTTCTAATGGTGTTGATTAGAAAGTCCCAGTGTTATGTACCAAATACTTTTTGAGGGAAATCGCTAATAAGAATTTAATGGACAGTTGGTTTCTAAAAAAATAACTCCCAATTCGTCAGAAACGGTTTAAATGCTACTAAGGACTCTCTGTTGTTTTTACACATTATCTTAAAATACATCTTACTATCCATATCTGTATTGACTGAGATGTAAACAGGATCACTTGGATAGCCTACATCTTTGCCTGGTCTAGTTTCAATGGAGAAATTATATCTCGTGTAAGGCTTCAAGTCACAAACTGTTATACTAGTATCTTGTGTTTCTTCCAGCTGGAAAATTAACAAATAAAGAATGAGATATCTTAGAGTGTACATCCTCTAAATATAACATAAGTCTAACCATTTGGTCATAATGTACCCTATTATCATTTCTATAAGGAATATTAGAAAAATTGATAGCTGTTAAGACAAAAATTGCCAATGAAGCTCCTAGAAAATTCATCCAGGAAATCAGAAAACATCTAATTAGTTGACAGAAAATAACGTGCATTGTTGAAACATTTTTACTCTAACATCAATTGACACATTTAACAACTGACATTTACATGTGTATTGTGTATTCAGCTTTCTTAACTATAGTTTTATGATATCTTTTTG
The DNA here is from genome assembly GCF_021869535.1 of Mytilus californianus. Classification (NCBI taxonomy): domain Eukaryota; kingdom Metazoa; phylum Mollusca; class Bivalvia; order Mytilida; family Mytilidae; genus Mytilus; species Mytilus californianus. Next base: position 8,113,877 of record NW_026262581.1, read on the forward strand.
AACTTTAAACAGTAGCTGAAATTTTTGTACAATAACACAGTAAATAATAATTCTTCAAACTTAAGAAGACATAACAAAGACACTTATTATTGCCCCTTAAGTCTGACAATGGCAAAACATCATTTTACATTAGATTTTCATTGCTAAGAATGGAGAAAGGCAAAAAAATTTTCATTCTCCATAACACCCATTTCATTAAAAATTTTAATCAGAAGAAATATGAAATTTAATGTGCTTCCTTCTCTTTTCTATGAAATTCTATTATGATACTGTGGAAACATTATTATTCATGGGATACCAATTTTCAATGATTTTTGGGATAAAGGTGAACCACAAATTGAAATGTTCAACAAAAGTACAAATTTGCTATAGGCTTGCTTGTATGCAGACTTTAGCAAGCCATGAAATCATTTATAAACGGAAATACAATTTTTTTTTAATCCATGGAAATAGACTATTTTCATATTACCGACTTTTGACTCCGGATTATATAATTTGTCGACTGGTTACCTTGGACATCATGGTACCAAGTCAGATAAGAGCAAGCTAAAGAAGTAAAACCAAGCTTTCAATCGGTACAATTTTTGGGGAAAATTACCTACTTAACAATTTGTTTTCACTACAAAATCATCGGAAAACAGTAAACTTTCCCCTCAAATTACACCGATTATATGTGTGATTTTACTTATTTTGGTTGCTCTTACTTGACCGAGTACCATGATGTCCAAGGTAACCAGTTGACAAATTATATAAACCAGAGTCAAAAGTCGGTAATATGAAAATAGTCTATTGGTACTAACGAAAAATAAATAAATCCACAGTGTTTATTTTTGGAAGGGTATAACAGGGAACTAGTTATAAATTAATTTTCAATTTCCCTTATGCATGAAGAAATTGAACAGATATACAAGGAGTAGATGTGTATCTTTATTTTTTCCCTTTTTGTGTTCTGTCTTACACATTGCGGATTGTTGCTTAGTTCAACAATACATATGGCAGTATAAAAGGAAAACCCACTACTGAGTATATGTCAACAGAAAACAATAAAATGCTCCGCAGGGCGCAGCTTGATACGACCGCAGAGGTCGAACCCTGAACAGTTGGGGCAAGTATGGATACAACATTCAAGCTTGATACAGCTTTGCATTTGGATTGTGATTAAATATTTGACACAGCATAGGTTTCTGACACAGAATGAATGTGGTCTAAGAACTTAAAAATTTTAAATTGGACATTCACCTATTATGGTCCAATATCCAAAATCTAAATACATGGTTAGATTCAGCATATCAAAGAACCCCAAGAATTAAATTTTTGATGAAATCAAACAAAGTTTAATTTTGGACCCTTTTGACCTCAATGTGGACAAAGTTGATAACGGGGCCCAAAAATCAAAAATCTAAATACATGGTTAGATTCAGCATATCAAAGAACCCCATATATTCAATTTTTGTTGAAATCAAACAAAGTTTAATTTTGGACCCCTATTTGGACCAACTTGAAAACTGGGCCCATAATCAAAAATCTAAATACATGTTTAGATTCAGCATATCAAAGAACCCTAAGAATTCAATTTTTGTTAAAATCAAACTAAGTTTAATTTTGGACCCTTTGGACATTAATGTAGACCAATTTGAAAACTGAACCAAAAATTAAGAATCTAAATACACGGTTAGATTCGGCATATCAAAGAACCCCAATAATTCAATTTTTGTTGAAATCAAACAAAGTTTAATTTTGGACCCCGATTTGGACCAACTTGAAAACTGGGCCCATAATCAAAAATCTAAATACATGTTTAGATTCAGCATATCAAAGAACCCTAAGAATTCAATTTTTGTTAAAATCAAACTAAGTTTAATTTTGGACCCTTTGGACCTCAATGTGGACTAATTTAAAAACGGGGCCCAAAATCCAAAAACTAAATACACGGTTAGATTCAGCATATTAAAGAACCCCAAAAATTAAAGAATAAAACCCCATTGAAATTGGTCAAGAAATAAGCAATTTATACGAAGTATCTTCTTTTGCACAATACTGTGCAATTAAATATTTCTTGCTATTGTGCAATACTGTACAATTGACAATTTCTTGCTATTGCGCAATATTGTGCTATTTGATATTTCTTGCTATTGCGCAATACTGTGCAATTGAAGATTTCTTGCTATTGCGCAATACTGTGCAATTGAAGATTTCTTGCTATTGTGCAATACTGTGCAATTGAAAATTTCTTGCTATTGCACAATACTTATTATATAATAATTTACACATCCTGTTTGGTGTGTATCTCCTACCATATCATTATTATTTGCTTTTAAATATAAATCAGAAATAACCAACTTAAAATGGAAAATTTTAAAAGAAAAAAAAAAGGAAAAAAAGAAAAAAAAGGAAACCCCCCCCCCCAAATTTTTGAACCCCCTTATGATTCATCACCCCCAAACTTAATCCCAGCCTTCCCTTTGTGGTATGGTACCTTGCAGTACAATTTCAGAGAGATCCATACAGTCTGGAAAATAGGAAAATGTGTTTTTTGGCCCCTTTTTGGCCCCAAATTCCTAAACGTTTAGGGCAATTACCCCCAAACTCAAACCCAGCTTTCCCTTTGTGATATGGAACCTTGTAGTACAATTTCAGAAAGATCCATACACTTACACACAAGTTATTGTCCTGTAACTAGAAAAATGCTTGTTTTTTGCCCCTTTTTGGCCCCTAATTCCTAAAATATTGAGGCAATTACCCCCATCATCAATCCCAGCATTCCCTTTGTGGTATGGTACCTTGCAGTACAATTTCAGAGAGATCCATACACTTGAACACAAGTTATTGTCTGGAAACTAGAAAAATGCTTATTTTTGGCCCCTTTTTGGCCCCAAATTCCTAAACGTTTCGGCAATTACCCCCAAACTCAATTCCAGCTTTCCCTTTGTGATATGGAACCTTGTAGTACAATTTCAGAAAGATCCATACACTTACACACAAGTTATTGTCATGAAACTAGAAAAATGCTTGTTTTTTGCCCCTTTTTTGGCCCCTAATTCCTAAAATTTTGAGGCAATTACCCCCAAAATCAATCTCAGCATTCCTTTTGTGATATGGAACCTTGTGGTACAATGTCAGAGAGATCCATACACTAACACACAAGTTATGTCTGGAAGTTACAAAAATGCTTATTTTTGGTCCCTTTTTGGCCCCTAATTCCTTTACTGTTGGTACCATAACCCCCAAAATCAATCCCAACCTTCCTTTTGTGGTATTGAACCTTGTGGTAAAATTTCATAGAGATCCATTCACTTAAACTAAAGTTAGAGTGCGAAAACCAATGTGTCTTCTGACGACGCCGGAAGACGACGACGACGAAGACGACAACGCCAACGTCATACCAATATACGACCACAAAAATTTGTTTGCGGTCGTATAAAAATCTGAATACACGGTTAGATGCGGCATAACAAATAAATAAATGTGGTCAAAGATTTTACAAATCTAATGCGCCATACTGGTCTTCCTTTATAAATATGCATTTCTTTAAACATAATTTAAAAGCAGTGTAAGGGAAGTAACCAAAACGTTGTATTTGGATTACCTCCCTTACACTGTTTTAAATTATCTTAATTGTTCATTAACCATTACTTTATACATAATTTAAAAGCAGTGTAAGGGAGATAATTTCAATGATGTATTTGATTTATCTCCCTTACACTGCTTTAAATTATGTTTTGTACTAAAGTATTTGTCCATTAATGAGGACAACCTTGTTTTTCCCCCTTTTTTGCCCCTAATTCTTAAACGGTTGGAGCAATAACCCCCCCAAAGCAAATCCTAACCATCCCTTTGTGGTATGGAAACTTGTAGTATAATTTCAGAGAGATCCATACACCGTTCCACAGTTATTGTCTGGAATCTAGAAAATGCTTATTTTTGGCCCCTTTTTGGCCCCTAATTCCTTAACTGTTGGTACCATAACCCCCAAAATCAATCCCAACCTTCCTTTTGTGGTATTGAACCTTATGGTAAAATTTCATAGAGATCCATTCACTTAAACTAAAGTTAGAGTGCGAAAACTAATGCGTTTTCGGACGACGCCGCCGGACGACGACGACGCCAACGTCATACCAATATACGACCACAATAATTTTTTTGCGGTCGTATAAAAATCTGACATCAAGTATATATCAATAGAAATAGAAAACCTGCTTCTGAGAATATGACAATAGAAGAGGAAAACTCACTACTGAGTTTATGTATATAGAATAGGAAACTTGCTACCCAGTATATATGTCTATAGAAAAGGAACATCCAGTGCTGAGTATCTGTCAAAAGAAAAGGAAAACCTGCTTCCCAGTATATTTAAATAGGGAAAAAAAAATTGTTACCAAGTGTGTATCAGTAGAGAAGGAAAACCAGTTACCTAGTGTAGGTCAGCAGAGATGAAAAACCTGTTATCAAATGTATGTCAGCAGAGAAGGAAAACCCAGTTACCAAGTGTATGTCACTTGGGAAGCAAAACCAGTTACCAAGTGTATGTCGACAGAGAAGGAAAATCAGCTACCAAGTGCATGTCAGCAGAGAAGGAAAACCCTCTACCAAGTGTATGTCAGCAAAGATGGAAAACCTGTTTCCAACTGTATGTCAGCAGAGATGGAAAACCTGTTATCAAGTTTATGTCAGCAGAGATGGAAAAACAGTAACCAAGTGTATGTCAGCAGAGAAGGAAAACCAGTTACCAAATGTATGTCAGGAGAGATGGAAAAACAGTTACCAAGTGTATGTCAGGAGAGATGGAAAAACAGTAACCAAGTGTATGTCAGCAGAGAAGGAAAACCAGTTACCAAGTGTAAATCAGCAGAAAAAGAAAACCAGTTACCAAGTGTATATCAGCAGAGAAGGAAAACCAGCGACAAAGTGTATGTTAGCAGAGAAGGACAACCAGTTACCAAGTGTAAATCAGCAGAAAATAAAATGCTTCACTGAGCACAGCCTGATAAGACCGCAGAGGTCGAACCCTGAACAGTTGGGGCAAATTTGAACACAATATTCAAGCTTGATACTGTATGAATTTGGATTGTGATCAAATTTTGACATAATATAGGTTTCTGACACAAATTAAATGAGGTCAAAGATCTTTTAAAAAAATCTATTGAAATTTGAATTTTGAAAAAAAAAATATGAACCCCTTAAAAAATTGGAAAAAAAAAATCCCCCCCCCCCAAAAAAAACTTTTTGACCCCCACTTTGGAGCAATTACCCCCAAACTCAATCCCAGCCTTCCCTTTGTAGTATGGAACCTTGTAGTACAATTTTAGAGAGATCCATACACTTAAACACAAGTTATTGTCTGGAATCTAGAATATGCTTGTTTTTGGCCCCTTTTTTGCCCTCGATTACTGCATGTTTGGGGCAATTACCCCCAAACTCAATCCCAGCCTTCCCTTTGTGATATGGAACCTTGTGGTACAATGTCAGAGAGATCCATACACTTACACACAAGTAATTTCTAAACTGTTGGTACCATTACCCCAAAAATCAATCCCAACCTTCCTTTTGTGGTATTGAACCTTCTTGTAAAATTTCATAGAGATCCCTTCACTTAAACTAAAGTTATTGTCGGGAAACCAAATGTGTCTTCAGAGAGACAACGACGACATCATAGCATTATATGAACCCAAAAAAATTTTAGCAGTCGTATAAAAACCAGTTACCAAGTGTATGTCAGCAGAGAAGGAAACTCACTACCAAGTGTATGTCAGCAGAGAAGGAAAACCAGTAACCAAGTGTATGTCAGGAGAGTTGGAAAAACAGTTACCAAGTTTATGTCAGCAGAGAAGGAAAACCAGTTACCAAGTGTATGTCAGGAGAGATGGAAAAACAGTAACCAAGTGTATGTCAGCAGAGAAGGAAAACCAGTTACCAAGTTTGTGTCAGGAGAGATGGAAAAACAGTTACCAAGTGTATGTCAGTAGAGATGGAAAAACAGTAACCAAGTGTATGTCAGCAGAGAAGGAAAACCAGTTACCAAGTGTATGTCAGCAGAGAAGGAAACTAACTACCAAATGTATGCCAGGAGGGAAGGAAACTCACTACCAAGTGTACGTCAGCAGAGTAGGAGAACCTGTTACCACATTTGTAAACTGAAAAGAGAAACCTGCTACAGAGGGGGTGTATGTCAGAAGAGAAAGAAAACCTGTTACCAAGTGTGTATCAATTGAAAAGTAAAAATCAGTTTCATTTAATATGAAAAAGCATAAAAAACAAAACCTCAAAAAAAGCGTTTTCTCCTAGCAATTGTAAAATTTATAAACACCATCAAAATACACCCCTTTACAGAATAAATATTGTTAACCCATTCACCTGTGCATCATGCCAGTAAGAGTCATTTGTAGTAGCTCTAACAGTGAATAGTTTACTTCTGTTCCGCTTGAGATGATCCCAGTTCAGTGAAACACAGGTACTTTTTACTGAAGCCACTGTAACATTGTGTACTTTATCAGGTTTCACTGAAAATCACAATTAAAATTGTTAGTAGCTAATATTTCTCATATCAATCATTAATATTAAATGTTTTGTGTTTGAACAAAATTAACCCCAAAAATTGTGTTATTTTTTTAAATGCAAATTTGTATATCTGACGAATAAGTCTTGTGATAAAATGCAAAAGAATAAATGCTACATGTAAATTTTTTAGAATGCTTTTCAGTGAGTTTTTTCTTTGTTACCAGTTAAACCTTTAACAATTCGATGCCTGCATTTTATGCACAAAAAGAAAATGTTTATAATTATTGATATTTAATATTATATGATAGTGACTCTTAAAGGGCCTTCTTTGTTATCTGTTACATAAAGACTGTTATTAAAAAAAATTATATATGTGTTGTAAAAAACAAAAATATACATGTATCAATATAATAAGCATGCATGTTTAAATACATTGTATGATTCAGATTTGATTATATGAAGCATGAAACGACTAACAATGACATCATTGATATTTTTAGAACAGATATTAGATTCATGCACCTTGCAAAAGTTATGTAATTTTCTTGACAGGTATAACATAATTTTGTGACTTGAATATCTGAGCATATATTTCATTGATAAATTTATGGAATTGTTCATGGATAGGATGTATAGAATGTTATGATCAATGCACTATATTTTGTGTATATCAAAGGTAGTGATAAACCTTGGAAGATTTAGATATCAAGTCAGTACCATAGGGTTTTGATTGCATTTCATGCAATCTTTACCAAAAAAAAAATGGACGCTTGAGAGTGCTAAAAAAACCAGTTGAAGGAATGGACGCATGAGAGTGCTTTAAAGACCAGTTGAAGGAGTGGACGCATGAGAGTGCTTAAAAGACCAGTTGAAGGAATGGACGCACAAGAGTGCTAAAATGACCATTTGAAGGGATGAACGCACGAGAGTGCTTAAAAGACCAGTTGAAGGGATGGATGCAAACCCTGGTATTTTCTATATATATATTCCCCAGCTCCACTTTGTGTGTGTGTGGGGAGGAGAAGGTCTAAATATTTAGACTTTTAAGAACAAACCTTATGGACCAATACTAGTATGACAGATTATACACTGAGCACTGAATGATACATAACATGACTCCAATTGAATTCTTGTATTTCCTTGTTCTATGATTAATGAAGTTACATGATGGGTCTATAAATGACATTATTAATTTGGACATTGACCCTTTTGTTTTGAAAACATGTGTTTAACTAGTTCAAATTAATGTAAGGGATTAAGGTATTAAATGCACTTGAATCAAACTGTTTCACCTGTCCTATTTTAGGTTTAACAATTTCTTATATATATAGCCCTTAATAAAATTTAACTCAAACTACTCAATGCAAGAAATCTAGTTAATACATGGATGGTTTATGTTATAACAGAAAAAAAAAGGCTTCAATTAAATCAAATGAAACAATGTATACCAGTATATCCATATACAAACTGAGGATTTCTGCATGATGCATAAAATGTATCTACATATATACTGAAATTAAATCATCATTATGACAATGTGCATTCATTACGTGCAAATATTAGTACATGCCAAGTATACAAATTAGAAATACTATTCTAAAGCTGTGAATATACATATTTTTTTCTAATAATGCTTCATAAAATAATACTAATGTTGAAGAACAAAGCAAGCTTCAAATATTTTCAACATAATCTTCATTAAGTCGCTAGACAAAAAAAGAACAACATATGGGAAAATAAAAACCTATAAATGGTATTTTTTCAGCTTTGTTGTATTGGTGGATTGCTGTCTTATTGACATATACACAACATCCACTATCCTACATATCAAATGGCCATGAACAAAACTCTCAAAGTTAAACTTTGACTGAGGTAGTTGCATCTTTAGTTTGAGTACATTTACAAAATTTAATCACTGAAAAATTACAATAACAATGTATAATTGAAATCAAATCAAAATAAAATTTTATTGTTCAATTCAGACACTATTCCATATATCAGAAAGACTGTAAACTTCAAATATCATCAACCACTTTCAAACATGAAAAAAGTTCTCATATGTAAATTTAGGGATAACAAAGATACTTTCATTTCTAATTTGGCCTGTATTCAATTTCAAGTAAATTTCCAGCTATCATGTGATCTCTGACATCCTTTTATTCAAGAGAATTAGTATATATTTCAGGACCAAAGCACTTTAAACACTTAGTAATAAATTAAAGTGAAGTGACATTGTAATTGGATTGTGTTTAAATAAGTCTTCCTAGTTATTCTATGTAATAAACAGACCATACAAATGTCATGTGAGAGGAAATTTGTAAGTATTTCATAATGACTTTCGACCAACTGACCTTAAAATTGATAGGCTACTTTCCTTTCTTACTTTTACGCACTGGTTTAAGTTTTATTTAAAAAAAAAAAAAAATGGGGAATGTGTCCATGGGACACAGATGATGCCCCCACTTGCATATAACGTTATAAAGGGATATAACTCAAGAACTGTTAAAGTGATGCTACCCAAATTTGTACTTGATCTGAGTTTTGTGGTAATAAGCATTGTGTATAAGTTCATAACATTTGGTTGAGGCATATTATTAAAAGTTCGAGAACAGAAACAAATATTTCTGGAATTTTTCCATTTGTAAAGGGCATAACTCTAGAATGGTAACAGTGACGCCACCCAAATTCAAACTTGATCTGTGTTTTGTGGTAATAAGCATTGTGTATAAGTTTCATAACATTTGGTTGAGGCAAACTAAAGTTAGAGAAAGGAAACGAAAAATTCAGCAATTTTTCCATTTGTAAAGGGGCATAACTTTAGAATGGAAAAAGTGACGCCACCAAAATTGAAAACTTGATCTGTGTTTTGTGGTAATAAGCATTGTGTATAAGTTTCATAACATTTGGTTGAGGCAAACTAAAGTGAGAGAACGGAAACCAATTTTGGGACGTACGGAAGAAAATGTTATATAGGGACATAACTCAAGAACTGTAAAAGTGACACTACTCAAATTCTAATTTGATCTGAGTTTTGTGGTAATAAGCATTGTGTATAAGTTTCATAACATTTGGTTGAGGCCAACTTAAGTTAGAGAAATGAAACGAAAATTCAGCAATTTTTCCATTTGTAAAGGGGCATAACTCTAGAACCATAAAAGTGACACCACCAAAATCCAAACTTGATCTGTGTTTTGTGGTAATAAGCATTGTATAAGATTCATAACATTTGGATGAGGCAAATTTTAAGTAAGAGAACAGAAACAAAGATTTAAGCAATTTTTCCATTTGTAAAGGGACATAACTTTAGAAAGGTAAAAGTGATGCCACCCAAATTCAAACTCGATCTGTGTTTTGTGGTAATAAGCATTGTGCAAAAGTTTCATAACATTTGGTTGAAGCAAACTAAAGTTAGAGAACGGAAACGAAAAATTCAGCAATCTTTCCATTTGTAAAGGGGCATAACTCTAGAACGGTAAAAGTGACGCCACCAAAATTCAAACTTGATCTGTGTTTTGTGGTAATAAGCATTGTTTATAAGTTTCATAACATTTGGTTGAGGCAAACTAAAGTTAGAGAAGGGAAACCAATTTTGGGACTTACATACAGATGGACAAGGATAAAACTTAATGCCCCCTCCGCTACGGCGGGGGCATAAAAAACAAGAATTTTAATGCATAGGACACCAAGCCCCTCTCACACTATCATATGTCATAGTTCATTGAACTGTGAAATCAGGGTAAAAATTGTAATTAGACATATAATTTTAAAAGTTCACCCACAATGAACATTGATCTGTATTGATCTAATGAGTTGAGCCCTTTTAACAGATTTCATAGTTGATTTTGGTGATATCCTGTTAACCACTGTCCCAGGTTAGAGGTAGGGTTTGGCACCAGCAAACATGTTTAACCTCCCCACATTACCCGGTATGTGCCTGTCTCAAGTCAGGAGCATGTAATTCAGTAGTTGTCAATTGTTGCTGTATACCACATTTGTTTTTCGTTTATTGTTTTGTACATAAATCAGGATTTTTGTTTTCTTGTTTGAACTGTTTTACATTTTTCATTTCAGGGCATTTTATAGCTTACAATGTGGTTTGGGTTTACTCATTGTTGGTGGCCATATGGTGACCTATAGTTGTTAACTTCTACGTCATTTGGTCTCTAGTGGAGAGTTGTCTCATTGGCAATCATACCACATCTTCTTATTTTTATATGTGTACTACTTTCAAGTTGATTTGAACCACAAACTTTAACCTGGTACAGGATAGACACACAGACCAGAATATATAATGCCTCCTACTACAGTAGGCGGGGCATACAAAGTGTACCTTAAGAAATCACACAGAAACAACAAATATTTTTATATCGTGTTGATTTTTAGCAGCAGTTAATTTGACCTTTTAACTACAAAATTGAGAGGAGTCTTCCCTTTTTATATCTTCAATCTATATGAGTTTCATTTTAAAACAACGAAAGACACTCAAGTGACCTTCAAGGAAAACAATATTGTCAAAAGATTCCTTATTTAGTAAAAGTGACAGCGGACAATTAATAGAACTCTTCCCCTTCCCCGGTCTTCAATCTGTATAAGTTCCCTTCCAATCAATCAAGGTCAACTGAAGTTACCTTCCTGAAAACATCTGTTTCAGATACACAGAATGACGCATATATTGACAAACTGACAAGGTGAGGATTAGGCCATGGACAAATTTTTTGGGGAGCACAAAAATTGTATAGGATGTGTCTTGATCCAATAAAAGTTTTTTTCCATGGAAACTATATATACTTCTGATGACTCCAAATATTCACTACACAATAAATTTATCACCCAGTTAACATTTATAAGCTTGTTTAACTGGTTCTTTCTATAACAAAAGAACTTTAAACAAAGTTTCTGAAATTTTTCTTTTCATTTAAAATTTTTTCTTTATGCTGGTTTCAAAGCCATTAGCTTTTTTCTATCTTTGTATAAGCAACTAGATCTCTGTAAGAATCATATTTCCTGAAACTGGCTTCAGACAAACACAACAGCATTAGATTGGTATACAATCATAAATGGTCTTTTATGTGGCTTCAAAATAATATGATGTAATGAGTGTATGACTTTAAATGGCCAATATACCATAGGTAGCACAATACAGTACTATTAAGGTTGCACTCCTCAGCTGAAACAATTTAACTTTTATCAGAAATCAGATAAGGAGGAAAATCTTCATTGCTTGAATGATACGAATGTGACCTACCGAATTAGACTATTTACCGGATTTGTAATAACATAAGCAACACGACGGGTACCACATGTGGAGCAGGATCTGCTTACCCTTCTGGAGCACCTGATATCACCCCCAGTTTTTAGTGGGAATAGTGTTGCTTAGTCTTTAGTTTTCTGTGTTGTGTCGTCTGTGCTGTTGTTTGTCTGTTTGTCTTTTTGTTTTTGGCCATGGCGTTGTTAGTTTGTTTTCGATCTGTGAGTTTGACTGTCCCTCTGGTGTCTTTCGTCCCTCTCTTGTACAATAGATTGTATATTGAAATGTTCAGTTTCAATATTTTTTTCTGTTTTTTTGCTTCTAAAGATATGCTACAAATCTAGCATTGAAAATCAAAATGTCTGGAAAAAACACAACCAGTCTGGTATGCCCTACTACATTAATGTTAAGGTTTCTCTCATCCGCTGAAACCATTAAACTTTTATCAGAAACAAATTAACAAAGAAAATCTGCATGACTTGAAAGGTACAATAGATTGTACATGGACATATTCAATTTTCTGTATGAGGTTTTTGGTTCTAACTTTTAAGTATTCACTAAAAATCTAGCACTGAAATTCAAAATGTCTGGGGAAAAACACAACCAGTCTGCTACTGTATATTGGGTAATTTTCGCGTCAGCTTTTTTTTCAATTTGATGACAAAATGGGCAGGTTAAATTTTCACTGTGTATAATTTTTGCTAAATGGGAAAATACACACAAAAAAAAAATCACTGTATTGTATTGTTAAATAACATAAAATTAATAAACAGTAGTCAATTACAAATACATACAAGGACTACAAACTAAATTACACAGAAATTGGAGTTCCAGTTATGACAACAATCAATAGATGTCATTAATTAACATTTATGAACATGTCACGGACTACTGTGTTATCAAAAGGTATGACATGCATGACTAGCCAATTTAATTATCATGAAAACAGAGATCCTAATTAAATATGCACATTCAGGTATCTGTCGATCAATACAAAAGACTGATTTTATATATACTATAATTAACTTTTAGGATGAAAATAGGCTTACATATTGATTTGGTGTATACTCAAATTTTTGCGTTTCTTTAGCTGTTGCGAACAAAGCGAAAAAAAACCAATATACAGTATGCCTTTGTCTGAGTTCTAAGCTAGATTACTGTTACTTAAGTGGAACATTTTTGTGAGTGGTTTATGTTTGCTAGTTTCACCAAAGAGAAAAAAAAACCAAGAAAATATTTCCTTTCATGAATCTTTTTAGATGATAAGAAGCATGGAGATTGAAAACATGAAAATAAAATCTCACTAACAGGCTAAGAATTAGAAATCACAAAAAGTAAACCATTGCCAAAATAAACCACTGTTCATCATTTCTTAAGTTTGCAACAAAAATTTTATTAGACAATGTTCCTAATAAACTATGCAAGAGAAGCAGCAATAAATACTATTCTACACATCATGCTGGCTATAAATATGTAAAAAAAAAATAAGAACAAGCTGATATAAACATAAGCTGCGATAAATTTTTACCATTTTCTTTTTGAATGATGATTAAATTTTCGGTTTGCTTGGAAACAGGAACTTTGGTACAACAAGTATTTGTAACATTAACAGTGAAGTTTAGAAAACTTCTATCAAACGTTACATGGTCAGTTTGGTTCCATGTGTAGTTACAAAAAATAATATTATTATTTTTATCTCGTTCACAAGCAGGATTGAACTGTTTAGTAATATCGCCAGTCTTCCTATAAGTAAAATAAAGTATACCAGTGCTCTCACATGTACCTATGTGTAAAAATACTATTTCTATTAATAGGATAGTACGGGTAATACCATTTTAAAGATCCTCTTTTGAAATGATCAACTTAATAATTACATATTTACTGATTGACCCAAATTCAGTCAAAAGTCAATAAACTGTTGTCACAGAGATATGTCTCGCCTTTTTGTAATTTTGATATTATGCAAATGTTGAAATTAAAATTGCAATAACATGTATATTATGCAAATATTCAAAGTCGATGAACCATGACTGAAGGTACATGGCTAAACAATCTCCATGGAATGAGATGTGCCAATGCTAATACAACTGTATACCAAATACCATTGACTTATTATAAGTTGTTCCCTTTAAACAAACCTAAACACAAACATTAACTTGTAAACTATGTAAAAGTTTCAAAGTCAATGAACCATGATCAGGGGTGGGGCTATATAATCTCCTTGGAAACGATACTTGCAAATGCCAATAAATTTGCATACCAAATATCAATGACTTAACATAAGCAGTTCATCTTAAACTGATCTAATCACAAACTAATACATGTAAACTAAGCAAAGTTTCAAAGTAAATAGACCATGACAGAGGGGGCGGGGCCAAATATTTTCCATGGAAATGAGATGTGCTAATGCTTATACAACTGAACACCAATTAACATTGGCCTACCACTAATGGTTCCCCTTGAACTGACCTAATCACAAACTAATACATGTAAACTTAGCAAAATTTTCAGTCTATAGACCATGACTTAGGGGGCGGAGCCAAATAATCTCCATGGAAATGAGATATGCCCATGCTTATACAACTGCATACCAAATATCATTGACCTACCATTAGTGGTTCCCCATAAATTGACCTAATCACAAACTAATACATGTTAACTATGAAAAGTTTCAAAGTCAATAGGCCTTGACTGAGGGGGCGGGGCCAAATAATCTCCATGGTAATGAGATGTGCCAATGCTAATACAACTGCATACCAATATCATTGACCTACCACTAGTGGTTCACCATGAACTAGACCTAATCACAAACTTAATACATTGTTGACGCCGCCACCGACGCCGCCGGAAACAGCATACCTATGTCTCACTTTTTGACTCCGTCAAGGCGAAACAAAAATCAATACAATTGCTCAATTAACTCACATGAACGCATGATAATTGAAACTCATTTCATTTTAAGTTTTCAAATATTATTCTTAACACATTGATTCTATAAATTCAGCAAGTTTGATTGCTCATGAATTTTCAATTATTGAAAATTTGTCTATTAAGACATAAATATATATATATATATATATATAAAGGGCCAGGTTGAAATATTTAACCCATATCAATGATAATCAGATTTGTATTTCATATGAAAAGCATCCCTTTTATACTGTTAATAAAAAGTGATATCTTCTGATTTTTAAAACTAAACAAAACTAGGAAAACTACAATTTCTATACAAAATGTTAATGAAAATGAACAAAGTTCACCATCTGGAAAAATCTGCAAAAATTTACCAGTTGTGTTTACTCAAAGTGAGGTGCACTTCAATATACATATAAAAATTATCAATATTTTCCGAAATTTTGCTTTTCTATCTCAAGTGACTCAAATGAGAATATTTTTTTCTCTTTCGAATATAGTGAAAATATGTACATGATGACGTAATATGCCAACATCATTGTTGTTGCCTAGGAAAATAGCACTATTAGGTCCAAGGACACAGTTATCGTCCTTTGGTTTTCGTTGTCTACAAATATAGTCCCTAGTGTGAACAGTGTATAACTTGTATTTTTTTTTGATACACTTTCCCAATTTATTTCTTGATATTTTATGCATGAAATATTGAGTAAGGGGATGAAATTACATGTTAAAAAAATTTGGGTGCTGAATCTTTATGTTAAGTAGTGATTTGGTCCAGTTAAAAAAGGTCAAAAATTAGAATGTCTGAAGCTGTCAAACTGAATTTTAGCCCCCCTTAACACAGAATTGTCAATATTTTGAGTTAGAGCTGGTAGAAGTTTCTATAATTTTGATATTATTTGTATCAATAGTAATACACTACACTGTAAAAATCTTTTTGAGATAGAGCAGGTGCGATTTTTTTAATTTGAATTTATTGTCTAAAAGAAATGCACTACGAAATAACTGTGTTCTCGGGCCTAAGATTAACAGATTATTTATGGTCTTTCAACTTTAAATCAGAGAATGGCCATATAGTTTTACCTCTGTTACATCCAGTAATAAAATTTCAATTAACAAGCAACCATAGATTGTTTACCATAAACAATATGGTATGTGGTTGCTTGTTCTCTGAATATATAAAAAGAATTATGGGAATATGTAATTTAAAAAAATATCATAGACCGTTAGTTATAGGGATAGATTTATGAAGAATACTGTAAATTGAGAAATTGTTTGAGTACTTTAATTACTGTTGAATAATGCATTGCATTTGTGCCAATTTTTTTAAAAATGCAGGTTTTCATTTGCACCAAAAAAAATTACTGCTTTTGCACCAATATACATTTAAATATATCAGACAGTGGCATAGCAACAGTGTAGCTAGGTAAGCATGTGCTTACAAATATTTTAATAAACCATTATTTTTTTTTCAATAAGAATTTTACTATAATCGTTCAGCTTTAGGGAGCGCCCCCAGACACCCTGCTTACAATTTATTTTCCAGTGTATCCTGAAAACAAGGCTCGCACAAGAAATGTAGCAAAGTATCCCCCCTCCCTATTGGGTAAGTGAGTGAGTTCATACTCATTTCTCATACAAAACTGAGAGTCAATTACAGGTTTAAAATTATATAGTGTTCACATGATTGAGGTGACAAAAAAGATATAATCATACAGAGACAAATAGAAAAGGAAACAAGTCTGTATTTTTATAAGATCTCACATTAAGAATAGCTAATGGACTGAAAAAGGGAGACAAATTGTATACATGTACCCAAATAAGTTGCAAAGCCAAAAGCACAACATTAGTGGACAGCAAAACCAAAATAAAAACATAGAATGACAAAACAAAATTACAACCTCAGCATTAAAATAAAATGCTCCGATGGGCGCAGCTTGATACGTCCGCAGAGGTCGAACCCTGAACATTTGGGGCAATTATGGACACAACATTCAAGCTTGATACAGCACCGAATTTGGATTGTGATTAAATATTTGACACAGCATAGGTTTCTGACACAGAATGAATGTGGTCTAAGAACTTAAAAATTTTTAATTTACCTATTCAAACAATATCATTATTATTTGCTTTTATATATAAATCAGAAATAATCAATTTAAAACGGAAAATTTTAAAGAAAAAAACAGGAAAACTAGAGGCTCTCAAGAGCCTGTGTCGCTCACCTGTATTAACTGATGCTTTGGAAATCATGTAAATTAAGGTTAAAATCATAATTAATAGTATTAGTTATTAGATATTATAATGGTATCTAAGATAATAACAAAAAACTGCAAAATTTCTGTAAAATTACTAACTTAGGGGCAGCAACCCAACAACGGGCTGTCGGATTCGTCTGAAAATTTCAGGGCAGATAAATCTAAATCTGATGAACATTTTTGCCACCTCTCAGATTTGCTCTAAATGCTTTGGTTTCAGAGATATAAACCAAAAACTGCATTTTACCCCTATGTTCTATTTTTAACCAAGTCGGCCATGATGGGTGGAAGGCGTGGTCATCAGACAATTTTTTTAAACTAGATACCCTAAAAATGATTATGGCCAAGTATGGTTAAATTTGTCTCTGTAGTTTCAGAGAAGAAGATTTTTGTAAAAGATTACAAAAATTTACAAATAAAATGCTTCGCTGGGCGCAGCTTGATACGACCGCAGAGGTCGAACCCTGAACAGTTGGGGCAAGTATGGACACAACATTCAAGCTTGATACAGCTCTGAATTTGGATTGTGATTAAATATTTGACACAGCATAGGTTTCTGACACAGAAAGAATGTGGTCTAAGAACTTCAATTTTTTTAATTTACCTATTATGGTCCAATGTCCAAAATCAAAATACATGGTTAGATTCAGCATATCAAAGAACCCCATATATTCAATTTTTGTTGAAATCAAACAAAGTTTAATTTTGGACCCCAACTTGGACAAACTTGAAAACTGGTCCCATAATCAAAAATCTAAACACATGTTTAGATTCAGCATATCAAAGTACCCCAAGAATTCAATTTTTGTTAAAATCAAACTAAGTTTAATTTTGGACCCTTTGGACCTTAATGTAGACCAATTTAAAAAACGGGACCCAAAATTAAAAATCTAAATACACGGTTAGATTTGGCATATCAAAGAACCCCAATAATTCAATTTTTGATGAAATCAAACAAAGTTTAATTTTGGACCCTTTTGACCTCAATATGAACCAATTTGATAGCGGGCCCACAAAATAAAAAACCTAAATACATGGTAAGATTCAGCATATCAAAGAACCCCATATATTCAATTTTTGTTGAAATCAAACAAAGTTAAATTTTGGACCCCAATTTGGACCAACTTGAAAACTGGGCCAAAAATCTAAAATCTAAATACATGTTTAGATTCAGCATATCAAAGAACCCCATATATTCAATTTTTGTTGAAATCAAACAAAGTTTAATTTGGACCCCAACTTGGACCAACTTGAAAACTGGTCCCATAATCAAAAATCTAAACACATGTTTAGATTCAGCATATCAAAGAACCCCAAAAATTCAATTTTTTTTAAAATCAAACTAAGTTTAATTTTGGACCCTTTGGACCTTAATGTAGACCAATTTAAAAAACGGGACCCAAAATTAAAAATCTTAATACACGGTTAGATTTGGCATATCAAAGAACCCCAATAATTCAATTTTTGATGAAATCAAACAAAGTTTAATTTTGGACCCTTTTGACCTCAATATGAACCAATTTGATAGCGGGCCCACAAATAAAAAATCTAAATACATGGTAAGATTCAGCATATCAAAGAACCCCATATATTCAATTTTTGTTGAAATCAAACAAAGTTTAATTTTGGACCCCAATTTGGACCAACTTGAAAACTGGGCCAAAAATCTAAAATCTAAATACATGTTTAGATTCAGCATATCAAAGAACTCCATATATTCAATTTTTGTTGAAATCAAACAAAGTTTAATTTTGGACCCCAACTTGGACCAACTTGAAAACTGGGCCCATAATCAAAAATCTAAACACATGTTTAGATTCAGCATATCAAAGAACCCCAAGAATTCAATTTTTGTTAAAATCAAACTAAGTTTAATTTTGGACCCTTTGGACCTTAATATAGACCAATTTAAAAACAGGACCCAAAATTAAAAATCTAAATACACGGTTAGATTTGGCATATCAAAGAACCCCAATAATTCAATTTTTGATGAAATCAAACAAAGTTTAATTTTGGACCCTTTTGACCTCAATATGAACCAATTTGATAGCGGGCCCACAAAATAAAAAACCTAAATACATGGTAAGATTCAGCATATCAAAGAACCCCATATATTCAATTTTTGTTGAAATCAAACAAAGTTAAATTTTGGACCCCAATTTGGACCAACTTGAAAACTGGGCCAAAAATCTAAAATCTAAATACATGTTTAGATTCAGCATATCAAAGAACCCCATATATTCAATTTTTGTTGAAATCAAACAAAGTTTAATTTGGACCCCAACTTGGACCAACTTGAAAACTGGTCCCATAATCAAAAATCTAAACACATGTTTAGATTCAGCATATCAAAGAACCCCAAAAATTCAATTTTTATTAAAATCAAACTAAGTTTAATTTTGGACCCTTTGGACCTTAATGTAAACCAATTTAAAAAACGGGACCCAAAATTAAAAATCTTAATACACGGTTAGATTTGGCATATCAAAGAACCCCAATAATTCAATTTTTGATGAAATCAAACAAAGTTTAATTTTGGACCCTTTTGACCTCAATATGAACCAATTTGATAGCGGGCCCACAAATAAAAAATCTAAATACATGGTAAGATTCAGCATATCAAAGAACCCCATATATTCAATTTTTGTTGAAATCAAACAAAGTTTAATTTTGGACCCCAATTTGGACCAACTTGAAAACTGGGCCAAAAATCTAAAATCTAAATACATGTTTAGATTCAGCATATCAAAGAACTCCATATATTCAATTTTTGTTGAAATCAAACAAAGTTTAATTTTGGACCCCAACTTGGACCAACTTGAAAACTGGGCCCATAATCAAAAATCTAAACACATGTTTAGATTCAGCATATCAAAGAACCCCAAGAATTCAATTTTTGTTAAAATCAAACTAAGTTTAATTTTGGACCCTTTGGACCTTAATGTAGACCAATTTAAAAACAGGACCCAAAATTAAAAATCTAAATACACGGTTAGATTTGGCATATCAAAGAACCCCAATAATTCAATTTTTGATGAAATCAAACAAAGTTTAATTTTGGACCCTTTTGACCTCAATATGAACCAATTTGATAGGGGGTCCACAAATAAAAAATCTAAATACATGGTAAGATTCAGCATATCAAAGAACCCCATATATTCAATTTTTGTTGAAATCAAACAAAGTTTAATTTTGGACCCCAATTTGGACCAACTTGAAAACTGGGCCAAAAATCTAAAATCTAAATACATGTTTAGATTCAGCATATCAAAGAACCCCATATATTCAATTTTTGTTGAAATCAAACAAAGTTTAATTTTGGACCCCAACTTGGACCAACTTGAAAACTGGGCCCATAATCAAAAATCTAAACACATGTTTAGATTCAGCATATCAAAGAACCCCAAGAATTCAATTTTTGTTAAAATCAAACTAAGTTTAATTTTGGACCCTTTGGACCTTAATGTAGACCAATTTAAAAACAGGACCCAAAATTAAAAATCTAAATACACGGTTAGATTTGGCATATCAAAGAACCCCAACAATTCAATTTTTGATGAAATCAAACAAAGTTTAATTTTGGACCCTTTTGACCTCAATGTGGACAAAGTTGATAACGGGGCCCAAAAATCAAAAATCTAAATACATGGTTAGATTCAGCATATCAAAGAACCCCATATATTCAATTTTTGTTGAAATCAAACAAAGTTTAATTTTGGACCCCGATTTGGACCAACTTGAAAACTGGGCCCATAATCAAAAATCTAAATACATGTTTAGATTCAGCATATCAAAGTACCCCAAGAATTCAATTTTTGTTAAAATCAAACTAAGTTTAATTTTGGACCCTTTTGACCTTAATGTAGACCAATTTGAAAACGGAACCAAAAATTAAGAATCTAAATACACGGTTAGATTCGGCATATCAAAGAACCCCAATAATTCAATTTTTGATGAAATCAAACAAAGTTAAATTTTGGACCCTTTGGACCTCAATGTGGACCAATTTAAAAACGGGGCCCAAAATCCAAAAACTTAATACACGGTTAGATTCAGCATATTAAAGAACCCCAAGAATTCAAGAATAAAACCCCATTGAAATTGATCAAGAAATAAGCAATTTATACGAAGTATCTTCTTTTGCACAATACTGTGCAATTGAATATTTCTTGCTATTGTGCAATACTGTACAATTGACAATTTCTTGCTATTGCGCAATATTGTGCTATTGGATATTTCTTGCTATTGCGCAATACTGTGCAATTGAAGATTTCTTGCTATTGCGCAATACTGTGCAATTGAAGATTTCTTGCAATTGTGCAATACTGTGCAATTGAAAATTTCTTGCTATTGCACAATACTTATTATATAATAATTTACACATCCTGTTTGGTGTGTATCTCCTACCATATCATTATTATTTGCTTTTAAATATTAATCAGAAATAACCAACTTAAAATGGAAAATTTTAAAAGAAAAAAAAAAGGAAAAAAAGAAAAAAAAAGAAAAAAAAAAAATCCCCCCCACCAAATTTTTTGAACCCCCTTATGATTCATCACCCCCAAACTCAATCCCAGCCTTCCCTTTGTGGTATGGTACCTTGCAGTACAATTTCAGAGAGATCCATACACTTGAACACAAGTTATTGTCTGGAAACTAGAAAAATGCTTATTTTTGGCCCCTTTTTGGCCCCCAATTCCTAAACGTTTCGGGCAATTACCCCCAAACTCAATTCCAGCTTTCCCTTTGTGATATGGAACCTTGTAGTACAATTTCAGAAATATCCAAACACTTACACACAAGTTATTGTCATGAAACTAGAAAAATGCTTGTTTTTTGCCCCTTTTTTGGCCCCTAATTCCTAAAATTTTGAGGCAATTACCCCCAAAATCAATTACAGCCTTCCCTTTGTGATATGGAACCTTGTGGTACAATGTCAGAGAGATCCATACACTTACACACAAGTTATTGTCTGGAAGTTACAAAAATGCTTATTTTTGGCCCCTTTTTGGCCCCTAATTCCTTAACTGTTGGTACCATAACCCCCAAAATCAATCCCCACCTTCCTTTCGTGGTATTGAACCTTATGGTAAAATTTCATGGAGATCCATTCACTTAAACTAAAGTTAGAGTGCGAAAACCAATGTGTCTTCGGACGACGCCGGACGACGCCAGACGACGACGACGACGACGACGACGACGACGCCAACGTCATACCAATATACGACCAAAAAATTTTCAATTTTTGCGGTCGTATAAAAATTGTTAAAAATAGACTATAAAGGGCAATAACTCCTAAAGGGGTCGACTGACAATTTTGGTCATGACGACTTATTTGTAGATCTTACTTTGCTGAATATTATTGCTGTTTACAGTTTATCTCTATCTATAATAATATTCAAGATAATAACCAAAAACTGCAAAATTTCCCTAAAATTACCAATTCAGGGGCAGCAACCCAACAACAGGTTGTCAGATTTGTCTGAAAATTTCAGGGCAGATAGATCTTGACCTGATAATCAGTTTTACCCTATATGTCAGATTTACTCCTAATGCTTTCGTTTCAGTGATATAAACTAAAAAACTGCATTTTACCCCTATGTTCTATTTTTAACCAAGCTGGCCATGATGGTTGGAAGGCGCGATCATCTGACAAATTTTTTAAACTATATACCCTAAAAATGATTATGGCCAAGTATGGTTAAATTTGTCTCTGTAGTTTCAGAGAAGAAGATTTTTGTAAAAGATTACAAAAATTTACAAAAAATTGTTAAAAATAGACTATAAAGGGCAATAACTGCTAAAGGGGTCGACTGACAATTTTGGTAATGATGACTTATTTGTAGATCTTACTTTGCTGAACATTATTGCTGTTTACAGTTTATCTCTATCTATAATAATATTCAAGATAATAACCAAAAACTGCAAAATTTCCCTAAAATTACCAATTCAGGGGCAGCAACCCAACAACAGGTTGTCAGATTTGTCTGAAAATTTCAGGGCAGATAGATCTTGACCTGATAATCAGTTTTACCCTATATGTCAGATTTACTCCTAATGCTTTCGTTTCAGTGATATAAACCAAAAACTGCATTTTACCCCTATGTTCTATTTTTAACCAAGCCAGCCATGATGGTTGGAAGGCGCGATCATCGGACAAATTTTTTAAACTAGATACCCTAAAAATGATTATGGCCAAGTATGGTTAAATTTGTCTCTGTAGTTTCAGAGAAGAAGATTTTTGTAAAAGATTACAAAAATTTACAATAAAATGCTTCGCTGGGGCGCAGCTTGATACGACCGCAGAGGTCGAACCCTGAACAGTTGGGGCAAGTATGGACACAAAATTCAAGCTTGATACAGCTATGACTTTGGATTGTCATTAAATATTTGACACAGCATAGGTTTCTGACACAGGATGAATGTGGTGTAAGAACTGGAAAAAATTTAATTTACCTATTATGGTGGAATATCCATAAACTAAATTGTTTGTTAATTTCAATATATCAAAGAATATGTAGAATTCAATGTTTGATGTAATGTAATAAAGTTGAAATTTGGACCGTTTTTGTTCAATGTGGACCAATTTGGTAACATGTATAAATAATCAAAAATCTAAATACATGGGAGCCCATTTAAATACATCATAAAGGTATTAAAATAGAAAGTGACATCATAGTCATGGCTAAAAATAAACAAAAATCCTTAATCAGCAACATTTAAAGTAATATCTAAAAATAAAATTCCTTTGTAACCATAAAAGCCCATTTAAATACATCATAAAGATATTAAAATAGAAAATGACATCATAGTCATGGCTAAACATAGCTAAAAACCCTTAATCAGCATCATTTAACAGTAATATCTAAAAATGGAAATTACATCATAAAGGTATTAAAATAGAAAATGACATCATAGTCATGGCTAAAAATAAACAAAATCCTTAATCAGCATCAGCAACATTTTATAGTAATATCTAAAAATAAAATTCCTTTGTAACCATAAAAGCCCATTTAAATACATCATAACAGATATTAAAATAGAAAATGACATCATAGTCATGGCTAAACATAGCAAAAACCTTAATCAGCATCATTTAACAGTAATATCTAAAAATAAAAATTTCTTTGCAACCATAAAAGTAAAATAGAAAATGACATCATAATCATAGCTAAAAATAAACAAACATTTTTTTTATTGGCAAATTTTAAATGGAGTTTATTATACTAAAACAATAAATTTGCAACCATAAACATGATAAAACCCCATTTAAACACATCATAAAAGTATTAAAAAATTCAACTACATCATAAGGCTATAAAAATAGAAAATGACTTCATAGTCAAGGCTAAAGGTAAACAAAAAACCTTCATCAGCAAAATTTTATATTGGCAAATTTCCAATGAAGTTTATTACACTAAAATTGTTGGCAAATTTCCAATGCATTTATTAACAATAAAGTTATTGGCAAATTTCCAATTTACATAATTTAAAAGCAGTGTAGATGAGATATTTAAATGAGTTTGAATTACCAACCTTACACTGCTTTTAAATAATGTTCTTTACTCAATTATTTGTCTATTAAAATGGAAACCCTTGTTTTTTAACCTTTTTCCCCCTTTTTCCTTAACCATTAGAGCCATAACCACCCCCCCTCCCCCCCCCCCCCAAAGCCAATTATTACTTTCCAATGTAACTTAAATTTCCAATATACATAATTTTAAATTTCAATTCCTCATGATATATAACCGTATCATTATTATTTTCTTTCATATATAAATCTGAAACAACCATCTTTAAATGGAAAATTTTAAAGAAAAAAAAAGGAAAAAAAAAATCCTACCTCCCACACATTTTTTCAACCCCCTTTTGATTCATCATCCCCCACCTCAATCACAACCTTCAATTTGTGGTATGGTACATTGCAATACAATTTCACAGAGATCCATACACTTGAACACAAGTTTTTGTTGCAAACTAAAAAAATCCTTATTTTTGACCAATATTTGGCCCCTTATTCATAAATGTTTGAGCAATTAACCCCAAAACTCAATTCCTACTTTCTCTTCGTGATAAAAAATAACTAACTTAAAATGTAAATTTTAAACAAAAAAAAAAGGGAAAAAAAAAATTACCCCTTTTTTGACCCCCGCCCCCCTTATGATTCATCACCCCCACCCCCCTTTCCCCCCAAACCAAGCTCAATAACAGCCTTGCCTTTGTGGTATGGTACCTTGTAATACAATTTTAGAGAGATCCATACACTTGAACACAAGTTATTGTCTAGAAACTAAAAAATGCTTATTTTAAACCCCTTTTTAGGCCCCTTATTACTAAATGTTTTGGGCAATTACCACAACACTCAATTCCAGCTTTCCCTTTGTGAAATGGAACCTTGTAGTAAAATTTCAGAAAGATCCATACACTTACACACAAGTTATTGTCATGAAACTAGAAAAATGCTTGTTTTTTGCCCCCTTTTGGCCCCTTATTCCTAAAATTTTGAGGCAATTAACCCCAAAATCAATCCCAGCATTGACCCTTTGTGATATGGAATCTTGTGGTACAATGTCAAAGAGATCCATATGCTAACACACAAGTTATGTCTGGAAGTTACAAACATGCTTATTTTCGGCCCCTTTTTGGCCCCTAATTCCTTAACTGTTGGTACCATAACCCCCAAAATCAATCCCCACCTTCCTATTGTGGTATTGAACCTTATGGTGAAATTTCATAGAGATCCATTCACTTAAACTAAAGTTAGAGTGCGAAAACCATTGTGTATTCGGACGACGACGCCGGACGACGACGACGACGACGACGACGACGACGACGACGACGCCAACGTCATACCAATATACGACCTCAAAATTTTTTTGCGGTCGTATAAAAAATTGTTAAAAATAGACTATAAAGGGCAATAACTGCTAAAGGGGTCGACTGACAATTTTGGTCATGACGACTTATTTGTAGATCTTACTTTGCTGAACATTATTGCTGTTTACAGTTTATCTCTATCTATAATAATATTCAAGATAATAACTAAAAACTGCAAAATTTCCCTAAAATTACCAATTCAGGGGCAGCAACCCAACAACAGGTTGTCAGATTTGTCTGAAAATTTCAGAGCAGATAGATCTTGACCTGATAATCAGTTTTACCCTTTGTCAGATTTACTCTAAATGCTTTAGTTTCAGAGATATAAGCCAAAATCTACATTTTACCCCTATGTTCTATTTTTAGCCATGGTGGCCATCTTGGTTGGTTGGCGGGGTCATTGGACACATTTTTAAAATTAGATACCCTAATGATGATTGTGGCCAAGTTTGGTTAAATTTGGCCCAGTGGTTTCAGAGGAGAAGATTTTTGTAAAAAGCTAACGACGACAGACGGACGCCAAGTGATGAGAAAAAGGAAAAAAAAATCACTCCCCCAAATTTTTTGAACCCCCTTATGATTCATCACCCCCAAACTGAATCCCAACCTTTCCTTTGTGGTATGGTACCTTGCAGTACAATTTCAGAGAGATCCATACACTTGAACACAAGTTTTTGTCTGGAAACTAGAAAAATGCTTGTTTTTAGGCCCCTTTTTGGCCCCAAATTCCAAAACGTTTAAGGCAATTACCCCCAAACTCAAACCCAGCTTTCCCTTTGTGATCATAGTTGCCAACTGACATGATATTCGCGTGTAATACAAGCTTTTTCAATGGTTTACACACGAGGATTTTATCACATGGCGTGTACACGCTTTTCACCACTTTACACACAATTACACGCTTTTTCGTTGTTTTGATTTTTTTGGTTGTTAGTGATATCGCGATTCTCTGGTTTTTTCATTATAACACGATAAATACCGAAATTTCGAAGTAATTGTTTGGTGGCCATTGTTTATTTTTCTAATGGACGAACAGCAAAGGCTCTTAAGGTAAGTAGTTTGTGATTAGTTTTTACGATTTTGGGACTTTCTTTCTTTCAAATTCACTTAGGTGAAATGTCCATAGAAAGAGATAGCTTTCAGGACCTGTACCGTCGTCTAAAGAGCCAATTTCTAAGCAAAAACGATGTCTACGTACCAAGATTCAAGATTTATAAATTATATTTGGGAGTTCGAGTTTAAATCATCGAGGGATGAGTAACACATTGTGCACTCTATGTTGCAATCATAACAATACATATGAGAGGAGAACTAAAATACATAGCTATTTGATTAAGCATTTAACAATTATAAAATATTTTTCTTTTTCAGTTTCAAATGTAGCCAACAGATTTCCACAGGCCATTGGGGATGGAAATATCACGGAACTGTTGGATCAGTTCTCAAAGTATTAGCTGTCTTCTGATGAACTACCCAGTTTTGACCAGGCAATAGCAACATATATTGTATAGTTTGTTGGGAGCAATGGCAGAGATCATAGATATTTTAGATGGCAAAAAAACATTATGACACTCTTTCAAAGCTTCATGAAGCTATTTTAGTTCAGCCAAATATCAATTCTGACTGTGAGAGATCATTTTCAATTATAAAGAAATTTACACTGAATTCTGATCAGAACTCGACAATGATATATTGTGTGCCTTGTTATCAAGTAAATGTAACAAAACCAGCAGGTGTTTTGAATATGTGCCTAGTGGTGTTGCTTTAAAAGCAGCAAAACAGACCACTGTTGAATACAATAAAAGTTTACAGTTGAATATTGTTTTTTATATTAACAAATTTGCATATAATGTGAAATTATGAACATTGTTCATATTAAAAAGTCTGCATCTACGTCACTCGTTTTTCACACACTTTTTGACATGTCTTGTCATGTCGTGACATGATTTCTCATTGTCAGAGATTGGCAAGTATGTTTGTGATATGGAACCTTGTAGTACAATTTCATAAAGATCCATATTCTTACACACAAGTTATTGTTATGAAACTAGAAAAATGCTTGTTTTTTTCCCCTTTTTGGCCCCTAATTCCTAATATATTGTGGCAATTACCCCCAAAATCAATCCCAGCCTACCCTTTGTGGTATGGTACCTTACAGTACAATTTCAGAGAGATCCATACACTTGAACACAAGTTATTGTCTGGAAATTAGAAAAATGCTTATTTTTGGTCCCTTTTTGGCCCCTTATTCCTAAACGTTTTGGGCAATTACCCCCAAACTCAATTCCAGCTTTCCCTTTGTGATATGGAACCTTGTAGTACAATTTCAGAAAGATCCATACACTTACACACAAGTTATTATCATGAAACTAGAAAAATGCTTGTTTTTTGCCCCTTTTTTGGCCCCTAATTCCTAAAATTTCGATCAATTACCCCCAAAATCAATCCCAGCATTTCCTTTGTGATATGGAACTATGTGGTACCATGTCAGAGAGATCCATACACTAACACACAAGTTATGTCTGGAAGTTACAATAAAATGCTCCGCAGGGCGCAGCTTGATACGACCGCAGAGGTCGAACCCTGAACAGTTGGGGGAAGTATGGACACAACATTCAAGCTTGATACAGCTTTGGATTTGGATTGTGATTAAATATTTGACACAGCATAGGTTTCTAACACAGATTGAATGTGGTCTAAGAACTTAAAAATTTTAAATTGGACATTCACCTATTATGGTCCAATATCCAAAATCTAAATACATGGTTAGATTCAGCATATCAAAGAACCCCAAGAATTCAATTTTTGATGAAATCAAACAAAGTTTAATTTTGGACCCTTTTGACCTCAATGTGGACAAAGTTGATAACGGGGCCCAAAAATCAAAAATCTAAATACATGGTTAGATTCAGCATATCAAAGAACCCCATATATTCAATTTTTGTTGAAATCAAACAAAGTTTAATTTTGGACCCCGATTTGGACCAACTTGAAAACTGGGCCCATAATCAAAAATCTAAATACATGTTTAGATTCAGCATATCAAATAACCCTAAAAATTCAATTTTTGTTAAAATCAAACTAAGTTTAATTTTGGACCCTTTGGACCTTAATGTAGACCAATTTGAAAACGGAACCAAAAATTAAGAATCTAAATACACGGTTAGATTCGGCATATCAAAGAACCCCAATAATTCAATTTTTGATGAAATCAAACAAAGTTTAATTTTGGACCCTTTTGACCTCAATGTGGACAAAGTTGATAACGGGGCCCAAAAATCAAAAATCTAAATACATGGTTAGATTCAGCATATCAAAGAACCCCATATATTCAATTTTTGTTGAAATCAAACAAAGTTTAATTTTGGACCCCGATTTGGACCAACTTGAAAACTGGGCCCATAATAAAAAATCTAAATACATGTTTAGATTCAGCATATCAAAGAACCCTAAGAATTCAATTTTTGTTAAAATCAAACTAAGTTTAATTTTGGACCCTTTGGACCTTAATGTAGACCAATTTGAAAACGGAACCAAAATTTAAGAATCTAAATACACAGTTAGATTCGGCATATCAAAGAACCCCAATAATTCAATTTTTGATGAAATCAAACAAAGTTTAATTTTGGACCCTTTGGACCTCAATGTGGACCAATTTAAAAACGGGGCCTAAAATTCAAAAACTAAATACATGGTTAGATTCAGCATATTAAAGAACCCCATGAAATCAAGAATAAAACCCCATTGAAATTGGTCAAGAAATAAGCAATTTATAGGAAGTATCTTCTTTTGCACAATCCTGTGCTATTAAATATTTCTTGCTATTGCGCAATACTGTACAATTGACAATTTCTTGCTATTGCGCAATATTGTGCTATTGGATATTTCTTGCTATTGCGCAATACTGTGCAATTGAAGATTTCTTGCTATTGCGCAATACTGTGCAATTGAAGATTTCTTGCTATTGTGCAATACTGTGCAATTGAAAATTTCTTGCTATTGCACAATACTTATTATATAATAATTTACACATCCTGTTTGGTGTGTATCTCCTACCATATCATTATTATTTGATTTTAAATATAAATCAGAAATAACCAACTTAAAATGGAAAATTTTAAAAGAAACAAAAAAGGAAAAAAAGAAAAAAAGGAAAAAAAATAAATCCCCCCCCAAAATTTTTTGAACCCCCATTATGATTCATCACCCCCAAACTCAATCCCAGCCTTCCCTTTGTGGTATGGTACCTTGCAGTACAATTTCAGAGAGATCCATACACTTGAACACAAGTTATTGTCTGGAAACTAGAAAAAAATGTGTTTTTTGGCCCCTTTTTGGCCCCAAATTCCTAAACGTTTAGGGCAATTACCCCCAAACTCAAACCCAGCTTTCCCTTTGTGATATGGAACCTTGTAGTACAATTTCAGAAAGATCCATACACTTACACATAAGTTATTGTCATGAAACTAGAAAAATGCTTGTTTTTTGCCCCTTTTTTGGCCCCTAATTCCTAAAATTTGGAGGCAATTACCCCCAAAATCAATCCCAGCATTCCTTTAGTGATATGGAACCTTGTGGTACAATGTCAGAGAGATCCATACACTAACACACAAGTTATGTCTGGAAGTTACAAAAATGCTTATTTTTGGCCCCTAATTCCTTTACTGTTATTACCATAACCCCCAAAATCAATCCCAACCTTCCTTTTGTGGTATTGAACCTTGTGGTAAAATTTCATAAAGATCCATTCACTTAAACTAAAGTTAAGAGTGCGAAAACCAAGTGTCTTCGGACGACGCCGGACGACGACGACGACGCCGGACGACGACGACGCCAACGTCATACCAATATACGACCACAAAAATTTTTTTGCGGTCGTATAAAAATGCTTATTTTTGGCCCCTTTTTGGCCCCTAATTCCTAAACTGTTGGTACCATAACCCCCAAAATCAATTCCAACCTTCCTTTTGTGGTATTGAACCTTATGGTAAAATTTCATAGGGATCCATTCACTTAAACTAAAGTTAGAGTGCGAAAACCAATGTGTCTTCGGACAACAACGTCATACCAATATACGATTTGCGGACGTATAAAAAGGCTTGTTTTTTGCCCCTTTTTGGCCCCTAATTCCTAATATTTTTATGGCAATTACCCCCAAAATCAATCCCAGCCTTCCCTTTGTGGTATGGTACCTTGCAGTACAATTTCAGAGAGATCCATACACTTGAACACAAGTTATTGTCTGGAAACTAGAAAAATGCTTATTTTTAGCCCCTTTTTGGCCCCTTATTCCTACATGTTTTGGGCAATTACCCCTAAACTCTATTCCAGCTTTCCCTTTGTGATATGGAACCTTGTAGTACAATTTCATAAAGATCCATATACTTACACACAGTTATTATCATGAAACTAGAAAAATGCTTGTTTTTTGCCCTTTTTTTGGCCCCTAGTTCCTAAAATTTTGAGGCAATTACCCCCAAAATCAATCCCAGCATTCCATTTGTGATATGGAACCTTGTGGTACAATGTCAGAGAGATCCATACACTAACACACAAGTTATGTCTGGAAGTTACAAAAATGCTTATTTTTGGCCCCTAATTCCT
This sequence comes from Mytilus californianus, assembly GCF_021869535.1. Lineage (NCBI taxonomy): Eukaryota > Metazoa > Mollusca > Bivalvia > Mytilida > Mytilidae > Mytilus > Mytilus californianus. The sequence goes on from NW_026262581.1 coordinate 8,145,272, forward strand.
TAACTGTTTGTACCATAACCCCCAAAATCAATTCCAACCCTCCTTTTGTGGTATTGAACCTTATGGTAAAATTTCATAGAGATCCATTCACTTAAACTTAAGTTATTGTGCAAAAACCAATGTGTCTTCTGAGGATTATTATTGTTTTGGGCAATTACCCCTAAACTCAATTCCAGCTTTCCCTTCGTGATATGGAACCTTGTAGTACAATTTCATAAAGATCCATATACTTACACACAAGTTATTATCATGAAACTAGAAAAATGCTTGTTTTTTGCCCTTTTTTTTGGCCCCTAGTTCCTAAAATTTTGAGGCAATTACCCCCAAAATCAATCCCAGCATTCCATTTGTGATATGGAACCTTGTGGTACAATGTCAGAGAGATCCATACACTAACACACAAGTTATGTCTGGAAGTTACAAAAATGCTTATTTTTGGCCCCTAATTCCTTAACTGTTTGTACCATAACCCCCAAAATCAATTCCAACCTTCCTTTTGTGGTATTGAACCTTATGGTAAAATTAACACACAAGTTATGTCTGGAAGTTACAAAAATGCTTATTTTTGGCCCCTAATTCCTTAACTGTTTGTACCATAACCCCCAAAATCAATTCCAACCTTCCTTTTGTGGTATTGAACCTTATGGTAAAATTTCATAGAGATCCATTCACTTAAACTTAAGTTATTGTGCAAAAACCAATGTGTCTTCGGAGGATTATTATTGTTTTGGGCAATTACCCCTAAACTCAATTCCAGCTTTCCCTTCGTGATATGGAACATTGTAGTACAATTTCATAAAGATCCATATACTTACACACAAGTTATTATCATGAAACTAGAAAAATGCTTGTTTTTTGCCCTTTTTTTGGCCCCTAGTTCCTAAAATTTTGAGGCAATTACCCCCAAAATCAATCCCAGCATTCCATTTGTGATATGGAACCTTGTGGTACAATGTCAGAGAGATCCATACACTAACACACAAGTTATGTCTGGAAGTTACAAAAATGCTTATTTTTGGCCCCTAATTCCTTAACTGTTTGTACCATAACCCTGAAAATCAATTCCAACCTTCCTTTTGTGGTATTGAACCTTATGGTAAAATTTCATAGAGATCCATTCACTTAAACTTAAGTTATTGTGCAAAAACCAATGTGTCTTCGGACGACGATGCCAACTTCATACCAATATCGTATTAAACAGATCAGTGTTAAATGTTTTCATTTTGGTTTGATGATGAATGTGATTTATAATGAATCTGTTATTTTATGCTATCAAAACTATGTTGTAACATTGATAATTAAAAGTTTCTTTTCAATATAGATCCTATATTTATACTATTCATTTGCGCACATGAAATGCATTATTTCGGGGAAAATGAAATATGGTTTGTGGCACAAATGAAAGATTTTTTTGAAGCAAATGAAATGCCAATTGGCGCAAAAGCAAAGCACCATAACAATGGACATATAAGAGAGATTAATTACAATGAAAAAAGGAAATGCTGAAAACTAATAATGCTATCAAAATTTAAAATGTGAGATTTGATTTTTGCAAAACCACTAAACAATACTAACATCACTGAAATATATTTAAGTGATGTTAGTTTTGTTTAGTGGTTTTGCAAAAATTAACAGTATATGAGATTTATCTGACTCTTTTTTTTCCCCCAAAAAAATCATAGAAGTGCAACTACTTTAACATGTTTAAAACATATATTCCAGTTCTGTATAGATTATATATCGTAGTGCTTGAGTATATACTTATTTCTCAATGAACTCATTCTGATGTTTTCATTTCCACATCAACTAAATATACAATTGTAAACACTACCTAATACAAAATTTGTTTTTGAATAAATCCAAAATGTGTGCATTTCTATGATAAAAGAATATCCTTGATATACTTACATGAGCAAGGAAACTTTAATAGTTAGCGTGTTGTTATATCTTACTCCAAGATCCCAGGTACATATCATTCCTTCGTCCCAGTTATATATGGTACAACTAAAATTCTCAATAGGAGCTGGGGGGTCTAAAAAACAGTAGGAGTAAAATCAATTAACATTAGATCTCTTAATTTCTTGTTTATTGACATGTTATGAATAACTTGTTGGTGGATAAGAGCAAATTAAAATGCTATTTTTTTTTAATGGAATCAGTGATTTTGGGCCTGCATCATAGCATGACTCCTCCTGAAAACCTTTTAACAGATAAAAGTTTCCAGTGTCCAATTGATTTAGAATTTTTATTTTCATCTTAATCACAAGTATATGCATAGATTTTGCTCATTAGTCTTAAAATTTTATCTTAATAGGCAAAAAGCTGCTACATTGTCAGGCATATGATGGGGAGCAGTTTAAGTATTTATACATCCCTGGCTTTTAATTTTTTGGGATTGAGTGTTCCTGAGAAAGACAAATCAAGAATAGGGCTTCTGATAAACCAAATGTTTGAAGTGTTATTATCATTTTCTAGATGAGAATGATTATAATGACAAATGAAGACATAAACAAAACTTAGAGTATCTTAACCTTGAAATTAAATGGTGATAATATTCTTGATGTGTAATTGTGACAGGAATATCTCAATTCATGGTTAGATATGTAGGTTAACCCTCCTACTTTTAAACTGGAATGAAATCAAAATCATTTAGTAAAATATATTTCATGTAAGCGTGAACTATATGAGCAATGCATGTATAGACTCTATAGACTCACAAAAAAGGTGGGGAAATTGTTGTATATATCTGAAAAGTTCGTAAAGCTATGGAGAAACTCCAAATCCTGGTTCAGATCACTCTAAATATGAACAAACATTCTGAGGGTATATATTTATTGCCTATGCAGTTCATTGTCCCCTACCAGCTTTAATTTTTACATTGGATGTGTTTACACTTTTAAGCAAGTTGTAACTGATTTACAAGAAAGGATGAGAATAATATAGAGAACTGTGAAAAAATAGCTTTCTTGAAGTGATATAATTGGCTATTTCAGTATCTGATTGATGTGAAACTAAATCGAATCGCTTTTTATTATTTTTATATTAATATTATATACTTAAATAAAAACGGAAAAGTTTCCCAAGTTACTGGTATCATTCAATTTACTTTATAAACAATATATTGAACATTTTACTTACCATCAACTGTAACCCCTGTAGTGGCTACTATTTTATGGTTGTCACCTCTACCGTACATACAGAGAAAATTGAAAAGGCCAATACGTTCCATAGAATTCATATGTTTTGTCAGTCTCAATGAAGAACTATCAATTACTATCATTTCATTTTTTGATACTTCAGTTCCATTCCCATAAATAACATATACATCTGATGAGTTAACGTTGATGCCTTTGTCCTTTAAAGTGCAAGTCATATTCAAAACTTCGTCTTTAAAAATATAAACATTACAAATATCCCAATCTGAAAAAAAATGTGAGAAATTAGCCATACTGTACAGTACATTGTTTTGTACATGTAAGTTCTGCTGACTATTTGAAAATTGATTCTTGCCAGTTAGTAGGGTAAGTACAGTCTGAAGCAATACCCCTCTTCCTGCTGTGTCCAATAACATTATGTTCAATTCTATAAGGAGTGGTCCAGCAGATTTGAAGTTCTCAAATGGAAACTCAAATTAAATTTGATTTTTTGTGTAAAAGATTTTTCGCATACATAATTAAATACTGTATTTTACTAGAGGAGGTGAAAATAGGATGCAATATCTGATGAACAAATGATGAATGACTCTGACTGATAGATGATGATTTTTGGTGTTAAACACCACTTTCAACATAATAGCTATTTCATGGTGGCCAATATTTATTGGTGGAGGAAGCTGGAGTGCCAAGAGAGAACCACTAACCTTTGGCAGGAAAACTGACAATCTTAGTCAATTAAGAATGGAGTTAAATGCAATGGCCACATATCGAACTCACGACCTAAGTGTTCACAGGTTAGTGATACAGTAGTTTAACTACTAAGACCACTCAGTAACTGATAGAAAGATGACATATGGTTAACTCAAAATGGTGAAATAGCTCTTCTCTTAAATAAACTTTGGAAAGCTACAGAAGAGCAGCAGTTATTGTAATTTTTATTTTTAAAGACTAAGTGACTGAATGCATAATGATTAAAAGATATATTACCACCGTCACAAATACATATTTTCTTCATACACAAATTTGGTGGACACTTTATATCACATGTTTCATACTTGATCTGGTTAGTCATGTTAAACATCAACAGCACCAATATTAGGGATTTCATCCTAATGCCTCTTGATTGTTCTACAAAAAATAAGAAGTAATGCTAATTATTATAACTAAATAAAAATTCCATCTTTATCCAGAGACTATATTAATAGAATACTTCAGTGTATCTAGTAATAATGCAAAAAAAACCCAAGTCAATGATAATGATATTTAATATATATATATCTATGGGTACCAGGCATATCAAATTATCTGATTACCTCCAAAGATATTTAATGATTATTTGGAAATTCAATTGGTACATAACCACCATTTTTAAAACATTGGCCAAATCAGTACACTTTAAATTACAAATAATGTGCAGCAGAAAGGAAAGCTTTTATTTTTTGCATAAACCGTTAAAGCTTGTTCATCTTGAGGTTACTAAGTTATAAATGGTGATTGGCATTTAGTTATTAAATTTTCTAGATAGTCCAAAAGAGAGGTACACAGCTCCCCTCTTCCCTTTCTGTGCTTTGTTCTTCCCTTTTTGTCATAACCTTTGCATTTTTATGTTTTCTAAAGTAAAATAAATACTTTTCAATGCAAAAAAATTTAGTTATAACAACGGGAATAAAATACTCCGCAGGGCGCAGCTTGATATAACCGCAGAGGTCGAACCATGAACAGTTGGGGCAAGTATGGACACAACATTCAAGCTTGATACAGCTCTGAATTTGGATTGTGATTAAATATTTGACACAGCATAGGTTTCTGACACAGAATGAATGTGGTCTAAGAACTTAAAAATTTTAAATTGGACATTCACCTATTATTGTCCAATATCCAAAATCTAAATACATGGTTAGATTAAGCTTATCAAAGAACCCCAAGAATTCAATTTTTGATGAAATCAAAGTTTAATTTTGGACCCTTTTGACCTCAATGTGGACAAAGTTGATAACGGGGCCCAAAAATCAAAAATCTAAATACATGGTTAGATTCAGCATATCAAAGAACCCCATATATTCAATTTTTGTTGAAATCAAACAAAGTTTAATTTTGGACCCTGATTTGGACCAACTTGAAAACTGGGCCCATAATCAAAAATCTAAATACATGTTTAGATTCAGCATATCAAAGAACCCTAAGAATTCAATTTTTGTTAAAATCAAACTTAGTTTAATTTTGGACCCTTTGGACCTTAATGTAGATCAATTTGAAAACGGAACCAAAAAATAAGAATCTAAATACACGGTTAGATTCGGCATATCAAAGAACCCCAATAATTCAATTTTTGATGAAATCAAACAAAGTTTAATTTTGGACCCTTTGGACATCAATGTGGACCAATTTAAAAACGGGGCCCAAAATCCAAAAACTTAATACACGGTTAGATTCAGCATATTAAAGAAGAACAAGAATTCAAGAATAAAACCCCATTGAAATTGGTCAAGAAATAAGCAATTTATACGAAGTATCTTCTTTTGCACAATACTGTGCAATTGAATATTTCTTGCTATTGTGCAATACTGCACAATTGACAATTTCTTGCTATTGCGCAATATTGTGCTATTGGATATTTCTTGCTATTGTGCAATACTGTGCAATTAAAGATTTCTTGCTATTGCGCAATACTGTGCAATTGAAGATTTCTTGCTATTGCACAATACTTATTATATATTAATTTACACATCCTGTTTGGTGTGTATCTCCTACCATATCATTATTATTTGCTTTTAAATATAAATCAGAAATAACCAACTTAAAATGGAAAATTTTAAAAGAAAAAAAAAAGGAAAAAAAAGAAAATAAAATGCTTCGCTGGGGCGCAGCTTGATACGACCGCAGAGGTCGAACCCTGAACAGTTGGGGCAAGTATGGACACAAAATTCAAGCTTGATACAGCTATGACTTTGGATTGTCATTAAATATTTGACACAGCATAGGTTTCTGACACAGGATGAATGTGGTGTAAGAACTGGAAAAAATTTAATTTACCTATTATGGTGGAATACCATAAACTAAATTGTTTGTTAATTTCAATATATCAAAGAATATGTAGAATTCAATGTTTGATGTAATGTAATAAAGTTGAAATTTGGACCGTTTTTGTTCAATGTGGACCAATTTGGTAACATGTATAAATAATCAAAAATCTAAATACATGGGAGCCCATTTAAATACATCATAAAGGTATTAAAATAGAAAGTGACATCATAGTCATGGCTAAAAATAAACAAAATTCCTTAATCAGCAACATTTAAAGTAATATCTAAAAATAAAATTCCTTTGTAACCATAAAAGCCCATTTAAATACATCATAAAGATATTAAAATAGAAAATGACATCATAGTCATGGCTAAACATAGCAAAAAACCCTTAATCAGCATCATTTAACAGTAATATCTAAAAATGGAAATTACATCATAAAGGTATTAAAATAGAAAATGACATCATAGTCATGGCTAAAAATAAACAAAATCCTTAATCAGCATCAGCAACATTTTATAGTAATATCTAAAAATAAAATTCCTTTGTACCATAAAAGCCCATTTAAATACATCATAACAGATATTAAAATAGAAAATGACATCATAGTCATGGCTAAACATAGCAAAAACCTTAATCAGCATTATTTAACAGTAATATCTAAAAATAAAAATTTCTTTGCAACCATAAAAGTAAAATAGAAAATGACATCATAATCATAGCTAAAAATAAACAAAAATTTTTTTTATTGGCAAATTTTAAATGGAGTTTATTATACTAAAATAATAAATTTGCAACCGTAACATGATAAAACCCCATTTAAACACATCATAAAAGTATTAAATAATTCAACTACATCATAAGGCTATAAAAATAGAAAATGACTTCATAGTCAAGGCTAAAGGTAAACAAAAAACCTTCATCAGCAAAATTTTATATTGGCAAATTTCCAATGAAGTTTATTACACTAAAATTGTTGGCAAATTTCCAAGGCATTTATTAACAATAAAGTTATTGGCAAATTTCCAATTTACATAATTTAAAAGCAGTGTAGATGAGATATTTAAATGAGTTTGAATTACCAACCTTACACTGCTTTTAAATAATGTTCTTTACTCAATTATTTGTCTATTAAAATGGAAACCCTTGTTTTTTTAACTTTTTCCCCTTATTCCTTTAACATTAGAGCCATAACCACCCCCCCCCCCCCCCCCCCAAAGCCAATTATTACTTTCCAATGTAACCTAAATTTCCAATATACATAATTTTAAATTTCAATTCCTCATGATATATAACCGTATCATTATTATTTTCTTTCATATATAAATCTGAAACAACCATCTTTAAATGGAAAATTTTAAAGAAAAAAAAAAGGAAAAAAAAAATCCTACCCCCCACACATTTTTTCAACCCCCTTTTGATTCATCATCCCCCACCTCAATCACAACCTTCAATTTGTGGTATGGTACATTGCAATACAATTTCACAGAGATCCATACACTTGAACACAAGTTTTTGTTGCAAACTAAAAAAATCCTTATTTTCGACCAATATTTGGCCCCTTATTCATAAATGTTTGAGCAATTAACCCCAAAACTCAATTCCTACTTTCTCTTCGTGATAAAAAATAACTAACTTAAAATGTAAATTTTAAACAAACAAAAAAAGGAAAAAAAAAAATTACCCCTTTTTTGACCCCCGCCCCCCTTATGATTCATCACCCCCACCCCCCTTTCCCCCCAAACCAAGCTCAATAACAGCCTTGCCTTTGTGGTATGGTACCTTGTAATACAATTTTAGAGAGATCCATACACTTGAACACAAGTTATTGTCTAGAAACTAAAAAATGCTTATTTTAAACCCCTTTTTAGGCCCCTTATTACTAAACGTTTTGGGCAATTACCACAACACTCAATTCCAGCTTTCCCTTTGTGAAATGGAACCTTGTAGTAAAATTTCAGAAAGATCCATACACTTACACACAAGTTATTGTCATGAAACTAGAAAAATGCTTGTTTTTTGCCCCCTTTTGGCCCCTTATTCCTAAAATTTTGAGGCAATTAACCCCAAAATCAATCCCAGCATTGACCCTTTGTGATATGGAATCTTGTGGTACAATGTCAAAGAGATCCATATGCTAACACACAAGTTATGTCTGGAAGTTACAAAAATGCTTATTTTCGGCCCCTTTTTGGCCCCTAATTCCTTAACTGTTGGTACCATAACCCCCAAAATCAATCCCCACCTTCCTATTGTGGTATTGAACCTTATGGTAAAATTTCATAGAGATCCATTCACTTAAACTAAAGTAAGAGTGCGAAAACCATTGTGTATTCGGACGACGACGCCGGACGACGACGACGACGAAGCCAACGTCATACCAATATACGACCTCAAAATTTTTTTGCGGTCGTATAAAAAAGGAAAGAACCCCCCCCCCCCCCCCAAATTTTTTGAACCACCTTATGATTCATCACCCCCAAACTCAATCCCAGCCTTCCCTTTGTGGTATGGTACCTTGCAGTACAATTTCAGAGAGATCCATACACTTGAACACAAGTTATTGTCTGGAAACTAGAAAAATGTGTTTTTTGGCCCCTTTTTGGCCCCCAATTCCTAAACGTTTCGGGCAATAACCCCCAAACTCAATTCCAGCTTTCCCTTCGTGATATGGAACCTTGTAGTACAATTTCAGAAATATCCAAACACTTACACACAAGTTATTGTCATGAAACTAGAAAAATGCTTGTTTTTTCCCCCTTTTTTGGCCCCTAGTTCCTAAAATTTTGAGGCAATTACCCCCAAAATCAATCCCAGCATTCCATTTGTGATATGGAACCTTGTGGTACAATGTCAGAGAGATCCATACACTAACACACAAGTTATGTCTGGAAGTTACAAAAATGCTTATTTTTGGCCCCTAATTCCTTAACTGTTGGTACCATAACCCCCAAAATCAATCCCAACCTTCCTTTTGTGGTATTGAACCTTATGGTAAAATTTCATAGAGATCCATTCACTTAAACTAAAGTTAGAGTGCGAATACCAATGTGTCTTCGGACGACGACGACAACGACGACAACGCCAACGTCATACCAATATACGACCGCAAAATTTTTGCGGTCGTATAAAAAGCTTTTTTTAACCCCAAAATACAATAAATCCAGCAAATATAATTGACTTAAATTATTTATTTATTTTTTAGCCTATAAACATGATGAAGTTGTCTCTTTTCAGACAAGAAACCATACTTAAGTGCTCTTCATATCCTAGCTAGAACACTGAATACTATATTAATTCAGATATGCATTTAAGAGAAATTCGTTCTTTTTATTCAAAGCAAGTTGAACTCATTGTGATTGAACTCATTGTACTTTTATATTTCAGATACTTTTTTCTTTCTTTTTGACAAGTCTATAATTGATCTTTTTGTAAACAAATGAGAGATCAGGCAAGCTGAATTTGGCAGCTATAAGCTACATTTTGTAACTGAAAGATTCTGAGAAAAAAAACCTACAAGGGGCCTTACTCCTGAATAGCAAAAGTGAAAATTGTCAATTTGAAATTAAACTCTATCATGTCTATCTTGTCATTTTAAACAACATATTAAAATGCGAAAAGCATTGGGTGAATGGTTCTAAAGTTATTAATTAATTGCAAAGAAACAGCTGGAGACGCCTGCTGTACAACCCTAGGTCATACCCTGATTCTTGTCTAAAAACACTGTTAAAAGTCATTTGTAGGTTAATAAAACTTCATCAAGTATGATACAATATACAGCCCATGACTATTGAATTATTGAAAATTTGCTTAAGGAACAACCATCTAATGCTGAAAGGGGGGACCATGGCAAATATGTTTATTTCCAACTTAATGGGGGCCAGTATATTTATTTCAAATTCTGCCAGGACCCAACCTCAAAATTAATAGGTTGTCTTTAATTAAGAATAAGACATGAGAAATCTCATGCAGTGGAATATTTAGTTTTTGGTTTTAAGAAATCATTTGCTTCTTAGCACATTAAATAAAATTCCTCCATGTACAATCAACATGATCAACAGACATGACAGGTCTTTACTCTAAAAATAAAATTGCCAAACAGCAATGGTAATTTCACTGTACATCAAAATAAGAGAAAATGTTGATTCCATGATTTTTGTTTACATTTTGGGCCATGGTTTTTTTCTTGAACAAAAGTTTCTTTTCAAATTTTGAATCATTTATTTTTTTTCATTTTCCAAATAATAATGTTGTTTATCAAGTATTTACTGGTAAATATAAAAAAAATATGGGATTTTTTGCATATTGGAAACTGATTGTGTTTTTCTCAATTTTCTGTTAATTACAAACACAACTCTTGCATTTGTTTTTTTTATGGTGATTTTGATTTATTTCAACACTTCAATGTGAAATGTTTTAGAATAACTAAATAATGGACCTCATGAAACTCATAGTTTCACCAAATTGCAAAAAAACAATTTCCACTGAATTCCTGTGACAAAAAAGGGTGTGCATGTTATACATACAGTGGAATCCCCTGTGTCCAAGAGGCCGGTGATATCGTGCAGTACCTGATTTCATCATATCCGCAACGTAACACATATAGAATTGTTCTTGTATTTGTTTTAGTCTTCCGAAGGGACAAAAAAGATTCAAATTGATAAGTTCAAGCATAAATTTATATAATTGCAATCCCATGATTAACCATATTTAGCCATTTTCCATTAAAACAAATTACATCATCAGATAAAATTGGTTTCATTTAAGTCAAATTTTATCAAAATGAAATAAATTTTGCTTCCCATCCTTGGTAGTCATGGTAGTCTGTTTGGTTCAAAATAACTATATTTCGTAGTATAAAATCTTTCCTGTATTCAAAATTAGCTATTTTAGAAGGCATGCACAGAAATCACCGGACATTTGAAGAACTGTCAGAACAGGGGTTCCCTAATTTTAGACACACATTAAATTAAATCTTACTTAACCCTTTCAAAGCTATACACGGCATATACCGCGATGATGTAGCCGCCTGCCACTGCTGTTCGCGGCATATGTCGCGATGACAATGGATTTTTCATCCAGACTCGTAACCATTCGGTTTTCATTCGGGTCCTCTCTAACTTTTCCTTGTATGAATCGAGGTAATACAAGGTCCCGTTTGCACTTGAAATCGCAGGAATTTTTATGGTAAAAGCATGCAGTAGAAGAAAAATTAAAAAAATATTTTGACAAATGCAATTGGCGGAAATGAAAAAGACACTGTAAATATGGAAATATTTCAGCATCCCTATGGTGAAACTGACAACGAGGAATAGTTAAAAGGTTTCCCGTTATCTCAATGTGTTAATTACATTCAATTCGTGTGGGAAATATGATTTGGTTGATCTTTACAATACGTAGAAAAAGGGGGGGGAAACGGAGGTTGACTGAAAATTTTGAGGATGGAGCCACTTACTTGCGCCACGTTTACATTATACGTTGTGTATGGTGCAAATACGCTACAGAATCGAGCAACTGGTGTCTTCTTTATTATATGGCAGATAAAACAACATAAACTGTTATCACAGATATATGTCTCGCCTTTTTGTAATTTTGATAATGCAAATGTTGAAATTAAAATAGCAATACTTTAACATGTAAGTTATGCAAATATTCCAAGTCGATGAACCATGACTGAAGGTACATGGCTAAACAATCTCCACGGAATGAGATGTGCCAATGCTAATACAACTGCGAACCAAATACCATTGACTTATTATAAGTCATTCCCTATAAACAAACCTAAACACAAACATTAACTTGTAAACTATGTAAAAGTTTCAAAGTCAATGAACCATGATCAGGGGTGGGGCTATATAATCTCCATGGAAACGATACTTGCAAATGCCAATAAATTTGCATACCAAATATCATTGACTTAACATTGGTAGTTCATCTTAAACTGATCTAATCACTAACTAATACATGTAAACTAAGCAAAAGTTTCAAAGTAAATAGACCATGACTGAGGAACTTCTGTTAGGCGGAACAAATATACGTTGACACGTTCGCTTCGTCTGTTGCTCAATCATGACATTAGTGTGTTGTAGTTGAAGTTGTTGATTTCAGTTAATCTTTTGTACTTTCATACTTTTGAACATATCCATATGATTGAGCTAGCCCAAGTAATTAATATGACGTCTTGAAAGGCTATTTTATTTTTTTGCTTTGACGCCTTCCGCATCATAATTATTTGGACTAATGACTGAGCATGTTGTTCAGATTGCTTCTTGTTTTATCTAAACCTTTTCAGCTACATAATCATGTTTCATTTATGGCAGTAAGCCGTTCGAAAACCTTTAAAACTGTTCCGTCCGCTACACTCTGCTAGTTACCTACTTTCTCTTTTCTTTAGACCATAATAAATCTTTCCCTATTGTTCACTGGTTCTTTCCCTGGTAACATACGAGTATGAGAGCCAAACAGGTAAAGAACAGGGATCCAGTCTAACATATTCATCCTGCGGCAGTGCTCGATTCTTAGCCAATTTTATCAACAGCATACACGAGATTATCCTCAAGGGGCTGCAAGAACAAGGTGTTAAAGGACTGAACACTGAAGAATTAAACAGGCAACTAGGCAACCAACTTCAAAATCACCTGGACAACAACGACCTTGCCAAAGGAAGAAGGATGAATGAACAACTAAATACAGATAGCAATGAAACTTGTACCAAATGTAACAAAAAGTGTAGAACTAGAAGCACTTACTGTGATACTGGAAATCACTGGGTACACTACAAATGCCAGAAACTAACACAACAAATACAATTAGCAGAAAACTCAAACGGCAAGGACTACTATGAATGCAAGCTGTGCTGTGAAGCAAAATCTAGCCTCCTAACATTAAAGAGGTGCGCACAGAGTAACACCCATGCCCAACAACTACTTGAAGAAGAAACCGAATTATTGAAAGTTTGCAACAAAGATGAAACATCAGCAAACTCCCAACCAGAGGAGAATTGCGCAGTATGTGACATTATGCTCATAGATCCAGCTTGGGACATATGCGAAGATTGCAACAACAAATGCCACATCAAATGTATGACCGAAATAAAAGGAACATACGTATGCATACCCTGTATCATACTACAAGAAGAACTTAAGCAACAAGAAAACATCAACAAAGATCTAGCTATTGTAACCCCTCACAGGAACATTGAAGAGAAGAACCAAGAAACAACATTGCTCAATGAGTCAACACCACTAGCTACCACAAAGCCAATACCTAAAACTAGAAAACCCAAAATGAAACAACAAAACTTTGATGATCCAACACTACCTAAACTAAGTGAACTAAGAGCAAGAGAAATTAAAATTAAAAAAGTAGAAGAGCAACTTAAAATTAAGGAAAAATCACTAAATGAGATACGAAATGAGAAAATATTGCTAGAATCAAGATGTCAACAGCTAGAAGCCAGGAATTTCGAATTAGAACAAACTGTTAAACTACTCAAAAGAAGGATTGAATCTGACAGCCACCTAGCTATGCCTGCTTCACCCAACACATGTGAAGACCCAACAAGTAGTCAGGACGTCTACCATAAGATGAAACAAGAGCTTGATAAAAAATTAGCAAATCTCCATACAAAATTATCAAACATCGTACTAGACGAAATGGATAGACAGCTCGACAAGATTAAGCTCTTTGATGGCAATCAGCAAGCAGCTACAGAATCACCAAAGACGGACAGTAGTAGGCAAACAGAAAAAGCCATAAACCATACGCAAAAAGAAAATATATCTACAATAACGCAAACCACAGTACAACATCTTACTGGGCAACCACTGAGCTACAAAAAATCAGCAGACCAGAATTTGCCAAAACAGAAGGATACACATTATAATATCCCACCGCCAATACAAATACCGACATATGCAGGCAATAAGCCAAATATAGACTATCATACTGCTCACCATCTGTGGCCAAAGACTGCGTCAAACTCTGCAATGCAAAACAAACAAGAACTTAATGGCAATAGAAATAGGATACCAACTTCAGCACAACAGTCTTTTTTAGCACAACAAAGCCTCGACCTGAACCGTATGTAACAGAAGAAACAGGCGTCGAAAAATCAGAGAGTTCTCAACTACAACTTGTCTCATTCAACTGTAAAAACATAAAAACGTGTGGACCAATAATACATAAACTTTTACAAAATAATGATATAATTCTTATTCAGGAGCATTGGTTGTTCCAAACGCAGCTACATCTACTCGGTGAACTCAATGAACATATAAACTATATAGGCAAGGGGGTTGATATGAATGATCCGCTATTACCAATATGTATGCCTCGAGGATACGGAGGAGTAGCCATCCTATGGAAGAAAAAATTTAAGCACATGATAAAACCAATAGACCTAGGTTCAGAAAGAATACAGTGTATAGAAATCAAGGAAAACTCCAACTCCAATATACTCTTAACATCAGTATACCTACCAGCAAAAGGGAGTAAAAACCATCTATCAGAATACCAAGACGTAATTGATCAATTATATGAGCTCTACCAAAAATACCATAAAACCCATAAAATTATTATAGGAGGAGATACCAAAGAGGATCTGAATGTGCAAACAGGCACAAAACGTAATTTATACCTGCGAGACTTCATAAACGAATGCGGCTTAAAATATGACAACAAGGCAAAAACTTTCGTTAACTCACTAGGACAAGAATCCTCAGAAATTGATTATTTTATGCATAACCTTGCGGATCAAGACTTTCAAGCAAAACAAGTCCTGAACGAACTGATAGAAAATACATCAGACCACCATCCTATCCGTATGAGCATTAAATTCAAGTACAAAAGTGCAGAAGTTAATCGTAAGCAAAACAACAGCGTGATAAAAAAGAAGGTCAACTGGGATAAGGTTGACAAAGAATGGTACTCTGCCCACATTGATACACATATTGACAGTCTCCAAATAAACGAAAATATGGAAGAAACAGCAGTAGAGGAAGCCATACTAAAATTGTGTGAACTACTTAGGGAAAACAGCCGACCTAACCTCATCATCAAAGGCAATATTCAATGCTAAACCAAAACTGAAAGTGTGGACACCAGAAATCCAAGAAGCACTAAAAACAGCGAGGAAAAAATATAAAGTATGGAAAAATCATGGAAAACCCAACAACAAAAATAATAAAATGCTTATGGAGAAGAAGCAATCTAAAAAGGACTTCAGACGTGCAGTACGAATTGAGCTAGCTAAACAAAAAAGCAAGGAGAAGGAAACTATCCTCGAAACAAGGACAAAAGATGCGAAAATGTTTCATAAATTGGTCCGTAACAACAGGAAAAAAAGGAAATGATGCGATCATGGAACTAGAAGTCAATGGGAAAAAATATGTTGAGAACGATAATATTATCAATGGATTTCAAGAACATTTTAGCAGTTTGGCAACATTCAATGAGAAAACAAGTATAGACAGCCAGTATCATAAATTAGTTGAAGAGGATATTCAATCAATAAACAAGCTTGTACAACAAAATAACACCAAAAACGTAACATCTGAAGAAATAACAAAAGCTATCCGTTCTATAAACAAAGGAAAATCGGCAGACTACCATGGTATAACAATAGAGCATATCATTTACGCAGGATCTGATACGGAGAAACTTCTCGTTCCCCTGGTACAATGCATATTCAAACATGGGAGCATATTAGAAACACTCAAGATGGGCCTTTTAACACCAGTATTTAAAAACAAAGGAACAAGGCAGCAAGCTATCAACTACAGAGGGATTACTGTACTGCCAGTCATAGGAAAGATTGTAGAAACTATCATCAAAGAACGTACAAATGACCGTGTCCTGGAAACACAAAACAAAAAGCAAAGAGGTTTTACAGCAGGGTCATCGCCACTGAATTCAGCATTACCAATAGAAGAAAGCTATAGAGAATCAAAAGACAACAATATAACTCTCTACCTCATACTCCTAGATGCAAAAGCAGCATTTGACACAGTTATACATAGCCACATGCTTCGAAGGGTATTCATGGCAGGGATTGATGATGGACATTGGGGGCTGATTAAAGACCTACACGAGAACGCCAAAAGTGTAGTCAAATGGGAAGGAAATATCTCTCAACCATTTCAAGTTAACCAAGGAGTCAGACAAGGAGGTATACTCAGCACTAACCTGTATAAACTTTATATCAATCAACTTCTTAATATGTACGAAACAACTGGAGCTGGCTATAAAATAGGAAATATTAGTGTTAACAGTACAGCATGTGCAGACGATATCGCACTAATCAGTCAAGACTCTATCCAAGCACAAATACTCATTAATATGGCTTATGACTATGCATATATGGAAGGCTATGAACTACAACCAACAAAAAGTGTAGTCCTGAACATCTCCCATAAACAGCGAAAACAGGAATCTAACAACCAGACCTTTAAAATGGGACCAAACGATATGCCATCAATTGAGAAAGCCACACATCTAGGAATCATTAGAACTACATCACTCAAGGGCAACATGATAGCAAATGTGGAAGAAAATATTAAAAAAGCAAGACGAAGTGCTTATAGCCTGCTTGGGGGAGGATTCCATGGCCACAACGGTCTTGACGTAGAGAAAATTGTGCACCTGTACAAAATTTACATCTCTCCAGTACTACTATATGGATTAGAGCTTATACTACCAACAACAAGCTCATTAACACTTCTTGAAAACTTCCAGAAGAAACTTCTAAAGCAAATACTTTCTCTACCAATCTGTGTAGCAGACATAACTGTTAACATCCTAACAGGAATACTACCTATTGAGGCACAAGTACACATCCGAGCATTGGGCCTATTTAACAACATCTGCAACCAGCCTGACGACAGTGTAGAAAAATCACTTGCAAAACGCCAACTTATTATAAAAAATGATGAAAGTTCTAGCTGGTTTATTGCTATTAAGCATATGCTACGAAAGTATGACCTGCAAGAGGCAAGCTGGTATCTGAACAACCCCGTTAAAAAGACCGTATGGACCTCAACTATCAAGAAGACAATATACAATCACTGGAATAGGTCAATAGTTCAGTTACAGCCATTATATAAAGGACTCAATTTCTTAACAACTGAAAATTTGAGAACCGGAAATATACACCCTCTATTCAAAATCAACTGCCACTCTACTATTGATACAGCAAGATTGCCAGTAAAATTAAAGCTACTTACAGGCTCGTATATCCTTCAGAGCAAAAGGACCAGAATGTACAAAGATGAGACTGATCCGAAATGTCTGTTATGTGCAAAGGAAGAAGAAAATATAGAACACTTTATTTTGAAATGTGAAAGCTTGAGAATAGTGAGGAACGCCATACTTCAAGAAATAACTACAACGCTGAACGCAATGGGAATTCAATTTGATGAACTATCAACGAACGAAAAACTACAACATATTCTGGACTTAACGCCGATAACGAAAGCAAAGAAACTCTCTCCAGTCAGTGTAGTACAAATAGAACGCCTTACTCGACGCCTGCTATATCAACTTCATATAGCCCGTTACAAGATGGTATGTGGACAGTAATAAAACTAGTGCGAAGTGACAATAAGACAAGCGATTCCGTTATCTCAACATCGATAAGGGCGTGGTTGGGGGAACCACACAAATTACTGGAATCAAGTGATTTAAACTGTAAAATAAAGGAATTTATGCAAATTGTGTGGGGGTAGGACGTCACTGTAAATATGAGCACATCAGATGTTGAATGGTGGAGGGAGCAACAGCACTGTATATAGAGAGTACTTGAGCTGAGCGTGTAAATATGGTTAGATGCCCAATGGTGGAAGGAGAAGCAGCACTGTATATAAAGAGAGCACCTGTTCTACATATGAAAATATGGTTCCTCTACAAAGGGGGTTTAAAGATAAGTTAGATTAGATTAGATTGTTGCGTAAAGGAAGAAGGAACAGAAATATCCAAATAGTAATAGAGAGACTTTCGTACCTCAGCTGCACCGGATCTTTAAATCGGCTTAAAAAACTAGATTCTGTTTCGTACAAATGCGTTAATATTAATCAAATCATGTAAATATGAATGTCTCTTTTATTCATCACATCAAGGATTTGTATAGTCTTACTATACAAATCCTTGATCACATCAAATCACATCGAATCGCTTCAATGTTTCCAGATAAAAAATGGTTTAGGTTGACCAGAGACATATATACATATGTGTATATATGTCTCTGGGTTGACGAAAAGACATGTTACAAAGTGAACTATTTTGGTTTAATAATACTCAAAATTGACAACAACACTTCAAATGATCTGCAATTTTATTTGATATGGTCTACACGTTTCGCCTGCAAGGCAGGCGTCATTGCAGGCGAAACATGTAGACCATAGCAAATAAAATTGCAGACTGGCCATTTGAAGTCACGGTTGTTGTCAATTTTGAGTATTATTTAAATGTTGCATTCATTTGCATAATTTGACAACCCTGCATACCAAGGTATCCACTTCAGGGACTCTATCGAAATGATTCACACAGGCGTTGGTTCACCAAACGGAGTTTAATTTAATATTTTGGTCAAAGTTTTATTTTAAAGCGTTTGATTTTTACATCGGATGTGACCTTGAGAGGTCATACCAGTGTTATGTTACCGCAGAAATTCTGCACACGTCCCGTGCGCTTTTGACTGATAACCGAACGTATTTCGCATAAATACGCGGATATTATCGAGTGCAAAATAACATTCCTTATCGCTTGTTATATATTAAATTCATCAATGAATATTCATGAAAATAATTTTTAAGAACACAGATGAATGATATGAAAATGTTTTGTCGTGAGAAATATATATACTGGGCATGCAGTAACAAATCATGAATACCGAAAATTTGTGTTAACGCAAGCGGAAAAATATCTCGAGAATATCTCGAGAGATGATCTGCTAGATATATAACTGTTTTACAAATATTAATATAATATATAACAACAAACCAGATTATACTGATCACTACAATATGATAATTATTACGGTGAGGTTGAATTCTGCCCTGTCATTTATTCACTATCCACACCGGAACTTGTTTCAGAAAAAAAATATATCTATGTACCTTAATGTAACTTTCAGGTATAGGGATATAATTTTTTTTTCTGAGATAAGTGCCTAGCTGTGATCATTCACCAGAACTTGCGGCCATCCGATGTTTAGTACTTCAGTACTATGATTAACATCCCAAGTAGGTCATAAATACAGATTTTTGCGAAATTTGACAAAATCGTCCATATTTAAACCGAATTTAGGCCTAGGAAACACAGAGCACAAGCGTCGACAAACTAAAATTCAAGTCAGATATATCAAACGTTATAACAAACATTATATAATGTTTGTCGACGCATGCGCTCTATGTTTTCTGTCCCAAAAGTCAATGAAAATTTACCCGTTTTCTTTAAATTTTTGTGGAAAATCAAAATGAGTGCTATTTGTGACGTCATGAATAGAATGCCAGTATGTTATTTTTAACAAAAAGACATATTTTCTATTAAGTCATTGTATTAGCCATTATTCATTGTGATGTTGGTCAATACATCCTAGTTTAAAATTGTATAACTATAGAAATAGAGGCCATTTTAGGGCCTTATCGAACCTACTCCTTTAAGAAATATAGTGCTGAATAATTCCAAAGTCCAAGTGGCTGCAAATCTCGGACTCAGTATTACAGCCAAAGTTCAGATTATGGACGCTGATACTTGTATCTAACAGCAAGGGCTTAAGAAAGAGTTAACAAAAGACGAAACGTCTCGACGGTCAAGCTGTTGTAAAATAACTTGTAGGATATAATATTAACCAATGACGACATTAAACATACAGAGACAAATAACATTCCAAACCCTCTCCAAAATGTTTCTGAATCAGTAATAAACGATCATTTGAAACACAGATCATTGAAGGTATTGACAATATCTCTAAAAAAAAAAACTGGAAACAGGAAAAAACATGTCTGTTAATTCTAGACTTCTCCGAAGCCGGCTTTTGACCAGGTATCTTACATTTTACTCCTACAAAAATTACACCATTATCACACCGGAAGTAAGACACACAGATGGATAAAGAATTTGTTTCAAACAGGACACAAATAGCAGTGGCCTAAGACGAAACATGTAGAATCTGGTGTACAAGAGTCAGTTTTGGCACCAAGTTTATATCTTTTTTTTTTACATCACTCTGGAGGCCTTGTGATACTGTTTGTGGACGATACTTAAGTTTGTTTTACGATTCCACCCAAACAACGACTGCTTCAAACTCCTTGAAGACATGGACAAACTGGCGAAATGAAAAAAAAATTAAAATTGAGTTCCACTCTGAAAATTACAATTGTCTTCATAGTCACAAACAAGAAAAAAAAACAACCAATCAAGTGGAATTACAAGCTTCGAGTCCATACTGTGAACCATGAAGCATCAACTAAAGACCTGGGCTACACCATTGCAAGTGATCTAGTTTGAGGAGAAGGAAGTATAAATGACTATGGTCGCAAATAACACAAAATGATCGGTCCAGTTAGTTTTCAAGATAATAGACAAAAATGCTTAAAGTCTTAAAAAGTAATTTAAGCCGGAACAATAAATCCTATAAGGAATCGTCTAATGATGTTGTTATAAAAAGTAGTTAGATCATGATAATACTGAACATTTCAATCTCTGTCAGATTGTATGATTTTCAAGATATAAACCAATAACCTTCGTTTTACCCGTATGTTATATTTTAGGCATGGTAAAATGTATATGTAATGCAATGTATATGTGTCACAAAGGACCACATACATGTGAAAATAAAAAGTAAATTAACAAAAATACCGAACTCCAAGGAAAATTCAAAATGGAAAGTCCTTTATCAAATGGCAAAAACTCAAACACATCAAACGAATGGAAAACAACTGTCATATTCCTGACTTGGTACAGGCATTTCCTTATGTACAGTAGAAGATGGTGGATTAAACCTGGTTTAATAGCTAGCTAAACCTCTCACTTGTATGACAGTCGCATATGACACCAATGTGTATAGACACTCTATAGACAAAGTACATAAGCAAAAACGAAAGACAAGAATACAAAAATGTCCATAGCACAATAACACAATAGCGAATACCCAGCCACGCCAATAGTATATTACCAAAAATGGACTAAACAGTAAATATTAAAAATATACAAAGACAAATAAAAAGAACACTGTAAAAAGTAATTAAGATGATAAACAACATCAGTACCTAGAATATATACTTCAAGAACATCATGTATTATTTGTGAAGTTAATACAGAATATATATCAACAAGGTCTTGGTATCTTCCGATGAACTTTTTTTTTAGAAAAAGGTTGAGACGTTCCTTGACATAACCCTGGTTTATCAACCTTCTGCTCAGACACTAATGACGTTTTATAAAGTCTGACTAGCAGCTGCAATACCGAATGAGTTGGGAAATTTTTCTTCAATCATGACTTCACCGAATGCGACTTAATTATCATGGCAACGACTTTTTACTTCCTATGAGTAACACTAGTGGTATAGAAACTGTTTATCCTTCAACGCCGTTTTTTGCGAGGTGCGATTTGCTCAAGTCTTTGACCCGCATTTCAGTGATAATTGTGCTTAATATGTCCCACTGACCTTAACGTAAAGGATACTTCAAAAACTAGAAACGCTGCTTCATATTTAGGTCAACAAGAGGGACGACTCGAACATTATAACTACATTAAATTTGATCTATGACAAATGTGTCGAGTTCAGCTTTTCCAATGTCAATTCTTTTTCTCAACAGTAGCATGCCCTCTGCCCCATCTTGGTGCGTTTACATCCGTTACGCTAGTTCATGTTCACATTATACGGACTTCATTAAAATGGTTGAACTCATGATGTAAATTCCAACAGGGATCTGAGAATGGTCAACTGAAATCTAAACAAGTGCATATCGCATATCACGAAATGGATGATCGATGACATGTTTGGTTTTCTTAGATATTTCGATTTCAGAATAGTCGTCTGTTCTGTAAATGTACCGATTGTGCACAGGCACTTGTCTCTGAAAACAATGCCTATATATATAATTTGCTTTGTGTTTGTTTATTCCACATTGGCTAGAGGTATTGCGCCTGTCCCAAGTCAGGAACCACTAGCCTTTGTTAGTCTTGTGTGTTTTTTTAATTTTGGTATATTTGTATGTTTCGGAGTTTAGTGTGGCGTTCATTTTGCTGAAATAGTATACTAGTACATTATTGTTCAGGGGTTATCTGAAGCCCGCCTCCGAGTGCGGGATTTTCTCGCTGCATTGAAAACCCATTGGTCTCCTTGGGCTGTTTTCTTCTCTTTGGTCGGGTTGTTGTCTCTTTGACACATTCCCCGTTTTCATTCTCTATTCTATTTAATATAACAGTATATATATAAATAAGCAAGTCTAAATTGAAAACAACGTTCAAACCTATGATTGCGTTGGATAAAAACCGCAATTTTTACACGTGTGCATGCAAAACAAATTTCTTTTTAGAGGGGTCTAAATTCATCACAAACAACATTTTCCAAAAGACCAAAAAAGTGAAAAAGTATATTTTAACAAAACGCATTTGACTAACAGGTCGAACAACAAATGTTCTTAAACCCTGCCGACTGCCATTGGCGATTGCCAAATAAACGGATCACCAGGTGTAATAAATGGATCTTAGTTTATAAATTAATACCAAACAGAAAATAGACTTGCGGCAAAGATGGTATACCGCAAACAAAAGGTGCAAAGATGTTTGTACACCATATCCGTTTTTCGACAATTAATGTCTCTTCAGTGATGTTATGAATCGAAACGGTATTAGGAAGGCCATATAATTTACCTCAATTTAGGATAGACTCTTGAATTTTGAGGAGTCAAAATAGGATGAACGGATCATACAAACCCGAAGGCAAATATTATACAAGCCCAAACGAAAAAATATAAACAAGTCTAAATTGAAAACAACGTTCAAACCTATGATTGCGTTGGATAAAAACCGCAATTTGTATACGCGTGCATGCAAAACAAATTTCTTGTTAGAGGGGTCTAAATACAGCACAAACAACATTTTCCAAAAGACCAAAAAGGTGAAAATGTATATTTTAACAAAACGCATTTGACTAACAGCTAGGTCGAACCCAAATGTTCTTAAACCCTGCCGACTGCCATTGCCAAATAAACGGACCTCCAGGTGTAATAAATGGATATTATTTATAAATTAATACCAAACAGAAAACAATAGACTTGCGGCAAAGATGGTATACCGCAAACAAAAGGTGCAAAGATTTTTGTACACCATATCCGGATTTCGACAATAAATGTCTCTTCAGTGATGTTAGGAATCGAAACGGTATTAGGAAGGCCATATAATTTACCTCAATTTAGGATAGACTCTATACTTATATATATATATATAAGTATATAGGTAATTTTTTTCAGAGACAAGTGCCTGTGCGATTGTGTCTTAAATTATTCCCTATTGTGTCATTTTGTTTGATTGAGTTTTCGAATGGCATGTGATGCAGGCGTAGCTGTAGACACTTACCCAGTCGAGGCACCGGTCTCGCCGTTTTGATATAATGCGAATACCGCAGTTTGTCTTGCATTTTTTTCCCATCATGATTTGTATATTTTGAATGAATTTACGAGATTTAAACATTGGTCAACTATAATTGCTTCCTCTTATTTAAACAACTATAACAAAAATAACGAACTCCAAGTTAAATTAAAAAAAGGGGAAGTCCATAAAAGTTGACAAAATCAAACGTTATCAACCAACGGAACGAGTGGAAAACAACTGACATATTCCTGATTTTGGTACAGGCATTTTCCGAAGAAAATGGTGGGTTAAAGCTGGTTTTGTTGCTAGCAGTCCTACAGATCGGTGAATAAATTGTGGTTTTGTTGATAAAATTACCAAATTTGGCAGGTTATTAGTTCTTGGTGTTTCAAACAATATTAGCTATGGACCCACCTTGAAATTTTGATATGGCGGCTATTTTCGAGATAGTCCCAAAAAATATCAAAATCAACAAATATCACTTATATAAGGTTACAAATTGTTTCGTTTTGACAAAGCTTCTGCAAAAAACAAGTACCCTATCATAACAAGTGCATGCAACATTCATAAACTAAAGCCATACCTCAGAAGATTATGTGATGATCATTGCATTTTGAGGGAGGGGGGCTGGTAGAGTTTGGAATAATCCGATAACTCTCATTAACAAAATTAACGGTACCAATTTTTTCTGTACAATTTTTGCTCATTTTGACAATAAATCTCTCTTCAGTGATGCTCGAGGTCAAACATTTGAAAATCCAAAACTTTAATAAAATGAGGATCTTATAAACCAAAAAGGACAAAAAGTTTAGCCAACGCCAGAAAGAAAGCAGAGCTTTGCATGAAGGAGATATATTCCCTAATTTAAAATCAATTCTACAAATTTGTAACAGCAAATTTTAATAACACAATATCCGTATTTTCATGCCAATACCGTTGTACTGGCTATTGGGCTGGTGATACCCTCGGGGATCAAGAGTCCACCAGTAGAGGTTGTACATAAACAATCTTGCATTATCACACATGTTAATAAATATACTGGCCCACAATATTCAAAAGGTCAAAACCTTTTTGGGGACGACCATTTGATTCTAATATAATATACTATTCTGACCTTAGTTTGAGCGAAAAATAAATAATCTGGCCGCCTTTTTGTTGGAAATAAATATTCTGACCTCATCAAATTTGCCACCCCTCATCAAAGATTGAACTGCGCTTGTACACAGTCACTGCGCGGTCGATTCCAGTGTTGGTTGAAGCTTTGTCCAGACGATATCACCAGCCCAGTGGTCAGCACTTTGTGTTGAAATGATATATCAGATAAGGTCATTTTCTTTAAATTTTCTGCTTCAATTTGTTTAAAATATTCCAAACACTTACGTTTTCTCCGCCAAGGCATTGATGGCCTTAGTCGCGTATTTAGTATTTGTATCATGTTCGAAGAACGTAAGAGTCTACAAAATAGAAAATAAGAATTAGACGTGATGTTATTTCTTCTGTGAAATAATGCTTAATTTACAATTCATAAACTTTTTTTTTTGTATACATAGAATCCCATCAAAAAAGGACATCACATCCAATTTTTACGTTGTTTATAAAGCCCATAAATTTCGATACGACCCATTGATCCTTTGGATAAACGTATTCTTAAAGGATATCAACACTGTAGTAAGATCTTTGAATATTTATCGTTACTGATATTTTAAATATATTTAAATCCTTCAAAACATAACAAAACAAGGAAAATTAACCATTCTACTTTGTCAAATTCTATCACAATTGCAGTTATCAGTCATTTTTGTACAACTACCATGTAGTTATATGTACATAAATACACCAAAATATTGTTGGAAACTCAAAGTTTGATAAAGTGAATTTAAGTAAATATCAGAAGACATTTTGAAAAAAGAGACAGAGGATACCCATTGGGCATTCAAAAGTCGTACATTTCTAAATCGTGATGAAATGACAACGTAATGGCAAAACACGAAAGACGACGAAAAGACAAAGGCAAACAAATTAACAAAACTTTACATAGAAAACAGAAGACTGACCAACTAGAACCAAACAAAAAACTTGGATTAACCGCGGAGTTCCGGAAGGGTCAGTCGATCCTGCTCCACTAGTCACATCCGTGAAAATTTGTGAAATAAATAAAGGATAAACTGTTTTAACTATGCTTTTCTCTATCAGTTATTTCTCGGTCGGTCAGTTCTAAAGCAGGAAAACCCAAATGTCTAGGTTTAAATCGTCGGACAATTGATTGTTTCAGATTTTGCCATGTTTGCAAATCAATGTTTACGTTTTTAAATAACTAGCTAGTAGAAATACAATGCATTTCACTTTAACAATTAAATACCTCGAGCTCGTAATTATTATACATAGTTGACGGTCGTAGTTTATATCAGTGTGTATAGTTGACTACATTCACAACTGTTTTCTATTTTGTTAGATTTTAAAATGACTTCAGTTGGGTATGTACGTTGATTAATTTATATTGAGATTTTGTAATACCATTTTTTTTTAAGTTTTCCTTTTTACCCATTAGCAAACATGCCTTTTTTTCGATGTTAATTTAAGGAAATTGAATTGTTTTTTTTTTCTTATGTAAGAAATGTTTAGAAATACAGATGGAATGGTATT
Organism: Mytilus californianus; assembly: GCF_021869535.1. Lineage (NCBI taxonomy): Eukaryota > Metazoa > Mollusca > Bivalvia > Mytilida > Mytilidae > Mytilus > Mytilus californianus. Next base: position 8,171,690 of record NW_026262581.1, read on the forward strand.
TTATTCTATGACTCTCATTTTATACAAGTAGAAATGTGCATACACAATTATTTTCCAGCCCTGCTCCTGAGGAAAAGACTGCCGGTAGTAAGTGTTTGTATTTTGTTTTTCTATAGAAAGAATGCGACGGTTTACTGTACATGCGACAACAATCTCATCTCATGATAAACGTCGAAAACAGCCATATAGTACAATAAAACATTTTTATAGATATTTTATATTTCAATATATCGACCATTTGTTTAATCTGCAAACGAAAATGATGACAAGATGTAAAACAAAGTATAAAAAAATATAGAAAAAATATTCTTTTTATTTGAACTTTTCTTCTGAAAATTGCTTTTTTATATAACAATTCTAAAAATTCGTAAGGGTTCCGCGGAACCCAGTGTCTCGCCTACTTTTAATCACAGGCTCAACAAAAATGAGGAAGTAAATCAATAAAAATATTCCTCTTTTTACTATCTTTTGATTGTAAGAAGCTTCTGTCCAAGTTTGGTAAAAATCCAGGATAGTTTATGAATCTAATAAATGTTTAAAAACTTTAACTGCAGACTGAATGTAATGTTAACTGGAAGAAAACAAATTTTCCTTCTAGATACTAGCATTTGATCATAAACAAGCTTCTGTCCAAGTTTGGTACAAATCCAAAATAGTATAAGAAAGTTATTAAAATTTTAAAAACTTTAACCACAGAGTGAATGTGTTGTTTCCTGGCAGAAAATCTAAGTCCATTTAAAAGTAAAATACGGAAAAAATGGATTTATTTTTTTACAAAATTTCCTTCTAGATACTAGCTTTTGATCATAAACAAGCTTCTGTCCAAGTTTGGTACAAATCCAAAATAGTATAAGAAAGTTATTAAAATTTTAAAAACTTTAACCACAGAGTGAATGTGTTGTTTCCTGGCAGAAAAACGAAGTCCATTTATAAGTAAAATACGGAAAAAATGGAATTTTATTTTTACAAAATTTACTTCTGGATACTATCTTATGATCATAAACAAGCTTCTGTCCAAGTTTGGTAGAAATCCAGGATAGTTTAAGAAAGTTATTAAAATTTCAAAAACTTTAACCACAGAGTGAATATTTGTGGACGCCGCCGACGACAACGACGACGACGACGCCGACGCCGACGCCGACGGAATGTAGGATCGCTATGTCTAGCTTTTTCGACTAAAGTCGAAGGCTCGACAAAAATGATCAAAACTATAAAAAAAAGCCAGTTCAATACAATAATTGGTAAATTCTACGCAATAGGTTTTCCAGTTATATGGATACTATACTCCCCAATCAAATAAATAACCAAGTTCTCTTTTAGCGGTTGTACCTCCTCCTTCAACAGAAAAGAATGGACCAGCTAAGGATCAAAATCAGGCTGAATTCGTAAGGTAAGAAAGATTAATGGTCTTGTTGAAAAATGTTTGAGATATGAGAAGACAAATATATATATGTTGATACAGTTTAAGAACATCAGTTGTTCGACCTGTTAGTCAAATGCGATTTGTTAAAATACACTTTTCACTTTTTTGGTGTTTTTGAAAATGTTGTTTGTGCTGTATTTAGACCCCTCTACCAAGAAATTTGTTTTATTACTTGCACACGTATAAAAATTGCGGTTTTTATCCAACGCAATCATAGGTTTGAACGTTGTTTTCAATTTAGACTTGTTTATGTTGATACAGTTTACATATATATGCATTGCTATTTGGAAAACTGCATTTGTACAACTTATTTAAAGATAAAAATTCCTTTGCTGAAAATTTAATTGGATTGTTGTATGGGAAACACTATGATACTAGTTGTGTAAACTTACTTTACAATTTTTAAATTGCTGTCTTTAAGCCCAGATAGTTCTAAAATGGGGAATAATTTCCTGGTAAAATGTTTAGCGGAGGAGCAAAACGGACTTTGTAAGGTACCTTAACTGATTTTTTTAGTGTGTTCTTATGTTGTACTGTTACATCACTGTCCCAAGTTAGGGGGAGGGTTTGCGCCTACAAACTAGTTTAACCCCGCCACATTCTGTATGTGCCTGTCCCAAGTCAAGAGCCTGAAGTTGAGAGGTGGTTGTTGTTTGTTGCTGTTTATCATATTTGTTTGTCGTTTATTGTTTTGTATAGTGTGTTCTTGTGTTATGCTGTTGCACCACTGTCCCAGGTTAGGGGTAGTGTTTGGTGCCATCTAACTAGTTTAACCCCGCTACATTCTGTATGTGTCTGTCCCAAGTCAGGAGCCTGTAATCCAGTGGTTGTCGTTTGTTGCTGTATATCATATTTGTTTTTTGTTCATTATTTTGTACATAAATCAGGCCGTTAGTTTTCTCGTTTGAATTGTTTTACATTTGTCATTTCGGGGCCTTTTATAGCTGACTATGCGGTATAGGGTTTACTCATTGTTGAAGATCGTACGGTGACCTAAAGTTGTTAATTTCTGTGTCACTTGGTCTCTTATGTAGAGTTGTCTCATCTGCAATCATACCAGATCTTCTTATTTTTTTATATTTGCTTCTTTTATGTTATGACATTGTTTATAATTCTTTTTATGCTTTATAAATGAAGGCTTTTCTTAATATGACTTAATCATATGTTTAAGCTAGATACTCTTGTCTTTTTTCTCAGTTTTTTATGACATTTGTATTTACCATCAATTATATTTGAGCGCATGCAGCCTAACATTGCTTTTGGTGTTTCCTTGGTGAAGGTTATTCTATATTTGGCATATAGTTATATGATAGATATGAGTTTCGTTCGGCTGTGAACGATTTTTGTAGAAGTCGTGGCCCTTGATTACAATCAGTTTTAATCGAAATAAAAACCTTGCTTTCTTATCGATTGAGTTGAGCTGAATTATTCAAAACAGTAAAGTGTTCTTATCCTAAGGCATCGCTAGCCTTAGCCAAATTGCACAAATTTTTGGAGTTTTTTTTTAAGTTTCAGTACTCTTTAACTTCGTATTGGAATTGGCCTTTCAACTGTTTTGATTCGATTGTCACCAACGAGACTAATATTAATGTAGACGAAACGTTCGTGTGCCGAACTAAATACTAAACCTTGTATCTTTGATCAGTTTTTACAACAAATGGTGATACGGTCATTTTGTAAAATTTCTGCCCGTAAAATGTTTTGGAACTATTTGAACACTAAGATTTTGCAAAGATAGCCTCAGCCATGTTTAGAACAATTTTAGAATTTTGGTTGTCAGTGATCTTCAACTTTGCATTTTTTATTTGGCAATCTAACTGTTTTGATTCGAGCGCCACTTATGTTGACAAACGCATTGCTTGCGTACTACATCATAAGCCTGATATCTTTGATGTGTCTTTTCAGCAGATTCTAACACATCTGATTTACTTTGAACATTGATCAATCTTCCTACACGAATGACCGAACGCATGTTGTTGGATGAAGTGTTTTGTTGTTGAAGATTTTTTTAGGATATTCTGTAATACATGATTTGCTGCAAGTGTATTAATTTTCTAATCGTTGATTTATACTCACATTGAATTTGATCAGTAAATGAAAAAAGATTACACTGATGCTAGCCTTATCATAAGCAAGCTCCCTCGTTCACTATTTTGTACGCAGGAAAGCTACCACGCAGCACTTTCTTGCTGCCACGGATAAAATAATTTTTATTATGATATTTTTCTTGAGATATTTTGAATAAACAACAAATGACTAACTCAAATAATCTGATTTCAGTGCTCCTACAATAGATGAAGAAACCTTACGCAAGGCATTGTTAGACTATGCAAGTGACCAGTGTTGCTGGGGCAAAGCTGCAGCACGAGATATTAAAATTGAAAAACTGGAGCGTTCTACTTTTTATCATGTAAGTAATATGTTTGTTTAGTTTCTAAACAAGAAGGTGATTTTTGTTCTAATGTTTATTTCGTATTATTATCCTTTTTTTGTTGTTGGTTATTTTAATATATATTTTATTTAAATATAATAGTTACAGAAAAGCATATGTATTATTAATGAAGCATGTTGCTAAGAATGATAATGAACCTAAAGCTAATATTTTGTGAGAACTATTTTCGTATTTCAACTGTTAACGAATCTAAAAATAAAAAAAAGTAAAAACTTTTCAGTATATACTGCAGACATTCACAGAAGGCAGAAGAATAGTTTTGGATCATATACCACACCATGGTAAGAACTTTTCTTTCTGCATATCTTCAAATCTACATTAAAAAAAGGTAAATCAAGTACTTCCTTTACAAAATTCTATTATTCTACTTTTTGATTTTTGGAAAGGAGTTGATTGAATTGTTCAGTTTTATGTAATCGATAATTTCATCAACCAGGCTATCCTTTTCCAACTTGCGGATATTTCTAGATGCAAATGATTTTGTTGATCAATAAAAGTAATGCAACAGTAGTTTACCGATGTTAAAATCTCATAAATCGATAAAGAAGACAAATATAGGTAACACACAATAACTAAGGGATTCGACTGAGCTGCAAAAGCAGTAAGACCGGATGCGTCGATAGGGTAGCGTCTCCTGCTATACATGTATTACCCGCCACGCCAATCCACACTGTCAAATTGTCATAATCGGTAAATTACAGAAGAAGCGTCTATTATGATATAAAAAGATCTAAGACTGCGAAAACAAGTCGCTAGTGAGAGAGAAATTTCCTACCGGTCAGCCAATTCGTGATGGTGACCTGAAAACTTCGATTGCAGTCGTTCTTTCTCATAAATCTCTTGGAGCAGATTTAAGGACCACTTCCCTGTTAATAAAGTCTGTATAGTTTGAACATTTACGAGCGTAACGTACAAGTTGAGATCTGTCAACGTCTCTTCGTCTATTGTAGGAGCACTGAAATCAGATTATTTGAGTTAGTCATTTGTTGTTTATTCAAAAAAGTTCAAGAAGAATATATTAATAAAAATTATTTTATCCGTGGCAGCAAGAAAGTGCTGCGTGGTAGCTTTCCTGTGTACAAAATAGTGAACGAGGGAGCTTGCTTATGATAAGGCTAGCATCAGTGTAATCTTTTTTCATTTACTGATCAAATTCAATGTGAGTATAAATCAACGATTAGAAAATTAATACACTTGCAGCAAATCATGTATTACAGAATATCCTAAAAAAATCTTCAACAACAAAACACTTCATCTAACAACATGCGTTCGGTCATTCGTGTAGGAAGATTGATCAATGTTCAAAGTAAATCAGATGTGTTAGAATCTGTTGAAAAGACACATCAAAGATATCAGGCTTATGATGTAGTACGCAAGCAATGCGTTTGTCAACATAAGTGGCGCTCGAATCAAAACAGTTAGATTGCCAAATAAAAAATGCAAAGTTGAAGATCACTGACAACCAAAATTCTAAAATTGTTCTAAACATGGCTGAGGCTATCTTTGCAAAATCTTAGTGTTTCAAATAGTTCCAAAACATTTTACGGACAGAAATTTTACAAAATGACCGTATCACCATTTGTTGAAAAAACTGATCAAAGATACAAGGTTTAGTATTTAGTTCGGCACACGAACGTTTCGTCTACATTAGTCTCGTTGGTGACAATCGAATCAAAACAGTTGAAAGGCCAATTCCAATACGAAGTTAAAGAGTACTGAAACTTAAAAAAAAACTCCAAAAATTTGTGCAATTTGGCTAAGGCTAGCGATGCCTTAGGATAAGAACACTTTACTGTTTTGAATAATTCAGCTCAACTCAATCGATAAGAAAGCAAGGTTTTTATTTTGATTTAAACTGATTGTATTCAAGGGCCACGACTTCCACAAAAATCGTTCACAGCCGAACGAAACTCATATCTATCATATAACTATATGCCAAATATTTAATAACATTCACCAAGGAAACGCCAAAAGCAATGTTAGGCTGAATGCGCCCATATATAATTGATGGTAAATACAAATTTCATAAAAAAAATTGAGAAAAAAGACAAGAGTATCTAGCTTAAACATATGATTAAGTCATATTAAGAAAAGCCTTCATTTATAAAGCCTAAAAAGAATTATAAACAATGTCATAACATAAAAGAAGCAAATATAAAAAAAATAAGAAGATCTGGTATGATTGCCAATGAGACAACTCTCCATAAGAGACCAAGTGAATAAACTCATCATAGATACCAAGATTGAAATTTGACACAGAAATTAACAACTTTAGGTCACCGTACGGGCTTAAACAATGAGTAAACCCCATACCGCATAGTCAGCTATAAAAGGCCCCGAAATGACAAATGTAAAACAATTCAAACGAGAAAACTAGCAGCCTGATTTATGTACAAAATAATGAACAAAAAACAAATATGACATACAGCAACACACGACAACCACTGAATTACAGGCTCCTGACTTGGGACAGACACATACAGAATGTGGCGGGGTTAAACAAGTTAGATGGCACCAAACACTCCCCCTAACCTGGGACAGTGATGCAACAGCATAACACAAGAACACACTATACAAAACAATAAACGAAAATCAAATATGATAAACAGCAACAAACAACAACCACCTCTCAACTTCAGGCTCTTGACTTGGGACAGGCACATATATAATGTGGCGGGGTTAAACTAGTTTGTAGGCGCAAACCCTCCCTAAATTGGGACAGTGATGTAACAGTACAACATAAGAACACACTATAAAAATCAGTTTAGGTACCTTACAAAGTCCGTTTTGCTCCTCCGCTAAACATTTTACCCGGAAATTATTCCCCATTTTAGAACTATCTGAATCTGAACTTATAGACAGCAATTTAAAAATTGTAAAGTAAGTTTACACAACTAGTATCATAGTGTTTCCCATACAACAATCCAATTAAATTTTCAGCAAAGGAATTTGCATCTTTAATTAAGTTGTACAAATGCTGTTTTCCAAATAGCAATGCATATATGTAAACTGTATCAATATACAGATAGTTGTCTTCTCATATCTCAAACATTTTTCAACAAGACAATTAATCTTTCTTACCTTACGAATTCGGCCTGATTTTGATCCTTTGCTGGTCCATTCTTTTCTGTGGAAGGAGGGGGTACAACCGCTAAAAGAGAACTTGGTCATTTATTTGATTGGAGAGTATAGTATCCATATAACTGGAAAACCTATTGCGTAGAATTTACCATTTATTGTATTGAAATGGCTTTTTTTTTTTATAGTTTTGATAATTTATAGAATTGTAATATAAAATAGCAAGTTAAGAAGAAAAGTTCAAATAAAAAGAATATTTTTTCTATCTTTTTTTATACTTTGTTTTACATCTTGTCATCATTTTTCGTTTGCAGATTAAACAAATGGTCGATACATTGATATCTAAAATATCTATAAAAAATGTTTTATTGTAATATAAGACTGTTTTCGACGTTTATCATGAGATGAGATTGTTGTCGCATGTACAGTAAACCATCGCATTCTTTCTATAGAAAAACAAAATACAAACACTTACTACCGGCAGCCTTTTCCTCAGGATCAGGGCTGCAAAATAATTGTGTATGCACATTTCTACTTGTATAAAATGAGAGTCATAGAATAAAATACCATTCCATCTGTATTTCTGAACATTTCTTACATAAGAATAAAAATCAATTCAATTCCCAAACTAACAGCGAAAAAAAGGCATGTTGCTCATGGGTAAAAAGGAAAACTTAAAAAAAAGTTATTACAAAATCTCAATACATATTAATCAAAGTACGTACCCAACTGAAGTCATTTTAATATCTTACAAAATAGAAAACAGTTGTGTATGTCGTCGACTAAACACACTGATATGAACTACGACCGTCCACTATGTATAATGACTACGAGCTCGAGGTATTTCATTGTTACTTAAAGGGCAGTGCATTGTTTTTCTACTAGCTAGTTATTTAAAAAGATGACTCAAAAAACGTAAACATTGACTTGCAAACATTGCAAAATCTGAAACAATCAATTGCCTGACGATTTAAACCTATACATTTGAGTTTTCCTGCTTTAGAACTGACCGACCGAGAAATAACTGATAGAGAAAAGCATAGTTTGTTTATTCTTAATTTATTTCTCAAATTTTCACGGATGTCACTAGTGGAGCAGGATCGACTGACCCTTTCGGAACACCTGGTATCATCCAAGTTTTTAGTTTGGTTCTAGTTGGTCAGTCTTCTGTTTTTCTATGTAAAGTTTTGTTAATTTGTTTGATTTTGTCTTTTCGTCGTCTTTCGTGTTTTGCCATTACGTTGTCATTTCGTCACGATTTAGAAATGTACGACTTTTGAATGCCCAATTGGTATCCTCTGCCTCTTTTTTCAAAATGTCTTCCAATATTTACTAAAATTAACTTTATCAAACTTTGAGTTTCCAACAATATTTTGGTGTATTTATGTACATATAACTACATGGTAGTTGTACAAAAATGACTCATAACTGCAATTGTGATAAAATTTGACAAAGTAGAATGGTTAATTTCCTTGTTTTGTTATGTTTTGAAGGATTTAAGTGAAATTTAAAAAATCTAGAATTTAAAATTGATACTTTAAGTCAGAAGAGCATTAGTTAAGGAACAAAACAAGCTAAACATATTGATAGGTTATGGAGCTCCTTTTCGAGAGATTTGTTAATTTTTTTGTGTTTGTCTTTTCGGCGTCTTTCGAGTTTTGCCATTACGTTGTCATTTCATCACGACTTAGAAATGTACGACTTGTGAATGTCTAATTGGTATCCTCTGCCTCTTTTTTCAAAATGTCTTCCAATATTTACTAAAATTCACTTTATCAAACTTTGAGTTTCCAACAATATTTTGGTGTATTTATGTACATATGTCTACATGGTAGTTGTACAAAAATGGTTCTTAACTGCAATTTCGATAGAATTTGACAAAGTAGAATAGTTAATTTTCCTTGTTTTGTTATGTTCTGAAGGATTTAAGGATGTACTTAGGTGAAATTAAAAAAATCTAGAATTTAAAATTGATACTGAAATCAGAAGAGCATTAGTTAAGGGACAAAATAAGCTAAAAATATTGATAGGTTATGGAGATCCTTTTCGAGATATTTTTTTTTTAAATGTCGGGAAAAAGGCTGACTCGGACTTTTACCTTATATTTACATTGGTATTATTTGGGTCTCAAATCGAAAGGAAAGAAATCTAGAATCTGCTTAAATTTTGGTAAATTACCTTTTATGAGCTATTGAAGTCTTATATGAAAAGAAAAATTGGTGTAGTGGGGCAAAATGTGTTACCCGGTATCGTAGGAAAAAAACCAAGGCGTCCGAACATCTGACAAAAATTCCAAAACCTGACCTAAGTACATCCTTAAGTGCATTTGACTCAACAATTAACATTGTTTTGACATTGAGAGGTGCCCTTTCATCTCGCTGTCAATTTCCATCAATTTGAACATGTATTTTCACAGAATAAAGTATCAATCAGTCCACTAGTGGCTTGGGGGTACAATGAAAAGTGGGAGGCATACTTCTGAAAGTGACAAGGAAAAAAACATTAAAAAAACAAGCATTTTGTGAGTATTGCCTGGCAATACATAGTCCCCTATCGGTTAAAAATTCGTTGTACTGGAACAAAATGCTAACTTGATCTATAACTTGTCATGGTGTAAACTATATAACAAATATCAAATCAATATCTTCAAGCATGACAAAAAAATGCGGAAAACTGATTATTTGAGTGAATTTTCTAAGTTCAAGGGCCATAACTCTGCACAAAACCGTCAGAACAGAACAAAATTTTAGCTTGATCTGTAACTTGTCATGATAAAACAATATACCTAATATCAAATCAATATCTTCAAAAACGAAGAAAAAAAATGTGGAAAACTGATTTGCCGGACTGATGGATGGACAGACAGACAGACAGACAGACAGACAGACAGACAGACAGACGGACGGAGTGCAAACCTAAAGTCCCTTTCGACTTCGTCGGTAGGGGACTAATAAAAACCTTTTCTAGTCCAATAGTCTGAAATTTAGTCAGTGTCCTCGTTCATTTTCATTTTTTTTTTCTATCACTATTTTCAATATTTTTTTAACAAAAAGTTGTCCCCTGACCTCCCCTTTTCGGCGGCTCTTATGCCCCATTATACATCAAACGGATTGAGTGAAAAGACTCCATAAACAGTCTGAGAAAAGAATGACCTTGTGCAATGCTAAATTATAAGTAAATTATATCGACAGGATGTAGGACCATAAGATTTCGTAAATGTATAGCCATACATATTCAGTTATGTTTTAATTTATCAAAAACAAAATCAATATGAGTACCGATAAAAACAATATTCAAAGATCTTACTACAGTGTTGATATCCTTTAAGAAACCCTTTATACAACGTATCAATGGGTCGTATCGAAATTCATGGGCTTTATAATTTTTACGTTACCGTAAAAATTAGGATGTGATGTTCCTTTTTTGATGGGATTCTATGTATACTAAAAAAAAAAGTTTATGAATTGTATTGCAAAATTTGTAAATTCAGCATTATTTCACAGAAGAAATAACTTCACTTCTAATTCTAATTTTCTATTTTGTAAACTCTTTACGTTCTTCGAATATGATACAATATTGCTAAAGTGACATATAGATCCAATGGGCAGGGTGAACATCTTAAATTGCTATGTATATATTTGTAGAAATGTATGTAATGATACACATGCACTATAATAAATACTTACATACTAACCTACTTACTTATTTACAGACCAAACCCCATTTACCTTAATCTAGAAAATGTCCCCACAACAGACTTGTATGTTTATAATATATACACATCTTCAATGCTGTAAACTTTAGGAATTTTGTTACAAAATTTAGTACCTTTGAACCATTTATGATAATTCTAATGCTGCTGTAGAAGTATTTTAGTGATAATATTCACTGAATTTCAAATATTCACTCCAAACATGTGCATTTCGAAACCAACTAAGAAATATACACTTTATAAGGAGGAGTCGAGGAAAAATGGTCATCAAAGAAAGAAAGATTAACAATTTGAAAGGAGAAGTCATCCTTTTTATCATAAATTTTGGAATATTACCATATTGAATTCTAATATTAAAGTCTAATAGAGGACTTCAGTTACTATTCATGCATGATTTAGTAAGGGGTCAAGGGAACCATGGACCATTTTTTTTGTTTTTTGACTGGGCACTCCAAAAGGTTTTTCTGTATTTGGGTGAAAAGTTGAGGTCAAATACTTCGAGAACAATCTTTTTCCCTTTGTTGACGGGAAGACATAAATTGAAAGAGTAGAAGTTTCCATTCATTAGTTTTATAATGTTCGTTGATGCTATAATCAAGTCTATATTTAGGGGTGGAGGCTGTTGTTGGGTATCATATGAGCTTTAGAATTGTAATGCTGATACATTTCAAGAATAACACAGAATACATAAAATAAAACTTGCTTTATTATAAAAAATTATTTGTCTCCAGTTGTGTCAAAACGTCATTTAATATTTGTTATCCAAATCACATATAATATTAGAGTCAAAATCACATTTAATATTTGTGTCTATCTACCTCATAAACAAATGATAAAACTCAACTAGATATAGACATCTCAAACATATGAAAAAAACATTCTAATGATGGTTTTGTTCTAATATGCCATGAAGTTTCAGAGATGAGAAGATTTTTGGAAAGATTGGAACTTGTTCTAAATCTTTCCTAAGGCTTTATTATAAAAAATTATTTGTCTCCAGTTGTGTCAAAACCTCATTTAATATTTGTTATCCAAATCACATATAATATTAGAGTCAAAATCACATTTAATATTTGTGTCTATCTACCTCATAAACAAATGATAAAACTCAACTAGATATAGACATCTCAAACATATGAAAAAAATACCCCAATGATGGTTTTGTTCTAATATGCCATGAAGTTTCAGAGATGAGAAGATTTTTGGAAAGATTGGAACTTGTTCTAAATCTTTCCTAAGGCTTTATTATAAAAAATTATTTGTCTCCAGTTGTGTCAAAACCTCATTTAATATTTGTGTCCAAATCACATAAAATATTAGAGTCAAAATCACATTTAATATCTGTGTCTATCTACCTCATAAACAAATGATAAAACTCAACTGGATATAGACATCTCAAACATATGAAAAAAATACCCCAATGATGGTTTTGTTCCAATATGCCAAGAAGTTTCAGAGATGAGAAGATTTTTGGAAAGATTGGAACTTGTTCTAAATCTTTCCTAAGGCAACGGCCTCCCTAATAACAAGTAACTAAGCACAGGTTAGCTACTAAATCTACAAAATGTATACACACTGAAATATAGTTCCCTATATTTCTCATGTCTGTGCACATATGCACATATAAACTGTGAAAAATTTGGGTATATTTTTGGAGCAGTTCATTCAAGTATGTATGTCTTTAAGGTGTGTTGATGTGCAGGCTTTTTTATCATTTTGATTAGGTAATTGAGTAATGATACAATACTAGTATGATTGAGAATTGTCATGATCACCAAACAATCAGAGACAAGGTGGGACCTTAATTACAATGCCCCACCTCCTTAAATGCCAATCATATTGACCACATAACTTATCAACCTCAGTCTTACATAATTATACAGACCCTTCAATATACATCTCAATACACTCTCAATACACAAATATTTGACCTCATTATTGAATACACAAATGTATATTTCAGTATAGAGATGATAGATTTATTCATTGCCTATTATTTTTGATCTACAATACATAAAGTGATTCTGTAAATTATATCTGAAAGATAAATGATTAATCAGTTAATTAAGGATTAACAAGATCTTTTGAAAAAAAAAAATGAAATCTAAATAAAGATATATTAAAGGTATTCAAGTAAGGCCTATAATTTACTTAATAAATCTGCAATAATTATCTGTAACTAATCAACAATTAAGGTTAGTTCACTTATTTTTTATCAGTGATTGGCTTGATACAGTTAGTAAAATTTTAAAACTCTTAATTAGAACAAACAGTTTTTTTTAGTTTATTCCCCTTCAAATGTCTGTTAACAATTTTAGTCATTTGAATATAAGAAGTGTGTATATATTTTTGCAATCAGGAAAGAATCCACATTTCAAAAAAATAAGTTTTTTAATTTGATTATGTTTAAAAAGTACATTTTCAATGCCCTTTGCTGAAAAAATTAATATTTAAATTATAAATTGATTAAAATACACTCTACAACTTTTAATCTTCAATGTCATATAATCATAATTGTTTTCAAAATCAATAAGCAATTCTCAGTGGAGAAAAATGGTATGCCTATGTTTCAACTTACAAAATACCACAAAACATCCTTTTTAGATTATTTTTTTGACACAATAAAGTTCTTAGCTTCAAGTCTATCTGTTGGTCCTATGTCTTACAAGGATAATTGGTAAACTTTATTAGAAAAATCTTTGATTTGCAATTTTGTTTTTGTTTCAAAAGATAAAATGCAACAGGGAACATTATTTGGTTAAGATATAAACTGCAATCTAAATGAAATTGTTTTGCAAATTAAGGGACCCCTATCATTCAATTTGATTCACATTTTGCTCATTTTATCTACTGGAAAAGTGTTTTTCTTTCCAAAGACCTGCAGTTAATGCAATTGTCAGCAATACTTCCTTTTTTGTCCACACCATAGTGACCATTCCTAAATATGATTTGAAATTATTCAAACTACTCTTTCAATCTTTCCATGAGTGATTTTCATCACTTTGATTGTTTAAGTTAAGGGACAACAACAGACGCAAAGTGATGGCAATAGCTCACACTAACCCTTTCATCCAAATGAGCTTAAAAGGGAATAAACAGAAATAAAAACATACTTATAGTGTTGATTAGCTTCTATAAAACTGTATATAAAAGTGCATAAACACATCTTTTGTTGCAAAAATATAAAAAGAACATGATCATTATCATTACAAAATTTAAAAAAAAAACAACATTTCTCATCATCTTATAGATATGCACAAGAACAACTATACATAAAAACAAGGCAGCTATTTAAAGTGTGCAAAAAAAAAAAAAAAAATATCTTGTATAACTTCTTATAAAATTGAGAATGGAAATGGGGAATGTGTCAAAGAGACAACAACCCGACCAAAGAGCAGAAAACAGCCGAAGGCCACCAATGGGTCTTCAACACAGGGAGAAAATCCCACACCCAGAGGCGGGCCTCAGCTGGCCCCAAAATAAAAATGTGCACCAGTTCAGTGAAAATGGACGTCCCACTAAACTCCAAAACATATAAACGAACCAAAATTAAAAATCATACAAGACCAACAAAGGCCAGAGGCTCCTGACTTGGGACAGGCGCAAAAATGCAGTGGGGCCATAGATGTTTCGTGAGATGCATATAAAATTGTACATGTATAATATAACCTACACCAGTCATATACAAGAGGGTATAGATGTTAAGACTGAGATATAAAAAAATCAAAGAACTATGGAAAGAAAAACTTGATTGAAGAAACTATCGAATGTTGCATAGGAAAATCAAAACACTAGAGATACTGAATTCTACAGGCATTGTATAAAAAATCAAAGGCAGTATCTATATCTATATTCAGTCTTGTGTCAAATAAAAGATGAACAGTACTTATAATCAGACTGATGTTTTAAATTAAGCACAAAATGTCAGTATTCAGTCTGACATGTCAAATAATGGACAAAAGGTTCTTTATATTCATATTGATGTGTCAAATTAAGCATCATGGATACTAAGACTAATAGTTAACATAAAGTTACATGTACTAGTATCAAGACTAGTGTGTTAAATGAAGGACCATGGCTTCATGCATTCAGACTGCCCTATTAAATAAAACACCAAAGATATAATTATACAGACTGCCCTTTCAAATAAAGCATCACAGACTTGTAGAAAAAGTAAAAAGCTGCCACTACCAACTAATGCTCCCTGAATTGAAAATTTATTTAGAGAAAACAATTTTATTTCAAGGGTTCAAAATACTAGTATGCTTGGAGGGACAAATAAATACTATGTACTAATATTATGATCATGTTTCACCTACATAAATATGTATATATGTATATGTGTTTATGTGTATAATTCAAAGCGGTCAAAGTGGGATACCATCCCGAAACCAACTCTTGAAATAAATATATTTTTAGTAAGCGACCTTAACCTTAAATCTGTTAACTCTCAAATTAATAGGATTATTCCCCAATCCCTATATCAACCATCTGTATAAGTTTCATTCTAATCAAACAAGGGAAATTAAGGCTACCATACAGAAACCATTTTTCAATTTTTAGTCACAGTAACCTTGACCTTGAGCTTTAACCTATTAACCAAAAAACCAATAGGTTTATATCTTTGGCCTTTTTAACTTTTTTTTATTCGAGCGTCACTGATGAGTCTTTTGTAGACAAAAACGTGCGTCTGGCGCAAATACAAAATTTCAATCCTGGTATATATGAGGAGTTTATTTCCATATGTATGGGAAGCTTGAATTTAAATGAGATTCATAATACAGATCTTGAAAAAAAACTTTAGAACTTGAGTAGTCAGTAAAACTTCTCATCTTTTACACACTGTACTTAGAGCTTTCTGAAGTGTTCTAGAAACAGTACTTTCTTTTAATTTAACCATTGTTTTTATTATAATTTTTCTTTTACTATAATCATTGTTTTTTTTTATAATTTAGATGGGTGAATCTGCAGTATATTTATTTAATTATTCAATTATGATACAATATAAAGGCTGTCACAGAAAGGTTAGGAAAAGAATTTTAAAAATTCACTCTATTTTATTTTAGACCTGCAAGTGTTTATTGTTAATAACAAATGAATGTAAAAAAAAACCTGAAAATTTATGCCTAAAAGGGCAGACACAGCAGTAAAAAGTCATAAAACTTGTGAGAAAAAAAACACACATTGTCCTCCATAAGGGGAAATTGGGGCCACCCTACTGAATCTACTCCTTCAGAAACTAACAAGAACAATCCATTTCCAAAACTTTAAAAAATAATCTTGCCATAGTTGAATGCCTCAGATTTGAATTCAGCATCTAAAACCAGTACAATACATGTAATATGTTTTAACATTCTTTACTAAGACATAGATTACAGATCCTTAGATTTCATTTCCTTTACATAAAAAATTATCATAATGATTTATATCTGTTTATAACAAATTAGGAAGAGTTACTAGCCAAAAACTGAGTGATGTACATTGTTCTTTTGTTCTTCTTATAATAACAGCTGATAACTTGTAATCCTGATAGAGATTGCTGCCACAAAGTTAAAATGTACTGTCAATTCTAAAATCATTGCATAGTCTAATTTTGCAAATCTCTGTGACAAACACTGAAACATTTACAGTACTGACAACTGATTCTATCCATCACATGTCTATTTAACCAGACCTGCCAACTTTGGAAAATTCCCATGGGGGATTTAGTGTGTGACCAGATTTGTTTATGGCGTTTCTGTGTGCACTGTTTTAAACTCTTGAAATGATGTCTCATAGCTCTTCATTTTTTCTTGTGGTATACTGATGATGAGATAATAAGCCTTTATTTATTTTATTTGCATGATTCTTGTACTTATTAATTGGCAAAATAACTTAAGAATAGAGGAAAATGGCCTAAAAAATAAAGGATACAAAATGAAGACCCCCTTTTCATCCTCCAAAGACCTAAACCTAAATTTCCTAAAGTTAGAAGGATGGAGACAGATCTTGAGTTTATCAGTAATGAGAAAATGGATAAAATTTGAGTTATCTTTCTTGGTATTCAAAGGTGCTCCTACCAGAAGGGCTTATACACAGTAGAAGTAAATACAATATGACGTCGATTTTAATCAGAACTGGACAGAAACATGTTTGATTTCAAAAAATTTCATGGATTTCATGATAAACGATGTTTCATAATGAGTTCATTATAGTTTTCTTCTTCTAGTTTACGTTTTTGTCATGATACTATGGTAAACGTTGCATTGATGAAAATTGAAATGCCGACTGACCAATTCTATTTACAAATTAATTAATTTTGAGGATAATTATGACCAAACTGATAAGCCGATTACCTGTAACAACAAATTATGATGCGTTGATTAACTTGGGGTCGTAAACTTGTCATAAATATGTCGCCCGGTAAAATTATAGATTTATAGAAATTGATAAGAAAAGCTTAAAAAATCAGTAACCTTCAATTTTTTTGCGGTAGATTATGTGAAAATCAGGATTTTGATTTGTTTTACAATCCCAATATCAGGATTTGGGTTAAGGCATGAAAATCAGGATGATACCACCAAAATTTGAAATCAGGAATGGCACTGCATGGGAAAATCACTGTTTTTGGATTTATTTATTTTATTGATATTTATGTCATTTTCAAGGATGAAAGTTAAATATTTATGTTGGTCATTCTAATATTTTTAAACAAAAATTATAAAAATAGATAAAAATGCCAATTTTAGTAACAAGAATTAATAAAAATACGAAAAATATCAGTTTTATTGCAGCAAGTCTTATTGTATTGCACTCTTTCCAAATAACAAAAACACATATTTCAGAATTTACAGTCTTATCACAGGAAAACACATTTAGTACAAAAGATAATGCTGATATGAGATATTGATTATGTGTATTTACAAACATTCAAAATACAAAAAAAACACATATTAGTACATATACAGTATTTTTTATGTACAAGTAAAAAAACATAGTGAATTATATAAAGTAGTTTTATGTACATGATAAACCAGAGTATAATATGTTGAGTATATTTATGTACAACTTTTGAACATTATGAACATCTAAGCATCCGTGGTTTATAATTCCCTTTTCCCCCTTGAGTTCTTACATCTTTTCTATAACATCCTAGAATAACTTTATAGATAGTATTAAATTTACCATTAGCATTTCATCAGTTACTTATATTATCATGATGACATACAAGTTCTTAATTTTCTAATGATGTTTTGTAAAGTTTAGTATGCAGTTTGATGGTGCAAGCAATTCATTTTCTACAAAACTCATTCCTTTAAGACTTCTTACCACAATACCAGTTTTGAAAATTAAATTATTAGAGATAGATTGAACATTGATTTAGACTTTAATGCATAAAATTTAATAATATTTTTGTGAATAAGAATTCAGTTTTGCAACATGCATCGACTTGCCTTACAATTTTGCTGATTTTTACAATCATAAACTGTTATCACAGAGATATGTCTCGCCTTTTTGTAATTTTGATAATGCAAGTGTTGAAATTAAAATAGCAATACTTTAACATGTAAGTTATGCAAATATTCCAAGTCGATGAACCATGACTGAAGGTACATTGCTAAACAATCTCCATGGAATGAGATGTGCCAATGCTAATACAACTGCATACCAAATACCATTGACTTATTATAAGTCGTTCCCTTTAAACAAACCTAAACACAAACATTAACTTGTAAACTATGTAAAAGTTTCAAAGTCAATGAACCATGATCAGGGGTGGGGCTATATAATCTCCATGGAAACGATACTTGCAAATGCCAATAAATTTGCATACCAAATACCGTATAGCGGGTTATTTTCGCTGGTGTAAAATTTCGCGATTTAGGGGCAACAAAGTATAGGAAAAATTTTGGTGGTTTTTATTTTGGTGGATTCTTTAATTCCAATTAAATATTTTGGCGGATACTGAAATGGTTGCAGTTAAAAAGTTTTAAAAATGGACAAACACGGGTTAAATGATTGTTTTACCTGCATGTTGTCTTATTTATGGATTATATTTTGATACATTCAATCAATAGAATACCGGTACATAGTTATTTGTCACAGGTGTACAAACTTTTTGTAAATGTTACGATTGGTTAGTTACGAAATTGACCGGACCTTTGATGTACTAATTAAATTATAAAATTATCATGAGTGACTTGCAACTCTTATATAATTTGACACTAATTTATAAGGATAAAATACCTGACAATCGTACCTTACACTCTTATATTATTATTCATTTTATAATGTAACCAAAAAACCTAATTAACACCTGATAGCCAGTGAACAATGGCATTTGGCATTTATATTGTTTAAATTAACACAAACCGTTATTGATCCGTCGAACGAAAAAAAATAGATAGTTTACAAAACGCTTTAGCTATTAGAAAGTATCGAACGTATGCATAAATTTTCGCGGAATTTATTTTCGCGATTTCTCCTGACCCGCCAAAATAAGCGAAAATAAACACCCCACGAAAATAACCCGCTATACGGTATCATTGACTTAACATTAGCAGTTCATGATTAAATCACAAACTAATACATGTAAACTAAGCAAAAGTTTCAAAGTAAATAGACCATGACTGAGGGGGCGGGGCCAAATATTCTCCATGGAAATGAGATGTGCTAATGCTTATACAACTGCATACCAAATATCATTGACCTACCACTAGTGGTTCCCCATAAATTGACCTTATCACAAACTAATACATGTAAACTATGAAAAGTTTCAAAGTCAATAGACCTTGACTGAGGGGACAGGGCCAAATAATCTACATGGTAATGAGATGTGTCAATGCTAAAACTGCATACCAAATATCATTGACCTACCACTAGTGGTTCTTCAAGAACTAGATCTAATCACAAACTAATATTTTGTTGACACCGCCGCCATGTTCGGAAACAGCATAACTATGTCTCGCTTTCTCTGTCAAGGCGAGACAAAAAAAAATCTCATATGTGAGTCTTGATATTATGCATTCTGTTCATTGGTCAAAAGGGAGTGGGAATGAGCAAGGTCTTCTATTAATCATATCATGAAAAAATCTTACAAACTTATATGAGGTAGAATAAATCTATAGATGTAATTGATCACTTCCTGCTACAGATTCAAAACTTTGGTCACTTCTATAAAAGAAGTCTTTAAGATGACTGATTATCAACTACTTAGCACATAAAATCACTGCAACAGTTTTTCCATAACTGTTCTGCCTCAGAAGCTGACACTTTTGATCATTAAAACTTTGTTTAACAATCTGGCAAAGGAACTATGAAAATACTGACTATATTTCTCTATATAATAGTTGTACATTTCTTTTTTTTTTTATAACTATTCAATCTAATACACATTGTGACAGAGAAAGTTACTTTAAAACAGCAGCATTTTCAGGGTATGTGTTTTATATCATACACATTCTTCAGTACCAGTACTTTTGATTGACCCTGCCTCCTGAGATGAATGTTTTGTTTTGATTGCTGTCTTAACGGAGTCTGTTTGATGTGTAGTTTGTGTAGAATCTTGTTGACTGTCTTTAGTAGTACTACATTGTTTGTTTGAAGTTTCTGTAGTATTTGATGAGGTTAATTCTTTAGTAGTACTACATTGTTTGTTTGAAGTTTCTGTAGTATTTGATGAGGTTAATTCAGATGAGTTTTTTCCATCCTGCTGAACATAACTCTTCACTGAATCGTCTTCTGTAATACAAAGATATATTTAATACAACTAGAATTGTACGTTAAGATGGACTTGTACCTTCTACATTGTGGCTAGACGTTTGAATAAGCTGGTGACTAAACTACTGCGAATCAATGAAGTTGATAATATAACTTTGAACTTTTTATATGATGTTTTTTTATGTCGTCTCAGATGCATTTACCTTTCTCAGTATCATTGCAATGACAATGTCTGTTCTGCCAAAATTTCTAGGTTGAAAGGATCACATCAATGGACCACAAAAGCCTGCCCACATGCACATCTGTATATAAGGATGATCTAACACTGTACTAAGTTTTTTTTTATAGATAAGATAAACCATATAGGAGGAGTTGTAATGACAAGGTATTTCTAAGTTCAAAGGGTCATATCTAAAACAAGAGTCTGTCAGAGTGACATGTACAGCAAACCGGATTTTCCTGCAGAGGTCTAACCCTGAACAGTTGAGCAAGTATGGACACTACATTTAAGCTTAAAACAGCTCTGAATTTGGATTGTGATTGAATATTTGACACAGCACAGGTTTGTGACACGAACTGAATGTGGTCAAAGAACTGAAGTATTTGAAATTGGACATTCAGCATTTCAAAGAACCCCATGAATTCAATTTTTGTTGAATCAAACAAAGTTTAATTTGGACCCTGATTTGGACCAACTTGAAAACTGGGCCCAAAATTCTAATATTTAAATACAGGTTTAGATTCAGCATTTGAAAGAACCCTATATATATTTAATTTATGTTGAAATGAAACACAGGTTAATTTTATCCATAATATTTTCTGTGCAAAGGGAAATGTCTCAAACTGGATAAATAGTTCTCTAAAATAAGATATGATGCAATTTTTCAAATTATAATCAATAATATAATAAGAACAACCAGTGATGACTAAGTTCTCTAAAATTAGATATGATTTAACACTCAAACATTGTTAGAATCAGCATATCAAAGAACCAAAGAATTCAATTTTTAATGAAATTAAACAAAAGTTTAATTTAGGACCCTTTGGACCTCAATGTGGTATTATCTTATTAATAATGAAAAGAAATACAGGTTAAGATTAAGCATTTCAAAGAACCCTATATATATTCAATGTATGTTGAAATCAAACACAGTTTAATTTTGGACCTTGATTTGGACCAACTCGAAAACTGGGCCCAAAATCAGAAATCTAAATATATGTTTATTAATAGACAATATAAGCTTAGTTTTCAAAGGAGTTCACTTCATAAAAAAAAAATATATAGCATTCAGAAAATTAGTTTTTACAGAATAACAAACAAACTTGCCACAAAATTCTTCAAACAATTGACCAAAGAAAAGAAGAAAAAAATCCAAAATTTTATTTATCATTAATACAATGTCTTTTCAAAATCTATAAAACTTATCAGTAACAAGAAATAATTGTAACAGGATGCTGTTACCAAGTCTCCACAACAAAGCTCCAATAATTCGTCATTCCCATGGTCGCCTGACATTGGGCAAAGTCCAGTACAAATTGGTTTGTGATATGCATAAGTGACGCCTATGGATTGACCCTGTACGTCATTCAAATCTTCTTGAAATGACGAACAGGAATATATATGGTTGTTTAGGGGTGGAGATCTCGACCATTTACAAGTTCTCAAAAGGGAAGGGGGTGTGTAGGTGTGTGTGATCCCCAGGGGACTCGCCCTTTATTTCATATGATTTGTTTTTTTTGTCCCATACAAGAATACATATGGTTTAGGGCTGGGGATCTCAACCGTTTACAAGTTCTTAAACAGGAGGGGTGAAGGGGTGACCCCCAGGGGACTCGCCTTTTATTTCATTTGATTTGTTTTATTGTCCCATACAAGAATATATATGGTTTCAGGGTGGGGATCTCGACCGTTTACAAGTTTTCAAAAAGAAGGGGGGTGAGGGTTACCCCAGGGGACTTCCCCTATATTTTATTTGATTTGTTTTATTGTCCCATACAAGAATATCTATGGTTTTGGGGTGGGGATCTCGACCATTTACAAGTTTTCAAAACAGAAGGGGGGTGGGGGTTACCCCCATGGATTTGTTTTATTGTCCCATACAAGAATATATAAGATTTAGGGGTGGGGATCTCGACCATTTACAAGTTCTCAAACAGGAGGGGGTGGGGGTGACCCCAGGGGACTCACCTTTTATTTCATTTGATTTGTTTTACTGTCCCATACAAGAATATATATGGTTTCGGGGTGGGGATCTTGACTGTTTACAAGTTTTCAAAAAGAAAGGGGGGGGGTTACCCCCATGGACTTCCCCTATATTTCATTTGATTTGTTTTATTGTCCCATACAAGAATATTTATTTCATTTGATTTGTTTTATTGTCCCATACAAGAATATATATGGTTTTGGGGTGGGGATCTTGACCGTTTACAAGTTATCAAAAAGAAAGGGGGTGGGGGTTACCCCCATGGACTTCCCCTATATTTCATTTGATTTGTTTTATTGTCCCATACAAGAATATATATGGTTAAGGGGTGGGGATCTCGACTGTTTACAAGTTCTCAAACAGGAGGGGGTGGGGTGACCCCAGGGGACTCGCTTTTATTTCATTTGATTTGTTTAATTGTTCCATACAAGAATATATATGGTTTCAGGGTGGGGATCTTGACCGTTTACAAGTTTTCAAAAAGAAGGGGGTGGGGGTGAACCCGGGGACTCCCCCAATATTTCATTTGATTTGTTTTATTGTCCCATACAAGAATATATATGGTTTAGGGGTGGGGATCTTGACTGTTTACAAGATAAAAGCACATTCTCAAATTGAAGGGGGGTGGGAGTTAGAATATATATGGTTTAGAAAGACTTAATTATCTACAAAATGACTAATAATGAACAGTAAATTTCATACTTCATTTATACAGTCCTACTAGTAAATTTAAAACTTTATATAAACAGTCCTTCAGATCTTATCAGGAAACAGAAAATTTTCAAATAAATCTGTCACTCCAATGATTATCATATGCTAAGATATTTCCCAGATCTAATTAATAATGAAAATCATACTTGCATGTTCCCTTTGAACAGAACTATGGTTTAACATAGTACTCTAACATTACATATATATAATAATTAATAATGTAATTAACTTCAAAATGTCTAATAATATAGCTTATAATCATCACCACTTAGGAAATAGAAAATTTTCAAATAAATCTGTCACTCTAATTTTTATTTTGAGATAAGACATTTACTATGCTTAGTCATAATATGATAACAAGAGAAAAATATTTAAAAATACCACTTTTGGATATTAAAAATGGCGATAACTCAAAAAGGAGAAATACTAAAATTGTGAAAATTGAACTTGACCTTCACTTAGTCACAAAAAACAACATATCTAAATTTGAAAAAAAATCATCACAGCATTTTCATGTTATTGAAGAGACACTGTTTGGCAGCCACCTGTCCGCCCCTTCGGACAATGGAACTTGCATTGATATAGTTGTACAGCAGCTATTACAAAGCTTATCACAAAGATCAAGGCAAGAAGAGATTCACACAAACCAAAATAAATTGCTTCACCGAGCGCAGCTGGATATGACTGCAGAGGTCCAACCCTGAACAGTTGGGGCAAAAATGGACACAATATTTGCACTTGATACAGGTCTGAATTTAGATCGTAATTCAATATTTGACACATAATAGGTTTCTGACACAGAATAACTGTAGTCAAAGAACTTAGAATTGGTTATATGATTTGAATTTTTATTCAATTTTTTGCTTTTGTGCAATACACTATGCTGTTGCGAATTGACCTCCCCCTTCCCTTTTTTTTTCCAAAAAAAAAAATATTTGAAGTTTTAACCTGCTTCCCTTTTCCCCAAGATATGGTCATACTCTCAATTCAAATTTACAATGGAGTTTGCAACCATAATAACCCATTTAAATACATCATAAAAGACTTAAAAGGGAAAATGACATACATAATCATGGCTAAAATTAATATACCTTAATCAGCATTTTTAAAATTATCAAAATAGTAACTTCTAAAAATAAATTGACAGCTAATCACCTCAAGACAATACAACATTTCTTTATACATAATTTAAAAGCAGTGTGAGGGAGGTAATTCAAACACAACATTGTACTTAAGTAATTGTCCATTAACCGGGACACCCTTGTTTTTTCTCACTTTTTTGCCCTTAATTCCTAAATGGCTTGAGCCATAACCCCCCCAAAGCCAATCCTAGCCATCCCTTTGTGGTATGGAAACTTGTGGTATAATTTCAGAGAGATCCATACACCGTTCCACAAGTTATTGTCTGGAAACTAGAAAAATGTTTATTTGGACCCCTTTTGGGCCCCTAATTCCTAAATTGTTGGGACCATAATCCCCAAAATCAATCCCAACCTTCCTTTTGTGGTTATAAACCTTGTGTTTAAATTTCATAGATTTCTATTTACTAATAGTAAAGTTATTGTCTGGAAATCAAATGTCTTCGGACGAAGACAACATGATACCAATATACGACCGCAAAATTTTTTGCCGTCAAATAAAAAGTACTAACATATATTTTGGCTTTGGTTTAACCTATAGCAATTGGTTTGTGATAGACTTTTTACAACTGTATCCTTCTTTGACTGTTATTCAATAAGTCACTGTTACTCGGGTGACATGTCTCCCTGGGGATTGTAGTTTTGTGAGCACATTAAAAATCCTTCTTATAAATAATTAGAACCAAGGGTTTATTTGACCTTCTATCAAACTATAACTCACTCAGCCATTCTTGACTGAGGGATTTATTTTACCCTTTAACAATTAGTAATTTAAATTAAGAATATTTATGTCACCCACTTTCAAACTTATGTCGCCATTTTAGACCCCAGGTTTAATTTAACTTTATCAAACTATCTCATTCATTGTTCATTTTATTCTTTATCTTACCATAATATGTACTTTCTTCTGCCCCTCGATAGCCATCATCATCCTCTTCACTGTTCAATAACATCCTACTACTAGAATACGACTCGTATGAGCAACCTGAGGATTGAGGTGAATCCTCACCGCTGTTTATATCCGAGAAGGATTCACCGATAGATTGAGATCTTCCATCTTTACTAGAGCCTTTATGTACAAAGTGGTCTTCATTCTGTGAACCCACTGAGCTATAACCTGCATTACTGTAGACAGCAGAATATTGGCTCTCTTTTTCACTGATACCATTAGTATGTGTAGACTTGAATGTGGATGTAGAAAATGTCTCATGTCCGCTGTCTTTATTATGTTCCTGAAAAAAGAATATGTATTGATGTATAATTACATTAAGTGTATGTTCCATAAAAATCAAAATTTTTGAATGGTAGATAACAATCTTAAGGCATTCCAATACTAAACTCCTGTGCTTTGGTCAACGCTTTTACACACCAATAAAATTACACAAAGACATATTCATTTCTTAAATAATATACAAAACTCCATTAATAAACACACATTTCAAAAAAGATGTATCGTTAGTTTTATCCAGATACCCTAAACGTTACTGTAATTACTGAACCATGATATTTTCAAATAGACAAATTACATTTAATTGTCCACTTAGAAAGGGTACACTGATTTAAAACTGTTAACATTATTAGACTGGAAAGGAGTGAAGCAACCATAGTCACAAGGGATGATGTAACAAAAATTTACATTTGTTTGATGTGTTTGAGCTTTTGATTTTGCCATTTGATAGATGACTTTCCCTTTTTATATTTTCATTGGAGTTCAGTATTTTTGTTATTTTTCTTTTTATAGACTGCCAATTGAAACCATATCACATGCAAGGATCTGGAAAAGCTTTTAAAACAGGAAAGTTTACGGTGAACAAACTAACTCTTTTGCCTATCCAAAGTCAAGCACCAAGTTAATGTTTGTCTTCTGTTATTTTAAGGACTTGGTGTTGATTGGTGGTCTTTGATATTCTCTGATTTATTTGTTCAATCTTTTCTAGACACCCCATGATTTAGAGTGCAACAAATCAAATAGATACCTGTGGATGTTGACTTCTTGATGTCTCTTTTAAGGGATGCTCATTCAGACACTGATGTTTTAGCCACATTTCCTTTTATCCCCCGAAAAACAATGCATCAATTATAAATGGGGCTAGTGTTTTTTCCCCATCATAACCTAAATATATTTACAGGTGTCTTGCATGATTATTAAGTCAATATGGCTTGCAAATTTTTACTCACCATGTAATTTATCTTGACTACAGGTAACTCTATCTCAGGTGGTTTGAAAAACTCTTTAATTTTTCCACAACAATCAATCCTTAACAAAATAACATAAATGTTTCATTATAGTGAGTTGCTGTATGAACAGTAATACATGCTCAATAATTTTATTTTCATTTCCATACAAAAAGAACTGAAGAAAAAAGAGGATATGTTACATATTTACTAATTGTATTACTGTAAATTCAGAAATGATTGTGTGCATTTATTATTGCAATTTTTGAAGAATGAACAAAAATGCGAGTTTAATTATTGCTATTTTAGGAAAAGCTAAATACAAATGTATTCATTTGATATCAGAATGCGATTCGTATTATTGCGATACAAGAAGTTGCATTATTTGCATTAATTAAAACTTGCAATAATTCCTGAATTTACAGTAGTTGCTGTTCATGATTATTCAGTGATTGTTAATTATTTAATTGTTGAATGTCCTTTAGTTGTTGATGAACATTTAAAAGTGAGAGTTTTGATTTATCTTCTTCATTTATGTAGACATACTTTATTTCTATTGCTTGTTTTAGCTTCATTTTTAAAACGTTTTAGAGACTAACACAAGTTTCATATTAAAAACCACAAGAACATACTGCAGACTTTCTGAATTTGCTGGAATTTAGACTTGTTTAATTCATTGTTGATAACACAAGAGGCTGCATCCTTCACTATAAGTTTTTACATAGTGTCTGTAACAGTTTAGTTTACTCCATGCTACTAGAAGCCATACTTTATACAAGTCTTACATATTTTGCCCAATGCAGTGATGTTTTACTGCAATACCTCCTAAGTTTAAAAACTCACCTGAAAACACAAACTGCTAAGATGATGACCATAACAACAAATAAAATCACACCAATTACAATACCTGCTACTTCTAATTGTGATAAGTCTGCAAAAAATATAAACTTTTAACATAATATCATATTGTACTGGAATATCTATACTGCTAAAGGAAGAGACCGATTTCATTGAGCCGCAACTCCTCTGACACCATACAAAGTCGGAAATATTTGTGATATGACGTATAAATGTAGTGTTTTGTACTTCTTAAATTTGTCTTTGAAACAATCTTTTTTCCACAGAAAACGCCAATTTTTGAGAAAATATCTAAATTCGGTGACCATTATCGATCCATGTTTTATACGCTTTCACGCATACTCAGTTGACGTACTGCCCACGAAATTTAATAAAATGCTTCGCTGGGGCGCAGCTTGATACGACCGCAGAGGTCGAACCCTGAACAGTTGGGGCAAGTATGGACACAACATTCAAGCTTGATACAGCTCTGAATTTGGATCGTTTTAAATATTTGACACAGCATAGGTTTCTGACACAGAAAGAATGTGGTCTAAGAACTTGAATTTTTTTAATTTACCTATTATGGTCCAATGTCCAAAATCAAAATACATGGTTAGATTCAGCATATCAAAGAACCCCATATATTCAATTTTTGTTAAAATCAAACAAAGTTTAATTTTGGACCCCAACTTGGACAAACTTGAAAACTGGGCCCATAATCAAAAATCTAAACACATGTTTAGATTCAGCATATCAAAGAACCCCAAGAATTCAATTTTTGCTAAAATCAAACTAAGTTTAATTTTGGACCCTTTGGACCTTAATGTAGACCAATTTAAAAAACGGGATATAAATTAAAAATCTAAATACACAGTTAGATTTGGAATATCAAAGAACCCCAATAATTCAATTTTTGATGAAATCAAACAAAGTTTAATTTTGGACCCTTTTGACCTCAATATGAACCAATTTGATAGCGGGGCCAACAAATAAAAATTCTAAATTCATGGTTAGATTCAGCATATCAAAGAACCCCATATATTCAATTTTTGTTGAAATCAAAAAAAGTTTAATTTTGGACCCCAACTTGGACCAACTTGAAAACTGGGCCCATAATCAAAAATCTAAACACATGTTTAGATTCAGCATATCAAAGAACCCCAAGAATTCAATTTTTGTTAAAATCAAACTAAGTTTAATTTTGGACCCTTTGGACCTCAATGAAGACCAATTTAAAAAACGGGACCCAAATTAAAAATCTAAAAACACGGTTAGATTTGGCATATCAAAGAACCCCAATAATTCAATTTTCGATGAAATCAAACAAAGTATAATTTTGTACCCTTTTGACCTCAATATGAACCAATTTGATAGCGGGGCCTACAAATAAAAAATCTAAATACATGGTTAGATTCAGCATATCAAAGAACCTCATATATTCAATTTTTGTTGAAATCAAACAAAGTTTAATTTTGGACCCCAATTTGGACCAACTTGAAAACTGGGCCCATAATCAAAAATCTAAATACATGTTTAGATTCAGCATATCAAAGAACCCCATATATTCAATTTTTGTTGAAATCAAACAAAGTTTAAATACTGGACCCTATCTTGGACCAACTTGAAAACTGGGCCCATAATAAAAAATCTAAACACATGTTTAGATTCAGCAAATCAAAGAACCCCAAGAATTCAATTTTTGTTAAAATCAAACTAAGTTTAATTTTGGACCCTTTGGACCTCAATGTAGACCAATTTAAAAAACAGGACCCAAAATTAAAAACCTAAATACATGGTTAGATTTGGAATATCAAAGAACCCCAATAATTCAATTTTAGATGAAATCAAACAAAGTTTAATTTTGGACCCTTTTGACCTCAATATGAACCAATTAGATAACGGGGTCCACAAATAAAAAATCTAAATACATGGTTAGATTCAGCATATCAAAGAACCCCATATATTCAATTTTTGTTGAAATCAAACAAAGTTTAATTTTGGACCCCAATTTGGACCAACTTGAAAACTGGGCCAAAAATCAAAAATCTAAATACATGTTTAGATTCAGCATATCAAAGAACCTCATATATTCAATTTTTGCTAAAATCAAACAAAGTTTAATTTTGGACCCTTTGGACATTAATGTAGACCAATTTGAAAACTGGACCCAAAATTAAAAATCTAAATACACTGTTAGATTCGGCATAACAAATAAATAAATGTGATCAAAGATTTTACAAATCTAATGCGCCATACTGTGCAATTAAAGATTACTTCTTGAAATTTTTCAATATTTGAAATTTGAAAAAAAAATAATATTTGAAGAATAATTCTTTTTAATTTCTGAACAATAAAGATAATCTAAAACAGTGTAAGGGAGGTAATCCCCCCCCCCTTTTTCCCCCAAAAAAATTCTTTCCCTCAAGATATGGTCATAATCTCAATTCAAATTTCCAATGGAGTTGGCAACCATAATTACCCATTTAAATTTACCATAGTGCTAACTTAATCTATTTTATAATAGAATTAATAAAAATATAGTGTCAAATCTTTCATATGGATTTTTTTGTAAAAAAAAAAGATGAAAACATTTGCAGATATTTTTACTGGTCTTCCTTTATAAATATGCATTTCTTTAAACATAATTTAAAAGCAGTGTAAGGGAAGTAACCAAAACGTTGTATTTGGATTACCTCCCTTACACTGTTTTAGATTATCTTTATTGTTCATTAACCATTACTTTATACATAATTTAAAAGCAGTGTAAGGGAGATAATTTCAATGATGTATTTGATTTATCTCCCTTACACTGCTTTAAATTATGTTTTGTACTAAAGTATTTGTCCATTAACCAGGACAACCTTGTTTTTCCCCCTTTTTTGCCCCTAATTCCTAAACGGTTTGAGCCATAACCCCCCAAAGCAAATCCTAACCATCCCTTTGTGGTATGGAAACTTGTAGTATTATTTCAGAGAGATCCATACACCGTTCCACAGTTATTGTCTGGAAACTAGAAAATGCTCATTTTTGGCCCCTTTTTGGCCCCTAATTCCTTAACTGTTGGTACCATAACCCCCAAAATCAATCCCAACCTTCCTTTTATGGTATTTAACCTTATGGTCAAATTTCAAAAAGATCCATTCACTTAAACTAAAGTTAGAGTGCGAAAACCAATATGTATTCGGACGACGACGACGACGACGCCAACGTCATACCAATATACGACCACAAAATTTTTTTGCGGTCGTATAAAAACTCTTTGTTTCAACACTTGCCCAATTGAACCGCGATTTCGCGGGCATCTTCTAGTAATATTTTATTAAAATACTTGCATGCCAAAAATGAATTAACATAATGTTCTATGAGCTAATTTACCCCAACTAAATGTAGACTGAGTTGACAAAATGTGACAAGTATTTCATATATGTGATGGAATTTTAACTTTAAAAATGTTAGTTTTGGCAAACAGGAAGAAGAAAACTGAAGGAATTTAAAAACATGTTACACTGTACATATGTAATACCCAGAGGAAGCTTGTACCATATACCAAAAAAAGCTATGACCTGTAGTTTCTTGGGGAAAATGAGACATCTGAAATGAATAGATGGACGTATGGACAAAGGGATGGACAGACAAAGGTAAACTAATATTATCCTCTTTTGCAGCAGGGATATACAAATTTTCTTTGTCTGAGGCAATGTTTGACGGCATGAACCATAATGTCAAAATTATTTTTTATTTGCGATATATAATGATAGTTTGAATGGTAAATTTCCAATACACCAGAATTGATTGATTGATTGATTAATTGGTGTTTAATGCCACTTTCAGCACTATTGTGCTATTTCCTGGTGGTCTGTTTTTATTGGTGAAGGAAGCTGGAGTGCACCGAAGGAACCACGACTGTGGTACCGGTAGGAAAACAGACAAACCCAAGCCAATTAAGATTGGAGTCGAGCACACCTGCCATGTGCGGGATCGAACTCCCAACCTCAGCGTTGACAGGTTAGTGATACAGTAGTTCAACTACTTTGATCACTCAGCTACTGAGGCCACACACACCAGAACTGGACTCAACCTGAATATCATTAACTCTAACAATATGTAAAATGTCAAAGGATTTGTTCGTGCAGTACTTTGTTTCACTAGCTTGCCACAGCCACAATCCCAAGCTTCTTTCCTCATATGACAACACCCAATGCCACTAAACCAGATTTTTACATGGTTAACACCACTATTGCCACTTGTGGACTTCTCACCCTTCTGAAGCAACTGAGTTACACTAGGGACCCTGTAGCTCAATCTTTAGTTTGCTGTGTAGTGTTCTGTGAGTTGTTGTTTGTCTTTTTGTTGGTCTTTCTTTTATTTTGGCTGCCCTATTGGTATCTTCTATCTTCTTCCTTCTAAGTGTGTTGTGCAGACAGATAAATAAACAAACAAATAAATAAATGTGGAATGTGTCCATGGGACACAGATGATGCCCAAGCTTGCATATCATATTATATTATAAACGGACATAACTGAAGAACAGTAAAAGTGACCCTACCCAAATTTGAACTTGATCTGAGTTTTGTGGTAATAAGTATTGTGTATAAGTTTCATAAAATTTGGTTGAGGCAAACTTAAGTTAGAGAACAAAAACAAATTCAGCGATTTTTCCATTCGTACAGGGGCATAACTCTAGAACGGAAAAAAGTAACACCATAAAAATTCAAATTTGATCTGTATTTTGTGGTAGTAAGTATTGTGTATAAGTTTCATAACAATTGGTTAAGGCAAACTAAAGTTAGAGAACGGAAACGAAAAAAATTCAGAAAATTTTCTATTTGTAAAGGGGCATAACTCTAGAACGGTTAAAGTGACGCAACCAAAATTCAAACTTGATCTGTGTTTTGTGGTAAAAGCATTGTGTATAAGTTTCATTAAATAAGGAAAACTTAAGTTAGAGAACAGAAACCAACTTTGGGACGTACGAACGGATGGAGGGACGGACAAGGGTAAAGCTTAATGCCCCCTCCACTATGGTGGGGGCATAAAAATTTCATTGGAACAGATAGATGGTACAAAATGACAGATATAAACCAGTTTACCCTCGCTTTCATAGTGGGGTATATAATAACCATCAAAATTTGTGGCAATAAATGAACGGAAAGTTTGACAGATTGAACAGGAAGGTAAAAACTAGAAAACCCATTAAACACTACACCTTCAATATGTTCAAGCAGATATTTCTTATGCCAAATATGCATAGCTACCAGCAACAGTGTCCTGTTTCATTTTTATCTGAAAGCAACTATCTATGTTCACAAGCTATTGTAAATGCAAGGATATGATAGCAACAATATGTCTCCTCTTTGAAATGGGTAGAATAACTTAAAATTTTTTAAACTGTCATGAAAGAATGTAAGAACATATTGTTTTCAATAAAATCAACTATAGAATTTAATCAGTTATTTATTATTTTATTGATTGGAATTCAGAGCGATATAGATAAAAAAGCAAAGAGATAAACAATCACAATATATACAAAGATGTCAGTAAAAACTATTGTCCAAACACAGCATATAATCATCACAAATGTCACCTTACACTAACTGTCTAACAAAAAGTTCATTGAAGAAACAAACACAGAAGGCTTTAATATACAGGGAATTCCATAAGATGTCACCCCAGATCTTTTGAGTGTGCATGGAAGAACAATAAAAGTTGTCCTGTAATGGTAAAATTTATTTTAATATAAATGCAGAAATCAGAATAATTGAGTTTATTTAATTCACATTAAAAATACATTAAATGTTTGAATTTGTTGTCAGTAAAAAAAAATTAGACTGCACACACAAAAGTTGAATCACTTTAAAATTTTTCTTTAGTACTAAAGAAAGTGACATTACTTTTAGTTTAAATTTGCTTGAATTAAGTAAAAGAGAAAGTGATCAGGGTAACATCTAGATAGGCAATAAACAAGAACTATTAATACTAAAAAGGATGCGACTTTAAGGGGCAAAACTACCAAAATCACTCCTTAGAGCCTAAATCTCCTATCTGGAATTAATTTGCTACAGTGACCTGTTATCTTATTAATCAGTAGCAGTCATATTTTATTGCTATTATGGGCATCATCAACAGTTCTTTAATTATTGATTGATATGTGTTAAACGCCACTTTCAGCACTATTGTGCTATTTCGTGGCTGTCAGTTTTTATTCGCGGAGGAAGCTGGAGTGCCCAAAGAGAATCACCAACCTTCAATAGTAAAACTGACAATCCAATTCAATTAAGATTGGAGTCAAGCACACATGCCACTTGCGAGATTTGAACTCACAACCTCAGTGTTGACAAGCTATAGTAGTTCCACTACTTAGACCACTCGGCCAATGAGGCCCCCAGTTTTTAAACTTCACTGATAAGTTGTGAGAAATATGGGAATCACATGTATGCTTCATACTAAAGAAAATAAATAAGAATTACTGTACACAACTAAAATAAGATAACTTACAATTAGCCTTTGGTATGACGATAGTTGATGTATTAGAATAGCCTGCCTTGCCCCATGACTTCATGGTAATAGTTATTGGTTGGTCACATAGAATATCCATTGGCTGCTGCTGGTGGTCTGAACCAGAACTATTAGCATGATATTCTTTAAATAGACCATCATTAGGACTAGATGCTGATATATAATATCCAAGAAAAGGACCATTCTGATACTCTTCAGCTATAGCCTAAAAAATTAAAAATATTTTCTATATACAGTGCTATGATACACTCAGTTATATAATGTTCAATACAGTGCTATCATACACTCAGTTATATAATGTTCAATACAGTGCTATCATACACTCAGTAATATAATGTTCAATACAGTGCTATCATACACTCAGTAATATAATGTTCAATAGCGTATAATACCGTGGAAATAATTTATGATTGACAAACACACACACAGGAACATGCCCGTTACGATAGTCCTTCTCCAGATTAACAGACAGAGCCCTTTAAAGAAACACAGCATTAAAAAACAACATTGATTATCCCCCTAAGATTAACTTTTTATTTTATCATTTGTGCCCTTCAGAGGTCAAATTTAAATGTTCATGCAATTCAGTGTTTTTTCCTCTTCAGGCCACATTAATAATATTAACAGAACCTGTCATTTCCATGGAGCATTAGCACTCATTGGACATTGGCTAACAGTAATTCTGAAGACAATGAAGCAGTTAAGGATAAAGCATATACAGTGGACTCCCCTTAATCAGATGTAGACTTAAGGAATATATCAGCATAGTAAAAGTATTTCAAAACACCCAACTCTTTTCTATACGTTTTATGTAATTTTTTTGTGTATACAATATCAGATATGAGAATATATCCATGCATGGGATAGGAATAATGCGATTGCTACACAGAAATTACAGTTGCTGTCACTATTGTCAAGTCTCTAAGGACAATAATCAGATCAACATGAAATATCCTGTCATGTCTCTAAGGACAATAATCAGACCAACATGAAATATCCTGTCATGTCTCTAGGGACAATAATCGGACCAACATGAAATATCCTGTCATGTCTCTAAGGACAATAATCAGACCAACATGAAATATCCTGTCATGTCTCTAAGGACAATAATCAGACCAACATGAAATATCCTATCATGTCTCTAAGGACAATAATCAGACCAACATGAAATATCCTGTCATGTCTCTAAGGACAATAATCAGACTAACATGAAATATCCTGTCATGTCTCTAAGGACAATAATCAGACCAACATGAAATATCCTGTCATGTCTCTAAGGACAATAATCAGACCAACATGAAATATCCTGTCATGTCTCTAAGGACAATAATCTGACCAACATGAAATATCCCAAAGTATCAATCTGTATTTATCTGTCAACACTTGTTCTACAAATACATCTGAGTTATATTGATATATTAAATATCGGACTGAAATTTCATGTCCTTGTTACTTGAAGGTAAGAGAACTGAGAGAGTAATTTTCATTTTGACATCTTCCTGAGCTTCAAATTTGCAAAAACATGGGTAAAGCAAAGTACATATCAAAGAATGTTCTGGAAAATAAGCTGACTACCTGTAAATCACATCAGTTCAATGTCAAAATGAGTTTTCTTGGTGGTAGCCATATTTGATTTTAGGTATTCAACAGGAAACAGGATTCCTTGTGAGGTCCTGTAGTTAAGTGGTTTCTGGTAGAAGATCATAAGAAATGAAACTAGTAAGAACTGTGAGTGAACTCACAAAAGGATACCCCAACCCTGCAATAATATTATTATACTGGTAAATAAATTTGATTGTCTCCCCTTTACCATGTTGGACCAGGATTATATTCCTTTATGCAAATCCTAATGTGGTGTTCTACAATGATGTAAAGTTTCATTAACATCTGGCTAAAATAAAGATTCTAATGCAATTTTTATGTAACAATTTTTTTCATTGGCTATAAGTTACCATCAAATCCACAGTTGCCAGGTTGTAACTTAGGAGGGACCCGCCATTTTGAATTGCTGGGATCAACAACTATCAATTATTACAAAATTATCGAAAATAAAACAACACCTACCTCAAAATCGCCGTTTTGATGTGATTTTATCCAAATTTGAATTGTAGAAGTAACATAATAACCTTCAATTTGAAAGTTTTCATTTGTATGATGTCACGTTTAGCCATGACGTCTTTGCGTCAAAATCATTCATGAAGTTTCGTGGAATTTTATTTTATTTCAAATTTATACATTTTTTCAAGCTCTAACATATTGTTTCTTTTTGCATTAGAATCGGAATAACAGTACTGTAGTTGAAGAGTTGCCACCGTCAATTTTGATTTGACGGTTGCAAATTTCTGTTTTACTATCTCTGCTACGCGTCGCCAGTAAAACTGCATTTGCGACCATCAAATCGCCAATTGACGGTGGCAACTCTTCAACTACAGTACTGTTATTCTTTAAATCTAAATACCTTCCAAAGAACTGTTATTCTGCGGGCATTATTGATGCAATCTTCATCCATCACTTGATAGCCACTGTTCACAAATTCAGGTGGTCTGGATGGTTCTAAAATAACACAAATATCAGATTGTAGTGTTTAAAGTGTTGTCTCATTTATGTTTACCTGTATCTTTTTTTCATTCATTCCCCTGGTTTTCACATAATTTCAATAATTCATATTTGAAATCTTCATGATATATTCTCTCTTTTTAAACAATGTTTGTTTTCATTTTTCTGCTAGGATTAATTAAAGTTATGATATGTAATATGTTACTGACACTCCCGCTAGCTCCTCTGACATCACTGTACCATAAGCTGGTTTTGGACTTTTCCAACCAATGCCTAGCATTGAATAGAACTAAAAAGTTTGGATAAGTTTTATAATTAATGTGATAAAGTAATGAAAATTCAGAAATTATTGTGATGTTTTTATTAATGCAGATAATGCAGCTGGGTTAGTATAGCAATAATAAGAACTCGCATTCTGATATCTGTTACATGTATCTATATGCAGCATTTCCTGAAATCGTAATAAAGAATCTTGCATTTATGTCCATTCTTCAAAAATCGCAATAATAAATGCACGCAATTTGACAGTTGTACTTCTGTTTTTCTAATGGTTTTGATTAGAAAGTCCCAGTGTAATGTACCAGATACTTTTTGTGAGAAATCATTAACAAGAATTTAATCAACAGTTGGTTTCTAACAAAATATCTCCCAATGCTAAGAGTGGAGAATGCTGCTAAGGACTCTGTTGTTTTTACACATTATCTTAAAATACATCTTACTATCCATATCAGTATTGGCTGAGATGTAAACAGGATCACCTGGATAGCCTACATCTTTGCCTGGTCTAGTTTCAATGGAGAAATTATATCTTGTGTATGGCTTCAAGTCACAAACAGTTAAACTGGTATCTTGTGTTTCTTCCTGCTGGAAATTATACAAATAAAGAATGAATTGTCTTAGAGTGTTTGTCCTCAAAATCTTAGAGTACAATTCTAACCAATTGGTCATTATGTACCTTATTTTGATTTCTATTAGAGATATTTGATAAATTGATAACTGCTGAGACCAAAATTGCCAATGAAGAGCATGAAAAAATTCATCCAGAGTTCGACAGAAAGTAATATGTAAAATTTGAAACATTTCTACTTTAGTTAAGTGATAAATTCAACAACTAACATTTACATGTTTTTGTGTATAAAGTCGCAGTTGTACTTTGTTGTTCAGTTTATTTCCATTAAAAAAGGGCTTCATCTAGATCTCTATGAATGAAGAAATTGAACTCATAAACATATGCATCTTAAAACAATTCCCTTTTTTGTGTTCTTTCTTAAAAATTTGCTGATTATCACTTGGTTTATCCACACCAGAGTATATATCAATAGAAAAGAAGGAAAATCTGCTTCAGTCTCAGTACATGAATCCGGTTTATGATAAAGAAAAAACATAAAAACAAAACCTGTTCTTGAGGTTTTATTTTTAGGTTTTATTTTTAGGTTTTATTTTATTTTGTGAAATTAAAACACTGTCAAAATACACTACTGAATAGTATACATATTGTTAATATATTCACCTGGGCATCATCCCAGTAAGAGCCATTTGTAGTAGCTCTAACAGTGAATAATTTACTTCTGTTTTGCTTGCGGTGATCCCAGTTCAGTGAAACACAGGTACTTTTTACTGAAGCCACTGTAACATTGTGTACTTTATCAGGTTTCACTGAAAATCACATATACATTGTTAGTATCTTATATTTCTCATATCAATCATTAATATTAAATGTTTTGTGCTACCAGTTTTCCATATTGAATCATTTATAATAAATATACTAAAATAGCCCCAAAAATTGTTGGTTTTTTAAATGCAATTTTGTACATCTGACAAATAAGTCTTGTGATAAAATGCAAAAGAATAAATGCTACATGTAAACTTTTCAGAATGCTTTAAAGTGAGTTTTTTCTTTGTTACCAGTTAAACCTTTAATATTTCAATGCCTGCATTGTATGCACAAAAAAAAAATGTTTATAATAATTAATATTTAATATTATATGATAATGACTCATAAAGAGCCTTTATAATCTGTTACATAAAGGCTGTGATTTAAATATATATATATATATAGCCTTGATAAAATTTAAATCAAATTGCACAGTTGCAAGAAATCTGGTGAAGACATGGATGGTTAATGCATAGATATAACAGCCATAGATAAAGTAATCAGAATATGTCCCACTAAGCCCCATGTAGTTTCCTTTGAAATATCAAAAGCACGGCACTGCACGTAGTGGCCTGTGATGTAGATGATATTTGCCGATATCCTCCCAATAGACTAATTACTTATCATATTTATGTTTAAATTATCGGGCACTTGTCTTATCAGCCAATAATTAATGTGTGTTACCTGTCTCAAGTAAAAATATGCCAGAAGGCGGACGCAATAAGAAGCTTCTGATTGTAAAAGTTGTTTGGATTGTAATTTATTTGGAGAAAATCGGTCCACAAATGAGAAGGTTATGCTGTTGTCTAAATAATAAAATAAAGAAATCATAGAAAAATGGACTTAACATGTATATAAAATTAAATTGTCATAGCACTTGCATTGGTTGCACTAGGGAAATAAGACCTGTATGATTGACAAGAGGAGACATATCGTTTACTGATGATATCCGTGGTTAAGAGGTCGAACCAAGTCGAATTTTTCTATGGCGATTTAAAGAAAAAAGATTTTATCGAGATTCAAAATAGTGAAATCCTATTTTATGCCAGAAGGAAGAAATTAATATTTTTTTTAGAAAAAAAAAAGATCTTACAAGTGTTGAAACTTTCTGTAGTTACGGTAACACAAAGTTTTTGAAAATAAAGAGAAATAAACTGCTTCGCTGAGCGCAGCTAGATACGCCCGCAGAGGTCCAACCCTGAACAGTTGGGGCAAAAATGGACACAATATTCAAGCTTGATTCAGGTCTGAATTTGGATTGTAATCAAATATTTGACATATTATAGGTGTCTGAATAAATGTATTCAAAGAACTTGAAATTGGTTATATGAATTGAATTTATGTTCAATTAAAGATTTCTTGCTGTTGTGCAATACTTAGTAAATCTGTTGTCAGACTATAAACAAATAAAGTATAATTAATTCTCAATGTCATATTAGAAATTTATGAAAATAAAAAGGGAGCTTACATCAATAGATATAAACAATTCACCAAAGTTTCATGAGAATTAGTGACAGCATTTTTGAGTTATTGTCAGAAAACTGGAAAATCACCCCTTTTTAATGAATAAAACCCCATAACTCAGAAATGTAAAATGTAAAATTTATAAAATTCTAAAGGGAGCTTACATCAATACATACAAACAATTCACCAAAGTTTCATAAGAATTGCTGAAAGCATTTGTGAGTTTTTGTATGATAACTGGAAAGTCCCCCCTTTTTTTATGAATAAAACCCCGTAACTCGGAAACGTAAAATCTAAAATTTATAAAAATCAAAAGGGAGCTCATGTCAATAGATATAAACAATTCACCACAATTTCTTGCAAGTTGGTGAAAGCATTCTTGACTTATTGTCCGAAAACTGGAAAATCCCCCTTTTTTTAATGAATAAAACCCCATAACTCGGAAACGTAAAATCTAAATTTTATAAAAAACGAAAGGGAGCTCACGTCAATAGATATAAACAATTCACCAAAGTTTTATGCAAATTGGTTTAAGCAATTTTGAGTTAATGTCCGACATGTTGACGACGGACAGACGGACGGACAGACGGACAGACGGACGGACGGACAGACGGACAACGGTATACCATAATACGTCCCGTAAACGGGCGTATAAAAAAGGAATACATTATAAACTTATTAAATGTCTGCACTGTGGATTATAAAAGCTTGAGCTAGTTGCTTAAATATACTTACAATAGAAATTTCCATGTCACTTGATTTTATTGAATGTTATTTGTTTAAATCTCAAATCAGTGATATCATTGTCATGTCAAAAATTTATTCTTACTGAGTTTCAGCTTAAATTTACAGTGGAAGAGGGTATAAAACAAAAACTCAGACTTGACATCAAAAAAATAATTTGCAAATATTTTATTTGTGTATATATAATGTTGTTTTTAATATATCAGTAAAACATTTATCAACATCTTTTAATATATCTTCTTCTATATTTTGCCATGTAGTTCCTCTTATTCAAATCTTAACATCGCATATTTCAATCTTTTCAACGTTGGTGAAGAAAACGTATGTGGTGGACATTACTAAAATACAATAAATAATTGGGAAATAGCACAGGCACATGTTTCTGAATTTTTTTCTTCTATATACCTTTCCGCTTACCATTTTTCGTGCTTGTTTTGCAATTAAATAGCTGGTGGTATATTCTGATGGTCGATTTCATTTTTGAAGTAAACAATATATATATTAAGCGTTATAATGGCAATGAGAAAATTAAAATATAGGAGTTTTGTCCTGTGTCATTCATGGTTTATTTTCCCTTCCTTCTTACAATTGTGCTAGAGGTATTATTCATACCATAAATAAGCTATATATATCCCTCTGTAAGTCTGCCTGTTCAGTTGTCAACGTTCTTTTTGTGTACTTTATTTATATCACTTCTTTGGTTTGGTATGAACCCAGTTTTGTGTATTTTCAATTACAGTGATTGATGACATGATCATTGATTCACAACATTCAGTGGCAAATATTTGATGCATATTCAGGACTAATAGGAACCATGTAAATATCGGTCATCTTTACTTGCATTTTAAGCACGTATATAAACATTCCAAACAAAATGACGAGGAATCACACCTTGTATAATGAAAAGTATATACAAAATAAAACTGTATCAAATAACCTATTTTTAACAAAATAGTTTTACACTCAAGTAGTCTTGTATTAATACAAAGAGGTAAGGTGTTAAGTGTCATTTGTACGTATGTATCTCCTTCTTTTTTCTTTCTCGCATTGCTTTATAATAAAATTCCACTTTCAGGAACTACCATGTAAATGATGTACCGAAAGATTACGATAACTACTGAAGAATGACATATTACTCTCCCGGTTCACCATTTATTATTAATCGACAGCAATTGCCAATAAAGGCTAATTAACACAAAGTGTGACATGTATATAAAAAGAGGGTGATAAAATTTCGGCAAATATCATCTGCTTTTGATGTGGGTTCAGTACTTTATCTATGGCTATTATATCTATGGTTAATGTTATAACAGCTTTAGTTCTTTACAAAATTGAACCATATTTGCTGCTAAAAGCGAATTATTATTTCACTATTTTTCTTTCATTAATGATTAAACAAAAAAAATCATATTTTAAATTTTTTATATATCTCGTAGCTAGTGCCCCTTTAACTAGTTCAAATTAATATAAGTGATTAAGGTTATGCACTTGTATCAAACTGATTCACCTGACTTATTTTGGGTTTAACAATTTCTTATATATATATATATAGCCCTTGATAAAATTTAAATCAAATTGCACAGTTGCAAGAAATCTGGTGAACACATGTACATGGATGGTTAATGTTATAACAGCTTTAGTTCTTTAAAATGCTCTGATTATGATTTGAAGTAATTCAACCAAAATAAAAAATGTATAATGGTATACCATATACAAACTAAGGATTTCTGCATGATGTATATAATTTTCCTTTTATATATATGCTGAAATAAAATCTTTTTGTGCGATTGAATTTGATTCCAACAATGTGCAAATATTAGTTCATGCCGAGTATACAAATTAGAAATACTATTTTAAAGCCGTGAATACATATATTTTTTTCTAATAATGCTTCATAAAACAATACTAATGGCAGTAATGATTAAGAACAGAGCAAGCTTCAAAGATTTCCAATATTATCCTAAATAGGTCACTAAAGACAACGACAAAAAAACATTTGCTGAATGAAAATCTCTTAAATTGTTTTATTTTTCAGTTGTGTTGTATCAATGGATTGCTGTCTTCTTGACATACACAATATCCACTATTATACATATCAAATAGCCATAAACAAAACTCTCAAGATAAACTTTGACTGAGGTAGCTGCATCTTTAGTTTGAGTACATTTACAAAATTATTCAATGAAAAATTACAATAACAATGTATTATTTAAATCAAATCAAATCAAAATTTCATTGTACAATTCAGACACTATTCCAGCTATCAGAAAGACTGTAAATGTCAAATATCATCAACCCTTTTCAAACATGTTCTCATTTTTAAATTTCAGGACAACAAAGATACTTTCATTTTTAATTTGGCCTTTATTAAATTTCAAGTAAATTTCCAGCTATCATTTGATCTCTGACATCCTTTTATTCAAGAGAATTCCTTCAGATTTCAGGATCAAATCACTTTAAACACTTAGTAATAAATTAAAGTCAAGTGACATTGTAATTGGATTGTGTTTCAATAACTCACAAACATCATGTGAGAGGAAATTTGTATGATATGTGATCTCTCCCATTTCTAATTATAATACAGTAATAGATATCAGAAATATTTCATAATCACTTTCAACCAACTGACCTTAAAATTAATAGGCTGCTTTCCTTTCTTACTTATAAGCACTTGTTTACATTTTATTTAAAAAAAATAATTTAATTATTTTGTCCATAGAACACAATGTCCTGCCCACACTATCATGTCATAGTTCATTGGACTGTGAAATCAGTGTAAAAATTGCAATTAGACATATAATTTTATAAGTTCACCCACAATGAACATCGATCTGATGAGTTAAGCCCTTTTTAACTGATTCTATAGTCGTTCTGATGTTATCCTGTTACACCACTGTCCCAGGTTAGGGGGAGGGTTTGGCACCAGTAAACATGTTTAACCTCCCGATATTATGTATGTGTCTGTCCCCAAGTCAGGAGCCTGTAATTCAGCGGTTGTCATTTGTTGCTGTATATCACATTTTTGTTTGTTTATTTATTTGTACATAAATCAGGCTTTTAGTTTTCTTGTTTGAACTGTTTTACATTTATCTTTTCATGGCCTTTTATATCTTACAATGTGGTATGTGTTATGTTCATTAATTGTTGAAGGCCTTACGGTGACCTATAGTTGTTAATCTCTACATTATTTGGTCTCTGGTGTAGAGTTGTCTCAATGACAATCATACCACATCTTGATTTGAACACAACTTCATTGTATACTACCATAACCACAAACTTTTACCTGGTACAGGATAGACTCACAGACCAGAATTATATAATGCCTCCTACTATTGTAGGCATACAAAGTGTACCTCAAGAAATCACACATATCATGTCATTTTTTAGCAGCAGTCAATTTTACCTCTTAACTACAAAATTGAGAGGATTCTTCCCTTATTATATCTTCAATCTATACAAGTTTCATTTTAAATCAATAAAAGAAACTCAAATTACCATCTGGAATAAAAATATTGTCAAAAGTTTCCTTAAATGTAGTAATAGTGACCATGGAAAAATCAACAGAACTCTTTCCCTGACACAGTTTTCAATCTGTATAAGTTTCCTATCAATCAATCAAGGGAAACTCAAGCTATCTTCCTGAATGCCTCCGTGTCGGTTACAGGGATGGACAAATGTATCAATAAACAGACAAGGTGAGGTATATGCCATGGACAACTTTTATGGGGAGCATAAAAATTGTATATGACATGTCCTGATCCAAAAAAAGGTGTGAGTGTATGACTGTAAATGGCTAATATACCATTGATAAGTAGCACAATACAGCCTAATCAAGGATTGATCTCATCCACTATGCATTGTGTTACAGTAAGACTCTTATCAGAAAACAGATCAGGAAGTAAATCTGCATGGCTTGAGATACAGATCGTACATATTCAATTTTCTGTATAAGGTTTTTGGTTTGAAGTATTCACTAATAAAATGCTTTGCTGAGCGCAGCCTGATACGACCGCAGAGGTCGAACCCTGAACAGTTGGGGCAAATTTGGACACAATATTCAAGCTTGATACGTCTGAATTTGGATTGTGATCAAATTTTTGACATAATGTAGGTTTCTGACACAAAATAAATGTGGTCAAAGATCTTATAAATCCATTGCGCAATACTGTGCAATTGAAGATTTCTTCTTGAAACTTTTCAAAAATTCGAAATTTTTAAAATTTTTAAAAAAAAATATTAATCCCTTAAAAAAATTGGGAAAAAAATCCCCCCCCCCCCCCCTTTTTGAAACCCCCCTTGGAGCAATAACCCCAAAACTCAATCCCAGCCTTTCCTTTGTAGTATGGAACCTTGTAGTACAGTTTCAG
The DNA here is from genome assembly GCF_021869535.1 of Mytilus californianus. NCBI lineage: Eukaryota > Metazoa > Mollusca > Bivalvia > Mytilida > Mytilidae > Mytilus > Mytilus californianus. The sequence goes on from NW_026262581.1 coordinate 8,216,424, forward strand.
AGAGATCCATACACTTACACACAAGTTATTGTCTGGAAACTAGAAAAATGCTTGTTTTTGGCCCTTTTTTGGTCCATAATACCATCATGTTTGGAAAAATTAACCCCAAACTCAATCCCAGCCTTCCCTTTGTTATATGGAACCTTGTTGTACAATGTCAGAGAGATCCATACACTTACACACAAGTTATTGTCTGGAAACTAGAAAAATGCTTGTTTTTGGCCCCTTTTTGGCCCTTAATTCCTAAACTGTTGGCCCCATAACTCCTAAAATGAATTAAACATTGTGGTACAATTTCAGAGCAATCGAAATACTTTTACACAAGTTATTATCCTGAAACTAGAAAAATGCTTGTTTTTGGCCCCTTTTTGGGCCCCTAATTCCTAAACGGTTGGGACCATCATCCCCAAAATCAATCCCAACCTTCCTTTTGTGGTATTGAACCTTCTTAAAAATTTCATAGAGATCCATTCACTTAAACTAAAGTTATTGCCCGGAAACCAATGTGTCTTCGGACGACGACATCATACCATTATACGATCCCAAAAAATTTTTTGCGGCCATATAAAAATCTAGCACTGAAAATCAAAATGTCTTTGAAAAAACACCAGTCTACAATACCTTAAGTTTGTCTGAATTCTAAGCTAAATTACTGTAACTAAGTGGAATATTTTCGTAAGTGGTTTATTTTTGCTAGTTTCACCAAAGAGAAAAAAAAAATTCCAAGAAAAAATGTCCTTTCATGAACCTTTACTGATTATTAGAACCATGGAGATAACATGAAAATAAAATCTCACTAACAGGCTAAGAATTAGAAATCACAAAAAGTAAACCATTGCTAAAATAAACCACTTTTCATCATTTCCATAGCTGTCAACTGACCCGTATTCTGCGGGGCACAACCAAGTATTTCCCCCTTCACACAGGATTTTTTAAATACCCGCTGGGTATTCAAATAACCCGGGATTTCAGAAAATTACCTGTTTTCACCCGTATTTCTGACCGGTATTGTTTCCGGTATTTAGAAGTCAAATATACTTTCAGCTTTCTCTGCATTTTTCATTTGAAAAGGTAAACATTTGAAATTATTTACCGTGCCAATGACAGCTATCAAACCATTACATTTGATTGAAAAGTATCAATTCAAGGATTGTTTGTTAATTGTACCACAGAAAGTTGAAGCCAGTCAAGCTTGACATACAATTCTATGTCTTGATTAAAAGATTTGCCGTTTGCAAATATTTAATATCCTGTAAAAATCATTTTAAAACAATTTGAACCTTTTAATACATTTCTGTTAGAGAGAATAATTTTGTTATCACTTAAACGTAAAAGCTTTAAATCATATCCATATGCTCTAGATATTACACTCAAAGGAAACACACTTACTTCTTTCTATTTATCTTCCTCCTGCGTATAGGAGCACATTAGCTATAATTGATTTCTAATTACATGTATAGCTGGGGTTTATGACATTCATTAGTAAAAAGAAGTAAACTAGTGTGAATAAAACAATAAAAGGGCATTGCTTTAGAAAGATATTTAATTAATGATAAATATTTATATACTTAACAAATACAAAAGTGATTATTTTTAGGAAACTCAGTGGTACATGTATATGTTAAAAGTATATAAAAAAAACTCTCAATACTAAAATTGGACCGAAAAAGTTTGTACGCGTTATGACCTGACAATTTCTTCTTCAATGCAGGGTATGACCTGTATTTTCAGCTTCAGAGGTTGACAGGCATGCATTTCAGAAGTTTGCAACAAGAAAAAAAGTTTTATTCGCCAATGTTCCTAATAAACTATGCAAGAGAAGCAACAATAGATACTATCCTAAACATCATGCTGGCTATAAATGTGCAAAAAAAATAAGAAAAAGCTGATATAAACACATGCTGCGATAAATTTTTACCATTTTCTTTTTGAATGATGATTAAATTTTCGGTTTGCTTGGCAACAGGAACTTTGGTACAACAAGTATTTGTAACATTAACAGTGAAGTTCAGAAAACTTCTATCAAACGTTACATGGTCAGTTTGGTTCCATGTGTAGTTACAAACAATATTTTCATTTTTATCTCGGTCACAAGCAGGATTGTACTGTCTAGTAATATCGCCACTCTTCCTATAAGTAAAATAAAGTATACCAGTGCTCTCACATGTACCTATGTGTAAAAATACTATTTCTATCAATAAACTCACCATAGATCCAGGATAAAAATTTTGTATGCCAGATTCGTGTCAAAGACTCATCAGTGCAATCGAATAAAAAACGTTAAAAAGGCCAAATAAAGTACAAAGTTGAACATCATTGAGAAATCAAAACTTCTAATGTTTTGCCAAATAAAGATAAGGTAATCTATTCCAGGGTTTGAAAATCCTTAGTATTTCGAAAATCTTATATTCAGTAAAATATATGTGAAATTACAACACGTTGTCAGGAAGTTTCCATGGGAGATAATAAATTTTTCTTTCGAAAAGTCTTCTATATTCAAAAGAATAATGTTTTAGGATATCTCCCTTGGAAACTTATTAACAACGTATTGTAATTTCACATATATTTTACTGAATATAAAGTGTTTTAATTCAAATGATGTCTGATTCTTATGAATATAAAAGACTTTTCGAAAGAAAATTGTATGAAAGTTTAGTTTGGACATTTTTATAGCAATTCAAAATTACTACCTATCACCTTTAGCATGACAATAACATTAAAATTTCTATACAAAATGTTAGACTGATTTTTTATAATAACATTGAAGTGGAATTAAAGTCTAATGGGATTGTAAGTATGCTTTATTTTATCACCTTGCACTTTCACGACTTTACTGTGGTTTTCTACAGCAGTTTGTTCAAATTTCTGACCAGTTGAGCAGTTTGGTTTTATAAAACAAATTGCAATTTGGTCAGAAATTTGAATAAGTTGCAATAGGTGGAGAGCAACACTAACAGTCAAGTCACAGTAAAAACATATTCCATTTCTGTATAGCTCATATACCGTAGTGCTCAGTATTAACTTATTTTCTCGATGAACTCATTCTGACGTATTTATTTCTACATCACATTAATATACAGTCCTATTTTGGCAAACCAATTAATTGTCAGAATAGTATGTATATTTCAAAAATTTAATGAATACAGGTACAAAATGTGTGCAGTTTTAAGAAAAAAAATATATCCTTGATATACTTACATGAGCAAGGAAACTGTAATAGTTAACTTGTTGTAATATTTAACTCCAAGATCCCAGGTACAATTCATTCCTTTGTCCCAGTTATATATGATACAACTAAAATTCTCAATAGGAGATGGAGGGTCTGAAAATACAACATTATGAGTCAAATCAATTAATATTAGATCTCATAATTTCATGCTGATTGACATGTTATGAATAACTTGTCTGTGGATAAGAGCAAATTAAAATGTTATTTTTTTAATGGATTTAGTGATTTTGGGCCTTCGTTTTAACATGCACATGACTCCTCCTGAAAACCTTTTAACAGATAAAAGTTTTCAGCTTCCGATTAATTTAGAATTTTTATTTACATGTTTATCACAAGTACAAGTATATGAAACTGTCTGTAGCATAGATTTTGCTCAATAGTCTTAAAATTAATTTTAACTTGATAGGCAAAAGCTACTACATTGATGGGGGATGATGAGGAGCAGTTAAAGTATATATACATCTCTTGCTTTTAAATATATGGGATTGAGTGTTCCTGATAAATGTGAATCCAGAAAAGGGCTTCTGAGGTACTAAATGTTAGAAGTGTTAATATCATTTTCTAGAAGAAAAGGATTATGACAAATGAAGGCATTAATAAAACTTAGTGTATCTTAACCTTTAAATTAAATGCTGTGAATTCATTTATTTTCAGGGATACCATTTTTCTTGGATTAAGGAAAACTTACATGTTCATGGATATTTAAATTCATGGTTTTGCCGAAGTCTGCATACAAGCCTATAGAAAATTTGTTATTCATTGAAAATTTAATTTCATGGTTCATCTGTACCCACGAAATCCACGAAAATTGGTATCCAACGAATAATAATGAATCCACAGTAGTCAGTTATATTCTAGATTTGTCAATGTGACAGGAATATCTCAATCCATAATAAAATATGTAGGTTACCTTCCTACTTTTAAACCGGAATGAAATCAAACTCATTAAGTAAAATATAATTCATGTACATGTAAGCATGAAATATATGAGCATTACATGTAACCATAGATTCAAACAAGCAAATGGGGACAAATGTTATGTCTGAAAAGCTGGAAAAGCTACATTGTATGGTGATGCTCCATTTCTCTGTCCAGATCACTATAAATATGAACAAGCATTATGATGGTATTTATTGTCTATGCAGTTCAATGTCCCCTACCAGCTGACATTTTTACATTGGATGTGTTTGCCCTTTGAAGGGACAAGCATCAAGCTGTAACTGATTTACAAAAGAGGATAATAATAATATAGAAAACTTTGAAAAATAGCTTTCTTGAAGTGATATATCGGGTAATTTGGCTATTTCAGTATTTAATTGATGTGAAACTAAATTGAAGCAATTTTTATTAATTTTTTCTATCATAATTTTTTAATTTCATGTTCAAAAAGCAGTTTTTTAAAACACAAGGTTATCTGAATAATTCTAACAGACATAAAAGATCAAAATACTGAAATAAAATAGCAAAATTTCCTAAGTTAATGGTATCACTCAATTAACCATGTAAACAATATATTGAACATTTTACTTACAATCAACTGTAACATCTGTTGTATCTACTATTGTTTTATTGCCGTTCATACAGACAAATTTTGAATGTCCAACCTGTTCCATGGAATTCATATGTTTTGTCAGTCTCAATGAAGAGTTATTAATTACCACCATTTCATTTTTTGATACTTCAGTTCCTTTCCCATAAGTAACATATAAATCTGATGAGTTGATGCCTTTGTCCCTTAAAGTGCAAGTCATATTCAAAACTTCGTCTTTGAAAATATAAACATTACAAATATCCCAATCTGAAAAAAAAAATGGGAGAAATTAGCCATACTGTACATTGTTTTATATGTAAGTTCTGATGACTATTTGCAAATTGGTTCTTGCGAATTGGTAAGGTAAGAACAGTCTGAAGCAATACCACTCTTCTTTTTGTGTCCAAAAACATTATGTTCAACTTTATAAGGATTGGTCCAGCAGATTTGAAGTTCTCAAATTAAATGGAAACCCAAATTAAATTTGATTTTATTGTAAAAGACTTTTTGCATACATTATCTAAATATTGTACTTTATTAGAGGAGGTTAAAGGTTGCACTTTGTAAATACAGCTGTTTCACAAACCATGCCTCTTTTGGGGAGATATATAATATTCATAGATATTTTGTTTTGTGCACATACTGGTTCCCAGATATCATCTCATAGAGACATATCTTGAGAATGTTACCAGTATAAATACACATGGTAGCGACGATATTGAATTCTGAGAAAGACCCAAAGTGAAGGGAGGGGTAGTACAGAACTTTAGGTAAGTATAAGTTTAAACTCTTAGAAGTTCGGGGCATGTAAATGTTGGAAATATGCTGAACAGCCCTATGTTTTGATCTTTGAATAAAATAGTAATGCATATCAACTTTCCATTCTAGGATATAATTTTAATAAAACTTCATAGTAGAAGTGGCACAGTTTTAGCCGTAAAGGGAGTTCCTATGGGAAATTGCATTGTCTATATTTAAAGAAGTGCAACCTAAAATAGGATGCAATATCAGAAGAACAAATGACCAATGACTCTGACTGATAGATGATGATTTTTGGTGTTTAACACCTATTTTAACACAATGGCTATTTTGTGGCGGCCAATTTTTATTGGTGGAGGAAGCAGGAGTGCCAAGAGAGAACACAGGAAAACTGACAATCATAGCCAATTAAGATTGGAGTCAAACGCACAGGCCTCATGTTCAGTTCAAACTCACGACCTAAGTGTTCACAGTCTAGAGATACATTAGTTCAACTACTAAGACCACTCAGTAACTGATAGAAAGATGACATATGGTTAACTCAAAATGGTGAAATAGCTCTTCTCTAAAATAAACTTTAAAAAGCTACAGAAGAGCAGCAGGTTATTGTGATTTTGTTTTTAAAGACTAAGTGACTGAATGCGTAATGATTAAAAGATATATTACCACCGTCACAAAAACATATTTTCATCACCACACAGAGAACTGATGCACAATTATCACACGTTTCATAGTCATACTTGATCTGGTTAGTCATGTGTAACATCAACAGCACCAATATTAGGGATTTCATCCTAATGCCTCTTGATGGTTCTACAAACAATAAGAAGTCATGCTAATTATTTATAACTACATAAAAATTCCATCTTTTTCTAGAGCTTAAATTTAGTAGAATTTTTCAGTGTATCTAGTATAATGCAAAAAAAAAACCAAAACAGTCAATGATAATGATATCAAATGTATATATATGGTTACCAGGCATATCAATGTAATATGAATACCTCCAAAGATATTTAAAGATTATTTGGAAATTCAATTGGTACATAACCACCATTTTTATTTTTTGGCATAAACCGTTGATGCTTGTTAAGCTTGATGTTACTAAATTATATAAATGATGATTGGCATTCAGTGATTCAATGTTCTAGCTATGGCCATAAAAAAGAATATGTTTGTTTACTCTAACCCTACCTACCCAGAAAATAGCTGCCTACTCAAAATCTTTTATTGTCCTGATGTGAAAAAGTTTTTTTTTAATCAGATAGTCATGAAGACTAAAAACCATATGACACTTCAATTTCTCTTTGTCGTAGAAAAAAGAAGAAAATGCCTACCTACCTACCTACTATCTCTACCTTTGGGTAGGGTTTGGGCAAACCAAAATATTTTTAAGTGTGGCCTAGTCCAAAAGAGAGGTATATACTCCCATCTGTCCTTTCTGTGCTCTATTATTCCCCATTTTTATGTTTTCTGTAGGAAAACAAATACTTTTCAATGCAAAAAATTTAGTTATAACAAATGGAAAAAGCTTTTTTCAACCCTAAAATACTCTAAATCCAGCAAATATAATTGACTTATTCAATTATTTATTTATTTTTTCACCTATAAACATGATGAAGTTGTCTCTTTTCAGACAAGAAACCATACGTAAGTGCTCTTCATATCCTAGCTAGAACACTGAATGCTACAATGTATATAAAATCAGATATGCATTTAAGAGAAATTCATTCTTTTTTTTCAAAGCAAGTTGAACTCATTATAATTTAACTCATAGTATTTTAATATTTCAGATAGTCATTTTTCCTTCTTTTTTGACAAGTCTTTTTGTAAACAAACAAGAGATCAGGCAAGCTGAATTTTGTAACTATAAGCTACATTTAAATAAATGGGGAATGTGTCCATAGGACACAGATGATGCCCCCGCTTGCATACAACGTTATAAAAGGGGCATAACTCAAGAACGTTAAAAGTGACGCTACCCAAATTTTGATACTTGATCTGATTTTTGTGGTAATAAGCATTGTGTATAAGTTTCATAGCATATGGTTGAGGCAAACTTAAGTCAGAGAACGGAAACGTTCAGAAATTTTTACATTTGTAAAGGGGCATAGCTCTAGAATAGTAAAAGTGAGGCCACCAAAATTCAAACTTGATTTGTGTCTTGTGGTAATTAGCATTGTGTATAAGTGTCATAACATTTGGTTGAGGCAAACTTAAGTTAGAGAACGGAAACGTAAAATTCAGCAATTTTTCCATTTGTAAAGGGGCTAACTCTAAAACAGCATAAGTGATGCCACCAAAATTCAAATGCCCATGTCTGTTGTGACGTTTAAGATTTTAATGAACGTAATCTATGTATTACTGGTAAATTATTAAGTCAGGGATTTCGTTACCACAAATTACTTAAAACCTAAGTTACCTTTACTAAATTCTTCCATAGATATAAAGATTTGGTTTTGAAGTTTGGTTGTACCTGTAGAAAACTTATTTCAAACAGGATAGCACATCCTCATTTTTACAGAGATGTTGTTTACCGTGCCTGGAAATTTAGAAACGATCCTGTATTTTCATAGATGTTATGGCAAGATTAGTAATTTCCAACTTTACTGATGCCAGTATATTTATTTCCAAGATATGCCAGGTCCCCACCTCAGAATCATTAGGTCGTCTTTTTATGAAGACTAAGAATTGAGAAATCTCATTAACCACATGATACAGTGGAAGATTTTGATTCTAAAAGGGTTTTAAAAAATCACTCATTTCCTTTCATGTCACATTAAACCAAATTGCACCATGTACAATCAACATGATCAACAGGTCTTTACTTTAACAATAAAATTGCCAAACAGGGATGGTTATATCATGAATATCAAGTGAACAGTACTTCAAAATAAGAGAAAATGTTGATTCCATGATTTTTGTTTACATTAAAGCCATGTTTTTCTTTCATCTGGTAGCACTTAAACCAATGCCTAGTGATGTATAAAGTCACAAACAAAACCAGTTCTTAGTTACAACTAGGTGTTTCAGACATCTGCTGGTGTAGTTTGTGTAGTTCAAAGATGTTTGACAAAAAATTTGAGTTACTCCCCCCCTTTTTGCTACTTTTCACAGTATACTCCTTAAATTGATGTTTCTTTGTAAAAAGGTTAAATCTCAGGCAAATTGAATGCAAGCTATAAAATGTTTCATACACATGAAGGTATGAAAAAGTGTTGTTTTAATCAACAATTGTTAGCACCTTTTTACTTGTAGAGTAGTACTCTCACATGTATGCAATATCTACATGTATATGTTACAGTGAATTTGTAGAATAAGGGATTATGTATAATCCTTGAAAATTTCATGGATTATGTATAATCACTGGTAACTTTAGTGATTATATATAATTACTAAAATTTTCAGGAATTATGCATAATCACTAGAAATAAAATGCTCCGCAGGGCGCAGCTTGATACGACCGCAGAGGTCGAACCCTGAACAGTTGGGGCAAGTATGGACACAACATTCAAGCTTGATACAGCTTTGGATTTGGATTGTGATTAAATATTTGACACAGCATAGGTTTCTAACACAGATTGAATGTGGTCTAAGAACTTCAAAATTTTAAATTGGACATTCACCTATTATGGTCCAATATCCAAAATCTAAATACATGGTTAGATTCAGCATATCAAAGAACCCCAAGAATTCAATTTTTGCTAAAATCAAACTAAGTTTAATTTTGGACCCTTTGGACCCTTTTGTACTCAATGTGGACAAAGTTGATAACGGGGCCCAAAAATCAAAAATCTAAATACATGGTTAGATTCAGCATATCAAAGAACCCCATATATTCAATTTTTGTTGAAATCAAACAAAGTTTAATTTTGGACCCCGATTTGGACCAACTTGAAAACTGGGCCCATAATCAAAAATCTAAATACATGTTTAGATTCAGCATATCAAAGAACCCTAAGAATTCAATTTTTGTTAAAATCAAACTAAGTTTAATTTTGGACCCTTTGGACCTTAATGTAGACCAATTTGAAAACGGAACCAAAAATTAAGAATCTAAATACACGGTTAGATTCGGCATATCAAAGAACCCCAATAATTCAATTTTTGATGAAATCAAACAAAGTTTAATTTTGGACCCTTTTGACCTCAATGTGGACAAAGTTGATAATGGGGCCCAAAAATCAAAAATCTAAATACATGGTTAGATTCAGCATATCAAAGAACCCCATATATTCAATTTTTGTTGAAATCAAACAAAGTTTAATTTTGGACCCCGATTTGGACCAACTTGAAAACTGGGCCCATAATCAAAAATCTAAATACATGTTTAGATTCAGCATATCAAAGAACCCTAAGAATTCAATTTTTGTTAAAATCAAACTAAGTTTAATTTTGGACCCTTTGGACCTTAATGTAGACCAATTTGAAAACGGAACCAAAATTTAAGAATCTAAATACACAGTTAGATTCGGCATATCAAAGAACCCCAATAATTCAATTTTTGATGAAATCAAACAAAGTTTAATTTTGGACCCTTTGGACCTCAATGTGGACCAATTTAAAAACGGGGCCCGAAATCCAAAAACTAAATACACGGTTATATTCAGCATATTAAAGAACCCCATGAAATCAAGAATAAAACCCCATTGAAATTGGTCAAGAAATAAGCAATTTATAGGAAGTATCTTCTTTTGCACAATCCTGTGCTATTAAATATTTCTTGCTATTGCGCAATACTGTACAATTGACAATTTCTTGCTATTGCGCAATATTGTGCTATTGGATATTTCTTGCTATTGCGCAATACTGTGCAATTGAAGATTTCTTGCTATTGCGCAATACTGTGCAATTGAAGATTTCTTGCTATTGTGCAATACTGTGCAATTGAAAATTTCTTGCTATTGCACAATACTTATAATATAATAATTTACACATCCTGTTTGGTGTGTATCTCCTACCATATCATTATTATTTGATTTTAAATATAAATCAGAAATAACCAACTTAAAATGGAAAATTTTAAAAGAAACAAAAAAGGAAAAAAAGAAAAAAAAGGAAAAAAAAATAAATCCCCCCCCAAAATTTTTTGAACCCCCATTATGATTCATCACCCCCAAACTCAATCCCAGCCTTCCCTTTGTGGTATGGTACCTTGCAGTACAATTTCAGAGAGATCCATACACTTGAACACAAGTTATTGTCTGGAAACTAGAAAAAAATGTGTTTTTTGGCCCCTTTTTGGCCCCAAATTCCTAAACGTTTAGGGCAATTACCCCCAAACTCAAACCCAGCTTTCCCTTTGTGATATGGAACCTTGTAGTACAATTTCAGAAAGATCCATACACTTACACACAAGTTATTGTCATGAAACTAGAAAAATGCTTGTTTTTTGCCCCTTTTTTGGCCCCTAATTCCTAAAATTTGGAGGCAATTACCCCCAAAATCAATCCCAGCATTCCTTTAGTGATATGGAACCTTGTGGTACAATGTCAGAGAGATCCATACACTAACACACAAGTTATGTCTGGAAGTTACAAAAATGCTTATTTTTGGCCCCTAATTCCTTTACTGTTATTACCATAACCCCCAAAATCAATCCCAACCTTCCTTTTGTGGTATTGAACCTTGTGGTAAAATTTCATAAAGATCCATTCACTTAAACTAAAGTTAGAGTGCGAAAACCAATGTGTCTTCGGACGACGCCGGACGACGACGACGACGACAGACGACGACGACGCCAACGTCATACCAATATACGACCACAAAAATTTTTTTGCGGTCGTATAAAAATGTCATGGATTATACATAATAACTGAAACGAAGAGACAATGAATAAAAGTAAAAAAAAATATTTAAACATATTTAGAAACATGAATATTAAATCTTAAGCACAATATTCTAATACAAATCATTTATTATACGACCGCAAAAAAATTTTGTGGTCGTATATTGGTATGACTTTGGGGTCGTCGTCGTCGTCCGGCGTCGTCGTCTGAATACATATTGGTTTTCGCACTCTAACTTTAGTTTAAGTGAATGGATCTTTTTGAAATTTGACCATAAGGTTAAATACCACAAAAGGAAGGTTGGGATTGATTTTGGGGGTTATGGTACCAACAGTTAAGGAATTAGGGGCCAAAAAGGGGCCAAAAATGAGCATTTTCTAGTTTCCAGACAATAACTGTGGAACGGTGTATGGATCTCTCTGAAATTATACTACAAGTTTCCATACCACAAAGGGATGGTTAGGATTTGCTTTGGGGGGGTAATGGCTCAAACCGTTTAGGAATTAGGGGCAAAAAAGGGGGAAAAACAAGGTTGTCCTGGTTAATGGACAAATACTTTAGTACAAAACATAATTTAAAGCAGTGTAAGGGAGATAAATCAAATACATCATTGAAATTATCTCCCTTACACTGCTTTTAAATTATGTATAAAGTAATGGTTATTGAACAATAAAGATAATCTAAAACAGTGTAAGGGAGGTAATCCAAATACAACGTTTTGGTTACTTCCCTTACACTGCTTTTAAATTATGTTTAAAGAAATGCATATTTATAAAGGAAGACCAGTAAAAATATCTGCAAATGTTTTCATCTTTTTTTTTTACAAAAAAATCCATATGAAAGATTTGACACTATATTTTTATTAATTCTATTATAAAATAGATTAAGTTAGCACTATGGTAAATTTAAATGGGTAATTATGGTTGCCAACTCCATTGGAAATTTGAATTGAGATTATGACCATATCTTGAGGGAAAGAATTTTTTTGGGGGAAAAAGGGGGGGGGGGGGGATAAAAAGAAATTGTGGGGGGCCAATTTTTTCTCATTTCAGATTTCAGAAATTAAAAAGAATTATTCTTCAAATATTATTTTTTTTTCAAATTTCAAATATTGAAAAATTTCAAGAAGTAATCTTTAATTGCACAGTATGGCGCATTAGATTTGTAAAATCTTTGATCACATTTATTTATTTGTTATGCCGAATCTAACAGTGTATTTAGATTTTTAATTTTGGGTCCAGTTTTCAAATTGGTCTACATTAATGTCCAAAGGGTCCAAAATTAAACTTTGTTTGATTTTAGCAAAAATTGAATATATGAGGTTCTTTGATATGCTGAATCTAAACATGTATTTAGATTTCTGATTTTTTGCCCAGTTTTCAAGTTGGTCCAAATTGGGGTCCAAAATTAAACTTTGTTTGATTTCAACAAAAATTGAATATATGGGGTTCTTTGATATGCTGAATCTAACCATGTATTTAGATTTTTTATTTGTGGACCCCGTTATCTAATTGGTTCATATTGAGGTCAAAAGGGTCCAAAATTAAACTTTGTTTGATTTCATCTAAAATTGAATTATTGGGGTTCTTTGATATTCCAAATCTAACCGTGTATTTAGGTTTTTAATTTTGGGTCCTGTTTTTTAAATTGGTCTACATTGAGGTCCAAAGGGTCCAAAATTAAACTTAGTTTGATTTTGACAAAAATTGAATTCTTGGGGTTCTTTGATTTGCTGAATCTAAACATGTGTTTAGATTTTTGATTATGGGCCCAGTTTTCAAGTTGGTCCAAGATAGGGTCCAGTATTTAAACTTTGTTTGATTTCAACAAAAATTGAATATATGGGGTTCTTTGATATGCTGAATCTAAACATGTATTTAGATTTTTGATTAGGGCCCAGTTTTCAAGTTGGTCCAAATTGGGGTCCAAAATTAAACTTTGTTTGATTTCAACAAAAATTGAATATATGAGGTTCTTTGATATGCTGAATCTAACCATGTATTTAGATTTTTTATTTGTAGGCCCCGCTATCAAATTGGTTCATATTGAGGTCAAAAGGGTCCAAAATTAAACTTTGTTTGATTACATCGAAAATTGAATTATTGGGGTTCTTTGATATGCCAAATCTAACCGTGTTTTTAGATTTTTAATTTGGGTCCCGTTTTTTAAATTGGTCTTTATTGAGGTCCAAAGGGCCCAAAATTAAACTTAGTTTGATTTTAACAAAAATTGAATTCTTGGGGTTCTTTGATATGCTGAATCTAAACATGTGTTTAGATTTTTGATTATGGGCCCAGTTTTCAAGTTGGTCCAAGTTGGGGTCCAAAATTAAACTTTTTTTTATTTCAACAAAAATTGAATATATGGGGTTCTTTGATATGCTGAATCTAACCATGAATTTAGATTTTTTATTTGTGGGCCCCGCTATCAAATTGGTTCATATTGAGGTCAAAAGGGTCCAAAATTAAACTTTGTTTGATTTCATCAAAAATTGAATTATAGGGGTTCTTTGATATTCCAAATCTAACCGTGTATTTAGATTTTTAATTTTAAGTCCCGTTTTTTAAATTGGTCTACATTAAGGTCCAAAGGGTCCAAAATTAAACTTAGTTTGATTTTAGCAAAAATTGAATTCTTGGGGTTCTTTGATATGCTGAATCTAAACATGTGTTTAGATTTTTGATTATGGGCCCAGTTTTCAAGTTTGTCCAAGTTGGGGTCCAAAATTAAACTTTGTTTGATTTTAACAAAAATTGAATATATGGGGTTCTTTGATATGCTGAATCTAACCATGTATTTTGATTTTGGACATTGGACCATAATAGGTAAATTAAAAAAATTCAAGTTCTTAGACCACATTCTTTCTGTGTCAGAAACCTATGCTGTGTCAAATATTTAATAACAATCCAAATTCAGAGCTGTATCAAGCTTGAATGTTGTGTCCATACTTGCCCCAACTGTTCAGGGTTCGACCTCTGCGGTCGTATCAAGCTGCGCCCCAGCGAAGCATTTTATTTTTACAAACTACATTGTAAATTTGGATGAATTCTACTATGAGGGTCTGGATGGGGTCCCTCATTTATTTATTCTTTAGTTTTTTAGATCATTTACTCTATTCTTTATTTATTTTGCCCATTATTCTCTATTTTAGTACACTATGCGCTATACTTTATTTATTTTGCCCATTATTCTCTATTTTAGTACACTATGCTCTATACTTTATTTATTTTGCCCATTATTCTCTATTTTAGTACACTATGCTCTATTCTTTATTTATTTTGCCCATTATTCTCTATTTTAGTACACTATGCTCTATACTTTATTTATTTTGCCCATTATTCTCTATTTTAGTACACTATGCTCTATACTTTATTTATTTTGCCCATTATTCTCTATTTTAGTACACTATGCTCTATTCTTATTTTTTTGTCTATTTTTGTCTATTCTTTATTTTTCAGTCCTTTATTTTCCACTGTTTGCCCATTATTTTCTATTAACCCCATCTAGACTCTTTACTATTAAACATTTGCTCTGCTTATCCATTTTTTTGCAACAAATAAAAAAACACTTAGCCTTCATATATTGAATCTGATTTTACTGCACTTTGAAGAGAAATAAAGTGTTGTACATTAGAAACATCTGAAGGGGCTTAAAAGGTCAATCAGACACCTCAAATTGATTCCTTCAAATCTTGTGTATTATCTGAGCGTAATTACATGTTTCGTAGTCAGTCATTATCCTTTTCAGCCCTTTTATTAACGATGGCCATTATGTTTTTGGGGTCTCCCTTTCCAAGATCAACATGCGGAATCTGTATCACAGCCGCCTCCAAAATTGTGTTCAATCTGTCAAGCATGTGTTCTGTTTCTGGACGTTTAGCTTGAATTCCTTGATCGTTAACTTTTATCCCCTTAGTTGTACGACAAATTACATGATCTGTGCATTTATGATGGTATTATTAATTTCAATTTAAAATACTTATTTGATTATGAAACAATGTGGTTTAACACAGTTACATAGAATATCACCAGAAAAAAACTGTTCACTTTGATAAATGGACAGGAATAAAAACTAACTGTCCACTTAAAACATAAAGAGGTTATATTATATTATATGATTTATTTGTCTGTATATGAAATATTTTTACCAAACAGAGAATCTTTGTATTATTGATAATCCCTGAAACCATTTCAGGGAATTTGTAAAATAATTATTAAAACTTTCAGTGATTATGTAAAATCACTGGTCATTTTCAGGGATTATATATAATCACTATTGATTTTAGTGATTATGCAAAATCCCTGAAAAACCAGGGATTCCACATAATCCCTGATTATACAAATCCACTGTAACATATACATATTGGATTTTCTGCATATTGAAAAACTGATTATTTTTTCCCCAATTTTCTGTAAAATAATTAAAAATACAACTCTTGCATTTGTTTTTTGTTGTTGTAATTTTGACTTATTTGAACACTAGTACTTGTGTAATGTTTTAAAATAACTAATTACCGGTAATACAAAATGTATACCACATGAAACTGATAAGTATAGATTATAGGGTTTCTACACATTGATATCGTAAAATACCAGCTGCGAGCCACAATGTGAACCTTTTTGGCGAGTGAGCGGCTGATATTTTACGATATCTATATGAAGAAAACCCAATTATCTGTTTATCCTTCTATTTCTGGTCTTTTCCCCCTCCCTAAGACAGTTTTACGCTTGACGAAAGCAAGCTTGATAACGTCTCCTCACACATTGTGACGTCGCTGATAACTTCTCCTCAGACATTTTGACGTCGCTGATAATGCCTGCTCTCATCTCGAAGCAGTGATACGAGAATTACAGAGCGACTGAGCAGGGTGATATAGGCGTAGGGAAGGACGATAAATAGTTTCACCAAAATGTCAAAAAATTTGTCCACTGAATTCTTATGACAGAAAAAGGGTGTGCAGTTTATACATGTATAAATAAGGATTATACACAACTATTTATATCCCGCAAAGGTAGTAAGTCGTGCACTTAAGGACATTTTTTATTTTATTTTTCTGTAGACTTAGCTTTCTTTTTTTATTACTGTGTATTGTCAAGCTTGGTTAATCATAATTGTTTCTCAGTCACTGAATGTACGATGTTGTTCATTACTGGAGCAGCTGACCGGTTTGTTTACATTCAAATTCTAATGGCTTCAAAACCACGTGACACATTGAATCGTTATATCCAATCAAATTGCTCTACTGTCAATTAGGTGATTTTTTAGTACAAGGTAATTATATTATTTGTTTGTATGATATTGTTTTGAAATAGTTTGCAATAAATTGGGGGTTTATTCAATAGGAATCCTCATTACATGTATTAGCCATGAAATTTGACATCAATGGAATTTTATATGAATATTTACTTATGGTCAGAATATCGATCTCTTTATATTGAACCAATAACAATTTTTTTTTTATGAAAAATATATGTATATTGTTTTTTATTAACCTACTCTATATTCCTGAACAAAAATATGGCATGATTATCGTTTGTTTCCCAAAGTTTTTCTATCAATTTGGATGTTTTTTTTTTTTGCTGGAAAATCGTGTAAGACGTAAGGTGCTTGCCATTTTGAAATTCTTAAAAATACGATTTGCTTGGCCTGCTTGGTCTGCCATTGAGATTGATGATGCTCAGTGGAATGTAAACAAAGCAATGGAGGCGGGAAGAGGGGTTTTCTTAAGTTCTGAAATGTTTTTAGGCAATCGGAAGTCAGGTTTGAAATGGCCATTAGAAAATCTGCATTTTAGTACAATACTTAAGAATAATAATGAAAACATATCTTTAGAAATATCATTTTATTTAGAAGTGTAGAAAAAATGTATTCTGCACTAATTTTATACGCTGGTATTAGTGTAGTGATGTCAATGCGGAGTTTTCCCGTATGTTAAGTACAATAACAAAATCCGAACGAACCAACGTTATGACCGATTATAGACTACAGTAGGATATTTATATTAAAAAGGCATGCATACTTTGAGACATTATAAAATTTGAACAATAGGAATATTTTTTAAATTTTATAGTGGGTTCGCTTCATCAGTTGCTCAATCATCAGTGTGTTGTGGATTTCACTTTCAGTTTATTTTTTGTACTTTTACTTATCATATGTCATGATCATAAACATTTTGACATGTTGCGCATGTTGTTGTTTTGATTGCTTCTTGTTTTTATCTTAACTACTCAGCTTCATAATCCATATGCAACTATACCAGTCATAATTACGTTCGATAACTCTGCATGTTACTGGTTCAATTAGGATTATGAAAAATTTACTGGTAACCCGTGTGATGAATGATTTAGAAAATTGAAAAATATAGATATTTCACCTCGGGGTTTCGAGGTTTTTTTTATTAATATAAAATAATACCATAAAATAATTTCTATAAGAATCGGACCATACTAATCTACATAAGTCTTGTCAAAACTTACATGATCTTACATCGTGATTAGGTGCCGTGTTTGTTTTCTTTGATCACGTTGATGACTTAATATCTCCTTAATCAGGCTATGTCCTTGGGTATTATTAGAGTGACAATAACGTGTCATATTTAATTGCAATATAAACAGTGAAATTAAATTGTGTTATTTGCATGGGCAAAATTAGTGTCGAACATCGTCTACGTTTGAAAATTGTTTGGTCGCCATTTTTTTACGTAACTTCGAAATTTTATCAAAACAAAAAGCATGTATCCACTTTATCAAAAAGACAAAATATTTGATTCTATGCTGCTTTAAGGTAAGACAAAAACTGAAAACGCATGCATCCAACAGTTTTTTTTATTTTCATCGTAAAATATTACAATATATATTTTCACAAGTCGACCTACGCTGTCAACATGGTCAATGTAAACAATGCATGGTTGATGCATATAAATCTTTGTTTTGAGTGCGAGAGACAGTTTCTAATAAATATGTTAAATTAAAGGTGAAATAAGAAATTTCTAAAAACAATAAGACACACTTTAATAAATATTTCACAAATTACGTTTTAATTAATTGCTAAATGAATACATGTCGTGTCTTTGTTTACTACCGACATCGGCCGCCATTTTCAAAATATTGTTAACGAATGCCAAAATGTAAACTTTTTAATCAAATTTTGAAGCAAAAAGTTTGTTACCTGAACTGATTTGGGTTTCGATTTCATTTAAATGAATGTGTTGTCGATCTTTTTAGAGGTTGGAAGGATATTATTAACAAATAATAAGTTGAGAAAACTGATCATATAAGAAGGTCCCATTGCAATTTTATTGAGTTTTAACGAAGAAGTCAACGGAGGCTGTGTGGTTATGTCACCTCCATTTTCAAACTTAATTTGAAGCAAGAAATCATATTTCTGAACTGAAACTTAAAACATTTTTAACTGTAAAAATGAAAATACTATAAAACGCGGGGTTGGAAGGTAAAATACACAATGTAACAAAAAAGTTATGATCGTTTAATCTATGTAGCCCGTTCATTTTCATTGATAATCAATCGGCCATTAATGATATACAACTGAATTGTAAAAGTCACGTGATGACCGCGATAGTTGGATATGCTGTTTCATTTAGGGCAGTAACCAGTTCGAAACCCTTTTAAAATTGTTCCGTCAGCTACACTCTGTTAATTACCTACTCTCTCTTTTCCGGTAAAAAGTCTTTAGACATAATAAATCTTTCCCTATTGTAGACTGGTTCTCTCTATGGTAACATACGGATAGCAGAGCCCAACAGGTAAAGGACAAGGAAAGTCTACCCTATTCCTCTTGCGGCAGTGCCTAGACCTGTCTCGAGCCCGATGAGCCTGTTCGATAATTGGATAAGGTAAGAGTGGACCGAAATATCCAAATAGTATTCGATAGGCTTAGGTGGTTTCGTACCAGATTGATCGTACCTCGGCTGCATCGAATGTTTATATCGGCTTAACAAATTAAATTTGTTAGTACATACAATGTGAATTAAGGAACGATTGTAATAATTTTTTTCTGTCTATGAAGAGATAACATCAAATATGTGGTGCACACTAAATAATCAGCGTAGCGTGTTATTTGAAAGTGTGCACCACAGTTTTGAGGTCATTTCGAATAGACAGAAAAAATATTACAGTCTTTCCTAATATTTTAATTCTAAATTCCATTTTTAAGGAGTAAATCATGAAAAAATTGTTGACCACATCAAGGTCACATGAAATTATGTCTATGAGCTGATAGACAAAAAAAAAACTTTCAGCCAATAAGAAGACGTGTTAACGTTTCGCACGATGTCCCTACAACACGACGTTGCACCAAAAATGCGACGTCAAAGAATGTTTTCTGAAATTTTGACGTCGATTAATTAACATTCGGTTTTTTATGTTGTTGGTTGATTCTGTGTCTGTTATTTTTGGGATGTCTTTTTACCATGAATTACCTCAAGTTGTGGAGATGTACATTTTTAAATTTAGTATTTTTCTCCTGGATCGTCCGTAAAAACGGCTAATATAATCCCGGGTTGTATTATTTAAATGAAATAGTTTTCGTCGCTGTTTGCGATTAGTCTTTCAGTTACCTCCGTTTCATGTACAAGTTTATATTGACGAAAAGGTCCAGCTTCGATAGTACGACAATTATAACATGGGTAGCAGGACAAGTCGCAAACTAAAACATTTCGAGGACTTTTACTTTTAATTTGGTGAATGCACCTTAAAGAAGGGACGACTTTAAATGATCTATATCTACTTCGTGGCATTTCAACAACATAACGAAAAATTCGCCTTTTCCATATAGACGACTGTCTTGGTGTCTCTAAATTTTCTTTGCAAAAGTTGTACATATCATTGACATTCTGAATCAAACATTTGCCTCTTTCAAGAATAAATCGCTAAAAGTAAAAAAACGATTTATAAAAATAGCAAAATTTATTCTGTGTCGAATCTATGTTCCGAGTCTGTCAACATGCACCATTATTTTTTTCGACAGCCTTCAATATCTTTTTCCAAATTTCACCACACGATTTGTTTTAATTATCAGGAACATTGAATTGAAACAAATTTAGCACGTGTACTACAACGTCAGAAATAAGCGTTTTTAGGATTTTTCGACGTTTTCAGTCGTTGGACAAAATGACTACCGTTTTGTAAAGTTTCGTAGCATTTTATTCCTTTGAGACCCAAACATGTAGTTAATAAAAAAAGAATCTAGACATTTTTTACTTTTCGTGTATCTAATTTTGTTTTGATAAATTATAAATTACTTATTGAAATATCAGGTAAAAAAACCGCATTTATTGCTTTGACAAATGAAATATTAACTTGGACAAAATGACTACCGCTTGAAAGACGTCTGTAAAGAGAAGATTTTATAAAATCTACTTTTTTTGAACTCACGAACAATGAGGCAAATATTTGTACTTTCGGTAGATGTTAATATTATCTTACTTTTTTAAGACACTTTCTGCTATATCTACTTATAAAAATCACTTTCAGACGTTGAGTCAAAGAAAAACGTCGTTGAACATTTTTCTTTTTCCAGCTTAATATGCAGCCGCCGAGTCAAATGAAATTTGAGAAAATAACAGCTTCAATGTCACAAAAAAACCGACACATGTCGTTGTTCCCGCCAAGTTTGAGGAAGATCAGAGAATAAGAAATAGGGACACTTTACATAAGAGTTAAAACAGTTGTTCAAAAATGTAACGTTGGACATCCGTTTATTTCACGTCATGAGCTTTGTTGTTAGAATCCTCAAATATACTTGATATTACTAAGCATATGACCAAGAGCTATAAGAACATAATTAAAAACATATACTGAATTTGTTTTTCTAGTGGTAAGTGTTTGCTAACATTTTTCTTTTTTTTTGCAGAGGAAATTTCGAAGATTCTCTTTTAAATCCTAGGGGTTGTAGGAACAGCGTGCGCAACGTTGTTACATCCAAAATTGAATGATTAGATAATAACGCACGATAACCAAGGATGTCAATAGTAAGACTATACACATCCTTGGGGTAATATATATATCCAAGTTCAAGTCATGATTTTAAAAGTGTCCAATAGTTTAAAAATAATTAAAAAAGTGATAAGGATAATTTATGTCAATAATAATAAAAAGTTCAACAATCACGTGGGGTTCCATACAATAAATATAGTGTTAAAATTTAAAATCTTGTCAAGGACCTAAGTTATTGTTTTCTATTAGTAAATGTTGTTATTTATGTGTAAAATAGAATGAAGGGGTCATATAGTTTATATATCTACTAACCAACAATAGGTTTAAGTCTCATAGAGTATTCAGATGTTGTCCTTAATTATATCTCTCTAAATTATTTCCATTCTCATGACCGATAGTAGCCAGCTTTGTATAGGATCTTATAAGGTTCCAAGAGTCAAAAATGAATGTTCATTATATTTTACTACAATAATTCCGCTCTCTTGGTATGCAATGCATATACCCAGTCTTTGCATATCTCCTTTCTATAGCAACTAGGTGAGTTACAGGTATGCGACGTTTGCTGGAATACTCGACTAGTAATTGAAGCAGATCGTCTTCAGATTCAACGATGTAGTTGTAGTTGATCTGATGTTCAGCCATCAAATAAGTCTGATGTAGTGGATTTTTCTCACTGATTTAAGGCTTATGCAGTTAACAAGAAAGTGCTTGTAATCTTCTGTTCCTTCCATACACAAATTGCACTCTGCAGATTTTGTTGAATCAAAGCGGTTGCTAATACTTTAATTAGTTTTATATGTCCCAGTCAATATTCTGGACTTTATTATTCCTTTAGCAACATCTCTCTTGTTTTCTCTGACACTGCTCCAATATGTATTAGGTTTTCGGAAGTTCCAATTGCTTACTTCTATATGATATCTTCCTTCTTTCGGGAAAACCTCCTATTGAATACTTTTTAGTTTTAAGGGTAATTCGAGGGCTTGTCGAACATCAAACCATCACATCAGCATAAAACACAAACAATGAAATATTATGATTAATCATATACAAATGATGTATGATATGGTGTATTAGGCATAATTAGAACTATATATTTCATGGTATTTGGCAGGTACTCTACAAATAATATAGATATATGGCTGAACAATCCCAAATTCCAAGTGGTTGCAAATCTGGGACTTAAGTATAACAGCCCAAATTCAGATTTGGAACGCTGATATACTTGTACGACACACAGATGGAGACAGAAGTTGTTTCAAAATTAAATAGAACACAAGTAGCAGTGGTCCAAGACGAAACATGCAGAATCTGGTGTGCAAGGGTCAGTTTTAGGACAAAGTTTCTTTCGTTCTCTTTTTTTTACATTACTCTAGAGGCCTTGTGAGGCTGTTTGTGGACGATACTTTTGTCTTTTTGACAATTTCCCCCAAACAACAACTGCTTCTATACCAAAACACTTATTAAACGGTTTTATATTAACGTCTCCATGTATATAATGGTCCAGTCCAGTGGACTGGAATATGCCGTTAACATGATTAAAATATTCCCTTTTTTTATAGTTGAAGTTCATTAAAAATCATTTTGCAATAGTTGTACCAGGTATAAAGATAAGATTCCTTACAGACACAGATACTTATTCGAGCTCCAGTATTTCTATATAAAGTGATATAAATGCTCAGTTAATTTGAGCCCTGGCATCCAAAGTGGAGATTCAATTCTGCTTTTGGGGTGGGGTTGTCAAAATACTATATCACAAAGAGTGTTATGATATTTTTCAACATATTTTACACAATCGTGATGCTTATTAAACTATTATAACTTGATGACGTAGTTTTAATTTTGATGAGGCTAATGGAGATCGTGGAAGTACTATATTGACAGTACTTCAATGTGTAGAAGAAAAGCGTGTCTGGCGTAACAAATTATAATCCTGGTATCTTTCATGAATTTTAAAAAATCGCTGGGTAGATTCCACTGCTGGCTGATGCTTTGTCCCCGACGCTATCACTCGCCCAGTGGTCAGCACTTTGTGTTGACATGAAATATCAAATAAGTTCATCATTTTAAATTTTCTGCTTAATTTTGTTTTTCAAATACTCCAAACACTAACGTTTTTCTTTCCCAAGGCATTCACAGCCTTAGTCGTTTATAATACAAGTTTTCGGACTTTTAGGATTTTAATGTCGATTTGGCCTTTCAGCCGTTTCTATTATAGCACCACTGATGATTCTTGAATAAACAAACAACGAGTCTGGCGTAAAAAAATATAAGCCTGGTATCTGATGAGTTTTAACAATCTTATCATAGATTGGGGTGAATTCAGAAGGGGGTTGTTAAAAAACACGACTAAGAAATATTTTTATGCTATTTTTTTCTTACAACAATTCACCAGGATTTTGTAAATAAACAATGTTATGCATTTAATCCCCAGGTATAATCGCTCCAAAGTCCAAGTAGTTGTAAAGACTTAATGGTATATCATGCTTCATGGAGCCTCTAGTTTACAATGTCACACTTTTAAATTGAACTTGTCGAAATCGGTCAGGGTCACATATTCGGAAAACCCAATATGAATGGCATAATTTTAATAACGGTCGCATTTTTAACATTTTCATTCATTCAGCCCTTTAAAGGCATTGTTTAATATGCACAATCCATTAATTTTGGCATGTCATTCGGAATAAGTTATCATTCCAATTCAGTCCGAACAAGTTGAAGCCGTTTGATGCATTCGTGTTTAAAAGATCTTAAAAAGACAAAATTGATAACTGGTTAAAATTAAGGTGAAAAAATAGAGATTTTAAATAATTTGGCTGATAGGTTGATTTTGAGGTGAAACTGACATAATTATCTATTATCAATATTAACATGTCACCTTTTTTATACTAAAAATTGGATTACTTTTATTTTGTATGAATTCAAAATATGTTTATTAATAAAATTGAGAATGGAAACGGGGAATGTGCCAAGAGACAACAACCCGACCAAAGAGCAGAAAACAGGCCAAGGCCACCAATGGGTCTTAGACTAGTTTTCTTAAGTCAAATTTATTTTATTTTATTCCACTGTTTTCTTTTACTTTATACCCGCGACGTAAATTCAAGTGGAATTTAAAGATAATCCATGTCGATTTTTCTGTCCGATCGTCCACGCATAGTCTGAATGAAAGTTCTCATACAGTGTAAAAACTAGCCATTTCTTATTACAACAGTAACAGTTTTACATATTCTGAAGATATGAATTTGGACAGTAATATAATTTTCTTACGTTTTTAATCCAGTTTTACCAGTTGTTAAGCTGTTTGAATAATATAATGGAAAAATGCATAATTCATAAAAACGAGTTCCTTATGTAAGGAGTTACAAAATAAATAGATGTGGTAAGATTGCTAATGAGATAGTTATCAACCAAAGACCTAAGAATAAGGATGTTATAGCCCTCAAAAATGAGAAGAACTCATATCCTAAATAGCGACGTAAGATATCGGGATGACAAAATGTATAACAATTCAAAAGGGAAAACCAAAGGCCTCATTTACGGAAACACAATATACTAAAAACATCAAGCAACGAAAATCATTGTATTACTGACCATTGACTACATGTATGTACATGTACACAGTTAACAATCTGGCTAGGTTAAAAATATTTATCAGCTCTGAAACACCCTTACTTTGGACTGTGAAACAATAAAACACACTGTAAAAGAAAAATCAAAATGGGGCTATACTCATTAGATCGGTACTGAACACAGAAACAAGTAACAAAGTCGGAATTATATGATTTATGGTCTTTCTAGCTTATCATTGAAGCTGTGTACTGCACTGACTATATTATATACATAAACATAAGTAAGTAAGTAAGTATTTATTATAGTGCATGATCATTTCAAAATAGAAAAATATAGAATTAGACTCAAAGTTGTTCCTTCTGTGAATGAATGCTGAATTTACAAATTTTGCTTTACAATTCATAACCTTTGCCTAGTATACATAGAATTCTTTTCAAAAAAGGGATATCAAATCCTAAATTTTACGGTAACGTTGTTCATAAAGCCCATCAATTTAAATACGATCCATTGATCTTTTGGATAAAAGTATTCTTAAAAGATATCAACACCGCAGTAAAATCTGTAAATATAGTTTTTAACGGTATTAATATTGATTTTTTTTTGGATAAATTTAAACATAACTTAATATGTATGGCTATACATTTACCAATTCGTATGGTCCTACATCCTGTCGATATAATTTACTTATACTTTGGCATTGCAGAAGGTCATGCTTTTCACAGGCTGTTTATGACGTCTTTACACCAAACCCGTTTGATGTATAAAGGGAAGTAAGAGCCGCCGGAAAGGGGAGGTTAGGGGACAACTTTTTGTTAAAAACATATTGAAAATAGTGAGAGAAAAAATAAAGATAAGCGAGGACACGGACTAAATTCTAGACTTTTGGACTAAAGAAAAGGTTTTTATTTTCTTTGCTTGTCACTTTCAGAAGTATGCCTCCAACTTTTCAATGTACCCCACGCCACTGGTGGGACTGATTGATACTCTAAGTGTGCATGTTGTTAAATACTTATTTTTTTCTCCCAATTCATTTGTTTTGAAAATCAGCTATTTTGAAAAAAATGAAAAATCCATTGGGGCTTCCTCTCTTTAGACTAAAAAAAATATATGCATGTTCCATTCGATTGAAATTAACTGCGAGAAAGGACACCTCGCAATGTCAAAACAATGTTAATTGTTGAGGTAAATGGCCTTAAATCCTTCAAAACATAAACAAACATTAGGTCTGTTATCTTCAATTGTCGTCCAATCGTAAATCAAGATGTCATTTTTGTCCCCTTAGATACAACCTACAGGATTTAAGGATCTGTATAAACTTGACAGGAAATGTGCCCAATAATAAGATTGCAGCATGTAGTTAAATGAAACAAAAATTAACTCTTTATGATTTAGTGATATCTATATAAAATGATTTTCTTATTTCTAACTCAACAGTCAAGCAGAAATAATGTATATCACAAGCAGCGTATTGAAGCACCGAATAACAAGAAAAAAATCGTCAAATATCTGAATCCTTTTGGTTTTTTTTCAACAATTTTACATACATACATCCATGAAATGATATTATGAAACGTTCTATATGTTGTTGAAAAAATGATTTATATAACATTGTAAATTTCACATATTTTTGCGAAATTTTGTGAAAAAAAACATTTATTAAGCTTTACTGTACCTGTCCTCAAATATTATTTCGGTTTGATTTATTTCGATGCATTTAAATGTCTAGTGTTCAAATTCAAGGAGTTTCAACAACTTTCTGATTTTGATCCCTGAAGTGAAACTAATACAAGTAAAATTAACCATACTACTCTGTCAAATTCTATCAAAATTGCATTTAAGAGCATTTTTTACAATTTATACTACCAAATAGTTATATTTGCATAAACACACCAAAATGATTTTGATAAATATTGGAAGACATTTTGAAAAAAGAGGCAGAAGATACCAATGGGACATTCAAAACTCGTACATTTTAAATTCGAGATAAAATGACAATGCCATGGCAAAACACGAAAGACAAACACAAACAAAATAACAAAAAACTACATAGAAAACAGAAGACTGACCAACACGAAACAAAAAAACGAACTTGGATGATCCCAGGTGTTCCGGAAGGGTCAGCAGATCCTGCTCTAATAGTGACATCCGTGAAAATGTGTGAAATAAATAAAGGGTAAATTGGCCACACCTCTCTGCTTGTATACTTTTTAAACTGCTTTTCTCTATTAGTTATTTCTCGGTCGGTCAATTTTAAAGCAGGAAAACCCAAATGTCTAGGTTTAAATCGTTTAGTAATTGATTGTTTCAGATTTTGCATTGTTTGCAAATCAATGTTTATGTTTTTGGAGTCATCTTTTTAAATAACTAGCTAGTAGAAATACACTGTTCTGCCCTTTAAGTATCAATAAAATACCTCGTAATCATTATACATAGTTAACGGTCATATATATATACTAGTAGTGCATATCAGTGTGGATAGTTGACGACGATTTATTATTTAATTCACAACGGGTTTCTATATCGTAAGGTATCAAAATGACTTCAGTTGGGTATGTACTTTGATAAATTTATATTGACGTTTTTAAATAACTTTTTTTTAAGTTTTCCTTTTGACCCATGAGAAAACATGCCTTTATTCGCGGTTAATTTAAAGGAAATTGAATTAAAATTTGTTTTCTTATGTAAGAAATGTTCTGAAATACAGATGATATGGTAATTTATTCTATGAATCTCGTTTTATAAAAGTAGAAATATGCGTTCTCAATTATTTTGCAGCCCTTCTCCTGAGGAAAAGGCTGCCGGTAGTAAGTATTTGTAAAACCTTGAAAACAGCTATATACATAGACAACATTTTTATAAATATTTTTGATATACATACATGTATATCGACCATTTGTTTATCTACACAAGAAAAAAAGATGACAAAATGTAAAAAAATATAAAAAAAGATAGAAAATAAATATTCTTTTACTTTGAACTGTTACTCTGAAACTTACTATTTTATATAAAATAATCAAAACTAGATAAAACCCTATTTCAATACAAAAATGGTAAATTCTACGCAATAGGTTTTACAGTTATATCGACGATTTATTCCCCAATTAAATAATCAAGTTCTCTTTTAGCGGTTGTACCCCCTCCTTCCACAGAACAGAATGGACTAGCAAAGGATCAAAAACAGGCCGAATTCGTAAGGTAAGAAAGATTAATTGTCTTGTTGAAAAATGTTTGAGATATAAGAAGACAAATATTGATACAGTTTACATATGTGCATTACTATTTGTACACTTTATAAGATAAAAATGTATTTGTTGAAAATATAACAGGAAAAATGTTGGGGAAACACTATGCTACTAGTTGTGTAAACTTACTTTACAATTTTTAGATTACTGTCTTAAGTTTTAAGTTCAGATTCGGATAGTTCTAAAATAAGGAATATTTTCCTGTTAAAATGTTTAGCGGAGGAGCAAAACGGAGTTGCTTCTTTTGTGTTATGACATTGTTTTCCCCCTTATCACTGAAGGCTTCTCTTACGTAATATGTCTTAATTTTCTTTTCGATTATTCGAATATGTTCCATTTAAATGATGACCTCAATAAGCTTTAGAACATTAGAACGTACTCACCCCTTCTCGTCCAATGAAAAGTCAGTTTTTTGCCTTCTAATTTTCATAGTACATGGCTTTCCATGCACTATGTCTAGGTTAGTCTATGGAAAGGTATATACTATGAAATTTAGAGCGAGGGGCTTGCCCCGAGCTCTTAATTTCATAGTATATACCTTTCCATAGACTATCCAATTTAGCACATATTTACAACTCGAGTAATCTTTTAATTGGTCTATTGATAGTTTATTTTGGCTGACTACTTGTATCACAGGTGTTTGTAAAACGGAGCTCATTAACGAATTTTGTAAATCTACTCACTAGTATCATTGTAAAATATGTGATTTCAAAAAGCCCTTCACTCCAGAATGAATGGATGGTAGCTGCTGGTGTAAGTATGTATACTGATATAAAGCGGTGTTTTACTATACATGTTCTTCTTACAAGGTAAGATGACAAAATAAATTGACCAAAAGCAGGCAATAATTAAATTGCAGTGGAAGCTTTACATGTTTTGAAATTTTATTTTTAATTTAACAGTAAAACTAAAGCTATAATAAATTTGAAACATATAGATAGTTTGTCCCCAAAGATATAGTCTAGCAGATAGGCATTAAAAAGCAACTACAAATAGATCAGAGATAATAGGTTTTGTGTTGTTTTTTTTTTTTATTAGTTCAAAGTAAAAACTAAAAGATTTATCAGAATATGTTTATATATATATATATATAGGTGGCACATTATCTTCAGACATAATCACAGTTTTTCAATTCATGACATCGTCCTGAACATGCATGAAATATTTGCCACTGGACATTAAGCAACCAATAATCAATAAATTAATCAATTCATGACGAAATAGATCACTTTCCTTAAGAAAGTTTAAAAAATTATCACCAAGTTGCTTTAATTTTCCTTCACAAGGTTTCATAGTACACACTTTTCTGTGTACAAAGTAATTGCATGGATGATACATTATCATAGTTTTAAGATATCGTTGTACTCTAACCAAGGTATAAAGAACCATATGTATTACCCTTTATTCAAATGATAAAATTTGCAATTGTCAAAAACATTTTTTAGATCCAAAGATTTTAATAGCAGGATATTTAAAAATCAATGTGAAAACTAATTACAAACTATTTAATTTAATTTGGAACACAGCATTTTATTTCAAAATAGCCAGTGGCAATTTTTGTTTTAAATATCTTGATTACGATACAATGAAATCTTACCCTTGTTGTCATTCATGCGTAGTTACTTAGTACACAGGAAAAGTATGTACTATGAAAATTAGAAGGCAAATATAAGCAATTTGATTGGACGAGAAGTTGTAAGTATGTGCTAAAAAATGCTATACATGAATGACTTTTACAATGAAAAGTCATTCATGTATAGCATGTATTAAGTGAACTCTTAATAACTTTACTAACGAAGTGTACAATACCCTGAGGCATTTTCCTTGGGAAAATAGCCTACTGATTAAAGATGAAAGAGAAAAGAATTATAAAAAACATTTTGAACATTGCAAATCTTTATATTAATGGTTATATATATAACAAACAAAAAATAAAATAAAATGGGGGCAAAGATGTAGGTAAAATTATTTTGTATACCATCTTTATACCAGACATTCGAGTCGATTATTTTTTTTCTCAAGAAAACAATGTCAGACTGCTGATATATAAAGCAAAGAATTTTTTTGAGAAAAAAAACCAACAATACATGTACTTCATCAATAAAAAGTAAGCATCTGATGTTGAATGGTCGTAATTCAAATATTTATAGACTAAGTTTTATAATTATCAAAAAATATTCAAATTTCAGAAAGCGGATTGATATCACTTTGTGTGCTAATTACAATCAAGAAATTTAAGGTATATAAGTATAAATTTTTTACCTGATGCAGAAGAAAAACTCAAATGTTTGAACAATTCATCCTTTTTGTCCTCACAAACTATGTCAGTGCTATTTCATTCCATCCATTGTAATGGTCATTACCTATGTTATATACTCACTTCATTATAAAAAGTGAATTCTTTTTTAGTTTTGAATATTACAATGGGAGAGGATAATTTTGTAAGGTCACTCGAAAGTGTGAATATGTTCTAAATTGGTCAGACAATGCTTGGTCATGTTTTATGAAGATTTAAAGCCCTCGGCCACGCCTTGGGCTTTAAATCTTCATAAAACATGACCAAGTATTGTCTAACCTATAATACTCATCCCCTCTCGCCCAATTGAAAATCATTTATTTCCCTTCTAATTTTCATAGTACATGGCCTTCCATGCACTATAAAATGCTATACATGAATGACTTTCCATTGTAGATTAATCATGAAAGTGAACTCTTAATGACTACAATAATGAAGTGTAAGATCCCCAAAGGCAATTTCCAAAGGAAGAGAGCAAAAGAAAACAATCATGAGTACTGTTGTTTGTCTAAAT
This sequence comes from Mytilus californianus, assembly GCF_021869535.1. Taxonomy (NCBI): domain Eukaryota; kingdom Metazoa; phylum Mollusca; class Bivalvia; order Mytilida; family Mytilidae; genus Mytilus; species Mytilus californianus. The sequence goes on from NW_026262581.1 coordinate 8,247,304, forward strand.
ATTAAAAATTAAAACAGGAGAATAGACACATTTTATACGTTATATAATGATACATATATTGAACCCTCCCCCCAAAAAAAAACTGACAAAAAGAATTGAAAAGGGGACAAATGTGCAGTTAAAACGATATTCAATATGATTCTTATGCGAAAAATTAAAATCAATGGATTTTTAAGAAATAATGACTGTTGATCTGTTGATAAAACACGAATAAATTTATCAATAAAAAAAGAAATAAGCATCTGATGTTGAAACGATTGTAATTTTGAAAATCATTGATGAAGTTTTGTCATTATTAAAAAATTATACAATTTTAGAAAAGCTGATTTATATAACATTATGTCCTTTCAAAATGAAGGAATTTTAGATATATAAGTATTAAACTATACCTGAAGCAGAAGAAATCTTCATTTTTGAATCACAAAACTATCGCATTGCTATTTCATTCCATCTGTTGGAATGACCATTTAAGTAGGCTGGGGGGGTTTTAATTAAAATCCATTGAATTTTTTAATAATTTGTCAAAATGAAGTTTTTATCATGCTTTTTTAAAAAATATAATAAAAAGTATGGGTCACCGGACTTTTTTTCACGCTACAGGTTGTGCAAAATTGTCAGATTTTGTATAGATTATGCATGGAAAATCCCATTTTGTGTGATAAAAAGAAAACTACACCATAGAATTTTAGGATAAAATATGAGAAAATAGCTCTTATAACATGCTTTCAGATAAGAAAAAGAAAAAATGAGTCACCGAACTTGTTTTCTTGCTACATATTAAAAAAGGTAAATTCACAACACTTTCTATTATAAAAAAAACTTTATCTGAGTTATCTCCCCTTCTATCTGACTGAGTTATCTCCCCTTATTTGGCAAAGTTAAAAAAAAATGAATCAAACAAAAATATTGTGTTTTTTTTAGAAAATACAGCCGTAAATATGATAAAACACATAATTTTCTATATTAGCATTAAAAGTCTTACACATGAATTACATACTACTCTCAAAATTTGCACATTTCATTAAAGATCTAGACCAATTGTTATCTGCTACTTCAAAATCCAAGATGGAGGAAGACACCTTAATATGATTTACATCCATTTTAGTAACCATGTTAACGCTTAAATTGAGCTCATTTTCAGGTTAAAGTATTACAATGGGAGAGGCTAATTTTGTTATGTCACTCGAAGGTGTGAATATTTTCTAAGTATATGTAAGAGAATGATAATCCCTTTCTTCATGATTAAGTACGAGCGTTAGCGAGTACTTATCATGAAGTAAGGGATTATCATTCTCTTACAAACTTAGAATATTGTAAAGTGCTCAAGGCTTAAATGATCTCTTGATTGGTTGTATTTAAGAATTAGTTCCATTGTCAGTGCAATGTTTGTAATTAATGCATGACTTCCTTTTTAGGCATGATTTCATTTATGGATTAGTTTTAGTAATGTAAGGACCTTCTTATAATTTAGGAAAATATAATAAATTATGTTTTATACATTAGATGACACAACAGTACAATGAAATGGTAAGAAATGTTTCCTGATTGTGAGTATCAATGTAAATCATGTAATATTTTAGCGAGGAATTACCTTTTTGTTTATTTCCATTTCAAATCAATTAATTCATTATTTGGGTTACAAATAAATTTTATTTTACAGCCAATATTTTAGTCCAGTCCTTTACATCAAATACTACTTCATTATGTCAGGGAAATGTTCAAATACAAAAATATATTCAAAAGTTAAACTAAATTCTTTTTTTTTAATTTTTATCAGAATATTGGAAATTACTATTCTCACCAACCGCGGATCCAGTAACCAATGTTACTGCACCAGTAAACTTCATCTAATTTTGGATTTTTTTTTGTTTGTTTCAAAATTCAACTTTTAGTCAGTTTTAATCACAAATTCTTTCAAGCTGATAAATGTGTTTCGGGGCATTTGTAACTCATTTATAGAAACTCTTTGTTTTGAACTGTAAGTAAGCCTTAACAATAGGATAATCCCTTACTAAGAACATGATTTCATTCATTCTTCACAATTAAGAAACACCAAATCCTACAATTTCATTGGTCGAAAGCACTTTGCTATATTCTAAATTGGTCAGACAATACTTGGTCATGTTTTATGAACATTAAAAACCCTCAGCTACGCCTGGGGCTTTAAATATTAAAAAAAACATGACCAAGTATTATCTAACCTATAAATATACCCTTATCTTTTTTCCAAATATTCGTGAAGATTTTAAATATTTGGCATATTGTCATATGATAAGAATGAGTTTCGTTCAGGTGTGAGCGATTTTTTCGGAAGTCGTGACACTGAGGCACAGCCGATGAGTTATAAAATAAATAAATAAACCTTGATTTCTTATGGATTGAGTCGGGCTGAATTATTCAAAAACTATTTTTTTCTACTACAAAGCAAAGCTAGCCTTAGCCAAATTGCACATTTTTTTAGATATTTTTTTTTGGTTCAAGTAATCTTCAAATCGTATTGGATTTCGCCTTTTAACTGTTTTTTAATCGATTTTCACCAACGAGTCTCGTGTAGACTAAACGTGTGACTGTCATACTAAATAATAAAGCTGGTATCTATAATCTTTGATAAGTTTTTTACCCCAAAGGGTGGCCAATTCCACTGCTATAGACTCTTTGTCCTCGAAGGTATCACCAGCCCAGTAGTCAGAACTCTTGTGTGACATGACATATCATTGATACGATCATTTTGTAAATCGTCTGTCTATGAAATGTGTTGGAACTATTTGAAACATGATTTTCTACCCCAGACATAGAAAGCATTAGATAGGTTTGGAAAAAAATAGAATTTTTGGTTGTCAATTCTCTTCAACTTTGTTTGTTTTTATTGGGCAATCTAACTGTTTTGATTCGAGCGTCTCGTATGTAGACACAACACGTGGCTGGCGTACTACATTATAAGCATGGTATCTTTGATGAGTTTTTTCAACAGATTCTTACTCATCTGATGTACTCCAAATGAATATTGATCATTCTTTTTGCATGAGAGACCCAGCGCATGTTATTAGATGAAGTGTTTTGCTGTTGAAGATCTTCATTGGATGCTCTGTTATACTTCACGATTTGCTGCAATAAAATCCATTTTGTAATCGTTGAATTATGACACATGGAATTGGATCGTCAAATAAAAAAAAATACTTATGCATCTAGAATTATCAAAGCCAGTTCCCTCGTTCATTATTTTTTTACGCGGGAAAATTACCACGCAGAATTTTTATCGCTGTCACAGACACAATCTTCTTTTTTTTCTCTCCAAGAACATTTTTTTAATAAACATCAAATGACCAACTAAAATAATCTGATTTCAGTGCTGCTACAATTGATGAAGAAACAGTACGCAAGGCGTTGTTAGACTATGCAAGTGACCAGTGTTGCTGGGGCAAAGGGGCAGCGCGAGATATGAAAATTGAAAAACTGGAGCCGTCTACTTCTTATCATGTAAGTAATATGTTTGTATAGTTTCTTTTAAACTTAATAAGACAATTATTTTTGTTCTATTTTTTTCAATAGTTCATTTCGTTTTTTGTTTTGGTTATGTTTTTTTTTCTACTTTAAATATTTAATTATACTAGTTGTTACAGAAAAGCACATATATTGTTAGTGAAATATTAATTAATTCTGTGTGAAATATTTTCGTATTTAAACTGTTAATGAATTCAAGAATGAAAAAAGTTAAAACTTTTCAGTATATACTGGAGACATTCACAGAAGGCAGACGAATAGTATTGGATCATATACCACACTATGGTAAGAACTTTTCTTTCTGCATATTTTTAAATCTAAATTATAGAATGGCAAATCAAGTACTTCCTTCACAATTATTCTACTTTTTGATTGAATTGTTCAGTTGTATATAGTCGATGAGCTCATTAACCAGCCTGTTCTTTTCCAACTTGCTTATATTTCTAGATGTAAGATGATTTTGCTGATCATTTGAAGTTAATGCAACAGTTAACCGATGTTCAAATGTCAAAAATGAATTAAGAAAATAAATAAAGGTAATAAACATAAAGAGCAAGACCGGGTGCATCGACAGAGTAAGCTTCTACTTTGCATGCATTACCCGACAGGAGATGCCACAAGCAGTCAAATTGTCGCAATCGGTAAAATTGCAGATGAATCGTGTATTCTTGGATCTTAAGATCTTAGTCTCCGAGTTTCTACGTTTGAACATTCATGACCGTAACGGTATTTTTGTTATACTTTTTTCCATACATTTAGAAAATAAAGTTGATGGACCTGAAAATGGACAACCTCCAGGACCATGGGAAATGCCAGCAAAAACTCCAACCATGTTTGAAGATGAAACGAGTGAAATTGCCATCCCACATACACATTACGTTAAAGTATGCTTAGATATTAGTGGAATTTAGATCTGGTTCAAAACAAAGGGACAAGAAAAAACAGGATAGTCTTTTAACCTCATTTTGATATGGATCGTTTATCTTACAAATCGTTTTAATACCGCTTTTATTTAAACGCGACATTTTACAATGTATAATGATAGGATATTGCCGTTGTCGTTCCTCTGTAGAGATTATGGTTTTGGTGTGACAAAAAATTGTGTTCTGCACAATTCCATGTCAAACATAACATTGACTCGAAGTAATAAACACATGATCAACATTCCTTTGTAGAAATTCTGAAATCGTATCTTTTTATCATGCATTGTCCGATATAATCCTTTATTTTTCTACGGGGTTTAAAAGAAATTTAGATGAAATTGTCTGTCTGCGTTTTAAAATGATAATACTTTATGGATTACGAGTCAAACCTTTCGGGATACGGAATGTGCTCAAATCCAAGTTAATAAATTTACCCTTCCATTTTTAAGCAAAATATTTCCAAAAGCTGGGATTAATATAAAGTTTTCGCATTCTTGATTCAATTTTTGACACACTCTTACGCTCGCATACGTTTAGAGAATACCATAAACAATACCATGTGTCAAATTCGTTTCGAAGGTTTTTTTGGGAAGAAGGAAAGAGAAAATAAGTCGTTATTCGTTTTCCATTCACATTTGTGTATAACGTCCAACAAAATCTTAGTCACGGTATCATTTGTTGTGAAACAGTTTGTTTCTACTATAAATTATGAGGCGTGGGAAATAATTCACACAATTCGATTTAAGGATCGATTAAAGGATACCCTTTAGTTCGATCGATTTCGGAATACACTATATTCGAATTGTGGAGATTCCGAAATATTTCAGGAGCTCCTTAGATACAACTTTTTTGACCAAATCTGCCCCTTATAGCATGTGCATGCACCTAATCATAATAAATGTAACATTTATGAATTAAAGTTTTGATTTTTTAATTGATCTCAACTAGAAATGAAATATTTTGCATTGCAGAGTTGTCATAATTGCGGGGCAAGCGGAAAGATTGAATGTTTTGTATGCCGTGGAAGTGGACGTGTGAGTTTGTATGATAATATTACAATACTTTAATTTTTGTTCACGACCGTTTGTGCACTATTTTGTATATAACTCCACGCAACGTGATTGGCACGAAACACGTGCTTTTATTCAAATTATGATCTCAGTAATTTCTGAAATACAGGTCCATAACATTTATCACTTGATTTGATGTAAGTAGTTTTATTTCACTCGGTATTTCAACAGCAATGAATATTCTTTATGGTTCCCGGAACGAAACCTAGACATGAAGTAATAGTCTGGGATGAAAATTTAATCATTTCATTATTATTTTAAGGCCCATACTGATGCCTTTTGCTGCGAATCTTGTGAAAATACACTGCATTTTTCAGTGTTATAGATTTGTGGTAGCACTTATTGCTCTGAAAGTTAAGGGAGGAGGATTTTTTTATTTGATCTTATTTAATTGAAAGGTAGCTTTCATTTTGATCTCATGACAAAAAGCCTTTAACAAAACGCTCGTTTGAGTATTGATCAGAAGAACAGAAAATCGCACTTGAACATGGTACATACATTTTTTTAATTTACATCTTCATATAAATTTGATTAAATTTTACAATGGAAAAAGGTTTTGTATATCCACTACGAGTTACAAGGTGGTGTGGCTATTTTTTCTTTCAATTAGATATATTAATTTCATCGGACCTTTATCATCAAATGTTAAAAAGGGGTTTAACTTTTTTGGTTCCCTTGTCTATATGTTGCTATTGTGTCGTTTCATGCTGTCTGTTATTTTTTTGTTAGTACTAAAAGTAAACTGTTGTTTAATTAACAATCATACTACATCTTCTAAATTTTTATATATGGTGTTAATTTGGAAATGATTAACATAATGGACAATCTTTACAGGTTCTCTGAATGAATAAGCCTTGGAATAGACGTTTTATTTGTTTAAATATACAGGTCAAATGCAATGGCGGTTGCAGTGGAAAAGGTGAACAAAAGGTTTATAGAAACAGCGCATGGGTAATGGAGAGGTGTAGTAGATGTAGTGGAAGAGGTGAAATAAGGTATGCATCATCTAAATATAATACTGGCTTATGAAATATGTATGTAAAAGAATCTTGGAAAAAGAAATGGTGAAATCCTGTATATGGAATATAAAGTTAACATCAACATGGTAAGTTAAGATTGAAAATGTAGAAAAGTGGTACATGTATTTACTTAGTACAGTGGATATGTATGGTGTCAGTATATGGTAAAATAAAACATCAAAAGTAGTAGTTTAGGTGTCAGACCACCAATTCACTCCATCCAATTTAGAACGTATGTAAAAGTTGCCCTACTCTGACACAAAATAGTGCTTTTGATGTCATTGTTTACTTAAACTAACCATCAAATTTGAAGAAATGAAACGTTTGGTGAAAGGGAAATATATTTAGACCATTTTGAGCCAAAATTTACTTGTCTATGAGATTGCATTAAAATTTAGGATTAATGCGCTCCATAGTATACTAATTTAAGATTTCCAGAAAACCAGGGGTTATTTTTAGTAGTACTTGTCTTCTGAAAGGCAGTTTTTTCTTAGAGGACTTTAAACATGGGTTAACAATTGTCATGTAGAAAGGTGATACATGTACAATTCAGGATATACCTGGTTTCTATGAAGTTAAACTTAAGGTAAAATGTTAAAAAAGCTGTGAAAGTTGCAAAATTTGGTTGAATAGATAGGGATTTTGAATTGGTGGTCTGAAGAAATAACAAACAATAGAGGCGGACTAGGGATGATGGGTAATTGCCCATCCTCTCCCCCTCTAAAAAAAACACACAACAAAAATGTGTCTGCATATGTAAGGGTGAACTTTGTATTCCAAAGGAAACAGAAAAGCTTGGAATTTTTTTCACAACATGCTAGTATTTAAATATTTGGTTGCAAAAGTTAGTCATCGATTAGATTCATTTTTACTAAATACCTCTGACTAAAAACTGTGTTCACTTTGATTGCAGTTGTAGTAGTTGTGGTAGTAGCGGAAGAAGGACGTGTACCAGTTGTAATGGTCACCTTCAACTATTGTGGTTCCAGAAACTCATCATTTCTTGGTAAGATGTTATGATAACATGAGTAGTTATATTGGTTGGAAACATATTATAACAATATTGGTGTTTTAACAACATTTTGTCATATTCTTAGTACTCACTCTAAGTATAAATGACGATAGATGACCACAAAGACCATTTTGATAAAAACCTTGGCAAGTTTAGATTTTTTAATATGTACATATGCAGTGAATTAACACTTCATAAATTTCGTCTGTCCTATTTTAAGGATTACGAGTTTCAAATTGTCTTCAATAATAATTGCAATATGAAGGAGAAATTATAATATTCGAATTTCATTGAAAAAGGTTGCTATTTTTTGTATCCTTCCTAGGTGAGGAAAATCAATTTCAAACTGCTGTTATGGGATGTATAAGTATACTTAATAAATTATTTTTATGAACAACTGCAAGATGTATATTTACAGTACTAGTATACATTTTTAAACGTGGTAATTTTTTAGGGAAAATTCTTCTAAAAGGCTTTTGATTTTTCATAAATTTGATGTACAAAGACGGTTGCTATGGATATACTGTAAACAACGCTCCATAAGATGATGATTATTTCGTCATTTGACTAATTTCAAAAGCACAAAAATACACATAACTTTCTTATCATATTTTATTATAAATAAAAGAAGAATGTGTCTGGACACGAAGGCCCCTGCTCAAGCTTTGCAATTTTCCAAGTTAAAAAGGGGCATAACTCAAAAATGGTAAATGACTTACAATCCAAATTTGAAAGAAAGCTGTCTACCTGGAGTTGTTCTAAGCATTGTGTATGAGTTTCATGAAGTATGGATGAGACAAACTTAAGTCAGAATGCGTAAACGAAAAAAATGCAATTTTCCAAGTTACAAAGGAGCATGACTCTAGAAAGGTAAATGACTCACTGCCCAAATTCCAACTCTGTCTGCGAGTGTTGGTTCTCAACATTGTGATTGAGTTTCATAGAATTTGCATGATGTCAACTTTAGTTAGAGTGCGGAAACGAATATGAGACTACCGGTCGGACGGACGGACAGACGGACGGACGGAAGTACAGAAGGACGGTTTAGGGTAACACTTAATGCCCCCGTTGCCCACGGTGGGGGCACAGAAATAGAAAATTCAGAAAATGTGAGAAGTACCGGAAAATTTACTGTTTTTCCTTTGAACCCATGCTCAAATTAATGAAAAGAGTTTTGTTCGGAGTTATTTTCCCGTCTTGTATCACCTATTTTCAAAATACATCTACGAATAATATGCATATAAGGATAAAAAATTGCAATATATATTATTTCAGTTTATGCATTTATTTTTATGTAACATGGGATTTTCTTACAGGCGAAACAACCGGGCTGAACATGTTGTGGAAAAAACAAGCCTTCCACCAGAGATGGTCGCTCATGCGTCAGGATCCATTGGGTTTGAGGACTTACAGCAACAGGTATATAGTTTCTTTATTTCATTTAATTATTGAAAACTTTTGTATGCAATGGATTCAAAATATTAACAAATGTGAGTGGATTAATACAGAAGTACATCTCTGATTATTTTAACATATTTACATGTGTTCCATCTATGTATGGATGTTCCCTTATTTCACATGATATGTTATGCCTGTTTTATCATTTTTCTGTTGTTTTACTGAAGAATTATTTCGATTCTAATAGGAGTATTAAGAAATGTTTTCGTTCGAAGCAACTGTAAAGTGTTCAAATATATTTGCTTTTTAAATGATATTGTTTTAATTTCCTAGCAGGCAACACCAACAGACATTTCCATTTTGATCTTCATTGTCATTCAAAAAACAGCAGTTGATGCAAAAAGTAAAATAACAAAAATACCGAACTCCGAGGAAAATTGCAAGTTTAATGGTAACATCGCGCACGTGTTTCCCATGTTATGTTTTAATCAGAACAGGGCTTTATTTAAAAAGCGAAAGAAGAGCATTATATTAGAACGGCAGATACGTTTATACAGTAACACATTTCCGAACTGGTTCATCATTTGTTGACAGTCAGAAATATTTATCTTCTAATGTTTTCTTTAAATGATCGACAGTAGGCGAACCAATAATAACAAATGTTGAATGAAATTTTGTAAAGATCACTGAAAACTTGATGATTACCGAAAACCTATGATGTTTCATTTCCATATTGCAATAATCTCTTATGTACCACACAAACATCCACGTTAAACATGGTTCGGCGATAAAGTGTATCGACAAGTAGTAGGTATTCCTATGGGCACTAACTTTGCCCCTTTAATAGCAGATTTATTCCTATATTGCTATGAATCTCAGTTTATGACCAAAATCAGTAAAGACACGTCATTGTTACATTTGGTTGATACATTCAACAATACCTTCCGTTATCTGGATGATATTTTTTCGTTAAATAATCCAGAGTTCTCTAAATATACTACCGAAATTTACCCAAAAGAACTTGATTTAACTAAATCTAACATAAACAGCAGTAGTTGTCCTTTTTTAGATTTGGACATTTCAATTTCTAAAGGAAACTCCATACTAAAATTTACGACAAAAGAGACGACTTTTCATTCCCTATTGTTAATTTTCCTTTTTTAGACGGCGATGTTCCTTTGGCTCCATCATACGGTGTTTATATATCCCAACTCGTTCGTTATGCCCGTGTGTGTAGTGATGTCATAGATTTTAACGAACGTAATCAATGCATCACTGGTAAATTATTAAGTCAGGGATTTCGTTACCATAAATTACGTAAAACTTTTACTAAATTCTTTCATAGATACAAAGATTTGATTAGTAAATTTGGCTGTACCTGTAGAAAACTGATTAAAAACGGTATTTCACATCCTAAATTTAACGGTAATATTGTACTTAAAACGCGGAAATCACTATGTGATCCGTGTAAACTCATCGAACCTTTAAACAAACTTATTAGTAAAGGTTATCTTACCAATGTTGTAATTAGATCTTTGAATATAGATTACATTGGCACTAATATCGATTTTGTCATCAGCAAACTAAAACATAACTAAATTTGTATTCTTTTCAAACGGGATGTATAAAGACACACCCACGTTCATTTTGATCTATAAAGAGGTTAACTCCTAAATATCCTACTGCCTGTCGATACATTTATTTTTGGCATTGCACAAGTCATGTCTTTTTTGACTGTCGATGACGTTAAAATACTAAATCTCTGGGATGTGTTTTAGTTGATTTTAGTCTCTGATGCATGGCTTTTAACTAGCTGTAAGTAACTGCGAGTACTCTCAAATCGTACTTTCTTGTTTATTTGACCTGTTGATACTAATTGTAATGCTTTTTTGTTATTCAATGTTTACTTTTTCAGGGTTATATCTGGTCCATATACCAGCTTTGATAAGTGTTTGGTATTACTATAAATTTTCACTTCCTCGTACTATAAACATCAAAATTATTTATTTTGTAAAAATATTTCCTTTCTCAATTTGAACTGTACACGTATACCTAACAACAAAATTATTTTCATTTACCTGTGTTTAAAGTAAATGTAAATGGCTGATATTTTTGTTCAAGCATATTGTTTTTCTTAAATTGTTTAACATTTCACAGCGGTATAACATGTTACTTTAATTATTCTTCCCTTAGTTTATTTATTTTGTATTTACATTGTATCATAGATCAAATTTATTTGTTCAGTGTATGTTCAGTGGTGTTAATATGTCTTTTGATTGAGTTAAGCCATTTCAATTGATATTTTATAGTGTGTCTTTCTATGTTGTGATGTTACACTATTGTTTCAGATAAGGGTGAAGGTTTGGTACCATTAAAACGTTTCAACCCGCTGCAATTGTTTGCACCTGTCCTAAGTCAGGAATCTGATGTTCAGTAGCTGTCGTTTGTTGATGTGGTTCATAAATTTTTCTCGTTTCACGTTTTTTATATAGATTAGACCGTTAGTTTTCACGTTTGAATGGTTTTACACTAGTAATTTTTTGGGCCCTTTATAGCTTGCTGTTCGGTGTGAGCCAAGGCTCCGTGTTGAAGACCGTACTTTGACCTATAATGGTTTACTTTTATAAATTTTGACTTGGATGGAGAGTTGTCTCATTGGCACTCATACCACATCTTCTTATATCTATTCAGACATCAATTTTTTTTAAATAAAAGATTAAGTTAACATCTCGTTTCAAATAAAAATTAGCACCTCTAGGAATATTCATAGTCTATATTGTGATTAGTGTGTAATTTATGCTGTACTATATAGATTTTTGAATGAATGAAATGATTCAGAAAAAGAGAGGGACTAAGAATTTTGAAAATTTGAAGGATTTTCATTGAAATAACTAAGAAAAGGCTTTGCCAAAAACTTGCTGTAGTAGCTGGGCTGCTAGGTTATACAGTTGGCTTTCCAAGATTTTGCTGAAGCCAATGACAAATACATACCAGTAACTTATCATGTCCCATTTCCATATTTATTAAATTTGTTTTGAAGAAGTTTATCGATGTGTAAGCGCAACCGACTGACTCAAATACTGACTAAGCATCCTGTCATGTGATGTTGTCGTTTTTGGTGTTGTGTTTGACGTTGCCATAAAAGCGGGAGGTTTGGCATGCCACAAAACCAGGTTCAACCCCCCTTTTTTTTCTTCAAATGTCCTGTACCAAGTCAAGAAAATGGCCATTGTTATATTATAGTTCGTTTCTGTGTGTGTTACATTTTAATGTTGTGTTTTTGTTGTGTCGTTGTTCTCCTCTTATATTTGATGCGTTTCCCTCAGTTTTAGTTTGTAACCCGGATTTGTTTTTATCTCTATCGATTTATGAGTTTCGAACAGCGGTATACTACTGTTGCCTTTATTTAAATAATCATCAAAGAAACAAGACTTTCGTACTTCAAACGCACGTTTCGTCTACACAAGACTTGTCAGTGGCGCTCTTATAATAATAGTTGGAAGTACACACCAATTAGGAAGTTGAATGGCATTGAAAACCAAACTTTCAAAATTATGATTATTTGAAATAATTCTCATAAAAGACAATAACACTATATAAATGAGTTGCGTCCGAAGCGCTTTTCTGATTTTACCTTTGTCAGGAGCGCACAAAGCAAAAAAATTGAAAGCAATGGATAAATACTTGAATAAATAAAGGCAACAGTAGTATACCGCTTTTCAATACTCATTAATCGATTAAGTGAAAAAAAAACAAATCCGGGTTACAAACTCAAACCGAGGGAAACACATCAACTATAAGAGGAAAACAACGGAACAACAGAAACACTGAACTGAAAACTTCAGAAGCTATATCACCAAAAAGAACATAAAAATCCCCCCAAAAGTTAAACTTTGCCTGAGGGAGTTGGAACCTTCCTTACTTAATAATTTCCAAATTTATGTACAGATAATTTAAAATAAATAAAATAAAATGCACAAAAAGTATGACATGATAAAAACAACAACACTAACCAAAATACTTCGCCTATGTATGAATTCATACTTGTTGCTTCATAAAACGGTGTTATAAATGATGTTAAAACTTCTTGGTTGCCAAGGAAATAAGACTCAACATACAACATTTCTACATATAGTTTTGTTTGGTGTATTGATAATGTTTTATAAAGTACTTGACTTTTTTATTATCATTGGAGGTCCTTCCGTTGAAAAAGTTTCCAGAACCAGAAATAAACTCTGCCTCTCAAAGACTTCTAGGGGAACATAAGTTTCCAGATAGCCGTATATTAATGCAAGTAAGATTTACGTTTTGTTTTATCAAGTTTATATTAAAAACTCGATAATGTTTATTTTGTTTGCAAGTTCATTTATGATAATCAAAAATTCATATATGGTGTAAAATTAGATGACATTTCATACTGTTGTTGCGCAGATATTTCAGTATTTTTATTTCCTGCGAATACTTTTTTTTTTTAATATGAAGAACAAATCAAGTGTTAGAGTTTCTATTCAATGCCTTTTTTATGCAGCGTCACAAGATCCGCATCATTGCTGTTACCAAATGCATCTGTAAATACAAGAATAAAGATATGACTTACTATGTGTACGGTTTGGAGAATGATGTACACGCACCTGATTATCCACAACAGTCATGTTTTGGATTTATTAATTGTCCAAAATGTAGCTTGGATTGCTGTCCAGAAAGCATAAGAGAAGATTGTGATTTTTTTAAAGAAGAATGTTCAATTTTGTAAACATAAATGAAAATTTTATGTTATATCTGATAAAGGTAAAAATAAAGCTGAAATAGATGTAGATTTCGGTTAAAATGTAGTTTCCCCAAAATGTCTTCTATATTTAATAGCACTTTAAACATGTTTACCTTTTTGATATTGTTTCATATATGTACATATGTTTTGATTTTTTTTACAATTTCATCTCTTTACTTGACGTGTTAATTCATAAAGTGTACTGTTGTGTTGTGGTTTTAATGCTGAATACTTGTAGATATTCCAAAATCACATGAAATGAGTTTCTTGTAATAATAACGTTAAAGGAAATCATTGCACTAATGCATACATATATACCAAACCAAGTCCTCTGTGCACGTGTGTTTTAACATTTATTAGGAATAATCGACAAATCGACAAATATTTCATTCGGTGATTGTTGATCGAACACTTTGGCTGTTAATTAACTTTTAGGTTTTGGTGCCGAAGTTTACCGATCGTAACCTTGATAATAATCAACACAGAATCATACAACACTTCAAAATGAGTGAGGCGATAGAACGGTGTTTAATTCTTTTATTTTATATATTTTTTTTCAGAATCAATTAATACTATCTATGTATCACATTTGTTTACCGTTTCCGTCATCACGGTTTTTTTTTCTCGCACTTGTGCTGTGCAGTTGCCGAAGTTGTAACTAGAGGTCTCATGGTTAAGGTAGAATTGAGAATGGAATTGGGGAATGTGTCAAAGAGACAACAACCGGACCAAAGAGCAGAAACAAACCCAAGGCCACCAATGGGTCTTCAACGCAGCGAGAAAATCCCGCACCCGGAAGCGGGTTTCGGTTGGTCCCTATACAATAATGTATACTAGTTCAGAGAAATGGACGCAACACTAAACTCCGAAACATATAAATGAACCAAAATAAAAATAAACCACACTAGACTAACAAAGTCTAGAGGTTCCAGACTTGGGATCGGCGCATAACTACCCGCTAAAAAACTGTTGTTGAATTAGAGTACGGGAAGACATTAATTCAATATCAGTAGTCACTGTACATTTTTGAAGATTTAAATTAGATAAAGGATTTTCTTTCACAAGATAGTTCATATATAAATAAAGGCAAAAGTAGTATACCGCTGTTCGAAACTCATAAATCGATAGAGATAAAAACAAATCCGGGTTACAAACTAAAACTGAGGGAAACGCATCAAATATAAGAGGAGAACAACGACACAACAAAAACATAACATTAAAATGTAACACACACAGAAACGAACTATAATATAACAATGGCCATTTTCTTGACTTGGTACAGGACATTTTAAGAAAAAAATGGTGTGTTGAACCTGGTATATACATATATACGTGTTTAAAATAAAACTAAGCGATTCAAGTATATAAAACATATTTATTTTTTCTTATTTGAAGTACCTTCTGATTGTAACTTAAATTTTAAAGGATCTGTGATATGTTTATTGTCTTTATTTGTATCATTTCTATAATTTGGTATTTGATTGTTTTATAGAAGTTGCACCATACAAGTTGTATTCCTTTTTAGTTTGTTTTTCAATTCACTACCTTATATCAAGATAACACTGCAATTGATTTATATCTGTGTATCTTTGAACGGGTGGTCGGTATGCTGGAGTTTCTTATCGACAACATATTTGTTGAATTTGGAGGTAGACTTTTTCAACAAATTGTCGGCATTCCTATGGGAACGAACTGTGCGCCTCTCCTTGCCGACCTCTTCTTATTTTCATATGAGTCGGAGTTCCTTCAGACACTTGTCAAAAACAAGAAGATCAAAGAAGCCAGATTATTTAATTTCACTTTTAGATATATTGATGATGTTCTTTCCATTAACAATCCGAACTTTTCTGATTGGGTTCCATTAATATATCCCCCAGAACTAGAAATTAAAGAAACAACAGACACGGCTTCCTCCGCCTCATTTTTAGACTTATATCTCGAATTTGACATACACAGTCATCTCAGCACCAGAATCTATGACAAACGAGACGATTTTAGTTTTAAAATTATAAATTTCCCCCACCTTAGTAGCAATATTCCAACTTCACCTGCATATGGGATATACATTTCCCAACTTATTCGATATTCAAGAGCTTGCAGCTCCTACTCAGACTTTGTAAAACGTCACCAGTGTCTGAGCAGAAAGTTGATGAACCAGGGGTATGTCAAAGAACGTCTCGTCCTTTTTCTAAAAAAAGTTCATCGGAAGGTACCAAGACCTTGTTGATAAATATTCCGTATCAACTTCACAAATAATACATGATGGTCTTGAAGTATAGATTCTGCATACTGACGTTGTTTATCATCTTAACAACGTGTAATATTGTTCTTTCATTTGTCTTTGTTCTATTATTAATATTACTTTTACTGTTTGGTTTGTTTTCTGTGATATCCATTTGACGTGGCTAGGTACTTATACATCCCGTCAATGTGTTTGTATTATCTTTCATTTTTGCTGGTGTGTTTTGTATATGCGACTTTTTGTGTTTACGTGGTTCTTATAACGTGACTCTGTACTTTAAAAGATCCCGTCATTATGTTATTGTTCTATTATATGTCATTATGTTATTGTTCTATTATAAATTTGAAAATACTTTGAACGACAAACGACAAATTTATTTTACTCGCGAAGTGGTATTTACCATATGTGGATTCTTTAAAATTCTAAAGAACTTCTGGACAATTTTAAATCTCGGTCTATTTCTGAAATTAATTCTAACATAACTTTTGATTTTTTAACCCTGTATACCAACATTCCCCATGTGAAATAATAAAATTGTTTTGAATAAACATTGAATGACAAACTTTTTTCTTATGTGACGTTTACATTTTCTGACGTCAGACACGCGAAGCAATGAATGTGGTTTTTAATTTGATAGATGCTTTTGTGCTTTTTTTGTAAATAATTGTTTGTTTTGATATTGTAACACAGTGATGACTGCTGTACCCATATTTTGACTATTTTATTTATAATGTCTGTTTTGTTCACGCATCGTTGTAAATATAACGGAATTTGATAAGACTGTCGTACAAGTGAGAGGTTTAGCGCTATAAAACCAGGTTCAATCCACCATTTTCTACATTTGAAAATGCCTGTACCAAGACAGGAATATGACAGTTGTTGTCCATTCGTTTGATGTGTTTTGTCATTTGATTTTGCCATGTGATTAGGGACTTTCCGATTGAATTTTCCTCGGAGTTCAGTATTTTTGTGATTTTACTTTTTTTGATGAGTTTTTAACTTAGAGTTGAAGGTATTAAAATTGTTTGCATTGTTTTCTCAACTGTAATCACAACAAAGACTGGTAAATAGATTTAGAAAAATGTGTTCGTAAAGGTTGATAGATCAATCCTAGGACAGATAATAATTGTATGTTTTAAAAACAATTATTTATGCTGGTTCGGTAGTCCTATTTCCTATTACCAACTTTGATTTTGGATTGTATAGTTTTCTCTAAGAGTTATTCCCCCTAAGATTGGATATTGTGATGCTGTAAATCCCTATTTTGGTTTATTTATTGTCTTAGTGTATGAAATTTAGGAAAGTATCATAGCAGAAAGATCTGAAAAGACTGTAACGATAGTAGTAAGCGTGATGTTTGAAGGTGATTTCATACATGTACGCTTCCATTTCGAAGCTTATAAACCGTTTTTATGTTTCTATACACGACAAAATCATCTAAAAACAGTTGATTGTTTTTTCAAATTGCACTGAGTACTAAATGTATTACCGCAGAGTAGATAACCTGTCGAAAAATTATATACTCATAAGTCGGCGATAAGAAATTCGTATATTTCCAAAGAGCAGGAGTCCTATGCTGAAGTATACGTTTCTGTGAACCAATTCATGTATTTCTTGGCAAATGTGTATTTTGTATGTCATCAAATGGACACGAAATTAATCATTTTTCCCCGAAAAAGAATTTTCCGTTTATGTGTTGTCCTCATTACTATATTGGGACAGTTTTTGTGTGAGGAGCATCCCTGTTAATGAAGTTCGTATAATGTGGACATGCAGGCCCGTAACGTATCAATTGACATATAAACTGACTAAAATGTGACTTATTGATTGGCAGAACATCATCAATATATCTCAAAAAAGAAATTAAAGAACTTTGCCAGATTTGTTTTCTTTTTGTCTTTGAGAAGGCTTTGTATGAATTCTGTTTCATATGAGTACAATACAGGTCGGTCGGTAGAGGTGCATATTTAGTACCCATTGGAATACCGACTGCCTGTTAAAATATCAATCCACAAGTTTATGAAGTATGTTGTCGATCAAAAAGTCCTTCGTTTTGATTATATCATCTTCGGTGTATTTGTATTTGAAATGTGCAGTTCTTCACATTTGGATCTCCGATTCCCATTTTTTGGTAGAAAAGCTCTGTTTAATGAAACAATGTATTCGATATTTCAATTGCGCATGGGGAAAAGTAGCGTAAAGCGTATAGAAACGTTCCGATATTTATGCAAAACTGTTAAGAATGTGAATGCTGATTTTGCAATATATTATAAGAATTTTCAAGTATTAACATCTGATTGACACCGTTTGTTAAATAATCCTCATCACAATATTTCTGAATAACTGAGAAACTGACATAAGCTTTCAGACTAAACTTTGACCATTGAACAATAAACATTAAATCAGGTCAGATACAGACTTTTACATCTCACAACTATACATACGTGACCAATTTAGCTAAGAAATAATAAACTGACATAATTACGAAAAATCAAGGTTAATAACTGACTTGTAAAAAGGGGCCAATCAGGTGACTCCACATAGTCGGGCATTTTCACCATATGATCATTGTATAGACAAAATAAAGTTAGTAATGAGACCTGAAAAAAGCACACAAACTTTATTCATTTATCATTGAATCGGAAAGAGAAGTCATCGACAGGAAAAGCCTGTTAGATGGACATGGTCAGCATCTAACCACTACATTGACCAAATGAAACCGACAAAACCACAGATTCAATGTTAATAACTGAACCCCCAAAAGAGGTCATTGTCATGTGACCTCAAGCATTTTTTTATAGCTATTTTATAGATTAATTATAGTTGACCGTTTACTCGAAGTTACGGATAAAATTACTTAAGCGTGAAAATTTAAAAAAAGGTGTGATAAGGACACCTTTCACTCCCTTGTATTCGAAAATCCAAAAATGTTTTATATAATTACTATTAAAGGAAAAGGCTTATAATTTCATACGCCAGACGCGCGTTTCGTCTACATAAGACTCATCAGTGACGCTCAGATCAAAATAGTTAGAAAGCCAAAACAAGTACAAAGTTGAAGAGCATTGAGGACCCAAAATTCCAAAAAGTTGTGCCAAATACGGCAAGGTAATCTATACCTGGGATAAGAAAATCCTTAGTATTTTGAATAATTCATACTTTAGCAAACAGTAAATTTATAAAAATGACCATATAGTTGTTATTCATGTCAACACCGAAGTGCTGACTACTGGGCTGGTGATACCCTCGGGGACGAAACGTCCACCAGCAGTGGCATCGACCCAATGGTGGAAATTACTATCAAAGTTACCAGGCTTATAATTGTATACGCCAGACGCGCGTTTCGTCTACATAAGACTCATCAGTGACGCTCAGATCAAAATAGTTAGAAAGCCAAAACAAGTACAAAGTTGAAGAGCATTGAGGACCCAAAATTCCAAAAAAGTTGTGCCAAATACGGCTAAGGTAATCTAGCAAATTATTCTATTCACAAGATGTAACGAAAAGCGACGAAAAGACAAACCAGTATACAAAACAAAACACAGAAAACTGTAAAGACTGGGCAACACGAACCCTGCCAAAAACCGGATGCGATCTCAGGTGCTCCAAAAGGGTAGGCAGATCCTGATCGTGTTGCCCATGTAGGTACAAATTTGAATATAAGTCTCATTCAACTTTACCAATTAGCACTCTGGTTTTATATTTCCGGTTATGACACATGACTAAGTGGGAATTAGCATGGCAGTTGATGCATGCATAGCAGGAGACGCTTACTCTGCCGACGTACCCAGTCTCAATCCTTTACTCAGTTTTTGTTTGTTACCTTAATAAGTCTCCTCCGAATCGATTTGTAAGATTTGAACATCGGATAACTACTGTCGCCTTACTTGAAAGATTTCTTGTAAGCAGTAACCGTCTATCAATGAAATCATGATAAACGCAAGGTCTTGAATATCGTATTAACTTGGAGATATATACACTCCATATGGAGTAGTGCATGAATAATGAAACATAAATCTCTCAGATATCATTATGAACAATTTTGTAAAATTGCAGAGGAGAGGCCTGACTATAACTGTTCTCATGCCTCGTATTTTTACGTAAATGTTTCACTGATCTATGATTAAAAATAACTCCATTATTCATTATATACACTATTTGTCTTATCTAGCTCTCCAAAAAAGTAAATACGTTAATTGCTTTAGTTTATGGTGTCGTCGCCTATGCCGAATTACCATACGCATGATACATTTCTCGTCTTATACTCTTTCCGAAACGAGACAATTAAGCCAGACATGTTGTTTCTCAAACTCGATTTATAACCCATTATAGAATTTTTGACCAACATGACCAACACATGTAATCATATAATGTGCATATTGTTTGATGTAGATTTCTGTAGCTATAGGCAAGATTTTATATTGGTGTCAATATCTAAGCATAACATATCTCGTTCACTGTTATCCCGAAATCGCTTGGAATTGCTGTTAATCGTGATATTTAGGGATCGCTGAATGAATATTGACTAACGAATGAGGTCTACATTATGTGAATATAAAATAATAAGATGTTGTATGATTGCCAATTGCCTCTCCACCAGAGATAATTAAGATCACACGTAGATGTAATTAATTATAGGTCACCAATTATGTTTTAATCTGTATCGTTGATCGTAGTATGCCATTTAAAAACCATGGCGTATACAAAATCTGAAATTTTTTCCTAATATGTTTCATGTATATGGCTTTTTCGGTTTTAACATTTTTTTATGCGTTTTTGCCTACTATCTTGAAAACTATAATAGATAGGTAGAAATTAAGTGAAAAAAAATTATCAGCAAGCCAAAATCTACATATAAGTCCACATGGCCCCAGTCGTCATGCAGTCAACTCCGTATAGGAATTACTGCCCGTTATTATATATTTTTTTGTTATTTTGCCCATTATCTTGAAAACTATAGTAGATAGAGAAAAACGGATTAGCAAAGACAAATTCCATAATATTTTAAGATGGCCGAAAATGTCAGTCACCTATTTATAAGAGTTATTACCTTTAATGATGATGTTCACCCATTTTTGCATTTTCGAGGAATCTTTAGTTGATGAAGAAAACTCTAAACAACAAAAAGGATCAGCATGACACGATGTAAAAATTGGTAAACATAGCCGAAATTGTCAGTTGATTCCTTGTATAAGTTATTGCCATTAAAAGACGATTTTCACCATACTTTTGTATTTATAGAATAATATGGTTTATCACATTTATAAGATAAACCAATTCAATGAAAGAAGTTTGATTAATTTCTTTACTTTTCCATAAAATAACTATTGCATCATTCGGATCCGTATGTTGTTTCCCGCTAATTAACATCACGTGATTCTTCAGCCTTACATTGAACTAGCCACTTTTGTAGATAAGTAAAAGTTTCAAAAGACAATCGTCAAAGAATCTACAACATCCGCATTTCATATTCTAATATTTAGAAATGGACTTTCTAAGGGTTATTTTACGG
This sequence comes from Mytilus californianus, assembly GCF_021869535.1. Lineage (NCBI taxonomy): Eukaryota > Metazoa > Mollusca > Bivalvia > Mytilida > Mytilidae > Mytilus > Mytilus californianus. The sequence continues at coordinate 8,268,749 of NW_026262581.1, forward strand.
GGGGGGGGGCTTTATGATGAGTGTGTATAGACCCACTCCCGTGGCAAGATTAAGGGGTTATGATCCTTTCCTGTATTGTACATCGTATCATATTAGGTTTTTACTCTCCTGCGTTACCGCAGGAAGTTCTATTGAGACCATTTCATGTCTACCATGAGTGGCCGGTTCTAAATTGGTACCAGTTCGATCTTAACTGTTTTATGATCTAGATTGTGAATCTTCACTCTCCTGACAACCAGGGGGGTAATGCGAATATGAGCCCATGTATTTGGGGATCATGGCCCTCGTTCTCTTTAGTACTTATTCTTTAGGAACTTGAACATCCATTGTCGACTAACTTTACCGACCGTGCAAGACCCTCATGGGTAGTCAAGGTCGTTAAAAATCACCCTCATCATCATCATTATCCATTGTCACCAATGGTGCACAGACTTGTCAATTAAAACAATTACGTCGGCATTCTACTATCATGTCAGATTTCGTCATTCGAAGTGCACTATGGCCGCTATTTTCTACAAATATTATTTGTTTGTTATACTTTGCCTTAAACTTGATTCTTAAATGCTAGCTTCTTCCGAGAAGCTCCTGTATGAATTTAGCCTTGTATGAATAAAGGAACAAGTGAACAGGAAGAGGAGCATAGTTGGTCCCCATTAAAATGTCTATTGTCTGTATTGTACTGATTACAATTGTCCAATAACTAAAAGTATCCTGTAATACTACTTGCATTGTAAAAAAAATTGATGGTTTTCAGTTGAAAAAAATATTGATGCACAATTTTATTTAAACGTTGCAGTGAATACAATACATAGTAAAAGTCTTATTTTTATAATTCTTCTTGTCACAACAAAGTTATAACAAAAGTTTCTGCTTCATAAAATGCCATCACATCCTAATTAGCCTCTAAATTCTGAATCAATTATAAGCATTAACCATAATCTTAGTTGTACACAGAATTATGCTGGTCATCTTGTGCCGTTGAAAAAAATAAACAATTTAATTTAAAATTAGAAACTAAAACACCTGCAAGACAGCATCTTTAATTATGAAATATCCATACCCAAATATAATTTTAGGTTATTTGATTTTATGATAAGTTAACAGATTTTAAGGAAATAATAATCAATAATACAATGATTTAATACTAACGATTTCGTTAAATGAATGTAGAAACATATTTCAGTAATCTCTAACTGAGGTATCTTCCAAAACACAATTATATTTTACTCAAAAATAAGACAATGGAAAATATATTAACTATAACAAAATTCAAAACTGAGAGTAATTAATGTAATGATTAACATTATTGGTCATCAAAGAATAAAATAAGTTTGGCCTTTTATGAACAAAATGATGATACATGGATAAAGTAGGTTTAGAGTGATTCATGTAATTACAGGTTTAAATACATGAGAGCAAAGTGGTTATGGATTTTTTCATGCATTTGGAATTTTTTGAACTACATCTGTATATGGGAAAAAAATGATATCATGTAGCATTTATACTTCAAGAGATAAATTTGATTCAAATTGTTTGAACTAAATCTATAAATAGGAAAATTCATGTAAACAACTGAACCTGAAATGTTAGTATTTTCATGTTGTTCACAATATGCATTATTTTGTTTTACAACAACGATACATCTAGCCCTGCTTTTTAACATTGATAGAAACCCCCTGATTTTTATAAATCGATTATTTTGTAATATTTTGATTAAATATTTTGAAGGCACTTCTTGTATTCAAGTGAATGACATGGAAGACATACAAGGTATCAGTAGATTAACAATAACTTAATACGCAGGACTATGTAAAGGTTAATATACAATTGATAATTTTCCCAAATTTTAAGGCAACTATACCATACTTGAATGATTGCCATGAATTAAAAGTGTTGTAAAAAAAAAAATGGAAATCACAACTTATTTACTCTATTCTGGATAAATGTATTTTTCCTGAGTGGGGAAAAAAGGGAAAATACAAAATGGGCATTCAAAAACCATAAACCAAATAATAGACGAAATGATTAACAACAGTCCATGAAACTTTACATAGAGAACCCACCAAAGCATTGGGCTGAGTGTATGTGCTCCATTACAATCCCCATTACAAACATGTTTAAATAATTCTAAGACATTAACTTGACAACATTTTTTCCATATTTGCCGAAGTCTTTACATTTGCTTTGCATAGTTCATCCTGGTCTTTTAAATAAAACACATAGTAGTTAATAGTTCAGATATCTTATAAGAAAGTATCATGCAAGTCATATTGACTGCATTTAAATATAATTTGGAAGGTAAAATCAAGAAATCACAATTTGATAAAGCATATTACATTTTTTTTTTTTATCTAAATTTTTTTAAAATTTTTGTTACAAGACAAATTAGTATATACAGTATTTATACTACAATGCAATATATTGCTTAGGCTTATCGTAAACCGTAACAAGCAAGTGATAATATTGCATCTGTTAATAAATGAGGAAATTTGTTTACTATCTTTGATGAGTTTTACCAGAATGCTTTGATAAATGTTACTATACATTTAAGATTACAGGCACCACCATGCAGTGGTTCACCGAAACGACATGTCTGTGTCTTGACTCACGTGAGATTTGCTTTCGCTGCCTTAGATCTCAGACTCTCAGAACCTATCGTGTGATATTCTTTATCGTGCAATTTTGACTGAAATCTGTTTTCTTGGTTACAGTGTATCCGCACAAATAACATATTGTGCAACTGATTACAACTCAAGACATGCGCACAGAAAAATATCTGAAACCTAATTTCAATGGCTAGATAGTCTTAAAAATACATGTTACAATCCACATAAAATAAACTGTCTACCATAAAAATGTCATGAAACTTGTTCAATTAACAATTATCAACAATGTGAACAGTAGCAATTAGATTTATGATTTATTCTTAACTCTAGTTTCAAATACAGTTAAGGGAAAACCCTTCCAATAAAAATAAAAATTGTTACGCGAATTTTTAGTTTTGCCATCATGTGGCCCTCATTAAAAAAAGGTGTTAAATTTTGGTCTGCAACATGTTTCATTCGCGATTCAAAAATGTGCTCGCTCAAAGAACTGATTAAGAATCATTTATAATCAACAGCTGTACCAATAAATGACAACTGACAGACATAATCATTATATACTAGTATATTTGAGATCTTATTTTTAACCACATACTCTATATATGATATCGAACTCTACAAACAATAAGTGGAAAAAATTCCTTTCTAAAAACAGTTACAAAACTGAAAGGAAGAGTATTACAGCAAACATATATATTATATCTATTGTGAAAAACACATGTTACAAAATTACATTTTGAGGTACATTAAAGAGACTTTTTGCATATTTACTGATTAACAATCATTTTGAAAAAAGAAAATCAGTTTATTTACTTTTAAAAATAATTATAATTTTTATGTCACAATTATGAGTAGCCTTTCCCATTTAAAAAAAAAAAAATTGTCAAGGGATTTTTTTTATTTTTGCCATAATATGACTACTCTTTTTATAAATTTAAGTTTTGCACCATGTTTCATTCAATATATCAGACAGTGTAAATGCTTGTTAAAAAAGCCGATTTCAGAATCGTTTACAAGCAACAGATTTGTACCAATAAATGATTACATATATTTGAGACTTTCATTCAAACCACATATAGTATATATGACACGTACATCTACTAACCGTAAAGGGAAATAGTATATACATATTAATGCCTTTCTAAAAAGTAGTTAAAAATCCGAAATCAAGAGTATTACAGCGAACATATATATATTATTATACTTTTAAAAACGCACTATGTTGCAAAGTTATAAAAAGTACAGTGTAAACAATGGACAGTTTGAGGTAAAATACAAGGACTATTTGCATATCTACTGACTAAAAATCTTTTGTGAAAAAAAGAAAGAATTTAATCCTTTTTCTGAAATTAAAACTATGACCAACCCTTTGCATTAAAAAAACATAATTATTACGGTACTTTTTCTATTTACCAGCATATGACAACTCATTAACACATCTTTGTGCTGTGACATGTGTCATTTGTGCTGTAAAATGTTTCATTTGTTCTGTGACATGTTTCATTTGTGCTGTGACATGTTTCATACAAGATTGATTCAATACCGTGAAAAGGGTTGCTCAAAGAAATGATTGAACAATAAAGCAAAACACCTTAAACTATGAATAATATCATATATCAGAGCCATGAAATAAAACCATCTACTATATATACATATATATTTTTTCGTTTGGGCTTCGGGTTTATATGATCCGTTCATCCTATCTCTGAAAACATCTAGTTTACGTTACCCAGTAATATATGTAAACTTTTGTGTACAGTCAATCTTCTTCAATATTTCACCATGTATATTTTTACACAATATAAAATAACACGAAACGTTCCACTTGTACACTTCTATATATCAAAAAACAAATGATTAGGAAATAATTCATGGCTGCCGTAGATTTGTTTTCATTTAACCATGGGTTGGGCATTTACATTTGATTATTTTATACTGAGCGATAACGAAGGGTAAATACGGATATAAATGCACAACCCTTGATTAAATGAAAACAAATCTACGGCTGCCAAGAAATTATTTCGATTCTAATAGGACTAATACTGTAATTTCACCAACCGCGAAAGCCCTATACACACGACACTGTTTTGGCTGTTCCGTTTTACCCCCATATAATAATATGAAGGATATTATATTGTTCAATAATGAATTGTAATAACTCACATTTTTCAACTAAAAATGTTCTTTTTATTTAATTTTATTACATTAGTACAAACGCCCGGTGCTTACATTAGACGTTGGGAGCATACATATGACGTCATCTTGTTAATGTTGCCAAAGACCATACCATCATTTTGCGGAATTTTCGTTTTATGACATTTTACATCGAAATAATAACTGAAATGGACTAATTTGTTTTTTTTGGCATTATAACAGAGATAACCGTATTGTATTTGAAGCTTGGCCTTCGTAAAACGTGGGTTTTACTTTTACTGTAAAAAATTGAGTTTACCTGGTCGTACACATAAGATGGGCGTAACGCAGAACAGTCAGTTTTGTGTATTAATGCGTCTGCGCTAAATGTAGATATACTGTGATTATACAGGTTGACGATATATAGGTCGTCATACTAGAATATGAAATTACTTTCATTAGTAAACATATGTAGATAAGGCACTATGCATCATCAGTAAATATCATATTAACTGGAACTAACAAAAATACTTTTAACGTTTTCACATTTGCAATATTTCTTTCTTTGTAAGCATAATTCTTAGTCCCTTTTGCATCCAACTAAAGACTTTCTAAACGGAACAACTTTCATTCACTCTACATTAGTTTAATCTTCATACAATATATTTAGTTCCAATAAAAAAATCATTGATTTGTAAATATTCAACTATAGAAACAACTAATAATACCGGTAATCACATATGGATGGATTCAAATTGTAAGATGTAAATTAATTATTGTATTCTCAAAATATCATGCATAAATAAGTGTCAGATAAAAAAGTTTATTGAGATCTTAAGAACCAAATATATACTCTGTATATTGTTGTAGTTATTAAATTGTAATATCAAATAGGCTTTCACAGGAAATACCCAGTAAGTGATAAAAAAAAAAACCGTGGCCATAAGTTTTGAACAACTGACACCCGACGTAAGTACACGGGTAGATGTCTTCCTACTGTTATGTTTTAATGTCATTATGTTGTATATATCCATCGTTTGATTTTCTTTCTTCATTTGCCACACTAAATGAATCGTCTGCTGATGAATTTATCTGTCCAAAACGGCCATCTTCTGAATATAAACTAGCACTTCCTTGATCATTTGCACTAAATTCAATATTAATCAAATGTTTTTCGGTGATATATCCAGATCCAATTGAATTCTCAACTTTTCTTGTGTATTTTGAACCTGAAACATAGGATGATACATTTTCATCATCAATTAGGTTACCATTTAGCATGATTCCTTCTGTGATGTATCCTCCAGAAATTTCGCCTTTACCTGCCCAATCATCCATATTTTCCGCTAAGTAATTTGTTCCTTTAAGATCTTCCTGAACTGGTTCCCTGTTCAGAATCTCCACATCTATATCTCTTAGGTAACCAACACTGTTTAATTCTTCTTGGTCTCGTTCCCTGTTTGAATTTAAAACACCTGCATTCCTTATATCTTCCTCCTTAAGGTAACAATTACTTATTGAATCCTCTTGACCTGGTTCAATGTCATGTTTAATTACATGCTGATCTCTTAAATTTTCTTTCAAATAATCACTATGGTACTGATTTGCACTATCAGCTCTCATCAGTGGAGTTAAAACATCTAGTAACTTTGGGTTTTCCATGGAATCCAGATGATGGTATTCCACTGTTGAACTACCTGAATTATGAATAGAGGGTTGTTGTCTGGGCAATGCAATACCTATATTATTCATGGCATCTTTAGAAAGATAGCCATTGCTAATCATACTTATGTTTGAGTCCTCTTCATTGGGCTCAATCAACGGTAATAAAACATCATCTGCTTTACAATTCTTTTTAGAATCTCTACCATAGTTGGTTCTTGTTGAAAGAAGAAACTCCACTTCAGGGACTCTACTGTTTTCAGTAACTTCGAGGGTCTCTGTTTTAATATATGGTTGATCCTTAATTGGCTGTCCACATGTTTTTGACATTTGAACTTCTAGCTGATCAACAGATGGAATAGGAGCACTTACAGACCCAGATTCGAGCATAATATTTTCTGTAACATTGGCTTGTATGTCAACATGCTTTATATAACTGTCTACATTTTCATTTTCTGAAGAAGAAAAAAAATATGTAAAGGTGACATTACAATGGTTGTAATAGACTAAGATACATCATATTATTAAACGTGTCAATTTCGATACAAAACATGGCATTTTGATTGTTATTCAATCTTAGTTATTTACACATTATATATTGATTACATGCATACTGCATAACACAACATAGAACTTTAATATAAGACTCAAACTTGAAATGTTATGTTTCCAAATATTCTCGTACTTCGAAACATCGGAGTTGTCCTAAAACGACTGAAATTAGATCAAGTTTACGTATCAACCAACCTCGAAACATTATAGTTAAAAAGCTATAAACAAACAAGAATGTTATCGGGACTTGACTGAATGTGGATTTGAATGGCGGGCTGTCATGCATAGCAGAAGATTCTTTCTTTACCCGTCGACGCCCCCGGGGTCTCGTTCCTTCGGATTTCATGCGATTGTCTCAGTTTTTATATTTTCTTAATCGATATATGATATTTTAACATCGGTAAACACCTTACAATTTGATTCGCCAGACGCAATTTTCAAAACAGTTAGATGGTTTTATAAAATACAAATTAAAGAGCATTCAAAACGAAAATTTCTGAATGGTTGTGCTAAATGCGACTGAAGCTATGCCTGAGAAAAGAAGAACCTTTGTGTTTCGAACAATTGTTTATTTTATAAACAGCATTTACAGAACATGATTGTTTCAATACATTTCATGTCAACACAAAGCTAACTACTGGGCTGATGATACCCTCGTGGACGAAACGTCAACCAGCAGTGGCATTGACCAGTTGTTGTAAAAACTCATTAAGGATACATGACTTATAACTTTGTCAGTTCATGCGTCCGAAGCGCTTTTCTGGATTTACCTTCATCAGGAACGCTTAAAGCCAAATATCTAAAAGCCAAGGATTATAAGAATCGAAACATTTGAAGAGCTATATGACCAAAAAGGACATAAACAAATAGCCAAATTCAACTTAGGTCAACTTTGTTGAGTGAGTCGAAACCATAGTTTCTTTAGAATTTCAAATTTTATTAACATATTTAATAAAGGTATTTATAAATCATGCTAGTACCGAAGTGCTGACTACTGAGCTGATGATACCCTTTAGGACTGATAGTCCATCAGTGGTACTCGAATCAAATAAAAAAACGAAGCATGGAAAACAGAAATGTCTGTACATATAGAATTATATTTAAAAAAATATTTGCTTGTCTAAGAAATAAAATTTCTCAGATGTTTATGGAATTGATCATTTATAACGATATTTATTATCTTGTGGAGAGGGCTAACATAGGCTTACCTGTTGCCCAATTCAATTCAAATAATTTTTTATAAAAGATTGTTTAAAACTAACATACTTTTATTTCCAAATTTTAATCCGCATCTGTTTAAAAAATAATCGAGGAAACACTGACAATTACATAGCAATATCGAAAGATGCCAAAAAGACAAACAAGTCCACAAACAATTCATACAAAACTAAAGTCTGAGCAACACGAAACCAATGAAACACTGATGGTGAGCTATGGTGCTCCAGAAGGGTAAGCATATCCTATTTCGTTAGCTGCACCCGTCATGTTGTTCAGGATTAGTACACATTTAGTGACAAGTCTCATTTGGTAATGTCACAATCGAGGAAAAGAGGACGGGACTTGTTACGACTATTGTAACATATCCGTAGTCATCTATGACACGGATATTCCATAACGGTCAACCAACTCGTGATAGCGTCCGTAAAACTGTCGAACTTTTTAACAGTATTCTCAGTCAAGCAAAATCCGTTATAATTAGTTCAAATATTGGCTGATCATGAGAAAACAACTTCAGTTTATACGATAACTAAAGTGTAAAATATGTGAACGTACATGCAACACAAGACTGAGCAACATGTTTATTCAGTATGTATACTTTAAATCAAATTGAACCATTTTGGGCGAAATGAATATAAACAGAGAAATGTTTAAGATTCAGCAAAATGGCTGAAAAATCATAAAAATATATATATCTTGCCATTTAAAACATTATTGTACGACTCAAGAATAGGAATATTGTTTTTATAGCGTTTTGTGTCGTTTGAATTAAAATTTGAAACATAAAACGATTTAGTAATCCAATTAGATTTCACAGTTTTAATACAACCTTAGTGATTTTGTTAAACACTTAACAAGCAGGTATAATATAACCAATTATTCATTTTTATTTGAGCCAAATGGAAGATTGTTGACTATTGTGTATTTTCTTAAAATCAGAAGTCTACTTATTGTTAAAAAAATGAAGATATCAAACGGAAAATATAAATCATTAGTCGCAAAAAACAGCCAATACCATGAGAAATGAAAACGGCGAAAAGCCAAAAAAACATTCCTCAAAACATAAATAATTAAAGACTGTAGCACACGAACAATGATTGCAGAAGAAATATATATTCAATTTGAAAATGACATAAATGCTAAATCCGAGTACAAAATAGAGAAGAAACCAAGGGGGCAATCAAAAACATTAAGTACAATAAAAACAGACAACACCATGGCCAACAGAAAAACGACAAAATGACACACAAAAAAAACAACCAAAAATTACACACAAAACTAGGTAACGAGCAACACGATGCAAACTGTCCATTGATTATATTACAGCAAAATGAATATTGTGAAAATGACAAATTGCTAACTTCATGTTATCGGATTTCCTGGATAATGATATGATAGAAATTATCCGTTAACCAAAAAAGAAACTTCACACTGTCGAACAGCTAATGTTTTCCCTACAATCTCTTATTCTTACTAGTTCCGATAAAATGTTATCCTTCTGCAGTCATTTTACGCTTGGTATATTTGCTCAGTCTTTAGTTTTCATTGTAGACTGCTGCTTGCATTTTCGTTTTTTTACTTCCATTTCAGTAACGTCTACCTCGTCTACTATTTGAAGGAAGGATTGGTAATTTCGTCTAACATTGTAACGTCTTTTCAAAGTTTATATTATCATAGCATTGCTAATCAGTTTTTCTCTAATGTCATAAAGCCTCGATTACGGAGCGGAGTGATATAGACACATGGAAACATAATAATAAAAGATATATCAATCAAAGATAACAGTGGGTATAATTTGATATTTACCACATCGTTTATGTTTGGAATAAAACGTTTTCACAGATTTTCTTCTCTCATTCACAGGAGACGCACACAAAATTGGCGGACCAGTGACTTTTTTTAGAACGGTTTCTTGTCTAAATGTATTACTCTCTAATGCCATTTTAGAATAATCTGGGCTACAGGAAATAGTTGTATGATCGTCGCTAGATTTGTGATTGCTGTTCACTCCTGTAGTTTCTTCTGGTACAGGCAATAGATCTAATTTGTCATCTACTGCAGGAGACTGCAAACCGTCTGATGCCAAACTACTCCTACCACTGTCTTTACTTAATTGCGATGAATATGGTAAAACCTACAATAAAAATTCATTCCTTTATTGTGTAGACCTCACTGTGATTTGAGATGAAGATCAGCATATAAATACCATTACTTTTGCCCTTTTTTTTGTGTGCGCTTTGTAATTTTGTGTCATAAGGGTATACATTATAGCATTTTTCTTAACCACTATATTAAGAGTCTTTGTTTATCGGGCATTCTTTTTTCATATTTTTACAGTTATGGCATATATTCTTGAGATAACTTCTTTTATTTGTGCTACTTCATTTTCTCGCTTTCGAACAGTTTGTTTATTGATATTGTGGTGCAGTCCGCATCCACCCAAATCTGTTGTACTATTCATAAGTAAATTCTTCCAAGTTCTGTACCATATATTTTGATGTGCCCGAATTCTTAAATTTTTGTATTTGTTTTGTATTAAACCATGAGATTGTTGTGATATTTATGGCAGTATTTTTTAGATTTCTATGCCAGATGTATTTTACTATTTGTTTATATTGGATTGCATCCCTCTAATTATTCTCACATGCGCAGATATAGCTTTGTGGAAATTTAGCAAATAATTCCGGTCAAATAGGTACTAGCCGCCCATGTGGTGCAAACAGCAAAACTTCCAAAATAGCTTAATTTTAGACCTTATCATGAATATTTGGATATGAGAAGTGACATCACAAGTGACCTTTCTGCACTAAATTGTCCACATTACCGGTATATAAGCATGTGTATTTATCAATGAAATTATAACATAATTATGAAAGGCTTTAATAGTTTTATTATTTTTGCAACATTTGAACTTTAAAAGTTAGGACATGATACCGGTTAGTAATTTCTACAAACCTTAGATTGATATCCTGTTTTACAAAAGAACAAGTAGCATCTGTTGTTAAACCCCCGCTCGGCACAGTCGGGGGTTTATAAGAATCCGCATGTCCGTTTGTCTGTCCGTCTGTCACTCACGTTTAGTTTCCTCAGTCGTTAGATAACCTCTCTAATTGTACAAGGAGGACAATTTATAACTATGATACCTACCGTATTTCCGACTGATAGTTTTATCTTTGGAGTGATAATTTCCAGTGGTCGTTTAATTTCCCTGATACCATGGGCTGTTCGCCTTAACAAAAGAAATTATTTTATATGAAATCAAATAAACATTCTAAGTAGAGATTTACATACTTATTTGTTTTATTTTTTAATATTTATCTGAAAATTACAAAATCATAGAATATGAATTCTATTGATACAGTACAGCATTTTTAAGATCATAAGATTTGATCTCAATAATGCTTCCACTCTATTAAACACAATTATTTTCATTAACAAACATAATAAACAAGACGACTTAAAAAGATCATTTTGATATGAAATAGGACTTTTAAATGTTTATGTTCCATTACTTATATTGTATATTTAAAAAATAATAAAAAAACATACTTATAGATAAAAACAGCTCCAGCAATTGCAAGCATTAATAAGAAAGTTCCCCCTACTGCGATACTTGTAATTTCTGACGGTGCCAAATCTAAAAAATAGGAAATTTAATAAAATAGAACATGAACTAACAGAAACTGTTATAACAACCATAACCCAATATGTCATAGCCAGTTTTAATGCAAACTTATCAGTGCAATTTGAAGTACACTAGAATTACTAATTGTTTGGTATCGAAATCGATATAGCTCAGGTGAATTGAATTGAATGATACTTATCAGTGCAAATTTCCAACACAGGGTACTTGTCTAAACCAGAATTTGATAAAACTGAGAAAAAAAATCTTTGCAAGAAAGCTGGTAATAAATAACAAGATATGGTCGTAAATAAAATGTTATTTGGGTAGAAATATGAAGTTTGTGGTACTTGCAATAGTTCCGTCAACAAGGTCAAATTCCACTACATACAATTTCATTTACACGAAAAAAATAATTATTAAAGCAATTGGATTTCGGTTCCCTTTGCTAAATCATTTATTTTTTATAAGATATCCCTTGAAAAATAGTTGCTGTTAGAGTATGAGCGAATTAACAACTAAAAGTATTATTGCTTTTTTAACTGAAGGTAGAGTAGATAGACTTCTGAAAATTGACCATACACGTGTCTAAGAAACAATTTACATTTATAATTGGCATGATAAGGCCACAACTTATTATATATACCAGAGATAAGATATTTAAAAAATATAAGAGTGGGTAATCTAGATTTTACAAAATCACGAAGATTAAAGACCTGTTAAATTATTTATTTACACAAAGTTGAAAGCATTTTCCTCGTCCGTGTTCAGGCTTTCCATAAATGAATTCAAGATTTGTTTTAAATTGATTTTTAATCTAAGCACTTCATCTTATTTGAAAAGAAAAAAGCTAGGCATACATCACCCGCCATGCAAATCTACACTCAAAATTTTAAAATCGGGAATAGGACACAATCGGTAAAACTAAAGATCAGACAACGTTAGTTGTATCTACAGATCTAAGACCGCGAAAGCATGTCGTTTGTGAGTTAAGATGTGTCCGTCAACCAATTCGTGATTTTTACCGTAAAACTAATGTTGTGTCGATTTTGGTCGTTCTTCTTTGTAATTCTGTTGGATCAGTTTTTGTGTAAGGAGCACAACCCTGTGAATGAAGTCCGTAAAGGATGAACATGCACGAGCGTACCGAATTAGCTGAGATACGTAAACTTCATTCGATGGAACAGATGGTATGTTCCTGCTGTGAAATTGGAATTTGACAATTGGAAAGTTGTATTCACCACGTTTGTCATAGATTATAGATGGAAGTCATCCATTTGTGCCAATATCGAAGAATATCGATGAAACCTGTTAGACCCTGTAGACGCACAAGGTGTTGCTTCTTTTGGGGTTCATGCGTGCCCTTAATTGTTGTGTGTTGCCTTGATTAGTATCTTCTTAATCAATTTGTGAAATTTAAACATCGGTACTCTACTGTTGCTTCAATTTAGACCAACATGTTCACATAACAATCATTATATGCATCGAATACGGTTTATCTATTAATTTTACGTGCAGCAGATCTTATAACGAAAAATCAAAGATCAATGTACCATGAAGATGAGGTCAAGCTTAGAGGAACCCCGTCAGACGTACATGATCACCGTACAACCAAATATAGTTTCAAATTATTAAGTATCCGAGAAGCAGACATAATCAGGAAAATTTCGGCAAATGAACCATCAAAATAGGGTTATGGTTGGGAAATGTACACCTTACAATCATTATATAAACAGATTTAAGTCAGAACTTATCCGAGAAATGGAACTTTAAAACTGAGGTCAATGTCAATAGTCATGTTTTAAATTTTAACCTTTGTTTTGTTATCGCATCAAATATGCAACTAAAAAAGACATATATGAAAAGATTGGTGTAAAATGTTAAGGATATTGAAATGCAGATTCAGTACATTTGGTCTAAAGCGATATTACGACCTCTTATGGCAGTTTTTGCCCCTCAAATGTTTAAATAAATTAGTATAATTAACTGGTACATGAGATAGCAATGCGATTTTTGAAATGATGATTTTAGGTATGTGACCTGAAAAAGGGTTAAAAGAAAGTTAACCATGTGCATACCGCAAACAGTTGAAAATTTTCCTGATTTGTTACCTTAAAAATTATACGGTAATTATTTTGTTATTACTTGCACTTATATTGATGGATAATAACCAAGATATGTCTTCTATATCATATCAAGGTTTTTGAGTTATTCCTGACTTGAAGTACTGAAAGTAATTATACATCCAAAACGTAATGAAATCAAAACTTTCCATACTGAAAGTAATTATACATCCAAAACGTAATGAAATCAAAACTTTATCCTTTTTATTTTTTGTTTATTGGTCTACAACCTCGCATGCTCTTTAATATATAATTCTTATAGATAAGAAGGGATCTCTCAATGCCAATTTGTGTTTGACTCCAATCTTTATTGACTAGAATTGTCAGTTTTCCTACCGAAGGTCGGTGGTTATCTCCGGGCAATCCGGCTTCCTCCACCAATAAAACTGACCGCCACGAAATAGCACAATAGTGCTGAAAGTGGTTTTAAAAACCAATCAATCTCAATGCCAGTTTTATTCATGTTCAAAAGAAGATTAATAAAGATGTTTAACTTTTATTGTATTGACAAAAAGGAAACATTTTCTTATTTACACACTGACTGACAGAGAATAAAACTGTAATTCAATCACTAGGATAGTTACTATTATTTGTAGGTTGTATATACACCATATCACTGTAATCGCTTATTCTTCCATCGCCTGTTATATGCTGAATTTGGACACCATATGAAGTTCCCGCCTTTAGATTTGGAATTACCAGCTTAGATGGTTCAGTTGATGAAATATTCCTTTCTTGATGATAACCTATAGAACATTAGATTATAAACAAAAACTGTTGAATTCCTCAGTACTAATATTTTTGTTATATCTGTACGTTTGTGTTGGCGTTTATTTCAGCTTATTTTATTTTTACACCCACCTATTGTCTGTAGAAAACAATCTTCCCCGGTCATTAAAAAGAAAAAAATGCAATTACGTCTTCATGTTTTATTTCAAGACTTCCAATATCACTATGAATGTGGACAAAAGAGGAAGAAGATTGATCAAAGAGAATAAAAAACCAACAATACCAAATAAGAGAACGACGAAAAACAAACAATTTATGCAAAACAATACATGGGATACAAGACTGAGCAACACGAACCCCCGAAAAAAACCGAAGATGATCTCAGGTGCTACAGATCTTTACACCTTTGGCAACCGTCATGTTGATCATTTAGAATACAAATTCGGCGATAAGTCTCATTCTGTGATTTCACAAAAAAAATAAGAGGACGGGATTGAGTCTACGACAAATGGAACATCAGCCGGTATCTTTACAACAGAAAGTCCATAATAGATAAAAATCATGATGGTATAAATCTGTCAAAAGGCTGACCTTAACTTTAACACTAGAAATCCTTAGTTCAACAGCTTTCTTGTAAGCAGCAACTCTCTATCAAGAAAGTTATGATCAACACAAACTCTGGAAAATCTTATCAACTAGGAGATACATACTCCATATGCATACGCTACTGGAATGTTGCTACACTGAAATGAAAATTTCACAATCGACCAGCAGAAGTTATCTCTTTTGTTGTGAATTTTAGATCTGAACCGACCCTTGGTGATTTCATAGTTGTAAGTCAAAATATAAAGCGGACTTAACTGCATCTGTTGTATCCATTATTTCTAACTCGATTGGATTGATGTGCTAAACATAGTCACATAACTTTGAATTATTTAGTTAAGGACATCATCTTTATATTGCGGATAATGCTAGCTTCATTTCATTCTTACAAAGAAGCTCTTGTATGAAATTTGCCTAAGTCTGTAAGAACAAAGAAGAATTTGCCATGAAGAGGAGAGCAGTTATTTTCCAAAGAAATGCCGATTGTTTGTTGCTCAACACGTCCTCCAAACGTAACATATATGATGTCCTTGCATTTTGAATAAGAGTGGTTTTTTAAAGTAAGATTTATTCCTTCCCCAAAAAAAAGATATAGAATTGCAAAAAACTAGTTATCACCACTTCGTAAACAAAAGAACAAACGTTTGAAAATTTTACATCAAACTCTTGCAACTCGAAGTTGTAATACTTTATTTAAAAACACCAATCGACAGATAATCCTCCCTTTTAAAAGATTTAAACATTCTGTAGATTGTTATTCTCTTATTTCCCTAAAATACGGAAATCATCGTAATAAACTATGTTAAAATAACTTTAGTCCAACCAAGTTAATTTGATGTTATGACCACGTGTCTAACAAATTGAAATTCTATAAGGTATTGCAGTTGTTAAAAAAAGTCACGAAATGAGTTTAAAAGACAACAACTTCTTAATATTAAATCCAAATGACAAGAAGCACTGGTCGTTTTCCAGTTTTTAAAACAAATTGAAAATGATGCAACATAAGATAGTTTTGGCGTTATCTCCTAAATGTTATTACTAAAAGACACAAAAGCATGTTTTGAACATTTGTTGATTAGTTATATTGTTACTTGAAAAAGAAAAATGATAGATTTTGATAGAAATATTAAACAAATATGATGAATTGTTCTTTTAGATAAAACCTAAAGTCCTTAAAAGATAAAATGATATTAATTACATTTGCAAAATTAGGCCGTTATAGTATTAAAACCCACCTGAACAGTCGATGGTACCTTTGCTTGCAGTACACCAGGTTACTTTGAAAAACTTAATGTAAGGGGAAACACCACACTTTGGATCTGACCAATCAACTGTAATTGCGTTTTCAGGATATGCCAGAACATCAACTTGAGTTGGGGGAGATGGAGCTGAAATGAAAATTAGATTTGCTGTTAATCTATATACATGCAATATGTAGGCAAGTTAAATATTATTTAAATACAGTCATGTTATTGTGTCAGATTAAAATCAAACTTATAAAGATGTCCTCTTATTTCTTGAAACTTGTAAATTATATCTTAGTTTTACACGGAACTACTTAATACTATCTAAGATATTGAAATTAAAACAGCTATGGTAGACACTGAAGAAAATATGAGGCACAGTTACATAGAGCAAGTTGTTTTAATGCTTTAAGTTTAATTAAAATGTCTCATATAGGTTAAAATAAATCTAAGTAACTTTGAATAAGAGAAACCAGAAAATAGTTAACACTTACAGGCTGATATCCAGTTGAAATTAAACAAAAGAAATGTTACACTTTATTAGAGAAGGTAAAAAAGGCAAAGTTGGTATATTTGAATTGTTTACATCTGTTTCTATGGGTTTTAAAAGTTTAATGTATGTGCATAACTAAGGATTTTAAGCATCTTATATCCGTGTTTATACTTAAATTATAGAAAGGAGCTTCTAGTTGGACTTTTAAATTAAAGACAAATTTTCACAAAACAGTCGATTGTGGTAGGTGTAAAAACATGTGAATCTTTTTGTGCGTCGATAAAAAATCCACACAAAGATAAAAGATTGATCTTTTTAAATCATTAATTTGCATCTGTGCCCCGGTGACAATTTCTTGGGAAAAAATCCTAAAAATGGGCAATACTGTCATCGAAAAGAGAAGTCGAGTCCACCTTTTTATGTTCAGGCGTGTTTGAGTTGACTATTTTGTCTTGAAAACGTGTAAAGCAAAACTATTTGATACACCATCTCGCTTCAGATTCTATTACTTTTATATATTTAGGCTACACGTTGATTTAATAACATTTAAAACTCACAGTACTAACAAATGGAATATATATGGGTCAAGTGAAATACCTTTTTAATGAGTCATATCAACAGAATTGGGGTACATTGTATTTGTTTAAATAACAATTTTTTACTGAAAACCCTTGACGACAGACCTATAAGTGGATCTTTAAAAAATGAAAACAACACGTTATAAATTTCATGCGTCCGAAGCGCTTTTCTGGATTTACCTTCATCAGGAACGTTCAAAGCCGAATATTTGAAAGCCAAGAATGTATAATAACCTAAACAATTGAGGAGCTATATAACCACAAAGGACCTAAAAATTAGCCAAATTCATCTAAGGTCAACTTTGCCTGAGGGAGTCGAAACCTTGGTTTCTGATAAATTCAAAATTTATTAACCGACAATTTTAGAAAGGTTTGTTAAAGATCATGTCAAAATGCGTCACTTCAAAAAAAAAATTTTTTTTTTTTTTGTGTGTATGGTCGAGGGTAATTCAACTTCAACCTCTAAAAATGTTTCTTCTGCCCTTCCACGAAGTATTCAATTAGAATTTTTTTTTCGTGTTTTTTAACTTTCGAAAATTCCCCATGACAACCAATCAGATAGTAGTTTTAAGCTGACTAAAGGCGTAAAAGTACATTAAATGATGCCTAATAATTAGTAGATACATTTGTCTTTTAACATACAACTGGCATATAAGGATCGTCATAATGATATGTGGATACATTTATCGGTTTTCAAGAGCTAAATTGATAGTGCGGCATCCCAACAATGGCTTCCATTTTTACGCTTGAAAAAAAAAATAGATGGAGTAATGGGGAAATAATTTTGACGAAATAGAATCCTGACTGTCCTGCATTCATAGTTTTTACTATAAGAATAACAGTTTTCAGTATTCAATACGTGTATACTATAAAAGATGTGTTGACAAAAATACAGAATTCCATTGTAGATTCCAAAAGGGAGAAGTCCATAAAAAAGATAAAACATAACGCTCGACTAGCTAAACCCGACTGGAAAACAACCGTCATATTCCTGACTTGGTATTTTTCTTATACTTTAATTAAATACAGTTAGGTTTTGTCTGGATTTTTTTTTACTCCCCCCTCCCCCCTCCTAATAATTTACCTTGGAGTTCGGTATTATTTATAATAACTTTTCCCTCTTGATAGGCAACAGGAAATGTGATTATGTAACAAAGAATACTGAATGAAGGCCAAGTAATGCGGTTTACATAGAGATGAAATCAAACTTTACGGAATGATTTCACATATTCTGAGTTATGCACTTCAGAATTTAATTTAGATTATTTTTTTGTGTTCTCCCATTTCAAAATATTCACCTAAAACTAATTTCACTATTTGAAATTGAAATTGGGATGTAAATATCAAAACCTTGCAGATATACTTCATGTCATCTTCTCCTCTCCTGAATCGTGACCAGTTTAAATTTTTGTGCACACTGAACATTTAATTTCTATTCATTTTCAGGGGCCTCGGTGGCCGAGTGGTCTAAGTGGTTACTACTGTAATCACTAGCCAGTCAACACTGAGGTTGTGAGTTCGAACCCCGCTCGTGCGGGTGCACTCGACTCCAATCTTAATTGACTAGGATTGTCAGTTTTCCTATTGAAGGTCGGTGGTTTTCTCCGGGCACTCCGGCTTCCTCCACCAATAAAAACTGGCCGCCACGAAATAGCCCAAAAGCGGTGCTTAAAAGTGGCGTTAAAACACCAAAAAAATCCAAAAAAATCTATTAGTTTTCTGTACTTTTCTACTAAACAGGAGAAATTGAGAGGATACATGTTTCGTGTCAAAACAATCTAATTCTAATTGCCATAAAAAGGGTCCGCTTAGACAACGAAGGGTAATAATTGTTAAATTTATAGGATTTAGATTATTTTTAGTAGTTTGACATACCTATACTTTTTAAGTAGTAACAGTCTTCCCATTTAAATCCCGAACTAACTTGGTCCATGTCAGACGATACACCAAACCTGTACTTCTTATCAAACTGTAAATTTTCAATTGTGAGTAAGGTAGAATTAACTGGTACCCTAATCCATTCAATATCAGTCTGAAATGAAGATAAAACATAGATTTCCTCTCAATCCACAAAATGTCAAAATATACATTGTTAAAAAATAACCTCTATAAAAGTGTATTATTCATTTCCTAAATTCAACCTGAAAAAGGTAAAATAACTAAAGGCTGCATATATAGCTGTCAATGCCAGTAGGGGAAATCGACATTTATATTTTTCATTCCGTTATTTTATTCAGATGTAATATATAAAGTTGGTGAACTGATTTGATAAGGAAGGTTCCGATACAACATTAACCTAAAAGTGTCTGTTAATCATAACTAATACCCTGTTACCTGCAACAAAATGTGTCAAATGAAAATGACAGGTTAATCAAATATCAGGCTATAGTGCCAAAATGTTGTAAGGTAGACCAATACGGCCTTCAAATAATAAAATTGACTTTTCGTCTAAACATAAGCAGATCATTTTGACTTCATTAATTCACTGATATTGTGTGTACCTCAAAATGGAAATAGAGTCACGTCACTGGTTGATTCATCATTGTTTTGAACGTTTTTAACCAATCAAAACGTTTTGTTGTATTCTTTTGAAAATATTAAACAGAATGCCTTAAATTCTAAAACGGTGAATTATTTACAGTAAATGAGGAATGAAATCTTGCCATCGATCATTGAACCACAAAAAGAGATCAGTGTTACATAACTCCAGTCGAATGGGCGACATGAACAACTTATATTCTATAGACCATATGGAGCTGGAAAATTTCTCCTAGTAAATGATAAATAATTTATCTTATTGAGAAAAAAACGTTTTATTGGAGTAAAAATAGGATTTTAGCCATGCCGAAATAGGTCAAGAATATGTGATTATTTTGCACTTAATAGAAAATCTAAACAGTAAGACAGCTAGAAAATTCTTTATAAAATAAATCGTGTGTAGCTCTTCTCCGTTCTAAAATATTAATCGTGTTAAAATCCACTGCAACAACTGCTAACACATGTATGTTTATTGTTGTAATAAATTCAAAAGCAAATTGATGAATATAAAAACTTACTGTACATTCTGTATCAAACTGACAGTAGTATACAGTGTGGTATTCAATTCGCCCATCCTCTGTTGGAGTCCAACTTACACTTACAGTTGTATCTGTAGAAGTATTCTGGGCCTCCACTATAGTCCTACTTGGAGGTAAAAGAGCTGAAAGATAAAACGAATTGTACATATGAACTCTCCATGATAGCCAATATTTTCAAATTGCTATTAAGTAATTTTGAATTTTTTTGTAACCATCAATTTCAACTTTTTGAAGAACACTTGTAAATTTCATGCCATTCAATTTGACGATTTTCTTTTCTTATTTTGGAATTCTGTATTAGATAAGAACCTGATTTTTTGTTTGATTTCTTTTCTTATTTTATTGATTAGGATAAAAGACACCACCGGAACTGCATAAATTAATTAGTAGAAAGGCTCTAAAATAAGAAGTGAGTTAATAAAAGGAGCTGAATCTTAAAAAGACTTATTTCAGTAGGAATAATAATGCTTACTGTTAGCTGTCGGTATAGTTATATTCGATGGTTCCAGTGAGTAACCGACTACATTCATCGAGAACAATGATACGCGTACTCCATGTCTACAAGGTAGAGGCAAGGATGTAAATGTTCTGCTGTTGACATGGTAATTAGACAGTTCTCCATCCTCTGATAATACCGTTACTTTGTATCCTAACATTAGACCATTCTGGTACTTTTCTGGCAAGTCCTAAAACAAGCACATCGAAAATAAATTTGATCATTGGGTAAGCAATAATTCAATAATATTATCAATATGTATATTAATGTAACATATATATATAAGTACAATATTTTTTCGTACAATTATAAAGTAACAAAATTATAAATAGAAACAATAGTGAACACGCTGAAATGTCTAGCCTGCTTATTCTTTAATCACAAATGAATAATAATGATAAAGTCAAGGTCAAATGAACCCTGTCAAACAGATATATTCACCTTACAATCATTTCATTCACCAACTATAGTTGACCTATTCCTTAATGTACCTGATAAACTGACAAAACAACGAAAAATAGACCAATGAACAATGAAAATGAGGTCAAGGTCAGATGAACTCTGCGAGACAGACATGCACACCTTAAAATTGTTTCATACACAAACTATGGTTGACATACTGCTTAAAGTATCCGATTAACTGACAAAACCATGAAAACTTAACATTGACCAATGATCTATGAAAATGAGGTCAAATAAAGGCAACAGTAGTATACCGGTGTTAAAAAGTCATAAATCGATTGAGAGAAAGCAAATCCGGGTTACAAACCAAAACCGAGGGAAACACATCAACTATAAGAGGAAAACAAATGAACAACAGGAACACCGAAGTGCAACAAAACACACATAGAAACGAACTATTTGATAACAACTGCCATATTCCTGACTTGGTACAGGACATTTCAAGAAAAAATGGTGGGTTGAACCTGGTTTCATGGCATGCCAAACCTCCCGCTTTATGACAATGTCAAAGTCAGATGGACTCTTCCAGGCAGACACGTTCCACTTACAATCATTATATACACACAATTTAATTGACCTATTGCTTACAGTATCTGAGATACAGACTTGACCACCAACTTGAACCTTGATCACGGATCTATGAAATGAAGTTGAGGTCACATGAACCCTATCTGACGGACATTTAGACTTTGCAAGGAACCCAAATATACCAAATATAATTATCATATTACTCATAATAAGTGAGAAATTCACAAAAAAAACACTCAATTTTTTTTCAAACAGTCGCTGAACTATGACTAGAGGCTCTAAAGAGCCTGTGTCGCTCACCTTGGTCTATGTGCATATTAAACAAAGGACACAGATGGATTCATGACAAAACTTAGTTTTGGTGATGGTGATGTGTTTGTAGATCTTACTTTACTGAACATTATTGCTGCTTACAATTATCTCTATCTATAATGAACTTGGTCAAGTAGTTACAGTGAGAAATATTTTGTAAAACTTTACAAAAATTTACAAAATTTATGAAAATTGTAAAAAATTGACTATAAAGGGCAATAACTCCTTAAGGGGTCAATTGACAATTTTGGTCATCTTGACTTATTTGTAGATCTTACTTTGCTGTACATTATTGCTGTTTACAGTTTATCTCTGTCTATAATAATATTCAAGATAATAACCAAAAACGGCAAAATGTTTTTAAAATTACCAATTCAGGGGCAGCAACCCAACAACGTGTTGCCTGATTGGTCTGAAAATTTCAGGGCAGATAGATCTTAACCTGATAAACAATTTTACTCCGTGTCAGATTTGCTCTAAATGCTTTGGTTTCAGAGATATAAGCCAAAATCTACATTTTACCCCTATGTTCTACTTTTAGCCATGGCGGCCATCTTGGTTGATTGGCCGGGTCACCGGACACAATTTTTAAACTAGATACCCTAATGATGATTGTTGCCAAGTTTGGTCAAATTTGGCCCAGTAGTTTCAGAGGAGAAGATTTTTGTAAAAGTTTACGGACGACGGACGCAGGACGCAGGACGACGGACGACGGACGCCAAGTGATGAGAAAAGCTCACTTGGCCCTTCGGGCTAGGTGAGGTAAAAATGAGGTCAAGAACATATGACCGATGGAAATTTTGTAATATAAGGTAACTGCATACGAGGTATGAAACATCCATACTTTCTACCTTCTGAAATATAAAGCTTTATACAAATAGTTTACGCCGTCGCAGGCGAGACAAAAAATACATTTTTGTATTCTATACCGACTCTATCAGCAAGAATATCAAGCCGTTATTCGCTTGATATTCTTCTTGATAAAGTCAAAAACACCAGCGCATTTATAAACAAAACAATTCATGTAAACAAGATGTTGGTTTGATATTTGGTATGAGTAGATCTACCCTAAGTCCTCAATATTCAAGGTGTCCTAAATTTTATGTCACCAATGTTAAAATAGATAACAAACGAGAGACTACTATGACTTATACCTAATAATAATCTGACATGCTTTGTTTGTTCAAATTTCATTGTCATATCAATAATAGTTAGTTACATATAATTCCATTATGCATTTTTATTTAGATATAATTACCCATGGAAATATCTTTAAATGTCAGCATCATTATTTTTTAAATTTCACAAAATTAAGATTTATTTTGATGATTAAACCACCCAACGTTTCAGGACAAAGACTCTTTTTTTTATCTTGAAATCTGAAATCCAAAAGTATCTATTCAATAACTTTCTTTGAAATGTTTTAAAAGCAGCAGACTGTAAGACATCAACATTTTTGAAATTTTAATATAAAACTAAAAATAAACGCCTACACGGTATAAATTTGAGACCTTGTCCTTAACTTATATATGAACCAAATCATCATACAAAAAATATATATTGCCAAAAGATACCTTTAAAAAGAAAGACGTTGATCCAGGTAATAAGTCTTTATGTGTAGGGATATACTTTATCATTAATTTTGCACAACCTATGTGAAAATTGCCAATTTAGGTTAATATGTCAATGGTTTATATGTTTCTGCATAAGAATGTTCAGATTATACAATCTTATTCATTTATGAATTGAATTAGAATCAATTTAACATGGATTGGAGTATTTTATTACTCAAGAAATTTCAAGAGCCAGAAACAGGTTATTATGACAGCTCCAACTTCACAACTTAATAAAAATGCATAAAAAGGGTTGGCAAAAAGTTGCAGTGCCACAACCAAAGTTTCCTAAACCTAGTCCAGCACTGGTAAGAGAAGCAGAAGATGGAAAACTGAAAATAAGTTATTGATGTCGGGGCTGGACAAGTCTAAACCAAATACCCTAAAGAGTCTAGTAGTTATCTTGGTTTTCCTACATTTGATTTTATCATATATGAGCAGGTAATAAGAACATATGTTTATCTCTTAAGATTTGCCACAGAGCTGTATGCAGTGTATTAATGTCTTATTTGCATTCTTTTTGAAAAAAATGAAATACTTATTCCTGTGAACGTTAGTCATTAGTAGGGTACCTACCTTCCAATACAAAGTCACATTACGATTGTTATTCCTACAGCCCTCAACTGAAACAACATAACTTCCAGGAAAAACTTCTGGGGGTCTGACAGGGACTAAATAAAGAATAAAATATTACGACAACTATTTTTTCAATCCTGTTCAATGACATAAAGTTAGCATTTTGTGCTTTTGTATATGCAATTGATTCTGTCATTATAGCAAAAAACCCAATAAAATTAAACCTTCTGATTGTACTGTATTTACTATAAAATGTCCCTTACTGCATAGAACATCAGATGAGAATAGACTTGTATGTTAGATATTTTTAAGTAATTATATACAGTATGGTGGCAAATTTGTCATAAGAGGTATTGCGAGTTCGGCTCACACGTATTGCGAGTAAGGCTCACAAAATGATACCCTAAACCTACAGTAACCCATGGAAAAATATATGAATTGCTTAGGTAAACCCTTAAAATAGTTTTTTTTATATATTAGATAAATAAAGGTACACAATTGAATACTATGGTGAAGATTCTCAGAAAGTTTAAGGAAATTCTGATTAAGGGGTTAGGAGAAGCGAATGCAAATTTGAACTGTAGTGTGCAGATATAATAAAGCCTATGTGAATAAAAAAAAAACAAAGACAGTTCAGATAAAGAAAAAAAAAAGTGAGGTGCAAAATAAAATAAAATAGTTAAGCTATAGTGAGAGTTTCACAAATAACTGTCCCTCGGTTATTTAGCAGTTGCGAATAAAAGGGTGGGATAGATGAATGAACAGAGAAATGTACGAACAGACGAACGAATGAATGGATTTCTCATCACTTTATCCAGCAGGCACCAGAAGCTGGAGGCGAAAGGGTAACAATAGGTTTTGCCTGAACGAAACTCAAAACATTGATCTTTATTTTCTTATATATGCCAAATTCAAAATCAAACGATTCAAGTATTATAGAAAATAATTGCTTCGAAGGAGTTGGAATCGCTTATTTGAAACGTAGGAATATTTGGATCCACACATTTATTCAAGTTTTAAGATATAAGCAAAATATGAAAAAAATGGTAATAAACAAAAGGATAAACTTATATTGGTTATGTTTGACCTTTGTAAATCTGGCCTGGTTGGTCATGTTAACATTTAATATTCCATGATGATAGCATGAATTAGAAAAATTGGCACATATAATCATTTAGGGCAATACCTCGTTTAACCTCAACGCAGACATTCAAACAGAAGATGTTGGGTATTTATCAAATCCGCACAAAAGCAATATTCACTACCTCTTTCCTTATCTGTACCACCAATGTTTTAAAACCTATGTTAAAAACCCTTATTCAAACCAATACAAAAGTAAATCTATCATCTCGGATATTGCTAGTCACAGAATTTTCAAGTCTGTTAGCATATGAAAAGAAGTAACGGAGGAACCATATCTTCTTAAAGTATCGGGGGCCTCGGTGGCCGAGTGGTATAAGTAGTTACTACTGTAATCACTAGCCAGTCAACACTGAGGTTGTGAGTTCGAACCCCGCTCGTGCGGGTGCACTCGACTCCAATCTTAATTGACTAGGATTGTCAGTTTTCCTATCGAAGGTCGGTGGTTTTATCCGGGCACTACGGCTTCCTCCACCAATAAAAACTGGCCGCCACGAAATAGCCCAAAAGCGGTGCTTAAAAGTGGCGTTAAAACCCAAAAAATCAAAATCAAAATTTAAAAGAATCTGTTGCCAACGAAGATCTCGATGTCACCAAATGTAAGCAATACGTGAGCCTAAATCCTTTTAATAACGACTTTAAAATACTAATAGATTATGTCAAGATTTATGCCAGCCAATGAACTTAATGTGAAAAAAGACGTAGATACTATGTCCGAATGGCTTAAGACTTCAAAATATTTGAACTTGCAAAACCTACTACAAATAATGAAGAGTTGATTACATCAAAATGGACGGACATTAATTTTAAATCAAGATAAGGAGTCAGAGCTATGTACGCGGAAGATACATTTCTTTACATTAAAATGATTTTCAAAATATTAGAACAGCACATTTAAAAAACAAAATATCCATATTTTCATACCAGTACATAGGAAATTGTTACTAGAAGGGAGCTTTTGATACAAGGGTTCCCCGTGGAAAAGTTGAGTCATCTCGTAGAAAGTTTTAATGACGCAATTGTGATTTAGTTAACCGAGTGGGAATGCTTTTGTTACAGATGACCACGGAGAAACTTAATTTAAACCAACGATCCCGTCCTCTTTAGACTTTTCCTCGATAGTGACATCACCGAATTAACTTTTCCCCGCATTTGCACTTACCATGACTAGTATGACAGTCGGTACACGTGGGGCAAGACCTTCACTTCCAGAAATCCTAAGATTATCCCCAGTTTTTGGTTGGGTTCATGATGCTAAGTCTTTAGTTTTCTATGTAGTTTTTTGTAGACTGGTGTTTTCTCATCTTTTTTGTTTTTGTTGTCGGTTTCTCTTCGACTTTGAATATTGAGTGTCCCTTTGGTAACTTCCGTGTCTTTTTCACGAGTCATTTAACATTTAATTCATATTGACTTTTTTATGGATCATCATTGCTTTTTATAAGTGTCTCTTTATATTTTATTTTTAGATTACAACTTACTTTCTTGAAATTGGTACCAAAGGGTTGTTTTTATATTCACATTGATTAGAAACAAGCTATTTTATATACCCTACACAGCCTCAGCCTTGTCTGCAAGATAATGAAAAGATTTCTTTCACGATGTCAAAATACCACTAATTAAGTAAAAGAAGGTCAGTTCAAAAATTACTTATAACTATACTATTCTTGTTTTAATGAAACGTTTAGGAAATGAATAAACGTATCTGTATAAAAATTCTTACAGTCTGTCTGTGTTGTGGCGATAATAATCACTGGATAACTAGGGTATCCAATATCACTAGAGTCTCCAATATCACTAGGGTATCCATAATCTACCTTTTCAGGTCTGGCCACTATTGATATTTCATATTTTGTGTTTGGCTTCAGCTCACAAACTGTTGTGTTTAATTCTTTTGTCTTTATTAACTGCATTAAAGCATAATGATTTTGAGAGAAATTTACTTAAACATTATTCTTAATTGTAACTTTCAGGCAATGAATTAATTCAAAGAATACTAAAAAACTTTAAAATCTTAGTTAAGTAAAAATTTTTATTTAAACAAAACCAAATGTAACACACAAGCAGGAAAAGAAATTCCAAAAAAAAAATACATCAGTCCTATTGTTACTCAATGCTATCATTATAATTATCTATAATCATCATCAAGTTCAGTTAAAATACTGACTAAATCTGAGGAAATGATAGAAATGCAGCTTTCTAAAATCATACTGCATAGTTGAACTAACATACATTATTTGCTAAATCACAAAATAATGTTCGGTTCAATATTTTAGCAATGGTAGCCATTTGCGTATACAGACTGCAATACAATTAACGGTACCAATTTTTCTGCACCATATGTGCATTCCTCAGTGATGATCAAGGCCAAAATATTTGAAAATCAGAAACGCATTTAAAGAATGAAAAGCTGATAAAACCAAAAATTATAGCCAAAGTCGGGTAAGGAATTAGCGCTTTGCATGAGGGAGATACATTCCTCAATTTAATACAGTTTCAAAAATTTTGTAACAGCCAATTTTTGTAACACAATATCCATAATTTATGTCAGTAGCGAAGTACTGTCTACCGAGCTGGTGATAACTCGCGGACTTACAAGGATTGTCAAGAGCTGTAATAACACGCCGTTATAGAACCACTACTTGTCATATTTGTATTAATGCAATATATTGTAACACGGTACATAAGTTAAAAAATAGTAAGCCTATAATCATGTGTTGAAGATTGTCATAAAGTTTGAGTACCTTTTTACTACAAGAAATTATATGTACACACTAGAACCAGCTCAAAAATGTAATTTGAACCAATGAGACCAAATTTACCATTTGTCTTTTCAAAACAAAATGGGACTGTAATTAGGCAAAAAAGGAATGGAAAACCAACCTGATATCATTTAACCAGGTCCTACATTAATATAAAATATGAATTTGAACAGGACTCAATCAGCCATGCATACTAACCTTATTATCGGTCCATTTTGAAGTAATACGGATGATGAATTTCTTTTGCTTTTTCAATTTCTGATGTTTCCACTTTAATGTGACACATTTACTTGAAATGGAGACAATCTTAATCATCTCAACTGGATTTGGTTTCACTGAAAAAAATACATGATTAATTCCAATAAAAAATGGCAAGATATACATATACATTTATAAGTTCATCCATTGAGCGTTATATAATTAATCGTATTGTTATAAATATGTTTAAATCCCTTAAAATAACATATGCATTCAGCTTTATTATTTGTCCAAATAATGGATTAGAAATTAATTAGATTTATAAAACTCTAAAAAAATAATCATCAGAGAGGAAACGTGCAATTATCCAGCAATAAACATTTTTCTATTAAGAAGAACTTAGTGGTATACTGAAGAAGTTTTTTCTCCCTATAATAATATAATTATGATCAACAATTTTATACTCCACGTAGAGGGATACTATGCATTTAATTTAATAGATTGTTAAAGAAATTTAGTGTCACTCTTCTAGTCTTCTTTGATGCGACTGTCATACAAGTGAGAGGTTTAGCGCTATAAAACCAGGTTCAATCTACCATTTTCTACATAAGAAAATGCCTGTACCAATTCAGGAATATGACAGTTGTTGTCCATTCGTTTGATATGTTTGTGCTTTTGATTTTGCCATTTGATTAGGGACTTTTCGTTTTGAATTTTCCTCAGCGTTCAGTATTTTTGTGATTTAACTTTTTTCCACAATGTCCTTGTTGTTCACAAATTTCATTCCATTTTAGGTATCAGTGATTTAGACTTTAGACGTAGATAGTTATGGATCTGATTCCCCTTATGCACTAGTTTTCTTGTGATGTAAGTTTCTGGAGTTATTATCCCATTGTTTGCCCCTTTTCTCTACTTACTTAATTATTTATTAAGAAATTATGGCCTTCAAAATAAAAACAATGATCCTTGATACATTATAGTTGACCAAATATTAAGTAAAATGTTAATCCAGTGCAAAGTTCCACTGTAAATAAAGGCAAAAGTAGTATACCGCTGTTCAATAGTCATAAATCGAATTAACTGAAACAAATCCGTGTCACAAACCAAAACTAAGGGAAACACATCAACTATAAGAGGAAACAAAACGGAACAACAGAAACACTGAACTGCTACAAAAACAAACGCCAACATACATAGAAACGGACTATGTGATAACAACTGCCATATTCCTGACTTGGTACAGGACATTTTAAGAAAAAATGGTGGGTTGAACCTGGTTTTATGGCTAGCCAAACCTCCCGTTTATATGGCAATGTAAAAAATACCGCTAAAATGAGCTATAGGTAACAATCCTGAAACTCCTTTGTGCCAATTTCGGTCTTTTTCAGTAACTATGACGTTGATCTGAGACGTGTTTTTCTCAAATTGCACAATTATCTTCCGTATCTTACATGTGACCATTTTTACAAGTAAGGTTAGAAATCTGTAATCTGTTAAAAAAGTATTGTGTTTATCATCTGGAAAACGAATGGACTAACGAACAGGTCGAAACTACATACACACATTATTTGTAATGTGGGGTTACAAAATTTGTCAGGTTTTAAAGTTTATAACCAATAACCGAACATATACAACAGCTGTCTTATAATAAATTTTTACAATGGGTTATGACAACAATTTTAAAATCGAAAATCCATATGAAGGAGAATAAAATCGGCATATGTCAAGAAAATATGTCTTCTTTTTTTATGAGATATCTTATTTAATTTGAAGTTGATCAGACATCTTATGAAGTTTAAAAGATAACTTTTGAACCATATAAGATATCTTATATAGTAGATATCTTACATATTTTTATCGATATCAAGAAATAATACTTTATGAGATGTCTTGAATAGTTTATAAGATATTTTATTTACTTGACAAGATAACTTATTTAGTTTATAAGAATCTACTTTAGCTTATAAAATATCTCAGTAAGTTTATAATATAGCTTATAGTTTATAAGAAATCTTTTTTAATAAATAAGATACTAATTTAATTTATAAGATATCAAAATCAGTTTATAAGATATCTGAATAAGTCTGTAAGATATCTAATTAAGTTTATAATATATTTTATTAAGTTTATAAGATATATTTAGAATAAAAAAATATATAAGATATCTTTTATAGTTTATAAGATATAGTTCAAAAGATATCTTATAATCTTAATTAAATACCTTATAAACTTAATATGATATCTATATATCTGATTAATACGATATTTTATTTAGAAATATCTTATTCAATGTAATAGATATCTCAATTAGTTTATAAGATATCTTATTTAGTGCATTAAATACCTTATTAACTTTATAAGATATATTGTAAATGGAATAGATATAAAAGCGGCTTGTCACAATAAAATAGCATAAACGGGTTTTCATGATATAGGCTCTGAATAACATCGCACAAGTGAAGAGTTTTGCCTCTTGATGCAAAACTAGCTACTTCTTTGCATTGTTTTTAGATAAAAACAGGCACTGGGATTTGTTAATGAATACAAAGAAATATCTCTTTGTAAATTAGGTCATTAGTGCCAATAACGTAACAGAGATTCAATCAAATTTTCACATTTTTTATGCAAACATAGTATAAAAAACGTTAACGAATTTGAAAACATGATAGTTTTGGTACGAAAATAACTTTTACTAAAATGTTGATCTGCAAGGAAAAAACATCAGTATTTGTGATGATAACATTATACTATTTTTTTACAGATTGTAAAACGTCTGTTAGCAGATCTTTATATATCACTTCATTTTAGTTTGACATTTTAAAAAGGATGTCATTTTACCATATTCAGCTTGTTTAATAGTTATCCAATCTGTCTCCTTCGATACATTTCGCTTAGTGTTCTTTACGCTAACTTTAAAGAACAAAGTAGATCTATCAAATGAATAGGGGCCTCCTTTAATCCATGTACAATTCAGTAAATTCTTATTTGGACAGGATCCACTAAGTTTACTGAAAGATAGAATATATATATGAAAATATTGTTATTGTATGTTCAGTTGATTTTCTCATTCATGAAAATAAAAACCGTATTACTTTACATAAGTCACGTGGTAAAAATGAGTTAACCCCGAACGCGTTTGTGGCAAAATGTAGAAAAAGTAGAAGAGGTATTCTGTTGTTAAATTTTTCATTTCAAACTTGACATTTTCTCAATTCCAAATTCACATTTCTCAATTCCAAATTGACATTTCTCAATCACAAATTGACATTTCTAAGTTCTAATTTCATATTTCTTACTTCCAACTTGACGTTTTTCAGTTCAAAAGATTACCTTTCACATTTCTCACTTCTAAGTTGGATGAGAGAAATATTAGATTTTAAATAAGAAATGTCATGTTAGAACTTCGAAACATCAAGATTAAAGTGGGAAATGTATACTTGGTAAGAAATGTAAAAATATAAAGAAGGAGTAAGAAATGTCAAATTAGAAATAAAAAAAAGGTCAAAATGGAAATGAGAAATTCTAAAAATAGAAAATCCCTAATAGTTTTTCGTACAAATGCCAAATATTATAACAATCTCTACTAGAGACATTTACTGTACACTTTGTATTTTCTACAGTTTGTTCAATTAAATGAAATAATCCAATATATGTTATATCATTGTGTTAATTTAACACACCATTGATAGAATATAATTTGGTTTCGATTTACAAACTATTTCATATAATAAAATTTAGAATAGAAACGAGGAAAACGTCAAAAAGACAACAACCCGACCAAAGAGCAGAAAACAGCCAAAGGCTACCAATGGGTCTTCAACAAAGCGAGAAATTTCCGCATCCGGAGGCAGGTTTCAGCTGACTTCTAAACAATAATGTATACTAGTTCAGCGAAAATGTATTAATGATTGCAATTGATCAACTCAATTGCAGCTTTGATAAATTTAATAAGAATATAAGTCTACAAGACATGGATCCCATGCCGTTAACAACCATATGGATCATTCCTATATTCACCCAAATAAAAAAATTAAATTTGGTATGCTAAACCTTTTATGTTAGAAATACTAGTATCTGAGAAATGAAATAGGACATTAAAGTGAATATGAATCAATGCAGCATAAAATATAGGGCAAATCGATTTATAATATAATCTTCATAAATTGTTAGTCATTGATGACGGTAAATCCAGAAAAGTTATTCGGACGCATGAAACTAATAACGTGTTGTTTTCATTTTTTAGCTCACCTGGCCCAAAGGGCCAAGTGAGCTTTTCTCATCACTTGGTGTGCGTCGTCCGTCGACTGTCGTCGTCCGTCGTCCGTCGCCTGTCGTCGTCCGTCGTCGTCGTCCGTTAACTTTTACAAAAATCTTCTCCTCTGAAACTACTGCGCCAAATTTAACCAAACTTTGCCACAATCATCACTAGGTATCTAGTTTTAAAAAATGTGTCCGATGACCCCGCTTGCCAACCAAGATGGCCGACATGGCTAAAAATAGAACATAGGGGTTAAATGCAGTTTTTGACTTATATCTCTGAAACTAAAACATTTAGAGCAAATCTGACAATAGATTAAAATGTTTATCAGGTTAAGATCTATCTGCCCTGAAATTTTCAGATGAATCAGACAACCCGTTGTTGGGTTGCTGTCCCTGAATAGGTAATTTTAAGGAAATTGTGCAGTTTTTGGTTATTATCTTGAATATTATTATAGATAGAGATAAACTGTAAACAGCAATAATGTTCAGTAAAGTAAGATCTACAAATAAGTCAACATCACCAAAATGCTCAATTGACCCCTTAAGGAGTTATTGCCCTTTATAGTCAATTTTTAACAATTTTTCGTAAATTTTTGTAATCTTTTACAAAAATCTTCTCTTCTGAAACTACTCGGCCAAATTTAACCAACAAACTTGGCCACAATCATCACTAGGGTATACTAGGGTATCTAGTTTGAAAAATGTGTCCGATGAACCCGCCCACCAATCAAGATGGCCGTCATGGCTAAAATAGTACATAGGGGTAAAATGCAGTTTTTGGCTTATATCTCTGAAACTAAAGCATTTAGAGCAAGTCTGACAATAACTTAAAATGTTCATCAGGTTAAGATCTATCTGTCCTGAAATTTTCAGACGAATCAAACAAGCCGTTGTTGGATTGCTGCCCCTGAATTAGTAATTTTAAGGAAATTTTGCAGTTTTTTGTTATTATCTAGAATATTATTATAGATAGAGATAAACTGTAAACAGCAATAATGTTCAGCAAAGTAAGATCTACAAATAAGTCAACATGACTAATATGGTCAAAGTAAAATTTAAAAATTATTCGTAAATTTTTGTAATCTTTTACAAAAATCTTCTCTCCTGTAACAACTGTGACAAATTTAACCAAACTTGGCCACAATCATCACTAGGGTATCTAGTTTAAAAAATGTGTCCGATGACCCTGCTTGCCAACCAACATGTCAGACATGGCTAAAAATAGAACTAAAGGGGAAAATGCAGTTTTTTACTATATTTCTGAAACTAAAGCAAATTTATAACGGTTGCAGTTGTAGATAAGTTAAGTTATCTTGGTATTTTGTTAAATTTTAATGGTAAATATAATCTGTTACAGCAGAAACTATCAGAACAGGGTAGAAAAGCTGTTTTTGCCTTAAGGAGAAATATAAAAGATATTTATTTGAATTTTGTAACTTTACTTTCACTTTTTGATACTTATATTAACAGTGTACTTATGGTTGTGAAATTTGGGGTGCTCATAAGGCACCAGCTATAGAGAGGATACATCTGAGCTATTGTAAAAATATTATGAAAGTGAAAAGCTCTACTAGTAATGTCATGGTGTACTATGAGCTAGGTAGATTGCCATTATTGCACACCAGAAAATGTAGAATTTTTAAATACTGGTTTAAGCTGTTATGTACCACAAACTGTATTTTGAAAAACTGTTACTGTTTTTTATATGATGATTTACAAAAATGTCCAAATAATAAGACAAATTGGTTGTATTTTATTAAAAATGAGTTGCTTAGTATAAGTTTAGGTGATATTTGGTATAATCAAGGTTTATGTTTTGATAGTAAGCTCTCCAGTACTTTTTACTTGATAATTAAGCAACGCCTGTTTGATTGTCTGAAGCAAGATTTTGACAGCCAATTGAATAACTTAGTTAAATGTTCAAGTTATAGATATATGGTTCAAAATTTTTGTTTACAATATTACTTATTTAAACCAATACCAGTTATTTATAAGACATGTATTACCAAAATAAGACTTAGTAGTCATGATTTAGCTATAGAATGTGGACGCTATTCTGCAATTCCAAGAAATAATAGACTATGTAGTTTTGTAAAAATGACATTGAAGATGAGATGCATTTCATTTTAAAATGTCCCACTTATCAAGGTCTTAGATCTTATTTTATCAAACCTTATTATTGGAGAAAACCTTCTATGTATAAATATATACAATTAATGAGTTCTAATAATCTTAGAGAATTATGTAATTTTGGTAAATTTATATTTCGTGCACAAAAATTAAGATCTAACATGTTGTAATATGTTTCACACTACCTTCTGCTATCTATGTATACTGTGTGTAGTTTATATGTTGTATGCCTATAGTTGTTATGACTTTGGTAAATAAAGATTAGTCATTATTTCATGCATCAATTGTAAATAAAAATATCAATTGAGCGACACAGGCTCCTTAGAGCCTCTAGTTTTACTTTTGGAAAATTATATTTATATGTCAAGTAAATATAGGTCAATGGTGTATATAATATGTCCTAGAGAGAATTTACTTAAAAAAACACTTTCAATTTACCATCCTCTAATCATATTGTTCCAGTTAACATATAACTAAAAAGTATCTGAAATCAAAACTTGGGCGTAGAACTTTTTTGTCGTCAATGTATTTATAGTGAACTGTGTATGTAGAAAATTTCCATACTCATCAAGATGATTTATTACAAAAGTTTTGTAATCACGTAGTATCTTATATCTGAACTCAGAATAACAAGAGTATAGCACATTCTGAAATGACTCACGTATTTTACTGATTAGTATTGAAATATATTTATCATTGACCAATAAACAAGAATGGGGTATTTTAGAGGCAAACGTTGTTTAATAGTGTTTTAATCTCATTGATCAATTCAAAACATACAAAATGAACTTTAAAATATAAAAAAAACTGAAAGAGTTTCATGAACTAAAAAAGAAGGGAGAGAGATGCGTCGACATGGCAACCGTCCCCTGCTATGCATGCATTGCCTGACATGCAAATCCAAAATCAGTTAAAATGTCACAGAAGCGAAAAAGAAACGAACGGTTATCATTCAGATTAGACAACTATTCTGCTATTCAAAGACCTGATACCGGAAAAATATTGTCGCAAGTAATTTGAGATACAGACTTATTGTATTAGTCAATAATTCATGATAGTAACCGTAAAACTTATGTAGTGTCGATATCAGTCGTTCTTCCTTTTATCCCTGATGGAGCAGTTAATAAGTCAGCAGCACACTCCTGTTAACAAAGTCCGTATAATTTTAATAACATTAACGGTACCAATTTTACTGACCAGATGCACATTTCGACAATAAATGTCTCTTCAGAAATACTTCAGGCCAAAAGGATTGAAAAACAAAAACTTACACGAACGTCGAAGAGCTGATCAAACCAAAAATTACCTAAAGTTTAGCAAAATCCGCACCAACCTAGCACAGCAATTGACATTTGCAAGAGCTATACGATTGTCATTGATTATTTTTAATTGCATATGAATGATTAATTGCTTATGAATGATATTGATAAGCATTTACGATTTAGAGATAATGAAAAAAAAAACACTATATAGATTTAGTGGGTCCAAACCCTAGAAAGGTTTAACCTTTACCAGGACGCAAAAAAACTAAATTGAAAGCCAAGGATGTATATCTAGGTGATGACGTAAGTAACCATATTACAAAAACGAACATAAAAGAATAGCCAAATTTATATAAGGTCATACAACTTGTTCATAGGGAGTTTAAATGGATAATTTGAGACAAGTATGTTGTAAACGATGTTAGTACAGAAGCACTGACCCCTGAACTGATAATAGGAGGTAGTTTCTGGAAGTGAATTTCTTTCATCTTGAAAGATTACAGCCAGATGAAATTTTATTAAAAAACATTTTATATTGTTATTATACATACAGATTCAAACTTGTGTTGATAAATTGCAAGTCACGATAATTAACACCCAAGTCCCAGCTACATTCCATTTTCTCATCCCAGTCATAAATAATACAACTGAAGTTTTTAACAGGTTCAGGTGGATCTACAAATAAAATATTTACATTAACCAGCATTTTGAAAATCTTTTCCTAATGCTTGTAGATTAAGACTGGTTTGCTTCCTTGCTTTGTTTGTATAAAAGTTTGCTCAAGCATTGTAATTAAGATTGACACCTACAAAACTATATAAGTAGGCGGAGTTAAACCTGTATACATTATACTTAAATTTGATTGAATGTTATGAATCTAAATATAATGTATACAGGCTCAACTCCGCCTATTTATATTATTTGCTGGTGTCAATCTTAATTGCAATGCTTGAGCAAACATCTATACAAACACAGTAAGCAAGCCAACCAAAGTCTTAATCTACAAGCATTAGGAAATTAGCTTTAACACTTATTCATTTAAACAAACTAGGTATAAAGCTTTAAAGAGCCAAAAGATTAAACCAAATCTTATTTTTTCGTTTATTTTTCATGCAGTATGTGAAACAACTTGCTAATAATTGTTTTTTAGTTTTTACCTTTTAGAAAAACAACAGCTCAAGCTTTTAAACGTAAACTAAAACTACCAAAAATAAATGATAAATATAAGATGGTGTCATTGAACAAAGATAGGAGGCCTTAACAGATTCCTAGGTTTAAAAATGTAGATATTCTGAATGAAAAAAAGGTCGAATGTTTACTGGTATTTGTTAATTTATTTCTGACATAATTTTGGAAATGCCGATCAATGATAAGAAGTAAGTAGAAAACTACGTGTAACTTTTAGTATACAACCATTTCCAGCTTGATGTCCGAGTTTGAGTACAAGCATGTTGGACGCCAAAAGACCATTGTTTATTTTTGATTTATATAAACCAATATCATCTTTAAATTACCAGGGACACAGCACCCTTATCGTTGACTTGTCATTGGTCTTCATTGCCATGAAACATTTCTCCTGCCCAACAAGGAGAACACATGTTTCAAATCTTAATTTTAGAATAAGATTCAGAATTCCGGAAATGAGTTTCTGGAAAGGGCTATCACACACATTTTTTTTATGTTTGATATAATTAATAAGCAACAAATAGGAATTTGGCTATTTAAAGCATTTTTTAAATTCAATTGTGATATATTTGTATAAGAAGTTCCTAGCATTGCGTAACACATTTTAAAGATGCACTTATTTAAGCTTATTTATATGATATGACATTGATAGAAACCTCAAATAAGGCCATTATCCCCATTATTTTAGGGTTATACATATAACATATTTCCTATTTAACACGACCTGTCTTTTGATTTTTAGTATTTTTTAGTATTTTTAGTACTATCTGTCAGTTGGTTTTCGACTTTTTCTTTATCCCTTAGGTATATTTCGCGGTTTGTAAATGATTGAACATTTTCTACGTGAATGAACATTTTGTGTAAAACGTTATTTAAGAAACCTGCATGAACATAGCAGTTTAATAGCTTTGCTTTGTGCCAATTACAAACAGATCTACTTCCGCGATATTATCAAATTATCTAAATTAAAGATAATTGATATTTATTGAAAAAAAGTCATATTCGTAATGCATTTATACTAAAACCCTTGTTGCAAAAAATATAGACCAAAACATTTTGATTTAGTATTAATATATAAAATTACAAGCTAAACAACCAATCAAATAGGTTAAATGCATTTATAGAATTATTATAAATTGTAGTATTGTAACTTGAAAAATTAAGCAATTAGTGCCTGTACTATAATACATGTTTATTATCCTTAATGAATAATCTTAAGCTTTGTTTTTACTGCATGCAGTTATGTCTAGGTATAAGCTTATTTACAAAAAAGTATTATATCCTATAAAATTGAAAATAAAAAAATAAAATACACATGTGCTGACATAAAAAGCAAAAATACAGTAAAATAATATAATGATTACAGATTCTTAACCATTCGTAACTGCTGTTCAATCCAGATAGTCAGCTGAAAGTAAAACATTAAATTACATAAGACTGTACAAATGAAATGATTTGTCTTTTGAAAATAACTAAATAATATGTTGTCAGTCTATTAGAACAAACGTAAAACTCAAAATTAACAAAGTTGCACTAGGATCATATAACAGTAAACACATATCAGGTTTAACATTAAAAAACATGATTGTGTTGTACTGGCCATGCTAGGCATGCATCGACCGCCATGCAAATTCACACTCAGTCAAAATGTCACAATCGTGAATAAGACACACCCGTTTTATTTACAGATCAGACAGCTATTCCGGTATCTAAAGATCTAAGACCGCAAAAAAATGTCGTAGTGAGTTGAGACATAGACACAGTAGTGGTAAACTTTTTCATCATGGCGATCGTTCTACCCGAATAACATAACGTTTGTTTGTCCTTACGATGCAAGGTATTAACGCATACCCGACTTTCAAATATTTAAGTTTGAGCGTTCCTGATGAAAGTATATCCAGAAAACCACTTTTGACGCTTTTCATGACTTACCTTCATCAGGAGCGCTCAAATTTAAACATTTGAAATCCAGGTATTGCAACGTTAGCAGCTAAATGACAAAAACAGGAGTTAAACAAACTAGCCAAATTCATCTAAAGTCAACTTTGCCTGAGAGAATTGGAACCTTCGTTTCTAAATAATTTCTTAATTTTTCAACAGGGAATTTTTCAAAAAGTTTTTGTTTTAAATCGTGTAAGTACCGAAGCGCTAACCGTTATATGATGATATCCTCGGGGACTTATTGTCCACAAACAGCGGTATCGACACAGTGCTACTATCAGAAATAGACACATTATGAATTTCGTGCGTCCGAAGAGTGTGACAGTTTTGGATAAAAAAAAAACAGAATATATTTGGATGAGAATCAAATTGAAAATCATTCAGAGGTTAAAGTAAATAAAGGCAACAGTAGTATACCGCTGTTCGAAACTCATAAATCGATAGAGATAAAAACCAAATCCAGGTTACAAACTAAAACTGAGGGAAACGCATCAAATGTAAGAGGAGAACAACGACACAACAAAAACACAAAGAAGAGAATAGGATAGGAGATATTTCAAAATATATGGGACTTCCCAATTGAATGTCAACAAATTACATACACAGTAGAGGCCACTAAATCCTTTACCTCTTGACTTGGATAATACTGTTATATGAAGGTTGCATAAAATTTCATATCAAGAAAGTGCTATTGGTTCGGTATTTTTGCTATTTTACTTTTTGCACGAAACAACTGTACCTCTCAAAAATATCTGATGAACGATAAAACGTTATTAGTCATTCAAAATGACTAAATATTTCCTTATAAAGAACTTGTAATACTCACATTCAGTGTCAACTGTGGTGGAATCCAATAAGGCAACATTTTTCAAGGGATCTGTCTTGATAAAAACAGGATTCCTAAGGTTACAATAATACGCCCTGCAAAATGCTGTTGTTATCAATGTACTATGTTTTAGTGAAGCATTGTTTATGATAGTCGTTTCTGCAGCTTGTACTTCTATATCGTTGCCATACGAAAAGAACAATTTAGATGAGTTGTCTCCATTTTCAACAGATTGTGATGACAAAGTACAAGTTATATTAAAATATTCACCAACAAACAGATATGGGTCACTCTGGTCCAGCTCTACAATTAATCAAATAAAGTTTGCATAAGGGTTTACTCTAATAAGATATCAAAGATACCAATTAAAAACGTAATAGAACTTTTATTTGATTTTTTTTTTAAATATTGCTATAGGAATATATTGTCTTCCATAAGAATTGTATAACAAAGACTGTAGTAATTATCATAAAAAAAGAACATATTACTATGATTGATTATTGTAATGAACATAATGTATTTAAAATAAACAGTCAAAATACAACAATAGATCAATCCATAATACATCATTATTAAATTGATTCTACGTTAGATTGTAAATCTATTCACGTAGCAAAATTAACGGTAAAACGAATTCCTGCCTTTTTGAAATATAAAAAGGTACTGCAAATAAAATACTTCAGATGGTCTAAAGATATTAGTATTCTATAATTTTGTTTTCCCTATTTGCTTTTGGACTTTAAACGTCTTGTATTTAATGCACAACTGTTAATAAATATCATTGTACACGCATATTGCCAAAAAAAAAACATTTTGTCATCATTCGATGAATTAGATGATGTTTACATATTTGATTTTGCCGGAAACTATATTTACAAGTTTTCGACAGAGGAGCTAATTTCGACCTTCGATATACAGGAATTTTCAAAATCGCTTACATTTTCAAGGGGCTCAGCTACTGCAAACATTATCAATCGATGCTGATTTTTGTCGGAGGTATTGCTAATTTAACTTTGAACATTAACTTCATTAAACTCAAATGAGAAATATAGGCATGGGATCATGTCATATTGCTGATGTAAACCTTTGACATATTTTCATTAAATCTGATGAAAATTGTAGATGTCAAAGTTCTTACAATGTCATCACGTCATAACAGTCATAGAAAAGCCAGACCTTGTGCAATGCCTAAGTATTGCAAGGATGTAGGACAATGAGTGTTCATTATTGTATAGCAAACATATTTAGTTAGGTTTTAGCTTATATATAAAGTAAA
Organism: Mytilus californianus; assembly: GCF_021869535.1. Classification (NCBI taxonomy): domain Eukaryota; kingdom Metazoa; phylum Mollusca; class Bivalvia; order Mytilida; family Mytilidae; genus Mytilus; species Mytilus californianus. Next base: position 8,310,350 of record NW_026262581.1, read on the forward strand.
TGGTTATGATAACACATATAACATTTCTGCGCTTAATTCTGAAGATTTTATATTATCCTATATTTTAATCTATGTGATACAACATAGCTTATCTGAAAGTAAGAAAATTGCTTCTACCATACCTCCTCTTTTAGGTTAAAAAAATGTGTGTATTATAAACTCTGATTATACGAAATAATGATATCTGTGTTTTGAATTTTCAAATTGTAACCCACAAAAGCAATATTTTCATCAAAAACAAATTTAAACTAAACCATTATTCTAATTTTTACTAACCTCCATATTTTGGGAAAAAAAATCCCCGTACAAAACAACTTCTCAACATACACAGAAAGATAACAAACTTCATTGCGAGTCCTAAAAAAATATATATATCGTAAAAATACTTTCAATGTTTGTGGAGGTTAACTACAGTAACCAAATAAAAATAATAAACGCAAAAATTTAAAGCGACAGCTCCCTCGCTGTTGGCATAGTTTTTAAAGCTGTCTGGCTAGCTAAAATATCCTAAATGATCATTTACTAAACTAATTTTAATGAGAAGAACATATGATTTATTCTGCTCAAAACTATGTTTTTTTTAAATATTTATCATAGAATAATAGTTAAACTTCCTGTTCAATTAAGTTTGGTGGTGTATAACAGGATAATTTGATAAAAAAATTTACAAAATCATCATATCAAAATAAAAATAAAAGATATGTACAAGTTTATAGTAAAATGCGAAATTATACTTACTTGAGAAATAAACAGCTTATGAATGTTTAAAAAGTGGTCGATCTAAATTCTGGTCTTTTTTGGCCTATAATTCAAATGTAAATAAAATGACGTCTCTTTAGGATAATTGCAATTATTATGAAATTAACAATCATGAAGCATTCACCTAACTTCATAATATACAGTTAAACACAATTGAACACTCGTTATTCAATATTTCTATAAAAAAGAAATAGACTGATACAATCTTTTTATTTAAATTCATATATCGATTGGTATCGTTACAAATTTTGTGAAAACTAAACCCGATAAACAACAGAAATCTAAGAAACAATTTCAATGCAAGGGTTTGTTGCAAAGGACAAGGTATGACAAGACCACTTTTTGGCACCATGAATTGAAGACTCCAAAATGATTTTAAATCAACCAAATAACATACTTCAGAAGTTCATAAGATATTATACTATTACTCATCAGTATCAATATTTAAAATTTTGTGTAACACAGTTGCAATAGGGCTTCAAACTTTTGTATTTACCAAAATAGCCTTATTTTGATATATTGTTGTCTATGAGAAACAACATAACCCCAAAGGATATTTTGCTACAAGACATATTTTACAAAGATGCAAATGTGTTTAAAGTCTTTTTTTTGGTAAGGCTGTTGCTCATATCTATTTTGATCAAAAACATCATGTAAAATGGCCATTTTATGTCAAATATGTTAAGTTTGACATGTATGACGTCAAAGCGATATCGCAAGGGACATCTCTGCACCAAAATGTCTAGATTATATCAGCCTCTTAAATTATCGATAACATTTGCGAAATTTTGAAAGGAATTCCATGCCTCCAATCGGAGCGAAATCGAGTGTTTTACTAGCTAATAAGACACGCTAATTCCAGGCTTCAATAATATAACAATTAGGAGATGTTGTATGATTGCCAATGAGACAACTATCCAACAAAGTTAAAATGAAGTGGATGTAAAAGGTAAAATAACAAAAGTACCGAACTCCAAGTTTTATTCAAAGCGGAAAGTCTTTTACAAAATGGCAAAATCAAAAGCTCAAACACATCCAACTGTCATATTCCTGACTTGGTACAGGCATTTTCTTATGTAGAACATGGTGGATTAAACCTGGTTTTATAGCTATATAAACTTCTCACTTGTATGACAGTCGCATAGAATTCCATTGCATTGACAACAATGTGTGAGAAAAACAAATAGATATAATAGGTAAAAATGTCAAAAATTGGGGTATAGCAGTCAACATTGAAGTAAAAACTATAAAACAAACAACAATGTCAACAAAGAAAAACAAAATGGCTATAGACAAAGCACATAAGCAAAAATGAAAGACAAGAATACAAAAAATGACCATAGCACAATAACTCAATGGCGGGATGTATAAATACCAAGCCACGCCAAAAGGATATTGTCAAAAAAGGTTAAAAATATACAATGACAAATAAAAAAAACACTATAACACGTTATAAAGAAAATAAACAGATCAGTACCTAGAATCTATACTTCATGACCATCATGTATTATTTGTGAAGTTGAAACGGAATATTTATCAACAAGGTCTTGGTATCTTCCAATGAACTTTTTTTTAGAAAAAAGACGAAATGTTTTTTAACAAAACCCTGGTTCATCAACTTTCTGTTCAGACAAAGGTAGCGTTTTATAAAGTATGAGTAGCAGCTGCAAGCTCTTGAATACCGAATAAGTTGGGAAATGTATATACCATATGCAGGTGAAGTTGGTATATTGCTGCTAAGGTTGGAGAAATTTATACTTTCAAAATTGAAATCGTCTGAATTGTCATGGATTCTGGTAATTGGATGACAGCTTATGTCAAATTCGAGGTATAAGTCTAAAAATGAGTTGAAGTAAGCAATTATAGGCCATCGAACGGCTATCGACAATAGAAAACCCCAATACGGTGTAGTCGGAGATAAGAGGACCCAACATAAAGAATGTGAAACATTTCAAATGAGAAAACTAACGGCTTTATGTTTAACAAAAACAATTTACGAAAAACAAATATAAGACATGAACAATCGATAACCACCGAACTACAGGCTCATGGCTTGTTATAGGCAGATAAAGAGGCGGGGTTATACATGTGTGTGAGCGCTAAGCCCTTCCCTTAACCTTAGACAGTGGTTTAATAGTAAAGCATCATAGCAGACTGTAAACACCAGCTTCAATTGGCATAACTCAAAAGATCGGTACGAGGCACAAAACAACTTACATAAAAACAATAGACACAAGGCACCGAAATAAGAGTACCCGCAAATATTGAAAGGTAGTTCGAAGCAAATCACAACGAGTAAATAAATCATGTTCTCTATTTGAACAGCAAAATGAAGTATCTCATCACAATCCTCCATAATTTTCAGTGTGGCAAATTATCATCTATACCTTCAAATTTGTCCACTCTGCATGGTTAATCCGAAGTCAAACTGCTGAAGAATCTAAAAGCTATTTTTCTGAAACTTGTTTACATGGATTTGGAAAGAAATCTTTATTTTTGAAACAGAAAATAAACCATGAATGTCCTATCCTCCTTTGAGATAGGTAAACTAAGTCTTCTGAAAACGACCCTAAGGACTGACTTGGGTAGAAAATATGTTCAAATAAAATATTCTATTCAAAAGAAAAAAAACATGCCGAGGGTTTTCCATGCTGGATTAAATAACTTTTAATTGTATATATACATATATATATATATTCCATCTTCATGCCTAATATATCATGTACTGTGTTACAACTCTAAATTCTAATGACGAGGAAAGATAACACTAGGGCACCGAAAGGTGAATCTTTAGTTCAATCTAGGTGGCCGAGTGGTCTAGAGCGCTGGACAAAGTGCAGGCGGTGTTGTCTCGATATCCCAATAGCAAGAGTTCAAATCCCGGCGAGGGAAGAACAAAAATTTGCTTCCTCAAATTTGCAGATTTAACATTGTTGTGCTGATATTTAGAGTAATTATGAATATAATATGTGTTTCCATCCGTGTATCACCTTCATTGGTGATCCAATGGATGGATCTGTTGTAGAGTTGTCACTTGTTTAGACGTTCTTATCAAATAATTATTTCTGTGACTGCATCGTACGATCCTTTAAGATAAATAATTTAGCTTATCTGCAATCCATTCCATCTTCATGCCTAATATATCATGTACTGTGTTACATCTTTAGATGTTACTGACGAGGAAAGGTAACACTGGGCGACCGAAAGCTGAATTTTTAGTTCAGTCTAGGTGGCCGAGTGGTCTAGAGCGCTGGACACAGTGCAGACGGTGTTGTCTCGATATACAAATAGCATGAGTTCGAATCCCGGCGAGGGAAGAACAAAAATGTGCTGATATTTAGAGTAATTATGCATATATATATAGTAAAGATAACACAATATATATACAAGTCTAAATTGAAAACAACGTTCAAACCTATACAAGTTTAAATTGAAAACAACGTTCAAACCTATTATTGCGTTGGATAAAAACCGCAATTTTTATACGTGTGCATGCAGAACAAATTTCTTGGTATAGGGGTCTAAATACAGCACAAACAACATTTTCCAAAAGACCAAAAAAGTGAAAAAGTATATTTTAACAAAACGCATTTGACTAGCATGTCGAACAACGGATGTTCTTAAACCCTGCTGACTGCCATGGCGATTGCCAAATAAACGGATCACTAGATGTAACAAAATGGATCTTAATTATATATATATATATATATGTGTGTGTGTGTGTGTGTGTGTGTGTGAACAAACTTGACCCAACATCAGAAATCTGAATATAGATATAGGAAGATGTGGTATGAGTGCCAATGAGACAACTCTCCATCCAAGTTACAATTTATAAAAGTAAACCATTATAGGTCAAGGTACGGCCTTCAACACGGAGCATTGGCTCACACCAAACAGCAAGCTATAAAGGGCCCCAAAAAATTACTACTGTAAAACCATTCAAACGGAAAAACTAACGGTCTAATCTATATAAAAACGAGAAACGAGAAACACGTATGAACTACATAAACAGACGACAACTACTGTAATCAGATTCCATATTTAGATTCATCATAGCAATGGCCCCATGAATTCTGTTTTTGTTAAAATCAAACAAAGTTTTTTTTCGACCCATTGGACCTTATTGTAAACCAATTTGAAAACGGGGCCCAAAATCCAAAATTGTAGCACACGGTTAGATTCAGCATATTAAAGAACCCCAAGAATTCAAGACTTTGAATTAAACCCCATTGAAATTGGTCAAGAAATAAGCAATTCATATAAAGTATTAGAAAAGTATTGTTTTTTGGCCCCCTTTTCCGTAATCCCAAAATCATTCCCAACCTTCCTATTTTGGTATGGAACATGGTGGTACAATTTCTTAGAGATCCATAGACTTATACTCCAAGTTTTTGACCGGAAACACGAAAATCCTTGTTTTTTTGTCCCTTTTTTGTCCCTAATTCCTAAACGGTTGAGGCCATTTCCCTTAAAATCAATCCCAACCCTTCTTTTGAGGTATGAAACCTTGTGGTAAAATTTCATAGAGATCCATCAATTTATACACATGTTATTGTCCTGAAACAAGAAAAATGCTTGTTTTTTTGGGATCCTAATTCCTAAACAGTTAGGACAATAACCCTCAAAAATCAATTCCAACCTTTCGTTTGTGGTATGGAACCTTGTGGTACAATTTCATCGAGTTCCATACACTTATACTCAAGTTATTGTCTGGCAACACAATGTCTTCGGACGACGACGACGACGAACGTCATACAATTATACGGCAGCAAAAATTTTGCGGTCGTATAAATCAACTCATTGCATTCTGAATAATGTAAGAACGATTATATGCATCAACAAATGAGTAATTTTTTGAGTCAGATTAATGAGGCATCTGATTTCTTCTGGCATGAAAGTCACTTAAAAATGGATTGGGTAAATATGACAGATCGGTAATTGTCGTTATCATTCTTGACACCTTTTTTTTCAATTACAATTAAAGTTAGTTGAAATAATTACCCACCTAGAATATAATTTTATAGTCAAAACATTAATTTGACATCTGTATTTTACTTTTATATATCTTTTTATCATATACCATCATATTAATGTGCTTATGATGGCCTTAATAAGTTAATGAAGAGTTAGTTTCATAAAAACATATTTTAGAACCAACTGTTTTATATTAAAAAAATAAAAATTTGGCAATTACAGCTTTTTAAGTGAAGAATTAATAAAACAAGCCGGGCTAAACGACTCACTTTTCGTGAATCAGCCCAGAGTGAAAGGACTAGGTGCGAACGCATATCGGAGCGACACGACCCTTTACCAAGTAGAAGAGATCTGATCACTGTGTGTTGAATATACTGGTAATGTATGATATCGATATAATCGGGGTCCATTCGCCCACAATCACGTTTGACCTTATTGTTATTTTGTTTAATTTGTTGTACTCTATAATCGTGTACCGGTAATGACATAATATGAAAAAAATATACGTTACAAATGATGAATAATCTACGAAATACTCAATCTAATTAAAACTAAATCTCCGCACTCGCTCATTTTTGCAGCGACCAAGAATAAAAAAAAATGAGCGAGTGCAGAGATTTAATTTTAATTAGATTGCGAAAAACTTTTTAACTAGTTGGTAAAGATTGGCAAAACAAACTGAGATCAAATGAGCCAAGCTGTCATATGTATTTAATCTTCTCGTTTTACATTTCGTACATTAACTCAATGTTGTACTATTTCAAATTTTTCTAGTTTAATTTAGAAAGTAGTTACTTTCATGATTAAACGACCAAGATAATTAATGAAACAATCATAGAGATCAACCGAGAATAATAACATATCTTATTGTCATTATATATATATATATCAGTCAACATTCATTACAAGTTATTGTCAAAATTATTAAATATCAATCTAAATGAATACAAACGAAGTTGGCTTATTTCACAAACATGTACTGACTTTTTTTTAAACTGAGTTAGACTTACCTACTTTTTGTTTTTTTTAAATTTCCTAAAGCATTAATTTGATTTCTACGATCCATATGCAGGGTAAGTTTAAGAATATTATGAAAAATGAAAATAGTAAAGGATATCACATTTTATCTGTGTTATAGTTCATCATGACAACATGATTACACTTCCTGGTAAAGGTATATATAAATATTTCTCGGAATACAGTTTACTAAAAACGTCGGACGAACGCGGGAAATTTAAATCCGTATCTTGTTTGCTTTATGAAGCGTTTTGTATACTGCTGTTTTTCTTTTCGTCTTTTCTTTTCCTTTTGATCATGGTGTTGGTAGTATTTTATCGACTTTTCATTGTAAATAAATTGTTTTTAAGTAATAGTTATTGGAACTGTTGTGAGGTTTTCTACTTTTATATGTGTGCCGCTTATATAATTTAAAGACAAATATTTATCTGTAAAACAATCAGGTCGGAAAATTTCTTAAAGAAAATACAATTTAATTTAATTACATCTCACAGACTGGGGATAATCCAGAAAATTACACACCTAAAGCAATTATTGAGCCTATTTGGTTTGGATATAGGCGTTGCAAAAGATTAGGAACATATTTTTTTTGTCAGTATACCTGTCATGTAAATACATTTTTTTTTGTAAATGCACATGTTTATACCACAAAGTTTCTCCAAGAAGGTATACTGTAAATTAACTACGTTGTGACATAGTTAAAGGCTCATTGGTTATCGTCTGAAGGTTACAACTGTTATACACTTGTAATTGACCTTAATGACCTGTACCAAGTTAAGTAATGTAGTCTGTAATTAAGTGACTGGTGGTGCTATAACAGAGACAAAATGCCTGACTGAAAACGAATACATTTCAACAGAGAAAACTGACAAATATAAAAGAAATATAAAATTTATTACAAAAAATAAAATTATATAGTATTGCCCTTGGGAAATCATCTCAGCTAATTTTGAAAATATTTTTGCTAATTATGAAAATATTTTCCCGTCGAATTCCCTGAATCCTGAGCTGTTGTAAAGCGTAGTTTGCGCGAACTATTGATGCTTGCGAAACAGTGGTTGACAGGAAATTCGACGTGACCTGTCCTATCAACTGTAGTATAACTAATGAAATGTGAGTTGTAAGTTGATAGAACTTGGGGGATAAAAAATTGTCATTTAAAAGACTGACCAGTGATAAAAAATGCAATGAATGGCCATTGCTCAGATTATATGAAAAATAAAAAGTATATGAGCTGAGTAATCCCCCAAGTTGTAAGATATTAAGTGAGGTGGAATTCATAAGGGGGTATAAAGGGAGCCTTCAAGTCGCATGTGGTGAAAAAGTATTAGAGAGAGAGAGAGAGAAAAACAAAATGAATATACAAATATGATGCACAAAACATAACTGTAAAGTTTGATTGTATCTAGAAAAATAAAACAGCAACTCGTCACATGGCTGAATATAAGAAAACTATAAGGTTCACATGTGTTTCTTTTCACATTCCAAGCAGGCTCTAAATTGAAATACGCGTTTCTCGGCAAAAACTCAATGACACAAGTTCGTTAAATACAGTAAAATATAAATCCACATGTATCAGGGGAAAACAGCAACTCTTCGAAACGGCTGAATATTCTATGAAATCGGTAAATTCGAATTCAAATAATTGTCACTATAGATAAGGCTTAAAGTTAAAATACATTGTTTCTTCTGCTAAACGATATTGTATGTATAAAGATATGTCCAAGTGTACCGAGAGGAAAAACAGCAACTCTTCGAATGGCTGAATACTTCATAACAAGTAAAGTTACTTCACATAAAAGTTCAATTATGGTCAGCAAGTTCACAATTAAAGTTCATTGTTCTTGGTAAAATAACATCCATTCAAGTTCGATAATGTCCACATATCGAATATGACTCAGATATTTTTAGACAATGTCAAAGACTTCTGTGCTTTTCGAATCGTGTCCGTGGAAATACGAATATAACGACAATAACTGTCTGATGTCCACCGACCAAGAGTTTTGATAAGATGATCTTGAATATTAACAGATCCTGCCGATGTACTGGCACCAATTCTAAAAGAATGACCATTGTATAAGCTTGAGTTGTACCCACAAATATCTAGTACATGTCTTAGACTTCTGATGAAAAAATCCCTGTCTAAAGCGCTACCATTCTCTTTGACAAACAATGGATCTGAAAAACAAAAAGATGCTTCTCTACCCTTCCTGATTGCGATATACTTTTGGACAACAGAGAAAGGACAAATGGTATGATCGGATTTGTGAAGCTGTATACTGACACCTTTACGAAAAGGATCTGTTTTTGAGGTTTTAAGGTGTAGAATAGCATAAGAATCGAGAATCTCAACATCCGTTACACTTAGATTTACAGTAGAATCAAAATGTTTAGAAACTGTAAATTCACCACATCTAAGAAATCCAAAAAAGGCTACTGTACAGGCCGTTTCTAACATACAATCAGTAAAGGCAGAGAAAACACCTGCTCTAAGAGAATTGCAAATTCCCCCAAGTACCTGAAAAGTAATAGGAAGACGTGGTTTTGGATTATGCTCTCCTTGTATACGTTTGACGGCGCGTATTATCATATTGAGTTTATGGAGTGTCGATTCATTTGTATAATCTAACGGATGGTCACAGTTACTTTGGATATAATAAAACCGAATTCCACATAAATACAATTTAATGGTTGTATGTAAAAGTCTCAAGTTTTTGTAACAATGTGCGACAAAATAAATCAAAATATCCTCAGAAATCGGAGGCATGGGTTTACCTAACCAGACAACCCCGTTGTTAGCAAGAAATGCAGTATAAGCTCGATATCCAACTTTATACGTCTGAGATGTTCTAGTTGATAACACATGTCGCCATAAATCCGACACTGTAGACTTTAATGCCACATTACTCGTGAGACTGGCGGGCACTTGTGAGGTACTTTGTCCGCTAAAGGTGCAAGTATCTTGAAACGCTCTAGCTGTAAACGAGAAAGAGGGTCACTGATATTATTCTGAACTCCAGGAACGTGTTCGGCACGAAAACAAAAATTATTTATACAGGCATACAAAGTAAGAGTTCTCATAAGTTTCATTATCAGTAAACATCTGGAACGACCTTTATTAACAATATGTACGGTGGCTTCATTGTCACATCGAAATAAGATTCTTTTAGTTGTCCATGAATGACCCCATAAGATGGCTGCAACGACTATAGGATAGAGTTCTAGAAAAGCCATGGAATATTTCTTTTCGCATGGAGAATTTAAATCATCCGGCCAAGGAGAACAAAACCATTTCCCCTTGAAATAACCACCATAACCAATGGTAGAAGCCGCATCTGTATATAATTCGATATCCCTAACACTAGTATAGTCAGAATCATAAAACATATTAATGCCATTCCAGTTTACCAAAAACGAGTACCAAAAACGCAAATCGGTACGACATTCATCGGTCAAATAAATTTTGTCTTTGAGATCCTTGACAGTTGTTGATAAAGATATTAGGTATGAGACAAAAGAACGACCCGGAATTATAACCCGCATAGCAAAATTTAAATGCCCTAACAATTGTAGAAGTTCACGTTTAGTACAAGATTGTCTGTTTAAAAACTTCTTGATAAATTCACTGATGCGACTTGTTTTATCTAAAGGCAAGCGAGTCTCCATCTTTTCCGTGTCAAGTATAATACCCAAATATTCAATAACTGTACAAGGGCCAACAACCTTGTGTTTAGCCAGTGGAATATTAAGTCTTTTAAAAAGAGTAGTCATTAATGCCATAGTTCTCTCTGCGCAAGAATCGGGTTTATCTATAGTCAAGAAATCGTCTAAAAGGGGAAATATATATTCAATTTTGTAGATATTAGTAGCAATCCAACAAATTGCTCTGGATAAGTTATCGAAAATAATTGGCGAGCTCCTACAACCAAACGCTAGTCTATTAAAGAAATAGTATTCTTTGCACCATTTAATGCAAAATAAATGCCACTGGTCCTTTCTAATTCCCAATTGTTTGAAAGCGGACTATATATTGAACTTTGAACACAATGAAAAACGACCTAATTTTCGTATAACTTTGATCGCATCGTCTATTCTGACATACGTCATTGAACAATCTTCTTTACTGATCAAGTCATTAATACTACAATTATCATCATCGTCATGTGGGGCTGATAAATCCAATATAAGCCGCTTTTTCCCGGAGTACTTCCCCACAGCAAATCCCAAAGGGTTGACTCGATAATAGTTAAACGGTGGAATTTTATACGGACCTGACAAGAAACCTTTTTCACATTCTTTGTCAATAAGCTCCCGCACGGTTAAAGGTTGAGAGCGAGCTGAAAAGTTATTCTTACATTCAAGTGTCGGTATATCAGTACATTTAATCATAGTGTCAAAGCCCTCGTTTATTCCACTACAAAGATAATTAACAAAATTTATATCCGGATGCGTTTGCAATAAATCACGTAACAAGTTAACATTGATAGGTGAATCTTCGATAACAGGAATTGTTACTAGTCATTTTTTATCTTCGTTGATTGTAGTCGACCCTCTAGAAGATTTGTTCCTTTGAGTATCTTTGTTGCAGTTAAAGGCGGAATGAAAAGCGAAACAAGAACTGCAAATATGAGTCAAAGAACAACCCGGTCTGGCACACCCCCTTGTGGTGTTATAATTATTGCAGACCTCTTTCCCATCGTGCAAAACTCGTGTTCTGCCCCTCCTATCAACGCGATCGGAAGATGGTCTATTCTTCGGATAAGTACTACGTTCTACTGATTGAGAAGAAAGAGGGCAAAAATTTGTTCCGTGATCAATAGCGTAACAAAGTCTACAAACTTCTGGCCTTGCATGCGGAGCTTAAAGCGTAAGAATGTCATTGTCTTTAACTCCCCAGTCAAATTTAACTTTGAAATCGCGAAGTGCAGTTGCAGCTTTGGCGGCAAAAAGCTTATGATAATCGTAAAATTTTTCGCCGTAGCTAGATTCAATCTGTAAAATGTTAGCTAAGTAACAATCTAATTCTTCGCTGCGTTGAGGAAAAACCCTACACATGACGCGCTTATATTTGCCAAACGCGCATACGAACTCTTTAATAGTGAGCGTTCTATGAAGCCGGATATCCCTTTTTCCTGGAAATTAATTTCTAGACCACTGCTAGTAAGTAAAGTACTAGCTGCCTGAACGGATTCGTAATCTTTCATTAGTAATCCGGCTAGATAAACGTCCCTACCTTCAATGATTTGCTTTTTAAGCGCTGGTGAAATGATATCCAAAAAGGGAACAGACGATGATGGCACTCCGTTAATAGTAGCTGTAGATGTGTTAAGGGTGGGATTTATCCCGCAATCGCTTTCACTAGGAGAAACACCGTACCATTTGTATAATGTAAACACATTATCATCTGCTGTGTGCACTTGATGACATCTATTTCGTCTTGTATCTTGTATATTCCCGGAAAAATCCGCTGATAAAGGAGTATTAGAATTATTCCTGTTGGTGTTAGAATTCATAGAATCCCTTAGTCCTAAAACAACTTCTGTTAAATTTCCGATCAGAAGTGGAAGTTCATTAGACGAATGACTGGTCACATTTGGTAAAGTTGGCGAGCCTTCCTGGTCTTCATTTGACAATTGTTCAGGTTCGGAAACTGATTTGAGATTATCGAAATAAATTTGTTGTAACACTGTTTTACTTAATTTTGAAGTAATGTTTATTCCAATATTTGTCAGTTCTTCCTTGAACTTCTTAACTGTCCAAGACGAACAGCCACTTTCTTGTCTATTTATTTCAATTGGATCCGGAGAAAACCGACTTGTAGATTTCCTTTTTCTCCGAGAAGCCATAGTGTTAAGTAATCCGTAAAAACATTCAAAAGTTCCAACTAAACTTTAGATATATATATTTTTTGTAAGACAAGAACTGCTAACGAAACTAATCGAAACAAGAAGACAGCGTTATCTATCAAAATAATTTCAATAATAATTATTTTAACGGCTATGGTCTGACCGCTATCTGACTGCTAAGCTATAAAATTCTCGACGAGACACAGAAACAAAAACAAACACCCGAAAGTCGTTATGGATCATTAAGAGAAGAACTTCTCAAACGAGCAATAAAATGCAGCTGTCGAAACAATTATAAACCAAATTATATGCTATATATTCAAATAATTTAACATTCATAATTTCATGTATCCTTCATATTAACTTAAATACATCTTTTTTGTCTCATGTAAATCCGATAATATACGACACAATCACATGTTACTGTATCTATCAAATAATAAGAAATATTGCAACTAAGTTTCAATGAGATAAAAGTTATATAATGTAAAATTGCATTCAAGAATTAACGTTTATTTTTGTGTATTTCGTCTTTTTGTCGTTTTTCATCTTGTTTTGCCATGGCATCGTCCGTTTTTTTTTTTTTCGACTTTTGTGTTTTGAATATTCACTTGTTATCTTACGCTTGTTTATCTAGATGCAACAGCAGTTTAACAATTTTTAAATCTCGTAAATCCGTTGAAATAACCTCAAAATTGTCACATCAAAACAATTTATCTTATAGACTGAATTTATTTGTCTGACCCAAATACTTCGTCTGTATTTGTAACTTATGGGCTTGTTTTCCTTTTTCTAATGTAATGTCTTGGAGCGAGCTTTCTATGGTTTCGGTTCCAAATAGATGCGCAATCACAATGTGCGTTTTCATTTCAAGAAGAGACTGCCAACTGACTACTAAATGGGTCATTGTCATCACTTAAAGAAATTCTGTTATCTATAAGATCTCAACATAGCATGTTTCGTTACCTAATACAAAGTCATCTTAAGTTTATATATTTTATCATGTTTTCATCGTGAATCAGGGTGACATTCCGGTTTGTTGTTCTTATAATGTTGCACAGTGTAAAGTATTAAATCTTTTAATTCCTTTTGATTTTCTAAACAATTTCTAACTACCAAGTAAAAATGTGTGGCAATGGTTTTCACCTTGTCTTCTAGTTGAGCAGCCCAGGACGTCTCCTTTAGATATGTTGGTACCGCAGATACTCTTTTCATAGCAAGTTTCGCATTTTTCATGGATTATGGATCATTCTGGTTTAAAGTAATTATTCCTTAGTCTTTTACTTGATTGTAATAGTTTTAAAAATTGAAGTCTTGAGAACGTAAATGAGCTTTTAACGTTTTGCTCTTCCAAGTGTTGTGTATCTAATTTTTCATGGCATAATGACACAGTTTATACGGATTTTGTGATATGTTCACATTTAGAAGTTTGTAGATTTTTTCTCCTTTGGCAATAACACTAATATCGTTTTATACTTTAAACAAGTCATGAGAAGCATCTGTCATAATATTAATTCCAGTCCAATAATTATACATTCCAATTTCTTCTAAAACTGGTAACTCAATGCTTTCTTCAGTTTGAAAGATATTCACCGTTAAGTAAAAGGCCACTTTGACTTTAAAATAGAATAGTGGTACAATTAAAATGCACTGCAGCTTCACGTCCTTTTTGTGCAAGTTTCTTTGTACTGAAATGTCCATTGTAAACGGGAGAGTGGTTTTCTACAACTTTGATGTTTTCAGGAGTGATGTTTCATCTGTCAGGGATAATTTTTGCTCAACATCTTTTTTCTTAACCTACATGTTCTCATATTGGACTTTAAAAAGTAAGATAGCAAAAATACCGAACTCCAAGGAAAATTCAAAGCGGAAAGTCCCCTATCAAATGGCAAAATCAAAAACTCAAAAACATCAAACTAATGGAAAACAACTGTCGTATTCCTGATTTGGTACAGGCATTTCCTTGTGTAGAAAATGGTGGATTAAACCTGGTTTTATCGCTAGCTAACCTCTTACTAAATTACGGTTCATTGGGGTAAGAAAGAAAACGGTTTTTCATGGTATACTGTTGTTTGTCTTTTGGTCCTTTTTCCTGTTTTTGTCATGCCGTTATCATTTTATTTTCGAATCATGAATTTGAATATCCCTTGGTATCTTTCGCCGCTCTTTTTCATCCCTTTTTTTGTAGATATCTCGAGTCAATAAACGGTTAAGACCTTACTTGATATTAAAAAGAGAAATTTTCTAATATATCACCCTTAAAACATAATAATGTGCATCTATATATGTCTTTGTTTCTTTGTTTAAATATGATTAATATTATGCATTTTGGTTTTCATTGATTTTCCCTTTGGACAGGAAGTTATGTTCTGTATTAAAGGTTACAAATTACATACTAGTCAAGGACATGTTATAAAATATAACATATAAGTAGTCACAAATTAGTGTTTTCGTTGATAAAATTGAGAACTTAAAAGATAAATTACTCGTGACCCTAAATATGAAAAAAAAAGTTGCAGTAGTACTTTACCGAAGTTAGATCTCATAAATTCATTAAGAAGATACAAATAAAGGTTAAAGCAATTCAAATTTAATTTAAAAATATGACCATTTCAATAATATATATCATGTCAACACAGAAGTACTGACTACTAGGCTGGTAATACTCTCAACTGAGGAAAGCTATAGCTTCATACGACATATACTATACACGACTAAAGGAGCGATCCTAAATGATCTACTAGTACTAGAAATGGGATGTGTCAATGCTATAAAATATAACGGAATATCAAACATCATTGACTTACTGACCCAATCACTAACTTTAACATGTAAATAAACTCATCAAAGATACCAGGATTAAAATGTTGTATGCCAGACACGGGTTTGGTCTACAAAAGACTCCTCATTTACGCTCGAATAAAAAATAACTTAAAAAGACAAATGTAAACTATGCAAGTTTCCCAATCAATGGACCATGATTGAGGAGTTGTGGTCAAATAATCTCCTCGAAAAGGAAATGTTGTTAACCAATACAGCTACATACCAAATACCTCGACTTACTAAATGTGGTTTTCCTGACACTGGCTAATAACAACTTGAAAAATTGTTGACCTGATGAATGTAAATCCAGAAAAGTGCTTCGAAAGTATGAAATTTATAAAGTGTTGTTTTCAGTTTATGAAGCTACAAACAACCGCCGGAAACAGCATGTATTTCTGACTGTAACTGGTTTTGGGCAAGTATAGTAAATCAAAACACAGAAACAATGTCAAATTATATATATTTTATTGTTTCAAGTTATCTCATTACTAGGAAAAGAAGCCCAAATAGATTAAGCCAACCGTAGCTTACTGTTACACATGTTCAAATCTCACAAATCGATTAAGAAGAGACAAATAAAAGTAACAAACAAAAACCGTGGAAAGCATCACATCCCTCCCCCTTTCCAATGCTAATTCACACTGTATCACAATAAGCACATTAGAACCCCCCTCCCCCACCCCTGGATACTGTTCAAAAAAGGTCTTAAATACAATTTTTGTTAAATGTTGCAGTGAATATAATGGATAGTACAACTCAAGTATACCTTAAACTTGTGACAAATAACTGTACTTCAACAAATTCTCATTGAAACTTCTTACTTTACAAATTGTTGTCACAGCCTTAACTGTTCTCTCTTTTCCGAGGTTATAATACTACACCACAACCTCCATTTTTAAACACAGAATCTTTGTGTTACAATTTTGGAAAAACCTGTAACTTTGAATTGGAAAAGAAACAGCTACAAACACTCATCAAATATACCAAAATTTACTGCAACACTTTAAGGATAGTAAAATCGCATGTCTACATTAAACTTGTGACACATGATTGTACTTCAACAAACTCTCATTAAAAAATTCCTACTATACAAATTATTGTCACAGACTTAATTGTTCTCTCTATTCTCAGGTTAAAATAATACACCACAACCTTTATTTTTAAACACAGAATCTTTGTGTTACAATTTTGGAAAGACCTGTAACTTTGAATTTGAAAAGAAAACAGCTACAAACACTCATAAAAGATAAAGAGCTTTACTGCAACACATAATGGTTAGTAAAAACGCATGTATTCATTAAACTTGTGACATATAACTGTACTTTGAGTTACAATTTTGGAAAAAACCTGTTACTTTGAATTGGAACTATTGAAACAAGTCCACACATTCCAAAAAGTAAAATGCAATTGAATTATACCATTGAATAAAATAATTTAATACTAATGACATTTGATTAATAAGTGTAGAAACTTATCAATGATTGAAAAATCAAGCATTTTTCAACTAAAAAATTGAAAGAAAAAAAAAAGTAGAGCAGCTATAACATTATACATATTTACTGAAATTGATAAATTTAATGAAAAAAAAAAACATTTATATTTATCATAGTTCAGCATATCTCTGGTTTTTTTCATGACAAAATGATGAGTGCATAGTACATCTCCTCAAAATCAAGTAGGGAAAAAAGAGGAGAATTGAATTTCACACAATCCTTACAATGTATGTTAGCTGATTATCTAATAACTAATAAAAATCAGAAGATGTGGTATGATTGCCAATGAGACAACTCTCCACAAGAGACCAAATGACACAGAAATTAACAACTATAGGTCACCGTACATTTTAAAGCACATTTTAAAATACCTTTAAAGTTAAGTTTTATTTAATGCCTTACTCCGAAAAATGAACAGCTGGCTTTATATCGTCCCTTAGCCTTTAGCAAAGAAACTCTGTGTTTTGAAGAACCATTGATAATATAAAATTATATATAACAAGGCCGCTAGATTTTAACATAGAATATTTCTGTATCACTCTTTCATTAGGTATTGTGTTTATAAGGGTTTAATATTAACCTTAACACCTGTTCACCAGGAGCATCAAGTATCAAACCTCAGCTGTTTGTTCTGTGTCGTAAAGAAAGGTTTGTAGCCATATTTAGAAAAAGACCTGAAACACAATTATGTCTAGTATTTTTGATGAATTTTTTTAGATCCTCCTGTACTAAACTATATATATCCTTCTGTAGACGCTTATGTTACTACTGAAAATTTTACTTAATATTTAAAAGAGAATATTTCTAATATATCATCCTTAAATCATAATAATTTGCATCTAAAAACGCAATAGTGTCGTTGTTTCTTTGTATGAATATAAAATAATATTATGCATTTTGCTTTTCAATGATTATTCTTTTGACCTTTTGAACAGGAAATTATGTCTTGCATTACAGACTACAAAATATATACTGGTCAAGGACATGTTATAACATACAACATATAAGTAGGTTCCAATTAGTCTTTTCGTTGATAAAATTGAGAGCTTAAAAATCGTGTTAAGATAAATTTCTGGTAACGCTTAATATGTGGAGAGTTATTTCATGCAAGACGTCTGTGAATTGATATTCAAGAATAAACTGTCGACGCAAAGACATGTCTCAATTGTGATTTTTCGATAATATAATGCTAGTTGAAATAAGAGGCAACAGTATTTTACCGATGACCATTTCAATGATATTTCACGTCAATACAAAAGTGCTGCCTACTGGGATTGTGATTCTCTGAATTGAGGAAATATATAGCTTCATACGCCATATACCATAAATGATGAAATATCAAATATAATTGACTTACTCGCAGTTGTTCCCCTCAAACTGACCCAATCACAAACAATAAAATGTAAACTATATGTTGCAGTCAAAGGACCATGATTGAGGAGTCCTGGTCAAATAATCTCCTTGAAAAGGAAATAATGATTACCAATACAACTATATACCTAATATCTCGACTTACTATATGTGGTTCTCCTGACACTGGCCTAATGGAAAAAAATGTTGACGCTACAGACAACACTGCCGGAAACAGCATGCCTAGTCACACCGAATTTCTGACTGTAACTGGTTTTGGAACAGTATAATGAATCAAAACATGTTTTAAGCTCTGTTAAATGATATATAGATTCGTTTCAAATTATCTCATAACTGGGAAAAGTAGCGCGACAGTAGCATACGGTTATCCATGTTCAATTCTTGCAAATCGCTTTGGAAGAGACAAATAAAGGTAACAAATTACAATCGAGGGTATCATCACCCCTTCAACCACCATTTAACCATGCTATTTCACACTTTGTCACTTATTTAAAAAAAAACTTTGAACTGGAAAAGAAAACAGCTGCAAAAACTCATAAAAGATACCAAGTTTCACTGCAACACAGTATTAATTGATATGAAATATACATACCCAAATATGACTTATTTGGTGGTATAAATAAAGGCAACAGTAGTATACCGCTGTTCGAAAAAAAAGTATAAAAAAAGTCAACACATTCCAAAAAGTAATATTTAATTGAATTATACCATGGAATTAAATCATCTAATACTAATGGCATCTGTAAAATAAGAGCAAAAATCTCTAAATCAGGTATCATTCAACTGTATAATTATAAAAAAAATAATAGAGCGACTATAACATTATACATATTCCTTGAAATTGATACATTTAATCAAATAAAAAAACATTTATATTTATCATCGATAAGCATATCTTTGGTTTTTCAGGAACAAAATGATGAATGCATAAAAATATCCCCCAGGAGGAAAAAGAATATTTGGAATTTCACAGGACTTTTTTCCAATGACATTAAAGAAAAGACAAAGGAGCAATAGAAACATGTACTGGTAATGAAAATTGATCATTTCTTGTGTTGTTTTTAAAATACAGTAATTGCAGTAAAACAGATAGTAATTAAGGCAGAATTGATAGTGTGATAACATCAAAGATGATGCAATTCTTTTCAACAATACAGCAAATAATATGAAAAACTACTAATTGTGTGCATTGTTTCTCGATATTTGTGTTCAAAAATCAGCTCCCGATTTCTTGGATCAGCAAATCATTTTAAACAAAGATAAACGAAATTCTAGAAAATTGTCATAAAATTCAACATTGATGTCGTCATTTAACAATTATGAGGAGAACAACTATATTTTTTCATAAAATTTTATTTAAAGTTGTTTTTGAAGGAATACTGAGAATTTTTATATAGGGTATCAAACTACTAATTCATAGCTCCATTGCTTTCTGTGATAGATTCAACAATTTACAGCATTCATTACCGTTTGTCTTAAGTTTGTATATAGTGACAGTCATTTTATGTCGAAACAATACCTTAGCCTTGCTGGAGTCTAAAATTCATCAGGGTCCAGAAAGTCGGGATGAACAAATTAAAGGTACTTCTGATCTGATCTGAGAAGAACACAAAATATGCCCCTCAATTTCAATTTTATACAACTTTTTAATATTGAAAATAAACTGGAGTTAAATAATGAACCAAGGTCTTCAAGCTTTCATTTCATACCAAAATTCCCCATATATTTGACATACTGTTAAAGTTACAGCTATGCGTTGGAACCATTTTGTGTGAAATATGTACTCATTTCTTATATATTCTTCTTAAACAAGGCCAAAATTAGTAGTTCTATACCATAAAACTCTTCGTATTGATTTGAAAAATTTGTTTCTTTGGGACCAAATTGTGCTACTTTTCACCACTTTAAATCTTTGGATAATAGAAACTTCTGAAATCATATCATCATAAGTTGTTTTTTCTGTCTAATTTATTATTCACAAATGTCGAAAATATTTGTACTTTTTCAGTTTTCAAACAAATCCATATACTAAACACATAATCAAAAAAAAATTAACAACCGTTTATCATTTTTTAAGAACTTCCTGATATATAAATCTATTATCTAGTAACATTTTGATTTGCCTTTAAGGCACTTTTTCATTTTAATCGACAGAAAATGGAAGACACGGGTTATGTTCTTCTCATATATGTTATGATGGTATGATACTAAACCCCTAACGGGAAGGATTGTGCCTGATATTCATATGATGAAGACATAATCTTTCAATCAGTTTAATTGAAGTCTGGAGCTGGCATGTCAGTTAACTGCTAGTAGTCTGTTGTTATTTATGTATTATTATCATTTTGTTTATTTTCTTTGGTTACATCTTCTGACATCAGACTCGGACTTCTCTTAAACTGAATTTTAATGTGCGTATTGTTATGCGTTTACTTTTCTACATTGGCTAGAGGTGTGGGGAGAGGGTTGAGATCTCATAAACATGTTTGGCCCCGCCGCATTTTTGCGCCTGTCCCAAGTCAGGAGCCTCTGGCCTTTGTTAGTCTTGTATTATTTTTAATTTTAGTTTCTTGTGTACAATTTGGAGTTTAGTATGGCGTTCATTATCACTGAACTAGTATATATATTTGTTTAGGGGCCAGCTGAAGGACGCCTCCGGGTGCGGGGAATTTCTCGCTGCATTGAATACCTGTTGGTGACCTTCTGCTGTTGTCTGTTCTATGGTCGGGTTGTTGTCTCTTTGACACATTCCCCATTTCCATTCTCAATTTTATGCAAGATAAAAGTAGAGTAATCATCGCTTAAGTGCAGTTCTTCCTTAAACCATATTGGTTGTCTTTTATGGTAGAAGTTTTTCCTGATTTGAGGAATTACAATTCAAATTACAAGGTGTTTCTTATAGTGTAAAAAAGGAGATGTTCTATTATTGCGAATGAAACAA
The DNA here is from genome assembly GCF_021869535.1 of Mytilus californianus. Classification (NCBI taxonomy): domain Eukaryota; kingdom Metazoa; phylum Mollusca; class Bivalvia; order Mytilida; family Mytilidae; genus Mytilus; species Mytilus californianus. Next base: position 8,331,574 of record NW_026262581.1, read on the forward strand.
CTATCTGCCAGTGACCAAAAGACGAGGATGTAAACAGCTATAGGTCATTGTAGGGCCTTCAACAACGAACATAAACTGTTATCACAGAGATATGTCTCGCCTTTTTGTAATTTTGATAATGCAAATGTTGAAATTAAAATAGCAATACTTTAACATGTAAGTTATGCAAAAATATAAAGTCGATGAACCATGACTGAAGGTACATGGCTAAACAATCTCCATGTAATGAGATGTGCCAATGCTAATACAACTGCATACCAAATACCACTGACTTATTATAAGTCGTTCCCTTTAAACAAACCTAAACACAAACATTAACTTGTAAACTATGTAAAAGTTTCAAAGTCAATGAACCGTGATCAGGGGTGGGGCTATATAATCTCCATGGAAACGATACTTTCAAATGCCATTAAATTTGCTTACCAAATATCATTGACTTAACATTAGCAGTTTATCTAATCACAAACTAATACATGTAAACTAAGCAAAAGTTTCAAAGTAAATAGACCATGACTGAGGGGGCGGGGCCAAATATTCTCCATGGAAATGAGATGTGCTAATGCTTATACAACTGAACACCAATTAACATTGGCCTATCACTAATGATTCCCCTTGAACTGACCTAATCACAAACTAATACATGTTAACTTAGCAAAATTTTCAAAGTCTATAGACCATGCCTAAGGGGGCGGAGCCAAATAATCTCCATGGAAATGAGATATGCCAATGCTTATACAACTGCATACCAAACATCATTGACCTACCACTAGTGGTTCCCCATAAATTGACCTAATCACAAACTAATACATGTAAACTATGAAAAGTTTCAAAGTCAATAGACCTTGACTGAGGGGGCGGGGCCAAATAATCTCCATGGTTATGAGATGTGCCAATGCTATTACAACTGCATACTAAATATCATTGACCTAACCTAGTGGTTAAGCATGAACTAGACCTAATCACAAACTAATACATTGTTGACGCCGCCGCCGCCGCCGCCGCCGTCGCCGACGCCGGAAACAGCATACCTATGTCTCGCTTTTTGACTCCGTCAAGGCGAGACAAATACCCATATCGCATAGTAAGTTTGAAAAGTTCCCGGCATAACAAAATGTGAAAAGAATGCTGAGAACTTTATAGATTAGTTTAGGAAATAATTTAAATAAATCTGGATGTGTTCCTTGCACAAAGCATTTGAATAAAATTTAAGTTTCAAAATGAATAGGCCCTACACAAATCGTAGAAATAAATGCACTTAAATTTGAGACCAATACAAATCAATTAACATGTCATTGTTTTTTTTACACTGAAAGCTTTTGATTACAAACATCTACGATTGTCAGAATATGTCAATTGTATTTTAATTGGATTTTAACTCAAGATAACTGATCAAAAGTAAAAAAAAAATAATCTTAAAACTGATTAAATACAAGTAAACTTAAACAAAGATGACTTTATATATGCAGTATTTATACAAAATGAAATTAACTCTGCCTAATGCAGCATCATACTTTAACTGTTCACAGAATATTTTGAATCCATTCATAAATGAGAAAAACATTAGAAAATTTGAAAAATATGTACAGACTTTAAATTAAACTAAAATGTCCATTCTGTTTTGTAACTCAGTTTTGTGCATATTGCGAACCAAAAATATTTAGGATATTTATGTCTCCTTTTCTTTAAAAAAGTAAATGAATATTTGCAATTCTAAAATTTGGTGAAATTGAGTAAATGTGAACAGCACAGAAAAAATATGTAAAACCGAATTTTCAATAGCTTTTTATACTTCAAAAGATAAAATTAATCGGTTTGACATGGTTAAGTTCAACGATTTTAATACCTAAACACTGAAAACAGATGGACAACAAAGTTAATAAAGTCAAAGAACCAATGTATGTCGCAACAAGCATAATGCTATAATCTATTTCAAACAAACAAACAAAAAAATCCTCAAATTTCCAAAAATAAACAAAGTTTCTTTAATCATTCAGCCCAAACAGACATGGGTAAAATATATAGGATATTTTGGGAAAAAAGAGGTTTGCTTGTTGTTAATATTATAAATCATATGTTTGACACTATTAGAGCAACATTCTTAGAAAAGGGTACCTCAAAGATCATATTAAAGCATTGATTACAAATAACAGAACTGTAACTAGTAATGGTTATATATATTAAACATTATTTTAAATCACTTTAATTCTAAAAAGATATATATATATATGAAACATAAATCTACTAACTATGAAGGAAAATAGAATACCTTTTTAATGCCTATCTAAAAAAAAGTAAAAACCTGAGAGCATGAGAATAACAGCACACACATATATCATTTGTGGAAAAAAGGCTAGTTTACAAGACATTAAAAAAACCAGTTGAGTCTAGGAAGAGGTACAATATCTAATAGCACTGCTTGTATAATTACTGATTAATATTGATAAAAAAGTACAAATCGGATCATTTACATAATGAGTTGATTTACAATGCTACAAAGTACTGAGATCACACTTCCCTTCATACATCTTTAAAATAGCTTTTTTTAATTTTGTCATTTATATGTTATTGCTAAGAAACTGATTCTTATAGTGAAGGCTTTTTGATAACATCTCATGCACTCATAGTAGCTTGAAGATCTACTGGGATTATCAGCAGTAGAAAAATGTAATGGCTTTGTGTAAGAATAAAATAGGCTCTGTGCAAGAACAAAACAAAAAAATATTAGGGTACAGCACTTTTCTCCGTAGGATGTTTTTTAATTTCATTTCATCAAGAGAAATTTTCAAGATTTAATTTAATATCAAATGCAAAAAATAATTGATAACATATTTCATATGGAGGGAAAAAGGGGGAGGGGCACTTAATTTCACATAACACTCCTTCTAATCAAATAAATTCTGTGTATATACACTATTCGCAACAATTGCCATAATTAAGGTTTTTGTAAATTATATTCGATCTTCAATTACAAATGTAATCTAAAAATGTCATGTCAATATAAGTTCATTTGAGTATAATAATTGACTTTAAGTTCTATTTGACTACCATGTTAGCACAAATACAGTGTTTTGGTCAGCAATACGTATATCAAAAGAAAAGGTATATCATTTACGGATCTAAGGGAAGGGGGGTCAAGGAAACATCAGGAGTGGGAATTGTATAAATTATATGCATTAAACATATATGCAGCTTTATAAAGGGGGACTGCCCCCCCCCCCCCCCCAAAAAAAAAAAATAAATCCACCTCGGAGATTTCAACGCCCAATTATTAACATGTTCCTTTAAATGGTGTTTTTTTTCTTTCTAGTAGGTAATTTTAGTCAAAATATAATCTAAAATGACTTTATAACAGGTTTAGAAAGAATTACATTATGTTCACGTTACTGAAGATTGACTGAACTAAGTCTCTGGTTATTTTTGTTTATTTGTCTAAATTGCCAAAATACATGCAAAGGAGATATCTGGACTAATTGCACCATTAAATAGTCCACATGCATGACAACATTGATGGTCCAGGTATGAATTTTTTTTCACATGGTAATAGGGTTTTGTGCAAAATTATATCACAATAGTATTTGATTGTCTTTACTTTGGTTACAGTAAATGGCACGTGGCCGAACACATTAACTCTTGTTATAAATAGGATAAACAGACCATTAACTTTCAAGGTAAATCCAGAAAAGCGCTTCGAACGCATGAAATTTATAACCTGTTTCCTTTTTTTCAAGGCTAGATAGCTATTTTTAAGCTATTGTTCTAAAGAGTATATCACTATAGAATTATGATTTGAGCAATATCATGGTTAGTCAAGAAGATTTAATATGGCACAAATAGCACTTAAAGTTTCATGGCATTAACAATAAAAAAAAATCAATATAATAATAAGCTTTGAATTTTGGATTGTGATTTAAAATTTGACACTGTATACGTTTCTGAAACAGAATGAATGTGGTCAAAAAACTGAAAAATTCGAAATTGGACTTTTACCTATTATGGTCCAATATCCAAAATACAATATCTTGCAAAGAAAATAAATAATGGTTCAGTAAAATTAAGTTTATTTTTCAAATACCCGCTTAGAAAATTTATAAGTCTATAGTTAGTTATTTTAAGTAGAACTACGTGAAGTTTGTACCCCTCTGTATTTCCGATAGTAATTTTATAATCTTTTTGTCATCATGGCAGAAGGACAAATTGTTTTCGTAATAGAACAAAATTTTCAAACAAACTTTTAGAAAGTCTCAGTTCAGTGGGAACGAACTGTGCGCCTCTCCATGCCGACGTCTTCATATTTTCATATGAGTCGGAGTTCCTTTAGGTGTAATACCACCATTGATTTTCCCCTATTAGTCTTTGTTAAATTTGCACTTTTCAAAAAATTGTGCAGAATTTATCTTTGTTTCAAATAAAGAAATACTTGGCATGAGTAAAGTTTGATCCTGTCCAGTACTATAGAAAAAATTTCACATAACATTTCATTGCATATAAGAAAATAACCATCACTGGAAGTTAACCAATCAAATTTTCCCCCTTTTTTAACCTGTATACAAGCTTTAGTAACCATGTAACCTCAAGTTTCCAAAATATTCTATAGAAACCCCAAATAAAAAAATAATGGTGCTTTGAAATACCCAAGATATATGTTTATGACCCAGAAATGTTTTACTGCAATGAAATGTAGGATCAATTACCTACAACTGTCAAATTCAAGGGAATATTTTTTTTCGACCTATTTTCGAATGCAACCGGATGTGACGTACTATGATTTGGTGGTATTACACCTAAAGACAATTAATTTCAAATTTCACATTTACCTATTATGGTTCGATATCCAAAATCTAAAGACATGGTTAGAATCATCATATCAAAGAACCCCAAGAAATAAATTTTTGATAAAATCAAACAAAGTTTTATTTTGGACCCTTTGGACCTCAATGTGAACCAATTTCATAACGGGACCCAAAATCCAAAATCTAAATACACGGTTAGATTCAGCATATCAAGGAACCTCAAATATTCAATGTTTGTTGAGATCATACAAAGTTTAATTTTGGACCCCGATTTTGACCAACTTGAAAAGTGGGCCCCAAAAATCCAAAATCTAAATACACGGTTAGATTCAGCATGTTAAAGAACCCTTTGAATTCATTTTTTTTTTAATCACACTTAATTTAATTTTGGGGACCCTTTGGACCTTAATATGAAAAAAAATTGAAAACAGTCTCTAAAATTAAATATCTAAATACACGGTTAGATTAAGCATATCAAAGAACCCCCATAATTCAACTTTTTATGAAATCAAACAAAGTTTGATTTTGGACCCTTTGGACCTCAATGTTGACCAATTCAAAAAGGGGTCCAAAATCCAAATTCTAAATACACGGTTATATTCAGCATCTCAAAGACCCCCAAGAATTCAAGACTTTGTGTTAAACAACATTGAAATTGGCCAAGAAATAAGCAATTTATAAAAAGTATTAGAAAAGTATTTTTGGGCCCCTATTTCCAAAACGGTTACGGCCATAACCCCCAAAATCAATCCCAACCTTCCTTTTTTGATATGAAACCTTGTGGTACAATTTCATAGAGATCCATCGACTTATACTCAAGTTATTGTCCGGAAACCAGAAAATCTTAATATTTTGGTCCCTATTAGGCCCTTTTAAATTCATAAACGATTTAGGCCATAACCCCCAAAATCAATGCCAACCTTCCTTTTGAGGTATATGGGACCTTGTGGTACAATTGCATAGAGATCCATACACTTATACACAAGTCATTGTCCTGAAACAAAATGTCTTTGGACAATGACGACGCCGGCAAGGCCATAACATTATACGTAAAACAAAGAATAGTCAAATGTTTTTGAGCCCTTTTTGACCCCATAATTCCTTAAAAGTCCCCAAAATTAATCTCAACCTTCCTATTGTAGTATGGAACCTTGTGATACAATTTTATAGAGATCCATACACTTATTCTCAAGTTATTGTCTGGAAACAAAATGTCTTTGGACAATGACGACGCCGGCAAGGCCATAACATTATACGTAAAACAAAGAATAGTCAATTCATAAAAACAAATTATACAGCAATGTTAATAGTATTTGATTTTATGGCAACCTAGAAAAATTTGCCGTCTTCAAATCATCCTGCACAAAGTAAACTATATATTTTTTAATAATATAATTTTTTCACAAAAATACAAAACTTGATCTTGGTAGAAAATTTGTACAGCATTTTAAATGGGATTTGATATGCACAATTTAAAAGGAAATGAATGATTTTATATTTTATTGAAAAATCTGAATAATTTTCGATCAATGAAAGTATACTATTCATCGATATAAAATTTCATATTTGACCGAGATTAGTTGAGCATTTATTTACACACATTTTATATATTTGATGCTATTGATTACTGGTTGTTGATAGGATAGCGGAAAGGTGCATCTTCAGAACCATCCTATCTATTTCTTGATGACAATATGTACAATTTAAAAAAAATACAAAGCCAATATATATATTTCTATATAAAATTTATACATCATTATGAAGGGCTGTTTATATGTTACACAAATAGAATTACTATACAGGTTATGTTCGCTTACACCATAGCACAATCTGAATTAAAACAATAATGATCCTCTCTCGACTAACTGAGCAACAGTGACGATGTTTTATCTTTCAATGTATCATTAGGAAACGCTATACTTACAATATACTTTTAATATTATCCCAGTCTTTCCTGTTTCCGGAGCATTATTATTGTATTATGAGTGTTGATACTTATATAAATGTCATCTGATGAGAACAAGTTCACTTTGGAAATATAAATAAGGCAATTATTGTAGCTGATTATAATTAATATATCATATTATCATAACGGAAAAATAAACAACGGTGTCTTATAAAAAGATAAGAAAAAACTCGAACATAATTTTTGTCTAAAAATTCAATGATAAAGACAAAGGCTGCGTGTTTAACATTTTTCTAATTTCATATAATAACAGAAGATTAATAGTTAATTCTAGTGTTATTGATACAGGATGGAAATATTTCAAGAAATGATTGTCGGTATTTCATGGGTTGACTATTTCAAATAAAAATTAATAAATACATTGTCTTAATTATATGTCTACCAATGTGAAACTTTCGCCTGCTCAAATCAGATCTTAATTTTAGAATAAATAACTATTTTTAAGAACGGTACGATATGAACGGAAGAGAATTCCTGACTTAGGATAGGCACATAAATATAACCCGTGGTAAATCACACAAACTTGAACAGTTAAAGTAGATAATCCAATCAAATAGGCACAACAGAAATAAAACAGTCATTTGTTATAGTCCGCTATATATCTTACCCAAAAAATCCTCAATCACAATTATTGAATACTAGCTTAAAGTTTCATTTTAGAACACCTGGCCCATAGTGCTAGTGTAAACTTTTGTCAAAAATTGGTGTCCGTCGTCTGACTTCGTCCGCCCGTTATTTTTCTATCTTTTGCATTTCAGTCATCTCTCCTGAAACTACTGAGGAATATATAGTATAAGCCTAATATAATTTCTTCTACTCTGAAACTACTGAGCCCTAAGCCTCGTATATTTTCTTCTATTCTGAAACTAAGAGGCTATCTCTTTTGAGAATGATGAAACTAACAAAGATACCTTACGAATATTTTTCATTTTTTGCTGATTGAGCGGAATATAATGGAAGAATTTAGTAAAAATTTTAAGTAATGTGTGAAATCACATTTTTCTCCTTTTCTCTTAACACTGAATGGATGATCTTCACTACACTTGTCAGAATTGATGTATGAAAATCTTTTACAAAACTACTCCATTTCATCTTATTAAGGCAAAAATATAATCGCGACCAAGGAGTCGTTATTGGTTGTAATTACTTGAATTATCTAATATGTTATCCTCAACGATAGGTATAGTGTTATGTATTATTTATAACGAGTGTGATACAGTATCGTTTTTCAGTCCAAAATATGAGTGTACACGTATTATAAGGCCTTTTGTCACCTAAGACTGTTCCCCCAAATTGACAAACCAGAAGATCATTAAAAGTACTTCATTAAAAATAAACTACATCACTAGAGAAATTGCTTTTATTACTGTGTCTAGTATTTTCATGACTAAAACGTTCAAAACTGTATACCTCTATATTGATAACATAGAGCCACCTATAATTTCTTATTCGTATAAAAAAAAACCGGTTGAAGTTTTATGTTTAATTATACGTCAGTTACATCAGACGTCAGCAAAGAAAATAATGTTCCTTCGACATTAGACTGTGAAACATCAAAGTTAAGATATGTTTCATATGACCATGTAATTACAGGGGGCTTCAACATCGTTCAAGACCAAGAGGTTATAAACTTTCTGAAAAAAGGACCAAAATATCGTCCACCGTCCAAAATAAATTGGGAAGAGTGTCGTTAGGTTATTAAAGATGCTCTTTCCTCCTATTGTAAAAAAATGGTGTAAACGGGAGAAATCTTTAAATAGTCACTTGATTCCTATTTGAATGAATGTCTGAATATTGTTGATATTCGCATATCACATTTCGAAAATAATTTAGAAATAAATAAAAGAATAAGTAATACGCCCATTTCTAGGATTGAAAACAAAATTCAAGTACTACTCGCAAAGCGTTTTGTGTTCGTACCGGCCGACAATGTAGCCAACAATGTGGTGACGGTATGACGTAAATACTACACAGAAGTCCTTAAGAATGAAATTATACATTCAACTAAATTCAAGGCCGTACGCTCCACAGAGAGCCATATATTAAATAATCATGTCACTACCACAGATCAGCATAAGGCCTCTCCTGAACATTTGAAGGTTCCCACTATGTATTGGTTACCTAAACTACACAAAAAACCCGTAAAATATCGTTTCATCTCGGCCTCTAGTAAGTGTTCTACTACTAATCTTTCAGTGCTTTTAACGAGTTCCTTAACTAATATCAAAGAATTGATCATTTTTTTTGTAATAAAACATGAAAATAGTGGAAATAACCGTTTTTGGAGTGTAAAAAATTCTTTGGATGTTTTAGATAAATTATGTGCTTTTGATGCTTTTGATGGTCCTTTTTGGTGCAGTTGACAGTTTGGACTTTTCCACTCTTTACACATATCCGCACAATCTTATCAAACAAAAGTTTTCCTATTTAATTAGATGGTCGAATTTATTTGCTGCAACTTATATAAAGCCTTTTTCTCAAACGAGAAAGGTAAATATGCTAGATATACTTACTGGAGGTGTGACGAGATGAATAAAGCCATACATTTTCTCCTTGTCAACACTTATGTACGTTTCGGCAGTAAAGTGTATCGACAGATTGTAGGTATTCCTATGGGCACCAATTGTGCCTTTTAATAGCCGACTTGTTCCTGTACTGTTATAAATCACAGTATATGGCCAACCTCAGTAAAGACCCGCCTAAATTCCATTTAATTGATCAATTCAACAACACTTACCGTTATCTTGATGATATTTTTTCGTTAAATAATCAAGAATTCTGTAAATATACTGCCAATATTAAATTTTACTCACAGGAACTTACCTTAAATAAATCTAATATTAACAGCAATAACTGTCCTTTCCTAGATTTAGATATTCCAGTTTTACACCAGAAACTCTATACAAAAATTTACGACAAAAGGGATGATTTTTCTCTCCCTATTGTTAATTTTCCTTTTTTGACGGTGATGTTCCTCTGTCACCGTCTTACTGTGTTTCTATATCCCAACTCGTTCGCTATATCCGTGTCTGTATTGACGTTTAAGATCTCATTGAGCGTAATCTATGTATTACTGGTAAATTATTAAGTCAGAGATTTCGTTACCACACATTACTTAAAAGCTTTACTACATTCTTCCATAGAGACACATTTTGGTTTGCAAGTTTGGCTGTACCTATAAAAAACGTTTTCAGACGGAATAGCACATCCTAGATTTTACGGTGATGTTGTTTACCGAGCCCGGACATTTATATACGATCCGAGTTAACTTATCAATCCTTTAAATAAACTTATTCTAAAAGGTTACCAATTCAACAGGTCCGAGGACACAATTATCTACCTTCAATTTTCGTTGTCCACAAATGTAGTTCCCTTAAATTTCAGTGTATTTTTTCTTATTTTTTTTCTTTGTCTTTTTTTGGAATTTTTCATTATTTGTATTGTATTAAGGTGAAAAATAAGATTTCAAATATACTGTCTGAAAAACATCTTTTTGAAATTTTCTGTAGAAATGAGTGATTTGGTCAGGTAAATAAAGGTGTAATTTCCTCTTCTCGGAAGCTCTCTGGCTTCATCCTTACCGGTGTCATTATGTTTGGGGTAACCAGGAGAGAATGAGCTGATAGACTTTTCTGAATTTTTTATATGTTTTGGGATAAAAGTCAAACTTTATGCACACCAAATCTTATTAGAATAGAGCAAGTGGAATTTGTTTAATCGCCATTACGTTTTAATAAACAAATAGGGGAAAATAACCGTAATTAGATTTTTGGATATTGTTTTTATTGGTATAAAAATTGATTTTGTTATCAGTGAATTAAAATCATACTAAATAGTATTGTTATACACATATGCACTTTAACGGAACTACAATCTGTCGATACCTTTATATAAGCATTGCACAAGTCATGTTTTTCTCTTACTGTTAATGAAGTCTTTACACTAAATCCATTGGATGTTGGATGTGCACTGATTGATATTTAAGTCTTAGATACATGATGTTTTTTATAACTTGTTATTGGCTTTGAACTAGCTGTCAGTAACTGCGAGTACTCTCAGATCTGTACTTAAGTGTCTTTTGTGTTGTTAGGGATGAAAGATGGATAAATACCTGCCACGTCCGGTCTGTGTTTTTGCTTGATGTTTTTCTGCTTGGTATCTATCTGATGAGTTAAGCCTTTTTCATCTGATTTTGATAGTTTGTTCTTATGTTGTGCTTTTAGATCGCTGTCCCAGGTTACGGGAGGGTTGAGCGCTCACAAACATGTTTAACCCCGCTACATTCTTTATGTGCCTGTCCCAAGTCAGGAGCATGTAGTTCGGTGGTTTTCGTTGGTTCATCTGTCATATTTGTTTTTCGTTATTGTTTTGTTATAAATTAGGTCGTTAGTTTTCTCAATTGAATTGTTTCATATTTTTCATGTCAGGGCCTTTTATAGCCAACTATATATGGGTTTTTCTCATTGTTGAAGGCCGTACGGTTGCCTATATTTGCTTACATCCACTTTATTTGAACTTTGGTGGATAGTTGTCTCATTGGCAATCATACCACATCTCCTTTTTTTTATATAGTGTCCAGTTGGGATCGTGTTTATTTCGAGTAAATTGATCAGGTCTTTTAGCTTTTTTCCTGCAAATATGATGCAAAATGTAAACAAACAGAAATTTTTTTCTGGTAAGACGTCAAACCGAATCTTAAAATAAACCTTAGATACGTAATTTTTTATAAGTTGTTAATTGCTTTTAACTAGCTGTCAGTAACTGCGAGTACTCTCAGATCTGTACTTTGTTAGGGATGAGGGATGGATAAATACCCTGCCACGTCCGGTCTGTGTTAATGTTTGATGTTTTTCTGCTTTGTATCAATCTGACGAGTTAAGCCCTTTACAACTGATTTTTACAGTTTGTTCTTATATTGTGCAGTTACACCACTGTCCCAGGTTAGGGGGAGCCGCCACATTCTTTGTTTGCCTGTCCCAAATCAGGAGCCTGTAGTTTAGTGGTTGTCGTTTGTTCATGTCTGTCATATTTGTTTTTCGTTATAAATAGGGACGTTAGTTTTCTCAGTTGAGTGTTTCATATTTTTCATGTCAGGGCCTTTTATAGCCAACTATACGGTATGGGTTTTTCTCATTGTTGAAGGCCATACGGTTGCCTACGATTACATTCACTTTATTTGAACTTTGGTGGATAGTTGTCTCATTGGTAATCATACCTCATCTCCTTATTTTTATCTAGAAGGTATTTTTGTATATGTGATAAAAAGTTATTGTTAACCATACATTATTTGAAGTTATACAAGATGAACATATCATGAGGATGTATTTATTCCAACATGTGAAATCAAGCCATTATAATACACATACAAATGTATAAAATGCGTCCATAGTATACATGTATATCCTTACATTTATAGAAGTTCTCTAGATGTTAAAAATATTATGTTTTCATATATCTAGCAATAGAAGAACACTGTACAGATTTTATCATTATGATGATGAATCCCATCTGGCATTATTTGTTATGCAATATTTGGTCGCGCAGTAAAAGCACACTTTAATAGTTTGCGTGAATGACACTACAGACAACGCTGCCGGAAACAGCATGCCTAGTCACACTGACTTTCTGTCATCTGTAACTGGTTTTTGAACATGTATAATAAATCAAAACATGGAAACTTTGTAATATTATATATAGTATTGTTTCAAAGTATCTCATAACTAGGAAAAGAAGCCATGATAGACTAAGGCGACAGAAGCTTACATTTACCCATGTTCAAATCTCGCAAATAGATTAGGAAAAGACAAACAAAAACCAAGGAAACCCCCCTCCGAAGCTAATTCATCCTGCGTCACTGATACCACATGGGAAAACCCAATGGATACTCATTGAAAATAGCCTTAAATATATTTTTTGTTAAATGTTGAAGTAAATATAATCGATACTAAAAACTCATTTATCCATTTTACTATTGCAAAATAACTGTACCATATTTCGCTGTGTATAGTACGCAGTTGTGTATAATACGCACTTCCATTTGCATCCCTCAAAATTCGTGAAAAAAGTCGTTAAAAAAACATGAAAAAATTGTTAAAAAAAAAATAGAAAAAAACTTAAACAAAGAAAAAATTGTTAAAAAAAAAATTGAAAAAGTCTAGTTCACTGAAAAAAGCCTTTGATATGAAACTATTAAACCATGTAATCAATCTTCATTTTAGTCTATTGAATGATAAAAATAATTTATTAGATTGTTTGTTCAATCAAATCTCTTTTTGTAATATTTTTTGTTTAATTTAATAATTTGAAGTCATAAACAATAAAATGGTAGAGCTTTTATCATGTAATTAACATTTAATAATTTTATACAAGTAAAGTTAATAATTAGAGATCCCTTTTGAAATCAACGTTTGTCTAAGCTTGTCCAAGCTGATACACTGTTCAAAAAATATAAAAGAAATAATTGGAATGTTATGGAACAAAAGAAATTAAAGAACAAATATTTTTCTAAATTGATTAGCAGTAACTAAGATTCATTGATCATGTTGATTTAGAGCACTGCCTGATGTTATTATAGTGAACACCTGTCAAACTTTGACATGATTATTTAATTGCTACACATCTATACTTAATCCTCAAGTACACTTTTTTGCAACACGACGGGTGTCACATGTGGAGCAGGATCTGCTTACCCTTCAAGAGCACCTGAGATCACCCCCAGTTTTTGGTGGGCTTCGTGTTGCTTGGTCTTTAGTTTCTCTATGTTAATATATACAATAAAGAAAAAAAAAACATATAAGTAAAAAAAAAATATCCAAACCTGTCTACAGTTGTTTGATACGCATCCCCACTACCAACTACATTATGAGGTTGAAAGGGTGCGTATAATACACAACAAAATACGGTACTCCAACAAACTCTCTTTGAACACAATTTCTATTATACAAATTGTTGTTACATCCTTTAGTTTCTCTATTCTGAGATCATAATCATATACATCCCTCACAACCTTTATTTTTGAACACATAATCGTTTTGAAAAACCTGTAGCTTCGAATTTGAAAAGAAAACTGCTGCAATAACTCATAAAACATACCAAGCTTTTCTGCAACACAGTATTATTTGATATGAAATAATCATACCTAAATATGACTTGTAAGTTATTTGGTGGTATAAAAAAGTCAACACATTCCAAAAAATAATATTTAATTAAATCATACCATGGAATTAAATCATTTCATGACATCTGTAAAATAAGTGCAGAAACTTATCAATGATCTAAATCAGGCATCTTTCAACTGAATAATAACAAAAATAAAAAATCGAGCCACTATAACTATATATCAATTTAGTGAGAAAAAAACGTTTATAGTTATCATAGATCAGCATATCTTTGGTTTTTCATGAACAAAAGGATGAATGCATAGTAAATGTCCTCAAAGTTGCATAGGAAAAAAGGAGATTTGGAATTTCTCACAACCCTTACAAGGTATTTTAGTTGTTTATCTAAACACTATGTCACAATTCAAAATACCTTTAAAGTTAAGCTTTATATAATGCCTTACTTAGAATAAAATGCTTCGCTGAGCGCAGCCTGATACGACCGCATAGGTTTTTGAAACCCCCTTGGAGCAATAACCCCAAAACTCAATCCCAGCCTTTCCTTTGTAGTATGGAACCTTGTAGTACAATTTCAGAGAGATCCATACACTTAAACACAAGTTATTGTCTGGAAACTAGAAAAATGCTTGTTTTTGGCCCTTTTTTGGCCCTTAATGTTTTGGGCAATTAACCCCAAACTCAATCCCAGCCTTCCCTTTGTGATATGGAACCTTGTGGTACAATGTCAGAGAGATCCATACACCTACACACAAGTTATTGTCTGGAAACTAGAAAAATGCTTCTTTTGGCCCCTTTTGGCCCCTAATTCCTAAACTGTTGGCCCCATAACCCCTAAAATCAATCCCAACCTTTTACTTGTGGTATTAAACATTGTGGTACAATTTCAGAGCAATCGAAATACTTATACACAAGTTATTATCCTGAAACTAGAAAAATGCTTGTTTTGGGCCCCTTTTGGGCCCCTAATTCCTAAACAGTTTGGACCATCATCCTTAAAATCAATCCCAACCTTCCTTTTGTGGTATTAAACCTTCCTGAAAAATTTCATAGAGATCCATTCACTTACACTAAAGTTATTGTTCGGAAACCAATGTGTCTTCGGACGACGACGACATCATACCATTATACGATCCCAAAAATTTTTTTGCGGTCGTATAAAAATGAACATTTGGCTTTACATCGTCCATTAGACTGTTGCAAAGAAACTCCCTGTTTTGAAGAATCATTGATAATCTATAATAAAATTTAATATGGCTGTTATTAATGTGCAAGGCTGCTAGATTATTACATAGAATATTTCTTTATCAATCTTTCATTCTGTTTTTAATTAAATCCAAACATATAATTTTCCCAGAATGTACTGAGTATGAGACCTTAGATCTGAAAGAGCTCATAGAACTTTTTTTCATATAAAATTAAAAAAAGATAAAGGATCATTCGGAACATTCATTGGCAGTGCAAATTGAACATTACTTGTGTTGTTTTCTAGTAAATGCAGTAAAACAGATAGCAATTAAGGCAACATTGATGGTGTGATAACATCAAAAATGATGTCAAAATTATCTCAATTATCACAAATATATGAAAAACTACTAAAAAGTAAAATAACAAAAATACCGAGCTCCAAGGAAAATTCAAAACGAAAAGTCTAATTGTGCATTGTTTCTTGGTATTTCTATTAAAAATCAGCTCCCAATTTCTTGGATCAACAAAACAATTTTAGCATCAGCTATGCATAGGAACTATTTTGTGTGAAATATGTACTACTTTCTTATATATTCTTCTTAAACTGGGCCCAAATTAGTGATTGTATACCATAAAGGTTTTTCATAATGATTTTATATTTTTGTTGATTTTGGGACCAAGCTAGTCTACTTTACATCCCTTGTTATTTATCTTTGGATAATAGAAACTTCAGATATCACATTATCATAACTACATTTTTCTGTCTAATTTTTTATTCACAAATGTCGAAATTCTTTGTAGTTTTTCGTTCAAAGAAAACTATCTTTGAATATAATATACTTCTAAACATGTCATTAAAAAAAAGTTAAGGAAAGTTTATCATTTTTAAAAACATCCTGATTTATAAATCTATAACTTCTCCTCAGACATTGTGACATATCTGATAATGCTAGCTCATGTCTCAAAGCTGTGATACAAGAATTACCAAGCAACTGAGCAAAGGGAAGGGTGATAAATAAATCAATTATCTTGTAACATTTGGATTTGATTTTCAGAAATTTTTTTATTTTGATTGAATGACATGGAAGACATGCAAGATAACAGTAGAGTAATTATCACTTAAGTTCTTCCTTAATTATGTAGGTTATAATTTATGGTAGACATTCTTTCTAATTTGAAGAATTATGATTCAAAATACATAACATACAAGGTGTTTCTAATTACATAAAAAAGAAGATGTGTTATGATGGCCTAAGAAACAACTATCCACCGGTGACCAAAAGATGAGGATGTAAACAACTATAAGTCACTGTACGGCCTTCAACAATGAACAAAGCCCATATCACACTGTAAATTTTAAAAGGCCCTAGCATGACAAACTATGAAACAAATGCTGAGAAATTTGATTTTACAGATAAGTTTTTAACACTGAAAGCTTCAATAGTCAGAACAAGTTATTTGCATCATTCTATATGTTTAAATTGGATTTTAACTCAACAATTATAATCAAATTTAAAACAAATCAATCTTAAACCTGATTAAATACTACTTAACATAGATGATGACATTAAAAGAAAAGATGACTTTAGCTATGCAGTATTAATACAATAATATACTCTGCCTAATGCAGCATCATGCTCTAACTATCTAGAAAACATTTTATTCATAAATGAGGAAAAGATTATAGAATTTGAAAAATATATATATACTTTCAAATGAACTAATTGTCCATTCTGTTTTGTAACTCAGTTTTGTACATATTGCAAAACCATAAATATTTAGGATATTCATGTCTCCTTTTTTTAAACAGTTGAGAACACAACAGCACAGAAAAATATATAAACCAAATTTTCAATTGCTTGTTATAAATTGATTTGAAGTGGCTGAGTTAAATGATTGTAATACCTCAATGTTGAAGGTCAGATGGACAACAAAGGTAATAAAGTCAAAGAACCAATTTATGTTGCATCAAGCATAATTTATTTTTAAACAAACTAAATAAAAAAGTCCTCAAATTTCATAAAATACAAAATATTTGCTTTAACCATACTGCCCAAACAGACATGGGAAAAATAAATAGGATATTTTGGGGGAAAAAAGAGGCTGAATTGTTTTAATATGCATATGTTTGACATTATTATAGTAACATTCTTTGAAAAGAATAACTAAAAGAACATATTGAAGTATTGACTACAAACAACAGAACTGCACCAAGTAATGGTTATATACATTAGACATTATTTCAAATCACTTTAATACTGTAAAGCTATGTATATAAAGCATAAAATTACTAATTGTAAAGGAAAATGTATATCTTTATAATGCCTATCTAAAAAAAACTGAAAGCAAGAGTATTATAGCACACACATAACATATCATTTGTGGAAAAAAAGACTAGGTTACAGAATAGTAAACAGTGGAGTCTATGAAGAGAGACAATATCTAATAGCACTACTTGTATAATTACTGATAAATATTCAATAAAAAAAATCAGATCATTTATATGATGAGTTTATATACAATGTTAAAAAGTACTGAGACCACCCTGTCCCTTCATACATCATTAAAATAGCTTAACTGGCTTTTAGGATGACCATAAACAGATTTAATTGAATGATTTAGCACCAAAACAGCACTAGCTCATGTAAAATTTAATTAAAACACAATATAAACAAAAATATTAAAATGAGACACCCATCAGGAAAAAGTATATGAATGAGAATCTTTTAAATAACGATTTATTTGATTCTCAGTTGACCTGTTGAGCACATTTATAAATTTCATTTATATCTTAATTTAAATAAAATTAATTCTAAATGTGAAAGCTTCTTGATAACATCACATGCACTCATAGAAGCTTGAGGATCTACTGGGATTATCAGCAGCAGAAAAATGTGATGGCTCTGTGTAATAAGAAAAGAAAATTTTTTTAGGGTACAGCATTTTTCAGGTTGTTTGTTTTTTTATTTCATTTCATCAACTTTTTCAAGATTTTTTTTTCAAATAAAAACAATAATGGATACCATTTTTCATAAAGAGGAAAAAAATGCAACATTAGGAGTGGGATATGTAAAAGTCTATACATTAACCATATATGTAGCTCCATAAAGGAGGAGGAGCATACCCTCACCCACCCTCCAAATCCAAGTCTTAGATTTCAACTCCCAATTACTGACATGCTCCTAAATTGTGTTTTTATTTCTTTCTATTATGCTATTTTAGTCCAAATGTAATTTAAAATGAATTCATAACAGGTTTAAAGATACATGGTCTTCAAGTTACTGAAGGTTGACTGAATTTAGTCTAAGGTTATTTTTTTAGACTATATTGTTTATTTGTCTAAATGGCCAAAATACATACAACAGAAAGATCTCAACTATTATATAGTCTACATGCATGACAACATTGATAGACCAAGTATGGATTGTTTTCATGGAAATAGGATTTTGTGCAAAATGACTATTGCACTTTTATTTTATCACAATAGTATTTGATTGTCCTCACTTTGACAATGGTAAATGGCATGATGCCAAACAGATTAATTCATGTTCTATGAACAGTATAAACTGAGTTTTCAATTTTCAAAGCCAGACAGCTATTTTCTAGCTATTGTTCCACAGAGTATAGCACTATAGAATTATAATTTGAGAAATATCATAGACAATCAAGAAGCCATTTTTAATATGGTCAAAATAGCACTTAAAGCTTTATGTCAATAACAATAAGAAAAAAAAATATAAAATGTATATAGTATATACAACAAACTTATATATTTTCTTAGAATATCAATAACAAATGGGACTGAATTTGATGACTTATTTTAATATTTACATTCAGATAATAAAGATTTAACAACTGTTTTCAAAACAATGTTTACATAATGATGTAATTATATAAAAAATTATGACTGATCAATTCATGAAAGCAAATTATACAGCAATGTAAATACAAGAAGTATTTAATGTTATGTCAAATACAAACATTCAACTACCAACTAAGAAAAATTTGCCGTCTTCAACACCATCCTGCAACTGTATATTTTTCATTAATATAATTTGCTCACAAAAATACGAATCTTAATAACCACTTGGTAGAAAATTTGTACAGCATTGGGATTTTATATGCACAATTTTTAAGAAAGTGGCTGATTTTATATTTCATTGAAAAACTGAATAATATACAAGCAATGGAAGTATACCATACATCTATATACAAATTCATATTTGACCAAGATTACATGCTGCAAGCATTTATTTTCACACTTTCTATATATTTGATGCTTTTAGTAACTGATAATTGATAGGAGAGTGGAAAGGTGTATCTTCAGATCAATCCTACCTATTTCTTAATAACAAAATATACAATTAAAAAAAAAACCAAAGCCAATATATATATATTTTGCGATATACAATCTTTTCCGCAAGTTTATTGTTTTCTGTTTAATATTAAATTTATAATTAAGATCCATTTATTACATCGGTGATCCGTTTATTTGGCAATCGCCAATGGCAGTCAGCAGGGTTTAAGAACATTTGTTGTTCGACTTTTTAGTCAAATGCGTTTTGTTAAAAATATACTTTTTCACTTTTTTGGTCTTTTGGAAAATGTTGTTTGTGCTGAATTTAGACCCCTCTAATAAGAAATTTGTTTTGCATGCACACGTATAAAAATTGCGGTTTTTATCTAACGCAATCATAGGTTTGAACGTTGTTTTCAATTTAGACTTGTTTATATATATATTTCTATATAATTTATACATCATTATGAAAGGCACTTTATGATATTATATAGATTATGTTCATTTGCCCCATTGCACAAGCTCAGGTAAAGCAATAATGACTCCATACGAGGATCTACTTCAACATTCAGATAAACATAAATATCTGTCACTTTGTTTGATTTTTTTAAGCTCAGATTAAATAAACTAATACTTCTATAGCACTTTAAAAAAAAGATATTCAGAACTATAAATCTACCAATTCATGATTTGTAAATCTTCAATACTCTTAGATATATGATATATAATCTTTTCTCTAATTCTGTGGATCCTTTGATCTCAGTCATTCATTGGTCAAAATTCATTTATGATGTCAAATTTTTTTGGCTTTCTTCAGAATTTCCTATTGTGATGTCAAGAAAAAAGGGCGACCATGTCTGATGACATCACATGGAGAGAACACATATTTTTGCAGATCAGTGAACAAGTTTGTCAACCTATGGTCCAAAAATCATTAGAGAAACAGATTCCGTCACAGAATCTTGGGCAAAATGATATTTCTCCACTCTTTAGAGTTAAATTTTAAATATTGTAAAAGCTTGACAATCCTCACATTTTAAATTTGAATATTTAAGTGCCTGTAGTGGAGAAATAATGTATCACACTTGATGCAGATGTAGAACCTATATGTGAATAAAGTTAAAGATTTACCAAATTCAGAAAAATGTTACACTTCATGTATAGAATGTTACTGACTTATGACCTCAAGTAAACAAAGCCCAGCAACACATTTAAAATATGAGTGTACATTCAATCTTCTTCAATATTGCCATTGATTTAATACATGGATTTCAACTAAGCAATAATATTTACAATATATTTTCAAATGGCAAAGAAAAAAAAAGGTATACTTGTACATATTTGAACACAAATTTGTATTTACAGCTTTCATTTTATGGACTTCTATAGATATGACATTACATATCATCTATATTAGAGTACTTCAAGTTATTCATGTATGGCACTTTCTTGTCTCCTAAGTAACTTGAACAAAGAGAAATCTTTCACATTTAAAAATTTGCAAATGTCTTTCTTAGAAAAGATTATTCTGAGTCCTTTTAGACATCCAAAGGAATAATTTGATTCATCTAACATCTTAGATTTATATTCATAAAAGATGTTCTGATTTCCGAATAAAAGTTGATGCATTGGTATATATTAACAATAATAATAAACAATTAATACTGAAAATCACATAAGGAGGGATTTAAATTATACACTTTATAAAGTGTAAAAAAATCAACAAATATTGTCAAGAGGCTAGTGTTAGGTACTTTCTAGCTATATATAGTGAATCTAAAATGGATCTAACCAAACAAATGTATAGTGTTGTTATTATCAGGTAAAAAGATCAAATACACTTTTACAGGACTTGATTGGATGCTAAACATAACCGCTAAATATAAATCGAAAACCTGTCCTCTGACCTCGTTAACGTAATATGTACAAATTTAGGTATGTACATTTGAAAGGATTTCTCTATTCTAATATGTATTAATGAAGATGTAATATCAAATACACTTTAACAGGATTTTAACAAGAAACTGATAAAAGTTAACCCCTGAATATAACTATTATCTGAAACCTAATCTTTGTGTACCCTATAAGTGCAAATATAGGTTGTAACTAATTTATCTTTCTTTACAAAAATATAAAATTCATACTGTTATGTTTTCATGGCATTATGTTGAATATATCCATTGTCTAATTTTCTTTCTTCATGAAGTAAACTATTTGACTCACTAAAAGAATCATCTGACGGTGTTAATATATGTCCAGAGTGATTATTTTCTAAATCAGAACTGGCACTAATGTGATCATTACCACCAAACCTAACATTTAGTAAATTTTGTTCAGTGATGTATGCTGGACCACTTGAGTTCTCAATTCTACCTGTGTAATTTGAACCGGACACAAAGGATGATGAATTGTCTTCATCAATTACATTTCCATTACTAAAGTCTCCTTCTGTGATGTATCCTCCAGAACTGTAATCTTTACCCATCAACTCATTCAAATTTTCTGCTAATACTCCTGTAGGATCTTGCTTGACTGGTTTCCTGTTCTGATTCCTCATATCTATGTCTCTTAGGTAACTAGCACTGTTTAATTCATCTTGGCTGGGTCCCCTGTTGGAATTTATAGCATCTGATTTCATCATCTCTTCCTCCTTAAGGTAGCCATTACTATTCAACTCTTCTTGACCTGGTTCAAAGTCATGTTTCATAATTCCCTGCGCTCTAAAATCATCTTCCAAATAGGCATCATTGTATTGACTTGCACCATCATATCTCATCAGTGGCTCATCCAGTAGCTTTGGGTTTTCCATGGAATCAAGACGATGGTATTCCCCTTTTGAGCTACCTGAATTATAAGTAGAGGGCTGCTGTCTTCTGGGTAATAACATTCCTTGATTATTCATGGCATCTTCAGAAAGGTAACCATTGCTAATCATACTTATGTTAGAGTCCTCGTCCTTAGCCTCAATCAAGGGTGATAATACATCATTTGCTTTGCCATTCTCTTTAGAATCCATAGGATGATAACTTTCAGTTAAACCACAAAACTCTACTTCAGGGACTCCAATGACGTCAGTTGAAATATATGTCGGATTCATGATTGGTTGTCCATCACTTCCTGACCTTTGAACTTCGTGTTCATCATCATTTGAAAATGGTGTTCTTGAAGATGCAGAATCAAGCATACTATTTTCTGTAACATTGGAATCTATGTCAACATGCTGAGTCCTTAAATAACTGTCTACATTTTCATCTTCTGAAAAAAAAAAAAAAAGCATTTGTAAAAGAAATATTTCAATCTCATACGACTACCACAATTTTTTCGAAAGAATAATTTCAAAGATTTGTTTCTGTAAATAATAATCAGAAGAGTTGTAAATTTTAATTTTAATTTTTTTTCATTAAACAAGTGAGTAAGACTGACATTTATCGCTGCTTTACTGATCATGATTGAATCTATGTTCAACGTCTTAGATAAAATGGTTATACAAAAAAGTATTCCATAAAATTAACATTATCTATGATTCATGTAAATGAGGTAAAGGTCAGATAAATCGTGTCAGACGGACATGTACGCCTTACAATCATTCCATACACTGTTCAAATAAATAGAGAAACTTTTGAAAATAAATACAAAACAAGTGTTAGCAAAAAGGTTAAAATATCATAAAGTATATTTTACATTCTATGCTATGAACAAATTATTCTACTCTCCAGAATACTGTACTTAAGTTTTTAAAGTGTTTTTATTCTGTTTGAATTAAACATTACAATTAAAAGCAAAAACAGTTTACAATTTAATTTCAGATTTACAGCCAAAAACATCCTCCCTGCTTTGATTAAACACTTTAACCAGCAAGTATAAAAAGAATGCATGCGTTGCCACCAAGCATACACCTTATAATTCAGAGTATCAGTTCAATTTTAAGTTCATTCAACATTATGAAAAGTTCCCTTGAAAGAAGAAGTAAGTGTCTGACCAATCCAAAAAGCACCTGCACATTACAACTTATAAGTACATAATTGATGACCAAATATGAAGTCATTCTGTCAAGTAGTACTGGAAAAAAATTTTATGAAAAGTTTTAAATTCTGTTCAAAAGTACTTGAGAAATATACCAATGAAATGACAGACAGACACACAGGACAGAGAATGTGAATACAGAATAACACCCAAGTCATGAGTTTCTTTCAGTACCATGAACTATTTGTCAAATATCAACCAAGCAGAAATCTACAGACCAAGAACAAAGTTCAAATTGGATACAATTTCGCAGATTGAAATAATCTATAAATGACCTGAGAGCTACAACACAATGTTGCAATATGTTGTATTAGTCTACTTTCAGTAACATCTGCAATCATCCTGCGATCTGCTGTTTTAAAAAGCAATCTTGTTTATCCAAACTGTCAGGTGATTATGCATCAGCCACTTTATATCAGATTGATAATATAAAGATACACAAATCATGTTTAGGAGTGAATATAATATGACAATTACCAATCGTTATATCTTTTGGATATACATCTTCAACAGATTTACTTCTCTCATTCACATCCATATATCCATCTTCATCTGTTTTTCCATCGAATAACATCTTCTCATCTGAACTAGATCTGTATGATGAGAGCGTATTATTGGATATCTTCTGTGAAGACTGGGATTGTCTGTCAAAACTGTTAAAATTTTGATTAACATTTGGATAGGACGCACGGATGGCAGGTGCAGCAATGATGTTTTGTTGGAAGGCTTCCTGTCTAAATGCATGATCATGTGGTATATCACTGTCTAACGCCATTTTAGAATAATCTGGGTCTAATGGAATACTTTTCTTATGATTGTCGCTGGATTTGTGCTTCTTGTTTTCTCCTCTACTCTCTTCCGCTACAGGAAATAGATCTGGTTTGCCATCTACTTCAGGAGACTGCAAAGCATCAGATGTTAAACTGAATCTACCACTGTCTTTACTTACTTGTGAAAAATATGGTATAACCTGCAACAAAGCAAAAGTTTCAATTATTTAATTTGGATAAATGTGGTACAAACTTTGATAACTGGAAAAGTGGTGGTCCTGCATCTGTTCTGATTAACTTCAATTTAAGTGACTACACTGTCAACCAAAGTATATATGTCTCACCGGTGTAACATAATCACAAACTTTAACAATTGTTGATATGGCAGATGAGGAGGCCAATGCCAGAAAAATCTTCTTGGTAAGGCAAGGCAAAAATCATCTACAACTGACTTGTATTTATAGTGTAAAACAATTTACCTAAAGGCCACAATTTTACCCATTGCTTGATATTGTTAAATTCAATGAATAGAAAACATAAGGAAAATTCATCAAAATACCCCTGAACAGAAAGTTCCATTAAATTCTATTGCGTTAGCTACAATTTAGACAAAAAAAGAAAGTCTGATTTTTGTTTGTTTCACATATGGGATGTTAAAAAGAGCTGAGTAGGATAATTTAGATGTAGAGTTGACCAACAACATTGACCTATCATATATATAATTTAAGAATCAGACCTCATCCTGATAAACCTAACCAACCACTGGGGCGTGAAAATCTAGTCGAAAGACATTTGAGAAAATTTTCTCCATCAATGCATATACTAATGATTGTTTACAAAATCATGTAGTTATTGAAAAAAAGATTGTATCCTGATATGTTAAATTGACCACTGATGCATAAAAATGTTGTCAAGATTATTTGGTAATGAATCAGCACTATGGCTTCAACAAAGACAACCTCAGGGCAATTTTCTGTGGATAAAGATATTAAGGTCTTTACACCAAGGATCCAGAATTTTTTCACACAATTTCCGTCATTTTGAGATGACTGAAAAGTTGGTGCCCTTTTTCAAATATTGTCGATATCACACAAGATTCATTATAGCATCAAGGAACTTGTATTACTGTTTCATCGCATTTACTTCATGAATTTTCTTACCATTTTTCTAAATAAAACGTTCAAGAACAGTTTAGGGAAGGCAACAGTTTGGAATTGAAATGATTTTAATGACTCCAAATGGTTAATTTCTCAGACATCGCTAATGTTTCTTTCGATTTTGAAGACGTAATTAAAACCGTAAGTTTTGAGATAATACTAACTTACAAGTAATTCCGGATTCATTTCCGGGATTCTTTATGTTTATCAAATTGACAGGAAATCACAGGCTTTTTAATTTTATTACCTTTTAATGTGTTTGGATATAACAGATAATAGTTGCACTCGTTTAATTTAGCATGAAATCATTTTGCATTTACTGATTAAATTTCTAATCTGCTGAAGACAATTTCACGCATGCGTATTAGATAGTAAATAAAGCACATGTGTTAAAAAATACTTTAATTTACGTAAATTAAATTAAGTTTTAATTTTCAAATCAGAATTGATGATTGTCTTTGCTGAAAAGTAATTAAATAATGAATACAGTTGTCATGGAATTTTAATTTCTTTATGATATTAGTTCTGGCTTGTGATCAATGTCAGGTGTGAATTAAAAACACAGGTAAAAAGTGATTAGCGATCATTGGCCAATATTTCCCGGAGGCATTAATATAATTATTAGGAGGGCCCTCAGGATTATCAAACTATACTGGAGTTGCAGTTTTATGACAGGAAAGGGATTATAAAACAAAAACAAGTGATCACAAGTGCAAAATGGCGATTAAGAAACCCGATCTCAATGAAATTATTTCTGTAAAAAAATATGATTTGTCCTAAATCCCAATTTTTGTTTAGGACAAATAGCTTTCAGTTTAGGTCATGACTGGCAAATATGACCGTTTCCGGACCCTTGCTTTACACGCTGTTAACGCATCCACCAGCAATGTCCTCTTTTTGCCTTTTAGACAAAAACAAATCAAAATACTAAAATTTCAATACTTGGTACTTGACCCCCTCATTTCAGAAAGAAATTAAATAAAGTACAGAAAGAATCAAAGTGATGGAAATCACTCATGGAAATATTGGAAGAGTAGCTGGATAATATCAAATCATATTTAGGTACGGTATGGACAAAAGAGAACATTAATAAAGCACTATTGCTTACATTTGCAGATCTTTAAAAGCACTTTTCCAGTAGATAAAATAAGCTAAATGAGAATCAAATTGAATGATAGGGGGTCCCTTAATTTGCACAACAATTTCATTTAAATTGCAGTTTATATCTTAACCAAATAACGTTCCCTGTTACATGTTTCACCTTTTACATTTATCTTTTGAAATAAAACAAAAATTGCAAATCAAAGATTCTTCTAGTAAAGCTTGTAAAACATAGGACCAACAGATAGACTTGAAACTGAGAACTTTAATGTGTCAAAAAAATAATCTGAAAAGGTTGTTTTGGGGCATTTTGTAAGTTGAAACATAGGTATACTATTTTTCTCCTCTGAGAATTGATTATTGATTATGAAAACAATTATCATGATATATGACATTGAAGATTAAAACAAAACTTTACGACAAAAGAGATGATTTCAGCTTCCCAATTGTGAACTTTCCATTTCTATGTAGCAACATTCCAGCAGCGCCTGCATACAGAGTATATATCTCCCAATTGATATGATATTCCCAGGCTTGTATTTCCTATCATGATTTCCTTGATAGAGGATTGCTGCTCAAATGGTGAAGTTGAAATCATCCCTTCGTGAATTTTACGGTGCCATCACGAGTTGGTTGACCGTTATGGAATAACCGTTTCACAGATGATATCGGATATGTTCCTTATGTCGTAACTACAATACCCTTCCCTTTTCACGAATGTGACCTACCGAATTAGACTATTTACCAGATTTGTAATAACATAAGCAACACGACGGGTGCCACATGTGGAGCAGGATCTGCTTACCCTTCCGGATTACCTGAGATCACCCCCAAATTTTGGTGGAGTTGTGCTGCTTATTCTTTAGTTTTCTATGTTGTGTCATCTGTACTATTATTTGTCTGTTTGTGTTTTTATTTTTGGCCATGGCGTTGTCAGTTTGTTTTCGATGTGTGAGTTTAACTGTCCCTCTGGTATCTTTCGTCCCTCTTTTAAAAGTTGTAGAGTGTATTTCAATCAATTTATAATTTAAATATTTTTCAGCAAAGGGCATTGAAAATGTACTTTTACAACATAAACAAATTAAAAAACTTATTTTATTGAAATGTGGATTCTATCTTGATTGCATAAATATATATACACTTCTTATATTCAAATGACTAAAATTGTTAACAGACATTTGATGGGGAATAAACTAAAAAAAAATGGTTTGTTCTAATTTAGAGTTTTAAAATTTTTCGAACTGTTTCAAGCCAATCACTGATAAAAAAATAAATGACTAACCTAGATTGTTGATTAATTACAGATGATTATTGCAGATTTATAATAGTAAATTATAGGCCTTACTTATATACCTTTTATAAATTTATATTCAGATTTCATTTTTTTTTTTTTTTTAAAGATCTTGTTCAGTCCTTAATCATTTATCTTAAAGCTTTCAGACATAATTTACAGCATCAATTTATGTAGTGTAGATCAAAAGTAAAAGGCAATGAATAAATCTATCATCTCTATATATCAAACATCTAATATATAAATTTGTGTATTCAAATCTGAGGTCAAATATTTGTATATTTAGCATGTATTGAGATGTATATTGAAGGGTCTCTATAATTATGTAAGACTGAGGTTGATTAGTAATGTGGTCAATATGATTGGCATTTAAGAAGGTGTGGCATTGTTATTAAGGCCCCACCTTGTCTGTGATTGTTTGGTGATCATGACAGTTGTCAATCATACTGTATGTATTTTTACTCAATCACCTAAACAAAATGATAAAAAAAAGTCTGCACATCAACAAACCTTAAAGACATACATACTTGAATGAACTGCTCCAAAAATATACCCAAATTTTTCACAGTTTATATGTGCAAAGACATGAGAATTATAAGGAACTATATTTCAGTGTGTATACATTTTGTAGATTTAGTAGCTAACCTGTGCTTAGTTACTTGTTGTTAGGGAGGCCAGTGCCTTAGGAAAGATTTAGAACAAGTTCCAATCTTTCCAAAAAAGCATCTTTGTAACCAATAATCTTAGTCATAACTGAAAATATTTAGGAATCTTGCCTTCGCTTAAGCAAACGAGTTGTCCAAAGGTGCAAAATTTACAATTTCACTTTTGAATCATGAAAGTTAAAAATTCGTAAGGGTTCCGTGGAACCCAGTGTCTCGCCTACTTTTGCTGTTAGTCGCAGGCTCAACAAAAATGGGGAAATAATGATCAAAAATTTTCCTCTAGATACTATCTTTTGAATGTAAGAAGCTTCTGTTCAAGTTTGGTAAGAATCCAGGATGGTTTATGAATCTAAATGTTTTAAAAACTTTAACTGCAGACTGTATGTAATGTTAACTGGAAGAAAAACTAAGTCCATTTATAAGTAATATACGGAAAAACAGGACATTTTTTTTCACAAAATTTCCTTCTAGATACTATCTTATGATCATAAACAAGCTTCTGTCCAAGTATGGTACAAATCCAGGATAGTTTAAGAAAGTTTTTAAAATTTGAAAAACTTTAACCACAGAGTGAATGTAATGTTAACTGGCAGAAAAACTAAGTCCATTTATAAGTAAAATACAGATAAACAGGATTTTTTTTTTAACAAAATTTACTTTTGAATACTATCTTATGATCATAAACAAGCTTCTGTCCAAGTATGGTACAAATCCAGCATAGTTTAAGAAAGTTTTTAAAATTTGAAAAACTTTAACCACAGAGTGAATGTAATGTTAACTGGCAGAAAAACTAAGTCCATTTATGAGTAAAATACGGATATAAAGGATTTTTTTTTTACAAAATTTACTTCTGGATACTATCTTATGATCATAAACAAGCTTCTGTCCAAGTATGGTACAAATCCAGGATAGTTTAAGAAAGTTTTTAAAATTTGAAAAACTTTAACCACAGAGTGAATGTAATGTTAACTGGCAGAAAAACTAAGTCCATTTATAAGTAAAATACAGATAAACAGGATTTTTTTTTTAACAAAATTTACTTTTGAATACTATCTTATGATCATAAACAAGCTTCTGTCCAAGTATGGTACAAATCCAGCATAGTTTAAGAAAGTTTTTAAAATTTGAAAAACTTTAACCACAGAGTGAATGTAATGTTAACTGGCAGAAAAACTAAGTCCATTTATGAGTAAAATACGGATATAAAGGATTTTTTTTTTACAAAATTTACTTCTGGATACTATCTTTTGATCATAAACAAGCTTCTGTCCAAAAAATGCTTCTGGTATAAATGCAGGATAGTTTAAAAAAGTTATTAAAATTTGAAAAACTTTAACCACCCACAGAGTGAATATTTGTGGACACCACGGACAATGACGGAATGTAGGATCGTTATGTCTTGCTTTTGCAACAAAAGTCACAGGCTCGACAATAAATGAATTTTTTAATAGTGAAAACATTATTTTTACGCCTTTGGACATCTTGTTTGCTAAAGCCAGGGCCAGATTCCTAAATATTTGTCTATAAGGGCTAATATTAATGTGTTTAAACTTCGTAAAAAAATTGAAAACAACACGTTTTAATAATTTCATGCGTCCGAAGTGCTTTTCTGGACTTACCTTCATCAGGAACGCTCAAAGCCAAACATTTAAAATCCGAGGGATGTATAAGTACCGAAACAGTTGAAGAGCTACATGACAAAAAAAAATAAAACAAAGAGCCAAATTCATCTGAGGTCAACTTTGCCTGAGGGAGTTGAAACCTTAGTTTCTGTATAATTTCAAAATTTATAAACGGACAATTTTAGAAAGGTTTGTTATAAGGATTGGGTTACTATATTTAAAGTAACCATAAAACAAAATTTCTATAAGAGGGCAGACAATGAAGAAACAACTGTACCATTACATGAAACATCTCTACATGTTTGTCATGAAACAATGATGCATTTACTATCAGAAAAATGCACAAGCATATAACTATACAACTTTCAAATATACTGAAATAAAAGCATTTATGCTTATGAAATAGATTATGCTTATGAAATAAACTTAGTGTATACCTTGTTATCTTTCAACAATCTAGAGATTGAGCTCTGGTCCCCTGATGAGCTTGATGATGAAGTATTCAATGCTGGGTCAGTCTATAAGAAAACATAGTTATCAATGATTACAAAGTTCACACCAATTCCTCATGTCTTAAACCAAAGATAATAATTTAAGTTAGTATAAGTCTTCAAATTGTCCAGATCTATACATAAATTAGCAAATTTTAATGCAGATATGAAGAAATTTGTATAATTTCATCTTATGAGAATATTTTGTTTACAAGTAGGGATTTTTGGAATGTAAAAAATATAAAAATTCAACTTTATAACAGCGGAGATCACTCAATTATTATGTTTTATAAAAGAATGGACAATTAATTTATCTATTTGTTATATAACAAAGAAAACAAGTTCTGTGAACCAATATTTTTTTTTTATCTTGTGACAGTTTTTATCTTCTCACATTCTACACAATATATTTCAAAATTCCTTCATTTAAATTTTCTTCTACTCGCATAACAGTGATGTTTATGTATACAATCCTTACAAAATATGAGAATTGTGCACAACCTGTAGCTTGAAAACAAGCTGAGTGACCAATGTTTTTTTACATAATTTTGGAATGACAGGAACTGGTGAATACCTACCGTATTTCCTCCTTGTAGTTTTATCTTTGGAGTGATAATCTCTAATGGCCGTTTCATTTCCCTGATACCATAAGCTGTTCGCCTTTACAAAAGAAATTTAAAATCATTTAATGTCAAATAAACTTACCCTGTATGTCAAAATCTCTGCAGACTGAATTAATTCTCTATTTTAAGGTAAATCTTTTAATTACAAAAATGTGATATGTCTTGCACTATAGAAGCTGTATTCTTTTTCAATCTAAAAAATTCTGCTTCCCATATTTTCCTACCCTAGAATATGCTATTGATTTTCTCCAAAAATATTACTTATACTTTAATAGTTTGACTCAACCATCAACTAGGTACTGAATTATCTGTGATATATTAATTTTATAATTTTTTTTAAATTTTATAAATACTGGGCCTACGGTAGGCAATGCCTTGAAGCATTGTTCAGCACGCGCCAGGCGATGCCTTAAGGCATCATTTGGGATGATAGAGTTCAAAATGGATTAGGGTAGGAAATAAATATGTAGCACCATTGATAAGAAAATAATAAAATATATACCTATAAATGAAAACTGCTCCGGCAATTGCAAACATAAATAAAAAGGTTCCTCCAACTGCTATCGCTGTAATTTCTGAAGGTGCTAAATCTAAAAAAAAAAAGATTACAGTGATTAGGAATCATGAATAAATACAAATATATCTATACACCATAAGGTATATTATGTTAAGTTTCAGAGAAGGAAATTTTTTAAGAAAGAAATTCACAGACAAACAAAGACGGACACCAAGTAATAGCAAAAGCTAGTCATGGCCTTTGGAAAGATAGACTTAAAATGAGACTAATAAATGCAATTTCTGAAAATGCTGCATTTAAATAGTGCAACCAAAAAATGCAATATACAACCAATGTGAGCTTCAGATATTTTCTCTTGTGACTTTAAACTCTGTGATATGCAGCACTGTACAGAAAAGGTGACTCATATTCTCCCCAGGGCCTTTTAGCATCATGGTAATGTGCATGATGCTATATTGCTTGAATGTGATCCTATCTAAAATAATTTTCTGGTCATAGTTAGAAATTAATTATTGGAATGGCTTTATAACTGCTAATACTATGATAGGAGTACAGAATTTCATTTCTGAAAATATAACATTTAAGACTCATAAACAACAGGTCGTTTAATTTAAACACCTGCAAATACAATTTTCCATGACGAAAATATATATATATATATATATATATATATATATACACGTCTAAACATGTGACAACTTTATGACAGATATTCTCCATCGGAAAACACATGCATGGTTATGCAGGGCTGACCCATAAAATATATATAATTCATCTCAAATTTTGCCCAACAATTTTAGATCTTCAAATTTGAATGCAAATTTTTGTTCTTCTTCAGCGGGATTCAAACC
The DNA here is from genome assembly GCF_021869535.1 of Mytilus californianus. Taxonomy (NCBI): domain Eukaryota; kingdom Metazoa; phylum Mollusca; class Bivalvia; order Mytilida; family Mytilidae; genus Mytilus; species Mytilus californianus. The sequence continues at coordinate 8,364,041 of NW_026262581.1, forward strand.
CTTGTGTCTGTGACATCATGGCAACACGGCCTGCACCGTGTCCAGCGCCCTAGACCACTCGACCACCTAGGCTATATATAAATATAGCTTTCGCTGGTCAAGTAATGCCTTTTCTCGTAGGCTTTATCTAGGATTTTAACACATTACATGATGTATAGTGGAAAGTAGATGCTGTACCTTTCAGATAAGCTATATATATATAACAATATGAATAACATGACCAGACCACAAATATAAATGTCATCTTAATACTATATCCAAATTGAAACCAAAAACCTCTGAAAGCCAAATATAAAATTAAATCATAAATACCTGAAGATATAACAGCCATGGTTTTATACATCTGTTAATGATCCAAGAGTAATAGTGAAAAGTTAGAAGCCTTAAAATTCCAACTTTTTGCAGTTGAAAGCATGCAAACTTACTCCTGCATCTAAATGTCAGGTCAAATGAAATATGAAATGGTATGAACTAATAAATATGAATATATATGAATAAATATGAATATATATGAATAAATGAAATAATAATAGTATATGAAATAAACATGCTTATGATTGTGAAATACAAAAGAGATATGAATAAATAATCTGTGATACTCTTATATATTTTGTTATAGATGTGACGTCATAATTTCTAGAAACAAGATGGTATTTAAAATACCCTGTTTTCCAGGATGCCAACAAAAAGTGCTGGGAGAAAGCTTGGTGTATTGTGCAGACAAAATTTGACGAAAAATTCATCTTTATCTGTTTGACAAGTTTTTGAATGAAACTTTCCCAAAAAATAAGAGAGATAATTAGCTACTTCTGGATTACAGATAAGTCACTTCAGTATCATATGACAGCTTACTTTGCACTGATTCAGAAAATATATGGTTGTGTGACATGATTGCTTCTCCTCAGTAAAAGATACTTAGCCAGCTGTAAGCAGTTGAGCTATGGAAGTACTTCTTTAGCTCAGTCGGTAAGGGGGCAGACTTGTTGGACACAGAGGTCCTGATTCAAGTCCTGATTGAAGGAGACAATAATGAAAATCATACTCCCTGGTTACAGTTGTTTTTAATCAATCCTCAATCTCAGTTTATTACCTTTAACATCTTATCCTAATATATTAAACTAAGTATCATTAGAATCTCAGAATCAATTGTCAAACACATTTAGAGCTATTTTCCTAATTCTAGTTCTTTATATTATATTAAATGTTATTAGATGTTATGTATAATGCAGAGTATAATGTATACAAGCTAAAGCCCCGCCTATTTATTAATGGCAGATGTCAATCTTAATTACAATGCTCGAGCAAACATTTATACACTCAAAGCAAGCAAGCCAACCAAACCTTTAAACTACAAGCATTAGGAAATTAGCTCTAAATGAAGACTAACTAAGATGTTTAACCTGTATTGTATTGGCAAGAAACTATAACCCATGGACACACCGACAGAGAATACCTCTGCAATTTGTCAACTAGAATATTTACTATTATTTGTAGGCTGTATATACACCATATCACTGTAATCACTAATTCTTCCATCGCCTGTAATATGCTGAATTCTGACACCATAAGAAGTTCCAGCCTTTAGATTTGGTAAAACCAACTTAGATGGTTCAGTTGTTGAAATATCCCTTTCTTTATTAAAATCTATAACATATTAAAATATGTAAAACTAAGTAAATGGAGCTTTATTTTTCTATGTACCAGTAACAATATTTTATCTGTGTTGTATGTTGCTGTTGGATTTTATTTACCAAATTATTAATGCAATAAATTATGTAGTAAAACATCAACATAACGGTAAACAACTACTGTCTATAAACCCTAACCAATGTTATGGCTTTTTACTGCCTAAACGTTGGAATATTCATATCATTTTTTGTCAATAAGCAAATCTCTATAGGTTGTCTAAAAGCTGACAAATTTTGCAATTTCTTCAGCATGATTTATCTCAAGACTCTAAATATCACTTTGAATGGGCATTTCTCGATCATAAAATGAAAACCTATCAAAAACCAGAAAAATTAAAATGCAAAATAAATATCATTCATCACTTCTTAATCTTCAAAAAAAAATATTGGAAAGATTTTGCATCAGAGTTTTGCATGGCTCTTGCAACACAGGGTTGTAATACCTAATTTAACAAAACTCTGCTAACAAAGATATCTTTCTTTAGAATAAAAACATTCCTTTCAATGAGTATTTTGATTTCCCTGTGAGGCAGGAATCAACTAACTAGAGTAATTTAAACTTTTTAGAATTAGGTAGTCAAATTGATATAATGACCATATGCTTTTTTAAAAACAAATTGAAAACGTGTAAATATTGTAAAAAGTCATGTTATGAAATAAGATTTAAAGACAATGAATCTTTAATACAACCCAATAATAGCACAAAAACCTGAAAACTGACCATTTTCTAATCATTTAACATGACCTTCATCAAGGTCATTAACATGCCATTTGAAAAAAAATCAAATATAAGCAAATCATATTTGGATTAGACAAACTTCTTTAAAATATCACTATGTATAAGAATCTTTTGAGAAGCTGTTGCTATCTTTAAATATTGATAAGATGTTAAATTAATCCAGTTTGAATTTTTTTTTTAATTTATAATTAAATGTGTTAAGTTTAAAGCCTAAATGAACCAGAACTGTGAGTGGACTAACACATATTAGTATGCATTGAAGTAAGTAATTTTGATTATCTCCCCTTTAACATATTAAACTGGGAATATATTAAAGTCATATGAAATGAGTTTCTAGTAATTTTAATGTAATCAAAATTATAGAAACAATACATGCATATATACTAAAGTAAGTCCTGTATGCATGTTTTTTTATATTTATTACGAATCTATAATGTATTATCGACAAATAATATTTCATTCAGTGATTGTTGATTGCAAGCTTATTGACTTTCGAGTTTGTTGCCAAAGTTTATCAAATTGTGACATTGATAAACACTCAACACAGAGCATGTGAAGCACATGACAAATAATTGAATTGATAGAGCCATGAAATTATTTTTCATATATTTTCCATGCCTTCCCATTTGTTAATTAAACTTTTCCTTTACAGTTGTTAAATGATTTGTTGTACCAAACTTGTTCTTTAAGGATCTGTTATTACTTTTTACCTTCCAGTGCACGTTTGTTTACACTCTATCATCACGGTTTTCCCCTTGCACTTGTACTTGTAAATAAATATGTAAGGTCTGAAGTCTAAAGAATAATTTTGTGAACATCTAAAGAATAAAGAATAATGAACTTATGATATTCTAAATTATCTTTTTGTGATTTCAATACTATCAATGAATAAATAAGATGACATATCTTTTTAGAAAAGTTTTCAAGCAGTTGGTCCATCATAAAATTCGTTCACAAAATGAGGCCATCACAGTATGGAAAACCTACCTGAACAATCCTTGGTATCGCTTGCAGTACACCAAGTGACTCTGTAAAACTCAATGTATGGGGAATCCCCACACTTTGGATCTGACCAATCAACTGTTATTGCGTTTTCAGGATATGCAAGAACATCAACTTGAGTTGGGGGAGATGGAGCTGAAATGACAATCCAATTAGCTATTAATATTACATAAAGAGTTGGTTCACTAATTCATAAATTTGGACCTAAAAATCTGAATCTTTTTTATGGCAATAATGTTGTAAAAATTTGATGAAAACATATGTTAAATTATCCTAGTGTTTCAGTTAAAAAAGATTTTCACCATTGCGTCATTAGTGATATATTTGTGACGTCATAAATGTAGGTGAATTTCGTAACACATTTTTTTTTGCATAATTCTGCTAATGTTACGACAGTTTTCTGACAAATTAGGTGTGGCACCACCCTTTGCCCACAAATATTTTTGCTGAAATATTATTAATATACCATATTCTTTACTTTTCAACCACAATTTCGATAGGCAAGGGTTGGCGCCACATGTGTAATTATGAAAAAAAGGTCAAAAAGGTTGACAAATTTCAAGAAAATGAAGGAAAATGAAATTTATTCCTGTTTCAGGCTAATATATTTATTAATATGAAGCAGACATGTAAATCAAAACCATACTAAATATTATTGTTATACACATATGCACATTCAAGGTACTACAATCTGTCGATACCTATATTTTGGCATTGCACAAGGTCATGTTTTTCTCTAACTGTTAATGACATGTTTACACTAAATCCATTGTATGTTGGATGTGTACTGATTGATATTTTAGTCATACATGATTTTTTAATTAATTGTTATTGGCTTTGAACTAGCTGTCAGTAACTGAGAGTACTCTCAAATCTTTACTTAGTGTCTTTTTTGTTGTGGGATGTATAGATAGGCTGCCATGTCCAGTCTGAGTTTTCGTTAAATGTTTTCTGCTTTGTATCAATCTGATGAGTTAAGCCTGTTTTAACTGATTTCTATAGTTTGTTTTTATGTTGTACTGTTACACCACTTCCCAAGGTTAGGGGGAGGGTTTGGTGTCAGGAAACTAGTTTAATCTCCCTCATGCAAAGCTCTGATTCCCTGCCTGGCTTTGGCTATACTTTTTTGTCTTTTTTGGCTTATAGCTCTTCATCTTTTTAATAAGCTTTGGATTTTCAAATATTTTTGACCTCGAGCATCACTGAAGAGACATTGATTGTTGAAATGCGCATCTGGTGCAGAAAAATCGGTACCGTTTATGTTATTAACCCCACCATACTCTATATGTGCCTGTCCCAAGTCAGGAGTCTGTAGTTCAGTGGTTGTCGTTGGTTCGTCTGTCATATTCGTTTTTTATAAATTGATTTGTTATAAATTAGGCTTTGTTTTTCTCTTATTTTTCATGTTGGGGCCTTTTATAGCTGACTATACATTCTGGGTATTTCTCATTGTTGAAGGCTGTACAGTTGCCTATAATTGCTTATATCCACTTCATTTGAACTTTGGTTGATAGATGTCTCATTGACAATCATACCACATCTCCTTATTTTTTATAATTTTAGTATTATACTTACAAATATATCACATTTAGCAATAAATAGACATAATTTTTACTTATACAATTGAAATTTAAAATAACACCTTAACAGGGCTGTTTATTGTAGTTTCTGGTTCTACTTCTTTAAGGTTAATTTGATATTAAACATTTTGCCCATGTATCATATCAGATATCAATAACATACAGGTAATCAGATATCAATTAAATACAGGTAATCAGATATCAACTAAATACAGGTAATCAGATATCAATATCATACAGGTAATCAGATATCAATTAGATACAGGTAATTACAGGAAATCAGATATCAATTAATAACAGGTAATCAGATATCAATTAGATATCAATTAGATACAGGTAATCAGATATCAATTAAATACAGGTAATATATCAATTAAATACAGGTAATCAGATATCAATTAAATACAGGTAATCAGTTATTTCTTGTAACATGTCAATTCTATTTTAATTTTAAAAAGAACAATCTAAAATAAAATATCTAACAAATTTTAAAATACTCATAGGTAACATTCATTCACTGTAAATTCAGAAATTATTGTGAGATTTTTGTTATTGCGAATATTGCGACTGGGTGAGAATCGCAATAATAAGAACTTGCTTTATGACATTTGATGCATATATCTGTATGCAGAATTTCCTGAAATTGCAATAATAAATCTCACATTTTTGTACTTTCTTCAAAAATAGCAAAAATAAAAGCAGGCTATAACATCTGAATTTACAGTAATTGTTTTGGTGTCCCCTTTGTGGACCATTGTAAGATACCTGTTTCTTTTTTTTTAAAAAAGCAAACTAATTCCGGATGTTAAAACATTTTGTAACTGCTACATTAATTGGAAGTTACAAAAATACTTCCTGAAAAAAGAAAAAAAGAAAAAAAGAAAAAAATTCAGTTAGTTGCTGTCCTTTGTAACTACATCAGTGAGAAATGGAAGAGGCAATTCTGTGTCAATAACACCTTTAAATTTTCAAATGTCCTAAACATAACAACATGTATGATGTAGGGGAATACGATGAGGTCTACATTAATTTCATAGCTTGACATACCTATACTTTTTAAGTAATAACAATCTTCCCAGTTAAATCCTGAACTTCCTACATCCATGTCAGATGATACACCAAATCTGTATTTCTTATCAAACTGTATGTGTTCAATTGTGAGTGAGGTAGAATTACCTGGTACCCTTATCCATTCAATATCAGTCTGAAATATATGACAGAAGTAAATTAACATTTAATGTAGAATTTTTTGTTTGTTTCAAACATGGTTAAGAAAAAAAAAAAACAGTGTAAAAAAATATATCCTTATTGAAGTTTATAAAGTGTAATCAGGAGAAAATTGTTTTTCAGAATCATCAAGTTCAAAGCAGAGCTTACAAAAATTCTTTTTTTTTTTAAATTTTTGCACCCTTCAAGTTAAAAAGGTGAATGCAATAAAAAAGGTAAATATACTGTGGATTCTTTTTTTTTTTTTGGTTCCAATTTTTGTGGATTAAAGAAAACTTGCATTTTTGTGGATATCTAATTTTGTAGTTATGCTAAAGTCTGCATACATTTATAAAGAAAATTTATAATTCTTTGAACACCCTATATTGACCTAAAAAGTTTAGTTACAGCATTACACTTAATCTGTCTATTTAAATCATGCTATCCACATGGACATCTGTATAAAAGAATCTGCCAATGCTGTAAGGTTCAATTACATACAATAAACCATGTAATAGAATTTTCAATAACAAAAATGCAAATATAAAATAGACATCATGTCTGGATTTTTTTGACAGTCAAAATAAAACTGTTTCGCAGGTCAGACAATAAAAGAAATCTTGCATGAAAATTTGTTAATGCAGGTATGGTGTATAGTGTTATTAAATGGGCGTTTCCATATCAATCCTGTATTATGTTCAAGTACAGTTGTATTGGGTCGAAGATAGTTGTATTAGCTTGAGGCAGGTCAGAGGGCCAATACAGCTGTACAAAACCCAACATGCCCAATATGACTGTACCAAGACATAATACAAGATTAATATGAAAACACCCATTTTATGACCTTTATTAACCAATGACTTAAAATAACCACCAAAAGCTGACTGAGGGTAAACACAACTGTAGGATGACTCGTACAGGATCAATATGAACTATTTGGGTTAATTAACATTTTAATGCAAGGAATGTCGAATAACCCTAAAAAATAAATTACCCTTTTGTTCACCTGTAAAAACCCTTTGAGCCTCCCCATTTTTACATGAGTTATCTCCCATCAAAATAATGTCACTGATGTATGTAAACAAAATTTTAAGTCACAAAAAATAATCCTCTGAAGTAAGTGTTTTGACAGATTATTTGTTTATACTACAGTGAGACATGTACAGGAGCTTCTTTAACATGTATTTTCAATGGTTCGAAGGGCCCTTTGGTATAATTAACATATGTGGCCCATTTGAAGCAGTGCATATCCAACCCTACAAATTTCTCTCACTTCGGACTGCACCCTCAGAGAAATAATCTTTTATGGTTGACAATTCTGGGTATTACAAGCTCTCAGACACATGGAATCGTATTAAATGGACAATTTAAAATGTATTTTAAGTCATTGGTTAATAAATTGTAGTAAAAACTTCACAAGCAAAGCAATAAATGTAAAAACTTACTGTACATTCTGTATCAAACTGACAGTAGTATACAGTGTGGAATTTAATTCTCTCATCCTCTGTTGGAGTCCAACTTACGCTTACAGTTGTATCCGTAGAAGTATTCTGGGCCTCCACTATAGTCCTACTTGGAGGTAAAAGGCCTGAAATAAAAAAAAAATTATTCAAAATAACAAATATCTATGTACACTAGTAACTACTATTATCTTTTTTTTTTACTAATCCATTTCATCAATGTGAAGACAACTCATTGGTCTGTCATGACCAAGATATACCTGTATATTGCAGTGCCATTCTATTGAATTTTATGACCTTCTTTATCTAATGAACTTGTGTGAATCTTAAAAAGGATTTTAGTACCCCTATAATGATACAAGAGGGGCATTATGTTTTCCATGTGTCTGTCAGTCCGTCAGTATGTCCAGTATCAGGTTAAAGTTTGGGTGGAAGGTAGGTTAAACAGGTTAGTTTATGGTAGGTTTTATACAAGAGGGGCATTATGTTTTCCATGTGTCTGTCAGTCCGTCAGTATGTCCAGTATCAGTTTAAAGTTTGGGTGGAAGGTAGGTTAAACAGGTTAGTTTATGGTAGGTTTTATACAAGAGGGGCATTATGTTTTCCATGTGTCTGTCAGTCCGTCAGTATGTCCAGTATCAGGTTAAAGTTTGGGTGGAAGGTAGGTTAAACAGGTTAGTTTATGGTAGGTTTTATACAAGAGGGGCATTATGTTTTCCATGTGTCTGTCAGTCCGTCAGTATGTCCAGTATCAGTTTAAAGTTTGGGTGGAAGGTAGGTTAAACAGGTTAGTTTATGGTAGGTTTTATACAAGAGGGGCATTATGTTTTCCATGTGTCTGTCAGTCCGTCAGTATGTCCAGTATCAGTTTAAAGTTTGGGTGGAAGGTAGGTTAAACAGGTTAGTTTATGGTAGGTTTTATACAAGAGGGGCATTATGTTTTCCATGTGTCTGTCAGTCCGTCAGTATGTCCAGTATCAGGTTAAAGTTTGGGTGGAAGGTAGGTTAAACAGGTTAGTTTATGGTAAGTTTTATACAAGAGGGGCATTATGTTTTCCATGTGTCTGTCAGTCCGTCAGTATGTCCAGTATCAGTTTAAAGTTTGGGTGGAAGGTAGGTTAAACAGGTTAGTTTATGGTAGGTTTTATACAAGAGGGGCATTATGTTTTCCATGTGTCTGTCAGTCCGTCAGTATGTCCAGTATCAGGTTAAAGTTTGGGTGGAAGGTAGGTTAAACAGGTTAGTTTATGGTAGGTTTTATACAAGAGGGGCATTATGTTTTCCATGTGTCTGTCAGTCCGTCAGTATGTCCAGTATCAGTTTAAAGCTTGGGTGGAAGGTAGGTTAAACAGGTTAGTTTATGGTAGGTTTTATACAAGAGGGGCATTATGTTTTCCATGTGTCTGTCAGTCCGTCAGTATGTCCAGTATCAGTTTAAAGTTTGGGTGGAAGGTAGGTTAAACAGGTTAGTTTATGGTAGGTTTTATACAAGAGGGGCATTATGTTTTCCATGTGTCTGTCAGTCCGTCAGTATGTCCAGTATCAGTTTAAAGTTTGGGTGGAAGGTAGGTTAAACAGGTTAGTTTATGGTAGGTTTTATACAAGAGGGGCATTATGTTTTCCATGTGTCTGTCAGTCCGTCAGTATGTCCAGTATCAGTTTAAAGTTTGGGTGGAAGGTAGGTTAAACAGGTTAGTTTATGGTAGGTTTTATACAAGAGGGGCATTATGTTTTCCATGTGTCTGTCAGTCCGTCAGTATGTCCAGTATCAGTTTAAAGTTTGGGTGGAAGGTAGGTTAAACAGGTTAGTTTATGGTAGGTTTTATACAAGAGGGGCATTATGTTTTCCATGTGTCTGTCAGTCCGTCAGTATGTCCAGTATCAGGTTAAAGTTTGGGTGGAAGGTAGGTTAAACAGGTTAGTTTATGGTAGGTTTTATACAAGAGGGGCATTATGTTTTCCATGTGTCTGTCAGTCCGTCAGTATGTCCAGTATCAGTTTAAAGTTTGGGTGGAAGGTAGGTTAAACAGGTTAGTTTATGGTAGGTTTTATACAAGAGGGGCATTATGTTTTCCATGTGTCTGTCAGTCCGTCAGTATGTCCAGTATCAGTTTAAAGTTTGGGTGGAAGGTAGGTTAAACAGGTTAGTTTATGGTAGGTTTTATACAAGAGGGGCATTATGTTTTCCATGTGTCTGTCAGTCCGTCAGTATGTCCAGTATCAGGTTAAAGTTTGGGTGGAAGGTAGGTTAAACAGGTTAGTTTATGGTAAGTTTTATACAAGAGGGGCATTATGTTTTCCATGTGTCTGTCAGTCCGTCAGTATGTCCAGTATCAGTTTAAAGTTTGGGTGGAAGGTAGGTTAAACAGGTTAGTTTATGGTAGGTTTTATACAAGAGGGGCATTATGTTTTCCATGTGTCTGTCAGTCCGTCAGTATGTCCAGTATCAGGTTAAAGTTTGGGTGGAAGGTAGGTTAAACAGGTTAGTTTATGGTAGGTTTTATACAAGAGGGGCATTATGTTTTCCATGTGTCTGTTAGTCCGTCAGTATGTCCAGTATCAGTTTAAAGTTTGGGTGGAAGGTAGGTTAAACAGGTTAGTTTATGGTAGGTTTTATACAAGAGGGGCATTATGTTTTCCATGTGTCTGTCAGTCCGTCAGTATGTCCAGTATCAGTTTAAAGTTTGGGTGGAAGGTAGGTTAAACAGGTTAGTTTATGGTAGGTTTTATACAAGAGGGGCATTATGTTTTCCATGTGTCTGTCAGTCCGTCAGTATGTCCAGTATCAGTTTAAAGTTTGGGTGGAAGGTAGGTTAAACAGGTTAGTTTATGGTAGGTTTTATACAAGAGGGGCATTATGTTTTCCATGTGTCTGTCAGTCCGTCAGTATGTCCAGTATCAGTTTAAAGTTTGGGTGGAAGGTAGGTTAAACAGGTTAGTTTATGGTAGGTTTTATACAAGAGGGGCATTATGTTTTCCATGTGTCTGTCAGTCCGTCAGTATGTCCAGTATCAGTTTAAAGTTTGGGTGGAAGGTAGGTTAAACAGGTTAGTTTATGGTAGGTTTTATACAAGAGGGGCATTATGTTTTCCATGTGTCTGTCAGTCCATCAGTATGTCCAGTATCAGGTTAAAGTTTGGGTGGAAGGTAGGTTAAACAGGTTAGTTTATGGTAGGTTTTGGTCACATCTGAAACTTAGTACACCTGTACATTATAAAAATGAACTGTTTATTATATATGTCAAGTTCAGGTTTTTACCCAGATTTTACCGTTCACTGAAAATGGAAATGTGATAGTGTGAGAATGGCAGGTTGTTCCTATAGACACACTATGTAATAATCTGGTTTATTGAGTTTTTACCCTTTTTACTTGATTTACATAACTGAATTCAGTCAGAAACAGTGTGAAAATGAATTCTTCCATGAGCAGAAAGCTATTAAACAAAAGGAGCTAAAACTTAAAATGGAAATAATTTCTGAATATCACCAGATAATATTTTTATATACTAGGGATGGATTATTTCCCCTGTCTGACCAGGATCAGGAAGGCTGAAATTTGGAGACTACACAACAGTCACTGATGAATGATATAATTTAAAATCTATATAAAAATTTAAAAAAAAACAGTGTTCAAAAGTCCCCACTGATGCACACATTTTGTCTGTCCATAGGCAATAGCTTTAATATATTTTGTTTTAAGTTCTGTTAAAGTTGTTAATAAAAATCCTTAAAAAAACAGGCATGAAATTGCTTACAATGCAATTTTTCCATATAATTTCTCTTATTAAAAAATTCGTAAGGGTTCCGCAGAACCCAGTGTCTCGCCTACTTTTTCTGTTAATCGCAGGCTCAACAAAAATGAGGAAGTAAATCAATAAAAATATTCCTCTTGATACTATCTTTTGATTGTAAGAAGCTTCTGTCCAAGTTTGGTAAAAATCCAGGATAGTTTATGAATCTAATAAATGTTTAAAAACTTTAACTGTAGACTGAATGTAATGTTAACTGGCAAAAAACAAAATTTCCTTCTAGATGCTAGCATTTGATCATAAACAAGCTTCTGTCCAAGTTTGGTACAAATCCAAAATAGTATAAGAAAGTTATTAAAATTTTAAAAACTTTAACCACAGGGTGAATATGTTGTTTCCTGGCAGAAAATCTAAGTCCATTTAAAGTAAAATACGGAAAAAATGGATTTATTTTTTTACAAAATTTCCTTCTAGATACTAGCTTTTGATCATTAACAAGCTTCTGTCCAAGTTTGGTACAAATCCAAAATAGTATATGAAAGTTATTAAAATTTTAAAAACTTTAACCACAGAGTGAATGGGTTGTTTCCCAGCAGAAAATCTAAGTCCATTTAAAAGTAAAATAAGGAAAAAATGGATTTATTTTTTTACAAAATTTACTTCTAGATACTATATTATGATCATAAACAAGCTTCTGTCCAAGTTTGGTACAAACCCAGGATAGTTTAAGAAAGTTATTAAAATTTTAAAAACTTTAACCACAGAGTGAATGTAATATTTCCCGGCAGAAAAACTAAGTCCATTTATAAGTAAAATACGGAAAAAATGGAATTTTATTTTTACAAAATTTACTTCTGGATACTATCTTATGATCATAAACAAGCTTCTGTCCAAGTTTGGTAGAAATCCAGGATAGTTTAAGAAAGTTATTAAAATTTCAAAAACTTTAACCACAGAGTGAATATTTGTGGACGCCGCCGCCGACGATGCCGACGGAATGTAGGATCGCTATGTCTCGCTTTTTCGACTAAAGTCGAAGGCTCGACAAAAAGGTAGATCATAAAGATCATAAAACTTGTCCGAGACCTGGCTGATATGCAAACCTTTGTGATTAATTTCATAAATCTGACAAGAAATGTAGGTGTGAGAGTGCTGAAGGTAGATGGGGTGTCTAAATTATAATCCATAGAATTTTTTAATAATTTGCCAAAATGTAGTTTATATTTTATTGTTTTTAAAAAAAAAATAATAAAAAGAATGGGTCACGGGGCTTATTTTCACGCTACAGATTGTGCAAAATTGACAGATTTTGTATAGATTATGCATGGAAAACCCAATTTTCTGTCATAAAACGAAAACTACACCATAGAATTTTGAGATAAAATATGAGGAGATAGCTCAAATATTATGCTTTCAGATAAGAAAAAGAAAAAATAGGGTCACAGGACCCGTTTTCTTGCTACATAATAAAATAGGTAAATTCCTAACACATTCTATTGTAAAAATAACTTTATCTGAATTATCTGCCCTTACATTTGAGTTGCCTCCCCTTATGTGGCAAAGTTAGAAAAAATTGAATCAAACAAAAGTGTTCTGTTTTTTGTAAAATACAACCATAAATATGATAAAACATGTCATTTTCTATATTGAAATGAAAATTCTTACACATGAATTACCTACTACTCTAAAAGTTTGCACATTTTCTTAAAGATCTAAACCGATTGTTTTCTGGTATTTCAAAATCCAAGATGGAGGAAGACACCCTATCTACCTTAAAATACAATTTTCCTTTTTAATTTACATATCCAAGGGACATAACTCCTGAAAAAAGGGGAAAATAAGGAGATGTGGTCAGATTGCCATTAAGACAGCTTATATCAAAGACCAAAGGACATAGATGTGGACATTTACAGGTCAAAGTACAGCCTTCAAACAGGTTTTGTCAATGTCATGGGATGATGGCCCAAATAATGATCTTTGTTAATTTAGTAGTATAGATAGTTAGTGAAAGTAAAAGAGGTTCACAAATTTTCAGATTCAGTCCTGACATCTGTTGCATAAATGGTGCAACTATTTAATTTTTCAGTAGAAACAATTCTACTTACTATTAGCTTCAGGTATAGTTATCTCTGATGCTTCAACTGAGTACCCTACTTCATTCCATGAGAACACTGATATATTCACTCCTTTTCTACAAGGTAGAGACAAGGATGTATATGTTCGTCTGTGGACAGGGTAATTAGGCGATATCCCATCACCTGAAAATACCTTGACATTGTATCCTGACATCTGACCATTCTGGTATGTTTCTGGCAAATCCTGAAACAAGCACATTAGAGAATTATTTAACAACAAATAAAACAAGTGAAACTGCGAGCTACTGCTCACTGATGATACCCCCGCCCAAATACTTGACGGTAAACAGGAAGTTGTTGAGTGATGAATCTGAAAACGCATCACACGGTATAGCTGACTTATATAAACCCTGAAACCAAATTTCAGAAATCCTTTTGATGTAGTTCCTGAGAAAGATGCGACGAAAAATATTCATGGGATGGACGGACAGACGGACAGACAGAGGTAAAACAGTATACCCCCACTTTTTTAAAGTGGGGGTATAATAATAAAATGTAGAATATAATTCATAAGAGAAATATTATCAACATGGAAACTAAATGCATATAAATACAATATTTTGAGGGACAATTATAAAATTACAATGATAACATTAGCATATGTAAACTACATGCATATAAGTACAATATATTGTTTAACAATCATAAATATTCACAATAATCATTTCTAAACTTGAAATATAAGATACAACACAAAAAAAGGGCCCTTTATAGCTTGCTGTTCGGTGTGAGCCAAGGCTCCGTGTCGAAGACCGTACTTTGACCTATATTGGTTTACTTTTATAAATTTTGACTTGGATGGAGAGTTGTCTTATTGGCACTCATACCACTTCTTCTTAAAACTACACCTCGTAAATATTTTAAACCATAGAATTAATGCCTTGTTCGAGCAGTTTTTTCACCAACAAAATTCTGATATGACATTTGTGAGACATTATTTTCAAGTCAGTCTAGTTGGCAGTGTTCTGGGCCTATTTAAAACACCATTAGCTGCCAAATTCATGTCAACCTAATCGACTCAAACTCACATTTTAAATTGTATATATATCTCAATAACAAATGTTCCACAGTAATAATAAACTTCTATTCAATATTCCATTCTTTATACAGAGCAAAAATGTTGTTTTATGGTTAAGACGAGAAAGGTAAACATATTAGCTACAGACAATATAAACAAGTGAAACTGCGAACTACTGCTCACTGATGATACCCCCGCCCAAATATTTCGGTAAACAGGAAGTTGTTGAGTGATGAATCTGAAAACACATCACATGGTATAGCCGACTTACATAAACCCTGAAACCAAATTTCAGAAATCATTGTATTGTAGTTCCCGAGAAAAATGTGCCGAAAATTTTCAAATTGGCTATCATGTGTAAAATGATACAAGTGTTCGGTAAACAGGAAGTTGTTGAGTGATGAATCTGAAAACGAATCACACGGTATAGCGGACTTATATAAACCCTGAAACCAAATTTCAGAAATCCTTGTATTGTAGTTGCTGAGAAAAATGTGACGAAAAATTTTCATGGGACGGATGGACGCACTGACGGACTGACAGACTGATGGATGGATGGATGGATGGATGGACGGACGGACAGATGGATGGACTGACAGACAGAGGTAAAACAGTATACACCCACTTTTTTAAAGCGGGGGTATAATTAGAAATAATACAGACTTTTTTAATACTCTAACCATCTGTACCCCATAAAACTTGGACTTGTTATTGATGGTTATTAGATATAAAACATGTTATTTCATGGTTATAGCATAAAAATGTAATTATAAAAATTTAATGCTTCTTTTTATAATTTTAAAGGGTTGTACAAGCACTGATCGTATGAACATTTTTAGAATGAAGAGCTGTGCTTCAGTCAACACTTTTACACCTCAATCAAATTTCTACAAGAAGCATTCAATTCTTAAGTGAAAAGTAACGTTTCTAAGAGAAAGGTATTAAACAAAATAAAAAAGTTACTTAACTCTTCAAAACTTATTTTGAAACTGTAACCTACATTTTTGTTTTAAATATTAGTGGTTAAACTATGTTGTTAAAAATATATGCAAATGCATATTGTCTTGTTTTCATAATTTATGGAGATAAATGCATTAATAATTTATTAAGATGACATTTTAAAAAAATATTAATCTTTGCTGCACATTTATTAATTATTCACATAGTCCTTAGCATGGTACAATTTTCTAAAATCTACCTATTTTCCACATCTAAGTTTTTCGAGCACACCACTGTAACAGGAACTTTTAATATAAAATGTTGTGTTTTTGTAAATATAAATATTCAAAAGGTAAGTATGGTCAGGTTAAAAAATTAAAGGAAAATATTTTAACAAGAAAGATTATCCGTTTAAAGATTTTACAATTTTTTAAAGAATTTAGGAACAGGTCTTCCTGATTTTTGTACATGAATGCACAGTCTACTTGATGTATTCACATCCGAACAATGTTTGAATTTGTTTATGACTTAATTCCAAAAGTGTAAACCTTTCCTGCATATCAATTGATTTTGCTGGTAATTTTTTCCTGAATATCTCTAGACAAGTTGCTTATATATACAGAGAATTTGTGTGTAACAGTGATATATACAGCCTACATAGAAAATAAAATATATTGAGGTTTGTATCCAAGTAGTTTATTCCCAGAGCAACATTTCAAATCAATTTTACACAAAACTCATATAACCTGCTGTTCTTATAATTTGCCATATCAAGAGGGAAACAATTACATTATATTGTAATCTTAGTTTTATTTTCACTTTTTCATTATTACTGTTTACCATTTAACATTTCCTTTGGAACTTTTAATCCTGTGGATTCATTTGTTTTTGTGGGTACCAATTTTCGTAGATTGAGACAAAATTGCCGTACTTTGTGGATATTTGATTTCGTAGTTTTTCCATATTCTGCAAACAAGACTACAGAAAATTTGTAATTCGTTGAACATTTAATTTTAAATTCTCTGTTCACCTGTACCCACGATAATGGGTATCCCACTAATAGTAATGAACCCATAATAAATTTTCAGTGTTTGCCAGGGAGGAATTTTTAGCCACTAGATTTTCCATAGTATCGTGATCAAAATTTTATTTCTTTTTTTTTTGCTTAACATTGCTTCTTGCACCAGAAACCTTGCAATATATAAATTATGATCATATATAAAATCTGTAGGTTTTCCATAATTGATACAACCAAGAATAAAAGTATTATTGTGATTAATTTTAATATGGCTTGGTACTTGCTTTTTGTAAACAAATGCATGTTAAAATTTTCATTAAACTATACATTACATGCACTTGACAAAGAGGTCAAATTTGAAGTGACATACATTTTTTAATTGTTGGATATGCTATTTAAACAAGGAAATGTGATACATTTAAGTACTTTCTATGCTGAAAAAATGGTATAATCTACTTAAAGTATGTTTTTTTGTTTTCCATGTAATTAAAGGGACTCTTTTTCAGGTATTTGTTATTTCTGCCAAAATCAATATTCCTGAGTAGTATGTAATATTTGTGAAAACGCAGGGTTTATTTTTTAAATAATATACATTTTTTCCTATAGAACTTTAATTCAATGAAAATAAGCAAGAATGACCATATACTGTAAGCTGTAACATTTTCCAGTAAAAAATCAATACCAACAGAAATGTTTATGATATCACAAACATATAATAACTGACAATTCTGAAAAAAAATATAGATTATATCATTCTATATACAAATAAAGAGAAGTGGTATGATTGCACATGAGAAAACTATCCACAAGTGATCAAAGGATATATGGGTCATTGTACAGCTTTCAACAATGAGCAAAACCCATGCTGTATAGTCAACTATAAAAGACGCTGAAATGACAAGAAATGAAACAATTCAAATAAGAAAAACAACTGCCTAATTTATGACAAAACAATTAACAAAAAACAAATATGGCAGACAGCAACCAAGAACAACTACTGAATTACAGACACATGACTTGGGAAAGGCACATAAAGAATGTGATGGAGTTGAACATGTTATGAGTGCTCAACATCATCTTATCAACATTATATCATATATATACGAGGTGTAAATACTCTTTCTTATTAAAAGTATGACAAAAAAAAGGTCAGATAATCCTAAGAGATTTTAGCACCTACCTTCCAATACAAAGTCACATTACGATTGTTATTCCTACAGCCCTCAACCGATACAACATAACTTCCAGGAAAAACTTCTGGTGGTCGGTCAGGGACTAAATAAGAAAAAAATATATTATTACAGCTATTTCTTATTATAAGAAATATAAAAAAAAAAAAAAAACAGCTTATAATTCCCTTCTCATGTTGCAGGAACAATCATTTAAGAAGCCGACACTATCTTCTAACTTAAATTAATGTAATTCTAAGAATTAAACTTTCCCATAGTAACTTACACATAACACCAAATAAAATGTAATAATTGTACTGAACATCATTGCTTTATGAGAAATTTCTACCTGCAAATGTAAGTGTTTTAATTTCATTATTAGTATGTTAACTAGAATAAAACTCATTTGTTATCACTCATTACAAAAATCTATAGCTACAGAAAGGCAGTAAAGGAGGGGAATAGCCATCTCCATATGGCTGTAATAAAAGTTTGTCAACCATTCCAAAACTTCCATGAGATATGTGACTACTTGTTATATCATTGTATACCAGCATAATAACCTCTAAATTCTCAGCAGAATAATGGCATTTCTAAATATATTTAAGCCTCATAATTATTATCAGGTCAAAAGTATGTAGAACATGTAGAATAAAATTTAAATGAATCTACTTATTGTACAATTATATATTATATTTTGGCCCTTTATCTGAAAGATAATGGAAAGGAACACTGTTATATTTTCGAACCTCAGGTAAATTATGATGTTATGATTGGTTTAACGTCGTCATGTGGTGACCCACATAGGGGGTCAGTAGCAAACCATATAACTTATAATGTATTTTTATACTTTCATCAGTGATTTGTAACTAGAATAATATACCAAAAATCACCCCAACTCTGCCACACTAACTGAAAAGTTGAAAATTTCTCTTTTATGAGATGGAAAATAGCAGGATGTGAAAAGCAATTATTCATATCTAAAGAAGATTTAGCAAATGAATAAGAGTATCTGTACAAAAAATCTTACGGTCTGTCTCTGTTGTGGTGATGTTGATCACAGGTTCACTAGGATATCCAATATCCTCTCCTGGTCGTGTCACTATTGATATTTGATATTCTGTGTTTGGCTTTAGATCACAAACTGTTGTGTTAAATTCTCTTGACTCTTTTACCTGCATTAAAAAACATAATATTTTCATCACAAATTCAACTTGCACATTATTCGTTCAATTTCAATTTAAAAAAGTCAGAAATTTAATTTAAAGAATACTAAACTAACAAATTCTTAGTGAAACTAGAACTGACATGTAAGGATTGGCATGAGAGAGTAAACTAACAAATTCTTAGTGAAACTAGAACTGACATGTAAGGATTGGCATGAGAGAGTAAACTAACAAATTCTTAGTGAAACTAGAACTGACATGTAAGGATTGGCATGAGAGAGTAAACTAACAAATTCTTAGTGAAACTAGAACTGACATGTAAGGATTGGCATGACAGAGGAACAGAACAGATACTATATTTAAAACTGATGCAAATAAAGCAGTATATGTTCATGGGTGAGGAAAGAAAAATAATTTTGTATATGTTCTTCATAATACTGTGAAAGTACTTTTATTCGTGGGTATCAATTTTCGTGGTTTTAACAAAAGTTACATGTTAATGGGTTCTTAAATTCGTGGAATTAAGTTTTCTGAGAAAAAAATCGAGTGAAGTATTTGAAGCCATCCCAAAACGAAGATTTTTGAGAATATCTATATGTTGTTTTGTAATATTTTGTGGGACATTGCAAACTAAGGTGTTCATTTTCACTTACTTGATCGTCTTTCTTTACTGACAACATTCATTTTTTTTTTTTTATGAAATAATTGCTTTCGGAAAAAACTGATTTATCTATGCTTACAAATTGTCTTGATTGAAGAAGGAAATTGAAAGTAAACATTTTAATTGTTGCATACGTGTAATCATAAATTATGACACTGATTAACCTGAGATCGAATGATCAACAGATTGACGATTATCAAAGTTGTTAATTGGGCCATAAACATGTCACTTAACGAAAACGGTTACACAAAAAAATGCTACAAATGTACTTTGAATTGTGGAAATAATTCTTATGAAATAAAAAGCAAGCCCAATATGAAATGTTTTTTTTTTGTATGAGAATTATGAGGAGATAAAATGAACACTTCATCATTGTATATCATCACTGGAAGTCTGACTTTCATCGATCAAAAATATTTTTTCATGAGAATTGAAAGGTTAAAAAGTTATTCAGTTTAGGTTTCTAAAAGATTAGATGAGTAAAATCCTGTCTGAAGTTGTATATATAGTTCATAGTGCGTTTGCTGATATTCGATGTATTCTCTAGATTTTATGCCTGTATCCATGTAGTCAAAATTACATGAGGATCTTTCCATGTCTTGATTTAGACAACAGCTGTTATATTTCGTTGGACACTTAAATTTGTGGATAAAGTCATCCACGAAAATCACTAAAATTGGTACCCCACGAATAAAAGTACTTTCACAGTATTAATCAAGTTCTTTAAGTCAAAGCACTATGAAATTTTTTATGGATTTTGGCAACCATTTCATAATGGTGGCCCAAAGATAATTTGTGACACTGGGAATCAATTTGGAATAGGTTTTATACCTATATCTAAAAAAAAAATTGAAATCCTGGAACAAAAAGATGTTTCTCAAAATTTGTGATATTTTTTTTTAAATCTAAGCCTTTACCTAATACCACAACTAATTTGCCAAGTTTCACCCCTAAAAAATACACATACATGTATCTTCATATATGCATATAACTGTGAAAAATTTAATTGGTGTCCTCCCTTTGCTTTTAACTCAAAAGTGTGGGTAGGACAACAATAAAATTTTTCACATTTTTTTCTCTCAAATTTGTGATCTTTTAACAAACACTTTAGTTTTTTCAAAAATTAATTTACCAATTTTCACTAAAACATAATATTTACCTCTATAAATTATGCACACTAACTACATAATACATAATACATAATACATAATACATAATACATAATACATAATACATAATACATCGCCTTCCTACCTATATTTTGGAGTTTTGTGTTTAAAAAAATTGTTGATGAACAGACGGTCTAGACCACATAGGGCTCTCCATCCTCAATGCCGGGTCCTAATACAATAAATTTGTTTTCTTTAAAAGCTTTTCTTTCAACAAATGCAACTCGAAAACATGTATGGAGAATCACCTGGTAGCGAAATGCTATCTATGTAACTATAATCATTATTTGCTTAGTTTAAAGTAATATTTAAATCTGGCTTTTATAAAATCCATACTTAAAAATGTACTAACATAACGTATTTGCTTAATCGCAAGCTTACAGCAGTGTGAGTTTGCAATTAGACACAGTGGCCATTTTTGAAAAGACTGCAAGGATATCTAAAGACTGTTTTAGCACCACTGTATGTACTATAATACACTTAATTGTATCACAGTACCCAGGTTATATTTGTTTAACATAGCTTTTATTTAGGCTTAAGTAAATATTCAGCCTCTCTCTCCAGTTTTCAGACTCAATTTAAGATTTGACTAGGAATTGTATGCAAACACTACAACTTACCGACAAAAAAATTGAACTAGTGTGACAAATTTCAAACTTTTAATTCTTATCACCACAAAATGGGACTGTGAGTAGGCTATTGAGAAGGGTATAAGATGCACAATATGGTTTGGTTTTAATCAGGTATTACATTGAGTCATTGATATAAAAAAATGAATTGAGCAGTTATCAATCTGTTTTGTCATATTTACCTTATCATCGTTCCACTTTGAAGTAATATGGATGATGAATATCTTTGACCTGTGTACTCTCTTGTGTACCCACTTTAATGAGACACATTTACTTGTAATAGATGAAATCTCAATCATATCAACTGGACTTGGTTTCACTAAAATAAAATATATCTAATATTTAGTATCACTACTTGTGGAAGTCAGTTTAATGTTGTTACTTCATGTAAGAAGAGGTAGGTAATTCATTTCAATGAAAATTAGCATGATGCCTGGTACACCATATTGAACCATAAGTTCCTAGTCATATCTAACCTTTCAAACTCAGTCTATTTTTATTGTTGCCACTTCCATGCATATAATATCTGAACTAAGGTCCTAAATCCCTGTGCATTTTACTTGATTATAAAATGTTACCTACATACTCATTAATTAAGGACCGACCGTGCAAGGGCTCTATAGCCAGTCAAGGTCGTTAAAAACTTCCATATATATATTAATTAAGGAAGAACAATCAGAAAATAAAATTTATTTCCCCAGTGTTTGATCATAAATATGATGTTCAAATAGTAAACTGTTGGAGAAAAAAAATATGTTCAATATATTCACAAATACATACAATTAATTATAAATTTGAGTCATAATTCAAATCATTCTAAAAATATAGATCAAGATATATTATTATACTTTACTGTAAAAAGCCAAAATTTGATTGCCTAATATATAGGAAGGAGATTCTGGCTAAGCGGGAGACAATTTTTTTAATGTCAACCTCTCGTGCAGACCAATCAAAATTAATAATTTAAACAACTATGCATTGAATTTACATCAACAATTTTAAAGACAATGCTCAAGTTCTACTTTTTGGCCTCAGAACTTTTTCATAGACTGTCAAAATAAAAGATACATCTTGCTTTACTGTTGTTGTTTATCAAATAACTGTAACGTTGTAATGTACTTGATGTCATAGCTTATTACTTTCAATTTAAAATTTAAAAGACGATAATGGCAGATCATTCAGTATAATAAGTTAATTAACATAAAGCTGAGAGGGTGATAGAGCAGATTGTTACATAGAGAAAACACTGTCAATCTTGGCTTCACCTCAGTTGACAATGTTTTCTCAGGGTAACAATCTGCTCTATCACCAGTACCCTCTCAGCTATGTGTTATTTATATGTAATAAAATTATGAAAAGAAAAGTAGGGGTTAGTGGGCAAAATTTTTACATTGAGAAAACATTGTCAATCTTGGCTTCACCTCAGATTACAATGTTTTCTCAGGGTAACAATCTGCTCGATCACCCTCTCAGCTATGTGTTATTTATATAATATCACACAAGTTTTTTTCAAGAATTTCCTGTCAGTTTTTTAATAAAAAATTCTCTGTACAATGAAACTGCATGTGCCTCGTTTTGCCAAAAAGAAAAGAACTAGAGGCTCTCAAGAGCCGATGTCGCTCACCTGATTCTACTTTGGTTTTGGAAATCATGTTAAAATACATTCAAATCATAACAGATATCCTAATAATGAGTGAGGCCAAATTTGGTTTAATATTGGCCCTGTAATTTAATAAAAAATCCTGGTGGCCATCTTGAACAGTAAATCAGCAACAAAGTAACAACACTTCATCAGCACCTCATAAGAAACATTTATGCCATGTTTGGTTTCATTCCATTCAGTGCACCTCTAGAAGAAGCATTTGTATGTATTTCCAATAGGGTCTTATGTTAAAGGAAGTCCCCCGCTGGCTGCCATCATGGATGAAGGATCAGCTTCAAAGTAACAACACTTAGTCAGCACCTCATAAGGAACATTCAAGCCATGTTTGGTTTCAATCCATTCAGTGGTTCTCTAAAAGACGACATTTGTATGTATTGTCCATAAGGTCCTTTGTTAAACACTGTCCCCAGCTGGCAGCCATCTTGGATGATGGATCAGCTTCAAAGTAACAACACTTGGTCAGCACCTCAAAAGGAACATTTATGCCATGTTTGGTCTCATTCCATTCAGTGGTTCTTTAAAAGAAGACATTTGTATGTATTTCCCATAGGGTCCTATGTTAAACTAAGTCCCCCCCCCAAGGCGGCCATCTTGGATGATGGATCGGCTTCAAAGTAACAACACTTGGTCAGCACCTCATAAGGAACATTCATGCCATGTTTGGTTTCATTCCATTCAGTGGTTCTCTAAAAGAAGACATTTGTAAATATTTCCCATAGGGTCCTATGTTAAACTAAGTCCCCCCCCCCAAGGCGGCCATCTTGGATAATGGATCGGCTTCAAAGTAACAACACTTGGTCAGCACCTCATAAGGAACATTCATGCCATGTTTGGTTTTATTCCATTCAGTGGTTCTTTAAAAGAAGACATTTGTATGTATTTCCCATAGGGTCCTATGTTAAACTAAGTTCCCCCCCCCCCCCCCCCCCCCCCCCAGGCGGCCATCTTGGATGATGGATCGGCTTCAAAGTAACAACACTTGGTCAGCACCTCATAAGGAACATTCATGCCATGTTTGGTTTCATTCCATTCAGTGATTCTCTAAAAGAAAACATTTAACAAAAAGTTAAGGATGACGACAACGGACGACGACAACGATGACAACGACGGATGACGACGGACGCCAAGTGATGAGAAAAGCTCACTTGGTCCTTCGGGCCAGGTGAGCTAAAAAGAAAATAAAAAGTTTTTCCTGTCTGCTGACCCTTTAAAATTATTTTGTGTTAGGGGAACCAACATTCATATTTGCAATGGCCTAAATGCAAAAAATGCATATGCTTGTACTTTATGATTCATGACATCATACTTTAATTATCTGCACACCAAATAAATTCCAATTATTGAGGTAACTATGAGGGCAAAACTATTGAATGATAAATGTCATAACCAACAAATTAAAACTTAACCTGTATTTTAGTCCCTGAAATTGTGTTCCAAATTCAAAAGATTTGGTCAAGCAGACTAATTGATATTTTGGTTTTAGTCATAGACACATGTAAGTGCTCTTGGATCTGTACATTGTGTCTTTTGTGTTTTTGTTAGGCTTTTTATGTACTTTGTATAGATCAGATAAGTAAAGCCCTTTTCAACTGATTTTTATAGTTTGTTCTTTTGTTGTACTGTTACACCACTGTCCCAGGTTAGGGGAGGTTTGGTGGCAACAAACATGTTTAACCCCGTCACATTCTGTATGTGCCTGTCCCAAGTCAAGAGCCTGTATTTCAGTGGTTGTCATATGTTGCTGTAAATCATATTTGTATTTCAGTGGTTGTCATATGTTGCTGTAAATCATATTTGTTTATCTTTTATTGTTGTGTACATAAATCAGGCCTTTAGTTTTCTCATTTGAATTGTTTTACATTTGTCATTACGAGGCCTTTACAGCTTACTATCAATATGGGTTTTGCTCATTGTTGAAGGCCATACAATGACCTATAATTGTCAACTTCTGTTATCATTTATTTCTGGTGGAGAGTTAAGGATGTTTGCTACTCTTGTTTTTCACTTTTTGTCAGATATTTGGAATCTTCTAGTTTTATCCATGTAGTGCCAATAAAAATATTGCCCGCTAACCCCTACTTTTCTTTTCATTATTTTATTACATATAGTTTAAAAAAGCCATTTTTGAAAATCTTATAAAATCCTTGTTATTTTTTCATAGTTTTTGAAAGAAAAAAGGTGCCAATGTTAAATGTATGAAAAATCTAGAGAGAATCTTTTCCCACCGTTATCAATTGGTTATATCTCAAAAACCAAAGACAGGACCTGTCATTTTTTTCTGCTTTTTAAGTTCAATTATTAATTATTATTTTAAAACAGAGGAGCAATTCATCCTTAATAAGTTGTCTCATTGGCAATCATACCACATATTCTTATTCTTATATATAATCATAACTATATACTACCCTCACCTCATTCAAGGTGCATATGTAATAATTTTAAAATCATTAATCCACATGAATATGTTAATAAGACAGAATTCCAAGTCATAAAGCAGTTAAAAAATCATGAACATCTGTACAAAAATTTGTTACCTTGAACAATAAATAGGCGTTAATAATCATAGCTTTAAATAGCCTTGTACAAGTATAAAATCTGTTTTAAAACTTAGTTTTGGTCCCGGTATCATGGCTAGCATGTTCTATTATCTACTGCATCATTTTAAGACAAAGATTAGTGTGGTCAAATTTTGTATGTAAAACAAAGACTGGAAATTTATGTGAAAAAAAAATTACACATATGTATTACAACAAAGTAAGGAAAAGAGAAGAAAATGTAATTTTTGTCACAAAAATAGTTTTATAATTTATGTTGATATTAGCAAATTATTTTTACAATAAGGAAAAGATTAGTAGCAATTATTTATATAATACTTGGTCAGTAATCAGTTTAGACAAATGATGACATTTTACCAGATTTAGCTTGTTTAACAGTTATCCAACCTGTGTCCACCGATACATCACGCAAGGTGTTTTTCACATTTACATTTAAGTACAAAGTAGATCTATCAAACGAAATCCCTCCTCCTTGATACAATGAACAATTCAGTAAATTCATATTAGGACAGCTTCCAGAATTACCACTGTAAGATAAAATATATACCCATGAGAATGTTTTTTTAAATAATTTTAAAGTATGTATAGTTGATTTTCTTTCTAAACCAATATATATATTCATAAATTGATAACAAGAATATATTGTTAGTTACATTATAAAAAGCTGGCAACAGTGAAAGCTTTTGAGGTCTACGAACATAATGTTAAGAGGGCTAATCAAAATCAAAATGTTCCATTAACTTTATATTTCTTACAGTTGATTTAAAATTTGTACCGCAAAGGCAACAAATTCATATATGGCTTATATGCAATATCATTGCATGAATTTTATGCCCAACTGATACGAGAAGCAATTTTAAGTATTGGTTTTATTCAACTATTATATAAAATTTTTCAACTGTTGAACACCATTGCAGCTTTGATAAAACCAATTAGATAATTAGTTTTTAAGCCATAAATATCCTGCCATGAACGACAATATTCATTACCACTATATTGACATAAATTTGAAAAACCACTAAAATTTGCCTTCATTAACCTTTTATGGTCAAATTAAAACAGTTACTGAAGTGAAAATGACCAAACTTTATTATTTAGTATCTAAGAAATGAACTTGGGATATTAAACTTATTAGGAATCAATGAAGCATAAATGATAGGATTTGTTATACTCTCTCTGGAATGCATAAAGTTTTATAATTGTATATCACTTACTATCAAAAAATCAACTCAAAGTAAAACTTATTATAAAGTAAATAGAGTGAAGTATGTAAGTCAAAGAGACCTACTTTTGAATAAACACTTAAATACTCTCCTCAACATATCTTTACCCATCTATATGACATTATGTAACCTCATCATTGAAATCTGAACATCGACCTTTAACTTATTACATGTGAATGTGTCAGAGTGTGTCAGAGTGACTAGGAAGCTGGTTTACTACTCAAGATGCATCCTTGCACCAGTGATATGATTGTCATTCAACTAGCATCTTGAAGATCTGAACTCAAGAATATACCAGAGTTCAAATGCTAAAAAATTTCCTGCTAGACTTATTATTGATTTTTTAATCTTTAATTTGTTTGGATGTGTGGTCTTCATTTTAGTGGTGTCTTCAACCTATGCCAACATTTGAAAAATATATATTCAACCTATGCCTACAAACAAAATACAATGGGTGTTGTTATAACAATTAATATTTATTTACAGGTAAAATACAGTCAGTATTTTAAAGCATTAAAAATTACTCCTTTAGAATAAAATAAACAACAGTTAAATACTTGCAAAATTATGTTGTAGTAAAAATATTCTTGTAAGGTAAAATACTTCCAAAATTTTGTTGTTCTAAATATAAAATTTAAACAAAACAAACAAAAATAATTGAATAAATAAAAAATTATAAAAATTAAAAACAATTAAAGTAAAAAAAATTTTTTTGGGGATTTTTTTAATATACAAGATTTGCTCACTTATGACTTGTTGCTGAGTATCCAAGCTAAAAATGTATTAAATCTGATTCATGTTCTATATCTAAATTTTAATTTTATTTTGAAAAAGTGCTTTATTAATTTTGGTAATCATATATAAAAAATGGGCTTAAACTAGTTTTCACAGAGCTCTTTAATTCAGTACGATTTCTAAGTCTTAGAAACATAATTACCCATTGAATCTAACAATATTTTATAAAAGAATAGAAATATATACACAGAGAATTACAATTTGCTGAGCACATATGAGTAGCGGCATAATTATTTTAATGTACATGATATGTATAAACGGTAATATGTCAGACTGCTTCTGAAATTTTCAGATTTTGACATGCCAGATATGTTCTTTCTAGAAAATATACCAAAGGGACATTCAAACTCATAAGTCGAAAATAAACTGACAACGCCATGGCAAAAAAGAAAAAGACCAAAAGACAAACAACAGTATACAAAACACAACATAGAAAACGAAAGACTGAGCAACACAAAACCCACCATAAACCGGGTGTGGTCTCAGGTGTCCCACAGTATTATCAGATATATTTTTATATAATATGTATATATATGTCTCTGGTATGATGTAATAGTGAACATTGTAAAATTGTATTTAATTCTGAAGTCAGTATTTACGAAATATGTGTTTTTTGTATATTAGAATACATGGATGGAAATGCAGAATAAAGCACTATTGTAATAAGAAGTAACACACATATATACAAAAACACAATTATTTCATAGATACTGAACTGTGAAAAAATACACTTTTCAATGTGAAGCCGATTTTAAATAGTGCTATATTCATTATTTCCATGCATTTGACGTAATTCTATACTTTTAGAAAAATATCATCAAACATTTTCATCATATATTGTATGATATTCACATGATACTGGTATATCCTGAACATGCATGAAATCTTTGCCACTGGACTTTAAGCAACCTTCAATCATCAATTATTTTATTATGTTAATTCCTAATACAAAAGAGATCAGCAACACATAGAGTTGCCTTCATTTTTACTATTACAAGTAACAAAAATAGTAGTGGGTACACTTTAACGCCAATTTTAAACTGGTTGTTAATTGATTGGCCCCTAATTATTTTTTGTTTTTATAACACTTAATCTGTTATATTTTATTCAACCTATGCCAACACTTTTTCAAACAATTTTATACCTAAATTTCAAAATGTTGGCATAGGTTGAATGAACCATTTTAGTAATAATCACTTAATATTACAAATATATATCCTTGATAAAGGGCTGCTTCCCTGTATGAGGGTTTTAATCTGAAATTTGAGATCATCTCTTCACATGTTTGATGGATGCCATCATGACTTAGTTGACTGTTACTGAATATGTGTCATTAATATATCTGTGGTAAACCTCAATTTGTACTTAACTCAATCCTATCCTGGTTCCACTTTCATGACTTATAATCACTTATCATTGCCAGGAGCATCACAACAGGAGCAACTAGTGGAGCAAAAATTGTTATCCATTTCTGAGCACCTGAATTCATCCCTTTTTGTGGTTGGGACGTTAAGCACAATCTTAAGGTTTTTGGGCAGTATTTTGTGGGCAATTGTTTGTCTTTCCCTTTCATTTTCTTTTAACTTTGGTGTTGCCTCATTTTCGTTTTGACATGCAATATAATTACCCTGTTGGGATTTTTTTACTATGTTGCATATTGTACATTGCATATATGTATTTATAAAATCTTCCAATGCAAATCCCCTAGACTTCACATATATATATATATATACATAAAAATAATCAGTAAAATAAAGAAAGCTGTAAACTAAAATAAATAACTGCATTAGCTAGTTATACAAGTATTTTACTTCATGCAGACAGACTACAATAAGACATCTATTTCTAGCAGGAGCTTAAATAATTGAAAAAGAGTATAATCACCTCTCTCTATAAATTTAGATATTTTATGCCACTTAATGAGTTACAAAAGGGAACTAGACAAAATGATGCCCCTGCACTCCACTCTGAAGTAACTGTATTATAAAAAAGTAAATGTAGGACTTTCTTTGAGATATTATTGTGTCTGGGAGAATGCAAAGTGTTATTCTAAAATACACAAAGTTGAGCATGGGAGCACATAGGTCTATGGTTCACTGTAGGAGGAGTTATGCGGAAACGCTATGCACCTCTTATGCAAGTAAATACTCCAAAAAATGACAAAGTTCAACTATCTCCCAAAAGAGCAAATATTAATAAAAATCAAAACCCTGACCACATGCACACCTTCAATATATGTACAAACAGCCAGCAAAGTGAAAACTTCATAGCATTCAAACTGCAGGAGGAGTTATTTGAAAATACTATATACCCATAATGGAACGGACGGACCTTAAACAATATGTCCCCCCCCCCCCCCCCCCCCCCAACTTTTAGTTGCTGGGTTATAAAAATGAAAAAAATCAGCATTCCCCTCATTTTATATCCTTACTTTTATAAGCAAGCAAAAACATCAGTATGATAATTAAAGTTTCCATACTTTCACATTTTTAAACAGTGTACATATAATCCTAAGATCAATCTTAACTAGTTGCAATTATTTAAGTGGACTACAACTAATGTTTCCACCTTTATCTATAAAGGTCACTCCAGTAAAGAAAAGGCCAAACAAACACATACTACTACTGTCAAGGTTATTGTCATGATAAAGAAGAATATATGGTAAATAGGAGATAATCTTAATTGTTTCAATATATTAAACAATATATAATATGAGGTGGCGGGGCTTGACTCTCAACCCCACCACTGGAAAAATTCTGTGGTGTACTAAAAATGCCTTTAATGTCATAGGAATTCAAAATATGTCTTTATGGTTTGGGGGATGGAACCTGAGCAGTTTGTGATGTATTAAACAATCTAAGATAAGGGGTTGGGGCAAAACTCCCTAAAACAAAACCTTTGGTCCACTGCTAAGGTCTAGTCATGACTATGAACAATTATATGGTTTAAGGGTGGGCATCTGAACATTTTTCTAGATATTATTTACTTAACAATAAATGATATGACAGGGAGGGGGCATCTCCTACAGGGACAAAACCTATAGTGCACTAGAAAAGTCAAGGTAATTTAGAAAAATATGGTTTTGAGGTGTGGATCTGAACTTTTATTAAGATATTTAAAAATTTATTATAAGATTGGGAGAGGAATGACACCCCCTCCCTTTTTCTCAAGGGTCAAACCCTTAAGGACACTGAAAAGATTTTTCCATGGCAAACAAGAAAAAATATGGTTTTGTGGTTGACATTAAAATGTCAATGTCGGAGGTCAATTTCAATGGTACATTACACATTTTCTTAAGGTGGTGTACCCATGCACCAAATATCAAAAGTTAATGTCAAAGTATAATAAAAAAAAAGCTATGTGTGGACACAATAGTCCCCAAAAAAGTCCCTATGAAACATTTCTCCAAAGTTGGTAGCTGTTGACCTTACTGCAAGCTTTTCAGGGTTTTGCTGACATTACTACAACTAACCTCTATTCTAGCAAGCAATTGTTTTGAATGGTCAACAAGATTACTATAAGGATGATTCTTTCAACTAAGAATAAAATGTTTCTTTTTGTAATTTTATTAGAGGTGTAAAAGCATTGAAAAGATAACAGTGGAAGTGCTTCATGCTAAAAAAAATTGTGCGTTCAAAGCTTTTTCAACCCTATACAATTCCAAAAGGAAGCATTCAGTTCTTATAATTACATTTTTATGCTACAACCATAAGTTGAATCAGGCCTTTTGTTTGTTTTTCTGTGTGTTATTTCAAATGTTGTCGCCTATAGCCATAGATGTTGCATTTTATTGGGAAATAAAAATACCTTGACAAATGCCTCGGCCAATCAAAATTAGGGAATGGTACGTAACACCTATGTAAATGATAATAAGGTGATCCCGTGATGACATCCTATATATGATGAAATAATGAACCGGCTTATCAATGACACAATGGGGCCTCGGTGGCCGAGTGGTCTAAGTAGTTACTACTGTAATCACTAGCCAGTCAACACTGAGGTTGTGAGTTCAAACCCCGCTCGTGCGGGTGCACTCGACTCCAATCTTAATTGACTAGGATTGTCAGTTTTCCTATCGAAGGTCAGTGATTTTCTCCGGCTTCCTCCACCAATAAAAACTGGCCGCCACTAAATAGCCCAAAAGCGGTGTTTAAAAGTGGCGTTAAAACACCAAAAATCAAAATCAAAATCAATCAATAACATAATTGCGAAGCTGTTTAAGAATGGAAAATTATCTATGCACCTGGGATGGATAGTATTTTAAATGAAATATCTTAAAAATACTCCCCCTGAGGTTATCTCACTGAATACCTTAAAAATACTCCCTCTGAGTTTATCTCACTGTATATCTTAAAAATACTCCCCCTGAGTTTATCTCACTGAATACCTTAAAAATACTCCCCCTGAGTTTATCTCACTGAATACCTTAAAAATACTCCCCCTGAGTTTATCTCACTGTATTGTAAACGTTTTAACACTGGTTTGGCACTGGTATTATTATAAGTGAAAGAAAGAATTTCTTTTCTAATGAACTGGAATTAATCACTTTTCTCATCAGGAGTATTATAAGTTGTTTAAACCTCAATTTGGTCTCGAAAATTATTTACTAAGTCTTCCAGAGAATAAAAGATAATGGGTTTCGAAACTTGAGAACATGCAATCTTAAAATTCCTATAGAAACTGGTCGATTGTACAACATCTCCAGAATTGATGATACCTGTACCTTATTTTGAATGTGTTGGTGATGATTGATGAATATCATTATTCATATGTATGTCAAAATTCGTAAGGGTTCCATAGAACCCAGTGTCTTGCCTACTTTTGCTGCTAGTCACAGGCTCAACAAAAATGGGGAAAAGATTATTAAAAATTTTCTTATAGATACTATCTATTGATTGTAACGAGCTTCTGTCCAAGTTTGGTAAAAATCCAGAATGGTTTACGAATCTAATAAATGTTTTAAAAACTTTAACTACAGACTGTATGTAATGTTAACAGGAAGAATAAATTGCTTCGCCGAGCGCAGCTGGGTACGACCTCAGAGGTCCAACCCTGAACAGTTGGGGCAAAAATGGACACAATATTCACACTTGATACAGGTCTGAATTTGGATTATAATAAAATATTTGACACATAATAGGTTTCTGACACAGAATAACTGTAGTCAAAGAACTTAGAATTGGTTATATGATTTGAATTTATATTCAATTTTTTGCTTTTGTGCAATACACTTCCCTGTTGCAATTGACCCCCCTCCCCCCACAAAAAAAAAGAAAAAAATTACCCCCCCTTTTTTTTTTGCTTTTGTACAATACACTATGCTACCCCCCCCCCCCCTTTTTTTTTTGAAGAATTTACTTTTAATTTCTCATAATCTCAATTCAAATTTCCAATGGAGTTTGCAACCATAATTACCCATTTAAATACATCATAAAAGTCTTAAAATAGAAAATGACATACATAATCATGGCTTAAATTAATATTCCTTAATAGTAACTTCTAAAAATAAATTGACAGCTAATCATCTCAAGACAAAACAACATTTCTTTATACATAATATAAAAGCAGTGTAAGGGAAGTAATCAAAACGTTGTGTTTAGATTACCTCCCTTACACTGCTTTTAAATCGTCTTAATTATCCATTAACCAGGAAACCCTTGTTTTTCCCCCTTTTTTGCCCCCAATTCATAAATGGTTTGAGCCATAACCCCCAAAGCAAATCCTAACCATCCCTTTGTGGTATGGAAACTTGTGGTATAATTTCAGAGAGATCCATACACCGTTCCACAAGTAATTGTCTGGAAACTAGAAAAATGCTTATTTGGGCCCTTATTTGGCCCCTAATTCCTAAACTGTCCATAACCCCCAATATCAATCCCAACCTTCCTTTTCTGGTTATAAACATGTCATTTTCGGAATTCCTGGGTTATTTAACGACCCAGCAGGTATTTAAAAAATCCTGGGTGAGGGGTGAAAATCTCGGATCACACCCGCAGGATACGGGTCAGTTGACAGGTATGGCTGTCATTATGTCACTGTCGGTCATTACAAGTTAACTTTATTTATCAAGAAACTGTCTACATTTTCCTGTCTATTCTGTAATTTAATGTGTTTGAATTGTAATTTGTCCTGGTGTTACACAAATTTTGTGTCTGAGTGTAAAAAAAGAATCAAATTGAATTGTCAAACAGACAATGAATGTCAAGTGATGGCTCTTGCTCACATGGCAAATGGCCAAATTAAAACTAAAACAATGCAAGGTGTAAAAATGTAACCAAACAAACATGAACAGTGCAACTAAAACTGCAACACTTGTAAACTAAGCGTCAAAAAAGTATCACATTCATATTCTCATTCATCACCACATGTATTTAGAGTTAAAAGCTATAAAAATAACTGAAACAGAAATATTCAAACCAATCTTCATAAAATATTCATAAACATGAAAATTGGAACATTCTAATCTAACTTTTGTTTTTATAGATAATGACAGATTTACACAACACATGTTTTTTGACACTTACTTTTCCTCAATTCCATCTGATCTGAAACAAGAATCAAACAAAATGTAACCTTGGTAACAAAAAATAATATTGATGTATCATACTGGAAAGCCAAAATTCTGCAAATGTATCCTGGAATGTCTTAAATATTTGACTGGTGGATAAATAAAATAAAATAAACCTCAGAAAGATGGAGAAAACCTCAATACACAACACTGCAATAAATACTTATAAGCAGTAATTCTATATTTTTCATACATTTAGAAATTGAGCTTAAAAAAGAAAGGGAAACTTTTAAAAATATGTACCAATTAAATGAGAGGCTGATCAAGTATTAAAAAAAAACCCAAGGGTATAGCCCAAATGCAATATTTCTTTTAATAATTCATCTATGGATACCCTTTCCCAAAAAATAAATAACATTTTGGAGCAAAATTTGAATTAGTTTCTTATACCACTTTTTGTTACCAATATGAAAATCAACAAAATCATGCAGTTTAACAATGAGTGAATTACCCTTAAAAATGTCCTTGTCTTTGGTGCCATTAAATTTCCTTTTGATCAATAATTGATTTTTATGCTTTGTGTTTGTCACCCATATTTCAATTTTAAATTTGTTTTTCAGCAATAATGCAAAACTGATATATCCGATGGGCCATATACATGTGGTTAAAGTTGGTCTCTGTGGACATGCTGTATACGAGTTACTGATTGTTTTCCTGTAAATTTAATTAAAATGTATCATATCATAAAATCAGTTAGGCCTCTATATCTAAAGTATCCAATAACCAAAATGCCAATTTCAACAAAAAAGCAAATCAAGGCAGTTCAAGTTTGAAAGACTTTGAAGACTATACCCTTTACAAGAGATAAGGAAAGACTGCATGATAAAAACCTATATAATTAATAAATGTCACACTAAAAAAATTGAAAGTAAATTTTATTTGTGGTAACAATATGACCATTATCAATGTTAATGTTTCTTCTAACTTCTAATCAACATATACCACCATTTCGATATTATCAGTACATGTATTACGATTTTGGCAGACTTTTTTATTTCTTCAAAATATCAAACTTGATATATGCAATTAAATTTCAGCTGTATTCATACAAACGCTGCAGCTCATAAGAAAAATATCACATTTCATAAAGTAGCAGGTTATTTCAGAACTTTAAGAATTGTTTGGATGTCAGAACATGAAAATTTTCTGCATGCAAAGTTTCATGCAATACCTAGCTCTGATCAAATTGATCACAACTGCTAATAGAAAGATTACAAGAATTGTGTATATAATTTTAAATCCTATTTTAGTATTCCATTGAAGAATGTGGTGGACCAAAACAAAACTTCACTATTTCTATTAAAGTGGTTACATTACTGCAGTTCTTTAGAAAGATAATCATATTTTTCAGAAGATAAAATGAGCTTTAATATGTCTGTTAATGTCCGTTGGTCACTAAATTTGCATAACAGTTATTTTAAGTTGCAATTTAATGTTTTTATGAAATCCTGTTCACAGTTTCAAATTTCAAGTTTACATTTTATTAAACAGAATAAATAACCAAAAAAAGAACCACCTAAATAAAGTGTATTGTTGTACCAGGAAGTTCCTGATTATATAACATTCGATGGCAAAGAGACTTGTAATTTGAATCTATGTCTTCAAAATTTACCTGTATATCATTGTTTTGCGGGTATTCTGTGTTCAAACACAGGTATTCTATGTTTGAATGACAATTTTAAAATTTGCTCATTGATTTTTGATTAAAAAAAAGTTAAAATTACACTAAAAATGAATGAGTGTATAGCTGCATAGGGTTACTTTTATTTCCATAATCTTACTATAAAGTTTTTGTTCTATTCTCTAGAAATGGTAAATATTCTAGTGGTAACTAGATCGAGAAGTGTAAAAACTTGTAATTCACAAAATTATGTGGAAAGTAAAATATTATAAAACTGTGACCAAGCTGTGACAAAGAAAATTAGGAAGATTGGATGCCAAAGAAATTAATACGGTCACTTTTGTCCATGTAAAAATTAAATTTTACCTAATATATCATTAAGCAGCAATCATGAATTTAAATTTCAGACAATAAAAATATGAAAGAACTTGTCGTTACTAGAACAGAGAAACTTTGTTCTGTTTGTGTCAAAAATATTGATACAGTAAAAGAATGATATCTGTATTATTTTTCAATCATTAAATATGTTTACTGGTAAGAACCATCCTATATATAGTACAAACAAGTTGGACACACAATGAAATTCATCCTTAACAAAGTTAGACAATGAAAATTCATCCTTAGCAACAAGGTTGTTACAGCTATGACAACATAACTGACTGTGGGGACAAAATTCTTATTTATTGAATCTAATGCATTCTGGGTAATATTTTACAAATGTTAACATGACTTGTTAATAACATCATAAACAATGGGTAGATAACCTATGGTGACACACCAGCAAATTTTTTGGTGTACGAATGAAGAAAATGCCTTTAAATTATAATAAACTGTTATCACAGAGAAATGTCTCGCCTTTTTGTAATTTTGATAATGCAAGTGTTGAAATTAAAATAGCAATACTTCAACATGTAAGTTTTTCAAATATTCAAAGTCGATGAACCATGACTGAAAGAACATGGCTAAACAATCTCCATGGAAATGAGATGTGCCAATGCTAATACAACTGCATACCAAATACCACTGACTTATTATAAGTTATTCCCTTTAAACAAACCTAAACACAAACATTAACTTGTAAACTTTGTAAAAGTTTCAAAGTCAATGAATCATGATGATGGGGTGGGGCTTTATAATCTCCATGGAAATGATACTCGCAAATGCCAATAAATTTGTATACCAAATATCATTGACTTAACATTAGCAGTTCATCTTAAACTGATCTATTATCACAAACTTATACATGTAAACTAAGCAAAAGTTTCAAAGTCAATAGACCATGACTGAGGGGGCAGGGCCAAATATTCTCCATGGAAATGAGATGTGCTAATGCTTATACCACTGAATACCAATTAACATTGGCCTACCACTAATAGTTCTCCTTGAACTGAACTTATCACAAACTAATACATGTAAACTAAGCAAAATTTTCAAAAGCAATAGACCATGACTCAGGGGGCAGGGCCAAATAATCTCCATGGAAATGAGATATACCAATGCTTATACAACTGCATACCAAATATCATTGACCTACCACTAGTGGTTCCCCATAAACTGACCTAATCACAAACTAATACATGTAAACTAAGCAAAAGTTTCAAAGTCAATAGACCATGACTTAGGGGGCAGGGTCAAATAATCTCCATGGAAATGAGATATACCAATGCTTATACAACTGCATACCAAATATCATTGACCTACCACTAGTGGTTCCCCATAAACTGACCTAATCACAAACTAATACATGTAAACTAAGCAAAAGTTTCAAAGTCAATAGACCATGACTTAGGGGGCAGGGTCAAATAATCTCCATGGAAATGAGATGTGCCAATGCTTACACAACTGCATACCAAATATCATTGACCTACCACTTGTGGTTCACCA
Organism: Mytilus californianus; assembly: GCF_021869535.1. NCBI lineage: Eukaryota > Metazoa > Mollusca > Bivalvia > Mytilida > Mytilidae > Mytilus > Mytilus californianus. Next base: position 8,401,677 of record NW_026262581.1, read on the forward strand.
TAAACTAGACCTAATCACAAACTAATACATTGTTGACGCCGCTGCCACCGGAAACAGCATACCTATGTCTTGCTTTTTGACTCCGTCAAGGCGAGACAAAAAGAACGAATTCTACTAGCAATACTTCAGGTGAAGAAACTCATTTCATTTCCAGACTTTCCAAATAGTTTGTTAACTTTAACAACTGAAAGTGAACATTCTTTCATTGCCTTAGATAAACAAATAGAGGACAAATGAAAAAAAAATATTAAGCTTTTATAACTAATAAACATACATAATCAATGTTGTGTTGATAAAATGCAAGTTCCTATAATTCACACCCAAGTCCCAGCTACATTCCATTTTCTCATCCCAGTCATAAATAATACAACTGAAGTTTTTAACAGGTTCTGGACGGTCTACAAAACAAAATATACACAGAACAATTATATAAAAAATCAAATCACCTTTTTATTAGCAGTTAAATAAAATATTACATGACATATCAACTGATGAAACTAAAAAAAAAAATTTAAAAAACTAAAAAATGATAAAAAAACTTTGTGTTTAAATATTTTCATGTAGTTATTAAAGAGACATCTTGCTGATGGATGATTCAACATTCATAAAAAAAAAAACAAGCTCTTTTTTATATTTCTTGAAAAAAGGGGGAGATGATTCCAAAGATAACACACTCTAAAAAATTCTCTCACAGGAAAAAAAAGATAAAAGAATAAATGTCCACAAGCAATGATGCCTCACCCCAAACAAATGACAAGGTCCACCAAATTGAGCAATACACATAATGAATATATTAAGTCAAAGGAGAAGGGGCAATAAGGCTCAGATTTGGTCCCAAACTTTAAACTTACCATACATTATCTTTAATTCTAATGCAATTTGTTTAGAATGATAAGTATTCATTGGACATTGACAAATATTTTGAAGGGTTAGATTCAGTTAGACCAGTCCGTAACTAACGAAAGCGACCATTTTGAATTATGAACTTTTATTGCTATGTAATTTCTCAAAAAATTAAAAAAGTCACATTTTTTTACTCAAAATCTTCTTTTTGTCAATATTTAAACATTTTAGAAGCAGATGCCAAAGACAATGTCACAGTTTCACAGACTTTTTTCATTTATGGCATTTTAAAGCCAAAATATTTACTAAAATGGAATTTATTCTAATATGTGGCATTAGAATTGTATGTTAAGGTGAGACGTACGTAAATCAGCACCTCTAACGGAAAAAAGAGAAAAATTACGTTCGTTGTTATGAGAGTTATCTCCCTTTCACCAGAAAAATATATTTTCAAGATGTCAGGAGATTCCGCCTCGTCGGAAAAATGGACAAATACCGTAGAACTGTTCTCAATGCACTTCATCAAAATTTATCAAAAAGTGTAGTTATTGTACATGAAATATTTTGTCCGAATGAAACAGATCTTCCGTCCCAAGAAAATGAAAATAATTTAGCATGGCGTGATGGTCGGAGAGTGGTTGAGTTGAGTTTACTGGCCGACTAACTAAAAGCTTGTAAGAACTGCTATGCACCTTTTTTTTCACAACATTATAACAGAAAACTATCTTATAAATATACCTTGTTGCAACTGTTCATATAAAAACTTATAAACACTAAAAAAACGGCACAGATCAGAGACTTAAAAATAAAGGAAATTCAATGTTGATAATATGGACTGTGAACACAAAATGAAGTAAAATTATAAACACACGCATGTTTTTTAAAAGGAAACAGATCTTCTGTCCCAAGAAAATAAAAATAATTTAGCATGGCGTGATGGTCAGAGAGTGGTTGAGCTGAGTTTTCTGGCCGACTAACTAATAAGAACTGCTATGCACCTTTTTTCACAACATTATAACAGAAAACTATCTTATTTATAACTTGTTGCAACTGTTTCTATACAAATTATAAACACTAAAAAACGGCACAGATCAGAGACTTAAAAATAAAGGAAATTTAATGTTGATAATATGGACCGCGAACACAAAATGAAGTAAAATTATAAACACACGCATATACACACATACACACGCAATATTATAGATTAAAGCTTATACTATAACGTTGGATTTTTTTTATTTTCATTTCATGTATTGAAATTCAAAAGTAAATAAGGATATACAGTTCCATAAAAAAAGAAATAAATTAGTCTCGCAAAACTACTGACACACTTTTCAATTTTCGACATTAAAGAGAAAAACACTTTTATGTCATGCCTATTAGTGATATGCTTGATTTGATATTCATGCTAGATGATATCTTTCCAGCTAACATTTGGAAGTTCATGATTATAAAAACCGTTGTTTACAGTGCTTTCTTTCACATCCGCAATGCGGTCTATAAATAGAAGTAGAAAGTACTAAGCGTAAAATTTAATTAATATTGTAAATATTGAAACAAAAGTAAATTTTTTTTTGTGGGTGTGGCATAAATTTTGTTAACATAATGTCGGAAATGACTGATTAGTGTAAGAGAGGGAAGAGGGAAAGAAACCTGAATGAAAATCATAAAAGGGGAGAGGGGGTCTTGTAAATGGAAGAACAGGAAGTAAAATGGCAATTTCAAGATGAATGAAAAATGAAAAAAAAAAAAAAATAATAATAAATAAAATGCTTCGCTGGGGCGCAGCTTGATACGACCGCAGAGGTCGAACCCTGAACAGTTGGGGCAAGTATGGACACAACATTCAAGCTTGATACAGCTCTGAATTTGGATTGTTATTAAATATTTGACACAGCATAGGTTTCTGACACAGAAAGAATGTGGTCTAAGAACTTGAATTTTTTTAATTTACCTATTATGGTCCAATGTCCAAAATCAAAATACATGGTTAGATTCAGCATATCAAAGAACCCCATATATTCAATTTTTGTTAAAATCAAACAAAGTTTAATTTTGGACCCCAACTTGGACAAACTTGAAAACTGGGCCCATAATCAAAAATCTAAATACATGTTTAGATTCAGCATATCAAAGAACCCCAAGAATTCAATTTTTGCTAAAATCAAACTAAGTTTAATTTTGGACCCTTTGGACCTTAATGTAGACCAATTTAAAAAACGGGACTTAAAATAAAAAATCTAAATACACGGTTAGATTTGGAATATCAAAGTACCCCAATAATTCAATTTTTGATGAAATCAAACATAGTTTAATTTTGGACCCTTTTGACCTCAATATGAACCAATTTGATAGCGGGGCCCACAAATAAAAAATTTAAATTCATGGTTAGATTCAGCATATCAAAGAACCCCATATATTCAATTTTTGTTGAAATCAAAAAAAGTTTAATTTTGGACCCCAACTTGGACCAACTTGAAAACTGGGTCCATAATCAAAAATCTAAACACATGTTTAGATTCAGCATATCAAAGAACCCCAAGAATTCAATTTTTGTCAAAATCAAACTAAGTTTAATTTTGGACCCTTTGGACCTCAATGAAGACCAATTTAAAAAACGGGACCCAAATTAAAAATCTAAAAACACGGTTAGATTTGGCATATCAAAGAACCCCAATAATTCAATTTTCGATGAAATCAAACAAAGTTTAATTTTGGACCCTTTTGACCTCAATATGAACCAATTTGATAGCGGGGCCTACAAATAAAAAATCTAAATACATGGTTAGATTCAGCATATCAAAGAACCTCATATATTCAATTTTTGTTGAAATCAAAAAAAGTTTAATTTTGGACCCCAATTTGGACCAACTTGAAAACTGGGCCCATAATCAAAAATCTAAATACATGTTTAGATTCAGCATATCAAAGAACCCCATATATTCAATTTTTGTTGAAATCAAACAAAGTTTAAATACTGGACCCTATCTTGGACCAACTTGAAAACTGGGCCCATAATCAAAAATCTAAACACATGTTTAGATTCAGCAAATCAAAGAACCCCAAGAATTCAATTTTTGTCAAAATCAAACTAAGTTTAATTTTGGACCCTTTGGACCTCAATGTAAACCAATTTAAAAAACAGCACCCAAAATTAAAAACCTAAATACACGGTTAGATTTGGAATATCAAAGAACCCCAATAATTCAATTTTAGATGAAATCAAACAAAGTTTAATTTTGGACCCTTTTGACCTCAATATGAACCAATTAGATAACGGGGTCCACAAATAAAAAATCTAAATACATGGTTAGATTCAGCATATCAAAGAACCCCATATATTCAATTTTTGTTGAAATCAAACAAAGTTTAATTTTGGACCCCAATTTGGACCAACTTGAAAACTGGGCCAAAAATCAAAAATCTAAATACATGTTTAGATTCAGCATATCAAAGAACCTCATATATTCAATTTTTGCTAAAATCAAACAAAGTTTAATTTTGGACCCTTTGGACATTAATGTAGACCAATTTGAAAACTGGACCCAAAATTAAAAATCTAAATACACTGTTAGATTCGGCATAACAAATAAATAAATGTGATCAAAGATTTTACAAATCTAATGCGCCATACTGTGCAATTAAAGATTACTTCTTGAAATTTTTCAATATTTGAAATTTGAAAAAAAAATAATATTTGAAGAATAATTCTTTTTAATTTCTGAAATCTGAAATGAGAAAAAATTGGCCCCCCACAATTTCTTTTTATCTCCCCCCCTCCTTTTTCCCCCCAAAAAATTCTTTCCCTCAAGATATGGTCATAATCTCAATTCAAATTTCCAATGGAGTTGGCAACCATAATTACCCATTTAAATTTACCATAGTGCTAACTTAATCTATTTTATAATTTAATTAATAAAAATATAGTGTCAAATCTTTCATATGGATTTTTTTGTAAAAAAAAAAGATGAAAACATTTGCAGATATTTTTACTGGTCTTCCTTTATAAATATGCATTTCTTTAAACATAATTTAAAAGCAGTGTAAGGGAAGTAACCAAAACGTTGTATTTGGATTACCTCCCTTACACTGTTTTAGATTATCTTTATTGTTCATTAACCATTACTTTATACATAATTTAAAAGCAGTGTAAGGGAGATAATTTCAATGATGTATTTGATTTATCTCCCTTACACTGCTTTAAATTATGTTTTGTACTAAAGTATTTGTCCATTAACCAGGACAACCTTGTTTTTCCCCCTTTTTTGCCCCTAATTCCTAAACGGTTTGAGCCATAACCCCCCAAAGCAAATCCTAACCATCCCTTTGTGGTATGGAAACTTGTAGTATAATTTCAGAGAGATCCATACACCGTTCCACAGTTATTGTCTGGAAACTAGAAAATGCTCATTTTTGGCCCCTTTTTGGCCCTTAATTCCTTAACTGTTGGTACCATAACCCCCAAAATCAATCCCAACCTTCCTTTTGTGGTATTTAACCTTATGGTCAAATTTCAAAAAGATCCATTCACTTAAACTAAAGTTAGAGTGCGAAAACCAATATGTATTCGGACGACGACGCCGGACGACGACGACGACGCCGGACGACGACGACGACGACGACGACGACGACGACGCCAACGTCATACCAATATACGACCACAAAATTTTTTTGCGGTCGTATAAAAATGGCCTACATGTTGCTTTTGACCAATTTATACAAAACATGGTGAATAATAAGCTTCAAGCACAAAAACATGTGAAATAAGAATTGCAAAACCATCGCACGAAAATCACCATTTACCATCACTTTGAAAAATAAAACAATGAACACCAAAGATCACATATCATACTGAAACTTCAGAAATTTTTGCTTGCCTTTATTATTGCATTTTTTTGGACAAAATTTCATGCTATCAAAATTTAAAATTAGAGTTTTTATTTTTGCATATCGACAAATTTCGTGACTTATAATTGTGATTTCAGTAAAAACTGTAAACAAATAGTGCTGTCATATTCAAAATTCGAGTTTTTAATTTTGCAATATCTATTCCTTTGCAATTTTGGCAATAATTAGAATATCGCAAAAATCTCTGAAATGAAACAAATTTTTCAATAAACAGAAAATAAAAATGTTTGTTTAAAATTATCCAAGCAGTTTCACAAGTACAGGATCATGCTTTTCGTATAAAAGTACGGGACAAATAAAACAAATGTCAATAAATGCGATTTTTGTAAATCAACAATCTGATATTGATGCAAAAAATATATGTTTAGCTATTTAGATGCAGGAATAACTCCACATCAGACAGTTTATTTCCTTGCTAGCATAAAAATTCCCCCAATTGCAGGTAAGAATTTCAAAGATCAAGAAAGAGAAATTGGCAAAACAATAGAAATTTATTTATAACTTTTATAAACTTTGTACTATTTGGAGCTTGACATATTGTACAAACACCCTTTTGTCTCACACTGATTGAAAAAAAAAAGGTTCTAAATTCAAAGGATTTCATATTATCCGTAGAAAATAATAATCGGTCAGCACATGTAATACTCTTTTTAGATAGGATAATGATTTCATATTGCTCTTTAGCACATTAAGTTAGAAGAATAACTTATAATCTAAGAGACACTTTGAGGAAGCGGTCTTTGATTTGTGACATTATTTTATGTTGGTAGACAATGATTTTGTGATGGAGACTTGGCGTCGCGCAGATGACCTACATAATTGGAGTCCAGGAAATTAGAACTATTTTCATATTTGATGAGTCCCCATAATAACAAACCATGACATTATTAGTATATTTTGTCCAAATTGATATATTTCCTTGTTCTGTATCAATTTTTAATTCATAAATATGGGCACACAAAATAACAACTTCATATTTTATGCAATTATGCATATTCCTATAAAAAAGACAGTATTCCTGCATATAGAGTATTAAGGAAATGACTTTCAATTCATTACAGTATAAAAGGAACTTTGTGATAAGAGGTGTGCTGTTTTTCCCCATTGGAATACCTATATCACTTCATGATATAATCAGCATTAAAAACAAATATTAAAAAGCAGAGACATCATGGTTTAATGAGCCTCACAAATGATTGAAAATAGTGTTAACATTTATGAAAAAGTTTGTTTTAAATATATTATGAATTTAAATGTATTATTTAGGTCAGTTAATTAGCTTTAGCTTGATGCAGTTAAAAAATAATAATCCAAGATGTCATTAAATTACACCAATTTCCATTTTCCAGAGTTACAAACCCTGTCAGGGGCAGATAACTTAACCTTTCCTGTAAGACATATATAAAGATAAAAGGTTTACATAGTAAAGTTCAAAACAGTCTTCCATTTTCTTGTTTTAAAAGTACTCTCCTCTGCCATAACTATGTAACACCTAGGTATATCTTAGTTCTATTATATTTCCATGTTTAAAATTATTCACTTATCAAAAAATAATTTTTATTTGGCCATGCTAAAGAAGATTGTTGGTTTCCCCTAACCCTGCATGGTCTGATTCAATAGATGAAAAAAGAACAAGACTCTCTTTTAAGACAATTATCAATGACACTTTGATTGTCTGATAATTTCTTTTAAAAAGTTTCATTTGTCATTCTTTAATAAAAGTTGAAATAGCTTATATCACAATATAGATCAAGATATAATGTCAAACAAATTTTTTTCTCTCAAGAATTTCCTGTCATTTTAAGAAAAAATTATCAGTAGAGCAAAACTGCATGTCAGCGCCTCGTTTTATTTTTGGCAAAAAAAAAAAAAAGGTATACAGTAATAAAAAGTTTTTCTTGCCTATCAACACTTTAATATTTTCTTGTGCAAGGAGAAACCAACATTCAATTTTCATGGCCTTGTAGAAATCATTTCCTTAAAGGTAGAGGAGGAAATATATCTTATAATATTCAGTAAGCAGATTCAAAATATTTTATCTTTGTAAACACAATAACGAGTTGAATAGGTGTTTTAATTACTGTTCAGTTCTGGATTGCACAATGATCATGTGTCATCGTGGTTTAGTATTTAAAACATTTTGAAAAAAAAATAAGACTATAAAAAGACAACAACATCCTGGATTACTGCAGGGAAATACTTTATTCTGGTCTACATGTTTTTGAAAAAAAGTTTGAAACTTATTATAAACAATAACAGATCACCAAAAAAAACTGGTGCACACTGCATAATTTTTAACTATTAAACAATCTAGCTAAACAACCAATCAATTACATTCCAATTATCTATATTATGATTATATAATGTAGATTTGTAGTACTGCTGCTTCAAATTTAAGTAATTAGTGCTTGTACCATAATACATGTATATTGTCCTTTCTAACAAATTCTTAAGTATATATTGATGGTATATATTTCTGTCTGGACATGAATTTATTTACGTAATGATTATATCCTGTATAATCATAAAAAAAAATATATTTGTAAACCTCTGCTATTTGGTCTCTTGTGGAGAGTTGTCTCATTGGCAATCATATCACATCTTCTTATTTTCATAAGGACATTATGAGCAGAAATAGAATTTAAAATAATATCATAATTACAGGTTTTTAACCCTTGATAAAGCTCATATGTTACTTCAACCAATATATTCAGCTGCATAATCAAAAACATTAAAGGGACAAGAAGACATGTATGTTGTACAGTTACACCACTGTCCCAGGTTAGGGGGAGGGTTGGCGCCTTCAAACATGATTAACCCCGCCACATTCTATGTCATATTTGTTTTTCATAAATTGTTTAACTTTTGTTAAAATTTAGGCAGTTAGTATTCTCAATTGAATTGTTTCATATTTTTCATTTGAGGCCTTTTATAGCTGACTTTAAGGTATGGGTTTTTCTCATTGTTGAAGGCCGTACAGGTGCCTATAATTGCATAAATCCACTTCAATTGAACTTTAGTGGATAGTTGTCTCATTGGCAATCATGCCATATTTCCTTTATTATATGTTTTACATTTGTCTTGGATAATGACTGAATAATATGTTGTAAGTCTTTGAGAACAAAAGTATACTAAATGTTCCAGACTTATATTAGTCACTGGGATCAAATAGCAGACTGTAAATATTAGGTTTAACCACAGAAGTGTTATATTGACTATATTACTTCCATTGTAAAGCATAAAAAAGACCCACTGTGGTTTTGTGCTGGTCATGAGTGTATCATATGATGTCATGGGCTAGATACCTGTCTAAGCTTTTAAAAGATGGAACTTGTGTTTCTCTGCTTCTCACACAGTATTTAAGAGAAAGAGAAAAGAATGGACTGTTTAGAGTAAGAATAATGTGTCCAGGAATGGTGAAAATAACTATTTCTGAAGACCTTTCAAGCTAGCACATTTTCATCTAACTTGTTCATGTTCGTTTTGTTAAAAAAACAGGGTACATACCTATGACTTTATAAACATTATTATCAAGATTATGACTTTATAAACATTATCATCAAGATTATGACTTTATAAACATTATTATCAAGATTATGACTTTATAAACATTATTATCAAGATTATGACTTTATAAACATTATTATCAAGATTATGACTTTATAAACATTATTTTCAAGATTATGACTTTATAAACATTATTTTCAAGATTATGACTTTATAAACATTATTATCAAGATTATGACTTCATAAACATTATTTTCAAGATTATGACTTTATAAACATTATTATCAAGATTATGACTTTATAAACATTATTATCAAGATTATGACTTTATAAACATTATTTTCAAGATTATGACTTTAAAAACATTATTATCAAGATTAAACAAGGAATTAATAGAATCTGGAATAATTTTGAATTCTGGAAAATTGATACGAAAATTATGATGAAAACTAACCCAACTAATTAGGGTTAGCCATGCGCATGGCTAAGGTTAATTTTACTTTCACTGATATTTCAGTATGAACTAACTAACCCCCTTAGCCATGTGTGCATGGCTAACCCTATTTAGTTGGATTAGTTTTTATCTTACATTTCTTATCAATTTTCCAGAATTCAAAATTATTCCAGATTCAAATAATTCCTTGTTATTATGACTTTATAAACATTATTATCAAGATTATGCATGTAATAAGTCCACTGGACCTTAAATACCTATCAATAATTGAAGCAACAATGCATCCTATGTCCTGCTAAGCATACTCCCACTCATAATTCAAAACATATTGAAAAATACAAAGAATAGATTAACAGGAAGTAGGCGTCTGACAAATCAGAAAAAAAATCCCAATTTACAACTCATCACTGTGAAGCTGCTGACCAAGTATGAAGTCTTTCTGTTAAGTATTACTTGAGCAAAGTGTGACGAAAATTTTAAGTCCATTCAACATATTCAATAATACGTCCCGTAAACGGGCGTATAAAAATTCAAACTATCCACAAAGGAAATAGGAATCTGATAGATCCAAAAAGAGCTCAAACCTTACAGCTAATCCCTGCTAAGCTGCTGACCAAATATTAAGTCATTCTTTTCAGTAGAACTTAAGAAAAGTGTGACGAAAAATAATAAGTTCATTTAACATATATTGAAAAATTCAAAGTAGCGACAAAAGGTAGTAGGTGTCCAACAGATCCTAAAAGAGCTCACACTTTACAACTCATCACTGCCAATCTGCTGACCCAATATAATGGTATTTAATACAGTAGTAACTGAGAATAGTGTGACAGAAATATTTGTCGGATGAATCAGTGGATAGTCAGACCGGCAAGGTAATTGTAAAATAGCCCCCACTTTTAGAATTGAGGTATAAAAAGGATTACTTATATATTCTTGACATAAGACATCTGTATATAAAGTACAAATTGTTTATAAGTCTTATTAGGCAATATACAATTAGTTCAGGCCATTGCTTTACCCCTTCTGGATTAGATTTTGTATATTTGTATGTATCACCTTTTCCAACAAAGCATTAATATATTACCTTTATTCCTCTAACCCTTGAGAATGAGGGGATTTTATAAAACACACTGACTGTCTCTGAAACAATACTAGGGTAGTACAAAAAATTAGTAAGTACTTGTAACTATTGTTATATGATACTTTGCCATGTTAGTCAATCATTCATAAAAATGGACTTCTGATTAGGAAAAATAATCTTTAAAATTTTTCATTTTGAAAACAAGTACTGGTATGTAATGTTGAACAAAGTACAAATTTTCTATAGGGTAATAGGCAGACTTCTGCAAAACCATGAATTCAAATATCCACAAAATTAAATTTCTTAATCTGCAAAATTGGGATCCACGAAAATTTAATAAATCAACAGATGGTAAAATTATTTTTCAACCCACAATTTTATATCTAGTTAAGAAAGGCTTTAGATGAGTATCAAGCTAAAGACATGTTAAAGGATGTACATGAGATTGAGGGATTGTCACTTCAATGGAAGTCAAAAATTTATAAACACAAAACTATTTTTTATCTCTTCTCATTGAAAATATATTGACAAATTTAGAGTGTGGAGGGGGGGTTATGGTGCTACATATATGGTTGACACATAGAATTTTCTTTTTATAAATCCACTCCTAATGTTGACTTGTTGGCCTCCCTCCTTTTTTTAAAAAACCCTGTATTTGCATCTAATACTCACATTCAGTTCGTACTGTGGTGGTACCCACTATGGCAACATTGTCCCAAACATTCTTGGTAAAATTAGGATTCCTCAGGTTACACAAATAAGGACTGTCAAATGTTGTTGTAATCAATGTACTTAACTTTAGTGAAGTACTATTTAGGATAGTTGTTTCTGTATCTGGAACATCTATATCACTTCCATATGAAAACCACAGTTTTGATGAGTTGTCTCCATTTTCAACAGTTTGTGATGATAATGTACAAGTTATATTTAAGTATTCACCAACAAACAAATATGGGTCACTTTGGTCCAGCTCTACAATTAAATAAAATGAAATGGAGTGTATGCAAGGATCTATAAACAAATATGGGTCACTTTGGTCCAGTTCTACAATTAAATAAAATTAAATGGAAAGTACGCAAGGATCTATAAACGAATATGGGTCACTTTGGTCCAGTTCTACAATTTAATAAAATTAAATGGAGTGTACGTAAGGATCTATAAACAAATATGGGTCACTTTGGTCCAGCTCTGAAATTAAACAAATTCAAATGGAGTGTACATAAGGATCTATAAACAAATATGGGTCACTTTGGTCCAGCTCTGAAATTAAACAAAATGAAATGGAGTGTACGTAAGGATCTATAAACAAATATGGGTCACTTTGGTCCAGTTTTACAACTAAACAAAATGAAATGGAGTGTATGTAAGGATCTATAAACAAATATGGGTCACTTTGGTCCAGGTCTGAAATTAAATACAAGAGTGCATACGCTGAAATGCCTTGCCTACTATATTGACCATTGATTTTATGTTGATAGTCCTAAATATAAAGTTTTACAACAAGTATCACATTAACATTTATGATCCAAGAAAATGAGGTCATGGTCAGAAAAACCAAGCCTGAAATACATGTTCACAATTAATACAATAATTCCATACACCGAATATAGATGACCTATTGCTTATACATTGTAGTATAAAAGAAACAGACCAAACCATGGAAATTCTATATTTACCAATGACAAATGAAAATGAGGTCAAGGTCAGATGAACCCTGCCAGACAGATATGTACAATTTAAAATCATTCCATGCATCAAATATAGTTGACCTTTTGCTTATAGTATCTAAGAAACAAAGTTAACCAGGAAAACTGAACATTGACCAATGAACCATGAAAATGAGGTGATGGTCAGATGATATCTGCCAGACAGACATATACACCTTACAATCATTCCATACACCAAATATAGTTGACCTATTGCTTAAAGTTTAAGAAAAACAGACCAAAACACAAAAACTTAACATTGAGCAATGAACCATGAAAATGAGGTCAAGGTCAAATAAAACCTGCCAGACTGACATGTACATCCTAAAATATTTCCATACACCAAACATAGTTGACCTAATGCATACAGTATTAGAAAAACAGACCAAGACACAATAACTTAACATTGAGCAATGAAGTGTGAATATGAGGTCAAGGTCAAATAAAACCTGCCAGACTAACATGTGACAAAAACTTAACTTTTACCACTGAACCATGAAAATGAGGTCAAGGACAATGGACATATGACAGACGGAAACTTCATATCATAAGGCATTTATAGACAAAGTATGAAGTATCCAGGTCTTCTACCTTCTGAAATATTAAGCTTTTAAGAAGTTAGTTAATGCCTCTGCCCCCGCCGCCGGGTCACTATCCCTAAGTCGAGCTTTCTGCAACCGAAAGTCGCAGGCTCGACAAAAATGAAATGGAGTGTACGTAAGGATCTATAAACAAATATGGGTCACTTTGGTCCAGTTCTACAACTAAACAAAATGAAATGGAGTGTATGTAAGGATCTATAAACAAATATGGGTCACTTTGGTCCAGTTCAACAATTAAATAAAATGAAATGGAGTGTACATAAGGATCTATAAACAAATAAAGGTCACTTTGGTCCAGTTCTACAATTAAATAAAATTAATCTATTTTCAATAGGAAAGAGAGATTCTGCTTATAGGGAAATTAATACAGTTTCCAATTCTGTTGTTAATTCGAGATGAGATCTTTGATTAACATAGTGCTTGTTTTTCAAGAGAGAAAAAAAGTTTGAAATTTTGAATTCTTGATATATTTTTTCTGATAACTTAAAAATTTTCTAAATTTGGATTTTTTTAAAATTAGCAATTAAATAGTCAAATTCGGTTTATTTGAAAGCTCTGATCAACATGATCAATGTGCATAAGGAAAAAATAAAATCACAAGTCAAGCAGTATTGTTTCATTTCAAAAAATTGATAAAAATTTCGTATACCAGCCAAAATAAGTTAATTTTACAAACCTCTACTGAGCAGTTTTACAGGGTTCTTTTATTATTATTTTTCTGGAATTTTTTTATATCAGTCAGTTTTCAGTGTGCATTTTGATATAAATGCTTAAAAAATATGTGTTATCATGCTTATCTTAAATATTAAACTCTTGACACAGAGATATGTCTCACCTGTTGGCATAAAATTCAGAAAAAGACAATCTGATGGACAGCAACATTGCTAATTAATTCAAAGTCGATGGACCATGACCTAGTGGGCAGGGCCTGGAAATAGTTGTCAAACTGATATGTACTGATAGTAATGCATCTTTATAGAAAATATCATTGATCTATAACAAATATAAATAAGAAGATGTGGTATGAGTGCCAATGAGACAACTTTCCATCCAAGTCACAATGTATAATCAAAGTACTGAAGTACTGAACATCGGATGACCGCAGGTTCTTGTGGATGGTCAAAAGCACATGTCACAGAAACAGATCACATCTCTATACCAGAAACTGAGATTAATTTACAGAGATATTTTTTTCTGATACAAGATCGTGCTTGGATGATGAATAAATGACAGGTAATTCAACCTCACCGTAATAACTATTATATTGTAGTGATACAAATCAGTATACCTTGGACTATTATACTAATATAATAATAGTCCCAGAGAATACACTGGTTTGTTGTATATATTATATTAATATTACGGTTGCATGTATATATAATTTTCATCTATTTGTATATCATTCTATTCTACTATTATTATAGTGCAGTGTAAGTGCATGGTGGACACTCTTCTGTAAAAAAATCAAAGCCTTAAAGGCTGTAAAAGCAATTGCTGCCATGTTAATGTTTTGGGGACTTTTATTTTTCATCCACATATATAAGAATTAAACCTGACAGGACAGGAGTGTTGTCTAGTGAGAAGCAAGAAGGTTTTAACTTTATATCAATAAAAGACTTTAGCAGGAAATCATTTTTAATATGTTTTATATTTCACAAGGAGACAAGAAGTTTACCAGGTTAAGTTGGGGTTAATTATACATGTGCTGAAACATATAACTCAAAGAGAAATCATTATGGATTATCCCCTGGTAGTGTTTGTAACTGGGCAATAATTTCCTTTATTGATTTAATTTTAACAATTTTCATAATTAATTTAAATCAACCATTCAGTTAAAACATTTCAACTTTCCAGACGCAAATGTTGAAAAACGGGACAGAAATAAAATATCTTACAAGACATAAACATGTAAAAAATAATATATATTTCAGCTTACTAAAAATATTTTTATAATGTTACTTTGACATCATTTCTTAAAACTAAGTCCCGAACATAATTGCTCAGTTGATATGTGTCATCCTCATGCGATACGAGATAACTATAATTCTGATGCAATCCCGAAAAGGGGGGTCATCACAGACAAACATGACATTAAATCGTCATTATACGAACAAGAACGAACAGCTCTATGTTGCTTTGATATTTATTAATTTTCAGGAAACATTGCGAAAAATTATCTTGTTAAATGTGTTACCTTCGTTAAATAAAGAATTTTATTATTATTATTATTATTATCTTCAATATTTCGAAAACATGTGAAATAAATTTCAGGTCCATTTCATTAGTAAGGGGAGTCAGTTAGTTTGTCTATTTTTAGATTACAGGTAATCATTTGACACTACGTATAACCTGTGTGACCTGTGTAGTGATTTTGATTTTACGATAATTTTATGAATGAACAAGAGCACCTGACCTCTTTCGTAAACACCAATTAAACATATAAAACCGTATTTAATAAGAGATAATTCAGTCAAATTTTCAGCACTAAATCAACAACTGAAATGATTCCATATTTTGTTGAAACATCGTACGAACGGAGAACGGAATCGCAGGTATAAAAATGCACTTTTTTCACTTGTAATGACCGCGGATCTATAATTTTTATAGATCGGTTGAAAACCCAAAACTAATTTGCATAATGGAAATTTAGGCGATAGCAATACATCGAAATGACCTTACGGTCATCGCGATGTAAAAAGTTAACAATTATATAAGTACGGCCTTCAATATGGTTCTATCAAACTAACTAAAGCAGAAAACTTAACATTTAAAATTGCTAATTTATTCAAAGTCACTAGACCATAACCTAGGGGACAGGGCCTATAAATAGTCATCAAACTGATATGTACTGATAGTAATGCAACTTCATACAAAATATCATTGATCTATCACAAGTAGTTCATATCAAACTAAATTAATCAGTCATCGTCGTCCCTGGAAAAGCAATCCCTATGTCTCGCTTTCCGCGACTTTCCTAGAAGGAAAGACAAAAACTCTTTCAATTGTTCTTGTAAATGCTTGTCCCTATTGTTGCCTTATTATTTGCTGAAAAAATCAATTTCCAATATCAAAAAGAGTTTAACAATGTCTCTAGCCAAATTCTTGGGGCAATACAAAATAGCACAATTATGAGCAAATACAATTATTTGTTTTGGTTTTTTTAAACACACACACAACAAAACATTTTTAAAGTAACTCATTGGAGGGGAAGTTTTGCAATGAATTATTTTTTTTAATTTCAGCCATGTGATTTGATTTGATTTCCTTATCCTTATTCCCCATTATAAACACAACCATAGTTACAACCAGACACTGAATATTGGATTTCCTTTAAAACCTATCAAAACATTATACCTATATATCGTACAAGAAAATATTTACTGGCTGAATGATTGTATTTTACATACTGTAGCAACTGTATAAATGAGGAACTTATCACTAGTCATTATTTGTATGAAATATGTATTAATATAATATTATTATAAAACAATCAAAACTTAAATGAAACAAAACCATAATTATTATATTAAATAAAAAGGCCACTTTTTTAGCCCCTTTGAATTTGTAAATAAAAAAGTAGTATAAATCTATAGATAATTAATTTCTGTTTCATTTAAAATAACTTCCCACTCCCCACCAAAAAAAACAACACAAATTGGTCAGCCTTCTTTTTCTGAAAAATATTGAAGATATTGCAGATGTAACCCTTTGATATAAATTTTCTAAAATCTAATGAAAATTGTGTTGTGAAACACTTACAATGTACTATGTCCCATGGATGGATATCCCATATCTCCAAACCCATTTCATAACTGGGACTATTTTATTTTTTTTCTATCATCACAACATACATTCTGCACTAAAGTTTACAGACTATATTAACCTATTCATTAATCAATTGATTATACATAATCAAAACTATTTTTCAAAGGATTGAATAATTTTACTATTTGAGAAATTTCAGGGGTCAGATAAGGTTCCTATCAAAACTCCTCTTTCAAAAGAAAAAAATTTTGTTTTATATGTTCTCATCATAAGAATATATGAATCCTTTGTATCGATTATGTAAATTTACACAAAAAACACAACATTTTATATTTCGTAGTTTCCAAAAAAATAGTTTTGTTAAACTTTACGTACCTCCGCATTCACAGCAACCCCAGCAACCACTGACAAAATCGTCCTGTACAAACCCATTCAAAAACATACAAAGCAGGATTACATACTTCATTGCAAGTCCTGAAACAGATATTTTGTTGTTATTAGAGGTAAACTGAGATTGTCTTATATTTCTTATGACAAAACATAAATAAAAGCAAGGTCTGGCATAAATTCTGTTATTCAAGGATATGAAAAAAGGAGTCCCCTTTATTTGTCTATGCTGTCCAAATCATTCAAGTATGAAGTATGAGTAATAAATTAAAAAAAAACATGAAAAACTATAATTTTTGTGTGATCACTTTACAACATTGGACTTTATTTTGTTCTTTTGACACCTTTTTTCAATCTACATCTTGAGACAAATCTAATTTTACGGCAAAAAACAAATAGGGTGACCCCACAAATATTTCCATAACATTAGAACAGAAATGTTTACAGCAATAACATGTCAAACAAAATTCTATGGTAAGATTTGAGTGAAATCACAATATAAAGTGAAACTAGATGTGTCAGAACGACACAAATGGGGGAGCTTGCAAAAAAAGCTTGAAGCCATATTTAGGAATGGAAATTTGAGAATGAAAGTCTGTATAACTGTTATTTTCAAAAAAATTTCAAAGTAAAAAAAAAAAGTAATTTCAGCACAAATCAATGGAGCGGAACCAAACGTTAACTCGATCCATAACTCATCATAGAAGACTCACATATGTGAAGGCTTTTAGAAAAAAGTCTGTATAACTGCTATTTTCATGAAATGTTCAAATTCCAAAGCCTGTAATTTTAGCAAAAATCAATGGAGCAGACAACTTTGTTGCGCGGCCATAAAAAACATATATCTTCTCTGTCTTTTACGAGCAGTCTATACATGTATATGTATTGACATTTTTGACAAATTTTCAATTGATTGTATCTCCAGAAGTATAAATACTACATTTATCATTTTTTGGTATTCGACTGCAGTTCAAAGAGGTCTAAATGCATACGAAATTTGATCATATACTTTGCCTTTTTTTACTAAAAAAAAAAGTTTTTCATTAGAACTTGTATCAAGAGTTAATCAGCAGACAGCAGAAATTCAAAAAAAACTTCTCAGTACAAGATCTGTTGTATTTTTTAATGGGTGCTTTTGAATGTGGCAAATCATTTTCTATACCTTCCAATTCTCCAAAATCCTCATGGTGAATATGAAGTCAGTTTGAAGAAGACTAACCAAAACATTTATTATGCATCTAAAATGTAACTTATCTGGTTGACAAGGCTTTGACCAGACCTCATGAATTTAGACCTTGAAAATTAACTGGGGATATGTTCACATATTCACTAACTATTGTTGGATCTTAGTTGCAAATGGGTTTAGATTCTGATTTTGATTTCAGGTACTGAACACATATATTTTTCATCATGATTTATAGTGGTACATAAAACATTAAAATGAACATTGTTAGAAGTTGAAATGATAATTTTGTGCAAAAATTAGGACACCGCTGGCTGCATTAGACAGGTGAGGGCTGAATAGAGTTACGTTATATAGAATAAAATTTGGGCAGGTCTAAAATTGACCGTTAGAGGCAGCTGACCGATTAAACAAGGTGACCATTAAGGTAGGTTTGACTATATATGATGCCCCTCTATCATTTTCAACAAGGTAGGAAGGATCTAAAATTTAAATATCATAATCTGCTTGCCAACAGTACATTTATGCGCCATATTTCCATTAAATCATACATATTGACCTCATGATTCATTCCTTGCATTTGGAGTAATACAGCCCATATGTCTGACTTCAACTTCTGTCATCAGCTATAAACTTGGCAAAATTAAAGCTACAAAGTGTGAAAACTTTATAATTTCTGGATAGCTATGTGATTGTACTGGTTGAAAACTTTGGTCGCTAATCATGCTAATACTAGGTGATTTTGCTATCTCTTGTAATGGTATTAATATTGAATCCAAAAATTTTGTAAAATATTTGGGAATAATAATTGCCATTCCTGTCAACTGACCTGTATTCTGCCGGTTACACCCATGAATTTCCCCTTTCCTTTCACATGGGATTTTTTAAATACCCGCTGGGTATTCAAATAACCTGGGATTTCAGAAAATGACCCGTTTTCACCCGTATTTCTAACCGGTATTGTGTCCAGTATTTAGAAGTCAAATATACGTTCAGTTTTATCGTTTTTTTTTCCTTTGAAAAGGTAAACATTTGAAAAGTCAAAACTTAGGATTTGCTTATTTACCGTGTGGATGACGCTATCAAAACATTACATTTGATTGAAAAGTAACAATTGTTGAAAAGTTGAAACCAGTCAAGCTTGACATACAATTCTGTGTCCTGATTAAAAGATTTGCTGTTTGCAAATATCATGAATATCCGGGGAATTATCCTATAAAAATAATTTTAAAACAATTTGAACCTTTTGATACATTTCTGTTGGAGGGAATAATTGTAATATCACTTAAATGTATTAGCTTTAAATCAAATCCATATGCTCTAGATATTACACTGAAAGGAAACACACCAACTTCCATCTATTTATCTTCCTCCTGCATATAGCACATTAGCTGTTATAATTGGTTTCTAATTACATGTATAGCTGGGGTTAATGACAGTCATTAATAAAAAGTAGTGTGAATAAAACAAAAAGAGGCCATTGCTATAGAAAGATATTTAATTAATGATAAATATCTATATAATTAAGTTAACTAGTATTTGCAGGAAACTCAGTCATACATGTATATTTTATATTATATAAAATAAATGGGGAATATGTCCATTGGACACAGATGATGCCCCTGCTTGCATAATACGCAATAAAGGGACATAACTCAAGAACAGTAAAAGTGACACTACCCAAATTTGTACTTGATCTGAGTTTTGTGGTAATAAGCATCATGTATAAGTTTCATAACATTTGGTTGAGGCAAACTTAAGTTAGAGAACAAAAAAACGAAAAGTTAGAGAATTGAAACGAAAAATTCAGCAATTTTTCCATTTGTAAAAGGTCATTACTCTAGAACGGTAAAAGTGACACCACCAAAATTCAAACTTGATCTGTGTTTTGTGGTAATAAGCATTGTGTATAAGTTTCATAACATTTGGTTGAGGCAAACTAAAGTTAGAGAACGGAAACCAATTTTGGGACATATGGACAGACAGACTGACAAGGGTAAAACTTAATGCCCCCTTCGCTAAGGTGGGGGCATAAAAACCGAAAATTGAACTGAAAAAAGTCTGTACGTATTACAACCTGACATTTTCTTCTTCGATGCAAGTCATGACCTGCATTTTCCGTTTCAGAGGTTGACAGGTATGAATTGATCAGTTTCTGACTGGTGATTTTAATGTCAATTCTATAGTGAAAAAAGTTAACATGATCAAAGGCTATATAGAAAAAGAGTGTCTAAATTTTTAATCTAGGAAAACATTGTGCTCTTCTCTGATTCAATGTCATTTTGATTCTGCATGTGCATGCTGGTATGCTGGTATGAAGGTATATCAAAACAAATGAAGAATAAATTTCAAGTGGCACAAAATAAGATTGTGAGATTTATTCTACAATTACATCCTAGAAATATATATATATTGAATTTGAAAAATTAGGTTTTTTAAATAAGATTCAAACAACTGAGACTCAATCATGTCTTCAATATTTATAACAATGTATGCCCAAATTATTTGCATACTAATTTTGTTAGAAATGAAACATCTTTTAACACAAGATCTAGCTAGTAACATAAATTCTTATATGTACCTGGAATTAAAGGTTGTAAATCTACCACTTTTTCTATAATGGAGTAAAAGATTGGAACTCTCTACCAGACATAGTTAAAAGTTACTCAAAGAAATATATTTTTAAAGTACAAGTTAAAAAAATTTTGATGGATAAATTTAAATCCATCTCTTATAGTGAATTTGTTTTTTTACTACTTTTATTGAGGCTTTGGAATGTTGAACCTTTATCTGTGATAATTTAAAATGATTTGTGTTGTTCATAAGTGTCAAGCTTGGTGTAAACTGATAGTATCTTCTTAATAGGACCCCACTGGAAATAAGTTTCATTAACTTGTATGGGTCATCCTTAAGGTATTAGGCTGCAGTGAAAATCTAGTCTTTTTAATAATATTAGTGTCTAGTCAAATATTAAAATAATGAAAATTTCCATAATTTTATCTTTAAAACTATAATTTTTAGTGCTCATAAATGTAAATCATTTTAATATCTGTAACTGTAAAATCCTATTCATGTCTATAGCTATATGCTATATTTGTATGTCATTTTACTTGTATTGTGTCTGTCAATTCCATGCCTTTTATCTTAAATAAATATTATTATTATTATTATTATTATTAAACATAATAAACATATATAGAGAGAAAAGGTGGGTCAGTTCCTCAAGCGCATATCACAAAACTTGGACAAGTTGTCGTGGACTTACCTATTTTTCGTTTCAAAAATTCTCACTTTTTATTTTATTAGAGATAACATCGCTCAATCTTCATGGTAAATTTAAAACTGTTATTGTGAAATATGGAAACATTAAAGCATGTCATTTTAGTTTAAATGACTCAAACGTGGTTACACTTCCTTCACTCAAAAAATCAAAGGTAAACATTTCTCGGAAATGGCCGGAAATATCTGATTAAAAGTCAAAACAACCTGGAGAATGATCCGTGTTTGCCTTATTTATTTTCTAATTTGTAGTGGTTTGTTTTTTGTTTAGTTTTTTTTTCGGTTTTTCACCTCGATGTTGATAGTACAACTTTGACTCATATGTTTTATTGCTTCTTGGTATCCTCAGATGTTTTTAAAGCTTTTTATAATATTACTACAAAAATGCTACACGTAAAATATCCCTTTTTAATCTAATAACTGCAGGTTTAATACTCAGAACATTTCCAAAAATAAATCTGTTTTTTTATATCTTTATTGACATGTTGTATATATTTTTAAATGACGAGGAAAACGATGAAATTTAAGGTAAACTGGGAAAACGATATTTACTCACGATTAAGAGAGAGAGAGAATCATGATGACTGCATGGATTAAAACAAAGAAAGTACTTACGAATAGAGATTGTTGACCTCCTCTCTGACTAACTGAGCAACAGTGCCGATGTTGTTTCTTTCATTGTATCATTAGGAAACGCTATATTTACAATATACTTTTAATATTATCCCAGTCTTTCCTGTTTCCGGCGCATTGTTATTGTATTATGAGTGCTGATACTCATATAAATGTTATCTGATGAGAACAAGTTCACTTTTGAAATATAAATAAGGAAATTATTGTAGCTGATTATAATTGATATATCAAATTAACATAAAGCAAAAATAAACAACGGTGTCTTTTGCATAAAAAGATAAGAAAAAACTCAAACATAATTTTTGTCTAGAAATTCAATGATTTTACGTAGGCTGCGTTTTTCAAGGGAACTTTTTTTTTTAATTTCATATAATAACAGATGATTACTAGTTAATATAGTGTTATTGAAACTGGATTGAAATATATTTCATGAAATGATTGAGAGTGTTGGTATTTCATGTGTTGACTATTTCAGATAAACCTGAATAAATGCATTGTGTTAACCAATGTGAAACTTTCGCCTGCTCAAATCAGATCTTAGAATAAAAAAAAAATATTTTGAACAACGGTAAGATATGAAAGGACGACAATTCCTGACTAAGGATAGGCACATACATGATCATACATATAACCAGTAGTAAATATAACAAACTTGAACAGTTAAAGTAGATAATCCAATCAAATAGGCACAACAGAAATAAAACAACCATTTGTTATAGTTCTCTATATATCTTACCCCAAAAATGATCTATCACAATTATTGAATACTAGCATGAAGCTTGATTTTAGAACACATGACCCTGATATACCCTGTCTTTTGTTTTTGTCCTCTGGTTTTGTAGTTTGTGATCTTGTACCTTCATGAATTTCACATCCCATCTTTTATGGTAATATTCTATACTAAGCACAAAAATGTCGTCACTTCACCCCAAAAGCTAACCAAAGCTATAAAAAGACTTATTCAGATGGGATAGAAACACGATACTGTTGTCAAGTCATTAAAGCCATGATGTCATTTTTTGGAATTAATATTGATTTACTCATAGGGTCTTTGCATTGGAAATAAACACATTTATTCTAAAACCAGTTGTTGGCATGATACGGGTTATGTCCTTCTCGTATATTTTATGATGGTATGATACTCAACTCCTAACGGGAGGAATTGTGCTTGATTTTCATATGATGAAAGCATAATCTTTCAATCAGTTTAATTGAGGTCTGGAGCTGGCATGTCAGTAACTGCCAGTAGTCCTTTGTTAATTTATGTTGATTATTGTCATTTTGCTTAGTTTCTTCTGTTACCTATTCTAACATCGCACTCGGGCGTCTTTTAAACTGAATTTTAATGTGCGTATTGCTGTGTGTTTGTTTATTCCACATTGGCTAGAGGTATAGGGAGGGGGTTGAGATCTCACAAAACATGTTTAACCCCGCCGCATTTTTGCGCCTGTCCCAAGTCAGGAACCTCTGGCCTTGTTATTCCTGTATGTTTTTTTAAATTTTGGTTCATTTATATGTTTCGGAGTTTAGTATGACGTCTACGTTAAAATAAATATATGTTGTCAATATTAGATTGAAGAAACACAAATCTTAAAAATGCAAAAATGTTGAAAGGAAATTATACACGCGGGATTCATGCGTTTCTATTTGATCCTATGTAATTTCACTAGGACCGATTAACTCGGAAAATCCCAACCGGACACTATACTTATCATGATCGTCTAGCCAAATATTTCTAACTTAAAAATAATGATTATTTGGATATTTTTTACCAAAATTTTCCTTTTACGTTCTGATACGAGTGGAAAATACTCCCATGATGCCACATTGACTATCTGTTGAATCCTAAGGGAAATAACATTTTCGTCTTATTTCATCTCATTTCATTTTGATAATTCTTATCTTTGAAACTGTTCAGTTTTTTTTTTCTGTTCTGTTGGTTTAATTTCTTCTTTAGAACGACATCCTCTATAAGGATTATAACGAGTTTTTATTGATGGTGATAATAGTTTCTTATAGGTTCCATGTATGGAAATTCACATTTACATATAAGGGATGTGTATGGTAAGCCGTTTTACTTTTTATTCCAAATTCAAGATATCTCATATAATAAATAAGATATCTTATTTAATCTAGTTTTTATAAGATATCTTATAAACTTTATAAGATATCTTATAAACTTTAAAAAACATATTTCGTTCAGATTGGACAAAAAAAATGGCTGATAAAGGGTTTTAATGTAATTCTAATCAGTGATCCTTTTTCACAATTATCCTCCTCTGAAAATAAAAGTGTTAATCTTTAAACTACACAGGAGTAATGAATTAGAGCTCTTAACATTTTTATCGGTGCATGATGATTGCATGTGTCACATACATGGCAGAAAATATGCCATATACAAGTGAAAACTTGACTTTGCAGGAATAAATATTTCTCGACAATTCCAATGCACGGAACAATATCCTGAAAATCCTGTAAGGAGTCAAGTTAGCTAACACGCTATCAAGTGAGTAACTAGGGTTAATAGAGTTGTACCGCGTGTCCATTTTTTAATATATTGGGAATATATTCACATGATCTTTAAAGCCTATCATCTTGACCTCTTTAGGTTTGGTTGACTCACAGGCACTTGTCTCGGAAAAAATATATAACACTTTAATATAACACAGTATATAGATAAAACAATTCATAGACAAGTGCATTAGGGTTGACTCCGTAAATATTCAGTATACATTCGACTATAATAACAACGTATGATTGTCATAGACATAACTATCCAACAGAGTCCAAAGGGTGTGGACGGAAGCAACAATCATCACCGTATGGCCTTCAACAATGAGTATAAACTGTTGACACAGAGATGCGTCTCGCCTGTATGTATTTTTGATAGTAAAATGCAAATGTTGATATTAAAATGGTAATTAATTCTTTAACATGAAACTGTAATTTCATTGCTGTATAACCAAAGTATTTCAAATACCGCACGGGAACCATACTTTACCTTCTTACACTCTAATACCGGCTAATGTAGTTTCCAAATTTCCAATATTGAAACGACATAAATAGTGCTTGAAAGGACTATTAAGTGCAAAAGAGAAAAGAAAAAAACGTATCAATACTTATCATCTGTCCCTTAAAGACAAGAAATGTTTCATATTTTTATGAAGTTAAGCAACAATGGTATAACTGTAATCATTGTCATTAAAATAAGTTTATATAGCCAAAAAAGAAATATTCACGGTTAAGTTTTTTTGGTTATTTGCTTCATTTACAGAACTGCACTTAAATCTGTGTAAGGTTTAATCTATAATACTGCATGAATGAAGAAACCTGTTTTAGTTTGTCGCTTCTCCAACTAACAGATCAAATTAACTAGTTTGGCTCTATGTCCTGGATTTAGCCTGCACATTGTGTTTTGTTATTCTCATTTTTCTGTATTCAGTTAGGATTATCTGGGGTAAAGTTTGGAAAGGAAAGTTATTTTGTAATTCCTTCTCGTATTCCGATCGGACTAATGTTAATAATTTGTTCCCCCGTGAACCCACGCAGTCAGAAAAAGATGTAATGAAAAATGAGCATTCGATATCCAAACAAAAACGCACCACAACGTATCTAAATGAGAAAAAAACTAAGATTGGTCCAAATACCATTCAAGAAGTTCAAACAAAAACGAACTACAATGTTCTTGAAGGAAATAAATGGTCTAAGGCTTGCAAAATTGAAATCATTTCAAAATCGAAATAATGCAATTGAACTTGACGAAACTAGTTTCAATCAACACGTGTAACTATCACAGGAATCTTATCAGCTGACAACGTGGAGTTTGAAAATACGCATAATAATCCAATTCCCAATCCGTCAATTTCATGGATGTATTTGGGTCTTTATGGTAAGGGAATGTTGTTTTTATGTTAAGGGAATGTTGTCTTTATGGTAAGGGAATGTTGTCTTTATGGTAAGGGAATGTTGTCTTTATCAAATTCATGTTATGGGAATCATACCTGCTTAACAAGTCTCTGTATTTGTGGGAATTTTAGTGAAAGTTGTGGTAGTGATTGGAAGCCATTGCAACGTGGCAATCAATGAAAAGAAAATTTACATTAATTCATAAAGTGGTAATTTATTTTCTAGCACCCATTCGATGACACATCTGTTGGACTGTTAGTCTATGGAAAGCCGTTCTCGTCAAAACTATGTTTAAACCATTTTTCGAAAAATTTACACACTGAGAATTAAAAAAAAAACACACTGAGATTGAAAAACCTAAAAACACACACTGAGAATTGAAAATTACACAATGAGATTTCCAAAAGACACACTGAGATGAAATAAACTGAAAAACACACACTGAGAATTTATAAAATTACACACTGAGATTTGTGCGCACTTTTTATGCGCACATATCTAATTAGCATAATCAATCTGAATCTATTACAAGCTTAAAACAATTAGGGGACAGAACTCTTTAGTCCTTCAATTTGGCGCTAAATATTTTATAAAAAACATTAATAATACAACGTATAGAAAAACTACGTTATTAAAGACCAATAGAACAAGAAAAATACCCACTTACTCTCATTACAAAATATAACCAAATGGTGAAAAACTTTATTAAAATTATAAGAAAACATTGGAACAATCTGCAAAAATACAAACAATGCAGTGATTTTTTTCCCAAGTGCCTATTATAGCATATATACGTAACAAAAATATAAAAAATTACCTGGCGAAATCAGGGTAACAGTTGAAAGACTTTTGAAAAGGGACCATGCTTAAACAGTTTTAAGCAAAAATCCCGAGATACTGTTAGTAATAATCTGAATAATAGGCAAAAAAACTTATGAATACGATTTAGCAAAAAAATTTGTTAAGTCTTGAAATTTATTACGAATGTTGGTTGTAGGAACCGCATTTCATTATAATGACAAGAGTTCGGGAGACCAAGATATTAATCTGTTGAATTATTCATCTCATGAATATTCATTAGTAATTTGCATATTAATCTCAGTGTGTATTTTTGAAATCTCATTATGTAATTAACAATTCTCAGTGTGTGTTTTTCAATTTATTTCATCTCAGTGTGTCTTTTTAAAATCTCAGTGTGTAATTTTAAATTTTCAGTGTGTGTTTTTCATATTTTTAAATCTCCGTGTGTAATTATAAAATCTCAGTGTGTAATTTCGATTTCTCAGTGTGTAATTTCAATTTCTCAGTGTGTTATTTAAGGTTATTAAATCTCAGTGTGATTTTTTAAATTCTCAGTGTGTAATTTTTTTCGAAAAAATGGTTTAAACATAGTTTTGACGAGAACGGCTTGCCATAGTTAGTCCTGTAGGGTATCATTATCCCAGTAGTCAGTGCTTCACCCCTGACATGAGTCTACTGACATGATTTATAACATTTCTTTAATTTTCCGTTTATAAATTTAGGATTTATTAAGAAACTAAGGTTCCATCACCTTCATTGCAAATTCGAACTTTGATCGTTTAATTCATTCTTTTTAAGTCCCTTTTGGTCATCTAGCTCCTCAAGTTTTTATACATTCCTGTGTTTCAACTGTTTTATTTAGAACGTTCCTCATGAAGATAAATACTGAAAAGAGCTTCGGACGCACCAAATTTATAAACTGTTAATCTATTTTCTAGCACTGGTTCAAAGCCGCTACTGGTTGACGGTATCCTCAGCGCAGTGGTTAAGTGCTTCGCAACTGACAAAATTTATGCATACATCTCATAAATTTCCCGTTAAGAAATTTAGGAATTATTACGCAACTACGGTCCGGCAAAGTTGGCCGTAGATGGATTTTGGTTATCGTTTAGGTCCCTTTTGGTAACAGCTGCTCAAGTAATTATAAACCCCAAGTTTTTGTTTAGAACGTTCCTGATGAATGTAAATAAAGAAAAACGCTTTGGACATACTAACTTTATAAAGTGAAATGTATTTTTCAAGAAAAATCAATATTATGTAGAGGGAAAATTGCATCTTAATATTATGAATATGTCTGTCAAATATTGTGTTTCGTTGGATAATAATAATGTTTGACTATGAATTGAAATTCAAATATAGCAGTAATTAAACTGTCCAGCTTTACAAGAGGATAAGCCCATCGGAATACTTATAACTTGACGATACACTGCGAACACAAATATAATATTTACAAGCAAAACATGATTTGATCTAAAACTCTTTTTTAGAATCCATGTCCAATTAGTTTGTTTATTGAAAGATCTATGAATACAAGACTACAATTACGACTACAACGTATATCATATATATTGATTTGTCGAAAATAGAAAACAAGTGTATCTTTATTGTATGCTTCAATCAAATAGCAACTCAATAATACAATAAACTTGACTGAAAGACATATTTATGTTTAAGTCAACAAACTGTCAACAATCATAGACAAGTTTCTTCACAAAATTCCAAGCTCTAAATTGCCACGTGTCTATAGAAGTTGTAAGTATTTAACATAGACGATCGAGGATATAATATAAACACTCAATTAACAAAGGACCACCCTTTCCTCCGTCAAACTCAACAGGCAAAAAAAAATCAAACATAAAAACAAACTACTAAAGGGATATATATAGGCAAAGATAGACAACCATCGTTGGACATGAACATATTGAAATATGTGGCGGTGAAAACTAGTTATTTTCTAACGCCTTTTTTAAAAAAAAAAATTTAAAATTAAAATTTACTTGAGATTATGTGTAATGTCTTGCAAATGATAAATTTAATAGTTCAATTATAATAGAATCATAAAGAGTGTAGAAAATTCGATCAGTGTACAAAATTTGGTAACTGAAATTAGAGTAAATGAAACTTGTATATTACCGCCGGCGGTAGTTGTGTTCAAAACTGCAACAAAAACTAATCATCGGCGATTTTAATCATCAAAAGTATAAAGGCAATATGAGTTCACAACAACAATTTGATTGATTTCAATCTCAAGCAGTGACTTCATTTGACCTAATAAAAAAATTTGGGAAAGATTAGAAAGACAATACCAATGAGATAACTATCCAACGGAGTCAAAACTACTTGGATTAAATCAATTATAGGTCACCGTACGACCTTCAACAATGAGCAAAGCACATACCGTATAATCAGCTATAAAAGGCCCCGACATAAAACTTGATGTAAATCAATTAAAACGAAAGAAAAAAAAAACAACGGTCTAATTTATGACAAATGAAAACAATTAACGAAACATATATATTCGTCAAAGAAAGGATACACAAGCATTACAATGGAAGAAAAGGTCACTTAATCATTTATTTTGGTATGAAAATGCCATGAAAAAAAGTAAAATAACAAAAATACCGAACTCCAAGGAAATTTCAAAACGGAAAGTCCCTTATCAAATGACAAAATTAAAAGCTGAAACACATCAAACGAATGGAAAACAACTGTCATATTCCTGACTCGGTACAGGCATTTCCTTATGTAGAAAATGGTGGATTAAACATGGTTTTATAGCTAGCTATAGAAAATTCCATGATCAAGGTAAATAATCAAAGTACCGTCGTACTGTTTGCTCTAATGACGGAAGGCCTGATGACTGATTGGTCAATGTGAGGTTCCAGGACAATAACAAATTGATTATACAATCAATAATTCCTCCTCCCGCGGCAAAGTGATCGGAGGATTAGAAGACCATCCCCTTTCTCTAAATAAAAAAATAATTTGTAATATAACATATCACAGAAAATGGACAATTTATGTAAGGTCGAAAATTTACCTTCCGAAGGGCCTCCTCAACGGATGCCGGAGTGTTGTTGCAATATATATAGTTCTTTTATGTAAAATGCATATTCCAATTCCGGTTTTATAAATAAACGCAAGAAGATTGTAATTTCGCATCGGTTCTACCAAAATGATATCGCATGAATTCATTAAAAAAAGTGGCACACATCTTAAAATTAATGCAAGTACATGTTTCAGAACTTTTCTATAGCACACAGAGTGTATAGATATTCATGCAAATATTTCAAAATTGATGTTTTCTAACGCTCCAGCAAAAGTTTAACTTGTAAGGGAAACTGCTATTTATCATAGAATGTATTATTTATTACAAATCTGTTTTATGTTTTAAATTGTGTTTTTAACTCTTGCTTTCTTTTTGTAAATAGTCTTACAACGATTCTATCTATGATATCTATGTGTTGGGTCTGTAACCGGACTCTTAACTATGCTCTATTTGATTGACAACTAAAAAACTATTTTCTCGTTGTGACATAGCCCATGGTAGAGAGAATATGTCGTATAAACATTTGCAGATATTCAATAGTATCTATCAATAGTGTTTCGTTGAGTTTTTGTGAAGTTTAGCTGATCTGCTTACCCTTCCGGATCACCCGAGATCACCTCCGGTATTTGTTGGGGTTCGTGTTGATTAATCTTTAGTTTTCTATGTTGTGTTTTGTGTTTTGTGTTCTGTTTTTTTTTCATCTTTTTTCGTTTTTTTGGCATGGCATTGTCAGTTTATTTTCGACTGATGAGTTTGAATATCTCTTTGGTATCTTTCACCACTCTTTTAGTCAGAAACTGCGTTTATAGCATATGAAAAAACTTATATGCGATAAAAGAGTCACAGTTCCCATCGGAGATACTTCACTAATAGATTAAACTAAGTGGGTTGAAAAATTGTTCAATGACAGGAATGAAGGTAACGATAATAAGTTACGTATTTATAGGGAGTATAAAAATGATTAGAATTTAGTTCTTTTATGTGTAAAACTAGTTCGTAATAGGCAGCATAGACGTGTTTTGTCAAATTTTAGAAGTTTAGCTGTTTACCACTTGCAGTTGAAACGGGTAAATACACAAGGCCAACAAATTCCTTTAAATGAATGTACTTGTATATATTGTACAAAAAATTGTATTGAGGATGAAAAACATCTTTTGTTAGGGTGCGATTTTTATTCAAATTTAAGATATGATTTAATGAAAAAATCTGGTGATATTTTTTAAACTTTTAACGGTCTTGATTTACAAGACAAGTTGATTTTCTTAATGTCAAATGATGCAATTCAATCATTTTTAGTAAAACACTTTACATAACATGTTTTATCGAAAAAGGTATTGTGTGTAAATGTGTTTTTAGTGCTTACGTTTTAACTGTTTATACTATGTGTTATTTTTAAAGTGTCTCATAAGTCAGTAATTTGGCCGGGTACCAATATTTTAATTGTAATATCTAATTTTTAAATGCATAATATGTAAACATGTATTCAATGTGTTTTATATTGGTATGTGACAATATGATAAATTATTCTGATTCTGATTCTGAATAATATCATTCTGTCACTAGGAAGACCAAATGCTCTATACCTATAATAACACTACTACAATAACCAACAGGTAAGTAAGCGAGGTATGCCTAACCCATGATGTATTGTCGATATCAATATGCACCGTTTACTATATGTGTCGGCAATTTAATTTCCAAATGTTTGTCTGATACAGTTGTCAAAAAAAACAATTTAGTTTCTCCTTGTTTATCTATTTAAACTGTCGATATCGACATTTAGAAAATTCTCCATGATTTTTTTTCTATTCATTTTATATAGTTTATTATTTTTATGTTCTTCATTAAATTTTACAACTAAGCAATGTAAAATAAGGATACATTGTAGGATTTCCAATGAGGCTTTTAAAAATTTCCTCAACTAATGTATTCTTTCGATGAGTTTATACTATATTCATCTTATACAGTTGTGGATATCGATGATATTGACGACAGCGAGTCGATATCGACAAATTATGTTCCAAATGTCTATCTGCTAGAGTTATCTATAAAGAAAATTTAGTTTATTATGGGTCGTCTGTTTAACATGTCGATATCGACGATATCAATTCCATATCAACATATAAACATTATCTTTGTAATTTGTTTCTCTATTCATTTCATTTAGTTTAGTTTACGTGCCTTCTTTAAAAGCTACGGTAAGGAAATGTATGATTTCCAAATCACAAAGTTCTGATCTAAGAGCGCTCGAAACTATTCATATTAAGTTAAAAATCTAGTTTCAACCAATATATAAACCATGTTTTCCCTGTTTGAAATATCACATGACATGGATTTAAATGTTACATAGTTAGTGATGTTTGTTCTGTATCGGTCTTTTTACGGTTTTTGTATTTAATCATATTACACCTTCTTATCATCTAAATTTCAATATCAATTTATACAACCAAATGATTTTTTTTAAAAGAATACAGTAGTTTGGAGAGGTGACCACTTGATTGTCTTGTATAAATAAAATGGAAAAAATAAGTAAATAGATTACAATTTAGCCATCATCATTCTCACCTTATATCAATCTTTATATTCTGTTTTAATATATATCTCATTTTAATTCATTATGTTAAGTCATCATCGATATCGGGTCAATATCTTGTCAACATTGTCGATATCGACCTAAGGTTTTGTCATTGGTGTCGTCATCGAAATCGACATGTGGTTAGGTCATGAGTGTATTTGTTCATTGATATCGATTCGATATCGTATCGACATTGTCGATATCACGATATCGAGATCTGGATTTCTCGTGGGCATGTACGAAGTAAGCATGCACGGTTAATGGAGAATAGCAAAATTTCTTAACAAACTCAATTTCCCGTTTTGAAAATATTTTACCCCCATCAAAGTTAAAGAATATATATATACAATAAAGGGGTGCTAGAATATGACTTAGAGAATAATGGACACAAGTAAAGAAGACATCCTATCCAGACACCCTTATATACATATGTCTATCACAGGCACTTGTCTCTGAAAAAAAATCCTATATACCTTAATATAACACAAGGTACTTAACTCGCATTTTTGAAAAATGTCACCCGGTCGCGAAATTCCGTTATATTTCGATTTCTCGGTTGTCAACCCCACTTAAACATGTTATGCCGTAAATCTAAATTGATTTATCTACACAATGTTATATAACACGCCTACCTTTGTTGTCGGAATCATTCGTAGCAGGCCTCCCCAAGTATGTCAACCGTAATTATATCGTCTACCAACACCCGATTGGAAATTTAAGATTCGCAGTAAATGATTAATTATAAAAAGTATTTCCAAAAAACCTGTTATTTTTTGTCTGAATAGAACTTATCATTCAGATAGTAAATTTGTAAAAAAAAGATTCCGTGAAAAAAAATCTAACAAGTGTTATTTGAGGTATGTCTAATGAGTTACGAGTTTCTATTTTTAGACTCAAATTTTTCCATTCCATCAATGTCATTCAGACTCTCTCTGGACTTACCATATAAAATGAGATAACTCCAAAAAATATTTATTTTTAGCAATAGACCTTCCCATAAAATTTGACCTATCGGAAACCGAGATATAGTTAAGAGAGGGGAAAGATACCAAAGGGACAATTATAATTAACCATTTACTGCGAGTCTTATATTTCCAATCGGCTGTTGGTAGACGACATAATTACGGTTGACATACTTGGGGAGGTCTGCTACGAATGATTCCGACAACAAAGGTAGGCATGTTATACACCATTGTGTGGATAAAATCAATTTAGATTTACGACATAAAAAGTTTTAGTGGGGTTGACAACCGAGAAATCGAAATATAACGGAATTTCGCGACCGGGTGGCATTTTTAAAAAATGCGAGTTAAGTACCTTGTGTCATATTAGAGATTTCCAATAAAATGACTTTACTCGACATAACCGACCTAACTCAACGTATTTCGTCCTATTGCATTGAAGCATGACGGAGGGGAGCATACACTAAATGCATTTTTTGCTCTTTCGACACGCATTTTTTGTTGATATAGACTAAATGTAAAAATCAACCCCAACTACTTTTTTTAATCTTTACATATTTTGTTATTAAATTTTGAATGATTTTATTGACAAAAATATTTTAATGGAATAAGCAAGCTAGCAACGTCAATCTTGTAATCAAATACACCCATAATTTTGTCATTTCATTTGACCCATATTTCAGTTCTTCTCAAAATGTGTGAATTTTAAAAACTACCAAGTAAAAATTTAGCATTAAAATATTAAAATAATGAAATCCGAAGCGAGAAGGTTATCTCTTTTTTTGTTTTTATAAGTTTTAACGCTTAAAAAGTAGATTCCAACACACCCGAATGTAAAAGGTGTACGCGACTAACTTTTTTTAAAATTATTTTTCTATAATTTAAATCAAGATAATTTGACGTGAGCAGAAATTCATATCATTGATACATTTATCAAATAGTACTTTTTAGTCTTTAACTATGATAATGCATGGGACGAGGTTTTTGTCCATGTATAACTAAACGTGCATTCACAGATACAGGGGGAAAGGGCGTACTCCCCCCTTTCGATCGCTAAATAATTTGAAAATCTCACGTTTTCCACGTTATCTATACAAATGTTTAGTATAAAATCGTCCAAAATTTTTTTCGCGTTGCTCCGCTCGGCAGTATAAATTCAATTATCGGGAACTACGCCCTTTTTTCAAATATCTTGGATCCGACCATAATCACAAATTGTATAGCACAAAAAAAAATGATTGTCGTTTGACTTTGATAAATACGTTTTAAAAACAACAATGTTTGAATATAAGACATCTCGCACGGGATTTAAATTCCTACATACTGAATTGGATTTTTTCCTGGATTTAGAGCTCACTCAACACGGAAATGTGATACTGGCGTGTAATCTAATGGACACATATTCTTGTTTCTGATGTTTCTTTAATATAAATATTCATTTATTAAGTTATGTATAATTCCACTATAAACAAATAATCATGTATCTTTTATTGATGAATTATCATTACATTTTATAGAAACTACATATAATCTACTATACAGTTATGAACACTAATGGTCCTACCGACACTCTGTGCTTTTGACATGACAAAACGTCTTGCTTTTCTAGAGTGTTTATGTATTTTTACTTAATTTGTGATATGTACAAAAAAGATGTAGTATGATTGCCAATGAGACAACTCTTCACAAGAAACCAAATGACACAGCAGTCAACAACTATAGCTAGGCCACCGTACGACCTTCAAAAATGAGTAAAGCCCATACCGAATAGTCATCTATAAGAGGCCACAAATGACAAATGTAAAACAACTATAACGATAAAACTAACGGCCTAACTAATGTACAAAAAAATGAACTAAAGCACAGCAACAAACAATAACCATTGAATTACAGGCTCCTTACTTAGGACAGTCACATCCATACATAATGTGGCGGGGTTAAACATGTTAACGGGCCGTCTTACCCGGGACAGTGGTGTAACAGTACGACTTTGTATAATTGATTAATATTCTAGACTGGATAATATTTCTGTATTTATTAGTTGTAGTTGTTTTAAGATAGTGTTCAGTAGCTGTGAATACTCTAAGATCGGTACATGGAGTTTATTTGGTAATATTAGTAATTGCTGTTTTTGTGCTTCGTTTTAGTCGGACGAGCCAATCCCTTTCTTACTGTTTTAATTGTGAGTAGACATGATCATTTGATAAACATACATCTATGATCTCTATTGCTTTTAACTTGGACATTTATAAAACTTGAACTATGTAGCAAAGAGATGCATGCGTAAAATAAGTTCTCGACATCCACTGAATTGAAAGCTCCTGACTTGGGAAAGCCAATATAGGATTTGGCCTGATTAAACGCGTTGACCAGCGTCCAACACTCTGGCGTAACAGCACAATATAAGAAATAAAACAAGTAAAATTCAGTTGAAAATAGCTCAACTGATCAATATTGAATTAAGCCCAAAACAATTACATTTTTATGATGAAAGACACAGAGTACCGATCTTAAAGTACCCCCAGGTACTGAAAGCTGATTCTTACATGTTAAATTATCTGAGAATATTAAAAGTATTTAGTTAGATTAAAAAAAATAAGGAGATATGATATGATTGCCAATAAGAAATGAAGTGGATGTAAGCAATGATAGGCAACCGTACGGCCTTCATCAATCAGAAAAACCCATACCGTATAGTCGACTATAAAAAGAACCAACTTGAAAAGTATGAAACAATTGAGTTGAGAAAACTACCGGCCTGATTTTAAACAAAACAATTTACGAAAAACAAATATAATAGATATGAACCAACGACAACAAGTGAACCACATGCTCATGACATGGGACAGGCACATAAGGAATGAGTGCTCAACCCCTTCCCCTAAGCCTGGGACAGTGGTGCAACAGCACGACATAAGAACAACTTGGAAAAACCTTCCTTCACAGAGCTTGGTTTACACATATATACATATTTAAAGTAATTATGAATATAAAATTTGTTTTCAGCCGTGTATCACCTTCACTGGTGATCATATGCATGGATATGTCGTAGAGTTTAACTTTATATATAAATATATATATATAAGGCGAGACAAAAATTGAAACTAAAAATTTTTGCTTACCTCAATCAATATGTTATAGTTTAAGAATCCACTTCTAATTGGACTAGTAAGAGTTGTCTTAATCCAAAAACAACTATGACAATATCAAGCCTTACTAATTAAAAGTACATTTAAAAATGAAAATTACTGTGAAGACTGAAGTGACATTATAGTTGTCTTAAAAATGTAACAAGTATATAAATTGCCATTCTCGTCCACGTGACTTTAAATCAGAGATACTTGGAGACAGGACATTTTTTTAGCCAATTCAGTACTATGTACTATAAATTGATAGTTTACTATCCACAGCGGTCAATGTTTATATGCAGATTAGTCATCTATTACTAATCAAGTACACCTTCCAAATTGCAATCTATATAACGAATTGGTGTACACATTTATTTAGATATATCATTTTTAATTACAATTTTTTTTTTTTATGTTAGTTGACTTTCATTTGAAAGAAAAGTGTATGTCAACAATTAAAATTGAAAGAAGTACAAGACCTGTATTAATTTTTTTTAAAATATACACATCCCTTTGTCGAACGTTTTCTCTGGGAAAAAAATCGGAGATTGTTAATAAACAAGATTAACTGCAGAAGAAGAGAAAGTTTGAAATGATGCTTAATAAAGTATGATGCAATCCCAGTTATCAACTTTAACAGAGACAAATTCTGACTAACACTTTGAATTCGATATTTCTGAAATTGCTAGAAAAATCTCTGTCTAATAATAAATACCGACGGAAATTAAATATTATAAAACATTAAGAGACGAATTGAAAAAGGGACACCAATCTGATAACGACAAATAAAAGCATGTCAAATATTAAATAATAAAAGGTTCATTTGCAAAGTATATCGAAAAACAAAATCATGGTCAAAACCATGAAAGACAACTCAAATCAATCGTATGATAGGTAAAGATACGTGTATATACGTGGTCTTAAGACAGTGAAGTTTTGGCGGGAATCTCAATAATCACGTGATATATAAAAATCATGATTTCTTTGTTTTTCATCATCTTAGAAATACTTGATATTGAAAATATTTAC
Source organism: Mytilus californianus (assembly GCF_021869535.1). NCBI lineage: Eukaryota > Metazoa > Mollusca > Bivalvia > Mytilida > Mytilidae > Mytilus > Mytilus californianus. The sequence continues at coordinate 8,439,475 of NW_026262581.1, forward strand.
CATGAATGGGTTTAATAGTTTAGGAATTCTTAGCTAAAACTTGAGTGACGTATTTAACAAAATTAATAGGTTAGCAATAACCGGTCCCGTTACGTGCGTACGTCGAGTTAGGTACGTATGTCATTTTATTGGAAATCTCTATCTCTATTAGAGATTTCCAATAAAATGACATACGTACGTAACTCGACGTACGAACCTAAAGGGACTGGTTATTGGCAACCATTGAATTTGATTAAATACGTTGCTCAAGTTCAAACAAAGTATTCCAAGACTTTCAAAATCACACACTGGAATATTCGTCCACATAATATAATTTTATAATGACAAAAAATGATAGAAATCTAGCATTTTTATTTATCACGTGGTTTTCTAGATTCCCGCCTTTATTTCCACTGACATAAGATCACGTATAAACACACGTACGATTTGAGTTATCTTTCATGGTTTTGAATATGACAGTTAATTTTTAATATACTTTCCAGGTGAACACCCCGTTATACCTTTTTTCTGTCTTTCTTTATAGTTCTTCTATATAATATTCTTTTTATTATATTTGTTGCGGGGAAAATATTTAGAAGGATATTTTTCTGACAATTTCACAAATATCAAAACACAAGTTTGTCAGAATCTGTTTCTCTATAAAAGGAGAAAATTGAGATAAAACCATCGCTTCCGTTTAATTTCTAAACAAAAGTATATTTCATTTATTAATTTATTTTTTTTTCAAATTAAAATTCTTTATTTCCTAATCACAGGGTCCTTTTGGGCATTACAAAGTTTAACACGATCATTCACACTTTCATACTAATCTTTCTCATTCCGCTCGCTCTGATTATCTTAATCAGATACAGTACATTAGAACATATATATTATAAAATGTATTTATAAAAAAATCTCTACAAACACAGTTTTTTTTAGAACTAAGGTGTGTTCGATTAGGAATTGTTCTGTACTAATTTGTTTAACGGGAATGTTATCTCGGAGTCCAAATACATAAGACATTTCCAGACAATTTTTTTATGTATCCCTTAAAGTAAATTTACTTATAGTATTTTATTCATTTCATTGATAAACAATTAAAAGGGGTTCACCGAATTCATTGTACTGAATAAATCATTAACATTGAACAACATAATAAAATAAGATATCGTTGCCAGATGTTGATCCAGGATTTTGAAAAGGGGGTATTTTACATATCCATATTCAGGACGAGAAGATGAATATTTACCAGACTTTGTATTATACCGCAGGAAGACATGTCATCCTACCCGGACAAATAATTTTGACCCCGGACCGAGCAATCTGTGCTCTAAATCATAAATATTGCGTGCTTGGCAGATAGGCAGCCAATCTTCGATTTGAAACGGGCGAGGATCGCGCCCAAGACTTCCAGCACTCGAGCAGTGGTATAGCTTTGATTGACACAATGAGGCAACCGTCTCACCAAATGTTTTAGCATAAAACAAGAGAGATAAAGAGAATTCCATGTAGATCATAGTAAAAAGTATACTGAGTGACCACTGTTCAAAACGTTGACTGCTTTATTCTTTACTCAATCATTCATCATTATTAACGTCTTGAAAAATATCTTTCATAAAATGAACAAGGTAGATGCAAATATATTTTTTTAAGTAAAAGACAAAGCTTACTTCGCAAAAAACTGATTCAAACAAGAGGTCATAACTGTGAAACTGATATGACGCTTGATTTTTTTTAAACTTACTTGTTACTTTTGGTGGACAAAGTTTTCAACAGACATTTAGCATTCCTACATTTTATGTAGTAATCTTCTACCTTGGAATATATTAGCAAGACTTCATAGTTCAAAAGTATCTTGAAATAAAATATAGAAGTATGCAAAAAAAGAAGCAAGTCGTGCACACCTTTTACTTTCCAGCGTGTTTGAAGCTCTTGTTTAATCTTATAACTTTTTAATCAAAAATTAGAATATGATCTCGCTTCAGATTCCATTATTTTTATTTTTTTAAACTTCATTTTGATTTAATAGCTTTAAGAATTCATCGGTTAGGAGATAAATACATGGGTCAAGTGAAATGACGAAGTAATGATCGGTGCATTTGATTACCGGTTACTGACCTAAATATTCCTTTTAAAGGTTGTTGTTTAAGAAATCATCTCAAGTATAATAAAAAAATATGTAAAAAATTAAAATAGTAGTTTGCGCTAATTTTTAAATAGCATCTATTCCAACCAAGTATTGTATTCAACGAGCCAAAAATTCGTGCAGTGCATGCTCCCGTCCAACGTCCTTCACTGCAATAGGCCAAGATACGGTCAGATAGGTTGGTTATGTCGAGTAATGTCATTTTATTGGAAATCTCTAATAGAGATTTCCAATAAAATGACATTACTCGACACCGTATATCGGCCTATTGCATTGAAGGATGACGGAGGAGAGCATAGACTGGATGAATTTTTGGCTCGTTGAATACACATACTTTGTTGGCAGGGGCGGATCCAGGAATTTGGAAAGGGGGGGCGAAGTTTTTAAAGATTGCCGAGCGGAGCGAGGCGAAAAATTAGTTGGACCTTTTTTGGGCTAAAAAACATAAAATAAGTGTAAAATGCACTTTTTAAACGGTTCCTGGCGAGGGGCATGTATATTCTATAGTTGCTGTAAAGTGTAAGGGTTGGACATGTTTTATGCTGTATTCTCTCTATTGATTGTCTATCATAAAATGATAGTATGGATCCAAAGCTATGTACTGATATATTTGATGTGGGACTTGTCAGTAAAAAATAGACATGGAAAATTCTCGTTTGTTGTATGTTAAGTTAGCATAACCTCACAGATTTCTTGTTGTAAACAAGAAATACGCCGGGCTATTCGATGAAATTTACAATACGACCGACACGAGTTAAAAAAGTCAAACAAGCAATTTTTATCCAAATGTTTGGTTGATATGTTTCACCCAACAAAATTAAGGGAGGTGAGGGGTTCCAAATCAACCAAAGGCTACGAATGAGTCTGAAATGACAACGAATTTATGAATGACGGTCGACAAATGGAGACATAAAGGCCACACTCAGAAGTCAGGTTGCAGTCTGGTCTTGAAAAAAGTATTCAATATATCAGTTCGGCGAAACAGACATTCCGGTCAGACATGCAAACCCTGGCCTCAAAAAAATACGCCCGTTTTTTATTCATCATGTTCATTTAATGCTAAATAATTCTGTTGGAAATTTTCGTTTCTAATAGCAAAAAAGTGGACAAGATTATTGTTTTCAATCCAGATACGGCCAGAATTTTTATTTTATGCAAAAATCAGAGTCAGATTGTTTTCTCTCAAATACCTTAGACTGCCTCCTCAAATCAAATGGTTCGTACCTTAGACTTTAAATCTATCTAGAGCTTATACTGACTGGGGATCATTATTCAGCTTTCATGTTATTTTTAAATAGGCTGGGGCGTTTGGGGTTAAACATGTTTTCGTAGGTAAATAATATTGCTGTGGATTTTTTTTTTCATGAGAGTGTAATAGAGTATTACTTTCTGTTCGGTTGAATTGTGAAATAGAAGCCAATACGTTCTTGCTCAATCCTGTGTCGCTTTGAAGGTATCATGGTTGTCATCCTCAGCCTAAGCAATGTAATTTACTGTAATTTGGATTTCAAAATGACTGAGTGACGTTTTTTTGACGCACTGGTCAACTCCACCATAGCGAATCACATGACTTTGTGACATAATCAGTAAACACAGCGAAAAATATCTTTATAAGTAAAGAATTGTCGCATAAAAATTAAATACACGGAAAATGGCAAATTTCACGAAGTCTAGTCTGATTAATCTTTTTACATAAAAAAAAAAAGTCCAAGCAAAGGGGGGGCGTACGCCCTCTACGCCCCTCTCTGGATCCGCCACTGGTTGGAATAGAAGCTATTTAAAAATTTGCACAAACTGCTATTTTAATTCTTCACATATTTTGTTATTAAATTTGGGATGATTTCATTGACAACAACCTTTCAAGGGAATAATTAATTCAGTTACCGGTAATCAAATGCACCGATCATTACTTGTCATTTCACTTGACCCATATATTTATCTCTCAAACGACGAATTCTTAAAGCTACTAAATCAAAATTAAGTTTGAAAAAATAAAAATAATGGAATCTGAAGCGATATCATGTTCTCATTTTTGATTTAAAAGTTATAAGATTAAAACAAGAGTTTTGAAACACGCCGGAATGTAAAAGGTGTACACGACATGCTTCTTCCTTTTTTTTTTTTTTAGCATACTTCTATAATTTATTTTAAGATACTATTGTCAAAGGTAGAAATTCAGATCACTGATGCATCTTTCTGATAGTACTTTGTCAGCTTTCCGCATCTTCAAGAAAAAATATGATTACACTTTACTGAATCTGTTAATGTTTTTATATCTTGTCTTTAATCATAATGATGCATGGATTCTAGGAAGAGCCCGTACAATCGTAAAAAATTGTTTTTCTAAAATGTTTGGCGTTTAACTTATACAAATCATACGTATGAAAAACGGACATGCACGGAATATTTGAAGTTTTGTTAAGTAGGATGATCATTTAAGTTTTATGACCAACTTATGATAGCAAGGGGATATTATATTTACTGGTCTGTGCATCCGTCCGTTCTTCCGTTCTGTTAAAAATATAAAACGTTTAAAATTATATACCAAATTAGAGTTTGAACCGGATTAAGTGGTGCACTGAACATGGAAATATGATTATGTGAAGGGGCACGGTGTCTAAAGGTCACACATTCTTGTTGCAAATGTTTTGATTAATACATGTACATGTATATGTATCTTCCATATTCATAACTGGTTCTTTGGTCTTGTGGTAGCGCACTCGCCTCGACAGTAATCCCTCAAGGGTGATCGGGGAATAGAAATACGGTCATTATTGGTCTTATTCCGATCGACCGTTAAACCATTGCCGAAGTGGGGAGTCCGTTTGGCTGTGCAATGTACAAGTACGCAGTCCCGTCCGGTCAGAATGGGGACGTTAAATCCGATGCCTCTCGTAGAGAGAATGTATTTCTGGTGAGGCAAATGATTTGAATCTTGGCAGTCAAAGCATCACCTTCGTTAAAAGACGTCAATGCCAATAGGGAGTGGACGATTAATTGAAAATATTAATCGCAAAATAGGTGTAGGTGATCATACTCTTGATAGGTCACACACTAGCAAAAAGATCCTGTCTATGAAAAATCCAGATTTGTGGAATTTTATCATGAAATAATATTTCTAGTGCGTATTAAATCAATATATTTCAATGAAACTGCTGGTTAAAGGTTTAATTCTCAATATTCAGTTTCAGACAGGTCCTGATCAAAACAAAAATAATTGACAGAATTATATGTATGACCTCCTCTAAAATGCTTTTGTACAGATTTAAGATCCACTATGTCTTCTAACTTTATACGTTTAGCTTTTGTCAAAATGTATGGATGATAACAACTGGGTGAACTATGAAGTCTTGCTAATATCAACCAAGGTAGAAGAGTACTACATAAAATGTAGGAATGCCATGTGTCTGTTGAAAACTATGTCCACCAAAAGTAACAAGTTCGTTGTCAAAAAAAAAATTAAGCATCATATCAGTTTCACATTTATGACCTCTTGTTTGAATCAGTTTTTTGCGAGGTAGATTTTGTCTGTTACTTAAAAAAGATATTTGCATCTACCTTGTTCATTTAATGAAAGAAAGTTACCAAGACGTTAATAATGAGGAATGAGTGAGTAAAGAGTAAAGCAGTCAACGTTTTGAACCGTCGTCACTCAGTATACTTTATACTATGAAGTACACGGTATATAATTCTATTTATCTCTCTTTTTTAAAGGTCAAAAATTTAGAAGCTACACCACTGCCCGAGTGCGGGAAATCATGGGCTCGATCCTCGCTCGTTTCAAATCGAAGATTTGCTGCCTCTCTGCCAAGCACGCAATATTTAGGAGCTAGAGCAAAGATTGGTCGGTCCGGAGTCAAAATCATGTGTCCTGGTAGGATTACATGCCTTCCTGCGGTATAATACAAAGTATGGTTCATATTCATCTTCTCGTCCTAAATATGCATATGTAAAATACATTTGCAACGAACACTTATATATATGGCCCTACATTCTATTAAAACTTATATTTTATGTTAGACTTCTAACGTTGCCTTTACCCCCCCCCCCCCCCCCCCCCCCCCCTTTTTTCAAAATCCTGGACCCGCATCTGGCAACATCTTATTATATTATGTTGTTCAATGTTACTTACCTTACACATTTCCGTTAATGATCTATTCGGTAAAATGAATTCGGTGACCCCCTTTTAATTGTTTATCAATAAAATGGATCAAATACTATAATTTAATTTATTTCAAGGGATATAACAAAACTTGCCTGGAAATGTCTTTTGTCTTTGGACTATAAACGATAGAATTCCCGTTAAACAAGGCAATACAGAAGAATCCCTAATCGAACACACCCTCTAAAAAACAACCTATATAGGGATTTTTTAAATTTTTATCAATACATTTTATTATATATGAAAAAAACTTTTGTTTAGAAATTAAATGGAAGCGATAGTTTTATCTCAATTTTCAACTTTTATAGAGAGACAGATTCTGACAAACTCTGGTTTCGATATTTCTAAAATTGTCAGAAAAATATCCTTCTAAATATTTTCCCCGCAACAAATATAATAAAAAGACAGATAAAGAAAGACAGAAAAAAAGTATAATAGGTCGTTCATCTGCAAAGTATATTGAAAAATAATTATCATAATCAAAACCAGAGACATATAATACATGTATTATATGTCTCTGTCAAAACCATGAAAGATAACTCAAATCGTACGTATGATAGGTATGGGATACGTGTGTTTATCAGTGAAAATAAAGGGCGGGAATCTGGAAAACCACGTGATAAATAAAAATGCAAGATTTCTATCATTTTTCGTCATGATAAATTTATTTTATATGGACGAAAAGTCCAGTGTGTGATTTTAAAAGTCTTGGAATACTTTGTTTAAACTTGAGCGACGTATTTAATCAAGTTCCGTACGTCGAGTTACGTACGTATGTCATTTTATTGGAAATCTCTATTAAGGTATATATGAATTTTTTTTCAGAGACAAGTGCCTGTGATGTCTACATATATAGATATATATATGTGTGTGTATGTGTGTGTGTGTGTGTGTGTGTGTGTGTTTTTTTTTTTTTTTTTTTTTTTTTTTACAGAAACTAGTGCCTAAGACCTGAGACTACTGTTATCACGAGCAAGGATTTGTATAGCCTCAGCTCTGACAGACATCATAAATGTTATCAAGCAGTGGCGGATCCAGAGGGGGGCGTAGAGGGCGTACGCCCCCCCCCCTTTTGCTTTCACTTTTTTTTTGTAAAATGATTAATCAGACTAGACTTCGTGAACTTTGCCATTTTCCGCGTATTTAATGTTTATGCACCAATTCTTAACTTATAAAGATATGTTTCGCTCGTATTTACTGTAATATATATCATATGCGTTAAACAAAAATTCTGGCCGTATCTTGATTGAAAACAATAATCTTGTCCACTTTTTTTGCTATTAGAAACAAAAATTTCCAACAGAATAATTTAGCATTAAATGAACATGATGAATAAAAAAACGGGCGTAATTTTTTTGGGGCCGGGGGATTTGCATGTAAATCCCATATCTGACCGGAATGTCTGTTTCGTCGAACTGATAAAATGAATATTTTTTCAAGGCCCGACTGCAACCTGCCTGCTGGGTGTTGCCTTTATGTCTCCATTTGTCGACCGTCATTCATATATTCGTTGTCAGTTCAGACTCATTCGTAGCCTTTGGTTGATTTGGAACCCCTCACTTCCCTTGTTGGGTGAAACATTTCAACCAAACATTTGGATAAAAATTGCTTGTTTGTCTTTCTTAACTCGTGTCAGTCGTATTGTAAATTTCATTGAATAGCCCGGCGTATATCTTGTTTACAACAAGAAATCCGTGACGTTATGCTAACTAAACATACAACAAACGAGAATTTTCCATGTCAATTTTTTACTGACAAGTCCCACATCAAATATATTAGTACATAGCTTTGGATCCGTCCAATCATTTTATAATAGACAATTAATGGGGAGAATACGGCATCAAAAATGTCCAACCCTAACACTTTAACTATAAAATATACATGCCTTACGTCAGGAACCGTTAAAAAAGTGCATTTTTTTGCACTTATTTTATGTTTTTTAGCCAAAAAAAAAGGTCCAAAAAAGTGTCGCCTTGCTCCGCTCGGCGATGTTTATTTACATACTTCGCCCCCCCCCCTTTCCAAAATCCTGGCTCCGCCCCTGTCAAGTAAAAACTAATTGATGAATGTAGTAGTTTTTTCACGTCCTGTACCAAGTGTATTTTTGTAAGTTCTATTTTCCCTGTATTGAGCCGATACCAGGAGGTTGAGACTACTATTATACTCCCTTATACTAAAGATTTCAAGGAAAAGTTTCCGGGTATCGACCGGATTCAATCCAGTTGTTATAATAAATTTCCCACGTCAACATCTCACATGATTTAGATGAGCTCCATTTTGATCATCATCTCGAAAATATTTTGTGAAGCTGGATGACATTGGCTGGTAGTTGACAAACAACAGATAGCCAATGGCGTTAAAGAAAGTGAAAGGAACCCTTGAAAGGGTGTTAGACAAGAATTTGCAGGATTTAGTTCGAGGAATCCGCAATCATAAAGAAAATGAGGTGGGCCGGGAAATAAATCAATATCAATTTGATGCTTGAAATCAAAGTTTGTTTACACATAAGGGGCGTTTTTAACTGCAAATAATACTGAAAATAAGTGATGTCGATGTTAAGCTAAATAAAATTACCAATTTTTGTTCTCTGTTACTATCCCATAAGCTTTATGGCTATATATTTTTTAACTAGTCACAGTTGCTACCTTACTCTTAAGTTCTTCCTTGCTTAACTTCCAAAGAATATTCAGTAATTTATTATAAAATCACATCTCTACAGAATCATAATTTACTGTTCAAGTTAAACTGATACCAACAGCTCAATGAATGCATATTAATAAAAAAAAGAGTTGATGTACAATGTATATATACATTTGTATGTCAATGAGATGTAGCAACCAAGTGACACAGAAAAAAACAGAGACAAAGGTCTAAATGTAAATTTAAAATCCATTCACCAATTTGAGGAAGGTGCATCAAGATCATATCCCAAAGGTTATTGGTTTTTGCATGTTTGTTTTTCTCTCCTGCTTGTAAACTGCAATGTCACATGACTCATCAAGTGCTAACCTTCTAAACTCTTGCTTCAATCCAATTTTCAGATCCCATAAATTAGTTTAATTGAGCTACATGTATGTGGTATTTAAGAACAGCATGTTTTCAAAGAGCATTTATATAAGATATATATTTTTTCTCTCATTCTGACAAAAGTTTTTGTGACGGGATGTTTTTCCTGTCATGTTGTCGTAGGTTTTTTAGGACCATAATAAACAGACCCTTGGACCATCCTACCATTTGAGCTCCCTTAAGGAGCTTACAGTACGCACAGAGAGTTTGTAATCGCGAACTCTAATCACGGATTTCGGAGTGTAGCGGTGTCACACCGCGAATCACGGATTATACTCCCAATTTCCTCCAAAGATTCTCTCCCAACACCGCGTGGCTGTTAATTGGTTTATTGCCCATCGGATGTACTGAAAACTAATGACGCGTGACAACATAATCGGATTAGCCAGATTTATTACCTTTGTACATTTAATCGATCTTGATTGCACCTGTGTGCTTTAAAACACGGTATTAAAATTTCCTTTCTTTGACAGATAAAAATGTGACATTTTCGTTCAAAATAAGATAATTATTCTTGTATGTATTTGCCCCATGTCATTGTCATTTGAAATAAAACGTACAAACGTATAAAAATACGAATAAAACACTTATTTTGTATTTTTATTATAGTCCGGTCAGGTCATATTTTTTGGTTTTTTCAACAAAGACGATTTTACTACAATTAGAATCTTTTATGACCTACTCAGTGAGCAATATCTGCTTCATTAATTGTTCAATATATAAATATCAACTGGCTTAAAACAAAATGAAGTTTTTACGGTATTTTGTCCAATCTAAACCCAAGAGTTAATTTATCGGATCAACAAGTGAACTCTGTTACTTTCAATTTATTTTGCAATGTAAAATATTATGTTTCACTACCTCGGTAGATTACCGACTTGAAATATCTGAACTCAGAAAAGAAACTGTAAAGTGACAACTCTGTTGAACGAAGGGAAAGCGTTTTGTATGCAATGTGCCCTATATTCATAAAAACACAACACTGAGAGACATTCCCTGCCCAGACACGACACAATTATCACAACCTAATTTAATTATATGAAGAAAAAAATCATGTGTTGTTTATCTCTGTTATGATCTGTTATTGATCCTATTGAAAATAAAATTGGATGGGCGCAATCTGTATTTTACTGCTCGATAAAAGTCCTTGGCGAAATTTAAAAAAGAAGTATTTCAACAATTAATACTATAGAATATTTAAATGAAATTATATCGTGTTCTACAAGAAAGAAATATGTGAAAAAAATGTGGATCAGATTTTTACGATCTACACATTTTCACAGAGGATCTCTACCAACGCCAAACAGGAACTGAACGACATGCATCCTGTTTTCATCTACCATTTATGTATATTGTTGACCATGGACGTATAAATAATGTCCAGGTTTATGTCCTGTGTTGACTGAGAAACGTAAAATTAAAAGGCTGGTGTTCGTTTATTCAGAAAAGGATTATATTTTAGATTCCGGTTAATCAATTGTAAAAGGACCTTCTAGAGCCTAAATCTTAAGGCATACAAATGTCAATCATTCCAAAGCGAATTTAAACCCCGAATGAATTTTCCCACGGTCATCCAGAAAGGTCACCTGAGTTTACTGTTACGTGATAATATTTCCCGCCAAATAAAAATCTCGTGGACAAAATTGATGTCACTTTTTTTAGCATTCAATATTGTGAGCGAAGTCAAGTTCAAAGTTCAACCACGGACTGTTGATCACTGAGATGTGTATCTTCTTCCCACGGCCATTAATTTCTTTTAAAAATTTAAAAATCACAGTCCTTTATACAACACACAAGTTTACATTCATTGTGCGTAAATGAATATTATGCAACGACAAGTTGATGCAGCTATCGAAGTATTCCTGTTGTAGCTGAAATGTAATTATTTATCCTAAAGTAATGCCAACAAATCGTAAAGAGAAAATGCCGTAGACTTATTAAGCATAACGAATGGTGAATAGTATTTTCTTTTTTACTTGCATATACAAATTTTGAGACACGTAATTTTCTTTAACCTGCTCACTTTTATATTCAGCGTTAGTTTCCGTTTATTTTTACGCAAGTATGTCTCTTTTCGTAAATAAAATAATTTACCGATGAACTTAAACAAGGTCAAAATCAAGTATAGTTTTTGTTATAAAACTTGAATGCAATTGAAAGAATTAACAACAACATTTTGCTTTTAAATCTTTAATTTGTTTCAAGCAATTATGTAATCGTAAATGAAAATGGCGTGGACTTATTAGCATAACGAATAGTGAATAATATTTTCTTTTTTACTTGTATACAAAACTTTGAGACATGTAATTTTCCTTTAAACTGCCCACATTTATTCAGCGTAAGTCTCCGTTTATTTTTACACAAGTATATCTCTTTTGTAAATTAAATATTAATTTACTGACCAGAAAAAAAACGAGGTAAAAATCAAATATAGTTTTTTTTTAATAGAACTTTTTTTAAATGTACAGTGTAATTGAAAGAATTAACAAAAAGTTTTGCTTTTAAATCTTTTATTTGTTTCAAGCAATCAGAAATATAACCTGATTATCAATAGACAGGAAATACAATTGTTTAATTACATAAGTAATCTCACATACCTTGACTGTCGCGTGCCGGTATAGATCAGAAGGATTAGGGCAATTAATTACCTGGTGTGACACGGCGTCACACCGGACTGGGAGAGATGTCGCTAATACAATAAACAAAAGGTAGCGAATTTTCGCGGAGGTCAGAGGGAATACTCCCAAATTTCTCCGAGAATTTAGGGAGGGATGTCGGAGTTTCCTGGTGTCACACCAAGAAAAAACTTGGTGTTCGGAGTTTGGGAAGCCTTTCGCGAAATTTGTACTGTATATGTTCCCTTATCTTTCAGCCATTTCGGTTATTATTGGCAATTGGGAAGGATAAAAAATACTTCTCTTGAACCCCCACCCGGGAACAAGTCAAATCGGCACCTATTTAAAGTTATTTCAGCATTTAATATTGTTTTTACCTGTTTCTTTCCTCGTTATTTAAGGTATGGGTTTTATGTTTGTATATATATATATATTTTGCAAAACTTACAATAGAAATAAGAAGATGTGGTACAAATGTATGAGTGCCAATGAGACAACTCTCCATCCAAGTCACAATGTGTAAAAAGTAAACAATTATTGGTCAAATTACGGCCTTCAACACAGAGCCTTGGCTCACACAATTTCATATGTTACATAGAAAAAAAAGTAAAAAGATACATTTTGTACATCATTAAAAAATCTGCACATGAAATTATGCAGTTAGAATACACAATAAAAAATAATCAGTTGGCTTGCTGTTTGAAGTTTTCTTGATATTTGTTTTCTGCATTTCCTGTCTACTTGTATAAAAAGAATAACGTTGGCACCATTTTTGTTAGCTGCAGAACCGTATGGTCCGCAAATTGTCAAAAAATATCATAAGGACCTATGAGCTACAGTTCCGCAGCTACATTTTTGTATGTTTAATAGTAAAGTGCAGTTGTCATAAAATAGAATTGCCTTTATAATATAAGTTTCAATAGAAACAGACGCAAATTGTCAAAAAATATCATAAGGAACAATGAGCTACAATTTTGTATGTATAATTGCAATGTGCAGTTGTCATGAAATAGAAGTTCCCTTATAACATAAGTTTCAATAGAAACAGATATTATGGCATTATTTATTAAAAAGTTTCCATTAAAACTTCTGTTACAAACTGAAAAAGTATTCGGAACAAATATAATATGTTAACACCGTGAGTGAAAATATTAAAACAAAAATATGGAAAAAACAGAGTCTTCAATAGTTTACTTGCAAAACATATCTTAATTTTGGGTGCCGATATAACTACCTCGGGTGCCGAATTAACCAGGTCCTGATTTAACTAGGTGCAGATTTGACCAGATGCCAATTTAACCAGGTGCCAAAGTGACTGAGTTTGAACTCCCCACCCCTCTGTAGACATACCTGAAGGGAGATTCATAAGGAAGTCTTGCTCTTATTTTAGTTGAAAACATTGTCAAATTATTGTTGAATGAATCATTTGTTGCCATTTGTTATTGCTGACTTATTTTCCTGTCATTGAAATACACATTAGACATGGTAGATGTACTGGAAAACATGGAAAAATCTCCAAGTTCTTTCTTGCCAGTACATATTTGTAGACCTGTCTTAAGGATCAGCAAGGATTAACATTCTTGGATCCTGTATTTGCATAGAAATTGTCAACTAATGCTTTCAACAGAGCAAATAACTTAAAGCATCCTCTTTAAATTGTTTTTGCCATTTGAAAAATAACATAAAAATAAGAAGTTCTGGATTGTTCCCAACCTTCCAAAACCTGATCATCTTTGTTCTAACTTCCAGCATAAAATGTCTGAACTTCCACCTAGCAAGGTCAGAAATGAGTGGCAAAACTTCATGTTCAGCCCGTTTCAGTGCATTTTCCTTGTTACCAAGAAAAATAAACAGAAACATAGGAAGGCAATAATAAATTCATAGTTGAGAAAATTAGATATCATCTTGAACAAAATATACAAAGACATACAAACAATAGCTATCAAAACATTGCAAGGAAAAACTAATTAAATATATATACCGTCTTTAGGTGTGTATAGTACACACTTTTTTACCCCCAAAAAGTAGTTGGTAGAGGGGGTGCGTATTATACACAAATATAGATGTTTTTTTATTTTTATTAATAGCGTTTTTTTCATCATTATTGTATATGATCAAGACGTTTTTTTATTTTATTTCTTTATTTGTAATTTTAAAAAAAAGTTTGTTTTCCTTCTTTATTGAATACACAAGTACTGATGTGACATCCTTCATGAGTGAGCTTAAAATGTAATTAAGGATTAAGTATGGGTGTGTAGAAATTGAATAATCATGTCAACTTTTGACAAGTGTTCAATATAATAACCTCAGGCAGTGCTCTTAATCAACATGATCAATGAAAAGGGAATATCGGATTAAAGAGTCATCAATTTTAATTACTGCTAATCAACTTTGAAAATGTTTGAGGTCTAATTTCTTTTGTTCCATAACATTCCTATTATTTCTGTTATAATTTTTGAACAGAGCATCAGCTTGGACAAGGTTAGACAAACATTGATTTCAAAAGGGATCTTTAATTAATAACTTTAATTTTATAAAATTAATAAATGTTAATTACATGATATAGCTCTACCATTTGATTGTTTGTGACTTTAAAATAATTTGATTGAACAATCAATCTTATTAGTTTTATCTTTCAATAGACTTAGATGAAGATTAAGTACATGGTTTAATTGTTCCCTATTAACATGATAAAAGGCTTTTAACAGTGAACTAGACTTTAAAAAAAAAAAAAAATTTATTTACTTTTTTATTTTAATTTTCCTTTTTTTTACTTTTTCATTTTTGTTAAAAAAAATTTTTTTTAACGATTTTGTGGGGATTAAAAGGGGGTGCGTATTATACACTAATGCGTATTATACACGGCTAAATACAGTAGATTTAAAAACAATAAAAATTTTAACCTCGTCAAAAACCAAAGGTGAACTCCAGAATAGGTGCCATAATGCAGTGATTTCCCCAACAAAATAAGTATGAATGGGAGAAATGAGAAAAGCATGGTTGCCCTAAAAAAGAAATGGGGAAAATATTTTTACAAAGAAACTTAACTTAATCATGTTAAAGGAAATCTCAAAATGGTGGTCTATCTATCCTAAAGCCAAATGTTAATTAGTTTGTTGATAAGATCATGCAGGATTTTCCACTTTTCTGTGAAAAGACCTTTTGATTTTGTTCTGATTATTGTTTTTCTTGTACTGTTTTGTTGTTTTGCGACATGTCCCTTAGATATCTGGTCTGGTATATGATATTTAACAGTTTATATGCTTTTAAAACTGACACTGTTTAACCAATCAATTTCCATTGCAAGAGTTATCTCCTGGACACTGTTTTTCTTGTGAACACTACTCCTAGAACCATATATTTTTAGAACGAGTGTAAAGTAACCTATCATTTGAAACTAGAAGTGACATTTTGTAAATCGGAAGTAGCAACTTATCTCCTTTATTTCAATTAAAAGTAGATAGGAACCATATATTTTTGGAATCAGCATCAAGTAAGCTATTATTTGACACCTGAAGTGGCTTATTATCTCTCTTATTTCATTACAAAAGTACAATAAAATATGTTATTTTCGGAATCGGTGAAATAAGATGAGCCTTCTTCTGATACCAGAAGTATTCATTTACATGATGTTACAATTTTTATACGACCGCAAAAAAATTTTTGTGGTCGTATATTGGTATGATGTTGGCGTCGGCGTCGTCATCGTTGTTGTCGTCCGGCGTCGTCGTCCGAAGACACATTAGTTTTCGCACTCTAATTTTAGTTTAAGTGAATGGATCTCAATGAAATTTTACCATAAGGTTCAATACCACAAAAGGAAGGTGGGGATTGATTTTGGGGGTTATGGTACCAACAGTTAAGGAATTAGGGGCCTAAAAGGGGCCAACAATAAGCATTTTTATAACTTCCAGACATAACTTGTGTGTAAGTGTATGGATCTCTCTGACATTGTACCACAAGCTTCCATATCACAAAGGGAATGCTGGGATTGATTTTGGGAGTAATTGCCTCCAAATTTTAGGAATTAAGGGCCAAAAAGGGGCAAAAAACTAGCATTTTTCTAGTTTCAGGACAATAACTTGTGTGTAAGTCTATGGATCTCTCTGACATTATGTCACAAGGTTCCATATCACAAAGGGAATGCTGGGATTGATTTTGGGGGTAATTGCCTCCAAATTTTAAGAATTAGGGGCCAAAAAGGGGCAAAAAACAAGCATTATTCTAGTTTCATGACAATAACTTGTGTGTAAGTGTGGATCTTTATGAAATTGTACTACAAGGTTCCATATCACAAAGGGAAAGCTGGAATTGAGTTTGGGGGTAATGTCCCAAAAAGTATAGGAATAAGGGGCCAAAAAGGGGCCAAAAATAAGCATTTTTAGCTCACCTGGCCCGAAGGGCCAAGTGAGCTTTTCTCATCACTTGGCGTCCGTCGTCGTCGTCGTCGTTAACTTTTTACATTTTGAACTTATTCTAGAGAACCACTGAATGGAATGAAACCAAACATGGCATGAATGTTCCTTATGATGTGTTGACCAAGTGTTGTTATTTTGTAGCGGATCCATCATCCAAGATGGCCGCCAGCGGGGGACTTAGTTTAACATAGGACCCTATGGGAAATACATATAAATGTCTTCTTTTAGAGAACCACTGAATGGAATGAAACCAAACATGGCATGAATGTTCCTTATGAGGTGCTGACCAAGTGTTGTTACTTTGAAGCTGATCCATTATCCAAGATGGCCGCCAGCGGAGGACTTAGTTTAACATAGGACCCTATGGGAAATACATACAAATGTCTTCTTTTAGAGAACCACTGAATGGAATGAAACCAAACATGGTATGAATGTTCCTTATGAGGTGCTGACCAATTGTTGTTACTTTGAAGCTGATCCATTATCCAAGATGGCCGCCAGCAGGGGACTTAGTTTAACATTGGACCCGATGGGAAATACATACAAATGTCTTCTTTTAGAGAACCACTGAATGGAATGAAACCAAACATGGCATGAATGTTTCTTATGAGGTGCTGACTGAGTGTTGTTACTTTGAAGCCCAACCATAATCCAAGATGGCCGCCAGCAGGGGACTTAGTTTAACATGGGACCCTATGGGAAATACATACAAACGTCTTCTTTTAGAGAACCACTGAATGGAATGAAATTAAACATGGCATAAATGTTCCTTATGAGGTGCTGACCAAGTGTTGTTACTATGAAGCCGATCCATAATCCAAGATGGCCGCCAGCGGGGGACTTAGTTTAACATAGGACCCAATGGGAAATACATACAAATGTCTTCTTTTAGAGAACCACTGAATGGAATGAAACCAAACTTGACATGAGTGTTCCTTATGAGGTGCTGACCAAGTGTTGTTACTTTGAAGCTGATCCATCATCCAAGATGACCGCCAGTGGGGGACTTAGTTTAACATAGGACCCTATGGGAAATACATACAAATGTCTTCTTTTAGAGAACCACTGAATGGAATGAAACCAAACATGGCATGAATATTCCTTATGAGGTGCTGACCATGTGTTGTTACTATGTAGCCGATCCATAATCTAAGATGGCTGCCAGCGGAGGACTTGTTTAACATAGGACCCTTTGAGAAATACATACAAATGTCTTCTTTTAGAGAACCATTGAATGGAATGAAACCAAACATGACATGCATGTTCCTTTTGAGGTGCTGACCAAGTGTTATTACTTTGAAGCTGATCCTTCATCCACGATGGCCGCCAGATGGGGACAATGTTTAACAAAGGACCCTATGGACAATACATACAAATGTCTTCTTTAAGAGAACGACATACTGAATGGATTGAAACCAAACATGGCATGAATGTTCCTTATGAGGTGCTTACTAAGTTTTGTTACTTTGAAGCTGATCCTTCATCCATGATGGCCGCCAATGGGGGACTTCCTTTAACATAAGACCCTATGGGAAATACATACAAATGCTTCTTCTAGAGGTGCACTGAATGGAATGAAACCAAAACATGGCATAAATGTTTCTTATGAGGTGCTGATGAAGTGTTGCTACTTTGTTGCCGATTTACTGTTCAAGATGGCCACCAGGATTTTTTATTAAATTACAGGACCAATATTAAACCAAATTTGGCCTCACTCATTATTAGGGTATCTGTTATGATTTTAATCTATTTTTACATGATTTCCAAAACCAAAGTAGAATCAGGTGAGCGACACAGGCTCTTGAGAGCCTCTAGTTCTAGTTTCCAGACAATAACTTGTGTTCAAGTGTATGGATCTCTCTGAAATTGTACTGCAAGGTACCATATCACAAAGGGAAGGCTGGGATTGATTTTGGGGGTAATTCCCTCAAAATTTTAGTAATTAGGGGCCATTAAAGGGCAAAAAAACAAGCATTTTTCTAGTTTCAGGACAATAACTTGTGTGTAAGTGTATGGATCTTTATGAAATTGTACTGCAAGGTTCCATATCACAAAGGGAAAGCTGGAATTGAGTTTGGGGGTAATTGCCCTAAACGTTTAGGAATTTGGGGCCAAAAAACAAGCATTTTTCTAGTTTCAGGACAATAACTTGTGTTCAAGTGTATGGATCTCTCTGAAATTGTACTGCAAGGTACCATACCACAAAGGGAAGGCTGGGATTGAGTTTGGGGGTGATGAATCATAAGGGGGTTCAAAAAATTGGGGGGGGGGGGGGGAATTTTTTTTTCCTTTTTTTTTCTTTAAAATTTTCCATTTTAAATTGGTTATTTCTGATTTATATATAAAAGCAAATAATAATGATATGGTCTGAATAGGTAAATTTAAAATTTTCAAGTTCTTAGACCACTTTCATTCTGTGTCAGAAACCTATGCTGTGTCAAATATTTAATTACAATCCAAATTCAGTGCTGTATCAAGCTTGAATGTTGTGTCCATACTTGCCCCAACTGTTCAGGGTTCGACCTCTGCGGTCGTATCAAGCTGCGCCCCAGCGGAGCATTTTATTATTCCTAATTTCCTTATCAAATTTGAATTTAAGACAGTGGAAAAATTCCTTGTTAAAGTAAGTACAATGCCCTAGTTAAAATTATTGAAAAAGGAAGAATAATAAGTATCACTGACCCAACCCTATTCATTTTGGCCAAAACTTAAAGAGTTTTTATATCTACTATCATTTCATATATGTATGTTAGTGAGACAGCAATCTTTCAATATAAGAAAATGTTTATTTGTTATTATTCTTGGGATACCAATTTTCCTGGATTTCGTGGGTATAGGTCAACTATGAATTTGAATAATCAGCAAAGTATAAATGTTCTATAGGCTTGAGTGTTACATTGGCAAAACCACAAAAATCACTTATCTAAAAATATTCAATTGTTTCTCAATCCACGAATATTGGTACCCATGAAAATAAATAAATCTACACTACCCCAAGACATAGATTTTTTTTTCTAATTTCAGGCCAAGTACATAGCCGAGTGCATTGATGAAATCAAACAGGAATTGAAACAAGAAAATATTGCAGTCAAGGCAAATGCTGTCAGCAAGCTATCATATGTAAGCTTGCTTTAAGACTCATCTATAACTTCATCCTCATGTTTAGGAGCACATCAATGCTAACATGGTTTTAAAAGTTGCCATCAGATAAAATTACAATGGCCAGAAAAAGTAAAAAAGTTGTTTCTTGAATGTATGACTATACACTTTATACAATGTATGGACATTCAATTAAGAATAGGAATGCCTGTCACTTTGGAGAAAGTAATAAATTAATGAATGCATGAAAAAAAAAAAGTAAAAAAACACAGCTTTTAATTGACAATAACTTTTATTTTGAACTTGGTAATTTTAACTGTAGGTATCTTTATTCCAGCCATGGTCATATAATTGATGATAACTTTATTCTGGCCATGGTTATGTAACAGATGGTAACTTTATTCTGGCCATGGTTGTGTAACAGATGGTAACTATATTCTGGCCATGGTTATGTAACAGATGGTAACTTTATTCTGGCCATGGTTATGTAACAGATGGTAACTTTATTCTGGCCATGGTCGTGTAACAGATGGTAACTTTATTCTGGCCATGGTCGTGTAACAGATGATAACTTTATTTTGGCCATGGTTATGTAACAGATGGTAACTTTATTCAGGCCATGGTTATGTAACAGATGGTAACTTTATTCAGGCCATGGTTATGTAACAGAAGGTAACTTTATTCTGGCCATGGTTATGTAACAGATGGTAACTTTATTCTGGCCATGGTTATGTAACAGATGGTAACTTTATTCTGGCCATGGTTATGTAACAGATGGTAACTTTATTCAGGCCATGGTCACGTATCAGATGGTAACTTTATTTTGGCCATGCATGGTCGCGTAACAGATGGTAACTTTATTCTGGCCATGGTCACCGTCATGTAACAGATGGTAATTTTATTCTGGCCATGGTCACGTAACAGATGGTAATTTTGTTCTGGCCATGGTCACGTAACAGATGGAAACTTTGTTCTGGCAATGGTTGTTTTAACTTATGCTAACTGCAAATTGTATTATGTTTTATGAACAAGTAGATTTACAACTGTTTTGAAATAAAGACTCTTTGCTTGTTTATTCAGTCCATCAAAATATTTGTGTGTTGTATTTCAGGTTTTGAAATTTTTTTCACAAGAATATGCAAACTTATAAAAAAAATAACTGAATATTTTATAGTCCTGTTCTTTTTTTCAAAATCAATACCAAATTTAATATGATATTTTATAGACATTTAAGTACGTATATGGCAACATTGTCACAATTCTTTTAAACAGCACAAAACTTTGTGTTTCTACAAAAACCTCAAAATTGGCTTGCAAACATTGCAGATTTTGTCAATTGGTAAATGTTCATTTCTTAATTAGTATAAGCTTTCTTTCGTGAAATATATATATTAATAGAAAACTAATAGTTGAACTTGTTTTCAATTACAGCTACAAATGATTGGTTATGACATAAGCTGGGGAGCATTTAACATCATAGAAGTGATGAGTTCCAGCAAATTTACTTTCAAGGTAACTAGAGGCTTGCATTTGTGTTTTCCACAATTTTAGTTATAAGAAAAAGCTAGGTTCCTTTCTCAAAAACAAAAGGGTGCCTCAGTAAATGAGGGGTCTTATTAGTTAAGAATTAGTTATCATTAGCCTGTCAGCATTTACTGTTTATATCAATGGTTCATACCATTTACTTTTTGTATCAATTGGCCATATTCACCATTTATTGCTTATTTCAATGGTTCATACTATGCTGTTTATATCAATGGTTCATACTGTTCTGTTTATATCATTGGTTCATACTCATTATTTACTGTTTATATCAATGGGAGATACTCACCATTTACTGATTATATCAATGGGTCATACCATTTACTGTTTATATCAATGGGTCATACTCACCATTTACTGTTTATATCAATGGGTCATACTCATTATTTACTGTTTATACCCATGGTTCATACTCATCTTTTACTGTTTATATCAATGGTTTATACAATTTACTGTTTATATCAATGGGAGATACTCACCATTTACTGTTTACAGGGGTTTTTCTGGGTATTTTGGGAAAAAGGACCCTGGCTAGTTTTGGGAATTTTTTTATGTGATTTTCAATGAAATTGGGAAAATAACCAGATGTGAGTTTTAGTGTGTTAGGTTCACTAATAAATATCTTTTTTTGTGGAAATAAAGTAAGAAACTACATGATTTCTATTAATAATTTTATTTTCTGTTCTTTTTGTTTTTAAACTTAACAACAAGGCACTCAAGTTTATTTTAGTATCAAAATATTGTAGTTCTTAAAGCACACATGTGATAAAAATTTACAGCCTTTATCTTCAAAGACAGTAACAGTTAACATGGTTAATATAATAAATAATTCAGGGACAGAAATAAGATGTATTTAAATTGGCCAGGCAGGCTTACACTTTTTAAATGCACCTGTTTTTCCATATTTTACTAGCCCTTCAAAATTTTATTGGATTTTGACATGAAAATTTGTGAACTAAACATTTTGAGTTTCTGCATAAAATATTTCCTGTTTCTTCTTTCTTTTTCATATATCTTTTGGTTTTCAAAACTATTGTTTATATTTCATAGCTGTATTTTGTCACCTGTCTGGATTTTTTTTATTTATTTATTGTTTTTAATCGGCAAACCCGGAATTACCCTTATCCGCTCCCAGAATCTGATCCGGTATTGTAATTGTCTACTTTTCCGGTTTATGGCAGCTATTGTTTGTCAATGTTGTTGTCGTCAGTCAGATATGTTTTTACTCAGATTTACACATTACTTGTTGGGGATTTTCGGCATAAAGCTAGCGGTTGAACAAAATGAACATTGCTGTCATGAATAATAAAGATGAAAATGAATTTTGAGATCGTTTGGGAATTTTTCTCCAAAAATTGGGAAAAATGTAGGGTTTTTGCCATTGTGAATGGGTCTGAATACCGGACCCTGTGGAATGCTAGAAAAATCCATGGTTTATATCAATGGGAGATACTCACCATTTACTGATTATATCAATGGGTCATACTCACCATTTACTGTTTATATCAATGGTTCATACTCACCATTTACTGTTTTTATTGTTTTTGCTCAGTTATTATTATTATTATTATTCTTCTTCTCCTTCTTCTTCCTCTTCCGCCGCTTTTAAATTTGAACTTGTCCGCACCTGTTCTCCAAAACCGCTTGTCAGATTTACTTAGGGTTTCACAATATGTTAGACAAACATGTCTAGTGGTGCAATCAGGGTTTTGTTTGTGCAATGGGGTTTATAAAGGGGTACTTTGAGGGGCAAAAAGAAAAGAGGGTTTTACTATAGAACCCTATGGGATTTTATTTTTTAAAATTTTCAAATGATTATAAATTGAAAACCGTTTGTGATAGACACAATCTTTTTAATTGAAAATGTTCTAAATGATAAAGCCCATTAAATGAAATACAGGGTTAGTCCCTAGGGGTCACCCCCACCCCCTGCCATTGAAGAAAGTTCTAATACCTTGTAAGTGGTCAAGATCCCCACCCCTAAACCATATATATTTTGGTTTGTTATGCTAAGATGGTTTGAATGATATACAGGGTTAGTCCCCAGGGGTCATCCCGACCCCCTGCCATTTGAGAAAGTTCTAATATCTTGTAAATGGTCGAGATCCCCACCCCTAAACCATATATATTCCTATTTGTCATGTCTCGAACATTTGAATGACGTATACGGTCAGTCCCTAGGGATTCCCCCCACCCCCAATGTTCTAATATCTTGTAAATGGTTGAGATCCCCACCCCTAAACCATATATATTTTGGTTTGTTATGCTAAGATGGTTTGAATGATATACAGGGTTAGTCCCCAGGGGTCACCCCCAACCCCTGCCATTTAAGAAAGTTCTAATATCTTCTAAGTGGTCAAGATCCCCACCCCTAAACCATATATATTCCTATTTGTCATGTCTCGAACATTTGAATGACGTATACGGTCAGTCCCCAGGGATTCCCCCCACCCCCAATGTTCTAATATCTTGTAAATGGTTGAGATCCCCACCCCTAAACCATATATTTTCCTGTTCGTCATGTAATGAACATTTGAATGACGTATAGGGCCAGTCCCCAGGGGTTCCTCCCCACCCCCAATGTTCTAGTATCTTGTAAATGGTCAAGATCCCCACCCCTAAACCATATATATTCTGGTTTGTCATGCCAAGATGATTTGAATGATATACAAGGTTAGTCCCCAGGCATCACTTATGCATATAACTTTACTGGACCAAACCAATTTTCACTGGACGTTGCCCAATGTCAGGCGACCCTGGGAATTACGAATTATGGGAGCTTCGTTTGGGAGACTTCATAACAGCATCCTGTTACAATCATTTCTTGTTATCAATGGTTCATACTCATCATTTACTGTTTATGTCAATGGTTCATACTCACCATTTACTGTTTATATCAATGGTTCATACTCATCTTTTACTGTTTATATCAATGGTTCATACTCACAATTTACTGTTTATATCAATGGTTCATACTCACCATTTACTGTTTATATCAATGGTTCATACTCACCATTTACTGATTATATCTATGGGTCATACTGTATTGTTTATATCAATGGGTCATACTCACCATTTACTATATCAATGGTTCATACTCACCATTTACTGTTAATAACAATGTGCCATAGTCTACATTTAATTTAGTCTTTTATTATATATGACAAACACAGTACCTGTAAAATTTGTATTACAGAGAATTGGTTACTTATCAGCATCACAAAGTTTTCATGATGGTACAGATGTTCTTATGCTTACAACAAATATGATTAGGAAGGTGTGTATTAGATCCTATGAGCTAATGATATATTATTATTAAAGTAATTAAACAATTTAAATTTATGTTAGTCATTAGCAGTGCTTAGGATATAGGAGTTTTGTTAAAAAACACCTAAAGAAAAAATCCAGAGTTTGGACCAGTCCATCAATCTCTTTATGGTAAAGGAATCAAAGAAGACTTTAATATATGTATAATATTGAGATGAAATTCACCATAGAATAAATGCTCTTTCAACACTTTTATTAATTATGAACAAACATTATTAGGGCCCTGCCTAGTGGCGGGTCACCATATAGTGATCAGTCTGTCTGTCCGTCCGTCCATAACAAATCGTGTCCGCTGTATATCTAGAGAATTGTTATAATTTCATACTTTATCCTTGACATGTATATTAACCAGCACCAGAGGGTGTGTCATAATGTTTGTACAACTTCCTTGGTCAAAGTTCAAGGTCAAAAACTTTGGTTTCAGTTGACAAGATATTTACAGCGGGCCTTCAGAGATGGCTCCCATCTCAATGATGTCTAGTTGTAGCTGGTGACTGTATCAGATTACTTCAGAGATTGAGGGATTAAAAGGAGATTTGTCACTGTTATTAAATTGATTAATGTGATGAAATAAAAGAAAATGTAATATTTTTGGCATAAATGGTATTTTGAATATTTGTGTTTCTTGAATAATTTTAATTAGGAAAATATCTGTTATGTAAAATTTGAAAAATAGAATAAAACTAGGATATATTTCCGCTGAAAGAAAGAAAGAAACACAACACAAAAATCAATAAACTCCATTTAAAAGTGTAACATTAGTTGCTACTCAGTTATTACCAAATTACTTAATCTGATGAAATTACTTTTCAATAGTTATAGATTACTGTAAACTGAAGTATAATGCTTTTGTTTATTTTCTGTATTATTCAGTGTATTGCTGCACTTATACATAATACTGCAGATAAAATACATAATACTGCAGATAAAATACATAATACTGCAGATAAAAAAATAGCAGATTAATTTCAACTTGAATTCTTGTTTATTTTTTTGGTTTCTGTTTATTTACGTCATACCCTTATCTGTTTGAGAAATGAATGATAATTAACATTTTCTTTTATTTTTGGCCTAATATTTACATAATAGCTAATGAATACCGTTTATTCTTTTAATTATCATAAAAATTAGGCTAAGAATGTGATGTTAGAAAAATTGTGATATTCTCCATATCCAAAAATAAATGATTATTGAAATTGCCGGTGCAGCATTATTTGTATATAAATTTATATATGTTTTCATTATAGGACCTTAATAGTCAGAATATGTATGATGCAGGAGTAGCCCTTTCTGGTCTGTCATGTTTTGTCACACAGGACCTAGCCAGGGATCTTGCAAATGATATCATGACATTGGTAAGTCTTTAAAAAATTAGACAAACAAAACAAATTAAAATTGCAACTTCATTTTAACCTAAACAGAAAATTTAGATGTTCCACATAAGAATTTAATAGTATGGGCATTTTTCATCTCTGGCAATTTCCTTGTTGTTCATGAATTATTACTATTCTGTTTGGGTCGCATTTAGCATGCATGGAATAAGTTTTTTTTACTATTGACTTTTCCTCATTTTTATACGACTGCAAAAATTTTGCGGTCGTATATTGGTATGATGTTGGCGTCGTCGTCGTCCGAAGACACATTGGTTTTCGCACTCTAACTTTAGTTTAAGTGAATGGATCTCTATGAAATTTTACCATAAGGTTCAATACTACAAAAGGAAGGTTGGGATTGATTTTGGGGGTTATGGTACCAACAGTTAAGGAATTAGGGGCCAAAAAGGGGCCAAAAATAAGCATTTTTGTAACTTTCAGACATAACTTGTGTGTTAGTGTATGGATCTCTCTGACATTGTACCACAAGGTTCCATATCACAAAGGGAATGCTGGGATTGATTTTGGGGGTAATTGCCTCAAAATTTTAGGAATTAGGGGCCAAAAAAGGGGCAAAAAAACAAGCATTTTTCTAGTTTCATGATAATAACTTGTGTGTAAGTGTTTGGATATTTCTGAAATTGTACTACAAGGTTCCATATCACAAAGGGAAAGCTGGAATTGAGTTTGGGGGTAATTGCCCGAAATGTTTAGGAATTGGGGGCCAAAAAGGGGCCAAAAATAAGCATTTTTCTAGTTTCCAGACAATAACTTGTGTTCAAGTGTATGGATCTCTCTGAAATTGTACTGCAAGGTACCATACCACAAAAGGAAGGCTGGGATTGATGATGGGGGTAATTGCCTCAATATTTCAGGAATTAGGGGCCAAAAAGGGGCAAAAATAAGCATTTTTCTAGTTTCAGGACAATAACTTGTGTGTAAGTGTATGGATCTTTCTGAAATTGTACTGCAAGGTACCATACCACAAATGGAAGGCTGGGATTGAGTTTGGGGGTGATGAATCATAAGGGGGTTCAAAAAATTTGGGGGGGGGGGATTATTTTTTTTTACTTTTTTTTTTTCTTTTAAAATTTTCCATTTTAAGTTGGTTATTTCTGATTTATATTTAAAAGCAAATAATAATGATATCGTAGGAGATACACACCAAACAGGATGTGTAAATTATTATATAATAAGTATTGTGCAATAGCAAGAAATCTTCAATTGCACAGTATTGCGCAATAGCAAGAAATATCCAATAGCACAATATTGCGCAATAGCAAGAAATTGTCAATTGTACAGTATTGCGCAATAGCAAGAAATATTCAATTGCACAGTATTGTGCAAAAGAAGATACTTCGTATAAATTGCTTATTGCTTGACCAATTTCAATGGGGTTTTATTCTTGAATTCTTGGGGTTCTTTAATATGCTGAATCTAACCGTGTATAAAGTTTTTGGATTTTGGGCACCGTTTTCAAATTGGTCCACATTGAGGTTCAAAGGGTCCAAAATTAAACTTTGTTTGATTTCATCAAAAATTGAATTATTGGGGTTCTTTGATATGCCGAATCTAACTGTGTATTTAGATTCTTAATGTTTGATTCCATTTTCAAATTGGTCTACATTAAGGTCCAAAGGGTCCAAAATTAAACTTAGTTTGATTTTAACAAAAATTGAATTCTTAGGGTTCTTTGATATGCTGAATCTAAACATGTATTTAGATTTTTTATTATGGGCCCCGTTTTCAAGTTGGTTCAAATCGGGGTCCAAAATTAAACTTTGTTTGATTTCAACAAAAATTGAATATATGGGGTTCTATGATATGCTGAATCTAACCATGTATTTAGATTTTGGATATTGGACCATAATAGGTGAATGTCCAATTTAAAATTTTTAAGTTCTTAGACCACATTCATTCTGTGTCAGAAACCTATGCTGTGTCAAATATTTAATCACAATCCAAATTCAGAGCTGTATCAAGCTTGAATGTTGTGTCCATACTTGCCCCAACTGTTCAGGGTTCGACCTCTGCGGTCGTATCAAGCTGCGCCTTGCGGAGCATTTTATTTCTAATAAATTCTAACTATGCAGTATGGGTTTTGCTCATTGTTGAAGACCATACAGTGACCTGTAGCTGTTAACTTCTGTCATTTGGTCTCTGGTGGAGAGTTGTCTCATTGGCAATTATACCACATTTTCTTATTTTTATATCTAATATCACTTGTTGAAATTTGATCGTCTAAAGTTGTAATTTGGTCACAGTTACACCTTGTGGATGTTGGAGTATATAATGGTATCTACATTTACATATGGTACATTGGATATATATAATGTCATGCATTTATATGAAATATATTTTTTGAGTTGTGGAATATGAATAAGATTTTGTGTTTTAGATGACATCGACTAGACCTTACTTGAGGAAGAAGTCAGTATTAATCATGTATAAAGTGTTCCTACAGTTTCCAGAAGCACTCAGACCAGCTTTTCCAAGACTGAAAGAAAAGTTGGAGGATCCTGATCCAGGTACTCATAAGTTTCCAAAGTATTTAGACAAAAATATATATTGCGTTTTATTAGATAAAAGATACATTACATTTGCATGAGGAGAAAAAAAAACGGATAACTGTAAAGTTCTTTTTTACTTTACACAATTATACATACTGCATACTGTATAATTTCATAATAGTAAATATTTAAACATACAATGTAGTTATTTGTTTCATCTGTTTAAGAATAAAAGGATATGAGACAGCAGCCCAATAACACAAAAGAAACCAAGAAAGACATCTTAACATCAATTTATATGATCATATATCTTGCATCACATTGATAGCCAAATGTTCAGTGTAGTTAAAAGATCACTGGGATTTTCTTTTTGTGAAAAGTGTGGATAAGACATTTGTACACCATTATTTTTTTTTGTCAGGAGAATGTTATTAGCATCGTTGAGTGTCTTCTTCCAAATGTTACTACAAACTAAGCAAAGAAAATTCAAATGTGTCCCATGTTAGTTTAAGATGACCAATTTTGTATTTCGTGTTTGATATCTTATGCCAGTTAGATATTTGTATTGGTCTTTGAAATGACTTTATACAATGTGGGAATATAATTGAAAATAAGATATATTCTCTCAATTAAAACATGTCTGGATTAGTGACTTATTATGCCCCCGCCTCTAGGCATCGTGGGCATTAAGTGTTACCCTTGTCCGTCCGTCCCAAATGTCCAGAAATTGGTTTCCGTTCTCTAACTTTAGTTTACCTCAACCAAATGTTATAAAACTTATACACAATGCTTATTACCACAAAACACATATCAAGTTAAAAATTGGGTGGTGTCACTTTTACCGTTCATGAGTAATGCCCCTTTATAAACATAAAAATTGCTGAATTTTTCGTTTCCGTTATCTTACTTTAGTTGCCTCAACCAAATGTTATAAAACATATACACAATGCTTATTACCACAAAACTCATATCAAGTTTGAAATTGGGTGGCGTCCATTTTACTGTTCATGAGTTATGCCCCTTTATAAACATAAAAATTGCTGAATTTTTTGTTTCCGTTCTCTAACTTTAGTTTGCCTCAACTATACACAATGCTTATTACCAAAAAACACAGATCAAGTCTGAAATTGGGTGGCGTTACTTTTACTGTTCTTGAGTTATGCCCCTTTATAAATGGAAAAATTGCTAAATCTGTCGTTTCCGTTCTCTAACTTTAGTTTTTCCTCAACCAGATGTATGAAACTTATACACAGTGCTTATAATTACAAAAAGCGGTCTTAATAATGTGAATCCTGCATTTGATGTGGAAGTTGACTCATACATATTTACAAGCAGGGGCATCTGTGGCCCATAGACACATTCTCCATTTATTTTGTTTATGATTTTGCTGAGACCTTATAACAGATCTAAACTGTAAGAAGTTTGATGTCAACTGAATATAAACAATTCGAAAAATTTGTAAAATTGATTTACACTTTTCTTTGATATCTAGGTGTTCAGTCAGCAGCTGTTAATGTAATCTGTGAACTTGCAAGAAAGAATCCTAAAAATTACCTGTCATTAGCACCACTGTTCTTCAAACTAATGACAAGCTCCACAAACAACTGGGTTCTTATCAAAATCATTAAACTGGTATGTACATTTATAATTTAAAGAAAAAGAAAACGATAGTTTCATTAAAAGTCCAGCATACATATTTATAGTTGATTATATATCCGTAAATCAAGTCATTATGTTAATTAAATATTAAAGATTAGCCTTCCTTGAACTACAGTAAATAATCATGCAACATAAGATATACACTCATATACATAAAGATACGTCCTATGGGTAATTGCAATCACAGAATTATACACACCTATATAAAGTGCTTTAAAAATAGTGATTTTTGTGGTTTGATTTACACAATGTTTGTGATAATTGTCATAATTGGAGAGGTCAAACTTCTCTCGAAATTCTGCATTAACGATAGAATCGTGATATTATGTAAGTGCAGAAATGCCTGCAAACAAGATCCTACAAAATTAACTTGATTACAGTATTTGATCCAATTTTTCTGTTTACAGTTTAGTGCATTAACACCATTGGAACCTAGACTGGGTAAAAAACTGATTGAACCATTAACCAACCTTATACACAGGTAAGTAATGAATATTAAAGAAATTATTCTCGGGTTGGTTTATCTTAGATTTTGTCTATGAGTTTGTTAAGTATTTTGTGACAAACCCTGTTGCACAGAAGTCAGATTATATACAGCATTTATCTGTTGTAGGGTCAATAAGTCTTATGATCTTTTGTGAAAAGGGGACTTTATTTATGTCAGTTGAAAACTATTATTAAGTTGCCTTGAAATAATTCACACTTGGTGTCTAAGGCTGGGTTGCACAAACATCAAAGTTAAATGATGTTTAAATTTTGAGTGTCGATTTAATATGTTGAATTCATTTATGATTTAATTGAACTATACATGATAGCTATAGAGGTCATCAGTGTTTATTTGGTGTATGGGTATATGTTGTTCTGTTATCATATGACCTTGATCTTAATTTCAATCTCCCGTAGCAGGCTTACACCTTTTTCAGCTCAACTGGCCCATAGGGCCAAGTGAGCTTTTCTCATCACTTGGCATCTGTTGTCATTAACTTTTACAAAATCTAGTTTTAAAAATGTGTCTGATGACCCAGCCTTCCAACCAACATGGCTGACATGACTAAAAATAGAACATAGGGGTAAAATGCGAATTTTATCTATTATCTCGAAAACCACTATAGAGAAAATCTGACAGTGGCAGAAATGTTCCAAATGAAAAGATCAACCTATAGTTCATTTACATCAAAACTGTCAGATGACTTCTTTTAGTACATGTAGTTGCCCTTAAATGACAAATTTTACCAATTTTTTCATGTTTGTCTATTATTTTTTAAATTATATAGAGGCAAGCTTTAAATGGCAAAAATGATCAACAAGACAAGATCTACAAATTAGATAGATTTTGCCAAAATCATTAGTATACTCTTTATAGGAGTTATTGCCCTTAAATAATAATTACTTTTTACCCTTTTCTGTGTTTTGGCCAATAACTAAAGAAGATAATGAGAAACTGAAAACAGAAAAAATGACTAGATCAACAAAAAAGAGATTTTTGTCAAAATTATCTTCAAGTCCATAATGGGTTGGAGTGTGTCCATTGTTGAAGATGCACATAGACCTAGATGAGCGACACAGGCTCTAAAGAGCCTCTAGTTTCACTTCTACAAATGTTGATAAATGATTTAAGAATGCTTCATGAGTGTTGAAATCAGCTAGAGATATCGTGTTTGTCATTAACTAGAATAGGAAGAGTATGTGTAAATACAAACAAATTGAGTAACAAATAGGGTAGAACATAAACAAAACATTGTGAAATAGACTTCTCCTCTTATCTCTTGCTTGTTATACCCTATGATCTGTATCCCTGTCTGGCACTTAATTTTTGAGTAAAAACGAGCGTATTATGCACATCTGAATTCTATATAAACAGTAAGTTTAAGGTAGTATATTATACTTTTCAGTACTTCAGCCATGTCTCTTCTATATGAGTGTATCAACACAGTGATAGCAGGTAAGCTTCCTTTAATGTTGTCAATTTATTGTTAAACCTTTTTATAGCATGTTTTATTTTATGTTTTAACTTTAATAAAATGAGAGACTTTTAGAATTATCTTGCAATCATTTGTTTACAGTGATATACTTGTATAGGAAAAACTATATATAATTCTTTTTCAAACTGAATTTTGTACTATGAATGTGTGAAGAATATATATACTTATCATGTGAAAGGTATTCAAACAGTTTGAAATATTATTACAATTATTCATATTGATATGATATAGGCTTAAGATAGTCTTGTCATGTAATATACATGAAATGTTTGCCACTGGACATTAAATAAACAAGAATTAATCAGTCATGTTATAGTCAGTGAATGCAGAATTTATTTTTAAATAGACTGTTTTCTTTATAGTTGCACACATTTGTTTTGTTGTGATATGTTATTGTGTCTGCAGTGATTTTAATTTCCAATTTCTGCACCATTTCCTATTAGAACTTAAACAGTTTATCTTTCTTGTATAAGTTATGCTTTTTACCTTTTCTATGATAAAGTTTGTTTGGAAAGTTGATTAAATTTTATTTATGAAATGTGATTTTGAAAAGTTCTTATTAGTACATGTTATTGAATTAGATGTCCTTTTTATAGCTATTTCAAGAATAAACATATTTTCATATTTGATTTATCTAATTTGAATTTCTATATATATATTTGGCAGTCATGTACAGATTTAAGGAAATTTTAGACTATATGCTATTAACAATTAACATTAAGATGTTTTAACAGAAAAAAACAATAAAACCATGTCTGACCTTATAAATAGATGTCCATTTTTTTCTATCTACATATATATTTTTGAATTCATGTAATCTTTTGAACTAAAAACTGAAAGCAAATTTATAATATATGAAAGACCATACAGTTCAGAGGTTGAACATACTTATCAATCATTTTAAAGCAAAATTCACTTGATTTTGTAATGCTTCAACTCTTTTGGCCTATTAAGGCCCTAAGCGAACCTAAAGCCCATTTTTATCTTTTCACATGTATGAAAAGTCCATAAAAGATTTGTTGCTAACAAACTTTTTGTTTATTAGCTTTTCAAAAACTTTTGGTTTGGAGCAAACTTAATGAAGTTGATTCCAGATAAATGTCCTGTTTTTAAATATCGGTATCATATGTTTATATTTGAAAAGAACAAAATTAGATAAAAGAATTAAATAAATGTGTAAATGACTGTCACGTGTTGATTTTCAGCCATAATGATCACTGCTGACACATTTTTCTCTTACTTACAGTACTCATTTCTATATCTTCAGGCATCCCAAACCACACTGCCTCCATACAGGTACTTGTTATTTAATTCTTATATTGCTTGCTTTGTTCATTTGTTGGGGGTTTACAGGTAAACAACGTTTCTAGATCTCTCAATGCAGTTAGTGCTTGTTTCACTGCAGCAAATAGGTATCTATGATAGCTTAATGACCCCACCCCACACCCTACATAAAAGAGCTCTATGTTTTGAACATAATCAAAAAATGTATGTAAGCTTTAAGTTGCATCATGAAAAGTAATCTGAAAGTTTGTTAATATTTAATTTCCAGAAAAGCTCTGTTTAGCATCACTACAGTGATACTAGCATCTTTTAAAATTCATACTTGTTCTAGGTGTTGGTGAAAATTTAATAAAGGTAAAAAAAATTATCATCATTTTGGGACTGTTAGAATTGACTTCGCAAAAATGTACAAATGTAAAAAAAAAATGCAAACAAACATTTGACTTCAATTAAAGTCTTAAATTGTGTTCAGGGGTAATATATATTGACCTTTGTGATACAGAATTAACCTGCTGCAGTGAAATTGCCTATACTCTGTTCAAAGCTTAGTTTCTGTTTTAAGTATCTTCAGGGAATTTTGGTATTATATATCACCTATTTATATTTACCGTCTTTTGGTATGTATAGTGCGCACATTTATACCCTGGGTCATGTTTCTTGTAAGAGGGGTGCGCAGTATACATGCCTACAAACATTTTCTTAGCCTTTTTTCAGGTCCGAACTCCGACAAAAGAAAAAAACAGGTGAAGTGAAGAGTACGGAATTTTTCGCTAATACCTCGACTATTATTATGTTTTACATGTTATATTTGTAATATGTATCTTATTGTACTTGATATGTCATGTTTTATTCAAATAAAATACATTTTATATCTCTGCAGTTACGTTCGTTTATCGTGTAAATTTGTCCATCTGTTTGCAATCCGGAAGTTTGCCATGTCTTAATAAAGACACCATGAAGCTTTTGTTGTCGGTTAATTCAGGCTCTGTGTTTCTTGTGGTCATAACTTACTGTTTTGTATGTGTTCATCATGGAGAGTAGAAGATAAGTGTATGAAAATTGAAAAAATCACGCTCGTTTTGAAAAGATAAACCGCCATTTTTTTTTAATGTATCAGGTGATCACCAGTCATGTGACTTAATATTGTAAAGTGATGATTTAGTCTATGAGCAGTTTTTTTTTTATAAATACGTTTCTACTTTGTAATTTTTAAACAGTAACAACTGTTTAAAACCTTTAAAAGAAATTATGATTGAAAACATGATTATCCCATAATTGTAACCTGAACGAATTTAATTAGGAACATGGTGAACCTGTCATTGATTGTTTTGACATCAATTAGACCCATTGATTGAGGTGTGATAATCCGGATTAACAGCTAGTATCAACAAACAAAAAATAAAAATTATAAGATTTTAACAATTTATTTCGACACTAATTCATAACATAAAATTAAATAATTCAAGAAAATACAATTTCGTATCAATTACGTATTCCGTACAGAATTCACCGACATCGGTGACCATTTAAAAAACTTCCAGTTTAGACTTCCTGTTTGCCAACACAAACGACAAACATTAACTTGTGGGTTATAAAAAGAAGATTACTATTAAATTCTTTATTCAGCTACAATACATTCTTTCCATGATATTAATCATGACTTCTCATTAATTCCTTGCTGAAAAAATCACACTCAAGCAACATTTTACCGATTTTGGAGCTGTGACTTTTCCGAAAATGTCTATGTGTATTATACGATTAAGAAACTTTTTTTCTCAAGTTTCTTGGACCATAAAGGTGGTGCGCACAATACACAAATGCGCACTATGCATACCAAAAGACGGTAATTTTTTTGTATGTTTAATTTATATTTATTTGACAACAATAAGAAAATAACTTAAAATCATCCACTTTTGGGGGATTTCTTTAACCTTTTATGAAAAAAGAATGGGAAAAATATGCATATCTTTTGTTTTTCTATTAAAGTTATTCTGATATATTAAAGTTGTTTCATATTTAACTGAGTTGCAAGGTAAATTGATTAATATATAGATTCAACTTGGAACAGGTTGGGGACAAACCCGCCAAATGGGGCTAGTTCCCCAAATGAGTAACTATCCCTCTAACAAGGAAAAATTTTCTAGTAGTAAATTTTTTTTTTTAATCCACATTTTATGCTTAAATTGGCACATGTTTAGGAATTATGCAACAACTTTTCCAAATGATGTATAGTCCTTTACTGATTAACTGAGAAGTTATATGCCTATGAAATTGACTAAGAATTAACCCTTTTCAAGACTACTAACTCTTTTAAAACTCCAAATAATGATTTGGATCTTTAGGAAAAATTGTTCTATTTTCTATGAATTTGTTCCATTTTAGGTAAAAAGACTCACCTAAATTATTATTTTTATTTTAAGCATTATCAAATTATTACTCATTTTTGGAGTAGTTCTACCATTTGATTGATTGTCCCCAACCTGTTGAATTCCTTTTCAAAATATACAAATTGATCACTAAACACTCACTGATTTTATGTGCAATATTTTATAATGAAATTTGCATGTTAGAAGGATTGGTATTTTTTTTATCTGCAAAGTGGTTATTATGGATACAAAGGAACATCCAAAGGGAATATCCCAATGACATCACGATCGTTTGTTTTGCAGCATATGATACTACACAATATGTTATAGTCAGAATTATTTTCTTTTTTAAGATATAAAGTCACTGTTGTCATTGTGTTCAAATTCAATATTCCAAAATTAATTTATCCCAATGGTATATTTTGTTCATAATGGAAAATAATATAATTATGGAATTTTATGGCACATCTTTACATAAAATATATTATGAATGACCTGGAACCTCCATTATTGTAACTACTTCAAAGAATAAAAAATATTAACAATTTCCCAGATATAATTGATTATTATTAAATTTTATGCCATAATAGAGCTAGAAACCAGGGGACAATAACTCCTATCCTTATTTTACAGCTGTGTGTACAGAAACTAAGGATATTGATTGAAGATTCTGATCAGAATTGTAAGTGACACATCTGTAGATTGTAATCCCCAGCTTATTCTTTTATGACCTGCTATTCAGTTAGATACTAAAAGTCTAAGTAATCTGTTTTAAAGACAATACATATTCTGATTAAAAGATAGAAAAACTACTGAAAATAAAGAAGTAGCTTGTTTTATCATGTTCTGTTATTCTTGTAGATAAAAATTATTTGTTGTAAAGACAATACATATTCTGGTTCAAAGGACATAAAAACTACATAAAATATATATTAATAATTTTGTTATTATTTAGCTTCTTAATTAGACTTGTACAAAGAACTGTAGGTTCCTTTATCATGAAAATTAAATGTGGTACAAGGTTTTAACTACAGTGTTTTTGCATTGCAATATTATTTACTTTTTTACTGCAAAACTTGTAGTGGCTACAATTTCCCCACATTCTTATGTTTATTTTTATTAAGGTATATGTTAGAAGTTATTGTTAGAAAAATTTAATACCGATATATCAATTTTCAGGCAAAGGATAGTGAAATCCTATTACTAGTTTTAGTTCCTTATTATTTACAATACAGATACATTGCAAAATACTTAATATATATAATACAATGAAATTTAAGGAAAATATTTTGTTTTAACAGTATTTTTATTGTACTACATTAAAACTTTGTTTCATTCCAGTAAAATATTTGGGTCTTCTGGCTATGTCCAGGATATTACAATCACATCCAAAAAGTGTACAGTGTCATAAAGATCTAATCTTACAGTGTTTAGATGACAAAGATGAATCAATAAGATTAAGAGCTCTAGATTTGTTATATGGAATGGTGCGTAATTTAATTAAGTTGGTTGTGCATTAATATTCAGGAGTAGATAGAAACAGAAAAAAATAAGGAGATGTGATATGATTGCAAATGAGACAAATATCCAGCAGTTCATACTTCTGTTACAATCAATTCAGGAATGTGTGATACAAGAAATAAGGAAAATCAATATATCATTGGATCTAATTTTGATGGACATTATTATTTGTCAGTGAATAAATTTACTCTGTATATAATTTTCTGATTTTTCAACATTAGAATTTCCACTACAAGAATTGAATAAATTTGGGAGAAAAAAGGTTCTAAACAAAAATTACCAAGTTTTCACATAAATAAGTATATGGCTGAAAATAGTCAAAAGGGGTTGAAAATTCGTGTAGCAAGCCCCAAACTAGGGACTTTGATTAATCTTACAAAACTTGTTTTCCATACGTCCAATGTTCAAACATTATTTTAGATATGGAAATCAATATTGTTTAGGTGAAATAGTTTGATTGATTGATTGATTGGTGATTGCTCTACGCCGCATCAGCACAAAAAGGCTATATTGCCTTGAAATAGTTTGATGAAGAGCACTTATCTTTTTAGCTCTAACTGAGCTTCATCTGATGAATTTTGGTTTCAACACCTGATATATTATAAAACAGCTGCTCATAGAATTTGAATAGAATTGACCATTTGCAAGAAATTAGTTAACACTTGTACAAGTTTAGACGTAAAACTAAGAATTGAGAGTTAACAATACAGTAGATATGTGTAATTTTACATAAATAATTGATTTTCAGAATAGAACTTATTCTATACATAAAGTATATTTTATGCACAGGTTTCAAAGAAAAATTTAATGGAAATTGTAAAGAAACTGATGGTACATATGGATAAAGCTGAAGGGACACATTACAGAGATGAATTACTTGCTAAAATTATAGAAATATGTAGTCAGTCTAATTACCAATATGTCACCAACTTTGAATGGTAAGCTCTTTTACACTTTTGATGTTATCCTGAGTACCTTAGATAATGACCCATCTGCTGATATATTACTGCCATGACCATTTTTATTCATTTCAAAATTAAAAACAGTCTTTTATTACTTAGTTTTAAACAAGTTATGTTTTTGAAAGTATCAATAGTCATTAAACCATTGTGTAACTCCAATATGCAGCTACATTAGATTTTAATAGTTATACATAACCAAGCGAATTACTGTAAATTCAGAAATTATTGCGATGTTTTTATTATTGCGAAAAATGCGACAGGGTTATAATCGCAATAATTTAAACTCGCATTTTGAAATTTTTCATATGATTTAAACAGGATTTTTCTCAATATCGCAAAAATTCAAATCGCATTTTATTCTAAAATGACAAAATCGCAATAATAAATGCACGCAATAATTTGTGAATTTACAGTAGTAATTTTTTAAATCATTGATTTTAGCGTACTATTATTCCCCCACAGGACAATATTGCAACCACCTTATCCTTCCATTTCCCCAACAAATATTTTTGTCACAATTTTCTCAGAAACTGCTCAACAGAATGACTTCATATTTGATTGGCAGCTCAACTGTGATTGGTTGTTATGAATTTGCGCCTTTTAGATCTGTCGGACACCTACTTCATGCTTTCTGATACTTTAAAGTACGCATGGGTGTATGCTTGTGCATTTTTGTTGTCTCGCCTGAGGAAAGCGAGACATAGGGATTGCTTTTCCGGCGATGATGATGATGGCGTCAACAATTCTTTAGTTAGTTTTGTACGAAGTTGCATTACTATCAGTGCATATCAGTTTTACAACTATTTTGAGGTCCTGACCCCTTGGCCATGCATGGTCTAGTGACTGAATTAATTAGCAATGTTAACTGTTAAGTTTTCTGCTTAAGTTAGTTTGATAAAAACTACTTGTGATAGATCAATGATATTTTGTATGAAGTTGCATTGCTATCAGTACATATCAGTTTGATAACTATTTTGAAGCCCCTGCCCCCTAGGCCATGGTCCAGTGACTTTGAATTACCTTTTCTGCTAAAGTTAGATTGATAGGAACTATTGTGATAGATCAATAATATTTTGTATGAAGTTGCATTGCTATCAGAACATATAAGTTTGACACCTATTTTGAGGCCCTGTACCCTAGGCCATAGTTCAGTGACTTTCAATTAATAAGCAATTTTAAATGTTAGCAACTACTTGTTATAGATCAATGATATTTTCTATAAAGTTGCATTACTATCAGTGCATATCAGTTTGACGACTATTTTGAGGCCCTGCCCCATAGGTCATGGTCCAGTGACTTTCAACTAATTAACAGTTTTCAATGTTAGGTTTTCTGCTTAAGTTAGTTTGTTACTACTTACAATAGACAACAATATTTTCTATAAAGTTACATTGCTGTCTGTACATCTCAGTTTGTCAACCATTTTGAGGCCCTGTCAGGGTTTGACACTAACTAAATGTATGTACTAGCCCGCAGGGCTAGTGAAATTATTTATCTACTAGTCCTCTTATGAAATCACTAGCCCTCCAAGTGCCGAAGGCACTTGGATGGTCGTGCCAAAGGCAAGACCCTATCTAGGAGGGTATAGGGGCATGCACCCCCCCTCGAAAATTTTGATACAAATGAAGCAAAATCCTGTGTTCTGGAGCATTTCCAGAGGGTTTTGAACATGTTTTGTTTCATGAAATTTCACTGGTTTGCTAATAAAAAATACAAAAAAAAAAAAAAAAAAAAAAAATCATATTTTAATCATCTATATTAAGAATGTGTTCGACCTATTTTGAAGACCCCTTTAGATCATTACTTCATCATCATCCTCATTTTACTTATCATTATTACTAGTGTCTTTAATGAAGATGGGTAAGTAAGGGATTTACAAATACACCAACAAAAGAGGAAAGGTTTTCCCTTGCTGTTTTTTGTCATAATTCTTCATGGACTCCTTCTTTTCCCTTGTTGTTTGTCAGTTGTTTTTGTTTTGTTTTTTTTGCAGGACGAAATTTTATTCCTAAAAATCTGTATCTTTTTACCAGAGACCTATAATTTAGTACATATTATATGTCAGTGATATTGGTTGCCTCAAATTACACTTGAAATACAGCTTTTTCCATGAAAGAAAATTCCCAATTACTAAAAAAAATGGCTTAAAATTCCTCCCAATAAGTTGTACAATTTTCCCAAACAGTGATGGCCTCGGTAGTAATGTATGTAAATTTCGTATTCATGTTATTATTTTGATATTCTGAAAGCACTTTTGAGATCAAGGTTTCTGATCAGAATCATCACGGCGTTTGTAACATACATGGTTTTCAATGTTTTAAGTACCATCATTGTTTCAGTTTCTTTCCCATCCCCAAAAAGTACCTTTCATGTTAAAAATGTCTGACAATCAAAATATACGTGAATAAACTGTACAATAAAGACAGCAAAGGTCAGCAAACAATGTGGGATTTGTTGACAACTAAAATTTTGTAAAATTTCTAGTTATAAACAAAATTTTGACTAGCCCGTCGGACTACTGTGATGAAAACTTTACTAGCCCTCCCTAATTTTTACTAGCCTCGGGCAAGCGGACTAGCGTTAGTGTTGAACCCTGCCTGTCCACTAATTGGTCCAGCGACATTGAACTAATTAGCAATGTTGCTGTTCATCAGATTGTCTTTTTCGGAATTTTATGCCAACAGGCGAGACATATCTGTGTCAACAGTTTATTTTATATTCAGGTATGTAAGTGTTTTGGTGGAGTTAACTAGGATGGAAGGAACTCGTCATGGTCGACTGATTGCCTCACAGATGCAGGATGTTGCTATTCGTGTCCAAGCTATAAGATCATTTGCTGTCAGTCAAATGGTGAGATATTTTATTGTAATTTAATTTACATAAATCATGAGAAAAACCATTATATTTGTTTATTCCTTGTTTGTTTTTTTACTATTTTCGTGAAATTCAGTTGTATGGATGTCAGATATGGTGGTAGAAAGTTTGTATTATTTTACTTACCACTTTTTTTCTTTTGGGTCA
The DNA here is from genome assembly GCF_021869535.1 of Mytilus californianus. NCBI lineage: Eukaryota > Metazoa > Mollusca > Bivalvia > Mytilida > Mytilidae > Mytilus > Mytilus californianus. Next base: position 8,480,507 of record NW_026262581.1, read on the forward strand.
ATATTTAAGGGCAGTATGAATAATTTTTTTAATTTAGTTTGCCTCATATATATTATGAAACTTATACACAATGCTTATCACCATAAAACTCAAATCCAGTTTGAATTTGGGTGGCGTCACTTTTACCGTTCTTGAGTTATGTCCCTTTTTAACGTTATATGTAAGCATCATCTGTGTCCCATGGACACATTCTCCATTTATTACTCCCCTACCGACGAAGTCGAAGGGGACTTTAGGTTTGCACTCCTTCCGTCTGTCCGTCTGTCCATCTGTCCATCCGTCAGTCCGGCAAATCAGCTTTCCGCACTTTTTTTCTTCGTTCTTGAAGATATTGATTTGACATTTGGTATATAGTTTTATCATGACAAGTTATAGATCAAGTTTGAATTTTGTTCCGGTCTGATGATTGAGTCTAGAGTTATGGACCATATCTAATGTTAGAGTACTATGTTTAACTATTATTTCTGTAATAAGGGAGATAACTCATTATTTTAAAAGACATTCTTTGATAAATTATTTGAAGAATTTTTTGGTAAGTTTGTTTGTTATTTAGTATAAACTAATTTTCTGAATGCTATATATATATATATATAAAAAAAAATTATGAAGAGAAATCATTTAATTAGATAATAATCTTTTTTTATTTATGTATATATTTCAATACATTACATTGTGTAGATAAAAGTTGTTGACATTTTATAGATAAGTTACATATCAATATTATTAGTTTGTAACAAATGAAAGAAAAAATATTTGTAACTATTAATTTTATTTGATTATAATTTGAAAATAGATATACACTGTATTACATCATATCTAATTTTAGAGAACTATTAATCATATCTAATGTTTTTTTCACTCATATAATCAGTTTTCCACACTGTTTTTAGTCATGCTTGAAGATATTGACATGATATTTACTTTTTGTTTACACCATGACAAGTTATAGAACAAGTTAGCGTGTTCCAGTAAAATGAATTTTTACCTGGTAGGGGACTATGTATTGCCATGCAATACTCTCAGAATGCTTGTTTAAAATATATATGCAAAAATGTATTTATTAGTTCTTCAGTTGGATATTACATAATTACAATTTTAAATTGAGAAATGTTGGCCCTGCTGGTATTTTTATTAATGAAAACTTTTTATGTCTCGCCTACGATCGTAGGAGAGCATTTTGCTTTCAAGTCTGTGAGTCTGTCATAACATTCCTTCATCTTTCCGTCTCTTACCAGATTAAAAGCTTTAAGTAAGGTAAAAGTTTGGGTTAACGGTAGTTTACTATAAAGTGTGGTAAAATCAATTAAACATGGTACACATGATCATTATAATGTGAACTTTTTAAACAGATTTCTGAAGGAAAAATCGGTTATTGTTTTGGGGATGTACAGCGGGCGGGCGGGCGACTGCCAAACAGTGTCCATGCATTTACTCATGAACCATCAACCAAAGCTTTTCAAATTTTAATATGTTGTTACTGATGACAAAATGGAGGTCAAGTTCAATATTGACGATTTTCACTTTTACCCGTTCAGGAGTCATGGTTCTTGAAAGGTTGAAAAATGGTCTTTCCAGTCGTGTCCGTGATTTTAACTCATAAACCGTTCAACAAAAGCTTTTCAAATTTTAATATGTTGTTACTGATGACAAAATGGAGGTCAAGTTTAATATTGATGATTGTCACTTTGACGGTTCATGAGTTATGGTCCTTGTGATATTGAAAAATGCCAGGACACAAATAAATGTCAAAAAATCCAGTTTGCTGTCTTGTTGAAATATAGGCCAAATTAGGGACTTGGTTTCTGATGGACACATTTTGTTCTGTTTAAAATTTATATTGAATAGACCAGATTTAAGGCCTATAACAGAGTTGAATTAGTTTAGTCCAGAGAGATTTAAAAAAGAAAGATATTATTATACATAGATAGGTCTTTTGTTATAAATATAAAAATAAGGAGATGTGGTATTATTGACAATGAGACAACTTAGTATCCACCAGAGTTCAAATGGCGAAGATAAAAGCAATTATGAGACAAAACTCATAACTTATAGTCTGCTATTAATGGCCCTGACATGAAAAATGTGAAACAATTCAAATAAGAAAACTATCGGCCTAATTAATATTCAATACAATTTACAAAAAACAAATATGACAGAGAAATGAACCAACAACAAACACTGAATTACAAGCTCCGGACTTGTGAAAGGCATATAAATGTAATAGGGTTAATTATGTTTTTGAGTGTTCAACCCTCCCCTTACCTGGGACATTGGAGTTACAGCACAACATAAGAACAAACTGTAAAAATCAGTTGCAAATGGCTTAACTTAAAAAATTGGTAAGAAGCACAAATAAACCAAATACATGCATGTAGCATAAAAACAGTAGACACAAAGCACCGAATTAAGAGTACTTGTATAAACCTTCTATATTATTACAGGCAGTGCTGTTAGAAAATTCTCATGTATTATCAGCTAACTCCCAAAGAAATGGAATATGTGAAGTTCTATATGCTGCTGCATGGATCTGTGGAGAATTTGCTGAGTAAGTTGATAATAGAATGAATATAATGACAAAAATGGAATCTTCACAAAGCTGTAACTGCAGTTAAGTTGTCAGTCAGAATTTTCATCACACTTTCTCATTATAGGAATATCTTTGCCATATTCATAGAACTTAATTTTCAAAGAGAAAATTGTTCAGACCCAGTCTTCACGATAAACTTTAAATCTACAGGCCCTGAGCCCAATTTTTGGAAAATTTTAGTTAGATTATGTTGGCCTGTAGAGATGATTTTTACAGGCCCGAAAGACATTTTACAAGCCTGGGCTACTGGGCCTGTGGTTAAGCGTGCAGACTGCAGACCTCTGGGAATTTTGGAGTTTCGTGCATATTGTTGAAAAAAACCAACTCACAGAACAGTATCATCAGATTGAAATGACATTCTCATAACATTTAACATTTATAAGTTTATAAGTTTACTGTTCATACTTAAAAAAAAAGTTTCAACATGAAACAAATTGATCATATTCAATTATTTTCAAATTGTATGTAATTATATCAATAACAATTTTAATTTAAACAATATCTTAACACAGATATTTAAAGAATCCCAAAGAAACATTAGAATTTATGCTGCGACCAAAGATTACCTCCCTTCCTGGTCATATACAAAGTGTTTATGTACAAAACATCCCTAAGTTGTACGCTAGAATAGTGAAGGAAGCTGAGGATGAGGATGATAACGACACTGTGAAGGAAGCCACACAAATGATGTTAGAGAAATTACCTATGTTTGTACAAAGTTCAGATTTAGAGGTTCAAGAAAGGGTAAGGCTCATGTACAAAGTTCAGATTTAGAGGTTCAAGAAAGGGTAAGGCACATAGTTTACATTCTTTTATCTTTGATAGATAGTTGTCTCATCTGCATTCTTACTATCTTGTTATTTTTATGAAGATTTAGATTAGAAAATGTAAAAACAGAAAGCTGTAGGGAAAAAATCTTAACTCACCTAGTATTAATATTGATAACCATCAACATTTTAATCCATTAATTTTTCGTTTATTTTTTATGTATTTTTATTTTTATTTTAACTCTTCTGTTACCTTTGTTCTTGTATGGTTTTATGAGAAGTAAGGTATCTAAAACTATTTATATTAGCATAAGAAAACTGACAAGTAATCTAAAGGACCCTTTATTGGATGTGAAATTAATGTTTTAAGTTATATATATTTTTAGGCTTGTTGTATACTACAGTTAGTAAAATATGTAGTCAAATTAATGGACAAAGAGACCAAAGTAGGAGAAGAAGTTGTTGCCTTATTTTCTGGAGCATTAAATCCAGTAGCAGAAAGGGCACAAAAGAAAGTGCCAGTACCAGAAGGGTAGGTTCAATGAACGTCAAAAATAATGTTTTGGTAATTTGAAAAAAAACAACATTTAGAATGTATATAACTAAAGCAAATGTTAGTTTAATGTTTTATTTATTTAAGAGAGGATTGCCAACAGCCCAATGGCTACTAGTTGTTTTCCTTAATACTAATAGTTATAGCAGCTTTAGATAATATGACATTGAAATAAAATTACTGGTAGATTAGGCAGATTAACCAATAACAGATATTCTGTATTGTTAACAGCTACCATTCAGATACCAAGAAATAGGGAAAGCTTGTACACTATGAAAACTTTATATATTTTTTTCTTTTGGAAAACATTATTGATATACAATTTGAAAGGAACCTCGTTCAATATTTTTGATGTACTTAAAACTATACAAACTGTCAACATGCTCATGCAATAACCGGATTTTGTTACTACTTCCACATTTAAAATTGAATTTGTCAAAATCATGATTAAATGTTCTTATTTAGGTTAGATTTAGATAAATGGATCAACCGTCCTCCCGCAGAAAGTTCAGATGAGGAACCAGTTAGAGCATCAATATTTACCTTCAACCATGAGGACCACAGGTAAAACATAATAAAACATAATAAACTGTTTGGTACCTGATTAAACCAGGCAAAGTAGTAAATGCAAAATAGGGGGATATATATTACATCTTTTAAATACAAAAGTATAATTTAAGCCTATCCAGGCAATTAGAACTTAAATTTTAGTCTAGATCATCCATTTTAATCTTTACAAAGTCTGAAATACTTAATTATAAAAGTGAGAAGTCTTCTGATATTTTAAACTACTTTACAGATACTATTTATGTTAAATTCATTAGTTTTACCTCATTTGGCATGCAGTCAGTCCAGAACTTTGCAATTACTTTTCATGCAGTTTATTATTAATTGGTAAGCACTAGTAAATAACAGCATCTCAGCACTCTGCAAATATACTGAACAAATTAACAGCAATCAATGCTGTTTCAAAACAGTTCTGAATTTACAAAAAAATACTGATGTGCAAGAATTTATTTTTAGTCTGTTTGTTGGTTCAGAAAGGATGGCTGTTTAGGTTCAAAGACTAGTGTAAATCAGAATATCTTAAAAAATAATAATTTGCCTTTCTTTCAGAAGTGAATACAGTTATCATAATGATAAGAAGGCATATGTAGAACCAACAGACGAAGAATTAGAAGTGGTAGGTATTGTTAATTTGTTCTTTTTATTAGCTGCCATCATTTGGCATCTGTTATTGTCTGTCGTCATGGGTTTCATAGATCAGCCCATCCCCCACCCCCCAAAAAAAAAGAAAATTGATATTTTGAAAATAGTTAAAATTTCCACCCACCCATTAACTATATATATATATTTTTATTTGTATTTTTCATAATACTTTTTCAGTACTAGAATGTGTTTGTTTCTCTATTGGAGTAACATCTGTTGACGAATGGATGGATGAATAGAAAACATTAGTTTTAGTACACTTAAAGCTAATTTAATTTCAGGAGCCCCACCCTTCCTGGGTGAATTCAATTGGTACAGCCCTAAGTGATAAATCTGGTGATTGAATAAATTTAGAACTTTGTTTTCATAAAATTATACCCCACTCTAGAAATGGTGACTTTATTGCAAACACCTTGTCTGTTTATCCAGTCGTCCAAAAAATATTTTCGTCACACTTTTCTAAGAAACTACTGAAATACTGGCCCCCTTATTTGGTCAGTAGCTTGACAGCGATGAATTGTAACCTGTGTAAGCTTTTCAGACCTGTTAGATACCTACTTTCTGTTTGCAGATACTTTTAATTTTTTTCCACATGTTGAATAAACTTTAAATTTATTGTCACATTTTTCTAACAACTTATAGACCACATTGATTTTCATATTTAGTCAGCAGTTCAACATTTTGTTTTCCCTTTTTGAATGTGTCAGACACTTCCTGTTTTCCGATACTTTGAGTTCTGTTTTCGGGATATGCTTAGTAGGACAATGCTTGCATTCTTGTCATATTTGGATATCTGTAAAAGATCACCTGTAAATTTATTGTATTTTTTGTTTGTTTCATTTTAGCGACGGGAACAAAGAAAAGTTGAACAGATGCATAATCCACATTACTTAAAAGTAGACAGTAAACCAAAGGTAGGAAAAACTATATTGATGTATAATTTACCTTCAAAGTATTGACATCAAGTATATAGATAAATACTTATTTTTTTACTCAAATTTGATTTTTGTCACAAATCTTAGCATAAATCCATTGGTCATTTGGTTGATATCAGGTGACTTTGAAATCAGTGGGTCAGATGGTGGAGGTGACAATGTAACATAATTGTTTAATATAACAATATATTTTTTTTTTTTTATTACCAAATATACATTCTAATGTGAACAAATGAAATTTTCATGAAAACAACTGGTGGACAGAGTAGGGGTATATAGGAATCCTCATTTCCATTTGTCTGTCCCTCATGCATGGTTTCCAGATGAAAAATATAGAGAACTCCCTCCTTTTGAAAATTAGTTTAAACTTTTAATGTTTTGGACCCCTTAAGACAGGTTACGTTCAATTTTGGTCGTTTCACTTTTACTGTTACAGAGTAATTGTTCTAAATTGTTGGAAACATTCAAAATTTTGTGGTTTCTGGATATTAAAATCTGTCATTTCCAGTAATATGATCTCTCGTGTGCTGCAGGCACTAGATCACCTCTCTAGTTGGATTTAATAATTATTCATAGGTTCTTAGCAGAATATAGCAGGAATAGCTCTTATAACACTTGGATATATCACTTTAAATTTATGTAGATTTTGTATTTTGATAGTATTTAAGTTTTGTGGATTATTAGCTGTTTATAATTCATTATATTTACCTTGACACTATGATAAAAATTTAAAACCTTTAACATTTGTTTTCAGAGGTCGGATAGTGGTAATTCAGAAGACATTCCATTATCACAGATAGATTTATCTGTGCCATTACATGTACCAGGTAAAGCCTACATTTACATCATAAGGGTCCTCATAAAAATATGCACATGCATCCTGGAAACATTATGTTCTGACTAGACATGCAATTTCATGAACATGATTCTGGACATCTGATTATACTAGCTAAGTTTTTATCCTTAGCTGTCAAAAAGTATTATAAAAAACAGACCTCTTGTCAATAGTTTATCAGAAACTCTTCATTCCTTACATTAATAAAAGTTTTCAAAGAAGGCATTTGATTGAAAACTAAATGCAGTCCAATGAATTAAAATTGTGAACTGGGTTAAGTACACTCTAGACAGTTGAAATTGTTATATAATGGAAGTGGCTGTAAGTATTTCTGTCCCTGCTCCTAGATATGAGTGTCTCATCTCATTACAATATTCTGATATCATATAAATGTTTAATCTAGGTCTTTTATATTATTGACAGTTCTGATTTTCTTTTCACAAATCAAGCTAGTGCTGAACCAGTTTGAAGACAATATTTTACCTGTTGAATGAACCAATATAAGATTGAAAGATAATTATTTTTTATTATTTACAAATAATAGCTTTATCAAAAAAAAAAAAAGAATTGTAGCAATATTCATATATATACTTTAGGTCTTTCATCATCAGATAAATATCTACAACTCAACAGCTCGTCTAAACCCTCAAAAAAAGATAAAAAGTCAAGACGTAAGAAGAAGAAGCATGTACAAGATGATTCTGATGAAGACATACAACCTGCTCATGAAGTCAGTACTGTCGTTGATATGCCAGAGGTATGATTTTCTTCTTGAAATACCTCATTGATTCATTTTTTAGAACAGGATTTAAAGTTAGCCTGGATTTTTGACAAAATTTAAAACAATTCATAAGAGAAAAACTAAAGACCTGACTTATACTACAGCAATGTACACAAACAAATAAGGCAGAGAGCAAACCAAGGACAGCCACTGGAGAACAGGTTTCTGGCTTAGGACCAACACATAAAGAATGTAGCAGGGTAAAACATATTTGTGAATGCCCAACCCTCCCCTAATCTGGAGCAGTGGTGTAGCAGCACAACATAAGAACAAACTATGAAATAAGAAAGTGATTGACTCATTAGACCAATACTAAGCTCAAATACAACTAACTAAAAGACAACATTCCCTAAGCACTGATCTAAGAGTACTTTTAATTACTGAAAGCTAGTTCAAAGCCAAATTTCCACTAATAAATAAACCATTTTTTCCCAGACTTAAATGTCAATCAGAACACCTCCAAGTTTCAATTCTTTTAAGTTTAAACAATACATGTGTGCAAAAATAATAAATCAAAATGTTACAATAGAATAAGGATTTTAACTTATTATTTCATCTGAATTTTGCAGGGCACAGTAGATTCTGACAAAGATGATGACAGACCAAATGATCAATTTAAAAAGTTAGACATGGATTTGGACATGTAAGTATTTTTATCTTGTAACCAGCCACTTTGTGTGTAATCAATAATAGGTAATACCCACTCATGGGTGGTAGACTGGATTTTTCTTGTGAAAAGGTCTGTCTGTCTGTCTGTCTATGATAAAATTGTTTTTGGTCCATAACTTTATTTACATATTAATCAGCTAGTGTATTATGGAATGATTCAATATTTTGTCTGGATTTTTATAATATTGAATGGTACTGTGTAAACAATATTATGATCTGCCATGCAGTCACTTTCTATTTAACAATGCTTTGTATTTTTGTTAAAGCCATTGAGCATATAACCTTTCGTAAAAATATTACTCAACTTCTTTATAAAGGAGTGATTTGATATCAGGTCTGGAAGTTAATGTTGTTGAATTGTACTGCTATTTTTGTCAGGGAGTCTATTCCTGTTTGATGATATTTTACACTTTTATTATACCCTCTGGGTATGAACTTTTTCAGGTCATATATTTTAATGAGCTTGTGTATTATGGATGATTCAACATTCATATTTAATATGGAAGAAATTCTAAAATAAGAAAGGTGTACATTGTGATAGATAAATGGATGACAAAAATCAGACTCAATAATGGAAAAATCCTGAAATTAGTATTCCACTTTGATGGCTTGGAGATCAGTGTCAACAAAAATCCAGATATAAAACTTTCAGACAAAAACCATACCTTAGTGTTATACTCTTCAAATAAAGGATGTGTAGATTCTGAAAAAAAAACTGATATGGATATATGAAGGTATTACTTAGTCATATCCATGTATATATATATAAAATAATAAACAAAATATGAATTGTTATACAACACATTATTTTATTTGAAAGGCCATTAAGAGATGATGAGATAATACCAGTACCAACACATAGGGTGGTACTCGATAACCAGGGTGATCACTTGGATGAAGAGAAACCAAAGAAAAAACACAGGAAGGATAGAGAGGAAAGAAGAAAACATAGAAAAGAAGGCAAAGAAAAGGTAAGCATGAATAACACAGAAACTTACATATTCTGATATCTGGTGTAGATATTTTAATCAGTCATTCTTTCCCTACCCTATGGATTCCTTTATTTTGTGAATACCAATTATTATAGATTGAGGAATAATTCAATTTTCATGGATACTTGATTTTCATGGATATTTGATTTCATGGTTTTTCTGAAGTCTTCATTAAGGCCTATAGCAATTTTTTACCTTTAAATTAGTGGTTTACATCTACCTACAAAATCCATGGAAATTGGTATCCCAGGAATAATAATAAATCCACAGTAAGTCTTGTATATTCAATAGGTACAATACCATGGCTTTCTTAATTTGTATGTAATGCTTACTGTCTTGTATTAAATGAGGGGAGAAGCTAACTGAAGCATTGACCTATAGGCGCCTTTGTTAACAGCAACAAGTGGAAAGTATTTTCAGCTTTCTTCAGAATTGTTTCCTTACTCAACAAAAATTGGAACTTATATATAATTAAAAGAATAAAGAGTATTAAATACTCATCATCAAGTGGCTCTGTGGTAGGGTTTCAGCTCTGATACAGGAGGTCATGACATATATCCTTAGCAAGATAAATCAAAGACTACAATAGGTATTTGTAGCTACACTTGGCAAATGGAATTAAGAGAATGAACAAAGTCTGTCTGGCTTGGAGTCAGAAAAAAGTCAGTTTGGGATGACATCTCTTTCTGTGGCATGATACTGTAGTGGGGCTAGCATGATTAAAATGCTGGGTATATAGATCTATTGCAAATCAGTGTTTATAGTCAATCACATTTGCATTTTTCTTGATCCTGAATATTCTTGAAAGATTACCTGCTACTAGTTCAACATCTATCCATCAATACTGATCTAAATAAAAGGTAAATACAGTGATACTGTCCAAATTGATCACCTAGGATGGTAGATTATGTTCCAATCTAACATGTGTACTGTCTTCATAAGTTATATTACTAAAGAATATAATGATATGTCTGCATACAAGAGTTAAATATTGACAGCTTTGCAGTTCCACATGTTTTGGTTTTGACAGATTTCACTGTTAAGTTGTAACAGAGGTCAAATGTGACAATTCCGCTTATGCTGTTTAGGAATTATGGCCCTTGATTGCCTTTCAATGACACTAACAAATGTAAGGAAAACCTAGTTTGCTGTCATTTTGACATTGTTTTTGTTCACTGTGCTTAACTCCATTAATGTTATACCTTATTTTAGACATTTTGGGAAGAATTGCAGTATATTGCTTTTAATTTTACAGTCATCAAAGAAGAAAGAGAAGAAAAAGAAAGAAGAATCAAGTCTTCTTATTGCCGAAGAAAATGAGAACACTCCAGAAATGGAGGTTGTAGCAAATGGCCCTAGTAACCAGGCAACTGCAGAATCACCAGAACCTCAGAAAGAAAAATCTGATAAGGTAAAATCAAGATTGTAGCTGGAGAGATCTTTCCTCAAATGGATAGATAATAGAAAAAAAACATTTGGCATGCTCACAACTGCCAATTTTTATGTGCTCCACTTATGTTGCTGAATTTTTTGTTTCTGTTCTCTAGCTTTAGTTTTCCTCAACCAAATGTTATGAAACTCATACACATTGCTTATAACTATAAAACGCAAGATTTAGTTCAAATTTGGGTGGCGTCACTTTTACAGTTCTCTAGTTATGTCCCTTTATAACATTATATCAAATATGTCTATTATCTCGAAAAAATGCTATGAATAGAGAAAATCATGTATGATCATTGCAAAATGTAAGGAAGAAAAGGTAAACAAACTTATTGAGAGCATAAAAAGCAAACAGTCTTAAACATGACAGCCAAAACAGTCTAAAACATGACAGCCAAAACAGTCTTAAACATGACAGCCAAAACAGTCTTAAACATGACAGCCAAAACAGTCTTAAACATGACAGCCAAAACAGTCTAAAGAAAACCTTCACATTAAAAGTAAGAGTATGAAGGGACGAGGATAGCGGTAAAAATAAGAATGATAGGGTACTGTAAATTGAGAAGTTTTTGTATACACTTATTATTACCATTATTAAATAATTGGATTAATTATTGCGATATAAGGAGATGTTGCATGCAAATATTGCTGTAAAAAATTTAGAAATGTTAAATTTTAGTTTGGTGAAACATACCCTATTACAATTTCAAAATAACAAAAATATCGCAAAAATTTCTGAATTTGCAGAAATTGATTATACTGTTGTATAATTGAAACATGATTATACTGTGGTAGAATTGAAGCAGAAATATTTCGGTACAAAATTTGATGTAGAATTAAATAAAACATAGTTTAGCAGGCCATAATCTTGCCGGCGAAATGACGATTTAAGTCGCCAAAGAATTTTGAAAATCGCTAAATCTCGCCGGCCGACTGACTTCATAGCGAAGTCAAATTGCTATCAAAATCGGTAAAAGGGAGACAACTTGTGATTGACAATTCTCACAGGTAAAAAAAAATGGCGACTGACAAGGAAAATCGAGATTTTCAAACGACCCAGGACTAATACTGTCAACGATCAAATTAAATGAATACAACGGCGACTTTGAACATCATCGGATAGAACTTTCAAAACTATTCAAACGGAAAACTGACCGTCTGTTTAAGTTATCATTTTAACGATGATTTTCATCTCAGGATGTTGCGTAATCACTCAGCTGATTTGTTTTATTTTATAACTTACACGAGTCGATCAATTTTACTATTCGGTCGGTAAAAGGTGGGAATTAACGGTAGATTTGTTATATTGATTGAATAAAAATTGAAATATAAAAGGTAGAAAGACTGCTGATGGATAATGTGATTGCAAACGTACTACACTCGACCAGGTTGTGATCAGCGATGGATTTTTTTCTCACGACCATTTCGTTGATATGGATGATATTTTAAAAAACTGATAGAAATTAGCTCTTTGTCGGATAATTAATATGCAATTGAAAGATATTTTCATTTATAGACTTACAAAATTTAACGATAATCTCAATTTACAACTAACATAATGTCCTGGACATTATTGTTTTACAAAATAATGACAAGTGGTGATATAAATTAAATTCCTAGTCATGTGAAATTCATCAGGTAAACTGGGAGTTATATTTTTTCTGGACTTTAAAAAAATCAATATATTGAGGCAGATGCACATGAATTTAATGCATCATAATCAATATTACTAGGCTACTCCTTCGTGTCCCAATCAACAAATTTTATTTAGAACACAATGGTATCAATAAATAAATAACAACTATATATTGTCAAAACCTTTTTATTAAGAACTTTCTATATATACATTGTGTACAATAACATATGAAAAAAACTGCAAGTATATCTTTTATTGAATATAAAACAATTTCCTTAGTGATAAGCACGAAAACACTATGCAACCGAAACGGTAATGGAATCTCACTTCTCCAAAAAATTGACCACTTCTCCCTTCTCTCTCTTGGAAGGAGAAGTCACTTCTCCCTCTTCAAAATCCTCGATTAGGCCCTGGTTTAATATAGAAGACTTCTGTTTAGTTGTGTTTAACGAAGATAATTCTTTTTCCAGACTGATGATCTTGATTTCTGGTTGTCTAAAAATGATACTCCAAGTTCTTCCAAATCAGAGAAAACAATGGAGAATGATGTTAGACCTACGCCTGTCATTACTGTCGCTAGTGATGACGAACAGGAAACTAAAGTAAGTTCTTGTAGGAACAACATAATTTATAGTAAATAACATAAAATTTTCACAGTATACTCATTCTAATGTATGGAAGCTTGAATTTTATTGTTCAACAGTATGATAATTCTAATGTATGCAAGATTGTTTTAACTTTAAAAAAACCAAAAAATTCACACTTTGGTAAAGTCTATTTTGTGATGTATTGATAAAATGTTGTAGAAGCCAAAAAAGAAGAAAGAAAAGAATGTTAAAAAGGGAAAAAAAGAAAAACGAGATAAGAAGAAATTGTTGAGGGCTGATTATGAAGTAGCCGAGGGTATAACTACTCCATCAAAAGAACAAGTTTCTCCATCACAAATGGATACTCCTATCAATGTGCAATTTCCTGTAAGTTTTTTTATTGAAGAATTTAGACTTGAGTTTTTAGGTTAATTTCATGAAGAAGGACAAATTGGTCAAAGGATGTTTAATTTCACAAGACAATTGTGTACAGTAATTATTGTACTAGATATAATAAACTGTGCATGAAGTGGACGAACAGTATATGGATTCAAATTAGCTAGCCTATATTACGAGCAGGATATTATATAGCTAATACAATAGTCACCTGTCCATTCTGTAATCGAGCATCTATGCTATGAAATGAGAAGACTCACTTTGTGTGTCGCTTCTCTTCCTTCCACAATAAATTAATCATCATGCCTCTGTGTCCAATAGGTACCATGCATAGTCGCATTTGTCATCCTCACTTATGATTATTCCATTTGGGTTATTTTGGGAGGAAAACAAAAATAAAGGCGTCCAGATATTGTTTCCGCCATCGGACGGACTATTAAGTCATAGACAAGACTTTCCGTTTAGGACTTTAAAATTACACAGAATTTTGGTAAATTTACAAACATCAAAATAATTCATGCATTCTAAGATTTGTTTTCATTTTCACATGGCATGGGTCGGTATATTCGTTTATTTTATCCCTTGCTTATGCAAAATTCCAATATAACAACTCTGGCCATGTGAAAATTTTCAACAAATCTATGGCTTGCATGAATTATTTCTTAAATAAAACATGATTATATACCGGTTTCAGGGGTCCCAAGAAATCGGATTTTTCTTGCTTCCAGGGTCCGAAGGAATGTTTTGATACCGGTTCCTGTAGCTCAGATACCCAAAACATTGTATGTAATCAAGTTAGGAATTAAGGGTTGTTTGTAAATTTACCAAAATTCTGTGTAATTTTAAACAGTCCTAAAAATTGTGCGTTCATGTTACTACAAATAGTTGACCTTTTCGTTGACATTCTTTAGATTTACATCCAATATTTTGAACTGGTGAAAAATTCAAAATGTTATATTGACATCAGTTCATGTTTAAGAAACTTTTGATACCTTTCCTGAAATTCTCCAGTCATAAAATCTTTTACAAAAATTCATCCTACAACAGTTTACATACTTTCAACCACGCTCTAAATGCCCGTGATTTCGAGGGTGCGTTCTAGTTTCTCTTTATAAAAATAAGAAGATTTGGTAAGACTGTCTGATGGTAGATATAAGCAACTATAGGTCACTTGGGTTTAACAATGAGCAAAATCCATACCGTATAGAAAGTTATAAAAGGCCCAGACATGACAAAATGTAAAAAATTCAGACAAGAAAACCAATTGCCTGATTTATATACTTAGTCTCAATTTATATATATTACATTTAAAAATTACAAAAAGGAATATTTTATCAGAAACCAGAAATATTCTAAAAAAATTTGCTTTTAATATATTGCATGTATTTCTAATTGTAGCCAATGTCAACATATCAGACACTTGGAGAAAACAAGTCGTTAAAACTTGTAAGTAATCTATTTCTTGGTCAAACAGTTCTTTTCTTGTTGTATAAAATTGTTCGTACAACAGCCATTTAAGAAAAAAAATGTGTCCCTTCTTTGTGATACAGAGGAAGATGAGCTCCAATTCATTAAAACTTTGATCGGAATAAGAGATTAATTGATCTATTGTTGGTTGCTTAACGTCCAGTGGCAAATGTTTTATTCATGTTCAGGACGATGGATTAAAGAATTTTTTATCTTTAATGTGAATATGTTTTAATATATAGAGGAAAACCAAATGTACCAGATGAAGAAGGAAATATGCCCATGCTATTATAATGAAAAAGACCAGCCTTTGTTAGACCCAAAATTTTAAATCGTCAAAAAGTTTACAAATCATCTACCATTCTTAACAACTTGGAAAAGTTTGAATCAAATCACTCAAGGCATACTTGAATTGGTGCACAACATATTTAAGCTGGCCAGAAGGATTGTTAAAGGTACATGTGTTGACAGCCTTATAAAGAATCGTATAAACAATATTATTACATCATTGTCCTTAATAAATTACATGTTTAAAGAAATACTTTCAACAGTCAGTAATATTTTTTGCATATGTAATTTAAGGTTCGTTTACATTTGAGATTATTATTTTTGAAATGGCATTAAACATGATAACCTATTTTCAGACATATGAAATCCGAGGGAGTCATCAGCGTCATGACCAAGTGGTAGTCTCTGTTGTGTTCACAAATCTGACGTCCAATCAGATTAAAGATTTGGAATTAAATGTATTAGATAGTCTTAACGCTAAATTAATAAGAGGGGTAAGTATTCATATGTTTTTATGCAGAATTTATAGGGTGGTTTCGTTTTTTTGTGTCATGGATTTTACTATTAATAGAAGATCTTAATGTAACTTTATAGTATAATATACACCTTACAGGTTGCACATTTGTAAATTCCACTGATTCACAAATCTGGGGAGATGTATAATATTCGTAGATATTTTGTTTTGTTTACCTCCCGGATATGATCTCCCAGTTTAATCTCATAGAGACACAACATGGAAATTTTACCAGTATAAATACAGTTTGATAGCGGTCAAATTGAATTCTCAGGAAGACTCAAAATTAAGGGAGGGCTAGTTCAGAATTTTAGAATTAATTTAAACTCTTAGAATTTCGAGGCATATAAATGTTGAAAATATGCTGCACAACCTTATGCTTTGACCTTTGCAAAAACAATTGCATATGAGCTTTCCATTCTAGGATATAATTTTTTATGAAACTTCATAGTAAAAGTGGCACAGTTTTATTCATAAAAGGAGTTCCTATTTGAAATTGCATTGTCTATATTTACAGAAGTGCAACCTATAGCTCTTTTTAATTCTGAGTCATTTGACCAGAGATGTTGGTCCAAAAAATTAGTTGTTTACATCCAAATTTTACGGATATTGTTTGTAATGTCTTCTAAAAGTAGACAAATGGTGATGTATTTTGTGCTTGAAAAAGCTATCATGTTTGTACCTTTCTCAGATTATCTTAGAATAGTATAATGTTGTGTTCATTATTGTTATTTTTCTAATTAGTAAATGTGAACTTATGCAGAACCTTTTTAATGCTCATCTAATTTTATAGAAAAAAATCATTAGATTTTGCACAATTGAAGGTCATAACTGCCTTACAAAGAAACATATCAAGAATAAGGAAAAGGAGTTGAGTGAAAAAAATGTCTTTAATGTATTTATAGTATAATGATTACTTAAAAATCTAGGAAGTAATTACAAAATATACAAATACAACTCTTGGGTTTTATCGGCAATCAGCATATATAAATGTGTTGCTGACCAAAAATCTAGGTATGCACCAAACTTGTCATTGTAGTAATTTCCAACATTCTTGGTTTTCTGTGCTTTTATAAATAGATTCTACCATACCCCCTTGTTGATTTATAACATTCATTTACTCAAGATAGTTTAATATTCCAAAATATTTAAATGTGAGGCTTGGCAAGCATTTTAAAATTTTATAATTTAACCATTGGAAATTAACAGGGGTTAAGTGTAGAATGTGTTTCTCTAATGACAAACTCCTTAATGATTCCAAATAGATTTTGTAGGAAATCACAAACAACAATTTAGCAATGTTGAATTTGGAAAAAATATATCATTCTCGTGAGAACCATTTTAGGGAACATAGATGTATTTTTATGAGGAAGCTATGGGCATGCTCAGAGCTTTTTAAGTAGGCTCTTCTCAGGAGTTCATATAAAAGTTATCAACTGGATATGTCATTTAAAATATATAGCCTTTTAACCAATAGAAAAGTATAATAAATGCAAAAAGAATTGGGAGAAAATATTTTATAGTATGGTAAGAATACCTTAGAAGATTAATTTTCTGTTTTGTTTTTAGATTGGATGTTCTCATCGAGATCCTGTAAAGGTCCCGTTTGTTTTACTGCCTAATTCCCAGAATGAGGGTCAGTTTGCCTTCTCTGTTGATAGTATTAATATACCTCAAAAACTCAAAGGCACATTAACTTACATGGAAAAGGTGAGTCATTCAGTTGTTATATGTACTCCCAAGATGTTTGTCTTATTTAGAATATTCTATTGAACATAAATATTCAAAGAGGTTTAATACATAAACAAAAGGAAATAATACTGTTTCATGCCTATATGGGTATTCTCAAAGTGAACTTTAAGGTGGATAAAATGTAAATTAAGTTATTATTAGGAAATTTCATCTTGTTTATTATAATTTCGCCAAACATTTATGGTTAAATAGTATGAACTGTTGTAAAGATATTTTATAAAGTAAGTGGATTTTATGGTGTTTGTGTTGCCTTAAGAGATGCATTTGGTATTATTGAAATTGGATTTGATCAGTTATATTTAGATTAATTATGGTATATTGTAACAAATAAGAGACTACAATTTTCATATCATTCACCGTATATATTGTTTTCTTTCAGACTGATGATGGATCCACACATGAAAAATTAGATTTTAAAATTAACTTTAGATGCAGTGATTTTCTTATGAGTGCTCCATGCAAAAGGTATGCAATTAAATTTATACCATGAGTAGAAAAATTAAATTAACAGTGCTCTCTTTCATTCTTCAAATATGACATATATTGACTCAAAAATGAGCATTTTAGAATCTGAAGGACTATGGGTAATTAGGGCCCCGCCGAATGGTGGCTGCCCTATAGTGATCAGTCTGTCCGTCCATCTGTCCGTAACAAATCGTGTCCGCTCTATATCTAGAGAACCATTATGATTTCAAAGTTTATACTTGACATGTACATTAACCAACACCAGAGGGTGTGTCATAATGTATGTTCAACTTCCTAGGTCAAAGATCATGACAAAACTTTGGGTTTAGTTGACAACCCCATGTCCTATGGTAAAGATCGTGTCTGCTCTATATCTTGAGAACCGTTATGATTTCAAAGTTTATACTTGATATGTATATTGACCAACACCAGAGGGTGTGTCATAATGTATGTACAACTTCCTAGGTCAAAGGTCAAGGTCAAAAACTTTGGTTTTAGTTGACAACCCCATGTCCTATGGTAAAGATCGTGTCCGCTCTATATCTTGAGAACCGTTATGAGTTCAAAGTTTATACTTGATATGTATATAAACCAACAACAGAGGGTGTGTCATAATTTATGTACAACTTCCTAGGTCAAAGGTCAAGGTCAAAAACTGGTTTCATTTGACAACCCCATGTCCAATGAAGATACAAATTTTTTACCACACATTATTCACAGCGGGGCCCACAGAGATGGCTCCCATCTCAATGATATCTAGTTTCATTTGTTGTTCTTCAAAATAAAAATAAAGTCATTCCATTGGTTGTACCCCAAATGAAATAATGTCATTTCATTGATTAAATATCCATTCTTTTGGACATAAATCAATGACAATGTTTTGGTGTATACTTTCGAAAATGTTAACAAGAATGCATTAGATTCTGAAACATTGAATAAGCAGTGATGAATGCTAGGTCAGGTTGTCCTAAATGACCTTGCATTCATTGTTAAAGGAAAGCTTAATAATACATGAAGCAGCCTTTTCTTCAGGATATAATTTGAAGTTACATTTTTTCAATACATATATTTCGCAAAAGTAAAAATAAAGTAGAAAGAAAAACATGAATGAAGAACTATATTTTCTTTTATTACAGTTCCGAGTTTGCATCATTATTGGGAAGTGGTGACTTGAACGAAAAATCATCAATAAGTTTTACCCCATCCGATCAAGAGTTTCCTTTAATTCTAGCCAAAATATGTTTTCATCTTCATTTTAGAGGTAAGAATATATTGTATGCAAATTATTGAACACATACTTTCTACAAAGCTTTAATAAATATGAAGGAATATGGCAAGGCAAAACATGATAAGAAAGGTTTATTCCATTGCCTTTTAGTGGTTATAAAATAACCAAATTTAAGTGGTTGTTGTACAATATCTTACAGAAAAGCAATATTATGTAAAATGTAGACTTGTAAAACATATAAATTGGATAATCCTTTATATGTATGAAGATTAAGTGATGCATCAATTTAAGAAATCTGAAGAAAAGTTTGATGTTGTTACATTGAACTTAGAACTAAGCATAATATTACTTCATCTTATGAAAGAACAATTTACACTACTTTATGAAGTGCCCATTCAAAATATCATAGATTTTGTAAAATAGTGACCACAATATTCTAGCACTATTTATTTTTACAGTTGTGGAACAAGTGTCAGACAGTGCTTCATTGTACAGTAAATCAATACGTGATCATCCTGTTTGTTTATTAGTTAAAATGGTAAGACAATTAATACATTTCCTTGAACTTGGTATTGTTTACTTGCTTTGTATAGACTTAGTTCGAAACATTAAGGTTAAATGAAATATTAATATTTTAAATTAAATTCAGCAAACATGAAACTGAATAACAGGAATTTTTGGATAAACACCAATGAGACAGCCATCCCAACAACACAAGTTATTGACAGACATAATGCTATAACTAATTTATTGACGCCATCTTTATCTTTACATATTTTTGTCAAATGAAAGAAAGAATTATTATAGCAATACATATAATATGGACTCACTAGACCAGTAAATAATATATGAGCTGCGTCGGATAGAAATCGACCTTATGCAAGTAAATATCAATACATCTGTTAACCTATTTCAGATTAAAAAAAAGGGGCCTCGGTGGCCGAGTGGTCTAAGTAGTTACTACTGCAATCACTAGCCAGTCAACACTGAGGTTGTGAGTTTGAACCCCGCTCGTGTGGATTGTCAGTTTTCCTATAGAAGGTCGGTGGTTTTCTCCGGGCAATCCGGCTTCCTCCACCAATAAAAACTGGCCGCCACGAAATAGCCCAAAAGCGGTGCTTAAAATTGGCGTTAAAACACCAAAAATCAAAAATCAAATCAGATTAAAAAAATCACTATGGAAAGTCTGTAACTGTTTGAAAATTGAGTTGTTTTAAAAACCCTACAAAATAAGACCAAAACTCATCTTTTATTTTGTATTTGAATGTTTCAAAATCAATCAAAGTCTTATACATGCAGGGTTCTCACTAAGGCGAGTTCATGAGTCCTGGACTCATGAAAATCTGTCTGGACTCACCATTTTCAAAACTGGTGAGTCCAAAGATGCATCAAGATTAAAATATTTTGTATAAACTGAACACACATATTATCATTTCATAGCAAAAGTTTAAAAGTAATCTGAATTTAATGTACTTTCATTGCTTTATTAGGTCATGGAGACTAAAATAATAAATTATATTGCAATAAATTATCTTTTTCTTACTGTTGGACTCGCCATGGCCACAAGTGACGAGTCCCTGGATTCGCCTTCAAAAATCCTTAGTGAGAACCCTGACATGTACAAGTATAAGTGCACTTGCATAAGATCGATTTCTAGGCGACGCAGCTCATATATTTATATATATGCTTACAAGTATTTCCAATGCATCATTTAAATTTGAATCTAAGTGACAAAGCATTTAAAAGATCTCTTGTTGTCAGAAATCTTTGGACTTATGGCCATTTATAAACTATTTTATGCATTCCTTGGAACATTTAACGATTTATACCCCATTTATTGGAATCAATGGTTGCTTTGCCCTATTTTATGCATCACTAGAAAACTATTGTAGTCCTTGCCTCTTATGCCAACTGTTTACCTCCTTTTTGCACTTCGCACTTTCATCCTGTACATGCATGAAATATTTGCAATTGAATGTTAAGCAACCTACAATCAATCATTTCCCACTTAGGCCCTACAAAAAAGTTGCAATAGATAATGAAAACAGATATAAAAAAAACAAACATGATATTATAAAGCATAAAATTATTAAGCAATAAGGATACACTTTTCTCTTATCTATTTCAGGTAAAAAATGACATTAAAGTTGATGGTAAAGGAACAGATTCTGATTTAGTATCGAATATATTACAAGACATAAAGTCCGTTCTACTGTAGCCTTCGTATATCTCCTAATTCTTGAATTTTGTTTATAATTGACTTTAATCAGTTAACGCTTTGTGAAAGGAAACAAAGTTTTCAGAAAACATGACATTATTATTACTGTTAATTGATTCATAGCATTTGGCTATTCCAGTAAAGTTCGCTTTGCTTGCTTAATTGATGACTCTTCAAGCACACAGGTCGCACACAGGTCACCCACAGTGACGTCACAGATTAAGTATCTTCCACCTAAAAACTAGGTCTAAACTAAAAGGAAATCTTGAATTTTCAAGTATATGTAGCATGTTTCTTCAAAAAACTAAATCATCTTCCATTAGGACTCCAGGACAAAAGGTACATATGTTTTTGGATGTGTATTGAAAGAAATTGTTATTGTTTAATTGTTTCAAATTTTTTTGAATTATGTCTATTAGTGGTTATTTTCTTTTCAATGTGCATTTCTTGATTAAAATGTGTATTTAAATGAAAATATTGTATTATATAAGTTAAAGATGGAAGCTGTTATTTTTTTCTATTATAAATACAGTTTTCTATATTTGACTCTCCATAGAATTTAAATGAAACATTATAAACATGAATGTTTATTTGCAGAAGTTAATTTAAATGTTATTTTTTTTTACAAAAAGGCTATGAAGGCTGTAGCTTAAGTTTCTCAATTGAACATTTGATTTCAATATGATTTAAGTTATGTGAAGTATTTGTCAACTTTTACTTCTACATTTCCTTTGTTTGAATTAAACAGGAGATGACGATTTGAAAATAAATACATGTCAATTGTTATTAAAATTTGATAACATACTTTTAATATCATGCAAGGATGGGCCGGGACTCAAATTTTTTATTCATCAAATTGTTGCATCTAAAATAAAATTCCTTCATAAAATCTTTCTCTTATTTCAAAGACCTGTCGCCTTTGATAATAGTTTTGTAAACAAAGTATTCAGAAAGGAAACATATTTATAACATTAATGTACTGTAAAATCAGAAATTTTGCAATGCTTTTATTATTTTATGTTACATTTCTTTAAATCACAATAATTTATCTTGTATTTTTTACTATCAACAAATACAAAAATAAATGCATGCAAAATTTCTGAATAAACTGTTTTCTGAAATAGAGAAAATGTGCACCCAAAAAATGGGGTTAATCCACAGTTGTTAGTAAATAGCCAATATTCTGTCTTCACTACATATTATTTGTTTGAAAAACACAAATCAATGGTACAGAGACAATTTTATATTATTCTTGCACAAACCATTCATAAGATAACCAATTTTCTTGATATTTGAAATCAAAAACACCTTGTGAAATAAAATATATAGATTTAGGTTACTTCGACTCAGATTTCTATTATTTTCACCTCAGCAATTTTTATTTCAACAGCTATCTGTAAATATTGTTTTTTTCTAAATTTACTTGAATTAACTGCTTGCATGGAAATTGATTATATGGTTCATTGCAGCATACAATACAAGCCCCCTTTTTGCTACGACCAGCATCAATTAAGCCTAAAAGTTTATCATCATTCATCATATCGTATATTTTTAAGCATCAATTAGAGAAAAATATTATACTGTTAATCTTCTTCTATGGTACGCCATTCCCAACCCCAAACAAGGTTGTTTACTTTCTGTCATTATACTGTTATATCATAATATTGGAATATTATTCACCAACTTTCAGTTTTGAGATTACCTTCCATAGTATAATCAATTTTAATGAGATTGACATTTTGTGAAATTCTATGCTGTATATCTACATTTACTTAATGTTGATGCTCTTATTCCCACAATTAATTTATAATGAGTTAAAGATCATAATTGGCTAGAAACATTCTTGAATGCAAGTAAAAGTTTTTTTTGTACTATAATTGTTTTATTTTCATTCTAACATTTGTCAAAACAGAATCTAATGGACATTGGATTGATAGATACGCTAAATATGAGAGAGACATTATTTATAAAAGTCAAGTATTAAAGTTTTTACAAATCTTGTTATCAAACATAGTAGTTCAATGCAAGAACAGTTACATGTTCACAATTAAAAGGAAATAACTAAGTGAATGAGTTTAAATGCAGCTTGAAACAAATTCTTAACATCATAATTAGGCATTTTTGTTTTTGTTTGGTCTGAAAGTTTCTGAGCTGTTTATAATCTACAACAATATATGAACTAAGAAGGCATGGATAAACATGAATGGCATAATTTTGCTTCGTATAAAATTGTTATAATCATTATATGTGGAAGGCCAATATGTACAATTTCTGTCACTTGCTGTCACAAAATAATGTTAGTTGAATACATAAAGTAAAAAATGGCCATTCTGCACAAAGCAAATTCTTTGCACTAACAGAATTATTTGAATTTCCTCATCATTTGTTCGATTCTGAGACTAGTCCCTAGTACCTTTTCCATACATTTTCATTCAAGTTTATATATCAATAATTACTGTAAATGCAGAAATTATTGCATGCATTTATTATTGCGATGTGTGGAAAATTAACAAAATTGCGAGATTAATTATTGCGATTTCAGGAAAAGCTGCATACATATATTTGTATCTGATATCAGGTTGTGTGTTCTTATTATTGCGATAGACGCTAATTCGCATTATTTGCATTAATAAAAACCTCGCAATAATTTCTGAATTTACAGTACTTGTCCAGATATCAAATTATGTAGATAGTAGGTAATGTTATACGAGGTCAACACTTGAAAATAAAAAAAAGTGCTTTTTTTGTATTTCTGATTAAAAAAATAGAGCACAACAGCAGTGTCTCATGTGGCTGCTCTCGTATGCTGGCTTTTTATGTAAGTATATGATGCAGTATTTTGAAGAATGACTGTCGCAACCATTTATTTCTTATATTATTAATTTATTAAGTGCTACAATTTGAAAATGCTTTAGAATCTTTATTTGTTAGTACAGTTTTTTTTTTCAACTGTTTAATATACTATATGATGTAATGCTTTAAAATGTTTTTAAATCTACTAATGTGAACTTTGAGACCACCATATTTTGTTTATAATACCTCATGTAAAACGTATCACAAATGCCTTTTTTCCTTAACATCCAAAATATCTGTACCCATCTTTTCAAAAAATTTAAAGTATGAATTTCAAGTTATGAAATGAGCTCAAAGGTCAAAAGCAATGTAGTTGTAGAGTTTGAATTGTGTTCTAATCTTGTGAATTAGGGTATGAACCTTGTAAATAGGATATATTAGGGAATTCCAAGAGTGGACCAAGAGTTTGCTTCATTATAGTAACACATCTGTTAGACTTATCACCAGGCACAAGCTTCTTGGGTATCCTTCTTTTGTCATTGAACATTGAATGATTGCTTATCCTAAAGTGATTTTATGCAAGAATATTTCATAAAGAAAAAAAATATTATCTTTTTCATTACATGAATCTTTATGAAAAATATCCTTTTATATTAAAATTAAAAAAAATATTACAGACAAGGCATTCACAAAGAACATCTTTGGAAAGTATTGAATGACCATTTATTCTCTTTTCTGTTGCCCTACAGACATGCAGTGGTAATAATCAATTCTGACTTACTCAATACTTAAACTGTTAACAATCACTGATCTTTTACAAAGCAAAACACTCAAACTGTTAACAATCACTGATCTTTTACAAAGCAAAACACTCAAACTGTTAACAATCACTGATCTTTTACAAGACCAAACACTCAAACTGCTGAGTTGTAGTATTAATGGAGGGAAGTAGAGATAATTTGGATATTTGTTGAAATTATTAGGTTTGTCTGATGTTATATGTATTACTTATTTGATATCAGCCTAGATGAAAAGTAATTTGACCAATTTTCTTGTAGTGCTTCATGTTAATGTCATTATTACAGTTTTGTTGTTATTTATTTATATTGTTTTGTTGTCCATGCACACTGCATGTATATAATATAACAAATCATCACAAATTGTGAATAAAAATGTGATAAGTTTATTTTAAAAAGAGTATGTCAAATAATTTGTAAATAAGAAATAAATTCATTTTACAGGATACCATTTTTTTGTAAATTGAACTGATACAGCTGAACCAGCTAGAAAGGTTACCTTTATAAAGCAAAAACCTGTCTTTGCAGGTCACCTATTTCTTTTCCCCCTTTAACAATATCTATGCATTTTGAGCCTCAATTCAAAGGTCACCTTTATAAAGCGAAAACCTGTCTTAGCAGGTCACCCTCTTTTCACCCTTTAACAATACCATTTTGAACCTCAATTCAAAGTCACCTTTCTTGTATGATAAGAATTATCAGGTCCCGAGGGTGAACTTTATTTACAGATTTGACTGTAAATAAATTAATATAAAAAAAGACATTTTAAAGGAATGAATGTTGCATTGCTAAATAACGGCAACAGTAGTATTCCAATGTTCAAAAGTTATAAATCGATTGAGGGAAAACAAATCTGGGTTACAAACTAAAACCGAGGGAAACACATCAACTATAAGAGGAAAACAAAGGAACAACAGGAACACTGAAGTGCAACAAAAACAAACGCCAACATACATAGAAACGATCTATTTGATAACTGCCATATTCCCGACTTACAAATATTCATCAGTCAATTACTCTTTCAAACAAAAAAATGTATTCTCGATTCTGGTGATTTGAAGAAGTAATGTGCATTTAAGTATAAGTAAAGGAAATGTGAGGTATTTGTCAATGAGACAGCAACCAAATGACACAAATAACCAAAAGACAGACACTCGTCTACAATAGAGATGTGTCTATATAATAGGACAAGCTCTAATTCGCCCCTAGTCTGAAAAAAGGTTGTGACGAGATCACCCATCAACACCTAATTCTTCAAATAATAACAGGACATTGAGAGTTAAGCATCTCAATTCTCTGAAACTGTACTACCTATAAATAAAACAAAATACAAGCTTAGCAGTCAAATTTTAACAAATTCAAAAGACAACAAAGACAATCCATTTCTATGACCTTTGATTAAATCTCTCGCTGCATCATCTAATATAAAGGTATCTGAAATACAAGTTTAAACTAAGTGAGTACAGAACCAAAGTAAAGTTTCTTTTGGTTTTTAACTCTCTTGCTTTAGCTATACTATCACATTGAATAGGATTAAAGATTTTATGGCAGAAAAATAATAAATAAAAAATATTTTCATCATTAGCTATTCTTTTTGTTAGAAACATGTCATTTGATCACTTAAAAAATTAAAGTCAAACTAATTTTCATTCACTAAAAGGAACTAACCAGTCTTAACAACAAACACCACCACTGACCACTTGCAAATGACTAACTATTGTTCATTCATTACAATTTTATTAAGAAACATTCCCAGTATCACAATATTATCTTGTTTGGTATAATAATCTACTTAACACCAGATTGCCCTATTGAAAGCTTTTTTTTCTCTGGATTTTTAAGCTTCATTATTTATCCACTGGTCATGTTTGCATAGATTTGTTCGGTAGAAGACATTAAGCAATAACTATGAAATAGTATAAAAAATGATGTTGCTACAATAGATGTAACATTTCCAACCATCAACAATTTGACCTTCAGAAAAACCACTAAGTTGATTGTGAACAAACTTGCATGTAGCGTACCCCCAATAGTGTACACACTGAAATGTGGTCTGGGCCATTTAGTTTTACCCTTGCCCCTCATTCCGCAACGAACAATTAAACAGATTTTTTTCTAAAGGCCTTCACATATTGAGCTGAATTTTAGGTAGCACTCCACAGTTAGGTGTGTAGTTTTGCATTTTGGCCCCTTTGGATTTTTCAAATATGAAAGCTAGTGTGCAATAAAATTCATTTTTGGATAGCTGAAGATTAATATAGCCTTCAAATTGGGTTTATAGGAACATCAAGGTTGTGTTATGTATATATTATGGGCTGTTTTCTGTATGACAGTCAGTATTTTCATTTCCATATCAGACATTGGTATGGAAATTATTGTAATATCTTTTTCCAACTTTTTGTCGCACGAACTTGAGATTAAATTTTACGAAAAAATGAGGTGAAAGACACCCAGTTTTTATTTGCTCACTTGGTAGATTAATGTCAAAAGTTTCAGAAAAGGTATCACTCAAAGGGATTGAAATTCTAGTTTTAACCAAATTGTTGGGAATATGTGACATTTCCATGCCCCTTTTTGCAATATTTTATGGTAAATAAATTCAGAATGTTGCCATGGATACATAAATCACCATTTTAACTTTTGAAAATCAAATCTATGGAAGATACTTATTACATACATATGCACATGTATGACACAAATAGTTGGCTTAATGTACTAGAAAGCCAGGAAAAGAAGATGATTAAACGTTCTTCTGTGGGTCAATTTTAGTTTTATTTTGTAACTTAGTATGTTAGCCTACTATGATGAGTTACAGATTGAGTTTACTTTTGGTTCCGCTCCGCTGATTTTTGTTGAAATGACGGGCTTTGGACTTTGAAAATTTCGTGAAAATAATATTTTTTGCGAGCGGGTCCATTCGTTCGTTCCGAAAAATCTAGTTTGTCATTCTTTCAGATAAATATTCGATGATAAAATCAAAGTAAAAAGTTTAAGCTTATAATTTTATGACTTATTGCATGCAGTACAAATAATCCGGTTAAATCACATACCGGTAAATCTATAAATTAACCATCTGGGGCCTCACTATGATTTCTATCATAAAAGTAATGCTATCTTGATTTAAACCATTTCAGAAATAATTATCATGCCACTTTGATCGAGAAAACTATGAAAGGGAATGATTTTATATTTGGTTTGCTGTTGGAAAATGTTGAGTTGTAGCATGTGAGCAATTTTAAGATCTGTCGGGCAGCTTCTTCCTGTTTGCCGATAGTTTAAAATTTAAATTTATCATATGCAGCGACGCAAGTCCAGACCCAGTATTGGTCTTTTTTCACTTATATTTGCATATAATTATTTTATGTTCAGGGTCAGATGAACCCTGCCAGACGGACATGTAAATCTTTGTCATTCTACTGACCAAATATATTTGACCAATTGCTTATAGTTCCTGAGAATAGGACATAATCATGGAATCTTAACGTTGTCCATAAGGAGATTTGGTATTACTGCAAATAAGACAACTATCCACTAAAGACCAAATGACACGAATGTAATTTACTACAACCTTCAACAAATAAGCAAAACCCACCGATTAGTTAGCTACAAAAGGTCCTGTGATGACAAATTCGAAAAGATAAAGAAGAAAAAATCAACGGTCTGATTTAAATTTAAAAAAAAAGAAACAAAAAACAATTTAATAAGAATTCTACAGGTACAGTCAATCTTTGTATCTATAAACGTAAAGGTTTTGTGTAATTTGTGGTTTAGAGGTAAAGAATACACATAAATTTCAACGAAATTTTAATTTTGCTTAATAGATGATCATTATATAGAAGTAAATTGATTGACAAAATGATTAAATTGTGTTTAAGAAACCTTCAATTTATTTATTGAAGTAGCCGTTTGATAAATAGATAGTTGTGAACTAGCCTTCTAGGGAGAAACCATTATATTGTATAAGAACAACGTCTTTTTAAAACGAACAATGTCATGATTTTCGTATCTAGCCTTGGACGTGTTTGATAAGACAAAAGCCATATGTAAAATCCACCGATTTTCTCTTGAACGCCCATGGCCTACATTCTAGACCACTACATGATATAAATCATAAAGGTACAATTAGACTGAATGATATTAAACAGGTAGAAGGTAGGTATTAGTTTTCTTTATTCAATATTTTGAAAACAGCCTTAGAAACCCGAAAGAATAATAAATACCAGAAAAAAGAAAGCATTACCCATTGTCTTAAATGGTCATAATGATTGTATCTTTTTGGGAACATAGACATGAACAGTGCTCGTGAATTGACAATCGGTAAATATTTCGTAACTACTGGGCTAATTGAAATCAAACTCAGCCTGCACCATCCGTAGAGAGTCTGCTTTAGAAGTTGTGTCCATCAACTCCATAATTAAGCCAAAATGACCGATAAGGCTGGAACGATTCACAAAAATGTTACATGACTGAGAAAACTAATTCAATTATAGGAGTTATTGGCTTTAAATAGCAATTTTGGTCATATTTCAGCATTTTTGCCTATTATCGTGAAAATTATAATAGATACAAGAAACTGTACATCGAAATATGTTTAGTAAACTTACATGTACAAAATGTTTAAATACTTAAAACCATCTCAAATTAGTCCTTATAGTACTTATTGCCCTTAAATAAAGATTTGTTTATCAGTCCAATGAAAACGTGTTTTTCCTATTATCGTGAAAACTTTAATAGATAAATAGATTCTGCAGCTGTCAACGGCAAAATGATCCTCATAAAAGATCTTAAAAAATGCAAAATAACTTAACCATTCTTTGATTTCCTATATGAGTAATTGTCCTTGAAATGACGATTTCCCCCAATGTAATAGTTAGAAAGAAACTAAAAACCGCAAAAATGACCAGCAATACAAGATCTACAAAAATGATAAAAAAAAACTATCCATTATTCTATTGACTTTATTTACACTGCGTTAAAAGACGATTTTTGACAAAATTAAGCGTTTAAGCTTTATCATAAAAAATAATGTAAATGAACCGAAACTGTAAACAGAAAACCTGATCCTCAAAATAGGATATACAAATAATTCCGCTGACCGACACTGATCATTGAATTTGACTGGGGTTATAGTAATATGGTCATCCCTTAGATTTGTCCCGTTCCGGCAGTAAAACCCTTGCTAAATCGGGGCGTCCTTTCGGCTGCGGAATATAGAAATACGTAGTCACATCCAGTCGGATTGGTACGTTAATTTCGATGTCTCATGTAGAGAAAGTGACACGTTCTCTGCACGCTAAAGAGCCCTTGAAACAATTAACACTCAAGGGAAGGAGGGTTGCAAGGAAAACAATCTTTATTATCCAATTCCCCTATCTCCCGGTGATTGTCTAAATTTTCCTCTTTTATCCTTGTCGATCATTACAGTACCTATCCATTGCATTAAAAGTTAATGATATCTCGCCCTGAACATGCATTGAAATATTTGCCACTGGACGCTTAGCAATCAATAATCATTCAATCAATCTTTTATTTTACAATTTCATCCCTTTTGAAACTAATCTCAATCAAAATGATATCCGTAGTGTAATGAAGAACATATCGGCGGGGCAACATAAACAAATTACAACTATATCGGACAAAGATATATAATTTATCCTGCAATCAACTTACTATTGTACAAATAACAGGTATACAAATACATATTTGTTTTCTTTGTACTTGTACAAACTAATTCTCAAGTTCCCCTGCTGCCACCTTTGAGTGAACGGTAATGTTAATATTACTGTGTACGTTCATTTCGGTGTCCTCATCGCGGTCCGCGTTTAAGCTTAAACCCTTTCAATATAATTGTTCATATAATATCATGTGTCCGATCATAGTTTGTCTTACTGATATCTTTCTTTTGATTATTCTATGTTTCTATGCATCTGTATGCTGCACAAAGGCTCCAAACTCGAAATGAAATACGTTTCAATGTTAAAGCCATGTCGATTACAATACAAATAAAAAAAATAAACATTAAACTGCAAAGTCTGAATTGCAGGAGAAAAATAATAAATGTGTCTAGAATTTAGTCTGTGAAATAGCGTTGTATGTGGAACGGTAGTATTTACTTTCCTGGAACTTGGTTGTTTTTGTGTATATCTGAACACCGTGATAGGACAAAAACTTCACTGAGCATATATTAAACATATTTTCCCAAGCCGAGGGATGAACCAGGTGTAGAAAAAGATGAAAGTAATTTTACCTTCAGGTAAAAAAAAGGAAATTAAAAAAATTTGATAATTTTTAAGAATTCTGTTTGCACTGCCTGTCAAAAGGCCGCAAATCACTAGTGGCCTTATGTTAAAAATATAGCAAAACAAAAGCAGACGGGAATCATACATATTCACATCTATTTCTGAATATGATAATAAAAGTACGAACTTTAGTTAACTGTGTGTGTAGGTTCTGGGTCCGAGTTACAAAGTGGTGATTTTAAAAAAAAGGCCACACCAATAGATCAGAAACTACTACCGTTTACATTTTTAAAATACTAAGGCTTTTCTACCTCAAGAATAGATTCTATCCAAAATCCATGTATTTAGTTTTGATGTTATATTTGTTATTCTCATCGGATTTTGTCAAATGTCTTATCGTTTGTAGTTGTAAATCTTATTATTTTTTTCTGTTCTATTCGTATGTTACGGTAAAGATAATTAATCACCCAGTTCATTTATAAGATTTTAGTTTGGGTCATCTAATTTTATTCGATGTATTTGGTTTACAGTTTGATTTAGAAGAAATACCGACATAGCTTGATACTAGTAATACAATTAATTATTTAATTACTACCACAATTGTATATCAATATGTATTGTAATTTTCACTGTTATTAATACATGTTATATCAGTATTACAAACCTAATCTTGAACTCTATCCTATTTTTTGGAAATTTATAGAAATTTATATGTGACGTCACATTGTGCGTCGATCTCTCCGGCTAACATATAATACGTTGTTCGGCTGTGCCTTTTTTATGTGCTGATTTAGGTTGTTTTATGTATTCGTTTTTATTCTGTAGTTAGTCACCACTTCGGTGTTAACATGTATATCTATTATATAGTCATTTTATAAATTTACTCTTTGCAAAAGTATGAATTATTCTAATTACTAAGGATTTTCTTATCCTTATATAACCTTAGCCGTGTTTGGCACGGCTTTTTGGAACTTTTGGTCCTCGGTGCTCTTCAAATTTGTACTAGTACTTGTTTCGGCTTTCGAATTTTTTTTGGTCTGGGCGTCGCTGATGGGTCTTGTGTAGACGAAACGCGCGTCTGGCGTGATAAATTATAAGCCTGGTACCTTTTGATAGCTATTATTTGTGTGTGTCTCTGTCCTGTATGTTCTCCCATTTATTTATATTGTAGTCCTGTCATGTAATCTTGTCATTTTAATGTTATATTTAACATTGCCATAAAAGCGGGAGGTTTGGCTAGCCACAAAACAAGGTTCAACTCACCATTTTTTCTTAAAATGTCCTGTACTAAGTCAGGAATATGGCCATTGTTATATTTTAGTTCGTTTCTGTGTGTGTTGCATTTTAGTGTTGTGTTTCTGTTGTGTCGTTGTTCTCCTCTTATATTTGATGTGTTTCCCTCAGTTTTAGTTTGTAATCCAGGTTTTGTTTTTTTCTCAATCGATTTATGAATTTCGAATAGCGGTATACTACTGTTGCCTTTATTTACCTTAGCTGTATATGGCAAACCTTTTAGGAATTTTTGGTCCTCAATGCTCTTCAACTTCGTACTTTATTTGGACTTTTTAACTTTTTTTTTATTCGAGCGTGAATGTGTGAGTCTTTTGTAGACGAAACGCGCGTCTGGCACACATACAAAATTTCAATCCTCGTATCTATGATGAATTTATCCACTTGAAGAGACACATATCCATGTGATCTATGCAGTCTCTTTATATTCTAAAAATAGACTTAAATATCACGAGGAGGTCTCGGCGTCATATACACTATTTGTGTGCAAATCAATCAATCAATCAATCAATCAATCAATCAATCAATTCATTCATTCTATAATTCACAGATGAAACTGCCGTTGGTTCTTGCCTTGTGCATCACTGGTTTACTAGCCGGAGATGTGAAACAAAAGAGATCGTCAACCACGGATCACATCAGCAGCGGCCTTAATGCAGCCAAGGACATTGCCTCAGTCATTTCAAATTCGACTGCATTTGCGACAGGATTAGTAAGGATAGCAGATAAAGTAGCACCTTTCTTAGGAGTGGTTGCTCCGTTTATATCATTTGTTTTTGGTTTTATTCCTAAAGGACCATCAGCAGAATTACTGGCTATTCGAAATTTACATAAAGATATCGACACTCGATTCGATCAAGTAGACAGAAAATTTTCCGATGTAAAACAACTCATAAATTGGAGCAGCGTAAAAGTCCAGTTTTCCAGTATTGAACAAAAAATCAATGCAGTTTATCGTAAATATAGAGAAATGTACCAGGCACCAACTAATGCCCTTGCTGGAGAGAAACAGCTATTCATAAGCAACTATGAAAGTGACTTTCAAAATAGTGGCATTAAACTTTATGACGGAGTCTTGAACGTAGGTCGTGTCTTTGGTGATGGCTTGCTAGTCCCTTGCATGACATATACAAAATATGATCGCAGAAAATGCTCGGAATTCAGTTCTGGAATTCTCAATTTGTTGTTGAAATCCGCCGAACTTGAGCTTGCATACCTACAACTGAAGGGTCTATCATCTAACGTAGATTATCACGCAAAACAATGGAAAACTCGCATAGATCAGGTTCGATCTGCGATGAGTCATGCCGATAGAACTATAGCTTCTAAATATCACGACCAGTCAAATGCTGAAATAGACAGATATGCACTTGATCATCCAGGAGATAAAATGAACAATCATGACTGGGCTAATAACATGTACAATTCTCTTTCCCGAAAATACTATTGGAGGGACTGGATGGTCATTTCTTACAAAGACGTCACTGGAGATGACAAACATTGGAATAAGGTATGCGGTGGATATAGCAAATTTAGGAACCATGGCCGAAACATTCTTATAGCAAGCGTTGATAAAAGGACACGTCATTTAGATAATACTAAAGCTCATTCTGTTGTTAACGCGGTACATGATCATACCTCAAGCAAAGGGCATTGTCGACCACACTGCGGAACCGTTTACCACAGAATAGATTCTCATACAGCGTATGATACTTTCCCAGCAGAAGTTAAAGATCATTGTTCCCCGTATGTGGCATCAGGTGTAATCTACAATGACGCTCAGCCATCTTATAAAGCTGCTGCAAACCGTCTTGTTCTAAGGAATGACAAATTTAATCATATTCACGTGTTTGGATAAAAAGAAATCGCTCAAATGAAATGTTGCTTCTGTTATTTGATTAAAATACTTGCAATTGAAATAGGTTTTCAAGATAGATGTAATCAAAATTCAAAGATAAAACTGTATTTAGATTTTATACTGAAAATACCGTTAAATCTGGTCCAATCTGAAAAGACTGAACATGAATAAATCTAGTCATGTGTTTTTTCAATTTAATCTCAGACATATCAATTGCGTTAAATCCAGTACTGCTCAAATGTTAAGTTTGCGTTCAATTAAGATTAGTTTAATCTATTGTCTACGCCTAAATAATAAGATGGTGTATTAATTCATCCAAACACGAATTTGACAAAAAACAAACACAAGGCACATAGCTTTTTATTGTTGCTTTTAATCTCAAGAACACAGTGAAGCCTTCAACACAAGCTTACACCTTACTGCCAGTTCCAAATCACCAATACCGACAGTTTTAGAAAGCCTTTACTGTACTCAACAATACATACTGAATGTTCCTTAATAGCATTCCCGGTGTTGCGTACGTTAGTTTTGCACAAAACGCCATTCTCTTTGTGGTAACTGTCCGTATGCATAAATGTTTTTTTTTTCATTTAACAACAGGGCGTATGTTACATATCAACGTATTCATTAAATCGGATATTTATTAGTTTTGTGCAAGTATTTGCTAAAATATAGCTTTGGGAAGGTTTTTTCGTTGTATTTTTTACATTGTGTTGATAGTAACGAATTGTTTTTGTATTTGTTTTTGATATATTAGTTAGTTTTGTGTAAATTCGTCTCAATTATCTGGTATGTGTATTTTTTAAGAGTTTGTAACTACCCTTTTCTTCGTCAGTGTCAAGAATTTTAACAATACTGTTTGTTAAATTAATGACATTGACGAAGGCTATTTGTTCAGCCGAAATGTTTTCAACACGATTTTATAACATCATCTTCATATATTACCATCTTATATTAGTACTGTTGCGCAAATCTTAAGACTTTTGTAATTCTTTCCTTATCTGCGCAGTATCGTCTATTCTAGACGATCCGGTACACATTAAATTTGCTAGATGGTCTTTTTTATAGACTTATATCATATATATTCATTTATTAAGATCAACATTGTCAGACTACTCTATTAATATGATTAATGTAATCCTGGTAACTATGATGAGTTTAATCATAATAATAAAGAATACACATTATATACTACTGTTACTACAATATCGTATGGATGAGAGCAAGAACACATCAAATAAGTGAAAAGTAAGTTAAAATATTACAGCATAGAAAAAATATTTAAAAAATATTTAGAAAAAAGAGGGTGTTGATTCCCCAAAGCGCCTGTGGGAGTCATTGCTGATAAACGATGGCTTTTGACCAATCAGTATTTTTTACCGCGTCTTGAAACATATAGATAAACAGAAATATAAATAGCTAACAATAATCAGCATAACACGATTTACAAATAAATCAAATAATTTTTATCAATTTTTGCGTTTTTGGCTATTATCGTGAACATTCTATAATATAGACTGTAACTATCAGAGCAAGAATGATCAACTATACCAAGTTTTCAAATATGTCACATGACCGAAATCATCAATTGACTCATATAAAGAGTTATTTCCCTTGATTAACTATTTACCTAATTTTCGTTTTAGACTATCATCTTGAAAACTATAATAGACAGTCAGTCATTTTTTTTATAATACTTATAAAAAGCATTTATAAGTTAACCAATTTTATTAATATTTGAAAATCGATTTCACTTTGTGGAGTAAAATATGTAGTTTCAAGTAAAAATGTATTCATCATTCATCTCAATATATTAACGTTATTTTAAAAAAACATATAAGGTCGTTTCCTTTCTGTAGTATCATATTCAATGATAAGATTATTATTATTCACCAACTTTCACTTTTGAGACTACCTTTCATTATAAGAACATATATCTCTTTTGATGAGATGAAAATTTTGTGAAAATGTTTTTTTTATATACCCGGGGAAGGGGGGTACATTTACCTTATGGTGATGCTTTAATTTCCACAAATTAATATATCATGAAAAATTATTATCATAGTCTAGAAACATTCTTGAATGCAAATAAAAGTTTGTTTTGTATTATATTGTTTCCATTCCATGCTATCTTTTGTCAAAACAGAATCTATTAGACATTGGACAATATGATTGATAGATCCACTTAATATGATTTGACCTTGACCTCAATTTCTTGGTTCATTGGACAATGTTAAGTTTGTGTGATTTGGTCTATATCTCAGATACTGTAAAAATAATAGTTCTTTTATTCAAAAGCAATACAGCTTATAGAATTTACATATACAAATATAATAACATCTGTGATTAATTACATATGTGTTTTACAATTACAAACAAGTTTGAATCATCGGCGGAGAATGACAACAAATAATATAAATAATAAAATATGAGCATTATATTTAAAATAACGAATCTTATCAGCTAAATAAAGGTATTTACCCAGATTGTTAAACTCTTTAATGTTATGAACAGACAATAATTGTACAAATTTATAACAAGATGATTTTGTCCCAATAAAACGGTTGTATATATATTTTTATTATATCAAAATATTTGTCACATACTAAAATATGATGGTATTCATCTTCAATCAGATGTTTATCGCACATATTACAAAATCTTTTTCTTTTTCAATATAATAAAATCTACCGGTTTCAGTGTTAAGGCAGTATGCAGACAATCTATATCTACAAATATATTTATTATACATATAGTTAGCAGGATTTTGTAGATAAAATTGATAAGTATCTGGATAATGTATATACCTATAAAATTGACATTTTGGTGACTCATTGAAAAAAGCATTCATCATAGCATTAGGTCATTTATATATTTGGTGTATGGAATAATTGTAAGGTGTACATGTTTTTCTAGCAGGTTTCATACGACATTGATCTCATTTTCATGGTTCATTGTTTAGTGATAAGTTTGTGTGGTTATGTCCGTTTATCGGTTACCATAAGCAATAGGTCAAGTATATTTGGCGTATGGAATAATTGTAATGTGTACATGTCTGTCTGGCAGGGTTCATATTTCCCCATTTTCATGGTCCATTGGTCAATGTTAAGATTTTGTGGTTTGATCTGTTTCTCGGGTACTATAAGCTATAGGACCAATATATTTATTAAGTGTCTGTCTGGCATAGTTCATCTGACCGTGACTTCATTTTCATTTTCATGGATCATTGATAATGATAAGTTTATGTGATACTTGTAGTAAAACCTTCATGTAAAAGACTTTCAACACGAATTCAATCATAAATAAAGCTGGCGAGACGTTTCAGCGTGTGCACTCTTGCTGTTATAAAAAGAGAGGCGAAAGATACCAAAAGGATATTCAAACTCAAAGTCGAAAATAAACTGACAACGCCATGACTAAAAAAGACAAACAGACAAACAGCAGTACACAAAACACAATATAGAAAACTAAAGACTGAGCAACACGAACCCCACCAAAAACTGGGTGATCTTAGGTGCTCCGGAAGGGTAAGCAGATCATGCTCCACATGTTGCACCCGTCATAAGTAACAACATATCATTTGTCAAGTGGTTCATTAGGTTATTGCAGGTAAACGACATGAAACGCCATTTTCCAATAGATTAAGGACCATAACACCTGAACGGTAAAAGTGAAAATCCTCAATATTATACTTGTCCTCCTTTTTGTCATCAGTAACAACATATTTTGAAAACGACTGGTAGAGGATTTATAAGTTATTGAACGAAAATTGCATAAAAAGCCATTTTTCCATATGTCAAGGACAAAAGCTCCTGAACCGTAAAAGTGAAAATCATCAATATCGAACTTTACCTCCATTTCGTCATAAGTATCAACTAATTAAAATTTGAAAAGCATTTGTTAAATGGTTCATATGTTATTGCATAGAAACTGTTGGTAGCCGCCCAACACCCGCCCTCCCGCCGTACTTTAATTTAATACCTGTTTTCTTTCCTTGGAAAACCTAGTTCAAAAATACATTTCAAAGGAGTGAATGTTGCATTACTGAAATGTCATCAGTCAATTAAACTTGTCCACTTTACCCTACTCTTTCAAACATAAAAAATGTCATCTCGATTCTGGTGACTTGTAGCATACTCTGCATTCAAGACTAAGTATAAAGGAAATGTGGGGTATATGTCAATAAGACAATAACTCTAACGACACAAATAACCAAAAGAAACCTAGAGTTCGGCATACACACTTCGCCAATAGAGATGTATCTATATAATAGGACAAGCTCTAAGTCAACCCTAGTCTGAAAGAAAGGCTTTGAAGAGATTACCCATCAACACCTAATTCTTCAAATAATAACAGGACATTGAGAGTTGAGCATCTCACTAACAGCTACCTCCCCTGAAACTGTACTACCCAAAACATAGATTTTGCCAGTAGACATCTACTAGGACATTTTGCATATGAAAGAGCATAAAAAATTGATGTTGTTGCATTAAATCTAACATTTCCAACTATCGATATTTTGACCTTCAGAAAAACCTCTTAGTTGATTGGAACCAAACTTCCTTGTAGCGTATCCAATAGTGCACACTATAAGTTATATGGTTCGCTACTGACCCCCTACGGATCCATAGAGGGTTAGTAAAATCCATAGGGGGTGAGGCCGGAGGCCGAATCTCTTTTGGATTTTATTCACCCTCTATGGTCCGTAGGGGGTCAGTAGTTAACCGTATAACGAATTTATCGCACGCGATACTTTTACTGCAGCGTTTTGTAGAAAATATCAATGAAATACAAAAACATCAATAGATGACGTCACCATTAACATTAGACGTGACGTCATGAACCCACTATGAAATTTACTAACCCCCTACGGATCCATAGGGGGTCACCATGTGACGGCGTTAAACCAATCACAATGTGATAATTTACCCGCGGTGCGATAAACTAAAATGTCTTGCCTGCTTTACTTAATAAGATTGAATTAAGGATGCAAGTCTAAAATAATGGTCCTATTAATGGTTTTAAATAAACTTAACATTATCAATAACCCATGAAAATTAGGTCAAGGTGAGAAGAACCCTGTCAGGGCTATAATTCAGAATAGATAACTTTCTTTAAACCAACATATGAGCCAACTGTTCTTGCCCAATGTTGAACTTTTATCTGTGAATTACACACAATATTTTAACTTTGTTCAATCATAACACTTGTGGTATTATTGACAAGATCATACGGGATAGAAAAAGAATATTATTATTATAAGTCTTATCTTGGTTAGTCCCTGTTCTGGCAGTGTCCCTGGCACTTGTATTACCAAAAATTACAACCTCATCCCTTTCACTGTACGTTCTTATATCAGACTTTAATATACATGTAATCAAAACACCAAGCTTATGGCTCACATAACAAAAGTATATATCATCGTCAAAACAAAAACTAAATTGACAGTTTAAACCAATGCACCTAATTAGATTAACCTTTTAAAACAGCTTCAGATATACACACCTGACAATCATTCAATGGCCTGGTGTTTGTTGACCTTTTATTCAAAGTATCTTGGAAATGAATATTATGAACATTTATCGTTGACCATGAACCATGTAAAAGTGGTCAAGGTCAAATTTACCATGTCAGACGGATATATACATCTAACAGTCATTATATTCACAAAATATATTCAACCAACTGCTTATAGTTTCTGAGAAACGGACATTATCATGGATTATTTATATTGACCATAAAAAAATGAGGTCAATTAAAAAAATAAGGAGATGTGGTATGATTGTCAACTAGACTATCCACCAAAGACCAAATGACACCAATGTAAACTACAACCTTCATCAAATGAGCATAACTCGCCGTATAGCAAGCTATAAAAGGCCCCGGGATGACAATTGTGAAATAATTAAAAAGAAAAAACTAACGGTCTGATTAATATATTAAAACCAAGAAAAGAAAAACATAATGGCAGTTAGCAAACTAACGACAACCACTGGATAACAGGATCCTGAATTGAGACAGACACACAAAGAATAATGCGGGAAAACAAATGTTTTTGGGCCCTCGATCCTCCCTTCACCTGGGTAACAAACTTAAAAAAGAACAGTTGCAAAGGGCTTGACTCATCCGATTGGAAATATGCACAACAAAAAGCCAAAGGACACTATTACCTATCTGAGAGTACTACGCAATTAATGAAAGCTACTTCTAAGTCCTACTGATAAACCATTTTTTATAGACTAAAATATCAATCATTGCACCTCCGACGGATTTATTGTCAAGACGTCCTAAACATTCTGAGAAAAGCACGACCTTGTGTAATGCCGCAATGCCGAAATATAAGTGCAGGATGTTGGACCATAGATGTTTTAAAATAACTGGATAATAATACCTTTTTTTATGTATTAAACTATCAAGAATAAAATCTATATAGTACCACAAAAGACAATATTCACAGATCTTACTAATCTGTTGAAATGCAGCGTTATTGCCTTTTTCGCTGATGCCATGTAAAACAGACATCGATCAATCAATCATATTTTACTGACCAAAACGTTCAATTGGGGTTTATCTTAATTTATACACATAACTTTCAACGAAATTTTTATTTTGCTTTCTGGTTGATCAATATATTGAAATACAGGTAGATTGATTGAAAAAATGATTAAATTGAATAAAGCCAACAGTAGTATACCGCTGTTTAATAGTCATAATTCGATTAAGCAAAAACAAATCCGGGTTACAAACTAAACCAAGGGAAACACATCAACTATAAAAGATAACAACCGAACAACAGAAACAATTAACTACAACAAAAGCAAACGCCAACATACATAGAAACGGACTGTAGATAACAACTGCCATATTCCTGACTTGGTACAGGACATTTAAAAAAAAATGGTGGTTTGAACCTGGTTTTATGGCTAGCAAAACCTCCTGCGTATATGGCAATGTTAAAAATACCGCTAAAATGACAATACTACGTGGCAGGAATACAGTACAAACAAAAGCAAGAACACTCAGCACAGAGAAATACATAAATAAATAATATAATAGTACATTACAACATGTAAACCGCAAAATAACAACGGACACCTCCCATGAATTTACGACAGCACCAGGACACAACAAACGAAATATAAACTGCGCGTCACATGAATGGATCAATGTCAAAAGTGACGTTTTTTATATTAAGTGTTTTAAAAACCTTCAATTTATTGATTGAATTAGTTGTTTAATCAACAGATAGGTATAAATTAACATTTTAGAGGAAACCCATTATGTTGTATAAGAACAATGTCTTTATAAAACGAACAATGTAATGATTTCGAACAACGAACTTGAATCCACTGATTTTCTCATAAACTACCATGGCCTACATTCAGACCACTATG
This sequence comes from Mytilus californianus, assembly GCF_021869535.1. Lineage (NCBI taxonomy): Eukaryota > Metazoa > Mollusca > Bivalvia > Mytilida > Mytilidae > Mytilus > Mytilus californianus. The sequence goes on from NW_026262581.1 coordinate 8,522,197, forward strand.
TAATATAAACCATAAAGGTTTAAATTAGATTGAGTTACATCAAACAGGTGGAAGGTAGGTATTGGGTTTTTTATTCCAATGTTTCGAAAGAAGTCTTAGAAACCCAAAAGAATTTAATATATAAAACAAATATCAGAAAAAGAAAGCAATATCCATTGTCTAAAATGGCCATGAAATTGTATCTTTTGGAAACACCACCATTTAGGAGAAATGACAACTAAAAACATTGAATACCGGTTGATATGTAGTGAATTTTCTACGATCATAGCCACAAGAGCTGTGTGATCTTTTGACATTACTTGGTGTTTGTCATCTTCCGCTTGGCGTATTTTCCCAAAAAGTATCTTCACCTCTGAAACTACTGGGCCAATTGAAATCAAATTTAGCTTGCATCATCCATAGAAAGTCTGTTTGCAAAGTAGTGTTCATCAACTCCGCAATAAAACCGAAATGGACGTCAAGGATAAAAAGATTCACAAACATGTTAAATGACTGAAACCATTAATTGACTTATAGGAGTTGTTGCCTAGAAATGACTATTTTGGGCATATTTCAGTATTTTGGCATATTATCATGAAAACTATAATAGATACACTGAAACTGTATATAGAAATAATATTATTAAGTTTAGATATACAAAATGATTATATAGCCTGTTGCAAGGAAAACAATCTGTTTTTTCAATGCCCTCGTTTCCCAGTGACGGTGAGATACAGACTTAAGATACGTTCCCATGGCCATGTAATTAACATGACATATGAAATTATTATTTATGTACAGAACAATGAACGAAAAACAAACATAATATACAGCAATTACATGTCCATATGGTACATATTTTAAGACTGTACAGGCGTCAAATCCTCCCCAATCAGGGATAGTGGTTAAGCAGTACAACATAAGAAAAAACTATAAAACATCAGTTGAAAAGGGCTTAACTCGCGAAGTATAGATATGTTCCCTATGACCATGTAATAACAGGTGACCTCAACATCGATCAAGACCGAGAGGTTAAAAACTTTCTAAAAAATAGACCAAAATATCGTCCACCGTCCAAAATAAAATTTGAAAGAGTGTCTTTAGTTCATTAACAATTCTCTTTCATCCTATTGTAAAAATTGTTGTAAATGGGAGAAATTTCACAAAAAGACACTTGATTCCTATTTAATAAATGTCTGAATATTGTTGATATTCGCATATCACATTTCGAAAATAATTTAGAATATATATAAAAGAGTAATACGCCTTTTTCTAGAATTAAAAAAAAAATCAAGTACTCGCATAAAGCGTTTTGTGTCCGTACCGGCCGACAAAACATTTGAAGGTTCCCACTATGTATTGGTAACCTAAACCACACAAAATCCCGTAAAATATCGTTTCATCTCGGTCTATGGTGAGTGTTCGTTCTGCTACTAATCTTTCAGTCCTTTTAACTAGTTCCTTAACTACTATCAAATAACTTATCGTTAACTTTTGTAATAAAACGTATGAAAATAATGGAATTAACTTTTTTAGAGTGTAAAAAATTCTTTGGATGGTTTAGACAAATTACGTGCTTTGGATGGACTGTCATACAAGTGAGAGGTTTAGCTAGCTATAAAACCAGGTTTAATCTACCATTTTCTACATAAGGAAATGCCTGTACCAAGTCAGGAATATGACAGTTGTTTTCCGCTCGTTTGATGTGTTTGAGCTTTTGATTTTGCCATTTGATAAGAGACTTTCCGATTTGAATTTTCCTTGAAGTTCGGTATTTTGTTATTTTACTTTTGATTCGGTTGACATTTTTGTCTTTTCCACTCTTTATACTACACTTTCACATAATCTTATCAAACAGTAGTTTTCTTAGTTAATCATAACCGCCCGATTCCATCCGTCAGTCCGAGAGACATTGGGTAGAAATCTTTCGTCCAAGTTTGCTTGGTTTCTATGTAAGGTAATGGATTTATATTTGGTGTGCTCGCTCGATAATGTTGAGTTGTAGCGTGTGACTAATTTTTAGATTTGGCCTGCCGCTTTTTTCTGTTCGACGATAGTTTGAAATATCGATTATTTACAGCGATGCAGGTACAGGACCGGTATTGGTCGTATTTAAGTAATACTTGCATCTATCTGTTTTGTTATTTTAGCACCGTTTGACAGGGAACATGATAACACAGCATCTTGGATATAAAACAAGCTGACACAATACTGTATCAAGTACTATTTCTATTGTACTGGAACTTTTCAATGTCAGATGAGCATTTCCCTGTTATATCACCAGAACAATGACTTTTCAAAATTTTCATCTTAAACTAAATATTTATGATGATATTATACAGAAAAAAAAACGCGAAAATAATTGAAATTGTCAGAAAATAAAAAAAGAAATGGCTTGTGGAAAAAAGGGGAGGGTTAAAAAATTTTCCTGTCCCCAAGTATCTATGAAAATTACAAATGGAAGCATTCAATTCTTAGATAAACAACGCTACCGAAATAATTTTGATGTGATATCCAGTTTGTAATAAGAATTCTACAGGCACGTATACAGTAAAACTTTAAAACCAAATCTGTGTATCTATGAACGAATTTAGTAAAGGTTTTGTGCAATTTGTAGTTAAGAAATAGCATAGAAGACGTCATAGAATACATATAAATTGCTTTGAAATTTTTATTTATAATATTTTGAAATAAATAAATTGATTGATAAAATAATCCAATCAAGTGTTTTAAAAACCTTCATCTTATTTATTGAAGTAGCTGTTTGAATAAAAAGTAAAATTACAAAAAAAACCGAACTCCAAGGAAAATTCAAAACGGAAAGTCCCTTATCAAATGGCAAAATCAAAAGCTCAAACACATCGAATAGAAAACAACTGTCATATTCCTGATTTGGTACAGGCATTTTCTTATGCAGAAAATGGTGGATTAAACCTGGTTTTATAACTAGCTAAACCTCTCACTTGTATGACAGTCGTATAGAATTCCATTATATTGACAACAATGTTTAAGCAAAACAAACAGACACAATAGGTAAAAATGTCAAAAATTGGAGTGCAGCAGTCAACATTGTGTTATAATCTTAATCACTATGAAGATACATAATAGATAGGTATGAATTAACCTTTAAGGGGGCAAATCATTATGTTGTATAAAGACAACAACGTCATTTTAAATGAACAATGTCATGATTTTGAACAGCGACCCTATTAAGATTAACCCCTGAAACGCCTCGTATCTAGCCATGGACGTCTTTGATAAAACAAAAACCATATGTAAAATTCACTGATTTTCCAAAGAACGACCATGGTCTACATTTTACTAGCCCACTACATGATATAAGCCATAATAAAAAGGCACAGTTTAACTGACTTACATCAAACAGGCGGAAGGTAGGTAATGCTTTTTCTTATTCAATGTTTCGAAAGAAGTCTTAGAAACCCCAAAGAAGTGAACATATAAAACAAATATCATGACAATTAAATCTTTTGTTAACATATAAATTAAGATTGTTCGTGAAATGATAATTAAAAACTCTGGATACCGGTAAATATTTAGCGAATTCTCTACGATCATAGCCAAAGGAACTGTGTGATCTTTTGCCATTACTGTGTGTTCGTCATCTGCTGCTTGGCGTATTTTCCCATAAAGTATCTTCACCTATGAAACTACTGGGCAAATTGAAATCAAAATTTAGCTTGCATTCTCCATAGAGAGTCTGTCTTGAAAGTAGTGTTCATCAACTCCGTAATAAAACCAAAATGAACGCTAAGGATAAAAAGATTCACAAAAATGTTAAATGACTGAAACCACTAATTGATTTATAGGAGTTTTTACCCTGAAATGACGATTTTGAGCATATTTCAACATTTTTGCCTATTAACATGAAAATTATAGTAAATACACTGAAATTGTATATAGGAATAAGATTATTAAATTAAGATGTACAAAATGCTTATATAATTGAAACCATCAAATTAGTCCTTATAGGAGCTATTTCCCCTTAAATAAACATTTGTTTACCAGTCCAATGTAAACTTGTTTTGCCTATTATCATGAAAACTTAATTAGATAAACAGATTCTGCAGTTGCCAACGGCAAAAATTATCAGCATAAAATATCTAAAAAAAAACGCAAAATAACTGAACCATGAGTATGAGTTATTTTCCTTGAAATGACGTTTTTTACAAATGATAAAGATAGACAGAAACTGAAAACGGCAAATATGAACAGCAATACAAGATCTACAAAAATGATAATAGGACTGTAATCTTTTATTTTATTTTTTTCATTTATAAGAGTGACGGTCGTTTTGACAAATTAACTTTATCATAAACTTGATGTAAATTAACAGAAACTGTAAAGAGCAAAACTGATCATCAAAATAAGATATAAAAATGAAATCGCTAATCGAAACTGTTAATTGAATTTGACTGGTGTATAGAAATATGGTAATTCCTTGGACTTATCCCGTTCTGGCAGTAAAACCCTGTGGGGCATCCTCCAAGCTGTGCGGAATATATATATACATCCGGTCGGAATGGGGACGATAAACTCGATGTCTCGTGAAGAGAGAGTGACACGTTCTCTGTTCGTTAAAGAATCCTTGCGACAACGCTCGGTGAGAATAAATCTGTTTTATCTAATACCCTTGTTTTCCGATGGCATTCTAACTCCCCATTTTATCCTTGTCAATCCCTATCTACTGCAATAATAGCTAATTCGTTCTCGTTCTGAACACACAGAAACCATTTGCCACTGAAAGTTAAGCAAACCAAGCATTCAATTAATCTTCTTTTCTACAATTTCATCCCTTTTGAAAATAATCTCAACCAAAATGATATCCTTAGTGTTATGAAGAACACATCGGCGGGGCAACATAAACAAATTACGAACTATATCGGACAAAGATATCTAATTTATCCTGCAATCAACTTACAATGTACAAATAACAGGTATACAAATACATATTTTTTTATTTGTATTTGTACAAATAAAGTCTCAAGTTCCCCTGCTTCCATCTTTGAGTGAACGGTAATGTTGATAAAACTGTGTACGTTCATTTCGGTGTCCTCATCGCGGTCCGCGTTTAAGCTTAAAGCCTTTCAATATAATTGTTCATATAATATCATATGCCCGATAATAGCCTGTCTTACTGCTATTTTTATTTGGATCATTCTATCTTGTTATGTATCTATATGCCGCACAAGGACTCCAAACTCGAAATGAAATGCGTTGCAATGTTTAAACCATATCGATTTCCATACAAATCAAAGACAACGAATTCAAAAACTAAACATTAAAGTGCAAGGGTTGGTTTGCAGGATGAAACAATAAATGTGTCAAGATTTGAGTCTGTGAAATAGCGTTGAATGTAGAACGGTAGTATTTTTTTTCCCGAGCACTTGGTTGTTTTTGTGTACATCTTAACACCGTGATTGGACAAAAGCTACACTGAACTTTAATGAAACATATTTTCCCAAGATGAGGGATGAATAATGTAAAGAAAAAGATAAGATAATTTAACATACAGGTGAAATGAATTTGAAAATTTTGAGAATTTTTTAGAATACTGTTTGCACTACCTTTCAAAAACCGCAAAGCACTAGTGTCTTTATGCTTATAAAGATTGAATACAAAACGGTTGTCATACTTATTCACATTTATTTCTGAATATAATAATAAAATGTGTGTATAGGTTCTGGGTCAGTGTTAGAAAGTGGTGAACATTCTAAAAAGGCCATCGAAATACTACCTTTCCACTTTGTTTACATGGACATATATCCATGTGAGATATACAGTCTCTTTAGATTCTAAAAATAGACTGGAGATGAACGTTTTTTTATCGAGCCCGGAAATTTAGAAACGATCCGGGTAAACTTATCGATCCATTAAATAAACTTATTTTAAAAAATTACCAATTCAACACTGTAATTGGATCTTTGAGTATTGTTTTATTGGTATTAATATTGATTTTGTTATCAGTAAATTAAAATCAAACTAAATATTATTTGTATATACATATGCACATTCATGGCTCTACAATCTGTATATACCTGTATGTTGGCATTGCACAAGTTCATGTTTTTCTCTGACTGTTTATGACGTCTTTACACCAAATCCATTGGATGTTGGATGTGAATTGATTGATATTTTAGTCTTAGATGCATGATTTTTTTTTATTAGTTGGCTTTGAACTGGCTGTCAGTAACTGCGAGTACTCTTAGATCTGTACCTAAGTGTCTTTTTGTTGTGGGGATGTATAAGTACCCGTCCACGTCCACTCTGTGTTTTTGTTAGATGTATTTCTATTTGTATCCATCTGATGAGTTAAACCTTTTTCAACTGATTTTTATAGTTTGTTCTTATGTTGTACTGTTACACCACTGTCCCAGGTTAGGCGGAGGGTTGGCGCCTTCAAACGAGTTTAACCCCGCCGCATTATGTATGTGCCTGTTCTTAGTCAAGAGGCTATAATTCAGCGGTTGTCGTTTGTTGCTGTGTAACATATTTGTTTTTCATTTTATTATTATGTACATAAATTAGGCCGTTAGTTTTCGGAGCCTTTTATAGCTGACTATGCGGTATGGGCTTTACTCATTGTTGAAGACCGTACGTGACCTATAGTTGTTAATTTCTGTGTCATTTGGTCTCTTGTGGAGATTTGTCTCATTGGCAATCATACCCCATCTTCTTTTTATATTAAATATTACCGAGGAGCTCTCGTCGTGATATACACTATTTGTGTTCTTTGCATTTCAATCAATCAATCAATCTATTAACCAATCAACCAATCATTTGATCAATTAATCAATCAACTAATCATTTAATCAATCAACCAATTCATCCATTCATTCTATAATTCACAGATGAAACTGCCGTTAGTTCTTGCCTTGTGTATCACTGGGTTACTAGCAGGAGATGTGAAACAAGAGAGATCGTCAACCACTGATCACATCAGCAGCGGCCTTAATGCAGCCAAGCTCATTGCATCAACCATTTCAAATTCGTCATCATTTGCGACTGGGTTAGTAAAGATAGCAGATAAAGTAGCACCTTTCTTAGTTGTTAATCCGTTTATATCATTTGTTTTTGGTTTTATTCCTAAAGGACCATCGGCAGAATTACTGGCTATTCGTAGACTACATAAAGATGTCGACACTCGATTCGATCAAATAGACAGAAAATTTTCTGATGTAAAACAATTTATACAGTGGAGCACCGTAAAAGTCCAGTTTTCCAGTATTGAACAAAAAATCAATGCAGTTTATCGGAAATACAATGTATAGAGAAATGTACCAGGCACCAACCAATGCCCTTCATGGAGAGAAAACGTTATTCATCAGAAACTATGATAGTGACTTTCAAAATAGTGGCAATAAACTTTATGACGGAGTAATGAACGCAGGACATGTTTTTGGTGATGGTTTGTTAGTCCCTTGCATGACATATACACATTATGATCGCAGAAAATGCTCGGAATTCAGTTCAGGAATACTCAATTTGTTGTTAAAGTCCGCCGAACTTGAGCTTGCATACCTGCAGCTGAAGGGTCTATAATCACATAACATAGATTATCACGCAAAACAATGGAAAACTCGCATGGATCACGTTCGATCTGCGATGAGTCATGCTGATAGAAGTATAGCTTCTAAATATCACGACCAGTCAAACGCTGACATAGACAGATATGCACTTGATCATCCAGGAGATAAAATGAACAATCATGGCTGGGTTAATAACATGTACAATTCTCTTTCCAAAAAATACTATTGGAGGGACTGGATGGTCATCTCTTACAAAGACGTCACTGGAGGTGACAAACATTGGAATAAGGTACTAGTATGCAGTGGGTATAGCAAATTTAGGAACCATGGCCGAAACATTCTTATGCAAGCGTTGATAAAAGGACACGTCATTTAGATAATACTAAAGCTGATTCCGTTGTTAAAGCGGTACATGATCATACCTCAAGCAAAGGGCATTGTCGACCACACTGCGGAACCGTTTACCACAGAATAGATTCTCATACAGCGTATGTTTCTTTCCCAGCAGAAGTTAAAGATCACTGTTCCCCGTATGTGGCATCAGGTGTAAACTACAATGACGCTCAGCCATCTTATAAAGCTGCTGCAAATCGTCTTGTTCTAAGGAATGATAGATATAATCACATTCACGTGTTCGGATAAAAAAAATCGCTTCAACGAACTGTTGCTACTAGTATCTTAATAAATTACTTACAATTTAACTATGTTTTCAAAATAGATTTAATTAAAATTGAAAAATGAAATTTTATTCAGATTTTATGCTGAAAATACCATTAAATCTGATCCAATCTGAAAAGATTTAACATAAACATATCTAGTCATGTTTCTATTTTTCATTCTAATCTCAGACATATCAATTGCCTTAAATCCAGTATTGCTCAGATGCTAAGTTTGCGTTTAATTAAGATTAGTTCAATCTATTGTCTGCGTCTAAATGAATAAGATGGTGTATTTTAAAATTCATCCCTACACGAACCAAAAAAAAAACGTAAAGACAAGGGACATAGCTTTTATTGTTTCCTTCAATCTCAAGAAACAATGAAGCCTTTAACACAAACCTGGGCTATACTGCAAGTTCAAAATGGTCTCTACCAACAGTTTAAGAAAGTTTTTATATAACTGCACTATGGAATAAATACTTAATTTTCTTTAATGACACTCCTGGTTTTGTGAAAGCTCGTGTTGCACAAAGCGACATTCTATGGCATAATGTTTTTGTCAGTCAAATCAGGGTTTCTGTTACATATCACCGTATTCATTAAGTCTTATTATCATTTGTGCAAGTCATTTGCTTAACTCGGTTTCCGCTTTAATTGCTAAATTGTGTGGATTCTACTGTTTTAATTCTGGCAAGGTTTTTTTGTTGTAACTTTCACATTATTTTGGAAGTAACGAGCTGTGTATGTATTTGTTTTTTTGATACATTAATTAGTTTTGTGTAAATCCGTCTCAATTATCTAAAATGTGTACTTTTTTAGAGTTTGTATAACCCTTTTATTTGTATGTACAAATTACGTTTGAAAGGTTTATTCTGGCTATTCCTACATTTTGAATTTTATAGGTAAAATAGTAAAATGTTTTGTTGGAGTTCCCAGAATTTTTATGTAAACAATGGGATTATGTAGGATTATGATGTAACAACACTAAACTAATGAACCAAGGTAAATCCAGGTAAATCTTGTGGAAAATAAAGAAAAAGAATATTTTCTATTACAATATTTTATTTAATAATTTCATAGCACATTTTGTGTAAATAATATTCAAAAGCACAATATGAATTTATAGGCACAAGGTTATTCACAAGCAATTGAAATTATTTAGGTGAAAATATTGATATATACAAGTAAATAATATCAATTGAAATATAAATATATTAAAATTGTAGAAATTATTCTTTTAAACAAAGCACTAAATTTTGAGTTACTACAAATTCATTGAAACAAAGCACCGAAAAGGACACTTAATTGACATTAAAACAGAGCACTAACACAGTAACACATTGCACTGAATTGAACACACAAGAGAATACAAAGTCTTAATCAATATACAAGAGATTAGGCAGCATCTCCATACTGGACTGGCGTAAGTTCATCATTCTGAAACAAGAAGATATGGTATGATTGCAAATGAGACAACTCTCCACAAGAGACCAAATGACACAGAAATTAACAACTATAGGTCGACGTACGGCCTTCAACAATGAGCAAAGCCCACACCGCATAATTTATGTACAAAATAATGAACAAAAAACAAATATGTTACACAGCAACAAACGACAACCACTGAATTACAGGCTCCTGACTTGGGACAGGCACATACCGAATGTGGCGGGGTTAAACTCGTTTGAAGGCGCCAACCCTCCCCTAACCTGGAACAGTAACAGTAAAACATAAGAACAAACTATAAAAATCAGTTGAAAAAGGCTTAACTCATCAGATGGATACAAATATAGAAATACATCTAACAAAAACACAGAGTGGACGTGGACGGGTACTTATACATCCCCACAACAAAATGACACTAGTTACTGATCTGAGAGTACTCGCAGTTACTGACAGCTAGTTCAAAGCCAATTACAACTAATAAAAAAAATCATGCATCTAAGACTAAAAAGTCTATCAGTACACATCCAACATCCAATGAATTTAGAGTAAAGACGTCATAAAGTCTGTCATCTATTTCTCTGTATTTTCTCTTTCTTGGAACACGTTTCCCACCGGCTCTGTATTGGATAAGTGTGGAGCATGGAAGGCGTTTTCTTGTTTCAACAACTTGATCATGCTGAAGATGTTTGGGTGCGGTGCATTGACTAACTTCTTCAGTTTACTATGCAAACCTTCTAAATGATTTGTTGTTCTAGGACCGTCTGTTTTTTTGTTTTAAAAAATCATAATTTATTCACATAATGAAATTGATTAAATCTTTGAAGCTAAAGTTGAAACTTTAGGTTACTATTAAATTCTTTAACTACCTTTTCTTTTAAATAGTTTTTTCCAGACTTTTAAATAGTTTTTTCCAGACTTTTAAATGCTTTTACTACTTTTTCTCTTAAATAATTTTATTTTCCATACTACTTAATGCTTTTACTACTTTTTCTTTTAAATAATTTTATTTTCAAGAAATTCCATATTAGAAACACTTAATTATAACACTTGATACATGTTTTCAAACATTAAAAAGACAACATTTTTTTTTACATAAATCTCATATAAACAAGGATTTGTATAGTCGTACTATACAAATCCTTGATATAAATAATTATTTTTATTTAAGTTCCACAGGTAAAGTTACCTGTGATCTAATTAGACATTAATGACTAAAACAACATATTTTGCAATAACAACATCTATTGTTCTTCCCATAATCTCGCATGTAAGAATAGCCAGAATAGTAAAATACAAAATGTAGGAATAGCCAGAAGACACCGTTTGAAAACCCCTGCTACAAATATCAATTCCAACCAATACAAAATTACATCTTCATCTCCGATATTGCCAATCACAGACTTTTGAGATCCGTTAGAATTAGGAGACATGACAAGTGAAGCCGTTGTGTCTTAAACAATGAAAGAGAGGTGAAGGATACCAAAGGGACATTCAAACTCATAAGTCAAAAATAAAACTGACAAGGCCATGGCTAAAAAAGAGAAAGACAAACAAACAACAGTACACAATACACAACATAGAAAACCAAAGACTGAGCAACACGAACCCCACCAAAGACACGATGTCATACGTCTAGGCAATACTTTTATAATGAATCAATCAAATCTAAAATTTTCTCCTATTTCTTTTTTAAGCTTAAATGAGGAATAATCATTTTGTGCCCGTCGTAGTAGTCAATAACATTTTTCTTTTTTTTTTTTTATCTCATTTTGGTCGTACCCATCCTCATGGATATTTCAAATTCAGTATGATACCTAAGAAATACCCCGATGATTCTTACAAAATTCTGGACAATCATATAGTTTGCTTTAAGTATCTTTGGCACACGGGAACCGCATTAATTAGACCATTATAGATTTACCCCGTAAATGATAGATTTATGATCGTTTTGTTTAGGATAATTGAGATTCAGATTTTTATTTCAAACACGAAACGTTAATCATTGAACCATGACATGAAGACAAAGTCAAATGAATACTGTCTGATAGAAATATATACCTTCACTGAATCCATATACCAGATACAGTTTTTCCTTTTACTCACAGTAACTGAAAATCAAAGCGCGAAAGCGCTGTAAAGGCAGTTAACTACAGGTTGTGTGTATTTTTAGTCCAGTTATATCATTATCTTGCATAGTACAGTGTACTTATCAGAGGTGGCTTTCAGTATTTAAGATTTAGAGTTCTCTAATGATATTGAACAAGTTTTATGAATGTCATATTCTGAGCACTATATGAAGGCGATTGTTCTCACTTGTTTATGAACTAGTGCATTATGTCCAGTTTGTACCTTTTTTTATCTATGTTTATAGTCAAATACTGTTTAAAATAGTTAGGCATTTTCTTTTTAGTAAGTAGTAAATTATATCAACTGTATTTTATTCAACTTTGCAAATGTGGTTTGTTACTGGTAAGTATGGATGATAGTTCTTTCATTGGCAATCATAACACATCTCCTTATTTATATAATGATCTATATTCAACGACCTCAGGTACAAAAAAAATGTATGTAACTAAACTATTATGGGAAACCTTTGACTTCTTTCTTTTATATAAACTTTTGATTTGGTACCATAGAACTATGTAGAATAAATGTACATTGCAACATGTCAACTCTTTCAATGACAATACTTTTTTTAGAAACTATTACTCCAAGCAAAATTATATTTCCAAGTATAAAGTAATTTATGAATGAAAAAAGGAGTTCTTAATTAAGAAATAAACTGATTCGCTGAGCGCAGCTGGATACACCCGCAGAGGTCCAACCCTGAACAGTTGGGGCAAAAATGGACACAATATTCAAGCATGATACAGGTTTGAATTTGGATTGTAATTAAATATTCGACATATTATAGTTTCTGAATAAATGTAGTCAACGAATTTGAAATTGGTTATATGAAATGAATTTATATTCAATTAAAGATTTCTTGCTGTTGTGCAATACACTGTGCTGTTGCGTAATACTTAATAAATCTGTTGCCAGACTATAAACAAATTAAAGAACCTTTGTGAGCACGCTCACATACCCCACGCCCCCACATTGTCACTGGACAAACAAAATCTCACCAGATTCCTAAGTTCAAAGACTCATAACTCTACAAAAGTCAACTGATAAAAATTTTCTTGTGGATATGCACATTTACATATTATGTCCTCATTAACTACAAAGTTTCATGAAATTTTGTTGTGTGGTTTCAGAGGAGTTGCGATGACAAACTGTGCAGTAGTATATTGAGGCCAATAAGTTCAAAGGGGCATAACTCCTAGAAAAAAAATTGAATCATAATTTCCTGTCGATATGCACATCTACCGGGTACATAGTATGTCCTTATTATCTACAAAGTTTCATGAAATTCTGTTGTGTGGTTTCAGAGGAGTTGCAATGACAAACTGTTGCAGTAGTATATTGAGGCCAATAAGTTCAAAGGGGCATAACTCCTAGAAAAAAAATTGAATCATAATTTCCTGTCGATATGCACATTTACATAGTATGTCCTTATTATCTACAAAGTTTCATGAAATTCTGTTGTGTGGTTTCAGAGGAGTTGCGATGACAAACTGTTGCAGTAGTATATTGAGGCCAATAAGTTCAAAGGGACATAACTCCTAGGAAAAAAAATTGAATCATAATTTCCTGTCGATATGCACATCTACATAGTATGTCCTTATTATCTACAAAGTTTCATGAAATTCTGTTTTGTGGTTTCAGAGGAGTTGCGATGACAAGAATAGGACTGACGGACTGACAGACTGACAGACGGGTCAAGAACATTATACCCATGGGGTATAATAAAGTTTAATTTCTTCTCAATGTCATATTTGAAATTTATGAAAATCAATAGGGATATTACATCAATAGCTATAAATAATTCACCAAAGTTTCATGTGAACTGCTTAAAGCATTTTTGAGTTGTTGTAAAAAAACTGGAAAATCCCCCATTTTTAATGAATAAAACCCCATAACTCAGAAATGTAAAATCTAAAATTTATAAAATTCTAAAGGGAGCTTACGGATTAATAATTTAGTCTTAGATGCAAGATTTTTTTATCAGTTGTTAGTGGCTTTGAACAAGCTGTCAGTAACTGCGAGTACTCTCAGATCTGTACTTAGTGTCTTTTTGTTGTTTGGATGTACAACTACCTGGCCACGTCCACTTGTATTTGTATTTATCCATCTGATGAGTTAAGCCTCTTTCAACTGATTTTTATAGTTCGTTCTTATATTGTACTGTTACACCACTGTCCCAGGTTAGGGGGAGGGTTGGGATCCCGCTAACATGTTTAACCCCGCCACATTCTGTATGTACATGTATGTGCCTGTCCCAAGTCAGGAGCCTGTAATTCAGTGGTTGTCGTTTGTTTATGTGTTGCATATTTGTTATTCGTTTATTTTTTGTACATAAATTAGGCCGTTACTTTTCTTGTTTGAATTGTTTTACATTGTCATTTCGGGGCCTTTTATAGCTGACTGTGCGGTATGGGCTTTGCTCATTGTTGAAGGCTGTACTGTGACCTATAGCTGTTAATTTCTGTGTCATTTGGTCTCTTGTGGAGAGTTGTCTCATTGGCAATCATACCACATCTTCTTTTTTATATTTACATCAACAGATATAAACAATTCACCAAAGTCAAGGTGAGACAACAAAACTTAGTTGTAAGATCTCTGAAATTTTTTACACGGTACAAGTTTTTCTCATTGTTGGAGATTGTATGGTGATTGTACCTGTAACTGCTTAAACCCATTTCTTATGCACTTTGGTTCGATAAACTCACTGAATATCATACCACATCTCCTTATTTTTATATGCATTACAATTTACATGTGCATGTAATTGTAAATATATATATATCAGAACAAAATTCATTGCGTCACTTTTATTTATGCATCTTTTGGCACAATACAAGTTCTAAAATTACACAACATAAAACAACTAAATGTTATTTCAGATGAAAGTTTTGTTTCAGTTCCATTCCTAGGATTTATTAGAATTTTGTATGTTTTGCCAAGTCCAATAATTCGCTCTATGTGCACGTGTTAATTGGAGACTTTTCTATCCTGTATAAGAGTTTTGGAACTAATTCTGTTTCTTTTTTTGAAAAAAAAATGGCAAACAAATCTTGCACATTTAAACCTTTGTCTGCCATCACACTGTCACCTGGATCACATAATTGAACTATTCTACATCTTTCAACTATTTCATAGTCACTGGTACAACCAACATATGCATCAGAGACATAGTTGACTAAACCACCAGGTGTCGAACATACAAGTATTTTCAGTGTTTCTGTTTTTATATGATGAAAAGGTTGCCTGAGCTCTAGGAATTTTAGGTTTCATCACGGGATATTCTGTGCTGTCAATAATAATCCAAGTTGTAGGAAACTTTAATTTGAAGTTGGATGGCGAAAAATACCTGACTAAACCACTAGATGGCCAAGTGTTAGCCTCACACCACTGTTTAGACATAAAAACAATCCATGTATACACAATATTCTTATCACTAGATTCAATCTAGAATCTAGACAGTTCAAAGTTGGTTGTATAATGCCTCAATTTCATCAAAGTCATAAAAAAACTGATTTTCAACTGACACCCTATCAATTTGAAAATATATGTATCTCAAACAATGTGCTGCTGGACCAAGTGTGGTCAAAACAAGTTAAAATTTAGTATACAACTCTAAACCGGTATAAAAATGCATGGCTGTGTCACGTGTCTTCATTTCAAAATTCTCTGCTGAAAACATAGGCAGTTGGTGGTGGACAGTCATAAATCCTTTCTAGTATGAATGACTTCTTCAGGAAAACCAACTTTACAATCAAAACTTTCCTCTAGATTTCTACTACAATGTTCATCAAGTTTAGTTCTTTTGTTTTCACAGGAAACTGCCCTGATTTTTCTTTTTGCGGACGATTCAGTCTCTTGCTTGGTCCAGGAAAATAGGCTGGGAATGGCAGTAGACTTAAGTCTCTGTATGGTGGGTTTGCACCCTGAAAAAGGTTATAAAACATTAGTTTTTTGATAATTAAATGAACTTCCATTAGCAATGTATACTTTGTACTACCTGGCAAAATATTAAATGTATTTATAAAGGTTACTCGGGAACACGTGTATTTGTTTACTTTTAACACGTGTGTTTAAATCAAAACATGTTTATGTTTAATTTGATTGGACCATCAGTAAGTTATTACCGGTTTAAGTTATATCAATCATGATAACTTCATGCTAGAATTTTAGCGCTAAAATTATAATAAGATATCTAGAATTGTCATTCGAGGTTCGCCTATCCGACAGAAAGGTTCGTTTTTTCTTAAATCGCCACTTGGTAAAATGTCCGAATCTTCTCCACGTCTGGAATTGAATGAAGACATACTACTCGAAGGAGATAATAGTTTACCGCCACCTAATATTCATAAAGCAGCTGATAAGTCGTCTGATTTGGTAGATACTGTAGAGCTTTTTAAGACAATTTTAGACAGCAAGTTAGGTGAGTTGAAATCTGAACTCATACAAGAACAAGATTGCCTTAAGAGAAAAATTAAGGAGGACGTCACTCTAAAATTTAAGGGGGAAGGAAACAGAATTCAGTACACCTTTAACGAGGAATTATTAGACACTGTTAATAAACTTTCAAAATTCATCCCTAACTCCAATACTCAAGCATATAGATTAGTTCTTGACATAACTGATAAGATCAAAAGCCGTAATAAGAAAATACGCATAGCTGATGCTTCCCCTGCTGGTTGGGGAACCGTTAGGGAATACGAATCCAATGCCGTGGCTTCAGATTCTGAAGATGAGAGAAAGATACGACAAGCTGAGACCAGAGCTATCCGTACCTCCAAGGAGAAGTCAAAATCTCGCCAGCAACCTTACCCAAAAAATCCGCCTCGTCAACAACCTGCGGAATCTTATGGTAACCCTGCTTACGCTCAGCATTATCAACGTAATCAGCAACAGCCCTTTCGTGGGAGCTTCGCAAGGCGTGAGCCTTGCTCAATCGACACGTGCCACTACTGCAAGCAACAAGGCCACTGGAGAAAAAACTGTCCTCTTCTCGCCAGTCTCAGGTCATCCAACAGCAACTCCACAACCTACCAGAAGTAGTAAAGTAGGGCCTGAACGTCACTCTCCAGTCATTGTGAATGATAAGTATTTAGACACTATTAATGACCAATTTTCTACATGTTTTGTTGATAACGATTATATAGAATCTTTTTTAGATCAAGTTCAATATTTTGAAAATTGTCAGTCATATGATAAATTTAAAGGGGTGAAAGGTAGATTAGCTTGTCATGTAAAGTATTGGGAAAATATAGGTGCTTGTCCTTTTGTGCTTGATACAATAAAAAATGGTTATGTTATTCCATTTATAGATACACCTTTTAAAATGTACCACAGAAATAATAGATCAGCACGGCAGAATACTGAATTTGTCACAAAGTCAATTGAAGATTTAGTTCAAATAGGTTGCGTAATTAAAGTGCCTTTTCAACCATATGTGGTAAATCCATTGAGTGTTGCTACTCAAAAGTCCGGTAAGAAACGACTTATTTTAGATATGAGTCAATTGAATAAACACATAAAGCGCGAAAAAATAAAATTTGAGGATTGGAAGTTAGCTATACAATATTTTGACAAAGATATGTATCTGTTTAAGTTTGATTTAAAATCTGGTTATTTTCACTTAGACATATGCTCACAGCAACAGACTTTCTTAGGTTTTCAGTGGGAAGGTCAATTTTATTGCTATACTGTTTTAGCTTTCGGAATTACTACCGGTCCGTACATTTTTACTAAATGTTTGAGGCCACTAGTAAAATTTTGGCGTGGAAACGGTATAAAAGTTGTTTTGTATTTAGATGATGGATTTGGCATGAGTCCAGATGAAAATACATGTAATGAGCAATCGTCCTTCGTAAAAAGGTCTTTGATTGATGCTGGTTTCCTTATTAACGAGGAGAAGTCTGTTTTTAAACCTGTTACCGAGTTAGAATGGTTGGGAATAGTTTGGAACTCGAAAGAATACAAATTATCTATTACTCAACGTCGAGTTGACGATTTGATTTTCTCATTGAATGTAATTTTGGCTAAATTTCCCTATGTTACAGCTAGATCTTTAGCTCAGGTTGTAGGTAGAATTATTTCTATGACTCCCGTAATCGGAAATGTGGCTAGAATTATGTCAAAGTTCTGTTACATGGAAATTGAAAGTAGAATTGGGTGGGATATTCCCATTACAGGGTACAAACCCGTCGAGGTTTTATCAGAGTTAAAGTTCTGGTTAGAAAATGTCACCATGATTAACTATCGTAATTTATGTCATTACAGTAAATCTTCTGTTGTCATATACTCAGATGCTAGTAATATTGCCGCTGGTGCATACACCGTTGAATTAGAAAATAAGATTTTCCATAAGATGTGGACATGTAGTGAAACGGTACAAAGCTCCACATGGAGAGAGCTGAAAGCTATAGAGTTGGCCCTTTTTTCTTTTAAGAATAGTTTCACAGGAAAAACTATAAAGTGGTTTACTGACAATCAAAATTGTGTCAAAATTGTTAATTCGGGAAGTATGAAAGAAAATCTTCATGTTATAGCAAAATCTATTTTTTCATTTTGCATTCAAAAAGGAATATCAATTGACATTCAATGGATTCCCAGAAAAGAAAATGAAAAGGCTGATTATATCAGCAAAATGGTTGATTTCGAGGACTGGGGAGTCACACATATATTTTTCAATTTTTTAAATGATATGTGGGGTCCTTATTCGATTGACAGGTTTGCAAGTGTCGAAAATAGAAAAGTTATGAGATTTAACTCCTTATTTTGGCAACCTGATTCTGAAGCAGTTGATGCATTTTCTCAAGTTTGGACCAATGAAAATAATTGGCTAGTTCCACCAATTAATCTTGTGATACGATCGATTAAACACATTATAGCTTGTAAAGCTCGAGGCACGTTAGTTGTGCCTAAGTGGATTTCTGCTGCATTCTGGCCTTTGATATTCGATAAACATCTGATTTATCAAGATTACGTAAAAGATGTTATTGTGTTTAAAAATACTGATGGTATTTATAAGCAAGGTTCGAATAAGAATACGATATTCGGAATTGAACCGTTTGGTTCGCCAGTTTTGGCTGTTTTGCTAGATGCATCTTAGACATGGCCCTAATATATATAGATATATTTTAGCAGGCATGGTCTGTTTGTGACATGGCCCTAATATATATATAGATATATTGTAGCAGTCATGGTCTGTTTGTGACATGGCCCTAGTATATGTATATTGTAGCAGGCATGGGTGTTTATGTTGACATGGCCCTAGTATCGGTAATGATATTGTAGCAGGCTTGGTTTTTTATTTGACATGGCCCTAGTATCTATAATGATATTTTAGCAGGCATGGTAATTTGTTTTACAGTTTATGGCCCTAGTATCTATAAAGATATTGTAGCTGGCGTTGAAATATTTGAATATATATTATATTTTACTGTGTATAGAAATCTGAAATATGCTAATAATTCGTCCTCTGTATATGTATATAAAATGTTATTGCAATTTTACGTTTTTCAGATATTTTTTCAGTAGGACATTGGTCAGACTTTAATTCACAAGTTGCCTCTAATAATGATCTCAGCAGTTTGTTCAAACAGTTACCAGAATTCCTTCTTTCGTCCAAGGCTGCGAGTACTCAGAAGAAATATAGATATGCCTTCAATTCATGGTGTAAGTGGACTAGTCAATATTCTTTTTCACCATTGCCAGCATCTCATTACATATTTCTTTATATTTAATTCATTTGTCTGAAACTGCAAAATCGGTTTCAAAATTAAATGATGCTTTTTACGCCATAAAATGGGCACATAAATTAGCTGGCGTTGCTGATCCCAGTGAAAATAATCTAGTTGCATCTGTTCTTGAAGGGGCTCATAGAAAAATAGGTCATTCAGTTGTCAAAAAAGAACCTATCACACCGCATATTTTGAAAAATATTGTATGTAAATATGCTAATAATACTTGTAATTTAAAAGATGTAAGAATAGCATGTATGTGTTTATTAGCCTATGCTGGCTTTTTAAGATTCTCCGAGTTAGCTAACTTGAGAAGGTCTGATATACAGTTTTCCCCTACTTACCTTACACTTCATTTAGTCAAGAGTAAAACTGATGTATATAGGGAAGGGAAAGATGTTGTCATTTCAAAAACAGGGAATATTACATGCCCGGTAGATGTACTTCAGCGTTATCTAAAGTTAGCTAACATTCCTGAAGAATCGAATGATTTTATTTTTAGATCTATTTGTTATTGTAAATCTTTGAATATATACAAACTTAGAAAGAGTAGTCATATTTCTTACACCAGAGCCAGAGAGTTATTGTTATCTGCACTTGACAGTTTAGGTCTTGATAAAAAACAGTTTGGCTTACATAGTTTGAGGTCAGGAGGAGCTACTGCCGCGGCAGAAGCTGGAATAGATGACCGGTTGTTTAAGAAACACGGGAGATGGAAAAGTGATAAAGCCAAAGATGGTTATGTTAAAGAGAGTATACTCAACAGATTGTCAGTATCTAAGAATTTAGGATTGTAATTTATATTGTTTGTCCCCCCTTTTTCTTTATGTCCCTTTCTTTATCAATCGAAGCTTTCTGTGCTGTCGGGGCGAGCTGATAACCAAAAACTGTGTTGAGTTTTTACTTTGTAAATGCTTTATGTTCGTTTGAAGTATTGAATAAGAACATAAATGTATTTATAAAGGTTACTCGGGAACACGTGTATTTGTTTACTTTTAACACGTGTGTTTAAATCAAAACATGTTTATGTTTAATTTGATTGGACCATCAGTAAGTTATTACCGGTTTAAGTTATATCAATCATGATAACTTCATGCTAGAATTTTAGCGCTAAAATTATAATAAGATATCTAGAATTGTCATTCGAGGTTCGCCTATCCGACAGAAAGGTTCGTTTTCCCACCCACCCACCCCTTTTATTAAGACTTCATAGGAATGTGAATCAGTATGTTATGTAGAAAATAGTTGATAAAATACATGTATGTAAATCGAAATGATTTTTTCTTCAACTTATAGAACATTTTTCTATTGTAGATTGTGTTTATATGTGATGGCAGCGGTCGATGACAGCAAATTGGACATTTGTTTATTGTTTATAATAAAAATAAGCTTTCTGTGCTGTCGGGGCGAGCTGATAACCGAAGCTTTCTGTGCTGTCGGGGCGAGCTGATAACCAAAAACTGTGTTGAGTTTTTACTTTGTAAATGCTTTATGTTCGTTTGAAGTATTGAATAAGAACATAACTAGATTTATTCATTACAATCTGGATAAAACTATGTTTGCCTGATTCAATGTATGTTATGTAAATCCAAAGGACAAACAATGAGAGACTTATGCAACAAACGTACATTGTTTGTACTTAAATAACTATAATATAGATGAGAGCATGTCATTGTTTTGTTCCTGTTAACATTGTCATAGATATTTTTCAAGAAAGTCTATGAGGCATAGCTTATGCATTCCTGTCATTACTACATTAGCATAATTACTGCTAAAATAATTCTCAGTATGATATACCTCTTGTAAGAAATCATTATAATTGTAGCAATCACCAAAAAATCTCAAACAGATCACATTGAATCGTAATCCAAAAAATTATGACGTCTTAAATTAACCACCACCATTTGTTCTAAAACGATTAATTGCGGTTGTAAACAGACTTTGGTTTATTCGCATGGCGATTATATATATAACTATATATTTCAAAAAGAAAATAGAGTTTTACCATGAATAGTTTCCTGCACCCAGTCTTTTTCAGTAAAATGTGCCTTGCAAACAACAGCTGATTGAGATGGACTCATCGTGTTCTCGTCCAATCTGCGTATGGGCCATGGCGTTGATCCAACTTTTCCTTCTTTTTAAGTCATTTGGAAATGCATGTCCTCCTCTTAAATGACATCCAGGTACACAACAACAAGTACTTGGCATCGTTAATTAAAAATGTACAAATAGTTGCACAGTGCAGAAACCGGAAGTTGAGGAACAGGATCGGCTAGCACGGCGCCACCTATTCAGGAACGATAATTTGCTACTTTATATAACTGCGAAATAACAATAATGTTAGACGGGTTCACGTGCATAAACAGAAAAGCGCTTTAAATTGTATAATATAATTCATGTTCAGTCGACCTTTAATTATTATATCAACGACTGAAATTATTTATAAACATCTAGATTGCAGATAACACTCGAAATTAACCCGACCTCTTTCCACACGGAATTCAAATAATTCTAGTTTGTCAATCGGTTGACTGCTTTTAATGCAAAATACAAATATATCAAAAGTTTTTAAAACTAACAAAACACAATGATCGTTTCTCTATTTCCCAATGTAAATGAAATGAAACAAAAAACATTTTATATCACAATAAGAAGAGGAGAGAATTCAACATTTCCGGATCTACTTGGAGCCTAATGACCCCCCACGTAGATAAGTTGGATATCGCGGAAGGAAAGATTAACCCGGCAACCAGAAAGGCATTAAAGCACTGCCTTTAAAAATCATGTGATAATCAAAGCGCTTGTGAGCACTGATGGATACAGATTGCTTTCATTTTGCAACATCAATTTTAAATTAAATGTTCAATTAAAATGGCAATATTTTGAATTGGAAGTAATCTTCTTACATAATTGTAGCTGAAATTAAAGCTTTTTTTTAAAACAGATAGATTCCTACCTTTTTGAAAGTCACTGAACCATGAAAATGACATCAATGATAACAGACATATGCCAGACGGAAACATCAGAGCATAGCGCATCTGGACACAAGATATGGATTATCCACCTTTTCTGCCTTCTGAAATATAATTCTGTATACAAATTGATAAGGGTGCATCCCATAGAGTAACATCCCATGTTTAAAGCATTTTGCAACACTCATCACAGGCGAGATAAAAACCAGAATTGGTAGTTTGATGATGATCATGTAACAAATGTAGTGACTATCTGTCTATACATATACATTTTGACATTGCACAAGGTCATGTTTTGCTCGGACTGTTAATTGATCTTTTATACTTAATCTATTGCAAGTTGGATGTGTACTGATAAATACTTTAAGGCCGTACAGTGACATATAGTTGCTAACCATCTACATCATTTGGTCTCTGGTGGAGAGTTGTCTAATTGACAATCATACCTTATCTTCTTATTTTTATATTGGCAGGGAAACTTAAACACCAATTAGCCATTTTCAGTCACTTTGTCTCCAATATAGTTCAAATACAAAAAGGAGCATACAAAATACATTGACTTGGTACTAAAAACTCTGATCAACAGGAACACAATGAAAAGAAATTCCATTTAAGTTGGCTGAAATATACATATTCAACATGCCATGTATAAATGTGTGATTTTTCTTATCCTTTATAGCCCTTTAAAGCTAAGTTTAATAATATATATACATATCAATAATTACTGCACTGAAATCAATAGAACAAGGATCTAATGGACAACTACAAAATTACAGCATCATATTATTAGGATAATTCGGAGTCATCTAAAAATAAATGTGTTATCAATTAACCCATTAAGTAAAATAGATGAAGTATAAATCTACAGATATGAACTCTAGACTTTGAGAATTATGAGAAGCACTTTTATCTTATTTGAACAAACACAATGAATTTAAGTACACTTATCTTTGATCAATGCAAATAACAACAATTATGTAAACTTTATTTCTAAAAAAATATATATAAAAAAGAAACAAAAATACACATAAATTCATAACAAATGTGATAACTATACATTTAAATTCATAACAAATGAAAAAAGACTTCAAAATTTTGGAATGGAAAGTACCTGGTATGTAAAAAAATCAATAATCTGACCTTGAGGCCAAAAAGTTACGGTTAGATGTTGGTCTTGATAATTGACACATTGTCTCATGGTGGGACAAGAGCATCTCAAATTTCATGAGTGTATGTCAAATGATCAACTAGAGGCTCTCAAGAGCCTGTGTCGCTCACCTGTATTTACTGATGCTTTGGAAATCATGTAAAATAAGGTTAAAATCATAATTAATAGTATTAGATATTAGATATTATAATGATATCTAAGATAATAACAAATAAACAGCTGCACCATGAGCGCATGATACGCCCGTCTTCTTGTGTGTGAATTTTTATGCAATAAGCATAAATAGTTTCTGACATACGGCGTGACATGCGAAAACCCCCTTTTTTTCCCCAAAAAACTCAATATCTCTAAAATAAAATTTTGAATCAAAACCAAAAAGTAAACAGATCTTAAGATTAATATAACTAAGAAGTGTGTAAAATTTTAAGCAATAATCATAAATCGTTTTTGAGATATGGCGCGACATGTGAAAACCCCCCTTTTAAAAAAAAAATCAATATCTCAAAAATAAAATTTTGAATCAAAACCAAAACGTATACAGATCTTTAGATTAATATAACTAAGAAGTGTGTAAAATTTTAAGCAATAATCATAAATCGTTTTTGAGATACGGCGTGACATGTGAAAAACCCCTCCCCCTTTTTTTACAAAATACTCAATAACTCAAAAATAAAATTTTGAATCATCACCAAAAAGTATACAGATTTTAAGGTTAATATAACTAAGAAGAGTGTAAAGTTTTAAGCAATAATCATAAACTGTTTTTGAGATACGGCGCGTTATGTGAAAAACCCCTCCCCCTTTTTTAACATAATACTCAACATCTCTAAAATAAAATTTTGAATCATCACCAAAAAGTATACAGATCTTGAGATTAATATAACTAAGAAGTGTGTAAAGTTTTAAGCAATAATCATAAATTGTTTTTGAGATACGGCGTGACATGTGAAAAAAACCACACACCTGTTTTAGTTACTAAGTCCCGTAACTCAAAAAGTTTTAATCTTATTTTCACCAAAAAGTATACAGATCGTTTGACCATCATAAGAAACAACTATGTTAAGTTTCATGAAATTTGGATAAGTCATTCTCAAGTTACGGTGCGACATGTTTACGCCGGACAGACAGACGGACAGACAGACGGACGGACGCCGGACATTTGTATACCATAATACGTCCTGTCAAAAATTTGACGGGTGTATAAAAACTGCAAAATTTCCTTAAAATTACCAATTCAGGGGCAGCAACCCAACAACGGGTTGTCAGATTTGTCTGAAAATTTCAGGGCAGATTGATCTTGACCAGATAATCAGTTTTAGATTTATTCTAAATGCTTCGGTTTCAGAGATATAAGCCAAAATCTACATTTTACCCCTATGTTCTATTTTTAGCCATGGCGCCCATCTTGGTTGGTTGGGGGGGTCATCAGACACATTTTTTAAACTAAATACCCTAATGATGATTGTGGCCAAGTTTGGTTAAATTCGTCTCAGTGGTTTCAGAGGAGAAGATTTTTGTAAAAGCTAACAACGACGGACGACGACGCCGGACGCCGGACGCCGGATGCCAAGTGACGCCTCCAGGTGAGCTAAAAAGTCATGTCTACATGACAAGTAAGTGATGAACAAGAAGAAATATGTAAAGAACAAGAACAAGTATGTAAAGAACAAGGATAAGAACATGAAGAATAAAGGTTAATAACTAATAAATAGACTCATCCAATGGATTTGTTCATATTTGAATTTTTGTAGATCTTGTATTGCTGATCATTTTTTCTGTTTTCAGTTTCTACTTATGTAGTAAAATTTTCAAAATAATCATGTTTACAGTTTCAACCTATCTTTTCTGGAAAAAAACTTGAAAATTAGTCAAAAATTGTTATTTAGTGGCAATAACTCCTATAAGAAATTTTCCAAAGATTTCAGTCATTTTGACATTTTTGTAGATCTTGTATAGCTTATCATATCTGCTGTTCATAGTTTCTACCTTTCTTTTATAGTTTATATGTAAAACCTCCTATATTAGTCAAAACTCGTAATTTACAGGCAATAACTCCTATTATTAGTCATCCAATGGGTTCAAATATGGGTTTTTTTTGTAGATCTTGTATTACTGAATATTTTTGCTGTTAAGAATTTCTTCAAATCCAATATAGTTTTCAAGATAATAAATAAAAACTTGTGAATTAGTAAAAAATCCCCTTTTAAAATTTTTTGACCACAACAGACACCAAGTGATGGCAATAGCTCACATGGACCTTTGAACCAGTTGAGCTAATAAAAGGAGACATGAATTATATGTCAATTAGACAGCAACCTGACAACGATCATAAAAAAAACCCACTTAAGGCAACATACAGTCTTAAACAATATACAAGGGTTAATACAAAATGTCAAGCTCCAAATAATGAAAAACATTTAGATATGACATAGGACAATTACTGACAGGCACATGAATATGTGCAGGAGTAAAACTAGGTTTGTTGTTATGTCAACCCTCTCATTTTTTTAATCTGGGCAGTAGATTAATAAAACATACATAAAATAATATACAAACTTAAACCAGGACAGGAAAAGCACTTAACCTTATTATTTTAATTTGACCAATTTAACTGAGTCAGGTTTCAGTCATGCTCATTTTTAGGATAGTCATGTTTACACTATTTTGAGAATAAAATTCACAATTTATGTTTAAATAAAGGAACAGAGTACCAATGTTCCCTGCTTGGTACATATTTTATCTATACGGGCAATAACTAAAAAACATTTTAGTCACTGATGATAAAAGTATAATAAAATCAGGCAAGAATTGTACACGTAAGAGCGCTTACGAAGCAATTTGGACATAATTAATATTTCCAAGAGGCAGAACTCTTTTAAAAATAGTTGATCGTCACTGATTTTCAAATTTGTTAGAGAAATTGCTGAAATAAACCTCTGATATAAGTTGGATAAAAATATGACAAGAATTGTACATGTGAGATCTCTTACAATGCAATTTTCCAAACTTATCAGAGACATTGCTGATCTAAACATTTGATATAAGTTTGATAAAAATCTGACAAGAATTGTACAGGTGACAGGCAGAGTGCTTACAAGGCCTGACAGACATTATTTCTATTTCCCCTGCAATGCGTTGCACGGGGACAATAAATACACCAATTCAATTTCTTAATTATTTACTGACTATTTTCCACTACATTTAATATCTAACTTGAAGAAGATTTGAATTTTCAAATTTTTACTGAATTAATTTAAGCATGCATACTGTATATAATATTAAAAATCATGGCATCATGGCAGTATTCCAGCAAACACTCATTATGTATAAAGATACACCATAAAAAAAAATAGTCATCAAAGGAAATTTAACTAAATCAATTAACAATTACAAATTGATTGTAAAAAATATGATATCTATATTAACGTATACTGTATATATTAATGATCTAAAATTTATACTAAAACTTGTAGAAGGAAAGGCATACAAATATTGCATTTAATATTTAACAGATTAAATATGATATTGATACTGAACAATTTATCATAAAAATTATATGTGGAGAAAAAATATGTTTTCAATTGAAATCAACAATATATAACCTTTTAACTTCAGAATATTTGATGATTTTATTCTTTAATTTTTAATAGGTTTCATTGCACTAATACTGGAGAATATGGTCCTGAATTAAATATTATCTTGTATGTAACTTGCTCATGTAGATAACATTTTTTGAGAAATAAAATTCACTAATATTTGTGCAATAACCCTTTTTTATAATGCAATTATAATATTTTTAACCAGATTATATTGTTTTTCAAACAATTGCAATATACAGTCACCGACAGTTTGGAGTCTTTTTTCAACTCCATAATGTGTTTTCGTTCAGTGTAATACTTCCAACTTTCTAAATGATGCGCAAAATAGTTATATCACCACTGTTTTGCAGTTTGGTCTAGCAAAGCAAAAATAGCAGAATTAAAAAATTTATATTTGCAAACCTAAAAAATTAAAAGCACTAGTTTGTAATCAGCACATATATTGATCAATCTCATATGGTTCTAGAAATATACTGCAGAATATTAAAAATTAGATAAATTGAAAGCACTAGTAGGACACATTTTAACATAATATACTTTTCTGTAAAGGAATCTGAACAGGAGTCCATGCGTCAATGCAGTGTTAAAGTCTTGTTGAAATATTCAAGTATATAAAATAAACATTTAAAAGATATCAAATAGATGGAAAATTCTTTTTTGGAAAAGTAAAGTTTTTTTTGGTGATCCTGAAAGACAACTAAATCTACTGCTTTTGTTTGGTTTTGATTAACACTGATATACCTACATTATGTCAAAGGAAGTTTGTGTGGGAATGTTTTATATTCTGATAGACTAATTCACTATCTACATGTAGATGGACTTGCTAAATATATCTAGCCATGAATACCCAGGTGTTCTCCCAAATATTTTCAAATAACACCATGGGATTTAAATAAGTTTCCTTTAAATAATAGCACCAAATTAATAAAAAACTCTTTTCAGATAGCACCATGTTACCATAGTGCCATAAGGCCCTAGGGAGAACAATGTAATAATCCTTTGTTAAAAAAAGGGAGATAATCTGTCAATATTTTCTGACTAATGGTAGGAATACCAAGACCTATTTATAATTCTTGGCATTGCAGTGTTTAGAAAGTTTCAGGTAGATCTAAATGTGTACCCTAAGCACAAATGTAATTTGTTAATAATTTGCCAAGCTTTGAGTCAATTTTCAATTATCAAAATTTTAAATTGCATCTTATAAGGTATTTTCATGTTAAAATTGATCATGCAATAATCATGTGTATAAGAAAAATTTAAATCTAAAATGCTGTAAACAATTTTGCATAAGTTAAATTTACACATGTTAACCATATGCATGCATACCTTTGTCCTCTTAAAATTAAATGATTGCATTTCTTTTTCATTGCATAGTAAATAAAGAGTTAAAATGTAGCTTATCTGGAAATCTGCATAACAAAAATTAGGCTGTATTTTAAAGTCAAAACGGTTGAAAACTAAAAATCACATAGCTGCTTGAGTAATTCTGCTATAAATCTGGGGAGAAATGTCTAAATTGTCTATTCCTGTATAAAGTTGAGAAAAATCTGAACATTCAAGATCATAACTAAAGCTATCTAGCCACTTGGCAGCAGTTACTTCATCTTTTAGTTCAAGACTATGTGACATAACATCATGCCAAGTCTTAACCAATGATGTGATATTCTCATCTATGGGCACTGAGGGGAGACAACTCTGTATATCAACACCTCTCAGATATTCTGAGAAATGCCTAAGATTTGTAATGCTATGTTGCTTGATCTGTCTACTGAATGCATTCTCTTGACTCCATAATTCCCACATCAAAATACCAAGACTGTATATATCATGTTTATTCTCATAAATGGTCAGGTCTGTGTGTGTCATTATATCAGCTGAGAAATGAACATAGTCTGCAACACAGGTTATGTCAGGACTGAACCAGGATTTGTCTAACAATGTGGGACATGATATGTTCACCAGTACAACTTTACCGTCTTTGTCAATCTGAAAATAAAAAAATATTCAGTCACATGGGAACTATTATCACTTAAAATAATATATAGTAATAAATGAGTCACAAAAAACTCCAAACAAAATGTATGTCAGTCTTTTCTGCCTCCTATCTCAACCTTAAATCATTTATAACCTTGCCAAAAAATATTTAGAAATAGCATTTTATGTCCTTGTATTTCAACGGTTGATCAAATTGACCTAAATCCATTGAAAAAGTTACTGGAAATTGCTAAGGATCGGTCACAGTCCCAAAGTATAAGATTTTTAGGGAAAATCTATGTCAGGCTTGGTGAAAACATGAAAATATAAAATGGAAAGAATAGCAACACATACCATAATTGTTTATTTCTTCCTCATACAACACATACTGTAATGTTTTCCTTCTTGCTCATTAAACACATTCCGTAATGTTTTCCTTCTTGCTCATACGACACATTCCGTAATGTTTTCCTTCTTGCTCATACAACACATATAATGTTTTCCTTCTTGCTCATACAACACATACTGTAATGTTTTCCTTCTTGCTCATACAACACATTCCGTAATGTTTTCCTTCTTGCTCATACAACACATACCGTAATGTTTTCCTTCTTGCTCATACGACACATTCCGTAATGTTTTCCTTCTTGCTCATACAACACATATAATGTTTTCCTTCTTGCTCATACAACACATACTGTAATGTTTTCCTTCTTGCTCATACAACACATTCCGTAATGTTTTCCTTCTTGCTCATACAACACATACCGTAATGTTTTCCTTCTTGCTCATACAACACATATAATGTTTTCCTTCTTGCTATACAACACATACCTTAATGGTTTCCGTTTTGCTCATACAATACATACCCTAATGGTTTCCTTCTTGCTCATACAAAACATACTGTTATGGTTTCCTTCTTGCTCATACAACACATACCTCAATTGTTTCCTTCTTGCTCATACAACACATACCTTAATGGTTTCCTTTTTGCTTATACAATACATACCATAATGGTTTCCTTCTTGCTCATACAACACATACTGTTATGGTTTCCTTCTTGCTCATACATCACATACCATAATTGTTTCTTTCTTACTCATACAACACATACTTCAATTGTTTCCTTCTTGCTCATACAACACATATGGTAATGGTTTCCTTTTTGCTCATACAACACATGTCATAATGGTTTCCTTCTTGCTCATATTACACATACCATAATGGTTTCCTTTTTGCTCATCAACACATATGGTAATGGTTTTCTTTTTGCTCATACAACACACACCATAATGGTTTCCTTTTTGCTCATACAACACACACCATAATGGTTTCCTTTTTGCTCATACAAAACATACAGTAATGGTTTCCTTCTTGCTCATACACCACATATCATAATGGTTTCCTTCTTGTTTACTACACATACCATTATGGTTTCCTTCTTGCTCATACAACACACACCATAATGGTTTCCTTTTTGCTCATACAACACACACCATAACAGTTTCCTTTTTGCTCATACAACACATACAGTAATGCTTTCCTTCTTGCTCATACAACACATACCGTAATGGTTTCCTTTTTGCTTATACAATACATACCATAACGGTTTCCTTCTTGCTCATACAACACATACTGTTATGGTTTCCTTCTTGCTCATACATCACATACCATAATTGTTTCTTTCTTACTCATACAACACATACTTCAATTGTTTCCTTCTTGTTCATACAACACATATGGTGATGGTTTCCTTTTTGCTCATACACCACATATCATAATGGTTTCCTTCTTGTTTACTACACATACCATTATGGTTTCCTTCTTGCTCATACAACACATACCATAATGGTTTCCTTTTTGCTCATACAACACACACCATAATGGTTTCCTTTTTTGCTCATACAACACATACAGTAATGGTTTCCTTCTTGCTCATACAACACATAATGTAATGGTTTCCTTTTTGCTTATACAATACATACCATAATGGTTTCCTTCTTGCTCATACAAGACATACTGTTATGGTTTCCTTCTTGCTCATACATCACATACCATAATTGTTTCTTTCTTACTCATACAACACATACTTCAATTGTTTCCTTCTTGCTCATACAACACATATGGTAATGGTTTCCTTTTTGCTCATACACCACATATCATAATGGTTTCCTTCTTGTTTACTACACATACCATTATGGTTTCCTTCTTGCTCATACAACACACACCATAATGGTTTCCTTTTTGATCATACAACACACACCATAACAGTTTCCTTTTTGCTCATACAACACATACAGTAATGCTTTCCTTCTTGCTCATACAACACATACCGTAATGGTTTCCTTTTTGCTTATACAATACATACCATAATGGTTTCCCTACTTGCTCATACAACACATACTGTTATGGTTTTCTTCTTGCTCATACATCACATACCATAATTGTTTCTTTCTTACTCATACAACACATACTTCAATTGTTTCCTTCTTGTTCATACAACACATATCATAATGGTTTCCTTCTTGTTCATACAACACATACCATAGATAATCATACAACACGTACTGTAATTGGGTCCTTTTTATGCCCCAGCAACTAAAAGTTGGGGGGCATATTGTTATACCCCTGTCCGTCTGCCGTCCCATTATGGGTAGATAGTTAATCTACATAACTCCTCCTACAGTTTGAATGCTAGGAAGTTTTCACTATGCTAGCTGTCTGAACATATATTGAAGGTGTGCATGTGGTCAGGGTTTTGATTTTTATTAATATTTGCTTTTGGGAGATAGTTGAACTTTGTCATTTTGGAGTATATACTCGCATAAGAGGTGCATAGAGTTTCCGGATAACTCCTCCTACAGTGAACCATAGATCTATGTGCTCCCATGCTCAACTTTGTGTATTTTAAAATAACACTTTGCATCTGCGGGGGCATCATTTGTGTCTCCCAGACACAATAATATCTCAAAGAAAGTCCTACATTGACTTCGTTATAATACAGATACTTCAGAGGAGTGTGGGGGCATCACTTTGTCTAGTTTTCTCTTATGATACATACCATAACTCTTTCAGTTTTGCTCTCCTGATATCTACCATAATTGTTTCCTGATGAATACTATAATTGGTTTCTTTTTGCCAAGATTGACAATGTTTTTTCAAGGGGTAACAATCTGCTCTATCACCTTATCAGATATGTGTTATTTAATTTATTATACTGAACGTCCTGCCATTACGGTCTTTACAAATTGTAAATTGAAAGTAACTAACTCTGACGTCATGTACATAACAACTTGACAGTTATTAGAAAAATAACAAAAGTGAAGCAAGATGCATTTATTTTTTGTTGACAGTTTGTGAAAAAGGTCTGAGGTTGAAACACAGAATTTGAACATTGTCTTTTATATTATTGATGCAAATTCAATTCACTGTCTTATAAATTATTGATTTTTCTATTGGTCTGCACGAGGGGGTGACCTTTAAAAAATTGTCTCCCGCTGAGCCATAGGATAGAATATATTGTCTCCCTCATATTAACCAGTCAAAATCTGGCATTTTAATGTACATACCATAATTGTATCCTGACATAGATCAATATACACAAGACCTCTCTGATGCAAATATTTCAGTCCTTCTGTTACTTGACTCAGGATATGGAAGTAGAACTTCAATTTAGTATCATCATACTCCTTATACTGTTTTTCTTTGATAAACCGTCTTAGACTTTGTCTTGGACGTTGGAAACATTGCCAGACATGCATGTTATGTTTTACAAATGTTTCCACAATAATAATTTGACGCTTATCATGCTTATTGGTCTTCCTGTCAAATAAAAATAATGTTTCTTAAATGTGATGGTATACTATAATCGGGGAGATCAAAATAAATCATTTTTTAGTGTCCATTGGATGTTGGATGTGTACTAATATATATTTATAGTCATTATTTTTTATTAGTTATTTGCTTTGAACTAGCATTCGGTAAAGTTCTGAGAGTACTCTTAGTGTCTTTTGTGTTTTTGTTATGTTTTGGGTTTTTTTTTTCAGTGTTTTGTATCAATCTGATGAGTTTCAATTAATTTTTATAGTTTGTTTTTATGTTTTACTATGACACCATAGCCACAGGTTAGGGGGAGGGTTTGGCACCAGTAAACATATTTAACCCTGCTAAATTATTTATGTGCCTGTCCCAAGTAAGGAGCCTGTAATTCAGTGTTTGTGGTTTATTGCTGTGTATCATATATGTTTTTATTTTATTGTTTTGTTCATAATTCAGGCTGTTAGTTTTCTTGTTTGAATTGTTTTACATTTGTCCTTTCAGGGCCTTTTCAAGCTTACTTTGCAGTATGGGCTTTGCTCATTATTGAAGGCTGTATGGTGACCTATAGTTGTTAACTTCTATGTCATTTGGTCTGGTCTCTGGTAGAAAGTTGTCTCATTGGCAATCAAACCATATCTTCTTATTTTTATTTTGACTTCACTTGAAATGGAAAATAACTCTAAGATAGTATGTGCCTTTCCAATACAAAATCAATGTAAACACTACTTCCTTTTCTTTTAACAGATTTGACTGCATTTAAGTAAAGAAGGTGACGAGGAACCTTAGGGATCCTGTACTGGAAATCAACTATAAGTAAGTAAGTAAAAAAAAATAATTCAATAAAGAAAAATTCTATTAAATATTTATACAGAATATAGAAAATAAACTGTTATCACAAAGATATGTCTCACCTTTTTGTAATTTTGATAATGCAAATGTTGAAATTAAAATAGCAATACTTTAACATGTAAGTTATGCAAGTATTCAAAGTTGATGAACCATGACTGTAGGTACATGGCTAAACAATCTCCATGGAATGAGATGTGCCAATGCTAGTACAACTGCATACCAAATACCATTGACTTATTGTAAGTCGTTCCCTTTAAACAAACCTAAACACAAACATTAACTTGTAAACTATGTAAAAGTTTCAAAGTCAATGAACCATGATCAGGGGTGGGGCTATATAATCTCCATGGAAACGATACTTGCAAATGCCAATAAATTTGCATACCAAATATCATTGACTTAACATAAGCAGTTCATTTTCAACTGATCTAATCACAAACTAATACATGTAAACTAAGCAAAGTTTCAAAGTAAATAGACCATTACTGAGGGGGCGGGGCCAAATATTCTCCATGGAAATGAGATGTGCTAACGCTTATACAACTGAACACCAATTAACATTGGCCTACCACTAATGGTTCCCCCTTGAACTGACCTAATCACAAACTAATACATGTTAACTTAGCAAAATTTTCAAAGTCTATAGACCATGACTAAGGGGGCGGAGCCAAATAATCTCCATGGAAATGAGATATGCCAATGCTTATACAACTGCATACCAAATATCATTGACCTACCACTAGTGGTTCACCATGAACTAGACCTAATCACAAACTAATACATTGTTGACGCTGCCGCTGCCGTTGCCGCCGACGCCGGAAACAGCATACCTATGTCTTGCTTTTTGACTCCGTCAAGGCGAGACAAAAACGATTGTGACAATATATACCTGTAGTATCTCTCTTCCTTTTGGTACTGTTTAATCATGTCAATATTAATGGCCATTTGAGTTTGTCTTATTGCAACCAGCTCATTATTCTTCTTTGTATCTCTTGCTAAAACTATTTTTGTCAGGACCCCTTTTGAGAGGACATCTGTCATTTCAAATCTGTCCAATGACTCAAAATGCAAATTTTGTGGAAGGAACATCATATTGAAATATTCTACATTCTTGAGCAGAACTTCAACTGTTGCCATTGAAGCATGCCATGTAGCACTGAACGGTTCTGAATGATCATAGGCACTTTCATTCAACATGGAAAGTTTTCTATCAATCTGTTCAATGACTTTCTGTTTCTGGTGGTCAATATATTGGTACAAGACCGATAACTGTGATCCGAAACAGGAATCAATCACCATCTTCTCTGTCATTTTATTGATGACATTTTGTGTATATTCTTTAATTACTTTGTCTTTGTCATTACCTTTCTCGAAGCTCCTCGTTAACATTTCATTTTTAATCACATTACCAAGGTGTCTTAGACCCCAATATGGAAGTCTGACAATAGCACCAATCAGAAACACTGGAGTTAATGCAACACTCAGAATAACTTTCAATCCCAGATTGAGGTTGGTGTATCGATCTGTTATAATGTCTGGTACAAGTGGAATTTTCTCCTCCAATGGTGATTCAGCCTCACCTGTATCACCTCGCCAAGTGTTCCTGAATAATTTCTCAACTCGAAATAACTGAGCTTCAAAATCTGGAAATTTTTCATTAAACTTTTTTAAAAGCTGCTTGCCTATATCTTCAAGTTGTTTTTGTTCTTCTTCCCAAGTTTTCATATGTTTCGATATCCCATCATACACTCTTGACCTTATAATAACTGACACATCCTGGAAACTCTTTTGATAAAATTCAGGATCAGTAGCCTTCAAATTACATAAATCCTTCTTGACATCTTCAGTTCTTAAATATTTTGATAAAGAATCTGCTATTTTACTTAGACTTGATTTCAAACCTGATTTTTGGTGCTCAAAGAATTCATTCACCTCTGCCTTCAATGACTTCATCCTACTGTTAACTTCAGTTTGTTGTCTCTGAGCTTCCTCTACACTGATTGTACTTTTCTGAATATTGTTCTCAATGCAAGTCATGCAGTTGTTCAGGAAATCAAACAACTTGCTGAAAAAGACATAAATGTTGAGGAATTCATAACTAACAGTTACAGGTTGTTTTCTCAGACAATAATTACTTTGTCTTGTCCTTAGTCTAAATTGTTACCCTAAGCCTCTAACTTCAGGTAACAGTTTGGTGTTCAGGTTCAACAAAACAGATGTTTTCCTTGAATGGAGTCAATAACTGTGTACTGATGGGCAACAACATTAGAATTTGTCAGAAGACTTCATCGGTTTACATGCTATTCATTGATAACTCCAGCATATGTTTCATCAATGTAGCAGTTATCAATAAATATCAAAGAGTAACACTAGGAATAGTAATAAAAGTCCTTTTCTTTTAATATGCTTACTGAGTATTTCCAAGTGTTTTATAAGGATTTTTGTCTATGTACATACCACCACCATCATTCTTTTTTCATATATCAAATATCAATTATACTATAAGCATAATGTTCAGTTCATATCAATGATTGATGTCAACTGAGACAATTAGTATGATACAACTGTTACAGCATTTAATGACTTTTCAGAAAATTTTGCTTGTTAAAATGATTTACACAAAATAGCCAACTAATGAAAAAAGAGTGATAAATGAAATATATGGATTTTTATTTTACCAATGATCCAGTGCGATGTCAATAATTCATTATCTTTGACTAATGACTGTGCTTACCCTGTTGATGTTGTTAATGTATAATATGTTCGAATAACCCAGTGCTTACATTATCAATGAAATTCACATATTATATTTTTCTATAAATGACCCAGTGCTTACCCTGTTGATGTTGTTAATAGCTGATCCCTACTTGGAGGTAGGAGATTGATGATGCCCTGCAATATTTTTTCAAATCTTCCAACAATTAGTCCATCCTTCTGGATCCAGAGAGCTTCCTTTGTTGATAATGTGTATAAATGTGACGACTGAAATCCAATCCAAACTTTCTTTAATTTCTTTAATGCATCTTCGTGAACTGATTTTCTTTCATCAATAGGAACCTAATGAATATAGAAAAAACGGCAGGCATAATTTCCTTCCTAAACTAAGTTCCATTCAATGTACACAGTTAAATCCAATCTTATCAGATTTTAATACTATATTATTTTTCAGTCACCTTTACAGAGGAAACAAGTGAAACTGCGAGCTACTGCTCACTGATGATACCCTCGCCCAAATACTTGATGGTAAACAGGAAGTTGTTGAGTGATGAATCTGAAAACGCATCACACGGTATAGCTGACTTATATAAACCCTGAAACCAAATTTCAGAAATCCTTGTATTGTATTTCCTGAGAAAAATGTATCGAAAATTTTCAACTTGGCTATCATGTGTAAAATGATACAAGTGTTCGGTAAACAGGAAGTTGTTGAGTGATGAATCTGAAAATGCATCACAAGTTATAGCTGACATATATAAACCCTGAAACCAAATTTCAGAAATCCTTGTAATGTAGTTCCTGAGAAAGATGCAACGAAAAAATATTCATGGGACGGACGGACTGACAGACGGATGGATGGACTGACGGATGGATGGACTGATGGATGGACGGACGGATTGATGGACAGACAGAGGTAAAACAGTATACCCCCACTTTTTTAAAGAGGGGGTATAATAATTAAACTATCAGAGCTATTTGTTATCATAAACTTTTCTCTCATATAGACAAGTAAAAAGAACACAAATGTATTTTTTAGAAAACTTAAATATGGAAAAAAAGTGTATGGTAAAAGAGGACAACATTTTATCAATTAAACAAGTATATTGAATGAAAGTTATGTTCAGAAACTCCTTACTCTGTAAGCAATACTCCTAGTTCTTGAAACTAAAAATTGGAGGCTTCAAGACTGCAACTTCAACATTGCCCAAGACCTTGAGGTTATGATTTTTTCACATCCTATAGATGTTAATGATACTTTACCAGTTCTTCTTATCATTTTTGAACTAAGGCAAATATATAAACAAAGAAAATGTATGGGTCATAAACTTGAAATGGACTTTTAAGTTAACTCTCAATCTTAGCACCGATGGCCACATCTGGGAGTATGACAGGTATGGCTGGTCATAAAATAAGGTTGTATGAAAGATTTTTGAAAGATTGAAATAATTTTTAATAAATTTGAAAGTATACCCTGACCTACCTGGTCCCATTTATTACATACAAACAAAGTACAGTCCTGCTTGTAATACTTGTTTTCTGTCATGACTCTTTCAGCTATCTCTGCAAGTAACATTTCCAACTGAAATTCAAAAAACAGTTTTCAGTTTTCTCCAATCATAATTTTCTTTCCATGTTTTTATACTACAAAATATTTATTACTGTTATTTGGTTATGTTAACTAGATCAATCTGTTGTCCTTCAGCCAATATTCTATAAAGGGAGAATACTGAGGAATCATTTATTTTGATGGGTACCAACTCTCTTGGTTTGAGAAAAAAATGTATTTTTGTGGATATTTGATTTCTCGGTTTTGCAAAAATCTGCACATAAACCAAATTTGTACTCTGTTGAACATTTAAAATCGTGGTTCACCTGTACCCACATAATCCATGAAATTTGGTATCCCACGAATAATAATGAATCCACAGTAGTTAGGTTTGAGACAGTTTGCCCCTGCGCATAGTTAATAACAGAATTGGTACAGACTTTCTGCACTAAATTATTACATATACTGTGATCAACCTTCTAAAAGGAGAAGATATAACAAGATCTGAAAAAAGCCAATGTTTTTACCCTGTTTTTGCAAAAAATTGTTAAGCTTGAAGGTTTTACTGATAACATAATAGGTTGATATTATCTGGAGACATTAGTGCAAAAAGTTCAGTTTTATTGTCACTATGGTATCATAAACATGTTGAAATAAACTTTCCTGACCTAAAATGGTCATTAAATGCATTATCGTAGCTTTTGTCAAAACTAGACATCAGCTATAGCTTATCCAAGAATAAAATGTTACCCACATAAACATAAGACAACTTGTAGCAAAATAACTTTTTAAAATCTCAAATTCAGGTTACTTTGGATGTTTTTGCAGTTTTGAGTTATAAATTTAACGCTCTAACATTAATATGCAAGACAAAATTTAAAAATATAATACTCATACCTATCTTGTTAAGATAATAACATTAACGGTATCAATTTTTCTGCATATGCATGTTGACAATAAATGTCTCTGTGAGTCTTCAGTGACCTAACTGATGTCATTTTAATATAGGTATAGGAAGAACATTTTATTGGTACTTAGCTTCTAATGAAAATTATGTATGTCATTTTGAAGCAAACCGGATGCCATACACATCTCTTTTGGTTATTTTTGTGGTTGGTTTAAATGTGATTTCATTGGCATATACTTGACATCTCCTTTTATTCACAGTCCTTTGTGTCTTGTCTAGTGGTGTTATCTTTACCTGGACAGCAGTTGTTATTTAGGTCATTAGGACACTGATATAGTAATTTGACAACTATTAAAACAATAACTGTCAAAATATTGTTTATATAAACATGTGATACTACTTCAAGTAGAACACAGACATACTAAATTAATGAAATAATTAATTCAAGACCATAAAATTTGGGATACATGACAGTAGTTATGGATTGAGTTTCTAATGAGGTGACTATCCAGATGTGACAGAGAGTTGAACATATTTCAAACAAAATAAGGGTTAGAAAAAAACATGACAGCCATGATAAATTCACTGAGACACTCACTCTTGTGATCTGTACTCCATCAATTGTGTTGATGATAAAAACAAAAGCCGAGGCTTCCATTATATAATCTAGAACCAACTTCGTCATTTCTGGGGTATCTCCAACACCTGGACTATCCACAATGATCAAACCAGTCTGAAAATAAATCTTATTTATTATACAGTTATCTCCCCTGCTGCCAATTTAACTGCTTATTCAATCTTTATATTTTCATATTTTACGATTTCATATTTACTACAGCTTCAGGAAAATTGGATTCACATGAAAATCTTAACCATAGATTGAATCTTGTAGCTGTCAACTTGCCTTACTTAAAGAACTTTTCTGCTTTTCTGGAGTTTTAAAAATTTTACATGTCAAATCAGAAAATATTTTTAATAAAGCATCAAGTGTTGTCATTTTAAGCATGTAATCTCATAATAAAAAGGCAAAGGTTAAAGTATTTTACACTTAGATTCTAGTTAATATAACTTGTACTTTTAAGTAAAAAGACTAAATCACTAAATAAATATTCAAAACAAAATTTATTAATAGGTGCAGTAAAAGCCATATTTGACCCTCAATATTAGGTCCATTCTTTCAAGATGTGAAGTGGTTCAAGTTCATGCATAAACATATGAGATCATATGGTGAAAAACAATGATTTTTGTTGAGGTTTTTTTATAAAGCATTTACATTTACAACCCAAGTAGGCCAAAAATAGAGATTTTGGTGAAATTTAGGAATAGGAAACATTAGAGTGCAGGGTTTGACAAACTAAATGTTCAAGTCTGGTTACCAAGGTAAAAGTACTGTTAACTTGTAATATAAATAGTAAATTTCTACTACACATCATTCACAGCTGATAATAATTGAAGATTAACACAATTTCAGTATATAATGCACATGCTGTAATAGAAAGTATTAAACATATATCATTTTTTGCTTAATAAAACCCCCATAAATTTTCAAATTGACAGCACGCCATTACCTTCAAAATAGGCAATGGAAACCCTATCTCAGCTTTCTGAAATGAAGATCTCTTCTTTTCTTCATCTCTTTGTTGTACTAGCTGTGAAAGTCTTGTAAAGTCAAAATCTTCCATCTTCTCACTCTCAGAACTGATACTTTCTGGTTTGACTGTATCCCCTTCATCCTCATGTGGATAAAGTGTAGCATAAGGTATCTCAGAGTAAGATATCTCACATATGACACTGGTGTTACTTAATAAAGAGCATGGGAATACTTCCTGGCCTAATAATAAATTAATAAAAGAACTCTTCCCAGCTCCTGTATCTCCTACAAAATGTTCAAAATGAAAATTTACTGTAAAATTCAGATATTTGTGTGCTCATTTATTATTGTGATTGATGAACAGAATAAAATTCCAGTTTATTATTGCAATTTCAGGAAATGATCCATACAATTATGATGTCAAAATTTAAAATGTGAGTTTTAAATTTGCGATACCTATCCTGTTTCAATTTTTAGCTAAAATTTCTGAATTAAGAAATTAAAACGAGTCCAAAATACATATGCCTAAATGAATTATGATGTGTCTGAGTCTAGAACTGTAGATATATGTTTTAGTATATATGCATCAATTAATCTTAAAATAGATTGCTTAACATTTCTTACGAAGAAGAATTTGTTCAAGGTATAATGTACGTATGCATCAGTTGGTCATCATAAATGCATGGGGAAATGTTTTTTATAAAACATTCTCCATAAACATACACGTACATGTACATTGTGTATGATTTTATCTCTAATATCAACATCTAACAAACTCTTTCTATTATTCCAAGAAATTTAACTCAAAAATATTAAAAAGGTCAAATCTGACATTTTAATTTGTACTTCATAATAGTTGAAAAAGCATCCAAAAATATTAATTTTACCTAAAACTAACACTGGACATCTTGATATTTTACCATCCAGTTTTCCCTTCTGTTTCTTCAGCATTTTTAAAACATTAATGTTTTTATATCCTTTACTAACACTTCTGATTAGTGGATCCTCATGAGAATAAAAGTCTAAACTTTTAATAGTTTTCTCATATATTTCCATGAGTTCATGTCTCACTTTAGAATCTTCTTCTGCTGCTACCATTAATTCTTTTATCACCTGTAAATATCATATTCTAAAATGAGGCTTTTCTTTTGCTTTTTTAACAAAGCCATGTTAAGGCCCCTCATAGGGGTGTCCAAGTAATCACATAATCACAAATATTTTGCTAACATAATCACATAATCATTAACTATTTTTTTAAACAAGATAATCAAATAATCAAAAATACAGTCCTAGATTATCAAATTATCAAATAATCATGAAATATTTGGTCTGGTAATCAAATAATCACTATAAAAACGGCCAAGTAATCACATAATCAAAAACCCCATGAGGAGGTTCCATGTTCTAAACATGGGTTATACATGCTGATGTCACAATTAAATTTGCAACATCAGTTATATTTTGAACGATGCTGAATATCAAAATTTACATTTCTGAGAGTTGCTTGCCTTGAAATACAATAAAATCTTTTAAAATGTAAGTCTATTATGATTTGTACACTTTATTAAATCATAAAACACTTGGTTATTTCAGAACATTTTTGTTTCATTAAATCAAAATGGCTGCCTTTCGACTGTGTCTTATAGATATGCTTCAAAAGAAAAAAGTTCTGAATTTTACTACTAGCATCAAAGGATGTCTTTCATGTTATGCTTTATATTCATTTAAACATGAGTAGGCATTATATTTGTCTCTGAAGTCAATATAGAGATATTTACAAATGTAATGCCTATATATCTATGTTAAAAGTTATTCAAATCAGTGGTTGTCGTTTGTTGCTGTATTTCATATTTTTTTTTCGTTCATTGTTTTGTACATAAATCAGGCTGTTAGTTTTCACCTTTGAATTGTTTTACATTTGTCATTTCTTGGCCTTTTATAACTGAAAATGCGGTATGGGGTTAGATCATTGTTGAAGGCCGTACAGTGACCTACAGTTGTTAACTACTATACTGAAGCCATAACCATTTAATGTAAATGTGTTTGTGCTAATAAATTTTGTCTATTGTCTATTGTCTATATCATTTGGTATCTGGTGGAGAGTTGTCTCATTGGCAATCATAGCACATCTTCTTATTTCTATATAGAGCAATCTGCATGTGACGAAAGAATAATATCTTAGGTTTTAATATTTTGAAAATCAATCAATTTTTTTACACCTATGCAGACCATGTCCTTTTCAATTTAAATTTTTCTTTCATAAGACAAAGTAACAATTATGCAGTTTAAAATATTCTCAAAAGATGGTCAGGGGTAAAAAATGCTTGCCTATCTGATAATACACTTGTCTGAAATAATAAATGGTAATGTGCTTCATTATAAGTTATCTACGCTCATATCCTTAGATATGGGTATTTTAACACCCTGAAGTACCCAAGTACATCCTGAGGTGAAACTAAAGAGTGTACAAGGTACTGAAGGGTGTTATAATACCCATATCTACGGATATGAATGTAGATAATGAATTTATGTCTGGTCTTAGTCTGAATCAGGCAATTTCTAGGGAAATTCAGGCGCAAAGTGTAATGTGAAAGCAACGTTTTTTTTATTATTCAAAACAGTTTGATCAAAATTTGGAAATTTGACATATATTTAATGAGGTGTAGGGTACTACTTCCTTTGGTAGAACCTACAGTTAGTCAAATATAAGACGTTTGTAATCCAGAGACAGAGAAACTAGAATAAATCAAATTGGCCCTCAATGTCGCAAGTATTTTGTCATAGACGGCATTACGTCAACCTGGGTCATTTGCACAACTAGGTCAGTAGTTCTGTTCATTGAAGATGTGGAAGCCAAGTGATGCATTTACTAAAATGAATGCCAACGATCGGCATGATAGGATAATATCGTCAGTGAATTACATATTTAATTACATACATCATGGATAATTTACAGAATTTCATTTTTCACTGAGAACAACCACGGAACTAAGGAAAAGGCATGTGAAGTTCCCCGAGGTAATGGGTAGCAACTCCCCCGTATATGGGTTAGCAACACCTGGGGCTATGGGTTTTTTTAACGACGGCCATTAGCCAATCAGAATCCCAGAAATATACTAAGCCAGGGATAAGACAGATATTTATACATGATATGGACTGAGTCACATCTGGCCATACTAAATAATAAAGGGACA
This sequence comes from Mytilus californianus, assembly GCF_021869535.1. Taxonomy (NCBI): domain Eukaryota; kingdom Metazoa; phylum Mollusca; class Bivalvia; order Mytilida; family Mytilidae; genus Mytilus; species Mytilus californianus. Next base: position 8,566,019 of record NW_026262581.1, read on the forward strand.
GGAAACTAAAGTTATTTTTAAATATCTTTTGTCTCCACAAATTTAGATGTAAATATCTGTTCTGGGGACCATTCCAAACACAGGTCTACTATTTTTGTAACCCTCTTAAGATTGCTTATTGATTTTGATTAAAATTGTGTGACCTTGAGGTGAATGATTGTAGGGTGGCACATGATACTTGCTATTTCCATTTCCATAAATAATCTTATTATAAAATTGTTTTTCTGGTGTCCAAAGTTGGAGAATTTTTCATTATCTCTGGCAAATTTTTAAAATATTTTAATTTTAGACTATGCACTGGTTTAAGATCTTCTTGTCTCCTAACTACATGTAGCTGTCATTAAAAAAAATTATATTGTTGGAAAGAAGACTTTTATGTGGCCTTGTGTATTTTTTTATTTACAAATTCATTGTCAGAAAATTTAAGTTGATGATTTTTATTAAAATGGGGAGGGGGTGAGTCCTATTTTAACGCAAAAAAAATACATTCCCGAGTCCAAATATACCATATACCATGTATACTGTTAAAACGGCAATAGAATATGAAATAAACTTAAAATTGCATTTAGCTGAGGAAAGACCGTGTAATTAACAAGTTTAAGTTACATGTACATTGTATGCAATTTTGTATACTGTCTCAAGTGAATCACTGATAATATCAGCTATTTTTTTGTAATTACTGATCATATAGCACTGATTTTACAGGTATACATTACATTTTTTCATAAATAGATTTTTTTTCTCATCTTTTCTTTTTAAAGAGTACATCTGAATAATCCATAATCTATTTAATTGTTCATCTTTGAGACAATTTATGTACAGGATAATTTTATGCAGTGTAAATTAAGTTTTACAAGCAAATTAGTCATGTGTATGTAGTAAAAAAAATTGAAAATGGAAATGGTACACTGAAAAAAATCTAAATATTGTTGAATATTATTAGAAGTGTCAAGTCCCTTCATGTATTCGTTAATTTTTTTTTCTTTTCTCTGTCAGTAAAGCAAACAGTGTACAACTTGTTTCTCTAATATTAGAGAATAAGACAAGAACAATATTGGATTATCCTATTATTTTTTCTAAATTATCACATATTCTGAATTCAATTCTAAATAATATCTGCTCTTAAATGTTGACAAAAGTAGCCTTACCAAACAAAATTGTACAAAGTCATACATCAGGTTTCTTGGCAGTGCACCGACAGCACTCAAGACAGATATCCAACAAATTCATTTAATACATACATGTACTTATTCTTCTTATTCATCTGAAGTTTTGTTGTCAAAAAACACAACATAGATTTTTTGTAATATAACAGTTGAAATCTAGATTTTTTTTTATTGAACTTTTATGTATAATAATTTGCCTATTATATATGACGCCCCTTCTCACAGGTTTTTGAAAAAAAAATAAGTGTCAGTCGAGGACGCCTACATTATCTAGTACATCTAGCCCCCGTTGTAATATCATGATATCATGAATAAAAATTTGCACAATAGTTTTATTTTTGTTTTTTTTTGGTGAAGGACAAACCGAAAGTAGACCAAGAAAAAAATAATTTACACTTTCTCGGTTTCTCCGATCTTTCAGCAAGTATTTCTTCAGTTCGCATTTTATTTCTTCTAGATCTTTTAAACCAGTAATTTTTATATTTCTTTGCTTGGCAAGTTTCACAGCTGCGGGCAGTTTAAGTTTGTCTATTTCATCGTCATCCAAATTTGCCATGTTTTTTTGTTTATTTAGTTAGTTGTCTCCCCATTTATTGGGTCGAATTTGGTTGGTGTGGCTCTGAGATATCCGGTATGTCGGCACATGAAGTAGCGGGTTGTGTCGCTTCGATTTTTAATAAGTATTTATCGATATGTGGAAATCAATCTCATTTAATCTTTTATAAACAAAAAATGTATAATTAACAAGATTTTAAGAATAACACATTTTATTTTTGTTTTAAAAACTACATATTTTTTTCAAATTATCAAGTAAAGCCGAACGCGTTTAGCATGTTTAGTCTTCCTGAACTAATTAATTTTCGATGGTCGAGTGGTGTGTCACTAGCCTACTAGCCAGTGAAAGACCCGTCTTAATTCCATTTAACTGATAAATTTAACAACACGTCTTACCGTAATCTTAATGATATTTTTTTCGGTGATTAATCATGTGTTCTCTATAGATAGATAGATAGATAAATTTTGATTTCCAATAGAGGACCCATTATGGACATAATCAGTACAGTGATTTTTTTTTTATATTAAACAATTGCAATATAGACAATACACAAGAAAAACAACTCAAAATGAAATATAAATTGAGTTAATAATATATATAGCCATATATATGGCACGCCTGAACCACTTTTATAGATAATCCTAGATTATCTCAGATAAACTAGGATTTTCTCAGATAAACTAAGATTATCTCACTATTTTACATTAAGCGTCAGTTAAACCGGGATTATCTCGATGTCCATGCATGCACCAGAAGCAGCATCACCTATCAAAAAAGAAAAGCAACACGTGAACCTAAGACCGCTGACTGGTCACCAAAAGATTGTTGCTGAATTTTTGTTTGCCTTTGAATTGAAATAATTGACTGTGAATAGAAGGAGATAATGATGAAGTTAAACTACCTTTATTAAAAATATGTAATACCGGTAGTGTGTACATTCTTGCACAAGTCAGTTGAAAGCAATGTTGGATAGGTGTGAATAGAAAAGTGTATATACAGCTACTATTTGATTTCTAGGCACTTTATAAATATTCTAAAGCCTGGTATTTCTTAATCATAAGAAATCCGATGGACAAGGTATAATTTACAGTTGTCACTACACATAGGCAGACATACATATATATATATAAATTTACAGTGATTGTATGCTTCTAAAAATAGAACAGCATCCTGTAATTATACTAAAGAGATGAGTAGATGATCATTTCTGGACACTTAAAAATACTTTGTGTATTGCGTCTACATGTCCTTGTTTAATTCCTACGAGAAGGTAACACCTCCCGAAACGAAAGCTGATTTTTATCAGCTATAGTTAGAGGAGGGGATAAGGCGTCTGCGCAATGTTAGGCGGTGTTGCCGTAGAAGTATGAAGTGAAAAGTACAGGTTCCAGCCCCGTTCGGGGAGGAAGTAAAGAATCAAATCTACTCTAACATTGTTAGGTTGATTTCTAGGCACTTTATAAATATTCTAAATCCGATGGACAAGGTATAATTTACAGTTGTCACTTCACATAGGCAGACATACAGCTACTATTTGAATATACATTTTAAAGCTCGACTATTTCATTTATTACTTGGGATTGTACATCATTTTTTATAATCTTATTGCAAATCCCAGTTTCTACAAACCGGATGTATAATGCAAACTGCACAAACCAATCGCAATATAAATTTAAGCACTCAGTTTGCTTTATCATCTGGATGCATTTATTTTATCTATCACATCTTTATATTTTGTTTCCTGCATGGATGCCTTCATATTCTCAACTCGTTATTGATGTTGTCTGTACTCATGGTAGATGTTGTACAGATAAATTTAAAGTTCATTTTCCATGTGAAGTGAAACCCTGTGGCATGCAACTTATAAGAAGGTTTCGTATATTTTTCTTGAGAGTAACACACCAGCTTCATTTGGACTTCTTCTATAGAGACTTATTTTGGTCTCATAAAACATCTCAAATTTTAAGGATTTCCTGATTTTACTTAAATCAATCCAAATATTTTACAGGGAAACTTGGTTTTGAAGAATATCTTATTTTCAGAAGTTTTATGAATACCTGAACATACTCTCAAAAGAACCAATTTATATAAAAAGACATGTAGATATTAAAAAAAAATACCAGGATTAACATGTTGTACGCCAGACGCGAGTTAAGTCTACAAAGAATCATCAGTGACGCTCGAATAAAAATAGTTAACAAGGCCAAATAAAGTACGAAGTTAGGTAATCTATTCCTTGGGTAGAAAATCCTTGGCATTTCGAAAATGTCAAAGTTTATAAAAGGACAGTGACTCAAAAAAGAAAACAAAAGAGAAACAGCTAGAGGTCAGAATACCGTAAGCAAAGCGGTGTTTGAAAGTCACATGGCAAGCTCTTATTGCCGTGTCCTAAATTTTAGATAAGAAAAGCGAAAATTCGCATTCGCGAGTGAAATTAATATTTATGCATGAACGTGGTATTTTTGCGCAAGAAATAGTAAATAGAAAGCATACGCACTGATACTCTGGATAAGAATACGCATTTGCGTCATCACATATATTAATCTAATAGTTGAATTCGGATGTCAAACTACCTACCTCAAGTGTTTTGACTCCGGATTCATTGACATTTTATCCGGAATTTTTGTGAACGCAAACCGATAGTGTTCGTGTGAACAGGGTGATGTATAATGTGAATGAATCAAGACGTGTAGGATAGCTAACCAATACAATGAATACAATTTTCAAAACCGTATCATAGTACAAATATGTAGATGCTATAAGGTTGAACTAATAAAAGAAAAATAAAAATAAAAAATTAATAATTAACATTATGATAGTAATTAAATTTTGTTATGATTATTGTAAAATATTAATTACGTTTTTTGTGAGATGCAAGGATTTAAAATCCTTGTGAATTGAAACCACGCAAGTTTTTTTTTCCAGGGGCGTAGTTAAAATAAAACGATGTGCAAGCAAATACCGCCGAGCGGAGCGAGGCGGAAAAAATTTGGGACCCTTTTATGCAGATTTTTTTTTTTTTGGTTTTCGGTCATTAGATGGTTAAAAGAGGAGCTACACAACAAAAGATTCTATAGACAATTCTTGAATGCAAAACTATTCAGAAATCTTCTGAATAGGGTAAATCATGGTAAATTGAATACATAAACAACACATTTTTGTGAGACAGTATTTACTCAAAATTGTCCAGAATCTGCTCTTCGGGTCTTAGCAAAAACGAACTTCTCCGTTACTTTGTTAATATTCACACTGAAATCCCAATGAATATGCATTAATGCTAGCGATGATAACCTGTCGTTGTTCATCATGGTTGATCGTACTTATGTTTTTAACCGACGCAGTACACTGAATGATCTCTCCGAGGTACATGTAGCACTTGTTACCGGCATTGTCAACATAATACTCAAAATAGTATCTATAGAAGGATACAACACTTTGCTTACCGCATCGAGTGTCTCACACAGCAAATTTGGCGTATGATCGCGAGTTACTATACACCAGCGTGTTCGTCATCGAGCGACCTCCCACTAGATTGCATTCGTCTAATTGAAATTACATGCCAGGTCAGTCTCGTATGTCTCAAACAATGTTGCGATTTTTTCGTTTGATATATTTTCTACAACACGAGGAAGCAGATACTGCGCAAAGAAGCAATTTTCTGATGATATCTGACAAGACTCCAGTTCCATTATCATGTGGTCTATTAGTTTATTAGTTGTTAGTGGCTTTGAACTAGCTGTCAGATAACTGCGAGCACTCTCAGATCTGTTCCTAGTGTCTTTTTGTTGTTGGGATGTACAAGTACCCGGCCACGTCCACTTGTATTTTTGTCCATCTGATGAGTTAAGCCTTTTTCAACTGATTTGTATAGTTCGTTCTTATGTTGTACTGTTATACTACTGTCCCAGGTTAGGGGAGGGTTGGGATCCCGCTAACATGTTTAACCCCGCCACATTATGTATGTATGTGCCTGTCCCAAGTCAGGAGCCTGTAATTCAGTGGTTGTCGTTTGTTTATGATTTACATATTTGTTTTTCGTTCATTTTTTGTACATAAATAAGGCCGTTAGTTTTCTCGTTTGAATTGTTTTACATTGTCATTTCGGGGCCTTTTATAGCTTACTATGCGGTATGGGCTTTTCTCATTGTTGAAGGCCGTACGGTGACCTATAGTTGTTAATTTCTGTGTCATTTTGGTCCCTTGTGGACAGTTGTCTCATTGGCAATCATACCACATCTTCTTTTTTATATGAACGCAAAATATTAATAAGACTTTCCAATACTGCTTCGGTGAGTTTGCAGGGTGATTAGCTCTGGTAGTCTATCGACCACATCGCCTTGGCATATTTTCAACGATATCGAAGGGTTCGGATAAATCTAATGCCGATTGGTACATCTCATTCAAAACAGATTCATCGCTTCGTTTAGCTCGTAACAACTCAATAACAGTTTTACATTCGTTTTTAGCCTCCAACAGATCACATTTGATACCTTTCAGGTATTTCTACAGATACACCGTACTCTGTTAAATGTGCTCCGAAATTAAAAGTGCCGAATAACACATTCAAATCTTGTAATGGATGCAAGGTACTGTCCGGTTTTGTCATCTCCAATCAAACTTTTATTTTGAAACCCAATGCCGTTATTTAAAGACGTTTCATCAATTAAAAAAGTGTCAACATATGTGTTTCCTACAAACATTTAATTCATAAATCTTTATTTTGCCATATTTTTTTTTTTCAATGCCGAATCGATGTGCACGCAACTGCGTGTTGGCGTATAGGAAGCTACGCGCCTGTTTTTATTCACGACCGTTTAAAATTTAGATATTTAGCTAACTTTGGGTACGCATCCCTGCTCATACGTTACATATAATTTTCATAAATGTAATGACTGATCAAACATGTGAGACATAATGCACGTATACATTACAATTTTAATTATTCTATAATTATTAGGAATAAATTCAGTCTCAGTTTTACCTTAACAATGAATATTCTCTTAGTCTGGTAGTATCTATTAATGAAATTATATATATTTTTTTACAGAAAAATCCTTTTGTTTGATTATCTTTCTGCTTTCCGACCACTGTGTTTCCGACCTTAGATAAATATTTTAACAGAAATATCGTTTTCTTAATTTTCTTCATTCTTTCCGACATTTTTTCATGCTATGATTGGAATTCTAAATATCAAATGATAAACGTTCAGAAATAATCAGTTTATTCTGGGTCATTGTATATCAATAACTACGTTCAGAAATAATCAGTTTATTCTGGGTCATTGTATATCAATAACTATTTCCAGGTTTATTAAATACAACACACAACGCGTAGAGGGACCGTCTCAAAGCATGAATTATATAATTGCGTTATCATTATACTTGATATTTAATAAACATTCACATTATCAAAAACTTTTATGTTTTGTCAAAAGGCAAATAGGTTCTAACATATAAATGATTTTTAGAATGCAACCTAGTCTTTATTGTTTTACTTCCAAATCTTCAAATGAACCGTTTGTCGGATTGTTGAAATATACAATGTCACGTTGAAGCCTATCCATAGAGGGACCGTATCAAAGACATAAATAACTACCTATATAAATGATGGAAAATTTTCGAGACGTTCCGAGAATCGTGATTCCGAGGATATCGAGTGGCCCATAGACACTTCCAAAACTCGCCAATATATAAAAAAAAGTTTCACCTGTCAACTTTTGCACTGTGACATTGTAGTTTCGGATTAAAAAAAAACACCTTTTATTTGACATATTAATAGATCGAAACTTTTTACCTGACAATGGGTCTGACATGATAGTTGTGTCGGAAGGTCAGATGATTTTACAACAACTTTGGTTTTCGATAAATTCCAGATGGATATTGATAGTTTAGGCGGATTTCGGCAATATTCAACGTAACAAATGTTCTGATGAGAAAAAGAAAAAATAATCGGATTCCCCTGAAAACTAAGTTATTATTGACATGTGGCGACTAAGCATAGATAAGTCGACTTTTCATTGTTATATCAACGACTGAAACGATCTTAAAAGCAACTAAAGATTAAAATAGCACTCGAAATAAACCCGGATTTTTAAGTAATATCAGTATATCAATCGGTTGGCTGCTCATAATGCAAAATGCAACTCTATCGTAAATTTTGAAAATTTACAAAAAACACCGTTCGATTCTTTACTTCACTATGTCAATGAATTACAATAAAAAACACAGAATATCACAAATAGAAGGAGAAAGAATTCCACTTTTCGGGATTTCAATAGTGATATATTTACCCCCCACGTAGAAACAAAATGGTTATTGTCTGATACTTAAAGGCATTTAGCCATGATTAAGGCACTGACTTTAAAAAAAAGCTTTAATGAGTTAAGTCCTTCCTCGTGGCTGATGCATATGAACAGAGACATATAATACAATTATGTATTATATGTCTCTGATATGAACACATATTAGTATTGTTGTCCAAATGCGGGAGTCACCAAGGACAGGTGCTTAAAGGACACGCAAGCAAATACACACAAATATGAATACTTAAACACTGTACAACACAAGCGTAAACTAATACTCAAAAAGGATTATTATATATTCAGACAGCCGAAATTTACCCAGCGGAATTTACTTTAAATAAATCACTGTTCTTTCCTAGATTTAGATATTTCAGTTTTATATAGGAAGCTCTACACATAAATTTACGACAAAAGGGACGGATGGTGATGTTCCTTTGACACCATCTTACAGTGATTATATATCCCAACTCGTTTGCCATGCTCATGTTTTGGATTTCAATGAACATTATCTACATGTATAGTTGGTAAATTTTTAAGTCAAGGATTTCCTTACCACAACATGATTACTTGACACTAAATTCTTTCATAAATACAAATATTTGTGATCAATAAATTAAAATCCAACAAAATGTTATTGTAATACACATATGTAAATTCATGGTCCTACAATCAGTTGATACCTATATTTTGACATTGCACAAGGTCATGTTTTTCTCTGACTTTATTGGCTTTTGAACTAGCTTCCAGTTACTGCGAGTTTTCTCAGATCTGTACTTTTTAACTTTTGTGCTTTTTGTCGAGCCTTCGACTTTAGCGATCCTACATTCCGTCGGCGTCGTCGTCGTTGTCGTCGGCGGCGTCCACAAATATTCACTCTGTGGTTAAAGTTTTTAAAATTTTAATAACTTTCTTAAACTATCCTGGATTTCTACCAAACTTGGACAGAAGCTTGTTTATGATCATAAGATAGTATCCAGAAGTAAATTTTGTAAAAATAAAATTCCTGTTTTTCCGTATTTTATTTGTAAATGGACTTAGTTTTTCTGCCGGGAAACAATACATTCACTCTGTTGTTATAGCTTTTAAAATTTTAATAACTTTCTTAAACTGTCCTGGATTTGTACCAAACTTGGACAGAAGCTTGTTTATGATCAAAAGCTAGTATCTAGAAGGAAATTTTGTTAAAATTTGTACCTGTTTATCCATATTTTACTTATAAATGGACTTTGTTTTTCTTCCAGTTAACATTAAATACAGTCTGCAGTTAAAGTTTTTAAAACATTTATTAGATTCATAAAATATCCTGGATTTATACCAAACTTAGACAGAAGCTTCTTACAATCAAAATATAGTATCTAAAGGAATATTTTTATAGATTTTTTTCATTTTTGTTGAGCCTGCGATTAACAGCAAAAGTAGGCGAGACACTGGGTTCCGCGGAACCCTTACGAATTTTTTATGCTTTGTATCTATCCGATGAGTTAAGCCTTTTTAACTAAATTTTTATAGTTTGTTCTTATGTTGTAATGTTACACCGCTGTCCAAGATAAGGAGGAGGTTTTGGCCCTAGCAAACATGTTTAACCCCGCAACACTCTGTATGTACCTGTCCAAAGTCGGCAGGAGCCTATAATTCAGTGGTTGTAGTTTCTTGCTGTACATCCTATTTGTTTTTTGTTTGTTATTGTTTTGTACATAAACCAGGCTATAAATTTTCTCGTTTGAATTGTTTTACATTTGTCATTTCGTATCTTTTATAGCTTACTACGTGGTATGGGTTTTGATCATTGTTGAAGTTTGAACAGCAATCAAACCACATCTTTTTATTTTATATACAAAACATTCATTGTCAATAAACCATGACTGAAGGTTCAGGGCCAAAAATCTCCATTGAAATTATACACTCAAATAACTAATACAACTGCATACTAAATATAATTGACTCACTATTAGTGGTTCATGATAAACTGATCTAATCACCAAATTTAGCATGTAAACTATGCAAATGTTCAAAGTTAATAGAGCATGGCTAGGGGGACGGGGCTTAATAACCTCCATGGACTTTTCTCACTTCAGGCAAGTGACTTCGTACTTTACTTGTCTGAAAGAGAAAGCCACTTGTCCAAATTGTATTTGCTTAATTAATTCTAATGGAGCTACCATTTGATTTTTATAGGGGGGGGGTCCATAGTACATGGATGCCCCACTCACACTATCATTTTCTATGTTCAGTGGACCGTGAAATTGGGGTCAAAACTCTAATTTGGCCTTAAAATTAGAAAGATCATATCATAGGGAACATGTGTACTACGTTTCAATTTGATTTGACCAAAAACTTTAACCTGAAGCGGGACAGACAGACGGACAGACGAACAGACGGAAGCACAGACTGAATAAAATGCTTCGCTGGGCGCAGCTTGATACGACCGCAGAGGTCGAACCCTGAACAGTTGGGGCAAGTATGGACACAACATTCAAGCTTGATACAGCTCTGAATTTGGATTGAGATTAAATATTTGACACAGCATAGGTTTCTGACACAGAAAGAATGTGGTCTAAGAACTTCAATTTTTTTATTTACCTATTATGGTCCAATGTCCAAAATCAAAATACATGGTTAGATTCAGCATATCAAAGAACCCCATATATTCAATTTTTGTTGAAATCAAACAAAGTTTAATTTTGGACCCCAACTTGGACAAACTTGAAAACTGGTCCCATAATCAAAAATTCGTAAGGGTTCCACGGGACCCAGTGTCTCGCCTACTTTTTGCTGTTAATCACAGGCTCAGCAAAAATGAGGAAAAAAATTAATAAAAATATTCCTCTCTATACTATCTTTTGATTGTAAGTAGCTTCTGTCCAAGTTTGGTAAAAATCCAGGATAGTTTATGAATCTAATAAATGTTTTAAAAACTTAAACTGCAGACTGTATGTAATGTTAACTGGAAGAAAAACTAAGTCCATTTATAAGTAAAATACGGAAAAAATGGAACAAAATTTCATTCTAGATACTAGCTTTTAATCATAAACAAGCTTCTGTCTAAGTTTGGTACAAATCCAGGATAATTTTAAGAAAGTTGTTAAAATTTTAAAAACTTTTAACCACAGAGTGAATGTAATGTTAACTGGCAGAAAAACTAAGTCAATTTATAAGTAAAATACGGAAAAAAATGAAGTTTTTTTTTAACAAAATTTACTTCTGGATACTAGCTTTTAATCATAAACAAGCTTCTGTCCAAGTTTGGTACAAATCCAGGATAGTTTAAGAAAGTTGTTAAAATTTTAAAAACTTTAACCACAGAGTGAATGTAATGTTAACTGGCAGAAAAACTAAGTCCATTTATAAGTAAAATACGGAAAAAATGGATTTTTTTTTTACAAAATTTACTTCTGGATACTATCTTATGATCATAAACAAGCTTCTTTCCAAGTTTGGTAGAAATCCAGGATAGTTTAAGAAAGTTATTAAAATTTCAAAAACTTTAACCACAGAGTGAATGTAATGTTTCCTGGCAGAAAAACTAAGTCCATTTATAAGTAAAATACGGAAAAAATGGATTTTTTTTTTTACAAAATTTACTTTTGAATATTATCTTATGATCATAAACAAGCTTCTTTCCAAGTTTGGTAGAAATCCAGGATAGTTTAAGAAAGTTATTAAAATTTCAAAAACTTTAACCACAGAGTGAATGTAATGTTTCCTGGCAGAAAAACTAAGTCCATTTATAAGTAAAATACGGAAAAAATGGATTTTTTTTTTTACAAAATTTACTTTTGAATATTATCTTATGATCATAAACAAGCTTCTGTCCAAGTTTGGTAGAAATCCAGGATAGTTTAAGAAAGTTATTAAAATTTCAAAAACTTTAACCACAGAGTGAATATTAGTGGACGCCGCCGACGACAACGACGACGACGACGCCGACGGAATGTAGGATCGCTATGTCTCGCTTTTTCGACAAAAGTCGAAGGCTCGACAAAAATCTAAACACATGTTTAGATTTAGCATATCAAAGTACCCCAAGAATTCAATTTTTGTTAAAATCAAACTAAGTTTAATTTTGGACCCTTTGGACCTTAATGTAGACCAATTAAAAAAAAACGGGACCCAAAATTAAAAATCTAAAAACACGGTTAGATTTGGCATATCAAAGAACCCCAATAATTCAATTTTTGATGAAATCAAACAAAGTTTAATTTTAGACCCTTTTGACCTCAATATGAACTAATTTGATAGCAGGCCCACAAATAAAAAATCTAAATACATGGTAAGATTCAGCATATCAAAGAACCCCATATATTCAATTTTTGTTGAAATCAAACAAAGTTTAATTTTGGACCCCAATTTGGACCAACTTGAAAACTGGGCCAAAAATCTAAAATCTAAATACATGTTTAGATTCAGCATATCAAAGAACCCCATATATTCAATTTTTGTTGAAATCAAACAAAGTTTAATTTTGGACCCCAACTTGGACCAACTTGAAAACTGGGCCCATAATCAAAAATCTAAACACATGTTAAGATTCAGTATATCAAAGAACCCCAAGAATTCAATTTTTGTTAAAATCAAACTAAGTTTAATTTTGGACCCTTTGGACCTTAATGTAGACCAATTTAAAAAACGGGACCCAAAATTAAAAATCTAAATACACGGTTAGATTTGGCATATCAAAGAACCCCAATAATTCAATTTTTGATGAAATCAAACAAAGTTTAATTTAAGACCCTTTTGACCTCAATATGAACCAATTTGATAGCGGGCCCACAAATAAAAAATCTAAATACATGGTAAGATTCAGCATATCAAAGAACCCCAAATATTCAATTTTTGTTGAAATCAAACAAAGTTGAATTTTGGACCCCAATTTGGACCAACTTGAAAACTGGGCCAAAAATCAAAAATCTAAATACATGTTTAGATTCAGCATATCAAAGAACCCCATATATTCAATTTTTGTTAAAATCAAACAAAGTTTAATTTTGGACCCTTTGGACCTTAATGTAGACCAATTTGAAAACTGGACCCAAAATTAAAAATCTAAATACAAGGTTAGATTCGGCATAACAAATAAATAAATGTGGTCAAAGATTTTATAAATCTAATGCGCCATACTGGTCTTCCTTTATAAATATGCATTTCTTTAAACATAATTTAAAAGCAGTGTAAGGGAAGTAACCAAAACGTTGTATTTGGATTACCTCCCTTACACTTATCTTAATTGTTCATTAACCATTACTTTATACATAATTTAAAAGCAGTGTAAGGGAGATAATTTCAATGATGTATTTGATTTATCTCCCTTACACTGCTTTAAATTATGTTTTGTACTAAAGTATTTGTCCATTAATGAGGACAACCTTTTTTTTCCCCCTTTTTTGCCCCTAATTCTTAAACAGTTTGAGCAATAACCCCCAAAGCAAATCCTAACCATCCCTTTGTGGTATGGAAACTTGTAGTATAATTTCAGAGAGATCCATACACCGTTCCACAGTTATTGTCTGGAATCTAGAAAAGGCTTATATTTGGCCCCTAATTCCTTAACTGTTGGTACCATAACCCCCAAAATCAATCCCCACCTTCCTTTTGTGGTATTGAACCTTATGGTAAAATTTCATAGAGATCCATTCACTTTAACTAAAGTTAGAGTGCGAAAACTAATGCGTCTTCAGACGACGACGACGACGATGACGACAACGACGAAGACGCCAACGTCATACCAATATACGACCACAAAAAAATTTTTGCGGTCGTATAAAAACAAAATGCCCCTAGGTGGGGCATAAAAAGCATGTTTTCGGATACTTTTTTTAACTTAAAATAATCTTGAAGAGGATAGGACTTGGTTAGTCTATCTAGGACTCGTCCAGCAAATGCACAGGTTCCTGGTATGGCACTTCCAGACAGAAATTATGCATCCAGGCGGCATATAAAGGATTTAAGGAGAACCTTGGGTATTTTTTACCACAAATAAACCTTTCCAAACAAATGAGTGACTGAACATGAGAGATTTAATTTGTTTGAATATTTTTTTATATCATTGCTTATACATTTGTTTGAGATTTAAAAATCTACATTAAGGTGGTCTCAGTTTTTTATTCTTGGGTCTCACCTTCTTAAAGAGTTTTCCTAAAGTAGCTAGGTCTCATATGATTGGTCCATCAAAATGTGTGTCTACAATTGAATCGTACTCTGATTTACCAATATTATTGAATCAGCTATACCGGTAGTTAAAAAAAACCGAAAATATGGGTTCTATCAAAAATCAATCAATTTGATGATATTGTCATGGCTGATTGAGATGATGATTTTTATTGATAAAAAGAGAATAATTGAGGCTAACTTCAGTATTTCTCCATGCTTTCTGACATTTATTTTTTACTTCCCCATCCAACAAGTACACTGCAGTTTTTACTTGCCTAAGAATGACTTTCACTTGTCACTGGCAATTGGACAACCTTTAAAGTCGAACCCTGGTTATTGTTATGTATTAAAAAATAATCATTGTGCATGGCTTAAATAGATCTGATATTTAAATTTTTTTAATAGGTTGACAATGGCAGACAATTTAAATACATTAACACCAAGTGATTGCAATACATATACATACATGCTGGCCCACAATGGCGCCCAGTAGAGCTATTTTTATATAAGTCATCCTCAATTATACACATACACAATGATACATGTATTTAATATTTGCCCATACATTGGACAGCAATTTAAATTTTTAACAAACATGTACGTACATTTGAGGTGTGTATATTGCTTATTTCATATTTCTTTGATCATACTGTCTGAGCATACGAAATTCAGTGTTAATTTTGTAAACAACTAGGTATACTCTGTCATTAAAAAACAAATCTATCTTAATTGGGCCTAAATCAATATATTGTTTGTTTCCCCAATCCCGACCCTACCAAGCAGGTGTGGGTAGGTAGGTAGGGAAATAATTTTATTTTTCCAAAAAGCTTGAACATTATCGGATGATCCGGCAAGCCTGAAAATCGGCAATGAATAAAATAATATTTGACTAAGTTTTGACAATAAAATTTTATGAGTAGGACCATTTTTGCAGGGTCGGTCGGGATTGGGGAAACAAACAATATTTTATTTTAGGCCTTGTTATGCCATACATTTGTATTAATTTGACTGACATAAAAATCATTTTAATGTTACACCAAATTTGAAATAGATTTTTATCAATGTAATTTTAATATCTATGACAATTGATTGATTTTTCCCAACATGACAAGACATGAATGCCATTAACAATGAATTCCTTAGCTTGGTAATAAAATACTGTTATAAGGCTGAAAGCTAACTGGACCCACTATTTATCTTTGAATTATTGTTTATCTGAGTAGTCTTGTAGAACACCATCCAAATGTTCGTTTAATTTCTTAAATTTGTTATTTTTCTTTCCCTTCCTTCGTTTCTGCGAATGTACTACTTTCTTAATGTTAACATCTTGCATAGAGGAAATTCCTTGTTTGTCCAAGTATTCTTCAATTTTCCTCTCATCCATGCCTTCAACAGACACACCTCTCCATAGTTTCTGAAATTCTTCATCCACACTGTAACGACAGTATTTATCATTATAAAATAAAACTTTCTTTTTGTCATGTGGACGTACTACATATACAATATTGTCTCCCAGATTTTTCATGCACTTCTCAGCCCTCGGTAATGCTTCTTCTATATCTTCCTGAAGAATTCCTCCAAGTCCATGGAGATCATGCTTCTTTAACAAATTTAGTAAGCCTTTTTTGTCTCTTATATCGTAAGACGGATTGAACAAGAATTTTTGATCATTTCCGAAATTAAGTGTTTTGATTTTGGGATTGTTTTTTAAAGCTTCTGTTAACAACCAATGTCTATGTTTTGTTGGGACATCTAACTGATTTGTCTCGTCCAATATATCGTCCAATGTTAAACCATGTGATTGTCCTTCTTGATGTCTTGTCTTCATGTATTTCACAATCTTAGCAAGTATTCCAAATTTATATTGAGAACTACCATGACTTGTTTTATAGTCGAATGGAGTTTTGGACACAGATGCTCCATTATTTATTTTCTGTTTTGATGATGAAGATGATTTGTGTTTTTTGGAAGAATGAGAAGAAGTGTCTGCATGTTTTCTTTTTTCTACAGCTGGCTGTGCCTTTGCCCTGTTTATGAAAGCAGCTCTCTCTTTCAGAAGTGCGGGATCCATACCGCTTAAAGTGTCTGTATTTACTACAAGAGGCATAAACATAAGTTGTTAAAAATTCATATATATATCATTGATATAACGTATATTCTTACTATAACTGAAATATCATCCAGAGTCTACAAAACTTGTGAATAAAATTAAATAAAACAGAAAAGTTCTATGAAATTTCTGCCATCAACACCAAATTCTTCAAGTAACAAAAACATGAAGATATGAAATAAGACAACAATTGACTATGTTCATGACTTTGGTCAAACACATGAAAATGTGGCAGGTTTAAATCAAGTTTTTTTGAGATATCAACCCTTGCCCTTTTTAAGCACAAATGAAGAACTGGTTCATATCCCCCCAAAAATTCTTGAAGAATCTAAATAATTACATGTCTTCACAAGAATCACAAGTGACCTGTTGAATTATACCTTGATTTTGCTATCCTTTTATTTTGTAGTCATGCCTGTTATAATGTTATTACCAACCCCAAAAAATCAGTTACTGTATATGTATATCAGGTATTTATGACAAAGATACATGTAGGTCCACAATTCAAGCATGAAATGCACAAGTTTAATGAGGATGACACAAACAAAACTTTGTCCTCTCATGTAATTGTATGTTCATGTATCACCAGGACCTCTCATGCAAATACAAAGAAAGATAAATGCCAGTGAAACATAACATATCCACTAAACCCCAAAGGTATAGAAAAGGATTAGTCTACAAATATCAGTTTGGTAACAGGTTATCAAATAGTCTTCAATAAAGGACCAAGTCTGACCAATACAATAATAAAGTTGATATAAAAATCATGGAATTTCGTGTTGTTGGGTAGGTGTCACATTGTCTTGACTTAAACTTGAAATTTTCTAATATTCATACCTGATGCACGTAAATAAAATGCACATCACTGCTGAATCTGCTTTAATAAAGCAACAATGCATACTTAGTTCAAATTATCCAATTAAAAAAATTTAATCCTTATAGGTTACCATGGTTACTGTACAAATTTAAGCAATCATCCCAAATCTAAGGCCAAAACAAAATATATGTCTGTTTAAGGTTACATCATTAGAATAAATAGGATAGGTAGGTCGGTATTTCCATTTTATTTTTTTTTTCATTTTATTATTCGTGACATGATTTTGATTCATGCGGTCCACCTTGCCTTAGTCAGAGTTGTCCATGGGCCAAGTTTACCCGTATTTTTAATGATTGGATTATTTCCATTGGTTATTGGTTGGGAAAAAATGGCAGCAAAGCATTTATTTCATCACACAGGTCGCCAGTTTCTTAAAACAGCTGTTATATTCATGATAGTGAACATTTACATGTATCCGGCAATTGATTTATTTTATTGGTAACACTAACTATGCCTTTGACACAAATTCAGTTAATTTTTCACTTTAAGACGGGAATAAAATGACTTAGTATCAGCGAACAAAAGTAAAATAGACATATATTTTTTTTTGGCCTAATCATTTTCATGGTATATACCTGTACACTGGATATTTTTCTTCTCCTTAAAAGGCACCAATAATGGATTATTAACTGAAACAGAAGAATAACATTATTTCAACACTGTTTAGTGTTCCCTATATTGTTAAATGAGGTGAGCAAGTTATTGTCAATACATTACTGGGCTTGCTACATGTACAGATGTATGCAATAGACTGTTTTCATATTACTGACTTTTAAATCCGGATTATAAAAATTTTTGACAGGTTGCCTAATCTGTGGTAGGACATCCTGGTACTTGGTCAGGTAAGAGCAACCAAAAAAGTAAATTCAAACATATAATCGGTGCAATTTGGGGGGAAAGTTTACTGTTTTACGATTATATTGTCGTGTATAGAAAGCAAAATAAACTGCTTCGCTGAGCGCAGCTGGATACGCCCGAAGAGGTCCAACCCTGAACAGTTGGGGCAAAAATGGACACAATATTCAAGCTTGATACAGGTCTGAATTTGGATTGTAATTAAATATTTGACATATTATAGGTTTCTGAATAAATGTAGTCAAAGAACTTGAAATTGGTTATATGAATTGAATTTATATTCAATTAAAGATTTCTTGCTGTTGTGCAATACACTGTGATGTTGCGCAAATAAAGTTCAATTAATTCTCAATGTCATATTAGAAATTTATGAAAATGTAAAGGGAGCTTACATCAATAGATATAAACAATTCACCAAAGTTTCATGAGAATTGCTGACAGTATTTTTGAGTTACTGTCCGAAAACTGGAAAATCCCCCCTTTTTTAATGAATAAAACCCCATAACTCAGAAATGATAAATGAAAAATTTATAAAATTCTAAACCGAGCTTACATCAATAGATATAAACAATTCACCAAAGTTTCATAAGAACAGCTGAAGTTCTTGTCCGAAAACTGGAAAATCCCCCCTTTTTTAATGAATAAAACCCCATAACTCAGAAATGATAAATGAAAAATTTATAAAATTCTAAACGGAGCTTACATCAATAGATATAAACAATTCACCAAAGTTTCATAAGAAGTGCTGAAAGTATTTTTGATTTTTTGTCTGAAAACTGGAAAATCCCCCTTTTTTTATGAATAAAACCCTGTAACTCGGAAACGTAAAATCTAAAATATATATAAATTGAAAGGGAGCTCATGTCAATGAAAATAAACAATTCACCACAATTTCTTGCAAGTTGGTGAAAGCATTCTTGAGTTATTGTCCGAAAACTGGAAAATCCCCCTTTTTTTAATGAATAAAACCCCATAACTCAGAAACGTAAAATCTAAAATTTATAAAAAACGAAAGGGAGCTCACGTCAATAGATATAAACAATTCACCAAAGTTTTATGCAAATTGGTTAAAGCGTTTTTGAGTTAATGTCCGACATGTTGACGACGGACAGACAGATGGACAGTCGGACGGACGGACAGACGGACAACGGTATACCATAATACGTCCCGTAAACGGGCGTATAAAAACAGTTAATTTCCCCAAAAAATTGTAATGATTGAAAGCTTGATTTTACTTCTTTACGTTGCTCTTACTTGACCAACTTCCAGCAGAATCTGGGTCCGTTCGCCCTGATTCGCGTTCGCCCAAGTACCTGTTCGCCCTAATTCCTGTTCGCACTTAGTCTGTTCGCCCTTATTTCTATTTTATTTTGTTGTTTTGTATAATATAAATTATTTGAATTAATTATGTACTTTTACCAGATAAAACTGGAAACAAGATCCAACCATGGTAACCTATAAGGATTAAATTTTCTTTAATGAACATGAAATGAACTGGAGACCAAGTTATCTGTATGAATTTATCTTTTTTGAAACCTTGTAACAATTTCAAAATAATCCAAACAGGTATAACAAGATCCAACTCACTCAACACCTGGAGATCAAAGAAGCCAAGCGGCGAAAACAATTTCCCTTTAATGTCTTACAATTCTTACATCATTGTTTTAACTCATTCCAAGCTGACTTGTTTATTTAACATGTTTAAAAAAAAAACAATTTCATTATTAATCCATTAAAAACAATAAATACAACAATCAGTGAGATCAAAGACATCGTAATCATATCTAATCAGCATTCTAAATTACAAAACTTAGAACTTTCGGAAATACTTAGGCTTTTCCACCTCAGAAATATATTACCTTAGCTGTATTTGGCAAAACTTTTAGGAATTTTGGGTCCTCAATGCTCTTCAACTTTGTACTTTATTTGGCCTTATTAACTTCAGTTTTTGATTCGAGCGTCACTGATGAGTCTTTTGTTGACGAAACGTGTGTCTGGCGTACAAAATTTCAATCTTGGTATCTATGATGAGTTTATTTACAATCAACAGTCATTAAAAGTAATTCTGAATAAAAACAAATGTAACATTGAAGCCAATTAGCCTGATAATGATTAATGCTCCAAAACAAAAACTTTTTTTTTAATTTCAATGTTTATTCATGAATTTGGAGATATACATTTTTAATATTTACCATTTAAATATCTGAATAAGATTAAAAATTAAAACTTTAAATTAAACCATTAATATTATTTTTTTTATTAAAAATAGGGCGAACGGACCCAGGGTGAACAGAATCTATGGGCGAACGGACTCAGGGTGAACGGACCCAGGGCGAACATGTAATTAGAGCGAAGAGTAGGTAACCTGTCGAAAATATAAACTCCGGAATCAGGTATGAATTGAAGAGAAAAAACTCAAAGTAGTGTTAGTCCGTGAAAACCATGACATCTGCTAACGTAATCTCTTTGGAGATTCTGTGTCTGGAGCAAATTCTCTGATTTGGCCGCCTCTGAAAATCGCTCCGGACACAGAATTACAAAAGGATTACAGCCATACCGGCTGCTAGTGCTAGAGCAGTGTTTTTCCATTTCAAATTTTATACCACAATAATCAGTTCATTGAAAGTCGTAATTTTTAGTGAAATAAAGTTTATTATTTTTAAAATTGAAAATTGAAAGATTGCTTATAATCAGATTTACTCTGGACTTTAAAAAACCACCTTCCTTTCTTTGATTTCTGCTGTTAACCTTCTTGTATGATATAGGGAGATATGCGTCGTAATGACCAGAAACCAGTATATATATTAGAAAACTGCAGATCAACACCGAGAGAGAGATGGGAATAGTTTCGTAAACGTAATGTAAAAATGAAAAATTCGTGAATTGAAATGCAGGACAAGTTGGATAATATTTTCTGAAGAAAATATGAAACAATTACTGTCGATTTAATGAAATTCAACAAGTTTTAAATATGTATATATATTTTTGAAAGTTAATTTTTCATTTAACATTTTTACAGCGGATGACCGTGAGGGCATTCCGGTGTATTGCTATCACCTAGATTTCCATTACGTAACATTCGTTTTGTGTTTTTAACCGATCTATAAACATGATGAATACGTAGACATCATCAAGTGCAAACTAACATTCCTTATCGCTTGTTATAAATTCATTTCTTCAATGAATACTCATCAAATACTTTTTAAAGAAGATAAATTAACAATATTAAAATGTTTTGTTGTATGTATATACATATAAGTAAAAAATCATTAATATCTATGTACACGCATGCGGAAGAATATCTCAAGAACGTTTGCAATCTCAAGGAACGATAACTCTGCATGGATGATTAAACATTTTTTGCGGGAAAATACGAATGCCTACTCAAATCCATTCTATTAGAAAAATCGAACTATTACAGAAGAGTGTCCACCATGCACTTGCACTGAACTATTATTAATATAGTAGAATAGAATGATATACAAATGCATGAAAATTATAAATACATGTAACTGTAATATACACGTAGTTATATAATATATAACAATAAACCAGAGTATACTGATTTGTATCACTACAATATAATAGTCATTACGGTGAGGTTGAATTCCCTGTCATTAATGAATTTATCATCCACGCACGAACTTGTCCCAGAAAAAAATTATATCTGTACATTAACCTCACTTTCAGGAATAGAGATGTGATTTTTTTTCTGAGACAAGTGCTTGTCGGACCATCCACAAGAACTTACGGTCATCCGATGTTCAGTACTTCAGTACTTTGATTTCTCTTGAAATGACATTGCCGCTAAAAAAAATGGCCAGTCAGTCTGAAAATATTGCCACTAATAAAAGACATCGCCCATCAATTGGTCTTTGTGAGAGCTAAACATTGGGTCATTAAGTCATTGACACTTATAATTATTTGTCCGTGTCAGTGATATTTCATATTGAATAAAAATCAAGCTTTTAATGAGCTGCAGAGGCGCATTCAGACCCGGCACGGCGCACCATCTAAAATCATCCAATACATTATCATTTTTAGGCATAAAACACGTAATTTTTAAGAATTGTTAGAGTGGCTCTTTCATTTACCTGAAACCATAACAACCATGCATGCTGGAACCCCCCCCCCCCCCCCTTTTTGACAAAAAAAAAATGAAAATGAAAGAAAACACTGACTAACTTCTATAATATAAGACTATAGAAAAGATTGTTTTTTTTTATTGGCTTGTAACTTTCAGAAGTTTACCCCCTCCAATTTTTCAGTCTACTACTACGTCACTATATAACGTTGAGTAATTTTATACAACCATGGAATTGAGAATATAGCGAGATACACAGTTGACGGGAGATAATGTTATCTGAATTTATTGGTGACGCATAGGACATAGACAATTTTATTGTTACAATATTTTGAAAAAGAAAATGTAACAATGTCACTGATAAATAAAAAGGTCTCTTAAAAATTGATAATAACATTCTCGAAGAAGTACATCTTTATAGCGAAGTAGCAAAATGGGAACAGATTTTTAGAGCAAACAATCTTTAGTTTTTCAGTTGAAATTCTTTTTGAAGACCCTTTTAATTTTTTTGCTTTCGTTATATATCAATATATCATGCGGCGTTCCAATTTATTAAATTAAAACTTGAAGGCGAATAAAAAGTTACAAAAATCTTCATATAAAAGGTAATTAGCTACAATTTTGACTACAAATTGACTTTTTTTCCAAACATTTATAAAAGACGATGATTGAAACCATGTAAAAATAAGCACCAAAACATCACTGATGTATTATAGGCTTGCGAGTCAATAATTCAACCTCATACGAATCCGTATTCATGGAACTTTGATTGAACATTTTTTGGTGATGGGTTGCGCATGTGCTGAGCATGTTCAGTGCATGATTGAAACCATTAACAGCAGAAAAAAGGTTAAACAAGGGAAGGCAACAACAGGAAGACCGATTTCGTTGATTGATTCGATCCGCAAAAAATAAGTCTAAGGCTTTTCATGCAGGTCAGTAGTGTAGCACCAGTGTAGCACCAGTGTAGTATTGTAATTAAGCATGTGCTTGCAAATAATTTTGTATTTTTCAGTCTACTCCTACCGCCTCCCCCTTTAGACCCCCTGCTTACATTTTATTTTCCAGTGATTACGTCACTGCAGGTTATGAGTACATGATTTGCATTTAATTGATATGTATTTATGTATAAAATGAGACAAACTATACTAGCTAGCCTATAATCCTTAACCCGAATTATTATGTCCTTATACTTATATTACTATTTTATATATATATATATATATATATATATATATATATATATATATATGTAAAAGAAGATATAGACATGCGTGTTCCAAAAGAACGTCAACAGATTTATATATTCCAGTTAGATATTGTCATGGTATGCTATTTTTGACGACTTTTGAGAAAAATAAAATATCGCTTAACAGTTCAATGTTGTAAACAAATACTTATTTTATTGGTGAAATTCATTGCAACCCAAGATTTTTCCATGTATAAAACACGAAACAAGGAGTTGTGGTATGATTAACAATGCGACAACTATCTACCAAACCAAAAGACAAGAGCGTAGACAACTACAGGTCACCGTTTGACCTTCAACGAAGAGCAAAATCCATATAAAAATAATAAAAGGCATATTGATTATTTCATATTCATACGAAATAATTCAAAACCGAAAATTAACGACATATTTTAAGTTGATAGTAAACAACTACAATCACTAGATTCCTGGCTTTGAGCAGGGGCATCAATAATGTGGATGGGTTGAACATCTTTGTGAGCACTTAACCCTTCCCTACCCTGGACAGCTATATGATTAAATGGGAATTATCTGTCAAATTAACAACACAAAAAAAACTCAAACCCTTTAATTTGATTTATTACATACTCAAACATTGACCAGAATTACAAAACTTCCATAGAAAACAATACATAATGCTTGAAATCGTAATAAAGTATCATAATTTCGTTCATATATTAGGACTATACGCCGTCTTATAAACCATCGAGATGACATCATATTATGAAAATAAGGAGATTTCGTATGATTACAAAGGAAACAACTATCCACCAGAGTCTAAAATAAGTGACGTGGATGTAAGCAACTTTATGTAGGTCACCGTACCGTCACTGTAAAATGCCCCGATATGAAAAAATATGAAACAATTCTAGCGAGAAGACCAATGCATGAGATAAAACAAAACAATTAACGAAAAACAAATATGTCAAGTCAGCAAAAATGTTTGTGAGCGTCCAAACCTCCCTCTAACCTGGAATAGTGGTGAAACAACATCACGTAAAATCAAGCTGCAATAAAGACGTCATAAACAGTCTCGGTATGCACGGCCTTGTGCAAGGCCAAAATATCATGAAGTGAATAGTATCGACAGGATGTAGCATCATACGTTTTTATGATTGTATTGCTATCCGTAATTAGTAACGTTTTGATTTATCAAATTCAAAATCAATGTTAGTATCGATAGAACATTATTGTATGAATGTTATAGATCTTACTACGTTGTTAAATTAAAAAAAAAGAATAAAATTATTCTTATATCAATGAGTTTCCCAGGATCGTATCTACATTTAGGGACACTTTAAACAATATCATGGTAAACATTAGGATCCCGTTTTAATTCTAAAAGGTGCAGCTAAACTTCCAAACAAAATCTTTCTGAAGACTGTCGATGTCCATGTAACTTGATATAAAAAATAGATAGACAAGCACATGCAATAGTATAATGACAATTTTCTTTGTCTGTCTGATTAAATGTCATAGATTAAAAAAAATATGTAAGTCATCATTTAATCTGTATAAGAATGATTTTTGTGGGCTAAATCGCCCATCGAAATGTTTTTTTTTCTAGACGTGGCTTCCTTGTTTTATTTTTAAATTTGACATTTTTTTTCTTTTTAACATAAGAATATGCTACGCACATGCGTAAACCATCGCCAACGAAGGGTCTAACCGTTGCATGCAAAATGAGGTGGAATTATGGCCTTTCAATATATTAATATATCAGCGATGCTTTTATCTTAATTTTACAATATTTAACTAAACTGACTGCTAATAGCCAATCATTATTTCAATCAGATTCCGCTTTTTGAAACAAAAAATCGTACTTAAACTTTTTGTCGAAATTGTAGCTTATGACTCTTTAAGATCACAATTCACACGGTAAAGATTAAGGATAAGTTTACTCATAGTACGATACAGAGAAGGGAAAAAGTACAAAAGACACAAAAGTCCGATGGGAATTCATACACCAATCGATATACAGCGCCTCCAGTTGTAGCCGTTTTCAATTTAAAAAAATAGAAATTTGTTATAAATAAATCTAGACAAAACCCTCATTATCATAGCCATTATCATAGCCTGCATAAAGATTACTTCCTTAGATAACACTATTATGCGCAGATACTACGACATTTACAATTATATAGATGTCTTACTTTTAATATATTTTCACACGTATCATATGTTCGTTTCACTCTACTTTCATGATTTATGGTTTGGATCACCGGCCCCCATGTGACAATATAAGATACTGATATATTTCATATACACACTTCGATCAAAACTTCCGCATTGCTCCACGCAGGTGAAAAAGGTGAAATGCATTTAATTTGATAATTATTTCTAAACAATATGGGGAAGGAAACTGAATTGATCAAGGCTGTAAAACACAACGACCAACCAAAATTACAGGTAAGTGAACATGTATTTATGTTAAACGACATGTTGTCAGCATGTTAAGTTAAGTATGTGATTATTTTGCATATCTGTGTCAACCAGGTAGTACAAGTGAGTGAGATATAAATAAAATGTATATTAATCAAGACGGTTTAATTCTAGATCTGGTCACTTTTTTAAATGAAGAGATCAAAACACATAAGCAATATATGATAAGTAAGAACCATTTTATAGCAATGAGGCCTCATGTATAAAAATGTCTATGTACATATTTGTAGAAACTCCTTGTGCCTGAAACGCCAACTTACAATATTCGACGAATTTCCCGGGAGGACCCAAAGTTACCAAAATCACCATCCTCACCCGGAGGTAGAATTCGAATGCAGTTGGATCACATAAATATAAACTGTACTGAAAAAGAAACTGGATATACACCACTTATTATTGCAATACTAAATGGTAACTATTTTTCAAACAACGAATACCAGAAAAATACTGTGTGCTTATACTGTTTATATGTCGATTGTTTCATAGCTTTATTTACACAGAAGTGTTATAACTTATCAAAAGAAAGCATGCCATTTTTCTTATTTCTCTAACAAGCACAGTGTTTAATTTCTATTGTCAAATTAGAAAGATTAAGAAGCTGAAAAATAACTGCAGCTTTGCTTTTTTTTATAGATATAAGAACTTGAGATGTGGTATGAGTGCCAATGAGACAACTCTCCATCCAAGTCAAAATTTATAAAAGTAAACCATTATAGGTCAAAGTACGGTCTTCAACACGGAGCCTTTATGTCTGTTTGACACATTTTATAAGTGGAGACATCAATAGAGTGGAAAAAATACTATTTCATTTTCTAGCATCAGGTTGGTCTTTATTTTAATCTACTCAGGTGAAGGAAGTAAACTTTGGAACAATGTGATTGTGTGTATGGGTAAAATATAATTTTGCATTTATTTATGAAGAACTCTAGTGTGTATATTTCAACCAAATTTTGAAACACATGAACATATTTTCTTGGGAGCTATTGGAACAGCTTCTGAATTTTCATAAATTTGATGTAAGATTACGGCCGGTTGCTATCGAAACGACGAACAAGCCAACTTTTAAGATGGACATACCAACATTTGACTTCAGTTTCTGCACAAAACAATAAAGTTCTTACATCTTATAAGTTATATATAAACTGAATTCATTGCATATATCATCTCTCCCTAAATTGCCCTTAGACAGGTAACAGATCCAATACAATCCCCAGTTTCATTTAACGATCGGACGTTTAATCCGATGCATTGTGTAAAGAGAGTGCCACGATCTTTGCACGTTAAGATCCCTTGCAACAACTCTTTGAGGAGTCCGTAGGTGGCCTGTTGCAAGGCAAAATTTCTGTTCCTTTAAATATACCCTCATTTTCCAGTGGCAGTCCAAATTTCACCGACCTTCATCCATGACGGCCTCTATTACAGGACCTACCTATTGTATTTAATGTCAGTTTGCTCTCGTCCTGAACATACATGACATATTTGCCATTGGACGTTAAGCAACCAACAATCAATCAATCATATAACGATATCATTGTAATTGAATTAACAAATTGTTTATACTTTGAGCGATATACACTATTTCAAGTCAGTGAAACATATTTAACTAATACAGTACTTTTGAAAAAATATGCTTGATTTTTAAATTTATTTCAGAAAACAAAGATGTCACCGATACTCTCATCTTTCATTGTGCTGATGTAAATATTGCTGATCATAAAGGGTGAGCCTCTCCATACTCATATTATATGTAAGGCATTTATTCTCAAATACAAAATGTGTATCACTGTAACTTTATTTTTGTACAAAAATTTGGATAGCACACGCATTTGAATCAGTTTGAAAAATACCCCTTCTCAACCTCCCAAAAAAAGATATAGTAGCTTGAACGTTCCTGATGAAAGAGTTATCAAGTAAGACGCTTGGAACGTACTAATATCGGGTGTGCTTGACCTTGATCATAACAGTGTACCGGAGTATTGACTAGAGATGACGTGTGTAATTTGCTTTCAAGTTATCTCCGACCGTTCGGAAAAACAGACTGGTTAAGCCATTTCAATTGATATTTTATTGTGTGTCTTTCTATGTTGTGATGTTACACTATTGTTTCAGATAAGGGTGAAGGTTTGGTACCATTAAAACGTTTAAACCCGCTGCAATTGTTTGCACCTGTCCTTAGTCAGGAATCTGATGTTCAGTAGTTGTCGTTTGTTGATGTGGTTCATAAGTGTTTCTCGTTTCTCGTTTTTTATATAGATTAGATCGTTGGTTTTCCCGTTTGAATGGTTTTACACTAGTAATTTTTGGGGCCCTTTATAGCTTGCTGTTCGGTGTGAGCCAAGGCTCCGTGTTGAAGACCGTACTTTGACCTATAATGGTTTACTTTTATAAATTTTGACTTGGATGGAGAGTTGTCTCATTGGCACTCATACCTCATCTTCTTATATCTATATATGGTGTATGTAAACGGCTTTCCAAACATTTAACATTGAGCATACATGATGAAATATTCTTCAGAAAACAACTCTTAATTAGAATGATAGTTGTAGTGAATTCGTCTTCATGTAATCTTTTCACTCTAAAATGCTCCAAAAGGTAAATATCGTCAAAAACGTACACCAATGTAAGCACTGTTCCTATCATATTTTGTTATTTCCCTGTATTTCCACGGAACGTTGCATCATGTACACTTTTCTCCCCAATATTTTAACCCACTTCCGCAAATTTATATTTCTTACGGACATACTAGTAGAAAATATACTATGAAGAAAATTCTTGCCATTGATACTTCCTACTTTATCACTTATTGAATGTTTTGTTCTTTTCTTCACGTTTTGTGGTTAAACTATTGTGTTCCAAGGACATGCATCGTCTTTTGTTCATGTCAGTTATCTGATTACAAACTACTTTTTGTTTTCTCTCATGACACAAGTTACACTGCCCGATTTTTTCTTTATATACTGACGAGTGTCATACGATACAGTTTTGATCCCAGTTGTGAATTTTTGACAAAAGTTTGCATACAAACTATTTTTCACCTAGTTAATTCAAATATGTAATAAAAAATATACTTTCATGTGCTACTTTTAGAGATAAATGGGGTCGAAATTTTGGACATTTATTGGAAATTTCGATTTCTTTGACATTTATATCCTTTGGAAAGACATACCTTACTTTTTTGTTTTAAAAGATAAACGCAAGCGGATTTTTGTAAAAACCTTTCGAATATCTTCTCTACATAAGTTTGCTTTGAATTTGTGTAACAATTCTTTGGAAATAATTATTTTTTATCGCATTTTCCTGATTTTATTAAAAAAAAAAACGGCGTTTCTTTCTTTATATTTATCTAATTTAAAAAAAAATCATCCATAAGACGTACGTAATCTTTAAACGTTTCTACATGGTTCGACCGTAATTCACAAAATAATAAAGTTACCTGTGAATCAACTACAATGGAAAGAAAATAAATAAACCCAGATGACAACAGCAGAATGCGAAACTATATATATATGCGATATACAGATTGCTGTTTATAAACAACAAAAGAAATAAGCAAGACAGTCAGGCAAATATAGTACTAAAAACTAAAACGAACCGTTATAAAACAGACGACACCAAATAAAACCTGACGTCATCTCAAAAAAGAGTTTTACACAGATTTTCTAGAGGTGACAAAAACACAAACTATTTATTTATGCTATTTTGATTTTAAAAATATATTATGCATATACTAAACTTTATCAAATGTAGTAAAATGAATATACAGTTTCAAAGTATTTATTATTTTAGAAATACACCTTTACATTATGCTGTTTTTGCTGGGAGGGCTGAACTCGTGGAAATACTTCTACAGAATGGTTCACAGGTATACAGTTTTCTACTCTGTTCACCACATCACTAATTACAGATAAGAAAGGTTTCCAGTTTAAACTTGTTTGTATAATTATAAAAATAAGAAGATCTGGTATAATTGCCAATGAGACAACTCTTCACAAGAGACCAAATGACACAGAAATTAACAACTATCGGTCACCGTATGGCCTTCAACAATGAGTAAAACCCATACCGCATAGTCAGCTACAAAAGGCACCGAAATGACAAATGTAAAGCAATTCAAACGAGACACTAACGGTCTGATTTATGTACAAAATAATGAACGAAAAACAAATATTATATACAGCAACAAACGACAACCACTGAATTACAGGCGCCTGACTTTGGACATGCACATACAGAATGTGGTGGGGTTAAACTAGTTTGCATTTTAAGGACCGCATTTACAAAAAATGAAAAAAAACAGTATTTTTCTCGACCCCATATTTGAAGTCATCTGCCTTAAAATTTTACACCAGGTTAATAAACAGAACAGTGATGGGAACACTCCATTACACGTGGCCTGCCAAAGTGAAAAAGAAAGACGTGTTATGATAATGCTGAAGTTGTTAAAGGTAAGCAGAATCTATCAAATAATATATTAATAAAAGTTAAGCTAGTCACTCAAGTGAGAGACAATAGTGCTATTTTAAACCTTTTTTTTAACAAATGGGTCGGTATTAAAACGAAAATCGTAGACGCCTACTTACAAGGAACCCAGTTTGCATCTTTAAGCTAGGTCATCAAACCTTGTTTTCTATTGTTATTATTGATATAATGTTTTTGCTTTTGTTGATTTCAAAATACTCAAGTCAAATATTCACTCTTAAAAGACTATTTTAAATTCATTTGTAAAATTCTAAACGTATTCACTCTTAAATAATTGACATATCATTATAAACATTTTCAAATGATTAATACAAATAAACTCTTCAAAGATACCAGGATTAAAATCTTTTACGCCAAACGCGCGTTTCGTCTTTAAAAAATTCAACATTGACGCTTGAATAAACTAGAGGCTCTCAAGAGCCTGTGTCGCTCACCTGTATTTACTCATGCTTTGGAAATCATGTAAAATAAGGTTAAAATCATAATTAATAGTATTAGATATTATTTATTATAATGATATCTAAGATAATAACAAAAAACTGCAAAATTTTTGTAAAATTACTAACTCAGGGGCAGCAACCCAACAACAGGTTGTCGGATTCGTCTGAAAATTTCAGGGCAGATAAATCTAAATCTGATGAACATTTTTGCCACCTGTCAGATTTGCTCTAAATGCTTTAGTTTCAGAGATATAAACCAAAAACTGCATTTTACCCCTATGTTCTATTTTTAACCAAGTCGGCCATGATGGTTGGAAGGCGGGGTCATCGGACAAATTTTTTAAACTAGATACCCTAATAATGATTATGGCCAAGTATGGTTAAATTTGTCTCAGTAGTTTCAGAGAAGAAGATTTTTGTAAAAGATTACAAAAATTTACAAAAAATTGTTAAAAATTGACTATTAAGGGCAATAACTCCTAAAGGGGTCGACTGACAATTTTGGTCATGACAACTTATTTGTAGATCTTACTTTGCTGAACATTATTACTGTTAACAGTTTATCTCTTATCTATAATAATATTCAAGATAATAACCAAAAACTGCAAAATTTCCTTAAAATTACCAATTCAGGGGCAGCAACCCAACAACAGGTTGTCAGATTTATCTGAAAATTTCAGGGCAGATAGATCTTGACCTGATAATCAGTTTTACCCATGTCAGATTTACTCTAAATGCTTTGGTTTCAGAGATATAAGCCAAAATCTACATTTTACCCCTATGTTCTATTTTTAGCCATGGCGGCCATCTTGGTTGGTTGGCGGGGTCATCGGACACATTTTTTAAACTAGATACCCTAATGATGATTGTGGCCAAGTTTGGTTAAATTTGGCCCAGTGGTTTCAGAGGAGAAGATTTTTGTAAAAAGCTAACGACGACGGACGACGACGACGACGACGACGCCGACGACAACGACGACGACGGACGACGGACGCCAAGTGATGAGAAAAGCTCACTTGGCCCTTCGGGCCAGGTGAGCTAAAAAAGTAGCAAAAACTATTCATTACTCCAAACCAACATTCTGTTAGTTAGGAATAGTTCGTTTAACGTTGTTTCATGAAAAGACTGACCTGTTAAGTAAGATATCTTATTGTAGGTTTTGACCCTATGTTTTTGAAAAAAAAAAATATTATAACAAGTGTTTCTTTTTTTTTACCTCAGCTTTTGATTCAAAAAATGTTGTCCTTCAACAGAAAATTGTTTTCTTACGTGTACCATATGTGCCCCTTTTCGTGTTCCATTATTTGTATGTATGGAGACATATAAAATACAAATATAAAAAGGAGCTAACCACATACGATTAATTTCAAATTTATCATGATTTATTGCTTTGGTACTACCAAACGTTCAGCTGTTTGACCATAACTTTTCCAATGTAAAACATAACACGAAAAAGCTTGTTCAGAGATGTTCCAACGAATTCTAGATGTGAAGGTATAATGGTCAAACAAGCTATCGAGGGCGACATAAAAGCTTTTTCAGTGATTGCACCAACGAATTCTAGATATGGATGTGTAATGTCAAAGTAAAGCTAGCGATGGCGACCTAAAAGCCGTTTCGGTGGTTGTACCAACGAATTCTAGATCTGGACGTGTAACGGTCAAACAAGCTAGCGATGGCGAACTAAAGCTTTTTCGGTGATTATACTAACGAATTTTAGATGTGGATGTGTAATGATCAAACAAGCTAGCGATGGCGATCCTAAAGCTTATTCGGTGATTGTACCAACGGATTCTAGATCTAGATGTGTAATGATTTGTGTTTGGTTCGTGTTTCTCTATCTCTAGTTTAGAAGTGTACTGTGGACAGTTTGACACTTCGTTTTCACTTTAGTAGTGTACTGTGGACAGTTTGACACTTCGTTTTCACTTTAGTAGTGTACTGTGGACAGTTTGACACTTCGTTTTCACTTTAATAGTGTACTGTGGACAGTTTGACACTTCGTTTTCACTTTAGTAGTGTTCTGTGGACAGTTTGACACTTCGTTTTCACTTTAGTAGTGCACTGTGGACAGTTTGGCACTTCGTTTTTACTTCTGGCCATGGTTTACTCTATCTCTAGTTTAGTAGTGTACTATGGACAGTTTGACACTTCGTTTTCACTTTAATAGTGTACTGTGGACAGTTTGACACTTCGTTTTCACTTTAGTAGTGTACTGTTGACAGTTTGACACTTCGTTTTCACTTTAGTAGTGTACTGTGGACAGTTTGACACTTCGTTTTCACTTCAGTAGTGTACTGTGGACAGTTTGACACTTCGTTTTTACTTCTGGCCATGGTTTACTCTATTTCTAGTTTAGTAATGTACTATGGACAGTTTGACACTTCGTTTTCACTTCTGGTCATGGTTTGCTCTATCTCTAGTTTAGTAGTGTACTGTGGACAGTTTGACACTTCGTTTTCACTTGAATAGTGTACTGTGGACAGTTTGACACTTCTTTTTCACTTTAGTAGTGTACTGTGGACAGTTTGACACTTCGTTTTCACTTTAGTAGTGCACTGTGGACAGTTTGACACTTCGTTTTCACTTCTGGCCATGGTTTACTCTATCTCTAGTTTAGTAGTGTACTATGGACAGTTTGACACTTTGTTTTCACTTCTGGCCATGGTTTACTCTATCTCTAGTTTAGTAGTGTACTGTGGACAGTTTGACACTTCGTTTTCACTTTAGTAGTGTACTGTGGACAGTTTGACACTTCGTTTTCACTTTAGAAGTGTACTGTGGACAGTTTGGCACTTCGTTTTCACTTCTGGCCATGGTTTTGCCAATCCGTCGTCACATTTTAATTCTTATTGATCCATGATATCTTCTCGTATTTTTGACAAATTGTTAACACCCTCACAAATATCGGACAAAAATGATATTGCGACATTCTGTGAGTTGCAATGATTATACATCAAAACAAAGATTTATTTTTTTTGTAGTTGCCTTTGAAATTTGTCTAAATATTATATAAAAAAAAAATACAAAAAAAAAACATAAAATTCTGTGAACTAAAATTTTGCATTAATCTTTAAAATAGTGTATTCTGGTTTTAAGGATTACGTTAAAATGTTTTATCATTCAGTGGATGAGGTGATGCGCAGCTGTAAAGCTGATTTTTTCTAATAGTTAAAAAAAAGTCATCTTATTAATGAGCGTATTGCTTAATTCAGTACTTTTGAGTGAAGCCCTTAATAATATCAGTACCAGGAAGAGATATTTTAGGAATAGTATTACAGGATGTTAAAAGTGTCGAATATCGCCTATACTTAATACTTACAAAAATGTTATAATTGGAATATAAAGTTTAGTTCATTGCGGTCATCTGAGTCTGAACCCCCGTTGTTAACGCCAATATTAAAAAAAGTTAAAATTTATAACTAAAAAATCATTTAGAAACAAGGAAATGAAAATGATTAAAGTTAAAAATGATAAGTTATAAATAAAACATATCCACTTGATACAGGGTTGCAGATGAACCGAGGGCTCTGAATGGTAAAGTTTCTTCCATTTTATCTAGCTTACTGTTCCATTTTATAACCTTTTTTTGTATTTCTCTTAAGATGAAATTATCAAATTTAATTAGTATGTAGTAATTTTACTATATATAAACGACGTGACAGGGCATTTTCCAAACTAGTATTCATAACGGTTTGTCATTATTTTAAGGACACAGCTTTAAATGACCAATACATGTAATATTGCTTTTTTCTGAATCCTAATTGGTTATACTTATGTTTTAGGTATTGAATAAACTATTATTTAAACCATTTTATATCATCTTAAGTGTAATGGACACCACCATGACTTGATTACAGAATATATTTGCCAGAGAATCACATGAAAATGAGTTATTTCAATTTTTCGCAGCAACAATCCCGGCCTCATATCCTCGTTAATGACCAACAGGCGCGTAGCTGCTTTTACGCAAAAAATCATTTGCTTGCACATTTTTTTCACAAAAAAAAAATATTCTGAAATTGAATTACGGATAGTCTTTAGTCTTTACAGATTATCGTGTCGGGCGGTGTTTAAAGCCCAAATCTTTGATGTCGTCTGTAGCAGTGACTAACAAGGAACTATATATCATTCAATATTCGCAATCTTCTCAATTCTAACTACATCAACTACTGAACGGTCATTTAGTGCATTAAGGCGACCGAAAACTTATCTCCGTTCAACCATGGTACAAGACAGACTATCTTCGTTGGCGCTCATACATGTTCACAAAGAAATGGATATTAATAACACCGAGAGAGTTCTGCGATCATTTGCCTTGGCAAAAAATAGATATATGGACTTTCGATACTAACTATACTTTAAGTCTTATACATGCAGTATTAACATTTTATAATACAGGCTCAATACAATCACCTTGAAAACATCTTAGATTTATATCCCTTACTTATAAGTCAAGACTTAAAAGTGGCCATTAGATTTCGTATTCCCATTGTCCGTTCGTCCAAAAGACTATTGATTCACCTGGGGTATCTGTGTCCCAAATGACCTTCTACCGTTGTCGTAGAAACCTCTCCTTTGATTTGAGAATGACCTTCGTGAGACACACTACGGGTGTCTTGCAAGAAGCAGGAACTGCTTACCCTTTTGGCCGGAGCACCGGAGGTCGCCACATTGTTTTCTGGGTCCGTGTTTTTCATCTGTATTTAGTTTTCAATGTTGAATGTTTTTGTTTCTCCTTTTGTGTCTTATCTGTTCCCAGGTTTGTCAATTGTCCATTGATTAACGCTTCGGTTGTCGACTCTTCCTGATCTTCCCGTTTTATAATTTTTTTTTTATATTTGAAAATAACCATGTTAATAATATAAGCAGCAAATTACGGAACTCACTAGACTTTTACTATCGTTTCATGAAAATATGGTATAGTAAGAAACAGATAGGGTATTTTTCATGTTCAAAGCAGTCACTGTAATTACTCATATGCCCGGAGCTTCATGGGGATTCGCTTCCCTAGACCACCGTCTACGGTGCTGCCCTGAATCCCCGACTAGGGTGCTATCCTGGACCAGCTGGGGACTTTGGGCGGTCCATAGCCTCCTCCCTTGCCGAATCACTTTAAAGTCCACAAGTATTCACAAAATAGGAGTTTGGGCGTGAATGTGATGTGAATTTCATAAGCATGGCATACCGGGAAAATGCCCGAAAAAAGTTATCATTTTCTGCATAAAATGGTCCAAAAAAATTTTTCGCCTCGCTTCGCTCGGCGGAAATTATGATTGCACTTTATTTAAGTCCAGCTACGCCCCTGACCAAATGAGATTTATCATCGATTTTTAACTTGTAACGAACAACACGAAATATGTCACTTGTTTTAGCAGGAACTGCCTACCTGTCAGAAAACATAACTTCACACCGGATTTTGATAGGTGCTGTGTTTTATAAATTTTAGTTATTTTACGGCCATAATGTTGTTTATACTTCCTCGACTTCTTTTTAATAGCTACTAATGATCGTATTGCGTTGTATGCAGTGTTTCTAAATTCCAATAGAATATTATTGTATTATCTAAATTAACTTTATTTTGGATTTTTTATTTAGTATTCAGCAAACGTATTTTTGAAAAATAAGAATAACAGTACAGCATTAGACGTAGCTGCTATGTACGGTAAGAAAGGTAGGTAATAAACAAATAAATTAAACATTGCCTTTTACAAACAAATGTCAAGCATTTAAAAAAAAATGTGTAAAGTATTGGAAATTATGATTTAAAAATATTACTGTTTCCATCTTTGTTCCTTATTTTTTGTTTTAGAATCGCCCCTTCCCCACAAAAAGAATAAAATAAACCCCAAAACAAGCACAAACAAACGAAACAGTCGAGTTAGTTCATTTGTTTGATTACAGACGCGGTTTCTGTGTTATTAGACCACGATTCATCACTCAGTTCTAACACATCAGCCATTATTGAAGCCGCTCTAAGAGGATACACAGAGGTGGTGCATTTATTATTAGACTACGGAGTAAATGCAAACTGTATAAATGACATAAAAGAAACTGGACCTCTACACGAAGCAACTAGGTTTTTGAGGTAAGAAAGAATCCTTCAGTTTTAATGATGACTGTCATAACCTATTGGTTTTACCAAGTAAACGATATTTTTTCTGGTTTGGTATTCTTTATAATTTCCTCTGCCCAATATCTTGTCTTCCTACAATTTTTTATGACGTTGCTGTTTGAAATCCCCCCTAAAGTGTAGCCTTCGGTACTAGAGTGTTGGACGGCATGATTTCATATTAGCAGTTTTACTTTGAGCATGTTTTCGGGAATTGCAAGAATTCATTAATACGGTACTATATATTACTGTTTTGCTTATTCCTGTGTTTTTGTTGTCTACCATACCGGAGGATAAAGTTGTGGGCTATCGTATGAACTGTAATAGGTTAATTTTATATTAGCTGGGGCAGAAGTTTCATCCAAGAAATGCAAACGAAAAATAAGAAAACCCGAAGTCTTAGACCTATTTTTGGGTCGAACGAAACAAAGGCTGTCAGTATGAAACAGACCATCTAGTCTGTGCAGTGACCGTTTCATTTGAAATCTACGAGATGAACAGCTTTCAATTAAATGCTGATTATTTATAGATGGAAGGAATCGTCAATATATCTGAAAGTGATATGAAATAAAGGATTTTACCAGATGGTTTTTCAAGTAAAAACAAAATAACTTTTACCGAAATACCAACCATCTAGAATAAAGAATTCATCAACGAATGTTGTTGATCAACTGTTTCATCGTTATGACAATGTCTACTTTTTAATTTTGTTTTGTAGAATTGTTTACAAAGTAGGATACCATGGCCGAGACACTATTATCTGCATTTTGAGATTGTTTTTATAAAGAAATGGTTTACTTTTATATATTGTAACTTGGATGGAGAGTTGTCTCATTGGCACTCATACCACATCTTCCTATATCTATACACCATATAAGGAGAAGGTGTCGTCGATCTTAAAAATATGGTGAAGAGTGCAGTGCAGTCGGAAGCTTTGAAGTTATAACGTTGTAGTGATCGTGATTGATGTTATTGGAGTAATTGTTGTTGTTATTTGTTTTTAAATCCATATTTGAATGGCATATTATTTTTTTTTCTTTTATTCTATATTAAAAGAACAAATTTGTCAATTCAACCTCGTGATGGGTTCTTTACCCAAGTAGACCTATGGTATAAACAGAAAGAATATTAATACCACTTAGTATTTATGTAGATATGTAAATATTGCTATTTAGATTACTATTGAAATTGCAGATATGAAGCAGCAGAAAATCTGATAGAATATGGTGCTAGTCCTTTATTGCAAAACCCAAAATCGGAAGTAAGTGTCATAAACTCATTTTTATCATGTAATAACGGTCATGGTTTATCTCCTGAAATAAAGTGATAAAACATGTAACATATCAGATTATAATTTACAATTTACCTTCAATGGCATTTATAAAGTGAAAGATAATGAATAAGTTAGATATAAAGCCTATACGACTTTAATATACTGTGAAATTCTCACAATGTTCTTTTCAGACCCCATTGAAAATTGCAGAAGCCTTGCCACCGAATTTAAATACCAAATTTCTAGAATTGTTCAAAGGTAAGATTTTATCTACACACACTTACAATGTTATATCACCTTTCACCATGATATCTATGTGGTTAATTGCGTGTGTGTACGTGTGTGAGTTGTGTTACAAATACATTTATCATTTGAAACTTCAGAGCCTAGTTCTGTTTTGAGAGAATAATTATCACCAACGAGGTTTTTTTACGTTTAGTTTTGAGTTGAAAGGTCAATGACAAACAATTTTGTCACCGTTCTCATAATAACGTTGTTATGAAATACACCTTTTGTTCTCTTTGGCCGTCGTAATTGCTTATTTTTGTTTCAATATTGATATTTTATGTTTTGCCTTGACATCATGCCACTTTTCTTTCATATTAAACTCATCATAGATACCAGGATTCAAATTGTGTACACCAAACGCGCGTTTTGTCTACAAAAGACTCGTCAGTAATGATTTCCTTGATAGAGGGTTGCTGCTCACAAGTAAGCTATTAAACCAAGAGTTTCAAGTGGTGAAGTTGAAATGATCCTTTCGAAAATTTTAAGGACGCCATCACGAATTGGTTGACCGTTACGGAATATCTTCAGATGACGACAGATGTGTTCCAATCAATCAAACCACAATCCCGCCCTCCTTTTCCCCGAATGTTACCTACCGAATAAGACTTGACACCGGGTTTGTACTTACATGAGCAACACGACGGTTGCCACATGTGGATCCTGATGTGCTTACCCTTCCAGAGCACCTGAAATAATCCCCGGTTTTGGTGAGGTTCGTGTTGCTTTGTCTTTTGTTTTCTATGTTGTGTTTTGCATACTGTTCTTTATCTTTTGGTCTTTTTCTTTTTTTGTCATGGCGATGTCGCTTTATTTTCGACTTATGAGTTTGATTATCCCTTGGGTATCTTTCGCTTCTCTTTTTACGCCCGAATAAGAAAAAAAATTAAAAAGGCCAAATAAATTACGAAGTTGAAGAGCATTGAGGGCCCAAAATTCAGAAAGATGTTGCCAAAGTAGATCATAGTAACGGATGAATTCTACAAAATGAAAACAACACGTTAAATAATTTCATGCGTCCGAAGCGCTTTTCTAGATTTACCTTCATCAGGAACGCTCAAAGCCGAATATTTGAAGGCCGAGGATGTATAAGTACCGAAACAGTTAAAGAGCTTTATGACAAAAAATACCCCAAAAAATAGCCAAATCCATCTAAGGTCAACTTTGCCTGAGGGAGTTGAAACCTTAGTTTCTTTATAATTTAAAAATCTATAAACGGACAATTTTAGAAAGGCTTGTTATAAATCATGTCAGTACCGAAGTACTGACTACTGCGCTGATGATACCCTCGGGGACTGATAGTCTACCGGCAGAGGTATCGACCCAGTGCTGTATAAAATGAAAACAACACGTTAAATAATTTCATGCGTCCGAAGCGCTTTTCTGGATTTACCTTCATCAGGAGCGCTCAAAGCCGAATATTTGAAAGACGAGGATGTATAAGTACCGAAACAGTTGAAGAGCTTTATGACAAAAAATAGCCAAATCCATCTAAGGCCAACATTGCCTGAACAATGACCCTGACTATGGTATGTATTTGATACCGTTCTCTATACAAATTACTTTATAGATATAATTTGTCATATACTTATCACTTATAAGTTTTTATAAAAAAAAAATTAAATCAGTGTGTAAACTGGAGAAGCGGGAACAATAGAACAGTTAGTCTTTTCATGATAAAGCTGAAATAATAAGTTTACGTCGGTAAACATACTGATTAAAAGTTGATAAAAACATCGTTGACTTAAAAAATATGTGTTAAACTATGTTATTAAAAATATACATACAAATGCATATTGTCTTGTTTTGATTTATCGTTATACTTGCATTATAACCTTATTACACTGATTGAAAGCAAAATGTTCATCATGGCTGCATTAAGATATACAAATTTAGAAAAATCGTGTGCTTACAAAATCTAAAGCCTTTTCAATGCACTAATTTTCAGTGTGCTCTGCATAGTCCGTAGCGTGAGGCAATTTCCCGAAATCTACATATTTTCTACAACTAAGTTTTCAAACACACCGCTGTGTTCATTGTCACGGAAAATTTCATTTTAATTGTTTTTTTTTTGTAAATGTAACGTTTAAAGTGTTACGGCTGTCAAAAAAAGAGTGAAAGGGAAATATGTTTGCAAAAATTATTAAAACCGTAAACAGATTTTACTCTTTTATTCAATTTTAGGAATATGGAATTTTCTCGATGTTAACGCATTAAATAAGGTCCGTTTGAATTTGCCTTTGTGTTTTAAATTCAAAATCGTTAATCTTAAATTAATGCGACAGTAGGATACCGATGTTCATATCTAGCAAATCGCCAAAGAAGAGACAACCCAAAACAACAAATCTAAGGGAATCGTTTGAACTCCATAAAGGAGCGAAACCGTGTGCGTCGAAAGGATAAGCGTCAGATGTATTAAACGTATACAGCTAGCAGAAAAAATAAATTGTAATACGTGTGTAATCTATTTCGAAAGAAATGTTTCAAACCAATTTTATACAAAATTCCTATGGCTACTCGTCGCTTGCTAAATAAAGATTGAAAAGATAATAATTTACGGTATTTCTGTTTTTATATTAATACTTTTCATGATAATTATTTACCAGAGCATTTTCTTCTGAACTTATAATCATTAGCGTCCTCTAGAAGAACGTGGCAAACATTGAAGAGCTCCATTTCTCAGGGTTTGCAGGGGCGATAATTTTTTGCTTATATAAATTCCTCTCCAAAAGAATATTTCATTTTAGGTGATTATCTTCTGTATTGTAGATCGTTCTAAAAGAGAATCTCATACACCTCGATTTCGAAATGGAGGCATATTATATTCACCAACAAAGCACATAACTGGTAATTAGAAATTTTATTTCCGACTGTAGTAAAAACAACATTCCTTCAAATACACATTCAGGATCGTTTTAACATTTACACCGACCAGACTCTTTGCGAGTCACTGTGACCAAAAAGATGTATATGGGCGTTTTTCAATAAAAACGTGATTTCTTGTCCCAGCCACTTTTAAAAAAA
The DNA here is from genome assembly GCF_021869535.1 of Mytilus californianus. Taxonomy (NCBI): domain Eukaryota; kingdom Metazoa; phylum Mollusca; class Bivalvia; order Mytilida; family Mytilidae; genus Mytilus; species Mytilus californianus. The sequence continues at coordinate 8,607,419 of NW_026262581.1, forward strand.
TGTGTTTGATCTTTACAAGTAATTTTTTGTGCAGTTAATACATTGAATTAGATTTTACATTTGTAAGCAAAGAAACATACTATTTTTAGAGGGATTAATAAGATATTGATTCCTGAATGATTCAAAATAACCAAAATGACATGTCCCTAGACCTCCTGTTCAACATTCATACTCTAAAATATGGAAAGCCTCAGCTGTCATATATTAGAGATTTACAAAACGTTATGCTGAAGCTTAAAATGTAAATTTAAGACAGCGTGATGTTGAATCGAGTCATCAAAATGCTAACTCTAAATTACAATATGCTAAGTTGAATCTGCGCAATGTTGACTTGCAATGACAAGTGCTTTAGTCGTGATAGTATAATGATAAGTCACGATGTTGTGATGATATGCCAAACACACGTAACGTTGGGTTTAAAGTACTTGATGTGAAGTTGACGTTGCATGATGTTAGCTTGCAGATGGATACTGCTCAGTCATCTACATCGACAGCTATGATAACAAATTAAATGAATAGCTAAAATGTATGGTGCTGACTTGTTATTAATTAATGTTGAGCTGAGATAGTACGATGTTATATCATTGTGATATTACGATTGGTCTATCATGCAATCTGTTGATTTAAAACACCATGATACACAGTTGAAAGTACATGATGTAGAGTTAAGATAACACGATGCTACACCACTATATTGAAACGAAAGGCTTACCATACAATTTGTTGACTTAAAACAACACGATGCAACGTGTTAAGCTAAGATGCTCACTTGAAACTACAGGACGTACAGTTGAAATTTTGTAATGTTAAGCTACGATAGCACGATGTTATATCATTATAATGTCACAGTAGGCTTATTATACAATTTGCTCGTTTAAAACTACACACCGTACAGTTGAAAGTACGTGATATTAAGCTAAGATGGCACGTTGTTATATCATTAGAATGTCACGATAGGCTTACCACACGATATGCTCGTTTAAAACTACACGACGTACAGTTGAAAGTACGTGATGTTGAGCTATGATAGCAATATCTTATATCATAATAATATCACGATAGGCTTGCCATACAATATGCTCATTTAAAATTACACCACGTACAGCTGAAAGAACGTGATGTTAAGCTAAGATAGCACGTTGTTATATCATTAGAATGTTACGATAGGCTTACAACACGATATGCTCATTTAAAACTACATAATTTTCAGTTGAAACTAGATGATGTTAAGCTAAGATATCATGTTGTTATATCATTTGAATGTCACGATAGGCTTACCATACAATATGCTCATTTAAAACTACACAACGTACAGTTGAAAGTATGTCCCTTACCGAAAAATAAGCCCTGCGGCAAATGTTTGCCGCAAGTTTGCAGCAAACATTGCCGCAAGCTTGCGGCAAACATTTGCTGCAAACTTGCCGCAACCATTTTACCATGCAAATGAAGGTTGCGGCAAGTTTGCTGCAAACAAAATTATGCAAATTAGATTTGCGGCAAGCTTGCGGCAATTGTTTGCTGCAAGCTTGCGGCAAATGTTTGTTGCAAACTTGCGGCAAACTTGCAGGAACTACACATATATTAATGTCATGTGTGTAGGCACATTCAATTTAGCTCTTTCAAATTACACAGAAACATTTTTAAAAGAATTCCTGCCTGTATACAAACAGTCATTGAAAGAATTCTTGCAAACAAAGGGGACAGGGGTCATTCTCAAATGACATCATATACCTGTAATTAAGAAATGAAAAAAGAATAAATCTTAAGTGTGTATCGGGTATAAAGCTAGGTAATAATTGCATTACAAAATTGAACTTAATTTTAATAAACATGGTACAGTACATCAATTACAAAATTCAAACTTATAATACATGTAGCTAAAGATTTTCAAACACACACATATATATAGTTGCTTACTTAATTATGTATGATGTGACATTAATTATTTTATCAAAACATGCTGTTCTATGAATTATTTGTACTTACAAAATTACATATTGATATAAATCCTTTATCATTGAACCAAAATGCCTCCTTGATCTCTTATATGTGAAATGCATTTTCCAAACACAATCAACATGACCTAGTCACAATTTCAAATTGTTAGCTTCCAGGAAGTGCCAACTAGGCATGCCCAGTCAATAATGTGTAGTTCTTGCAATGTTCTGGCAAACATATAGAATGGTCAAAGTTTTCTGCAATTTTGTGGCAAACATATAAAATGGTCAAAGTTTTCTGCAATCTTGCGGCAAACATTCTTAATTATCCTAACTTTCTGGCAATCTTACGGCAAACATTGATGTTTCTGCAAACTTGCCGCAAGCTTGCAGCAAAAAGCTGCAATGTTTGCCGGAAGTTTGCAGCTAGCGGCAAACATCTGCAAACACAATTTTCTGTGTTCCTGCAAACTTTTTGTTTGCCGCAAGCTTGCGGCAAGTCTGCTGCAAGTTTGCGGCAAACAATTCAGTTTCATAAGGGGTGATGTTGAGCTATGATAGCACGATGTTATATCAAATTAATATCACGATAGGCTTGCCATACAATATGCTCAGTCAAAACTACACAACGTACAGATGAAAGTACGTGTTGTTGAGCTCAGATAGCACGATGTTATATCACTATGACGTCACGAGAGGCTTATCATACAATGTGTTGACTTGAAACTACACGATGTAAATTTGAAGAAGTTTGGTCTTGACTTGAAACAGTAAAATGTTAAGTTAAAAAAACAGAACGTAAAGTCAAAATAAAACAATGATAGGATGACGTGTACTTGTGCAAAATTGAAGATTTTTGGTGTTGACTTCGAATATAGTACAGATATTAAATCGTTTTATGTTAAATTGAAAGACAATAACGATGCGTAAAACATTACAGAATTATGTGAATTGAAACTGCAATTCTATGGAAAAGAATGAGGGACAAATCCCCAGGATTTTTTCTTCTTCAATTGCAAGTTCGGAAGCAAAATGATATACAAAGAAAGTTTTCCATAAATTCATAAAGAAAAAGAATTACCCTTCGCTATATATTTGTACTTGAATACAGATTTGCCTATATTTTACATGTTTTGTTTGGATTTTTTTTTATGATTAAAAACTAGACTTTTTTTTTATGAACAATATTTAAGAAAATATTTATCTATGTTGTGTGTTAATATATACAACATAATATTGCGCTTATAAGACTCCGGTTATGACTGTGAGGGTCAAATTTTACTCATATAAAATCACATCTATGTAAGAGTTAGCGGAGAATTTGTATTTACCACTCCCGTTTTCCACGAAATAAAACATAAGCATCTGGAGTCTTAATCTTAAAAAACAAAGATCAACTGATATGACAAATAATACGGTAAAGCGTTGGACTGAGAGGGTCAGAGCTATATGAGAATGTGACCCCCACCCCCGGCCTTGTTAGAGGTATCTGAAAATTTGAATTTTCTTTTCCACGAAATAAAACAAAAAGAATTGATAGGTGGAAGAATCCTACTGCTAGGGAGGGGGGGGGGGGGGCAACCCAAATATAAAGTATGGTAGATTCTGTTGTAAACTTTTCGCTTATACATGAAGTCTATATGAAACCTAATGAAATTTGACCTAGAGCCTCCAGTCTAAATCGTCAAATTTCAAAAAAAAGAAATACATCATTTACAGCAGTGCCAACCATTTTTTCCAGCACCAAGTAAGATAGTGCCCAGGTTTATGTATATATCCACTCGGAGAATATTTTATTTTTTAAATTGGTAAAGTCATTGATGGACAATGACCCCTATAACTTATAATAAGAAGCCAATTAATGAATTCCGTCACTTATTTTCTTGTCCATAGTGATTTTCTTGGTTCTTTGCAGCTTCTCTCTATTTATATGTGTTTTCAAAGAAAAATAAAAAAAATCAAAAATCTTTAAAAATTGTTAAAAGTCCATGAATTATTTTGGTATTGCTTTGATTAATTTGTAGATATGTTTTTTTTATGTCAACAGTTTCTCTCTCTCTCTCTCTCTCTCTCTCTCTCTCTCTCTCTCTCTCTCTCTCTCTCTCTCATAGTTTTCATGAGTGTGGTCTAAATTAAAATCGATAGATTTTTTTTTAATTATTTGCAAAAATGTAGTTTATTCTTTTTTGAAAAACATAATAAAAAGTTTGGGCAACAGAGCATTTTGCAAGCTACAGGTTATGCAGTATTGTCAGATTTTGTATAAACTATACATGGAAAACTCAATGTTAGAAAATAAAAAAAAAAATTGGGATCACGAGACTCGTTTTCTGTCTACAAAACGAAATAGATAAAGTCCCTACACATTCCATCATTAGAGACGAAATATGCCAAAAGGATTTCAAACTCATAAGTCGAAAACACTGGGCTAGGACGAAAAATTTTGTCCTGCCTTTTTTTTTAGTTGTAATCTCTGTCCTGCCTTTTTATTTTTCACTCTATTGGTCCTGCATTTTTTTTTATTAGTTTATTCTGACTTTTTTTTTACATAAATTGTCATCCTGCCTTTTTTTTTGCCAAGTTGCTCATCCTGCCTTTTTTTTTAACTCAAAACTCCTGTCCTGCCTTTTTCTCAAATTTCATTCTAGCCCCCCAATAAAAATCAAATGGTAGCTCCCTAAGATGGCGGAAGACACCCGATCTACCTTAAGGACAATATATCTAATGAGGAAGAAAATTACAATTTCGGTCAAGTCGAGTTACTTGTAGATCTCCTTTTGTTGAAAAGGGTCATTTATCTATCTATCATACTGTTCAGGGGGAGGGGAGAATCGAGAAAAAAAAATACACAAAAATGGATAAAAGAAGGCGAAAGATACAAAAGGGATAGTAAAAATCTTAACCAAACTGACAATGGCATGACAAAAACTCATCAGCCGAAATAAACGAGAGAAAAAAGATCAAAAGCCAAACAAAACTGAGCAGCACGAAACTCTCAAAAAAAGGGGTGATCTCAGGTGCTCCAGAAGGGTAAGCAGATCCTGTTTCATATGTGGCACCCGTCACTTGGCGATTTTGCAAATAAAGAAGGAATGTGTTATAATTTTCGAGGAACTCCCCCCCCCAAAAAAAAAACATGAACTACAGGGTGTCAAATCGATGAACATGCTTAAAATAGGCTCCTTTTCATAAACAAGAATTGATGAAAATGTATTTGTATTTAGTGTACAGTGGCAAATATTACATGCATATAAGGACGAGAATATGTAAGTGTGATATGAATATGAATAAATCTTTGCTCTGTACAAGATATATTTTGCTTGCTTAGCCGAATTTCAAACAAACTAGTTGACAAACCGTCTCTGACAATCTATGGAAATCCAAATAGCATCGGTTTTGATTAAGTCCAGATTTTTTGGTTTTATTTCGGGGAAAAGGGGTGCGTTTTACGTACAGTGGCAAATATTACATGCATATCAGGACGAGAACATGTAAGTGTGATATGAATATGAATAAACCCTGCTTTGTTACAAGACATACTTTACTTGCCTAGCCGAATTATCAACGAACTAGTCGACAAACTGTCTCTGACATTCTATGGAAATCGTAATCGCATCGCTTTTGATTAAGTCCAGATTCTTTTGTTTTATTTCGTGGAAAAGAAAATACAAATTTTCAGATACCTCTAACAAAACCGGGGGGAAGGGGTCACATTCTGATATATCTCTCACCATCTCAGTCCAACGCTAATGGTATTATTTGTCATATCAGTTAATCTTTGTTTTTTAAGATTAAGACTCCAGATTCTTATGTTTTATTTCGTGGAAAACGGGAGTGGTAAATACAAATTCTCCGCTAACTCTTACATAGATGTGATTTTATATGAGTAAAATTTAACCCTCACAGTCATAACCGAAGTCTTATAAGCGCAATATTATGTTGTATATATTAAAACACCACATAGATAAATATTTTCTTAAATATTGTTCATAAAAAAAAGTCTAGTTTTTAATCATAAAAAAAACCCAAACAAAACATGTAAAATATAGGCAAAACTGTATTCAAGTGTAATATATAGCGAAGGGTAATTCTTTTGCTTTATGAATTTATGGAAAACTTTCTTTGTATATCATTTTGACTCCGGAGTTAAATTTCATTAATATTCATCAACTTGCAAATAAAGAGGAAAAAATCCTGGGGATTTGTCCCTCATTCTTTTCCATAGAATTGCAGTACTTCTACGCATCGTTATTGTCTTTCAATTTAACATAAAACGATTTAATATTTGTACTATATTCGAAGTCAACACCAAAAATCTTCAATTCTGCACAAGTACATGTCATCCTATCATTGTTTTATTTTGACTTTACGTTCTGTTTTTTTAACTTAACATTTTACTGTTTCAAGTTAAGACCAAACTTCTTCAAATTTACATCGTGTAGTTTCAAGTCAACACATTGTATGATAAGCCTCTCGTGACGTCATAGTGATATAACATCGTGCTATCTGAGCTCAACAACACGTACTTTCAACTGTACGTCGTGTAGTTTTGACTGAGCATATTGTATGGCAAGCCTATCGTGACATTCTAATGATATAACAACGTGCTATCTTAGCTTAACATCACGTACTTTCAGCTGTACGTGGTGTAATTTTAAATGAGAAAATTGTGTAATAATCCTATCGTGACATTATAATGATATAACATCGTGCTGTCTTAGCTGAACAACACGTACTTTCAACTGTACGTCGTATAGTTTTAAATGAGCATATTGTATGGCAAGCCTATCGTGATATCATTATGATATAAGATATTGTTATCATAGCTCAACATCACGAACTTTCAACTGTACGTCGTGTAGTTTTAAACGAGCATATCGTTTGGTAAGCCTATCGTGACATTCTAATGATATAACAACGTGCCATCTTAACTTAACATCACGTACTTTCAACTGTACGTTGTGTAGTTTTAAATGAGCAAATTGTATAATAAGCCTATTGTGACATTATAATGATATAACATCGTGCTATCGTAGCTTAACATTACAAAATTTCAACTGTACGTCCTGTAGTTTCAAGTGAGCATCTAAGCTTAACACGTTGCATCGTGTTGGTTTAAGTCAACAAATTGTATGGTAAGCCTTTCGTTTCAATATAGTGGTGTAGCATCGTGTTATCTTAACTTAACATCATGTACTTTCAACTGTGCATCATGGTGTTTTAAATCAACAGATTGCATGATAGACCAATCGTAATATCACAATGATATAACATCGTACTATCTCAGCTCAACATTAATTAATATCAAGTCAGCACCATACATTTTAGCTATTCATTTTATTTGTTATCATAGCTGTCGATGTAGATGACTGAGCAGTATCCATCTGCAAGCTAACATCATGCAACGTCAACTTCACATCAAGTACTTTAAACCCAACGTTACGTGTGTTTGGCATATCATCACAACATCGTGACTTATCATTATACTATCACGACTAAAGCACTTGTCATTGCAAGTCAACATTGCGCAGATTCAACTTAGCATATTGCAATTTAGAGTTAGCATTTTGATGACTCAATTCAACATCACGCTGTCTTAACTTTACATTTTAAAATTCAGCATAACGTTTTGTAAATCTCTAATATATGACAGCTGAGGCTTTCCATACTAAAATATTGTAAAAAAAGGTAGAAATAAATGTTATTTTTACTTAATATAAGTTCTTTAATTATTCAAAAGTATGTTTAGAGCCAATATATTTTATTAAACAGTTTTTGACAAAGGATTTTTAATTTTAGAAGGTGTTTCCCTTGACATTCCTGACAAAATGTCCACTACGAAACAAAGTCATTAAATTTTGCTAATAAACAGTTTTATAAAATCAATGTTTGCAAGAGATATAAACATTAGGGTCTTACAAAAGAAGTGATGCTTTTATAACGGCAGTTAAATTGTTGGCCAAAAAAATTGAGCACATCAAATGGACCAGAGTGATGCCGTATTTTTGTTAATGTCCACTACGAAACGGGTCAAATCTCCTTCAGTATCTGGTTTTAAAATTATGAAAAAAATATCAATGTACAGCTTAGTACGTGCTTTGATGAATAGAATCATTCTTGTTACTATTGCAGTATAGGGATTGTAGGGAAAAAATAAAACATGTGAATATGTCCACTACGAAACGGTCACCTACGAAACAAGTATGGGAGAAAAAAGTTTCTTAGTGGACACTACCACTACCATGCAGTCGTTTTTTACTCTTTTTTCAATTATATTCGTGCAAAACAATTAACAAGGGTTAGTTTCATGTAATTTTCAGTATGTTTTTATCAACATAGAAAAGGGTTGATGTCAACTGCGAAACTTTTTGTCCACTACGAAACGGTTTTGTCAACGACGAAACTCATCAAAATGTCCACTACGTAACATGAGTTGTACCTTCATATGTGAAGTACTGTCTAATCTTTATCGATAAAAAATGGTTCTTCAATTCAGAAAAAAATGAGATCTTTCTAGTATATAAAGTAAAACAAACTGGAATGTCTATAGGAGACATTAAAATGCAATAAGATGTGCGTTTAAAAGCAGTTTCGTAGTGGACAAATGTCCCTTACGAAACAGTACATAAATTATGAAAACAATATCATTTTAAAGAGTATTTAAGAAAGCACTTTATATTTACAAACAGGTCTATAATAGAGGTATTCAAAATAACTCTTGAAATAAAATTTTAGACAAGTTGATTTTCCATTTTATTTAGGTCTGAAATTCACACTTTTATTGAAAAACGCCCATATACTTATATTTCTTTAAGAAATGCATTTTGTTCTTTAAAAGCTAAATTTAAACTACGCAAACAAAGTAAACAATTATAAAAGTAAAATTTAAATCATTTTCATTTTGTTTTAGATTATCCATTACTTCCTTCTAGAACTGAATGGACACAAAACTCAACATCATTTTGTAACAGTTGTACAGCTGAACATCCAAACACAAATATATTTGACGGTACTTTGCTTAATGAATATAAGTCAGCTTTGTTCAGTTTTATGTTTTTCAGAAATGACAGAAAGTGTAACTTTTGTTTATTCCAACGTGTTTTTCATAGTGTAATATTGTAAGGAAAGTTTTTTCAATTGCCTTACCTAAATAAAAAATAATGGCGTACAGGGCAGTAAGTAGATAAGTAAGGTTCAAATAAATAGAACGGATTCGTTAATTTCTAAAGGAAGAATTAATTTCTTGGTTAATTAAATTGAAGTACAATGAATTGTGAGGTACAAATTATGCTGATTTTTTTTAATTACCGACCAGGTTAAGATGCACACAGTATTAAAGCGTTTCAATTTTTTTATCAGGCAATCTACAGACATTTTGGGTGATAGAGTCATCAGAATATGTGTGGACAGTACTTGACTTACAGACAGAACATACCCTGACGGGTATAACGATATATGGATGGTTAGTAAACGGTTCTTTTGAAAATTGTTGTAATAAACCCTTTTCAGTTTAACTAAAACAATGAACTATGATATAAAGGGTAAAAAGGTAGAATCGAGTCTGAATTGTATTTTGAAATTTGATATACAATGAGATTAATGTGCTACATTTGACATTACGTCTTTTGAGAACTGTTCTTTACAAATCTTTTTATTGAAGTATGATTATTAACAAAATTTCATATATTTTAACCTTGCAGTGTCGAAAATAAAACATGATTTGTGATTACCTGAAACTAACAGCTGGCATAGAAACTTTATTGAGATAAAGAAAACAAAAATTCTTCTAACCAGCAAGTAAATAAACAAATGTTAGAATTATATTTCTTTTTGTGCATTCACAAAATAACCCAATAATATTTTGAAAATGACTTCATACTTTTTGTGATCTTGTTTTTTAGGGACAGTAAACAAATGGTCAAAAGATTTGAACTTCAAAAAGGACCAACTGTTCAGTAAGTTTTTGATACCATAATATTCACCTTCCTCAGGAAAATTCCCAAAAGATGTCTCTATGTCAAGAAAATTCAGTCAACCGAATTTAGATTGAAGGTTTTTAAAATGGTGTATTATTCATCAGTCGTAATCAAATTATGAAACTATCGTTACTATTAATATTTTTCTACCTAAGTAATCATTACCAGTCGAATGAATTAATTGAATGCTGTTAATATTTATTTTATTCGATTTTATTAGGTAGAACAGAACAATCTATCACCACAATTTTGGACTATATAGTCATTTCCCTCCAAAATCGCAGGCCCTCGATCGATCTTTCTTCTTCTCTTTTTCAGACGTTTTGAATTTTTGGCTTTTGTTACTTTTGTTTTAATGCACACATAATGAAGGTATGATACACATTTTTACAGAATCGTTGATGATTATATAAAGCGGATTTCTGTCTTTCAGGGAATAGTGCATATAAATGACAGAACAAGTATTTAAACTTTGAAAGATGAAAGGACCATACATTTTTTTATAATACATATGATAGGAAAATTCAGATAATCTGAAAAATATGAATGACTTTTTACGTTATATAACATTATCCATAAGCAGCATAAGACATCCAAGTGGTGGAATAGATTCTATGAGGACAACTAAGAATAACGCAGAGACAACAGTATTGTTTACCACAACGCATATCTGCGAAAAGATCTCTGAAAATGACAGAAGGCTTGACCCTCTTCCCGCCAAAACATAAAAAAAAAAATAAAAGACACGCACAACAAAAATCGAAAAAAATTAAAGGAAATGTTCATGAATATCACATGTTTTCATCTTTGTTTATTGGTATTTGTATTACGTATTGAAACTGTTTTATTCATTTCGAACTCATGGTAACTTTTGTAAACTCCACAACTATCATTGTCATATTTCACAGAATTTTTTTATTTTCTTGATGATTGCCATCTCTTCGATTTCATGAAAACTTCGTGTATCTTTTGTATCAGACAGCAACGTATTATTTCAGAGGACCATGGACAACCGTTGGCTGTTTTGTATGTAAAAGAATAGGAAGCAAAAATCCAAAAGACAATGGTAAATTTCACCAGTTAAAACTCCCATTTTTAACATTTCCATTTGCATTATATACGGATATTGATCATGAAAGAATACATTGAAGAATTAGTTTATCCAAGGACATTTTCCAGTATACTATTATGAGACCCTGACATTTGAATTTTTACATTGGAAAGGTTGAGCGTTCAGTGGTATATTTCCTTTAGCGGTTACATATATAAAATGTTTAATACGAACAAATACATTTTTAGCGGTTTAGCTGGAACGTCAAACAATTAATCACTATTTTTGTCTCGCAAGTAACGCGTGCGACCAAAGTCGCGAAGGCTAGATAACGCGATTTTACATTTCGTCATCGTCATCGGTTTCGTCGTGGTCATCGGTTTCGTCGTGTTGTCAACATTTAGGTTGTTTTCAGTCTTTGCTGAAAGTTTTTTTCTTTAGACATAACTAACTTTGTCAAACCTTAATGAAATTTACGAAAAAATGAATAGTAACGTTGGACAGAAGAAGTTTCTTCGTAATCAAGCGATGCCATCTGTAGCCATTTTTTTAAATGGTTTTTTATTTGTATGTTACTGATAAATGAACTACATTATATGCAGAATCAATTAAATACAATCTGGGATCGAAGGTTTTTAGACATCAGTCATTTTGTCAATCCTTCATTGAACTTCATTAAACTAAGACACAAGCTATTTCATGTTCAAAGAAATTTGAACCATCTCAAGAAATAAAAAACAAACATTTTTCTTTATCTTTTTGCATTTTACTGATAATTTATCTTTTTAGTTATCATTTAGGTACAGTCCTTGGTTAAATATTTTATAACTTGAATAAGCTTGTCAAATATTAAAAATTGAAAGAATATTTTGTGTCTAATAGGTGTTCCACAGACATTTAAGGATTTTACAGCTAGTTCTCGGTACTGGAGATATCATTTACTAGAAAATCACGGAGGAAGTTGCACGTGTTTTCAAGGTTTAGGTTTACACGGTGCTGACGATAGAATATTAACATATTTTGAGGAACTAGACATGATTAATTATGCGGAACAGTTTATTATTCAGGTAATTAAATTGAAATGTTTGAAAGTAAAAAAAAACAGTGCAAAAATGTAAAAACTGATGAACTTTACTAGTATTTTCTAGTTGTGGAATCACAAACCAAATTTTATAAATGACAGATTTTTATAGATTTAGTACAGCTTGAGTAAGGTATCATTAATGGATAATGACTCTTCCAAGAATTTTAATTTCTTCCATTACCTAAGCGGAAAGTAAAGAAACCTAAATTGCATATCCACAATTCCTTATTTTATAATCACTCAGTTATTATGACATATATATATATATGGTAACATAATACCCGCACGAATTGGTTATTGCACTGGCTTATTGAAGACAAAATTATGAAGAACACGTATATAAATCGTTTTATAATCACAGTATATAATACTTTCAGGGATATAACACACACACAAAATTGCTCTTAATATATGAAGATGACTTGAAGAAGATTGTAAGTATATAAATATTTGTAATGGAAGAATTTTTTACAATTTTGAATTGATATAAATGATATATTTTAATTGTGAGTGTAAGTTTAAATTATAAAACTCTACGAAGAGCAATGTTGAATCTCTCAAACAGGAAAATTTAATCTTGGATGGTTTTGTGTTTTCACAAGCAATATATATCAGACATGGGGCGAATTACATTCCAATGTAATGCATTACATTACAATTACTTTGACAAAACAGCATTATATTACAATTACATGTATTTTGGAAAGTAATGCATTACATTACAATTACATTACTAAAGTAATGCATTATATTCCACATTACATTTTATAAATTTTATTATCAAAAGAAACATATACAACATGTTATACTGAAATCTTGGTTACTATTAAATAGGTATTTTAAAAATCCTTTCATTGCCCTATTAGACCAAATGTCAACAGTCAAACAAATGTGATCAGCTTCCTGAAGGTTATCATACAATTTTTTAGTACATCCTTCGCCTTAGTCTGTATCAATTTATATGAGAGATGTTTCTCGCTTTGAATTTGAAATTTTGGGTTAAGATTTTCTATAAATTTTTTTAAATTTGGACTTTCAACTGTTGAAAATGGGAGTAAATAACTTATAGCAATATACTAGAAAAGTGAATCTGTAGCTTTGTTTTGCTTTGGAGTATTTAATTGATATTTCTGAATACCACCTGGTTTTACAAAATTTGACAAGGTTGATTGTTCTTCTGGGTCAGGCTTTCTATGTTTCGAAGTATACATCTCTGCATTTTCTCAACAAAGAAATATCAGAAATGTTGAAGGGAATTCATTCTACCATTTTGTTTTTTTTTTATTATATTGTTAACTTAATCTCAATGTTATTTAATTACTTTAACATCATAAATTCACTTGTCAAAATACTAGTAAAAGAATTGATTGCTATACAAACTAATTAGTGGTTTTTGACAGGTGTCAATTATCAATCATTTAACTTATTTCTTTCATCTTTAAATATCTATTTATTGGTTTTTCAATTACTATAATGGTATATGAAAATGACTGCAAATGAAAATCAATATTAATTGTGTATGTTTGTTTTAATTATTAGACGTATAAATGTTTTAGTATTAAGGTTAGATGAAGAAAACCATTAGTTTTACAACAGTTCAAATTTACACTTTTTGTTTATCATTACTACATTGATTTGTTTTTTAATTTTCCTATTTCTTAAATAAAATAGAACAGAAGGTACTTATTATCCATGAAATTTGTAGCAATATATTGCACTATCAGACAAGAAGTAATGCTATGTAATGTCATGTAATGCAAAAATTACATGCATTTTTGACAATGTATAATGCATAACATTACAATTACATGTAATGGCAAAATTTGTGCATTACAAATTGCATGCATTACTTAGGGAAATGTAATGCATTACAGGGCACTACAACTGCAAATATAATTGCCTGATATAAATATTTGGTTATCTTATCTTTTGGCCGCGAGCATAGTAAACAATTATTCAAGAAACACGAACGATGCTTAATAAATCGGCACGGGACGTTAGCGCTTTTTTATGAGACATTTGCGCTTTTTTAATGGATATTTGTGCTTCAATTTTATGGACATTTGCGTTTCAAAAAAAAGGTCATTTGCGCTTTTTCAATAGGACATTTGCGCTTATCAAAATAACATATGAGTCATCATGGTAAAAAAGTTTAAGAATACCAAAAACACAAAACATTCATATATTTATATACAGCTAATAAAATCAACCTTTTCCCATCATGCATGTGTCAGATAAAAACGACACCACTTCCTGAGGTTGGATGGAAGTAAACTCCCCATAATAACCATGACTCTTTCTAAAATTCAACATGTACAGCAAATAATTTAAAAATCAATTTTAGGTCTTCACAAATTGAAACAAGCTTAGGTAAACTATGATGGTACAGTTCCTTTGAATATTCATGCAACAGATAGACACAAGAGGAATTTAATTTCCAATTTTCAATCCACGAATTATTAAGTAACTTTAGAATTTAGGGAATTTTTTAAGAGTTCCATCCAATCTCTGTCGTTTACCCAGAAACTTATACTATATTTTTAACATATATAGATATAAGAAGATGTGGTATGAGTGCCAATGAGACAACTCTCCATCCAAGTCAAAATTTATAAAAGTAAACCATTATAGGTCACAGTATATGTCTGGTTTACCCGCATACTTTTTTCTGATGTTGTCGTTTGTTTGGAAGAACTCTCAAAGAATATGTGAACATCTTTCCATGACTTTGTAATTTTTTTAAGATTACAGGGAAACTATCCTAGGCAAAAAGCGCAAATGTTCAATCAATTTTGTCTGGTTTATCGAAGTTTAAAGCGCAAATGTCCATACTGGTTGGAGCGCAAATGTCCTGTCGTGTTACAGGTGAAAAAAAGCCCTAATAAATTCGGTGCGTATACGTACAATCCAATACAAAAAACATTCTGTACTAATTCTTACTTCTCAAACTCGAAGAAATAATTACGATAGTCACATTAGCATTATATAATTACATTTTAAACTTAAACTTAAATAGAAATGCCCGTTGCATATGATGCATCAATCATGTAATTTTATATTTCTACAAATGTGTCGATGGCACTGCTCTTTTGGAACCTCTTCAATCGAACTTTTAGATACCGTATAGCGGGTTATTTTCGCGGGGTGTAAATTTTCGCTTATTTTCGCGGAAAGAACAAAATCGCCAAAAATAAATTCCGGTAATTCCAAAGTGTACATGCAAAGGTATTGATAAAAGTTTTGAATCCGCCAAAATAAGAACCGCCAAAATATTTCGTATACCTTATTTAATGAAAATCGCGAAATTTTACACCCGCGAAAATAACCCGCTATACGGTATGCTCTGGCAAAACCTATCGGAATTTTAGATCCTCAATGCTCTTCAATTTCGTATTTTATTTGCCTTTTAACTTTTATTTGAGCGTCACTGATGAGTCCTTTGCAGACAAAACGCGTGTCTGGCATACAAAATATAAGCCTGGTATCTTTGATGAGTTTTTCAAACACTATTTTACACTGAAAGTTTAGTCGAAAGGTTGACAAATAGATTGAAGTAGAATCAATTGAAACAAAAACTGCACAACGATCAGATAACACTACTTAACATCCAAATGTGCAAATATCGTAGGCCTTTTAATTGTTTAGGAATAAAAAGTTAAATAAGAAATTGCAACTTTCTCTTTTTTGTGGTCACATCACGAATTTGTTGACCGATATGATGGGTCTATGTCTTAACCACTAGCGACATGATTTCGCGGTCTTATATATTTAAATACCAGAATAGTAGTCTTATTTGTAATATCACCGATTGTGACATTTTCACTGAGTGTGTATTCGCTTCGTGGCTGATGCATGCATAGGAGAGACGCTTACCCGTCCATGCATAGGGTCTCGCTCCTTATGAGTTCAAGCGATTTCCTCGGTTTTTTGTCTTTTCCGTGATTTGTATCTTCTTAAAGGCATGTGAAACGAGTTTCTTGAAATTATGATGTTAAGGTAATTATTGAACCAATGCATGTTTATATACTAAACTAAGTCCTCTATGTACCATTGTTGGTAATTTTTACGAATCCACAACTTGTAATCGACATTATATATTTTATTTAGTGAAAACTTTCCCTGTTGACTAACTTTCGTGTTCTGTTGGCGAAGTTTATCGAATGTGACCATAATAAAGAATCAACACAGAATTATGCGGAGCACGTGGAAAATAAGTGGGACGATAGACATACAATAGATCAATGTTTATACTTTTCTATATGTTCCATGCGCTTCTATTTGTTAATTAAACTTTGTCATAAGAGTTTTTAAATGATTTGGTGTATTAATTATTTTCTTTCAGAATCAATTAACACTATCTTACTTATTCCACGTTTGTTTACCTTTTCTTTCATCACGGTTTCAACCTGAGGCTCGCATTCGCGCTGTGCAGTTGTCGAAGTTCTAACGAGAGTGGTTAAGGTAACTGCATACGGATAAGATATCGGCGATTTAGTGTACGAGAAGACATTAATTCATAAGCATTACACTTCTTGATATTTTTATAGAATAAAGAGGGTTTTTTTAAAATATAGTTTGCAAACAATACAACCCATTATTGTAAATGGAAATTTCACTTTCATCTCGTACATGTGTGGATTGAGTATATTTAAGAACTCTTTCTCCCAAGCCTGACATGTACAAAACAGCTATATTTTTTTTCTGGATACAGATAAAGATTATAGAACACATTTGGTATTTATCAAAATTCATCCTCATTTCATGACTGATGAAGAGTTTCAATTTTTGACATCAAGAAATATAATTGCTGTATTTAAAACAAAACGGATTTGAAAAGTTAATCAAAAGGTATTTCACTAAATGTTTGAATCGGAAATATAATATTTATATATGCATTAGCTTTCTTTCCAAACATATATTATCATATAAATAACACATAGCTGAGAGGGCGATAGAGCAGATTGTTACCCCGAGAAAACATTGTCAACTGAGGCGAAGCCAAGGTTGACAATGTCTTTTCGAGGGGTAACAATCTGCTCAATCACCCTCTCAGATATGTGTTATTTAATTTATTATACTGAAAGTTCTGTTATTACTGTCGATTAAATTTCAAATTCAAAGTAATAAACTATGACGTCTTGTACATAACAACCATCCGTATTTAATAAAGCGCACTCTTGATCAAGCGTCTCTGTGAAAGGTAACAGAGTATTTGCCATAGGATAGAGTCATATTTAATTAAGCGCACACTTGATCAAGCGTCTCCGTGAAGGGTAATAGAGTATTTGCCATGGGATAGAGTCGTATTTAATAAAGCGCACACTTGATCAAGCGTCTCCATGAAGGGTAATAGAGTAAATAAACACCCTCGTATTAGCCAATCAAAATATTGCATTTTAACGTGAAGTATTATAAAATGTATTGATAGATATCAGATGTAGATCACCAAAGAATAGTGAAGGCTGAATTAGAGAAAGAAGCCAGAAAAGGTTAGTTTTGCAAAAATCTAACAAAAACTTATGATATACGTTTTGTTTGATGTATGCTTTTCACATTTTAAGCCGTACAAATCATTAAACAAAAATGTCAACCTTACATATTTCATATCCTATATGCCAAAAAAAACTTCAATTACAGTTAACTAATTAATTTTCGCGGAAACTTTATTTCACGTTTAGTATAAAAATAAGGAGATATGGTATGATTGCCAAAGAGACAACTATCCACCAAAGTTAAAATGAAGTGGATGTAAGCAATTATAGACAACCGTACGGCCTTCGACAAGGAGAAAACCCCATATCGTATAGTCGGCTATAAAAGGCCCGACATAAAAAATATGAAACTAACAATTCAGTTGAGAAAACTAACGGCCTAATTTATAACAAAACAATTTACGAAAAACAAATATGACAGACATGAACCAACTGCAACCACTGAGCTACAAGCTCCTGACTTGGGACAGGCAAAATAAAGGATGCGGGGTTAAACATGTTTGTGAGCGCTCTACCCTCCCCTAACATGGGACAGTGGTGTAACAGCACAACATAAGAACAAACTATAAAAACCAGTTAAAAAAGGCTTAACTCATCAGATCGATACAAAGAAAAACATTTAACAAAAACACAGACAGGTTAGCCCTTTTTACCCAACGTTGTGACTATTTATCTACGTGATTTTCTAATTTCCTAGATGTTTTGGTATAAATGAAGATCCGTGTTTAACATATTCGAGACACCTTATTTTTGCGTTATTTCTCTACTCGCGAAAGTCGCATTTAAATAAATCGGTCGCGAAAATTAGCTGGTTTACAGTATTCCACTAGTCTAAGTACATTGTTTATACCATTAAGTTTTTTTTATATATTGCATGAAGTTTTTTCGTCTTTTTTTCGAGCCTAAAAGATTGATGAATTTGAAATGAATGTTAGTATAACCTTTCTTCAATCAGATTTCAAGTTGAAGTCTCTTAAATGGAAACATCTACCACCTTGTGCAGTCAAACAGTCTGTAATATTTCCAGACATAGTTGTAAAAGGAGACCCAGGATGCAGAGAGAAATTAAAACTGTGTTTTGAGGGTATTTCACATTTTACAATTGAATTGTGTGTAAACATGTATGTAAAAATCAATGCTGAATTCTGACGGTTCAGTTTCAAAAACTCTTTATCAGTTGAATTACCTTTTATTATTAATGGTTTAACAGGGGAAAATATCAATACATGAATGTAAATTCCTAACTTACTTGTGTTTCCATTGTAATTCATTGAAACAGAATAAAAGAAAGTATGTAGATATTGGAGAGAGAGAAAGTAATTAACTTAATCAAACAACTCCAAAATAAGCATTCAATTTCATATTTTAGATGTAAATTCAGAAAGACAGATGAAAGAGGAATTTGAAACTTATTTGGAAACTTTAGATGAAAACCAACAATCTCTTGCAACATTTTCAGGAGTTGCCATACCAAATGGTAAGTATGTTAAGTAATTTGGTTTTGGTATATGTTATATATAAACAAGTAAATCAGGGATCTCACTTATAAATATAAGAAATAAATTAATATCTTGTAAGAACTTCTAGTTATAATTAATAGATATTGTTTGTAGTTATGTCAAGCTTGTTTTTTTTGTCTTGTTTTTTCCGTATCAAAACATTTTGCAAAAATGCGACCATGCTGTTAACGGTTTAATATACTCTCAGTTTTTTTTCTACCGCTGCCGCAACCATCACGTCCAACACCAGCTTTAAGCGAAATTATTAAGAGCTGTAAATACGTGTTTAGCTCGTAAAATGGTTATACACAAGGACACATATACAAGACTTTGTTTTGAAAATGTCAGACACAATTGACACATAAAACATTATCTGATTTGTTACTTGCAGTTTGGGGACTACTTTTTTGAGATTGTTCTCATGTTCCGAGGTTTATCAACTTATGCTGGTTAACCATAGATCCAGTGTAACCTCCTGTAGCCATGCTAAAACCCGTTATTCTTCCGTCGACAAATTTGACAATATTTTATTATTAATGTATATACAAATCTAATGTTTGTGTAATGATAGTGATAAAAGATATACTTGAAAAAGATGATATCATATTATCGTATAGATAGACAAATAGTTAAGCACAACACAGTGTCGGTCTTTTTTCAAAATAAAATAATTCATTCTGCAATTTCTTTGTAGTCTTGTGTAATATGTTTAAGAAATCCTTTCCATGCAATGTTATTTTATTATTAAAGTTAACCTTGAGCAAATTTTGATTTATAGAAGGAAAATATCGATGCTTAGTCAAGTCTGTAGAGCATCCAGATGTTGTACTTGTGGCACCAGCAGAAATTGATATACGTAGGTTCATATATGTAACATTACTAAGGATTTTCAGTGGAAGTTCTATAAGGAATTTTCTATTTTGTTTTTCGATTTCAACAACCAGACCAATTTTTAATTATCTTAAAATGTAGAAATAGGGAGAAGTGATAATATTGAAGATGAGACACTTATCCAATGAAGACAAAAGGACAAAGATGTGTACAATTACAGGTCACCGTGCGGTCTTCAATGAGCAATACCAATGCCGTATAGAAAGCTATTTAAGGCCCCGGGATGACAAAATATATACTTAACATACAGGAACAATAAGCAAAATGGAATAATGGTAGACATTTACCGACGACAATCACTGGATTACAGGCTCATGTCTTGGCACAGACACACAACGAATGTGGCGGGGTCAAACATGCTCATAAGCGTTCAACCCTCTCCTAACCTGGGTCAGTAGTGTAACAAAACAACATAAGAATGAATTGTATAAATGAGTTGGAAAGTTCTTATTGTTTTACTTTTGTATGAAATGAATGTAAAAAAGAATAAAAATTCGTAAGGGTTCCGCGGAACCCAGTGTCTCGCCTACTTTTGGTGTTAATCGCAGGCTCAACAAAAATGAGGAAAAAAATTAATAAAAATATTCCTCTTTATACTATCTTTTGATTGTAAGTAGCTTCTGTCCAAGTTTGGTAAAAATCCAGTATAATTTATGAATCTAATAAATGTTTAAACTGCAGAATGTATGTAATGTTGACTGGAAGAAAAACTAAGTCCATTTATAAGTAAAATACGGAAAAAATGGAACAAAATTTTATCAAAATTTTCTTCTAGATACTAGCTTTTGATCATAAACAAGCTTTTGTCCAAGTATGGTACAAATCCAGGATAGTTTAAGAACGTTGTTAAAATTTTAAAAACTTTAACCACAGAGTGAATGTAATGTTAACTGGCAGAAAAACTAAGTCCATTTATAAGTAAAATACGGAAAAAATGGGTTTTTTTCCAAAATGTACTTTTGAATATAATCTTATAATCATAAACAAGCTTCTGTCCAAGTTTGGTAGAAATCTAGGATAGTTTAAGAAAGTTATTAATATTTCAAAAACTTTAACCACAGATTGAATATTTGTGGACGCCGCCGACGACGACGACGACAACGACGCCGACGACGACGACGCCGACGGAATGTAGGATCGCTATGTCTCGCTTTTTCGACAAAAGTCGAAGGCTCGAAAAAAAAGAAAAAAAAAACAGTCTATAGACTTTCAGTGAAAGTAAATATTTCTCATTCTAAAAAAAATCTTGTACTAGTAAACCATTTAATGGTTCAAAAAACTATGATTTTGACTTCTGTCTGGTTTGGTAGTTGTCATAATATATTGTTATATTGTTGTTAAAATATTGTTTCTATGCCTTTTCTTAGCTTTTGCAAGATTTCAAGGTTAAACAAGTATAAATGGCACCTTTAAAGATGTTATTTGTACTTTTCAGAGCCATCATCGAATTTATCGACAGAAATGCAAGACGCTTTTAGTGACATGGAACAAATGTTAGTAGACTTGCAGACAAATATGTAAATGTGCATCAAGTGATAAATTAGTCTTGTGTTTTATGTTTGTATGTGTTCAAAAATATATTATAAATAAAAATTAACAAATCTTGTTCGTTAATTAATTGCATAAAATAAATGGACATCGGTAAACCACTTAAGTTTTCATCATCGTTATAATACACCCTCAATACCTCTTTCATATATCCTACCAAGAACTGTTGTGTTAAGACAAGATTACAATGAACGAATATCAAAAAGTATGCCGTCATATATTTTAGAATTACACTAATGGTGACTTTTTTTTTTTAATTTGCACTCAGATAATACTCCATATCATTTCTGAAAAAGTACACACATCTTGCAATCATTTTTTATATAATTGTACCCCTGGAAATGAAGTTCAAGGGTCATATTATTTAGGGGTCGTACTGCATCTTCGTGGAAATTACATCCGGATCATATTGGGTTCGACTCAACAACCTTCGATTAAGAATAGCGAGTTGTTTAAACGACCCCCTATGACAAAAGTGAACGTCGTAATGGTCAATACATCTGGAAGTTTAATCATATTAATCTTTTTACATCATTATTTAATTGTTTAAATTTATCTCCAAGATTGCTCGCAAATCAAACATTAATTAGATTAGTGCCTGCCTGAATATTTTTTGGGACAACAGTAACTGCAGGTAACAATAAAATAAATACACCGTTATATTATTGTTACCTGCAATTTCCGTATGAAATCGGGTCCATGTCTGGAAATCATTTAGGCAACTAGTCTCGGAAGTAGTATTTCTTATTGTTTCTTTTTGTTGGTAATCGTAGACAGTAAAAACCAGACTTCAAAACTGTCGCAAACATCGGAAACTTCCGGGAACACTATTCATCTTGTCATCTTTTGTAGACTTGTTTGTATTTTTTGCCGCGTTATTGTTTTTCTTCAACTTATGGTTTGTGGGTGTCGCCTTGGATCTTTTGCCTCTTTTTGTAAATTTCTAAAGTTGATTGATAAAAACTGGGACTAATAGTTTCAATGTATTAGTTCCAGATTTAAACAGGAGTTTTCGGTTTTTGGCGTAACAAATTATAAGCCTGGTATCTTTCATGATTTTTTTCAACCACTATGTCGGTGCCACTGCTTGTGGGCGTTTCGTCCCGGGTGGTATCAGTCGGCAGTTTTGTGTTGACATGAAATATCAATGTAATGGTCACTTTCTGTAAATGTTCTGTTTGTACTTTTTTTATTTTTTGAAACAGTAAGGTTTTTCCACCACTGGTATAGATGACCTAGGCCTTTTGAAGCACAACTATTTAGAATGTTATTAGTTTTCAATGCTCTTCAAGTTCACATTTGATTTTACCCTGGTATCTTGATGAGTTTGTTTCCATACACGCAACATTACATTTTCCCAAATAATGTTTATGAATAAAGGACACAGTAGTTTACCGAGGTTCAAACCTCATAGATGGAAAAAAAATACAAATCAATGTAAAAACCAAACCTGAGGGACTCGCGTGAACTGAAAGGAGCGAGAGACCGGATGTGTTGACAAGGCAAGTGTTTCCTCTCATGTGAATCTACACTCAGTCCAAAATGTCTCAATTGTTAAAAGAACACAAAAGGTCTGTTACTTTGATGATGGTACTGGTTCAATATTGCATTATTCTAACTTGACAGTGGAATCACATGTTAAAAAAAAGCAGGCAAAATCTTGTCGTTTTCTGCTTCTTTTAATAACCTATGTCATACAAAAAATACAATAAATACATGTTTTCATAACATTTCTGTAAATAATCCATAATTAAGCTTTAACGATTTAATAAGCATTGAAGTAAAACACTTTCAACTTACATTCATACAAAACATAACATTAAATTTGTTTTGTACAATATCACCATACTAGAGAGTTACATAAGGTTAAAGATAAAATTCACAAAAAGATCAATAATGACTAGATCAAATTATACTGATATAATGTTGCTTATTGGTTTGTTTAAAAAGATATGTAAACAGATAGAAAGACTAAAATAAACAGTACAGAATATTTCATCTTCAACATTTTTTTTAATGGCCCTAGAATATCAATATGTAAAATGAAATGCATCATCCCTCCTACCTAATTAATACAATTTACAAATGCAGCTAAATTGTGCGACGGTGAACTCACTAAAAACAGTAAATATCCCAAGCATAAAATCAATTTGACAAATCTTAAACTAACTATAAAAATCTGCTTTGACCATGCACACATGGAGGCTGAAATAAGCAATTGTAAAAACGGAATACCCTTGGGAAAATTTAAAGTTTGTCCTGTTTACTTTTTATTCATACAAATGTTAATTAACGAGTGTGTACGTTAGCTTCCATTCATTTCTAAGAATCAGCAATAATTTCTGGGGTGCTCGGAAAATAAAGATTACAGTATGCACTGGTATTGCCAGGTTCACAACAAAGGGAAATTACAATGAATATTTACCAGGAGAAAACTGACTGCACAAGAATAACTAATCAGTACTTGTCCACTACAATTCAAAGAAATTAACACTGAAATATGTCTTCCTTAATCCAACACTTTTAATAAAATAACCTTTTACATTTCAAAACAATGCACCAGTCACTTTTAATAAATCAAAACCTTTGTAAAACAAATCTTTTAGAATGTGATGGTAACTTGAAATCTATTATTCGGACATGTAATGTATAATCGTATGCAATCAATGGTTCTGATTGAATAGCAACAAACGTAAAATCATTTTATCTACCTGTCTGTAACTAAGAAAAGCTGACATTTTGAATTCGGGAATGTACTGCCATTTCTTCAATAAGAAATAAAAAATACCTTTGTTATTTAATATGTTTAAACTGTACCCCAACAAAAGTAACCATAAAAGGGGATAATTAAAACAGGTTTTGCTGTAACCATATCATTTAATAGTAGAATTTAAGCTCATATTGAAGTAACACCGAAAATGTGAGCTCCAGTATTACAGCTAAAACATTATTTATTGATATGTTAAGTTTTAAAAAAACTTTTACCACGTAGCTTTAAAATGAACTAATACTTATCCTGAACTCTCTAATTATATTATGACAAATAAGACTTTTATAGATATAAGATAAATAAGACTGCTTATCATGTTTGCTTGAAACATTAAACCTTCTCTTAACTTTTTTCGAAGTTGGGGGAACTGTTATTCTATCTATTTCAGACACAGGAAGTGTGAAATATTTGCAATATTTGAGATTGAGTATATTTCATTATTTGCTAAAATTTCTAACATAATCACCATTTAGGTCCATATGAACATTCAAATTCAAATATAACGTTGGTTTTTTTAAACACTTGATTCAATAATAATTTCTTCAGTAAATCTTTAGGCTACTAAAAATGTCACTTCCGTGTATTTTATTACTAGCTTAAAATAAATCGAATATATAATGTGAGTAAATGTAAACTGATAGTTCATAGTACTTTAAAACCAACTATATGTCTTCAGTAAACAAATTTTCAAGACTGAAAAAATATGCAATTATGTTTATAAGACTGTTCATACTTCAAAACTACACTAGATACCAAAATCAGTAAAGTGCAGCAAATCCGCATTTCAGTATAACTATTACTCACAATTTGTACCAAAAAAGTATCAAATTTGAAAAGTAATTTTATCCAAAAATAAGGACAAAAATGCACAAACACTAATCAAGGAACAGCAATATGTGGGAGAAACTTAATTGAACAATTTTTTACATCTATTGTTCACTGAAAATAAAAGAGATATACATATTCATACAATATCTTTGTTACAACCTTTCTTTTCATTACTTCAACATATAGGTAAATAAACAAAATGCTATAAATTAGCTGACATTTATAAATAAAGAATAAGCATATCCAATGTATACATAAATAAAAATATAAATAAATAGACAATAATATCAAATAAGGAATGCTGAGAATTGTTGACTAAAATAAAAATAAAAAACCTTAACTTACTTGATAAATGATTAACAAATAACAATGATATGTTTCCCTCAACAATATTTAACAACAAAACTAAATAAACAAAACATGTGATATGTCTCTAAGGCATTCATACTATTATCAGATAATCTGGAATATGTTGAAATCTAAAAATTACAGATAAGTATTTACATTTTATCATTTTTTACCATGAACATCAAATGTAGCACCTTAAATTTAAGATTGAAAACTTTAAAAAAACAGATGTTAAAAGATATTATTCGTATGTTTCTCTGTCCTATATGTTCTCCCATTTATTTGCATTGTAGTCCTGTCATGTAATGTTGTCATTTTTATTTTATATTTAACATTGCCATAAAAGCGGGAGGTTTGGCTAGCCACAAAACCAGGTTCAAATCACCATTTTTTTCTTAAAATGTCCTGTTCCAAGTCAGGAAAATGGCCATTGTTATATTATAGTTCGTTTCTGTGTGTGTTACATTTCAATGTTGTGTTTCTGTTGTGTCGTAGTTCTCCTCTTATATTTGATGTGTTTCCCTCAGTTTGTAACCCATATTTGTTTTTTTCTCAATCGATTTATGAATTTCGAACAGCGGTATACTACTGTTGCCTTTATGAATAATTACATTATCAAAATTTAACAGAATTTTTGCTGTAATTCAAAGCTTGTTCAATGACCTCAACATTAAGTATACATGGCCTAAAATTTTATTAAAATCTTTTTAACATAATTAAATTCATTCATTTTAATGTTACATTTTCAGTTATTAGTCCTTAACATACAGAAATCAAATGTGTTAGTCTTTCTTCCTTTTTTCAGTGGATTTCAAAAACATACAAAGACAATTTGTTGCTACTAGACTACAGAAATATTGTTTTTAATTACTTCAGATTTTTTTTTAATATAAAAGTTTCCTTGCCATTTTTCTTTTCTAACAGTTGAATTTGTATCATACTCTTTTGAAATGAATAATATAGAAGTAAATCTACATGATTTACTGTTTGGATGGCATTTGATTTATACCTCTTAATAACCAAATAAAAAGCATATTTAACATTATTTATGATTTTAATCTATTGGAGCAAGGTAACTTCTTATGTTTCTCTAGCATAAATGAGACTGGACTTATCTGTTACCCTTTGAAGAAAAAAAAAAATCTTTCTATTTTGCCATTTATATCTTTTAAAAATTACCCGATCAGCCTTTTTTTTCATTATTAAATGTACATTTGCAACCACATGTGAAACTCTTTAATTCAACAATGAAATATATAATAAGATCCTAGCATTTTTTTTGCCTTTTGGCAAAAAAAAGGATAAATTACAAAAGATCTTTCGTTCGTTCCTTTAAAGAAGTCAATAAAACCTAATCATATTTGGTATTTAAAAAATCTGATTGATTGTAATGGGTTTAAAGTTTAAAAATTGCAATGTAAACAACATTATGTTACAGATGTTAAGTCTTAGATGCATTATACAATTAGATCTTCCAAGTTTTTGTTCCCTAAACTTTAACTCAGAACATTTAATTTTGGAGTCTTTTGCTTCTAACAAACATATTTTTCAAACAGAGCAGAACGTTTTTAAACAATGTCCTGAAAAGTTTCAAGTAAGTTTACAATTAAAAATTTCAATTATTATAAAGATTTACTACAGTTTAATGTTGCTAATCATTGTCTAATGATGACAATGGTTATGCCTCGTTTGTGTTAACCATAAACTAGTCGTTCTTTCCATGTTTTAGACTACAACAGAATGTTACAAGACACCAGATTTTAACCCTTGATATGCAACACGATGGGTGCTATTAGTGGAGTCAGTCTCATCTTATTTTTATCTTTCAGCATGGTTTTGCGTCTATTTTCAGTATGTTTTTAAACCTGCTTGGCATCTTCTTTTAAGATTGCTTGGCATCTTCTTTTAAGAAACAGAAAATGCCCTTTCGCCCCTTGTCAGACTATAACTAATGCACCCAAAGGTATTGGATGTTGCCGCTCTCTATTTCTGGAATAGGTTCTATAACATAATGTTTAAATGTAAGTACGGATCTTTAAAATAGTTATGTGCTTCTGTTGTTATTCAATTAGATTTTTTTTTTAAAGAAATAAAATTAGTATTGATCAGGCATTTATACTCCTCATATATATAGTAACCTTCTAAATATCATCACTTGCAGGGAAACTATGAAGAACATTTTTGAACAATTTGATGTCTTAATAGACAAAATGTGAATATTCATATTGAATATAAATATTTAGTGCATTTTCAGCCTTATTTTTTTTCATATATATATATATATAATATATATTGTATGGTTCATCTGTTAAATCTACCTGCAGTAAAATATTTAGAACACCAGACCCTCAATAAAACTCCTGATCCATATAAGACTTTGTTACAACCTCTCTCCTTAAACATTAAACTATATATCCATAATAAAACGTGATGAGGTAAAAAGAACTTCTTACAACCTGAAGCAGATAAATCATGAAAATATTTGGATAATAAAATGTAATAGTGTTGGCAAATAAACAACATTGTACTCAAGTAACAACTAGAGGCTCTCGAGAGCCTGTGTCGCTCACCTGACTCTACTTTGGTTTTAGAAATCATGTAAAGATAGATAAAAATCATAACAGATACCCAAATAATGATTGAGGCCAAATTTTGATTAATATTGGTCCCGTTATTTAATAAAATATCCTGGTGGCCATCTTGAACAGTAAATCGGCAACAAAGTAGCAACACTTGGTCAGCACTTCATAAGGAACATTCATGCCATGTTTGGTTTCATTCCATTCAGTGGTACTCTAAAAGAAGACATTTGTATGTATTTCCCATAGGGTCCTATGTTAAACTAAGCCCCCTGCTGGCGGCCATCTTGGATGATGGATCGGCTACAAAGTAACAACACTTGGTCAGCATCTCATAAGGAAGATTCATGCCATGTTTGGTTTCATTCCATTCAGTGGTTCTCTAAAAGAAGACATTTGTATGTATTTCCCATAGGTCCTTTGTTAAACTAAGTCCCCTGCTGTCGGCCATCTTGGATGATGGACCGACTGCAAAGTAACAACACTTGGTCAGCACCTCATAAGGAACATTCATGCCATGTTTGGTTTCATTCCATTCAGTGGTTCTCTAAAAGAAGACATTTGTATGTATTTCCCATAGGGTCCTATGTTAAACTAAGTCCCCCGCTGGCAGCCATCTTGGATGATGGATCGGCTACAAAGTAACAACACTTGGTCAGAACCTCATAAGGAACATTCATGCCATGTTTGGTTTCATTCCATTCAGTGGTTCTCTAAAAGAAGACATTTGTATGTATTTCCCATAGGGTCCTACGTTAAACTAAGTCCCCCGCTGGCGGCCATCTTGGATGATGGACCGCCTGCAAAGTAACAACACTTGGTCAGCATCTCATAAGGAACATTCATGCCATGTTTGGTTCCATTCCATTCAGTGGTTCTCTAAAAGAAGACATTTTTATGTATTTCCCATAGGGTCCTATGTTAAACTAAGTCCCCCGCTGGCGGCCATCTTGGATGATGGATCGGCTACAAAGTAACAACACTTGGTCAGCACCTCATAAGGAACATTCATGCCATGTTTGGTTTCATTCCATTCAGTGGTTCTCTAAAAGAAGACATTTGTATGTATTTCCCATAGGGTCCTATGTTAAACTAAGTCCCCAGCTGGCGGCCATCTTGGATGATGGATCGGCTACAAAGTAACAACACTTGGTGAGCACCTCATAAGGAACATTCATGCCATGTTTGGTTCCATTCCATTCAGTGGTTCTCTAAAAGAAGACATTTTTATGTATTTCCCATAGGGTCCTATGTTAAACTAAGTCCCCCGCTGGCGGCCATCTTGGATGATGGATCGGCTACAAAGTAACAACACTTGGTCAGCACCTCATAAGGAACATTCATGCCATGTTTGGTTTCATTCCATTCAGTGGTTCTCTAAAAGAAGTCATTTGTATGCATTTCCCATAGGGTCCTATGTTAAACTAAGTCCCCAGCTGGTGGCCATCTTGGATGATGGATCGGCTACAAAGTAACAACACTTGGTGAGCACCTCATAAGGAACATTCATGCCATGTTTGGTTTCATTCCATTCAGTGGTTCTCTAAAAGAAGACATTTGTATGTATTTCCCATAGGTCCTTTGTTAAACTAAGTCCCCTGCTGTCGGCCATCTTGGATGATGGACCGACTGCAAAGTAACAACACTTGGTCAGCATCTCATAAGAAACATTCATGCCATGTTTGGTTCCATTCCATTCAGTGGTTCTCTAAAAGAAGACATTTGTATGTATTTCCCATAGGGTCCTATGTTAAACTAAGTCCCCCGCTGGCGGCCATCTTGGATGATGGATCGGCTACAAAGTAACAACACTTGGTCAGCACCTCATAAGGAACATTCATGCCATGTTTGGTTCCATTCCATTCAGTGGTTCTCTAAAAGAAGACATTTTTATGTATTTCCCATAGGGTCCTATGTTAAACTAAGTCCCCCGCTGGCGGCCATCTTGGATGATGGATCGGCTACAAAGTAACAACACTTGGTCAGCACCTCATAAGGAACATTCATGCCATGTTTGGTTTCATTCCATTCAGTGGTTCTCTAAAAGAAGACATTTGTATGTATTTCCCATAGGGTCCTATGTTAAACTAAGTCCCCCGCTGGCAGCCATCTTGGATGATGGATCGGCTACAAAGTAACAACACTTGGTCAGAACCTCATAAGGAACATTCATGCCATGTTTGGTTTCATTCCATTCAGTGGTTCTCTAAAAGAAGACATTTGTATGTATTTCCCATAGGGTCCTACGTTAAACTAAGTCCCCCGCTGGCGGCCATCTTGGATGATGGACCGCCTGCAAAGTAACAACACTTGGTCAGCATCTCATAAGGAACATTCATGCCATGTTTGGTTCCATTCCATTCAGTGGTTCTCTAAAAGAAGACATTTTTATGTATTTCCCATAGGGTCCTATGTTAAACTAAGTCCCCCGCTGGCGGCCATCTTGGATGATGGATCGGCTACAAAGTAACAACACTTGGTCAGCACCTCATAAGGAACATTCATGCCATGTTTGGTTTCATTCCATTCAGTGGTTCTCTAAAAGAAGACATTTGTATGTATTTCCCATAGGGTCCTATGTTAAACTAAGTCCCCAGCTGGCGGCCATCTTGGATGATGGATCGGCTACAAAGTAACAACACTTGGTGAGCACCTCATAAGGAACATTCATGCCATGTTTGGTTCCATTCCATTCAGTGGTTCTCTAAAAGAAGACATTTTTATGTATTTCCCATAGGGTCCTATGTTAAACTAAGTCCCCCGCTGGCGGCCATCTTGGATGATGGATCGGCTACAAAGTAACAACACTTGGTCAGCACCTCATAAGGAACATTCATGCCATGTTTGGTTTCATTCCATTCAGTGGTTCTCTAAAAGAAGTCATTTGTATGCATTTCCCATAGGGTCCTATGTTAAACTAAGTCCCCAGCTGGTGGCCATCTTGGATGATGGATCGGCTACAAAGTAACAACACTTGGTGAGCACCTCATAAGGAACATTCATGCCATGTTTGGTTTCATTCCATTCAGTGGTTCTCTAAAAGAAGACATTTGTATGTATTTCCCATAGGTCCTTTGTTAAACTAAGTCCCCTGCTGTCGGCCATCTTGGATGATGGACCGACTGCAAAGTAACAACACTTGGTCAGCATCTCATAAGAAACATTCATGCCATGTTTGGTTCCATTCCATTCAGTGGTTCTCTAAAAGAAGACATTTGTATGTATTTCCCATAGGGTCCTATGTTAAACTAAGTCCCCCGCTGGCGGCCATCTTGGATGATGGATCGGCTACAAAGTAACAACACTTGGTCAGCACCTCATAAGGAACATTCATGCCATGTTTGGTTTCATTCCATTCAGTGGTTCTCTAAAAGAAGTCATTTGTATGCATTTCCCATAGGGTCCTATGTTAAACTAAGTCCCCCGCTGGCGGCCATCTTGGATGATGGATCGGCTACAAAGTAACAACACTTGGTCAGCACCTCATAAGGAACATTCATGCCATGTTTGGTTTCATTCCATTCAGTGGTTCTCTAGAAGAAGTTCAAAATGTAAAAAGTTAACGCCGACGACGGACGACGACGGACGACGCCGGACGACGCCGGACGACGCCGGACGACGGACGACGGACGCCAAGTGATGAGAAAAGCTCACTTGGCCCTTCGGGCCAGGTGAGCTAAAAAACGAAATCCTAATAGGTCTGTTTGGTGTTTACAAAATGTTAAAAGTAATCCAAGTTTACTTGCAATAATTTCAAAGCTATTGAGTACAAAGTAAAGACATCAAAACTATAACCTTGATAAGGATTTTAGGTAGATTGAGAAGTTGAAACGAAATGTTTCTTGAGTTTAAAAATGTCTTTGATGAGTTTTGTCTATAACAATGTTAATTTTTATCAGACTGCATTTCTTGATTTTTTATTCCCTTCGAGTTTAAATGTTTCATTGCTAATAAAAATAATAAAAAAGTGTTCACCTTCAATTGAAGTGTTTCTTTGAAAATGCAAAAAAAAACATATTCAATTATAAAATAACAGTACATGATACTTGGTCACATAATTTATAACTTTAATAATGTCCCTAAAATATTTGTTCTTTCAAATGATAACCTATCATAGCATATAAATACAAAGTTAATAGAAATATTCTTAAAATCTACTTAACATGAATAAGATAGATGAAATATATATTTGTAAAAAGCCCTAGGTAAAACTATTATCATGAACAATGTTTCTTGATTGATGACTGACTAGACACCTTCACCATTTCTGAAAAAGAATAAGTATGGATCATTTATACAGAAATATACAAAAAGATCAATACACAGGGAGATGTGAGCCATTGATCTGTGCTGAAGGCTCACTGTGACTTTGAGATGAACAACATTTACAACAAATTATCTTCCTTTGCTTTGGTCTGTCTAGTGCTTGTTGGGATTTTGTGTCAAGAATTTAAACACAAAAAAATTACACAATGTCTCTTTTATCCATTTCAAAGGAACAACACATTTTTATTCCTTCAAAAAGTATCATTCCTATCTATTTTTTTCTGGATCTGATATCTGATAGTTTAATGTTTATAATAAGGTGAACAGACAAGAAGCCAATTAGTCTGTATACAGTTACAAATGTACCATCACTTTGATAAAAACACATTTGCCTAATACATGAAGAAATATAACTATTCAATTCCTTTTGTTAGCGAGTATAGATTTATTAATAAACTGCTTCGCTGAGCGCAGCTGGATACGCCCGCAGAGGTCCAACCCTAAACAGTTGGGGCAAAAATGGACACAATATTCAAGCTTGATACAGGTCTGAATTTGGATTGTAATTAAATATTTGATATATTATAGGTTTCTGAATAAATGTAGTCAAAGAACTTGAAATTGGTTATATGAAAGATTTCTTGCTGTTGTGCAATACACTGTGCTGTTGCGCAATACTTAGTAAATCTGTTGTCAGACTATAAACAAATAAAATCTTATAACTTGGAAACGCAAAATCAAAAATTTATAAAAATCAAAAGGGAGCTTACAAAAATAGATATAAACAATTTATAAAAGTTTCATAAAAAAAAATGCTGAAAGCATTTTTGAGTTATTGTCTGAAAATTGGAAAATCCCCCTTTTTGTAATGAATAAAACCCCATAAATCGGAAACGTATTATCTGAAATTCATAAAGATCAAAAGGGAGCTCATGTCGATAGAAATAAACAATTCACCAAAGTTTCTTGCAAATTGGTGAAATTGTTTTTGAGTTATTGTCTGAAAACTGGAAAATCCCCCCTTTTTTAATGAATAAAACCCCAAAACTCAAAAACAGTAAATCAGAAATTTATAAAAAACGAAAGGGAGCTCACGTCAATAGATATGAACAATTCATAAAAGTTTCATGCAAATTGGTGATATATTTTTTGAGTTATTGTCTGAAAACTGGAAAATCACCCCTTTTTTAATGAATAAAACCCCAAAACTCGAAAACGGTAAATCCGAAATTTATAAAAAACGAAAGGGAGCTCAGGTCAATAGATATGAACAATTCACCAAAGTTTCATGCATATTGGTTAAAGTGTTTTTGAATTAATGTCCGACATGTTGACGACGGACGGACGGACAGACGGACGGACAATGGTATACCATAATACGTCCCGTAAACGGGCGTATAAAAATACTAGAATTACAAAGAGTTGCTTATTTAACAGGAGTCTTGATTACATGATTAGTAATTTAGTGAACTTCTAAACTAACAAATGTATTAGCAAAATGAATAGAAATTTATAAAATTTACCATTTGTTGAATACATTAACTAGTAAGTAGTTGGATGTTGGAAAGCTTGTCCATGTAATACATAAGCATGTGTGTTATACAAAGATATAATACAGACGTCAGTGTGCCAAAAAAGGACTAAAAATAAGGACAGCAGATTTCATTCAAATTCAGATTTGTCAGGGGAGTTTGCAAGATTAGTTTACTATAATAACATAATTTATAAATTTGATATTTAAAATGAGAATGTATCAGCTAAATTATACAAGTACCGAAACACTACTTTGGAGTACTATATAAAGCACCATAAAATTGAATTAGAAGAAGTAGACTTTCACCTACCGGTTGAATCTTGTCTTTTGTTTGAAATTTTAAAAAAAAAATGCTGTTTTAAAGTGATCCCTATCCAAAGTAATTCTTTACATCATAAACCTACCATAATTTACTGGCCAAATTTCCAGCAAATATTTAAGCACCTCGATGTGTTTTTTGAAATCTAATGATGTACCACCTGATGACACTGGTGATGGACAAAGAAGCACCGGACCAAAACATATTGCCAAATTGACAATGTTCATTTTATTTTTGTCTGCATTACTGGCAACCTTCTTTAAATGATTAAGCACCGCAGCCATTGTCTCCTGAAATAGAATAAAAAAAACTTAAAGGGAGACAAAAAATAAAAATTTCAATTTCGATGTTACTCTCTACTCTTAAAATTTAAGCTAAAATAAGCTGTTGAGAGGTCTTGACTGTAAAAAAAATAAATATTTTGCAACATTTACTCCCCTTGGTATAGATTTCAGAATATGAGAGAACATAAGATTCACCTGAGGTTCAAATCATGAATCATGGCAATAAATTGATTGACAGATTGATTGGTATTTAACACCACTTTCAGCACTATTTGGTGGCAGTTAGTTTTTATTGGTGGAGGAAGCTGGTGTGCCCAGAGTGAATCATGGCTATAAAAGACTACAAATTATCAGGCATTCCGGTATTTTAAAATCAACAAAGTGTAGAAAGAAAGAATTTAAGTGGTATTGGTGTTGTCTGTACAGACTACTTCAGCCTACCCTGAAGTACTAGTGTTGGGTTTATGACTTGTTCCAGTCATCTGCCAAAAAAATACAAGGTGAACTAGATTAACCATTACTAATATATTACACAAGTTGTTGGGTTTTTACTTCAGTTTAGTAGTTTAACCGTGGCACTCTAATTTCCTCAGACTTAAAAAGAAACTGAAATAGTGTTGAAAGCTGTGTTGCACCTAACATTTGTAAGGGGTTCCGCGGAACCCTGTGTCTCGCCTACGATGGCTGCTGTCAGTGTAAAAGTGTAATGTTGATTTAAAAAGTGAGTCCATTTATCAGTAAAATACAGAATGTTAAAAAAGATTCAAAACTTTCTCTTTAGATGCTATTTCTTTGTCTTAAAGATTAGCTTCTGTCCAAGTTTCATAACAATCCATGAAGGTAAACAAACTTATCATGTCAAAAAAAAATTTAATCCCAGACTGTCAGTAATTGTTAATTGTAAAAAAAGTCCATCTATCAGAAAAATACTGAAAATGAAAATATATTTTCAAAAGTGTGCTTCAGACATTATCTCTTAATTATCAAAAAGTTTCATAAAATTGTATGAAGGTTTGACAAAGTATTTGATGTGTAACAAACTTTTACATTGTTGTCCATTCGTTTGATGTGTTTGTGGTTTTGATTTTGCCATTTGATTAGGGACTTTCTGTTTTGGATTTTCCTCGGAGTTCAGTATTTTTGTGATTTAACTTTTTACCCCAGACTGTATCTATTTGTTAAATGTAAAAAAACAACTAAGTCCATTTATCAGTAAAATACGGCAAAATGAAAATAATATTTTCAAAATTTTGCTCTGGATACAGTATTTTGGTCATAAACAAGCTTCTGTCCAAATTTCATCAAATTCCATGAAATTTTGACAAAGTTATTGATGACTGAAAAACTTTAACCTTAGACTGAATTTGAATGTTAACTGTAAAAAAATTAAGTCCATTTTCCAGTAAAATACACAAAAATGAAAATTAACATTTTCAAAAGTTTGCTCTGGATACTGTATTTTGGTCATAAACAAGCTTCTTTCAAAATTTCATCTAAATCCAGGTTTTGTAGGTTTGACAGTTATTCATATCCAAAAAAACTTTAACCACAGACTGAACTTAAATGTTGACGCCGCGGACGGAATCTAGGATGAATTTGTCTCGCTTTCACAAAATTAATTTCCCAGGCTCGACAAAAAAGGCAAAATGCCAATAAAATTCAATAGGAACTACATGTAATATACTTTAATTATTTGTATTCTGAAAATTCAAAAGCTAATCATTTACTTTGTATTGCCATACTGAAAAAAAATTAAATGCGAAATAGTGTTTATAAGACTTTTATGGTGAACATGGTGCATAATCAAGGTAAAGCTGTAAACTGAAAAAAATTCCTTGCATGCTTTTGAGAAAAGTAGAATATTGGAATTGGATTGACTAACTTTGTTTTGGCTGAAATTAATTGAATATGGAATACAAATACTGGTTATAAAAGGTTATATCTGTGTAACCAACAAAAAATATTTATATATCGTTCAAATCAACATATGCATCAATATGCATAACTTTGCGGGGGCATGGTTTCTTTCAAATAAATCCTTTGATTCTAAATTTCTTAAGAAAAAAATGTTTAAAAAAGAAAATGAAAAAATCCTTTGTTTTGAAAAAAATTAGTAAAAAATTAAAACAACTTTTGTCTTAAACTTGATTTTCTTATTTCTGTAATTCACTTTAAAAAAAATTATTTATTAAAGTTGATAAAATAGTTTCTCCAAAAAAAAATAATCCCATGTCCCAACAAAAGATAAATGGTCAATTCCTTAATGGAATCATCAAGCAGATGACAGAATGTCAAATTTATTTGAAAATCATTTAAATATATTAAAATTTACAGTTTAAAATTTTTGTAAAATATTTTAAATATACCCGGCTTTGGCTATACTTTTTGTCCTTTTCGCTGTTTTCGGTCTATAAGCTCTTTGTCCTTAAATAAGTTTTGGATTTTCAAATATTTTGGCCCGAGGCATCACTGATGAGACATTTATTGTCAAAATGTGAATCTAGTGCAGTAAAATTGGTACCATTTATTTCAATATAGAATAGAACTGATTCGTATATACTGGTGAAGATAAGTATTTCTGTTCTTTATACAAGTACAATTAAATAATTTTCTGAGATATATCACAAGAGATTTGTAACTTGCTTCAACGAAGATTGTAAAATAAATTTGCAATATTAATAAATATAATCAATACGGCATTGCAATAACAAGACTATGAACTGCTATCTCTTCTTTTGATCTTTGATCTTTATTATTTGTTATTTTTGTATATTAATATAATAAATTAAACTGAATCAATTTTTAAGTGCACCCACCATCCCGTAAAATGTTAGGTTCTATGCATCATGTAACTGGCGATTTGATTTAGACTTTTATACAATAATATGACTGGAAAGTTTACTGTGCATTTGTTCTATTTGTTTATTCCTTCTGACGACCATCATTATGCATAACTAATGTTAGTAAAATATTATCAGACAGGCTAGCATTAGACAGCTTGCAATAAGAAAACATAAAATTCAACTGCAACATTTAAATTTTATTAATCAATTTTTTTTTGGGGGGGGGGGGGGGGGGGGGGGAAACTGGGGTTGGGGATTGCGGTATAATAGTAAGCGAATAATCCAACTTATCTCGTTTATTAAATGAAATATAAAATCATACAAATTTTGTTTTAAATGGCTGGTATATGTGAAACATCCTTACTGGTCTTTTAGATATTAATGAAAATACCTATATTCAAATAAATGTATAACAACATTAAGAAACATCTTATTGAAAATTGATCATAAAAAAGGCAAAAGGATGTTTTAATATACCGACAAGACAATATATGGAAGAACCTGGTAAATACTGATATATGTAAGATTTGTTGTTTATATGGACACACATGTTTATCAAAGTCATTTGAAAATATTCTATTTCGCAAATATCTTTTAAAAGGGCTTTTGCATGAAGCCACTTTAACTTTGTTGTCATGATATGACCCCCTGAAACATTTTCTTTTCAGTTTGTCTCAACTACTATGTTGACATGGATACCAAAATAGATGAAATAGAACACATTTCTACAAAAACATAGGCAACATAAATATCGCCTTTATGTCATATCGGGTTATGTATGTAACAACATCTATATACCTGGTTGGCTTTTGGAAGGCACTCTAAAATGCTCAGCATTAATTTGGCACTTCCATCTGGGTCACTTGGCAACCGGACGCTGAGAGCATCAAGTAACATCTGATATAAAGCGTTAGTGAAAAGTGGTTCAGGCAATTCACGGAGGTAGTCTTTCAAAACACCTGTAAAACAAATAATCAGATTAGTAAAACCGATTATAAAAATTTGCTGCAAAAAAAGATGAGTACCAATGAAAAGGCATGTCTTCCAACAATCTGACTTTAACACAATTGGTTAAATACCAAAATATAATTGATTAAGACGGAATTTTATAGTTATTTTTTACCACAACTTTTTACAGATAAGGAACTGTAAATGACATCATTAAAAGTTAAAAATCAAAGCACTGTTAACATGACCAACATTACAACTCCTTATTTTGTTTAAACTACCTTATTTATATCTGAGGAACAAAAAAAGTACATGCTATGTTTACCCTGATGAAGACAGTTAATTCAACTGTTACTCAGTGCTCGACTATGAATTTAACTTTTTAGAATGTTCCAAAATTATCGCACAATCACTATATTCAAGTATCCTCACATAATCACTATACATATGTACATGTAAATCAATTGGTCTTAAAATGTACGTTTGGATATTGAATCTATACATATGTACATGTAAATCAATTGGTCTTAAAATGTACGTTTGGATATTGAATCTACTAAATTAAGCTTTCTCCTTTCTTTTGTTGGTTTAAGTATTGGAACATGTATACAATGTAGCATGTGTCGGGTGTTTTTTTGTCTTTTTAACTGTAATTCATAAATATTCTAAAATTATAAAACTTACCTGTAACCACATGTATGTCTGATACATTTTCTGGAGAAAGATCAACAGCTTGAGCATTCTTCTCAAAAGCTTCTCTTAATTGGGCTTTTCTTCTAGCTGAAGCACACAGCCTGTATATCCCCACTACATCAAGTCCACGTTTCTCCACTTCTTCAATGCACTTTCTAATTACCATAGGTACATTCTGACCCTCTTGTTTGGTCACAGTTTCTAAATCTTTCCCAAATACACCATTTTTCCGCATAGATGGTAGTCGCTGCAAGGAAACTGATGGTTCATGATATAATAAGGTGGTATATAACAAGCCCTTTGGTTCCATTTTTAATGCTATGCATTTTTTCTTTCCATTTTCGAGTATTGATGGAAGTAAAACGGTGCCATGAAAGCAAAGTCTGTGTTTAAAATTAGGATCCCAATTGTAAATAAGAAATGACACTTCTTTAGAATCTTCAAGTTCAACATCGAAAGCCTCATCCCAATCGAAATTTACAGCACCAGTTCTGATCATTGTTCGTGCTTTATTCACAGAATCTATAGATACAACACAATATAAATCCCTTAGAGTCATTTTTGTTGATTTTAGCCCTTGTCCTGAGAGAATATGAATACTAAGAATTCCATCTTGACCCGTTTTCTTCGACAATTCTAATCGCCTCCTTAAATCTGGACGATAAAATTCGAACTCACTGTAAGGTATTTGTAATGGCTTCCTAGAAAGTTGAAGATCTTTGAATCTTGACGTTGAGCGAGATATATGTTGACCATCAGTGTCTATAAACTTGGTCCTATCTGAAGTAGATGAGGTAGATGCTGATAAAGGAATCCCTACCCTTGACATTGTATGGATTGAAGGGGGGACATACTTTGATTCTTGATATGAAGTTGAAAGCTCTTGTTTTCCCATATCGGAATGATATGTTCTACTCCGTTGAGCTGAATCTGCACTTCTATTACGGGTCATTTTCATTTGTCCCGGAGTTTGTGTTGATGCTGCCTTTTGAATAGATATTGGGGATGATGGCTTCCCTCCTAAAATTCTTGAAGATCCTATGTAAGCATATTCATCTGATGAATAATCCACGTTCCTTGGAGATGGTGCTGTAAATCCTGAAAAGAAAATTACAATTCTTGAAAAATTATGTCCAAGCCTTGTATTATAATTCACAAATTATACGTGTACATTGCACATTTCTATAATTAGCTAGAAGATCCTATTTGGCTTCTTTGTTAATTAATAAATGCAAAAAGACTACGTATACACTACTGCAAATTTTGAATAAACATATATATATACATGATATATAAAATGACTGAATAATAGCCAACGATAAATCTTACGGGGCGATGGATCATATAAATATGATACAGTACACTACAAAATATAATATATAACCAGTCTAAAAGGGTACAACATCACCAAAAAATGACAATAAACGAACAAATGATATATATATATATATAAGTCGATTGAATGGTGGATTTGTGTCCAAAGAGGGATTTATCCATGTATTTGTCGGTGCATTTACACAAGATGATAAAGTTTCCAATCTCAATATTGTACAAACATGTAAAACACATAAAAGACACCAGATTAGAATTTAGTTCGACATATACATGTTTCGTCTATACAAGACTAATCAGTGTTATATCCCTCGAACCGAAGCAGTTGGAACACGAAATCAATTACGACCATTGAAAACTCGAAACTCCCCAAAAAGTTGTTCAAAATGAAAATCTGAGTAAAACCATCTAATTAGATGCGGATCCAGGATTTTGAAAAAGGGGGCCGGTGCCCCCAAAGAAGGGAACGTTCGGAGTTGGACATGTAAAGAGTCTATGCATTAACCATATATGTAGCTCCATATAAAAGGCCTGCTAATGATATATGTCTGGGATACAAAAAACCTTTGTGTTTTAAACGATTTTAACAGAAAGTTACCGCATCAATATGATGAATGATATTTCATGTCGATAGCCTTGGGGACGAAACGTCCAACAATGACCGACTCAGATACTTTCATCTAAACTGCATGAGAATAAAAATACGAAAATAAAAATTAACTAGGAAGTTTGGATGTATAAATATCAATGACCTTAACGGTTTTACTCCAATTTTGTATATTTGTTTATTTTTTTTTTTCGCTGTTAGCGTATCAAGGTAAAACGGTATTCAAACGCAGGGAATTCTGTACTATTCAAAGTTATCATTTAAATATAAATACATGTATAATCAGTAAGCTACTGGAGGCGGAATTTAACCGAGGAAGTCAGGTACTATTGATCAATAGGTACTACTATTTATGAAGAATACGTAGATGCCCAGTTTCAATCACCTATGAACCGTAATGAATCATGCTGGTTATAGTGGAGTACCCATGATGATCCGTGATCAAGTCCAGTGATTCTTTCCACGTCGGTTCCATTTAGGGTTGTAAACAGTTTATGATATATTGTGGCATGCAAATGATATGCCTTATAGATCTAAATCACCCGTATTTGTCACTCATTAATGATGATAAAAATATATCAAGGAGTCGCACCAGTATAAATGGATTTTTATTTTATTTTGAAGTCTTAATTTGTGACAAGTCTAGGTCTACGACTAACATTCTTCATCGGATTACCCGAATACACCCCGAACCACCAGATCAAGTATTTTTAATGTGTGAAGGCCGATCCGCGAGTGCAACGATTTCATCGAAGCATAGGTCAAACACCCCCGAGGAAAGTAGAACATTTTGCTACTACAAATATACAGATCTAACATTGCTCGACTAAATATTAAGAAAGGTATATATAATGTTTGGTATTACTGTTGTATAACTCTAGATATGCTTGGAGAATGTCAGTCGTAGAAATGTAATATAATTCGCTATAGATCTATCATTGCACAAATCAATATGTGTAAAAAATGTTTGAACAAATGGATGCTACAGTCACGTATATTTACATACAGTTGAAACCTGATCAATGACGGTCTAATAGATTTGGGTTGTTTGTTCATGAATTGTGAAAAAAGTGGAAATAAAAAAACTAGTGAATTTAAAGGATCGTTTGTATATCATGGTGTTGCTCCAGAAGTGCAGTTTGCGGGCATGGAGTTACTAAGGAACGAGAAGCCGTCATGGACAAAAGAACAGAGAACAATGCTGACCAATGAGATTAAAAACCATAAAGAAGTTCAGACCTGAACCCTAATCGAGACCATGAGAAGTATAACCATGGGGGCACTTGACTTCATCAGAGGCAGGATTAGAGAGAAGGGAGACCATTTCCCTTACTAGATTTATAGGGACCATAACCAGTTTTGTTTTTGTTTTACTTTTCTAGATGTTATCTTTTTGTTTCTTTATTCTTATTGTTGTCATTATAGAATCAAGGAATTGTATAGAAAAGAGAGGCGAAAGATATCAAAGGGACATTCAAACTTATAAGTTTAAAATTAACTGACAACGTCATGGCAAAAAAACTGACAACGTCATGGCAAAAAAAAAACGAAAAAGACTAAACACAATACACAACATAGAAAAAAAAGACTGAACAACACGAACCGAAAAGGTATATATTTAATATATATTCAAGTTTTTAGTTTTTATGACTAGTGATTTGAGAAAAAGAAAAAAAGATCGTTGTATTCTTTACAATACCAATGTATCGACTATTTAGGATAAGTAAATATGCAGACATCAAGATCTCTAAAGAGTATGCATGCAAATGCGTTACGAAAGTACTAATGAGGCAACTAAAAATGAATATGCTATTATAAAATTCGTAAGGGTTCCGCGGAACCCAGTGTCTCGCCTACTTTTTCTGTTAATTGCAGGCTCAACAAAAATGACAAAGTAAATCAATAAAAATATTCCACTTGATACTATCTTTTGATTGTAAGAAGCTTCTGTCCAAGTTTGGTAAAAATCAAGATTAGTTTACGAATCTAATAAATCTTTAAAAACTTTAACTGCAGACTGAATGTAATGTTAACTGGAAGAAAACAAAATTTCCTTCTAGATACTAGCTTTTGATCATAAACAAGCTTCTGTCCAAGTTTGGTACAAATCCAAAATAGTATAAGAAAGTTATTAAAATTTTAACAACTTTAACCACAGAGTGAATGTGTTGTTTCCTGGCAGAAAATTTAAGTCCATTTAAAAGTAAAATACGGAAAAAATGGATTTATTTTTTTACAAAATTTCCTTCTAGATACTAGCTTTTGATCATAAACAAGCTTCTGTCCAAGTTTGGTACAAATCCAAAATAGTATAAGAAAGTTATTAAAATTTTAACAATTTTAACCACAGAGTGAATGTGTTGTTTCCTGGCAGAAAATCTAAGTCCATTTAAAAGTAAAATACGGAAAAAATGGATTTATTTTTTTACAAAATTTCCTTCTAGATACTAGCTTTTGATCATAAACAAGCTACTGTCCAAGTTTGTTACAAATCCAAAATAGTATAAGAAAGTTATTAAAATTTTAAAAACTTTAACCACAGAGTGAATGTGTTGTTTCCTGGCAGAAAATCTAAGTCCATTTAAAAGTAAAATAAGGAAAAAATTGATTTATTTTTTTACAAAATTTACTTCTGGATACTATCTTATGATCATAAACAAGCTTCTTTCCAAGTTCGGTAGAAATCCAGGATAGTTTAAGAAAGTTATTAAAATTTTAAAAACTTTAACCACAGAGTGAATGTAATATTTCCCGGCAGAAAAACTAAGTCCATTTATAAGTAAAATACGGAAAAAATGGAATTTTATTTTTACAAAATATACTTCTGGATACTACCTTGTGATCATAAACAAGCTTCTGTCCAAGTTTGGTAGAAATCCAGGATAGTCTAAGAAAGTTATTAAAATTTCAAAAACTTTAACCACAGAGTGAATATTTGTGGACGCCGCCGACGACTACGACGACGACGACGACGACGACGACGCCGACGGAATGTAGGATCGCTATGTCTCGCTTTTTCGACTAAAGTCGAAGGCTCGACAAAAACCATTAGTCTGGACAAACTCTGTGAACCTGTTTACCTATGACGCATCTGTTGACTGTTACATACATGTAATAGCGTCCAATATTACGGGAATATTATGGGTGATTTTTTTATTCAAGAGGAAAAAACAAAGAAAATTGATTGACAAAAAAATTAAATTTCATAATTTCAGACCAGAGTTTTAAATCAATGACGTCCATGACGTCGGCGTGAATAAAGACATTGACTGAAGAATCGTTTAAGCAAGAGTCCTTTTGGAGTAATATTTCCACAATAAATATAGATGCAATGATTGGAAAAAAAAACATTTTCAAAATTTGAGACTTTTGTCCAACACAATGCATTCAATATTGTTTGAAAGCATATCGAGGTATAGAGTTGAAACGTGTGATTTTGTAAACCTTAATTATGTTTACACAGGTGTATTATTATTCAAAACTTTAAGACAGGTTGAAAGAATTAGTCACACTTTGTTAAAAAAAATCCAACGTATTAACAAATGTCTTGCTTTACAAAAGAATTATCATATCTAACAAAATATCTCCTTTTCACAAAAAAATCTGTTGATTTAAACAACTTGACTTGAATGTTCATTGACAACTGATTACATTTCTTTCCCTGAGGGGTTCACGCATATTTGTCATTTTGCAGCCTTATATAGCTTACTATAGGGTATGTGTTTGCTCATTTTTGAAAGCCGTACTGTGACATATAGCTAACTTCATTTCTACGTC
Source organism: Mytilus californianus (assembly GCF_021869535.1). NCBI lineage: Eukaryota > Metazoa > Mollusca > Bivalvia > Mytilida > Mytilidae > Mytilus > Mytilus californianus. The sequence continues at coordinate 8,652,025 of NW_026262581.1, forward strand.
ATTTGGTCTCTGGTGGAGAGTTGTCTCATTGGCAATCATAACACATCTTCCCCTCTTTTTATATATAAAAAACATACTTAATCTTATAAAAAATGCAAATTAACCCTGGAAATTGAGACAAAATTTTCAAAGCACCTTTTAGGTGTGTTAAATGCAGAAAATATCGAAACAGTCCATAAATGATCATGCGTTTAAGTCCTTAGAATAATTCTATTAATATGAACGATTTTCAAACACACTGAGTGATATTCTTTGTGGTATTTGACCCCCACCCAACACATACACTACATATCAGACTAAAAGTTAAAGTAGCATGTCCAACCTAAAGAAGAATCAGTGCAAGTTTCTGAGATTTCCGTCAATTTGTTTTCAAAGAGTTGAGGCAATTTGTATTCATAAACGAATTTAGAGGATCTATATAAAAATAAGGAGATGTGGTATGATTGCCAATGAGACAACTATCCACCAATGTTAAAAAGATGTGATGTAAGCAATTATAGGCAAACGTACGTCCTTCAACAATGAGAATCAAAGTGCTTGTAAGCACAGAAGGATAAAGATGGCTTTAATTTATCTGTGGGAAGTAAAATTAAATATTGCATTGTAAAAAGCATTGGTTGTAGTTGATTCAACTACAATTCTGCACAAAGGAAGATAACTCCAATTTTTAAAGATGACTTTAACAATGACATCATTGATATTTTTAGAAAAGATATTAGATTCCTGCACCTTGCACAAGTTATGTAATTTTTTAGACAAGTATAACATTATTTTGTGACTTGAACATCTGAGCATAAATTTCATTGATAAATTTCTGGAAATGTTCATGGATAGAATTTATAGAATGTAATGATCAATGCACTACATTTTGTGTATCTCAAAGGTAGTGATAAACCTTGGAAGATTTTGATTGCATCTCATGCCATCTTTACCCAAAACCCATACCGTATAGTCGGCTATAAAAGGCCCCGACATGAAAAATATTAGACAATTCAATTGAGAAAACTAAAGTCCTAATTTATAACAAAACAATTTACAAAAAAAAACAAATATGACAGACATGAACCAACGACAACCACTGAACTACAGGCTCCTGACTTGGGACAGGCACATAAAGAATGTGGCGGGGATGTTTGAGACCCTATTCTGGGACAGTGGTGTAACAGAACACTATAAGAACAAACTATAAAAATCAGTTGAAAAAGGCTTCACTCATCAGATCGATACAACGCAGAAAAGCATCAAACAAAAACACAGACCGGACGTGGCAGGGTATTTATCGATCCCTCATCCTTAACAACAAGGAGGCCTAGAGCGTTTTTGGCAATACAATATGACGATATCTTTACAAATTAGGCGATACAAAAACGTTTGTATTCATAACCAAAAAAAATAGCACATCTTAGTAACAAATTATTTTTCTTAAAATCAATATCCGTATTTAACGGACATGCGATTGCAAAAAACAGGATTTTTAAATTGCGTACTGGACATGAGCTATACTGAATTGGCACTGTTATTCCTGCTTTCCTCTGTCTGTCACACAATCGTATAAAAAAAATCAACAACTTCATAATATTTGGCTAATTAACAAAATGACAAGTTATAAAATGAAAAAGTGAGATTTATTTGAACAAACGTTAACTAATCTAAGTATAAAGTTGAGGTTTCAAATTGTTTCTACTCTAAAAGTCTGATTGGAGTTTGTTGCCTTGGGTATAAATAAATTGAGATCAAGCATATCTTAAATATGATAGCCAATGACCAAACCATTCAAACCAGTTTAATAGTTTTCAAGAACGGTTTTTGTACGGGATTAACAAATAAGAAAATAGCTTAGGATTTTGGACTTTTTTCAAACTTGCTACAAAAACAAATAATCATGATTCATTTCTTTAAACCTCTTCAAAACAAAAACTGTTTTGATATTTACATGTCGACTTTAGCCAGAAAGCTACCTCTAATTTTCAAAACAGCATCTCAGAATGGAACATACAGTGGTTGCCTCCTATTTAGCATGTTGTGATGTTATCTACCGGAAGAGTGAGGGATGGGACTCCCATGGGAGAGAGATAAATGATTTCTTTAACAAGAAAATTATGCCCAATATTGAACAGAAGATTCATTAAGAAACCATGTCAGTTTTTCTACATCTTATATAAAAATTAGGTAAAACCAGGCATATGATATAACAATTATCCAATCTTATATACCAAATAGACATTTAGGTTCACGATTGCATTTCTTTTTTAAAGAAATCAAATCAACTTATCAACAGCAATAAGCCATTCCTTTGTGAAACAACTGTGTTCCTGTTTTCGCCTACTTATTTCTAGATTCTTACGCAGCAGAGTGAATAGCCTCAAATAGGGGCTTCTCAAGAAAATAATCTAGAGCACCAAGGAGTCTGTATTGTTTAAGTGTCATAATTGCATAAAATTGATATAATGCAACTAGAATATAAGGCTGGATGGTAACTGTTTGTGCCAAAAATCTTATTTTCACTTATCATATTTGCTTGACAGTCTTTGTCTATAGATTATAGTTTTTAAAGATACTAAACAAAAATTCGTAAGGGTTCCGCGGAACCCAGTGTCTCGCCTACTTTTTGCTGTTAATCGCAGGCTCAACAAAAATGAGGAAAAAATTAATAAAAATATTCCTCTCTATACTATCTTTTGATTGTAAGTAGCTTCTGTCCAAGTTTTGTAAAAATCCAGGATAGTTAATGAATCTAATAAATGTTTTAAAAACTTAAACTGCACACTGTATGTAATGTTAACTGGAAGAAAAACTAAGTCCATTTATAAGTAAAATACGGTAAAAATGGAACAAAATTTTAACAAAATTTCCTTCTAGATACTAGCTATTAATCACGGGAACCAAGTTTTAGGCATGTTACGCGCGCGACTTTCTAGCCGACTAGTGGCCAAAAAAAGGTCGGCACAGCACTATTGACAAACTGTTCCGGAATTCGAGTTATTCCTTTGTCGAAGCCTTCATGTGGCTAAGCATCCAAAGAGCACTTGTACATCTGAGATAGATTTGGGCGCAGTTCACAAAATCGTCCAAAGCAACCTGGGACACTGACTGATAGGGTCCATATAGTTACCTCGGATCCTAGAGCCCACGTACATTTGTACCTTGAGACCGGATCCTTACCTTCCGGGCCCATGCAACACTAAAATTAAGATGAAGCCAAGAGCCCGTGTTATCCCTCAGACTGAACTTCAACGTGCATGGATTAAGGAATGAGGAAATATGCCTCACACTGTTGTTGTTCAAATAATAATCGTATCCATGCAGGAGGCTGTCATACCTGTTACTGACAAATCAATCTGTGGGTTGTCGATATAAAGTTACTCTCTATATCATCATATTTTTTATCTTTTGAGTGGTTGAATTACGTTTAATCTTTTCTAATAAATAATTTGTATTTGTATTTATATAATACGAAAGAGGCGCTTTTTTTGCTGTTAGATTCGCAAGTTTAGTGGTATACTAGCTAGGGATCACCAAAGAAAAAAATCAAGGATGGAGCTTTTAAAATGATTATTTAAACCGTTACTTTATAATTTGAATACCTTTTGCGATTCTCTTTAAACATATTGTATTTGCGTATAAAAACATGTATCGCAATTTTATGATAACAAAATAAAAAAAACTTAATTATAATCTTTCAAAATAATACTGCCAGATCAAGCATTATTTTCAAAACTAATCTCAAATTATACATGTACTAGTATCTCAAAATTTAATGTTAATGCAGAGAAACTGTTCGAAATTCAAGGGGTGCTAAACATTAAAAGCGGAGCACGGCCCTTAAATAGCCTGTGGTGATGCATGAGTATAAATGTATACAGTATTACTATTAGGCACTCACAGCATTTTCTAACATGCTGTTCATAAAGAACACACATTATAATTAAAACTCTGAGAGTCAATTTACATGGGAAGTCTAAATGTTTTTACTCGTGTTAAAGTATAAAGAGCAAAGGAATCTGCTATTGATCGCAATGGCTGTATGTACAGAAATTTCAGTCATTTCTTATCAATTACGACAACATTACTGCCAAGACGACGGAAGACGTGAATCCTGGAAATGTGACGGATTATACGATCAGGTATTATAGATGATGATGACAATATCCGCCATTAAACGGAACAATTCTCAAACTCGTTTGTAGCAGTTTTATAGACAATCTAGTAAAGCTATCCAGAGCCTTTACGTATTGATTTCACGTCATCAATAAATCTGTTTTGTATCATAAATCGACGTGCAAGGTTAGCATTTTTGCTATAACTTCTTGCGTGTATCACTGGGTGAAAACAACTTGAACCCTTTTTATAGCTGTGGGAAATAGAATAAATAATACGATGCTAGTTTCTACCCAAATTACCGCATCATACATGTATTTACTTGTTACTTATTTAAATATAGCTATATATATATATAGTCAGCTGGCTAAAGTATTGAAAAGGGGTATTAGATTTCATGTAATGAAACTTAGGTTCATGAATTCTTAATTTTGTATACATCTATTAGTAATTATTGGTTTTTGGTATGCTCAGTCTTTGATTTTCTATGTAGTGTTTCTCTTCGACTCATAGTTTCTTCCGCCACTTTTTTCTATTACAGTAGCCCCAAAAAGAAGTAAGCATCAATACTGTACCAGCCATACCAGGTACAACGCCAGTGATTTTCGGTTCAGAAACTGCAGATACAATTAGAAGTCTTCCCATAGTGATATTCTTCTTTTTACCCAAAGATATTAAGCTTATATAATTGTAATAAAATGGCGTTCACCATGCCGTAAGCTGCTTTCTAGCTTTGCAGTATGAAGGGAGACGGTTGATATGATGGATCTAAAGCACTTGTACGGCTTATAGGAGATTCCAGGCATTTCAATAATGACATCTTCTAGAAATGATCGATATTTTCTCAAATTAGTGGAGGTTTGCGTGTCAGTGAATGAGATTAATATCTAAAGCGTCAAAAATACATTTAAGTTCGAATCAAATTTACTATCAATAGCATCGAACTACCTTCAAACTGATAATTGAAAAATTTGATAAGCAAATTTGGTTAAGAGCATCAGAATTAAGCATACATGTATATCAATATGTTGTAATATAGCTGTCATTCAAGTAATGCTGCTATGCCAAATATATGTTAACTTAGACGAATACATGATTATTATTAAGATATATTGGTCCCAGATGTTAGTCATTCTAAAATTACCTTTAAAACGTGACCTTTCAGTCAATCGCCGTTTCCTTAATGTTTTAGGCATCGTTATAGGAAAAGATCGAAGATTAAATGTGTCACAGTATCAATAAAGAAATAACCATTAAGGACTTAGCGTTGTAGTATATTGATCTGTAGGAAACTCTAGGAGATATATTGTTTCACGTTGTGGATTTCATCTCCGAGGCAGAGGGAGAAATCTGTACATGGACAGTTGTTAAAAACATATTCAGAAAGTTTCAAAATTTGTGTCGTCGAAACCAAAATGAGGTTATCTTAGGTGGTGATTTGCCTCGATGATGACACAAAGTAAAATGTATACCGACCGTGTGAGACTTAGCTGGTTCTGGCTGACTACTACACTTTGAGCGTAGCGTAAATACAAAGCGGATTCCAGTTTAGTGTGAGACCATCACCATCATGCGTAGTGCAACAAACACCCCCGTAGTTATTAGTACACATGTATATATTGCCATCTTTAATGGGGACATCGTGACAGAGTAACATCCAATCCACTTTCAAATACAATGTACTTCATTGTCTTCAAACAGTTTGTGACAATAAAAAAAATAAACTGCTTCGCCGAGCGCAGCTGGATACGACCGCAGAGGTCCAACCCTGAACAGTTGGGGCAAAAATGGACACAATATTCAAGCTTGATACAGGTCTGAATTTGGATTGTAATTAAATATTTGACACATTATAGGTTTCTGACACAGAATAATAGTCAAAGAACTTGAAATTGGTTATATGATTTGAATTTATATTCAATTGAAGATTTCTTGCTGTTGTGCAATACACTGTGCTGTTGCACAATGCTTAGTAAATCTGTTTTCAGACTATATACAAAGAACTAGCAAAATAAATTGTACCCCCAATATTTCTTTGGAAAATTGACAATTTCTAAAATCTTGAGGGAACAAAAAATGACCACCCCCAAAAAAAATTTTTTTTTTTACCCCCCTCCCTCCAAAAAAAATAATATTTGGAGAAATTTTCTTTTTGTAAAAATGTGGTACAATTTAAGAGACATCCATACACTTGAACACAAGTTATTGTCTGAAAACTATAACAATGCTTGTTTTAGACCCATTTTGGTCCCTTATTCCTAAACGGTTTGGGCAATTACCCCCAAAAATGAATCCCAACCTTCTATTTGTGGTATTGAACATTGTGGTACAATTTCAGAGCAATCAAAATACTTATACACAAGTTATTGTCCTGAAACTTGAAAATGCTTGTTTTTGGGTCCCTTTTTGGCCCCTAATTCCTAAGAGGGTGTAAAACTGCTGTATTTAATAAGCTTTTCATGTAAACTGTTTATCAAAAACGAAAGCAGTTACATGTATATTGAGAACGATACTGACAAGGATTTTTTTGCAGAAACTTTAGCAGAGGTATTTTTTATAAGTAAAAATGATTAATAGTATAAAAGATCTATAATACATGTATATATCAACATGGCCTACAATGTACATGTATATTGTAAATTGATCCCTTGCAGGAGTTATTGCTTTTGAAAGATGAATGTACCCGTTTTTGCATATTTTTTTTTAAAGAATTTACAATCATGACAATAGAAAGAGATAAACTGTAATAAAATGAGATGTACAAATAATTCAACTTAACATAAATCATCAATTGACCGCTTAAAGGAGTCATTGCCTTTGATATTTTCAGCAAATATAAGACCTACAAATAATTCAACATGACTGAAATCATCAGTCATTGAACTCCTCATGCTCCTTGCATGTTATTTCACTTCAATGACAATTTTTACCCATTTTTGTGTTTTTGGCTAAAAAAAACATATAATTTATACTTTGAACGGCAAATATGATAAGCTAGACAAATTCTGCAAATAAGTCAACATGACCAAAATAATTACTCAGTGGACTCCATATAAAAGTAATTGCCCATGATTGATAATTTTTTCCCACTGTCATGACTGTGTTGCATGTTTTGCTGAAACTATATATCATGATATATAGAAAATAGAGAGAAATTGTAAAATGCAAAAATGATCAGCATAATCAGATCTATACATGTAACTATAAGATTAGTTAAAGTGACTAAAACTGCAAGTAGTCAGACTATCCATGCTAGTTACAGGAGCAATTGCCCTAAATTAAAAAAAAATGACGATTTTTGACCAATTTGAGTATTTTAACCTTAGGCTTACATGTACAATTTGTACATGTATGTACAGCTTGAAAACTACAATATACAGTACATGTGCAGGTAGATAGACTAAAACTGTGACAGCAAAAATGATCAGCAACACAAGATCTAGTATTATTCTACATCATGTACATTTTGTACAAATAAATTTGTAATTGTCAACCGACTCCTATCAGGATTTGTTTAATACATTGTACCTCTAAATCACAATTTTAACACACTTTTTTTTCATTTCAACTTACTACAAATGTACAATGTATCTCCATAACTATAATGGTTATGGATATACAGAGAGAAATTTGGTCCAGCTAAAAGATTAGCAAGACAGATGTTGGCCCACCCAGTTTCTGTTCAACACCAAAACTCTATATATGCGCTAGTTGCATTGTATTAATTTTTTTGATGGAAAAATACCAGATGAGGGGATACAGGCTCCATGGAAAGTCTATTTGTACATTAAGTACATGAAGTACATGTATATTAACTATTACATGTGCACTAGTCTTTCTAGTCAACACTTGCTTCATACTTACAACTAACAATCTTTCAATAGCAATGCGCATGAAGTTTATCAGACAATGAGATGAATTCAAACTCAGTGATCGGGAAGGACATGCGCCATGCACCAATTGCGCTTTTCGACCATAACTGGCGCATAGGGTGACAAATGTAAGCGCCCACATGGCGCACGATATTTTTCACTTCGTTTTTAAACTTTAGATATCGTAAAATGGATTTCTGATCGTGAATCGTGTCGCCATATGTGTGTACAAAACTGTGTAGTGTTCCCTCCAATGATAGGAGCACCACCTATTAATTTTTTGGACGTCTCGGGCGTTTTTCTATGGTAATAATAGCAACATGCGGTATAACTGATTACCAGAAAGAACAGCATCCGTAGCAGTATATATACTAATAGGAGCTGAGCCCATTGAGTCGATTTTAGACAAAAACATGCTAGCACTGGATAGCTCGATAGAACGTAAAATATTAGAATGGGAATTGGAAATTAGTTCAAATTTTGACAACTCTTTTATTTGTCGTATAAATAAAATTTTGCAAAAATATCAATTGCCAAAAGCAGAAGAAATTATGGAACATGTACATCCTCCATCAAAATATATGTGGAAAAAACAATTGAAAACATCAATAAATGAATACTGGTCTTCAATTTGGACAATAGAATGTAACACAAAATCAACACTTAAACATTTATCTCTTCAAAAAAATCCGGTCTATAATCCACATAACATTTGGAAATGTGTTAGAAATAACCAATATGACATAAAAAAGGCAGAATTCAAATGTAAGCTAGTAACTGGTACCTACATGCTCCAAAGTACTAGGGCAAAATTTAGTAAAAATGCTATTCAACCAAATTGCAAGCTATGCAATGAATCTGAAGAAACCTTGGAACATTTCCTACTACATTGCTTAAGTCTATCTGATGTTAGGCAGCGATATATGGATAAATTATTCAAAATGCTACGAGAAATAGAAAGGGGTGGTACAACAAATGTTATTAATAATGAACTATTACTCAAAATTATATTAGACTGCTCAGCACTAGACATAATGAGTAATCAACCAATAGACAAGTTGCTAGATATAGAAAGGAAGACACAAGATTTATGCTACCATTTACACATGAAGCGTACACAACTTTTATGTGATATCAAGTGACATGAAAATATAACAGTAATATTAAATATAGTCTGAACAGTCTGCATGGGATGCCAAGCTAACTGGTTCAGTCTATAAATATCAGCATAAAAGATGCTATATAATTTTAACATTTGCCTTGGCAGGGCACCTATTGACTAGAAATCGTTAGGTTGTAAAATTTTTATTTATTCATATTGGTGAATCAAAGTGCCGTAATTTGTAACGTGTGAATAATATTATTTTTTTTTGTATTAATATCTTTTAAAATATCATCAAAGACATTATAAACTTTTATTTTATTCACTTTAACTAACTAATTTTATTTTAAAATTATATATTTTTCATATCGTAAATATAAAAATATCCGCTTTTTCGGTTAAATATTTAAAATTTTAATACTCATTCGATAAGTGGAGTGCTCCGATAAAACGGAGGAATATACCAGAACAGAACAGAACAGAACAGAACTGATTACCCAAAATACGTAATAAACCATCATTCATGATATAAATTTTTATAAACAACTTTAAATTTGTGAAATTTGGCTAGTACAGTCGAAAATTTTTCTCTAATTATAATCTTTTAAGTAAGCTTGCTATAATTTCGATTGAAAAATCCAAAAGCCTTTTTATGAATGTAGTATTTGTTTCCATAAAAGGCGCTTAACTGTCCTTGTCAATTTTTTGGTCTTTGGCTTGTTTGAACATTTTGTAAACATGCCTTCAGCGAATTGTTGTTGTGTCTTATCAATTAACGTTACTCTCTACTGTTATTCTTGTCATCGCGATGAAGTAATAATAATACAAGAAGTGCAGAGGAAATGCCAGAAACGTCATCTAATACGGAACGTCTGGAATAAAGTAAGGCAATCGACGAAGACCCAAATTTAATGTAAAGAAAAACATGAACATGAACAAGGCAACAGTACCAGTTGTAAATAAAGGTTATCGTAAATATTGCCCGGTTTGGAAGAAATTATTGTACATTCATTGAAATTGAAATTACAAAGCACAGGAACAATATCCATGATATCAGTTAGAATCATACAGGTACTGTAAGTACCACTGCCTCGTTGCTGAAATATACATTTTATTTTTTAATTATTTATTGTAAACGAATGGCCCACTCATTTGACAACATGGCCCATTAATTCTAAAAATGGCCCATTGAATTTATTTTATGGGGGCCCTGGGCCCATAGAGAAAAAATCCTTCCAGATCACTGCAAACTGCAACTTGGAAAAATAATTTTTGCTCATTGGCATTTTGAAAGAGAAAAGCCTTTAAATTTGGAACACTCTATCTGGCAATTAGAAAAATTATCACTGATTATAAGATTTTTACAAAAATTGTATACCTCATACATTTGTATGTACAGTGATGTACATGTAATATATGTTAGCAGACTTGACACAAACATGTTTGACAAAATTAAACAAAACAGAACTGCTTTGTTTAATGCTTTACATGATTCTTAAAACCTTGTTTCATTATTTGAATATACACCGGTAATGTGTATGAAATTTAATGCATGCACATACATATGTACATGTACATGTACATGTATAATGTTCAACTGTATCTACGTGTGCATTGTAAAGCCAAAAACTTAATATAGCAAATTATAATGCATAAGGAAATTATATGCAATGCACAATAAAACAATCAATTCATTATACTGTATATTACAGTATTAGTATATATATATTACTGTCATGACTGTATGTCTGGAAACCTTATATTTCTTTTAAGTCCGTGTGTGGGATAAGGCTCAAATGTCTTCTATAGAAAACTACTGGGTACCAAGAGAATTGGGTTACTTTCATTAACAGCATGCCTATATATAATTATTGGATCGAATAAATGCAATTTGTATAGAATACTGTAGTGATGTTAGATATTGTCTGTCTAACACATATTTAATCAATGTTGTAAAGAAATATTTGATTTGAAAATAACCTTTCACTTTATACTACAGGAGCTGTATGATTCATACTTTGTCAAGGAAAATCAATAACGTACCATTACCTGTTACATCTTTTCCAGACACTTGTCGTTGCAGTTTATTTTTTTCCTGCTGCAATTCCATCGAAAGAGTGTTAAATTTTCTCAGTAATTCTTCTAATTCGGAACTGCCACTATGACTAAATGGTAATTTAGGAACACAATAAATAGGATCATCATCACTACCACCAGCAGCATAAGTTTCATAATCAGAAGCAAATCCTCTCATATCTGTATGACCTTTTTGAGGATTTGTAAAAACTAATTCTGAATCTGAGTTATAATATTCTGGAGACCTGCTACGCTGTGATTTGCCATATTTCCCTTTTACGTGTATCATGTCTTTCAAACCCCCTTGAAATTTCCTTGCTGATTCTAATGTTTTTGAAGTCACATCATGATAGCTAGGGAGCTGACCTCCTACATATATTTCAGAATCTGAATTTATATTTAATCCACTTTTGTTTACAGATTTAGATGGTGATTTTGGAATTAGTTTTCTAGGAAGGCCACCATCTGAATACATATATTTTAAGTATTCCTGATCACTGGCACTCCCATGTTGATTTGGTGATAGGTTTGGACTGAAATATGCACTGGCTTGGTCATATGCACTATCAGATGCATATCCTCGATATCCTACATAATAATGCTTACTATTAGAATCAATGCTTCTAGGTAAGGATCCATCACTAGAATTTTCACTATCTGCTTCATCAGAAAGTAATTTAGCTTCAGCTTTGTGGGGTGAAATAAAAATACTGGCATATTGTGATGAGGTAGGCCTATCATGTCTCCTTCTGGACTGTTGATGTTCGTGTTCTTGAGTAAATGGGTCCACCAGATTTGCAGCTTTTTCTGTTTCTTCTAGTGCTGTTTCGGATGATGAGCGTACTTTATGAAACACATTTACAATAGGTTTTGTTTCTTGTTCTGTTACTGCTAGAGAAGGACAAGAGTTGTTTTTCTTATGGCACTTTCTAGTTCTGATTTTTAATGTTAATTTCTTTGGAATTGACATAAGAATAACTACATCATCAAGAGACATATTTGACACATCCTTCTTGTTTATTGTTAAAATTTCATCACCAATATGTAATAATCCATTGCTATCTGCAACGGTTCCAGTCTGAATACGAGAAATAAAAACACCACCATTCCTATCCATGCCATTTCCTTCTCTTATATAAAACCCTAAAGACTGACCGGGTCTCTTTTTTATTTCAACAGTTTGAACAGAGTGTGAATTTTCCATCATAATGTTTTTTATACCCATATCAGGTGCTCCGGTAAAGCCTGTACCATTACTGGGGGAACTTTCACTACTTGCTTCATTCGTTGCTTGATCACCTTTGACATATGTGTCTGTTGCGGTTTCTTGTGTGGTTTTTACTTTTTTTCGGTGTATTGGTCGTTTTTCTTGTGTCGTCAGAAATCCATGTGCCATAGAATTTTCTTCCTCCTGAAATACGAGAAAAATAGTTTACTACTATTATCATCCATCGGGGAAATGACATGGATTAAATTAATAACATCTTTCGAAATCAATAACAGGAAGTGATCATCAGTTGATGCATTATGTGATTTCACCGACTTGAAGAATTCCAATCAAGAGGAGGTAACACCGTTAGGAATGATTCATCGCCAAGTAAATCAATATTAGATTTTACATTGAACACGAATAAGGTATTAATTATTAACTGCTGGGGAATCGATTTTAGTGTAAAAAGCGACAATTTACAATGTTACATATTCATCGAAGTGTTGTTACAAAACTGCAATTCGATAATCAATTTTCAACTTTGTTCGATTTAATATACTTTTTATTAATTTATAATTTTCCAAAATTTGGAAATACCGTTGTCGTCCACGAAGTCTGCATTAAACAATTATCATTTGTGCGTGTACTTTCTTTTAAGTCCGCGCTTTAAAGTTAAACGCCTCTTGTATGTAGAAAAACTAAACATGGGTGTTTTCCACGACGTCCGCATCTTGATACTTATCATTGGTGCTTTCTCTCAGGTTCTCGCTTTAAATGCAGTCAATATTCAATCACGGAGAAAGGCTATTGCAGTGGAAATATTTTGGGGCCGATGCGGAGGAGGGGTCAGTAAAACTTCTTAAATCTTTTTTTCAATCAGTAATTAAGCAGCAAACTAAAATATTTTTGCAGAAGTACAACTAAGGCACAGAATTGAAAAACATGCAGTTCTAAATACAATGAAGGTTTACATCATTTCTTTTACTGTCTTAAAATGGGTAAGCCGGGGGCTGCACAAATATAAGTTTACTTCTTGTGCTCTTTTTCGTCATCTATGGAGACTGGGACTAATAGTCCCAGATCGAGACAGAAAATTCAGTGAAATAATAAAAATTATTGTTATATGATCATTGATACTAGTAAATAATTTTATAACGAATGCATATAATGTAATTTTATAACGAATGCATATAATATAATTTCATATTTAATTGTGCATTCATATTTAGATGGTTGATGTCTCTGATTCTGACCGATGCTAATATAATAGATATACATGTACACTGTGATGTTTATTATTGTAATAATCAATTATGTCAATCAATTGTAACTGATTTTTATGCTCTTTATGGGCCCTGTAATTTGGGAAATAAAAATATTCTATTCTATTCTATTCAATTCTATGATCTTGAATAATATTATGTTCATTTGCAGGAATTTTGCCTTTTTGTCGTTTACCTGTTTACTTGTGCAGGTGTCTTGTCACAAGTTAGGTTAATGTCGCAAAATATATCAGTAAACATGAGAAAACGAAGTTTTGCATTAAGGATTAATAAACTGGTACCCAGATTAACTGCTTGTATCCTGTGACAGGACTACCTTCATTCAATTTGTATTCTTGCAATTTTTTTTAAAGTTCGATGGATGTCATCTTCATTGTGTTTATAAGCAAAATATAATTTAACTATATTTTTTTCATTGTGAAATGTAACAAACTTTATTAAGTTATGTCGTGCTTGTAGCCCATTTTGCTGTGCATCTGCGAGTTGGTACCGAAAAACATGTTCAACCATCCCATTTTCTCTGGAGAATGCCTGTACTAAATCGGGATCATGGCAATCAATTTCATATTCTGATTGTCTGTGTGATTGCACTTCCCGATTGTTTTATCGATTTAGTTGAATTTTTGAGGCTATCATATATAGATCTACAAATAAGCAACTAAGTGACCAAAGCGGAAAATTTGGTGTGCTAGAGTCCGCCTTTCCATATAATAATTGGTCTAGCAGAAACAACTGTCGTTAGTTTTTTTTTATACAACTTATGCATAAACTTGATTGCACTAATTTTTTTTATTGGAGGGGGGGCTTGAAGATGAGTCAACTTCGTCAAGAGTTGTGTTCCTTATAAATCCTAAATGACTTGTCATGCGAAATGACCTCGTTACCTCGACCAATGTCTTTTTTTTTTATAACGGCACGCGAGACCTACATCTCTCCTTTTGGGATTTAAATTATATTACTACATGACTGTTAAACTTTTTTTTAAATTTCAAGACGTGAATTCCATATGTGCCCATTAAATATTGTTCATAATTGTAGACATAATTTAAGTTTTAATTGCATTTTTTTTATATCGGTATTGAAAAGAACGCACTTTGAATTTTGCACAAGACCGTGTTTTCTGCACTGTTTCTGATGTTGCTTATGACATCTTTTTATATAACGGTTTGTATTAGAGTATAAAAAGACATCATTTTATTAAGGAATGTTAATTATACTTTAAACTTTCCATTCTAACAGAAACTTTGAACATTCTTTGATACATAATTATTTTGCACATTTTTTTTAACTCGTCGACAGCAGAATTGGAGTTTAGTTTTAAGTTAACATATTTTACTGCTAAATACACAAAATATTCGTTATTCCAACTTCTAATACACATGTATCAGCAAAAGATATATAATGAAGTAATATCATCTATACTACTAAAATAACGAGGTCCAATTTGTAATCCGGCATGACGTAAAAACGACGAATCAAAGAATTCAACTTTATATACAACTAAGATAGGACAATGGTGTTGTTTAAAAATTACACCATTCCAGGCCCTTTTGTTTTCCACAATAATAATATTACCAATAATTAACCATTTCCGGGTCGAATCCGATACCGATACAATAGTATGATATGTTAGGAGTTTCTAAGTTTTAAAGACCTTCGGGATCCCCTGGTTTTGTCGGATTAATATACACATCTTCAAAAAATTTGAAGAATGAAATTTCTTCTCTTCCCAAGTGGAATTCTCTCTCTCCTTTACTTTAGGAATTTCAGGTAAAACATCTGGATATGTGCCTGTATAATACCGATATATTGAATATTTCTTACCTAATTTTTGTGATACTTTTCCCTGTATGATTTCCTATTCAACACAGATCGAGTTAACCATGGGTAGTCGACAGGTAAGAAAATAATGTTTACGGCCGAACCACATATTTACGGTTGTGCCAGCCTTTTCAATAAGTGTCTATGTCGATGTCCTCTCTCGCTCTTTAAATAATTGAGAATATGAGAATAGTGTGTTGCTTAAGACATTTGGTTGCGTCTCGTAATAATTTAAAACGTGTGTGTACAAAAGGGGGATATTTATCAATTATGGACTTTTGAGGAGGTCAATACGTTATATATGGACCTGTTCAGATTATATTGACCGAGGACGAAGTCCGAGTGTCAATATAATCTAACAGGTCCATATATAACGTATTGACTGAGTGAAAGTCCTAAATTTATATATTACATATGTAAATAATGTATTAGTAAAATGGCATTCAATGTTCTTTCTGTTTATTTTTAAATTGCAGAGGCGGATTTAGGGGGTGGGGAGGGGGCCCGCCCCCCCCCCTTTTATCGGAAAAATTTGGTTGATTATATAGGGAATCACTGAAGCATGACTGGAGCGGGGTCCCCTCTTAGGCAGACAGTGGGCCCCCACTTATGAAAATTTCTGGATCCGCCACTGAATTGTATTTTGCAAGATTAGTATTTTAACATGTTATTGAAAATATCAATATTCTTTGAACAACTTCATAGCTTGTTGCGTTAGCTTTCTTGTATTCTTAGCGTCTGGGTTTAACATAAAAATTCTTGTGATAAACTTGCAAATTTTCTTTTCATCTGCTGCGGCGCTTCCTCCATGCATGGGTGTTATGTGTGACGTCATGACGTCATTAATCAAAATTTAGCAAGATTTTTCATATTGACCGTCAATATACATATAAATATAAACATAGCGTCAATATACTTAGAAATAGAAACAAGGCTTCGGATACATAAAATAACCTTTCAAACACGTGATCGTAATATCCAATGAAAACAGGAGAATGCTACACCATATATAATATATCGGTATATTGTGAGAGCGTTAATGATTATTATTGAATGCTGTATGATGACTTCTTAATGTCTATTTTGGTAAATTTGTGTCAGTTGATTGCTGTCTCAATTTGTATATAAAAATGCTGTCCTATTTTTCAAACCGACATTCAACTGTTCATGCATATTCCAGGCTTTTTGCCTTTTACATTTATGCAGTATTTTTACTCCACAATGCCATAGTTGTACGTCTTGATACCGGTTTCAAAATTTCAGTTATGTCTCTTAAGGATATCCATAATAGATTTCAACGGGATATAAGTCTTTGTATAGGATTGAAGAATTTTTGTTTATTATTTTAAGATTGTTTTTACATTGCTCTCAAAAAAAAAAATAACTGTGGGAATATATTCCCAACTTTTTCTTCTTCCGCAAATTTACAGATTTAACATTGTTGTGCTGTAATTTAGAGTAATTATGAATATATAAACACGCACACATCATATAAATTTGCTGTTTTAGATATTTCACAATAAATTGATACAGGCAGTAAAGCTATCGTTGAATATTGAAAAGTAATTGCAGAAGTAGGCGATGTTAGTCTCTACAGAGAATTAATCATTTCACATTATAAATCAAACATATTCGCAGCTTAATCCTCTTCTAACGTGCTACAGACTACTAGCTTACAATTCTGTGTAAATATTAGCAAGCTGTACAAATGGCTCTTTAATGACAATAATCTCAAACCCAGTTATTATATGGAGAGGCACTTCAAATACAAATTGTAAAACCGAGTTAATTAAATAAGGAGTTTACTTGTAATACACGCCTCAGTTATGTTGTACCAGTGAGGATGTTCATGTTCCTAGCTACGTTCGATGATGAATATGGCAGACGAGTTATAAAACATGGCATTTGACATGACGTCTGGTTTTATTTCTTATAATCGATTACCGCAAACAATTATCAAGATCATTAAAACCATCATAAAAAACAGTAACGATATCAAACAAGGCATACAAGAATTATTCTTTGAAAAAAAGGAAGTTTCAAACAAGTGATTTATTAATAGACAAAAATAACAACAGTATGCAGACTTTATTAAGCCGGCATTACCATTCTTTGACCTAATTAAAGTGTTAAAGAAGAAGAAGGTATGATAAAGCCCCCCTTTGGCCCCTTAAATTCGAAAATAAAAAAGTAGAATAAATTTACCAAATTACATCCTTCAGATGCTCATAAGACATTAGTTTTCAGACATAAGTATTTATATTTTATAATTTTTTTGAATTTTGTCTTGCGTATTTGCATTAGGGCTTAAACCTCTTATATTGAATACCAAATTTCTGAATGACGATTGGAGATCAGGGAAGCCAATCTAACATTTTTCAGTTGCCCTGAGCCGTTTTTAGTTAATTTTCGTCGATTTTGAATTTTTAAATAACGTTTTTTCCTTTGTACATACCGTTGATGAAAAGTTCCAGAGAATGTTTTTTGGCAGATCTGCATTTTTGCGGTGGCCTTACTTTAAAGCTAGTTTGTATTAATATTGAAGATCAAAAAGGTCTCATTATCATTTTTTGCGGCTTGCAGTAATCTTTTTAACTCAATTTCCGCAAATTTACAGATCTAACATTGTTAGGCTGTTATTTAGACGAATTATATATTTTCCGCAAGTTTATTGTTTTCTGTTTGGTATTAAATTAATAATTAAGATCCATTTTTTACATCTGGTGATACGTTTATTTGACAATCGCCAATGGCAGTCAGCAGAGTTTAAGAACATCAGTTGTTCGACCTGTTAGTCAAATGCGTTTTGTTAAAATATACTTTTTCACTTTTTTGGTCTTTTGGAAAATGTTGTTTGTGCTGTATTTAGACCCCTCTACCAAGAAATTTGTTTTGCATGCACACGTATAATAATTGCAGTTATTATCCAACGCAATCATAGGTTTGAACGTTGTTTTCAATTTAGACTTATTTATATTTTTTCGTTTGGGCTTGTATTATATTTTCCTTCGGGTTTATATAATCCGTTCATCCTATTTCGACTCTTTCAAAATTCAAGAGTCAATCCTAAATTGAGGTAAATTATATGGCCTTCCAAATACCGTTTCGATTCCTAACATCACTGAAGAGACATTAATTGTCGAAATCTGGATATGGTGTACCAATTTATGCACCCCATGTTTGCGGTACAAGGTTGGGCGGTATTTACCACCCCCGGTATTTACCAGTGGTATTTACCGGTATTTACCGCCCGGACAATACTCCCCAAGTGGTCAATACTGGCAAATACTGGTCAATTGAAATTTTCATGCTTCTTTTGACTGACTTGTCTATCAATTCTAGTAAAAAAATGGTTGATGAGGGAAAACTTTATTCCTTTGGCATGATTCAATGTATAAAAATGAATGATATTGGTATGTTATTAATTATTTAAACATTAAAAATGACTAATTTAGTTCTTAGGGGTAATGATATTGCATACTTTTGGTATACATATAAAATTGAGCAGCTATATCAGTTATTCTAACATGTATAAATCAAGATATTTTTTTCTTGAAAAGGTTTGAATTTTACAGGTAAATAGAATTACAAGTGACTAGCAATATAGATTATCAGAACATTACCTATTATATGGCTAACAGGTGTCAAAAGTTTAATTACTATAACAACTGTCCCCTAATAAATGTTGACATAACAGGAAAAAAGTCATAAAAGTGATTTCTAAAGATTGTTTTAAACAATGAATTAATTCCTGACTATTCAACAGCATGATAAAAATGTTCTAAATGCAGGAAATGTTTTTTTTAATAAATATATAACATATATATATATATAAAACAATTTTTTTAATTTTTTAATTGCATCTTTCAAAATAACTGTTAAGAAAATCAGATGTTATATAGTCTCTCTTAAGTGACTGAGTCTGACTGACTTCATGGTGTTAATGACTATATCTGTTGTATGATTAAATTAATATTTGATAAATCTTCATTAAACCATGTTCATGAACTAATTAATTGTGACTTTTTGTCTTATTACAATGTAGTAAATAAGTGACTTTCTGCCTTGTGACTATATCTATCCATTTACCAAGTAATTGACCTGAGGTAGGGACTAGTTTTATAGTAAAGTCCTATCAAAATTTCAATTGACCAGTACTTGCCAGTATTGACCAGTATTTGCCAGTATTTCCCGGTAATTACCGGTATTTACCGCCGGCATGGTCAATACTAGTATTGACCGCTTTTTTGCCAACCTTGTTGCGGTATACCATCTTTTCCGCAAGTTTATTGTTTTCTGTTTGGTATTAAATTACAAATTTAGATCCATTTTGTTACATCTGGTGAACCGTTTATTTGGCGAATAATCAGGGTTTAAGAACATCAGTTGTTCTACCTGCTAGTCAAATGCGTTTTGTTAAAATATACTTTTTCACTTATATATATATATGTATATATTTGCACCTCATGTTTGCGGTATACCATCTTTTCCGCAAGTTTGGTTTTAAACTAATAATTGAGATCCCTGCTGACTGCCATTGGCGATTGCCAAATAAACGGATCACAAGATGTAACAATATATATATATATGTGACGCATTAGTTTAAAACAAATTATATAGAGAATAAAAGATCAGGAAAGCATATCCAACACTTTTCTAAACGACAGCAACCCGACTAAAGAGCAGAAAACATCCGAAGGCCACAAATGGGTCTTCAACGCAGCGAGAAAACCCGCATCCGGAGGCGGGCTTCAGCTGGCACCTAAACATTAATGTACACTAGTTCAGCGAAATGGACGCCACACTCTAAACTCCGAAACATACAAATGAACCAAAATTAAAAAAAAAACATAAAAAACAACAACACACAAGACCAACTAAGGCTAGATGTTCCTGAGTTGGGACAGGCGTAAAAATGCGGGGTTAAACATGTTTTGTGAGATCACAACCCTTTTTCTTAAAATTTTTGTAGATTTTGAATATCAAATTGACACTTTTTTCTCCATTCTATACCGAAGATGATTCTAAAAGTAAAAACAAACAAACGAAAAAAATCCAGAACCAAAAGATTATTGTTCATTTAGAAACTTTTAGGAGGGAGATTTTTTATGAGTTATGATGTGAATATATCTATAAGGGATGACTGTACTGTATGGAGTTCAGATACCATATTTCTGTCGCCATACACATGCGTTTCTGTTCAGTTGATCATTGCACAGCTATTTTCTATTGAAATTTTGTCTGTCCGTCTTTCTCTTCCTTGTCTACCTTTTTTTTGTAATTTTAATGTTGATGCATTTATAGTTTTTGCTACTTTGGAACGGGTGACACTAGTGTAACAGGAACTCCTTATCCTTCCGGAGCACCCTCGTTTCAAGTGACCCGCTGGTTTTGGAAGGGTTTATGTTGATCAATCTTTTGTTTTCTATGTAGTGTTTCTTGGACCGTAGTTTTTTCTGTTAGGTTGTTTTCTTTTAATCGAGTGTTGTCCGTTTTACTTCGATTTCAAGCTTATATAACGGGCAAGGGAAAGAAGAGGAGACTATTTTGGTACAGTGAGAGGGAAATAAGGCGTTACTTTATCTATCGAACAAGCGCATTATACATTTATTTGTTTTGCAAACTATGCATTAACTATACTAGTATACAGAATTTTTTAAGCCAAACTTATTGGTGAAACATATTGATTGACACTCGAGATCATCCAGATAAATATTTTATTTGATCAAAGAGAAAACCATGACTGCTTTCACATTAAAATATGAAATTAAGATGACCTAATTAAACCAAAAATAATTTGTTCTAAAGTACTCAAATTTTGTAGAGAAATCTAAAATAAACAGAAACAGCCATGGTTTTATCGATTGCATAGGTTAATTTAATCTTGTTATATTGTCAATGATAAATGAGACGATGACAAAATTAAACATGAAACAACAAGTGTTGTATTAAAATACAAATAACATTTGTACATGTAATGTTACAACATTTAATATTATTTAATAATAGACTCAAAGAGCTGCAAGTGTCATGACCAATAACCAGCTCAATAGCTGCATTGGCCCTGTAAACTTAACATCAGTTTTGTTACCTGCTCAATATATAATATATATTATTTTGTTGTAATTTATCTAGAGCTCAGTCCGTTTTGCTATATATTTCCACCGTAGCAACACGAAACAAACAAAGCTTCATCGAATCTTCATATGCAGAACTTGATATATATATAGTAAACATATATTAAACGCTGTTCAAAAGAATGATTTGTTGCCAGTATTTGCTGCTTACCGGCTAAGAACTCGTTAACATACAAAGGGGAAAAGACCTAGTCAACGGCATCAAAACTAAGTTTTAAAGGTAACTTACTGCATATTGAAAGCAAAAACTGATAAAAGAAGAGGTACAGAAATTGGTACCTATTAAACACGATTAGAATCTTCAACAAAAACGAAGCAATACAAAGTCTATTTGATTTTTTTTTATCGCGCCCCATTTAGGAGTTAGGGCTTAAAACATTGTTTTGATGCGACAAACACTTTTATGAGGGTCTGGAGAAGGGGGGTCCTTAATTTCTTTGTTCTTTATTTTTTCAGGCCATTTTTCTCTATCCTTTATTTTCTTTGGTCCATTTTTCTCTATTCTTTATATTCTGCAATTCCTCATTATTTAGCTAATAAAGAGGAAACAAAACCATATGTATCCATAGTCATCAACATTGCGTATTGTATCTTCAAGTTTATTAAAGACGATAATTTTATGCTTTCGGCTTTGATTTTGACAGCTCTAAATGCAATTTAATGGGCCAACAACGTTAGTCACATTGGTAGATACATACTTATTACAAGAACCTAGGAATTTCTATGCTCGAATGTATAGTTCCTAGCGCGGATAGTGTATTTTCCCGTACAACTTCTCAATTTATTTTCTCATGTGTTATGCATAAAACAACAGGAAGGGAGATGAACTTTACATTTAAAATTTTTGATTTAAAATTTTAAGGTGAAGTTTGTTTTGGACATGTGGGTTGGCTCCAACATGGTCAAATCCGACCTGTGACCTTAGGAGACTTGGCATGCAACCTTGCGACCTGCAGTCTCATTCAAAAGGACATGTTACCTTTTCAAATGTTCAAAAACCGTGAATCAGATCAGTTTATAGCTGTAAAAATAGCATAAAAGTGACCTTTTGACCTGGGCAATTTTAAAACATGACCAACAGTGGACTAAGCGGGCTTCGCTACTGGAGCCTTAGCGCGAAATGTTGAAGAAAATAATGTTTGTGTTTCAGTTTTGTGTAATGAGTTATTTCCTTGTGTTATAGTCCAAAAAGCATTACACAGAAACTTAAAACTGAACAGTATGTATATATGTAAATAGATCATACCAAAACCATCTAGAATCCTGCTATAGACGATGTAATAGCTCCTGCTTCGCTAAATAGCACCCGCCCTGCTCCTTATGACATGACAAATCCAATGATAGTCACATATTCTTTGATAAATCATGAATAAGGATAGAAGGATGGACTTGTGTGTAAGCCCAAATAAAACAGACGGAACATATCATCTGTGACACCACGTAACGATCAACCAATTCAGGAGGTTTACTGCAAAAGATTCGAAGTAATAACTTCCAACTTTACCATTAGAAACCTTTGTTAGTAGTTTCCTTGTAAACAGCGCGTCTTTATCCTGGAAATATCGACAGGAGGCACATCACTGGTTTGTCCTATTAACCAATAGATATATGTTCTGAAGAACCATCTATATATACCAATATCCTCCCGACTGTCACGTGTCATTAATTTGTCAAATCAAAGTCCCTGCACCATAGTCTGAAGAACCATCTCTATATATACCAATATCCTCCCGACTGTCACGTGTCATTAATTTGTCAAATCAAAGTCCCTGCACCATAGTCTGAAGAACCATCTCTATATACCAATATCCTTCCGACTGCCACGTGTCATTAATTTGTCAAATCAAAGTCACTGCACCATAGTCTGAAGAACCATCTCTATATACCAATATCCTCCCGACTGTCACGTGTTATTAATTTGTCAAATCAAAGTCCCTGCACTCTAGTCTGAAGAACCATCTCTATATACCAATATCCTCCCGACTGTCACTTGTCATTAATTTGTCAAATCAAAGTCCCTGCACCATAACCTGAAGAACCATCTCTATATACCAATATCCTCCCGACTGTCACGTGTCATTAATTTGTCAAATCAAAGTCCCTGCACCAAAGTCTGAAGAACCTTCTCTATATACCAATATCCTCCCGACTGTCACGTGTCATTAATTTGTCAAATCAAAGTCCCTGCACCATAACCTGAAGGTTGTTGTAATGAGTTTTCTTGTATTTCTAAAGATCTTAGTTTTTGGACAGAGTCATTAGAGAAAATCGATATGGAAACATCTTAAGATAAATAAGCCTTGTCTTTTAGGAAAACATTACAGTCGCTTCAAACAGATTTGTACTTTATAGAATAAGGATTCTATCTATTTCATTGATAAAATTTAATTGCACGCAGGTGGTCCCGATTTTAATAAACACATATATATATATATATAATTTTCTAATTCCACGTTAGGTTAAGATAGCTTTCAGTTAAAAAAAAAAATCTTAATAAAATAGAAAAATAGAAAAATGCCTGAAATAAGCAACCTGAATGGACCAGCATCCACAATAGAAAGGGATAATGTTTAGTGAGAGGGAGTGGAAAGAAGAAATATAATATAACAAAAAAGTATAACAAAAATACCGAACTCAAAGGTAAATCCAAAAAGGAGAAGTATATGAAAACTGACAAAATCAAATGTTATCAACCTACGGAACGAGTGAAAAACAACCGTCATAGTCCCGTCTTGGTTCAAGCATTTTCCGAACAAAAAGGGTGGGTTAAACCTGTTTTTAAAGCTGGCTTAACCTCTCACTAGTATGACAGTTGTTTATAGTTCCGTTATATTGACAAAATTGGGTGAGCAACCCAAAGAGACATAATAGGTTATTGTGACAATAATTGGGATCCAGCAGCCAAGTATGTAAACACAGACATACAACATAACTGATTATAGAAAAATAGGAAATACTCCCTATACAAGGAACATGATTAAATCATTTGCTTGTGTCTTTTTTTTTTTTATTTTTTGTTATCTTGTTTTTGGTTTAATGCTTGTTGTAAATAAAAAAAAATATGTTGATTTAAAACGAAAATACTTATTACCCCCCCCCCCCCCATGCTAATTAGCAGCTTAAATGTAACTATCATCCTGAAGTCTCTGGTATTATTTACTTGTTAATCCACAATGATGTTGTCCAAGACTGTTCTCGTCAATATTTAACGTTAATCCTGCCATGACTCTTAGAATAATCACACTCTGATGATTGTGGTATAATTAGTTGACGCTGATCAATAGCCATGATAATAAATAATCAATTCACTGGACATTCACAAAGAGTCGTATTATTACATAGCAATTATAGAAGCTGTTCTATAATGATGTTAAATTTTGTATTCAGTTTAGCATGTAAATGTTTGAAGTGCCACCCAGTGAATCAAATCATTCAATAATTAGATTTTTTATGTGTGCCATACTAAATTTGATACAACTTTTATATACATGATCTCTTTCCTGAATAAAATGGCTAATATTATCAATAAAGTAATCAAATTAACATGCCAAAGAAAGAACATCCAGCCCCATGATAAGATATAAAAAAGAAACAAAACTGACATCTGAAACAAAAATCACTAAAGAACTAAAATCAAATCAAACAAAGGAAACCGTCCCCATTAAAATCAAAATAAAAAAAAGAATAAAAAATGTAAGTTTCTTCTTTTAGGGTTGTTTTCATAATAATGATATTTATAGAAAAAAACTAGATATGCTACGTTTTCCATTCAGGATTAAACAAAATATAAATATTACAAACGAAAGTTTTACACAGAAATAGATGCCAAAAACAACAACTTTAAATGACGAAAGAGAAAAAAATTAAGTTAAATCACATTTTTCTATAAACTTTTATGGATATTTGTACATTATTATGATATATTTTTAACGCTTCCATATAACGTTGATAAAATTTAAATGTATTCAGTTGTTAAACCATGTATAAAAACCCATTATACATCTGGTAGAGTTAAGTATAACAGACCCGAAAAACATTTTCGCTGTTCCCTGTGGAATAGGGAATCGTTTTTCATATTGAATAACTATTGATTTCAAATGATTGAAATCCTTAATGTTATTAAAATTCAATTAAAAATAGTGCGAATCTCACCTCTACTGAACCACAACAGAACATTACAGCTTTCCGCACTTCTCTCGACAGACAGCAAACCCACGGCAAAAGCATTGATAATCCCTTCCTTGATCCAACAAGGCATGCCTCCTATGGGTTCCCTTTTAGGGACACACTTAGTATATAGAAATAAATTTATCTACACATTACAATGAACCGTAGTACCACATTCCGTTTCACATCTCACTCAGACGACACTAACAGACGTTTAAAACGATGCCGAGCTGTCAGTGCTATATAGTATTGACCCAAATGTTGGAGAGCACAAAAGATATAATTAATAGTAAATTATTGTCGTTTCATCAATGCGTTCAAGGCAAACATACAACATGCTTTCATTATGAATAAACCTGCATTAATAATTATTTAATTAACTGTCGACAATCACTTTCTCGCCTTCTGACAACAAGAAATAGTGGAATAAACGATCAGTGGTCTATCAAATATTCATTATGCTATTATTGGACTAGCATAACTTGGGAATGTTAGAAGATATCTCAATAATATACATAATAGTAATCATATTAACATGCATAGAAATATTCTCCTTAATTGTTAATATCTCAAATCCCGATCAATGCTAAAACTTGGACACAACATACTTATAAAGATATTGATTAAATGTTGTCATGGAAACAAAAAATGCATTGTCAACTACACATTTATTGTAAACTCTCAGAGAGAATGCAAATATTTATAAATGTTTAATTCTAGATTGCATGATTGGTGTTTCTGATTCAAAGAAACAGCGAACCGTTGTTTTAACGTTTTGTAAATTAAATTGATTTGGAAAGTTTGGATCGAACAAGTCATTATCATTGTTTTCCAAAGCAAACAATTCCACTTTGTTTATTGGTACAGGAAATGTTTATTGAATAAAATGTGTTATTGAAAGTACTTGAAACAGAAGTACTTCAGAAATCTCTTTGAACTACATCACACATTTCCTTTCAATAAATGTTCAAGACTTATGTTCAATTATCAAATCTTGATCCAAATTGTTTGTTTCTTTTTGAATAATGTATAAAACATATATAATTATGCCATATATATATACCTGTTACAGTATGATACCTACAATATTGATTTGAAAATATATCAGAAACAACTGTGATAAATTAAGACCTTCCAATACGAAAAAAAAAACAAACCACCCACTGTTTACCAAAAGAATAGACTCCTTGCCTCCAGCGACGAAAGCGCTAACACCATACGGAAACCGCTTTGTCAACCTAATCTGTGCAAATATACATAAATTCACTAAAATGATCAGCAAATTCCCCCCTCCAAAACAGACATAACCAATTACGAAGTTCTTGACTTGTGTTTAAATTGTTTTGTGAATACTTGCACACCCTCCTTAACCGGCTATCATTATCGAAAAAATGTAAGAGTTAAATTAAATCAGAAAAAAGTAAAAATGGGGAGAATGTACCAAGGACCAATCAAAAGCCATGAATGAAGGAAAGATATGACAACTCAAAGACAAGCAATAAAATAGACGAATAGACAAGCAACAGTCTACAAGACATTGTATACAATCTATACAGTACACCAACCATTGTGCAATACTAACCACAAACAAAATCAGACAGACCCAGAACTACAGCCGTTATTGTAAGAACACTTATGGAATTCGAGTATCTAGTATAGGTGAGAGAGAGAAAAAAATCCAGCTCTTAAATTTGGTTGGAACTAAAATGGGCATAAAACCGTTCTGCATTGTTCATTGTAAATGTTACTGGGGTTCCACGTAAAATGTAAGCGCTTAATTTGATAATTGCTGTGTTAATGAAATCAGTGCGCAGCTACATAAATAAATTGTATCAAACACAATGTTAGCAGTTCTGTGAGCAAGCGAAAAGTAATTTATCTGTTGATAATGAAATCATGCTTGCTTAATAACATTTGATATTGAACACGCTGTGCTTCTAAATAGATTTCATTTGCCATTATTGTGCATTGTAAACTTAAATAAAAGAAGAATATGTCTATGGGAATGATGCCTCCGCTTGTAAATATGCAAGAGTCAGTAAAGGAACATAACTTGTGAATGGTGAAAGTGACGCAATCCAAATGCGAACTTGATTTGTGTTTGTTGGTAATAATCATTGTGTTTAATTTTCATAACAGTTGGTTTAGGCAAAGTAAAGTAAGGGTGCGGAAACGGCAAATTCAGTAATTTTTCCATTTATTTCCGTTATATCGATATATTTATTTTGTTACCTCGATATAATCATATCGTTATATCGATATAACTAAATCGTTATCTCAATATATTTATATCTCGAAATGTATTTCTTACTCTAAAAGAAGTATATAAATATATGCAGTGTTGTATGGAACTTGTATATGTATATATATTTATAATTCCATGTATACTACCAATGAAAGCTACTATGTAATTATCATGCATTTATATTTCTTATATTGTATGCTCTTATCATATTATTATGCATAGGGAACTTTGTATTTTTTTTAACTTTAAGGATAAAGTGGACTTTTTTTATCTTTCTATTGCCCCTGGATAGAT
Source organism: Mytilus californianus (assembly GCF_021869535.1). NCBI lineage: Eukaryota > Metazoa > Mollusca > Bivalvia > Mytilida > Mytilidae > Mytilus > Mytilus californianus. The sequence continues at coordinate 8,680,330 of NW_026262581.1, forward strand.
GGTATTTCTGTAAACAGGGAACCTTAGTCTGTTACCTTGACTACTAAGATAACTGTAAACAGGAAATATTTTGGAATAATAATAATAATAAAAAAGGCTCTTGCTTTTACGATTTTCAAGATATTGTCAAAATTATGATGAAAATTTTGAAAAATTGCAAATAAATGGCCATAGCTCTTAAACAAGTTTTCCGATCAACCTGAACTTAAATTTCGGAAGAGGCAGATCATTATGTACTTACCCTCTGCTAGAATTTCGATATCTGTAAAAAAAAAAATTTAGTTGCAAAACAGCCCTTTTGACAGTCGGCGTCCGCCATTTTGAAAAATTGGGGCCATGGCCGTTCTGTGACGTCGACAGTTTTTATAGGAAAGACGTTCAAATCGTGGGTGGTGGGGTTCAGAAAAAAATGCCCCTCCCCCCTCCCCCAATACATATACTTTTAATTTTGGAACATAAATATATCGAGATAACGATTTAATTATATCGATAAAACAAAATTAATATATCGATATAACGATATAAATATAGAAATAACGATATAATATATCGAGATAACGATATAATATATCGAGATAACGATATATATATATTGAGATAACGATATAATATTTTTTTTAGGTCCCCTATAGGCTTACGTATTATAATGTATGTGTATTTTAGAATAGACACTATCTTATTAACCATCGAGATGATCTCTGAAGAATTCCGTATGTCATATGCACAGGTAAATGGCATTGTGTATAAGTTTTACAGGCACTTGTCTCTGAAAAATAACTTTGCATATATATACCTTAGTGTTATATTAAGGTATATATGGATTTTCTTTCAGAGACAAGTGCCTGTGGTCATATGACCTGATGTAACATAAATATTAATATCAATATTCAGGCAAGTACATGCAATCTTAAAATGACGTTTTTTCTAAGTCTGTTTCTTGTCATTAATTAAAAAAATGTAAATCATCGTTTTACCTGTATTTGAATGATTTTTTGTCTGAGTTTTTTGTGGGCAGAATCAGTCATCGAAATGGAACTTCCCGGTGGCTGCCTTGTTTCACTTTTCAATGTCGACATTCTTTTCTTTTTAATAATTAACCATGGTTAGCTCATGCGAAGCCCATCCCAGTTAAGGGTTAAATTGAAGTTCCCATGAAGTCAGATTCAAATGAGTTGAATTAATGACTTGCAAGTCAATTGTACATCATCAATGTCTTTGAGCTTATTTTGATAAATGTTTGTAACAAAAAAAATCATATTTTGAGTTTTTGCCAACTTCATAGCTAATGCCCCTTTGTAAAGGTTTTACCAAATAAAACATCTCAGCAAGTTAAGAACCCTTGCAACAACACTTCGAGGGTCCGTTTGTGGCATGTTACAAGGCTAAATTTCGGTATATACCCTAATTTTCCAGTGGCAATCCAAACTTCCGGCCCTTCATCCCGGTCGCTCATATACAGGACCTACATGTTGTATTTATCGTTAATTTGTTCTTGTCCTGAACATGAAATATTTACCACTCGACGTAAAGCAAACAACAATCAATCAACCAACAAAGTAAATAAAAAGTAAAAAAAACTGTTAATTTGGTTTGTTTTCGATAAACATTTTAGGTGGTGTGAAACCTTTTTTTCAAATTAAAATCCAACAATTATTCTTTAATGTTAGGATAGAATGTAATACCAATCTTAACAAGTTATGATGTCAACATCCTTGATCTTGTATCTTTTTTATGATTAAAATGTTGTGTTCATGATGAGAAAACACAGACACAGCGAACTAAATGATTTTTTTTTAAATCTTAGAACTCTTTGGAAGATTACCAACGATGGCAAATCATTCCATATGACATCCCATTGGGTTGGAACTTCTTATATCAAGATAAAAAAACAGGATAATTGTTTGATTTCCATCTTATAAAAAAAAATACTATTGTAATTATATTTTTGCGTCTGGGATTATTTTGAATTGGTATCAGTTCGCTTACGTATCCTTTGAAGCTATACTAAAAAAAAAAATTTTTCTATATTGCATTTCTGTACAACTTTTCTTTGAGCATTACACAAGATCGTGTCGTCAAGTGCTCTGTTCACGACGACGCTACTGTTTGAAATCTACACAGATGCAGAGTTTTAAAATGTATGAACATTGCATATGGCGAGACCAAACAGGCTTCATGAGCACCCAAAACTACTTCCCCTTTTAATTTCGATTATAATTGAAGTAGTGCAATATCATGCGAAATTTGCATTTAAATAAATGATAGGCATTATAATTAAAATATTGTGATGGTCAATCAGATTTTAAAGTCATATAAAACAAACATTCTTTTAATCACGGTTTTCCCTCGCATTTGAGCAGTGCGTTTCTGAAGATTTTGATAAGATAAAGGATTTACTTTTAACAAAAAGTTCATGTACACGGTTTTTATAGACTTTATATCTGATGTTCAGTAGTTGTCGTTTGTTGATGTGGTTCATAAGTGTTTCTCGTTTCTCGTTTTTTATATAGATTAGACCGTTGGTTTTCCCGTTTGAATGGTTTTACACTACATGTAGTAATTTTTGGGGCCCTTTATAGCTTGCTGTTCGGTGTGAGCCAAGGCTCCGTGTTGAAGACCGTACTTTGACCTATAATGGTTTACTTTTATCAATTTTGACTTGGATGGAGAGTTGTCTCATTGGCACTCATACCACATCTTCTTATATCTATTTATAGTAAAATAAGCCATTCAAGTACAATGTATATAAGCTATTCAACTTTTTTTCAATTTGAAATATCATATTACTTTAAAGTTCAAACTCCAGTTTTTTCATCAATGACAAAAAAATGCATAGTTATGGTACATATATTGTCTAAACAACATTTAGATTTTTTATCTGGACTAGAATCTCAACAATAACATAAACATATTCAAATTGAGCAGTTGATCTGGTCTCAATGTTGGTATCTAACATTTCTTTTCTCTATTCTTTTATGGTTTTCATCTCGTATTGATAAGATTATAATATTGAAACTACGAATTAGCATAATTTATCCTATAAGATTACATTTACCGATGTGATCCATCGTCCTTGATATTATCCGAAATCAAGTCTATATTTGTTAAAGAATCACATGCAGGGGCTTTGAATTCTTGAAATTGCACTGTAAAACTAAGAAAACGAAGAAATTTGCGGAAGATGCTTAATGTAGGTCGAGTTTCTCTTTTATGAATATAGTATAACACAGCTCCTCAAATGCTACTGTCCAAGTAGTTTTGAATTCAACATCGTGCCCGTTCCTTTAGATTTGCACATCCAAATGAATATTTCAATTGATCTATTGCAATTTCACTAATTATTTTAGAAGTCATATTAAAACAATAAATAACAAATGACAAAATCTGAGCTCTATATTTTTGAGAATCAAAACGCCAAGTTCTCAGTCATATTTGAGAATAATGAAAACATTGGTAAACCGTCAAAGCTCATTTTTTCTTCTTCTTCGGAAGTTAACGAGGAGACACGCTTTTCTTTGCAGAGACAGTCTTAAGTTTGATGTATCCCACAAAATTTTGTTTTGTGTTTTATGAATGCCTTTTTTTGTCTGATTTCTTCACATCTTTCATATTAAGTTGTTTTCAACAATTTTATAAATTGCATAAAAAGAAATACATTTGTAGAGTTAGAATTCTAAAATTATTTAATGTAGAATTTAATGCATTCGATTGAGCAATGTTTTGTTGAACTGAAATTTACAAACTCTCGTACTTACGTCTGGAGACATATACAGTCCTTTTATCAGCAAATATATGATTCAGACTTTCACAAAACAAATGTATGTTTCGATAATACTGCTACACTGTTGGGACATTCAAGCATGAGCTTACAACAAAAGCTAATGCATACCATAATGATAACATCATTTTCAATATAGAATATTTCATGTTTCTTTAATGACTGCGTAGAATACACTCATACCTTTGGTAACAGATGAGTTTAATATTGATATTTTCAATATTCTAAATTATATTTATATAATGCTTTATGTGGTGAGATATCAAAGAAAACATGCAGCTATCATGGATTATAAAATGAACATTTTTTTAATATGTTTAGTGTGACTGTAAATCATCGTTTCAATATGATTTTATACATTGCTAACATATTGAATTGAAAGAGTTAATGGATTTTTAGAAAAGCAGTAACAAATGAAACATTCGTTGCCCCCTTTTAAAAAAACGGTTGAAGCCAACTTATAAATTCTGAAAAGAATACTGTAAGATTCCTTGTGCACTTGACTAACATCGTTATATATTCACTGGCCCAAAAAGTTAGAAGACGTGTATCGTGGCTTTGTTGTGACTTTAGCTAAATTAATATTAATCATGAAAATGCGATTTTTATAAATCATAATGAGACAGTTTACTATCACTTAATTTAAAAGGTGAAAACTGGACGTGTCTTACCGCGAAGCAATACATTGATGCAAAATCTGATAGCGGTTTATCCAGAGTACAGACCAAGTATGGAAGATAGTCAACAATAAAATTGAGAATGGAAATGGGGAATGTGTCAAAGAGACAACAACCCGACCAAAGATTAGAAAACAGCTCAAGGCCACCAATGGGTCTTCAACACAGCGAGAAAATCCCGCACCCGGAGGCGGGCTTAAGCTGGCCCCTAAACAAAAATGTGTACTAGTTCAGTGAAAATGGACATCACACTAAACTCCGAAACATACAAATGAACTAAAATTAAAAAAAACACACAAGACTAACAAAGGCCAGAGGCTCCTGAGTTTACTTCACGTACTTAAAATTTTGAAGACTGCAATAATCGTGTCGCATATATCAGCACTGAATCGATACCAGTGATTGTGAATTGTAAGTAACCATGGATATCATTCACCACCCGGTAACAAGAGGTTCACCACATGTTCCTTTTGGTAATATACCGCTACACAAATTTATCCATATTTGGTCACTATAAATTTTCCAAACCTCTGGTCTCGTGGTAGTATACTAGCCTCAAGTGCGGGTAGGTTCAAAGTCAGAACAACGTATCTCGCAAAGAGGCGGAAGATACGGAAAGGGACAATCAAAATTCATAAGTCGAAGGGAAAGCGACAAAACCATAAAAAAAAACCGAAAATGACGAAATGACGAACAACAGTCTACACAAACACTACCGTAACGTATTAAACTAAAGACTGAGCAATACGAACCGAGTGTGATCTTATGTAAGGAAAGGATAAGCAGATCCTGCTCCTCATGTGGCGCCCTTCGTGTTCACGATAAGTACAAATTCGGTGCTACGACATTTGAAGCATATACGTTGTCATCTGTACTTGGTTAATACATCAAATACGAGTCAATGACCCTTTGGTTATTCTATATCAATCAAACGGAAATTTATGTAGCAAAAAAATAAATTGTTAAAGAAAATCTATGGGCTGGTTTTTAAATTTTAGGATTTTTAGAAAATTTTAAAAAGATTTTTTTCCACGTTCATTCAAAACGAATTTACATCTATTTTAATTTTGAAAGAAATCATTCAATTATACTTCAGAACATTAAACATGTTAAAGGGATGCATGTTTTTTTAATTTTTAGTTTTTAGTTTAACACGCCGAAGTTAAATGCAAAATCTAATAACAATCTATGACCTTCATTAATCACGCTAAACAATCAACATAAAGACAAATGTGTAATCAGAGTAACGAATCAAAACTCCTCATTGGTCAGAAACTGCTTCTCAAGCTTTACTGTGACACATTCTATCACTCATAGGCTCCCAGTGGCTTTAAACCAGTTCTTAATTAAAATTTAACTCAATTTCATCCAGTCTGCGGGGACCTTGTATCGAAAGCCAGTAATGTGTGACAATTGAGGTAACAATAAAACTGAATTATCTTTTAATTTATTATTTGATACATTTTAAAGCGTAACACAGTTAAGATACCATCGTTAAATAATAAAAATGATCAAATATTCTCACATAAGAATGCGACATAAAAAGTAGCGCGATTTAAGATCATTTAAGAAATAAGGGATTATCTGTGCTTCAACACAAATCTCCCAATATATAAAATGTTCTTAGAATAACTCTGTTAAATAATTACTTTATTACTTTCCCTTTTTAGCTCACCTGGCCCAAATCCTTTGCTCTATTGAAGACAAAATTTACTTACTCAATTAAATACAAATGTCAAATAAGAAACAACCGTCAGACAGATTTTTTTGAAGAAAAAAAACATCCTAGCAATACTACTGGTCATGTCATATTTATCGACGTTTAAGCTGAGGGTGCTTCGGTTAACAAGTGAGTATGGTGTTCCCTGCTTTCTGTGCCTGTACGCACTCTCATAAGAGGATTACCACTGTCGCTTTTCTTTGTTGCATGAAATTTCCATGCTACGCTGAAGCACTCGATCTGCAAATCAAATGAAAAGTATATTAAATACACACATTTTTTAAATAAAAAAGTTTAAAAACATAGAGCTCTACGCAACGATATATTTTCATAAATGTTATCTGTAGTCTCAAATTTATGTTTGTTTACTTTTATTATTAGTATAAGTAAAATAATTAGTAGATTTAGTGGTAGAACTAGTAGTTGCAGTGGTAGAACTAGTAGTTGTAGTGATAGAACTAGAAGGTGCAGTGGTAGAACTAGTAGTAATAGTGGTAGAACTAGTAGTTGTAGTGGTAGAACTAGTCGTTGTAGTGGCAGTAGTAGTAGTGTTAGAACTAGTAGTTGTAGTAGTTGTAGCGATAGAACTAGTCGTAACAGTGGTAGAACTTGTAGTAGTATTGATAGAACTTGTAGTATAAGTGATAGAACTAGTAGTAGTAGTGTAAGAACTAGACGTAGTAGTGGTAGAACTTGTAGTTGTTGTGGTAGAACTAGTAGTTGTAGTGGCAGTAGAAGTAGTGCTAGAACTAGTAGTTGTAGCGATAGAACTAGTCGTAACAGTGGTAGAACTTGTAGTTGTATTGATAAAACCTGTAGTATAAGTGACAGAACTAGTCGTAACAGTGGTAGAACTTGTAGTAGTATTGATAAAACTTGTAGTATAAGTGATAGAACTAGTAGTAGTAGTGTAAGAACTAGACGTAGTAGTGGTAGAACTTGTAGTTGTAGTGGTAGAACTAGTAGTTGTAGTGGAAGTAGAAGTAGTGGTAGAACTAGTAGTTGTAGTGTTAGAACTAGTAGTTGTAGCGATAGAACTAGTCGTAACAGTGGTAGAACTTGTAGTTGTATTGATAAAACTTGTAGTATAAGTGATAGAACTAGTCGTAACAGTGGTAGAACTTGTAGTAGTATTGATAAAACTTGTAGTATAAGTGATAGAACTAGTAATAGTAGTGTAAGAACTAGACGTAGCAGTGGTAGAACTTGTAGTAGACGGTCTTTCTCCTTTGAATAACAAAAAAAGTTAGGAAAATTATATTAACACTTTCATTATTTTTATGTTGGCTTCGGTTTGATTATACAAAACAAATTAAATGACTTACTGGTACAAAGGGTTCTTTTCTATTTTCTACTTCAATTTTCTCTATTTCTTCTGGGGTAAAAAGTGTTAATCTGATCTGTTTTACTGCTTTCTTTCCTATCTCTACATAAGGCTTCTTCAGAACGACCTGTAACGTTAGACCTCGTGTTACAATAATTTTACAACTAATTTGTTTTTCTGCATTCGTTGTATCGTTTAATATATATTCGGTGTTCTTTTAAAGTAATTGAATCCTATGTTTAATTTTGTGATATTTTTAATATAATTTGCATATCTACACAAACTTGAATGTGGCATTCGTAACCTGACCAAAATCTATGTCAATTTCACTGGGATATACTCATGCGCGATATAAGTTGAAATTGGAAGTAAAGAAAAAGCCAAATGCTTTGGGATTAAACCCATTTTTCTAGAGGTTATGTGTGTAAACTAGGCAGCTGACTCACAAACTTTACATTATTCAGTTTATACATCAATAATTCTTAAAAAAAGTGTTGATTCTAATAATGCATTACTTCACCTTTATGATACTTCTTTAAAAGCAAAATACAAAATATGTAACGAGGGTTACGAAACGGTACCTTTCTTATTTGGAAATGAAAAAAAAAATGTTACTATTATGTACAAAGGGAGATGACACAAAATGTGCTTCTAATGTGTTTTTGTCTCGGTGTTCTAGCTAGATGATAACGATTTCCTCCGCGTAGACTATTCACGTCTTTGACAATTTGCGTACTTGACGTAAAATTAACCATGAGTTGATTTCAGTTTCTTTATGATGTAATTGTTTACAAATTATGCGAGCCTTCTAAAGAGGGTATCTGCTTTATGAAATCTGCATTTGTTGTCTCGAGTTTGTTGTAGCGATTAATATGTATGTTGTTCTTTTGTCAGTCTTTAGCATGTTTAGTTTTTTACTTTTTGTCGTTTTTCGTTTTTGCCATGGCGTTGTCAGTTTGACTACGAACAATAAGTGTGCATATCCCTTGATTATCTTCCGTCTATCTTTTAACATATTACAATCCTTAGGCATATTAGTAACAAAATGTTGCTTGTCTTGGTCCATTTCATTAGGTCGTTAAGTCTTATGGTATTAATGCTCTTAATATAATAATTTAAATGCTAATTGTATGGGAACATGTTTGTCACGCATTAAATAAAATTAAGTTTGTCATAGTAACATATTTGTATTATTATTTTTAGTAACAGTCCTCTTGATTGGTGTTCACACTTATAAAGTTCTTATCTTACCTAAACTATTTTATGGTTTTTCTCAAATTGTATATATGTATGTGTATGTACGTTAGTATCGTATACGGATAGTTGTAGGTGGTTAGTACAACACGACTTAAAATTTATTCAATAAGGGAGATAAAATGTCTATATGAAAATTGCCAAAAAATTTATTGACTTACAGAGTTCACTTGTGACCAGTCTCTTAGGTATTTCAGTATCTTCGATTCGTCCATTGTTAAACCATCGCTCTTTAATGTCTCCACCAATGAGTCTTCGGACAGCTCTGCAAATCCCTTTGATTTAAACACATCCTAAAAATAATCTTTCATGTCTTTAATTCATATTCATAACTGTTCGCACAATGTTGATATTTTGTTGCAAGAATTTTAACATTTGGGGATAGATCTATTGTGTAGTTGATATTATTGCAGGAAAACCCAGTTTGAAAATTTGATTTTATTCTTCGGAAAATCTTTTTGACTTTTGCTGATTTTTAAAAAAAACTTTAAACAATTGAACTTATGCTTTGTTTGTATGTAGTTTCATGGTATATACTGACTAGCAAAAAGAGTCTCGAAAGTGAAAAATATTAAATCTGAAGTTGTCGTATGGGATAAATGGGCTGATTTCCTTTTATTTCCACTATAGACAATGAGGGCATGTTGGATAGGTTCAGAAAGTTTGCCTTGTAACAAATCTACCATTAATTCCCCAAACAATTGTTGATGTTTTTTTTAAAGTGCACGCTACTGCTTTAGTGTATTTACACACCACACAGAGCCAATACAAAGTCCCCCCCCACCACCACCACCACCACCACCACCACCACCACACACACCACTCTGTGAGGTTAAACAAATGTCAGTAACTTACTACTTGATTTTAGCATTTCCATAAAAGTATTACCAAAAGAATATTAGATTAAAAAAAACGTTAAGGGTTCTGCAGAACCCGTGTAACTCCTGCGAATTCTGCGGTCATTGCAAAAAGTATAATGTGGACTGCAACAAAACTAAGTCTATTTTTATCAGTAAAATACAAAGAATGAACAAGATAAAAGACCACTGTGTGACACAACTTTGCTATCTACTGATCACGAAGAAGCTTCTGTCCAAGTTTCATAGAATTCAATGAAGGTTTGAACAAGTTATTGATGTCTAAAAATCTTTAACCCTAAATTGTATCTAAATTTTAATCGTAAAAAATGCAAGTTATCAGTAAAATACGGAAAAATGAAGAAACCGTTTAAAAAAATAGCTCTGGACACTGTTCTTAAGAACCTTCTTTGCAAGTTTCGTAAAATTCCATGGTTATTGATGTCTGAAAAAAATGTAACCACAGACTGACTTCAATGTTGACAACACGACAATGCCGACGACATGTAGGATGGCTATATCTGGCATTCACGATTTTTTTTCACAAGAAAGAACAAAACAAATCAGAAAACAGACACAAACATATATAACATACCTCTGTGTGGTCATCAATAAATAAGATGCATGCGTCTTTGAGTTCATTCTGGGCGAACACTATGGATGCTTGTAGACATTCACAAACGTTGTGAACTGCTAAATTCTCTATCAAATAGCAGCCTGCAAGCTAAATGGTAACAACAATTGAGAAACTTCTAACAATAAATATTTGTAACCAGATTTTATAAAATGTGTAAATCTTTAGACGCTGAGCTTTATGTTTAACGTGCTAGTTGACAAGGTAACCAACCGTCCGCATGAAATTTAATGCAAAAAGTTTGCTTAATTGCTAAACGCCTGTATGACATTATATCTCGGCAAACCAATTCTAGGACATAACTCTGCGAACTAAAATTCCAGGTCCGCTACGATTACACATACTGCATTTTCTTTGAACTCTGTACACACCCTGAGTTCAGAAAGTAAGACTCGTTTCCAAATTTTTAATTGCATTTTTCGAATACGAAGAGTGTCAACATTTTGGGAAGTAACATTTTGTGACATAAAATCCAATGATAAGCAATATAAATGTCCATAAAACACTTAATTAATCCTCTTGTTACAAAACTCTACAATAAAAAAACATTCCTTAACACATATAATAGAAAAGAAAGGATACGCGGTATCTATCCATGACACAAAATCAGAATAAGCACAGCAAAAACCACAAAAGCAAATGAACAGCTATTTTATTGCTGTTCTTCGTATTAAGGTCACAGTGAGGCCTTGAACACGGAGCAAAACATCTCTCGCCTCAATGCAAGTTTAAAACTAGCACCGGTTTGAGCAAAATTCTTTGCAAACTGACGATCACACCACAACTTTGGTATGCATGCTAATCCTGAGGTAGGTCATACCGTATTTTGTTGAAAGTTCCACGACAACACTTTACAGCGGTGATGGAGTCTCCTTTGTACAATTTTCATAAATGTCAAATGAAAAATCCTGCACTATTTTAATACAAATTACATTTTTCAAAGCACCAAATCTTTGGATTCACTCGCACCTTTTTTCGATGAAGCTGGTAAGTAAAAAATATTCACTGCATCCAACAAAAAGAAGGGCTAAATTATTTATTTATGTTCCTTAAATTTAGTTAAGATGAAGATTTTATACAATTAATTTTTTTTTTCATATGTACTGCATCAAATTCTGATTCCACTGCAATGCCCCCTTTTCCCAGTGGTGCACATTTAGCATACCAAGTTGAAATACTAATTGACACGGCTGTATCTCTATATCATGATATGCATAATTTCTATATACCTTTCTTAATTCTTCTAGCCCGTATTCTAATCCTATTCCAAGCGAATCAATAGCCTGCAAAACAGAAGTACAAGACTCCAGGTGACCTTCGTTTTCAAATAATTACATACATTAAAGTTAATAAAAGTCAGTAAATTGATGATCGTAAGAGTGTTGCAATTCTTGATGTAAACCCAATACTACTTACTTTTAAAACAAGTACACGCGTAGCTTATGCATATATTAATTACTTCTTTATCACAAACGGTATTTATAAAGTCATATCCATTTGATAATTGAACATACAGAAATTAAATTACCAAGAATGTATTTGGCAATTGTATAGTCAACTACAATTAATAACTTGAGCATGCAAAAATATAGTTACTTTAAACTATTCACATGGATGTCTTGTATGTTTTTTTTTTAATTTTAGTTCATTTATTTGTTTCGGAGTTCAGTGTGACGTCCATTTTCACTGAACTAGTACACATTTTTGTTAAGGGGCCAGCTGAAGCCCGCCTCCGGGTGCGGGATTTTCTCGCTGTGTTGAAGACCCATTGGTGTCCTTGGGCTGTTTTCTGCTCTTTGGTCGGGTTGTTGTCTCTTTGACACATTCCCCATTTCCATTCTCAATTTTACTAGTACACCAATGTTGAACTGAAACGGTCATTTTGATCTGAACAGCTCGTAAAAGACTTAAAATTAATTATTAAGTTATGTTCAGTCCTTCAGTAAATTTTCAAACTTTACCACTGCGGTAAATTCAGTACTGATTAGACAATTCGCTTGTGGTCAATTAAGATCGGTTCAGTCTATGTTTATAGTAGCTTTTATTTACCTGTACGAAACTAGAACGTGCTGAATTGTCTGAAAAGATACTGAACAGTACTAAAGAGACTGCAAGCAATATATCTTAACAGAACTTGCTTTACAACAAGAAAATATTTGAAAAAGAACTTTATCTCTTACCAAGAATTGACATTTTTCGTTTCAGACTTATCAGTAGAAGTAAAGATCAAAATGACCGTTTCAGACTAAAATTAATTTACGAGTGATTGAAATTTGTTTAAAGTGAGTGAACTGCCTATTTTTATTGATTTCATTGTCAATGAACAAATTGATTAATAAATGATTAACTATTTTCGGTATTACTCAGAAAATAAATACATAAAACCTACAATTTTTGGTGTCAGTGTGACACAGTTGGTGTAGATAAATTCCATCACAGCGAGAAATATATCCGGTGTCATGTCTGCCAAAACAAAAGGAACAGTATTATCTACCACACCGGCTCTTTGTGCCTGATCCTGAAACATTGCCTTGAAAACAGCACACCGATTGGCTAGGATGCATCTGTGTGCGTATATAGGTTTTCTGTTTGATCCAATCAAAAATTTAATGTCACTGAAAATATATTATATACGAAATATTTGTATACTCTCCGTATCTATCTGTGACCATCCTGGACATGTAAAAAGGAGTATTTTATAGGACTGTTATGCCTGTGACTTGGAAGTTAGAATACACATTTAAAAAATCTCAGACTACAGTTCCATAAAATCTAAATTCAAATATGTCAAGAAATTACCATATTATTTGGTTACCAGGTAAAGGTTTGAGATATAATATCAAACATTTTTGCCGTTAAATTACATTGTGAGCTATACACGAACATAAGTAGATGTTCTGATCCGAGATTCTGACATACCTTTGCTCTTTGTTGTTCACCAATCGTTTCATCTGAACTGCAAATTCTTCTATATTCCCCTTCATAGTTTTTTCGTTCGCCATTTTGTAGTATTGTATTTGAAACACCGTCAGTAAAAATGTTTTAAAAGTTTATGCATAGCTAAGCGGATAAAACCTATTAATCTGGATTAATTTATTTGGTTAATCATTGATTTAAAAAGATCTTGTTTGATGAAGAAAGTGGTATATGGCATTATAGTAACTTAAAATTGATGATAATAAAAAGGAGCAAGTTTGAAAAGTAATAAATTATATACTTGCAAAATGTAAAGACTGTAATAAGAAGGCCTTCTCAATCAAAATGTTAAAAAACAAACTTGATAATTCAAGACTTATAACTCTATAATCACTATCTCATTAACGAAAACACGAATCGTGAAAACAGCAGCTTATTTGACAAGGCCGCTAGCATTGTAAAGCAGCACTAAATGGCATCAAATGAAATCCTCATGATTGTATTTTTATATACACGTAATAACAAATGTCATTGATCAAAGTATTAAATGTTTTCCATTACAAAAATAAGTACCTTCTAATCCGATTTTGAACTTAAAAATGCAGAAAATAGACGAAATAATTAGAAAATAGCCTCTATGATCGGATACAGAAAAAAGATTTATCAATCAATGAAAGATGAAATATTTTATATTTATTATGAAAACAATGACAATTATAAGACCGTATTTATTCTAAAATTTGCCAACAGTTTTAAAGTTGAAAATCAAATTATCTTGCAATGTGTTATAGAGGAGGCAGTTATATAATTTGATATCTGCAAATACATTTTAGAAGATATATGATGAATGTTCCAATGACACCAATCGTGGCCATGAAAGTTTTCATCTTGCCTTAAAGAATTCACTTAGTAGGAATTAAAAAAACAGCATTTGTTTAAAAAGTGCACACAATTTGCAGCCCAAATGAAACCGGAATTTCTTTTCTCCTACATAATCTATAAGTATGAATCAGCGGCACACCCTTTCACTTTACATTTGTTTCAGTTCTAGAAGAGAGGCAAATGATACAAAAGGGACATTCAAACTCACATGTCGAAAATAAAATGAAAACGCCATGGCAAAAAAAAAAAACAGTATACAAAACACAACATAGAAAACTAAAGACTGAGCAACAAGAACCCCACCAAAAAACCGGGGTAATCTCATGTGCTCCTGAAGTATATCTAGTACGTCTATTGGTTAATTCTTTCTTTTGGGATGCTGTCTCATTGACATATCTCATTTATTTATTCATATTGTACAATTGCAAGTCGTTTTTTTTTCATGACACACCTACTATCATAATAGTTAATAATCAAAACAACCTCGATAGTCTCGTGGTAGCGTGCTCGCATCCTGGCTGGGTCAAATCAAAGACTTTTAAGATTGGTATCTGCTACTTCTTCACTAAGCACGCGGCATTAAGGAGTAAGAGCAAAAACTGCTTGGTTCGGAGTCAGAATAACGTGTCCGGTAGGGTATCAATTTATCCTGCGGATTGTTACCTTGAGAACTAGGACGTTGGCGATCTATTTCAAAGGAGGATTCATATTCATTTCCCTTTATCATGTCCAGTTTACAGTTGGTTTCACATCGAGCAAAGCAGTCCCTTCTTCTCGTAGAAGAACTAGCTTGTTACTATCATATGGTCTGGCGGATATCTGGATGCTACTCATCTTCGTCTGATTCAACGGAGCCATTTTCAAGATCTATGACAATCTACGTCCTCACTGTGGTTCTTTTACAGCGCTTTGTAAAAAGTTCTGATCAGTTGAACAGTTTTATTTGATGAAACAAATTTCAATTTGATCAGAATTTTGAATGAAATGCAATTGGTTTAGTGAAACACGTACAATCAAGTCTCTGTAAAACTTCGGCATAATAAATATTGTCAATAAGCATGAACAGTTGGTAAATATTAAAAAGAACTCAGCTGGTTTAAGTACTTCCAATCTATGCAGCTATATGCTGTCTATCAATTTTTTTTTTATTGTTTTGGACATAAATCAGGACCTGGTTTTCCCGTTTTAATTGATTTAAATTTTGTCAAGCAAGTCTTTTATAGCTCACTAAACGGGGTTTGTATATTGTTGAAGGCATTTTGTTGGTGTATAGCAACTTCATTGGCAATCATACTACATCTTCTTACTTTTATAACAGTTTTAGCTGCTTATTCACAATACCACATGGCAATGAAATGATAGCAGTCTTGCGCATACGGTAATCTTTTCCAAGACATATAATATATCACTTTATTACTATGGGTTATAGTTACTGTGATAATTTTATTAAATAATTGAAGCTTTCAAGTATCATGATCTTGAGGAAATGTTAATAGACACTCGAGGATTGCCATTTGTTGTACCAAAATATTAGTCTTTCTGTACAATATAATTTTCATCTTTTACTAAATATAATTTGAAATAATATTTTTATATATTTTCAAACAAGGGACCCCATTGGAAATAAGCTATACTATGTAAGCTTTTATGGGATATCCCAGGCTTCTTTCTAAGCACTTTTTTTGAAATATATTATGACACTATTTTAAAAGTATATATATATATATATATATATATTATTTGTCTTGTTTTGTCTTGTGAATTTTTATATATGTGCTTGAATTTGCCTGAATAAAACTATACTATACTAAAGTAATAAATAAATCGTACCTCTTATCAGTATCTTTGCACAAATCTTTAGGCTAGCAAAATGTTTCATGTGGGGAAGAGAGGAGGGGATGAGTTGGCAACTACATTATGGGGTGTTCTAAAAGTTGTGGGTTGTAGACACACGATAATGTTTTCCCTCCATAATGGATTAAAACTGAATTGTAATAAGTCTATGGTATAAAGGTCTTATAACATGTATCATACTTACCAAGGGTGAACTTCAATAAAGACTGAAAGACTTTTGAAAATGACGCTGTCAGTAAATAGATTCAGTGGAAATTTTTCTTACCATGCACTTTTTTAATCATTGTTTGCCAAATGTCTGGAAAAGTATTTCATGCATTATAAAGGCAATTTATTCGAAGTTGACTTAAAACTGATAAAGAAAATTTTGCCGCCATTAAATTCCCAAATGACTGCAGCACCTAGTGCAATACTGGAAAGGTGTTCTACACAAAGTGTTGTTACCATTTTTCATTGTTCCAAGGCCATATAAACCCCTTTCAATGAGTTGAGACAATGCATAGTTATTCCAGATATACTGGTATTTAAAAAATATTTAGAAAATGTTTTTATGTAAAATCTGAGATAATTATATTAACAAAAAAATAATGATGAACAAATCTGAGATTTTTTTTTTTGTTTGTTGATGTTTTTATTTTAATTTTTCAGAGGAGTCAGCTGTTGATGTGCTCTGCTGGTCTGTCCAATATTTTTGGTAACCAATGTTATCCTTTTTATGTATAATCTATTGTTGAAGGCCATTATGGTGAATTTAGATGTCATTTTAAAAAACTTAAAAGTAATGTTTGGTTGCTGACTTACAATGTTTATAAATATTGCACAGCTTAAGCTTATGTTTTTAAAAAATTAATTGGTTAAAATATCAATTAGACAGCAATTATACAGCTCAATAAAGCCAGAAAATACACCAGGACAACCAGGATATGTCAGAACATACACACATACATACTTTTACCTGCCATGTAAAGCATTGCATTAAAGGTCTATGCACATAATAAATAGACCTTTACATGAAATGAAAAGAAGGAAACGTGGTTGACTTCCAATTAAAACTATCCACCAAATAGATGTGGAAGTCAACAATTGTAAGTCACTGTATGGCCTTCAACAATGAGAAAAACCGATGCCGTATCATCAGCTATAAAAGGCAATGACAAGGAAATTGAAAAACAATTCAGACAAAAAACTAATGGCCTAATTTATAACAATTCAATTTACAAGAACGTGAACCAACAGCAAACACTGAATTACAGGCTCCTGACTTGGGACAGGCACATAAATAATGTTTGTGAGACCTCAACCCTCAACCTTACCTGGGACAGAGGTGTAACAGCACAACATTAGAACAAACTGTAAAAATCAGTTGCAAATGGCTCAACGAAATAGATAGGTAAGGACTCTTAAAGGAGCACAAAAAAACAACTAACGTAAAAACAATAGACACAAAGTTCTGATATAAGAGTACTCACAGTTACTGAAAGCTAGTTCAAAGCCAATTACATCTAATAAATAAATCATGTTCTCCCAGACTAAAGTATCAATCAGTACAAATCCAACAGATTCAGAGTAAAGACATCATAAACAGTCTGAGAAATGCAGGACCTTGTAATTTTATTCAAAGGATCAATGAGTTAACATGAAACCAAGGGTCTGGAAATGGTCATATTTGCAAGACATGACCGAATCTGAAATCTATTTGTCCTAAATGACAAATTGGGATTTAGGACAAATTTTATTTTTTTACAGAAATAATTTTGGTCATTTCGATGAGATCGGGTTTCTTAATCGCCATTTTGCACTTGTTTTTGTTTTGTTATCCCTTTCCTGTAATAAAACTGCCACTTCGTATAGTATGATAATCCTGAGGGCCCTCCTAATAACTATATTAATGCCTCCGGGAAATATTTCCTAATGATCGCTAACCACTTTTTACCTGTGTTTTTAGTTCACACCTGACATTGATCACAAGCTCAGAACTAATATTATAAAAAAATTAAAATTCCATGACAACTGTCTTCATCATTTAATTAATTTTCAGCAAAGACAATCGTCGATTCTGATTTTAAAATGTTTCTATTTACAAAGAAAAACGTATTTTTTCATGAGTAACACACATGCTTTATTTACTATGTAATACCCATGCCTGAAATTCTCTTCAGCAGATTAGACACTGAATCGTAAAATGCAAAATGATTTTATGCTAAATAAAACAAGTGCAACTTTTATTTGTAATATTCAAACACTTTTAAAGGTAAAAAAATTTAAAAAGCCGGTGATTTCCTGTCAATTTGATAAACAAAATGAATCCTGGAAATGAGTCCGTAATTACTCGTACTTTAGTATTGTTGCAAAACATCCGGTTTAATTTTGTCTTCAAAATCGAAAAAAACGTTAGCGATGTCTGATGAAATTTAGGATTTTGAGTCATTAAAATCGTTTCATTTTTAAACTGTTGCCTTCGCTTAACTGTTCTTGAACGTTTTTAGAAAAATGGTAAGAAAATTCATGAAGTAAATGCGATGAAACAGTCAAAACAAGTTCGTTGATGCTATGAATCTAGTGTGATTTCAACATTTTTTTTTTAAAAAGGACACAAACTTTTAAGTTATCTCAAAATGACCGAAATTGTGTGAAAAATTTCCGGATCCTTGCATGGAACATATCTAAATCTACAGGCTCTATAAACAACATCACAGTAAAAAATTGGGATGTGATATCCCTTTTTAAATAAGAATTCTACAGGTAAAAATTCTTTTTGTTTTTATCTAATGATTAAATGACTTAACTGCTCCCAAAGTAACATTCGTTTTTTTCCTTCACCCATCAATTATAAAAAACTCTTATGAACAGATGTTAATGGAAGAACATATCAAACACCATCTTCAAAGGCTTTACTGCTATAACTTTGCTAAGTATCAATGACCTGTTTAAAAAAAAAATCATCAAAGATAATTAAGTAGGCCAGAGTTGCATTTTGTCTACATAGAACTCGTCAGTGGCACTTCAATTAAAATAGGTGGAAGGTTAAATCATTAACAAAGTTCAAGAGCTTTGAAAAAAAAATTCAAACATGTTGTGATATATAACCCAACAATGCCTGAGGTAGAAAACCTTAGGTTTTGAATGAATTGAACAGTAAATTTTAAAAAATTACAGTATCAATATTTCATGCCAGGAACAGGGGTACTGACTACTGGGCTGATGACATTTTCATTTACAAATATTTAATGAGAAAAGGACATATTTCAACTATTTTTTAAATGACCCAAAAATTCAACATAAAGTATGTCGATAAATGGATCTATAAATCAGTATAAAATGTTGTTACTTGGATATAAATGTAACAACTGACTCAATATCAATGATCTATCATTAGTCTTTTTTTTATAATTAGAATTTTTTGTGTTAGTAAATGCAATCTTCACCAACAGAAAAGTAATACATATGTATTTCTGTCAATGACATTCATTATAAATGAAACCAAAACTCAAAATAAAGTGCCTGTCTTTCCACAATTTTTACTGCAGATGAAACAAAAATTATCACTATGATGAATTGTGTTATATTTAATAAATAAATTTCATATATTTTAACATATCTATTACAATCAAATGAGGTCATATGGAACTAGTTCTTAAGCAACTTTCAGCATGCTTTAAGTACATGCTGTTAAAAAATATTAAAAATAAAAATTTTCAACAATCATTAAAACAGAGTTATTTCCCCTTGAAAATATTGTCTCATATTGTCTTATATGTAAGATTGCGTACATGTAATAATACTATAAATCTAAAGCGGAAATGAAAAGCCGAATAGTATAGTCTTAAAATACTCAATGAAAAACAAAGTTTGAACTGATGTTAGTTTTTTCATAAAAATTTGAAGTCTAATCTAGTTTGTCTAATTCAAAGTATTAGATAAGGTTCAATGAAAAATTATGTTGCTCTTATCAATTTCTTCAGGAAACTGAATTTTTGAATGCATATTATCAAAATATGTGAACATTATGATGATACATCACATATTTTTGGAATGTTTATCACAAAAAATATCTCGCCATGCAAAACGTACATAAACATCACATAATAAAAATGGACGGAACTACTTCAAAAAAGGTGGATACATTCAAGTCAAAAAGATTCACACAAAAGCACCTAAGTTGTAAAATTGCTAAGATATACTATATATAAAACTATAAAATGAAATATAAACATGTTAAAATACTATACAACAAAGAAAATATAATAATTGTAGAACTATTATGTGTAGTAACTATTTGCAAATCTTAATTTATAAAATTAAATTAAAGGTAAACAAGTTACAAATAAAGGTAACAATACCATTTTAATTTATTAACAAACAAACCTATTTAATGATATCTAAAGGCTTTAATTAAAGCTAAATAAATTTCAAACTAACATAAATGTTTACATCGAAACTTATCTAAAAATTTATCCAACAATGACTATGGGGTTGAATTAATGGAAAACTAGTTACCAAGATACTTTGCAGAATATTGTTAAAAAAAAACTTCAATTATAATTATGCATTTACTCTTTTATAATAAAAACTGCACAGAAAAATTGTGGGAAAATGGTTAAAAAGTACAAAATGAGTGCATAACTAATGTCCCAATGCCTAACTGAAATATGTTTATACACAATGCTTATCAGGGTTATAAATACTTCTTTGTATACAATTTCCTGGGAGAGCTAGACCACGTAAAGCAAACCCCAAAAATATAAAACATCATCATGTGTTACTTTTACACTATTGCTACTCTCTTTTTTCTGAGTTCTTAATCAGCAGTGGCGGATCCAGAACTTTTCATAAGGGGGGGCCCGCTGACTGACTTAAGGGGGCCTGCTCCAGTCATGCTTCAGTGATTCCCTATATAATCAACCAAATTTTTCCCACGAAAGGGGGGCCCGGGCCCCCCCAGGGCCCCCTAGATCCGCCTATGATCAGATACATGTTGAATATGTTTTTGATGGATAAACAATTCAGAATAACAAATCAGTTTCCAAATTGTCAAATGCCTTAATTTTCAAACTAATGTATAAAATTCACAATTATTCATGGTTTATTCTGTGGTCCTCAAAAATGTTGCAAAGAGCACAATTAAATCCTGACTTTATAATAGAACTTCTATGACTGTGTATTGTCAGAATGCCTTAAAATAGAACTTCTATGACTTTGTATTGTCAGAATGCCTTAAAATAGAACTTCTATGACTTTGTATTGTCAGAATGCCTTAAAATAGAACTTCTATGACTTTGTATTGTCAGAATGCCTTAAAATAGAATTTGAGGAATAATCAGATATATGCATGCCAAGTATTGTATGGGATACTATGTAAAAGCAATTTTTGTTTGTTTCTAAATCCTTCTAATTGCATGTATGATATTTGAATTTCCAGTTCTTTTTACAATATTGTTTGAACTCAAATTATAATCATTTTCATCATTTGCATTGATCAATTAATAAAAAAGTTTGGTACATTCAGTTACTTTAATGGCCTTCATATAAATTGTCTGATTTTTATGAAAACTGGTAGTAAAAATTCATGAGCTTAAGAAGATATTTTTATAACATTAAAGGCCTAACAAATCTATAAAAGCACACAATGCATTTATTTATTTCTGAACTTTTATAACCCTATTATTCCTTAACAATCTGCTAGCTCTCAAAAATTGATTTAAAATTTTGTTCAGTCTAGCTATCTATGTGCACACAGTTTTGATTATCACAGAGTTCACAAATATTTCATTTACTGGTCCAAGTACTTCAAATGTTCCCTGTTCTCTGTGCCCTTTCTTCTCTTCATAAGAGGATTTGATGGGTCACCTTTCTTTGTTGCATGAAAACGCCATGAATTGTTAAAACAATCAATCTGAAAAAAAAGCAACACATTTTTTTAATAATCTTAACAATGCATCAAATAACTTCAATTATATCATTAAAACACTCAAAAAGAATGGAAAGTACCCGTACATTTTTGCAATCTTTCATTCTCTCATTTTATATTTGCCATATACAAAACATTTTTATTTCAGGCTGTTGGTTTGCTAGTATTAAAAGATTAATACTTAGCTTTTTTTGAATATTTTAAACAAATAATTTTGCAAGTATATATTGTATGCTGATAGGATATACCATCTCCATTAACTTTATCTTTATAAATTAAACATTGTATTATAAAAAAAAACCCATTTTTTCCAATACAAAAACTACTTGTCAGAGGCCTAGGGTATTTAGTCTAAATGTTTATAAATAGATTTTTTCATTTCAAGTTTTGAATACCGATAAAAAAATAGTAAACCAACAACACCTTAAAATAAAAGATATCTATAGGTCTCTCTCTATATATACCTAAATATATCAGATATCAAACTCTAAATCACCACCCCTTCTAGATCTTGACAAGTTGTCAATAAACAAGAAATGATTGTAACAGGATGCTGTTACGAAGTCTCCCAAACAAAGCTCCCATAATTCCTTTTTTCCCAGGGTCGCCTGACATTGGACAAAGTCCAGTGAAAATTGGTTTGGTCCAGTAAAGTTATATGCATTAGTGATGCCTTGGGACTAACCCTGTATATCATTCAAATCATCTTGGCATGACAAACCAGAATATATATGGTTTAGGGGTGGGGATCTCGACCATTTACAAGATACTAGAACATTGGGGGTGGGGGGGGGGGGGGACCCCTGGGGACTGACCCTATATGTCATTCAAATGTTCGAGACATGACGAACAGGAATATATATGGTTTAGGGGTGGGGATCTCGACCATTTACAAGATATTAGAACTTTCTCAAATGGCAGGGGGTCAGGACCCCTGGGGAATAACCCTGTATATAATTCAAACCATCTTGGTATGACAAACCAGAATATATATATGGTTTAGGGGTGGGGATCTCGACCACTTACAAGATTTTAGATTTTTCTTAAATGGCAGGGGGTGGGGTGACCCCTGGGGACTAACCCTGAATATAATTCAAACCATCTTCGCATGACAAACCAGAATATATATGGTTTAGGGGTGGGGATCTTGACCACTTACAAGATATTAGAACTTTCTTAAATGGCAGGAGGTGGGGGTGACCCCTGGGGACTAACCCTGTATTTCATTTGATGTGCTTTATCATGACAAACCAGAATATTTATGGTTTAGGGGTGGGGATCTTGACCACTTACAAGATATTAGAACTTTCTTAAATGGCAGGAGGTGGGGGTGACCCCTGAGGACTAACCCTGTATTTCATTTGATGTGCTTTATCATGACAAACCAGAATATATATGGTTTAGGGATGGGGATCTTGACCATTTACAAGATATTAGAACTTTCTCAAATGGCAGGGGGTGGGGATGACCCCTGGGGACTAACCCTGTATTTCATTTGATGTGCTTTATCATGACAAACCAGAATATATATGGTTTAGGGGTGGGGATCTTGACCATTTACAAGATATTAGAACTTTCTCAAATGGCAGGGGGTGGGGATGACCCCGGGGGACTAACCCTATATATCATTCAAACCATCTTAGCATGACAAACCAAAATATATATGGTTTAGGGGTGGGGATATTGACCACTTACAAGATATTAGAACTTTCTTAAATGGCAGGGGGTGGGGTTGACCCCCGGGGACTAACCCTGTATTTCATTTGATGTGCTTTATCATGACAAACCAGAATATATATGGTTTAGGGGTGGGGATCTTGACCATTTGCAAGATATTAGAACTTTCTCAAATGGCAGGGGGTGGGGATGACCCCTGGTGACTAACCCTGTATATCATTCAAACCATCTTAGCATGACAAACCAGAATAAATATGGTTTAGGGGTGGGGATATTGACCACTTACAAGATATTAGATCTTTCTTAAATGGCAGGGGGTGGGGTAGACCCCCGGGGACTAACCCTGTATTTCATTTGATGTGCTTTACCATGACAAGCCAGAATATATATGGTTTAGGGGTGGGGATCTCGACCATTTACAAGATATTAGAACTTTCTCAAATGGCAGGGGGTAGGGATGACCCCTGGGGACTAACCCTGTATATCATTCAAACCATCTTAGCATGACAAACCAGAATATATATGGTTTAGGGGTGGGGATCTCGACCATTTACAAGATATTAGAACTTTCTTAAATGGCAGGGGGTGGGTGTGACCCCTGGGGACTAACCCTGTATTTCATTTAATGTGCTTTATCATTTAGAACATTTTCAATTAAAAAGATTGTGTCTATCACAAACGGTTTTCAATTTATAATCATTTGAAAATTAAAAAAAATAAAATCCTGTAGGGTTCTATAGTAAAACCCTCCTTTCTTTTTGCCCCTCAAAGTACCCCTTTATAAACCCCATTGCACAAACAAAATCCTGATTGCACCACTAGACATGTTAGTCTAACATACTGTGAAACCTAAAGTTAATCTGAGAAGCGGTTTTAGAGAACGGGTGCGGACAAGTTCAAATTTAAAAGCGGCGGAAGAAGAAGAAGAAGAAGAAGAATAATTAATAAGAACTTCGTTTGGGAGACTTAATTAAACATAAACTACAAGAGATTTGAGATCAGCATCAGATTCCAGGATAAATACACTGAGATATAAACAAAGACAATTAACCCACTCTTTGGCTGTCTTTCTACATATAATAATGGTACTACTTATAGTCCATAAATCAATACCTCTAAATTGAACAAAACTGAAAGTACACAATACAAAAAGGATAAGTTACTCACAGGAATAAGATTGTCTTTTTTATTGTCTTTTTCTATCTTTTCTAACTCTTCAGGAGACAGCAATGTAAATCTTATCTTTGGTATTACTTTTCTGGCTACTTCACTCACTGATTTTTCTAATACTGTCTAAATGAATAAATATAATTTTTTTATTTTTTATTTAGTGTACATTGTACATACAAGTAAAGTGAATTAAAAGCTATTGTGAAATATGGTTTTTTGCTCAAGCTGTAAACCAGTAATTGGAGAATATGGGGTGGCTCCTACTGCATATTTAAATCATGTATTCTTCTTGTGCATTTTCAGCTGTATTTCCAAATTTTGTTCATTGTCTCAGGTGTTGTTACTTTGACAGTTTTTGGCACAAAATTAATCGCAGACATATATACATGTAACAACTTCAAAAATTACTGAAATTTTAGCTTAAGTAGCAAAAAATATGTAAATCAAGTTTTGTAAGATGCTCTGTGTGTGAGTGTGCTTTCACTATGCGAAAACCGTACACTGGGACATTTAGTTGCTGTATAATATTTCTGAGTTTACATTTATACAGAGGAACTTTCGCACAGAAGAATATTCTCATATGACATCGGACATATGACTTATAATAATAAGAATTGATTCCTTATTATATCTGAATACTTGCAGGTGCCAAAATTGAATAACAGTTGCTAATATACAGTTTCTGGCATCACTAAACTCAGTGTTAGTGTAGAGAAATGCAGTGTCCAGACTCCCAAGATCAGATCCATAAATGATGTGGCATGGCTCCATTATGATCAGATATTTTTCATTCAGGTTAAATTAACAAAAATATTAAAGCACTTATAAAAATTAATAATTCTTTTTTTAAATTTCCACATTTAGATACTTACAGAGTTTATGGTCGCCCAGTCCTTGACATATTTGAGTAATTCAATCTCATCCATTTGTAAATTATCACTTTGTAGAATTTCATTCATTGATTCATCAGAAAGTTCCTGGAATGCCTTGGACTTCAGAACACTCTAAAAGTTATATAAATAAAGACAATGTCAAGCAAAAAGTTTAAGTTATAAATGCAATGTATTTTTAAAACATCAAAACAAGAATGGATACACAGAAAAATTGTACATCGTTTTATTTTTTATGTCTGCCTTTTTTCACAATTCAATGAAAAATGGGCATGTGACATTTTTGATGTTTATTATTTTCTCTCATTAGTAAAGAATACATGAAACAAACACTTCAGTATATTAAGATGTAAAGAGAACTTAAATTCTATTGACGGTTGCAGTCTAGTGCACAGTAAACTTATGTGGTGTACTGTAATTTCTTCTGGATCCCTGTAACATAATTATATTGTTGGGTGAATGAGCCATGGAGTGCCAAATAATACCAATATCTCAGTGAGTTGAACAAGGATTATAAGACACTAATTTTCTAAATCACAAAATGAAGTTTGATTCAGTACACTTTGAAAATTAGTTCAAGGTCAGGTCAATAATCCTATTCAATCATAACTGACAGCTTTTTGTAGATATCCACAGATTTAATGTACCCTGTTTTACTCTGCATATTTCTCAATGAATCTGAGAGCAGTTGCCAACAGTTCTACATTACTATAAGTGACAGCTACTTGTAGATATTCAGGGTAACTGTATATTACTTACCTCTGTATGTTCCTCTATGAATCTGAGGGTAGCTCCCAATAATTCCATGTTACTATAAGTGACAGCTACTTGTAGACATTCACAAGCATTGTGCACACTAAGATTTTCTACTAGGTATAATGCTGCAAGCTGAAAAATTAAATAAATCACAACATGTAGTTGACTGAAGTGAAGAACTAAATAATACAGGTACTAAGTTAAGGCATGCAAATGTTTGCATAAGACAATAATTTCAATAGTAATGGGATTCAAATTGCCCAAAAATTTTGTTTTAATTTGTTAATTGTTGGTGTAAGTGTTTTCTTTCGTGTCCACTAACCATGCAGTCTTGTTGCATTTTGTGTACCTTTTTCACATAATACAAAGGTACATACATGTATACTTTCACTTTCTATTTATATTCAACATGGTTACATTGTGACACAATTTATACCTTCCTGATTTTTACTTCAGTGAGATTTTCTGATGACGGTGCCCTAGGAGCAGAAACATGTCGATCTCATTAGATTACTGCAGCAATCCCTAAAGTGTTGTTGTTATAACTGCTTTCACTTTTTCACATGTATGTAATATTTCTGGATTTGAATTTTTTACCCCTTTTAAACTAGTTGGTATGATATTTTCTACTTGTTGTATACTCTACTTATAACATAGTAATTCTGGTTATATCAGGTATCTTGGAACTAGATATGAACCAGGCAACTTAATTCACCACCTTTTAAAAACCATGGTGTGTTTCTATTTTGATATAAATTTTCCAACGCTATACTTCTTTTTTGGAAAACCTAAATTGTTTCTGAGTTGTTGTTTTTTGGACCAGTTTAGTTGTAGTCAAAACGCAAAAATTCCAGGATTAATTTTTCCGTTTTTTATTTT
Organism: Mytilus californianus; assembly: GCF_021869535.1. Taxonomy (NCBI): domain Eukaryota; kingdom Metazoa; phylum Mollusca; class Bivalvia; order Mytilida; family Mytilidae; genus Mytilus; species Mytilus californianus. The sequence continues at coordinate 8,707,506 of NW_026262581.1, forward strand.
AATGTTCTGTTACCATTTACATTTAAACTTGTTTGTGTCTTTTAAAAGTAATGATTTTTATTTTGCAGTTTTTCTTATTGATAAATGAGCATGGTAACAACAAAAGAATACACACTGAGCCATTGGTATTGTGTAACATTAGAATGTTACCCCATATTAACCCATTTCAACATAAACTTTATTGCAATGTAGTGTGATAAAGTACACATATATAGCTTACCTTTCTAAGTTCATCTAATCCATATTCTATTGAAACACCAAATGTATCCAAAGCCTACAAAAGATAATGCAAATGTCAAATGTATCTTTCTTTTATTTAAATTATGAAAATATGTTGTTTGTTTTAAACTTTTCATTCAACAGAAAGAATGAGTAGATAATTCTATTTCCTCATCATACAGCAAAAATAAAAATTTCCAAATAAGCGCTTGGTAAAAATTTAAATTAAACATCTTGCATGAGGTGACAGTATTTCAAAATTTTTCCCTTTTCAGAAAATTGAGTATTAAAAAATGTACACAAAACTGTTGTGATTTGGTTTATAATTTGAGGGTTTTAACAATGAAACTACCCATAGTACCTTAGATTCTGAAACTGCAAATCTTTTGACGTATGGATGATTTATGCAATAACTGACTGATCATAGAATTTATTGAGTAAAAAAAGTTAAGCAACATATATTTTATTTTAAAAAAAATTGAAATAAAAAATTGCAGAAATTGCAGAAATTAAAGAACCTTTGTATGCATGCTCACATACCCCATGCCCCAAAACTCATAACTCCTAAAGAAACCAACTGATAAAATTTCTTGTAGTTATGCACATCTACATATTATGTCCTCATTAACTACAAAAGTTTCATGAAATTCTGTTTAGGGGTTTCAGAGGAGTTGCGATGACAAACTGTTGCAGTAGTATATTTAGGTCAAAGTCCAAGTTCAAAGGGGCATAACTCCTAGAAAAAAAATTGAATCAAAATTTCCTATTGATATGCACATCTGAATAGAATGTCCTTATTATCTACAAAGTTTCATAAAATTCTGTTGTTTGGTTTCAGAAGAGTTTGTGATGACAAACTGCTGCAGTAGTATATTTAGACCAAAATTTGAAGTTCAAAGGGGAATAGCATTGAGATAAAAAATTATATCAAAATTTCCTGTCAACTTTCACATCTACTAAGTTTGTCCTTATTATCTACAAAGTTTAATGAAATTCTGTTGTGTGGTTTCTTAGAAGTTGTGATGACAAGAACAGGATTGACGGACAGACAGACAGGTCAAAATCATTATACCCTATACAACTTCATTGGATGGGGCATAATAAATTTTATGTTCAAGTTTTTGTCGAGTAAAAAATTGAACATTAAGGTTTATTTTCTTTGTAACAGTTATGTATTTATCGTTATTATTAGAAGTATAGTTTATTTTTGAAATAGGAAATAAAAAATATTTGCTGCAAAACTTTTAGTATACAAGTTAACATACACCAGTATTAAGATGCTTACAATTTTTGGTGTAAGTGAGACACAGTTTGTATACATAAACTCTAACATGGCCTGAAATATTTCTGGTGATGTGTCAGGTAATGGAATCTCTACATCTCTGTTGGGGGTCTGCTCAGCAAACAATGCTTTAAATATGGCTGATCTTGCTGATAAAATACATCTGTGAGCATAAAAGGCTTTTCTGTTTGGTCCAATTTTAAACTTTACATCACTGAAAAATATGAAATAAATAAGAAATTTTAGTTTCCATATTGACAGGCTTAAAAAATTTAATTTTTATAAACTTGAAATATAGGGATTTTTTTAAATTTTGTTTGGTATTTCTATTAGGTTATTTTCAAACTTGATAACAATAATAAACAAAAGTACACATGCTGAAATGTCTCGCCTGCTTTACTGACCATTGATTTTATGTTGAAAGTCTTAAAGATAAAGGTTTTACTAAAAGTATCACATAAACTTAACATTTTTAAAGATCTATGAGAATGAGGTCAAGGTCAGATAAATCCTGTCAGACAGACATATACACCTTACAATTTTTTTATACACTAAATATAGTTACATATATTGATTATGGTAATTGAAAAACTGACCAAAACACAAAAATTTAACATTGACCAATGAACCATGAAAATGGGGTCAAGGTCAGATTATACCTGCCAGACAGACATGTACACCTTACAGTTATCCCATACACCAAATATAGCTGACCTATTACTTAATAAGTATTTGAAAAACAGACCAAAACACAAAAACTTAACATTGACCAATGAACCATGAAAAGGAGGTCAAGGTCAGATGATACCTGCCAGACAGATATGTACAACTTACAATCATTCCATACATGTACAACAAATATAGTTGATCTATTGCTTATAGTACTTGACATGAAAATTAGGTCAATGTCAGATGAAACCTGCCAGACTGACATGTACCCATTACAATCATTCCATACTGGTTCACATGTATGCATACACCACATATAGTTGACCTACTGCTTATAGTATTTGTCTATTTTAGAAACGGACCTAATCACATAACTTTAACCTTGATCACTGATCCATGAAATGAGGTAGACTGTCTGGCAGACATGTAGATGTTGCAAGGAACCCATATACCAAGTATAGATATCCTATTACTCATCATAAGAGAGAAATTCACATGACAATAAAACTATAATATGTTTTCAAGCAGTTGCTGAACCATGAAAATGAGGTTAAGGACAATGGAAATATGACAGACGGAAACTTCAAAACATAAGGAATCTGCAAACAAGATATGATTCAGCATTCAGGTCTTCTACCTTCTGAAATATAAAGCTTTATACAAATAGTTTACGCAGCCGCTCTTGCCCAATAGTAATACCTAAGTCTTGCATACTGCAACGAAATACTGTGACTTTCGATGCAGGCGAGACAAAAATGGAAATATGAAAATAATGATATTCAATTCAAAGAAAAATTGATATTTTCTTTTCTCCTATGATTTGAATTAAAGTTGAAACATTAATATATTGTATTTAATAAAATACAGTAAGTTTAGTACTGTTATCCAGTTTTCAAGTGTGTGCAACATTGTAAGACTTTATTTTATTGAACAAATCAAGATGTGCTAAGAATTTGGATCAAGTTTTTATATCCAGATATATTCCCTTAATAGGTATAAACATACTGATATATTTCAATGACTGTTCCTAATATAAATCAAGTAGCTGAAACGCAACTCCCTTTAAAAACCTCATAAATTAAATAGGTGAGTCTAGCACAAAAAATTAGAAACCGTATATATTCTTAATGTTTAAATGCATCAGCTTTAAAACAGTGAACCTTTATGTGTAACAATGAAACCATCCTTTCCTATACTTAGTTACCTCGCATGCTGAATAAAAGGTTCTTTGTAAAAAGGTATTATGAGATGTTTAAATATTCTAATTGTGCTTCTTTCACCTTCTTCTCTCATAATACATACTAATTTCCATTTTATTATTTGTTTGTAATTTTACATATTCCACTCCATTAAATTTGAGTCTGCCAGGCAGTTTCATTCTGTAACTTTTTCTGAATGTAATTTTATCTTGTTTAATCTACACCATTAATTTTCAGAAAAAATTGTTAGTTTAATCAAATTGCTACATGTAGGTCAATTAACAAAAATCTACATGTAACTTCTGAATGGTATCAGGATTTTGTTTGTCATTGAAACTTAAAATATTTTTTTAAAAAAAAATATAAAATATTAAATTGTGGAAAAATGTAAAATAATAAATCTTTTTATTATTTTCTTAATAAATTAGTGACCCACCTGCACTATTAAAGTAGGAAAAAATTTTCTCCTAGAAATTACTCTTCAAAATTGTTTCATGAAATTCTATTTTCAAAATTTGATCTATTGTCAATCAAAATTCTAATGGAACTCTGTGCAATTTCTTACACTACATGATGACAGTACATCCCATATTATTATTGAAAATATACAAATAAAAATGTCTTTGAGAAAGCCTGAAAATTTTTGCCTATTATTTCTAATGGATCTTTGGAATGTGAAATGAATTTGTCATTTTTATACATAATGAACATAATATAATTTTTTAATTTTTTTGCAAAGTTTCCCTTTAACAAGTTTTTACCAAAATGCATAACTTACATTTTTAATTTGTGTCCAGACACTATATGTGTATTGAAAGAAAATTATGCAAATTGTAAATTTATACAGAACATTTCAAACTACATGCAAGCATTTATCTTGATAACATGTTTTTTTTTTTTTTTTTTAAATGTAGTTAGCTGCAGTGGAATATCTTAGTTTGGCCTTCAATCAGTAACTTGTTTTTTGAAATTTTGATGAGTCCAATTCAGTGATTCACAGCTTAGAAAGCTGTACTGAATCCAATGTAATATTGATAAATCCAGGACATACCTATAGTCAATTAAAAGTTCCAAAGATTCCTGCCATTATTCTAGTTAAGAAATTAAACATTTCCAAGTAGAAAGTGAAACTCTATTTCTACGATTTTTATAATATCAGTTAATAAGTCTTTTAAAGTTATATTTAGTTACAATGAGTCTAGAGATCATTCGAGTCCAGAGAGCATTCATTGACATGGTGATAAATTGTTTAAGTATTGTTTCATGTACATGTTCATGTAACTGTGTTATTGTCAGGCTTTTTTTCTGGAGTAAATTTAACTATGTTCTTTTCTCTGACCTTTTGTTATTCTGCTTTTATAATTTTTGGTGATTACAGATAATTAGGACATGGTCGAGTTCTTTGTTACAGAACTACATTTGTACATGTACATTAAGCCTGTCACATGTTGATCTGCTGGTCTGTCGTCAGTAAACTTGTCAGGAAATGTTTTCTTCATGTTTTTTGTACACTTTGGAATTTTGTGTTGAAGACTGAAATTCTATATTATTTACTACTCATCTACATGTATACTTGAAGTGAATTATACCAGTATTTAACAAGTGACTTTGCAATATCAAAATGAAATGGGAACTGTGCTAGTTCTAAAAATAACAGTTGGCAATTATGCCAGTCTCACACTGGGCCCCTGTCTGGGTATCCTAATCCGAAGCTACTGAGGGATCTGAATGCTGAGGAGCAATCAGTGAAAAGTTTGTAACGGTAGGTAAGTAAAACTTGGATCTGATTCCCATAGAGTAATTATGCTACAAATCTGGATACCTGGTGTGAGTCCATTGGTCCTGGACTCATAAAAAAATCTGTCCTAAGACTAGACTCATTATTTTCATAACTGGTGAGTCCAAAGTCATCAAGATTGTAAAATGTTGTTTTGAATTTTATTCTGTTTGTGTACGTAATAAAATGAGTTTAGTGCTTATTCAGAATACAATTTTATAGCAAACAAAATGAGTTACAATCTATCTTGGGAAACTCATGATCACCTCAGATCATATCAGGCAGATTTTTGAATCTGTACAAAGATCAGTAATAAGCTGGCTTTGTATATATTTGTAAATTTTAGGTATCAATCATTGTGTTCTTGTTTTTATAGGTGGTGGGTAAGTTGTGTATATAATCTACTTATATGATGCTGTACAGACTAATTCTACTGTGTAGTGCAAAGATATAAACGTAGGCCCGCACATGCAGAAGAAGTTTTATACATATTTTTAAACCTGTTGCTCTGATTACACAGATAACCTGTGGTGCTCCAGATAGTGGAGGGATCTACTAAAAAGAAAGAAAGAAATGTGGCGTCAAAATTTTACTGGCACCTTCGTGATGTCCAGTAATGGCGGACAAATAGCAATAAGTTGAATATATTTAGGCACTGGCTACGGTTACATGGAAATATAACAATAATATAAAAATTATTGTTAGATTGGAGACTAATTGCCGGAATGCAGGGTTGGGTAAGGAACCGATTAATTACGAATGTAACAATAATATTTGGGTCTACGGTTACATTGCGTTATTGTTACATGTACATTAAAGACTGCAATGTATGGTAGATTTATTAAACTTTATAAACCTTCTATAGTTATGTTGCTTAATTCTTCGATATGAACTAGATAATATTAATGATAATAATATTATTCAGCGAATAAGTATTGATTGTTTTGGTGTTGTTAAAAATCATGACTACTACAGTTTAGTTCAATATCACTTTTGATGAATACTTAATGAACTGTTCAATAGAGCATGTACTGTCATGACTGATAAGATCACAAAATATCTGGACTCTGAAAATGAAAACACTGTTTCCACCAATTTCAATCTGTCGGCAAATGTCAACATTAATTGCTTTCACAATTGACTTGTATTTAAACAACCTAACATGCTTCCAAAAAAAATATTGGACGAAAATGTAAACATCGCAAGAGTAACAAAATATTTTTCACCTGAAGCATGGCATTCAGACATTGAAAGTTTCTTAAACTTCATAAAGGGAAAATGCAGAATGGAATTGTACGGTATGCAATATAGAGCGTGCACATTGCCGTATCACTGGTTTGTGATGGCTGCTTAGAGTGGTTTCACCGAAAATGCGTCGGACTAAAACATGCTCCAAAAACAACATACTGGATTTGTAGAAACTGTCATTGTAAATAAAAAATCAAAATATTGTATGCAATATTGTAAATATCAAATAAAAGTTTTCAAGTTTTATTTTAGTACATATTTATTACTATTCCCATCGTACATTGCAGTGCGTTAATGTAACAATAAGGCAATGTAACCGTAGACCCAAATATTATTGTTACATTCGTAATTAATCAGTTCCTTACCCAACCCTGCATTCCGGCAATTAGTCTCCAATGTAACAATATTTTTTATATTATTGTTATATTTCCATGTAACCGTAGCCAGTGCCATATATTTATATGCTGTTAACAGGATATTGTAAAGTATTCTGTAAAAGGTTTGCTGATTTCGTCCCCTTTCACAGGTACAAATGTAACACCTGACTCATATTATTACATGAGACGGAAACGCTGCTTAATGAAATTTAGGTAGTTTTCAAAAATAAAAATTGGAAAGTTGCGAAAAAAATTGTTTTGTTTGTCGGATATAAGTCGATCCGGCCCAAAGTCGATCCGTCCCAAGTCGATCCGGCCCACGTCGATCCGGCCCAAAGTCGATCCGGCCCCATAATAAATTATGAATAAACTATATTGACTTTGGAGGATTTTGTGACAAATTTTAACAGTATAAATGGAATTTGCAAAAAGTATCGATTGGTTTACCAGTCAAAGAATTATTTTAAATCGATACGAAAGTGAGTGTGATTGTGTCTGTTTGTATAGCAGCTTCAACATATTAATATGAAGTTATTTTCCATGATAACTTTGAATGTCATGGCGATTTTTATTTTATTTAATTCACATACAGAATAGCTAAATAAATATTTACAGTCCAGTGGAACCTATAAAATTTAACTCATCATATAATGACTTGTTTAATCAAATCATTAGTCTATAATTGGTTTGTTTATTCAACAATTGTCTGATGATTGTGAACTAAGGTAATGCCACTCGTAATCACTTAATTCAATCAAATCCTGATTGATTAAAGTTACGTAATCAACAAGGTCTTTATAGTTTGATCTTTTGTTTGGTGTTATTTGTTATAATAATTAATTGTATTTTTTTTTCAGGTAACATCAGAGGCTTCTATATAACACATGTTTTTTTTTTTTTGTAATATCGAATATAGTTAACATATTTTTTATTTAAGTTGACAATATTTTGAATAGTTCTGTATAGATAAAAAACAAGTTATATGACTATCCATTATTCTTTATTGCAAGATAATAACAAATTAATTACACTGAATGCACATTTTCACTCTCTAAAATATAATATCAGCACTACTTTAATATAACAATAAATTCATACACACTAACAAACACTCTATCTCTGACACTCACATAAATATATATAACTTTTTAATCATTTACACTAACAGTTACACTGTCACTTACATAATATAAAAGGGGTCACACTTGCAGCACTACAATAACATATACAGTTACTATCATACGCAGTACATATATAATATATAGAACAACTAACAGCACTATACTTGTTCAATTTGATTAGCTCACCAATTGCAAGAACAAACGCACTATATTAGTCTAAACATAAAGAATTCTGGTTCAGGTTCAGGTGCTGCTTCTGGTTCAGGTCGGATGTAAGTGGAAATGAACGAATTATGCGGCGAATATGGGTCTCTCACTCTACTTGTTTTATACTCATCTAAAGAAAATATTTGTCAAAGGCCACTTTTTTTACCGTACACCTTTTACATTATAATAAAATTCATAAACCTTTATGAATTACAATTAATATATATCTTTATTTTTATTCCTTATAAATATATATTTTTTATTGGGGCCGGATCGACTTTAAATATGGGCCGGATCGACGTTGGGCCGGATCGACGTGGGACGGATCGACTTGGGCCGGATCGACGTGGGGCCGGATCGACATGAAAGCGAAAGGGATGGCGAAAAAAATAATTTACCGAGGAGGAAAGCTGGGTATGGATACTTTTTGACCTGACCGTACCTGTGTTCTTTATTGTTGATGAGCTTTTTCATTTCTTTAGCAAATTCTGTAATATTGCCTTCCATTTTTAGATCGTTAGACATTCTTAAAGATTTTTTATCACAATTTGATAACTTTTCCACTGTATCCAAGCACTTGTTTTTCCGGATGTAGAATTAAACACGAGTCTCAGTTCCGGTTTCGTAAGCTTAAAGTGTTCATTCACCTTCCAGAGACATTAAACTCTTGTCTAACAATATGTAAGGTAAATCAGCAAAGCAATGCAAATATGTTTTAGCAAAGACAAGCTTTATAAATATAGAAATTGAAATCAATACATATTTGTCATCAGTCATAAGAATTATGCTATAAAAATAAAAATACGGTTATAAATCGTTTTTGTATGCAAAAGTGTTTGTCCACCTTTTTAGGGCTTTTACATTATTTACAGATAAAAAGATGAATATGAAGATACTGCTCAAGGGATCGTAACTGTCAGTTATGGTCACTGCCATTTTATGTATGAACGGACATGTTGCTTATAACATATGGCATACTAACTTCAGATAAATATTTTTATTCCATTTTTGTTTACATACGAGTCAGATTATTCTGCCTACATCCTGTGAGTAAAACCATAGATGTATAAACCCTTCAAATACTTATGTTTATTTTGATTTCTTTCGTATCATAAAATTATGTCTGATTTAGTTTTGATCTATTTCCAGAATAAATGATCTAGAGGCATGTATATGTAGTCCTCTCAGATAAAGCATATATATATCTATAAAGCCTGCTTTTGTATACATGATCTTCCAATTAGGAAATTTTTGTAGAAAGATTTGACTTCTTAAAGCAAATATTTTCTCACAAGAATGTCCTGTGACACATTTTCCACCCAATGGCCTCAGGTAAACTGGGGTCTGTCATGTTCATTCATGAAAGGAAATTGGAAAACTTGATCGTCTATAGAACTTTTCTTCAAATCAATTAAAAGGTTTATAGGTTTCCAAATTAAACCATATACCATCCTCTTCAATATCGTGTGACTAAAATGTTAGTTCAGATAAGAGAATGGATAAAAGTTATAAGCCTCCAAATTTATGTGCAGATCCCATGACAATGTGCTTGATTTATTTGACTGTCCTTCTTTTTAAGTGCTACAAAATGGCAAACTATGGCATTAGTTTTCATTTCAGGTGAAAATTGCTGACATTTTGTTGTTTTAAAAATCATAATTAAGTTAGAGAAACTCATACCTAAAAATATATCAGACAAAAATCAACACAATTGTAACCCTTTATTGGTTTGCTAATAAAAGATTTTTAAAGTTCAAGTCTATGTTAAAACTATAACTTATATGTAATAAAAATTATTTCAAATTGAATTCCTTTTAAACAATATTCAAGAAAAACGGTGAACTTCTGATGCTACAGTCAAACAAATTAATAACTAGGGAATTCATGAAATCCAAATGTGGAATTTGCAGTCCAGACTATTTTTTCTGATATGGCTTATCTGTACAGTGCTTGCCTATATGACCATTACCATAAAATCTTGGTGTGAAATACTACTTTTTATTACACCTTCAATCGACTATTTTCACATTACAGACTTTTGACTTCAGATTATATAATTTTTCGTCAGGTTACTTTCTTGGTGGTAGACCATCTTGGTATTTGGTCATGTAAGAACAACCATAAGAAGTAAAATCAAACATATAATCCATGCAATTTGGGAGGAAAGTTTACTGTTATCAGATGATTATGTCGAGTATAGAACACATGAAACAGTTAATTTTCCCCCAACATTTTACCTTAGCTGTTTTAAGCAGTCAAACAGCTACTTTCATTACTTCTGCATGCTACATAAATAAATTTGTTTCACATATAATATGTATTTGCTGTTAATTTTTGTCCACTGAAAATCTTGTGCATATCAGTTCAGAAAAGTTTACAGGCTTCATGTGTATTGTACTTTGTTTTAGGACAATGGACATTAAGGGTTTGTTTTAGGACAATGGACATTAAGGGGAGATAATTTTTGTATTGTGAAACTGACAAACTTTGTACTTTTCGTATTCATATGAAGCCGAATCATATGAAAACCTTCTATAAGACAAAAAGATAATGAGAGAGCATCTTGGCAAATTATTTAGTTTTTTGTTCAGACCTATTGATGATGTCCTATCACTCTATAACATGAATATAACCCATATTTCAGCAAAGGCAGATCCAGGGGGTGGTCACCCGGTGCACGTTACCCCTCTGGGGTTGACAAAAATGGTGCACCATGTATATTTTATTATAATATTTTGATTAATCTTTCAATTTGTCTATCAATGGTAATAACTTACCTAAAGGCAAACAACTTACATGTATCTTGACATCTTAATCGCTGATTACATGTTCCTTGTATAACCATACTTGTTTAATGACTTTTAATTACTCCTTCCATTCCTTTGATATGTAGGTGTGAAACTGAAGAGATAGTCCTCAATCTTAGATGTTTTCAGTAGATAATAATTCTATTTATATTGCGTTTATCTAAATTTTAAAAGTTTAAATTTGTATGACAACTTTCCTGAACATTGATGGTTTTCTACTGTGATGCCAAAATTCAAAATATTATTTTTTTGTTTTTGAGTCTTATTAACATTCTTAATCCCATATTCCTCTTCTATCAATTTTCAACAAATTCGGGCATTTTATATTTTTTGTAACTTTTACCCTCTGTCCTTCAGGAAACGCCACAAATCAGCCCCTTCTGAAGTACCATCGTCTCGTAATAGACTTAGCATTGATATGAGCAAAAATGGTGATTGTTATCATGAAAAACCCGTGACATATATATAGGTATAAACAACATTGGCCTTGTGAAGCAATCAACACGTCAAATAACAAATGAACAAAAAAGTAATTTCACAAGGAATCATTTTCAACCAGGAACAAACTGTAACTTTCCCATAAAGAAATATGCAGTAAAGAACCGACTGTTTCAGAGAAATAGGCTGATTAAATATGACGGGCTTGTGTACTCCCCATCAAAAGAAGAGCTTATTGTATATATTGTGCTCAATGTGCGGTTGAAGATTTAAGAACCTAGCATAAAACCATAAACTGATATGGTACATGCTTGTACTAGACTAAACGAATATCTCGGCCTGGAGGACACAACTTGTAAAAAGAGCCACGCTGAGGCAAGAGCCAATGACAGACAATATTGAGAAAAAGATGGTCAAAATACAAACTTTTATTGATGCATTGATACACTTGTATTAAAATTTACATTTAGAACTTTATGTGATTGTTGACACGTTTGCATGCAGGAATCCACAAAAAATGAAACTGGAATCAATTTTATTAGTCTTGTTTAACCATTTGCTTCAATTTTTTTTAATTGTTACTATTTTCATGACATTAATATCAATAAAACAAAATTTGAATTTAATAAGAGTTTGTAAGGTGACCTCCCCCTGACAAAATTCTAGATCCGCCCCTGTTCAGTGAGTCCTTACATAATACATCTAACATATCCTTCTACACTTAGTCAACTTTATATCTGGATCTTTTTGTTGAAATTGACACAGGTGGAGAAATTCAAACTTTAGGTAGGATCTAGGACGTAAATGACAGTTTCAGTTTTCCCATTTTCAACTTCCAATCTATCAGTCACAACAGATATAATCCTCTTCCCAAATGTATGACTTATAAATTGCTCCATTGATACAAAGCAGGCATTTATTTTCATGTTATATGGACTTTTATTAACAGGGATATGCTCCTAACACAAAAAATCTTACAGCAAGGAAAAAAAATTGAATTCACACTTCACAATTTGAGATGGGCACCATCATAAATTGGTTCACAGTAATTATTTGTTTGTGTCTCGACATGTTTTCGTGTTCTTAGATCTTAAGAAACCGGAAGAGTCGTTTGAACTGAAAATTTACACATACTCAATAGCTTCCTATTCCCTGTTGTGAGATTTTTGTACTCAATCTGGATAAGCATGGTGGTTGATGCATACCCAACATAAAAAACTTACCTTGTAACGCTTGTTGATGCCCTTGTTAGAATTTTGTACTTAATCTGGATAAGCACGGTGGTTGATGCATACCCAACATAAGAAGCTTACCTTGTTGATTCACCTGTTAGATTTTTGTACTCAATCTGGATAAGCATGGTGGTTGATGCGTACCCAATATTAAAAGCTTACCTTGTTGATTCACCTGGCCTTGCGGTTATAAAGATTTCGAGCACGATTATTGTACTCAGACTCAGAAATCTACCAATCAGAATACTGGATTTGGTGTTTCGAGCACAAATTTTGTACTCCAAGAACTGAGTAAAGTTTTATGACCGAGACCCCTGGTCTTGCTTCCTTCTAAGTTCATGGAATTCCCACAGTTTATTCATCTTGGTTGATATTTCAAATGAATTGATGAGTTTAAAACATTTGTAAACTACTGTTCAATCTTCGTTCCTATATTTTATTTTGTCTTTTTATTCATTTGGTTATTTCAATAAAATGGTATCTGGTGTCAAAAAAAAGGGGGATGTTTATCGATGATTAGCCAAGGGATGTGGATAATCCTATCATTCATTCAGAAAAACTGGAAATAGCTGCATGAGATTATTTGTCTGATATATACTACATTTATAATAAGGATCCTGGGTAATATCAAATGTCATGACTGTCCTTGTTTTTGAAATATCAACTTTTTACAAGTCGAAATCAGTGATACTGTGTGTACCTTTGAAAGTTACACAAGTTTCTACCTGCATAACTCTTGAATTAAAATTCTAAAGACAAAATAACTGTATGTTGTCATTAAAGAACATATATTCAGCTGTTGCTCATTTATTGTAGATCTGCTATAATCATGTGATAATGTCATTGATTATGGTATTATACTTTAAGTAGAAATACTCAATTTAACATATTGCTACCAATACTATATAGACTTGCAAAAAATCTTTAAAGTCCAAATTGTGGGTAATACATACATTTTTACGCAAGTGAATGAGATTTCAAAGATAGGATTAGAGGCCTGTGAAATACTGGGTAAAGAAAAACTGAGACCATAACAAGTCTGTCCTATTTGGACTTGAATAAGTCTGAAAATGTATTTTATTCTACTTGTAAGTACATTTTCTCTGCTTGGAGCAAGGTTGCATTGCAGTCCAAATTTTTATGCCCCACCTATGATAATAGAGGGGCATTATGTTTTTTCGGTCTGTGCGTCCGTTCACCCGTCCGTTCGTCCATCTGTCCCGCTTCAGGTTAAAGTTTTCGGTCGCTTCAGGTTAAAGTTTTTGGTCAAGGTACTTTTTGATGAAGTTGAAGTCCAATCAACTTGAAACTTAGTACACATGTTCCCTATGATATGATCCCAATTTCATGGTCCGCTGAACATAGAATATGATAGTGCAAGTGGGGCATCCGTGTACTATGGACACATTCTTGTTATAAGATTAATCTGATTTACTGTGATAATTCTAAAAATTGCAAAAGCTTTCATTCTTCTTTTTTATTTTGTCTCTTTAAATTTGTTCATAAGGTTATTTTGGACTTCAATAAGTCCAAAAGTGAATTTTATTTTTTTTTTGTACATGTAAGTACATTTACTCTGATTGGAACAAGGTTACATTGAAGTACAAATTTTAACAAGATTTTTCAGATCATCTGTGATAATAACAAAACCTTTTGTTCCTATTTTCTATTTTGTCCTTTTGTTCATATGGTTATAAATAACTTATTTTGGACTTGAATAAGTCTGAAAATGGATTTTATTTTTCTTGTAACTAAGTACTCTGCTTGAAGCAAGATTGCATTTGAGTACAAGTTTTTACAAGATTTATCAGATATTCTTTGATAATACCAAAAGCTTTCGTTCCTATATTTTATTTTGTCTTTTTATTCATTTGGTTATTCCAATAAAATGGTATCTGGTGTCAAAAAAAGGGGGTTGTTTATCGATAATCAGCCAAGGGATGGGGGTAATCCTATCATTCATTCAGAAAAACTGGAAAGCTGTAAGAATACTGTTCTCTGATTACACTATTTGGTAAACAATAAAAAAGTTTAAAGTTGAATCATTTTAATTTATTTGCCAAATGAACATTAAAAACCTATCTGTTTAAGTGAAAAAAACAAACTGAAAGATGGTTTAAAATTGAAGTTGAAATAATAAATAGAAAAAAAACAGTCAAATACTCCAGACTTTGCATAGGCACAAAAAATATAGGACTGATATATTTTTGTATTTATGCAAGTCGAAATTTGATGATTATATTCATTGAAAATATTAGAAATCATTTGTCCCTTCATAATCGTCTATTCATCTGAAGAAGCTTTAAATTGATATTTTATAGTGTGTCTTTCTATATTGTGATGTTACAACTATTGTTACAGGTAGGGTGAAGGTTGGCGCCTATTAAAACGTTTAAACCCGCTGCATTTGTTTGCACCTGTCCTAAGTTAGGAACCTGATGTTCAGTGGTTGTCGTTTGTTGATGTGATTCATAAGTGTTTTACATTTCTTGTTTTTTATATAGATTAGACCGTTGGTTTTCCTGTTTGAATGGTTTTACACTAGTCATTTTTGGGGCCCTTTATAGCTTGCTGTTCGGTGTAAGCCAAGGCTCCGTGTTGAAGACCGTACTGTGACCTATAATGGTTTACTTTTATAAATTTTGACTTGGATGGAGAGTTGTCTCATTAGCACTAATACCACATCTTCTTATATCTATTAACCAAAACAGACTTGTTCCAGTCTGAAGACTAAAAATGACTCCTTCAGGTCGATTCTTGTAATAAGGGGACATAATCCCTACTGAAAAATAAGTAATCTATGTGAATTTTCAGCTGTACACAAATTGACTTGCAGAAGTCATTTTATGTTTAAATTGAGGTTTGTCTAATATTGACTTGATTAAGTTGAATTGCGATTCATGAAAAAAGAGAGATAACTCTTGTATTTTACTTATTTTGATTTGTAGAAGTCAAAACATGTTTTGACTTGTACATGTCTGAGCTCTGACTGTTTATTGCTCTTATTAACATCCTAAGAGTGATTCAAGTTAATCAAAACCTATCTTCCAAACAAAATTTTTACACTACACAGTAAAAGAATTTTCATTTTGATGTAAAATTATATTTGAAGTTGATTTAATGTGGTTTTTTTTTGTAGGTGGATATAGTGTCAGTGAAAATGCTAAACTAAAATCACCAGACAATGAATTACACAAGATTTCTCAACAGGCTCAGTCTGGCTAGAAAGCCATCACCTATTCGTATCATGAGTAAGTGATTTAGAATAGCTTATTAATCAGAATGGTCTTCTGTTTTTGATTTTATTCTGTCATGTCTGTGGTACTTAAAAATACTGCTGATGAATATCATGAAACACAACTGATGAATGGATGCTGATGTATTTCAAATTATTAAGCTGAGTAAAATGATGGTTATGCCTCTGGTAACAAACTAAAGAAGTACATTTGGTAGATAAGAAAACATTTTTTTTTTTCTATATCTTTTTATAAAATTTACCAATATTTAGGGTATCAGTAACTACATTGTATGAGTACTCTTAGACTAGTACCTTTTAGCATTTGTCATTTTTTCTGTTGTTTTTATGCTTAGTTCAAATCTGCCCATTTCAACTGATTTTTACAGTTTATTCGAATGTTGTGCTGTTACACCACTGTTCCAGGTTAGACATGTTAGATGGAGGATTGTCATTGATATTACAATTCTGAAAAATACCAACAAGTTTATGGTTGTAATAAAAAAGAGATGGACTAGTAATTGAAGACTCACTTATTTTTTAAGCTAAATAAAGTGAGGTATAGAAACAAATCTTAAAACACCAATTTTTATGTGTTGAGGCAGATGAAGCAGATAGTCTATTATTTTACACAAATTATAAATTCCAAGGTTCAAACAGATTTTAATGGTGTAGTTAGTTTGAATATAATTTCAGAGAATTAAGACATGTCTTGGAACAAATACCCTTTAGTAACCAATTCTATTTTTAATGTGATTTTGCCAATACTCATTTGAAGCACATCACACTAATATTACTTTTAAGATAAATTAGATAAATCTAATATTTCAGCTGCCATTTTAAATGAGAGTTCACCAGAGATGATTTCAATGGCTGGAGGAATGCCAAATACACAGACTTTCCCAATAGTTGAGGCTTCTTTCAAACTGAGGTAATGACAAAGACTGAGGTATGACAAAGACTGAGGTATGACAAAGACTGAGGTATGACAAAGACTGAGGTATGACAAAGACTGAGGTATGACAAAGAACAATATGTGAGTTTGTTTTTCCTTCCAATTGTCAGCTGATAGTTGCAGTAAGTTATTCTAATATGAATGAGAGCCATTTAAGATTCATTTTTAAAACTCAGTTATTTTGAAAATAAATGGATTATCTTATCTGGGAAATCTCACCAATTTAGGTTAAGGTACATACTATTTGTTTAAAGCTTTATATTTCAGAAGGTAGAGGACCTGGATGCTTCATACCTTATGTGCTGTACCTTATATTACAAAGTTTCCATCTGTCATGTTCATTGTCCTTGACCTCATTTTCATGGTTCAGTGATTGCTTGAAAAAAAATTACAGTTTTTTTGCTACGTGAAATACTCACTTATTATGAGTAATAGGATAACTATATTTAGTATATGGGTTCCTTGTAATGTCTATATGTCTGTCAGGTAGGGTTCACCTGACTTCGACCTTATTCCATGGATCAAGTGATCAAAGTTAAAAGTTATGTGGTCAAGTCTGAATCTCTGATACTATAAGCAATAGGTCAACCATATTTAGTGTATGGAATGATTGTCAGGTGTACATGTCTTTCTGGCAGGTTTCATCTGACCTAGACCTCATTTTCATGGTTCATTGGACAATTTTTAGTTTTTGTGGTTTGGTTTTATTTATCAGATACTATATAAAGCATTAGGTCAACTATATTTGGTGTATGGAATGATTGTAAGGTGTACATGTCTGTCTGGCAGGGTTCATATGACCTTGAACTGATTTTCATGGTTCATTGGCCAATGTTAAGATTTTGCGGTTTGATCTGTTTCTCAGGTACTATTAGCAATAGGACCACTATATTTGGTGTATGGAATGATTGTAAGGTGTACATGTCTGTCTTGCATGGTTCATCTGACCATGACTTCATTTTCATAGAACATTGATAATGTTAAGTTTATGTGATACTTGTAGTAAAACCTTCATATTACAGACTTTCAACATGAATTCAATGATAAGTAAAACAGACGAGACATTTCAGCATGTGCACTCTTTTTGTTTTGTAGCAAGAAAATGAGTCCTGTGACCCTTATTTTATTTTTATTTTCTGAAAGCATGTAATAAGAGCTGTCTTCTCATATTTTATCCATTAGTACCGGTAGTAGGTTAAATAATATTTAGTATGAAGATCTATTAGAATTGGTACATATTATTTCCATGGAGATTATTTAGCTCCACCCCCACAGTCATGATCTATTGACTTTGAATGTTTGCATATTTTATATGTTAAAGTTTGTGATTAGATCAGTTTAAGATATGAACCAAGTTTATAATAAGTCAAATGAAATTTGGTATGCAGTTAAAAAGCATTGCCATTTCTCATTTCCATGGAGGTTATGTTGCCTTGCACCTTCAGTCATGGTTAAATACCTTTGAATGTTTCATATAGATTACATGTTTAAAATTATCTTTCTAATATCAACATTTGCATTATACATGTACATGTACTATCAAAATTACAAAAAAGAGAAACATATTTATGTTTTAACAGTCTATTAATATTTATAATTATGCTAGATCACAAGCTGACAAAACCTTCACATCATTCATTAGTGAGTGATTAAGAAAATTAATTTATTATAAAATTCATACAATTTATATTCAATTATTAAAATCTTTAATTACCGGTAGCTGATTTTAAAAAGTGTTGGTTTTCAACAGACTTTATTTGATTTTGTACAACATGTTTATGCAGATATTGCATATAATCTAGAAATAAACTATATTTACATTTTAGGGATGGTACTGTGTTAGAGCTTGACCAGAACATTATGAATAAAGGATTACAGTATGCTCCTACACCTGGGTTTGTATTTAATAAATAGTATACATTTACTAAGTGAAATCATAAGATTTATTAAAAACCATGCTAAAGAGCTGCATCTGTTTGGCAGTGCTGAATGTATAAAAATGTACGAATATGTAGCCACATCAGTTGGGATGGGGTATTAAATCTGATGCCTGGTGTAAGTTTAAGAAGTCTTGCCTGCAACAACTCTATGAGGGGACTATAAGTGGCCTGTTTCAAGGCCAAACTTTGGCCCCTATCTAACTCACATTTCCAGTGACAGTTTAAATTTACCATCCTCATCTTGGTCAACCCACTTTGAAGGAGCTACCTATGCGATGCCTCCATACGCTAAAGTCCGATGGTCCGCGAAAGTATAGACGTAGGAAACGTATTTGGATTATGACGTTAAGGGTCGTTTATACAAACCAAAAATGAGTATACCTGAAGATAAATTAGGAGTATTTGATAAACAACTTTTAAACCAAATGTCCATGACTTAATTTCAGACCTAAACGTGCTTTGTCGGCTGAAGCAAATGTGTTGTTTTTTTGGGGTGCTGGAAGAATGACTTGTGTCTTGCACTCGACCATTTTACTATATAGCTACAAAATAGCATATGCATAGGTATCCTGTATCCTGCTTCTATTGGAAACTAACAGATACATTTAAATAATTGTTTACGTTGCAGTTTACTTTGCGGTCCCCATTAAAATATTGTCGATTTTATCGAAAAGTAACGTCGGTAAAATTATAAATTGTCGGCTAAAACATTAGTTTGTACATGGGGATAGCGGGAGGATTTTTTCCCGATTGCTCATTTATTTTCATTGCGTCGTATGCATGCCGATTTTTTTCTCTCTCACTTTTTTACACATTTGTTTTCTGCATTTTGTGTTGCAGAATATTCATTTACATCCTGCTAGTGTAAATTTATCTATTTTAAGTTATCAGGCCAAGTTAATCATATTCAAAATCATGGTTCCCCCTCACCCCGAAAGTAAATATAACATGTATTTGTACTCGTTACGAAAAAGGAGAATATCGCATTTATTTAGCATTTAAATTAAAGCTTGTTCAAATAAATGTTACTTATTCAGACAATGGATGCATTTTGTATTTGTAATTTACAATGACGACTGTAAAGGGGGGGGGGTCAGATAATTGATAGACTGTGTTAACGGCAAGCTATACCAATTATCCAAATATTTAATACGCCCGAATTGTTAAAAATTAATTTTACAGGAAATATAGTATTTTGTGACACCAAAATTACCTTTTAGCAATTATTACGTGGACGTTCTTCTAAATTTAGAAGCAATCACTTTAGCCTACCGGTAAATTAAAAAGCCTATCACATATATTTAATATACCTTAGCATACTAGCTTTTGCAAAAAGACTATTTTTTAACATCCTTGTACTTTAATGTTTTAGGCCCTTGAACCGTACCCTATTGGTCCATTGCACTTTAGCGTGATATACCATCATACTTTAGCAAACAAACAACCATCGCACTTTAGCGTGAGACACCATCCTACTTTAGCGTAGACCATCACACTTTAGCGTGACTATCGCACTTTAGAGTACCATCACACTTTAGAGTGCTAATTTGTTCTTGTCCTGACTATGCATGGCATATTTCCATTGGGTGTTACATAACAATAAATCAATCAATCAAAGCTTTATTGTTAGTGTGTGAAGTAGTGGTATACCTTGCTTTGGGAGGAGATGCAGGAAGGGTAACTGTTTTGATTTTCTGACAAACTTAATTAGATATTGACATACCACAAATCTCTTGTAAATTTATTCTTCATTGAATACAGCCCAAATAAAAATATATCTTAGGGTGCTAGTTTTACTGGCTACATGTGCAGTCAAACATAATTACTGCCATTTATGCAAATTCAATAATGATGCTGAATAATTTGATTTTTTTTAATAATTAAGATTGCTACAAAGAATGGCAAGCTTAGTTGAATTTAAATGAGTATTGTTGTCTTCCTTATATCTGCTCTCCACTCGAAAGGGTTAAATTTTCAGATTTGAAGTAGAAACCTTTGATCTTTTCATTTTGATATGGAGTAAGAGTTTGATATAAGTATCATGTATCACAGTATGCTACATGTACTGAATTGTTTTATTATCTCCATTTTATGACACCTGTAACTTGAGTTTTGTTTACGGAAGTTAAGCATTTACAATTAATAAGATTAAAAGATGTGAGGTAAAACTCAGATTGAAACAGGAACTTAGCAATCTAAGTAAACAAAGTAGACATCTAGAGGTCACAATATGGTAATCGTTGTTTTAAAATTATACCGGTATATACCATTTTTTCTAATGTCACATGATAGCAAGCGTATGAAGTAATGATAAAACATTTCAAATCGTGGGAGTTTATTTAGCAAAATGTATGTGAAAAAAAGGGGGAAAAAATATGTATTACTATATAAAAAGGTGTTTTAAAAAGTGACATGGGTGCAATCATACTCATTTATTTTAATTGTTTTTCTCATGTTATCAGAAGGTTTATGTGCTTGATTTCTGCCTAACCTGAGATGAAAAATACAAAAGAGAGATTCAGAAATGCAGTTTTTGGCATCTTCCATTAAAAATAGTCAAAGTTTGTGATTAGGCCAGTTTCAGAGACTATTACAGGAAGGTCAATGATATTTGGTAATCAGTTGTATTACATTCACACATGTCATTTCAATAGAGGTTATTAGGTCTTGTCCCCTCAAACATGGCCCATTGGCTCAGCAACTTCTCCATAGTTTACATGTAAAAGTTTATGATGAGGTCAGGTTAAGGACAAAAGAAAACAACATTAAAAAAACATAAAAACACAATGATAATAATTGTAATGATATCATAGTTCTTCACCTTTTCTTTTTTTTTTCTTCACAGTCTTCCTGATTTGGTCCAGTGGATAAATGGTTTACAGTCTAGAGTGCATAACCCACCAACTTATAATGATAAGAGCCACCCAGGTCAAATGGAATGCTTAGTAACCTGTGGGAGTCAGGATGGCTTATGTAAGGTAATAAATGATTTATACAAAAAAAAAGATAAATATGAAATCAGAATTATCTGATACAGTGACAGTATTAAGGTGGTACATAACACTACAGGGAGATAACTCTGTAAAAATCAGCCGAACGTTTTAATCACGTTCTAATGTTAAGGAAATATTAAGCTTCTCAATGATCAAAATTAGTGTTTGTCAAACTGCTATATATCCTATGAAATTTTTCCGATAAAGTGCGTGGTTCAAGTTTTTTGAAATTTTTATAATTTTGTCAAAGGATCAAAATAAATATTTTGTCAAAATTTTATGAAAATTAAACGAGCCAAATTAATTTTAGTCAAGGTGTTTGGTACCACCTTAAATAACTATAGTGACAGTATTAAATAACTATAGTGGCAGTATAAAATAACTACCGTAAGTACAGTGACAGTATTAAATAACTATAGTGACAGTATTAAATAACTATAGTGGCAGTATAAAATAACTACCGTAAGTGTAATAATTTTTGATACCAACCATACGAGGGCTTTATAGCCAGTCAAGGTCGTTAAACACTCCTGTAGTAATAATTCTTTATAGAACTTACCATTGAAAATTTGTTTTTTAATACTAGTTTGGTATACCATGTATACAGAATATTAAGAGGATATTTAGAATGGAGAATATGAGGATAATTAAAAGGTCTACTATCTGGATAAAAGGAAGACAACACTAAATATTGATTAGAACCAAAATGGCATTTGACAGTGGCCATTTTATAAACACTTTATATCTCATCTTTAGCATTTAGCCTATTATGGCCATTGTCATGAAAAACTACAGGTTATTCTTTCATAACAGATTTTAAGGCATATTATGGGTTCTTGGATCCTAGCTTTAAAATAATACCTATCCTGAATCATTGAGAGCCGTAGATGATTTCTTTTCATGGTTCAAAGTTTTTAAGTGAAAGTCATTGTGTCTTAAAACCAATTCTTTCTGTCCGTCTGTCCAAGAACACAATATTCTTGTGACTTTAAAATAAATGTTACACATGGGTTTCCTCAGTTAGATTAATTTTCCTTAATTTCTTTAAAGTAGAATTTGCTATATGATCCCAAACATTCACTTTGTTAACAGCCATACGACTTTCCTGGCTATACTGATATAAGCATATGACTTGCCTGACTGTAAAATTTTAGTATATGACTTGCCTGACCAATGATTGTAGCATATAACTTGCCTGACTGTACTATTTTAGTATATGACTTGCCTGACCAATGATTGTAGCATATAACTTGCCTGACTGTACTATTTTAGTATATGATTGCCTGACCAATGATTGTAGCATATAACTTGCCTGACTGTACTATTTTAGTATATGACTTGCCTGACCTATGATTGTAGCATATAACTTGCCTGACTATAAAATTTTAGTATATGATTTGCCTGACCAATGATTGTAGCATATAACTTGCCTAACTGTACTATTTTAGTATAAGACTTGTCTGACCAATGATTGTAGCATATAACTTGCCTGACTGTATGATTTTAGTATATGACTTGCCTAACAGTACTGATTTTTACAGTGCACGTCTTTAATGGTATATATTAAAACTTGATTTTGAAAACTGTTTAACCTGTAGTCCATTGGTTATCTTTGGTTTTTATGCCCCACCTAGGGGCATTATGTTTTTCCGTCTGTGCGTCTGTTCATCTGTTTGTCCATCCGTCCGCCGTCTGTCCTGCTTCAGGCTAAAGTTTTTGGTCAAGGTAGTTTTTGATGAAGTTGAAGTCCAATCAACTTGAAACTTAGTACATATGTTCCCTATGATATGATCTTTCTAATTTTAATGCAAAATTAGAGTTTTGACCCCAATTTCATGGTCCACCGAACATAGAAAATGATAGTACGAGTGGGGCATCTGTGTACTATGGACACATTCTTTGTTCTGATATATTTTGTTTGTTTTATGTTATTGCTTTTTTTAGAGTTAAGATGTGAATTTTTTTTTTTTTCTTTTAAACATTTAGATTTCATTTTCCAAGAGGTTTAAATTGATAATCCTGAAGTGAAGGGCACTGTTTATTTTTGACTACAAGGATTTGTGTTTTTTTAGATTTTTCCCTTCACATTCTTTCATCTTTGATTGCCATTTGTCATATTTACAATCATACCAAATTCCCTCTATTTTATAATGATGGGCCAAAAAAACTAAATAAGATGAATTGGATTTATTTATTTTATGGGTACAAATTTTCGTGGATTGAGGAAAAATGTGTTTTGATAGATACATGATTTTGTTGCTTTAACAAATTCCACATATAATTCTACAGGAAATTTTAATTTCTTTGAACACTTAATTTCATGATTCACCTATATCCACAAAATTTATGAAAATTAATACTTAATGAATAATAATGAATCAGCTGTGTTCTTATTGTAAACTTAGATACTTAGCACTTATGCATATATTTACTTTAAAAGTAAATTATTGAAATATTAGTAAAATCTATTACAGCCATATTTATCTTTTTCAGACCAGTATGATATGGCATATAGAGTTGTCTTTCTTTACCTGTTTTCTTGTATGGTGTTTGTGAATATGGATCATTTAAAATGCTGTTTTCTATTCTCAGGCATTTGAAGCTTTAGTCTCTGAAGGAGATAATGTTTTATTGGAGCATCCAACATACTCAGGTACTTTAGCTATAGTAAGTAGTATAAATAAATTTCTTTTTTTATTCAAGATTTTTGATACTGAAAGTCATGTTTGTGCCAAGGCTTCCAAAACGGTCATATATTCCGGACAATTGTATAATGTCCGGTAAAAGTCCGGCTGGGCAAAGCATGAAACGGTCATCTACTTTTTAGTTGTCAAGGCTTTCTTAAGAGACGGTCATTTTAGCATAATTCACGATCTTTTTGACCCAACCTTTTGCCTTTAACAGCCACACATTTCCGGTCATAAAAGTGACATGATGATTAATTACTATCAAAACAACCCCTACTTCAATACTTTCTAATTTTAATCAAGGCTTATTAGTTGTTGGACAGCTGAAATCTACCTGTTCAGGTGACAGGTAAACTATTTCCAGTACCGGACATAGTATAAATTGATCGGTCTATTCAAAGTTAATTTCTTACATTTCAGCGGTTTCTATCTAATTGATTTAGTCCAAAAGATTGAAATTATAAGAAATACGTTTATAAACATGATTTGATGGAAAATTTAAAAAGGTTTTAAATGAAAAATCGTAAGAACTACGTTGTATGAACTAGAACACGTGTGCGCATGTGCACAGTAGGGAAATTTAATTATGCATCCTACATTTCTTAAAAAATGATAAAAATTATCATTGATTCCTGTATCTAACGTTCATTTCAAGAATTTTGTTGAAGAAATAACGTGGAAAGAGCTTCTTCACTCAGTCGTGCTTTGTGAACGTACACGGATTTTACGTATCTGTTTCTGTTCCAAGTTTTACCATTGTCAGGTCAACATCCGGTATTCGGAAAATGTGATTTTAAAAACGAAAGTAAAGTTTTTGACAACATAATTTTGCCACAAATAAAGAGTCTAAGGCAGTTATGAGCACGCTGATGTGCACACTTAGAATTATGCACTGCCAATTTAACAGTTTACGTCCGAACATCAAATTCACATCAAAGTAAAGTTTAATATCGTTTTTTTTTTAATCTAATGTCAATCATTGGGATGGCCATCTGATTACCATAATTGCCTTTTGTGACTTAGTCTTAAGGGATTAAAATCGGGATAAGATATAAAATGTCCGGCTGGCTCAAATATTTTTTGGCAGCCCTGGTTTGTGCATTAGTTTAAACATTTGAAAAATGAACCAAACAGTCAAGGATGTTTGCTTCACACATGTTTAACCTTTATCTAATATATTGTATTATTTCCTTTACAAATTTATTAAAAAAGGAAGAAAAATTACCCAGTAGCACATGTTATTTCTTATTTTTTTTTTAGAAAATGCTTTAATTTTAAAGTATCCATAATTCCTCTATACTTTTCTTAATTTTGCAGTCATCTACGGCAATACATTTCCTGTGCAAAATCTTTAGACATTTTCTTTCCTTCAATTTGAATCTAAATAAATTTCCGATGAAAAAACACTGTTATTTAAATATCAGTATAACTGCCAATCTCAGTATGATTTTAAGTTCTTAAGAATAGAGTGTGAATCAAACTGACATTTAGAAGTCTATAAACTGTTGATTACTACAGGCTTTCTTGCTCTAAGTAAGAGTTTTTTAAAGTACTTCAGGGACATCCAACATAGGGTCATTTGGATCATTTCGGAGAAATTTAATGATTTCAAAGGACAAATTGTGAATTTTGAGTCCTGTCTTGTGTATACCAGTTGGTTCCAACATGTTACTTTTAACATATCAAAGATGTTGCCAGGTGAAATTCAAATGGATGTTTAATTTTTCAACATATTGAATGAAATGTTTTTACACTTTGCAGGTCATTTGATATCAGTTGTGCTTCTTCCTTTATAAGGTTTAATTAAGGCTCATCTTTCGCTTCACTGAATATTTTATGTTTTAAAGTTTTAAACATCTTTAAAAAACCAGATTTCCTTCTGATATTGAATTTTATATTTTACCAGGTTGGACCCATGGCAGCAAACCTTATACCAGTAAACTCAGATAGTCAGGGATTAGATCCTAGTCATTTACGAAAGACACTTTCCAGATGGAGTCCATCTGATGTGTCAAGACCAGGCAGTGGTGTGCCTAAAATTTTATATTGTATACCTAATGGGGGAAACCCCACAGGAACTAGTCTTAGTTTAGAAAGAAAGAAAGAGATATACAAGATTGCCCAGGAATATGATTTATTGATATTAGAGGATGATCCATATTTTTATATACAGTTCACAAAGGTACATTCATTTATAAGATTAGTTTGAAGCTTATAGTTATGCTTACATCAGGTAGAAATCATGTAAAATAAGAACATACAGGTTTTGGTCTTTTCTCCAAAATGTACTTCTTTGATACATTTGGAGTTTAATGCCACTTTCTTTGAATGGATATCTCTATAATGAATTTTTAACAAAGAAGAAAAAGCAGTGTTAAGTAATAAGTAAATAATAAGATTTGAAGCATACAAAAGAGGAGGGACAACCTCTTACACATGACACACTGATTTGTCTTATATTATATATCAGTTGCAGTGATGATTTTATTAATTACAAGCAATTCTTGGGGTGAACATTGCCTGCATATTTGATATTTGTTGAATGAGATTATAAACATAAACAGTTGTCATGATTATACAATTTGCATGTACACATATACATGATAAAAGATAATGATGCTTCTACACAAGAAAGACAAAATAAACAACTTTGGACTTTTTCATTATTTGTTATTACACATTATTGACAAAAAAAATGAGGCAATGGTAGCTATCCAGTACAAAAATTATACACAATGGTAAAATAATTTCGTATTTGTAAACATGTGCTTCAAGAAGGTCTTATAGGTCATCGCTTGTGACATAGTTCCCATTTTTACATAATTAATGAGCTCTGGTCTAACAGATGACGAAAAAATTGGGTTTTTGCTCTTAATTACATTCAATAGAATCCTGAAAATGACATTAAACAAGATTTTTCATTGATATCTATACATAACGCAGCTTTTCATTTATTACATGAAAATAGGAATTTGGTAGATACTGCCTCTTAGGATTGAATTTTATGTTAAAAAGTCTTTTAAGATCAAAGGCATACAGGTATTACAGAAACCTAACAATATCAATGATCCAATGAAAATGAGGTCAAGATCAGATGAATCCTTTCAGAAGGACATGTTCACCTTACAACCATATTACACACCCAAAATAGTTTACCCATTTCTTGTATTATCTGAACCTAATCAAGAAACTTAAAGTTGACCAATGAACCATGAAAATGATGTCAAGTTGAGATGAACTCTGTCAGACAGACATGTATACCTTAAAACCATTCTAGACACTTAATATAGTTGACATGTTACTCAAATGAACCTAATGATGAAAACTTAACATTTACAAATGATCCATAAAAATGAGGTCTAATTAAGTGAACTAATACACCTTATAACCATTCTATACACCCAATATAGATGACATATTAATTACAGTATCTGAGAAAAGAACCAACTCACAAAAACTTAACATTGACCAATTCACCATGAAAATTAATTATTCTGCTCTTCTACCTTCAAAAATATGGAGCTACATGTATATAAATAGGCCCAATGCTGACACTGTAGCTGCTTGATTAGCATCCCCATGTCCAGCATTCTGCGACATGCATTGTTGGCAAGACGACGAAATATATTTCTTTTTATATAATCAAGTTCGAAACATCATGCATTGTTACAGGTAGTTCAACTAATACTTTTATTGGCAGAGATGATGAGCAACAATGGTATTTGATAAAACTTTATGTAAAATATGGGCAGTATTTTTGTTTAATTGGTTTTTATACCCCTGCTCTGAAGGAGGGGAGGATACTGTTTTACCTCTGCCTGTCTGTCCGTCCATAGGTCTATCTGTTGGTCCCATAAAATTCCATCATATTTTTCTCATTAACTGCAAATCAGAGCTTCTTGAAATTTGTTATCTGGCTTCATTTGAACATGGTTTACCATGTGATGCTTTTCAGATTCATCACTCATCAACTTCCTGTTAAATGAATTCTTAAAGCCAGAGTATCATAAGTGAGCAGAAGCTCACAGTTTTACTTGTTTTCTATCAATTAATTTTATTTCAAGTTTTAATTAAAGTTTTTCAGATCATATCTGATGTTGCACTAGCTGAGGAATTCACTAACCTTAAAAACTGAAAAGCAATAGTTCTAACAGAAACAAATAACATCTGTCTTTTTTTTTTATTTATTATAATTCCAAAACTTTACACTGGAAAAACTCTGTTAATCTTTAATGTCATAAGATATTTCTAATAGTTGTCATTTTAGTTTTGCATTGTAAAGTTAGCAGGAATATGAATTCTTTATAATATGTTCAATTAAAAAAAAAACACCAAGTATTGATAGTTTTCTTTGAACTGCAAGCTTATGTATGAATATCAAGTTACATGGATTTTATTGTAGTTTCATTGCCTAATGTTTTCCATTGTTATAAGTATTTTATACATTGTGTCTGACTGAAAATACATTTTTCTACATTAAATTAGAAATAGAAATGATGATACATTTGTTGAAAGACAATACATTTTTGCTACACCTATTTATTTTCATTTGTAGCCTTATATACCCAGTCTATTATCCATGGATGTAGATGGTAGAGTTCTACGTTTTGACTCGATGTCAAAATTGTTGTCATCAGGGTAAGATAATTTAAATTTTCCATTAAATGACAGAAAATAAAAGCTTTTGACCTGAAAAAAAAGTCAATAACCCAATGATAGTATCTTAACAGTTACAAGATTTATACCTTGACCCAAGGCACTGATGTGCAATTCTGAATTATACAGGACCAGATGAGCCTTTAGGCATTCAAAAGTCCTGACCAAAGAATACTAAAAATCTTTTCAAAATAATTACCTTTGATAGTCTAGGATCAAAGATGGCCACATGCTTTCCATACACACTCAGACTCCACTTCAAAATTTTTTTTATAAAGATATTTAAATTAAATAAGGTATGGTTACACACTGCTAGGAATAGATGCAAGTCTGGTGCACATCATTAAACATTGACAACATTTGAAATATGATATATTCTGTAATATTTGTGTCTAGCTTTATATAAAATGATACTCTTGACATTTATATATATATATATATATATTGTGTATATTTCTTCTAAATAGGGTAAAGTGTGGTAAAGAAATTGTATCTTGGTATTACTTTTACTGTTTTTCTTTTTCAAATGTTCATTCCTTATTACAATGTTTTTTTGTTTTTTAAAGTTTTAGTTTTGCTGATTAAAATAAAACTTTTGTTGTCTCATTTGATGCAATTCGCAGAATGTGAGACATAGGGATGCTAAACAGAAAGGTGGAATAATAGTTATGTTGTTATTTTGAACTTTAAAAATATGCTATGTATATAATAAAAGTTAAGACTTGAATTTCATTGGTTCATTGCCTATTTCTAAATTTACCTACAAAAAGAAGTCTCAGAGCCAAAAGTTAGGAAAGCCATTGAACTCTATAACCAAGCAAAGTCTCAAAAGAATACCAGTAGACCTGTGTAGGTCAATTTTGCAACCCTTTTTCTTGTGCATTTTCGATGATCTTGTTTTATGGTGTGAAAATAATCAAATTTACATGCATCATCTGATGATTTATTAGACTATACATGTAACAAATCATAGTCCGAGCCAACATATGGACTATTGCACTGCTATAAACACAACAGTAGTAAATCTGAAGTATAATTGATCAATTTTATGCCTTCAAGGAGCATTTTGGGATTTATTCTCATGAGGAACACTTAAGCCAAATATTTGGGAAAACCAAATATGTATGAATATATAAAGATCTACATATAACCAAAAGAAGGAGAAAACCAATAACAAAAACCTCAAAGTAAAGGTTTTAATGTTGTCAGGCAAATGTCACTTTTGATGATTTTTACCCCATTTGTCTTAACTACCATACTTATTATTGTTTTTAATTTCTTCTGCTTTCCAACATTTTGCTGAGTGTTCTTGATGACCATTTATCAAGGATTGAAAATTCAATTTCCGAATGTGATCCATTGGTTTGTAAAGAAAGGATCTTGAGTAAAGTCCAATAATTTTCTTAGTCTGGTGAGTCTGCATCTCATTGACATACTGTTAATGGAAGAACTAATGGCACAAATGGAATTACTGCCCAGCATCATACATGATTAAACAACCCCCAAGATACTAGAAATAATTTACATATTGAAAAAACAACAGTTCTTCATCTTGATGTTTGCTGGAAGGCCTTTCAATATATGATAAGTAAGAATAGATACTATTTACAGTACAATTAAGATGTTACCTAGTGTCAATCTGCACGATACTTATTGATATTATTTATTACAGCTAAAGTTTTCAGTTTAATATCAGTTTAAAATCATAACACTAATGGTAAGTCAATGATATTTGGTATGCAGTTATATTAGCATATACACATCTCATTTCCATGGAGATTGTTTAGCGGCACCTCCTTAGTCATTGTCTATTGACTTTAAACTTTTGTCTACTTTATACATTAATGTTTGTGATGAGGTCATTTTAAAGAGAACCACTAATGCTAAGTTAATCATATACAGTATGCAGTATTTTTAGCATTGGCAATTATCAATTATATAGATAATTTGGCCCTGCCCCTCAGTCATGGTTCATTGGACTTGAAAGTCTTGCCTTAAATATAATAATTTCACATGTCAAAGTTTGTGATTACATGTACATGATGTAGGTCAATTTATATCCTACAAGTAAAATATCAGATTTATGATGAGGAATGGGTAATAAGTTGTTAATGGTTATTTTTTAAGGGATACAGTCTCACTTTCAGAGTACGTAAGTTAGTATCTTGTTGGCCAATGCTTTCATTATACTATATTTTCCTTTATTGTACTATATTCTTGATGTTCATCTTTTTAATCTTTCCAGGGGAACAGAGGATTTCCTTTAAATTTCAATATTTGCTATCAAAATCTACACCCAAGCAAGACATATATGGGTTATTTAAAAAAAATGTCAAATTTTCAGTACACATGTATATCAGTATGCTAAAAATTTTATTTTTAATGAAAAATGCAGTTGTACGTGTTTAAATGAAAGTATATAGGATTAATCTGTCTTAACATCAATAACAAACACGATTTAGATCTGTTTTGATGAGATTAAAATATATTCAAGTCAGATGTTTGTGGACAGTGTTAGTACAACACATTTTAAACTATTTTTTTTCCCTGTTTTCTGATTCCCTTGAAATCTGAAAAATGCACCCTTATAGAAAGTTTATAAAATCACTTTTTCATTTTTGTTCTAGGTAACATTTCTTCTACCAACTTAAAATTCAATCTGTGTACATGAAATGCATGTCTATCCTGTTACTGATACTAGAAGAACTGTTAAATTATTTCTCCCTATGAATATGGAACTATTCAGTGATGATTTCAAAAGCACAAATCATCCTTAAAATTGTACACAGCACATTTCTTGCATAACAATTTAGAAAAAATAAAATGCAATAATTTAAAAAAAAAATTAAGTGTGTATCCTTCTATTCCGTCTATGCTGTAACCAACAAATTTATTAATGACAACAATATTATACTTGTAAATGTCCAATTATGTGTTGGAAACACTGACCCCAGAAGAAAAACATTGGTCTTCTTTTACCTTAGGGGTCCCTATCCATATACAGCTATACTAAACTAACCCTAATCCATTCATACCCATGACACTAGCCCTAACCCTTTCAAATTTACCGTAACCTAGAACTAACCCTAATCCATTCATACCCATGACACTATCCCTAACTCTTTCAAGCTTATCCTAACCTAAAACTAATCCTAACCATACAAATACCAGAAATGAACACTACCCCTGAAGTAAAAGAAGGCCAAAACAATATCACGTGCAAAAAGGGAGTAGTTATTTCACAACAGCATTCACAAATATGGAATTTTTTGTCTATCCTGTTACTATGGTTCAAGTAACAGGATAGACAATATTTGACTGAAACGTCTTCAAAAAGTATATAAATATATGATTTTTTACGCATAATGAAATGCTTGGCTATTTGAACTCATTTAAAGGCTATTCCATCTTTATCTTTCCAATTTAGCACACACAAAATGCAGTATTACTATCCGTAACAGGATAGACAATACAGATAACAGGATAGAACTTAAAATGGGGATATATTGTAAAGGACAAGGTTCATTTTAGGCCAAATATGGCCTTGAATTTCAACTTTATCATAAAATTACAAAATTGCTATAATTTGGTTCTTAAATAGATGTATTTCAAAACCTTACTTCTTTTTTAAAATAAATCTCTTCGTAAGAGTTCATTCTTGGCTTCAGAATCAGCACATTTTGGATATATTGTCAAAATACGATGAATTTGTGCATTTTTCGAACCTAAAAGCTTGAGGAATTCCTTGGCGGCAACCTAGGATCCAAAATGTTCTGTAATCAAAAGTTGCCAATGATGATATTGAATCCCTAAGCACAAACTATTTCTGGCGGCCAAAGTAAATTATGCAAAAAACTTAAGAATTATTGAAAATTTGACCAAAACTGACGTTATAACACATTTATATAGTGCGTACTTCAGGAGTCAATACTTCGTCATTTTTAATGTGATCTACCAAAATGAAGTTATTTTGTGTTAACAGTAATATCGCAACTATTTCTATGTGAAATTTGTAAATGTTTGGCCTGATTAAAAAACCCATAAAAAATTTAGGGCCAACTTTAGCCCTTCGTGAACCTTCTCCTTTGCATTCCTGTTACCAAAAAAAAAAAAAAAACGACAAAAGTTAAACTATATGTGAGGGAATTGTTTGATGTTGGGTTCATTAGAAAGAGAAAAAAAAATGCTGTACATTATGAATTGCTATCTTAGACTTTTGTTTTTGGTGGTCATTTTTATAACCTTTGAAAACCCCAATTTTTAGAGGTATTTTTCAGTACAGCATGGAAAATTGACAAACAATCTATCACTATGCAGAAAGAAAATATTTACTGGTAGAAGTTTTGTTCTTGAAAACCACCTTATAGGTCATGAAAAAACAAGCAAAAATTTTATCGAGACCTACAGGAGAGACTTAATATTGCACCCCTATCTAAAACATTCTCAATATATTCTTGTATGGCTTTATTAAAATTGCATTTTTTACATGTTGTTGAAAAATTATTGTTTGTTTTGATTTGCTTATAAAAAGGATGGTCTAAACTAGTGACTTTTTTTCAATTTTTTAATTTTAAAATTCGCCATTTTTTGTAAATGACTCCTATATGTGTTAACAGTTATCTGACACAAAATTTTGAGTTTGAGCATTACTGATTTTAAAGTCCATAAGAAAGAAGCACTTTAGATGTACAAAGGTTATGAAGTGTTATTTTCTTTTTTAAGGAGCCATTACTGTTAAAACATTAATAGAAAAAAAATAACTACTGGGCAACTTATTATACCTCAACAGTAATACCCACTGTAAATGATATTGGATTTTTATCCTTTGTAAGGGTACAGTACTAATTTCTTTAGCCTTTTATTCTCTGAAGGTGAGTGTTCCACCTTTGCTTACAGGTTTTTTTTACCAATTAAACCAATTGAGAATAAAATTAAAGAAGGAATATTAATTCAAAACCATTCAAAAAAACTTTTTTGATGGCAATGTTAAAAGATACATTTGAATTGATTATTTCAGGATGAGAATTGGTGTTTTAACTGGTCCTAAACCAATTGTGGATAGAGTAAATTTACATATGCAGTGTTCAGTAATGCATGCCAGTGGTTTGTCAAAGGTATACATATATCACATTTTGATTAAAATACTGATCCTGTGTCCACACTTGGCTTTCAATGATCTCACAAGCTATTTTTTATGGCCCCGTCACAAAGTGGGTGGGGCCAAATAGTTTAATCCTTATCCGTCATTCCGTCATTCCGCAATGAACAGTTATACAGACTTTTTTCTAAACGCCTTCACATATTGAGCTGATTTTTAGTATGTGAGTCTACTATGATGAGTTTCAGATCGAAAACTAAACTACTCCCGTTTAGAAGATCTTTTCTGGACCCTCAGGATTTATAGTGATGATACATATTTTCATAAATGATTAAGATAGGAATTTTATCCATTATTGGTTGATGTACTGTAAATTCAGAAATTTTTGCGTGCATTTATTATTGCGATTTTTAAAAAATTAACAAAAATGCAAGTTTAACTTTTGCGAATTTTGGAAAAGCTACATACAGATATAAGTATTTGATATCAGAATGCGAGTTTTTATTATTGCGATACTCAAGTAGTCGCGTTATTCCCATTAATGAAAACCTCGCAATAATTTCTGAATTTACAGTAATAATTATCAAAACAGACAGTGAAACAAACATGATCAGATCTTTATAGGCAAAACTTGAATACAGGATCTTTTTTTCAATCAGATTGTCAATTAACCTGTTAAAAATTTGTTCATGCTAAAAAAGCCAGAAGTTGTCTTTAACAGGAGCTGATTTCTTTATACAGAATTGTTCAAGCATCAATTGCTCCTTTTCAAATAGAAAAGATGTAAACTGTGTGTGTGTATAGGCATACAAGTAGGTATATGGTCTCCTCTGTCAAATAAAAAACATTGTTGGCATCCATTTCTAAATGCAACAACATATTTTTATGACAAAATATAGGTCATCTTTTTTCTTTAAGAAACTTTGGAGTTAAGCTTGTAAATTCTTCTCAGGCTTAATTATCCCCCATTATTCATATCATAATTCATCAAATGAATGATTGCTTTAAAAGTAAAAAATTACAAAAGTGAAGTCATGAACTCTTGCTTAAATTGGCTAACATCAAAATCTTTATATTTTGTAAACTTGTAGATTATCTTTAATGACAACATAAAGATTGAACTTGATTTTAAAGATTACCCCAAAATCCTTCATTATAAGGAAGTTTCTGTTTGATGTTCATTTACTAACCTCAGAAGCGCAATTCAAATAGTTTTTTGAAATTAATTTGTTCAAAATCTATAATCACACAAACATTTAGCGGTAATTACTTTTGAAATTTTGAAATGATGTCTGCAGCCATTTCTCAGCAATTATTAACTGTACAGCTATATGATTCAGTATGCAGATGCCTTTATCTGAGACTGATCATAGCCATAAGAGGCAGGTCACATGTCCCTTATTCCATTATTCAATTGCATATACAGTTTTTGCTTAGTTTCTTTTTGTTTTTACCCAAATTCCCAACAAAGAAAAAAGTTACCTACAATCCTATTAATTGGTGTAAGGATGTTGTCATGCATATTATGGAATATAGCAGCCTCATACAAAAGTAGGTCATTTTGTCCTATCTTTTATGCTTCATTGACTGACTAAGCTGTACATCCTAGTTCAGATATCAGATTCCAAGTGACCTACAATTATAACTTCTTGTAAGGATGCATTTGGGGACTATACACAGGCACTTTCTCAGATTGTTTAACCTACATACCTGTATCATGTGTATATAACAAATTTATATAGGTTAAAAAATCTGAGACAAGTGCCTGTGGGACTATTTGTAATTTTTCATCAACAAACAGCAAGATAATATCTGCTCTTCTCAATAAATCGTGATGATTATGGATTGTTGTTTAACATCCAGTGGCAAATATTACATGCTTATCAGGACAAGAACATGTTAATGTGATACTCATATGAACTGTTCTTTGTACTAGATTGATTGTAACAGGCTCGTTTACAGAGTTTTAGCTGACAGAAAGACATGTTACCCTTCCCCATACATGTTTGTTTGACTGCAGTTTACAGAGTTTAAGCTGACAGAAAGACATGTCACCCTTCCCCATACATGTTTGTCTGACTGCAGTTTACAGAGTTTTAGCTGACAGAAAGACATGTCACCCTTCCCCATACATGTTTGTTTGACTGCAGTTTACAGAGTTTAAGCTGACAGAAAGACATGTCACCCTTCCCCATACATGTTTGTCTGACTGCAGTTTACAGAGTTTTAGCTGACTGAAAGACATGTCACCCTTCCCCATACATGTTTGTCTGACTGCAGTTTACAGAGTTTTAACTGACAGAAAGACATGTCACCCTTCCCCATACATGTTTGTTTGACTGCAGTTTACAGAGTTTAAGCTGACAGAAAGACATGTCACCCTTCCCCATACATGTTTGTCTGACTGCAGTTTACAGAGTTTTAGCTGACAGAAAGACATGTCACCCTTCCCCATACATGTTTGTCTGACTGCAGTTTACAGAGTTTTAACTGATAGAAAGACATGTCACCCTTCCCCATACATGTTTGTTTGACTGCAGTTTACAGAGTTTAAGCTGACAGAAAGACATGTCACCCTTCCCCATACATGTTTGTCTGACTCCTAGAAGACCAATCTTTGCTCATACCTCTAAATGTGTGTGCTCATCAGAGAAGCAGCAAATACCAATTTTCAAATCTTTGTTTTGACCTGGCTTGTGAACAAACCTGAGGCAAACACAATGACCTCCAATGTCATTATTTGTAACCTTTGTATCTTAGTTTACTGTTTGACATTTCCCTCCTTTATCACTTCAATCACACTACATGATTCCAGACACACTAACCTTTCAGATTTTTACAGAACATCAATGGATTTGAAAGGTTATAAGTACACAAAATGTCAGCCTCACTAACCTTTCAGATTTTTACAGAACATCAATGGATTTGAAAGGAAATAAAGGACACCAAATGTCAGCTTCTACTTATATAATTATTTTTTTATAACTTCTTATTGTCCAACACCTAAACTGTGAAGTTTGAAATGCCATCCTCGTGCATGATGCATGTACCAAAAAAGATTTGTTCATTCAAAAAAGAATTTCTTAGAATATTTTTGTTTTAATTTTAGTCCTTGTTTTTCACAAGATATAAATCATGCTCTCAATTCACAAAATCATTTTGCATTGTAAACATAAGTTCAAAATTCTGAACATTGGGGCCATGATGGTTTTCTTGAACATGCTAAAAAAACAGCCACATGTTATGAAATGAAGAGAGACCTTTGTTTAATTTAAAATCAGCAGAAAAACATTTGAAAGGTTTGGAGTTTTCTTCAATATTTGTTTGTAATATAGAAATAAGGTAATGTGGTATGATTGCTAATTATAAAACTATCCATCAGAGAGCAAATGGTGAAGATAAAAGTAGTATTAGGTCAGCATATGGCCTTCAACAATGAGACAAACACATATATGGATAACAGGCTCCTGACTTAAGACAGTCACACAAAGAATGTGGCAGGATTAAACATTTTTGTGACAAATACTTGGTTTTATAATGAGTTGAAATATTGTTTGTAAGGATGTGTTTGCTAAAAATAAAATTGAGAATGGAAATGGGGAATGTGTCAAAGAGACAACAACCCGACCATAGAACAGACAACAGCAGAAGGTCACCAACAGGTCTTCAATGCAGTGAGAAATTCCCGCACCCGGAGGCGTCCTTCAGCTGGCCCCTAAACAAATATATATACTAGTTCAGTGATAATGAACGCCATACTAAACTCCAAATTGTACACAAGAAACTAAAATTAAAAATAATACAAGACTGACAAAGGCTAGAGGCTACTGACTTGGGACAGGCGCAAAAATGCTAGTCAAGTTTGTTATTTTGGATAAAAGATATTCGTCTGTAAGTATGACATAAAAAATAGTCACACCACAATGCTAAACTACTGTATAACCGATTTACCAACTCTCTGGATGAAATCCATTCAGTGTCTTAGAATTGGAAGTTTATTAAGGATTTTGCGCTATACACATGAATCCCTAATTTTGAATCCTACATACATTTCGTCTTAGGAACCCTAAACAATGTATATAGGAATACTATTCACATTAAAGAAGAGCTCTGAGTTTTGCTCAAACCAATCCATTGGCTTGGGAGGAGTAATTAATTGCAGATATATCACTGTACAGGTTAATTGTAAATGTGACTCTTACTTAAATATCTGAAAAACCCTAGATACAGAATCAACAACTACATTGCATATTTCAGAAGTTATTTATTTTAAATAAACTCTATAAGAATTTTGTGTAGAGATATATATTTCAGATATTCATAAAAGAGGGAAGTCTCAAAATTTTGACTGTACTTAAGTATCACCTTAGGAACCCTTTATATCTTCAACCACACTACATGATTACAGACACTAACCTGTCAGATTTACAGAACATCAATGGATTTGAAAGGTTATAAGTACACAAAATGTCAGCCTCACTAACCTTTCAGATTTACAAAACATCAATGGATTTGAAAGGAAATAAAGGACACAAAATGTCAGCTTCTACTTATATAATTTTTCATTACAACTTCGTTATTGTCATCATTGTCTAACACCTTGACTGTGAAGTTTGAAATGCCAACCTCATGCATGACCCATGTACCAAAAACGATTTGTTCA
The DNA here is from genome assembly GCF_021869535.1 of Mytilus californianus. Classification (NCBI taxonomy): domain Eukaryota; kingdom Metazoa; phylum Mollusca; class Bivalvia; order Mytilida; family Mytilidae; genus Mytilus; species Mytilus californianus. Next base: position 8,746,309 of record NW_026262581.1, read on the forward strand.
TTCAGACAATATTTTCTTAAAATAATTTTGTTTTAATTTTAGCCTCTGTTTTTCAAAAGATATAAATCATGCTTTCAATTCACAAAATTGATTTGCATAATAAACATAAGCTAAAAAATCAGTGTTTTTTATAAAAAAAAACTTATCCAAATTTTTAAAGATGACATTATGACAATCTGCCATTTGAAAAATATGGGAACCAAATTGTACTTTGACCTTTTTCTTATGTTCAATGTCAATATTTGTCCTAAGATATACATTGAGTCTGATTTTAAAATGTACATGAATTAGGCAGTTTAGTGGTATTATAAGATTATTTAGTATATTTTTTTTTTCTTATCAAACAAAAAGACAGACGTAGGTGTTTCATTTCATAGTCATTTATGCCACATTAATTGGATTTCAGTTAAAAGCAAAGAAATATAGGCAACTGATTAGAATTTTGAATATTTTTTCCCTTCGAAATAATTCAGAGGAGCAATCGGAAAAATACATGGCAAGGTTTATATCTCTAAATCTTAATCCTGAGCATTGGTGAAATTGTTACTTTTTCTTTATATTTTATCTTCAAAATTTAATAGATATTTTTTGTCCAAAAAAATGCAGTTTAATTTAATTATAAACTTGATCTACAAAAATAGTGAATCTATAGACGACTTTTGAATTCGTCCACTTTCCTGTACATTTCCTATGTCACAATGCTTATCTTATTACATCACAGTGGAACCAATTGTTCATTGATGCCATTTACACCATAAATCATTCTTAAAAAACAACTTGAGATTGGTTTATAGATTATGTTGCCTCATATAGAATTGTACATATGTAACATACAATTCTTTTTGTTGTAGGTGTTCCTCATCAAACTGTTTGAACATTGGGGTCATGATGGTTTTCTTGAACATGCTGAAAAAACAGCTGCATTTTATGAAATGAAGAGAGATCTTTGTTTAAAATCAGCAGAAAAACATTTGAAAGGTTTGGAATTTTTATGCCCCCGCCGCTGAGGGGGGGGCAATAAGTGTTACCCTTGTCCATCCGTCCGTCCAAAAATTAATTTCCGTTCTCTAACTTAATTTAGTTTACCTCAACCAAGTGTTATGAAACTTATACACAGTGCTTTTTACCACAAAACACAGATCAAGTTTGAATTTGGGTGGAGTCACTTTTACTGTTCTGTAGTTATGTCCCTTTCTAACGTCAATGCAAGTGGGGGCATAATCGTTGTCCCATGGACAACCTCCATTTATCTTCAATATTTGTTTGTAAAATATATTTCATGTAGCCTTAGAACTGCAACAAGAAATAACCTTTCCTATAGAAGCGAGTACAAACAACATAAGTGAGGGTCTGGATGGAACAACATAAGTGAGGGTCTGGATGGAGTCCATAATTTCTTTATTCTTTAACAATTTTTTAGACCATTTAATTTTCTCTATTTTTATTTCTCTTATACATTATTCTCTATTCTTAATTGTTAGCCCTTTATTCTACACTTTTTGCCCATTATTCTCTATTCTGTAAACCCCATAAAGACCCTCAAAAGTAGCAATTAAGAGTTAGTTTTATAATAATTTGGAATATCCTTTGAATTGATATGTTTGCAAGTCTGGTTGTTAGGGGCAAGAGATACTCATCTGTTAGTATGGTATATAAAAAATACTGTAAACCAACTTATTTCTGCAGATACTTTGTTTTGTGTTGAGGCATTTCCAGCCAACTTCACTGTGATTTATTTTTCTGATTCTCTAATTTTTCTTGATGTATATATGGAAATTTAAAAAATTAAATTAGAGTTTATACATATTTTGATGAATTCCTAGGGTATGTACTTTCCCTGGTTTTATTTTCTTAATGATAAGGTCAGCTTGACAGCTTGGCAGTTTTGTTTTAATTAAGAGATTATGGGATAGGTGTTAGATCATAGATAGGAAACAGCATGATGACAGCATGGGTGTAATCAGAGAACATCTGTATATAATTTTGAAAGGATGGTCAGTTGTCGTTTGAGCATTGCACTGTTAGCAGTCATATTTTTACTTGTGGAAAATTAATTCAGGGAAAATCTAAGTTTTACATATTCGCAACTATTTATATTCACATTATTTTTCTACTCACGAATTTCTCAAAAAAATCATTGGCATTAGTTGGTTAACAGTAGTCACATCATTATCCTTAATTACTGTATAATTGATTAACCTACTGCTTGGATGAAATCCATTCAGTGGTATAGGAATAAGGTAGCAATACACAGTTAGGAAAAAAACTTATAATTGACACTTATAATTTTTAACCACCCTCTTTCCCTTGCTTTCTAACAAATAAGGCCTAAAGTTTGTGTTATGTATGTGCATATGCATGGAAACAGAATCTTCCATAGATTTTATTTCCAATAGTTAAAATGGTGAAATATAATCTCTTTTTGGTGAAACCATGATAACAATCTGCATTTATTTGATACAAAATATTGCAAAAAGGGGGGTGAAAATGTCACAAAAGCCTCCAAAATTTGGTCCAAAGTGTGATTTCAATCCATTAGAGTGTTACCTTTTCTGAAACCATTGACATTTATCTATCTTAAGGTCAATAAAAATCATGTGCATTTCACCTCATTTTTCCCTAAAACTGAATTGAAAAGTTCGAGGGTCAAAAATTTGTGGATGTGAAAATACGGACTGTTAAACAGAAAATGGCCTATAAAACATGCAAAAAACAAATTTGGTGTTCATATAAACCCACTTTGAAGGCTATATTATTCTTCAGCTATCTAAAAATGTATTTTATTGCACAATAACTTTCCTATTTGAAAAATTCACAGGGGCCAAAATGCGAAACTAAATTCATAACTGTGTATTGCTACCTAAAGTTTATAACAGATATTGCACTATACACATGAGTTCCAAATTTTGACCTCTACATGCATTTTGTCTTAGGAACCCTTAATAATATATATAGGAATACTATTCACATTAAAGAAGAGCTATGAGTTTTGCTTAAATCAATCCATTGGCTTGGGAGGAGTAATTAATTGGTGATATATCACCAATACAGGGTAATCTTAAATGTGACTCCTACTAAAATAGCTGAAAAACCCCTAGATGTAAAAACTAAATACAGAATCATCAACTACACTGCATATTTCAGAAGTTATTTATTTTAAATGAACTCTATAAGAATTTTGAATAGATATTATTCATATATAGATTACAGATATTCAAAAAAGAGGGAAGTCTCAAAATTTTGACTGTAATTAAGCATCACCTTAGGAACCCTTTATGATGATGATGTATTAGTGTTTAATGTCCAGTGGCAAACACAACATGCATATCAGGACGAGAACATAAAATGAACCCTGCTGTGTACAGGACTGACATGCTGAGCCAGATTTTTAATATCCTGGATAACAAGGTTTACAGTTGGCAGGAAGACATGTCAATCTGCCAAGATTCATTATTCTAACTCCTAGCTTCAAAATACACATGAAAGCAGAGAAACAGCGAATATCAATTATTTAGTCTTTGGTTTGAACAGGGGAGGTATCAAAACCACAACCTCTAACTCTAGGCCAGCTCCTGAGACCACCCATGAGATTAACCCTATACCAAAAAACCTTATTTAGAACAATACTTGTAGAATAAGTAAATACAAAATTTGTAAATTTCTCCAAGAGTTTTTGAATTAATTTAAATCAATGAATTGAAGATTATCTTTTTGACAGAAGAATAAAGGATATATTTAGATGGACATTATCTAGTTTTAATCTGGATGATAGATAGTTTCATTTTCAGATGTTTATAAAAAAACTGTAGTTTTGTCTCATTTAGAAAATTTGGCTAATTATTATGACATACTTTAAAAAATTAGTTGAAAAGCACCAGTCACAAATATTATAGGTAGGATTGGTAAAAATATTTGTACTTTTATAATGTCCAGCAAATGTATTTTTTATCAGACATTCCAACCTTTTGTAAACCTTTAAAATATGGTAGGCAGGAGGTATTTCTTGTCTCATGGTGTGAATTGAATTGAATAAAATTTGATAACAAAGTGAAGGTCAAAAATTATTTTAATGTAGTTTTGCACCAAGGAACATTTAAAGAGTAATGGAATGCTGAACTTTTGAAATTTGATATGTGATATGCTACATGTATCAGGTATACAAACAACCAGGTAAAATTAGCATGTTTTTTTTAAAATTTTATTAGTGTCCATGTATGTGATAAAAGTACAGTGAAACTTGTTTTAAGAGACCAATTGAGGGTGAGCAAAAAAGTGGTCTCATAAGATAGTTGCCCTTTTAATACAGGTTCAATCTATATGAAATGCACTACAGAGACGTAAAATAAATAGTCTTATAATGCAGGTTTTTGCATTATACTGGTGGTTTCTAAAGCAGGTTTGACTATTTATAAGTGTATATGAAAAAAAATGAATAATGAAAATCTATATTTCAGGTCTAGCAGAATGGTCAGTACCAACTGGTGGTATGTTTTTGTGGTTGAAGCTGAATGTAAAGGACACTAAGAAAATGATAGAAGTTAAAGCTAGGGAGAAGAATGTCCTGTTTGTTCCTGGTAGTGCTTTTATGATTGACCAAACACAGCCATGTTCATATATCAGAGCTTCCTATTCTACGGCAACACCAGAAGAGATAGATCTGGTAATTGTTCAAAACTTTGATATGTTTATCCAGATGGTTAAGTCCTGTAAAAAAGGACCAATTAAACCCAATAATTAAAGAACAATTTAACCACCAATTCAGTCAGGATGACTTTTTGACGAATAAGTTTGACATAACATCATAATTAGAGGAGAGTTATAAAACAATTTAACATGCAGTGATATAATTTTTTGGTAAATATCATAGGATAACTTGTTAGTAAGGTCATATCTGTCCATACTTTTGTCCATCACAAATTTTGTCAAAAGAAAAATCTTTTAAAATTAAAAAAAAATGAAACAAACTTGAGCAGAATACTTCACTAACTTTTCTTTATTGTAGTTGTGATCTATTTATTTTTTAATCATTTGGGCTTTTTTATACGACCACAAAAAAATTTTGCGGTCGTATATTGGTTTCAAGTTGGTGTCGTCGTCGTACGGCGTCGTCGTCGTTTGAAGACACAATGGTTTTCACACTCTAACTTTAGTTTAAGTGAATGGATCTCTATGAAATTTTACCATAAGGTTCAATACCACAAAAGGAAGGTTGGGATTGATTTTGGGGGTTATGGTACCAACAGATAAGGAATTAGGGGCCAAAAATAAGCATTTTTGTAACTTCCAGACATAACTTATGTGTTAGTGTATGGATCTCTCTGACATTGTACCAAAAGGTTCCATATCACAAAGGGAATGCTGGGATTGATATTGGGGGTAATTGCCTCAAAATTTTAGGAATTAGGGGCCAAAAAAGGGGCAAAAAAGAAGCATTTTTCTAGTTTCATGACAATAACTTGTGTGTAAGTGTATGGATCTTTCTGAAATTGTACTACAAGGTATCATATCACAAAGGGAAAGCTGGAATTGAGTTTGGGGGTAATTGCCCAATAAGTTTAGGAATTAGGGGCCAAAAAGGGGCAAAAAATAAGCATTTTTCTAGTTTCCAGACAATAACTTGTGTTCAAGTGTATGAATCTCTCTGAAATTGTACTGCAAGGTACCATACCAAAAAGGGATGGCTGGGATTGATTTTGGGGGTAATTGCCTCAAAATTGTAGGAATAAGGGGCCAAAAAGGGGAAAAAAACAAGCATTTTTCTAGTTTCAGGACAATAACTTGTGTGTAAGTGTATGGATCTTTCTGAAATTGTACTACAAGGTTCCATATCACAAAGGGAAAGCTGGGTTTGAGTTTGGGGGTAATTGTCCTAAATATTTTGGAATTTGGGGCCAAAAAGGGGCAAAAAAACAAGCATTTTTCTAGTTTCCAGACAATAACTTGTGTTCAAGTGTATGGATCTCTCGGAAATTGTACTGCAAGGTACCATGCCACAAGGGAAGGCTGGGATTGAGTTTGGGAGTGATGAATGATAAGGGGGTTCAAAAACTGGGGGGGGGGGGGGGGGGGGGGTTAAATTTTAAATTGGTTATTTCTGATTTATATATAAAAGCAAATAATAATGATATGGTTTGAATAGGTAAATTAAAAATTTTTAAGTTCTTAGACCACATTCATTCTGTGTCAGAAACCTATGCTGTGTCAAATATTTAATCACAATCCAAATTCAGTGCTGTATCAAGCTTGAATGTTGTGTCCATACTTGGCCCAACTGTTCAGGGTTCGACCTCTGCGGTCGTATCAAGCTGTGCCCAGCGGAGCATTTTATTTTTTCTCATAGCAATACATTGCCATTACCATTTCAACATATTGAGATTTTGGTCCATGTACAATATCATATTGTTATGATTGGAAAGAAACATAATTTAAAAAAAAATACTTTATACCTTGTGTAGCATCTTTTCTTTTTTTTAATATATTGCAATACATTTTGACGTTTAAGGAAGTTGGTCAATTCAGAATGACTTATGTCCTACATTGGAATGGAACCAAGTTGAAGTAATATTTTAAATCATGTATAATTAAGCACCTCCTATTTTAATTCTTGGTGGAATTTACTGTTTAGGGTTTTCTCTTGGGAACCAAACATGGACTTTGTGTTTTTTACCTATGAGGGACATTATCAACAACAATCTTTTATAGACTGCATAAATTGATCTGAATCAGATTTTTTTTTTTTTTTATTTGCTATCCTTTAGTGGTTTCTTGGACATGTGGGCAACTTTAGTTAATGTGTCAAAAAAAAATTAATTGCCATTTAGTCCAAGTAAAATAAATTGTTCAAATATTATACATCAAATTGATTGAACTGGTGACCAATAATTAGTGAACCCTTCACAAGACCCCTTCATGTCATGTTAGATTTTAATGGATCGGGGAGCGGTTATTTGTGATTCAACACTATTTATGTCTCATACGTCTTTAATTCATCAGAGGGAGACATTGTATTACTGTTTGTTAAACTATGATTACCATGAGATGTTTACAAAGGCTGCATGTTCATTTTCTAATTTAATTATCATACATGTAGACAATTTTGAAATTCTAAAGTATTTTACCATAGGATCACACAACAACAAAAAACAACAGAAAAAAACCCATAAATTGTATAAGTACAAATGACAGAATAAGAGAATTACATTTACATTACATTTACATTACATTTACATTACATTTATATTACATTACATTTAATTTACATTACATTTACATTACACTATGTCATATTGATATTTTATTTTAGGCATTTAAAAGACTGGCAGATCTGATAAGAGAAGAAATGAAAGATTCTGACTAAGGTTTCAAATATTCTAGAAGTACATATGCAGTTTTATCTAGGTGTATGCAAAATTAAGAAATATTTTATGTTTAAAAATCAAGAGTGAGTAATGATTCATATTGCATCCAAAGATGGCATATTTTTTAATATTTATTTGGAAAGAAAATTAAATTGTTTTATATGAAATGTGTTGGAAAATAAATCTTAATCAGATGACTTAGTTGTTTATATATTATCTGTAATTTAGAGCTTGAAATAATTTCAATGTTTATGTTTGATATTTTCATCAATTCAAATTTTAATTTCAAAAGATAATTTTTTTCTCAATTCAATTTCTGTTTTTTGTTTGTGTATATATATTTAACTTAAAATAGCAGCATACAGTTTTTCTAGTTAGAAAAAAAGGAAATGACTTTTTTGCAATTTGGTACCCACAAATAGTGAGATGACGAGATACATTTTATTTTCAAAGTTTTGTTTATATGATTGTATTTCTTTAGTATTCATTGTAAGAATGCAATTAAAAATCTAACCAACATGTAATAGCAAAGTGAATTTACAAAACGTTTCTTGTTTCTTGCACAATTTTCATACCAATATTTCAAAGAAAAATGTGTAATATTCTTGTATTGAATCATACTATAGGGAAAGTGCCAGGCTCTCTTATTATTATAGAACTCTTGCAACAACTCTTTGAAAGGTCCATTGATGGCCTCTTGCAAGGCAAAATGTCTGCCCCATCCACCATACCACTGTTTTCAAGTGGCAGACAGAATTTCTTCCCCATACACCATGCCACTGTTTTCAAGTGGCAGACAAAATTTCTGCCCCATACACCATACCACTGTTTTCAAGTGACAGACAAAATTTCTGCCCCATTCACCATACCACTGATTTCAAGTGGCAGACAGAATTTCCAGCCCTTCATCCTTGCAGAACCTTACTTTTGTATCAATTGCTAATAGCTTCTCCTCCTCATTATGCATGAAATAATACACCTTATTGCCATTTGTCCACCATTACTGGACATCACAAAGGTTCCCGTAAAATTTTGACAACACAATAGAAAATATCTGATGCCACAATGTAAAAGTGATTGTTGTATGACGTCAAAAGTTCAAGCAGCGCAGATTCTCGGGTCAACCGGCGCAGATTTCCAAATAGTGATAAGGTGTATTGCCACCTTACGTTGAGCAAGCAACAATCAATCCAATAATATTCCATATACTACACAAAATAGTGGTGCTTTAACATTCTTCCATTATAATTGATCTGGTTATTGCATACTTGATTTAAGTAAGACATTTCTCTCTTTCTCTCTCTCTGTAAAATGTTAATATATAAATATATAAACACCAGCACTATTAAAAGTCCAGTCTATACAATGGTGTTCCTTACATATACATTTGTATGACAACCTAAGTGTAATTTCTTTTTCTGATGCCTGTTGTTTGATACCAAAACTCATTTTCTATGTGTAAATTTCTTATTTTTGTAAGGATAGTATAGAGAAAACACATTTATCAGAAAAGAAAGAAATCATCTGTTATTCATATTGACAATAGAATGTTTAAAATATGATATTAGAGGATATATTTTGTCCACTTTAAAGATACAAAAAGACCAATTACTTGTCAGAACCTGTGTCACATGATGCTGTATAGAAGAATATCCTTCAGTGCCTTCAAGTTGAGAAAGTTCTCAAGCAAAGATTTTCGTCATAGCTACACCCAATCAAAACTCCTGAATAGGTAGATCCCATGGTAAATAAGAACATTCTCAGACACTGCCAACAGATATAACTTTTAATAGCCAGATTTGCTAGGTGTTAAGTTTTCAGCTCACCGTTCCGAAGGAACTGTGAGCTTTAGCCATCACTTGGTGTCCCTCGTCGTCGTCTGTCTGGTGTAAACTATTTCAAACATCTTCTCCTCAGAAACTACTGAACCAATTCCAACCAAACTTAAGCTGAATGGTCCTTAGGGTATATAGAATAAAGTTTGTGTTTTATTTTCTGTTTTGTCAAAAGACATGGCCGCCTGGCTAAAATTAGAACATAGTGGTAAAAATGCAGTTTTTGGCTTATATCTCAAAGCAGTTAGAGCAAATCTGACATGGGGTAAAAGTGTTCATAAGGTAAAGTTCTATCAGCCATTAAATTTTCAGATGAATCTAATAAACCATTGTTGGGTTGCTACCACTAAATTGGTAATTTTAAGGAAATTTTGCAGTTTTTGGTTATTATCTTGAATATTATTAATAATAAAGATAAACTGTAAACAGCAAATATGTTCAGCAAAGTAACATCTAAAAATAAGTTGATATGACCAAAATTGTCAATTGACCCCTTAAAAAGTTATTGCCCTTTAAGGACAATTTTACACAATTTGTTTATCATGTTTTCTATCTTTAAAAAATCTTCTCCTCTGAAACCACTGAACTAATTCCAACCAAACTTAAGCTGAATGATCCTTGGGGTATCTAGAATAAAGTTTGTGTTTTATTTTCTGTTTCGTCAAAAAACATGGCCACCATGGCTAAAAATAGAACATAGGGGTAAAATGCAGTTTTTGGCTTATATCTAAAAAACCAAAGGAGTTAGAAACAAATCTGACATCGGGTAAAAGTGTTCATTTGGTGAAGTTCTATCAGCCCTGAAATTTTTAGATGAATCTAATAACCCATTGTTGGGTTGCTGCCCCTAAATTGGTAATTTTAAGGACATTTTGCAGTTTTTGGTTATTATCTTGAATAGTATTAATGATAAAGATAAACTGTAAACAGCAAATATGTTCACCTAAGTAAGATCTACAAATAAGTTTTATGACCAAAATTGTCAATTGACCCCTTAAGGAGTATTACCCTTTGAGGACAATTTTACACAATCTGTTTATCATGTTTTCTAACTTTAAAAAATCTTCTCCTTTGAAACTACTGAACCAATTCCAACCAAACTTAAGCTGAATGATCCTTAGGGTATCTAGAATAAAGATTGGGTTTTATTTATTTGTTTTGTCAAAAAACATGGCCGCCTGGCTAAAATTAGAACATAGGGGTAAAATGCAGTTTTTGGCTTATATATCTCAAACACTTAAGCAATTAGAGCAAATCTGATGAGAGGTTAAAATGTTCATTAGGCCAAGTTCTATCAGCCATGAAATTTTCAGACGAATCTAACAGTCCATTGTTGGGTTGCTGCCACTAAATTGGTAATTTTAAGGAATTTTGCAGTTTTTGGTTATTATCTTGAATAGTATTAATGATAAAGATAAACTGTGAACAGCAAAAATGTTCAGCAATGTAAGATCTACAAATAAGTTAATATGACCAAAATTGTTAAATGTGTCCTTAAGGAGTTATTGCCCTTTAAAGACAATTTTTCACAATTTGTTCATCTAGTTTGCCTACTTTAAAAAATCTTCTCCTTTGAAACTGCTGAATCAATTTCAGCCAAACTTGGGTTGAATGAGTTTCAGAGTATCTAGTATAAATTTTGTATTTTATTTTCTTGTACCTCAAGAAACATAACCACTATGGCTAAAATGGAACATAGGGGTAACATGTATTTCTTTGCTTTTGAAGAAAATATGACAGATACAAAGAACATCTCAATGGAATTTTTAAGCCACTCATTAATATATATTAAAAAGCAAAAATAATCATTGATGAAAGATTTAAGCAAAAAATTACAGGTGAGCGATTCAGGCTCTTGAGAGCTTCTTGTTGCAGTATACATATGTATAGCTATGCCTTACAAAAATAAGTGATTTCATGGGAAGACTGAAAGATCACCATTATTTTTTAATTAAAAAATGTTTATTTGAGAAAAAAAAAACAATATATAAAATAATCCCAAATTTGGTCAAAATGCAAACTTTGAATAACATTGACTGAAACCTATTGTTAGTTATACTTTACTTATATCAATAGGCATCACCTTTATAATTCAATGACAAATTGACAAAGTTCAACTTGGAGGACATGAGAAAAAGTAACTCAAATCTGTCCAAAATAGAAGGTGTATTTGACTTACACATGACACTAACTAGGTACCATTTATTATGGAACGCCACAGCTGTCTTATGTGATACTCTGATATTACGTAATCTTGTTTTATTATTACTTGATGATATTTTGTCTTTACATAATATGGTTTTGACATTACGTAATGATGTTTTGATATAACCCAATATGGAATAGTCATTACTTAATGATATTTCGATTTTACGTGATATGGTTTCGTATTGACTTGATATGGTTTTTTCATTACTTAATATGGTTTTGTCATAATTCGATGTGATTTCATCATTATTTAATGTGGTTGTGTCATTAGGCAATGTGGTTTTATTATTACTTGATGTGTATGTGGCTTAACGTTATGTATTTGTTTCATTGCATGATGTGGTTTTGTTATTTCGTAATGATGATTTGCCAATTCTTCATATGGCTTTAACATTACATAATGATGGTTCAAAATTTGAAGATTTTACACAACATGATGTGTTTGTTCCTGTATTTGATGTGTTCCTGTCATTCTTTGATGTTGTTATCACATTACTTGATGAGGTAAAGCCTCGTGACCATTTTGGAAAAAAATTAGTTCTATTTCTAGACCGATTTCCATATGTCGTTTGTTTAAAGTGCTTCGGATGAGTGTCGCTATCCAGTGAATTAAAGTTCGAGTTGTTGTTCAGAGTTGTTTGGTATGAAAAAGGGGAACGGCAGACAAAAATAAGAAAAAAATTACAAAAAAAATATCAATATTTCGGACATAAGGGAGATATCCCCAAACCACTTGGTACTGCCGTTTTTTTTTTTCCATTTAATTCTCAAATGGAAGCAGTATTACAATAAATTCGTGAAGAATTCCATTGAACCCTATGTCTCGCCTGAAATTGCTGCTGTCATTGTAAAAGTGTAATGTTGACTGTAAAACGTCCATTTATCGGTAAAAAACAAAATTAAAAAAAAAAAGGTTTTTCTGTTTATATGCTTTATCTCGATATAGAAGATTACTCCTATACAAGTTTTATAACAAGTCATGGAGGTTTACAAATTTATCATGACAAAATAGTTTAATTTGATAATATTTAATGCAATTAAAACTTATATAAAATAAGAAGATGTGGTATGATTGCCAATGAGAAAACAATCCACCACATACCAAATGACTTAGCAGTTAACAACTATATAATATGTCACTGAAGGGTCTTCAACAATGAGCAAAACCCATACCGCAGAGTAAGCTATAACAGGTCCAGAATTGACAAATGTAAAAACAATTCAAACGAGTAACCTAACGATCTAAATGATGAAGACGCCGACGACGGAATATAGGTTTGTTGTGTCTCACTTCCGCGACATTAATATCGCAGGCTGGACACATATCAAATGACTTTTACTGTATTGTCAACAAATGAGACACTCTAAATCAACCCACACTAAAGTTACAGGGAAATTGGGGTGGGGGGGGGGGGGGGGGTCGAACTAAGCGACAAAGCATCAATTTTATAAAATAAGAATTCTCCGATTTTTTTTAGCGTGTATTATCATTTAAACATATACGGATATCAATCTTTTAATATATATTTTTATAAATTCCATTCTCTGATATACCTCGCTCTAAATTGAAAAAAACAAACTTTTTGGAATATCTGTTTCACAGGTGACGACGGATATGTTCCAGTTGTCGTAACCACAATCCCGTACCTTTTCCTCGAATGTGACCTTCCCGTGTTAGACCAAATCACTTGGTTTGTACTTTCACGAATAACACGACGGGTGCCACACGTTGAGCTGGATCTGCTTACTCTTCCGGAGCACCCGAGATCATCCCAGGATTTTGATGGATTTATATTGCCCAGTCATACCGATCTATAGAGTTAAGCCAATTGCATCTGATTTTTACAGTTTATTCTTGTGTTGTGCTGTTACACTATTCACCCATGGTAAGATTAGGGTTTAGCGCTCACAGACATGTTTAACTCCGCCACGTGCACATTCTTTATGTGCCTGTCCCAAGTCAGGAGCCTGTAATTCAATGGTTGTCGTTGTTTCATGTGTGTCATATTTGTTTTTCGTAAGTTGTTAAGTTATTAGTTACGGATGCCTATAATTGCTTACATCCACTGCATTAATTAAAACTCTGGTGGATAGTTGTCTCATTGGCAATCACACCACATCTAACTTTAGTTCGATTTCTATGTGGTGTTTTGTATACTGCAACATTGTTTATCTTTTGTACGCATACCCCTTAACCCTTTCGGAAGCCCGAGCAAAAGCCCTTGATCCGCGATAGAAAATTTAAATACGAACTCATATTAGATAACTCCAATTTCAACTCGAAATCTTAATCTAAATGAGACTCAAATTCGAAGTCTAACTCGAACTCGAAGTTCAACTCGAAACTCAATGGTTACTCGAACTTTAATTCTAATTATGACTTGAATTCTAACTCGAAATCGAAAATTACTCGAAGTTTAAATCGAAGACTTACTCGAAATTTAATTCAAACAGTAACCCGAACTTTAATTTGATCTCTAACTCGATGGATTGCCACTCTCATCCGAGGCAAATAAAACATGGAAATCGGTTTTAAAAATAGAACTAGTTTTTCCCAATAGTCACGTGGTTTTAACTTATTCAAGTAATGTGATAACCACATCAAATACTGGAACGAACACATCATGTAGTGTAAAACGTCAAATTTTGAAACATCATTATGTAATTTTAAAGCCATATAAGGAATTGGCAAATATTCATTACGAAATAACAAAACCACATCATGTAATGAAACAACTAAATTATGATAAGCAACATACACATCAAGAAATGTTAAAACCACATTGCCTAATAACACAACCACATTAAATAATGATGAAACCACATCGAGTAATGACGAAACCATATCATGTAATATCGAAATATCATTAAGTAATGACTATTCCATATTGAGTAATATCAAAACATCATTACGTAATGTCAAAACCATATTATGTAAAGACAAAATATCATCAAGTAATAATTATACAAGATAACGTATTATCAGAGTACCACATAAGACAGCTGTGGCGTTCCATAATTTATAGCATTCAAGTTACATATATCGAATACCTGGAAAAAATAATGCAAATCTATTCTAAAATAGTACACATCTTCTATCTGTTTGCAATAAGTTTAAAGAATGTGGAAGGAAACTTGTAATGGCTACGTATTAGACATATTAGTTACACTCTATATGTTTTGGGAATTTAGTTCGAATGGAGAGGTTACTAGAGACGTGCTCTCCATCTGCCTTTCTTGTTATAAAACAAAAATGTATATCTATAATAAAACCATGGTGCTACGTCCCTTCATGAAAAGTTTCTCTCTTTTGGTAAAAATATAAAAATAAGGAGATTTGGTATGATTGCCAATGAGACAACTATCCACCCAAGTTCAAATAAAGTGGATGTAAGCAATTATAGGCAACCATACGGCCTTTAACAATGAGATAAACCCATACCGTATAGTTGGCTATAAAATTTCCTGACATTAAAAATATGAAACAATTCAATTGAGAAAACTAATGGCCTAATTTATAACAAAACAAAGAATGTTTTATAAGCTTAGACAGAAGTCCTTATAGGACCTAGTAATGAACTTTTGACTTTGACTATATATATTTCCATTTAAAAATGTAACCAATGAATTCCATTTCTGTTTTAAAGTTTGCTATATTCAGTAAAATTTTATACTAGATTTTTTGATACACCATAGACGATATGTTAACATTCTAAATTTGGAAATGTGGTATGATTTTCAATGATACAACTATCCACCAGAGTCCAAATGACGTGGATTTAAGCAACTATAGGTTGCATTTCTGTAAATATTGACAATGCAATTTCCCATAGGAACTCCTTTTACGGCTAAAACTGTACCACTTTTACTATGAAGTTTTGAAAAAAATCATATCCTAGAATGGAAAGTTCATATGCACTACAATTTTTTTCAAAGGTCAAAATATAGGGCTGTGCGGCATATTTTCAACGTTTATATACCCCGAACTTCTAAGAGTTTAAACTAACAGAAAATTTCTTAACTATCCCTACCTTGACTACAGGATTACCACAGATTTCAATATAAACAATATGCATATGTATATTTACTGGTAACATTCCCAAGTTATGTCTCTATGAGATGAAACATAGAGATCATAACTGGGAACCAGTATGTAAACAAAATTAATTATCTATGAATATTCTATATCTCCCCAAAAGAGGCGTGGTTTGAGAAACAGCTGTATTTACAAAGTGCAACCTATACAAACATTTATTCCAATAGAAAACTCTCTTAAAACACTTTTTCTCACACTAATACTTATTTATCAGAATTATAGCCTTAAAGAAATCACTGCATACACTCTAAGTTTTCTTTACTGTAAATTTTATACCCCTTCCCCTGTTTCAATTTTTTAAAGAATTCGAAAACAAGACTTTAATTATTGCCAGCTTACCCTATTTGCATGTTTTCTGACATGAAATGCCTAGAACCTGTTTAAAACTGTTCTGATAACATATTGAAAGCATTTCAGAATACTGTAAATGTAATGTTTAGCAGTCAATCATTCCAACATTCAAGATTATATAAAGTATCCAATCCTGCCTGTGTCTCCAGACCACATTTTACTGTATGCCTATTTGTCAATGAAAGTTCACAATTTCTGCCTCAAATGGTCAGTTTAGAATTTTTGTCACAACAGTATCGTCTCTAGCCATATATCTGACATAATTTAGCTAATACATGAGCTAGAAGGATTAAAACAAAGCCATATTAGCAATAGTTGTATGTATGCAGATACCAGTCTGATGTATAAATTCACTTAAAATTTTATAGGAATGACTGCTAACATCTGATTTTTGCATAACTTCCAAGCACAGTTATTGTTTTCTGTATAAAGACCTTTAAAATCATAAAATCATAGCATTTACAAGTTAAATTTTTTGTTTTATGACCCAAGGGGTAGGCAATTTTCTCTGTTTTTCACCCCTGGGGCTTCAAATTTCCTAAATTATTCTGCTGTTTCTAGCAATATGGAATATTTAGTACATATTCAGGATAGAACACACTATTGTAAGTTTTGTTGAGATATTTTTGTATTTCTAGCTTGTATTTTTTATGCCGTGGTGACAAAAAAGCAGATTTAGGCGTTACGGCTTACTTTTGTGTTATCGACAGGACAAAAACACCCCACCAATAATATTCAGGAAGGATCTATGAGTTTCAATGACTGCGAAGAGTAAATATAAGCACTTCTAAACAATTTAACTTACAAATATGCATATATTATGAATTTATTTTGCATGCAGGGCTTTAAGTAGACTATGCATACTGTAAACTGTGAATTTATGCTGAGTCATCATAGTTAAGGCCCAGTTTTTTCACAATCTTCATGAAATATTTATAAAACTTCATATTTGAGTTAATTTCTTTAAAATCAGTGAGATAAACCAAATTTGGTTAAATTTTGTATGTTCTCTTTTTTCACCCAATATAGGTTGCATTTCTGTAAATATTGACAATGCAATTTCCCATAGGAACTCCTTTTACGGCTAAAACTGTACCACTTTTACTATGAAGTTTTGAAAAAAATCATATCCTAGAATGGAAAGTTCATATGCACTACAATTTTTTTCAAAGGTCAAAATATAGGGCTGTGCGGCATATTTTCAACGTTTATATGCCCCGAACTTCTAAGAGTTTAAACTAACACATAATTTCTTAACTATCCCTACCTTGACTACAGGATTACCACAGATTTCAATATAAACAATATGCATATGTATATTTACTCGTAATATTCCCAAGTTATGTCTCTTATGAGATGAAACATAGAGATCATAACTGGGAACCAGTATGTAAACAAAATTAATTATCTATGAATATTCTATATCTCCCCAAAAGAGGCGTGGTTTGAGAAACAGCTGTATTTACAAAGTGCAACCTATAGGTCACCTACTCAATTCACATATCTTCCTGGTTGAGTGATGGTGATCAATAACGACATTTAATTGCGTCATTTACTTTCCGAAGTACCATAAAATATACCTTATTGGTTGTTAACATTGAATATGATTCCAAATGAATTAAGCTCGAAGTACTTTTTTTTAATGAACTTAAGAAAATTGGTCACATCAATGTGAAGGACAAAAGTATTAACAAAAACACCGAAATCCAAGGTAAATTCAAAACAGAAAAAGTCCATTAAACCTGACAAAATCAAACGCTGGACTATATCAACCAACTGAATGAATGGAAAATTGTCCTATTTCTAACTTGGTACAGAAATTTTCCGAAGGAAATGGTGGATTAAAGCTGGTTTTATAGCTAGCTTGTATCGTGTGTCACTACAATAACAAATAGCACTAGGTGGGTTAGACCACCGGACAGTCACATTGATCTAGTATCTAGTATATTAGAGGTACTTATAACCATAGTAGTTAATATTATCTTGCATGAATGAGTCATACCACAAAGACTTCTGCTACTGGAGCCACATTGTACAGTTCATCGGCTATTGTTGACATGGATTAACATTGATATGGTCATAATTATAAATTAACTGATAACAAAACTTTTAATTTTTCGAAATACTAAGGGTTTTCTTCGCCAGGAATAGATTACCTTAGCTGTATTTGGCAAAACCTTTTTGAATTTTGGGTCCTCAACGGTCTTCAACTTCTTACTTTATTTGGCATTTTTTAACCTTTTTTGATTCGAGCGTCACTGATGAGTCTTTTGTACACGAAAAGCGCGTCTGGCGTACAAAATTTAATCCTGGTATCTATGATGAGTTAATTGATAAGTTTAACCAGAGACATATATACATATATATGTGTCTCTGGTTTAATGTACGGCCATGGTTGCTTTGTAACGGAGATAAGGTCTTTCAAACATCAATTTTATGCATCTAGCTTTACAGCAAAATTGCTTAATCCTGAACCTAAAATTTATAGAATTTAGTTGTTCAGTTCAGTTCTAAGTTATTATAGGAATGACATTGATCGTGTTATCTCTGTGAGCTTGTCATCTTCTACTCTGACCAACAATTATGTTCATGGCATCACTGGCCGTTTGCATTGGTAATGTAAAACTTCAGTTGACAGGCCTATGCGGTCATTACTTATATGAGTAAGTTTAAGGATGAATCAAGGGCAATCTATCAGCTTCCAGTCAAAAGAAAACCAATATAACCTTCATTTCATGATTAATTTAATTTTGGTATTGTTTTAAATTGTAGTTTAGCTCTCACATACTAAGTTCCTTTTACTTTCCGGATGATGACTTGCAAATGGATTTCCTCGGTTTCAAAATGAAACTTGAATATACGAGAGATACATGACGGGTGACTACCGTGATTTAATTAAAATTTTTACAAGTGGTTGTTAGTAAAAGGAGGAACCTATCGATCTAAAAGTCAGTAAGTCAGTCAAGGTCAACGTTGCTAAATAGTTGCATGTAATGAAAATCTTTAAAACCTTGGGTTTCTAGAAGAAATCTCTATTATGGCTTTTAATTATCGGATATATTATTTGGAGCCAATATCCAACGTTTTTCAATGCAATAGATCAAAGAAAGTTTTTCTGTATACTGTGACTGTATTTACAACAATATTGGTTTTTCAAGCATTTAGTACTCGCTTTGTCTCATTATTTTGGCATTGCTGAAGTATGCCATTCTCTGTGATTTGTTTTTTGTACATTCTCCATATGTTAAAATATATTCTGAAGTGTTCTGATGAAGGTCATAATGTTTGCCATCAAAGTTAAATAAAGACAACAGTAGTATACCGCTGTTCAATAGTCATAAATCTAAAACACTGTATACGTACAAGGCAATTACCAATGTGTCACATTTGTCCTCAAGTTTGCATAATATCCACTTGAACCGAAATCACTATAGAATATAACCTTTTGCAAAAATAAGTTTCAACGAAATAATCGTGTCTCAAAAACATTTAAAGATATATTTTAGCAAATAAATTTTTTTTACGGAGGCCGATTGGAACCAAACTACAAACGTTTTCTACTATTAATTTGGGGAAGGGTAGTTCCAAGTCACTTCACTTGTCTGTTAGAATACATTCCAAATGTATAATTAAAACGACGAATGTCAAGTGATCAACAAATGTTATTTAACCTTTAGTCAGGTAACCTGACTTTACAAATATTTTTCTGTAAATTTGGTCCGCTGATATAAAGGCAGTTACAGCAATCTGAATGATCGATTTTCAAGTTTGTACGACGGTTATTGAAGATAACAAGATAAATCATTTTGAGACATTCAGGAAAAAAATATGATAATACAAAACCGTTAATCCGATAGATTAGTCGTTATGATTATAACAGAATAATGCTAAACTACAGAACCGTTCGCACATGCTTTTCAAAGCGCGGTGGAGTAAATATCCAAGCTTTGAAATCAGGGATTGTTACTAAAGCAACAAATGAAAAAGGTTTCCTGTCCAAAGATAAATCAGGGATACATGTATCTGTCAATTAATATAAAGTGTATACATGTATTAGATATGATGATTTTGCTCCCCGAATTCGATAATCACTAAGCATAAAAAATATACCAGATTTGTTCACAAGACATAAGTCTCTCAGATATTAGTAAGCCGGCATAAATATTTTCTGTATGATTTTGATTTTGAAATAATCGGATATCTTAACCTGCAAATTATAATTACTTATTAGAGAACTCCAGATTTGAGACATAACTTATACTTTAGTTTAACAGCTGACGTATGTCGCATTTATATAATGCATTTGTAATGTTCAGTTATTTTTTATTTAAGATTTGTTCTGGTAAATGGGAGATAATCCACTTTGAATCATGTTGTCATATCCCATTACAAATGCATTTCACGCTTGATTCTTATGTTGAGTATAAAAAGGGAAGGCAAAAGATACCAAAAGGACATTCAAACTCATAAGTCTAAAATAAACTGACAACCCCCTGGCAAAAAAGAAAAAGACCAAAAAGGCAAACAACAGTACACAAACCACAACATAGAAAACTAAAGACTGAGCAACACGAACCCCGTCAAAAACTGGACGTGATCTCAGATGCTCCGGAAGGGTAAGCAGATCGTGCTCCACATGTGGCATCCGCCATATAAATTATGTATAAGTTACATCGCAAGTCCAGAATTCTCAAATGTGAACTTTAGGTACTCTTAAGATATTTTCCTTGCAATAAATTGAATCAGTACTTATCAGCCATTTATTTAGCAGTCAATCCACTATTTAAATGCAAAACATACATATAACGCCACTTTTGATTAAATAACGTATACCATCAATTCCTGCCTTGCAGTATATTCAGTAGTTATCAGCCATTTCTTTAACAGTTCATCCACTATTATAATGCAAAATTATATGAATCTCCACATTTGATTGAATAAAGTATGCCGTCAATTTGGTAGTTGAGAGATTAGTTTCCTGCTTAGAATTGGGAAGTTGACAATTGTAAAATTGAAATCATCACGTGTCTAGAAGATTCTACTTTGAAATAATCCATCAGTGTCAACATCAGTGTCAACATCAGTGTCAACATCAGTTAGACCATCTAGTGAAATAGAGAAGATTAAGAAGACTACCGCGGTATTCTTAATCTAAAGTTGACTGGGATATATTAGGTGCAAGCACTCACTGAAATGTGGGTTATTGAGTGCTAAGACATCATCAATATATCTGAAAATGAAATTAAAGAACTTTGCAAGATGCATTTTTTTTTGTGCCCTTTGAATGGTTCTGTAGCAATGCTGCTTCATATGAGTTCAGAATCGACCAGTAGAGGTGCACAATTAGTAATTTGGAATACCGACTACCTGTTGAAATATCAATCCACCAAACTCACAAAACATATTTCCATCAAAAAGTCAAACATCTTCGGTATTTTGCTGTTGGAATCAGTGTTGTTCTTTACAATTAAATTAAGATTTTTCATGACCGTAGAAATCCCTTTTTTTTTAAAAAAAAAGGTCTGTTAAATGAGAAGATTTAGTCGATTTTTCAATTGAGCATGGGGATAAGTAGTTTAAAGCGTAGAAAAATCCAGTTTTGATATAACTGCTAAATTGTACAGATTGTAATTAATGATTTGACGTAGATCTCTACTATTTTAAGAATCTACACCTGATTGTCACCGCTGGTTGCATACACCTCATATTAACATTTCTAAAGGTGAACTTGTATTGTATAAATAATGGTGGGAAGAACTTAAGAAAGATGTTTAGTCGAATATTTTGACGACCCGGCTATATATCGTTCTTTTAAAGGATTTTTGTGAAGTTCGTGTATACTCAGTCTGTTTATCTTTTCACATTCTTGTAATTGCCATGGTTTAGTTTGTCTTCTACTTAAAAGTTTGATAATCCCTTTGGTGTCTTCCACCTTTCTTATGTATTCAGTATAAAAACGGGATATTTTCTTTGTCCTTTTTATGTTGATATTAAAAGAGAGAAGGATGGGCAGTGATTTTCTAAAATCTTCTCTTTCGAGAATAGTGTAGGGGAATATGTGTGATTCCAAGTTTTGCTGTTAATTAGTCAAACATTCCAAATAATGATGTTTGAATATAAAAATAACATTGTTTGAGGATATCGACTCGATGGTTGCGACTTTATAATTAATAACCCTTTTTGTTTTAATAGATTGCATTTAGAACAAAATACCGTGGTCCTGATTTAGTTTGCAGTCAAATTAAAAAATGCCCTTAATGCGATTTAATTTTTTTTTCTTATATTGATGAAAAAAAGCAGTTGATATCCTGCAGGTCTCAAATATGTAATATTCAAATGTTAACTATTGCAACAATTACTTTAGAATGGCACTTGTTTCACATTTCATTCATTTTAATTATGTTTTCATGTGTTTCATATTATTTACCAATACAGAATATACCGACATAAAAATAATAAATAATACAGACATGCTGAATCAGGAACAGCATGAATAACTTTGATTATATATGGATATATATGTCTCCTAGTCCGATTGTTCCTTTTAATTAGATTTGCATTAGAAATTTAAATTAAAATCATCCTTTAAGAGCATTTACACTGGAGTGAATTGTATAAAAAAGTACATTTTTGAACGATGTTTTTCAGTCGCGCAGTCATTACCGACCGTCTTCTCTACAAGTCATTACCGCCTAATGGAATTGAACACTAGTCCAATAACATTACTAAATCTTTATTAAATCTGTCACGCTTCTGATTGAATAGGAATATAACAGAATATAACACCCACAATTGTCAATTTACAAGTTCCTCACATCGCGTTTGACGTCATCAGTCATAGAAATCAATAATGGCCGACATGATCAAAATATCTGCAGATGGAACCATTCAGAGCAAACAATATACAGTATTATATTGATCGTAAAAATATACATTTGACTAGAATTACTTCTTATCTGTCGCTGATTCGAATGTCAAATAGAATTAAGTATGCAGATGGTTATGTTTTTTGATACGGCACTATGTACTTTAAATTGTTAACTTCAAGATGATACATATACTGAAGATAAAATTATGCAACATTACCCTATCAATTTCATTTTCTTAAAATAAATTTCTTGTGTCTGAAAGTATCAATTACTATTTCCATCGCTGTTTGCTCTATGACTTTATTATGAAAGAAGTATGGCGAAAACCAAGAATCAAGAATTTTAGGTTGTAATTAATATTTACTTCATATTTAGTATTTCATTAGAGTCGGTATTCCAATGAGTAATAAGTGTGCACCCTACTGTCCTAATTGTGTTTGAGCTCTTTGTGACGCAGAATGCATACAAAACCTTCTCAAAGACAAAAGAAAAAACATATCTTGCAAAGTTCTTTAACTTCACTGTCAGATATATTGATATATGATGTCCTGTCACTCAGATTTTAGCGAGGGTTTGCATTTCATTAATCCCACTGAACTGACCTGCTTTATATTTTGATCTTTTCCTCGATATTGATACAGATTGATACATTACGCTTGAACATTTTCACACTTTACATACTTCATTTGCAGGGAAGTGTTATTTACACAAAAACTGCTCCACCAGTTATGGGGAAAAACGACTGAAATCGACACTACATAATTTTTACAGTCATCATCACGAACAAACTACCAATACGACATGTCTGTTTCTCTATCCCTGGCGACATATTTTCACAGTGTTGCCGAGTCGACTCACCCAGTATTGCTCCTTTTGAGGTAATGTGATTCACGCTGTTATTGTTTGTTAACTTGATAAGTGTTCTTTTACACTAGTAATTTTGGGGCCCTTTATAGCTTGCTGTTCGGTGTGAGCCAAGGCTCCGTGTTGATTTGATTTGATTTGATTTTTGGTGTTTTTTAACGCCACTTTTAAGCAACGATTTTGAGCTATTTCGTGGCGGCCAGTTTTTATTAGTGGAGGAAGCCGGAGTTCCCAGAGAAAACCACCGACCTTCGATCGGAAAACTGACAATTCTAGTCAGTTAAGATTTGAGTCGAGTGCACCTGCACGAGCGGGGTTCGAACTCATAACCTCAGTGTTGACTGGCTAGTGATTAGAGTAGTAACTACTTAGACCTCTCGTCCTTTGACCTATAATTGTTTACTTTTTACACATTGTGACTTGGATGGAGAGTTGTCTCATTGGCACTCATACCCCATCTTCTTATTTATATTAACAGATTTATAAGATTTGAACATCCATTAACTAATCTTGCTTGATTTTAGATCTAAAGAATAGTCGTTTAATCAGTAGTTGAATCGATTGTGTGTTGATGTGGATTCATTATTATTCGTGAAATACTCACTAATCAGTGGTTGTATCGATTGTTGTGTTGATGTGGATTCATTATTGTTCGTCAGATACCGTCTAATCAGTAGTTGAATCGATTGTGTGTTGATGTGGATTCATTATTATTCGTCAGATACCCACTAATCAGTAGTTGAATCGATTGTTGTGTTGATGTGGATTCATTATTATTCGTCAGATACCCACTAATCAGACTTTGAATCGATTGTTGTGTTGATGTGGATTCATTATTATTCGTGAAATACTCACTAATCAGTGGTTGTATCGATTGTTGTGTTGATGTGGATTCATTATTGTTCGTCAGATACCGTCTAATCAGTAGTTGAATCGATTGTGTGTTGATGTGGATTCATTATTATTCGTCAGATACCCACTAATCAGTAGTTGAATCGATTGTTGTGTTGATGTGGATTCATTATTATTCGTCAGATACCCACTAATCAGACGTTGAATCGATTGTTGTGTTGATGTGGATTCATTATTATTCGTCAGATACCCACTAATCAGTGGTTGAATCGATTGTTGTGTTGATGTGGATTCATTATTATTCGTCAGATACCCACTAATCAGACTTTGAATCGATTGTTATGTTGATGTGGATTCATTATTATTCGTGAAATACTCACTAATCAGTGGTTGTATCGATTGTTGTGTTGATGTGGATTCATTATTGTTCGTCAGATACCGTCTAATCAGTAGTTGAATCGATTGTGTGTTGATGTGGATTCATTATTATTCGTCAGATACCCACTAATCAGTAGTTGAATCGATTGTTGTGTTGATGTGGATTCATTATTATTCGTCAGATACCCACTAATCAGACGTTGAATCGATTGTTGTGTTGATGTGGATTCATTATTATTCGTCAGATACCCACTAATCAGACGTTGAATCGATTGTTGTGTTGATGTGGATTCATTATTATTCGTCAGATACCCAATTTTCGTGGAATTCGTAGGTATATGTGAACCACGATAGCTTGTTTGTAGACTTTAGCATTACCACGAAATGAAATAACCACGAAACTACAATTTTTCATCAATCCACGAACATTAATACACACGAAAAATAAATGAAAATACAGTAGTCCCGATTGTGACAGTTTAGTGTAGATTTGCATGGCGGGTAATGCATGTATAGCAGGAGACGCTCACCCTGTCGACGCACCAGATGTCGCTCCGTTTGGAGTTCATGCCATCCCCTCATTTTTTGTGGGTTATTTTGATTTGTCTTCTTTAATTCTTTCATTGTCGGATC
Source organism: Mytilus californianus (assembly GCF_021869535.1). NCBI lineage: Eukaryota > Metazoa > Mollusca > Bivalvia > Mytilida > Mytilidae > Mytilus > Mytilus californianus. Next base: position 8,771,753 of record NW_026262581.1, read on the forward strand.
TTTGTAGTCATTATCAGTCAATTTTTGGCTGTTGAATTATGTGCAATTAGTTCATGCATACGTTCGATAAAACATTGGTTTTTCTCTACAGTAGTGATAAGAACTAAATTTAAGAGAACTTATCCCTTAATGTTTCCTTTTCATAATTTTGAAGAATGACGCTTGCCCTCCAACCAATACAGCCACCGTAACTGTCAACAGAATAAAAGAATAACTAAATAATAAATGTGGTCTATTTTGATACTTTTGTTGTGCGTTTATTTTTTCCCATCCGTATTTGATATTTCAAATTTCCAACGTTTGCCTATATGCCTTTTTGTGTTTCTTCGTTACATATTTCTTTGTTTTTATAGTGATTAAGATTATAACACAATGTTGACTGCTGTACCCCAATTTTTGACTTTTTTACCTATTGTGTCTATTTGTTTTGTTCACACATCGGTGTCAATATAATGGAATTTTATGCGACTGTCATACAAGTGAGAGGTTAACTAGCTATATAACCAGGTTTAATCCACCATTTTCTACATAAGAAAATGCCCGTACCATGTCAGGAATATGACAGTTGTTATCCATTCGTTTGATGTGTTTGAGCTTTTGATTTTGCCATTCGATTAAAGACTTTCAGTTTTGAATTTTCCTCGGAGTTCATTATTTTTGTGATTTTACTTTTGAATATTAGCACTGAATGATGATGAAAATTTCTAAATGCGAATATGTTGCATTAGTTTACTTGTCGTGTATTAATTATTTGAAATCATTTGTACCTTTTAGAAAATTCTCACAATTTTCATTATTCTATTTTAACACTACGTTGTTCATAATAATCAGTGTATTGTGGTAAAATTAAATATTGTAGCCTCTTTTTGTCTTTCAAACAATCGATTGTCGGCGCTAATTGCAACCCAAAATGATTAAGACTGCGTAAAAAGTCAAGACAGTTTATGTTTGGCTTTAAGCTCCACATATAAAGCATCATTTTAACATCAAAATCTTTTTATTTGCTTGATTGCGCATAATTTATTATTTCGAGATATACTGGGAAATAAGAGTATGAACTGACTATCAATAACTAGGAAGACCCCATTGCTCTTTATCTTGACACTTAATCCTACCGAATAAGAATCATCACCTGGTTTGTACTTGAGCAACACGGCGGTTGCCACTGTTGAGCAGGATCTGCTTATCCTACCAAAGCACATGAGTTCACCGCGGCTTTTGATGGGGTTTGTGTTGTGTTGGATTAAGTTGTTTTATGTAATGTATCCGTTTTTATTCTGTAGTTAGTCCCCACTTCGGTTTTATCATGTATATCTATTATATAGTCATTTTATAAAATTTGCTGTTTGCAAAATTATAAATTATTCTAAATAATAAGGATGTTCTTGTCCCAGGCAGAAAACCCTGGCCGTGTTAGGCGCAACTTTTTGGAAGTTTTGGTCCTCAGTGCTTTTCAGCTTTGTACTTGTTTTGGCTTTCAAACTTTTTTCATCTGAGCGTCACTGGTTGGTCTTGTGCGGACGAGACGCACGTCTGGCGTATTGAATTTGAAGCCTAGTACCTTTTGTTAGCTATTATTCCTGTGTTTCTTTGTCCTATATGTTCTCCCATTTATTTTTATTGTGGTCCTGTCATGTGATGTTGTCGTTTTGGTGTTGTGTTTGACGTTGCCATAAAAGCGGGAGGTTTGGCATGCCACAAAACCAGGTTCAACCGACCATTTTTTTCTTAAAATGTCCTGTACCAAGTCAGGAAAATGGCCATTGTTATATTATAGTTCGTTTCTGTGTGTGTTACATTTTAATGTTGTGTTTTTGTTGTGTCGTTGTTCTCCTCTTATATTTGATGCGTTTCCCTCAGTGTTAGTTTGTAACCCGGATTTGTTTTTATCTCTATCGATTTATGAGTTTCGAACAGCGGTATACTACTGTTGCCTTTATTGCTCAGTCGTTCATTTTCTAAGTTGTGTTTTGTATACTGTTTGTCTTAATCGTTTTAGTTTTTTGCCATTGTATTCTCAGTTTGTTTTCGATATGAGTTTGAAGATTCATTATGTGTCTTTTTCCTCTTTTCAACTAGAAGTTTATTAAGCGGAGACTGACACAACTCACGTCCAAAATTAAGGGCATACGATACAGTTACAGGAGAGGTAATGTTATTTTTCGCGGGGTCAAACTGTGACATATCGGGAAAAGATGTATTTTTTGACTGATTTTAATCATAAGCTTGAAAACGAGTGCATTGACCCCTCATTTTTAAAATGACATTTGGCTTGATTATCACAGGCACTTGTCTAAGAAAAAAAATTCCGGTTTAGAATTTATTAGAAAATAATGTTCCGACTCCTTCAGACAAAGCTAACAAATAATGTTAAATAAGAAGGTATGATTGACAAGGTTGATAATGTGGATTTAGTTAGTCTTTTGATGTCTGTTTTGTCATATATTTCCTCAAAATTTTACATATTTAAACATTCATGGCCTCACATATTTAGGTTTTAGTATTTTTAATGATGAATCCAGGAACGCGTTTCGGACGCACTAACTTTATAAAGGGTTATTTTCATTTTATTCGTGTACATAAATAGCGCTTAAGTTTAACCTTACTTTAGGTAGCAGTAGTTAAAAAATGTTCAATCAATTACGAAGATACAAATCATGGTAAAAAAAAAACAAATTGGAGGGAATTGCATGAACTCCAAGAGGAGCGAGACCGAGTGCGCCGACAGAATAAGCCTTTCCTACTAAGCACGAATCACCCGCCATGCGAATTCACTATCATGTTACAATCGGGAATAGGACACAATCGATAAAAATTACAGATAAGACGAGCATTCTGATACCTAAAGATTGAAGACCGCGAAAACATTTAAAACTTTTACCTATACATATCATTAGGTGTAATTTATATCAGCATAGATAATGATTGTGAATAAATGGACTTTGTTCATGAATTGACAGGACTTTTCTAGATTTATATGACAGTACTACTGATCCAAATTCTTTTTCCAGCACTTTTTTACATCCTAAATTTTTGAAAAGGAAAATTTATAAAGTCAAGTAGAAACTAATATTTCGATTATTTGTATCTTGAATTTGAAATTTACAACATAAAGATTGTACCATTTCAACATTCGAAGTATTATCTGGTTATTTGAAGAAAAAAATTTCAAAGTAAAAGTTCTAACTTCATAATTAACATTTTATATTGTCATATTTTTTATATTTCAAATAGCACAACTTGGTTTCAGTTGTCAGATAAATCTTGAAATTTTACAATATCTTCATTGCAAAGTGCCAAGATTAGTCACAAACTCAAATATTAAGGATTCAAAATATTGAAGTTATCAAGTTTAAAGCGATTAAAATTTCAATTTATTGATCTGATTCATATAACCGCTATTAAAAATGCCAAAATCTAATATAAAAGAAGGCATATTAGTGCAAATTGCAATTTAACAAATAAATAAAAGACGGCACATAATTTAGAAAAGCAGAGTTAAAGAGTGTTCCTTACTACACAAAGCTAGTTATTAAAAAGAAACTGTGGTATCTGTTATCCTGTAAAAGTAGTTTTTGTTTGAATGCAAGGTTACTATCATTAAAGTTAGCGTTTTTAGAAAATATTCATGAGTTGTAACAGTGATTGCTATTTTTAACATTTGTATTGGAAGCACTCGTTCCTTTATTTGTAACCAAACAAATATTTCACAGAACTGTAAATTCCTAGAGATGTCAGTTGTGTAAGGTTTACACATTTGAAAATCATATTTTAAGCAAATTTCGTCAACCGGCTGGTAAGACATAACGATTACTGAATTCGCAATCTAATTTTTAATCAAGAAAACTAAGGACAGCTCAATGTGATTTTAAAAGAAAAAAACATATTATTATAGAAAAGACGTTTTCGTTGAATCGTCTTTTAATCACTGAAAAAATATGTTACCATTTGAAGTGTAATAATGTAATTTCATTCGTTAAATAGAATTAGACAAAGTCATGTGTTTGTGCAATTTTCAAATCCGTACACATTGCATTAATTGTATCATAGTAATTTTGTTTATTCAACACATTTCTTTGAGTTTAATTTTATTATAAACCAAATCATTTGTTAGTGTGACTTAAATAACATACTATTATATCGACAGAAACTATAAAAATATTCTGTTAATAAGAAGTTATTTAATTCTCGATATTTTTGGTTCGTTTCTACGTTTGAATGTAAATATCTTAACTGAGTTTCCCGCCTGTTTCTGATGGGGTTCGTGCTGCTCAAACTTTAGTTTTCTTTTTAGTGTATTGTAGAATGTTGTTTGTATTTCCCCGTTTTTCATTTTACAATTGTGTTTTCTGTTTTTATTCGATTTGTGGTTTTTGATTGTCATCTTAATATTCACTACTTCTTTTCTTAGCCCTAAAATAAAAAAAAAAATCCTTTTATTATTTCGATATTTCATAATCATTCATCGTGAGCAGTTTATGAGATATTTTTAAAAGTGATAATTGAGGAATTGCACTACTGAACTTTAACACATTCATAGTTTACCTCCAGTTTATTATATGGGGTTTGTGCTATTCAGTATTTAGTTTTCTGTGTAATATATTGTAGAATTTTGTTTGTTATTTCCTCCTTGTTCTTTTCGACAATTGTTTTTATTCGCTTTATGGTTTTTGGTTTTCGAATGTGACCTTGAAACCTTTTTCCTCTTTTTTTAACCCTTGAAAAATGTTCCATTATTTTTTTCTACATTACACATTCATTTATCACAAGCAGCTTGTGAGAGAGATACTTTCGAAAAGTGTAAATTGAGTAACGCCACTATTTTCAACATTCAACATTTTAATTAACATTTTATGATATTCATTGACGTTACTTCACACCGCTTTTAGCCTTTTCATTTAACAAACAGAAAGATAAAACAACGTAAATAACATTTGTTTACTACATATAAATGAAGCAAAAATAGATATGATAAAAGATCATAAAAAATCACTAAATATCAGAACTTGCGTTTAACATCACACGAAGATGAAAAAGTCAACATACACGTGTTCTAGAAATAAAGATCATACATTTATTAACTGGCATACAGTGTTCATTAACAATCACGAATGCTGAGTCATTGTTGATCTTTCATAACAGAACACCACTTACTGCACGAACTGTAATGTCTTTTGTCATGAGCATCACAAATTAGTTTAAACGAGGGCTGCTTTAAAATACACTTGTAAATATCTTGTTATAAGTTAGATCAAAAAGTATGTCAAGGAATGCATGATTAATTGTTTCCCAATCAGAGAGAAAAAAACATTTCATTGAAAGTGTCGTGGGGATGTTTTTCACATCAAATTACCAGTAAAAAGAGGGTAATAATTTAATTTTATACATCTATTGATTTCCGGTGGGGGGCTGAGTTTTTCAAAAAAGTAATCTGTCCTCCATTTAGAAAAAAAACCTGGCCTATTCAGTTGCTAAAAAAATATTCTGGTTTTATCTTCTTTTTCCTTTGTACTTTATCTTCATATTCCTATGTCTTTGCGAATGTTGGAAAAAAAATTCTTGCTATAAATCGACGGGAAAAAAATATTCTTGCTTGGTTATGTACCGATGTTCAAATCAAGGTAATGAACTAAAACTTAGGGAATCACATGAAATCCGGTGCGTTGAATAGATTTGATCTCCTGCTATGCATGCCTCACGTGCCATGCAAATACTAACTCAGTCAAAATATAACAATCGCGAATAGGACACAGTCAGTTAATCCATCAGCGTTAATGTCAAAGTAATTATCAAGATGTGAATCAGACCTATATTTTCGTAAGTATTGACAATTTCAAGTTCACTGTAATATATGAGATGCAAGCAATATTATTAGTAACTGAAATGTTGGTTATTGAGTGACAGGGCATAACAATATATCTATATGTGATATGAATGAACTTTGCAAGATGTATTTTTTGTTGTTGTCTTTTTTGATTTTTAGAAGACATTGTATGAATTATGCTCATTTGAGTACAATAACAAGTCAGCCAGTAGGGGTGAATAATAAGTACACATTGGAATACTAACTGTTAACCTAGAAAATTGTTTTGCGATCATATTTTCCAAACTGTTTCATACTTATTTTTCATTCAGTACTTTGATAAATTGGAAGTTGACAATTGGAAAGTTAAAATCATCGCGTTTGTCACAGATTCTAGTTTGATGTCATCCATCGGTGTCAATATCAAGGAAAAGATCAAGGTATGAAACATACCTTCTAGTTTTGGCAGTATTCTAATTTTCAAGTTCACTGGGTTACATATGGGTTACGAGGATACACTGAAATTTGATTGAGTGACATGATATCCTTAATTTATCTGAAAGTGAAATAAAAAATCTTTGCATTAAACATTTATTTTGTCGTTTAAAAGGTTCTATACGAAAACTGCTTCATATAAGAACAATTACAAGTCAATTAGTACATAAAATTGAGAATGGAAATGGGGAATGTGTCAAAGAGACAACAACCCGACCATAGAACAGACAACAGCAGAAGGTCACCAACAGGTCTTCAATGCAGCGAGAAATTCCCGCACCCGGAGGCGTCCTTCAGCTGGCCCCTAAACAAATATATATACTAGTTCAGTGATAATGAACGCCATACTAAACTCCAAATTGTACACAAGAAACTCAAATTAAAAATAATACAAGACTGACAAAGGCTAGAGGCTCCTGACTTGGGACAGGCGCAAAAATGTGGCGGGGTTAAACATGTTTATGAGATCTCAACCCTCCCCCTATACCTCTAGCCAATGTAGAAAAGTAAACGCATAACAATACGCACATTAAAATTCAGTTCAAGAGAAGTCCGAGTCTGATGTCAGAAGATGTAACCAAAGAAAATAAACAAAATGACAATAATACATAAATAACAACAGACTACTAGCAGTTAACTGACATGCCAGCTCCAGACTTCAATTAAACTGATTGAAAGATTATGTCTTCATCATATGAATATCAGGCACAATCCTTCCCGTTAGGGGTTTAGTATCATACCATCATAACATATATGAGAAGAACATAACCCGTGTCATGCCAACAACTGGTTTTTAAATAAATGTGTTTAGTGCCGATGCAAAGACCCTATAAGTGAATCAATATTAACGCCAAAATATGCAATCTTTAATGACCTGACAACAGTATCGTAACTATATCCCTTCTTAATAAGTCTATTTAAAGGTTTTGTTAGCTTCAGAGGTGAATACTGACATTTTTGTGCTTTATAAAGAATATTTCAATAAAAATTTGGATGTGAAATACCTGAACGTATAAGAAGTCTGCATGTTGAGCTATATTTACGAATGATGTCCTTATACCGATGATAAAATTTAGTAAATGTTTTGACTAGTTTGTGATATCGAAAACCCTGTTGTAATAATTTTTCAGTAATACATAAATTTCTCTCGTTAAAATCTAAAACATTGTTACATACACGAGCGAATCGTACAAGTTGAGATATATAAACACCGTAAGATGGTGACAAGGGAACGTCACCATCTAAAAATGGATAATTAACGATAGGAAATGAAAAATCATCTCTTTTATCATATATTTTAGTATTAAGCTTTCCGTTAATGATATAGATATCAAGACCGAGGAAAGGGCAGTGGTCATTGTTAGTATTAGCTTTATTTAAAGTAAGTTCAACAGCATAAATTTCTTTAGTATACATACTGAAGTCGTCATTATTGAGAGCCAAAATATCATCCAAATATCTAAAAGTATTATTAAATTTGTGTATCAGATGTTGTTTCGATGGGTCTTTGCTGATTTTTGTCATAAATTGTAACTCATAGCAATACAAAAAAAGGTCCGCAATAAGTGGTGCACAGTTAGTCCCCATTGGAATTCCGATAACCTGACGATATACGGAATCTCCAAAGCGAACAAAAATGTTATCTAGTAAAAATTCAAGGGCATATATAGTATCAAAGCATGTCCAATTGACATAGTTTTTTTGTTTATTGCTACTAAAAAATGACCTAAAAGAGTTTGAACATATATATTCACATTCTGACTTTTTAAATGCCCATTTAATTAGGTGTGTGAAGTTTTTCTTAATGAGAATGTGAGGCAATGTGGTATATAGGGTAGAAAAATCAAAACTTTGAACAGATTCAAAATCACCAATATATGCATGCAATTTATCAAGTACTTCTAACGAGTTCTTGACACTCCAAAAGTAATTAATTCCACTATTTTCGAAGGCCTTATTTGAACAATTTATTATCAGGTTTTTGATTGTACCAAGTGTACTGGTAAGAAGAATAGACAATTTAGTAGTGGAACAATGGCTTGAAGACGAAATGAATCTATATTTGTAAGGTGTTTTGTGTAGCTTCGGAAGCCAATACATAGTTGGGACTTTCATTGTATTTGGTTCTGCTTGTAAAGCGGTAGCTAAAAGTTTATGTTTGTTACAGATGTCGTTTTCTGAAAATGGAGTCAGTTGGAATGTTGGTGAATTGGTGATTTCTTTTTTCAGAACCTCAATGTAAAATTTACGTCAAACAATAATAATATTATTAGCAGCTTTATCGGCCGGGACAAAAACAAATTCCTTGGCTAGTTCTTTTAGTTTATGTTTGATACGAGCAATAGGTTTATTGTGGTTATTGTTAAGAGTAAAATGTTCTTTAAAATGTTGAATACGTATATCAACTATGTTCATTACTGATTTACAAAAAGAGTCCAAAGATTTTTTGTCAGCTTTTTCCCGTTTTATCCATTTCAAACAGTAAGTATGGAGTGAGTCGTGGATGATATTACGACACTCATTCTAATTAATAATTGACGGCGGACGATATTTAGGTCCTTTACTGAGGAATGATTTTAACTCTCGGTCTTGAACGATGTTAAGATCTCCTGTTATAACATGGGAAATGGGTCCATAAATGTATTCGGAATTACTGCAATTACATGAAGTAGGTGTATTTTCACTGATATTAACATCTTTACACAATTGGCTATAATTAAACACAAATTTCCGGGTAGATTTCTTGTAAATATAACAAATAAGAGGGAGCTCAGTATTATCAAAATATCCCGGAATTTGTTCTTTAACAGAATGGTCGTTAAAAATACCGTCAATATTTACAAAATCAAAACCTTTATTGACATAAAACTGTTTTTTATGATCTTCAGGGCGATCAATTTTGGGAAACAGTTTAGAATAACAATATGCCATTATAATTTGAACGATTTCATACTTAGGACTGCTATATGAAATTTTGTTGCAATCCTCTAAAATTTTATTTAACTTATTAACCGGTAATGAACAGAGCTTTGTTAACAGATAATGTCTGCCGTTGTTTTTTGAAATAGAAATTAGGTCCGAAATATTGGTATGATTGGTCCGAAATTTCTTTGATTGCGATTTTTTCTACGACCATGAGAACGGTTTTTACGAACAGTTTTAGAAACTATATCCAAAATGTTAACAGAATCGGTACTTGATATATTACCAATTCCCATGATATTATCATTAAGACCGAGAGGGTAGACTGTCTGTAATTTTTTAATCCAATTTAATTCAATTATTTTCCGCGATCGTACAAACTTTGAATGAGATTCACCAGGCTGCTTATTTACTACTTCTAAAGGTTGAACTGCTAAATATTTAATAGGATGATTGTGCTTCTTAAGGTGTTGATAAATGATACTTTTGAATTTATTGGGTCTTTTAAAACGATACAGATGTTCTTGAGTGCGTTTAGATAAATATCGTCCAGTTTCACCTACGTACTGAATACCGCATCCCGGTTTGTTTCATGTGAGTAAATGAATTATACTGTTTGTTTTTCAAGTTATATCAGTTTCAAAATTTAAAGAAAATGTGCGACCATTAAACGTGGACCTTACCGTATTGTTGGTGGAAAGACGGGGACATGTAAGTCATTTTTTGGCATGACACTTATCGATAGAAGGGTAACCACGATTTTTATTGTTAAAAATGGTAGCGATGGTAGTATTTTTAGATAAGCGATTTTGAAGATTGAGACGTGTAGATACCCTTTGAACGAGTTTAGTATTTAATATTTTTCCATTTCTAAGCTTCATATTTGTTTTTTGTTTGTGAATTATATTAGAAAGGAGCAAAGACTGGCATCCAGAATATGAACCAGCATACAATGAATTAAATTATGTAAAAATGATAAATCTGTTCGGCTAAAGATGTCAAACGCTATCCGTATTAATTACCCGAAAAAGAAAGGGTATATCAGGGTAGCGACTGACGTCTGACTAAACAGTAGAATGGGGCTGAATATTGAAATACTACTTTTTGATAAATATTCCTAAAGTAATGAATATTTGAATACCGACTTTCTGTCAAATTATCAATCCACTAAATCAAACAAATGTGTTATTGGTCAAAAGTCCAGCATTTTGATTTTATCGTCTTCGGTGTATTTGAGGTTGGAATCGGTGTGATTTTTCACCACAAAATATGATTTATCATGACTTTAACAAGGAAATCGTATTTAGGATTTCCTAAAGTTTCTTCCTTTTTATTCTAATACAAAAAAGAGGAAGACGGAATTGTGATTTTCCTCACAAATCTCATCGTTCATGATTGATGAAGGGATATATATATGGAATTTCAAGATTTGATGTGAAGTTCAAGTTATCTACTTAAATTTATAAAATAATGATATTTGGTTATAAAGACAAGATTAAAATTGAGAATGGAAATGGGGAATGTGTCAAAGAGACAACAACCCGACCAAAGAGCAGAAAACAGCTGAAGGCCACCAATGGGTCTTCAATACAGCAAGAAAATCCCGCACCCGGAGGCGGGCTTCAGCTGGCCCCTAAATAAAAAAGTGTACTAGTTTGTTTGCACGAACAACATTATATTTGTCATGAACAAAAAAATAATGAATCTTCAACCTGGGGCTTCTTGGTAGAGTTAAAAACCCGTATGTTCATGGTACATTGTATTTTTTCTGCGTTTGTGAATGTATGACACCAGCTTCGATCAATTCAGATAAATTGTTTAGTTTTGGTCAGTCTTGTACTTCTCTGTTTTCTGGCACAATTCTCAACTGCGTTCATCAGTAACATGAATTTTGTCCACCAGTTAAAATTCGATATTTAAGTCCTGTTATGAAACGCCACAGCTGTCTTATGTGGAATTCTGATATTACGTTATGTTGTTTTATTATTACTTGATGATATTTTGTCTTTACATGATATGGTTTTGACATTACGTAATGATGTTTTGATATAACTCAATATGGAATAGTCATTACTTAATGATATTTCGATATAACACGATATGGTTTTGTATTGATTTGATATAGTTTTGTCATTACTTAATATGGTTTTGTCATTACTCGATGTGGTTTTACCATTATTTAATGTGGTTGTGTCATTAGGCAATGTCATCATTACTTGAGTTGTATGTGACTTAACGTAATGTATTTGCTTCATTACATGATGTGGTTTTATTATTTCGTAATTATGATTTGCCAATTCTTTATATGGCTTTAACATTACTTAATGATGTTTCAAAATTTGACGATTTTACACTACATGATGTGTTTGTTTCAGTATTTGATGTGGTCCTGTCATTCTTCGATGTGGTTATCCCATTACTTGATGAGGCAAAACCACGTGACCATTTCGGAAAACAATATGTTCTATTTTTAAACCGATTTCCATATGTCAATTGTTTAGTGTGCTTTGGATGAGTATCGCTATCTATTGAGTTAAAAAACTAAGAAAAAAAGTACTAAAAAATCAACAGTATTTCGGACATAAGGGGGATATCCCCAAACCACTTGGTCCTGCCGTTTTTTCCCTTAGTTCTCAAATGGAAGCAGTATTATAGTAAATTCGTAAAAGATTCCAAGGAACCCAGTGTTTCGCCTGATATTGCTGCTGTCAGTGTAAAAGCGTAATGTTGACTGTTCATTTATCGGTACATTTATCGGTAAAAACAAAATTAAAAAATGTTCTTTTTCTGCAGATGCATTTTCTTGATCTTAAAGAATAACTCCTATACAAGTTTTATAACAATTCATGGAGGTTTACAAATTTATCATGTCTAAACAGTTTAATTCGGTAATATTTAATGCAAAAAAAACCTGATATAAAAATAAGAAAATGTGGTATGATTGCCAATTAGACAACTCTAAACCACATACCAAATGACGTAGAATTTAACAACTATATATGACTGTATGGTCTTCAACAATTAGCAAAACCCATACCACATAGTAGGCTATAAACGGTTGCGAAATGAAAAATGTAAAAACAATTCAAACGAGAAACCTAACGATCTAAATGATGAAGACGCCGACGCCACTACCGACGACGGAATTATGTTGTGTCTCACTGCCGCTACATTCATGTCGTAGGCTCGACACAAATCAAAAGACTTGGTCTTTATTGTCAACAAATGAGACTCTTTAAATCAACTCACACTAAAGTTACAGGGAAATGGGGGGATCGGACTAAGCGACAAAGCATCAATTCTATAAAATAACAATTTTCCGATTTTGTTTTAGTTGTATGATCATTTGAACATATACGAATATCAATCTTTTATTTTTATAAATTGCATTGTCTGATATACCTCGCACTGATTAAAAAAACAAACTTTTTGGAATATCTGTTTCACAGGTGACGACGGATATGTTCAAGTTGTTGTAACCACAATCCCGTCATCTTTTCCTCGAATGTGAACTACCAAATAAAACCAAATCACTGGGTTTTTACCTTCACGAATACCACGACGGTTGCCACACGTTGAGCAGAATCTGCTTACACTTCCGGAGCACCCGAGATCACCTTCGATGGATTTATATTACCCATTCATACCGATCTATTGAGTTAAGCCAATTGAAACTGTTTTTTACATTTTTTTCTTATGCTGTGCTGTTTCACTACAGTCCGAGGTTAGGTTAGGGTCTAGCGCTCACGTACATGTTAAACTCCGCCACGTGCATTTTCTTTATGTGCCTGCCCTAAGTCAGGAGCCTGTAGTTCAATGTTTGTCGTTGTTTCATGTGTGTCATATTTGTTTTTCTTAGATTGTTTAGTTATAAATTAGACCGTTAGTTTTTTCGTTTGATTTGTTTCACATTTTCACGTGGTGGCCTTTTGTAGCCGACTATACGATATGTTGAAGGCTGTACGATTGCCTATGATTGCTTACATCCACTGCATTAATTAAAACTCTGGTGGATAGTTGTCTAATTGGCAATCACACCACATCTAACTTTATTTCAATTTCTATGTTGTGTTTTGTATACTGTAATATTGTTTATAATGATCTGTTGTACACATACCACTGAGCCCATCTTTTCGGAAGCCCGAGCAAAAGTCCTTGATCCGCGATAAAAAATTTAATACGAACTCATATTAGATAACTCGAATTTCAACTCGAAATCGTAATCTAAATGAGACTCAAATTCGATTTTAACTCAAACTCTACCTCAAAAGGTGACTCAAATTCAAAGTTGAAGTCAAATTGTAACTCGAACTCTACCTTTAAATGTGACTCAAACTCGAAGTTCAACTCGAAACTCAATGCTAACTAGAACTTTAATTCTAATAATGGCTTGAATTCTAACTCGAAATCGAAGACTAACTCAAAGTTTAACTCGAACAGTAACCCGAACTTTTATTTGAACTCTAACTTGATGGATGGCCACACTCATCCAAGGCACATAAAACATAGAAATCTATTTAAAAATAGAACTAGTTTTTCCGAATTGGTCACGTGGTTTTACCTCATCAAGTAATGTGATAACCACATCAAAAAATGACAGGACCACATCAAATACTGAAACAAACACATCATGTAGTGTAAAATCATCAAATTTTGAAACATCATTACGTAATGTTAAATCCATATAAAGAATTGGCAAATCATCATTACGAAATAATAAAACCACATCATGCAATGAAACAAATACATTAAGTCACATACACATCAAGTAATGTTAAAATCACATTGCATAATGACACAACCACATTAAATAATGGTGAAATCACATCGAGTAATGACAAAACTATATCAAGTCAATACGAAACCATATCGTGTAATATCGAAATATCATTAAGTAATGACTATTCCATATTGAGTTATATCAAAACATCATTACGTAATGTCAAAACCATATTATATAAAGACAAAATATCATCAAGTAATGATAAAACAACATAACGTAATATCAGAGTTCCACATAAGACAGCTGTGGCGTTCCATATCCTGTGGCTAACAACTCTTTTTGTTGTGTATCGTTTACGATGCCAAGGGCCCGGTTACACAATGACCACTTAAACTATATTTGTATGAGAATGACGAACAAGAGCAATGGGGAAATTTTGATTTTACATCATTGAGAATATAGGTCGCTTACACCCTCTTTGTTTTGGTTGAAAATCTTGGATGCAAAAGATTTTGTTCAGGTTCATGAAATGGCAGGTGGTCGAAGTTGTCACAGATTTGAATAGTCTCATAAACATTTTCTTGGAAGAACACAAAACTGCTTTCCGCGAGATTTGAGAAATGCGTATTACATATAAAAGTCGTCTTTAATATTGTTAAATAAAAAAATTTAATAAAATTACAGTGCATTTTTCAAATTATATTTTTAATTTTGTGTGCAAAAAAAATTATTGAAAATATTTTTATTCTGTTCTTCGTCATCATTTATAAAAGAAACGTTTTAGAATTCTTAAGGTAGATGGGGTGTCTTAAATATAATCCATAGAATTTTTTAATAATTTGCCTAAATGTAGTTTATATCATGCTTTTTTTTTTTAAAATAATAAAAAGAATGGGTCACGGGGATTATTTTCACGCTACAGGTTGCGCAAAATTGACAGATTTTGTATAAATTATGCATGGAAAACCCAATTTTCTGCCATAAAACGAAAACTACACCATAGAATTTTGAGATAAAATATGAGAAGATAGCTCTAATAGTATGCTTTCAGATAAGAAAAAGAAAAAATGGGGTCACGGGACCCGTTTTCTTGCTACATAATAAAATAGGTAAATTCCTAACACATTCTATTGTAAAAGTAACTTTATCTGAATTATCTGCCCTTACATTTGAGTTGCCTCCCCTCATGTGGCAAAGTTGGAAAAAATAGAATAAAACAAAAGTATTCTGTTTTTTTGTAAAATACAACCATAAATATGATAAAATATGTCATTTTCTCTATTCAAATGAAAATTCTTACACATGAATTACCTACTACTCTCAAAATTTGCACCTTTTATTAAAGATCTAGACCGATTGATTTCTGGTATTTCAAAATCCAAGATGGAGGAAGACACCCTATCTACCTTAATCAGATAGCTACATTTATGAAATAATTAGTGATGAAACTTGAAACTTGAAACTTTTATTTCTCTATGACCCCATCAGGGGTATGTGAATATTAATAGTAATAACAACAATTACATATATACAAAAACAATGAAACGAATGGAATGGTTACATATGTAGTTGTATCAAGTACGTGCTTTATGGAATTTGCAGTGGAAGGCAAATCTAATTTACAACAGACGGAATTTATTCAATTTATAACAGACAGAACTATCTTACAAAATTTGGCAAGTTTTACAATAAAACTATAGTCATCAGGAAAAAAAAAAGTTCACAATACTTTATAGTATTAGGCTTTATGTTCATATTACAGGGCAAAAGGCTTTTTCTTTCATTTGTGAAAAAAGTACATTTAAACAGATAGTTAAATTCATCACCAATTTCACATAAATTGCATAAATCACAGAAGTGATCATCACGTTCGGCACCCCAAAACGACCTTGTTCTAATAGCAATTTATGATTCATACCTTTAAAATTACAATATGCCTTTCGAAGAAAGTTTTGGTAGTTCAACAATATATTTTACAAATTATGAACAATTTTGAAAATTCTATTGTTTGAATACTTAGCTGAATCATAAACAGTAGTAACCCATGTTTGCTTAAACTGATCATAGAGATATTGTTTGACTAGATTTGATACAATTACTTTTTTGGTACACTTTGTGACAGCTAGTACTCTGAAAGACCACAATTATTCTGATTTTTTCAATACAAACAATCCATTAAGAAGAGACATTTTTTTATATGCATGTTATATAATAACTTATACAAAGTAGCAGCAATTTAATCTTGCTTATTACAAATAATTCATTTCCAGAATGTAACCATTCTTCTTTTGAAAAAAATATCAATAGAAAATCTTCCTAGTTCACCATACATGATACACATTGGTGTACCCTTCTACAAACTAAGTATATATTTATAAATTTGCAGACAAAATTACTCTATTATACTTTTATTAGTGAAAGCCCAAATCTCACAACCATACATTAAAATAGGTAAAACCATTGCATCAAACATCTCAAGCTTAAAATTTAATAGGTAAATTCAGTTTTCTACTTTTGTTCATAATATTAAACATAGCTTTTCTTGCTTGACAAACTAATCTTTCTTTATTTTTACAGAATGAACCATTTGAAGCCAAAATTATTCAAAGATATGTTAAATCATTAACAATATCTATAATTTTACCATCATAAGTAAATGCAAGGTTATTATTCAGTTTAAAAGTACTGTTTCTATAAATTACAAACTTATTCTTAGCCACATTTACTTTTTATTTCCAACATTTTCAACACAAATACATGGCATTAAAGGCAGCTTGTAATTCAGAGTCAGACTCTGCTAGAATTACAGTGTCGTCAGCATGTAGTAACAGATACAATTTAAAATTTACAGCAGGTCCTTATTAGACATCTTTGGAAACCCCATTTTATTACTTGTAATCTTTTAAAAAATACTAATCAAGTTCATCCAAAAATTAAATACAAAATAACTGTGTTGAAGGATGTTTTATACGTTTCTCCTTTCGTTTTGATCATAAGCAGAACATGTTTGCATGAAAATTTTTAATCTCATTAGTCTAAAATAAACTGACAACGCCATCGCAAAAAAAAGGACCAAAAGACAAACAACAGTATACAAAACACAACATAGAAAACTAAAGACTAAGCAACACAAACCCACCATAAAACAACTTTTGTAATATGATTTGGCTTGAACAAGACAATGAGAAAAAGAATAATAATTTTATTATTCTAATCAAGAACCCATTAAGGGCATCATTTTACAACAACAATATGCACAATATGATTGGAAAAAAAACATAAGCAATATTAGATGGTATGAATGTTCAAAACTTATGTAAATCTATTGAAGATAATTATGTTCGAATAGAAAAATCTCTGTTGGAAACAAGTGGTTGTGTAACAAGGCCACAAGGTTAAAATACATAACATTTCTAAAAGTACTGCCTTACAAAATATTTGCTATAATATAATTTATGATTATAAATCTGTTGAAGACAGTTATGGTCGAATAGAAAAATCTTTGTTAAAAACAAGTGGTTGTGTAACAAAGTCACAAGGTTGAACTACAAAGCATTTCTTAAAGTACTACTTGCCATTAAATGATCTATGATTATAAATCTGTTGAAGACAGTTATGGTCAAATAGAAAAATCTTTGTTAGAAACAAGTGGTTGTGTATCAAGGTCACAAGGTTGAAGTACAAAGCTTTTCTAAAAGTACTGCTATACAAAATATTTGCCATTTTATGATTTATGATTGCTAAATCGACCAAAAAATATTAAAACATCATTCTATAACAGATTTAAATTCGTGTTCATTATTGAATTACTGGCAAATATGTGTTTTGATATATATTGAAAGTCATTAATTGTTCTTTATTTAATTTGAATCTAACGTGAAAGGCTGTTTTATTGACTAGGATTGATTCTTTCTTGAAATAAAAAGTAATTATTTTAGGCATATACTATTAATTGTCACGTTTTTGTTAACGTTTAGAGTGGGTAACTACTTAATTATCACTGACATTTACATGTATTTATTACATTAATATAGCATGGTCATAATGCATTTAAATTCATAAAAATGTTCCTTTTATTTAAAAAAAAAAAGAAGGAAGATCAGAATAAAGTACGACCTAAACACATGACATCATGCGATGGATCATAAAACTGGTATCTTAATTGGAATTTAAGGATTCAATTATACCATTTGATTTAAAAAATAATTAACTTCAAAAATATCGTACAACAAATTAATAAGAAACTGCATATTCCAGGTGATTCCTTATGCTGTGTTTCTCCTGATGATGAGTGATTTGATATTAATTTCCAACGCCGAAACTTTAAAGATCCAAACATTCATAAAAACAGTTTTTATATTCTGAATATAGAACCATTCAAGAAAAATCTGTAAAATAAATCAAGTCATTGAATTTAGCCACACTAATTTTCACTGTAAGGCATCCACAATTAACATTTTTAAACGGCAAATGTTCGGTTTTCATAACTCCTCTGTCATGGTGTGATTTTTTTTTTATTCCGAAACCCTTTTAAACTTCAATTGAAAACATTAATGTGTATGTCTACATACCTAATTAAATATTATCACGATCTTGAGGAGAGATAATACATCCATCCCCTTTGCTTCGCTTGAATCTCCATCCTCCGCCTACCGAAAAGTAACATTTAAAAAATTCAGAAGTCCAAAAATTCAAAACGGAAAGTCCCTTATCAAATGGCAAAATCAAAAGCTCAAACACATCTAACGAATGGAAAACAACTGTCTTTATTCTTGACTTGGTACAGGTTTTTCCTTCTGAAGAAAATAGTGGGCTAGCTTAACCTCTCACTTGTATGACAGTCGCATAGAATTCAATTATATTGACAACAATGTGTAAGCAAAACAAACAGCCATGATAGGTAAAAATGTCAAAAATTGGGGCACAGCAGTCAACATTGTGTTACAATCTAAATCACTATAAAAATAAAGCAACGATAAACCACAAAAAAAAACATTTACAAAAATTAACTCAGAAATCTATAGCTTAAGCAACTCGAACCCGACAAAAAACGGATGTTCCTGTGTAGAAGTAAGCAAAATTCCAGAATCTTTAAATTATTAAAGGAAAGTTCATCCTATCCATAGTGGAATATGAAATTAGAAGGATAGTGCTAACTTCTTTTCTTTATCTTCTAGAGAAAGTCATTTAATATGGGTTTCAAATAAATAAAAGAACCAGACGGCAAGAAGAGGAACACAGCTGATAACTATTTTAATACGTCCACCAAAATAAAAAGCATGCTGTCAATCAAAAGATCAAGCAACTTGAAAATGTCCGTTGTTTCGGGGAATGTTTTGTCATGATCAAAGTGGTCTCAACGAAACTAGATATGTCCCATTCCTACAAAATATTTGAATGTACGTTGACCATTCCTTTTCATTTAAAAAGGTGCAACTATTATTTCTTTCTGTCTTGAAGTGTTGAATGAGGAATACATGGTAAAGTAAAGAATAGTCACATTTTCCTTAAAATGTCCTGTACCAAGTCAGGAATATGGAAGTTGTTATCTACAGTCCGTTTCTATGTATGTTGGCGTTTGCTTTTGTTGTAGTACAGTGTTTCTGTTGTTCCGTTGTTTTCCTCTTATGGTTGATGTGTTTCCCTGGGTTTTAGTTTATTACCCGGATTTGTTTTTGCTTAATCTAATTATGACTACTGAATAGCGGTATACTTCTGTTGCCTTTATTTCTGTGTATAATATTGCACGCAAGGGCCTTAGTCGTTAGTACTCTAATATATCTTTGGAATATTTTAGTATCAAAGTTGATTAACACATTCCCTCCTTCCCTAGAGTAGATAGTTTTACAGTAACTCTCAAGACCAGATTTTGTTTTCTGAAGGAAAAAATTCTCGAGGAACATTTGGCAGACCACCCTAGAAAAAGAATGTGTTTGTATGGACACTTATTTTATTTTGGTCTTTGGTTGATATCCTAAAGAAATCTAAACCGCCCTATGATTGAAAGTTGCAAATATGTAGTTCCTTTCATGGTACCTCACTTGGAGTATAGATATATTATGAGTAGATTAATGTAAAAATAATATTAAAGGAATATAATATACGCACTTTTTAGCATATGAATAGACCTGCTTATAAAATCCAGGTGAGTCCGCATTCTACTATTCGTGAATATCTTAGTAACTTTATTGAAACTGGTCGCAGGGAACGTTTCAAAAGTATTATTAATTATGACGTTTCAAAACGTTAAAAGGGATGATATGAATAAAGAGTTAAATATTGAGTCTGTGTATAGTTGATTTCGTTATGTATGATACAGACTTTTTTTGGAATAAACTCACTATATATAATCATTAAAGAGTTTCAAAAAGATATTATATTTATTAATCTTTGAAAATTATAGGTATTTAGTGCCTTTTCCTGGGAAAAAAGTATAAGAGTTCAGAATGAACACTCTCCGTAGAGAAATATAAAAGTGTAATTGCAAGTCAGAAATAAAATTCAATAATCAAATGAAATAATTAGACCGTCTATATTTGAGAATAACACTTATAAAAGGGGAAAATACTCAGATATTACTGTATTGATGAAACCCTATAATCAAATAAACGGTTGACAGTTATAACCATAGTGTAGGTTTCAAGAAACATCACCAAGTGCAATTTTATCTTTTATGACTAGAGGTTTTATGTGATTTACAAAGGTTTTCATCTAAAGCCATATATTTTCTATGTCATGAGAAACCACTTAAGCCGCAAATAATTAATGCAATTAATTGACACTTGAATCATGAAATAATTCAATGGCAATAAAATGTAAGTCACTTAAACCAAACTCATATATAAGATCTATATTTTGTTATAAGATATCAATTCAATATCCACAAGGAAGACTTACGTAACATGAAACTGTCATTTTTAAAATTCGAATGGCTTCATGAGGTTGAAAAATGTCAATTATATAGAAGAAAGTCTAATATATTTTGTGATTATTACTCTTGATTTGTAACACTTTTAATTCTTTTGTGCTAGAAAATCCTTGCACACACGAAATTACAAGTCATCAATTGTAATATAAACCTCGCTCGACACCAACGCGTACGGTAAATAGAACGGATCATTGTAAAGTACATTGTTAATCAATGACTGATTTCTTAAGTGTAATTACGAAATAGAAACACATTTATCTCGGCCTATGAGCTCGGTATATATTATAATAATTGGTATATATGGCATTACATCCGCCTCATCTAAATAATTATGACATAATATTAAAAATATCTATCTGCAATAAGATTTTTTAAAAATAGAAGAGGGAATATTATTCATCAGTTGTTCTCGACCCAATGCCATAATGAGGTAAATAATTGCAACAGTATACCAGTGTTCCAAAGTCATAAATCTGGGTTACAAACTAAAACCGAGGGAAACACATCAACTATAAGAGGAAAACAATGGAACAACAGGAAGATCAACTGTCTGGAACGGAATTTGTAAACTACTCTTTACAACGACCAGACTGACCACAGATGTATGGGAAGTGAGAAGAATAGCTTCCACTGGCGAGGTGATGATCTTAAAAAAAACTTTTTCTGTTTATTTTTTTCTGGAAGTTTTGATGCAAAATACCCGTACGAATACCATTTTAATTGAAAATGTTTTTCCTGAATCTAAAACTGGAAATTTGTATGACATGGCTTCGATCTTTCAAATAACTCGTATTCCATTGAATTTCCGACCAACCGAATAAAGATGAACTCTTATGATACCAAATTAAGTAACAAAGACACTGGTTTTGTCTTGTACACCCGAAACCTTAAGTTCGCACATACAATTTAAATTTAAGACCAAAATAAACAGTCAAAATCTCCATGGGTCGACTGAGTTTTATAACAATTACATGGTTTATATACATTAATTGAGGCAATATCAGTTTACAGGGTAAGCGTCTCTTGCTTAACAATAACCAAAGTTTATCTAACGGCATGGTGGTTAAAAAGTGCTAATGCACTTATATTATGTAATCGGTAAATTTCTATGAAAATCGATGATTGTTGATGCTCTTGATAAATATTGTAATAATTTTCTATTGATTATAATGTCTTTGATGTACGTGTGTACCGTTTCAACTCCGTAAATCTTAAAGTACTTTTCTTTATACAACAGTAATACACTTGTAACAACAATCTGCACGCATCGATTCATGGATCCAATGATACGGACAAGTCGTCCGGCAAAATAATGTAACATATTTTCTTTTAATTAGTGTAGAAGTAAATGACCTTCGAGACCCGCTGGTGATTGACTGTAATCAGCTGCAGCTTAATGCCGTTTCATCGTGCTTGACATTTCACCGAATAAATTGACATTTACCTTGCGGTTGCAAACAACATTACGTTTGACGTCAATGAATTGTCGTGACGTCATGCATAATGAGTCATCAAACATATTAAATAATTGAATTTCACTTACATCCGCTTGAGGTTCTGGATGTATTGATTTTTCATTATACCGAGAATCAAATTAGTAAATGAAGGTGAATGGCTGTAGAATATTGGATATTTCTTATATTTGTTACAGTGCTATTAAATTGAAATATATTTTTTAAATCAACAAACAATATCTTCACAAACAAAGCATGTTTGTATAACAGCAGCAAATGTATTTTACGATATAATATAAAAGCACCGTTAGCCAAACTATTTGGTAAATCAACATCAGAGTAATTACAATCGGTTGGTGTCTCGATCAAAGAACTGATAGGGTCAATTAATACAACTGTCCAACTCTTCAACTACTTAGGTTCTTATACATCCTTAGCTTTCAAATACTCGGCTTTGAGAGTTCCTGGTGAAAGTAAATCCAGAGAAGCGCTTCGGATGCAAGAAGTTTATAAAGCGCTGTTTTCAATATTAACTCAGGGCTTGTCAAAAAGGTTTTTTCCAGCATTTTACCATTGGTTGTAATAACCTTAGCCCTTAAAATGTTTGACATTTGATATACTTCCTAGCAATTGAAAATTATAAGTTAATTCCCCTACAATGAACACTTGTTTGTTCTAACTATGATAACCCTATGAACAATATCAACCAACTAAAATGTTCTTGTGAAATATGACAGTTCTAAAATATACTTATTTCATTTGTACCTAGATAAGAATTAATTTGACGAAAGACTTTTGTACAGAAAGCAAAACGGCATACGTTGTTGTGCGCTTTCTTGCAATGCGTTTATCTCTTTCATCGCTAAAATTATTGTTCTAGATGATTCTACTATAAATAACAACCGGTGTTGATAAAGAAAAAGGAAAGCTTCTACGAACCATTCGAAAAAACTATATATTATTAATTAACAATCCTAGCAGTATTTATATTTTTCAGTATGTTTTACATAATTTTTTATTTGTATAAGGACATGGAAAAAAACAGAAGATACGAAAGTTATTTTCAAAAATCACATGTCAAAGAGAAACTGACACCGCCATGGCAAAAAAACGAAAAACGACAAAAATTAAGACAGACAAGTCCACAAAAAAGTACACAGAAATTTAAAGACTTAGCAACATGAACCCTTACAAAAACCCATCTTAGAAATATTTTTAATGTAACCGCAACTGCCTTTTTGCGTAAGGGTTGTAACATCCCAGACTATCTTCCTTATTATCCGTTATCAGATTAGTATTAAAAAAAGTTCAAATGTATTCCTGATAAATGGATATTTCGATATACAGTTTGAAGGTTCTGAATTGAAAACTGTAGCAGAAGATCATTCAATAAAATTCATAACATTCAAAATTCAAGATGCCAAATTAAAATTGTATCAATAATAAGAGATGTAGACATCAAACTATGTAAACAATCATTTTACCAAAAACATTAACGCTACCAAATATATTGCTCCAGGTGCGCATTTTGACCGTGATGCTCGAGCCTAAAAATTTGAAAAGTTATGTAATTTTGGAATGCTGCTGAAAATTGACTGAACTGCACAACGCGAAAATTATACCAAAGTGTTCCAAATTTATCTTCAATATATGATGGACATTTTAAACATAAATATATAAAATTTATCAAGTAAGAAGGCCCTTAGTTCAAAACGGAATGTGGATTTGATGACACAAAACAAGTCACCTGCTGTCTTCACCCGCCAACCCAACGTTAAACAAACCGTGAAGTTTCAGTTGTGTTTGCATTTCATGCAACCCAGACCAATACCAAACAATGTAGAAGCTACAAAATGATATTTATCAAAGTTCTTGTGTATAGTTGATTCTATCAGAATTAGAGTCAGTTTACATAGGCGTTCAAAAGTGACATACTTTCCCCACTTTGTCTGGTGTTGCCCTTGGGATTGTATGTAATATTTCACAAATTAAATTTTAAAAAACTGATTCAATGAAATTAAATACTATTATTTCCAAATATTTCCCAATATAGTGACGAGGAATAAATCATGTAAGTTCAGTTTTCAATAATGACAAATACGATGGTAAATTATCACATGATATCGCAGATGTCTTTTAATGCATAGTTTCAACATTAAATAAGCTGAACCTGATCTCAAATGATTTTTTTTCACGATCAACAAATAGCGATACCTGATCTCAAATTTATTTAAATATTCTGCTTTTTGCAAACATTGGGATTATGCTACTGCAAAACAATTTTAGGAATCTTTGGTAATATAGAACGACATTGTACAGGATAAAATTATCAAAGATACCAGACGCGTGTGTTGGTTACATACGACTCGTCAGAGGCGCTCAAATCAAAACAATTGGAAGGCCTTATCAAATTCAAAGTTTAAGAGCATTAAAATCGAACTTTCCGTAAAGTTGTGTCAAATACGGCTAGGAAATCTATGCCTGGGTGAAGAAAAATTTAGTGTTTTGAATAATTTGACATTTTATAACAGTTAATTACAGAATACGGGTTCAAATGAGGTTGAATTGTTGTTTTTCAGTTTGTTCTGACAAAATTGAACCAAACTAACTACTAATAGCGAAATATTATTCAATATTCGACTTTTATTACAGTTTGAAACGAAGCAAATCGTAATTGAATTGGTTGTCCAAATCGTAGTTAATGCCTCTTTAATAAACCATTTAAGTATAACGATTCCATAGTAGTTGTCAGCATACAAACAGGCTATATCACGCCGAGGGTCATTCGAAGATAAACTGACAACGCAATGGCAAAAAAAAAAAAAAATCACAAAAAGACAACCAAGTGCACAAAACACTACAAAGAAAACTAAAGTTTAAACAAAACGAACCCTATCAAAAACTTGCGGTGATAATAGGTCCTCTGGAAGGGTAGGTTTAACTTGTTGCACTAATGGCAACCGTCATGTTGCTCCCGGAAAGTACAAATTCGATGAAAAGTCTCATTCGGTGATGTCAGAATCGAAACAAAAAACTGGGTGGGTGGTTACATATTATCCGTTATCACCTGTTGCATACCATTTCATTCATAGTGCCTTTCAATAAACCTCACACACTAAATCCATAATCACTCATTTTACTCATACTGCTACTCAGACTTTGTAAAACGTCATCGGTGTCTGAGCAAATAAATAATGGGCCAGGGTTTGGTCAAAGACGTCAATCAATCAATAAATCGATTAACCCCTTTGTATCATTCGCCTATTTTTCAAGGCAGTAAAATGGTTATCAGTTTATCTACAAGGAATTTTAGAAAAAGACAATTATCACAAACGCAGCCAATTTAAAGCAGATATTACAACGAAATTAATTGAGGAAAGAATTCGTATCCAGCTGACAAGACCACCTAAGTTACCTAAGCCATCATGGCACAATTAGGCTTGCATATAAAACTTTACGTGCAACGCACTCAGAGGTGAAACGTCTTTAAACAATGAGCTCATACTTAACTATGAAAATATTTCTGTTACATGCGTTCTCTGAAACGGTCTACCAAAATTAATTATGATTTTAATCAAACCGACTAATTTTTTTCTCAATATAACACGTTTTGCATGATCTCAATATTGAGAACTTCATGTCCTAACCTTCTGTTTGCACCTGTGCTAGTTCCCAATTAGCATATTATTCGGCTGGCCACGTTATTACTGGTGACATCAACATTCTCAAAATCACTTCTATGCAAAATGTGTTGGACCGAAATATTGTGAGCATAAATCCTGCAATTGGAAACACATAATTTTGAAATACTAATGGATTCAATCGAGGATTATGCCTGTAAAATACTGACCAAAATAAGAAGTGGATACTTTTTCCGAATGTGTAAAGGCTGCAAGGTTGTTAATACAAAATAAAACAAAATAAAAGCTGAATGATTCTACGAACACTCATGATATATCTATCTTTAAATACCCAAATATTTTCAAGCACCTGTCCTACTTCCCTGACAAATATGTCATTCTCAGTACAGATACAGTCTCTAACAATATCGTTTTTGTGTGTAAATCACATTACATAAACTACTTGATAACGGAATTAGGTATTGACAATTCACGTTGAAAGTTAACATATAATCCCACGAACACTTACAAAAGAGTAAAACTTGAACAATCATAGGTCAGTTCTATCTTCCCTTGGAATTTCAACCAAAGATGAAGAACTGGATCTTCCATCACCGTACAGGATACAAAAAATACATAAGTGTCCTACCAAATAACGTTATTGTGTTGAGACTGCATATTGCTCCACGAAACCTCTTTCTAACCTAACAACATTTATTTTATCAGCACTGAACGCCGGGATTCATAGTTATTTGTGAAACTAACTATTCTAGGGGTGGAATTAATCAGATGTGGATACTTAAAAATCAAAAGATCTGTTAGAGTGCATACAATCTATGTCCCGTTCCTCTTCCAATAGTATAAAACATTTGACCTCTCTACTCTTAACATTGGTATTCTCAATTCTAGACTTGAAAACATATTGAAAGAATCAGTCCAACTTTGTTTCATTAAAAAGAATGGCCAACGTAGATATAAATATCTTGTTTCAGGAAGGGATAAATCATACTTTGTAAATCACCACTCTGATTCAAACAAGATTCTCTGAAAGTGAAATCATGAAGATTGATTTGTTTTATCGACCACAAATTAGTTAAGTTTGAATGATGTGTTTTTCAACAAATAATCGGCGTTCCTGTGGGAACTAACAATACTTCTCTTATTGCCGACATGTTCTGTATTCATAAAAGGCAGACTTCATACGGGACCTTATCATGAAAAATGAAAAAAAAGTCAGCAATATCCATAAGACATTTACTTTCCACTATTAAAATGATCCCCTCATTGAATATTTCAAAATATGATGACTGTGATGAAAGAATCTATCCGATCGGATTTGAAATAAGGATACCACATATACGATTCAGTCTGCCTCAAATCTTTACCTATATTTAAAAATTGACAATGATGGTCAGTTATGAACAATTCTTTACAACAACAGGAGAATTCCAGCTCCCAATTGTGAACTTTCTACAGAAGCAACATTCCAGCAGCGCCTGCATATGGAGTATGTATCTCCCAGGTGATACAACATTCCAGAGCTTGCGTTTCGTATCATGATTTCCTTGAAAGGATATCTACTTAAAAGGAAGCTTTTGTTCTAAATAAAAAAGTTGTAGTCATTCCTTTTAAAAATTAATGAAAGCCATCACTAGTTGATTGATCGTTATAAAAAAAATGAAGCACGATTTGTTTACCCTTCCGGAGAACCTGAGATCTAGCCTAGTGTTTGTTCGTGTTTGTGTTGATCTATCTTTAGTTTTTATACAGAGTTCTGCGAACTTTTTTGTCTTTTGGTTGTCTTTTGCTTATATAATGATATGGCATTGTCAGTGTCTCTTCGACTTATGAATTCTACATGTCCCCTTGGTACCTTCCGAGTCTTTTTTGTTTGAATTTAAGCAAATTTAAAATAAATAAAAGAGCTGAATGTCATTCTTTTGTGATATGTAATTACTAAAAAGAATATTGTAAATGTAAATGAAATATTATCAAAATAAAAAAAAAATATGAAAGCCTGAAATAAATAAGTGATGAGAAGGGAAATAATCCATACCTGTTACAAATTTTTAATAACATTCTAGAAACGACTGCATATGAAGTTGTTTATATCTAGGTCGATACAATACTTTACTCCAATATAAAAGAAATATGTATTCTTTATCAAAAACGAGAGAGAAGTTTTAAAGTGGCTATCTTACCCACTTAAAACAAATACTTGAAAGGAGAGGGATAAAGAGAGAATAACCTTGGCTTCTGAAATTAAAAAAAAAATGTGTAATTACATATCATACAATAAATAATAATATGTTGACCTTAATATTACCTAATAAAATAATTTGATGATACATGTGAACCTTTCCAATATACGAGGAAATACATATTGTTTAACGACGACAACGTTTTTGTTATGTTAAATATTGGAACTCGGTTTGTCTGACAAACTCGTATAATGGTGTGTTGTCTTAACATATTAATGAAATTTTAACAACGTTACATTGCTGTTGCCTTAAGTAACAAAGCAGTATCATCTGATTTTTATACAATAGTTGAAAATAAAATAAACATTTACATGTGGAAAGGATTTACTTTTTTCTTTACCAGTACTTTTCATAAAATAGCCAGAAATTATTCATATGTAGAAAAGTTCCTAAATAGGCTACAGGGTTAATCTTTATTTTTGCAAATTAGCAGTTTATATATCCTCTCTTCAAAAGCATTAAATTTGAAGAAAACAAAATTGCAGTCAATATAGGGATACCAAATATAATGTAATGAAAGAAATTCCTCGTCACAGTAAGTTTGATAATTCAGAAATATTATTTGTAAATAATATATTTATCATGAATCTATATTCTTTATGAATTTTTCGTTGCAAAAGATAGCCTCACATAAAACACAATCTAAGCCTATATTAACTGACGTCCTAAACTTATACCAGAACTTGCACTTACGTCAAGTATTGCACTTCTGAACATATAAAATAGCTGCTTTTCAGAAAAGCTTTATGGAAAGCGTATACTGGTTTCGTGTTATAGATACAGTTTTTCACAGTAACTATTACAGCGGGGAAATTTCTAATCGACTGTTTTGTCAAAATGAGTCTTTTTATTTACAAAATTTACAAATATTTCAATGCTCCATACTATAATTTAAGTATAAATAAAAATAAGAAGATGTGGTATGAGTGCCAATGAGACAACTATCCATCCAAGTCACAATGTGTAAAAAGTAAACAATTATAGGTCAAAGTACTGCCTTCAAAACGGAGCCTTGGCTCACACCGAACAGCAAGCTATAAAGGGCCCCAAAAAGACTAGTGTAAAAAATTCAAACAGGAAAACCAACGATCTAATCTATATAAAAAACGAGAAACGAGAAACACTTATGAACCACAACAACAAACGACAACCACTGAACAACAGGCTCCTGACTAAGGACAGGTGCATAAAAATGCAGCGGGTTTAAACGTTTTAACAGGCGCCAACATTCACCCTAACCTGAAACAGTGGTATAACATTACAACATAAAAAGACACACAATAAAATATCAATTGAAATGGCTTAACTCGATCAAAAATACAACACACACAAACAAGTAAATATACACTGAACGAATAAGTTTGATCTATGACACGATATAAATAAAAAAGATGTTTCAATGTCAAAAAGACAACTTTAACCTAGGACAAAGTGGCTTTAAATAAAGTAACGTACACAGGTAAATTTCAATATAATAATTTTGTTGTGAGGAGTACAGGAACTTTTTTTACAAAATAAATTTGTTATTCATAGTACGAGTACAGAAGTGGACATTTTTTCGTCATACTAAATACTTATCAAAGGTGGTATGTATCAAAAATAGTAAGATGAGATATAACACAAAATAAGTAAACATTGAATAACAGAAATGCATTACAAATTGTGTCAACAGGTCAAATTAACACGAAAGTACGATTTGAGAGTACTCGCAGTTACTGAAAGCTAAACACGTATACAAGATGCAAAAAATCCTAAATTATGCACCTTCATTTAAAATTTTAAAGCCCATAGACGCAGATGGAAACAATTTAAATGAAACAACTTGGCCAATTTTACCTTCTCTAATAAAAAGTTCCATTTCATTTGTTTGCTAGTTATTTTAACTGGATATCAATCAACCTGGGTAAACTACTCTTGCCTTAGTTTACACCATAGAACATTTCATTATTTTGACAACGAATTGATAGCTTTAACATTCAAATCTTATCTTTAACATCTTCGTCGGAAAATACCTGTATACCAAGTCAGGAATAGGACAGTTGTTTTCCATT
This sequence comes from Mytilus californianus, assembly GCF_021869535.1. Lineage (NCBI taxonomy): Eukaryota > Metazoa > Mollusca > Bivalvia > Mytilida > Mytilidae > Mytilus > Mytilus californianus. Next base: position 8,802,010 of record NW_026262581.1, read on the forward strand.
AGTTCCGTTGGTTGATAACGTTTGATTTTGTCAGGTTGTATGGACTTCCCCATTTTTAAATTTACCTTGGAGTTCGGTATTTCATTTAATACTTTTTTCTTCATAGTGAATGTTAAATTTAGGATTTCAATCTCCCAATTTGTCTTTAACAAATAAATTCATGGTCAACTCGACTTCTTCACATCGATAATCTATGTAATGTTATTTCAATTCTCGGTCATTTCATGACTCGATAATAATATAATGTATGATGTTATTCATATAAAGTTGATTGTGTTACGTTTTATTTGTATATAATGGGGAAGACGTTCTAAGTTGAAAAGTGAGTGTGGTCGTTTTGTCGATTTTTTGACAAAAATATGTTTAAACTAAACTATCATTTTAGAGAGTAGACATTTCCACGTTTCCATTATGGTTTGCTATAAGCCTTTACATGGCGCACTTAATATAAGACTACATGATTATCAGTAAAATTATCTTATTACTCAGAGACATATAAATGTCTCGGTATTATTGCATTTTTATAACAAGATTTTCCACAGGTAATATTAAGAGATTCAAGATTCAAATCCTTATTGATGACATACACATGTATTTTATATCATATGATTTCCACGGCAAAAAATGATTATGTCACGATCAGAAAGATGCTTGTTAAAAGTTTGAACGCAAGATGAAAATAATAAACTCATCAATAAATTATCTTCAAAAATATTGTATGTTGAAAAGGAAATGACATTAAGAAATGGTAGCATTCTGAAACATATTCGACACGTACACTTGTCAAAGATAATACGGATTCTCGAGTTTTGTTTCAATTAAATTTTGTTTCATTGTTGAGGTGGTTGCATATATTTTGACAACGTCTCGTGTTTAAAAGCCTTTGCGATTTGTATAAATGTATCATCAGGGCAGTGTACATGATCATTTAGTTTTAAAATTAAGCATCTGGAAGATTTAAATACACTATGAACTTCTTTTCACCTGTGACTGGAACTATAGTATATAAAAAGAAAAATCCAAAGGGATTTATAATCGACAAGTTACGACAAAGCTTATAAATTGACAGTCTGTCATATCACCGCTTCCTGTTAAATCAACGTTTCATCGGAAACAGTGTTCTGCAGCGTGGGTGTATAATAAGTTGAAGGACAAGTCATGTATTTGTTTACAGTCAGGAAAAATATTATGAAAACTCTAATTATTTGGATTGATGGTAAATATTCATACAACTGAATATTGGATAGCAATTGCTAGGACTTTTTACGTGTAGGACGTTCGTGCGTCAGTAGTTGTCTCAATTCTGTTGATCGCGACTAAAGGAATGCGATTAAATTTGGGAAGGCATTATCCTGGTTGTTTGATTGGCATTATAATTTTTAAGATGCAGCTCTATGACGTAGCTTGTGGTCTAATACGAGTGTAGGGTATTAAGACAAGGTCATAAAAGTAGATAAAAGACAAAACTTACTCAAAAGGACGTTGACATCAGTACTGCGTGAACCTTGGGTGCAAGTGCGCGTAAAACACCTTTGTTTTAAAATTACAGAAATATGTATAACAGAATATTGAAGTACATAACTCATTTTTGCACATGATAACACAGCCAATAGCAACTAAAATTATACAACCGTTGTGTTTCCATTCTCTTTGACAGACCTTTTCAATTAGGTTCTACTGCTTGGTACAAAGTGCCCAATTGTGAATAACAATTTTGGAATATATTTTTCAAATGCACAAAAGAATTATTTTGAATTTATGGGGAAGTATTGCAAATTGTAATTAATCAGTTTAAAGGAAACAACATTTGGTTAACAGCTTAATAAATAATATTTCGATAATTTTACCTGAAAAAATTTTTCGCCTCTCTACGCTCGTCGAAAATTTAAGTTTGCAGCCATCCCCCCCCCCCCCCCCTTAATCTAAAATTCTGGATCCGCCCCTGATATTGATCTAAACAAATGCACTTCTGAGTTCAAAATTAGTATCTACTTTTGCACTGTAGATTTATATCTTATTTGGGGTATTGTATTCCAAACGTGTTATTATAACTAGTTAGGGCTAAAGGTCTTAACTTGTCAAAACTTCAATCTCATAAGATTAATTCAACTATAGTTTGTCGGTACTAGTAAATAAATATTCGATTCTATTTTGGAAAATGTGATGTTAATACGGAAACACATAGAAAAACGCGTAAAATGATCTCATTTCAAAATATCCTTCTTTATAGAAAGGTACACGATGTTAGATTACGTAATAAATACAGACCGAATTTGGACATGGCATAAAATGTAGGTCAGAGGGACGTGTCAAATTTCGCCCGAAAGTCCGCTCACGTAAATAAGAATATTGTATCAGGAACTCAGATTATACACCAATGACATTGGTAAATCGGTGAAGGAAATTGTGCGTATTCCATCAGCCGCTTTTTATGTAAACCTAAAATGATGAATATCAAGGCAGGTTATCGACTTCTTTTTCTATGTGTAGGATATTTTTTTATGAATGAGGTATGGGAATAAACAAAATTTAATGCCGATTCATGTTGTTAATTATCATTGATATTTGCACTTGATCGTTATTCTATACTTTTCTGATCAATTAATAAAATCAGATATGATATGATATCTTATATCATATGTATGATTAATAATTGGGTTTGGGATATTATCGCTTTTAAGTGATATATTCCATATAATAATCTCTTTTTTCTGACTTAAGATATTTCTATTGTGACTTTAATTCTTTTTGTTGATATTTCAATCCACAAAAAAAACTTCATTTTTTACCAGGACCCATAAATTGCAAACAGTACTAACTCACTTGACACGATATATTAAGTTGGGCAGCAATAGGAATGTTGGTGCAGCGCTATATTTTAAGAAACATCAATATCATATCGATAACCAGGAGATCTAGAGTCCCAAAGGGGATGATCGAGTAATAAGAAGCCTTCAAGCTGTTTCATCCCACCACATGTGCATATGCCTCGTAAGTGGTTGGTTTTTTGTATAATGATAGCTTCTTTTTTGGTGGGATTTGTTAAGATTTTTCTCTCTGCTTAATTTATAAGAAAAATAATTTGACTGCTAAATTATTCCCGACAATGATCAACTCGGGGCGTTTAATACCTTAATTAATAGTATATGGTATCGAGAAAAGGATTACATTTTGACCTCTATATGAATTTTGTGGTTTTTATGCTTTTGGTTTTCTGTTTTGTTGTATACCCGGCATCTCTTTTCTATCCTTCATAGTTAATTCCTTCTATACAATTCAACAATAACTTATACTTTATTGTTATATTCATGGTCCTTGTATCGATTAATGACAATGATGCAGGATTGATGAGATAACAGTCACGTGATTACTCTGCTTTGATACTACTCTGCATCTTAAGGGCATCGGCAGTCTTTTATCGACCTTGGCAGATACAGACGTCATTTCACAAATCATTATCTGTTATGACTGATGCCTTTAACCGATTCCAGTAATCAGGCGATGGTAGCGTTCTTATTGACTTGACAGTCTTCAAGACATTAGAATTGCGTACGTTTTACATTAATACAAACGACAGTAGTATAATTTGAATTAATTGTTTATAAGAGTCCAAAATGGTCATTATATTACGTACTTTAAAATAAATCTTTTGCCGTATAAATTTTCAGTAAATAAATGGTTTGCGTTTTACAAAAATATTTATCATAATCTTTCAAATTCCTTTGTTTAACAATCTGCCGTTCTGACCATAATCCCCTTGGTAGTTTTTAAATAACTGCGTCAGATGCATGCTCATAAGTATTTATTTTAATGGCACATGCTAATGTAGCTTTCAAAAATTTCTACTATTACGTACTTTAAAATAAAATTTTTGCCGTATAAATTTACTGTAAATAAATGTTTTGCATTTTACAAAAATATTTTTGATAATCTTTCAATTTTTCCTTTGTTTAACAATCTGCTGTTGTGAACATAATTCCCTTGGTAGTTTTTAGATATCTGCGTCAGTTGCATTTTCATAAATATTATTTTAATGGCATATGCTTATGTAGTTTTTAATATTTCTACTTTTTGGACAGTCATCTTGTGGTTTAGATTTCGTGATAGAAAACGAAAAATATAAATTTCAAAGATTAAACTTGGTAGTTAATTCTACTACGAAGAAGAGTAACTTTCCATTTCAATAAAACAAAGTATGTAACAAAGGTTGAAAAGTGAAAAACATTGCTAAAACGGAATATAATAGGTCACACGTGTGTGATGTCAGGGTTTAACACCAATGAGTCCAGAAAAGAAACTATTTTTGTGATTAAAGTAAAAAAAAAAGTTAAATGACATTGGTAATCAAACAAGCTAAAGGAATTCGGCAACTACAAATCAATACATAAATTAACCTGCAAAACTGTGTATTTGTGCAAATGAGTATGGTCTATTTATAAATATTCATGAAAATGCATCAAAAGCTTCTTGTACTGATTTATTTGGGGTAAAAATTATCACATTGCTGCAAATTGACGGAAAAATCTTGACAAAATAGCATAAACAAGGAATTTTAAGTGTTTGCCATAAAAAGATATTCAGAGTGTTTTGGTAGTCCTAGGCATGACACATTTACAACTAACTTTTCACAAATCTCATGTAACGTGTTTTCTCGTTTGTGTTGATGAGAAGAAATAATGAAATTATATGATAACTCTGTTTTCTTTTTTCGCATTTTCATTTCTTACAAAGTTTTGTAGTTACCTTATATTATTCTCACAGTTAATTAACGTTGCAACATTACATAGCCTAGATTTGGAAGTAATATAGTTTTGTCACCAAAATTACCTATGAACTAATTTTAAAACAGAACATTGTGTATATACATACATGCATAATCATAAAAAAAAAACTGATATGGTTTTTTTTCAAAAAATATTCTTATATATGAAAAAAAGTAAAATAACAAAAATACCAAGGAAAATTCAAAACGGAAAGTCCCTTATCAAATGGCAAAATCAAAAGGTCAAACACATCAAACGAATGGGAAACAACTGTCATATTCCTGATTTTGTACATGCATTTCTTTATGTAGAAAACGGTGGATTAAACCTGGTTTTATAGCTAGCTAAACCTCTCACTTGTATGACAGTCGAATACAATTCCATTATATTGACAACAATGTGTGAACAAAACAAATAGACACAATAGGTAAAAATGTCAAAAAATGCATTGTATGACGCCTTATTACCAAACATGACTCACCAACAGATGTTCTTTAACAGAGTAACCTGTCAGATATCAGTAGTGAAACAGGAAGTGATGATCCTTCTTAATAACTTGAATTCAGCCCCCTTTTTGGGATGAATCGTGTTGTAAAATCTTTAGTTTACCCTCTAGCGTCTTGTAGGATGTTGTTTGTCTCTTCGTATTTTTTTCATTTTGCGATATCGTCGTCTGTCTTTCTTTAAATATGGATTTTGATTGTCCATTTGTAATCTTCCAACTTTTAAATAAACTCTATATAAAGCTTAGACGATATATGTTTTCCCTCTATAAAGCGAATGAAGCACGTGAATGTTTATAAGGAAGTACTCAATAAACACTATATGTAACATAAGTGTTATTAAGCTCAACTGGTCTTTGGGGAAATTATGTGCATTTTTATATTGTAATCATGCAGATTAATCAAACAGATTTTTTTCTATTTTTTGTTTGTTTATATAAACATAGAGAAATGGTTAGTGTAGCAGTGAATCAACGCAAATGAAATGGATTATCTACTATTCAATTACTATTGGTAATTTAGACCAAAAAAAATCTTAAGAATATGAATATATCAATGCCATTATTTACAAATTTTGATTCGGTTCAAATATAAATAAAAAGAGCTTTTGAATGAAAGCAGACATAAATTAAATGAAACACTTGTAAATACTTAAATCAAGCGACACATATTACAATAACATTTTCCTACATTTGGCATTATTAATCAGTGCATCTTGTTTATATAAAGTTTCATAAAAAAAAAACATAAAAGATAAAAACGAATGTGATGGAATGTTAGCATCATAAAAACTAGTACAATCTCTTTGACAGTTTATCTATCTATTAGGATTTACAGCATTTGTTGACGGCACAAACTGTTATAATTTCTAAGTGATTGATCTGCTTTAAAGATAAGCTATTCACTGTAATTTTTCATGAAGATGTATTAATTAAACTGCGAGATGAATCGAATTTCAAATTATTTATCCCTTTGCGTTTAATTGTTAAATATCATACCTCGGTCAAATACCGATTGTACACCGAATACATTGTGTTCTGTACATGATTAAAGTCATATGAAAGGAGTTTCTTGTTATTATTACGGTAAGGAAATTAGTGAACCAATGCATGTTTATATACTTAACTAAGTCCTTTAAGCACGTTTTGTTTTTACGTTTAGTACAAATCCAAAACGTATAATCAACAAAAAATATTTCAATCCGTTGGTTGATCGAAGACTTTATATGCTAATTAACTTTCGGATTTTGTTCGTTAACTTGATAAACAATCAACACATAATCATGGAGCACGTGAAAATTAGTCCGTTGATAGAGCGATGTTTAATTTGTTAAATATAAATAATATAGTTTCTATGCGTTTCCATTTGTTATTTAAACTTTGTCATAACTGTTACTAAATGTTTTGGTGTATTAATTTTCTTCTTTCAGAATAAATTAACACTATATACCTTCCTGTGGAGCAGGATCTGCTTACCCTTCCGAGGCACCTGAGATCACTCCCAGTTTTTTGTAGGGTTCGTGTTGCCCAGTCTTTAGTTTTCTATGTTGTGTTTTGTGTACTGTTGTTTGTTTTTCTTTTTCTTTTTAGCCATTGCGTTGTCAGTTTATTTTCAACTTGTGGGTTTGAATGTCCCTTTGGTATCCTTCGCGTCTCTTTTTCAGCACATGTTTGTTTACCTTTTCTTTTATCATGGTTCTTTCCACGCACTTAGACTGTGCGGTTGCCGAAGTTCCAACGAGACTTCTCGTGGTTAAGTCACTATATACGTAAAACCTATAGGCGAAATAGGGTACTGGAAGACAACAATTCAATAGCAGTACATTTCTGAATACTTCGATAAGATAAAGGATTTTTTTTTACAATTACATCCATGTACAATAGTTTATGGTAAAGGTTACCATTCAAGTATATAAAATATTTTCAAATTTCTTTTTAAATTTGAAGTATTATATGACTTTAATTATTCATAACAGATAGTCAGGTAGTTTTATTTTCAATGTGTCTTAGCCGATCTTTGATAACACGTTTGACAATGCGCAATGGCAGATGGTCAACCCCGAAATTGAAATCTTACATTGAATTTTACTTGGAAAGTCTGCATAAGTTACATGTACAAAATAGTGTTATCTCTTGTTAAAAGGAGCATCGCAATATTCACCAATACATCAAAGTCATTAAACGTATATGATGGTGGTGTATCCAGGAACTAATTAATATTAAAACGGAAGTCAATTAAGTGTTAAATGTGGGCTTGACAGACAGAAAGAGAAATGAGGTATTTCTGGACAACAAGTGTAAGCCAATCAAATCTAAACATGTGCGAAAAACTCATAAAATACCCGCATACTTTGTATTCTATTAAATAAAATGATCTTTATTGTTTGCTTATTTTTTGTTTGAAGGAGTCTGTTTAAGTGGTTGATGCAGTTTGCTGTGGTGTAGAATATATCTAAAACTATTCCTAGTACCCTTTTCCAAAATATGACTTGCTACTTCAAAACATCTGTAAATCAAGACAAAAAGCGTAAGTAACAAAACCAAATGAAACCCACAATGTATATAAAAATAAGGAGCTTTGTTATGATTTTCAACGAGACAACTATCCACCAAAGACAAAATGAAGTGGATTTGAACAACCATATGTCACCGTACGGCGTTCAACAATGAGCAAAACCCATATCGTATAGTCAACTATGAAAGACCCCGACTTGACAAAATAGGAAATAATTAAAACGAGAAAATCAACAAACAGATTTATAACAATCTGTTAAAATTAGTTGAAAATGGCTTAACTCAATAAATTAGCACCTACAGCACAAACACAACTACTATTAAACAAGTTTAGTCTTAAACGGTAATTTTGACCTGGAAAACTCTTAAAAGACTGAACAAAAAATGATTACGTCATTTTCATACTTAAAGTCTGATGTAAATTCAGTATTATTCAGATCTTTCCGTTGGTTGCAGTCAATTAAGATCTGTTCAGTCTATGTTCAGACTGTTCAGTAATTGTTATTTACCTGTACAGATCAACACTTTACTAAATTGTCTGAAAAGCTAATGAACAGTACTGAATTGACTTCAAGCGAATCATCTGAACAGAACTGAATTTACTACAGTCAATTAATCTTAAAGTTGACTGAAAGACTGAACATGACTTACCCACAATTCATAATTCTATTGTGATGTACTCGTGTACTGTCGTAAATCAATGTGAGGTGTCCGTTGTTATTCTGTGGTGTACATGTTGTAATGTACTATTATATTATTTATTTATGTACTTCTCTGTCCTGAGTGTTCTTGCGTTTATTTGTACTGTATTTCTGTCACGTAATGTTGTCATTTTAGCGGTATTTTTAACATTGCCATATAAGCGGGAGGTTAGGCTGGCCATAAAACCAGGTTCAACCCACCATTTTTTCTTAAAATGTCCTGTACCAAGTCAGGAATATGACAGTTGTTATCATATAGTCCGTTTCTATGTATGTTGGCGTTTGTTTTTGTAGCAGTTCAGTGTTGCTTTTGTACCGTTGTTTTCCTCTTATAGTTGATGTGTTTTCCTCTTATCGTTGATGTGTTTCCCTCGGTTTTGGTTTGTGACCTGGATTTGTTTTCGCTTAATCAGTTTATGGCTATTGAACAGCGGTATACTACTGTTGCCTTTATTTAATAAATTATTGTTCAGACTTTTCATATGATGTCAAGATCAAAATGACCGTTTAAGACTAAAATATGTATACTAGTGAACTAACATAAAAACTAAGACAAAAAGTGCAGATCTAAGAGAAGTCGCAGTTACTGAATGCTTGTTCAAAGCCAATTATAACGCATAAATAAATTATGTTCTCTTAGATTGAAGTAAATTTCACACATATATGGAACGCCGTTCTTATCACAACTATGTTTCAAAGAAAGCAGTGATCAACACTCACACACATAGATTGCAAAAATACACTTCTATGTTCTAAAACGACACAGTCAACTAACATCACAACTAGATTTAAAAAATGCACAGCTAGATATCAAAAATACACAGTTAGTTTTTATGCGACTTCTCTTGGTGCATCTAATTAATATCAATGTTTTATATTTAGTCAGTATATGAATTTCCTTTTTATTTCTGGCATTTGAAAAAAAAATTGTTTTGCCATGTATAGGTTTAAGGATGTAAGGTTTCATTTTGAGATCGAGATCACAAGTGTCTGATATTAATTCAATTTGATTGAATATAATTCAATGGAACTCGATTACCCCATTTTTAGACTATTTACTGATACCATTTCCGACTTCTGTAATCGAGGTTGTCATAAGTATCAATCCATAGAATATATATTTAAGTACCGTTTAAAAAGGATTTCACCATCTCTTGGGTTTATAAAGAACTCATTAACTTTTGTTACGTGACCAAGCTGGTGCCATTAATATTTATGACTAGACACTTCTGTCCATGTTATCTCGCTTCTAGACTTGTTCAAATTAATATGGTATATTATATGTGTTTATATAAACCTGTGATACGTATACCAATTTCTGAGCGCAAGACACGTGTTTGTGATAAAAATGTGATTTATAAAAGTTTAGTGAAATATAAGGAAAGAGAAAATCCACCAAAAAGTAAAATAACAAAAATACCGAATTCCAAAAGAAATTCAAAACGGAAGTCCTTTATCAAATGGCAAAATCAAAAACTCAAACACATCAAACGAATTGAAAATAACTGTCATATTCCTGACTTGGTACTACTATAGGGTTCCTTGTGCAACATGCCTTGTAAATTAAATGCGTTGTACATTTTCAACCTGCAAATATTTGGGTCTACTTCAAACAATGTTAATAAAATACAACCTCAAATGATAGTTATTGAAAGGAGAAGGTATATGATAAGGCTTCTTTTTTGGCTCCAAGGAGGCCAAAATCAAAAAGGTTGATACTCTACGGAATAACATCCTCCAGATGTTTATAAGTCTGTGAGATCTATATTCATTTATTTTTTATTTTGTCTAACATATTTGGATTGGGTATTCATTCTAGGTATTGAATTGGCAATTTAAAGTGGAATGTGTCAATTTCCACATTTTTATGACATCGTGGTGACATCATAGGAGACCTTTCTGCACTTAAATGTCAAATACATTAACATGAGTTTCTAAGGCTTGATTATTTTTTTTTACCCCTAAGGGCATGATTAATTATACTATTTCAGCAATTATTGGCTCATATCATACCTCCGTCTTTTCATTATCAAACAGTAATTTTCACACAGTACACGTGGTATTGTCTTCCAAACTAAACATTTCAGGGGCAGTACCTCCAAAATGTTATGTCAAGTTTTCTGAAAATTTTATATGAGATAGACCCTGACCTGCTGATTATTTTTATGTCAGGTTTACTATAACTGCTTTGGTTTTGAGTTATCGGTCAAAAACTGCATTTTACCTTTATGTTCAATTTAGCAACAGCGGCTATGTTTGTTCCCGGTTACAATTTTTAACTAAATACTCTAAGGAACATTCTAGTACAGTTTGGTAACATTTGGCCAAATAGTTTCAGAGAAGATTTATTATTAAAGTTTACGACACCGGATGACTAACGGACACCGAAGAGGACGCCAAGCGATAGCAAAAGCTCACATGGCCTTTTAGGCCAGTTGAGCTAAATACAAGCTACTGAATATACAAGCTACTGAGTTTGAACAACACAATAGTGTTTTGAAAATACTTTACACAAACAGAAAAATAAGATAAGGAACTTTACTACAGCATGATTCTAACCATATGGATGAGTAAAAGTAGATGTGGGTTATATGTCTATGAGACAGTTAACCAACCACTCAATATATCAAAATTAAAAAATCAAGATGTCAGCATCTGGTCTTTGACAATAAACATGCAGGTGACTAAACAATATGTCAAAGGTCAGAACCATCCCCGGGTCTAAAAATAGTGTTACTGCGCATTTTCATACGTGTAAGAATATATTTTGTACCTCCGACTCTTAATGTTTACCATGGTATAGTTTCATTGTGCATTTTTTTTTCCCAAAATGTAACTGCCATCTCATTTGCGTCTGTTTTATTTAAATTAATCTTGTGAAAATGCATTGTGCAAATATAACTCTTTATCGTTTACTGGTAAAAGTCCTGAATACAATATTCTCTAATAAGCGAACATATCTTTTTTTGCAAGTTTCAAGTCCTTACTGCCTGTAAACAAAGATCAAATCGCGTAAAATTTCAGATAACATTTCAATGATTTGTTAAACTTTAAGAAACGGATGATAAAATGATACAATCGAATAAAATGTTAAAACTTGCTTTTAAAGTTGTTCTATAGTCGAACGTCGCTACAATGTATACAACAACACACTTGGTTACATATTATAAGCCTCATATATACGATGAGTTTTTAATTTGAGCAACAGTATCATTAATTTACTAGTTCGAACTATAAAACGATAATCAACTGAAATGTTGGCTGAAATTTACCAACACCGTCCTAAATTCGCGGTTTCACAATCTGATCTATCGTTGAGAATGGTATTTTCAAGTAGGCTTAATTAGACAACGAACTAATTCTGTGCGATTCAAACTTATTTAAAGAGAAAACATTATATATATAAAATTCGCACATTGATTTTTTACAAGGTTCAAACTTGAATGAAACATACCCTAATGAGATAGCAGCACAAGTTTCCATTTAGGTTAACAAATTTACATAATAAAGTTAAACTACATCTTTAATTCCAAATTATTTTTGTCTGTTTCTATAAACCGGCTAAATCTCTAATATAAATTGGGGATCTCGATGGCCGACTGTTGTAAGTAGTTCATCTACAGCAATCACTAGCCTGTCAACACATGTTGCGAGCTCAAATCCCGCACGTGGTAGGAGCGTTTTACTTCAATCTTAATTGACTAGGATTACCAGTTTTCTTGCCGAAGGTATGTGGTTCTCTCTGGGTAGTCCGGTTTCATCTACAAATAAAAAGTACCCGCCTCGAGATAGCCAATGGTGCTGAAAGTGGAGTTAAATACGAACAATAAATCAATCTAGAATAAATGACATGTATAAAGATAAAAATATGTATCCCCTTTTACCAAAACCTTCGGTTGTACTTCGTAAAGTGTAGCTTCAAAATAAAATGGACACAACACATCTGCCATGAAAAAAAAAAAAGATTCTTAAGCTTTGTTCATCTGAAACAGAATTTACACAAAACATCCTAGAAGACAAAAATAAAACATTTTGACAAGTTCTTTAATATCACGCTCATTCATGTCCATGTCCTGTCGCTTAATATCCCACATTTAAGCGAGTTGGGCTCGTCTCATTCATCGCATTAACTTGACATTATTGATACCTGTGAAACTAGAAGTTCTGTCTCCTTTTTAACATTCTAAAAGACAAAAATAAAACAATTTGACAAGTTCTTTAATATGAAGGTTACTTATATTAATGTCCCGGCGCTTAATAACCCACATTTCAGCGAGTGGGCTCATCTCATTTACCGAACTTAACTTGACATTAATGATACCTGTGAAACTAGAAGTTCTGTCTCGTATCTGGATCTTTTTTCTTGAAATTGACACCGATGTATGACGTCAAACTAGGATAGTCTATCCAATTGTACGGTGTTAATATATCTCAACTGCCAGTTGTTTTATGGAACACACCGTTAATGTGATAGCAAGCAAAAGGTTTTAAAATAGATGAAACTCTAAATGGTAGGTACGTATGCAATATAATTTTAAGTATTCTCGATAGAGTGAACTCGTAAAAGATGACCGATAATCAAAATAGCTCAATGCAACCGACGGTTTATGTTGGTTTTCCGGTTAAAAAGAATGACTATACGTGCAATAACTTACCAGGATATAGATACTATGAGTGCATTTACAAAAAAAATATTTCATGTTGCATCTGTTGCAGTCGTTACAATTCCATATTATAGGGGGCGGTCAACACTTTAACTGAAATAGATTTGGCTCGTTTCATTTTCATAAAATTTTGACAAATAATTTACAGCAGTAATTTGATTTTCATTGGATATTTATCAGTTTGATAAACATTAACTTTGACCATTGAGAAAGTTGATTTTCGTAAATAATAGTATATGATTTAAACGTTCAGCTAATTTTCACAGAGTTAACTCCCTTAGGTGTTTTGTAATCCCTTATTCAGTAATAAAACTTACAAAAATACACTAATTTGACATGCACAGAAAAGATTTAAGCCATTACCTTTTTTTGCTTGATAATATTTGTGTTCGCATACGATCTATTTCATAGATTGTTTAACATTACATGTGTCGGCATATATATATAGACGATATATTCTCTGTAAATAATTTAGATTTTCCTTAATAAAATTAACACTTTAAAAATTTGGTGCGTCCGAAACGCCTTTCTGAAACCAGAAAAAAATTAAAGCCAACGATGTACAAGTACTTAAATAAATGATGAGCTATATGACCAAAAGCAGCATACAAAGAAAAAACAAATCCTTTTAAGGTCAAGTTTGCCTAAGAGAGTTTGGAACCTAATTTTTTTTATAATTTAGATATACAAATGAAACTGAATAACCTCATCTCACACTATCGAAATCAAACATTAATATTGGTCTATGTCCTTTTTACACCTAATATTAAAAACCATGGTAATCTTCATACTAAAATGTATGATAAACAGGTATTTTCCTTTTCTGTTATAAGTATTAATTTTCCTTTTCTATTGTTAATTTCTTGATCTTTCGTTGGTTCCTTCTTCTGGAATGAACATTTCTCAGTTGGTCGGATATGCAAGTATTTGCACTGACGTCTTGGATTTTAATAAACGTAATATTTTCTTTACTCAAACGTTTTACGAAATGAATATAAATCATTAATTGGTCAAAACCTTTAATAAATTGTTCTACGATCAGAAATTCCTTTATAAAATATAACCCCATCTACAGGAATTCGATTAAAAGAGGTCTTTCGCATCAAATTTTTTAAATGTCATTTTTAAAAGTAACAAGTTTAAGAAGTGTCCTTTAAGTTTTTCATTTATGTGCATAATATACTTTTTGCAATAACAGCGTCTGGTATTTTTAAGGGGAATAAACATCAAATCTCTAATTTAGTTTGAAGCAAGACTTAAATGTCTCTTTTTTTCTGCATTGAAACTGTAAACAGTTTGTTCTTGGCATTACATCACATAGTGTCTCCTTGTACTTTTTGTTGCCTTGCTGTATGAAGTCTTCTTTGAGGTACAGCCACCGATGTTAGAGGGTAGACCTGCTGTTTTCATATGTTATGTACATTGAGTTTACTTCAAACAAATGGAAGTTTTTAACGACCTTGACTGGCTATACAACCCTTGCACGATCGGCCCTGGCTTGCGCCTTTTTGGGCATTAAATAATTTAATTTTTACCATATGGTAATTGATATAATTTAGAATGACAAAAAAAAAATTATTAAAAGATATTTTAGTTTAGTTTAGTTTACTTTTCAGTAACTAAGAGCATTTATCCGTATATAATTTGATTTTGGATGTAACACGTCTACTGATTGGCTGAAAGTTTTTGTCTATAAGCTCATAGACATAATTTTGCCATGTGACGTTTTTTGAATGATTTAATCCTTAAAAATGGAATTTAAAATTAGATTATAAGGAATTATTGTCTATTCGAAATAACCTCAAAAATGTGGTGCACACTTTTAAAAAAACACGCTACGCAGGTTATTCGGTGTGTACTACATTTTTGATGTTATTTCTTCATAAACAGAAAAAAAATATTACAGTCATTCCTTATAGAAAAATTATGTGCACTATTGTTTCATTTAAATTTTTGTTATCTTTTACACCGCTATTTTAGAGACATATGCTGTTCCTGTACTGGATTTTATTGTATGTTCATAAAGTACTTTTTGTTAATTTACTTATTGGGATAAAGGGGAAATTGAGATCTAAGACTAGAAGCTCTAAATAGCATGTGTTGCTCACCTTGACTAACATCTATTTGTTGTTGATCATTTCATGCGGATTATTTTTTCTATTTAAAGTTTCTATCTAGCTCAGATATAAAAATGAGCTAAAATCGTAATTTAAGGGCAATAACTCCTATAAAAAGTTGACTGACAATTTCGTCCATCTTGACATATTGTAGATATATAGTAGGTCCTGCTGACCATTTTTGCTTTTTAAATTTTCTATCTATTATAGTTTTCAAAATAATAGCTAAAATATTGACTTACGATTTGGGCCATGTTAACTTATATGTAAAACTTGTCTTGATGATTAATTTTGCTATTTGAATTTCTATCTATCTACTATAGCTTTCAAAATAACATGCAACAAGACCAATACAGAGTCTGATTTCAAAATAATAAGTATGCCGAAAATATAGAAATAGTCATGTAAATGCAATAACTCCTATAAGGAGTCAATTGAACATTTCAGCCATGTTGATTTATTTAAAGATCTTGTCTTGCTGATAATTTTGCTATTGAAAGTTTCTACCAATCTAATATAGTTTTAAAGATAAAAGGCAAAAACCGTCATTAAAGGGCAAAACCTCTCACAAGGACTCGACCGACGATTTCGACTATGCTAATTCATATGTAGTTATTTGTACTACATGTTGATCATATCTGCAATTAAAGTTTCTCTTTATCTATTATAGACTCAAAGATAATTGGCTAAAATGTGGAAAAAATGTTCAATTCGTCATTTAAGGACAAAAGCTCATATAAGAAGTCGTCTGACAGTTTTGATCTAAATGGACATGAAATTGAACTCATCATTCCAAACTTTTATGCCACTGTGTGTGTCAGATTTTCTCTGAATATCGGTTTTCAAGATAAGAGACAAACTTGCATTTTACTCCTTACTCGGCAATGTTTTTCGCCATGCGAGGTCATCGGACACAAAAGAAAGGGAAAAGATACCAAAAGGACATTCAAACTCATAAGTCGAAAATAAACTGACAACGCCATGGCAAAAAAAAGAAAAAGACTAACAGACAAACAGACAAACAACAGTACATAAAACACAACATAGAAAACTAAAGACTGAGCAACACGAACCCTACCAAAACTTGTGGTGATCTCAGGTGCTCCGAAAGGGTAAACAGATCCTACTCCACACGAGGCACCCGTCGTGTTGCTCATATTAGTACAAATCCGGTCATAAGTCTAATTCAGTAGGTCACATTCGGTGAAAAGGGGACGGGATTGTAGTTGACTATTGGAACATATCCGTTGTAATCTGTGAAACGGATAACGGTCAACCAACTCGTGATGGCGTCCGTAAAATTTACGAAGTGATGATTTCAACATCACATCTTGAAACTCTTGGTTTAATAGCTTCCTTGTAATCAGCAACCTTCTATCAAGGAAATCATGATAGGTAATACAAGCCCTCGAATATCGTATCAACTGGGAGATATATGCTCCGTATACTCCAACTGCTGGAATGTCGCTACATAGAAATGGAAAGTCCACAATTGGGAAGCTGAAATCATATCTTTTTTCGTAAAGTTTTATTTTCAACCCACCCTCATCGTCAATTTCTAGATGTTAGTCAATATATGAGGCAGACTTAACTGTATCTGTTGTATCCTTTATCTCAAGTTCGAAGGGATAGCATCTTCGGTAGCCAAGGGTTACGATCCACTTCCCTCCTCTCCACCCTTGGCGGATTGAGATAGAATTTCGGAGACACAAGGTAATGATTTTCATTGGTTGCAGTCGAAACTCGCTGCATCCAATCAAAAAGCGCCTATAACATGATCACGTGTAAATGTAGAAAGTGTATGTAAACAATTGGCACGTGCTTATTGTGCAACAAGTCTTTACATCCCTAAACATACGACTATATTTGACAATTTGAATGTTTTTAATCAATTAATAGAAGTTCCTGTGTATGTTTCTTGCACAAATGCATGAATGTCAACGTATATTTTCGTTTCCTGTTTTACCAAGTGTGTAGAATCTAGACGCTACCACCGTGTCTTTACCTCCAAATTGAAGAGTTCAAGTGCAATCATTGGTCAATAATAATGTATTCGGGATGGGCGTGACTTTAATCTTCCGATAGATGGCGCAACATTATCATCACAAATGTTGGCTTAATCTGCCAAGGGTGGAGAGGGGGGAAGTGGATCGTAACCCTTGGCTAGCGAAGATGAAGGGATAGATGCGTTCAATATAGTCACCAAATTTTGAATTATCTAGTGATAGAACATCATCTATATAGCGGAAGTCAGGTTGAAAGATACTGCTAACTTCTGTTTTTTCTTCTAAAGAAGTTCTTGTATGAAGTCAGCCTCATATGAATAAAGGAACAAGTCGGCAAGAAGAGAAGCACAGTTGGTTCCCATGGGAATGCCGATTGTTTGTTGAAAAACACGTCCCCCAAAGGTAACAAATGTTTTGTCAATCAAGCAATCAAGCATCTTGATAATGTCAGTTTCAGAGAATTTTTTGTTTGAATTAGAGTGATTTTTTAAAAAGTACAATTTATCCCTCCCTAAGACAAGATACTTGTATACTCTTTCAATTTGTCTTTTAGTTTGGAATGGGGAATACTTATGTAAAGTATAGAAAAGTCAAATGTTTAATACTATTGCAGGATGAAAAAGTCTTAGTTTGTATGTTCTCTAAAATATCTTTGGATTTTTTTAGAATCCACATCTGATTAACGCCATCTTTAGAATAGGTAGTTTCACAACTTTGAAGCCCAGCTTTGGTTGCTGATAAAATTGATGCTAATAATTCAGAAAGAGGTTTCGTGGAGCACTTGGAAGACCCAGCAATATTACGTTGTTTGTAAGGACACATATGTAGTTTAGGTATCAAATACAGTGAAGGAAAATCCAGTTCTTCATCTTTGGTTGAAATTCCAAAGAAACATAGAACAGACCTATGGTTATCCAGAATTTCTTCCTTGGGAAGTGTCGTGGTGGTATATGTTGAGTTTCCAAGTGAATTGTCAATACCTAATTTATTTATCAAGCAGTTTATGTAATGTGATTTACACACAAAAACGATGTTGTTTGGAGCTTTATCTGCGAGGACAACAACATAATTGTCATGGAGGCAGGACAGGTGTTTTGCAACATTTGGGTCTTTAAAGATTGATGTTGCATTGATATTCATAGACCCATTCAGTTTTTTTAATTCTGATTTGTATCAACGACCTAACAGCCTTAATCCATTCGGGAATCTACGTCTTCTTTATCGAGTTTAACCCATTGCATGGCATAATCCTCGACTGAATCCATCAGTATTTTTAAGTTGTGATTCCAATTGATGGATTTAGGCTCACGATATTTCGGGCCTTTGGATAACACATTTCGCAGAGAAGTGTTATTGACAATGTTTAGTTCACCAGTAATAGCGTGGCCAGCCGGATTATATATGAATGAGGAACTAGCACAGGTGCAATCAGAGGGTTAAGACTTGAAGTCGTCAATATTCAGATTCTGCAACACGTGTTTGTATCTTTTCTCCTTTTCATCTTTTCCAATGCGAACTGGTTTGAATAATCTGTGACTTGCAATATCCGAGATGATAACTGTAATTTTGTATTGGTTTGAATGGGGGGGGGGGGGGAGGGGGGGGGGGGGGGGTTGTAACAATGGTTTTCAAACATAAGTTGTACAGAGTATGAAGTTTTGAAAGGGGTAATGAATAAATCTGCGTGCGAATGTGATGAACACCTAACGGTTTTTGTATAACTTAATATATTTGGTGCGTCCAATGCCATTTTCTGAATTTACTTTCATCCCGGCGTTACGCGCAAACCTAAACATTGGAAAGCCAGGGATGTGTAAATACGTAGAAATCTGAAACCTAAATAGGAATGCTAGATCTAAGGACAATTTTTCCGTAAGAAGTTGGAACCTTAGTTTCTCAATAATTTCTTTATAAATCAACTGGAAATTTTAAATGAGTACAATATAAATAATGTCAGTGCCGAAGAACTGACTACTGTGCTTATAATACCTTCGGTGACTAACATACCACAATTACAGGTTCGACCCAGTGCTAGTAAAAGAAATAAAAATTGATAAATTTCATGCGTCCTATGCGCTGTTCTGGGATTACCTTCATCAGGAACGCTCAAACTTTAACATTTGAAGCCACTGACTTGTAAATAAGTAAATACTTTAGGAGCTATATGACCAATAAGGAACTGAACAGAATAACCTAATTCATCTAAAGCCAACTTTGCCTAGAGGAGTTGGAATCTTATTTTCTAAATAATATCTTAATTTATCAACTTTGTTTCATGTTTAATGGGTTGGATGTAAGTCAACAAATTGTGGTTTAAAGCTGACATCATCGAGATACTAATTGTTTAATAGACAACATTATTGGTACGTTACTTTCATAGATTCTTCAAAACATAGTCGATATTCCAATGGGAACCGAACTATCGTCCAATTGTTACTTTATTTGTTGAAATAATTTTACTTTCTACAGGAGTGATATCTAGCATTATCATTTTACTTCACTTTCTGATATGTACATGATACGGGTTATGTTGGCATGATACGGGTTATGTTCTTCTCATATATTTTATGATGGTATGATACTAAACCCCTAACGGGAGGGATTGTGCTTGATTTTCATATGATGAAGACATAATCTTTCAATCAGTTTAATCGAGATCTTGAGCTGGCATGAACGTAATTGCTAGTAGTCCCTTATTAATTTATATATCATTGTTAGTTTGCTTAGTTTCTTAAGTTACCTATTCTGACTCGGACTTCTTTTACACTGAGTTTTACTGTGCGTATTACTGTGTGTTTGTTTATTCTACATTGGCTAGAGGTATAGGGGGAGGGTTGAGATCTCACAAAACATGTTCAACCCCGCCGCATTTTTGCGCCTGTCCCAAGTCAGGAGCCTCTGGCTTTTGTTAGTCTTGTATGTTTTTTTAATTTTAGTTCATTTATATGTTTTGGAGTTTAGTGTGACGTCCATTTTCATTGAACTAGTACACATTTTGTTTAGGGGCCAGCTGAAGCCCGCCTCCGGGTGCGGGATTTTCTTGCTGTGTTGAAGACCCATTGTGGCCTTCGGTTGTTTTCTGCTGTTTTGTCGGGTTGTTGTCTCTTTGACACATTCCCCATTTTCATTCTCAATTTTATGATATCATAACACTTAATAGTTTAATGTTCGGAGTTTATGTTTATCACATCTATTCCACTGAATAAGAAATAAAGCAAGGATACCACATATTTAGCTATAGATATGCTTCTTATATTTGCTAACGCTTGGAAATTTACAATTAGATTGGTTTGAGAACTGAAACTGATGACTTAAATTTTCAATTTTGAACTTTCCGTTTGTATTTAGCAACTTGTATATGTAGTATATATCTCCTAGTTGATACTTTATTGCAGGGTTCGTGCTACAGGATTTTGTATTTAGAGGTAGGTTCCGTATTAAGAAGAATATTAAACCGATGGGTTTAAATGACAAATCATGAAGTGCTTTCTAGACTCCATCATGATTTGGCATATCGTTATGAAATTTCTTCAAACAAATGCCCCCAGATATCGTTCATTTGTCGTTACCAAATTGAAAACCTCGTAACCATATTTTCGTTTGCGACGTCATCGAATTCGATTAATCATCGGATGTATACTTGCCGAGAGCATCATGATTGATGGAGATTGCATACTTATCAATCCAGAGTACCCGAGTTCATCACAGTTTTAGATTGATTACCCAATCTTTAATTGTCTACACGGTGTTTTGTGAACCGATTCTTTTTTATTTTGCTTTTAGTTTTCGTTATGCCTGCAATATGGTTTATATCCCATATAACATCGTGTCAAATTAGTATGGTCCTTGTATGACATACGTTTATGTAATACGGAAGACGTTTCCTCTCCAAAGATTGTGTTTTTGTGCATTTAATCATAACACATCCGTATTTATAAATTCTATTAGATCTTTTTACTTTTAAACGTTTCTACAGGTAGTTGACAGCGTATTCTCACCTATATTACAATGTTTGCCAGTTGCGTAAGTACAATCGCTTGACAAGATCTATATTTGAAACAATATTTGACGTTTTCCTTCATTGAATACATAATTTTGACAGCTGATAAGAACACATTTTGTACTTTTTTATGGATAGAACTATAAAGCAACTGGCATGTCCACCTTTTAGGCCCCTTGAATTAGAAAATCAAAATATATTATAAATCTTTCAAATCATCATCCTTCGGATGCTCATATGATATAAATCTGTCATATATCAGTATTACTATTAATGATATTTGATTTAGGGGGATTCAAACCTTTTGCAATTAATACAAAACTACTTAAATAGCCTCAATGTGACTATTTTTCGTAAAATATGAGCCAGGGTCTTACCTCAAAATCTAAATAGATATTTTGCTACTAGATGTCAATTACACGGAGATGTTTATGTGGGTAAACTATCTTTTATGGTAAGGACGTAGCTAAAGTATAATTGTGCCCAAATTTTGACATGTTTTTGACATCATAGTGACATTACAAATGGCTTGTTTGCACTGATGTGTCCTGATTATATCATCCTATTAATTTATCAATAAAATTAACTTGACATCGAAAGGGTTGACGATTTTTTACTATTTTTGCAATTTCAGAGAAAACCGGAAATAATAATTTGGTCTGAGAAAAAAATCCCGAATTAATTCTAAATTAACTGAACATAAATCTATTTTAACGACAATCATCATGTTTATATGCATATAACATCTATAGACACGTTAAATGTAGAGACAACTACTGCAACCATATTTACAGTTGCTACAGACGATAAAGTCTGTTCAATATAAGATAACTACTATCACCAATCAGACGATAAATTCATGGAACAGTAGTTTGCCGATCTCATAAATCGACAAATCAAGGTAACAAGCAAAAACGGAGAGAATCGCATGAACTCTAAAATGAGCGAGAGCGAGACCGACAAAAGAGTAAGCACCTCCTTCTATGCATGCATCACCTGTCATGTTAATCCACTGCCATGTTAATCCAGTTAATCCACTGCCATGTTAATCCACTGCCATGTTAATCCAGTTAATCCACTGCAATGTTAATCCACTGCCATGTTAATCCACTCTTGGGGATAGGACAATAGCATCTTTGATATCGATATCAATAAAACATTGCAACGTTCTAAGTTATGTCATAAAGAGGTGATAGAACATTAGAAGATCTTAGAAGATTTCAATAAATTGTTTCAAAAGCTATCACCGAAGACAATAAAATTCGAGAACTTGTAACATTTACAGGTTGGACTATATAAATAGCGCGTAAAAAGAAGTAGAAGTTGATGAAATGCATGAAATTAAGAAATTTTACGAAGGTAGTGGTGATTGTGAAAGTTAGGGAAAACAATGATCAACCAGTGTGAAACCAGTATTATCGAAAAAGGACAGACAACACTACGATAAAAAAAAATAGGAACAGACAATCAACAGTCCAAAAAAGACTGCACAAAAAACCAAAAGATTCAGCAAACTGCACCTTTCAAAAATGAGGAAGAACTCAGGTGATCCGGAAGAGAATTCTCCTAGTACCATCGACCATTTTCCTCGCAGAAAGTAAAACGCATGTTAAATGTCGCATTCGGTGATTTCATATAGGGGATTATGGACACGACAAGTCGAACATATACATTGTCACCTGTGACATAGATTTTCAATAGAGATCAACACAATCATGATAGCATTCGTCGATCGTTTGACGAGATGACTTCAACTTTATAATTAAGAATCATTCAGAAAACTTGTTACAATAGCTTCCTTAAATCAGTAACCCTCTATTGAGGAAATCATGATGTAAAACGTAAGCCCTGGAATATGGTTTCAAATGAGATTTATTAACACGAAAAAGTCACAATAAAAAACTGAAATTATCCCTAATATCGTAATTTCTAGATCAAATTCATGATTTAAGCTGGCAGCCGTAACTGTATCTCTGGTAACCTATATTTCAAGTTCCATTGGATAGATGCTATCAACAAAATCACCAAACTATTAAATTATCCAGTTATTTAAAAACAAATAAAAGTTAAAAGAAAAAATATAAAAGAAAAGTAAAAAACTTTTTCAGATGAAAGTTACCTCAAATAAACAACAACAAAAGTAAAATTGTGTGTAAGCATTAGACGAGCGCTCATTATAAAACACCATAAAAAAGGGAAAAAACAAACCTTGAGATCACGACTTTCGTGGCACCCTGGTGTTTCTTGGATTATCTTTTTAGGTTCGCTCGAGATCAAAAGATTGGACAGTCAAAAAACAAAAATGTTCAAGACTATGAAATAAGTGTCTTGTGCAAGTACATACTTAATGAACTGAAAATTTACAAACTAAATATCTCAGTTAGATAATGCCTTAGCCAAAGTACGTGCTACTGGCCGGATTATACCCCCGGTGAAGTTTTTAAAAGGCAGTGAACTAACCTTTTGCAAATTCTTGTTTTAAAAGCGAAAATGGTCACAAATTTAAGCAATAGGTCCCCTAAAAAATATCTCGCGCTGCCGAACATACAGACATTTACGCCATAACCAAATATATAGAATACCGACATCAGCTTACCCATACCCAAACAAACATCGGCAAAACGCAACCAGAATCACATAAAATGTAAAAAAAGGTTTAAATTGTGCTTCTTAGCTTCAAAACAAATTTCTCATCCCTTTAGAACTTGGCCCTACCCTTTTGGTCCCTTCTGGTTTTATCAACTCGTCATCGTATGAATTAGGTTTTAAATTTCAAATATTTTGACCTCGAGCATCACTGAAGAGACATGGATTGTCAAAAAACGCATCTGGTACAGTAAAATTGGTACCGATATCGTTTTTAGGTACAGATTAAAACTTTGTACTTTGTCCAAGTAGGGGAGGTGTTAGAACAGAATGATCCTGAATATAGTGACAATATATTTGTTACTACATAACTAGATTAAGCAGTACCAATTTTACTGCACCGGATGCGCATATCTGTAATTAATAAATCTTCGGTGATGCTTAAGAACAAAATATCTGAAAATCCAAAACCTTTTACAAAGGTTGGGAAGGTGAATTTAAAAAATGATCTTTAAGTTATTGTATGTTTATAGGGTCTTTGCATCGGAAATAAACACATTTATTCTGAAACCAGTTGTTGACATGATACGGGTTATGTTCTTCTCATACATTTTATGATGGTATGATACTAAACCACTAACGGGAGGGATTGTGCTTGATTTTCATATGATGAAGACATAATCTTTCAATCAGTTTAATTGAGGTCTAGAGCTGGCATGTCAGTAACTGCTAGTATAGTCCTTTGTTAATTTATGTATCATTGTCATTTTGCTTTGTTTCTTTTGTTACTTATTCTGACATCGGACTCGGACATCTTTTGAACAGAGTTTTACTGTGCGTATTGCTGTGTGTTTGTTTATTCTACATTGGCTAGAGGTATGGGGGAGGGTTGAGATCTCATATAACATGTTTAACCCCGCCACATTTTTGCGCCTGTCCCAAGTCAGGAGCCTCTGGCCTTTGTTAGTCTTGTATGTTTTTTAATTTTAGTTCATTTATATGTTTTGGAGTTTAGTGTGACGTCCATTTTCATTGAACTAGTACACACTTTTGTTTAGGGGCCAGCTGAAACCCGCCTCCGGTGCGGGATTTTCTCGCTGTTTTGAAGACCCATTGGTGGCCGTCGGCTGTTTTCTGCTCTTTGGTCGGGTTGTCGTCTCTTTGACACATTCCCCATTTCCATTCTCAATTTTATTTTAACAGGAAAAATATCCATTAAACCATCAAAATGATCTTACAATAAAGATGTCACTGCAAAAATTTCAAATTAATATTCAGTTATTAAGGTAAGCATGAAAATATGTTGTTTCTCTTGAGATTAAAACAATTAGAACTGTTTTCGTAATATTGTAACTGAACATTTAATCACATATGAAACCTTAAAAATCTAAACCAATTTTGTATAAATCGCTAAGTGCAAATGTAAACTAACAATTGTCATTATATCCGCCTACGTATTATGAATCCAACAACCAAACCAACCTACAAACATTAATAAAATTTAATTTAGGCGCTTCAATTTATATATAAAAAGATCATAATAAGACGAAATCGTATTTATATAACAAGACCTTTTAACAGCTTTTTCAAAATTTTCCTGTTTTCAAAGGCGATAATGCATTATTTATGCTGTTTAAGGTCCCATGAGCAGGTATCGCAATGATAAATGACACAAAAAACAAGAACAAACATTATGCAAGTAGATGATTATGACCGAATAACGAGAAAATGATGTCACGACTCTCGTATATGTTTTGATACATTAAAGTCTGGTTTCAATTCCTTTTAAAGTCGCAGAGTTATCACCTAGCAACGGTCAGTTACTTTTGTACAATTTCTTTCATTTATTTAAGTGATAATGACCTTCCCAAATTGACCCCATAATCATTAGGGATCTTCCTTTCATTATATACGACCATATACCCCAGTTTGAGTTCCAATCATATACACGACTTTATTGCTATTATCCACTAATTTCGGTCTATTTTAAATAACTTTGACATTGACCTTGGAAGCAATGATTTCATAATTAATAGGGATTCTCTTCTCATAATAAATTACCATATGTAAAATTGAGAATGGAAATGGGGAATGTGTCAAAGAGACAACAACCCGACCATAGAACAGACAACAGCAGAAGGTCACCAACATGTCTTCAATGCAGCGAGAAATTCCCGCACCCGGAGGCGTCCTTCAGCTGGCCCCTAAACAAATATATATACTAGTTCAGTGATAATGAACGCCATACTAAACTCCAAATTGTACACAAGAAACTAAAATTAAAAATAATACAAGACTGACAAAGGCTAGAGGCTCCTGACTTGGGACAGGCGCAAAAATGTGGCGGGGTTAAACATGTTTATGAGATCTCAACCCTCCCCCTATAGCTCTAGCCAATGTAGAAAAGTAAACGCATAACAATACGCACATTAAAATTCAGTTCAAGAGAAGTCCGAGTCCGATGTCAGAAGATGTAACCAAAAAAAATAAACAAAATGACAATAATACATAAATAACAACAGACTACTAGCAGTTAACTGACATGCCAGCTCCAGACTTCAATTAAACTGATTGAAAGATTATGTCTTCATCATATGAATATCAGGTACATGCTTTTATTGCAATCCAAATAAGGTTCCAGGGTCATTATCCAGAAACGTCTTTCCTGTAACTATTTCATTCTATTTTCAGGAAATATGGGCACAGTGAAATCATAATGAATAGGGATCTTCAACACACTATACGTGACCAAATATTTAATTCTAGCTTGAATTCAATTTGTGGTTTTAGTTTAAATCCGGAAACTCCGTCCCTGTACTAATTTAAGTCTTTTTTAGAAACTTTGATCTTGAACCCAGCCACAATGACCTCATATCATTATATGTGACGATATATCCAAGTACATTTGCAATAGATTCTTATCCAAACATCCATTTTCTGTACTTATTTTGGTCTTTTTTTTTAGTAAATATGAACTTAAATTTTCGACATAGTGAAATAAAGATCAGTAGGGATCTTCCTATCATCATATGTGGCCATATATCAAAGTAAGTTTGTCATCCGATAAATGAATATTTAAGGTTAAAATGAAGTAATTATTTACATAGGCGACAATGGTAGCTTTTTGGGATTCTGCGTTTTCGCTATGAAAGATCTGTTGAAAAAGCTGTCAAATTCTAATTTTCAACACCTTTGGGTGTGAATATAACTGCAAAACACATATGGTGCCGCAGCTTTTTTGATAGAAAAATTGCATTTTTTAAGGGTACTCTGTTGTTCCGGAATTTTTGAAAATAGTATGAAAGAGGGACGAAAGATACCAGAGGGACAGTCAAACTCATAGATCGAAAACAAACTGACAACGCCATGGCCAAAAATAAAAAGACAAACAGACAAATAATAGTACAATAGTACAGATGACACAACATAGAAAACCAATGACAAAAGAATGAGGAACATCCCTTGCTTAATTTTGCACAGAAAATTTTGCTCATCATAGAGAGTTTCCTCCAAATTTCTTGCTATTTCTACACCAATAGCCAACAATCATTTCTCACTATTTCAATTTTGTTTTCTAATTAACAGGGCAGCAGAAAATAAATTTACTTCTACCTCTAATCTTGGATGTAACAACTAGGTGGCGCCAGTCATCTTTAATTACTTCCTTTTGACCTTAATAAATCCCCAGGAACCCAAGATGACCGAATGACGGATGGACTGATGGACGGGCAGACAGGTTAAAAACTAAATAATCCGCAACTTTGTAGTTTGGGTTATAATTACAATCAGGGTAAGCTAGAGTTTATCGTTGAGTAATAAGTTAAACTCCATTTTAGAATTCAAAACAAAAGAAAACCTGGAGTATTGGCATGAATTACAAAGGAAAGAATGTCCATGTAGTTCCATTTTGGATAATTTTAGTTTTATATATACAGTCCGCCAAAAGTTAAGCACCACCTATTTTTAATGCATCGAAATTTTTTTCATTTAAAAAAATCAGTTATTCCTCAGAAAAGGGAAAACATTCAAGTAGCAATTTTGCTAACATATACCATAACAAACCATAAACTTAAGTTTGGTCACTTATGCAGGTTCTATGCAATTACATTTTTGCGTTCATAGAAATAGTGCAAATTACACAAATCAGAAATGGAATTTAAGTTTCACTGTGATTTAATTTTTTTACAACAATTAATCACCCAATATCATGAAAATTCTCTACAAATAATCTTTGGTATGTTCTGCAAATTTAATGTCAATATTTGAGTCAATAGGATGTGTAACCACATCTCTTCCGGAACATTTCCATAACACCACGTCGCATACTCTGCGCAAGCCTTCTGAACTTTAGTTGAGGAAATCTATTCCATTCATCAGCAATTGCCACTCTTAAATCGCCAAGATTTTGCAGTGGTGGATCTCTGCGATTAAGATTTCTGCCAAAGGTATTCCAGACATGTTCGATATGCTTCATGTCTGGAGACATGGAAGGCCAAACGATAGTGTCAATGGCTTCTTGCTCTTTGTACTCGGTTACAATCCTTGCCCTGTGTAGTCTAGCGTTGTCGTCCATGCTCAAGGGTCTTGACGCAAGTGGGTGATTGTCAAAATGAGGTACAACAATGTTTCTTAGCACCAAATTCCTGTATGTCTGTCCGTTCATGTTACCCTGCAGAATATGAATACACACATAACAACGGTATGAGAAGCAGCCCCATACTGTAACACAACCAGCACCGAATGCAGTAGTTCGGCAAATATTGTTTTGGTCATAAGCAGGTTTATTTTCCCGCCAAACTCGTATTCTGTCGTCTACTGGTCGTAACAGAAACCGACTCTCATCTGACAGATGATTTTTTTGCCAGCTTCTCGTGTTTAATCGATGGTCATTAGCCCATTGAAACCTGATTATACGGTGCCTCGCTGTTAGGGCAGGTCTCTTGACAACACGACGTGCTCTTAAGTTGCCTCTATGAAGTTGACGGATCAATGTGTGAACACTAACATGACCACCTGGAGGCCAGTGGTGTCTAAGCTGCGGGGCAGGAATAAATGGGCTGGCTTTAGCACGACGAATAAGCAGTCTGTCATCACGACGGGTAGTTAAACGGGGTCTTCCGGAGCTTTGTCTATCATTTACAGTTCCTGTGTCAACATGACGTTGTAAAAGTCTGACAATGACGTTGTGATTAACATTGAAATGGTTACCTATGGTCCTAGTACTCCTACCGGCATTTGACATGCCAAATGTTTGCCAACGTTAAGCCACAGATAAATTAAGCCTTGCCTTATTTCCCAATAACTTGATGAAGGTCAAATTTCACCTGTACGTGTGACAGTAGAAAGATGATTTAAAGGTATCGAAACAGTATATTTTTAAAAGTGCAGATGACCTTTAATAAAAAGTTGCTTGACGGGTTTATTGGAGTTCAATCTTTTTGGTCGTAATGAATTTTTTTAGTGTATGTTAAAGGCAATTCATAACACCAAACATTAATAATGTTTTCGCAATTGTTAAAAAAATATTGCCAGTTATATGTAGGTGGTGCTTAACTTTTGGCGGACTGTATATATATATATATATAAACAAGTCTAAATAGAAAACAACGTTCAAACCTATGATTGCGTTGGATAAAAACCGCAATTTCTCTACGTGTGCATGCAAAACAAATTTCTTGGTAGAGGGGTCTTAATACAGCGCAAACAACATTTTCCAAAAAACCAAAATAGTGAAAAAGTATATTTTAACAAATCGCATTTGACTAGCAGGTCGAACAACGGATGTTCTTAAACATATATATATACCAGATTTGCGGTGAATTATTATTGATGTGGTCATCTCTTTTTACTGTTTATTAAAAGTTGCAATCGTTGTTGTATTGAAGTGTTTGTATTCCAAGCATAGATGGTCTTAGCCAGATTTAGCACAACGATTTTTTTTTAATTTTAAGTTGTCAATGCTCTTCAATTTTGTAATTGATTTAATTCTTCAACTTAATTTAGCGCCATTGATGAGTCTTGTGCAGACGAAAGGCGTGTCTGGCATACTAAATTATAAGCCTGATATATTTTATGAGTTTTTGAAATGTTTTAATTTAAAAATGTAACAGTGATCGTAATGGATTTTCTTGTCTTTTCAGTATAAAGATTAAAACTTGGTTTAAGAATGTTAAATGGACATGCGATTTGATAATGATTTGTTGAGTGTTGTCAGCAGGTATCGCGACTACAAAACCCAGAACAAAAACATTTAGTCAATAGATCATTACAACAGAATCGTACAAAAAATGGTGTCCCAAACTGAAACTATTAAAAAAAGAAGAATATGAAATTTATAAATGCGAAAAAATAAAGATTGAATCCGGATGAAGGGTACATCTCAGAATACACAGAAAAACAGTACTTTTTACCTTTTTATGTTAAACTCCATGGTAATAAACGGGAGAAATAATTAAATAGAAATAGAAATAATAACATATGCAAATGATGTCTAAAATATTCAGGTCATGATGATAAACTTTATATATATTATTTTCCTTAAGTGGAACCCAAAACAAATTTTTAAACATTTATTTAGTCCAATTTTTATCACAAATAGTGTCTATTCTTACTGAAAATCGATGCTTAACTACATGTACATGTCGCTTCAGCATCGTGGACATTCGTTCCGTTGAATGTCATGCCACTCCCTCAGGTTTTTCTCTCGGTATGCATAGTCAACATGGAAATAAAACTTTTATTAGAAATGAGCACATATTGGTTCACAAAATTAAAGGAAATGGAATATTCAACTCCAATCTTTTCAAGGTATCATTTTGAAAGATTATTGTTTTTTTGACATAGATGTCTGGTTAATGTATGCGGTCATTTCCTGTAAATTTAACAATCAATAAACGTTAAAATCATTTGAAATACTAAGGTTTTAGTACCCCAAGCAAATCCTTATACAGATTTAGCACAATGTTTTTGAAGTTTTTAAAGTTTTCAATGGTCATAAACTTTGTTTTTGATTTGGCCCTAGAACCTTTTTTTTTTCCAGCGCAAACCGATAAAAGAGAGGAAAAAGATCCCAAAGGGACATTCAAACTCAAAAGTCGAAAATAAACTGAAAACGCCATAACATAAAAAAAAAGAAAAAGACCGAAAGACACAATCTAGAAAAACTAAAGACTGAGCAACATGAACCCCACCAAAAATCGTGGATAATCTCAGGTGCTCCGGAAGGGTAAACAGATCTTGCTCCACATGTGGCACCCGTCATGTTGCACGTGTAAGTTATAAAAACGCGGTGATAAGTCTAATTCGGTAGGTCACATTCGGGGAAAAGAGGACGGGATTGCAGTTACGACAATTGAAACATATTCGTCGTTATTTGTGAAACGGATATTCTATAACGGTCAACCAACTATTGATGGCGTCCGTAAAATTTACGAAGGGTTGATTTCAACTTCACATCTTGGAACTCTTCCTTGTGAGCAGCAATCTTCTATCAAGGAAATCATGATAGGAAATACAAGCCCTGAGATATAAATTCCATTTTTATGCAGGCGCTGCTGCTATGTTGCTACATAGAAATTGAAGGTTCATAAGTTGGAAGCTGAAATCATCTTTTTTGTCGATAATCTTTGTATTTAACCAACCCTCATTGTCAATTTCTAGATGTAAGTCAAGATATGAGGCAACTTAACTGTATTTGTTGTATCCTTTATCTCAAGTTCGATAGAATAGATGCGTTCAACATAGTCACCAAATTTTGAATTATTTAGTGAGAGAACATCATCTATATAGCGGAAAGTGACGTTAAAGGATAATGCTTCATTTATTTTCTTCCTAAAAAGCCTCATTTGAATAAAGGAACAAGTCGGCAAGAAGAGGAGCACAGTTGGTTCCCGTGGGACTGCCGATTGTTTGTTGAAAAACTCTTCCTCCAAACGTAAAAAATATGTTGTCAATCAAGAAATCAAGCATCTTGATAATATCAGTTTCAGAGAATTTTTTGTTTGAATCAGAGTTATTGTTTTACAAAGTACGATTATCCCTCCCTAAGACAAGATACTTGTATCTACGTTGGCCATTCTTTTTTATGAAACAAAGCAGGACCAACTCTTTCAGTTTGTCTGTTAGTTTGGAATAGGGAATACTTGAGTAGAAAAGTTAAATATTTTAATACTTTTGAAAGATGAAAGCGTCTTAGAGTTATGTTCTCTAAAAGATCTTTGGATTTTTTAGTATCCACATCTGATTCTAGCCACCTCTAGAACAGGTATAGTTTCACAATAACTTTAAAGCCCGGCTTTGATTGCTGATAACATTGATGTAAATAATTTAGAAAGAGATCGAGGTTTCATGGAGAACTTGGAAAACTCAGCAATATAACGTTGTTTGTAAGGACAATTATGTAATTTAGGTATGCAGATAAGAGATATGTCTTGTTTAAACGAAACGCATGTCTGGCGTACGTTAAGTCTGGTATCTCTGATGAGTTTAAGAAGGTTTTGAAATTATACATTTATTTCTATTTAGAGTTTCCCAATATACTGTTAACTTATTCGGAATTTGACTTTTTGGTAAAAACAAGAACTTTGATGATTCGAAGAACAATACAAGTTCAAGTCCAACAAAACATTAATTTGAAGAAAATGAATATAATTGTAATTAGTTGTTATTGGCTTTGAACTAGCTGTCAGTAACTGCGAGTACTCTCAGATCTGTACTTAGTGTCTTTTTTGTTGTGAGTATGTATAAGTACCCTGCCACGTCCACTCTGTGTTTTGTAAGATGTATTTTTACTTTGTATCTATCTGATGAATTAAGCCCTTTTCAACTGATTTTTATAGTTTGTTATTATGTTGTATACTGTTACACCACTGTCTCAGGTTAGGGGAGGGTTGGTGCCTTCAAACTTGTTTAACCCCGCTACATTCTGTATGTGCCTGTCCCAAGTCAGGAGCCTGTAATTTAGTGGTTGTCGTGTTTTTCTGTATATCATATTTATTTTTCGTTCATTATTTTGTACATAAATTAGGCCGTTAGTTTTCTCGTTTTTAATTGTTTTACATTTGTCATTTCGGGGCCTTTTAAAGCTGACTATGCGGTATGGGTTTAACTCATTGTTGAAGGCCGTATGGTGACCTATAGTTGTTAAATTCTGTGTCAATTTGTCTCTTGTGGAGAGTTGGCTCATTGGCAATCATACCAGATCTTCTTATTTTTATATAACACTTTATAAATTTCGTCCGTCCCAATGGCTTTTTTTGATTTAGCTTCATCAGGAATGCTTGAAAACCTTAACATTTGTAAGCTAGGTACGCATAAATACGCTGAAACTTTCGGAACTACATTATGTCCAAAATGGACAGTAAGTGATTACAAGCTTTAATGCTTTGCAAATTCAAACTGCAGTAAAAAAGTTGCATAGGGCAACATAAGGTGTGAATTTACGTCATCACCTTCTCATGATTTTGATTGTGTTATTAGATAAAGGATTCGGTGAAATGTGCACTCAATGCATAACTTCTTTGGGAATTTAAAGTCTGAAATTAATGACTGTAAATGACGTCTTTACAATAAATCCATTGGATGTTGGATGTGTGCTGATTGATATTTTAGTCTTAGATACATGATTTTTTTAATTATTTTTATTGGCTTTGAACTAGCTTTCAGTAACTGTGAGTACTATCAGATCTGTACTTTTGTGTTTTTTTGTTAGGTTTGTGCTTTGTATCGATCTGATGAGGTAAGCCGTTTTCAACTGATTTTTATAGTTTGTTCTTATGTTGTACTAGCTGTTACACAACTGTCCCAGGTTAAGGGGAGGGTTTGGCGCCAGCAAAAATGTTTAACCCCGCCACAATCTGTGTGTGCCTATCCCAAGTCAGGAGCCTATACAATTCAGCGGTTGTCGTTTGTTGCAGTATATCATATTTGTTTTTCGTTTGTTGTTTTGTACATATATCAGGTCGTTAGTTTTCTCGTTTGAATTGTTTTACATTTGTCATATCGGTACCTTTTTATCTTTATATGTGGTATGGGTTTTGCCCATAATTGAAGGCCGAACGATGACCTATAGTTGTTAACTTCTACGTCATTTAGTATCTAGTGGAGAGTTGTCTCATTGACCATCATACCATATCTTATTTTTATAAAGGTAAATATCATCATTTAAGGGCATACAATACTGTTTTGATCCAAAGGTGATTCTTGACGAAAATTTGCATACAAGCTATTCTTTACATGACCAATTCAAATGTGTATAATAAATAGACAGTCACAAGCTTGGGAGGTGATGACGACGCTAAGGTAAAATGTTACAATTTCGGTGATTTTGACTTAATTGTAGATTGTACCTTGCCGATATATTTTGATGTTATTAGTTTCTCCCTATCAGAGTTTCCCAGAAAAAAAATGTTATCAGTTTGTCTCTATTGTTAATTCTCAAAGGTAATTGCCAAAAACGTTAAAAATTGGTAAAACTTGTAATTCAAAGTCAATAACTCCTCTAAGTAGTTGATTGACAATATTGGTCATGTTGACGTATTTCTACACCTTTGTTTGCTGATAATTCTTACTGTTTACAGTTTCTCTTAAATGAATTTGGCGATTCCTTTTATTTCCTCTTTGGTCATATAGCTCCTAACGATTATGTGTTTGTACATTCCTGGCTTTCAAATGTTTAGGTTTTAGCGTTTGTGAAGAAGGTAAATTCAGAAAAGAGCTTCGGACACACGAAATGTATATTGTTATTTTCATTTACTAGCGATGGGTCGAAACCTCTGTTAGTGGACTGTTAGTCCCCGAGGACGTCAGCAGCTCAGTAGTCAGTGCATTGGTGCTGAACATGATTAACAACATACATTTATAAATTCCGGCCCCCTTGATAAATCAAGAAATTATTTAGAAACTAAAGTTCAAACTCCCTCAGACAAGGTTGACCTTAAATGAATTTGGCTATTCCTTTTATTTTCTTTTGGGTAATATAGCTCCTAACGCGACTACGACAGCTGACGACGGCGACAGGCGCCAAGTGATGACAATAGGTCACATGACCCTTAAATTGGAGTCCGGTCAGCAAAAAAGTGAAGTAGAACACAAGCGAAGTTTCGTGTATATTTATATTCATTATCATAAATATTTAAGCCTCTGAATCCTGTAAATGTTTTACTTTTTATATCGAAGGTATTATTATTTATTTTGATTAATTAAAATCAATGTCAAAAGAAAAAAAAATAGTATAGTTTATAGCGAGAAACAGGCCACCAATATTTTATAATTAGTCAAACTACAAATTCATTACAGAGCTGATATTCATCAATACAATATATGTTAACAAAATTGTTGTATACTCCTGCAGTAATGTACTAAAAAAAGATGGCATAACAAACGATAAAAGGGAGACAACTAAGTGTAGGAATTTGTGACACACATATTCGACAGATCAATAACTGATGACGCAAACTGTCACAACTGATTGAATTTACTAAATGATTAAATAAAATAATGACTGTTGTCGCGACCTTGACGTAGACCAGTCTACATTTTGTTTGCTTGTTATTTTTCAAAATTAGGCCATATTTTGTTTTCGTGTAAATGACCTTTGTAAACAAATAAGCAGAATTGGCATTTAGAATGCTCGTTTTAATGGAAAATATTAAATAAGATTAAAACAATAATTACACCATGGTGCATTAAATGTAATTGGATATGCTGCATGTATCGTGCTTTCATGCAATATTGCTGAGAAACCCCCCTCTTTACTAATTTAAAGCTATAATTTTGCATTAACCGTAATATCATGGTGTAAATAAGTTTTTTTACTCGTGTGTTTCATTACTGGACTTATGCAATATTTGGAAATCGATATATGCTCCCTTTATGTTTAAACACAAAATACATTTAGAGGTTATTAAAGGTTATGTATTCATTGTTTAACCTTTATAGTGGTCTACATATCTATAGAGTCATTCACCGTAATACAAATGCATCTTAAAATAACGCGGACACATATTATTCAAGTCGTAACATTCAATTGTTCACTTTGAACATCGGTATGTGTTACCTTTATATTTAAACACTTCAAAATGTTCTATATAGCATACAATTAAAGGTTGTGAAAGGTTATCCATTGTTTAAACTTCTATATGGTCTGCATATAGAGTCATTCACCGTTGATTCTTTTCCTTGTAAAACAAATGCATTTTAATATAGCGCTGACATATATTAAAGTACTTACATTCAATTGTTCACTTTAATTGCAATTTTATCATAAAGGACTCTACACAAAAAAATAATTTAAGGTTCTGCAAAGTGGGTCGATTTGAACGCTTTTATGAATAAAGTTTCCAACAGGTCATCTATACTCCTACAAAGAGTTGTTGAAAGGGCTTTTTAATGTGTTCAGAGCTTGGCAGTATTCAGTGATCGGCGTATTTTAAAATTAATCGGCTCTATACCGTCATCAAAAAGAATATGATTTGAAAAAAAAAATAATATACGCATTCACTATGTAAAAAATTTTCGATTGTATAATGCAAGTTCGTGTGTTACCAGTGCTTGGTCTTTCAACATTTCTTTTTTAACCACTAATAACTGGACCAAATAAATGATAACAATAGTTAAAACAAAAAAGATTAGTAACATACAAAACGGAAATCGAAAGTTAAAAAGGATGCAATTTTACCTTTTCGGGCGCTTCATATTATTTTTTGCGAACTAACGCTTTTCCATGGTATCTCCCTAACAAAATAGATAGGTCACTTAATCATGAGTTTATAGTGAGTTCAATGCAAGGCAAAATAATCGACAGGTCATGTTTAAAAGAAAACATAATTTGAATCAACCTATCTGCTATTATATGATACCTAATGTGTAATTTTAACATAAACAGCATGATTGGTGCCATTGGTGGAGTAGTAAATGCTGAATATTCTGGGCACCTGAGTTTATCTCAGTCTTTGGTGGGGTTCGTGATCCTCTGTCTACAGTTTTCTGTAGAGTTTTTTGAGGATCGATGCTTATTTTGTGTGTGTTTTCATCGTGTCATCTGGTATGTACGGTTTCTCAGTGATAGGTGATTTTTTTTATGAATAGAATGGTTGAATGATCATTGAAAACATGAATTAAAGGAGAGTATTTTTTTTTTATGAATAGAATGGTTGAATGATCATTGAAACATGAATTAAAGGAGAGTATTTTTTTTTGTGAATAGAATGGTTGAATGATCATTGAAAACATGAATTAAAGGAGAGTATTTTTTTTATGAATAGAATGGTTGATTGATCATTGAAAACATGAATTAAAGGAGAGTAGGTGACTTCAATGAGACAGTTATCGCTATAACAACAAAAAAAGTCACCTTCAACAATAAACAGGTTGTCTATATACTCAACTTTAGCGAGTTCTAAATTTCCCTGATACTGGACAAGAGGTGACCAAGTTCAACAGAGACTATCAAAAATCTGCTATTACCACAAAATCACCCCCCCCCCCCCACCCCCCATGAAAAAAACCAAATACAATATGACAAAAGACCACTATAAACGACTGATCTTCCTTACTTGGAGAAACGCATGTTCATATTATTTTAAATGCGCATTTAGAAAATTTTAAATTTCAAACTTTTTTATTAATTCAGTGGAGAATATAAAATATATCCTGGAAAATTGGCAATGAGAGTCAAAGTAATTAAAATCCCCATATGTAACGCTAATAAAAACAATTAAATCATTACCTCAAATATTGAAGTAATCCTTGTCATATTTTCCCGGTCAATATAATTTGAACACATCAAACGTAATGTGTGCACAAAGAATCAACTTTGAAAAACCCTTTTTTATTTTAGTTTCCGCCTGGGTAGTAAACCGCAAATTGATAATAAATGTATTTAGTAAGATTAAACTGAAAATAAGACCCAAAATATAAGATGGCAAAAATGGGGTATCAGAAACAATCCCGTTTGGGACAAAAGAAATTGGGTGGGCAGAAGGGTTCGAATGTAAAATGAGTCATTATATGAATGTTGATCCAGACCATAATAGTAACAAATAACAAGATGTTCTTA
The DNA here is from genome assembly GCF_021869535.1 of Mytilus californianus. NCBI lineage: Eukaryota > Metazoa > Mollusca > Bivalvia > Mytilida > Mytilidae > Mytilus > Mytilus californianus. The sequence goes on from NW_026262581.1 coordinate 8,839,919, forward strand.
GGAGTCTTTACGATAACGTTAGGAAGCATTTGCAAAATTAATTAAAACATCATCATCATTGTTTAGTTATCATTATCCTAGGTTTCCCTCTCTTAAATATCATTATTTGTTTGTCGTTTTATAGGTTTTGCAATATTTCATTCGTCGTTGTTTTCATACAGGTTTACAAGTGTGTACACTTGTTGCACAATATGTAACAAACAAACTGTGACGAAACTTCTCAGTGATAATTAAGGTATTTTGATAAATAATGATATGTATTTCCTAATTCTTTGTTTTTGATCATCGTCACAACAAATCCATGTCATTATAAACACTAGTACATAGATCAATACCTCTCATCGATGTGTAAGGAAAACAATAACACGTGATTTTTCCCATTGACGTATTTGCGGTTTCACGGTTGATAGTAACGGACGAGTCTATTTTAAAGAGGGATATCAATAACATATATACGGACGAGTTTTAACTTTTTGTTCCATTTCCAAATATTCAGCGAAAATTACTGGCAATATCTAATATTTCTAATCGAACTTATCCGTTTCTAGTGAACTGCATACATTCTGCCAGTACGGAAAGGACTACACTTTACTATCGAAAACTTATCTGCACTTAGCATATCTTCGTTGGACGTTTCCCAGTTATAACTCACTGAACATAAACATTTGATATTTCATTGTGTGCTTAAAAATCTTGCAGTGAGTGTTAAATTTTAAAAAAAACCAAGCAAATTGGAAAATGGAAAATAAGGAAAGTGTAGCTTGCTGCCTTGCGCAAAATAACAATGACTTTTCAAGAGCAAGCCACACGCGCATATTTGTTTGTCCTACAACTGGAGGAAAGCTTGAACTCAAAGTGTCAGGAAACGAAACTGTGCAAGGACTGAAATATTTTATTTCAAGAAAACTGCGTATTCAACATGAGAGGATCAAGTTACTGCATAGAAACAGGTAGGAACGAAAAGTTTTATTACTTTTAAAACTTTTAAAGCAATATTGCTACTCCCGGAATTAGCTTGAATAGTTTTGTTTTGTGTACTGTTGATTGCTTTAATTACTTCGTCAATTAAGGTGATAAAAGACATGTATTTTTGTTTTACTTTGTTGACATTGTCCTGTCAAAATCAGAATGCAATCTGCAGCCATTCAAGCAGACTGGTTTTTTTTACGTTTCTCTTTCTTGGAATTACATAGAAAAAGTTTAAACTTCCTTGTCGTGAAATTTAATTGGTGATATGACTTTCACTCCTTAGCAATATTGATTTGAACGAAAGGGTGGCACACTCACCGATGAATATGACCCAGTCCGCGGGGGCAATCAGCTGACTCAGTGACCTAGATATTCCTTTTATCGGTAGTGATCAGTAAATGAAATTTACATTTCTTAATCACCTGGTTGAATTTGGAAATAGCATTTCGTGTATTATATCAATATCTAGTTACTACTCTTAAGTGGTGCAATTTAAGAGTAGTTCGTGTACGCTGGATAGAATGTCTTCAAAATTAGTTTAATGATAACTATTGTAATGTTCTGCGTTTTTAATTTTATCTCGATTAAGCACCAAAAAAAAAAACACCGATAAGAGGGTCAAAGGCATTCTTACAATTTCAATCACTGCAGAATATTAAATTGACATTTCTCTCGGTCCAGATTTTCAATTTCCGATGAGCAGACAAATTTCTACGTCCTACATTTTCTCTTGGGTCCAACAGAATAGCTCTATATAATCTGATTCTTTCAGCCTATCTCCATTACGTTCCCAATCATTACATTTAAACCTGCAATCAATACAAATGCTTTTAGATATGAAAGGTCAGGAATCAATGGGCACCATTGTTCTTTTTTTCTACTGTCAATAATCATATGTACGTTCGATGAATAGTATAACAAATCGTATTTAAGAGAACAATGGTCGGAAATACGGTTTTCTTTGAAAAGTGAAATAGAAAATTCTATAAAGAAATAAACATTTAGTAATACGCTGTTTCGAATTTTATACACGCTAAGATTCATAGTGTCTGTTCGAATACGAGATCATTTTAAGTGTCTTTTTTTATAAAACTTGTCGTAAATCTTAAGGACAGTAGCGACTATTACAAAATATATAACAAGCATCTTATACAATGCTGTATTTAAAATTGATGTCCCGACTAATCAGCTGTGATTTGCCGCCCACACTTCAGCTTCCAATAACAGTTTTGAGATATATGTCATTATGTTGTATATCTAATCTGAACTGCGGTTAACCACAAACGGGGCTTTTGAAGGCAGATTCCAAAAGCTGATATATTTTACATCACTAGACAATGTAAACGGAGCCGTTTGCCACAATGATGGAGTATTCTTTTGAGAATATTGATTTAACTATACGATATTTATTGTAAATTGTAAGCGTCCCCACGAGAGAACCTATAATCATTACTGACACCAGAAAAGCCACATCAGTTAATGATCAACGATTTATATAAATAAACTCTAGGCATTAAATACAACCGCAAAACATTATTTTATAGTAATGCATTACAAAAACCACAAGATCGGTGCAACAATTATTGTAATGTCATATTTATTCCATGCATATTTATGATTAACATGGTATTTTAGGTTTTCTATGGAAATAAATTTTTCAAATGTATTCGTTTATATTTGTTAACATTCACATGAAATCTTACATACGAATATATGTTTTCGTGTATGATAAAGTTCGTGGCATTAAATATGACGCTTACGTTGACCTTTCTATATCTTGAAACAGATGTATGTAAATTTAGAAACATGGAATGATCTGACTAAATGTCAGTTTGTTACGTTTAATCATGGACAAGTTGTTATATTGACACATAGTTATTTATGAGTTAATATGGACTGACCATGTGTCGATTTTCTTGTTAATATGTAACACTACTGTATGTAAGGAAGCCTTGCAACAGCTGTAATTTATCAGTCATGAAACACCTCCACAAAAATTTGGCAGTAGCCTGTGTGGGCAGCCAAGAAGGGGGGTCATAAACCTTCAAACATGAACTGTGTCAATGACTTACACACAAGAGTTTACTGTTTTCCAATTTTTGACAAATTATATCATGCTGATTATGTATTAGTATAACATCTTCTCTCAACCATATCAAATAAGTAGTTATAAATAATATGTATTATTGTTTATTTTACATTCGTCAAGGTGAACAATTTGAAATATCACGTTCTCGCATATAAGGTTCAAAATAAAGGACTTCCTTCATCTATACTATAAGTATAAGGGTAAATAACTGAAGAAAAAGTAAACATAAATAAAATACAGTAACATATCATGCACAAAGTAAAGTGAACTGAATTTGGCAGGAGGCCTGTGAGTTATTTTGTGGAGGAGGACAACACTTAATCCGAATAAACAAATCTCGCCTCCTCACCTTTTATTTTTTATACCTTTCGTCAATATATATTTGGTACATTCGGTATGTAAATACATTTTTGCAACAAGTTATGACAAAATTTTGCAATAACATTAAAACATCGATTCGTTTCTTCAACTGGTTCTTAAAACATAAATCTGAACTGAAGTTCGATTAAATCACGAGAAAAGTCTTTGACGTAAAACTCCGCATTAAGGCTTGAAAATAAATCAACATTTTTTTCTTTCAAGATACACCTCAGTTCATTTAAAAGGTTAGCTGTCATTGCAAGATGATTATATAGACATATATCAAAGTATAAATTCAACTTGCTCCTCATAAAACGAAAGGTCATACGGTAGTTATACATCACAATAAAAATGTATATAATTCAATATGATAGTCAGTCTGATCTAAGAATTTTAGCAAATATCAAAAATTTCATATTGTGAAGTATAAAATGTCGACGGAACTGAACTTTTAAATGACATTTACAATTCACTGTTTTATTGTATTGCAAACAGTAATCAAATAAATACCATCGTTGCTATTAAGTTAAATTTTAAAATTAGTGATGACTCTACTGAAAATCTAAGATAAAAACAATTACTTACTCTTTCTATTAACATCTTTATTCTACTCATGAAATTTGCTGATGTATGATTTTTAGTTTGTGTATAAACTGGTGTAGATTTCCAATTTATTAATACAAATGTTTTTTGAACTCAAACAACCTGGGGCGATTTCATGTTACTTTTCAAAATAAATCAGAATTTACGCCTGTCTGTTTAACATCATGGTATGACGACCTTTCATCTTAAATTCACAATCCAAAAACTATACCGCAACATCAATGTAGACCACCAGTTTTTCTAAATGACTTCTATCTAGAATGCAAAATGAAGTGACATACCAACTTTGACAAGGACTTCATCTTCGATATCATAGACTTTTTATCTAATGCCTGCTTTTGGTTGCATTTTTGGAATTCTTATGGTTTTAAAGTCAGGCCTATGTCGGACAACGGATGGCTGAATATCTAGGAAAAGATTATTAAGTTATAATACAATTTAGGGTCGGTCGAGAATTAAACTAAATAAAAAAAAGATAAGTTAACTTTTCCCATTGTGAACTTTCCATCTTTGAGTAGCAAAGTTCCAGCAGCTTCTGCATATGCATGGAGTGGTAACCTCCAAGCTTTTTCTATTAGATTTTCTTGAAAGAGGATTGATCCTTACACAGAAGCTATCGAACCAAGGGTTACAAATGGTAATGTTGATATAATTATTTTGACGTTTTAGTGAACTATCATGATCTTGTTGTAAAAATTGTGAAATACGGCTTAAACGAATTCATCGTTGAGGACTTGGCCCGACTGTATAGAGATGAAGAGCAGCAAAACAAAACTATGATACTCTGATATATTTGGTATTTCTTGGTATTTAATCTGATACGTTCATATTGATATCAATTTAAATGATTGTCATAAGAAGGGACAGCTTTTAATTGTAGAAATGAAGATACTACAAAAATTTTATAAACACTTTAAAGATTTGCACAGTAAATATATAACCATATCACCCTGGTTTAGAATCCACTACAAGATACAGTTTTTGTTGTGGATTCCATGTGTAAACCTGTTTACGAAATTCTCAGTATAAGAGCTACGCAATGAAACTTTTAAAGAGGTGGATAATCAATATCCGCATCAAGCTGGACAAGACATTTCAATCGCAAGGTACTAATACCGTCTTCTTATAAATGTTTACTATTAAGATAAATATTAATATCTGGTTGACCTTTTACTTAACGACTATGTTAGGCACAGTATATATTAGCAATAAAGTGTTGACCTTTACGTGGTCAGACAATAATTGCAATATCGCATGAAATGCCAGCAGCTATGATGCCCTGTAGAATACTCTAACTTCTTTATCATTTAACCTTTGACCTTAAATGTTTCTTAAGGAAATGCAATTTATCAAGTTTACAACTACATGGAGTAGATTGTATTGCAAAGTGTATGCATGGAGAGTATCTTATATTGTATTGTTATACTATTATTTAAAAGTTTGCTGACAATTTGTTACGTATTTCCTTTCTTCTTAGAATAAACACGTTAATGGTAATAGTATGATCACCCTATTTAATATTAAAAAAAAAGATAAAATTTGAGAAACCACAGGTCAGTCTAAGAATAATTGTAGGAAGAAGAAAGTTCTCGCCACAGACAGTTTGGACATACAATGACCTAAGAACTATAGATAATGATATACTTAAACAGTGGCAACCTTTATAATAAACAAGTGGCAACCTTTATAATAAACAATGTTGAAAGGTGATAATTATTTGAACAAACTGTTTCGTTCCTGTTAATAATCTCCGTACAATATGAGACCAAATTCAACTGCTAATACAACAGTAAAGCTGAGTGCAAATTCTGCACTAAATGACGATTTTAGAATTGAATATACAAGGAGCAAACCAATATTTGTCACTGACTTAACCTAGAAAATGAATATGTTACAAGGTGTGAAGACAAAAATAAATATGGTACACCACACGACATAAATTAGGAGTGCGTTATATATTTGATGTCTTTAAACTTATTTATGCGAGGGTGAACTACGACTTAAATTGCCTCAGTTTTTAATTACATCATCATGATTAATGACCTTGGAATAGGTCAATATTCCTTTATTTCGTCTTAGTTGTAATTTTATTTGACATGTTTATATTAGGGATTTTTTTTCAAATTAAAATGGAAATGAATGTGGAGTGTTTATAGTGAAGCTAAATGTTTTAATTACAATCAGCACATGGTCATGATTACGTTTGTTATCTAGAGAGGAACATTTACATTATTATTCTCCAAAGGCAATACCATTCTGTGACTGCTTAATTTATTTCCGATCCGTTCACAAAGAATATATTATATGACAATACTACGAGTTTTACCTCTACTGTCGATCCCAGAAGTAAACCACCATGGATAGAACTGCAGATCTACGTAAATTAAGTATATTCAATCCTTAAATCAAATTTCTATAACTTCCGCACTAATACCACGGGAGTCCTACTTTCGCTAATTCGACAACCAATACGCTGAATCATTCCGGTTCATAGAGTGTATTTCTAGTCCACAAATAGTAATAAATTTCAATAAACAATACTTATATAAGATCATTCTGAATATAAGGTCATATTACCATTTAAGGTATGATTTGCGAGATAGTCAATAAGTCACGAAGGACGTTTAAATATGAAAAGTGAATCGCTTATGTTTCATAAATACTGACATAACACTGAATCACGTGTTGACTAAATTCATCTTTTCCCTCTAATGATTCAATAGTAAACATACAGACTATATTATCATAATAAATGGAGAGTATGAATGGGAAAATGTAAATACGATCTAATCTATTAACCAGACATACAATGCTTAAGTATGGACGTTTAAGTTTGGCTTTTCGAAGAAAATTTCATCGTTTAGAATTTCTCATTAGTGGGAGATGCTGATTAGCCAGCCCGGGGCTGACAAAAACATACGAGACTGTTAGATCAATGAATGACGTCAATGGATACATTAAGTGGATGGTTTTAATGTCAAGAGTTTGTGTAATATGTATCCTTCACCTTCTAATGCAAATAAACATCTTAGTGAATGTAGAAGGCAGTTATTGACAATTAATCCTCTCTCTCGTGATGTCAACGCACTACATTCTAAATGTCAAAATAAAAGGAAGTGATAAACAGTAGGCAAGAGTTTTCTGTAGGCTCGTCTGAAGACGTTAATATAACAATTACTTTCTCATCTCATTGTGATTAAAATTCTAAGAATGACGATTCTCATTTGATCATAATTATGTTTTATTGACCTTTGTAGTTCTCATTTTCTTCAGCCTGTGTCATCTAAATGGGGTTGGTATCAATCGTAATGAAAAGAGAGGCGAAGTGATGTCCCAAATCGCATATAAAGATTCATCAAAATACTGATGTAAAGATTGTAACGGAAAACTTAAAACTTTTAAGTTTAATCTTCCGACCATCTTTAAAATCATTCGTATTACAATGGCGTCCACATGTAAGCGATGTAAAGAACAAAGGCATCCGTGAAAAGTCCTTCTCTATTTTGAGATTGTTGGTATATTTGATACTTCTAAGTGAATATTCATTTCAACAGTCGTAAATGAAGCATCGATTATCTAAACTTTAAAATCATTTGTATAAATATTGTCTAGGTAATATACATAAATGTTATATACATTTGTGTGTGTCTGTCTGTGTGTGTGTGTGTGTGGTATATCAAGAAAGCGTGACTGCATTAAATGTTTCTACAAAATCCATAAATTTTATGATGTAGGGAATTTTCTTTAATTTATGATGAACGAAATTTTTTGAAATTTTAAGTTCCAATGAATCTTTATGACAATAAAAAAAATTAACCACATAAGCTATCTAAAATATTCAGTGCCATCACTTCAAACACTTTATTGAATCTAACGGAACGCTTTCAAAGTGTGTTTAAAACTCCCTAAATCATATAGCATGAATAAACCGTTTTGTTGACTTGATTTGCTTTTTTAACTTGATTATATAATTATAACTTGCATCCAACTCTTACATAGTTTTGGACTAATTTGTGCGGAATGTTGTATAGTTAGATTCAGCACTAGGTTTTTATTTAACCATTAACTTAAGTTTTATAGTTAAGTGAACCGCCTTGGTAGCGTCGTACACAGGTACTTGTCTATGAATTTTTCCCCCTATATACCTTAATACAACTTGAGGTATAAAGGATTTTTTTCATTGACAAGTGCCTGTGGTGTCGTGGTAGCGTGCTCGCCTTCAGTTCAGGTGATCGTTGGTTCGAGCCCCAGCCGGTAAAAACAAAGACTTGAAAATTGGTTTTACTTAGCGTGCTCGCCTTGAGTTCAGGTGATCGTGGGTATGAGCCCCAGCCGGTAAAAAAAAGACTTGAAAATTGGGTTTACTTCTTTTCCGCTGATTGGATCGGAGTCAGAAAAATGTGCCCCGGGTTGAGCGACATGTCTTCCTAGCAATTGTCACCTTGTGAACTTGCACACTAAAAATCGAACTAGCGTGTCGGTTTAGTACAAAGCAGGGGTCATACTTATACTATGTACAGTAACATGTTCTGGTCCCGATATGCATGTAATGTTCGCCACTGGAGGTTAAACACCGATAGAACATCATCATATAGTTAAGTAAACACAAACCATACCAGTCAGACAATGCAAATTATACCTTCATTTCCTTTCATAGCCTAAAGACTTAACCGTATTTAATCATATGTACAACGTGATATGCTAAACAAACATCTATACATGTAGGATGTTCGGAATTCAGTATTATCATAATGATAATACAAATATGTAGGTGGATAATGCTCTAAAGACTTTTGCCTATGGACAGCTGATATATACCGATTAAAGATTAGACAAAACAATGATAAACTTTGGTTTTTGAGTGGTCTTGTTATATTCTGAGACTAATATTTTACACTTACTTTGTGTAATAGTAGTCTCAGATATGACCAGACATATTTTTCTGCCCGACTTTTGTTTTTTTACGCTATTGTTTTATATCGTATACTGAACTTCAAATGTATCTAATGAAATGTTGTAAGAACGAGAGACACATGGCATTATAACATATTATTTCAATGTCGAAATTTCTAATGCTAGCTCGATCTATTGCTTCCTTTGAGAAAAAATCAACGCTTTACGTGTCTACCATTTTCCACAGAGGCGAATTTTATTTGAAACATATATATAACTAATAATTGTTAAGAAATTCTCTCTTATAAGGAAGTTGTATTTACGCCATACAATCTTAAACTCCGCTGTGGCCTTGTTAAATTTTTGTTTACAGTAAGCAGTAGGTTGCTTGGATTGTTGTTAAATTTAATACCTATTATAACAATTATAAATTGTTACACGTGTAGGCGTTTAATCTAGTTCGTGTATGGACGTCTGATCCACTTCAATACACCTTTAAGAATTATGATGAGTTTGTCCTTGCTCTCAATTTGTTATTGCAGATCAAAAATATGATAAATTTGTTTAAACTTTAGAAATAGCAATCATTATATAATATCGAGTACAAACAAAAAATTCTTCGAAATCATTTTAGTTGTGCCAGATAATTTATATATCATGCTATGAATATAATTATGATCATGTAAAGAATATATTTTAACAGTAACCTTCAAATCTTTTACAGATTACTGAACCATGGAACTCTAAGAGAAAATAACGTAACAGATAACAGCAAAATTACTCTTATACCGCATTTAGAAAGTGGATTAACAGTAAGTCACGATATATCAGTAAAAATATTAGGTGAAAAATGTGTACCCAAGCTTAACAAAGTGCACAAAGAAAAATTTTAACCTAGTTTACGTACAAGTTCTTTTATTGGGTAGATAAAAGTTTACTTAACAAATCAAAGTAAATAAAAAAAAAACGAAGAACAAATAATTGGGTTTTAAAAGTAAATTGGAAATTCTATATCCTGTAAGTCCTATTAATAATATTGACGGAAATTCCATCAGTACTTCCCCGAATTTGTTTAAAAAAACTATTTTTTGTGCAGTGTTGTTTGCGACTAACTTAAACACACCCACCTGCATACACCTTAAGTTGTATTTTTTCAAACAGAATATTCATATCTTATTATTACATCATGCAAAATACCTTGGTACTTGTTCACTGAATGTATTTTTTTTTTATTTCAGTTTCAGAAGGATAACTCCAATGTTTTAAAAGCTTTAGAAAGTTTAACTGATTCTCAGGTTAGTGTGATTTTAAAAATAAATAAAAATATTTCTAACAGGTACACAAATGCCTGCAGATAAGATTTCCCACAAAATGTTTGAATTAAAATAGCAGCATCTGTTTAAATGTATGAACAAACTATTTACCAAATATAAGAGCTTTCCCTAAAAAATATCAGAAAAGATGTGATTAAGGCTTATGAGTATGTAGGCACATGAAAGATGTTTATGAAATATTACTCTAACAAAAATGACTTAAGTACATTGTCCATAAATGTAACATTAAAATGATCATCTTAATACCATCAGCCAACTTTTTTTCAATATTGACTTTCACAAGAAGACTTTTGATTGATTGATTGATTGATTGTCGGTAGTTTAATGTCCAGTGGCAAATATTTCATGCATGTTATTGACGAGAAGAATTTTGAAAAGTTATGTTGCATTAAACTTAAAGCCAAAGCCGAATAGGAATTTATAAGTGGACATATATCCATTAAAAAGGCTCAAATCAAAATTCAAATATAAAAGAAACATCTGAATGTCATACCAAAAACTGCTGACTTTTTTTATACATTTCAAAGGAGATGCAATAACAAGGTCGATATAAAAACAAGGCTTTTATTTGAAAATGTTTCTTTCTGCCAAATTTAACAGCTATCCCTAAACAGACACACTAAGAAAAGGCATCAGGTTAAAATACATGTTTATATAAAGATTGTTTAATTTCACTTGATGAATATAGAGATGCGTTTGTATATTAAATGTCCAAATATTTGATATCAGGTGAATGATTTCCTGTCTGGAAAAGCACCATTAGTGCTGGGAATGAGAGTAGCTGACCACATTGTGTTCATTCAACTCCAACTATCAACGTACCAAAGTCGAAGACATCACCGTCCAGCACCTGTTAAAGTCCCATCTAATTCTTCTGTCAAAGATCATCAAGAAGTTCCTTCACCAACAACTACTCCTGATCATAACAGCTTCACAAACTACAGACAATATGAACACTGTGTGAAGGTATATATCTTGTATAGACTTGATGTTTACAGGAATATATAGCTACCATTACAAGAGAGTATTCCCTGATGTATTATGGTTGAAAATTCACTTTTTGTATGGATATATGAAAGATTTATTATCAGAAGTCAAGTTGAAAATAGTAAACAACATAATTCAATACACATCAAAGGTTATCTTCCCTAGATCATTACCCTTTGCTAGCGAAGATGATCGTAGGTTTAAAACATATCCAGAATAAAAATATCGGAAATTCAGTCCTGATTGACTCATTTTGGTGAAATTTCTTATAAAAATTATATATAATTTATAAAAAAAATAAACCAATGAAAATTAGAATTTCCTTTACATAAAGATATTATACCTATTTCAGTGTTAACAACATATTTCTGGAATAACGTTGTAAGACAAGCTCACAAGCAAGAACTTGGAAAGCCAAATTAATGTAAAATGTGAGAGCATTAAAAACTAAAAGGGTGAAACATAAAGGTTCACACAACAAGATTTGAATTATAAGACTTTCTTGTACACATGCAAACATTAATACCAGATGGTAAACTAATAATAAAACGTTTTAAACAAATAAAATCAAAATCTAAAAAAAGGTAGTTTTCCCTGATTGCTATATTAGATCAAGTAAATCTTAAACAACAATTTTATATAAAATTTGGGGATTACTGAAGAAACCAAAAACATAGGCTCTGTTCCTTTCCCCCTACTGTAGAAAGGAAATGTAATAAAAATAAGAAAATCCAGCAGGAAAGACAAGACGGAGAAATCAATAAATAAACAGGTACTCTGGCACTTAGTATTCTGTTCAGCAGTAACATTCTATTCATTACAGTTAAATATATAATTGTATATGGTACAGTTGTTACAATGATACTTAAGAAGAACGACAACATTTCTTTAAATTCAAAATAGACAAACAAGAAGTCACTTTGTGCGTACCTTTCAATAGTATCGTCATAAATATTCACATTTATATGCCTTAATGAATATATTAAAACTACCAATTATGTTCAGAATAGAAATTTACGGTCATTTTATTACTACTTGTTGGGATGATATTTTGCACCTGCTACTATAAGACATTCATTTTGTCTATTCAAAGAATTAAATTGTAAAATAAACTGAAATTGTTAGTTCAAAAATGTGAAGTTGCCAAATATGAATACATTTCTGTAATACTATTCAAAATTCAAGATATGCCTTAATTAGAACATTGACGAATGTATAATACTAAAATATATGACGAAATTCCATGAAAAAAATATAACCTACGTCTTTCATATTGGCATTATAGTATCCATTATAACATGTAAGAAAATAGGAGTGATAAATGATAAACATAAATATAGAATAGTATTTATAGAATACATCCAATTAAATAGCTCTGAATGTAATGTTAGGGGTGTGATAAATAGAGAAAGAAGACCATAGAGTAATTTTTTAATATTTCTATTCCTGTATCATTGTGAATATAATATATACTTTTGATAGAAATTAATGAATGACTGTCAAGTTTAGGTACAATTATATGACGAAGACTTCGCTATTTTTTTCACAATATGCACTATAATTATAACCAATATCTCGTGGTGTTCAGAATGACAGGGACTCAATTAATATAAAAAAGGAGATGTGGTATCATTGCCAATAAGGCAAGTCACAACTATCCACCAGAGTTCAAATAAGAGGATATAAGCAATTGTAGGTAACAGTATGGCCTTCAACAATGAGAAAAACTCATATCGTATAGTCAGCTATAAAAGGTCCTAACATGAAAAATGTGAAACAATTCAAATGAGAAAACTAACAGCCTAATTTATAACAAAACAATTTACGAAAAACAAACATGACAGACATGAACCAACGACAACCGCTGAACTACAGGTGCCTTGATTAGCAGATATACATTTTTTCCATCTTTGTAAATCAAATTTTTTTTCATAATTTCCTGTCAATTTGTATTGATAATTAACATTGGTACCAAGATTTGTATATATTATCCATGTCCATATACTGAAAAATCCTAGTTCCAATGATAAAAACACAATTTATATTCCCTATTAACCAAGTCCCTGTGTTCAGAATAACACAAATGATACATTTACTAGTAGTTAACATAGTAATATTCTGAATCTCTTTCAGAATACAGATTTATCATCAAATCATCAACTAACATTTACTTTTAGTTAACATAGAATTATGCTCTCTTTCAGAGTACAGATTTATCATCAAATCATCAACTAACATTTACTTTTAGTTAACATAGAATTATACTCTCTTTCAGAATACAGATTTATCATCAAATCATCAACTAACATATACTTGTAGTTAACATAGAATTATATTCTCTTTCAGAATACAGATTTATCTAACATTTACTTGTAGTTAACATAGAATTATACTCTCTTTCAGAATACAGATTTATCATCAAATCATCAACTAACATTTACTTGTAGTTAACATAGAATTATATTCTCTTTCAGAGTACAGATTTATCATCAAATCATCAACTAACATTTACTTGTAGTTAACATAGAATTATATTCTCTTTCAGAATACAGATTTATCATCAAATCATCAACTAACATTTACTTGTAGTTAACATAGAATTATATTCTCTTTCAGAGTACAGATTTATCATCAAGTCATCAACTAACATTTACTTGTAGTTAACATAGAATTATACTCTCTTTCAGATACAGATTTATCTAACATTTACTTGTAGTTAACATAGAATTATACTCTCTTTCAGATACAGATTTATCTAACATTTACTTGTAGTTAACATAGAATTATATTCTCTTTCAGAATACAGATTTATCTAACATTTACTTGTAGTTAACATAGAATTATACTCTCTTTCAGAATACAGATTTATCTAACATTTACTTGTAGTTAACATAGAATTATATTCTCTTTCAGAATACAGATTTATCTAACATTTACTTGTAGTTAACATAGAATTATATTCTCTTTCAGAATACAGATTTATCATCAAATCATCAACTAACATTTACTTGTAGTAAACATAGAATTATGCTCTCTTTCAGAATACAGATTTATCATCAAATCATCAACTAACATTTACTTGTAGTTAACATAGAATTATACTCTCTTTCAGAGTACAGATTTATCATCAAATCATCAACTAACATTTACTTGTAGTTAACATAGAATTATACTCTCTTTCAGAGTACAGATTTATCATCAAATCATCAACTAACATTTACTTGTAGTTAACATAGAATTATATTCTCTTTCAGAATACAGATTTATCTAACATTTACTTGTAGTTAACATAGAATTATATTCTCTTTCAGAATACAGATTTATCTAACATTTACTTGTAGTTAACATAGAATTATGCTCTCTTTCAGAATACAGATTTATCTAACATTTACTTGTAGTTAACATAGAATTATATTCTCTTTCAGAATACAGATTTATCATCAAATCATCAAATAACATTTACTTGTAGTAAACATAGAATTATATTCTCTTTCAGAGTACAGATTTATCATCAAATCATCAACTAACATTTACTTGTAGTTAACATAGAATTATATTCTCTTTCAGAGTACAGATTTATCATCAAATCATCAACTAACATTTACTTGTAGTTAACATAGAATTATATTCTCTTTCAGAATACAGATTTATCATCAAATCATCAACTAACATTTACTTGTAGTTAACATAGAATTATATTCTCTTTCAGAGTACAGATTTATCATCAAGTCATCAACTAACATTTACTTGTAGTTAACATAGAATTATACTCTCTTTCAGATACAGATTTATCTAACATTTACTTGTAGTTAACATAGAATTATACTCTCTTTCAGATACAGATTTATCTAACATTTACTTGTAGTTAACATAGAATTATATTCTCTTTCAGAATACAGATTTATCTAACATTTACTTGTAGTTAACATAGAATTATACTCTCTTTCAGAATACAGATTTATCTAACATTTACTTGTAGTTAACATAGAATTATATTCTCTTTCAGAATACAGATTTATCTAACATTTACTTGTAGTTAACATAGAATTATACTCTCTTTCAGAATACAGATTTATCATCAAATCATCAACTAACATTTACTTGTAGTTAACATAGAATTATACTCTCTTTCAGAATACAGATTTATCTAACATTTACTTGTAGTTAACATAGAATTATGCTCTCTTTCAGAATACAGATTTATCTAACATTTACTTGTAGTTAACATAGAATTATACTCTCTTTCAGAATACAGATTTATCTAACATTTACTTGTAGTTAACATAGAATTATGCTCTCTTTCAGAGTACAGATTTATCATCAAATCATCAACTAACATTTACTTGTAGTTAACATAGAATTATACTCTCTTTCAGAATACAGATTTATCTAACATTTACTTGTAGTTAACATAGAATTATACTCTCTTTCAGAATACAGATTTATCTAATATTTACTTGTAGTTAACATAGAATTATACTCTCTTTCAGAATACAGATTTATCATCAAATCATCAACTAACATTTACTTGTAGTTAACATAGAATTATACTCTCTTTCAGAATACAGATTTATCATCAAATCATCAACTAACATTTACTTGTAGTTAACATAGAATTATACTCTCTTTCAGAATACAGATTTATCTAACATTTACTTGTAGTTAACATAGAATTATGCTCTCTTTCAGAATACAGATTTATCTAACATTTACTTGTAGTTAACATAGAATTATACTCTCTTTCAGAATACAGATTTATCTAACATTTACTTGTAGTTAACATAGAATTATGCTCTCTTTCAGAGTACAGATTTATCATCAAATCATCAACTAACATTTACTTGTAGTTAACATAGAATTATACTCTCTTTCAGAATACAGATTTATCTAACATTTACTTGTAGTTAACATAGAATTATACTCTCTTTCAGAATACAGATTTATCTAATATTTACTTGTAGTTAACATAGAATTATACTCTCTTTCAGAATACAGATTTATCATCAAATCATCAACTAACATTTACTTGTAGTTAACATAGAATTATACTCTCTTTCAGAATACAGATTTATCTAATATTTACTTGTAGTTAACATAGAATTATACTCTCTTTCAGAATACAGATTTATCTAACATTTACTTGTAGTTAACATAGAATTATACTCTCTTTCAGAATACAGATTTATCTAATATTTACTTGTAGTTAACATAGAATTATACTCTCTTTCAGAATACAGATTTATCATCAAATCATCAACTAACATTTACTTGTAGTTAACATAGAATTATACTCTCTTTCAGAATACAGATTTATCTAATATTTACTTGTAGTTAACATAGAATTATACTCTCTTTCAGAATACAGATTTATCTAACATTTACTTGTAGTTAACATAGAATTATGCTCTCTTTCAGAATACAGATTTATCTAACATTTACTTGTAGTTAACATAGAATTATACTCTCTTTCAGAATACAGATTTATCATCAAATCATCAACTAACATTTACTTGTAGTTAACATAGAATTATACTCTCTTTCAGAATACAGATTTATCTAACATTTACTTGTAGTTAACATAGAATTATACTCTCTTTCAGAATACAGATTTATCTAACATTTACTTGTAGTTAACATAGAATTATGCTTTTTTCAGAATACAGATTTATCTAACATTTACTTGTAGTTAACATAGAATTATGCTCTCTTTCAGAATACAGATTTATCTAACATTTACTTGTAGTTAACATAGAATTATACTCTCTTTCAGAATACAGATTTATCATCAAATCATCAACTAACATTTACTTGTAGTTAACATAGAATTATACTCTCTTTCAGAATACAGATTTATCTAACATTTACTTGTAGTTAACATAGAATTATACTCTCTTTCAGAATACAGATTTATCTAACATTTACTTGTAGTTAACATAGAATTATACTCTCTTTCAGAATACAGATTTATCTAACATTTACTTGTAGTTAACATAGAATTATGCTCTCTTTCAGAATACAGATTTATCTAACATTTACTTGTAGTTAACATAGAATTATACTCTCTTTCAGAATACAGATTTATCATCAAATCATCAACTAACATTTACTTGTAGTTAACATAGAATTATACTCTCTTTCAGAATACAGATTTATCTAACATTTACTTGTAGTTAACATAGAATTATACTCTCTTTCAGAATACAGATTTATCTAACATTTACTTGTAGTTAACATAGAATTATGCTCTCTTTCAGAATACAGATTTATCATCAAATCATCCATCCTCACCATCACAACATAACTCTGGTGCAGTTATTCACAGAATGCAACATCTTGGTCAAGGCATATACTCAGGGACATTTTCAGGTTAGTTTCTGGGTTTTTTGGAAAAAGTTAAAACAAACAACATCTTCAAGTTAAGAAAACTGTAAACTAGCCATGAACTAAAGGAATATAAAATAGACAAAAAGGCTAACAGGACAAAATCCAACAATGAAATACAGCAACCCACAAAAGAGAAAAAGACAAGGAACATTATTGTGACTAGCTTTCCCCTATGTGATCCTACAATTTATGTCAGTATTTTTTATGTTTAAAGATACTGTTGTACATGATATCTGAGTAATACAAGAGATGGTGTCTGAGCATATTATCATGCCGAATCTTATATACTGTTTAAATATATGTTATCCTAAAATAAGCCCTGGTGTTAAGTACAATCTCAGAAAATACATGCCACTTGAAATCACTACCTAAAGTTTATACTTTAGTTTAACTGGAATATAATGTTTTGTACAAATTAGCCTAAAGATTGTAACCTGTTTCACATTTCTGGAAATTTAGCCCTTAATTTAACTGGAACTCAAGAAAACATGTGTGAAAGTGTAATGGCAATTGTCAATCAAGAAAATGCTTGGTTACTTCTGGGTTCTTTTAAATGATATATTC
Organism: Mytilus californianus; assembly: GCF_021869535.1. NCBI lineage: Eukaryota > Metazoa > Mollusca > Bivalvia > Mytilida > Mytilidae > Mytilus > Mytilus californianus. The sequence goes on from NW_026262581.1 coordinate 8,858,102, forward strand.
TGCAAAAGTTATGGATGTATCTATTAGGTCAATTGCTTATATAAGCATTTATTTTTCCTGACTGAAATTTTTTTTCAATCCAATTTGTTATCAACTTCCTATTTTTTCTTGCAGGTGTTTTAGACCCTTCTGTTCAAGAGAGAGATGGGCAGCCAAGACGTAATATTAGTACAATAGCAAATATATTGAATGATCTGTTAGGAGCATCTCCCAGCATAGATATAGCTAGGGCTGGATCTTTAAGAGACCAGTTAAATAAGACTACCTCAAAGACTCAAGACACAGGTAAATATCAGACTAGTCAATATTTCCAAGATAGCTTACCATTAATAAAAAAAAGTAAACTAGTACTAATAGTTCTTTCATATTTGATGACCAATATAGCATTACTTAAAATCAAGTTATTTTATTTGGAAACTTAATTTTGTGTTTAACCCTGCTGAGCAGCCTTTGCAACAATTGATTTTCCAACTTTTTCTAATTTTCTTGGTGTATTTATATAAGGGAAGATCCCAGATTTACACATTCCTGTTATTTATTTCTTCATGAAAAATAAGTTGGTTAACAGTATTGAAAATTTATAGCAAGTTGAAGTATAATGAAACAATTCCCAGGTTCTAAAAATGAAAACATTTGGACTAACAATAGGGATACTACAAACTACATTTTGAAATGTTTGGAAGCACTAAATTCTCAAAACTGATGATTTTTTTTTAAATCCACTAAAACAATTTCCATAACAAATGTATATATATATTTACAAATTTCTTCTTTATTTTAGTTCAACAAGAGAATGTGAAAGATGACCCTGTTTTGAGAGAAAAGGTTGAACAGCTACAAAGGATGATGGGAGATAGGAAAAAGAGAAGACAAAATAGAAGACAAACTATTGCACCTTACATCATAGAATCAAGACACCAAGAAAATAAAGAAAGCATTTGTGAAAAAGCAGACATTATCACAACAAAAGAATCAGAAACTTTAGCTGTCTGAACAGTTCACAAATTTCAAGTTGGTTTTCCCCATGAAACTGACATAACTTTTGTTATTGTCAGTTAATTCTGACTTTAGAATTTGTCAGTTTTACAAACCAGTGGTTGTTGTATTAAGTGGGTTTTAATATTACATAAGAAGTCATCATGGTTACTGATGACAAGAAAGCCAAAGAAAGAACATGTTCTGTCATGCAAAAGTATCAATGTGTGCTGTGATCTTTTTCAGAGTCATTAACTGGTTGAAATTCATTTTGGTTAAGAACTCTTGACTGGTTTTTCCATTTTGTATATATTTATTTGTATGCAACTAAGCTAAGAAAGATAACTCCTGTCCAATTTATGCCATGAATTTTTTGAATTTTTTTGTTCAATAGGAAGTTTTGAATTTTTTTATAGAGACATAATTTTTGTTGTATTGTCTTTTTTATATCCATGATTCTACAATTTACAATCATAAGCAGTTGAATTTAAGTAACATAAACACACCAAAATATTAATCTGTTCATGCATTAAAGATTAATAAAAATTTGTTAAAAATAATTTTATGTTGTGTGAACAAGCATTTCAAACTTTTTTTACCACCCAACAAGAACCATATATAGTGTTTCTGTAACTTGTATTTCTGGTACCAATATTTTTATTGTTAGTGCATTCGGTCCATAATGTTTGTTGTCTAAATGTTAATACTTCATGTCTTGTGAATTTTATGTCTGGTAAACAAATTCATATAATTTTATCTATTACCATAATATATAAGTTATTTCCTTTATTGATTCACTGGTTCAAGATTGAACAATTTCATACATGTTACTATTGTGAGACACATTGTAGGCAATATACTGCTTCGCAAACATATGTGTTACTTTTTTTCAACAAGCTGTTTCTAACTTGACTGCAATAATGAATTTGTTTTAAATCATAATGACCAAGGAAAAATAATATTTGGTAACTCTACAATTAACAGTATATCAGGGGTTTAAATTGAATTATATGTATTAGTCTTATCATTAATCATGTAAAACATTACACTTTAATGCAAAGACAGTTTGAATCGCCTGCCGTCGTGGTACAATTAGGCCAGTATTGTTTTTATAACTCAGTCTGTTCATCAGACTTAGCTTGTTGTTTTGATTCTATGCACTGAAATTGAATATTTCTGCAAAACTCTGTAGCAGTAAAGACCTAGTCTGGCTACTTCTGCATCTTGCTCTACTATTATTTGTTTTCATTCAGAAATTTAGGCTGTGATAGAAGCCAATGTTAGAATTTCTACTAATATGGGACAAGTAGTTTAAGGCATGGTTAATTTTGATCCTAGGTTAAATGGAACATACATAAATGAGCTTGATCATTGTCGAAATTTAAGATTTTTGTAAAAGAAAGTCAAGGGGCTATAACTCCTGCAATAATTTAAGGATCAAGCAGTAGCATACTAGATCAACAATATATCCAACAGCACAAGTATAGAAAATATCAGTTAAAAATCATATGCCAAATGTTCATAAAACGAACGGACAGAAAGAAAATTATAGATTGCTACTTTATCAAGATATTGGGTTAGTAAAAGGTAAAAAAAACCAACTAATAATTGATATTGTTTTGTTGTCTTAGAAATTTTTCTTGAGTAGTTTCTCTATGACACCAGCAGACTAGGTCTTTTTCCTGTAGCCAAAACAACTGACATGTACACATTAAATACATTTACTTATAATAATACATATGTGTTAACATGAAGAGAGTGAATTATTATTAGAGGAAGAAACATTGCTAACATTATATGCTCATTTTAGTTACACCTAGGGGAAATATTTATATTTGTATATATGAATGTTGTGATGATTTAAAATATAACAATGTGCAATGTAAAAATCATACTGTGATACAATTACAGAATATGAATAAGATAGAGAATTCTTACCCAGCAATACATGGTCTAGTAGACATCCAATACACAATAGTCAATCTAAATGCATTCTAAGAATGTGTATTCACAGACTTTTTATCACTCTTATTTTTATATTAAAACAACAATAATTGGAAGTTTGCTAGACCAAAATTTTCCTTATAATATTTATTGTTGACAGAATGTAAAATATTTAAGCATAACTTATTGTTCCTATTATATTATAACTAAATGTTGTTCTGTGGGCTTAATATAAATTAATATTTTTAATTTATTAAACCTTTTACTCTTTATAGATGTTGTTGCATTTAGATAATTAAACTTCATAGTAATTTACTCTAGTTCTTTGGAATATAAAATGATGGAAAACTACATTGTATTCATTTTTATTTCTCAGTTACATATTTGTCTACATTGGTTTCATTGGTACATGTACCAGGCATTAATTTATTCAAAGAAAAGGAGGTAACACAAGTACTGAGCTTCACCACAAGTTAAAATATCATGGTATCAAATCATCAAGCAAAAATGGAAAACCACTTTAAGTGTCCTTACGTTAATATAACAATATGGTTATATTGAAAAAAAATTGAAATGTTGTACACCACTATGAAACAGACAGTTAACTTCGTTTTATCTAAATTAATTTAATATCATAAAAATAGGGAGATGTGGTATAATTGCCAATGACACTATCCACCAGAGTCCAAAAGATGTGGATGTAAGCTACTACATGTACTATAGTAACTGTAAGGTGGTTTTGAAGTTTCGTTAGAGGGCAGAAAGATGCCAAAAGACTATTACCGGTAGACAATGCCATGGCAAAAAACAATTAAAGGACCACAAGACAAACATCAGTATACAAAACACAACAGTTTTCTCAATTGAATTTTTTCATATTTTTCATGTCAGGCCCTTTCATAGCCGACAATACCGTAAGGGTTTTCTCATTGTTGAAGGCCGTACAAAAAAATCTTTAATCGGTACTGACAGTCAAAATAAAGTTCCACAATCCCCGATTTTTCAAGAAATTGTTTCATATCTTAATACTTTAAGTACCTGCTTCCAAAAAATATGAGCATGTACAAAGAATTGATATTCACATATGGAATTCAGAGTGCACAACATGTTTCTGGCAAAAACATCAGCTAATAAGAAGAAAAAGATTGGGAAGCCAATTTAGCTTCATGAACATTAAATTGTAAGGGAACAAGCTTTTTAAAACAAGGACCATAACTCTGCACAAAATCATCAGACCGAAACAAAATTCGAACTTGATCTGTAACTTGTCATGATAAAACAAAACACCAAATTTCAAATCAATATCTTCAAGCACGAAGAAAAAGTGTGGAAAACTGATTTGCCGGACAGACAGACAGACAGAGTGCAAACCTAAAAGTCCCCTTCGACTTTGTCAGTAGGGGACTTATAAAAATTTGGATATAATGTATGATTGCCAATAAAACAACTATCCACCAGAGTTCAAATGCCTACTTAGGTAAACATTGCCAAAAAAACAATTATCCACCAGAGTTCAAATGCCTAAGGTAAAAGCAATTAAATTTTACAGTACAATCTACAATAATGAGAAAAACTCATATTGTATAGTTGGCTATGAAAGGCCCCGACATGAAAAATGTGAAACATTCTAACCAAGAAAACTAACAGCCTAATTTGTACAATACAATTTACGAAAATCAAATATGACAGACATGAACCAACAAAAACAACTGAATTATAGGCTCCTGACTTGGGACAGGCATTTAAAGAATGTGGCCAGGTTTAACATGTTTGTAAGAGCTCAACCCTCCCCTTAACATCGGACAGTGGTGTTACAGCTCAACATAAGAACAAACTGAAACTAGATGTGTCGGAACGAGATGAATGGCCCTGTCTCAAAAAGTTTTAAAAATCTGCAATTTTAACAACACATGTGGACACAAACATGCATGGAAGTATCCAGCTCTCAAGACCAATACTAGTTTGATGAAAAATTTCCTTGATCAATGAGTAGTTAAATTTCAAATTATCAGAAAACAGGAAGTGGATGTACTGAAGATGTGTTGAAACTACAATGAAAATCAGCATAAATTTGATCTGTAACTCATCATGGTAGACTCACATATAAAAAATCAGCACAAAATCTGAAGGCATATAGAAAAAAAGTCCATATAACTGTGATTTACAACAATTTATCAAAGTCCAAAGCCCGTAATTTCGGCTAAAATTAGCGGAACGAAACTTAAACTTGATCTGTAACTCATCATGGTTAACTCACATACCAAAAATTAGCCCAATATCTGAAGGCGTTTAGAAAAAATGACCGTATAACTGTGATTTTCAACAATTTATCAAAGTCCAAAGCCCGTAATTTCGGTAAAAATTAGCAAACTGGAATGAAACTTAAACTTGATCTGTAACTCATCATGGTTAACTCACATACCAAAAATTTGCCCAATATCTGAAGGCGTTTAGAAAAAAAGTCCGTATAATGGTTTGTGACGGAATGACGGACAAGGGTAAAACTATATGGCCCCGACAACTTTGTTGCGGGGCCACAAAAATCAGTTGCAAATGGCTTAACTCAATAAATCTGTATGAATCACAAAAAAATCCAATTAACATAAAAGCAATAGACACAAAGCAACAATATAAGTGTACTTCACAATTACTGAAAGCTAGTTTTCTTTCCTTCCTCACTATGCACTCCACAGACTTCATCAATATTTAATATGTATTGAGTAAATCAACATCCAATTTGTTTAAAGCAAAACATATTGTACTTAGGTTTATTAAATATACATACCAAATTACTGAATTGGCAAAGTTGTGCCAAGCTTAAGCTCACAGTAATTATATTATGCTCCAGTTATGTCTCCAACATATAAAGTTCTTGGATAAATCACCTCACGATGATATTCCATGCTATTGCAAGTTGGTATAGAGATGCAAACAATTATTTTTGAGAATTTTATGCAATACAAGCATTCTCAGAGTATTGCATGGCAATACATAGTCCCCTACCAATGAAAAATTCATTGAACTGGAACAAAATGCCAACTTGATCTATAACTTGTCATGGTGTAAACTATATAACATATATCAAGTCAATATCTTCAAGCATGACAAAAAAAGTGTGAAAAAATGAATATTTGAGTGAAATTTCTAAGTCCAAGTATCATAACTCTACATAAATCATCAGACAAGAACAAATTTCAAACTTGATCTTTTACTTTTCATGATAAAACTATATACCAATTATTAAATCAATATCTTCAAGCATGACAAAAAAGTGTGGAAAACTGATTATTTGAGTGAATTTTCTAAGTCCAAGGACCATAACTCTGCACAAAATCATCAGACCGGAAAATAATTCGAACTCGGTCTGTAACTTGTCAAGATAAAACTATATACCAAATTTCAAATCAATACCTTCAAGCACGAAGAAAAAAAGTGTGGAAAACTGATTTGCCGGACTGACGGATGGACAGACAGACAGACAGATGGAGTGCAAACCTAAAGTCCCCTTCAACTTCGTCGGTAGGGGACTAAAAAAATTTTTTTTAAATTTTAATCAAAGGATCGTACATCCTCTACGACCCGTGAATATCAACACAGTTTTACATTTTGTTTTGTAATGTTCCTATAACCTGCCATGTGCAGATTTTACCTACCACAATTAAATATTTTTCTGTTTATGTTATTTTAATATTTGGTGGTGTTATGGTTGATATGTGTCTTGGTCAACATGATCTACTTATTAGACTTTAGATTTAAAATGGACTTTTGGTTAATACAAGAACAAATTTTAAACTGTCTCATTTAATATTTTTATGTGTTTTGCCATATGTAGCAATCTATTGACTAGTATGTACCGATAGAAGTCATTGGCATTTATACTACACATACTTTTTATAATGCTTTATAGCTTTTATAATACTGAAGCTGTGGTTTAACAGTTGTTATCCATTTGTTTGATGTGTTTGAGCTTTTGATTTTGTCATTTGCTTAGGGACTTTCCGTTTGAAATTTTCCTAGGAGTTTGCTATTTTTGTTATTTTACTTTTTAATAACTGTCTTCAGCCTTTGATGTACTGATGCTATTTATACAACACATTATTACACTTACCAATACATCAATAAAACACACTAAATTCAATATGGACAGGAAAGTTCAATTGACAAATTTACAGATTTAATGAGCTTTGGTGTACAATTTGATAGAAATGTCAAGTTTTAATTTAAAAAATAAAACAAATAATGCATCAATGTCTTTTAATTTCTGAAAAATGTTTTCAAATAGACGCACATGTTTAAGGTAGAAAATACTCTCAAAATCATCTTAAAATGGTAATTGATGCAAAAAATAGGCTAAAACTTTAAACTCTTGTCTCTGTAAAACAATTATACAACATATTTTTAATAAATACAATAAAACTTATGATTCCAATGGTCTACCTACTTTCAGTTTCATAAATTTGTCTCTATGTTCTTTGGATGTTTTGGAAAAGCTACTCTTGACAATATTAAGTGGATGATCTTTACCTGTCAAATATATAGAATTTTTCATCTGATCAACTCCTAGATCTTTTAATAGAAAGCTACCATTGTAAGATCCATACTGAGCTATGTATGTAGATAAAATAAATCCAGTCATGAAAGCATCAAATCCTGCTCTATGACTACCTGATCGTACAATTTCCACAGGTTTCTTCAATATATCTGCAGGAAGTGTTATATCTTTAACATGACATTCATTTTCTTCCACATTTTCAATTGGAGTTACCTCCTCTTGTATTGAATCATCAAAGGTATCTTTACTTTCTTCTGATAACTCACTGTTTTCCCTATTATGACGTCGTCGCTTCCGTTTACGTCTCTTTTTTGTCTGAACAAACTGGTCTAAATCTAGGATAAGGTCAATGTCATGTGATCTTTTACATTTACTTCCTTTACCACACCAACCATGACCCTGAAATGAACATTATTAAATCAACATTAAAAAAATTATAGTGAATGACAACATGTTTCTGTTGAATCTATTAACTTTTATAGACTTGGAGCAATGTAAAGCTTGACATATTGTATATTGTCTATTGTTGAAGGCTCTTAGTTGCCCTCTACATGTCTTTTAGTTATTTTTCTTGTTGAGTTTTGTCTCATTGACATTTAAATCCCTATCTCTGTTTAGCCATATTAAACTATGATCTTTATATGTTTTGAAAAAGTATAAAAAGGAACTTTTCCTGTAAAAAATACAGAATTTCTCATCTAATCAACAACTAAATCTGTTAAAATAAAGCTACCATTATCATAAGATTCATACTGAGATATGAAAGTAGATTTTCTAATTTTATTTTTAGTACTGGTAATGGTGGCCAAGTTAACTGTTCAATGAACACCAGATATCATTTTGAAAAAAGACACCATAAACATTATTCTGGCTGGTTTGGATCCAATCGCCAATATTTGACAGATGGTTAAAATACCAAGTCAGTGCAATAACTCAAACTGGCCCTAAGAGCCAAACTGGATGATAACCGTGTTCTACTGTTAGGTAAAGAAAATAATAAGTTACCCCGAAAACTTCACAGACAGAATCCTTAAGCTTGTCAATCTGTTCTTCTGGTATATCTGTTGTATATGACTGTGGTAATTTAACGTTACATACAATTACTTGGTCAGACATCTTGGCGTAGTTAGGAATGTCTATTGCACAGTATGATCTATGGCTCTCTATTCCAAAATAATTATCTCTCTGTCTAAAAAGAAGTAAATTTCATGTATTTATTTTATATCTTAAAGCTGCCACTCATATGAAACTACAACATTGCATAAAGTTGGGTATTTCTTAGTTACAATTTTTACTTTCTAAATTTATCTAGAATTACCTTTTTCCCCTGTAGCTTGCTAATTTTTGCACCACTATAAATACAATGTACAGCCATGAAAATAAGGTCTTTTGTTTGGATGTGCATTATTTCTATTGATCAAGTTCAGTGAATGTTTCTGATTGGGAATAAAAGGAACTCAAACACTACTCATGAACAAAGACTCATAACTGATATTTCCTTATTTTCTATTTTTATATATGGGACAGGACTGATGGAAAATGATGGATAAAATTAGACTTTTTCCATGTTGACTGTCCTGTTACTCTGGAACAACAAATAAAAAAATTTCAAAATCAAAAGCGACATTTCTTTGATCAATCAATACCAACAAAAGTTTAAAATAGATTGATCTATGCCAACTAGAGTTGGTGTGTGATATGTGAAATATTGTCTTAAATATGATGGTTTAAGTCCCATAAAAAATGAAAACAACATGTTATAAATTTCATTTGTCTGATGTGTTTTTCTGGATTTACCTTCATCAGGTACGCTTAAAGCCCAATATTTGTAAGCCAAGGCTGTATAAGAACCAAAAAGTTGACTCTGGAACAACAAACAAACAAAATTTCAAAATCAAAAGGGAGCTTTCTTCTGTCAAGCCTAATGTTGTGTTTAAACTTCATGAGAACCGGTTAAAGCAAATTTGAGTAATCGTACAACATGTTGACATACAGACTATGGTATACCATAATACATGTACTACCCATCAATTAAGGGCATATATAAACCAACCAAATATCCAGATGCAACATAAAATGGAGGGTAAGTGCCAAACCATGACGATAGTTCATGTGCCTATTATTACTTTCAAAATTTGTGATATTGAATCAAGATGAAACAGACAGTAAAAGATACTTGAAGTAAAATATTTTTGATGAAGTAAACCTTACCTTTTCCTGAATACATATTCTAGATAAGATGCAGGCATTCTGTGTTGAAAATCTGTGACATATTTAGTATCAATCATTCCATTAGGGAACATTTCAGTGAGATCTGCTAGAAACATTGATGAAGATGTGGGTAAGTTTGTATACAAGTTCTGATACAGGAACATCAGGTCCATTAAGGCATTATGGAATACAACTGGAACTTCAGACACAAGCACACTGATGAATAACTGACGTAAAAATGATGGACCAGGAAAATCTGGCTGAAAATATAATATGCAAAACTACGGTATAGAGGCATTGAAATAAACAAATAAAGCATTTTCTATTGATTACAAAATTTCCAGTTGAAAATTAATAGTCTTACACAATAAATCGAGTAATAAACATTGTTGATATGGTATTTACAGCCAAATGACAGTAATTTTATTGCATAATAAACTATGGTTATCCAGTAAGATATTTAATTTATTGAAACATAACAAAGATGTTAATATCAAAAAGGTACATTTGTATCTGATAAACCCATTGCAGACTATCCTATGCCCTGCAAAATTGTTTTTATATCAATCTTTTACATTTCATCATAAATAAGGGTAAGATAATTTATGTGTACAGATGGTTTATAACATCTTCTGGCAAATTGATGGATTTGAACAAAAGTAGCACAACAAGTTTCAAGAGAGGAGCAAGAACTGCTGACCTTTCATTAACACTTGATTTCCATTCTATGTTGCTCAATCAAGTGTTATATGAACCAGGGCTTCCAAAACATATTTGTGCCAGCCAGACATTTTTTGTCTTATCCCGATTTTGATCCCTTAAGACTACATAACAAAAGGTAATCATGCTAATCAGTTGGGCATCATATAAATAATGAATGATTGACATAAAAACGATATTAAACAGGACTTTTGATACAAATTCGCTGTACTGACGTAAACTGTTAAATTGACAGTGCATTAATCGAAGTGTGCAACATTAGCGTATTAATATCTGCCTTAGAATCTTTATTTGTGCAAAATTACGGTCAAAATCATCCCTGTCAAAATCTTTACTTTCGTTTTTGAAGGTACATTTTCTCATACCGGGTGTTGACTTTAATACAATGTTAAAACACGGACCAGAGACAGTTACGAAAAATCAGTGTACGTTTAAAAAGGACAATTTAGTTTAAGTAGCTCCTTCAATCATTATTTCTTCAAGAAAATACTTGAAATGAACATTAGATAAAGGTATCAATGGTAATTTTAGTATTTTTGAAGAATTTGGATGCATAATTAAATCTCACAACTGCGCACCTGCGCACACGTGTACTTTGTTCAAACAACGTAGTCCTGACGATTAAAACCTTTATAACTACCTTTTAAAAATTTTCATCAAATCATATTTATATACATATTTTTGATAATTCAAATCTTTTTGATTAAACTAATCAGATGCAAACTGCTGAAATTTATAAAAATAACTTCAAATAGACCGATCAATGTCCGGTACATATTAGTTTACCTGTTACCTGAACAGGTAAATTTCAACTGTCTGACAACTAATTAATCTTGATTGTAATGAGAGGGTAATACAGTAGGATTTGTTTTGATAGTATTTATTCACCATGTCCCTTTTATGACCGGAAATGTGGCTGTTTAAGGCAAAAGGTCGGGTAAAAAATATCGCAAAAACTTCAATTTTTTTCTGAATTATGTTAAAATGGCAAACCTACGTTAAATGTCCGTTTCAGGTTTGGCACAACAAGTCATATTTATAATTCATCTGTCATGTCCAGAAAATACGACCATTTTGGAAGCCCTGATATGAACATGTTTTTCTATTGGCTAGCTATTGTCTATCTATTTTCAACTTCTGATTTTTTTCCCTGTGACATCTCACTTTGTTAATTCTGCGTTTTTATACTTTAAAAGAGGAATTGAGCATAATCTGAAATACTTTTTACAAGATCATACTGTGGATTACTTATTATTCGTAGGGTACCAATTTTCACGGGTGATAGAAAAACCATCAATTGAAATGTTCAACAAATTACAAATTTTCTATAGGCTTGTATGCAGACTTTGGCAAAAACCACAAAATCAAATACTGTAAACCAACTAATTTTTGCAAGCGATTTATTATCGCGACTTTCGCGAGCAGAAAAATAACGCAAATATAAATCGTCGTGAATATGTAAAACTTGGATTTTTCCTTATTTATCTACATCAAGTAAACTTGAGAATCGCGAAATTAAATCGCCGCGAAATGGGCTAGAAAGGGCTAAATGTGAAATAAAGTATCCGCGAAAATAAGTTGGTTTACAGTATCCAAGAAATTAAAAATTATCTTCAGTCCACGAAAATTGGTACCCATAAAAAATAAAGAAATTCACAGTAGACAATAGTGTTAAATTATGAAGCACAAAAATCTTAGTAAAATATTTTTTTTTATACAAACCCTGTCTGGTCCTCTGTAATATGAAATTCCTTTAGCATACTGTTTATTAAAATCAAATCCATGGTCAACCAAGAATTCAAGTGATGGTGGCTCAACTATATACTCATCTGAACACAAGGCTGTAATGTTAAAAGTCTGTACTGAAAACACCCATTTATTTGACTTAGCAAAGTTATTTTCATCATTACAATCATCTCCATCACCATTGGTTACAGGGCTACTGTTACATCCTGTCACTTCTGTCAGTTTGAAACATGAAAAACCAAGGGAGACAATTGATCTTGACTTTGCACTTTCTGACATTGACTTATATCTCTCCTCTATTTGTCTGTAAAATGAAATACAAGTAAATTTCAACATTGTCTTGTACCCTTAAAACTGTTAATCAAAGTTAATCAATAATAGGTGTGCTTAACACCAATCTTAATTTACAAGGATTGCTGGTATTTTATTGAAAGGTTGTGTTCTCTCTGGGTACTGCTCCAATAAAAACTGACTGTCATAAGGCCAAGGTCGCTGAAAGTGGCATTAAACAGACACAAACAAACAAACAAAGCAAGTCAGTGTACAAATGTTATTCCTAAAGAGTATTACATTTAATGACCAGTATTACATTTTATACAGAAAGAAGATAACCTTAATTATATTATTTTCCTGTTTGTGACAGAATCAATGAGAATATTGAACAAAATGTATGTTAATTTTAGGAATGTTCTCTAACAATTTTTGAATAGTTTTAGAAATTCAATTCCCAATTTTTATTTTTTCCCCATGTGAGAAGGACATCTATGAGTGATATGCATTTCAATAGATTCTTGTCCAAACAAATTAACGAAAAAATAACATTAAGTTTCATATGATGTCTTGTAAAGTATTCCATCATTTATTTTTAAATATTGCCGAAAAATTCCATCCTCAGGAGGTATAATTATAATTGAAAGTATTATTATCAAACAAAAAATTACTGTCCAGCAGAACTTAAAATGGTTTACATGGTACAACTCACATAATAACATTCCACAATATCAAATAATATGGTGTAACAAAATGAATGGATTAACGACCAAGGTGATTGCAGTTATATATATATATATACCACCCACTTCTTCAATCTTTATTGGTGGAATAATTAACATATTTCAGTTCATACTGCAACATATGTATACTGGAAGTTAGTAAATGTTCACATTTAGTGATTGCTTTCGTGATCCAAAACATTTGCATTTGTTCTACCCGAATTAAAGAATGCATTCCATGTTATTATTTAAATACATCCATGCATGTGTCATAACTGAGAATCAAATGCATTTGAAGTAATTAATACATCATTGTGATCAACTTACCTTGCGTTTAATGTCTTTCTGTCCCCAATACCACTCAGTTCCTATAAAAACATATCAAATTTAATAACTCATCTTACTCTAAATAAAATGCTACGCTGGACGCAGCTTGATACCACCACAGAGGTCGAACCCTGAACAGTTGGGGCAAGTATGGACACAACATTCAAGCTTGATACAGCACTGAATTTGGATTGTGATTAAATATTTGACACAGCATAGATTTCTGACACAGAATGAATGTGGTCTAAGAACTTAAATTTTTTTAATTTACCTATTCAAACCATATCATTATTATTTGCTTTTATATATAAATCAGAAATAACCAATATAAAATGGAAAATTTTAAAGAAAAAAAAGGAAAAAAAAATCCCTCCCCCCCATTTTTTGAACCCCCTTATGATTCATCACCCCCAAACTCAATCCCAGCCTTCCCTTTGTGGTACCTTGCAGTACAATTTCAGAGACATCCATACACTTGAACACAAGTTATTGTCTGGAAACTGTTTTTTGGCCCCTTTTTGGCCCCAAATTCTTAAACGTTTAGGGCAATTACCCCCAAACTCAAACCCAGTTTTCCCTTTATGATATGGAACCTTGTAGTACAAATTCATAAAGATCCATACACATACACACAAGTTATTGTCCTGAAACTAGAAAAATGCTTCTTTTTTGCCCCTAATTCCTAAAATTTTGAGGCAATTTCCCCCAAAATCAATCCCAGCCTTCCCTCTGTGGTATGACACCTTGCAGTACAATTTCAGAGAGATCCATACACTTGAACACAAGTTATTGTCTGGAAACTAGAAAAATGCTTATTTTTGGCCCATTTTTGGCCCCTTATTCCTAAATGTTTTGGGCAATTATCCCAAAACTCAAACCCAGCTTTCCCTTTGTGATATGAAACCTTGTAGTACAATTTCAGAAAGATCCATACACTTACACACAAGTTATTGTCCTGAAACTAGAAAAATGCTTGTTTTTTCCCCTTTTTTGGCCCCTAATTCCTTAAATTTTGAGGCAATTACCCCCAAAATCAATCCCACCATTCCCTTTGTGATATGGAATCTTGTGGTACAATGTCAGAGAGATCCATACACTAACACACAAGTTATGTCTGGAAGTTACAAAAATGCTTATTTTTGGCCCCTAATTCCTTAACTGTTGGTACCATAACCCCCAAAATCAATCCCAACCTTCCTTTTGAGGTATTGAACCTTATGGAAAAATTTCATAGAGATCCATTCACTTAAACTAAAGTTAGAGTGCGAAAACCAATGTGTCTTTGGACGATGATGACACCAATGTCATACCAATATACGACTGCAAAATTTTTTTGCGGTCGTATAAAAATTAAATGAATATTTTATGGCATTATTGAAAATAAGTTGCAGATTTCAAAGCTAACATCAAAGATCATGATGGCCATATTGTTTTTAAATGATCTTTGTGTACATCAACCACTGGAACTGTTTTAAAAGCATCAAATAAAATATTCCAAGTTACATTAAAGCTTTTTCTTACATTTGTATGAAGTGTGAACGGACAGACGAAGACAGATGAACTAGAGTATACCTAATCATGATTATATCTACTTATTATGAAAGAACAAATTATTAATTAATCCTTTTCAAAAGTTTCACTTTAACAATCCTCAAAAATTATTGCTGACATGAACATCCATAAAAATTATATATAACTAATATAAATAAGAGTCAAGTTATCTAATAAATATGTTGATGTGCACATTGGTTTTTGTTCAAATGACTGTATTGTTTCAGTATTTTATAATGAGATTGTCAGACAAATCATGATAGTTATTGTGATATTTTTTTTTTCATTATAGTCTGTAGATTGTTGACATAACCCTATGTCTGTGTGCTTCATTGCACTCATTATTAACATCTTGCAAAGTCTTCCACTCAAGTAAAGCAAGAGGTCATTTGAACTTACTGTGAGGTGTGATCTTTTATGACATATTGAAGGATTCACTGTTAATCTGAAATTACCAGGAATAACATCATTTAAATAGCCGTTCCTTTATTTCAGGTTTTGAAAAAAAAACATATTTTGTGTCATGAATTACTACACCTTCTGTCTCATCAGATATAACTCACTGTGTCTATGGCTACATAAGTTGCAGATTTCAAAGCTAACATCAAAGATGGCCATATTGTCTGTATATTATCTTTGTGTACATCAACCACTGGAACTGTTTCAAAGGATGCTGACATGATCTAACCTAAAACGAACCATAAATAAAATTAACAAATAAATGATACATACATTTTGAAGAATAATCCAAATTCAATTTTGTTGCCCTCCTTCAACATGTTTAGGCTTGGCATTTCAAATTATATGAAATAAAAAAAAAACTCTTCAAATATGGAATCATAGCATTGAATAATCAGTTTGTACATCAAAAAGATTTTTTTTTAATGAATCCTTTAACTTGAATTGGAACAATATAAAGAAAATGGTCAGAGCACTGCCCTTTTCCAAAATTCCAATCAATGCTCAAACACTGATATTTGTATAAATCCTGGTTTTCAGTTCTCAAGACTTATTGTTCGTATGTATGATGGTGCTCTGAATATAGGACCATAATCACAGTGACCTATACGCAAATGCAAAAATAATCACAGGATTTATCTGTGGTCCATCCAGTATGGAAGATGTGTGGACACCTGACAGACTTTCTGACTGTCCTGATTGGTACCTATATGTAATAACTTTGCCATCTAGTGGGAATCTGAGCAAAAACCTAACTGTTAAAGGTTTAGGCATTAGTGGAAGGCAGAACACTGAGGTGTAATTCTTTTAATATAACTTTAAACAATTTAAGATGTGCAATTTAAATAAAATATTGATTAAAGAGATATTTTTTGTTGATTAGGCAAGAGTTTTTTAATTTGTTGGTTTACGTAACCGCCTACCCAATTTCTCCGAATTTCAGACAAAAAAAATTGATAATTCATGCTTTTTAATTTCGGCTGACCCTAAGAAATACATTATCCCTGAAATATAAATAAAAATATCTGTGTAGTATCATTTTCCTGAGATTAAATGCATTATTTTAGCATGTTAAAACATTATCAGAAATGATTACACATTGTGTTCTAAAATAATAAAAATCTAAAAATAATCTGTAGTGTTTGCGTTTCTAAAAAAAGACCATCCAAACTTATCTTGAAATGTTGTTTGCGCAAATAATTTTGTGAATCAAAACCTATGTAAAAGCCCATTACATTAAGTTTGTTTTCCCTTTTTGTCATAATTCTGTAAGATTTTTCATCTCATAGATGAAATGGACCCGTCAAAACACGAAAGACATTTAAGCTTAAAGAAAGAGATATCCACAAACATGAACAAATGGGAATTTTCTTATTTCATAGATTGAAATTTTTTTAGTCCATTTTGATTTCAAAAATGGGATTGCCTGACAAAGGATGAAACCAATATCCTCTTTTATCAGGTGGACAGGTCTACTTCGTTAATGACTCAGATGGTAAAGTGTAATTTTCGTGTGACCTACAATTTTTATTTCACATCAGGATAAAAAATATAATCACACCTCAAATGAAATCGTAACTTATTTTATCATTACTTTTGGATATTTCTTGAAATATTATGCACCAACAAACACACAAAAGGTAAGAATTTGTAAATATGAAAGAATATCTAGCCGTCAATGAAAATTTCATGGCAAAATTGCGTCTCAAAGTTCAGCCGAAAATTCTCTTTTTAAAAGACAAGAGAAGCAAGATGTAATATAAACAAGCATCAGGGACAATGGTTTAAAACTCAAATTGGGCTTCCACAAGGCTCAGTTATATCCCCCTTACTTTTCAACATCTTTATTATTGATTTTTTTCCTAAAATTTCCTCTAACAAATGTAAATTTGCTGATGATGGGACAATCTGGAAAACAGGCAAAGACAAACATGAATTAGTGAAGGAGTTACAAAAAGATATTAACTCTATCCATGAATGGTCAACAAAATGGAGAATAAACCTCAGTATAGAAAAAAACAGAATTTTGTGTATTTTCCAGAAATGGTATGACAAAGGAGGACATCAAGATAATGTTACAAGGAAAGGAATTAAAATACAATCCAAACCCCAAAATTTTAGGCCTTACTTTAGATGTAAAAATGTAATTTCAATAAACACATAGACACTGTTGAGCAAAAAGCACAAAAGTCCTTAGGGATAATCAGAAACATCAAGGGAATAGCAAAGGTATCTACAAAAATTTTAATACAAATATATCAAAGTATAGTGCTGTCTACAATGTTATATGCTAGCAGTGTATGGCAA
Organism: Mytilus californianus; assembly: GCF_021869535.1. Classification (NCBI taxonomy): domain Eukaryota; kingdom Metazoa; phylum Mollusca; class Bivalvia; order Mytilida; family Mytilidae; genus Mytilus; species Mytilus californianus. The sequence goes on from NW_026262581.1 coordinate 8,875,886, forward strand.
ATCAACAACAACACGCATATAAATAAATTAAATGCTATTCAAAGAAAAGGACTAGCCTTATGTCTCAACCAACCAACAACAGCTAGTATAGAAGCCTTAGAAGTAGTAGCAGGAATACTTCCACTGGACCTCAAAAGAGAAGAAGCCGGTATAAGACAAATTGCAAAAATAAAATCATATAAAATCACTATCCCTATTAAACAAATTTTTGAAGATTGGAAAAATATAAATGAACCTGAAAAAATAACCTCACCAATTGGAAGAATGGTATTATAGTCTGAAGACATGAAGAGGTCAACAGAGATTGATTCTGATTGTATAGAGTCTCAATTTGAATTCCGAGGGTTAGCAGCCTCAAAATCACCACCAGAGTATTGAAAAATCTCGGAAGTTCAAAGTCTAGATCAGAGGAACAAGCATTTCAGGGAAAGACTATTATTTTGGAAAAAATACATCAACTAAAAAAGAATACAACATTAGCTTTCACTGATGGCTCCTGCAAAGGAAACCCAGGTCCATGCGGGGCTGGGGCAGCTATTTTAATATCAAACAGCACAGAACATGTGGAGTTAACACAGCCAGTTTCCAATAGAGGATCTATTTTATTAGGGGAATTAGTAGCTATCAAGCTGGTAATAGATTTTCTTATAATTCCAAACAACAGAAAAAACACTGAATCCATCAAAATTTTCTCCGACAGCCAATCAGCAATTGGAATTTTAACTTCAAATTGGAAATCAGATAATTACGGCAAAACTATTCATGATATTAAAATCGGTATATTGGGACTAAAATCTGAAGGAATCATTGTTTCCATTGAATGGACCCCTGGACACGCTGATATACAAGGTAATGAACTAGCAGACCAACTAGCTAAAAAAGCAGCACAGGAGGCAGAAAAAATACAAAGCATTCCAATATTTACAAAACAAGATATACAAAAAGGAGCAAAAGACAGTGTAATGTTAAAATGGCAAAACCGATGGGACACCAGTGATAAAGGAAGAAGATATTATTCATTTCAACAAAATGTAAAAAATACAATTCCAAAAAACAAACCGTCAACTGAAATATATCGGATAACTACTAGTTTAAGAACAGGATATTGTAATTTAAACTCTTACAAATCAATGATATGCCCAGCACTCATCGACAAATGCAGCTGTGGACAAATAGAAACAGTTGACCATTATCTACTGTATTGTGAAAATTATGAGGAGGCTAGAGAGAAACTCCGCTCTGTACTCTACTTCATAACATCAAAACTAACACTTAATTCAGAAGTATTATTAGCAACAGAAAATGAAAATTACAAACATCACATAGAAAATACTCAACATTTGTTCGGGGTCTTTATTAAAGATACTGGAAGGTTCACAAAATAGATAGTTAAGGTTTTATAAGGGTTAATTCTTTTTTTTTTTTTTTTTTTTTTAATTAATTATTTAATTATTTATTTATTTTTCTCTGCATTGCCACATCATAAATACAAATGTACTAATGAGTTTTATACAATAGTGACATAAAATTACCAGAGTGATCGAAAATACAGAGAGATTATAGTGTCAAGTTGAATCCGGGTCCGTTCACGCCCAATCACGTTCGCCCCCATGCACGTTCTTTTTATTTTTTTTATTTAAAATCTTCAAAGTTTTACTCATACCAAGCTAAATACATGCAGTATTTACATCAACGCAAGTTAAAACAACCATGACAACAATCATGATTTTCAAACACTCAACAATAACACCAAATTAGGCTGTGAATAAATACCAATTAGCAGTAATCATACATAATTAACATTTAATAATTAATCATCAAATCAATTTAAAACTATATTCCATTTAAAAATTCTCGAATTTATATTTATGAAAATAAAAATATTTTGATATAAACATCTACAAAACATCTAAAAATTTATCAGGTTTTTGAATAAAAAAAAAGGGTGCGAACGGACCTAGGGGGCAAACATGTGGGGTGCGAACGTGTAGGGTGCGAACGTGTATTGGGCGCGAACGGACCCGATACCTGTCAAGTTGACACTTCTAAAGACTAAAGACCATCCAGACGGAAAAAAGGGCTTATGCGTTATGACGTCGGATGAAGGCGTCACAGAAAAAAAAATAGCCTTTCAAGACGTCATAAATGACATAATTATTTGGACTATTATAAATCCTTGAATGAAACCAGCTGCAGTGCCTGTGTCTGTGAAATGTTTTATACTAGCAACATGCAACTTATCAGTTTGCCAGTTTTAATTGTTTGTTGATGGTGATTACTAGATATTTGTGTTATTGTACTTCAAACAAATGTGCGTTTGTTTGGAAATCTGAAATTCGCTTACAAAGATAATTTTCACTTTTTCTATTTTTCTATTTTTCCCTCCACATGTTTTGTCAATGAAAAACATAGAAACCTTCCGACTAATAGCTCATTCTAAAAATAAAACATTAACGGGCGGGACAGTTCCGGATTGTTTGAAAACAACATTTCGGCCATTGAACAAGTTCGGCCTTGAATGGTTTGATTTATTTGTGTTTAACGCCACTTTCAACACCATTGTGCTATTTCGTGGCGTTCTTTTTATATTTGTAGAGGAAGCCGGAGAACCACCGACCTTCGGTAGGAAAACTGCCAATCCTAGTTAATTAAGATTGGAGTCGAGTGCACCTGCCACGTGCGGGATTCGAACTCACAACCTCAGTGTTGACTGGCTAGTGTCACTGTGATACAGTAGTTCGACTACTCATACCAGTCGGCCACCGAGGCCCCGACGGCTCATATAATGTTCGACCATATGATAAAAGTGGTTTAGGCCGGCCAAAGTCTCAGTTTCTTTGTTTTTTTTTAAGTTGATGGAGATCTACTTTCATTTGTTTAAATATTTTATCTTATTTGATATATATATATATATTTTGCATGCACACGTATAAAAATTGCGGTTTTTATCCAACGCAATCATAGGTTTGAACGTTGTTTTCAATTTAGACTTGTGTATATATATATATATATAAATAAACAAGTCTAAATTGAAAACGACGTTCAAACCTATGATTGCGTAGAGGGGTCTAAATACAGCACAAACAACATTTTCCAAAAGACCAAAAAAGTGAAAAAGTATATTTTAACAAAACGCATTTGACTAACAGGTCGAACAACTGATGTTCTTAAACCCTGCTGACTGCCATTGGCGATTGCCAAATAAACGGATCACAAGATGTAACAAAATGGATCTTTAAAAATTAATAATCTAATACTAAACAGAAAACAATAAACTTGCGGAAAAGATGGTATACCGCAAACAAAAGGTGCAAAAATTAGTACACCATATCCGGATTTCGACAATTAATGTCTCTTCAGTGATGTTAGGAATCGAAACGGTATTTGGAAAACCATACAATTTACCTCAATTTGGGATAGACTTGAATTTTGAGGAGTCAAAATAGGATGAACGGATCATATAAACCCGAAGGCAAATATAATACAAGCCCAAACGAAAAAATATAAACAAGTCTAAATTGAAAACAACGTTCAAACCTATGATTGCGTTGGATAAAAACCGCAATTTTTATACGTGTGCATGCAAAACAAATTTCTTATTAGAGGGGTCTAAATACAGCACAAACAACATTTTCCAAAAGACCAAAAAAGTGAAAAAGTATATTTTAACAAAACGCATTTGACTAACAGGTCGAACAACAAATGTTGTATATATAAGATATTCGTTATATTTCAGCTGGGAACAGTATATCTAAATGTATATATATGTTTCTGATTGCGACTTAACGATTTATTAGAAAACACTCGGACACATTTAAACGTGTAACATGAGGTCAAATATATAATAAAATATATGTAAATAAAATGACAGAAGAACAATTTAACATATTAATGTCAATACACATAGCTCATTAGCATCAAACAGTGTGAATAATTATGTAAATAGATACACAACATATATGGATTGATATGCCATACATCAAAGAAATGCATTAACTTTTCTGATGAACAAGGACAGCTTTTTGTATAGTGTATTACAATAAGACAGTAAACCTTCAAACTTGAGAATACTCGGGTAAGCTGTGTAGTACCAGAGACATATAATACACATGTATTATATGTCTCTGGTAGTACATAGGTATTGTTTCTTAATGACACAATATTTTCATTTTTACATATAAACACAATATTGAATTCATCTCCAATACCATTTGTGCATAAGTTACATGTTCTATCCTCCCTTGGGATACTAGTTGTACCAACGACCAGTTTTTATAGGTAAATGTAAATTAGATGTGTACGTAGTTTGGTGAACCAAGTTCGATAAACACACTGAGTTTCAATAAGTGATTTTCCAAACAAAACTGTTTTTTGAATATCGAATAAAAGAGGCCACGGGAGGAATTTTGTATATCACTATACCATTTTTGTATAAACTGGTCACATAAAATTTGCTTCGCAACAATTTTATCACAAAATGCAGACTGGTTTTTAAAAATAACTCATTCAAAATTCATTAAAAATAACTTCTACACATTTAATCCATTTGAAGGTATATTTAGTTTTAATTTGTAAGGATAACATCAGTTGATATAAAATACTACTTAGTTTTGAATCATTTTGTACAAGTCTTGTCCAGAATGATCAGGGGCGGGTCCAGGTAAGGGCGTAATGGGCGTACGCCCCCCCCCCCCCTTTTCAAAAAAAAAAAAACAAAAAAAAACTATCGTTATCTGCTTATATTGTATTGAATATGGCAATTTATCATATTCATTAATTAAACACATACTCTGATTTCTTTTATACTGATTCCCCCATCCGATGGTCGACTTGGACACCTTTTTTAAACAACCAAAGCGGTTAGTAAATCTATACATGGAATGGTTGTTTTGTGTGACACTTCCCCAATGGCCATTCTACATCTACCCGGGGGATACTCGCTATATATATGATACCGGGTATTTTCCGACAAACGGGGTTGCATTTTCAGCTAAATTGTCTGAAATGGGGTTATGTTTTTTTTGCCTTGCATTGGAAGGGGTCAGATTTGACTATCTAGAACGGGATATTATAAATACAATGTTACACTATTGTTTCAGATAAGGGTGAATGTTTGGTACCATTAAAACGTTTAAACCCGCTGCAACTGTTTGCACCTGTCCTAAGTCAGGAATCTGATGTTTAGTAGTTGTCGTTTGTTGATGTGGTTCATAAGTGTTTCTTATATAGATTAGACCGTTGGTTTTCCCGTTTGAATGGTTTAACACTAGTAATTTTTGGGGCCCTTTATAGCTTGCTGTTCGGTGTGAGCCAAGGCTCCATGTTGAAGACCGTACTTTGACCTATAATGGTTTACTTTTATAAATTGTGACTTGGATGGAGAGTTGTCTCATTGGCACTCATACCACATCTTTTTATATCTACTAAATTGAAAACAACGTTCAAACCTATGATTGCGTTGGATAAAAACCGCAATTTTTATACGTGTGCATGCAAAACAAATTTCTTGGTAAAGGGGTCTAAATACAGCACAAACAACATTTGTCCAAAAGACCAAAACAGTGAAAAGGTATATTTTAACAAAACGGGTATATATATATATATCAAAAGTTCAGAAAAAGCTATCGTTAAAGATTTATTTTCCATTTTTCATGCCCATTTCATATAACCTTTTAACTGAATTTATAAGTTCTTCCAAAGATTTGATATCCACATGTTAATCAATACATAATTTGAATGATCCGAAGGCAGACTATTTTCACCAATTTGTCTATCATGGAGTCTGTTATAATACTTCATAATTTGATGCTAAATTGTTGAAATCCAGGAGCTTCTGACCTTCCCCATGGACCCTATACCAGGGCAACCGGAATTACGCCTCCTGTTCATAAAATCCTGGCCTAGGACTATTGAAATGTAAAGTAACGCCCTATACGCCCTATACCCTAGAATTTGGAATTTCTCGTTATTGGTCTACTGCTGTTAAGATCCATCCAATCATTTTAATATACCATAGACAATTACAGGAGAGAATTTGGCATAAAAAATATCAAACCCTGACACTTTAACTATAAAATATACATGCTCCACGTCAAAGAACCAAGTTCACCTAAAACCATAAAATTTGGCGTAGTGTTCCTTACTTTGAATACTCTTTTACAAAACTTCAAATAGATTCGATAGTTTTGCGGTTTTCGTATCCCCAAATTTCGGAACCATACAATAAAATTGGTTCTATCATCAAGTCAAATAGCTTTAATTGGATATCTCATTTCTGATAAGTTTATAAACACAAAACATTGCCTTTTCTGCTTGTTCTACAAGTTTTTTCTTAGTCTCAATAAATGTACCATTATGTTTAAAAATAACTCCTAGGTAAGGGAGCTACCAGCTACCATTTGATTTTTAGGAGGGGGGGGGGGGGGGGGGGGGGGGGGGGGGGCTAGGATGAAAAATTTTGTCCTGCATTTTTTTTTTAGTTGTAATCACTGTCCTGCCTTTTTATTTTTCACTCTATTCGGTCCAGCCTTTTTTTTTTAGTTCATCCTGACTTTGTTTTACCTAAATTGTCATCCTGACTTTTTTTTTTGCAAGTGTCTCATCCTGCTTTTTTTCTTTCTCAAAACTCCTGTCCTGCCTATTTTTTTCAAATTTCATCCTAGCCCCCCCCCCCCCCCCCCCCCTAAAAATCAAATGGTAGCTCCCTAAGAATATGTATCTACAATATCAAGAATTTGACCTTGTAATGTAAAACTGAAATTGTGGTTTACTTGTCTTTTAGAAAAGATAATAACCTTGGTTTTATTTACATTTACTTGTAGTTTCCACAATGAACAATAAGACTGAAATATATCAAGAGCTTTTTGTAAACCATCTTTACTCTCTGCTAAGATGCATATAATATAATAAAAATTTTATAAAAAATATGCAAGTCACTCTCAAGTTTCTCTTTAATCCTTTCTAACGGCAGTCCATCTAGCTGACAAAAATAAATAGTCTTCGAGATCATTTAAAAAGATCGAGAAGAGAATAGGCGATAAATTCTCCCCTGTCTAGCACCTGTTAGACAAGGGAAAAATTCTGACTCACAGTCATTAAACTGAACACAAGACTTTATTCCACTGTACATATTATACACAACTTTTTAAAGCATTTCCCTTTAATTTCACTTTTTTATAATTTTTTCCACAGCCCTGTACGCCAAACAGTATCGAATGCCTTTCTAAAATCCACAAATGTACAAAAGAATTTCTTCCCAAAAGAAAAATAAAGTTCAATAAGTGCGTGTAATACAAAAATGTTATCTTGTGTAGAATATCCCTTACGGAATCCAGTCTGGTTCTCAGATATAATATTCAGTTCATTTGCAAAAATATTCAGTCAAGTTAGTATTTATAATGGACGTGAAAAGTTTCCCAAGATTGCAGTGTTACAAGGATGCCCAAATCTAAATACCAACAGTCTGTACATCTCTTGTCAAATGACCTCGTGACATTGATTATGGAAGATTTAATTAGGAGTTCAAGATTGCAAATAAAACATTTTATAGATTTTACCAAGGTATCCCATCTCCATTTAAAATATGTCTGTTCTTTTTTTTTTTTATAATTTCATTATACTACAATAAAGACTTAGAGAAATGCCTTTCAAATCGATAAAAAAAAATCAATGTATTCTTTTGAACACATCACACATCTGATTTAATTTTTGTTCATAAAAAAACTGTAAGAATTTTCAATTTTAGAGTTAAATTTTTTTTCTCACTTTGAGTGATTCCGGCACCACCTTCCGTGACTTATTTTGCCACTTTCCAATCCATACACCCAAAAAAATCAACCAATTTTATGGAATTGAAAACGATTTCAACCATCGCTTTCTTCGAATACCAAATTTTGGTTGGGAAAATGCAATTTTCCCGGTGATTTTTTTAATCAGGTGGGGCATGTGTGAATGATCAGTATATCACTGTACTTTCAATATAATATTTTAAACGGCCTATTTTAAACGTCCATCTCTCTCTCCGATAGTTCTTTTGAAGTGACCTTTTGTTATTGGAATCAGCCATAAGTCAGAATATTTTCTTTGCGGGTAAAATTTTGGGGCCAAGAAAATCAGATTCAAAAGTTTGCATTTTTTCTAAAAAAAAAAAGAGTGTTAACTTCAAATATTTATATATGATTGATTGATTGATTGTTGGTGTTTTAACGCCACTTTTAAGCGCCACTTTTGGGCTATTTGGTGGTGGCCCGTTTTCATTAGTGGAGGAAGCCGGAATGCCCGGAGAAAACCACCGACCTTCGATAGGAAAACTGACAATCCTAGTCAATTAAGATTAGAGTCGAGTGCACCCGCACGGGCGGGGTTCGATCTCATAACCTCAGTGTTAACTGGCTAGTGATTACAGTAGTAGAACTACTTAGACCACTTGGCCACCGAGGCCCCTTAAATACTTACATATAATCTGGGTCAATATATATGTTCCTGATATAATATAGATTCAATTGATGCAATAAAGTTTATCGGAAGGCTGTTTGCGTTCCTATCATATTCATGTTATCCCCTTGTGTGTAAAAAATCCAACGGTTAAGTGAAACCTGTCTGACAGAGATGTCATACTTTATTAGGATAATATTTTAAAACAAATATACTGGTAGTTAAATTATCCACAGGAACTCGGTTAGCAGATTAAAATTTTGTTACTCGATGTTTTTAAAAATTTAATTTTAGTATTTCCGGTCTATTTGTATTACATTTTTAACGTATTTAACGTTGGCATCACCATTTCTTTGTTTTCTAGCAATATGCAGCATACATGTGACAGAGTTGTCTTGTTACAACTGGAGATTTGAAAATTTTCAGCTGGAGTTTGGGCCTCAAAACTGGAGATTTTTTAATCGACATTTTTATCGACGTTTTTCTTTTCATTGTTCCTGTTAATTGTCATGGTTGTTAAACTTCTCATTCCCCATTCTAGTGTCATATAAACAGCAGAAAACTGAGGGAACAATATGGTGCTACTGTATTGTGTAGTTTAGACTGTAAGTTAGTCTCCATGCACTGCAGTTTACTATCCATATCCGTATACTGAAAAGGGATTTCTTTGTTTTCTAGCAATGTGCAGTTTACTATCCATATCCGTATACTGAAAAGGGATTTCTTTGTTTTCTAGCAATGTGCAGTTTACTATCCATATCCGTATACTGAAAAGGGGTTTCTTTGTTTTCTAGCAATGTGCAGTTTACTATCCATATCCGTATACTGAAAAGGGATTTCTTTGTTTTCTAGCGATGTGCAGTTTACTATCCATATCCGTATACTGAAAAAGGGATTTCTTTGTTTTCTAGCAATGTGCAGTTTACTATCCATATCCGTATACTGAAAAGGGATTTCTTTGTTTTCTAGCAATGTGCAGTTTACTATCCATATCCGTATACTGAAAAGGGATTTCTTTGTTTTCTAGCAATGTGCAGTTTACTATCCATATCCGTATACTGAAAAGGTATTTCTTTGTTTTCTAGCAATGTGCAGTTTACTATCCATATCCGTATACTGAAAAGGGATTTCTTTGTTTTCTAGCAATGTGCAGTTTACTATCCATATCCGTATACTGAAAAGGGATTTCTTTGTTTTCTAGCGATGTGCAGTTTACTATCCATATCCGTATACTGAAAAGGGATTTCTTTGTTTTCTAGCGATGTGCAGTTTACTATCCATATCCGTATACTGAAAAAGGGATTTCTTTGTTTTCTAGCAATGTGCAGTTTACTATCCATATCCGTATACTGAAAAAGGATACGGATATGGATAGTTAACTGCACATTGCTAGAAAACAAAGAAATATTGATGCCAACGTTAAATACGTTAATTATGTAATACAAATAGACAGGAAATACGAAAACTTGACATCATCAGCAACAAAATTTAAATCTGCTAACCGAGTCCCTGTGGTAGAGACAGCTGGTCTTATTGCATAATTGAGGTAGGGAAATCACAAGTTACATCATTGAGGTAGGGAAATCACAAGTTACATCATTGAGGTAGGGAAATCACAAGTTACATCATTGAGGTAAGGAAATCACAAGTTCCATCATTGAGGTAAGGAAATCACAAGTTCCATCATTGAGGTAAAGAAATCACAAGTTCCATCATTGAGGTAGGGAAATCACAAGTTACATCATTGAGGTAGGGAAATCACAAGTTACATCATTGAGGTAAGGAAATCACAAGTTACATCACTGAGGTAGGGAAATCACAAGTTACATCATTGAGGTAGGGAAATCACAAGTTACATCATTGAGGTAGGGAAATCACAAGTTACATCATTGAGGTAAGGAAATCAAAAGGTGCAAACAACCAGTTCCTAGATCTGCTCTAGACAGGCACATAAAAGAATATGGGAGGGTTAGATATGTTTGTGATGGTTCAATCCTCTCTCTTACCTAAGACAGTGATGAAACAGCACTACATAAGAACAGAATTGTCTGTAAAACAATAGTTGAAAATCGGCTTGACTCTTCAACTGGCACGATCACAAACAAAAATCCGCTTATATAAAAACAAAATACACAAAGTACCGATGTAAGAGTAATCTTAGTTACCCGGTATTGAACGCTAGTTCAACTGACACCAATTGTAATTACAACTAATAAATAAAACTTGTTCTCCTAAACTAAAGTATCAATCAGTACACATCCATCGGATGAGAAAAGCATGACCTTGTGCAAGTTTACTTTTCTGACTACCCATATAAAAATAAGAAGCTGTGGTATGATTGCCAATGAGGCAACTCCAAGGCCGTAAATTATGAAGAGGCATGTAGGCAGTTGCCTCCTATTGTAGATCGACTCACAAATGATAATAAACGAGAAATAAAAAAAAAAAAAAATATATGGGATTTGATAGTTATTGTCTTGACGCCTGACACCTGTCCCGACATTCTAGAACATAAATCATACCCGTAGCCTCATCATTAAAATAAAAAAAAAAAACATTCTAGTATTTTATTTAGTATGTTTTCAAACAACTGCCTCTGCATTCGTTATAACATTTGTCATTTGTCGCTTAATTATCAAACCGAGAATTATTCAAAACTCTCCAAATGCGAAGTGTAATGTTTTGTAATCTCAGATCAGAATCTTGTCATTGTCACAATTATTCAGATTTTTTATGAAATTTCGGATGCATTTAGAAGTAGTTAAACTGTATCTGAGTATCGAAAATCGGTATTTGTAGCATTAATATAAAGACTCTAGAGATTCAATGTTTTGTTTTATTTACTTATCATTTCAACATACTTAATGTATATATTTTCAACTTTTTTTTATCTTTAGTGTCTCTTCTGCATTGAATATTCTATATGCAATTCCTTGTCTGTTATTTACCATCAGTTGTGATGTCTACATGGTTTCAGATCTTAAAAGGGCAGAAAATGTCACTTTAAAAAGAAATGAATTTAAGTGGCAATGGTCAAACAAACACTAGTTCTCTACCGTAACGTAAGCGTCAAACGCATTCTATTAGCTTAAAATCGGGATTTCTCAAACTTCCTTTAACAGAACTTTGTTTAAAAATGATATGTTATCGCTGTGCACATTTTCGTTTTAATGGTATGAAACATTAGCATGATTAGCAATCTCCAGACTTTGCTCTGCAGTCTTTATCATTATCATTTGTTTGATGTATGAAGAAAAAAACATGGAAAATTACGATATTGCAGCGTGCCGCCGTCGTGACATTACGCTTATTTTGTTCCTCGCCTTTTTCATTCTACATATTACCGAGACTATAATTAAATTTTCTTGAAAAATAGAATGCACATTTAATTTTGAGGTTTCAAAATGTGTTTTTTTTAAACCAAGTTGAAATATCTTCGGAAAGGACAAAAAGTATGATAAAGCATGAACAATGCTCAGTTTCTGAGGGTTTAGGTGGCCCAGACGCCTGACTATCAATGCCTCCTATTAAACAGGTTATAATTTACGACCCTGAACTCTCCACAAGAGAGCATGGATGTAGTGTATAAGATATCTTTGATGTGAGAAAGAGGACCGATAGGGACTCGGAGCACTATCTAATATATTATCAGGGATTAGAGCACCATCTAAAATGTTATCTCATTGACCAGCAACTCAGTGACATACTGTTGTCTAAACTAATAGACATTGTCGTTAGTTGCTGTCTGTAATATTTGTTTTCCGTTTATTGTTTCTAGCATAAAACAGGCCATCGGTATTCTCTTTTGAATTGTACATTTGCACATGCCGGGCCTTTTATAGCGTACTAGTATGCGTTATGGGTTTTGCTCTTTGTAAATTTTTGGGTTTTTCGTTTATTGTTTCTAGCATAAAACAGGCCATCGGTCTTCTCTTTTGAATTGTACATTTGCACATGCCGGGCCTTTTATAGCGTACTAGTATGCGTTATGGGTTTTGCTCATTGTTATTTTTGGACTGTACCTTTACTGGAGTTCTGTGTAACAAAGCTTCTCTTCAATCCATTTTTAGATTTAAAGAGCGCTATTGTGTACTTACTCTACTTGAACTGAAGAGCAAATATCCCAATCAATCAACATATGGAGGCTCTTGTTAATACTCACTCTGAAACATTTCAAAGCTGTGTACTCCACAAGATGCAGATAAAAGGGGAATCTCTCGTATACAGACAATCCACAAAAAAATATTAAAGAAAGTATCAACAGAAAATAACATCTTCTCTCTGCAAGATAAACCGTGAAAAAAACAAAGAAATTAGAAGGTAAGGAGGCATGATGGTTTGTCAGCAAGAGGATTGTCATTGTTTGGTGTGTAATCAGACTATTAATTACTAAGTATATACCAGGTGTATATTAACACTAACACGGGATCTGCATTTGAATTTGATTAAAAACAGTTTGGACAGAGGGTTAACATTTTCCCTAATTTTTTTACGGTATAAATACTTTAATGGTCTGTCATTTATGTATATAAACAATCTTGTTTGCTTGTTTTCTTCATAATTTTGTTTAAAAAATTATGCCCGAGTTCCCTTGCAATTTACTTATTCTGATAGTTTAAAGGCATACATGCATATGCAGTTCATGGTTAGGGAGAACATACATTGTTGTTTGCCTAACATACAGTGGCCAATATTTCATGTATATACGGACTGAGAACAGATAAACACTCATATTTATTGGTGGTTTTTTGCAAAGTGGGTCAACAAGAATGAAGGACATGTAATTTAGACTGACGTTATTGAATGAGAATGTGCTGGATTGGGGCAGAAACTTTGCTTTGCAACAGGTCACATACAGACCCATCAAAGTGAACATCTAATGGTTCTTTTTACGTGTAGAAAGTTCGGTATTTTCCCTATACAGATCGGATTCATTCTAATTGGGTGTGGTTGCACGTGCAATACATCCTACCCAGCAAATACAGAACCCCTTCTATCGCATGGGTTTACTACTAGTGGCCATATTTCTATACCCAAGTCTCAAGACACTTGCATATGACCAGACAGGAATATAGAAAAATCCAACTTTAGAAAAACCGTGCGCTCGACTCTATCTATTCATTTTCTACAAAACCTGCTGCATGTACCTCATGAAGGTTATTCCAAAATTTTATAACATTTGTTCAGATTTCCAAACTATCTTTAAGTTGTAAGATTATCATAGTTAACAGATTTTTTTTTTATTCATTAGTGCAATATACCACCATGATTTTTGCTACTTTTTTCACCTTTTAATCTTTTTTGCATAGTTGTATCAGGTATTAATTTTCTAGTGCGTAGAAAACCATGATTTGTTATCAGCTAGTTTAATACTCTGGACTTGCTTTCAGTTATTGAAGCATTCCTTAATAAGGTATAATATTGTTTATTATTTTGTGATTTTGTCATCTATTATACAGGTTTTTTGCAAGTTTTATGTTTTCCTGTACTGATTTTTATTTATATTTTCTTTATGTTTGATTTGTTAGTTTACTAATCGAGATTTAAAAGGGGGAGGCTTGAGATAAAAAAGAAAATGAAGAAAAAACCAACAGCATATTCATGTGCCTATCCCAAGACAGGAACCTTGTCATTGGTTGTCTTATGTCATATTTGAAGTTTATGTCTTTAGAATATGGTATTGACAGCGGATTGTTAATTGTTTCTGTACAATTTAGAGCTTGACTTGCCCTTTAAATATGTTTTGGTTATTGGGCGTAGGTGTCTGTATATATCCCCTATATTTAATTATATCTGTTGAATTTTCATGAAATTTTAAAATGAATAAATACCTCTATTCAAGATGGCAACATTTGTGTAGGTTCAACCAATATACTAAAATTGTGTGAGATTTTGAAGCCACTTAAATACAGAATAAAGAAAATAAACTTTGTTAAATTTTACATACTGTAAATTCAGAAATTTGTGTGTGCATTTATGTTTGTGATTGTTGAACAAAAGACACAAATATGTGATTAATTATTGAGATCTCAGAAATGCTGCATACAAATAATTCTATCAAAATTCAAAATGCCAGATTTTATATTTGCAAATCCTATTCTGTCGCAACTTTCACAATAATACAAACATTTCTGAACTACAGTAACAAGGTCTAAGCTATTGCATTCGCAATGGAATTGTGAATGACTATCTCCATGAGGACACTACTAATTATGATTTCACAAGAAAATATTCTGGTAAATAGTAATATTTAAAAAAATCAAAATAAATCCAAAATTACAATATTATGATATCATTTCCATCTTAATGTAGCAATCAATGAGGACAGGAGCCTACAGGAGTTTTGTGTAAAACTCATACCAACCTCAATTTATTTTTCTACTGACAAATTCAAACGGACAGCATTCAGAAATAAACATTTCCTGGGACTTTATCGAGGTTACTGCCTATGCATGCAGAAAAATAGAGACGACCTGTTCTTAAATTTCTTTTAAAAATTAATTAAAAAGTTCTATTCTTGTAAAAAAAACTTCCTTTAAATTTTCAACCCGAACATCAGTTACTTTCACACTAAGACAATATTTTAAATTGAAAATTGGTTTATGAAAGGAGCTTTAGGTTTTTGTGTGTACATGATTTTTTATATATTTTTTTTTCCAATCATGTCAATAAATAATGAAAAAAAGACAATAGGAATTTGCATGAATAATTGAAATAACAAAGTTTAACAGGTAATATTTTAAAACATATGATTGTGGTTTTAAAAATGATTTTTAATAAGTTTCTTTATCAAAATAAATAAATTATTGATTTGGTTATCTTGATCATAAGAAGAGTTACTTTTCTATCAACAAACTTACCGAAGATTGATTGATTGATTGATTTTTTGGTGTTTACTGCTTCTCTGCTAAGCATGCAGCATTGAGACTGGATGTCTTGGAGTTACAATAATGGGTCCTGGCAATCCCGAGTTAATTCAAATTGGAGTCAAATGCACCCACAACGTGAGGGTTCGAACTCACAACCTCAGTGTTGACAGGCAAGTGATACAGTAAATGAACTACCGGTACTTAGACCACTCAGCCACAGAAGCCCTAACTTACCAAAGAGAGGTTACAGATAACTAACAATCAGAATGGTTTCTATGTATAGTTTTATTTATTTTGTAAATAATTTGATTATAGAAAACAACTATTAAAATAAACTGTTGACACAGAGATATGTCTCGCCTGCAGTATGTAATATTGAAGGTAAAATGCAAATGTTGATATCAAATTGCAATACTTTATCATGTTAACTATGCAAAACATCCACAGTAAATGAACCATGACTGAAGGTTCAGGGCAACATAATCTCCATTGAAATGAGATATTTCAATGCTAAAACAACTGCATACCAAATATCATTGACTTATCATGACTGAGGGGGCAGGCCAAATAATATAATTTCAATGGAAATGAGATATACAAATGCTTATACACTGCATACCAAATACCATTGACTTCTCATAAGTGGTTCCCCTTAAACTGACCTAATCACAAACTTTAACTTTAAACTAATTGTTAGAGCCACTGACGCTTCCGAAGCCACCACAGGTGGTGGAAACTGCACGCTAAGTCACTGGTAGTGGAAACAGCACGCTTAAGTCTCATTTCTTCACCTTCCTCAAAGCAAGATAAAAAATCTGTTCCTAAAACTATGAAAATCAGATCATGAAATATATACAAATGTATTAAACAATTAAAACAAAATAACAAAACCGGTAAAGCAAACACAAACTTAACAAGTACATGTACATAAAAAATTGTGAAAATATCTCTACAACATTTCACTTATAAAAACATTTAAAATATTTTGTTCTCCTTCTTAAATACAATTCAGAATAAATGTCTCAAAATATAGCAATAAAAATGAAAGGTAAAGTAATACCTCGATCATTTTAAATAAAAATGTTCCTAAAAAATACTTAAGGTCTTTTAAAGCTAAATACATGGTATGGAGTTTAGTCATTGTTGAAGGCAGTTCAGTGACCTATAGTTGCTTACATCAACCTCATTTCAATTTTGATGGAAAGTTGTCCCATTGTCAATCATACCACATCTACTTATTTTCATATTATTTACATGTATGGTACAAATATAAAATATGCTTTTTTCAATCCACATATGATAAAACTGCACAGATACCATGAAATATGTGAATTTTTGTATAAAAACTTTGTGCTCACAATATTTCTCCACATGTAAAAACAATGTGTTTCTAATAAATCAGAACTAGAGGGTCCTTCATTTCTCCCCTGGTATCTATGAATAATATCAGCTAATGTGGCCGCCAAATTTCAATAAGAACATGGTTGTATGGCAATTGAAAGCAAAAATGAAGGAAAACTTCTTGTGTGAAAAAAATCTGACAGCTACCCATGCCCAGATTTACTTGGTTGAATTAGAGACATTCATCATACATTTTTTCATGACAATTTTATATATTGGTTGATTGTACAGCCTATTAGAATTTCATAAAAGTATTAGATAAAAAATGGACAGTAACAATACTGACAGTGATAATGATAGATATTACCATGATTACAGAAATCACAAAATTAAAAAAAAAAATCAAATAAAAAATTTATAAAAATATAAAACAATCTTAACTTTTAGCACTACTGAGCTGTACATAATATAAATAGCTGAAATGGATTGGTTATGATGCTCATACTAAATACAAGTAGGAACAGAAAGGATATGATGATTGTAAGCACTGACCTAAATATGTAGTCAGACCTGATAATTCTATACAACATTTTGTTTCCTTTAATATAAATGATGAATTATAACAATATATTAAGTATATATACATTTATATAATAACCATCTGTACAAGTCGGTTAAAAGAAAGAAAAAATATTTTGAAACTGTTAAAAAAAACCATTCAAATGTCACTAAAAATGAGGGTGTAGAGTAGCATAAAAATAGGTAATTTTCATTTAAGAGAAAGCAGAAATGTGGCTCTAATATAATAATGAAGTGATAATGTTTACTATTTCTTATGACTAAGAGTTTATAAATAATTTGCTTATGCATAAGAAGATATGCCAAATAAAACTCATTTCAATGTGAAATAAAGTCTGAAATGAACACTTTCTCTTGGCCATGTACTCAAAATTAAAACTGCATATCTATACATTAATTCCTGCTTTGGAACAATTGATAAAGCAGATGCAATATACTGGCCTATTCTATAAGTACTTCTAAAATTGAAAATTTAAAATTCACTGAATAATATAAACTAAGTTGTAAAGTCACCTGATTTTTTTTACATTATTATAATGTATGAGGTAATGCTTATAAGATAATGGAATTTAATTATTGAATATTATGCAAAATAAGAAAAACAATAAAAGTGACACCCCCAAAATTCAAACTTGATCTATATTTTGTGGTAATAAGCATTGTGTATAAGTTTCAAAACATTTGGTTGAGGCTAACTTAAGTTAGAGAACGGAAATGAAAAATTCAGCAATTTTTCCATTTGTAAAGGGACATAACTCTAGAATGGTTAAAGTGATGCCACCAAAATTCAAACTTGATCTGTGTTTTGTCGTAATAAGCATTGTGTATAAGTTTCGTAGCATTTGGTTGAGGCAAACTAAAGTTAGAGAACGGAAACGAAAAATTCAGCAACTTTTCCATTTGTAAAGAAGCATAATTCTACAACGGTTAAAGTGACGCCACCAAAATTCAAACTTGATCTGTGTTTTGTGGTAATAATCATTGTGTATAAGTTTCATAACATTTTGTTGAGGAAAACTAAAGTTAGAGAACGGAAACCAACTTTGGGACGGACGTACAGACGGACAAGGGTAAAACTTAATGCCCCCTCCGCTACGGTGGGGGCATAAAAATATATGCAGTACTTCATAAAAATTATGCCATTCTATAACTACATTTACTAAACTTAATTATTATTTATTGACATTGTGTTTCTGACAAATAGTGTATAATACAGTGTAGTAATACAGTAGGTGAAAACAATTACTAGAACACCAACCCTATGGGACTATAAGTCACTTAAATCGTATAGTTTTCAAAACAAGTCTACAATCTGTAATCTCATTTATGTTAAAATATTATTTTCATCATATACATAATTCAGCCTCACTTAGAGCATTTAGTTGCATTACCCTCCCCTCTCTCCTTAGATTGCTTAGATAGATATTTTTAATTCATTTCACATATATGACACATACAAATATGTGATATTTATTGGCCATAAACAGTCAGATATCACATTCATAATTTCTTACTATTACGTAACGACATATCTAAATCAACTGAGGGCTGTACACAAATATTCCCATGTCATGTACATTTCAACAATGAAAATCAATGAATGTAATCCCATAAAAATCTGAGGGGAAAATGAAACAAAATTAATGGGGAATGTGTTCATGGGACACAGATGCATGGACACAGATGATGCCCCCGCTTGCATATCATATAAAGTTATAAAGGGACATAACTGAAGAACGGGAAAGTGACGCTAATCAAATTTGTACTTGATCTGAGTTTTGTGGTAATAATTTGGTTGAGGCAAACTTGAGTTAGAGAATGAAAACAAAATTCAGCAATTTTTCCATTTGTAAAGGGGCAAATCTCTAGAACAGTAAAAGTGACGCCACCAATATTCAAATTTGATGTGTTTTGTGGTAATAAGCATTGTATATAAGTTTCCTAACATTTGCTTAAGGCAAACTAAAGTTAGAGAACTGAAACGAATTTTGGAATGTACGGATGTACAGACGGACAAGGGTAAAAATCATTGCCCCCTCCACTACAGTAATTTGTAAAGGGGCATAACTCTAGAAAAGTAAAAGTGACACCACCCAAATTCAAACCTGATCTGTGTTTTCTGGTAATAAGCATTGTGTATAAGTTTCATAACATTATGCCCAGCCCAAATATTTGACAGTAAACAGGAAGTTGTTGAGTGATTAATCTGAAAACGCATCACATGGTACAGCTGACTTATATAAACCCTGAAACCAAATTTCAGAAATCCTTGTCAAGTAGTTCCTGAGAAAAATGTGACGAAATTTTCAACTTGGCTATCATGTGTAAAATAATACAAGTGTTCAGTAAACAGGAAGTTGTTGAGTGATGAATCTGAAAACGCATCACACGGTGTAACTTACTTATATAAACCCTGAAACCAAATTTCAGAAATCCTTGTCAAGTAGTTCCTGAGAAAAATGCGACGAAAATATTCATGGGACAGACAGACTGACGGAAGGACAGACAGAGGTAAAACAGTATACCCCCCTTTTTTAAATCGGGGTATAATAAAACAGTATACCCCCCTTTTTTAAAGCGGGGTATAAAAAACACAATCTAATCTATTCTAAAAAAAAAACAGGTCAGTAGTTTGTTAATCAACAAATTAAAAGTGAAATATGTTTCAATGTCCACTGCTGATGCACATATTTTATGTCCATGGGCAATAACTCTGTCAATTTGGATCAACATACTTGCCTTATATTTACATTTCTTGAGTAATACTTTATACTTCTTTGGGACCAATTTGTTCATACAATGCATAAGTACTTACAGAAAATCTGTGCTCTTGCCAATTTTTTAAATAAATTTATCATATCTAAACAATGAAAATTATGAAAATCGTGAAAATTGCATATAACTCCGGAAAAAAAATCACCTAGGTTAACCAATCAAACCCCCCTTAAACACAATGATATATTTGTGTCATGTCCTTAATATTGACCTGATCAATGACATATATCAAATGTCCAGTACTGGGTCCTAGTAATGGAATTTTGCCAATATCTTTGCATAAAGCTGCATAGGGTGACAACTATAAATGCAGCAATTTAAGCAATCAGAAAATTTTCCAATATCAATGTGAATTGTCCTATAATGTGTCAAATATCATACAAATTATACAATGAAGACATTGAACTGTACCGGTAACTGTATTCCAGGATCCTTTGACTTCTTTTTTTTAATTAACCAACAGAAATAGATACAATAAAATGTTAACATTGAAACTATGATAATTTTTAGGTATTTTTTCAATCATATTTTCTAATAAAGGTGGATTGAAAACTGAACAGGAGGACTAGAGTGGACCTCTTAATGTTTTTTTTTTTGCTCCATTCAGTACATGTATGGGAACATATGTAATTTTAACACTCTGTTAATAAGTATGTAAATGTATATGTAATACAATGTATTTTTAAATTAGTTCCAGAAATATAAAGAAATAAGGCATTAATATGTGTTAAATAAATCTATATTTTGTAATGTTACTATGTCATTACCAAATGTTGTATGTAATGTTCTCTTATGTTGAAAATATGAAAAATAAGGGTACTTTTTTTTCATTTGTACCATGAATGAGGGTCTGGATGGGGTTTACAGAATAGAGAGTAATGGGCAAAAAGTGCAGAATAAAGGGCAACATAAATAAAGAATAATAAAAAACAGTCAAAAAAATAAAGAATAGAGAATAATGGGGTGCTAAATTATAAAAAATAGAGAATAATAGGCAAAATAAATAAAAAATAGAGAAAAAATGGTCTAAAAAATAAAGAAAAGTTGGACATCCACACCCTCATGCACAAAACAGAACAAACTACAGCCTACATACTGGTTAATCATCCCATATTAACGTGCCTGCCTTAGTCGTAAACTTTTGGTAAAGTGTGACACAAAACAGGGCATCTGAACTATATCATTGTACTCGGCTTCACCGTTATTTGGCTTATATGTCATCCCCACTGTTTTGTTTACTGAGGTTAGTACAGAATAGAAATCTTCATTTACTTCCATATCTTCAATGGCCTTTGACAGATGTCTGATGAAGGGAGTACCTTCTGCAGCATTTCTAAAAGCTCCAGCACCTGCAATATTGCAATTTTCAAAATTCATACCTTGTCACAAGTAGTAAAATTTGTATAAAAATACTGACACATTTTACTGTAAAGAACATTAAGACTTACTGACTTATTAAAATACAGTTTTTGAGAATTCCTTTTTTTTCCTGGGTACCAATTTTTGATAATTGAGGATAACTTGCATTTTCATGGATACTTGAATTCTTGGTTTTACCTTTTCTACATTGAATATTATTGGAAACTTGTATTTTGTTGAACAATTAACCCTGCTTCATTTTCATGTGTCTATCCCAAGTCAGGAAACTAGTTAATTAATGCCATATCTTAATGTTTTCTATTATTTGGAGAGTATGGTTTTCATCTATTTGAAATCTTACTAAGATTCTTCGGATTCTAATTGTAAATTTACCTCTTTCACAAATACATCATATGAACTACCTACTACTAAAGTATTTTTGCATTTAATTAAGTACCTGGAACTGTTGCATATGCAAATAAAAAATCAGCTTCATTTGGAAGACGAATAGTTTGAGTTACCGGACGTATCCCCAACCATTCATTATATTCCGTTGGGTCTCCCATAGCATCAGCTCGGTTTGGATCCGAAAGTCCGACATTAATCCCATGACTCAAGTTTGTTCCTCTGCATGACTAAAGCAAAACAAAAATTATTGGTACTGTCTACAAGTCTTCCTTAACAAAATGAACAATGACCTACTGCTAACAAAATGATATGCTGCTGAAACTTCTGAATGAAAACAATTATTGATCTAGTAAGAAGTAATCCAGTAACAAATCGGCAACAAATCTTCAAATCTTCATTCCCAAGGAAAAGTGCCCTTTTCCCTCCCTCCTTAATAACTAAGGTTTATCCACAATACTCAAACCAAACCATATGTTTTAATCATGTTTATTCCAGTTTCTTTTAGGAACTATTATTGTGTTAACAAACCAAGTCAGAAGTAATGATGTACAAATAGATTTTTTATATATATATAGAATACATTTCGTCATGAGAATCTTATAGTATTATATGTCCACTTCTGATAAAAATCATTTAATGGAGATAGCAATATATTTGAGATCCAAGTGCAATGGTCTATCTTCCTATACAACTAAAATACAAGATTTCTACACTACGAGTTTTTGTCAGAACTACACTGTTCTATCTCCTTATTCCCATTGGATTATAATGGCTCATTCATCTAGTTAAAGCAGAGAAAAATATTTTTAAAGCGTTGTATCTCCACTATTTTTCAGGTATTTTTGCATTTAAATAATTGTTAATAAAATTATCTTAGTAGTACTATGCTTTTGAAAGCAATCTATGAGCAATTCTTAGCAAATCCGGCAGTCCAAAATTGGGGATATTACACCAGTAAAAAATTCACTCAATCGATTTATGAATTTCGAACAGCAGTATACTACTGTTGCCTTTATTTTTCTTTATCTATCTCCAATTGAAATGTAGGGATAAATTTCTAAAACAGCATTGTTTGTAGTGAGGTCCAACCCTGAACAGTTGGGGCAAAAATGGACACAATATTCAAGCTTGATACAGGTCTGAATTTGGATTGTAATTAAATATTTGATATATTATAGGTTTCTGAATAAATGTAGTCAAAGAACTTGAAATTGGCAAGATTTCTTGCTGTTGTGCAATAGACTGTGCTGTTGCGCAATACTTAGTAAATCTGTTGTCAGACTATAATTCTTATATGATTTGCATATTAGGGAATACTTTGATATGATTGGTCGAGATGACTTCCGGTAGTTGTTCTTGACGTTGTTTATTTTTCGATAGACGATGTTGACCGACCTTCTTTTTGTAACAAATGTAAACAAGATGGTGGCGACGTTAAAAATATTTATTTTCACTTTGGGTGCATCATTAAATTAAAAAATAAACATAAAACATTCATTTGAATGATAATAAGATATTTTTGCAGTTAAATTTTTTTATCAGATAGCAAATTTCATGGATTAAATTTTTTGGCGTTAACCAAAATATATATCCATGCACCTGGCCAATTCAGTGACATAAATATACAATTTACATGTGACAGAGGTTCAGAGTGTGGAAATTAAATTCCTTATCTCCAATTTTGAAGAATTATAAGGATTAAACGCCTTTTTAAAGGAATTTATTGGTGTATAAACTGGACAAAGTCACTCACAAACATATCATAAAAGTCCTTTGGACTTTTATTTGTTTGTGAGTGAATTGGTTGAGTTTATACACCAATAAATTCCTTATAAACTCAACCAATTCACTCACAAACAAATAAAAGTCCGAAGGACTATTATGATATGTTTGTGAGTGACTTTGTCCAGTTTATACACCAATAAATTCCTTTAAAAAGGCGTTTAATCCTATAATAAACAAATAAAATCTTATTACTCGGAAACATAAAATCGAAAATTTATAAAAATCAAAAGAGAGCTTACAAAAATAGATATAAACAATTTACCTAAGTTTCATAAAAAATGCTGAAAGCATTTTTGAGTTATTGTCAAATTGAAATTGAAAACTGGAAAATCCCCCTTTATGTAATGAATAAAACCCCATAAATCAGAAACGTATTGTCTAAAATTTATAAAAATCAAAAGGGAGCTCATGTCGATAGAAATAAACAATTCATCAAAGTTTCTTGCATATTGGTGAAATTGTTTTTGAGTTATTGGAAACTACCCCTTTTTTAATGAATAAAACCCCAAAACTCGGAAATGGTAAGTACGAAATTTGTAAAAAACAAGAGGGAGCTCACGTCAATAGATATGAACAATTCACAAAAGATTCATGCAAATTGGTGAAATTTTTTTGGAGTTATTGTCCGAAAACTGGAAAATCCCCCTTTTTTTAATGAATAAAACCCCAAAACTCAGAAACGGTAAATTCAAAACTTATAAAAAACGAAAGGGAGCTCACGTCAATAGATATAAACAATTCACAAAAGTTTCATGCAAATTGGCGAAATTGTTTTTGAGTTATTGTTCGAAAACTGGAAAATCCCCCTTTTGTAATGAATAAAACCCCAAAACTCGGAAAGGGTAAATCTGAAATTTATAAAAAACGAAAGGGAGCTCACGTCAATAGATATCAACAATTCAACAAAGTTTCATGCATATTGGTTCAAGCGTTTTTGAATTAATGTCCGACATGTTGACGACGGACGGACGGACGGACGGACAGACGGTCAACAGTATACCATAATACGTCCCTTAAACCAACGTATAAAAAAACCAAATCGAACAAAGAGATACTCCTCATGTATGTAAATTCCATTCCTATACCGTAAATTGGAAAATTTTGGCGTCTGGATATTTTGGCGGTTTTCTCTCGAAAGGCATGTGTTTTATTTTGGTGTGTGTAATTTTGGTGTTTCGTCCAATTGATATGGTTAATTTTGGAACAACAGTAGTGAGCAAGCTCATTCATATTTGCCTTTATTTACCAGTTTATTGACAAAAAATCATTGAATTTCTTAAACTAGAAACACGATAAAGTTAACTTAATGAAGGAATCGGATACGGATGCAATTGCAAATAATTCCGTATATCGTCGTTCAAAGTTTAAGAAAATATGAAATAAAATC
Organism: Mytilus californianus; assembly: GCF_021869535.1. Classification (NCBI taxonomy): domain Eukaryota; kingdom Metazoa; phylum Mollusca; class Bivalvia; order Mytilida; family Mytilidae; genus Mytilus; species Mytilus californianus. The sequence continues at coordinate 8,900,822 of NW_026262581.1, forward strand.
TTAAAAATCAAAATCACTTTTTAAATAGATTATTTATTTTTAACAAATATCATATGAAATAAATTTTAATCATCTCTATTACAGTACTTGAAGTTGTTAATCTATTGACGATCAAGGATTTAAATTTTAATCCTTGCCTCTGGCAGTACATGTTAATTAATTGAAGATAAAGGATTACAAGGAGTTTTGATATTCTAATTACCAATAACTGCGTCTAATCAGCAATATCCTGGCATATTTATGACATGTGTGAAAAAAAAATTCATGCTGTGTTTTCTTAACAATTTCAGAAAATTGACAATTAAGTAAAAATTATATAGTGTTGTTGTCAAATTATACCAGCTATTTATTTGCAGATTTGGCTATGTATAGACTTGTAGGAAATATAACATTTAATATTTTCCCCGACAATTAACATTACAATATTGTCTTACCGGTAAGCGATTTTTTGCGTTTCAATTTTTAGTGTTTGCTTTATTTTCGTGTGTTTAATTTTGGCACTTTCATTGGAGGCACCAAATAGCCCAAAATAAAACTACAACCAAAATAACCCAATTTACAGTATAAATTTTTATGACTCAGTCGAATATTTACGCTTTTAAACTTTAATTCAAATTTTTACCACTATTACCAAATGGGAAGTACATCATTATAAGATTCACACGACGATTTGTACTGGTTTTTATTGTATTTTCTTTTCTGTATGTTTTGTTAATCTACTGATCAAGATAAAAAAAGGAGGAGGGTCCCAAGGAAAAGTGAACAAATGAATCTAAACTACTGTAAATTCAAACATCTTTGCAATGATTTACTTATCAGGGCTTCCACTCTTACTTCAACAAAAGTTCCAAGGTTTATCCAGGATTTTCCCAAAGACATTGGTCTATTACTGACATTATCAGAAGACATGTTTGAAGAAACAATCCGTTCTGTTTGAATTTCAGACATTTGGACAAGTTCTGTGTACAGAAATTATTGAACGATGTAAAGTAGTGTGCTGATCAGCATTAAAGTGGCGAGATTTGAATTGTGAAAGGGAAATAACTCAAACTTTAAAACCTGCTGACATCTGTTAGAAAATTTAAGGGTTTTTATATATATTTAAAGATTGTTGTAGTTTCACTAATTTCTAGAGCATTTCTCTGTCTATATTAAGTTCATCACTTTTTCCATTTTCAAGGTATAGTCAGATACCTGTATATTTGTGAACAATGTGGTGGGATTAATTTCATATTCATCAGAACTAGCATGTTTTAAAAAATTTACATATAGGATTTTCAGAAATTGCATGAAACAAACAAAATTGATGAAACAAAAATCAAGTAAATTTGAGATTGTTTATATGTTAATTAAGCTTTTTGATGTCAGCAACTTTTACTTTAATACATGTCTTATTAAAATCTTATCTGAACTGAAAAGCTGAAAGAATTTTCAAACATATGAATAGTTTCTGTTATAACTTTTAATTTGGAGAGTTAATGAAATTAAGATGTTGCAGTGTCCTAACATTCCCATATTTTTTGGTACCGAAAATCATTCAATATTTAGTATTAAAGTAAGGTTTATATAAGTCTAAATGAATAAGGACTCCTTAAGTTAAAAGGTCATCAAAATCTGAAATAATACATTTTGCTCTTTTTCTAATACTGTGGATTCATTATTATTCGTTGGATACCAATTTTCGTGGGTTTCGTGGGTACATGTGAACCACAAATTCAAATGTTCAACGAATTACAAATTTTTCATAGGCTGTATTTGCAGAGATTTGTAAATCCACGAAATCAAATATCCACAAAAATGTAAGTTTTCCTCAACCAACGAAAACTGATACCCACGAAAATAAATGTATCCACAGTATAGTTTAAACAAAATCTAACTAAAATTTGAATGTCAAAATCATCTGAAAGATGTTTAACCTATGATGCCTAAAAGTTCCTATCAAATGCAATATCTATATTGTTGTTGATATACAAAAACTTTATATTGTCTACATTTGAATATATAAGGTATGAGATATGGTATAATAGCTAAGACAACCATTCAATAAAGACTGAAAGGACATAGAAGTGAATATCTGCTTATCTACAGGGCTTCCAATATGGAAATATCATAGAACAAAAGAAGCTTTACTGAGAAAGCTCATATACCCTTAAAGTAATACGGTACAATAGCAAGGGCACATAATAATGCATCCAAATTTAACGCCTTGTTTTCACAATGTTGCTAACGATAAGCATCCTAAATTTTACAGAAAAATCACTAATGTCATCAAATCAGTTAGTATTTGCAAATTTTCCAAGTCTAAGGACCATAACTCTGCACAAAATCATCAGACCAGAACAAAATTCGAACTTGATCTGTAACTTATCATGATAAAACTATATTTATACCAATTATCAAATCAATATCTTCAAGCATGACGAAAAAAAGTGTGGAAAACTGATTATTTGAGTGAATTTTCTATGTCCAAGGACCATAACTCTGCACAAAGTCATCAGACCGAAACAAAATTTGAACTTGATATGTAACTTGTCATAATAAAACACTACCAATTATCAAATCAATATCTTCAAGCATGACAAAAAAGGTGCGGAAAACTGATTATTTGAGTGAATTTTCTAAGTCCAAGGACCATAACTCAGCACAAAATAATCAGACCGGGACAAAAATCGAACTTGATCTGTAGCTTGTCATGATAAAACAATATACCAAATATCAAATTAATATCTTCAAGCACGAAGAAAAATCAAAGCACTGTAAGCGCTATAGGCAGTTAACCAAAAAACCAAGGCAAACGTAATTATGAAAACTGTGGCAGTATTGCTTCATTTTTTTTTTAAAGATTTGAAAGAACAAACATTAAACATTTGTATATTGTACATGTATGTTTATTTAATGAATTGATTATTAAGGAAAATTAATTAATATTTTATCAAGGTTTTCAAAAGCAATGCATATATCAATGTATATTTTTAATGATGAGTTTGCAGTGGTACAAGTTCGCAATGATTGCAGTTGTTCTAGTTGGTAGTTAACGTTGGTACCAGTTGACGTAGTACGAGTTTGTAATAGTATGAATGGACTTGCTTCCGAGTTATGAGACACAAATCAGCCAAAGGTTTACTACTGTGAGTTCTGATTAACCTGCCGATAGTAAATGTAAATGACCCTTACCTTCACCAAGTCCATTATGTCACTCCATCCCAAGTTTGGAGTAAAATGACAGGTGATTATAAAATAGTTGGTCAAACATTCTTGGGCTTTTACACTGCTTGAAAGATTTATATGTTTTCTTTAAAATGAGCCATAAATGAAAATTTTTATAGGCTCAGAAATAATTAAAAAAATAAGTAAAGTAAATTCAATTAACCTAGACTTATTTTTGCATCAATTAAATTTTATAACAAACAAGAAATAATTGTAACAGGATGCTGCTATGAAGTCTTCCAAACAGAGCTCCCATAATTCGTCATTCCCATGGTAGCCTGACATTGGGCAAAGTCCAGTACAAATTGGTTAGGTCTAGTCAAGTGATATGCATATGTGACCCCTAGGAGATTGACCCTGTATGTCATCCAAATCTTCTTGAAATGACGAACAGGAATAAATATGGTTTAGGGTTGGGTATCTCACCATTTACAAGTTCTCAAAAGGGGGGGAGTGATCCCCCGTGGACTTACCCTTTATTTCATTTGATTTAGTTTATTGTCCCATACAAGAATATATATGGTTTCAGGGTGGGGATCTCAACCGTTTACAAGTTTTCAAAAATAAGGGGGGTGGGGGTAACCCCCGTGGACTCCCCTATATTTCATTTGATTTGTTTTATTGTCCCATAAATGAATATATACAATTTAGGGGTGGGGATCTCGACCGTTAACAAGTTTTCAAAAATAAGGGGGGGTGGGGGTGACCCCAGGGACTCCCCTATATTTCATTTGATTTGTTATCTTGTCTCATAAATGAATATATATGGTTTAGGGGTGGGGATTTCGACCGTTTACAAGTTTGCAAAAAGAAGGGGGTGGGGGTGACCCCTGTGGACTCCCCCTATATTTCATTTGATTTGTTTTATTGTCCCATACAAGAATATATATGGTGTAGGGTTTTGGATCTCGACCGTTTACAAGTTTTAAAAAAAAAAAGGGGTGGGGTGACCACAGGGACTCTCTATATTTCATTTGATTTGTTTTATTGTCCCATACAAGAATATATACGGTGCAAGGTTTTGGATCTCAACCGTTTACAAGTTTTCAAAAAGAAAGGGGTGGGGGTGACCACAGGGACTCTCTATATTTCATTTGATTTATTATCTTGTCCCATACATGAATATATACTGTTTAGGGGTGAAGATCTCGACTGTTTACAAGTTTTCAAAAAAAACAAGGGGGGTGGTGACCCCTGTGGATTCCCCTATCTTTCATTTGATTTGTTTTACTGTTCCATACAAGAATATATATGTAGGACTCAAATCCATGGCGGGTTCCAAATCTATGGCAAATATGACGTTACAAACGCCAAACAAATCAAATCTATGGCAGATTTTTGTTTTCTCCAAATCTATGGCAGATTTAGGAATTACGTAATTTTCCTGGAAAAAGAGTAACATATAACGTCACAATAAAATAACGCCATATAAATTGTCGCCGACAGTAAAGTTGTTGGCTCTCCAAACTTTCCTGAAGTCCTGTGTTTAAAATACTCAGGAAAACACTTTCCGCTTTCTCTCTAGAACAATTTGCAGATGGTTTAAATGAAGATGTCATCTTTTATCCATAGGAGGGACACTCATTATTGCACCGTCCAAATCCCGCGATCAAGAAAGGCACAGCTGTTTATAGTAGTGGATATTTTGGGAATGGAGTTATAGCAAATATTTTAGCGTCTACGGCTGGCAAAGTATTTAAAGTGAGAAAATGAAATCACAGGATACCACCTTGACTTAAATCGTCACCAGTTAAAAAAGGTTGATTAACGCTGAAATAAATATTATGCGAAAAGTCAAACTGTTTAAATTGTTTTTTATAAAAAAAACTGCTTTCTTGTTTGTTAAGGGACTTCCATTTTTCTAGTTGTTTAAATTAATGGATTAAACAGGTACCATGCACAGATTAGGATATGCTTATTTTTCCGGGGAAGATAATTTTAATCCCGATTTCTGTATTATGGTATATAAATTCTACACTTTTTTATGGTTGACATCACGATTTGATTGACCATTATGAAATTTTTATTTCACAAATGTTTATAGACATGCTCCCGTTGTCGTACATTTCAACTTATTTAAGACAAGTTAGTGACTGTATATGTACTGCCTTGCTCTACATTTGCACACAATCTGCCATAGATTTGGAAACAACAAAAATCCGCCATAGATTAGGAAATTACAAAACTTGCCATAGATTAGGATTTTAACAAATCTGCCATAGATCTGGGATGGCATGACGTCATATTTACCATAGATTAGGAATCTGCCATAGATCTGGAACCCACCATACATTTGAGTCCTACATATATGCAGTAGGGGTGGGGATCTCAACCGTTTACAAGTTCTCAAACAGAAGGGGATAGGGTGACACTGGGGATTCCCCCAAATTTTCATTTGATTTGTTTTATTGTCCCATACAAGTATATATATGGTTTAGGGGTGGGGATCGGGACCGTTTACAAGATAAAAGCACATTTTCAAATTGAAGGGGTGGGATTACCCCCCAGGGACTCACCCTATATTTTATTTGATTTGTTCTATTGTCCTGTTATTATTACTGAAGACCGTGTGTGTCTATCACTTACTGTTTTCAAGTAATAGTCATTTGAAAATTGAAAAAAAATAAAATCCCATAGGGTTCTATAGTAAACCCCTCCCTTCTTTAGGCACCTCAAAATACCCCTAAATAGACCCCAAGGCATAAACGAAAGATTGATGGCTGCGCTAGACATGTTAGTCTAACATTTTATGAAACCCTAAGTAAATCTGACAAGCGGTCCAAGTGGACTTGGTCTGACTTGTCTCGGGGACGAGTTGTCCACATTTCTTAAAACATCCCATCAACGTCAATTTTCATCTTCGTCATTCATAAAACAACAACAACTTTATTTGGCAAGTTCAGTGATGAAAGGAATAATATAATAAAAGAAAGGAATTTAAATGTGCATACATTTAATTGAAATTCATTGATTAATCACAATCTTCTTAAACGAAAAGAAGATCATGATAAACAAAACTTACTTTATAACATCAGAATACTTACAAGCTTACGTTTCGTGTAAGTTAAAATTACCGCCAACTTAGACTACTATGTATAACTTTATTTCCTCTTTCATAGAGTTTTGGTGTACATGAACAATATTCCTGCGCCGTTTGTCATTTGGGAAATGTAAACGACTTGTAATTAGAGATTTTTGGCAATGAAATATTTCATACAATTGTTCTTTGACATCTTAGCCAAAAGCACATGTGATAATAAACTACGTACAGATTTCTATTGAGCACTACTTCCTATATGCAACTTCAAAAATTTTGGGTGGTTCGACGATCATTTAAGGTTTTTCTGGTCATATTTTTTGTATTCCAGAATTGAAAGTATGAAAAAAGTGCCCAATTAGTTATTAATAACATATTAGCCAGCTAGATAATAACAATAGCACTTTTTACACCATTCAGTGGGAAGAACACAAATCTAGGGTGGTAGTATAAGGCAGCTTAACTGCCTAAAAAGTGTTGAAAACTGATTTGCCGGACTGACGGATGGACAGAGTGCATCCCTAAAGTCCCCTTCGAATTCGTCGGTAGGGGACTAACTAGCTTTTTTTATTTCTAGCTAAAACAATAAGCACATGGTCTCCCATTCTTTTCTTTGGAATCAACAATTTACTGCTTTAAGAATGTTATATCAAAATTAAAACAAGAAAAAAATCAACAGTAGATTATTTTTGTATGCATTGGTATAGGCAAGAAAATTGTTTACGGCTTTCTATTACCAATTACTGGATTATTTTACAAAAACTTATTTACACTCAACCATCAATTTAGGAAAACACTCCATACAAAAACAATAAAAATAACTTTCTGTTTGAAGGTAGTGTTATTTTATCAGAAAAGTATTGAAAAATGAAATTTTGTGTTTTTAAATAAAACATGCTTATTTCAGACTGAAATATCTAAAAATAAATGGGGAATGTGACCATGGGACACAGATGATGCCCCCGCTTGCATATATCGTTAAAAAGGGATTTAACTCAAGAACTGTAAAAGTGACTCAACCAAAATTTGTACTTGATCTGAGTTTTGTGGTAATAAGCATTGTGTACCGGTATAAGTTTCATAACATTTGATTGAGGCAAACTTAAGAAAGAGAACGGAAACGAAAAATTCAACAATTTTTCCCTTTGTAAAGGGCATACCTTTAGAACGGTAAACGTGACGCCACCAAAATTCCAACTTGATCTGTGTTTTGTGGTAATTAGCATTGTGTATAAGTTTCATAAGATTTGGTTGAGGCAAACTAAAGTTAAAGAACAGAAACGAATATTTCAGCATATTTTCCATTTGTAAAGGGGCATAACTCTAGAACGTTAAAAGTGACGCCACCAAAATTCCAACTTGATCTGTGTTATGTGGTAATAAGCATTGTGTATAAGTTTCATAACATTTGGTTGAGGCAAACTAAAGTTAAAGAACGGAAACCAATTTTGGGACGTACGGACGGACGTACATATGGATGTACAGACGGACAAGGGTAAAACTTAATGCCCCCTCCGCTAGGGCAGGGCATAAAAAGTTAGTCATAGAGATACAATTTTCTTTGCATATTTCTATATTGCATATCAAAGTTGACCTAGTGCGTAAAAATTTTATGGACAAGAAATGATTGTAACAGGATGCTGTTACGAAGTCTCCCAAACGAAGCTCCCATAATTCGTAATTTCCAGTGTCGCCTGACATTGGACAAAGTCCAGTGAAAATTGGTTTGGTCCAGTAAAATTAATGCATTAGTGATGCCTGGGGACTAACCCTGTATATCATTCAAATCATCTTGGCATGACAACCCAGAATATATATGGTTTAGGGGTGGGGATCTCGACCATTTACAAGATACTAGAACATTGGGGGTGGGGGGAACCCCTGGGGACTGACCCTATACATCATTCAAATGTTCGAGAAACGACGAACAGGAATATATATGGTCTAGGGGTGGGGATCTCAACCATTTACAAGATATTAGAACATTGGGGGTGGGGGGAACCCAGTGGGGACTGACCGTATACGTCATTCAAATGTTTGAGAAATGATGAACAGGAATATATATGGTTTAGGGGTGGGGATCTCGACCATTTACAAGATATTAGAACTTTCTCAAATGGCAGGAGGTCGGGATGACCCCTGGGGACTAACCCTGTATATCATTCAAACCACCTTGGTATGACAAACCAGAATATATATGGTTTAGGGGTGGGGATCTTGACCACTTACAAGATATTAGAACTTTCTTAAATAGCAGGGGGTGGGGTGACCCCTGGGGACTAACCCTGTATATCATTCAAACCATCTTGGTATGACAAACTAGAATATATATGGTTTAGGGGTGGGGATCTTGACCACTTTCAAGATATTAGAACTTTCTTAAATAGAAGGGGCTGGGGGTGACCCCTGGGGACTAACCCTGTATATCATTCAAACCATCTTCGCATGACAAACCAGAATATATATGGTTTAGGGGTGGGGATCTTGACCACTTACAAGATATTAGAACTTTCTTAAATGGCAGGGGGTGGGGGTGACCCCTGGGGACTAACCCTGTATTTCATTTGATGTGCTTTATCATGACAAACCAGAATATATATGGTTTAGGGGTGGGGATCTCTACCATTTACAAGATATTAGAACTTTCTCAAATGGCAGGAGGTCGGGATGACCCCTGGGGACTAACCCTGTATATCATTCAAACCATCTTGGTATGACAAACCAGAATATATATGGTTTAGGGGTGGGGATCTTGACCACTTACAAGATATTAGAACTTTCTTAAATGGCATGGGGTGGGGGTGACCCCTGGGGACTAACCCTGTATATCATTCAAACCATCTTCGCATGACAAACCAGAATATATATGGTTTAGGGGTGGGGATCTTGACCACTTACAAGATATTAGAACTTTCTCAAATGGAAGGGGGTCGGGATGACCCCTGGGGACTAACCCTGTATATCATTCAAACCATCTTAGCATGACAAACCAGAATATATATGGTTTAGGGGTGGGGATCTTGACCACTTACAAGATATTAGAACTTTCTTAAATGGCATGGGGTGGGGGTGACCCCTGGGGACTAACCCTGTATTTCATTTCATGTGCTTTATCATGACAAACCAGAATATATATGGTTTAGGGGTGGGGATCTCGACCATTTACAAGATATCAGAACTTTCTCAAATGGCAGGAGGTCGGGATGACCCCTGGGGACTAACCCTGTATATCATTCAAACCATCTTAGCATGACAAACCAGAATATATATGGTTTAGGGGTGGGGATCTCGACCATTTTCAAGATATTAGAACTTTCTCAAATGGCAGGGGGTCGGGATGACCCCTGGGGACTAACCCTGTATATCATTCAAACCATCTTAGCATGACAAACCAGAATATATATGGTTTAGGGGTGGGGATCTTGACCACTTACAAGGTATTAGAACTTTCATTAATGGCAGGGGGTGGGGATGACCCCTGGGGACTAACCCTGTATTTCATTTAATGGGTTTTATCATTTAGAACATTTTCAATTAAAAAGATTGTGTCTATCACAAATGGTTTTCAATTTATAATCATTTGAAAATTTAAAAAAATAAAATCCCATAGGGTTCTATAGTAAAACCCTCTTTTCTTTTTGCCCCTCAAAGTACCCCTTTATAAACCCCATTGCACAAACAAAACCCTGATTGCACCACTAGACATGTTAGTCTAACATATTGTGAAACCCTAAGTTAATCTGACAAGCGGTTTTGGAGAACGGGTGCGGACAAGTTCAAATTTAAAAGCGGCGGAAGAGGAAGAGGAAGAGGAAGAAGAATAATAATAATAATAAGAACTGAGCAAAAACAATAAGTCTTCCCAAACTTCGTTTGGGAGACTTAAAAATTAAACGAGGATTTTTTTCTGTAACATATGGCCTTAACCTCCTAAAAGTGGAAGAGCTTATAAAGAAAGACCTGCTGGCATGTTTTTCATAGCAAAAATTTGTCTCCTATCTCAGATTTTTCTGATTATAGAACTAATTTTTAAAAGGTATTGATGTGCAGAAACCTTCATACAAATTTAAATAGGATCTGATGAAACATGAACATGATGTTCCAGTAACAAGAATTAATATGTCATATTTTTTTAAGTCTTCCTCCATAAAATATGGTCCCCATTTCAGATTTATCTGATAATCAAATTTTTATGTTATTGTCCGAAGTGTTGACCAAGGTCGGACAGACAGACTGATAGACAGACAACAGTATACCATAATAGGTCCCATCTTAGACTGGCATATAAAAAATGAAGATGCAATTACCCCTTGATAGATGGTTCATTCATGTAAACAGGGACCCTTGGTCTGTTACCTGGACAAATAAGGTAATTGTATACAGGAAATATTTAGAAATAAAACGTTTATATGTGTGCAATATCACAGCAACAACAAAGAGATATCATAGACAGAGGCAATGACTGACTGAAGAACAGTGTGTCAAAAACATTATACCCTCGGCAAATTGTGTGGGGAATAAAAAAGTACTTTAATTTCTAACCTGTATAATGACAACTTTTGGTTTAAATCTCAGTGGTAGACAATTTGTGGCATTAAAGGTTTCTACAATTTCTTCAATTCTCATCAATTGATCTGTGGCATAAACCCCATTCTCAGTTCCATGGGACAAAACCACCAATACAAAACAATCCACTGGTTTGGTAATTAACTGTCTCTTTACTACAATACATACTGAATACTGTAAATCAGAAATCATTGAGTGCATTTATTATTGCAATTTTGGAAGAATGGACAAAAATGTGAGATTAATTATTGCGATTTCAGGAAATCTGCATACAGCTATATGAATAAGATATCAGAAGACGAGTTCTTATTATTGCAATACTCCACCAGTTGCATTTTTTGCGTCAATAAAAACCTCGCAATAATTTCCAAATTTACAGTATACATTTGTGTATTATGAAAAATTTCAACAAAAAAAGCCTGAATTGATAATTTCCCATCTTGTTATATATTGTTTGTATATACATATCCACAGAGAATTAGATAGTTTTAGCAATGAAATGTTTCAGAAAAGGAGTTTAAATATATAGAACATAATCATATTAAAATTGATCCTGATTGATTCAAATACAGACCAGTTTTTTAAAACCAATTGGTAATTAAATACTGTTCTCATCTGAATCTTTTTAAAGGGGAGTTGACAACAGCGTTTCACTTTTTTGACAAATTGTTTTCATTTTCAGACAGGTAAAATTTCAGGCCCCAAGACATTTAAGCCAAGAATTTTGAACTACTAGCCTTACTAGGGGACATTTAAGCGCAGGATCATTCGGTTCACCTGTATTTTCGATAGCCCATTTTAGCGAAAACTTAAAATGTTAAATAATAATCACAAAACTAAAACCATGAATAGTAATTTATGTGCATCTCAATCTAGACAAGAGAAAGAGAAGGAACAGTTCCTTTTGCAATTTTATGAATAGTATTGTACAGGGGTATATCAAGAGTCTAAATGTGAAAAAAGTTTTTTTTAATCAATAGACATGAAGACTAAAAAACATCTGACACTTCAATTTCTCTTTGCCGAAAAAAAAAAAGAAAATGCCTACCTACTTACCCACTGTCTCTACCTATGGGTAGGGTTTTGGCAAACCAAATTATTTTAAAGTGTGGCCACATTACATATGTTCTTTATGATACAAATTCCAGGCTACAAAGGACTATTAACATTTGCATTAACCTTTTAAGAATTGAGCGCTGTATTTTAATGGACATATTTTTTAAACTGTGCTTTCTTGATTCTATTGAAATTTATAATTTATTATTTATGATTCTGCCACTAAAATGGCCATTGATAATTTAACTTTTGGCTTAAATGAGTGAAAAATCTTCTGCTAAAATGGGCATTGATAGTTTCACTTTTAGCTAAAATGGGGTAAAAACCTTGCACTAAAATGGGTAATAATTTGTTGCTAAAATGTCAGATTTTTTTCACTAAAATGTCCTCTGCTGAAAATTTCATAGTGGTCATTTTCACAAAGGCAAATTGATTAAAAAGTTAATGTGAATGAAACCAGATGATGCAAAAAATGCTTTTTCTATATTTAGAAATGTAATGATGTAAATATTGGTGTAGAAGATAAATATATTAAAATATATGTCAAAATAGATTAAATGGTTTTCAATAAATAACTAAATATAAGTTTTATTATATACTATAATTACCCCTTTCAAACCACTCAATCGTAGTAGATTTAGATAAATCTGTTTCGAGTTCATATTCAAATCCCAACTCTGAAAATCTTTGGCTTATAGTGGAAGCATCTATATCACTACCAGCACGGTCTCCTAAATTTTCACCTGTTACACGAAATTCTTTGTTGTTGAGTACAAGAACTAGTCCTGATTTTATTTCGTAGTATTTACTATCAAATTCTTCCTTGGTAATTGCAACTGTAATAGGTGGTCCTGTTCTTGGTCTATCAAATGAGAAGATACTATGTTATATTCAAAGAACATTTTGAGAATTAGTTTAATGTCATATGAAACTTCGTATTTAAGAAAAAAGTTGAATATGTTTTATATATTTGAATGGCTAAGTTTTACTTTAAAACATGTGTATGTGAACTTTCTTGTAAAACAAAATCCTTTTATATAATAAAAATCCTCACACATGTACTGCTATTGAAACATTGTTTTCATGTACTAATATGCAGTGACCATACATACGAGTCCTCTCCATAGAACTTTGGCCACTGCACAGCGCAAGTGCGAGGGAAAAACAGTGATGAAAGAATGTAAAAAAACGTGTAATTGAAGGTAAATAGTAATAACTGATTCTTAAAGAACAAACTTAATACAACAAATCATTTAACAACTGTAAAGAAAAGTTTAATTAACAAATAGGAATGCATGGAAAATATAAAAAAAATTATCATGGCTCTATCAATTCACTTATTTGTCATGTGCTTCACATGCTCTGTGTTGATTTTTTATCAATGTCACGATCCAGTTAACTTCTTCAACAAACACGAAAGTTAATTAGCTTGCGATCAACAATCACTGAATGAAATATTATTTGTCAATATGGTGTTATAGATTCATAATAAATATTAAAAAAAAGTGCAAACAGGACTTAGTTTAGTATATATCCTTGCATTGGTTCAATGATTTCGATAACATCAAAATTACAAGAAACTCGTTGCATAAGACTTTAAAACACATAAAACTAATAAAATGCTCGACAGGGCAGAGCTTGATATGACCGCATAGGTTGAAACCGGATCAGTTAGGGCAAGTATGGACACAACATTCAAGCTTGATACAGCTCTGAATTTGGATTGTGATTAAATATTTGACACAGCATAGGTTTCTGACACAGAATGAATGTGGTCTAAAAAATTTGAAATTGGACATTTACCTATTATGGTCCAATATCCAAAATCTAAATACACAGTTAGATTCAGCATATCATAGAACTCCAAATATTCAATTTTTGATGCAATCACACTTAGTTTAATTTTAGACCTTAATTTGGACCAATTTGAAAACCAGGCCCAAAATCCAAAATCTAAATGCACCATTAGATTCAGCATATAAAAGAGCCATAATAATTCAATTTTTGAAGAAATCAAACAAACTTTAATTTTGGACCCCAATTTAAGCAAAAATAAAATGCTTCGCTGGGCCCAGCTTAATACGACCGCAGAGGTGGAACCCTGAACAGTTGGGGCAAGTATGGACACAACATTCAAGCTTGAAATTAATTTTGGACCCTTTTGACCTCAATATGAACCAATTTGATAGCGGGATCCACAAATAAAAAATCTAAATACATGGTTAGATTCAGCATATCAAAGAACCCCACATATTCAATTTTTGTTGAAATCAAACAAAGTTTAATTTTGGACCCCAATTAGGACAAACTTGAAAACTGGACCAAAAATCAAAAATCTAAATACATGTTTAGATTCAGCATATCAAAGAACCCCATATATTCAATTTTTGTTAAAATCAAACAAAGTTTAATTTTGGACCCTTTGGACCTTAATGAAGACCAATTTGAAAACTGGACCCAAAATTAAAAATCTAAATACACGGTTAGATTCTGCATAACAAATAAATAAATGTGGTCAAAGATTTTACAAATCTAATGCGCCATACTGTGCAATTAAAGATTACCGTACTTCTTGAAATTTTTCAATATTTGAAATTTGAAAAAAAATAATATTTGAAGAATAATTCTTTTTAATTTTTGAAATCTGAAATGAGAAAAAATTGACCCCCACAATTTCTTTTTACCCCCCCCCCCCCTTTTTTCCCCCAAAAAATTCTTTCCCTCAAGATATGGTCATAATCTCAGTTCAAATTTCCAATGGAATTTGCAACCATAACTACCAATTTAAATTTACCATAGTGCTAACTTAATATATTTTATAATAGAATTTAAAATATAGTGTCAAATCTTTCATATGGATTTTTTTTGTAAAAAAAAAAGATGCAACATTTACAGATATTTTTACTGGTCTTCCTTTATAAATATGCATTTCTTCAAACATAATTTAAAAGCAGTGTAAGGGAAATAACCAAAACGTTGTATTTGGATTACCTCCCTTACACTGTTTTAAATTATCTTAATTGTTCATTAACCATTACTTTATACATAATTTAAAAGCAGTGTAAGGGAGGTAATTTCAATGATGTATTTGATTTATCTCCCTTACACTGCTTTAAATTATGTTTTGTACTAAAGTATTTGTTCATTAACCAGGACAACCTTGTTTTTCCCCCTTTTTTGCCCCTAATTCCTAAACGGTTTGAGCCATAACCCCCCAAAGCAAATCCTAACCATCCCTTTGTGGTATAGAAACTTGTAGTATAATTTCAGAGAGATCCATACACCGTTCCACAGTTATTGTCTGGAAACTAGAAAATGCTTATTTTTGGCCCCTAATTCCTTAACTGTTGGTACCATAACCCCCAAAATCAATCCCAACCTTCCTTTTGTGGTATTTAACCTTATGGTAAAATTTCAAAGAGATCCATTCACTTAAACTAAAGTTAGAGTGCGAAAACCAATGTGTCTTCGGATGACAACGACGCCAACGTCATACCAATATACGATTTTTTTGCGGTCGTATAAAAATTAATTTTGGACTATTTGGACCTTTATGTGGATTGTGGACCAATTTGAAAATGGAGGGTTAGATTCAGCATATCAAAGAACCCCAATAATTCATTTTTTGAAGAATTAAAACAAAGTTTAATTTTGGACCCTGATTTAAACAAACTTGAAAACTGGGATCATAATCAAAAATCTTAATACATGTTAAGATTCAGCAGAACTCAAAGAATTCAATTTTTGATGAAATCAAACTAAGTTGAATTTTGGACCATTTAGACCTTAACCAGGCCCAAAATCAAAAATCTAAATACACCATTAGATTCAGCATATCAAAGAACAAGAATTAAATTTTTCTTGAAATCAAACAAAAAAGTTTAATTTTGGACTTTTTGGACTTTTTTGTGGACCAATTTGAGAATGGGGCCCTAAAAATTAAAAAATCTAAATTCTGGGTTAGATTCGGCATATCAAAGAACCCCAATAATTCAATTTTTGATGAAATCAAACAAAAAAAGTTTAATTTTGGACCCTTTGAACATCAATGTGGACCAATTTAAAAATGGGGCCCAAAATCCAAATTATTCTAAATACAAGGTTAGATTCAGCACATCAAAGAACCCCAAGAATCAAGACTTTGAAGTAAACCCCATTGAAATTGGCCAAGAAATAAGCAATTTATACAAAGTATTAGAAAAGTTTTGTTTTTGGTCCCTTTTTGGCCCCTAATTCCTAATCAGTTAGGACCATAACCCCCAAAATCAATCCCAACCTTCCTGTTTTGGTATGGAACCCTGTGGTACAATTTCATGGAGATCCATAGACTTATATTATTGTCCAGAAACAGAAAATCCTTGTTTTGGGGTTTGGGATGTAACCCCCAAAATCAACCCCAACCTTCCATTTAAGGTATGGAACCTTGTGGTACAATTTCATAGAGATCCATACACTTATACACAAGTAATTGTCCTGAAACAAGAAAAATGCTTGTTTTAGGCCCCAATTCCTAAACAGTTAAGACAATAACCCCCAAATCAATTCCAACCTTCCTTTTGTGGTATGAAACCTTGTGGTACAATTTCATAGAGATCCATACACTTATACACAAGTAATTTTCCTGAAACAAAAAAAATGCTTGTTTTTGGCCCCAAATTCCTTAACAGTAAAGACAATAACCCCCAAAATCAATCCCAACATTCCTTACAATTGTTGTACAATTTCATAGAGATCCATAGACTTACTCAAGTTATTGTCTGGAAACCAAATGTCTTTGGACGACGCCTATGACGTCATCGCCATACCATATGGCCAAAAAAAATTTCAGACGTATAAAAATGAAAAAAATATAGTTTAATATGAAATAAACTTTCACCTCAGACTGAGCCTGAGTTTTAAAATTTTCAAAATTTTGCTCTGGATACTGTCTTTTGGTCATAAATTTGAATGTTAACTGTAAAAAAAACTAAGTCCATTTATCAGTAAAATATGTAAAAATGAAAATAAATATTTTCAAAATTATGCTATGGGTACTGTATGTTGGTCAAAAACAAGCTTCTGTCCAAATTCCATAAAATTCCATGTAGGTTTGACAAAGTTATTGACGTCTAAAAAACGATAACCACAGACTGATCCTAAATATTGACGCAACCGACGCCGATGATGGAATCTAGGATTGCTATGTCTCTACAAAAATGGTAGGTGATGAATACTTATTATATGCACATCATGTTGATACTTATATTTGGGCAGTGCACAAGGTCATGCTTTTCTCAAGAATGCTTATGACGTGTTCTTACTGACAATTTAAAATGAACTACATGTATGACTTTTCATTACTAATTGAAAGCTTAACTAGGAGTCTAAGGATATTTGATTTTGATGGAACTTGATTCAGGCATCAAAGATGCAGATGATGAAATTCAATTATGAGGATGTATGTCAGTTTGTTTCAGAGAACTGGCTGTGGATGTCACCTGAAATGTAAAGATAAATATTACCTTGGTCCTCTAGCATGTGTAGTTGGAGGAATCCAGTCACCATGAACAACGCTGGCATCTAAAACTGAAAATATTAAAAGATATCAGCATGGCTTAGAGAAATGATTGATTGGCTTGTTGTTTGCTCTATGTCCAGTTGTAAATGTTTCATGCATGTTCAGGACTAGAAAAAATTAACAATAAATACAATAGGTTGGTCCTGTAATAGGGGTCGACCAGGATGAAAGGCAAGGAAATTTGGACTGCCACTGGAAATGAGGGTATATTGGATAGGGACAGAAATGTATCCTTGGAACAGGCCTACTTCCCCTTGAACAGTTTTTGCAAGGGTTCTTAATGTGCAGAGAGGGTGGCACTAACTCTCTACACGAAGCATCAGATTTGACATCCCCATTATGCCATGATGTAGTTGCGAGTTTATAGGTCTTTTTACATCCTGCACAGCTAAAAAGGACGTCCCACTTTGGCAAGGGTTTTACTGCCAGTCAGAAGAATACCAAGAGATGACCATATTTCTATATCCTAGTCATCTTTGGGATTTAAGACATGAATTATTGAATAAAACTATACAGGAAACTAAAAAAATATCAACTTGAGGATCTTTTGGGGAATTACTGTGTATGTTTGTATCTAAACTAAAAGGTATGCCATGCATAATTCTGTACTAATACTATACATTTTTAATTGATCCTTTCATATGTTGTCTCACAAAATATAAATTTGATAAAGGACTTTGTCTAACAAAGCTTAATTACACCAGTCTATTTCTTTAGCCACTATTCTTAAGCCCATGTCTAGAAAAAATTGGTTCACTCTAGTAAAAATAAAAAGAATTTTGTTGAGGGAAATAGAACACGAGGCTAGGTCTATGTGCATCTTCAATAATGGACACTCTCCAACATTGTAGACTAGAATAGAATTTATGACAAAAAGCTCTTTTTTGTTGATCTTGCATCGCTGATAAAAAAAATCTGTTTACAGTTTCTCTATGATATCTTCTTTAGTTTTTGCCCAAAACACAAAAAAGGGTCAAACATATAGTCATTTGAGGGCAATCACTCCTATAGAGAGTCTACTAGCATTTTCTGTAAAATTTTACTTTTGTTTAGATCTTCACTTGCTGATCATTTTGTTATTTAAAGTGTCTATCTGTTATAGCTTACAACATAATAGGCAAAAAACGCAAAAAAAATTGTAAAAAATCGTCATTAAAGAGCAAGAACACCAATAAAGAGTCGACTGATGATTTCAACTATGTTGACATATTTGTAAATCTTGTCTTGCTGATCATTTCTGCTATTCATGCTATTTAAAGTGTCGATTTATCAAATGAATTTTTCAAGTTTAAAGGCAAAAACACTAAGTATTATCATTAAAGAGCATCAACTCCAATAAGGGGTCAATTGAAATTTCAGCCATTACACATATGTGTATATCTTGTCTTTTTGTTCATTTTTGATAGTTTAAGTGTCTACCTATCTACTATAATGTATACGATATTAGACAAAAATGCAAAAAAAATCATAAAAATTGTCATTAAAGGGCTGCTACTCCAATAATGAGTTGTATGATGTCCATGTTAACTTATTTGTAGATCTTGTCTTGCTGATCATTTCTACTATTTAAATTTTCTATCTATTTATTATAGTTTTCAAGATAATACACAATAAAGAAGAAAAAATTGGTAAAATTCATCATTTAAGGGTAATATCTCCTAGTTAACGGACAGTCTTGACTTGAATAGAGAATCTCAACATGGTGAACATTTCTCAGCCGGCCCAAGAACACACTTATTTTGTAGTTCATTTCTTTTAGACAATAAATTCAAATTAAAATAAAGAGCTGTGCCATGAGCGCATGATACCCCCATCACTTTTTTGAAGAATAAAGTTCCTTAACTCCTCAATGTCACATCAGAAATTTATAAAAAACTTAAGGGAGGTTAATTTAATAGATATAAAGCAGTCACCAAAGTTTCATGTAAACTGCTCAAAGCACTTTTGAGTTATTGTCCGAAAACTGGAAAATCCCCCCTTTTTTTATGAATAAAATCCCATAACTCGGAAAAGTCAAATCTAAAATTTATAAAAATCGAGAGAGAACTTACGTCAATAGATATAAACAATCCAGCAAAGTTTCATGAAAACGGCTCAAAGCACATTTGAGTTATTGTTCGAAAACTGGAAAATCCCCCTTTTCTGATGAATAAAAGCCCATAACTCGAAAATTTAAAACCTAAAATTTAAAAAAATAGAAAGGGAGCTCACCTCAATAGATATAAACAATTCACCAAAGTTTCATGCAAATTGGTTAAAGCGTTTTTGAGTTATTGTCCGACATGTTGACTACAGACGGACGGACAACGGTATACCATAATACGTCCCGTAAACGGGCATATAAAAATCGCACCTGCTCTATCTCAAAAAGATTTTCACAGTGTAGTGTACTACTTTTGGGACAAATAATATCAAAATTATAGAAAAGTTTACCAGCTCTAACTCATAGTATGGACAATTCTATGTTAACAGGGTCTATAATTCAGTTTGACAGCTTCAGACATACTAATTTTTGACCTTTTTTACTGGACCAAATCACTACTTCACATAAAATTCATCACCCAAATTTTTATAACATGTAATTTTATCCCCTACTTAATATTTCATGCATAAAATATAAAAAAATTTGCAAGTTATACACTGTTCATAATAGGGACTATATCTGTAGACAATGAAAATCAAAGGACAATAACTGTGTCCTTGGACCAGCCCCAGTCAGATTTTCCCTATTTATAGTGGTTTTCAAGATAAAAGACAAACCTTGCAATACACCCCTATGTTCTAGTTTTAGCCATGTCCGACATGTGAGTTGGCATGTAGGGTCATTGGACAAATTTTTTAAACCAAATACTCCAATGAAGATTGTGGCCAAGTTTCGTTGAATTAGACCAGTAGTTTCCATAATTAGTGGCATTTAGATAGTTTTCACATGTTTCAGCTCGATACACACCAAAAGAAAATTGCTTAGTTACATTTTTTTTTCTGCATAACATGCAGGTTGTATAGCCATTAGTACTGTTGAATATGGCTCTTCTGGTTTGCCGTATGTAGCTTCCAGTTAAGATCTTATGGATTGGGATTCTTGAGATATCTCTAGTTATAGCAGAGCAAGTTGTTGCAGTAGGGAGACATATTTGAATTCTGTTTACTTCTGTTTTTTTGGTGCACTTGGACATGTTGGAACGCTTTATTGAAAAAAGTTATTAGCATTTTTATATCGGTCAGGATATTCATCACAGCAATAATGACTATGGTCAGGTCAAGTTTTGTAATTCATATTATTATTTTTTTTTCATTTCTTTTATTAAAGAGGGGCGTAAAGGAAATAAAATTGCCATTTCACGATGAACGAACAATTAAAAATTTCTTGCATGTTGATCTTTTTACCGATTTTACAAAACACGGTGAATAACGAACCTTTTTCACGGCTGCACGTGAAATAAAAATGGCAAAACACGTTGCACGAAAATAACCCTTTACCACCCTCATTAAACGTTATAATCTTCCTTGGTACCAAATTGAAGTCTTCCCTTCAAAGAATAAAAAATTGATTAGTATTTTTCATATGGGTCTGGACACTGATCAGGACATTAGTTTAGCCTACAGCAGCGATCTGTCAGAACACGCTAACTGAACGCACTCCCGGATTGGAATACAGATAAATGTCAATAAGCTCTATTGAAAATGAAAGTAGGTTTGTGCATAATTTTTTTAATGTTCCCGTAAAGAATATTTATAACAAAAAAGTCAACTTGTTTACTGTATTTACATGTTTGTTTGTTGCCCGACATGTTTTCTGTTGATAATACTTTGAAGCCACTTTTCTAAAGTAATAACAAAAATCCAACAGGAAGTTTAAAAAAAAGGAACTGTAACCTGTACGGTGTATGAACAGAAATATGCAGGATTAATTTACCGGAAGCTATTTTGTTCCATATTGAAGGGGAAAGAGCAGTTCTTCTAACAAAGTCCTTTATTTTATTATTTATGTAAACAATATGAATGATTTTCTAGTCAAAAACCATTAAAATGCATCTGAAACTTAAAACTGTTGTTCAAACCAAAGACAGATAACACAAGAGGCTCACTAGCTGTCAAACATTAAAATGATAAGTAAAAAATCAAGTTAGTACACAAAATTCTTTTAAGGGCAAATACTGCTATAAAGGGTCAGACAATGGTTTCTGTCATATTGACATTCCTATAGATCTTGTATAACGATATTAATTGATGTTGATAGTTTCTATCTATCTATTATACAAGGCAAATACTCGAAAATCAGTTTAAAAAATATGCCATGATATTTAAGGGCAATAACTCCTGAAAGAAGTCATCTGATAGTTACGGTCATTGGCATTTTGTATATCTGATCAGTTTTGCTGTTTACAGTTTCAACTTATCTATATATAGTTTTCAAAATAATAGACAAAAACTTGTTAAATTATTTTTTAAAAATCCGGCTTCATTCAAGGGCAATAAATTATAAGAAGTCATCCTATGTTTACGGATATATTAGAATTTTCATTTGACTTCTATTGTTGGTCATTTTTACTGTTTACAGTTTCTACTTATCTATTATATTTTTTTTGGGATAATAGGCAAACACACTAAAACTAGTCAAAACTTTATCGTCATTTACAGGCAATTTAACTCATTAAGGGATCATCCCATGGTTTCTATTCTTTTCTAGATCTTGTATTGCTGATAATTTTTACTGTTTACACATTCTACTTATCTACTATACTTTTTTGAGATGATAGACAAAAACTCGTAAATTAGCCAAAAATCGTCATTTAAGGGCAATTTCTCCTGAAGGAGTCTTCTGATAATTTTGTCCTAACTGGAAATAGGTAAATCTTGACATTATGAGCATTTACAACGCGTCAGATTTTCTCTGTTCTATTTTTAGCCATTAACAAAGAATAGAGAATACTGGACAATAATAAAGAATAGAGAATACTGGACAATTACAAAGAATAGAGAATACTGGACAATAATAAAGAATAGAGAATACTGGACAATAATAAAGAATAGAGAATACTGGACAATAATAAAGAATAGAGAATACTGGACAATAACAAAGAATAGAGAATACTGGACAATAAAAAAGAATAGAGAATACTGGACAATAACAAAGAATAGAGAATACTAGACAATAAAAAAGAATAGAGAATACTGGACAATATCAAAGAATAGAGAATACTAGACAATAATAAAGAATAGAGAATACTGGACAATAATAAAGAATAGAGAATACTGGACAATAATAAAGAATAGAGAATACTGGACAATAACAAAAAATAGAGAATACTGGACAATAATAAATAGTAGAGAATACTGGACAATAACAAAGAATAGAGAATACTGGACAATATTAAAGAGTAGAGAATACTGGACAATAACAAAGAATAGAGAATACTGGACAATAATAAAGAATAGAGAATACTGGACAATAATAAAGAATAGAGAATACTGGACAATTATAAAGAATAAAGAATACTGGACAATAACAAAGAATAGAGAATACTGGACAATAATAAAGAGTAGAGAATACTGGACAATAACAAAGAATAGAGAATACTGGACAATAATAAAGAGTAGAGAATACTGGACAATAACAAAGAATAGAGAATACTGGACAATAATAAAGAGAAGAGAATACTGGACAATAACAAAGAATAGAGAATACTGGACAATAGTAAAGAATAGAGAATACTGGACAATAATAAAGAATAGAGAATACTGGACAATAATAAAGAATAGAGAATACTGGACAATAACAAAGAATGAGAGAATACTGGCCAATAATAAAGAATAGAGAATACTGGACAATAACAAAGAATAGAGAATACTGGCCATTAACAAAGAATAGAGAATACTGGACAATAATAAAGAATAGAGAATACTGGACAATAACAAAGAATAGAGAATACTGGACAATAATAAAGAATAGAGAATACTGGACAATAATAAAGAATAGAGAATACTGGACAATAACAAAGAATAGAGAATACTGGACAATAATAAAGAGTAGAGAATACTGGACAATAACACAGAATAGAGAATACTGGACAGTAATAAAGAGTAGAGAATACTGGACAATAACAAAGAATAGAGAATACTGGACAATAATAAAGAGTAGAGAATACTGGACAATAACAAAGAATAGAGAATACTGAACAATAATAAAGAATAGAGAATACTGGACAATAATAAAGAATAGAGAATACTGGACAATAATAAAGAATAGAGAATACTGGACAATAATAAATAGTAGAGAATACTGGACAATAACAAAGAATAGAGAATACTGGACAATAATAAAGAGCATCTGTCATGATGGCTGACACCGAATAACCAGATATTTTAAAAGCTTGTTTGAGGATCAGTATGAAATTATAACACTTGAATACTGTTGTACAAACACATTTGAGGTTAATAATATGTAAAAGTAGAGCACGACTTTCCTTTTAAAATTCCCTGCCTTAATGAGTCACCACTCAGTCTCTACCAACTGACCCGAAGGACAAAGAACAATACAATACAATACAATACAATACAATACAATACAATACAATACAATACAATACAATACAATACAATACAATACAATACAATACAATACAATACAATACAATACAATACAATACAATACAATACAATACAATACAATACAATACAATACAATACAATACAATACAATACAATACAATACAATACAATACAATACAATACAATACAATACAATACAATACAATACAATACAATACAATACAATACAATACAATACAATACAATACAATACACAATAAACCATAAACAATATACAATATAATAAAATATGATACGAATTGCTATTGCTGCACTGCGATGCGATGCGATACGATACGATATGGTGTTTTTTTTTCTTCAAATTAAGGTCCCCCAAGGGATAATCATAATTTAGTTTCATCAACATGAACAAACAAAACAGTACAAAGTTGAACATATTTTTATGGTGAAGAAAAAAGAACATTTTTATTTTTTTAAGTTCTCTACAGGTGGGTTGTGTAATGCAGTATAAAGCAAGGGGAGATACCATTTGTGTTAATTGCTAAGCTGGGGGAGACACCAGGGAACGGTGCTTATTAAAAGTCATACAAATACGAATCTCCCCGTGTCTAAACCAGCTAAGCAAGCATTTCAAATGGTAAGTTGGTTGCTTAGCTGGAGGAGACACTTTAAATGGGATGGTGTTTAAGAATCGTATGAATATGGGGACGTTTTTCCCGTGTCTAAACCATTCAAGCTAGCTGTTAAAATATGAAAGAGTAATTCACAAACAAATTGTGAAATATTGGAATTTAACAAATTTGGTTGAGCAAAGCTAAAGCTTGTGATTCAATACATAAACTCTCTAAAGTGTGTATGCATAAAGTGACTCAAACTTTTAATACTGGCATATGCCCTCACAAGTTGTTAATCAAAATAACTTTTCAGGAGGACACATGCGTACAAAGATATTGTATGACTAAGATATTGTTCTAAACTAATTTGTCGCTCATAGTTAAATTTGTTGGAATAGAGGAGCAAATATATTTCGTCAATCTCACCTGGAGTCGCACTACCCACACAGTCTAAGGTGTGGTAGTGTACCATGCGGGTGCGTTCAATATCATAGTCGCTACGTAGATTTGGACTACTGAACGTACAGCTAGCCTATCCGCCAAATAGGTCTAAATAGCCCCAAAATGCATGTTATGTAGAGAATTCGAAATGGCGTCGGGTTGATTATTACCATCGACGCTACTTTGATATAGGTTAGCTACGACACAGATAAATATCTACGGTATAGCGACTTTATTAGCTGCTGCGATTTGATCGCAAACCTGCCAGTTTCTATTTCCAAGCAATTTCTTTATTTTGTTAGGCTCCTCCTATGCTCAAAATTACCAATATATGAGATAGATAGTTTTCAAATCCAAAAACTACCATATGCTACTGTTGCTGAATCTTGCTGTTTTTTTTTTAATTAAAAGCGTCCCATATTTCACTAACATAAAGTTAAATTGTTGATCAATTGTGTAATCAAATATATAAATGAATTTTTGATTTAACGATAGTTTTTCTGAAGTTTATAATATATGTTTAAACTTTTCTTGTAAAAGTCATTCTTAGGATTTTTAGGAAAAGGAGCCTGGGACGAGTTTCACAAAAAATCTTACGACTAAAATTGATCGTAAGTTTACTGAATTGTGTAAGACTTACGGTCAATATTAGTCGTAAGTTGTTTTTGTGAAACTCATTCCTGAAGCACTTAAGTATACACATAAGGTCAAGGGAAGCAAATGAACAACGAAATTAATCAGAATCGAAAACCAAAATTTCCAAAAACTTGTGCCAATTCTGGCTACGGCTACCTTATGTCTGGGGTGGAAAAACCTTATCGTTTAAAAATAAAAACAGGTTATTTGTAGAAAAGGACGTATTAATTAATATTTCTTGCGACCACAGAAGCGCTGAATACTGGGTTGATAATATCCTTTGGGTGAAACGTCCACTAGCAGTGCATGGCATCGACCCAGTGGTTGTAAAAATTATCAAGATACCAGGCTAGACTTATTATTTGGTATGCAAGACGCGTATTTCGTCTACACTTTATTCATTAGTGTCGCACGAATCAAAACAGTTGAAAGGCCAAGTCAATAATGAAGTTGTAGAGCATTCAAAACCATATATTCAAAAAGTTGGGCCAAACCTGTCTAAGGTTATGCCAAATCTGTCTAAGGTTATGCCACATCTGTCGAAGGTAATACCAAATCTATCAAAGATTATGCCGAATCTGTCTAAGGTTATACCAAATCTGTCTAAAGGTACGCCAAATCTATCAACGGTTATGCCAAATCTATCTAAGGTTATACCAAATTTGTCATAGGACTAGGTTATGCCAAATCTGTATTAGGTTATGCCAAATTTGTCTAAGATTATGCCAAATCTATCAAAGGTTATGCCAAATCTGTGTAAGGTTATACCAAATCTGTCTAAGGTTATGTTAAATCTGTCTAAGGTTATACCAAATTTGTCTAAGGTTATGCCAAATCAATCTAAGGTTATACCAAATTTGTCTTAGGTTATGTCAAACCTGTCTAAGGTTATGCCAAATCTGTTTAAGGTTATGCCAAATCTATCAAAGTTTATGCCAAATATGTTTAAGGTTATGCCAAATATGTCTAAGGTTATGCCAAATCTGTCTTAGGACTAGGTTATGCCAAATCTGTCTAAGGTTATGCCAACTTTGTCTAAGGTTATGTCAAATCTGTCTACGGTTACACCAAATCTATCTTAGGTTATGACAAATCTGTCTAAGGTAATGCCAAATCTGTCTAAGGTTATGCCAAATCTGTCTAAGGTTATGCCAAATCTATCAAAGGTTATGCCAAATATGTCTAAGGTTATGCCAAATCTGTCAACGGTTATGCCGAATATGTCTAAGGTGATGCCAAATTTGTCTAAGGTTATGCCAAATCTATCTTAGGACTAGGTTATGCCAAATCTGTTTAAGGGTATGCCAAATCTGTCTAAGGTAATGCCAAATCTGTCTTATGTTATGCCAAATCTGTCTAAGGTTATTCCAAATCTGTCTAACGTTATGCCAAATATGTCTAAGGTTATGCCAAATATGTCCAAGGTTATACCATAACTATCAAAGGTTATGCAAAATTTTGTCTAAGGTTATGCCAAATCTGACTAATGTTATGCCAAATCTGTCTAATGTTATGCCAAATCTATCTAAGGTTTTGCCAAATCTGTCCAAGGTTATGCCAAATTTGTATAAGGTTATGCCTGTTGGTTTTTCGAACAGAACTAACAACGGTTAAAGGGTTGATTTGACCGGTCTTAACCACAATGGTACTGAAAAACCTTCAACAACAGGACGGAAATTGCATTCCAATATTTGTTTTTTTCGAAATTTTCCCATAAACATCATAAAGGAGCATACGAATTCCTGCAAATTTGTAGATCTGATTACCGAAAAGTATGTTGGCATGTCAGAGTGTTTAAAAAAGTCAATAAAAATAATTTGTTTTTACTAATATAACATGCGGGCGCTCATTAGATAGCACTTGCATCATATCATATATAATTATATAGGTATGAGTTCAAGTTGGGATTTGTTTTAGACTTCGAGTTAGAATTAGATGTAGAGTTCAAGTTTGAGTTAAATTTGGAGTTAAAGTTGAGTTACAGTTCAATTTCATATTCGAGTCAACATTCGAGCTTAAGTTAAATATTTCTAATTGATTATCGAGTTCGAGTAGTTCGGACTACAGTTCGAGATGAATTTTGAGCTCAATCTCCAGCACCGAGTTCATATCCGTTCCATTCAATATCATTTTATGAGTTCCTACGCGTAACGAGGCGTGGCATGCCGCCGAGTTTCATCTTGCGCATAATTATGATGTATTGCCCATATTACGCAGAACAAATATGTCAATGAAAAGTCACCATTGATTTTTTCAAAGATATGAAAGTCACCATTGAATTTTTCAAAGATATGAAAGTCACCATTGAATCTTTCAAAGATATGAAAGTCACCATTGAATTTTTCAAAGATATGAATAAATTATTTAATTTTTCAAAGATAAGAATAAATGAAGATGTTCTGTATAAGTCTATGAGACAACAATCCCAAATACGACAAAGATAGAAGGTTTTCAACTTACCTTGGAGATTTTATTGGCAAACCTTTCCCATATTATTTTTACAGCTTTAAGATATACACTGTAATATATATTCCAGACACTTGTCTTCGTTTACCAGGGTTCTTGCATTAGTTTCCATTCGGAAAACAAATTTCTAGCATATCGTGACATTCACAATTAAGAGTATGATGAAATCAATTATTGTTGGCCGAATATTATTCATTAACATATTCAAACAAAATTCTTTAAAAATGAAAGGTCATGCAAGTAGAAAACAACAGAAAAATTCTGCCAAAATCTAGCATTTTTGTATTTGTTTGATTTTTGCTTTTATCTAAAATTTTATTCATCCTAGACGGCTCGTTGCATTTTGTTTTGTTATTGCTATTTCCAAATACTGCCTTACAGTCAATCAAATTAACCATTTCGCTAAATATTGCATTTGTTAACACACTCAAAAGATACGCATAATTCGTTTCGTCTTTGTTGTCGTCGAAGAAGGTTGGTGGTTTAAGATGGATAAGAGTAATCTTTTTGATTGATGATTGATTTTTGGTTGCTTAACGTCCAGTGACAATTATTTCTTATTTTCAGGACGAATAATCTTTTTGAGTTGACGATTAGCTGCATCGCAGATATTAATTAGTAAAAGCATGGAAGTACTATGTTGAGGGACAATATATTGAAGGATAAGACTTTCCGGGCAGGGACTTTTGCTTGGCTCTGTAAAAAAGTTTAAAAAAAACGCAGCCACGTCCCGTTTGAATGGGTGACATTAAATCCGATGGTTCGTGAAGTGGAAATAGCACGATTTCTGTCGTTAAAGAACCATTGTAAAAACTCTTCGAAGGGACTGTTGCAAGGCAAAATGTTTGCCCCTCTCAAACATGGCATAATTTTGCATTAACAGTCCTCCAAATTTCCAGCCCTAACTCATTTCGGTCGACCTTCTTCGAATAGAACCTTCTTTATATTTGTTTAGCTTGATTTGTTCTTGTTATGAATATGCATGAAATGTTTGTCACTGGAAGATAATCAAATAACATGCAGTTAATCAAATGATAGAAATCTGATTATTTTGACATGTCAATTCTTCATCGGGAAACATCGCATCCTCGACATGTCAACCCTTCTTAATTACTCATCGGGGAAACATCGCTTCCTCGGCTTTAAGTAGCTAGCGTATTGTCCTTTACTTTTGTGATTTTTTTCGTATATATATATACGAAAAAAAACCATATATATATATATATATATAGTTGGTTTTTTTACTTTACAATTCCAATAATCATTTTTTGAATTCTGAAAACTAATTTCCAGCAAAATATGAGCCGACAATGGGGTTAACAAATTTTCAGAAATATTTCAGGGTTTTGCCGAATATTTGAAAGCCAATATTGCAAATAATGTTTAAGACAGGAATGTTACTTCTATGTTATTCAGTTTATCACAGCTTTAAACTTTAAATATTGATTATTTTTTTGCAAAAACTATCTATTCAGGAAAATGACAAAAAAAAAGCTCTTTTGAGACTCATTTTCCACGAACATACGCACGGTAATCTATGTTTTATTTCGTGATTTATTCAATTATTTTACCTCTGACTACAATAATTACAAAAACTCATAAAAGAACAATAAATAGTTAAACTATATGAACTCCCGTTAACTACTTTTTGGCCTCAAATCTCTCATCTTTTTATCTGGATAACATGGAAAGGTGCATAAAAAATCAGAGATTTTGATTTAAAAGAATGTGAAATGTTATTTGTATGTCATTGTAAAAATCAGCTTACAAAAAGTACTTGATTCTACACCATTGACACTGAACTAAGCTGATTTTTTAAAGAATATTCGCATGCATTTCCTGAAAGCAAGTTTAAAAAAATATATAAATCGTTCCTTCTAACGCTGTAATATCGACCGCCGGGTACTTCCTCCTTACGCTGTAATATAGACCGCCGGGTACTTCCTCCTTCTTACGCTGTAATATCGACCGCCGGGTACTTCCTCCTTCTTACGCTGTAATATCAACCGCCGGGTACTTCTTACGCTGTAATATCAACCGCCGGGTACTTCTTACGCTGTAATATCAACCGCCGGGTACTTCTTACGCTGTAATATCGACTGCCGGGTCCTTCCTCCTTCTTACGCTGTAATATCGACTGCCGGGTACTTCCTCCTTCTTACGCTGTAAAATCGACTGCCGGGTACTTCCTCCTTCTTACGCTGTAATATCGACTGCCGGGTACTTCCTCCTTCTTACGCTGTAATATCAACCGCCGGGTACTTCTTACGCTGTAATATCAACCGCCGGGTACTTCTTACGCTGTAATATCAACCGCCGGGTACTTCTTACGCTGTAATATCAACCGCCGGGTACTTCCTCCTTCTTACGCTGTAATATCAACCGCCGGGTACTTCCTCCTTCTTACGCTGTAATATCGACCGCCGGGTACTTCCTCCTTCTTACGCTGTAATATCAACCGCCGGGTACTTCTTACGCTGTAATATCAACCGCCGGGTACTTCTTACGCTGTAATATCAACCGCCGGGTACTTCTTACGCTGATATATCGACTGCCGGGTACTTCCTCCTTCTTACGCTGTAATATCGACTGCCGGGTACTTCCTCCTTCTTACACTGTAATATCAACCGCCGGGTGCTTCTTACGCTGTAATATCAACCGCCGGGTACTTCTTACGCTGTAATATCAACCGCCGGGTACTTCTTACGCTGTAATATCGACTGCCGGGTAATTCCTCCTTCTTACGCTGTAATATCAACCGCCGGGTACTTCTTACGCTGTAATATCAACCGCCGGGTACTTCTTACGCTGTAATATCGACTGCCGGGTACTTCCTCCTTCTTACGCTGTAATATCGACTGCCGGGTACTTCCTCCTTCTTACGCTGTAATATCGACTGCCGGGTACTTCCTCCTTCTTACACTGTAATATCAACCGCCGGGTGCTTCTTACGCTGTAATATCAACCGCCGGGTACTTCTTACGCTGTAATATCAACCGCCGGGTACTTCTTACGCTGTAATATCGACTGCCGGGTAATTCCTCCTTCTTACGCTGTAATATCAACCGCCGGGTACTTCTTACGCTGTAATATCGACTGCCGGGTACTTCCTCCTTCTTACGCTGTAATATCGACCGCCGGGTACTTCCTCCTTCTTACGATGTAATATCGACTGCCGGGTACTTCCTCCTTCTTACGCTGTAATATCGACTGCCGGGTACTTCCTCCTTATTACGCTGTAATATCGACCGCCGGGTACTTCCTCCTTATTACGCTGTAATATCGACCGCCGGGTACTTCCAACAGATTTAATATGTCAATGTCGGGAATAATTAATAAAGTATGTTCAAAGTAAATTCGTGTACAGAAACATGAATGAAATAGTGTATTCGTGATTCAAACTATTGTTATTCAAAATAGAAATCATGAACTATTTAGAATAAATATTACTTTTATAATATGCCCGTTTTAGTCTGTTGTTTGTTAAAAATTACCACGTATAAATCTATGTTCGTCTTTGCATAGGCGTAGCGTTATCGTCATCTTAACATAGAACAAAAAATCCGCTCAAATCGTTACAATAGGTGCCGTCATGGCTTGAACTTAGATTACAATGCCCTTTGAGCACATGCCCTTGGTGACTCCTGCATTCGGATAACTGCTTAGTATTCTTGTCCATGTGCATCAGCAATGAGGAGGACTAGATAACATTTTTTTGAACATAAGTTTATAAAGATGTATTGTAAAGTGCTTAACTAGTCATATCTATGTTTATTTGCTCGAGTGTCCTTTAAGCACCTGCCCTTGGCGACTCTTGCATTTGGCTAACTTTAATATTTGTTCATATGCATCATCCACGAGGAGGACTAACTCATAAAAGTTTATTTCATAATGGATATGATGCTGCTTCTGGTGCATGGTCAACAAACACTGAACATTGTGGTTTATATGGTTATATTATTAACTTATACTATATTTCATGTTTAAGCCGTTTTTCCTTTCGTATTACCTATATTGTAATTGTTTTATATACTAATCATTGCTCTGATTTTGGTTTGTATTTTGTGTTAGTTGTCATATAACGTATACACTGTGATGGCGTTTGATTTGCGGGAGACGTTGTAAAACTGGTCCAGAACGTCGTAGAGTGCGTGATCTTTCCAGGCACAAACTATGTCAGTAAGGAACCACACTTGTATTCACATTTATAGAGTTTTCATTATATTGACACAGTAACGCAAATGCAAATAAAAAGACAATTCCTATGAAAATACTAGAAAAAAACACGATATCAGAACCTTGCAAAATTGATGAATAGAATGCGACAAATACTTAATTTTTGTTGAACAATATTTGAAATAAAAAATGGTACCCATAAAAGGTAGAGATGTCAAATGTGTCAATACTATATTGTATGAATTCTAAAAGTTCTTTGGAATTCTAAGACATAGCTCTTCATCTTTGGTAAAAATTCCAAACATAAACTAGGCCTTTGCTTGTTCATGATATATCTCTGTTTAAAAACGGTAGGTGTCGTATGTTAAATTGTAGGATGAAAACAAAATGTTTGTAAACATTGTCAAAACTCTTTATGATACATGAGAAAATCTCAGCGAGCGTCGCTTTTCTTACTGTTTCTAAATAGAGCTTGTGCGACTGATAAATTTGATTGATTGTTGTTTGTCTAACGTCCAGTGAGAAATATTTCATGCATAATCAGGACGAGAAACTGTTAACAATTAATACAATAGGTAAAGGTTCTGCAAAGTAGGACTAGCCGTCAGGGATGAAGGGATTATTTCCCCGACAATGTACGGCAGAGGCGGATTTAGAATTAAATTATAACACGTGTCTAAACCAATCCAAGGAGTAATCAAGTATTTCTATAATGTCTTTGTTCTTTTGGAAGACACTTTGCAGTTTTCTGATTATTATAAATTGTAATTAAATTATAACACGTGTCTAAACCAATCCAAGGAGTAATCAAGTATTTCTATAATGTCTTTGTTCTTTTGGAAGACACTTTGCAGTTTTCTGATTATTATAAATTGTAATGAGAGCTTAATCTTGACACTCGTAGTTTGTTCCCAAGTGTATTGCTGTCATACAATTATTTAAGTATTCTTTCTATTTTGTTGGATTAATTGTTTTATTATTTTTATTCCGCATGGTGTTTCCAGAGACATATATACACATGTGTATATATGTCTCTGGTGTTTCTGATATCAATTTGTGGGAAAATTTTGGTTGATTATATAGGAAATCACTGAAGAATGACTGGAGCGGGCCTCTTCCTACGCAGACAGTGTGAAAACTTATTATGAAAATTTCTGGATCCGCCACTGGTACTACGTATATATTGTTAATGAATAAAAAGAAATCAAATCTCGGTGTGCGCCAACAATCAACCCAACAAGCTGAAAAAGTACCCAGAAACAGGGTGTAATAGTGATAGTTGTCTCAGCTTGAACGGACAAAATATAAACATAGACAACCGAAATCAGACTTGGACCAAACTTAGTTTGGACCAAGCATATTTAAAATATCATTGATTTTCGAAATATATAGTATTTCTCGATATAGATAACAATTAAGTACCAATACCGAATATATATTGTTACGGCGAGGAAACGGTTAACTCAACCCAAAAAGAAAAGAGACTAAGACAAGAAGTACAATGGGGAGTCAAGAAATACATGGAAGAAGTCAGCTCCAATTACAAGGACAACTCTAAGAAATTCTGATCCTATATTAAAAGCAAAGGACAAGAATGGACAGGAGTAGCACCATTAAAGAACAAAATGGGATTCCTCCAAAGCGATAACAAGAGCAAAGCTAACATCCTTAACGACCAATTCCAGTCCGTATTTACAAAAGAAAAACTTAATAACTTCCCAAAAAAAGGGAAAAGTCCATATACCACCATGTCGGATATAAAAATCAATGTAAAAGGAGTTCACAAATTATTGAAGAACATAAAACCACATAAGGCAACTGGACCAGATGCTATACCATCTTGTATACTAAAGACAGCAGCAGACCTACTTGCTCCAATTCTTGCAGGACTGTAGCAAGCATCCCTCAACACCGGAGAAATCCCTCAAGATTGGAAAGATGCAAATGTAGTCCCAATCTTCAAAAAGGATGAAAGACATTTAGCATCAAACTACAGACCTGTATCACTTACCTCCATTACATGCAAACTCCTGGAACACATTGTACACAGCAGTGTAATGGACCACTTCGACAAACACAAAATTCTTACAAACGCACACATGGATTCCGCAAAAAACGATCATGCGAATCCCAACTATTCATCACCATTCATGACATTGCATCGAAATTAAAAAGTAACAGCCAAGTAGATATCACCCTACTAGATTTTGCAAAGGCGTTTGATAAAGTGCCACACCATTGCCTACTACATAAACTTGAGTATTACGGGGTAAACCCTAAAACAAACAAGTGGATAAGATCCTTCCTACAAAACAGAATGCAAAGCGTTATCCTAGAAGGAGCTGTCTCTGAACAAGTTTCAGTACTCTCTGGTGTACCTCAAGGCACAGTTATTGGACCATTACTGTTCCTGGCCTACATAAACGACATGCCAGAAACAGCAACATCATCAGAGACCAAACTATTTGCAGACGACATCCTCATCTATAGAACCATAAGCAACCAAGCAGAAAGTGACCTCCTGCAGAAAGACCTTACATCTTTAGAGGACTGTAAAAATAAATGGCAAATGAGCTTCAATGCGAAAAAATGCAATTGTAATCCGAAGCAATTTAAACTAATATCTAAGATAGTACTACAGAGACTTGTATAGTACCCCCGGATAGTACCCTACTTTTCCATGTCTCTAGTTAATTTTTGATAAATAAAAAAAAACAGAATTCACAAAGAAAAGCATTGGAAGTATATAAGTATATATTCAGCTGATATTTACGAGCGGTAAAATCCCAAATAATTTGTCGAACGTCCATCAGGGATATATAACAGTTAGTTTTTCTTGACACTTTACTATTTGAAGCACCCTTTAAGAAAATATTTTCTATTTTTATTTTTTAAACATATGCATATGATCTGACTGCAAAATAAACTAATATACACAATTTTTTGAAACATCAAGAAAAATGGAATGGATATAAGGGGCCTATAAGCATTTTTTCTTTTATTTTCCGAGTTTATGAGACCTTTGATATAAACAATGTCCCCTCCCCTCGCGAAAAAAGAAGTGATCAAATTGACATTCTATCGGCGACACATGTTTATGTATTCGCCAGGGGCGGGTCCATGTGAGGGCGTAATGGGGGTACCCCCCCCCCCTTTAAAAAAAACTATCGTAATCTGCTAATATTTTGAATATGGTAATTTATCATATTCATTAATTAAATACATACTCTGAAAATGGTTCTAATGAATCCATTCTAGTCTAACCATTCATTGAAAATGAGAGTCCGTCAGTATTTCTGTGTTCATTTTAGGTTTGGCGTTAAGGTACATTTATACTAGTAACATGTATATTTGGTATAGCATTTTTACTTCCCATCTGGATAGCCTTTGGTAGTATCATATTGTTTCAATATCCATTGGTGAGTAACTGTAACTAAGTGACATTGACCTACATTTTGCCATGAAGTTCAAGCACCATATTTATTTATGTAGGGGGGGGGGGGGGTAGGAGGGGTCCTGATCCCGAAATCCCGGGCTTAAAAACATGGAATCCCGAGGTCCCGAATTTAAAAAAATTTAAATCCCGACATCCCGAAATTCGAAAAAAGAATTCCCGCATCCCGAAAGGATCAATCCCGAAATCCCGAGCTTAAAAACACCCGATCCCGGAGTCCCGATAAAGGTCCTACCCCCTCCCCCTATGTACCATATACCACCTATCGGAACTAGACAGTGACATGATTGCTTTAATTTAGTACTGTAGTACAATGATGTCAATTTTTCATATTCAATCATGTATTCCACATTAAAGCCTACAATATTTAGAACGAAAGAACTTTATACTTCAGTGTTTGTTTGTCTTGTATCATGTGTGTCGTTCAACGAAACCAGAACTTAATCTAAAATAGAGAGATATTTATCAGTCTGGCTACTTCATAATTTGATGCTAAATTGTTGAAATCTAGGAGTTTCTGAGCTTCCCCATGGACCCTCTACCAGGGCAACCGTAATTTCGCCTCCCGTTCATAAAATCCTGGCCTATGACTATTGAAATGTTAAGTAACGCCTTATACCCTAAAATTTGGAATTTCTCGTTATTGGTCTACTGCTGTTAAGATCCATCCAATCATTTGAATATACCATAGACAATTAATGGAGAGAATTCGGCATAAAAAATGTCAAACCCTGACACTTTAACTATAAAATATACATGCTCTAAGTCAGGAACCGTTACATTAGTACATTTCACAATTATTCTATGGTTCTATCTTCAAAATATTGTATGATCTTGTATCCTACATGTATGTTATTAATAATGATTTTGTTTCTTTCAGGCAATAAAAGAAAACCAGTAATATATCGTATTTGCGGTCAATGTGTCTTTTCAGGTTTTCTGAATGAAAAAATGTTACCGAAGGATTCTCTAATCGCGCAAAACAATGCAGTTCTAATTAACGCTTAGCATACATGTGTCCTTTCTGATAGGTATATTCATGATGATAATGATGTGAAATGACTATCGATTTTTATGACAGCCAGGTGTTTGTTCAGTTGAAGTGTTCATAATGCCTTACCTGAGAAGGCATGTTTTTCAATAGACACCGCTTTAGCAGCCGTAGGAAAGATGGAAAATGGAAGTAGGACTTCACGGGAGTAAAGGAAGATATCTGGGAAATCTAATGTATTTACCACTAGATTATACTGTGTCTGATTATGTTTTGAGAAGAAGAGGAGCAATATCATTTGGTTCAAGCACAGTATTTGCATCCACACCGAGGTTTGAGGTACGAACTGTTATAAAATAATTTGTTTCTACTGGAATCATGGATGTAAACCCTACTCACACCTTGAGAAATCAGAGGATTTCCCCTCAATAC
This sequence comes from Mytilus californianus, assembly GCF_021869535.1. Taxonomy (NCBI): domain Eukaryota; kingdom Metazoa; phylum Mollusca; class Bivalvia; order Mytilida; family Mytilidae; genus Mytilus; species Mytilus californianus. The sequence continues at coordinate 8,938,007 of NW_026262581.1, forward strand.
TAATATACTATAATATTGTTAAAAACTAATTCTCTAAAGTAATATTTTGATATAAATTTACACTGTTACACCACAGTTGGGGATGTGCTAGGATCGGTTCCCAACATACTGGATAGTCTCCAATCCTCAATCTTAATGGCATAATACCTGTTGGCACACATTGTCTTCAATGTGCAGGTTTACTCCTTCGTTGGTTATGCTCAACATAATTTTCTCTCTGCTTTTAAAGGATATCTTTTGATATAATTTACCACTGCTAGTAGTTTGGCTTTCGTCTCTTCGATGTTCTCGCCGTCTAGTCTGGTTAATATGGTAGCTAAATTCTGGTCTGGATGTTGGGTCCTTCATTTCTGATTTTAGGTAATTTTTCTCTATTCTGTAATTTTATTTTTTGCCCATTCTCTATTCTCTATATTTAAGCACACCATTATTCTCTATTCTTTATTTGTTTGGCCTATTTTTCTCTCTTTATTCTGCACCTTTTGCCCATTATTCTCTTTTCTGTAAACTCCATCCAGACCCTATACTGATACTAAACTCTAAAATATTTTTTTCAGCAGTAAAACTTAATATCTAGCTTTTTATACCCCCTCCCCTCCACCACCACATACATGTAACTTTACACACTTTGTAGTTTGAAGTCGACAGTATATAGTGACAAGGTGTCCATCCATACATTGTACATCTTATCACTATTTATTCCAATTCCATAAAATTCTGAAGTTACAAAACTTAATTTTCATGACTTCACAAACCAGTTGAATCTATCTGGGCCCTGTTTAAACTACATTGTACAATGTACATGTATGTACATGTGTTGTGCATAAAACTTTTTAAAGAGACAGGTTTAAACCATCAAAAACACTTCAAACAAAGCATTTTTATGACTTTAATTTGTGTTTCAAAAAACTGGATCATGATCCATCAAAATTTCAAAGTGTCCATTTTCTAAACTTTTTCCTCTAAATGCTTGCTACTAATGACCTTTGTTTTGGCCACTGTATCATTTCCACAATAGTCGTTTTGGCTTTGGTTGATTTGGTCACAGTATTTCATTATGTTCCGAACACAAATATATGCAGTACATGATTTGAAAGAAATATGTTTTGAAAAGGCATATTATTTAACAAAAGTCTTTTTTGTCTCCGCCTGTGACGAAAGTTGAGACATACACATGTACAACTATTTAGAGGCCTTGCCCCCATGTCATGGTCCAGTGACTATGAATATATTAGCAATTTTCAATGTTAAGTTTCTACTTCAGTCAGTTTGAGAGGAACTATATTTTTACTTCGTGTACTTGTGATATATCAATGATATTTTCTGTAAAGTTGCATTACTATCAGTATCTTTCAAGGCCCTGCCCCCTAGGTCATGGTCCAGTGACTTTGAATAAATTAGCAATGTTTCTGTCCATCAGATTGTCTTTTTCTGAATTTTCTGCTGACAGACCAGATATATATCTATGTGTCAACAGTTTATTTAAAAGCGTTATGCCCCATGGAAATATTGATTATATGGAAAATTGAATTGTAAGTGCTCTCAAGCCTACATTCTCTACGATATTCATGAAAAATAAAGAACACCAAAATTTTATTTTTAGTTGATGCCCTAGCCCTTCAACAGATGCTGATGTGGTGTATAGCAATCACCAATCAATCAATCAACAGAAAAAATATGTGCAATGTGGTGGACATTAGAACTCTGTTCTTTTATTTCATTTGACATTTTCGGGTATACAAGTAGTAGTTCAAAAAGATTTTGGTGCAGACTGAAATGTGAGCAATACAGGTACAGGTGTGCCTCTTGTTAACAACCCAGAGTTTTTCTGAAATCCAGACACTACAGTACTGTACACATTTGTATTTGTTTCTCCTTCTTAACTTGTAATTAATCAGAATTTAATAAAACTTTCTCAGAATCTACACCATATAATGCAATTGTGCACGTATTATTTTTGTATTTCAAGTTATTTTGGGGATTCTTTTCGGTAACATAGTCTTTGCCACCTTTATGTGGGGCAGTAATATCATTTTTGCAAGCTTTGCTCGCTGTACCTCTACCTTTATTCTGAGGCTTCATTGAGGTGAACGACCATTTTATCAACATTGTTTGTATGTCTGCATTATCATATTGGCTTTAACTACATCTATTATAGTAATTGCCCTTAAATAACGATTTTAGCCCATGTTAGCCATTTTTTACTTTTCTGCTTAGTGGTGGTAATTTGAAAAATATATCAATATTAATAGGTAGAAATCTTTGCCATAATTCAGACACTAGAAACCTCAAGTTTTTAGACAAATTGATGTCTATATTCTTACAAATCTAAAAAATGTATATGTGTCCCTTAATTTGTACTAAACATGAACATTATAAAATTTGTAAAATGAAATGCATATGGAAATGACAGAAAAAATTTCCCCCTGCTAATGAAGGAAATCTATTGTGACAAATTGATCTGACGTCATGGTTGTTTATCACTATTTTGTTCACACTATTTACTTAGAAAATAATGAAACTGAGTAATAAGTTGCTAATATGTTGCTGAACCTGACAAATATGACAATAACAGCATTTGGTTGATTGATTGATGGACTGATTTCTTACATCTGCTCTATGGATGAGGACTTGTCTGTTTTGATTTCCACAAAATGCATGAAAATTATTTCTTTCTTGCCACTGAAGTTTCAATTTTATCATAAGGTATTTACTATTACAGTTGTTCTTGAATGGAAATTGTAACTGTTTTAACCATTACACAATTTTGAAAAGCTGATGACTGTACTGTGAATAATGGTCATTGATGATTATGTACTTTTTTATGGATGCGTATTTGACAGTACATGTTGTAAATTAAAACTTGTTCTAATTAAATTTGTGCTTCAAAACATACAAATGTGGATGACTCTAGTTGCATTCTATGGATTTAAAATCATTACCAAAAATGTTAGAAAACTGTTGTGGTATACATTGTGTAGTAGGCATCAACATCTAAACGTTGTATCTGGCAATCAACGAGGGTTTGGATGAGGGGGTCCTTCTTGTCTTTATTCTTTAATTTTTAGACCATATTTTTCTATTCTTTATATTTTAACACCCCATTTTTCTCTATTCTTTATTTTTTTGGGTCTATATTCATGATATTTCTCTATTCTTTATTTGATTGCCACATTTTTGTCGAGCCTTCGACTTTAGTCAAAAAAGCGAGACATAGCTATCCTACATTCCGTCGGCGTCGTAGGTGTCGGTGGCGTTCACAAATATTCACTCTGTGGTTAAAGTTTTTGAAATTTTAATAACTTTCTTAAACTATCCTGGATTTCTACCAAACTTGGACAGAAGCTTGTTTATGATCATTAGATAGTATCCAGAAGTAAATTTTGTAAAAATAAAATTCCATTTTTTCTGTATTTTACTTATAAATGGACTTAGTTTTTCTGCCGGGAAATATTACATTCACTCTGTGGTTAAAGTTTTTAAAATTTTAATAACTTTTTTAAACTATCCTGGATTTGTACCAAACTTGGACAGAAGCTTGTTTATGATCATAAGATAGTATCCAGAAGTAAATTTTGTAAAAAAAAAAGTCCATTTTTTCCTTATTTTACTTTTAAATGGACTTAGATTTTCTGCCAGGAAACAACACATTCACTCTGTGGTTAAAGTTTTTAAAATTTTAATAACTTTCTTATACTATTTTGGATTTGTACCAAACTTGGACAGAAGCTTGTTTATGATCAAAAGCTAGTATCTAGAAGGAAATTTTGTAAAAAAATAAATCTGTTTTTTTTCTGTATTTTACTTTTAAATGGACTTAGAATTTCTGCCAGGAAACAACACATTCACTCTGTGGTTAAAGTTTTTAAAATTTTAATAACTTTCTTATACTATTTTGGATTTGTACCAAACTTGGACAGAAGCTTGTTTATGATCAAATGCTAGTATCTAGAATGAAATTTTTGTTTTCTTTCAGTTAACATTACATTCAGTCTGCAGTTAAAGTTTTTAAACATTTATTAGATTCATAAACTATCCTGGATTTTTAACAAACTTGGACAGAAGCTTCTTACAATCAAAAGATAGTACCAAGAGGAATATTTTTATTGATTTACTTACTCATTTTTGTTGAGCCTGCGATTAACAGAAAAAGTAGGCGAGACACTGGGTTCCGTGGAACCCTTACAAATTTTTCTGTAGTATTGGCCCATTATTCTCTATTCTTTATACCCCATCCACACCCTCATGCATTGTATTCTGTAGTATTGGCCCATTATTCTCTATTCTTTATACCCCACCTACAACCTCATGCATTGTATTCTGTAATTCATTTTAGATAACAAGTGATTGGAATTCTTAAGAAACCTTCTGTCTTCCATATAAAAATAAGGAGATATGGTTTGATTGCCAATGAGATAACTATCCACCAGAGACCAAAGGATAAGGATGTAAACAACTATAGGGGACCTTACAACCTTCAACAATGAGCAAAACCCATAAGTCATAAAAGGCCTGGCATAACTGTTTAAATTTTATATACTTCTTGATTTATCAAACCAATACAGCGATAAGCATGATAAGATGAATTGTAAATCCTATAAAATTATTACATTTATAAATTTTTGATTCAATTTTTTTTCCCTTTTTAATTGTGTTATCCAAAGTAAAAATCTGGTTATAAAAAATACAGCATGCAGGAGGGGGAGGCAATCCACAGTTTCCTTGCAAATTCAACCAATGCTTTTTGAATTTGTAGTTATTGATGACGAAATGGAGGTCAATTTTGATATTGACGATTTTCACATTTACCGTTCAGAAGTTATGATCCTTGATAGATTTCTGTCATTTCTTGTAATAACCTATGAACCATCCACCAACGCTTTTCAAATTTTAAAATGTTGTTACTGATGACAGAATGGTTGTCAAGTTTGATATTGTTGATTTTCTGTTCAATTGAATATTATTCAAATTTTAATATGGAGTCAATGATAACAAAATGGAGTTCATGATTGATATTGACAGTTTTCAGCTTTCCCGTTCAGGAGTTATGGTCCTTGAAAGATTGGAAAATTGCATTTTGTGTTGGTTCCATGCAATAACTTATCAACCTTTCGGCAAAAGCTTTTCAAATTTTAATATATTGTTACTGATGTCGAAATGGAGGTCAAGCCTTAAATTGATGATTTTCACTTTTACGTTTGGGGACATATGATACAATGTACTTGATAGATTGGGAATAGGCACAGAACATGGCTGGTTAAACAAGCCTGAAAAGAGCCTTAAATGTACATTAGAATACATCAATTTCATTTGTACTAGTTGCCCTCGCTGTTCAACACTTGTTACCTTCAAAATACAGAAAACACAGTTTGCTATCAACTTGACAGCTCATTTCTTGTTATTTGATGTGCCTCTGCATTGATGGTGCTAATTTGAAATTAGAAATTGAATTTTATTTTACCTTCTTCAGTGCACAAAGCATCTGTCTTCTGACCAGGTACAACATAGTTTCAAAATAAGTATTTATTTTAGAATATGTCAATTTCCTGAATTACTATAGAAATTATGTTGAAGTAACATTTTTTTAAACAAAATAATTAGAACAGGTTTTATTCTATCTCAACCATGAGTTATGTTTCTTCAAAATGGATAGTTTCACGAGGAAAAAGTGTAACTTGAACATATTGTAACTTTTGCAGGTAATGCATGTTACTGATAGCTTATGACTAACCTTGAATTAATTCTTTAACCACTAAAGTATAACTATGTTTATGTGGCAGACCATAGCCTATTAGTGAATGAAATTAATGGTGATAATTAGGAAAATAGTTTGCTTTAATGGTTTTTGCACACCTTACAGACAGAAGGATAGTTGAGTGATTCGTGCAAAATATGAATGAAAAAAGAAGTTTAAGTAACCATGACAACTTAAGGTTTTATCTTGTAAAAGATGTTAATTGATATTATTTTTTTCACTCATCGGAATACATAATGACAGTAGAATTTTTCATTTATGATATTAGTATGAGGTAAGAAATTAATAATTTTTCCTGATGATAAATGAAGAAGTACCAATTGCAAGTTTAAGAAGTACTAAGCATACATTTTTTTTATTGAGGTTTAAAAGTATATTCAGGTATATTTGATTGTTCATTTTCTTCACTGTGTGAATTTTGAATAAGAAAATTAATTAAAAACAATCTGAAGAAAAATGTTCAGCCTCAAAATTGTTCAGATTTTTACTACTACCATAAAATCGTGAAAGTTTCCATATTATAATTTAAGCTTCGTAAACCTTTTTCATTCCAAATTCTTTGCAAATTTTAACCTAGTTACTTGGATCAAATTGTTAGTGAAAAATCATTCTACTGTTTGACTCCACACAACGAGTAGCATTTTTATTTAATTTTAAGTTTTTGACCCTTATGTCTGTAATATCAGCCAATTTTGTTTCCTAATGATAAACTGGGGAACATGACTTGGGATTTTAACATGAAAATGTGGTCACATATGACAGAGGAAGATTCCTATTGTTTTTCAGGTCAACATGTCCAAGGTCACAAATACTAAAAAATAGACCCAAATTACCGGTAGTGCAGAAAAAGGATTTCCAGATAATAAATGAAGAACCTACATTAAAGTTAAATTTAGATATATACACAGCTGTGTAGCATCACCACTGGATAAAGGTACCCCAGAAGCCAAGAAACAATGATGGCAGAAAGTATCTATTCTATTCCCTGTACAGTAAAAAAAACTATTCGTTGTACAATTAATCAGCTTTATTTACATGAATTTCTCTATGAAAACAATAGATCATTTCGAAATACAATGTTATTCTCGCTTAAATATGATATAACTTTGTTCTACAAAACCTTGAATGACTTAAAACTCATCACTTGCTTCTTTGAACAGGTACCACCCGATCTGATTCTGAAGATTTGTAGAGAGAGAAAGCAAGTTAAGGGTCATCATCAGCCCTTAATAGTAGTTACATTATTAAGAATCACTATCATAAAACTTTACTTGTCAGCAAAACGTAGAATATAATGAAAATAAGATGAATTTGACCTTACATGACTTCACATTTGTTTTTTCCAGCGCCTTGGGGTCCCTATATCCGGTGATGGTGCTTCTTAGTGATATATAAGGTCTTTTATATTGATTCTTTGAGACATATCTTCTATGTTACAAATAGATTTTTATTGTCTCGCCTTGACGGAGTCAAAAAGCGAGACATAGGTATGCTGTTTCCGGCGTCGGTGACGGCGATGGCGTCAACAATGTATTAGTTTGTGATTAGGTTTAGTTCAAGGTGAACCACTAGTGGTAGGTCAATGATATTTGGTATTCAGTTGTATTAGCATTGGCACATCTCATTACCTTGGAGATTATTTGGCCCTGCCCTCTCAGTCAAGGTCTATTGACTTTGAAACTTTTCATAGTTTACATGTATTAGTTTGTGATTAGGTCAATTTATGGGGAACCACTAGTGGTAGGTCAATGATATTTGGTATGCAGTTGTATAAGCATTGGCACATCTCATTTCCATGGAGATTACTTGGCTCCGCCCCCTTAGTCATGGTCTATAGACTTTGAAAATTTTGCTAAGTTAACATGTACAAGTTTGTGATTAAGTCAGTCAAGGGGAACCATTAGTGGTAGGCCAATGTTAATTGGTGTTCAGTTGTGTAAGCATTAGCACATCTCATTTCCATAGAGAATATTTGGCCCCGCCCCCTCAGTCATGGTCTATTTACTTTGAAACCTTTGCTTAGTTTACATGTATTAGTCTGTGATTAGATCAGTTTAAGATGAACTGCTAATGTTAAGTCAATGATATTTGGTATGCAAATTTATTGGCATTTGCAAGTATCGTTTCCATGGAGATTATATAGCCCCACCCCTGATCATGGTTCATTGACTTTTAAACTTTTACATAGTTTACAAGTTAATGTTTGTTTAGGTTTGTTTAAAGGGAACGACTTATAATAAGTCAATGGTATTTGGTATGCAGTTGAATTAGCATTGGCCCATCTCATTCCATGGAGATTGTTTAGCCATGTACCTTCAGTCATGGTTCATCAACTTTGAATATTTGCATAACTTACATGTTAAAGTATTGCTATTTTAATTTCAACATTTGCATTATCAAAATTACAAAAAGGCGAGACATATCTCTGTGATAACAGTTTATTCATTCTAAGACCAAAAACAGAAGGCTATAGTGATAACTTGGAGTAGGGCATGGGGAAGGGGTTGTGACTTGAAGCTCAGGGGTTAAAAAAAGAGAAAAACAAATTTACGATCCTTAACCTTGTCTCACACTTGAGATAGGAACATGAAAATTGGTAATTAACCCAATAATTGATATTTTGGCTGAAACCAGAATTATGAGTGAAAATGTAACTGAGTTATCGAGTAATTATACTAGTGAAATGTTGTAAAGTATCTGATGTAAAAAGTTGACACTTGAATTAAAGCTTACATTATATATAAATATTGAACATATGGTGTTGGACTTTGTGTGGTATGGTCTTTTTAATTAATGCTATCCACATAACTATGGAGTAGGGATATTCAGCATGGTTGCAGTTTTTCATATAAAAATGTAGAATGTTAGGGTTCTTTTTTAAAAGAATATATATATATGTATAAGAAACATCATTTTTTCTCTAAACACATGTAGAGTTGGATTAGACTACTGACATCAAGGGAAACAATGTCATCATGTCCCCTAGAGCTACCAAGCTCTTTTATTCATACATTTTTGGTCACTTTAACTCTGCACCAGCAAGTGATAATACTGTCAATAGTATTGAAACTTGAGATTAAATCCTATTTAAATTTGAATAAATACTTGTCTTGTATTATATTTTTGGTAGTAATACAATGTAGATGCAAGAAAAGTTCAATGAAATTTGAATAGTTCAACACACATGTAGACAACACTTGTAGACTTATTTCTTTTAAAGGATTTGCATGTCTTGTTCAATCAAGATAGATTTGAATTTTATAAGTTTATAAACCTTATCTTATTTGTAAAGCTTTTAGTGACCATAGTGGACATTTATAATTTAATTTTAGGGTAAACATATGGGTGTGTCATAGATCTCTTGTGCCTATAGATTGTAAATATAATTAACTAATATATAATTTTCTTTTTACTGAAGTGTGGACCAGCCTGGGAGGGAAGGGTTCATATGGAGGAAATCACCTATTTTGCCAAATTGATTTGTCTATTGTATAAATCAACAAATATATCAAATATATATATATATATATATATGAGCTGCGTCAGATAGAAATTGACCTTATGCAAGTGAATATCAACACATCGGTTAACCTTTTTAAGGTTTGGAAAGTCTGTAACTATCTGAAAATTGAGCTGTTAAAAGAAAATCTACAAAACAGACCAAATTCATCTTTTATTTCCTATTTGAATGTTCCAAAATCAATCAAATTCTTATACATGTATATGTATACGTACACTTGCATAAGTTTGATTTCTATCCAACGTAGCTCATATATCAACCAAATTATGAATAGACCTTATCGCTATTTCGATATCTGCGACACTAATGAACTATTGACGTCCTACAACAATCACTTTTCCTTCGTGGCGTCAGACATTTTCTATTGTAACGTCAAAATTTTACGGGAAACTTTTTGATGTCCAATAATGGCGGACAAATAGCGACAAGGTGTATTTTCATAACTATATGTTACTACTTTTAAGAATCTGGAATCTGACTCTTGGCAATGAACAGTAATTGTAAAAAACCATCCTGGCTATTCATTACACATGTAGGACAATTGCAAAAACTTGTGATTGTATAATTCAATGTTTGTCCTTGTCATCATTGTTGTTTCTCTGTAGAGCAGCAAGTTTTATGGTTTGACCCATGTCTTTCTATGTAGTAAACAATTAACTTGTTGCCTTATCAATAATTTAACAAGGAATTTTTTGAAACTCTAGAATTGCAGGCCAAATACTGTAAAATCAGAAATTATTACGTCCGGTTTTTATTGCGATTTTTAAAGAATGGACAAAACTGTGAGATTAATTATTGCGATTTCAGGAAAATCTGCATACAGATATATGTATTGAATTCAGAATGTGAGTTCTTGTTATTGTGATACTCACCCAGTCGCATTATTCCCATTGATAAAAACCTCGCAATAATTTCTGAATTTACAGTAATATAACAGATTATGGGTATCTAAAGAATTAACTAATTGTAACAAAAGGGTTAGTACTTCTTCATTTGATGCATTTATTGTTCTAATTTACAAGGATTATTTTAGTTTGAAAATTCTTCCCTGTTATTTTAATTAACTTTGAACTAGCTCTCCTGATATTAGGGGTTAAAGCCAAGAATTGTATTTAAGCTTTATCATCAGGAGTACATAATTATTTGTGGTATAAATGCTAAATACTAATACATAAGATTTGGATTTTCAAGTTCCTGCTCAATACTATAAATACGTTATAGTGAGTGTCAATTTATGTGGATTGAGTAAAATTTACATTTTTGCGGATATTTGATTTCGTGGTTTTCGTGGGCAAAATGTTCACACCTGAAAAGTGGCTTTGATATTTAAAGTCAACCTTGGATGTGTTTTTGTCCCATTCAATTCTTTATAATAAGAAAAATAATCTTGTCTGTTTTTCCCTTAAATAGATTTCAAGCAACTTTAATTTTTTAATTCTATTAGGGCCAAACAAGGCAGATATACGGGAATTGCATGCCCAAAATAGCAATTTAGTTATTATGTTATATTTGTGTGTGTTGCTTCCTTTGAATTCCTTAAAAACAAAATACTTGTATTTGCCCTCCAGATGTCTCATGGCAATTTTTGTTATTGGACTGCTGACTCATTTACTTATACGCAACATCTCTTTTTATAACCGGATTTCCAAAGGTAAATATCGGACAGCTGCCAAACAGTGTCTGTGAAATAGCTTAAAAACACTTTGACGAAATCTTTTCAAATTTAGATATGTTGTTTCCTGTGACTAAATGAAGGTCATGTTTGATTTTCACGATTTTAGCTTTTATCGTTGTTGAGTTGTAGAACTTAAAGTAGCAAAAAGTGATACTTAGAGTGTTGTCAGTGCAATAACTTGAAAATGCTTTGACGAAATCTTTTCAAATTTAGATATTTTAATTCCTGTGACTAAATGAAAGTCAAGTTCGATTTTCTTGATTTTAGCTTTTATCTTTGTTGAGTTGTTGAGCTTTAAGTAGGGAAAAGTGATACTTAGAGCATTGTCCTTGCAATAACTTGAAAACATTTTGACAAAATCTTTTCAAATTAGATATGTTGTTTCCTGTGACAAAATGAAGGTCATGTTTGATTTTCACGATTTTAGCTTTTATCGTTGTTGAGTTGTAGAACTTAAAGTAGCAAAAAGTGATACTTAGAGTGTTGTCAGTGCAATAACTTGAAAATGCTTTGACGAAATCTTTCCAAATTTAGATATTTTAATTCCTGTGACTAAATGAAAGTCAAGTTTGATTTTCTTGATTTTAGCTTTTATCGTTGTTGAGTTGTAGAACTTTAAGTAGGGAAAAGTGATACTTAGAGCGTTGTCCTTGCAATAACTTGAAAACGTTTTGACAAAATCTTTTCAAATTAGATATGTTGTTTCCTGTGACTAAAAGAAGTCAAGTTCGAATTTTACAATTTTAGCTTTTATTGTTGATGAGTTATAGACCTTTAAGTAGCTTAAAGAGTGATACTTAGAGCGTTGTCTATACAATTACTTGAAAAGGCTTGAATTAGGCCTTTAGTCTTTTATAGCTGACTATGTGGTATGGATTTTGCTCAATGTTGAAGGCCGTTTGGTGACCTATAGATGTTAATTTCTGTGTCATTTGGTCTCTTGTGGAGAGTTGTCTCGTTGTACATTATATCATATCTTCTTATTTTTGTTGAGCCTGCGACTTCTGTCGCAGAAAGCTCGACATAGGGATAGTGATCAGGCTGCAGCGGTGTTAACTAACTACTTTAAAGCTTTATATTTTATATGGAGGAAAACCTGGATGCTTCATACTTTGTATATAAATGCCTTATGTTATGAAGTTTCTGTCTGTCATATGTCCATTGTCCTTGACCTCATTTTCATGGTTCAGTGACTACTTGAAAAAAAAGTTCAGAATTTTTGTATTGTTAATTTCTCTCTTATTATGAGTAATTGGGCAAGGTCCTCATGCCTGCCAGACAGTTTTCATGTGACCTCGTCCTCATTTCATGGATCAGTGAACAAGGTTTAGTTTTCGTGGTCAAGTCCATATATAAGATAATATAAGCAATGGGTCTACTATATTTGGTGCATGGAATGATTGTAAGGTGTACATGTCAAACTGGCAGGTGTCATCTGACCTTGACGTTGTTTTCATGGTTCAGTGGTTAAAGTTAAGTTTTTGTGTTTTGGTCTTTTTTTCTCATATTATATGTAATAGGTCAACTATATTTGGTGTATGGAAATATTTTACAATTTACATGTCAGTCTGGCAGGTTTTATTATACGACCGCAAAAAATTTTTGTGGTCGTATATTGGTATGACGTTGTCATCGTCGTCGTCTGAAGACACATTGGTTATCGCACAATAACTTTAGTTTAAGTGAATTGATCTCTATGAAATTTTACCAGAAGGTTCAATACCACAAAAGGAAGGTTGGGATTGATTTTGGGGGTTATAGTACCAACAGTTAAGGAATAAGGGGCCAAAAATAAGCATTTAGTCTAGTTTCCAGACAATAACTTGTGGAACGGTGTATGGATTTCTCTGAAATTATACCACAAGTTTCCATACAACAAAGGGATGGTTAGGATTTGCATTGGGGGGGTTATGGCTCAAACCGTTTAGGAATTAGGGGCAAAAAAGGAGGAAAAACAAGGGTGTCCTGGTTAATGGACAAAAACTTTAGTACAAAACATAATTTAAAGCAGTGTAAGGGAGGTAATTCAAATACATCATTTGAATTACCTCCCTTACACTGCTTTTAAATTATGTATAAAGTAATGGTTAATGAACAATTAAGACAATTTAAAAGCAGTGTAAGGGAGATAATCCAAATACAATGTTTTGATTACCTCCCTTACACTGCTTTTAAATTATGTTTAAAGAAATGCATATTTATAAAGGAAGACGAGTAAAAATATCTGCAAATGCTGCATCTTGTTTTTTTTACAAAAAAATCCATATGAAAGATTTGACACCATATTTTAAATTCTATTATAAAATAGGATAAGTTAGCACTATGGTAAATTTAAATGGGTAATTATGGTTGCAAACTCCTTTGGAAATTTGAATTGAGGTTATGACCATATCTTGAGGGTAAGAATTTTTTTTGTTGGGGAGGGGGGTCAATGAGCAAAGTGTATTGCACAAAAGCAAAAAATTGAATATGAAAATTCAAATCATATAACCAATTCTAAGTTCTTTGACTACAGTTATTCTGTGTCAGAAACCTTTTATGTGTCGGGGCCTCGGTGGCTGAGTGGTCTAAGTAGTTACTACTGTTATCACTAGCCAATCAACACTGAGGTTGTGAGTTCGAACCCCGCTCGTGCAGGTGCACTCGAGGCCAATCTTAATTGACTAGGGTTGTCAGTTTTCCTATCGATGGTTGGTGGTTTTCTCTAGGCACTCCGGCTTCCTCCACCAATAAAAACTGGCCGCCACGAAATAGCCCAAAAGCGTAGCTTAAAAGTGGCGTTTAAACACCAAAAATAAAAATAAAAAAAATCAATCCTTTTATGTGTCAAATATTGAATTACAATCCAAATTCAGACCTGTATCAAGCGCGAATATTGCGTCCATTTTTGCCCCAACTGTTCAGGGTTGGACCTCTACGCTCGGCGAAGCAATTTATTTGACCTTGACCTCATTTTCATGGTTCATTGCTCAGAGTTAAGTTTTTGTGTTTTGGTCTGTTTTTCTTAAACTATAAGCAATAGGTCAACTATATTTGGTGTATGGGATAATTGTAAGGTGTATATGTCTGTATGGCAGGTATCATCTGATCTTGACCCCATTTTCATGGTTCATTGATCAATGTTAAGTTTTCCTGATTAAGTTTGTTTCTTAGATACTATAAGCAATAGGTCAACTATATTTAATGCATAGATTGATTGTGCATGTAAGGTGTACATGTCTGTCTGGCATGGTTCATCTGACCTTGACCTCATTTTCATGGTTCATTGGTCAATGTTAAGTTTTCCTGGTTAAGTTTGTTTCTTAGAAACTATAAACAATAGGTCAACTATATTTGATGTATGGAATGATTGTAAGGTGTACATGTATTTCCGGTTTGGTTTATCTGACCTTGACCTCATTTTCTTGGATCATGTTTAGTATTACTTGTTGTAAAGCTTTATATTTAGGATTATAAACATAAAATCAATGGTCATTAAAGTAGGCGAGACATTTCAGCGTGTGCTCTCTTGTTATATTAGATGAAAATCTTGTGATACTTCGAAGAAACTAGATGACAACTGTTTGAATGTGTTTCTGGAAAGTTTATGTAGTGACCACATGCCACAATATTCTATGGTTTCATATTAGATAAGGTTATAATCTCATAAACATATTTCTTTCATTATTGACTTCATGATGTTTGCCTACCAACCCCTGCTGAACAAATGTGTGTGTACATATATACTCTCTTAAATCCAACATTACCTCACTTATGACAAATAGGAGGTCAAGATTGATTTTGGCCTTTCCATTTCTGAACCCTACAAAAATTCATTTATTTTTTTTTACATGATCATGTTTTGGGGTCCAGATTTGCAAATACACACACATGTATCATTTTCATGCAGGAAAATCCAGTTTGCTGTCAATCTGACAGCCTCTTGTTTACATCTCTTTTGATCATAAATTTTATTAATGTAGGCAAAATAATAGCAAATGCTAATCAGTTTCCTATTCCAAATCTCAATTCACATTATACATCAAATTATCTTTAGATTTGCAGACCTTAGGCTAAGCTGTTGAGAAGGAGAGATATTTGTTCCTAGTATTATCTAATGCATTAATGAGATAAATTCCTGATAAATGCTGACTGCAGTATTTTCATCCTGAGAGTAGATCATCAAATATTTAGTGGATAAAGAGAAAGGACTTATCAGGCAAAATTAATTAATGGACCAATATATATTATTTAAAGTATATTTGAATAGATATTGAATAGAAATGATTGTAATAAGACATATTATTAGTTGTGGTTATTTCCCTTTGGTTATAAACAACAATTGGCTGATAATCATTGTTTGTTGGTACACATCTGTATTGATCATTTAAAAAAGGCAAGGTCATACTGAATGACTACTCTTTTGTACACATTGAGTGCAGTCTTCTGTTTGAGTACTTTACTTCATAATTACCTCTAACCCTATACAACAAAAACAATTGTTTGCATTCATTTGCCAAGTCTTTTCAAAAATGAACCTGGAAAAATCAGGATTGTAGCCTGCAGAACAAATTATATAACATACTTCTTCAACCTTATGATTAGGTGGCATTTGATATTTTGCTGGAATGTTGTGCTTTAATTTTGTGTTAATATATTCATATGTTTATAAAAAAAATAGGAGTTTTTAATAGCTGCTGTTATTGATCATTAAGCGAGAGAACACAGTGACTTTGTACTTATTTCTATCACTAAAAGTGCTCTCGTTTAGATACATCAATTATGATTTAAAGTTGGTAAGTGATTGCGTCATAAGATTGAATATTCAGTTATAAATGAATATGTGCTATGTACACTCAATCAATCTTAATTAAATCGTCAGAAGCAGATCTTATTAACCTTGATTTAATATCTATAATATTTTCTGATTCTATATCATCAGTGCTGTTTATTAGGACTAGTAACAATGTGTCGCTGAATAAAATATTGGGATTTTTGCGTCAAGATGTCTCAGTTGATTGAAGATGTATTTTAAATAAATTCCAATAACTCTGGAATTAACCAATTCATATGATGTGTCGTCATGTTGGAAATGAAAGACTGAAGATTTTTGCATCAGTACCTATTTTTTTTAATGAATATATCTGATAATTTTTCGTTATCTGTCGTGTTTTCCTTTAGAATGGATTTTTTGTGGTGACAGGACAATATCAAGCAATGATGCCCTTTACAACCGCAATGACTTGTATCCCCTCCAAAGGTCATTTAGCAACATGGAGAGTTACAGAGGGAAAATGTAAAATCATCTACCATGACAGTGAAGAGAGTCTTGTAAGTTCTTTTATTCTATTTTAGATTAACAAAGAGGGTCTAAATGACTACTGTACTTTAACAGTAACTGCTGTACTTCTAACAGTAAAGTTTGCAATAAAAGAGGGTCTAAATGACTACTGTAGTTTAACAGTAACTGCTGTACTGCTAACAATAAAGTTTGCAGTAAAAGATGGTATAAATGACTACTGTACTTTAACAGTAACTGCTGTACTTCTTACAGTAAATTTTGCAATAAAAAAGGGTCAAAATGACTACTGTACTTTAACAGTAACTGCTGTACATCTAACAGTAAATTTAGCAATAAAAGAGGGTCTAAATGACTACTGTACTTTAACAGTAACTGCTGTACATCTAACATTAAAGTTTGCAATGAAAGAGGGTCTAAATGAATACTGTAGTTTAACAGTAACTGCTGTACATCTAGCAGTAAAGTTTGCAATAAAAGGGGGTCTAAATGACTGCTGTACTTAAACTGCAACTGCTTCTTACACTAACTGCTGTACTTCTAAGTTCTTACAGTAAATTAGTTTGCAATAAAGGGGGTATTAATGATTGCTCTACTTGTAACAGTAAAGTTTTCAGTAAAAGAGCATTTTAATGATTGCTGCACTTCTAACAGTTCTTAAGTGTTGTTCTAACAGAGGGTCTAAACGACTGATGTACTTCTAACAGTAATTGCTGTACTTCTAACAGTAACTGCTGTACTTCTAATAGTAACAGCTGTACTTCTTACAGCAAATTAGTTTGCTTTAGAGGGGGTTATTAATGATTACTATACTTGTAACAGTAACTGCAGTACTTTTAACAGTAAAGTTTGCAGCAATAGGAAGGTATAAATGACTACTGTATTGAAAATAGATACTGTAAATTCAGAAATTATTGCAAGGTTTTTATTAATGCGAATAATGCGACTGGGTGACTATCGCAATAATAAGAAGTCGCATTCTGATGTCAGTTACATATATCTGTATGCAGATTTTCATGATATTGAAATAATTAATCTTGAAATTTTGTCCATTCTTGAAAAATCCCAATAATAAATGCACGCAATAATTTCTGAACTTACAGTATATAAGAATAGTTTGTTAATCTGTTTTTACTTGGACCTTTATAAATACTACTAAATTTAATGTATCTACTTGTTTTTTTCATGCCCCCGTTGTAGGCAACGGGGGTTTTTAAATACCCTTGACCGTCCATCTTTCCATCCTTCCGTCTTTCTGTCCGTCAGTCCTTCCATCTGTCCGTCTGTCCGTCCCATTTTCGTTGCAAAGCTTGAGCGGTGGCATTTGTGTCCTCAGACACAATCTTCTTTTATTTAAATTTTGTAAATGTTTTTGTATTACATGGGACCTTGATTTTGCCCTTTTCGCACTTTAGGGACCTTTTTTCAAAGAATTTTATATTAGCCCTGCATTATGCTCTTCTGTTTGGCTATATATTTTGTGATGTAGTCCATTTTGACTGTTCTCACCATGTTTTATTGCAATTTTGTTGTGTATCTTTGTATTCACACCTTATATTTCATGCTGGTTTTTATACGACCGCAAAAAAATTTTTGTGGTCGTATATTGGTGTGACGTTGGCGTCGTCGGCGTCGCCGTCGTCATCGTCATCGTCGTCGTCGTCCAAAGACACATTAGTTTTCACACTCTAACTTTAGTTTAAGTGAATGGATCTCTATGAAATTTTACCATAAGGTTCAATACCATCAAAGGAAGGTGGGGATTGATTTTGGGGGTTATGGTACCAACAGTTAAGGAATTAGGGGCCAAAAAGGGGCCAAAAATAAGCATTTTTGTAACTTCCAGACATAAATTGTTTGTAAGTGTATGGATCTCCCTGACATTGTATCACAAGGTTCCATATCACAAAGGGAATGCTGGGATTGATTTTGGGGGTAATTGCCTTCAAATTTTAGGAATTAGGGGCCTAAAAGGGGCAAAAAACAAGCATTTTTCTAGTTTCATGACAATAACTTGTGTGTAAGTGTATGGATCTTTTTGAAATTGTACTAAAAGGTTCCATATCACAAAGGGAAAGCTGGAATTGAGTTTGGGGGTAATTGCCCAAAAAGTTAAGGAATAAGGGGCCAAAAAGGGGCCAAAAAGGGGCCAAAAATGAGCATTTTTCTAGTTTCCAGACAATAACTTGTGTTCAAGTGTATGGATCTCTCTGAAATTGTACTTCAAGGTACCATACCACAAAGGGAAGGCTGGGATTGATTTTGGGGGTAATTCCCTCAAAATTTTAGGAATTAGGGGCCATAAAAGGGCCAAAAAACAAGCATTTTTTTCTAGTTTCAGGACAATTACTTGTGTGTAAGTGTATGGATCTTTATGAAATTGTACTGCAAGGTACCATATCACAAAGGGAAAGCTGGGTTTGAGTTTGGGGGTAATTGCCCTAAACGTTTAGGAATTTGGGGCAAAAAAACAAGCATTTTTGTCGAGGCTTCGACTTTAGTCGAAAAAGCGAGACATAGCGATCCTACATTCCGTCGTCGTCGGCGGCGGCGTCCACAAATATTCACTCTGTGGTTAAAGTTTTTGAAATTTTAATAACTTTCTTAAACTATCCTTGATTTCTACCAAACTTGGACAGAAGCTTGTTTATGATCATAAGATAGTATCCAGAAGTAAATTTTGTAAAAATAAAATTCCATTTTTTTCGTATTTTACTTATAAATGGACTTAGTTTTTCTGTCCAGAAATATTACATTCACTCTGTGGTTAAAGTTTTTAAAATTTTAATAACTTTCTTAAACTATCCTGGGTTTGTACCAAACTTGGACAGAAGCTTGTTTATGATTATAAGATAGAATCCAGAAATAAATTTAAAAAAAAAAAAAAAATCTATATTTTCCTTATTTTACTTTTAAATGGACTAAGATTTTCTGCCAGGAAACAACACATTCACTCTGTGGTTAAAGTTTTTAAAATTTTAATAACTTTCTTATACTATTTTGGATTTGTACCAAACTTGGACAGAAGCTTGTTTATGATCAAAAGCTAGTATCTAGAAGGAAATTTTGTAAAAAAAATAAATCCATTTTTTCCATTTTTGACTTTCAAATGGACTTAGATTTTCTGCCAGGAAACAACACATTCACTCTGTGGTTAAAGTTTTTAAAATTTTAATAACTTTCTTATACTGTTTTGGATTTGTACCAAACTTGGACAGAAGCTTGTTTATGATCAAATGCTAGTATCTAGAAGGAAATTTTGTTTCCTTCCAGTTAACATTACATTCAGTCTGCAGTTAAAGTTTTTAAACATTTATTAGATTCATAAGCTATCCTGGATTTTTACCAAACTTGGACAAAAGCTTCTTACAATCAAAAGATAGTATCAAGAGGAATATTTTTATTGATTTACCTCCTCATTTTTGTTGAGCCTGCGATTAACAGAAAAAGTAGGCGAGACACTGGGTTCCGCGGAACCCTTACGAATTTTTCTAGTTTCCAGACAATAACTTGTGTTCAAGTGTATGGATCTCTCTGAAATTGTACTGCAAGGTACCATACCACAAAGGGAAGGCTGGGATTGAGTTTGGGGGTGATGAATCATAAGGGGGTTCAAAAAATTTGGGGGGGATTTTTTTTTCCTTTTTTTTCTTTAAAATTTTCCATTTTAAATTGGTTATTTCTGATTTATATATAAAAGCAAATAATAATGATATGGTTTGAATAGGTAAATTAAAAATTTTTAAGTTCTTAGACCACTTTCATTCTGTGTCAGAAACCTATGCTGTGTCAAATATTTAATTTCAATCCAAATTCAGTGCTGTATCAAGCTTGAATGTTGTGTCCATACTTGCCCCAACTGTTCAGGGTTCGACCTCTGCGGTCTTATCAAGCTGCGCCCCAGCGGATAATTTTATTTAAAATTATTTTGTACATTCTCCGAAAGTTTATTAATAATCAGTTGCCCTTTTTCTTTGATGGTCAAACTTTTCATTAATAAATTTTAGTCTGTTTAAAATTCTCTATGGTATGATTCTTTTTTATACGACCGCAAAAAAATTTTTGTGGTCGTATATTGGTATGACGTTGGCGTCGTCGTCGTCGTCGTCGTCGTCGTCCGGCGTCGTCGTCGTCCGGCGTCGTCGTCCGAATACACATTAGTTTTCGCACTCTAACTTTAGTTTAAGTAAATGGATCTCAATGAAATTTTACCATAAGGTTCAATACCACAAAAGGAAGGTGGGGATTGATTTTGGGGGTTATGGTACTAACAGTTAAGGAATTAGGGGCCAAAAGGGGCCAAAAATAAGCATTTTTGTAACTTCCAGACATAACTTGTGTGTAAGTGTATGGATCTCTCTGACATTGTACCACAAGGTTCCATATCACAAAGGGAATGCTGGGATTGATTTTGGGGGTAATTGCCTCCAAATTTTAGGAATTGGGGGCCAAAAAGGGGCAAAAAACAAGCATTTTTATACGACCATGACAATATCTTGTTTGTAAGTGTATGGATCTTTATGAAATTGTACTACAAGGTTCCATATCACAAAAGGAATACTGGGATTGATTTTTGGGGTAATTTCCTCCAAATTTTAGGAATTAGGGGCCAAAAAGGGGCAAAAAACAAGCATTTTTCTAGTTTCATGACAATAACTTGTTTGTAAGTGTATGGATCTTTATGAAATTGTACTACAAGGTTCCATATCACAAAGGGAAGGCTGGGATTGATTTTGGGGGTTTTCCCTCAAAATTTTAGTAATTAGGGGCCATAAAAGGGCAAAAAAAACATGCATTTTTCTAGTTTCAGGACAATAACTTGTGTGTAAGTGTATGGATCTTTATGAAATTGTACTGCAAGGTTCCATATCACAAAGGGAAAGCTGGAATTGAGTTTGGGGGTAATTGCCCTAAACGTTTAGGAATTTGGGGCCAAAAAGGGGCCAAAAAACAAGCATTTTTCTAGTTTCCAGACAATAACTTGTGTTCAAGTGTATGAATCTCTCTGAAATTGTACTGCAAGGTACCATACCACAAAGGGAAAGCTGGGATTGAGTTTGGGGGTGATGAATCATAAGGGGGTTCAAAAAATTGGGGGGGGGGATTTTTTTTCCTTTTTTTTCTTTAACATTTTCCATTTTAAATTGGTTATTTCTGATTTATATATAAAAGCAAATAATAATGATATGGTTTGAATAGGCATACATGTGAACCTCCCGACGGGAGTACAATAATCCCGTTTTCAGGGGTCTCCTCCCGACCTCCCGTTGAAGAGGAAAAAATCCCGTGTATGAAATTTTTCATGAATGAAAAATTTCTGCCCAACATATCATCTCAGGCATCTGGTGTAACTGACATTACCTGAAGTTATATTTTACCTGTAAATCAATTAACATGCATAATTATATGGCTTCACTTGTCAGCTTGGGTGTCAAACATACAGGTAATCAACGATTTTTTCCTCAGGCTAACTGCCGTTGTGTAACAAAAACTGTGTATTTATTGGGTTACTTCCCTTGATTTATCCTGTTTTAAGTTACTTTCCTTTTAATAATGAAAATTTTTAAAAGAATATAAATAAAATATAAATTGAACAAATAATCATAAAAGGATGGTTATTAAATAATTTTAAATATCTTAGGACAAATAAAAAAATAATAATTTGAAAATTATTTGAGGATTCTAGACTTCCTTTCAAGGCTTAAATTGAAATTTATATAATAACTATGACCCTAATTTTACAGATAAAATGATTTTCTGAGTTTGCAAATAAAAACTATTTGCAAGAGAAAAAATAAAAATAAAAACTATTTGCAGATAGCTAAACAAATGTTCTGGTTGCAATGATTGTTTTATAGAATATGAAGTAAAAAATTTAAAGAACATACTGGAAAAATACAATGTTAGATTGAACATGTAGAATATAAAGATGGAGAAACTTTATAAGTACAAGGGTACTATAAACATAATAAATTGGATGGAAAGTTGAAGAAAACACACTTTAAAAGACCATTTTTACAGCACACGGTTACATTTACAACAAAATTAATGTCGATTAAAAACCTCCTGATCTGAGTCCTAATCTCCTGACCAAAATTTTCCAATCTCCTGATCTGAGTTTCACAGTCCATCACATGTATGAATAGGTAAATTGAAAATTTTTAAGTTCTTAGACCACTTTCATTCTGTGTCAGAAACCTATGCTGTGTCAAATATTTAATTACAATCCAAATTCAGTGCTGTATCAAGCTTGAATGTTGTGTCCATACTTGCCCCAACTGTTCAGGGTTCGACCTCTGCGGTCGTATCAAGCTGCGCCCCAGCGGAGCATTTTATTTTAAATTGCATGCCCACATATTACCTTAATAATATCATACTCTGTAAGAATTTGTAACATTAAGTGTCGTAGAATTTTTTCTACAATATCGTCTATACTGCCTTTGAGAAGAAAAAAAAAAGTGGCTCTTCACTTTTTCAGAATATACCTGTATTAATAAGCCGTGCAGTACGGTCTGAAGTATAAACACAGGTATATTGATCCTGCTTCCATAATATGTTTTGAAGTGAAAAATGTAAAGTGGATAGGAATGAGGACCAAGAATAGGTGGTGTGCATCTTATTAAAATTTTAGTGCACAAACTGGCCTAAAATTGAATGGTTATATTGGCTAGTAATTTTAAAGACAAGCTGTAAAGTTTTCTACTTTAATATCCAGAATAATTTTGAGGACATGTTTGATGCTGTCCTGTACCTGGATCCCTGTACAAAATACACAGGATTTAGTACCAGTTAGTTAGTTAGTTATGTCATGCTCTAACAGTGCTGTTTAAGCATGGGTAGGAGTTAACATTTGTAAATATTTCTATACCAAGTGTTATTGTTTTATTAGAATTGAAGAACTTGGCTTTGTTTACAAAGTGAAAGGAGACTATCATATTAGAATGAACCTTAGAACCCATTTAGGTTGGAAAATTATAAATATAACTAAAATTGGAAACAATTTGTATTACTATTAAATCAGTACGGAAACTTTACCAAGCTCTGTTTACATTCTCCCCATTGTTGAAAGAAGGTGGTTTAAACAGATTTTAATGAAGGTGAATTTGTTACAAAAATTTTGCCGATTCTAAAGCATATCAGTAGTGATAAGTGCATTATTTTGGGTACACAAAGTTCTTTATATGCAATATGCATGTAATATTTGCCACTGGATTATAATCACCATTCCCATCTGTCTATCCATCAGTTTGTTAAACACTTGGCCTTGACCAAAAATTAGCTCCACCTTATTTAAATCAATTGAACCCTGGTTAGTTGGTTTTTGTCGAACCTGCGACTTTTGTCGCAGAAAGCTCGACATAGGGATAGTGATCTGGCTGCGGCGGCAGCGGCAGCGTTAACTAACTTCTTAAAAGCTTAATATTTCAGAAGGTAGAAGACCTGGATTCTTCATACTTTGTATATAGATGCCTTATGATATGAAGTTTCCGTCTGTCATATGCCCATTGTCCTTGACCTCATTTTCATGGTTCAGTGACTACTTGAAAAAAAAGTTCAGATTTTTTGTAATGTTAATTTCTCTCTTATTATGAGTAATAGGATAACTATATTTGGTATGTGCGTACCTTACAAGGTCCTCATGCCTGTCAGACAGTTTTCAATTGACCTCAACCTCATTTCATGGATCAGTGAACAAGGTTAAGTTTTGGTGGTCAAGTCCATGTCTCAGATACTATAAGCAATAGGTCTACTATATTTTGTGTATGTAATGATTGTAAGGTGTACATGTCCAGCTGGCAGGTGTAATCTGACCTTGACCTCATTTTCATGATTTTAGTTTTTGTGTTTTGGTCTGTTTTTCTAATACTGTATGCAATAGGTTATCTATATTTGGTGTATGGAAATATTTTACGATGAACATGTCAGTCTAGCAGGTTTTATTTGACCATGACCTCATTTTCATGGTTCATTGCTCAATGTTAAGTTTTTGTGTTTTGGTCTGTTTTTCTAATACTGTATGCAGTAGGTCAACTATATTTGGTGTATGGAAATACTTCATGATGTACATGTCAGTCTGGCAGGTTTTATTTGACCTTGACCTCATTTTCATGGTTCATTGCTTATGTTAAGTTTTTGTGTTTTGGTCTGTTTTTCTTAAACTTTAAGCAATAGGTCAACTATATTTGTTGTATGGAATGATTGTAAGGTGTATATGTCTGTCTGGCAGGTATCATCTAACCTTCACCTCATTTTCATGGTTGATTGGTCAATGTTCAGTTTTCCTGGTTAACTTTGTTTCTTAGATACTTTAAGCAATAGGTCAACAATATTTGATGCATGGAATGATTTTAAGGTGTACATGTATGTCTGGCAGGGTTCATCTGACCGTGACTTCATTTTCATGTTTCATTGGTCAGTATAGAATTTCCATGGTTTGGTCTGTTTCTTTTATACTACAAGCAATAGGTCATCTATATTCTGTGTATGGAATGATTGTATTTAAGGTGTACATGTATTTCCGGTTTTGTTTATCTGACCTTGACCTCATTTTCTTGGATCATAAATATTAATGTGATACTTGTAGTAAAACTTTATATGCAGGACTATCAACATAAAATCAATGGTCAGTATAGTAGGCGAGACATATCTGTGTGTGCACTCTTGTTACAATGTTTCTATCAGGAAAATTATATTTTATTTTGGGAATAAATCAGTGTTAAAGGGTAAAATCTCTTTTGTTAGGTTTTCCTTTAGATGGAATTTTATGACTTTGTATTACATCAGACTCCAGATATGAACATTTTTAACAAACAAGCTGCATCCAGGTCAGTCTTTTCCAGGTACATTTCTGTCATACTGATACATCTAGTTAAAAAAAATTTTGTTCCCCCTCGAAACAAATGAAGGAAAATCTTTTATATGCATCTCCTGTCTGATGCTTCTGTAGCCTGGTATTGAATTATGTCAATCACTTTTGGGGATTTACCAAATGAATATAATTATTAATTTTAAAAGAAAGCATATACAAAATCAGTTATATTTATTTTGCTCATGCCTTGGACCTCTTGATTTTTGTCAGTAGATGGGAGTTGTGATCTACTTGAGTTTTGTATTAATCTATATTTTGTTGGCAAAGTTACCTGAGGATGCTGATAATTTTACAGTGAATGGATGGGCAGAGGAAATCATACTTATATAACAGTCGGCTAACTTTTTAGGTGATCATGCAGAGATATTTTCAACCATCCAGAAATTGATAAGAAATTTTTACTAAAAACAGACAATTTGTGAAAGAATTTATTGAACAAATTTTTTTGTATCGGCTGGTGTTGAGACTAGGTTGATTTCTGGATGAACTGATGTTACCTCTGGTGCACATAAACAAAGAATCAATATACCAAACTGACTGTCCAAAGGACTCATTACATGACAGACCGCAGGAATCATTACATGAATGACCACAAGACTCATAACATGACTGACCACAAAACTCATAACATGACTGACCAAAGGACTCATTACAAATTACAATTAATGAATAGGTCATTTGCTGCTGATATTCTCCTACACAAAAGTTATGTCCTTACATGATGATGGGGAGGGGTCAATTCAATCCTGTTATTTGTTTGGATGGGATTGATCCTGGTGATAGTTTTTGGACTTGATGGTAAAAAGTCAAAGTGGTCTTATTTTATTCCAGCTACTACACATATACAATAATTCATCAGAGATACTATAAACTTTCTCCCTAAGGTTTTTTAAACAACATGTAATTAGATCTATTAATTTTTAGTGATTCAACAACATGTGAATGGTCAAACTGATATATTCACAAAATGACCCACTTGAAGTATATCCCTCATTCTTTCCATTGGCCAATACAAATGGCCATTCATTTAGTGGTCACTTTTAGAAAATAAAGATAAAAAGGTTGTTAGCATATTTATGTGGCATCTTTATATCCTAAAAATGGTTATAGTAACCCAATCTTTTTTTGTTTGCTTTAGGCAAATGTAAACAGTTGACAACTTGACGTCATGTGTAGTTATATATTTCATGTTTGAGTGAACACTGTACAATTACGTCTTTAAAATGTACTCCAATCAGATGAAATTTTCGATTTTGTCAATAACTTACTTGTTGCCTAGTGAAAAAAGCTTGACTGTTCCTTTCATGAATACATTATTTTTTCCCTACATATATAAATAATCCCATCACAGATAACTGTCTTTCAGTCCCTGTGTTTTTGCATTCATTGCTGGAGAGAACTTGAATAGAAATGTTTGGAGGGAGTAGATACGATTGAATTGATGTAAATAAGAATTCATATACATGCATTTTCATCTTACTAGGGTTTCCATTCACAGCTATTTTGTCAAGTTAATTAAAAATTGTGATGAAGTTGAGAATAAATTGTGTAAATTGACGGCTGTGAATCGTAGATATTGATGATGTCTTGATGGGATATACAAGAAATATGGGACACTGTTGTTCATCTGAGGTATGTTTGTAACTGTCAATATTAATTAATGAATTAATTGATGATGTCATAGAGTAATTATAATCAATCTCTGATATGATGTTGGTGTGACATATTATAGGTTTTGAGTGAGAAAAATGTCAGTATGTCTATAAATTTACATGACTTTTGTATAGAAATTCTTGTATAATAATTAGTTGGCAATAACATCTTCATAGAAATAAGGAATTAATTCATTATCACCTTAGATAATATTTACAATACATTTAAATAACATATTCCATGTCTAGTCATGGATTTTTCAGTTCTGCATTTGTTGAGAATTTGCAAATGTGCAAAATTAATCTTGATCTTTTTCTGAATTTTTCATAGATTTAAATGATGACAGACTGTATCCATCTGATGAGTTAAGCCTTTTTCAACTGATTTTTATAGTTTGTTCTTATGTTGTACTGTTACACCACTGTCCCAGGTAAGGGGAGGGTTGGGTGCCCGCTAACATGTTTAACCCCGCCACATTCTGTGTGTGCCTGTCCCAAGTCAGGAGCCTGTAATTCAGTGGTTGTCGTTTGTTTCTGTGTATCATGTTTGTTTTTTGTTCATTATTTTGTACATAAATTAGGCTGTTTGTTTTCTCATTTGAATTGTTTTAGATTTGTCATTTCGGGGCCTTTTATAGCTGACTATGCGGTATGGGTTTTGCTCATTGTTGAAGGCTGTACGGTGACCTATAGTTGTTAATTTCTATGTCATTTGGTCTCTTGTGGAGAGTTATCTCAAAGGCAATTATACCACAACTTCTTATCTTTATATGGTGATATTAATTTTAAAAAGGATGATAAAATATCTTTTTGACTTGTTAGTTTTAAAACATTTTACATTTAATGTTTCACCAAAATATGAAGGGACAATCTTCTGTTTTAATCTGTCACCACTCATACACCAAAATATCAAGGAGCTTTGTTCTAAATTAATCTGTGTCACCACTCCTACACCAAAATAACAAGTAGCATTATTCTGTTTTTATGTGTCACCACTCCTTCACCAAATTAGCAAGGGGCCTTCTTCATTAATCTGTCACCATTCCTTCACCATAACATCAAGGGACAATCTTCTACATTAATCTGTTGCACCACTCATACACCACCAAAATATCAAGGATCATTCTTGTACATTATTCTGTGTCACCACTCCTACACCAAAATATAAAGGGACATTCTTCTGTTTTATTTTGTCACCATTCCTTGACCAAAACAGCAAGGGTTATTCTACATTAATTTGTGTCATCTCTTCTACAGCAAAATATAAAGGGACATTTTTCTTCATTAATCTGTGTCACCACTCCTACACCAAAGTATCAAGGGGCCTTCTTATGTGTTATACTGTGTCACCACTCCTACACCAACATATCAAGTGATATTCTTTTGCATTAATCTTTGTCACCACTCCTTCACTCAATTATCAAAGGAGCATTCTGCATTAATCTTCCTCACCACTCGTACACCAAAATATCAAGAGAAATTCTTTTGCTTTAATCTTTGTCACCATTCTTACATCAAAATATCAAGGGCATTCTTCTACACAAGTCTGTTTCACCACTCTTACACTAAAATATCAAGAGACAGTAGTTGTCACCACTCCTTAACCAAAATATCAAGAGAAATTCTTTTGCTTTAATCTTTGTCACCATTCTTACATCAAAATATCAAGGGCATTCTTCTACATGAGTCTGTTCACCACTCCTACACTAAAATATCAAGAGACAATATGTGTCACCACTCCTGAACCAATATATCAAGTGAAATTCTTCTGCATTAATCTTTGTCACCACTCCTACACCAAATATCAAGGAATATTTTTCTACACTTATCTCTGTTACCACTCCTCCACCATTAAATTTACCTGGTATATATTGCGAAAGAGAAAAGAAATTACATGTATAAGGTTGTAGTTTGATTGACCATCCCTTGAAATAACTTTCCAATATATTTTAAGAGTATATATATATATATATATATGATCCAATACCTATTAAGTTTACTGGTTGGTAGATTCTTATAGACTCTATATATATATATATATATATATATATATATATATATATATATATACAAGTTTAAATTGAAAACAACGTTCAAACCTATAAACAAGTCTAAATTGAAAACAACATTCAAACCTTTGATTGCGTTGTATAAAAACCGCAATTTTTATACGTGTGCATGCAAAACAAATTTTTGGTAGAGGGGTCTAAATACAGCACAAACAACATTTTCCAAAAGACCAAATGAGTGAAAAAGTATATTTTAACAAAACGCATTTGATATAAATATATATATAGAGTTGAACATTACTTTTTTGTTGTCTTTTCTTGCTATTTTTAGGCCCTGATGCCAAAATCATCTCAAGAATCACATTTAAGTAAAATATGTTGACTATTTTAATCAATCACAGTTCAAAAAAAAAATTAATTTGCTGTGTTTGAAGTGCTGTCTTGGATTTAAGTGTTGCTGAACATTACTGCCATAAATTTTTAGCAAATATATGCACATTGTTGCACACGGAGGTTTTGTCACTGCAATTCCTCATACACCCACATGACTGGATTTAATACGCTTTTATTTCCAAGAAATGGAAAAAAAATCAGTAGAGTAAAACTTTATCATAAATACTGTGCTTGATAGCTGACAGCTAGTTGTCAGCTTTGGTAAGTATCTCAATTATTTCTATGATGAAGTTTGGCACTCAGAAATCTTAATTATGTGTCAAAGAAATATTCTAGTTACATTTTAGGTCATTTTTATGCCCCCGCTGTAGTGGAGGGGGCATTTAAAAGTTTTACCCTTGTCCGTCTGTCTGTACATCCCAAAGTTGGTTTCCGTTCTCTAACTTTAGTTTGCCTCAACCAAATGTTATGAAACTTATACACAATGCTTATTACCACAAAACACAGATCAAGTTTGAATTTTGGTGGCGTCAATATAATCGTTCTAGAGTTATGCCCCTTTACATTTGGAAAAATTGCTGAATTTTTTTCTCCTTTAACTTTAGTTTGCCTCAACCAAATGTTATGAAACTTATACACAATGCCTATTACCACAAAACACAGATCAAGTTTGAATTTTGGTGGCGTCACTATAATCATTCTAGACATATGCCCCTTTACATTTGGAAAAATTGATGAATTTTTCATTTCCGTTCTCTTACTTTAGTTTGCCTCAACCAAATGTTATGAAACTTATGCACAATGCTTATTACCGCATAATACAGGTAAAGTTTGAAATTGGGTGGCATCACTATTACAGTTCTTTAGTTATGCCCCTTTATAAACATAAAAATTGCTGAATTTTTCATTTCTGTTCTCGAACTTTAGTTTGCCTCAACCAAATGTTATGAAACTTATACACAATGCTTATTACCACATAATACAGATCAAGTTCGAAATTTGGTGGCATCACTTTTACTGTTCTTGAGTTATGCCCCTTTAAAAACATAAAAATTGCTGAATTTTTCGTTTCTGTTCTCTATCTTTAGTTTGCCTCAACCAAATGTAATGAAACTTATACACAATGCTTATTACCATATACTACAGATCAAGTTTGAAATTGGGTGGCATCACTTTTACTGTTCTTGAGTTATGTCCCTTTATAAACATAAAAATTTTCGTTTCCATTCTCTAACTTTAGTTTGCCTCAACCAAATATTATGAAACTTATACACAATGCTTATTACCACAAAATACCGATAAAGTTTGAATTTTGGTGGTTTCACTTTTACCGTTCTAGAGAGATGCCTGTTTACAAATGGAAAAATTGCTGACTTAAGTTTGCCTCAACCAAATGTTATGTGACTTATACACAATACTATTACCACAAAACTCAGATCAAGTAAAATTTTGGGTAGTGTCACTTTTACCGTTCTTCAGGTAAATGCCTTTATAACTTTATATGATATGCAAGTGGGGGCATCATCTGTGTCCCATGGACACATTCCCCATTTATGTACCAATTATCTCCCTTTGATATCAAATTATTGGAAGAATTTTATATTTCTATACTCTGGAGGATAAAAAGACTTATAATTAAATCAGTATTGTATACACCAATGAATTTAGAGACTTTACTATGGCGGGCCTCATATTTGTGTGAGTTGACCTAATGACTTTTGCAAAACATGTATGTATCACATATATATGGTTGAAAATTTGAAGAAAAGTTTTATTTGATTTAATGCCACACATATTCAAAATTAGTTTATTGAAAATAATAATCTACAGAAATTAACCTGGTAACATGACTAATTTGATATGAGAATTTTAAATAATATATAATAATGCTTGATGGGGTTAAGGAGTTTTCACACCATTTCAGAGTGAGAAATGGTAAGTAATATACATTATGAGAAGTGTGAATGCTTGAAGGCAATGGCAGTTTTGCTTATTGACCTGAGACCTGTGTGAGCAAGATGCCATATCAGACTGTGACCTTCATGATGTTTTATTGCAAAATGTCAGGAGTTGGTTTCACAAAAAAACATACGACTAAGATTGATCGTAAGTATACTGAATTGTTCATGACTTACGATCAATCTTAGTCGTAATTTTTTTTGTGAAACTGACTCCAGAACCTTAAGCCACTTGTGAGTTCAGTTTAAATTTTATCATAAGCTATTTGAAAAATTATTACTGCTTAAAAATACAAATTGCTGTCAGTGTGAAACAGCTTGATTCTGTTGACTTTGATCTACCAGACTGACACCTGAGTAATTTTGTTTTAAAACTATTTTTGAATACAAATTTTGTCCTGAATGTGCATGAGATATTTGCTACTGGACATCAATTAAACAACAATCTCTTGTTATTTAAAAAAGAAATCTAAATAGAATGAAATTGTACTGACCATCTCCATGTAAATGCTGGTCAATTTCTTTTTTTTTTTTTTTAAGTTTCTAGTTTCACACAATTTCTCTGAGGGATATATAATCTGAAGGACATTTACTTTATTGACAAGTTTATTAGATATTTTATCATTATTATTTATATTGATAACCTTATTATTTAGCTTGTTGCAGTCACTATCCATGTAGTTTGACAATGAATTTGACGTCAATTTTAGGTCTACAAGTAGTGTTTTAAAACTTAGTATGTAAGGATGGCCATATATAATAGGATTTGTAATGTGTTCATCATAGTTTATGTATACATAGACATACAGAGGTCCAAATATACAATTAATAAGACTGCTTAAAACATGAGACCAGTTTGTATAGACTTTACAGTGCAAGTGCAAGAAATTGGTTCATGTACACTAAAAAAAAGGCTGGGAGCATACAATAAATTTGTAATCATAGAAACAGTAAAGGATGGTACATGCAATAAGATTTGTATTATAAGACTTGAATATTAATATAAATCTGATTATGTGTGTATTATTAAATACAGTGTATTATAAGACTTATAGAATCTTGAAGATTGTATTAAGAATAGAGCAATTTTCCATGCTTCATGCAAATTTTAGCTGATCTTTTATATTAGTCTAACCAAAATGTTCCATTCTGTGACCATTCTGGGTCTCAGTTTGTAATCATGTTTACCATACAAATGCACAGGCTTTTTAGATTTTATGTGTTCAAAGTGCCTTTCTGGAGGTATCTACACCAGGAACTGAAAACCCAACTCATCCAATAATGAATAATGTACATCAAATATATGTCTCCATCTAATCCAAGGCCTTGTCCAACATTTCTTTAAATTTTCTTTTTTATAAATAACTTCTTTGCAGTACATATTAGAATACCAGACACTGCTACAACCAATACAATTTCCATTGTTGATACCATTACCAGACACAGCTACAACCAATACAATTTCCATTGTTGATACCATTACCAGACACTACTACAACCCATACAATTTCCAATTTTCCATTATTGATACCATTACCAGACACTGCTACAACCCATACAATTTCCAATTTTCCATTGTTGATACCATTACCAGACACTACTACAACCCATACAATTTCCATTGTTGGTACCATTACTAGACACTACTACAACCTATACAATTTCCATTGTTGATACCATTACCAGACACTGCTACAACCCATACAATTTCCATTGTTGGTACCATTACCAGACACTACTACAACTCATACAATTTCCATTGTTGATACCATTACCAGACACTGCTACAACCCATACAATTTCCATTGTTGATACCATTACCAGACACTACTACAACCCATACAATTTCCATTGTTGATACCATTACCAGACACTGCTACAACCCATACAATTTCCATTGTTGATACCATTACCAGACACTGCTACAACCCATACAATTCCATTGTTGATACCATTACCAGACACTGCTACAACCCATACAATTTCCATTGTTGGTACCATTTGGCAGGGGAAAAAGCATGAGGGATATTATTAATTTTTTAAGTTCTTATAAGATTAATCTTTACATGTGAACAAGAGCGTCTTTTAAGAAGAACAAAATTTATAATTCAAATCTTAAAATACAAATCTTATCGTGTGTACCGGCCTTAAAAGAGAAAACTGGAAGCCAGTCTGCAAAGATTTTATGGGTCTCATACGGTCAGCAGTTCACAAGATTACTTTATATTCAACTCTTCAATACATTTTGGCATCTGATTTCCTTAGTATTCTGATGTAATCACAAAAGTATGAATTAATGGGGAAAATATCTGATTTTACCAATATGTGATTCCACTGAGTTTTCAATCTTAATTATAAGTTGAGACCTGTTCAAACATTTGCTTAATAACTGTATACAATTTCAATAAATGTTTAGTATTGCTTTGTAAATTTCCATAATGACGGATTTATTGTAATCAAAAATATTTATGTTAGCTTAAGTTTTTAGATGGGTCCTTAAGAAGTAAAACTTTGGAAGATATTCAATACCCTCTGGTCCATAATTATTAAAGATTATGTTTGGATTTCAGGTGTATGAATGTTCAAAATTTTAAAGATCATTAAAATTAATTGGAAAAATTATCATGTACTCAAGTTTTGATGTTCTTAATATCAAAATAATGAGTTGATTGATTGTTAAGAACTTTAGGACTGGCATAACTTTCAGACCCCATCATCATTAAATGTTGTAGTGACTACTAGCCAGACACCATAGTATAGAGCAATGCACAAGATTTCTGAATTTTTTTTCATGAAATTTCACACTTCTCATAGAAATTAGTTGATTTAAGCTGTTTGTGACTAATAGTCATCACAAATAGGTGTGTTGTGCACAAATTACATCTTGAAAGTTTTTATTCCTTTAGCTCAGCATTCTAACCTTGAGTTAGAACACCATTTGACCCTGAATTAAATGAAATAAGTTTCTGTTTAATCCAGATTATATGAAGCTATCAATTTTTTATGTCAGTAAATAAACTCATCATACCAGGCTTAAAATGTTGTACACCAGACACACTTTTAAGCTTATTCACTGAGTTTTCTTTAACGATAGTTAACTTTTTTTTTTCTATTTCAGAGGCGAGGAGGTATATCATATGATAAGCAAGATGAAACGGCTATATATGTGAGAATGCTTGGTATGTATATAATGTACAATTTAAAGAAAATATTGTGATATTGTTTTCTCTGGTTTTTGCATCCATCATTTCATCTGTTGGTCAGTCCATTATTTAGTGAATGTGTTTGTTTAAGGTAGTTTATCATGTAGATGTGGTCACACCAACTTGAAACTTAATACTCATGTTCATTTATGATGTGAAATTGCTTAAATGTTAACCAAATTAGGATGTTGACCCAGAATTGATGGTTCACTGCACACAGAAATGGTAATCGTGTGAGCAGTACATGTTGTCCAGTGGACAAATATTCTTGTTTTTATGCCTCTGCCGTAGCGGAGGGGGCATTAAGTTTTACCCTTGTCCGTCTGTACGTCCGTATGTACGTCCCAAAATTGGTTTCCATTCTCTAACTTTAGTTTGCCTCAACCAAATGTTATGAAACTTATACACAATGCTTATTACCACAAAACACAGATCGAGTTTGAATTTTGGTGGCGTCACTTTTACCGTTCTAGAGTTATGCCCCTTTATAAATGGAAAAATTGCTGAATTTTTCGTTTCTGTTCTCTTACTTGAATTTGCCTCAACCAAATGTTATGTAATGTATTCACAATGCTTATTACCACAAAAATCAGATCAAGTACAAATTTGGGTAGCGTCACTTTTACAGTTCTTGAGTTATATCCCTTTATAATATTATATGCAAGAGGGGGCATCATCTGTATCCCATGGACACATTCCCCATTTATTATATATATTTTTGATATCGTGGAAGTTTGTGGGATTCTACTTGCAATCAAGCAATAAACAAAGTTTCATTCAGCTTCCTATGATCTAGGCTTGAAACATGTTGGTTAGGGGGAGGGAAGGGTGCTGGCTAACATGTTTTACCCTGCCATATATATGTGCCTATCCAAAGTCAGGAGCCTGTAATTTAGTGGTTGTTGTTTGTTGCTGTTTATCATATTTGTTTTTCATTTACTGTTTTATACAGTTTGTTCTTTTGTTGTTCTGTTGTACTAGTCAGTCCCAGGTTTAGGTGAGGGTTGAGAGCCTGCTAACATGTTTAACCCCTCCACATTTTGTATGTGCCTTTCCCAAGTCAGGAACCTGTAATTCAGTGGTTGTCGGTTGTTTTGTACATAAATCAGGCCATTGGTTTTCTCATTTGAATTGTTTTATATTTGTCATTTTGGGGCCTTTTATAGCTTGCTATGCAGTATGGGTTTTGCTCATTGTTGAAGGCCCTATGATGACATTTTGTTGCTAACTTCTACGTCATTTGGTCTCTGGTGGAGAGTTGTCTGATTTGCAATCATACCATATCTTCTTTTTTGTTTATTCTGACTTCTATCATCTTTACATGGGTATAATTTTGTTATTGAAAAGGTTTGTTCCATTAGCAGTTCACTGAAAAAAATGCCAGTGGCAGCTTATATAATTCATCAGAATGGCTGATCTGATAAACCTTATGTCTCATTTGTAAGTTCAAGAATTGTTCCAAAGAGCAATTTTAAGTGTCATTTGTTTAAAGTATAAATTGTTACAATGAAAATATTGAAAAATCAAAATTTATCATCACTATTTATTTGACGAATATATAACTGGTTTTGTCATACAAAGTAAGGTATTGACACTTAAATGACATTAACTTAAAGGCAGGTGTATGTATTCACACCTTAATTTTTCTCAGCTTTACCCTTTTAAAAGTAAACCAGAGCAGTTAGATATTTTTAAGCTAAAAGTACTCATTTCAAAACATGCATCCAAAGCATGGCTTCCAAAACGGTCATATATTCCGGACTTGACCGAAATTTATATTAAAAGTCCAGCTGCTCTCAGCTATTGGATTCCAAAGTGTACATACCTGTTCTCAGTACAGTTGAGTGATTGGTATATATTAACTGATCTTTAATGGAAATTAATTGTTGGAACTAATACTAGAGACAAGATAAAACTATTTATTTATAGAAAACAAAGGGTATGTACTCCGGTACTTGTATTGTGGTTTAAAAAAGGTTAATCCTCTGATAGTTTTGACTGTTGTAGTAGGTTTTAAGAATACTTGGCACTAAAGGTTTTTGTAAGCCAATGTCTTCACTTAGTGTCAATTATCTGTGCTGTCATCCTTCAATCCAGTCACTCCTGAACTTATTTTAGAATGAAAATTTTACTTAAGGCATATGCATTTTGTTTTGGTTGTTATACATTTTACCTAGTAACAACCGATGGATCTGTACATGGGCCTTCAAAAATGAATGAAATTTTTTTGTAAGTCCTCTTTGCAGATATTTAGCTGAGATTTAAAATCCAATCTTCAAAAAAACAACCAAACAAACCAGTGATATATTTAGTTGACATACTTTTGAACTAATAATAGCCGTTAATTCATGAAAATGGCATTTTTCTTCTCTGATGTCAGCACCCCTTGTATGATAAATATTAATATTAGGAATATGATATATGTATAGTAATTAGACACAGTATTTTAACTGTTGTTCAGGTTTTTTACCACAATTTGTTGGCTCAAAAAGTGACCTATTTCAATGTAAGAAACTGTCTTTATTTAGAAATATTAGTGGGCAAATACCACCTTTCCCATCCGAAATGATATGACCATTGGAAACCATATCAACATTTCTTACTGAATAAGGTAACAATTTGTTTCTTAACAGTATATATCATCTGGAAAGTTACAATAAAGCATATTTTATGGAAACTTGCATCAGTATAAATAGAATTTCACTTTAATGCTCATTTATCATGAAAATCGTCTTGGTCATAATTGGTTGGGGAATATTCGTTTGGCCAAACCTTCATGTGACCTTTGAACTTGGAAAGTTTCATACAGAGAGATGAGTATAAAATAAGCAGTTGAAGCAAAGCAGCACCTTTTTTTTTTTACTTGAATGGTTTTTCAACTTCTATAAATTAATCTACTTGTCACAATAACAAGTGAATGTAATATTAGCCACTGAACATCAATCACACATCCATCCACCAATAAATTAAAAGGGTTAAAAAAATTGGAATAACATTTCACAAAATGAAGTTAGCTTGCCCTCTAGATGTCTGGTTATTTTTGCCATTAGGTTGCTGTCTCATTGGTGTATACTGTGGATACATTTATTTTCGTGGGTATCAATTGTCGTGGATCGAGGAAAACTTGCATTTTCGTGGATATTTGATTTCGTGGTTTTGCCAATTTCTGTGTACAAAGCCTATAGAAAATTTGTAATTCGTTGAACATTTGAATTCGTGGTTCACCTGTACCCAAGAAAATTGGTGTCCAACAAATAATACTGAATCCATAGTACTCAACATTTCAATAATAATTCATAACCAATATATATTGGCTTGGCTAATTGAAAGTTGATCTTTATTTGAATAACCAACGTAAACATCGAGTGCCAAACAAAGTTCAACAACATATATATTTCAACATCCAACAATGTTGGACCATATGATATAATTTTGGAAAATTTCTGATTTAATTAAAACCACTGTTTAGTGTTAAAGATGTTTAAAGATGAAATGTTTCTTTTACAAGTTATGTCACTAAGTGTTGTCACGAATGGCCTCATCTGGGATTAATACAGAATCCAATTAACAGCCAATACTAACAATGGCATTACCTCTATAAAACTACTTTTTCATGTAAGTGTATGATCTGAATTCTAATAATCAACCTCATTTTTATCGATCATGATGCACTTCGTACAATTAGAACTGAATGTCATACGTAATTTAAAACACTTATCTTTGTAATTAGATAATAAAATATTTGGGTTTGACGTAGTTCTGTATTATCTTTTAGATAGTGTTTATCTGATTCCATTCATACAATATACACACATATTGGATACACATCGTACACAGATGACTTCAGGTAATGACCATTGTAGAAAATTTTGAGCAGTATTTGTTTTTAGATGGGTTTTGAATTACTTTTGTGTTTCAAGTTGAAGTAGGGTCCAATATAAGGATTTTGACATTAAGTTTCAGTGATTTTGATTGAAGCAGGATAGTCATCCAGATAGCCATTTAAGATACTTTCAACAACAGATGTACTAGCATATTGTTAGATAAAAATATTATTCCTGTCTTTTTTCATTTTCTGCTTTTTGCTAAGTTTTTTCTTTCAGAGGAGAAGCAGACTGAAGATTTAACAATATTTACATAAGGGTCTGTCTGAATCTTTATGACTTGTAGACATTTAATTGAATTAAATTCAGAATAAAAAGTTAAAAACTCTTGTTTTCAAGTACGACAAATAGGAAATAGCTATTTTGTTACCCTTACTGACAATACATTGCTTGTGGTTAATATGAAATTAAAAATTTATTCAGTATTCCTTTAACATTGACTTCATCATCCTTTGGAGAACCACCAAATTGATAATGTTCCAAGTAATCACATAGTGATACTGACCACTTTTTTTTTGACAGACTCTAATGTTTTCTGTTACTACTTCACCATGGTGCCTTTTGCTCTCCTTATTGACAGCAACCAGTACAAGGAGATATTTTTCTTTGTTATTTTAGCTGAATTTTTGAAAGACAAAATGAAGCTTTAAGATATTGGTAAGAAATGTGTCAGTTCCTGTTTTCATGAAATTGATAGATAAAACTTATAATGTTTGAAGCTGGTAAAATTAGCATCAATAACAACATTTAATGTCATTAATGGTGTATCATGGCCTAATTTTTCAGCATGTGAAGTTATATGTTGTGATTAAGATAAGATTTCCCCTCAACCTAAGAATTGATCCCTAACCCTAGGATTTTACTTT
The DNA here is from genome assembly GCF_021869535.1 of Mytilus californianus. NCBI lineage: Eukaryota > Metazoa > Mollusca > Bivalvia > Mytilida > Mytilidae > Mytilus > Mytilus californianus. The sequence continues at coordinate 8,977,069 of NW_026262581.1, forward strand.
GGTAGCAGTTTTAGCATTAGGTTATCAATTTCCATGGATTTTGTGGTTAATCCCAATAAACATGATAAAAAGCATACTTTACATTGATATTTTTTTTAAACAAGCAATGAAAATTGGAATTCATAACTAAAAGAATCCTTTCCCAATGGTACCATTTTCGCCCTCTTAGTTGACCACTTGGACACCTGTTGATATATGGGTAAATTAAATGATCATTTTCAGAAAAACTTTCCCATATTAAGCCAACATTATTAAAGTGTCTCTTGCATAAGATAAGTGTTGTTGCTTGTTGCTACCTACGGAGGACTTGATTTTTGAAAATAAAAGATTTTTAAATAAAAAATTTTCTTATTAAACCAATGCAAAGGACGAATTGTTGTCAGGCAGATTACGATATATAGTATGGTAGAATTTCTGTTTTTTTCATTGGACAATTTCACCTTGCAAAGTTTTGTGATTTTGTTGCAGGAAACCAACGATGAACTAATATTCCAATTATAATTTTTTATTTTTACAGGTTAATTTGACATTTTGAAAGTGTATTTATTTTTTCTGGCCATCCTTTAAATGTTTAGAAGTTTTAAATTTCCTGTAAATAAAAGTTGTGTGTCACAGATGCATATTATTCTGTCATCTAACTATCTATAGGTAGTTAAAACACTTCCGAAACCCCTTCATTGACTTACTGCACACAAAACCACACTTAAATATTTATCTTAAGTCAAATATTGTACTATTTAAACTGTCTGCATGTTAATTATGTCGGTCATCATAGCCTTATTTAACAATTGTTTTGATATTACAGGTAGATCTAGAGTTGATTTAGTAAACTATGAGGTCGTCTAACATGTGTTGGATTGTATGAATGGAAGTGCTACTGAAACTTTTTATACCCCTGCCGTAGGCAAGGGAAGCATTAAGTGTTGCCCTTGATCGTCTGTCTTTCCGTCCTTCTGTCCCATTTTCGTTTGTTTGAAGCTTGAGCGTGGGTACTCGTGTCCTCAGACACGATCTTCTTTTATTTCTGGTTGAATTTCTATCTAGATATTATATCCTCTTTATTGTGTGTAATTTGATAAAATTAAAGATTCTCTGATGTCTGTGTGACATGAATGAAGTTTTGTAGTCCTAAGATTTCAACTTTTTAAAATAGCCTTTCTCATGACATGAATCCAAAAGAGGACTAAAAGCTAGCTAGCACTTATATTTGTCCAATGTATTTTCCATTATAAACATTTCTGAGAAAAATGAAAATGTTGATTTTGTTTATGTACAGTTAGTTTGTTGTGAAAAACATCTAATCCTCTGTCCTTGCTTTTTTAAAGGATTTTAAACTGTCTAATTTTATCTTTATTAGGTCAATTTTTCATTTAAGACTATATAAACTTGGAAGGACTTTAAAATTATACCCCTGACATTTACAAAATATGGTTGTGTTATCAAAAATACATATATTGTTAATGTACAATAAACCATTTAAGTTGATATTTTATATTTGACAAAAAAAAAAAAAAAAATTGTAAAATAACAAAAATACCGAACTTCAAGGGAAATTTAAAACGGAAAGTCCTATATCAAATAGCAAAAATAAAAGCTCAAACACATCAAACAAATGGAAAACAACTGTCGTATTCCTGACAACTCACAATAACACGTATAAAATTAAACAGAATTGAAGAAATCAAGATGTCATGATACATGTAGTCAAAGTAGTTCAAGTAAAAGTATGTCAATTCCTGAATGGATGATAAATTTTATCATTATATCAGGAAAATGTTATCTTGAACTGTCAATAAATTATCTTTAGGTTTTTAAACTGTCAATAGTTGAAAAATAACAGTGTAGATTCAGATTATATAACTGTTCATAAGGTCAGGCACTATTTTACCAGAAGCTGTTGAATGGTATTCAATAAATTCAATAGTGTATCCTTTATTTTTTGGAAATTGGAAGTCTAATTATAACCTATAGTACAGACTATATAAATATCAGTAGTATCTGACAGATAGATGAAGGTTGTGGTTCTTTCTAGGTACTCAGGCTACCTTCACCAATAAAAACTGGCCTTGATGATATATCCAAGAGGGCAGAAAGTGGCATTTAACTCCACTAAGAAATCAATCAATCTGACAATGATCAACAGTTTTAACAGAACCAGATACTTTGAAAGAATAAATTAGTTTTTTTTTTTTTTTTTAAATAACCTTTTTTTCAAAAAAAATTTGGTGCTTTGGTACTCTGCATTTTATATGCAGGAGATCTAGTTTTCATCTGTCCCAGAATTTCTAGACATAGGAGCTGATTCTTTTTGTTATCATTCCTGAAGCTGACTTGTTTCCTGTATGTAAACTACTGGCAGAATGAATTCTATTTTGAGCACTTTTATAAAGTTTTTGAAGCTTAACAAGAATCATCAAATTTGCATACAGTTTCTAAAAACTAGATGGAAGCTTCATTATTTTCAGTAGATCAAAGAATAGTATTTTCTATTTTCCACATTTCAACCAATAAATATACATATTTTTTTGTCATTCAAACATTTTGGGATAACTTCCTCAGATGTTATATTTATAACTTTTAGTACACTGGCAATTAGAAGCTTGAAGCAAGCGGGGCAACTTTTTGTTTTGCTTCTCACTTTCAAAAGTTTGCCCCCTTTTCAGTCCATTTCTACGCCACTGATTTGACAGAAAGCTTTCTCAATAAAAAAATGGATCACATCCAAGGCTTCACTATAAGAAAATTCTGGTGGAGAGTTGTCTCATTGGCAATCATACCACATCTTCATATTTATATATATATATATAGAATAATCACACAGACTCCTGTTTACTTCCAAATTACACATGTATCTCAAAATTATTGTAGACCTATATTTTTTTCTGGCTTAATTTTTCTTTTGAAAATTTCTTGAAAAAATAACAACTATTGAATGAAACCTGTTTTTTTTCAAAGATACCATAAACTGTAAAAAGTAATTACCCGGTATAAATTTAACCACATATAAAGGATCATGAAGTGGACGGGGAAATCTATTCAGGACACAGTTAGTAACATCTTACAACTGTCAACTATTGTTTAGTCACTTTGAAAACACTTGCAGTATATGAACAATTGTATTTTTCCCATGATCAGTTGTATATCTCATTAATAACTTTTTTTCAGTTTGAACACTTATATAATGTTGCCTTGACTTGTGTGACTGTTTAATTTGTTTGAAATTTGTGTCTGGTATGTAATTTATAATGACCAAATTGAGGAAAATTTGCATTAAAAGTACACTATATTACGAAATTGAATTCTTGTAAAATTGGTTTGACATTGACACCAAAGAAGATTACAGTTGGAATGACACTTATTGAAGAAAATTCTATACAAACAAGACCCCATGAACTACTGAGTATTTGGTTACCTATTCTCTTTACATAATAGTTTGAAGGTTGTTAAATTTCAGGTGAGATAAGTATATATGTGTAATTAATCTAACCTACTTATTGTACAGTGCAATCAGGCTGTTCATTTGGATTTTTGACCTAATTCTTTCTTTTTGATCATGCATGTACATTTTTCTGAAGCACCTTTAAAAAGTACTTTTTTATTAATAGAATTTCCAAAACTGGAGGAAAAACATATGGTTAAAACTAATATCTGGAAAACAATAATTGATAGAAAGAACTAGGCAAAAATGCTCAAAATGTTACGATTTACCTTCTTATCATTATTACCATCAGATGGCCTGTAGGAGTTACTGTCCCTTAATTACTATATTTGACCAATTTTAGGGTAAAGAGTATTGTAGATAGACATGTACTGTAAACATTACAGTCAACAACCATCAATTGACTGTTAACAGGAGTAAATGCCCTTAACTGATGATTTTTTTATTAACTAATTTTAAAGTTTTTGCCTATAATGAAAACTGATAGATTGAAACTCAGAAAACAGCAAAAGTGATGAGAAATTCAAGATCTACGAAAATGCTTCTTAGGTACTATTAACTGACTTCTAATAGAAGTTATAAAATTTTTACCATATTTCAGCATTTTTGAAAACTGTTCTAGGTAGACAGGAACTAAAAACAGAAAATGTTTGTCTACTAGGCCCTGAAAATAACTGTCATCAAGTGTGACTGTCAAAACAGTTCTAATCTATCTGACCAACTTTAACAGCAACTAAAATATCATATGCTCATCAAAGACCCTCTGGCCATGAGCTTTTACCGCAAGACCCTTATTAGTAGTCTAGGACAAAAATCCACCTCATGGTCATTGTAGTCCCACCAATCTAGAAAAAAGTGATCAACTATTTAAAATTTAAGATGAAAGAAATTGCTAATTGTTTGAAACCATCAATCCATATTTTTAAGAATTTTGGGCATTAAATGAATATTTTTGGTCAATTTAAACGTTTTTTGCCTATTATCTTAAAAAGTAGTTCTGTGAAATGAAGCAGGATTTACCAAAATGCCCCAAAATATCCACAAATACTCATTAGATCTATTGTCATTAAATGAAGATTTTAGTCCTACTTTAGTTGAGTATTGAATATTAAATAAGAAGATAACAGGAATTACAAAAAATATTGGACTGTACAACTGTCCACACTGCTTACCAACTCCTCCAAACAAGTAAATGTACAAGGAACAATAAACAACTCATGATTCAGATAGCCTGACTTTGTACTGGCGCAAAATGTGATTAAACCAATTTTATATGCAAATAAACCTGTACTCTTGAAAAGTATAATAGATAGACAGAAACTGTAAACCACAATAATTATCAGCAAGGTAAATCACAGGACTGAAACTGTCAATTGACTTTTAATTAGAGATATTGCGTTTTAATGATGATTTTTATGTACTTATGGTGTTTTAGATATTATCATGAAAACAATAATGGATACAGAGAAACTGTGAACAGAATCAAAATGATAAATGAGGCAATTGTGATTCATTGTTATTTTTTTTATTTTGATGACTGCTTAATGCCAGTTAATGGAGGTCCATTTTATTAGCAGAATGGAAGGCGAAGGCCGGGCTTGGAAGAATTTGTAAAAATATTTTTATCCTGATTTTCAAGTAAATAAATAGTAGCATTCTGGTACATAGAAAAAGTAAATAATTGATTGTGAAAACAAACATCAAAATGACATATATTTTATTTAATCAGTATTTAAAAAAAAAAAATTAGAAAATTTCCCATATACATTACAGGGTTTGTCTGTTGAACTCTTCTTGCAGATGTTAACAGGATTGTGTTGTGTCAGTATTTCCATAACTACCAGTGCTTGAACCTTGTTAATATTTTGGGAAATTTTCCATATAGGGTACATACTTCTCTTAAAGTTTTTTACAAGCTAGGATCTAGAATTTAGAAGTCAAATAAAGACCAAACAACACCATGGCTATAATGCAAAAAGGTGGAATGAATAGTAGCACCCTGGTATATGTTCATGTCATGTAATAATCCGGTAAGTAGTTGCATATAAATATAAATATAAGGAGATGTGGTATTATTGCCAATGAGACAACTATCCACCAAGTTCAAGTAAAGTTGATGTAAGCAATTATAGGCAACCGTACGGCCTTCAACAATGTGAAAAACCCATACGCTATAAAAGGCCCAGACATGAAAAATATGAAACAATTCAATTGAGAAAACTAATGACCTAATTTATAAAAAAAAAAAATTACGAAAAAAATACATGTACCTTGATATATAGGTGATATGGAATGGAGACCAGAAGGATTTTGTTTTGAATTAGTTTTTCTGCGTTGCATTCAGACCACTAACAATAAGCTATGATGATTTTGTATTATCGACACAGTCCTATTGGGTTGTTATTAATCCTCGGGTAGAATATTGATATCACTTGAAATCTTACACAATATAATATTCTAAAAGAATTTAATTTAATTTAAAGAGTTCTGTGAAAAATGAAGATAGTCAGATCTATTTTGACAATTTTGTCATTTAGAAAAAATTCATTTATTCTTGTTTGCAAGTCAGCAAGCCAATTTTCAGTCAGGAGTTTTTTTTTATAAATATTCATGATATAAAATTTTTCATTTTTATTTTCAAACTTATTTTTGTATACATATGTATTTAGTTTCAAGTGGCCTAAAGAAATTTACATAAAATTATCCACCCATTAAGTGAAAATGTATTGTAAATTAAATAACTTACTTTGAAAATCAGTTTATACAGTATGTATATAGAAATACTATATGTAATATTATATTAATCTGGACTCCTGACAAAAACCTCGATAAGAAGTTAAATATTTTGTGTGTACTAACAGTGACTAATTTAGTATACATTAGGTTGTAAACATTTCCTTTTTGGAATTTGACTCTGTGTAAACACTTGTTCATTAAGGGAATATTTGCTGATCTATCTTATGGGTAAGATTTTTATTGTAGGTAACTTGTTTTGACCTTGCGATGGGTGTCCTCATTAATTTTGTAGTGTTTTCCTTACAAATGGGGTTAATTAACTGTATTGCAAGTGCAAATGAGGTCAATTTAACATTTTACTTGTTACACATTAATAATATTGTACATTTTGTACTTAATTGGGACACTAACTTGGTAATGATATAACCTGCATATTAAAATTAATATTATATTTCATAAAGTAAAAGCAGGGTTCATAATAGCCATGAAAACTCTTGAAAGCTGTAAAAACTTGTTACTGATAATTTTTACTGAAAATGATATTGTTTATTCAGTATGACACAAAAGTTTGGTTCTTTCCATATTGTTTTTTGGAGATGCCATCCCTGATCATACACTGGTATAATGACTGATCCTCTTTCCATAAGTTATTTTAGAAATATGTTTTTATTGAAATTTTACATGTGCAAGCTTTTGCATGGTTTAGTCTGTTTTATTGAACAGAGTCTCTGAAAAGAACTGTTTAGGGTTATCCTTTCCTGGCAAAGGATCTAGCAAGCCTCTCATGGATATTTATTATCATTTACACTATGTTAATAATAAGATGTGGCAGTTTGAACACATAGTTAAATACCTTCCTCTTAGAAGAAACTGATGAAGACTTTTATGACACTTATTATAATTTCTTGTGTTCATCACACCACATTCGTTACTTTTATACCCCCCACTTTCTGAAGTTGGCGGGACATAAGTGATGGGGTGTCCATCCATATCTCCATTTGCATAGATCTGCAACTGCTCCTGTGCCACTTGACAGAATTTGGAAAAACTTTTACAGAATTTTACTCACACTTCTTCATCCAAAAGACTTTTGATGTTAACTTTGGCAGTGCAGATGACAATTAAAGACTCTCTCCTATCTGCATACCACAGTTCACATTTGTATCTGCTTTTCCTCCTAAACCCCTCCTTAGAATTGAATGAAACTTTCTCAGAACCTTTTATTTTTTTGCTTATTTTGTGTGGGAAGGTTTCTCTTAGCAAATCATGGACTTTGCTTTTGCTTTATCTGGGAGGTGGAGCTTATCCATTTTGCAACTGCAATTCCATCTACATTTGTAAAGCTAATTTTAGAATTTATTGAAACAAAACTTTCTCAGAATATTAACTGTATAATATACTATTGTGCATACTGAAGACATTTGGTTTCCGGACAATAACTTTAGTTTAAGTGTATGGATCTCTAAAAGGGACCAAAACAAGCATTTTTCTAGTTTCAGGACAATAACTTGTGTATAAGTATTTTGATTGCTCTGAAATTGTACCACAAGGTTCAGTACCAAAAAATTTTTTCAATTTTTTTTCCTCAAAAGAAAATTCTCTTCAAATATTATTTTTTTTTTCCTCAAGATTTAAGAAATTGTCAATTTTCCAAAGAAAAAAATTTGGAGTCACAATTTATTTTGCTAATTCTTTGTATATAGTCTGAAAACAGATTTACTAAGTATTGTGCAACAGCACAATGTATTGCACAACAGCAAGAAATCTTCAATTGAATATAAATTCAAATCATACAACCAATTTCAAGTTCTTTGACTACATTTGTTCTGTGTCAGAAACCTATAATGTGTCAAAAGTTTAATTACAATCCAAATTCAGACCTGTATCAAGCTTGATTTTGCCCCAACTGTTCAGGGTTGGACCTTTGCTGTCGTATCCAGCTGCGCTCGGCGAAGCAGTTTATTTGAAATGAATTTTTGGTTGTTTATTTTCTTTATATATCATGGACTATGCAAAGGGTGGATGGGAAAATAATTTTGTATACTTTACTTTCAGACTGTTTCTGGTTCAATTTATTATTTCCTATACAAGTTGCAGTTGACATTTGTTATTTAAACAATGATCAGTGGAGGTAATATTGATTGCAATATAAAGTTTCTTAGTTGGAGATCTGACACATTCTGTGTCTAATACATGGCAAATAACTTCTTGGTAGAAAACAGCTTCTGTTCAGAACTCTTCAACTATGGAGTATTTGTGACAAAAGTGAAAAGTTAGCAATTGAGTGACACTTTCTCTAAATACACTCCTGATGACCACTTAATTAAATGTCGGTTAAAGTGTTTATGACGCATTTGAATTATTCCGATTATGACCTCAACTTTCTCTAAATTTCAGTTTCTTTCCGAAACAGTTCTAATGTTTAGACAACTGCTGAGTTGCTGGTACTGCAAACAAGTTTAAGGGCAAATGGTAGTATAATCTAAAGTATAGGTGATAACACATTTTCTAAATTTGCTTTTTATGATAAAAATAAAAATAAATTCACATATTCTAGCTAAAAGCAAATTATTATTCAGTTATAGATATTAATCAAATGACAGCATTACCATATTCCTTTAGTATCCATAGCAACTGTCATTTTACATTATATTTATGCTAAAATCAAAAGCTATTTAAGAAAAAAATCTAAAAATGAAATAGTTTCATTTATAATATTATTGTAATATCAGAATCAAATTTGGCCTGCTATATTCCTATATAATTCTTATATGATTTGCATATTAGAGAATACGTTGAAATTATTGGTCGAGAAGACTTCCGGTAGTTGTTCTTGACGTTGTTTATTTTTCAATAGACGACGTTGACCGTACTTCTTTTTTTAACCAATGTAAACGATATGGCAGCGACAATAACACAATCTGGCTCGAAGTTAAAAATATTTATTTTCACTTCGCGTTAGTTGTTAAATTAAATAATAAACACAAAACATTCATTTGAATGATAATAAAAGTTTTTGTAGTTAGTTTTTATCCGATTGCAAATTTCAAGGAGTACATACTTTTGCATTAACCAACAAATATATTCATGCGCCAGGCCAATTCAATGACACAAATATACAATTTATGTGTGACAGAGGTTACGAGTGAGGAAAAATATATTCCTTGTCTCCAATTTTAAAGAATTATAAGGATTAAACGCCTTTTTCGGAATGTTTGTGAGTGAATTGGTCGAGTTTATACACCAATAAATTCCTTTAAAAAGGCGTTTAATCCTATATTATTTTCATTCACTATTTGATTCTATATATAATTTACCCTCTTTCTTCACAAAAAACTAGTTGCATTCTTATTGCACATAACCAGTGCAATAAAGCAACTTGGACAATTTATTTGCTGTAACAATATAATTGGGGCATGAATTTATAGTAAAAAGCCTAAAGTCTTTCGTGATCATTTTGGACAATGATCTGAGAGACTTAATTATATTCCTTTTATCTTCAACTTGTTGTGTAAAAATGACGTCTTTACAAATTTACATTTTAATATATCTTATTAACTTATAGTCTGTTTATGAGTATGTTCTCCCACAAGCATTTTGGAAAGACTATAAACCATTGGCTGACAAGCCAACAAAAAAAGTTTTTGCTTTTTACAATATACCTGAGCAGCAGAAAATCCTTGCTTTGGTCATTGGACATGTTCTTTGCACTTTGAGTTTCTGCCATTTAAACCAGAGTTGACACCTTGAAATGTCTCTCCAGCTAAGAATTCTCCAGCTCACTCAGAGGTCATCCTACGATAATAAATAGGGAGGATAATACGTTTTCCAGTTGACACCCTTCTTCCTTTCAGCTATCCTGTATCATGTTAAAGTTTTATGTCAAGTTAGTTTACCATAAAATTGTGGTCACATCAACTAGAAACTTGGTACTTATGTTCATTATGATGACTGTGAACTAAATGCTAAATACAGGTTTTGACCTGATTATATAGTTTAAACATATTTTATTTGCTTAAATATGCAAAAGGGATGAGACACAAGGTAATCAAACTTATAACGTCTTCTCCCATGAACATTTTATAACAATAGAGTATTTACAAAGCATGCATGCAAACAATACATTATATATACTGGATATATGTAAAAAGATTATGTGTGATGATGTAAAATTCAGAATGGAAATGGGGAATGTGTCAAGGAGACAACAACCCGACCAAAGAGCAGAAAACAGCTGAAGGCCACCAATGGGTCTTCAACACAGCGAGAAAATCCTGCATCCGGAAGCAGGCTTCAACCGGCCCCTAAACAAACATGTGTACTAGTTCAATGAAAATGGACGTCACACTAAACTCCAAAACATATAAATGAACTAAAATTAAAAAAACATACAAGACTAACAAAGGCTAGAGGCTCCTGACTTGGGACAGGCGCCAAAATGTGGCAGGGTTAAACATGTCTTGTGAGATCTCAACCCTCCCCTATACCTCTAGCCAATGTAGAATAAACAAACACACAGCAATATGCACAGTAAAACTCAGTTTAAAAGAAGTCCGAGTCCAATGTCAGAATAGGTTACAAAAGAAACAAAGCAAAATGACAATGATACATAAATTAACAAAGGACTACTAGCAGTTACTGACAAGCCAGCTCCAGACCTCGATTAAACTGATTGAAAGATTATGTCTTCATCATATGAAATCAAGCACAATCCCTCCCGTTAGGGGTTTAGTATCATACCATCATAAAATATATGAGAAGTACATAACCCATATCATGCCAACAACTGGTTTTAGAATAAATGTGTTTATTTCCGATGCAAAGACCCTAAGAGTGAATCAATATTAATACCAAAATATGCCATCTTTAATGACCTGACAACAGTATCGTAACTATATCCCTTCTGAATAAGTCTGTTTAAAGGTTTGGTTAGCTTTTGAGGTGAATGTTTACATTTTTGTGCTTTGTATAGAATATTACCATAAAAGATTGGATGTGAAATACCTGACCATATAAGATTTGTCTGCATGTTGATTTATATTTACGAATGTTGTCCTTGTACCGATAATAAAATTTAGTAAATGTTTTGACTAGTTTGTGATATGGAAAACCCTGGTGTAATAATTTTTCAGTAATACAGACTAACAGAGGTTTTTTCGTTAAAATCAAATACGTTGTTACATACACGAGCGAATCAAACAAGTTGTCTAGTTGAGCAAGTTGAACAAGTTGAGATATATATGTATATGTGAATGGTTGTAGTCACAATATACATGTATATGCACTTTAGTGTGCTATATTATACAATTAGAAACATCTTTGACTCTTTAATAAATTCATATACATTCTTTAAAATTCTTTCATTTTCATCATTAGTTAAAGACGAATCACCGGAGATTAAGATGTTCAAATTTAGTTGAGAGTTCTCTGGTAACTAGTTCAGATTATTAGATAGTTTTATTCTTATAGTCGCATAATTAGGACATTAAAAAAAGAAGTGACCTGATTTCACGGTTCACTGAACAAAAAAATTATTGAGCAGATCATGGTGTCCAAGGGACAGAGATTCTTGTATTTTATTGTAATAATGTTTCTTGAATATGAATATGAGCATATGTCATCATGTAAGGTTAGATGAACTATCAGTGTCTTACATGTGTCATACATGTGTCAACATCACTGTCAATACTGTGTTTCATGTTTTGATTGTGCCAAGCACTACACATTGTTTAAAGATTGGTGTAAAGGAAGCAAAAAGTATTTACTTACATTGTGTGATATTGACATTTGTAAATGTTTCTGTTTTAACCTGTTTGTACACTGCGTTTTATTGACATTTGTAAATGTTTCTGTTTCTGTTTTAACCTGTTTGTACACTGCGTTTTATTAATATTTGTAAATGTTTCTGTTTCAACTTGTTTGTACACTGCGTTTTATTGACATTTGTAAATGTTTCTGTTTCTGTTTTAACCTGTTTGTACACTGCGTTTTATTAATATTTGTAAATGTTTCTGTTTCAACTTGTTTGTACACTGCGTTTTATTGACATTTGTAAATGTTTCTGTTTTAACCTGTTTGTACACTGCGTTTTATTGACATTTGTAAATGTTTCTGTTTCTGTTTTAACCTGTTTGTACACTGCGTTTTATTAATATTTGTAAATGTTTCTGTTTCAACTTGTTTGTACACTGCGTTTTATTGACATTTGTAAATGTTTCTGTTTTAACCTGTTTGTACACTGCGTTTTATTAATATTTGTAAATGTTTCTGTTTTAACCTGTTTGTACACTGCGTTTTATTAATATTTGTAAATGTTTCTGTTTCAACTTGTTTGTACACTGCGTTTTATTGACATTTGTAAATGTTTCTGTTTCTGTTTCAACTTGTTTGTACACTGTTTTATACTTTGATTCTGTTTAAAGTACAAAAGAAATCGATAACAGGTTGTACGGTGCTTTTGTCGAGCCATTTCGTAGACATAGCGATCCTAGATTCCAAGTTCGGTGGCGTCAACATTTAGGATCTGTCTATGTTAAAGTTTTATAGACATCAACTTTGTCAAATCTACATGGAATTTTATGAAATTTGGACAGAAGCTTGTTAATACAATATCCAGAGCAAAATTTTAAAAACATTTATTTTCATTTTTCCATTTTTGACATCAATAACTTTGTCAAACCTACATGGAATTTTATGAAATTTGGACAGAAACTTGTTTATGACCAAAAGACAGTATCCAGAGCTTTATTTTGAAAATATTTATTTTCATTTTTCTGTATTTTACAGATAAATGGACTTAGTTTTTTTTACAGTTGACATGTAGGTACAGTCTGCCGTTTAAGTTTGTTACACATCAATTACTTTGTCAAACATTCATAGAGTTTTATGAAACTTTGGCAGAAGCTTTTTAATGATTAAGAGATAATGTCTGAAGCAAACCTCTAAAAATATAAGGTTTTCATTTTTCGTATTTTTCTGATGGATGGACTTCTTTTTTTACAGTTAACATTTAGCGACAGTCTGGGATTACATTTTTTTTGACATGATAAATTTGTAAACTTTCATGGATTGTTATGAAACTTGGACAGAAGCTCATTTTCAAGACCAAGAAATACCATCTAAAGAAAAAGTTTGAATTCTTTTTAAAATTCTGTATTTAATGATAAATGGACTCACTTTTTAATTCATCATTACACTTTTACACCGACAGCAGCAATTGCAGGCAAGACACAGGGTTCCGCGGAACCCCTTACAAATTTCTTTACTATTATTCTGTCAAGTATTACATGTACTCCCCCTAGGGAACCAGCCCAGTTGAGTTAGCACTTTTATGTTGATATGAAATACTATTGATACGTTCATTTTCTGTAAAATTATTGATATAAAAAGTTGAATTTTTCAAAGCAGTTAAGTTTGTATATCCCCAAAGCATCTCTAAGCTCTTCAACATTGAATTTTAACAATACGTTATTTCACGATTGCTGAAAAGGCAGAAGAAAGTATGAATGATACTTGGTTGTTTTGAGACTTGATTTTGTTTAGCTTGTTTTTACATTGTAAATGTGTTTGCCAAATTGGTCATAGGTCTTGAAATTTTTTAAATATTTTTACTTCAATCTTCTCTTTTGTAGCAGTTGTTTTAAAAATAATCTTTCTTTCAGTCTATTTCTTTTAGGATGATCTTCTAGGTTACTTGTATACATTATCAGTTATTGAAATACATATAAAAACAAGGAGATGTGGTATGATTCTCATTGAGACAACTATCCACCAGAGTTCAAATGAAGTGGATAAAAGCAATTATAGGCAACTGTACGGCCTTCTGACAATGAGAAAAACTAATGCCATATAGTCTGATATAAAAGGCCCTTTCATGACCATTTTAAATGTTTTGTATAGTAGTACAATGTATTAAGCATTAATTGATTTGGATTAATTCCTTACACCTGGAAGATACAGCCTACAATAAGATCAAAAAGTTCATGACGTAATAAACTTATAACAACTTTTGTTCTGTTCATTGAAAACTTTAAATCCTGTAAACCTTATTAATCAGTCACTGGGATCAGTAAAGAATAATTTCATACTTTAATAGTTAGTACCAAATTGCAATGTGCACTTCTAATTTTTCAAGTTTCTTGTAGCAGAATGCGTAGTTTGTCATTTCATTATGTATCTATTATATGTAGCAGAATGTGTAGTTTGTCATTTCATTATGTATCTATATGTAGCAGAATGCGTAGTTTGTCATTTCATTATGTATCTATATATATTTTATGGAATGAATTATTTGTTTTATGAGAAATTCATATTTTTGCATGTTTTTTACAAGTCCAAAATGGGTACAAGGTTATAATTGATAAAAATCTTGTACAAATGATACAAAAATAGACAATGTGTTAAGTAAAAAAAATTTTTCTTCATGTAGTGGTAAGTTGAAAATATACTTAAGACTGAATTTAGACAAGAAGTAACTATATTTAGAGACTTACAACACATTTTTGACTAATTAGCTCAGTAAATAAGTCATATTTGAAAACTACTGTCTGATATATGTCAAAAACAAGGAAAATCCTCATAAATTATGGTATAATTTACTGGTTTACAACTGACCTTGACTCTGTGATATATATTGTCCATACCACAATTATATGTAATTCTGTTCATTCATATAACATACAAGACATAATCAGTCACATGGCCAGGATTTGATGTTCGGTGGGGGTGGGAGGGGGCACTCCTGAGAATAAAGAACTAGTGGATCTTATTTTGACATAAAATTTGCTTTAATTTTTGTCTTGCCTGTGACAAAAGTCAAAGAATGCGAGACATAGGGATTACAATCCAAAAGTGACAGCGCTAACTATATTTGATATATGGGTTCCTTGCAAGGTCTACATGTCCATCAGGTAGGGTTCATCTGACCTTGACCTCATTTCATGGATCAGTTATCAAGGTTAAAGTTATGTGGTCATGGTCAAGTCCGTATCTCAGATACTATAAGCATTAGGTCAACTATATTTGGTGTATGGAATAATTGTAAGGTGTACATATCCGACTGGAAGGTTTCATATGACCTTAACCTCAATTGCATGGTTCATTGGACAATGTTTAGTTTTTTGTGGTTTGGTCTATTTATGATATACTTTGAGCAATAAGGCCATTGTATTTGGTGTATGGAATGATTGTAAGGTGTACATGCATATGTCTGTCTGGTAGGTTTCATTTGACTTTGACCTCATTTTCATGGTTCATTGGACAATGTTTAGTTTTTGTGGTTTGGCATATTTCTCATATACTATAAGCAATAGGGCCACTGTATTTGGTGTATGGAATGATTGTCAGATGTACCTGTCTGTCTGGCAGGTTTCATCTGACCTTGACCTCCTGGTTTATTAGTTAATGATAAGTTTTCGTAATTTTGTCAGTTTATCAGATACTTAATAAGCAATAGGTCAACTATATTTGGTGTATGGATTGATTGTAAGGTGTAAATGTCGTGTCTGTCTGGGTGGGTTCATATGACCTTGACCTCATTTTCATGTTTCATTGGTCAATGTTGAGATTTTGTGGTTTAATCTGTTTCTCAGGTACCTAAATAGTAATAGGACCACTCTATTTGGTGTATAAAATGATTGTAAGGTGTACATGTCATCTCAGACAAGATATTTCAGCCTGTACTCTCTTGTTTATTTATTACAAGTTTTTTTTCTCTTGTGAGGGGGGGGGGGGGGGGATGGAGGGATGGAGGAGAAGAGAATGTACACTCCCATCTGAATCTGTGTTTGAAATTAAATTTTTCATTTATTCCCAGACTTATATTAAACTTGTGTTACACAAGAATGCATTTTATTACTTCTTGTCTGAAGTGAATTGATTCATTTTGTGGCTCAGGTTGGGCTAATGGCATCACTTGGTGTCCATCATCTGTTAATTTTAACAAAAATCTTCTTCTCTGACATGTAGCTAGGCTAATAATCTGTGCAGTTTTGTATTCAATGTGCATTTTTTGATCAAATTATTCAGAGGTCAGACTAGTATATTATCTGCAATATATAGATTTGTATGCCCTATCAACAATATGAGGAGAGCTTTGTGTGTTACAGTCTCTCAGACTCGGTCATTCCCAAGGTCACTGAACATTTGGCAAAGGCCAGTAAAAATTGGTTTGGTCCAGTTAAGTGATATGCATTAATTGACCAAATGACCAGTTAAATTTTAATTGTGTCCAAATTATATGTGTAAATGTCCTGTAAAAAATAGTCTGGTCCAGTTAAGAAGAATGGTTTACTGGACCAAATGTCCAGTTGATTTCTAAAAGCTATGGAACCACTGCAGTCTGTACCATTTGGGGTTAAAGTGTTGGTTTAAGATGGTTTACTATGAAGTTCAACTGGTCACACAAACTGGAAACTTAGTAGATATGTTCATTACGATGTTTACATATAAATAAATAGGCTAAATTAGGATTCTGACCTAGATTTCACTATACATCACCGTGTTTACCGTGAAGTTGGGGTCACATAGTACAACTTTCATTATGATGTAAATTTTAAAAATATATGCCAAAATAGGGTTTTGACCAAGATTGCATGGTTTCATGAATATGTAAATGGAAATATAGTGTGAGAGAGGCATTGTTTCCAATGGACATATATTCTTGTTATTTGTGAATTTTGAGAGAGAAAATACAGATAGTGACTAGACCAGAGATATAAGGGAAACAATTGCCTTGTTTTCTGAATTTGTTTTAATAAAAAGATTTATTTGAAAAATCCTTGGACTGCCATCAGTTATATAGCAAACTTTTATTTTATTTTGTTCAGATTTTTTTTTTATAATCTATATTTGCGGTATGAAAGGGATTCAAACTGAAATTAGGTTTGATATAACAATATTATACATCATAAAAACTTCATGACATGTTCCTGTATAGTCTATTACCTATTTACATAAAATAGCTGTATTTTTTCTGTTTATACAATTATGATGTCAGTGATTTTTATACGACCGCAAAAAAATTTTGTGGTCGTATATTGGTATGATGTTGGCGTCTTCGTCGTCGTCCGAAGACACATTGGTTTTCGCACTCTAACTTTAGTTTAAGTGAATGGATCTCTATGAAATTTTACCATAAGGTTCAATACCACAAAAGGAAGGTTGGGATTGATTTTGGGGGTTATGGTACCAAGAGTTAAGGAATTAGGGTCCAAAAAGGGGCCAAAAATAAGCATTTTTGTAACTTCCAGACATAACTTGTGTGTTAGTGTATGGATCTCTCTGACATTGTACCTCAAGTATCCATATCACAAAGGGAATGCTGGGATTGATTTTGGGGATAATTGCCTCAAAATTTTAGGAATTAGGGGCCAAAAAAAGGGGCAAAAAACAAGCATTTTTCTAGTTTCATGACAATAACTTGTGTGTTAGTGTATGGATCTCTCTGAAATTGGACTGCAAGGTACCATAACCACAAATGGAAGGCTTGGATTGATTTTGGGGGTAATTGCCTCAAAATTTTAGGAATTAGGGGCCAAAAAGGGACAAAAACAAGCATTTTTCTAGTTTCCGGACAATAAATTGTGTGTAAGTGTATGGATCTTTATGAAATTGTACTACAAGGTTCCATATCACAAAGGGAAAGCTTGGCTTGAGTTTGGGGGTAATTGCCCAAGACGTTCAGGAATTTGAGGCCAAAAAGGGGCCAAAAAACAAGCATTTTTCTAGTTTCCAGACAATAACTTGTGTTCAAGTGTATGGATCTCTCTGAAATTGTACTGCAAGGTACCATACCACAAATGGAAGGCTGGGATTGATTTTGGGAGTAATTGCCACAATGTTTTAGGAATTAGGGGCCAAAAAGGGGCAAAAAACAAGCATTTTTCTAGTTTCAGGACAATAACTTGTGTGTAAGTGTATGGATCTTTATGAAATTGTACTACAAGGTTCCATATCACAAAGGGAAAGCTGGGTTTGAGTTTGGGGGTAATTGCCCAAGACGTTTAGGAATTTGAGGCCAAAAAGGGGCCCAAAAACAAGCATTTTTCTAGTTTCTAGACAATAACTTGTGTTCAAGTGTATTGATCTCTCTGAAATTGTACTGCAAGGTACCATACCACAAATGGAAGGCTGGGATTGATTTTGGGAGTAATTGCCTCAAAGTTTTAGGAATAAGGGGCCAAAAAGGGACCAAAAATAAGCATTTTTCTAGTTTCCAGAGAATGACTTGTGTTCAAGTGTATGGATCTCTCTGAAATTGTACTGCAAGGTACCATACCACAAATGGAAGGCTGGGATTGATTTTGGGAGTAATTGCCTCAAAGTTTTAGGAATTAAGGGCCAAAAAGAGGAAAAAAACAAGCATTTATACGCCCGTTTACGGGACGTATTAAGGTATACCGTTGTACGTCCGTCCGTCTGTCCGTCCGTCCGTCGTCAACATGTCGGACATTAACTCAAAAACGCTTTAACCAATTTGCTTAAAACTTTGGTGAATTGTTTATATCTATTGACGTGAGCTCCCTTTCGTATTTTATAAATTTTAGATTTTACGTTTCCAAGTTATGGGGTTTTATTCATTAAAAAAAGGGGGATTTTCCAGTTTTCGGACAATAACTCAAGAATGCTTTCACCAACTTGCAAGAAATTTTGGTTAATTGTTTATATCTATTGACATGAGCTCCCTTTGGATTTTTATAAATTTTAGATAAGAGGTTTCCGAGTTATGGGGTTTTATTCATAAAAAAAAGGGGGATTTTCCAGTTTTCGGACAATAACTCAAAAATGCTTTCAGCAGTTCTCATGAAACTTTGATGTTGATATCTATTGATGTAAGCTCCCTTTAGAATTTTATAAATTTTAGATTTTACATTTCCGAATTATGGGGTTTATTCATTAAAAAAGGGGGGATTTTCCAGTTTTCAGACAAAAACTCAAAAATGCTTTCAGCAATTCGTATGAAACTTTGGTGAACTGTTTATATCTATTGATGTAAGCTCCCTTTAGAATTTTATAAATTTTATTTGTTTATAGTCTGACAACAGATTTACTAAGTATTGCGCAACAGCACAGTGTATTGCACAACAGCAAGAAATCTTTAATTGAATATAAATTCAATTCATATAACCAACTTCAAGTTCTTTGACTACATTTATTCAGAAACCTATAATAGATGTATGTCAAATATTTAATTACAATCCAAATTCAGACCTGTATCAAGCTTGAATATTGTGTCCATTTTTGCCCCAACTGTTCAGGGTTAGACCATTGCGGGTGTATCCAGCTGCGCTCAGCGAAGCAGTTTATTCTAGTTTCCCGACAATAACTTGTGTGTAAGTGTATGGATCTTTATGAAATTGTACTACAAAGTTCCATATCACAAAGGGAAAGCTGGAATTGAGTTTGGGGGTAATTGCCCAAAACGTTTAGGAATAAGGGGCCAAAAATAAGCATTTTTCTAGTTTCCAGAGAATAACTTGTGTTCAAGTGTATGGATCTCTCTGAAATTGTACTGCAAGGTACCATACCACAAATGGAAGGCTGGGATTGATTTTGGGGGTAATTGCCTAAAAGTATTAGGAATTAGGGGCAAAAAACAAGCATTCTTCTAGTTTCCGGACAATAACTTGTGTGAAAGTGTATGGATCTTTATGAAATTGTACTACAAGGTTCCATATCACAAAGGGAAAGCTGGAATTGAGTTTGAGGGTAATTGCCCAAAACATTTAGGAATAAGGGGCCAAAAAACAAGCATTTTTCTAGTTTCCAGACAATAACTTGTGTTCAAGTGTATGGATCTCTCTGAAATTGTACTGCAAGGTACCAATATACCACAAATGGAAGGCTGGGATTGATTTTGGGGGTAATTGCCTCAAAGTTTTAGGAATTAGGGGCCAAAAAGGGGCAAAAAACAAGCATTTTTCTAGTTTCAGGACAATAACTTGTGTGTAAGTGTATGGATCTTTATGAAATTGTACTACAAGGTTCCATATCACAAAGGGAAAGCTGGGTTTGAGTTTGGGGGTAATTGCCCCAGACGTTTAGGAATTTGAGGCCAAAAGACAAGCATTTTTCTAGTTTCCAGACAATAACTTGTGTTCAAGTGTATGGATCTCTCTGAAATTGTACTGCAAGGTACCATACCACAAAGGGAAGGCTGGGATTCAGTTTGGGGGTGATGAATCATATGGGGGTTCAAAAAATTTGGGGGGGGGGGATTTTTTTCCTTTTTTTTCTTTAAAATTTTCCATTTTAAATTAGTTATTTCTGATTTATATATAAAAGCAAATAATAATGATATGGTTTGAATAGGTAAATTAAAAGAAATTAAGTTCTTGGACCACATTCATTCTGTGTCAGAAACCTAAGCTGTGTCAAATATTTAATCACAATCCAAATTCAGTGCTGTATCAAGCTTTAATGTTGTGTCCATACTTGCCCCAACTGTTCAGGGTTCGACCTCTGTATTCGTATCAAGCTGCACCCCAGCAGAGCATTTTATTCTGATTTTTTTAAAAAACTTCATGACATAATCTTTCAATCAGTTTAATTGAGGTCTGGAGCTGGCATGTCAGTAACTGCTAGTAGTCTGTTGTTATTTATGTATTATTGTCATTTTGTTTATTTTCTTTTGTTTCCTATTCTGACATCGGACTCGGACTTCTCTTGAACTGAGTTTTACTGTGCGTACTGTTGTACGTTTGTTTTTTCTACATTGGCTAGAGCTATAGGGGGAGGGTTGAGATCTCAAAAAACATGTTTAACCCCGCTGCATTTTTGCGCCTGTCCCAAGTCAGGAGCCTCTGGCCTTTGTTAGTTTTGTATTATTTTTAATTTTAGTTTCTTGTGTATAAATTGGAGTTTAGTATGACGTCCATTATCACTAAACTAGTATACATATTTGTTTAGGGGCCAGCTGAAGGACGCCTCCGGGTGCGGGAGTTTCTCGCTGCATTGAAGACCCATTGGTGGCCTTCGGTTGTTGTCTGATCTATGGTCGGGTTGTTGTCTCTTTGACACATTCCCCATTTCCATTCTCAATTTTATGTTCCTGTATAGTCAATTACCTATTTACATAAAATAGCTGTATTTTTTCTGTTTATATAATTATGATGTCAGTGATTTTTCTGTGCTAAAATATGTGTAGGTTCATGTCCTACGGCATATAGACAGGTTGCTTTATATAAGACATAACATATTTCCAAGAATAATCACACCAAACAAAGGGGAAACATTTAATAGTGTAGAAAGTTTAGGCCAAGCTCTATATGATGGTTACAATTTTTTCTCCTCAAGATTTCAGAAATCAAAAAGAAAATCCTTCAAATTTTTTTTTTTGAAGTGGAGGGGGGGGGGGGGGGGGGGGGGGGGAAGGTCAATTCGCAACAGCATAGTGTATTGCACAAAAGCAAAAAAATTAATATAAATTCAAATCATATAACCAATTCTAAGTTCTTTGACTACAGTTATTCTGTGTCAGAAACCTATTATGTGTCAAATATTGAATTACAATCCAAATTCAGACCTGTATCAAGCGTGAATATTGTGTCCATTTTGCCCCAACTGTTCAGGGTTGGACCTCTGCAGTTGGACCTCTGCGGTCGTATCCAGCTGCGCTCGGCGAAGCAATTTATTGGTTCATTGTACAATGAGGGAAGCTGAGCTATCAGCAGAATTAAGTTCTGGATTCTGTTTTGATTCATAGTAAAATGAAGGAAGTGCCAATCAGCAGAATTAAGTTCTGGATTCTGTTTTGGTTCATAGTAAAATGAGGGTCTCCAATCTGTAGAATTTAGTTCTTGATTCGGTTTTGGTTCATTGTAAAATGAAGGAAGCGCCATTCAGCAGAATTAAGTTCTGGATTCTGTATTGATTCATAGTAAAATGATGATCTCCAATCACCAGAATTAATTTCTTGGGTTCTATTTTGGTTCATTGTAAAATGAGGAAAGCTCCAATCAGCAGAATTAAGTTCTGGACTGTTTTGATTCATAGTAAAATGAAGGAAGTGCCAATCAGCAGAATTAAGTTCTGGATTCTGTTTTGGTTCATAGTAAAATGAGGGTCTCCAATCTGTAGAATTTAGTTCTTGATTCGGTTTTGGTTCATTGTAAAATGAAGGAAGCGCCATTCAGCAGAATTAAGTTCTGGATTCTGTATTGATTCATAGTAAAATGATGATCTCCAATCACCAGAATTAATTTCTGGGTTCTGTTTTGGTTCATTGTAAAATGAAGGAAGCGCCAATCACTGATCAGCAGAATTAAGTTCTGGATTCTGTTTTGGTTCATAGTTAAATGAGGGAAGCTCCTATCAGCTATATTAAGTTCTGGATTCTTTTTATACGACCGCAAAAATTAAAAATTTTTTGGTCGTATATTGGTATGACGTTGGCGTCGTCGTCGTCGTCGTCTGGCGTCGTCCGGCTTCGTCCGAAGACACATTGGTTTTCGCACTCTGACTTTAGTTTAAGTGAATGGATCTCCATGATATTTTACCATAAGGTTCAATACCACGAAAGGAAGGTTGGGATTGATTTTGGGGGTTATGGTACCAACAGTTAAGGAATTAGGGGCCAAAAAGGGGCCAAAAATAAGCATTTTTGTAACTTCCAGACAATAACTTGTGTGTAAGTGTATGGATCTCTCTGACATTGTACCACAAGGTTCCATATCACAAAGGAAAGGCTGGGATTGATTTTGGGGGTAATTGCCTCAAAATTTTAGGAATTAGGGGCCAAAAAAGGGGCAAAAAACAAGCATTTTTCTAGTTTCATGACAATAACTTGTGTGTAAGTGTTTGGATATTTCTGAAATTGTACTACAAGGTTCCATATCACAAAGGGAAAGCTGGAATTGAGTTTGGGGGTAATTGCCCGAAACATTTAGGAATTGGGGGCCAAAAAGGGGCCAAAAATAAGCATTTTTCTAGTTTCCAGACAATAACTTGTGTTCAAGTGTATGGATCTCTCTGAAATTGTACTGCAAGGTACCATACCACAAAGGGAAGGCTGGGATTGAGTTTGGGGGTGATGAATCATAAGGGGGTTCAAAAAATTTGTGGGGGGATTTTTGTTTTTTCTTTTTTTTTCTTTTTTTCCTTTTTTTTTTCTTTTAAAATTTTCCATTTTAAGTTGGTTATTTCTGATTAATATTTAAAAGCAAATAATAATGATATGGTAGGAGATACACACCAAACAGGATGTGTAAATTATTATCTAATAAGTATTGTGCAATAGCAAGAAATTTTCAATTGCACAGTATTGCACAATAGCAAGAAATCTTCAATTGCACAGTATTGCGCAATAGCAAGAAATCTTCAATTGCACAGTATTGCGCAATAGCAAGAAATATCCAATAGCACAATATTGCGCAATAGCAAGAAATTGTCAATTGTACAGTATTGCGCAATAGCAAGAAATATTCAATTGCACAGTATTGTGCAAAAGAAGATACTTCGTATAAATTGCTTATTTCTTGATCAATTTCAATGGGGTTTTATTCTTGAATTCTTGGGGTTCTTTAATATGCTGAATCTAACCGTGTATTAAGTTTTTGGATTTTGGGCCCCGTTTTTAAATTGGTCCACATTGAGGTCCAAAGGGTCCAAAATTTAACTTTGTTTGATTTCATCAAAAATTGAATTATTGGGGTTCTTTGATATGCTGAATCTAACCGTGTATTTAGATTCTTAATTTTTGGTTCCGTTTTCAAATTGGTCTACATTAAGGTCCAAAGGGTCCAAAATTAAACTTAGTTTGATTTTAACAAAAATTGAATTTTTAGGGTTCTTTGATATGCTGAATCTAAACATGTATTTAGATTTTTGATTATGGGCCCAGTTTTCAAGTTGGTCCAAATCGGGGTCCAAAATTAAACTTTGTTTGATTTCAACAAAAATTGAATATATGGGGTTCTTTGATATGCTGAATCTAACCATGTATTTAGATTTTTGATTTTTGGGCCCCGTTATCAACTTTGTCCACATTGAGGTCAAAAGGGTCCAAAATTTAACTTTGTTTGATTTCATCAAAAATTGAATTATTGGGGTTCTTTGATATGCCGAATCTAACCGTGTATTTAGATTCTTAATTTTTGGTTCCGTTTTCAAATTGGTCTACATTAAGGTCCAAAGGGTCCAAAATTAAACTTAGTTTGATTTTAACAAAAATTGAATTTTTAGGGTTCTTTGATATGCTGAATCTAACCGTGTATTTAGATTCTTAATTTTTGGTTCCGTTTTCAAATTGGTCTACATTAAGGTCCAAAGGGTCCAAAATTAAACTTAGTTTGATTTTAACAAAAATTGAATTTTTAGGGTTCTTTGATATGCTGAATCTAAACATGTATTTAGATTTTTGATTATGGGCCCAGTTTTCAAGTTGGTCCAAATCGGGGTCCAAAATTAAACTTTGTTTGATTTCATCAAAAATTGAATTCTTGGGGTTCTTTGATATGCTGAATCTAACCATGTATTTATATTTTGGATATTGGACCATAATAGGTGAATGTCCAATTTAAAATTTTTAAGTTCTTAGGCCACATTCATTCTGTGTCAGAAACCTATGCTGTGTCAAATATTTAATCACAATCCAAATTCAGAGCTGTATCAAGCTTGAATGTTGTGTCCATACTTGCCCCAACTGTTCAGGGTTCCACCTCTGCGGTCGTATCAAGCTGCGCCCTGGAGCATTTTATTTGGTTCATTGTAAAATGAAGGAAGCTCCTTCCACCAGAATGCAAGTTCTGGATTTTGTTTTGGTTCATTGTAAATTGAAGGAAGCTCCAGAGTATCACCAGAATAAAGTTCTGGATTCTGTTTTGGTTCATTGTAAAATGAGGAAAGCTCCAATCAGCAGAATTAAGTTCTGGATTCTGTTTTGATTCATTGTAAAATGAGGAAAGCTCCAATCAGCAGAATTAAGTTCTGGATTCTGTCTTGGTTCATTGTAAAATGAGGAAAGCTCCAATCAGCAGAATTAAGTTCTGGATTCTGTTTTGATTCATTGTAAAATGAGGAAAGCTCCAATCAGCAGAATTAAGTTCTGGATTCTGTTTTGATTCATTGTAAAATGAGGAAAGCTCCAGCAGAATTAAATTCTGGATTCTGTTTTGGTTCATTGTAAAATGAGGAAAGCTCCAATCAGCAGAATTAAGTTCTGGATTCTGTTTTGGTTCATTGTAAAATGAGGAAAGCTCCAATCAGCAGAATTAAGTTCTGGATTCTGTTTTGGTTCATTGTAAAATGAGGAAAGCTCCAATCAGCAGAATTAAGTTCTGGATTCTGTTTTGGTTCATTGTAAAATGAGGAAAGCTCCAATCAGCAGAATTAAGTTCTGGATTCTGTTTTGGTTCATTGTAAAATGAGGAAAGCTCCAATCAGCAGAATTAAGTTCTGGATTCTGTTTTGGTTCATTGTAAATTGAGGGAAGCTCCTATCAGCAAAATTTAGTATTGCTTCTGTTAATATGTTTCATGATTTAATGCCAGCTGAAATAAGTACTGGATTTTAATTTGTTTCATGATTACATTTGTAATTTGGGAGCTGTCACCTGAATGAAGTACTAGATTCTGTTTTGTTTCATGGTTTAATGGCAGAGTTATCAAAAAGTGATGGTCAAAAGATTTTGACCACCAAAATTTTACAAATACAGACACATTTTGATTTTTGCAATAGAAATAATAGTGAGTAGTGAGGACCAGCAAATTTTCTTCTAAGACCATTAGGAAAAAAAAAGATTTTTAAAACTGTAATGGTTTACCAAAGTCATGTTATGCATATGTTAAATCCAATTATGGTACCAATTACTTAGTGCTTGATGCTTCTTATAACTGCTGAAAAAGAAGGATTTTGTTTCGCTCAGGGTTTTATAAGGAATATGTCTGCTAGCTGATGGAAGTACATGGCTCTGTTTTGGTTCACGCTTTATAGCTCTGGTAAACAGGTGAAAGTAACAATTTTGTTTCATTTCATGGTGTAGTGAAGAATCAACATTTTTTATGAGTTCAAGGAAGTGGAGGATTAATTCTTAGTTCAAGGTTTGATACTCCAGTCAGTAGAAGAAACGAAGTGACGATTCTGTCTTGGTTCATGGTTTAAGTAGGTCGGTGTTTACGATATACTTGTGATGATCAATCATCCTAAGGACAATTTGTCTTACCTGTAGTTTCTATCTGACATATATAAGTACAATCACAAAATAATTGACTATTTATGCTAAAGTCTCTTATAGTTATGCTATGCATTTATGCATTAGTATTTTTCAATGATATTATCAATTTTAGAATTTGAAAAAAGTTGGAACTAAGTAATGTTCACATTTGATTGCTCAATCTAATTAAACTGACTGTTTATACTCAGAAGAACTTTTAAAAGGATGCAAATGGCAATTTTTAGCTATGAAATTTGTTATTCTGGATTGGAAAGCTATGATGAGTTATTTATTACAATGTATGGTAAGGTCATTTCTTACATATTATACTTAAATCTTCAACTTTCAGTTGTCCATATGTTAGTCTCAGTCAATAATGTCAGTCTTAAAAGTTATTATATGTTTCATTTACCTGGCTTGAATAATATAAAACATTCTGTTAGAAGTCAGTGATAAAGGGCATATAATTCCCGTTCTTAGTAATCTTGTCACATATAGTGATATCACCTTTTAGTGTTATGTTATGTTCCTTCTAATACTTCTCCTTGAAGAGTAAAGCAGACAATATATATAATGATAGTTTTGCTCCTTTGTTTTTCATTATTTTTTTCCATTATTTTTCTTTTTTCAAATTTATCTAACAAGGAATCATTATGCTAATCCCCTTTATGAAGTCTCTATCTAGAAAAATGCTACTATTGTTGACTATGAGGAAAAGGTTTGTATTTTTTAATCTTTATATTGTATACTTTAATAGTTAACTGATGTTTTGTGTATATATATGCAAACATAATGGTATTATTCTGAATGCAAGATTTCATAATTCATTATCTTCTTAAGCCTCAGATGGGAAATAAATAATATATTATAATCTATCAAATTCCAACTCATTCTGATAATAACATGTAAAACTTTTCTCACAAGTACTGTTTTTCATTAAGGAACAGAATACATGATCAAAGGCCATATATTCTAAGAACTGCAATTTAACATAATAATAAGAAGCAGGCCTTGAGAAATGGCAAAGGAATATAAGAATAGGAAATAAAAAAAACCCATAAAACAAATTTAAGGTCCTCCGACATCTTGGATTGTAAAGTAGCAGAAAACAATCGGTCTAGATCTTTAATGAAATGTGCAAATTATGAGAATATAATGTCATTCATTTGTTAAACTTTTCACCTGAATGAAGAAAATTATGTATTTTATCATATTTTTGCAACTGTTTTTTACAAATACAGAATATATTTTTTGTTTGATTCAATTTCTTCAACTTTGCTATATAAGGGGAAATAATTCAGATAATGTAACTTTTATACTGGAATGTGTTATGAATTTACCTAATTTGTTTTGTAGCAAAAAAAACACCTCCAGTAACCTTTTCCATTCATATTTTGAAAGCCCATTATAAGAGCTATCTTCTCATATTTTATCTTAAAATTCTATGCTTTAGTTTTCTTATTATCACACAAAATTGTGTTTTCCATGAATAATCTATACATAATCTGACAATTTTGCACAACCTGTATCTTGAAAAAAGCCCCATAACCCATACTTTTTATTATATATTTGAGAAAGCCATGATATAAACAACATTTTGGCAAATCATTAAAAATTCTATGGATTTTAATTTAAACACTTAATCTACCTCAAGTCCAAAACCACTGATAAAGGAGGAAAAGCTTTAATAATAGTTATTGTTGGATTCATGCTAATTTGTGTGGTACCTATTTTTGTGGATTTCGTGAGTAAACGTAAACCACATATTTAAATGTTCAAGGAAGTATACATTTTCTATAGGCTTATTTGTCATTCCGGCTTTCCATCATTCCGTCATTCCACAACGAACAGTTATACAGACTTTTTTTCTAAACACCTTCACGTATTGAGCTGATTTTTAGTATGTGAGTCTACTATAATGAGTTACAGATTAAGTTTAAGTTTGGTTCTCCTCTGCTGATTTTTGCCAAAATTACTGTTTTGGACTTCAAAATTTAGTGAAAATAACATTTGTACAGACTTTTCTACATGTCTCCACATATTGAGCTGATTCTTAGTTTGTGAGTCAACTATGATGAGTTACAGATCGAGTTTACGTTTGGTTCTGCTCCGCTGATTTTTGCCAAAATTATGGGCTTTGGACTTTGAAAATTTCATGAAAATAATAATAGTTATACAGACCTTTTTTTTCTAAAGGCCTTTGCATAGTGAGCTGATTTTTATACGACCGCAAAAATTGAAAATTTTTTGGTCGTATATTGGTATGACGTTGGCGTCGTCGTCGTCGTCGTCGTCGTCGTCGTCGTCGTCGTCGTCGTCGTCGTCGTCGTCGTCTGGCGTCGTCCGGCGTCGTCCGAAGACACATTGGTTTTCGCACTCTAACTTTAGTTTAAGTGAATGGATCTCCATGAAATTTTACCATAAGGTTCAATACCACGAAAGGAAGGTTGGGATTGATTTTGGGGGTTATGGTACCAACAGTTAAGGAATTAGGGGCCAAAAAGGGGCCAAAAATAAGCATTTTTGTAACTTCCAGACAATAACTTGTGTGTAAGTGTATGGATCTCTCTGACATTGTACCACAAGGTTCCATATCACAAAGGAAAGGCTGTAATTGATTTTGGGGGTAATTGCCTCAAAATTTTAGGAATTAGGGGCCAAAAAAGGGGCAAAAAACAAGCATTTTTCTAGTTTCATGACAATAACTTGTGTGTAAGTGTTTGGATATTTCTGAAATTGTACTACAAGGTTCCATATCACAAAGGGAAAGCTGGAATTGAGTTTGTGGGTAATTGCCCGAAACGTTTAGGAAAAGGGGGCCAAAAAGGGGCCAAAAATAAGCATTTTTCTAGTTTCCAGACAATAACTTGTGTTCAAGTGTATGGATCTCTCTGAAATTGTACTGCAAGGTACCATACCACAAAGGGAAGGCTGGGATTGAGTTTGGGGGTGATGAATCATAAGGGGGTTCAAAAAATTTGGGGGGGGGATTTTTTTTTTTCTTTTTTTTTTTCTTTTTTTCCTTTTTTTTTTCTTTTAAAATTTTCCATTTTAAGTTGGTTATTTCTGATTAATATTTAAAAGCAAATAATAATGATATGGTAGGAGATACACACCAAACAGGATGTGTAAATTATTATATAATAAGTATTGTGCAATAGCAAGAAATTTTCAATTGCACAGTATTGCACAATTGCAAGAAATCTTCAATTGCACAGTATTGCGCAATAGCAAGAAATCTTCAATTGCACAGTATTGCGCAATAGCAAGAAATATCCAATAGCACAATATTGCGCAATAGCAAGAAATTGTCAATTGTACAGTATTGCACAATAGCAAGAAATATTCAATTGCACAGTATTGTGCAAAAGAAGATACTTCGTATAAATTGCTTATTTCTTGATCAATTTCAATGGGGTTTTATTCTTGAATTCTTGGGGTTCTTTAATATGCTGAATCTAACCGTGTATTAAGTTTTTGGATTTTGGGCCCCGTTTTTAAATTGGTCCACATTGAGGTCCAAAGGGTCCAAAATTTAACTTTGTTTGATTTCATAAAAAATTGAAATATTGGGGTTCTTTAATATGCCGAATCTAACCATGTATTTAGATTCTTAATTTTTGGTTCCGTTTTCAAATTGGTCTACATTAAGGTCAAAAGGGTCCAAAATTAAACTTAGTTTGATTTTAACAAAAATTGAATTTTTAGGGTTCTTTGATATGCTGAATCTAAACATGTATTTTGATTTTTGATTATGGGCCCAGTTTTCAAGTTGGTCCAAATCAGGGTCCAAAATTAAACTTTGTTTGATTTCAACAAAAATTGAATATATGGGGTTCTTTGATATGCTGAATCTAACCATGTATTTAGATTTTTGATTTTTGGGCCCCGTTATCAACTTTGTCCACATTGAGGTCAAAAGGGTCCAAAATAAAACTTTGTTTGATTTCATCAAAAATTGAATTCTTGGGGTTCTTTGATATGCTGAATCTAACCATGTATTTAGATTTTTTATTTGTGGATCTGCTATCAAATTGGTTCATATTGAGGTCAAAAGGGTCCAAAATTAAACTTTGTTTGATTTCATCAAAAATTGAATTATTGGGGTTCTTTGATATGCCAAATCTAACCGTGTATTTAGATTTTTAATTTTGGGTCCCGTTTTTAAATTGGTCTACATTAAGGTCCAAAGGGTCCAAAATTAAACTTAGTTTGATTTTAACAAAAATTGAATTCTTGGGGTTCTTTGATATGCTGAATCTAAACATGTGTTTAGATTTTTGATTATGGGCCCAGTTTTCAAGTTTGTCCAAGTTGGGGTCCAAAATTAAACTTTGTTTGATTTCAACAAAAATTGAATATATGGGGTTCTTTGATATGCTGAATCTAAACATGTATTTAGATTTTAGATTTTTGGCCCAGTTTTCAAGTTGGTCCAAATTGGGGTCCAAAATTAAACTTTGTTTGATTTCAACAAAAATTGAATATATGGGGTTCTTTGATATGCTGAATCTTACCATGTATTTAGATTTTTTATTTTGTGGGCCCGCTATCAAATTGGTTCATATTGAGGTCAAAAGGGTCCAAAATTAAACTTTGTTTGATTTCATCAAAAATTGAATTATTGGGGTTCTTTGATATGCCAAATCTAATCGTGTTTTTAGATTTTTAATTTTGGGTCCTGTTTTTTAAATTGGTCTACATTAAGGTCCAAAGGGTCCAAAATTAAACTTAGTTTGATTTTAACAAAAATTGAATTCTTGGGGTACTTTGATATGCTGAATCTAAACATGTGTTTAGATTTTTGATTATGGGACCAGTTTTCAAGTTTGTCCAAGTTGGGGTCCAAAATTAAACTTTGTTTGATTTCAACAAAAATTGAATATATGGGGTTCTTTGATATGCTGAATCTAACCATGTATTTTGATTTTGGACATTGGACCATAATAGGTAAATTAAAAAAATTGAAGTTCTTAGACCACATTCTTTCTGTGTCAGAAACCTATGCTGTGTCAAATATTTAATCACAATCCAAATTCAGAGCTGTATCAAGCTTGAATGTTGTGTCCATACTTGCCCCAACTGTTCAGGGTTCGACCTCTGCGGTCGTATCAAGCTGCGCCCAGCGAAGCATTTTATTAGTATGTGAATCTACTATGATGAGTTACAGATCAAGTTTACATTTGGTTTTGCTCCACTGTTTTGTGCTGAAATTATGGGCTTTGGACTTTTTAAAAATTTTTGTGAAAATAACAGTTACAGACTTTCATTCTCTAAAAATGGCTTCAAGCTTTTTTTTGCCAGCAGGGCCATTCATGTCGTTCCGACACCTCTAGTATTTTCCTACAATGTACGAATATTATTTTTATCCTGCAATTTAACATTTACACGTAAAAGTTTTGTTTTTTACTTCCCAATAGTCGAATTTGTTTTTGAATGAAACCAACAGGACTTAAATGTAGACTGCAATGAGGACCCCAAATTTAACTGTGAGGTAAACAGTAATTTGAATATAACCATTAGCTCACAGCAGAATCAGGATACCAGGAGACTATAAACATATACTATATGTATATCGCTTCATGTTATCTGTCAACCAGTAGTTGTATAGTAGAAATATCAATTGCAGGATAATTTATCATAATACTTGAAGAACTATTGGCTTTCTGTCTCAAGCAGACTATAATGTGGGTTTTGCTCATTGTTGAAGGCTGTATGTTGACCTATAGTTGCTTACTTCTACGTCATTTGGTCTCTGGTGGAGAGTTGTCGTCTCATTGGCAATGATATCACATCTTTTTATTTTTATATCATACCATTAATGCTGGCACTGTACAAGTACTAGCAGTATGTGAAGTATGGTTGATAAAATATAATGAACTTCAATTTTGTAAATATGATGTAGTGGACTTAAAGATTGTTTACATTGATACAGTGGACTTTAGGTTTATGAATATAAGACAGTGCACTTAGAATTTTTATTCCTGTAGTCTTAATTAAATACCATATGAAATAAAATATTATTTATATTGTTTTGCTGTTAGTTGACTGAAAATTAAAACTATATTTGTGTTGTATTTAGGTGATGTTCGGATGAAATCAAAGCCAGACAAGAGTAATGAGGGAAAGCGGAAAGCATCAATCTCAGAATCAGACATGAAACTTTTAGATAGTAAGTACAAAGTATAAAAGAAGGCACAGCATATAATGCTGACTTTCTGTCAGTGTAAGCTGCCATTGAGCTGAGTTTTAACTCACCTGGTTAGTGTGAGATATTTTTCATCACTTGACATCCTTTGTCAGTACATTGATGTTGTTGTCATCTATTCGTCTAAAAGAAATCTCCTCCTGTTAACCAGCTATGCCATTTGCCATGTGAACAATTGTTAAAGTCCATTGACTTAGAAACATTTCCATCTTTTACATGTTAAGTTGTGATTAGGTCAGTTTCAGGTCATTACCTCTAATTATAAGTCAATAGATAGTTATTATGCAGTTGTATAACATTGGCACATCTCCTTTCCATGGAGACATCATCGAAAGTCCTTTCAATGAGTTTTCATGAAAAAATCATAAATTGTGTTTAAATTTCTAAGTTTTTTACTAGCAAATATAGAAGAAAGTACCAACTAAAAATTTTACCATGTTATTTGTGTATATGAACAACACCTCTAATGTAATTATTTTTGTGGTTTATGCATGTGCCCAAAATTTCTGACAAAAATGCTATTTTTTGTCCTATTTTGTAGAAAAATTAAATTTATGCTGTCTCTCAACCTGAAATGTCTGTGAATATTCATAATAATTAAAATATCTTAGATATTTTGCATAAGGTATATTTCAGCTGATATTATAATACTTCAATTTTTTAGTCTATAAAGTGCACTTAGCTCCTCCTATTGACCATAGCTGTTCTTTAACTCTCCTTTAGCTTGATATTTTTGTCTCGCCTTGGCAGAGTAAAAAATCGAGACATAGGTATGCTGTTTCCAGCAGCGGTGGTGGCATCAACAACGTATTAGTTTGTGATTAGGTCAGTTTATGGGGAACCACTAGTGGTAGGTCAATGATATTTGGTATGCAGTTGTATTAGCATTGGCACATCTTGTTTACATGGAGATTGTCTGCCCCTGTACCTTCAGTGATGGTTCATTGACTGAATACTTTGCATAACTTACATGTTAAAGTATTGCTATTTTAATTTCAACATTTGCATTTTACTATCAAAATAACAAAATGTGAGACATATCTCTGTGTTAACAGTTTATAGATAGTAACAGTTAAGTTACCTAAATGTTATAATAAGTTTTTAAAGATAATTATAATGCATAAAACTAGAATATTCTTTTGATGCTATGTACATTTTAGAAATAAGAACTTAGTTTTATCTTACAGCAATTGATATATATACGTTTTAAGATTTGTGCATGGATACTGACAAAAGACAAAAATAGGGACTATACAATATGTATTAAATTTGCTGGTTGGTTGTTTTCAGTTGACTCATAATATATTAGAAAGTATAATCACCATCACTGAAAAAATAAGTGAAATTTTCCACTAAATAATTACTGATTCCTAAATAAAACTAAAAAAGATGTAGTATTTTCATCCTGCTATCCTTTCAAAGAAGAAATTAAATGATTTTGTATTAATTTGGATGTAATTTTTGTTTGGAAACCAGTTCTTTCTTTTTCTCAGCAGGATCATTTTAAATTGCCTTCATTTGCTACAAATGATGAAGCTGACGTCAGTATTAGCCTAGAAAATCAGTTTCCAACAGAAGCAACAGGCGTCACCTAATTTCACAAGGGAATTATTTCCTGAATGGTCTGAATAATTGTTTCGTATTAAATGCTTTCCTTTATCATAGATAAATCAGAGGTATTTTGTAAGATTATGCCAATAGTATTCTTTGCAGTAATTCAGAGATCTATGATTCTATCAGTTTATATGACCAAATCTCTTAAAATAAGAAACGATTTTGGTAAAATGATAATTTTATTGATAATTTTATATAAGATGTTTTAACCTAAAATTTGCAGGAAACTTCTCTTCTTTTTATACGCCCGTTTACGGGACGTATTATGGTATACCGTTGTCCGTCCGTCTGTCCGTCCAGCTCGTCAACATGTCGGACATTAACTCAAAAATGCTTGAACCAATTTGCTTAAAACTTTGGTGAATTGTTTATATCTATTGAAGTGAGCTCCCTTTCGATTTTTATAAATTTTAGATTTTACGTTTCCAAGTTATGGGGTTTTATTCATTAAAAAAAGGGGGATTTTCCAGTTTTCGGACAATAACTCGAGAATGCTTTGACCAACTTTCAAGAAATTTTGGTGAATTGTTTATATCTATTGACATGAGTTCCCTTTTGATTTTTATATATTTTACATTTTACATTTCCGAGTTATGGGGTTTTATTCATTAAAAAAAGGGGGATTTTCCAGTTTTCAGACAAAAAATCAAAAATGCTTTCAGCAGTTCTTATGAAACTTTGGTGAATTGTTTATATCTATTGATGTAAGCTCCGTTTAGAATTTTATAAATTTAACATTTTAAATTTCTGAGTTATGGGGTTTTATTCATTAAAAAAGGGGTGATTTTCCAGTTTTTGGACAATAACTCAAAAATGCTGTCAGAAATTCTCATGAAACTTTGGTGAATTATTTATATCTATTGATGTAAGCTCCCTTTACATTTTCATAAATTTTTAATATGACATTGAGAATTAATTGAACTTTAATTGTTTATAGTCTGACAACAGATTTGCTAAGTATTGCGCAACAGCACAGTGTTATGCACAACAGCAAGAAATCTTTAATTGAATATAAATTCAATTCATATAACCAATTTCAAGTTCTTTGACTACATTTATTCAGAAACCTATAATATGTTAAATATTTAATACAATCCAAATTCAGACCTGTATCAAGCTTGAATATTGTGTCCATTTTTGTCCCAACTGTTCAGGGTTGGACCTTTGCGGGTGTATCCAGCTGCGCTCAGCGAAGCAGTTTTTTTTAAAAGTATATCTTTATATGCCATCAAACATAAAATTACATCAGTCTTGTGTGGCCTGAGACTAATTTAGGCACACTAGATAATTTTTATACGACCGCAAAAAAATTTTGTGGTCGTATATTGGTATGACGTTGGTGTCGTCATCGTCCGGCGTCGTCGTCCGAAGACACATTGGTTTTCGCACTCTAACTTTAGTTTAAGTGAATGGATCTTTTTGAAATTTGACCATAAGGTTAAATACCACAAAAGGAAGGTTGGGATTGATTTTGGGGGCTATGGTACCAACAGTTAAGGAATTAGGGGCCAAAAAGGGGACAAAAATAAGCATTTTGTAGTTTCCAGACAATAATTGTGGAACGGTGTATGGATCTCTCTGAAATTATACTACAAGTTTCCATACCACAAAGGGATGGTTAGGATTTGCTTTGGGGGGTTATGGCTCAAACCGTTTAGGAATTAGGGGCAAAAAGGGGGAAAAACAAGGTTGTCCTGGTTAATGGACAAATACTTTAGTACAAAACATAATTTAAAGCAGTGTAAGGGAGATAAATCAAATACATCATTGAAATTATCTCCCTTACACTGCTTTTAAATTATGTATAAAGTAATGGTTAATGAACAATAAAGATAATTTAAAACAGTGTAAGGGAGGTAATTTAAATACAACGTTTTGGTTACTTCCCTTACACTGCTTTTAAATTATGTTTAAAGAAATGCATATTTATAAAGGAAGACCAGTAAAAATATCTGCAAATGTTGCATCTTTTTTTTTTACAAAAAAATCCATATGAAAGATTTGACACTATATTTTTAATTCTATTATAAAATAGATTAAGTTAGCACTATGGTAAATTTAAATGGGTAATTATGGTTGCCAACTCCATTGGAAATTTGAATTGAGATTATGACCATATCTTGAGGGAAAGAATTTTTTTGGGGAAAAAAGGGGGGGGGATAAAAAGAAATTGTGGGGGGTCAATTTTTTCTCATTTCAGTTTTCAGAAATTAAAAAGAATTATTCTTCAAATATTATTTTTTTTTCAAATTTCAAATATTGAAAAATTTCAAGAAGTAATCTTTAATTGCACAGTATGGTGCATTAGATTTGTAAAATCTTTGATCACATTTATTTATTTGTTATGCCAAATCTAACAGTGTATTTAGATTTTTAATTTTGTAAAATCTCTGATCACATTTATTTATTTGTTATGCCAAATCTAACAGTGTATTTAGATTTTTAATTTTGGGTCCAGTTTTCAAATTGGTCTACATTAAGGTCCAAAGGGTCCAAAATTAAACTTTGTTTGATTTTAGCAAAAATTGAATATATGAGGTTCTTTGATATGCTGAATCTAAACATGTATTTAGATTTTTGATTTTTGGCCCAGTTTTCAAGTTGGTCCAAATTGGGGTCCAAAATTAAACTTTGTTTGATTTCAACAAAAATTGAATATATGGGGTTCTTTGATATGCTGAATCAAACCATGTATTTAGATTTTTATACGACCGCAAAAAAATTTTTGTGGTCGTATATTGGTATGACGTTGGCGTCGTCGTCGTCGTCGTCCGGCGTCGTCGTCCGAATACACATTAGTTTTCGCACTCTAACTTTAGTTTAAGTGAATGGATCTCAATGAAATTTTACCATAAGGTTCAATACCACAAAAGGAAGGTGGGGATTGATTTTGGGGGTTATGGTACCAATAGTTAAGGAATTAGGGGCCAAAAAGGGGCCAAAAATAAGCATTTTTGTAACTTCCAGACATAACTTGTGTATTAGTGTATGGATCTCTCTGACATTGTACCACAAGGTTCCATATCACAAAGGGAATGCTGGGATTGATTTTGGGGGTAATTGCCTCCAAATTTTAGGAATTAGGGGCCAAAAAGGGGCAAAA
The DNA here is from genome assembly GCF_021869535.1 of Mytilus californianus. Lineage (NCBI taxonomy): Eukaryota > Metazoa > Mollusca > Bivalvia > Mytilida > Mytilidae > Mytilus > Mytilus californianus. The sequence continues at coordinate 9,014,318 of NW_026262581.1, forward strand.
AAACAAGCATTTTTCTAGTTTCATGACAATAACTTGTGTGTAAGTCTATGGATCTCTCTGACATTGTATCACAAGGTTCCATATCACAAAGGGAACGCTGGGATTGATTTTGGGGGTAATTGCCTCCAAATTTTAGGAATTAGGGGCCAAAAAGGGGCAAAAAAACAAGCATTTTTCTAGTTTCATGACAATAACTTGTGTGTAAGTGTATGGATCTTAATGAAATTGTACTACAAGGTTCCATATCACAAAGGGAAAGCTGGAATTGATTTTGGGGGTAATTGCCCTCATATTTAGGAATAAGGGGCCAAAAAGGGACCAAAAATAAGCATTTTTCTAGTTTCCAGACAATAACTTGTGTTCAAGTGTAAGGATCTCTCTGAAATTGTACTGCAAGGTACCATACCACAAAGGGAAGGCTGGGATTGATTTTGGGGGTAATTCCCTAGAAATTTGAGGAATTAGGGGACATAAAGGGGCAAAAAAACAAGCATTTTTCTAGTTTCATGACAATAACTTGTGTGTAAGTCTATGGATCGGTATGAAATTGTACTGCAAGGTTCCATATCACAAAGGGAAAGCTGGGTTTGAGTTTGGGGGTAATTGCCCTAAATGTTTAGGAATTTGGGGCCAAAAAGGGGCCAAAAAACAAGCATTTTTCTAGTTTCCAGACAATAACTTGTGTTCAAGTGTATGGATCTCTCTGAAATTGTACATGTGAACCTCCCGACGGGAGTACAATAATCCCGTTTTCAGGGGTCTCCTCCCGACCTCCCGTTGAAGACAAACAAATCCTGTGTATGGAATATTTCATGAATGAAAAATTTCAGCCCAACATATCTGGTGTAACTGACATTACCTGAAGTTATATTTTACCTGTAAATCAATTAACATGCATAATTATATGGCTTCACTTGTCACCTTGGGTGTCAAACATACTGGTAAATCAACGTTTTTTACCTCGGGCTAACTGCCGTTGTGTAATAACACTTTTTTGTGTATGTAAATTTAAAATGAATGTTGGGTTACTTCCCTTGATTTATCCTGTTTTAAGTTACTTTTCTTTAAATAATGTAAATTTTTAAAAGAATACAAATAAAATATAAATTGAACAAATAATCATAAAAGGATGGTATTTAAATGATTTTAAATGTCTTAGGACAAATAAAAAAATAATAATTTGAAAATTATTTGAGGGTTTTATACTTCCTTTCAAGGCTTAAATTGAAATTTATATAATAACTATGACCCATAACTTTTAATTTAATGTGTTACATATCATGCATTAAAAACTACTTGCATATAAAGATAAAAAAAAAAAAAAACTACTTGCATAAAGTTAAAAATAAAAGATCTACTTGCAGATTGATAAGCAAATGATCTGATTGCAATGAATAATGGTAAAAAAGATATGACCTAAAAAATTTAAAGAACATACTAAAAAAGAAGAATGTTAGATTGAACAAGTTGAAAGTTCAAAAAGATAGAGAAAATTTATAAGTACAAGGGTACTATAAACATAATACATTCGGATGGAAAGTTGAAGAAAACACACTTTAACAGACAATTTCTACAGCACATGGTTACATTTACGACAGAATTTATGTCGATTAAAAACCTCCTGATCTGAGTCCTAATCTCCTGACCAAACTTTCCCAAACTCCTGATCTTAGTTTCACAGTCCATCACATGTACAGTACTGCAAGGTACCATACCACTAAGGGAAGGCTGGGATTGAGTTTGGGGGTGATGAATCATAAGGGGGTTCAAAAAATTTTGGGGGGGGGGATTTTTTTTCCCTTTTTTTTCTTTAAAATTTTCCATTTTAAATTGGTTATTTCTGATTTATATATAAAAGCAAATAATAATGATATGGTTTGAATAGATAAATTAAATTTTTTTAAGTTCTTAGACCACATTCATTCTGTGTCAGAAACCTATGCTGTGTCAAATATTTAATTACAATCCAAATTCAGTGCTGTATCAAGCTTGAATGTTGTGTCCATACTTGCCCCAACTGTTCAGGGTTCGACCTCTGCGGTCGTATCAAGCTGCGCCCCAGCGGAGCATTTTATTATTTGTGGAACCCGTTATCAAATTGGTTATTATTGAGGTCTAAAGGGTCCAAAATTAAACTTTGTTTGATTTCATCAAAAATTGAATTATTGGGGTTATTTGATATGCCAAATCTAACCGTGTATTTAGATTTTTAATTTTGGGTCCTGTTTTTTTAAATTGGTCTACATTAAGGTCCAAAGGGTCCAAAATTAAACTTAGTTTGATTTTAACAAAAATTGAATTCTTGGGGTTCTTTGATATGCTGAATCTAAACATGCGTTTAGATTTTTGATTATGGGCCCAGTTTTCAAGTTGGTCCAAGATAGGGTCCAGTATTTAAACTTTGTTTGATTTCAACAAATATTTAATATATGGGGTTCTTTGATATGCTGAATGTAAACATGTATTTAGATTTTTGATTATGGGCCCAGTTTTCAAGTTGGTCCAAATTGGGGTCCAAAATTAAACTTTGTTTGATTTCAACAAAAATTGAATATATGAGGTTCTTTGATATGCTGAATCTAACCATGTATTTAGATTTTTTATTTGTGGGCCCCGCTATCAAATTGGTTCATATTGAGGTCAAAAGGGTCCAAAATTAAACTTTGTTTAATTTCATCAAAAATTGAATTATTGGGGTTCTTTGATATGCCAAATCTAACAGTGTTTTTAGATTTTTAATTTGGGTCCCGTTTTTTAAATTGGTCTTCATTGAGGTCCAAAGGGTCCAAAATTAAACTTAGTTTGATTTTAACAAAAATTGAATTCTTGGGGTTCTTTGATATGCTGAATCTAAACATGTGTTTAGATTTTTGATTATGGGCCCAGTTTTCAAGTTGGTCCAAGTTGGGGTCCAAAATTAAACTTTTTATGATTTCAACAAAAATTGAATATATGGGGTTCTTTGATATGCTGAATCTAACCATGAATTTAGATTTTTTATTTGTGGGCCCCGCTATCAAATTGGTTCATATTGAGGTCAAAAGGGTCCAACATTAAACTTTGTTTGATTTCATCAAAAATTGAATTATTGGGGTTCTTTGATATTCCAAATCTAACCGTGTATTTAGATTTTTAATTTTAAGTCCCGTTTTTTAAATTGGTCTACATTAAGGTCCAAAGGGTCCAAAATTAAACTTAGTTTGATTTTAGCAAAAATTGAATTCTTGGGGTTCTTTGATATGCTGAATCTAAACACGTGTTTAAATTTTTGATTATGGGCCCAGTTTTCAGGTTTGTCAAAGTTGGGGTCCAAAATTAAACTTTGTTTGATTTTAGTAAAAATTGAATATATGGGGTTCTTTGATATGCTGAATCTAACCATGTATTTTGATTTTGGACATTGGACCATAATAGGTAAATTAAAAAAAGTTCAAGTTCTTAGACCACATTCTTTCTGTGTCAGAAACCTATGCTGTGTCAAATATTTAATAACAATCCAAATTCAGAGCTGTATCAAGCTTGAATGTTGTGTCCATACTTGCCCCAACTGTTCAGGGTTCGACCTCTGCGGTCGTATCAAGCTGCGCCCCAGCGAAGCATTTTATTCTGAACTGTCATTGTCATCATCAAGGTGCTGTCAACTCTGAGCTTTTTTTAATAGGTTCATTTTATAATAAGTACTTATATAACACTATTCATGTTTGATGTACATTTGTATTAGCATCTATGTATCTCAAATGCATGCAGTATATGAGGCCCTGTCCCCTGAGTCATTATCCTGTAAAATAAAAATTTGAATGTTAAGCTTTTAATTAGTTGTTTCATTATGAACAGCCATGGATATGTAAAAAAAAACAAATTAGACCAAATTGATCCATAAAAGTTTTGCTTTGTTATCTGCTCAAGCAATGATTTTAATTCCTTTACAACATACATTGCAGCAATTTTCACAGTTAAAAAATGATGGTCTTGAGACATTTTTTGTCTCACAACCATCATTTTTTAACTGTGAAAATTGCTGCAATACATGTACCTCATTTTGGTAAAAAAGTAAAACCAGCCATTAATTTAAAGCAAACCACATGAACCACGACTTCATTATTTTCTATAGAAATTATGAAGATAACTTCATGATAGATAAATACATTGACCAATACAGACTGATCTATGTCAGTGATGTACATTATAGCAGTCAGAATAAAGTGATACCAGGTGGGCAGTGCAAGCTCTTTGGTGCTCTATTTTATCTATTTAAAAACTCTTTTTAATTAAGAACATAACCTTATTATAATTAGCTGATGCATTAATAGTTTAAAGCTTTATGACTAATATTTTCCACGAGAATATGAGATTTTCACCTCTTTTTCTGCAAGCATCAATGATCACTTAATTGCACCTACTAAATCAGGTTCTATTTATTCAGAGCTGTTGATTCATCCTGTATCATTAATTAAAATAGGAAATGTTTGTACATTAGAGTCTGAATTGACGTTTATTGAATTCCGATTTGTGAAGAAATAAATTTCAATAAGCTGCACAAACCCCCAGTCGAAGAATTTATATCTGAGTACGTCAAATCATAGAATGTAAGATCTAATGAAAGAAGTTGTCACTCAGGATAATGATGTATGGAAAAATCAATCTGGTATGGTAACTGACGCAGTCTTGATAAAATCACTGTCATACTGCAAATTCTATTCACCATATATTGAATGTTTTCAAAATGGCCAGACACGGGGAAAATTATGGCACCAAGAAATATATCTGTACAATGAAATTAAACATCAATTGACTTGGTACAAACAAGTCTGATTAGTTTATTGTTAGGATAACTGTTACAGAACTAACCTTTTTTACTCTTCCTTACTGTAATTAACTTGTCAACAAAATGTTCGCCCTCAGGAGACAGAATGATATTGAATGGTAAAGACAAATTGACTTCATTCTGTTTTATTCAACCAAAGCAGTTTTCTGAGAAAGTATTCCACAGTTTTCTGTACACCACGGTTTTAAATACAATAGAGCTATTACTACTGGTCAATCACATCATCTTAAACATAGCTTCCAGGCGTCATGGTCTTATGGCACAGTGCATTGTGTATTACGTTAGGTCTTTGGTGGAAAATTGTTTTAAAAGGATGAGTGAAATTCATGATTATACAGTTGTATTTTTTGTTTCCTTACTGTCTTGTTGTCAGTTAGTTAGTTTGCTGATTGACTGAGCTGGCCTAAACCAAATCTAGCAAAATTATCAATCATAATATCTTGTTTTTGTCCCCCGCGAACGCATTGCAGGGGACATTGAAATACCAGGCGTCAGTCCATCCGTCTGTCTGTGTCCGTCCGTCCGGTCTTGTTAGCACTCTCTCATGTACAGTTCTTGTCAGATTTTTATGAAACTTATAGCATAGGTTTATATCAGCAATGTCTTGGACGAATTGGAAAATCAGTGCCGATCAATTATTTTTAAAAGAGTTATGCCACTTACAAACATTAATTATATGGAAAATTGCATCATTAGCGCTCTCATATGTACAATTCTTGCAAGATTTTTATGAAACTTATATCAAAGGTTTATATCAGCAATGTCTTAGACGAGTTCGAAAATCAGTGCAGATAATTTTTTTATGCCCCTTGGAAATATTGATTATATAGAAAATTGCATTGTTAGCGCTCTCATGTGTACAATTCTTGTTAGAATTTTATGAAACTTATATCATAGGTTAATATCAGCAATGTCTTTAACAATTTCGAAAATCAGTGCCGATCAATCAATTTTAAAAGAGTTATGTCCCTTGGAAACATTGATTATATGGAAAATTGCATTGTTAGCGCTCTCATGTGTACAATTCTTGCCAGACTTTTATGAAACTTTTATCAGAGGTTTATATCAGCAATGTCTTTGACACTTTCGAAAATATAAGTGCTGATCAAATATTTTTAACTAGTTATGCCCCTTGGAAAAATTAATTATAATGGAATTGGCATTGCATTTGCTCATTTGCTTAATTTCTCTAAGATATTTATAAATTGTTTTAAAGAACAAAAAAAAAGTGTTTTTTTTTAGTTATTGCCCTTTGATAGATAAAAGATGTACAATGCGGGGGACATTGGAACTCTGTTCTTTTATTTATTTAGATAAACAAGAATATAAAAATGTTGTATTAAAAAACTTTTTATTTTACAGAATTGTCTTCTAGAGATAATAAAAGACAGTGGCCATCACGTTTCCTTAGTCTTCACAAACGACGGCAGCGACGACGGCCTGTGGCAAGTCTGTCTCATCAACATGTCTCATTATTAGATACCCAATATCAACGACAGGCTGAGGTAAAAACACGTATTAGTTAGACCAAATCATTAACAAAGAAACCGTAATAATGAATGATTTGAAATTGTAAATTTGGAAATGATTTTATGTAACAGATTGTTTATTAGAGAAACCACAGAACTTATTCCAAGAAATAGAGCCAAAGTTCTAAGCAAAGCTGTATGACTACACCAAATGAATGTTTAAGTTGAGATTGATAGCTGAGAGGTTTGTTTAAGGATGAATAGTTGATTTGTTCCGCAATATTACATGAAAGCTCTATTACTCTCTGTTAACATGGTATATATATTCTTGAATTGTTGATGAAATACACACTAGTAAATAACAGTTTGAACTTGTATGGAAAGTGCACTTTTTGCAATGTCTGAAATATATATGTTATATAAATACATGAAAACAGTACTTTTACAAAACAACCTCTTCTCAATAAAAGTTTTTTCCAGGGTAAAAACATTCAAAACCTGCCTCTTTTAGGCAATAACCGTTATTCAGGAAAACAATTCTAGTATCTATAGTACCTTTACATAGAGAACAATTAAGAGATTATTGTATTTGAAGCTTTGCGGACGTCCATCGGTAGTTTTACTGTCGCAAATTTAGTTTACCTGGCGATGCGTAGCGGAGACAGGTAAACTGGTATTTGCGACAGTAAAACTACCGATGGACGTCCGCAAAGCTTCAAATACAATACAGTTATCTCTATTCTAATGCAAAACAAGTACATAATTCAATTTTAATCATTATTTCAGTGTAAAATTTTCATTAAAGAAAATTCCGCGAAAAGATGTTATCTTCTTTGGCCCCTAAACTAGGTGACGTCATAGGTATGCTTCAGCGTCAAACGTAAACACCAGGTGTTTTCTGGCTTCTTTACCGCTTCAGAATGTAATAAAATTTGATAAAAAGAAAATTTCTAGGTGCAACATGTGAGTTTTTGGCTTTTTATTGTAGAAATTACATGTCAATACATTCCGCAATTCAAAATGTCGGCTTCCTTAGTTACAGACAAGGAGATAGAGAATTTTACGCTTACTGTCATCCAATCAGAACCATTGATACAAAATAATTGCATTAGAATCAAATATTACTGGTGTACTTTAAGGAAGATTTGAAGACAGTATATTATAGATAGATTTTCTTCTAATTTTCTGTATTTTGTTGTAGTGTCTCCTTTCCAATGTGGGCAATTGGAATTTTGACATTTTCAGCCTGGATCTTTTAACCTGTGGTAAGTTTGTTTGTCATTTGGCAACATTTACATGTGGTGAATTTAATTTTAATGTTGTTTCCTAAAGATCTATCGAAAAAAATAAGTAGTTATAGTTGATAAAACATCACTAAAGTTAAAATGTTCTAATATAGTCATATGCAGTAACTAACCAGATATAGGATAGAGTTGTAAGTTTTAACATTTTCACTCTTGTTTTTTTTTGCAATATGCAATATCAGCTACATTAAAACATGATTTATATCTGCCCAAAAGGAAATGACCTTTAACAGCTTGGATGACCAAAAAAAACGTATATATGATTTATTATAGATAACATTAAATTTAACTGGGTCATAAGAATTAAACACTTTTTACATATGCTAATATAAGCAATATCTACTGGTTTACGTGTCATTATAGCCATCAGAACAATATGAATAGGTTGTCTCTCAGATTCATTCTTCTATCCAATCTAGGTTTTGTTTAATTTCATTAGTATATATGTTGATGTATGGCTAAACAAAGATTTGGATGTTAATCTTTTAGATATAAAACACAAGAATATCTAGTTGGGTAATTGCTTCAGTCAGAGTAATAGGTGCAACACTCCTTAATGTTGATATTTAGTAATTTAAGATCAAATAGTGTTTGTTAAATGTACCTTGGTAGAAACAATTATTAGTTATATGGCTATTTCTGTTGCAGGTAGACCATTACTTCACATCGCCCTTAATATTTTCCGACAATATGATCTCATAAATACATTCAGCTTAGACATCATGAAAGTGTTTCAGGTTTTCTGTAAGTACTACTACAGGAATAGTCTTATATAATGAAACCTGTTTTAAGAGACCAACCATTTAAGGGAGAGCAAAAAAGTGGTCTCATAAAATACAGGTTCAATCTGTATGAAATGCACTACATAGGGACCTAAAATTTATGGTCTTATAACACTTTTTTTGCTTAATAGTAATACAGGTGGTCTCTTTAAGCAGGTTTGACTGTATTTGGCATTGAAGGTAAAAATTAATGAAGATGGTTGTAATTTGTCAATGAGACAGCAAATCGCCAATACAAAAAAAAAGACATCTAGAGGTCAACAGAAAGTCTTCAACAGTAGACATATTGCTGTACAACATATCAAGCTCTAAACTGCATTCAAGTCTAGATCATTTGTGAATACATAAACAGAGACTACGAAGATCTTGTAACTGTAAATTCAGAAATTTTTACTGAAAAGTTATTATTTAGATTGTAGAAATATTGGCAAAAATGCGAAATTATTTTTTATGATTTCAGGAAATGCTGCATACAAATACATTTTGTATATATAATGCTTTCCAAATTGAAATTGCAAATTTTTATTTTTGCAAATCCTACAAAGAAAATTATTGCAAAAATTTTCTGAATTAACAGTTTTAACATCAGTTTTTATGAAGGAAAAACACACACATAAAATATAACTAAAGACATATATACTGATTAGGTTCCTGACTTTGGAAAGACACATTAACATATGGCAACATCTGATGGTATTGAAGAGTCATCATAGAAAATATGTTTGTCAACATTGATGTCATAGTTGTCTGTATAAAGTTATTTAGGGAAGGAAGACTTTGTTGATGTACAGGTGACTTAGTCTAATGTCAACATATCATACTCATCCAAAATTGAAGATCTGGAAACATTTATACTCCACAGATGTGACAAAATATATGTCTTTTGTTCTGATTCCATTGCAATCCTTTGGGGGGAAAGATAAACTCTTATATGAATGGATGGTGTTCAGATGTTCAGTACAATCTCCTGCTTTCAAGCATACATGTCTCTTTGAAATTCTATAAAAGCCTGATAAAATGCTTAAAGTCTGATTGTATAATGGGAGCTGCTCCAATTAAAAAAAATTGTACTTGTTAACATTTTTTCTATAGAATGATCTGACAAATTTAAAGATAATCCTTGAAATGGCCAGTGTTATATGAAAAAAGAAAATATATAACTTTCTGATAAAAGAACTTAATAAACTTGTGACTACATGGCTGTCTCATAACATATTGAAAATTAATGTTATGCAATACTGGCTTTAATCAACTTGGTGAAATATGCTTATTTGTGAAAGGAATACACAGAGCACACAGTGCATGTGACTTTTATGTGTATGGGTCCAATGATAGGTCTTTTCTTGGTGCACAGGTATGTCTGTGCGCAGAGTGGGTTTTGTGGTTTGGGGGCAGACATGTTTGTCTGTACCTTGTCATGAACCTTAACCATCATGGCCAGGCTCTGGAACTTAGTAGGCAAATGCTGACATAAATATGAGCCGATAGTGTGCTAAATGTCCTTCTGTACACCATAACTCATGATGGTTATCCTTAGAAAGGAGGTTTATACAGAGCAAACATGCATACAAACATCTTCAGATTTTAGGTCTTAGGTGAAAATGATACTTACAGCAGGTATTGTTAAACCAAAATTTTGAAGAAACTGGTATCCAGATTATTTTGATTCATCATATTTAGGGGGATTATGCTCCTAAGAGAGGGATGATGATCTATGATTTGCTTTTAAGGGCACAGGGTTAAAGGTTAAGGTCACCGTATTTTAGAATAGGCACAGAGTTAAATGTCAATTGATATGTCCAATTTCACCAAACTATTATAGGGTAGTCCTCTGTAAATAGATTCATTATTGAAACTTCCCAATATAAAGAAACTGTTATTCCTGACAGTAGTATAAAGATAAGGAGATGTGGTTATAACTACTTGATTACTATAAGACTCCAGTTGTCTCAGGTATATATGCTGAACAAGTTGTCAAAATGCTTAAATATATCAATTTGCACTAGGAGTAACCTTTTATCAAACTTCAAAAGACAAGGTCATACAAATCCCTACACAGTGGATTTGGTGAACAACCAATCTGCCATTCACGATTTAACACTCATTGAAAAATGTGTTAATATTTTTTGGCTGAAAAATACATGAAAGAGTAATAAAAAGAATTTCTTTCTCTTTGCTTACCAAGTTAAGTATGTTCCTGTTTATGAAGGTTTAATAGATTAGCGATTTCAGATAAAAGTGATACAAATAATTTAATTTCTTTTAACACATTTTGTACAGAACTAGCTGTAACTAGTGCTTCTGACGCATTGATTGTGATTGACTTAACAAGTATAAAAGTACAACAATAGTGCTATTCAATTAGATTAACATGACGCAACACTGGAAACCAAATCATTAGTTCTATTTATCTAATCAAACTGTATCTCAAATAATCAACAGTTTTCATGGCTCATATTATTGACATCCTGATGATTTATTGAACACAATTTTGAAAGGAATATATGATTCAAGTCCCTCTGCCTATTAAGTCCATTCTGCCTATTAAGTCCCTCTGCCTATTAAGTCCATTCTGCCTGTTAAGTCCCTCTGCCTATTAAGTCCATTATGCCTTTTAAGTCCATTCTGCCTATCAAGTCCATTCCCGGCTTTTAAATCCATCTCTGCCTATTAAGTCCATTCTGCCTTTTAAGTCCATTCTGCTTTTGAAGTCCATTCTGCCTTTTAAGTCCATTCTGCTTTTGAAGTACATTCTGCCTATTAGTTCATTCTGCCTTTTAAGTCCAATTGCCTATTAAGTCCATTCTACCTATCAAGTCCATTCTGCCTTTTAAGTCCATTCTACCTATTAAGTCCATTCTGCCATTTTAAGTCCATTCTGCCTTTTCAGTCCTTTCTGCCTTTTAAGTCCATTCTGCCTATTAAGTCCATTCTGCCTTTTAAGTCCATTCTGCCTATTAAGTCCATTCTGCCTTTTAAGTCCATTCTACCTATTAAGTCCATTCTGCCTATTAAGTCCATTCTGCCATTTTAAGTCCATTCTGCCTTTTCAGTCCTTTCTGCCTTTTAAGTCCATTCTGCCTATTGGTCCATTCTGCCTTTTAAGTCCATTCTACCAGAAACCTGCATTGGTAGTTCAGTGATCAAGATTATCCCCAATACAATCCTCTTATAATTGACTTATTTCCACTACAATTGGAAAAGTTTAGTCAACATGTTATGCTTGAACGACTTCTATAAAGTTTTGGGTTCAGACTATTATCTCTGATACCCATTGTGATATATACATTGTATTTCATCACTTAAGTTGTCCTTTTATATATAGTTTAAGAGGCTCTGTAATGTTTTAGTCAAGGTTATCAACATTTTATATTTTTATAACTACTGTAAAGTTTTGCATAAGGTTTCATTTCGTAAGTTCTGTGTAATATTTTTACGTCAAAGCATTTTGGACTATCACAATAGACTTTTTTCTTGCTACCATCTTTTGACTCCCTAATATATAATTTTTCAACAGGTTACCTTCTCTGTTGTAGGACATTCTGGTATTTGTTAATTGAGAGCAAGTAAACGAAATAAAATCAAGCTTATAATTGGTGCAATTTTTGGGGAAAAAATAACTAATTAATGTTTTCTATACATAACAAAATCATTGGAAAACTGTTGATTTTTTTTCTCAAATTGCACCAATTAAAAGCTAGATTTTATTTCTTTTAATTGCTCTTATTTGACCTGAGTACCAGAATGTCCTACCACAATGTAGGTAACCTATCGAAAAATTATATACTCCTTAAGTCAAAAGTCGGTAATATGAAAATAGTCTATTGAATTTTAGATAAATAGTTTCATGAAAACTTGACTATTTTTAAAGCTTTATTTACCTTGAAAATTTTCAATGACAAAATGTGCAAAAAGCTTTTCAGTTTGGTTAAAAAAAATCAGTTTGTATATTTCTTTGTACAAAAACACAATGAATGCAGCATTTATGAGAATTTATATTTTTCAGCATTAATAGAAGATGGTTACCATAGTACGAATCCATACCATAATGCTGTTCATGCTGCAGACGTCACACAAGCTATGCATTGTTATCTTCAGGAGAAAATGGTGAGCTTGTTGCAATAAAAAAAAGCCTAATTATAGTGATATTATGGCTTAACAGTCTGATCATCCACTTTCTATTGGTTACCTGGAAACCTATAACTTTATATAATCTTGTCATCTATATGGTTATAAAGGTTCAGATTTCAAAATGTCATCTGTTAAAGCTTAAGCTTTCATAATGTCATCTTTTATCAAATGTATTTTAGTTATTTGGTTCATTGTGGAGTTAGAGCAAAGACTGGACGATTTGGAAGTCAGAATAACGTGTCTGGATAGGCTAACATGTCTTTCAATGAACTGATGCCTTGAGAACAAGCAAGATAAAAATCCAACTCAGTGTGTTTGTCTAGTACAAAACGGGGTTCATACCCAAAATCACATTAACATTTTCTTGTCCTGGTATGCATATAATATTTGCTGCTGGACGGTATACACCATTTTGTCCATCCATCATGCTCTCTAGTAGTCCGATATAGTTTTCAGGATGTGTTCTGTTCCTCAGTAATATTGCATGACATTTCAACAATATTTGGTATGTGGGTGTAATCAAGATGTGTCATATGGCCTTGATCAGTTTTTCAGATAAATGTTTTTCCTCATAACTCTGTATGACAGGTCAACAATATTTTGTGTATATCTACGTTTTTTGTATGGTTGGGTTCTTGTCTCATTGACATATACCCTCATCGTCTACTTTTATTCAAACATATATGTGTTTCTGACATATAATCCTACATATATTTATGCTAAAGACTGTTCAGGTAAAGTTTTTAATATTTGGTATGAAGATTTCAGTGAAATGATAGCATGTGGATCTGCTATAGGACTCATGCCTTTTCCCTTATTTTTTCTCCATCTATTGAGTTATTGTTTTTGCTTAAAGGCTGTGAAGGTCTAATGATACTGTAAACATTTTGTAAGTTGATTTATAATAAGGACTACTTGTGCATCTGACAGGTTTCATTGATCTCAAATTCAGATTTCATTGACAATCGTTTCTAGTGAGTTCAAACTTTATGCAAAGGATGTAAATTCAAAAGTGGCACTTTTTCATAAGAGCCAGACTCTCTGAATTATTGAAAGATTTTAAAAGGGATCTTTGTTGATTTCTCCTACCTCTTTCCCCAATCTGCCAATGTCAATGGTTTTTGCCCTCAAAGAAAGTCAGAAAATATTGTTATTTCGTAATTCTGTATAAAACAAACCAAAACGAATTAGTTAATAAAATTTACATTCCCAAAATTCCAATACTCTGCAAGTTCAGCAGATCTCTTAAATCAAAGCATTAAAAAAAACTGCAGTTGATGAATTGCTGTGGGATTATTTATTTGCATATAAAGGACAAATGACTTTCTGAGGAAAATCAATATTATTGTCATTTAGTCAGCACTTTTTGTTACATAATAACCTATGATGTAATCCATTGGAATGATACAATTAACACCAACCTAAGATTAATCATGTCACCTCTATCCTTAAGAGGATAAGGTTACAGAATAAACATATATGATTAATATTAATTCATTATATAATATCATTTATACAATATACATATTCAGAGAAAACTAATTAGACTAGGGGCAGAATTGTACAACCAAACAATAAATTTTGTTTGAAATCTTTTGTGTTTGATATATGGCTACTTTTGTGAAAAGTGATTTTGTTTTTATTATATATGTTCATGTGTTTTTAAAAGAAAGTAATTTTCAACTATGAATCAAATGACTGACTTGTATTGCATTTTTTTTTTATCATTTCAGCTACAGGGTTCCATTCCAAAATTTGAAATCATGACTTCATTAGTAGCTGCCATGAGCCATGACCTTGATCATCCAGGGGTCAACCAAACTTTCATGATTGCTACAGCCAATCATTTAGCTGCCCTTTACAAGGTACTGTGTTGTTCATTATAAATCTGAAATGATTAAAGGAAGGAATATGGAAGGCTAAATGTGCCAATACTATGAGAATGCTTGCTGCCTGTAGTGAGGAACTTATGGACAAAGGCTATAACTATGTGCCTAAAAAAACCTGGTAGTTGATAGATAAACAAAATGACATTGTTTTATTATAGAATATACATCAGCATGATATATAAATGAAACAAGTTTTAGGAATACATATTGTCTATGTATTTACATGTTTATTTCTATTTTGAAATAAAAACAACTAATTTTACATGTTTATAGCTTTATTTGACCACAATTGTCTATTTTACTTTCAGAATACCTCAGTTCTAGAAAATCATCATTGGAGATCTTGTATAGCCCTCCTTCAACAATCCGGTGTTTTTAACCATTTTGATAAAAAGACATGGGAGCAAGTAGAATGGCAACTCAGATCATTAATACTAGCTACTGATATTACTAGACAACAAGAATTTCTCTCTAGGTTTAAGGTAAACAACAACACAGGGTGTTCACACCAAAACACATGTCTCATATTATTTATATCTAGGTGTATTAAGGGCCAGATTTGGCCATACAAATGAGGTAAATATATTTGGTGGCCTAGGGCTGTTTTCTGCTCTTTGGTTGGGTTGTTGTCTCTTTGACACATTTCCGGTTTCCATTCACAACTTTATCTAAAATCATGTTTTACTTGGATAAAAATATTTGATAGAAATTTATGCAAAATGGAAACTGTATGGCTTTTCATATATAATGAATATATATTTATAAGGATAAAATATGACATGCATTTAATTATTTGAAAAAATTACAAAAGCATATAATTTTTACACATATTTGTTAGTGGCTATATCATGCTCAACATGCAGCTTCAGACATACTAATTTTTGACCTTTTCAAACTGGACCAAATCACTACTTGACCTAAAAATTCATGCCCCAAATTTTTATACGACCGCAAAAAAATTTTTGTGGTCGTATATTGGTATGACGTTGGCGTCTTCGTCGTCCGGCGGCGTCGTCGTCGTCCGGCGTCGTCCGAAGACACATTGGTTTTCGCACTCTAACTTTAGTTTAAGTGAATGGATCTTTATGAAATTTTACCACAAGGTTCAATACCACAAAAGGAAGGTTGGGATTGATTTTGGGGGTTATGGTAATAACAGTAAAGGAATTAGGGGCCAAAAAGGGGCCAAAAATAAGCATTTTTGTAACTTCCAGACATAACTTGTGTGTTAGTGTATGGATCTCTCTGACATTGTACCACAAGGTTCCATATCACTAAAGGATTGCTGGGATTGATTTTGGGGGTAATTGCCTCCAAATTTTAAGAATTAGGGGCCAAAAAAGGGGCAAAAAACAAGCATTTTTCTAGTTTCATGACAATAACTTGTGTGTAAGTGTATGGATCTTTCTGAAATTGTACTACAAGGTTCCATATCACAAAGGGAAAGCTGGGTTTGAGTTTGGGGGTAATTGCCCTAAACGTTTAGGAATTTGGGGCCAAAAAGGGGCCAAAAAACACATTTTTTCTAGTTTCCAGACAATAACTTGTGTTCAAGTGTATGGATCTCTCTGAAATTGTACTGCAAGGTACCATACCACAAAGGGAAGGCTGGGATTAAGTTTGGGGGTGATGAATCATAATGGGGGTTCAAAAAATTTTGGGGGGGGATTTATTTTTTTTTCCTTTTTTTTCTTTTTTTCCTTTTTTGTTTCTTTTAAAATTTTCCATTTTAAGTTGGTTATTTCTGATTTATATTTAAAATCAAATAATAATGATATGGTAGGAGATACACACCAAACAGGATGTGTAAATTATTATATAATAAGTATTGTGCAATAGCAAGAAATTTTCAATTGCACAGTATTGCACAATAGCAAGAAATCTTCAATTGCACAGTATTGCGCAATAGCAAGAAATCTTCAATTGCACAGTATTGCGCAATAGCAAGAAATATCCAATAGCACAATATTGCGCAATAGCAAGAAATTGTCAATTGTACAGTATTGCGCAATAGCAAGAAATATTTAATAGCACAGGATTGTGCAAAAGAAGATACTTCCTATAAATTGCTTATTTCTTGACCAATTTCAATGGGGTTTTATTCTTGATTTCATGGGGTTCTTTAATATGCTGAATATAACCGTGTATTTAGTTTTTGGATTTTGGGCCCCGTTTTTATATTGGTCCACATTGAGGTCCAAAGGGTCCAAAATTAAACTTTGTTTGATTTCATCAAAAATTGAATTATTGGGGTTCTTTGATATGCCGAATCTAACTGTGTATTTAGATTCTTAAATTTTGGTTCCGTTTTCAAATTGGTCTACATTAAGGTCCAAAGGGTCCAAAATTAAACTTAGTTTGATTTTAACAAAAATTGAATTCTTAGGGTTCTTTGATATGCTGAATCTAAACATGTATTTAGATTTTTGATTATGGGCCCAGTTTTCAAGTTGGTCCAAATCGGGGTCCAAAATTAAACTTTGTTTGATTTCAACAAAAATTGAATATATGGGGTTCTTTGATATGCTGAATCTAACCATGTATTTAGATTTTTGATTTTTGGGCCCCGTTATCAACTTTGTCCACATTGAGGTCAAAAGGGTCCAAAATTAAACTTTGTTTGATTTCATCAAAAATTGAATTATTGGGGTTCTTTGATATGCCGAATCTAACCGTGTATTTAGATTCTTAATTTTTGGTTCCGTTTTCTAATTGGTCTACATTAAGGTCCAAAGGGTCCAAAATTAAACTTAGTTTGATTTTAACAAAAATTGAATTCTTAGGGTTCTTTGATATGCTGAATCTAAACATGTATTTAGATTTTTGATTATGGGCCCAGTTTTCAAGTTGGTCCAAATCGGGGTCCAAAATTAAACTTTGTTTGATTTCAACAAAAATTGAATATATGGGGTTCTTTGATATGCTGAATCTAACCATGTATTTAGATTTTTGATTTTTGGGCCCCGTTATCAACTTTGTCCACATTGAGGTCAAAAGGGTCCGAAATTAAACTTTGTTTGATTTCATCAAAAATTGAATTCTTGGGGTTCTTTGATATGCTGAATCTAACCATGTATTTAGATTTTGGATATTGGACCATAATAGGTGAATGTCCAATTCAAAATTTTTAAGTTCTTAGACCACATTCAATCTGTGTTAGAAACCTATGCTGTGTCAAATATTTAATCACAATCCAAATCCAAAGCTGTATCAAGCTTGAATGTTGTGTCCATACTTCCCCCAACTGTTCAGGGTTTGACCTCTGCGGTCGTATCAAGCTGCGCCCTGCGGAGCATTTTATTTTAACATGTAATTTCATCCCCCTAATTATTTTATGCATAAAATATCAAGAAATAAATTTGGAAGGTGTATGAAAAAAAATTGCAAGTTATACACTGTCCACACTAGGAACTCTATTTTAGACACGCAAATCAAAGGACGATAACTGTGTCCCCAGACCTAATAGTTGTAAATCATTTCATTGCGGTTACAATAGTTCAGGTTTGACAGATTAACGATTTATGAATGGCTTGGTTTAGGTGCTACTGTTCATTGTATATAACAATAATCAAGAAAAAAAAAAAAAAAAAGAAAGTAAAAAGGCAGAAGACACCCAAAGAACAATTAAAAACCATAAGTCAAAAAAACACCACCATGGCAAAAAACAACAACTACTTAGAAACTAAAGACTGAGCAACATGAACCCCACCAAAAACAGGGGGTGATCTCAGGTGCTCTGGAAAGGTAAGCAGATGTGGCACTGGTCGTTTTGATTATTGCAAGTACAAATTCAGTTTAATGTATATGTATTGTCTTTTAAGATATCATTACTAATAAATCATTAATAGATAATAGAATGATGAATAGAATATGACATTTATTTCAGAAATATTTGGATGATCCTAACTTTGATTTTAGAAATAATTTTGAACAAAGACATTTTATGTTACAAGTAAGTACAGCTACAACTTTCCGGAAAACATTGTTTCATATGTATTATTAGTTAGTGTGAACTATTTTCATGATTAAGTTGCCATTGTTCTCAAACAAAATTTGTTTAACTCCTTTCAGTGTTGTATTTTAATTGTTTAAACCAGGATTAAGAAATTTATGTAACCATCATTGACTGTTTGTGTATTTGCTATTCTTTTATATTTTTATAAAATTTTTATACTGTGACACAAAAAAATTGATGAAGACATTTTGAATACAAGATCTTGAAATGAAAACATTAATAATTTGTTGAAGGTTCGTTGTTCATACTTTCCGTTGTATTCAAAATGGAGTAAATGCTGTAAGTGAACTGACTTTCTGTTTTCAGATTGCATTAAAATGTGCAGATATATGTAATCCATGTCGAGACTGGCCAGTTAGTAAGCTTTGGAGTGAACGTGTCTGTGATGAATTCTTTAGACAAGGTAACAAAATGTGATAATGTAACTGTTAGTAATAGATTCTGCATTGTACTACAATACTCTATTCACTGATAATTATCAAAGTTTCAAGATTTTAGATGTGAAACTTGCCAGGCAACTCTATATCAGTAGATTTAATTGATAAGTGGTTTATGAAAAATTTACCCAATTGATCAGAAACGATTTAATAGCATTAAGAATTTAGAAAAACTTTATTTGGTTATTATAAAGAATATTATATATAGGTTTCATAACCTTACTTGGCTAAAGTGAAGCTTTTGCCCTCATGTGGCAGTTGTTTTTACTTTAAAGTATTGTGATGTCAATTGATTACTGAAACCCATATGAGCTTTTATGTTTGAAAATCCAATTAAAATCATGTGATGTTTATCCTATATAGCCTTTGTTTTTTGCTGATTGTGTCATATTATACATAAGTGTTAGGGGAGATATAAAAACTCTATGTTTCCTCTTGTTGACATATTATGAAATATATTTGTGTTAAATTGCTATGAAGAGCCATTTGATTCCTGATTAATTTCAGATGGTAAGCTACCTTTTCAACTCCCATCACCAAGCTATCTAATTTAAAAATCGAATTAAAATAGAATTAAATAACGATTTGTATAGCATAGATAGGCATTAATTTATATATGTTTATATACATGTCCAACACCAATCTATCTCATTTAAAAAGCGAATTAAGGTTCAATTAAATAACTATTTATTTCGAATAGATAGGCATTAATTTATAATTGGTAGCTGAATTTTAAATGTTAAGATTAAGGCATTACACCATAATCTTATCAGTAAGATAGATTTCATATAAAAATGAATTTATTTTTCACAGGTGATTATGAAAGACAGCTACAAATACCAGTTACCCCTCTCTGTGATAGACATGCCACAACTGTAGCTAAGATACAAGCTGGTAGGTCATAAAACAAGGATTTCTCTTTTGTCATAGCATTAATACTGATAGAAGATTTGAACATATTTAAACCGAATTTACAATACCACAAGTTATAACAATGTATATTAAATAAGGAGATTTAGTATAATTGCCGATGCGACAACTGTCCAACAGAGTCCAAATCAAGCTAGTGAATTTAACCAATATGTTAAAACTATTTAAAGTTTAAGATGGTACCAAACACCTTTATTAAAATTAATTTGGCTCGTTTAATTTTCATAAAATTTTGACAAAATATTTACTTTGACCCTTTGACAAAAATATAAAAATTTCAAAAAACTTGAACCACACACTTTATCGGAAAAATATCATTGGATATATAGCAGTTTGACAAACACTTATTTTGATCATTGAGAAGCTTTATATTTCCTCAACAATAGAATGTGATTAAAACGTTCAGCTGATTTTTATACGACCGCAAAAATTAAAAATTTTTTGGTCGTATATTGGTATGACGTTGGCGTCGTCGTCGACGTCGTCGTCGTCGTTGTCGTCGTCGTCGTCGTCGTCGTCCGGCGTCGTCCGAAGACACATTGGTTTTCGCACTCTAACTTTAGTTTAAGTGAATGGATCTCCATGAAATTTCACCATAAGGTTCAATACCACAAAAGGAAGGTTGGGATTGATTTTGGGGGTTATGGTACCAACAGTTAAGGAATTAGGGGCCAAAAAGGGGCCAAAAATAAGCATTTTTGTAACTTTCAGACAATAACTTGTGTGTAAGTGTATGGATCTCTCTGACATTGTACCACAAGGTTCCATATCACAAAGGGAAGGCTGTAATTGATTTTGGGGGTAATTGCCTCAAAATTTTAGGAATTAGGGGCCAAAAAAGGGGCAAAAAACAAGCATTTTTCTAGTTTCATGACAATAACTTGTGTGTAAGTGTTTGGATATTTCTGAAATTGTACTACAAGGTTCCATATCACAAAGGGAAAGCTGGAATTGAGTTTGGGGGTAATTGCCCGAAACGTTTAGGAATTGGGGGCCAAAAAGGGGCCAAAAATAAGCATTTTTCTAGTTTCCAGACAATAACTTGTGTTCAAGTGTATGGATCTCTCTGAAATTGTACTGCAAGGTACCATACCACAAAGGGAAGGCTGGGATTGAGTTTGGGGGTGATGAATCATAAGGGGGTTCAAAAAATTTGGGGGGGGGGATTTTTTTTTTTTTTTTTTTCTTTTTTTCCTTTTTTTTACTTTTAAAATTTTCCATTTTAAGTTGGTTATTTCTGATTTATATTTAAAAGCAAATAATAATGATATGGTAGGAGATACACACCAAACAGGATGTGTAAATTATTATATAATAAGTATTGTGCAATAGCAAGAAATTTTCAATTGCACAGTATTGCACAATAGCAAGAAATCTTCAATTGCACAGTATTGCGCAATAGCAAGAAATCTTCAATTTAACAGTATTGCGCAATAGCAAGAAATATCCAATAGCACAATATTGCGCAATAGCAAGAACTTGTCAATTGTACAGTATTGCGCAATAGCAAGAAATATTCAATTGCACAGTATTGTGCAAAAGAAGATACTTCGTATAAATTGCTTATTTCTTGATCAATTTCAATGGGGTTTTATTCTTGAATTCTTGGGGTTCTTTAATATGCTGAATCTAACCGTGTATTAAGTTTTTAGATTTTGGGCCCCGTTTTTAAATTGGTCCACATTGAGGTCCAAAGGGTCCAAAATTAAACTTTGTTTGATTTCATCAAAAATTGAATTATTGGGGTTCTTTGATATGCCAAATCTAACCGTGTATTTAGATTTTTAATTTTGGGTCCTGTTTTTTAAATTTGTCTACATTAAGGTCCAAAGGGTCCAAAATTAAACTTAGTTTGATTTTAACAAAAATTGAATTCTTAGGGTTCTTTGATATGCTGAATCTAAACATGTGTTTAGATTTTTGATTATGGGACCAGTTTTCAAGTTGGTCCAAGTTGGGGTCCAAAATTAAACTTTGTTTGATTTCAACAAAAATTGAATATATGGGGTTCTTTGATATGCTGAATCTAAACATGTATTTAGATTTTAGATTTTTGGCCCAGTTTTCAAGTTGGTCCAAATTGGGGTCCAAAATTAAACTTTGTTTGATTTCAACAAAAATTGAATATATGGGGTTCTTTGATATGCTGAATCTTACCAAGTATTTAGATTTTTTATTTGTGGGCCCGCTATCAAATTGGTTCATATTGAGGTCAAAAGGGTCCAAAATTAAACTTTGTTTGATTTCATCAAAAATTGAATTATTGGGGATCTTTGATATGCCAAATCTAACCGTGTATTTAGATTTTTAATTTTGGGTCCTGTTTTTCAAATTGGTCTACATTAAGGTCCAAAGGGTCCAAAATTAAACTTAGTTTGATTTTAACAAAAATTGAATTTTTGGGGTTCTTTGATATGCTGAATCTAAACATGTGTTTAGATTTTTGATTATGGGACCAGTTTTCAAGTTGGTCCAAGTTGGGGTCCAAAATTAAACTTTGTTTGATTTCAACAAAAATTGAATATATGGGGTTCTTTGATATGCTGAATCTAAACATGTATTTAGATTTTAGATTTTTGGCCCAGTTTTCAAGATGGTCCAAATTGGGGTCCAAAATTAATCTTTGTTTGATTTCAACAAAAATTGAATATATGGGGTTCTTTGATATGCTGAATCTTACCATGTATTTAGACTTTTTATTTGTGGGCCCGCTATCAAATTGGTTCATATTGAGGTCAAAAGGGTCCAAAATTAAACTTTGTTTGATTTCATCAAAAATTGAATTATTGGGGTTCTTTGATATGCCAAATCTAACTGTGTTTTTAGATTTTTAATTTAGGGTCCCGTTTTTTAAATTTGTCTACATTAAGGTCCAAAGGGTCCAAAATTAAACTTAGTTTGATTTTAACAAAAATTGAATTCTTTTGGTACTTTGATATGCTGAATCTAAACATGTGTTTAGATTTTTGATTATGGGACCAGTTTTCAAGTTTGTCCAAGTTGGGGTCCAAAATTAAACTTTGTTTGATTTCAACAAAAATTGAATATATGAGGTTCTTTGATATGCTGATTCTAACCATGTATTTTGATTTTGGACATTGGACCATAATAGGTAAATTAAAAAAATTGAAGTTCTTAGACCACATTCTTTCTGTGTCAGAAACCTATGCTGTGTCAAATATTTAATCACAATCCAAATTCAGAGCTGTATCAAGCTTGAATGTTGTGTCCATACTTGCCCCAACTGTTCAGGGTTCGACCTCTGCGGTCGTATCAAGCTGCGCCCAGCGAAGCATTTTATTAAAGAGTTATCTCCCTGTAGTATTATGTACCTTAAATATGTATGTTTGGGTACATTTTTGTTCTTGTCTTTTGCTATAATTTGGAGATTTATTTTTACATTTACTTTTTTCATTGGTCTCTGTGTTAAGGTCATGCTGAGAATTACTTTACAATTATAAGAAAATACAAACTGAAGGTTCTTTCATTTGTACTGACAGTTTTGAATCTTTTGATACAAATGACTCAATCAGTTTGCTTGGTAGAAACTTTTTGGAAAATTCTTAACCCATCTGAACTACTTATGGCAGGTAATTAACTTCTGATGTGATGAATAGAACGACTAGTTTGACAAATGCTTAAGGTATCTTAACTAACCACCATGGCTAACTATGGGTAAACTAGTTTGACTTGAGATTCTGACAGAGTAAAATATATTGAAAAAATCTTATTGGTCTCGAAAACAGTTTGATCAAACCAAAACAATGCTTCTTTATTCCTGATTGGTGGGTAGCTGGGGTCACAAGTTGGCTACAGCTCCATATTAATTTTTTTTTAATTATTATAACAATAGGTAAATATTTTTGTGAAATGTTGAATCTGATCCTACAACAAAAGTTGGAACTTAGACCAACCATTTTGAATTTGATCTTTAGTAAAGTGGCCATTGAAAATTTGATAAATGGAGAATATTAGTATTATCATATTTAAAAGTGTTAGTAATATAAAATAAGAATTTAATTGACAGTTATTCTAAATTGGTTGATTAGTGTTTACTGTACACCACCAAAAAGGCTATATCGCAACATCCATCAATAGTAAACTGTAATAGTATTAAGAATCAATTTTGTTAACGATGTATATCTATTAACACTATTAAAAGTTATAGAGGATGGGAAGAAGAAGTAATTTCTATCTTATAGCTATGACTAAAAAATATGAACACAATTAAGTGTACCGATATATGGCAGATGTTTTAGTACTTTTTTATTTCAATCTCTTAGCTTAAAAGGACCAAAAATGTGCATCTAAGGCCACTCGTGAATATTAGAATGAATCCTTGTATTTTTATATTTTAATCTCTAAGCTTAATAGGACAGCAAAAATTTGCATCTAAAGACACTCTTGGAAATAAGAATGAATCCTTGTACATGTATGTGGAATCTATTCCCGTTTTAACATTTAACGGTGTTTAATCTTTCATTTATTTTGTAGGATTTTTACAGTTTGTAGTTGCCCCCTTATTTCAAGAATGGCAGAGATTTCTACCTACTCCATTAAGCAGTCAAATGATAAAAAATGTAAAGCTTAATCTGGAACAGTGGCAAATTATTATTTCTGACGAAAATAAAGAAAAAGAAATCTTGATTGCAGAACAGGAGATAAGTGAACAAAATGAAAAGTCTGATGTGGAAGACTCGGCTGAAACTGTTTCATTGCATGTTACCGATGAAGAGGATGATAAGGTAGAGGATGGAAGACTACCATTAACATTTGCTCATCTTTTAGACGATCAAGAGGACTTATCTTATAATAGTAGTCGTAGGGGAAGTATCCGTAGTTTATCCCCCGTCAGAGAAGAACCAGATTCTCTGTTGTTAGAACAGAGACGTCACAGCATGCCACCATGTTGTTTTCAGAAGGAAATAACAAATGTGACAGTTCACAGAGACATTTTACCATTAACACAATATCTGCGGAGGCGGAGCTTGCCTACCGCTATGATTCTTCATGCTACCTCTTTAGAACGTCTTACAGACAAATTGTCAGCATTAGCTAGTGATAGAGTAACTTTACAAAAGAAAAGTACATCCATGGAAGATTTTTTGACAAGGCCAAAAATTTCCAATTTGAGTCCCAGTTTTGAAACTAGTAGACTGGCTAGTGGATTATTTGTATCTTCTCAGCCTTCCAGTCATGGAAACACAATCAGATTTCTGTCGAAAAGACGGAAATCACAAACTCTTCCTCACTCTGAAGATGATGATAGTGACCATGGTGATTCTAATGAGTCAGATTTTGAAACAGTAGATGATCACACATTCCCAAAGGAAGCATTAGTCAGTCGAACTCAATTTTCTGTTCCAATCATTACAAGGGAAACAACTCATCAGTCTTTCAATTGTGTGAACAATTTAGAGCATGGGAGGGTTGTGAACTCTTTACATGAAGGTTTAACTAATTTTCATGAATTAAATGTAAAGGGTAATTCACCCATCAATAAAATGCCTCATGTAGAATCCACAGATTTTGATAGCGGACTTATACCGCCAGATATCACAAAAAAAGTTTCAAATACTGTTTCACCCACTAGTCTTTCCCAGTGATATTGACCTCATGCTGATTTTAACCCTTAGGATCATTTTTGTAACTCAGGAGAAAAAAGTCCTTGGACAAAATGTATTGAGTAATGAAATTATAGTTTTTAATTTTAATTCAGATTCCATTTTATTAACTGTACTCACATAAACATATTTTACCCTTAAAACTCCAATTTATCGAAGTGAAAATAAGATGGTTCATCAAGGTTTATTTTAATTTTGCAATATTTAATTTTAGTATATTAAATGTTAGTTGTCTGTGTGTATTTGCTAGTAATAGGTTTTTGTCATCTTGTTTTGTCTTCCAGGATTTCTCACACATTAGTAACTGCTACTTCTAATGACCAGATTTCATGGAACACTCACATTTTAGTTTCAACTACTTATTTTTGCCGTGCCATGACTGTACCTAACTGAGGCTTATATACCTATTTCCCTTTGTTCATTCATTTTCATGTTTATCTTGAATTAGTCCGATTATTTCATGTAGATATACCACTCAGAAACATGGTTATATATTCATAAATATTCCAATAAAACAGTCCTCTTTTACAATGCTATACTATATATTACAATCCCTGTCTATAGTACAACACTATTTAGCAACATTTGTTTCATTAGGACTTACTTTTTGTACTTATGTTTTGCATAAGGGCCCATCTGTTTGAAACTTACGGTAATATATCAGTGATATTCCTATTTTATAGTAAAGTGCTATTCAGAAGAATTTTTGTTATTTTAATCTTTTCCTAGATTTTTTTTATAAAAGAGGCATCTGTGTCTTGCTTAATTTTCGATATATAACCCTACAGTATCTTAAGAATATTTTTAAATGACTAAATTGAAATCTGGTGTTCAAAAATATTTAGGTTTGAGGTCTGGTATGATTGAATTTATTGAAAAAATTAACATTCATGAATTTAAATTGAAAATTTGAAGTTTCTTGTCACAATTTAAATGGTTTGACAAAAGAAATTCATAGTGGGGAATTGTCAATTATGTATTAAAATGGAATTACATGTATCTTCACAAAATAAAAAGACATGATAAGGTTGCCAGTGTTCTGTTTTATCTTTTTTGGGTAGTTATTTTTCATGTCTGTCCATCACAAAACTCAAGAAATCTGAATACTGCTAGTTATTAAATTGGATGACATTTAGTTCGACCGATTAGTTCAACTGTTTTTAAATAAGCAAATTTATCTGAAATTAACACTTTGATTATATTAATAAGAATTAAAAAATAATCAGAAATTGTCAAGATTGAATGAGGCCTTTAGGTCTTACTATATTATGAGTCAAACATGGGTTCAATATAATTTTATTTATGATATTTGTGACAGAATATGATATGATATTATTTCAGTAGTATAAATATGTGTAAGGTTTATCATTACAAAGTTATGCTATGAACATACATCATTTTGATATTGATTTTTTTTTTTTTTATATTAGATTTAAAACCTACTATTTTAAAAAGTACTATTTGGGTGTGTAATTTTCTCAGTTTTGTTTTCAGTTTAAACTTATTTAATTTGCTTAAATAATTAGACACCTTAATAAAACTTATAAAGATTTTCCTGTAAAAGTTTTGTTGCAAATATTGATTGAAAAGTGTTGTGGTTATCAGGAACTGATTGTGTTAAAAGTGAAGACCATTTTTGCAAATATTTGATTAAATTAGATTTTATCACTTTTGGATTAAAAGCATTTCTTTAAATCTTTCAAACTCATGACAGTTGTTGTCATCACCGTTTAAACAAATAAAAAATTTGTTAGAGATCAGTTGCTTTTTATGTTATTTTTCTGTATTGGTATTTGTATACAACGTGTGGCCAAATAAAAGTACAATGTATGGCCAAGGGATTTGTGCAAATTGTTGCTGAAAAAAGGTAATCATTTATTATTAGTGATTCATACATTATGATAAAAATACATATATGTTCAATTGTTGGACATGTTTATTATTTTTGATACATTTTTTATATTTTTATGAGAATAATGTATCCTATTAGTTAATTACATTTAGCAAAAAAATTTAAAATTAACAAAATCCCAAAGAAAAAGTTTAAATTCCTTGGTGCTTTTGCGGTATATAACAATTATGTAAAGAATGAAAATAAATCCCAAAGAAATATCTTTTTTCTTGGTGCTAGTATAAATCTGTGTCATATTATTATGGATTAACGTATATTTGTATTAACAATTAGTGCAAAGATCTACAATTGTATGCTGTAAACTTCATATTGTTTTATTGATATAGTAAAGATGTATGTCATCAAGGTCATGAAGATCATCAAGGTCATTTTACTTCAGACATCTAAATCATTTTCATTTCATCAAGCAGTTTTAAAGTTTATATTGAAGAGGGCATAAATATTTTTTATCTGATTAGTCTATTGATAACTAGAAAAGTGTTCATAGTTGTTTCACATTTTCCTATTTTCACAAAGCATTTCATCTGAGAAAATTAAATTCTAATTTTTAGGATACATGTTATGAAAATTTCACTATATACAAAATTTGGAAACATTTATGCTGCAGACTGATTTGAACTGTTAAAAATCAATCAAGTTTTGGCAAAATTTTTTTTGTCTAATGTTGCCAATCCTTTTTGTGGTAGAAAATAAGTAATGCTCAAAGGTTAAAATGATGTGGTCAAGATATTTTTAATTGTAAAAAGAAATGTATATTTTTCTGGATATAGATGATAAATGATATTTCATGGAAATAATTGAATTGATCTATTTACAATAATTATGAAATTAAAACCCTATAATATTTCATTTGCTATTAATATTCATGATATGACACTGTTGTCTTACATTTACTTTATTTCACAGCCTATTTATACTTATCACAACCAATTGATTATTTTTTTTATTATCAAGTTGTGGTTGGGTTTTTCTCAGTTTTTCATTGATCAAAATTTAATTATGATAAAAGAATTTTTTTGTTTATCTCTGACTCCGTTAAAAAGGTAACCGTGCCTGCTGACATTACACAGAAAGAGAACACTTTTTTTTATTAATCATTGAAAAAGAACATCAAAGTTTGCCTACACATCTAAAAATCTAAAAAAAAAAGATTCTAACACTGTATCTCACTAAATATATCTACTGTGAACTTATAATATTTAATTGTCTTCAGTGAAGAAACATCACATCATGCAGGCATGGACCCAGATTTGATGCTAAAAGGGGGACGGGCACTCTCGAGAAATAGGAATTGGAGGACCTTGTTTTGACACAAAATTGGTTGTAATTTTACCTTCATTTTATGAAAAGCACAACTGATTTTTTTTTAGTCATTTTAGCTTTACAGTTATATGAAAAGTACCGTGAAAATAAGAGATGCTGAAGTAGAATGAAGATTCTTTCTTATATGCTAATAAAACCAACTTTTTTTTTCGTGTTAAAAATTTATATAGTCATAACAATGATAGAAATAATGATAAAATTTTAACAATGATAGAAATAATGATAAAATTTTCCTTTGAAATGTTTTAGAAGGTAGATGAGTTAGATTTAGAGATTGCATATTTTTCATAATTTAGAATAATGTAAAGATTTGTTTGAAATTATTTTTTAAACCTCAAAACTTATACACATAATGTAATGATTAACAAATAAAATGCTGGTGTGACCACCTTCCAGAATTTGATCTTATATATCAGATAAACTAGGTACTAAAAAAACCCATCATGTAGACAGTTTACACTTCTGCCATTCAGAGCACATTTTCATTGATTCATGACAAAAATGAACAATTTTGTCTTTTTAGCTCACCTGGCCCAAAGGGCCAAGTGAGCTTTTCTCATCACTTGGCGTCCGTCGTCCGTCGTCGTTGTCGTTGTAGTCCGTCGTCGTTAACTTTTACAAAAATCTTCTCCTCTGAAACTACTTGGCCAAATTTAACCAAACTTGGCAACAATCATCATTGGGGTATCTAGTTTAAAAAATGTGTCTGATGACCCCGCCCGAGAACCAAGATGGCCGACATGGCTAAAAATAGAACATAGCGGTAAAATGTAGATTTTGGCTTATATCTCTGAAACCAAAGCATTAAGAGCAAATCTGACAAAGGCTAAAATTGTTTATCAGGTCAAGATCAAATTGCCCTGAAATTTTCAGATGAATCGGACAACCCGTTGTTGGGTTGCTGCCCCTGAATTGGTAATTTTAAGGAAATTTTGCCATTTTTGGTTATTATCTTGAATACTATTATAGATAGAGATAAACTGTAAACAGCAATAATGTTCAGCAAAGTAAGATCTACAAATAAGTCAACTTGACCAAAATGGTCAGTTGACCCCTTAAGGAGTTATTGCCCTTTATAGTCAATTTTTAACCATTTTTCATAAATTTTTGTAATCTTTTACAAAAATCTTCTCCTCTGAAACTACTAAGACAAATTTAACCAAACTTGTCCACAATCATCATTAGGGTATCTAGTTTAAAAAATGTGTCCGATGACCCCGCCCGCCAACCAAGATGGCCGACATGGGTAAAAAATAGTACATAGGGTAAAATGCAGTTTTTGGCTCATATCTCTGAAAATAAAGCATTTAGAACAAATCTGACGGGATAAAATTGTTCATTAGGTCAAGATCTATCTGCCCTGAAATTTTCAGACCAATCAGGCAACACGTTGTTGGGTTGCTACCCCTGAATTGGTAATTTTAAGAAAATTTTGCAGCTTTTGGTTATTATCTTGAATATTATTATAGATAGAGATTAACTGTAAACAGCAATAATGTACAGCATAGTAAGATCTACAAATAAGTCAACATGACTAAAATTGTCAATTGACCCCTTAAGGAGTTATTGCCCTTTAAAGTCAATTTTTTACAATTTTCATGAATTTTGTAAATTTTTGTAAATTTTTACAAAATATTTTCCACTGTAACTACTGGGCCAAGTTCATTATAGATAAAGATAATAGTAAGGAGCAAGAATGTTCAGTAAAGTAAGATCTACAAACACATCGCCATCACCAAAACACAATTTTGTCATGAATCCATCTGTGTCCTTTGTTTAATATGCACATAGACCAAGGTGAACGACACAGGCTCTTTAGAGCCTCTAGTTTTAAGTTGTGCAAACACTTTTTTGTCATAATTTGGATCATTACTGGTCCCCGGAATATATGTCGACATCCATGGTATATCCTGTTGGAACCAAGAATAATGTATATGATTAAATAAATTTTTAAGGAGGTGTACAATTTGTTTCATCCCTAGACTACTTACAATAATATGTAACAATTGTACATGTGTGATCTTTAGAAGCAGATATTAAACTTCCAAATGGCCATCATTCAATAATTAATATGATATAGTATGTCTCAGGGATCATATTAATAACTTGAACTGTAAATTCAGAAATTTTTGTAATGATTATATTATTTTGAAAATGCGATTAAATTATGTTTACAGATTTTCTTGAAATGGCATTAAGTAATTTTCCATTTTAGTCCGTTCATCAAACTATACTCACCACATTTGCAAGGCCAGTAAAAGTTTGAGAAAAAATAATTTGACTCAATTCATTATTTTACTTTTCTAGAAAACTGAGATTTCTTTTTTAAACTTGTGATTTAAAAGAATGATGACTGGACTCAGTTGATACAATTTTGATGCAACATCCAATTATGAAAATGACAAGTCCATCGTGATTTTAATGAGATCAGGTCTTGCATATATAAAAAATTCAGAAATACTCAGAATTTAACCAATGAAAATACTGGATTTGGTGTTTAGAGCACACATTTTGTACTCCGAGGACTGATTAAAGTATTATGACCGTAGGACAATCGTGTACACAAATATTTAAGTGAGAATCCTGTGATTAACAATGGCAATGATAAATTCATCAATAAATTTTTGAATATACAGTACTAGCAGTACTAGTAATATGTAGTTTTTGGTTATATTTATAATATCATGGAAATATAGATACTGTGGTGAAGGAGGAGTCTTGAGGACCCATGTTCAGAATTTATACGTAAAGTTTGTTAAATAAGAACAATGTGGTTACAATTTGTTAGGTACTACATTCTTTATTACTTAAATTTTCGATCATGCATTTTTCAGATACTTTGAGATAATTTGGGAAATAAAAGGAATATAAAGTAACTATTTAAATTATTTCTTACAACTTCTAATGATTGGACAGTGGCGGAGTTAGGGAAGGGCATAAAAGGTTTACCACCCTTTTCCATCATTTATTGGCATTAAATAGGTTTTTTTAATAAATGGCTATGCTTTTTACCTTTAAGGAAAAGTATGCTCCAACTTTCCTCAAACCCTAGATCCGCCCCTGTTAGATTAGTACAAACCTTTACATTTCAAAGTCTGATCAAAATCATTGGAGTCTTATCTAGTATAAGAGGAAAAATAAAGTTATGTTTGCCACATGTTCCTGTTTACTTCATATATTGTGTATTAGCCTTTTATAGCCAACTATACGGTATTGGTTTTTCTCATTGTTGAAGGCTGTACGGGTGCCTATAATTGCTTACATCCACTTCATTTGAACTCTGGTGGATATTTGTCTCATTGACAATCATACCACATCTCCTTATTTTTATATATTAGGAAAGGTTGACAAATCATATCTGCATATTGATAAACAAGGTGTCATAGGATCATTTAATTGGAAATAACTAAAATGTGTTTTTAAATTTGAAGTAATTAAACAACTAAAGCATAACAAAAATGTATATGTTATCTTTTAAACTGGGCATTTTTCACTTAGGACTGGACATGCATATTTCCATTTTTGTATACATAAGCTGTTGATAAATATATGTATTATTTATATAAAAAAGGATGTAGATTATGGAGAATGTCAACAGCTTTTATATTTTGATATCTTCGGTAGTAAGGATATTGCAGGATGAATATTTTTCTTCCCATTTTGTAGTGAAGTTTTTAGTTGAGTAGCTGCAAATCCATTAAAAATGAAAGCTCATAATAAGATATTAGTGATACCCCTTGCCTTGTGACATCTGAAATCTTTTCGAAGTAGGGACCATACAGGCATTATTTAATTTTCTTTAAAGTGACGAGTTCAGTTTAAACTCATGATTATTGTCACACACAACATTAAACTCTTTTTAGAAATGTCTAACCATTCATGTATTGCTTATGACAGGCTTGTAAACTTTCACCCCATAGTCAATGGTGAAATATCTATAACTGAAGAACAGTACTTTATTCTTCAAATACAGAATTTAAAATTATAGGTTTAAGTTAATTTTCGCAGCCTGAGGAAAATTAACTATAATTTACCATATCAGTTATTTTGGCTAGGATATAATTACGAAATTTACATCATGACTTTTGTGAACTTCTCATTTCCTCTGCAAACTTTGGTATAAACCTAGAATACTGTGGATCTATTCATTTTCGTGGATTGAGGAAATATTATATTTTCATACATACTTGATTTCATGGTTTTTACAACTTCTGCATAAAGAGCCTATAGGAAATCTATATTTATTGAACACTTAAATTAGTAGTTACCTATACCTAAGAAATCCATGAAAATTAGTACCGAAAGAGTTATGAATCCACAGTATATTTTGTAGAATTTCCGTATATGCCAGAGCAGACGTCATGTTATGGCGAGTTCTGCTATTCAAGATTTTCTATAATATTGCCATAGATTTTAATATGATATGATATCTTGAATAATATGTTTTATTCAAACTTAAAATATTGTAGTAGTGCTGACTGTCTTTGTGATATTATTGTATTTGTGATTTTGTTTATTGTAATGTCTGTATTTATTAATAGAAATTAATGTCACATGAAAAATATACATTTAAGGACCATAGGGTTACATTTAATAGAATTTATGTCCAAGGACTTTTTATTAATAGAAAATTTTATAGTCATGACTTAAATAAGAATAGAACTGCTCAAAGAAGAGTTTTTGTATCAATTGGTGGTCTAAGGACCATACTATTAATGATGTTAGTATAATTGATCTTTTCTTATTGTTGAGTATGAAATATATTTATTAAGAGAAATTTGTGTTTCCTTTATTTTATTCCTTCAAAGTTTATTAGAGGGAGAATTGTGAATTGGAAGTCATTACAACAAAATCTTCCAACACCTCAGTATTTTAGTCTGAGAATACATGGTCTATTTATTAGTTGAAATTTGACTTTGAATAAGCTTTCAGTAACTGTAATTACTTTTTGTGTCTTTTGTTGTATTGTTATGTAGGCTCAGTGCGTAGAAACATGTTTAACCCAGCCACATTAATTATATGTTTGTGTCAAGGCAGAAGCCTTTTTTTTATCCAGGTGTTTTTGGTTCGCTGTTTGCTGTAGTTAAGTTTTGGGTTGCCTTATGTGACTGTCTGAATAGCTATCCTTTGAGAGTTCAGATAACAAGGTTAAGTGTAATAAACATTCTTTAGATCATATCCATGCCCATGCCAAGTGATTGATAATATATACTCAGATATTCAAGTTACTAATGGATGTGTATGTGTATAACCATATTTTTCAAGAAAATATTTTATCAACTTCAATTATGGACTAAGGAAGATAACTCCATATAAAAAAAAGATGTGGTATGATTGCCAATGACAACTCTTCAAAAGAGACCAAATGACACAGAAATTAACAAATATAGGTCACCGTATGGCCTTCAACAAATGAGCAAAGCCCATACTGCATAGTCGGCTATAAAAGGCATAGAAATGACAAATGTTAAACAATTCAAACAAGAAAACTAACGGCCTAATTATTGTACAAAAAAATGAATGAAAAACATTTAGGTTAATTTAAGACTATAAGATATAGAATAAGGAGATGTAGCATGATTGGCAATGAAACAACTATCCAACTCAGTCCAAATAATTTTTATTTATGCATTTATAGTTCACTGTATGGTCTTCAACTAGGAGCAAAACCCATACTGTATAGTCCACTATTAAAGACCTTGATATGAAAACAAGAGTGCACACACTGAACTGTCTCGTCAGCTTGACTTTTGATTGCATATATGTTGATAGACTGTAATATGAACATTTTACTACAAGTATCTCATGAACTTAAAATTATCAATGTTAATGAAAATGAGCTCACAGTCAGATGAACCATGCCAGACAGATATGAACACCTAACAATCATTCCATACACCAAATATAGTGGTCCTATTGCTTATAGTACCTGAGAAACCGATCAAATTACAAAAAACTTAACACTGACCAATGAACCATGAACATGAGGTCAATGTAATATGAACCCTGCCAGACAGACATGTATACCTTACAATCATTCCATACATCAAATATTGTTGACCTATTGCTTACTGTAAACCGGGAAATTTTCGCGCCGTCTTTATTTCGCGAATTACCAACTGAATCTTAATTCGCGACGTTTTGAATTCGCAATTTGTTAGGGAGTCCTGTACAAATTTAAGTGAATGATTTTACGGTACAGTTTAACATGTATTGTAAAGCAAGTGTTGAAAATCGATCAAACACTTTTTTGTCTAAACAAGGTGAACAGTTTTCGTCGGTTCATTAGTGTACACGTATATTTCAAGTTATTTCGCTTGAATGTTGAAGTATAATTAAACCGCTACATTTATGTTTACTTGTTAAAACACATAGACAATTAACATAAAAGAATAGTTTTATAAAGAGAATTTTAAATTAAGCTGCGAGGAGTACCCCTAATTAATCAATCGTTTGATCATATTAATCAGTGTAGCAGATACAATGTGGTAATCATTTTAAAAATGATTGAAGGTGTCATTTTCATAACGGTCTCGAATGTTGTTTATATAACAATATCAATAAATTCCGCTTGTTGAAAATAGATTTCATTTTAAATTGAAACGTTTTGATTTCTAACACTGCCTTTCATTTAGAAATAAAGTTTAATTCAATTTGAGATATAGACAAATATCTGTCGCATGAAAACCCGTTGTTCTAAATTGGCCCTGTGCATAATCCTATTGGTATATGTTAATGGTCTGTGACGGTGGATGGGTTTCTTTCTTTGAATCAGTTTTCCTTGAAATATTCGCGGAAGTTTTATTTTCGCGTTTCCACTCTTACCGCGAAAATAAAACTGCCGCGAAAATTTCCCGGTTTACAGTATACATGTAGTCTGATAAACTGACTACCGGTAAACCATGAAAACTCATCATTGACCAATGAACCATGAAAATAAGTCAAGGTCATATGAAACCTGCCAGACCTACATGCACACCTTACATTCCATACACCAAATATAGTTGACCTACTGTATTGCTTATAGTATCTTAGATATGGACTTGACCATGTAACTTTAACCTTGATCACTGATCCATGAATTGAGGTCAAGTTCAGGTGAACCCTACTTGACAGACATGTAGATGTTGCAAGGAACCCATATACCAAATATAGATATTCTTTTACTCATATAAATTTTTGTCAAGCTTTCACAGAACCATGAAAATGAGGTCAAGAACAATGGACAAATGACAAACGGAAACTTCGTAACAAGGTATTAAGGCATTCAAGGTATGAGCATCAAGGTCTTCTACATTCTGAAATATAAAGCTTTATACAAATAGTTGAGACAAAAATTGAAACTATTCAAACAAAATATTTGTAAGGGATTTCACGGAACCCTGTCTCTTCTGCGATGAATGCTGTCAGTGTAGAAGTGTAATGTTGACTTAAAAAGTGAGTCCATATATCAGTAAAATACAGCATTAAAAAAAAAAAATTCAAACCTTTTTCTTTCAATGCTATTTCTTAGTTTTGAAAATTAGCTTCTGTCCAATTTTCATAACAATCCATGAAGGCTTACAAATTTATCATGTCCAAAAAATTTAATCCCAAACTGTCTAAATGTTAACTGTAAAAAACAAAGTCCATCTATCAAAAAAATACTAAAAAGAAAAAAATATATTTTCAAAGGCTTGCTTCAGACATTATCTCTTAATCATTGAAAAGCTTCTGCCAAAGTTTCATAAATATCTGTGAAGGTTTGACAAAGTAATTGATGTATAACTTAATCCCTAGACTGTATCTACTTGTTAACTGTAAAAAAACTAAGTCCATTTATCAGTAAAATATGGTAAATGAAAGCAAATATGTTCAAAATTTTGCTCTGGATACTGTATTTTGGTCATAAACAAGCTTCTGACCAAATTTCATAAATTTCCATGAAGGTTTGACAAAGTTATCGATGACCTAAAACCTTTAACCTCAGACTCAGCCTGAGTGTTAGCTGTAAAAGAAACTAAGTCCATTTATCAGTAAAATACGGAATTAAATGCTCCGCTGCGCAGCTTGATACGACCGCAGAGGTCGAACCCTGAACAGTTAGG
Organism: Mytilus californianus; assembly: GCF_021869535.1. NCBI lineage: Eukaryota > Metazoa > Mollusca > Bivalvia > Mytilida > Mytilidae > Mytilus > Mytilus californianus. The sequence continues at coordinate 9,051,046 of NW_026262581.1, forward strand.
GCAAGTATGGACACAACATTCAAGCTTGATACAGCACAGAATTTGGATAGTGATTAAATATTTGACACAGCATAGGTTTCTGACACAGAATGAATGTGGTCTAAGAACTTAAAATTTTTAATTTACCTATTCAAACCATATCATTATTATTTGCTTTTATATATAAATCAGAAATAACCAATTCAAAATGGAAAATTTTAAAGAAAAAAAAAAAGGAAAAAAAAATCCCTCCCCCAAATTTTTTGAACCCTTTATGATTCATCACCCCCAAACTCAATCCCAGCCTTCCCTTTGTGGTATGGTACCTTGTTGTACAATTTCAGAGAGATCCATACACTTGAACACAAGTTATTGTCTGGAAACTAGAAAAATGCTTGTTTTTAGGCCCCTTTTTGGCCCCAAATTCCTAAACATTTAGGGCAATTACCCCCAAACTCTAACCCAGCTTTCCCTTTGTGATATGGAACCTTGTAGTACAATTTCATAAAGATCCATACACTTACACACAAGTTATTGTCATGAAACTAGAAAAATGCTTGTTTTTTGCCCCTTTTTTGGCCCCTCATTCCTAAAATTTTGAGGCAATTACCCCTAAATCAATCCCAGCCTTCCTTTTGTGGTATGGTACCTTGCAGTACAATTTCAGAGAGACCCATACACTTGAACACAAGTTATTGTCTGGAAACTAGAAAAATGCTTATTTTTGGCCCCTTATTCCTAAACGTTTTGGGCAATTACCCCCAAACTCAATTCCAGCTTTCCCTTTGTGATATGGAACCTTGTAGTACAATTTCAGAAAGATCCATACACTTTCACACAAGTTATTATCATGAAACTAGAAAAATTAATTTTTTTTACCACTTTTTTGGCCTCTAATTCCAAAAATTTTGAGGCAATTACCCCCAAAATCAATCCCAGCATTCCCTTTGTGATATGGAACCTTGTGGTACAATGTCAGAGAGATCCATACACTAACACATAAGTTATGTCTGGAAGTTACAAAAATGCTTATTTTTGGCCCCTAATTCCTTAACTGTTGGTACCATAACCCCCAAAATCAATCATAAGCTTCCTTTTGTGGTATTGAACCTTATGGTAAAATTTCATAGAGATCCATTAACTTAAACTAAAGTTAGAGTGCGAAAACCAATGTGTCTTCGGACGACGACGAAGCCGGATGACGACGACGACGCCAAGGTCATACCAATATACGACCGCAAAATTTTTTTGCGGTCGTATGAAAATGAAAATAAATATTTTCAAAATTTCACTCTGGATACTGTCTTTTGGTCAAGTTTCTGAAAAAAAATAAGTCAATTTTTTAGAAAAATATGGAGAAATGAAAATAAATAGTTTCCAAATTTTGCTCTGGACACTGTATTTTGGTCTTAAACAAGCTTCTGTCCAAATTTCATAAAATTCCATGTAGGTTTGACAAGTTATTGATGTCACAAAAAACTTTAACCACAGATTGAACCTAAATGTTGATGCCGATGGAATCTAGGATCCCTATGTCTCACTTTCGTGAAATAAATTTCACCGGCTCAACAAAAACCAATAATAAACCAAACACAAATATAACAAACAGCAACCAACTACTACCACATAATTACAGGCTCCTAATTTGGGACAGGCACATATAGAGGAAGGGTTAATCACGTTTGTGAACGTTCAACTCTCCCACAATTCTGATAACTGTGTTTCAGCACACTATAAGAACAAACAAAAATGCACATTATAATGTACATGTTAGGAATTTGAATACAAAATATTTAAAAAGACACAAACCCGACCACCAAAGCATGAAATATGGAGTAGGCCAAGTTACATTTCAGACTGACAAATACTCTTTGCAACATGTTCACATACCCAATATAGTAGCCATGTTATTTCTATTAATGATGAACAGACCACTTTCTTAAACCGTGTGAAAACCAGGTCAAAACCATGTTACATACATATATCTCGTCTTACTATTTTTAATGATGTATTTAGTATGACGAAAAATTTTTCACTTCTGTACTTGTACTATGAATAACAAATCTATTTTGTAAAAATTGTTTCTGTACTCCTAACAACACAATTATTATATTCAAATTTACCTGTGTATGTTACTTTATTTAACGCCATTTTGTCCTAGATTAAAGTTGTCTTTTTTTTAATTTATACTGTCATAGATCAAACTTATTCTTTCAGTGTATATTTACTTGTTTTTGTGTAATGTCTTTTTGATCAAGTTAAGCCATTTCAATTGATATTTTATTGTGTGTCTTTTTATGTTGTAATGTTATACCACTGTTTCAGGTTAGGGTGAAGGTTGGCGCCTGTTAAAACGTTTAAACCCGCTGCATTTTTATGCACCTGTCCTAAGTCAGGAGCCTGTTTTTCAGTGGTTGTTGTTTGTTGGTGTGGTTCATAAGTGTTTCTCGTTTTTTATATAGATTAGACCGTTGATTTCCTGTTTGAATTGTTTTACACTAGTCTTTTTGGGGCCCTTTATAGCTTGCTGTTCAGTGTGAGCCAAGGCTCAGTGTTGAATGCCGTACTTTTGACCTATAATTGTTCACTTTTTACACATTGTGACTTGGATGGATAGTTGTCTCATTGGCACTCATACCACATCTTATTTATATACAAGATATTGTTGACCTTTCATGTGTAGTTAACTGAAGATCAGACCTCATCTTGAAACTTAAACTGATCAAATTAAACCATATCTGGTTGACAAGGCTTCAATACAAAATAACTTAACAATTAAATTTGATAATAGGAAGAATAAATGAATTATAAGATAAAGAGTCAACTATATTTGCAAGTTGTGCAGATGAAATAATAAGGGTGGCAATATGTAAACACTTCATCTAAATGTACATTAGTTAAAAGTTAATATGTGCAACCGAAGATGATGAGTGACTGTTTTTTTTTTAATTGATTTATTTATTTGGTGAATTCCTACACAATAAATTATTGGCTATGTTAGTATCCTCTATGATACTTTGTATTCTCATTTCCAGTTGTTTTAGTGATTGATTGACTATGTACACTACAGCTCGTGTGGATTTTGCTTTGTCCACCGGCCCACCATGGGAGTGGGCACCGGGTGGGCAAAATTTGTACCTTGTACACTCTGCCCACCTGTAGGAGTGGGCATTCAATTTCTTTTGTTTCATCTAAAGACTTGCAAGTACAATCACTTGAAAAAAGCAGATAAGCATTTGTAATCAATATTTTTACAAAAAAAGAGATTATAGCTACAGTGGGCACGGGTGGACTGCCCACGGTGGGCCGGTGGAAAAAGCAAAATCCACACGGGCTATTGTGTAATTACATACAATAAGGAGATGTTGTATGATTGCCAATGAGACAAGAATCCACCTGAGACCAAATGATGTAGTTAGCAACTATAGGTCACTGTTTGGCCTTCAACAATGAGAAAAACTCATAAAACCTATAAAAGGCCATTGTTTACTTACCTTTTTTCTTATTTATTCAAGATGAGTGTTTTCATGACATTTATGTTGAATGCCACATCGAATACCAAATGTTTGTGTGCAAGATGATTTATCTTTTGTACTGTATGTCTCATACATAACGAACCAATACTTCTTCATTTATATATTTTTGTGTATGGTCTTAGATAAAGAAAAAAAATTATTTCATTTTTTATTGTATAGTATAAATGTTAACAATTTGTTTGTAATACAAATATTTCAATAGACTGGTCCATAAGCACAGTGATTGGAATGATTCATTGTTGAAAAAAATAATATAACTTACAAATGTAAAATATCTTTAACAAGTACAAAAAAACTTCATCAAAATGTTTTATAAACCAATAAGTTCCAGCACTTCCACTGTGTGAACAATATTTTGATCCAATTACAAGCAAAATATTCTTAATAGTAAATGATGCTTATTTCAATAATTACAGGAATGTTAATTAAACAAATGTGACTAGTGAATACTTAACAGAATATGAAAAATGTCGTCCACAATGGTTTTAAATTTTATCTGAATTAAATGTATGCACATGCTTTCCTATTTGAAATATGATTATCTATAAAACTTAAGATTTTTCTTCACCCAGAATAAGAAATAAAACTGGTAGTTCTTGAAAACGAACATTAATATTCAACTAATTTCAAATCTATATATGTTGTAAATAAAACATGTCATTTTATAACAATCTAAATTGATTATGTTGAATACTAGTCTAGGGGTTTATTTTACACCGTATGTATGTAACTTGCAAAAGTGTAGCAACATAAATGCACTTAAGAGAACTAAAACATTTCAACTATCAACTCATTGAATATTTCAGTCTTGTACAGTTCAGATTATCACACTTACAAAAGAATTCAGTTTACTTTCAAAAAAGAGATTCTGATTAAATATCCTTTGAAAATTAAAAAAAATAGTATGTTTAAATTATCTTAATATCAACATTATAAGACAAAATTGGATTGATGGCAAAAACATAAAAAAAATCAGTGATGGTGATGTCATTCTTTCAGTCCTTTAATAACTTTTTTACATCCCAAATTCATTCTTAGGCATAATAAAAATATCTAGGCACTGAAATCCAAGTAAAATGGTTGATATGTAAAAAATCATATGTTCAAGAACGAAGTCTAAAAACAAGAATTCTTTAATGGTTTCATATTCATACCTTGTCTATTTTTCGAAAATTTTAAGACAATATATTAAATATACAGTAATGGAACTGAAAACCTAACTGGGTCTACTAATTTTTACAAACAAACAAAAATCTAAGAAAATATTAAATGTGGAAGATGAGATAGCAGTAGTTGTACTATGTCAAGTCATACAAAATTACATTAATAAGTGAACTATTGGCCGATCATTTCTGATCAGTAAATGCATAAATATATATTTATATCATCTAATCTAGTGATAAAAAATATGGTGCCATTAAAATACATTGTCATGTGTGTGTTTATTATTCAACTTGTAAGATATTAAAAATATAAGTTGCCTACGTTTATTTTGCAATGTGGCATCAAGACATTAAAAAATCTAACATGACATCAAAATTTTATAAGAATGTCTGTGATGTATAGTAATGGAAGACAAGCAGCAACACTGTGCATTATTTAAAGCCAACATATGCATCAGAATTATCCGATTTTGACAAAAATTTACATGAATATCTAACATTATCGCTAGATTAGATGATAAACTGGCATAATAGTCTTGATCAAGCATGCAACTAATGTGTTTGGAATGTTACGTAGATCACCATCTTCATTCATCTTTCTTGCCATGTTTTAGTATCCGTGTGAATTCTAGATAATCAAAGTTTCCTTTCCTGATTGGTGCCTCTCTGAACATCTCATCAACCTAAAACAATACAAGATATATCATACATCTACATATATTTTGTGAATTTTTAAAAGCAGATCTACAAAAGGAATACATTGTTAGCAGTTCTTCTGACATTCATTGCCAGCCAGACAAATTGTCTCAGAAATGCTGAGAGTGGGATGTAAATATATTACATGAATAATTTTTCCACTTCTTAGACCATGGCATTCCTTGACATCTGCATTTTTAATTACTGTATCCTCCAAAACAGGACCCAATTTATGGCCATGTAATGAACTCATTATTCGATGATAAATCAAATGAATCTCACTGTTTTATCTAACAGACTAAAGACAGCTTATCACATTTACCTGTTCAGACCTGGCTGGAAAATATATTTAATTACTTCATGATTTGATAACATTTCAGCAAAGGCTATCAACAATTTAGATTTAAAAATTCATTTTTTTAAACAACATAAGATGCTTAATAAAAGATAACTCACAAAAGTATAATGCAATCAATTATCATTTAAACAAAAAATAGAATGGAAAGTTGCATGGTCAATTCTTACGGAATTGAAATTTTAGCTTAAAATCAAAAATCAATTCAATTCAAACTGGTGCATTCCATTTTTTAAATGTAGACAAAAAAGCAGGTAAGAAATTGCATGTTGTTAAAATTATTAAACCATGATCAGGTTTGTTTATCCCTGGAGTTCTGGTTTGAATTAGACAGTTTGAAAAAAAATGACCTTAACTTTCAATTTATAAAATATGACTGAAATCACACAAAGTTTTCCAGAAAGTCTTTTAGGTAGTAGTACTTAAACAAGCATTCTGTGAGTATTGCATGGCAATACATCCCTACCTGTTAAAAATTCATTGTATTGGAACAAAATTCTAACTTGATCTATAACTTGTCATGGTGTAAACTATATAACAAATATTAAGTCAATGTCTTCAAGCATGACGAAAAAAAATGTTGAAAACTGATTATTTTAGTGAATTTTCTAAGTCAAAGGACCATAACTCTACACAAAATCATCAGACGGGAACAAAATTCTAACTTGATCTGTAACTTGTCATGATAAAACAATACACCAATTATCAATTAAATATCTTCAAGAATGACAACAACAAAAAAGTGTGGAAAACTGATTACTTTAGTGAATTTTCTAAGCCAAAGGACCATAACTCTGCACAACATTATCAGATTGGAACAAAATTCTAACTTGATCTGTAACTTGTCATGATAAAACAATACACCAAATATCAAATCAATATCTTCAAGCATGAAGAAAAAAAGTGTGGAAAACTGATTTGCCGGACTGTCGGATGGACAGAAAGACGGACGTAGTGCAAACCTAAAGTCCCCTTCGACTTCGTCGGTAGTGGACTTAAAAAATTCTAACACTTGACTCATATAAGTTATTGTTCTCCCCAAGGCCTAATAGAACCATGGTGCCATCTAAATAGATTTTAAAATAGTGATAATACAATTTTAAGATAACAGTGCTATTTCAAATCCCATGGTGCTATTTGAAAATACAGGAGAGAATACTGAAAGTACAAACCTCATCATCAGTAAATCTTTCTCCCATTGTAGTTAACAAATCTCTCAATCTGTCTTCATTGATGTAACCTAAAACACGAAAAAAGTATAAATAGAAAATTAATAACAAGATGTACTGAGTTCTTGCTCACAACTGAAAACCCTGTTATCAGTATTCAGTAAACACAAATTTGATGAGCCATGAATGTTAAAATTCATTACACAGTATAGTATGTTACATTTTTGTACATAAAGTTTGATTAAAAATTTCATGAAGCCTTGATTTGCAGTTTTTGATAGAAAGCGTCCAAAATTGCATACATGGCCATTATGCGTAATAACTGATTGATTGATTTTTTGTGTTAAACGCCACTTCCATTCACTATTGGCTATTGTGTGGCGGCCAGTTTTTATTGGTGGAGGCAGCCAGAGTGATCAGAGAGAACCACTGTATGTTTAAGAATATGTAAGTATTTGGTATGGATATTAAAACGCATCATACAGTATAGCATGCTCACATGAAGCAGGATTCAAAATTTCAGAAAGCTCTGATTCACTGATTGTAGTTCTTTATAAAATCTGACAATATATACATGGCTTTATGTGTAAGAATACATAAGTATTAGCTAAACTGGAAGTTGATTAGTTATAGATGTGAAAACACATCACATGCATGCTCATATACAGCTTGATATTAATATTTTTTGAAGGTCTGATTTGTAGCTCCTGAGAAAATGCAATAAAAATTTCATGGCAGGGACAAACACATGGGGAATGGATATTCAAAACAACCAAATGATTACCAGTATAAGTTTCTTTTACAAGACTAAAATGTGGAATAGATTGTGTGTGAATGTTAAGCAGGGCTTGATCGTGTGTGTGTGTATATGTAAGGTTGAGCTCAATCTGATTAAATTACAGATCCTGTGTGATCAAGCTTTGCTTACATGGATCAGAAAATACTCCATTCTACTTTCTGTTTAAAGACATTTCGAGATCATCTGGTTTTGTCGGATTAATACATACACACCTTCAAAAATTTGAAGGCTGAAATTTCATTGGCTGATATACAAAAATGTAATAATTACCAGAATAGAAAGTAAAACGGAGTGTTGTCAGATCTTTGTTAGAAAAGCCTTGACACACTGACAGGATCTGTATTTGAATCAGATTGGGTTGAGCTTGATGATGGCTTAAGAATTAATTTTATCTCTCTTTGACTAAAATCCTTCATCTGTATATGTAAGTGTTTATATACAGTTTTGACTGTTGTAAGGTCTGAATACATTACAATAATTCCTCAAATCTATGACTATCCACAGTTTTGATTGGTCTTTGGATAGAATAAGTATATCTTACAAACCTGATACATCTTCATCAAAGCAAGCAAAGGCATTTTTAATGACATCTTCAGGATCTGTACCATTCAGTTTTTCACCAAACATTGTTAAAAACATTGTGAAGTTTATTGGTCCAGGAGCACAGTTCATCATCTCTTCTAAGGAAGCATCTGTTGGATTTTTACCTGTCAATTACATATGCATTATTATATGGATGTGTTTATTACTATGGAGAATCACTCCTTTAAATTTAATATGTCAATTTTACATACATTATCAATTTTTTTATTAGATTTTTTGTAAGAATATCTTAAAGAATACAGAAGGTTATTGAGTTTTGTGTTCTGTACTGTCACGTGTACAATGCATATAAGATCAGGGATGTTGAATATTTAACAAGTGGTTTATTTTCACTTAATTTGGATTAAGATATATACTTATGGAATTAAACATATCATGACATAGTTGTTAGTTATGGATACATTTGTTTCAAAAAAGCAATAAAGCTGGAAAATTGCCAGAAAAAAAGCGAATGAAACGCTCGAGAGAATTTTGAGCCATACCTAGTGATGCTAACATATCATGAAGATCTTCTTTATCAATAAAACCATCTCTGTTTTGGTCAATCATATTAAATGCTTCTTTGAACTCTTGTATTTGTGCTTGATCAAACATAGCAAATACATTAGAAGTTGCACGTTGTGCCCTTTTCTTTGTTGTCTTTCCTTTAGTTTTTCTGCTAGACATTTTTAGTTCTGAAGTGAAATAAATCATAATTTTATATAAATGTACAATGTATATATGTCAATGAATATAATCAAAACACATGTGTACTTTCATAGAAGATAAAATAAAATGCTCTACGGGGCAAAGCTTGATACAACCGCAGAGGTCAAACCCTGAACAGTTGGGAAAGTATGGACACAACATTCAAGCTTGATACAGCTCTGAATTTGGATTGTGATTAAATATTTGACACAGCATAGGTTTCTGACACAGAATGAATGTGGTCTAAGAACTTAAAATTTGAAATTGGATATATACGTATTATTGACCAATATCTAAAATCTAAATACATGGTTTGATTCAGCATATAAAAGAACACCAAGAATTCAATTTTTGATGAAAATTAAACAAAATTTAATTTCGGACCCTTTGGACCTCAATGTGGACCAATTGTGTTACGGTGCCCAAAATACAAATCTAAATACACAGTAAGATTCAGCATATAAGAGACCCCATTTATTCAATTTTTGTTGATATCAAACGAGGTCTAATTTTGGACCCCAATGTGTACCAACTTAAAAACTGGGCCTAAAATTAAAAATTTAAATACATGTTTAGATTCAGCATACATGTATCAAAGAACCCCAAGAATTCAATTTTTGTAGAAATCATACAAACTTTAATTTTGGATCATTTGGAACTTAATGTGGACCAATTTGAAAACCGAGCCCAAAATACAAAATTTTAATACAGTTAATATACAGCATACATGTATCAAAGAACCCCAAGAATTCAATGTAGAAATCATACAAAAGTTTAACTTTAGACCCTTTAGACCTTAATGTGGACCCCTTTGAAAACGAGGCCCAAAATTAAAAAATATAGATACATGGTAAGATTCGGCATATCAAAGAACCCCAATAATTCAATTCTTGATATAATCAAACAAAGTTAATTTTGGACGCTTTGGACCACAATGTGGACCAATTTGAAAACTGGGCCCAAAAATCAAAAATCTAAATACACAGTTAGATTCAGCATATATAAGAAATCCATTGAAATTGATCAAGAAATAAGAAATTTATACAAAGTAATAGAAAAGTATTGTTTTTGGTCCCTAATTCCTAAACTGTTAGGGCCATAACCCCAAAAATCAATTCCAACCTACGTTTTTATGTATGGAACCTTGTGTTACAATTTCATAGAGATCCATATACTTATACTCAAGTTATTGTACGGAAACCAGGATATCCTTGGTTTTTTGCCCCTAATTCATAAACAGTTTTGGCCATTACCCACAAATCAATCCCAACCTTCCTTTTCTGGTATGTAACCTTGTGGTACATTTTTTATAGAGATCCATACACTTATACATTTGTACTCATGTTATTGCAGTCATATAAAAAGTAATGCATGTTTGTTTTTAAAGAACAGGATACATGTAGAAAAAAACTTATTTTTAATGGGATAGCACATCCTAATTCTTACGGAGATGTTGTTTACCGAGCCAAGAAATTTAGGGAAAACTTATCGATCCTTTAAATAGACTTATTTTAAAAGGTTACCAATTCAACACTATAGTTGGATCTTTGAATATTGTTTTTATTGATATTAATATTGATTTTGTTATCAGTAAATTAATATCAAACTAAATATTATTTTTATATACATATGCACATTCATGGCTCTACAATCTGCCGATACCTGTATCTTGGCATTGCACAAGGTCATGTTTTTCTCTTACTATTAATGACGTCTTTACACTAAAGGCCGTACGGCGACCTATAGTTGTTAATTTCTGTGTCATTTGGTCTCTTGTGGAGAGTTGTCTCATTGGCAATCATACCACATCTTCCTATTTTTATATGTCTGACAGATTTTAACTGTCACATGCTCATAAGAGTCTGATACCATGAATCAAAATCCTTGATCATTTTTATTGTTTGGTTCCAGATTCTATTGATATTAATATATTTTGAATGAATGAAATTTAAAAAAAAAAGAATTGAATTAGTTTGACATATTTCTTGCGGGTATATTTGTCACAAATGCCTCTTCGACAAACAGAAATTTGAAAATGGATTAATTTAGAATTCTATATGAATGAGTTACATGTAAGCCTGCTGACTGAGGTTAATCAGCATACATGATATAGAACAACAGACTCATACTGTGATGTAATATCTTAAGCATTGTTAAATGAGAAAATACACCAAAGATATGTACAGTACAAAAAAAGTATACATGTACTATTCAAATTCTTGAATGCAGAAATGTGAAAGTCTTCTATTTAGTTCAATGAATTTTTTTAAAAGCTTTTAAATTCAAGTTTTCAATAGTTGTTTAAAAATATATCTAAATCTTGATCAAAGGAAAAATTGTTATCAAACTTTGCTTAGATCAAGAATATTTTCAGTGATTTCACAAACTTTCAACTCATTAAAAGGATAAACAATCTTTCAATGCGCAGAATGCTCAGAAAGAAGATATGAAGTTTTGTTCTTGAAAACCACTATATATTGTTCCAGAAATACAGATTTCTTTTTAAAATGGTGACATGATAGAAAAAATATTGCACCACGTGACCATCAAAAAATGTTTAATATATTCTTGTATAAATCATATACATTGTCATGATTGTATTTTCTTTTATGTTGTTCAAGAGTATTGTTTGTTTTGATTTGCTTATAAGGATGAAAGTTTAAACTAGTACTGGTAAGTCTTATTCGCCTTTGCAAGTCCAAAATTCAACATTAAATAAAAAAGATACATGTATATTTGTACATATACAAAACATAATTGAAGTGAACACAAATACAATATGGCTTAGGTTTTTAATCATACCACATTTAATTTTATCATTTTGAACAGATTTCAAGTTCAACAATATTTCCTGATGAGTTCATCTTCCTTACGTTTTAATCGTGAAACTAAAGTAAACGTTACAAATTGTGATTGTATGGAAAATTAACAAAATTAAAACACCGTCTGATTGATTCTATTTACAAGTGATTTTTTCAGGATCATTAGGACCCATCATCTGATCAGCAGATTACTTAAGAAAAAAGGGGTCGGACCTTTATCGGGACTCCGGGATTGTCCATTTTTAAGTTCGGGATTTCGGGAACGAGCTATATAATCATCGGGATTTCAGGATTTAGTTTAATCGAGACACAGGATTTACGTGTATTTACGTCCGGGAATTCAGGATTTTTATCTATCAGGACTCTTGTTTGAAAAAAAATAGCATTAGTCATGTTAGCTAAGCCTTCCGGAGCACCTGGGTTTTCTCCTGGTTTTTGTAGGAGTACGTGCATGTTTTTTAGTGTTCTGTTTGTGATTGTTCCTTTTGTACCCGGGTTTATTTGTTCAACGGTTTATGTTTTTTTTTTACACTACTTGGATATATTTGCACATTGTTTGTTTTATGGTTTTAAGTCTTTGGATTTCTCAGAAGATAGTTTTGTTCATAAATGTAAGAGTATTAAAAATTAGTAAACCAGAGGATATGATTTCACACAGAAAAAAAAAACAGCATTTAAACAAGGTGCGTCAGCACAAGATAAGTATTCAAAGAAAAAGTAGCCCTTTCAAAGTCGTCTAATTGTTTGAGTTTCGTGTTACACAATCTTAATTTTCGAAGCACTCTACAAAGTTATTTGCAGAATAATGTCAGTCATTGCGGCAGTGATCACCCATACCACAGAGCTAAATGGGGCCCATATTGAATTTAAAAAAAAAGATGTCGGACAAAATTAAATGGCAAGACACAAATAAAGAATTACCCAAAAAAAACACATTGAATTCACTGTATACGCACAACTACTCGACACTGTATCCTGGCTTCGGACTAGCACATAAAAAAGAGTGATAACGTATACAATGTACTATCATTCTCCAAGTAACTGACGAAAAGTCCTTACCTTCTTTTATTGAGCTCAAACTAGCCAACTTATTTATGTGTCTTTTACATTTTGGAATGTCGCAGTCTCCATGTATATATAATCTGTTTTAAACTAAGCTCACTAGATTATATTAATAATTATAAGATACAGGGAATCTACACAACAGACTAGCTGACTGATTGCTTTAAACATTATACAATCATTAATTAGTGTATTTTGCAAAAAAGTATATTTTATTTTATCAGGATTTCGGGATATTGTCAAATTAGGCCCGGAAATCAGGATTAGGCAAAAATAAACTCGGGATTTTGGGATTGGACCCCCTCTAAACCCCCCTCAATAGTATATCGCCATGTAAAATTGTAGATTTTCTTATGCAATTTTTTTTAAACATCTACAAATTTGATTAACAAAATTGATCAGAAATACTTTCATTTTAAAAACTTTCTCGTAAATGAAATTGCGGAAATGACGAGCACTGGCAAAATCACTGCTACTTACTATTCTTCTTTCTAGTGGATTCAGATAAATTTGGACAGGAAATTGTAAGCTCTTTAGGTTTAATTAAAAATACTGAAATAACAGGAAAAACCTGACAGAAGTTTTTCGTCATGATGTTGAAGTTTTGGCACTTTTCAACCATACAAAAGGAGTTAGATAATTTGAACTTAAATTTCAGTTTCACAGAGAAAAAGAACAAACATTCATTATGTACCTGTTTTAACCTTGCCTGGCTGTACCTTCCAAGAATTGTGTTCTTTACCTTAGTCTCACAATTAAAACATGTACGTAACACTTCCGATATGAATGAATCAGCCCAGGTGTAGCCCAACCCACTTAGACAATCACAATTTGCCTCCCGGAAATGAACAATATTTTCACTTTACCTAACTTCTGCAACAGAAACCATATTTCATTTTCAAAGATGTGGAATATGTAGTTATGATTATGGTCTTATATTCTAGAAGAGAAGATTAAATACCTACTTTTGTGTTTGGAATGTTAAAGAATTTCAAGAACTTGACTTCCAACCTTACCGGAAACTGGGTAACGAATAGGTTTTGAGTGGGCATGCGTCAATAATGCTAAATAAATGGTTGTGAGACAACTCGGCCCCAAGACAACTCGGACCGTCTACAAAAAAAGACAACTCGGACCGTCTATAAAGACAACTCGTTTAAATGCCAACTCAGACAAAGTATAAAAGGAGAGTTTTTACTATATAAAGATAATATAAGATCTTTATAAGCACGCACACATTAAAACAATTATAAATGGTTAAGGCAACAAAATACAGACAAACTGGGACTGGCATACTATATTGAGTATGATAGTCCCAGAGACAAGCTACAATAACATATGTACAATGTAAGAATGACAGTGGATAAGTATGAGAAAAAAATAAAAATCAAGTATCTTTTTGACCATGAGTTTCTTACCAACAACAGAGACATATATATATATATATATATATATAAGTCTGAAAATTACACCCAACAGTGTTAGAATTAGACTTTTGTGCTGACAAATTTTTGTCCCTCAACGGGATTCGAACTCACACCTTTGATACACTACAGCACCAATTGCTTAGCCTCATGTCCAGCGCTCTAGACCCCACGACCACATCCGCTATAAAAATATAACTTCAATAGTCGTAGTGTTACCTTGTCACGTAAGGCGAATCTAGAGATAGACATAAGACATGTGTTTTTAAGCGTGTGAAGATGTTATATATATATAGTATTATATGTCTCTGCCAACAATTAAGCACTCATCCGTGAGTATGAAAATAATTCACAACAATTTTTAATACTGTTGGAAAATTACTATCAAGTTAGAATTGATATAAGCAGAGACATATAATACATTGTATTATATGTCTCTGATAGAACATTGTTTAATTTTTTAATGACAAAGTCATTATCTCTCAAATATTTATAGGTAGAACATTTAAAAAGAAAATGTAGTTCATCTTCAATGTCTCCATTGTTACAACAAAGGACAGATCCTACTATGCTTCGGTATATTTAAATTTTAGAGTGAGTGAATTATTTGACTCTATATAAGGCCAATACTTTATTGCTGACGATTCTATTCTGGTATATAAGGGCAATGTGTTCAGCTCGGCTAAACATGCAGCATTTGATGCTGTGCAAGGTACTCCTAGAATTACTTAAATAAATTTAAATTGTTCAAAGAGATATGAATCCCTGTGAAGTTTGCATTAAAGACGGTCCGAGTTGACTTTTGAGTTATCATTATAAACGGTCCGATTTAACTTTATAGACGGTCCGACTTGATTTTATAGACGGTCCGTGTAGACGGTCCGAGTTGACTCGATCCGAGTTGTCTCCGGGCCGGGTTGTGCCGCATTCTTAACAAATATTTAACAAATTAATGTCGACTGGAAACTTTTTTTCTGCCAATATTATGATATTAAGCCTAAGTTAAAGAATATCGGATTTCATAAATTTATTTTTGATGAATAAATTAGAATATTTGAGCATTTTTTATTTAAATTTGTTCAATTTGGTCATTGAATTAGAGCTTGAATTTTCATTGAGTTCCAAAGTTTTAGAAACTTACAAAAACTATCACTAATCGCTAAGAAGACGTTCTGAATTATCTCTCCATTTAAATATAATTAGCAATTTTATTTGAAAAAAATAAATTTGTATTATATGTCTCTGATTTCAGGTATCGGATCCTAGATCTGATCATGTAGAATACATTTATATTCGTTACAAATTTGCCCTGGTGTTATAGCTGAGACTACTTTGTGCATATATAGTCTCAGGTTATAGAAATATCAGCCCAGCGGACCGCTGGTACATACAAAATGGAGAACTAGTATTCAATTTGGAGTGGCCTTAACTTTATCCTTCTTTATACCTGGTCCATAATACTAGGTCCCAGCTTATATATACAGTTTCTATTAAGCGAGTCATTGAATGAATTTGACTAGTTTACCATGGAAGATGTTTTGCATAAACTTGAGATATTAAAATAAGAAATTGTGGTGTCTGTACGTGTATTCTCCTACCAAAGTATTTAAATTTAAATGGTCTCATGATGAAAAAGCGTCCCGGCTTGTACATCATGAAAGGACAACAACCACAGAGAAGCAAACATAATAGAATAATTTCAGTCGGAAAAAAGTAAACTTCAAAGATGTCAAAAAGGGAATTACCTGATTCTGTGCAGTTTACTGGTTCCATTTTCATCTAAGGTTTCATTTTGGTTTGCTCAGTAATTAATCGATCATTCTGAATACATCTTCAATATCGTAAAATTCCCGGGAATGCACCGGCATAAAGACACCAGTTAACGAAGTCACAAAGAAAGATCAATTAATCGTATTACGGTGACATTTGCTTTGGAAAGAATTTTAAGATTAATTTGGATTTGCCAAAGAAACTTCCAATTCATTTAAACATTGCACATGGAGAGTGCCAAGGGACGTTGAATCAACAATTGTCCAATCTAGGAAATGAACTTTTTTTAATTCAATTTACATTAGTCCCACAAGTGCGTTTAACGTCGTGCAATGCCATTTATCATCGGAAAGAATTACACACATCATTCAGCACTGTTGTGCTTTCCGAGTTCGGCTGAAACATTAGGTGGACATGCTGCTGACAATATTATTCCCTCTATAAAGTTTAATCATGTTGATATATTTTTTTCATAACCATGTACGTACTGCTTGTCTAGTTTTAAGAAGCCTTTTTGTGCTGGTGCAGCGTAAAGCAATCAACAACCAATCAATCAATCTAGTTTTAAGGCACACATTTCAGGAACAACACAACGGGTGCCACATGCGGAACAGAATATCCATAAGCATCGTCCTTTGGTGTCTCCTGCAGATGAACAACCATATATCTTAACCATATAAATCGAGGTGCACTGCTGGACATAGAAATAATAAAGGGAAAAAATATTCAAGAGTACTTATAATGTATTTTATTATTCATGCTATTTTCATATGTCTATTATAATATCTGTCACATTATATGCTGTACAACGTCTCATGTTTGTTGCTTATATTGTCTTATATAATTAAAATTGTTAATTGTAAATGCCCCCTGTGGGACCCTGATTGGAATAATAAAATATTTGATTTGATTGATTTATTTGATTTAATATATGTGGAGCAGGATCTGCTCGTAGTACCCTTCCGGAGCACCTGAGATCACCCCGGTTTTGATGGGTTTCGTGTTGCTTAGTCTTTAGTTTTCTATGTCGTGTTTTGCAATTGTATATGTTGGGTTTTTTTCAGTCACCTGTAGTATCTTTCTCTCTCTCTCTCTACAGATCAGTAATTTAAAAAAAAACTCAGCAAATATACCAGGCTGAGGATTATAATTTTCAAAGTACGCTAGACGCTGCGGTTCGCCTATATAAGACTCACAAGTGACGCTCGAATATATAAAAAAATAATTAAAAGGCCATATCAAGCACGAAGTTTAAGAAAATAAAGGACCCAAAATTTCCGAAATTTTTTGCCAAATACAGCTTTTACTGCTCAAAGAGAGATAACCTTAGTTTTTTTTTATCACAACGTTTGTTTTTCTCCATACTTGTTATCTTCACTGTATCATATGTACGTTTCCTGTTATGTTCACTAATTAATGTACTGTCATGTTTTCATTCAATATGAGGCAAATATATGTTATTTCCAAATTATATGGCCATCGTGTACAAGATAAATCGATCTCTTGATCATATACTCTGATTGAAAGTCACTTGAGGCTGCATGCATCGTTAAACACTATTTTTAATACAGTCAATGAAGCGTCAAATAAGAATAAACAACATAAGATGATCAGGAGAAAATAAATACTAGCATGAAGAACGAAGACATATGATAACATAAGTATAGATCAGGAAAATAATTATGAAGAACGAGGACAAATGGAGATTTTTATTAGCAGGTGTTTCCAATATGTGTGGCGCTACAGGTAACACTATAGCATGATATAAGATGTATACACGTTATACTGTAATAATATCCTATATTTATATTGCTCATATTTTATTTTATATTTTTTGTGTATTAATTGTGTATTTTCACCGAAAACTCTATGTTTTATATTGATTAGTGTATTATCATGATGTTTATGTATCTTGCCTGACGAGGACCTACATGGGATTAGTAAATAAAATGTCTAACGTCTAATGTCTATACATGTCATTAGAACTTTATGTGTGTGTAATCTATAAAGATGTATTATGTGGTCTTATAACCCCAATAAATCCAGTCGTTATATCTCACTACGATCACTACATTACCGTCTGACCGTAACCATTGAACAATGGTAAACAATTCACACAGGGTATGCAAAGACAGGCAAAAAACTATTTCAGTATAGATATAGTGTCAGCTTATTCAATCCATCTTGTATGAGGAGAAACAAGATTTGTAAAGGATTTGCCTTTTGTCCAATCCCCTTGTTTAAATGTAGATTTGATGTTTGAACAATTCAAGTAATACAACATACAAATTAGTTTGAACATAAATTACGTACCAGTTGAATCCGATTTTTTTTTAAATCTGCCGGTTTCCTAACGTAAATAATCAAATTTCATAGGTTAATACATGTACTGAAGACATTGATTTGTAATTGATTTATCAGTATCACTAGTAAACAAACAAACAAGATAAACTAATATTGAACATAACAAGGAAATTCGATGAGCTGGAAAAAAGGGTTCTAGGTTCAAAAGCTTAATTTGTATATGCATGCTAGCATAAAGAAAAAATAAGCCCCTTTAAGTCGTCTTAAAATTTACAAACAGAACATTTGAAACTCGCAAGTTAAACTCAAAGCAGACAGGGATCTACATGATCAAATCAAAATAATCATTATTAAAAGCACATATATAAGTTTAAACACATAAGAACATAAGCCATTGCTGCCAATAATTAATATACGTTCTACGTACTGACACAAGTTATTTTACACTGTAGTTGTTAGACCTGTTGAACCAAGATAAATGGTCATAGGACAACTGTTAGGTTTGTTTTAATGTTTTCCAAAAAAAAAAAAAAGAGAAAAAAAGTCTGCTTTCTATTCCGAGGCATCTGAGATCACTCTCCCGATTTTTTGGTGGTTGCTCAATTCAGCTTCAATTTCCAAATTATTGCCTCCCTAAAATCTTCTTCCTCACTTTTGTTTTTAACTTATTGCACTGTCTTGTCCCTTTCAGCTACAAATCCATTAGATGTCATTAAAATTCGAATGCAGTTAGAAAATGAACTAACTCGACAAAAAGGACTAGACGTTTTAAGGAATAGGTATTATGAGGGTGTCATCAAAGGTGGGATTCAAATTTACAAAGATGAAGGAATCCGAGGTCTATATAAAGGGTAAGTAAATAACACACAGTTGGAGATAGTCAACCACTTTTAATTACAAAAAAATACATTATGTTAAATCTTTATATATTAAAAGACGAGTAAGTGCACCGGGACGTATGTATACCATGTATGTATGTATGTATACCTCGTATACTGTATGGAATAATGTAGTAAAGAAAAATGAGAAATCTTAGAAGGCGACGTAGAAGAAATTGCTGCCATGGCTACATTGTTTGGCTCTACCCTGGCCAAAACATCGTAAGTCCATAAAATGGTAGTCGTTCATAAACTTAAAACCATTAGTTTTTTTTATTGAAAACGGTTTCACATGTTTCATGTCGGGGCCTTTTCTCATTATTGAAGGCCGTACGGTTGCCTATAATTGCTAACATCCACTTCCTTTGAACTTTGGTGGAAAGTTGTCTCATTGGCAATCATACCACAACTCCTTATTTTTATACAGTTTAGAAATCAGAAAGTTGTTCATACTTATCAAAATTAAATATTTATGACACTAAAAAAGATTTTCAGTTGTCACATTTATCCATGAATGTATAACACCAAACGGTTATCCAGTGGTCAACGTTATGTTTGAAACAATAATTGTTTGATTATTCATTGCAAATTTCACCTGATTTTGTAAAAAGACGTCATAAACAAACGAATTAATGTTAATACGTACCTAAAAGACTAATACTTTCTAGGTAATTTTGGGTTTGGTTGAGAATGTCTTTCGTTTTCATTTCTATTATAGAAAAAAAATATAGAAAAAATTGCCAAATTTCATAAAAGTTGCAGTCTTAAGCCATCTTCAGACGTTAACAATAATTGGGCACATGTTCAAAGTACTCCAAATTTGCAAATCGTTATAAAGTTATAGCACACATGAATCTGCGGTACTGAACATTACGGTAAGCAAAGATAGAGACCAAAGTGCTTCTTGAATATTTTAAGAATTAACTCTTTCACAAATAATGCACACAAAGTAATTAGTATATATATATCCAAACAACGACTGATTTTATATGGTAACTTATTGAACAAAAACATTTTTACAGTTTGTTGCCGTCTATGATGAGAGAAGGTCTCTATAGTGGGATTCGTTTAGGTGCATATGAGCCAATCAAAGTTCTCCTTGGAGCAAAAGATAAAGCACACACACCATTGTGGAAGAAGATTTGTGCTGGCGCCGTATCAGGTATACATTTTTACCGCCCCTTTCCGTACTTTTGTTCTTCCAAGTATCAAGTGGGCTTGCTTTTTAGCTAGGGGTTGCTTGATATCAAAATTGCTCCAATGTAAAGTATATAATTGTCATATGATAACTAATGTGAGAAGAATTTCGTAAATTAAGAGAGATTATAAAGCATAATGTAGCAAAATGTAATTTATATATGTAGGACTCAAATCTATGGTGGGTTCCAGATCTATGGCAGATTCCGAATCTATGGTAAATATGACGTCATGCCATCCCAAATCTATGGCAGATTTTTTAAAATCCTAATCTATGGCAAGTTTTTGTTATTTCCTAATCTATGGCGGATTTTTGTTGTTTTCAAATCTATGGCAGATTTTGTGCAAATGGAGATCAAGGCAGAAAATATACGATCAATGACTTGTCTTAAACAAGTCGAAATGTACGACAACGTGAGCATGTCTATAAACATTTGTGAAATAAACATTCCATAATGTTCAACCAAATCGTGATGGCAACCATAAAATGTCCTAAGTGTAGCAGTGATATACCATAATACAGACTTCGGGATTGAAATGATGTGCCCCATAAAAATAATTATTTTCTAATCTGTGCATGGTACCTGTTTAGCCCATTCATTAAACCAACTAGTAAAAATGGAAGTCCCTTAACAAACAAGAAAGCAGTTTTTTATAAAAAGAATTAAACAGTTTGACTTTTCAAAATTATATTTATTTGAGCGTTAATCAATCTTTTTTAACTGATGACGATTTAAGTCAAAGTGGTATATCCTGTAATTTCATCTCTTTGCCAGCCATAGACGCTAACATATTTACTATAACTCCTTTCCTAAAATATCCACTACTAAAACAGCGGTGCCTTTCTTCATCGCGGGATACGGACGATACAGCACATATTGTCCCTCCTCTGAATAAAAGGTCACACCATCGGCAAATTGTTCTAGAGGGAAAGCGGAAAGTGTTTCCCTGTGCATTTGTTTGTAAAAATATGTGAGCCCCGTGTTAAATATCTGTTTTTGATTTACATTCTACATATAAAAAAAAATCTATATAAAATGGTGTTCAATCTATTGGTTCCGCCATCGTTAGCGGCGGCGACGACGCAATATGGCGTTGTTTAATTGTGACGTTATATATTACTCTTTTTCCCGGAAAATTACAAGATCTGCCATAGATTTGGAGAAAACAAAAAACTGCCATAGATTTGATTTGTTTGGCGTTTGTAACGTCATATTTGCCATAGATTAGGAATCTGCCATAGATTTGGAACCCGCCATAGATTTGAGTCCTACATATATGCAGCATATTGGACCGTTATTACTCAAGTGATATTTTGCTTATGCCAAAAATAAATCTTAAATGTTAATTTCTGAAAATTACCCGATATTAAGGCTTCATAGGTACAAAAGAAAACTTACGAGTCATTATAATTTCTTTTTTAATTACCAACGGACTTAGATTAAATTTTGTGTTAAATCTGGGAACAGTATATATGTTCCTGGTTAAATGCGTATGTTATAATGATTTGATTTTCATATTAATTTTGTTTGGACTTCTAAAATGCATGTATAGAAATACATGTGCAATCACACCCTTTGTTAATCCTCTTTGTCAGAACTATATGTTCTTTTTTTGCTGGTGAACCTAGTTTTCTCCTTTGAAACAGGTGTGATAGGCAGTTCTATAGCAACCCCTACGGATCTAGTGAAAGTTAGGATGCAGGCATGCACTCATGGACATTTGACGGGGGACAAAACACCCCGTTATAAAAGTACGTATTCAGCTTTTGCAGAAATAATTGGAAAGGAAGGAGTAAAAGGATTATATGTAGGTGTTGGACCAACTGTAAAAAGGGCAGCAATTCTTACGGCAACGCAGGTAATGATTAATCAGTATTAGTTTTAATTATAATTTGAAAATAAAAAAAAAAAAAAAAAAAAATATAATATGCTGCCTTTGAAGAGCGTTTCTGAATTAACCTTAATCATTAAGGTACGATTGTCGTAATTAGATCGTTCATTAATGATTCGAAAATTCTAGATGAAAGCTTACGGACGAGAATTGTTTAGTTCGTATGCTGATTGATACAGATCGGCACGAAGAAAAAAACAACAACAAAAAAACAAAAAAACTGAAAGCTAGTTCAAAGTCATTTTGACTAATAAATAAATCATGTTCTCCCAGACTAAAGTATCAATCAGTACACACCCAACGGATTATGATTTAGACGCCATAAACAGTTTGAGAAAATCACGATCTTTTGCAATACCAAAATATAAATTCAATATCGACATGATGCGAGGACCATAATATAAAAATAACAAGATAAGTTTGCATAAATGTAAAGCAATACATATTTAATCATGTTTTAATCTATCAAAAACAAAATCAATGTTATTGTCGGTAAAACCATATCCAAAGATCTTACTATGGTGTTAAAATGATATATCCTCTCAGAAAAAGTTCATTCAAAGGATAACATGAATCGTATTTATTTAAGTTAACGAGCTTTATGAACAACATTACCGTAAAAATTAGGTTGATATCAGAATTTCACAGGTGCAGCCAAACTTTGAATCCACATCTTAGTCTATGCAAGAACTTAGCAAAAATAACTATGGTAATTGGAATCCTGACTTGTCAAATTCATGATCACCGATTTGACTTAAATTCTCAAGGGAACACCACCGTCCTAAAAAGGAAAATTAACAACAGGAAAGGAAAAATCGTCTTATCGTATTTTTTTTAATTTTCCCGTGTAAAACAGAAATATCCAAATATAGAAAAGAACATGTTTGCTGTTAATATTAGATTTTATTGAAGTAAGTTCCACCATTATTCAGTAAGCAGCTGTGGCTGTCTTGTCTGGCCTCCTGTAGTAAAGCGAGCTCATTTGGTGCTGCATTCCAATTTCACTTTTACCCGTGACATGCAGTTTATAAGTTGTAATTGGATATGAGTATAGATAACACAGGCTTTTTAATTGATCTTTAAAACCATTTCTTTTTGTTAAAACCATTGTACATTTGACTTGTTTTTATGTATTTTGAATTAAATTTACTGTTAGACAGTTTTATAGTCGCGAGTAAAATGGTTACAAGAAAGAAACAAAAGGAGGATGGGAGACAGTTCAAAACAGAATTATGCTACTAAAAACTGCTCGTTCACTGCTTCCATGTTTTTTCCTTCTCTTTTGTATAGATCCCAAGTTATGATCATACTAAGCACACGATACTGAACTTGAAATGGATGGACGAAGGGCCACAACTACATGTAATATCATCTATGGTAGCTGGTTTCATGGCAGCACTTACTACCTCGCCAGTAGATGTCGTCAAAACTAGAATCATGAACCAGAAATACGAACGTAAGAAAACTATACTTTCCGGGTTGTTCAATTATTTACATTTTTTTTTTATGATTGCCATGGCAATCAGTGACTCAGGATAAAAGTGTTATACATAATCCGTCATTCGAAATCCAAGAGTCGTCCGTCGGAATTTTATTATTTACGTCTGTAGATATTGTGCGGATATATAACGTTTAAAAGTCAATATCAGCTAGTTAAAGATCCTGCATGTTTCTTTTCGGATAACCTATTTTTCGAAGAATTATTTTGGTCCTTGGAATTTGGTAGCAGGTTGAACATGAGGAAGCGGTGGAGGTTATGTATCGTACCGAAACATATACTGATAAAGTTTTATAACTTGTCGTAAATCAATTTAAAATATTGATGTTATTGAGTATTCCCCAAAAAACTTTTTTTTTAAATTTATCAATTTACCGAACATGGATGTTATATCAGATGTTATATCAGAGAAGCGAAGGATACCAAAAGGGACATTCAAATTCACAAGTCCAAAATAAATTGACAACGCCATGTCTAAAAAGAAAAAGACATACAAACACCAGAACGCAAAACACAACATAGAAAACCAAAGACTGAGCAACATGAACCCAACCAAAAAACGGGGGTGATCTCAGGTGCTCGAACTCAAAGGAAAATTCAAACGGAAAGGTCCTTACCAAATGGCAAAATGTAAAGCTCAAACGCATAAAACGAATTGAAAGGAACTGTCATTATAAGCTCTGGAGATAATTTAACCGAATACACAAACATCTACAACAACATAAAAACATATTTATGCAATCAAACTTGAAACAGAGAAAGCCGACACAAAAAAAGTAAGCTCGTTTTGACATGACAAATCAATATTTCATAATCAATTTAAAATCCTTAAGGAGAGTGAAAAACGAAATGAGTATGGCAAACATTATCTATATTAATGATAAAATAGTTTGGTCAATGCATGGGATTTGAGAGATTGTTGTGTTTTTCAGATCATCATCAGAAGGTTTATACGGGTACATTTGACTGTTTGATGAAAATTGTCAAAACAGAAGGATTTTTGGGACTTTATAAAGGATTTATACCTAACTGGATGAGAATTGGTCCTCATACCGTTATATCATTTTTTATATTCGAACAGTTAAGACTATTTGTTGGAATGGATCCTGTTTGATGTAAGAGAGGACTAGGAGTGTTTTGCAGTTTAGTGTTTGACGCTTCTCAGGAAACACATAAACAGTTTAATCCACGAGATATTTTTATCCATATACATGTATATTAAGTTTTTTTTTATATTTAAAGTAATTTTTAACTCATTTGGCAGAAGGGAAGAGTGAGCTGATGCTATCACTTAGCGTCCGTCGTCCACCGTTCAAATTTTTTATTTCAAATATCTTCTCGTCAGAAACTACTTATCTAATTCAAAACTTAACAATTATCATCCCAAGGGTGTCTATAGTTTAGTGTATTAAACATATTATAGTCCATGGACCAACAAAGTTGCCATAGTTAAAATAGAACATAAGGGTAAAATGCAAGTACACATCTAATATATATATATAGATACAGGAAATCTTACCGGAACAAGTATGTCCAAAGTGTCAAGATCTATCTTCTGCATATCTACTCCCCAAATTATCGAGCACTCCTTAAAGGAGATTTTGCTTTTAATTGATCCATGTTGAACAATAAATGCAGTTCTTCTTTGTGTGTTCAGCTGTTAATTTGTGTTATTTAGATTTATCAACCTATATGGCCGCCATAACAAAGGGTTTAATTTCCAATAATTTTCTTATATATATCTCAAAATCTATAGCAGCAAAGTAAATTATGACATGGGCCATGGACAGTCAATTTCTGTTGTAACTCCATCAAATCTGTCAGACGATTCCTTATTGGAATAATGAATTTTACAATTCTAGCAGTTTTCAAAATTATCTTTGAATAAATTGAATTGAGATCTGAACAGTATTTCATTTGTCGTTTTGGTGACTGCTTAGCGGAAGGCCATTTGATTTTGTGGTCAGAGGAGCTTGTGATTGTTTATCCTGATTTGTCTTCAATATTGTATATTTTTGCCAGACGGGAGCGATTCAAGATACTTGAAGCCTTTTGTTTTTACATACTTGTTGGGTTTTTTTATACAATTATATTTCAAGAAATTAATTTTATTTACGGAATGTGTATAACAGAGAGATATAGAGAGAGAGTGCAAACTGGTACATGTATTTAATATTTTTGGCTCTCGTACTCTTATACCTTAACAAAAATGCAGGCGGAGTAGCAGGTTCAATGTACGTATTACAGGGAATAGACGAATCATATTTAGATAGAATCGTAAAAAGTATTTGGATTTTTTTTTTTTCATAGTGAAGAAGATCGTGGAGTTTACCGGGAAAAAGTACTTATATCAAGGGAACCAATGACCTCGGAGGTACTAAGCACTTTGGTTCTATTTGGAAAAGATTTCTAAAGGTTTTTATTTTTCAAATTGTTGCTTATGCTGTGTATAATGGGTTTTCTGTAATGATTGCCAATTAGACAACTATCAACCAAAAGACCAAAAGACAAAGATGTAATCAACTACAATTCACCGTGCGTACAGCCTACAATCATGCTTCTTTTAAATTCATACTGACACACTTTTCAATATTATGCATGAATACCAGAGGCAGTTTAAAAGCTCTATGGACATCTTGTTAGTCATTATAAAAGTGTTTGACATACTTTGTCAGTATCAAAACACAATGAAATTCTAATCTGAAGAGATGAAAATGGTGACACAGACTTAACTTTTGGTTCGCATAGTGTTGTTGGCTTGATACCCAGTATCTCCATATATTGATTATTCACTTGTATCATAGTAAGATGTCATACTGACCATGACATAATAAGGTTAATCGTGGTAATGTAATAATTTTCAGAAAGGTTTATGGTTGATACAGGCTTTTAGGACAGGTCCCCCTTTTTCTTTTCTTTTTTAGTGGTGTTTAAGATTTTTTGAAGAAATATTCTTTAATAGTTAAGCTTAGTTACTCTAATTTCGCGTATTTTCCCTTATTTCATTTGTTAATGTTGTTATCCAAACAATCTTACAATAGCTGTACCTTTTATATACATGCTGGCCTTCTACTATTATTTTCTACAAGGCAGGAAAGAACTGCTCGCCTCAGGTACATTTCATGCACCATATTTCCATCGTACACGTATTCACGTCTATTATTTAAAATTTCAGCAAACTATTCGATTCTTCGTGTATATATGTTAAAATATACATTGTATAAGATAAATTTGAATGGACTGACTAGCTACCCCAGCACGACGGATAAAGTGTACACATTCTCGTCTCCGGTACTGAGAGAAAAAAAAGGTCCTGTTACTTAAAAAAAGACAGGTATATGAATATGTGACACGGTTTTTTTGTCTCAGACTTTCAACATAATATCAATGGTCAGTAAAACAGGCGAGATATTTCAGCGTGTGCACTCTTGTTTAGATATCTTAACTCTCGTCCTCTTCCTTTCGATCAGTGACTAACAAAAGGTACAACACATATATACATTAAAAATCGGTACACGTAAAACACGCAATTCGTGAATATAACGGATAACAAATCACACCGGTGCACGCACGAAAATAAACAACATTATACCGTATCAAAGAATGCTCAAAGTTAATGATGCAACTCCAACGTACTAAACATGCTGATAGGAAACCCGGCCGCCCTACTCTCTAATTTCGTGCTGTACTTCTTATATAATTATTACCTATATCAATAGGTGTATAACGACAAAGACCAAGATTTGAAGGACAATTCAGACTTATAGTTGTTACTTTGGTGATAATATTGAATAACAAAGAAACTGTTTCATATTTGTTTTTGTAATTATCTAAAATGATTTGACGTGACTATGCAGTATTTTTTTTTCTGTGTCCATAATCTGATAATGTATTGCCTTAACATGCTGGAGTCTGATTCAAATAAGGAGGCAACTTCAGTGGATGCAAATTAATTAAGTAAAACAAGGTAAGCTTATTAAAAAATGTTCATGTACTATTACATTTGAACTAGCCAGAACAAAGGCAAACCAGTCATAGAAAAAGAAATTACAACAATCATTGTTTCAGGGGGAAAGACAATTTACAAACTGACAAATCAAAATTTTAGAATTGCCTCTGGTCGAAATGTTTATTATAACTACGGACGGGTGGACGACGGACGCAAAATGATGACAAAAGTAAGTCGGCAGAACACTTAGATTTATCGATATCAAACCAATCACAAGATATGAGCAAAAGCGAAAATAAGTTTTTCTTTTTCTGATTGACCGATGCAATTTATTTTGTAAATCGTTTGTACATTTTTTTTTTATCGTTCAAACGATTGTAAAACCGTACAAACGATTTTTTCAAAATTCTGCAAATGAATTTTTTTTAAAGTGTACAAACGATTTTAAACACCCGACATCTATGATCTAAACGAATTTAAAAATGCATTTTAAAATGGAACGAATACTCTGTCGTATATTGGACATTAAATGACTTGCAACAAATTGTAAACGCTGTGCAGTCGAGTAGACTGGCAGTAAATGGGAAAGAGAAAATAAAAATTCGTCTAAGGAGCGTGCCAAAATATACTAAAACGTTAAACTGTGTCACCGCAGTAATCAAGTCCTAACCCTTAATCTGTGACTTCGTACAAAGATCATGTACACGCAGGGAACTAGTACAAAGTATGGAGAATTTTAACACACTTCCCCTGAAAAAGGGACGCAATATGAAAATACATTTTTATTGCTAGAGGAAAGCTCCAGGCTTGCTAGAATTTTGACTCACCTTTTTAGAATCGGAGACAAGAGTTTCCTTTCATAGACCGATATCCCAAAAGGTATCGTGTCCTAAAATGCCTTTAGTGGTCTAGACAGTACAGACCAACCGCCTTTATTAATTAGGAAACTGTCAATCTAATTAAAATTAATATCTATATTAACTCGCAGGCTCGTAAATGTAAGAGTATAACGAAATGATCGGAGATACATATTTTAATTAGATTGGGAAACTGGCCAATCTAATTAAAATATAGAACTCGGATTTCGTTATACTGCATACGAAATCCGAGTTCTATATTTTAATTAGATTGGGAAACTGGCTAACTGAAAGAAAAGCTTGATCCGCCGCTAGCCGACAGCCTAGCTTTTCTTTCATACATGACGGAAAATGGGAACACTCCAGACTGAAAACTGTTTGAGTCACCAGTACATGTTATATCATGCCTTTACAATTTACTGTAAATGTGTTTAAATGTGCTAATGCATATTGTCTACTGTCTATAAGATTAGACATTTTGCACGGTTCTTTGATAAATAAATAACTTTCAAATTATGCTTTTTAAATAAAAATTGTATAACATCATGAAAGCAAGGACTAACGTGCTACTCGTCTTAGGTATGACTACTTTATAATCAGTGACGTTAGAAAGTAACCCCTAATATGGCGACAGTTACTATGTATGATAGAACATCTTATATACGTCCATGGCACAGGCACTTGTCTCAGAAAAAAATTTCCTATATACCTTAAGATAACATAGGAATTTTTTTTCTGAGACAAGTACCTGTGGATAAAAGTCATGAATTTGACAGACACAAATAAATTAAAATGGCCGCGTGATATAGATATAGCACTAGAAATTAATAGTTACACACACTAAAATGATTTACATGTGTACTAAAAATAATTCAAAAAATAAAATTATGAAAATTGTCATGATATTTTGATAATAGACTAGATTATAATGAGTGAATTATATAAACTAGATTATCACTGCAGCCTAATATCCTAGGATGGCCCACAAAATTTATTGAAACTTATTTCCAGTGGGGTCCTTTCTGAGGCCGGTCCTTTGAATAATTTTATTGAGTAGACGGGCGACACACATTATTTGCTGTCAATGTAAATTGGTTAAGTAACTGCAAGAACATAATAAATAAAGAAATTATTTTGAAAAAATTTGCAACATAGAACGAATTGACCCATTCTTCATATTGGGGACTCAGTGGCGGATCAGAAATTTTCATCATGTAAGGGGGGGGGGGACTAACTGCCCGCTCGAGTCATGCTTCAGTGATTCCCTATATAATCAACCAAATTTTTCCCACAAAAGGGGTGGGGGGGGGGGGGGGCGGACCCCTGATAAACCCTCTAAATCCGCCCCCGGGGGTGTGTGTCACAGTTAACCAATCAGAAAACAGAGTTAAAACATAGAACTTAGTGTGTCTTAATTAGGTGAACTCTAAAAGGTAGACTGTGATTGAAGTTTAAATTTAAATTCCTTATCTATTGCAAAAAGAAGCTAATGAATGTTAACCAAGGCAGCAATATTAATTAGATCTGAGAAGCTAAGAAAAGGAAAGTCGATTCTGTTATCGGGATCGATTAAAAAATTAGTCTGTTCTCAGCCTGGGTTCCAGTCGATGACGTCCTACTCTCTGTTTACAAACAACCAAAGAATCAGTTTAAGATGGCATCGGCCTTGCGAAGGTTGAAATGGGAAAAGTTTAGGTTTCTTAATAATGTACGAATTTAGCATTCTTTAAATACAATTGCAATGAATCAAAATTATCTGTGGATGTAAAATATTTTAAAACAATCTGTTGTTATTACTGCTATGACTAAAAACAAACACTAGGGTAGGTGGTTGCGATCCAGGATCCATGCATTTGTGTTTCAAAGCGTCTGCTCCAATTTGACTTCATTGTCTTGGAGTGGAATTTAGTGTATTTGCAATAAGGGTCCGCAGATGGTCTGACTAATTACCGACTACTACACTCCCCCAGTTTTTATTGAAAAAAAGACGTGAAACACTGAGGATTTTTTAATTTCACCCACAAATGAATGAAAGTAACCATAAATTATTTGTAACAAATACACATTTAAAAATAAAAAAATGAGTATTTTATTTACATCTCTATCCTTTTCACAGGCACTGTTGACATCCCAATACTAGCCAAAGAATTTCCATTTGTCAGTGATACCTGTCAACTTTTCAAAACCTCCAAGGGGGCTTTAGCTCAAGATGACCTTGTGCATGTTTTGTACATGTATAAAGTATATTAAATAAGATATACTATGATTTTAAGGAGTATATTATACATGATATATGTACTTTAATGTCATTCAACTCATTTGAGTAACTTTTTTGAGGTATTAATTTCATATAATTGATTTAAATAGTCAGACCAACATCTCCCATGGGGGATATCCCGTATAAATCGGGACAGTTGCAAATCTGCATGTACTCCAAGATTAACTCACTCTGTCCTAACTTTAAGCACTTGGTTCTTAACCAGAAACTCATCTTGCTACTTGACATGCTTAATGTAGGAGAATGCTGATATATTAATATCTGTTTGTGATCTGATTGATGAAGGCAAAATATAGATCTAGCTTCTCTGCAATAGGCACGAGGATGGCATGGTGGTTACCTAGACTCACCAATACTAATAATGTTCCTTTTTGTATTTATTTTATCTTTGACAATCAGAATTATTCCCATATATGTTTAATATTAAAAAATTTCTATTTGGTACTATGCTTATTTGGGCATGTCATTTAGCATCATCCCTTGGTGTCTCTTGCAGTTGGGTCACCTTACAATATGTATCAACCCCTCTACATCAGACACAAGGATGACATGCCAGGATTGTGCATCTGCTCATAACATTTTAACCAAGTTGTTTATTTACATACATGTATACATGTACCATGTGCGTCTATCTCCCACCTTGCCATGCAGCACCGTCCCTTGGTGGCTTTTGCAGTTAAGTTACATATATCCAACAAATTGCCAATTTACTAAAAAGTATGTTGGGGTGTTCAAACTGCCTTTTCTTTTCTTTGTATGTATACTTAATTATTGTTTTGTGTTGTTGTTTGAATAATGTCTTAAATTGTAATATGCTCTTTGTAAGCTTATTAAATGGAAATAAAACATCTTCTACTTCTATATGGACTGGCGATTCTTGGGCCAGTATTGGGATGTCAGAGGTGCCTGTTCATGTCTTCTTAACTATGAAGTCCAAATAATTATGACTTCTTGTAAGTCTTATTTTTTTTTTCTTCAACTTCATAACATCACATGTACAGCAATTTTTCTTCGACTGGACTTGGTGAGCTTTTTTTTTATCTCAAATTTGAGACCCAATTTTACCATGAAATTTTCACTGAAATGTTTGCATACATACAAATTCTTACCTTTTCTTTGAGTATTGATGCAAAATATTTCCTAAAATATCCATTGAATATAACGATGAAATAAGTTACAATTTCAGTCAAGTGGAGGATGACTAAATTTTTGTTTAAAATATTTCCCAACATTCTTTACTTGAGAGAGTATAAAATAAATCTACAAAATAAACTCCATAAAATTTGATGGAACTAAATATCTGGAATGGTCAATTTATTCTATCTGTAAAATTGGGTTTGTCAAAATTTATGGAGTTTGATTTGTAGATTTATTTTATACTCGGTATATATCATCTTTTAAATTAAATGGAAGATTTAACCTAATGCATAAGCATATATAAATGGCAGTATCATTTCTTTATGTTATTTTTAAAAGTAACATATATTGTATATTAGATGCAAATGTATATGTTTTTGGAAACCATCAAAACTACAGCAGACAACATTTTACAAATGGTAATGAAATAAATGGAAGCATTTGGAGGGCTGATTTACATAGATATATATGGATTGCCTAACAATAAAATTGAGAATGGCAGAGCTCCAGATAAGAATTCACAAATTGGGGTTTTTACCCACCATTTTTTTATGTAATTGGGTGATAAAGTTTTTAAATTGCATTATCAATTCCAATTCACCCCTCAAGCAAATATCAAATTGGGTTTTTCACCACCAAGCCCCTTAATGTATTGGGTTTTTTCATCAACACAATATTGAATGTTTAGGCATGTTATAATCACATTATATCAACCCCATGCAGATGTTTTTCCATCTTAAGGTGGTACCTAACACTACAGGGAGATAACTCTGTAAAAATCAGCTAAACGTTTTAATTACGTTGTATTGTCAAGGAAATATTAAGCTTCTCAATGATCAAAATTAGTGTTTGTCAAACTGCTATATAACCAGTGTAATTTTTCTGATAAAGTGGTTGGTTCAAATTTTTTGAAATTTTTATATTTCTGTCAAAGGGTCAAAGTAAACATTTTGTCAAAATTTTATGAAAATTAAACGAGCCAAATTAATATTAGTCAAGGTGTTGGGTACCACCTTAAATGTGTTTCTTTCTTTGTATATATGCTAGCTGTTTTATTTGGTTTATTCACTGACGAACAATTGACGTTTAATTTGTGTCCGATTTTAAACGTTCTGCCAGTTTTGTATTTTATCACAACTTATATAAACTGCAGCTGGTGTCACTAGTTGGACAGTTACTAATTACCTTTCTAGATCCCATATGATCACCCCACAGTTTAGTTGGGGTAGGCGTGGCTAAGTGTTTAGATTTTTATGTAATATATGTGAAATTTAGGTGCTGTAAGAAAGTTTTGCCAGTCCTTTCACCTATTTGCCAGATCTACTTTTTAATAAAAATAATAAGTAGTTCCCAGATTTAAGATATACCCCAAAACCTTGACCAGCTTTATAGGTTTAATGACGGAGACCACATTCAACTTAAATTTACGGAGTTAAATTTACAAATAATTCTGCAACATCAAATAAATAAATGACAATGTGAAACTGCACTTGCCAATAAGACAACTATCATAAGCATACAGAACAATAAGACCAAAACAAAGAAAGTGTCAAGATGCATTGACGTAAAAACGGATATGTCATTATGTGTATTCACTCATCAACTAAAATGAAAAAAATAATATATAAACTAAAATTATACTTGAATGTTTTTGTTTAATTTAATTTACATAAACCAGGGTTAACTTGTCCCAGCTGATTAGAACGTTTGGTTTCTGATGCTTTCCAACTACATATATCGTGTCATAATTGATTTGGCCTTTCACTGTTTCCAACTGATTTCGTTCTTGACAAAACCCTGTGTTTATCGTTCTAGCAATGTTCTCGTTAAAGTACGCAAACGGGTCTTGTTATCATCATAATAACTTTCCCTAAAGTATCAAAAAGAAGCTGAAAACATGCTTCTATTCAATATTTTTATCGGATATTTACTTTCGTTTTAATTCATTGTATGTTATGATAAATCCCGAGCAATTCGAAAAAAATATGACAACAAGATAAACGCTAATTGGATAAACGCCGAGAAGATCGAAATGTTTTCATAAACACGTGTATATACCTTTTGAGCAACGGAAAATTCCAATAGGGACCCATTTCGGCTACTTGATGCAGGGCTCTATTTTTAGAACGAAAGGACATTTCCAATTATAAATATTATAAAAATAGATTTACCCGACGACTGTAATCAGATAAGGGTAAATAACGCAAACGATAGCGAATAAAAGCGTTAAGAACTCATGGTTTTGGCATATAATTGGGTTTTCCTTTGAATGAATTGGGTTTTTGAACCCTGCAATGGGCAATTGCATTGGGTTTTTAATTATTTTTATTGCGTGATCACGCAAATACGCAGCTTATCTGGAGCTCTGTGAATGGAAATGGGGAATGTGTCAAAGAGACAACAACCTGACCATAGACATGATAGAGCAGAAAACAGCCGAAGGCCACCAATGGGTCTTCAACACAGCAAGAAATCCCACACCCGGAGGCGGGCTTCAGCTGGCCCCTAAACAATAATGTGTACCAGTTCAATGAAAATGGACGTCACACTAAACTCCAAAACATGTAAATGAACTAAAAATAAAAAACATACAAGACTAACAAAGGCCAGAGGCTCCTGAATTTGGACAGGCGCAAAAATGCAGCGGGGTTAAACATGTTTTGTGAGATCTCAACCCTCCCCCTATACCTCTAGCCAACGAGTATGAACAAACACACAGCAATATGCACAGTAAAACTCAGTTTAAAAGAAGTCTGAGTCCGATGTCATAATAGGTAACAAAAGAAACTAAGCAAAATGACAATGATACATAAATTAACAAAGGACTACTAGCAGTTACTGACATGCCAGCTCCAGACCTCAATTAAACTGATTGAAAGATTATGTCTTCATCATATGAAAATCAAGCACAATTAGGGGTTTAGTATCATACCATCATGAAATATATAAGAAGAACATAAACCGTATAATGCCAGTAATGGGTTTTAGAATAAATGTGTTTATTTCGGATGCAAAGACCCTATGAGTGAATCAGTATTAATACCAAAATATGCCATTTTTGAATGACCTGACAACAGTATCGTAACTATATCCCTTCTGAATAAGTCTGTTTAAAGGTTTGGTTAGCTTTAATTTTGAGGTGAATGTCGACATTTTTGTGCTTTATATAGAATATTACCATAAAAGATTGGATGTGAAATACCTGAAGGTATAAGATGTCTGCATGTTGATTTATATTTAAGAATGATGTCCTTGTACCGATGATAAAATTTAGTAAATGGTTTGACTAGTTTGTGATATCGAAAACCCAGGTGTGATAATTTTTCAGTAATACAGAGATTTCTTTCGTTATATATTTTTTGCACACTATTTGATACGTAAAATATTTATAATGTGATGTCAAATTAAAAGCTGTCACAGACATAATCCAACATATGGTAGAAAACATGTACAGGTATTATATAGTATGGAGAATGAGACTGTATTACAAAAAAAATATGATTTGATAAAAAGATATAATACCTGTACACATACCTGCTAACTTTTCCAAATCTCCATTGGGGATTTTTAGTACAAGAGGATCTAATGCATACCTATACATGTCATTAGTGTACTTAATTAGAACATCTATGGTTCAGAATGAGTATACATGTGTCTAAATGTATTTGTTACTCCTCTGAAAGCCTTTTTAAAAGTATTTAGTGTAAATAATTGAGTTTTATAAGGGTCTGGGTAACACCTCTCATGGGGATATCCCCCATAAAGCAGGAAAGTTGGCAGGTCTGTGTACATTACTGTAAGGAAAAGTTCAGAACAAATTGAAATGTATACATGTATATATTTTGTAAATCTTTTTTAAAATTATTTTGCAGTTGTCAAAAAGAAAGAGCAGTTGCAAACAAAATCATACAAGGACAATTTGTCAAAGAAAAACAAATCAGTATGTCTGTCACAGTCAGCTAGTACTCTGCAGGACTTTTCATTGGTCTCCAGGTAAGTACATGGACATAACATATTAGCTTTTTGTTACTTTGTAAGTAGTTCAATAACCTTTATTAGAAGGAGGTGCAAGTATGATAACATCCTCTATTTTGTTCCTTATATCAATGAAGAAATTAAATATAAGGGTTTTTTAAAATCTTTTCAAAATTATTTATTATTATTACCATATGAACAATTCAAATGACTTGGCCATTTCATTTGACAAGTGTTAATTATGAAGTGACCATGACTTCATAATGATATACAATTGGTCTTTTTTCTCTATTTGTTTACATAAGTTTTGTCTAGTATTTTCAGAAATTGTTCTGCTGATCAATGTCATCACAGCTTCTGTTTATTTATTTTTTACAGTTTGTCATGAATTAGTACAGTTTAAACTTGCTGATATAGGTGAAGGAATAAGGGAAGTACAGCTGAAAGAATGGTATGTTATCAAAATAATCAAATAATGAAATTTTACATCTATGGTTTTTATTTAGTTTTTATACAACTACAAACTCTTTTAAAAAAAGTGTTATGGTATGCATTTTGTTCATCCATTGGTCTGTCTGTTCAGGCATATCAATACTTTCCAGTTTAGCTTTCATGACAACTAGCTTCCTTTTGATTTAAATGATTTTCAGTATAGTTATTCCCAGTGGGAATTACTTTTAAAAAACCACCCAGTTTTTAGCTCACCTGGCCCATAGGGCCAAGTGAGCTTTTCTCATCACTTGGCGTCCGTCATCCGGTGTCCGTAAACTTTTACAAAAATCTTCTCCTCTGAAACTACTGGGCCAAGTTTAACCAAACTTGGCCACAATCATCATTAGGGTATCTAGTTTAAAAAATGTGTCCGTTGACCCGGCAAACCAACCAAGATGGCCGCCATGGCTAAAAATAGAACATTAGGGTAAAATGTAGATTTTGGCTTATATCTCTAAAACCAAAGCATTTAGAGCAAATCTGACGTGGGGTAAAATTGTTTATCAGGTCTAAATCTATCTGCCCTGAAATTTTCAGATGAATCGGACAACCCGTTGTTGGGTTGCTGCCCCTGAATTGGTAATTTTAAAGAAATTTTGCAGTTTTTGGTTATCTTGAATATTATTATAGATAAAGATAAACTGTAAACAGCAATAATGTTCAGCAAAGTAAGATCTACAAATAAGTCAACATGACCAAAATGGTCAGTTGACCCCTTAAGGAGTTATTGCCCTTTATAGTCAATTTTTTAACCATTTTTTGTATATTTTTACAATCTTTTACAAAAATCTTCTCCTCTGAAACTACTGAGACAAATTTAACCAATCTTGTCCACAATCATCATTAGGGTATCTAGTTTAAAAAATATGTCTGATGACCCCGTCTGCGAACCAAGTAAAAAATAGTACATATGGTAAAATGCAGTTTTTGGCTCATATCTCTGAAACCAAAGCATTTAGAGCAAATCTGACATGGATAAAATTGTTCATTAGGTCAAGATCTATCTGCCCTGAAATTTTCAGACCAATCAGGCAACACATTGTTGGGTTGCTGCCCCTGAATTGGTAATTTTAAGAAAATTTTGCAGCTTTTGGTTATCTTGAATATTATTATAGATAGAGATAAACTGTAAACAGCAATAATGTACAGCAAAGTAAGATCTACAAATAAGTCAACATGACCAAAATTGTCAATTGACCCCTTAAGGAGTTATTGCCCTTTATAGTCAATTTTTTACAATTTTCATAAATTTTGTAAATTTTTGTAAATTTTTACCAAATATTTTCCACTGTAACTACTGGGCCAAGTTCATTATAGATAGAGGTAATTGTAAGCAGCAAGAATGTTCAGTAAAGTAAGATCTACAAACACATCACCTTCACCAAAACACAATTTTGTCATGAATCCATCTGTGTCCTTTGTTTAATATGCACATAGACCAAGGTGAGCGACACAGGCTCTTTAGAGCCTCTAGTTTATAATGCTGATGATACTCATGTATGCTTCTCCCTATAATATGAAATTCTTTGACAATGTCAAAACTAATAGAAATAAGCTTCCTTTACATTTTGACTTTAACTGTCCAGAATTAGATAATATTTCATATTTGTTACAATAAATCTAGTATGTTTTCATGAATCCTTTTAATTATTTTGGTAGGTGTCACTGATGTTATTTGATTATTTGATGTTTCATCAGGCCAAACGTGGATTAGCTATTTCATCATGTAGGAAGTTAAAAATTTATCAAAGCATTACCTCTTACACTTGAGGGGGATGTAGTGAAATTTATCAGAATCATTTCATACAACATGCAGTTGTGGAAGGAACACTTTCATTATCATACTAATTTATTGAGTCCCCACTGCAAAATGTGTTAGTTTTGTATAGTTTGCAAATACAAAACTTCCACATATTATATTGGAATGGAATATTAATGGAACTGCTTCATACTACATTACATTTTTGTATGTGCAGTTGTATAAGATAGTTTTTTTTATTCATCAAATTCATATTTGCCATAGTACATTTTCATAAATAGTCTCTGACATTTTTCTTTGGAATACATTGAAAATTGGACAGAATGCAATATATATGTATTGGCCTTTTATTTTTTTGAAGTTGAACAGATGAATTTTTTGAGTTTTGTAATGACCACAAAAGAAAAATGGAATGAAACTTCATGGAATCACTTCATACTTAATACCAAGTGTTGTTTTGCACTTTTATTATGTTGTGATGGATTAATATTCGGATTAATAATATCAAACACAGATTTGACCCTTTCTTGAAGAAGTTGACCTTGCAGAATCTCATACAATTTACACAAGTCTTGTTAGAATGGAATGGAATGGACAGAGTTGCTTTATAATTTATATAATTGTGCACTATTAAGTGTTGTGTGAATCAGATCAGAAGAAATGAGGCAGACCTGCGTTTTTATTTAAATTTTAGGTTTGTAAAAGTTGGTGACCATGTGAGTCAGTTTGACAGTATCTGTGAAGTACAAAGTGATAAAGCTACAGTGACAATCACCAGCCGATATAAAGGCATAATCTCTAAACTCTATTATGATGTGGATGATATCGCATTAGTTAGTACACCATTGGTTGATATTGAAACAGATGCTGATTCACCAGGTATGTCTAGCTTGATTACTTTTATATCCATTCATCGCCAGATGCTATAATGTTTCATGTTGAATCTGTTTCTGCTGAATAATGTCCTATATCAACTGTCTTGAGTAAAGTTATGAACACATTGGTACACATTAGTAAGAACAAACTTTATTTATATCTCATAATATTATGAGAAAAAAGTTATTTAATTTACCTAAAAAGAATAACAACAATGACCAGCAGCTGTTGGTTGAATACTTCCTCACAAGAAAGAACAATCCAGAAACAACCCTTCTTACAGGTTTCATGTGCTCTGATCATGAAATTCAATTGGAATTGGCAGAATTTGTGAGAGGCTTGTAAGTGTTTAAAAGACCATTTCAAAAAGAACCATTTTAACTGAATTAGTTAGTATATCAAGCCTGTAGCTATTACTGAAGAAGGATGTATGAAATTCCCATAAGTTAATCTATCATGCTTCAATATTTTATACAACGGCAAAAAATTTTGCGGTCGTATATTGGTATCACGTCGTTGTCTGCGTCGTCCGAAGACATTTGGTTTCCGGACAATAACTTTAGTGTATGTAAATAGAAATCTATGAAATTTAAACACAAGGTTTATAACCACAAAAGCAAGGTTGGGATTGATTTTGGGGGATATGGTCCTAACAGTTTAGGAATTAGGGGCCAAAAAGGGGCCCAAATAAGCATTTTTCTAGTTTCCAGACAATAACTTGTGGAAAGGTGTATGGATCTCTCTGAAATTAGACCACAAGTTTCCATTCCACAAAGGGATGATTAGGATTGGCTTTGGGGGGTTATGGCTCAAACCGTTTAGGAATAAGCTTGTTTAACATCCGGTGGCAAATCTTTCACTCATATAGGCAGGATGACATCACAGTAGAAAGTAATTGTGAGAAGTACCTTTTAATATCATTTAACTACAAGAAACATTACATTTAAAAGCCAGATGTACACATGAGTAAAAGTTTTTGCAATCTGGAAAATCAATGCCTTATGCAATTGGATAGTAGTATTAAAGGGGCACTAGCTACGAGATATATAAAAAATATAAAATTTTTTTGTTCAATCATTAATGAAAGTGAAATAGTGAAATAATATATCGCTTTTAGCAGCCAGTATGGTTCAATTTTGTCAAAATAAGCTAAGAAACATTGAGGATGAATTATTCACTTGTAAGTGAATAATTCTACCTCATTGAAACCGTATTCATGTGAACTTCAATTTAACCCCTTGGCTAGAGTTGGATACCGCATGCATTGTGTGTGTTCAATTACAAATGTATTTAAAGGAAAAGAATGTCAACATTGAAAGTGAAACAAAGGTAAATCATTTGATTGACTGATTCGATCCACAAAAAATCATTCTTATACAGGTAAAAACGATGATGAACATATATTTTTAATCTATAATATTATAAATATTAAATTAAACAGACCTAGAAAAATCCAAATGCACGATTCTGCTATCTATTTATATCTTTATTTATGTTTATATCGCTTATATGGCAAACGGTGGTCTTCGGGGGTCAACTCGACAGTTAATTAGATGGCGTCTAGACTTAAATACACACTAAACGAAGCTACATATTATCTGGCCCATGCCAGGAATATTGTTTATTTTAGACTTTTTATAATTTTGATAAATGTTTTACATTGTTATAAATCAAATATGAGAATTTGAGTCAAATCGGTAATGTAATCATGATCAATGTCAAACTATGTAATTCAGGTACAACACAGAGTGGTTCATCATCATCATCATCAGAAGTGTCAAGCTCATCAGATGATGAACATTCTATGCAGAGGATACGCGGACGGAAGGTTTTGGCAACACCTGCAGTCCGCAGACTTGCCATGGAAAATAAGGTAAATAATAATAAAGATATATATATACAATATTAGGTCAATGTCAGAAAAAGATTAACTTTTTTGTATGAGGCTTAGAAACTGGGAAAGGGTGAGGTTTACCAGCCCTTCAATAGTTTCGTGCCAGATACAATTAAGTTTTTACTGAGCCCTTCAACAGTTTCATGCCTAATACAAAAAAGTTGATATTTTTCTTACATTGACCTAATATTGTTTTTATATTGCCGCTAAAAATTGCAACAAACATAGTTATGAAAATGTTGACACAACTTTTTATCCATCTCTAAACGAACCCCATATTGTGAAGAAAAGTGATGTGATTTGAAATCAACATTGCACGAAACATCCCTTTGTTACTATATTTGATAGATAAAGACAACAGGAAGTGTTCTAGCTGCAGTATAAAAAGTATGATTGGCTAATTGATTGTTTGGTTAATGTCTAGTGACAAGTATTTCATCCATATTTAGGACAAGAACAAATAAACAAAATATCCAATAGGTAGGCTTTGCAAAGAAGGTTGACTTGAATGAAGCATGGCTTCCAAAACGGTCATATATTCCGGACATTGTCCGTCTGGGAAAAGCATGCATGAAACAGTCATCTACTTTTAGTTTTCAAGGCTTCCTTAAGAGACGGTCATTTTAACAGAATAAAAAAAAAATTCGAATTTCGATCTTTTTGACCCGACCTTTTGCCTTAAACAGTCACACATTTCCAGTCATAAAAGTGACATGATGATTAAGTACTATCAAATCAAACCCTACTTTAATACCTTATCATTTTAATCAAGGTTAATTAGTTGTCGGACAGCTGAAATTTACCTATTCAGGCGACAGGTAAACTATTTTGTACCGGACATTCATCGGTCTATTCAAAGTTATTTTCTTACACTTAAGTGGTTTGCACCTAATTAATTTAGCCAGAAAGATTAAAATTGTCAAAAATACGTTTATAATATGATTTGATGAAAAATTTTAAAAGGTTTTAAACGAAAAATCGTCAGAACCACGTTGTTTGAACTTTGAACTAGTACACCAGTGCGCATGTGTGCAGGTGGAAATTTAATTATGCATCCTAATTCTTCAAAAATGATATAATTATCATTGATACCTTTATCTATTGTTCATTTCGAGTATTTTCTTGAAGAAATAACGTGGAAAGAGCTACTTAAACTCAATTTTGTGCTTTGTAAAAGTACACGGATTTTAAGTTTCCGTCTCTGGTCCATGTTTTACCATTGTCAAGTCAGTATCCGGTATTAGGAAATGTGCTTTTTAAAAACGAAAGTAAAGTTTTTGACAACGTTATTTTGCACAAATAAAGAGTCTAAGGCAGATATTAGTACGCTGATGTTGCACAGTTCGAATGATGCATTGTCAATTTAACATTTTACGTCAGAACATTGATTTTATATCAAAGTAAAGTTTAATATCGTTTTTAAAGGCAGTGCTTTAATGCCTTTCTAGTTGCCGGGTTAATCCTTCCTTCCGCGATATCCAACTTATCTACGTGGGGGGTCATTAGACTCCAAGTAGATCCGGAAATGTTGAATTCTCTCCTCTTCTTATTGCGATATAAAATGTTTTTTGTTTCATTTCATTTACATTGGGAAATAGAGAAACGATCATTGTGTTTTGTTAGTTTTAAAAACTTTTGATATATTAGTATTTTGCATTATAAGCAGTCAACCGATTGACAAACTAGAATTATTTGAATTCCGTGTGGAAAGAGCTCGGGTTAATTTCGAGTGTTATCTGCAATCTAGATGTTTATAAATCATTTCAGTCGTTGATATAATAATAAAAGGTCGACTGAACATGAATTATATTATACAATTTAAAGCGCATTTCTGTTTATGCACGTGAACCCGTCTAACGTTATTTTCGCAGTTATATAAAGTAGCAAATTATCGTTCCTGAATAGGTGGCGCCGTGGTAGCGGATCCTGTTCCTCTACTTCCTGTTTCTGCACTGTGCAACTATTTCAGTTAAATTTTTAATTAACGATGCCAAGTACTTGTTGTTGTGTACCTGGATGTCATTTAAGAGGAGGACATGGATTTCCAAATGACTTAAAAAGAAGGAAAAGTTGGATCAACGCCATGGCCCATACGCAGATTGGACGAGAACACGATGATATCGTGGAGTCCATCTCAATCAGCTGTTGTTTGCAAGGCACATTTTACTGAAAAAGACTACGTGCAGGAAACTATTCATGGTAAAACTCTATTTTCTTTGTGAAATATATAGTTATATATGTAATCGCCATGCGAATAAACCAAAGTCT
Organism: Mytilus californianus; assembly: GCF_021869535.1. Classification (NCBI taxonomy): domain Eukaryota; kingdom Metazoa; phylum Mollusca; class Bivalvia; order Mytilida; family Mytilidae; genus Mytilus; species Mytilus californianus. The sequence continues at coordinate 9,094,366 of NW_026262581.1, forward strand.
GTTTACAACCGCAATTATCGTTTTAGTAATTTAGAATAAAAGGGGGTGGGTAATTCAAGACGTCATAATTTTTTGGATTACGATTCAATGTGATCTGTTTGAGATTTTTTGGTGATTGCTACAATTATAATGATTTCTTACAAGAGGTATATCATACTGAGAATTATTTTAGCAGTAATTATGCTAATGTAGTAATGACAGGAATGCATAAGCTATGCCTCATAGACTTTCTTGAAAAATATCAATGACAATGTTAACAGGAACAAAACAATGACATGCTCTCATCTATATTATAGTTATTTAGGTACAAACAATGTACGTTTGTTGCATAAGTCTCTCATTGTTTGTCCTTTGGATTTACATAACATACATTGAATCAGGCAAACATAGTTTTATCCAGATTGTAATGAATAAATCTAGTTAATATTTCGCCAGGTAGTACAAAGTATACATTGCTAATGGAAGTTCTTTTAATTATAAAAAAACTAATGTTTTATAACCTTTTTCAGGGCGCAAACCCACCATACAGAGACTTAAGTCTACTGCAATTCCCAGCCTATTTTCCTGGACCAAGCAAGAGACTGAATCGTCCGCAAAAAGAAAAATCAGGGCAGTTTCCTGTGAAAACAAAAGAACTAAACTTGATAAATATTGTAGTAGAAATTTAGAGGAAAGATTTGATTGTAAAGTTGGTTTTCCTGAAGAAGTCATTCATACTGCAGAAAGGATTTATGACTGTCCACCACCAACTGCCGAGCTAATGTTGAGCTTTACAGATGGAATTACGCAAACACCATCAATGCCTATATTTTCAGCAGAGAATTTTGAAATGAAGACGCGTGACACAGCCATGCATTTTTATACCGGTTTAGAGTTGTATACTAAATTTTTATTTGTTTTGACCACACTTGGTCCAGCAGCACATTGTTTGAGATACATATATTTTCAAATTGATAGGGTGTCAGTTGAAAATCAGTTTTTTTATGACTTTGATGAAATTGAGGCATCATACAACAACTTTGAACTGTCTAGATTCTAGATTGAATCTAGTGTTAAGAATATTGTGTATACATGGATTGTTTTTATGTCTAAACAGTGGTGTGAGGCTAACACTTGGCCATCTAGTGGTTTAGTCAGGTGTTTTTCACCATCCAACTTCAAATTAAAGTTTCCTACGACTTGGATTATTATTGACAGCACAGAATATCCCGTGATAAAACCTAAAGCTCCTAGAGCTCAGGCAACCTTTTCATCAAATAAAAACAGAAACACTGAAAATTCTTGAATGTTCGACACCTGGTGGTTTAGTCAACTATGTCTCTATGTCACATAGAGCGAATTATTGGACTTGGCAAAACATACAAAATTCTAATAAATCCTATGAATGGAACTGAAACAAAACTTTCATCTGAAATAACATTTAGTTGTTTTATGTTGTGTAATTTTAGAACTTGTATTGTGCCAAAGGATGCATAAATAAAAGTGACGCAATGAATTTTGTTCTGATATATATATATTTACAATTACATGCACATGTAAATTGTAATGCATATAAAAATAAGGAGATGTGGTATGATATTCAGTGAGTTTATCAAACTAAAGTGCATAAGAAATGGGTTTAAGCAGTTACAGGTATTACTGTCACCGTACAATCTCCAACAATGAGAAAAACTCGTACCCTGTAAAAAATGTCAGAGATCTTACAACTAAGTTTTGTTGTCTCACCTTGACTTTGGTGAATTTTTTATATCTGTTGATGTAAATATAAAAAAGAAGATGTGGTATGATTGCCAATGAGACAACTCTCCACACATGCACAAGAGACCAAATGACACAGAAATTAACAGCTATAGGTCACAGTACGGCCTTCAACAATGAGCAAAGCCCATACCGCACAGTCAGCTATAAAAGGCCCAGAAATGACAATGTAAAACAATTCAAACAAGAAAACTAACGGCCTATTTTATGTAAAAAAATGAACAAATATAACAAATATGCAACACATAAACAAACGACAACCACTGAATTACACTTTTATAGGCTCCTGACTTGGGACAGGCACATACATGTACATACAGAATGTGGCGGGCTTAAACATGTTAGCGGGATCCTAACCTGGGACAGTGGTGTAACAGTACAATATAAGAAAGAACTATAAAAATCGGTTGAAAGAGGCTAAACTCATCAGATGGATAAATACAAATACAAGTGGACGTGGTCGGATAGTTGTACATCCAAACAACAAAAAGACACTAAGTACAAATCGGAGAGTACTTGCAGTTACTGACAGCTAGTTCAAAGCCACTAACAACTGATAAAAAAATCTTGCATCTAAGACTAAATTATCAATCCGTAAGCTCCCTTTAGAATTTTATAAATTTTAGATTTTACATTTCTGAGTTATGGGGTTTTATTCATTAAAAAAGGGGGGATTTTCCAGTTTTTGGACAACAACTCAAAAATGCTTTAAGCAGTTCACATGAAACTTTGGTGAATTATTTATAGCTATTGATGTCATCTCCCTATTGATTTTCATAAATTTCAAATATGACATTGAGAAGAAATTGAACTTTATTTGATTATAGTCTGGCAACAGATTTATTAAGTATTGCACAACAGCACAGTGTATTGCACAACAGCAAGAAATCTTTAATTGAATATAAATTCAATTCATATAACCGATTTCAAGTTCATTGACTACATTTATTCAGAAACTATAATATGTCAAATATTTAATTACAATCCAAATTCAGACCTGTATCAAGCTTGAATATTGTGTCCATTTTTGCCCAAGCTGTTCAGGGTAGTACCTCTGCGGGTGTACTGTGGATTCATTTATTTTCGTGGGTATCAATTTTCGTGGATTGAGGAAAACTTACACATTCGTGGTCATTTAATTTCGTGGTTTTGCTCAATTCTGCATACAAGCCTATGGAAAATTTGTAATTCGTTGAACATTTAAATTCGTGGTCCCCCTGTTCCCACGAAATCCACGAAAATTGGTATCCAACGAAAAAAAAATGAATCCACAGTATCCAGCTGCACTCAGCGAATCAGTTTATTTCTTAATTAAGAACTCCTTTTTATACGACCGCAAAAAACTTTTTGTGGTCGTATATTGGTATGACGTTGGCGTCGTCGTCGTCGTCCGAAGACACATTAGTTTTCGCACTCTTACTTTAGTTTAAGTGAATGGATCTCAATGAAATTTTAAAATAAGGTTCAATACCACAAAAGGAAAGTGGGGATTGATTTTGGGGGTTATGGTACCAACAGTTAAGGAATAAGGGGCCAAAAATAAGCATTTTTGTAACTTCCAGACATAACTTGTGTGTAAGTGTATGGATCTCTCTGACATTGTACCACAAGGTTCCATATCACAAAGGGAATGCTGGGATTGATTTTTGGGGGTAATTGCCTCCAAATTTTAGGAATTAGGGGCCAAAAAGGGGCAAAAAACAAGCAATTTTCTAGTTTCATGACAATAACTTGTGTGCAAGTCTATGGATCTCTCTGACATTGTATCACAAGGTTCCATATCACAAAGGGAATGCTGGGATTTATTTTGGGGGTAATTTGCTTCAAATTTTAGGAATTAGGGGCCAAAAAGGGGCAAAAAATAAGCATTTTTCTAGTTTCATGGCAATAACTTGTGTGTAAGTGTATGGATCTTTATGAAATTGTACCACAAGGTTCCATATCACAAAGGGAAAGCTAGAATTGAGTTTGGGGGTAATTGCCCAAAAAGTTTAGGAATAAGGGGCCAAAAATAAGCATTTTTCTAGTTTCCAGACAATAACTTGTGTTCAAGTGTATGGATCTCTCTGAAATTGTACTGCAAGGTACCATACCACAAAGGGAATGCTGGGATTGATTTTGGGGGTAATTGCCTCCAAATTTTAGGAATTAGGGGCCAAAAAGGGGCAAAAAACAAGCATTTTTCTAGTTTCATGACAAAACCTTGTGTGTAAGTCTATGGATCTCTCTTACATTGTATCACATGGTTCCATATCACAAAGGGAATGCTGGGATTTATTTTGGGGGTAATTTGCTTCAAATTTTAGGAATTAGGGGCCAAAAAGGGGCAAAAAATAAGCATTTTTCTAGTTTCATGGCAATAACTTGTGTGTAAGTGTATGGATCTTTATGAAATTGTACTACAAGGTTCCATATCACAAAGAGAAAGCTGGGTTTGAGTTTGGGGGTAATTGCCTCCAAATTTTAGGAATTGGGGGCCAAAAAGGGGCAAAAAATAAGCATTTTTCTAGTTTCATGGCAATAACTTGTGTGTAAGTGTATGGATCTTTATGAAATTGTACTACAAGGTTCCATATCACACAGAGAAAGCTGGGTTTGAGTTTGGGGGTAATTGCCCTAAACGTTTAGGAATTTGGGACCAAAAAGGGGCCAAAAAAACAAGCATTTTTCTAGTTTCCAGACAATAACTTGTGTTCAAGTGTATGGATCTCTCTGAAATTGTACTGCAAGGTACCATACCACAAAGGGAAGGCTGGGATTGAGTTTTGGGGTGATGAATCATAAGGGGGTTCAAAAAATTTTTTGGGGGGGATTCTTTTTTCTTTTTTTTCTTTAAAATTTTCCATTTTAAATTGGTTATTTCTGATTTATATATAAAAGCAAATAATAATGATATGGTTTGAATAGGTAAATTAAATTTTTTTAAGTATCTTAGACCACTTTCATTCTGTGTCAGAAACCTATTCTGTGTCAAATATTTAATTACAATCCAAATTCAGTGCTGAATCAAGCTTGAATGTTGTGTTCATACTTGCCCCAACTGTTCAGGGTTCGACCTCTGCGGTCGTATCAAGCTGCGCCCCAGCGGAGCATTTTATTTCATTCATAAATTACTTCATGCTTGGAAATATAATTTTGCTTGGAGTTGAAAGAGTTGACATGTTGCAATGTACATTTACTCTACATAGTTCTATGGTACCAAATCAAAAGTTTATATAAAGAAAGAAGTCAAAGGTTTCCCATCATAGTTTAGTTACATACATTTTTTTTGTACCTGAGGTCGTTGAATATAGATCATTATATAAATAAGATGTGTTATGATTGCCAATGAAAAAACTAAGGATTTTCTTATCCAAGGAATAGATTACCTTAGCCGTATTTGGCACAACTTTTTGGAATTTTGGGTCCTCAATGCTCTTCAACTTTGTACTTGTTTGGCTTTGTTACTATTTTGATCTGAACCTCACTGATGAGTCTTATGTAGACGAAACACACGTCTGGCGTATTAAATTATAATCCTGGTACCTTTGATAACTAATTTGACTATAAACATAGATAAAAAAGGTACAAACTGGACATAATGCACTAGTTCATAAACAAGTGAGAACAATCGCCTTCATATAGTGCTCAGAATATGACATTCATAAAACTTATTCAATATCATTAGAGAACTCTAAATCTTAAATACTGAAAGCCACTTCTGATAAGTACACTGTACTATGCAAGATAATGATATAACTGGACTTAAAATACACACAACCTGTAATTAACTGCCTTTACAGCGCTTTCGTGCTTTGATTTAATATCAGTCATTGGTTATATGATGGCCAACTGATTACCATGGTCCATAATTGCCTTTTGTTATTAAGTCTTAAGGGATTAAAATCGGGATAAGACATAAAATGTCCGGCTGGCTCAAATATTTTTTGGATGCCCAGGGTATGTAAGGCAGGGGAAATGTCTTGTCTTGCAACATACCACCTCGATACCCGTTAATGAGTTGTTGCAAGGGTTCTTTCATCTGCAGAGAATGTGGAATTTTCCTACACAAAATCTGATTAAACATTATGACTGGACAATGCCTGCATATCTATAAATCATGCACATTCAAATTTAAGTCCAGGTTACCATAAATTAATACCCCAGTCACCCCTTTGGCTACCAATAAGTATGAAATTTTACTGTGTTTTAATGGTAAATATGAATGTATAGCCATTAGCTAAATGCTGGATCTCCCACCTACTTTTAAATTGTCACATTTTGATGATATTCTTCAATCATAAAAATCAATTAACATGAGATTTAGATGTTGTGCTTGTAGTCTGTAGAATGTTTTGTCTTTGTATTCAGTGTTTTCAGGAATTATTGCTTGTACCATCTCAATACTAAGATACTGAACTGGACCTTTAAGTCTAAAATCTGTTAACTTGTAATACATCATGGTTTGTACTATACAGTGTGAATCCCTTTATATATAACAGTATGCCTTATTTTGCAGATCAAGTTAAGTGATGTTGAAGCAACAGGAAAAGATGGTAGAATACTGAAAGATGATATCCTAAAATACATTGAGGACCCTTCTGTTGGAAAACAAGGTATGATTTTAGTATTAATCAACTTTATTTGAGAACCACCACTGTGGTCTAGTTTAAGCATGGAGGTTAGGGGTTTCACTTTCTGACTGGAATGAAATAAGTCTGTGGCATATAAGGAGTAAGAACAAAAGTAGTTAGCTCAGGCATGACACGAGTCCGAATGTGTCTGACTTTCTAATGATTATGATCATGTGAGCTAACCTGTTAAACTTTTGCTTAACTTTGTACTCTTTTTCAATGTTCTGGACCCAGAAATCCAGTGGAAACTCAATGTAAAGTTTCATGTAGTTTCCATAAATTTATTTTGATATCAACGTTGATTGTTATGATGACTGTTCTGTAGTAGTGTGCTACTTTTTCCATTATTATGTCTGGTATGATAATAGTATAATAGTTTACATGTGTTTTAAGTTGTTATAATTTTACTGATGTTGGCCTTTGATAGCCAAACTGAAATTATTTGTTAATTGAACATTTATATCTTTAGTGTTTCGATTTTATTGGTAATAAAATAAAATTATTTGTTTTAGCAAAAGCCAGTGCTCCATTAGCTACACCACCAGCAGTCACTGTTGAACCCTCCAAACCTACTCCAGTTGTATCAACAACACCTATACAACCACGAATCACCTTACCTGTGGGTAAGGATCACACAGAAAAGATAAAAGGAATGAGAAAAGCAATGGTAAAAACCATGACTGAGGCCAATAACATTCCCACTTTTGGATATGATGATGAATTTGATATGAGTGCACTTGTTGACTTGAGGTCAAAGGTCAAAGCTATTACTGATGAAAAAGGTGTCAAGTTTTCTTACATGCCTATTATAATGAAGGTATGTAGTGTATTTTGTCAACCTTTTTTTTGTTAATCAAAGGAAAATTCTAAATAAGGTTTGTTTAACTTTTATTCTGGCAGAAGTCAATTGACGGATTCTTTGCACCAATGGTGCATATTTCCAAAAACTTTATTCTGATTTTTATGAGAGAAAAGGAAAATAATGTGATGTTTCTTGTTACCCAACCAACACTTTTAGTTACACATTTTATACAGCTAAATTTCAGTCCACTTTTAACTTTTCTTACCTTTCAAACCTTATTCATTTTTTCCTGATGGGACTTCAAGCATAAAGTTTGATCTTCAAGTATTTGTGCTATTTCTTTGAAATTATACTTCATATAAAAAATAATGGTATCACTAATAACTGAAATACACTTGGAGAGTTGAAATTCAAATGGATTTCTTAGAAATTGATTATTTTCTTTATTTACACTAAGATGATGTTTCATCTTAAATAGATAGTTGTAACTTAACAACAGGATAATCTAATATTAAAGTCAAGGTAGAATAGCAACGCCTGTTTAATGTAAGATTAAACATATTCTAAAACATATATTTCTTACCACAGATGAAAAGTTTTCATTTTTAGATTGATGTTTTTTTGAATGATAAAAATGTTTAAAACATAAGTAAATCAGGAAATCTAAAATAAAAGAAGATTTTCAGGTGACAGCTTTTTTTAGAGACACATTTTTTTTAAATCAAAGCTAAGCAACAAGACTGTTAATTTATGTGCTAAACTAGGACATATGTCTGATTTGTCAATGTTTACAACTGCTTACTGTATTGCACATGCATCGACAATTCTGATTAGTCTGTATTAAAAATTGTAAACCAATAAAATTGTAGCTTGCAATTATGCCAGCACAGGGCACATTAGTTTTCGCACTCTAACTTTAGTTTAAGGGAATGGATCTCAATAAATTTTACCATAAGGTTCAATACCACAAAAGAAAGGTGGGGATTGATTTTGGGGGTTATGGTACCCACAGTTAAGGAATTAGGGGCCAAAAAGGGGCCAAAAATAAGCATTTTTGTAACTTCCAGACATAACTTGTGTGTAAGTGTATGGATCTCTCTGACATTGTACCACAAGGTTCCATATCTCAAAGGGAATGCTGGGATTGATTTTGGGGGTAATTGCCTCAAAATTTTAGGAATTAAGGGCCAAAAAGGGGCAAAATCAAGCATTTTTCTAGTTTCAGGACAATAACTTGTGTGTAAGTGTATGGATCTCTCTGACATTGTACCAGAAGGTTCCATATCACAAAGGGAAAGCTGGAATTGAGTTTGGGGGTAATTGCCCAAAAAGTTTAGGAATAAGGGGCCAAAAAGGGGCCAAAAATAAGCATTTTTCTAGTTTCCAGACAATAACTTGTGTTCAAATGTATGGATCTCTCTGAAATTGTACTGCAAGGTACCATACCACAAAGGGAAGGCTGGGATTGATTTTGGGGGTAATTCCCTCAAAATTTTAGTAATTAGGGGCCATAAAAGGGCAAAAGAACAAGCATTTTTTCTAGTTTTAGGACAATAACTTGTGTGTAAGTGTATGGATCTTTATGAAATTGTACTGCAAGGATCCATATCACAAAGGGAAAGATGGGTTTGAGTATGTGGGTAATTGCCCTAAGTGTTTAGGAATTTGGGGCCAAAAAGGGGCCAAAAAACAAGCATTTTTCTAGTTTCCAGACAATAACTTGTGTTGAAGTGTATGGATCTCTCTGAAATTGTACTGCAAGGTACCATACCACAAAGGAAAATCTGGGATTGAGTTTGGGGGTGATGAATCATAAGGGGGTTCAAAAAATTGGGGGGATTTTTTTTTCCTTTTTTTTTCTTTAAAATTTTCCATTTTAAATTGGTTATTTCTGATTTATATATAAAAGCAAATAATAATGATATGGTTTGAATATATACTTAAAATTTTTTTAGTTCTTAGACCACATTCATTCTGTGTCAGAAACCTATGCTGTGTCAAATATTTAATTACAATCCAAATTCAGTGCTGTATCAAGCTTGAATGTTGTGTCCATACTTGCCCCAACTGTTCAGGGTTCGACCTCTGCGGTCGTATCAAGCTGCGCCCCAGCGGAGCATTTTATTTAATTTTTGTCGAGCCTGCGACTTTTGTCGCAGAAAGCTCGACATAGGGATAGTGATCCGGCGGCGACGGCGTTAGCTAACTTCTTAAAAGCTTTATATGTTAGAAGCTAGAAGACCTGGATGCTTCATACTTTGTATATAGATGCCTTATGTTACGAAGTTTCCGTCTGTCATATGTCCATTGTCCTTGACCTCATTTTCATGGTTCAGTGACTACTTGAAAAAAAAGTCAACATTTTTTGTAATGTTAATTTCTTTCTTATTATGAGTAATAGGATAACTATATTTAGTATGTGTGTACCTTGCAAGGTCCTCAATTTTCATTTGACCTCAACCTCATTTCATGGATCAGTGAACAAGGTTAAGTTTTCGTGGTCAAGTCCATATATCAGATACTATAAGCAGTAGGTCTACTATATTTGGTATATGGAATGATTGTAAGGTGTACATGTCCAACTGGTAGGTGTCATCTGACCTTGACTTCATTTTCATGGTTCAGTGGTCAAAGTTAAGTTTTTGAGTTTTGGTCTTTTTTTCTAATACTATATACAATAGGTCAACTATAAATGGTGTATGGAAATATTTTATGATGTACATGTCAGTCTCACAGGTTTTATTTGACCTTGACCTCATTTTCACGGTTCATTTCTCAGTGTTAAGTTTTGTGTTTTGGTCTGTTTTTCTTCAACTATAAGCAATAGATCAACTATATTTGATGTATGGAAGGATTGTAAGGTGTATATGTCTGTCTGGCAGGTATCCTCTGACCTTGACCTCATTTTCATGGTTCATTGGTCAATGTTAAGTTTTCATGGTTAAGTTTGTTTCTTAGAAACTATCAGCAATAGGTCAACTATATCTAATGCCTAAATTGATTGTAAGGTGTACATGTCTATCTGGCATGGTTCATCTGACCTTGACCTCATTTTCATGGTTCATTGGTCAATGTTAAGTTTTCTTGTTTAAGACTGTTTCTTAGAAACAATAATCAATAGGTCAACTATGTTTGGTTTATTGAATGATTGTAAGGTGTACATGTATTTCTCGTTTGGTTTATCTGACCTTGACCTCATTTTCTTGGATCATGTTAAGTTTATGTGTTACTTGTAGTAAAGCTTTGTATTTAGGACTATCAACATAAAATCAATGGTTAGTAAAGAAGGCGAGACATTTCAGCGTGTGCACTCTTGTTATTTCACTGACAATTTTTTTATTTTACTCAAAATGTACACTTTTAAGTCTTTATAGATTTATATACATAAATTGTTTTCATTTTCAGGCAGTCTCAATGGCTTTAACAGAATTCCCAATGTTGAATGCTAGTGTAGATAAAACATGTGAGAACATAACATACAAGGTAAGTATACTGGAAGAAAGAATTTATACAATGACCTATGACTCTGTTTTCAATAATCATCATGTACAAACATGTAGTTAAATCAATAAGGGCTGTTCAAGATTAAAGGCACTTTTTAGCTCACCTGGACCAAAGGGCCAAGTGAGCTTTTCTCATCACTTGGCGTCCGTCATCCATCGTCCATCGTCGTTGTTAACTTTTTACATTTTGAACTTCTTCTAGAGAACCACTGAATGGAATGAAACCAAACATGGCATGAATGTTCCTTATGAGGTGCAGACCAAGTGTTGTTACTTTGTAGCGGATCCATCATCCAAGATGGCCGCCCGCAGGGGACTTAGTTTAACATAGGACCCTATGGGAAATACATACAAATGTCTTCTTTTAGAGAACCAATGAATGGAATGAAACCAAACATGGCATGAATGTTCCTTATGAGGTGCTGACCAAGTGTTGATACTTTGAAGCTGATCCATTATCCAAGATGGCCGCCAGCAGGGGACTTAGTTTAACATAGGACCCTATGGGAAATACATACAAATGTCTTCTTTTAGAGAACCACTGAATGGAATGAAACCAAACATGGTATGAATGTTCCTTATGAGGTGCTGACCGAGTGTTGTTACTTTGAAGCAGATCCATAATCCAAGATGGCCGCCTGCAGGGGACTTAGTTTAACATTGGACCCTATGGGAAATACATACAAATGTCTTCTTTTAGAGAACCACTGAATGGAATGAAACCAAACATGGCATGAATGTTCCTTATTAGGTTCTGACCAAGTGTTATTACTATGAAGCCCATCCATAATCTAAGATGGCCGCCAGATGGGGACAATGTTTAACAAAGGACCATATGGACAATACATACAAATGTCTTCTTTTAGATAGAGAACCACTGAATGGAATGAAACCAAACATGACATGAATGTTCCTTATGAGGTGCTGACCAAGTGTTGTTACTTTGAAGCCGATCCATCATCCAAGATGGCCACCAGCAGGGGACTTAGTTTAACATAGGACCCTATGGGAAATACATACAAATGTCTTCTTTTAGAGAACCACTGAATGCAATGAAACCAAACATGGCATGAGTGTTCCTTATGAGGTTCTGACCAAGTGTTATTACTATGAAGCCCATCCATAATCTAAGATGGCCGCCAATGGGGGGACTTCCTTTAACATAAGACCCTATGGGAAATACATACAAATGCTTCTTCTAGAGGTGCACTGAATGGAATGAAACCAAAACATGGCATAAATGTTTCTTGTGAGGTGCTGATGAAGTGTTGCTACTTTGTTGCCGATTTACTGTTCAAGATGGCCACCAGGATTTTTATTAAATTACAGGACCAATATTAAACCAAATTTGGCCTCACTCACTATTAGGGTATCTGTTATGATTTCAATCTATTTTTACATGATTTCCAAAACCAAAGTAGAATCAGGTGAGCGACACAGGCTCTTGAGAGCCACTAGTTTTAGACCCCAACCACCCATAATATAAATTTTTCACTTTACTTATAATTTTTACAAAATTAGAAAATGCAACCAATAATTTATTATTTTGAGTGCCTCCAATCCGTCCCTCATGGGTTTAATGGGTTTATAAAAGAGAGGCGAAAGATACCAAAGGGACATTCAAACTCATAAGTAAAATAAAAACTGACAAGGCCATGGCCAAAAAAGAAAAAGACAAACAGACAAACAACAGTACACAAAACACAATATAGAAAATTAAAGTCCGAGCAACACGAACCCCATCAAAAATGAGGTGATCTCAGGTGCTCTGGACGGGTAAGCAGATCCTGCTTAAATTTGGAACAACCCTAACTGTATGGAGTCTAAAGTTGATATAAGGTACAAAACACACAAAAAATGGTGCAAGGAAATAAGACTGAGGTATATATAAATATATTATCTAAGAATTTAATTTCATTAATATTTATAGGTTTTTTTTAACCTTCAATGTTTCTTCTGTTTACAGGCAGTACATAATATAGGAATTGCCATGGATACACAAGATGGACTAATAGTGCCAAATGTTAAAAATGTCCAATCATTAAGTATATTTGAACTTGCAACAGAACTGAACAGGCTTCAGTCTTTGGGATTAGCTGGAAAGTTAGGGACTTCAGATTTGAGTGGTGGAACCTTCTCCTTGTCAAATATTGGAGCGGTAAATTATCAAAAGTGCATGGACATAAGCATTTGTCACCTACAATATTTTGCTATTAATTACAAATGATAACACATTCTTTTATATTGTGTCATTAGATCTTTACAAACCAGGTATTAAAAGATTCAGAAATGGTTAAAGTTTTCTTGTTTGATTGTACATGATTTTGTCTCTTGTTGTTTTTGTTTTCTCTTTCTGTAAACACAAATAATAATTATTTATGATTTCATTTTAGTTGAAATATATAGCAAATTTCCTGACAAAATAATACTTGCATTTGAATTGTAAGAATTGTTGTAGATATTCATGAAATAGTTGTCACTGGACATGAAGCAAGCAACAATCAATCAATCAATCCTACATTTACAGAAAATGAAAAAATATCACAACAAATATATGACTATACAAGTCTATGAAATTTCTGCTTCTTATTGTACAAAATTCATTAAAATCCACAAGAAATGGCCCAACTATTAGTTTTGAAAACAAATTTGTTTTAGATAGAACTATAAAGTGAAAACTAGCTAGTGACAGATACTTATGTCAATGCACTGTATATCATTGTTTATTAGAAATATATAGCTTATACAACCCTGGTTTTCATTTTGTTCCCTGCATAGCAGAATCAACATATTGTTATCACTATTCATAGTCTACATTGAGGTTACAATTTTGTTTCTTTACGTCTCCTCTTGATTTTTTTTCATGAGAGTCTCAGAGGTGAAGTTGTACTTCTCCTTTTTATAGTTTGCTTGAAGAAAGTTGCGAGGGACAATTGCTTTAACACCAATGTTCAAGTTTTAATGCACAAGTCTGCAACTTTTTGTTGGTTCAGATGTCAGATGCTGAGTGACCTTGAATCACATAATTTGGTATAAGAGCCTAAAGAGGCAGCTAGGTAAGTTTATTCAAAGAAGGTTAGAAGACATCTGAAATCTGAAATCAATATTAGACGTTCAATAAAAGACAACTCTGATCTAGATCAGATTTGCCTGTTTTCCTACCGATGGTCTGTGTTTCTCACCAGGCAATCAAGCTTCCTTTGCCAATAAAATCTGGCCACCATGATATAGCCAAGTCTGCAGAAAGTGATCTTAAACAACAACAATCAAATTATCAATTATAAAAAGTTGAACATAGCAAGTCAATACTGAGTTCAGTTGTCATTTTTTCATATTATGTCGTGTATGTTATGTACGGTATCACAAAATAAAAGTAATTTTGTCTCCAGAAGTAATGATGTTTTTAATAAAATAATTTTATTTTAATCATTACAGATAGGAGGAACATATGCTAGACCAGTTATATTACCTCCAGAAGTATCAATTGGAGCATTAGGAAAAATACAGGTAAATTTTATGATCTAAACTATTTTATAAGGTAAGGAAACTGATGATACTCTGGTTGTTGGATGGATTACAATCTGAATGCTGTTGGTAAAAGAAACTTATTTACAATGAAAAACTCACACTTAAAATATTCTGAAAACTTTAGGTGGGCTGTATCACTAAAAATTTTCCTCATCAACATTCAGTGGATTGTAAAGATGGTGCTTAATGTTCAGTGGCACCATTTCATGCTTATCAGGATGAGGACATATTTATATGAATCCTGCTAATCAACTTTCTGTTAAAAGCTTAATTTTATATTCTAACACATAATGGCCATGCATGAAATTTTCATTGCATTTTTCTAAGGAACTGCATGTCCAGACCTGATATTGGTCTTGTTTTAATGATATAAAGACAGAGTGGGTGAGAGATTAGAGTGTGTTATTCTGTTCAAACTTTTGTGTCAGTACATTTAATTAATCTTTTAAAAGTACACAGTCTTCATAGTTAATCTTAGTAAAAGTACTATATTTAAAACTGAGCCACTCTTCTTTTTTTTTCAGCTTATTGATTTCAATTATCCTTCACATAATTTTTTTAAAGCATTTTCAGTGAACTTACGCTTAAAACACCAATCTGCCTGCATGGTTAGAAAAAAACGGATTTGGAAAATGCATGAATACACTTTGCATCATTTTTGAAGTATGCAGCAAATTAACTAACTCAAATACAAATAAAACTATGCAATACTAAACACTGGACTTTGGAAATATAAAAATAAGAAGATGTGGCATAATTGCCAATGAGCCAACACTCCATCAGAGACAAAATGACAAAGTCTGATTGGTGAATTAATTTGATTGATTGTGATGAATTACTGGTATATTATAAGATACATGTATTGCTAAGTTTATATTAAACATTAAATCTTCTTTATATGACCAATTTAATTATTTTTTTGTTTCTTTCAGACATTACCAAGATATGATAACCATGGAAATGTAGTAAAGAAACATATAATGTGTGTTAGCTGGTCAGCTGATCATCGAGTCATCGAAGGTGCCTACATGGCACGTTTCTCTAACTTACTCAAATCATTCTTAGAAAATCCAGGATTGATTATGTTATATCTAAGATGAAAATCATGTGATAGATACATTTACAGGTATATTGACCTTGAATCTTATCGTAACTGGTAAGGTCAGAATGAAATGGTCTTGCCTATTGTAATAATGGTTCAGATTTATAAAAGTGTGGTCTTTCAGGGATTGACAGGAGCATGCTTGATTGTGTTTTTTATCATAAATTTCGTTATTTGATTCCAGTCAACAGGATGAATTAATCAGGCCTCTGTCTTTTGAAAAGTGCAAATGGCCTGAAGTTAAGTTTTAGCTTCATATTTCTATATAACAAAAAATCCAAATTGTCCACCAGCCTGAAAGAGAAGGTCAAGGGAAGTTGTTACCTTACTTTGACTTTTATTGTGCTCTAAGGCTGTATGTATAAACCTTTAAGTTATTTATGCATTCTTTATTTTTTGCTGTTTCATGGATAGTTGTCGCATTGGTAATCATACCACATCTCCTTATTTCTATATTGTATTGAAGACTGGAATTAATATATACAGAGTGATGTAATATATCTGTGGGTTCTGGAGTATGCTTATACTTTTCAGAAAATAACAGATCCTAGTCATATTTGCATTTATATTTTGAAATATGCTATTATATAAAATATGTTAATACAATGCAGTCTTATTTTTGAAAAACAATATACAGCTAAAATTGTACTTGTACTAAGATTGAGTAAGTAAGCATTCTTCTTAAAAAAATAATTTAAGTTGATTCAAGATTAATACAATAAGTAAGATACACATTTAATGCTTACAGAAAAAAAAATTATGTTTATCTTTTATTAGTTGCTTATCAGTACAAAAATGACTCTAAATAATCAATATATTTTTGAAAATTTATGATCTAGTTCTAGAAGTGCCATAAACACTTTCTGTTCTAAAAGATGATAGACTATATGTAAACCATTACAAAACAAGACAGAACAAAGAGTGTATTAATCAGTTGTACAGTATCATATCACTTTCCTATTGAATGAAACAGAAACAATATGAGAGGGCATTTTGTATTGTAGAGTTCGAGTGATATATGTATTTGAATCTCAGAATAAAATTAAAAAAGAAAACTATACGACTTTTGAATTCCTATTACTTTACATAAACATTTATTTGATTGGTCTGTTTATAGATTTTAAAAATTGAACTAGTAGTTCATCTTAGCTTGGGCAACCATGGTGTGTTGGATAAAGTATGCATATTATTGATATTTGTATAATTTGATAAAAAAAACGTGCAAATTAGTCAAAGCCTGCTGTTATATGAAATAAAATAGGTAGCTCTGAGAAGTATAACATATAATGTGGTGATGGAGGTTTGATTTGTTGGGAAGTCGATGTCCCAACTCCAACCACATGCCAATTTTACTGAGTTTTGTGCAACATATTCATATAATGCAAACATATTAAGGTTTATCTACATTTCATATGCTTATGCAATATATCAACCATATTCACTATTTTAGTCTGCACAAAATGTCATGGATGAATTTTGTGTCATCTCTCTCTCAGACTTAGAAAAATGTATGGTATGCCCTTTTTCCAAAAATCTTAATTTTCACATTAATTTCCTTTTTTGTTGGATTTTTTATTAGCGTGAGGGATATTTAGGCCATGGAAGAGGTTTTTTTAGGTGTCTCAAAGATTCTAAGAAATAGATTGAAGTAAAAATATTGATCTATATTACATTAGTTGCAATGAAACACAGGACAACTCTCACATTCATGAATTAATGTGTTGTTCTGCCACTTCTTGAATATTTTTCTATATTTGAATTCTTGGATTAGTTTTTCAATTAAAATAAAAGGATAAGGATGAATGAGAAGTATCAATTTGAACATAGCAGAAGTAGATCTATGGTTATTTTGTTGAAATCTTGGAGCATTTTTACCCTATGAGTGTTCATGGCAGGTCTTTTGGAGTTTCCAGCTTAATTTAAGAGCTCATCACATGGTATAGACCCTTCTTATTATTTATCATCATAGGTTAACCTCTAAGTCTCTTTGTCCCCTCCTGAACACAGTCTGGGGGCAGAGAAGTACAGGGTGTCAGTCTGGTCTTGCACATCTATGCAGGTCAACTATTTTAAAAGGAACCCCTTGGAATGTCTGTGTTGGTCCTGTAAGCATTCCCACAAGGTCAATTATTGCTAGATTTTAATGAAATTATATCAAAGGTTTATATAAGCAATGTCTTGGACTAGTTTGAAAATAAGTGCCATTTTTACTATTTTTAAAGGACTAATGCCCACTTGAAATGAAATTTTTATTGAAAATTGCATTGTAAGCACTAGGATATTTAAGAAATAAAACTTAAGAACCCCAGAAAATATATTGGAGTCATTGTTCTTGGACATATAAAATATGTGCATTGGGAAGACTCCGCTTCTATTTTAAATATTTATATTTGAGTTGAGGGTAGAGGCTGATCCAGGATTTGAGTTAGAGTGACCATCTCTCTAACAATTTCACCCAGCAGAGTGAGTTAGAATAAATAAAAAAATGTATGCCAAAATATATTTTTCTAATTTTATTGTGTTCACATCCCTGCTTTATCCCCATCTGAATTTGCCCCTGGAGGGTTTAATAAGTATTTGTAACTATTAACATAGACTCAAGTGGTAGAATTTTGCATCAGAGGTTATACAATGTGTTTGATAGAACATGGTTACATTTTGTGTTGAAAGCCATTTATGACATTTTCTCTATAACAATTTATCAATAATTTCTGTCTGTGTAGTTTTGTTTCAGTAAAAATTCTGAAGTAGAGACATTATTTTTGCAATATAAATACTAATTAAAGTATAAATATCAAAAAAAATGTGAGTAGGTGTACTTTTGATATCTTCATCACTACAAAAGAGAAACAAATTATTAAAAGTACCTGGAGGTTACAGTGTGTGACTTTAATGACTTTATCACATTTAGTAAACCAAAGATGATCAGGTTTGTAGAATACAAATTTTTGAAAAAAGGAAAACATTAGCTAATGCAATAGACATGTTTGGAAAATAACAACAATTTAAACTGAAACAAAAATTTCAATTCAGTTATTTATTCAGGTAAAGTGCTATTGTCATCCTTGCACTTTTCTGGTACCACGGTAAAACCCTTGCTAAAGTGAGGTGTCTTTTTTTTCTGTGTTGGATGTATAAATAAGCAGCCACGTTTGGTTGGAAATGGAATGTTAATTATGATACCTTCTGTGTATTGAGTTCCACACTCTGCATGTTAAAGAACCCTTGTAACAACTCGTTTACAAGTCAAAACAGTCTGCCCTATTCCAAATACCCTCATTTTCTAGTGTTTCGACCCAGCATCCTGGTTGACTTACCTTTTGTATTAGTTATTTTAAATTTGTTCTCGTCCTTGCTATGCATGAAATATTTGCCACTGGCAGTTAAGGAAGCAACAATCAAATAGTTCATTTTATTATGCAGTACACACAATAAAAATAATAACAGTTTCAGTATACCAGAGATATATAATATATATTCTTATTGAAATTTTTATTCACTTAATCTACCCATTGTTCACAGAAAAAGACTAATTTTATATCGAAATATTGAAAATTTGCGTCTGTTTTTTACAGCTGAATCTTTAATCGATTGCTACTGCAAGACGTCCTTTCAGGTTTCGAAGTTTTTTATTGTTTTGTTTCCCGGTCTGTGAATCTGTTCTGTATCAGGTTAAAGTTTTAGTGTAAGAGTAGTTTACTCTTAAGTTGTGATCACATAACCTTGAACCTTCGTGCAATTGTTCATTAATATGTTCTGTTTCTTGGTTCACTGAAATTTGGTTCGGTTGAGAACTTCACGACAAAAGTGATGAGTTCAGCTTTCAAATTGTGAACCTTCTTTTCCTCCATGTAGAAATATTCCAGCAGCACCTACATATGAAACATATTTTTTTCACAGCTTCATGGTACTATATTAAAAACCTTGTCTGTCCTATAATGATTTGTTTTATAGAGAGTTATTGCTTATTTGTTAAACAGAACATATTACATCAACGGTCCCAAGTGGTTAAGTTGGAAGTATCTCTTTGAAAGTTTTACGGTTGCATCAATATTTCAATGCCTGTATATGTAGTATATATTTTCAAGTGGAAACATGGTGGCCGAGTGTTCTAAGAAGTTCATCTACAGGGAATACTAGCCTGTGGATACTGATGTTGTGACGCCGAGACCCGCTCGTGGCAGATGTGTTTGACACCTATCTTAATTGACTAGGAAAGCCAGTTTTCCTGTCGAAAATTGCGATGGTTCTCTCCCGGTATTCCGGTTTTCTCCACCAACAACATAAACTGGCCGCTATGATTTCTCACAAGGAAGCTGTTAAACCATGGGTTCTATTTGTAAAATTAAAAATAACTATACATATAAATCATAGTTTGGCCAAGGATTTGTATAGTTAACTAACTAACTATACAAATCCTTGATTTGCCTGACCTTTTTCAGAGACATATATTACATATAATATATTGTCGAATTATATGTCTATGCCTTTTTATGGAACATCTGTGTCACACTTAGTATTACGACGTCACCAATAAAGGCAATAGTAGTATACCACTGTTCAATAGTCATAAATCGATTTAACTGAAACAAATCCGGGTCACAAACCAAAACTGAGGGAAACACATCAACTATAAGAGGAAACAAAACGGAACAATAGAAACCCTAAACTGCTACAAAAACAAAAGCCAACATACATAGAAACGGACTATGTGATAACAACTGCCATATTCCTGACTTGGTACAGGAAATTTTAAGAAAAAATGGTGGGAAGAACCTGGTTTTATGGCTAGCCAAACCTCCCGCTTATATGGCAATGTGAAAAATACCGCTGAAGTGACAACCTTACGTGACAGGAATGCAGTACAAATAAATGCAAGAACATTTTTTTGCGAAAATTGTCTATGGATTGTTATTACTTGAAAGATTGAAATAGTCGTTCTTATGACATCGGTTACCTTTATCAAACGTGATTTTCCTTCTCTTCATTCCAACAGAGACATATAATACAATATATGTCTCTGATTCCAAGCTGAACAAATATAGTTCACATGTCAGAAGACTTGTAACTTGAGTTCGTAAAATGAGACCTTTTTTACTTGCCATGGGATGCTACTAGTGAAACGGTATCTGCTTGTCTACTTATCCATCTGAAGCATTCGAGTTCCCCTTTTCCCTACCCCTCGTTTTGTGTAGGGTTCGTGTTGCCCAGCCTTGTGTTATTTGTAGTGTTTTGTCTTTTCGTCGTTTCCCTATTGGCGTGTTGTCTGTGTTTTTTTTCCCAGACATGATTTTTGGTTGTCTCCTTTGTACCCTCTGATTGTTGTTTACCTAACGTGGAAATGTGATAGTGTGGAAATAAACTCATCATAGATACCAGGATTGAAATCTTGTATTTGCGCTAGACGCGCGTTTCGTCTACAAAAGACTCATCAGTGACGCTCGAATAAAAAAAAGTAAAAAAGGCCAAATAAAGTACGAAGTTGAAGAGAATCGAGATCATTTCAGTTTAAGGCCACAATAAGTTGAAACTAATTTTCATTATAATGTGAACTTTTTAAAATATATACTAAATTAAAGCTTTGATCAGTAGCAGTCTTTGGTGTCTAATGGACACTTTATTTTATTATTTGACATGCTTTAGTGATTTTCATTGACAAAAAAGATAAAATCTATTTTCGGAATCAGAGATATATAGTTTTATATGTTTCTGTTGGAATGATCTTAAAACTTAACGATTTTTTTTCTATTTTTCAAGTTTCTTGAAAAAATTACTCATTGCTGGCTGTTATATTAATGACCTTTTGGTTATGATGACCACATATGATGTGTTGCGTATTTTTGTTTTCAAACATTTTGTTTGTTAGAGTATATGATCAAAGTTATTACAGCAGCATGTCCTGTGCACACAGAAATGGTATCATACGAAAAAGTATTGAGGTTGACCTGTACTTTGTCATATTCCTCGAGATCAAATCAATATAAAAACAAGGTGTTTTTCATCATTTTAGGGGTGAATTGGTTCAGTGTCTCTGGTTCAAGATTTCAATGGAGACAGTAACAAAATAAAATTTTACTCAAGCTTTGCGATCTATTGTTATTTAGTTAATAAGCATTCAAAAGAAAATATGTTTGTGCGAAAATTGTCTTTGGATTGTTTTTACTTCTATTTGTAAAATTAAAAATAACTATACGGACCTAATCATATTTTGGCTGACCTTTATTAGAGACATATATTACATATAATATATTGTCGAATTATATGTCTATGCCTTTTTATGGAAAATCTGTGTCATACTTAGAATAACGACGTCACCAAATGAGACCTTTTTTGTCGAGCCTTCGACTTTTGTCGAAAAAGCGAGACATAGTGATCCTACATTCCGTCGGCGTCGTCGGCGGCGTCCACAAATATTCACTCTGTTGTTAAAGTTTTTGAAATTTTAATAACTTTCTTAAACTATCCTGGATTTCTACCAAACTTGGACAGAAGCTTGTTCATGATCATAAGATAGTATCCAGAAGTAAATTTTGTTAAAAAAAAATCCTGTTTTTCCGCATTTTACTTATAAATGGACTTAGTTTTTCTGTCAGGAAACATTACATTCACTCTGTGGTTAAAGTTTTTAAAATTTTAATAACTTTCTTAAACTATCCTGGATTTGTACCAAACATGGACAGAAGTTTGTTTATGATCAAAAGCTAGTATCTAGAAGGAAATTTTTATTAAAATTTTGTACTTGTTTATCCATATTTTACTTATAAATGGACTTAGTTTTTCTTCCAGTTAACATTAGATACAGTCTGCAGTTAAATTTTTCAAAACATTTATTAGATTCATAAACTATCCTGGATTTTTACCAAACTTGGACAGAAGCTTCTTACAATAAAAAAATTGTATCGAGAGGAATATTTTTATTAAATTTTTTCCTCATCTCATTTTTGTTGAGCCTGCGATTAACAGCAAAAGTAGGCGAGACACTGGGTTCCGCGGAACCCTTACGAATTTTTACTTCCCATCGGGTGCTACTAGTGATTGTCTTTGGATTGTTTTTACTTCTATTTGTAAAATTAAAAATAACTATACGGACTTAATCATAGTTTGGCTGACCTTTATCAGAGATTTTTTTACTTGAAAGATTGAAATAATCGTTCTTATGCCATCGGTTACCTTTATCCAACGTGATTTTCCTTCTCTTCATTCCAAGCTTGAACAAATATAGTTTCCATGTCAGAAGACTTGTAACTTGAGTTCGTAAAATGATTCCATTTCAAATTTTATTCTATTTATTTTAGCTAGGAAAGGCAGGATTATGAAATGTAGTTTGTTACCAAATTAGGAAACTTTATAGACTTTTGAACAAGGAGCTAATTGTGTCAAACATGCAGTCTTTGTGTAGTACAGTTTCATAGTGTTTTCTTTCATTACCGTGACATAATACATTCCATTCAGTCCCTTCATTTGATTTAATGAACCGGTTAAATGGTCACTCGTAAAAATCTATAAAGTCAGTGGTTTCGAAAAATAAGCATTTGATCATTCTCCCCATTGTTTAAATTCAATGATAGTGCGTTTCTATAGTATCACTGAAATGTTAACAACTTGAAAATCGTGACAAAATTAAACTGAATTATTCAGTCCCTCTTCATGTTTGACTCTCCTTCTCGCGCTACTCCCTCGTACAGCAATGGAATATAACGACGGAATTATCCGTTAAAGGACGGAAATAGCTGGACAAATCATTCTCAACTGTGAATTAGAGTTATCCTCCTTATACTATTCTATATGATTGTCATTCAAGTGAGAGGTTTAGTTAGGTAAATCCACCATTTCTACATAAGGAAATGCCTGTACCAAGTCAGAAATATGACAGTTGATTTCCTTTCGTTTGATTTATTTGAGCTTTTGATTTTGCCATTTGATAGAGGACTTTCCGTTTTGAATTTTCCTTGGAGTTTGGAAATTTGTGATCCTGAGAAATTCCGTAACTTAATTGCGAATATTTCAGAGTTAAAAGTATTATCTTTCCTAATTTTATCGAATAGTAATCGCTTTAGTAAATAATTTAAGTCAGTTTGTTAAGTTGCGTCAGGTACAAACATGGAGTTTCAGTTGTCAGAAACAAATCGGGGGGAAATCCTTAGTGTGCGATTGATTCACTTTCAGTATCGACAGAACACTTTAGTCAAGGGATATTGAATGCATTGTAAATTATTGCAAAGGTATTTCATCATATTCCCTACCCCCCAAGTCTTTGGACATCACTACCGTCAGCAGAATCCAGGCGTACTACAAACCAGGGGCGGATCCAGGATTTTAGGTTAGGGGGGGGGGGGGGCGCAAACTTAAATTTTTTTGAGTTTAAATTATCGAAATATTTATTATTTATTAAGCTGAGTTCAACACATGCTTTGCAAATTTTAGAGGGGCGCACGCCCGCCACGCCCCGCCTGAATCCGCCCCCTGCAAACGACCCGTATTCATTCCATGCTCACAACAATGAGCAATTTTATTCAGCATATCCATGTATTTTTGTGTTTTGTGTTTTCATTAAGCAATTGGCTTCAAATATTCAGCACGTTACGACATGTAAACTCAGTACTTTTAATCTTTAGATTTGCCCTGTTTTTACATTTTATCTATATAATTATATTTCCACGACTAAGTGCTTGTGCATAATAAAACGAAAATAATAGTTGAATAAATAAGTATAATCTACCTGTATTTACCTGAGTTTACCTGTAAAAGAAAGCGCGCAAATGTAATCAAAAGTTCCGCGCAAATGTAATGGTAATGCGCGCAAATGTACAATCGATTTCAGTTTATCCTTTTACCTCTGACCGTTTGGGAAAATCATTTAGTAATGGTCACGTTTATCATGTGGCGACGTTTTCAGTTTATCCACAAACATGGATCATTTTAATTCTTACGTTGAAAAATATGCACCTATGGTCGAACTATATTACGGTCGTAATATGAAGTTCGTATTAACAGAATCAAGGAGGTAGTACAACCTCCTTGGCAGAATAGACCTTGTTCCTCTCATTTCATAAAATGATCCTTTTCCTTTGGTTAAAGAAAGTGTATACAGAGATCTTCAAACTTTATTCATGGTTTTGTTCTACATATATGATAATGATAGCAAAAACGCGTACTTTTCATTACTTTATTTACCATACGGCCATTGACCTGAAGTGAACGTTCGGTTACTGACCTAGCGTAAGGTCAAACTTTCTCGACCCATTTATGTTATGCGGATTTATCATATTTATTACATTTATGTACCAAAAAAATACCTTTATGAATAATATCGTTAAATAAATTCATATTTATATTTCTTCGTGTTTAGATTATATTAAACCTTAGTCAGTTCTGATAACAAAATAAAACCCCAATACTAGAGTTAAAATGCAGGGTTGCTGCTATTATCTTTTTGGTGTTCTCTTTTTCATTGACAAGCTGCACCAAGAATTTTATACACGTGTTTCCAAAACCATTAAATTTTAGATTTTAGACGTATAATCGAAATCTCACTCAAACGTTGCTCTCATCCAAACATTGCGCTAATTATGCTTAATCTCATTCAAACATTGCGTGAAGTGCGCAAAATATCACTGAAAAATTGCATTTAGTGCGCAAAATTTTACGAAACCTGAAGAAATCCGTTTGATGTTTTGTTTTCCAATTTCAGCAATGAGTGCTATAGTAAACTTTACAGAGAGGGTGTTCCGCCAAGTACGCAAACTTTGAAGAAAACTGCAGCAATGTTTAATACTTGAATGCAGCATGTAGCGAAATTTGCGAGATTTTAGGTCCAAGGATATTTTGAAGAAAAAGCTGACGATAAAAATTCAATTTTCATTCTCTGTAATACTACTAATTTCACCTTGGGGGTATTCAAACCCTGTCGGGCTATAGAAGATACTCAAAATCTGAGAATAATGGACCACCTGAATCAATAAAGTTGCCTGGCCGGTTTCTGTCCATCACTGGACTTTCATCGGAGGCTAACTGGGTTTGTACTTTAAGATGCACGTGTTTTTCTTTCTTATTTTAAATAAAAACTTCATAGATTTTAGACCCTAAAAAGTATTCATTGGATACATATCAACGTTCCAACACAGCACGAAATCTGTCAGATAACTTGACATTTAAAGCCAGAGCTGACCCCCCCACCTAAAAAAGTTGAACAAATTCCAAGAAAGATAAACCAACACTACATATAAAGGAAGATGTCGGGTTTGTATGGATTGAAAGTTGATACTACCAGTATAGAGCTCTGTGAAAATCTAATTGTGTATGAACATTTACAATAATCTTATAACTATTTGTGGAACGCGGAAGTCCGTTTGTTTATTTTTCTTTGATACACATTTTTTATCTTTTAAAATCACCTATTATTTTATATATACAAGAAAAAAAATCCATCAACGCTCTATTTATTCGAAAAGCTATCCAACGGGAATAAAAGCCCGACTGAAACATACCCATTCATTTTTGTACGCTGTGTTTTTTTTTAATTCATTCGAAATTACTTTAAATTCCACAGTTTAATATATAAATTATTTTCAAGAGAAAGACGTATTGTTTTGAAAAAAGTACTAATTAAACTTTTACTTATACACCTATAGTTTTCTCGCTTTTGAACGTTAACAATTAACCATTCAAACAAAGCAGTCAATCGGCTATTGAAAGTAAGATTTACATTTAAACAAACGTTCAATGAAAAATAAAAACTTTGTACTTCCTAGGATTGTTACTTTTTCTGAGAGGAAATTCAGAGGAACAATAGGTTTGTATGATTTTTGTAACTTGTTTATTTAGACAGGAAATTGCAAAATATATGAAAATAGGAAATGTCTTACTGGGTGGTGATTTTAATGCAAGAATTGCTAATTCACCATGATAAATGTTATTTACCTTTGTGTAATAACTAACCCATTGATAAACAAATCTTAAAAGGACAAGTCAGTCATTTAACACAAAGGTCTTTTATTAAGATAATTCTATTAGTCACTAAATGGTCGCCGTTCTTGTGGATGTTTTTGGAAAATATTTTATACCCCAAATGGCAGTTTGTCGGAGAGTATCCTGGATTAAATTCATTTGTTTATGTTCACAACTTTATATTACATACTATTTCAGATTGAAAGGGAAATATCAAGTATATGCATTGTTGATGATACCGATTGTAATATTTAAATGTTTGATAAATCACCAAACTTCATGTGGTCAAATGAATCTCCCACAAAATTTCAGACAGCCATATTATCACAAGATATACAAATGTAGAATTGCAAATGTATACGTTTAATAAAAGTCTCATATCCTCGGTCGATGAGGCTGTAGCAGAATTATCACATATTCTCTTATCTGCTTCTCTTAAACGAATAAGAAAATAAAGACAACAAATTGATTTGATGGAGATTTGCAAAATCCCCCCCCCCACCCCCAAAAAAAAAATCAGTTATGGTTAAATATACTTGCAATTAAATTTTTCTTAACATCCAATAGTGAAAGGTCGCTATTATAAACTCAACGGGTAATATTTAAAACTTAGAAAATTTAGATACAAAAAAAATACTATTGAAACAATTACATAATCTGCATGATGATAATCCTAAATACTGTTGGAAATTAATGAAAGATTTAAAAAAATAATGATCATAAAGGTCATACATAGTTCAACTTCTGCTGCTGCATTATCTACTTTGGTTACACATTTCAATGGATTGTATCAGATATATGATTCATTCAAAGACGGAGTTGGAAAAAGCTTGCTAATCAAGACAAAATGTTTGTTTCTTTAATCTTGATAAACTGATAAAAGAGAAAGAAATTTCTTTTTACCATTTCAGAATTACAGTGTAACAAATCGTTAGGGACTGGTCGTTTTCTTTCATTGGGGGGATGGGAGGAAACAGTGGAATTTTCTGATTTTTTTCATGTCCCCACCTTGGGGAAAGAAAATAAATTCAAGACCCCCCTTCAAAAGACAATAAAATCCCCCCTCCCCCCAAAAAAATAAATTCTTGACACTTTTATATAACAAAAATACATGCATACAATTTATATTTATATTATTATCATTCAATAAAATATTGCTTCATTACTACGGCGGATCTAGAGCTTAAAGTGGGAGAAGTTGTTATCTCAGCTGTATTTGGCAAAACTTCAAGGAATTTTGGGTCCTCAATGCTCTTCAACTTCGTACTTTATTTGGCCTTTTTAACTTTTTTTATTCGTGTGTCATTGGTGAGTCTTTTGTAGACGAAACGCGCGTCTGGCGTGCAAAATTTTAAGCCTGGTATCTATGATGAGTTTATCGTGACTTCATGGAACTTTATTTGGTTATATATAAAATGAGGAGATGTGGTATAATTGCCAATGAGACAGCTATCCAACAGAGTTAAAATAGAGTGGTAGTAAGCAATTATTGGCCACCGTACAGCCTTCAACAGTTAAAATGAAGGGGTAGTAAGCAATTAAAGGCCACCGTACGGCCTTAACGATGAGAAAAACTCATACTGTATTGTCAGCTATATAAAAGGGCCGACATGAAAAGTGTTAAACAATTCAAACGAGAAAACTAACGGCCTAATTTCTAACAAAACAATTTACGAAAAACAAATACATTTATGACAGATCTGAACCAACGATAACCACTGTACTACAGGCTCCGGACTAAGGACAGGCACATAAAGAATGTGGCAGGGTTAAACATGTTTGTGAGCGCGTAACCTGGGATAGCGGTGTTACAGCACAAGATACTAACAAACTAAAATTCATTTGCAATTTGAAACTCAAAAGATCGGTAAGATGCACTAAAACAAAAGACACAAAGCAACGAAACTCGCAGTCACTGAAGGCTAGTTCAATGCCAATTACAACTAATAAATCATCTTTTCCCAGACTAAAGTTTTAACCAGTACACATCAAACGGATTTAGTGTAAAGACGTCATAAACAGTATGAGAAATGCACAACCTTGTGCAATGCCAAAATATAACTAAACAATATCTACAGGGTGTAGAATCATAAGTAATTATAACTGTACATATAAAGCAACATATAGTCAGTTATGTTTTAATTTTTCAAAACAAAAACAATGTTAATAGTCCTGTAAAACAATTTTTAAAAGATTGAACTACTGTGTATAAAAATTGATAACCTGGCTTTAAGATTATTCAAAGGATCAATTTGTTTACATGGAATGTGTCTATATTTACGGGCTTTATAAACAACCTCACCGTCAAATTAGGATGGGATATCCCGTTTGTAATAAAAATTCTACAGATGCAGCCAAACTTTCGGACCAAATTTTTATATATGTGAAAGGTTTTAATTTGTGGTACCTTTTAATTTACTAGTTATACACAAATTATTTTCATTGAAATATAAAACCAACTACAGACACGGGCATAGCGAGCAAGTTGTGAAATGTATTATCACACCGTCAGAAGGGGCTATAGGAACATACCTGTATTTACCACACCTAGCTTCATTCAATTTCAGCACATTGTTCATATATATCCTTTATCAAAGAAGTTGGTAAATGAACTTTAAAATTAGATAAAAATACATTCTTGGAAGAAGATGTTGACACTTAGGAATTGAATCTTAAGAATTGAAACGAGCGGAGCGAGTCGAAAAAAAAATGGATGTCTATTGTGCCAAAAAATTATACTTTTTATTGTATAGGGAAGAGGTGGGTGGGGTCACCAAAAAATAAGATGCACTAAAACAAAACACACAAAGCAACGAAACTCGCAGTCACTGAAGGCTAGTTCAATGCCAATTACAACTAATAAATCATCTTTTCCCAGACTAAAGTTTTAACCAGTACACATCAAACGGATTAAGTGTAAAGACGTCATAAACAGTATGAGAAATGCACAACCTTGTGCAATGCCAAAATATAAGTAAACAATATCTACAGGGTGTAGAATCATAAGTAATTATAACTGTACATATAAAGCAACATATAGTCAGTTATGTTTTAATTTTTCAAAACAAAAACAATGTTAATAGTCCTGTAAAACAATTTTTAAAAGATTGAACTACTGTGTATAAAAATTGATAACCTGGCTTTAAGATTATCCAAAGGATCAATTTGTTTACATGGAATGTGTCTATATTTACGGGCTTTATAAACAACCTCACCGTCAAATTAGGATGGGATATCCCGTTTGTAATAAAAATTCTACAGATGCAGCCAAACTTTCGGACCAAATTTTTATATATGTGAAAGGTTTTAATTTGTGGTACCTTTTAATTTACTAGTTATACACAAATTATTTTCATTGAAATATAAAACCAACTACAGACACGGGCATAGCGAGCAAGTTGTGAAATGTATTATCACACCGTCAGAAGGGGCTATAGGAACATACTGTATTTACCACACCTAGCTTCATTCAATTTCAGCACATTGTTCATATATATCCTTTATCAAAGAAGTTGGTAAATGAACTTTAGATAAAAATACATTCTTGGAAGAAGATGTTGACACTTAGGAATTGAATCTTAAGAATTGAAACGAGCGGAGCGAGTCGAAAAAAAATGGATGTCTATTGTGCCAAAAAATTATACTTTTTATTGTATAGGGAAGAGGTGGGTGGGGTCACCAAATTTTTGCCCCCTCCCCCCCCCCCCCCCCCCCCCAATCTGATGTATTGAAAAATTGGACACCCCTTCCTTTCCATGCCCAAAAATTTTCAAGGCCCCCCTTATTTTCCTCCCCCCTTTTCGGGTTACAAATGACCAGTCCTTTAGGCTTGGATAATATTTCGAACAATATGATTAAACATAGTCAGGTTCTTTCGAAAATATTTAATTCTTGTCTGTCTCATGGATTATACCTAAGAAACTGGATACTCTGCTAAGCCTGCACTGAACTGTCCCTTGTTTGGACACTGCTGACTTAACATATATATTCCATTATCTTGTAATAATATGTTATCTTTCTAAATTTTTTTATGAGTTTGACTGATCTGGATAATTATTCAATGTATTTGTAGTATACCTCATAGTTAGATATTTTTTTAATTATCAGTAGAGACCTCTCCTTAAGGCACCATTGATTTATGTTGTTTCTTTATTCAATAGTATAGTTACAATATACTTTCCTGGTGCAGTTGGGTCAAGGTCGACAAAACATAAATTTTATCATAATATGTTGCCTTTTGTTTTATAACATGTCTATTGTCTAGATTGAATATATTATTGTTCTGCAAATTTTTCTAATCGTTGTGTTATATGTCTTACTGACGCCCTAATTTCCTGATTTGGTGAAAAAAGTCTTCATCTTCTATACATTAATTTCTTAGTAAGTGCAGTCATAACTTCACACGGGTAATTCTTAAATTAGACGGAAACCCAACGACACAAAAAACATGATATCTATAGATATCAGCATAAGAACATCAACAATTTATGAATTTGAATGCATATTATGGTCATGCCATTTTTTTAAATTTAAGCAAAAGTCAACCATGGTCTACATAGCGCATTCCACGTTTGATACTTAAGTTTATTTTACAAAATGGCGTGGTAAATCGTCATGCATGAGTAATGATGTGAATAAACCGTCTCTTCCTTGGAACTGTAATACATTTTGTCCAAAAATCTATTAATTTTTAAAATTACTCCAATTCTGTGTTTTCTTTTATGTTCTATATCCAGTGACGGTGGATTCGATGATTGCTGGTTGACAGAAATATCGAAAAGATTTCCAAAAACACAAACTCTTTGACCTGAATCAGGATGTCTTTTGGTTGTTTATGTCGTTGGTTTGCTGTTTCATTGACGGTTAGCTCACATCCTCTTTTGTTGATACCCACAAGAATGATTGTTGCTAATATCTAATGGAGTTAGCAAAGTTGTTTCAGAAGAAAACAACAGACAATGTATAGTGATGCAGTGGAAGAATCGTACATTTTCTCGTATATATATATAAAGTCGAAGTAGTTATAAGTGTCATAAAATTCTGTTCTAAGTTCTTCATCGGGAAAAAATCCATTACGAAGACAAAGTCTATGATGTGGTGGAAAACTTTAAAATTTGGCATATATATTTAAAAGTTCAATTAATGATGAACATATGTACGTAAGTTTCAAGTTGATTTGACCACAAACTACCTTCAACTAAAAAAATTACCTACCTTAAATAAAAACTTAAACTATCACATTTCTATGTACAGTGAATCATGAAATCTGTGTAAAAACTCTTATTTTGCATATATATCAAATAGTTAACAGCTTCAAGTTGAGGTAACCACAAAATATCCTAAACCACAATGATACAGGATGGACCAACAGACGGACGGACAGACGTGAAGATAGGAAATTGTAATGCCCTTCTACTATCAGAAGCAGGACATAAACCATACATTATTACGTACCAATATCATATTGAATATATTGTTGTCGCAACTACAACAATAAGTGTCAATACGCTCACATGATAGTGTTTGCCGGCTAGGATCACATGATAACTATTATGCAACATTCTCTTTACATTTTTAGGATACATATGAACCCAAGGCTGTAAATGATTACTACTGGTTTGTCTGAAGTTATTGTACAAGGTTGCTGATTTTTGTGTGCAGAAAGTTACTAATAACATAAGATTCAACGTGATAGATTAAATAGTGTTTGAATAAGAACTCCAGAAGAATGGATAACAAAGAACCCGAGCCAGATTACCTACCCAGAGACGTACAGAGGTGTTTGAATAAGAACTCCAGAAGAATGGATAACAAAGAACCCGAGCCAGATTACCTACCCAGAGACGTACAGAGGAACAAGAACTGTAATTTTTCAGGAGGACAAAATGTAGTTTGCTTTCATACTTCAGCA
This sequence comes from Mytilus californianus, assembly GCF_021869535.1. Taxonomy (NCBI): domain Eukaryota; kingdom Metazoa; phylum Mollusca; class Bivalvia; order Mytilida; family Mytilidae; genus Mytilus; species Mytilus californianus. Next base: position 9,126,530 of record NW_026262581.1, read on the forward strand.
ACACAAAACAGATATATCAAAGAAGCACAAAACCTGGGTAGCATTCATGATGAATTATCATATACTGACAATATTTCTACTGATGATATGAACAATTGGGTTAAATGGCGGGAAATTGCAAATGAACAATTAGCAGTATTGATTCGTGCATCACCTTCGTCAGACAAAAGTTTGACAAGACCTCCATTGGAGAAAAACGTTTTAACGAATATCGAAACTCATTTTAAGAAATGTTATCCTTCACTTTCTGGTCATCTCTCTAGTAAGCAATTTGTAATGTTTGGTATACCACGAGCAAAGTTATTCATTTTACGTTAAAATATAAACTTAGGACTAAGAGGTTAATTAAAAAAACAAATTTTGTACCAAACATTTTCCTTGGCTTTTCATTGAATTCCTTTTACAAATAAAAGGTAAATTGTTGTACAAATTATAAAGCTCTTCAATACACCAAGTTATAGAGTGTTTCTTTTGTTCTTTATCATAGTAAATTATCCTAAAATCTATCTGTATGCAACAACTAAGTTTTTTCCAGCTCACAGACCTACTCGTTGTCACGAAGGACGTTTTAATATATTTGTTCTCTATAGTTTATATCAAAACAACGTGCCAAGGTCGATACATTCAAAAGTCGCCGTGTGAATCTTACAGTGTTATATGTCCACTTTTGATAAAAATAAAGATAGCTATGTATTTGATATTCAAATGCAATGGTCTATCTCCCTATACAACTATAATACGAGATGTCTACACTCTACAAGATTTGTCAGAACTGCACTGTTCTATCTCCACACTCTCATTGGATTATAGCTTATTCATCTTGTTAGTTCACAGAAAAAATATTTGTTTAGTGTTGTAACTCCACTATTTTTCAGGTATTTTTCCTGTAAAATTATTCTTTGTAGTACTATGCTTAAAGTGTTTGCACGATTTGATCTCAATCTATGAACAATTCTTAGAAAATCCAGAACAGCAGTCCAGAATTGGGGATATTACACAGTTAAAAAATCCATGGTGTATCTCTTAGAGAAACATAGGGATAAATTTCTAAAACAACATTGTTTGTAGTGAATTGTTCTATCTCCAGAAAAAGGGATGCTTTATTTATCTAAGCTGCTTGTCTATTAAAAACATCCAATTGAACAAATAATTTCTCTTCATGTACGTAAATTCAATCCAATTATAACTTTTTATGCGTCAGTCAAATATTTATGATATTGCGCTTTTAAACTTTAATTTTGATTTATACCACTATTACCAAATTGGGAATTCATGATTATAAGATTCACACGACGAAATGTGAATTTTTGCTGTGTTTCGTTAAATTGTGTTGGTATTTTTACTTAAACTTATGTGTTTTAGCTTTACAATTTGACATATACATTTACAAAATATTGACGTGTTAAAATTACTATGCATATAGATGTACCGAATATAGGCGTGTTAAAATTCCTATGGCATATACTTGAAAATGTACGGAAAAGTTGCGTGTTCCTGTGACATATACATGTACGGAATAAAGACGTGTCACTGTGACATATAGTCAGTATTAGAGAACCACAAAATGAATAAATGAATAGTATGTATATTAGTTATTTGTTTCCATAGCAACATTATAAACTTATTTTACACCATTCTCCTATAAAATGTTGTTTTCATATGCTATATTTAGAGAACAATGATAAATTATATGACAACACTGTTTTCTTTGTAGTGAGTTATTAATGTTACTATTATAAATAGCGACTTTGCGCATGTTGCGAAAAACGTGCCAAATATTGTATGTGTCACCTGCTTCCCTAAAGATATTGAAAATGACGTTTACTGATTTATTTGTAGCTGCCGGGTAGCCTAGTGCAATATTTCCATAGTATGGAATCTTCAGTAATCCTTTAATTAAATCATTTGTATACTCTGTCACTATATGTAGGCACATAATAATAATTGCTCTAGCCTAGTGCAAAATTTCAACAGTATGGAAACTTCAGCAGTATTATAATTAAACATTTGTATACTATGTCACTATGTACCTCATAATACTATCTGTTCTTTTTTCAAATGTAAAGGAAAAACTTAAATGGCTGATAACCATAGGAATTTAGAGAGTATTTAAAAAAAGCTGCTTCACGGCTGACTGATGATATTTGTATCGACTATACAGTATACTTTGAGCACGATCCCTTTGTTGCAGTTAGGAAACCTCTAAGATTACACAATATAAATTCCTATGTCTATAAAAACTACCCAAACTTGATACGATATTATATGATCACATTGATTGTTTCTGTGCAGTCGACTCAAGGAGGACAGTAGGACGACTGAATGGTGTCAAATTAACAGGAGCGTAGGGCAAGGATCACCCTTTTTCTTTTTAAACTAGGCATTTCAGATTTTTAAGTAAATTTTCTTTAATGTTTTTATAATTTTCCTTTTTTATGTTCGGCTCTTATCCATTCAAAATTAAAAGAACAGTGATTTACAGGAGCTTCCCCTCTACTCTTATTTCTAACGTAAGAAATTGTGCCCATGCCTAAAAAATTATCGGGACTTCATTATTTTGGAAGTGACAATTGGCCTAGACGCTGAGACTGCGCATATTAGCCATTTAAAAATACGGAAGTTAACTTTTGATATTGATCTCTGCAAAGAAATATTCAAGCTTAAAAAAAATTGCCTTATCATCACACTTCCGATTACTTTAAACAGTTTTAAAACATTTTGGGGGGTCAAAAGATCTGATACCTTATCACAAGGTAATAGTAAATTAGAAAATTATTTCAACCTCAAGACTGACTTCGTAAAGGAGGCTTATTTATCAATTAAAGATTTTAATATAAGAAGAGCTATATGTAAATTGAGAATAAGTGCACATGATCTTAAAATTGAGAAAGATAGGTATAGTAAAAAATACATAGAGAGAAGTCAGCGTCTATGTCATCACTGCCTATCACATGGATCAAATTCTATTGAAGATGAGACCCATTTCACAGTAAGTTGTCCTTTATATAACGAACAGAGAAAATTATTATGGGATAAAGTAAACAGTTTTTGTAATAATTTTAAAGAATTACCCAAGGATAAAAAATATTTCTGGCTGTTCACAAATGAGCATTTACCAACTCTTATGTGCCTAGGCAATTATATAATTAAGTGTTTAGAAATAAGATCCAGGTGGATACAAAATATATAAAATTATTATGCAATTATTGTTAATGTTATGTAAGACACATGATGTGTTAGGCTCTGATCCTGTCCAATATATGATAGTATTATATTAGGATATAGTTTTTCTTTTTTCCAATCATATTGTGCTTAATATTGTTGTAAATGATGCCCTTTATGGGTTCTTGATTAGATTAATAAAATTCTTATCTTATCTTATCTTATCTTATAGAACGATGTGGTATGATTGCCAATGATCGAGGCAACTTTCCACCAGAAATCACATGACGTAGAAATTGGCAATTATAGGTCACTGTACGGCCTTCAACAATGAGCAAAACCCATACCGCATAGCAAGTAATAAAAGGCCCAACAGATTTAAAACAATTCAAACGAGAAAACTAACTGTCTGATTTATTTAAAAATTCACCAAGGGTTCTACAGACTCCGTGTAGCGCATGTGATTGCTGCGGTCGGTGTAAAAGTGTAATGTTGACTGTAAAAAGTGAGTCCATATTTCAGTTCAATACAGAATTAAAAAAAGAATCAACCTTTTTCTTTAGATGCTATTTCCTGATCATTGTTTCATAACATGAAGGTTTACAATGTTATCATGTAAAAAAAATAATCAGACAGCCTGTAAACTTTAACTGTTAAGTCCATTTATCAGTAAAATACGGAAAAATGGAAATAAAAATATTTATTTTTACTCTGGATGATGTCTTTTGATCATAAAAAACTTCTGTGCAACTTACATAAAAATCCACGAAGATTTGACAAAGTATAGATGACTTTAAAACTTTAACATTACACTGAATGTTAACTGTTAAAAAAAACTTATTTATCTTTAAAATACGGGAAAATGAAAATAACTATTTTCAGATTTGCTCTAGACACTGTCTTTTGTTCACAAAAAAGCTTCTTTCCAAATTGCATAAAGGTTTGACAAAGTTATTGATGTCTAAGAAAACGTTAACTACAGACTAATAAAGGTGGACGCTGCATCAAAAGACTGATAAAGGTGGACGCCGCAACAAAAGACAACCACTGAATGACAGGCTCCTGACTTGGGACACGTGCATACAGAATGCGATGGGGACGCATGACGTTTTCGCTTTTATACCTGTAACATATGTAAAGGTCATTTGCGCTCCAAACACTATGTACTTTAAACATTGATACACCTATATAAAATTGACCGGACGTTTGCGCTTTTAACCTATAAAAGTGTAACTGTAAACAGAATAACCGTAACAGAATACTAGTAATCAGTTTTGCATGCACGACAATTTAGAGTGCTTGTGGTATATATGTCGAAGAATTTTTATGGATGAATCATTCAAAATGCTCTAAATTCTTCAAGCAGCTTTAAACGATTCATTGATTTAAACTTGAAACTATATTCCTTGCTCTCACATTCATTCTATTGTTTGGAAAGTCCGAGGCGCTCTACAAACATTGTTTGTCTGAGTCTCTTTCAAATTGTTGTGACCAAAATTTGATTTTAAACCAGCAGCTGTTCATGTTGACTTTGAAGACAACCGCTCTCTTGAAGTGTTGTCGATTTCAGCTGGCATAAGCAAAGATGCAATCATTAGGGCTCTCTATGGATTCAAAGAGTGGACATATGAAGTATGGAAAGCTTCGTAACTTTGTTCGGGTTATCATTTCTTCTAGATTACGATCGATGTTGAAGATTCTATTGCTGTTGAGAAGATGACTGAACCTATATGTTCCAAATATTCAGATTATCTGACCAAACATTACATAACCGTTGACGCTCGATTGCTACCGTCCAATAGTGTGGGCTGGTCAAGCTTGTTTTGTTCTGGTCATATTTGCTATATGGTCATCATCGGCCCATCTCGGGACCTAAGTTGGAAATAAGATTGTCTAATAGTTTTGTAAAAAATCATCAGCACTATTCAACTAAGCTTTAAAAGGATTCACGTTTCTGAATAATGTTTAAATTTGATACACAGACGTGTTCTAGACATTCAATCATGGAAATAAACACCGATTCAGTGTGGAAATAGCTTTGTATTTCAACATCTTGATTTTGTCAACCACTGATGAATTTTACGGATGGTGATTTTTAATTTTAAATTGATATGAGATCATACGACACTGTACCTCAAAAGTATATGATAAATACACTCAAGTTCGACCCCGGATACAAGATATAGATGGGAAAATATTGGTTTACCATCCCGGATACAATATTACTATAAATAGTATAATATAAGATGGCACAAATACAAAATTAATGATGCATAACTAATAATGTATGTTGTATTACTTTAATATAGAAGGTTCAATGGTGATATAACATAGGAATTACTGTTCTAAAACTACAAACAATAACTTAGAACCGTTCTAAATAATATAATCTGTGTCAAAATTTGAAATCTCGTGAAAAATTTGCAGATTACAGGGAAGACCCACTACTGTAATATAGGACAATGTATTGAATAGAGAATGGAAACGAGGAATGTATGAGGGTGTGGATGGGGGTTTACAGATTAGAGAATAATGGGCAAAAAATATAAAGAAAAGAGAAAAATAGGCAAAAAAAGAAAGAAAAGAAAAGGTGCTAAAATATAAGGAATAGAGAATAATGGGCAAAAAGTATAAAGAATAGAAAAAATGGCATAAATAATTAAATAATACAGAAATGAAGGACCCCCTCCCCCATCCAGACCCTCATGTATCAAAGTGACAACAATCCGACCAAAAAACAGAAAACAGCACAAGCTGCTTTCATTGGTTATATTTGTTGAGATCATGAGATCTAACATTGATTCAAGGTCAAGGAACATTACATGTGGTGTGGATGGTAAAGATTGTTGTACGACTTTGCCTCCAGCAGAGCTGTAGAAAAATAGTACAATAACGGATGTTACACGGACACTTTTTATGAATAGAGTCCCTCGTGCATTCAGTGAGTTCATAGGAACTTTATCGTACACCTTGTGACCTAATAATATAATTTATATGAAAAGTGTTCATACAAATTACATTTATAAAAAAAAGCTAACTATGTCCCAAAATGCTGAAATTAAATAAAGTGTCTACGAAGTTACTGACTGCAAGAGTAACTGCAACCATAAAATGTTTTCATGTACAAACCTCTCGTGGGTTTGCTTAGCAGTTCAGCTGAAATCTTTCAAATCGTCTAAATCGAACTATACGGTGGATTTCCCCTTTTCTCTTCATGTTCAAAGTCGAATATTGATAGCACAAAATCAGTCTCAACGTCAAATAAACTATAGTGTGTGATAACATTTTGCGAGGGAATTCGATGTTTGCTATACAACGGTTCATCTCAATGCACTTTATGACAATACCACTAAACCAATCAGAATGATTATTTTGCAGTATTTTAAGAAATTATTTTTCTTTGTATTCATGTATTATTTGTGAATCATTAAATGTTTCTGTTTAAAGTCAATAATTATGTAGACTTTTGAAGCCTAAACTTTCTATTGCCTTAAAAACGAAGATCCGAAATCTATACCAATACAGAACGACATATTTTTGAAATTATAGCAAAAATTTTGGTTGACAAATTTTTATTCGTTATGAACTTAAATCAAAGTACTGAAGTACTGAACATCGGATGACCGCAAGTTCTAGTGGATGGTCACAAGCACTTGTCTCAGAAAAAAAATCATATCTCTATACCTGAAAGTTAAGTTAAGGTACATAGATATATTTTTTCTGAGACAAGTTCCTGTGTGGATGATGAATAATTAAATGACAGGGAATTCAACCTCACCGTAATAATTATTATATTGTAGTGATATAATCATTTGTTATCAGTATACTCTGGTTTGTTGTTATAAGTTACTATTTGTAAAACAGTTATATATATAGCAGATCATCTTAATAGCTCTACAGGCAAATTTTCATTCATTTACATAGCATTCTATTCTACTATTCTAATGATAGTGCAGTGCAAGTGCATGGTGGACACTCTTCTGTAATTATTCGTTTTTCTAATAGATTGGATTTGAGTATATAGGCATTCATATTTTCCCGCTTTTATTGCAAAGCGTTCTCGAGATATTCTTCCGCATGCGTTTACTCAAATATTCGGTATTCGTGATTTGTTATTGATATAATTATATATTTTTCTTACGACAAAACATTTTCATATCATTTATCTATGTTCTTAAAAATTATTTTCATGAATATTTATTGATGAAATTAATATATAACAAGCGATAAGGAATGTTATTTTGCACTCGATAATATCCGCGTAATTATACAAAATACGTTCGGTTATCAGTCAAAAGCGCAAGGAAATTTCTGCGGCAACATAACACCGCTATGACCTCTCAAGGTCACATCCGATGTAAAAATGAACTTAAAATATCTGTCATTTTCTCCCTACCCAGTTTACCCCTATTACTTTTTATGATGTGGACCGGTCATTGTTATTGAATCAAGATTACGCAATTTGATTGGATTAAGTTATTATTAGTTTACCTTAAAACTGTTTATTTTTTTCATACACGTATATTGATTAAATCAGAACATGCATATATGTGTACAGCATACCTGCCAACCTATGAAAATGAAAGTGCAGGTCATGACCTGCATTGGAGAAGAAAATCTCAGGTCAACTTTTTTCAGCTGAATTTAAGTATTTAGGGGACATTTATTTATATTTTAAATCGTACAGTGTCCAAAATATGTTCACATGGTGAATTACTAACTGAATTTAGTTTTATTTTGTCATTGCATAATGAGCCATTGAAATATAAATGTGTTATACTTCATCATTTCAAGCTAAGCCATACCCCCTCTCTTTGTCTTATTCATAGTATTATATCAATTCTCAGGCTACATTTTTAGCTCACCTGGCCCTATGGGCCAATGAGCTTTTCTCATCACTTGGCGTCCGTCGTCCGTCGTCGTCCGATAACTTTTACAAAAATCTTCTCCTCTGAAACTGCTGGTCCAAATTTATCATTATTGGGGTATCTAGTTTAAAAAATGAGTCCGACGACCCCACCTACCAACCAACATGGCCGCCATGGCTAAAAATAGAACATATTGGTAAAATGCAGTTTTTGGCTTATATCTCTGAAACTAAAGCATTAAGAATAAATCTGACATAGGGGTAAAAATGTTCATCAGGTTTAGATCTATCTGCCCTGAAATTTTCAGACGAATCAGACAACCTGTTGTTGGGTTGCTGCCCCTGAATTAGTAATTTTAAGGAAATTTTCGTAAATTTTTGTAATCTTTTACAAAAATCTTCTCCACTTAATCTACTGGGCCAAATAGAATTAAACTTGTATTTTCGATACCTTCAAAATAAAAACGAAATTAAAGAGCAGACAATCCTAGACAATCTTTTACATAATACATTTTTATAGACTGAATATTTGCTTGCTTACATGTTAATAGAATGACATTTTCAAGCCTAAAGATAAAACTCAAAATTTCTCATGCATTTTTTACAAGTAGAAATAAAGTTTTAATTTTAAATAAAAAAATAAATATAATAATTAAGAGTAGAAGACAACATGCACAAACTGCATGATGTTACCATTTATAATAGCGTGTGGTTCATTTCTTTTCTCAATAACTGTATAAATGTTGAATGTTTTAATCTACTCAATCATTGAAATCATGTTTATTATTGTTTGATTTGTCTTGTAGCGATAATTAAATTGTGATTATTGAGGCCCCTCATGGGGGTGTCCAAGTAATCACATAATCACAAATTTTTTGCCAATATAATCACATAATCATTAATTATTTTTTTAAACAAGATAATCACATAATCAAAAATACATATCAAATATATATATCAAATACTCAAATAATCATGAAATATTTGGTCTGGTAATCAAATAATCACTATAAAAACGGCCAAGTAATCACATAATCAAAAACCCCATGAGGAGGCTCATTATTCTGCTCTCATGATGGTACCTTCATTAGTTAATGTATACAATTGTATTGTATTATATTGTGATCTGAGTCATATATACTACTGTTGACTTTATTCATAACTTGTTATATGAAAGGACATTGTCTTAGATTTTGAGGTAAGCAAATCATGGAACAGAAATTGAAATGGAAGACTCTCGCGTATTACAAATAAAATAACAGACATACTCTTTTTCAGATGCCATTATTATTATCAGAATCGATATTGGAATAAAAATGAGTTGTCTCTCTTTATAAAGTGATATACATCTTGTACAGACCAGGAATAACAAATGTAATGAGCTAGTAAGTGCAAACATTAAATTATACACAAAAAAGGAAACATCTAACATAGCTTCATTGTTAGTACGATTCTGAAAAATATATGCATGCCTTTTTTTGCAAAGTTCTGAAAGTTTGTCGTTAACATAGTTACGGGTATCAACATAATTGAACTTCCGGGTATAGCTTCGGTTATTTGATAAATACTATATATCAACTAACCATGTAACATAGTATTCAGCACAAAACATACATGTGAATGCTTCGTTGTATATATAAAAAGTCCACCACCGCTTATACAGTATACCATTGTAATAGTATCAATAGTAAACAGGGGCGTAGCTAGGCCAATATGATGTGTACTCAATGCCAGAGGGTGAAGTCAAACGGCAGGGGGTTTTGGGGCCGCTCAAGGCCCCCAGAAGCTCTAGGGTGAATGGTGCAAAATCCTGCATTCTCGCAATTTCCTTTGACCCATGTAGTTAAGTTGTTTTATTTGAGGGCCTCAATGAAAATTAGACTACTTCTAATTGAGTCACCCTCTTTAAATAAAGAATTTATTATTATTGTTATTATTTTTATTATTATTATTATTATTATTATTATTATTATTATGCATGTACCTCACAGGAAGATGATGAGAATGAATCGTTGTCCATGGTCTTTTTAGAACGTCATATTTTATTTATTCAGTTATTTTGATATCTTCAGAAAATATGTCAGGACTGGGTAAGGGGGCATAAAATTGTTTTCTGACACCTCGAGGACCATTTTAATTGTTTGCATCAGCAACATAATCAAAAGTATTTCAGGAACGGAATATAGCTACAAAGTGATTATTAATATGTTTGTATAATAGTTTTTAATTTAATTTATTACTTTAGTTTTACTTTTACTAGATTTACTAACTTTTTATTTTTGTAAAATTTTCGATGTGTACGCAACTGCGTTTTTGCGTACGGGTTGCTACGCGCCTGGTAAACTGTAGAAAACGACAACACACACAGTCATCACAAAATCGTCCCTGTTTAGAGGTCCTCCTATTGGTTGACCTGTTGACTTGTCATTCTAAAAAAATGGTATTTTTGAGAAAAGTAAATATTTTTTGCATAATACTATAGATTTTCTCGTGAAGATGCAGAGAAATGACAATTTCAGGGAGTAAGCGATATACAATGTATCTTTATTTACATGTAATGTAATATATTTAGCTCAGTTTTGGGCGCTGTGATTAGCAATACACATTATTCTATTCTATTCTAATGTTGATTTAAAAAAAATACCGTATAGTTGGTTTTTATGGAAGATAGTATCAGAAGTCTTGTAGCGTTCACAATTAACGCGTCATTATAATATATTGTCCCATAACTCAGGTGCAATAAGTTGTGAAATCAAAATGGTTGTAGAGTATGAACAAGTACACACGATGTCACCCAAGTAATTAAGCTTTTGAGCAGATAGTCTCAGAGACTAATATTTGGTTACGACGGAAGGATGGACGAAGATGACTAATATTTATGGCAAGCTGTTTTACTATTTATTCAAACTTCAAGATATCTAATAAACTTTATAAGATATCTCATATAGTTTATAAGATATCTCATATGAGTTATAAGATATCTCATATAGTTTATAAGATATCTTATATAGTTTATAAGATATCTCATATGATTTATAAGAAATCTCATAACATTTGCTTTATAAGATATTTTATAAATTATATGAGATATCTTATAAACCATGAGAGATATCTCATAAATTATATAAGATATCTTATAAACTTTATATTTATCATTCATTCATCAGATCAGTTCAGATCAGTCACGTCTCAGTCCTTACAGCTGAAAGGACGTGCAGCATCAGCTCCTGATCATCCGTTAACTACAACATGTTACGCTGCTCAGATGGTTCAACGACAAACTGGTTTATGAGGCTCCCGTACAGTAAACCTGCGTCAGCGATACTCTGAAACCCATTGTGGATGGGTGAGTGTCACATGCTGCCCAGACGTCCGAGGGCTATGTGTATCGTAGTTTTATTGCAATTTGCAGTCATCTACTACTGAGTCAATGATTTATCTACCAGCAACACATCGTCGAGGTTAGCGGGCTGCCCATCTGATCAACCTGGTCCTGAAAGCAGCCGTTGTGGAGTCCAGACTGCAAAGAAAACATCAAAATAGTAAAAAACCAAACCAAAACGACTCACGTTAACCAAGATGGCCGCCTACCAAAATGGCGTCTTCCATCTGTGCTTGACTATAACTACAACAGAAAATATTCAATGCTCAACAATCGCCTCCGGGCACGAGCCGACCGTGCGAGGGCTGTATAGCCAGTCAAGGTCGTTAAAAACTCCCATCATCATCATAAGAAGATTTCTTATAAAAACTAGATTATATAAGATATCTTATATATTATATGAGATATCTTACATATTATATGAGATATCTTACATATTATATGAGATATCTTATATATTATATGAGAATTCATGAAGTTAGAATAAATAGTAAAACGGCTTGTCATAAATATTGCCTCCATCGCGGTAAAGCGGATAATTCACACACACCAATACATTCCTTAGATTTAAAATGCTTCAACATAAATATAGATTTTTAGGTTCTCATGACCTTGACAAATACAATAAATGCTTACATGTCACTTATTTGAATTATTAATTAATAAATCAAAGTAAATATCAGAAATTAAATATGCTCTTTATGCCAGACCTGCATTTTGTGAGCAACGAGTCTACAAGACTAGTTTTTCCTAGTAAATATTAAATACAGTTCCAAATATTCACCATAACAAACAAAAAATCGCAAGTTTCGATATTTTAACATACATTTAGAGTAACACCTATGTATATTCCATTAAAAATTATCACACAGTGATTGGTGACAGTGGCGGATCCAGAAATTTTCATAAGGGAGGGCCAACAGACTGCCATAAGAGGGGCCCCGCTCCAGTCATGCTTCAGTGATTCCTTAAATAATCAACCAAATTTTTCCCACAAAAGGGGGCTCTGGCCCCCTGCCCCCCTAAATCCGCCTCTGGGTGAGTAAGTGTAATGCATTGATTTAATGATCAAACAAGTCTTCTATCCTGTGAGAACAAAATTTATAGAACCTTTACTCCTATCGTGTCTGAAATAGGTTAGAGAAGAATATTTCAGGGAATATTCTACTTTTGTCGCTCACTTGCTCTCGAATGAAATCAATGTTCTAATGGAGACCGTGTTCTGCTTTGCTGATTTTATACAAATTCATTGCTTCTTCCTGATATATTGTTTGTTTTTGATTTCCAATAGTTTAATTTCCCCCAGAAGAAAACTTTGTATCCCCTTTTTCCACAGTTTGACAGAAATGACCGGATTTGACTTTTTAATGGAGACATCTGTCAAGTTATGCCAATCTTTTGAGTCTTTAAGGATATTTTTAAAAGTATTTAAGGACAACTCCTCATGAAGTTTCTAGTGGAAATGAGTAAGTAAATTGAGAGTATGTGGTTATGCAAGCTTTTATTTGAAAAACGATATGTAAATACAATATATTCTTGTTTCTGAAATTGTATTTAATTGAGTTTTTAGTCTAAACCGAAAAAGGGGTTTTTGGCATATGATATGGGAGATATTTGATGAATAAATATCATACATAAATATATGGCGTCACGGGTTATTTTTTTTCAAAAGTTGAATTACCCAGTTATTACTAGGATGCAAACAAAATTCTTGTAAAATCATCTGTATGCAAATACAAAAAATGATTGGTTTATTATTTTCTTATACAGATGTCTACAGTGACTGTGTATGGAACCGACGTTTGATAAGATATGCGTTGTCAGCTGGGTCTATAACTAAAGGCTGTTCCGTAATGGAAAGCAGAAACACATCGTATGACGAAGAAAGAGGCTCAGACTTTGATGGTTTATAAGAATTGAAACGCAAGAAAATGTAATGTCTGATTCAGAAATTTCCTTAAGAATGGCTCAAGTCCAAGTGTCCCGTATTAGCGAAAAGTCAGAACAAACAGAACCCAACGAATATGTAAAGAATAGTGGCGAAGGTGTGTTTTCATCTCAATAAATTAATAGTACTACCTCCTCTCGTCCCGAAGTAGTGAGTACGCAAAGTGATGTCCTTTACTTTCATTTCGTCGTTCGCAACTCCAGTATTGGTCAATATTATTATTATTATTATTATTATTATTATTATTATTATTATTATTATTATTATTATTATTATAATGGGCTGGGATTTCTTGGTTTGGGAAATTTTGAATTCCTTGACTGAAGGATTTCTTATAGGAAAGTTAAGTAAGCTATCCCCTATATACATGCACCACGCATCGACCAGGCATAAAAAATGAGTGCGGATATTTATTTTTAAATAGATCGATTTAAAAAAAATGATTTAGGCCAACACGAATGTTGACTCAATGTTTATGTATCGAAACTGGATTCCTTCCATGTATTAGTACTAATACTGAAATCCGACTAATTTCGTAACGAATTTTACATATCAAGAATTCTTCATTATGTACATTTGTGTATTTACGAGGTGTAACCAGAATCTGGTTGAGGTGTGTTCATTAAAACATTGAAATTATTTGTATATATTCCAGTATTATACATTATTTGGTTTTAACTTCCGTATTATGCATAATTTGGTGTTATACTCCAGTGTTATACATAATTTGGTGTTATACTCCAGTGTTATACATAATTTGGTGTTATACTCCAGTGTTATACATAAATTGGTTGTATACTTTAGTGATTTACATAATTTGGTTTTATACTCCAGTGTTATACATAAATTAGTTTGATACTCCAGTGCTATACATAATTTGGTTTTATACTCCAGTGTTATACATACATTAGTTTGATACTCCAGTGTTATACATAATTTGGTTTTATACCACAGTGCTATACATAATTTGGTTTTATACTACAGTGCTATACATAATTTGGTTGTATACTTTAGTAGTGTTTTACATAATTTGGTTTTATACTACAGTGTTAAACATAATTTGGTTTTATATTCCAGTATTTTTCATAATTTGGTTTTAAGCTTCCGGTGTTATACATAATTTGGTTTTATACTCCAGTGCTGTATACTCCGGTGATGTGACATAATTTGGTATGATACTTCAGTTATATACATAATTTGGTTTTATATTTCAGTGTTTTACATAGCTGGTTTCATAAGTTCAGTGTAATACATAATTTGGTTTTATGTGTTATACATCTTTTGATTTTTTACTCCAGTGCGATACATAATTTGGTTGTATACTTCAGTGTTAAAATAATTTGGTTGTATACCTCAATGTTATGAACATAATTTGGTTTTATGTGTTATACATCTTTTGATTTTTTACTCCAGTGCGATACATAATTTGGTTGTATACTTCAGTGTTATAAATTATTTGGTTGTATACTCCATTGTTATACAAAATTTGGTTTGGAACTTCAGTGTTATACATGATTTAGTTTTATATTTCAGATTTATACATACTTCGGTTGTATATTTCAGTGACATCATAAGTTCAGTGATATACATAATTTGGTTTCATAGGTTCAGCGATATACATAATGTGTTTTCATAGGTTCAGTGTTTTACATAATTTGGTGTCATAGGTTCAGTGTTATATATACGTGTAATTTGGTTTTATATTTCTGTGTTAAGCATAATTTGGTTTTATACTTCTGCTCCATTTCCAGGATCATGGCCATGTCATCAAATTGGACCTCGACCATGCCATCCTCCTCTTTTCGGACCGCCATATCACCATCCGCCACATCATCCACCTCCATTTGAACCAGGCCATCACCCTCCACCGTTTGGATCGCCACATCACCATCCACCACGTCACCATCCGCCACATCATCCACCGCCATTTGAACCAGGCCATCACCCTCCACCGTTTGGATCGCCACATCACCATCCACCACGTCACCATCCGCCACATCATCCACCGCCATTTGAACCAGGCCATCACCCTCCACCGTTTGGATCGCCACATCACCGTCCGCCATGTGGACCAGATCCTCGCCTTCATTCTTTCGGACCGCCACATTGTCAACGACCATTTCGACAGGCCCATCACCAGCATCATTTTGGACCGCCACGTCCTCCATCATTGGAACCACGGCACCACCTTCATTAACCACCATCAGTCGGACCCTACCATTCGAACCAAGATTCTGAAAAACATTGAAGGGAGCCATCTGTTTGTACATGTACAATAATTACTAAACCAGTTATTCATAATGGTACTACTAACAAATTAGTTTACGTTTGCCATAGATATGTAATAGAAAGGTAATCTAAGAAAAAAATATTTATGCAATGAGATTAAACTAAAGGCAAAATAATATTTTAAAGTTTTTGTGTCTGTTTAATTAATCGTAACTTATGACTATCAAATTCATGTTCACCGATTTGACTCAAGTTCTCATATTTGATTTATAGCATACTAAAACTTATATCCAAATTATTAAAAGTCTAAAATAAACAATAACAATGCATGGACTCTATAATATGTATCAGCATTTCGTGTCACGGTATTTTAGTCCAGACGCCATCAAATTAAACATCGAAATAACCTCCGAAGACTGCCGACGGTCATATACTCCGATATAAACAGAAGTATAAATAGATAGGGAGCACGTGCAATTATATTTTTCTAGGTCTGTTTGATTTCATCTTATAGTTAAAAAAATATGTAAATCATCGTTTTTACCTGTATTAGAGTGATTTTTTTGTGGATCGACTCCGTCAACCAAAAGGTTGAAATCATCTCTTCGTAAATTTTACGGACGCCATCACGAGTTGGTTGACCGTTATGGATATCCGTTTCACAGATGACAACGGATATGTTCCAATTGTCGTTACTACAATCCCGTTCCCTTTTCCACAGACTGTGACCTACCGAATTAGACTTATCACCTGGTTTGTACTTACATGAGCAACATGACGGGTGCCACATGTGGAGCAGGATCTATTTATTTTCGATTTATGCGTTTGAATGGTATCTTTCGGCTCTCTTTCACCCTTGTTTCATTTTCAATGTTGATATTTTCCCCCTTTTTATAACGAAAAACGCCTGATACATGCGAAACAGATCTACAGCTAAGGGGTAAAATTGAAGCTCACATGAATACGGATTCAATGAGGTTAAATTATTAACT
Source organism: Mytilus californianus (assembly GCF_021869535.1). Classification (NCBI taxonomy): domain Eukaryota; kingdom Metazoa; phylum Mollusca; class Bivalvia; order Mytilida; family Mytilidae; genus Mytilus; species Mytilus californianus. Next base: position 9,143,110 of record NW_026262581.1, read on the forward strand.
TGCAAGTCAAAAATACATCAGCAATGTTTTTGAGCTTATTTTTTGACAAATTTAGGCCAAAATGACTGCTTATGACGAAATATTATTTCAAAATTCCGATTTTATTAATATTTGAAACAAAAAGAATCGTATTTTGAATTTCAAAATCGTAGCTAATGCCCCTTTAATAAAACTAGCCAGAATTCGTTTTGTAAAAGGATTAAAGAACACAAAAGCAACTAGTATTTGAAAAGCGAGTTGTGAAGACTATTAAACCTCCAGACTAATCGCCCCTATTTTCCGATACCACATTGGTCCGTCGACACCCCATTGTCATACAGCCAACTCAGACAACGGTTCCACAATTTAACGGTCAGTAGATTCTGTTGGAACATAGTAATCGAGCTAGTCTCTCTTCAGAGAATACGATAGAAACTGGGTAATATCATATTACTGACCAGATACCATAGAATAGAGAGGCGAAAGATACCAAAGGGATATTCAAACTCTCAAGTCTAAAACAAACTGACAATGCCACGGCAAAAACGAAAAACGTCCAAAAAAGACAGACAACAGTTAACAAAACACAACATAAAATAACATGAAAAAAATAAAGACTGAACAACCCCGGACTCAAGGTATCTTTTAAGCGAACCAACTCTCATCCATTTCATCTCCTTTATATATGCAGGTATATGTGTACAGTTTATATCTCATTTCATTAGTGACCTGGGCTATAACATCTTAGTGTAAAGTTTGTAAATGCGAATATTATGCTGCTCCCAAGGACCCTTAATTGGAATATATAATATTCTTATTCTTACTGTAATGGGTGTAAATACTTTATAAAGCTTGAATTTCGAATAAAACAAATGCCATTTATATACACCTAATAATGGTTGGAAATGTATTAAGCAATTAAGATTTGCAATAGACAATTAGAACGTTTATTTGGTTGATAGATAATCTGAGAACCAGTTAATAGTTCGTATTAATTAGTTCACTTGATTCATTTCATCCCTTTTCCAAACCTCTTATGGTTTGTTGAATCCATTGCATATTTAGTTATATGATGGTGCTTTTTCATATTTAGATCATACAGTGCTGTCGAGTTTTTTTTCGTCTAGGCAGTCTGTTTTTTTTTTCACATATAATAACTGATTATTAGTGGCTACTTTGATAGTCTGGGTACAACTAGCAAACATGTTGCACAGAAAATCACTCTTTATCACTACCAACAGCAGTTTCATCTATGAACAATGATATAGGAATGAATTTGTTGAGTGTTTGCGAAGTACATATAGAAAGAAAAATGACACACTTGACTCCCATTCTTAAGATTATGCATGCCTCTACCACATGACTGTTATGTCAGCTATGTACAGCGTTGTACGTGTATAGAAATTAGAATATTCATAAACGAGTGTCTTTATGGTGGGTCCTTCATTTCTGTAATCTTTAAATTTTTATGTCATTTTTCTCTATTCTTTATATTTTTTGCTCATTTTTCTCTATTCGTTATATTTTAGCACCCCATTATTCTGTATTCTTTATTTTTGTCAAATTTTTCTCTAATCTTTATACTTTTTGCCCATAATTCTCTACTATGTAAACCCCATTCAGACCCTCGTATACTCTTTTTTTGCTTAAAGTGTTCTTTTGAGACAACTTCTTTTCTACTGAAAAATCGTTAATGTTTGCGAGTTATTCGTTTAAGAGTAGTGTTATCAGTTCGTTTCATTGAATGTTTTAATTGGAGAACTGTTCTTTTCTAACATGATTGAAATGATATATTTTGTAAATTCTAATTATTATAAGATTATTAAACAATTATCCTTAACTAAGGGCGTATTTGTTGCAGTCAAACTAGTTTCAGTTTACGGTATAAGCTTTTGAATGGTTTAGGTATGGCGCGAAGTGTATTGTTATATATATTGCATTGTGGAGAAGACTTTATAAGTGTGTTTTACTTGTGTTTGATCTTTTTTGCTTTGAGCCAATACAATATGTTTAAACTACTAGTAAATTGTAAACCCAGCTAGTTGAAATTCGCATCCATGGATTACATATGAGTTGTGTGTTTCTAATATCTCTATGTATAATGTTTTGAAGTTCTATTTGTTTGCCAATGGTTTTTCTTACTATGCTTTTGCAGCTATCGCTCATAATTCGTATGCTGCGCTTGCGTGGATGTTGGTTTTGTAGTTCAAAATTATCGTTGGTAGAATCATGAGATGTGTTCGGTGTTTCAGCAATCAATCTGATGAGGTTTAAAAGTAGTCGTCTATGTCAGACTCAATAGAACTTAACTTTTACTTGTTTGGGTCTTTTATAGACGAAATGCGCGTATAGCATATACAACTTTAACCCTGGTATCTATGATGAGTTTATTTGCAACCACTGGGTCGATGCCACTGCTGGTGAAGGTTGTCTCCCCGGGTGTATCACCAGTCAAGTAGTCTGCACTTCTGTGTTGACATCAATTATCATTGATTTGGTCATTATTATGAATTAATTGTTTAAAAAGATTAGAATTTTTCGAAATACTAAGGATTTTCCGGCCCGGATTTTCTACCCAAGGAATAGACTACCTTAGCTGCATTTGGCAAAACCTTTTGGAAATGTTGGTCCTCAATGCTCTTTTAAGAATAGAGGAGCATCGGTCTTACAAATTAATTACTGAATGTTATTGATGAATCGTAAAGAAAATAGCAAGAATACAACAAAAAGGGGAAGATACGTTAAAATACTAAAGAAATTAAGAAAGTTTACTTTAAATGGATTTAAAAAAAAAGGAGCGGTCCATTTTCCAAGCGCCTGTGATGTACACAAGTGTTTAGTTCTTGTAGTACTATAGAAGAAGGTGTGGGTTGGGGTTTACAGAATCATGATAGAATAATGGGCAAAAAAATATAAAGAATAGAGAGAAATGGACCAAAAAAATAAAGAATAGAGAATAATAAGGTGCTAAAATATAAAGAATAGAGAATAATGATGTGCTAAAATATAAAAAAAGAGAATAATGGGCAAAACGTATAAAGAATAGAGAAAAATGCCAAAATAGTATAGACTACAGAAATGAAGGACCCCCAATCCAGACCCTCATAGAAAGTATCTTATTCAAAGCTATGATTGTTGTTCTTAAACAGGCGGATATCCAGTAGCAATTAAGCAACAAAAAATGGGACTCTTTATTACAGACTCATGGCCACGTAGGCATATTTGGATGGTTTACATCTGTTTATTTGGCCTTTAAAATTTTAATGTAGGTGTATAATCTAATATCTATATATACTTTTACACTGATATTTTAGTATGGAGCTACGAGATATATGTTATCTTTTAAATTAAAGACCAATGTTTTAAAAACAGTCAATGTCGGTATAGGTGCAAATCATTTCAGTCAGGATTCTACTTCGTCAAAGTTATCTCCCCATTACGCCAGTTCATTTTTACAATCGTGGATGACGCGCTGCCAATTTAGCTCTTGAAAACCGGTATATTTATCCACATAGCAACATAACGATTCCTATATGCCATTTATATTTTAAAAGACAAATGTATCTACTAGCTAATGAACATCAGTTAATGTACTTGTCTGCATTCAGTCAACTTAAAACTATTGTCTGATTGGTTGTCAGGTGGAATTTTCGAAAATTCATTAACATTTAAAAAAAATCTAATTAAATATTTCGTGGAAGGGCAGACTAAATATTTTCAGTGGTTGAAGACTATAAACCCTAATTATTACACACAAAAAATGAAGTTTTTTCGAAGATATGCATTTTTAAGATCCAACTTAAAAGTCTGTCGTCAAGTACTTTTAGTAAAAATTTGCTATTCGAACACACCTACTCTGTTTTTGTGATTCATTAGAAAGGTATTTCACTTGACCCATATATTTCATTTTTTTAGTACTGTGAATTTTCGATATTATAAAGTCACCTGAAGCCTTGATATATAAAAATGATAGAATCTGAAGCGAGATGATGTATCAAATACTTTTGCTTTATACGTTTTCAAGACAAAATATTCAACTCAAACATGCCAAACATAAAAAGGTGCACTCGATTTTCTCTTTTCGATGCAATTGTTGCCCATTTTTTGGATTTTTTTCTTGAGTCACATAATGGAAGGACAGAAACGAAAATTAAGGAACATATATAGATTGATATGTTCTCCGTCCGTGGTATTTTTTTTTTAAAAATCGGAGGTTATGCATTTTTTAGATCCAACTGAATAGACACCCATGTCGTCGACTTGATATCTAATTGTTCTGCTTAATTGTGTAATAAATAAATTGAAAACTTATGCAAATGTTGTTTTTATGATAAAATACTTTGTAATTTAGCCGAAAACTATCATTTTATTTGTTTCTATTAACTTTTAAAAATTTTGTTACTATAAAATTGAGAATGGAAATGGGGAATGTGTCAAAGAGACAACAACCCGAACTTAGAACAGCATAGTAAACATTACAGTAAGCATTTATCGCCTTCTCTAACAAAGAGCTTCGATTCTTTTGTTCTATTTCAACTGGGTTTCCGCCTGATTTTGGATCTTGAAGACATATATATAAGCCTAAATTCCATCGGAAAAAATCCACGCAATGATAAAAGATTGATCTTTAAAAATCGTTCATCTTGTATCTCTACTTCCAGCAACAGTATTTTTTTGGGGAAATTCAGAAAATGAGCAATCGCAATCTTATCTCGAAGAGAATGTCGTATAGGGTACATATAAAAATAAGATGTAATTATCCATGTAACATGTAATGAATCGTCACAACAGAATAGGTGTATTTGAAATAAAAAAAAAAAGGGTTTTTGTGCCACTTCAGTAAATTTTAGGTGTACTCAAATATTATTTTCAATTTAGACTTGTATATTTATAGTTACGATCCATTTTGTAACATCTGGTGATCCGTTTATTTTGCAATCGCTTATGGCAGTCAGCAGGGTTTAAGAACATCCGTTGTTCGACCGGCTAGTCAAATGCGTTTTGTTAAAATATAGGCCTACTTTTTCACTTTTTTTGGTCTTTTGGAAAATGTTGTTTGTGCTGTATTTAGACCCCTCTACAAAGAAATTTGTTTAGCATGCACACGTATAAAAATTGTGGTTTTTATCCAATGCAGTCATAGGTTTGAACGTTGTTTTCAATTTAGACTTATATAAGTGCCTAGAAAATCAACCTAACGATGTTAGAGTAGATCTGTTTCTTTACTTCATCCCCGAGCGTGGCTGGAACCTGTACTTTCTATTTTTAACTTCTACGACAACTATATATATATATATATATACACCCCTCTACCAAGAAATTTGTTTTGCATGCACATGTATAAAAATTGCGGTTTTTATCCAACGCAATCATAGGTTTGAACGTTGTTTTCAATTTAGACTTGTATATATATATATTATTAATTCATTTTCACATTCGCTCTTTCAAAGTAACATTTAAGTGTACTTTAAACATTTTATACATTAAAATGTACAGACTAGGAAAAAAAAGTTCACTGCGAGTATTTTATTTCTTCAAGAAACTTCTAGACGACACTACTATTGGATCTTGAAAATGCTAAAAAAAAACGTTCAAACATGCAAGATCATGCAAGGTCCATTACCCGAGCGCCTGTGAATACCGTAGCACCACTTTGTTGTTATACACATTTGTTAATATGAAGATAACAAGAATGTGTCCATAGTACACGGATGCACCACTCGCGCTATCATTTTCTTTGTTCAGTGGACCGTGAAATTGGGGTCAAAACTCTAATTTGCCAATAAAATAAGAAAGATCATATCATAGGGAACAAGTGTACTAAGTTTCAAGTTGATTGGACTTCCAACTTCATCAAACACTACCTTGACTAAAAACTTTAACCTGAAGCGAGCACTATCATTTTCTATGTTCAGTGGACCGTGAAATTGAGGGTCAAAACTCTAATTTGGCATTAATATTAGAAAGATCATATCATAGGGAACATGTGTACTAAGTTTCATTGGACTTCAACTTATCAAAAACTACCTTGACCAAAAACTTTAACCTGAAGTGGGACAGACGGACGGACGGAAGAACGACCGGACGCACAGCCACAGACCGAAAAACATAATGCCCCTAGGTGGGACATAACAAATATAACTTCAACTAAATGGATCGTTTAGCGATCACCGTGATACATGATAAAGTTTGAAATAAAAATATCAATCATGACAAACTACTTGGGTCATGACAGTTTATCAATGAAAATAGTGTGTATTCCCATGGATTTCGTCATGTGGTTTACAGTAACCAATCGGAATTGTCATCCGTATTTCGAAAGGTTGATATCGCCTGATTTTCTCATGAATATTCATTATAAACCTTCCGATCGGATAACTGGTGACGTTTCAGAACTAAAATTCGTTTGAGATCACAACACCCATTCTGCGAGAGTGCGATTTTTAATTTTGACGTTGTGGAAAAACTTTCATACATCTAGGACTTCAAATTTTTCATAGAATTACAGTGTTTTATATGCTAAATTAGCGGATCAGCCAGACGTCTTTTCAAGATCCCCATTTGACCTCGCTGTTACAACTACTGGGATCGACCACCACGTCTGACGTGTAGTCCAAGCAGCTCACATATTTCAGGATATAAAGTGAAATTTTGGCAAAAATGAAGAAATTATCCGTTCTGTTTTTTGCTGTGATTGTTAATATCCTAATATCATCAATAACTTGTGAAGAAGGTAAGCTTTTTTTTTACATTACATGTTTTCGTTATACATGCCGGCCGGCAAGACTGAGTTGCGAGTTTTCATGTTTTCATGTTTGACGAGTTTTATGATTTGAAACAAATTTAAAAAATGATGCTGATTAGTTTTATCAGCAGCCTTTATTAGGTTGTTAATTAATTTAGCTGTTTAAGTGCCCAATAACTTCTATTTACAAATGTTACTAATAAAAACAGCGTTAAAATTAAATAAGCAGGTTTTGGTTTGTGCAGACTTCACTAAACAGTAGACAACGTAGAGTTGAAGTAAATATTCAAGAGTATAAAGCATAAAGTGGGATGTACGATACATACATTTTTGATTTTTTTTAGCTGCCAGTTGTTTTGAGACTCAATTTAAATGCGTGACAACAGGACGATGCGTTGCGATGAACTGGAGATGTGATGGGGATAGCGATTGCGGATACGGTGATAGATCAGACGAGGAAAATTGTGGTATGTACAGCCAGCATAGTGTATACAGTTATACAAGTTCAATTCTAACTCTTTTAGAAAGTTGGGTGTGTCAAGAAAATTACATTTGTCCCCCAGTTTTAAAATTTAAAGTATGACAGTAATGTAAATGTGTTTATTTTGAATCTATAGATTGTTTCTGCAATGTACTGTCATTTGAAATGTAAATGAAATCTTGTAAAACATGAAAATTATAAATATTGATGTATTTGATCAATAATATGACCTGATTTCCCATTGGTTTCATTAAATGGTCTGAGGTCACATTCTTAAAAATAGACCAATCAGATGACGGTATTCTGACACACCTGAAAAACATGTGAATATCTTAAAATTCTTTACCTAAACTGAAATAAGCAAAAGAAATTTATTTGAAGAAATGAAAATTGCATAATTGTATTCAATGGAATCCAAACTTGTACTTAAATCTTGTTAAACTAAATTTTGAAATAAATGATCATTTTGAAATTTTTTATTTGTTGAATGCTGGGACTAAGGTATTCAAGTAGAATAATAAAGTTACAAGAAGGCTTTATTTGGAATCTGTTCAGCTGCATTGGTTTTATTGTCCAAATTTGGCACATTATCTAGGTTAAATAAGATATTTAATTTTGGTGGAAGATTGCCACCGTTGATTAGTATGTTATGGCAGGAATTGTTTAAAATAAAAGTTTATTTACAAACCTATTTCAGTAAATTTTTCTCAGTAGTTAATATGATCAGGAATTTTCTAATTTACATGATAAAATTATAAAAGCCTGTTAGATTTTGAATGACAAGTTTACAAACAACATGAACAAAGTGGCTACAGGGGCAGGTCTTTCATCATCAGGAAGTACCTTAACCCTTGGAAACAAGTGATTGAATTTGCCTGATTATTTGACTTTTACACATATATACATAGATAATTTACTAATAAAATCAGAAAAGTACCAGTTCATACAACCCATGCAAAAGTCTGAAGGGTGCTCTAACTTTGTCCTTTAGTTTAATCCCAGGATTCAATTTCTACTATACTTTTTGCTGATAAATTTGCATCTTGAAGATATCGAAACCAGTGAATGGAAAAAAAGCAATTGCAAAAGACTGGTTTGGAATTTCATATTCTATCAAATATAAAAAAATTAATTAATCCTGCAAGTATCCTATGTTTTATACAATGGGCCATTTTGCTTAAAGTATAAAAAAAACTTGTTACTGTAAAGAAAATTAGAAGTATACAAGTAAATATAAATGACATAATTATATGTAGGAAACTTTTGACATTTACAGATTCAAAAACATGCCCTCCAGATGAATTTCAGTGTGCCTCAGGACAATGTATACTTGCGAAATGGAAATGTGATGGAGAAAAAGATTGTTATGATGGCACAGATGAATCAGCTGCTGTCTGCAATGGTTAGTTATGAATTGCATAAAATAATAATCAAAATGAAAATAAATAAAAAGGGGGACTAAAATCATAATGTTGAAAAGCACAAAACAGACTTGCTACCAAAAGACAAACAATTTACAAAAAATAAACACAGGAAACACAAAGTAACCCGAATTCCATTAACACATGGATTGTGCTTTGACAGGTGTCCAGTAAGCAATTCGTTTTCCACTTGACAACTATTACAAAATTCCACTGACAAAACTAGTCTGAAATGAGTTATGAACAAAGTTTTACAAGACACTAAATTCGTAAACTTATCGTTATAGTTGTATAAATTGGAATATCTTATTTTTTCTTCAGGTACCCAGTGTAAGGATGAGGAATTCAGATGTAACAATGGACAGTGTATCTCAAATAGTTGGCGATGTGACGGAACCAAAGATTGTTCAGATGGTGAAGATGAAACTTGCGGTATGTAATTTTGTAATCATGGTAAATAGGATAATAATAATATAGAATTCTAGATAAACTCCTTCATGATAATAAACATAAAGAAAAAAGTTAGTTTTTGGTTAACATTCATTGTTTAATGTATTTGATATTTTTTCACAGATGCTCCAACATGTGCTGAGGATGAGATGCGATGTGCCAATGGTAAATGTTTGACGAAAAAATGGCTATGTGATGGTGAAGATGATTGTGGTGATAGCAGTGATGAGAAGAATTGCAGTATGTAATATAATATCCCAAGACCAAAAATAAAATAAAAAAAATTTCCTCACTGATCCTTTTATCTAACCCTTGTCTCAGTTTTTCATTGCTAATCCTAAAAATAAAAATTTTCCAATTAAGGATGAAAACACCTGTTTCTGAAATGCATCATATTTTATTATTTGCAGTATTTGAGTAATTTTTAATTTTTGACTAACTACTTAATAATTTTGATTTTTGTAAAGATTAATGTAAACCACGTATATATCGAATTTGTTAGAAAATCAACATGTGTTAATTATAATTTAATTTTCAGCCTCAGTTTGTACTGCTGACCAGTTCCAATGTGCAGATGGTAAATGTATAGATCAAGACTGGAAATGTGACGGTGACCATGATTGTGATGATCATAGTGATGAAACCAATTGTAAGGCAGAGCCACCCAAGAACACCTGTATCGATACAGAGTGGGCATGTATGTATGAGGAACAGTGTATTCTCCTCAACTGGAAGTGTGATGGGGATGAAGACTGCTTTGATGGATCAGATGAAAAGAATTGTAAGTATGCTGGATAGGGTAAAATTTTAAAATCATTTGCAATATATAAAAACATAATTTGTGGCTTCCAAATTTTACAGGTTATGGAAGTATGAGTGGACAAATATACATTTCAATGGGTGTTAAATAAGATAATTGTTGGTTTTAATTTAAAACAAAATACTTTTAAATTGGAATCTCATAATAACAAATTCTTTACATTTGTATTTGTTCTTAAAAAAATGTTAATAGCTATTAACTGCATATTAAGAGACCGCAAAAATAAATTTATTTTGGTTATCATCCCAACTCTTAGAAAAAAATTTTGAATTCATTTATTTTTATCTAAATCTCTTTTAACAAAAAATAAGATGCAGATTTTGGCAAATAATGTGTGTTGATATGGATGAAATCTTGTGCAAATGTCAACAATCTAAATGGCTTTACTTAATTTGGCAGTATTTTTTAAAAATATTACGTAAAAAGAAAATTGGCATAATTTCAGACTATTGAATTGCATTGAATTATAATTAATGAAGTATAAGGGTTCAGTATTTTTACACTTTGTCATTTTAATCATAGACTAAGACATTTAAGGTCAAAATTGTTTTGATTCTATAATTCTAAAGAATATATGGTGCTTATAAATTTGTTATTCTTTGTAATTTGGCACTATGCCAGAAGTTGAAAATTTGGTTGAATTAATGTAAACATGAAACTCAAGATTTGGAATTTGACATATATTCCAAACACTTTGATATTATGTACTTTAAAATTACATTCATATTTGTTTGCATCATTCAGTCACAATGAAGACTGTATATATTCAACCCTATCAAATTGATGTCATTTCAAATTAACAATAATTTTATAAGTTGCATAATCACAAAAATGACCACATGCAGTATGACTTAGATTTTCAAGTTTAACATGCATATATTATGACATTTTAGGTACCTACACATGCTCTGCTGACCAGTTTAAGTGTGAAACTGGACACTGTATTGATCATGTTATGAGATGTGATGGCCTCCCAGACTGTACTGATGGTTCAGATGAATTTAATTGTAGTAAGTTTTATCATGGAATATTCCTGTGTCTAGCCAGTCTCATTCTTAACTTCATTGAACGTGTCGGAAGACCATTATAATGAAGAATATGAACAAAATTGGCCTACCTTGACAGAAATTATGTTTCCTCCAAATTGTTTTTTGTTATGTACAACTTTAACGAAGCCATTTTTCTTTTAAAAAAAGCTTATTCTTATTTTATTTTGTTTAGAATTACTAATCTAACTATGATAAAGAAGTTGATGGATAATCTGCATAGTGTTGTGTCTTCCAGAATTGTATATTTTCTAATCATGATTTAAGTACTTTATAAATTTTTATAATTTTTTTTTTCATTTCAGCGTCTGTTATTCAACATTGCCCAGATAATCAGTTTGATTGCTTTAAAAATGGAAAGAAATGTATTGACTACACCAAAGTATGTGATCATTTGAATGATTGTGGAGGCTGGGAAGATGAATCAACAACTATCTGTGATGGTAAATATTGTTATCTATATCAGACAGCATGCTGCTCTGCTACTTGTATCTAATAGTTCTGGATTTGATTAGTGTACTTTTATACCTGTCATCATGTATAAAGTATGAAAATGAGTATCAGATTCTTTAAATAAAAGAATAATTATGGAACATAGAATAATTAATTGGTAATTTTGATGTGCATCAACTAATATTACTGTCATTACTATCATTTTCACAAAGAATTTTTAAATTAAAACTAAATTTTTTCCTTCAATATTTTTATGTCTTTCCCTGATTTTGAAATAAAGCTGAAAGTAGTACATGCCTTCTATTCACTGCATAGTCAATTTTCTTGATTAACACACATGTATATATTGATGCTTACAATTTATCTTTAGAACACCAAGGCTAAAGTGTAGAAATTTTGTCTTTCTATGAAAATGTAAATTAGACAGTAGTTTTTACAGTTCAGTATATGACTGAGGTGTATATTATTTTCTTCGTAACATCCACATTCATTCTTTCATTCATTAGCGGTGTTTAATGGGACCAAACCTGGAAGTATGTGTACCATTCATTGTATTTGTATGTTGTCTGCTGCATGCTTTATTCATTTCTAAGATCATAAAAATATACTAACTAGTCAGCACGCTTCAACAGAAACAAAGAAATCTGTGAAATAAAAAAACACAATCAAATTTTGTAGCTAGCTTGAGCAGGATATGTTGTCAGACAAAAATAAAAATATAACAAGGTAGATCATACTGATGAAAAAGCTGAAAATTGAAGAAAAAAAAAATCATTAATTTAATTTGGACATTAAAATTTATGAAGAACTAGAAAATTGAACTAATTCATTTTTGGCAACAGGATTTCATATTTAGCTCACAGTAAAACCATAAAATCCTTGGGAATCTACACATTAGGCATAAACTTGAACATTCTACATGTATAATAAATTTACTTAATAGAAATTCTTATGAAGTCGGAATGCTTTCATTCATCATGTTTGCCAGCTCATAATTTTTTTCACTGTAATACAAGACTTGTGACCTATCTCTGTAAAGCATGGTCTTTGTTAATCTAAGACAACATAAAGTTTTTTCTTCCTTTAGTATTAGTTACCAGAAAACACTGCTTACCAGCCAGTTGTCCTATATATTGTTAATACATGTAGTTATATTGAATGATTGTAGTCATCAGAAAGTTTTCAACTGGCTAGTCCTTGTTTCTTGTTGTATTTTCAAGTGTAACCTTGGACATGTTGATCTGTTTACATGAACATTGTACTGACAGTGTAGCTCTATGCATTTTTAGAATATCTTATTTGCTTAGAAAGCAGAATAGTTGTGGTTTAGTTTCTAAAAATAAAAACCAGCTTGATGACCTTTTTATATTTTGCTTTTTACATTATAGACAAACATTTAAGTGGTTAATAACTGTTGCATGTCCATTTTTAAGTACATTAAGGTCTTCAGAACCGACACTAACTGGGTTGCTGTTGAATTCCTAACCTGAGATTTTTTAATATTTGTACCTCTAATGTTAATTGCAAATGATTATTGTAGCTCTCTGAAACAAAGTCTATGCATAATACATAATAATCAAATATTTTTTTATATAAAAAATCTGGCAAATATATTTTGATGGAATAAAAGCATTTACACATAAAGCTAGTGAATTTCTTTACAATATCTAATGTTATAATGTATCTAGTTGTATACATTTTACAACATCTATTTCAAGTTTTACAACTTTCTTTACAGCAGACCCATGCAAAACAAAAAATGGTGGTTGTGACCACGTTTGTGAACCACTGGTAGGAGCAAAAGCTAAATGTTCATGTAACAGTGGATACAAACTAGAGGGGACAAGCAGATGTGTCAGTAAGTAACTTAACTTGTATAACCTGTCATTGACAAAAGATATGTGTCAGTAACTTAACTTGTATAACCGGTCATTGACAAAAGATAAGTGTCAGTAAGTAACTTAATTTGCATAACCTGTCATTGACACAAAGATATGTCGTTACGTAACTTAACTTGTATAACCTATCATTGACAAAAGATATATCTATACTTCTTGGTCCGTTTGGTTTTCCTCATAGATTTTATAAACATCAAATAATCATACTTAAATAAACACTTAGTTATGTGACTTGTATATAATACTAGAATCGAATTTTATGGCAGTTTGGGTTGAAGAACTATATAGACTGTTATGACCTTTCATGTGGTCCCTGTACACAGCATGATGTGTTTTATATTTTAATTTCTACAGATATTGATGAATGTAAAGAAAGCAGCATTCCAGTTTGTTCACAACTCTGTCATGACGAAAAGGGTCATTACAAATGTGAGTGTGTGGAAGGCTACAGGAAGGATTTTATTCTGGGTAAACCAGGCAAAACAACTTGTAAAATTGATGGTATGTTTATAATTTATTATTGACTTGTTGGATATTTCATAAATTATAATGCTGATACTATACATTACACCCTCAACAGACAGAGTTGAGGAGTGTCTGCCTGACAGTTCATAATCTTCTAATCTCAATTCCTTTTGAAACTGATTGAAAAAGGTAACAATATTAATGTCTTAAAAAATTGATACAGTTGTTGTAATTGAACTTGCATCTTAAAAATAAATTGGATCCACTTTGGGATATCATTATGTGATTTTATTGACAGTACCACTAAAGTAATTTGTTTTGAAAATTTAGATGGTGAATTGAAAGATAAAATGTGTTAATTATGAAGAAATATAACACCCCCCTTCAAAGTGGAAATACTTTCTTCAAAAGAGTAAATATTAATTCATAATTTCTGAAGATAAACATTTATTTTGACAGGTCCAAGACCTTGGTTGCTGTTTGCCAACAAAGATGATGTTAGAAGGTTGGAAGTAGGGACTTGGTTGTTGGAACCAGTTGTAGAAGGACTTTCAAGTGCTGTTTCTGTTGCTTTCTATAAAGAGAAATATGTTTATTGGTCTGATGTCAATCTACAGAAGATATCTAGGTATGTTTATCATAATTTGCCAAGATGATGCTTTTGAAGTTTAGTAACCCTACAAGTAATCAAACTACATATTGGTTCGGAATAGGATTGAGCAAGTTTTTAATATATTTTCTCATGAATAAAAGAAAAGGATGATGCAATTCCAATTAATGGTTTTATTTGAAAAAAGGGACAACATTTTTAAGCAAAGGTCTTCCTGCTCTTTCTTAAAATGATTAGAAATGACTACATGCACACATTTTTGAAATGCGAAATACAAATGTTTTACAGGACTGAAATCGGGAATGGCACCATGATGAACAACAAAAAAGAAATCATTAAGGCTAACATAGATACACCTGATGGTATTGCTATTGATTGGGTCCATGATCTTCTGTACTGGACTGACACTGGATTAAACAGCATACAGGTATCCAGTCTGGATGGAGATAAAACTGTCACAGTTGTCCCCCATGATTTAGATGAACCAAGAGGAATAGCTTTGGATCCAAGAAATGGGTATGTTACAACATGACTGCATTTTTTTTAAGAAAAAAAACTGAACACTCTCTAATTAAATAGACTTTCTACAAACCTTTTCTCTGAAATACTATATGAATTTTATTTAGATTAGTTTTATTTTTGATTATGGTTTATACAGCTATTACATGTTTGTAACAAACAAACTTATTGTTAAATATTGAGCCATTTATTGACATAATACTTCAAAAGAGTTTGATTGGAAGTTTGCAGTATATTTTGAATTTGATCATATTTTAACAGGTACATGTATGTAACTGATTGGGGTAAAAGTCCAAAGATTGAGAGAATTGGCATGGATGGATCTGACAGAAAAATCATTTCCAAGGATGTTGTCTGGCCTAATAGTATTACAATTGGTGAGTACATGTCTCAGAAATAAACACTGTATATATCTGTACAAAAGACACTCTTGCTGCCATAAGTATTTCAATAATGCTGGTCAACAAAGTGAAAAATATAGTTATCCATGCAATCAAAAATAAGCTATTGTCTGCAGTGAAAATCTGTGTTGGCAACTTTTTGAATACTTTTGGTTAACTTGTATTGTTGAGATTTTGTTGCATTGGCAATTATCTCTCATCCCTTTTCATTACTATATTTTATAATTGAATCTCCTGTCATTTCTGTACACTGATCAAACCATAAAGGTTAATGACTGGTTAGGATGCTATTGAGTAGTATGGAATATACATGTAACTGTTTACGCCATTAGTATAAATGTCTATTTGGAAATTGTTCATTAAACATCTAACCAGAAAATGGAATTATTAAGTTATTGTAATACAATTTATAATTCATTCTTTCTTTTTAGATTACATTGATGGTAGATTATTTTGGATTGATGCCAAACTACATACAATCAAGTCAGCTGATTTAGATGGATTAAACATCCGTACAGTTGTACACAATGCTAAACACATTGCCCATCCATTTGCTGTTGCTGTATTTGAAGATGATGTCTATTGGACTGATTGGTCATCAGATTCAATCCGTAAGGCCCACAAACATACCGGAGAAGACTTCCAACAAGTAGCCCTAGGTCTTCATTCGCCAATGGACTTGAAAATTTATCATTCATCTATACAAAAACCTGGTAAGACATTTATATCTGTCAACAGAGAGACAGCCAAAGTTTATATTTTATTAAGTATCCTTTTTATCCCTCCTTAAAATCATGTGGGAAATTCAGACCGCTTAAAGTCGGCTGATATGAAGATCAAGCCATAAAAAACTCTAAACATGTTTAAATTTAAATATCGGACATTTTATTTTGTAATTATTTTCTTTAATTTTTGTGTAACAAGCTATTAAGACTAATTAATCAATGGCATGGTTACACATATGTACCTTTTCTTTTTAGAATTGAGATGTACTGATTGTCAATTCCTTAAATGTTGCCATCCCTAATTTAAATAAATACATTTGTATATAAATAATTTTAGATGATGACATTTTCTATCTTTAACTTCAGGATATAATGCTTGTGCTAACAGGAATGGAGGATGTGAATACCTGTGTTTACCAAAACCTAATGGAAAGTCTACTGATCCTAATGTACCCAAATATACATGTGCCTGTCCAGACAACAAAAAACTTTCCTTCAATGGAATGACATGTGTTGATAAAGGTAAGATAGTTTTTATTTTTTTTTAAATTGCTGTCATCATATACTTCATCACTTACATTATACAGGCATGTCTCCTTTTCAACATTTTCAAGAAAATCTACATTCCTTTAATTATATATTCATAAATTGTATATAATCATATCACTTCTATATCATTTTTATCATTGTCATGTTTGTCATTTTCTCTCAGTAGATATTTGTTATCTCTTACAATTTCAGTCATCAAAAAGATTTGCCAAGAACAACCTCTATTGAAATAGTTTGTGGTAATTGGTATGATTTTTTTGTACTCAATTACCAGTGGACCACATTATCTAAAACTGAAATCTAGTTTATTTACAAAAAATGACTGTTAACAATTGTTGTAGATAACAAACATAAATATGCTTGCAATCATACACATAATAACCCAACTCATCATATTTACTTAACAGAACCAACAGATATTCCTGTAATAACTACAAGTGTAAAACCAGTTAAATCTACTACTCCATCACCTAATAGTACTAATAAGAATCATAGTTCAACTGGTGAGAATTCATTGTTGTAGTTGATTGTTGTGAAAATTCATTGTTGTAGTTGATTGTTATTCTTTATTTTTTAATAGTGAAGAAGAAAGTTAAACAACATATTAAATTTTACCAAACAGTTTTTTATTTGTTGTTGTCTTGTCATAAACTTTCCCCATCGTATAAACAGGCCCCTCATTACTTGTTACCTGTTTTCAGAATAGCACATCTAATTTTTTAAATCCTTAAACACATGATTTTCCTATAAATGAATCGTTAATGAATTAAAATGTATGCTGATTTAGTGAACTTGTGTCTGTATGCAATGATAACTTGCATGTTGTGCAGTGCAACTATTTTATAATATTTTTTCTTTGCAGCTGGTATTACTGTTCCAACAACCAAAAAACCAGCCTCTACACCCAAGTCCGAAACAACACAAGCGCCTCATGTGACTCAGAAACCAGTGACACATCACCCTATTGTGGTATCTACTGGTGGACCAAAATACACTACGTTTACAGAGAAACACAACAAAACTTTGGAACATCCTAAATCATTGCAGGAAGAACAGGCAGGAATTGTAGCATTTGTTGCCATTGGTGTTGTTGGTTTTATTGTCATCATGTTCCTTATCGTAAGTTTATTGCAACATTTTAAAGTTAGAAACATTTATTTAAATAATGCAAAAATTTCTAGTTCTATGTAATATTTGTTTTATAATAAAGATTTTAGTATTTTTGTTCAAATGTTCAGGTTAATGTAAAATATTTCTTCATAGTTAGGATGGTGGCTTGCACAGCCGAGAATATAAACAGTATTTTTTTTTTTTTTACATATAATAAAAGTCTATTAGTATGAATTTATTATAAATTAAAATTTCTGTTACTGCAGGTTGGATGTTTTGTATACAGAAGAGTTAAGAAACGTAACATCAAGAGTATGAACTTTGATAACCCAGTTTACCGTAAAACAACTACAACAGATGATCATCATTCTGTGATGATTGGTCACCAGGGCAGGGATGGACATCATATTAAAGGAGATCAATCCGTAAGTGTCCTATTGTTTACTTTAATTATTTATTAGGTGTCTTGGTGGTCTAGTAGTATACTTTATCTTTTGAATCCCACTTCCACAAGGTGGGTTTGAATCTGATATTAATTGGCAAGGTTTGCCAGTATTCCTGCTGAATTAGTGGTTCTCTTCATTTACTCTGGCATCCCAAACCATGATATAGCTAAGTGTGCTGAATTGGTGGTTCTCTCCATTTACTCTGGCATCCCAAACCATGATATAGCTAAGTGTGCTGAATTGGTGGTTCTCTCCATTTACTCTGGCATCCCAAACCATGATATAGCTAAGTGTGCTGAATTGGTGGTTCTCTCCATTTACTCTGGCATCCCAAACCATGATATAGCTAAGTGTGCTGAATTGTTGGTTCTCTCCATTTACTCTGGCATCCCAAACCATGATATAGCTAAGTGTGCTGAATTGGTGGTTCTCTCCATTTACTCTGGCGTCCCAAACCATGATATAGCTAAGTGTGCTGAATTGTTGGTTCTCTCCATTTACTCTGACGTCCCAAACCATGATATAGCTAAGTGTGCTGAATTGTTGGTTCTCTCCATTTTCTCTGGCGTCCCAAACCATGATATAACTAAGTGTGCTGAATTGGTGGTTCTCTCCATTTACTCTGGCGTCCCAAACCATGAAATAGCTAAGTGTGCTGAATTGGTGGTTCTTTCCATTTACTCTGGCGTCCCAAACCATGATATAACTAAGTGTGCTGAATTGTTGGTTCTCTCGATTTACTCTGACATCTTAAATCTCATGCTAAGTGTGTTGAATTGGTGGTTCTCTCCATTTACTCTGGTGTCTCAAACCATGATATAGCTAAGAGTGCTGAATTGGTGGTTCTCTCCATTTACTCTGGTGTCTCAAACCATGATATAGCTAAGTGTGCTGAATTGGTGGTTCTCTCCATTTACTCTGGCATCCCAAACCATGAGATAGCTAAGTGTGCTGAATAGGTGGTTTTCTCTATTTACTCTGGCGTCCCCAACTATGATGTAGCCAAGTGTGCTGAAATTTTTTGTGTTAAAATTTATTATTAAGAATTACATGTAGAGTCCTAGTAGAAATTGCAAACCAATTATTATTTTCAAACCCTTCTCAGTGATATTTGTTTAATTATGAGCTGTTACAGCAGATTCCATTGAGTGTGTAGTGAAAGGTAATATCTTTGGTTAGCTTGCTTGTTAGCTGAACCGTGAAGTCATTATTGGGTCAGGTATACTACCCTCCTTTCAAAGTAGCATAGTCCAACAGACAGATCGATTGGTTTTCTGTCAGACTAGTCTATTCTTAAAGAAGGGTAGTTTACCTAACCTAACAATGACTTCACGGTTCAGCTAACAAGCAAGCTAACCTTAGATATTACCTTTGGCTACACACTCAATGGAATCTGCTGTAAAAGTCTCCCACCTTTTCACTGAACAAATACAATAAAAGAAAATGTTTACATTTTAAGGCAAAGAGGTGAGAAAAATGAACCTTTAAACAAATTAAATATCAAAATGTTTTGCAAGGGCATCATTAGCTCGTGTGATGAATTTTGAATGTATTCCATTTTTATACGACCGCAAAAAAATTTTGTGGTCGTATATTGGTATGACGTTGGCGTCGTCGTCGTCCGGCGTCGTCGTCCGAATACATATTGGTTTTCGCACTCTAACTTTAGTTTAAGTGAATGGATCTTTTTGAAATTTGACCATAAGGTTAAATACCACAAAAGGAAGGTTGGGATTGATTTTGGGGGTTATGGTACCAACAGTTAAGGAATTAGGGGCCAAAAAGGGGCCAAAAATGAGCATTTTCTAGTTTCCAGACAATAACTGTGGAACGGTGTATGGATCTCTCTGAAATTATACTACAAGTTTCCATACCACAAAGGGATGGTTAGGATTTGCTTTGGAGGGTTATGGCTCAAACCGTTTAGGAATTAGGGGCAAAAAAGGGGGAAAAACAAGGTTGTCCTGGTTAATGGACAAATACTTTAGTACAAAACATAATTTAAAGCAGTGTAAGGGAGATAAATCAAATACATCATTGAAATTATCTCCCTTACACTGCTTTTAAATTATGTATAAAGTAATGGTTAATGAACAATAAAGATAATCTAAAACAGTGTAAGGGAGGTAATCCAAATACAACGTTTTGGTTACTTCCCTTACACTGCTTTTAAATTATGTTTAAAGAAATGCATATTTATAAAGGAAGACCAGTACAAATATCTGCAAATGTTTTCATCTTTTTTTTTTTACAAAAAAATCCATATGAAAGATTTGACACTATATTTTTATTAATTCTATTATAAAATAGATTAAGTTAGCACTATGGTAAATTTAAATGGGTAATTATGGTTGCCAACTCCATTGGAAATTTGAATTGAGATTATGACCATATCTTGAGGGAAAGAATTTTTTTGGGGGAAAAAAGGGGGGGGGGGATAAAAAGAAATTGTGGGGGGCCAATTTTTTCTCATTTCAGATTTCAGAAATTATAAAGAATTATTCTTCAAATATTATTTTTTTTTCAAATTTCAAATATTGAAAAATTTCAAGAAGTAATCTTTAATTGCACAGTATGGCGCATTAGATTTGTAAAATCTTTGATCACATTTATTTATTTGTTATGCCGAATCTAACAGTGTATTTAGATTTTTAATTTTGGGTCCAGTTTTCAAATTGGTCTACATTAATGTCCAAAGGGTCCAAAATTAAACTTTGTTTGATTTTAGCAAAAATTGAATATATGAGGTTCTTTGATATGCTGAATCTAAACATGTATTTAGATTTTTGATTTTTGGCCCAGTTTTCAAGTTGGTCCAAATTGGGGTCCAAAATTAAACTTTGTTTGATTTCAACAAAAATTGAATATATGGGGTTCTTTGATATGCTGAATCTAACCATGTATTTAGATTTTTTATTTGTGGACCCCGTTATCTAATTGGTTCATATTGAGGTCAAAAGGGTCCAAAATTAAACTTTGTTTGATTTCATCTAAAATTGAATTATTGGGGTTCTTTGATATTCCAAATCTAACCGTCTATTTAGGTTTTTAATTTTGGGTCCTGTTTTTTAAATTGGTCTACATTGAGGTCCAAAGGGTCCAAAATTAAACTTAGTTTGATTTTAACAAAAATTGAATTCTTGGGGTTCTTTGATTTGCTGAATCTAAACATGTGTTTAGATTTTTGATTATGGGCCCAGTTTTCAAGTTGGTCCAAGATAGGGTCCAGTATTTAAACTTTGTTTGATTTCAACAAAAATTGAATATATGGGGTTCTTTGATATGCTGAATCTAAACATGTATTTAGATTTTTGATTATGGGCCCAGTTTTCAAGTTGGTCCAAATTGGGGTCCAAAATTAAACTTTGTTTGATTTCAACAAAAATTGAATATATGAGGTTCTTTGATATGCTGAATCTAACCATGTATTTAGATTTTTTATTTGTAGGCCCCGCTATCAAATTGGTTCATATTGAGGTCAAAAGGGTCCAAAATTAAACTTTGTTTGATTTCATCGAAAATTGAATTATTGGGGTTCTTTGATATGCCAAATCTAACCGTGTTTTTAGATTTTTAATTTGGGTCCCGTTTTTTAAATTGGTCTTCATTGAGGTCCAAAGGGTCCAAAATTATACTTAGTTTGATTTTAACAAAAATTGAATTCTTGGGGTTCTTTGATATGCTGAATCTAAACATGTGTTTAGATTTTTGATTATGGGCCCAGTTTTCAAGTTGGTCCAAGTTGGGGTCCAAAATTAAACTTTTTTTGATTTCAACAAAAATTGAATATATGGGGTTCTTTGATATGCTGAATCTAACCATGAATTTAGAATTTTTATTTGTGGGCCCCGCTATCAAATTGGTTCATATTGAGGTCAAAAGGGTCCAAAGTTAAACTTTGTTTGATTTCATCAAAAATTGAATTATTGGGGTTCTTTGATATTCCAAATCTAACCGTGTATTTAGATTTTTAATTTTAAGGCCCGTTTTTTAAATTGGTCTACATTAAGGTCCAAAGGGTCCAAAATTAAACTTAGTTTGATTTTAGCAAAAATTGAATTCTTGGGGTTCTTTGATATGCTGAATCTAAACATGTGTTTAGATTTTTGATTATGGGCCCAGTTTTCAAGTTTGTCCAAGTTGGGGGTCCAAAATTAAACTTTGTTTGATTTTAACAAAAATTGAATATATGGGGTTCTTTGATATGCTGAATCTAACCATGTATTTTGATTTTGGACATTGGACCATAATAGGTAAAAAAAATTCAAGTTCTTAGACCACATTCTTTCTGTGTCAGAAACCTATGCTGTGTCAAATATTTAATAACAATCCAAATTCAGAGCTGTATCAAGCTTGAATGTTGTGTCCATACTTGCCCCAACTGTTCAGGGTTCGACCTCTGCGGTCGTATCAAGCTGCGCCCCAGCGAAGCATTTTATTTATTTATACACAAAAGTTGTGTACAACAAAAATTGTAATCAATTCTTGACAACATACATGTACCCTAACATGCCTAAAGATTGTTTTATTGGCATTATTATTATATTGTTGTTTCTTTTATAGGAAATAAAGCCATTGACAGAAGATGTATGATGTAAAGAATTCCAATAGAACTTTTAATTTTAATCATGGCTGTGGTATAAACTTAACAATTATTGTCTAAATAATTGAGAAAAGGAATTCCAGTGTAAGAACATTCATCAGATAAAATCTCATGATGCACCTACATCGATCAAATTCAGTCCCATTGGAACGTTGATTGTAAAATCTTGCGGAAGATAGATCTGAAATACCCAAAGGCAGTCCGAAGAAGAAATCAAGAAGGACCAAGTTTTAATCCTAGATACGTAGGATAATTTAAAGCATAATATATTTATGATGGCCCTTGGGTAACAATGGGTAGTCATATCATTCTTAGTCTTTGTACACTGGCAGCTTTGTTTTTGTTGTGATTTACATAAAACCTGGATTTTTATCAGTAACTGCATTTATTCTAGAATTTTCTTAATCTTGATCAAATATACAGATCTCCACTTTGTTTTTTTCTTGGTTCTTTAAAGATAGGCATCACAACAGCTGAAATGTACATAGAGACATTCTGGAAATAGTTCTCAGGTTTCTGCTCTGTGTCAGTTGAGACAAGTTCCAGTGAATTTGCATGAAGAACAAACAGAGAACTCGTGTTAATTTGTGCTTAATATTCCCAACGTCACATTCTGGTAAGATAAGTGTAATTGTTTAAATGATCAAGATGAATAAAAGGTTTATAAAATGTGTGAATGGAACTTTGTTAATGGATAAAATCCATAGTTAAAAAGACTTGAAAGGTAAATATTGTGTGTATGGAAAATGGTGCTAAAGCCCTTGAATGTAATTAATGGAGGTACTTGGAAGAAGAATATGTGCATGTGTACGTCATAGACTTGTTGTGTGCAATAATTGTCATAGACCAATGATGTGATCATTCTTAGCTAAAATCTTGGTTAGTTACTGTTACACAGCAAATCACCTTTTTGAATGATACAGTTGCAAATATGTATTAGACCATTGTCTAATTTTAAAAACAGTATATTAACAAATAAATGTCTTTGTTTGTACTGTGTTGTTGGGTTACCATCTTGTTGATGTATAGCCAACAACACATATCTTATTTATAAATGATAATTTCTTTATCGGTACATGTAATAATGAAAATGATGAAATGGAAACATTATGAAGAAAATAAATTTCCATATGATATATGAAAGAAAAAGTTCAGTCATTGTCCTTTGAAAGTAGAACTAAATTTTCCCTAAAGCATTACCTTTATTTAGAATATGTGGCCTACATTTGCTGTTGTAATATTGTGACTAGACATGTTTTGACCTTTGTGTAAATGATGTTAATTGTGAATATATATGAACATGAGAAGTATTAGAATTGTATATAGTTGTTTATTTATTAACTTTTGTTTTTGTTAAATCTTTGTAAATATGAACATACAATCATGATGTAGTATATTTATGTGAATAGGACTTGCTTCCGAGTCCATTAGTGTGAGATAAATATTGGTGCTTACCTAGAAGGTATATATATATATATATCAAAGAGTACTAGATCTGATTCCCTACTATGTTTAATAACTGCTCAAAAACAAGTGAAAAGTTGTGAGGCATTATTATTTATTCAATCATAAACAATATTTTGTTTCCCCGTGTACAGTTTAATTTTATAGGAATTTCTCTTGAATATTTTTAAATTTGATACTTTTCTGTATGGACCAGTGAAATCTGACAATTCAACATCATAGTCTTGCATAATAATATTTCCTTAAGAATCTCAATTGTAAAATTCCAGATTCTTTTATTTATTGTAACTATACATTGTAAATAAAACCAGGGATAGTGCTTTGTTAAAAGCTTGCAAAGGAATTGCTTATTATTTAAAAGTAATGTTTCAGTTTCTAACTGTGCCAAATATGAATTACAGCAAGTCATTTTTTTTTTTATCTTTATAAAATGTTGAAAGGAAATTTGTAAACATCTATTGTTCCAAATGAATTTTAAAGTAAATTACCATTTTTTACTTGAATAAAACTTAAAAAAAAAAGAAATTGCAGAAATTTAAGCATTTAGTTCTTTAGAAGTTTGTCAGTTATTCAGATGAAACCTTTTACTTTGTTTCATAGTGTGCTCATACATTCCTCGGATGGTTTTAAGCTTGAAGTGCTAAGTATGCTTGAAAAGCATGTTCCAAATTATGTTGCTTAAATATAGTGTCTAGTATATGATTAGATTGCTTTATATTTTTAATGAGTGGTTAAAGTTTTAACCTTTTACATTCCATAAAACGTTCAAACAATACCACTTCTTTCAGATTAAAAAAGCAACAGCATTGATACATAGGAAAAAAAATGCATTTTGTATTCTTTTTTGTTTATCAGGCTCAAAGAATTACTTTAAGGAAGTTCGCTTATATCATTCCTCATTCACATCACCAGAAGCAATGTTCATAGTTTATTATCTAATTCTGAAAAATAACACCACATGTAAATTAACATAAATTTTAATAAAATTGTTCTGTAACATGAGGAGGCTTTGAAAAGGCTGTTGCAAGTCTGGTTTTGGTAATTTAGAATAAAGAAGCTCTTATAATCTCATATTTCAGATAACTTTTATGTGTAATAAAATATCAAAAGGACATAATAAAATGTTAAAAGGACGTAATAAAATGTAAAAGGACAAGAAAATTGACCTTGAAATGTAAGCAGTTTTATCATATGTTCCCCCAAGTCAGGTTTAATTAATTAAAGCTCGTATATTTATATAAGAGAAATATTGCATATCATTTTGAATTATTTCGAAGTTCCATTCATTATTTAGTTTGTCTTTATGCTTGTTTTTCAAGTATGTATGGTACAGTTTAGTATGAGTGCTTTATATTGTATTGTTATGTAAATAGGGTGTAAATGTTGTTAATGTGTTGCTTGTAAGAAGTTTGTACAAGTAAAAAATTTAAATAATAAAAGATGAAAAATCCTTTCTCATTGTTTGTGTTTATGACTTATTGAGCTAGTTTCAGGATGGATGTCATGTCATGAACATTACAAATCTAAGTGTCATCATTTGGTGTTTGCCGCTGGGTGTTTAGCAAACAAATATCAATCAATCATGTATTCACACTTCATTGGTGGTTTGTTATTTCCTGTATTCATCCAGGATATGTATGAAATATATGCTACTGGACATTGAGCAAGTAACAAATTCTCATTTTATAGTGATTTGTGCAGGGTTATCCAACTTGAAATAACCGATTGCTTGATTAAAATGGAGTGACGATTTTTT
This sequence comes from Mytilus californianus, assembly GCF_021869535.1. NCBI lineage: Eukaryota > Metazoa > Mollusca > Bivalvia > Mytilida > Mytilidae > Mytilus > Mytilus californianus. Next base: position 9,169,051 of record NW_026262581.1, read on the forward strand.
ACGGGATGTTCATGATTCTTTTAAATCGGAAGCCAGGGTGTATATATATATTAAGTTTATGGAAAAAGCTGTCTAAATGATCTCTTTCCTTGTCACAGCTAAAAGCTGAATCTAGCATTCAAAATAACAGGTTATGGTTTAGTACTTTACAAGGATAAACATACACAAATATTCTTTGAATGAATGGAAAAAAGAACTTTAAAAACACAGATAAAAATCGGCCCATTTAATTTTCTTGTTAGTACCAGGTAAACAGAAACACTACATAATCTTGTTTGATTTAAATTTCAAATTCCAAACAAAAAATAGATTGAACAGTTGTGAATGTCGTTAGCGTTGCTATTGATCCGGTTTCTGCGTCATCACTAGTGGTATGATCGTAGAGGTCAATTCGATCTTTTGTCGTTTCTAGATCCCCACATTTACTATTTACTACATAGAAGAGGTAGCCATGCGTAGGTGTCAATACACGTCTTGATGAATTCATTAATATTTTCTTAGGGAACACGAGGAAATTAACATAATACAGGATGTTTGCGATAGTTACAATTTCACTGGAGATAAAATAATAGAAAATAATGTATTCCAAATTTATTTATTTGTTGACAAATGAACATTTATACCCGATAAGACCATTGATTTTATGGTGGTGGACAGAGACATGTCTCGATGGTGGGAATAGGGATTTGGAAAATGAATATCCGTGCCCGTCGGTAGGAACTGAAAATAAATAATCTTGCACAAGACAAGATGGAAATGAATGTCCAACAAAAAATGCAGGAAATAATAGTGTACAAAAGTGAAAATAATAAAAAAGCAAGCGTAGAAACAGATAGAAATGCACATTCAATACGCAAAAAAAAAATCCCCCTTCCCAGAATATGAAATGGTTCGTCTGATTCTCTCCTTGTTAGCTCACCTGGCCCAAAGGGCCAAGTGAGCTTTTCTCATCACTTGGCGTCCGTCGTCCGTCGTCGTTAACTTTTACAAAAATCTTCTCCTCTGAAACTTCTGGGCCAAATTTAACCCAACTTGGCCACATCATCATTGGGGTATCTAGTTTAAAAAATGCGTCCGATGACCCCGCCTGCCAACCAAGATGGCCGACATGGCTAAAAATAGAACATAGGGGTAAAATGCAGATTTTTGCTTATATCTCTGAAACTAAAGCATTTAGAGCAAATCTGACGGGGTAAAAATGTTCATCAGGTTAAGATCTATCTGCCCTGAAATTTTCAGACAAATCAAGACAACCCGTAGTTGGGTTGCTGCCCCTGAATTGGTAATTTTAAGGAAATTTTGCAGTTTTGGGTTATTATCTTGAATATTATTATAGATCGAGATAAACTGTAAACAGCAATAATGTTCATCAAAGTAAGATCTACAAATAAGTCAAACATGACCAAAATGGTCAATTGACCCCTTAAGGAGTTATTGCCCTTTATAGTCAATGTTTAACAATTTTTCGTAAATTTTATAATCTTTTACAAAAATCTTCTCTGAAACTACTGAGACAAATTTAACCAAACTTGGCCACAATCATCATTAGGGTACCTTGTTTTAAAAATGTGTCCGAAGACCCCGCCTACCAACCAACATGGCCGACATGGCTAAAAATAGAACATAGGGGTACAATGCAAGTTTTGTCTATTATTTTTTGAACCGTTATAAATAGAGAAAATCTGAAAGGAGCAAAAATGTTCAGAATAATGAGCTCTTCCAATTGTCCATATACGTCAAAACTTATAGGAGTAATTGCCCATAAATGACAAATCGCAATAGATAGAGAAAATCTAACGGGACATAAATGCCCAGAATGATGATTTCTACATACCGTTCATCCACACCGAAACTGTCAGACGACTCCTTACAGGAGTTATTGCCCAAAAATGACGAATTTGTTTATTATCTTGAAAATTATTATAAATGTAAAATATAATACATGTACATTGTCGGAAAATATATAATTTATTTAGGCTAGCTTTAGAAACAGTACAAAAAGCGAGGCTCCCCGAACTATTCTCCTGTTTCGTGGCGAGTTTTATATTACCGACACTGTACATATATTGTTTTTATCTTGCAATTTACAACCGGCACTTTTAGTTTTAGTTGTATAAATCATAATAGTAATGTTGACTCTGACTTTTCTAAGAAACCTGTAGTTCAGTGGTTGTCGTTGGTTCATGTCTGTCCGATTTGTTTTTCGTTAATCGTTTTGTTATTTTCTCAATTGAATTGTTTCATACTTTTCATGTCGGGGCCTTTTATAGCCGACTATACGGTATGGGTTTTTATTATTGTTGAATGTCCTACGGTTGCCTATAATTGCTTACATCCACTTCATTTGAACTTGGGTGGATAGTTGTCTCATTGGCAATCATACCACATCTCCTTATTTTATATAGTTTAAACGCAGACTGCGAAGAGGACACCAGAATGAACTGTTACACTAAAAGAAATATTCGCATCACCGTTTTCTCAAGCGGAGTAACAGGAGACTTTATTTGTTCAAATTTATTTTGTGTACTTGTTATTTGTACAATAGTTGTCTAATTGCGGATAAATAGAGTAAAACTTCAAATGGGAAACATGATAAGCAATACAAGATCTACAAATGAGTCAAATATAGCCGAAATCGTGATTCGACTCCTTGTACAGGGGTGTAGCTACCTTCTTAATGAAGTGGAATCACAAACTAAAGGGCGAGGGGTCTGGGGACCGCTTAAGGCCCCCAGTGCCCTGGTAGGGGGACCTGGGGGCGAAGCCTCCCGGAAGCTCCGCATATATAGCATTTCAAAACAATCACAACCGTAATAAAACTTGTACATTTTTGTTGTGTTTTTTATTGGTCAACTATTTGTTTAACTTCGAGTAGAATGAAGACTAAACATTGTCGTTCGCGTTTTTTTTGTACACCGTGAGAGCTTTTAAAATCACGAAGATTTGTTTCATATGCTAGTATTTGTATTGAGAAAAGTATATGTATAAAAAAACAAACAATAAACATAAACACTATACTATATGTGGAGTTTCTGTTAGCTTAAAGTTAACATAACAAAACAATCAATCAGATTGAATCGAAGTCTTAAATACGAACTAACCGGCGAAATTGTCATAAACGGACGTACACCTGATATCTAGATTTCATTACGGCAACCTGATTTGAATTTATATAGAAATAATCATATATTTATTTCCTGACACAACTTGAACAACTTCAGTGCTTAGCGGTCCGTGCTTAGCTGACAAGTTACGAGGGGAAATTTCTGTACTTACTCAATAGACACACTTCCGACAGCAGTTGACCAAAGTTCCCGCCCTACCGTGATCAAATAACCTACGTATTATTTTGTTCTTGTCTAGAATATGCATGAAATATTTGCAACTGGACGACTACCAAACAATGATATATAATAAACAAGTTGCTTTCTAGATACAAAAATAAATGCAATCGTGAACCTAAATTCCTGTTTGGTATATAAGATCACATAATTGTTACATAAAGGTCTGATGCATGATTTTACATCATTTTATTTTTATATAAGATGTAGAAAAACTGACATGGATTCTTAATGAAACTGCTGTTCAATATTGGGCTTGTTACTGTAAGAGTAGAAACAATTTGAAACCTCAACTTTATACTTCAGTTAAATCAGTTTGTTCAAACAAATCTCACTTTTTTCATTTCATAACTTTTTGTAAATTAGCCAAAATATAATAAAGCTGTTGATTTGTTGTTTTATATACGATTGTGTGACAGACAGAGGGAAGCAGGAATGACGTTGCCAATTCAGTAAAGCGCATGTCCAGTACGCAATTTAAAAATCCTGTTTTTGCAATCGCATTTCCATTGAATACGGATATTGATTTAAAGAAAAATAATTTGTTCCTAAGTTGTGCTATTTTTTGCTTATGAATACAAACAATTTTGTATCGCCTAATTTGTAAGGATTTCGTCATATTTTTTTTTCGCCAAAAAAGCTCTAGGCCTCTGTCAACTAGATCATCTAAATTCGCTTATGAATACAGATTGCCTCAACTCCTTAAAAACAAATTGACGGAAATCCCAGAAACTTGCACTGATTCTTCTTTTGGTGGCACATTAAGTTGTGCACCTGCTACTTCAACTTTTCGTTGGTTTTTTTTTGTGTGTGTGTTTGGCGGTTGAGGGTCACATACCACAAAGAATATCACTCTGTGTGTCTGTTAATCATTTCATATCAATAGAATTATTGTAAGGACTAAAACGCATATTCATTTATGAACTGTTTCGATATGACATATAATTTCTGCATTTAGCACACCTGAAAGGTGCTTTTGAAATTTCGTCGTAATTTCCAGGGTTAACTTGCATTTTTAAATAAGATTAAGATAATAGATGCATCACGTTAATACCAAACACACTCTGTCCGATTGACCAATTCCTAAATGTTAACTTTGTCCGTCTGTCTCTCTCTCGCTCTGTTGTTTTTTTGTTTTTTTTTTGGTGAAAAATGACGTGGATTCACGTGCTGTCATGCCTCAGGCCGGGTAGCTACGCCCCTGTTGTAGGTGATATAGCCCCTAAATGACGATTTCTATCAATTTTCTGTGCTTTGGCTTTTTTTGTTGTTGAAAACTTTAATAGATAAAGAGAAACTTTAATATGCAAAAATGATCAGCAGGACAAGATCTACAAATTTGTCAACATGGCCGGAATATTTAACCAAAACAATAGTAGTTAAAGAATAATTGTCAACAGCAAAAATTATCAGCAAGACAAGGTCTGTAAATATAATTATCAACATGGCTGAATTTTCAGTCAACTCTTTACAACTTTTTTGTATATATAATTGAAGGTTAAAATGGTTGTAAGTACATATAAATTATACGATACATGTTTGGTTTTAGCAGTCACAGTTTAAAAGGTCTTAGATAGGCTTGGCATGTACTTAACTTACAATAAGAAACAGAAAGGATCGAATCTGCTTATGATTAAAGACCGTAATCAAAACAAATAAACCAACATGATCAACATTGTAATGTTATTAAATTTTTTTTTAGTTTAAATTTATCTAATGCAATTGATACTGAACTAATTTAGATTAACACTTATCCTACATGCGCAATTCAGACACTATGTGGTATTCTAAAGAATGTTTGGCGATATACTTACGCAACCTTGTTTACACGATGATGCAATAAGAAACATATGACGCTTTGTATTTTTAAATACACAATATGCAATGTCATATAAATAAAACCTCGCCTATATTGGAAAAATGTCTCAAAATAGTTTTCGTAAATAAAACACACATTAATAAAAAAATAATGTTATTGCTATTGTTCATTTCATTATCTACAATTACTATAAACATAATAAATATTTCGGAATCAATCAATCATCTAGCAATCAATAAATCAATCAATTAATCAATCAAAATACTCCCTTATCTTATCCTTTGCTATCTTTATTTTTAAATTCATGTGTATCATTAAACAAAATAGTTTGGGAGAGGGTACAAAGCATGTGGAATGGGGAATTATGAGCCATTTCAATGTTTGTTCTATTTATGCTAAGGAATATTATCAAAAAAGTTGTTTGAAATCGAAGGGGGTTAAAAGGTCAGCGGAATAGGACAAAACCAGCAATTTCAATGGTTGTTCTTGTTTTATATTAAAGGAGTATTATTTATTAATAAATAGGATTACTGCCTAACACCAGTAATTTCAATGTTCGTTCCTATCAATACTTAGCGTTAAAAAAACAACAATATCTCTCAAAATAATGAGTGCAAGTTTTATCATTGCAACTTTATTTCTAAATATTTAATCTATTGCTGTATTTATATCTGGATTGATATATATATAGATTCTACCACTGAATCGAGTGTGATACGATATTTATCCACTCGAGACAGTTAAATTTTCAAATTTAAAACGCGAGGCTCGCCGAGCGTTTTAAATATTTAAAATTTAACTGTCGAGAGTGGATAAATATCGTATTACACGAGATTTGGTGGTGGAATCTGTTTCTCTAATGATTTTCAAACAATACGCAGGCAAATTTATTCCTTCTTTTCGAATGATCTGCAAAAAGATGTGTTCTTTCTATGTGACGTCATCAGGCATGGTCGCCTTTTTTCATGCCGTCACAATAGGAAATTCAGAGGAAAGCAAGAAAATTCGACGTCATAATCGGATTTTAACCAATGAAGAACTGAGATCAAATGAACCACACGTTAATTAAATTTTTTTTATACAATGGGTGCAGAAAGGGATAAATTGACGAAGAATTAGAGAAACTCTGTTATATTTCCAATAAGATAAGATAAGATAATATTTATTTCAGACTCAGAAGGTCAATATATAAATACATGACACAAAATATTCCGTTTAAGCAGGATATAATGTTAAAATATTTACAGTTCAAATTTAGTAAAAAAATCTAGATAATCACTTCTAAGAATTGTATGAACCAAATAACTTTCAGATATTTTCAAGTAATTTCACAAACTAAACATTGACTTTCACATAACTTCGCATAACTTCCTCGTAGGACATAACTGCATTTACGACAAACATATTACTTGGACTACACCTATATTAATATCCCATTATTATAGTATTCTGAAAGTATTATTATATATTACTCGCATTTTATTTAGAAAGGCAGACTTACATTTAAACCAAAAAGTTACACGATAGACATTCATACAATAAGACTGAAAAAGTTGAATCTTAAACACCCGTAAAATATTTATTAAATTGTCGCTTCAGCATATACAATTGTCCTGCATATACTTTGATATTGTCAAACAATTTATCGAGTTTTCGAAGACAGCTGTGTTAAAAAAAGATTTGGTTTAAGTTTATACATTAATTCAAAGAATTCAAAGTTCCATGACACAACGTTTTTTAAATTTAAATTGACTTTTTTTAAAGGTAGTTAAAAACGTGAGGCTCTGAAGCAAATCACACGTGACGAGCTTTTCATTAGGGAAATACACATGACAGTGAATAAGAAAGTAAACTTTATTCCCTGACGTCAATACAAAAACAGAATGTTCAATTCCATAGCACGTTTTTGTCCAAGTTAAGTAAATAAGTAATGTGGAATACAAATTTGTTAGTATTAAAGATTAATAGGATCAGCCTATGGTAATAAAACACAATTAAACAGGGTTAATGAATTGTACATAACATCAAAACTATAACTAGTTTCGAATTTTAAACTGCAATCTACAATCCTACAGGGCATCGTTTCACAAAAAATTCGTACGATAATCTTAGATCTTGCGTCGGTCGTACGTCAATAACCGTAGGGTGGATAATATGTGTTTTTGAATGCTGAAAAAACCATTCCATCTTTAATGAAACAAAAAGAGATATAGGGTTTAAGTCATTGAGACAGCAACCCAACGTCAAAATAACCAAATGATATAAAAAGGGCGACATCTATATATATATATATCTGGATATGGTGTACAATTTTTTGCACCTCATGTTTGCGGTATACCATCTTTTCCGCAAGTTTATTATTTTCTGTTTGGTATTAAATTAATAATTAAGGTTTTTGAGATCAGCTTGGGCATGCCCAGGTGATCTCAAATGACGACTTACGGGGAGGTCGGGCTTGCAGGTGTAGTCACTTCGATGAACATTCATGCGTTTGTTGAATGGCTGTTCTGTCTCGCCAACATATAACATGCAGTAAACCCTGCTGACTGCCATTGGCGATTGCCAAATAAACGGATCACCAGCTGTAACAAAATGGATCTTAACTATAATTTTATACCAAACAGAAAACAATAAACTTGCGGAAAAGATGGTTTACCGCAAACAAAAGGTGCAAAAATTAGTACACCATATCCGGATTTCGACAATTAATGTCTCTTCGGTGATGTTAGGAATCGAAACGGTATTTGGAAGGCCATATACTTTACATCAATTTAGGATAGACTTGAATTTTGAAGAGTCGAAATAGGATGAACGGATCATATAAACCCGGAGGCAAATATAATACAAGCCCAAACGAAAAAAATAAACCAGTCTAAATTGAAAACAAGGTTCAAACCTATGATTGCGTTGGATAAAAATATTTTCCTGATCGTAGGATTATTGATGTCGGGTTCTTTTGGAAAAATGGGACACGAGTTTTCCTTCATATTTTTTTAAATAATTGACCGCAAAGAAACTCGCGTCTGTACAAAAATTTCCAATAATTGAAGATATATATGTATAAATAAATGTTCTGCCATAGGCCTTTAAAAAAAACATTCGAATAGTAGCTTAAGTTGAAATTAACTGTTTTGACAATATGAACTTTTAAGCTAATGGCTAGATTTTGGTCAACAAAATGTACATATTTGTTGAACTATTGAAATAACCATTATACTTATGTTAAAATCCTTATGCTCATTATTAACATATGTGCAAGTCAAATGATCCGCAGCGACAGTCAAGCTGGTTCATTATTTAATATGTAACATCCCCTTTTTTAAAAGTAATTAATTATCTGTAAGCATGACTCAATATCGTTCTACCCAATAATTCGATTGGATAATTTTCAATATTCAACATTTAACTTTCGATTTTCAACATTCAACAATCGATTTCAATCTTCATCATCCTTATTTCAACATCAGATTTAAATTCATCACTCAATTTTCAACTTTCGAATTTAAACATTCAATATTCGATTTCAATTCGTAACAGGGGTAGAGTGGCTGGTGCATGAAAATTGAAAAAGTCAAATTTCCAGTAAATGGAGTAGAAACCTGACATGTGTTATGAAGGTGATAAGATTAGTGCAACGTGGGTTATCTCTTTCTACTACTAAATGAGGAATGCAAATTTCTATTCTCGATGAGGATCGTGAAAAGGGGGATATGTTCACGGACGGACGAGAAACAAAACGTTCATTTTACGATGAACGAAAAATCAAAACATTAGCTAACACGCTGCTTAAATATAAATTTGCACGAACTTCGATGAAGGATGAGATTCAAGAACGAAAACACGTGAAATAAAAATTGCAAACACGGGATACGTTACCACCCCTCCATACTGGACTCGGAATTTCCGGTAAACAAAGGGGATCAGATCGATTCAGTGTGTTTTTTCGCTTTACTAAAGTAGCAATACACAGTTAGGAAAAAAACTTAAAATTGACACTCATAATATTTAACCACCCTCTTTCTCTTGCTTTCTAACAAATAAGGCTTTATATTTGTGTAATGCATGTGTATATATATATATATGGAAATAGCATCTTCCATAGATTTGATTTCCAATAGTGATAATGGTTAAATATAATCTCTTTTTGGTGTAACCATGGCAACAATCTGCATTTATTTGATACAAAATATTGCAAAAAGGGGGGGGGGATGAAAATGTCACAAAAGTCCCCAAAATTTGGTCCAAAGGAGAATTTCAATCTATGAAAGTGATACCTTTCCTGAAACCATAGACATTATCTATCAAGAGGTAAAAAAAAAAATCATATGCATTTATGCTCATTTTTCCATAAAATTGAATTGAAAAGATCGAGGGTCAAATATTTGATGAAAACCACTACAACAATTTCTGGACCTATGGGCGGCACGGATGTGAAAATACGGGCTGTCAAACAGAAAAATGGCCTATAAAACATGCAAAAAACAATCTTGATGGTCATATATACCCACTTGGAAGGCTATATCATTCTTCAACTATCTAAAAATAAATTTTATTATACAAAAACTTTCATATTTAAAAAATTCACAATGCGCCAAAATGCGAAACTAAACTTTCAACTGTGTATTGCTACCTAAGTGAGAAAACCTGTTCCAGAAAGTTTCTACTCTAAATAGTGAAATGTTGCAAATTTGGAAATTTGTTGAAAATGGAGATCACAAAATTTATACAGCCCATAACGACACCATAACGAAACTAGTGAAGCAATTCAACACCAGAAAAAATACTCAATTCATTTAATAGACATATTACATAATGTTCCAGTATCTAAGACAGTCTAGCGGGAAGTATTACATGCCCGACAGGAAGTCCAACAGAACTTTGGTCTTAGCAGTTTGCCTGAGATTTGATGGTGTACCTGAAGTGATTTTGATAAAAAAAAAAGTTTTTGTCTGTTGAATTTGGAGTTGCATCATCTTCAAAACCGTTAAGATAACTTAATTACACAACAAAAATCAATAATTTTAAAATATTGAAAAATAAGATAACGGTATTACACGACATTTGACGTATTTGTGTCAGCTTTACGTCAAACCAGCCTACTTGATAGCAGGATGCAACTATTTCAACATCCTGTAAAATGTTTAATATACGGACAACAGGTTAAGCCTCTTACTGTGGTCAATGAAAAACTAAAATAGCCAACAATGCTATTGTAATCTCAGTTGATGCTGAGTTTTCTGATGCAATGCATTAAGGAAGTTTTTAAAAATACATTCGTTTTCCCATACTAAATAGACAAGCCCTAAACTCAGTTGCTTATTTCTATGAATTATAGTCAATGACGTCATTATATAAGAAAATATCCACTTCGTATCATCATGTTCTGCTATCACGTGACAAATATAGCATAAGCGGAAAATAAACCTAGTTATGATATTTAATTTTACGATTATATGCAAAATAATAAACTTTCGTCTTTTCAAAATTGTTCCTAATTGATTATTTGCAGTTCAACTCAAACTCAGACTCTGAATCTCTTTGGTGCAAGGAAACTTGTGGGTAAACTTATTCCATCTTTTTTTCCCTACACTGTAGTTGCATCTTGTGTTCGATTCCAAATATTTGAACTTTGGAGGTTGCTGATTTTCCACCAAAAGCATACAAGGCATTTGGGAGTAAGAGCAAAATAAGCAAAAAAAAAGTCAGAAAAGTGTGCCTGGGCACAGTGGTAACATCATTCAATTCATTGCTGGCACACTTAAAATTTAAATGAGCGTGTCGATATAGTACAAACAGTGTATTGTCCTGTGACATAAACATAACATATGGCTTCCGATACAAATGGGACCAACTCGTTGATATTTAAAAATAACAACAACAAAATAAGTCACCATCGTTACCAATAAGTCATAAGGACTGGTCATATAATGTTATCATTTCCCTTTTTATATATGATAATTAAGAAACAACAGGTAAAAGGAGTTTTGTGTAAAATAAGATTGACTCTTAATTCATATAGTAAAAAATAGACGACATGAAAGTAGACGCAACATTTTATATCATCGGAATACCTGTTTACCAGCCTTTCCATTAACACTACTCCTCCTGAACCGTCGATGGATTTCCATGAAACTTTACATGAATATACTATACAATAAGAACATGTGGATGGAGAAACATCATCAAGCGATGGATTCAATTAAATTTGCACCCTAATTTTGAAAGGTCATGGTTCATTTAATGTTTTTTTTAAATATATGATAGTGAGGTGTAACATTTTGTACAACTAGTTAAGTTTTAATTGTACAAACTATTAAACAATCTGCCACGAATATGATCACATTCTATTGGAACATAAAGTCAAAGAAACTTAGAGGGAGGTTAATAGGGTTGAATCCTAGATTAAGAATCATGAGATTGAGGAAAGTGTGAAATACTCAGTATGCGAAATGCCATACGTTTCTACTTTACATATGGCGATATTAACTTAGTAAGAATTATACTTAAAAGTTTATTAAACTTGATTTTTACCTCAGTAGAATGCATATATCAAATTCAGAATAATAGCATTATGTTAAACTAATAAAGGATTTAAATTCTTTAGTGATATAGGTTATGGGGTCAGTGTATGGTCATATCTACCAAACGGGGATTATGGATCGTTTTCAATCTCCAACAGTCGTCATTTGTGTACGTGGTATTGGATTTTACGTTCCCCGTCATGATTTGACGTGGCTACATATTTATACAATCCGCACAGCAAAATCGACATCTCCATCACTTCGGAATTTACTGTCGGACGAGAGAAAGGCCATGTGAGCTTTTCCGTCATCTTCGCTCGTCGTCCGTCCGTCCGTCCGTCCGTCCATCGTCGTTAACCTTAAAAATAATTTTCTCCTCTGGCACTACTTTGTGTATTATCTTTAAAACTATTACAGATAGAGAGAAACTTTATACTGTAAAAATGACCACCACAATTAGATCCGTCTACAAGTCAAATGGGAGAAATCGTCAATTGACCCCTCATAGGAGTAAGGCCTTGAAAGATAATTTTTACCCGTTTTTGCGGAATCTAAAAAAATAGAGAAAATATTTAATAGTAAAAATTATCACCAAAATAAGATCTACAGAAAAGTCAACATTGCCAGAATCGTCAATAGACCCGTATACGTTGTTACAACTGAATGTGGATTTTTCTGCGTGTTTTGCAGAAACTATAATAGATAGAGAGAAACTATATAAATAGCAAAGATGTTAAGTTAAATAAGATGAACAAATAAGTCAAACATGTCCGAAATCGTAAATTGACCCCTTATTGGAGATTTTGACATAGAAAGATGATTTTTACCCATTTTTGCATTTTTTTGCAAAAACCATACTAGAGAGAGAAATTGTAAACAGCAAAGATGTTTGTCGCAATAAGATCTACAATTAGTCAAAATGACCAAAACGTTCAACTGTATCGTTAGGCCTTTATAAAAACTTTTTTGACTCGAGCACCACTGATGAGTCTCTTGTAAACGAAACTCGCGTCTGAGGTACAATATTATAAACCTTGTATCTTTGGTGAGTTTTATTATAGGAATTATTGCCCCTGAATGACGGTTTTATTATAGGAATTATTGCCCCTGAATGACGGTTTTATTATAGGAATTATTGCCCCTGAATGACGGTTTTATTATAGGAATTATTGCCCCTGAATGACGGTTTTATTATAGGAATTATTGACCCTGAATGACGGTTTTATTATAGGAATTATTGCCCCTGAATGACGGTTTTATCATAGGAATTATTGCCCCTGAATGACGGTTTTACCCATTTTTGTAGAAACTTTAATACACAGAGAGTACCGGTAAATAAGATATACAAAGAAGTCAACATGGCAGAAATTGTCAACCAACTTCTGATAGGAGTTATTACCCCTGAATGATGATTTTTACCCATAATGATTGTTTGCATTTTTTCTTAAAAACTGTAGCAGACAGAGAGAAACTTGAAGCAGAAAATTAGATCTACTAGTAAGTCAACATGGATGAAATCATAAGACTCCTTATAGGATTTATTGCCATTAAATGACAATTTCTTACAATTTCTTAATTTTATAATTTTGTACGACGTTGAAGAGCTCCTAAACGCATTTCATTTAATTTTCAAAATATTTAGATTGTTATTCAATTTATGTCCAGTTAGATTCCCCATTTCAAATATTGATATCTAATAATCAAGAAAACAGTTTCCAACCTAGAGATGACTTTATGTATTAACCTCAACTCAACATATAGAATTGGGGGCTGTGATCGTTGTATAAAGCCGTAAAATATTGCAGGCAAATTTCATTGGTAGATTGTTGCTGCTTACAAGGAAATTACGGAATTAATTAGATATAAGAAGATGTGGTATGAGTGCCAATGAGACTACTCTCCTTCCAAGTCAAAATTTATAAAAGTAAACCGACTTCTAAGTGGTAATGTTATCTCTTCAAAAGCTTTACCAACATTATGACCATGGATTGGTTGACCATTAATGAACATCTCTGACACTGTTGACAACTAATATGTTCAATATGTTCTATTTGTCTCTCTTTCCTCATTTATGACTTTTCACCGGATCAAACTTATTACCGGATTTATACTTGTTTGTGAGCGGCAACATTATGGGTAACTAGTAAAGCAGGTACAGGTCCAAGTTTAATTGTTGAAAGAAAATTTTACTGGAAATAGTTTTCCCAGTATACACTGATTTTTAATATACTAGGAAAGTCCAGTATATCTTCACTATGCAATTGTAAATTAATTTTTGATGGCGACCATATATTACACAGAGGACGTTTTAAGTTCGGCGTAATCTCTCTCTATCTCTTTCTATGTATAAGTCAACCCTTCCTCATTTAATCTTAATTATTAGACTAACAATAGGCACACAAACAAAATTAACAACAGGACAAGTGTACGTCGTCTATCATGTGATGTTTGGTTGGTCTTTATTGTAGTTTTACTATAAAATTATGATTCATTACAGTAAGGAATAAATGTGAAATAAGAGGAGCACCATCACTTGGCAGTATATACTTTATTTCAAAGCAGAAACAAATATAGTAAATCAAATATAACAACAACTTATGGCTTCAATAATTTCTTTGCATGTACGATCGGTGTGTTTTCATGACGGAAACAGAAATAAAGTTTTGTTTGATAAAATTGTGGGTAGTGTATAGAAATCATAATTGTTAATGGGGACAAGCTGACCTTCAAAAGAAAGTTAACTTATCCAACACTTACAAATAGTTGTAACATATTTATAAACTCCTGGCATTCAAATTTGTGGCTATTAGCGTTCGTGATGCAGGTAAATCCAGAAAAGCGATTAAACGCACGCTATAAATGTTATATTTATTTGTTCTTACATACATATAGTATAGTTTGTACAAACATTATATGAAGTGTTAACCGAACTAAGGGGAATAATTCAAATTCAAATGAATAAAGAATTAATCATACTGCATTGTCACACTTACAAATCCTCTTGTATTAACACATTTTCCCGCTTTTTCGAAATAAAGACGCGGAAAAAATCAAGAAGTGAACAACGAAAGAGGCAACTCCAGGAAGTTTTTTATGCCTCGCCTAAGATAGTATTGGGCATTAAGTTTTCTGGTCTGTGCGTCCGTCCGTTCCATGTTCATGGTAAAGTTTTAGTTAAATGAAGTTTACCGTGAAGTTGGGATCACGTTAACTTAAAACTTAATGCATATTTTCATTATGATGTGAAACTAGGGTTTTGACTCACATATTCTAGTATCATAACTTTATCTTTCAAAGAGTGGTTGTAACAACGAATTCAATCTTTTCAAACGTAAAATATTAAACACAGAGTATTTGGATCATGACTCACACGGTACTCCATATATTTGTGCACTTATATATGAGAAGCACAAATGATTCAAACTCTAGTATCTGCTCATGCCATATGTGTGACGTAAGCTACTGTATTACATATTTTATTTAAAATATTACTTACAGTTCTACCTCTGCAACCAGTGATCAAAACGGAAGATTTCTTTATTTGTACTCTTTATTTATGTGGCGAAGATTGTAAATTTGTATGATATAATAATATTCTAACACCTTTTGCGTCATAAAAATGATTTATTGAACTGGTTATCCCCCTTTCTGAATAGAAACAGCTGTTGCAGTTAAGTACAAACATTTATGAATGCCTTTGAAATCGTCTATATTGATTTGATACAACATGTGTCATATCCCACATTGATTTAGGGATATCTTGTATGGTGTATAACTATTTTTACACATATCTTTTAAGGCTGTTGGATCCATGAAAAAGAAAACATGGTTCAAATTGAAACCTTTCATATCTAAATGAGATATTAGTTTGGATACTTTTAAAAAAAATGGTAAAGTATTTCAAGTTACCTTCAAGCAGCCTCACAGGATGGGCATATTAGAAAATACTAACTAATGTAGACAAACTACCAATATATGTATGAATTGTTCGAAAACGTTCGAATTTTAATAGGATTATAATATTTCAGGTAGGTACTTTTATTTATCTAATTTTCTATATGAAACCGTCTTCTTCAAAGGAAGTGTGAAAATCAAAATTACGCATCACAACTTTTCGTACTTGTCGTACTGAAATCAGAGAAACAATTTTGCTAGTCTCAAGTATGCTTCCATCTTGGCGAAGAATAAGAAACTAACCGCGCATTTATACTTTCAAACAACTCTTGAAATTCATATTTCAGTTTCAGATCACTTATAATTTCTCAGTAATGCCTCAAATATCAGCCTTCAAAAATCAACACCATCCTACCTCTTAAGAACCAGTTATCAGATTTTCTGACAAAGCTTATGTTTTTATCGAAGTTAACTATTTCTTGAGTGTAAACAATTCCTTGAAAATTTTGAATAAATATTTGCCATCGATGCAATTGAGTTGTTTCATTACTTTCTGACAGTTTTACACATTTCTGGTATTTTTAACTTCGACAGATTCCGATACCCTTCATCAAAATATTGTGTTATTTGCCGAGGTGTGCCGAATGTATCTTCTGAATGAATCTTTATTTGCATTATATTATAGAGCAATGGAAGAACCGAAACCAGACAACGATGAAGCACAAGAGGATAACAGTACACCCGAAGTCAGCAAACGATGGAACTGTACCATAATGATTACAATTATAATAGAAATATTAATTTTGGCAGTTGTTTGTATTTTGGAATATTTTCTGAGGTAAGTTATATTATTTTTTGTTTAGTTCTTACATTATTTCAATAAGAAAATGTGAAGGGGCAATCACAATCTATAAGCTGAAAACCATATCCAATAGAAAACCATATCCAATAGAAAAAAGACAAAATAACAAACAAGAATAAAAACTACACAGAAAACAAACATCTTCAGATAGAGCGAAAAAAACAAAAACAACAATTTAACACTCTCCCTTTAATTAACAACAACAAGAAAAGTAAAACAAAACACAAACAAACTAAAAATGTAAAACCGGAAATGAACAGTACAATTTTAATAATTAGGTTGAACAGTCTTTGTTCGAGAATGATGCCATGTGATTTATTTCTCTCCAAAACAATGAGGAAACATAATCCACCTATATACCAGTCTAGTAGATAGAAGTATTTAGGTTTTCACAGAACCAAGCTCCATATCAAAGTTATCTTCAGATTTTTATTTAAACAGCCTATGGATTTATATACTTGAAAAAAAAAGTACATTTTCTAACGCGAGCAATGATGATACCAATACAGGTCTCACACTATCATTCAGTTGCTACGGAGTTCCTGATGTAATATGCCTAATGTCTTTTATAATGAACACGATCTTATGCTATTTGTAGTTTTATATTTTTTGCAAAATACTGTAACAGTACCTTTTACACATAACTCAAAAAATTTTCAAATATTATTTATACTAAGTTACTTTTGTAACTGTAAACTATCATATATATTTCAATTAAATTTCAGATTCACAACAGTCTTCCCAATACGAAAGGTGAACTTCTCTTGTACAGATAATGATATTAAATATTCCACATCGAAAGAGGCAGGATTGACATTTGATATGCACATTCCTGTGGCACTAATATATATATTAGATTTCTGTATACCGATCGGCATTGTGCGTATACATATTATTACTCATTCTTGGTTGTGGTCCTGTATATTAACGCAAGTGTACCCGAATTGCACCTATTTTGACATTTTTTTTACCTACGTTTATTTATGATCGATCCAGACAAAGTTTCCGTTCTGTGTTTATTTTGTAGATGTATCATTATTTACTATATAGTTCCACCAATTTAATTTTGAATCCATATTATTACAATGTTTTGCAAACTTTAAAACTTGTGGTGGGGGTTTCATTTTTATTCAGTTCTGAGAGTACTCAGACGTCTCCTATAATCAAATCACAAAAAGCATCAGTTATACAGAAAGCTATACACAATTATTATATCAATGAGTCCATTAAAAATGTACATTATAATATCAATTTCCGAGTTCTTATGTTGTACATTGAAGATTGACCTATATAGTGTTTTTACTCCAATATTGAAAGTCCGAACACAATGAATATTTTGGTTAATTTTAGATAATAACCACAGCATTAAAATGAGCCGAACTCCTGAAAAATCATACTTCTATTATTTAAAAAAAGTCCTATTCAATTCTACTCAGTCCATTACAAAAACATCTCTTAAAGGACAAAACCGCAATATGGGGTTTTGAAAGGATCTAAACAATGTGAAAGCCGTATGGTATCACTTCATTTGGACTCTGGTGGATAGTTGTTTCATTGGCAATCATACCACGTCTCCTGTTTTATATATTGATTCAGATAAGGCACAAGGTATGTTTATATATCTATAGTTATATATAGCATTGAGCCCTAACCGAGACTCTTTATAGTTCGTGCCTGACGCCAAAGTACACTTGGATGTAGAGGTAAAAGAGAGGCGAAAGATACCAAATGATATTTAAGCTCATAAATCGAAAATTAACTGACAACGCCATGGCTAAAAAGGATCAAAAGACAAAAAACTGTATACAAAACACAACATAGAAAACTAAAGACTCAGCAACACGAATCCCACAAAAAACGGGGGTGATCTCAGGTGCTCCGGAAGGGAAAGCAGATCCTGCTCCACATGTGTCACCCGTCGTGTTGCTCATGTAAAAACAGATCCGGTAATAAGTCTAATTCGGTAGGTCACATTCAGAGTGAAGGAGGACGGGATTGTAAGCACGACAATTGGAACATATCCGTTATCAGCTGTGAAACAGATATTCCATAACGGTCAACACATTGGATGTGTTTTGATTTATATTTTAGTCTTAGATACATGATTTTTTTTATTAGTTGTTATTGGCACGTCCGGTCTGTGTTAGATGTTTTTCTTCGTTTTATCGATCGTAAGAGAGCCTTTTTCAACTGATTTTTATAGTTTGTACTTATGTTTTGCTGTAACACCGCTGTCCCAGGTTAGGGGAGGGTTGAGCGCTCACAAACATGTGTAACCTCGCCACATTCTTTATGTGCCTGACCCAAGTCAGGAGCCTGTTGTTCAGTGGTTGTCGTTGATTCATGTCTGTCATATTTGTTTTTCGTTAATTGCTTTGTTTTAATTAGGCCTTTAATTCTTTATTGAATTGTTTTATATTTTTCATGTCGGAGCCTTTTATAGCCGACTACATGCACGGTATGGGTTTTTATTAGTGTTGAAGACCGGTTACCTTTAACTACTTACATCAACTTCATTTGAACTTTGATGGATAGATGTCTAATTGATAATCATACCACATCTCCTTATATTTATCGTGATTGCGTCCGTAAAATTGTCGAAGGGAGGATTTCAACTTCACCTCTTAGAACTCTTGGTTTAATAACTTCCTTGTTAGCAGTAACCCTCTATCAAGGAAGTCATGATATGAAATGCGAGCCCTGGAATCGCGTCTGGCGTACAAAATTCAAAGTCTGCTATCTATGATGAGTATATTTGCTGCACATATATGTTTTGATATATGTTAATATTACAACGTGTACTTTTATTTTAAGATGCTATTATCTGAAACTGGAATTTGGGCATTTGTCAGCGACAACAAGAAATCTTTAAAAACTGGTCGTTTGAAATTTACGCAAGTTATTCGACGCATGATGCGCTTTACTGGTAAGTTCACTGCCTTGTATAGATTTATTTAATTTAAATTGCATCCTGATACAATAATGTATATACAAACATTCTATTCTTAAAAGAGTTAAAGGCTATGAATACAATACTACAGGAAGATTTGACTAAGTTTCTACCTCAAACAATCTTCATATATTCTAAACATATACATATTTTTAATATATCAATATATATCCTGGTATCTATGACGAGTTTATATATACAAGAACTCTGAACCGTTGAAAGTTTTGGGTTGAAAACAATAGGATGATCTGATTACACAGAATGGATACCCCCTATCAGAATGTTGCTGAAAGTAACTCCGTTTAACTACCTTGAAAATCTACTAAAAGAATCCAAACAAGGATGCAGATATTCTAAAGATATTGAAGACTTAAGAAGGGGTTTATTTAACGAAAAGTATACCCTCTTTACATGCACATTTATTCTCCGACTTGATAATTGAAGATACTATTGGTTAATTGATGATAGATTATAATTCTACTGACATTTTCACAATGAAATTTCAGATTTGATATTTCTCTTACAATTCATTTTCTATTTTTCAGGTGTTTTCCTATTTGGCATTTTATCGCTTATGATCTATGTAGATATTATAAAACTAATGACAGGACGATTAGCACCAAATTTTCTTGAAGTATGTAAACCTAATATGTCACAGTGTACCAGCCAGTCTAATTATGGTGGGGACGAATTGTGTACACAAACAGACGAAATCAAATTAAGACAATCTAGGTAAATAATTAAGGCAACAGTAGTTTACATGTGTTCAAAGCTCATAAATCGATTAAGATTGCAAATCAATGTAACAAACAAAACTGAGGGAATTGCTTGAATCGCATATAATAACACTTGATAAACGGATATTAGTCTAAAACTATAAGGTGTAAGTACCCGTATTTCCCTCTCCTTTTGTTATTTCTAGTAGACTAGGTCTGGTAAGGAAAAAATATATGTTATTTTCTTTTACCTCAGTGTTAACAGAACAAGTATATTGGAGAAATGTGTAAAATGTTCTCTATAAAACAGAAACATTATAAAATGAGGAAATGACCAATTCATTAATTGGGAAATTGTGAGATCATACGACTAAATTTGTTTACCCAGTTTGGTGAAGATTTAAGCTTAGGATACAAATGGAATATTATTTCCACTTTAAGGAATAATGCAGTTTTTTCCCCTCACGGAATGAAGGGTAAAGAAGATCTATTCCAACGGAAACAGATATGATATCATTGTTTATAAAAAAAAAAGTTTCCACGGGAGCTTTTATTAGCAGGATCAAATATACGTTGACAAATGCAGGTTTTCGCCAAACTGTTGTACATTTCTTTAAACGAAATAAAGATAGAAAACATCTATTTTCAGTAATTCATAATGCCAATAGATGAATTCTCAAGTTAGGACTCATTATTCCTTACTGGTAATTTCGTATTCATTCTTAACAAATTGAGTTATCCTTCCTGCCCTGTATCATTCAGATCGTGGATTTATTCTTGACAATACGAGTTATCCTTCCTTCTCTGTATCATTTCAGATCGTCGTTTCCATCTTTATATTCAGCAATGTCAACATTTTCCTCTGTATTCATTGTGGTATGTATAAAAGTATGAATACAATATACATAACATAACAAAAACAATGATTCATTAGATAAATTATATACATAACGTAACAAAAACAATGATTCGCTACATATATGAGCCGGTGGTAAAGTCGTTATAGAAAACATAATGTGGGACTTTTCCTTACTTATGTTTAAGTAATAGTGAAGAAATTAAGTTTTGATAACATTTGGTTTCGGATCAAATCTGTACAATATGATAGTTTACATTTTGGTACCAGTTTTATTGTTAATATTAGATAATTAATTGCAAATTTATATGTTTATTTGTATTTCTAGAAGTCTTTGTTTTATTCAATTTGTTTTCTCGAGACAGAATAGGCATGTTCCCTTTAGGTTATTTTTTTAGTTTGATAGTCATATGACATGTCTGTTCTGATGTGTTAGCAAGATTGACAGTTTATTTTTAACTGAATTGTTGTTTTATGGACTTCCCCTTTTTGAACTTGCCTTGGAGTTCGGTATTTTTGTCATACTTTTTTTCTTAAGAATATGAAACTTGGTCTCTTTTATACGCTGTAGACATTTTGTCTGTTAGCTGATCTTTTACGACTGATCTTCAGTACAATCCCCTGTCTGTGGCTGTGTATAAAAGTTACGTATAAGTATCTCATTAAGTATTTTGAAATGCAGCAAGGTCGTGCTGAATCGTTGATTTAAACTTCACTCAAAAAGAATTGCATATGTATTTTATAGATATACATTCACAGAGCCCTAAAATCTCATTCAGGGCGAATATTCCGACCGTTTCTATCATTTATCTTCCTAATGTTGGCATTACTATGTGGTCTGTGGGAAATACGTACCTACCGGTGTCACTGGACGGATGTAGTTACTGGATATGTTATTGGTCTTGTCCTTGCAGCATACCTGGTGAGATATTGAACATATTTTTTTTTTATAAATCTAGAGTCAAGCTTATACTGAATTGAATACTGTTAATTCAGAGAATATTGCATGCATTTGTTATTGCGATTTTTGAAGAATGGACAAAAATGCGAGATAATGTATTGCGATTTTCAAGAAAAGCTGCATATAAACATATGTTTCAGGAATTCGAATGCGAGTTCTTATTATTGCGATACTCGCATCATTCGCATTAACAAATACCTCGCAATAATTTCGAAATTTACAGAATCTGAATATTTAACTGAAGTAAAACATTAGTATCTGATATCCATACACAAGTTATCACATGCAAGTATTAATTAATGCTTTAACACACAATTCTCTCCTCCTTTCTCTGCATTTGTAATTTGCTTTGTGCTAAGGCCTTTGTATACCTCAATAACGAACAATTGTTATTTTTGACTGAATAATCACGAATACTACTCTCTAAGCCTCATCTATAGTCAATCCACACATATTGCATTTTAGTGTCTAATTTCACTGCAATATCATAAAGAACGAAAAGACGACGACAATATAATTAAGTTTTTCCAGCAGTTAATTAAAGATCAAGAGGAAGAGAACGTAAGTAAAATAAAACTATTAGAATTTAATTTCCCGCCACTCGTTTGCCGAAGCATATAGTGTTACGCATCGCTGTCGTTCTGTCGGTTCGTCATTAATTTCCTTTCTTTGGTAAATACAAAATCCAACAGTTGTCTGTCATTTTCATTAGTTTTGGGTAACAAGATTTCAAGATTTTATTGTACACTCACCAAAATTGAAATAAACATATATACAGGTCAATTTAATATAAGCCACCAAACACACCGTCCCATACGGTTGATTCACACGTGGTTAAAATGATCAATAAAAATAGTTTGCGCATATCGTGACATATATATCATATGATTAATTGAATTATAACACACAATTTAAATTAGGTAAGTACTAAATTATTTCGTATATCAAAAATACTTCATGATTTTTTGCTAAAACAATGCAACATTATTGAGTATTTTATATTACAATAATATAGCAAACCAAATAGTTTGTCCTCTGTCGGGGTCAAAAAATAATATCACAGTATATGTATTTTTCTAATTCTTTCAATATTTGGGTTAAAACATACTAACAGATAATGAAATTCTTTTCCAATCATCCTACTATCACATAATGTGCATATTCTGTCCCCACGAGGAATATTTAACCATCTTCCGGCTTCTATAGGAAATTTCAAATTTGAACGCAGTTTACTCAAGTATTCTCTGCGTCGCTTATTTAGCTTCGTCAAGTAGCCTTCCAGACATAAATCTCTTTTAAATAATAAACAAAGTTCCCCTCTTGGGGCACTTTCAACAATACTGTGCCATTTTTGTACAAATTGGTCTTGTAAGATTTGTTTAACAACATACTTTGAATTATTTTTACTAACAATTACTTGGTTATCCCAAACATACGATAAGCCAACATCATTCAGTATAGATTTAACATGTAATAACCACTTTTTTTGCATATTTCCTGAACAATTCATTTCATACGGTAACTTATACATAATACTAGACAGTTTAGAATCATTCGAAAGTAATTTTACCCAAAAATTAAGTATACGTAGTTTAAAATGTATGTCTAGTGGATATCTACCCGTTTCGCCTTACACCATGAAATAACAATGCATTTGGTTTCGGGTGACATAGTTTCCATTGAACTACAGCTCTAAGATTTAAAAATCTCATTATTTATGTATATATACGATTTTTTGTCATTATGCCTCTGAATAGTAGGCTGATGCTTTGTTCATTAGTGTATACTGGTTGGTTACAGACAGACAGACCACGTTTCGTTTCGGATGACTAACTGTTCATGGAGTTATGTTACCATTCCTTCATTCTGTAGGCGAGTGAATTAGTTTCGCTCCGAGAAATCTTGATTTTTCAAAGATATTTCAAAGTATAAACTTTAATTAAAGCCAAGATTCTTAATTTAGTTAGAAAAAAGTACTTTGACATTAGGAGTGCTTGCTCAAAGTTTTGCAAAACTTAACATATTTTATATTAAAAACCGTTTTTCTTTTCAATACAGAGTGATGACAAATCCGATTTCTGTTGCAAATGGCATTCTTTCAATTCCGTAATTGGACAAAATAAAATCTGTATTGTAGAAATAAAAATGTTATATAAATCGCATTAACTATTTTCATCAGAATATCAATATCAGGTTATAATTGGATTGTTACCTGATTCAAATCAGTTGTTCGAAATGAAACTGTTAATTTCATGAAACAAGTTGTGAAGTTCTCGTGTTCCCTTTTGCCATAGCACAACACGGACAAGACACAAATAACTTCGACGTCCTAACGTACGTACATGTAAACTTATTCAATACGATTGACATTACGAGTAGTAATTTTCAGAAAGAGATAATACATGAAAAATCACCCGTTGTTAATGAATAATTCAGTATTTTACCTGACTTGTAATAATAACAACAAGAATGAAAATGGCAAATTTATGAGCTAGGTACCCCAAAGCTATTTTCCTCAGCGAAAGGAGTTACCAGCATATGATAAAGGTTTGCTTATGATAAAGAAAAACATTGACTTGATAAAAGTAACATACAATTAACAAGATCCGACAGCTGGACAAAAAAGGGGGTCAACGGCTCTCCGGACAAAGCTAAAACGATAGACAAAGCATTAAAAAGACCCAAAGGATGTCCTTGCAAATGCGGAGGAGTAACGGCATAGTTTGTTTTCTTGAGTGTCACTAGCAAGCCCCATTTGCAAGGCAAAACATTGATTCTGCGCAAATTAGACTTTAGATCAAAGTTCCCTTTTACCGAAAAGTTATTGGGTTTTAAAAATAAATCCCTAACATGCAAGCTGCTACCGGTCCCATTATGGAAGTGAAGTTGGTAGATGGTGCGAAGAACAGGCGTAGTTGAGAAAAGGGAAGCGGTGACGAGCCGGAGTAGGCGAGCTAATAAAACATGTGTGAAAGAAAAATTTAATGAATAAGTGGCTTAAACACAATTTATTCTAAATATACCAACTTGCAATTAGTTTAAGACGTGAAATATTTGTGAAGAGGGTAACGGTTGTTAAACTCGTTTTTTATTAACTTTTACTGTTTGAATAGGATAACTGGTCTTAAAATAGTATTATCCAGACTTTTATTATAAACTAATGAGATTTTCAAAGTCTAATGATATTGATTTTTTTATTTGATTCTAAAGGTTTTTGAAACAATATACCAGTACCACCCTTCGAAAAAAAAACCAAACAAAAACAGCAAAAAAAAAACAAAACACTCCAACAAATAAACCAAAACAAAACAAAAAATAAAACAACAAAAGCAAAACGTATATACTTGTACCGTACACACATCACTTGTATCTTTAATAAAGTTCATTATCTTAGTTTGCAGTACAACGCATCGAAAGCAAAAAAAGAGAAACCGTTTGAGAGAATAAAATTCAAAAGAACCTTAATATACTAGCAAAAAACTGTGGGTGTCGCATCTTCAATATTGGCAAAATAACTTTATTTTATGAACTTGATTTACAGACATAATGTATTATTTATCAACACTATACCGAAGTACAAGATTGGAACAAAATTTGAAGTAAAATTACATATGATTTTGGCAGGCAAACATGCGAATGTCAAAGAACAGAAATTTACAACGACAAAAAGTCATATATTCCAGTCCAAAGACAAGGTGGCATCGTGCTGTTACATCACTACAAGAAACTAGACAAAACGACCCTGAATTGTACAATACGTTCCAGAGAGACTTATCAAAAGGCATAGATCATTATAGAGACAGAAGGAATACACTTATTGATACAACTCATATAACATGAATAATTAAATGTCTGTATATATATCATGAAAGTCTTGTATCAATAACAGTGGTAAAATGTTCACGTCACTCATTAATATAAAAGTAGTTTAGTGATGTTCTGCTTATGTAAGTGGTAAATGTTCTGTATAAATATTGAAAATATGAGCAAACATTATACGTTATTTAAGTTAACTCTCCGAAATAGTGAAAATTGTAATACGGAATATACAAAATTATACATAAAAATTTAAATATCAGATAAAATGATGTGGTGTGTTTGAAAACCGAAACATCTATGCACTTAAATTATTATCTTAACAGGATTCAGGCTATTAAGGACAATCAACAAATTCTGAATGTGTTATAATATGAAACATGATGTATTACAATTAAAATATGTAAATAGTATGTTTTGATAAAACACAAGAGGAAATGTTGCCAAAAGAAAAGTAGAACTTTCAGTTTGGTCGGACTTATTCATTTTCCTATAACTCCAGATAGTAACTGAAAAGTTTATATGGCTATATAAATAAACTAATCATAAATACCATGATTAAAATTTTGTCCGCCAGACGCGCGTTTCGTCTACAAAAGACTAAAATGTTAAAAAGGCCAAATCAAGTACGGAGTTGAAGAGCATCGAGGAACCCAAATTCCGAAAGGTTTTAAGACATTTAAGACATTGTGTTCAAAACAAACTGTTATTTTAACCTACAATAACCAATCATGACACACCCTTGATGCTATTCTGTATGAACTACAAGCAGATGAAATATATACTTGCAAAACCGTTTTAAGATCAAAATGTATCCAGACCAAGATAATTTTCTCATTAAGATCTCACCGCAACAATTATTTATGTCCTTTGAAGAATGAATCTACAAACCAGCTGCTTACGTGTGAAGAAAAACTTGTAGCTTAAATTAAGTAAATAAGTAAAGTGCCATATTAGATACCACATTTGTATTAAGTTTGTCGTTACGTGAAAGAAATAGCAGTTACACCATACCATATGAAATATTCTTGATTATGACAAAATTTTTAATTATATATTTACACCAAATTAAATCATAAACGTCTCTTAAATCACTGTTTATGTCGTCATTACGTAATTTGTAAAGAAATTGCGAAGTTTTGGTGTAGATATATTTTGACAAAATCAATATTTCTATCTTTCTGTTCAATAGTACACAAAAAGGGGCCGAAAATCAAAATGGCAAATACAGCGTAAGGTCAACTATGTTTGAGGGAATTGCAAGGTTATTTTTAATAGAATCACAAATTCATCAACTGAAAATTTAAAATATAAACTGTTATGCATCATTTATATCCTGCATGCACTAAATCAAGACTATGGAGTGGATGACTCACTCATTGTCCTACATGGAATCTCATTGACGCAGTGATTATTATATGAAAATATCAAACTGATTAAACTTTAGATCCATCGTGACTCGCTTACTGTTATATTGATCAAAGAATGACAAAATCACATCAAATACTGGAACAAACACTGTTTAAGCATTGCGAAATCAAATCTTATTATAATTAGATTGATCAAAGTATGATACACATTTCCGTTAAAACGGGCTGTTTTCTTGAATAACTTCATTCGGGACATTCAAGATTAAAACGTTTAGAAACAAAATGATAGAATTTAAAACACAAAATTTCTTAAACGGAACAATATAAACTTTCATATATGTCTGCACTTGTCATATACACTAAAACGATTATGCTTTATATAAATCATGCAAATATTGAGGGATAGACTTTTGAGTGGATGTTACCCTCTGTAATTGAACTCTGACATTATAGATAGGATTTAGGTTTAACTCACTCTTTGATCTTAGACAGCAATTTGCAAAGTAAGACATGGACGCAAATAACATTACAAAAAATCTAGTTTTACCTTTGCGTAAATTAAACAAAAGATCAAAAGAGTGTAAAATAAGATCCATAGCCTTAGAACTACAGTTTTTATTTGCAATAACCCGAAAAAAAACTTACCATCACGAATTGGTTGATTCATACGATATGCCTATGTCCAAATTAACTTATTGGGTCTGCAAGTTTGCTGTCGTTAGTTTTTGTTTTTCCCACAGCGGGATTTGAATCCACGTAGAACTACTGAAATGATATGACAAGAGGTATGCCAGGATTTTGCAAAGATGGTGTGGAAGGTTTATTGGACAGATTGTTTGAAATCGCATGATATCTTCTTGACCTGTGATCCTCATATTGCAGATTACATATAATACCGGGAAGGGGATTATATCATTTCAAAATATAATTAAAGAGTCTAATTCTAACTAAAGAAATGACCTACTTTAAAAGACTATACGGAAAGATGCTCAACTAGATAGTATTCCAGTTTTCAATTTAAAGAAAAAAACCAAGTTTTACTACAGAAATTTAAATGCATGATAAATAGAAACAACTTTTTTAATCACAAGATTAAGATCATGTAATAATATCGTGATTAAATTGTCAATTCTATGAAAGGTAAAGTGTTTGATTGTAATATGAAACACGTGACTTAAAATGTAGATATGGCACTGAATCACATCTCAATATGATTCAGTAAGTGAATTAATTTGTCTTATTTCCAGGCTACTGATACGATTAAGTCTAGACTAATTTATGAGTATTAAAACATAACCTAAAACTAAAACATCTGTTTTGTTAAAAGTACATTAAGCCAGATCGACTTTGGGACTGAAATGATTAAAACAACATTTTCTTTTTTAAATTTCCAGTTCATAAATTGTGTAGTTGGGCTACAAATAAAGCCTGTGACGTTTCGCGGATGAAGTTAATCTAGAACGGTTTTGGTTTTCGTCTTTAGGCACTTTTGGAATTAATGCTCAAGTTTTATATTTGACCTTTTTGGCTTATCGTTTTGAGAGTACCCGATGAA
Organism: Mytilus californianus; assembly: GCF_021869535.1. Lineage (NCBI taxonomy): Eukaryota > Metazoa > Mollusca > Bivalvia > Mytilida > Mytilidae > Mytilus > Mytilus californianus. The sequence goes on from NW_026262581.1 coordinate 9,197,712, forward strand.
GGTTATTCCAATGTCGTATGTAGAGACATAGTTATCGGTAGTTGCATACGTTTTTCATGCATTTAAATCTTGTATAATTGTTTGAACGCCTTTAACGTCAACATTTTTCCGATGCTTTGTGCTTGCAGAATTCAAATTACAAAGAATTAACACGGTTTACTTCAATAGGCCCTAATTTTAAATAAAGGCAATTTTTATGGCCAGCGCGAATCCCGCCTTCATTGAATTCTAACAAAATTGACATAAAGTAATCAATATACTTAAACTTCGTTTTCTGATGTTTAAATGATATTCAATTACAGTTTGAAGAGAATATATCAAAAAATGGATACACATTTCTGAGGCTTGTGTTTAATTTAAATCTACTTGAAAGAGGGCTGTTACGTACAAAGAAGCTATTAAACTAGTGATTAAAAGTCATCTTTTTTAACGTCTTACGAACGCCATTATAATTTGATTGACATTAATGAAAAATGGCCACGGATATAATACATCAACTACATTTCCGTTTTCCTTTACTCTGTTATGGCACCATCTAATGCCGCTCATCACTGTATTTCAACTTGTAATAGTTACAGTAAGAGTTCAGTCATACAAATGCTGATCTTTTTTTTTGGCAGCGTCATATGCTTTCATTTCGTATTAAAACAAGCCATGCTGTATGAAAGCATCCCATGTTACGCGAAAACTTTTATGCTTAAAAAAATCAATGATTTTATTCATTTGAAAAAGTAGCTGACAATACATTTTGAAAATATAAACAAATGATATAAATATATATAGCAATAAATTATTATCCTTTAATATACGTGACCCCAATGGTGACTTGAGAATAGTAGTACGAACACTCTTGATCTTCTTCCGACCGGCAGTGAAATCCTTGCTAAAGCAGGGCGTCCGTTTGGCTGTGCGGGATGTACAAGTACGCAGCCTCGTCCAGTCAGAACGAAGACGTTAAATCCAATGTCTCGTGTAAAGAGATTGCAACGCTCTCTGTACGTTAAGAACCATTGCAACAACTCTTTGAGGGTCCGTAGGTTGCCTGTTGCAAAGCAATTTCTGTACCTATCCAATAGACTCTCCTTTTCCACTGGCAGTCTAAAGTTCCCCGCCCGTCATCCTGTACGTTCTCTATTACAGGACCTACCTATTGTATTTATTTTTAATTTGATCTCGTCCTGAACATGCATGACATATTTACCATAACTATTCTATGGTATTAAAGTACAAATGTCATGGTAATGTTAAAAGTACACAGATTTGTAGTTTAAATTCTAATAATGTGTTTGATTTTTTTAATTGTATTAGGAAGAGCATTCCAAACTTTTGGTCCACTGTACGAGAAACTAGACTTATACAACTCTGTATTTGGTTGGAATTATAGAATTATCAAAAGATGAAAATCTCGTATTGTATATTTGGTTTGCAGAAACTGATACAATAAGACTCAACAAATATTCTGGAGGTAAACCATTTTTTGCCTTCTACATTAGTAATGATTTATGATAATGTATTCTTTTTGTAAGTGATGGTCACTTGATTATCTTTCGTATACATGTTGTTGGCTAGTTTATTATTATATTGAAATTGAATATCTCGAGTTTATATCAAGAAGTTAATTCAGAAATTACTGCGTGCATTTATTGTTGCGATTTTTGAAAAAAATAAAAAAAATGCGAGTTTAACTATTGTGAATTTTGGAAAAGCTACATACAGATATATGTATTTGATATCAGAATGCGAGTTTTTAGTATTGCGATACTCAAGTAGTCGCGTTATTCGCATTAATAAAAATCTCGCAATAATTTCTGAATTTACAGTATCCAATTCTAACGAGTTTTCAAACAGTAAAAAGAAAATTCTAGTGAGATTTCTTCAATTTTGCAACCTTCACTTCAAATATAAGTGCGCTTACGATATTGAGAATATAATATCAGCAATACAGACTACTGTTAAATAAGACTTTCCCACGCTTCAGAATAAAATTAAATTCGGCAAAAAGAACGTTTTCAGTTGAAACATGTGGCGATTTACCAAACAAATCTAAATTCGCGCCGTTTGAATTTGCGATATCCCAATGTCCTATAGAAATTGTTCAGTTGTTCATGTTTATGTTTCGTAAATCAGGTTATACAAGCAGTGATCTAATTTAGCTGAGCAGCAGGTACAATGTGGTATTCATTTTAAAACTGTTTGAAATGTGTCATTTACCTACCGGTAACTAGTGTTGTTCATATAACAATATGCATATTGTCCGGTTGCTGCTTGGGTTGTCTTCCATTTTAATTAGACTATCATGATTTAAGGTTTTAGTTTATAACGTTGCCCCTTTCATTTTGAAATAAAGTTATGATTTTGCAGTAGATCTGTCATCTGTAAAACTGATGTTATAAATTGTTCCTTTACATATCCTATTAGTAAAAGTTTATGTATGGTCTTCATCCTATAACTCGGTTTTCCTTTAAATATTCGCGTTAGCTTTAATTTCGCGTTTCAATTCTTACCGCGAAAATAGCGAAAATAAAAATGCCGCGAAAATTTCCTGTTTACAGTACATAAGCCTTTCCTCGTCAGCATCATTTTGATTTGTTAGTTAGTACATGAAGTATTGTGCCATGTATATGGTTTAACTTGCAGATCAGCTGTTTTTATTTGTTTTTTGTTTGTCGCAAAGGATGATAGTTCTAACCATGCAGTCACGTTGCTGTAATTCTATTTAATACGTCTAAACATGTGACAACTTTGCGACAGAATCTCTCCATCGGATAACCTATGGTTAACAGGACTAATGCTAAAAATTACTTAGTATTGAACTTCGTCTGAAATTTAACTCAACAATGTTATATCTGCAAATTTTAGGTCGCTATGTTTTGTTCTTCCCACATGACAGGAGGTAGGATTTCGTGAAAAAGAATGGAAGGTTTATCTGACATCATTGAGAGAACTACTTTACATTTACTTCACTCTTTGATCCTTATATTGCAAATAACGTGTAATGGCCAGGAAGGGGATTCTAAATTATGACAATTCGAATTATAATTAAAAAGAGTTAATTTCAAAATGCATGAATGATCTACTTGAAAGCACTATACAGGATGATGATTAACTAGATAGTATTACAATTTTCAATTTGAAGGCAATACAATTTTTACCACAAAAATTTAAGTACTTGATGAATAAATACACTTTTTTGTATCAGAAAATTAAGATCAAGTAATAATATCGAGATTCACAATAATAATTCCATGAAAAGTGTTGGATTGTTAGATGAAACACGTGGCTCAACAGGTGGCACAGAAAAGGTAGTCTATATATGATTCATTAAGTGAGCTAATTTCATATAATGTCATATTCCTAGGCTATTAACACGATGAAGTCTTTAGACAAGTTAATAAGGGTTAAAATATGACCTAAAACTATAACATCTGCTTTATTGAACGTACATTAAACCAGATCGACTTTGGAACTGAAATGATTAAAACAATACCTTTTGTTTAAATTTCCAGTTCATAAATTATGTAATTGTGCTAATGCAAAAAATTGCAACGTTCTTGCGTGAGGTTAATCTTAGGTTTCCTCTTACGGCCCATTTGAAAATAATGCTCAAGATATATATTTTACTTTCAGACATTTGGTCTTGAACGTATCCGATGAAGGTTATTCCAGTGTCGTGTGCACAGATAAAAGTTATCGCTATTATCATACGATTTTCATACATTCAAATCTTATATAATCATGTAAATGCCTTTAACGTCAATCAAAATCTCTCGATAACAAGAGCATGAACTATTTACTTTAATCTGCCCCTATGTTAAATAAAAGCAATTATCGAAAATCCCGGCTTTTTTGTATTCACAAAAAATTGATAACAAGCAATCATTATACTTTAACTTCGTTTTCCGATGTTTATAATATATTCAATAAGGAATATATCAGAAAATTGATACGCCATTCATAGGGCTTGTGTTTTATTTAATTTTCGTTGGAAGAGGGCAGCTGTTACTTACAAGAAAGCTATTGATCTAGTGATTAAAATATATCTGATTTAAGGTCTCAAGGACGCCATCATGAGTTGGTTGACCTTTATGAACTATCTGTGTCACAATGTCCACAGATATAATACATTCCTGTTTTCCTTTACTCGATATTGATACAACTAATGCTGCTTAACTTTTTAGTGAATTGTTTGACGTTAACTAAAACAATGAGATACGGTATTTCTATCCTGTCTGTGCACAACATTGAATCAAGATGACTGGAAAAATCATTCATTGATATTATTTCATTTTTTTTTAAGATGAAGAACTCTTGTAAAAGTTAATACAAATATTACATGTACAATGTAAACATAAAAGTCTTGTCCTTTGAACTATCAGACTTCTATTTACATCACTCTTATTGAATGCATTTTCATAACCACATTAAGCGCGACTTATGTTTGTTAAATTTTTATTTTTATATTGACTATACCCTCAAAAACAGCACTGACATGCGTAGGTCTAGTTTTTTTTAGATAGTTGAGAAAATATGAGATCGAATCTTTCTCGTTATTATTTATTCACAAGTTCAAGATTTACCATTTAGATTATTATCCATTAGTTTAGACTTCTTTTTTACAATTTGAGTCCATTCAGTAGAACCTGTATGGAATGAGACAAAATTTATAGTTATATTTAGTTTAATTAATAAGCATACACACATATTGCAAACCAATTTCCTTTTATTCTAAATCATGAACAATTTACATCGGGATAACTTTGATTATTCTTTCTTTTAAATATATATAAAAAAGTGATGAAATTTTAATACTGGTATCTATGATGAGCTTAACGCAAGGGAATTCAACATTAGATTTGACATTTTTAACCCTGTCTTAATCCAGTATGTATGCATATTTTGGCTAGCCCTGGCATTTGAGAAGTAGAAATTTATTTCTGTGTTGGTATTATTTGGTTACAGCAGTAAAAATATATACAAAAATATTAAAGTAACTCATGGAATAATAAAGTTTGTCCCTGAGTAACTGCAAAGCTCTATTTCAGTCCTGGAACTGTTTTGAAAATGATGAAATGTGTTTACCTAAATGTTTTACATATACCTGTAGTGTAAAAATATAATCAATTATATTTAGTAAAAAGGTAATTAATTACTTTAATTATGTTCATTTGTAAATAACTGCTTAATATATGTAATAGTACAAATAAGGTTGTTCTTGAAAAATTCCAACAAAGGGACGTAACTTGTTAATCAAAAATAGGAACTGCTCCGTCAGAAATTTTGACAGATCGAAGTGTCACATTTGCGTATTACAGCGTATTAAGTGGCACAAATTTGAAACAGGTCAGTTCATTAAAAACCTCACCATATAACTTGAATTCAGCATAGGTTTCCAAGAAGTTACGTGACAAATTTCAACTTCTCTGTTGAAAAAAATTGACTCGACGGGTGACGATCTGGGGTTTGAAGGCTTTGTATTCTATTTCAGTACGTTTAATGAAAACAATTTGTATGTCAGAACTTCTGAAAAGTATACACAGTTGTCATTTAAAACGTACAACTTGCTTTGATTACATTTGATAGGGCATTTTGAAGGAAAACGACTCGTTTTAGTCAATCAAAAAATGACAAAAATATGCTCAAATATGGTAGTCACATGACTTCCATTGTTGTCCTTAGAAATGGGGTCAAACCGGGGTCAGATTTCCGACTGTTTAGGTAAAATACGTAAGTTTCAACATGTTTATGACGTCATACTGGCATCACATGTGACGTTTTTGCACTATACTGTACTGATTATATTAAAACTGTTAATTTATAAAAAAAATTATCATAATTTAAAAAGACATCATAGACAGAAATAAGTTTGCTATCCTAGCAATATCAGAGTCCAAATAATTGCTCTTATCATACCTTCTCCTTTTTATTCATGTGACAAATGTAATTGAAAATATATCTAGTAAATATGGATAATTTGTATTAATATGTAGCAATAGATTATTGTCCCATGATATACGTGTAATAATTAGGATTGGAATTTGATAAATATCTTACGACCTATCTACTTTGAAATCGACATCTTCATATAAAAATAGGGAGATGTAGTATGGTTGCCAATTTCAGCTATATGACGTATAATAATTTATTACAGGTGGAATCATACTGTTTTCATTTCACTTAACCATTGCTGCCGTTTTGAACAGTTTTGAGTTCAAAGTTTTGTTTTCAGATTAAAAACGTGAATGACAAATGTCTTAATTTCGAAAATCTGTAAACTGAATGCTTTGTGTTTTAAAATCGAAACGAAATAAAAGCAAGAAACCATCATAATTTTGCATGAAGCACGGAAGAATTCCAGCATTTAATTCTATAATGAATAATAAAACGGATTTTTATAGAGGAGCAGGAACTGCTAAACCTTCCAGGCAAACCTTCCAGGCAAACCTTCCAGGCAAACCTTCGTTTCTCTCTGGTTGTGTAGTTTATCGTGCTAGTAAATCTTTAGTTTTCTCTTTATTGTTTAACGGAACTTGTTTATCTTTTCGTTGTTTTTTTTGGTCAGGGCATTGCCTGCCTTTCTTCGACTTCTGTTTCCCTTGGTATGTTTATACGTGTAGTGCTGTTTAAGGTGGAGGTTGTGTTCGCTCATAAAATAGGTCTAAACACAACCTCATTTATTGTAACTACCAAGTCAGGCTATCTTGGCTATCTGTATCATTTGTTGTTTGTTGTATTATTTTCTATGTAAGTACGTCTTCTATCTCTAATTGCTATTAGTAAGTGTGGTCTGTCGTACTTTTAGATATTTTTGGTAAATCATGTTATCCTTTTCATGTATTATACCTAGAATAATTTTTAGGAACATATGATTTCCAATGTCTGTGTATTTCAAATCGTATGTCTAATGTATCGTTCTTTATATAAAAATAAGGAGATGTGGTATGATTGCCAATGAGACAACTATCCACCACAGTACAAATGAAGTGGATGTAAGCAATTATAGGCAACCGTACGGCCTTCAACAATAAGTAAACCCCATACCGTATGGTCGGCTATAAAAAGGCCCCGACATGAAAAATATGAAACAATTCAATTGAGAAAACTAACGGCCTAATTTATAACAAAACAATTTACGAAAAACAAATATGACAGTTACAGCCGTTTGAAAAGAAAGTTTCTAAACCAAAAATAGGGACAATGCTACTTAATTCTGTTAATGGGAATTTCACTTTCTTAATTTTACTCTAGACTTGTAAATAGTATGAAGATAATTTTTCACAGTATGGATGAAAGTTCTATGATAAAAATGAAGTAAATCAAAATGAACATCACTGAAAATACATCAAAATATGTTTCTCTTAGGTCACATAAGAAACATTTAGGTTTTTATACAATGACGGGTTCCAAGAAATATTTGATAATAGAAGTATTTTTCTTCTGTTTTCAATTCAAAATCAATGGAGTTGTCAGTGTTTGTGTGGTACTATTAAAGGTATTGATAAAAAAAATAAGTAATTGCCAAGGGCATTGTTGACAAAGTAAACATTCATTTTGACTGACATTTTCTGGACAATAAGTTTGTGATACCGTTTTCCCTTTATACTATGATTGTTGTTCTGTTGAATGCATTTTAATTAATCAGCTATTTTATACTAAAATTTTGCAATTAAAATTGTTATAAACTTATTACATTCAGTTTATTCGAACTACAATTCATTGACCAGGAAATAGTTAATTTGATTGTGATTGCAAACGTGTCTGGCTTTAGAAAGAGGAGCGGTGCTTCTCATAAAAAAATGACATTGTTTGGTTCTATGGAGCGAATTAGCTTATATATTTCAAAAACATGTCAGTTAAATTAAAACAACAGTAGTTTACCGGTGTTTGAATCTAGTAACTCGAAGTTCATAACAATCTCGATTTTTGTTGATATTAAAAAAAATGGAATTATATAGATAAAGCGTGAACCTTTCGTTAAATTAAATATTTAGATTGAAAGAGCTCTCCTAAAGCCTGTCAGTACTGCAGCACAAATCCCATTAGTTTATTTTAGTATCTTTTGGTACATATGGTCGCTTAACTAACTAAACAAAATAAAATGACCCGATGATTATAAGTTCCAAAGTTTCAATATATTTCTGCTCTCCGTTATGTTTTACCCCTACGTTTCTATAATAAAATTATCTATATATGCCCGAGGCTAAAGGATTGGAAATCAAATACGTACACTGTAATGAAATTTACTGACCCCTAGCACACTGAATGGCCCCGTATATATCGTATTAGGTCAATAGCACACTGTGTAACGAATTTGTCTTACCGACTACCTTAACATGTGAAATTTATACTAGTGGCTAATTGAAGTGATCAAGTCTTCAATATTAAGAACCTGCTTCCTTTGGTCTATAAAAAACAAATGCCAAAATGTTTTAGCTTTTATTGTGTTTTCTGTTTTTATTTTCAATCGTCGTAACCACAACCTCACCCTCTTTCCCTCTAATGCGACCTGTTGAATTAGACTTATCCCTGGGTTTGTACAACATGAGCCATACGACGGCTGCCACATTTGGAGCAGAATTTGCGTGTACTTCCTGAGCACCTGAGATCACCCCCAGTTTTTGGTGTGGTTAGTGTTACTCAGACTTAGGTTTCTATGATGAATTTTGTGTACTGTTGTTTGTATTTTGGTTTGTTTTTCGTTTTTTGGCATGGCAATGTCAGTTTGTTATCAACTTATGAGTTTTGGTTTCTTTCGCTACCCTTTTATAAACGACCAAATGCTATTTATATTCATATATAATATCTTTGTGTTAAGGATGCGAACATTCAATTTCAATATGTGACCAAATAAAGATTTATCAACATTGCAAGCTTAAGAAATGTGATGTAAACATTCCAGGTATGAATACGAGTATAAACAAAAACAAGATACATTTACCTTCATAGGTAGATTTAGGTAGACCAAGTGGATAAAAATCTCTATTTTTTTCAACAATATAACCTGTTGCCAAAATGTCGAAAGAGTTCACCTCATCTTATTTGTAATCATGAATCTATCCTGATATCAGTAATAAAGAAAAAAAACATCGAAAATACTTGTCAGTAATGTATCTGAAAGTCACAAATGCCTCATCATTATGAACATATTGATATAGACTTATCTCTTGCATCTCATGAAAGGTAGACAACAAAACTAAACGAATGCACTCTTTGCATATTTTTATCAGTGGTCATGATGACAAAAGGCTTTATGAGGGGAATGCAGAAGAATTGTTCCTTAATATGTAATTATTGTTAATGAACATGAATGAAGATCTTAAAATCATAATACTGCTTAAATGTAGACGATGGGGAATCAAATGTAACAAGATGGCATTCTACCATATGAGACAATTATATAGGTAAAACCTTGTTGATAATTTATCATAGGTTTATGAGTTTATAAAAACAATTAGTTAGAAATGCACTTAGGTCGAATCTAATATTTAATGTATCGGAAAGTAACCTATAAATCGTTGAAATTTTTTTTGCTATACAAGAGGACTAAAGGTGAAATATCATAGATATAACATGTTTCTGAGATATTGAATATCAACATATTATTCCGATAGAAATGTCTTCAAGACATATGTATTTAATAATCTTTATCAGCTCGTTCGACAAAAGTTTAGATAGCCGAAGATATAAAATACTCTAAAGCATTCAGATAAAAAGGATAAAAAACGTCCAATGGTAGCAGGCCAGTTTTCACCTGAGGGAGTAGCAAACCATAGTTTTAGTCCAATTATATAGTTTGTAATATTAAAATTTACAATAAGAATGCACCAGCTTAGTTGTGACAGTCCGATGATTCAATTCAAACACACGTCTTAGGTACAGCTGAACGGACCAGCCAGGTTAGCTGGTCATTATTTGCCTACCACAAGATAAAAACAAAATTGTATCACAATTGTATATATGACTACAGTTAACAGGCAACGCCTTAGAGTATACACGTAGTAAGGTTAACCTATAGTATACGGCCATCTCACGCTGAACCGCGTCTGCATGCAATTTTAAAACTTAAAAAATGGGTGTTTGTCCGAAGACGTTCAAGGACCCTGTATCCAAGTAGTTATGCCAAAATGTATGAAGTTATCTACGACTTCAACAACGACACATTCTCCTGGTGTTCATCAACTCGGTGTTTTGACTCTACAGGGTCGGGCAGGACCTGAAAATAGCAGTTTAGAAGTGAACGTTACACAAAAAATCACACCGACAAACAAAATCAACAATAGACAAATAGTCCTCTTGACTGACCAACTTTACCAACAACGACAAGACATATAAAGTGCAGATCAAAGCCCCTCAAAACCCCGATGAACTCCGATGCTCTTAAGCCTGCTTTATCGGTGATATCAATGGGCACTGAGAGATCACCAGCATCGTAGTAGAATGTTGATGCATGTCTATGATTGAATCTTGTGAACGGCTAGTGGCTCTGAAATGATCCTATTAAGATACTCACGTCCTTCATATGACAAATTTATCCAAATTACTTCCTGCATGAAATATAGTTCCTATGCCTATAATTATTACTAATTACTGAATATCATTGTTCCATAAAAGAAGAGAGTAGTGATCAATTGCATTTAACAGATATTTAAGCCATACTTTACTGTAAAATAACCTAAAATGCAAATCTTAATCAAATCTGGAGCTACAGACAAAGGCTAAATGTTCATGCTTGTCTCGCAATATAATGATAGCCATGAAAAAAAAGTCTCAAGGATGCTATAAACAAATATTCAGGATTTGAAATCCCTGTCTAAAATAAAAAAAAACCAACAACAATTAACAATAACAATGCAAACTCAAAAATAAGGAAGTCGATAAAAACTGACAAAATCAAACGTGAGACTTTATCTACCAAATGAATGAATGAAAACCAACCGTCATACTCCGAACTTGATACAGGAATTTTCCGGAAAAAAAAATATGGTTGGTTGAACCTGGTTTTATTACTCGCTTAACATCCAACTTGTATGACAATTGTTCCGTTATTTTGAAAAAATTGGATGAGCAACCCAAACAGGCATAATAGGTTAACGTGACAATAATTGGGACCAAGCAGCCATAACTGTGTAAACATACATCACAGACATACAACACAACTGACTGAAAAATCAATTAAACATGCAAAAAAATCTTACAAAGGAACCAACAAAATTATTATGGTAGTTGATAGTATTGGACAAACGCCATGTTTACCCTACGATCACGACACGAAGTTCAGAGGATTATGAAGTACTTTTTATTGCTTTGGTGTATAAAAAAAATGAGTTGTAAAGTATAATACGTCTATTGAATGTCCCTTTGGTAGCTTCCGCCTCTCTTTAACGTGAATGAGTTCTATAAGCATGCAAATTGATTTTCTGACGCAAAATATATGATGCGGAATTATTTGATATTTTTCTTAAACAGGTGATCAGGATGTTTTGTAATGGTAAGCTACTCAATAATTCTTCTTTATGTCCGTTTGAAAATGTTTAACTCCTACAACAGTTTATCAATGGCATCGGGGACAGTGAATCTTTATAAATTTAACATGTAAGATTCTAATGTTTACATAGCACGCTTCTAAAATAAAATCCTCCAGGTATACTCGGAGCTTCAAGTTTGAAAGTCAAGTACGTAATTGTCACAGAATAGTATGAAATATTAAGCATAATATAAAAATAAGAGATGCGGTATAATTGCAAATGAGAAAAATATCCACCAGAGTCAAAATAATAGGCAACCGTACGGCCCTCAAAATTGAACAAAACCCATACAAAACAATGGTCTGATTGTTGACAAAACAATGAGAGAAAAACAATTATTACAGACAGGAACCAACGACAACCACTGAATTGGTCCAAGGACACAGTTATCGTCCTTTGGTTTTCGTTGTCTACGAATATAGTCCCTAGTGTGAACAGTGTATAACTTGCATTTTTTTTAGATACACTTTCCCAATTTATTTCTTGATATTTTATGCATGAAATATAATGTCAGAGGATGAAATTGCATGTTTAAAAAAATTTGGGTGCTGAATCTTTATGTTAAGTAGTGATTCGGTCCAGTTAAAAAAGGTCAAAAATTAGAATGTCTGAAGCTGTCAAACTGAATTTTAGCCCCCCTTAACACAGAATTGTCAATATTTTGAGTTACTATAATTTTGGTAGAAGTTTCTATAATTTTGATATTATTTGTATCAATAGTAGTACACTACACTGTAAAAATCTTTTTGAGATAGAGCAGGTGCGATTTTTTTAATTTGAATTTATTGTCTAAAAGAAATGCACTACGAAATACCTGTGTTCTCGGGCCTAAGAGATGAATTCCGTAAATGTAGATTCTGTACTTTGGCAACTTTCCTGAATGATTTGCTGGTTTCAATTTGTCAAACTCAATAAATGTAAAGGATTTACATCTTTGTTTGACAGAAATTCTGTTAAAATGTCCCATTTTGGCATTATACGGCTAAAATAAGCATTTTTAAGCAATTTCCATTTTATGCCTAAGAGCCATGCTGACTTTCTATCTGACAGCTTTTTATGTTCCTGACATTTGTGTTTCTATGCTTAAATCAAATTTAATTAACCATTTGTGAACTCTGAATCTAGAGAAAAGTAGATTATCACAGAAAAAATGTGCAGAATATTTGTATTTATGTCCCTGGTTAAACGGCCTGTTTGATGTATGTGAAATGTGAAGAGCTTTGTACATAAAATCTGTAGTCCATCACGAATATTTCACTAAATCTGTAAAAAAACCAATTTACAATGATCAGTACACCCTATTCATTTCATATGGTACCATAATTTTCTTCTTTAGGATAGTAAGTGGTTCAAATAAATGCCAAATGAGACTAAAACTACATGCAAGTTTTTCTATTGAAAAGTGAAAAACTGGTCATCAGACCATACTGTCTGCAAAAAAAAGTTGAATTCAATAGTCCTTTTGCAATAAGACCTCTTGTATCATGACATCTTAGCATAGAAATGAGCAAAAAGTAACAAATTTCCATTTCTTATAGCCTCTGTGTGCATTTTTATGTGTAAATATCGACTCTAAATAATTCTCAGTCTTACATGGCCTAAGACCATTTTATACTCATGTGGTATGCTTTTTGTAACTTTTCTTTACATTTAAAGTACCTTTAATATATATGGAAGAATAATGTATGGTTAAAAAACTTCAAAAACTTCAAATCGGTTGAAAAAAAATGCATGTTTATGTAAGGCTTCCCTTAATTCGAAAATCTCTATTTTCAGGCACAGGCTCATATAAATTTGACTTTTGAATAACTGTAACAAATCTGATAAATCAAATGAGTGTTCCGTTGCTTTTAATACTTATTATATTAAATTCAAGAGTATTTAAAAAGCAAATTTTTGCAATATTAAAATTTTTTAGGCCAAAATCTTGACAGTTGAAAATATTTGATTTAAACGTCAAAAATAAACATCCAAATTTCAATATTAAAATGGCCCTAGTTTCTATAATATATATCCTATGGCCATGAAACTTGACCAACTATCTTATATTTACCTAAGCTTAGGTCATGCGAAGTTATATCAAAATTAGTCAAGTCTTTCTATCCTATTAGGTCCAAGGACACAGTTATCGTCCTTTGGTTTTCGTTGTCTACGAATATAGTCCCTAGTATGAACAGTGTATAACTTGCATTTTTTTTGATACACTTTCCCAACTTATTTCTTGATATTTTATGCATGAAATATTAAGTAAGAGGATGAAATTACATGTTTAAAAAAATTTGGGTGCTGAATCTTTATGTTAAGTAGTGATTTGGTCCAGTTAAAAAAGGTCAAAAATTAGAATGTCTGAAGCTGTCAAACTGAATTTTAGCCCCCCTTAACACAGAATTGTCAATATATTGAGTTACTATAATTTTGGTAGAAGTTTCTATAATTTTGATATTATTTGTATCAATAGTAGTACACTACACTGTAAAAATCTTTTTGAGATAGAGCAGGTGCGATTTTTTTAATTTGAATTTATTGTCTCAAAGAAATTCACTACGAAATAACTGTGTTCTCGGGCCAATTACTGGCTCTTGACTTGGGACAGGGCACATGAAAAATGTAGGTGTGTTCAACATGTTTGTTAGCGCTCAACCTTGCTCTTACCTTCGACGGTTGAGTACAAATTTAACATTAGAGCAAATTGTAAAAAGCAGTTAAAAATTACTTGATTCACCAGACTGGCTCAAAGCACAAAAACAAATTATATAAAGACAAAGGAAAAAAGTACTGATCTAACAGTACTCGCAGTAAGGAAAAGCTAGTTCAAAGACAATTATAAATAATAAATAAATGATATTCTTGCTTGTAAAATAAAAATAAGGAATACATTAACAATATATATATATAACAGACTACCTGACCACGCAACTAAAATATTTCCTTATAAAAGTTTAAAATAAATTATCATAAAAACTCGCCATCGCTTATGTTAGCCACAAATTTTGAATCTTAAAACATTTACTGTTTATACACACGTTTTAAGTTACCATGTTTAATATAACATCCTCACAGTCCCATATATATCAAGGAAACTTATGGGCATCAGTTGAAATTAAACGTTAAAGCGATTGCTGTATATTAAACAGCACTCATAGAATCTAATGGCGATGTAATATCGACCTCCTAATACATGTTCAAACTTATTAGTAAAGGTTATCTTATTAAGATAAAAACAAAATTGTATCACAATTGTATATATGACTACAGTAAACAGGCAACGCCTTAGAGTATACACGTAGTTAGGTTAACCTATAGTCTACGGCCATCTCACGCTGAACCGCGTCTGCATGCAATTTTAAAACTTAAAAAATGGGTGTTTGTCCGTAGACGTTTAAGGACACTGTATCCAAGTAGTTGTGCCAAAATGTATGAAGTTATCTACGACTTCAACACCGACACATTCTCCTGGTGTTCATCAACTCGGTGTGCGGACTCTACAGGGTCGGGCAGGACCTAAAACAGCAGTTTAGAAGTGACCGTTACACAAAAAATCACACCGACAAACAAAATCAACAATAGACAAATAGTCCTCTTGACTGACGAACTTTACCAACAACGACAAAACATATAAAGTGCAGATCAAAGCCCCTCAAAACACCGAAGAACTCCGATGCTCTTAAGCCTGCTTTATCGGTGATATCAATGGGCACTGAGAGTTCACCAGCAGCGTAGTAGAATGTTGATGCATGTCTATGATTGAATCTTGTGAACGGCTAGTGGCTCTGCAATGATCTTATTAAGATACTCACGTCCTTCATATGACAAATTTATCCAAATTACTTCCTGCATGAAATATAGTTCCTATGCCTATAATTATTACTAATTACTGAATATCATTGTTCCATAAAAGAAGAGAGTAGTGATCAATTGCATTTAATATATATTTAAGCCATACTATACTGTAAAATAACCTAAAATGCAAATCTTAATCAAACCTGGAGCTACAGACAAAAGCTAAATGTTCATGCTTGTCTCACAATATAATGCTAGTCATGAAAAAAATAGTCCCAAGGATGATATAAACAAATATTCCTCGATTTGAAATCCCTGTCTAAAATAAAAAAGACCAACAACAATTAACAATAACAATGCAAACTCAAAAATAAGGAAGTCGATAAAAACTGACAAAATCAACCGTGAGACTTTATCTACCAAATGAATGAATGGAAACCAACCGTCATACTCCGGACTTGATACAGGCATTTTCCGAAAAAAAAATATGGTTGGTTGAACCTGGTTTTATTACTCGCTTAACATCCAACTTGTATGACAGTTGTTCCGTTATTTTGAAAAAATTGGATGAGCAACCCAAACAGGCATAGTAGGTTAACGTGACAATAATTGGGACCAAGCAGCCATAACTGTGTAAACATACATCACAGACATACAACACAACTGACTGAAAAATCAATTAAACATGCAAAAAAATCTTACAAAGGAACCAACAAAATTATTATGGTAGTTGATAGTATTGGACAAACGCCATGTTTACCCTACGATCACGACACGAAGTTTATTCAGAGGATAATGAAGTACGTTTTAATGCTTTGGTGTATTAAAAAAAAAATGAGGTGTAAAGTATAATACGTCTTTTGAATGTCCCTTTGGTAGCTTCCGCCTCTCTTTAACGTGAATGAGTTCTATAAGTATGCAAATTGATTTTCTGACGCAAAATATATGATCCGGAATTATTTGATATTTTTCTTAAACACGTGATCAGGATGTTTTGTAATGGTAAGCTACTCAATAATTCTTCTTCATGTCCGTTTGAAAATGTTTAACTCCTACAACAGTTTATCAATGGCATCGGGGACAGTGAATCTTTATAAATTTAACATGTAAGATTCTAATGTTTACATAGCACGCTTCTGAAATAAAATTCTCCAGGTATACTCGAAGCTTCAAGTATGAAAGTCAAATACGTAATTGTCACAGAATAGTATGATATATAAAGCTTTATATATAAAAATAAGAGATGCGGTATAATTGCCAATGAGAAAAATATCCACCAGAGTCAAAATAATAGGCAACCGTACGGCCCTCAAAATTGAACAAAACCCATACAAAACAATGGTCTGATTGTTGACAAAACAATGAGATAAAAACAATGATTACAGACAGGAACCAACGACAACCACTGAATTACTGGCTCTTGACTTGGGACAGGGCACATGAAAAATGTAGGCGGGTTCAACATGTTTGTTAGCGCTCAACCTTGCTCTTACCTTCGACAGTTGAGTACAAATTTAACATTAGAGCAAATTGTAAAAAGCAGTTAAAAATTACTTGATTCACCAAACTGGCTCAAAGCACAAAAACAAATTATATAAAGACAAAGGAAAAAAGTACTGATCTAACAGTACTCGCAGTAAGGAAAAGCTAGTTCAAAGACAATTATAAATAATAATAAATGATATTCTTGCTTGTAAAATAAAAAAAAAAGGAATACATTAACAATATATATATAACAGACTACCTGACCACGCAACTAAAATATTTCCTTATAAAAGTTTAAAAAAGATTATCATAAAAACTCGCCATCGCTGATGTTAGCCACAAATCTTGAATCTTAAAACATTTACTGTTTATACACACGTTTTAAGTTACCATGTTTAATATAACGTCCTGACAGTCCCATATATCAAGGAAACTAATGGGCATCAGTTGAAAATAAACGTTAAAGCGATTGCTGTATATTAAACAGCACTCGTAGAATCTAATGACGATTTAATATCGACCCCCTAATACATGTTCAAACTTATTAGTAAAGGTTATGTTATTAATGTTGTAATAAGATCTTTGAATATTGTTTACATTGGCACGAATATCAATTTTGTCTTCAACAAATAAAACATAACTAAATGTGTATTCTTTTCGAATATTTTTTTAGGTTGTTTAAAATACACATCCACGTTCATTTTCTATATAGAGATTGCTTTATCTATATATAACATTATACATATTTATTATAATGTTTAATCCTAACTATCCTACTGCCTTTTGATACTTTTATTTTGGCATTGCACAAGTCATGTCTTCTTTGACTGTCCATGGCGTTAAAACACTAAATCCCTGGGATGTATTTTAGTTGATTTCAGTCTCTTATGCATGATTTTTATTATTTATTGTTTTTGACTTTTAACCAATTTTCAGTAACTGCAAGTACTCTCAAATCGTACTTTCGTGTTAATTCGACCTGTTGACACAATTTGTAATGCATTTTTTTTATTCAATGTATACTAATTTTGTGTTATATCTCGTCACTCTATTTTGAATATGTACCACTTTTGATAAGTATTTAGTATGACGATAAATATTCACTTCTGTTCTAGTACTAAGAACAACAAATTTATTTATTTTGTAATAAATATTTCCGTACTCCTAACAACAAAATTATTATATTTAAATTTACCTGTGTACGGTATTTAATTTAACGCCGTTTTGTCCAAGGTTATAGTTGTCTTTTTAACATTGTTTTACACACCCCCTTTTTTTAAATTAATATTGTATTTATATTGTGTCATATATCAAATTCATTCATTCAGTGTATGTTTACTTGTTTTTGTTAATATGTCTATTTGATTGAGCTAAGCTTTTTCAATTGATATTTGATAGTGTGTCTTTCTATGTTGTAATGTTACACTACTATTTCAGGTAAGGGTGAAGGTTGCCGCCTGTTAAAACGTTTCAACCCGCTGCATTTGTTTGCACCTGTCATATGTAAGAAGCCTGTTGTTCAGTGGTTGTCGTTTGTTGATGTGGTTCATAAATAAAGGCAACAGTAGTATACCGCTGTTCGAAATTCATAAATCGATTGAGAAAAAAACAAATTCGGGTTACAAACTAAAATTGAGGGAAACACATCAAATATAAGAGGAGAACTACGACACAACAGAAACACAACATAAATATGTAACACACACAGAATAGAACTATAATATAACAATGGCCATTTTCCTGACTTGTTACAGGACATTTTAAGAAAAAATGGTGGGTTGAACCTGGTTTTGTGGCATGCCAAACCTTCCGCTTTTACGGCAATGTTAAATATAACATTAAAATGACAACATTACATGACAGGACTACAATACAAATAAATGGGAGAACATATAGGACGGAGAAACATACGAATAATAGCTAACAAAAGGTACCAGGTTTAAAATTTAATACGCAAGACGCGTGTTTCGTCCACACTAGACTAACTAGTGACGCTCAGATCAAAAAAGTTCGAAAGCCAACACAGTTACAAAGTTGAAGAGCATTGAGGACCAAAAGTCCCAAAAAGTTGTGCCAAATACGGCTAAGGTTATATGTCTGGAATAAGAAAATCCTTAGTATTTAGAATAATTCATACTTTTGCAAACAGTAAATTTATAAAAATGACTATATAATAGATATACATGATAACATCGAAGTGGTGACTAACTACATAATAAAAACGGATACATAAAACAACACAAACCAGCATAAGTGTTTCTCGTTTCTCGTTTTTTATATAGATTAGACCGTTGGTTTTCCTGATTGAAATGTTTTACACTAGTAATTTTGGGGCCCTTAATAGCTTGCTGTTCGGTGTGAGCCAAGGCTCCGTGTTAAAGGTCGCACTTTGACCTATAATTGTTTACTTTTTACAAATTGTGACTTGGATGGAGAGTTGTCTCATTGGCACTCATACCACATCTTCTTATTTCTATTCACATATATAAAATGTTTATAACATGACAACATAGCCATCCAGAGTCTAACAACTTTTCCCAGAACACGAAGAATGAAGAGACACTCTCACACATAGAAAGGTAAATAAACACCGTGAAAGGTGAGTACACTCAATACATCCAGTATTAATAACAGAGAACAAGCTACTGGTTAACGTTTATCAGAAAAAACCATGACCACGGTAAGAGAACTTCACATATCAAATTTTAATCTTTGCAAGAAATCAACAATTATTTAGCAAAGTCAAATAAAGGCAACAGTAGTATACCGCTGTTCGAAATTCATAAATCGATAGAGATAAAAAATCAAATCCGGGTTACAAACTAAAACTGAGGGAAACGCATCAAATATAAGAGGAGAACACAACAAAAACACAACATTAAAAATGTAACACACACAGAAACGAACTATAATATTACAATGGCCATTTTCCTGACTTGGTACAGGACATTTTAAGAAAAAATGGTGGGTTGAACCTGGTTTTGTGGCATGCCAAACCTTCCGCTTTAATGGCAACGTCAAACACAACACCAAAACGACAACATCACATGACAGGACCACAATACAAATAAATGGGAGAACATATAGGACAAAGAAAAACACGAATAATAGCTAACGAAAGGTACTAGGCTTAAAATTCAATACGCCAGACGTGCGTCTCGTCCACACAAGACCATCCAGTGACGCTCAGATGAAAAAAGCTTGAAAGCCAAAACAAGTACAAGGCCGAAGAGCACCGAGGACCAAAACTTCCAAAAAGTTGCGCATAACACGGCCAGGGTTTTCTGCTTGGGACAAGAACATCCTTATTATTTAGAATAATTTATAATTTTGCAAACAGTAAATTTTATAAAATGACTATATAATAGATATACATGATAAAACCGAAGTGGGGACTAACTACAGAATAAAAACGGATACATTACATAAAACAACTTAATCCAACATATAAAAAATACACAGCCGAGTTAGCCAAAGCATCAACGCACAAAGTGACGTCACATTTGAAATTCTAAAAAAAAACAACACAAAGTGACGTCACATTTGAATTTGTAAAAATATTTCCCAAAAATAAGATAGGATTAGGATTGATTCAAGATTAGATTTGTAATACTGACATTACATTTATTAATAACAGTGAAAATTACAATACTTATTAATATCAAATTGTGGTAGTAATTAGATAATTAATTGTATTATCTAGCTATGTCGGTGTTTCTTCTGAATCAAACTGTAAACCAGATATATCGTATAAATTTCGTTGAACCAAACTAAATTCAATAACGAATATAAGTGTGGTTACATGTGGAGTGAAATTACATTGTGTTGAGGTGGCGTAAAGCAAACACGAATCAATCAAAAAGTCTTAAATGACATGCCAAGCCAACAAATTAGCTATATTGAAGAGTGTTCTGGAACATTCCCAAAAGAAACGAAAAAGTATGAACACAGTATTCAACAACTAAAAACTGATGTCGACGAACTACATCCATGCGTTAAATCAGAGTCTGATAAATAAATCAGTTAAGTTAACCACACGCTCGAGGTGTTGTAATTACCACAAAAACAAACTTGGTAAGTGATAAACAAATGAAATAAAGTATAACAAAAATACCGAACTCCAAGGCAAATTCAAAAACTGATAAAATCAAATGCTATCAATTAACGGAACAAGTGAAACACAACTGCCATTTTCCTGACTTGGTACAGGCATTTTCCGAGAAAATGGTGGTTTAAATCTGGTTTTATAGCTAGCTAATCCTCCCACTTGTATGACAAGTGCTTATAAATCCGTTATATTAACAAAATTGGATAAGCAATCCAAACAGACATAATAGGTCAATAAGACAATGATTTGGATTCTGCAGCTAAAACTGTGTAAAAATACATCACACACAGACCGAAACTTGACAATAACAAATTATTGTTCTCACGCGAAGTCAGTTAATGATCTGCAAAAACATAAAACAATCACCGATTCAGTTGTAAAGACCCTTAAGTAGTCTACACAATCATATGCAGATATCCTCAAATCTAAATCTGAACAAGCTACAACGTTAGAGGAATATATCATTCAAAAAATTGTCATTGCAAATCAAGATAAACCAGCATCGCTGGAATAAAAAATCTTTTAAGTTATTTAACAGACCCGACTCATATATAGAAACTAAATCAATGAACAATTCCATATTCAGTTTAATGATAATCTTGTGAAATGACAATTAAACAAAAAATGTCAGATTATCTGGTTTAACGAACGTGTCAGTTTTCATTAAAGACATGCCTTTAGAGCGTGATGTTGTAAATCCTGCTACCACTACTTCAAAAGAAAATAATACAACAAACAAAATAACAATATAACTTTGAATAAGCAAACGACAAATATTCACGTGCATTTTCCATCGTCCATGTGTAATCCCACAACCGCAAGAATTTGATTGGATTTGTTGAAAAAAAAAACAAAGGGTATCCAGACTTTACGTAGGTGGTATCGACAAACAAAATTAATGTGAAGAAGCTATGCGACCTTTTTCGCTGCGGTGTTTATGTAACACATTTAAGATATTTTGACCAAATCGACTTACATCTTCTGCACCACACCATCGACGTTCATTGTGAAACCACAATACAGGATCCGTCTTTTTGATCTGAATGTATTTGGTGAAAGACTAGGTTCCATGCTCAGTTTTTTGTTTATCTTCGAAGACGATTATCCATAAATGACTTCAAATATAGCATAATAGAACCGTCGTCGAAGAATAATGTCCAGTGTACCTTATTTAATGGACTTTTACTGATAATGAGTAGGATGTAATTTGTTTATCTGAGCACTGGCTGAGAAAATCACAATTCACTTCCTAATTTTAATCGATGAACAGAACTATTTAGCATCTCGGAAAGGCGCTCATAAACACTTCACAGACCAGTACAGTTATAAGTATAAGGCACAAGAATGTGTTGCGCCTTTGGTCTCAAAGACTTTATGTCAGTATTTTTTAGAAAATACTCATGAAAGATACAAGACTTATAACTTGGAAGGCAGGACGAGCGTTGTGTCTACATAAAACTCAGCAGGCACTCGATGTAATAAATGAAAGACAAAAATACGAAGTTGAAGTGCATTGAAAACCAAAATTCCGAAAAATTGTGCCAAAAACGAAAGTCGTCTATGTCTGGGGTAGAAAGCCTTGTTGCGAATTATTTAACATTTTATAAACAGAAAATTTACAGAAAATGAGCATGTGAATGATATTTCATGTCAACACAAAAGTGTTGACTACTGGGCTGATGATACCATCGAATACCTGTATAGCATCGATCGCGTGGTTGTACAAATTTATTAAAGATATAAACCAGGTTTATAACTCAGTACGTTAGAATTATAAATCGAAATCACCTGTGGTATTGAATGGAAACTAAATTATTTACCTATTATATTTTTCCTGACTACAAGGTATTGGTGTTGCTCACTGTTAAAGGCCGTACATGCACGTTATTTGGTTCGATAATTGTTTCATTGGCAATCATTTCACATCTCCTTATTTTTATATTGAGGCTTAATATTTCATACTATTCTGTTACAATCCGTACGTAATTGAATTTCAAAAGTTTAGTAACCTTGAGAATTTTATTTCAGAATCGTGCTTTGTAAACATAAGAATGTTAATCATATTTAGATTCACTGTAACCGATGCCATAGATACACAAAAATAGGAATTTTAGGACATGGAGGAGAATAATTGAGTAGTTTTTTATTCCAAAAAATGATTTTCACATATTTAAAGAAAATATCTTATTCTGCATCAACTATTTTTGGTCACAAATCAATTTGCATGCTTATCGAAATCATCGACATAAATAGATTTATTATACTTTACAATTAATTTGTTTTATACATGAACAGCAGAGCAATAAACATTTTGTTGTCTTCCTCTGAAGTAAACTTCGTGTTGTGATCGTAGCGTGAACATAGCAGAGAGCAAATATATTGAAACTTCGGATCATACAATCTTAAGGGTTTTCTTGTTTTTGAGTTAAGTAAGTGAACAAAATTTACTAAAGTAACTTAAATAAGAGGATATGTGCTAACGTACTGACAGGTTTTACGAGAGCTCTTTTGATCTTAATAAACTTATCATAGA
Source organism: Mytilus californianus (assembly GCF_021869535.1). Lineage (NCBI taxonomy): Eukaryota > Metazoa > Mollusca > Bivalvia > Mytilida > Mytilidae > Mytilus > Mytilus californianus. The sequence continues at coordinate 9,221,140 of NW_026262581.1, forward strand.
TACCAGAAATAAAATTTTGTCAACAGACGTGCGTTTCGTCTAAAAAAGACTCATTAGTGACTCTTGAATCAAAGCAGTTAAAAAGGACATATAAAGTACGAAGTTAAAGAGCATTGAAGACCAAATATTCTGAAAGGTTTTGACATAACAGCCAAGGCAGCAACCATTTGATTTTCTTGGGGGTGGGGAGGTGGGGGAGCGGTGCTATGGATTTTTTTCTGAGACAAACTATTTTTTACATTGAGCCAAAATAACTTGTAATATTTCCAGGGCCAATCAAAAACAAATATTTTTTTCACCATCTATTGGAAACAATCTTTTCTTTTGTCATCTCACTACTTCATTGCATCTTTCACATAGACAGCATGGCTCTTGGTGTAGGTTGGGGGAGGGATTGGTTTCTGCAGTTTTTTAAGTCCATTTTCTGTCGTGTGATATTCCTGGAGCCCATCATACATGTACCAAAAAGTAAAATCACAAAAATACTGAACTCCGAGGAAAATTCAATCGGAAAGTCCCTAATCACATGGCAAAATCAAATGACAAAACACATCAAACGAATGGACAACAACTGTCATATTCCTGACTTGGTACAGGCATTTTCAAATGTAGAAAATGGTGGATTGAACCTGGTTTTATAGCGCTAAACCTCTCACTTGTACGACAGTCTTATCAAATTCCGTTATATTTACAACGATGCGTGAACAAAACAGACATTATAAATAAAATAGTCAAAATATGGGCACAGCAGTCATCACTGTGTTACATTATCAAAACAAACAATTATTACAAAAAAGCACAAAAGCATCTATCAAATTAAAAACCACATTCATTGCTTCGCGTGTCTGACGTCAGAAAATGTAAACGTCACATAAGAAAAAAGTTTGTCATTCAATGTTTATTCAAAACAATTTTATAATTTCACATGGGGAATCGTGGTATACAGGGTTAAAAAATCAAGAGTTATGTTAGAATTAATTTCAGAAATAGACCGAGATTTAAAATTGTCCAGAAGTTCTTAAGAATTTATAAGAATCCACATATGGTTATTACCACTACGCGAGTAAAATAAATTTGTCGTTTGTCGTTCAAAGTATTTTCAAATTTATAATAGAACAATAACATAATGACATATAACAGAACAATAACATAATGACATATAACAGAACAATAACATAATGACGGGATCTTTTAAGTGTTTTGGATTCTGATGGAGCTGGTGAAATGTCCACCATTTCCATATGTAATGGCTTGGATGGTATATCTGAAAAGGGAAAGTTTTCAACACTTTAATATTTAATACAATGTGTACCAGGAGAAGAACTACTTTATAATATAAGCAAGTGGGATTTTTATCAAATAATTACACTACATTAATTTGAGTTCATTTTTGTTGTAATTGAGTAATGTGTCAACTTGTATGAAGTACATTGCACCAAAATCTTAATCTTACCTTGTACTCAGACATATGAAAAGCATTTGGTGATAAATGAGAGTAAAATGAATTGAGTTGTACAACAAAACATTTTGAGAATGGAAATAGACCATTTTGTATTTAACAATAGGCAATCTTTTTACCATTCTTTCATGAAAATAAAGTCAATTCTCCAATACACTTTAAAGTTATAATAACTAGTCTTCGTTATTCTTTCCAAGACCCATGGGTTGCCTTGGGCTGATATGTTTTAGTCCCAGTTGGGTTCTTGCCTCTTTGACATGTTCACCAAATCCACTATTGTCATGATTGTTATACATTATAATATTGTAACAAAATTACCTTGTGTAGCCAGAGCAATCTGATCAGGCATCTGTGTCCATCTGCAATATCCAACATCTAATGGCAATATAAGGGGACTTCCATTGACAAAATCTCTGGCAGATGAAGTTCTTCTTCCTGTGCACCTATCTAAGTGTATATGTACATTATTAAAGAACAAGTTGTATTCTTTATACCTTTACTCTAGTATCTTTATATTTCTTTGGTGACTTTTACAATTTTAAAATCATTAAAATGACACAGTACACTTTAATGCATTTTTCATTCAATGTTTGAAAGTTGTATGATTACTTTTCTAATATCATCTGTACACCGTATTTAGCAGCCCAAAATTTTAAGTGTATTTTGTCTCTTTTAAAATCTGTACTTTCTTTTGTTTTTTGTTTATACTGAATATTTCATTGTAATAATTTGCTTTGTTACAACAGTTTCAATATCAAATACATATTTATTATATTTGATAACATGATCTTGCTGTGATATACATGTATTGTAAAATGAAATTACCTTTGTTTGTGTGTCTAAATTGTTGCATGGGCGGTTCATTGATTTTTCAAGCCAAAGTGTAATCCCTTCCTCAAGAGTTCTTGCCTGGTAACCGAAATAAAAAAAATATTGTTGATAGGTGTTGAAACATTGCTGTAGCATAATTTAAAATGAACAAGGACAACATTATTACAACTAGTTCCTGATCTATCAAACAATATACCATATTTGTAGTTTCATATTTATAAGATAGTATTCGATAGTACCAGCAAAAATCGTTCTCTGTTTCAGATATATTAAATGTAGAGGTGTTCAAGAAAAGAAATACCAAACAAAGCAGTACTCAGAGGTAGTCATACCTCTCCTAGAGCTATGAGGTTGAACACTTGCTTTTTGTATTGTTTCCATGCGCATCTGTCTGCCTTTTATTTTTAGGGAAAGACATTCTATGGACGCTTGCCAGTGAAAATGTTGAATGGATTTGAATAGTCAAGTGCAAAAAAATACATAAAAAATGAAAAAAAATAAACTTATTTTAAGCAAACCATCCTTGATCTTCTCAGGTTACCTGGTGTCCGGCAGGATGGATTGCTGCATTTGATGGTGTGCACTGTTTCACTGTCACTCAATTTTTTGAAGAAAAATTCATCCTCTCCACCCCACAGATTCCAATTTTTGCTTAAGCCAGATGTAGTTGCTTGGTTTGTAAACTGCTCTATCCACTAAAATTTACCCTCAGCGAATTTTAAATCTTTGAACAACAAGTGTATCTGATGTAACAAATTATAGATTTTGTTCTTGCTGCTTCTAAATTTGTCCACTATATCAGTTCTGTGTGTTAAAAGAACATGACAGCAAAATAGCATGTTGTCCACAGTGCAAGTGTTTGTCATGTCATTGCCTTTAAATGTTCAATTCCAAGGTAAGGCTTTTATAGGAGTGATGTTTTAATTTGAAGTATGAGCGTACCAGTTACAACAGAAAAAAGTTCATCTGTATTCCTTTTCTGAAGCTTTTTTGATGATTGTTTTAATTTTCGTACATATAATTTCTCTGCTTCGCGGCGGACAACTGCAGAAAAATCAAGTCCAGTATACTTTTCACAGAATTCATCCAGTTTACTTGAAATTTTTTCCCTTGTGTCATTTTCGTCTTGGACTGAGACTTGATCAAAAGTCGAGGTCACCGCAACATTTGGTTCACCTTGTGCGTCAACCAGTTTCTGAAGCAGAACAATTGGGCAAAACATATTTGGCATACATGCGCTATTCAGTTTCTGTTCTTCAGTTATTTCATTTAGTTTAAAGTAATGCAAGGAACCATCATCCTCTTAAGTTTCATAATAAGGCACTGGAGCAGGTATCCTATTGATCTGTACTGGAGTTCTGAAATTCTGATCATTTCGAATGCCTTCAATACCATTTTTGTATCTTATATAATGAAGGCTAAATTGGTCCTCTAGAAATTTATAGTAATGCCCCTAGCACATTTGCTCATTGCTTTTTCCGAACTACATGCCATTAGCTTTTCAGCATATTTCTAATCAAAATAAAATTTTTTGTACACACCCTGCTTATCAGCAACTCTGGAACTAATTGTAGTAAACATGCACGGTGTTCCCTCATATCTATGGGAGACAGTTTTGGCACAACTAACTGCAGTCGCTACCTCTTGTTTCTCTTGTGCCTTTTCGAAGTCTGATGTTTTCATCTGGAGAATTTCATCTTCTGTGTAGGTTTCAAACAAGCTTTTCTGATCAATATCAATAAATCTGCCATCTCCTAAAGCATCATTCAAGCAACTCATAACTTGCTCAACCTTATGAGTTTTTGAGTCCCTAGGAGCGTAGTGAAATCTAGCTTGTAAGTCAAGATCATTTATGAGGAAAGACTCAGTAAGTCTGTTTCGGACCATTCTCTCACTAGTTCCTACCCCGGGACCTGCATCAGTGGTTTGAAAGTCCAATGGTCTATGAACTGGCGCAAGAGGTGTTACTTCCTTCAGAATCAGTTCAACGAGAACATGCAGATCTTTGTACATCTTTGAACATTCTGGCTCGGTAAGATTTACACGAGATATTTTGTATTCAACATGCTGCAGTTGATATAACAGTTCTTTGCATGAGTCAATGAGATTCACTACTTGTTCATGTTTTATCTCTTTTAACTTTGTTGTTATATGTAATATTCTAGTTATCAATACATATAATCGAGTTTTCTCTCTTTCCAAAAAGTCACCTCCTTCTGTACATTTTATGTAGTCTTCTTCAATGTTCATCAATTCGAATTGCTTCAATGAGTCTTTCAAAAATATCAAATTTGTGAGTACCTCGTTTGTCTCTTGTAAGCCACTACCGGGTATGTTATGTGGCTCTAAAAACATCAGCCTATACATGTAAGCATCGTTTGCCCAATTTGTTGCTGAGCTACTACATACTTATTTAGGTTAAAAGGTGACAGACACAGTAACATTCTTCACAGAAAAAGTGTCCCGTCCTTTCATATTATTCTCCTCCATGTCATGCATGATGAGATTAACTCCTGGAGCAATGTAACCACATTTTTCTGGAAAATCATATGATGGAAGCTCCAACTTCTCCTGTTCGATCAGCAAAGGTTTGTTTTGGGGTCTCGAAAAACCTTCCGCAGTCCCGCATCTTAATTAAGTATATCCATCAAGTTTCTACTTTGATTTTTCAGCAAAGAAATATGTCTACTGTTCTCTTGATAAGTTTGCCAATTGATATAGATGCAAAGCAGCCTACTTTGTTCAGAAATATTACAATGCATACAAGTATACCATCACCGGCACCTTTCCATCCTGCTCCAATACCTTGCAGACTGTGGATGCAACTATAAACTAGCTTGAAAATTTAGAATATGTTCTTTGTTGCAGTTTTAGTTTTTTGATTTTGTTTGTTTTCCATGCTTTAAATTGAGTTGTGTGAGACATCTAGTCAAGATGAATATCTTTTGTTATCAAAAATAAATGTTTGATTGATAGTTTGCCATGTACATATATATTTTGTACACCCCTAGTCAGATATGGCTTTTTAATTTAATTTCATTTTATAAACTTGTAAGGACAGGTTAATATTCGGTGAACCAGTATATAATTCTGTTTAAAGAATAGGGACAATCTTAGCTTTACCCTTTGGTATGAAGGTGCCATGGCCGTTGATGTAAGAACCATGGATACCCTTTGGTGATATTTTATCCTCATTGGATTGTTGTCTCTTTGACTTAATATTCACCATTTGCTTTTATTTCATCAGTCATTTATAATTTTGCCTTTGTGTCGCTGAATACTGAATAGTTTTAGTTGAACTTCAAACTAACTACATGCATGCAACTTCATATTGAGTATGGTCGAACTCCTAGGTAGATGACTATTATAAATCATAGAAATATTTTATACTGATAGTGATACTATATACATTTGATGCAACTATATATGCTTTTAAATGATTTAATAATAGAAACAAACCTGTCACTTTTCAGTCAGAGTTTTTTCTTCTCTTTCAGTTGGTAAAAAAACACGATGTCCAACTTTTTTTTCATGTTTTAAATTAGGCAACAAGTTTTTTTTTTTTGTCATTTTTTTAAAACTTTTTTTTTTCTCTTTAGTGATGAGTCATATTATTTTTTTTCCACATTTTCAAGAAACAAACTTTTTTCCAAACAAATCAATTGCCCCCCCCCCCCCCCCCCCCCCAATATCAAATGGTTGCTGTCTAAGGTAGTCTATTTTTGGGGTAGAAAATTCTTAGTATTTCGAAAAATTCAAAGTTTTGTAAACGGTGTCTTCCATATTATATCTCATTCCTTTAATTATTTGTTTTAAGATCGATAAAAATCGATAATGTTATAAACAGGTTTAACTATGTTTTAATAAAACTGTTGGTGAATTATTTCAGTAATTATAAGGATTATCGTAAACAAATGTTTTATAGACGCATACAATATCAACGTGTAGTTTTTATGAAAAGGACCGCTCCATTTTCTTCTTTTATTTCTTTTTATACATCCAGGCACGTGTGCAGCCGCAATCAAATTAACCACATTACGTTCAAGAAATATTATTTCAATATTAGTGAATGTAATTACTTAAAAATAGAACTTATTGCCAAAGTCTGGCATAAAAATGTTTAATAAAAATACATTACACAGAACAGTAATCAGAGTACATAGGGAACAAGGTATTACAAAACATACTTTGCAGAAAATGTCGGTCATTATGAGTGTTTACTTAAAATAATAAGTTTGCACTTTCAGCAAAGCAAATGTTTTAGTAATCATGATTTAGTCCGAAGACTTAATCATGTTAATAGACTGGGAATATGACAAATTAGTTCAGTAAATGAATCATATTCGGAACATTTTTATGGAGATATCATTCTGTGCCAGATCTACCTTAAGTCATGTGTCTCATCTAACAATCAAACACTTGACTTTTAATGGAATTGACATTATTTGAATCACGAAATTATATCATGATCTTAATCTTCTGATAAAAAAGCTGATTCTAATTAGCGCGCATTTTAATTTCTGTGGTAAAACTTGTATTTCCTTCCAAAATTTGAGTACTATGTAGTTGATCATGGCTCTGTAAAGTCTTTCAAAGGAATCAATTTCTGTATTTTGAATTTGACTTTTTAATCATAATTTGAAATGATATAACTTAGAACCCCTTCTTGCATGTATTACATGTTTCTTGAATATGAGGATCAAAGGCATAATCAAATATAAAGGAATTTCTGACAAAATCTAATCTGAAGATAAGCTTTCAAGACTTTTTCACGAAATCCTGACGAATCTTCTGTCATAGTAATTCAATGATTCCAAGAGGGTTCAAATCCGGCTGAGGGAAGAACAAAAATTAGCGACCCCAAGATTGTAGTTGTAACATAGTCGGCTTATTTTCAGACGAAGTATGGGTAAAGTGTAGTATTAGCCTTGTATACCATAGGTTGTCCGATGAAGAAATCTGTCGGAAAGTTGTCGTCATATATTTAGACGTAAATAAAAGAATTATATTTATGTGACTGCATGGTAAGATCTATCATCCTTAAAGACAAACAAAGAGTTGCTCTGCAAGGTATGCGACATATAAAAATAAAAAGATGTGGTTTGATTGCCAATGAGATAACTTTCCACAAGAGACAAAATGACGTACATATCATAAACTAAAGATCACCGTACGGCCTTCAACAGTGCGAAAAACCCATACCATAAAGCAAGCTATAAAAGGCTCCAACATGAACAAAGGTAAAACAATTCAAACAGAAAAACTGACGGCTTGATCTATGAAAAAAAATTAAACGAAAATAAGATATTATGTACTTAAGCAAACGAAATACACAATGCGGCAATTTTAAGCATGTTTGCGGGCGCCCAACCCTCTCTCTAACCCGAAACAGCGGAATACAAGCACAACATAAAAGCAAATTGTTAAAATCAGATTATGATATGCACTAAGCTAGAATTTGATAAAATGTAATGATGCATATAAGTGGTTTATATTGAAATGAAAAGGATAACTCTTCTTAATAAGAGAAATATTTAGAAATATGTATACTAGAGTCAAGCCACATAAAGCATGGAAAAATGCAAATCAGTTTCCTGAACTTCGTGCTTTAGTCATATAGTTATATAATAGATTAATAGATTTATGGACTATAGTACGTTATGAGGATGCAAATTACTTTCTGTCAAATGTGGATAGTTATTCTTGAATATTGTTGAACATTTTTGGTATCCTGTGATTTTATGGAAGACAATAGAAATGATCTTTGGAAGGCATAATCAACATAAATCCAATTGAATTTAGTGTCTATACGGAAAGTATCTTCGCATATGAAATCACAACTAAAGTTATTTCATGCAGTACATTATTCGAATGAGAAAATGACGAGTTAAACTTTTTCTCCAAGTTGTGTTCAACACGTGGAAAAAAATCTGTAGAGGTTTTGACAAATGATAATATATGTGTTCGTAATCGACATATAGACAGTGCTCATCAAGTAATTCTATAACTTGATGCTGTAACTTACAATTTTCTGATTTTTATATGTTGCATGTACGCAATATCACTATCATAGAGGAAATAAAGTAACATATAATACCTGATAGCACCTTAAAGTTTGTACAGATGTTATTCCCTTTTCTATCCGTATGTCTTCGTTAACATTAACGTGAAACCAAAGTATCTTAAATTTAAGGGTAACATTCTTGTTTTTAGATATATTTTACATGTACTGCTGTAAGAATACTGTAATTAATTTCATTTTTACCGAAATAAACCATTAAAGGTGATCAGAAATGTTATTCAAAGCGTTCAATTCTATTATTTTTCTCATATGCTATTCAAAACTTAACTTTCTTATGACCATGAAAAAGTGTGTGATAAGATTTTGTGGGGGAATTCACTAGTAGCAAGATTTCAGTCTGAAACGGTCATTTTGGTCTGATCAAGTCTTAATCGACTGAATTTACCGCTAGGGAAAAACGTTAAGACTTTTTAAGACTTTCAGACGCTGTTCAGATATGTCGTGTTCAGTCCGTTCATTCATGTCAAGATAAACAAGACAGAAGGCTCTAGCTGTTAAACAAGATATGTTAAGACGGATTTAGACGAATTCAGACCAAACATAAAAAGTAATGTTCAAAATTTTCAGATCGGGTTAAGATCCGTTTAGTTTGTCAGAATGATATTAGGAGTTACGCCCCTTCATGTGGATGATACATTTTAATTACAAAAAATTTACAATATAAATGCTAGAATGAAAAACGTATATTTTTAATAATTTAACATAAAATCATTGGTTGACTTTTTATTTCTGTTGGTCTTTTTTTAAGAGATTAGTGATTTTGTTTTGTTGAGGAAATAATTATTCGCATATAACTGTTTATGATTTTATTTTATTTTTTATTTTCTGATGTTAATTTATGTATTTATCTACTTATTCTTTGAAAAGAAGTAATTGCAACTTTTAAACATAACATTAACAAAAGAGTGAAAACACCTTATAAATTTCTTGCGTCTGAAGCACGGTTCTGGATTTAACTTCATCGGGAACGATCAGCGTAAATACAAATATGTTTTATGTCAGATAATTTATATCGTTAATTTCGTTATCTTTCGATACTTTCCTCTAAAACTTAATAATTACTTCGTGGCATTTAGTAATCATTCCCCGTGCGTGTTATTCTTTTTATATTTGGACAACCGTCTTTTTTTTTTTTTGCTTTTATTTCGTAGTGATGCGTAGTCACTAAGGCCGCATCAGGGAATCATGTCTCCGAGTGCAGTTAATATTCTGAAAACTGCACTAAGACCGTGACGAGACAATAAAACTATAAATAACATACCATCGGAAAGAAGAAGATGTTGATGGTGGGATTACAGAATGGAGAATGATTGGCAATAAATATAAAGAATAGAGAAAGTGGATAAAAAATAAAGAATAGAGAATAATAAGGTGCTTGAATATAAAGTATTGATAATAATAGACAAAAAGTTTAAAGAATAGAGAAAATCGGCAAAAAAATTTAAAGAAAACAGAAATAAAGGACCCCCTCCAGATCCTCATAGAACTTTCCGTTAAAACAATACAACCTAATTTAAGTTCAGCATCGAGTATATATCCTAAGGCTTGTAAATGCGTTAATCCTTTCTTTCATTTTAATAACAATTGTATTTAATATAAAATAATTATGTATTTATTTGTTTATTCAAGTTGCACTATAGCAAATAATTCTTCTTCTTCCTCTAATAGTAATAAATGTATTCGTTATTTAATATTTTCTGTCAATAAAGATTGAGTGCGATGGCACGTGCCAATAATCAAAAGGTAACACAATCAATGATCCTTAAACTATTAAAAACTTGGCAATTACAATGGCTATTTCACAATTACATCATATGTACACCTGTCATGGTATCATAGCTCCGTTCATGTATGTGTAATTTAAGGTTCTGACACATTTTATAATAGCTTTTTTCTAAACACTATTGGCGACATTGTTAAAACTACACGAACATATCACAAAACCGCAAATTTAGTGGTTAAAAAAGATATACGATAATGACAAAAAAATAATTAAAAACTAAAAACAAAACAAAATTCTGTAGGAAGTAGCATATATTATACAATTATAGCCTTTGTATGAGGTCGATACAAGGATATATTGACCCGAAAGAAGTATATTGACTGAGGACGAAGTCCGAGGTCGATATACTTCTTTGGGTCGATATATCCTGTATTGACCTCATACAAAGGCTATAATTGTTATATTATTAATTTCAGACCATAATTGTATCAAAATCGTCAGTGTAATATATTCGATCAGTTGATTTTGTTTGAATTTTTTTAACTATCATATTGTCTCCTAGACAATAACAACATATTAGTTGTTATTTCATTTATTTTTTATGGTTTTTTTTGTACATCTTATGAATTTGAAGATTTTTTTCTTCAAATAATCGATTATAAATATAATTTTTTTTAAAACTTTTAACAATATCATGAAATTCATTACATGACGTCACAAAGTATATCGGTTTATAGATATTCTAAAAATAACCGTGCAATATGCTTTTTGCTATCCGCCGTTTTCTATCTACCATCGAAAATATAGTTTGACATGTGACTATCCCTGAACGAATCAAATTAGTTAAAATATACGAATTAATAATATTTACATCTATAAATTGTCTAGTGATTTTATTACAGCGGTATACTTGTTTTATACACAGACCATATTCTGATTATATTCTATGCTAAGATATTGACAAGACAGAAATAAATATGTTTAAAGTCGTTTTAAATCAATTCATTTCACAGCTATGGCAAATGTTCCTTCCCATTGTTGGATGGAGGTTAAATAAATGTGAACAATAAAAAGATGTATGTTTCTTAGGCATGGATCTAGGCATTTCTGACGTATCTTTGATAGCATGTTTTTTTTTTTCTATCAAAAATGTATGCTGGTATATTTGTAACTCTATGTGTTTACCTAAAATGTTATCACGGTATTATTTGCCAAAAAAACATTATCCGGAAAACTATATAATGGCGTTTTGTTCTTTAATTCTTTATTTGTGACTTTCTAACCTACCTTCTAATTTATACGTTAATCCAAACAGTGCAAGGGTGTAATGCAAACATACAAAATTCGGCTTTGGTGTATCATGTTAAAAAAATACCCACAAATTATGATAATTTTCAACAATTTTAGATAAGATTATGCAAGGAAATGTGTTTTTGTTTCCTATTTATCTTGCCATATTGTATCTTTTTTTACACAAAGATGTCGATAAATAAATTGGATACCCTGCATTTACATGCATTTCAATAGCATATTGTCAAATTGTTAAAAGATCTCCTCCTTAACAGGGAATCAGTTAGTATTGAAAGTCCCTGTCCTAAATTATTGAATTTGTCATTCTGCATTGACAATATTCAATTGGTGTAAGTAATACGCACTCATTCGGGCTAACGCCCTTAATGTGTATCTAATAGATATAGGAAGATGTGGTATGAGTGCCAATGAGACAACTCTCCATCCAAGTTACAATTTATAAGAGTAAACCATTATAGGTCAATACATATTATTTTCTCCTTCGTTTCACCCCTCCGATAATAAAGTTTTTTCTTAACTAGATATCGTAGAAAAACCAAACACAGTATAGTGTTGTGCGTTCGCTACAAGATCGCCTTGAATTTAGAAATGTAGGACAGAAAGTCACAGGACAAAAAGCCACAGACAAAAAGTCACGGACAAAAAGTCACAGGACAAAAAGTCACAATTCAGTTTTGAGATTATTTTTCTTTAAACAAGAAAACACTAATTTAGAAAATAAAATTTTTATTTTTTCTTGAACTATTATATGTGAAGTAACTTTGTAATTAAAATTTATTCAATAAATATCAATAATGATCAAATAATTGTTATGAAAACAAAATGTCAACGTGGCTTGGTACTTAAATGGTTTCATTGTGCCAAGAAATATATCCTTTGCATGATTAAAATTTAAAAAAAAAATCATTTATCAAGGCTTATGAACAATTTCCTAAACTTAAAAACGAATATATGTAATAAAAAGATAATATTTCAAGATCTTTCTCTTATATATTCAAACAATTGTCAACAAATTATTTGTGACTTTTTGTCCTATCAAATTTGTGACTTTATGTCCTGTGACTTTTTGTCCTGTGACTTTCTGTCCGTTTACCGAATTTAACATGTTCAACATAAATATATACAATCAGCCATACAAAAAGGCATATTTTTTTACCATACACAAGTCGAAAAGAAACGATAATGTTACATACATAAGATGGGTAAATGGGGTGGGAGGGGAATAGTATATCAAACTAACCTTGTCTTTACTATCTTGTAACGAACGTCGCATTGTCTAACACACCTTAAATTTTCCTTATATACTGACTGCCGAAATCGCCCGTGCAGAAAGGAATTCAATGGGTATTACCCTATCTCATTTAAATATAGAAAGACCGTTATATACAAAACATAGGACCGAAAAGAAATGTAAATATTGTATTTCGTATAACTATAATATACGTCCTTGGATGGTATAACTTACCATATAGGTTGTTACCTTCGTTTCCGGTACACTAACACTAATAAGCTGTGATTTCTTGTTTATCATAAGTTTCAAAATTTGTGTCAACTAATTCTGCCTCTTTAAAGGTCAAATGAAAGTAAGTCATTTCACTCTACTATGGAATGAAATAAACGAGAGAACTTTTGACGTGGTATAGTTATAATATAACTGTTCTTTATACTTATACTTATAGTTTGTACTGCAAGCCGAAAATTTCACTTTGCCCTCTAGATGTCTTTTTGTTTTTTTTTTGTTTTTTTTTTTGTGGTTTGTTTGCTGTATTATTGACGTAAATAAAACCGACAACTCCTTTTATTCATATATATAATTTGAGTTCTGTAAATTGCTAGACGTACGTAAGAATGAAAGACGAAAATGCAGGTTTCATAAATGGTCATCAAAGAGCGACACAATTAAAAACAAATAAACATATAGTTATTACAGCTACAGTCATTTTTTTTTCTCTATTAAAACATATTTGATATTTTTTGCGCTATTGTCATATATCGAAAATTCAAAAAAAATCTAACATTTCCATAAGCTTACTGTGATTTCCCCGATTCACCATTAAAATGTCATGCCACTTGTTGTATGGATTCAGAAAACAAATTTACGAAATTTATGACCACGCAATTGTAACTGTTCCTTTCTTTATTAACAAAATTTAGCGTTAATATTTACGACTATAAAAAGGAGTAACAGTGGTGGTCTATTCTGCCTGGAAAACAATGCGGACTAAATCTGTGTACAGTGCACGTGGCTGATCCAGTCATTTTAAATGGGGGTTCCCAACCAAGGATAAAGGGAGGGGATCCAAACGTATGTCCTTATTAACAAAAGGGAGTCCAAAATCCTCCCCCCCCCCCCCCCCCCAAATCCGTCACTGTGTGTACCTCTGACATTAAATTTTACAAATATGCAAATCGATACTTGTTCTGTTAGGAAAGTTTTCAATAGATAGAGGAATTCTCTACCCCCGATCAAGAATCTCATTAAATTGTACGGATGTGCATACGTATTAGTCTAAAATATAATCTTTCATCTTATCAAATTTGAATCTCATGATTTCTGTAAAATTGCGGAATTAAATTTCCAAAGTGATATTCAAACTTATTATTCAAAGACAAACTGACAACGCCATGGCAGAATAAAAAAAAAGTCAAAATGACAAACTGTACATATATGCTAACTTATGATATATAGAACACACTTCATGGCTTCATAACCATAGAAAGACAACGAAAGAACATATCATAAACAAAATTGTATTGAAAGGTCAATGATAAGAAAATTTTAACGTTTGTAATACCTAGTACTACATAATTTTTTTTTGAAAAGTGTTCTCGTCCTGAATATGCATGAAATGTTTGCCACTGGACGTTTAAGCAACCAAAAAAAATAATTAAACAGTATAAGCCACAATTGTATCCATCACTTGGTGTCTGTTTAGGGGCCAGCTGAAGCACGCCTCCGGGTGCGGGATTTTCTCGCTGTGTTGAAGACCCATTGGTGGCCTTCGGCTGTTTTCTGCTCTGTGGTCGGGTTGATGTCACTTTGACACATTCCCCATTTCATTCTCAATTTTGAATAGTATTAAAAATTGTTTTATTTAAAAGAGACTTTGAATAATAACTTTAGAACACAGTTGTGTTATAATTTAACGAGTTCATAAAAATTAAAAATAAAGGACTATATACTGGAGTAAAACCAAAAGTTTGTTCCGACACTAGACTTGTAGGCAACGGCTCGGATGTACTTATTTATACTTGATAACCTATATGTGTGGTCATAAAAATTACAGACTAATTTCCTCTATGTAAACACAGGAGATGTGGTACAGTATATTAAGAATTGCTTATGAAACAACTATCCGTAAAGTTCAAATGAGGTGGACGAAAGCCACCAGAGGCAACCGCACGGCCTTCTAAAAACCATTCCGTTAAGTTGGCTAAAAACGGTCCAAACATGAAAAATATGAAATAATCAAACTCTGAGAAAACTAACGGATTTTACTCAGATCCATCTATCTTGACACCTCAAACATGCGAACACTTTATAATTTTAAACCTAACTGACTAGTAGTTTTATTGTCGAGCCTTCGACTTTTGTCGAAAAAGCGGGACATAGCGATCCTACATTCCGTCGTCGTCGTCGGCGGCGGCGTCCACAAATATTCACTCTGTTGTTAAAGTTTTTGAAATTTTAATAACTTTCCTGGATTTCTACCAAACTTGGAAAGAAGCTTGTTTATGATCATAAGATAGTATCCAGAAGTAAATTTTTAAAAAAAATCCATTTTTTCCGTATTTTACTTATAAATGGACTTAGTTTTTCTGCCAGTTAACATTACATTCACTCTGTGGTTAAAGTTTTTAAAATTTTAACAACTTTCTTAAACTATCATGAATTTGTACCACACTTGGACAGAAGCTTGTTTATGATCAAAAGCTAGTATCTAGAAGGAAATTTTGATTAAATTTTGTTCCATTTTTTCCGTATTTTACTTATAAATGGACTTAGTTTTTCTTTCAGTCAACATTACATACATTCTGCAGTTTAAGTTTTAAAACATTTATTAGATTCGCAAATTATCCTAGATTTTTCCCAAACTTGGACAGAAGCTACTTACAATCAAAAGATAGTATATATATAGAGAGGAATATTTTTATTAATTTTTTTCCTCATTTTTGTTGAGCCTGCAAATAACAGCAAAAGTAGACGAGACACTGGGTTCCGCGGAACCCTTACGAATTTTATTAAACAATAAGTTTGAACTTTTTAAAATAAGTTATCCATGGGGAATACTTAAAAAACTCACGATGTAACAATGAATATTTAAAACTTTTCCGAAATGGCGCCAATGTAGTTTTTATTTTTTTGGCGCAAATGAAAGATTGATTTTTTCAAAATTGGCGCAAATGCAATGCACCCCCTCTTTGGAGTCATTCAAAAAGGTAAAATTCACCTGTATTGGTATTGCTGGTGTATATATGTCACACGTTCCATCTACAATATACGGAAATGACACGGCTGGGTATTGTAAAGTTACTGAAGGACGTTTAATGTCAAATTCATATCCCCGGGCGAAAACATTATTATTTACCGGTTTGTCAAAACGCCGTTTGTACACTTACCAAAGTGTCATTGATCTTTCACGTTGTCTAGTCTGAGATAAAAAGTTTAGGCAATTTTTGTAGGTTTTTAAAGTGAACGGAAAATGAGCTTTGCAACAGTGTCTCTAACATGTCTAACGATAATAAAAATAATGTGGTCCTTCAATGTGACATTTTACAGAGGCAGGTATAAATATTTGTAAAATTGGCTTAAATATTTCATTTAACAGCAATTTGTAGAACTGATTATTTTTATCCCTCGAATACGTGTAAAATAATGAGTATTTATATTATTTAGATTCTTTCATATAATTGTTTTTGTTTATTGTATTCTCGAATTTTAAATATTAAACTCATGACGTTTAGACCTTGACATTTCGTGTAGACACCTGGGGCGTGTTTTATTTGTCTCTTCTGCACATCTCCAGAATGTCTTCTGGTGAAGAGTCCAAAAAAAAAAAAAGGAATCTGGACCTCTTCTGGAGATATTCTACGGAAGATCAATAAAACAAAAATTCAATTTGCCGTCGAATATAGCAGATTTTTGTTATGTTGGATGTCATATTAAATGAAGTTTACGATGATTTTATAGAAAATTAAGATACGTCTGGTAGACATGACTGTAAAAGTGTGCTCGGTTCGTGACATTTTTCTTTGTTCTTTCCTCTAACTCAATTTTGCTAGACAAATCAGGCGTAAACCCCCACTATTTGATTTTTAAGAATAATCTTAAACTGCACAAAAAATCGTCAATGTTTGTCTCGAATATGATCAAAAAGGACATCTTGTCTACCCAATTTTTTTTAAAGTAACCAAACTGGATTATTTTTGTATAAAGCAAAGATATCGGAAAGTTCTCAAAATCATTTTTCTCTGGTGGTCCTTGAAGAAAATCTTCTGGTCCTAACTATTATTTCTATTGCATAATTTCGATGGTCAAAACCTTCGGAAAAATTTCATTGTATATGGACTTTTATGCAAGTATACAATGTATAACAGACATTTCTCAGACTGTTTTTTCTTCTTTTTTTTCTCATAAATCCGTTGTTTGTGTACTGATCGATACTTCAGTCTTGGAGAACAAAATTTATTTCAGTACTATAGTTGTATTTAGCTTTGAACAAACTTCCAGTAATTGTAAATACTCTTATTTCGGTGATTTGTGTCTATTGTCTTAATGTAAGTTTTTTGTGTGTGTCTCGTACGGATCTTTTAAGTTAATCTAATTGCAATTGATTTTTGCAGGTTGTTCTTATATTGTACTGTTACACCACTGTCCCAGCTTCGGGGAGGGTCAAGCTCTCACAAACATGTTATTGTACTGTTACACCACTGTCCCAGGTTAGGGGGCTGGTTGTGCCGGATCATGCTAACATGTTTAACCCCTCCACATTCTGTATGTATGTGCCTGTCCCAAGTCAAGAGCCTGTAATTCAGTGGTTGTCGTTTTTTGCTGTGTTACATATTTGTTTTTCGTTCATTTTCTTTTTGTACATTAATTAGACCGTTAGTTTTCCTCGTTTGAATTGTTTTACATTTGTGATTTCGGGGCCTTTTATAGCTAACTATGTGGTATGGGCTTTGCTTATTGTTGAAGGCCGTACAGGAACATATAGCTGTTAATTGCTGTGTCATTTAGTCTTTTGTGGAGGGTTGTCTCATTGGCAATCTTCGTTTTTATATCAACCCTGCCATATTCTTTGTGTGCCTGTTACAAGTCAGGAGCCTTTAGTTTAGTTGTTGTCGTTGGTTCATGTCTCAACTCATATTTGATATTTTGTAAATTATTTTGTTATGTATAATTAGGCCGTACGTTTTTTCGTTTGAATTGTTTCTCACACTTTTCACGTCGGGCCTTTTGACAGTATCGGGTTTTGTCATTGTTGGAGGCCTTAATTACGGTTGTCTATAATTGCTTACATTCACTTCATATTTGAACTCCGGTGGATAGTTGCCTCATTAGCAATCATACACTTCTTTGTTTTTATTTATTTACCTGACTTTTAAACTCGTGTTTTGAACCGAGTCCTGAACATGCATGACATATTTGTCACTGGGCGTTAATAATTAGCAACAAACAATCAATCAATTTAAACTTGTGTTAAATAAGAAGAAAAACCATTTGATATCCATTCATTTAGTGGGGTGGGCTGGTAAGAGCTGAAAAATATGCATAATAAGCGACAGATTAAAAATGTTAATAATGCCCTCTATAAATTTAAACTGACCACCACGGAATAGCCCAAGTGTTGAAAGTAGCGTTAAACACCAATCAATCAAAATCCCTTCCCTAGTAGAATATCAAATAGTCGTCCCTTAACTGTTATTGTCCGTGTAGTTCTTATATTTATCCAGCTTATCGTCCTACACGGATCCATGTCCTATTAAGACTGTCATACCATAAAAACGTTTATAACACAGCTCACATTCCAGACTAAACGACGCCATGTTTCTTATGTGCCTCTGCTGTCTTAACTACCTATCAAAAAAGAAGAGGTGGAAGAGAGCCAGAAGATCTTCCCTATGCAAAAAACCAGAAATGGACCTCTTCTGGCTCACTACCGAAGAAAAAAAAAAGCCTCTGTTTCTTGTTGAAGACTGATTTACCCGGTACGTCTAAACACCACCTAGGCCGCATTAGTGCAATAAGCTCTGGAAACTGCACTACGCCCATGATGGAACAGTCATATAAGTACCAAGGTCATTCAGTATGATAACGTTGTAAATAAAGTGCATATATTTAAATTTTGGTGTAAATGTATTTAGAAATGAAAGAGTTATTAACATTTTACATGGCACGTGCCGACTTTTGTGTAATGTGTCCAGTTATCATAGTGTTGATTGAATCCAGCGAAGCTTGATGAATTCATATAAACCAATATCAATATCTTTATTCCCATAACCATTGCAGATACATCTTAGGTACAGAGAGAGTGCAAAATAGGAACATGAATATGCATCTATTTACAAAACATATATACAATACAGTGGTTTCCAAATAATATACATTTTAGCTAGGAGGACCCATATGTTTATTTATACACTTTATAAACTTACATAATCTTTTTAGCTCTTACTGTTTTGTTTAATTTGCTCATCAATTTTCTAAACTTTAGTGTATTAACACGAGCCAAATAGTACTTATCAAGGTATAATTTTCTACTGTCGTTAAAAAATGGACATTCTAGCAGATAATGAAATTCGTCTCCAATGCTACCAATATTACAAAGATGACATTTTCTATCATTTCTATTAACATTATTCCACCTCCCTGTCTCTCTTGAGAGTCTGTAGTTTGTGGTTCTATATCTACATAAAATAATACTTTCGTGCATAATCCAAGATATCGAAATATTTTTTTTTCAAATTTTAATTCTAACTTAAAAATTCTATAATTTACTGATTTTGTAGACTATTGAAATTGTGTATTCCGCAACTGTTTGTTTTGGTCTTGTAATCGCAACTTTAGTGCATCTTTTAACCATATATCATTACCAAAACATAGAGAAATCCAAGTATTTGAAAAACCACATTCATCCAATATATTTTTAACTTTACTCACAAAAGATGTACATACATTATTAACAGTAAATAGTGTTTTTAATAGTGTATATGCGATAGAAGATAACATAGTCTCTTTAGCAGATACTAATTTACACCAATAAGATACTATTGTTAATTTAAAGGATATCTACCAAGTTCTCCGTATACCATATAGCTAGGTGTGGAATTTTTCAGTTTCAAAAGAAGTTTACAGAATTTCTGATGGATTCTTTCTATAACTTCAACATTACCATGCCCCCAAATTTCACATTCATACAAAAGTATGGGTTTCACAACTTTGTAGAAAAGATCTTAGTGACACTGAATGGAAAGATTATGTATGCGGCCTGATTTCAACACATTAAACATAGCTTTTGTGGCTTTTTCTGCTAAGTGTTTCTATGCTATTTTAGTATTACCAGTTCTAGATAATAATATGCCAAAATAGTTAAATTCTTTTAATATTTTCAATATCAGTGCCGTCTATAGCTATAAAAAAATGTAAATTTGACGGCATTCTGCCTATAGAAAAAAATCATCACTTTAGTTAACTTTAAGCTTCCAAATATTACAGTATTCACTGAAAGAATCCAGCTGTTTCTGTTAATCATCAGCACTTTCTGCCAATAGTACTGTGTCGTATGAACTAAGGATATGAATGGAAAGGTTAAATATGCATCAAGATCATAAATTAAGATTGATTATTATAAGGTAAAAAAATATGTTCAAAGTTGATTCGAAAATATTAAGAGATTTAAAAGTTATTATAAAAAAGAAGATGTGGTATGATTGCCAATGAGACAACTCTCCACAAGAGACCAAGTGACACAGAAATTAACAACTATAGGTCACCGTACGGCCTTCAACAATGGACAAAGTCCATACCGCACAGTCAGCTATAAAAGTCCCCGAAATGACAATTTAAAACAATTTAAACGAGAAAACTAACGGCCTAATTTATGTACAAAAAATGAACAAAAAAAACAAAACAAATATGTAACACATAAACAAACGACAACCACTGAAGTACAGGCTCCTGACTTGGGACAGACACATACATACAGAATGTGGCGGGGTTAAACATGTTAGCGGGACCCCAATCCTCCCCTAACCTGGGACAGTGGTGCAACAGTACAACATAAGAACGAACTATAAAAAATCAGTTGAAAGAGGCTTAACTCATCAGATGGATAAAAATACAAATACTACAAATACAAGTTAACATTTTTACGGGACACGCGCTCTTCTTGTGTAATGTCTGATCACCTTGTAAATTGATCCAACCAATCTTTAACTGGTAAATTATGCTTCCTTGTTGCTAAGTAGTAATGATAAAAGGGCTGTTGATCTTTTCTTTTATGCTTTGTTAGAAAAAATATATTTGGAAAAAGTGTTTGTTTGCGCTATTTGAAATAAAAACAGTGAAAAAATAGAAATTGGCTTTTACTCAAAGACATATCTGATTTACCTATGGCGTTTTTGTCGTTTGGTTGCTGTCAAATTGAAGTTTATCCCACATCTCCTATAGTTTGAGTTCCGTTTGATTACTTTTAATTCAGTTTATAAGAATTCATAAATGAAAGGGTTATTTGCATGAGTATAGATCAATTGCTTTTCTTTCGCCCAAGCCATGCATATACTCAGAGGAAGATTAATCGTAGAGAGATGTACCTAAATTTATGGTACATAGTTAACAGAAAAAAGTTTCATTCTCAGTCTTATTTCAACTGTATTAATTAATTTTAAAGACATGTCACATCCAAACGAAGTCTACGTATATGTACATGTGTCTTGTCTTGTCTATAGTCTGGAAATTTTCCATTCAATTTATTTCATTTGAAAACGTTAAAAATAATATCGAACTTATTCATTGCAAAACGTGGCGTCCTTTTTGGATAAAACCTCTGTTTCATCTACGAAGAAAGTCCTATAATATAAGAATGCATAGGTGTGGTTGAACATTGATAGTAAAAAAAAGGAAAATCTGGCATCAATAGAGCGCATGAAAAATTAAAAAATAATTCCCGAAATAAATGTATATAAAATATGTGTGTGACTATTGAAAGTGCATCCACATATTTACAAGACACTGTCGCTTTTTTTACTCGTTCTTGTCCAGTAACACCGTGTATCATCGGTACAGCGGATATAGGTACTAACCAAGCGGATGTGATCTTTCTTCTGACACGGTAAGAAAGTCTTTGTTTTGTTTACATAATATCAATGTGTACCTCAATCTAAACGTAATTGTTGTTTTAAGAAATGATCGATTTGGTGGTAGGTTGATGATTAGAGAAGTCTCATTATTTTTCCAAAACAAGAACGCTTACTAAAACATGTGCAAATACTTGTCAAAGATGTTGGCGCTCGTCTCATCCGATATGATTCTATATTCATCAGACTGTGTGTGCGTAATAAGTATAGCTGTTTCAATAATTGGCATTGAAATCTTTCATACATATGTTATTTTTCGATATTTTATTCCGAAAAGAAGCGTTGTGTACAGTGTATAGCTGACCACATAAATCCTGCTGTACGGTGCATAGTTAAATGAATGTACGGTATATAGCTTTTCGCCCTTCGAAGTACCTATTAAGCTATATCCGCTGTACCGATGATACACAGTGAGTAATAAATTCCTCAAACGAGTTTGAATAGGGAAATAAAATATGAAGAAGGAATTTGTCATCAACATTTTAATAAGGCAATATTTAGTTTTGTATGAAGCCCGTTCTTATCTGTATTTGTTGCCATACTTACAAAAATACGATTTTCAAATAATCAAACTCAAACAGTAAAGTGTTGTTTCTCCTTAATATCGTTCTTCTCCAGTATTACCATGATTACAAGCCTGAACGAGTTTAAATGAGAAAATAAATTCTGTATAATGAATTTGACTCCATTTTTCTGTCAGTTTTCTGTCCCGATCAAGACCGACCCCCTTTCACAAACGGGCTAAAATAATGCGTACATTGAACTCCCGTCGTTTATCATATTTGGTTTTTTTTTTCTTAACAATTTCAGGTAGTAAGATTTGGTTTTAAATCGAGCTCATGAGAAATTATGAACCTTTTGGTTTTACAGAAAACATGTTATTTCATATCAATTTAATGTTGTTTTTGCAAGACTCATAATTAAGAACAGCGAGAAAGACTATTTCGCAGACTGTTGAAAGATACTCAGTCCGTGCTTACAACGACTTAGTCTTTATGCACTGATGTTAAATAAAAATAAAACAAAAACTTGCCCATTAGCCAAACCAAAGAAAGAAACCAATGAAAGCACGTACTCTACCAAGATATATGACTTAGCAAAACAAAACAAAGAACACTTTGTATGTTTATATTAAATAAAATATTCGTTTATTTCATTGATGTTGGAAAGGAGAAAAAATTCACGAAGAAAAAAAACACAAACGAACTGATAATAGACAAACCAATTGTTATTTCTTTTACTTTAGAACTGCAGAACGTATAACAAAATTAATTTACCTGGCTCATTACACATAAACTGTATAAAAATACATTAAATGGGACTTTTGAGTTTTTTTTTCTCCATTATCGTTAGAGTCAATACACAAAGTATTTAATTACATAAATCAATTCCGAAAAAAACACTTTAAAATTTCGCATTATTAAATTTTATAAAAACACTGTTTTATAACATGATATACATAAGATAGATTAATTAAATATTGAATCTGAATATTCATAAGCAATAAGGATAATCCAATCAATTTATTTGATTGGATTATTCACGGCTGAGTAGTTGTGAAATCCGTGACACGTGCCCTCATTATTTTATAAAAATATTGAATATCTATTTAAGTTCGTTTTCAAAATCTTCCAATAGTTTCCACTAAAATAAACAACGTGAAAAGAATATAAACATTTTTCCTGTGTGCATATACGATGACTTTAAAAGAGTCCTGGGTGCACTTTGTATGTCCTGAGTGCACTCAGGAGGTCCTGGCCAGTGTTAAGACGTACATTGTACCCGTTGATTTGCAACTGTATATTTTCTGTTTTGGCACATACTTATATATGAACCTCATTAAATTCGATCTCAAAATAGTGACTATAAAGGAATAGATATTTTAAAGTCTTAATAAATTCCATTGAGCACAAAACTAATCCAAATTCGATTTCAATTATTTCGTGATTCTAAAATACGATTTTTTTTTGTGGCAGAAATTACAATTATTTTTTTTATCTGATATGACTCTGAAACACTGATTTAAGATTTATATTGTCCACAAAATATCATAAATTATATGGAATAAAAAGACGCCTTTCTATAATTTTTTTTACAAAGTTGTTAATTGTTTGATTATGTCGTAATTTGCTTGGTCAGTGGCGGATTCAGGGGCCGACATATCGTACGCTTCCCTTTGATTGGATAATATATCATTTTTAGCATAATTAAAATCATCATTTTTTTTTATCCTGGCTACACGTGGCGTTATTTCTTCGTCTGTATAACACAGTTTAAGTGAATTAGTCTAAATATAAAGCATAGTAATATTTCTTTTTCATCACTTTTTAATTCTTAAATATAAGCGTTGTCTATTTCTATCTGACAAGCACACACATAGACTTTTTCATTAGTATAGAAAAACCCTGGCCAACAATAGCAACAACGTCCTTTTGATGATCAATTCACTATATATAAAAAAAGAAAAACCCAACTAAATTGACAGCTGATTGGATAAATGTGATAGATTGTCACGCCTACATTAAACTGCTGTCCAATCAAATGCCAGCAGAAACCTGTCAATAAAAAGGTAGTTGCAAGCGTGGATAAGTTAGAGATTTGATTGTGTATATTCTATATTTGAACAAAAAGTTAGATAATCACTATTCGTTTAGAATTAAATTGCGAAGAACGTGTTCGTGTAACAACCCTTCCTTTTTCCCGTTTTCGCCTTCTTATTTTACACTTTCTTTTTGAACAGAAAAGTATTAAATATGAGCGTACTGCAAGTTTCTGAATTTTACAAGCATTCTATATAGCGACTTGTGATTTCCGGGAACGTCATATTTTCAAGATTTCAAAGACCTCTGAAAAAGTTAGAACATACAAGTTTCATCTACCATTTGCAAAAAAAAACAATACCAAATTATATTTGTACATTGGAAGAGATTAAGAATTATAGTTTAATATCCGTACTAAAATCGTCTGAAATATAACAAAACATATTTCTCTCTGCCGGAATGCAATCGAAAGCAAATTTTCATTTTATTCTTAAACTATTTGCAAAAGACGAAGAATTCTCCTTTAAACTGCAAATTATTAAACAGGCAGACTAACTTTAACGGATAAAATACAAGTTTGTACTACCATCCAAGGAAATAAGTGTTCCATAAAGTAACTAATCCTTAATTCACAACCGTCAAAACTCTGGACTCATTTTTGATATTTACCTGAGAGATCTTCCAAGAACTTAACCAAAATGACAAAAATGAAACAATATCTATTTTTTTTTGGTAGACGAGTAGCAAATTGAATAAGCAAATGTTATTGAAAGAGAATTAAGATATGTGATATTTTTTCTAAGCAAAGTGGCAAAAGCACGCATATATAGAGTTACGTAGTTGCAAAAAAAAACTATATATTAATAGTCAATTTCGACTATTTAATAAAGGATTATAGGTCGAACACGACACACGATTCTTGATTTCCAATGTTCATGATTTAAAACCGTGTTTTTTCTTCTACAGATTGCATTTTGAAGAACACATGCTTGGCCATGATCGTTGAATGTTCAGCGTACAATATTACATAATATTCAGGATGATTTTAACGAAAAGCAAACGAAAAAGATTTAATTTTTTAAATCCGAGCAATCCTTAAATTCAACATTTAAAACCGTTTTGTTTTACGCAAAACATATAAAATTGAGAATGACTGGTGTACTTTTTATTCTCTCTAACACTTAGGATTGGTAGTCCCGACAGCTTTCTCTCCATTAGTAAGGGAGTTCCTGGGTAAGGGAGGTCCTATTCTTAACAGTAAGCGGAGACTGAAAAGTCACAGGACAAAAAGTCGCAGGACAGGAAGTGACAATTGTTTACGTATTAAGAGAAATATCTTGAAAAATTACTTTTTATTACATATATTCTTTTTAAATGGAAATTGTTTATTAGCCTTGGTAAATGAAGATTTATTAAATTTTAATCATGCAAATGATATAATATTTCTTAGCACCATAAAGCTGTTTAGGTACCAAGCCACTTTGATAGTTTGTTTACTAAACAATTATTTGTTCATTTAATACATTTGTTTACAGAGTTGGTTTATATATACAATAGTTCAAGATACATACAAAATATTTTTTTAAAAATAAGTATTTTCTTTTTCAAAGATAATAGTCTCAGAAACTGAATTGTGACCTTTCGTCTGTGACCTTTGTCCACAAGCACGCATTATTTATGAGTAAAGTTGGAACAAAGGTCAATTTGGCTCTGATTCACAACAATTGTTCTCTTGTTAACATGACCTTTTTTTTGTCGACACGCGCTCGCCGTATCAGGCTAGAACAAACCAATGCATATCAATGTCACATGTGTCTTTTCCTCGACTGAATGTTATTAGCAATATTAATATTGGATACAATTGTAACGTAATGAATTGCATTTGATCCTAGTCCTAAGTTTAATTTTCTGTTGAATCAGTTGAACATCTAAGTGATCATCGATGTGTAATATTTGACACTGGACATTATTTTAGGAGCGATGCAATACAAATAATGTATTTCTATCAATCATTTACTTCAGTTAAAGACTTTTGAATGTAACAATATGCCATTGGTACAAATCGATTTGATTTACTGAATTGCATATTTCTTTTTTATCGAAATGAAAATATAATAAACTGCTCCCGGTTACTATAAATAAAAAGATGTGGTATGTGTGCCAAATAATCATCTCCATCCAAGGCACAAAGTATAAAACAATTATAGATTAAAAGTACGGCCTCAACACGGAGCTTTGGCTCACACCGAACAGCAAGCTTTAAAGGTCCCCAAAATAACTAGTGTAAAACAATTCAAAATGGAAAAACAAAGTTCTAATCTATAAGTACGGTCATTTCGCTACGTTATTTTATAGTTTTTTGGTCAATTCTGAAAAAGCAAGTAAGCATCTCACTGTTTTTTAAATGAGAAGTAACGCTGGTGTTATAAAAAAAAATCTGATACGAAACAGAAATATAAACCGTACACAAGATTTTATCAATCGTTTCTTAACTTTTATGTTGTTTGATATTTTTTTCTATTATATGATTTATTCTTGTATTAGTTCTTCCTAAAAAAAAACTTGATGATAAAAAAAAAAAAATCAAGAGAGGTATCGACATCGGTCTTTATAGGCACCTAATGGTAAATATAAACTGTCAATTAAATTCTTAAAATATTCTTTATTCATGTTGCATTTTTTTTGAAAAAAATAATGTTTTATTTGTCAGTGTAATAATTTTACCCGGTAAATCCTTATATAAGATAAAACATGGAACTTTATTCATTTTACGTCCATGGATAAAACATCATAAGCGTTGCACGGGTAATTATTTAGATAGTTTATGACAACCCGTTTCGGTTGAATGCTTAGATAATCCGTTAATTAAAATGTAAATAACTTTCACCAAGCAAATGTCATCTGTATAATATTTAAAAATATAAAGTAAATTAGATACTTAGAATATATTTTTTTTGACAAATTCTATATGGATCAGAAATATAGTTATACATTAGAAACAAAAAAATGTTTAAGAAAATTTCAGAACATCTTTGGAATATATTACTTGTCATTATATCTTTACGGGCGGAATGAATAAATACAGGACTACTTTATGCCAGAAAGCACGACTGCAAAGTTTTAATGACTAACACATTTCCCGGTTACAACAATTAATCTTTTCTTATATAACCAATTAAATGTTAAAAGTTCTATCGCGAAAAATGAATTGTACGTTTGCATACGTTATTTAATGAAATAGATATACAGTATTACATTAAAAGACCACAAAAGAATATCCTCCAAGCTATGCCGATTTTCTTCATAAAGGGGAGTAACCCCTGATAAACACAGATAAAGTGTCGCTCGTTTTATTTAAAATATTTAAAATCTTAACACGACTGAACACGATCTTACAGCAACTAAACAGATTTTTTACCTTTGGTCTTATTTTATCTGAACGTGATCTAATCAAGTCTTATTTGAACGCTAGAAGAATCTGTCTTGTTTATCTTGACCCGACTGATCTGACTGAACACGATATATCGGAACAGAGTCTGAAAGTCTAAACAGGTCTTAACGTTTTTCCCTAGCAGTAAATCAAGGCGATTAAGACTTGATCAGACCAAAATGACCGTTTCAGACTTAAATCTTGCTACTAGTGATTTGTTATACAACGGTTCACGTAAACACACTTTATAATATGACCACTGAATTAATTAAAAAAAAAATTTGCCTATTTTTTTGGCTACCCATAAAACCAGGTTCAACCCACCATTTTTTCTTAAAATGTCCATTACTAAGTCAGGAATATGGCAGTTGTTATCACATAGTCCGTTTCTATGTATGTTGGCGTTTATTTTTGTAGCAGTTCAGTGTTTCTATTGTTCCGTTTTGTTTCCTCTTATAGTTGATGTGTTTCCCTCAGATTTAGTTTGTGACCCGGATTTGTTTCAGTTAAATCGATTTATGCCTATTGAAAAGCGGTACACTACTGTTGCCTTTATTTAAGAAAGATTTTGCTATGTGTCTGTGTAATTTTTGTTGCTTTAAAGGTTAATTTGATCATTTGAAACAAACCTGAGAAGGCTATAATTGTATAATATTACCCTGATATAAACCAATAAAAACAGAATTTTTTACACGAAGTATAATAACGTGTTTTATGGAAAAGGACACAAAATCTTGCATTCTAATTAGAACTGCATATATAATTTTAAAGGAGATAAGAGTCACTCAATTGAGTAATTCTGGGTTGCTATCTCATTATTATGACAGATTTCTACAATCATTTATTTATCTAAATTGACGAAATCTCTCATCCGCATGAATAATTATATTCCTGTTTCTGATCTAATCATCTTTTTTGTTTTCACCTTCATAAAACAAATATCATGATACACTACGTTTTTTTTCTAAACAAAGAGAAAATCCATTTGAAACTCAATCGCGAGTTTATGATAGTTTTTAAGGAAAAGGTTATTAATAAAAACAAATTTTTATTCTTTTTTTTAAACACTTTTTCACCAATCATAATAAACATAATGGATTTAAGCACCATTATGGTTCCAAATGATTTGTTAACAATCACTTGTTTCTTCTTTATTCTTTTAACCATATTTATTTAAACTACAAATAATGAAAGGACTTAATCAAAAGGTTTAAGGAATACATTATCAATTCAAGTGAGGGTTCTCGGTGGCCTAGTAGTCTCAATAGTTGAACTACTGTATCACTATCCTGTAAACAATGGGGTTGTTGGTTCCAATATTCCGCGCGTGGCAGGTGCGCTCGACTCCAATCTTAATTGACTAGGATTGTGAGTTTTCCTACCGAAGGTCGGTTGTTCTCTCCGGGCACTCCGGCTTCCTCCATCGATAAAAACTGACCGCCACAGATTAGCACAATAGTGCTAAAAGTGGCATTAAACACCAATCAATCAAATCAAATCAAATCAATTCAGGACAACAACACAAAAACCTAAATAAAAAAAATATTTGAATTCAGTTGATACTCGTTTATTATGAATATGACACTCAATATTGATTTTTTGGATAGGAGTGAAAAATAGCTAATGTCACTCTCTTTATTGTACTCTATATTTTGGTTGGAGAACCTTGCATTGATACTTGAGAATGTTATTTCAATATTTGCAGTACATGTTCTTTATAGTATAGGTATAATTTTTAATATCGTTGTTTTTAGTTTAATTGACTCTAGTTATCACGTATATTTTCGACGAAAACACGAAATTCTCAATCTTTATTATCAGTGAGACTTTTTGCGTTGGTGCAGGTACATTAGTTTTTTTAAATTAATTTAACACTTTACTATAACATGTCTTCAAGGTTCTAGAAGTGATGTTTTCAAGATAAATTAACCAAGAAACTGTATGTTACACGTTTATTTGATCGAATGCATAATCTTAAACGATGACGTTCTTATTTCTTACAAAAAAAAACTACTGAATCCCTCGGTGGCATTGAATATAATTATTACAATAAATTATTCGTATAATAGTTATATAAACTTTTGTATGCAACATATTTCTTGAATGGACACTAAACATATCCTCGACAAACAGTGAAAAGGGTAAATATCAAATGTAGTAAATGGTGTATACGAATATAATTAAAGCATTGTTGATTTCCTTGTCTTCATGTGTTATTTTGACAACAGCGGAAAACAAGGAACGGATCATTACAAATCTCTCTCAAGGATATAAGCAAATATTTATAAAGCAAATGAGTTAAGGACGGGTATCATAAATATATCTCTTTGGCTTAATAGACTTATTGATAAGAGTGATCATTAAACTGTTTTTTTTCAATCATTGCCATTGAAAATTTTCTAATTAACATCGATTTGTCAATTATATAGTTTTAAATACAACTATATAGTTTGTCTTGTCACATATTTTATAAGATTTTTTAAATCGAACTTCGGGCATGTCAAACTTTAAAAAAATCAAAAAAATAAAATATTTGTCATTTTTTATATTTTGAAATACAGTTGCATAAATGCTTTTAAAAAGATGTACGTTCGTTTAGAATGCACGTACTGTAACAAAATGTGGGTCCCCTGAAATGGAACTTGTTTCCCCTAAAATTGTGTGATGACGTTGTTTAAATCTTACCGATAATTGACTTTTCTTATTATATATTTCTTGTATAACTATGTTTAAACATTGATAACTCTAAAACTTTTTATTATTCTTGCCTATGTTTTTACATAGGAACACCTGTACATTGTGTACTAAAAATGACGTACAGTGACGTCATTACCTATTTTGGTAATCACCAGTTCCGGTTTTGGTAATTTAGGTATTTTCCGAAATGGTAAATGGTAAACCAAAATGGAAAATGGTAAACCAAATCGGTAAATTGGTTTACCTAAGTATAAATACGGCGGAGAATACAGATAATAAGTCTTTAGCACGATTTTACCCTGGGTAAGTAACACACGTTAATTCCATGCTATTTTGATATACGTACAGATACCATGTACCAGACCAAGTAGTTAACCAGACAGCCAACACTATTACAATGTCCGAGGAGACGACGTCCGTATAATGTGGGTTTGTTAATTCCTTTCCAAGTTGCATTTAGAGAATAACTTCTCGAGAGAAACTTTATCTTTTGGCATTGAATTTGATTTACCATTTGCCGATTACCAAACTACAATTAGTAAACTTTCTGGGTATTTTTTTTTCCGTTATCCATTTTCTTTAATTCACGATAAAAGTTTAATAAAGTATTTATCTGTAAGTCTAAAATACTGTTAAGCTATTAAGCCAAGAGTTCCAAATTGTGAAGTTGAGATCATCCCTTCGTAAATTTTACGGACGCCATCACGAGTTGGTTGACCGTTATGGAATAACCGTTTCACAGATGATATCGGATATGTTCCTTATGTCGTAACTACAATACCCTTACCTTTTCACGAATGTGACTTACCGAATAACCTATTTACCGGATTTGTAATAAAATAAGCAACACGACGGGTACCACATGTGGAGCAGGATCTGCTTACCCTTCCGGAGCACCTGAGATCACCCCCAGTTTTTGGTGGGGTTCGTGTTGCTTAGTCGTTAGTTTTCTATGTTGTGTCATCTGTACTATTATTTGTCTGTTTGTCTTTTTATTTTTGGCCATGGCGTTGTCAGTTTGTTTTCGATCTATGAGTTTGACTATCCCTCTGGTATCTTTCGTCCCTCTTTTAAGTTATTTAATATTTATATGTATTGTTGATATTTAATACATCTTAAAATTAATACAAGTTGATTTTTTTTAACGAGTCTGTTATTCTTACAAACATCGAGAGTTGCCATACAAAAACCTATACTCCAATCTACTCTTTTATATTAGAGTCATTACCTTACCAGAGGAACCAAACCTTACCAGTGTGTATTCAGAATACCAGAGTACCACATAGTACCACGATACCAGAGTACCACATAGTACCACGATACCAGAGTACCACATAGTAACACGATACCAGAGTACCACATAGTACCACGATACCAGAGTACCACATAGTACCACGATACCAGAGTACCACATAGTACCACGATACCAGAGTACCACATAGTACCACGATACCAGAGTACCACATAGTACCACGATACCAGAGTACCACATAGTACCACGATACCAGAGTACCACATAGTACCACGATACCAGAGTACCACATAGTACCACGATACCAGAGTACCACATAGTACCACGATACCAGAGTACCACATAGTACCACAATACCAGTGTCCACGCTACCCAATAAGAGTCACCAAATATAACTTTTTTTTTTTATATACTCGTTCATTCTAACATAACACATTTTTATAGCAACGCACTAAGAAATAAACATTTATAGTTTAACACTAAGGTCCGACGGCTCGGTTTTCGTTACAGTACAATGGGATGAAAGCGTTCTTAAAATTGTCTTAAAATCACTTAATCTTTAAAATCTTTAGATTTTTCTTTAGAATTGATATATTGTTGCTACATCAATTTTCTTTTGACTGTAATGAATTATCATATGGTTACGACTTCCGTTACAGCACAATGCCGTTACGCCTTTTACGTTTTTTGTGGTATTTGTGGATGAATTATACCAAAAAAAACGGAGTCGGTGACCCTATGATTAGCAAATATTATTGAAACGGAAATTTATCTGCAGCACTATTGATTTTCAAGAAAAATCCATGGACTAAGATTTGAGAAAGAAGATTCTAAATATGATTTTGAGAAGGATTTCCCTAAACTTGACATGTGTTCCAATTAAAAAAAAAACGAACGATACCAAAGGGATTTTCAAAATTTCATAAATCAAAGAGAAACTGAAAATGTTTATCTATCTTATGGATTTACATTACATAACATCAATTAATTAATTTAACAGTGAAATGCATATTTTTTTTTCGATTTTCAGTAATAGACCAATATGTCCAATATTTAATATACATTGTTCAAGCCTATCAAGTCATTCCGTCAAGAACCAACTATATCGTCAAGATCATAAGAAATATTAGACCAGTACAAGCTATTTCGAATTAAACATTTTTCGCAGTTATGTTCTTGCTGTGAACCTGAAGTTTATTCGGAATGAAAATAAATCAAAATGCACTTGCCAATATATATTTATTTCTATTCCGTTATATTTGGAATTTCCCTATTCTATTTCTATCTTTAGACTTGTGGTACAAGTTTGGCTAGTATGTAAATCAGAAGTGGTCTGATGTTACTGTTGTTTTCTGCACGAATATTTCGAGGGCGGTAGTACGGGTGGGGTTTTATAGGCATATATAAGTCCTGATTACGTTTGATTATTATCGATGTGCTCCAGTAACTTTGATCGACGAAGTTAACGTTAAGCTCTGCATAATATATTACAGTTATGTTTGTATTGATATGTATTTAGAGGACATTGTGAATGTGTATAGATGGAATTGTGGTATACTTTTGTAATTTGTAAAATGTTTACAAGATATTAAATGTTGTTTCGCTGAGAAAATAAGAAAGTTACTGCGAGCAAACAAACCTAAATTATGACTTGTCTCTTATTTAGCCATGTATTTAGTATAGAAATGTTTTAAATTCGGACGAATTCATGAGGGAGAATTTAAATATACATTTGGTGTACTTACGGTCAAACTTTAGTTCTTTTTTGGAACAACATTTTTCAATAAGAAACCAGAAAAACGCATTTATCAAAATTGCTGTTTTGAAACACTAAGGTTTTTCTACACCCAGGCAAATACGGCCTTATCCGTATTGGCACATCTCTTCGGATTTTTAGCTTATAATGCTCTTAATGCCTGTACCAAGTCAGGAATATGACAGTTGTTATCAATTCGTTCGATGTGTTTGAGCTTTTGATTTTGCCATTTGATTAGGGACTTTCCTTTTTGAATTTTCCTCGGAGTACAGTATTTTTGTGATTTTACTTTTTTCTTAAACGTCGTGTTTGATTTGTCTTTCCAACTTTTTTTATTCGAGTGCCACTGATGAGTCTTTTGTACACGCGTGTATGGGTAACACATTATACGCCTTGTATCTTTGGTTTGCTTTTTAAGCCATATATCAGTATCAATAATTTAATAAAAATTTTGTATTATAATGATATAATATTTGTAAAACTGAAAGCTCTCATCTGATGCTGTGTTATTTAAAAATTTAGTAAATTTTGTAATTACTACGCAAGAAATAGGTTGTACATCTTGTAAGTTAAAGAAACAATCAATTATGCACATAACCCGTATCATTTATCCTTGCATTTAGGGTATATACATATTGCAACGACATTTACTTCAAAGCATATGATGAAAATAAATGTATCTAGCTTAAAAGCTTAAACAGAAAAGATTTATACGAAGATGTGGTAGGTGTCAATTAAGGTAAACATATTAAGGTAACTGTTCTGGCTTTTAAAGATCAACAGGGGCTAACACCTCAAGGTGATAATGATAATAATATTGGTAATGTAAACACTCCGTCGTTCACTGAACTTAAAATGTGAGTCTATCGAGTCATTCAGTCAAGAGGAAGCCAACCGTATTCAAACCAATATAGAATCTGAAACAACTTTTGCAGTTTCATTAAAAATACCGGCTTATACCCATAAAATGTTATGTTCGTGTTCTAGTCCTAGGGTAGACAATGAATTAAAAAAAGGTCGACTTGAGTTGGCATTAGAAAAAAGCGATTTATCATTACATAATTAAGTTCTGAACTTCAGTACAAAATGCACAGAGTGATGAATATTGAGTAGAAAATTTCTTGACTGTGGTCGGCAATATTATTGGATATTTTTCGTTTCAATTGACCCTGTGGTTTTCGATGAAAATATTTAGATAAATGATTACAACAATGAAATTTATTTTGTTCTATAATGCTAATTTGAAGGCATGAAATGACAAGAATAAAATAAAAGACCAGTATAAAAGATTTCGAAACTATTTTTTTAAAAGTTTTGTTCTTGCTTTCCCTTTTTTGAATTGAAATGCGTTCCTAATCTAAATGCATTTAACCCATTAATTTCTTCGATAGTTTTATCAATTGCTATGGACTTTCCCTTTTCGAATTCGGTAACTTTGTTATACTTTTTTAGGTTATATGCTTATTGCCAAATCATTTACCTCAATGCTGAGAATGGAAATAAATGTGTACAACCTTAAATCTTAAATGAAAATGCTAAGGCCGATTCCAGAAACACATGCACGGAAACAATTTCAATTGTTGGTTTTATGAGATATACATATTACATTTTTTTTAATGTGTCTTCTGAATACATGTAACATTTTCAAAAATGAAAAGAACTGCATCTTATAAATAATTAAAAAAAAAAATTTTTTTTAATCTTATTTACATTTACAGGAAGATGACTCAAACTAGGGTCAATAATGATGAATCAGTCCCGTAATGGTCATTATTGTCACCATAGGTTATCAGTACTACGATTAAAATATATTTTATGTATGATTTACTTATAATAACAATGAAACATGAAATTCGACTTAACGATTTCCGTTATATTTCAACATATTAAAAATCTGAATACATAAATGTATAATGATGACCTAACAAGTATAGACCTAATTTACACTTTAAGAAAACCATACTAGGTTTCTTTGGGTCACTGTTCGGTTTTCAAAGATAAAAAGGTGCTAAAACCTGAAGGTGATAATAATTATGATTGAAAAGCAAAGCTTAAGAGAACAATCTAAATCTTTTCCAGCTGTTAAATTGTTGAAAAATATGTTGAAGATAATAGTAATTTCCTGTTTAAAGAGATAATTACTAGGAAATTATTTGATACTTCCTGTGTGCATGGTGTCGCATCTGGTCTCATTTGATATTTCCTATAAGCTGAATTCAAAAATGTATGGTTTTGTTCTTTTTCCGTGAAATTACTGCCATAATTGGCTACTTCTGATTTACATAAGATCTCTCCAGGTTGACATAAAAGTATACTAAAGACACGATGGCTTTATCATACTTCATTGAGAAGCTTACTTTCAAACAACTCGTATTAGATGTATTAGGATCTCTTCCTACTCAATGTACCTTATTTTTTTTTTATCTCAAAAACAAAACCATAAAATTCTATATATAAGAAATTTCATAGTTCCTGGAAAAGCCTCAAAGTACTTTATCTGTTAATTGTTGATAATAACATCATGCCAACTGTCTTTCTTATATCATTGAACAATTCATTAATTTTTGTAAAACTAATGGATATGATGAACTAACAAGTATCAATGATTTTGCAAAATAGTACATAATCCAATATCAATGTTAAAATTATAAACTGTTCTACGTTATTGGCAATTATTACTTGTTATTTTATAATTAAGAAAACGTTTACTCTTTCTCTACAGTAATTTCTTCAAAAACAGACATTAATATGCATTCATGCTAATTTAAAAGCATGGAAAATGAGAATAAAATAAAATACCAGTGTGAAATATTGCAAAACTAACTCTTTTTAAGTTTTGTTCTTGCTTTTCCTTTTATGACTTCAAAGACATTCGGAATATATAAAAACCAAAATGCATTTAAAAAAAATGTACATTGGCTTCAAGTTTTGATTTGGAACAACCATTCATCAATTTTATAAATTAACTCAGAAATCATCAGAAAAAACTATAACATTGATGTGCAGTCTATCAGCATCACTAATTTGAGCAAATGTTTAGAATTATAATGACGTAATATGGTCAAACATGATAGCTTACACCTGATGATATGATATTTTGATTTTCTGTAAAGATTCAAAAGGTGTGTAATGCATTCAATGGTTACATGATCAATAAATACTCGAGAAAGAGGTCGTACATCTTTTATGTTAAAAAGTAGGAATAATGCATAAACGCCACTCATTTTTGTCTGCATTAGGGTAAATGCTTATTGATAAAGCATTTACTTTACTGCTGAAAATAGAATTAAATGTATAAAGCTTTAAAGCTAAAATGAAAATGACAAAGCCGATTCCAGAAACACATGCACAGAAACCATTTCATTTGTTTGTTTTATGAGATATACATATAACATTTTTTTGTTTTTAAATTATCTTCTGAATACATGTTATATTTTCAGAAATAAAGAGAACTACATAAATAAAAAAGATATATTTCCTGTATCTTATTTACGTTAATAAGAAGATAAATCAATATAGGATCAATAATCAGGAAATCAGTTCAATATTGCTAATTATTGTGAACAAAGGTTATCATTAATACGAATACAATTTGTTTTATATATGGTTGAATTATAATCACGATAAAATATAAAACTCGACTTGACGATTGTCCGTAATTTTTTAACATTTTGAAAATATAAATACTTAAACGTAAAAGAGACATTAGATACAATTTCCACATTAAGAAAACCGAACTAGGCTTCTTTAGGTAATTTTTTGGACTTGAAAGACCAAAAGGTACTAAAAATCCCAAGGTGATATTAACCATTATTAAAAAGCAAGGCGTAAGAGAACAGTTGAAGGTCTTTCCAACTGCTAATTTGTTGAACATTTGTTGGTGGTAACAGTAATTTCCTGAGTAAAGAAATAATTAAGAGGAAATAATTTGATACTTCCTGTTTACATGGCGTAACATCTGGTCTCATTTGATATTTCCTTTACGCTAAATTCAAAAATATATGGTTTTGTTCTTTTTTAAATGGCAACTTCCAATTTACATCAGATCTCTCCCGGTTGACCTTTTTTCAAGGTAAATACCTGCTAACAGATCCTAACATTATCATAAAACCCAGATTAATATTATTTTGATAAATGATAGCTTTTAGATTAAAGAGATAACAGTACAAATGATCCAGATAACCCTTACAAGAAATAACGATCGGTTTTACATAATACCACATCTCAACAACTCAATATCTAAGAAAGTCAGTAGTTCCTCGAAACACCTCAAAGTTCTTTATCTGTTAATTGTTAATAACGACATCATGTCCTCTGTCTTTCTAATATCATTGAAACATTCATTAGTTCATGTAAACTAACGGATATGATGCCCTAGCAAATATCAATGATTTTGCATAATATATAATCCAATATTAATGTTAAAATTTAAATCTGTTCTACGTTATTGGCAAGCATTACTTGTTGGTTTTTAATTAAGAAAATACTTGCTCTTTCCCTGCTGTAACTTTAAAGTCTTCAAACTACGTTAGTTTCAAATTCTTTATTAAAATGCTTCATCGTTGCAGATAATCACATAATACATATAGTAAAAAGCTACAAAGAGAAAAATAAAAATCATAAACTCAAATGCCGTAATTTACCGAAAAATTACAAGAAAATAAACATTGTCAAAATGACACTCATTGACCTCCATACATTTATTTTTAAGTATAAAAATTCCTATGAATAATTATAAGTTCAAAACATAAACAAACATGAAGTAAATAGCAAAATTAACGTAAAACAACTTTGGCATTAATTGCATTCCATGAAGTAAAAAATTATAAAAATAGAAATACAGGTGTAAAGATGGCACTAACGGCGTTCCATAGATTTTTTACCCGCTAGCAACTCTGTACTACTAAAAGGTTAATTAGCTTAAATTTAATAAGAAAAATACAATTGCAAGAATAATATTTTAACTTTAACGCTAAAATAATTAATTATCCTAAAATAAACGGTGTACATAATGCAAAACATACAAAATGCTGATGTAAACAAACATGACCTGTGTGCACGTTAATCGGCAGTTCAAACAAAGAAAACGTAGATAATTAATTGCTTAAACTTATCAAAAATATGAAATATTTACTTAAAGTTATAAAATAAAATAATATAAAAATTAACTCACACTGTAGTTTACCAAAGATTGCACGAAAATCGAAAATATCGAAAGCGAAACACAATCTTTCTTCACAATGCCATGTGGGAATCTAAATGAAACTGATAAGAAATAACACGTGTTTCAAACAGTAAAAGCACGTGTAAAAATGCGGGAAATTTGAATTATCAAAAATAAGTATATTAATAAAATGTTGTGGTAACATGACACTCCCCGTCTGATATAACAATATCACCCTAGGTTTTAAACAAAAATACTTAAGACTTCAAGTATGAGCTAAAAAACCTCGTTAACAAAAATCTCAAAAAGAAAATTAACTAGACTACTTAAATCTAAGGCACATTTTTGTAACTACTATCTAAAATGTTAAACTAATAAAGTCAATGTACATATCAACAGTTCAAATATTGTTCAAAAGTATCACTCAGACAATAGCTTCACAATCTCTGTAATCGGACGAACATAAATAACTGGTTTTCCTTGTTTAATAACTCTCACTTCTATTTTCCTTATAAGATTGTCATTTTCGCTGGCGAATGTTCTTAATATTGTTCCAATTGGCCATTCGGTCCTAACCATGTCTTTTTCTCGCATAAGAATAATGTCGCCCTGTTTCAAATTTGTCACTTCCTTTTTCCACTTTTGTCTCTTTTGTAATGTTTGCAGATATTCCCTACTCCAACGTTTCCAAAATATCTCAGCTAATGTTTGAACATATTTCCATTGTGATT
Organism: Mytilus californianus; assembly: GCF_021869535.1. Lineage (NCBI taxonomy): Eukaryota > Metazoa > Mollusca > Bivalvia > Mytilida > Mytilidae > Mytilus > Mytilus californianus. Next base: position 9,260,472 of record NW_026262581.1, read on the forward strand.
GGTACATACATGTAGTTGATGTTATATTTTCAAAGCTATCTTCCTGATCAGATGTTTTCTGAGTTAATAATAGAGAAGGTGTCAGTATTGTAGGATTCTCAGAATCAGTGGAGACTGGTACAATCGGTCGGGCGTTTATAATGGCTGTTACCTCTGCCATAAATGTTGTTAGAACTTCGTGAGTCAAATTCTTGTATCTCACGTCGAAAAGCATGTTATTTAGAATTTTACGAGCTATTCCAATCATTCGCTCCCATGAGCCACCCATGTGAGAAGAATGAGGCGTATTAAATTTCCATATTGTCCTATTCTTGTTGAGAAGTGTTTTTACTTCGCCATCTTCAACGTTTAATGCATCGATTTGCAGGGCGTCGGTACATCCAACGAAGTTCGAACCTCTGTCAGAACGGAATTCTTGCACTTTGCCTCGAAGTGCATAGAATCGGCGTAGAGCGTTGATGAAAGAAGAGGAACTCATTTCTTCTATTACCTCTATATGGACTGCTCTAGATGCTAAGCATGTAAATAAGACTGCCCATCTCTTAGAATTTGCTACACCTCCTCTAGTGCGTCTGGTTACTATGCTCCATGGTCCAAAAACATCTACACCAACAAAACTAAACGGTGCACATGGCGATAATCTTACGTCTGGTAAATCAGCCATTTTCTGTTCACTCAACGAACCTCGAAGTCGTCGACATTTAACGCATTTAAAAATTATAGATGAGACCAGTCGTTTGCAGCCTGTAATCCACCACCCAGCAGATCGAATGGTACCTTCAGTAAGATGTCTCCCTTGATGTTGTACATCGTAATGGTAGTGACGGACAAGCAAAGTAGCAATATGATGTTTTCCAGAAATAAGGATCGGTGTTTTTTCTTTTGATGTGATTTTAGCATTTCGAAGTCTTCCCCCTACTTTCAAAATTCCATTTTCGTCCAAGACGGGACTCAAAGATAACACGGAACTGTTGTTAGGCAGAGGCCTTTTATTTCTGAGACACTCGATTTCTCTACCAAAGTCCTCCTTTTGAACTTCTTTAATGATAAAAACTTCAGCTTTTCGATGAGCGTCAAGCTCGTTTGACTCCAAATTGGCCTTTAATTTGTTGTGAGAGTAACTACTAGCAAGTCGCTGTAGGCGTGAAATGGTACGAACTAATTTCCACCAATTGGAGAATCGGTTGAATCTTTGTGACCCAAGGGTATCACATTTTAAAACAGATTTTATGACTTGTATTTCTGTTTTCAATTCTTTGTCAGTGTTAGGATTTATGAGAGGAAAAGTAGTAGCAATGCTTTGACTAAGCGTGTCAGATTCCTGTAAGAATGTGGGTCCTGTAAGCCAAGAACTAGTTTGTAGCTGATCTGCAAATATAAGTCTTGTTCCAATATCGGCTGGATTAAGATCAGTATTTACATACGTCCATTGTTCCGGTTTTGAAGCTTTCCTAATTTTACCAACTCGGTTTGCAACATAGACTTGAAAACGTCTAACTTGGTTGTTAATGTAACCTAGCACTACCTTACTATCTGTATAGTACTTTATCTCAGCCGAGTTCATGTCTAGATGTTCACAGATTATCTCTCCGATTTCAACAGCCATAACTGCGGCACATAGTTCTAATCGTGGTATTGTATGGCCATGTTTTGGTGCCACTTTGCATTTTCCGAATACGAAACCGGTGTTGATAGAAAACTCTGCGTTAGATGTTCTCAAAAAAGCTACACTTGCTATTGCCTGTTCTGAGGCGTCCGAGAAAATGTGTAACTGTTTGTCCAAGCTTGTACAGAAAGACGATTCTACAAATGTTCTTCGTATTGAAAATTGTTCTATTGGCCTTAAAGAGTTTCTCCATTCTAGCCATTTTTGCTGAATATCATTAGATAGTGGTAAGTCCCAGTCAGTGGTTTCGGCAATTATATCTCTCATTAGAATTCTACCTTGTAGAATGACAGGGGCGATAAAACCTAATGGGTCGAACAAGCTATTTATTGATGATAACACACCTCTACGTGTTACAGGTTTCTCTTCGTTTGATAATTTGTAGCTAAACGAGTCCTGTTGCAAGTCCCAACTCATTCCAAGACTGTGCTGAATAGGTAGCTCATCTTCGTTTAGATCTAAGGTTTTGAGCTCTTTAGCCAACTCATTTGGATTGAAAGCGTTCATTACTTCTTCACTGTTCGATGCAATTTTATGAAGTTTCAATTTTCCGTTTTCAAGTAGAGATTGCTGAGTCCTTTTAAGGACACTGATAGCTTCTTCCTCATTTGTAAAATTAGCCAGTCCGTCATCCACATAAAAATTTCTATTAACGTATTCTTTGACATCGCTTTCTGTTTGTTCATTTTCAACACATTTCCTTAGCCCGTAGGTGGCAATTGCTGGTGACGGTGTGTTCCCAAAAACGTGGACACACATTCTGTATTCTATAAGCTGCTGTCCAGGAATGTTGTTCTTGTACCAAAAGAATCGTAAATAGTTACGGTGTGCACTGTTTACCTTGAAACAGTAAAACATTTGCTCTATGTCGGCGATTACTGCAATTCTTTCTTTTCTGAATCTTAGCAATACTCCAACCAAACTATTTGTAAAATCCGGTCCAGAGAGTAGAACATTATTTAAGGATATGCCATCCTGTTTAGCCGAGGAATCGAAAACAACCCTTATTTTATCTTTTTTCTTAGGGTGGTACACTCCAAATAAAGGCAGATACCAACATTCTTCGCCTTGTTTCAAAGTTGGAGCTTCTTCAGCATGACCATTACGAAACATGTTTCCCATGAATTCTACAAAATGTTGACGCTTACTCGTACTTTTATGAAGAGACTGGTCGAGCATTCTAGCCCTTCTCAATGCTTGAGATCTGTTGTCAGGTAATCGAGGTCTATGCTTCCGGAACGGTAGAGGAGCACTCCAATTGCCTGTTTCACTTTTGACAAATTCCTTGTCCATGATGTCTATAAATACATGGTCTTCTACGGACATGCCAATCTTATTATCGTCCTTTGTCCTGTAGAATATCTGATCTTCCACGGTATCTTGGTGATTGTTGACAATTTCTTTAACGTTAAAGACGTTTTTACATACGTCAAATGATGTTGGCCTTCCATTGTTTAGAATGTTTGTTTTATACACGTTTACCTTCGAATTAGGCTTGTGCGTTTGGCCTAAGCATACTTCACCGATAATGACCCATCCTAAACTGAGTCGTTGTGCAAATGGCGTGTTTTGAGCTCCTGTCTTTTGCTCATAGACGTGGTGTGCATCGGCCAAGTCTCTACCGATCAGTAAGAGAATATGTGCATCCGGATCTATAGGTGGTAATGTAATACGCTTCAAGTGTTCGTAATATTTTGTGATTTCTGGCACCGGAATTTCTTCTCTCGTTTCAGGAATGTCGTTGCATTCAATTACAGTTGGTAAATCCATTCTTATTCGTCCATCTATAGGTTCAACGACTAACCCGCTAGCAAGACGGCCTTGCTTTTGAACACTTCCTGCACAGGAAGATAAAGTGTAAGGTTGAACGGCTGAATCTATATTCAGTGCATCGAATAACTCTGTACGGCCTAGCGTACGATTACTTTGATCGTCCATTAACGCATAAAGATGTACGGATTTCTCAGGTTCGTCTTTCTTGTAAACCTTGACAAGTACCACCTTTGAACAGGATTTGCCAGAAAATCCTTCCCCACAAATTGCAGTACACTTCGTTTCTACATTTTGAAGCAATGGTCCCTCCCCGCCATGAGAGGACACGGGTTCTATTTCTCTTGTATTTTGATCATTCCTATCGATATGCATAGCTGTTGAATGTCGGTTACTTCCGCAATCTTTGCATGTGACGGACTCCTTACAATCTCGAAATATGTGCGTTGCTGACTCGCAACATTTGTAACAGATGTTGTTTTCTCGAAGAATTTTCTTTCTGTCATTTATACTTTTTAGTCGGAATCCTCTACAACTGTTCAACGAGTGTTTTGAATGGTGAATAGGACATTCTGTAAGTTTATCAGTCGAGCCAGTAGATTTAAACTGTTTTTCTTGTGATACATCTGTCTTTCTAGCTGTGACTTTGTTGTTATATCTATTGTTGTTAGGATACGATTTTGTGTGTTGAGGTTTGGTGTCTTCTTTAAAAGCAAAGCCTGGGTCATTGAATTGTTTGCACATTTCTCTGATGAAACCGACGAAAAACGGAAATGGTGGATACAGTGCGTTATGGTTTTGCTTGTATCGCATGGCTCTATCAATCCACTTGTTCTGAATCCCATATGGTAATTTAGTTATCACGGTGTTAACGCCTAGCGAAGTATCAAAGTAAGACAATAACTGTGCGTATCTTTCGTCCTCTTTCAGGGATTCGATTTCTGTTAAAATGTCGCTAAGTTCATATAATTTCTTGTGGTCTTTGTTGGTAATTATTGGAAATTTATTCAATTTTGATTTCACATTCGTTTCAATCATTTCTGGTCCGCCATATCTCTCTTCAAGTCTTTCCCATACCCGCTTCAGACATTTTACTGGGTCTCTTGCATTGGCTATCCTTAGACTTTCTGCATGTCTTGATGATTCTGGCCCAAGCCATTTCATCAATAAATCAAGTTCCTCACGAGCGTTGACGCTAAGTTCTTGAGTTATATTGGAAAACGAAGCTTTCCAAACATGATAAGACTCTGCTTGATCGTTAAATTTCATAAAACGAGACATCAATAAATCCTTCTTTAATAAGAACTTTGAGAGTTCGTTTGCCACGGAAACGTTGTTGATTTCACAATTTGTTTGTCTAATATCTTCGGATTTAGGTTCAAACGGTGCGGCGTGAACGTTGAGCTCTGGAGGTTGCATTTGTTGAGGATTTGTATATCCTGATTTCATTATTTCCTGTTGTTCCTGTAGATACCTCTCGATGTGTTGACGAGGATCAACAACTGACGCCATGGATCTACCGCTAGATCGTGATCCCTCCATCTCCAACTCTTCACGGACGGCATTAAACTCAGCTTCAGCAATTGCAACTTCTTTCTCTGATTTTAAAAGTTCCATTTGTAACTTTGCTTCGACTTTCTTCTTTAATAATTCTGCTTTTGTTTTAAGTTCTTCCTCTTCAAGCTTAAATTGTAATCTTTCAAGTTCTGCCTCTTTACTTACAAAGCGTAGATTTGTCTTAGCAGCATCCATTTTTGCTCTTTGTTTAATTAGCATTGAACTTGCGGAGGAGGATTTAGATTTTCTACCAGTAGCGAAAGATTTTACTGATTGCACCTGCTTCAATTTAATGTCGATCTCATTTAAAATTGTTTTAGCCTTTGACATAATACTTTTGTAGATTAATTTTTGTATTGCCTCTTCCCGGGCGCTCTCTGCGGTCTGTATCTGTTCAAAAAGCCGATGAATTTTTCTGAAATTTGTTGATATTTTGACAGTTCCGTTTTAATTCTGTCTGGCATTAATCTAACATCTGATATTTCTAGTTCTCCTGAGTAGTAACTATTGATTAAGATATCTAGGTTCTTCCTATAGTGGATTAGCTCCGCAGTGTATTTTTCAACGTCTTTTTCGTACATTTCCTCTCCCCCGGACGTTAACTTTCTCACCCGTATTGGCTTTACGTCTTCATGTGATTGTGTTTTAATTGAATCATCAATAATAAATGGTAGGTTGCCTTGACCGTCATCGTTTATTTCATCTTCAGTTTCCATAAAAGGTTTGCCTTGAACCTTTTCCATTTTACGAATTACTGTTTCAGTGCTCATCCCTGTGGTAAAGGATGCAGTCTTTTTACTTTAAAGTCTTCAAACTACGTTAGTTTCAAATTCTTTATTAAAATGCTTCATCGTTGCAGATAATCACATAATACATATAGTAAAAAGCTACAAAGAGAAAAATAAAAATCATAAACTCAAATGCCGTAATTTACCGAAAAATTACAAGAAAATAAACATTGTCAAAATGACACTCATTGACCTCCATACATTTATTTTTAAGTATAAAAATTCCTATGAATAATTATAAGTTCAAAACATAAACAAACATGAAGTAAATAGCAAAATTAACGTAAAACAACTTTGGCATTAATTGCATTCCATAAAGTAAAAAATTATAAAAATAGAAATACAGGTGTAAAGATGGCACTAACGGCGTTCCATAGATTTTTTACCCGCTAGCAACTCTGTACTACTAAAAGGTTAATTAGCTTAAATTTAATAAGAAAAATACAATTGCAAGAATAATATTTTAACTTTAACGCTAAAATAATTAATTATCCTAAAATAAACGGTGTACATAATGCAAAACATACAAAATGCTGATGTAAACAAACATGACCTGTGTGCACGTTAATCGGCAGTTCAAACAAAGAAAACGTAGATAATTAATTGCTTAAACTTATCAAAAATATGAAATATTTACTTAAAGTTATAAAATAAAATAATATAAAAATTAACTCACACTGTAGTTTACCAAAGATTGCACGAAAATCGAAAATATCGAAAGCGAAACACAATCTTTCTTCACAATGCCATGTGGGAATCTAAATGAAACTGATAAGAAATAACACGTGTTTCAAACAGTAAAAGCACGTGTAAAAATGCGGGAAATTTGAATTATCAAAAATAAGTATATTAATAAAATGTTGTGGTAACATGACAGTAACTTTGTTACTTATCCTCAAAGACAAACATGAAATGCCATTTACTAATTAATAGATTGCAATCCGCAATTGGCTCATGAGTTATTGCTATGATTTCATCTTGACAATGCCTATTAATGAGGGTTATATCTCGATATAAATGATCGGTGAGTTATGTCTAAATAATTGTTCTTATTTTGCATTTTTATCCATGAAATATTTGAATTAAGGCTATTGAAGATGGTAGACAAATATGCATAAATGTGAAGTTTAATGATTGGACGTACCTTCATCAGAAGTAAACTGAGATTGGAAAGCATGTATAAATACATTGACAACTTATGAAATCATAAAAAGTCTGTAACGAAAAGTATAAAAAAAAAACTTTCAATGTGAAGTTCATTTGAAATATATATTAATGGAATCACAGTTATCAGCAGAGACTGTTTCAACATGTACGTATTTAACCATGTCCATTGCCAAAACATTGACACTTGTGCACATTTTAAAGAAATATCTATTTTATTATAAGAGATTTTACTTTACAAGAGAATACTTTTCCTATGGTTACCAATTACACCCCTTAATAGCAGAATTGTTCCTGTTATGAATCACAGTTAATGACCAAACTGCGAGTACTCTCAGATCTGTCCTTAGTGTCTTTTTTGTTGTTACTAGGTATGAAGGATGGATATATACCCTGACACGTTCTGTCTACGTTTTAGTTGTTATGTTTTTTTTTGTAACAATCTGATGAGTTAAGCCTTTTTCAACTGATTTTTATAGTTTGTTCTTTTTTCCTAAAATGTCCTGTACCAAGTCAGAAATATGGCAATTGTTATCAAATAGTCCGTTTCTATCTATGTTGGCCTTTGTTCTTGTTGCAGTTTAGTGTTTCTGTTGTTTTCCTTTTTGCCCTAGTTGATGCGTTTCCCTTTATAGTTGATGTGTTTCCCTGGGTTTTGGTTTGTGACCCGGATTTGTTTTCGCTTAATCGATTTATGACTATTGAACAGCGGTATATTTCTGTTGCCTTTATTTCATTGATTAATTATCGAGCCAAGAAATTCGTTACCACAGATAACTTAAAAACTTTACTTAATTCTTATATATATACAAAGATTTGATTTGTAAATTTGGTTGTCCTTGTAGAAAACTTATAACTAACGGGATATCACAGTCAGGATTCTATTTCTTTAAAATTATCTCCTCGTTACGCCACTTATTTCTTTCAGTCGTGAAAATGGAAGCCATTGTAAAGATTACGCGCTGTCAATTTAGCTCTTTAAAACTGAAAAATGTGTCCACAAGCATCATACTGAAAATTGTTTGAGAAATTATTGCATAACAGCTTTTGAAAAATTCAGTTTAGTCTTTAATATAAATGACATGTTTGGTGTCTTCACGTTAGTAGAATACTATATTTGTACATAGCAAGATGTCAATTTTCTAAAAATCTATTTTATATGTCATTTTCTATAGTTACCAACGAAACAGTCATTTATGTTCAAAAGAAATTGCTAATGTTATAAAGTTGAATGTTGGCACTAAAATGTATGAAAATGTAATGAAATGAATTTTTCCTAAAAGATATTAATGAGTATATATATACAACATGTATTTCAAATAATATAAATCAGTATACGATTCATTCAAAAGAAACACATATTTCATTTGAGGTTTCAGTCAAACCTAACTCTACAATTTTGAGATCCAAGATGGCTGCTTCACTTTTAGACTCTACCCTGACCTTCATTCACAGTGTCGATCTACATGGAAAAAATGCAGATGAAGTTGATGTTTACAAACATTATATTAAACACATACCACAATGCAATGATGGGTTATCTAATCTTTTTTGCATACTTCACCAGGATATTAAAAGCTTTATATTACATGACATAACATCCATGAAGTCGTTAGCGACATCGTTAATGCATTTATATATCGAAAATAGTTTGAAGACATTAGTAATCGCTATTGATTATCTATCATTAGTCATGCTCGACTAATAACGAACGTAATTTAGATGTAAATGAAGTTCACCTTGTGATTTAAGCAGCTGATCTACATTCCTATTGTTGTAATTTGAATCTGATATTAACATACTATTTAATCCTAATCGACTACTAAGGAATACTGTAAAAGTTTAAAAACGATATAAAAATCTCATAAATTTCAATCAACTGCAGTAGCTAACACTATCATTGTACAAAGACATGACCAATTGAGTAGCAGAATGAAATTTGAAATATGATTCAGGTGTCTATTTTATTATTTTGTATCACGACATCTTCAATCCGTAACCTTACATACCATAGATACTTGTTATGTATGTAATGACAAGTTATTTGGTATAAAAACGAGATTTTCGAATTGAATACTCACTTTAAAACTTTTAAACGAAAATAGATAAATCAGTAATCCAAAAGCAGGAATCGTTCATCTAGAAATATCATAACTTATCTTACTTTTTTCTGGTTACAGTCTTACATGCCGTTTGCACTCTTATATTGTATGCTGCATTAAAAAAAGATATCGAACAGCAACCATTATACACAATTTAATGCAATACCCCCTGTAATGAAATTTTAAATGGATCAATTTGAAAGGAACATTTAAGTTTGTACTAACATGAGCAACACGACAGGTGCCACATGTTGAGCCGGATCTGCTTACCCTTCCGGAACACCTGAGATAACCATAAGTTTTTGGTGGGGTTATTGTTTCAGTCTTCAGGTTTTTTTTGTGTTTTGTGTACTGTTGTTTGTCTGTTTGTCTGTTGTTCTTTTTCTTTTTTAGCCATGGCGATTTCAGTTTATTATTGACTTATGAGATCGAATGTCCCTTTGGTATCGTTTGCCTCTCTTTTTGCCTTGCATCACTATATCAGTTAATTGAATGGTGTTTCTCTTTGAAAATATCAGACGTATATACGTAGTGATTAAACACAACCTTGTTGGTTCCTGTTTTTGTTTTTTTTTTACTCACTAAGTGGTTGTATTAGTTTCCAGGTTCAAAACGCAGTTATTGCTGTATACTGTAAGACAAGCATCTATTGCATTTTCCTGCATAACTATTAACATTTAATCGTGCGAATGTAAGAATGATAAGTTTATAAAAAAAATTACAATTTATAAACAAAATATGGTAGCTTTGATAACGTCGAGAGAGGAAAACGAAACCTCAAGGGATATTCAAAACTCATAAGGTCAAAACAAACTGACAATGCCATGGTAAAAAAACAAACCGAAAAACTACCAAAAGACAAACATCAGTTTACAACACACACCACAGAAAACTATGAACTGAGCAATATGAATCCAACAAAAACCGGAGGGGGGAGGGGTTGATCTCAGGTGCTCCGGATGCGTAGGCAGATGCTTCTCCGCATGTGGCAGTTGTCGTGTTGCTCATATAAGTACAAAACCAGTGATAAATCTTATTCGGTAGGTCACATTCGAGGAAAGAGGACGGGATTGTGGTTACGAGAATTGGAACATATCCGTCGTCATCTGTGGAACAGATATTCCATAACAATAAACCAACTCATGATGGCGTCCTTAAATTTTTCGAAGGGTTGATTTCCAAATATGAATAAAAGGTCTTATTAATCAATGAGACATCAACCTTACGACAAACAAACCAAAAAGATCTGTAGGTCTTTATAAAAAAAACAAGGTCTCCAACAGCAGACAAATGATTTAGTTACACTATGGCAAAGTCCATAAATTAACATGATTCTGAAAATGTTCGCAATATGTTTATCAAAGTATTGCTTTAAACTTTAAATTCTCAAATTGATGTTCATCTAATATCGCACACTAATAACAGCAGAATAATTCTAACCTTTTATCAAAAAGTCTATTTAGCACCAAAAGAAAAAAAGAAATAGATTGAAATGGACATTTTCTTCATTAAATATCGTTATTGATAAGCATTGAACTTTGTAAATGTCACAAGTGTTCACGAACTTATAATATTTATTAATTTAGCATTTCCTGAAACTCATTTCCGAAAGCCCGAATCTAATTTTAAGTTTGCATTTGAATACGAGTTCTTTCATTGCTTGGAAGTAAACTGGTAAAAGTACTTGTTTGCTACAGTGCAGAGCAATGGTGAGATATAAATAAAAAACCAAGTGATTCTTTTTTCTAGGTTTGATTCAAGTTTGGTTTAAGGCAAACAACCATTGATAATTTCTAAATTTATACAAACCAAATATTAACTATAAATCAACGAATGGTCGTTGATTCTTATTTCAGCTTTTTTGCCGCGACGCAGTTCTATTGCCCGACAAGGGGCATCACCTATAACTTTTAGAGTAAAATTTATGATTCTGGAAACCGGTTTCTAAGAAGGGCTATACCATCAATTATAAAGGCTATATATGTTACGTATACACGATTTTACAAAGAAACAGATATATAGACGACTTTCTTTAAACACTCCATATTCTCCCACTTTATACATGTAGGACTCTAAAGTGCGATGGTACTCTAAAGTACGATGGTCACGCTAAAGTCCGATGGTCTACGCTAAAGTGCGGTAGTGTATGACGCTAAAGTGCGATGGTGTAACGGGAATGTGGTTCAGGCAATGGTTTTGTTTGTTGCTGAGTTCCTATTACTTCTTCGTTTATTGTTTTATTAATATATCAAGTCTTCTGAATTTTTTAACACTGGTCATTATATAACCCTGCATAGCTTGTTATGCGGCATGGGCCAAGGCTTTACGTTGAAGGCCGTATGATTAATAGTTGAATACATGAACGGCATGTGGGGTTGAATGGATAGTTTATACTACATCTTCTTATTTTTATCTCAAGTACGATAGTTGTCCAAAAAGTGTTATAGTTACATTGCAGTAGTTAGTATATACTGAATTAATGGTAGTCGTTTGTTGGTATATTTTTATATTTGCTATTCGTAAATTGTGTTATATTTAAATCAGGTTGTTATTTTTCTCGTTTGAATGGTTTTACATTGGTTGTTTTGAGGCCCTTTGGACTTAATAGAATACTTTGCGGTGTAAGCCAATGCTCCGCGTTAAATGTCATACTATAACATAAAGTTGCATACATTAATGACATTAGCTGTTCGTTAGGTGCTGTCTAGTTGACGTATATTCATTGTTTAACAGAAAATAACAAACCTTATTGTAATTTGTTTTTATTGAATTATTCAATTAGAAAGTAAAAAAGAAGACTTTTTTGGCCCCTCAACTGTTCAGATTGTGATCATTTGTTTCTCTACTTTGTGTTCTTGTGTAATAAAAACCCTCAATCTGGACAAACATTCTCGTCATAATGCTGTTTAACGTTGTTAACGTCGATACTTTTGCGGACAAACGCATTTTATCGTGTTCAAAATATAACACAGACCATCGCACTTTAGCGTATCATACCACCGCACTTTAGCGTAGGCAATTGCACTTTAGCGTGACCATCGCGTTTTAGCGTCCCCATCGAACTTGAGAGTCCTACATACATAAAATGCATCAACCGCAACTTAATCTTATTAAAGGTAACATTATTTGTGACCGATGTCCTTTTTAAGACCATGATATTAAAAATGTTCATGGTAATCTACATACAAAAATTTATGATGAACGCAACGACATTTTTTATCCTAATTCTTTGATTTCCTTTCCAAGATAATGCCTTCTTCTCAGAGAATGTACATTTCCGAGTTCGTTTGAAACACACGTTTTTGCAGTGCAGTCGTTGATTTCAATAAACGTCATAATTTCATTACTTAACACTTTTTACAGCAGGGATATAGATAATATAAATTGATCAAAATGTTTACTACATTTTATACTGTGAAAATATCATTCCATCTGCAGGCTGTTGTTCGATCTCTGCGGCTATTATTTATAAGATAATAATCGATTCACTAATTTATAGTTGATGGCAAAACTAAATCGTTTCTTCTTTTTCCCCTGTATAATTTGCACAAGATCATATCTTCCGCTACGTCGCTGAATGCAGGCTTCTATTAAGTACCTCAATTGATATTAGAGTGTATGACAACATGAGTTCATATAGACAGCATCAGAACTTTCAGCTTACCTTTAGTAACTTGGAGAATCCTTTGATGTGTGTAATAATGTGTACTTTTATTTTGTTTGTATTGTATTACAATTGTCTATTAAACTGTTTTTTAGGGTTAAATGTAAATACTTTACCAAATAATACTTATCACCAGGTTTGTTCTTAAATGAGTAACACGATGGGTGCCACTTATGGAGCAAGATATGCTTACCTTTCGACGCACCTGATATTACCCCGGTTTTTGATTGGGTTCGTGTTGTTCAGTCTTTAGTTTTGTATATTGTGTTTTGTATACTGTTGTTTATATTTTGATCTGTTTCTTGTTTGCCATGGCGTTTTAACTTTTTTTTCAACTTTTGAAAATGAATGTCCCTTTGGTATCGTTTGCGTCTCTTGTATTTATTTGTATTGTATGTTTGTTAATAACATTTTAATGGTCAATTGATAGAGCTTAATATATATGGTTAAATCTGAAAAAAGACTCAAACTAAAATAAAACAGACCATCTGAGTATATCATAAGAATTTTTTTTGTTGGAATTATTATCACGATCCTTTTACATCATTTGTTTTTGAACAACACAGACAGTGGTTTGAATGTACACCCAGTACTATTAACACACAGACCTATAGCATGTCTGTCTAAATATATAGCTTTTCATAAAATCATTCATAAAAAAGTAAAAAACTTAACATCAATTCTATTCAAATTTGTTGATGATTAGGACTAGATTTTAATCCGCGTCGACAATTCTGAGGATAGTGTCTGCCAGAAAAAAAATATCAAGAACATCATTATAAGAAAAAGTAGTACTATACTGACATCAATGATTTATCAACACCCACCTTGTCATTATTTTTAATCACATTCATTTATGGTAAAAATAAACCCAGACATTACTAAGGAAATTGGATAATGATCATGGGGAGCACACTTTTGACCTGATAATCCTACACTATTGAGTTGAATGATTTAAATTGATGGTGTAATTGAGTTTTGACGTTGATTGACGTTTTGTGACGATTTGCATTCGTCTTACAAGTAAGCTACAACGATTGTAGCGTCACCACGAAAAAGCTTATTTTCATTCCGACGAGCTTTTTCATTCATTACTTAAAATTTTACGTCTTTATTTAATTGATTTAATTTTGAGCAAATAGCTTGCCGCAAAAAGTATCTCAATAGTAAATTCGAGGCAATCTGCTATTTTGCATGGTTATTCACGTTATGATTTATTTTAATACAACCAACATATCCTTTAAATGGAATGTTAGACTCATTATAAAGAAACGTGTATTTTGGATGAGCAGCTGGTTTTCAGTTAAGCTACAGTTTTCGTCTTTGGTGACTTAGCTGGGGTCTTGAATGAAGCAGACTATAAAATAGAAATTTCATCAACTGCTAATGTTTCAGTCAAACCATATAAAAAAGGTCCCATTAACATTCACTTCTAAATCATTAAAGCAGATTTTAAATGGCAATACCATGTAAAAAAAACCTCATAAACATTCACTACTAAATCATGATAGCAATACGAGTGCTTACTAGCATTATAATTATTCTTATTTTTGCCGGACATCAGCCTGGACTAACCCTTACCCCAACCCCAATAATAATAATTATAATGCTAGTAAGCACTCGTATTGCTTTCATGATTTAGTAGTGAATGTTTATGAGTATGATTAAAATATTTGCAGTTGATGAAATTTCTATTGACAGTCTGCTTTTTTCAGTATTGACACTATTGAAGTGTTGCTTATGTTAGTCGAAATTGACAGATAAACCAGTCACAGCTATCAAAACCCTGGCTAATTCATTAATTAAGAAAGCTTCAGCTAAACTAAAGAAACCAGCTGCTCATCCAAAATACATGGATTTTTTTCACTTGGGTCGGACATTCTATTTTTTGGAATATTTTTATTGTGCTGAAGTAAACCAAGGTGACTACCCATACAAAAAAACAGACTGTCTCAACGTTTATAATGAGATACTTTTTGCATCAAGCTATTGGCTGAAAAACAAATTTTATTAAACAAAGACGTCACGTTTAAGTAACGAATACAAAAGCTCGTTGGAATTGATATAAGCTTTGTCGTGGTGACGTTGTGTTAATTATAGCTAATTTTAAAGGCAAATGCAAAATCATCACAAAACGTTTAGCAACATCAAAATACCTTTACGCCGTCTATTCAATTCGTTCAACTCAAAAGTGTGGGATTTTGAGGTCAAAGACGTATGCTGCCCGTGATCATTATCCTATTTCCTTTGTAATGGCAAGATATATTGTTACGCTGAATAAATGGTTGATTTTTAAGATAACGAGAGGTGGGCGCTGATCTATAATTGATGTCAGTAACGTACTACTTATTCGTATAATGACGTTCTTGACATATTGTCAGATACTATCATCAGCAGTATCAGTGCGTATTAAAATTCTAGTTATAAATATCAAGAGTTTTTAATTCGAATTGATGTTAAGCTTTTAATTTTTTTTATGTATTATGTTATACTAGTCTATATATTTTAGACAAAGCTTTAGATCTATATGCTTTTAAAAATGAAAACAACATTTATCTGGATTAGCTTTCATCAGGAACGACCAAAGGCGAATATTTGAAACCCAAGCATGTACAAGAACCGAAACAGTTGAAAAGCTATGTTTCCAAACAGGACCTAAAAATAATAGCCCAAACCATCTAAGGGAAAGGCAAAATTGGTGCCAGTAGATCAATAGAACCATTTTTTATCGGCCTAAACTTTTAATTTTGAAAAAAAACCACAAAAGCTTAAATCCTTAGCGTTAACATTTATAATTGAACGTTTAATGTCAAGGTTACAGGTAGTGTTGTATCTTTTGTGTTCGTTTGTGTTTCAAATTCAATTGCTTTTTGTGGCGCTCAATCCCAGTTATCTTTACAAAACGTATTTTGACGCTTACACTATACATGAATCTATGAAATAAGCAAAGTGGGATGTTCTAATCTGCCGCATTTTTGCCGAGCAGGAAATAACGTCATAGAGCTTTTATGTCACAATCAAGATGCGTTAGCTAATGTGCAGAAACAATAAACTGATTGATCTTAGATAAATATCAAGTGGTGTGTCGTTGGATCTTTATGATTGGAAGACATAATGTATAATTCAAAACAGTCAAGGATTGACTCTTCTAATAAAGAAGAACGGTTATTTCGAATTAAAAGATCAATCAATTGACGGCTTAATCGTTAAAAGAACATGAACATAACGAAACAAAAAGGATGTGATCATTTGTTTTCATGTCAAATAAGACTTTTATTGCAAGTTTTATTACTCAATTGGGAATTATTACGAAGATATAGTAACACTCAGATTTACACCTTTGATGGTTTTATATATAAGAGACATTAATTGTCGAAATCCGGATATGGTGTACTAATTTTTGCACCTTTTGTTTGCGGTATACCATCTTTTCCGCAAGCTAATTGTTTTCTGTTTGATATTAAATTAATATTTTAAGATCCATTTTGTTACACCTGGTGATCTTTTATTTTGCAATCGCCAATGGCAGTCAGCAGGGTTTAAGAACATCCGTTGTTCGACCTGCTAGTCAATTGCGTTTTGTTAAAATATACTTTGTCACTTTTTTGGTCTTTTGGAAAATGTTGTTTGTGCTGTATTTATACCCCTTTACCAAGAAATTTGTTTTGCATGCACACGTATGAAAATTGCGGTTTTTATCCAACGCAATCATAGGTTTGAACGTTGTTTTCAAATTAGACTTGTATATATAACATCATATTCATCTTTTTCTTCAAATATTTTGGGGGGGCCTCGGTGGCCGAGTGGTCTAAGTAGTTTCTACTGTAATCACTAGCCAGTCAACACTGAAGTTGTGAGTTCGAACCCCGCTCGTGCGGGTGCACTCGACTCCAATCTTAATTGACTAGGATTGTCAGTTTTCCTATCGAAGGTCGGTGGTTTTCTCCGGGCACTCCGGCTTACTCAACCAATAAAAACTGGCCGCCACGAAATAGCCCAAAAGCGGTGCTTAAAAGTGGCGTTAAAACACCAAAAAAAAAAAAAAAAAATCAAATATTTTGGTCACGATAATGAGAAATCATATATTTTTTTCTTGAAAGACTATTCTATATTGTAGTTTGTAAAGTAAAGAAATCACTGCTACCAATAAAGACAGATGACCCTCAAAAAACTTTATAAAAGGCGTAATACAAGAAGAATTTTGTAGACACTAAAACAGTCATATTGCTATCTTAATACACTTTGTCTTATCTAGACGAAACGCGCGACTGGCGTTCCAAAATAAAAGTCAGGTATCTTTGATGATGTTTTGCAATATTTTCTTATTTGTCCATAAACATTTATAGGAGACATATTAGGTATTCAAAATTTATATGTTTGATACTTTTTGTTATAAAACAAAAAGACAAAGGTAAATTTTTAAATATGAATTTCTTCTTTTTTGCCTTTTCGATGTTATATAAATTATAAGCGGTAACGTAAATAGTCGACTCTCTATACTACATTACAATGGATAATACTTGCTGCACTACTAGGCATCAATTTTATTATCGGAATGGATGATAATTTTGTAGAAAAATAATTGATATAGTGCAACATGTTCTCAACATCTTCTTTGTTACTTTAATGCATTGGCATACACAGACTCTTAAACTGGATAACAAATGGGAAATTCAACATAAGGTTTTGAGAATACAATGTCAGAAAGGAGAAGAAATTGTCAGAGTCATTATCACGATTCTTTGGCTCCTGAAATGCTGTAATATTGAATTACTGAAATTCTTCAGTCCTTTAAAAAATTCTGCCAGTTCAATAAATAAATACATCTGACCATAAAAATCTAAACACTCTATTAGAGAATTGTCAGTTGTGGTGTCAGAGTGGCGTCATGAATATGATGAAAATGACATATTTGACATAAAGTGCTTATTTTACTCACAGTTTTGGACCAAAAAAAAATTTAAGAAAAGAAGCAAAAGAAAGAAATATATTTGACCAACCATTACATAAAGTATAAAGATATATTGTAACGAAATATCTTTTTTGGGTAATACCTTGGCTCATGCTTAAATGTAATGACAAACTCTTAGAATGAGACTAGAATGAGACTATTTTGGCAATCTTTGCAGTTTTGCATTAAACGAAAAAAAGTTTGAAGTCTTAAAGCAAATATGTTAATGTTATGATAAAGGCGTTTGTTTTTTTCGTTATAAATTGTTTCACATTTTGTCATGTCATGGTCTTTTATAGCTAGCAATACGATATGGATTTTGCTCATTCTATAATTGCTTCAATCTCCATCAGTTGGATTTTTTGGATATTTGTCTCATTAACAATCCTTACACATTTCTTGATTTTCTAAAATATACATATTGATATCTGACAGACACGATCATAACTAGTGGATATTATCAGGGATGGTTTTTTTTTGATAGACAGTACTTCTTTTTGAATTCAAGGGGTTAAAAAGTGGCATTTTGTATTCATGATATTCAGTGGAAAATTCAGAACATTAAGTATTTTATAAAATTGTAAACAATCCATTTAAAAAGAAAGAATTACATCCAAAGGTTCCATAATATAAACCTTTTGTTTCTGATACCTGTTGGAAGCTTGGCAAATAAAGATCGAATCAATAAAGTGAAAAACTCCTGTAGTAACAGTATTATTGACCATTAAATCTTATAGGAATAATTAAAAGTTCTATGATAAAGTAAACTTCCGGTATTATTTGTCAGAACTTTGCTATAAACCATTCACATACTACGTTTGAAATCTGAAGTTACTATTACACGATAAGTATACAATATCCGGTGTTTAAAACTCGGCTAAAAGCTTCCGAGAAATTATATTTCATTGTTATATAGAAATAAAGTAAGTGCTTCTTATTCGTTACCAAGAGTTCCAGTTTTGTATGAGAATACACTTTTTTTGTTTCCTGCTAAATTAAGTTCATTATTAGCCAAAGTTTGCATAACGTATCTTCAAATGAAACCGTAATTAAATCACTCTCAAGTACACAAAAAGTCAAAAATATCAAATTTTACAATAAAAATAATGTTGCAATTTTAATACGTGGTCAATAGATAAATTATTATTGTCTAGAAAACATCATCGACAAGTGGATGCAAAAGTTTATCACGATTTTAAAAGTACAATTACATTACTTTATCATCATATGACAAAGATGGGCTATACAAAAATCAGACTGTTTTACTATACGTCCGACTCGGGCCGGGGATACTTTCTTTGTAATGCGTTGTATAGATTAGCCGCTGGAATAGTTCACAGTTTATAGCTTTAAAATATACGGTAAGGCTGAGAAAATTAGATTGAATATATATGACAAGGTTGCTGATTACTTCATAAGTATCATAAAAATACGTATTTTTTTTAAAGATGCCTTTAAAACAGTCATAAATGCATCAGATATTAAAAAACATTATTTTTACATTTGACAATTCTTTTTTACACCCGACATTTTTTTTACACCTACTACAAAAGACTAAAAGTGCCTTCAGATAAAATAAAGACTACATCCGAACCTGTTTTTCTATAATTATTTAGGAGTGCTCGTGTCCAAGGAATAGCTCATTTTTAGAATACCTCTTTTTTGTCTCTCCATGTTTTTAATCCCTTGCAACAAAGTTGGAGAAGTTATTATATCGGGACTGTCCGTCCATAACACACTTATGGACACTGTAAATCTTGTGTTTCTCAACCGATCTTCAACTATCGTGGTACATACATCAGTAAAGGCAAGAATACATGCCTGTTTATTTTCGATGTCAATGGTCAAGGTTGCATGGATATATGTGGTAGCATCCAAAAATCGAGCCAACGAAATATATTATTCGGTAATCATCATAATCCAGCCATACGCACACAGGTGATTACAGACAACTCTAGGTATATTTCAACGTAGAATTTAGTTTTGTGGGTCATCCGAACGATGTCCAACAATACACATTGATGCAGCAAATCCGCTTTATATTAAAGAAAACTCTGTTCTCCTGGAGATTAAATATTCCCTAATCGCCACATTATGGTTAAAACATTAACCTAAGATCAGCCGTAAGTAAGGACAATTGAAACAAAAGTGTTTAAACTTAATCTTATTGTTGCGGAATACAGAAGTCAAATTGAGCATCAAAATTGGTGAATAAAAATCAATTAAGGAGGCATCCATTACCAAAATTAACAGACACTGTGCCGCCATTTTCAACAAACAATCAACATTGTTTGAGTAAACATTCACTACTAAAATACAGGAAGTTAGAAGCTCATCGTCTATAAAGATGAAATAAAATATTTTGACACTATCGTTTCTTCATACACAATGCAAAAATAAATTCTAATTCATAAATTCATTACTATTTTCTGAGACGACCCTTTACATTGTATCTCTTGATGTCGTTGTCAACTAGTCTATATCAGTCAACATTTATTGAAAATGTCTATAAGTAGCAATCAAAATAAGTAACGTATCATTTTTAAATAAGTAAAATAAAATGACTTTTAAACTTTGTCTCTTATCATACCAAAATTATTTAAGAAACAAATTATCAATTAGTGCAATTATGATGAAATTATCCAATAGATATGTGCTCTAAGGTGAAACTGATTAAGAAATAACAAAAATATTACCCTCTACCCAACAGAACAAATCAAATAAAAATAAAAAGTGATTTCGTTTCTTATATTACAAAATCATATGCTGACTAAGTTAAAGACTCCTTTTGTTATGTACACCAAGATACTAAACGTTAACAAAACATGGTGGATTAAAACCGAGGGCCAATTTAAACCCATAAGTCGAAGAGAGACCGAAGACGACATAAAAAAAAGTAAAGGCAAACAAAACTTTTGTCTAGCTTATGTTTACCCCACGTCTCCTTTTACTCATATAATGATGTATTAGAATAAATCTGATGATATATCCCAAGTGTCTAGAGGATGGAATATTTAGAATGAAACTTTTAACGTTTTTCATTTAACTTTATACAGGGACATTATTTAACCCAATTGGAAAATCAGAAATCATATTTATTCTTCATTCATTAACGTGATGAATTTTTATTCGGTTTGAAAAGATCAGATTTCAATATTATATTTGACAAAATTGATTTTACTGGTAACGCATAGATTTGAAAGAAAAAATTGGAATTGATAAGATTCCATTCTAATCAGTAGTCTAAAACAGAAATTAATTTGTCGGTTGACGAATTTTTAGTATTAAATTCTACATTGTATATGTTTAAGCTGAATATTAAGATTAACAAAGAGTTTTTTCAAAGACTAATAAAGGATTGTGTTCCATAAAGTAAATTAAACAGTGCGTACAATTTCATATATTGTATAACGTATGGAAATTTATCTGATTTATCTGTATTAATGAAATTAAATCTGTAGTTATAACCATTGTAGCATTTTCCCACTGGATATCTGGGAAACTATAATCAATATCTTCCCCTTGACAACCTTGGATTTCATAAATCGATGCTAAATGATTAAAACTTACACAATTGCAGGTACTTTACCTGTATTTACAATATGCTGAGTGACAGGAATTTGCAGAAAACACGTGGTACATATATCGATGAAGGAGGAGTTGGGAACATTATATAAACAGATAGTACTTCATAAAATATCAACAGTTATAGACACCTATATATCAGATCTTGTGATTGTTCTTTTAATTCATTATCTGACAAAAGTGAAAGCCTAAACGGTACATTACTTCAAACAAAATGTTCCGAAGTATAACACATATAAAGGGATTTTCACACGACGACGACGATGATTCATCATCGTATCTGACCATGGCAGCACGAGGGATCCACGAATGTACCTTGGATTCTTACTTCACAGCAAATGTACCTAAGGAAGCAGACCATATTGACTTCTCACACAGCTTTTCGGAAATTGGTTCAGACTTTTCATTTGGTTTAAAATGTGAAAATGCCAAACGTGAACAGAGGTATACAATACATCCAATAGATGAACAAAAAGAAGCAGAACAGGAAAAACAAACGGACAAAAAAAGCGAAAAACTTTCAAAACTGAAGCAGAAGTATATTGTCAATGACAACGGACGGATTATTTTACAAGGCAGAGAAAGTAAAACGAACAATAATGGAAAAAAACTGAAAATGAAATGGCAAAGCATATGAAGGGTATGAGTGAATAAACTATTTTATATAACTTTCTAATGTGTTGTAAACCAACATCATGCAATGAGTGTGAATACGACTGAAACAAGACTGTGTGATTTGTACATAATGTGGGTGAAATGAATGTATATGTCGAGTATGAATTGGTTCTGAATTTGTATTTTAAACAATGACAACATTGATATGTTTATCTAATCATTGTAATAATAACGTTTGCTGAGCTGGTTCTCGCGTTATTGTAAGTAATATATTTAATATTTAATTGTTCAATAAAACTGAAATACACTGATTCAATATTTGTCTTTAATATTTGTTTCCTAGTCATACAATTTCTACAGATTCTAGTAGCGATATTATATCGTTAGTTTTTCCTTTCTTGTCTATAGAAACGGGAGCAAAAATTATTGATTCAACATCAAAAACACAAATCAAAATATTACTCTTTATGCAAATTGAACATTTTAGAATATATCTTGTATAGTCAGTTGTGAAATATTTAGCGAAGTTTAGAAATTAGAAGAAAAACCGGTATTGGTCAAATACAAGTTACCATCGCCTGGCAGTTGATGCAACAACGGACACTTTTCGTAAAAACAGCATTAACCTAATGATGCTGTTTAATTTTTTTTTTCTAAGGCAGGAACATGATGAGTTTTTTTCTATCTTTTGAAAGAGTTGTAACGTCACAGTACCTAAATTGCACCGACTACCCAATTTTTTTTTAGAGATTTAATAATTTGTATTTTTATAATTTGCCATTATGCACGTCTTTCAACATAGCTATATATATTAACATATACTCAAAACGGTCACATTATATATCAACAGATGAAGTATTCAGAGAAAAAGTAAAATTTACGGAAACGTCGCATGCGACGTCCACAAAAAGCAATTAAAATATTTCCGATGCCTCTTTTTCTTACAAAAAGAATAGTTAGCAGAGACAAATGTTGAATTGTTCTAATAATGTTGAGAAATGAAACAAAACACAAATTATTCGATGTTTTACAGATGTGAATTTAAGCATGGATGCAATTTAGGTACCCCTCATTACAGCATCTTGGGTCGTTTGGTCTTCAACTTTGTACTTGTTTTGGCTTTCGAACTTTTTTTATCTGAGCGTCACTGATGGGTCTTATGAAGACGAAACGCTCGTCTGGCGTATTAAATTATAAGCCTGGTACCTTTTAATAGCTATTATATGTGTGTCTCTGTCCTGTATGTTCTCCCATTTATTTGTACTGTAGTCCTGTCATGTAATCTTGTCATTTCAATGTTATATTTAACATTGCCATAAAAGCGGGAGGTTTGGCTAGCCACAAAACCAGGTTCAACCCACCATTTTATCTTAAAATGTCCTGTACCAAGTCAGGACAATGGCCATTGTTATATTATAGTTCCTTTGTGTGTGTGTTGCATTTTAGTGTTGAGTTTCTGTTGTGTCGTTGTTCTCTTATATTTGATGTGTTTCCCTCAGTTTTAGTTTGTAACCCGGATTTGTTTTTTTCTCAATCGATTTATGAATTTCGAATAGCGGTATACTACTGTTGCCTTTATTTGGAGGTCGGTCAAACTCATTTTTCTATTATTCAATATGAATTCAAAATCAATTTGTGCAATTGTATAGTAATCTAGGATACATCTACAAAATAAACATAGAATGGAAGCTTTTGTCTGGATCTTGAATAAACGTGGATGAAAAAACTGTCAAAATAGGTGCAATTTGGGTACCTTCACGTTAGATATTGTAAGAACTTGACGTCGTTGCTTTTTTATTCTATTTCTTTTTATAATTAAACGTTTACGGACAGAATAACATCTAACCTTGATTTAGTGTACACAGTTCTTTCAAAAGAATAAAAAAAAAATGATATTAATTTTCATATATATCTTTATGCTCTTCTTCAGTTCAGTATATATAATTGAATTAAATTGACGTACTGTTCGCCACTAATGTACTGCAAAATATAGTTGCACGCTAACTTTAGTTGCGTTCGGCAAAAAGCAGATCCTTTATTCAACCAATGTAATAACCCTATATATCATTTAGCTATTATCTATTAGTAAATAACTGAAGACGCTTACAATCGCTTCTCAGGGAGTTTCCTTTATAAAGAAAACATGAAGTAGTTTCTATAAATGGCTGTTGAGTCAGAATTTTTATTTCCACATTTATTAACACAATAAATATCTGAATGGCAATGTTTTTATTGCGTGCCAGTTCTAGAAATTACTCATTGTCTGTGACATTTATTTTATTCGAAAAAAACCTATAGTGAAAAGGATGTAGCCAGCTAGGAGACAGCATAACACATTCAAATTGAATTGAAAATCATAATAAGCACTCATATAACACTTGAATCAGATATAAGAAGCTAAATCTAAAGATAACTTTTTTCGTTTTTGTCAGTTTCATTTGTATGTATCTGTTTAACAATGAAACACATTTTATAATATTCATTTTCTTTCCAGTAGGGTACGAATTTGTGTCTTTGTATGACTTATTGGAATTACAATTATCTCTCTGGTTATGTCTGCTCAGAATCATAAAGCTTCATAACTCTACAATATTAAATTATTAGGAAACTGATAATTTGCGTTCTGACATTCAGATAAGAACAAGACAGTTTTAAAACTTTTATAAGGTTCCATCTTCCTTAGGCAAAGTTGGTCATTGATGAATTTAGCTGTTCTTTTTAGGTCACTTTTGATCATATAGCTCTTCAAATTTTTTGGTTTGAGCGTTTATTTTTTTTTGTCTCGTCTTGTCTAAACACTTCTTTTGGAATTGTTTATTTTTTCTTACACATTTTCATCAATTCCTGATCACCTTGAGCAATTTCTTATTTCAATGAAAAACTTGTAATCCTAAAACTATATACAGAAAAGAAGCGGAAATTCAAAGGTCTAAGTATTGTGTAAAGGTAAATGTTAGGTGTTCAGACTAAAACTGATAGAATACTGTCGTTCTCGAAACCGTTCACACAAAAATATTTCATGGAATTATTTTGCAAACTGGTACATGTGTTCGCTTTATTTGTTATTCTGCCTGCTTTGTTTAAAATAACCATATATAGTATTTTGTTTGTAGAATCATACGTAAGCATTAAATCTTAAAAATAAATCATTGACATTTTATAAAACTAAAGTATTAATATCTTATTGTTTTCAATGTCTTTCTGGTTTTCTTTCAATTTTCTTTACGTAATTGCCTTATTTCCCACTCATCATTACATTCTTGTTATTTACAGACCATTCACCTAGCATCATTGAATATATTTTCAACGGTTTCAGAATAAAATGAAGAGACACATATAGATAAATAGCACTCTAAAAAATCATAGATATATAAGATTTAAAGAAAGAATAAACTTATATTTAACATTTTTTGAATTGATTATAACAGAAAACCATTTTAGATTTTAGTTTCGATGTTTATTAAATGATATAATTAGAGTTGAAGAGAACGTTTGATATTGGTCATAGCTGTGATAGTTTAAGATATAGTGATGGTTATCTTAAAGGATAAGGAGGGATTCAAACACTTCTTCATCAGAATTTCGTTCTCAGTGAAAACGGCAGTCTATGCATAGCTTGTATTATCAGCTGAAAGAGGGGCGAAAGATACCAAAGGGACATTCAAACTCATAAGTCCCTTTTTGTCATATAGCTCCCAACGCTTCAACGTATATATAAATCGCTGGCTTTCAAATAATTAGGTTTGAGAATTACTGAAGACGCACGAAATTATTAAGTGTTATTTTACTCCAGTCCGGGAAATCGCATCAAGTGACGCAAGTTTTCCTTCAGTTGGATAGGTTGTTATTTTGTTTGAGCAGATTTTAAAAGCAACCAAAGGTTTTGTTTATCCCATTTGCTGCCAGATAAGGTATTTTCACGATTTTGGAAATGCCATGATTTAAAATTATTTGAGTTCATCACACTGACAGGAGTAGATATAAACCTCTTTCATTCTATATAAAGCTTATTTCATGCTAACTGAATATTTTAGATCAATAGTAATTTAGTCGTGCAATGTATGAATAAAGTTAAACGACAAGCAATTAAATTCTCTAAATCTGCTAATTCTACAACATTAAGACAAATAAGGTTTCATATTTTTGCAAGTTTTTGAGTGATAGCACAACCACATTTTGCCAATGCTTTGCCAATCTATTGCCTCTTTATTTTACTCATGAAGTTTAAAGGCAGCAAATATCAACTGCATACCTACATTTACCAGGTTGTAATTCGAACCACTTATTACTCACACCAGTATTATAAATTATAAATACGATGAATTGATTGAATACATATGTAATTACTTGAATAAATAGATTTGTTGTGCAGGTGACAACAATCAATGTTATTTGTTCAAAGCCAAAAATAACGATTTTAATAGCAATAACGTGCACCCGAACCTGACTGCTGTTTTGTCCCTTAGGATTAAATAAATTCAGGGGAAATTAGCGCTACCTCATCCTTTGCATGAACTTTAGGAGTAGAAATGAAAACAAGAACCAAAGAGATTTTCTACGTTGTGCTCAAATAGATGCAGGATATCATTAGACGGGAACAGCGCTTGGTATTTATATAGCATACCAAATTTTCAAAGGTTCTTTTGTTCATCAGATGTTTTGTGTACTGTTGTTTGTCTGTTGGTCTATTTCTTTTTAGCTATGGCGTTGTCAGTTTATTTTCGACTTATGAGTTTGAATGTACCTTTGGTATCTTGTAGATTGAAAGGTAGAATAATATACAATTATGGCCCGTTGAAAAGGTGAATATCCAAAATTGTCAACACGAGAAGGTTATTTCACTGAGGGCGCAGCCCGAAGTGAAATAACTTTTAAGGGTTGACAATTTTGGATATTCATCGCTTCTAAGGGGCCATAATTGTTTTATTATACCGAACTAACAGTGGAAGGGCATTTTGAATCATTGTAAAAGCACTTACCCTTACTTGAGTCAGTAACAAACACAAGTTGACGTTCAAAATACGTGTAATTTGTGTCTTAGGATTCTCGTATGTACAATAAAGGTAGATTCTTTTTGTAAAATATTGATGGCCCTGAAAAGGACCGTTATTAGAGATATCATCGGCACAAGATGCACGTCAAAAGCCATATTTCCTCTTCTCTCGATCAATGGGCTTCCTGTAACTTGAAAGTTGCCATTTTGTTTATTTACGTCTGTGACGTCATTTTCATGAGTACAAATAAACAAACTAAAAAGGTTATTCGCCGGTGAATAATAGGGTTATTCAACGCTGGTGTAAATTTTTAGGGTTATTCGTTCTTCCTTGCAATTGAATGAAAATTAACTGAATTATTCCATGTCACGTGATAACGTTTTACCCAATAGAATTGTTTGAAATATATGTAAGGTATAATAATTACTGATGTGTCACTGTATCTTTTTCTATTGATATTTTTTGTTGTATCTGGTTTTGGCTTTATTATTTTTCACTACTTTCTACTACATGTTATTCGTACACTAGTACCCGCATATTTTCATATTGGTAGGAATTAGTTTTCATCTGTACTTCAGTAGTGCATACAGTTTACTACTTTTCTAGACTTGGTGTTATTTGGAGCTCGACATATTTCCTAGACACCTGTTTATTGTGGTATACCATTATTGAATTATAGATGTACCGTACATTGGTTTTTTTAGTGTCTTTTTTTTTTGGATGTTTGGGCCTTGAATGTTCAGTCAAATCTTCGCTTCGTTCATTATTTGCGTTTCATGGCTCTGTTCTACGAAACTAAACGAACATTGAAATGTTAAGTAGGATAATTTTTTTGTATTAAAATGTCTACCGCAAAAAGTAGCGAAAGTTTCCTCGATGTATGCAATTTATGGTTCTAGCATTGAGCTGCTGTCTTATTTACGTATACCCCATATCTCCATCTACTTGTAACCACATTTTATAATCGACTATCATATTAGTTTTTTAAGTTTAACACGGTTATTTCACAGGAAGGTGTGAAGTCTCTACCAAGCCTAGATTATGACAGTTGGTCTAGATTTCCAGTTAAATCTGTCTGATTGTTTGGATTTTATATTTGATTTAAGACAACGGGTTAAGCGCTGTTTCAGAATCTTAAGAATTGCGGGGTATTTTCATGTAAGAGTTTGTTTTTTAAATCTGCAAGACGGAAATATTCATTGCTTAAAAGGAAACAATTAAACCACGGGTTTTTTAAGGATTAAGCTGAACTCACCTCTTATAAAGTATTAACTGACATCGTTATTGTTTGATCCTTTTGGAATATCTCTGTCATAGGTATAACTAGGTTCTTCTGGTCGTCGATACAATACCGTCCTATTTTACTTGTTTTTGAAATCACCGAATATGATTTATCACCGGATTGTTGCTTGCCATGTGCAAAACCATGAACATCACTAGCTTACTATTACGGAATTCTCGAAATCAACCAAGGTTATTGTGAGGTTAATGTTGTGTGCAATCTTTCTGTGTAGTATTTTGTGGTCAATTGGTGGTCTTTAAATGTTTTTTTGTCCGTGGAGTTTTCCGCGATACAAGGTTTTTGATTGCACGCTTGGTAATTTTCCCCCTTCTTTTATAAAACAGAATGCATTACATTCTGAAAAGGTGAAATGGCTTTCCATACCTACCTAATTTCGATTTTAAAAGTACAGTGTTTGTGTAGGAGAAATGTTGCTGAGAAAACCATGCATCAATCAATGTGCTAGAAAATTTCTTGTTTCAAGTTTTCCTGAAAGACAATTAATCTATAAATCTTTTAAAATACACAAAATAGTGTCTTAACAAATTTTTCTTTTAAGTAAAGTGAATTCTATATATAAGCTTTGTTAGGTTGGTATTTATTTGTTTAACAGGATGAACGCTATTGTGTTTTTCATTGTTTCTTTAAAAAGGATTATCTGTAGCGGATTCAAAACATATCTTTTTACTACGCCAATCTCATATTTCAAACTTAGTATCTACTTATGAAACGCATTTTTTATGATTCAAAATTTTATTTTCATTGTCGACGTGATTGCGTTATATGAACTTTGACATCTATTATCAGCTCCGAATTCGCCAGCATGTGCGTAAACTTTGGTTTAGATGTTTAGGGTTGAAGTACATATATTCCAAAACAATATGCATGCAAGTAGCTAAGATTGTTTTATTGCTTTTCATCCTTCTATTCTTCGATTCGTCAATAGTACACAACAACATACTAATTGAGTGCTAAATGAGAGAAGTACAGGAAAAATTATGAATAATTCATCTGTTGTGATTATTCGGAATTGTAAGAGATTACAAGAGATTAACGACACACAATTCAATTTTCTAAATATGCTTATATATTAAATCACTAAAAAAAAGTTTTTATATTATTGACAAGACTTTGAACGATTGCACAACCAATATTTACCAATGTTTTGCCTATTCATTTTACTTATTAAGTTTAAATTCAGCAATGACCAACTGCATACCCAGATGGATCATGCTGTAAGTTGAACCAACTGGAACTTACACCAGTACTTAAAATGCGATGAATTGTTTGAAATTTCGTGCAATTACTTGAATGAATAGATTTTTTGTTGAGGTAACAACAATTTATGGTTTTTGTTAAATGCCAAAAATCACGATGATTATAGCGTTAACGTGCACCCGAACCTGACCTTTTTTGGTCCAATAGGATTAAATAAATTCATGGGAAATAATCGCTACCTCATTCTTTAGGACTATAAATGAAAGCGAGACCAAAGATATTTGCTACATTGTGCTCAAAATTATTTACAAGACGAAACAGCGCTTGGTGTTCCTATAGCATACGGACATTGCTAAGGTCAATTTGTAAATTTAAATGCAGGATAACTACTGATGTATCCTTATACATATTTCTTTTGATCATTTGTGTTACCTCTAGTATTAGATTTGCTATTTTTCGCTAGTTTCTTTTACATGCTTATCATATACATACGTCCTAGTACCATCATATTTTCTTGTTGGTAGGGTTTATATTTTCATCTGTATTTCAGTGGTGAATAAAATTTACTACTTTTCTAGACATGGGTCGATTTTGAGCTTGACAAATTGCATACACACCTGTCTATCGGTGCATACCATTATTGACTTATAGATGTACTGTACATCGGTTTTTTTTCCAGTCGGTGTTTGTTTGCGGTTTGGGCCTTCGATGTTTCAGTCACATCTTCGCTATGTTCCTTATTCACGTTACATGGCTTTATACTAAGAAATTGAATGAACATTGAAATGTTTGCGTTGGGCAATTTTTGTAGTAAAATGTCTACCGCAAAAATAGCGAAAATTAGACACACATTAAAGTTTACCGATATACGGTATTTATTGCTCTATCGTTAACCTTGTGTCTCATTTACGTATACCACATATCTTCGTTTGCTTATAATCCCGTTCTTTAATCGACTCTCCTTTAAGTTGTAGGTTTAGTCCAATCATACTTGTTCCACAGGAAGGAGTGATGTCTAAATCAAGACTTGAATATGACAGTTGGTCTAGATCCACATTTATTCTGTTTGCTTTTTCTTAGCTCTGTCTGACTGTTTTGACTTTGGATATTTGTTAAGACTGTGGTTACTGTGCTGTTTTATAATCTAAATGATTGGTGGGTATTTTCATGCAGGATTTAAAAAAAAAATCCCAAAACGAAAATATTCCTTGCTTGAAAGGAAGCAATTTGTTTTTAAGGATACATTTGAAATCACCAAATCGAAAGTTTGACGGACGTTATTATTGTTTGATTGACCGTTTTGGAATATCTGTGTCACAGGTATAATTATGTTTCTCTTGTCGTAGATACAATACCGTCCTCTTTTAATTGTTTATGAAATCACTGAATGCGATTTATCACCGAATGTAAGCTTGCCATGAGCAAAACAGCGAGAAAACAAGTATTCACCTCGGATTTTTGTGAGCTGTTTGTTGTGCAATCTAATATTTTGCGGTCTGTTGTTTGTCTTTTGGTGTTTTTCTGCGATACATGGTCTTTGAATGCTGCTTAATATCCCACTTCCTTTCAGAATGCATCAAATTCGGAAAAGGTGAAATTATTTGCCTATCTAATAAAAGAAATATGCACACATTTGATTCTGTGCAGTTGTCACTCACGATATTAAGAAATGATTTGTTCGATTTTAAAAGTACAATGTAGGTGTAGGAGGACCTCATTGCAAATTTTTTTGTTTATGTTTAAGTTCATATTACGCAATCACGTCAATAATGGCAATACAAAAGTTTGGATCATGAAAATGTGTTTTATAAGTAGATACCAAGTTTGAAATATGAGATTGGCGTTTTAAGAAGATATGTATTGAATCCGATACCGATAATCCTTTGTAAAGAAACAACGAGAAACACAATAGCGTTCATCATGTAAGGTAAATAAATACCAACCTAACAAAGCTTATATATATAATTCACAATACTTAAAAGAAAATTCTTAAGAGATTATTTCTGTTTTTAAAAGATTTATAGATTAGTTGTCATTCAGGAAAACGTGACCCAGGAATCTTTTTTCACATTTCACAGTGTCTATATAATATTTCAAGCTCTAAATCGTAGTCCCAAATATAAAAAGCTGTAAATAAAATCAGTGGATCTTTAAGAAAACAATGTTTCTAATGATATTATTTGCCCTTCAACAGTAAATTTATGCATTATCTCGAAATTACAATTACCGTGAACAACGAATTAGCCAGTATTTGCTTAAACGTTGGGTTTAAACGATAACGGTTAAAGTACACAGATTCAAGAAAATTATGCATGCAAGTAGCTTAAATGTTTAATTGCTTTTTATTCTATTCTTCAACTCGTCGATAGTACACGCAACCATACTAATTGAGTGCTAAACGAGGACAGTACAGTAATAATTATGAATAATTCATCTGTTGTGATTGTTCAGAATTGTCAGAGATTACGCTTATTGATTGAGTACCATTGCTTTCCAGCTCATGTATTTTGGTTTACTAATACACTTTGCTATGGCCCTCATGGCGGCTGTGAATTGGAAAAACTGCATAAAAGCATATTTTCTGTATCAGTGCAAATTGAAATAAACTTTAATCATACAGAGTAACTGTTTCAAATAAAACACTTTTTTTAACGTTTGAGATCCGGTAATTGAACAAGTATTTAAAAGATAATTACTGAAAATTAAGTGCATTTAGAGTAGAAATCTGCCGCAAAACCTCTACTTTTTTATCCAAGTAGTGACGTTTCAGTTTCAAAGGTGTTTGTACTTCACAACCCACTTATAACTTATACATAGTTAAAAAACGGTTGGTTATTGATATAAAAAAGATGAATATGAAAATGTAAATTATAATATTGGAAATAAGACGAAAGTCCAAATGAGTTCATAAACCTTTTTCTAAAATAAATATACCCTCTGGATTAAATTTGATAGACATTGTGTTTTTGCAAGCCAATAATGCATTAATGATGTGGTTTTTAAAAGCTTATTTTGACGAAATCGAACCAAACTGACTGCTTATATCGAAATATCATTTCTATATTTCGCTTTTATAAGTGTTTGAAACAAAAACAAATCTTATTTAAATTGTTTGTCTAATTTGTAGCCAATGCTCCTTTAATGAGAAAGTTGATGTATTTCCCAAAAACTTTGAGACACAGTGATAGAACAAATACTATTTAGTTTCAAACTTTATCAATATGCCAAAGAGACTTTGAAGGACAATGCCTAAATGTGTTAGCTTTAGAAACAACATTTATGTATAAGACTGGATGTGAAATACTACTTTTTATTAAATTCTTTCACGTGGAATTATATTCTTTTTTTGTGATAAAACGTAGTTAGAGTTTTGACCAGTTTATTATATCTGTATGCCTGCTGTAAAAGTTTTTCAGTACCTTCTATAGTACTTTACCATGAAGTTGTGCTTACATCACTTTTGAACTTAGTACACATGTTTTTTATGATGTGATTTGAAAAACAAATATATGCCAAATTTGGATTCTAACCCCCTTAACTTTTGAAATTTGAAACGAATTATTTTTTTGTGTATCACTTTAAAGTTTTAGTTGCAGTTGTGGTCACATCAACTTGAAACTAAGTTAACATGTTTATTATGCTGTTCACTTTTTTTTCATATGCCAATCTAGGATTTTTATCACAATTTCACGGTTCGCTGAACATAGAAATTTAATGCGAGCAGGTCACGGTGTTCTATGGAAATATATTATATGTTAGTAATGAAAATATTGCATTCATTGCAATACTACACTCCACTGCATACACGCGCATATCGAACAAACCGATAAATATAAACTCCATTTAAAGGAGCCAATGGAACGTCACCATCAAAGAAAGGAGAAAGAACACTATAAAAGAAAAGTGTTCAGTTAATCATAAATTTTGGCATGGATATTTTCATGTGAAATTTTAATATCAAGGTCTAAAAAGGACATCGGTCACTATTATTGTTTGTTTTAGTTAGAGTGTGTTCAGGTGGATAAACATTTGTATACATAGAAAAATCGGGATTGTTTACAGAGTAAATAAATATCAAATAAATATCTACTTCTATTGGTTCATATATTTATCAATTATTTATCAATTGAAGTTTGATTGGTCTATATGAAGCTTTTCAAAAATTGGTATTTATAACAGAAACGGACTGAATCTGCAAAAAGAGGTGCACAATTATTTCCCAAAGGAATGCAAACCGTTTGTCAGTAGATTTTATCTCAAAAACGGATATAAATAGTGACATGCAAAAAAAATAATGGCTAAAATTATTTCTTTTCCTGTCCAATATGTGTGTTTTTTCAAAATGTTATTTTACTGCAAAAGACCTGCAAACGACTGCAACAGATATAGTAACACCAAGATTTTTCAAAGACCATTTCATTGAATAGTTAACCTCTATTCAACAAGATTGTATAGTAGCCATACACACATTGAAGAGTTGAAACAACTACAAAGGTACAAGCCACGCTAAAGAATCAAGAACGTTTTAGCTCTTCGATGTTTGTTTCAAGTTTCGAATTCCCAAATATTTTGTCTTCTGACATCACTTAAGGATGTTCGCTTGTCTGTTTTAAAATAACAAGCTTCTTAAACATGTTAAAAGACTGTTATAAATTGATAGTATTTACGTAACGGAACTTAAAAAGTCGAAAAAATTACATGTCTGTGTCCTTGTTTTTGAGATATAATAAAATTAAAAATTTGGTGGGATATAATTCTATCTAAATTTTTCTTTCTTTTAACATTGGAACCTGTTTTTTTTCTCAAAAACTATGAAAAATAAAACAACAAGAATTTTGTAGTAAAATTATAAAATGAAAAATACAGGTTGGCAAACAAAAGTGTTAACGACACTACATGGATAAAACAAGAAGATTCCAAATATCTGAAAAAAGTCAAAAACAAGAGAAGTGAACATCATAAATAGAATATTTCGGTTGAAAGATTTATCTGCTACTTTACAATAATGTACAAAATATTTATATGCATTATTAAACTTCCAAGATCCACCCATCAATCACCAGTAGTTCAGTCAGCCACTTTTGTTCTAGTAGAATGCAGTACATATGATTCTAGAAGTCATGTGAACACAAATAATCAAAATATTTTTGTTTCATATACTAATTGTTAAAAAATATATTGAACAGTTGGACAAAAGTATATTTGAACTTACAACGTCATAGAAATTATATACAAACAATCAGCCATCAAAAGTGTTAATCTAGTCAATAATAAATTCACACATTATTTCTGGTGCGTTTTGAATAATAACACTGACGTAACTGTAGGACTTGTATAATATTAACCCTCAGAGTAAGATCGATTGCCAGTAAAAAAGGAAATAAAAAAGGGAACCTTGACATAAGAAAATTTGTAATCAAATGGCAAAATCAAAAGCTCGAACACATCAAACGAATGGATAACAACTGTCATATTCCTGACTTGGTACAGGCATATTCTTATGTAGAAAATAGTGGATTAAACCTGGTTTTATAGCTAGCTAAACCTCTCACTTGTATGGCAGTCGCATTAAATTCCATTATATTGACAACGATGCGTAAACAAAACAGACAGACATAATAGCTAAAAATGTTTAAAATAGGGGTACAGCAGTCAACATTGTGTTATAATCTTAATCACTATAAAAACAAACAAATATGTAACAAAGAAACACAAAAAGGCATATGAACAAAGCACATGAGCAAAAATTAAAGACAAGAATACAAAAAAAAATATTACCATAGCACAATAACACAATGACGGGATGTATAAGTACAGAGCCACTTCATATGTAACAAAAAAAACACAAAAGGCATATAGACAAAGCACATTAGCAAAAATGAAAGACAAGAATACAAAATGTTTGACCATAGAACAATTACACAATGACGGGATGTAGAAGTACAGAGCCTAATCAAATGGATATCTCCAAAAGCAGACTAAACAGTAAAAGTAATATTCATAAAGACAAATAAAAGAATACTATAAAACGTTATTAAGATGATAAACAACGTCAGTACCCAGAATATTTTCTTCAAGATCATCGTCTATTATTTGTGAAGTTGATACGGAATATTTGTCAACAAGGTCTTGGTACCTTCCGATGAACTTTTTTAGAAAAAGGATGAGACGTTCTTTGAGCTACCCCTGGTTCATCAACTTTCTACTCAGACACTGAACGAATGAAATGTTTACCAGATATCATTATATTTACCGTGCGTACAAAACGTGAATAACCTTGACCAGAGACATTTGAGACCAACAGTGTGTATAGCCAAAATAAAAACATTCAAATGCATCAAAAATGGCATTAACGCAACAATCTAAACCGCCCAAGGTCAACTTTACATGAGAGAGTAACAATATCAGCTTTAGCACACTGAAATGATTCTATGAAATGGAAATT
Organism: Mytilus californianus; assembly: GCF_021869535.1. Lineage (NCBI taxonomy): Eukaryota > Metazoa > Mollusca > Bivalvia > Mytilida > Mytilidae > Mytilus > Mytilus californianus. The sequence goes on from NW_026262581.1 coordinate 9,296,273, forward strand.
TATAGACAAAATATTTCATTTGAATCATGCCAATACCGAAACAACGGCCATAGGTGGATGGTACCCGTGGAGACTGACAGTTCACTAGCAGCGATACCGATCGCGTGGAAGTAAGAAAACGTTATCAGACACGTTCGAGATCAAAAGTCTGGTGATTAAAAAATAGAAAAATGTAATAATAAAAGATATATATATATTTTGAGTCTTATTTTAAAAAGAGTGAGAAGATACCAAGGGGAATAGAAAAACCAGGTCCTATTAAACAAATAAAAGCATGAGTTCACAAAAAAATGTATAATACCAATAATTATCAAAAGTCTAAATAACTATATAAGCTTACATTACATGGCTAAATCAAAGCATTACGTCATTTAGGACGACTGCCAGAATTTAACTAATAAAAACTAACTTCAGGGAAAGTTTGGTTGAAATAACATCACCTAAACGTCATATAAAAGGATATCATAAAAGCAAGTATATAATAAAAAAAAAAAGGACACATCCGGTTATTTCTCAGCACTTGCGATCAAAATAAGCAAGCTTGAGTGCTAATATTATTGAATTTACTCTCCTGTTTATGACAACAAAGATATGAACATAATTCTCTTAGATTCCCCCTTAGGTATGTTCTGTTATGTAAAATTATTTCGGTATTAACCAGATTTTTGTTTTTTCGGAGGATGGGCTTAACGTGTTATTACTTATCAAATACACAATATCGTCTTATTTTTGTTGTTTTATATTAAGAGAATCGGACTTAGGTAGATCTTTGAATGTTTCTGTTAAAGGAAGAGGTTTGAATTGAAACTAATCATATATAAGAGTTTTGAGATTTTGTACACTTGACAGGCGTTTCGTCCACAAAAAGGTCATCAGTGACGCTCGAATCAAAAACGTTTACAAGGCCAAATAAAGTACGAAGTTGAAGAGCATTGAAGACCCAAAGTTCCGAGAGGTTTTGCCAAATACAGCTAAGGTAATCTATTCCTGGGGCACAACATCCTTATCATTTCGAAGAATTTAAAGTTTTGTCAAAAGATAATATATTTAATTATGACCATATCAATAATAATTCATGTCAAGAAAGACGTGTTGACTACTAGGCTGGTGATACCTTCGGTAAGGAAACTTCCACCAGCAGTGGCATTGAATCAGTGGTTGTAAATAAAAAGTAAAATCACAAAAATACTGAACTCCGAGAAAAATTCAATCGGAAAGTCCCTAATCACATTGCAAAATCAAATGACAAAAAACATCAAACGAATGGACAACAACTGTTATATTCCTGACTTGGTACAGGCATTTTCAAATGTAGAAAATCATCAAAGATACCAGGCTTAAAATGTTTGAGGCCAGAAGAGCCATTATTTTTCACCTGAAATAGCAAAAAGGTAATAATTATTCAAGCATTTTAAAAATATGTCAATTTTGTTGATACATTAACAGGTTGATATAATCTGGATTCCTTAGTGCAGAAAGGTTACTTTGATGTCGTAATGAAAATAAAATTAGATGATGTGGTGTTCTTTCAATTGATACAACTATCTACGAGAGACCAAATGACTTAGATGTAAGCAACTATATATTACCATACAAAATTGACCTATTTTACCTAAAATGGCCATTTTACGTACAGTTTGTTGAAAACAGATATGAGCAAAGTCTTAATCAAAAAAGATATTTTACACACATTAGTGTTTGTAAAAGACACCTAATAACAAATTATCGTTTGGCTTGATAATAAAATCTGAAAACTATTTTGGCAGTTTGAACAGTTTTATACTAAATGCAAGAAGTTTGAAAATCAAATGAAAATATGAAAGGCAAAATTCAAAAATATAAAAAAGGTGCCTGACAGACTAATGTCTTATAAAGTCCCGAAGAATTTTATTTAACAGATACTTAATGTTCTTATTTTTTAAAATTCCAGGGGGATTGATAAAGACTCATAATACTGTTCAATCATTTAGTCTAATATTTCTTTTGATGAATTTTTTTTTAACAAGTGTTCCTTTTGTTTTTCTCTAACGTATTTTTCCTGTATTGTGTATGTAATTGCTGTACGGAATCTAAAAGTATATGTTTACGGGCGATATCAACGAGTTCGACTGCATGAATAAATATTAGCCGATTAAGCTTCCAATAACTACGAGACCCTATAATACGTATTTCTTATTTTAATCTTGTTTGTTATTGTGTTTTGTCATATATTATACCATTATTATAAATCTCAATATCCAAATCTGCTGTTCAGGCCAAATAACATATTTACTCTATACTCTATAGACATTCTGTCAATGCCATTTTACTAAATGATCAATTATCATATAGCTACAATAAATCAAGGTACATATACTTGTCAAAATATTTCAGGTAAACAATATACTTAACATGTGTAAACTTAAGGTGGTACTCAACACTTTGACTAATATTAATTTGGGTCGTTTAATTTTCTTAAAGTTTTGACAAAATGTTTACTTTGACCCTTTGACAAAAATATAAAAATTTCAAAAAAATTGAACCAACCACTTTATCAGAAAAATTTCATTGGTTATATAGCAGTTTGACAAACACTAATTTTGATCATTGAGAAGCTTAATATTTCCTTAACAATACAACGTGATTAAAACGTTTAGCTGATTTTTACAGAGTTATCTCCCTGTAGTGTTAGGTACCACCTTAATAAAGGGATATCTTGTCAACGTTATACGTTGTTGACTAATGGATTTTGATATAACTGTTATTTTCTTTATTATTCCATGAAATGAGAAAGAGCATAAACACAATACGTTTTTTGAAATCGTCACGTGCAAAAGATAACACTTATTCATTTACAAAACTGATAAGGAACCAAGAGAAGCGCTTTTGTATGAAAAAACAGACAACAGTAGATAGTTTACCCAAGTTCTAATCTCGTCAATATCATTTGAATATAACGATCATAATGTAAAAAAATAAGGGAATTGCATAAGCTTTAAATAGAGCAAAACCAAAACTGCAAATTCAAACAAGTCAAAATGTCACAAAACGGAATAGGACACATTCGGTAAATTTCGAGATCTGAGGACTATTCAAATAGCTTACGATCATAGAACACGAAAATATGTCTCTTGTCAGTTGAGACACAAACTCATCGTATCGGTCAAAAGTCAACACTAATCGGTAAAAATGCTGCAAGAGAAAATATGCTTTGATGATACAGCGAGCTATTACTAACTTTCGATATCAGTAAAATTTGAGTAATAAGACACAAATTACTGTGTCCTTTGAAGTGTTAACTTTGTTGTTCATAATTCAGACAAAAGCTGTGTAAAATCAAGGATAACACAATAAAGTTACAATAGCATATTAAAAGCTTCGAAAAACATTCTAATAGCATGAATAGAGTTTTAACGACTGCATTTGAAAAAGGAGAACCACGAAAACTTAATTCTTGATTAAATGTAGTTTTCGGAAAAAGTAAAATGGACTGATTTTATAACAATTAAATGAAACTGTTATAAACCCCTTAATCAGAACGTTTAATTTAACAACGAATTCTTTTGAATTTATGTACAATATATACGGATAACTAAAAAAAAAACCTGTGAATAATAAAATGTTTTTTTTTCTAAAAACAGCTTAAAAAGTTCATGGTCTAGATACTTTCAACCCTATTTGGCAAGTTTATTATTCAGTCTAAGAATAAACTATATTTGGATCGATCAGAATAGTAATAATATGTCGTTTGATGTTATTTCAAAGACTAGTATTCTCAAAATTGGTCATCAGCTTTATGTGATTGTTAGAAATTCAGGGCTTGTAGAAACGTAAAGTTTGAGTTTTGTCTATTTAAGCTTTTTTTACAATTGTACAATGTTCATCTGCTTTCAAAACAAAGAAGTGGTACATTGAAACTAAATGTGATATTGGTCGTTTTTCTAAAATATCTAAGAAAATTGCATGTATGTACGTGTTGTAATATGCGATGTGTTGAAAAAAGGAATAATATTTTGCCATGCTATTTTTGTTGTTGGCCATTCTCTTATAAATTATTATGTTTGATGAAATCTACCTAGATCACTTACAACTAAGCTTTGTAACTTTTTGAAAAAAAAAAATGTTAGTTATACTATGATTGTGTTCTTTTCTGCTATCAGTCTTTTTTTGTCACATTGTGTAGATATATATATTGTGTATAGCCATATTGCATGTTATGTATGCTTTTGCAAATAAAATATTCATATATTCATGTATTAAAGTCGATATGAGTTCTTTATGATCCCATGTCTGATTGCTACTTGTGAACTTCTTTTGTTTTCTTCTTTTAAAGCAGTAATCTTCCATTAGTTGTCCCAATACTTACAATGGTATGTGAAAATAGTGTGGTTAATGTTCGGTCATGTAGCATGATATCGGATATGTTCCTTATGTCGTAACTACAATACCCTTCCTTTTTCACGAATGTGACTTACCGAATTAGACTATTTACCGGATTTGTAATCAACACGACGGGTGCCACATGTGGAGCAACACGACGGGTGCCACATGTGGAGCAGGATCTGCTTACCCTTCCGGAGCACCTGAGATCACCCCCAGTTTTTGGTGGGGTTCGTGGTACTTAGTCTTTAGTTTTCTATGTTGTGTCATCTGTACTATTATTTGTCTGTTTGTCTTTTTATTTTTGGCCATGGCGTTGTCATTTTGTTTTCGATCTATGAGTTTGACTGTCCCTCTGGTATCTTTCGTCCCTCTTTTAGCAACATTCCTGCAGCGCCTGCATACGGAGTATATATCTCCCAATTGATACGATATTCCCGGGCTTGTATTAACAATCATGATTTCTTTGATAGAGAGTTGCTGCTCACAAGGAAGCTATTAAACCAAAATGGTGAAGTTAAAATCATCCCTTCGTAAATTTTACGGACGCCATCACGAGTTGGTTGGTTTGACCTTATGGAATATCCGTTTCACAGATGAAACGGATATGTTCTAATGTCGTAACTACAATCCCGTTCCCTCTTCACGAATGTGACCTACCGAATTAGACTATTTATCGGGTTTGTACTAACATGAGCAACACGACGGGTGCCACATGTCAAGCAGGATCTGCTCATCCTTCCGGAGCACCTGATATCACCCCCAGTTTTTGGTGGGGTTCGTGTTGCTTAGTCTTTATTTTTCTATGTTATGTTTTGTGTACTATTGTTTGTCTGTTTGTCTTTTTCTTTTTTAACCATGGCGTTGTCAGTATATTTTCGATGTATGAGTTTGAATGTCCCTCTGGTATCTTTTGTCCCTCTTTTAATGTAAACTAAGTTTTTCAAGTCGATGTCAATTTCTCCTTGATGACGATCTCCGAAAGCTGGTGATGAACTTGTAATGATTCCTCCTTGAACAGTAGCAAAACAATTGAAATTTTTATTTCATAATCCAAACTCTATTGATTAAGTAAACAGTATGGTTCTGAAAATGCACTGATAGCAACGGGTCACGATTTAGTAAACCAACGTTCAATAAATCAATCAATTAATGAATTAACCATTGATAAATCAGTTCAGCTATTTGAATTTAGTTATGACAAAAGTATAAACGTCCCTAGATTTTGCTTTGGTGTCAATTAAGTCTTTCAACTTGACGTAAGACAAAATATGTAAAATATACAAGAAATCTGTTATGTACTATTATATTTAATTAACATGTTAGTTTTGCATGCTTGTAAAAGTACTACAACTTAAATATCCAATTTGCGTTTCGGGCAACATGGTTATTAACAAAGTTTAAAAAAATATATACATATATGATACGAACGAACGAAAAAACTAACAAATTCTTAATAGCAAAAGTTGTAAAAATACCGAAATGAACATAAGTGTACAAACACGTACAATACGGAATAAGAAAAACGCGAAAGTGCTTATAATCATTAAATACCGTGATGAAATAGAAATGCAGAGCTCTGTTTTTATCATTTGTTCAAGGCAGAGATGTACATTTAAATTTTATGTATTTAATATTACTAACTTAAGTAAATCAAATTATTTGAGATTGGCCGGTATATTTTTATATCCCCCCCTTTATATTTTCAAAATATGTGCTCTAATGCCATTTATTTTTATTCAACAACAACTAATTGCACTTTCTGCTGTTAACAATGTACTTCACTAGTCCAGCATTCCAGTAAAGAGTCCCTGTTTGTTAATACCAGAAATCCAGGGTTGTTTCTGGTAAGCATCATTATATTAAATTAACATTAGTTTTAATTTAACAGCTAATTTATAAAATTATCAGCAATGAAATTAACAAGTATATATCAATGAGACTTATTTGTTAAACAATTTACTATATATATCATCTAGCAATAATTGATTTTTGGGTATTGTTTCCGGAAATTTTTCAAATTTCCACCGTAAACGGGTGAATTGTTTTTCTATCAAACATCTTCCTGGTTTTGAAGGGAAAACGGTACTATAACATTTTCCCAGCATTAGGTTGGCCTTTTGTGTACCCAAGGCAGGTGAAGGAAGTCAACTTAGGAGCGCTGTGATTGGATGTTAGGGTACAATATATTTTTTTATTTATCTATGAATAACTGCAGTGTGTATATTTACAATATAAATTTTGAAACCTATTGAAATATTTTCTAGAGAATTATTCGAAAAGACTTCAAAAATTTCATACATTTGGTGTAAAATGATGGTGGGCATGGATACCATTAACAAGCGCCGTTGAAAGTTGGTCATGATACTATTTGGCTTCAATTTTTAAAACAGAATAATAAAGTACTAACACCACACATAACTGTTTTATACGGGTTTTTATTATAAAAAGTGGTAAATTTAGAAAATGTTAGTATTGTCGCCTATGGCAGAATAAATAGTACCGTTTTCCCTGAAACAAATATTGTCACACCGGCCATGACTTAAACAATATAAAAAAACAGATGTGATATAGCATATTCACAGGTATGTCTGAATTAAAAATTTTCTGTAGTATAAAGAAGATCAAGATTAAATAAATATTTCGTTTTTTAATCTTCTTTTTGTAACGGTAAATAGTCTCGTTATCAATCATCACATGTAAATGTACAGTAGCGGTGAAAGGTAAAATTTATATTACTTGATCAGTTCCAGATGTGTAATTTGTAAAATTTATCTCTTTTATTAATTTATTCATCCATTTATTTTTGCTAGATCATATACTTCTCAAACAAAGAAATTATTTTAACAATTTGGCAGTTTTATCTAGAATACATTTATATTTTGTATTCTTACATTTTGCCTGCAGTTTGTAACTATACATAAATTCTGCTTTAAATACAGCATACACATTTACAGATTCTGTTTTCTGTTCAGACATGTAATTAGCTGTTCATCATTAATTTTATAACCGAATACTAAATTCTTCAATGTTAGAATAGTATTATCAATATTCAGTTTTTCAAGAAGATTTTTTATTTTACTTCATCAAGAAAGTGACATTTCAGAAACATATGATCATAATCCTCAGTGGTATTGCAATAATGACAATTTGAAATATTGCAGATATTCAATAATTTTAATAAAGTTTTACAAGGTAGAATAAAGTGTAACAATTTCCAACGAAACACTTTATACTTATTTTCTTTCAAATAATGATGAACAAATTTTAATATATTACATGTTGAACTATGAATATACTCAATGTTTAACACTGTTTTCCATCGGTTAAAACCAACAGGCATTTCAATCTCATTCTGAATAAACATATTATAAATTTTTTTAGTGTCAAAATTTTCTAATTTTTCTATATAATTACAATTATTCTTAATGTTTAAAACATAATTTGTTTTTAAATTAGTTTTTTATTTGAATTTTCTTGTTGTAAAATATTATGTCATGTGATGTTGTCGTTTTGGTGTTGTTTTGACGTTGCCATAAAAGCGGGAGGTTTGGCATGCCACAAAACCAGGTTCAACCCACCATTGTTTTCTTAAAATGTCCTGTACCAAGTCAGGAAAATGGCCATTGTTATATTATAGTTCGTTTCTGTGTGTGTTACATTTTAATGTTGTGTTTTTGTTGTGTCGTTGTTCTCCTCTTATATTTGATGCGTTTCCCTGAGTTTAAGTTTGTAACCCGGATTTGCTTTTATCTCTATCGATTCATGAGTTTTCGAACAGCGGTATACTACTGTTGCCTTTATTTAAGCCATTCTTTTGGAAAGGCTTTCTTCAATTGAGAAAATTCTGACATCCAATTATATTTATTCCTGAGCTTTTGCAAAATATGTTTCTCCAATATGTTACCATTTTCATCTATAATGTCGTTTACATAGATGATATTGCTGTTTATCCAGTTTTAAAATAAAAGACTTTTTTTTTTTTTTTGCTAAATGTTGTGATAAGTCTCATAAGGTTATATTTTGTCTCATTGGCACTCATACCACATCTTCTTATTTCTGTATGTACCCAGTTAATATAATCTTCATATCAGTATTATGAACAGTTGTTATGTTCTAAGTTTATAACCTCCAGACTTATGTCTACTATCGTTTGAACATTTAAGTAACTTGTCCAAACATCAACATACTTTTTTTACATGAAATGTAACAAATATGACATTAAATTTAATAATACAATCACCTGCCGGGGTTAATTGGTTAATGGTAGAGTAGCATATAGCATGAGATCAAATGATGTCCACCTTGTCCTTTGAATAACAATGGAAAAACACATATGTCGCGTCAAGTATTAAATGTCACCTGAAACAGTGTGAATTTCGGCATATCAACATATAATCGACCGGTTCATTGCCTCTAGAGTCACAAATTACTGTTGCTTATTACATTGATTTGAAAGAATAACAAATACAGTAGTTTGTGAAGTTCCACAAAGTAAAAGTTTGGTTATAATCAAAGTATCTCCTCAAAGTATGAGAAAGAATTAAAAAAATAGTTATGTAGACTTTAGATGAGAGAGGAGAAAAGACAACCAATTAAAATTTCAAAACATTTTTTACTATCTAAATTTTGAACAAAAATATAAGATAATAGAGGATATCTTTCTTTTGTTTCCCTACACCAACCGGATTTTCTATATTTGTTTGTTATTTTGCTCATTACTATATATACGGCTATCGATTTATGATATACAATATAAGAAGAACACAGTTGCGGGTTAAATTTAGTTATTTATCTAGTTTCTGATGATTAAATTACATGATTCGATTACGAATACAAATCAAGTAAACAAACAAAAACTAAGAAAATAGATTGACAACATTCAAATAAAACTAAACCGGTAAATGTTACATTAATAAAATGTTAATCGACTAAAAAATTGTAATATAAAAATTTGCAAAGGATTATGCAGCAAAAGCTTTTTTAAAATATCATCATTGAAATCTTTGCTATTTTCGGTAAATAATTAAATTAGACAATATACACTTGCATGTAAATTTCAAGTAACATAGATAACCAGATAAATAAAAAAAAAGTTTAAAATGTGGTTTCAAATTTTTTCTAAATCAGAATGGACATATCCCTTAAAAATAATGAGCTTATCACATCAATCGTTCGAAGATTAACTATTTATTTATCTCATCATGCCAATTTTTAAGTTTACGAACAATTATTCGGATTCAATATAATTCCCGAGTCTATAAAGTAATAGTTAATACGTATTTTTCCAAATCTATCCAAATTCATAATGCCGAACAATTAAAAGTCACAGTTTAATATTACGCCCACTATTTAAGCACGTTTCAAGCATGACGATGCAAAATTTTATTTATTTTCTTTTTCAACTAGCACAGCAATTTGCAAACAGTTATTGTTTATTGTTGGTTTTAAAAAAAAAGCATCAATGTGTACATTGTATATAAACAATTACATGTAGTACCAAATACCAAAGCATATTATCTAGCAGATTGTTACCAGCTATGAGTTATAAATACCATACAGGAAAAAAAATTATACAATCAGTGGTACTAGCTCTTTAGTGATGACTATTTGACGGTTAAACTTTTTTTATAACAACTGCAGCAGGAGATTGGCAACAACAATAAAGCATAAAAAAATAAAAAAAAAATATGTAATTAGAAAAAAACTTACAGTATACCTCATTCAAACTTCGAATGATATATATATGAAAGAGTTTTATCATAGTATCATAGTATCTCTTTTTTCAAGTATAAGACTTTCTTAATTTCTTCTCACTCAAAAGCTGCAATTGTCGGTATGACAATCTTACAGAATTTTGTGTCCTCGGAGCACTTCAACTTCGAACATTATTTGGACGTTTTAACTTTTTTGATTTGAACGACACTGATGAGTCTTATATAGACAAAACGAGCATCTGGCGTACAAACTTTAAACTTGATATCTATTTATTCACTATCTTAAACTTGGTTTTACGTTTCTATGTGTATGATTAGGCGCTTTTTTTCTCGTGTTCAAATTTGTTCCAAAAGTAGGAAAGTAACATTTACGGTGACATTTAACATGTACTTCATGATTTATTATGTCAGAATATAGAATAGCACAACGGCGTTATGAACTTAATTCTTTTTCACGACAACAGGCAGAGCTGTTAGTTCACATAAATGTACCTGACCTTGTTTATCTTTTTATCCAATAGAAAGTTAAAAAATTTTGCCATAGATATCAATGAAATTGTTTCTTTTTAATTCTGCGGTTTAAGTTAGATTGTATGCATTTCCAAAATTACCATACCTGTGCCGATTTAGTTAATTTAAAAATTGAGAACATTGCTTTCCAAGTTTTTGAATTCAACTTTCCTGGAGAAGGTTAACTCAAATAATAACCAAATCTATGAACTGTTGTTTTTAGTATTCAATGCGTTAATTTCAATACACTAACATAAATTTTCTTAGTACTCACATCTGTTCCACACCGCCCTAAGAGTAGGTTTCACAATAAATCGGGCTTTGATTCTGTCTTGTGGTTTTTGATGACCAAAATGATATTTTCTTTCTTTTTGTTTACCACCTCAGGATCGATGCTTCTTCTGGATGCCATTTTTGTCCAAAAGACATCATACAATGAGGAGTATAATGTGTATGGCATTACAAAGATCGACCCTTTAGGAGCAATTGAGTTCACCAACGATTTTGTAGGTTCATATTGTCTTTGAATAGTTATCTATGTAGTGTTTGTGGAATGTTGTTTCCCACTGTTGTTTTTCTTATTGGCCATAGTGTTGCCTGTTTTATTTCAATTTTGCTGGCCAGTAACATAACATCAACCACAGTGTATTGCATTTTTGTAACTAAGTTTCGATGCTAAAACATGGTATGGCGATTTTACTAACAGAGTTATACTATTCCCTGAATATTGAATTCTAATGAAGAACGACTGAAATTATCCTTTCACAAGTTCCCGTTCGCCAAAGTCATTAGGAATTGCGTTTACTATATATAACTTTGGTTCTCAAAAAGAAGATTCCCTAAAGACAAATCGAAGAAAGATCGACAAAATTCGATAACGTTATAAACAATTCGGGTTTTTTTCAAGCACGTCAGTAAAGGCCAAGATTTATAAAGCTGGTGAAATATTACGCCTACTATCAAAGAATATTTGAAAGGTGACGGTGAAAAACATACTTCTCAGCTATTCAGAGAACAAAGTAACCTGATTAATGTAATCGTTTATTGTTGGTATCGTAACACATTAATGTGTATATTGTATATTAACAATAAGCACGTGTACTCCCACCAAAGGACCAACAAAAGCATATATATCTTACAATTCGTTACCAATTATGAGTGATAATTATATATAAAGATTCCAATAACATATAGGAAAATTTCATAATCTGATTGGTAATAACTTAAACTCATAAGTCGTAGATAGACCGACATAAAAATGGCAAAAAAACCCAACGAAAAACGACGAAAGAGCATTCCAATAATGTTTGCCGTTTTGTCGAATTGTATGATTTTGACACTTTCTACTGCAAACGGACTTTTGAATCGAATGACGATCGGTAATGAAGTTATGTGATGAGATTGTCACACTGGTGGCAAACCTAGTTTCAACTAAAACTTACACGATACAGTTCATACTATGTCATAAATTAAAAGAACCAATGAAAAACAAAGTTTATACAGCATCTTATCTAATCAAAATAATCTAATTTCCTGGAACCAACACATTTTTTAATTGTCATTATGTGTTAACTTTGGAATAATTACCATGTTCTAATAAACAATTACTATATACATATAATAAAACAACGTATATGATATTTGTCATGCATAGTCATAAAAGATGCATATCATCTCAAGCAAATCAATTCGTACACGACAAAGGCAAAAAGAAAGACACGAATGCATAAAGTGCAAAGACAAATAGAAGTAAAAATGAAATAAGGACAAATGCAGCTTGAGAGTGCATAGAAATACATGCGATATAATAAGATGAATATATTTCTGATTAAATTAGATGTTTCACTTTGTTTTGCTTCGTTGAATTTGTTGGTCGCTCGTATAAGATATTGAAAAAACCATGGAGGGTCACGTTTTAAAATTAGTTGACCTTGTATTCAAAGTTTATTCGACAAACTATATTTGGAGTGACACACTAGTGCTTTGATAACACATTTTTTTTTCTTGCATACATAGATTGACAAAGTTTGAAACTAAATTTTACTGTTATTTTGATGAATTGTTTAAGGACATACACATATAATCTAAAAATTCGTAAAGAGTTCTGTGGAACCCTGTGTCTCGCCTGTGATTCTATTTTCAGTGTAAATAGAGAATATCATATGTCTTTTTCAATATCACATCCGTATCAACCCGAGACACCAATATAATCCCAAGAGCTCTCAATGAGGGTCGGTTGAAAACAAAACTTTAAGACAAAAGAGATGATTTCAGCTTCCCAATTGTGAACTTTCCATTTCTATGTAGCAACATTCCAGCAGCGCCTGCATACGCAGTATATATCTCCGAATTGATACGATATTCCCGGGCTTGTATTTCCTATCATGATTTCCTTGATAGAGGATTGCTGCTCACAAGGAAGCTGTTAAACCAAAAGTTCCAAATGGTGAAGTTGAAATCATCCCTTCGTAAATTTTACGGACGCCATCACGAGTTGGTTGACCGTTATGGAATAACCGTTTCACAGACGATATCGGATATGTTCCTTATGTCGTAACTACAATACCCTTCCCTTTCACGAATATGACATACCGAATTAGACTATTTACCGGATTTGTAATAACATAAGCAACACGACGGGTGCCACATGTGGAGCATGATCTGCTTACCCTTCCGGAGCACCTGAGATCACCCCCAGTTTTTGGTGGGGTTCGTGTTGCTTAGTCTTTAGTTTTCTATGTTGTGTCATCTGTACTGTTTTTTGTCTGTTTGTCTTTTCATTTTTTGGCCATGGCTTTGTCAGTTTGTTTTCGATCTATGAGTTTGACTGTCCCTTTCGTATCTTTCGTCCCCCTTTTTGATACGGTGTGTGTGATATTGAAAAAGCCATATCATATACACTTTATTATATACATATACCTCAGGTAGATGTTTTTTATGTGACATGACGTCATATAGGTAAGGAGGTTTGAAATGACGTCATACAGATTATAGGTTTGACATGACGTCATACAGATTAGGGGTTTGATAAAGCCTTTGCAACAGTGACTGCAACCGATGACGTGACGTCATACAGATTAAAGGTGTGATAAAGCCTTTGCAACCGTGCTGATATCGATATCACCACGGGTGGTTGATACAGCACGCTTGCCAATGATTGTATTACACATAAAATTTATCTGTATTTACTACTAAGTATATAATAAAGGGTTTTATCATGTCACAAAAAAATAATCCAAGACTGTCTTTAAATGTTAAGTCAATCTATTAATATAATACAGAAAAATGAAAGCCATTTCTTTTTCAAAATTTAGCCTCAAACATTAGCTCTTAATCATGTAGTATCTTCTACTAAAGTTTCATTGAATTTTATCGAGTTTGACAAAGTAATTGGTGTGTTACAAACTTTATCCCAAGACTGTATCTACTGATACCTGAATTTATCCCAAGTTTTGGCGGGCTTCGAGTTGCACAATCAGTTTTCTATTTAGTGTTTTGTGAAATTGTTCGTTTTTTGTTTGTTTTTTTTTGTCATTATTTGCCACGGCCTTGTAAATATTTGTTGAATTATGAGTTTTGAATGTCCCTTTGATATCTTTCGTCTCTTTTTCGGAGTTTTCTCCATAATCGTTTTCATTATCCATAGTAAAAAATACCGAAACTTTTGGAGGAAAATAATTGACTGGATGCTAAAAGATCAATGAACATGACTCCTTATGAGATGTTCTCATGTTTTACGTATCAATGTGAAAGATATGATTTCAATCAGATTGAATAGAATCGGAAATCTTAACTGTTAAAGATATACAGAGTCCAAGACATATCATTATGGTGAAGACTGTGTAGCAATCCAAAAATTGGTGTATAGAAACACCTTTTTTTTATTTTGTATGTATATGTTTCTTTACCAATATTCTTATGCATGAAGGTTTAATATTTCAAAATATCAGAGTTATTAACTCAATTTTCTGGATAAATTACTAAAATAAAAGACAAAACGAATCTGCATGTATATTTCAAGTAACAAAGTTTACCAGATAAATCTTAATAATGTTAAATTGGGGTTTTCAATATAATGTTAAATTGGGGTTTTCAATATAATTTTAAATCAGTATGGACATCCCCTTAACAAATATCAAGCTTATAACCTAAATAACTTGAAGATTTACTTTTTTATAACATGTGGAGCAGGATCTGCTTACCTTTCGGGAGAACCTGAGATCACACCAGTTTTTTGGTAGGGTTCATGTTGCCCAGTCTTAAGTTTTCTATTTCGTGTTTTGTGTACTGTTGTTTTTGTCTATTCGTCGTTTTTGCGTTTTTGCCATGGCATTTTAATTTTTGTTTCGACTTATGAGTTTGGATATCCCTACGGTTTATTTAGCTTTTTCTTTTATTCATCTCACCATACAAGTTTTTCCAGATATACCAACAATTATCCGGATTCAATATAATTCCCGAATCTATCAAGTGATATTTGATAAGTCTTTTTCCAAATCTGTCAGTAAGAGCTCAGATTTATAAAGCTGAACAATTAATAGTCATCAGTATAATATTACGCATACTATTGAAGAATGTTTTAAACATGAAGATGCAAAATATACATATGTTCAAATTCAACGAACAAACCAATTTGATAGTTTAACAACAACAATGTGTACATTGTATATAAACAATTAGCACGAAAGACTCCCACCAAAGGACCAACAAAATCATGTATATCCAACATTTTGTTACAAGTAACGGGTGATAATTATAAATAAAGCCGCTAATAACATACAGGAAAAAAGTCATACCCTCAGTGGTATTAGCTATTTAATGACAACTATTTGACGATTAAACATTATTCTATAACAAACGTACCAGTTGATCATCAACCACAATAAAACCTAAAAAAAAAAACAATTAAAAAATGTTTAATTAGAAAATAACGTAAACAGCACCTCATTTAAATTCGATATTTATATAGAAAGTTTTATTCCACCTAACATGTTTACACGTATAAGACTTGCTTACTTTATTCTCATTTTAATGCCGCTATTGTCTGTATGACATTAACTATCTTAAGTCTTGTTTTTGGGTCTCTGTGTATTCTAA
Source organism: Mytilus californianus (assembly GCF_021869535.1). Classification (NCBI taxonomy): domain Eukaryota; kingdom Metazoa; phylum Mollusca; class Bivalvia; order Mytilida; family Mytilidae; genus Mytilus; species Mytilus californianus. Next base: position 9,311,956 of record NW_026262581.1, read on the forward strand.
AGCGCTTTTTTCTTGTGCCCAAATTTGTTGGTGATGTTCTAGATCTTCATCATCAAATAGAAAATGTAACACTTACGTAGGTATTTAACATGTATTCAACGATTTATAATGTCTTAATGTAGAATAGCACAGCGGCGTATGGAAAGTATTCCATTATCACGACAAAGGAAAGAGAAGTTAATTGACATACATATACCTGACTTGGTTTATATCATTATCCAATTGAAAGTTCAAAAATAAAAAAACAAAGCTTGGCATAAATATCAAAGAAATTATTTCCTTTTCATTCCGCGGTTCAAACTAGATTAAAGGCTTATCCAAAATAAACATACATGTGCCGATTAATTTAATTAAATAATTGAGAACCTTGCTTTTCAAATTTTGGAATTGAACGTTCCTGGTGAAGGTAAACCCAGATAATCACCATATCTAAAATTTTTATTTACTTACTAATTACTGAAATATAAACGCAATTAGTTTAAAATGAAGACTGTTGAGTCACTACATGTAACAGTGGTATATGTAATTTTTTGAATTTAAGGATAAAAGTGGGCATACGTTAAATAGACAGCAACTAAACGACTCAAAGAAACAAAAGACAACTAGAGAACATCATCCAATAATAAACACTAGACTAGTGTCTAACCAATATATCAAGGTCCAAGTTAAGCGATATTGTGAAGAAGTATTTGTACAATTGTTTGTCTGTTGGTCCTTTTGGTTTTTAGCCATGGCGTTGTCAGTTCATTTTCGACATGAGTTTGAATGTCCATCTGGTATATTTCGCCTCTATATTGTTTATTCGAAATGTATTTATGAGTTTTGAAAAACAGCTAACTACTGTTGCATCATATTAGACAACATCTGACGAGGTTCCGTATATTGTCAACACTTTTGATACTTCATTAGTCGTTAATTGTATTTTTGCTCCCAAAGTCATGCTTTTCTCAAAATTATTTGAAGTCTTTGGACTTGTTCCTTTCGAGTTATACTGATAATTACATCAATCTTGGAGCATATGGGTTATGGGGCTTTAAATTAGCTTTCACAATCTGTTGAACACTCATGCGCTGCCGAAATGTTACCACACAGAGATAGAAATTCACAATTGGAAGATTGACATCCTCTCTTTTTTTCGAGAAGTTTGTTTCTTAACCTACCATAATTGTCTCTTTCTAAATTTAATCCAAGATATTAACCACACTTACATGTATCTGTGATATTTTTACTTTAGGTTCATTGAGATAGTTGCGATTAATGTAGTCACCAAAAATTCAATTACGCGTTCTTTTCATTTTTCTTGAGAAGCTCTGAATTTTGACGCAAAGGTATACAGATGATAACATTTTTTTTGTTACGTTCGGAGGCGAGTTTATTTTAACAAATAATTGACATTCCTTTAGGAGAACATTTGGCTCATAAAGGAATGTCAATTATTTGTTAAAATAAACTCGCCATCGAACGTAACAAAAAAAAATGTTTTCAAGCAAAAATGCTAGCATTTTGTTGATATCTGTTTCCGGGAATTTTTCTTTTAATGAGAGTGTTTTTTTCATCTTCTCAAAAAATCCCTTTTGGAGATTTTAAATCCTTTTGATATCATTCAGTTATTCTTCATTTTATATTGAAGAAGGGCATGCAACCCATAAAAAATTTCACCAAGCAACATTAAACAACGAAACATGATTTGAGTTATATTGGATTATGGCGAACTAATTCATTGTTTCAAAAACTGAAAGACTAATTTCATTCTTCGTACACCAAATATATCCATTGTCTACGACGATGTCAACCAATCAGAATTTGCTGTACACGTTGGTCCATTCTTACCGATTTTTTAAAGTTGTCTCATTTGTGGTAACATTTGAACATATTTATAAAAATTTGTTGTAGATACATTTTTTGCGATGTAAGTTTTCCAGTGCAAAAATATATGACTGCATAAATTTAAAGGTTTTAGACCAACCGGAAAATGAAACTGTTAATTACTGATTTGCTATTTGAAAGAGTAATCACTATAAAAATACAGAAGACTCCATGTTGTTTCGAAAAGAAAAAATAAATCTTTAACAGGAGTCTCTTGAATGTAGTTTGATATTTATTTGTTGAGTTTCCAAGTGAATTATTAATTCGAAATTCCGTTATGAAGCAGGTTACACACAACAACGATGTTGTTTGGGGCTTTATCTGTTGGGACAACAACATAGTTGTCAAGGAGGAAGGACACGTGTTTAACAACTGTTGAGTCCTTGAAAATCGATGTAGCTGGGGTGTTTATATACCCATTCAGTTTCTACTTTCTAACTTGAATCAACAACCTCATAGCCTTGTATGGTGCGTAATCACCTAATATGACCCATCATCGTATTTAAACAATATTAACAGGGGGGTGTTACTAATGAAGCAAGATGTAAGTTCATCCCGGTAAAGACCATTTGGTTCAATATTTCTGTAGTATTTGCTGATTGTTATTAGCTTTTCCATTGTTTTTCGTTTTGACCATACTGTTTTTGTCTTGTGGTTGTTGATTGCCCACATGGTATTTTCTTTCTTTTTGTTTACTACCACTGGGTCGATGTTACTTCTGGACGCCATTTAGTCCCCCATAGACATCATACTATATTTCAGTAAGATCAACCCTTCAGGAGCATATGAGTAAACCAACGGTTGTGTGGGTTCATATTACCCAGTCTTTAGTTATGTATTTACTGTTTAAGGAATGTTGTTTCCACCGTTATTTTTGTTATTAGTTATAGTGTTGTATGTTTTATTTCGATTGTACATGCCAGTAACATACCAACTACCACAGAGTATTTCATCCATGTAACACAGTATTGATACAAAATAAAGGCAACAGTAGTATACCGGTGTTCAAAAGTCATAAATCGATTGAGGGAAAACAAATCCGGGTTACAAACTAAAACCGAGGGAAACACATCAACTATAAGAGGAAAACAAAGGAACAACAGAAACACTGAAGTGCATCAAAAAAACAACCGCCAACATACATAGAAACTAAAACATGGTATGACGATTTTACTAACAGAGTTATACTCTTCTCTGAAAATTTAATCCCAATGAAAAAGGACTGAAATTATCCCTTCATAGGTTATCGTATGCCATTGCCATTTAGAATTGTCTTATAAGGTCTAAGGTTCTTAAAAACGAAAATTTCTTAGGGACAATCAAAACTCATAAGTCGAAAAAAAGATCGACAAAAATCAATAAAGTAATATTAAATACGTTTTTATCAAACCTGACAGTTAGGGTCTAGATTTATGAAGCTGCACAATTAAAAATGGCAATTGCAATATTACGCCCACTATTACAGCATATTTGAAAGGTGACGGTGAAAAGTGCTTCTCACTTATTCACCGAACGAAGGAACCTGATTAATATAATCGTTTATTGTTGGTTTCGTAACACATCAATGTGCACATTGTATATTAACAATTAGCACGTGTACTCCCACCAAAGGACCAACAAAAGCATGTTTATTTTACACTTCGTTATCAATTATGAGTGATAATTATATATGAAGCCGGCAATGATCCTTATGTCAGCTTCACTGATGAGTCTTTTATAGACAAAACGCGGGTCTGGTGTACAAAATTATCAACCATCTTAAGTCTTGATTTTTGCATCTTTTGTGAATTCCTTGGCGCTTTTTTCTCGTGCCCAAATTTTGAGATTTTCAAGATCTTCTTTACAAAGTAGGAAATGTAACATTAAGATGGTATTAAACATTTATTTAACGATTCATAATGTCAAAAACGAAGAATTCATTCATCATACAACAAAATATATCTATTGTCTACGACGTTGTCTACCAATCAGAATATTTGCTGTTCTCTGTGGTCCATTCTAACCAATTTTTAAAAGATGTCTCTCACTTGTGGTAACAATTTATTTTCAAAATCTGTTTTATCTAAATTATTTGCGATGTACGTTTTCCAGTGCAAACATATAACTTCTCATTTAAAGTATATTTAATCAATCGAGAAAAGAAACTGACCCGAACTTATTTTTTGCATCACTATAGAAATACTGGCGGCTCCTATATAACAGGGCGAATTTGTCTCTTGAATGTAGTTGAATATTTAAGGAAAAATGGGATTTGAGGATTACAGACCATTGTTTTCCAAACTAAAGCTCAAATTTCTATAACGCCGTTGATCTTTAATAGTTTTTTTTCATATTAAAGTCTTTTCTGTTAGAGTGTTCTTGTGGTGCAAGATATATAAAATGTTGCGTATAATATATGTTTTATCATATTACTTCTGCCTGTGACAGTTAGTTTATTACTAGTGTGCAAGACGTGTAAAATCAATTCAAACTTATTCATACAGTTAAAAAATGAAAGTAATTTAATCGATATTTTTCTGTTTTTTTACAATGATGCGACAAACTTATTGCATTGATTATCTGTTTTCTTCAATTATGAAAGATCAAACCATCAAATTTGCAATGAAAGGAACACGAGTAGGTGTATATTACAACGTCTAACTGAAAATTAATATGTTGATTGTCATGCCATTTCAACAAGCTGTAAATAACTTTAATTTTGTTTTAATACAAATGATGGTTCCAGTAATGGTTTACAACTTTTCACCTTTGTATAAAATTTTATAAATAATGTATGGTTTGTTAGTTCCCGACTCGTTAATGGTTCAAATTAAATTGTGAGGTCGAATTTTTCTGAGAAAAAAATGTTTTATCTAACAAATAGTAAAACCAGAGTATGGATTTTGCTCATTGTTTTCTCATTGGTAATCATACCACATCTTCTTATTTGTATATACATTACAAACTTGAGTAGGAAAGGATATAACTTTGAATTCTATTATAGTCAAATGTCTACCCTCTTCACTTCTTAAGGAAAACATCGTAGGCAACTGATTTGTCATCCAATATAATTTCATCTAACTAACCTTATTGAAAGATATATCATAGTATATATATTGTACATATGATAGACTCAGTCATAATATTAAAGAAATATATGTCCCCTCATTTTATTGCGGTAAATTATTTTTGTTCTAAAGAAGTTTTGTTTTAAAAGTGGCGTATCAATAGTAACATGTTGATCATCTTTTGCACATTTTGTACATTAAGCTGTGTGGGTGGTTTAATACAGTTTAAGATAGGGTTATACCAAGCGGAGACATAACGCAATTTTTGTCAAAAGTGCGAAATTATTTTGACACAGTATGTTGTATTGTTTCTTTTTTGTCAATGAATTTGAATAAATTGAAGCAAGTTTAAATTTCTGTTGTAGGACCATAAAAACCCGTTTTCTTAATGTTTTTATCTGTCGGTCTTAATTTACTTTTGGTCTAAAAAAAAGTGAAAAGAAAAACATAACTTTATTACGAACAAAATTTTAATCCGGATATCTATGATGAATATATTTATATTTTAATTGTGTCAAAAGGATTATCTTCGAGGTAAAATTATGAAACAACGGTTTTCCTTTATATCGTTGACAATATATAATATAGACATGAAAGAAATTTATCCTGTTGAACATACTTTAAATAAAGCTAATACTGACAATGACCACTGCCCTTTCCTCGATCTTGATATCTATATCATTAATGGAAAGCTTAATACTAAAATATATGATAAAAGAGATGATTTTTCATTTCCTATCGTTAATTATCCATTTTTAGATGGTGACGTTCCCTTGTCACCATCTTACGGTGTTTATATATCTCAACTTGTACGATTCGCTCGTGTATGTAACAATGTTTTAGATTTTAACGAGAGAAATTTATGTATTACTGAAAAATTATTACACCAGGGTTTTCGATATCACAAACTAGTCAAAACATTTACTAAATTTTATCATCGGTATAAGGACATCATTCGAAAATAAAGCTCAACATGCAGACTTCTTATACGTTCAGGTATTTCACATCCAATTTTTTATGGAAATATTCTTTATAAAGCACAAAAATGTCAGTATTCACCTCTGAAGCTAACAAAACCTTTAAATAGACTTATTAAGAAGGGATATAGTTACGATACTGTTGTCAGGTCATTAAAGATTGCATATTTTGGCGTTAATATTGATTCACTTATAGGGTCTTTGCATCGGCACTAAACACAATTATTTAAAAACCAGTTGTTGGCATGACACGGGTTATGTTCTTCTCATATATGTTATGATGGTATGATACTAAACCCCTAACGGGAAGGATTGTGCCTGATATTCATATGATGAAGACATAATCTTTCAATCAGTTTTATTGAAGTCTGGAGCTGGCAAGTCAGTTAACTGCTAGTAGTCTGTTGTTATTTATGTATTATTGTCATTTTGTTTATTTTCTTTGGTTACATCTTCTGACATCAGACTCGGACTTCTCTTGAACTGAATTTTAATGTGCGTATTGTTATGCGTTTACTTTTCTACATTGGCTAGAGGTATAGGGGGAGGGTTGAGATCTCATAAACATGTTTAACGCCGCCGCATTTTTGCGCCTGTCCCAAGTCAGGAGCCTCTAGCCTTTGTTAGTCTTGTATTATTTTTAATTTTAGTTTCTTGTGTACAATTTGGAGTTAAGTATGGCGTTCATTATCACTGAACTAGTATACATATTTGTTTAGGGGCCAGCTGAAGGACGCCTCCGGGTGCGGGAATTTCTCGCTGCATTGAAGACCTGCTGGTGACCTTCTGCTGTTGTCTGTTCTATGGTCGGGTTGTTGTCTCTTTGACACATTCCCCATTTCCATTCTCAATTTTATGATTGTTTATTATTAAAAATATTTATAAGAAACCTCAGAATTATATATAAAACACATTAGTTTCACATTTTAACATATAACTATTGTGTTTAATTATCGAGTGGAAGTTAAGGATTATATATTTCATTCCTGATGGATGCACCTATAGTAAATAATTGTATTGTACAAATGTACAAACCCCATCCAAAACCGGGGATGATCTCAGGTACTTCGAAAATGTAAGCAGATCAAGTTTTATATGTGGAACCCGATGTGAAAGAATTTATAACATATTTAAGTAATTATATAATTATTATATTATATATAATTATATAAAGTCACTTATACTATATTGGACTGATAACACTCGGTGGCACTTGCAGTTTAGTGAAAAGTATTTGAGGGTTTATTCCAGTTGTATTGCAAATAAAAACATTTTGGCATCAATAAACATGAAAAAGCATTAAAACAAATGAAAGTATATAAAATTAAATTCAATCACGAAAGTAAACATAATTCAAACTGCGAGGGATAATAATATGGGAGAAAATTATCCCAGTTTCCATTTTTTATATACAGAACATTCCTAAATTCACCAATAAATATATACCAAGTGTTTAATTACCCTAGTAGATGTCCTCATCTGTGTCTTTGTGTCTACAAATGAATTTAGCATTTCTACCAATAATGGCATCTTTTTAAGTTTTATTTTATCATTTCAATCCTAAAAAAGAAGAAAAGATGTCATTTTTGTTCATGGATAATTGGAGGTCGTATTTAGAACAACAAAACAAAGTAATATCATCCACCATTTGTGAAATTGTTAAACTATAATTTCTGCCATCTAGTTTAATATTGATACCTTTAATATCTGTATTGCTTCTTAAACCTGATGCCATGATTTCTACTGATTGAAGAAATATGGAAGCCGACAAAGGATATCTCTGGCATATACCATTGATTTTCTTTAAATATATCAAATATCCAACCAGTGTTTGCATATCGCTGTACAAAGTTTTCACCAATCTTATAAATAATTTTAAACGGAAATCATAAAATTACATTCCAAAGAGTGAAACGCTTAATATGAAAAAAACAACTAAGACTAACGATCCTTCAATTTTGTATAAATCAGCGTAATCAATAACATACTGTATCTGTCTAAGATTAAAACAAATAAACCTTTTCTTTACATATCTTTTCTGATCTTTCTTAATAATAAACGATAGTATATTTTTCAGCCGTTGTGCCAGAACATATAAAAGAATTCTCATTTTCAACATTCAAAAGTGAAATTGGGCAATAATAATTAAGTGACAAGAAGTCATCTTTTCAAATGAATGTGTTAATACACGTCTACTTTTTGAATATGTAAGTATTTAATCTCAATATCAAGTTTTTAGAATAACTAATTCATCCCAGAATTTTCTATCAAATTCGACTGTTAACCAGTCCAATCAAGTATTTTTCAAAAGTTTTATTTAAAAAACCTATTCCGACCATTTATCTACCGAAGTGATCCCATCGCAGACAGATTGATGGTTTTCGTCCATTTCTTTCTCTAGTCTCAAATATATCGATCGCTTGATGATTTGTCGGGGCTTTGCGTCAAGTGTAAATTTTCATAAAAAACTAATTCAACACTTGACAATATATTTAGCTTAACAATAGGCTATAGTTACTCCCCTTAACTTTATTTATATACTTTGGGCTAACTATTTGTAGTCTTGTCCTGATGGATTTCCCCTATCATGTATATCTTTCTCAAATACACCTATGATATCTCATAAAATCGGTCATATCTACTTACAAACTGTCGTCCTTTCACATGTCTGCAAACCAGTTAGTAAAGGGTACAAAAAAAAATTCTATTTGAGTAAATACAAAATTGATACGCTAGACGCATCAGTGATGCTACAATCAACAAAGTTAAAAGGCCAAATAAAATAGAGGGTTGAACAGCATTGAAGACCCACAGTTCTGAAAGGTTTTGCCAAATACAGCTTATGTGCATTATACTAAAACACGAATCATTATGTTGGTACTGATGACGTTCAGTGTTTAAAAAAACAAATGTCAAATTTCTGTCAATTTGAATACTAATTGATATTACAGTACAAAATTTTATATCAGGTATCAGGTATCATGTGAAATGATAAATCTTTGGAATCGGGTCCTCATTAAGAACAAACAAATGATTCCTTGTCAGATCTTGATTGGTATTATACAATTATACGCCATCAACTCAGATTAAAGTTCAGCGTAAAAGGCTTAAAAAATATTCGGCGGAAAACTTTTAAAGGGAGATCACCTAGCATGTTACTCGTGAAATAGAAAACCAACCAGCATACACAACGGGAAATGATTTCGAATAGATAGGGTTAATGAAACGTATTCAGCGGTTTAAAAACTAAACACTAAAACCAGTTATTGGCATAATACGTGTTATGTTCTTCTCATATATTTTATGATGGTATGATACTAAACCCCTTACGGGAGGGATTGTACATGATTTTCATATGATGAAGACATAATCTTTCAATCAGTTTAATTGAAGTCTGGAACTGGCATGTCAGTAACTGCTAGTAGTCCTTTGTTCATTTATGTATCATTGTAATTTTTCTTAGTTTCTTTTGTTACCTATTCTGACATCGGACTCGGACTTCTTTTGAACTGAGTTTTACTGTGCAAATTGCTATGTGTTTCTTTATTTTACATTGGCTAGAGGTATAGGGGGAGGGTTGAGATCTCACAAAACATGTTTAACCCCGCCGTATTTTTGCGCCTGTCCCAAGTCAGGAGCCTCTGGCCTTTGTTAGTCTTGTTTGTTTTTTAATTTTAGTTCATTTATATGTTTTGGAGTTTAGTGTGACGTCCATTTTCACTGAACTAGTGCACAATTTTGTGTGGGGGCCAGCTGAGGACCGCCTCCTGGTGCGGGATTTTCTCGCTGCGTTGAGGACCCATTGGTGGCCGTCGGCTGTTGTCTGCTCTTTGGTCGGGTTGTTGTCTCTTTGACATATTCCCCATTTCCATTCTCAATTTTATCAGATATAATCAATATTTGAAATTTCGGAATTTTTCTTATTGTCTAGTAGCTAAACGACTAATGGATGTATAACAGTGTGATGATATTACTTTCCGTTGAGGACACGGGGGATTCATCAAGACAATAATTGTTTTCAAGAAACAATTGATTGTTTCATAATCTTCATTTGCTTATACATTTAATATCCAATTTTACGGATCCATTTATTGTAAATTCAAAGATAGGTAATAAAAAATATATACAATCCAAGGTTTATGAAATATCAGTATCCATATAAACTAAATCTTTGTGGAAAACATTCATCAATAGAACGTGAAGTGAATAACCGCAATACTGTTGAATTGTTGTATCGAGCGGAGGGTAACATCCATCATAAAGCCAGTGTTTGATGCATACAGGGTTTAAAAGATAAAAATTCATTAAAGAATGCGAAAGATACCATAGGGATGACCAAACTCAAAGTCGTAAAACGAACTGACAATGCCATGCCAAAAAAAAAAAAAAAACCAAACGAAAAACGACCAAAAAACAGTCCACAAAACACAAAATAGAAAAATAAAGACTGAACAACAAAAACCGAGAGTGATCTTAGGTGCACTGGAAGGATAAGCAGAAGGAAATATTCATTAAACTCTGTGTATATCTGCTGGTAGTATCTGAAACTTTTTAGAATTTTTTTAAATCATTGGTTATAATTGTGAAAATACTTATATGGTCTTCCATTACTTAAGACTTAATTGTGCCGAATATTAAAGTAAATTAGTTTGTAAATCATTTAACAAAGTAGATTTAAGTTGTATTAATTATAGTAACACCAGAAAATATTTTTAAGAACAGTGTTTATGTAAAATTATTGATTTATGTTTTCAAGTGCAAAAATAAAGAGGATTTCTTCATCTGGGAAAAGAATCTGATTTTGTCATCAGTTTGAAAAATACAGGCAACTCTTTTGGATTTGGAATAGGAAAAATGATATAAAGGACATACGTGTTAGTTGAAATAAGTTAAATTTTAAACGGAAATAAAAAAAAAAATTTCATATCTACAGCTCAACTTTCTTATACACTGCGATCGTAATTTTTCAATATTATTCTATTCTCGTGATCTTGATATTTTGCAAGAAACAGATTTTTCTAAAACTTACGGCTTCAATTTTACCGTGAGGTTTAAAACTGATGAAGAACAAACTTCGTGCGCAGTTACTTATTTTTATATTCATGTATAAGGTTACCAGTTCAACACTGTTATTAAAACTTTGAATGTTGTTTTGATCGCTATAAATATTGATTTTGTTATCAAAAAAGTATAACAAAAATAGTGAACTCTAAGGCAAATTCAAAAAGGGGAAGTCTATAAAAACTGACAAAACCAAACGCTATCAATCCTTATTCCTGACTTGGTACAGTCATTTTCCGATAAAAATGGTGGATTAAACCTAGTTGAATATCTAGCTTAACCTCCCACTTGTTTATAGTTCTGTTCTACTGACAAAACTGGGTAAACATCCAAACAGAAATACTAGGTTAGTGTGACAATATATTAAAATCCAACTATTTATTATTGTTATACACATGGGTATCACCAGACCAGAAGTCAGCACTTCTTTGTTGACATGAATTATCATTGTTATGGTCATAATTATAAATTAACTGTTTAAAGAAATTTGAATTTGGTTTTCCACATCAGGAAATGATTACCTTGGCTGTATTTAGTAAAACCTTTCGGAATTTGGTTTCCTCAATTCTTAGTACTTAATTTGGCCTTAATAACTTCTTTTATTCGAGCGTCACTGATGAGTGTTTTTAACACGAAACACGCGTCTGACGAACACGGTATTTATAATGAGTTTATATGTACATTCACGGTCCTACAATCTGTCGATACCTATATTTTGGCATTGCACAAGGTCATGTTTTTCTGTAACTGTTAATGACGTCTCTACAATAAATCCATTGGATGTTGGATGTGTATCGATTGACATTTTAGTCTTAGATACATGATTTTTTATTAGTTTTGATGATTTTTCAACTAGCTTTCAGAAACTGCGATTTCTTTCAGATCTGTACTTTGTGTCTTTTGTGTTTTTGTTAGTTTTTTGTGCTTTGATAAGCCTTTTTCAACTGATTTTTATAGTTTGTTTTTATGTTGTATGTCACACCACTGTCCCAGGTTAGGGGAAGGTTTGGTGCCATCAAATATGTTTAATTCCGCCATATTCTGTATGTGCCTGTGCCAATCATTTATTTACAAAAATTAATTATGTTTGTGTAAAACCGAATCATTATATTGTTCCTGGTGAGGTTAAGTATTTTAACAGTACAGTGCAGACATTTTATATCAGGTACAATGTGGAATGATAAATCATTGAAATCAGATCCTCAGCAAGAACAAACACACAATTTATTATCAAATCCAGATTGGTATCATACAAGTATACTCGATCTCAAACTGAGCGTACGAGGCTTTAAAAAATACCTGGTGGTAATCTTTAAAATGGAGACAACATAACATGCTACTCATTAAACAGATTACCCACCAATATTAAATAACGGAAAGTGATTTGGAATAGATAGGGTTAATAAAAACTTGCACATCGCTTTTTTTAAACTAAGCGACTAAGAGCGTTTTACCATCTATAGTCACAAATATGCCCTTATATATCTGGTATATAAACACATCTTCCATCCAATTAAACACAATTTAACAACTGAACCGAGAAACTGTTCGATTCATTATACAGATACTACAAGAAGACGTATCTAAAACCCAAATGATCACTACTACTAAAATAATTATTATTATGGCACCCTCAACGGAGTTGAGGTGACATATTGTTATTGTTCGTTTCTTTTTTTTTTTTATTATTTTTATTATGGCACCCTCAACGGAGTTGGGGTGATATTTTGTTATTCTACGTTTCTTTTTTTTTTATTATTTGTTTTCTTCCACTATTTTTGTCCAGCTTATATCTTGGAATTGTATGAAGCAATTGTTATGGAACTATACCATAATGTTAACCAGCATGTGCAGATTTGCAATCGGGGTATGGCATCATCAAGATGGCTGCCGTTACCATGGAAACTAATAAAATGTGAAAAAAATGCAAATTCTAAATCTTTCATTATAAGACCCAACTGGATGAAACTTTATGGAAATGTTGCCTGGTATCCCTAGATGTGCATGCAATATTAGGAAGTTCCAAAATGGCCGCCATTGTCATGGAAACAGGGCGAAAGTTTAACATTGACCCTATGGGAAAACACATTGAAGCTGCATTTTCTGCAAGAATATTAGATCAAACCTTATAAAACTGAATGGATATGTAACATGGCATGTCTCAAAGTGGCACCTGTTTTGGAATTTTGAAAAATGTACCCGTTACCATGGAAATAGCAAAAATTCTAAAATTTCAAAATGCTCCAAAATATTGATGAAACTTTACAACAATGTTAATAGACACCTGTAGATGCGCTCTTTGACTTTGGATTTTTCAAAATGGCTGCCGCTCACCTGGCAATGGGGGAAGGGTGCTATCCGTTATTGCTAGCAATTACAAATCTAGTTATTATGTCACCCGATCGATAATGTCGGTTGACATATTGCTTTTCCTCCGTTTCTTCTTTTTATTATTATTATTCTTCCACCTAATTTTGTCCTGCAGTTTTCTCAGAGCCTAATGCACCAATCTTAATGGTTGTTCACTATAACAAGGAACCCTGACTTACGAGTTGCAGTGCAACTTTGGCACTAAAAAATGGATGCCATCACCATGGAAACAAAAGAAAGGTGAAAAAATAAAATTTTAAAATTTGGTGGATTATTTTGATATGCATAAACTTAGAATCATGATATTTTAATACAATGTAGGTGCCCACTATATACTGGTTTTGGATGATTTTGGCAATCACTGGAACTACTATGTTGCCATGGATACTACACCAGAAATTTCAAAATATCAAAATCCTCAAGATTTAATGAAACTTCACATTAATGATGAACAACATTGGTAGATGTGGAATTTGGCGTTGGAATTTCAAAAATGTCTGCCGTTACCATGGAAACAATGCAAAACAGGTCAAAATGATACAAAAACCTAAAAGTGGCATTTACTTTCTTTAAATGGTATGTCAAATCCATTGAAATTTTAATGGTATGTTCCCTCCCATGTACCAATGTAGCACCTGTTATTAAATTTTGGGAATGGTCTCTCTTACCATGGAAACCAGCAAAAATGTCAAAAATTTCCAAAAATTAAAAAATGCTCCAAACTTAATGAAACTTAATATGATTCTTAACTGGCAAGTCTAGATGAGACTTTTGACTTTGGAATTTCCGAAATGGCCACCGTTGCCATGGAAACTGCAAAAATGTCGAAAAATTTGAAATGATCAAAAATGCTGTAAATGTTCTGAAAATTTACAGAAACATGTATAGCCGTGCATATATAAGCATCCCAGTTTAAAATTTTTGAAATGGCTGCCAATTAGTGGTAATGGGGGGAAGGGTGACATCCGCTATTGCTTGCAATGGCAAATCTAGTTATTTTTATTCTTCCACACTTTTTGTCCATCGCAGTTCTCGGAATTGGATGGACCAATCTTGATGGAACTATGCTATAATGTTGACCACCATGTGAAGTTGTGCACCTGACTTTGAAATGTGCAAGATGGCCACGATTACCATGGAAACTAAAAAAATGTAAAAAAAATCAAAATTCTAAATCTTTCGTTATAAGAGCCAACCTATTGAAACTTTATGCAAATGTTGACAGTGGTGCCCTGAGGCCTAACAGTACTTAGAAATTCCAAAATGGCTGCCATTGCCATGGAAACTGGAGAAAAGTTTAACACTGATCCTATGGGAAAAAACATTAAAGCCGCAGTTTCTTAAGAAATATAAGATCAAACACAATGAAACATCATGATTATATAACATGACATAAGTCAATGTTGCTGCTGTTGTTAGAGTTTCGAAATGAACACCGCTACCATGGAAACAGCAAAAATGTCCAAAAAATTTCAAAATGCTCCAAACTTATTGAAATATACATTAATGTTAACAGGCAAGTAATGATTGAACTTTTGAACTTGGAATTTCTAAAATGGTCACCGTTGCCATGGAAACTTCAAAAATGTGAAAAATTGAAAAACGCCCCTAACTTCAGGAAAATTTACAGACCGATGTGTTGTGTTAATTGTGCATTGACTGTTTAAAATTCTCAAAATGGTTGAAGTTTAGTAGCAATGTGGGATGGGTGCCATCCGCTATTGCTTGCAATGGCAAATCTAGTCTTAATTTTCTTTTTCTATTTTGGTAACATATCTATACTTTTGTCTCCGTCAAAAAAATTCTCTGAGATAATGTTATAGATTCAATCCGTTTGTTACATCTTAATCTTAGATACATGGATTTTTATTAGATGTTATGGGCTTTCAATTAGATTTTAGTAACTGCGATTACTTTCAAATCTGTACTCTGTGTCTTTTGTGTTTTGTTAGTTTTCTGTGCTTTGTATCGATCTGATGAGTCAAGCCTTTTTCAACTGATTTTTATAGTTTATTCTTATGTTGAACTGTCATACCATTGTCCCGGGTTAGGGGGAGGGTTTGGCGCCATCAAACATGTTTAAACCCCGCCATATTCTGTATATACCTGTGCCAAGTCAGGAGCCTGTAATTCAGTAGTTGTCGTTTGTTGCTGTATATCATATTTGTTTTTCGTTTATTGTTTTGTATATAAATCAGGCCGTTAGTTTTTTAGTTTTCTGCATAGTTGATGGCCGTATTGTGACCTATAAGTGGTCTCTCTTTGAGAGTTGTCTCATTGGCAATTCTACCACATCTTCTTATTTGTATATGCTCACTTTTTTCTGTATCAATAGAAAAATACCTCTTTTTATGATAACGACATCACCAATAGTTTGTTTACGTCGGTAACCCTAGAGGTTTAGATTTATTTAGAAACCACAATCGTACATATTTAAAAAATTATCTGTAAATTATGTGTTTGAAATATATGCATGGTGTTTTGTTTCCATTATTAATCGAGAGAATTGCATTTGAAGCTGTGTGTGAGTATAACTATTTTAAAGTAAATTGTTTTCATGTTAAAAAAAAATGCAGGAAAATCATTTTACAAAACGATTATCTGTTAAAAGACTACTTCTAATCAATTTGAAGAACAGGTCGCCTAGTTTAAAAAAAATATCTGTAGTCTTTTAGATGTATTCGCATTAAATGTTTATATCAGAATAAGGTTTTGCTGAAATCTTTTATCTCTCTTGTGTAGCTGCCTATTTATATACGGGGAATTATGGTGTTTCAGCGACGAATATAGCCAGTAGAAAAAGATTTTAGGCTTGTTCGTGAGGAGTTTGTTCCAATAGTAACATTTCAAATCAATTTTTTTTACACAAAATTCCTGTAGCCGGCTATTCTCATCTACTATATTGAGAGGGGAATGATAAGATATAGGGTAATTCTCTATTTTCATTTTACGTTTTCATGTGAACTTATAATCAGTAGCGTCCTCATGGAGAACATTCCAAACATTGAACAGTTCATCTTCTCAGCGTTTGAAGGGAAAATAATGTTTTCGCCATAAAATTTTCCACTTAGGCGACATAATTCACAATATCTGATGCATTATTTTTGAATAAACAAAATTGCCGTACGATTTTAACATCGGTACACTAGTGTTGCTCCTATTTGAAATTGCGCTTAACTTGGTACCGCGTGTAAGTTATTGCGCTCAATTCCTGAGTCGGTAAAAAAAGTCAAAACAGTCTAATTCTGTTTCTATCTTTTAAAATTACACATTTAGTGAAAGATAAGCCCATGCGTGAAGCAAGTTTTAAATGAATCAATGCAGTTAGGAAATGTGGAACATAAGGGAATATTTCTATGATTGCTAAGAAGACATTCTTATCATATACCGAACAGCTATTGATTACCATTATTAAACTAGGGTAAATGATACTTATTCAGGCTGACTCCAGCTGCCATTAAAAATAAAAAACAAAATTGACTCCCGCCGCTTAAAAGAGTACATACTGTAATATGGTAATACCATACTAGCGTAATCCGTGAAGTTTTCATAGAAAACTGTAAAGGAATTCCCATTTGAACCAATTATTGTCGATAATATGATTGATATCAAATTTAATTATTTAAATCCGTTGATTTAGTAATTTTTATTTTTGTTCATTTTCCTAATCAATCAAACCGGAGTTTCGCATGAAAAATAATCAATCATCAACCAATATAAAAAGTACTTATCTATGTAAGTGAAATAATATGTTTCAGGTAGATCGGGTGTCGCTCTCCATCTTGTATTATAAAATAGCAGGAAACAATAGGCCTAGATCTTTAATGAATGAGAATTTAAATAATTTGTAAAACCTTTCAACTAAATGATGAAAATTATGTGTTTTATAATATGTTTACGACAGATTCTTACAAATATAGAATTTGTTTTTGTTTGATTCAATTTTTTTCAACTTTGCCATTTACTCAGACAACTCAGATAAAGTAACTGTTAAGGGAATGTGTTATGAATTTACCTATTTTGTTTTGTAGCAAGAAAACAAGTCCCGTGACCCCAATTTATTTTTATTTTCTGAAAGCACATTATAAGAGCTATCGCCTCATATTGTATGTTTAAAATTTATATTTAAAATTTATTATATTTTTGAAAAAGTATGATATAAACTACATTTTTGCATGTTATTAAAAAATACTATGGATTTTAATTTAGATTCCCCCTTTCCCCAATCTAACATTACACTAACAGCTTGATGAGAAAAGTGAAAAGAAATTGGTTCCGTCATTTCGACCATTCAAACAATGTATCTTTTTATTTTGAAATCATCGAATCGGCTGTAATTTTGAACACGTTAAATAAGTAGAATATTATCTTTAATACGAAATATCACAAATTAAAGTCGAAGATTCCCTAAAGTATGAGGACATGTTAAATATGAATTTAAACATGATAAGTCTAGGAACATTGTATATGAAACCTCAGCATTGCCGTAGACTTACAGATAAAAATCTAATAAAAAATGCCAGGCTTATAATTTAGTACGTCAGACGCGCGTTTTGTCTACATAAGACTCGTAATTATTTCAGTGGCGCTCGAATCACAACAGTTGAAAAGTCAAAGCAATAACAAAATTGAAGAGCGTTCTAACTCAAAATTTAAAAAAAGTTATGCCAAAGAGGGACGAAATATACAAGAGGGACAGTCAAACTCATAGATCGAAAACAAACTGACAACGCCATGGCCAAAAATAAAAAGACAAACAGACAAATAATAGTACAGATGATTCAACATAGAAAACTAAAGACTAAGAAACACGAACCCCACCAAAAACTGGGGGAGCTCAGGTGCTCCGGAAGGGTAAGCAGATCCTGCTCCACATGTGGCACTCGTCGTGTTGCTTATGTTATTACAAATCCGGTAAATAGTCTAATTCGGTAGGTCACATTCGTGAAAAGGGAAGGGTATTGTAGTTACGACATAAGGAACATATCCGATATCATCTGTGAAACGGTTATGCCATAACGGTCAACCAACTCGTGATGGCGTCCGTAAAATTTACGAAGGGATGATTTCAATTTCACCATTTGGAACTCTTGGTTTAATAGCTTCCTTGTGAGCATCAATCCTCTATCAAGAAAATCATGATAGGAAATACAAGCCCGGGAATATCGTTTCAATTGGGAGATATATACTGCGTTTGCAGGCGCTGCTGGAATGTTGCTACATAGAATTGGAAAGTTCACAATTGGGAAGCTGAAATCATATCTTTTGTCGTAAAGTTTTGTTTTCAACCGACCCTCATTGTCAATTTCTAGATGTAAGTCAAGATACGAGGCAGAATTAACTGTATCTGTAGTATCCTTTATCTCTAGTTCGATGGGATAGATTCGTTCAACATAGTCACCAAATTTTGTAATATTTAGTGAGAGAAAATCATCTATATAGCGGAACGTAGAGTTAAAGGATATTGCTAACTTCTTATTTTTCTTCCTAAGAAGTTCCTGTATGAAGTCAGCCTCATAATAATAAAGAAACAAGTCGGCAAGAAGAGGGGAACAATTGGTTCCCATTGGAATTCCGACAGTCTGTTGAAAAACACGTCCTCCAAACGTAACAAATATGTTGTCAATCAAGAAATCAAGCATCTTGATAATGCCAGTTCCAGAGAATTGTTTGTTTGAATCAGAGTGACTCTTTACAAAGTAGGATTTATCCCTCTTCAAGACAAGATACTTGTATCTACGTTCGCCATTCTTTTTAATGAAACAAAGTAATACCAACTCTTTCAATTTGTCTTTTAGTTTGAAATGGGGAATACTTGTGTAAAGTGTAGAAAAGTCAAATGTTTTAATACTATTGCAAGATGAGAGAGTCTTAGATTGTATGTTCTGTAAAAGATCTTTGGAATTGTTTAGTATCCACATCTGATTCACGCCACCTCTAGAATAGGCAGTTTCACAATAACTTTGGAGCCCGACTTTGATTGCTGATAAAATAGATGTTAATAATTTAGAAAGAGGTTTCGTGAAGCACTTGGAAGACCCAGCAATATACCGTTGTTTGTAAGGACACTTATGTAGTTTAGGTATCCAATACAGTGATGGAAGATCCAGTTCTTCATCTTTGGTTGAAATTCCAAAGGAACATAGAACAGACCTATGAATATCCAGGATTTCCTCTTTGGTAAGTGTCGTGAGGGTATATGCTGGGTTTCCAAATAAATTGTCAATACCTAATTCATTTATCAAGCAGTTGATGTAATGATATTTACACACAAAAACGATATTGTTTGGGGCTTTATCTGCGGGGACCACAACATATTTGTCATGGAGGCAGGACAAGTGTTTTGCAACATTTGGGTCTTTAAAGAATGACGTAGCGTGTGTATTGATAGACCCAATGAGTTTCTTAATTCGGATTTGTATCAACGACCTCACAGCCTAAATCCATTCGGAAAGAGTATGTACGTCTTCTTTCTCGCGTTTAGCCCATTGCCTGGCATTATCATCGACTGAATTCATCAGTATTTTGAAGTTGTATTTCCAATTGATGGATTTAGGCTCACGATATTTCGGACCTTTGGATAACAAATTTCGCAGGGAATTTGTTATTAACAATGTTGAGGTCTCCGGTAATAACGTGGCCAGCCGGATTATATGTGAATTGGGAACTAGCACAGGAGCAATCAGGAGGTTTAGACTGAAGTCGTCAATGTTGAGATCCTGCAAAACGTGTTTGTAATTGAAAATTTTAGTTGCAATTGGTTTGGTATAAGAAATTATTGGTACAGACTGATCTTTAAAATAAGGAGGTATTTTCGACTGAACTAATTTATGATGAAGGATATTGCCATCGAGACCTTTGTTGGCAAAGGAAAGTTCAAGAAAAGATCTTTTCTCTTTTTCATCTTTTCCAATGCGAACTGGTATGAAAAGTCTGTGACTTGCAAATCTCGCAATGGATATCTTTGTTTGAAAAGAGGAACAATTATCAATCAATTCGAAAATTATATTCCGCAAAAATAAATCATCAAAAATACAAGGCGTACAATTTGGTACGTCAGATGCGCGTTTCGTCTACATAGTACTCAACTGTGAAGCTTAACTCAAAACGGTCCAAGTTTTGCACTAAACATTGCATATTTCGAGACAAATATATTACAGTTAAATAGAATCCTAATTTTAGTACAACATTTTGGGTTTTTCGTTTTTCCTACGTATTAGATTTGGCCTTCCAACTTTGTTTTTTTTTTATCTAAGTGCCTCTTGGGAGTCACATGTTATACCGGTGTCACACATCAGTCGGGCGTGGTCAAAAAACATGTACGCTGCCAATACGCTATTAATTTTGGACGCATTCAACTTGTCAATCATATCTGTATCGTGTGCACAACGAGCTTTAAGCGTGATTAGGGCGTACGAGGAGCAAAAATAAGCAATTATCGGGCGTTTAAGTAACGTATGTTGGCGTATGTCTGGCGTTTTGCTAACGTAGATGCACACCTTGAAGGAAAAACGTCCCTTAAACGTATTTGAGACGCGTCCCGGTCGTACCTGGGATGGTTATCCGTATTTTCGGCGTGTCTGGGACGTTTAATTATGGGGTTGTTTGTACTACTTTCCGATACACATGGTCTTGTGTACCCGCCTTTTTCATAACAATTCATTCCGAAATGCCACCTAAGGAAGAGGCAGAAGTAAATCAGTTCGTGGTCGTGTCCTGGGGTGAGGGATGAGGAGAACGTCGGTAACAAGAAAGAGAGTGCAAAAAGAGAATACTGGGAACCAGATTCAAGAAGTCAGTCTACCAAGTCTTCCAAGTTCAAGTCGTCATGATAGTTCAGAAAACGTACCAAGTGGTCCCGTCAGTCCAGATAAACCACCTGTCATATGGGAAAATGATCTTGTTACATAGTATGGAGATAACCCATTATTATTGGACATGAAACATGTCGACTTTAAAAATAAAGACAAAAACAGAATCTCCTTGTTATCAAGGCAGCTGAACTTGGGTTAAACAGTGAGTTGTTTTTCTAATTCACTTAACTATAGAAAAAATAAATATCCTAAGTTGATTTGGTTTATCTATTATAAATGATTACTTTAAAGAGGAAATAGAAATTTAAAATCCAATTGAACGACACCCTTATTACACGAAGGACGTTTTTAAATTATTATTATAATCCTACTGTAACATATGTGGTTCAGTTTTAATACATTTGTTATCAGTTTCAGTTTCGTTTTCAGTTTATTTTCGACTTATCAGTTTGAATGTCCCTCTGGTATCTTTCGCCTCTCTTTTATCGCTATTTGTCATTTAATAATTGCATTTTATGTCCTCTATAAAATTATGAAGAACTTAAAACCTGGTTAAAGTCTGTCAGGGACCAGTGTACAAGACTTAAAAAAAGAAAGTCGCTATTTGTCATTTAATAATTGCATTTTATGTCCTCTATCAAATTATGAAGAACTTAAAACCTGGTTAAAGTCTGTCACGAACCAGTGTACAAGACTTAAAAAAAGAAAGTCGGGAGATGGCCTTCTCGACTATACAGCCAGGGAAAAAAATGGGTTTTGGACAGTTTCGAGTTCTTCAAACAGATGGTTCTGAACAAGCTCAAACCACTTAAGAGTGCGATTATAGTATCACATGTACTTCTTTTCTTTCTGTGTACATTTCTTAATTTACAATCATTCGAGCCACGCCTACTTTCGACGATTGACCTATAGTATTCACCCTGTCCGTCAGTCCGTCAGTCTCTCTGTCCGTCCACCCATCTACACTTTATATTGCTTGTGATAACTCAAGTTTGCTCTGAATGATTTATATAAAATTTATACACAACATTTTTAAACAGTGGAATATACCCCTTTCGATTTCGGAACATTTTCGATTTGACGTTTCCTAGTTATTGGACTAACTCAAGCATGAAGTGTTAATTTTCTACTAGTTAAACATATTTATTTCCCCTCGCAACTGAAGTTGCGACCGTATAATGTACACTCCGCAGTCTGTCCGTTCTTTCCGTGTTTTTTATGAACACTCAAGAATCAACATCATTCAATGGAATTTGACAAAACTTGCTACTTTGTACGTTTGCTGGTTATTAATCAAAAGTAAAGTCACATAGTTTATTGTTTTTATCAAGATCTGAAACCTACATATAGTGATTTCCCAGGACAAAGCTATAGGTCAAAGGCCGAGGTCTCAATGGGATTAAACACTTTTTGCCTATACTGTTTGAATACTTTAGAATCTTAAACGTAAAAATTTAAGGTCACAGTTCTTAAAATTGGTTGTCGCAAAGAGCTTTTGTCAATTATGCATAGTTTATCTATATTGTTGTGCACTACTATGTCTATTGATTTGTCAACGTACAGTCTTAAATTTGCTGCATGGGGGGAGGGGGGGGGGGGCGATGGGGGGATGCCACAATCTATGCTTCTGTATACAAAGACCTTGTTTCGTAATTCTTAGCTATGATAATGTTGTTTTTTTTTACAGCTGAAGACAATAATCGCATAATGAAGGGGCAGTAGAGATAACTGCAGCTGCCCAGGGTGTTTTGGTGGACAAAGAAAGCACCGAAACGAATGAAAATCGATCCACCGGCAATTGGACGCAGACCCCTGTGCTCCCTTCTCTCTGCAAGGATCCAAGGATGTGGCGGAGTACCACTCTTTCCTTCAACAGAAGGCCTCTGAATCTACGAACTTGGTAAAGATGATTGAATCGAAGTTGGCAGGCCCTGTTAAGGATTCGATGAAACAGACTTTGCGCATTATGTGAAATGTGCCATACTGGATTTATCGGATTCGAACTTCTGGAAACAATTATCAGAGTGCTGGATCAGTTTAAAGGTTCATCGAAGGAGTAAGACGATCTGGTGGATTTAAAGAGACCCAAACACCAGATATCAGTTGAGGACAATGCTATGTAAGTATGCAATGCTATATCTATTTTCTGTTGCTTTACGTCCAGAACATAATTTAAGGTACCAATTCTATAATGACCAGTGTCTACATAGTGCGAATACAGGAGGTCATGATTATTATTGAAACAATAGATTCGATTTCAATATATTCATTTTTTTTGTTAATCAGTATCAGAATTGATAATGGTTAACAACAAAAATGAATTGATCGAAATCGCATGCATCTATTGTTTCAACAATAATAATGACCTACTCGATTCGCACAGCCTAGACATTGGTACGTGTAAGTACATTAGTCCATTTGGGACCATTTGTTGTCGATTGATCTACACTTTCGATTTATAGATATGAGCGTATTTATAATCATGTGAACACATACATGGATGCAATTTGGATATCTATTCAGCATTCCGGCTTTCGAACATCGATGACTTTGGTTAAGGAGCAATCATTTGTTTTCTATTGGGGTGGGGGCGACTTGGATATCCAATTTCAAATAAAAATGCGGGACAGGGTTTCTTGGTAAAAACAAATCCATGGTAAGCAATTGGTCAAAAGTAAATGCTTCATTGACCCTGTTGATCCTCTGCTGTTCTAATTTGTGATACGATAACATATTTTGTCAGCTACAAGGTACAGTATTTACATTTTGCGAATCGACGATTTCATTATCATTGTTGAAAAAATCGATGCAATTTTGATAAATTCATTTTTGCTATAAACAAAATCAACATTTTTGTCAACAACAAAAATAAATTTATGGTAATCGCATCTTTAGTTTCCACAATAATGATTCGCACAATGTAGACACCGACTTATATCATCAGTACTGCCGCTGGCTTTCTATGTGCCAAAACGAGGCAAACACATGTTAATCCTTTTTTATTGCTTTCCATAGAGCTTGTTACAGTGGACTTCAAAAATCCTCACAATGTTCGCTAACACCCCTTATTCCTGTGCCCGGCTTGATAGCGCAACCTTAGCTGCAGAGTCAGATTCAAACCCGTCTTAAATCGGTAATGCCGAGAAGGATCTTGTCATCCACAATTAAAATGTATACGTGTTGTAAAACAGACATTCGTCATGTTAGATTAAAGTGACTTAAGTTTTTTTCTCTTTTTAACGCCGAGAAGCATCTTGACATTGATAACTTAAATGTATACGTGGTGTACTGATAAAAGTTATAAAAGGGACATTTGTCATTGCAGTTTAAAGTGACTTTAGTTTTTTTTTCTTTCTAAATCTAGCATAGAGTTATGATGATGGGTCTATTGAATCCTCAGTAGGTGCCCATGTCAGTCTGACATATGTCACTAAACCCTGACCTTATTTTCATGCTCCAGTGATCAATTAAGAATTTTATATTCCGACATGCCAGTAAGCAGGCGAGACATTTTAGCATGTCTATTCTTGTGTAGACTTTGCACTGCAGACTTTCTTCTTTTAGCATATATCGCAATATTGATATACATGAAGTCATACTGTTCCTGTGTACATGGGTGAATTAAGATGCATAAAAAAATGTTTTCAATTATAACCAAGACAAGTGAGTGTCAACATAACTTTTTAAATCATTTTACAGAAGTGATCAATTTATTTTTCAATTATTATTCATGTCTCATATCATTCTGTCCTGCCAAGCAACTGATCCAGCAGACGAGTTTATCCAGTGCTTGATAAGGTTCCTCTGCATTTTTCAACTCTTACTGTCAATATTAGCTAGTGTAACATTCTGGGTATCCTACAGATTCGGTCCCTGCCTCAAAGCTCCTGGAATTAAATTCCTGTTGATGGAGTGTTCACAATCTAGTTGGTGCCCAGGATAGCGAATTCTCATCAGATATTGTAAAATAATGCATGTCTTCACTATCAGACGAACTGTTGATGGGGAATGACCCATTATTGAGAGAATTCTGAATATGTTGGCCAAAATACCAAACGCGTTCTCCACAACACGCCTTGCTCGCGATAGTCTATAACTAAATATATTTTCTTCTCAGTCCTTTGTCCTATGAGAGTAGTTTTTCATCATCGTCATTCTAAGGGCAAATGCGTCATCTCCAATGAAATAGTAGGGAACGTCTTCGGTATCATTTGGAAGAGGTTCACCATAAGGGAAGCCTATGCTTCCATCTTCCGCTGCTTCTCTTAATTCGGACTCACTATACATCTGAGCATCAGAACAGGCACCGTTTCCTAAAATGTATGAAATTAACGCAAATAGTTTCATATATGAAGAAATATAAAATCTCATGATAACTATTTACAAATGTATATATGTAAATTCTTGAGTGACTTAGATGTATGCTAAAATAAATGTCATCAAAGATACCGAGGGTAACTAATTTTGCCAAGAATGACACGTGTTTCAACTCTTGAGGTTTCGTCAGATTCGTTCACAATATCTATATATATAAGATCTGTAGCTTGGTTTGTACTGCTCTTTGATTTCTCTTTGTTTTATGGATTGGACGCTTTGCTTATTTACAAAACAGTAATGCAAGCAATAAAAAAATTTGTTCTAACGTTTTAAAGGACTTTTACGTAAAATTATATAAATAATCTATTTTCAACTTCTGCCCATATAAACTTGTAATCACCATCAACCAAAGCTAGCATGACTATGGAGAAGAATCCCTTATAGTTGTGATATTATGAACATGAACGAGCCTGTTTCTTTATGGCAATATATTTACCATCCAACGCTCCACATCAATGTGGAAAATGCCATCTGCGTATAAATTGATCAGCAATTGCTTTCCATTCCTCTTGATCATTTGGAGTCATGACCTCATCTGTATATTCGTCAATAGTTGCACTGCATACTTCCCTGACAACTACAGACAAGGTGTTACCAGGAATTCTCCAGGAAAATTTCATATCGGCATATGTCGATCCAGCAGCTAGATGGCGAAGAGTTGGACTAGTTTTACCCCAGGCTTTAGCGGTTCTCTTTGAATATACAATACGGAAACGTTAAACTTAAAATTATAATTGTTTACATTCAATATGTAATACCATTTTATTTTTTTTTTACTCTTCTAGATTCAATAGTGTGTACTTGTTCACTTACAGCTTGCAAATGCTTATTGATAATCTAAGGACGTGACTCGATTATCAGACAGTCGGACACTATTATCGCGTATTGATTATTTTACTGTATTCGTAATGACAGAAAACAGAAAGTTTTTTAAGCCATAATAAAAAATCCTAACGGAACCATGTACAGTCAAACCTGCATTAACGACCACCTGTATTGAACGACCACCTGCTGTTAACCACCATTTTTCAAACCCCCCAATAGATGTTCCTATATATTTTAACTGTATTAAGCGACCACCTGCTGAATGCGACGAGCAACCGCATTAATTTGTTTGAAACGACCACATGCACCGTCTTAAATGACCACAATTTACTTGGAAGGATCAACCACTTTCTAAAAAGTGTAATTGTACCGCCATTTTGATGATCGATGTTGATTTTACTCTCGTTTAAACTCAGCCGATTCCGTTGTGAGAGTAGCGGATTCACTCGAGGATTGCCGTTTGTTGACATTCTAACAATCGGCAATCTTCGAGTGAATCCGCTAGAACGGGTTCGACCGAGTTTAGACGATTGAATACCACAAAGTTCAACAATCAGAACGTATATTACCAAGCCATAGATCGCTTATTGCTAATAATTTTA
Organism: Mytilus californianus; assembly: GCF_021869535.1. Lineage (NCBI taxonomy): Eukaryota > Metazoa > Mollusca > Bivalvia > Mytilida > Mytilidae > Mytilus > Mytilus californianus. The sequence continues at coordinate 9,338,895 of NW_026262581.1, forward strand.
AAGTTCAACTCGTGTTTGGGGTGAAATTGGTTATTCAAACGGAGCTATTGGCAGTCATATGATTGTGACAAAAATTGCCAAAAATGACGATGTCGGGATGATGAAGTTGATGATAACACAATATAATTAGCATGGTTAGAGAAATAAACTTTTCTTGACAGTTATAAATATAAGGAACAACCGATCAAATTATATTTTTCATTGAATAAAACGTTTTTGAAATTCCTTGCATAATGAGACAATTTATATAAAATCTTGAAGAACATGTGAGGGCTCTGCACCCTGGGATATTTTTCACAGAAAATAGATTGGACATAATATAACAAGAACCCTGTCTTGTGATGTATGAACAAATTAAAAGGAAAATACAAAAAGGGAAGGAAAACATTTATTTACATAATGAACAGTTCTCATAATTAGTCATAGTGGATATACATACGAGACCAATACAGTATTGTTTACACTAGTCCGTTCAAAAGTTATAACGCACATCAGTGCTTCCTTCTATTCAAATTGGGTAATCTGTATTCAAAGACCATTTGTATTAAGAGACCAATTTGCCTTCTCCCTTGAGTGGTCTCTTAATACAGGTTTTACTGTATATTGTTTGGAAACCCGATGCTGGATCCTCTGAAGAATTTCATCGTATATTTCTACAGTTATTCTCATAAAATTCCTGAAACTGCTCTGATCTTTGTCTAAGTTCAACTTAAAGTTGGTTATACAATCCGAACTGCTTTCTTCGTGATACTTCGCTGACGTCTTCGACGCCTTTTAATGCCTTGTGGAAGTACATCACTAATCCATGACCCCATTGCTTTCTATGTTTAATTCCTCAATTTCAAGCAGGCACAGCTCTTTTGATTTAAGTTCAAATAAAGTGACAATCATTACATGTCAAAGCAACACTTTATGGTGTCTTGTACTGAAAAAATCAACATACCTTTAATGGCATATAAGAAAGAACTGGTTCCCGGAACTTCGGATGTACCAAAACAGGTACTTCAGATCTGACAAACAGGCAAAATGTACCCTCTTTTTAAAATTTGGTGCAGTTTTTTTAATATTCAAAATTATAAGTCAAAAAGTGTTTTACAATGATCACCAGTCATTCAGCTTTTATTTGATACCAAAAATACCTAGATATTCTACATAGTTTGAAAGTTACACTCATGCGTAGGAACTATTTTGTGTCAAGTATGTACTACTTTCTGGTATGTGCTTTCTAACCGGGCCCGAATTAGTGGTGTTACACCTTGTAAATATTGGTGCATGTTAAGGTGAATTTGGTCTACACGTTGTAGAGCCATGACTAGTAGATATGCCTTCCTGACTCTCTCCAGGCAATCCATAACGAAACACTCGTCTGGCGTACCGAATTTTAAAGCATGGTATCGTTGTTGAGTTTTTTTTAATCCGAACATTTGATCATTGGATATAAAAAATACACGAGATTCTTCACATTTCATTTCATTCCGCCCTTCTTTTAGCATTGTACAGCTTATATTTCTGTTTTCTGTTTTCTGCTTGCTGTACTAATATTACAACTGGTAGTTAAAAACCGTAATATATCCAATTTTTTATTATATACTGACTTTTTGGATATTTCAGGTAAGATGAATGATTTAGCTGTCCTGTCAAAATCTTCTATAGTTACAATTATACGAGCAAGCTGTGAGAAAATTAAACAACTAAGGATTATCAGCATCACTGTAATCCTAATGTTTGGCTATTTCTTTTAGGTCCCTCTTTTCATTACATGATTTAATATTGATTGATTGATTGTTTGTGTTAAACGCCACTTGCAGCACTATTGTGCTATTTCGTGGCGGTCAGTTTTTATTGGTGAATGAAGCCGGAGTGCCCGGAGATAACAACCGACCTTCGTTAGGAAAACTGACAAACCTATATATATATAGCTAGTCAATTAAGATTTGAGTCGAGCGCACCTGCCACGTGCAAGATTCGAACTCACAACCTCAGTGTTGACAGGCCAGTGATACAGTAGTTCGACTACTTAGACCACTCGGCCACCGATGCCCCAACATGTTTAGATAATTATACATCATTGGCCTTCAAATGTTTGGGTTTGAGTTTAAGGCAAACACTACATTTTACATATTCTTCGTTTGAAGTTTAACCCAACATTGTTTGGTCTGCACAATTTCAGACAACTGTGTTTCCTATCCTTAAGGGGATTTGAATCCATGCTTTTATGACATGATTATAACTCTGTCTATTGTTTTCCATTCGTTTGATGTGTTTGAGCTTTTGATTTTGCCATTTGATAAGGGATTTTCCGTTTTGGATTTTCCTTGGAGTTCGGTATTTTTGTTATTTTACTTTCTATTTTTACTTCCGAGCCCACTCGATCAACTAGGCTTCAAATATATAGATTTCTTTAGTCAAGTAATGCCTTTCTTCGTCGGTTTCATCTTGGTTATTCATTCAATATACGATATATTCTGTCATTCATATGGAATATCTTGCAGATCGGCTGGATATTCTAAAATCTGCTAGATATGTTATTTTTAAGTATAAAATGAACTGATACCGTGTTAACAACAGTACGATAACAAAAATTGGAATATATCCCTTCTTAAATTTCTATTTCGATACAAACCAACCCTTTATAGGTAATATATATCGACATGAATTGTAATGAATTGAATTGAATTTAATTAAATTTAATTATGACATCGATAAACGAAAAACATCAATGATAGATTTAAGTACTTTGAATTGAGATTCATTATGCGGTGTGCCGGTACTGTCGGTGCTGCCATACGATAGGTTAATTATATTATGGTTAGATAGGAAGTCAAATGATTTCATTCTACTTTAAAGTTTTGCATGGCAGACTGCATCCATACATTTCTGTAATTTATTTAAAAAAATTCATGATTTCGTGAAAAAGAAATGAATCTTATTCTAAAATACCGTATCTTTTATATAATTCTATGTAATTTTGTTCTTTGTAATGTAATATATCATAGATTTGTATCATCGATTGAAAGGTATAAGTTCACTACTAGATGCGTATATGTAGACATAATGAGAAAATCTGACATTGCAATACGCAGTAATTGAGATATAAATATTTTCCTCCTACATAAGTATAACATATATATTTGTATTAAAAGTTCGTCCAAAGTTCAAAGATGTACGTGCAAGATTGATTTCATTTTTATGGATTCGTTCATGTTTATGATCGGATTATTTCCTTTGCTTTATCTTTTTAATGAATGCCTTTGGTCGGTCACTGTTTGATAAAAGCAATCACTATGTTGTGATTGAAATTTTTATTGTGTCTTTTTTTAAACGTACCTTTGTAATTCGCTTTAACATCGTCTTTCTCCATTTTTTTCTAGGCTTAAACAATTATATTAAAACTGATATATCTGCTCAATATTGATTGTTTTTCTGTTGTTTATCTAGATCTAAAAGAATTAGCACTTTCACGTTCATTTTGAAAACGCTCAATTATTACTATTAATGGTGAAAAAAAAACAACCAACAAAGGTACATGATCGTACGAGGGAAACGGTCAGGATAATATTTCGGAAGAAGTGTTGTTTGACTAGTGGTTTCAATATCGACACCTCCTGACACAACAGAGGTCAGATTGGTATGTGAAAGTTTTATTTGGTGTTTGGAGAGTGGCATGATCTGGCCGAGTATCTCTGTTAATTGGCAACTGGGTAACCAGAGAATTTTTATATGTATAAGTAGTTTTACAAATCATAATTAATACAAAAGATTGTGGAACATATAAAGTAACATGATTATGGAAATTGTACATTTTTATCCGCTTTTGTTTCTTAGTACAATGTATGTCCGTTGACTTTATCCTTTTAAGAACCGTTATCTTTTATTCTGTTGAATGCAACTTATTGACTGTTCTCGCAAACAGCTTAAATTTCAATTAGATAGTGCAAATGGTAAGCCTTGGTATTTTCATAAGTTTGTTTAACATGTTGGTCAAGCTGTCATATGATAATAAGCATATAAATTTGGAGACAAATACTGTACATTGGTTTTCAGTATGCATGACGTTTTAACTTTTTACAACGCGCAGAGATTAATGCAAACTAGATGAAATTTAAAAAAATTATCGTGTGGCTGAAAATAGTTTCAAGCTTCAACAAAATCATGCTAGAGGTGATTCATTTTTTTTTACCTCAGATTCTTAGGAGAGATTTTCCCTTTCACATGATAATATAACGTTAAATATAAAAATGAAAATAACTCTCAATAAATTGTTTCGTCCGAATCGCTTTTCTGGATTTACTTTATACTAGCTATTTCTGGAGATAGATATGACTATGACTGACTAATGTTTTCGGTGACAAACTTCCTTTGAGGCAACACAAAGTTATTGCAGAAATTTTATGTATCAAAATGCAGTCTTGAGTTTAAGTTTGATGAAAAAGTTGTCCTCAAATGCGAAATTTTCTAAAATATTTTATATTCTACAATATTTAATGATTTACCAGACAAAAATATTTTTCTACCGGATCAGAGATCCGTTCGTAACTTTGCATGACTCTTTTTGACACATATGGCGAGTCTGGAACATAATAACTTAAAAACAGTGATACAGCATTGCAAACTTTATACACATACTTTCAGCAAATGTTATTTGTTTATGTTCAGTAATTTGATAAAACTTCTTCGTCTATTTCAATCAATAAGTTGCGATAACGCCACAATACTCTTGACCATGAATCTTTTCAGCCTTTCCCTAATTGCAGTAGCGTTCTGACAAGTTATATTGCTTTATCAATAAATCCTCAACGAAAGCAAACACTTTTTAATAAGTTATAAAACCTGGGCTTCAGGGTTGCAGGAAAATATTTTTATGCGCCGGGAGCTTAGTGGATCAGACGTGGAACAGTCATATACCCTCCTATTATGCAATTGAATCAAATCGTTTAATTTCTCTAGTATTTACTCACTTATTCCAAATTTCAAGCTCATGAATAGATTGTTAGTCCAATGAAGAGACAAAAACAAATCAGACTAGATTTGTTATTGCTAGCAATAACGGATGGCACCCTTCCCCCCTTGCCAGGGTAACGGCAGCCATTTTAAAAATTCCAAAGTCAAAGAGTGCATCTACACATGCTGATAAACATTTTTGTAAAGTTTCAATAAGTTTGGAGCATTTTGAAATTTTTGACATTTTTGCAGTTTCGATGGTAACGGCGGCCATTTTGAAAATTCCTAAGTCAAACTGCAAATTAGCACATGCCAGTTACCATTTCTGTGAAGTTTCTTTCCATTTGGGACACTTTGATTTTTTTCGCATTTTTTGCTGTTTCCATAGAAACGGCGGCCATCTTGAACCATTCCATACCAAGGTGCACAACTTTACATGGGGGTCCTCATTATAGTAAAGTTCCATCAACATTGGTCCATTAAATTCCGAGAAACACGACGGACAATATGTGTGGAGGAAGAATAAGAAAAACTAGTAATCTTGTGTTAGGATGCTAACACAAAAGTCGCCAAAACGGATCCCAAATCATTTTTCTGCGGTATCCATGGTAACGGCAGCCATTTTGGAAATTTCAGAGTCAAATACATCTTCTACATATGCCAGTTATCATTTGTGTAAAGTTTATTAAGTTTGAAGCAATTTTAAATTTTCAACAATTTTGCAGTTTCCATGGTAACGGCGGCCATTTTGGAAATTCTAAAGTCAAATACCACATCTATATATGGTAATCAACATTTGTGTTAAGTTTCATTAAGTTTAAAGCATTTTGAAATTTTTCACATTTTTGCACTTTCCATGGTTACGGCGGCCATTTTAAAAATTCAACAGTCAAACTGCTGTTGCATATGGTGCAACCCATAATAATATACCATCATATAACATTTTATGTCTCTAGAATTAATTCAACACTGATGTTCTAGAATGTTCCATGAAAATTAACCCCCCTCAAATTATGCCAAAGAGACCCTGATCTGAAATAAAAAATGTTCCATGTTGAAGTGGACATGTGTCTCTAAATATTCATAGAAGTAATCATAATTCTATCTACTCTACATACAGCAGCTAATTTAAGAAATGTAAAAATTTTTTGACCCGACCCATCTTTGAGGCCCCTAACTATGCCAAGTGGACACCCTGGTATGATGAATTTTAGGTTCTGCAACCCCCATGATACAGACCCATACCCATAATAAATATAAAGTTTCCATCCTCTATAGCTTCCAAGAAAATGGTAGGACAGTTTAAGGGGTCAGAAAGAGAAGAATAAGAATAATAACTAGATTTGCCATTGCAAGCAATAGCAGATGTCACCCTTCCCCCATTGCCACTAGATTGCAGCCAGTTTAAAAATTTTAAACAGTGAATGCACATATATAATGATGGCTATACATCTTTCTGTAATTTTTTAGAACATTTAGCGGATTTATAAATTTTACGCATAATTTTTCCTTTTTTGCCTTGTTACCATGGTAACGGCAGCCATTTTGGAAATTCCAACGCCAATTGCCGCTTCCACACATGACAGTCAACATTATTGTGAAGTTTCATTAAGTTTGAAGCATTCTGAAATTTTTGAAATTTTTGCTCCTGTATCCATGGTAACATAGTAGTTCCAATGATTGTCAAAATCATTCAAAACCTGTATATAAAAGACAACTATATTGTATAAAAATTTGATGATTTTAAGTTAAAGCATACTAAAATTATTCACCAAACCCTGAAGTTTTTGGAGCATTTTGACCTTTTTGCATTGTTTCCATGGTAACAGCAGCAATTTTGGAAATTCTAACTCCAAATGCCACATCTTCCAATGTTGCTCATCGTTACTGTGAAGTTTCATTAAGTTTGGAGCATTTTGATATTTTTGAAATTTTTGGTGTAGTTTCCATGGCAATATAGTAGTTCCAATGATTGCCAATATCATCCAACACCAGTATATAGTGGGCACCTACATTGTGTTAAAATATAATGATTCTAAGTTTAAGCATATCCAAATAGTTCACCAAAACCAAAAGCTGGATTTACCACATTTGTTCCGTTTCCATGTTCCTAAGACCTACTGCAACCCGAAATTTTGTGTTCCTCATTATAGTGAACTATCATTAAGATTGGTTCCATTGGCTCCAAAAAAACTACCGGACAAAAATCATTGGAAAAATAATAATAATAACAAAGAAACAGAGGAAAAGCAATATGTCACCCGACATTGTCGATCGGGTGACATAATAAGAAACGGGACAAACACATAAAGTCTCCAAAACTCCGTTTTGGCGACTTAATAAGAAAAAAAAAAGAAACGTAGAATAACAATACGTCACCCAAACTCCGTTGAGGGTGCCATAAATATACTACTCTGATTTTAATACAACGTGTTATGCAACTTAAATAACACCCAAAAATGATAGTGTAACCGTTTGATAACTCAACTTAATTACAAATGTAATGTCATGAAAAAAATATTCTCATAACGAAGTTTCTCGAATGTCATGACATTTCAGAGCTTGCATTCCTATCAGGAATAGAAAGACGACAGATACCAAAGGGACATTGAAACTCATACGTCGAAAATAAACTGATAACGCCATGGCAACAAAAAGACCAAAAGACAAACAACAGTACACAAAACACAACATAGAAAACTAAACACTGAAGACAAAACTTTGTAAAAGACTGCTGCTTACAAGAATGTTTTAACCCAAATGTTCTAGATGAATAAATAGAAGTAAGCAATTGAAATTAACCTCAGCATTGGTTGACCGTTATGGAACATGTGTATTGCAGACCACATCTTCCATAAGTGATTCCTATTTTTCAATAGTAAGTTTTTTCAAAAGTAAGTTTTCTGAGAAGTCGTTTGTGGACTGCTGTTTGTCTCTTCATCTTTTCTAAAAGGACAGAAGTGAAACGTTTAAGAAAACTAAGAGGGCGTGTAAAGTTACAGATATAACTAAATAATCACTTTAAAAGAAAATTTTCACCAATGCGCCTTCAAATAAAATATCGTAGATATCAGGATTAAAATTGTGTACGACAGACGCGCGTTTCGTCTAAAAAAGATTCATCAATGACGCTCGAATCAAAAAAGCTAAACAGGTCATATAGAGAACGAAGTTGAGGAGCATTGAGGACCGTAAATTGCGAAAGGTTTTACTAAATACAGCTAAAATGATCTATCCCTGAGGTAGAAAATCTTTAGTAATTCAAATTTTGTAAACAGTTAATTTATAATTATGACCATATCAATGATAATTCATGTCAACACAGAAGTGCTGACTACTGGGCTGGTAATACCCTCAGGGAGAATACCTCCACCAGCAGTGGCAAAATCAGTTGTGTTAAACGCAAAAGTTACACTTAAACTTCGCTCTATAAAATCAAATCAATTAACGTCGACAGTTAATCAAAGAAATGCATAAACAAACATTGACATTAAATCACTACTATTTTTCGAGTTTAAGCAAACATAAAAAACATGTATGTTAAAAATTTTAGATGAATCAATATATTCTGTTTTTATTTATAGTTTCTGTTAAAATTTTATGACACTTTAAAGGTCTAATTCTTTTTCTTTTTTTTGGTATCTTATATACTAGGCGATATTTTGCTGTCGTAGAAGACTGGGATGGGGTTTTCTTAAATGCAGAATGTGACATTGTTAGAATTGAAGCAAACTATTTATAAATCATTATTAAGATAAAGAAAAAACTAAAAAAAATGACACTATGGTCAGAATATCAAAAAGAAGTGGTTACTTAATCGCACATATATAATAGAGACACCAGTAGTTTATCTGTTAAAATGCCTGTACCAAGTCAGGAATATGACAGTTGTTATGCATTCGTTTGATGTGTATGAGCTTTTGATTTTGCCATTTGCTTAGGGACTTTCCGTTTCGAATTCTCCTCGGAGTTCGGTATTTTTGTTATTTTACTTTTTATCGATGTTCGAATTTCTTTAGAAATAAACAAATCAAGATAACACACACAACCTGAAGGAATCGAAACTCGAAAAGAAACGCGATCAGGAAATCGATTGCATCACCTGCCATGCAAATTCTTACTCTGTCAAAAAGTCACAATAAAGAATATGTAGATTTTCATCTTCCTTTTATTTTGATACCAAAGGAGAGAAGATAGTTTGCAATGTTCTAAAATATCCCCTTTCTTAAATGAAATTGGTGTATAAGTCTTAAATAGTAAATTTATTTTAGTCTGAAACAGTCATTTTGATCTTAACATCATCTGAAAATTCTGAACAATACATTATCATTATTTGTTCAGTCTATCAGTCAATATTTAGACTTATTCACTGCGGTAAATTCATAATGCTCAGTAGCTTTTCAGACAATTCAGTATGATATTTATGTATGCAGGTCACAACTACTATTGAACAGTCGTTTCTTTGGCAATCTATAATGATATTTGAGAGAGCAATATTGTGTGTAGCTTTGTCTTTTCAAACAACATCATAGTTGTCGTAAAGACTGGATAAATAAGCAACAACCTCGATCTTCTTGAACGGGTTCATAACATCTGTGTGTTAATGGTTAATCATAGTTTTTGAAAGTGTTATTAAATGCATGACCGAATAGTGTTGAGACATTCAAATAAAACTAACAAACATAGGAATGATAATAAACAAAATCACATGGACGTTCAACAATTAAAGACCAGTCGATTTGACAGTGTAAGCATTTCCTGCAATACATGTATCAATGAGAAACATATTGTGTTGACATGAATATCAATTATATGGTCACTTTTATAAATTTACTGTTTGCAAAAGTGGGAATTATTCGACATACTAAGGATTTTCTTATCCCAGGCATAGATTACCTTAGCCGTATTTCGCACAACTTTTGGGAATTTTGGGTCCTCAATGCTCTTCAACTTTGTACTTGTTTGGCTTTCTAACTATTTTGATTTGAGCGTCACTGATGAGTCTTATGTAGACGAAACGCGCGTCTGGCGTATCAAGTTATAAGCCTGGTACCTTTGATAACTATATTCATACTTTAGGTCAAAGACAAAAGTCTTGAAATATTCTAGATATCATTAAAGGACTGCAATCAACAATTCTTTAAAAAAAAACTTCATGATTCATGTCAAACTCTCAACATAAACAAGATAATGAAGTGTGCATATTTACCATTTCTGTAAGTTTTTTTTTCCTTGTATTTTAAAAAATAAAATATTTAAATGACTGACACATGAAAGTCATCTAGACCCTTGATAAGGATGGCTTTGATTTCAAATCAAGAAGTATTGGTTATTTATCATGCTGAGCTTTGAAAAGGAATCTTTTTGAATTGATGAGAGTTATGAATAAACAATGTTGGAAATCATTTGAAACATTCATATTGGTTAAGCATGTATGTCGAAATTCAAAGCATAATACTTATACCTTCATAAGTTAAGGTAAAAACAGACGATTTTAGGGTGGATCGTATTAACTAAAAACAATGAAAGACCAAACTCCAATGGGATGACATGATATGCAGACACACTGGTGAAACGTATAAACATTTCTGTCACATCAAGGTTTTTACTAAACTGTAAACTCAAATAAACAAAAACTATGGTAATATATCTCAATTAAGGTGAGATGCAGTAACGATAATTTTATTTGTAATAGACATGTATCATTTGCAAAATTCTGATTTAAGTTGTTCTAACTCAAAACCTTATAGGGATTTTATTCTGATAAAGAATGACATCTGTATATTGTTTTCAATGTGAAAACTGTAATCCGACATGCTTTATTAACAAATAATTAACAAAGATACGTAAAAGAGCCTCCAACAGAATGTTTGATTATACCCAAGAATTGGGAGTCACCGTAAGAAAACTTAAATCATTTGTTTAATCGAATATGTTGTTGATGTAAAAGTATGAATACTTTGATGTAATTCTTACTGGAATCTACTGAAAAATTTGTTTTAAGAAATGTCGTCTATGTTTTTTATTTTTTTTTTTTTTACTATATTATTTATTATTTATTATTATTAATATTGTTCATTTAGAAAAAGAACTTGGACATGTTTGAAACATAAGAAAAAGAGACATGAGGTGGGTAAACACAAGACTGCAGTCTCATAATATACTATACTTAATTGTTGCTTGTTTCTTTTAAATCTATTCACAGCTTCTATAGACTCGGGTCAATTTAGAGCGTGATGTATTGTGTAGACACTGGTCAAAGTATTACCAGTCTAAGACTGAGATCAATCTCTGTTTATTTTGTAGGGCTCTTGTTGCTCAATTTTTAGTTTTCTATGTGTTGTTGTGTAGGCTGTTGCTTGTTTTTTTCATGGTTTTTCGTGTTTTGCCATGACATTGTCAGTTCGTTTTCGACTTAAAAGTTTGAAAATCCCTTTGTTATCTTCCGACTCCTTTTGCACTTCGGTGAAACGATTAAAACATACTGTCACCATCAAGGTTTCTTTAAACCTGAAACTCAAATAAACGAAAACGATTTTGAAGACTCTTTTAAATAGTAATATATCTCAAACAAGCTGAGATGCAGTAACGATAATTTTATTTGTGATGGACATGTATCATTAGCAAAATTATGATTTAAGTTGTTCTACCTAAAAACCTTATTTAGTTTGATAAAGAATGACATCTGGTTTTTTTTCAATGCAGAGAATATAACGTGCTACATTTACAAAGATACGTAAACGAGGCACGAACAGAATGTCTTGTTATTCTCAAGAATTGGGAGTTGTCCGTAAGAAAACTAAAATAATCTTGTTTATCGAAAATGTTGTTGATCGAATTTGATGTAATTATTACTGCAATCTACTAAAATAAAATTTTTAACAAACATGGTTTTGAGTTTGTTTTTCTGATCAAACATTTTCATTGAGAAAAAGGACTGGGCATTTGCGAAACTTAAGTATGAGATGTGTTTCAAAAACTGCAGTCTTACAATATACTATACAGCTTCTACAGACTCGGGGAAATTTAGCGGTGGACAGATTGTGTAGACATCTGTTTAAGTATCCCAGTCTTAGACTGAGAACAAACCCTGTATGTTTGTGGGGTTTGTTTTGTTCGGTCTATTTTTCTATATTGTGCTTTGTATACTGTTGTTTGTCTTTTAGGTTGTTTTTCGTGTTTTGTCTTGGCAGTGTCAGGTTGTTTTCAACTTATAAGTTTGACTATCCCTTTGATATATTCCGCCTTACGTTTGCCCTCTTGATGTCTTTTGGTTTTATAATCGTTGGTTTGCTGTCGATTTGACGCATATCCCTTCACTACTTTTATTCATATACAAATATATGAAATAAACAGTAATTTCAATGAAATTGTAATCTTCACAGTTGAAGGATGTCCTTTAACGATTCAGTAAAGCACGTTTACCTTACAACAATATCACGACAAAGATTCATTGATAACTGCTAGAGTCTTCAAAGAACAAGATAAAAGGTCACATTGTGAGCACTGAAATGAAATGCGTTTATGAATATAACTGTGTTAGTACAGTATCCCGCTGTGTATTAATGAAACACTTGAAAATTAAAGTATTTTAAAATCTATCTGCTTACATTTCGGTAAATAATTAATAAATACATTGTTGTCTCATTGGCACTCATACCACATCTTCTTATATCTATTAATTTTTTTCCACATCCTAGAAAAATATTCCCATTGATTCCAAAAGTTAAACTTCCTGGTGTGCAATAATATCCAATTGACTTAAAAATCAAATTAATGTTAATTTGTTTTTACAAAATATGTTAGAAAAAAATATATGAATTCAAAGCTCTTTCATTAACATGGCATAAACAGATGCTTTTTTTAATGAAAATAAGGACAAAACCATAACTGAATACTATTGTGAATTCTAATGTATTGATAGTTTTTAAGTTATCAAAGATGCAAGGTGGAACTGTTGTGTTGCGTACTGAAATCGGAACCATAATTATATTCTGATAAATCCGGAAAAAAATCTTAGAACGCTCGAAATTTATATACTAGTAGTGTATTTATACAGTTTACTAACAGATTCCTCGTCTGCTGGATCATAAGTTTCCGAAGGTAACAGGAACTGAGAAGTTAGTGATTTTGTCCTGACATAATTTATAGCTTTTTTAGAAAAAGGAATAACTTTTCACTTTTTACAAATCATTGCCTTTATTGTAGTAACAACAACTTTTGAAGTCTTATGCAGAGCAGCTAAGAACCCATACATTAGGACATACATTAAGGTTGACCAACACTAATAGATAAATTGCTAATAAACTGTTAGATCTCATCAGTTCTGTTTTTGTAGATTCCTCTTACCCCAGACAATTGGATCTAATATTGTTTTGACAATTCCATTTCAAGCCCGGTTTGGTTGGTGATGTAGAAAGTAATTGGAAGTTTAAAACATTTGTCACCGACGTTTTGTCTGTAGAAGTTCAATTGCACTGATTCGTTCTGTATGTTTAATATTATTAACGTCTGATAGCGATATGAAGGTACTCATCACGTTTTACTAGAAATAGTTTCATCAAATAAAAAATGGTAAAAATTAGAATTAGTTATAGCAAATTACTAATAGAAGTTGGTAGATATATTAGAGCGCTTTTAGTACAGAGAATTTGTCCACTGTGCAAGGATTGAATTGAAGATGAATTCCATTTCCTCATTAAATGTAAAGCATTAGAATTTAATAGAAATATACTCTTTTGTTATTTCAGTGATATAGTCCCATCTTTTGTTAATATGTCTGAACAAGATAAGTTTAGTTTCATTTTGAAAAGTAATGATACTGACATATGTACTGTATGTGTAGCTGGAATAAGCGATATGTATAATAAGAACATTTATTTAAAGCAAACGTAATGTTGTTAAGAACTGTTGTAGTATTAACGCTTATTGTAAGAGCTTGATTACACATAGTATTAATAACCCCTCCTAGCAATGTAGTTATAAAATATGCGTCTCTTATCATTGAGAAAATATATCTTTGTAAATTTGTCTTTGTTTATTGTAAATTTTTGGATTTGTATTTTGTGAATGTCAGCTGTTATCATTCCTTTATTGGAATTTAGACCAATAAAATTATTTGATTTGATTTGATTCAAATACGCTCAAAACCAATTTTTGAGAGAGCGAAAGAAAACTAAAGCTATATCGACATCGTATAAAGCCATCTTTAACTCATTCAATTGCTACCTTATCTTCATTAAACATCAAAGATATCAATCCTCTGGCATTGATTTCAATCTTCATTAATTGATTTCGTTTCGTCCTGTTCGATCAAGGTTACAAGTTCTTTTGTGACGTGATTCAAATCTCGATATATCTATAATTATCGCAGAATCAGAGATGTACATATTAATGACTGTTACAATAAAGTAAAATAACAAAAATACCGAACTCAAAATTCAAAACGGAAAGATCCTTAACAAATGGCAAAATCAAAAGCTCAAACACATCAAACGAATGGAAAACAACTTTCATATTCCTGACTTGGTATAGACATTTCCTTATGTAGAAAATGGTCGATTAAATTTCGTGTTATAGCTAGCTTAACCTCTCACTTGTATGACAGTCGCATAAAATTCCATTATATTGACAACAATGTGTGAGCAAAACAAACAGACATAAAAGGTAAAAATGCCAAAAATTGGGGTACAGCAGTCAACATTGTTGTATAATCTTAATTACTATGAAAACAAACAACTATGTGAACAAAGAAAACTAAATGGCATGGAGACTTACTTTCAACGTATATTCACACCGTTATTCCAATTCTAACGCAAAAAAAGAAGAGTTAATGCATTAGAACTTGGAAAAAATGTATGAAATTATGATAAAATATAAATCCGCGAAATTCCAAGTATGATCTTGACGCAATAATGTCATGTCAAATCATGACATCATGACGTCTTACGAATGGAAGAGCGCAAAGAGCTTTTTTTTGCATTCTATCGGGATATTCTAAATAAAGGCAACAGTAGTATACTGCTGTTCGAAATTCATAAATCGATTAAGAAAAAAACAAATCCGGGTTACAAACTAAAACTGAGGGAAACACATCAAATATAAGATGAGAACTACGACACAACAGAAACACAACATTAAAATGTAACACACACAGAAACGAACTATAATATAACAATGGTCATTTTCCTGACTTGGTACAGGACATTTTAAGAAAAAAATGGTAGGTTGAACCTGGTTTTGTGGCTAGCCAAACCTCCCGCTTTTATGGCAATGTTAAATATAACATTAAAAGGACAACATTACATGACAGGACTACAATACAAATAAATGGGAGAACATATAGGACAGAGAAACATACGAATAAGCTAACAAAATGTACATTTTTAATATTAGTTTCTTGTGTATAATTTGGAGTTTAGTATGACGTCCATTATCACTGAACTAGTATACATATTTGTTTAGGGGCCAGCTGAAGGACGCCTCCTGGTGAGGGAGTTTCTCGCTGCATTGAAGACCCATTGGTAGCCTTCGGCTGTTGTCTGCTCTATGGTCGGGTTGTTGTCTCTTTGACACATTCCCTATTTCCATTCTCAATTTTAAGGTTTGAAATTTAATACGCAAGACGCGCGTTTCGTCCACACAAGACTTACCAGTGACGCTCAGATCAAAAAAGTACAAAAGCCAAAACAAGTACAAAGTTGAAAAGCGGAAACAACAGAAATATCACATTCTTTTATTCTCCATTTCAGAAAATTTTAATCACAAGAACACTGCGGATGCGACTAGTGAAGCAGGAATTGCCCACCTTTCTTGTATATTTAAAACATTAAGGAGATGTGGTATCATCGGTCGTCCCACTGTCTGTAACACTCTTCTCAGATCTTAATAAAATTGCATATCATGATTTTGTGACGTCAAATACGTTGACCCGGTCTTAATAACTTTGACCTGGACATACTACCTACGTCATAATGAATGAACCGACGTTGATAAGTTTGACCCGAACTGATCACGTCATCTTCCGGTTTGCTGGTGAAACAAAAAAAACACTTGTTTCTAAAGTGCAAAATACGCAAATATCTGCTCACTCGAATAAAAGCTTCATATTGTGACTCGCAGCTGATATTTTACAATATCAATATGAAGACGACCTGGTAATCGATATTTATTCCCATTGGGGAAAATATCTACCAGACTTCAATTGATGTTCATGTGAGCAACTAAAGTGAACGAACGGTCCTGTTTATGTTGAACACAACCCATAAAGTATAGTCAGCTCAAAAGACTCCGACATGATAAAATGTGAAATCCAAAGCTGAAAAGCTTATAACCCAAAAAGGACATAAAAGTATAGCCATAATCAAGCCAGGCATCAGAGCTTTGCATGAGGGAGATATATTCCTTAATTTGAAATAATTTCCTAAATTTTAATAACACAAAATCCTTATTTTCATGCCAGTATCGAAATACTGGCTACTCGGCTGGTGATACCCTCGGGGAGTAACAGTCCACTAGCAGAGGTATCGACCCAGCGGTAATAATAACATTAACGGCAGCAATTATTCTGCACTTGATGCGCATTTCGACAACAGACTGGTACATAGCTTAAAACACAATTCAAATTTTTTTTACGTCGCTTGAAATGCTCAAACTTTAGGTTTTTTTTTTGTGTTTTGTTCTATTTTGATTCTAAAATGATGTAACCTTTCTTTATTCGAATGATTTTTTCAAATACCCTCTTTTATTTATAATTTTTTCCAAATAAAACATCATAAAACTAGATTTTATGTTATCAGAAAAATTTAGAACATATCCGCTTTATCTAATTTTAAGTTTTCATGTTTAAAGTTATAGTCTTTAAATGCCACAACAAAAACTACCAACGATAAAATATCAAGGAAAAAAAACTATATACCCCCCCCCCCCACCAAAAAAAAAAAAACAAGAACAACGAAGATAAGATACAAATGTGAACTGATTATTTAAAACATCAGTCTTCTTTATTTAGAATTGAACGTATAATGCAAAATATAATCGTTTAAGAACTGTTATTTTTACCGACAGATTTAAGGTTAATTATCTTATGCTTCCTAAAATAAACGTAAACATGTTAAATTTACTATGATAACGATAAAGAGATGAGTGTAACGCAATTAACAATTAAAATAAAGAGAAGACATCATGTCAGCTGATTATCATAAGTTAATGCGATATGAAACTATTGTGTTTTTTTTTAATGTACTCGTTCTGATGGAATTCCAACTTTTACTTGACTGTTCATGTGCATAAAGTGACTGCTTGATGGTTGGAAGCCCCTATACAATAATCTGTCTGTAAACGAAACCTCGTAGCCCACTATGGTCGGATTCTGGACTCTATATCTTAGTTTAATTATTGTGCCTCAAATGTTATTTTGCTATTTTCTACAATTTTCTGTTGTTTGACGCAATGTGTAGTCATACTTGCAGTATAGAAAACTCATCGTGCATGGGAAAATGTTCTTCCACAATACGAGTTCATTTCATAATAGATAGTAAAATACACCATATGTTATTACGCATGTTTAGTGCAGTAGATATGGTACCGTCAATGTTTAGGTATGTTGTCATTGGTTGTCACTGTCAGTTAATCAGGATATCCAGCTAAATCCTTTTCGGAGAGGCCGACATTTTCATATGCTCACCTTACCTAAAAGGTAATGTAATCATCGTTCTCAAACTCTTCATACTTCCATTATTTTTCTCTAAAAACGATCCTTATTTAGTTCTGATCGAGAGAAAAAAAAACATGGCGTGGTAGGCATTGATTCAGATTAAGCAATGTTTAAAAAAAATTCCTCGTCTCTAGAAGAACTTATCGGAATGTTTTGAAAATTGACTGGATGGTTGATGATTGAGAGCCCGTATACATTATTGATCAGGCGGCAAACATGGTAGCATTTGTGATATATAGACCCCATTTGTAACCCATTTTGAAATTATCATTATACCTACAATCTTTGATTGGGGTAAATTGTATTCACATTGTCCGCTAACTGGTCCGTCCGTCATTCCGATCTCCAACAAATATTTCGTCACTCAGTTACTTCATAACTTTAATTTCAGTCTGCAAACTGAACAGCGGGGAGTTTTAACTTGTTGGAACTTTTTGGATATGTCAAACTCATACTTCCGATACTTTGAATTTTAATGTATTAGATAAACTTTAAAATTTTCGTCACACATTTCTCCAGTACTACTGAACGGAAAGACTTCAAATGTTGTTAGCAGCTTGAAATGGATGAGTTTAAACGTGTGTGCACTTTTTGGATCTGTTAAACACCTACTTTTGTCTGTCGATATTCTATTTTTTATCAACATGTTGAATGAACTTGATGGTTTTGTCACATTTTTCTGAATTTTTAATCGAACCTCATTTATGTTGATCCGATGGTTAATATGATGGCTTTCGTTACAACCTTATTTGGAAAAATTGTTTTCTATTGACATCTTGTGTGCATCTGCAATGTTTCTGAATGAAAGAATCGATATCGAAGTCCAATCTTAAAAGCTTCATTTCATCGGTTGGATTACAAGTGTAATTCATTTTAGTCCATATTGAAATATTATACATTGATATTAGTCGTACAATGTTTCCTGTGTTTATTTAGTAACTGTCATGTAATGATTAACATTTATACTGCGATGATGGCAACACTTGTTAATGTATTAACCACTGCAATGCAGTAAAGCAATATTTATAGTGATTGTTTACTTTTTTTTTTCGTTAGTGATTAAATAAGTTCATGTCCGTAAGTGAACGAGTTTTCATAAAACAATTATTATAATTATTTATTAGATTTTTTTCGTTTTATGTATATTCAAATATATATACATGTTTATTGTAAAAGCAGACAATATACTTCCTAACACTGTACCAACCTAAAATTGAACCAGGACCATTGCCACAGAAAACCTTAGATATACTAAAGGGGTTAATCGATTACAACTTTAGCTCAGTTAAAAAAGTTATAGATAAATGCGATAAAGACCCATGATTCGAGTACATTTACAGCTCAGCTGATAGGGGTCCCAATTTCAAGTACTCCTTTACCACAGTTGGTAGAAAGGTGTTTATTGTGCAAAAGGTTGGGTGTTTGGTCACAGCGATGTACATTTGTACACTAGGGTTTTGATAAAAACATGTTCTTCTTTTACAGCTGGTACGTTTTTCCTTTATTATCATAAGCTCAAATTGAATTGACTAGATACAGAAGTTTTTAATCTCAGAAACTTGAAATACAATGTCAATTAAGTTCAAAGAAGGTCATTATAATAAATAAACTGTAAAGCAGACACAAATGTTACAATTTCAGTAAAAATTGTGGACTGTAGAAGCAAAATCAGAAACTTCAAAACAGAAAAATATAACTTTAAAAGTGTGTTTGTTTATGGATAGAAATTGGAGGATCTATTGAACTTCCATGGTATATATTAACCTCTGGCCACATAATATTATGAATTCGGATGTAATGATTCTTTGAATCATTGAGGAACTGTGTAATATATAGATGAAACAAGCAGATGTCGGTTAAACGTCAACGATATAGAAACAGAACGTCACAAACTACAGACAAATCTTCTAGAGGACAATGTTTCAAAAGGCAAGTTGTTTAGATTCTACAAATAAAAATATAAACAACTTTTATTCTCCATTGCAATAAATGTAAATCATAAAACACGAAAAATGCCATTGGTGGATAAGGAACTGCATACCTTTCCGTCAAGCCTATGTTCAGCCTATGAATATATTGCGGCGTAAGTAAATTTTGATTCTGATTGTGGCGTTGGAATCATTGACTATGATTGCCCAATGCAAAATATCCTCATCTCTTGAACTAAATATTGCAATGTTTTAAAACTTTACTAGATTGTTGACTAGGAGCCCCTCTACAAATGATCCCAATATGTAGTATGCTATATTCTTAAAATGCAACAACGACACATTGACAAAAAAACACATGCCTGAAAATGTTTATATTATTAATTTATGTATTTCTCTGTCCTGAGTGTTCTTGCGTTTGGTTGTACTGTATTCCTGTCACGTAGTGATTTCATTTTAACGGTATTTGTAACATGCCCATATAAGCGGGAGGTTTGGCTAGCCATAAAACCAGGTTCAACCCACCATATTTTCTTAAAATGTCTTATACCAAGCGAGGAATATGGCAGTTGTCATCAGACAGTCCGTTTATATGTATGTTGGCGTTTACTTTTGTTGTAGTTCAGTGTTTCTGTTGTTCCGTTGTTTTCCTCTTATAGTTGATGTGTTTCCCTCGGTTTTAGTTTGTTACCTGGATTTGTTTTTGCTTAATCAAATTATGACTATTGAACAGCGGTATACTACTGTCTTATTTACAATAAGAGAATGGGTTTTGGAGACAGAACTTTGTATGCATTTAGAACTCGTGCATCGGAATATTTCCAAAGAAATGAAATATTAAGCATATATAATTCCAGGTATACAATCAATTAAAAAATTGGTCTATAAATATATAGAATGTATGTACAAAGTGGTGAAAATATGCGTTTTTTGTACTTGAATAACAACTTCTCGATGGTTGTTTTAACCAATATTTCATTTCATATAAGATAATAAATAACAAACAAATTGGATAGTTATTCAAAACGTCAGTCCTCTTAATATAGAATTGTAAGTACTAGGCAAAAAATTATCGTTCAAGAACTGCTATTTTTACCGACAGTTTGAATGTTAATTATCTCATGTATCTTAAAATAAACGTAAACATGTTAAATTAACTGTAATAACGATAAAGAGATGAGTGTAACGCAATTTACAATTATCATGAAGAGAAGACATCATGTCAGCTGAATAGTGTAACCGTAACTGTAATTGTTCTGATGGAATTCCAACTTTTTTTTTCTGGCGGCGAAAAAGAACACATAATTAAATTTTGTATTAACTACTAAAAGTAGTCAAATGGTTAACTGGTGTATTGAAAAATTATCACATGGTCTTCCCTTGTACGGTAGTAAAACCCATGCTTGGCATCTGTTATGCTGTAAATAAAGGCAACAGTAGTATACCGCTGTTCGAAATTCATAAATCGATTGAGAAAAACAAATCCGGGTTACAAACTAAAACTGAGGGAAAGGCATCAAATATAAGAGGAGAACAAAGACACAACAGAAACACTGAAATGCAACACACACAGAAACGAAATATAAGATAACAATAGCCATTTTTCTGATTTGGTACAGGACATTTTAAGAAAAAATGGTGGGTTGAACCTGGTTTTGTGGCTAGCCAAACATCCCGCTTTAATGACAATGTTAAATATAACGCTAAAATGACAAAATTACACGACAAGACTACAATACAAATAAATGGAAGAGCGTACAGTACAGAGAAACACACACAAATAAACAATACAAAAGAACATTACGACAAGCTAATAGTTATCAAAGGTGCCAGGCCTAAAGATGAAGAGCATTGATGACATAAAATCCCAAAAAGTTGTGCCAAATACGACTAGGTTTTCTGCCTGGGATAAGAAAATATTTAGTATTTAGAATGATTCATATTTTTGCAAACAGTAAATTTATAAAATATAAAAATGACCATATAATTGATATACATGTTAACAACGAAGTGGTGACTGACTACAGCATAAAAACGAATACGTAAAACAACCTAGATCAGCACATATAAACAGCACAGCCGAACAACGAATTGTATATCAGCCGAACAGATCGACGCACAAAAGTGACGTCACAGGTAAATTTCTAAAAAATTTCAAAAAATAGGATAGTGTTCAAGATTAGGTTTGTAATACTGATATTACATGTATTTAATAACAATAAGAATTAAAATACTTATTAATATAAAATTGTGTTAGTAATTAGATAATTAA
Organism: Mytilus californianus; assembly: GCF_021869535.1. Lineage (NCBI taxonomy): Eukaryota > Metazoa > Mollusca > Bivalvia > Mytilida > Mytilidae > Mytilus > Mytilus californianus. Next base: position 9,360,751 of record NW_026262581.1, read on the forward strand.
TTGTATTATCTAGCTATGTCGGTATTTCTTCTAAATCAAACTGAAAACCAAATACATAGTTTAGTTGACCCAAACTAAAATCTTATAAATGAACTGGGTGAAAATACGGGATGATAAATGCTTTATCTTATATATCATGTTCAGAAGATATAATACTTCGTTAAATAAACCTCGCAACCATATATTGTCGGATATTGTGCTTTATATCTTAACTTAATTATCGTGTTTACTATTTTCTGCTTTATTCTACTGTTTGACACAATGTGTAGTCATAATTGCAGTCATACTTGCAGTATAGAAAAATCATCGTACATGCGAAAATGTTCTTCCACTATACGAGGTCATTTCACAATAGATAAAAAAGTCCACTGTTGACATGAATTATCATTGATATGGTCATTATTATAAATTATCTGTTTACAAAACTTTACATTTTTGAAATACTAAGGCTTTTCTACCTCACGAATAGATAACCTTAGCTGTATTTTGCAAAACTTTTAGGAATTTTTGGTCCTTAATGCTCTTCAACTTCGTACTTTATTTGGCCTTTTTAACTTTTTTTTTTATTCGAGCGTCACTGATGAGTCTTTTGTAGACGAAACACGCGTCTGGCGCAAATACAAAATTTCTCAATACTGGCATCTATGATGAGTTTATCTGCATGTTATTACGCGTGTTTAGTGCAGTAAATATGGCACAGTTAATGTTCACTGACCTTGTCATTGGTTGTCACTGACAGTTAAATACCATATCCAGTTAGATCCTTTTCAGAGTTTCTGCCATATTCATATGCTTACCTTTCCTAAAAAGTTCAAACTGTCTTTCTTAAACTCTTCAAACTTCTATCTTTTTCTCTAAAAACGATCCTTATCTAGTGCTGATCGAGAGAAAAAAAAAACATGGGTTGGAAATTCATCATTCTGATTAGTCAATGTTAAACAATTTCTCATCTCTGAAAGAACTTATCGGAATGTTTTGAAAATTGACCGGATTGATGATTGAGAGCCCCTATTCAATATTAATCGGGCGACAAACATGATATCATTCGTGATATATAGTCCCCATTTTAACCCTATTGGAATCAATATTTAACCTCCAATCTTTGACTTGGAATAAATTGTATTCCCCTTGTACGGTAGTTGGTCTGTCCGTCCGTCTGTTCGTCTAAAAATATTTCCGTCACTCTTTATTGAGTAACTTCTAAACTTTAATTTCGGTCTTCCACTTAGAATTGGTAAGCTGTAACTTGTTGGAATGTTTTTGATATGCCAAATACATACTTCCGCTTTGCCGATACTGTGAATTTTAAATATATTAGATATACTTTAACATTTTCGTCACACATTTCTCCAGTACTACTGAACGGAATGACTTCATATGTAGTTAGAAGCTTGGCAGTGATGCGTTTTAACTTGTGTGCACTTTTCTGAACTGTCAAACACTTTTTTTTGTTTGTCGATATTTTGATTTTTATCAATATGTTGAATGAACCTAATGTTTTTGTCATACTTTTCTGAAGTTTTAAATGAACCTCATTTAATGCTGATCCGATAAATTTTGTGATGACATTTGTGGCAAGCACATAGTTCCTGTTTCAACCCCAATTAGAAACATTGCTTTCTTATTACATCTTTTCTAAATTTGCACTATTTCTGAATGAAAGAATCGAAATCGAAGACTAATCTCAAAAGCTTCATATTAATCAGAAATTAAGAATTCCAAAAATAAAAATAATCTGTAAAACTGAATGCTTTACTAACATTTGTGAGAGTTGAAGCTTATGTAAACATCCAATATATTTTTTCCTTTATCTTTCTAAAAAGATAATTATAATGTGTAATTTCTTCGTGATGATATTTGATATGTTTTGATACGGTTGTATTGCAAATTCGATTTTTTAGTTATTGTAGGCCATATTGAGAAATTAAACATTGATAGTAGCCATACAATGTTTTCCTGTGTTTATTTTTTCTCTGTCAGGAAATGATTAACATTTAAAGTGCGATGATGACAACTCTTGATGATGTATTGATCACTTGAATGCAGTAAAGAAATATTGATAGTGATGTTTTACTGTTTTTTTCTAATTGCTAGTGAATAGACAAGTTCTGTTTTGTAATTGAATGAGTAATCAACGATTTGAAAAACCGAACTTACAATGGAAATTCCAACATGAGTCTTTTTTTTTTCTAAATAATTACAATTATTTATTAGATTTTTGCCTTTTTTTATATATTCAAATATATGTATATGTATATCATAAAAGCAGAGCATATATTTCCTAACACTGTTCCAACCTGACATTGAACAAAGACCATTGTCACAGTAAGTAATCGATCTACCAAAGAAGATAATTGAGTACAATTTAAGCTCATTTAAAAAGAGCTATAGATTAATGCGCTAAAGACCGATGTTTTGAATACACTAACAATATAAAAACGAGGAGATGTGGTATGTGCCAATGAGACAACTATTCACCAAAGTTCAAATAAAGTGAATATAAGCAATGATAAGCAACCGTACGACCTTCAACAATGAGAAAAACCCATACCATATAGTCGGCTATAAAAGGCCCCTTGTAAAAAGATGTCTTACTCTGATATGGGTCCCGATTTCAGGTACTCCTCTACCACAGTTGGTTGATCTGTTATTTACTGCCTAATAAGTTTTTTTTTAAAGGAAAACCAATAGACATGTCTGCTAGGTGTAAGTTTTCATGAATAAAGTTACATTTTTTAAATGCAACAACACGTCAAGTAAAAAGTGAAAAATTTCCAAGACTAGCAACACACAAAAACAAACAAGAAGAAAATAGATTAAACAAATTAATCAAGTGTCTTAAATGTCAGTTCTTTTATACATAAAATTATAAAAACAAAGCAAAATAAAATCTTTTCAAAACTGCTATATTTACCGACAGCTTAAAGGTTAATTGTTTAATGCATCCTAACCTTAATGTTAATAGTTATATTGAATACAATTACCATTAAAAGATGAGTGAAACGCATCATCTAAAAATAAATATAAAGAAAGGGCACCGTGTCGGCTGAATCTTAAAATTATATGCTATATGAAACTAACGTTTTTCTTTTTTCGGTACTGGTTATGATGGCGAACAAGAAAATAATCAGTAATATTACTATTTTTATTATTAATACTATTATGTCATATTTAATGTATCCGAAAGGTTGACTGGTGTATAGAAATATGATCACCTGGACTTCTCCTGGTCGTAAAACTAAAGCAGGTCGTCTGCTAGGCTATATAAATACGGAGACAAAATGAGGATGATATATGTTATACATCATGTTCAGAGAGTGCAACTTTGGCCGTTAAAGATACGCGCAACCCACTTTAATTGGATGTTGTGGTCAATATCCTAACTTAATTTTTGCTATTTGACCCAAGTCATACTTGCAGTAAAGAATATTGTGCTATGTAAAGAAAATTCGTCGTGGTATAATTAAATAAAAATGGAATTTCACAATGTATTTTTATCCCCAACATCTTTATGTAATAACAATTACATAAATCCTATTGTAATATACTAATGCTTTGATCCGGTTTCTATACTTCACATTTTAAACCTTAATGACACGAACTTTGCTCAACGCCAAGCCAATCATGTACTCGACGAAAAAGGGGATGTCACATTTTCATATTTAGAAACATTGATTTTAATTATCATTTTTTGCATCTGTAATGTTTCTGAATTAAAAAAAAATCGACATCCAGATCCAGTTTTAACAGCTATATAGTAATCAGTGTAAAAATACTAAAAATAAAATACGTCAATTTAAGTAAATGCTTTTATAACATTAATGATAGTTGACGCTTATGTAAACATCGAATACAATTTTCCTTTTATCTCTACAAAAAGGTTATTATAATGTCTGATATCTTCGTAATGTTTGATATGTTTTGATACAATTGGATTAGAAATGTGTTTTGAATTTATCGAAGCCATATTGAGAAATAAGACATTGATCGTAGTTGTACAATTTGTAATGTAATGATTAACATTCAAAGTGCAATGATGACAACAATTGATGATATATTGACCACTTGAACGCAGAAAAGCAATATTTATTGTGATGTTTTACTGATTTTCTATTGTAATGCATTAATATTCAGTTTCGTTATTGCATTAGTTTTCATATAACGATTTCAGAAATGAAACTACAGTGGAAATTCCAGCATAAGTCTTATTTCAGAATTAAAATGATTATTTAATAGATTTTTCGTTTTTTTGTATATTCAAATATATGTATTTGTATATCGTAAAAGCAGAAAAAGATAAAACAAATATTTCTAACACTGTGCCAACCTGAATTTGAACCAGGACCATAGCCATGTTAAGTCACCGATCTACCAAAGAAGATAATTGAGTACATCTTTAGCTCAGTTAAAAACAAGTCATAGTATAATAAGCTGAAGACCGATACTTGTTTCGACTTCACTTACAGCTCAGTTTATAAAACGATAACTAACTCTGGAAGGGGTCCCGAGTTTAAGTACTCCTTATCACAATTGGTAGAGCGATTGTTTCTAGTTGCAACCCTAGGCCTATTCATAATCACATTTTCATCATTTCATCTGGAACTACACGGTCAAACAAGTCATAGTATAATAAGCTGAAGACCGATACTTGTTTCGACTTCACTTACAGCTCAGTTTATAAAACGATAACTAACTCTGGAAGGGGTCCCGAGTTTAAGTACTCCTTATCACAATTGGTAGAGCGATTGTTTCTAGTTGCAACCCTAGGCCTATTCATAATAACATTTTTATCATTTCATCTGGAACTACACGGTCAAATTAAACCAAACTTTACATTAATGATGATTCGGAGACCCCACTACAAAATCATTATTTATTGTTGATTGGCTGGCACAATATACCATAAGTGGCACATAGGTCCTTAACACTATGTGATTGGTATAAATGCATAAAACCGGAATTTTAGAATATATTTTCATCCACTTTATTATGTAATAACAATTATATGAATATTAATGTGATATACAAACATTTTAATCCAGTTTCCATACTTTTTTATTTGAACCCCGAATATTTATTCGACGAAAAAAGGGGTGCAACATTTTCATAATTGAAAATATATCTTTTTAATTATCTTTTTAGCATCTGTAACTATTTACAAAAACTGTAATCCGGTTTACATAATTACTAATCTAAACCTTAATGACACTTATATTTACCTGACGGAAAAGGGGGATGTCACATTTTTATAATTAAAAACATTGCTTTCTACTTATCTATATCTGCATCTGCAATGTTTTAAATGAAAGAATCGACATCAAGATCCAATTTTAAAAGCTACGAAAGAATTGGAGCAAGAATTCCACATATAGAATAAATATGTAAGTAAATAAATAAATGCTTAAATGAGAGTTGGCGCTAATGTAAACTTCTAATATATTGTTCCTTTTATCTTTACAAAAAGCTCATTATAATGTATGATTTCATCGTGATGCTATTCGATATTTTTTTTATACGATTTGATTGCAAATGTGTTTTGCTCTGTTCTGTAACTGATTGAGTTTCATACAACGATTGACATTAATGAGATTGAAATGGAAATTATAACATAAATTTATTTCCCGTATTATTACAATAACTTATTAGTTTTTTGTTTGTTATCTATATCTATATATTCAATATATGCATATTTTTATTGTAAAAGCAGAGCATAAATTTCCTTACACTGTACAAGCCTGAAATTGAATCTAGGACCTTTGGTACAGTAATCCATCAATCTACCCAATAAAATATTTGAGTACATCTTAAGCTCAATTTATAGAGCCATAGATTAATACGCCAAAGGCCCATGTCTCGAGTACAATTACAGCTCAGTTTTTAAAACGAAGGCTAATTCTGATAGGAATCCCGATTTCCAGTACTCCTTTATCGCAGTTGGTTGAGCGGTTGTTTATTGTCAAATAGGTTCCTCGTTCAATCCCATGGTTGTACATTACAAATTATAATTAGAAATAGTTCTGGAAAGAAAATCATGGTCTTCTGCTATTAGACCTATGTGTAGTCATACTTGCAGTAAAGAATATTGTAGTATGTGAACATTTATCGATCACGGCAAAATATACTTCCACCATTGGTTGCCTTGACATGTTTCCTTTTCCATTCTCTATTCTATTCCACAATACAAGATCATTTCAAAATAAGAAATAACGTCTACCACATGTTATAACGAATGTTTCAATGCAGTTTCATTATCATTGGTTGTCAATGTCAGTTATTTAGATTTTCCAGTTAGATCCGCTTCAGACCGGCCGCCATTTTCATATGCTTTCCTTGCATAGATGGTCATGTGAGCTTTTATCATAACTTGGCGTCCGTCGTCGTAATTTATCTTAAACATCCAAAGAATTTTTTACACTCCAAAAATAGTTAAAGTTAATTCCACTATTTTCATATATTTTATTACAAAAAGATAATGATATTCTCTTTGATAGTAGTAGGGACCTTCAAATGTTCAGAAGAGGCCTTAAGCTGTGATGTGGTTATGATTTGTTTAAAATTGAGAAAGGAAATGGAGAATGTTTACTATATGACTCTCTGTGGAGCGCACGGACTTGAATGTAGAAGAATTTCATTCTTAAGAACGTCCGTGTACTATTTACGGCATACCACCACCACATTGTTGGCTGCTTTGTCGGCCTGTACAAACACAAACCGCTTTGAAAGTACTTGAAGTTTGTTTCTTATTCTAGAAATAGGCGTATTATGTACTCTTTTATCTATTTCTGAATTATTTTCAAAATGTGATATTCGAAAATCCACAACATTCATACATTTATTTAAATAAGAGTCAAGAGATTTTTTTATCAGATTTATGTATTATTTTCTTCATTGACGTCTGATGTTACTGACGTATGATTAAAAGTTAAACATCTGCTGTTTTTTTTTTTGTATGTATACGAAATAATAGGTGGTTCTGTGTTATTAAAATAGGGATGTATAAAGTTTTTTACGGTAGAGTCATTAAATATATTCGATAAGTTGATGCAATCAATACTTCTGTTAATATATATTTAATTTCAAGAAAATTACGTTTATGATTTTCTGGTTTATCGATACGCGGGAATAGCCTATGGTGGCAAAAAGCTGTAATTATACGCGAATATTCAAAGAGTGGGATGAAGAACGAGATTGTGTCACACTCCTTGAAAATATCATGTAATTTACTAATTGGTATTTGACCCAGTTTACATAATAATTGATGCCTACTATTGTTTTTCAATAAAGATAAGAGATCATCAAGTGTATAATCTAAACGATGTTTAATTCGTTGGTTTCGATTGATATGTTTGCCATGAGACCTATTATTACGTTGTCTTTTATCAACAATATTCATGATATCATTAGAAGAAGTTTAGGATATGTTCCCTTGTCCCAGTATATTGTCATTTAGACCCAGGGGATATTCTGTCTGCAGTCGTTTAATCCAAGACAGTTCGATAATATGTTTGCTATTTCCTGCTGTTTGACGCAATGTATAGTCATACTTGCAGTAATACTTGCAATAACAAAAATTCATCGTGCATCCAAAAATATTCTCTCACTATACGAGGTAACTTCACAATAGATAATAAAATCCCCCACATGTTATTACGCATGTTAACTGCTGTAACTATGGGACCATCAATGTTCAGTTACATTGTCATTGGTTGTCACTGTCAGATAATCAACATATGCAGTTAGATCCTTTTCAGAGTGGCCGCCATTTTCATATACTTACTTTACCTTAAAGGTCGTGTAATCGTCGTTCTTAAACTATTCATACTTCTATATTGTTCTCTAAAAACGATCCCAATTTAGTAATCATCGGACAAAAACGATGGTATGGGAAGCATTGATTCTGATTAGGGAATGTTTAAAAATATCTTCATCTCTGAAACAACATATCGGAATGTTTTAAAAATTGACTGGATTGATGATTGGAAGCCCTATTCAATATTGATCGGGCAGCAAACATGGTATCATTTGTGATATATAGTCCCCATTTTAACCCTTTTGGAAATCATTATTATATCAATTGCATTCACCTTGTCTTCTACTTTTTGCTGTTTTAACGCAATTTTAATCATACATGAAGTAAAAAATAATGTGATGTACAATAAAACAACCATCGTGCATGCAAAAATATTCATCCATTGTACGAGGGGATTTCAGAAAAAGAAATTAAGTCGAGTACATGTTAATACGCCGGTTTTTGGTTTAATTAGATTCAACAGTAAGCTATAACATCGTCGTCGTTCTTTAACTTATCATATTTCCGTATTTTTCTCTACACACGAATCTCATTTGGTGTCGACTGGACAAAACATTAGTAGAAGCCTTTGGCCCATTTTCTTATATCTTCCTCTCAGATACTAATTACCCAAATGTTTTGAAATGTTCCTGGATTAATGACTGGGAGAACCTCTACAAACGATCATTTTTAAGCACTATTATTCTTTAAACTCCCTTATGTCCTTTTTGGTTATATAGCTCCTCAGTTGTTTTAGTTTTTATAATGCTTGGCTTTTAAATATTCGACAATGAGCGTTCCTGATGAAGGTAAATCAAGAAAGTCGCTACGGATTTATGAATTTTATAAAATGTTGTTTTCATTCCTTATCTAATATTGATGGGGGCAAACAATGTGGCATTGGTGGTATATAATTCCCATTTACGCCCTATGTTAGTTAACATCCACTCTAGAAGAGCGGGCTGTTTTGCATTTACTTTGTCCATCAACTCATCTGTCCGTCTGTCTAACAAATAGTTCCGTCGTTTTTTCTCTCTCAAAAATACTGATCACAATGGCTTCTTTTTCAGCCAGTAGCATGGCAGTGACTGTTACTTGTAAAAAAAAAATCGAATATCTCCAAAACCGTTTTCCTGTTTGTCAATACATTGGGTTTTTTTTTAATATGCTGAATGACTTAAAAATGTTCGTCAAACTTTTTTCAATGATTAATATGATTTTATATTTATACTGCATCGTGGCATAGATTAATTGTAACGAGTAAGTTACCATGGAGTAACAAAGTCGACCTGAAGCAAAATTAGTGACAGGAATGATGTACGAAAGGTTCACTACAAATGATTCTGATATGCTTTCGACTAGAGGAGAAACATAGCCGCAAAATGCAAACTTTGATTCTACTGGTGCTTGGCCATTTATTTTTATGTTATTCTTAACCCGAAACACTACATATCGAAATGTAATGAATCTTTACAAAGTTATAGATTGAGACCCTATTACAAACAATCCTAATGTAATGGTGATCCAATGGTAAATATGTTGGACTCGGAGGTACGGTGGGGACGCTGAAGTGTGATGGTCCGCGCTGAAGTAAGATGGTCCTTTCGCTGAAGTGCGATGGTTTGGCATGACGCTTGTTATTTGTGATGTTTTCAAAAACAACGTTACTTTAAATACAATATGGATTTGCAGGCAGAAGGATACGATTTTCTAGATGAAGGCTTCATGCTAACAGAGGAAAAGAAAAAGAAAGTAACGAATGATTCAGTTTTGAGCTGTGCAGGAGGAGATTATAAAAATTTGTAAAACCAATTCAGGCAGCAAATCACGGGGAGCAAAGCGGCTGAAAATGAGATTGGTCTGCAGATAGGCAAACTTGTGTTCGGAAGTATGCCGGAAACTTTTTGTACGACTAATGAATGTTTGATCTAAATATTAATTTTGACTTTTCTTCAATTATACTTCACATGACCTTATACCTGTCCAGTACTATAGACAGTCATAGTTAGAGCATCACTTTTCAGCGTAACTACCAACGCACTTCAGCGTAGCTATCAACAAGTAAGCGCCACTTAAGTACCTTAACACTATGTATCTGGTCTGAATGAATAAAATTGAAATTTCATAATGCACTTTCATCCCGACTTTATTATATAATAGTAATTATTAAAATCTTATAGTGATATAACAATACTTCAATTTAGTTTCCTTACCTACCAATTTAAACCTAAATGACACGAACCCTGTTAAACGCCAACCTCTAATATTTACTCGACGAAAAAAAAAGGGAAGTCACATTTTCATAATTGGAAATATTGTTTTCTAATTATCTTTTCAGTATTTTGCAACTATTTCTGAATGAAGGTATCAACATTAAAATCATGTTTTTAAAAGCTGCTTAGTAATCAGAGCAAAAATTCTATTGATAAAATCGTATGTTTATGTAAATGCTTTAAATAAATAATTGAGAGTTGGTGCTAATGTTAACTTCTAATATATTTTTCCTTTTATCTTTATAAAAAGATAATTAAGACATCTACTTTGTTCGTGGTGATATTTGATCTATTTTGATACGATTGGATTACAAATGTGTTTGGAATTTATTTAAGGCCATATTGAAAACCTATAGTAGTAATGTTTCTCTGCGTTTACTTAGTCTCATTAATGTTAATGGTTAGCCTTAAAAGGGCGATGATTGCTACACTTGATAATGTATTTACCACTTGAAGACAGTAAAGCAATATTTATAGTTAGGGTTTACCGAATACTTTGTTTTTAGTTATTATAAATACTTGATACTAACAGTGATGTATTAGTTTTGTTTTCTTAGTATTTTTATATACATAAATACTGTAAAATCAGTGCAGAATTTTGATACCACTGTACCATCAAGGAATTGAACCTTGGTGACTTGGCACAGTAGCAGTGGCGGATCCAGGGGGGTTCCGGGGATTTGAACCCCTTTTTTTTGGACGATCAATGAACAATGCTTTTGAATAGGGACATATAGTTGGACCCCCTCCCTTTATCCTGGGTTAGGAACACCCCCCCCCCCTTTTATAAATTGCTGGATCCGCCCCTGAGTAGCCTTCATATCTACCAAATTATCTAATGGAGTTCAACTTTAGCTCAGTTATTATGGCTTTTGCTTACTTTGCGAGAGGTTCACAGTTCGAGAACTCATATAACGCATTGGGAAGAGCGATTTTCAACCTTGTGAGGGCTGAGAGATGAGGAAGGTATAGTAGATTGGCATCCTAGAAAAACGTTATCAACCGAGGCGATTAATTTTGCTCTAGACAGAGAAGTTGATGTTAATTATTTTAAAATTAACTATACGTCATTGACATAATCAATATTGTTCAAAACTTAATTGATTTAATATGATCATTAGTTTTAGTTAAAGATCATAACACCAAATGCACTGGAGACAAGAAGTCGTCCAATTCAATAACATAAAATTTTGTGTTTTGTCTCTAAATAAGGATTGAATTTGTCTCCCATCTGATGTTATAAATGAAAATAGATACTGGTACAATTGTGTTTCCAGTTTTTTCCGTTGTTTGTGTCAACATTGTCAGCTAATCTTTATATTAGGTATTGCCTTAAATAGAACGTGTTATGCGGTATACCAATTTTCCTCATTAACAATACAATTCGACTAAGGTAAATAGAGAATCACTTTACCATTTCATCATGTAAATCATTTGTGTCTTGTGAAATCAATCAGTGCATCCATACAAAGATTTATCTAATCTAAATATATATCACAAAAATATAAACAAAACCAAAGCAAAACCTAAAGTGTTATGCAATAAGAATTATTGACCTATAATGTATTTTTTTATATCTCAAATAGTTACTAATTTGTTCAAAAAAATATTTTGATGGCATTTACGATTGAATTTAACATACCGTCTTTTTAGAGACATAGAGGTGTTTAAAGTATATTTCCATTCTCCATTCTACTGTTTATTTGATCATATTTTTTTCTGTTGTTTTTGTTTTCTCCTAATGTGAACATGTATAATTATTTTATTTGATTGAAATATAAAGCAAATGTCCCGACAAAACATAATACTTGTTTTTATATCATCGGAAAATAGAATCCTTCATGACAAAAATATAACCGATATACATATAAAAATGTGACAATGCTGCGTCTATTGGTACCAAGCTGTTTAAAATTCAACCAGAAATGACCTCTCAATATTAAAAAAAAAACGTAGTGTTATATGATATATTAACAAAACAATGAAGGTGACGAATACTTACTTCATAACAATGTTGGACTAAAGGGGAAAACAAGTATTGATCGTTTTAATCAGAAAAATGAACCCATACATTTTAGAGAAAAGTAAAATAACAAAAATACTGACTTTCAAGGAAAATTCAAAACGGAAAAACCTTTATTAAATGGCAAAATCTAAAGCTCAAACACTTCAAATGAATGGAAAACAACTGTCATATCCCTGACTTGGTATAGGCATTTCCTTACAGTGTATGTAGAAAATGGTGAATTAAACCTGGTTTTATAGCTAGATAAACCTCTAACTTTTATGACAGTCATAAAGAATTCCATTATATTGAAAACAATTTGTGAGCAAATCAAACATACATAATTGAATAGTTTAATTGAAGTCTGGAGTTGGCATTTCAGTTAACTGCTAGTAGTCTGTTGTTATTTATGTATTATTGTCATTTTGTTTATTTTCTTTAGTTACATCTTCTGACATCAGACTCGGACTTCTCTTGAACTGAATTTTAATGTGCGTATTGTTATGCGTTTACTTTTCTAAATTGGCTAGAGGTATAGGGGGAGGGTTGAAATCTCATAAACATGTTTAACCCCGCCGCATTTTTGCGCCTGTCCCAAGTCAGGAGCCTCTAGCCTTTGTAAGTCTTGTATTTTCTTTAATTTTAGTTTCTTGTGTACAATTTGGAGTTTAGTATGGCGTTCATTATCACTGAACTAGTATATATATTTGTTTAGGGGCCAGCTGAAGGACGCCTCCGGGTGCGGGAATTTCTCGCTACATTGAAGTTTGGTGACCTTCTGCTGTTGTCTGTTCTATGGTCGGGTTGTTGTCTCTTTGACACATTCCCCATTTCCATTCTCAATTTTATTTATAATAGGTTAAAATGTCAAAAATTGGGGTACAGCAGTCAACATAGTGTTATACTTTTAATTACTATAAAAACAAATAAATATTTCAACAAAGATAAACAAAATGACATATATACACTCTATATACAAAGTTAATAAGCAAAAATGAAAGACAACAATACAAAAAATGACCATAGCACAATAACACAATGGCGGGATGTATAAATACCTAGCCACGCTAAAAGAATATACCAAAAATGGACTGAACAGTAAAGGTTAAAAATATAAAAAGACAAATAAAAAGAACACTATAACACGTAATTAAGATCATAAACAACGTCAGTACCTATAATTTATACTTCAAGACCATCATGTATTATTTGTGTTGATACGGAATATTAATTTACAAGTCCTTGGTATCTTCCAATGAACTTTTTTTTAGAAAAAGGGTGAGACGTTCATAACCCTGATACATCAACTTTCTGATCAGAGATGAATCACCATAATGATAGCTTCTTATTGTTTTATAAATATTTTGTTATTACTATTGCTTATTGAAAGTTATACTTTGAAAGGATAATCTTGCATCTACTTTATTATCATAAATAAATATAGTTAATGTCTTTTCTCTATTTTAAATTAATGTTTTATTGGTTGTTAGGTCGATTATTTTATATTCTATAAATCCCTTTAATCATTATTTCCTGGAGGACCAGATAATCTATGGTAGAGCGCTCATAAAGAAGTTAAATCCAGAACAGCGCTATGGACGCACCAATTTATAAAGTGTTATTTTCTTTTTCGGGATTTTTTGAATGTTAAGCAAGAAACACAGATAACAAACAAAGAAAATTTTCCGACTAAATGTATTTTCAAGATCTAAAGTGACTAGTCTGTCGTTTTACAGAGATATTAAGGGATGTCATGATATGTTTCTTTTTTTGATTTATTTTCATGAATAAGATAATAATATGCCTTTAAAAGTTTTTATGTTTTATAAGGATGATGTTGTTTTATAGGCTTTACGGGCGAATCAGTAGACTCAAATACACCCATAATGAGGGGTGCATCTTACTTCTTCACGATTGTATAACTAACTCCAATTTCTTTATAAAACTAATATAATGACCTTTTGTCAAACTTATAATATATGTTACTTCTGAGGAAAATTTTAAGGATGAATTGTTTCACTTTTTCAATCTGCAAAGATAACGACTCAAATGAATACAATATATATACATTACGGAAAAAGAGAGGAAAATGTCAAGGGTAGACTTTAAAAAGACTGTCTTCCATTGTTTCAAATCGTTTTCCTTTACTGTAAATTCAGAAATTATTGCGTGCATTTATTATTGCGATTTTGTCATTTTAGACTTAAATGCGATTTTAATGTTTGCGATATTGAGAAAAATCCTGTTAAATTCTTATAAAAAATTTCAAAATGCGAGTTTAAATTATTGCGATTATTACACTGTCGCATTTTTCGCAATAATAAAAACATCGCAATAATTTCTGAATTTACAGTATATATACCCTCTCTTTATATGTGTGCCCATGTGTGATATGCATAATTAGTACTGTGACATCTCACATGGTTGAAGCTGTTATCAATGATAGTGTAAGTGCAATGTTTCGTATTAGCGGAGGAACGACCAAAACATGTCGATACAGTCTTTATGAAGCAGAGGAATGACAAAAAGATGTCGATACAGTTTTTATTAGGTGGATGAGGACAACATGATGTCGATACATTTTTTACTAAATGCGGAAATGACAAAAAGATGTCGTTCATGTTTTTACTAAATGGGAGAATGACAAAAAAATGTCGAAACAGTTTTTATTAGGTGGGGAAATGACAAAAAGATTTCGAATCAGTTCTTATTAGGTGGGGGAGTGACAAAAAGATGTCGAAGCAGTTTTTGTGAAGGTGAGGAATGACAAAAAGATGTCAATACAGATTTTATACAGTGGAGGAATGATAAAAAGATGTCGATACAGTTGTCATTAAATGGGGAATGACAACAAACTTTATTGCAGTTTTTCGCATGATTATCACATGATTATTATTAGTTGAAATCGGTTCTTTAGATGCATTAAGGTTTTAGTACAACGATACGTATTTTGGGAGAAACAGTTATCAATTTCACTCCGTTACCATAAGTTTGGAAAGTGGAAAATATTAACGTCTAAGAACACGAAAATCAAAAGTGCCTTCACTGCCAAAACTATTTAAAGTCAATTTTAATTTGAACAATCATGAATAAAACTGATCAACTTGTGAAATAAGAGAAAAAAATACTTAATCGCATATACTTCATTTCACTAAAACCTCGACCGATTCAATCGAAAATAAAAACACTATCACAACCGGACACTACATTAACCATTTATTTGATAATCAGTAATTAGAAAAAAATGTATCACGATCTTCTAAATCACATAGTAATCTCAATAGGATAATATAAAGCGACATGTCATTGTTATACCCATGTGGAATTCCCGATTTGCTGATTCAACGATTGACAATTAGCCAATAAAAATCAAATGAAAAGATTCAATTAAAAATATTTTATTATTTGTCGTAAAAATAATTAATGCCTTTGGAGGACATGGTGATTATGACAGTAGCATGGAGTAAGTTCTGAATTAAAATTTGATAGGTTGTCCTATGCAAGTATGATGTTGTCTTCCTTCCGTTAACAAAAAAAATTGTTCACCTTTGTTATACTTTAGGATGATACTTTCAAGAACTACTGGAAATCATATTAGAATGAAAATGCATCACCCATTAGTGGTGTAATTTGAATTTTTGGGGCTGTCAATTTGACAGTGAACTGATCTCTTCCTTTAGTGTGTTTAGAACAATTATGTCTGTTGGTTGTATAATTTTCAAATGTACAAGTGTGCATGAATATTTCTTGTAGTTACAATTGAACACACCTATGAGAACGTTAGCTCGATTGTGTGTATTTTATTTACAGTCTGATTCAGGCAGAAAAAAGAAAGATATTATAATTTAGGAAGGAGTTTTGTTCATTTATATTATCTTATTTTAATGTAAAACATGATAAATGAAGGATATTCAATTTCATTTAATGACATCTTTTTGTGAATTTAACAATAAACATAAAAAAAATGTTTAGTGATGCCATGATAGAATGTATTGATTTATATTTTGTGAAACAGATATAATCCGAATGAGATAATAAAAATATTGCTGATCCAGAAAAATACTTCAATCGGAATTATTCGATGCTTGGTTTTTTTCTGTCTGTAGAACAATAATTGTTATCATTCGGTCGATACGACTTCCGGTTGACTATTAGTTATCTTCCGCCAAATAGCACGATATTGTAGAGACATGACTAATTTTGTATATTTCTAAGAAAAATCAACATTCACTCATATAAAACCTACTTCCTAAATAATTTTCAGAAAAAACTGAAGTTGCATTATTCGGCTGTTTTTTATATGCATGATTTTTTTTTTCAACTAATAGTAATATTGAACGGTTATTTGCTATAAGCAGTCAGTTTGATTAAATATTGTAAAAATAACCTAAAAAACTGACTGTTATAATGTTCTTGAAAAACAATAATTCAACCTCAGTTGGGTCCCTATGAATGCAACCTTTAATTTGACAATTATTTGCAGATTGGATACGCGTGTGATCAGCATGTTAGTCATTAAAAAGAAAAGAATGTCAAAGTTCAAAGGTGAAAAAAGGGATACATAATAGAGGACAATTTCGTTGACTTATTCGGCCCGTAAAAATGTCGGAAAATACCAATTCAAAACGCATTAGTCCATAAGAAAATGACAACGACATGCCAAAAGAAACGAAGACGACAAAATCACAAAGAAGTCCACAAAACACTACGTAGAAAACTGGAGACAGAGCAACTCGAACCCAATAAAAAATAGGGGTTATATAAACAGACACTTCTTCACTAGAGGCACCCGTCATGTTGCTCATGCTAAAACACGCACGAAATGCTGATAATTTATTATTTTTATTTTGATTTCATGAATTGTCTATTATTTTCTTAAGAACTTTTGTAATTCTAGTAACTATTTTCGTATGTTATAAATCCAATCAAAGAACACAATTTAAATGTAAAGGAAATTTTGAAGAATACCTCGTAAGTTTAAAACTCGTGTCTTATCTATTATCTTTTTCTTGGTTTACCAATAAAATGTTTTAAAATAGTTACTCCACCTTAACCTATGCCATTCTCTTGCTCTTGTAATTTCAGATGTTGCACTTATTTTTGAAAAAGCGTCCGATATTCGAATTCAAATGAATTTAACAAATAGATATTTTATAGCACCAATACTATTGAATGTAACTAATGCATTTACATTAGTAGTGGAAATTCGTTGTTTATGCTATCAAACATGCAAATAAAAAGAGTAGTTGACGAATTCTGACAAATTATGTAATAAATGTACTGAAAGATGAAATTATATTTTTGAAATTTCGAATGTAAGAGTGCATTTTTATATTCTTAGTTTTAAAAATAGATTTAGTGATATATAAGGCGTCTTTCTTCAGTGTTAAAATTTAGAAGTTGTCTGGTTGATCGACGATTTTCATGTTGGGTGTTGTACTAGCAAAACCTGCACAGAAGTAACACAGAAAATGCCTTTATTCAGACATGTCATTAAAATACACCTGTGACGTAAATCTTTTGTTCAAACTCTCCATTATTATTCAGGAGAGTTATTTTCTTTTGTTCATCTTCATTTTTCATCCGGACGTTTTTCCCTTTGAATACTTCCATAGGCACTTTCTTAAAAAGTGTTCACCCATGGAAAAAATTCTAAAGGACCTAATACGATATTGAATGAAGATGAAAACTTACTAAAACGGCTGATACTTCAGGGTTTTTTTAAATTGGGATCGTAGTAATACAATGAACACCAAATATCTCGTTTAATATTAATAAACAGCTTTTATTTGCGAGTCGTAATTCCATCGTGT
The DNA here is from genome assembly GCF_021869535.1 of Mytilus californianus. Lineage (NCBI taxonomy): Eukaryota > Metazoa > Mollusca > Bivalvia > Mytilida > Mytilidae > Mytilus > Mytilus californianus. Next base: position 9,378,631 of record NW_026262581.1, read on the forward strand.
AACATATTTCACTAAAATTCAACAGCAGTATCCACAATGTGTTTTCCTATGCAAATCTTGGCTGAATTTCTGTCAAGGATAGTATCCAAGCGGATAATTCGAATATTGTCCATTGAGTGCCATTCCTCTTCTGTGCATCTATAAAATATTAAATGTGTTAACTCAGGTTAATTATTTTGTAATATTGAACAAATTAACATTATTCAATAAGGAAAATTAGAGTTGCAAAACACTTGTCCTACCTCCATGACAAATATGTTGTTGTCCCCGCAGATAAAGCCCCAAACAACATCGTTTTTGTGTGTAAATTTCATTTCATAAACTGCTTGATAAATGAACTAGGTATTGACAATTCACTTGGAAACTCAACATATACCCTCACGACACTTACCAAAAAGGAAATCCTGGATAATCATAGGTCTGTTCTATGTTCCTTTAGAATTTCAACCAAAGAGGAAGAACTGGATCTTCCATCACTGTATTGGATACCTAAACTACATAAGTGTCCTTACAAACAACGGTAAATTGCTGGGTCTTCCAAGTGCTTCACGAAACCTCTTTCTAAATTATTAACATCCATTTTATCAGCAATCAAAGCCGGGCTCCAAAGTTATTGTGAAACTGCCTATTCTAGAGGTGGCGTGAATCAGATGTGGATACTAAAAAAATCCAAAGATCTTTTAGAGTACATACAATCTAAGACTCTCTCATCTTGCAATAGTATTAAAACATTTGACTTTTCTACACTTTAAAAAGTATTCCTCATTCCAAACTAAAAGACAAATTGAAAGAGTTGGTATTACTTTGTTTCATTAAAAAGAATGGCGAACGTAGATACAAGTATCTTGTCTTGGGGAGGGATAAATCCTACTTTGTAAAGCATCACTCTGATTCAAACAAAAAATTCTCTGAAACTGACATTATCAAGATGCTTGATTTCTTAATTGACAACATATTTGTTACGTTTGGAGGACGTGTTTTTCAACAGTCTGTCGGAATTCCAATGGGAACCAATTGTGCCCCTCTTCTTGCCGACTTGTTTCTTTATTATTATGAGGCTGACTTCATACAGGAACTTCTTAGGAAGAAAGATGAGAAGTTAGCAATATCCTTTAACTCTACGTTCCGCTATATAGATGATGTTCTCTCACTAAATAATACTAAATTTGGTGACTATGTTGAACGAATCTATCCCATCTAACTAGAGATAAATGATACTACAGATACAGTTAAGTCTGCCTCAAATCTTGACTTACATCTAGAAATTGACAATGAGGGTCGGTTGAAAACAAAACTTTACGACAAAAGAGATGATTTCAACTTCCCAATTGTGAACTTTCCATTTCTATGTAGCAACATTCCAGCAGCGCCTGCATACGGAGTATATATCTCCCAATTGGTACGATATTCCCGGGCTTGTGTTTCCTATCATGATTTCCTTGATAGAGGATTGCTGCTCACAAGGAAGCTATTAAGCCAAGAGTTCCAAATGGTGAAGTTGAAATCATCCCTTCGTAAATTTTACGGACGCCATCACGAGTTGGTTGACCGTTATGGAATAACCGTTTCACAGATGATATCGGATATGTTCCTTATGTCGTAACTACAATACCCTTCCCTTTTCACGAATGTGACTTACCGAATTAGACTATTTACCGGATTTGTAATAACATTAGCAACACAACGGGTGCCACATGTGGAGCAGGATCTGCTTACCCTTCCGGAGCACCTGAGATTACCCCAGTTTTTGGTGGGGTTCGTGTTGCTTAGGCTTTAGTTTTCTATGTTGTGTCATCAGTACTATTATTTGTCTGTTTTTATTTTTATTTTTGGCCATGGCGTTGTCAGTTTGTTGTCGATCTATGAGTTTGACTGTCCCTCTGGTATCTTTCGTCCCTCTTTTAGAGAAAAATATATTTCACTTACAGATTTTATTTTATTTTTCCCGTTTAAGATACCATTTGCTTGAAATTTATAATGTTGTATTTTGATTTTGTACAGCAAAAATCGTTTGTTACATTTTAATATGAACATTAAAAAAAGCAATATTTCTCGGATAGTTTCTACAATAATATGTGGTTAAATAAAATAAATAGTTCAAGAAACTGAAATGGTCAAAATAGCCTATTTGGTATATTATTTAGTTTTTCGTTGTTATAATTTGAATATAGTATTAATGAATAGAATGTGAGGGGTATGGATAACATTTGAATACGGCTTAAGTTAAATATTGGGTGGGATTGTTATTCAATTTTCAACAGAAATGCGTAGTATCATCGAATTCCTTTACTGTTGTTATATGTCCAGTGGCAACTATAACAGTTATATCGGCAGTGCAAATGACGGTGTTAATCTTGAAATGTTTAGATGAAATCAAAGTAGTTTTCCACTTAAGGTAAAGACATACAAAACGCAATCTAGAAATGTTTTTAGTCACGCAGGTTATTTTTCTAAAACTTTTTGCCTCCTTTCTGGTAATAGGGAAGAATGAAACACTGTTTTCTTGTTTAATTTTATTTGATCTAATATAATGGTTTGAAAAATAGAATCATATTTGTTTCAGATATGACTTATAATCAAGCACACCCTTATGAGTTAAATAACCTATACTTGAGTGTTACATACCTGGAAATTAATTTATTCTAGGTGTACCATGTCATTTTCATCAGACGATTCTACATTCAAGATTTATCAAACGAAAAACACATAATCCATTAACATATATGCATTAATACTACTATTTTTCTCTCTCTCCCGAAATACCACTTAAAGACACAAATAAATATCCTTTTAATCCCACTACAAGAAAGACGTGCGTATCCAATGACTTAAAACATAAATCTGGATAAACTTTGTTCAAGATCATTTTATAGTAATTATTCTACTGTTCATAAATACTTCGTTAAGTGAGTAGATGGTCAGCTTGATCCTAAATTTCGCCTGTGGATTATTGGGTACAACACGTGGAAAATGAAAAGAAAACCATTAAAAATGAAATAAAATTCTTTAAAATGTTATAATCTGAAGATTCGTTCTTAATATTTAAGGTGTATTTTAAGTTTGCGAAAGCCCAAATAACTGTCCATTCCTGGGAAATAATGGGTGTCTGCCCTACGGGCCTCCCCTCCATTATTTCACAGGAATGGACAGTTATTTGGACTTTCTCTATAACGTATTAATTTTTCTTCTTATCTGAAAGCACATTGGTATATAGTCAAATACATGTGTTCTCCAATTTTCGCTGCTCAGAAAATGAAATGATTACCCTAGTATAAAATAATACCAGAGTAATCTGTCCACAACAGTCTTCCTGTTTGTCGATACTTTGATTTTTTTTTTCAATATGTTGAATGGCTTTAGAATGTTCGTCAAACTCAAGAATTACTGAATAAAATGTCTTCATATTTAGTCCGCAGCGTTGCATAGATGAATTGTAACGTGTACTTTATTCTGAAATAACAGAGTCGACTTGAATCACAATTGGCAGGTATGATGTATGTAAGGTTCGCTACAAATAATTCTGAAATGCTTCCGACTAGAGGAAAAACATAGCCACAAAATGCAAACTTTGAGTCTACTGGTACTTGGTCATTTATTTTTATTTTTTATTTTTTAACCTGTGAAACTATATATCGAAATGTTATGAATCTTTACAGAATTGCTTATTGAGGCCCCACTACAAACTATCCTCAATTAATTGATCCTATGATAAAAATTTGGCATTGATAGCAAGAGTACAGTTCTTGTTGCAACCCTATGTGAAATCACACTTTCTTATAGTTCGTTGCTATGTGTGTTGCATTTTAGTGTTTCTGTTGTGTCTTTGTTCTCCTCTTATATTTGATGTGTTTCCCTCAGTTTTAGTTTGTAACCCGGATTTGTTTTTTCTCAATCGATTTATAAATTTCGAACAGCGGTATACTATTGTTGCCTTTATTTTGTCACCATTTCTCTGGAACTAGACGACCAATTTTAACCAAATTTTGCAGGAATGATGATTCGTTGGAACTTCTACGGTCAATTCTCATATGATTGTGATCGGCTGGCACAATATTGCATTTGCGTCACAAAGTGTCCTCACACTATCTATCTGGTATGAATGAATAAGATTAAAATTTCATAATGCACTTGCATCCCGAACTTTATTACATAATAACAATTATAAAAATCTTGTTGTGATATACCAACGAACCCTGTTAAATGCCAATCCCTAATATTTACTCGACGAAAAAATGTGAAGTCACATTTCATAATTGGAAATATTGCTTTCCTCTTATTATCTTTTCAGTATCTGCAATTATTTCTGAATGAACGTATCAGCATTAAGATCAACATTTTAAAAGCTGCGAGGTAAGCAAAAATATCAATGATAAAATTTGTTGGTTTATGTAAATGCTTTAATTACATTATTGAGAGTTGGTGCTAATGTAAACATCTAATATATTTTACCTTTTATCTTTGTAAAAGATAAAAAGGCGGCTGATTTGTTCGTGGTTATATTTGATATATTTTGATACGATTGAACTACAAACATGTTTGGAATTTATTTAAGGCCAAATTGAAAAACTATAGTAGTAATGTTTCTCTGCGTTTACTTAGTTTTATTAATGTTAATGGTTAGCCTTAAAAGGGCGATGATTGCAACACTTGATAATGAATTGAGCACTTGAAGACAGTAAAGCAATATTTATAGTAAGGGTTTACTGAGTACTTTGTTTTTAGTGATTATAAATACTTGATACTAACATTGATGTATTAGTTTTGTTCCCTTAGTATTTTATGAACATAAATTTTGTAAAGTCAGTGCAAAATTTTGATACCGCTGTACCATCAAGGAATTGAACCTTGGTGACTTGGCACTGTAGCCTACAGATCTACCAAATTATCTAATTGAGAACAACTTTAGCTCAGTTATCATGGCTTTTGATAACTTTGCGAGACGTTCGTGATTCGAGTACTCATATAGCGCATTAGGAAGAACGATTGTGAACTTTGTGAAGGTTTTGAGATGAGAGAGGGTATAGCAGATTAGTATCCGGGAAAAAAAGTTATCAACCGAGGCGATTTATTTTGCGCTAGACAGAAAAGTTTATGTTAATTATTTTAAAATTACCTATACGTTATTGACATAATCAATATTGTTCAAAAACTTAATTGATTTTAATATGATCATCAGTTTTAGTTAAAGGTCCTAACACCAAATGCACTGGAGACCAGAAGTCGTTCAATTCAATAACATAAAATGTTGTGTTTTGTCTCTAAATAAGAATTAAACTTGTCTCCCATCTGATGTTGTAAATGAAAATGGATACTGGTACAATTGTGTTTCCGTTGTTTTCCGTTCTTTGTGTAAACATTGTCAGCTAATCTTTATATATGGTATTGCCTTAGACAGAACGTGTTATGCAGTATACTAATGTTCCTCATTAACAATGCAATTCGACTTAGGTAAAGAGAGGATCACTTTACCATTCATCACGTAATCATTTGTCGCTTGTGATATCAATCAGTGCATCCATAAACAGATTTATCTAATCTAAATATACATCGCAAAAATAAAAACAAAACAAAAGCAAAACCTAAAGTGTTATGCAATAAGAATTATTGACCTATACTGTTTTTTTTATATCTCAAATAGTAACTAATTTGTTCAAAAAATATTTTTATGGTATTTACGATTGGATTTCAACAAACCGTCTGTTGAGAGACACACAGTTGTCTAAAGTATATTTACATTCTCCTGTTTATTTGATCACATTTGTTTCTGTTTCTTATGATGTGAACATGTATAATTTTTTTCTAAAATTTGATTTGATTGATATATAAAGCAAATGTCCCGACAAAAAATAATACTTGTACTTATATCATCAAAAACATAGAACGCTTCATGACAAAAATATAACCGATATTCATATAAAGATGTGACAATTCTGCGTCTATTGGTACCAAGCTGTTTAAAATTAAACCAGAAATGACCTCTTACTATTTAAAAAAAAAACCGAAGTGTTATATGAAATATTGGCAAAACAATGCTGTTGGACTAAAGAGGAAAAACAAGTATTGATCGTTTTAATCAGAAAACTGAAGCCATACATTTTATAGAAAAGTAAAATAAAAAAAATACTGAACTTCAAATAAATTTCAAAACGGAAAGTCCTTTATTCAATGGCAAAATCAAAAGCTCAAACACCTCAAACGAATGGAAAACTGGACGTGGTACAGGCATTTCCTTACATTGTTTGTAGAAAATGGTGAATTAAATCTGGTTGTATAGCTAGCTAAACCTCTAACTTGTATGACAGTCATATAGAATTCCATTATATTGACAACAATGTGTGAGTAAAACAAAAATCAACATAATAGGTAAAAATGTCAAAAATGGGGGTACAGCAGTCAACATAGTGTTATGATATTAATCACTATAAAAACAAATAACTATTTCAAAAAAGAAAAACAAAATGACATATAGACACTCTATATACAAAGTACATAGTAAAAAATGAAAGACAACAATACACAAATGACCATAGCACAATAACACAATGTCGAGATGTATAAATACCTAGCCACGCTAAAAGTGTATACCAAAAATTGACGGAACAGTAAAGTTAAGTGACTAGTCTGTCGTTTTACCTATATATTAAGGGATGTCATGAAATGTTTCGTTTTTTAATTCATTTTCATGAATTAGATGATAATATGTCTTTAAAAGTGTTTTTTTAAGGTTTTATAGGTGAAGTGTTTTATAGGCTTTACGGGCGAATCAGTAGACTCAAATATACCCATATATGAAGAGTGCATCTTACTTCTTTACGGTTGTATAACTAACACCCATTTTCATTATACTACTAATTTGATGATCTTTTGTAAAATTTATAATATATGTTACTTATGAGTAAAATTATAAAGTTGGATTGTGTCACTTTTTCGATCTGCAATGGTAACGACTAAAATGAGTACAATACATATACATTACGAAAAAGGAGATAGAAATTTCAAGGATAGACTTAAGAAAGACTGTCTTTCATTGTTTCAAATCGTTTTCATTTACAGATACCCTCTATATATATATGTGTGTGTGTCCGTGTGTGATATGCATAATGATGCATAATGATGTGACATCTCGAATGGTTGAAACCATTATTGATGATAGTGTAAGTGCAATGTTTTCGTATTATAATACATATTATTGACAACTATCAGAACAAGTTTTCATGTAGCGGAGGAATGGCAAAAAAAAATGTCGATACAGTCTTTATTAAGTGAAGGAATGACAATTTTTACTAGGTGGTTGAGGACAACATGATGTCGATACAGTTTTTTTACTGGATGCGAGAATGAAAAAAGAAATATGTCATTCATGTTTTTACTAAATGGGAGAATGACAAAAAAGATGTCGAAACAGTTTATATAAGTTGGGAAAATGACAAAAAGATGTCGATATAGTTTTTATTAGTTAGAAGAATTACAAAAATATGTCGATACAGTTTTTACTAAATGCGGGAATGACATAAAGATGTCGCTCATGTTTTTACTAAATGGGAGAATGGCAAAAAGATGTCGAAACAGTTTTTATCAGGTGGGGAAAAGACAAAAAGATGTCTATACAGTTTTACTTTAGTGGCAGAACGACGAAAAGATGTCAATACAGTTTGTATTAAGTGGAGGAATGACAAAAAGATGTCGATACAGTTTTTATTAAGTATAGGAATGACAAAAAGATGTGATGTCGCTACAGTTTTTATAAAATGGGGAATGACAACAAACTTCATTGCAGTTTTTCGCATCATTATCACATGATGATTATTAGTTGAAATCGGGTTTTTTGATGCATTAAGGTTTTAGTACGACCGATACGTATTTTGGGAGAAACAGTTATCAATTTCACTTCGATACCATAAGTTTGGAATGTGGAAAATGTTAACGTCTGAGAACACGCAAATCAAAAGTGCCTTCACTGCCAAAACTGTTTAAAGTCAATTTTAAGTTGACAATCATTAATAAAACTGTAATAGATAACGATTTGATCGAATGTTATGACACTTGAAATAAAACCCGGAACGATTCACACAATCACAACCCGACACTATAGGTATACCTACCGTTTATTTGATAATCAGTAATAAGAACAATAAATATGTATCACGATCTTCTCAATCAAATAGAAATCTCAATAGGATATTATAAATCGACACGTCATTGCTATACCCATGTCAGATTTTCAATTTGCTGATTCAACGTTGACAATAAGCCAATAAAAATCCAATGAAAAAAAAATGAATGTAAAATATTTTATTACCTGTCGTAAAAATAATAAGTGCCTTTGGAGGACATGTTGATTAGGACAGTAGCGTGTGGAAAGCTCAAATGAAAACCTGATAGGTTGTCCTATGCCAGTGGGATGCTGTCTTCCTTCCGTAAACAAAGATATTTTTCGCATTTGTTATACTTTTAGGATGATACTTCTAAGAACTAGTGGAAATTATATTCATAAGTGGTGTAACATGAATTGTTGGGGTTGTAAATTTGGCAGTAAACTGATTTATCTATTTAGTGTATTTAGAACAACTATGTATATTGATTGTAGAAGTTTCTTATGTACGAGTGTGCTTGTATATTTCATGTAGTGAAAAATGAACACTCTCATCAGGACGTTAGCCCGATTGTGTGTATTTTATCTAAAGCATGATTCATGCATTAAAAAGATTTCCATAATTTAGGAGGGGTCTTTCAGCTTTACGATCTTTTTTTTTATGTAAACCGTGATAAATGAAAGATATCCAATTTCATTTAATGACATCATGGTGTGAATTTTACAATGAACATAAATAAAAAATTGTTTACTGATGCCAAGAAAGAATGTATTGATTTATATTTTGTGAAGCAGTTATAATCCAAATGAGATAACAAAAATATTGCTAATATACAACTTTTCAATTGGAATTGTTCGCTTCTTGGGTATTTTTCTGTCTATATAATAATAATTGATATCATTGGGTCGATACGACTTCCGAATGACTATTAGATATCTTCCACCAGATAGTACGCTGTAGTAGAAACATGACTTATTTTGTATATCAACATTCACTCATACAAAACTTACTTCCTGTATAAAAATAAGGAGATTTGGTATGATTACCAAGTGGACAATTGTCCAACAAAGTTCAAATGAAATGGATGTAAGCAATCATAGGCAACTGTACGGCTTTCGACAATGAGAAAAACCCATACCATATAGTCGGCCTTAAAAGACCCTGACAAGATTAATATGAAGAGATTCAATCGAACAAACTCTAACGGACTTATAACAAAACAATTTACAAACAAAAATATGATAGACATGAACCAACAACAACAACCACTGAACCACAGGCCTCTGACTTAATTTCCTAATTAACATTCAGAAAAAAAAACTGAAGTTGTAACTCCTTTGTTGCATTATACGGCTGCTTTTCATATCCATATAACCAACAATCATATTGAACTAATGTTTGTGTATTTATCATAAGGATAGTTTTAGTTACGGTTTGCATTGAATGTAAAATTTAAAAAAAGTAACTACGATTAAAACAATTTATCAAACATGATTTGTTTTTTTTTTTAAATTAGTAATATTGAAAGGTAATTTGCTATAAGCAGCCACTTTGTTTAATATTGTTAGAATAAGCTAAAAAAAAAAACTGGCTGATATAAGGGTGTGGCAAAACAATTATTCGACCTCATTTGAGTCCGTATGAATGCAACTTTAATTTGACAATTTTTTGCAGATTGGTTGCGCATAGGATCAACATTTTCGTTATTAAAAAGAAAAGAATGCCAAATTGAAAGGTGAAAAAAAGAGCCATAATGGTGGACTATTTCGTTAACTGAATCGGTCCGTAAACAATAATTCCCCTACAGGTAGATACTTACATAATATTTTATCTAGGAAAGGAAATCAAGCAGGTTATAAAAAAAAAATTTCGGAAGATACCAAGGGGACATTCAAAACGTCCAAGAGAAAATGACAACGCCATGGCAAAAGAAACCCAATAAAAACTAGAGGTTATATCTGGTGCTGTGGAAGGGTAAACAGACCCTGCTTCACTAGAGGCACCCGTCATGTTGTTCATGCTAAAATACGCACAAAACGCTGATAATTTCATAATTTCATGAAATGTATTTTATTTCCTTTGGAACTTTTGTAATTCGAGTAAATATTTTTGTATGTTATCAATCAAATCAAACAGCAAAATTTAAAAATAAAGGACACTTTTGGAGAAGTTCTCGTAAGTTTAAACTAGTGTCTTATCTATTATCTTTTTTCTTATTTTGACTATAACATGTTTTAATAGTTACTCCCCCTTCATCGATGTCATTCCCTTGCTCTTGTCATTTTGAAACTTGCACTCAATTTTGAAAACGCGTCCGTTTTCCGCATTCAAATGAATATAACACATATATATATATATTTAATAGAACCAATAGTATTGAATGCATTTACATTAGTTAACGCAATTAGTAACGGAAATTTATTGTTTATATCAAACAAGCAAATAAAAAAAGTAGTTTTACGAATTCTGAAAATTATGTAATAAATGGTTTGAAAGATGAAATTATATTTTTCGATTTCGGATGTAAGAGTGCATTTTTATGTTCTTGTTTTACAAATAGGTTTTGGTATATATAAGGCGCCCTTTTTCAGTGTTAGAAGTTAGAAGTTTTCCAGTTAATCTAAGATTTTCATGTTGGGCGTTGTACTAGCAAAATACAGCACAGAGGAAACACAGAAAATGCATTCTTTCAGACCAGTCAGTATTATTTGTTTTTTTCTTATCTAAATGCACATTTGTTTATAATGAAATGCTTTCGTTCTCCAATCTTCGCCGCTCAGAAAATGCTATGATACACAGCTACTTTTGCATAGGTACTATTTCTGTACCAAAAATCTGTAGTACTGGAAATCTACTTTTAATATTCAGTACTATTTTGTTACTTTATAATTATTGTAATATTTAGGTACCCGTATTTTACAGTACTTGCTTTGTACTTGAAATTAAAGTAATACAGATTTTTTGTTACACCGTTACATTTTCAGCATTCTGAAAGTTTGTCTATTTCAAATCTCTTAAAGTTATTCAAACATGAAATATTGTGATCACTGTTGGTATTATATCTGTACCAAAATTTTTAGTACAAATCAAGTACTGTAAAATACAGGTACCTTAATATTACAATAATTTTAAAGTACTATTTTGTTACTTTATAATTATTGTAATATTTAGGTACCCGTATTTTACAGTACTTGCTTTGTACTTGAAATTAAAGTAATACAGATTTTTTGTTACACCGTTACATTTTCAGCATTCTGAAAGTTTGTCTATTTCAAATCTCTTAAAGTTATGGTTTTCAAACATGAAATATTGTGATCACTGTTGGTATTATATCTGTACCAAAATTTTTAGTACAAATCAAGTACTGTAAAATACAGGTACCTTAATATTACAATAATTTTAAAGTAAAGAAATAGTACAAAATATTAAAAGTAAATTTATAGTACTACAGAGTTTTAGTACAGAAATAGTACCTATGCAAAAGTAGCTGTGTAACTCTGGTATAAAATGATAATCAATTAAGTCCAACCTAAGAAATTTCTTTGAAACAAATTCTAATAAAAAAAAAACTAATCACGCTAACGGTATTCCATATTTCACAATACAAAATGTAGTGTAATGATATAATTATGAAGGTCGATATCAAATTAAGAATATTGTAAGCTCGACAAACCTTATTGTGTTACGTAATATATTCCAAAGAATTAAAATTGTGTTTTGCCTCTGGGAGCAGATCTGATTCTATCGTCAAATAAATTAAAGAATGATTTATTGGCTTTTTTAACCTTTGAGTTGTTTTTATTTTCAAATACCTTGTGAATAAAAAAAAATATGAAGATGTGGTATGATTGCAAATGAGACAACTCTTGACAAGAAGATACCAAAATGACATAGATATTGTCAACTATAGGTCACCGTACGGTCTTCAATAATGAGTTAAATCCATACCGCATAGTAAGCTATAAAAGGCCCCAAAATGAACCCTTACACAAACGCTTGATTAAAGCCAAACAACAATTAACTCATTTTTTGATAGTATTTTCTTTAGGATTTTATCGGATGTGTATTTTATGTACATTGCTCTTTATATTCAATAAAAAGATAGAGAAGACACTAAGAGGAAATAAAAAAAACAAAAAACAACAAATAAAAAAAACATAAGTTACGAAAAACAACAGGCAACACTTCGGCCATAAGAAAAACGACGAATAGACAAACAAGTCCGCAAAAAACTACACAGAAAGATACAGATTGAGCTACACGAATCTTACCAAAAACCGTGATTGAACTCAGTTGCTTCGGAAGGATCAGCAATTTCCATTCCAGAAGTGACAACCGCAGTTTTACTCTTGCTGAAATGCATTGAAGAGTCAAATCTAGGGACAATGTACCTTGCAATAGAAATTAATAAATGTCACTTGTCAATTGTAAAAACCATCGGTACATGCAAATTCTCTAACCTTAAAACTTTACCGAAAGCAAAACTTTTAAAGGAAAACGGGAATATCCAGGACAAAGAATAAACGCTAGATTTATCTGAAAAGACCACACAGACTTTTGAAAATAAAATTCAAATAAAGAATATTGTAAACTGGAGCAAATGAAACACGAAAACATTTTAATGCTCAGTGTGTTTTTTCTATTTGTCTCTTTTCAGTATAGCCGTATGTTTTTTTTTACAAAAGACTGTTTGGCGAATATCTCATGATAGATACAATTTCTTGTTTTGTAATTGAAATCTTTCCAAACCAAAAATATAAAATAATGCAAAAACTATTCATGCAGACCAACGAACCAAGATGTAAACAATTATAGGAGCATTCATTGTCTGAAACAATCCCTTCGAACTGTGACACCGTTTACTGCCGTAGTGTCATTAACCATATGTGGATTCTTAAGAACTTAAAAGAACGGTCATTTTCTGAAATAAATGCTGTCAAAACCTTCGATTTTTCCACCCTTTTCACCACCATACCACATGAAAAATTAAATACCATCGTAAAGAAATAATCCACAATACTTTCCTCCATTAAATGGTATCATACGCTATATATTCATTGTTTTTTGATATAATTCTACATATTCTGTTAAAAATTAGCCCGAAAAAATTTATTGTGATAAATATATTAAATATACATTAATTTCATAAAAAGTAGCATGTTAGTGAAATATGGTTGAGTTATATTCTAACATCCTTTTTTCTATATTTTCAAGCAGTTTTTAGCATTTCCAATCATGTGTTAGGAAGTTTTCTGATTTGTCTATTAGGCATAAAAAAAATCGCATTGTTTAGGTATTGGATGTGACGTATGTATGAACAAAGGAAATAATTGTAGGAAGGGCGCGTTTTCCGTACCAGATGCTCACTAATTGTTATCTTTTCAGAGACCTTCTTAATTAGTTTTTTTTATTATCGTTTTTGATTCAAAGTTTGCTGACATATTTGCCTCATGTTTCCATATATCTATTAACACAGCTTATTATTGTGAATGGCTGTACCATAATATGTTATTAATATATGCAACATGCAACAAAATAATCATTTATAGATGAAATATGTTCTAGACATACTGTCTGCATTGTGCACTTCAAAAACAATCAGTCATGATGTTAAATATAGATTCTTACATTGATACCAGTGGATTATCGGATTTATCCAATCGAGATAGTTAAATTATCAATTTTAAAGTCCGAGCCGCGGCGAGGACTTTAAAATTTATAATTTAACTATCGAGATTGGATAAATCCGATAATCCACGAGTAACTATGTGAGAATCTGTTTCTCTAATGATTAAAAAATAAATTTTCCTTTTTTGCTAAACTAAAATCCCCTTCGAGTGCTTTCCACTTTCCATAAAGTTGTCAATTTCATTAACACCTGTTAGCATATTTTGATGCATCCAGTGAGCTGATAAAGGTTATGACCCTAAACTCATCCAATCATCTTCTGAGATCACTGGCAACCACACGTTGATTAAATTGTTTTATACAACGGGTTCGGAAAGGGATAAATTTCCATAGAATTAGAGAAATATGATTAACCAATCTCTTTTAGAGTATACACGAGAATATACTGAAAGCAATCATAACATTGTGTTTAAGTCCAGTTCCTGTGTTTACAATTACTCAACAGTTACATTTTAACTATAGTTTTAAATCGTATATTTCAAATGAAATAATTACCTTTTTTTTAATATTTACAATCAATGCACTACACGCCATTCAGTATAACAATCTACATTTAAGAGGATAGAAACAAAATAAATATATTAAGTATCATGAAATTTAAAGTAAATAAAGGAGAGGCATTGCAGAAAAGCTAACAATGAGAATTTACAGACTGACAAAATCACATCAGAAATTTTTCATACAACAGCTATAAAGGAGTTGTATGATTTTCATTTAATGCGTAAAGGAAGATATCAACCATCATAATCATTCAGAGGTCAAAAATTGGGGAGACTTACCAAACTCATGGCGCAAGCTTTTAACTGATAGCGATTTTTAAAACGAAAAGACACTTTCTTAATTTCGTGCGTTCAAAGCTCTTTTTTATGATTTATTTTCACCAGGAACGCGCAAAGATGAAACCCAAACATTTCAAAGCCAAGGATGCATAAATACCTAAAAGCGTCAAGAGCTACATGTATGTGACAAAAAAAACCTAAAATTATAGACAAATGTAGTTTGAACCTTAGTTTCTACGAATTCATCAAAGGCGACCGAATGTCGGACACAAACACCAAATGTCCAACCGATACAAGATACAAAATTAAAAAATAAATCAAAGAGACATATGCATTAACTGTTGATATTTGTGGTCTGGTAATGGAACTAGCATTGTTCATGAATATCATGTGTATAGCGAAAGAAACAGTTACAATATATTTGAGAACTTATGATACAATATACATACGACACATTAGAAGTCCCGATTGCATTACAATTTCACTTTGTCACCTTCTTGAATACGTTAGTTTACTAGATATGAATGAAAGGAAATGTGGGTGATCATTCTGTAAAGTTCAAACGAGGACAACGTATTATTGTAAATGGCTTACTTGGATTTCTAAACCTTTCAAGGTACACTACGACAAATCTATAATTTTAGTATTCTTTTTTTTCTTATCTTTTGTTAAGGATGGAAAACAGGAAATGTTTCTAAGATAACGTCTTTAATTTCCGTTAGCATCCAAGATTAATGCTGTGTAAACTTATATTTCTATTGGTTGGCTATAAGATATCTATTCTAAGATAGTTCAAATCATTGAAGAACAAACCCTTAACTAAGCATCACCTTGAGATGTAGACAATACATTTAAAGAAATCAATTTCAGGATGATGACATGTAGTTCAATACTTCTTATGATATTCAATTTCACTTAAATTAATGTCGATTTGCATGTAAGATTAGAAGTAACATGACTAATGAAGTTAAAGTAAAAATAAACACATAATCCGCTTATGAAAACTTGGTTAATAACCTATGCATCTATTTTCTCTTTTAGGAACAATAGGGAAAAAAGTATAACAAAAATACCGAACTCCAAGGTAAATTCAAAAACTGACAAAATCAAACGTTATCAATCAACGGAACGAGTGGAAAACAACTGTCATATTCCTGACTTGGTACAGGCATTTTCCGAAGAAATGCGGGATAACGAAAAGGCAAAAGCAAAATTTCCGGACAAAATGCATCGTCCAACAAAATGCAAATGGCCGACAAAAAGCAATGTGTCAATAACATTACCGGTAAACATTATCTGCACCAGATGAGCATTTCGACAATAAAGGTCTCTTCAGGGATGATCGAGGACAACTTATTTGAAAATCCAAAACTTATAGAAAAAAATATAGCCAAAGCCGGGCAAGGAATCATAGCATTGCATGAGGGGGATATATTTCTTAATTCAAAATAATTTTCAAAATTTTGTAACAGCAGATTTTATAATACAATATCTGTATTTTGATGCCAACTATCACCGAAACAACCACCAAAAAGCTTAGTTCACAAAAAATCATGAAAATGAACACTTTTTAAAATACGGTCTTCAACAATGAAAAAGTGTTGACCTCTTACGCCGAATAGTATATACAAGTAGTGCATGAACTCCCTATATGTATATTGATTATCTAGTGTTTTCACCTTTCTCTGTTGTGTTTTGTATACTGTTGTTTGTATTTGGTCTTTTTCTTTCTTTTGCTATGGCATTGTCAATTATTTTCGACTTATGAGTTTGAATGTCCCGTTGGTATCTTTCGCCTCTCTTGGAAGAAAGCTTTTCCTTCAAGGCGAACTATTTTGGGAACCAATTAATATTTTTTTATGAACTCGTGTGTTTCCTTTGTATCAGCTGGATTGAATTCGATCTTGCAGTTTCATATTTATTGAGATCTGAATGTCAATGGTTTCGTGTCTACCAGATTAAAGGTGTTGTAGAAAGGATTAGATGTACTTTATGTATGCTTACATAACGAGTTTGATTAAAAAAATTCATTGTTCTTGTTTCGTTTCGGTTAATAGGTTTTAGCATTTCCCATGATTTTAAATTTATTAATTTTTGTTAATCAGTTATGATCAGATTATGTTGCATGTAACTTATAAAAATGTTATTAGGAATATTTACCTGGGTCATTATAAAACTGTGTAGGTTCTGCATGTATGATGTATGTGATAAATAAATGTGATAAGACAACAATCCAACAAAATGATTAAATGGACATATACATGTTATCATGCGGCATTCTACGATTAATTATACCTAGACCATATCACTCCAGCTGTGAATCAATACAATAGAGACAATGATTACCCGATATCAACTCTTTAATCCTTAAAACTGCAAAGACATAACAAGACAAATACTTTCAACGAAGATACTACTGACTTGATGAAGCTACATCTGGTGGGGTTCAAATAATTTCCAAACGAACTTAGCATTCCTCAATTATCGATGTATGTAGCAAAGCAAGAAATCAAGTGGAAACAAGAAATCATTATCAAACCAGTTAATAGAGATCTTGACAACACAAATACGCTTCCAAGATAATGCCCTTACAAAGTAGACGCACAGTACTTTAAATGGAAAGCTAGGGAGGTTTAGTCTATTGACAGGGAAATCTTACTTTCTTTATACTCCATCTTGTCGGCTGTTGCACTTATCTCAAAAGCAGTTCACTGTATTCATAATAACTGTATTAACTAGCCTGGATTGTTGCTGTTCCAGATAGTCCTTTTGCATGATGTCAACAGTTTACATATTTTCTGTACCAAAAGTAATCTCTGAGACAAGATTCTCGACTTGCCTTAACATTTCTGACGTTTTTGACATCAATGCTCCGGTAACACTGCTACTTTGAAAGTAAATTTCTTTAAGCTACTGTTGTCATTTCACGAACGATTTTCTTAAAAGGCCAAAAAAATATTCAATATATCCAAAACTTTCACCCTTGATAGTATGGAGTAGCTGGAACGATAAATGTGATATGCGGCGAAAGAGTAAAGACAATCCATGCATATCTATCATTGAACGGTTTCTCTGTTTTTGTTCGTTTTTTTTTAAGGTTTTCACGTTCTTCATATGTCAATACAGTACTAAACATCTGTATCAAGGTACACCCGTAGTGGGGGAGGGGGTCCTGTGGTTCGTACGGACTACTCTCAAATAGCTATCAAACACTATTAAAGTTGACATCTGTTTCAATTAAGTTCCTTTGTCAAAAGCATGACTTTGAACCGATTACTTCGTACCCTACAGCTTCTTGGACCTTGGGTGGCACCCCCCCCCCTCCCCGAAATCCCGCCACAGAAGCAGGTTACCCCCAACAAGCAATTTCTGTCTTCTAATATGCTGATTTTTCTTGTATCCACGTATGTCGTTTCTTGACATCATGTTTATAAAAGGTCAATCAGAGTTAAATCTTACTGAGAGAAAATTATCTGAATACAATATTTTTCTTATTTGCTGATTTTAGTCAGGTAGGTAACCTATTTAATAATTGACTATATTATAGTCAAGAAAGAACAATAACAGATAGAAAATATAAAACAAAATTATTAACTCGAAATCAATTTCTTTCACAAGTTATATATAATCAATTAATTTAAAAAAAAAAAGAAATAAAGGAAAATCCTCCATTCGCTCGACTGAAAAACTGTTTCAAATGAAACATTTCGTTGAAAAAAATATAATGACATCAATTAAACATTTTAACATTTTTTCAAGTAAATAATTCTAAAGAGATATTTGATATAACTCTTATAATTTCAACACTGGTTAGATTACCTGTTAAAATGACTGACTACATAACGGATTTATAAATAGCTTCTTAGAAGACCCATTGGTGGCCTTCGGCTGTTGCCTGCTCTATGGTCGGGTTGTTGTCTCTTTGACACATTCCCCATTTGCAAACAACTTCAACTAAACTCTCGTTAGTCGACGTATCGCCTGGCTATACTGACTCTATTGTATTCCATACTGCTGTTTTGTTAGGTTGACTCTCGTTAGTCGACGTATCGCCTGGCTTTACTGACTCTATTGTATTCCATACTGCTGTTTTGTCAGGTTGCCTCTCGTTAGTCGGCGTATCGCCTAGCTATACTGACTCTATTGTATTCCATACTGCTATTTTGTTAGGTTGACTCTCGTTAGTCGACGTATCGCCTGGCTATACTGACTCTATTGTATTCCATACTGTTGTTTTGTTAGGTTGTTGTAGCTATCATTTAAGGATGCTGCTCACAATTGGCCTATGAAGTAACTAAATAACGTATCCGACACATAATGCTGACCTTCGTATGTGTTTTATTTATGTGTAAATTACGAACTAACGTACAATCACAATTTTTTGTCAAACATTTTTATATATTTTTTCTATAGCTTTTCATGACCTTCAGCAATGTTAATATAGCTTATGGGTTTCATAAGGACTAATTGGTTGGAATTTTTATTTGATTCTTATCGTGTTTATGGATTACTTTCATAATCTGTCATATTCCAACGTCATTGACATCATGTTCAATATACTAATAAGAGTAAAATCTGACTGAAAAAAATAATATCGGATTTTATTACACAACTTATTTACTATTTCAGGCACTCCTTAATATTGCATTATGCATAGAAATTGAAATAAAAGATAGAAACAATAACAAAACAAAAAAATTGTATTATGCCACCTATTGTGACATCCGTCAAAAAAGACACGATCACCTCAAAACAAACTAAAATGTAATCACAATTATAAGTTTTTTTTAGAATTTCAAATGTGACGTCACTTTGTGTGTTGAGGCTTTGGCTAACTCGGCTGTGTATTTTTATGTGTTGGATTAAGTTGTTTTATGTAATGTATCCGTTTTTATTTCTGTAGTTAGTCCCCACTTCGGTTTTATCATGTATATCTATTATATAGTCCTTTTATAAAATTTACTGTTTGCAAAATTATAAATTATTCTAAATAATAAGGATGTTCTTGTCCCCGGCAGAAAACCCTGGCCGTGTTAGGCGAAACTTTTTGGAAGTTTTGGTCCTCGGTGCTCTACAGCTTTGTACTTGTTTTGGCTTTCAAACTTTTTTTATCTGAGCGTCACTGGTTGGTCTTGTGTGGACGAGACGCACGTCTGGCGTATTGAATTGTAAGCCTAGTACCTTTTGTTAGCTATTATTCGTGTGTTTCTTTGTCCCATTTATTTGTATTGTGGTCCTGTCATGTGATGTTGTCGTTTTGGTGTTGTGTTTGACGTTGCCAAAAAGGGGGAGGTTTGGCATGCCACAAAACCAGGTTCAACCCACCATTTTTTTCTTAAAATGTCCTGTACCAAGTCAGGAAAATGGCCATTGTTATATTATAGTTCGTTTCTGTGTGTGTTACATTTTATTGTTGTGTTTTTGTTGTGTCGTTGTTCTCCTCTTATATTTGATGCGTTTCCCTCAGTTTTAGTTTGTAACCCGGATTTGTTTTTATCTCTATCGATTTATGAGTTTCGAACAGCGATATACTACTGTTGCCTTTATTTATATGCACTTTGCGCGTTATATACAAGTGTTACTAACAATAGGCTCAGTTGTTTGACCTGTCTGCAAAAAATATGTGTGCTATAACATGAAAAAGAAGAAACATCAGAGATCCAATCTGTGAAAGTTACTACAATGCAAAACCAGTCGGTTTTGTAACTTGCTATTTTTAGAAGATTACAATCGAATCAACGTCCCCATATGTAACGTCAGGAGACATGATTCGTTTCTCAACCATTGTACAAAACGGAGCCATGAATGAAAATGTCCGTGAAATGCTCTCTGTCTGTAATATAAGGAGAATTGATTTTATCGGCTGAATTGGCAACTGCAAAATATATTCGGAATCCAAAAATCTATAACAGATACTTCTCAGAATGAAAGAGCCTAAAAAACATAAATTAAACTAACTTTCTCAACGGAAACTAAATAGCTTACCTATTATTCAAAGAAGAGTGAAAGTAGGGGAGCATTCCTGGAATGATACGATCAACATAGATGAGACACTTTCAATTTTCAAGAACTATTGAAGGACATCAATGACTTCTTATGAAAAGCTTACTTCTTCATAGATACAACCACTGCTGTGAAAATCGTAGTAATTGAACCATCTTTAAAAAATGTATCATTATTACCTCAGTCTAAAATACGTCTTCCGATCTTAATTTCTATGTATTAGTGATAATTGACTGCCCTATTATAGAGACTCTTCAAGAAATAGAGTTTCAGTGTGATTAAAGTACGCTGCTGAAACTTAAAGTATTGAATTTCAACATGCGCGTGTAAGTCACAGAAAAAGATATTAGAGTAGATTGTAATTTTCAAAGCATTGAAAAATGATCAAGGAATAATCAGTGAAAATAATTCCTCATCATTATGAACGTTTGTGCAATAAAATACCACAGGTAGATTATAATGTCCAACATCCAACCCTATCAAGTTTGCAAGATAGTTTGCATAGAGGTTTTTATAGAAGAGATTGTGTCTCGTATTTCTATCTTTCTCTGTCATGATCATTTGGAATAAAACAGAGTTCCTAAGAGAAGTAGTTCACCAATGTTCAAATCTTGAAAATCCGTTTTGAATATAAGATCCAAGTGAAAACGGAGGGATTCGCCGCGTGAATTCCAAAAGAAGTCAGACTGAATGCGTCGTCATGGTAAGCGTCTCCTGGTATGCCTTCATATCTCACGGTGAGAATGCAGACTCGGTTAAGATGTCACGATATATGGAATGCGACACAATCGGTAGATTCACCGACCAGACAACTATTCTGGTATCTTAAAAGATCTAAGACCGCGTAATTAAGTATCTCGTAAGTTGAGACACTGGAGATGTATTTTGCTTGATAAGCACACCCATGTTATTGGAGTTCGTTTATTTTGAAAATGCACGCGCGTAAGGTAGCAATTAAGATATTAACGCTATGCAATGGGCAGAGGGTATTTTACTACTGTGAAATTGACAATAGTGAAATTGTAATGGTCGTCAAAGATCTTAGTTTTGAATTCGTCCATCTATGTCAATTTCAAGAAAGACTCAGGTATCTAGTTTCAGGGGTACCTTGAATGTCATGCTCACTGGGATTTATGAGATTCTAACACTCTCCGAAATAAGAGTTATTGAGCGACATGACATCATCAATATATTAGTAGTTTGAATATAGAAGTCAATAAACTTTGATTTTGTCTTTGAGCTTTTAGAATTTTTTTTACAAAAACAAGTAGAGTACCGATTGTAACAACCACTATTTGCTGTAATATTATTTTATCAAACTCGACAAATATGTTGTCGATCAAAAAGTCCAGCATTTCAATGTTATCGGTGTATTTTTTGTTGGATTCATTATGGTTATTTACAAAGTAAGATTTTTAGAGACCTGAAATAAGAATCTTGTATCTTCGATTTCCATTTTTAAAGAAAAAGCACTACTTAATGACAATATGTTGTCGGAGTTTTGATTTTATAACGAAGTTATAATGATTGTGATTGAATTTGGAAGTATCTATGTCTGCATGACACCGCTTATTGAGTATACCTCATCACATTTATTTGTATTGTCATCATTTACTGTAGCAAGAATAGAAGTATTAATTTTCGAAAGTTGAACATCGAGACGAGCCAGCTATATATCATTCTTTATTAAGTTTTGGTATTGAGTATAAAGAAGATAGATTTTCATCGTCCTTTTTATGTGTAAGATGATAAACCGAGTTGTATTACATTTTACAACTGATATCAATAATGATGTAATCAACCTTTGGGGAATAATTGTTATCATTATGGAGAATGATGAAAAAGAAATGGTCAAGAAACATCACAAATTGTTGGCCACTTCATATGCAAAGATTTCAAGGTCATATTTATTTTACGCATTATAATCAATCCCTATATTCGTCTTATGAGTTTTAAAATAGCAGACTGTAGAAATAGGGTCATGGTAGTGGTAAACCCGATAAGATAAACCCTCGCACGAGATGAAATACGCCAAAAGATATTACTTAAATCAAGCAAAAATTTATTTGTTTATAGTGAAAGTAATGGTTAGGGAGAAATATGTGACAGAACACATAAAACTATACAAACAGATAAACAACATGCTTGAAAGAACCAGAATCTCTCACATGGTACTCAAATGAATACAAAGACTAATTTGATTTATCTTTCTTTCAATTTAAGTTTCCAGAGACAATAGCAAAAAAGGGGTAGTAACTAAAATGAGGAGCCAATTGATGATTTTGGTTAAGTTTTACTATTGTAGATCTTCTCCTGCTTTTCATTTTGACTGTTAACATTTCTCCTTGTCTACTATTCTTTTCAAAATAATACCTAAAATTGAGGAAAACACCATTTAGGGAAATCACTTATATTAGCAGTCAATAAACATTTCAGTCAATTTGACCTATTTGTAGATCTTGTTTTGCTGATCATCATTGATAATTAAGAATTCTCTCTCTTTTAATTTTTGAAGATAATAGGCTAAATTTGGGACTATTTTTGTTGATAATCTTTTCGGTTCGTAGTTTCTCTCCGTCTTTAAAAAGTAAAAGAATGGGTAAAAATCGTAATTTAAGGGTATTAACCTCTATGAGGAGTCGGCTGACGATAACGGTCATGCTGACTTATTTGCAGATCTTTTCTAGCTAGATGTTTTTTTTATTGTTTTTGCTGTTTAACGTTTCTATCTATCTATAACAGATTCCACGATGTTAGCCAAAAACGAAAAAACGGTATAATTATCATTTAAGGTCAATACCCCAAATAAAGAGTCGACTGACAATTTCAAACATTTGCAGATCATGTCTAGTTGATCATTTCCTCATTTTACAGTTTCTCTCTATCTATATTAGCCGTCAGAATTAAAGTCAATAACAAAAAATGGGAAAAATATTAATTGAAAACTATAATACCTATAGGTCTCGAATGTCGGTTTCAGTCATTTGATTTACTTAGAATATGTAGATCTTTTTCAGCTGATTATAGTTTGGTCTTAAATGCAAAACATGGCACGAAAGTTATTTTTTTTATTCTTTTATTTTAATAATATTTAAGAGCAATAAAGCTCATAAGGAGTCCGCTGATAATTTTGGGATAAAATTGAGAATGGAAATGGGGAATATGTCAAAGAAACAACAACCCGGCCAAAGAGCAGACAACAGCTTAAGGCCACCAATGGGTCCTCAACGCAGCGAGAAAAACCCCGCACCCGGAGGCGGTCCCCAGCCGGCCCCTAAATAAAAACGTGCACCAGTTCACCGAAAATGGACGTCATACCAAACTCCAAAACATATAAATGAACCAAAATTAAAAAACATACAAGACCAACAAAGGCTAGAGGCTCCCGACTTGGGACAGGCGCAAAAATGGGGCGGGGTAAAACATGTTTTTTGAGATCTCAACCCTCCCCCTATACCTCTAGCCAATGTAGAATATAGGAACACACAGCGATACGTACAGTAAAACTCAGTTTAAAAGAAGTCCGAGTCCGATGTCAGAATAGGTAACAAAAGGAACTAAGCAAAATGACAATGATACATAAATTAACAAAGGACTACTAGCAGTTACTGACATACCAGTTCCAGACCTCAATTAAACTGATTGAAAGATTATGTCTTCATCATATGAAAATCAAGTACAATCCCTCCCGTTAGGGGTTTAGTATCATACCATCATAAAATATATGAGAAGAACATAACCCGTATCATGCCAACAACTAGTTTTAGAATAAATGTGTTTATTTCCGATGCAAAACCCCATGAGTGAATCAATATTAATACCAAAATATGCAATCCTTAATGACTTGACAACAGTATCGTAACTATATCCCTTCCGAATAAGTCTGTTTAAAGGTTTGGTTAGCTTTTGAGGTGAATGCCGACATTTTTGTGCTTTGTAAAGAATATTACCATAAAAGATTGGATGTGAAATACCTGAACGTATAAGATGTCTGCATGTTAATTCATATTTACGAATGATATCCTTGTACCGATGATAAAATTAAGTAAATGTTTTAAGACAGACAGCTAGATACCATAAACATACTATGTGATTAAGTAGGACACTCTGACCCTTTGACCAGACTAGAGACATCATAAATTTACAGTATAAATAGCTCACTCTTTATTTAAGTCTTAGTAATAAACAATTAAAACAGTATTATCTTCTCTGTTGTCTTAAATTATTTTAATCAACTTAATTTTCAATTAGCAAATAAAATTGGTTTGACTAGTTTGTGATATCGAAAACCCTGGTGTAATAATTTTTCATTAATACAGTGATTTCTTTCGTTAAAATCAAATACGCTGTTACATACACGAGCGAATCAAACAAGTTGAGATATATAAACACCATAAGATGGTGACAAGGGAACGTCACCATCTAAAAATGGATAATTAACAATAGGAAATGAAAAATCATCTCTTTTATCATAAATTTTGGTATTAAGCTTCCCGTTAAAGATATAGATATCAAGATCCAGGAAAGGGCAGCGTTCATTGTTATTATTAGCTTTATTTAAGGTCAGTTCGGCAGGATAAATCTCTTTAGTGTACATACTGATGTCGTCATTATTGAGAGCCAATATATCATCTAAATATCTAAAAGTATTTGAATCAGATGTTGTTTCGATGGGTCTTTGCTGATTTTAGTCATAAACTGTAACTCATAACAATACAGAAACAGGTCCGCAATATGTGGTGCACAATTAGTCCCCATGGGAATTCCAATAACTTGACGATATACGGAATCTCCATAGCGAACAAAAATGTTACGTAAATGTTATCTAGTAATAATTCAAGGGCAGTAATAGTATCAAAGCAGGTCCAATTGACATAGTTCTTGTGTTTGTTGTTACTAAAAAATGACCTAAAAGAGTTTGAACATATATATTCGCATTCTGACTTTTTAAATGCCCATTTAATCAGGTGTGTTAATTTTTTTCTTAATAAGATCATGAGGCAAAGTAGTATATAGGATAGAAAAATCAAAACTTTGAACAGATTCGAAATCACAAATATAAGCATGCAATTTATCAAGTACTTTCAACGAATTTTTGACACTTTAAAAGTAATAAATTCCACTATTTTCAATGGCCTTATTTGAACAATTTATCACCAGGTTTTTGATTGTACCAAGTGTACTAGTAAGTAGAATAGATAGTTTAGTAGTGGAACAATGACTTGAAGACGAAAAAAAAATCTATATTTGTAAGGAGTTTTGTGCAGCTTCGGAAGCCAGTACATAGTTGGAACTTTCATTGTATTTGGTTCTGCTTGTAAAGAGGTAGCTAAAAGTTTATGTTTGTTACAGATGTAATTTTCTGAAAATGAAGTCAGTTGGAATGTTGGTGAATTCGTGATTTCCTTTTTCAGAACCTCAATGTTAAATTTACGTCAAACAATAATGATATTGTTATCAGCCTTATCAGCCGGAACAAAAACAAATTCCTTGGCGAGTTCTTTAAGCTTATGTTTCATACGAGAAATAGGTCTATTATGGTTGTTGTTAGGAGTAAAATGTTCTTTAAAATGTTGAATGCATATATCAACTATGTTCATTATAGAATTAAAAAAAAAGAATCTAATGATTTCTTGTCAGTTTTTCTCGTTTTATCCATTTAGAGCAGTAAGTACGGAGTGAGTCGTGGATGATGTTACGACACTCATTCCAATTAATAATTGACGGGGAACGATTTTTAGGTCCTTTACTGAGGAATGGTTTCAACTCTCGGTCACGAACGATGTTAAGGTCTCCTGTTATAACATGGGAACTGGGGCCATTAATGTATTCGGAATTACTACAATTTCATGACGCAGGTGTATTGTCACTGATATTAACATCTTGACACACTTCGCTGCAATTAAACACATATTTCCGGGTAGATTTTGTGTATACATAACAAATATGAGGGAGTTCAGTATTATCAAAATGGCCAGGAATTTGTTCTTTAACAGAATGATCAAAAAAAAATCAAAACCTTTATTGGCATATTTAATTTTAATAAAATGTTTTTTGTGATCTTCAGAGCGATCAATTTTGGGAAACAATTTAGATAACAATATGCAATTATAATTTGGACGATTTCATACTTAGGACTGCAATATGGAATTGTGTTGCATTCCTTCAAAATTTGATGTAATTAATTAACAGATAAAGAACAGAGCTTGGTTAACAGATAATGTGTACCGTTGTTTTTTTTTTAAATAGAAATTAGGTCCGAAATATTTGTATTGTTGGTACGAAATTTTCAATGATTGTGATTTATTCTATGCCCATGAGAACGGTTTTTACGAACTGGTTTAGAAATTATATCCAAAATATTAACAGAATCTGTTCTTGATATATTACCAATTCCCATGATATTGTCATTAAGACTGAGAGGATAGACTGTCTGTAATTTTTTAATCCAATTTAATTCAATAATTTTCCATGATCGTACAAATTTTCAATGAGATTCCCCAGGCTGCCTATTAACTACTTCTAAATGTCATTTTTTGGCATGACACTTATAGATAGAAGGGTAACCACGATTTTTGTTATTAAAAATGTTAGCGATTGTAGTATTTTTAGATAAGCGATTTTGAAGATTGAGACGTGTAGATATCCTTTGAACGAGTTTAGTATTTAGTATTTTTCCATTTCGAAGTTTCATTATTTGTTTTTTGTTATCCGTTTTTTCCAATTGAAAGGAACAAAGAATGGCGTACAGAATATGAACCAGCACACAGGAAGAAAATAAAGTAAAAAAAGATAAAACTGTTCGGCTAAAGACGTCAAACGCTATCCGTCATCAAGTACCCGACATAATACGTTAACAACAAAACATGAGGACAACAAACAAAAGACCGTGTATATCAGGATAGCGCCTGACGTCTGACTCAATACAGGCTGACTCAATAAAGGTAGACAATACGGAGCAAAATAGACACAGAGGCAAAATGACATATTATATGGTGAGTCCACTTATTCAGCAACAAGACTACTGGGACCGCTAAATAGCTAAATATTTTCTCTAGAGAGTAATGAAGAAGAATTACGAATCATCATTTATTCTTAAAGATACATATTGGTTGAAGTTTTAGTTATAAATAATAAAACATTACTAAAATCGAGGTTTCTTAAATAATGGGACACATACAATAAGACCCTTTCAGCTTTTAAAATGAAGTAAATCATCGCTTCAAGAGATTTAATACGTCGTTGTTACGTATAGCAAAATACCCAACTTTTAAGTAATATTAGCATCATCTGTTGTGGTTCAATTCGTCATGTATCTATAGTATGCATGGTACAGAACTGTGCATAAAACAAGATGCCCTATCTGTATACGTACAGTAAATATTATATTTAAATTCCAAACTACCTATAAGAGAACTGTAAGTTCGTCAGTAAGATCAGGATATAAATTTCATATAAAAAAAAATTTTTTTTTTAAATCTACTAACTAATCGAATATCGTTAACATGTTTTTTTATGGACAGTCTTCGTTTCATTTATATATTTCTATTCTTTATAATAAAAGTGCAAGTGATATAATCTGTTCGTGCTCAATTCCGCAAGAACTAGGATAAGATTGAGAACGAACTTTGAACAATTTGTCGAAATAGATAAGAAACGTCTTAATGTAATATAGGGTCAAATGCCTCAGATTTTTATCTAATCTTTTCTTGTAAACTTACATAATAGAAGGATTCCAACATGCACGTTCCGATCTTCATTTTTGTTTTTACAGTTTCATACAGTTCAGGTAATTATAACATTTTTAGTTATTCATTAGAAAATATGAAAACTCCTATTTACAAGAGACGTAAATGTGATAGAAAATATAACGTTCTCCGAATTCTCGTTTTCGTTGTTTTGGGACTTATTTGGGGTTTGTTTTTTTTTTGCAGGATTTTGTTTGATTTGTTAGAACAGATGCTTGTTAGTGTAAAACAACAACGATTGAAAAAAAAATGTTAACCACTGTTTCTTGAAAAATTCTTGATATACACATAAAACATGAAAATACCAACAAATTCTAGCTACAATTACACGATAAATTAAAAAAGATTGTCATCTCCATTTCTATCAGAATAAATTATAATATATATCACTCTTTATTAACACTATCTATTAACTTTTTATCATGATATATTACTTCTGTCAACTTTAGTTCATATTGGCCACATAGTTTGCTTTTACATTTTCAGGATTCATTTTGGACCAACTTCCACAAGTTGGAACTCAAATCGATCATCAAATCAACAGACACATTTGTTATGGCGACTTAGGTTGTTTCAGTACTGAAGCACCATTTCGGAGTGCACAGCGACCGATAGTACTTCTTCCTGACACCCCTGATAAAATACAGACAAAGTTTGAACTCCATACAAGGTCACATATATTATCTTTCTTTGTATCATGTTAACATTACTTTCTAATTTTGCGTGAATGGTATTGCATATGTCAAAATATATTAAATAAACATTAAAGCCCTTTTTATATAAACATCTAAAATATGATTTACTCATAAGACGCAAACTTATTATCTCAAGAAGTATTAAAAAAAGCTAGCATTATCCTTTAATTTTAAGATCCATGCTATAGATAATGGCCTCTCACTAATTATGAATGATTAAAAGTTTGGTAACTTTTTTGATCTCGTCTATTCCAATGAAATTCATAAAGACCACAGATACAGTTAAAATGAAAATCGTCTTCATAGCTTGACTAACAACTAGAAATTGACGATGAGGGTCGGTTAGAAATACACTTTACAAGAAAAAAATTATTTGAATTTCCAAAGTGAGAGCTATGCATTTCTATGTAGCAACATTACAGCAGCACCTGCATATGGAATATATTCCTTATAGATGATACGATATTCCAAGGCTTGCGTTAACTATCATAAATTCTTTAATAAGAGTGTTGCTTATGGCTGGAAAGCCGTTAAACAAAGAGTTCTTAATGGTAAAGTTGAATCCCTTCGAAAGTTTTACGGACGACATCTTGATTGGTTTAATGTTAAGGAATATTTGTGTTGCAGATATCTACGTATACTAGTATGCTCATAATGTCGTATCCACAGTCCGGACAGCCTTTCGCAAAAAAATCTTAAGACTAAAATTTATTGCAGGGTTCTGAATTTTTCATGACTTACTATCAATGTTAGTCGTTCGTTTTTTGTGAAACGCGGGTCAGCTGTTTTTTTCCTCGACTTTGACGTCTCCGAATGCAACTCACCACTGTGACCCGATCTTTCTTCCCATTAGCAACACAACGGGTTTCACAAGTAGAGTAGGACTGTCTATTTTTTCAGAGCACTCAGGCCGGTTCAACTCTGATGTTGGTTGAGTTCATTTAGTATAATCTTTGCTTTATTGTGCAATGTTTGCGGACTGTTTTCTTTTCGAAGTTTCTGTCTTGATCATGGTGATCCAAAATTAGACACCCTTTCATTTTTTCAGATATGTGTATTAAGCGGCATAACTCAATACCAGGCAGCCGCTGACAGAAACCTTTCTAAATTAAATTATAACTATTACTATAATTAAATAATGAATACGACACAGCTCAGAACATTTAGTTTCATAGAATTCGATTGGACATTCGGAAACATGCGTGGAAAATGATTAACATGCATATAATTGCTTATAACGTTTTTTTTCTTGCAATAATTTGAGAACTACCACATTGAAAAATATGTTTTTCTGTTTGACCCCTACAAAATAAAATTATAATTTAAAAAACACATGAGGCTCAATCTTTTGTCTGAACTGTACGAAATTGCATTCGTCAGAAAACAATATGAGCTTGTAGTTCATTATTTTAGGAGTAAACCATCAACAGCAGATGAGCAAATACTGGATTATAAGAATGTATCCTCTATCAGGGCCTCCAGTTTTGATGGATCAAAGAAAACGAAAATAATTATTCATGGCTATACTCATAACGGTCACCGACAATGGCTTCAAAACATGGCCAGAGCATTTTTAAAAAAGGTACAAAATTTATATTAGCATGTCAATAAAACCATTATATAAACAAGTAAAACCAATAATGAGTAGTTATGGGTGTTTTGTTTGTGAGAGAGCTGTATCCACTTCATTTGAACTTGGGTGGATAGTTGTCTCATTGACAATCATACCACATCTCCTTATTTTTATATACAAAAAGAAATTATTAGTAAGTGCAAGAACTGACTTACTTATGGCATTGCAAAAGACTGCAATGGTCATTAATTTTCTCTTTGAAAGATACTTTGAAGAATAGAGGTCTATCTATGAATGTAAGACGGTTGATTTCTATATTGGCAAAATATGTTATTTGATCTAACTTTTGAGCAACTTCAGATATCATACGGTAATCTTTAGTTTTCCTCAGCTTGTATCTGTGTGTTCGTGTGTAATATTAATACTGATAATATTGATGATATTTATTCTGAGGGCTTTTTCTGAACTGATTTTTCTTGTGCTTCCTTCTCTGTGCTTTTGTTAATCTATTGATCATTCGAGATTAAAAATGGGGAATTCAAGTACTTAAAAAACCAATTTAACCTCTAAAGTCACTGTTTCAAAGCAAGTCACAAAAACACTGGGAGAAGCGGTTGCGCGTAATTCAAATTACCAGTTCCTCAAGATGGAAGACGCTGAAACCGATGAATTAATTGTTTGAAAAGGCCGTCGGACTTTAGAGCAATCGCGGATCGACTACGTGTCAGTAAAACAAAATTTCGAAAGCCTATTATCTCTCTATTCTTTCAGGAAGACATGAACGTAATCATTGTTGACTGGGGACATGGAGCAGTACCACCATACACTGAAGCTGCTGCTAATACAAGGGTTGTAGGGGCACAGGTCGCTAAACTAATTAGTGTAATGGTGGCGGAAGATCAGTCTGGAATGGATACATTCCATTTGATTGGTCATAGCTTAGGTGCACATGTTGCAGGTTATGCTGGTGAAAGGTTGACACACTTGCCAAGAATTTCAGGTAAGATTATTTTCCTTCTCCGTCTACAATTTACCTCCAAAGAGTGATATATTTGTTTATCTGCAGTACTTTAAAAAATACTTTATCTTATGATGTGCGAATGGAAACACCTAAATTTATATCTTAAAAATATCAGACCCTTTCGATCATTGTCTATAAGTCCTATTAATTGCTTATTTTAACCATTTGATTTTGGTTTTTTGGTTGGTCTTCAGTATTATACTTTAAAACATCTTGCAGTTATCCCATTTTGAGGGTTAAGAAATATTTACTTCAAAGTGAAAAAGTTGACTCTTCAAAAAAATGTTTAGCCCAGTAGACCAACCTTCAATACTGGCATGAACATATAGAAATTGTTTTATTGATATTTGCTGAACATAAAATATTTAGGAAATCATTTGAAATTAAGGAATGTATCTCCCTTATTCGAAGACCGGACATGAATGGCTATACTTTATGTCCCTTTTGGTTATGTCTGCTCTTTAACTTTGTATTCGGTTTTGGATTTTCAAACATTTAGGCCTTGAGCATCACTGAAAAGACATAAATAATCATTATAGTAGAAAGACGAAAACAAATGGTACCGTGTAATGTTATTTAAAAGATCAGCCTTCTTTAGTCGTTGTATAGACGAGTTGATGGTATAAAGGCCTATCATGCAAAAGGAACAAAAAGGGAGATTTGTGATAATAAGTCACACCAATTGTGCCACTGCAATACATGTATATTATGTAAAATTGTTGAAAAATCTCATAAGATAAATATGTAAGCTCTTTTAGAGAATAATTCATACTAGGTTTCACCATCTTTCGCATTTTGACCAAATAAATTAAACAAGATCTAACTTTTGTTACGTTTATTCTTCAGCTCTTGACCCAGCGGACCCTTACTTTCAAGGAACAGATAGCAAAGTCAGACTGGATCCAACTGACGCTGACTTTGTTGATGTTATTCATACAGATGGTTCCAACATTTTAAGTCTGGGAATGGGAGCAGCTCAAGCAATGGGACACGTAGATTTTTATCCGAACGGCGGTTCTGATCAGCCTGGTTGTCCTGCTGGGCTTCTTTCCAAGATTACTCAAACAGTTTGGAATTCTGTCTCGCAACTGGATCTTTTGGGTATTTTTTTCATAGTTGAGTTTAACTGATTAATACAAATACATACATTACACTGTTAGCTTATTGTTGACTTTTTTTGTGAGTTATTAGTGAAGTAATAACCTGTCTATTTATAACATAAAATGCCTTAAGGCTGTTTTTTTTAAGAATCCATGTCATAGAAAAAGCGTAAATTATTTCATTTTCACGAGGGATTTATTCAATTAGCGAGAAGAAAAATAATGCGAATTTAAATAAAATGCCGCGACTACACTTGGATCTTCTCCTGGCGGGAATAAGTAAGAACAGGGAAAATCTCGAAAAATTAATCACCGCGAAAAAGAAAAAAAAACACAACAGAAACCGCGAAAAATAGTTGTTTTACAGTAATCTCTAGATTATTTTTTCTCGTAAATTAAAATAAAATCGCTACGGGAATACAATGCCTTGGACTGTATGTTGCCACAAACATCATCAACGTCTGAATCTGAAAGTGTAAAGATTACTAGATAATTTATTATAATGCTATAAACTCGATCATGGAAAGGGTTGATATCAATATTCGATCATAGAACGATTAATTGTACCTACAGATGCTTCAAAAATACCCAAAAA
Organism: Mytilus californianus; assembly: GCF_021869535.1. Taxonomy (NCBI): domain Eukaryota; kingdom Metazoa; phylum Mollusca; class Bivalvia; order Mytilida; family Mytilidae; genus Mytilus; species Mytilus californianus. Next base: position 9,411,926 of record NW_026262581.1, read on the forward strand.
ACAAACTTTTTTTTATTGAATGTAGTAAATTAGTTATGCAATATAATCTCTTTCAGCCGGTGAAGGTTCTGTGGCTTGTAGTCATGAAAGGTCGTATATCTATTATACTGAATCTATTCTCTCTACCTGTCCATTTATGGGATATCCGTGTACTGGTCCGAGTACACAGTTATTTCGTAGTGCATTTCTTTTAGAGAATAAATGAAAATTAAAAAAATCCCACCTGCGCTTTCTCAATAATATTTTTACAGTGTGTTGTACTACTTTTGGGACAAATTATATCAAAATTATAGAAAACTTCATCGGCTCTAACTCAAAATATGGACAATTTCATGTTAAGGGGGTCTTCAAATCTTTTGACAGCTTCCGAAGTGCTAATTTTTAACATTTTTCAGCTGGACCAAATTACTACTTAACTTTAAAATTCATGACCCAAATTTTTTTACAGTGTCATTTCACCCCCTTACTTACTATTTGAGTCATAAAACATGGAGAAATAAATTTGGAAGGGGTATAAAAAAAATCGACAAGTAACACACTGTCCACACTAGGGACTATATTTGTGGACAACGAAAATCAAAGGACGATAACTGTGTACCCGGACCTATTAGGGTAGAAAAAGTTGACCAATCTTAATGAAACTTGGTATGACCAAAGCTTATTAAATTATAAGACTGCTTACAAAGTTTCATGGCAATAGGATATATATTATAGACAATATGACTAATTCTATATTCAACTTTGCGTGTTAAATTTAGACGTTAAAATTGAAAATTTTCAACTATCAACATTTGGGGCTTAAAAAATTAAAATATTGCAAAAAAATACTTTTGAAATGCCTTAATATATAATATATTATATATTAAAAGCAATAGAGTACTCATTTGATTTATCAGACTTATCATAATTATTAAAAAGTCAAATTTATATGAGCCTGTGGCTAAAAATGGAGGTGTTTCAATGAAGGGGGGCCTTACTTGAAGATGTAATATTTACCAGCAATTTTAAATTTGTAAAGCTTTTTGGTTATAAATAATCCTTACATATGTATTTAATGTACTATAAATGGAAAGAAAACTTACAAATAACATATCACATTAGTTTAAAAGGGTCTTAGGCCAAGTAAGACTGAAAATAATTTAGGGTCAATTTAGGCCGTATCACATATTTACATTTAAAAATGCATATTGAAGCTATAGGAAATAAAATTTTGTGTCTTTTCTATCATTTTTATACTCAGGTGACATGATACAATAAATCTGAGCACAAAAAGACTCTTGCATTCAACTTTTTTTGCAGACAGTATGGTCTGATACAAAGATTTTTCACTTTTTAGTGAAAAACATGCATGCAATTTTAGTCTCAACAGGCTTATATTTGAACCACTTGCTATCCTACAGAAGAAAAGAAAGATATTATGTGACATAAAACAGGTACAAAAGACATTGTTAAGTGCTTTTTATACAAATTTAGTGAGGTCTTTTTAATGGACTTCAACTTTTATATTCAAAGCTGCTCACATTTAACTTGATCCAAACAGGGCGTTAGATGAGGATCATATATACAACACATTTTGCACATATTGTCCGAGATAATCTTCTTTTCTGTAGATTCAGAGTTCACAAATGAGTAATACAACTGGATTGAAGCATAGAAACACAAATATTGACACATAAAAACCTGTCAGATAGAAAGTCAGAATGCCACTTATGCATCAAAATTGAAAAAGCTATGAAATGCTTATTTTGACCATAAAATGCCAAAATTGGTCATTTTTGCAGAAATTCTATCAAATAAAAGTTTAAATCCTTTAGTTTTATGCTATTTGATAAATTGACACCATCAAATCATTCAGGGAAGTTGCCAAAGTACAGATTCTATATTTCCTGATTTCACCTCTTAGGTCCGAGTACACAGTTATTTCGTAGTGCATTTCTTTTAGAGAATAAATGAAAATTAAAAAAATCCCACCTGCGCTTTCTCAATAATATTTTTACAGTGTGTTGTACTACTTTTGGGACAAATTATATCAAAATTATAGAAAACTTCATCGGCTCTAACTCAAAATATGGACAATTTCATGTTAAGGGGGTCTTCAAATCTTTTGACAGCTTCCGAAGTGCTAATTTTTAACATTTTTCAGCTGGACCAAATTACTACTTAACTTTAAAATTCATGACCCAAATTTTTTTACAGTGTCATTTCACCCCCTTACTTACTATTTGAGTCATAAAACATGGAGAAATAAATTTGGAAGGGGTATAAAAAAAATCGACAAGTAACACACTGTCCACACTAGGGACTATATTTGTGGACAACGAAAATCAAAGGACGATAACTGTGTACCCGGACCTATTAGGGTAGAAAAAGTTGACCAATCTTAATGAAACTTGGTATGACCAAAGCTTATTAAATTATAAGACTGCTTACAAAGTTTCATGGCAATAGGATATATATTATAGACAATATGACTAATTCTATATTCAACTTTGCGTGTTAAATTTAGACGTTAAAATTGAAAATTTTCAACTATCAACATTTGGGGCTTAAAAAATTAAAATATTGCAAAAAAATACTTTTGAAATGCCTTAATATATAATATATTATATATTAAAAGCAATAGAGTACTCATTTGATTTATCAGACTTATCATAATTATTAAAAAGTCAAATTTATATGAGCCTGTGGCTAAAAATGGAGGTGTTTCAATGAAGGGGGGCCTTACTTGAAGATGTAATATTTACCAGCAATTTTAAATTTGTAAAGCTTTTTGGTTATAAATAATCCTTACATATGTATTTAATGTACTATAAATGGAAAGAAAACTTACAAATAACATATCACATTAGTTTAAAAGGGTCTTAGGCCAAGTAAGACTGAAAATAATTTAGGGTCAATTTAGGCCGTATCACATATTTACATTTAAAAATGCATATTGAAGCTATAGGAAATAAAATTTTGTGTCTTTTCTATCATTTTTATACTCAGGTGACATGATACAATAAATCTGAGCACAAAAAGACTCTTGCATTCAACTTTTTTTGCAGACAGTATGGTCTGATACAAAGATTTTTCACTTTTTAGTGAAAAACATGCATGCAATTTTAGTCTCAACAGGCTTATATTTGAACCACTTGCTATCCTACAGAAGAAAAGAAAGATATTATGTGACATAAAACAGGTACAAAAGACATTGTTAAGTGCTTTTTATACAAATTTAGTGAGGTCTTTTTAATGGACTTCAACTTTTATATTCAAAGCTGCTCACATTTAACTTGATCCAAACAGGGCGTTAGATGAGGATCATATATACAACACATTTTGCACATATTGTCCGAGATAATCTTCTTTTCTGTAGATTCAGAGTTCACAAATGAGTAATACAACTGGATTGAAGCATAGAAACACAAATATTGACACATAAAAACCTGTCAGATAGAAAGTCAGAATGCCACTTATGCATCAAAATTGAAAAAGCTATGAAATGCTTATTTTGACCATAAAATGCCAAAATTGGTCATTTTTGCAGAAATTCTATCAAATAAAAGTTTAAATCCTTTAGTTTTATGCTATTTGATAAATTGACACCATCAAATCATTCAGGGAAGTTGCCAAAGTACAGATTCTATATTTCCTGATTTCACCTCTTAGGTCCGAGTACACAGTTATTTCGTAGTGCATTTCTTTTAGAGAATAAATGAAAATTAAAAAAATCCCACCTGCGCTTTCTCAATAATATTTTTACAGTGTGTTGTACTACTTTTGGGACAAATTATATCAAAATTATAGAAAACTTCATCGGCTCTAACTCAAAATATGGACAATTTCATGTTAAGGGGGTCTTCAAATCTTTTGACAGCTTCCGAAGTGCTAATTTTTAACATTTTTCAGCTGGACCAAATTACTACTTAACTTTAAAATTCATGACCCAAATTTTTTTACAGTGTCATTTCACCCCCTTACTTACTATTTGAGTCATAAAACATGGAGAAATAAATTTGGAAGGGGTATAAAAAAAATCGACAAGTAACACACTGTCCACACTAGGGACTATATTTGTGGACAACGAAAATCAAAGGACGATAACTGTGTACCCGGACCTATTAGGGTAGAAAAAGTTGACCAATCTTAATGAAACTTGGTATGACCAAAGCTTATTAAATTATAAGACTGCTTACAAAGTTTCATGGCAATAGGATATATATTATAGACAATATGACTAATTCTATATTCAACTTTGCGTGTTAAATTTAGACGTTAAAATTGAAAATTTTCAACTATCAACATTTGGGGCTTAAAAAATTAAAATATTGCAAAAAAATACTTTTGAAATGCCTTAATATATAATATATTATATATTAAAAGCAATAGAGTACTCATTTGATTTATCAGACTTATCATAATTATTAAAAAGTCAAATTTATATGAGCCTGTGGCTAAAAATGGAGGTGTTTCAATGAAGGGGGGCCTTACTTGAAGATGTAATATTTACCAGCAATTTTAAATTTGTAAAGCTTTTTGGTTATAAATAATCCTTACATATGTATTTAATGTACTATAAATGGAAAGAAAACTTACAAATAACATATCACATTAGTTTAAAAGGGTCTTAGGCCAAGTAAGACTGAAAATAATTTAGGGTCAATTTAGGCCGTATCACATATTTACATTTAAAAATGCATATTGAAGCTATAGGAAATAAAATTTTGTGTCTTTTCTATCATTTTTATACTCAGGTGACATGATACAATAAATCTGAGCACAAAAAGACTCTTGCATTCAACTTTTTTTGCAGACAGTATGGTCTGATACAAAGATTTTTCACTTTTTAGTGAAAAACATGCATGCAATTTTAGTCTCAACAGGCTTATATTTGAACCACTTGCTATCCTACAGAAGAAAAGAAAGATATTATGTGACATAAAACAGGTACAAAAGACATTGTTAAGTGCTTTTTATACAAATTTAGTGAGGTCTTTTTAATGGACTTCAACTTTTATATTCAAAGCTGCTCACATTTAACTTGATCCAAACAGGGCGTTAGATGAGGATCATATATACAACACATTTTGCACATATTGTCCGAGATAATCTTCTTTTCTGTAGATTCAGAGTTCACAAATGAGTAATACAACTGGATTGAAGCATAGAAACACAAATATTGACACATAAAAACCTGTCAGATAGAAAGTCAGAATGCCACTTATGCATCAAAATTGAAAAAGCTATGAAATGCTTATTTTGACCATAAAATGCCAAAATTGGTCATTTTTGCAGAAATTCTATCAAATAAAAGTTTAAATCCTTTAGTTTTATGCTATTTGATAAATTGACACCATCAAATCATTCAGGGAAGTTGCCAAAGTACAGATTCTATATTTCCTGATTTCACCTCTTAGGTCCGAGTACACAGTTATTTCGTAGTGCATTTCTTTTAGAGAATAAATGAAAATTAAAAAAATCCCACCTGCGCTTTCTCAATAATATTTTTACAGTGTGTTGTACTACTTTTGGGACAAATTATATCAAAATTATAGAAAACTTCATCGGCTCTAACTCAAAATATGGACAATTTCATGTTAAGGGGGTCTTCAAATCTTTTGACAGCTTCCGAAGTGCTAATTTTTAACATTTTTCAGCTGGACCAAATTACTACTTAACTTTAAAATTCATGACCCAAATTTTTTTACAGTGTCATTTCACCCCCTTACTTACTATTTGAGTCATAAAACATGGAGAAATAAATTTGGAAGGGGTATAAAAAAAATCGACAAGTAACACACTGTCCACACTAGGGACTATATTTGTGGACAACGAAAATCAAAGGACGATAACTGTGTACCCGGACCTATTAGGGTAGAAAAAGTTGACCAATCTTAATGAAACTTGGTATGACCAAAGCTTATTAAATTATAAGACTGCTTACAAAGTTTCATGGCAATAGGATATATATTATAGACAATATGACTAATTCTATATTCAACTTTGCGTGTTAAATTTAGACGTTAAAATTGAAAATTTTCAACTATCAACATTTGGGGCTTAAAAAATTAAAATATTGCAAAAAAATACTTTTGAAATGCCTTAATATATAATATATTATATATTAAAAGCAATAGAGTACTCATTTGATTTATCAGACTTATCATAATTATTAAAAAGTCAAATTTATATGAGCCTGTGGCTAAAAATGGAGGTGTTTCAATGAAGGGGGGCCTTACTTGAAGATGTAATATTTACCAGCAATTTTAAATTTGTAAAGCTTTTTGGTTATAAATAATCCTTACATATGTATTTAATGTACTATAAATGGAAAGAAAACTTACAAATAACATATCACATTAGTTTAAAAGGGTCTTAGGCCAAGTAAGACTGAAAATAATTTAGGGTCAATTTAGGCCGTATCACATATTTACATTTAAAAATGCATATTGAAGCTATAGGAAATAAAATTTTGTGTCTTTTCTATCATTTTTATACTCAGGTGACATGATACAATAAATCTGAGCACAAAAAGACTCTTGCATTCAACTTTTTTTGCAGACAGTATGGTCTGATACAAAGATTTTTCACTTTTTAGTGAAAAACATGCATGCAATTTTAGTCTCAACAGGCTTATATTTGAACCACTTGCTATCCTACAGAAGAAAAGAAAGATATTATGTGACATAAAACAGGTACAAAAGACATTGTTAAGTGCTTTTTATACAAATTTAGTGAGGTCTTTTTAATGGACTTCAACTTTTATATTCAAAGCTGCTCACATTTAACTTGATCCAAACAGGGCGTTAGATGAGGATCATATATACAACACATTTTGCACATATTGTCCGAGATAATCTTCTTTTCTGTAGATTCAGAGTTCACAAATGAGTAATACAACTGGATTGAAGCATAGAAACACAAATATTGACACATAAAAACCTGTCAGATAGAAAGTCAGAATGCCACTTATGCATCAAAATTGAAAAAGCTATGAAATGCTTATTTTGACCATAAAATGCCAAAATTGGTCATTTTTGCAGAAATTCTATCAAATAAAAGTTTAAATCCTTTAGTTTTATGCTATTTGATAAATTGACACCATCAAATCATTCAGGGAAGTTGCCAAAGTACAGATTCTATATTTCCTGATTTCACCTCTTAGGTCCGAGTACACAGTTATTTCGTAGTGCATTTCTTTTAGAGAATAAATGAAAATTAAAAAAATCCCACCTGCGCTTTCTCAATAATATTTTTACAGTGTGTTGTACTACTTTTGGGACAAATTATATCAAAATTATAGAAAACTTCATCGGCTCTAACTCAAAATATGGACAATTTCATGTTAAGGGGGTCTTCAAATCTTTTGACAGCTTCCGAAGTGCTAATTTTTAACATTTTTCAGCTGGACCAAATTACTACTTAACTTTAAAATTCATGACCCAAATTTTTTTACAGTGTCATTTCACCCCCTTACTTACTATTTGAGTCATAAAACATGGAGAAATAAATTTGGAAGGGGTATAAAAAAAATCGACAAGTAACACACTGTCCACACTAGGGACTATATTTGTGGACAACGAAAATCAAAGGACGATAACTGTGTACCCGGACATATCAATATTCGATCATAGAACGATTAATTGTACCTACAGATGCTTCAAAAATACCCAAAAAACAAACTTTTTTTTATTGAATGTAGTAAATTAGTTATGCAATATAATCTCTTTCAGCCGGTGAAGGTTCTGTGGCTTGTAGTCATGAAAGGTCGTATATCTATTATACTGAATCTATTCTCTCTACCTGTCCATTTATGGGATATCCGTGTACTAGTAAAGACGAATTTGCCAAGGGTCATTGTTTGTATTGTGATGGCGGTTGTTCTTACATGGGATATAATGCTGATAAGTCAACTTCTCGTGGAAGTATGTATCTAAGTACACAAGGTGCACCACCATACTGCAGTAAGTATTTTAATAAACAATCTGAGTATATTTTTTTACTGATGAGTACTGGATTTATGAATCTAAATAACTGACCACCGATAGATTTTTTTAAGGAAATTAAGGCACATCTCTCTTTTACAAGCTGGTTATAAAACAGTCATGGTCGAGGTTCCAGACTTTCTATATTACTTTGAACGTGTCTTCATGAAAATTCTTTTAATAAGCTAGTTTGCCAGACAATTTATTATCTATACAAAATGTAATAAAATAATAAGCAATATATATTACAAATTATATTTCACCCAAACATTGCCTCGATAGAATTACCATTGATAGACTCTTCTACGTTGTTATCTCCTTATATAATGGGATAAACGGACTCGACACCTTGGTGTATGTAGAATTGCCCTAGTTCAACGATCATCCAAAACGATGTTATGTGGTTACTTGTCTTCTAAAATCACACTGGTGCTTAATATTTTCATTCTAAATTGAAATCTCAAAATTTCAGACTATCATTACCAACTGAATATAACAGCAAATAACAGTATGGACGGGAAATTGACAGTTGTTCTACAAGGAACAAAAGGAAACACAGATGCTATTTCATTGACGCCGTAAGTCAGATATGTATTTAGATTTTACTTTTTATTCTTTTGGTTTACGTGTCTTGAATGTATATAATTGGATTTCTATATGCTTAAAATAATACGAAATTCTTTCAAATGGCAATAACTTATATTTACTGATTAATGAGCATTGTGAAAGTGAAAAGGGGAAATGTTAGCATTGGTTATAAATCAAGTAAATGACGTCATAGAATAAATATTGTGAAGTTCTTACAAAGGTTTGGTCTTTAATTTAATATTTCTATAATAGTCTTAAAAGATAAAACTCCGGGAAATTTTGTACTTAATCTCACTATTCCGGCGACAATTCAAATTCAAACGGATGCAAATGTTAGAGTCTGGGAAAACAGCATATATAACGGGCATTATAATAACATATTTGTATATGTTTTTAAGGAAAGAGGGAATCGATGGAAGAAAAATAAACGAACGCGGAAGATAGATGGTATTATTTAACCGATTCTGAAAAAAAAGAAAGAAAAAAGGAAAGAAAAAAAAGATACATCAAATCATTTAACAACGGTTACGACAAAGTTTATTTAACAAATGGGAACGCTTGAAAATATTTTCAAAGAACATAATAAACATTGCTCTATAATTAATCTCACTTATTATACACGTGCTCACCTCACCATCCCTGATTCTGTGTTGATTGTTTACCAAGGTCACGATCGGTAAACTTCGGCACAAAAACCTAAAAATACGTTATGGATTCGTAATAAACGTTTAAAAAAAGTGACACAGAGGACATAGTTTGGTATATAGGCATGCAATAAACAGACTATACTTATAATGTATAAATTTCACTGAAGCAATTTCTCTCGTTTCAGAAAAGAAGACGTACTTTCACATGGCAATACAATGACTAAATTTTTTACAATTAACAAGGATATTGGAAATGTCACTGCTGTAGCTTTAAGATATGATAAAACAGCAAACCTTTTGCTTGGATGGGCTTATCCAAATGCATGGTCACTCATGGGATTGTCCTTGCTAGAAGCTGAAAAACACCGCATGTAAGTCCAATTAACACGAACATATAGAGCGGCTTTCTACTATATGAATATTTTTATAAAATCATTTGAACTTGATGAACTCATATATTTCTAATTCATCGAGTGTGTGTGCGCACTTATTTGATATAAATATCTAAACTCATGAAAAAACTTTCAATAATATTTTTATGGAAACATGCGAATACTCATTCAAATGACTGGTTTAGAATTACTTATTTTGAGAAAAAATCACTCGGATTCAAAACTGAATACACCGAAAATAATATCAAAATGCTGGAATGTTTGGTCGATAACATATTTGTTGAATTTCTTCGTTGATTGACGGAAAGTCTGTATTCCATTTTGGTACTAATGGTGCATTCCTACTGCAAACTAGTTTTTGGTACTAATGGTGCATTCCTACTGCAAACTAGTTTTTGGTACTAATGGTGCATTCCTACTGCAAACTAGTGTTTGGTACTAATGGTGCATTCCTACTGCAAACTAGTTTTTGGTACTAATGGTGCATTCCTACTGCAAACTAGTTTTTGGTACTAATGGTGCATTCCTACTGCAAACTAGTTTTTGGTACTAATGGTGCATTCCTACTGCAAACTAGTTTTTGGTACTAATGGTGCATTCCTACTGCAAACTAGTTTTTGGTACTTATGGTGCATTCCTACTGCAAACTAGTTTTTGGTACTAATGGTGCATTCCTACTGCAAACTAGTTTTTGTATCCATATGAAGCAGAATTATTAAAAAAAATCTCAAAGATGTGAATTTAAAAAAAAATCTTTCAAAGTTCTTTAATTTCACTTACATACCATATATTCCAGCAAACTTGAGATCAATGATGCTAGAAACTAGAAGGACTGATTCATGTCTAGATCTTTTCCTCGATATTGACAGAGCTGAACAACTTCAAACTAGAACGTATGACAAACGTGATTATTTCAGCTTTCCAATCGTCAACTTCTGATTTCTCAGCAGTAACATTCCCTTTTCGTATGGCGTTTACATATTTCAACAGAAACGTTACGCTCGTGCATGTTCACACTATAGGGACTTCATTTGCCGGGTGTGCTCACAAACACAACAAACTGTTAACACAGATATATGTCTCGACTTATTGTAATTTTGATAATGCAAATGTTGAAATTGAAATAGCAATACTTTTTAACGTGTAAGTTATGCAAATATTCAAAGTCAATGAACCATGACTGAAGGTTCATGGCTTAGCAATCTCCATGGAAATGAGATGTACCAATTATTGCTAATACAACTGCATACCAAATACCATTGACTTATCATAAGTCGTTCCCTTTAAACAAACCTAAACCTAAACATTAACTTGTAAACTATGTAAAAGTTTTAAAGTCAATGGACCATGATGAGGGGGTGGGGCTATGTATCTTCCTGAAAACGAGACTTGCAAATGCCATTAAATTTGCATACCAAATATCATTTACTTAACATTAGCGGTTCTTCTTAAACTGATCTAATCACAAACAAATACATGTAAACTAAGCAAAAGTTTCACAGTCAATAGACCATGACTGAGGGGACGGGGCTAAATATCATCCATGGAAATGAGATGTACTAATGCTTATACAACTGCATACCAATTAACATTGGCCTACCACTAATAGTTCCCCTTGAACTGACCTAATCACAAACTAATACATGTAAACTAAGCAAAAGTTTCAAAGTCAATAGACCATGACTGAGGGGGCAGGGCCAAATAATCTCCATGGAAATGAGATGTGCCAATGCTAATACAACTGCCTACCAAATATCATGGACCTACCACTAGTGGTTCACCATAAACTAGACCTAATCACAAACTAATACATTGTTGACGCCGCCGCCGCCGCCGCCGCCGACACCGGAAACAGCATACCTGTGTCTCACTTTTTGACTCCGTCAAGGCGAGATAAAAACTGCTCCAAAAGAGTTATGAGGAAGAACGACTAAAATCGAGACTACAACAGTTTTACGATCAACATCCCGAATTGGTTGACCGATACGAATTGTCTGTTTCTCAAATCACTAGCGACATGTTTTCGCAGATCTTAAGATACTAGAATAGTCGTTTAATATGTAATTTTATTGATTGTGTCTTATTCCCGATTGTGACATTTTGACTGAGTGTGGATTCGCTTGGCTGGTGATTCATGCATAGCAGGAGACGCTTACTTGTCGACGCACCCGGTCCGCTCCTTTTGGAGTTCATATGATTCCCTCAGTTTGTGTCTGTAACCATGATTTGTCTTCCTTATTGATTTATTTGATTCGAACATCGGTAAACTACTGTCTTAATTAGACAAATATTAGCTCAAATTAATGTGATGCAATGATGTTATTTAGAAAAACTTTATTTTTGTGTCCTATAGCTATGTATTTTCATTTATTCTAGGGACCAGTTTTGTGCCTATGGTAAAAGTGTTCAAAATCATGGAGCAACGTCAATGGGGTTAATGGGAACATGTTAAAATCACCATAAATAAAACGTCTAGAAGTTACTCATGTTACTGACAATAAATTTTCTTTAGGTCCAAATATATCATGTTTATTTTCATTCATTTTTCTTCTTTTTTTACTTCTTCGTCCCCTACTAGTATTGTTGTTGTAACAGAAATGCATAATCTGCGGTCATAAGAGAGTCAATGGTAGTTCATATATAATGAATGCTAATTAAGTGTACTAGAGTGCTCATAATAATATTCTACATTTACAAGCTCATTTGTCTGCAGACAGTTTTCATGTTAGTTGTTCTAAGAGCTTTGCCATATGATCTAATGGTAAATCTATATTTCTCCTCAATGTATTATCAACAGAAACGTTTTAATAATGATGGAATAGATATTAGTTATACTTAAGAAAAGTTCATTATTAGTTTTCACAATGACATTTATTTAAGATCCTTCACGTATGAATTATCTGAGAACCAATTGATGCTTCAAATCCATATTAATAAAGCTTAATTCTCAAAATCGTTTGAATAATTTCTAGCTATAACAACGTTATATTGCTGGGTCTTCCAAGTGCTCCACGAAACCTCTTTCCAAATTTTTAACATCAATTTTATTAGAAAACAAAACCGTGCTCTTAGGTAATTGTGAAACTTATTACTCTAGGGGGGCGTGAATCAGATGTGGATACTAATATATTCCAAAGATCTGTTAGAATACATACAATCTAAGTCTCATTAAGATACTTGATTTCTTGACTGCCAACATACCGATATGTGTTACGTGGTTTCAACAAACACTCGGTATTCTCATGGGACTTCTTCCGACTTGTTTCTTTATTCGTAAAGGCTGACTTCATACAGGAGCTTCTTATAAAGAATGAAAAGCAGCTAGCATTATCCTTTACGTGACTTCATTTTCTGCTTTATTGATGATGTCCTGTCACTAAATGATTCAAAGTTTGATGATTATGTTGAACGCATCTATGCCAACTTAAAATAAAGGATACAACAGAAACAGTGCAGTCTGCATCATATCTTGACTAAACCTAGAAGTTGACAAAACGGGTCGTTTGAGAACAAAACTTTACGACAAAAGAGATGATTTCATCTTCCCAATTGTTAACGTTACATTCTATGTAGCAACATTCAAGCAGCACCTGCATATGAAGTATACATTTGTATATCTCCCAGTTGATACGATATTCTAGAGCTTGCATTTCCTATCATGATTTCCTTGATAGAGTTTCTGCTCGGGAGGAAGCTTTTCAACCAAATGGTAATGTTCAAATCATCCCTTCAAAAATTTTACGGACGCCATCTCGAGCTGGTTGACCGTTATGGAATAGCTGTTTCACAGATGATGACGGATATGTTCAACTGAATTCTCTTAACCAAAATCCTGTCCTCTTTTCCTCAAATGGGACCTACCGAATTAGACTCATCACCGAGTGTGTACTTACATGAGCAACACGACAGGTGCCATATGTGCAGTAGGATCTGCTTAATGTTCCGGAGCACCTGATATCACCCTATTTTTTTTAAATGAGGTTCGTGTTGCTTAATCTGCTTTAGTTTAAAGTGTTGTTCTTGTGGGTTTTTTTTATATTTCATTCTTTTGGTGTTATTTATACTGGTAACAGTCTTTTTCTCCGTTGTCAAGAAAAACGTGTTTTATTTTAAAATTTCACACTCGGTAAAGTTCCATATTGCAAAATATTTTCATCGTAGCTCTCATGAATCATGAAACCATGCAGGAGCTATTTAAACTGCTCGGGTAAAAAAGGTTGCTCCAGGAGATTGAAATAGTGGTTTTGGATTTTCAAATATTTTGGCCAAGAGCATCGCTGAAGAGATATTAACTGTCGAAATGCGCATATAGTGCAGTGAAATTGGTACCGTTTATGTTATTTGACCCAACATTGATTCAGTCATTACTTCAAAAACACGATTGTTAACCTTTATATCGTTTAAGCAAAACAACGGATGTATGTAGGAGGGAATCTCTTGAGGGTCCGTTACTATCATATTTCAGTTTTGTTTTGAAGTGTTTGTTCGGACAGCAGATAGCTCAAAAGAAGTGTACTAAACAGGAAAACAGTCATAATTGTCAATAAGAGTAATTGATGTGACTTTGACATTATTAATCACGAACCTTGGCTCTGAAACATTAAATTACGTTTGTGAGAGATTCTAGTATCATATACGATGCACCTTTCAGGCGTTGAAAAATAACATTGGAGTAACATTGTACTCAAGATAAAATGTGAACATAATTTGAAAACTTAATATCATAGGCGACAAAACCATATGGGTTGACTGGGGCATAGAAATGTGGTTATGCTTGGACTTCTTGTGTCCAGCAGTAATATAAGACTTCTCCGTTTGACTGTTTTGGATTTATAATTACGTAGTATCATCCAATCGGAATTGGAATGGTAAATCCGATGACCAGCAAAGTGTGAGTACCATACTCTCTGTACTTAACAGAACCCTTAGAATAACTCTCTGATTGGTCCGCAGGTGGATTTAGTGGATTTAACAAGTGAACATCGAGGAGATCGGGGAACAGTAGTGCTGTTACAATTAAACTCATCATAGATGCCAGGATTGAAATTGTGTACGCCAGACGCGCGTTTCGTCTTAAAAAGACTCATCAGTGACGTCACGCTCGGATAAAAAAAGAGTTAAAAAGGCCAAATAGAGTATGAAGTTGAAGAGTATTGAGGACCCAAAATTCCTAAAAATAAAACATTTTCGAAATATAGAAAAAGAGGGGCAGAATACAGATTTCGATCCGGAAAATTAACAACGTTTGAGAACTTTATTATGAAACAAACATTACTGACCAACTTGAATGAACATATACTTAACCAACAGAAACTGAAAATATAAAGAATGAAATCATTGATACAGATGTGTACTGTGTGGCTTTAAAAACAAACTAGAGGTGATAAAAAGCCTGTATATTGAAAAATACCAAATATCTCATAATCCTATGCACAGTAAAAGCAAACGTAATGTCAGAAATTTTTCGCAACTGAAGGGTTGTATTTTTGACAAAAATTTCTGAAAAGCCATCATCAAAAATACCACGATTATTCAATCTAAACTCTATCTGAATATCATTCAAGTATATATAGGAGAAACGTGATAGAAGTCAAATGTGGATCAGAGCACCTGATATCATCCCCCACCCCTTGTTTTGGTGGGGCTCTTGGTTGCTCAGTCAAAGGTATATAGGGTTTTGTAGTCTGTTGTTTGTCTTGTCATCTTTTTTTCTTTTGATTGCCATGATTTTGTCTGTCTCTCTTCAACTTATGAGTTTTGAATCTCCCTTTGCTAATTTTCTGTCTCTTTTTAACATATCATGGCACATCTCAATACCAGCTGACACATCCATACTTGTGACATTCATTTATTACCATCTTAATTTTGATCTGGACAAACTTGTTTAGAGGAATCCTTCAAAACTAATTGCTTTTAGACTAAATATTATAGAAATTACAAAAAGAAGCTGTATAACAAAGGGACAACAAAAAAAGTCAAAGATCTAGAGAAACTGACTAGAAAAACAAAAAGACAAACAAGTTACAAATATGTATTATTTAGAAATTATTACAATTTCAAAATTTGTCAACCAATAACATATTTTTTTTATTTTCCAACACAAACAATCCATGATTTAGACAAAATATCATAAAAGAGATAAAGACCAAAAAGATAAATTTATTCCAATAGCAAAAGTATATATCATGTATACAGCAGCATGCATACAAAAAGGCAGATCCAGGACAATATAAGGGCAGAATCAATACAATTTCATATCTATCTTAGTATAAATGTTATTTTGTTCAGAAAATTTGACCTTTACCTTTACCATGCACTCGGTCACACCTGCTAGACAATATCTGGATCTGCCTCTCTCTGATAATTATCACAACATCAGCTATCTACAATATTTCATCATCTTTAACAAAGATTAACAAATAATAAACACCTCTTTGTACCTTTAATACTTTGAAACAAAAACAGCTGATAATTAAAATGACTGAATAAAACATCTGAAAATGAATCCTTTTGAAAATGAATACAGGTTCCATTAAAAAAAACTGATACCTCTTTAATACTTTGAAAAAGAAACAGCTAATAAAAAACTGACTGAATAAGAAATCGGAAAAAGAATCCATCTGACATGGGTGCTTTTTTTTTAAGTGTTGTTTTAATCAAAGCAATATTTTAGCTTGGTTTAGAATTGATTGATTGTTGTTTCCTTTGTAAGATCCTGTTTAAGATTTGAAATTTCTTTTAATAGAATGGAAAAAGATTGATGGATTTTCAATATTGCCTATATTTTAAGAAAGGAATATTAGTGTTTTGTTCTAAGTTTCCATATTCCTGTAAATATGGTAAAGTATTTTAAATTAGAAATATGTCCTGCAATATAATCTTCAAATTGTAAACAAATCAGAACAATATAAGACAGAAAAAAATAATAATCAGAGATAATCAGTGTAAATTATACAGAAATCAGTTATTATAAATGTAGTTCATTGTATACAAGGCACACATATGTATTTTACTGGATATGCATGTAAAACAAAATGAGCATTTTCTGACATAAAATTGAGAATGGAAATGGGGATTATCTTTGATAGAGAAATGATTTAAAGTTACATTTTGAGGACTGTATAATTCTTCATTACAGTATCGAATACTGTCAGAAGTATGTTAACTTAAGAAATAAAAAAAATCCATGTCGGTCATTTAAGTACAAAGTGCTTTGATTTGTTCAGTAACACCAGAAAATAATTATGAAGATGTTTTTATGGGAAATTCTTCATGTTTTTAAGTGTTAAAAATATCAAAACACCACATTATTTTCACCAACAGGAAAAGTAATTGTTTTACAAAAAAGGTAATACTGAATTTGCTATCTGATATTTATATTTATAGAGATAGTGTGATACATCAGGGCAGATAACTCCATGTAATTTAGAATAAATTAAAAGATTTTTTGTCAGAAAAAAGCACAAAAGAAAATATTTTCTATGTGAAAAATTACTTTTGTTTGAACATTTGTTATCTTTCAATACAAAAATATACATTCAAATTGTAAAATTATATTTGTTCACTTGTTATAGAAATTTAATCAAAGACATGCTAAAAAACATTTTTTTTAAATTCACACACAATCATGACACTATTTCATTTCATAGCAATATTGATGGTTAACAAAAAACTTTGAGGATTGAATATGTTATTGCAAAATCATAAAAATGAAGTACTAACCATAAAATACTTGTTAACACGAAAATATTTTCATCTGATTTTATTACAAAGAACTGTAGTACTTTTAGTAAGTAGTAATTTAATTGTCAATATTTCTTAATTTGAATGCAAATATTTATCAACTCCTTGTTCTATTTTTACAGATTGGACCTAAAACCAACAAACAAATTCAAATAACAATGCACCATAATGTTTTTAAATGAAAATAAAGATTACCTTGATTAACAAAATCGAAGTCATGCTGACAGAATAAACAATGACAAAGCAATAAAATTGGAAAAAAATAGTTTGCAGACAGGCAGCATAAAATAAAGAATATTCTTAAATACTAAAAATTTACAGTTAAGCAAACTGTTCTTAATAATATCAATACAGAAGAAATGGAATAGAAGCAGTATACATCACTTTCAAAATTAGTAAATACACTGACAATTGCAAATGACCTAAAACTGTGTGCTTTCATCATGATCATGTTGTTTCAAACATGACAAAACAATTGTTTGAACTTTCTGATTTAAAAAATGGTAATATAATAATATAAATCTGTGCAAAATATTTGTAATTATATGTTCCTGATATTTACTTTAAAAGTATTTATTGTATGAATGCATATTATGAGTTTGATTGGCTTGTAGGACATCATTATTAGGAGAATAAGCTTGAGTTGGATTGATGAGATTAGAATTTGTCACATGGCTATCATCTGGTAATCCAACTTGCATTACATACATTTCATTTGGAAGCTGGATTTGTTGTCCGTCAGCTGATTCCATAATGAGACTGGTTACCGGTGTCAGCTGATGCATGAGAAACTGGTGACGACTATCATCAATCACTCGTATGGGACTATCAGCATGAGAAGCTTGTTGTGGCCCTTTATTTATAACAGAACTAGTATCACTACATGCTTCATCCGTATATGTTGAACTTTCTGTAAATTGGACAGGATAAAGTTGGCTGATATCAGTGCTTTGATTTAGATTTGATGATGGCATCACATTTTCCATTGTTAGAGATTCATTTCTTTGTGGCATCATAAGGTTAACATCATAACCTGGTTTGATAGCAATATCAACATACCGACCATCCCTCCTTCTTTTCTTATCCTCTTTCGTTTCTTTGGAATTAGAAATGTAATTATGTTCGTTGTGTTCAAGTCCTTTATGGGTTTTCATGTGCCGAGCTAATTTACCACTTTCCTTAAAAGATTTACCACAACGAACGCATGGATAGGGTCTTTCATTTGTGTGTGTTCTCATGTGGACTTTGTACTGTGATGCTGAGGCAAACTTCTTCTCACAAACTTCACATCTATAAAACTTTCCAAAAGCCATAACTTTAATGTCATCTAAACCTGCTTTTAAAGCATGTGATCGCTGATGGGTTCGCCAAGTATCAGGATATTTGAAATCCTTTCCGCACTGTTCACATCTATAATTGGCATTGTTGCTGTGTGACAGCATATGTTTGGCTAGATTACCTCTTTGAGAAAATGACATTCCACATACATCACACATGTGAGGTTTCAAATTCACATGTGTTCTCATATGGACTTTAAGTGCACCTTGTGCAGACAGAAATTTTCCACATACTTTACACTCATATTCAGTTCGATTGTTGTCATGCGTTCTCATGTGAACGTTGAGTGTGTCTTGTTGTTTAAAACTTTTTCCACATAAATCACAAACAAAGTCTCGAGACCCTGAATGAACTATTTTCACATGTTTGTTCAAACTGTTTCGTGTCTTATATGATTTGTTACAGATATTGCATACATGACTTGTACAAATAATAGAATGGAGTTTACGATGTGTTAGAAGTCCTCTACGTTTTGTAAAAACTTTTTGACAAATTCCACAAACATGTTTGCCATCTTCTGTGACCCATGAATTATATGTTCTTGTAAAATTTTCAGGTTCGTCCAATTGACAGTTATGTAGTTCATAATTTTCTCTATCTGTAAAAACAGCTAGACATGACCGACATTCTAATCTTTTCTTGTGGGATTTCTTGTGTTTGGACATATTTGTTTTTAAATAAAATGCTTTATCACATATCTGGCATTTGTGTTTTGGTGCCTCATGAAATTTCACATGTGATTTGAATGTATCCTGACGATGAAATAATTTACCGCATTTTTCACATTTAAACGTCTTTTTGGTAAACTGAATGGTATGATATTTCATATGCTTTGATTTCATATGCTTTCTTAATTTAAATTTTGTTTTAAATGTTTTTTTACAGCAAGAACAAATTATCTTTGTTGAAGTGTCTGCTTTGTGTTTGACAAGATGCTGTTTTAACAAGGAGCTAGAATCAAACATTAGGAAACAAGTCTTACATTCAAATTTGTTATTCTTGTTTTTGCCATGCTTTCTATCTTGCTTTTGACTTTTACCAATATATTTTGACTTGCTCATCTTTCTATTAACTAAAGGTGATTTTGAATTTTTCATCGTCAGAATTGCTTTTGATGTCTTGCTATCATCTGTTTCATCATCTTCCTGTGCTTTCATTTTTGTAAGGCGCTTTTTTGGATGAGGGTATTCTTTGATATTTTGAGGTGTGGTATTAGTCTTTGTATTTTCTTCTTCAATGCTTTTTAATTCATCCAAGCTTTTATCAACAACTTGAACAGCATTTTGCACGATTTTTTCAATGTCATAGTTTTCCGTTACATCAGATTCAAATCCATTTGTCTCACTGTTATTATCTGAGAATTCAATAGTTGTTCTTTTGTTGGCTGAATTATTTTGCTGATCTTTTCCACCTTGATTCTCATTGACTTCAGAAGAGCAAACTTCGTCAGCTTTGTTTGGATTTATTTCTTGTCCAGATTTTGCAGCAGGAACACTTAAACTGCAAGCTGCATCTATAATACAATATTGAATATTAATTAACCATCACTTTGGTAAACAAAAGTTTCCAGCTTTAATTTGATGACTTGTTTTAATTTAATTTAATTTTTCTTAGATTATATTTTGAATTGTTTAAGTTATATTTATTGTTTCACATATTCTGACACTGACCACAATAAAAGGCGGATTATATGTGAAAAAGTTTAACTATTTTCATGATTAATTAAACTAAATTAACCTATTTACATATATTTGTACCTGTCCAAAGTCAAGAGACACACAACTGTTTATTTTTTTCTTTTTTAGTCTTATTTATAATAAGATATTTCATAAGAAATCTCAGGTATTTCTAATGAGTTGTTTAATAATTAGTCTTTATTAAGGGATTTTATTTTGATTTTGATTTAATAAAATAACAAAAGGTACATAAAAGATCAAGTTAAACGGTTTTAATTTATAAAAATTTATATTTTGACATTACAGATGACAAAAGTATAGGTACAAGAAAAATTCAAGAGTATTAAAGTATCAGAAAAAAGGGAGAGGCTAATGAAAACAATCTTATAGTACATAATGTACCTCACCTGATAAAAGGAAATCATGCTATCTTACATTCTTGAATCAGCCACTGTGTATTTGAGTAGACTTGATAAGCAATCATTAACAATGCAGGAAGACCAAATCTTGTGCAATGCTCAAAGTAAATTCATGTGCAGAATTCGATTGATTGATTGATTGTTTGGTGTTTTATGCCACTTTTAGCACTATTGGCTATATTGTGATATTTAGTTTTTTATTGGAGGAGGAAGTCAGAGTGTCCTAAGAGAACCACCAACCTTCTGCAGGAAAAATGACTATCCTAGTAAATAAAGATTGGAGGTGCAGAATTCGACACAGAACTAAAATATTTTCAATGTTCATTGTTAATCCTTCATTTGACAGTCATTGTATTAACAAAACCATGGTATTCTCTGCATTTTTTGCAGGCTAGGCAAATCTTTAATACAAGTTCCTTAAAACTTGACTTACATACATTAACATTATTGACTTAAATAAGAGGATATTTGCTGGTGGAAAAAGACTTTAAATTACTGCCACAAATCTATCCATGTGCTAAATTAGTTTGAGATCATTTAATTATTTTTTGTGTTCTATCTTTTCATATTAATATTGTGTATTGTTATATTTATTTATTGATTTACAAACCTAACAAGACAAAAGTGATACTGGATTACTGTTAATTAACTTACTGTAACAATGTTTAACAAATTCCTGCATTACACTGGTATTTTGATTCATAAATTGTCTCCCTTCAGTAGATCCAATGTAATTAGATGTCTGTTTGTAAGGATTGGCCATAATCATCACAAACTCTTCTCCATAATCAGTCAATTTCAAACACTAAAACATAAAACAAGTATATTAGAGATATACATGTATATTAAACACAATCTTGCTAGGTTCAATTGCTCTCATCATGATCATCAGTTCAAAATATTGTAAACTTTTCAAATTTTTTTTCATTGTAAGGGAATCCCAGAACCCTGTGTCTCACCTGTGACTGCTGCTGTCAGTGTAAAAGTGTAAATATGTTGACTGCCAAACTTGAGACTACAAAAATCTAAATTCTGTTTAGGGTGCAGAGTGCTATCTCTTGACTATGAAGGATTCTTCAAATTTCATAGTTTAACAAAGTTATTCCAGTTATAAAATCCTAAAAAAAAAGACTGTAGAGATATGTCTCCCTTTATTGCAAAAAAAATGGAGAATGTGTCCATGGGACACAGATGATGCCCACCCTTGCATATAACATTATAAAGGGAAATATCTCAAGAACAGTAAAAGTGATGCCACCCAAACCCGAACTTGATCTGTGTTTTGTGGTAATAAGCATTATATATAATTTTCATAACATTTGGTTGAGGCAAAACTAAGTTAGAGAACAGAAACGAAAAATTCAGCAATTTTTCAATTTGTAAAGGGGAATAACAGTAGAACCGTAAAAGTGATGTCACCCAAATTCACTCTTGATCTGTGTTTTGTGGTAAAAGCATTAGGTATAAGTTTTATAACATTTGGTTGAGAGAAACTAAAGTTGGAAACGGAAACTAATTTTGGGACGTAAGGATGTACAAGGGTAACACTTTAATGCAGTGGGGGCATAAAAAACAATATACAGAATATTTCAGGTTTCCTCAGACCAAGGAAAATTGAAATGAAGGTCTATAAAACAAATAGGTTCCCTGTTTTATACAATGAAATGTTTTAAACTTTGATTGCTATTTTTCTTTCTATTCCAGTTCTTTTACAACATTAATGTTTTCATAGCTTTATGTAATAAACTGTTAACACAGAGATATGTCTCGCCTTTTTGTAATTTTGATAATGCAAATGTTGAAATTAAAGTAGCAATACTTTAACATGTAAGTTATGCAAATATTCAAAGCCAATGAACCATGACTGCAGGTACATGGCTTAACAATCTCCATGGAAATGAGATGTGCCAATGCTAATGCAACTGCATACCAAATAACATTGACTTATCATAAGTCATTCCCTTTAAACAAACCTTAACACAAACATTAACTTGTAAACTATGTAAAAGTTTCAAAGTCAATGAACCATGATGGAGGGGATGGAGCTATATAATCTCCATGGAAACGAGACTTGCAAATGCCAATAAATTTGCATACAAAATATCATTGACTTTACATTAGTGGTTCATCTTGAACTGATCTAATCACAAACTAATACATGTAAACTAAGCAAAAGTTTCAAAGTCAATAGACCATGACTGAGGGGGCGAGGCCAAATATTCTCCATGAAAATGAGATGTGCCAATGCTTATATAACTACATACCAATTAACATTGACCTACTACTAATGGTTCCCCTTGAACTGACCTAACCACAAACTAATACATGTAAACTAAGCAAAAGTTTCAAAGTCAATAGACCATGACTGAGGGGGCAGAGCCAAATAATCTCCATGGAAATGAGATATGCCAATGCTTATACAACTGCATACCAAGTATCACTGACCTTTCTAGTGGTTCCCCATAAACTGACCTAATCACGAACTAATACACATAAACTAAGCAAAAGTTTCAAAGTAAATAGACCATGACCGAGGGGGCAGGGCTAAATAATCTCCAGGGAAATGAGATATACCAATGCTATTACAACTGCATACCAAATATCATTGACCTACCACTAGTGGTTCACCATAAACTAGACCTAATCACAAACTAATACATTGTTGACGCCGCCGCTTCCAACACCGGAAACAGCATACATACGTCTCGTTTTTTTACTCTGTCAAGGCAAGACAAAAATCAGTTCATTCTAATTATAATATATACTCATTAAGGAGGCGTTTTGTTTCAGATAGACTTATGTTTACACTTTGTACTTTAGACTATACATATGATAGAAATTAATGACTTTTACTGCAGAATAATCTGACCTACCATATTTTCAATAATCTGGAATATTGTGGTCAGCTCAAGTACACTCTTTCCTACATTTAGAGGCTCCCTTTGGGATGACTGTCTATTATTATCTGTACTACTAGTATCTTCAACAGATAGGCCACCTATAAAGAGAAAAAAATAATTATGGTAGACACATATTAAAGGAGTAGGACAAGGAAGGCCTAAAGTTTGACATAAAAATGAATACACGACATATCAACAGTTACACTAAAAACCAATAATAACAATCTGAAATATGCAAATTAAAAAAAAAAATTTAAACTGTTATTATTGCTTCACTTTTTGCTATACCTTTTATAGGTTACCAAATGGTATAGGTTTTGAACATTATCATAAGGTGGTTTGTAGTTGTTGTTGTTCACATACTTTTTTTGTTCTATGGTGAATAGTTGTCTCTTTGGCAATCATACCACATCTTATTTTTGTATTGTGTTTACTGCGTGTTTTAGACTGTGTCATATGTTAATACATTAGCTTCAAATGTTTGATATTGTTCTAGTATCATCTATATATATATATGTAAAACTGGACTCCATGCATTACATTAACCAATTAATTTTGATTACTCTCAACTAACTTTCATCTCCAATGATCTGTTGTCCTGCAATTTCCAGGATACTTTTCCTCTGTACATCTGGCAGATTTTCACTTCTCTGGATATCATTTCTGTTACACTCCACTTTGTCATCCATTTTGTTCTAACCTTAATTGGAAAACGGGTATACATATTAAAATAGTAATGTATAACAACTGCACAATATCTTTTGAAAAAGATAAGTAAATGTGAGATTTTCATTTGAGCTTGAGTCTTCCAAAGTACACATAGGATAAAGACAAAAGTCTGGCAGAATAGGTATGACAGGGGGACTTCAATAATATTTCCCCTCCCCCTTTTTCATAACTTTTTAAAATTAATTAAAAACTGAATAAATGTATAATAAAATATTAGCCTTTATGATTCTTAATTCCAATAATTGGACCAATGAAATAGCTCTTTTGCTCTTTCTTTCTTTGTGAAAAAAAATGTAACCCCCCTCCTCCTCACTCATAATTAAGTACCTATGTTCCATTAGTAAAGCGGTATCTGCTTTAAAATACCCTTCTGGAACACCTGAGATTATCATTGGTTTTTGTTGGAGAAGGAGTTGCTCAGGTTCTTAGTTTTCTTTGGATTGTTTTGAAGACTTGTTTGTCTTTTCATCATTAGTTTTTTTGGTCATGGTATAATTTTGTGTGTTTTCTTGGACAAGATTTTTTGTACCTTTGGAATCAAGAACTCTCCTGTAATTAAATCCATCAGAGTTAAAGTTTGAAAACATGATAGATGATACAAATCAAATAATTTTATTGGTGTAAATTCAAATACATGTACCAGAGGTGGATTTGGGTGGGTGGGTGATGGGGGGGGGCTCAGGGGGCCCGGTCCCCCCTTTTGTTGGAAAAATTTGGTTGATTATATAGGGAATCACTGAAGCATGATTGGAGCGGGCCCCCTCTTAGGCAGTCAGTGATGATACCTGCCACTACAAGCTGACATATAATTTACAAAATACAAATACAAAAATAAACAAAAACAAAAAATAAAAACAAACGTAAAGAGACATATTTTCTAAATGATAAAAGACAAATATTTTAGTTTTACATTGCGAGGAGGTGTTTCATTCTTTATTAACAAGAAAGTACAATAAGCTTTTTCTTTACACCATTATTTGTTTAAGGTATCATATTCTAGCTACATCATAGCCAGATATATACATGTATAAGTACAAAGTTCTTTATTTTCCAATAAAGGGCCCTTTAAGTGACAAAATGACAATAATACACAATACATCCTCATTCATAACACATAAAAATGTATTGATGTCTCTGGCTACATCTACACCTGTACAGTATCATTACTTTTCAAAATGAAACTATTTCTTCTTGATTAGACATATTAACATGATTAATTAAAGATAGTAATTTGATGCTTATGTCAATTTTGTCATTAGACATGTTCACATTAAATAATCACTGTGTGTTTAGAAATTTTATTTAAGGGCATATGATACAGTTACAGGTGAGATAATCATACGTCGCTAACGTATTTTATTATTTTTCGTGATGCCAAACTGTGACATATATTAGGAAAAGATGCATTTTTCAACTCATTTTTATCATCTAAGCTTGAATTCTTTTTTCGAATTTCGGGATGTCGGGATTTAAATTTGTTTAAATTCGGGACCTCGGGATTCCATGTTTTTAAGCCCGGGATTTCGGGATCAGGACCCCTCCTACCCCCCCCCCCCCCCCCCCCCCCCCTTAAATTTGGAGTAAATTTGTCTTAATTTTTGACATCATTTACTTCTAAAAGTAGCACATGAAGGTATATTTTTTATTACATATTTAAATTGACTAAGTGAAAAATAGCTTGTATGCAAATTTTCGTAAAATAATCACCGTGGGATCAAAACTGTATCGTATGCCCTTACAAGCCCTCATCGAACCTCGATAAAATTAGTCACTGAAAGGTCATGGTCATTCCTGTTCTGGCCTGGTGTAAATTATAGAATTTTAAAATGCATCAATATACACATGATTTGTTTCGATGACTTGTCGTAAAAACCCAAATTTTCATGTAAACGGTTACAAGTACAGAACATGTGTATGTTTGATAATGTAAACATTATTCATGCAAGTGAAAATTACTACTTTTTACCCATGAACCTGTCTTTGTTTTCATTCGTCAATAGATGGCGCTGTACATATCCTGTCTACTGCAATGGGGCACACGGAAGGCATCGGTGCGATCTTGCAGACGAGTCAGCATCTCCCGCAAAGTAGTGGGTCAGCAAAATGATATGTTTTCGCTTTTCTTTTGACATAGTTATAAAAGGGCTGATCTATTAATAAATGAAATTAATAAATGTGTATTATTAATTGTTATTAATGTACTGGAAGTTCAAGTTCAAAGAATTTTGTCACACGTCAACTGCATGGTCTTGCTTTATACCAAGTGCGTCACAAGAAACTTAGGGAACTACCATTTAACTTCAAAGGGGAAGGGGGGTATGGTTTTTATGCCCCCGCCGTAGCGGAGGGGACATTAAGTTTTACCCTAGTCCGTCAATACGAACGTATATGTACGTCCCAAAATTGATCAAAATTGGTTTCCGACGGTTCTCTTTCTTTAGTTTGCCTCAACCAAATGTTATGAAACTTATACACAATGCTTATTACCACAAAACACAGATCAAGTTTCAATTTTGGTGGCGTCGCTTTTTATACCATTCTAGAGTTAAGCCCCTTTGCAAATGGAAAAATTGCTTAATTTTTCGTTTCCATTCTCTGCCGAGGGGGTGGACAGGGGGTACCTAGCTTCTCCCACCTCCCGCCCCTATCTCCCACCTCCCACTTTTAGAATCTTTTTTTCTCTCCCACCTATTTTTTGTCTCGCACCTCCCTCAAAAGCTGTCCACCCCTCTTCTCTAACTTAAGTTTACCTCAACCAAATGTAATGAAACTTAATATGCACAATGCTTATTACCACAAAACTCAGATCAAGTACAAATTTGGATAGCGTCACTTTTACAGTTCTTAAGTTATAGTTATCATATGCAAGCGGAGGCATCATCTGTGTCCCATGGACACATTCCCCATTTATTTACTAAAAAAATATTTTGATTCCGATTTGATAAAAACGAAAAATATTCTGGTCAACATGCTCAAGCCATAGATATAATAGCCATAGATAAAGTACTGAACCCACATCAAAAGCAGATGATATTTGCCGAAATTTTTTCACCCTCTTATTATATACATGTCACGCTTGGTGTTAATTAGCCTTCATTGGCAATTGCCGTCTATCGATATCTAATAAATTGTGAATCGGGAGAGTAATATGTCATTCTTCGGACAAGTTCGGTATTTATCGTTATTTTCCGGTACATCATTTTTTTTTGGAATGTTTATATACGTGCTTAAAATACAAGTCAAAGTGATCGATGTATAATTACATTGTTCTTATAAGTCCTGAATATTCATCAAATATTTTCCACCGAACGTTGTGAAATCAACGATCATATAATAAATCACAGTAATAGAAAATACACAACTAGTTTCATACCAAACCAAAGAAGTTATAAAAATAAAGTACACAAAAAGTACGTTGACAACTAAACGGGCAGAGTTACGGAGGGTTATATAGCCGTATTTATAGTACGAATAACACCCCTAACACAATTCTAAGAAGGATATATATTGTTTACTTCAAAAATGAAATCGACAATCGGATTAAACCATCCGCTATTTAATTGCAAAACAAGCAACAACAAAAATGTAAGCGGAAAAGTATTATATATATAAAAGAAAAAAAATCAGAGACATGATAATTGTGCTATTTCCCAATTATTTAATGTATTCAGTATGTCCATCACTTACGTTTTCTTCACCAAACGGCGTTTTAAAATTTATAATGTATTCATTTTTTTATCTTTATTTTTGAAAAACTTCGTGTTACCGTTACGACAGAAAGTTTCAACACTTTTTTTGTGTTCTAAAATATAATAATTTCGTTTTTCTGGTCTAAAATGTGATTATACTGTTTTGAATCTCGATAAGAAAGAATTGTCTTTAACTCGCCATAGAAAAATTCGACCAGGTTCGACCTCTTAACCACGTATACCATCAGTAGTTGATATGTCTCCTCTTGTCAATCATACAGGTCTTATTTCCCGAGTGCAACCGATGCAAGTGCTATGGCAATTTAATTTTACGTGCCTGTCAAGTCCATTTTCCATAATTTCTCTATTCTATTATTTCAACAACAGCATAACCTTTTTATTTGTTGACCGATTTTCTCCAAATAAATTACAATCCGAACAGTTTTTACAACCAGACGCTTTTCATTGCTACCGCCTCACGGCATATTTTTACTTGAGACAGGTAACGCATATTAATTATCAGCTGATAAGACGCGTGCCCGATAATTTAAATATAATTATGATAAGAAATTAGTCTATTGGGAGGATGTCGGCAGATATCATCTACATCACAGGAAACTACATGGGGCTCAGTGTGATATATTCTGAGTACTTTATCGATGGCTATTATATCTATGCTCAAGCAGATGACTAAAAAAAATATTCTGAAACTATATTTTCCCTATACCTTATAGTGTTAAATATTGAAAAAATAATTTGATTGATAGTGTTGAAAAACTAAATAAAATAGATCGCGCTTTGCGCGAAAAAAAATTTCTGACTCCGAAAAAAAAACCATAACCCCCCCCCCCCCCCTTGAAGTTAAATGGTTGCTCCCTTAGGTCTAATTGCAATTTGTCAAACAGATTTTTTGTTGTGCCCAATGCTGCTACTAAGTAGCAAATCAGAGGCGAATTGGGCCGGGGGGGGGGGAGGGGGGGGGTATGGTGCCCGGTCCCCTTTTATGGAGCTACATTTATGGTTAATCCAGACTTTTTATCTATACCACCCCAAATTTTGTGTAGTTTGATCTAGTTTGGGGCCCCGTGGCCCCCTTTTTAGCTGACCGGAGCCCGAAGGGCCACATGTGAGCTTAAGCCATCACTTGGCGTCCGTCGTCGTCGTCGTAAACTATTTCAAGAATCTTCTCCTCTGAAACTACTGGGCCAAATACCTTCAAACTTTAACTGAATGTTCCTTAGTGTATCTAGTTATTGCCCTTGAAACGTTTTTTTTTTACATTTTTTTATGCAAGTCTATTTCTTTTTCAAAAATCTTTTCTGAAACTACTGGGCCAAATATACTTCCAAACTTTAAATGAATGCTCCTTAGGGTTTCTAGTTTATAAATTGTATCCGAAGTTTTGATCCATCAACAAACATGGCCTCCATGGCTAAAAGTAGAACATAGGGGTCAAATGCAGTTTTTGGCTTATATCTCAAAAACTAAAGCATTTAGAGCAAATCTGACACGTGGTAAAAATGTTCAATAGGTCAAGATCTATCAGCCCTGAAATTTTCAGACGAATCGAACAACCCATTGTTGGGTTGCTGCCACTAAATTGGTAATTTTAAGGAAATTTTGCAGTTTTTGGTTATTATCTTGAATATTATTGAAGATAAAGATAAACTGAAAACAGCAAAAATGTTCAGCAAAGTAAGATCTACAATTTTTTTTTTAAATACTCAATTGACCCCTTAGGGAGTTATTGCCCTTTAAGGACAATTTTACACAATTTATTCATCACATTTGCTAACATTTAAAAATGTTCTCCTCTGAAACTACTGGGCCGAATACTTCTAAACTTTAACTGAATGCTCCGTACGATAACTGGTTTATAAATTGTATCCGAAGATTTGATCCATGTACAAACATGGCCGCCATGGCTAAAATTGAACATAGGGGTCAAATGCAGTTTTTGGCTTTTATCTCAAAAACTATAGCAGTTAGAGCAAAAGTTACGGAGTTAAAGTGATGAATAAGTCAAGATCTATCTGCTATGAAATTTTCAGACCAATTGGACCACCCATTGTAGGGTTACTGTCCGAAATAGTTTATTTTTATGAAATTTTACTGTTTTTGGTTATTATCTTTAATATTATAATAAATAGTGTAAATAGCAAAAATGTTCAGCTAAGTAAGATCTACAAATAAGTCAATTGATCAAAACAGTCAATTGATTCCTGAAGGAGTTATTGCCCTTGAAACGTTTATTTTTTACATTTTTTTTGTGCAAGTCTATTGCTTTTTAAAAATCTTTTCTGAGGATACTTCCAAACTTTAAATGAATGCTCCTTAGGGTATCTAGTTTATAAATTGTATCCGAAGTTTTGATCCATCAACAAACATGGCCGCCATGGCTAAAAATAGAACATAGGGGACAAAAGCAGTTTTTGGCTTATATCTCAAAAACTACAGCAGTTAGTTCAAAAGTGAAAGAGATTTAAAGTAATAAATGGGTCATGATCTATCTGATATGAAATTTTCAGACGAGTTCGACAACCCCATTGTTGGGTTACTGTTGGAAATAGTTTATTTTTATTAAATTTTACTGTTTCTGGTTATTTTCTTTAATAATATAATAGATAGAGAGAAAGTATAAATGGCAATAAATGTTCAGCTAAGTAAGATCTACAAATAAGTCAACATGATCAAAATAGTCAATTGACGCCTTGAGGAGTTATTGCCCTTAAAACGTTTTTTTTAACATTTTTTGTGAAAGTCCAATAACTTTTTCAAAAATCTTCTTCTCTGAAACTACTAAAATGAAGTCAGTGTCAATAGAAACCTGTCGGACTCATAATTCCATACATCAAATATAGTTGACGTACCTACTGCTTACAGTATCAGAGGAACGGACATAATCACGCGTAACTTTAACCTTAATCACTGATCCATGAAATGAGGTCGAGGTCAGGTATATAGACTTTACAAGGAACCCTAATACCAAATAAATCTATCCTATTACTCATAATAAGTGAGAAATTCACATGATAAAGAAAACTAAAAAAAAAATGCAAGCAGTCGCTGAACCATATATATGAGGTCAAGGACAACAGATATAGGACAGACGGAAACTTCGTAACATAAAGTATATGTATACAAGGTAGGAAACCTCCAGGTCTTCTATCCTCTGAAATATAAAGCTTAATCTGCCCCCATGGCTTCTACTCTCTGAAATATATAGCTTAATCTTCCCCCATGTCTTCCACCGTCTGAAATATAAAGTTTTATCTTCCCCCATGTCTTGCTTTTTGCGTTTCTTCCGGTTATCTGGCAAATGTTGCGTTTAAATTACATGAGAATGGGTTAAAATAGATTTGAGTTATTGTACGAAGTGTTGACGGACGGACGGGCGGACAATGGTATACCATGATACGCCACGTCTTCGACTGGCGTGTTAAAACCTGAAGTTAACTTATGATGGTTGTTTCCTTAAAACAAACCAAAAATAGCAAATGCAGCCTCAAAATGACAGCACAATGGGAACCCGCAAACAATGGCTCAAATTCAACAGCACTGATGAGGCACCTCTTTATATCTTCTACTAAGTATTGTTAATAATATCTGAACAATAAAGCATGATTTTTCTTTCAAAATTGCGACTGTACCCGCCAGGGTTCAAACCCTGGACCATGACGCAGTACGCCACCGCCCTACCAAGGAAAGAAAACATACATGCGCCTGGGTCAGGCACCATCCCCTCCACCAATTTTTTTTTCTTTCATTCCATTTTTCTTTAATTTCCTTAAAATATTTTCTCCTTATTTTGTGTTTTTGATCTTATCTATACAGTTTTACAATTTGAAGTATATATAATGGATAAGAGCAAAAGAGTAGTGGACATAACGTATAAAAAGGTTGAAATATTATAGAAAATTTAATAGAATCTTTGAGAAAAAAGGGGTCTATGCCACAAGAGCATGTGGGAAAATTATGGTCTATCGTTAAATTTGGCACAAACGTTACGCACGCTGTTCCTACAACCCCTAGGATTTAAAACAGAATCTTCGAAATTTCCTCCGCAAAACAAAAAAACAAAATATTAGCAATCAATAACCAACATAAAAACAAATTCAGTATATGTTTTCAATTATGTTCTTATAGCTCTTGGTCATATGCTTAGTAATATCTAGTATATTTGAGGATTAAAACAACAGCTATGTGAAAAAAACGGATGTCCAACGTTACATTTTTAACAACTGTTTTAACTCTTATGTATAGTGATCCTATTTCTTATTCTCTGATCTTCCTGAAACTTGGCGGGAACAACGACGTGTGTCGGTTCTTTGTGACATTAAAGCCGTTATTTTGTTAATAATAACATCTAGTCAAAAAAGTACAATATTTGCCTCATTGTTCGTGAGTTCAAAAATTGTAGATTCTATAAAATCTTCTCTACACAGTTGTTTTTCAAGCGGTAGTCATTTTGTCCAAGTTGATATTTCATTTGTCAAAGCAATTAATGCGGGTTTTTTTACCTGATATTTCAATAAGTTCTTTATAATTTATCAAAACAAAAGTTAGATACACGAAGAGTACAAAATGCATAGATTCTTTTTTATTAACTACATGTTTGGATCTTAAAGAAATAAAATGCTACGAAACATTACAAATCGGAAGTCATTTTGTCAAAACGTCTGAAAACGTCGAAAAATCCAAAAAATTTCCGACGTTTGCTAAATTTGTTTCAACTAAATGTTCCTGATAATTAAAACAAATCGTGTGGTGAAATTTGGAAAAAGATATTGATGGCTGTCGAAAAAAGAATGGTGCATGTTGCTAGACTCGGAACATAGATTCGACACAGATTAAATTTTGCTATTTTTATAAATCATTTTTAGCTTTTAGCGATTTAATTATTTCATGAAAAGCATGATGAAATGATAAAAAAAATATCTCGTTACATGAACAATACCTTTTTTATTTTTCAGTTTTTACATCTAGAGCAGAAAAGGTTGCGTACTACAGGGAGATAAAGTGACAAAAGGAAAAAGAAAGACAACTAAAAAAATATGATAAAAATAAAGTCCTATATATAACGAGAGAAGACAATCCTCTGTATGTAAAAGGCGAATTTTTCATTATGTTGCGGAAGTACCCCGAAATAGATATAGATCATTTAAAGTCGTCCCTTCAGTAAGGTGCATTCACCAAATTAAAAGTACAAGTCCTCGAAATGTTTTAGTTTGCGACTTGTCCTGCTACTCGTGAATCAGATATAACTGTCGTGATAAAACTAATTCCTACATGTACAAGCGAAGCCGGACCTTTTCGTCAATATAAATTTGTGCATGAAACGGAGGTAACTGACAGACTAATCGCAAACAGCGACGAAAACAGTTTCATTGAATTAATACAACCCGGGATTATATTAGCCGTTTTTACGGACGATCCAGGAGAAGATTACTACATTTTAAAATGTACATCAGACGTTAAACTTAAGCAAGCAATTTTAGATGACTGGGGTATAATTACGCGGATATTATCGAGTGCAAAATAACATTCTTTATCGCTTGTTATATATTAATTTCATCAATAAATATTCATGAAAATAGAACATAGATAAATGATATGATAATGTTTTGTCGTGAGAAATATATGTAGCATGTCAAAAATTACATTAATTATTTTTGAGTTATCTCTCTTTGTATAGAGTTCAGTAAATGAAGCGAAATTGGGAAATTAAATAAATTTTTATAATAGCATTTATATATTTTATCAAATGATACTTATGATACAGTTTGATTATTTTAAGGATATTTCAAAATATTATTTACTTCCTTCTGGTAATTAGTGTACACTGTGTCAGGTAAAAACTGTTCACTACAATGTATGTTTTTCATTATTGATATATAACTGATCGGCAGATGTAGTGTCTCAGTTTTGTGAACAAGAATATTTGAAGATTGAAGGTTGGTGTATTTTGTAAATATTTATAATGATTTTGAATATGACTGTTTAATAAAATACAAAAAGAACAAAAATATGATATGTACATGTAAATAACATTCTATATTTTTTAATATCTCAGTTTTGTGGACAAGAATATTTGAAGATTGAAGGTTGGTGTATTTTGTAAATATTTATAATGATTTTGAATATGACTGTTTAATAAAATACAAAAAGAACAAAAATATGATATGTACATGTAAATAACATTCTATATTTTTTAATATCTCAGTTTTGTGGACAAGAATATTTCAATCGGAAAGTAGATCTATGTGTTTTTCCTACTAGACCTGATGGTATTTTGCTGTGAAATTGTCTGCCGTTTCCTTATTTAGGCGTTGCCAATTAAGGTTCATCATAACAAATGGACAAATATGGCTGTAACTTACACCTCAAAAACTAAAGGATTTTATCTTTCTGAAACACAAAATGCATTTAACTTTTATATATTTGTGGATGCCAGGCCTTAAAACTTTTCAAACTACACAGGTAAGTCTGTACACAGAGTAGTTTTTGAGGTGTAAAT
The DNA here is from genome assembly GCF_021869535.1 of Mytilus californianus. Lineage (NCBI taxonomy): Eukaryota > Metazoa > Mollusca > Bivalvia > Mytilida > Mytilidae > Mytilus > Mytilus californianus. The sequence goes on from NW_026262581.1 coordinate 9,446,531, forward strand.
ACAGACGTATTTGTCCATTTGTTATGATGAACCTTAATGTGATTATTTTTGTTATACATATAGAGACATTAATTGTCGAAATCCGGATATGGTGTACAAATTTTTGCACCTCATGTTTGCGGTATACCATCTTTTCTGCAAGTTTATTGTTTTCTGTTTGGTATTTAATTAATAAGATCCATTTTTACATCTGGTGATCCGTTTATTTGGCAATCGCCATGGCAGTCAGCAGGGTTTAAGAACATCCGTTGTTCGACCTGCTAGTCAAATGCGTTTTGTTAAAATATACTTTTTCACTTTTTTTGGTCTTTTGGAAAATGTTGTTTGTGCTGTATTTAGACCACTCTACCAAGAAATTTGTTTTGCATGCACACGTATAAAACTTGATTGCGGTTTTTATCCAACGCAATCATAGGTTTGAACGTTGTTTTCAATTTAGACTTGTTTATATATATATATATATATATATATATATATATATATATAGAGTCTATAAGAATCTACCAACCAGTAAACTTAATAGGTATTGGATCATCAAAATTGACCATACTACACAAACGGAAAATTATATGAGTCTAAAAGATTGTGTAACAATACCGATAAATAGATGGAAAACAAAACACTAAAAAGTGTTGAATATCATCGCACAAAGATGGAAAAACTGAACAGATGATATAAATTATACAATAATTGTAAATATTTCGGCTCAACAAATGGCCTTCCTCAGTGTTAAAAGTTTTAACAATACTGATATATAATGTATAAGGTGTAAACATAGATCAGTAATAATACAGGTAAGTTTAATCCAAAATCCTGAATATCATAATATAAACATTAGACTGTAAATTTAATTATTTCTTTCTATTGATTCCATCTGGATGGAGGACACCCAGTGTTTTTATCCAAAACTTCTCCCGATTCTCTCTTTGCCTATTTTGCCATGTACAATCCTGTTCGATCACAAGGATCTTCATGTGATTAAAATCTTTCAGATTGTGATCTGGTAACCTGAAGTGTTGGCTGACAGGAATATACGGTTTTTTTGTGAGGTCACTCCTGTGACCATTAAGGCGTTTGTGAAATGGCTGCATAGATTCACCAACATATTGGAGACCACATATAGGACACTCAAGAACGTAAATCACGTTTGAGCTTTTGCAGTTGACATTGCAGAAGATCTTGTATGTCTTTTCTGTGGTCTTACTGTGAAATATTGATGAATGCTGCAATTGGTTGCAACATTTGCAGCGCTTATCCCCACAAGGCTGGCAATTACCTACAGTATGGTTAGGTTTGGAAAGGTCAGCACGGACAGGTATATTTCTCAGGCTGTTAGGTTGTTTGAAGGCAATCATGGGAGGCTCAGGAAAGATTTTGGATAACTTAGAATGTTTCTCGATTGCTGTCCAATGATCACGAATGGTCTTGAAACTATTTCTCAGGCATGGATGGTAGGTGAGCACACATGGGATTCTTTTACTTTTCTGTTTTTCTTTGTAAGTTAGCAGACTGCTTCTGGGGATGGATTCCGCTTTTCGAAAACTATTTTTGATGTTTTTGTGTTTATATCCCCTTCTTTTCAAATGTCTTTGAGCTGCCCCAGACGTTGTTTTGCAGTGTCTTCAGAGGAACAGATTCGCCTTATTCTGAGAGCTTGGCTGTATGGAATGCTCTTCGTGCAGTGTGGAGGATGTCAACTTTCAGGCGACAAGTATTGATGAGTATCTGTAGGTTTAGAGTATATATCTGTGTTTATTATACCTACAGAGAGGGTGCTAGATGTATCAAGGAAGTTTATGGTGGAATTAGATGTTTCATGGGTGAATTTGATGGTAGGGTGTTTATTGTTAGCATTTGTTATAAAAGTCTGAATTCTTGGTCTCCCTTGTCCCATTTCATGTCAACGTCATCAATGAATCGATACCAGGAAAGCGGTTTTTCGATGGAGCACTCCAGCAGTTGCTTTTCAACTTTACCCATGAATATATTGGCATAAGATGGAGCCATTTTTGTACCCATAGCAGTGCCATTTGTCTGTAAATAGTGTTCTCCTTGGAATGTGAAGTTGTTCTTTTTCAAGACCATAGTAAGCATTTCTACTAAGCATTCAGTAGGTGGAATTTTAAGAGATCGAGAGTCCCAAACTTCTCTACATGCTTCAATGCCATCCGCATGGGGAATATTCGTATAGAGGGAGGTGACATCCATTGTGACAAGAGTAGTATTGGCAGGTAGAGGGTTTAAATCCTGCATTTTAGTAGGTAATCTGTAGAATCTTTTATAAAAGATGGCAAGTTTTCTACATGTGGTCGAAGATAGTAATCAACGAATTCGGATATTTTTTCGGTGGGATGACCATTAGCTGAGACGATTGGTCTTCCTGGGTTACCAGGTTTATGAATTTTAGGGAGCAGGTAGAATCGCCCAGGTTTAGAATCTTCAGGTTTAGAATATTTGAGAGTATCTATATCAATGATGTTATTGTCACACATTTCCTTTAAACATTCTGTTATTTCCTCACTGAATTGGAGGGTGGGGTCCGAATTAAGTTTTTTTGTAAAACCGGTCATCATCTAATTGGCGAATTGCCTCTTGGACATAGTTAGATTTGTCCATGACGACAACTGCACTCCCTTTGTCTGCAGGTTTAATAACCATACTGTAGGTAATTGCCAGCCTTGTGGGGATAAGCGCTGCAAATGTTGCAACCAATTGCAGCATTCATCAACATTTCACAGTAAGACCACAGAAAAGACATACAAGATCTTCTGCAATGTCAACTGCAAAAGCTCAAACGTGATTTACATTCTTGAGTGTCCTATATGTGGTCTCCAATATGTTGGTGAATCTATGCAGCCATTTCACAAACGCCTTAATGGCCACAGGAGTGACCTCACAAAAAACCCGTATATTCCTGTCAGCCAACACTTCAGGTTACCAGATCACAATCTGAAAGATTTTGATCACATGAAAATCCTTGTGATCGAACAGGATTGTACATGGCAAAATAGGCAAAGAGAGAATCGGGAGAAGTTTTGGATAAAAACACTGGGTGTCCTCCATCCAGATGGAATCAATAGAAAGAAATAATTAAATTTACAGTCTAATGTTTATATTATGATATTCAGGATTTTGGATTAAACTTACCTGTATTATTACTGATCTATGTTTACACCTTATACATTATATATCAGTATTGTTAAAACTTTTAACACTGAGGAAGGCCATTTGTTGAGCCGAAATATTTGCAATTATTGTATAATTTATATCATCTGTTCAGTTTTTCCATCTTTGTGCGATGATATTCAACACTTTTTAGTGTTTTGTTTTCCATCTATTTATCGGTATTGTTACACAATCTTTTAGACTCATATATATATATATATATATATATATATGAATATACAATAAATTCATGAACCTTATATTTGTGCTTTCGTAAGCCAGTTTATCGTTTTCGGAGGTTACATATATATATATCAATAACAAATCAAGAATACCGAAAATTTGTGTTAACGCATGTGGAAAAATGGACGTTTTGCAACAAACGCGGGGAAAAATGAATGACTCATGAATGCCTACTCAAATACAATCTATTAGAAAAACGAATTATTACAGAAGAGTGTCCACCATGCACTTGCACTGCACTATCATTAGAATAGTAGAATAGAATGACATACAAATGGATGAAAATATATAACTGTTATATAAATATTAATATAATAATGTATGAATTTATTTGGTAATCCTTGAATGCAATGTATTTGGTATGTTTGACTTCGATCAAAACAACGTCAACCAAAAGATTATCTATATATATATATAGTTAAAATGTAAAGACCAAGCACATTTAATTAAAACCATAAAAATATGGATATAACAACAAACCAGAGTATACTGATAACAAATGATTATATCACTACAATATAATAGTTATTATGGTGAGGTTGAATTCCCTGTCATTTATTCATCATTCACACAGGAACTTGTCTCAGAAAAAAATATATCTACGGTACCTTAACCTAACTTTCAGGTATAGAGATGTGATTTTTTTTCTGTGACAAGTACTTGTGACCATCCACCAGAACTTGCGGTCATCCGATGTCAATACTTCAGTACTTTGATTATAAGTTGGCACATTCGAATTAATAAATCCCTAATAATCAACCTGTGATTGATCTGTCTGATATTCCATGTACTATACTGTACCTAGTACTAATATATTAGGGAAATAGTCCCAGACTGTACATAATGATATTTAAATTTTGTATTCAAACTTTTCAACTTAATGGGAAAACACCAAGAACTGCAAACATTGCTAATTTTGATATCCTTCTACCAAAACATGACAACAGTCTGTTCCCAAAAAAAATAGTTTGCCAAAAGTTGTCTTGAAAAATATGTTGATGTGAATTAGATATATGAATATAAAACAATCTTCAATAGTTCACAGAACCCTGTGTCTCGCCTGCGATTGATGCTGTCAGTGTAAATGTGTGATGTTACCTGTAAAAAGCTGGGAACAGTATATCTAATATATATGTTCCTGGTAAAAAGTAAGCCAATCTTGATGACTAAAAAACTTTAACCCTCGACTGTATTTTTTTTAAGTGAACATGAATATAGTCTAAGGATAAAGTTTACAGACAGCAATAACTTTGTCAAACCTTCATGGATTTTTTACGAAACTTGGATGGAGGCTTTCTATTATCAAAAGACAGTATCCGGAGCAAAATTTCTAAAATTTGTTGTTTCATTTTTCCGTATATCTATTATAATGATAAATGGACTTTTTTTGCAGATAACATGGAGATACAGTCTAGGGTTGAAATTTATGTTTAATAGACATCAATCAATAACTTTGTCAAACCTTTTAAGAATTTAATAAAACTTTAGCAGGAGTTTTTTTTAAGAGATAATATCTGAAGCAAAATTTTGAAAATATGTTTTTTTTTTCATTTTTCAGTATTTACTTATAGATATGGACTTCGTTTTTTTGGCAGTTAACATTTACATACTGTCTGCGATTAGATTATTAGACACCAATAACTTTGTCATCCTTCAAGGAATGTTATGAAACTTGGACTAAAGCTGATTTAAGATCAAGAAATAGCATCTGAAGACAATCCTCCGTATTCTACTGATAAATGGACTTAATTTTTGGCAGTCAACATTACACTTCACTCTGACAGCAGCAATAACAGGCGAAACAAATGTTTCCGCGGAAACCTATACGATTTTGTTATAAATTTAACTGAAAAAGGACCAATTTAAGTTCCAAAGTCTAAAAATGGAGAAAATTTCCAAAACAATCCGATAATAACAGGTGCAAAACCTCTGTATGTGTGCAATCTTTTTGTGAAGGTTCGGGTCACAACTAGTTGAAATCTCTCGGAGCTGACTTCTGTAACTAAAATATAGGTATCATATTTTGTAAATTTTGCTGGTCAAGACTTATCCGAAGACATGAACAATAGGGAACGATTCCTTAAACAATTCCATAATAGAAGGTGCAAAATTCAATATCTTTGAAACCTTTCTATGAAGTTTTCGTGCACGATCTGGGTTGAAAATGTAGGAGTTAATTAAACAAAATAGGTACACCTTTTTGTAAATTATGTTGACAAAAACTATTAAGTTCCCGAATCAGGAAAAATCCTCAAATAATTTCATAATAGCAGATGCACAACTTGAATTCGTGTGCAACCTTTCTATGATGAAGTTCTCAGGATCTGGGTTGAAAACTGCAAGAGGACATTACACAAAATAGGTACCGTCTTTTGTAAATTTAGCTGAAAAAAGGTTCCAAGTTTGTAAAAATTCCTCAAAAAATTCCATAATAGCATGTGAACAACTTCGATTGGTTTGCAATCTCTCTGTGAAGTTTGAAGGATCTTGGATGAAAACCACAGGCACTTGTTTCTGTCAATGGGGGTTTACTATCCACACTCGTACGAAGTGATTTTTTGACGTTTTAACAAGAACGCACAAGCTGAATGTCTTGTCTGCTTTACTTACCATGACTGATTTTATGTAGATAGTCCTAAAGATTAAGTTTTACTACAAGTTTCACATAAACTAAACATTATCTATGATCCATGAAAATGAGATCAAGGTCATATATACCAAGCCAGACAGACATGTACACCTTACATTCCATGGATTGCATATAGTTGTCCTATTGCTTATAGCATCACAGATGGACATATTGCTTATATAATCTTAACCTAGGACATAACTTGGATGGATAGTTGTCTCATTGGCACTCATACCACATCTTCTTATTTATACTAACAACTAAAACTTAACATTGTGAACCCTGCCAGACAGACATTTAAACCTTACAATCATTCCATACACCAAATATATTGTTGACCTATTGCTAACAGTATCTTGGAAGAGGACCTAACTACTGAAAATTAATGTTGACCAATAAACCTTAAACATGAGGCCATGACAAGGTCATATGAACCCTGCCAGACAGACATGTACACATAACAATCATTTCTTCCACCAAATATAGTTGAGCTATTGCTTATAGTATCTAAGAAGAGGGAACTCAACATTATGAACCCTGCCAGACAGACATTTAAACTACTGAAAATTAATATTGACCAATAAACCTTGAAAATCAGGTCAAGATCATATGAACCCTGCCAGACAGACATGTACATCTAACAATCATTTCATACACCAAATATAGTTGACCTATTGCTTATAGTACCTTAGAAGAGGACCTAGCTACTGAAACTTAACATTGTGAACCCTGCCCGACAGACATGTAAACCTAATAATCATTCTATACACCAAATATATAGTTGACCTATTGCTTATAGTACTTTAGAAGAGGACCTAACTACCGAAACTTAGCATTGACCAATGAACCATGAAAATGAGTACAAGGACAGATGATACATGTTAGATAGACATGTACACCTTACTTGCATTCCATACATCAAATATAGTTAACCTTTTATGTATGGTATTAGAAAATCAGACCAAAACACAATAAAATGCTTCGCTGAGCGCAGCTGGATATGACCGCAGAGGTCCAACCCTGAACAGTTGGGGTGAAAATGAACACAATCTGATTTTGGTCTGAATTTGGATTGTAATTAAATATTGACACACAATAGGTTTCTGACACGGAATAACTGTAGTCAAAGAACTTAGATTTGGTTATATGATTTGAATTTTATTCAATTTTTTGCTTTTGTGCAATACACTATGCTGTTGCGATTGACCCCCCCCCCCCCCCCCACCCCAAACAAACAAACAAAAAATTTACCCCCCCCCCCCCTTTTTTTTTGCTTTTGTGAAATACACTATGCTATTGCATATTGACCCCCCCCCCCCCCCCCAAAAAAAAAAAATAAATTTCTTTTTAATTTCTGAAATCTGAAATGAAAAAAAAATTGCCCCCACAATTTCTTTTTTACCCCCCCTTCCCCCCACCCTTTTCCAAAAAAAATTTCTTTCCCTCAAGATATGGTCATAATCTCAATTCAAATTTCCAATGGAGTTTGCAACCATAATTACCAATTTAAATACATCATAAAAGTCTTAAATAGATAATTTAAATGCAGTGTAAGGGAGGTAATCCAACATTGTACAACATTGTACAATTTTGTTTTTGGATTACCTCCCTAACACTGCTTTTAAATTGTCCATTAACCAGGAAACCCTTGTTTTTTCCCCCTTTTTGCCCCTAATTCCTAAACGGTTTGAGCCATAACCCCCCAAAGCCAATCTTAATCATCCCTTTGTGGTATGAATACTTGTGGTATAATTTCAGAGAGATCTATACACTTAAACACAAGTTATGTCTGGAAGTTACAAAAATGCTTATTTTTGACCCCTTTTTGACCCCTAATTCCTTAACTGTTGGTACCATAACCCCCCAAAATCAATCACAACCTTCTTTTTGTGGTATTGAACCTTATGGTAAAATTTCATAGAGATCCATTCACTTAAACTAAAGTTATTGTGCGAAAACCAATGTGTCTTCGGACGACGACGACACCAACGTCATACCAATATACGACTGCAAAAATTTTTTGCGGTCGTATAAAAACTAAACTTTTATTTTCAACCAGTTGCTGAACCATTAAAATGAGGTTAAGCACAACGGACATATGACAGATGTAAACTTTGTTACATAAGGCATACAAGCTGAAGGTATGAAGCCTCCAGGTCTTCTACTCTGAAATATAAAGCTTAATACAAATAGTTTACCCAGCAGCTGCCACCAGATAGTAATCCCTCGGTCTCACATTCTGCGACTTTTGTCGCAGGGGAGACAATTAAGAATATGTTTCTGCATGCATTTTATGCATGGATCAACATTATATGTAATAAAAAAAGAGGCTCTAGAGCCTGTGTGGCTCACCTTGGTCTATTTGCATATTAAAAATTAGTTACTAGAATATAATTCATGAATAAGATCTTTTTTTTTTGTTGATGTTGTCTTGCTGATCATTTTTCTTTATCCATTACAGAATTTGCATAATATGGAAAACATGGATTTAAACTATCATTAAAGGGCAATAACTCATACAAGAAGTTGACTGTCAATTTCCACCATGCTGATTAATTTGCAGATCTTGTCTTGCTGATATACTTGTCTATTTGCCATCATGTGTAGTTGACCATATTGGAGTGTCATTTTGAGTTGATCATTTTTATGGGAGTTATGGGACTTTTACCATATTTTGACTCTTGTTCCACAATGACAAATTGTGACACACAATTTAGTTGCTCATTTATAAAGTGTGGTGAATATTTTACTACAGCTTATTAATCTTGTTTGTGGATCTTGACTTGAAGATAATTTTTGCTATTTAAACTAAATTCTATCTATGGATTATAGTTTTCAAGGTAATAAACAAAAAGTAGGTAAATTTTGATCTTCTGACCATTTACCTAATGTCAGATTATTTCTATCTTTCAATTAAGGGTTTTCAAGATAATACAATATTTGCACTTTACCCCTATGTCCTTTTATTTAGCCATGTAGGCCATATGATTGGCTGGAAGAAATAAAATTAACAAATTTTATACTGAACACCTTATAATGATCATCAACACAATCTTTGGTTGAAATTGGTTCAGTAGTTTCAGAGGAGATCTTTGAAAAAGTTTGACAGACACTGGCCGACGTCCGATGCCTAGTAATGTCAAAAGCTCATGTGACATCATGGCCTCTCAGGCTAGATGAGGTAAAATAAATTAGATATGATGTTTATGTTTTTCATTAAATTGTTTTAATGACCCACAAATGTGTACAACTTTGTATTTGGGTATTGTGGGTTCTTTATGCACAAATTAGTAGTTAAATTTGGGAACATCATTTGTGACATTAAAACAATTTTTTCCACCTGGCATTGTCACATATTGACAAAGGAGTCAGAAACAAAACATAAAACTCTTAAGTCTTTATTGTTTATTGATATTAAAAATTCTTCATAAATAACACTATCTTATAAAAATTGACATAATTCAGATAGTGATACAAAGTTGGTTCTAGCAAAATATGCTATATTCGTTCCAAATAATTTTCTGTTTACAAAACATTTAATGTCAAAGAACAATATGACACAGCTTTGCTCAGTTAAATGAATTACGGAAATGTAAAAAGGACATGTCCTATTAGCTGATAGCTGCCAATGATCTGAACCTTATTAAAATGAATGTTATGAGAAAACTAATGGCACAAAAATAAATATCTATTTTATATCAAAACTATTTGTACTACTAATTCAGGCGGAAGTCTTGAAGATTGTTAAACCTTTTTAATAATTTCATATACAGTAATTTTCAAATATTAGCGTTATTTTAGAAATTTCAGCGAGCAATAAAATATCTTATATATGCAATTTATAGCAAAGAAAAATTAAAAAGATTCAATCACTTTTTTGATTCTCTTATTTGAAAATCATGATTATTTATAAAAGTTATAATTATAATTCTACTCACAATCATATGAAACTAATAGAACTGATCAAATAGAGTACTCAAATTTATTTTCAAATATATAGGATTTTAGGTTTCTTACTCTGTGCCTTCAAAGAACAATTGCATAAAAATATCACAATTGCCTGGTTTTGAGGTCATCATCTCGCGTAATGATTAACATGACAGGTTATATGGTTAAGCTTCTCTTTCATATACATGTTTATAAATTGGATACAACTAAGAAATGAAACCAATAAAACATTTAATTCAATATGCAAAGAATTCAGGGCTTACAAATATTTCCTATGACATTTGTTTTCCATTTTAATAGATATATTGTCACAGCTACACTTCCTCATAAACTCCATTCAAATCAACTGATAAGTGGAAACAAACTAAAGCACTTGGAAGACCAGTTTTTTTTCATTTTCAAACTGTTTAACAAAGCTGATATTTAGTGTTGATCTGAATAGCAGATTTCTTACATAAGGTTCTGAAAATCTGAATTAAATGAAAAACTGAAAGTGCCAGAGCACTGACAACAAAAACCTATCTACTTAATTATGTATACTTATTCTATTTAGTCTAAATACATACCCTAAATAAAAAATATATTTTTAGATGGACTAAAAGTTATAAATCAAGAAAGATGCATGCAAAAAGATATAAACGATCAAAACATGCAATTGAATATAAAGAAACTAATTTCTAGGGGGTACAAATGAATATTCTTTTAAAATACATTTACATCATGCTATAATTTTGTAACCTGTCAGACAGAAACTGATCTTTCTTCATCTTTATCAGTAAACTTACTGATAGGGTCCATTAACTAACTGCTTTGCATTCCCAAATACAAATGTATCTTTCTAAACAAATTTGACAGACTTTTGCGTGTTAAGAGATATCATTGTAATCCAAAAAATGCACATAGTGAACCACATCAGTATTTTGTGCATTTTCATGGCTATTTTTAAGCATTTACCAAACCTACATGCATGGATCAACACCTTGTTTTATAACAAGAGGCTGTCGAGTGACAGAAAACCAGATTTTCCTGCAGTGGTCAAACCCTGACAGTTGAGCAAGTATGGACACAACATTTAAGCTTAAAACACCTCTGAATTTGGATTGTGATTGAATATTTATAATAGATTATTATCTAATTAATAATGAAAATGATATTTGCAAATCTGAACCCCAAACAGGATCATGTAAAAATTAAACATTAACCTGCATAACAAAAATAAAATACCACATAACAACTGTGACATCTACCTTCATAACACACGACTTAAAAAAATATTAAGAAATTTTGATGTTATCATTACTGGTTCGTGGAATAAGTTTGAGTTATTTCCCTTTGAACAGAAATATGGTTTAACATAGTACTCTAACATTAGATATGATTTCACTAAAAATAGTTCTCTAAAATTAGATGTGATGTAACACAATGTATATCTATTTTCAAATTATAATCAAATATAATTAATAGTTCCAAATATTTTTCTTTCATTTGTCACAAACTAATATAGATCTGCAACTTATCTATTACACAATGTAATGTAATGAAAAATATCCTTTAATAAAAATAGATTATTATCTAAATAAAGGAGTTTACATCATAAAATAAAAATTATATATATAGCCTTCAGAAAATTAGTTTATACAGGATAACAAACAAACCTACCACAAAATTCTTCAAACAATTTACCAAAGAAAAGAAAAAAAAATCCAAAATGTCATTTATCATTAATACAATGTCTTTTAAATTTTTTTAAAAAAATGAGTTATTTCCCTTTGTACAGAAATGGATTAATTCATCAAAAATTGAATTCTTGGGAAAGGGCTATAACTGAACGAGAAAAGCTAAAATCATGAAAATTGCACTTGACCTTCATTTAGTCACAGAAAACAACATTAGTCAAAGCGTTTTCATGTAAATGAACAGACATTTTCACACCACTCAGTATAAAAAATGAGAAAAATATCCATATTACATGCATGATAACATTATAAGATGCAAGGCTATAATGTAAAAATGTTTATTTACAAAGTAACATGATTTAGCATTATCGTTTAATTTAAAAAAATTGAGTTTTTTAAACTTTTTTACTAACATGACTAATTATAATGTCCTTAGGCCAAAAAAAATATATGTCTGTTTAGGGTTACATCATCCAAAAAAATAGGGTAGACAGGTCGGTATTTTCATTTTATTTCATTTTTTTCATTTTATTTTTTGCAACATGATTTTGAGTTGTGTGGTCTGTTTTTCCATGGTCCCGAGTTGTCCATGGGCCAAATTAACCCGTATTTTTGATGATTGGATTATTTCCCTTGGGTTTTGTTGGAAATAAAATGGTGGCAAAGTGATTTTTTCACCACACTAGTTGCCAGTTTCCTTAAAGCGGCTATCATAAGCACGATAGTGAACATTGGGATGTTTAATCATGCTTTTGAGACGAGTTCAGTTAATCTCTCCCTTTACTATGGAAACAAAATGTCTTAGGGTCAGTGATTTACGGATTTCAAATTAGGGACTGTCGGGTAACCCTAAACAGACTGATATTTTTTTTTGGCCTTACATGTATATGTGGCAAAATTAATCTATTTGTTTGCTTTTATGATGTTTCTTTTATTCTTTTGATTCTTTTCCATTAACTATAGATCTTTGGAAGAACAACACTACTGATGTTCAAACTGGAAAAAAAGACCAGGTCACAATGCCTCTACTTCCAAAAACCACACATTGACATACATGTTTGACCATTCACTCCTACAATCAAAAATTTCATTTCTAAGAAAAAAAAATTTCTAAACAAAGTTTGAATACTACTGATTTTATTACATACACACACAATCATTTCAGTTTTACCTTTTGAATTTTCACCCTTCTTTTTTTTTTTAATAGTTATGAAAACAAACTGGTTGAAGGCTTACCATATTTGTCTCATACATTCTCTCTGAATGCACGTTATGTAAATGGCGTTTCAGTTTTGACCGTTCTTTAAAGTACTTGGAACAAATATCACAACAATATGGCCTTTCATTAGAGTGAGACCGCATATGCTGTTTATACTGAGTAGCTGTAGCCACCTTTTTCTGACAAAGCTCACATGTGTAAAACTTGCCAAACTTTGCTAGAATGATCTCATCGTTGAGTCCTTCCTTTACTGCATGGGCTCTCATGTGAGTTTTCCAGAGGGCAAGTGATTTTAACTTTTTAGGACATTTGTCACAATTATAGTTAGCTTCATCTGTATGGACTAACTTGTGACTTCTTAAGTTACTCTGCTGCCTAAAGGACTTGCCACATACTTCACATATGTATGGCTCTGCATCTTGATGAATTCTCATGTGCACATTCAAAGCTGTTCTAGAAGAAAGAAGTTTTCCACAGAGACTACATTCAACTTTAATTGAATCATCTGTACTGTGAGTTTTCAAATGCTGCTTCAACCCGTCTGATCTACTAAAACTCTTCCCACACAGATCACACACATAATCTCGAGTTTCTGAATGAACAGCTTTCATGTGCTTTTGTAAAATTTGTTTTGATTTATAATTTTTCTTGCAGATTTCACAAGCATTATCTCTATACAACACTTCTGAATGAAGTTTACGATGTCTAAGAAGGCCTTTACGCTTATCAAACACCTTGTTACAAATTCCACAACAATGTTTGCCATCTTCTGTTTTTGCTGATTCGTAAGTCTTCATAAAATTAGCTGGATCATCAGAATTACATACATGCATTTCATAATTCTCTCGGTTAGAAAAAATAATTTTACATTCTTTGCATTCTGAGTACGGACTTGACCCACATTTTCTAGTATGTTTGTTCAGTGCACTCTGAGTGTGGTATTGCCTGTTGCATTGGGAGCAGGAAAATTTGGGATCTCCATGACAATTCAGATGATTTTTATAAGTGTCTGTTCGATTAAAAGTTTTACTACAAAATGGACATTCATACAACTGGCATTTTGTATGAGTTCGATAATGCCTTTTCAAATTTTTAGCATCAGAAAATATTTTGTTACATTCAGGACATTGTTTTTCCTCAGTATCCATGTCATCAAAAAGCTTATGTTCATCCAAATGATTTTGAAGAAACAACTCCGAGGTAAATCTAAGGTTACACTTTAAACATTGCCATTCACCGTATAATAGGATTCTCTCCCTTTTCTTTTTAACTGACTTTTTGCTGTCTTCTTGCTCCTCAGTATTTTCTGTAGACAGTTCATTGCAGTTTTTAGCATGTTTTGTCAGTGTTTGTTTTGAATTATACTGACGATTGCACTTTGTGCATGTAAATTTTGGGTAATTGCTGTCTTCTTGCTCCTCAGTATTTTCTGTAGATATGTCATTACAGTTCTTAGCATGTTTATTCAGTGTTTGCTTTGTATGATAATGACGATTGCAATTTGTGCATGTAAATTCTGGGTCTTTGTGAGTACTGAGGTGATTCTTGTACAAGTCAGAACGAGAAAATGATTTACTACAGATCTGACATTCATAAAGCTGACAGTTAGAATGAGTTCTGTAATGACGCCTAAGACTTTTTCTGTCACAGAAAGTTTTCTGGCAAACAGAGCATTCAGTACTTTTATCATCCAGCTTATCAAAAACCATATGTTCTTCTAAATGGTTTTGAAGAAATTTTTCTGTTGCAAAATGATGCCCACATTTTTCACATCTAAATTCATGAACTGATTTATCTGACCTCATTCGTCTTGTTTTCCTTTTGGAAGCTGTAGGTTCACTACCTTTTGACTCATCAGATTCAACATAATCTTTGTCTCCAATATCATCAACTGTTTCTCCAAAATCATCTTCATCAATATCATCATCAGCCATTTCTCCAAAATCATCTTCATCTTCAGATTCATTTTTGACTGTATATTCTGTAGACTCAAAATTTTCGACATTGTCACTATCGGCACAATGACCATCTTTTATTTTCTGTCTATCAGGAGTTATGTCCCCTGTAGCAATACATTTTTCAGCAGAAGGGTTGTCAGTTAAACCATCTAAAGAATCATTCAATTTAACCAATTCCCTTAATACATTATCAATGGACATGTTTTGCTTGGTGACGAGCATTTTCACGATTTTCTCTATTGATTTTTCTACATCAATTTCATCATTAACATCACAAGATGCTTCTTCTTCTTCATCATGATTGTCATCATCCAAAGATATCTTAGAATTCACTTCTGCCTTAATTTCGGTAATGTTCTCTGGTTTATCTTTCTCTCCAGAAACAGCACCTTAAATAAAATGTTTTGTATGCACATATTTTAATATCCATGAAAGAATTTTAATATATATATATATCAAATTTTGAAAAAAGAATATCATGATGTTTCAAGATAAAGCTATATATTAAAGTTTTGAGTTTTTTTATTTTTGCATTTTCTTGACAAATGTTGATGACAATATAATAAAAAAAAGAGTGCACATGCTGAAATGTCTCACCTACTACACTGACCATTGATTTTATGTTGATAGTCCTAAATATAAAGTTTTACAAGTATCATGTTGACATTTATGATCCAAGAAAATGAGGTTAAGGTCAGATAAACCAAGCCTGAAATACATGTACACCTTTAATACAATCATTCCATACACCGAATATAGATGACTCATTGCTTATAGTCTTAAGAGAAACAGACCAAACCATTGAAATTTTATATTGACCAATGAACCATAAAAATTAGGTCAAGGTCAGATGAACCAAGCCAGACAGACATGTACACCTTAAAATCCATGCATCAAATATAGTTGACCTATTGCTTATAGTATCTAAGAAACAAAGTTAACCAGGAAAACTGAACATTAACCAATGAACCATGAAAATGAGGTGAAGGTCAAATGATACTTGCCAGACAGATATATACACCTTACAATCATTCCATACACCAAATATAGTTGACCTATTGCTTAAAGTTTAAGAAAAACAGACCAAACCACAAAAACTTAACATTAAGCAATGAACCATGAAAACGAGGTCAAGTTCAAATAAAACCTGCCAGACTGACATGTACATCGTAAAATATTTCCATACACCAAATATAGTTGACCTATTGCATACAGTATTAGAAAAACAGACCAAAACACAATAAAATGCTCCGCTGGGCGCAGCTTGATACGACCGCAGAGGTCGAACCCTGAACAGTTGGGGCAAGTATGGACACAACATTCAAGCTTGATACAGCACTGAATTTGGATTGTGATTAAATATTTGACACAGCATAGGTTTTTGACACAAAATGAATGTGGTCTAAGAACTTAAAAATTTTTAATTTACCTATTCAAACCATATCATTATTTTTTGCTTTTATATATAAATCAGAAATAACCAATTTAAAATGGAAAATTTTAAAGAACATTAAAGGAAAAAAAGGAAAAAAAAAATCCTCCCCCTAATTTTTTGAACCCCCTTATGATTCACCACCCAAAACTCAATCATAGCCTTCCCTTTGTGGTATGGTACCTTGCAGTACAATTTCAGAGCGATCCATACACTTGAATACAAGATATTGTCTGGAAACTAGAAAAATGCTTGTTTTTTGGCCCCTAATTCCTAAACATTTAGGGCAATTACCCCCAAACTCAAACCAAGCTTTCCCTTTGTGATATGGTACCTTGTAGTACAATTTCATAAAGATCCATACACTTACACACAAGTTATTGTCCTGAAACTAGAAAAATACTTGTTTTTTGCCCCCAATTCCTAAAATTTTGAGGCAATTACCCCCAAAATCAAATCCCAGCCTTCCCTTTGTGGTATAATACCTTGCAGTACAATTTCAGAGAGATCCATACACTTGAACACATGGTATTGTCTTGAAACTAGAAAAATGCTTATTTTTGGCCCCTTTTTGGCCCCTTATTCCTAAACGTTTTGGGCAATTACCCCCAAACTCAATTCCAGCTTTCCCTTTGTGATATGGAACCTTGTCCTACAATTTCAGAAAGATCCATACACTTACACACAAGTTATTGTCATGAAACTAGAAAAATGCTTGTTTTTTGGCCCCTAATTCCTAAAATTTTGAAGCAATTACCCCCAAAGTCAATCCCAGCATTCCCTTTGTGATATGGAACCTTGTGGTACAATGTCAGAGAGATCCATACACTAACACACAAGTTATGTCTGGAAGTTACAAAAATGCTTATTTTTGGCCCCTAATTCCTTAACTGTTGGTACCATAACCCCAAAAATCAATCCCAACCTTCCTTTTGTTGTATTGAACCTTATGATAAAATTTCAAAGAGATCCATTCACTTAAACTTAAGTTAGAGTGCGAAAACCAATGTGTCTTCGGACGACGACGACGACACCAATGTCATACCAATATACGACCGCAACATGTTTTTGCGGTCGTATAAAAACTTAACATTGAGCAATAAACTGTGAAAATGAGGTCAAGGTCAAATAAAACCTGCCAGACTGACATGTACATGGTAAAATATTTCCATACACCAAATATAGTTGACATATTGCATACATTATTAGAAATACAGACCAAAATACAAAACTTAACTTTTACCACTGAAGTGACTGAACCATGAAAATGTGTTTTATTTGACCTTGACCTTATTTTCACGGTTCATTGCTCAATGTTAGGTTTTTGTGTTTTGGTCTGTTTTTCTAATACTGTATGCAATAGGTCAACTATATTTGATTTTATACATATATCTTGTGCATTTAAATAAAGCTTTCTCAAAAAGAAAGATTTAAAGTACAGATATGTACAATTTCAGTCTGTTACTTTCGAGATGAGTCTTTAATGTTAGATCTTTGTCCACAATTTCTTTCTGATTTCTCATGTAATATTAGGTCTAAATGCAAAAGTAAATATATAATTTCATAGATATATTTGTTACTAGAAAATTGCTAAAGAAATAATGTAACCACGAAACCAATCTTACTTCAAATAAATTTTATAAAAATTTTATTTCCATTTATCACAATTTGGACTATGGTTAAAACTTAATACAATTTAAAATATTCTGTAATTACTTAATGTACAAACTGGATAATGTACCGTGCAAAATTATTATATTGCTACTATTACTTAGAATATATTAAACACTTCACCAAAGATCCTGAAAATTGTCCAAGGCAAATACAAATGTAGTAGGAACAATGATCAGTTTTTTAAAGAGGAGTTATAAGCCTTACATGTATTTAGTAAATTGATTTTTGGACCAGTCAGCCAAAATAATCTATGAAGACTGTTAATAATGCATGGTTTTTGTGTTTTGCTTGGTCATATGAGTAACGTTCAAAACCATTCTGACAAATGCTGTTTATTCAAGTAATAATTATATTACTGGGTGTCTGAAGAAAACTCACTGTAACAGTGCAGAACAAAATCCTGAGCCATGGTTTTATATTTATCAATAAAACTGATTGCATTCTCTGATCCACAAAAATCCAATGTTTTCTTTACTGTACTGGTGGTCATAAGAATGTATTGATGGTCTTCAGGTAATAACATATTACACTGTAAAATAAACAATAAATCAATGAAAACTGATTAGACAGATTTCAAACTACACTTACATAAAAATTTAAAATGAAAAGTCTTTTCTTTTTTTTTTTTTAATTTGTGACAACAATCTGACATAGTGATTATTTGGTATCTAGTACATGTACTACATTGTATGTGAATCCTTATTTCTGGACTGCTGTTATTATTAAATGATCTACCGGTATACAACATATATCATAAGAATGTTTTGTGTTGACTGCCAATACTTCATACTAGTATTCATGGAATTATAAATATGGAAACAAATAATGAACAAAATTTTACCAGATTTTCAATTTTAGCCAGAATGTCTTTAAGACTTTTTTCTTCAACCTGGGCGATGTTGTCTGTCGATGAAACATTGGTGTGTGTTGACATTATTACATCCTTTATGTCACAACCTGTAGGAAACAAATACATTTATTATAATTTTCAATATAGTTACCCCAAATTTTCCAAAAATCCTTGTACAAAACAACAACATGCAAATGAAAGTTTTTAAAAAAATTCGTAAGGGTTCCGCGGAACCCAGTGTCTCGCCTACTTTTTCTGTTAATCACAGGCTCAACAAAAATGAGGAAGTAAATCAATAAAAATATTCCACTTGATACTATCTTTTGATTGTAAGAAGCTTCTGTCCAAGTTTGGTAAAAATCCAGGATAGTTTATGAATCTAATAAATGTTTAAAACCTTTAACTGCAGACTGAATGTAATGTTAACTGGAAGAAAACAAAATTTCCTTCTAGATACTAGCATTTGATCATAAACAAGTTTCTGTCCAAGTTTGGTACAAATCCAAAATAGTATAAGAAAGTTATTAAAATTTTAAAAACTTTAACCACAGAGTGAATGTGATGTTTCCGTGCAGAAAATCCAAGTCCATTTAAAAGTAAAATACAGAAAAAATGGATTTATTTTTTTACAAAATTTCCATCTAGATACTAGCTTTTGATCATAAACAAGCTTCTGTCCAAGATTGGTACAAATCCAAAATAGTATAAGAAAGTTATTAAAATTTTAAAAACTTTAACCACAGAGTGAATGTGTTGTTTCCTGGCAGAAAATCTAAGTCCATTTAAAAATAAAATAAGGAAAAAATGGATTTATTTTTTTACAAAATTTACTTCTGGGTACTATCTAATGATCATAAACAAGCTTCTGTCCAAGTTTGGTACAAACCCAGGATAGTTTAAGAAAGTTATTAAAATTTTAAAAACTTTAACCACAGAGTGAATGTAATATTTCCCGGCAGAAAAACTAAGTCCATTTATAAGTAAAATACAGAAAAAATGGAATTTTATTTTAACAAAATTTACTTCTGGATACTATCTTATGATCATAAACAAGCTTCTGTCCAAGTTTGGTAGAAATCCAGGATAGTTTAAGAAAGCTATTAAAATTTCAAAAACTTTAACCACAGAGTGAATATTTGTGGACGCCGCCGCCGACGCCGACGGAATGTAGGATCGCTATGTCTCACTTTTTCGACTAAAGTCGAAGGCTCGACAAAAAATAAAAAAAATAGATTATAAAAGGATCCCTGGTGTGCTTAAATGTGCTCAGCATGGCTGTATAAATATTAAATTACAATACAGTCAAATGAAATTATTTGCAATGCACATGATGTAGGCAGAATACTCTTTCCAAAATGTCCCCAAACAATTTTTAGAGAAATGTCTCCTGCTTTTGATCAATTAAAATTTGATTGCTACTAGCTGTAACATGAAGAACACCTTAATAAAAAGTTGATTTCATAAATCTCTTTAGATATATCAGAATAAAAACTGTAGAAAGTGAAGGATAAAATTTGAACATGTCATTAAGTGAAAAACAGATTTAGCTACAAGTTCAGTGTATTTCATCACATCCTGATTACACCACATGAGTATGAATAAAAGGAGACATATGGTATCAGTCAATGAGACAGCAACCAAACAACCTGTTCATGTATACCAGAGTCTATTTTATAATATAAATAATTGCTTTAACCTTTGTTCTGTTGTAATTTAAAAAATACAGTGATCATTCCAATGTAAACAATTACTTATCAATTTAGATCAAATAATTATAATCAGACTTGTTTCAATAAACATATACATTGTATATATTTGGGAGTACCAGGTAGGCTGTCTGAATCTGCAGGCTCCATGTCACAGGTGTCCATGACCTATTACTTCTGTTGAGTCATTCTGGCTGTTATTCTATAACATAAATAAAAATACATTTGAGAAAGAATAACGGATACATCAACAAGCATTTCATTATACTCAGTAACATGAGTACCTCAGAAATCTATAAAATAAAGGTGAAGGTATGATCTGGCTCTACGATGGTACAGTAAATGTTTTTTAAAATAATTATTAAACTTGCAGAAAAAAATTGTTCATTCGCATTAATTCATGTTCAATGTATCGTAATAAAAACTAAAATAACGGCATTCAAATGTCCCCCTGCTGATGCACATATCATATCTGTCCAATGGAAATTATTCCTACATATTTTAGGTAGGTTCTTGGTAACTTTTTCCCTAGTAGTAATATCCTACAAGAAATAATAAAATGCTTCACTGAGCGCAGCTGGATACGACCGCAGAGGTCCAACCCTGAACAGTTGGCGCGAAAATGGACACAATATTCGCGCTTGATACAGGTCTGAATTTGGATTGTAATTAAATATTTGACACATAATAGGTTTCAGACACCAAATAACTGTAGTCAAAGAACTTAGAATTTGTTATATGATTTGAATTCATATTCAATTTTTTGCTTTTGTGCAATACACTATGCTGTTGCATATTGACCCCCCCCCCCCCCAAAAAAAATAATATTTGAAGAAATTTTCTTTTTAATTTCTGAAATCTGAAAAAAAAAAAATTGCCCCCACAACTTCTTTTTTACCCCCTTCCCCCCTTTTTTTTCACCCCCCCCCCCCCTTTCCAAAAAAAAAATTCTTTCCCTCAAGGTATGATCATAATCTCAATTCAAATTTCCAATGGAGTTTGCAACCATAATTACCAATTTAAATACATCATAAAAGTCTTAAAATAGAAAAAAAAATCCCCCCCAAAATTTTTGAACCCCCTTATGATTCATCACCCCCAAACTCAATCCCAGCCTTCCCTCTGTGGTATGGTACCTTGCAGTACAATTTCAGAGAGATCCATACACTTGAACACAAGTTATTGTCTGGAAACTAGAAAAATGCTTGTTTTTTATCCCCAAATTCCTAAACGTTTAGGGCAATTACCGTACAATTTCAGAGAGATCCATACACTTGAACACAAGTTATTGTCTGGAAACTAGAAAAATGCTTTTTTTTGGCACCTTTTTGGCCCCTTATTCTTAAACGTTTTGGGCAATACCCCCAAACTCAATTCCAGCATTCCCTTAGTGATATGGAACCTTGTAGTACAATGTCAGAGAGATCCATACACTAACACACAAATTATTGTCTGGAAGTTAGAAAAATGCTTGTTTTGGGCCCCTTTTTGGCCCCTAATTCCTAAAAGGTTCGGACCATCACCCCCAAAAACAATTCCAACCTTCCTTTTGTGGTATTGAACCTTATGGTAAAATTTCATAGAGATCCATTCACTTAAACTAAAGTTATTGTGCGAAAACCAATGTGTCTTTGGACGACGACGATGACGACGCCAACGTCATACCAATTTTTTGCAGTCGTATAAAAAGGGGGATTGTAATTGCCCACCTCCCCTTTTGGCCCCACAGCTCCTATGCCCCTGATTACATGTTTGTAGATTCTTGCCTAAAAATCATTTTTGCTATTACCATGATTACAATATACATGTATCTTTATCTAATTAATACAGTTTCCACAAAAAAGCAAAAAACTTGGTTTAATTTTGTCATTCAAGGGCAATAACTCCTTTAAGGACTCAACTGACAATATCAGCCATGTCAATTTTATTGTAGATCTTATCCTGCTGATAACAGTCCACAGTCACTCCAACTACTGTATCACTAGCCAGTCAACACTGAGGCTCAGGTTGTGAGTTCGAAACCCGCAAGGGGCAGGTGCACTCGACTCCAATCTTAATTGACTAGGATTTTTAGTTTTCCTACCAAAGGTTGGTTGTTCTCTCTGGCTTCCTCCATCAATAAAAACTGACAGCCACGTAATAGCACAATAATGTTGAAAGTGGCGTTAAACACCAATCAATCAATCAGTCAATGATAATTGTTGTTTTTTACAGTTTCTCTCTATCTAATATAAGTTCGGCAAAAAGCACAAATATGAGTAAAAATCATTATCCAAGGGCATAGAAAGTAGTCAACTGACTATTTTGTTCATAAAGACTTTTTTGCAGTTCTTGTCCTGCTCATTATTTTTGCTATATGCAGTTTCACTGAATTTACCATAGTTTCTTCAAAAAAGCATAAATATGGTAAAAATCGTCATTCAAGGACACCAACTCCTCAAAGGAGTCAACTGATGATTTCAACCATAATGATCTTTTTTACATCTTGTCCTTCCGATATTTTTCTATGTTTACAGTTTCTTCATCAATGTTTCTGAAAATGAAACCAAATATGGATAAAAATCAAGAGGTTGCTCTTGTAAGAAGTTGACAGACTTTTTGGTCCTTTTGACTTGTTTGTAAATCCAGCCTGCTGATCATCTTTTCTATCACAGATCTCTATATCTAATAATTTGTTTGCCAAAAAAAAAAAAATTGATACAAACCACCATTCAAGCATACCTGTCAACTGACCTGTATTCTGCGCGTTATACCAGCGAGTTTCCCCTTTCACACGGGATTTTTTAGATACCCTCCAGGTATTCAAATCACCCAGGATTTCAGAAAATGACCCATTTTCACCCGTCTTTATGACCAGTATTATTTCCGGTATTTAGAAGTCAAATATATGTTCGGTTTTATCAGCTTTTTTCCTTTGAAAAGGTTAACAATTGAAAAGTCAAAACTTGTAGGATTTTATTTACCATACTGATGACAGCTATCAAAACATTACAATTGATTGAAAAGTAACAATTCGAGAATTGTCTCGTTAATTGTACCACAGAAAGTTGAAGCCAGTCAAGCTTGACATACAATTCTATGTCCTGATTAAAAGATTTACCATTTATGCCATTTGCAAATATCAATTATCCTATAAAAATCAGTTTAAAACAATTTGAACCTTTTAACCCCTTCGCCCCCAGTCCCACCTGTAGTCGTTATTGCAATCGCTATTCTTTGATGGCCCATATGACCCTCCATACTTTTTTAGAACTGCCCCTGAACTTTGTTGACAGCAGGAAGTTCAACCATGCAATTCATGGTCCATAAACTCTTCCCAGATGTGTCTTTAGGAAAGTATGACAACCTTAATCTTAATGCCCTTCTTAGTTCAAAATAGGAAAAATGGGAAAAGTAGCCAAAATCAGGTGGGGTGGGAGTCATTTGATGGACACTACGTTAATGATATGAGCCGTAGGTATTAACTATTATTCTAAATACATGTTTCAACTTTTATGTAAACCTTTTCCTGCAGGGAAGATTAGTTATATAACTAACTGTGTAACTCTGCTTAAGGTTCATCCTAACCTTTTGGCTAATATGGCCATATTTACACCACACATTCTATTCTGAATACAGACAAACCTTTGCACCTGGAAAACTTTTAAGGTATGGCAAGAACTAGAGAATTAAATTTTAAATGCATTTTATGTTTCAGAAAATTATTAACTTTTCTGGATTTTGAGATTCCTTTTTTTCGTTCCCACAGAAGTTGCCAAAATAAACTAAGTTTGAAATATATGGAGAATGTGTCTAAGGGCCACAGATGACCCAGCTTGTAAATATGCATGAGTCAACTTCCACATACAGATGCAGGATCACGTAGTTAAGACCGCTTTGTGATTATAAGCATTGTGTATAAGTTTCATAACATTTGATTGAGGCAAACAAAAGTTAGAGAACGGAAACGACAGATTTAGCAATTTTTCCATTTATAAAGGGGCATAACTCAAGAAAAGTAAAAGTGACGCCACCAAATTTCAAACTTGATCTGTGTTATGTGGTAATAAGCATTGTGTATAAGTTTCATTACATTTGGTTGATGCAAATTAAAGTTAGAGAACAGAAATGAAAAATTCAGCAATTTTTATGTTTTTTAAGGGGCATAACTCATGAATGGTATAAGTGATGCCACCCAATTTCGAACTTGATCTGTGTTTTGTGGTAATAAGCATTGTGTATAAGTTTTAAAACATTTGGTTGAGAACTGAAACCAATTTTTGGGATGTACGTGACGGATTGACAAAGTAACACTTAATGCCCCCTCAGCTAGGGGGGGGGGGTATTAAAATGTTTGAGATGTTCCCCTATGTAAATAATTGTAGTGAGTTGTATTGATTAGCAGGACAATAGATGGACAATAGATATCAGCACAACAATAGATTTAAACTGTGTAAATGAATGGACCAGATCAGATGAAAGTCAGGTGTTTTATTTCCGTATGTTACTTCGCTTTATGGAAGGGGACACAGCAAATAATTAAAATAGCCTTTCAAGACCTCACAATTGTTTGGACTAAAATAATGCCTGATATTGTGCTTAGCTCATCAGTAAGGGATATAACTCTATAGGGTTATTAGAGAAAATATCTTTATGTGTTATTACAGATACTTTTACGAGTTGTCTACTCTTTATTCCTTAAATTTTCTAAATCTTTAGTAACATATGTTTGTTATTTGTTAAATAAATCATAAATATTTTAATTTTTAGTGGGCACTTGGGAATTCTTGAAACTTTGCGCAGAAACTAAATACATAGCCTTGATAACTAATTTTCAAATTAAATTAATACATTTTTCTTCAACCATGGTTAATCAATGGGACAAGGCTTTTAAGGGATAAACTTAGCTGTAATAACAAGGCTTAGTTATTAATGGCATGTAACTTATTATATGAGACACTTGGGAATTTCTGGGAGGCTTGTGCAGAACCTCATTACATACTCTGATCATTATTTCTTACAATAAATTAAAAAACATTGTGATTAAGTATGATGTATGTCTGAGCAAAGGCTTTGAAGTGATGTAGAGAAGCTGTAATAACACCCTTTAGTTATTACAGGCATATTTTTTCTGTAATAACATAGGTGTACTATGCATGATTGGCAAACTATGAACTGTTATATCTTTCTATAGTTTAGTATACATAAAGACAATAAAAATATCAATAGAACTTGTATACATTCTAACAAAACAAATGATGTATATTGGCCCTTTGAAACATGTAACATACATATGTTATCACAGTTCTTTGATTTTTTAGTCCACAGTAACAAATGTATGTTATTTTTCTCTAATAACCCTATAGAGTTATATCCTTGAGTGAGCCAAATTTAATGGAAATGTTGCATTGTCCATTTCTTTTTCTATACAGTGGTGTACGGTAATTCCGCCTGTCCGGTACACCCGCCCACTCCCATTTCTTCCGTAATTGTCACTTCTGTGAATATTTCGTCTGCTATTTTATTCATAGGAACTGTACTTATCATCACTGCATGTCAAATTTTAAAGAAAAATCCTTTATTATGAAAATATCTAGTGATATATATAATACAGTTCCTAAAGCTAACGATAATCATATTATTGCTTACAAAACTCATTTCTGACTTGAAATTTTATTTTTGATTATCTGGAATCTCTTTATAAGTGATCTATTAATAAATAGATCACCTTTTCCTTCATAAATTTGTGATAAACTGGCTCTCCATACATATTTACTGCGCATGGGCGGATTTACTGGACAAACACATTTCCGATAAAAACACGGATGACCCACTTGTTTTGTTGATTTTAAAATTTTTCTCAGATTTTTTTTGGGAAATGAGATCAACTACTCAAAGTTGATTTGTCAGTGAATCCATTTATAATAAATTTCAACCAAAGCCTTATGTGGGCGGATTTACCGGATTGCATCGTAGCTTTATTGACCTGTACTCTAATACCTTATATTCATGTAAATATCAAAATATGTTTACTAAGCCTTTTCTTGCTAATCAGGGAGTCAAACAAGGAGACAGTTTAAGTCCAACTTTATTTAATATATTTGTTGATCATGTTGATGACATAGGAAAATACTTAGATACAAACTCAACTAGTGCAGTTAATTTATATGATCAAAAAGTGAACCATTTATTGTATGCTGATGATTTATTATTGATATCTGAATCTGCAGCTGGTCTCCAGAACTCTCTTGATTCTTTGCAAAAATATAGTGCTGAATGGAAACTGGATGTGAACTTTAAGAAAACAAAAATCATAATTTTCTCTAAAAATAAAGTAAATAAAGAAAACTTGTACATTTTTGTACTTTTATTACAGTTCTAATGCAATTGAAATCGTTGATTATTATAAATACTAAGTTGATTTTCATAGCTCTGGAAAATTTATACAGGCAGTGTCAAGCCTCTCAGATAAAGCTAAAAAAGCATATTTTGCATTAATGTCTAAACTCCCATATAGTGAAAACTTGGCTCCAGCTTTTTAGTTCAATGTTAATTCCTATTTTAACTTATGGATCAGAAGTATGGATATCAGAATTCAAACCAAATTTTGAAGCATTAGACAAAAGTAAATTAGAAAAAACACAAAACTCCATATTTAAAAACATACTTGGGGTTCATGGAAAGTCTTCCAATCTAGCAGTGCGGTGCGAAATTTGGCACATTACCTATTAGCATTAAATGTTATCAACTTATGTACATGTATAAATACTATGTGCATCTCAGTGATATTGGTGAATGGTCTGGTGGTCCACATGAAATTCTCAAGGCTGCTTTTGAAGTGGACAATACTCTCACAAATAGAGAAAATTCATGGTCTAATAAATTATGTGAATTATAAGAATACATTGGAATACCCTTAAACAAGCATTGTAATAGTAATTTCAAACAGAAACTAGAAGATTTCTACAAAAATAAAATTATATTTGAACTATCTAAGATAAAAGATGAAAACTGTGGTAAACTTTTATTTTTTAGTAAAATTTATACTAAATTTAAACAACAAGAATATTTGAACTTTAATGTTCCTAAATATCTTAGAGAAAAACTCACTAAATTAAGAATAAGTGCACACTCATTAGCAATAGAAACTGGTAGGTATGCAAGACCAATAATACCCTCTAATGAGAGATTTTGTAAATTTTACACAGGAAAAATTGAAAATGAGATACATTTCTTGATTGAATGTCCTCAATATAACAAAATTAGATCTAAATATAAAATCAGATATTAACTCAAATAATTTGGATGAAAATTTTACCAAAATGTTAAATCCTATGTCAGAAAAAGAACTAAAATCTATTTGTATGTATATTGAAGAAGCACTTGATTTGAGAGACCACCATACTGTTTCATCAGATAATAATCCTTTATAGTAGTTTGTGCATATACACATATATCTTATATAGGTGATTGTGTGTTTTAAGTAAAATTATGAAAATTTAGAATAATTGTGATGTATATGTGTATGGTATTAATATGAGTTTAGAATGTAATGGTATTCATAGAATATACTCAGAATGTTATGCTATCCATAGAATTTACTTATGACTTGCTGTTACATGCATCTATATTTCATTTATATGTTGTTTTCATATTATTATTATCTGTTTTCGGATCATGCCTCTATTCATGCTATTGTGCTCTTTCCAATAAATATTGAATTGAATTGAATTGACCTATTCAGTTTCAATCAAACAGCAGATTGTCTATATGCCAACTAGTCCAAATAATTATGAAGTCTTAAAGGTAAAAAAATTCTAAAAATTAAAATAGCCTTTCAAGACGTCATAATCATTTGGACCTGATGCCAACTACCCCACCTCCTTGGCGTCCCCAACATTTTATATATTTTTGTTCTTAACTTATCGGACAATGATTAAGGTGGTACAGAACTTTGGTGACTGTTGTTACTATATTGTTTTCCTTACAAGTATTAGTCGATTTGTCTTGTTCGTATTTTGTTCTCTTCGTTTTTATTTTTCTTGTGTTATCATCAAGAGCTGATCTCAAAAGCTCCTGTGGGGTTGTTTAACCAAAGACTCATATAAAATATCACTATAAACCAATTTTAGTTTTATATTACAACGCACCGCTATAATACCTTTTGTGACTCCCATAACACACACGGCCTATAACAAAATCGGCCTCACAAACTCGGCCCATATCAAACTCAATCTGCCACAAGAATATAAGTATGATAAACGATGTTATTTAATTCATTTGAAATTAATTATCAGTACTTTATTTCAAATTAATTATGAGTTAGAATAATTAAATAATTCATTTTGAACACATTACAAGCAAGAAATACATCTATTTATATTTAATTTATACAATTTATACAAAATTTATATTTATGTATTGTCCTTTGTTATTGATTTGGATATGTTGTTTCCTGTGACTAAATGAAGGTCAAGTTCTATTTTCACAATTTTAGCTTTTATCATTGTTGAGTTGTAGACCTAGCGAAAAGTGACCATGACCGTGACAGAGCGTTGTCCGTGCAATAACTAGAAAACGCTTTGACGAAATCTTTGAGTCAAATTTAGATATGCTGTTTCCTGTGACTAAAACAAGGTCAAGTTCGAATTTAACGATTTTAGCTTATATTGTTGATGAGTAATAAACCTTTAAGTAGCGTAAAGTGATACTTAGAGCGTTGTCCATGCAATAACTTGAAAAAGATGAAAATCTTGTGATTCTTTAAAGAAACAAGACAAAACCCGATTGAAAGTGGGTTTCTTGAAAGTTATTAGAGTGACCACAAGATTCTATAGTTTCATATTAGATAAGGTTATAATCTCATAAATATATTTCTTTCATTATTGACTTCATGATTTCTGCCTACCCACCCCTGCTGAACAAATGTGTGTGTACTTATATACTCTCTTAAATTCCAATGTTATGTCACATATGATAAATAGGAGGTCAAGATTGATTTTGGCCTTTCCATTTCTGAACCCTACAATATATTTTTTTTTTGACTTGATCCTGTTTGGGGTCCAGATTTGCAAATATCATTTTCGTGCAGGAAAATCCGGTTTGCTGTCAATCTGACAGCCTCTTGTTCCGAATTTTACTGATTATGAAATGGACTTGGTTTGTTTTACAATTAACAAGTAGATACAGTCTGAGTTTAAAGTTTTTCAGTCATCAATAACTTTGTCAAACTTTCATGGAATGTCAGGAAATTTGGACAGAAGCTTAGTTATGACCAAAATACAGTATTCAGAGAAAAATCATTGAAATTATTTATTTTCATTATTTCCGTATTTAATTGATAAATGGACTTAGTTATTTTTACATTTAACAAATAGATACAATTTGGGGTTAAAGTCTGTTACACATCAATTACTTTATCAAACCTTCATAAAATTTTATAAAACTTTGGCAGAAGCTTTTTTTATGATTAAGAGATAACGTCTGAAGCAAACTTTCAAAAATACATTTTTTTTTCATTTTCAGTATTTTTCTGATAGATGGACTTAGTTTTTTACAGTTAACAATTGCAGACAGTCTGGGATTAAATTTTTTTTTGACATGATACATGTGAAAACCTTCGTGGATTTTTATGAAACTTGGACAAAAGCTAACTTGAATCTTCAAGACCATGAAATAGCATCTAGAGAAAAAGTTTTTTTTTTTTTTAAACTCTGTATTTTACTGATAAATGGACTCACTTTTAAGTCAACATTACACTTTTACACTGACCACAGCAATCGCATGCGAGACGCAGGGTTCCCCGGAACCCCTTACGATTTTTTTAATTATTTATCATATGCATGACTTATTTAAATGAATTAGACCTATGATATCATACTACCACGTGTACTGTTTATTCCTTTTTTTATCACCTTTAAACTAATAACTGGCATCGATACTGTAGACACCTTTTCATTCACCCATAAAACTAAGTGAGAACATATAACAACCTGTAATTACATGAGATTATAACTTAACAAAAACCCAGTAACTTTCGTGATAGTCACAGCATGGATCGCTATGTGTGAAGCTGGCGTTTTTTATGTCCTTTTTTTAAATTTTATTAAAAATTTAATTGCAAATATGATCAAATATGAGTATATTGATATATATCACACATTTAAAACACAAAGGCATATTTGAAAGATAACATGCAAATCTAACACACACAAAACAAATTTAAAATGTCATCGTCAAGGCACATGTATAAACAGATCAAGAAGCTCTAAATGTTCGCCTTTTCTTTACATTCTCTACCTATGTATTCTTCACACACCTTACACATTAAACCCTATTCCAAGTCCCCCTTCAGTGTCTCGAATGTAAAAGTTAGTGTGCTAACTAGGGGTCTCATCGTCACTCGATTGGAGGTCATAAGTACTGATATAATGCATATACTTTTCATCGTCACTGGTTGATAGGTGTTCGTACACAATTTTTTGGTTTTATAACTTGTAATTCCCATTTATACACTATTAGGTAACTATATTGTGCTGAAATTAATTTTACTGTTTTACTATTTCTGTCACAATAAGTTAGTCATTGATCTTGTACAATTTTGTTCATGTTCTTTTAAAGAAATATGAAGGACCCTTCATCCAGACTCTCATAATTCTTTGCTTCGGATTACCTCCACAAAAACTCAGGCTATCTGTATCCGTTTGATGTGACCATTGAAATGTAATAACTCAATATCCGAATTAATCCATAAATAATGAATTATAACGTCAAGAAATTTCTAACAAGCCATCCAATGTTAATCAAAGTCCTCTTCACACCAATCTTTAAAACACCATTTACAAAAAAAAAAAACCCAATCCATACCGGCAACAAAACAGGGGCGGATCCAGCCATTTTTGAAAGGGGGTTCCAATCATATGTCCCAATTCAAAAGCATTGATCGTCAAAAAAGGGGGGTCCAACCCCCGGACCCCCTGGATTTGCCACTGCAATATAAAGTAAAACTGATATATTCAAAGCAAAATATCAAATAGATTGTTAAGTATCCTTAATTTAAAGTATTATGTTTAAACTTATATTTCAATTAAACTTTATTCGATAAAAACACATACTTAACAATATCTTTTGGATCTAAGCATGGATTTTATACATGCAAATGGAATAAAGTAATTCTCTATGTTGATAAGCAACAACTCTGTTATAAGATTAGTATGCTACAGGAATAAGCAAATACTCTTATATAATTTACATGCAAATGGAATAAGCAACTATTATGTTAAAAGATTAATACGAAAATAGCATAAGCAATACTATGTTGTGTGCTATTACTATACAAATCCTTGATCTAAGTTTATTTTTTTGATGAATACATTTTTTTTTAAACTGATTTGTATTCAGAAATATTTATAAATTCGTATATTAAGTTATTATAAATTAAGAAAAATAAAAATAAGTAGGAAAGAACTGCGAAAAAACAATCTACAAAGGCCGAGTTTGTTCGTCTTATTTCTTTATATGAATAATGGTAGGCCGAGTCTGCTATAGGCCGAGTTTGTTTTAACTCGAGTAATCCAGCAGCAATTTCCATGCAAACAACACATATTTCTAAATAATCTTTGATCTTAGTTACCAAGCTTTGAAAAACCAATAATGTTGGGTTGTGGTTCTTGTTAATTTAAAATGTCAAAACGGTTATTATTACATCACAAATGATTCAGTAACGGAACTAACTTGCTAGAACTTAAATCAGTTTTTCACTTCGGAACAAAATAAGATTTGTAATAGTAAGCCAAGAGAGGTGCAGAAATGTCAGATGTTGTGGAGAAAACTATTGCTGCCTTACCTAAAATATTTGGTGAAAACTTGTTGGGAGGAATTAGTCAAGGTGTTCAAAGTCCAAAATATTTATCAGGGCTTGGTCGATGTTTTCAGACATTCGTTCGTCTGTTACATAAATCTAAAACGAAAAATGTAAGTTGTCGAACTACAAGTTACAAGTGCAGCAACGGTTACATATTTTGTATTTAACCCTAAGCCTGTCAATAAGTCAACTTGTACCGTCTACAATGCCAACGCAGACAAAGCATAAACATAGAATTCGTGCTGTTTAAAAGATTAAATATTATATTTCACATAATATGATCAGTTATACCTTGCAAATGAAGTGTCGTGCCCAAAGTAATTGGTTTAATCTGAGACCGGAGCGTCTTTTTACCGCAGAACACCACAGAATACCACAGAACACCCAAAATATACCACAGAACTACACAAAATACAATAAAACTACTAAAATATACCACAGAACATTGAATTACTTTACAAAATGCAAAACTAATAATTCAGAATTATATTATTTTTATAATTCGGTCTACACTAATGACAGGACGATTGACCGGATGAGATATAAATTTCTTTAATGATCATAACTTTTTTTGTTATTTGGTAGATTTTTTTTTTATTTGGAGACCTTTGAGATACTAAACTATATTTCATAAAAATCTTTTAAAAACAATTTATTGTAAAAAAAAAGTTTTTCTATAAAAAAAAAAAAATGATTTTCTATAAATAAGATGTTTTTCTATAAAAAAAAAATGATTTTCTATAAATAAATGTTTTTCTATAAAAAAAAAAAATGCTTTTTCTATAAGAAAAAGTTGACATGATGAATTTTACCGGCTCCAATTACACTATTCAGATTAAGTTTGTTAGCAGGAAGACACCCAATTAAATGTATTTGATGTCTCAGGTGTGAAAACTTAAATGACATGTTAATTGGCTTGATGAATTGGTGATTACGAATAGTGTCAAAATTAGATAATCTAATTAAATTTTGGTACTTTTAATGTGCCGGTGAACTCGCTCAGATCATCATTTTGGACTCAAAATATAGAATCTATATAGTAATGCTACATATGCCAGTTTTTAATTATTTAGATGCAGTTCATCTATTTCTAAATGCATACAAAATTTCGTAAAAATCTGAAATATTGTCCAATGACTTTTATTTCATCTCAAGAAAAGTATGTGTATACAATGTTTCATCTGACTTGCCGACAGTATTTGGTTTTGAGCTGCATCAAGTGTGTCAAGAATCTATTCAGTGTTTCAAAAGCCAAGCTAATGTACTAGTTTGAATGTGATGTCCATCTGAGTTGCCGCTAGTGTTGTCAGAGAATGTTTTCCCTGGACAATGCTGGAGACAACTACCAACATGCCTCTACACAATTTTAATTAAAAGCCCTGCATAAATTCTATACATAAATTGGAGAAGATACACACACATCAAATTTGAAATTTTTGACTATTATAAAGACACACTTATAATATTTTATTAGTCAACTCAAATAACTGTCCAACAACAACTTCAAATATCTTTTTGAAAGTATTTGGTAGCCCTTAAAGGACTGCTTTATATATTATTCAATATTTAATAATATACATGTACTTATTGTAACAACTCTTAACATAAAATTAAACAAAAATGACAACTACAAAAACAATAAATTCTGGTATATACAAAATATATTTAAGATATAATTACGTTATCCATCTAAACATTCTAAAAAATGGAAGACAAAAAATAACAAGAAAAAATTAAATGTCACAAATACACCCCAGAATTACAATTGTTGTGACTTTAAATATTTTTTTTTATATTATGGTTTTAATACCGGTACCGTAGGTGTTTTTGGTATAGACCCAATAATAGGCCAATTCAGTTGGGGCGTAGCGATAGTGAGTCGACCATAAATAGAAAAATTAAATTTATTTGAATAATAAATGTCAAATTATAAAAAGAATCAACAATAACAATAATATAATGTCTGAAGTATTTATAATTCGAAGTTCTGTGGTATATTTTTGGTGTTCTGTGGTATTCTGTGGTGTTCTGTGGTATTCTGTGGTGTTCTGTGGTAAAAAGACGCTCCCATCTGAGACTACTATAACACATTTTTATTAGATACAATTAACGGACCTGTAGTAAAACAATGTAAGATTGATAAGATTAATTTGTACACATTAACATTCGTATATTGATACAATTAACAGACCTGTAGTAAAACAATGTAACTCACTAACTGTAAGATTAAAGAGATTAATCACATTCACATTTTCAATAGTCGCATAATAACAAACTATTAATGTTTAAAAAAAAAAAATAAAAAAATATGAATAGTGATAACTACATTTGATAGATAGAAACTATTTTTCTTTTTTTGATTAATTTAATTTTGTTTCTAATTTATTTTTTAAAGAAGAATAATAATATTATTATCCGATACTGTTATAGAAGTCTCAGTGATTAGGTGGTGATCTTCTTCTTCTTCCTGGTACGGGAAAGACTCCGGTGCTGGAGTGTGGAATATCCCGGAACTGTGGCGCTATGTACATGCAAATGGATGTCGAAAATTTTGTTATAAGATAAAAATATTTACCACAGTTCAATTACAATTTAAAATTACATTAGTTGTAGCTTAATGTTAAACATATTCACATTATGTCGTCTGTTAGTGAAACTACAGTTAAATACGAAAGTACGTTAAAATAACGTAGCTAACTATACCGGAGACTCACACATTCCTATAAATCGATAGTGACCAATCTCTGTGTTATAGTAGTCTCAGGTTTAATGTAAGACCTAATTTCTACTTCATCATGGTGATTCTATATTTTGAATAAAATAATCTTATTATTTTCATTAAACAAACTTAACTTATCCGTTAATTGAATTCATCATTTATTATATATTTGTTTATTATAATCTCATTGGATTTGACCTATAAATATCATTATCAAGTTAGATTAAATTAAAATAAAAGCTGATTAATACCAGCTAGTCATATTTCTCAGCAAATTTGTTTTCATTGTTTTCTCTGGTGGACAAGAGGTATAACAGATTCCAATATTAACAATATTAACTTCATGCTAAAATAAGTAAAAAATATTTTTTTCATTAGACAGGGAACTGTAAATAGTTCTTATCAAGTGATTTTGAAAATGTTTTTGTATTTTGGAGTGTTTTGGTGTAAATCTACGGATATATGAGCATGTGAGGGGTGCTAGACAAGTTAGCCTGGACACAACTCAGACTGTCTACAAAAAAGTTAACTTGGACCCGACCGTCTATAAAGACAACTCGGACGGAGTCAGACCGTCAATAAGTCAACTCTGACTGTATATAAAGTCAACTCGGATCGTCTATAAGTCAACTTGGACCATCTATTATGCCAACTAAGACTAAGTATAAAATTAGAGTTTTGATGAAATAAATGATTTAATGTGTCTGAAGAGAAGTCTCTAATAAAGTTTTTACCTCGATTTTGAGTATATAAATGACGAAAAAGACAACTCGGGCATCTACAATTAAATGATGCTCCTTAAATTTTTTTATTTTTATATGACCGCAAAAATTTTTGCGGTCGTATATTGGAATGACGTTGTCATCATCG
The DNA here is from genome assembly GCF_021869535.1 of Mytilus californianus. Classification (NCBI taxonomy): domain Eukaryota; kingdom Metazoa; phylum Mollusca; class Bivalvia; order Mytilida; family Mytilidae; genus Mytilus; species Mytilus californianus. Next base: position 9,482,462 of record NW_026262581.1, read on the forward strand.
TCGTCGTCCGAAGACACATTGGTTTTCGCACTCTAACTTTAGTTTAAGTGAATGGATCTCTATGATATTTTACCATAAGGTTCAATACCACAAAAGGAAGGTTGGGATTGATTTTGGGGGTTATGGTACCAACAGTTAAGGAATTAGGGTCCAAAAATAAGCATTTTTGTAACTTCAAGACATTGTGTGTTAATGTATGGATCTCTCTGACATTGTACCACAAGGTTCCATATCACAAAGGGAATACTGGGATTGAATTTGGGGGTTATTGCCTCAAAATTTTAGGAATTACGGGCCAAAAAAAGGGCAAAAAACAAGCATTTTTCTAGTTTCATGACAATAACTTGTGTGTACATGTATGGATCTTTCTGAAATTGTACTACAAGCTTCCATATCACAAACGGAAAGCTGGGTTTGAGTTTGGGGTAATTGCCCTAAACGTTTTGGAATTTGGGGCCATAAGGGGCCAAAAAACAAGCATTTTTCTAGTTTCCAGACAATAACTTGTGTTCAAGTGTATGGATCTCTCTGATTTTGTACTGAAAGGTACCATACCACAAAGGGAAGGCTGGGATTGATTTTGGGGGTAATTGCCTCAAAATTTGAGGAATAAGGGGCCAAAAAGGGGCAAAAAACAAGCATTTTTGTAGTTTCATGACAATAACTTGTGTGTAAGTGTATGGATCTTTATGAAATTGTACTACAAGGTTCCATATCACAAAGGGAAAGCTGGGTTTGAGTTTTGAGGTAATTGCTCTAAACGTTTAGGAATTTGGGGCCAAAAAGGGGCCTAAAAACAAGCATTTTTCTAGTTTCCAGACAATAACTTGTGTTCAAGTGTATGGATCTCTCTGAAATTTTACTGCAAGGTACCATACCACAAAGGGAAGGCTGGGATTGAGTTTGGGGGTGATGAATCATAAGGGGGTTCAAAAAATTTGGGGGAGGGATTTTTTTTTCCTTTTTTATACGCCCGTTTACAGGACGTATTATGGTATACCTCTGTCCGTCCGTCCGTCTGTCCGTCGTCAACATGTCGGACATTAACTCAAAATGCTTTAACCAATTTGCATAAAACTTTGGTGAATTGTTTATATCTATTGACGTGAGCTCCCTTTCGTTTTTTATAAAATTTAGATTTTTACGTTTCCGAGTTATGGGGTTTTTATTCATTAAAAAATGGGGGATTTTCCAGTTTTCAGACGATAAGTCAAGAATGCTTTCACCAACTTGCAAGAAATTGTGGTGAATTGTTTATATCTATTGACATGAGCTCCCTTTGGATTTTTATAAATTTTAGATTTTACGTTACTGAGTTACAGGGTTTTATTCATAAAAAAAGGGGGGATTTTCCAGTTTTCGGACAAAAACTAAAAAATTCCTCCAGCAATTCGTATGAAACTTTGGTGAATTGTTTGTATGTATTGATGTAAGCTCCCTTTAGAATTTTATAAATTTTACATTTTACATTTCTGAGTTATGGGGTTTTATTCATTAAAAAAAGGGGTGATTTTCCAGTTTTCGGACAATAACTCAAAAATGCTGTCACCAATTCTCATGAAACTTTGGTGAATTGTTTATATCTATTGATGTAAGCTCCCTTTTTATTTTCATAAATTTCTAATATGACATTGAGAATTAATTGAACTTTATTTGTTTATAGTCTGACAACAGATTTACTAAGTATTGGGGACTATTGCACAACAGCAAGAAATCTTTAATTGAATATAAATTCAATTCATATAACCAATTTCAAGTTCTTTGACTACATTTATTCAGAAACCTATAATATGTCAAATATTTAATTACAATCCAAATTCAGACCTGAATCAAGCTTGAATATTGTGTCCATTTTTGCCCCAACTGTTCAGGGTTGGACCTCTGCGGGCATATCTAGCTGCGCTCAGAGAAGCAGTTTATTTCCTTTTTTTTTCTTTAAAATTTTCCATTTTAAATTGGTTATTTCTGATTTATATAGAAATTAATGATATGGTTTGAATAGGTTAATTAAAATTTTTTAAGTTCATTCATTCTGTGTCAGAAACCTATGCTGTGTCAAATATTTAATCACAATCCAAATTCAGTATTGTATCAAGCGTGAATGTTGTGTCCATACTTGCCCCATCTGTTCAGGGTTCGACTTCTGCGGTCGTATCAAGCTGCGCCCAGCGGAGCATTTTATTATACATTGTTGGAGTTGGCATTATAGACAGTCCGAGTTGACTTTAAAATAATAAATAAAGAATTCAACAAATAAGTAAAACAAATTCAACCTACTAGTAAGCTTCTTTTTTTTTTGGCTTCAATTAAGTTTTATAATAAAGTAAAAATTTGAATTCACATATTGTACATTAATATACAAATTTTTTTTTATTATGTTTTGCAAATTCAGCAACATGCAAAAGATATTGTCATGTAAAATATAACATATAATAATTTATAAACATTCATATATAGCTCAAATCCTCTTTTAAAACTTTGTCTGAGCTTTCATTATAGGAGGTCCTAGTTGACTTTATAGACAGTACGAATTGACTTATTGATGGTCCGATTTGTCTCCGGGCCGAGTTGTCCCGCATTCCATGTTAGATGTGAATTTACAGTTGGAGGCTTGGAACTTAATTGAATAGCTCAGTTAAGCTGTAGATATATATGTATAAGCATGTTTAAGTATAATAGCTACATCTCAGACACACCCAACATAAAAAAAAATGCCTTTGATAATATAAGTTGGCAATTAAGCTAAATCAAACTGCAGACAAATTAAACATTATCTCCATCTTATTTTCTTAATGAAATTGCTATTTTTCACTAAATATTTTTTTATCCTGATTTTATAGTAAATATTTAATAAGAACCTACAATGTAGCTGGCACTGAAGAAGACAAGGAATTTTAATGACCTTGTTTTCACATGAACACACTGGAAAAGTGTAAGTTAGAAAATAAATTATTTATATCCAGAAGAAAAAAATTATTGCAAATAGTTCACAGTAGCTCTTAATCATATAAATGTAACATATTTTTGCCAGATGAGAAATTCAGGCTCCAACGTCCAGTTATTTATGTGTACAATGTATCGTTTCAGGAAGAAGACCAGTTTATTAAGACACAGATCACAGAAATCAAAGAGCAATTTAAATACCCATCAACCAGAAAGGTAATTATACATGGGTCACTTCTACAACTATCATGACCATTACACATCATATTTTTATAAAATTCCACTCTCTTGCTGTGCATTTTGTTGTGTCCTAACTTTACATTGTACGTATAGTTCTCAAACTTTGACCAATTAATCAGAGAAAAGGAGGACAAACAACAAGCTGTATATTTGTATTTTATTTTTGACACATTAAAACTACATATATAGGTGATTGATTGTTTGATGGCTTCATAACTTTCAGTGGCTAATTATATTTTATATGGCTTGTATACTTGTATTCGGGACAAAAACATATTAATGATAATGTTGCTTTGTTTTTATCCTCCATGCTGAGTCAGATTTTAACATGGTATCTCCAAAGGTAACAGACTGTATGACGACCTGATGCCCTACCTAGAGACATTATTTTAACTCTGTGTTGTCCAGTTTTCCAGTCTTTGCTCTTTCTCCTAATTGCTGCATGCTTAGGGAGGTAAGAATCTTACCTGGGTATTTGTAGAATGAAAGTTGATTAGAGACTAGGGGTGATCCAAATCTATCATATATCAGAAGTACATTACATGTAGATAGTATCTACTAGATACAGTATTTTATTTCTGCATCATAAACCCAGAAGATAAATTGCATCTGGGGCCAGCAGTAGTAGAAGGTACTTGCATTGATTCCATTATTTTAGGAACATTAACAACTTTTAAACTTCTCAATGACCTGAAATTGAAGTAAATTTACAGTGCACACATGGAATTTCAAAATGAAATAGCATATATGCATATCTATGATTAGTGGTAGATGAAACTTTATAACAGGGTGAATGCTGCTGTTTAGTGATCACTAGACATGGTGATTGTTGATAATAAAAGGTGCATGATACTGCAGAATGTATTGGTTTTGGGGGTAAAGATTGCATTAATGCAATCAAAACCTTTATGGGACCTGCTTTATTATTTCCAGACCTAATTAAGTTATCACTAATTTTGAGAGCAAAAAAACATAGCACATTGAGCACAACATTCTATCCTTCCTATTTATGCACATTTTAAGAAATTCATAGAGGAAATATATCATCAGATATTCAAAGTTAAAAAATGATGTGTATATGTACTTATCAAGAAAATTGCATAAGCTGTGATATGTTGCATGAATCTATCTGTTCTGAAAATATCAATAGTGTCGCTGTTAAAAGTAATATTTAGAATTGGAGTTATCTCCCCTTGTCTATAGATATTGCAGTTGAACCAACTACAATTATTGACAAAGGAATGCATAGTATAACCTTCAAATGCTATATACAATGCAATAATTAATTTTTAGTCCCCACTGCAAAATTGAATTCAATCTTTACTCACAGTGCTTTCAAGTATTTGATTTTTTATTGAGGGTAGACTGGTTTTTTTTTTGTTGGTGTCTAAATAGATGCTACAAAAAGTATTGGTGTTTGGGGAATAATCTGCAATTCACAACTCCTCAAACTGTTCATCCTTTTAAAGTCAAACTTACAGTGAACTTTCAGTATACACAGTGTTCTTGAAAACTGTTGATCCTGTTGGTCCTGACTACCAAAAAATCAGGTAGGTCCACCAATTTCAAGTGTAGTGGTATTCTGAGTTTGTGATGGTTTTATTCTTTTTTAGGCTTTCTGGTATTTAGTACAGCTTCTGATTACAATGTTTATCAATACTTTATATAGAACCATATAATTATTGTGCACATTGGCCTTAGTATCTTATCTAAACCTGTGGAAATAATTGATAGCAAAAATTTTATGGCAAATACAGGACCACCAAAATTCCATTTGTAGTCAATGTGATCCTAATGACCACCATACTAAACAAAGATTTGAAGAAATCTGGTACACATTGTTATTGTGAAAAATGTGCAAAATAATGATAACATTATTGTAACAATAGATTTGGATATACAATGTTCCTTTGATTGCAGTAGTATATCTGTGATTGTCAAATAGATTTTAGTCAATCGGTTTAGTATACATGTTTATGGTGAAAAAATTAAATGTCTACATTGCAATCACTTCATTTGGGCTTTGGTGGATATTTGTCTCATGGACATTCATACCACATCTCCATATTTTATATTTATCAGTTTATTGTAGATGTAAGTTGTCAAACAAACCATAGTTGGAAAGAAACAACAACAACAACCTAACTTTACCATATACATACATGTATACTGGTTCTGATTTGCAAGATTCAGTGTTTCTTAACAAAAGGTAGAGGAATTTGAAAAATGGATAAAGATAAGCATTTTATATAATTTCAGGATCAAGAGAAAGATCTGCTATTTATATGTGTATACTGTCACATGATGGGGTATAATGTTGACTTTGCCAAGGTAAAAGCATTCAATATGTGTGCTGGATCTGATGAGGCAATGGATACAAAAATAGGTATGGTTATTGGGAGTCACATTTCGACTGGTATGAATGGGATATTGCATAACAGATAATCTGATATGTTACTTTTTTCTGACACTAAGATCTTTTTAAATACAAGAAGCCACCAATATAAGCCAAAGCATTGCATATATATGTTATTTGTTTATTGTTATACATGTATCTAAAAAATATTCCAGAGTTTAGAAAAGAGTTTGGAATTGCCAATTTATATAAAACATTAATCAAACAGAGATAATATGTTCAAGGAACATCTTGAAAAAAATCCAACTCCAGAACTAGAAATGGAGAAATGTAATAATGAGTAGCATAAACCCAATAAGATACCATAAGTTAACATTACAAAAGAGCATGTTTTTTCCCTGCAAAAGAATGTGTATTTATAAATCAAGTTACATGTACTACCAGTTCAAAAACATACTAAAATGAGTCAAAAATTAAAAAAATTGAATGGTGAAATTGGAAATAATTGATTGTATACTTTCAGGATGGGTAACAGCTAATCTGCTGCTTCCGAGAAACGATGAGACTTCTATACTGGCTACGTCTTCAATGGTCAAGGTAAATAAACATGTACATTGATTTATAGTCTTTAAAGGTAGATACATGATCATCTTCAACAAAAATTCATATGATTAAAAGATGTTTGGTATTCTGAAATAAGACAGCAACTTAACAACATGAAATCCAAAAGACGTCTAGTGATTATTACAGTCTTTAACAATAGACAGGTGTTTTACAATATTTCAAGCTTTTTAATCACCAAATCTAAAAAAGTGAGGAATAAATCTAACAGAAACTATGAATGATCCAAGATCTGCCATCAATACAGATTTCCCTCGATGACCATCCAAGAAAAGGCTTTTAAGATAGGACCAAAGACAATCATTAAAGAGGTTCCAGACTTAGTGTGGTGGGATGAACTTGTTTTTATTAGATCTCAATCTTCCTCTTTAAAGCTCGTAACTCTAAAATAATTGAATAATGGCTTTATACGAAAACACAAGGACAATTAAAACAACACTATTGAACTAAATGCAGATATTGGAAAAAAAAAACATTTTAAATAATGCTAATGTCATCTATTAAATATAAGATTGACTATTAATATGACTATATAAATGGTGAATAAGTTCTATTCATATGTAAAAATCTTTTTCATTTCTTTATAGAATTTGTCAAGTCCAAATTTATTGGAAGTGTGTAATGTCATGGCAACAGTGGCACATTTTACAATGCCACAAATAATAGAATTTGTATTGCCATATTTGCAGAAAACACAGAATCATACAAGGTAACAATTTTAAACTGACAATCACTGTAGACTGTTCCCTTGTTAAGAATTTATTTATATATAGGTAAGTTCCTTTTTATACGACCGCAAAAATTAAAAATTTTTTGGTCGTATATTGTTATGACGTTGGCGTCGTCGTCGTCGTCCAGCGTCGTCCGAAGACACATTGGTTTTCGCACTCTAACTTTAGTTTAAGTGAATGGATCTCCATGAAATTTTACCATAAGGTTCAATACCACGAAAGGAAGGTTGGGATTGATTTTAGGGGTTATGGCACCAACAGTTAAGGAATTAGGGGCCAAAAAGGGGCCAAAAATAAGCATTTTTGTAACTTCCAGACAATAACTTGTGTGTAAGTGTATGGATCTCTCTGACATTGTACCACAAGGTTCCATATCACAAAGGAAAGGCTGTAATTGATTTTTGGGGTAATTGCCTCAAAATTTTAGGAATTAGGGGCCAAAAAAGGGGCAAAAAACAAGCATTTTTCTAGTTTCATGACAATAACTTGTGTGTAAGTGTTTGGATATTTCTGAAATTGTACTACAAGGTTCCATATCACAAAGGGAAAGCTGGAATTGAGTTTGGGGGTAATTGCCCGAAACGTTTAGGAATTGGGGGCCAAAAAGGGGCCAAAAATAAGCATTTTTCTAGTTTCCAGACAATAACTTGTGTTCAAGTGTATGGATCTCTCTGAAATTGTACTGCAAGGTACCATACCACAAAGGGAAGGCTGGGATTGAGTTTGGGGGTGATGAATCATAAGGGGGTTCAAAAAATTTGGGGGGGGGGGGATTTTTTTTTACTTTTTTTTTCTTTTTTTCCTTTTTTTTTTCTTTTAAAATTTTCCATTTTAAGTTGGTTATTTCTGATTAATATTTAAAAGCAAATAATAATGATATGGTAGGAGATACACATCAAACAGGATGTGTAAATTATTATATAATAAGTATTGTGAAATAGCAAGAAATTTTCAATTGCACAGTATTGCACAATAGCAAGAAATCTTCAATTGCACAGTATTGCGCAATAGCAAGAAATCTTCAATTGCACAGTATTGCGCAATAGCAAGAAATATCCAATAGCACAATATTGCGCAATAGCAAGAAATTGTCAATTGTACAGTATTGCGCAATAGCAAGAAATATTCAATTGCACAGTATTGTGCAAAAGAAGATACTAAGTATAAATTGCTTATTTCTTGATCAATTTCAATGGGGTTTTATTCTTGAATTCTTGGGGTTCTTTAATATGCTGAATCTAACCGTGTATTAAGTTTTTGGATTTTGGGCCCCGTTTTTAAATTGGTCCACATTGAGGTCCAAAGGGTCCAAAATTTAACTTTGTTTGATTTCATCAAAAATTGAATTATTGGGGTTCTTTGATATGCCGAATCTAACCGTGTATTTAGATTCTTAATTTTTGGTTCCGTTTTCAAATTGGTCTACATTAAGGTCCAAAGGGTCCAAAATTAAACTTAGTTTGATTTTAACAAAAATTGAATTTTTAGGGTTCTTTGATATGCTGAATCTAAACATGTATTTAGATTTTTGATTATGGGCCCAGTTTTCAAGTTGGTCCAAATCGGGGTCCAAAATTAAACTTTGTTTGATTTCAACAAAAATTGAATATATGGGGTTCTTTGATATGCTGAATTTAACCATGTATTTAGATTTTTGATTTTTGGGCCCCGTTATCAACTTTGTCCACATTGAGGTCAAAAGGGTTCAAAATTAAACTTTGTTTGATTTCAACAAAAATTTAATTCTTGGGGTTCTTTGATATGCTGAATCTAACCATGTATTTAGATTTTGGATATTGGACCATAATAGGTGAATGTCCAATTTAAAATTTTTAAGTTCTTAGACCACATTCATTCTGTGTCAGAAACCTATGATGTGTCAAATATTTAATCACAATCCAAATTCAGAGCTGTATCAAGCTTGAATGTTGTGTCCATACTTGCCCCAACTGTTCAGGGTTCGACCTCTGCGGTCGTATCAAGCTGCGCCCTGCGGAGCATTTTATTCAACAATGTACCTATCATTTGAAATGGTTAAAATTCTATAGAAATACCAACATTTAAATAAATAACAAAATGTTGTATGTAACATACTGGTATTGGTGTTTGTAAATCATTAACAGCTTTACAGATCACAGAATATGTCTTTAATACAATATCTGACTTTGTAATATCAATTAAATAAACATGAGACAATAGTACAAATTAAAGAATTCATCAAACAAATTTATTTATCATGTCAGACTATTGTCTAGAAATTGGTTTAATCTCAAAACTTCTATGCAAGTTGGGTTAATGTATTTTTATGCCCCCGCCGTAGCGGAGGGGGCATTAGGTCTTTTTATAATTAGCTTCTGTTGCAATCAATTTTCACATTTCTGAACATTCACAAATATCTATTTTTTGCAGTTAACAATATTGTGCTTCATTTTTTATTACACAAGTAAATGCAGATTTACTTACAAGGGTAGTATTTTGAATGCTATTGTAGGCATATATATACAATATTTAATTGGCCCTGAATTGGTGTTTGGTAGAAACCATTGACCTGTCGTTGAATGCCATGCAAAAAGTAAAATAACAAAAATACCGAACTCCAAGCTGCAAGCCTCAATATTTTACTGCTCCTTCATTTCTTTTCTCTGCAGATCTCTTGTGAGAGCTAAGGCAGTCATGTGCATCTATATGTATTACCTTCAAGTTCCAGAACTATTTTTGTATGAAGAGGACAGTTTCTACAAGAGTTTGTGCGATCCAGATCCTAGTGTCATGGCTGCTGCATGCTATATATTTCATGAGCTTGTCAAAGTAAGTATACAAATTTTAATAAGAGTGTGAAATTACTCTTTATAACAAAATTGCTTGCTATTGAAACTTGCTCTGACAGGGCTTACATAACTTCAGAATTAAGAGGTCAAAGAATTCATACAATGTCAAATTTTTGTTCATACTAAACCAACTAATAAATGAAATTAAAAGTTTATGATATCTTCCTAATAATGCAAGTACAGTTTGTGCAAATTCTCATATTTTAATAAAGTTCTTGCAAACCAAATACTACTTGAAAATTAACAGGAAATATCAATATTGCTCTTCATTGCAGCAAAACCTCTGCTGTATTCCAGCCAGGATAAATACTTAAGGCCATTCAAAATGATTACCTTGGTTGTCAGGCTAATTTTATTTATGATGCCCCTGGAACTGATTTGCTATCAAACAAAGTGTAACACACACCCTTTCCTCCATCACTCTGAAATCCAACTTGAAAGCTGTGTCAACAATGGTTAAATTTTCTGCCTAAGTTAGTTTTTTTAGGAACTACTTAAGAAAGATCAATGATATTTTTCTATAAAAATGCATTACTATCAGTTTGATGACTATTTTGGGTACAAGGCAATCTAGTTCCTCAAAATATTTCATTCAAATTCCTCTTTACATGCACCAGTTCAGTTTTTATTACTTAAACTGTGGCTAAAAATGTACATAAGAAGAATATTCAGACTGGAAGCTGCTCCTTCTCAGAATTTTTGATGTACTGAAGTGAAGACAGGAACACTATGGCAGTGCTTTTGTATCGGAGACAACTTTTATTATGTGACAAATATGGATCCTATGTAATATTTTGGCACTGAGTGGTAGTACTGAAAATATTTTAAGAAAAATTCAAGAAATTATTTATAATTTTATTCTGTTTTATTGTAGAAAGACAGAAAAAAGTATTTGAGCCTGGTTCCTGTTCTAGTCAACATTTTACAGCAGATAATAGAAAGAAAGCTGCCCTCTTCTTATGAATATCACAGTATCCCATCACCATGGTTACAGATCAAGATTCTTAAAATGCTTGCATTATTAGGAGCTGATAATCAAAGGTAGGAATTTTGACAATAAGTGGAAAAAGTTAGTTCATGATGAACCAATATGGATGTGAATAAGTTGTGAAAGTCTTCACACTGAAATTTCCAGAGTCTCTTCTTAGATACATTTTAAAACTTTTTAAAGTATTAAATTGAATGACGAGTTCGAATTGCATATGAAGAATTCTAAAATGAAGGGCTTACTTATAACCTTAACATTTTAAAGCTCTCTGGTGTTTGTGTGTTCTGCTCTTTTTTCTTTGCACAAGCTTCTTTGCCTTTTGCCCTACTCTTTTGGCCTGAAATGTTTTAAGAATAAAGTCTCCCAAACAAAGTTTGGAGACTTATTGGTGGTGGTTCTTCTTCTGCCACTTTTAAATTTGAACTTGTCCGCACCTGTTCTCCGAAACCGCTAGTTTTCTTAAGGTTCCACAATATGTTAGACTAACATGTCTAGTTGTGCAATCAGGGTTTTGTTTGTGGATTGGAATCTATAAAGGGGTACATTGAGGGGTACATTGAGGGGCCAAAAGAAAGGAGGGGTTTACTATAGAACCCTATGGGATTTAAATTTTTTTATTTTCAAATGATTATAACTTGAATACAGTTAGTGATAGACACATGGGGTCTTCAGTAATGACCATGGGAACATATTGTCTACTTTCAGGTCAAGCAGTCAATGGTCACTTATAACCTTGACCTTTATCCTTAATCATTTTTTTTTCAATTTTCACAAAATATTTTAAAAATTAGAAAATCTTTATAAGGCAAAGAAAAATATATGTCTGTTTACAGTCACCCGATCGACCCTACTTTTGAGCACCGATCCTAAGTCATTTTATTCCTGTTGTAAAGTGAAAAATTAACTGAACTTGTGTCAAAAGCGAAGTTAGAGTTGTCAATAAAATAAATCAATTGCCTGATACATCTAAATGTTCACAATTGTGAATATGACAGCAGTTTTAAGAAACTTGCGACTCGTGTGATGAAATAAACACTTTGCCACCATTTTTTTCCAACCAATAACCAAGGGAAATAATCCACTCATTAAGGTAAACCAGACCCATAGACAACTCGTACCACAGCAAGACACACTGCACCACTCAAAATCATGTCGTAAAAAATAAAATAAAATGGAAATACCGACCTACCTACCCTATTTTTTTTAATGCTGTAACCTTAAACAGACATTCATTTTTTTGGCCTAATTGAAAATGTTCTACATGATAAGTCAATTAATAATGAATTATATGAATAATAGGGGAGTCCATAGGGGTTTGTACTTGTGGAGACTTCGTAACAGCATCCTATTACAATCATTTCTTGTTTTTTTGGGATACTATTGCTGCCAAGCAATCTGTTGACTTTTACGTTTGACTCCTTTCCAAGTCTCTCACTTCAACCATTTTGTGCTTTATATTAAGGAACAACTCAGATTCTTAAGATTGTTCTATTTTAAAGAGTAAAACAAACAAACAGATTGAATTTAAACAACTTTCCTTTAGTTTTATTCTCATAATCCTCATATTTTGATATCTCCCTTTTTTATTTGCATATATTTTACAATATGGAAAATCGGTATTAAGCAATATCTATATTTAGCGTTTTATATATTTAGCATCACGTCAAAGTGGGAATTCGGCTGTTTTGTTAAAATGCGAGAGTGGTTCTGAAATAAAACTATTTCTGTCAGATAAGTACTGAAGTGGTGTTGTTCCTATTATGTTACCTTTATGAAACTTTGATATAGAACTTCCATAAAGAAATGGAGAACCACAATTGACAAGTTGTCCTCAATCAAAACATAATTCTACCGGATGGTTTGTTTATGTAGTCAAGCGCATGCGTAGTTTTCATGACCTTGAGAGGCATAAGAATAAATGGTTGCTCTGAATTCCCCACTCCATTGATTGATTTGCAACTCAAGAGATCCTTTCTGTGTTTTTATCCGCTATTTAAGGTTATTGTTGTTGCATTATTATACCCCACGCAACGAGTTGCAGAGGGTATAATGTTTTTGACCCGTCCGTCTGTCCGTCCGTCAGTCCGTCAGTCCTGTTTCTTGTCATCGCAACTCCTCTCAAACCACACAACAGAATTTCACGAAACCTCTTTAGATAATAAGGACATACTATGTAGTTGTGCATATCGACAGGAAATTGCGATTCAATTTTTTTTCTAGGAGTTACGCCCCTTTGAACTTATTTACTTTAATGTACTACTGCAACTGTTTGTCATCGCAACTCCTCTGATACCACACGACAGAATTTCATGAAACCTTTTTAGATAATAAGGACATACTATGTAGATGTGCATATCGACAGGAAATTACGGTTCAATTTTTTTTCTAGGAGTTACGCCCCTTTGAACTTATTTGCTTCAATGTACTATGCAACAGTTTGTCATCGCAACTCCTCTGATACCACACAACAGAATTTCATGAAACCTTTTTAGATAATAAGGACATACTATGTAGATGTGCATATCGACAGGAAATTACGGTTCAATTTTTTTTCTAGGAGTTACGCCCCTTTGAACTTATTTGCTTCAATGTACTACTGCAACAGTTTGTCATCACAACTCCTCTGAAACCACACAACAGAATTTCATGAAACTTTGTAGATGATAAGGTCATACTATGTAGATGTGCATATCGACAGAAAATTGTGATTCAATATTTTTTCTAGGAGTTACGCCCCTTTGAACTTATTTGCTTCAATGTCTTCTGCAACAGTTTTTCATCGCAACTCCTCTGAAACCACACAACATAATTTCATGAAACTTTGTAGATAATAAGGACATACTATGTAGATGTGCATATTGACAGGAAATTATGATTCAATTTTTTTTTCTTACACATATTTTATTTCTCCAATGACAATGTGAGGACGTGGGGTATGTGAGCGCGCTCACTAAGGTTCTTTAATTAACTCAGAAAATGTAGTTAACAGCGTAATGGTAGAAGTAGAAGTAGAACACCCCCTCAGCCCAAATGGAGTCTTCCTTATTATAAAACGCTATTAAGAAAACTCACTGTTGATCAAATGTTTTTAAAAAAGACAAATTCATTTAACATTTGTAAGTAATCATCAGAGATGTGTTTATTTGCTATTATTCCTGTTTTGTTAAAAATCTTGGTAGATCAATAATAAACTCAGCCATTAATAGATTACATTCAAGTCAGGGGTTAAAATCCGTTAAACTTCATGGAATAGAAGACTTGTAATAATCAAGACAGCGTCCAGAGCACAATTTAGAAGAAAAATGTTGCATTTGTCTGTGTATTACTAGTAATTGGAATTGGTTGGGTTTTTTTTTTACTGTTAACTTTTAGTTATTTTGGCTATTTTTTAAAGTGAAAAATAATATTCAGATTGAATCAAATAGGGAATACATGTGCAGTTGAATTATTTTTGAGAAAGAATACTAATATCAATGGAAACAATGGCGATCGTATCCCTCAGAGTAATCAAGCTCTTTGATTATTAATTTCATTTCAGTCTGTTGATCAACATGTCGGCCATGACTAAAAGTTCATAATAAGGATAGAATGCAAGTAATTGTCTATTATCGCTATTTAGTGTATTTTTCTTTTGATCTATTTTTGTGATAATTTTTCATATCATGCTTCTTGCTTGAGATAGAAAATTATTGCTAGAAACTAAGGATGCAAGTGCCTTTCACAGTTTAAAAAATAATGACGTCAAAGGCAACATAGCGATAAACAGATTATCAATGGTCTTTCAAACTCTAGGGTGTTTCTCAGTCACATCTCATTTCAGGGCTATCTCCCTTTGTTGAGATTGAAGCTGAGAAACAGCCTCTCATTTGTAAAACCATCGATAATCTATAAATATCTTGAAAATCATGATAGGTGCAGAAAACTGACTGGTCAAAATGTTCACAATGTCAGATCTATGTACCCTCCATTTACTCCAAAATTATCAGAGGACTCCTTAAAGGAGTTACTGCCCTTACATATTGAGTTTTTTTTTCACCAGTTTAAGTATTTAGCATGAAAATATTTAAAGAGAGATAGAAACTGTTTAGAGCAGGTGTGATCAGCAGTACAAATCTACAATAAAATGCTCCGCAGGGCGCAGCTTGATACGACCGCAGAGGTCGAACCCTGAACAGTTGGGGCAAGTATGGACACAACATTCAAGCTTGATACAGCTCTGAATTTGGATTGTGATTAAATATTTGACACAGCATAGGTTTCAGACACAGAATGAATGTGGTCTAAGAACTTAAAAATTTTAAATTGGACATTCACCTATTATGGTCCAATATCCAAAATCTAAATACATGGTTAGATTCAGCATATCAAAGAACCCCAAGAATTCAATTTTTGATGAATTCAAACAAAGTTTAATTTTGGACCCTTTTGATCTCAATGTGGACAAAGTTGATAACGGGGCCCAAAAATCAAAAATCTAAATACATGGTTAGATTCAGCATATCAAAGAACCCCATATATTCAATTTTTGTTGAAATCAAACAAAGTTTAATTTTGGACCCCGATTTGGACCAACTTGAAAACTGGGCCCATAATCAAAAATCTAAACACATGTTTAGATTCAGCATATCAAAGAACCCTAAAAATTCAATTTTTGTTAAAATCAAACTAAGTTTAATTTTGGACCCTTTGGACCTTTATGTAGACCAATTTGAAAACGGAACCAAAAATTAAGAATCTAAATACACGGTTAGATTCGGCATATCAAAGAACCCCAATAATTCAATTTTTGATGAAATCAAACAAAGTTAAATTTTGGACCCTTTGGACCTCAATGTGGACCAATTTAAAAACGGGGCCCAAAATCCAAAAACTTAATACACGGTTAGATTCAGCATATGAAAGAACCCCATATATTCAATTTTTGTTGAAATCAAACAAAGTTTAATTTTGGACCCCGATTTGGACCAACTTGAAAACTGGGCCAATAATCAAAAATCTAAACACATGTTTAGGTTCAGCATATCAAAGAACCCCACATATTCAATTTTTGTTGAAATCAAACTAAGTTTAATTTTGGACCCTTTGGACCTTTATGTAGACCAATTTGAAAACGGAACCAAAAATTAAGAATCTAAATACATGGTTAGATTCGGCATATCAAAGAACCCCAATAATTCAATTTTTGATTGAAATCAAACAAAGTTAAATTTTGGACCCTTTGGACCTCAATGTGGACCAATTTAAAAACGGGGCCCAAAATCCAAAAACTTAATACATGGTTAGATTCAGCATATTAAAGAACCCCAAGAATTCAAGAATAAAACCCCATTGAAATTGATCAAGAAATGAGCAATTTATACGAAGTATATTCTTTTGCACAATACTGTGCAATTGAATATTTCTTGCTATTGCGCAATACTGTACAATTGACAATTTCTTGCTATTGCGCAATATTGTGCTATTGGATATTTCTTGCTATTGCGCAATACTGTGCAATTGAAGATTTCTTGCTATTGCGCAATACTGTGCAATTGAAGATTTCTTGCTATTGTGCAATACTGTGCAATTGAAAATTTCTTGCTATTGCACAATACTTATTGTATAATAATTTACACATCCTGTTTGGTGTGTATCTCCTACCATATCATTATTATTTGCTTTTAAATATAAATCAGAAATAACCAACTTAAAATGGAAAATTTTAAAAGAAAAAAAAAAGGAAAAAAAGAAAAGAAAAAGAAAAAAAAAAAAATCCCCCCCCCCCAAATTTTTTGAACCCCCTTATGATTCATCACCCCAAAACTCAATCCCAGCCTTCCCTTTGTGGTATGGTACCTTGCAGTACAATTTCAGAGAGATCCATACACTTGAACACAAGTTATTGTATGGAAACTAGAAAAATGCTTATTTTTGGCCCCTTTTTGGCCCCCAATTCCTAAACGTTTTGGGCAATTACCCCCAAACTCAATTCCAGCTTTCCCTTTGTGATATGGAACCTTGTAGTACAATTTAAGAAATATCCAAACACTTACACACAAGTAATTGTAATGAAACTAGAAAAATGCTTGTTTTTTGCCCCTTTTTTGGCCCCTAATTCCTAAAATTTTGAGGCAATTACCCCCAAAATCAATTACAGCCTTCCCTATGTGATATGGAACCTTGTGGTACAATGTCAGAGAGATCCATACACTTACACACAAGTTATTGTCTGGAAGTTACAAAAATGCTTATTTTTGGCCCCTTTTTGGCCCCTAATTCCTTAACTGTTGGTACCATAACCCCCAAAATCAATCCCAACCTTCCTTTCGTGGTATTAAACCTTATGGTAAAATTTCATGGAGATCCATTCACTTAAACTAAAGTTAGAGTGCGAAAACCAATGTGTCTTCGGACGACGCCGGACGAAGCCAGACAAAGACGATGACGACAACGACGACGCCGACGTCATACCAATATACGACCAAAAAATTTTTAATTTTTGCGGTCGTATAAAAATGCAAACATGACTGCTACTTTCAATTGACTCCTTGTTGGAGTTATTGCCCATAAATAACATTTTGTGGCCTACTTAAGCATTTTTGTCTATTATCTTGAAAGCAATAATAGGTTGACAGAAACTTTACAACAGTAAAATGATCAGCAATACAAGGTCTACAAAATATTTAAATGGCTTAAACTATCAATTGGCTCTTGCCCTTTAAGGATGCTTTTTGTCATGCCTGCGATGAAAGATGCAGTAGGTGGGACAAAGTGATTACTATCGGGCGGCAGCAGTGAAAAATATTTGTAATAGCTTTACATTTCAGAAGGTAGAAGACCTGGATGCTTCATACTTTGTTTGCAGATACCTTATGTTACGAAGTTTCTGTCTGTCATATGTCCATTGTCCTTAACCTCATTTTCATGGTTCAGCAACTGCTTGAAAAAATATTTTGTTTTTTTTTCATGTGAATTTCTCACTTATTATGAGTAATAGGATAACTATATTTGGTATATGGCTTCCTTGCAACGTCAACATGTCCGTCAGACAGGGTTCACATGACCTTGACATTGTTTCATGTATCAGTGATCAAGGTTAAAGTTTCATAATAAGGTCTATTTCTCAGATACTTTAAGTAGTAGGTCAACTAAATGTGGTGTATAGAATGATTGTAAGGGGTATATGTCAGTCGGGCAAGTTTCTTCTGATCTTGACCTTATATTCATGGTTCATTGTCAATGTTAAGTTTTTGTGTTTGGTCTGTTTTTCACATACTATAAGTAATAGGTCAACTTTTTTTGATGTATGGAATGATTGTAAGGTGTATGTCACCAAGGTCCAGAGCTCTGTTAGATAAGGGGGAGCTAACTCATATGTACTTGAACCAAGGGACAGGGGGTCTGTCTATCGCTAGATTTAATATTTAATATTCTAATAGGCATAGCTAAAACCCAAGGAAGGTTTTCATAATTTAATTAACAATAACAATTTAGATGAATGATGATAACAAGTCAATAAGTAAACAATGCCAAATTATTATATTCTAGTTATAGTACAAAGTATAAAAGCCAAATATCAAATCCAAAATAAAACTATTTTTCTTTACAATGTAAAATATAAAATAAATGCCTTAAAGGGAAAATTCGCGATTTTTTACTTATCATCTTATTATGTTCATAATACCATTAAAAACATATTCACCAAGTTTTATCTGGATATGAAAACTAATAAAGAAGAAAATTGGGAATTATTAATTCTATTTATTCAAACTTCCTGACTTATGTGACGTAGTTTAAGTCTTTTTGCATGCCGGGAGTGAATTAATCTCATTTAAAGTCTTGTTCGTTAATCATCTAATAACGCGATTTAAAGCGCATCAACGACTTTTGGTGTAGCTATTAACCAACTAACAATTCAGAAAGAAAAGTGATTAGCCGTGCATTTTTATACGACCGCAAAAATTGAAAATTTTTTGGTCGTATATTGGTATGACGTTGGCGTCGTCGTCGTCGTCATCGTCGTCGTTGTCGTCGTCGTCGTCCGGCGTCGTCTGGCGTCGTCCGAAGACACATTGGTTTTCGCACTCTAACTTTAGTTTAAGTGAATGGATCTCCATGAAATTTTACCATAAGGTTCAATACCATGAAAGGAAGGTTGGGATTGATTTTGGGGGTTATGGTACCAACAGTTAAGGAATTAGGGGCCAAAAAGGGGCCAAAAATAAGCATTTTTGTAACTTCCAGACAATAACTTGTGTGTATGTGTATGGATCTCTCTGAAATTGTACCACAAGGTTCCATATCACAAAGGGAAGGCTGTAATTGATTTTGGGGGTAATTGCCTCAAAATTTTAGGAATTAGGGGCCAAAAAAGGGGCAAAAAACAAGCATTTTTCTAGTTTCATGACAATAACTTGTGTGTAAGTGCTTGGATATTTCTGAAATTGTACTACAAGGTTCCATATCACAAAGGGAAAGCTGGAATTGAGTTTGGGGGTAATTGCCCGAAACGTTTAGGAATTGGGGGCCAAAAAGGGGCCAAAAATAAGCATTTTTCTAGTTTCCAGACAATAACTTGTGTTCAAGTGTATGGATCTCTCTGAAATTGTACTGCAAGGTACCATACCACAAAGGGAAGGCTGAGATTGAGTTTGGGGTGATGAATCATAAGGGGGTTCAAAAAATTTTGGGGGGGGATTTCTTTTTTTCTTTTTTTCCTTTTTTTTTTTCTTTTAAAATTTTCCATTTTAAGTTGGTTATTTCTGATTTATATTTAAAAGCAAATAATAATGATATGGTAGGAGATACACACCAAACAGGATGTGTAAATTATTATATTATAAGTATTGTGCAATAGCAAGAAATTTTCAATTGCACAGTATTGCACAATAGCAAGAAATCTTCAATTGCACAGTATTGCGCAATAGCAAGAAATCTTCAATTGCACAGTATTGCGCAATAGCAAGAAATATCCAATAGCACAATATTGCGCAATAGCAAGAAATTGTCAATTGTACAGTATTGCGCAATAGCAAGAAATAATCAATTGCACAGTATTGTGCAAAAGAAGATACTTCCTATAAATTGCTTATTTCTTGATCAATTTCAATAGGGTTTTATTCTTGAATTCTTGGGGTTCTTTAATATGCTGAATCTAACCGTGTATTAAGTTTTTGGATTTTGGGCCCCGTTTTTAAATTGGTCCACATTGAGGTCCAAAGGGTCCAAAATTTTACTTTGTTTGATTTCATCAAAAATTGAATTATTGGGGTTCTTTGATATGCCGAATCTAACCGTGTATTTAGATTCTTAATTTTTGGTTCTGTTTTCAAATTGGTCTACATAAAGGTCCAAAGGGTCCAAAATTAAACTTAGTTTGATTTCAACAAAAATTGAATATATGGGGTTCTTTGATATGCTGAATCTAACCATGTATTTAGATTTTTGATTATGGGCCCAGTTTTCGAGTTGGTCCAAATCGGGGTCCAAAATTAAACTTTGTTTGATTTCAACAAAAATTTAATATATGGGGTTCTTTGATATGCTGAATCTAACCATGTATTTAGATTTTTGATTATGGGCCCAGTTTTCAAGTTGGTCCAAATCGGGGTCCAAAATTAAACTTTGTTTGATTTCAACAAAAATTGAATATATGGGGTTCTTTGATATGCTGAATCTAACCATGTATTTAGATTTTTGATTGTTGGGCCCCGTTATCAACTTTGTCCACATTGAGATCAAAAGGGTCCAAAATTAAACTTTGTTTGATTTCATCAAAAATTGAATATATGGGGTTCTTTGATATGCTGAATCTAACCATGTATTTAGATTTTTGATTATGGGCCCAGTTTTCAAGTTGGTCCAAATCGGGGTCCAAAATTAAACTTTGTTTGATTTCAACAAAAATTGAATATATGGGGTTCTTTGATATGCTGAATCTAACCATGTATTTAGATTTTTGATTATGGGCCCAGTTTTCAAGTTGGTCCAAATCGGGGTCCAAAATTAAACTTTGTTTGATTTCAACAAAAATTGAATATATGGGGTTCTGTAATATGCTGAATCTAACCGTGTATTAAGTTTTTGGATTTTGGGCCCCGTTTTTAAATTGGTCCACATTGAAGTCCAAAGGGTCCAAAATTTAACTTTGTTTGATTTCATCAAAAATTGAATTATTGGGGTTCTTTGATATGCCGAATCTAACCGTGTATTTAGATTCTTAATTTTTGGTTCTGTTTTCAAATTGGTCTTCATAAAGGTCCAAAGGGTCCAAAATTAAACTTAGTTTGATTTTAACAAAAATTGAATTTTTAGGGTTCTTTGATATGCTGAATCTAAACATGTATTTAGATTTTTGATTATGGGCCCAGTTTTCAAGTTGGTCCAAATCGGGGTCCAAAATTAAACTTTGTTTGATTTCAACAAAAATTGAATATATGGGGTTCTTTGA
This sequence comes from Mytilus californianus, assembly GCF_021869535.1. Classification (NCBI taxonomy): domain Eukaryota; kingdom Metazoa; phylum Mollusca; class Bivalvia; order Mytilida; family Mytilidae; genus Mytilus; species Mytilus californianus. Next base: position 9,503,598 of record NW_026262581.1, read on the forward strand.
TATGCTGAATCTAACCATGTATTTAGATTTTTGATTTTTGGGCCCTGTTATCATTTTTGTCCACATTGAGATCAAAAGGGTCCAAAATTAAACTTTGTTTGATTTCATCAAAAATTGAATTCTTGGGGTTCTTTGATATGCTGAATCTAACCATGTATTTAGATTTTGGATATTGGACCATAATAGGTGAATGTCCAATTTAAAATTTTTAAGTTCTTAGACCACATTCATTCTGTGTCAGAAACCTATGCTGTGTCAAATATTTAATCACAATCCAAATTCAGAGCTGTATCAAGCTTGAATGTTGTGTCCATACTTGCCCCAACTGTTCAGGGTTCGACCTCTGCGGTCGTATCAAGCTGCGCCCTGCGGAGCATTTTATTTTAAATTAAAATTTACGATATATATTTTTAGGGTTTCTGATATGATTATAGTAATAAAAGCAAATCATACAATAGAATTTTTTTATGATTTTTTTTTTCGACGGATATTTTGAACAACATATATAACTGATAGTATAATAGAAATTCACGTTTGTATTCTCCCCTATTACTTCAGTCGAGGATTTGTCTTACTATACAAATCCTTGCATCAGTCTAGTACTGTGTAAATACAATGCATGTGTATTATGCTGACACCACCTGGTAAAGGCGTGGTTAAATTCACGGTAATTAAAAGATTAGCATTATGTAATTTTAATCCTTTGATCTTCACTAGAGTGGTGTTTGTCCTCAAGGGTTCACCGTTGCAGGTATGAGACAGATTTTTTTTAAGGGAGGAATATGGTGGCAAAATACCTTAATCGCCGTTATATATATATTTTTTTAACATTTTGCATTTGCTCAGTTTTTAAATAAATAGGTGAGTATTTTGTTGTAACATCGAAATTCTGAATCACTTTTAATAAAATAATTATATAAATATTATAAATGGCACACGAAATCGAGCGTATATATCAAAACAGTACTATTTTAAATTATCATCGGTAACCTTGAATATTTAAATGTGCAGAGAAAATTATCAGTTACAAAAATATAGTTTTGACGTCCAAAGCGATCTTCATTTACCTAATCAGGAAAGCCCTTATTAAAATATTATAAATCTCACAACGTATTTATATAATTCTTAAGCTATTTGACCAACGATGTTTAAAAAAAATAACAGAATCAATCTAACGTCAACTTTCCTTTTTTAAATGGAGACAGAACGTCGAAATCAATTTTCAATGTGCTTGATATCTTGTACCTTTGTAAGACTTATCATTCATTCGTAAACCCACTCTAAACCAGAGACATATATACGTCTGTTTAAACTGACAAGAAAACTCCTAAAGCGGACAAGCAGTATATTCTGTAAATTTCTGAGATTTAATACAAAGAAATAAAACAAATCCCGAAATGAATTTGATCCTGGAAAATATTCACATCCTCATTCGGTCTGAAAAAAAGATACGAATTTGGTATACAGAACATGCAGAAGTGTGAATGTTATAAAACCTAATTGTTATATCAGAAACCATTATAAATATGAACATGTATACGTAAGACCTCATGGGACGTCACCTAACCACATTCAGGTAATATACAAGTAGCTCTGTTATACCCGGAAATGTCAAGGTTAATCATAGATAGATAGACATGACTTCAGACCCCCCCCAATCGAGGAACAGTATATCTTACAATGTGTATATTCCTGCAAAAATAAAAATAAAATGAGAAAAAAAGAAAGAGATGAACGGTAAGTCACATCAGATTCAGATATTTATATAGTTGCTTGTCGTTAAATAGAGATCTAGTGTATACATGTCTCTGCGTTAACGTATAAAAATAACAGGAAATAATAAATTTGAAATAGATTTATGATGAATACTTTGCAACTGCGACACCCCTTTTTATCACAGCGTACATGCATGCATTTAAATGACTGTCCGTTATGCCATTTAGAATGACAATCGTACGTACAATCCTATAGTTCATGGTGAGTCCTTTTCTATCAGATATGCGACTTTTCGTATTTATATTTTCTCTTATATTACCGGTACTGTCATTTAATATCTAATGCATAAGTGCAATATTAAGAGTGGTTAAATCCCCTACAAGCTAACTAAATAAATAAATCAACCCTCTAGCTGACCAGACGTTAATACAACTACCATCAGTCTATCCGGAGTGAAGTTTCTTTATTTCTTCAAATAGGCTTTTGGGGAGCATTAGTGCACGTCCAGTGGCATATATATATATAACATGCATGTCGGACCAGGAAAATGTGATGATGACGAATTTCTTAAACTGTTCGAAATAATCTTATTGAAATATAAATCTGTGATTTTACTATGTCTATAGCTTCGATGAACCAAAGCAAGTTAGATATCGACCTGTATTTAAATCAGATTGGTTCTGGATGTTTCTCTCGTATATTCAATATACTTGTATGATATTAGTTCTATATTGCGACTATCCATAGTTCCGTATTAAACCTTCCATCTAGGCGTATAAACCTATGATCGACAAGTGCCGCACATTTTGTTAAATCAATATTTGTATGTTTCAAAATGTCCATAATTATTGACAACGGGTATATACTTACATTTTCCCCCAATTTACCCTTGGAAAATGTGTAAATAGATTTTTATTTCATCAATTTTTTTTATTTTTTTTATTATTTAAACTTTCATAAATATCATTCTTTACACCAAAAATGTTATTTATAAACAAGCGTATGAGTTTAGCAATGACTAGTATATCACTATCGGATACGCTATACAAAGTTGTATATTACACCTGATAGATTCAAAATGGAAGTTACATGTTATCGGCCGTGTACACTGATCAATACCCCCAGAAAAGAAATGATGCACGAACTTGTTTTATGTAATTGTGTAATAACAGTTTTAAAGCCCGACAGGAAATCGCTTGAATACCTGTACGTGTCACCTCACAATACCTCTGGGAACAATTCCTTTAGCCATTCTGGTGATCAGATAAGGGAAGGTCCGAATTTATTTTAAAAAGTTTAATACATAAAACAATTATGAACAAACTAGATTTTCAAAAACAATTTTACACGGAACACTTATTTATAACTTTGACTTTTTAACTAATTTCAATTTATTGTTTTAAATACTTCGTAAACAAAACAGTTTCAAAACGACAGACCATACTATTAGTACTAGTTATTTAAAAAATAATATATATAAAATTACATTTTCCGTATCAAGTTAGTTAGGAAAGGTTGCACAACCATGTCTATCATAATCTTTTTTGTGACCTGGGAAACTGCTTTCCTTGTCGGATAAAACAACCGTACGCTTGACAAGATATCGACACTCAATTACGGCTACGTAAGGTTACTGCTTGTTTTGGTCCTTTGTGGTTTATAGATATATCGTGGTCAATATTCGGGGAGGATGTCAAAATGGCCGCATGCGGAGAATTGATACTCTAAATTTAAAATCGATGGTGATCTCTTAACTTGCAGAATAAAACTTTAATATCTATGAATTTGTGCTTTTTTATACATAATGAACAGAATATGAATTTTTCATTTTTTTGCGAAGTTTCCCTTTAACTAAATCATAAAATGTAAAGGTCTCAAAAATAAAATAAACGCTACACTGTCAACTGGTAGACTGGTGGACAGTCTTGTAGGTCCAGTATTAATGAAATGAGTAGTGAGAGGCTACGGTTCTGAAACACTAACTGCCTATCCAAAATTGCACAACGCTATTTATATTAAAACCGAAAATAAATCAATGTGACTCCACATGTAAGTAGTACTCTCATTAGCAAAAAATAGAATTTAATTAACAAAGCCTAATCCTATAATGTTTAGATAAAACTTTAAAATATCCTAGTGACATGCTAATCTATACTATTAAATGAGAAGACCTCATTTTGTGTGTCTCTTCTCTTCCTTCCACGATAAATTAAACACAATGCCTCTGTGTCCTATAGGTACCATGCATAGTCGCATTTGTCATCCTCGGTTATAAATATTCCGTTTGGGTTATTTTGTGAGAAAAACGAAAATAAAGGCGTCCGGATATTGTTTCTGTCATCAGACGGACTTTTAAGACAGACAGGACTGTTTGAAATTTGGGAGCTACCATTTGAATTTTATGGGGGGGGGGGGGGGGAGGATATAGATTGAAATTTGAAACAAATATACAGAACAGGAGTTTTGAGTAAAAAAAAAGCATGATGAGCAACTTGGCAAAAAATAAAAGGCAGGATGACAATTTATGTAAAAAAAGTCAAGCTAAAATGATGGTAGCACCTTTACACAGAATTTATATAACTATTATTGACTTATTCTGTGTAATTTTAAACATTTCTACACGGAAGTCTCGCAGTATTCCAAAAGATAGAATTATAAGGATTAAACAGTCTGTTGTTGTTTATTTTTTAATTGGACCTACGCTCACAAACTGAATAAAATACATTGTTTAATCCTATAAATGATATATGACCTTTTTTATACACCCATTACGCATATAGAAATGTGCGTTTTCAGTTACCGGACCAACTCTATCTTAGGCAAACTAACTTATCAAATTTAAATTCCAATGTGCGTTTTCAGTTACCGGACCAACTCTATCTTAGGCAAACTAACTTATCAAATTTAAATTCCAATGTGCGTTTTCAGTTACCGGACCAACTCTATCTTAGGCAAACCAACTAAAATTTAAATTCCCGCGATTTCGCGGGTGTGTTTTAGTTACAATTAATATTTGAAGACAAATTACTTTGAAGAAACTGTGACATGTTGAGTACTTGCCACAGCATAGGTAAAAATTATTGAAACCAAAATTAATTAAAAATTTTACAAAATACAAACATAAAATTTTGTTTCTTTAAATAAAACATATTCTTTATACAAAATAACACTAACAAAAATATAAGCCAAATTACACACCATGAAATGTACATAACTGCCTCGCAGGTATCATCTGACATTGACCTCATTTTCATGGTTCATTGGTCAATGTATAGAATGATTGTAAGGGGTGCATGTCAGTCTGGCATGTTTCTTCTGACCATGACCTTATATTTATGGGTCGTCAGATCTACAATTTAGAGCCTCCCATTGCCAAAACTTGACTGTTTATTGTTTCATGTTAACACTTCTGCTCTGAAACTTCTTGCCCAAAAAGGTTTCATTCTTGGAACTTAGAGGGAAATGTTTGAGAGGGAATTGTTTGTCTTCATGTGTAGTTGGTCATAGTATACTGCCATTTTGATTTGGCTTTTTTTCAGGAGTTATGGTTCTTTGACATTTTCTGTCTTAATAATCCTAATGTAGCATAAATGACACCTAGTGAATGCTTCTACTATGAGACTATAATATATGTCTGAAAGCTTTCATACTTAAAGATTATAGTAAGATCGTTTGATCATGTGTAGCTGACCATACTGTTCCACTATTATGATTTGACTATATTTGTGTGAGTTATAAGACTTTGACCATTTTTTGCTTATTGTAGTATAAGGAAACTAAAGACCTTTTGTCCTACAGCATTCAAATTTGATACAACTGATAGTTTATCATACTATTTCATCATTTGGATTTGATGATTTAGTTGGGCATTATGAGAAGGATTTGATGCCCGCAATCATGTATAACCCTCCCTCAGTCCTCTGTCAAAATTATTTAAATGAGCTTCCAAAAAAGGTTTTTCTGCATCTGTAGGGATTAATGGTTGCAAATATCATAATGAAATTCATGTTAGCATTTTCTCAGCGATATGATTGCCCCATATATGTTAACAAAAAAAAAACAAAAAACAATAACCCTATCCCCTGTCCCTAATGAATGAGGATGATGATATGAGCATTTTTTTAAATTTTAGTTGTGACTTGGATGGAGAGTTTTTTTATTGGCACTCATACCACATCTTCTTATATCTATTTAGTTGAGGGTTGGGGTTCTGAGGTCTGACTGCATTTTTGGGGAATAAAGTCCCCTTAGAAGGCTCTTATGTCAAGGCAGTGGCATACAATACAGTAGCAGGGGTAGGTAATAACTCATCCAAGTTTAACATGCTGTTTTCCCAAATATGCATCAGAATTTTCTGGAAAACATGCAGACATCATCAAATCAATTTTGTGAATTTGAAAGCAGTAACACAAGAAAACACAAGAAAACAGAGATGCTGTTAATGGAAGCTCATAAAACCTACAGATGGACACAAAGCTCAAGTTAAATAAACAAATGCTTACTTTTAAGATATCAAAAGTAGCCAATAAATGTCAGAGATTTGTATAGCATTGTGGTATATGACAGGAATATTTACACAACGATATTGTATAGGCAATACACTGCAACATTATTTTTGGCAAAAAACAGACATTCTATCTATATAGCATTAAAAATGAGGTTTTATGCTTTTAACCAAAGAAAAACCAAGCACATGGATCCCCATTTTTATACGACTGCAAAAATTAAAAAATTTTTGGTCGTATATTGGTATGACGTTTAACTTTAGTTTAAGTGAATGGATCTCCATGAAATTTTACCATAAGGTTTAATACCACGAAAGGAAGGTTGGGATTGATTTTGGGGGTTATGGTACCAACAGTTAAGGAATTAGGGGCCAAAAAGGGGCCAAAAATAAGCATTTTTGTAACTTCCAGACAATAACTTGTGTGTAAGTGTATGGATCTCTCTGACATTGTACCACAAGGTTCCATATCACAAAGGGAAGGCTGTAATTGATTTTGGGGGTAATTGCCTCAAAATTTTAGGAATTAGGGGCCAAAAAAGGGGCAAAAAACAAGCATTTTTCTAGTTTCATTACAATTACTTGTGTGTAAGTGTTTGGATATTTCTTAAATTGTACTACAAGGTTCCATATCACAAAGGGAAAGCTGGAATTGAGTTTGGGGGTAATTGCCCGAAACATTTAGGAATAAAATGGGGGCCAAAAATAAGCATTTTTCTAGTTTCCATACAATAACTTGTGTTCAAGTGTATGGATCTCTCTGAAATTGTACTGCAAGGTACCATACCACAAAGGGAAGGCTGGGATTGAGTTTGGGGGTGATGAATCATAAGGGGGTTCAAAAAATTTGGGGGGGGGGGGGGATTTTTTTTTTTTCTTTTTTTTTCTTTTTTTCCTTTTTTTTTTCTATTAAAATTTTCCATTTTAAGTTGGTTATTTCTGATTTATATTTAAAAGCAAATAATAATGATATGGTAGGAGATACACACCAAACAGGATGTGTAAATTATTATACAATAAGTATTGTGCAATAGCAAGAAATTTTCAATTGCACAGTATTGCACAATAGCAAGAAATCTTCAATTGCACAGTATTGCGCAATAGCAAGAAATCTTCAATTGCACAGTATTGCGCAATAGCAAGAAATATCCAATAGCACAATATTGTGCAATAGCAAGAAATTGTCAATTGTACAGTATTGCGCAATAGCAAGAAATATTCAATTGCACAGTATTGTGCAAAAGAATATACTTCGTATAAATTGCTTATTTCTTGATCAATTTCAATGGGGTTTTATTCTTGAATTCTTGGGGTTCTTTAATATGCTGAATCTAACCATGTATTAAGTTTTTGGATTTTGGGCCCCGTTTTTAAATTGGTCCACATTGAGGTCCAAAGGGTCCAAAATTTAACTTTGTTTGATTTCAATCAAAAATTGAATTATTGGGGTTCTTTGATATGCCGAATCTAACCATGTATTTAGATTCTTAATTTTTGGTTCCGTTTTCAAATTGGTCTACATAAAGGTCCAAAGGGTCCAAAATTAAACTTAGTTTGATTTCAACAAAAATTGAATATGTGGGGTTCTTTGATATGCTGAACCTATACATGTTTTAGATTTTTGATTATGGACCCAGTTTTCAAGTTGGTCCAAATCGGGGTCCAAAATTAAACTTTGTTTGATTTCAACAAAAATTGAATATATGGGGTTCTATGATATGATGAATCTAACCATGTATTTAGATTTTTGATTATGCGCCCAGTTTTCAAGTTGGTCCTTATCGGGGTCCAAAATTAAACTTTGTTTGATTTCAACAAAAATTGAATATATGGGGTTCTTTCATATGCTGAATCTAACCGTGTATTAAGTTTTTGGATTTTGGGCCCCGTTTTTAAATTGGTCCACATTGAGGTCCAAAGGGTCCAAAATTTAACTTTGTTTGATTTCATCAAAAATTGAATTATTGGGGTTCTTTGATATGCCGAATCTAACCGTGTATTTAGATTCTTAATTTTTGGTTCCGTTTTCAAATTGGTCTACATAAAGGTCCAAAGGGTCCAAAATTAAACTTAGTTTGATTTTAACAAAAATTGAATTTTTAGGGTTCTTTGATATGCTGAATCTAAGCATGTGTTTAGATTTTTGATTATGGGCCCAGTTTTCAAGTTGGTCCAAATCGGGGTCCAAAATTAAACTTTGTTTGATTTCAACAAAAATTGAATATATGGGGTTCTTTGATATGCTGAATCTAACCATGTATTTAGATTTTTGATTTTTGGGCCCCGTTATCAACTTTGTCCACATTGAGATCAAAAGGGTCCAAAATTAAACTTTGTTTGAATTCATCAAAAATTGAATTCTTGGGGTTCTTTGATATGCTGAATCTAACCATGTATTTAGATTTTGGATATTGGACCATAATAGGTGAATGTCCAATTTAAAATTTTTAAGTTCTTAGACCACATTCATTCTGTGTCAGAAACCTATGCTGTGTCAATTATTTAATCACAATCCAAATTCAGAGCTGTATCAAGCTTGAATGTTGTGTCCATACTTGCCCCAACTGTTCAGGGTTCGACCTCTGCGGTCGTATCAAGCTGCGCCCTGCGGAGCATTTTATTATGTTTGCAATCAGTTGAGTAATTTCTCAAGAACTAACGGCTGATTTTTTTCTGCGTGCATTTGTATTGGCAAGAAAGATGCCTGCTGCTTTCACAGATGTCATCAATAATTACATGTTATCGCTATTTTCCGAAATTTTCCTTTGATCTTACTGACTGATAATTTCCTTTCTCAGCACAGTAGAGTGATATGAAAAATTATCACAAAAACTAAGGCTGCACGTGCCGTTGTTAATGAAATTGACAACGTCGTCATAGGTAAAATGGCGATAAACAGATTATCATTGGTTATCTCAACTCGATTGTTTTTCTCACTTTCGCCGTACCGGCTCAATTGAGAAAATCAATCTCGTCGAGATGACCAACGATAATCTATAAATATCACAACAACTTTATCTTGTTTTACCTTCAACTTTGTAACTACCTTAAAGGCCTTTAAACCATGGAATGTTTTACAAATAAACAGGTGAAAATATATCTTTTTGTTTGAAAATTTTGATATTTTTTTAGGCAATTATTTAAATATGAAAATTAGTGTTTTTGCCTATCATGACAACTGATGGCCTTGTTTTTGTTTAGGCTCAATAAATCAAAAAAAAAAGGCAGTAACGCCAAGGCAATCTCAGAATGGTGCAAATATTGTTGAAAATGACTAAATTAGACATAAAAAAATGGTATGCAGATTGCAATTAATTGTTATGAATGAAGGGATTCCTGGACTTGTGGTCAAACATTTATCACTATTATCATACTCAAAATACTGGATTTGGTGTTTCAAGCACAAATTTTGTACTCTGCGTACCATGAGTACTGAATAAAGTTTTATGATCGAAATATCTGAAGAAAATCTTTATGAAGTAAGTGATTAGGGTTATTGCATAAGCTTCAATATATCTATAGGCATCAAACAGTTTTCTGTCATATAGAGTGAGATCATTTTTCTATCGTAAGCAATAATATACATTGTACATGTAAGATGTCAATACTTGAATTAAAGCCTAGGAGAAAAAAGAGTGATTAGAAGTAGTTTAACGTGTCATTAAACATATATGACAAAACAAAGTTCACATGTATATTGCACATTACATAAATAAACATTGAATTTACACAAAAGTCAACATTGATTTGGATTCAAATTCTGAAGTTCATTCAAATCTTGTCTTCTAGTTGGACACAGTGTTTCTCTGATATCAGATATTAATAGACAAAATGTTGACCTCAGATCATGGTTCATAATTAAATACATTGGCAAATATAATGAATAACTAACAATCATAGCAAAATGTATACATATAGGAAAAGAATTTGGGGGAGAAATCAGTGATGAGTCTTCGACATTAGAACCAGAGAATATATAAAAAGTCAACGGCCATTCTACACTTAACGTTAAAAGTAAAAGTCCAATAGATTGACACTCTTGTAATGTGTATTTCCAGTTCCTTTGTAAATTTTCTGGATTGTTAATAAGGACTCTTTTTTGTTCGAAATACATCCTCATATTAGCATAAATAAGAATTATAGTTATCATGGACAAAAGCACACAGGGAATAAGTTGCACCACAATAGCATAAAACCAGACATAAAATTCTTCATACTTCATACTATTGAATTCATCTCTGTATTGAAAATCACAAGGAATTGCTTCTTGGCTGACAAAGTCAAACAATTTATAAAAATGAACAAGAAAAGAACAAACAAATATAAGAATGGTTAATTTGATAAATCGGTTGATTTTGTACCATTTTAATGCTTTAAATGGATGTAGTAAACACTGAAAACGCTGTATTCCATAAAATATAATCTGCCATAAACTGGCCGTGTGAAATATGGCGGGTAGAACATATCCCATGATTCTGTAGGTATTACACCAACCAATGGTAGCAGGTTCTAACAGATCATCCTTGGCAAAGAAGTAAATGAAGACAGGATACTGACACAGCACCAGTAACGTGTTAGATATTACAATCCCAGTTTTCTGTACACTTGTTGCTGTTCTATGGTCTGTCACATAGTTACATAACACAATATAAACAATGTTAAAACAAAATATAACTGATATAATCACTGGAGCAGGTACGCTATACAGGTATCTAACTAGTTCTAAATCATAGTCTGTCGAAAATGTTCCATTCATAAAAGGGGGTAATCCAAGTACACTTTCTTTCATTTTAATTGTAAAGTTATATTGCAGTAGTCTGTTTTACTTTGTTAGATTAAATATCACTGCTCAATTGAACCTTGAAACAATTAAATATCCTCTGCATTATATAATTAGGATATTGTGTTTTGATTGAAGAATTAGTCTGTATTAGATATCATCAAATTGACATGATTAATGCAGGATAAATTAAATATCCTTCATTATACATAATGCAGTGATCCATGGTGCATTATATATGATATGATATGTGTTATGTTGTCTTTGAATGATCTCATTATCGTATATAACTCTAGATCTAAAAATAGCTTACACTGTGAGAATAAATGTGTATTGAATCGATGCCAGACAAATACTTCTTACTGTTATATGGAAGTACGATTTAATCAATAATCCAGTACTATGGTTAACAAGCCATAGTTTCCTAATTGTCTAATCCACAAATTGTCTCTTTCTGTTGAAAATACAAAAATACACAGGGTATATAAATATTTATACTTTAAATGACAAATTATATTGTATATTTGAAGTATTTGGAATATACAATTTAAGTCTCAATGGCACCTTATTGTCTTATTCATTCATCTTGTCAGATCATGATACCTGAGTTAACTATATATTGTACTGTACTTGTGTTTGATATTTAAATATAAAACAACAAAGTTACTGTAATGGGATAATTTATATTTGTCTTCCAAATGTCAAGGTTGCTTTTAGTAGTTATAGTACATGTATAGTAGTAAAAGTAGTGGTTCTGTTATTTTTTATGAAAGTCCCTTTGAAATTGCATAAGATAAGATGCATTTCAGTTAATATTTAGTGGATATCAATCAGTATTTTCCCTAAACAACTCTCATATCATTGGTTTGTAGGAATATGGAGTATTCAAATATTCCTGTGTTTAATTATATAAAACTCCTTTAAGGTGCTTTATTTATAGATTCATGTGCGTAAAAGAAAAGATCATAAAATATTATATATCTATTTTAACCCCCACCTACGATAATAAATCAGCATTATGTTTTCTTGTCCTTCAATCCATTTGTCCGTTTGTCTGCAGTCCCTATCAGGTTAAAGTTTTTGGTAAGGTAGTTTACTATGAGGGTGTGGTACGTCACATAACCTTGAAACTTAGAACACATGTTCATATGTGATAGCAGGAAATTAGAACATTCTCAGGTTAAAGATTTTGGTTAAGGTAGTTTACGAGGAAGATTTGGTCACATCAACTTCAAACTTTGTACATGTTCATTGAGACGTGAACTTTTAAAATTATATAGTAAAAATTTGGAATCAGATTTCATAGTTTATTGAACATGGACATAGGATATTGGTAGCGGGGGTCTTATGGACACATATTCTTGTTATTTTTTGTTTGTTATGATTATTTAACAGAATAGTTTATAGTCATTGTATAATTCATAGTATACCTGCAGAGAATTAGGCAAGCATTGAAACAGTAAATATAACAGAAAGACAATTTTTGTAACCAGAATTCCAATGATGTTTACATTTCTATGAATTTGAATGAAAAGAAAATTGAGTGTTTTTTTTTTTTATTTCAGAGAAAGTGAAATGATTTACCCAGTACTACAAGCAGTGTTTGAGAGAACTGGTATTAAAGACAAAATGTGTTTTGGTTTGTAATTTCTTTTTCTTTTTCATTATTTTCTCTTTTTCTTTTAATTTTTTTTCTCTTTTTTCTTTTCATTTCTTTTAAAAGTCTAATTCTGAGCATAGGACACCTCAATCTTATCACCAATTGTTATCTTATGCTGTGCTGTTGTGAGTATACATTGATTGGAATAGAATGATGAAGTAACAGAGTTTAAATAGTCTACTTGATAAATGATTTAAAGAAAAATCTGTTTCAACATACTAAATTATGTATTTCATTAGGATCAAAATATTAGATGTACTAGAAGATAACAAAATTTTGAACCTGTGCTAAAAAATATTTGTTCTATATCGAAAACAATTTTGTTTACATACTGAAAGTGGCACATGATCATATTTTGATTTAACTTTAACTTATTATAAAGAAAGCAATTAATTATTATACAAATCAATCCCAGAGCTGATTTTGGAGTTTTAAATATGTAAGAAATGAAATGGCATTTCAACATGTGATTGCAAATGAATAAAACCATTTGGTTACCATGGTTACATGATCTATCTGAACTTTCACTACCCAGTAACAAGTTAAAATTGTGCAATTTATATTTTTTACAAAATTTACTTTTGAAATGGCATGATGTTTCTGAAAAGGGTAAACATCAATTCTTTAAAAACTTAAAGCAATGGCCCAATAAAAAATGCCATTGCATTATGGGAAAGTATCAACATATTGAATGTACCTATTAAGCATTGTCAATGCATCTTTGAATAAATCAATAATAACAAATGTGTATAAAGCCAATCCTTTTTTGCAGAATTAAAAAAATCAGAAAACTTTTGATTTATAAGCATTTTATATATTTACAGCAATATGTTATGAGTGTATACAGACAAGTACATCAATATATCCTAACCAAGAATTACTTCAGGCAGCCACTCAGGCTGTAGGAAATTTCCTAAGAGCAAAAGATTTAACTCTAAAATATATTGGTAAGTGATGTTAAAAATATTATATCATCAAATGTTTCAATGATGATCTGATACTACAATATTCAATCAGTAAATTAATGGAAAAGTTTGTGAACTACAATTTATCAAAGTCCTATATCAGGATAAAGTTTTGGTTTAAGATAGTTTACCCTGAAGTTGTGGTCATACACATCAACTTGAAACTTAGTAGAAATGTTCATTATGATGTGAATTTTTATTTGAATAAATGCCAAAATTAGAGTTTTGAGAGACTTTTTACCCATATTTCATGGTTCATTCCTATGGACACATTCATTCTTGTTTAAAATTATGGTTGGAAATACTTATATATAAAATAAGGAGATGTGGTATGCTTGTCTATGAGACAACTATCCAACATAGTCCAAATAAAGTGGATATAGGTTGCATTTCTGTAAATATCGACAATGCAATTTCCCATAGGAACTCCTTTTACTGCTAAAACTGTACCACTTTTACTATGAAGTTTTGAAAAAAATTATATCCTAGAATGGAAAGTTCATATGCACTTCTATCTTTTTCAAAGGTCAAAATATAGGGCTGTATGGCATATTTTCAACATTTATATGCCCTGAACTTCTAAGAGTTTAAACTTACACTAAAATTCTGTACTACCCCTACCTTGACTTAAGGTCTTCCACAGATTTCAATTTGACTGCTATGCATGTGTATATTTACTGGTAACATTCCCAAGTTATGTGTCTAAGAAATGAAACATAGAGATCATATCTGGGAACCAGTACGTAAACAAAACAAAATATCTATGAATATTATATATCTCCCCTAAAGAGGCGTGGTTTGTGAAACAGCTGTATTTACAAAGTGCAACCTTTAAGCACTATAGGTCACTGAATATGCATATTTGCCCAAATACCATTTATTTGGTAATTTTGAAGGAAGCTGACAAACATTATGCAGTAAACTTCAAAGGTATTTGCATTTAATATTTAATTCACAGGAATAAAGGCTTTAACTGGTTTGGTCAGAGTCAGTCAGGAGTTTGCATTACAATATCAAATTATAGTTGTAGAACTTTTAGATGATCCAGATGAAACTGTCCAAAGAAAAGTAAGTTTTTACATTTTCGCTGTTTTCTTAAATTTTACTTTGATCTTTTTATAAAGTTTTACCCTTGCCTGCCTGTATGTCTGTATTTCCCAAAATTTGAGTTGGCCTATACCAAATGTTATGAAACTTACACACAGTGCTCATTACCACCAAACACAGATCAAGTTCAATTTGGGTGGCGTCACTTTCACTGTTCTAGAGTTATGTCCCTTTATAAATGGAAAAATTGCAAAATTTGCTGTTTCTGTTCTCTAACTTTAGTTTGCCTCAACCAAATATTAAAAAACGCTTACACAGTACTAATTACCTCCAAACACAGATCAAGTTTGGATGGCGTCACTTTCTCCGTTCTCATGTTAATTATGTCCCTTTGTAAATTGAAAAAATTCTGAATTTGCCGCATATTTACAAGCGGGGGCTACTGTGTCCCATGGACTCATTCTTCATTTATTTTGTAATTTTCCATATCATGCTACTCAACTGGGAATTGTTTATTTTCATCAGTGAGAACACAATCATGTTATAAGCTAAGGTAATTGACTTTGCATAAGAAAATAGTGATAAACAGATTATCAGTGATCTTTCAAACACGAGGATGTTTCTTGGCTACATCTCATCTCAGGGCTGTCATCCTTCAATGAAATTGCAGCCAAGAAACTCCTTCTTGATTGAAAAACCATGAAAGTGTAGCTGATAACAAATTTAAGCTTGTATTTGATTTTACCAAGTACAATTGCTCATAAAATGTACACCTTGGCATTGAATTACCAGTACCAATGCTTAGAACTGTTTCTTCAAAATGATTGTTTCAAATCTAGTTGAAAAAAATACAGAATTCAAGATTGTCTCTGAAACAAAAGCATATATCCCTTTTCCTCCTTTTTAAAGAAGAAGATAAAACAAAAATATCTGAACAGCACAAAAGTTCACCTCTATGAAGAAATTCTGTCTACTTTCACTTCATCTCAATCAATGGAATGTAAAGTACAGGAAATTTTTGTTGACAAACTTCCCCATATTTTAGAAATTGCAAAGTCTTCTATGATTTGCAATTAGAAAACTAAAGATAACTCTGATGAAAGATAGAATAAGAATCATAGCTACACATATTATAAAGTAATCCTGTCAAGTTTTGGTTTCATTCTAATGTTTAGATATATACCTGATATAGGAGATTTTGTGTTAACAAGGAACATAATTATTCAAATTTAGAAATATTTATTTTGATTATTTTAATGAAAAAATGTAATGACAACTGAATTTTCAGAAACAACAATATACTACTTGCTAGACATTAAAATTGTTTGTATTTCATTTTAAAAGTCCTCTGTCCCTGTTTGATGCTTGATCAGGTATAAACAATCCTTAATTCTATAAATTACAGTGTTAACACAAGAAGTCTATTATATAAGTTAATAGAACTTTTTGCTTGTTTCCTGGTGCCAAGCTATTAGTTTCATATGATATTCACACCATCTTGAAATTTTTACGTAACAAATATCGGTTCTCACTGGTTTCCTCATGATTTGTGAAAGATTCTATTAGCTAGAATGAAACATAGAATTGGAAACAAGTCCCGAATAGAAGATATTAAATAAGGGAAAAATACAGTGTGGGTATTAAAGATCTGACCCAATAACTTATCAATGAATAATTTGGCCTTTACTGGTTCCCCTTGCTATATAATATAGCATCAAATTCACATTGATAAATTGCTACATGTTGAAGTAATTCATGATATTGGGAAGCACTCCTTACCTTTTTAGAAAGGTTAAACTTGTACTTTTTAATGTCATTTAAATAGGTAAGAGCAAACTGCAAGGTATTTACAAAATATTCAACCAGTGAACTGAAAATGTACTAATACAACATTAAACAATTACCAGTTTATGAATGATAATTATATAAGTGAACTTGTATGTATTTTCAGACACTGGCCCTACTATACAACATGACAAACTCTGTTAATGTACAACCAGTATGTGATAAACTCTTACAACATATGATCAACAGTAGTGATCCATTCCATAAAGAAGATTTATTACACAAAATTGTAGAACTTACTCAGAAGTATCCTTTATAAAGTATCGAAGACCTGCTACTTTCAATATTACCAGTACTCCAATCAGTATATGCTAATAATATACTCCTTCTTTGATATTGCTTCACAAAACAAATTAAAGAAAACACTTTCATTGCTGAGAGATTATTTTTTCTTTAAATTCAATTATATCATTTCTATTATCAAATTAAAGACAATGATTATATCAAAAGATTGAGACTCCCAATCTTTCATGTTGCTAGGCAAAACCAGAATCAAATTTAGAGAAAAGAACTCATTGATTTAAGAAAGTGAATTTTTTCTGTAAATTTAGTTTATGTGGGTTTATTATACAAATGTTTTCAGCCCTTAACAACAAATAGATTTTTTAAGCCAGAAGTTTGGTTTGTGGATATTCTGTTTAAAGTTTTGCAAATCTGTCCCAGTTCTTCGTCGTCAATGGTAATGAATAAAGTAATTGCGACATTAAGGAAAGGTATGTATACATGTGTTCTAAATATGTCAACTCATTAAAACCCTTCGGTGGTCATGTGGTAGCATGGCTTCCTCAAATGTGGGAGGTCGTGGGTTCCACCGCCTGCCAAATCAAACCAAAGACTTTAAAATTGGTATTTGCTGCTTCTTTACTAAGCACACAGCATTTAAGGGTAAGAGCAAAGACTGGTCAGCTCGAGTTAGAATAATCAGTCTAGGTAGGGTGACAGGTCTTCCTCCTGTTGCCTTGTGAACTAGCACGTTAAAAAATCCTACTCAGAGTGTTGGTTTAGTATACAGCAGGGTCTATATTCTTATCATATCATCATGTTCTTGTCCTGGACTTTAAACAATCATCCATCCATCCATCAATTCATCATTTTTTGCAGTGTAATAGCTTTTAAAAATATTGTGAGGACCGACAACTTCATTCTGTGAAATGCATTACTTTGCATTATTTGTTTTTAAAGGAATTGTATATTTATATTAATATACAATAGAATCTTTTAAAATTTTCAGTAAAGAGAATTAAATGTGTATAAATTAAAACTCAATTTTGAATACAAAGGTCAGTAACAATATGAAAATATTTAAGTCTCCCAAACGAAGTTTGGGAAGACTTATTGTTTTTGCTCAGTTATTATTATTATTCTTCTTCTTCTTCTTCTTCTTCTTCTTCTTCTTCTTCTTCCGCCGCTTTTAAATTTGAACTTGTCTGCACCCGTTCTCCAAAACCGCTTGTCAGATTAACTTAGGGTTTCACAATATGTTAGACTAACATGTCTAGTGGTGCAATCAGGGTTTTG
The DNA here is from genome assembly GCF_021869535.1 of Mytilus californianus. Lineage (NCBI taxonomy): Eukaryota > Metazoa > Mollusca > Bivalvia > Mytilida > Mytilidae > Mytilus > Mytilus californianus. The sequence continues at coordinate 9,521,633 of NW_026262581.1, forward strand.
TTTGTGCAATTGGGTTTATAAAGGGGTACTTTGAGGGGCAAAAAGAAAAGAGGGTTTTACTATAGAACCCTATGGGATTTTATTTTTTTAAATTTTCAAATGATTATAAATTGAAAACCGTTTGTGATAGACACAATCTTTTTAATTGAAAATTTTCTAAATGATAAAGCCCATTACATGAAATACAGGGTTAGTCCCCAGGGGTCACCCCCACCCCCTGCCATTTAAGAAAGTTCTAACACCTTGTAAGTGGTCAAGATCCCCACCCCTAAACCATATATATTTAGGTTTGTTATGCTAAGATGGTTTGAATGATATACAGGGTTAGTCCCCAGGGGTCATCCCGACCCCCTGCCATTTGAGAAAGTTCTTATATCTTGTAAATGGTCAAGATCCCTACCCCTAAACCATATATATTCCTATTTGTCATGATAAAGCACATCAAATGAAATACAGGGTTAGTCCCCAGGGGTAACCCCCACCCCCTGCCATTTAAGAAAGTTCTAATATCTTCTAAGTGGTCAAGATCCCCACCCCTAAACCATATATATTCTGGTTTGTCATGCGAAGATGGTTTGAATGATATACAGGGTTAGTCCCCAGGGGTCATCCCGACCCCCTGCCATTTGAGAAAGTTCTAATATCTTGTAAATGGTTGAGATCCCCACCCCTAAACCATATATATTCCTATTTGTCATGTCTTGAACATTTGAATGACATATAAGGTCAGTCCCCAGGGGTTCCTCCCCACCCCCAATGTTCTAGTATCTTGTAAATGGTCGAGATCCCCACCCCTAAACCATATATATTCTGGTTTGTCATGCCAAGATGATTTGAATGATATACAAGGTTAGTCCTCAGGCATCACTAATGCATATAACTTTACTGGACCAAACCAATTTTCACTGGACGTTGCCCAATGTCAGGCGACCCTAGGACTTACGAATAATGGGAGCTTCGTTTGGGAGACTTCGTAACAGCATCCTGTTACAATCATTTCTTGTTTAGTTAGACATTATTTAGATTAATTGCTTTCATGGAATATATATAGAAAATTGAGGGAACTCAATCTTGTTTTCATGCTGTTTTTACAAATGTATCATAATTTATGAAATAATAATTTAGTTACTTACAACTTAATCATGAGAAACACTTTCAAAAAAGATATATTTATGTCCAGTTCTTAAATGAACCCAATCTCTGTATGTTATATGGGTACAAACCACACCTGTCTGCCAGCGATTTAGCAATTCTATAACAGTGTTTTTAACTTGTTTTATTTTACTGATACTTTTATGAATGCAAAAATATGCCTCTCTTAATAAAGCAGTCCAGCAAAAACATTAATATTGATATAATTTTCATCAACATGACAGGGTATAGAGAGACTGATTTGTTATATCTGCTTTTAGGAATAACAAGGAACACAGAATTTTGTCAACATTTAGTAAAGAAATCTGTTGAATGTTTGTTCAGGGAAGATTTACTTGAAGATATGGTGAAACTTGCATCCTGGGTAATGCTTACCTATAATTGTTTGATCTTTGAAATTTCTTATTTACATATCAAATGTAATTGATTGAGTTACAATTTAAGCTTTATGGTCAAGATTGGAGTCAACATTTTTATACCCCCGCCGTAGCAGAGGGGGCATTAAGTTTTACCCTTGTCTGTCTGTATGTACGTCCCAAAGTTGGTTTCCGTTCTCTTAGTTAAGTTTGCCTGAAACAAATGTTATGAAACTTATAAACAATGCTTATTACCACATAATACAGATCAAGTTCGAAATTGGGGGGCCTCACTTTTACCGTTCTAGAGTTATGCCCCTTTATAAACATAAAAATTGCTGAATTTTTCGTTTCCATTCTCTAACTTTAGTTTGCCTCAACCAAATATGATGAAACTTATACACAATGCTTATAACCACTTATTACAGATCAAGTTTGAAATTGGTTGGTGTCTCTTTTACCGTTCTTGAGTTATGCCCCTTTATAAACATAAAAATGGCTGAATTTTTACTTTCCGTTCTCTAACTTTAGTTTGCCTCAACCAAATGTGATGAAACTTATTCAAAATGCTTATTACAACAAAACTCAGATCAAGTTCAAAATTGGGTAGCGTCACTTTGACTGTTCTTCAGTTATGTCCCTTTATATCTTTATATGATATTCAAGCGGGGGCATCATCTGTGTCCCATGGACACATTCCACATTTATTTACTCAGCAAACAGTACAGCCACCAAAGCCATAGTCCAAATAATTATGACGTCATGAAAGGCTATTTAATTTTTTTGCTGTGATGCCTTCCTACAAAATCATAACGCTGAAGACATTTTTTCAGTTGGACTTTGAGAGAGAATTTCGTTCTCAACTTTGAGAACCAATTTTGACATGAAATCTCACTTACAGCTAGAAATTTAGGCATACATATAAATTCTTACCTTTAGTGTTGCTGTTGGTGTAAAATATTTCCAGCAATACCAAAAGTAATGATTCAATAGGAGGATGACCTTCTGCTGTTTTAAAATGGTTTCCCTGATTTCCTAAGATGCTTCACTTTCGGAGTGTAAAAAATAAATTTTCTCACTGCACTCAGTAAAATTTGATAGACCCAAATTTCCAGATAATATAAATTAAACATTCTGGAAATTCGGGTCTGTCAAATTTTACTGAGTTTGGTGCGAAAATTTATTTTATACTCTCCGAAAGTGAAGCATCTTGGGAAATCAGGTAATTGTTTTAAAAAAGCAGTAGGTTATCTATCGTCCACCTCTGATGGAATTATAACTTATTTTATCATTACTTTAGGAAATTATTGAAACTTTTTTGCACCAACAATTGCAGAAAAGGTAAGAATTTGTATATATGCAAAAATTTCTAGCAGTCAGTGAAGATTTCATGGGAAAATTGGGTATCAAAGTTGAGAAGAAAGTCCAACCAAAAAAAAATGGCTTCAGCGTTATGACGTCGTAGGAAGGCATCACAGCAAAAATTAAAATAGCCTTTCAAGACGTCATAATTATTTGGACTACCAAATCCATAGCAAGGTTTAGCTGTAAGATTATAAACTAAACTTCCATGTTTGTGTTGTTAATTAAATCAGAAATGACAATAGGAAATATTATCAAATACAAAATATAGCATTTAAAAAAATACATGTCGATATTTATTCTCAATAGCCTTTATTATTAAATTGTACTTATTTTGCTGTTCACCCGTAAATTAAAAATATGCATATTTTCCATCTTGAAATAGCTCATATCTTTACCACAAACAATAAAAATCCTGTTCTCATCCTCCTGAAATATTTTGATTTTAGTCAAACAGAAATCACCCATCCTAATGGTTCCAATAAAAATCCTGCCTTCTTCAATTTAGAAAAAAATGAGAATCTTTGAGTATTAGGAGTTGTCGATGAAAAGCAGTTTAAAAGCAATTAATATTATGTTGTTATTTGAAAAACATATTTGAAATACAGTATAAAAAATATTTATTTCACAGATAATTGGACAGGAAGCGGAATTACTCAAAAATATGCCAAAAGATAAACTTATGGCTTTGTTTACAAAGCAGTTGTCAAGACAACATATTACTGTCATGACTAAATTGTGGCTTACAAATGCATTGATGAATCTTGTTACTTCAAACATATTGATGACTGATACAATAGCAGAACCTGTAGAACAACTATTGAAAACAGTGAATGATGTTATAATTGTAGAGGTATGTTAAATCTATACTTATACCTATATAGTATTTTTATATAATTATATTATTACATTTTAATGTCTGTTGCATCTTGAAATAGCTAAAAGTAATTTCAAAGAGTAAAAGTTTTAAAGAGTAAAAGTGATATTACAGTCTGATAAGTTTGTTATCCTTTGCTTGGCAGATCAGTTAGCTGCCTGCTTGAATTTTATACACTTATGACATAACCCAAGTGAATTGGTTACAACTGAGTCCTGTTTATTTGGTAATTATGAAATCTAAAATGAAAATTAGGGCAGATTGATTATTTTTTGTAAAATTTATTTTTATATTACAATGTATTTACTTGGAAATGTGAAAATATAGAATATCAGCATTGTAAGGGCCCTGACAATACATATATTTCTCATTACAATTTGAGATTTAAAGATTGCAAAAAAACATTTTATTTCGCCGTAGGTGACAATAGTAGCCTTTTCAAGATACAGACTTTAGAAAGTTGATTTTTAGAATGAAATGTTGATAGAATTAAAGAAAAACTATTTGGACAGTATTTTTTAGTAAAAAAAATATAGGTTCCCTTTGCTTTTCTTAACGTAATTTTTACTTATCTCCCTTGCCTATCAATTCTGCACTTAAAACAGGTGTCACAGCACAATAAAGACTTCACAGTTCTGTTAGGGTTAAGGAAAATATATTATTTTGCCTTTGGTATAATGCAGAGTGCACGAAGTGTCTAGCAATAAAAAATACCAGCTGCACACATTGACCAATCAGGATTAGCAATACTCTTAATAGCCTGGGGTCCTGGCTAATCTGTCAGTATAGCCAGGCGTGTATCAATGTCCTGCCTGTCAATGATTGGTTAATACTAATTTTGTCGCGCAATGTTTGTTTTACATCTGTATCCAATCAATTTTTGTTTAACATCAATTAGTAAAAATTAGACTGTATTTATTTTTCTTTATGAATTGATGTAGTGTTATCATATCTAATTATTAGTATGATGATAATTAGTAAGCAGAAAAGGGTTAATTCTTATCAGTAATCAACTGGTGAGAAAGTTAAAAGTTTAAGATTTCACATGACCAAGGTGTGAATTGGATTTCACTTTTACGACCTAATTTACATGTATACATGTATCTCAAAGGACAAAATATATATGGAAAAAAACCATAAAAAGTAAAGGCCAACAAAAATTGCAGTTATTTTTTTTTGGGGGGGGGGGGGGGGTACATTTCAAATGATGTGTACATGTGTGAAGATACACCATCGTACATCTATTTTAAATTATAATTACATTAGACAATTACAATATTTATTAAATTTGATTTTTATAAATAAAGAGTTGTTTCGTTGACTCTTACCCCATATAATCCTTCCTGATAAAATATATATTAAATGTACAACATTTTTCAAAGTTTCTTTTGATAACATATACTAGTATTTATTTATACTGTTTGATATATGCTTATTTTATTATATTACTGACAATGGGGACTCGTCAATCTGAGAGCAAAATGTATTGAATCAGAAGCAATGTTTCTTAATCATTGGTTTGAAATCGCTGGTTTACATCAAACATCAAAATTTATGCAAATATTTATTCAACCTCACTTTAGATTCAGAGTCAATTGGCACTGAATCGATCACGTGGTATTTGTTCCCCACCTGGCCCTTGCGACGCGCAGCTAGATCGGGCCGGGATGCCAGGCTATACTCTTAATTCATTAAATGGCTGTCCTCATAATATTTAATGGTTGATTGAAAAATAAATGCTTAATACTTATGGATATTTTGGTGGGAGTTGTATGCCCCTTTGAAATGTAAATAATATTGAATATCAACATTGTAATCACTCTGGCACCTACATTTCTGATTGTATTTAAAAAAAAATATTTCAAAAGTTAACATCAACAATATCCTGTTGAATAGTCAGGAGTTGGAAAGTCAGTGTGCTTTGAATATTTATGGGGGATTGATATCCCATAGAAATTGTAATAATTTTGAAAATCAGCATGGATAGCCCTCACTCACCTACTTTTATTATTGGAGTTAAATGAATTTTATTCTAAAGTTTACTTCAGCAATAAATCAGATGAATTTGAGAATCAGCAGGACTTTACCATTTTTACAGGAGTTATGTCCTTTGAAATATAAGTGGGGGAGAAAATTCCAATATAATGGTGGGGACATTTACTACAGTACATCTGTAGCAATCTTTTAAGATATTTTTGGGGAATATATTACGCAATGGCTTTATATGCCTGATTATTATTATCTTTATTATTTATTAATTAATATTTCTTAATTATTTTTTGAACAGAAATTGCAAGAGTTAGTAAGAATAAGTCAGTTGAAGCCTGAAATATCAAAACCAAAGATTGAAAAGGTTTGTTTTCTTTAGAGCAGTTGTAAATGTAAATAATTACTTTCTAGCAAATTAGGTCTGTTCTAACATAATCTATTTCATACCATGTTTTCTATTCCTTTTTTTATTTTAATTGTATATACTGAATATCAGTTATCAAAGGTAGATAACCCTGTGATAACTACATTTATCAACCATTTGTAGTTGGCATTAAATTACTTGTAGTAATCCAGAAATTCAAAAACCATATTAATCAATGGTATTTTTATTCAATCAATTTAAAATGTATGACTTGCAAAATTCATGTGCATAACTTAACAGGAAGATGAAAGAAATGAATTGTAAGTGTCTTGTACTAAGGTCAGAGATTAAGGTCAACTTGAAGTAACATATAAAAGAATTTAGACTGTAGAATACTAGTCTGAAAGTAAATCACCATTTAACATTGTTAGTACACCTTAATAGAACTCTGCTCATCTACTTTGGCAAAGAACTTGATAATTTAATTTTGGAGGTCATATGTTAAAGTCACCTGTTATAAAAGATTAAAATTACTGAAAAAAGTGATAACATTTTTGACTGACTTTGTTATTAAGATAACTTCAGGAAAAAATATCCACTGAAGGTCTTTAAAAAAAACCTGAATCTGGGAAAAATCAATCTCATAGAAAAAAAGAGGAAAATAGAATCAGGAACAGGATTATGCTAGAATTTGAACAATTTTTAAAAACTCTGCCAAAAATTACAGTTTGTGGCATTGCAAGGAGGTTCTCTGCTTTGTAGTGCTCCTGTTTCAAATATTCAGTTTGTTAAAAAAATACAACAGTCTATAATTGGCTTAAATTGTTTTAGATGGACTTTACTTTGTCTTTTCTGGATAACTATGTGTCAAAGTCTGTAAAGAATGGAGCCCAACCCTATAGACCTAAAAATATGAGATCTAAACAGACACAACAAGAACAAGGTATTTTCAAATTAATGTAGAAACTGTATTGTATTTGAATACATGTTCTGATGGATCCTTGATTTTATGACTTTCTCATAATTATAATAGACAAAAAATGTGATGGCCCAAGACAAAACAAGACAAAAAATGTGATGGCCCAAGACAAAAAAAAGAAAGACATGATACAAATTTGTCCAGAGGATAATTTATTGTTTATATTTGTAAGTTACTTCCCTTTTTAGATGAAGAATGAAGTTTTCTTGAGAAGCTATAACTAAAGCATTGTAATATGTTTCTGATGATTATTGGGTTCTAAAAATAGAATTGTATGATTTATAGATTTTTTCATATTTCAAAGGGGAAAAAAATTAGCTTATTTTCTGTATAAGCCATTTCCTTCATTTTTGTGACAATTTTTGAAGCAAAGGTTGAATTAAGTTGGCATATTTCAAAAAATAAAAGTGTGCCCTTCTTTTTCCATATTTTGTTTGTTATTTAAAATAGACATATTGTCCGTCTTTCAACAGGTATTTGCATTTCATTTCTGTGATGCTAGCAGCTACCCTAACTGTACAGACATTTTCCTACATTAGACTGTTGCCTTTCATTGACTCAAAACTTTGGATCAAAAAGTATTCCAGTAGTTAATTGTGTTATAGATCCAATCAAGTGTACTGATACTTTTTCTAGAAATGATATATTGCTAAAGTAGTATACTGCCATGGTTTATATTTATATTATGTTATTGATAATTAAGTAGTTTTTTTTGGTAAAGTGCTTTTGTATACAAAATAGAAGATTTATTTAATTGTATATATCTTATTTTCTATGGTAGGTGTGACAGAATTATTTAAAGGTATTCAAAATCAAGGAAAAATGGAAATTTTGAGTAGACTTGGAGAGGATGTAGCAAGCTCTGGTGGTACATCTTTCACTGCAAGGTTTGTAAATTATATACTTTTAAAATTTGATACAGAATTTTTACATTTAAAATGGTATGCTCTAGTTGATAAAAACATATTTTCAATGAAAGAACAGATTGCTGAAGAACATGTGTTTAACAACTACTAAACTAAACACAAGAAGGTTCCGACTTTGAAATTACTCCCTAAATTAAACATTGATCTTTTTTTCAAATTTTGCTTTATGTCTGCAAACAAGAAATACTTCTGTTCTGTTGGCTAGTGTTCTTGCAATTGAGAAGGAACTCATTACCAAAACACTTATTTGACTTGCAAAGAAATGAATTAAAACCATTATTTATTTGCTTGATATGTGTTTAGTTGCTTTTGGAGATAAGTTATATTGTCAAGTGATTGGTATTCCAATGAAGACTTACTGTGCCCCTCTTATTGCTGATTATAAACTTTATAATTAAAAAAAAAGTACCACTTGATACATATTTTCAATAATACCTGCAGATATTTAAGCAACACATTCTTTATAAACAAACAAGGCTTTTCTTCCTCATTTACTCTTACTAAATCTAACATAAAAATGATTACTGTCCTTCTTCAGACTTGGATTTAAAATTTCTCATAGTAATCTTAATACCATTGTCCAAAATTTATGACAGGTTGGATAACTTTTCTTTTCCTTGTTGATGATTTCCTATTTAGCACCTTGTTATAAATTGTACATTTAAGGTATGAGTTCAAATAAATTGGATTCTAATCTTGTTGCATGTTCACAAAAAATTCTAAATTGACAGTTTTCATTTCTTTTTAGTGATTCAGTATCCAAATTACCATCAGTGAAGAAGGTATGGGGAAAGGAAGGAAGAATTATAGATACTCAAGAAACAAAGAAAGATGAAGACGATCATATAACAGAAGAAGATAGAAATAGACAACAAATGGTGTCTGCTTTGTTTGGTGGCATAATGCCAGGACAGGTAAACAGCTTCCATATACACATAATCAAATGTCTAACAACTGCTTTATCCCGAAGAAAATCTTTATTATTTTATGATAGCACATTTTCATTTGGTCTCAACAATGATGAGGGGAACTAAGGGTGTATGAAAACTGAACTTGTGTGAACTTATGAACTTATGAATAAAATTAACATACAATCATGTGACTTAGTATAAGAATGTGCATAAGGAAGCATAACAGCTTTGACCAAGAGAAATCCCTCTGATTTTTGAAATTGGTTTTTCATGCTTCTTGACTTACTTCCAGTTTTGCATCTTAGATCACTTCTTTAAACTGAGTGATCTTACAATGATACAAATACAGATATGATGTTATAGGGAATTCAACTACATCCCATCAATAGAAGGTCAGAGGCCAAATGGTCTGAGTAGTTCATCTACAGTGACTACTAGCCTGTCAAACACACAGGTTGTGTATTCGAACCTTGCTAATTGAAGGGTGGGTTCAACTTTGATGTTACAATTGACTATAATTCCTAGTTTTCTTGCTGAAGGATGTTGGTTCTCTCCAGGTACCCCAGCTTCCTCCGCCGATAAAGACTGACCACAATGAAATAGCCAAAAGTACTGAAAGTACCATTAAACACTAACAATTAATCAATCAATCAATCAATCAATATATGTCAATTGTATCTTCATTTTCTGCTTTAGTGACTGAGTAAAGGAGGAACTAAGGGTTTTGCTAAATTTGTGTGCTTAGCTTTCAAATAAATAGTAACATGCAGTGGTATTAGGATGAATCTAAATTATTATAAAACCTTTCCTAGAAATAAAATCACTTTGACCTACATAATACTCTTCGATTATCATGTTATTATTTGTAGATATATTGCCTTTTGAAAGTTATGAAATCCTCCAACCAAATTGTGTTGATGTCGGCCTTGATCTCATAAAATGTAACCTACATCTCAGTCCTTGTGCATTGTAATTTAATTCTACTTCCATAACCATATTGCTGATTATACTGCACTAGATATTTCTTGGGGAACTAGGCAAATCTTGTAGTAGAGTATTACCAATGTTTGAAAGACATTCCATGACATTCTGATGCCTTTTGTTGGTAAACATGAAAAGGGAAAGTAATTCAGCACACTACAAAAACTAAAGTTTTCACCAACAATTGTGAAAAACATACAAAGAAAGCAAAAAACGAAATCAGGAAAATAATGTTATTAGAACTAATTTCCTAATGCTTGTAGAGCAAGACTTTGGATGGCTTGCTTGTTTTGTTTGTAAAAATGTTTGCTCAAGCATTGTAATTAAGATTGACATCTGAAAACAATATAAATAGGCGGAGTTAAACCTGTATACATTATACTTAAATTTAATTGGCTGTTATCCTGGAGGTTAGGAACACCCAATTTTACATGTAAACATTACAGGACAAATATTATTCACACATATTTAATAAGCTGGATTTTATAACATTACATTACTTATCATTCTTATTATTTGTAATTATTTCACCAGCAAGTAAAAAAGTCAAACTGAATGATTATTTGCTTGCCTATATATTCTTACCAATAATGAAAGCACCAAATATAATGTTTTAGATAAATAATTGTTTGTGAACAAATTTCGAGAAGGAAATAATTTTGATCTTTTGAAAAAAAAATCCTACACAAATTTGTATTTAGTATTGTATTGCAATCTTGACAATAATAATGTTCTCAGGCATGATTATGCTGAAATTTGCCTTTAATAGTTATTTTGCATTATTTATTAAAAATCATTGAAATCATCTTTAAGTCATTTATACATTTTTGGCAATGTATAGATATCTCATGAAACCACCAAAAGTAAGATGCCTAAAATATAGCTTGACAAGTTTTAGGAAGTAACGGTTTCAATCTTGAACCTATGAAAACTATCTGATTTCTTTCTTTGTTCAGTACACTTAAAAACAATACATTTATGTTGATAATTATATTAACCAATCATAGTGAAGCTACACCAAACTTTACAAGAGGGCCTGGATGGGGGTCCTTTATTTCTGTTTTCTTTAATTTTTATCAATGGAGGGGCAACAACGGGTGCCTGTCTAAACCCTATTAAATATTATGCAAACAGGCTGTATCAATTTCTCATTTAAATGATTATTTATGTAATATTAATAAATCCAGTTTATTAGATATATATATGTGTGTGAATAATATTTGTCATGTAATGTTTACATGTACAATTGGGTGTGCCTAACCTCCAGGATAACGTCCAATCAAATCGAAACATAATGTATATAGGTTTAACTACGCCTATCTATAATCTATATTGTTTGCTGATGTCAGTCTTAATTGCCTCTGCTTAATTAAATGCTTGAGCAAACGTTTATACAAACAAAGCAAGCAAGCAAACCAAAGTCTTACTCTTCAAGCATTAGGAAATTAGCTCTAAATATATATTTAGATATAATTTTAATTGATTATCACTCATTAATTGATAGAAATAACTTACAAATATCTGATTGTCATTTTATTCTTTGTTGAAGGTTGAAAAGACAGTAGAACAAGAACCTGATCCTTTTTTCACAGAAGAGGACAATTTTGATATCAAAAGTGCACAGCCATCAACAAATTTGGATACTGGAGGATGGAGACAACTTCATCAGTCATCAGGTGACCCAAATTCACCTAATAAAACAATTTCTAGTGAATATGGTAAACTAGTGGATGATTTAAGCCTCAGTGAAACTCAGTTTTCTGAAAATTATACAGGAGAACCATTTGTTGCAGAGCAGACTCTTTCTAAGCATCATATTGATAATGATTCTTTTGATAAACATTTAAGTGATACAGACTTATTACCATCTGGAGGTGGAGGGAGTCTGTATGAGGATTTTGTAGGAGATGTCAAAAACAAAGATGAAAAGTCAATATACTCAGATTCCTTGCAAACATTATATGATGATGATAGTGTATCATGATGCCTAAAATAAAAGATATTTTATTCATTAAAAGATTTATTTATGATATAAGGTAATTATTTTTAGAGGTAAAGACCAGAAAAATGCAAGCTTTTATAATGCTACTGTCACAGCTTTTCCAGGAGATAATGCTTTTTAGTGTCAGTTGTTAAGATCCTCCTTTTTTCAGATTTTTGTGTAACAATTTCTGCATTCATACATGTGATAGACTAAAACTCAGATCAGGAGATAGGGAAATTTTTATAGAGTTTAGACCTCAGATCATGAGATATGGCATTTTTTTTGTCGTAAATGTACCGGTAACCGTCTGATTTAAAAATTGTCTTTTTGTGTGTTTTTTACCTTCAATCTTCCTTCTGAGTGTAATACATTAATGTGTTTACAGTACCCTTGTAGCATGTCTATTTGAATGGTATCAGTTGAAAGAATAATTTAGAAGATTTTGTTCTGTTTTTTGCTGTTGATTGTTGATTGTTGACTGCTTGTGAATAAAGTACTATGATTTAACCTTACCTTTTAGTACAAAGAAAAACTTACAGCATAGTGTTTTATTCATGTCTCCTTTTTTTTTTGTATTCAATGTCATTGGATTACATATATAAGAAAGAAATATGCTATACATTTATAACATGATAAATAGATGAAAAATTAACAAACAAACACAATAGTGATGAATGATTTTTATACGACAGCAAACAAATTTTTGTGGTCGTATATTGGTATGACGTTGGCGTCGTCGTCGTCCGAAAACACATTAGTTTTCGCACTCTAACTTTAGTTTAAGTGAATGGATCTCAATGAAATTTTACCATAAGGTTCAATACCACTAAAGGAAGGTGGGGATTGATTTTGGGGGTTATGGTTAAGGAATTAGGGGCCAAAAAGGGGCCAAAAATAAGCATTTTTGTAACTTCCAGACATAACTTGTGTGTAAGTGTATGGATCTCTCTGACATTGTACCACAAGGTTCCATATCACAAAGGGAATGTTGGGATTGATTTTGGGGGTAATTCCTTCCAAATTTTAGGAATTAGGGGCCAAAAATGGGCAAAAAACCAGCATTTTTCTAATTTCATGACAATAACTTGTGTGTAAGTCTATGGATCTCTCTGACATTGTATCACAAGGTTCCATATCACAAAGGGAATGCTGGGATTGATTTTGGGGGTAATTGCCTCCAAATTTTAGGAATTAGGGGCCAAAAAACAAGCATTTTTCTAGTTTCATGACAATAACTTGTGTGTAAGTGTATGGATCTTTATGAAATTGTACTACAAGGTTCCATATCACAAAGGGAAAGCTGGAATTGATTTTAGGGGTAATTGCCTCCAAATTTTAGGAATTAGGGGCCAAAAAGGGGCAAAAAACAAGCATTTTTCAAGTTTCATGACAATAGCTTGTGTGTAAGTGTATGGATCTTTATGAAATTGTACTACAAGGTTCCATATCACAAAGGGAAAGCTGGAATTGAGTTTGGGGGTAATTGCCCAAAAATTTTAGGAATAAGGGGCCAAAAAGGGGCAAAAAATAAGCATTTTTCTAGTTTCCAGACAATAACTTGTGTTCAAGTGTATGGACCTCTCTGAATTGAAGTGCAAGGTACCATACCACAAAGGGAAGGCTGGGATTGATTTTGGGGGTAATTCCCTCAAAATTGTAGTAATTAGGGGCCATAAAAGGGCAAAAAAACAAGCATTTTTTCTAGTTTCAGGACAATAACTTGTGTGTAAGTGTATGGATCTTTATGAAATTGTACTGTAAGGTTCCATATCACAAAGGGAAAGCTGGGTTTGAGTTTGGGGGTAATTGCCCTAAACGTTTAGAAATTTGGGGCCAAAAAGGGGCCAAAAAACAAGCATTTTTCTAGTTTCCAGACAATAACTTGTGTTCAAGTGTATGGATCTCTCTGAAATTGTACTGCAAGGTACCATACCACAAAGGGAAGGCTGGGATTGAGTTTGGGGTGTTGAATCATAAGGGGGTTCAAAAAATTTGGGGGGGATTTTTTTTTCCTTTTTTTTCTTTAAAATTTTCCATTTTAAATTGGTTATTTCTGATTTATATATAAAAGCAAATAATAATGATATGGTTTGAATAGGTAAATTAAAATTTTTTAAGTTCTTAGACAACTTTCATTCTGTGTCAGAAACCTATGCTGTGTCAAATATTTAATTACAATCCAAATTCAGTGCTGTATTAAGCTTGAATGTTGTGTCCATACTTGCCCCAACTGTTCAGGGTTCGACCTCTGCGGTCGTATCAAGCTGCGCCCCAGCGGAGCATTTTATTAATCATTAATAAAGTCATTTTGCTAGAAAACTGAACATAACCATTGTTTCAACCACTGTCAAAATGTATGAGCTAATGCAATGTCTCTATTACATTGACATTGTTATTCAATAAATAAAGTACTGGTCTTGGAACACTCTTGTCATGTAAGAAGTACAAGCTGACATTGCTGCCTATAATAAACTTTGTTCTGTACAGATGGTGTAATTGTTAATCTTAACACTGTGGATTGTCTTTGAGTCAAGGTTGTCCCTGCTGTCAGTTTGTATCTTCATAAGCATGCTGAAAGTCTTGTTAATGAAGGACCAAAAACAGAAAAGACAAAAAAGAAAAAGGCTAGTCAAGAAAATACAAAATGTTTAGTATTAAGATAAAGCATGCATTTAAAAATAAGACCTTGATTGATCTTGTTATCTAGGTAGCAGTTAATGTCCCAGCATTTAATAAACTAAAAATTTGGCAATTATCATTTTATCTGAGTGTCCAACCTTTACTAAACTTAGCTTGATAATGTTCCTTGGAACAAAAACAAGATCCCCATTGCATTTCTAGTGAGTAGGTCAAAGGGTAAGATCACGGTGTAAATAAATACATTGAAATATTTAGGATGAGTTTTATTTCCAAACAATGTCTTTTGATGACCCAGATCTTTACCAATAATGGTTTTATATTGAACCATTGAACCATTGAATCAACCTTATCCAAACATGGTTTTAAAAAGTCCTTTTGAAGAAACAAAATTGAAAAAGGTTGAGTATCAAGGTTACATTGCCTAAAATTGATTTTTTTTAAAGTCTTGTTTCTGGACAATATCTTTTCAGCCATATTTCGAAAACTTACTAATGCGTCTTAAAAGCAAAAAAGAACCCTTGTGATATTGATGTCACTGGGTTAGAGGTCAAGGCCACAGTGGCAATTAATAATACATAAAGTTGGCATATTTTGGGAACAGATCATATATGTATTTAATGCAAGACATATTTGATAATGTCTTTGAAAAGACCACTATTTGTTTTTGAGGTCACAAAGTTGAAGGACAGGATCAGAAAGAAATGGCCAGTTGAAATTTGGGAAAAATTGTAGTTTGCTTGTGATTTCTTTTTAACCACATGTTCAACCTTCACCAAAATGTTCTTTCAAAAGAACAAGATCCTTGCTGATATTAGGATAAGTAAGTCAAGGGTTTTTACGCAATGTCTATGAATAGACTGAAATGTTTGGAAAAGTTTTAATTCAGGACAAATAGGTCTTGGTCACACCAGCAATACATAGACTGAAATTTAGGCAAATTATTGGTTTATAGGAACATGTATCTTGAATCAAACTTTATATCAACTTAGTTGGATAATGTTCTTTTGAGACAGCCTGTTGAACTGGAGGTTACAAGATTAGAGGTCAATATCACAAAGGTGATTGACAGACTGAAATCAAGGATATATTCTGTTTCCTGTTGATACCAACACTTAGTTTGATAATATTCCTTTGAAAAAAACTTGTTAGTACAATCAGTAGATCAGAGGTCAAAATGAGAGTTCATATGAGCAGACCGAAGTGTGTGTCATTCCAGTACATTAGTACTAACTACTGGCCGGTTATACCCTCGGGGACTAACAGTCTACCTGCAGAAGTATCGAACCAGTGGAAGTAATAACATTAACGGTACTCTTTTTACTGCACCAGTTGCGCATTTCGACAATTAATGTCTCTCCAGTGATGATCGAGGCCAAATTCTTTGAAAATTCAAAACCTATTACAAACGTTGCAGAGCTGATAAAACAAATAGGACCTAAAGTATAGTCAAATCCGGCGAAGGAATCGGAGCTTTGTATGAAAGAGATATATTCCTGAACTTGAAATGATTTACAAAAATTTATAACACCAAATTTCAATTAAAAAAATATCCGTATTTTCAGAAGTACTGGCTACTGGGCTGGTGATACCTGCGGGGACTAACATAGTCATCAAAGTTTGAATTGTTCAGTGACAGGACATTTAGCGAAATCGAAGTAAAAGGAAAATTCCAGCTTTTCATTTTTTTAGAAGCCCCTATCCTCATAAGAATAAAGGAACAAGTAGGCACACAGAGTAGCACAGTTGGTACCCATAGAAATGCCAAATAACTGCTGAAAAATATTTCCTCCAAGTGTAAGAAATATGTCCATTAAAAAATCCAGCTTTTTGATGATTTCAGTTTCAGTGAACGTTTTGTTCGAATCAGAGTAATATATTTTACATAGATTTGTCTCTTCCTAAAACAAGATACAAAATGTATTTGTATTTGAGTTGGCCATTCCGTTTTAAGTTTGACTTATATTTCAATCTGTCTTTAAGTTTAGGTTTCCAGTGGAGAGAAGGAAAATCCAATTCTTCATTTTTGGTTGAAGATTTCCTCTTGTGTAAATGTCATGGGAGTATACGTTAAGTTGTCAATTGAACTGTCAACACCTAATTCCTTTATCAAACACTTAATATAACGTGTTTTAAAACACTACTACGATTTTTTGAAGGCTTTGTTATAACATCATTAACTGTCATTATATTGCAAATGATTTATAACAAACTATATGAAAGATATGCCATCAACACCTTTTTCCCCAAATGATCAAAATCATTAGGATAAAATTGAAAACAACCATATTTCATATATTTCATATTAAGAAGTTGTTTGAGATAATGAATATACAGCAGAATTTCAAATAAAAATCACCATAAATTGACACAACAAATAAGTTTTAAAGATTGAAAAATAATCATTGTATTTCATATCCGAAGTATGCGAAGACAAACCATGTGTGATACGTGTAGAATATATATTTTGTCTTAATTTCAATTGTTCATGTAGACACAATAATTAAATCAAAATGCGCTTGCTCAAGCAATTTGATATTGTTATAATCATGCATGAACAGTGGTTCTAAACAATTGAAATGTTCAAGTTATCGAATTTCTCTTTTCTAACTGTAATCAACCATTTGTAAGAATTAATAGAAAAATAAAAAGATTAAAAAACATTTCGAAAGAACGCTATTATTTCATATTTTATAAATCGTGATGGCAAGTAAACTTCCGTCGTCACGTTCCAAATCTACTTTGTCAATTAACAGTAAAGTAGTTACTTTACAAACTTCCGACGAAGCATGTGGACCTTGCAAGAGAGATAATAGTGAAGACTATGCCTTCAGTTGGTGTATCGATTGTGCTGAAGGACTGTGTTCAGACTGTGAGAAACATCACAAGAAGTCAAAGACAAGTATTACACACAGGCTCATACCGTTACTAAAACTAAAAGATATCAGTGACTTTTTGAGGAACTTTACACAAACATGTTGTGACCATACTGGAGGCAGTTTCACATTTTACTGTAAAAGTCACGACAAATTGTGTTGCCCTGGATGTGTGACCATCCACCAGAAGGAATGCCATGAAATCATCACCCTTGGGGAGGCCTCTGTTGACGCAAAAAAGAACGGAAAGATCGAGGATTTAGGAGTGCGAATGAAGGAGGCGCTAACAACGTTGAACGAATTAGAAAATCACAAGAAAGAAAATATTGGGATGATAAATGCACAGAGGAATGGAATCAGAACAACATTAAGTGAAATGAGGCGAAAAGTCAATGATTATTTAGATTCATTGGAAATGAGAATTGAGGAAAAATTGCTACAAGCTCATAAAGAATGTATAGAAAAACTAGAAACTCAAACAAAAGACTTGGAAAAGAGAACAGAAACATTGAAAACGTGGCAAAGTGATATCACAATGGTGAAAGACTATGGATCAGATATACATTCGTTTGTAATGTCCAAAAGTCTTGAGAATCTCATGACAGAATTAGAGACTTTCAATAAAAAATCAACGGAGAACTTTATAGGACTGAACCTATCGTTTGTAACATCAACAACATTCGAAAATTTGCAGAATACAGTGCATGCACTGGGAGAAATTTCGGTCAACAAATCCTCGACTGAGTTGATCATTACACCCAGAAAGTCTGCACGAATAAAGAGTAAATTAGTAGTAAAATAGAATCAGATACCTATGCATACAAGACAGTGCGCTTGTAAAATTAAGGAGCATGATTTGATTTGCTAATTGTGTGAGTTTTCAACTACAATAAACTAAGCTCATAATGGTGTATGCTTAAACTTCATGTTTTATGAAATAGATACCCTTTATTATATCTTTTATATTTCTGCAGAAGTCTATGTAGACTTGTCTCATTGGCAACCATACCACATCTTTTTATTTTTACATTGTATATATAGCAATGTCAAGGAGCATGATAACATATTGAAGTTTTAGTTGTTCTACAAAGAGGCATAATTGACTAAAACTTCCAAAATAACGCAGAGGTCGCTTACATAAATTAATAGTTTAATTCGAAAAGTAAGGAATGAAACTTTTCGCTCTGTGAAATTCAATTATGAAGTGACAACTATTAACATTCAAGTAAAGAAGTATTTTAATTCAATTTATAGTAATGTATAATTCTTGAAAAATAAGCTTTCCGATGAAAAAAATATTTTTACATCATATTGAAAGTAAATATCATCAAACGGAAATGAAACTGGCGTTTAATCATAGCACGAAAAGTTGTCGCACAAATCCGTGTGATTTCTGATAAATACAAATACAAGTTTTGTGCACGAAATGACAGAAGAGAAATATATATTTTTTTGATTTTTGTTAAATATTACTTTTGTTGAAAAAAGGAGAAAATAAAAAGGGCCAATCAAATTTCGTACGTCGAAGATAAACCGACAACACATTGGCCGATGCGTCGCAGCAAGCAATTGATTTAGGTAATATGTTTACTGAAGCACAACTGATGAAGTAATGTTAAAAGGGATGAAACTATAAAGTATTTGAATATAACTTTTTTCTTGTGCAATGAGTGTCGAAATTTTGAAAACTGTCTAATGTATTATATTTTTTATATAGAGAGGGACTTTAATTGTAAGTGCTCCAATCTTTGGAATTGTTTAGTGTCCAACAGATTTAATTGTGAGAAAGGGTATTTGGATTAAATCAGTGAAGTTTTAAGTATAATAACAATTGTTTGATTTCTCCGCTCTAATTCAGCTTGAAACAAAACTGAGACTACTATATAAGTTATAGTAGCCTCAGAACAAAATTAGAATTTGGTATAAAACTGATGCATTTTTGGGGAGTCAAATTTCAATTTTAGAAAAAGAGGGTAAACACGAATTGATGTTCTAGTATTGCAAGCAAAGTCGAATTATTGAATGTTATGTATGCTAAGGTTGTCCGAGGTAAATATCTGAAAATCTGTTAGTAATTTTTATTTACAAGATTTTTTTAAGCTCTACTGGACTCTATTTTGCACAGAGATAAGAAATTTAAACATGTTGTCAACATAGATATGTTTCTTGTACTTGTACTTAAAAATAAAGTAGTCTTTGAACATATGTGCTCTGTAAGAGTAAGCAGTTCCTGCTCCACTTGTGGTACCCATAGTGTTGCTCATGGCAAGTAAAAATTAGGTAATAACTCATATTTGGGCATGTCATGGTCAAGAAAAAAAAAAACCGGGTATATAACTGATCTGGGCTTGTTTAAATTAAAAACAAGAGGCTCTCAAGAGCCTGAATCGCTTACCTGTAGTTTTTTATTTAAATTTTTCATCAAAGTTTTTCTTTTGCTCTTATGTTTTTAATGTATAATTAATAAGTGTGGACACAAACCAGTGTGGAAAGTATCCAGCATTCTGATAGTATTGCATGGCAATTAGGAAAGGTGAGCTAAAAACAATAAACGAAAAGCAAATATGAAACACAGCAACAAATGACAACCACTAAAATTATTGGATTTTGAGTTGTGCAAGGAAAGATAAAATTTATGTACTGTATCCAAACCCTGTCTTTTAACATGGGACTGTGGTGCTACAGCACAACATAAGAACAAACATTTATTTTTTTTAAATAGACTACCTGTAGGTATCAGTGTGTTTATTTATTCGACATTAGCTAGAGGTACAAAATTTATTGTTTATATCTCTCCAAATATTTTTTTCATATTGAAAAATTCAAAGTATTGGTAAACAGAAAGCAGGTGTCCAAAAGATTCAAAAAGTGCTCACACATTACAACTTATCACAGATAAAATGCTAACCAACATAAAATCGTTCTATTTTGTGGTTTTTGAGAAAGTGTGAAGAAAATATTCTTTTGAAGAACAAACATGAATGAAAGGGACATGTTGAATGACTTATAGAGCCAACCCTCTATAGATACATGTAGTGTATGAGTGGCCATTTGTGTCATTGGTGGTATAAACATACCATATAAAACTTTCAACGCGTTTGTATTTACTTTGAAGGTGTTGGTTTTCATGTGTTGATTCGTAATGCATACGGTATGAAACAAGATACCCTAAGGAACATTCGGTTAAATTTTGCAAGTATTTGGCCAAATAGTTTTAGAGGAGAAGATTTTTGAAAAAGTAATAGACGCACAAAAAAATGTAAAAATTATGTTTCAAGGACAATAACTCCTTAAGTGGTCAATTGATAATTTGATAATGCTGACTTATTTGTAGATCTTACTTAGCTGAACATTTTTCTCATTACACTTTCTTTCTATCTACTATAATTTTAAAGATAATAAACAAAAGCTGTAAAATTTCCAAAAAATAAACTACTTCTGACAGTAACCCAACAATGGGTTTTCCAATTGGCCTGAAAATTTCATAGCAGATAGATCTTGACCTATTCATCACTTTAACTCCTTTCACGTTTGCTCTTACTGCTTTAGTTTTTGAGATATAAGCCAAAAACTGCATTTGACCCCTATGTTCTAATTTTATCAACAGCGGCCATGTTTTTTGATAGATCAAAATTTCAGATACAATTTATAAACTATATACCTTAAGGAACATTCAGTTAAAGTTTGAAGGTATTTTGCCCAGTAGTTTCAGAGAAGATTCTTGAAATAGTTTACGACGACGACAACAGACGACGACGGACTCCAAGTGATGGCATAAGCTCACCTGACCCTTTGGGCCAGGTGAGCTAAAAAAAGGCGGTACAAATGAAATATGTGCTCCTTGTATTGAAATCAGTGGGACCCAAATGTGATTTATACTTTTACATTTAAGAATTGAAGTCTAAGATTGGCTCAATATTATTGAATGCCACTATAATATCTAAGGTTGCCAAAGGTAAACTGCTGTCCTTCGGTCAGTAACTTTCGTTGTAATATTCAATTACACCCACCTGTCCTTCATTTTGTAAATGATTTGTACCAAGTTAAAACCATTTCAATGAGAAGAAGTGCAACGTTGTATATTCAGATTTGTTTTATTGTACTGAAAATGCAAAAGGTATTTACAGGACAAAACCGGAAGTGAACCGTCAGATGCTCTGGAAGGGTAAGCACTTTCTGCTCAACTTGCAATGCCCATTGTGATGCTCATGGCAAATACAATTGGCTGATGAGTCACATTTGGTGATGTCAGGTTTGGAAAAAAGAACAGGTGACTACTTCTACTATAATTAGAAACCCTTTGTTCAACAGATTCCTTGTAAGCAGCTAACCTCCATCAAGGAAATCACGACAGAAAACACAATCAAGCTATGGAATTTTAATTTATATCAACTGGGAGATATACACTACAATTGAGGGGAATGCTGGAAAGCTGATCATAGAAAAATTACAATGATGATTGTATGGGTATATAGATCGACTGTTTAACGTCCAGTGGCAAATACTTCAGGCATACTGTTATTCAGGACGAGAACAAATTGACAATTAAATAATTAAAAAAGGAAGGTTCTGCCAAGTTGGTCAATCTGATGAAGGGTGGGATCTTCGACTGCCACTGGAATATTTTGAAACTATTTTTGGATTAGTGCAGAGATTATGCCTTGCAACAGGTCACCTACAGGTCCCTAAAGGAGTTGTTGATAAGATTCCTTAACATCTAAAGAGCATTGCACTCTCTTTATTCGAGGCAATTAGATTAAATGTCACACAGCCAAATGAAGCAAGGGCTTTACTGCTTGATAGGAAGAGCCAAAGGGATGACCATAGTTTTATACATCAGTCAACCCTTTGGATCTTATGTGGAGAAACAAGTATAACCTGATTTAAGAGGCCTATAAATGCAAAAGTAACACAAGTTAATTTGGAGTTCATGGTAGAAATTTAATTATCCTAGCTCACAGCAAACTAATGTCATCATTTTGAAACCAAGGTTTACTATTGTTAGACAAGTATCAACATTTGTTTTTCGTTTATTGTTTTATCAGAAATCAGGCATGTATACATCATGGGTTTAGCTCATTGTTAAGACTGCAAGATGACTTATAGTTGATAACATCCACATCAGTTGGTCTCTGCGACCTGCATCTTCAACAATGGCCACTTTTTATCAAAATCATCATTAAAGGGGAGCAACTCTATTAAGAGTTAACTGACAATTTCAGTCATGTTGACAAATTTGTAGATCTCATCCTGCTGATAATTTTTCCTTTCTAAAGTTTCTATCTATTGATCATAGTTTTCAAGATAAAAGGCAAAAAATGCAAAAAAATGTAAAAAATCATCATTAAAAGGCAATAACTGCAATAACGAGTCGACTGAAGATTTCGAACATAATGGCTTATTTGTAGATCTTGTCTTGCTGATCATTTGTTATTTAAAGTTTCTATCTATCTAATTCAGTTTTCAAGATACAAATTTTCTATAGGCTTTGTATGCAGAGATTGGCAAAACCACGAAATCAAATATCCACGAAAATACAAGTTTTCCTCAATCCACGAAAATTGATACCCACAAATATAAATGAATCCTACAGTTACAGGCAAAAATGGGAAAATTTTGACTTATATGTAGATCTTGTCTTGCTGATCATTTTTGCTTTTTATTGATTGATTGATTGATTGGTGTTTAACACCACTTTCAACACTATTGTGCTATTTCGTGGGGGTCAGTTTTTATTGGTGGAGGAAGCTGGATTGCCTGGAGAGAACCATCGACCTTTGGTAGGAAAACTGACAATCCTTGTCAATTAAGAATGGAGTCGAGTGCACCTGCCCTGTGCTGGATTCATACTCACAACCTCAGTGTTGACATGCTAGTGATACAGTAGTTGGACTACTTCGGCCACTGAGGCCCCTTTTTTGCTTTTTAAAGTTTCTATCTATCTATCTATCAAAATGTATAGTTTTTAAGATATAGACCAAAAACTCAAAAATTTGGTAAAAATTGTCATTATTATCTGACGATTTTGGTCATGTTGACTTATTTGTAAATCTTGTGTTGCTGATCATTTTTGCTATTCCTCCCCATCTATTACAATTTTTGAGATAATAGGGTACAAATTTAAACAAGAGGCTGTCAGAGAGACAGCAAACCAGATTTTCCTGCAGAGGTCAAACCCTGAACAGTAGAGCAAGTATGGACACAACATTTAAGCTTAAAACAGCTCTGTATTTGGATTGTGATTGAATATTTGATACAGCATGGGTTTGTGACACAAAATAAATGTGGTCAAAGAACGGAAAAATTTGAAATTGAACATTTACCTATTATGGTCCAATATCCAAAATCTAAGTACATTGCTAGAATCAGCATATCAAAGAACCCCAAGAATTCAATTTTTGATGAAATACTTCTTAGTTAAACCATTTCTGTTCAAATGCAAATAACTCAAACTTTATTTCCATGAACCAATAATGTAAATCTAAAATTAAATATGATTTAACCATAGACTCTAAAATTAGATATGATGTAAAGAGATATGATGTTATATTTATTTTTAAATTATAATCAAATATAATTAATAGTTTTCTAATAAATCTGTCACTCCAATTATAATTGGGTGATTGCATTGACAATTACCAGATGTGTGTTATCTTATCACTTAGTGTAATCAAACTTTATATATATAGTTGATAGATCCCAATATTTTTTCTTTCATTTGTAACATACTAATATAGATCTGCAACTTATCTTATCTTAATTTTAACTTTTTACTTATAGATAATAGATTATTATCTAATGAATTTTCAAATCTGGAACCCCAAACAAGATCAAGTAAAAATTAAAGTTAACAGACACAACAAAACAATTATATACATATATCACTCAGAAAATTAGTTTTTACAGAATAACAAACACAACATAAACATGATAAAATTCTTCAAACAATTTACCAAAGAAAAGAAAAATCAATAATAAAAATCATGCTTGCAAATCTGAAGGGTTAATTCCCTTTGAACAGAACTATGGTTTAACATAGTACTCTAACATTACATATACTGTAAATTCAGAAATTATTGCGTGCATTTATCATTGCGATTTTGTCATTTTAGACTATACTGCGATTTTAATTTTTGCGGTTTTGAGAAAAATCCTGTTTAATTCAAATAAAAAACTTCAAAATGCGAGTTTAAATTATTGCGATTATAACCCTGTCGCATTTTTCGCAATAATAAAAACATCGCAATAATTTCTGAATTTACAGTATAATTATTAGTAATGTAATTAACTTCAAAATGTCTATCTCTTAAAAACCTATAAAACTTATCTGTAATTATCTCCAAAGTGTCTAATAATGAACAGTAAATTTCAAACTTTATATATAAACAGAAAATTTTAAAATAAATCTGTCACTCCAATTATTATCATATGCTAAGATATTTCCCAGATCTAATTAATAATGAAAATCATACTTGCAAATCTGAAGGGTTTTTTCCCTTTGAACAGAACTATGGTTTAACATAGTACTCTAACATTACATATATAATAATTAGTAATGTAATTAACTTCAAAATGTCTAATAATATAGCTTATTATCATCACCACTTAGGAAACAGAAAATTTTCAAATAAATCTGTCACTCCAATTATAATTGTGAGATAAGAGATTTACCATATGCTTAGTCATAATGTGATAACAAGAGAAAAATATTTAAAAATACCACTTTTGGAAATTAATAAAATGCTCCGCAGGGCGCAGCTTCATACGACCGCAGAGGTCGAACCCTGAACAGTTGGGGCAAGTATGGACACAACATTCAAGCTTGATACAGCTTTGCATTTGGATTGTGATTAAATATTTGACACAGCATAGGTTTCTAACACAGAATGAATGTGGTCTAAGAACTTAAAAATTTTAAATTGGACATTCACCTATTATGGTTGAATATCAAAAATCTAAATACATGGTTAGATTCAGCATATCAAAGAACCCCATATATTCAATTTTTGTTGAAATCAAACAAAGTTTAATTTTGGACCCCGATTTGGACCAACTTGAAAACTGGGCCCATAATCAAAAATCTGAATACATGTTTAGATTCAGCATATCAAAGAACCCTGTTAAAATCAAACTAAGTTTAATTTTGGACCCTTTGGACCTTAATGTAGACCAATTTGAAAACGGAACCAAAAATTAAGAATCTAAATACATGGTTAGATTCGGCATATCAAAGAACCCCAATAATTAAATTTTTGATGAAATCAAACAAAGTTTAATATTGGACCCTTTGGACCTCAATGTGGACCAATTAAAAAACGGGGCCCAAAATCAAAAAACTAAATACACGGTTAGATTCAGCATA
The DNA here is from genome assembly GCF_021869535.1 of Mytilus californianus. Classification (NCBI taxonomy): domain Eukaryota; kingdom Metazoa; phylum Mollusca; class Bivalvia; order Mytilida; family Mytilidae; genus Mytilus; species Mytilus californianus. Next base: position 9,547,389 of record NW_026262581.1, read on the forward strand.
TTAAAGAACCCCAAGAATTTAAGAATAAAACCCCACTGAAATTGGTCAAGAAATAAGCAATTTATACGAAGTATTTTCTTTTGCACAATACTGTGCAATTGAATATTTCTTGCTATTGCGCAATACTGTACAATTGACAATTTCTTGCTATTGCGCAATATTGTGCTATTGGATATTTCTTGCTATTGCGCAATACTTTGCAATTGAAGATTTCTTGCTATTGCGCAATACTGTGCAATTGAAGATTTCTTGCTATTGTGCAATACTGTGCAATTGAAAATTTCTTGCTATTGCACAATACTTATTATATAATAATTTACACATCCTGTTTGGTGTGTATCTCCTACCATATCATTATTATTTGCTTTAAAATATAAATCAGAAATAACCAACTTGAAATGGAAAATTTTAAATAAAAAATAAAAAGGAAAAAAAGAAAAAAAAATGAAAAAAAAAAATCCCCCCCCCCCCCCCAATTTTTTGAACCCCCTTATGATTCATCACCCCCAAACTCAATCCCAGGCTTCCCTTTGTGATATGGAACCTTGTAGTACAATTTCAGAAAGATCCATACACTTACACACAAGTTATTGTCCTGAAACTAGAAAAATGCTTGTTTTTTGCCCCTTTTTGGCCCCTAATTCCTAAAATATTGAGGCAATTACCCCCATCATCAATCCCAGCCTTCCCTTTGTGGTATGGTACCTTGCAGTACAATTTCAGAGAGATCCATACACTTGAACACAAGTTATTGTCTGGAAACTAGAAAAATGCTTATTTTTGGCCCCCAATTCCTAAACGTTTCGGCAATTACCCCCAAACTCAATTCCAGCTTTCCCTTTGTGATATGGAACCTTGTAGTACAATTTCAGAAAGATCCATACACTTACACACAAGTTATTGTCCTGAAACTAGAAAAATGCTTGTTTTTTGCCCCTAATTCCTAAAATATTGAGGCAATTACCCCCATCATCAATCCCAGCCTTCCCTTTGTGGTATGGTACCTTGCAGTACAATTTCAGAGAGATCCATACACTTGAACACAAGTTATTGTCTGGAAACTAGAAAAATGCTTATTTTTAACCCCCAATTCCTAAACATTTCGGCAATTACCCCCAAACTCAATTCCAGCTTTCCCTTTGCGATATGGAACCTTGTAGTACAATTTCAGAAAGATCCATACACTTACACACAAGTTATTGTCATGAAACTAGAAAAATGCTTGTTTTTTGCCCCTTTTTTGGCCCCTAATTCCTAAAATTTTGAGGCAATTACCCCCAAAATCAATCCCAGCATTCCTTTTGTGATATGGAACCTTGTGGTACAATGTCAGAGAGATCCATACACTAACACACAAGTTATGTCTGGAAGTTACAAAAATGCTTATTTTTGGCCCCTAATTCCTTTACTGTTGGTACCATAACCCCCAAAATCAATCCCAACCTTCCTTTTGTGGTATTGAACCTTGTGGTAAAATTTCATAGAGATCCATTCACTTAAACTAAAGTTAGAGTGCGAAAACCAATGTGTCTTCGGACGACGCCGGACGACGCCAGACGACGACGAGGATGCCAACGTCATACCAATATACGACCACAAAAATTTTTTTGCGGTCGTATAAAAATGGCGATAACTCAAAAAGGAGAAATACTTAAATCCTGAAAATTGAACTTGACCTTCATTTAGTCACAAGAAACAACATATCTAAATTTGAAAAAAAATCATTACAGCATTTTCATGTTATTGAAGAGACACTGTTTGGCAGCCGCCCGCCCCTCCGCCCGCCTGCCGTACGTCCCCAAATCAATAACTGATATTTCCTTCGAAAATACGGTTAAAAATGGTAAAATTCGTCATTTAAGGGCAATAACTCCTATAGAGCTCAACATTCTGAACCTTTTTGCATTTGTCATTATTTCTCTCTTTATAGGGGTTTTTTAAATAATAGACAAAACTTGCATTTTACCCCTATGTTTCTTTTTTAGCCATGTAGGCCATCTTGGTTGTTAGGCGGAGTTATCAGACACATTTTTTTAAACTAGATACCCCAATGATGATTGTGACCAAGTTTGGTTAAATTTGGTACATTGGTTTCATAGGGGGAAGATTTTTGTAAAAGTTAACAGACGAAGACGCTGACGATGACACCGATGATGGACAACGGATGCCAAGTGATGAGAAAAGCTCACTTGACCTTTTAGCCAGGTGAGCTAAAAATCTGATTTAACATGCATTATTTGGTAGTTGTTAAAATTGCAAAATTCTGACAGAATAGGTCATCCTCAAGAACAGAGCAGGTTATGAGAAGAATTATGTTTACTCCTTACAGCTGATAAATTGAAATATATTCCATATCAATATTTTATCACATACACAATATAGTTATTTAAGGATAAATGGAGGTGAAAACTTCTCTGAGATGTATATTTGTACAATTTATTCAGTGACATAGTTAGATCATAAAACATTGTAAATTTTCACAAACATTATGCATACTAACAACAACAGATCAGTAATAAAATGGAATGCAAATTATATGTGTAAATAAAAGGTATGACACCACTATATTTAAATGAATGCTGTAATTATTAGGATTGAAGACAAAAAAGATTGCTCTGAAAGACGTCTCATCTTTATCTGCTAACCAGTTTAAAACTTCAAAATCTGGTATTCTCATGGGGTTATTTTCACTATTTCAGGATCAAGAATATTCTATGGAATATTGATAGTCAAGTAGTTTTTACAAATCAAGACATGCACACTTATCTTTTGATGAGCTAATTTAATCCCTGTATATAAGATTTATTGAATGAAATTGTAAAAAAAAAAGAAAATAAGAAAATATCAAAGAATACAATATTAATATAGATTTAGGAATGTTATATAAGTGTAAATATATTTAATTTCCTGTCAGTTTTTGTTTGCGTGGCCTTAAAAGGGTCAGTAAAATATTTGCTGTGTTAATTTTTTCTCCACTTTAGAGCTTTTTTATAATGGATTTAAATGGGCAGCAAAGTATTTATTTGTATAGGGTAAGTTTCAAAGTAAAATGTCCACTGCAAAAATCTTATTATTTTTACACCTACCAAGTAAAATCAGGCAATGGAAACAGGTGACTGACAGAAGACCAGATAAAAGCCTTAATCAAAACCTCAATTTCACCTTAAAAGTCATTTTTATGAATCAGTATAATAATTATTTATAAAATTAGATAATACAACATGCAACTATGTGTAAAATTTGAATAAAATTATTGAAATGAAGCATACACTCAAGCACTATATTAAAAATAATTATAAATATTTTGACACATTAATGCCCTGAATTGTACCTGATTTTTAAAAGAAATGGCAGATCTGTCATTTATGCATAACAAAGCTGCTTTCACATTAAAAAAAATGGACTATTCTAAAATAAACCTTTCATATCAAAAATTAACTATCAAAGTGAAAGTTACTGATACATTTGTGTATTTGAATTTCTATTGTGTTGAGTTCCATTTTTTACATAAGGAAATGCCTGTACCAAGTCAGGAATATGACAGTTGTTTTCCATTCCTTTGATGTGTTTGAGCTTTTGATTTTGCCATTTGATAAGGGTCTTTCCATTTTGAATTTTCCCTGGAGTGTGGTATTTTTGTTATTTTATTTTCTCCTAATAACAATAGCAATGTCCACTGAACACACCAACTGACCAGATAGGCTAAGAAAGCCAATTATTTTTACCTCAAAAAGTTGAAAAATAAATAAATACATTCATAAAATTACAAGTATGTACATACATAAGTTAATACAAAAGATAACTACAAACGGACATACAAGGGATTTTTAGTCCAATTTAAATAGATAGTTAGTAATTACAAAACAACTTCAAAATAGGACAATAACAGCTGCAGCAAGATATAACTGCAACATAAAAGGAAAGTCCAAGAAGTGTATACTGCAAGTTAGTAAGTATGGATACTGTATTGTGTAAAACACAGTGGGTGAAGATAAGACCTAAAAAGGGTAATATTCTGAAACCGCTCCTAGTTTCTAAGAATGTTAAGAGCAACAAGATTTTTTCTTAGGAATTTAATAAAAAAAATATAAAAATCTCCGAATCGTGATATTAATTAATGAAACAAATTATCATGGTTGTCAAAAGTATGTTCTTGTACAAAAACTAAAAACTTTTAATTTTTCTGCGATTTTTTTTTTCACTTTAAAGACTGTTTTATAGTTTCACAGTTAAGGAGTAACTTATTAAAGTAATCTATTTAAATCTATTTATCTATTTGAGTATTGACATGAATATGTCTTTACTTATTCTTTGTGATATGCTGAAATTGTAATAAAATTGTAATTTTTAGATTTTATGGAATCTAAAGAAAACAATTAATAGATGAAATTTTTAACAAACATTTTCATGCAGTTCTCAGATTACAAAAAGATTCATAATAAATGCAGTCTATGATTGTACTGTAAAACAAAAAACATTGCAAAAAATGCAACTTGTCAGTTGAAACATTTATGAATGAATGATAATTAATCTAACAATCTAAGACTAATAACAGATTCAATGTTTTAAGCTGCCTTATGATATGAATTTCATATAATTAGAAAAATAAAATAACAAAAATTATGAGACAAAATTTAAAAAAAAAATTACTTTAAAAATTACTGTTTAAAATTTCAACATGATAATTTTACATGTAAAATGCCCTTAAAACAAGTAAAATATATGCACATGATGTAGAACCACAACCAGAGTGAAAAGTTATGAAGTCTGTGACTCTGTCAACCATTCCCTCAATTCCAACCTAAATTGCTAATTTTATTTCAATTCAATCTATGTACATGTATTCCAATGTACATTGTAAATTTTGCATTTAATAAATTCCTTATATGTAGAAATGGCTGTTTATGTTTTTGTATGGAAAGCCCTAGATACAACCTGATTAAAAATAAATGGGGAATGTGTTCATGGGACACAGATGATGCCCCCGCTTGCATATCATATAAAGTTATAAAGGGACATAACTGAAGAACAGTAAGAGTGATTATACCTAAATTTGTACTTGATCTGAGTTTTGTGGTAATACTTATTGTGTATAAGTCTCATAACATTTGGTTGAGGCTAACTTAATTTAGAGAACAGAAACGAAAAATTCAGCAATTTTTCCATTTGTAAACAGGCATAACTCTAGAAAGGTAAAAGTGACACCATCAAAATTCAAACTTGATCTGTATTTTGTGGTAATTAGCATTGTGTATAAGTTTCATAACATTTGGTTGAGGCAAACTAAAGTTAGAAAACGGAAACGAAAAATTCAGCAATTTTTCCATTTGTAAAGGAGCATAACTCTAGAACAGTTATAGTGACCCCACCAAAATTCAAACTTGTTCTGTGTTTTGTGGTAATAAGCATTGTGTATAAGTTTCATAACATTTGGTTGAGGCAAATTAAAGTTAGAGAACGGAAACCAACTTTGGGACGTACGTACGGACGGACAGACGGACATACAGACGGATAAGGGTAAAACTTAATGCCCCCTCCGCTACGGCGGGGGCATAAAAATCAAAAAGGATGTGCATTTCCTGCATAACTACTACATCCTGTAAGAAGCAATTTCGTTTTGACCAGCTCTCTTGTATTAGACATGTATAGACAAACAGATTGAAGGACAGAACTAAATAAAATGTATTGCCAAAATATGTGTGAGAGACATTTTCCATGATGTAACATATGTGGATAACGTTCTATGCATTATTGTTAAAATATAGTGACATATTTAGACTGGTGTACATTATATTAATCATGTCGTTATACTAGAACCTGAATCAAACCCCTTCTCACAATAAGAATCTATAGCACTTGTTTCACCCTGATCGCAATAAGAATCAATATTACTGGAATCTTGTCCTCTTTCATCTGTGTCCGTAAAACCTTTGTTTTCTCTGTTAGATTTATTAGTACTTGAGTAAAATGATTTTTTTCCTGAATGTTTCGGTGAATTATTGCTTAAGCCTGATGACTGAACACATGAAGAGTTATTAGCCGAGGATTCCTCATCGGAAGAATGTAACTCAACATCTGTGTAATCTACACTGTTCATATCATTTCCACCGGACATTTCACCTGTAGTAAATGAAGTTTCTGCGAAGGAATGATTAGTATTTTCACTAACTCCAGGAGATTCAATTATAGCATCAGTTTGAATAACACTACCATTCTGATGGATATGATTATTATGTTTACTATGGTATCCTCCTGTGCTGCCATTTTGATTGGAATATTTTTTATCCATACTATTGTTCTGTGATATACTGTTTCCATTTGTACTTGATCCACCCAATCCACTATCATTACCGTTACTATTTCGCAGTAAAGGCTGAAGAGATTCATGTGCATCACTTCCACTACCATTGTTTTCTAGTCTATCAAAGCCAGATTTCTAAAGATAGACAGAAAGGTTTATTAATAATTAGTAAATTATTTTTCTTTAGTTCAATCTATTTATTTGTTCATTTTGTACCTCCAGCATGCACTGGAAATTTATTAATACTTCTATCTCTAATTTAAATTCATTTTGATAATCCATACTTAAACACCTGTGGTGAAGAGTTATTTTCGTGCAATGTGTTTGCAATTTTTATTTCACATATTTTTCCTACATGAAGCTCATTATTCACTGTGTAAAAGAGAGGCAAAAGATATCAAAGGGACATTCAAACTTATGAGTCAAACTCATTATTCACTGTGAAATCGTGCAAATTGGCGTAAACACAATGTGTAATCTATTTTTTCTAATTTTTTTGTTGCTCATGAAATTGCAATTTCATTTCCTGTTCTTCTGTACACATACCCCCTTTACATCCTCTTCAACCACATGATGCTGCTACCACAAAAATCTTTACATTATCAGGCTTTGCCTTAAACAAAACTGTTCCCTATTTCTCTACCCTTGTGATACATCATCCCCCTAAAAGTTTTAACTGCTAAAAATCAAATTTTGTCCAGGATGGTGGTATATATGAAATACAACAAAGGCATCAAAAAGCAATTCTCACTAGCCCAAATTATTTGAATGGCCATTAAAAAAAAGTCAATATATTAAAAGCACTGTTTAATACTTTGATATATGATTATTTCCCAATGTTCCATGAGAAAGAAGGTTCATGTTTGTCCAACCCATATCTCCCTTTCTTCCTATCCATCTTCTCCACATACATAATTTAATAAAACTGACCAGCCTAATCATCTTTTTGTGTTGAAAAATTTTGACCACAACCTAACTCTCAGCTTACCTTTGATTACCTGAAAATAAGCAAGGGCTGTCCTTTCTTTGAAATGAAAATGTATACCAAATTTTATAAGATTTTTTAAGAAGGAAATTTCACCTGTCGTAAATGAATATGGATTCTTGATCTTATCTTTATCTTTGACCTTGTCTTTCTCTCTATCTAGCAGTTCTGCATACCACATTTTAAGAAGTTAGCTTGTATCATTGTGACACAGTTTTAATTTGGATCCTTGACCATTGGTTGACCTATGACCTGTTATCATTCATCATCATTAAGTGAAAATTATGAATTCTGACCAAGCGATTAGTTTGTATCATTTGTATCACGTCAAGGCTTTTACCTTGATGGTTAATGATTGCAATTACACAGGCTAAAGTATTTATCTATATCAAATTTACATAGGGTTGTTATACATGAATGTGTAGATAATCACATTCAACGGAAGACCACTCTTGTTTATATATCCCTTCTGCAATTTTATTAAACAAGGAAAGCACAAGTGTATTATACCTGTTCTAGGTAAAATAAGACAACGATACATACTGTTTTAATAGCAGGCAAATCTATCGCTTTCACTTCTTCTGCTTGTTTTTTTAAACGATGTCTGAAAGTACACAAAAGTCAATTGTATTCATATGTATATTATACATCTTTTGAAAGTATTTTAGGAGAACACCAAATAGTGTTCTATGAGAACACAAGATAGTGAACTACTGGGGAATATATTTTATAAGCTTAAAGATGCATTTCTCTGGAAAAACTCAAAGGACTGTAGCATCCTACCAACATGAATATCTAACAATGTAAAACGCTTCATGTTGATACAATGAAAGATGTAGGACTTGCAATGACAAGGTAGGTCCTGAAGGGGGTCCAAATTTCTAAGGTGAAAGGGGCATAATTCTGGATAAACTAAACAGAGTCAATAACAAAAAAAATCCTTCCCATAGGCACATAATCTTAAATTATTTGGCTTAAAAAAATCTATTGCAAATAACTTCTAAAAAAATCAATTAATTGATTTAGAATTTTGACACTATATTTCTGATGTCATAAACATTAAATTCTATGAAAACTATTTGTTTTTTATTTTCAGTTTTGACTTCTCCAAAAAACACATTTTCAAGCAAAGTATAGGAAAATTGGTCATAGTATGTCATTTGAGGCCAATAACTAGTATATGAAGTTTTTTTATTGTTTTCGTCATGATGATAGAATTTTTTTTAGATCCTGTATTTTTAAAAATTTCTGCTTATCTGTTACTAGATTTCTTGATAAAAGGTCAAATGATAAAATTAGAAAATTGGTCAGAAATTTGTATAGTTTCTGCTTATTTCTTATAGTTACTAGATTGTAAGGCAATTCTATTTTTAGCTTTGGTGATAATGTTGGCCAATACAAAAACAATTATACTAATAAAATACCTAAATGATGGTTCTGTCAAAGTTGAGTTGGTACATGGGGACAGGTGTGATAAAAACACAAAAAGAAAGCTAAAGTCAACTTGAGTATGATTACTTACCTTGCATACACACAACCACATATCATCAATACAACAAATGCCCCAAGACCACCAATTACAGCTCCTAGTATCAAATTTTCTTTTTTTGATTCTGGAAACAAAATGTATTATAAATTATGAAAACAGCAATCAGTAAGACAATTTAAAACAAACCAGTCTCTTCAATATATTCACATATTGGAAGATTTTTTACTATTCCATATAATGCATCATAGGTTTAGAAAAATAGAAACCTGTACATTAATTAAACACTGTCATCTCAGTTTTGAGCTATCTTAGTTCTCTTCTAAAAACTAAATTTCACATTCAAAATGTGTCCCATTTCACACTGAAAATAAGAATTGTTGATCAACATTTTTCCAAGTCTCTCTAAAAGATTTAAATCTGTAAATAATTTAGCTTTCATTATATACCACTATATCAAGCTTTTAATAGAACTCTTTTTTCATTCCCAACAAAATATAAAACTGGACCAAAACACTTAACTTGTATTATTTAATTCATTTTTTAATTATGTAATCATAGAAGATCACATTTCATATTTAATAAGAACCAATCTCTCTTCCCTTCTGCAGAATTAACTAAATATAACTATCATAATTTCCTTATTATGGGGGATGCCTTAGTGAGAGATTAAGCTAGCTATAAAACCAGGTATTATCCATCATTTTCTACATAAGGAAATGCCTGTACCAAGTTGGGAATATGACAGTTGATTTCCATTCGTTTGATGTGTTTGAGCTTTTGATTTTCCCATTTGCCGTTTTGAATTTTCCTTGGAGTTCGGTTTCTTCGTTATTTTACTTTTAAGTCTTGAGATTGATCTGAAAGTCTTTCTAGGATTTCATTGGGCCAGGACCTCGGAGCAACTATATATAGAAAACATGGAAATTGCCAACTCCCACTTGGGGCACCATGTCTCGAAATCATAATTGATCCTTTTTTAGTAATTAATCTTCCTTATCAATTTTACCACACAATTATATAACCTTTATTCTTATACTTATCCCTTGTAGCATGTGTAGCTCAAACCAGCTTTATTCCTTAAAACACACCATTTTCAGTGATATACTGTCAATTTAAACAAAATATTGCCTTGTTGCATTATTTCCCACTGTTCTTGTAATCAAGGGAGCTAATCTATGCAAATAAGTTGAGATGGGCAACATTTGCAAACAATTGATTAAATGAAGAGACAAATCTTGTTAATATATGCAGGTCCCTGGGTTCATATGCATAATCAACTTCAAAATTCTATGTGTAAGGAATGAAATGATACATTCACTTGACAACTTGTTCAAAGTGAAAGGATAAAGCAAAAAAATATGGAGGGTTTGCGCTATAGGTATTAAGGGCATACAATACAGCTACAGGGGAGGTAATGATGTCGCTATAGTAAAATGTTATTTTTCGCGACGTCAAACTGTGGCATATCGGGAAAAGATGCATTTTCAACTGATTTTTATCATTCAGCAAAGAATGCTGTTTTTTACTAAAACCAGGAAAATGTGATAAAAATGAATTATTTCGAAAGAATTATTACACAAATTGAAAGCAAACTTATGTAGAGAAGATATTCCAAATGTTTTTACAAAACCCCGCTTGCGTTTATCTTTTAAAACAAAAAAGTTAAGTATGTCTTTTCAAAGGTTAGAAATGTCTAAGAAACAGAAATTTCCAGTAAATGTCCATAATTTCAACCCTATTTATCTCTAAAAGTAGCACATGAAGGTATATTTTTATTAATATTCGAATTGACTAAATAAAAAATAGATTGTATGCAAACTTTCGTCAAAAATTTACTGTGGGATCAAAACTGTATCGTATGTCCTTAAGTGCAGGAATAACAGTTAAATATCTAAGAAGTAAAATGAAAAATAAATCTAGTTATGTATGATTAATCTACTTGAAAAGGATGTAGTGTGAGTCATCAATTTCCATGTTTTTTATATGGACTTGCCTCTGACAGCCCATAGCTCTTAAGCAAGTCATAAAAAGATGCATGCGCTTGATTTTAAAAAAAAATGACAAATAAGTGGAGAATTGACAAATTTTCACTGAAAATGTATCTTTATTTTGTTTTCCTTAATAGAAATTTAATGAACATTCCAACATCCTACATTAAATAATTAAGTAAAGACTAGATGTTAGTGATAAGTTTTGTCTTGAAATTATGGACTTGGACAATAACTTTTAAAAAACATGGTTAACTTACCAATGGTCTTTGGGGACTTAAACAGGACTTTTTTAGAATTACTCCAAGGTCCATATTGTCCATCTTCCATCTTGGCACTTATGTTGACTATGTAAGTTTGGCCTTGAATCAAATTCTTTAATGTGTATGACGATTCTGAGGGAGATACTGTTTCATTCTGTTCTTTGCCTGTATATGATAAGAAATTGTTAAGATAATTGAAATACAACAAAAGGTACTGCAAGTAAAGCTCACATAAGGACATCATGTTATCAAGCAAGATTATGTGAAGTTTCTAAAAATTCTGACAAGAAGTTCAGGAGCAGTATAAGATACAGAAGTGGGATGGAAATACTATAACACTCCAAACTAGAGGCTCTCAAGAGCCTGTGTCGCTCACCTGACTCTACTTTGGTTTTAGAAATCATGTAAAGATAGATAAAAATCATAACAGATACCCAAATAATGATTGAGGCCAAATTTTGATTAATATTGGTCCCATTATTTAATAAAATATCCTGGTGGCCATCTTGAACAGTAAATCGGCAACAAAGTAGCAACACTTGGTCAGCACTTCATAAGGAACATTCATGCCATGTTTGGTTTCATTCCATTCAGTGGTACTCTAAAAGAAGACATTTGTATGTATTTCCCATAGGGTCCTATGTTAAACTAAGCCCCCCCCCCCTAGCGGCCATCTTGGATGATGGACCGACTGCAAAGTAACAACACTTGGTAAGCAACTCATAAGGAACATTCATGCCATGTTTGGTTCAATTCCATTCAGTGGTTCTCTAAAAGAAAACAATTGTATGTATTTCCCATAGGGTCCTATGTTAAACTAAGTCCCCCGCTGTCGGCCATCTTGGATGATGGATCGGCTGCAAAGTAACAACACTTGGTCAACATCTCATAAGGAACATTCAGGCCATGTTTGGTTTCATTCCATTTATTGGTTCTCTAAAAGAAGACATTTTTATGTATTTCCCAAAGGGTCCTATGTAAAACTAAGTCCCCCGCTGGTGGCCATCTTGGATGATGGATCGGCTACAAAGTAACAACACTTGGTCAGCATCTCATAAGGAAGATTCATGCCATGTTTGGTTTCATTCCATTCAGTGGTTCTCTTAAAGAAGACATTTGTATGTATTTCCCATAGGGTCCTATGTTAAACTAAGTCCCCCGCTGTCGGCCATCTTGGATGATGGATCGGCTGCAAAGTAACAACACTTGGTCAACATCTCATAAGGAACATTCATGCCATGTTTGGTTCCATTCCATTTATTGGTTCTCTAAAAGAAGACATTTTTATGTATTTCCCAAAGGGTCCTATGTAAAACTAAGTCCCCCGCTGGCGGCCATCTTGGATGATGGATCGGCTACAAAGTAAAAACACTTGGTCAGCATCTCATAAGGAAGATTCATGCCATGTTTGGTTTCATTCCATTCAGTGGTTCTCTAAAAGAAGACATTTGTATGTATTTCCCATAGGTCCTTTGTTAAACTAAGTCCCCTGCTGTCGGCCATCTTGGATGATGGACTGACTGCAAAGTAACAACACTTGGTCAGCACCTCATAAGGAACATTCATGCCATGTTTGGTTTCATTCCATTCAGTGGTTCTCTAAAAGAAGACATTTGTATGTATTTCCCATAGGGTCCTATGTTAAACTAAGTCCCCCGCTGGCGGCCATCTTGGATGATGGATCGGCTACAAAGTAAAAACACTTGGTCAGAACCTCATAAGGAACATTCATGCCATGTTTGGTTTCATTCCATTCAGTGGTTCTCTAAAAGAAGACATTTGTATGTATTTCCCAAAGGGTCCTATGTTAAACTAAGTCCCCCGCTGGCGGCCATCTTGGATGATGGACTGACTGCAAAGTAACAACACTTGGTCAGCATCTCATAAGGAAGATTCATGCCATGTTTGGTTTCATTCCATTCAGTGGTTCTCTAAAAGAAGACATTTGTATGTATTTCCCATAGGGTCCTATGTTAAACTAAGTCCCCCGCTGTCGGCCATCTTGGATGATGGATCGGCTGCAAAGTAACAACACTTGGTCAACATCTCATAAGGAACATTCATGCCATGTTTGGTTCCATTCCATTTATTGGTTCTCTAAAAGAAGACATTTTTATGTATTTCCCAAAGGGTCCTATGTAAAACTAAGTCCCCTGCTGGCGGCCATCTTGGATGATGGATCGGCTACAAAGTAACAACACTTGGTCAACATCTCATAAGGAAGATTCATGCCATGTTTGGTTTCATTCCATTCAGTGGTTCTCTAAAAGAAGACATTTGTATGTATTTCCCATAGGTCCTTTGTTAAACTAAGTCCCCTGCTGTCGGCCATCTTGGATGATGGACCGACTGCAAAGTAACAACACTTGGTCAGCACCTCATAAGGAACATTCATGCCATGTTTGGTTTCATTCCATTCAGTGGTTCTCTAAAAGAAGACATTTGTATGTATTTCCCATAGGGTCCTATGTTAAACTAAGTCCCCCGCTGGCGGCCATCTTGGATGATGGATCGGCTACAAAGTAAAAACGCTTGGTCAGAACCTCATAAGGAACATTCATGCCATGTTTGGTTTCATTCCATTCAGTGGTTCTCTAAAAGAAGACATTTGTATGTATTTCCCATAGGGTCCTATGTTAAACTAAGTCCCCGGCTGGCGGCCATCTTGGATGATGGATCGGCTACAAAGTAACAACACTTGGTCAGCACCTCATAAGGAACATTCATGCCATGTTTGGTTTCATTCCATTCAGTGGTTCTCTAGAAGCAGTTCAAAATGTAAAAAGTTAACGCCGACGCCGGACGACGACGTACGACGCCGGAGGATGCCAAGTGATGAGAAAAGCTCACTTGGCCCTTCGGGCCAGGTGAGCTAAAAACAGGTATATAAAGAATTACGGAGACTCTTTAGATGAAGACTGCTTCATCTAAACTCAAATCATCTGTACAAAAATACTATAAATTCAGATTTTTGCAATAAGTCTCAAATTTGTGTCCAGTTCAACAATCCCAATAACACATTGGGTATACTGTTCCAAACTCAGTGTAATGATCCAAATCAATTACATGAAACTGCAACACTGTGGGTAAGTAAACTCCAGATACGAATCACACAGAGCATAATCCAGCATGGGAATGGGATCCAGATTATACTTACAAATTGCAACAAATAAAGTGTAATTGCTGCTTGGGATTCAAACGTGATCCCTCCACAGATTTCAAGCTGTGATGGCCGGTGTGAATAATCCATATATACAATTAATTGTTTATTATAGATCTATAATCCATAATTATTAAAATTCTATTTTCATTTTCCATCATTTGTATAAATTTAGTGGAAAGCCATTGGAGCTAAAATCATAATTTGGGGACGAGGCCTTAATATTCATGCCACACATGGTAAGGTAACGTTACAGCCTATGTAAAATGCTAGAAACAAAGAAGCAAAAGTTGAGTATGAATTTGTACATTAAAGGAAGGAGGATCCCAAGTTATGCCCCTTAAAATGATTAAAATCACCAAAATGTGAACAGCTAGATAATTATATATAAATTTAACCAAATAATAATATATTATTCTAAAACTGAAATTTTGGCTTACTGTGGATTCATTTATTTTCGTGGGTACCAATTTTCGTGGATTGAGAAAAACTCTGCAAACAATCATATAGAAAATTTGTAATTCATTGAACATTTGAATTTGTTGTTCACTTGTACCAATGAAATCCAGAAAATTTGGTATCCAACGAATAATAATGAATCCACAATACTTGTATTTATGTACAACTTTTTGACCTAATGAGCTCAATTTAAGAATTGATAACACTGAAATATGAAATTTATCTTCTGCACTGCCTGTTGTACAAAACCTTGACAATTTAAGAAGTGATAACACTGAAATAACATAACAAGCCTTGACATTTATCTTTGGACTGCCTGTTGTACAAAACCTTGACAATCTAAGGAGTGATAACACTGAAATAACAAATCAAACCTTGACATTTATCTTCTGCTCTGCATGTTGTACAAAACCTTGACAATCTAAGAAGTGATAACACTGAAATTTGACATTTATCTTCTGCACTGCTTGTTGTACAAAACCTTGACAATAAGAACTGATAACACTGAAATAACAAAACAAACCTTGACATTTATCTTCTGCACTGCCTGTTGTACAAAACCATGACAATTTAAGAAGTGATAACACTGAAATAACAAAACAAACCTTGACATTAATCTTCTGCACTGCCAGTTGTACAAAACCTTGACAATCTAAGGAGTGATAACACTGAAATAACAAAACAAACCTTGACAATTATCTTCTGCACTGCCAGTTGTACAAAACCATGACAATTTAAGAAGTGATAACACTGAAATAACCAAACAAACCTTGACATTTATCTTCTGCACTGTCAGTTGTAATAAACCTTGACAATCTAAGGAGTGATAACACTGAAATAACAAAACAAACCTTGACATTTATCTTCTGCACTGCCTGTTGTACAAAACCATGACAATTTAAGAAGTGATAACACTGAAATAACAAAACAAACCTTGACATTTATCTTCTGCACTGCCTGTTGTACAAAACCATGACAATTTAAGAAGTGATAACACTGAAATAACCAAACAAACCTTGACATTTATCTTCTGCACTGCCTGTTGTACAAAACCTTGACAATCTAAGGAGTGATAACACTGAAATAACCAAACAAACCTTGACATTTATCTTCTGCACTGCCAGTTGTACAAAACCATGACAATTTAAGAAGTGATAACACTGAAATAACAAAACAAACCTTGACATTTATCTTCTGCACTACCTGTTGTTCAAAACCTTGACAATCTAAGGAGTGATAACACTGAAATAACAAAACAAACCTTGACATTTATCTTCTGCACTGCCTGTTGTACAAAACCTTGACAATCTAAGAAGTGATAACACTGAAATAACAAAACAAACCTTGACATTTATCTTCTGCACTGCCAGTTGTACAAAACCTTGACAATCTAAAGAGTGATAACACTGAAATAACCAAACAAACCTTGACATTTATCTTCTGAACTGCCAGTTGTACAAAACCTTGACAATCTAAGGAGTGATAACACTGAAATAACCAAACAAACCTTGACATTTATCTTCTGCACTGCCAGTTGTACAAAACACAACTATATAAGACACAACCTTTCCTTCACTCTGGGAACATGTGTATGGAGTCCATCTTATAAAAATACCGTCTTCCTGGTCAGTATCTGTGGGTACCTCCAATTCTAATGGTTTCTTTGGAACTGTATAAAAGAAGTTAAAATCATATAATGCATATTAAATAGTATATAATGATTAACTATTTATATCTATTTGGATAATCTTAGCATTGATATAATAAGTAAATATTTAGTCCAGTGAGATTAAAACAAACTGATCTTATCTCATGTTATGTTATGCAAGTGTTATATTAAACAATTCATTCAGTAACAATTTTAACAAGGCAATGCATCTCACCTCCTGTAACCTAACCAAATATGAAAGGCTGTTTTCTGGTATTTAAACTACAATCTTCAAATTCAAAATCATGGTTTTGACCAGGACCCCAGTTTGATCTTTGACCTCTGACAATCAATAGAGGTCATTTCTCCTAATAGTAATTTTCTTTTCTTAGTGTGCTTAAGTGTTCATTCACATTTTATAGTAATTGTTTACATCAAGCCTTCATAGGGTTTATTCAATATTAAGTTTATAAGATTTTCACCTTGAATCTGACTTTGTCAATCTGTGAGGATCATCTTTTAATAATAATTGTGCATACCAAGTATGATGAAGTATAATGAAACAGTTGTCTGCTTCAGATGTACTATACTTTGAACTTAGCTTTAAATTTGACCTTTGATATCACAACCTTTAATGGTCATCTTCTTGTAATGATAACCTGGTTTGTGTACCATGTTTTATGAAGTTTCCACAATTGCACAGTAATGAACTGTAAAGGTTCCTTGTAATGATGATATTAACAATTACTTATGAAAGGTTTTGCAAATCTATGTAAATCAAATGATTGAATGATTGTATTTTGCTTGCTTAATATATAGCGTTAATAATTCCAAGCATATTCATGTTGAGAACAATTAAAATAATACAATAATATGTGGATTTGCAAGGTTGGTGGACTGGCATGAGGGGCGGGTAATTTGGGCTGCCATTAGAAAACAAGAGACCAATTCTTCATACTAACCTCCTCCTTGTAAATATACACAATGCTTGTACCACGTAATACCACTGCTGATAAACCAACCATTTGATATTGTTTGCTCAAGAGATATTCCAAACCAATAGTCAAAATAATTCTCATTTAGTGAAACTGTAGCATTGTTAGTAACATTGTTATCTATAATCACCTTTGATTTAATAGCCTCCTAAAATTAAAAGAATGTTAACTTTAAAATAAAATTTTACAATACTGTTTAATGAAAATTGAATACATTAAATGATATAATAAACAGCTGCGCCATGAGCGCATGATATGCCCGTTGTCTTGTGTGTGAATTTTTATGCAATAATCACAAATAGTTTCTGACATACGGCCTGACATGCGAAAACCCCCTTTTTTTTACAAAAAACTCAATATCTCTAAAATAAAATTTTGAATCAAAACCAAAAAGTATACAGATCTTAAGATTAATATAACTAAGAAGTGTGAAAAATTTTAAGCAATAATCATAAATAGTTTTTGAGATACGGCGCGACATGTGAAAACCCCCTTTTTAAAAAAAAAAAAAAATCAATATCTCAAAAATAAAATTTTGAATCAAAACCAAAAAGTATACAGATCTTACGATTAATATAACTAAGAAGTGTGTAAAATTTTAAGCAATAATCATAAATCGTTTTTGAGATACGGCGCGACATGTGAAAAACCCCTCCCCCTTTTTTTACAAAATACTCAATAACTCAAAAATAAAATTTTGAATCATCACCAAAAAAGTATACAGATCTTAAGATTAATATAACTAAGAAGTGTGTAAAGTTTTAAGCAATAATCATAAACTGTTTTTGAGATACGGCGCGACATGTGAAAAACCCCTCCCCCTTTTTTTACAAAATACTCAATAACTCAAAAATAAAATTTTGAATCATCACCAAAAAGTATACAGATCTTAAGATTAATATAACTAAGAAGTGTGTAAAGTTTTAAGCAATAATCATAAACTGTTTTTTAGATACGGCGCGACATGTGAAAAACCCCTCCCCCTTTTTTAACAAAATACTCAATATCTCTAAAATAAAATTTTGAATCATCACCAAAAAGTATACAGATCTTAAGATTAATATAACTAAGAAGTGTGTCAAGTTTTAAGCAATAATCATAAATTGTTTTTGAGATACGGTGCGACATGTGACAAAAAACACACACCTGTTTTAGTTACTAAGTCCAGTAACTCAAAAAGTTTTAATCTTATTTTCACCAAAAAATATACAGATTGTTTCATCATCATAAGAAACAACTATATTAAGTTTCATGAAATTTGAATAAGTCGTTCTCAAGTTACGGTGCGACATGTTTACGCCGGACAGACAGACGGACAGACGACATTTGTATACCATAATACGTCCCGTCGAAATTTTGACGGGCATCTAAAAATTTGTTTAGGGTTTCAAAATTTTGCTTCAGAGACATTTCTTAATCATAAAAAGCTTTTTTATAAAATTCTATGAAGTTGACAAAATTACTGATGTATAAAAAATTTAACCAAAAAAAGGTATACAAAAATGTTTTCTGCACAAAATCTCCAACAAAACAACTGTTCATTAATCATTCAAATGTGGCAAATGAAAAAGAAATTTCAAAATTGTGCTCTGGATAATGTACTTGCTTCTAAACCAAGTTAATAAAAAAAAAAAACTCCACAGAGGTTTGACAAAGTTATTGATGCCTGGAAAAACTTTAACCATTGACTAAACTTAATGTTGATGAAGCCTAACAGTATTTTTTGACAAAACATTGTTTATTTACACAAGACCAATACCCTATCTGGACCTGCATCTCTATTTTTGATTTCAAACTTTTGGCAAATAGGAAGTAGCTGCACGGCAGATCTAATAAAATGCTCCGCAGGGCGCAGCTTGATACGACCGCAAAGGTCGAACCCTGAACAGTTGGGGCAAGTATGGACACAACATTCAAGCTTGATACAGCTTTGCATTTGGATTGTGATTAAATATTTGACACAGCATAGGTTTCTGACACAAAATGAATGTGGTCTAAGAACTTAAAAATTTTAAATTGGACATTCACCTATCATGGTCCAATATCCAAAATCTAAATACATGGTTAGATTCAGCATATCAAAGAACCCCAAGAATTAATTTTTGATGAAATCAAACAAAGTTTAATTTTGGACCCTTTTGACCTCAATGTGGACAAAGTTGATAACGGAGCCCAAAAATCAAAAATCTAAATACATGGTTAGATTCAGCATATCAAAGAACCCCATATATTCAATTTTTGTCGAAATCAAACAAAGTTTAATTTTGGACCCCGATTTGGACCAACTTGAAAACTGGGCCCATAATCAAAAATCTAAATACATGTTTAGATTCAGCATATCAAAGAACCCTAAGAATTCAATTTTTGTTAAAATCAAACTAATTTTGGACCCTTTGGACCTTAATGTAGACCAATTTGAAAACGGAACCAAAAATTAAGAATCTAAACACACGGTTAGATTCAGCATATCAAAGAACCCCAATAATTCAATTTTTGATGAAATCAAACAAAGTTTAATTTTGGACCCTTTGGACCTCAATGTGGACCAATTTAAAAACGGGGCCCAAAATCCAAAAACTAAATACACGGTTAGATTCAGCATATTAAAGAACCCCAAGAATTCAAGAATAAAACCCCATTGAAATTGGTCAAGAACTAAGCAATTTATACGAAGTACATGTATCTTCTTTTGCACAATACTGTGCAATTAAATATTTCTTGCTATTGCGCAATACTGTACAATTGACAATTTCTTGCTATTGCGCAATATTGTGCTATTGGATATTTCTTGCTATTGCGCAATACTGTGCAATTGAAGATTTCTTGCTATTGCGCAATACTGTGCAATTGAAGATTTCTTGCTATTGTGCAATACTGTGCAATTGAAAATTTCTTGCTATTGCACAATACTTATTATATAATAATTTACACATCCTGTTTTGTGTGTATCTCCTCCTATATCATTATTATTTGTTTTTAAATATAAATCAGAAATAACCAACTTAAAATGGAAAATTTTAAAAGAAAAAAAAAGGAAAAAAAGAAAAAAAAGGAAAAAACAAAAATCCCCCCCCAAATTTTTTGAACCCCCTTATGATTCATCACCCCCAAACTCAATCCCAGCCTTCCCTTTGTGGTATGGTACCTTGCAGTACAATTTCAGAGAGATCCATACACTTGAACACAAGTTATTGTCAGGAAACTAGAAAAATGTGTTTTTTGGCCCCTTTTTGGCCCTAAATTCCTAAACGTTTAGGGCAATTACCCCCAAACTCAAACCCAGCTTTCCTTTTGTGATATGGAACCTTGTAGTACAATTTCAGAAAGATCCATACACTTACACACAAGTTATTGTCCTGAAACTAGAAAAATGCTTGTTTTTTGCCCCTTTTTGGCCCCTAATTCCTAAAATATTGAGGCAATTACCCCCATCATCAATCCCAGCCTTCCCTTTGTGGTATGGTACCTTGCAGTACAATTTCAGAGAGATCCATACACTTGAACACAAGTTATTGTCTGGAAACTAGAAAAATGCTTATTTTTGGCCCCTTTTTGGCCCCCAATTCCTAAACGTTTCGGCAATTACCCCCAAACTCAATTCCAGCTTTCCCTTTGTGATATGGAACCTTGTAGTACAATTTCAGAAAGATCCATACACTTACACACAAGTTATTGTCATGAAACTAGAAAAATGCTTGTTTTTTGCCCCTTTTTTGGCCCCTTATTCCTAAAATTTGAGGCAATTACCCCCAAAATCAATCCCAGCATTCCTTTTGTGATATGGAACCTTGTGGTACAATGTCAGAGAGATCCATACACTAACACACAAGTTATGTCTGGAAGTTACAAAAATGCTTATTTTTGGCCCCTTTTTGGCCCCTAATTCCTTTACTGTTAGTACCATAACCCCCAAAATCAATCCCAACCTTCCTTTTGTGGTATTGAACCTTGTGGTAAAATTTCATAGAGATCCATTCACTTAAACTAAAGTTAGAGTGCGAAAACCAATGACGACGCCAACGTCATACCAATATACGACCACAAAAATTTTTTTACGGTCGTATAAAAATTGCTAAAACAGTACAACTGAACATTAGTAAGCGCCAGACCACATTTAAAATTAGTTGCTTCAATAGAGGCCAGGAAAAGTTTAAAGAAAATTTTGTGAGTACAAAGAGTGTTGTAAAGTTTCAAACCATCGAAAAACAGGAAGTAGCTGCATTGCAGTCTCTAAAAATTGCTTACATGCTACAACTAAATATTATCAAGCTGCATACCAAATAATAAATCTTTTCCTTTCATAGAAGCCGAGAAAACTTTGACAACAGTTTTCTAGCATAGGTCTTTTGGACAGACAGAATAGACACAGTGCCAGTCGAACAGTCGGTCTTACTAATTAGCGACAAGAATAATTTCAGACGACAAGAAGCGTCAAGAAGAAATAAATTAGCGACAAGAAGAAAAAATTAGCGACAAGAAGACAAATTTAGCGACAAAAAAGTTTAAATACTATTAAAACAAAAATTTATAGAAAAAGTCAATTAATTACACTGATTATTTGCTGTTTTATAAAGTTTCAATTTTTGTTAGATTTAGTACCACTATGTAGTCTTATAACGAATTTTTAGTAAAAATTAATTTATTACATTATTTTAATGTATCATATCAATCTGAACATTTTGTAACAATCCCATGTCCCATCCTATATATATATATATATATATTTATATATATATGGACCTTTTTCATGAAATAAATAAAGATTAAATTATCTTATAATTCGGTTTGAACCTTTGATATATCAACCATGCAGACTCGACATATTATCGATTTATTCATTTATACAGTAAACTGTAAATATATTCATTTAAACATATTATCCTTGAAAAACTCTTTCTAGCACAAATGAACACATGTTTATTTTCTTCGTTCAGTATCATGAAATAATGAAAAATTCTCGTATATCTAAAATAAAATCACATACATTTTAATGCATGTTTCTATATCTATTTATTTCAAATAATCATTATTAAGATATCTTAAAGCTAAATTTATTTTCTCGTCGCTAAATTATTATCTTCTTGTCGCTAATTAGTGAGACCTGTCGAAACAGTTACTAGACCAGCTTTTGCTGTTGGTGATGCAGGTAACAATATAGAATGCTATAGCTTATAAATTGATTAATGTCTTATTTCAAATGAATGTTGATCATAAAAACATTTTAGCAATAATAATTTTATCCAAAAAGACAGATAAATTATCATAGAAACAATGGGAAATTTCCTTCTGATATTTTTCCTCAGATAGAGGTTGTTCACCTTGAAGGTATGCAGGTGACAAATGAATTTATTTAATTTTCTTACCAAACAATTTCCTGGTGTTGTACCATTCTTTTTGCACCATGACAAATTATAGTTAGAAAATTCACCAGAACCATTTTTGAGAGTTGTTGATTTCCATTTGAATAAAACATGACTGTGACCAATGGCTTTTACAGTCAACAAACTAGGTAATGTGGGCCCTGAAAAATAATAAAACTGGAATGCGACCAATGGCTTCTATAGTCAATAAACTAGGTAACATGGGTCTTTAACAAAACAAAATTTGACTGTAACCAATAGGGCTTCTATAGTAAATAAAACAGGGGCCCTAAAAAATAATAAAATTTGACTGTAACCAATGGCTTTTATAGTAAATTAACTAGGTAACATAGGATTGAAAAATAATAAAATTTGACTGTAACCAATGGCTTCTATAGTAAATTAACTAGGTAACATGGGATTGAAAAATAATAAAATTTGACTGTAACCAATGGCTTCTATAGTAAATTAACTAGGTAACATAGGATTGAAAAATAATAAAATTTGACTGTAACCAATGGCTTCTATAGTAAATTAACTAGGTAACATAGGATTGAAAAATAATAAAATTTGACTGTAACCAATGGCTTCTATAGTAAATTAACTAGGTAACACGGGATTGAAAAATAATAAAATTTGACTGTAACCAATGGCTTCTATAGTCAATAAATAAGATTAATTATTCACAATAAAAGCCATTGGGAACAGTCAAGTTTTATTATTTTCCATTAAAATCAGGACATTTCATGACATTTACTGTACATTTACTGTCACTATCTCATACATTTTTTTTCTTATCATTGATCTTCATAAAATAAATAAATCAAAGTGCTTGTAATTACTGAAGGGCAAAGATTGCTTTAATGTATCAGTGGGAAGTAAAATTAAAACATTGCATTGTATAAAGCATTGGTTGTAGTTGATTCATGTACAATTATGGACAATGGAAGATAACTCCAATTTTAAAGATTACTTTAACAATGACATCATTGATATTTTTAGAACAGATATTAGATTCCTGCACCTTGCACAAGTTATGTAATTTTCTTGACAAGTATAACATCCATTTTGTAACTTGAATATCTGAGCATATATTTCATTGATAAATTTCAATAAATGTTCATGGATAGGATGTATAGAATGTTATGATCAATGCACTATATTTTGTGTATCTCAAAAGAAGTGATAAACCTTGGAAGATTTAGATATAAAGTCAGTACCATATAAGGATTTGATTGCATTTCATGTAATTTTTACCCAAAAATTGCACTTACTAATGTATTGTGGGTAAACATAAATATGAGCATCGTCTACAGTGGGATAGCCAACACTGGTTCTCTGTGTTAGTTTTATTTCATATTTTTTCAGTGGTTCCAATTGAATTTCATATGATATAGCTTCAGGTGGGATGTCTTCTATTTCAGTAAAATTTTCTTTCTCTCCAAAGGGAACAATATCCTTCAATGTAATTCTGTATGACTGTATAATGCCACATCTTTCTATATCAGCAATTGGCTGTTAAGAAAATTCAAACATATCATGAGATCAATGATAAGGAGTATTTATTGCTCCTATGGCTTAAAAATACTGTATGCAGTCTGGTTCCTTTCATTTTTTAGGACACCAGATTAAGGCTACTTACTTACTGCCTTAATCTGGAGTCAGTAGGGTACTGACTTACTGCCAGGGGCCTTGGTTACCGAGTGGTCTAAGTAGTCGAAATACTGTATCACTAGCCTGTCACCATTGAGGTTGTGAGTTCGAATCCCCCACAGAGCAGGTGCACTCGACTCCAATCTTAATTGACTAGGATTGTCAGTTTTCCTACCGAAGGTCAGTGGTTCTCTCTGGGTACTCCCGCTTCCTCCACCAATAAAAACTGACTGGCACGAAATAGCACAATAGTGTTGAATGTGGCGTTAAACACCAATCAATCAATACTTACTGCCCTGTACGCCATTGTCAATACTTACTGTCCTGTACGCCATTGTCAATACTTACTGCCCTGTACGCCATCGTCAATACTTACTGCCCTGTATGCTAGCCATCATCAATACTTACTGCCCTGTACACCATTGTCAATACTTACTGCCCTGTACACCATCGTCAATACTTACTGCCCTGTACGCCATTGTCAATACTTACTGCCCTGTATGCCATCTTCAATACTTACTGCCCTGTACACCATCGTCAATACTTACTGCCCTGTACGCCATCGTCAATACTTACTGCCCTGTATGCTAGCCATCATCAATACTCACTGCCCTGTACACCATTGTCAATACTTACTGCCCTGTACGCCACCGTCAATACTTACTGCCCTGTACGCCATTGTCAATACTTACTGCCCTGTATGCCATTGTCAATACTTACTGCCCTGTATGCCATTGTCAATACTTACTGCCCTGTACACCATTGTCAATACTTACTGTCCTGTACGCCATTGTCAATACTTACTGCCCTGTACACCATTGTTAATACTTACTGCCCTGAATGCCATTGTCAATACTTACTGCCCTGTACGCCATTGTCAATACTTACTGCCCTACACCATCGTCAATACTTACTGCCCTGTACGCCAGTGTCGATACTTACTGCCCTGTACACCATCATCAATACTTACTGCCCTGTAGTCAATACTTACTGCCTTGTATGCCATTGTCAATACTTACTGACCTGTACGCCATTGTCAATAAATACTACACTGTATGCCATTAGCAGACTAAGGCAAGACAGTTATAATGCTGTTTATTGTTTGTCTGTGTTTCGTATGTCTATCTTTTATAGGTGTTGGTGGTTAGAGTAGTCTGTTGTACTGTCCAATCTTGTAATCCTATTCTTTGTATACATTATATAACAAAAAAGATACCATGAGCAAAATTGTTATTCAAATAAAACAATACTACTTGTTCAAACTAGACTATGAACCCTAGCTATGAAGGGTGAGATGGGAATAACCAAATTTGGGAATAAAGGGGCAAAGCAGAATTTAGGGCGTGGGAATCAGGGATCCCTCTGTCCACCCCATCAGCTTTAAGGAATACAAATATATTTTCTGTTTACAGTATTATACAACTTTTGTATTTTGTAAGTATTCAAGGTAATAGCCAAAATTGCAACCATGGATTATAACTCCTATAAAGCTTCTATACAGGATTTTTGTGATTATTGCTTTTTTTAGATCTTGTCTTGCTGGTAATTTTTGAAGTGTACATTTCTTTTGATGTTTATACTTTTCAAGATATAAACAGCTAAAATGGTGGAAAATGGGGAAAAAAAGGATTGTTTATTTTCTAAATATTAGTATATAAAAATATACAAAAAAAGAAGTACATACCTCCCAATAGATTTTAATTTTCTCTGGATTATCTAGCTGTAAAAAGTAGCCTGGCCATAATATTGGTACTGCACCAGGCACTGAAAAATATGTTAAAGCAATTTAAAGGTCAAGGAACAGTAAATGGGCTATGACACAGATTTTGGTAAAATTTTGCATACAACTTTGGCTTGTTGAACTATAACTGAAAATCGAAAAAAATAATGCATTTATCTCTTTTATCATCTGAAATATAACTGATTGAATTCTTTCAAAATAGGTGAACATTTGTATAGAAAGCACATAAAATCGGCGAAAAACTGTCTTAAAATCATCCAATCTCTAATTTCTAATACATAGATTTTTCTTAAAAAACTATATGTTGTTGATATATAAATTTCCATTTTAATGATGTAAAATAATGTTTAAACAAACAGTAAACAAGTTAGAAAAATGTTGCTGTCAATATAACCATGAGTATCTGTCAAACTACATGTATTGTTAATGGTTTAACAAAAGTAATTCTATGCCAAACTAATTTTTTTTATTTCTATAAAAGTAAACAGATTGCCCTACCAAGACAATAAAAAACCATGAATAAATTGTTCAAAATGTATTTGCTTCATGTCAAAAATGTTCTTCTGACATACCTGCCAACTACAGGATTTTCACTCCTTGTCCAGATTGCAGAATATTGATTGTGAGTAAAGCTCTTAAACATGTTTTTGTGAAAATCTACATGAAAAAAATTGTTGATTTATTCTGATAAAATTATTACCATCTTCTGCAGTTCTTATAGAAGTTGTAACACTGTCACTCCAGAATCCAGTTTCCGTTCCGTTTTCAAAAAGTGGTCTAACTTCAATTGTTATATTGTATAAGGCATATGGCAAAAGCTTAGTTAAGGTCAGTTTGTAAGTACGAGAATCTGTTAACTGAAATCACACAAAAATTATATATTTAATAGCTGGTCCATCTTTTTTTCAGTCTACATATATTATATACATGAATACTACTGTTAGGCAGACAATACACTTTTTTGAGCCTACACCTTTATATGAATATAAATCATAACATAAAAGTACCCATTTCCCATATCTTACAGAATTCATTCACATTAATAAATTTAAATTTTGTAAAATGTAGACTTCTTTAAAATTAACAGGATAGCATTGATCTCAAAATACTTTTGAAGTCAGTTCCTTCTATTAATCATTTTATATTTCTTGACATTTTACGTAATAATTTATCATTTAAAACATAGAAACCATTTTAATATATGTTGAACTATGTTTTTGATAACAGTAAATTCAGTTCTGAATCTACAAAATATGGTTGATATAATAGATATTTTACAGAAGTTTTTTTACTGTCAAAGCCTAAATAATTTCTACTAACACTTAAATAAAAGATTTTTTGTTTATCTTGACTATGGCTTTGTCCCAAATGACACAAAACTACAGTTACAACTAACTTGTAAAAGGTACAAGCAAAAATTCGTAAGGGTTCCGCGGAACCCAGTGTCTCGCCTACTTTTGCTGTTAATTGCAGGCTCAACAAAAATGAGGAAAAAAATCAATAAAAATATTCCTTTAGATACTATCTTTTGATTGTAAGAAGCTTCTGTCCAAGTTTGGTATAAATCCAGGATAGTTTATGAATCTAATAAATGTTTTAAAAACTTTAACTACGAACTGTATTTAATGTCAACTGGAAGAAAAACTAAGTCCATTTATAAGTAAAATACGGATAAACAGGTACAAATTTTAACAAAATTTCCTTCTAGATACTAGCTTTTGATCATAAACAAGCTTCTGTCCAAAATTTGGTACAAATCCAGGATAGTTTAAGAAAGTTATTAAAATTTTAAAAACTTTAACCACAGAGTGAATGTATTGTTTCCTGGCAGAAAAACTAAGTCCATTTATAAGTAAAATACGGAAAAAATGAAATTTTTATTTTAACAAATTTACTTCTGGATATTATCTTATGATCATAAACAAGCTTCTGTCCAAGTTTGGTACAAATCCAGGAAAGTTTAAGAAAGTTATTAATATTTTAAAAACTTTAACCACAGAGTGAATGTAATGTTTCCTGGCAGAAAAACTAAGTCCATTTACAAGTAAAATACGGAAAAACAGGAATTTTATTTTTAACAAAATTTACTTCTGGATACTGTCTTATGATCATAAACAAGCTTCTGTCCAAGTTTGGTAGAAATCCAGGATAGTTTAAGAAAGTTATTAAAATTTCAAAAACTTTAACCACAGAGTGAATATTTGTGGACGCCGCCGACGACAACGACGACGCCGACGGAATGTAGGATCGCTATGTCTCGCTTTTTCGACTAAAGTCGAAGGCTCGACAAAAATTGATGTAACATCATAATTAGAGCTAATTTAGATGAAGTATACAAAATGCATCCTTGTCCTGAACATGCATGAAATATTTGCCACTGGATGATAAGCAACCCACAATCGATCAAAATGCATCCTGCAAACATTTATAGCACTTTTCATTTTTAGTAGAAATTAGCGCT
Source organism: Mytilus californianus (assembly GCF_021869535.1). Taxonomy (NCBI): domain Eukaryota; kingdom Metazoa; phylum Mollusca; class Bivalvia; order Mytilida; family Mytilidae; genus Mytilus; species Mytilus californianus. The sequence continues at coordinate 9,575,892 of NW_026262581.1, forward strand.
GTTTGCAGGATAAGAAATGATGTTATTAAATAGCTATAGCCTTTTGAAAGCTTTTTTAATTCTTCTTCACATAGTTGAATTTTAACCTTCATTGATGGTAAACACAGGTTTCAACTTTTGTTTTCATATTAAAATAGCAAGCCAAAAATGTACAACAAAACTACTGAATAAAAAGGATTTGCTTCATAGGTGTCCAAATTTGTGTTTATCAGATTCTAATGACTAATTAAAAATATACATCCTGGAATATAATTACAGTGAATAAAATGGAAATATGACTCAATTATATAATTACAAAATAAACAGCTGCGCCACGAGCGCATGATACACCCGTCGTCTTGTGTGTGAGGTTTTATGTAATAATCAAATCCTTTCTGGGATACAGCGCGATATGTGAAAACCCCCCTTTTTAAAAAAAAAAAAATCAATAACTCTAAAATAAAAAAATAAAATTTTGAATCATCACCAAAAAGTATACAGATCTTTAGATTAATATAATTAAGAAGTGTGTAAAGTTTTAAGCAATAATCATAAATCGTTTTTGAGATACGGTGCGACATGTGGACGCCGGACAGACAGACGCCGGACCTTTGTATACCATAATACGTCTCGTCAAAATTTTGACGGGTGTATAAAAAGGATGTACAAACTGCTTAATAAAGCAGATAGGAATATATATATTCCTCCCTGAATTTTTTAAGCTATTTGCAAGAATATTGAAGGCAGCACTGCTTTTATAAAACCAACTTTGGTTTTAACAAAGTTGAAGAAAAAATTGTATACATTTGCATCCATCAAAAGCATTAAATGAAAAGAAATATGATTCATCTGCATAATTGAAAAAAAGAGCAGAAAAGAATTACATTTTGAAAGTCAGCAGAGTTTTTATACAACAAATTTGACCCAATTTTTTAGGAAGACCATACAATTTTCTTATTGTATCAAAGCCGAATGAACAGAACACAAAACATGTATAGTTTAACAAAACATTCTAAACAGAAGTAATGACTGGTTGGATAAGTGTTAAACTAAGGGCTATATATCCAAGCTCATTAAGAAGATGTAAAAGTTTATATCTGTCAAGTTTAATTCTAATTCATTTAGTGTTTCCTGTACAAAATTAAAGCTTAGTGGTAATTCAATCTAAGCATACACTTTACACAGGCAAATTTTGCTTAAATTAAATTAATTCAATTTCATGTAAATTCAAATTGTTTTCTTTCAAATGTAATTATTTTAATTGAATTTCATTTGAAAGTCATGAAAGTTTACATGTGCAATTCACATGATTATTTGGATAAAAATTCTTAAGTGTGTTTTTGGCAGATCAAATACATACAACTAAAAGTTATGAAACATCAAAAGTTTTGGAAAATTTTTCATGTGAAATTAATAAATTTTACATTAACTTTACCAGGTAGGTATTTTTAAAATTTGGTTGAATTCTTGAATAAAAATGTAATCCTGTGTTCATATGAAATTAACATAAAATTGCCTGCATAAAAATTCAATCTAAATCATGTTGAAACCTACAATTGCATTAAATCACAATGTTTCCCTGCCACCCATGCATTCAAAAAGCCAACATATGTACTCTATTACAACAACTTATATTAAAACTTTGTATAAATCAATCAAACAGCAATTAATGTTTTTAGACTGGACATTACAAACATGGTAACACAATAGTTTTTGTCAATGGTGTTATTTTTTTAACTAAACTGTTCAAATTCCAAACATAATAAAATTTCCAAGTTTTCAAGATATTTATCAATTAAGAATATGAAGGCATTGGGCCATGACCACTGGGAAAAAACGGTATGGTTCACTTGAAAGATTTTATCATTTCAATTCAGTGTACTTATATCTACAGTTTAGGAGTGGGGATCTCAACCTTTTTTGAAATGTTTACAGTAACAATTTATTATACAAGGGGGGTGGGCCATGACACCTGGAGGCAAACCCTATGGTGTACTGGAAAGGTCTTGCCATGGCAAACAAAAATTTATATGTTGTGTTTTGTACACAGTTGAACTGTTGTTTGTCTTTTGGTCTTTTTCTTTTTTTGCAATGGCGTTATCAGTTTATTTTCGACTTATGAGTTTGAATGTCCCTTTGGAATCTTAATTTGCCTCTTTTCTACTGTTTTGAGTAGACAAAATCTAATCTTTCTAAAACATTAATTAATAGATATTTAGGTCAATTTTGAAGAATAAGGTCAAATTTCATTTTTAATGGTATATGACATAAGGTACGTGATGTTGCACCCATGTGTCAAATATCTAAAGCTTCTATCAAAGGATATAACTGTTATGATTTCGACAAATAAATTTCCCACAAATTTTTTTTTTTACAATGAGGTCAAAGGTCAAGATCATATGATGCTATAGGAAACATTATCTTATGGTATAACACTTTTATTCAAAATATCATTTAAGTCAATGTCAATTTAAAAAGATAGACCAGATAGCTTTGACCCAAACAAAGTTGTATGAGAACAAGAAACAGAAGAAGATGAGGAACTAGATACCATTGATATGGTAGCCATCTCTGTGGGCCCCGCTGTGAATAATGTATGGTAAAAATTTGTATCTTTATCATTGGACATGGGGTTGTCAACTGAAACCAAAGTTTTTGACCTTGACCTTTGACCTAGGAAGTATTTCTTACTTAACTACTTACTATGACGGATGTGTGTTAAATGTTTAGCTGCAAATTGATTCATATACAGGACAAGTTCATGTGAATGCATTATGAACATAAACCCTGCTGAAACCATCATGCTGAGATTGATTTTTAAGGTGCTTTTCACAAGGGAACAGTCTGGAGGAAAACATTCCACCCTACCTGGACCCATTATTGGGACTTTGAGCAATCAATCTTTGCTCTTACTCCAAACTGACATTTGCTTAGGAGAAAGGCAGCCAATCACAATTTTCAAACAAGGGCAGGAAACACACAACCTAATCCAGATGAGCACACTACAAGGAGACCACTAAGGCAGTTCATCATCAGAAGAAGAAATATTGGTATTTCTGAAACATAGTCTCTCTTTGTCAAACAGGAGACATGAATTCAATGATCCATAATTCTGGAAACCACATCAAAAGGGGATATCCAACACTTTGACTATATTTGGCTCGTTTAATTTTCACAAGAAATTTGAACCACACAATTTAAAGGAACAATTTCATTGAATATATAGCAGCTTGACAAACACTAATTTTGATCATTACGAAACTTTGATTTCTCTTTACTAATAGTATCTGATTAAAACGTTCAGCTGATTTGTAAAGAGTTAACTCCCTTAGGTGTTCTGTAACCCTTAACCTGCTAACAACATATATAAATCGGGATTGGGTATTGGTAATTATATGCATGTTCTTAATGGTAGATGATTCATGACTAGGTATGGTTAAGGATCAGTGAATCATGATTTGGCATGTTCTTAATGGTAGATGATTCATGACTAGGCATGGTTAAGGTTCAGTGAATCAGGATTTGGCAGGTTAATGGTAGATGATTCAGGACTAGGCATGGTTAAGGATCAGTGAATCATGATTTGGCATGTTCTTAATGGTAGATGATTCATGACTAGGTATGGTTAAGGTTCAGTGAATCATGATTTGGCATGTTCTTAATGGTAGATGATTCATGACTAGGTATGGTCAAGGATCAGTGAATCAGGATTTGGCAGGTTAATGGTAGATGATTCAGGACTAAGCATGGTTAAGGATCAGTGAATCATGATTTGGCATGTTCTTAATGGTAGATGATTCATGACTAGGTATGGATTAGGTTCAGTGAATCATGATTTGGCATGTTCTTAATGGTAGATGATTCAGGACTAGGCATGGTTAAGGTTCAGTAAATCAGGATTTGACAGGTTAATGGTAGATGATTCAGGACTAGGCATGGTTAAGGATCAGTGAATCATGATTTGGCATGTTCTTAATGGTAGATGATTTAGGACTAGGTATGGTTAAGGAATAGTGAATCAGGATTTGGCATGTTCTTAATGGTAAATGATTCAGGACTAGGCATGGTTGAGAATCAGTGAATCAGGATTTAGCATATTCTTAATGGTAGGTGATTCCGGAATAGGTATGGTTAAGGATCACTGAATCAGGATTTGGCATGTTCTAAATGGTAGGTAATTCAGGACTAGGCATGAATAAGGATCAGTGAATCAGGTTTTGGCATGTTCTTAATGGTAGGTGATTCGTGACTAGGTATGGTTAAGGATCAGTGAATCAGGGTTTGTCATGTTCTTAATGGTAGATGATTCATGACTAGGTATGGTCAAGGATCAGTGAATCAGAATTTGGCATGGTTTAGGATATGTTTTTCAGATTGGGCATTATTAAAGATATTTTAATCAGGATATGAAATGATTTATAGCAGATGAGTCATGGAATAATAAATTTTGCATATCTATTAGTGATCCCTATGTGTATATCTTATGAAATAGATGTTCCTTTATAATATTAGTTCCAAAGGGCAGAAATATTCTGGAATATTACTTCCACTAAAAGACATATTACTATAATTGTTCCTGACAAATTAAAGGCTAGGGTATAGAATAATTGTTTCAACAGGAACAGATATCATAGAATTGCATATAACAAATTTAATTATTCCAGAAGAGCTTCTGTTTGGAGGAACATATACATGTTGCCATAGATATAATTCAATGTTTGTTTACGAACAATGGTGTTTGGGATATTTGAACAGTTTAAGGCAAAATTAAACAGCTTCGTTCTTACTTTATGTAATGTATTATTAAATCTATTTCTTATACTAGGCATTCTGTATGGTAATATCTCTGTCTGCCAATATAATAATTACTAAAATCAATAACCAGCTTATTATGACACAATATATTAAGTCTAAGATTTGAAACACATATTTTACACAATTTTATGCAGAAACTAAAATGAAACATGCATTCTGTGAGTATTGCCTGGCAATACATAGTCCCCTACCGGTTAAAAATTCATTGTACTGGAACAAAATGCTAACTTGATCCATAACTTGTCATGGTGTAAACTATATAACAAATATCAAGTCAATATCTTCAAGCATGACGAAAAAAAGTGAGGAAAACTGATTATTTGAGGGAATTTTCTATGTCGAAGGACCATAACTCCACAAAATCATTAGACCGGACCAAAATTCGAACTTGATCTGTAAATTGTCATGATAAAACTATATACCAATCATCAAATCAATATCTTCAAGCATGTAAAAAAAAAAACGTGTGGAAAACTGATTATTTGAGTGAATTTTCCAAGTTCAAGGACCATAACTCTACACAAAATCGTCAGACCAAAACAAAATTCAACTTGATCTGTAACTTGTCATGATAAAACAATACACCAAATATCAAATCAATATCTTCAAGCATGAAGAAAAAAAGTGTGGAAAACTGATTTGCCGGACTGACAGACAGACAGACAGACAGACAGACAGACAGACAGACAGACAGACGGATGGAGTGCAAACCTAAAGTCCCCATGGACTTCGTCAGTAGGGGACTAATAATGACGCAGGCAAAGCTAGTTTACTATATTTCTGCTGTATAAATTTATCATAAAATAACAACAACAATTATAGCAACATGAAAAGATTTTATAAACTAGGACATCTTCCAAAATTCATCAACAAAAAAACTCAAATTCCATTTAAATTCATGGTACAATACCAATCAAATTATAAATCAAACTACAAAAACTGTGAGCACTAAATAAGCTCAAAAATACAGCCCTGATCCATCATTTGTATAGATATGGAAAAGACCATGCATTGCTGTAGGAGTTTTAAAGGCCAAAAAGAATAAGATAAAAAAAAATCAAATATATGATTCGCTTATTGGTATTATATAAAAAGAAAGGTCCACTGAAAGTTTCTTTAAATCTAGTTTTTAGTTTAGGACTAGATGTGGATACTACAAGTACATACTTCTGTGGTAGATACTGTAATTTCAGAATTTTGTGTGTGCATTTATTTTATGGATTGTTAAACAGGTGCCAAATGTGGAACAGGATGTGCTTACCCATTCAGTAGCACCTGAGATATCCACCGGTTGTTGGTGGAGTTTGAATTGTTCAGTCTTTAGTTTTCTATGTAGTGTTTTGTACACGGTTGTTTGTCTAATGGTCGATTTTTGTTTTTTTTTGCTTTTTGCCATGGCATTGTCAGCTCATTTTTTCAACTTGAGTTTGAATATCCCTTTCATTACGCCTCTTTTTTTGTTAAATTATGTACTAAAGTGTGAAATAAGTCATAGCAATTTCAGGAAATACTGCATATGAACACATACTGCTAGCAAAATTGACAATGCAAGTTTTTTTTGTTTTTGCAACACATTTCCAGTCCCTATCTGAGTAACAATATAAACAATAATAAAAACGTTGCAAAAATTTCTGAATTTACAGTGTATAAAATTTCTCTGAAATACCATCAGTGTTATTTTGAGTAATTCTAGGGTGAAAATGAGTCAGGGTAAATAAATATAAAACTGCAAAAAAATCAGATGATACTTGCAAGCAAAAATAGCAAGTTTATTTGGTGCAGGCCATCTCGAACAGCTTAATTTCATTCAAGAAACAAACAAATATCACAGACAAATGCATAATAGACACATAAATATAAATAATTACAAAACAAAGGAATCACAAGGTGGTACTAAAAATCCCCAAACCAAAATATCATAATATGGGGTGTATGGTAACAAAAATCAAGCAACTCAAGAAAACAAACAGCAACATAACAAAGGAATTACAGTGTGACCCTAGTAAACAATATATCATGCTGCCTACCGATCTCGGAAATATTTGAACATATTCCTTCTGCTAAAAATATACAAACATACAAACTTACTGATATTTTTATTACATAACATTTAAAAAAGCACTTATTTCTGAGCCTTATTTTATATATATAAATAATTTCACTCAATAGGTGAGATATGAAACTATTCGGAACAATGTGCTTAAATATTGAAACATGAAATAACTGTATGACAAAATACTTAAACAGAGACACACTAATACAGAACTATATCAAGGCATGATGTCTTACCATCCAACTCCCCTTTGGATCATATTCAGAGCTGTATTGAATTCGGAATTTCTTGGACATCTGTGAGTTACTATGGTTCCACGTAAGTTTGATGGTAGTTGCATTCCTTTCATATTTCAAGTTTTCAATACTAGCTGGTTTAACTGTAAGAGAAATATTAATTTTACATGTTTAGTAGTCACCTGAACAATTACAGATGTATTTTTCAACTATTAGCAGCCTTAAATATTCTTTCGGGATCATTGTCGTTTAATGAAGATGAATTTGAAGCTAACCCTGGATTCTGTCAATTTTTTCTTTTTAGTTATATTCCTTGGTTTATGTTTATCTGGACATTGTAATTTAACTACACAAAAATAAATGACAAAGAACATGTCAAAAACATTTTTGATTTCTTTTTTTTTCAATTATTAAAAAAAAAAAAGGTTCAACAAATTTTAAACAAGAAATGATTGTAACAGGATGCTGTTACGAAGTCTCCCAAACGAAGCTCCCTTAATTCGTAATTCCCAGGGTCGCCTGACACTGGACAAAGTCCAGTAAAGTTATATGCATTAGTGATGCCTGGGGACTAACCCTGTATATCATTCAAATCATCTTGGCATGACAAACCAGAATATATATGGTTTAGGGGTGGGGATCTCGACCATTTACAAGATACTAGAACATTGGGGGTGGGGGGAACCCCTGGGGACTGACCCTATAGGTCATTCAAATGTTCTGAGACATGACGAACAGGAATATATATGGTTTAAGGGTGGGGATCTCAACCATTTACAAGATATTAGAACATTGGGGGTAGGGGAACCCCTGGGGACTGACCGTATATGTCATTCAAATGTTCTAGACATGATGAACAGTAATATATATGGTTTAGGGATGGGGATCTCGACCATTTACAAGATATTAGAACTTTCTCAAATGGCAGGGGGTCGGGATGACCCCTGGGGACTAACCCTGTATATCATTCAAACCATCTTTGTATGACAAACCAGAATATATATGGTTTAGGGGTGGGGATCTTGACCACTTACAAGATATTATAACTTTCCTAAATGGCAGGGGGTGGGGGTGACCCCTGGGGACTAACCCTGTATTTCATTTGACGTGCTTTATCATGACAAACCAGAATATATATGGTTTAGGGGTGGGGATCTCGACCATTTACAAGATATTAGAACTTTCTCAAAAGGCAGGGTGTCAGGATGTCTCTGGGGACTAACCCTGTATATCATTCAAAACATCTTAGCATGACAAACCAGAATATATATGGTTTAGGGGTGGGGATCTCGACCATTTACAAGATATTAGAACTTTCTCAAATGGCAGGGGGTCAGGATGACCCCTGGGGACTAACCCTGTATATTATTCAAACCATCTTAGCATGACAAACCAGAATATATATGGTTTAGGAGTGGGGATCTCGACCATTTACAAGATATTAGAACTTTTTTAAATGGCAGGGGGTGGGGGTGACCCCTGGGGACTAACCCTGTATTTCATTTAATGTGCTTTATCATTCAGAACATTTTCAATTAAAAAGATTGTGTCTATCACAAACGGTTTTCAATTTATAATCATTTGAAAATTTAAAAAAAAAAATCCCATACGGTTCTATAGTAAAAACCTCCTTTCTTTTTGCCCCTCAAAGTACCCCTTTATAAACCCTATTGCACAAACAAAACCCTGATTGCACTAGACATGTTAGTCTAACATATTGTGAAACCCTAAGTTAATCTGACAAGCGGTTTTGGAGAACGGGTGCGGACAAGTTCAAATTTAAAAGCGGCGGAAGAAGAAGAAGAAGAAGAAGAAGAATAATAAGAACTGAGCAAAACCAATAAGTCTTCCCAAACTTCGTTAGGGAGACTTAATAATGAAATATAATTGATTAAAAATCAACATCTCTCAGATTATGTCCAACAATCTATAATGGTTAATTGCCTCATTGTTGAACCTAAGCTAACTAAATGGAGTTTTTTCCAGGTCTTAGAATTAAATTCTTTTTTTTTGTTAGTGACTGCCATATTTTTGTCAGATTATATTGAGTCATTAATATTGCTTTTGTGTGTATGTTACTGTAACTTAAATTAATTGCCTTCAAGTTTTTACCTACCAAAAGTTCTCGGGTTAAACTCAAATATGCTTATGTTAGAAACTTTCCGTGCCTCATTTGTAATATTAATATCAATTTCAATATCAATTTCAGTACTCATGAGACCCATAAATATTTTTCGTGGAATACTGATTTTTAAACAAGTGCCATTTCTTTCTTTGTACTGCTGGTCAAGTTCTTTTGCCATTCCTCTGAAACAAAAATCATGAAGAAATGAACTAAAATAATATAGTTCAAAAGTTTAAAAACAGAAAAGTGCCAACCTTATACATGTACATAGTTAATTAGTTAATACAAAACAATAAGACTCAGATAATGATCACTATTTCATCGATCTTTAAAAACCTGTATCTATAAATCCATCTGACCAACAGCAGGCCAGCCTTGGCAACCGAGTGGTCTAAGTAGTTCATCTACTGTATCATTAGCCAGTCAACACTGAGGTTGTGAGTTCGAACCCCACACCTGCCAGGTGCTTTAAACTCTAATCTTAATAGACTAGAATTGCTAGTTTTCCTGTTTAAAGTCATGGTTCTCTCCGGACCCTCTCTGGCTTCCACCACCAATAAAAACTGGACGCCACAAATTAGCCAATAGTTCATAAAGTGGTGTTAACCACCAAAAATCTGTCAATCATCAATCAATCAATCTGACCAACAGCAAGAAAATACTATAATCTTAAACTCTGAGGAAAATCCTGACCTTTTGCATATCATATGATCATTGTGGAAATTTATGTGTATGTATAATTTGTTTAATAGTCAGACAAAGCTTTACTTTATTGTCTTCTATCATTGAATATTTATTTTAAAAGTCTTAACTACCAGAGGGGATTGCTGGAACCTCGCAAACCCCCTTTGGCTACGGGTATGAGGATGCTGAGTACTGTAAATTCAGAATTTAAACTAATGTGTGCAGTTATTATTGCAAATCACTAATTACTGGTAACTAGAGGCTCTCAAGAGCCTGTGTCGCTCACCTGTATTTACTGATGCTTTGGAAATCATGTAAAATAAGGTTAAAATCATAATTAATAGTATTAGATATTAGATATTATAATAATATCTAAGATAATAACAAAAAACTGCAAAATTTTTGTAAAATTACTAACTCAGGGGCATCAACCCAACAATGGGTTGTCGGATTCGTCTGAAAATTTCAGGGCAGATTAATCTAAATCTGATGAACATTTTTGCCACCTGTCAGATTTGCTCTAAATGCTTTAGTTTCAGAGATATAAACCAAATACTGCATTTTACCCCTATGTTCTATTTTTAACCAAGTTGGTTGGAAGGTGGGGTCATCGGACAAATTTTTTAAACTAGATACCCTAATAATGATTATGGCCAAGTATGGTTAAATTTGTCTCAGTAGTTTCAGAGAGGAATATTTTTGTAAAATATTACAAAAATTTACGAAAAATTGTTAAAAATTGACTATTAAGGGCAATAACTCCTAAAGGGGTCGACTGACAATTTTGGTCATGACAACTTATTTGTAGATCTTACTTTGCTCAACATTATTGCTGTTTACAGTTTATCTCTATCTATAATAATATTTAAGACAACCAAAAACTGCAAAATTTCCTTAAAATTACCAATTCAGGGGAAGCAACCCAACAACAGGTTGTCAGATTTGTCTGAAAATTTCAGAAGTCAGATTTACTCTCAATGCTTTGGTTTCAGAGATATAAGCCAAAATCTACATTTTACCCCTATGTTCTATTTTTAGCCATATCGGCCATCTTGGTTGGTTGGCGGGGTTGTCGGACATATTTTTTTAAACTAGATACCCTAATGATGATTGTGGCCAAGTTTGGTTAAATTTGGCCCAGTTGTTTCAGAGGAGAAGATTTTTGTAAAAAGCAAACGACGACGGACGACTATGACGGACGGACGGATGACGGACGCCAAGTGATGAGAAAAGCTCACTTGGCCCTTTGGGCCAGGTGCGCTAAAAATACTAGATCTAATTACCGGTAATGAGATTTGAAAAATTTTGTGAAAGAAAATCACTACTGAAGTTATAATTTAAAAGTTTTTATTTGTGCATTTTTTGCATATGGTTTTGTCTTACTTTCCTGGATATTGTTTTTCATAACTTTTGTCTCATTATGAACATCTATCCAAATGGATATATCTGTGAAAATTCTGTATACAAAGAGGGTCTAAAGGATGATTATATTTACTTACAGGATGCCATATTTGACTTTTACATCAACCATTGTATAACCTAGAAGGTTCCATCCTCGGTACACTACTCCAAGATCAAACCAACATGTCATATTGAACCAGTTGTACACAAGGCAGTGAAAACTTTTCACTGGAGAAGGACGAACTAAAAAATGTCATGATAAAACATCCTTAATTTACTCTATGCATAAATGAACTAATTGCATATAAAATTAAGCAAATGCTTAAAACATCACAGTTGCAATATATAAATGATATGTGTTTGTTTCCTTTTTCAAATTGCTTAAATTTCATCCCTTAGAACTGTTCCAATTTCGCTATACCTATATATATTTTTGGTTTATAAGCTCTTCAACATTTGTATATGAGTTTTTGATTTTTAAAGCTTTTTGCTTTGAGCATCACTGACTTTTCAGCAACTTACACAGAAAAAGTGTAAAAAATCCCACTCGTGTAATTAATTTATAATTTAGTAATTTACAAATAAATTAACAATTTTTGTATAAATAGGTAAGAAGTACTTAATATCAAATTCAAACAAAATTTTTAAATTGTTCCAGCAAATATCTGAATACTCAAATAAAAAAACATAAACATATTTTAGTTCATGAAAATTACTAATCCTTAATCAATGCATGTGGAAATGAATTGTACATATTCATCTGATGAAAACTATTCATACAAAAAGTAATTCTCTATGGAGATCATTGAATAAGGTAGTTACAATAGCAGTGTTTTATAGCGTAACTTTGAGCATGCTGCTACAAAAAACATTTCTATATATATCCCATTCCTTAGGGTAGTAAGGGACTAAAGTGTAGTTTACACATTCATGTACAAAAGTTTAAAAATCAAAATAAAAACAGTTTTTGCCAAACTTGTTTTTCAAGCTTTTCCCTACACCATAGTTGTATATAAGGCTTATATGAATAATAAAATAGAAATAAAAAGGATAGCTTTGACTAAATATTCCCCAAAATTAAGTAAATTGAGGTCACTGGTTATTTTATCTTAAACTTGAGAGAATAACGTTAAGTAAACTAAAAGTTACTTAATGAAGGCCGTAATAAAAAAAAATCTAGATTCTAATCCCACTTTTTGTTAAAAAAAAAAAATTGGGGAGCTTAAGGCAAACTATATTATTTATTTTCTTGCCATAGTTAGTGAAAATTTCTAGCATTATAAATAAACTGCTTCGCTGAGCGCAGCTGGATACGCCCGCAGAGGTCCAACCCTGAACAGTTGGGGCAAAAATGGACACAATATTCAAGCTTGATACAGGTCTGAATTTGGATTGTAACTAAATATTTGACATATTATAGGTTTCTGAATAAATGTAGTCAAAGAACTTGAAATTGGTTATATGAATTGAATTTATATTAAATTAAAGATTTCTTGCTGTTGTGCAATACACTGTGCAGTTGCGCAATACTTAGTAAATCTGTTGTCAGACTATAAACAAATAAAGTTCAATTAATTCTCAATGTCATATTAGAAATTTATGAAAATGTAAAGGGAGCTTACATCAATAGATATAAACAATTCACCAAAGTTTCATGAGAATTGCTGACAGCATTTTTGAGTTATTGTCCGAAAACTGGAAAATCCCCCCTTTTTTAATGAATAAAACCCCATTACTCAAAAATGATAAATGAAAAATTTATAAAATTCTAAACAGAGCTTACATCAGTAGATATAAACAATTCACCAAAGTTTCATAAGAACTGCTGAAAGCATTTTTGATTTTTTGTCCGAAAACTGGAAAATCCCCCTTTTTTTATGAATAAAACCCTGTAACTCGGAAATGTAAAATCTAAAATATATAAAAATCGAAAGGGAGCTCATGTCAATAGATATAACCAATTCACCACAATTTCTTGCAAGTTGGTGAAAGCATTCTTGAGAAAACTGGAAAATCCCCCTTTTTTTAATGAATAAACCCCATAACTCGGAAATGTAAAATCTAAAATTTATAAAAAACGAAAGGGAGCTCACTTCAATAGATATAAACAATTCACCAAAGTTTTTTGAGTAGATGTCCGACATGTTGACGACGGACGTACAGACGGACAGACAATGGTATACCATAATACGTCCCGTAAACGGGCGTATAAAAAGTCAAAACAATTTGTGGGAGGTAAGGATGAGAATCTATTGTTTTTTAATAATGATCTAAAACAAACATATACAAAACTCAATGCCAAAAGTTTTTTGAATGCATAGTTTTAAATAACATTTAATTACCAATTCAACAATGTAGTTACTATATATACTATTAATTATGGCATACACCTAGTACAGCATGATATGACTTACACCACCAATACAGTCATTTCATATTCAGAGGAATATTTTCAAACAGAATAATGCAAATTTTATGATGGGTATGGCCTTACTGATTCTTCACATTCTGCAGAAAAGTACATGTATATCCCTATTCATTTATTAAAAAAACCTGGTTATTACATCTAACAGAAGATTTTATTGTCCCACTAGTCAGAATTTGACATATCGAAAATAGATCAGCTCAAAAAAAAATTAATAAAGTAAGGAATAAATGTGGATAGTGTCCACATGTGGACACAGATGATGCCCCCGCTTGCATATCATATAGTTATAAAGGGACATAACTGAAGAACAGTAAAAGTGACGCTACCCAAATTTGAACTTGATCTGAGTTTTGTTGTAATAAGCATTGTGTGTAAGTCTCATAACATTTGGTTGAGGCTAACTTAAGTAGAGAACACAAACTAAAAATTCAGCAATTTTTCTATTTGTAAACATGCATAACACTAGAACAGTTGTGTATAAGTTTTATAACATTTGGTTGAGACAAACTAAAGTTAGAGAACAGAAACGAAAAATTTTGCAATTTTTCCATTTATAAAGGGGCATAACTCTAGAACGGTTAAAGTGACGCCACCAAAATTCAAACTTAATCTGTGTTTTGTGGTAATAAGCATTGTGTATAAGTTTCATAACATTTGGTTAAGGCAAACTCAAGTTAGAGAACGGAAACCAATTTTGGTTCGTACGTACATACAGACGGACAAGGGTAAAACTTAATGCCCCCTCCGCCTCGGCGGAGGCATAAAAATAACCGAAATCATTCCCATAAAATTCCAAGCAATTTGGCCTCATGGTTTCAGAGAATAAATCAAATCTAATTAGAACTAATGATACCATCTGAACATAATTCTTTTTATTTGATCAAAATGAAATGCATTTATACAATATTTCTCATCAAATATTATTTTTATCTGGTTCAGTTGAACATTATGATTAAGCTAGAAGGTTTTGAACATCTTGATGAATTTCAACAAGGAGCAAAAAACTACAATTAATGCAAGGAATTTAGAGCTATAAATTGGTATAATCTTAAGTTCTAGTAAACAGTTTATCTATTTATCATTCAGCTGGATAAAGAGTTGTTGTAGTTTACATAAAGTTATCATCAGTAATCATTTAAAAGATCTTCAACACACCTATTTTTCAAACTGTAATGGATTTTTGTAGAGTGTGGGCGGAAACTATAGAGTTACAATGGACTGTTTTTGAATAATATGATTGTACTACGTTTTGTGTTTTATTGTCCTGAATTGTAAACCTATTGGTGGGGCTTTAATTTATTCACTCCCATATCATTCAATTTAAGCATGTGTTAATTGTACTGAGAAGACATGCATTATAAACAAGTCAAATCTGTTGTTTTTCGTATCTAAAATACATTGTTTTGCAGGTTAATACATTAATTAGTTTCATTATATTTTTATGTTAGCAATAATTAATGGAGGTGCCTGTACATTTCTGTTTGTTGGAGTTTATTTCTAAGAAATTACAAAAATATTTCATCTGAATTTCCAAACTTCAGGTTGTAACATTCCAATTGTTTAAACAATAAAACCAGGTTAATCACTCAGGTGGATTCAAAATTCTAAATTTTTACAGATATATTTTTTTTTGCTGTAAAGCTTTTCAAGCCATTTACTTTCAGAGTTTATTTTTAGGTTTTTTAAAATGTGTGTCATAATTTTGCATCTTTTTTCTACTATTGAAAATTTAATAAATAATTCATTTGTTAAAATAAGTTTATTTTAATACAGTATTAGCAAATTGTCGGAAAAAAAGACATGATGGAATGGAAAAGAGTACAATGTATAATGATACCCTACTGAACATGCAAGTTGTGATAGATTCAAGACTTCTTTTGTTAATGTCTGATTTACCTCTGACTTCAGCCAGATCACAGTATTGGGAGCATTGAGATGTCAGATGAATCTTAAGATCTTATAGTCATATCTTTTTTGTTATAGCTTTCAGCAGTGTCACAATCTTAATGTCATTTAAACAAAATTGCCATATATAGATATATTTTTTGAAAAAAGAGTCGATATATTTTTACTTCAGGTAAATTTACAGTTCATTTTAAAAATTGATAAAAAAAAAACACTAATAATGAACTAATTCTAGTCTGGGACTTAATACATACAAATCTATATGAAGTTCTGAACCCATAAAATTTTACCCCATACCTGGAAAAAATTAACTTCATTTGCTGGCACACTCCTGACATTTCCACTCTTTAAATGAAGGACTATATGAATGAAAGACAATGTATTGATTGATTGATTGATTGATCATTGGTTGCTTAATGTCCAATGGCAAATATTTCATGCATGTTCAGGACGATGCAGTGGCGGATCCAGAACTTTTTATAAGGGGGCCCACTGACTGACAGAAGGGGGGCCCCGCTCCAGTCATGCTTCAGTGATTCCCTATATAATCAACCAAATTTTTCCCACAAAAGGGGGGGCCCGGGCCCCCCAGGGCCCCCTGGATCTGCCTATGCGATGGACAATGTAATGTATTTGGTGTTCATCATCGTGTTTATCAAAACCAAACTTGTTTTGATTTAGACCCTCAAAATACTTATTTTTTGTCAAATAAATAACACACCTTATTAAATTTTCAAAGATTTATCATAAATGGTTGAATAAATTGTAATATTTTATGAATAGTTGGGCTTTTATTATCTCATTAACATGTAATGATTGGATTTCTTAAATCATGCAATACAAAGAAGTACACATTATATGGCAATAATCCAGAAAAATTACCTGGTAATTTGAGTTGACTTCACAAGCATTTATATGTATTTATACCCACAAACAAAAATCAATCAGATTTCAGAGTTAAATAACATTTTTTTGAAACTCGTACATGTACTTTGTTATAATTGAATACTTTTTTTGGGCCATGAACATATTGATTTTTATGCTTGACTTTCTTGTTTCCCAACACATTTTTTATCACAATTTCAAATGCAGTAAAATTGATAAAACATTCAATGCTTAAAGATTAATCTTATCTCTTCGTAACATTCCAGGACCAGAATAACTTCAAATCAGACAATAGTTGTGACTGATTAAAGTCCCAATTTAACCAAAAGAATATAGAACTAGATTTGATGACGATACATTGTATATTAACCACCCAATATTGTTAATCTTTTCACATCGACCCCAAAAAAACAACAAACAGACTGTTGAATGAGCCAAAGCAAGGTTAACAATAAAACAAACATGCAACATTGTCTCTTTATATGATAACAGACAGCAGACAAAAACTTTGTTGTTGTTATAAAGCAACTCATAAAATTATGTTGTAACATGTCTTCAGGGCTCTCAAAACCTGCAACCACAGTGCAGTAATATTGGCTACTTGACAGCACTGGAATATATCATGAAATGGACACCTAAATTCAAATCCTTTTGAGAACCCTGTTCTTTGGGACATGAATGATTAGAGAATCACAGCAAACAGGATTAATTTTTTGAAGTATTTCTAAAAATTCCTTACAATCGAAATAAATGACTTTTTCCTCTCCCACCTCACAACTGGTATCTTTCTTCACATCATAATAGCATTTATAATTTAACCAATTTTGATCGTCACAAAGTGGCTCTTTGATTTGTTCTCTTATAAAAATTTCCATAATGTCAACATTTTTAATCTTATTATTTTTACTTCTTGGAAGTAACTTATATGTTACACCACATTTTTTCACTTTGATAGTAAACTTATCAGCTGAGAAATTATGAATTGTCTGTGTATTGATGGAGCAGGTTAGATTCACAGATTCACCAATGAAAGAGAAATTAAAATCCTCCATAAGAGTAAGGTCTGGAAAAAAAAGGAAAACTAATATTTAACTTTTGAACAACAAACCAAATAAAAACTTACCATCAACCATTTGTTTGTATTGTATTGCAAACAAAACCTCTTTTTTTTTACTGTGACTTGACTGTAAGTGTTTTATTCCACTTATTTCAGTTTAATAAAATTCTAACCCAATCTGTTACATTAAAAAAACAGCACAACTGGTCAAAATTTGACTTAACTGCTCTAGGAAAGCCAATCAAGTCATCATGCCAATATAAGTATATATATATATATATATATATATATATATGGAAAATAAATTCTTCATCAGTTGTACAGTTTGATTTGATGAAACAAATTGCAACTGGGTCAGAATTTCCAACAAACTGCAATAGTTAGAGTGAAACAATAACAGTCATTTCACAGTAAAGCCAAAAAGAATAATACAATTCTTATGAGAGTGAAATGATGTGATGTCAATTGATGAGACATCTTTACGAAAACACACCGCAGCAAGAAAAATGAACATCTTCATGCAGACTCTGTATTTCTAGCAAGGTTTTAATCAGAGGTTAAAAATAAACTCTATTGAACTTCCAAAGGGAAAGGCAGAAGATGATTTTTTGGGGTCAACTGTTTGCTTTATAGATGATTTTTGGGTCAAATGTTTGCTTTATAGATGATTTTAGGGTCAAATGTTTGCTTTATAGATGATTTTTGGGTCAAATGTTTGCTTTATAGATGTTTTTTGGGTCAAATGTTTGCTTTAAAGATGATGACAGACCTAAACAATAATATGTTATCACAATGCACTGCATTCATCTAAAACAGAGGTATATAGGGTTTAAATGAGAAAAAGGTTTTTCTTACAATCAAAATAAATGAGGTCCCTTTCTCCTACATGACAACTGGAACCATTCTTTGTACGATAAATACATTTATATTCCAACATTATCTGATCTCCACAATGTAGGTCCCTGATTAGGTCCATAACATACATTTCCATAAGGTCTGATGTCTCGTTCAAAATTTTGGGAAGTGGGCTAGTGACACCACACCGTTTCACAGTAACAATGAAATTATCAGCTGAGAAATTTTGAATGGACTGTTTTTGGATGGAGCAAGTCATATTTGCTGATTCACCAATAAAAAGGAAATGAATGTTCTCTGTAAGAGTTAGGTCTGGAAAGAAAAAAATAAATTTACAGTTTTGATTTACAAGAACTCTTAAACTAACTAGCAAGCCTCTACTATAAAAAACACTATATAATAAGCAGCATAAAATGTGTGTATCTAAATAATAATTTAAACACCTAAGGATGTACTTGGGTGAGGTTTAGGAATTTTTGTCAAATGTTCAGACTCCTTGGTTTTTTTTCCTACGATACAGGGTAAAATATTTTGCCCCATAACACTCATTTTTCTTTTCATAAAAGACTTCAATAGCTCATAAATAGTCATTTACCAAAATTTAAGCAGGTTCTAGATTTCTTTTCTTCCAATTTGAGACCCAAATATTACCAATGCAAATATAAGGTAAAAGTCAGAGTCAGCCTTTTCCCGCCATTTTTAAAAAATTAAATATCTCGAAAAGGAGCTCCATAACCTATCAATAAGTAGGTCTTTCCACTTTTCTGTGGAAAGACCTATTGTATTTCTTCTGATTATTTTTTTTCTTCTTCTTCCGCCAAATTTTTTTCTTGCGGTGTATAGTGGTTTCATAAGATGTCGCTTATATATTTTGCATATGATATCAAACAATTATTGCACTTTTAAATTTGACCCTGTTTAGTCAAAAGCTTTTTATTGTAAGAGTTATCTCCCCAAACACTGTTTTTTTGTTCGTGCATCTCCTCCGTAACCGTAAAAGAAATTGACAAATTTATTTTATTTTACCAAATTGCTCGTTATATCCTCAGGATGTTTTGTCCAATTTTGATTGAAGCGACATGAAGACTCCATATGAGAGTTATTTCCCCTTCTGTATTTGACATAAGTTAACTATTAATGTACAATTAACATGAATGGTAAGTGATAGAGACCAAGGTATTTTAGTTTGAAGTCCTTGATTCACTAAAATGATATTGAGGTCAAGGTCAAAGGTCAAGGTCATATTCTAAATTTTGACTTTTCCTTGTTTTATGATCTCCTCTGTCAATTTTAAAGATATATATAAAAGAACTAGTGCAAAATGTTTGCCTCATTGTGATGAAGATATGATACATTTGGTCTGAAACAATCCAATGACATCTTATAGGAGTTATTGTCCCTGAAATGGTTAAATTTAAGGTTGATTGATTATTATTCAAACTTGATACATGATAAAGCCATAGGGTCTTTTCAAAAATGTTGGATGACGTATGACCTTGAAAAATATCAACCGAAAGTGACCTTGAGTAAACCGGAAGTAGCCATTTTTGCACCTATTTCATGGGAAAGTACATAGAAACTATATACTTTTTAAATAGGCATACATAAACCTATCATTTAAGACAGGAAGTGACCTTCATTAAACCAGAAGTAGCTAAATATCTCCCTTATTTCAGGCAAAAGTATATAGAAACCATATATTTTTGAAATCAGTGTGAATAAAGCTATCATATGAGACTGGAAGTGACATTTTTTAACCAGAAGTAGCAAATTATCTTCCTTATTTCAGGCAAAAATGTATAGAACCCATATATTTATTGAATCAGTATGAAGTAACCAATGCTTGGATGCCAATTGTAACTTTGAGTGAACAATCAGTGGCTTCTCATCAATCATTTAGAAAATTGATGTGGTTTTTAATTTTAGCTTATTTTGTTCTTTAAATAATGCTCTTCTGACTTATTGTATCAATTTTAAATTCTAGATTTTTTTAATTTCACCTAAGTACATCCTTAAGAATGATTATACTACCACTCGTAATCAAGGGAGTAAAAATATCTCTTTAACCATGCATTACTTTTAGTTGCTGATTATTATTTGTCCTCTAATGACATAGAAAATGACAACAGACATATATGTACCATAATATTGTACATTCACAAAATGTACAGTTCTACATAAAATTTGCATCAGCAAAAATATTATCTTACAATCAAAATAAATAAATTTTCTTCCCACAATGCAACTGTCACTATTCTTCCTGTCATAAAGGCATGCGTAATCTAAGAATATCTGATCTCTACAAGGCAAATCTTCGATTACATCCCTAACATGAATTTCCTTTGACCTATTTTTTTGGCCAATTTGTCTATGTAGTGACTTTTTTTCACTACATTTATTTACTCTGATTTTTAAATTTTCTACAGAGTAATTTTGAATGGTCTGCATGTTGATGGTGCAAGTCATAATTGCTGATTCACCGATAAATAGGAATTTAATATCTTCCATAATAGTAAGGTCTGGAAAGAAAAGAGGAAAAATATGTAAACACTTTGAAATGGACACCGTGATGATGTCTTGAAACAATCTCCATGTATGAAAACCACCTTATTCTAAACTACTTTTTTTAATATCTTTTTAAATGTTTTAGTTATTGGGTAGCTGTCTCATTAACATAGATCCACCTCTCCTTTCATTAATACCATAATTTGTTCATTTGAATTTTATAAAGTTGATCAAGTAAATTGAGGCCTTTTGATAGACACTCCATGCTTATACAGCCTAAGATCTATTAAATAAATTTTCCTGTGAAGTAGGACTTAGTAGACAATTGACCTGGTAAAAAATCTTACTGTGAAGAAAAGTTTAGTAGACACTTGACCTGGTAAAAAATCTTACTGTGAAGAAGGGTTTAGTAGACACTTATAGAACTGGTAGAAAGTATTACTGGGAAATAAGGCTTAGTAGGCACATGATGTTCAACTTTAACCCTTGACCTGCTCCTCATCACTGATGCTAATGGACAAGGATACAATTTTATTCATCAGAACAGATTTTTATTTTATTGAGAAAAAAAAATTTACCAGGGTATTAAACACAAAAATGGATTCAGATAAGCACATTATATGTTTTGTTTGGTTCTGTGGTTAGTAAATTAAGTGGACCATAAAATCCAAGAATTTGGTGTTTACCAATTTCTTAGAATGTTGTTTAAAAATATGAAAATGTGGTATAATCAATTGTCACTGAAATAAAAATCCAACATTCAACCACAAGCATATGAAATTACATGACAACAAAATTAGTCCCCATTACCGTTTCATTTTCTAGTGCATGAAGTAATTGCTTTATTTATGTTTTTTGCATGTTGTTTAACCATTTTTCTAAACAAATGTTCCTAAATATTTGTACCAATTATATAGAACAATAAAAAAACTAGTGTCTTAAAAAAACTGGACTTAAGCAAATGTGAAGAAATTAGAAAACTTCTATGAGAGAAAGAGATGCCCCATGAAGGAATCGTTTGAAGTGCATGATTAGGTATACCATAGAACTATTTGAAGGGTAAATATCAATCGTGCCCACAGCATTCTTGTTGTATGCATTCAAATGAATAAAAAAGATAATTAATTATTGAAACCAGGTAAATCTTTTCTAATGAACCAGTATATCTGTTCTAAATGCTTTCACTTTTAAATCTCATAAATTGCATTCATTTGAAAATATGAGAATCAATTTTTCATATGATGTTACATTGTGGACAAATAGAGATAATTAGTCCCTTTTGAATAAAAACACTTTCTGGAAGATAAGGGGACAACCATTTGATATTCTAGGGCCAGCCAGGAGGATTTTTTCCAGAGTTATTATTTATTTTCAACTGTTACTACGCATTCTAGTTTTTTTCCAAGGCTTTTCTGCACAATTTTTTTTTCTGATTTTGTACACATTTGTATCCTAAACTATCCTGCATTTTAAGTTGCAGAATATTCATTTTCATCCTGCCTTGTGCAAGGTCATTTATTTTCAGTTCTGACCAGGCCAATTTATTCATTTACAAAATCCTCCTGCCCCGCCCCCCTTCCAAGAAAATCAAATGGTCGTCCCCAAATGTTTGCAATATGATTTTATTCTGAAAAATTGAGCACTGCATCATGGCAAGACTCTATACTTCATTATATGTATTTCTTCAATGCTTAAGGTGGTACCCAACACCTTGACTAACATTAATTTGGCTCGTTTAATTTTCATAAAATTTTGACAAAATGTTTACTTTGACCCTTTGACAAAA
Source organism: Mytilus californianus (assembly GCF_021869535.1). Lineage (NCBI taxonomy): Eukaryota > Metazoa > Mollusca > Bivalvia > Mytilida > Mytilidae > Mytilus > Mytilus californianus. The sequence goes on from NW_026262581.1 coordinate 9,598,606, forward strand.
ATATATAAATTTCAAAAAATTTGAACCAACCACTTTATCAGAAAAATTTCATTGGTTATATAGCAGTTTGACAAACACTAATTTTGATCATTGAGAAGCTTAATATTTCCTTAACAATACAACGTAATTAAAACCTTTAGCTGATTTTTACAGAGTTATCTCCCTGCAGTGTTAGGTACCACCTTAATTGACACTTAAAAAATGCAAACATTTGTTCTAAAAGTTTTTTACTTATTAACAGTCAGGTTTATCCTTTATCCACAACATAAAGATCTTATTCATGAATAAATTCTAGATTTAACATTAGACCTACATGATGTTCTTCACACAGATCTTATGTTAACAAAAAATATTACACAACTATTTGTCAATGTTAACATTTTCATAAGAAAAATATTTTTAGTCATATAAAGGTGAGAGGGAAAGAAAACTTAAAAAAAAAAATTTATAAATCGGAAAACAGTAAATTCTATCTTTCTGATAGGAGAATGGTAAACAGGAAGATAATTCCTAATTAAAAAAAAAGGGAGGTTTCTTATAAAAATCAGGAGACTTGATATCTCTAAGTTTAGAACCTTGACCACTCAACCATCCAGGTTTTACCAATTTTTCATACATATTATAGTAAAGCATGTTCACCTCCTTTAAACCTTAACCTCATTTAGTTTTAATATTTTCCTTACCATTGTATAATGGATATTCTATAGGTACCTGGTTCATTAATAAAGCATTTTGTATTTTATTCTCTTCCTTACTATTGTAAGATTCATATATTAGTCTCCTGGCTTATATTTTTGTATGAATACACATTCAACATTGGAAACTTTAATTAAGAGGCCAAGGTGCTAGATGTCAAACCTATTAAAGTAACACAAGGACAGAAATGCCTTAACAACTTTTTTCTTTTTTCTACAAATTGCATACAATTAAATGAAGGTTACGTTCAGAGAAGAAGCATGGTAATACAATATATATAAACCTTTTTATTTTAACAATCATCAATAGATGTTAAATATAAGACAGGAAATAATATTTATTGTTTTTTCTAAGTAATGTAAATAAATGTTTGACAGTGATAATGCAGTTCATTTAAATCTAATAGGAAGCTTTATTTTTCACTTTGCTCTACTAACATAAATGACTTGACTATTGTTCTTCTACAGTAGTTTGTTCAAATTTCTGACCAGTTGAACAATTTGCTTTAATGATTGCAATTAGGTCAAAATTTGGAATAAATTTCAATAGGTGGAGAGTAACATTTTAACTCAAGTCACGAATAAATGTTTACAGCATGATAAAACTGTATTATGCCAAACGCAGAATAATGTAAATTTTATACTAATAGCATGAGTGGACAGTTTGTTAATTTTTGTGTTGTTTTGTAACATCACTGTCGTGGGTTAGGGGGAGGGTTTGATTGCTCGTAAACATTATTAACCAGGCCACTTTCTATATACACCCAGACCCAGCCAAACTTAAATTGTTTTAACAGGTCAGGAGGTCCAGTAACAAATATTTTTTACTGGACCTTCATTGCTGTTACAGGACCTACTTATTATCACCGGTGAGCAGCGTGAAGCGCTGCAAACTTGCTAGGGCAGACCCAGCCAAACTTAAATTGTTTTAACAGGTCAGGAGGTCCAGTAACAAATATTTTTTACTGGACCTTCATTGCTGTTACAGGACCTACTTATTATCACCTGTGAGCAGCGTGAAGCGCAGCAAACTTGCTAGGGGGGTCTGAGGGCATGCCCCCCCCCCCCCTTCCCATAAAAATTTTGAAAAATTAGATGCAAAATCCTGCATTCTGAGTGCTTTGACTATGATAAATTGTTGAAATCCTCATATTGGTACAGCCTGTGAGAAAGGCATTTTGTCCTTTTAAGTTGGAAGGTGTAGATTTGTTCCCATTTGTATACAGCTCAATGCAATATGAGCAAGTCATGCCAGTTTTACTTTTGTTGTTGAAGGTCAACCAGTCTCTACCTTCTCTCCATTTGTCACAAAATTTCCTGACACCACGCAATTCCTCGTATGCTTTCCATGTCTCAACTTTTTTTTGGCGTGCAGTTCTTTGATCATCGGCCTTCCGTTTTTGACCAGGCACGGCCCCATCATAAAAACGGAGGAAACTCATGTTATTGTTTACAACATGTGTTTCCAGTGCATGTGTAATGAACTGGGGAAAAAAGAAATGCCGGAAACTGACGCAACGGACATGACAATCGAGATACAAAATCTTCAAAATATTCAAATTGAAAGGATTAAGAAGTAGGGGACAAGCCAGTGAGCCTTAAAATCGTCTTATAATATGTTTTTAAAAAAAAAGAAGTAACATTAGAATTGCCGATTTTCAGGGAATGCATAAAATAGTTGACAAGAAAATCTCGCCGCATGTCAATGGAAGCGTGATTTCATTGGCTGCTTTTTATATTATTGCATTCTGATTGGGTTACTATTTTTGTTGCCCATATATATCTATGAATATGACTAGGGTATTTCCGCGATCCTAATTAAAATAAGGACAATTGTTTTTCATTGATCTTGGGAGGAAAACAATATTTTTTGTTTGATATAGCTACACATTTTTCCCAATTTTAATACTGCATACTGTCCCAAGTCAGGAGTCTGTAATTCAATGGTTGTTGTTTGTCGCTGTCTAACATATTTGCTTTTTGTTTATTGTTTTGTAATAAATCAGGCTGTTGGTTTTCTTATTTTAATTGTTTCACATTTTAACATGTTAGCTAGCTAGGCCCTTTATACCCTCCTATACAGTATGGGTTTCGCTCATTATTGAATGTGTACGGTGACCTATAGTCATAATAGTTGCATAAATCCACGTGATTTAATCATTGACAATCATATCACACATTCTTATTGTCTTAAAGGGTTTTGCATGTAGATATATTAATACTGGAAACAGTAAAATCTAGGCCAAACCTGATGAATGAGCAGGCAGGGAGTTAGCTATTAAAGAAAAAAGTCAAATAGGACTAGCAATAACATTTTAAAATTTCAAGTTTTCACCTCAATTTAAGTTGCTTGAATATCCCATAATGAGTAAGAATTACAGAGAATCTGCTCAAAATAATTAAATTTCATTGAAAGCCGGAGTGCCTAGAGAGAACCACCACCTTCAGCAGAAAAACTGACAATTCTAGTCAATTAAAAGATTGAAGTTGAATGCACCTGCCATATGCTGGGTTTAAACTCAGGCCTATGTCAAATCTGATTGAAAAGCAAACCTTATTTTAGGAGGAATTGAAAGAGATTTCTATTTCTGGCCATGCATACCGGTGACTCCAGTTTAATAAAAAAAATGTATTAAAATTCAAAATTGTAATATATGCTTTCTTCTTGTAACCAATGCAATTGTGTTAAAACTTAGTATGATAGGTCAACTAGACTTCAGAACAGAAATTCTAAGTTTAAAAAAAATTCATACTATCAAATGAAACTGACACCACCACACCATGCATCATTTTGCAGTTTTCAGATGATTTAACAAGCTGCAAGAATTCAAGATCTCTTAAAACATTCAAATACACAAAAACATTTGAATTCTTTCTGCTTAAGGTCAACCAGTTTAAAAATGATACATCTATAGTGAAATTTGACTTTTTGAAGGTAATGATTTACAAATATGTTAATAAAAGCATTTTATAAACTTACAAATATTCTGGAAATCTGATATGTGAATGTCATGTTTAATAGTATTAAGGGGTACCTATGCTTTTTTGCATCTGTGATCCCTAAATTATACCTTGGAGAAATATCTATGAAAATGGTATATAATATATAAATAAGCTCAATCTTTTTTTCTCAATATGACAACATTCTGATAAAGTACAATGAAAAGAAGACAGCAAATATGAAAGCAATATATCATTAAATGGTGGTGTTATTTTTTCCATTTAACCACAAATGCATTTGTCATTAAAAATGTGTATCATGAAATCTTATATCTGCATATATGTTTTGGTACATCAGGCCTGTATTGTTTAATTAGTTACAACTAAAACCATATATGCATTTAATAATTTTCTTGCAAGGGGCTTATTCTATCAAATTTTATAAAGACTTGTTTTGAAAATTAAAATGTGCATAAACCAAATATGTTCAGGTCAAACTTTGGTCAATTGATCTGAGGTAATTCACAAGAAGGAAGCTATTTCACCTCTGACATAAATAATGATATCAATAGTAACCTTAGAAATACTAAAACTGTATAAAGAGAAAAATGGTGAACAGTTCTTAAGGTTTCATTGTAAAGGTTTTTACTCATATCAAAACTCATTCAACTTTGTTTAACAATTTCTTATTATACAATAATGTATGCAGTATATGTTTGAAACAGGAGATTAAAGTGATTACAAAATTGATATTAGTAAATGAATATCATATACTACTATATGTTAAATAAGCTTGCAGTGTGTGTGAGAAAGGTGTACAGTATAAATTTCTTGAATGTATTTGAATATTATTGTGAGCTTTGCAAGGATTATATTTCTTCCTGTTTCTAATGTTTAACAGATATATTTCATCTTCTGACACCAACATGATATGTATTCATGTCAAAAAAAGATCTTTGTTCTAATATGTCATCCAAAGAATATTAATATGTTTATGCAGAATAATTCTACTTAATATATCCATATATGATACCAACATATAGTATCAGCTAAATTGACCTTACCACAAAAACTGAACTTTGACCAATGAACCATGAAAATAAGGTCAAGGTAAGATGAACCCTGCCAGACAGATGTGTACACTTTACAATCATTCCATTTCCCTAATATCAGTGACATTTGCTTAGATTTAAATGTTGGAGGAGGCCAAAGTACCAGGAGAGAACCACTGAACTTTGACAAGAAAACTAGCTATCCTAGTCAATTGAAATCTGAGTCAAATACACCTGTGAATAGTGGGGTTTGAACTCACAACTTTGGTGTTGATAGACTAGTTGCTTACATCCATGTCATTCTGTCCTTGGTAGATAGCTGTCTCATTGGAAATCATACCACATCTCCTAATATTTTATAGTGTTCACTGTAGATGAAATACTTAGACCACTCTGCTACTGAGGGTCCTATAGTACATACAGAATGACCAAATTTAACTTTGACCTATAAATCATGAAATTAGGTCAAAGTTAGAGGAACCCTGCCAAAGAGACATGTACACCTTACAATTGCTCCATACACCAAATATAGTTTGCTTAAAGTATCTGAGAAACAGATTTGACCAAGAAGACTTAACCTTGATCACTGATTCGTGAATGTGGTCAAGGTCTGTACCCTGCCTGTTAAAACAAACCTAAACACAAACATTAACTTGTAAACTATGTAAAAGTTTCAAAATCAATGAACCATTATTAGGGGGTGGGGTTATATAATCTCCATGGAAATGAAACTTGCAAATGCCAATCCATTTGTATACCAAATATCATTGACTTAACATTAGTGGTTCATCTTAAACTGACCTAATCACAAACTAATACATGTAAACTAAGCAAAAGTTTCAAAGTCAATAGACCATGACTGAGGGGTAAGGACCAAATATTCTCCATGGAAATGAAATGTGCTAATGCTTATACAACTGCATACCAATTATCATTGACCTACCACTAACAGTTCCCCTTAAACTGACCTAATCACAAACTAATACATGAAAACTAAGCAAAAGTTGCAGTCAATAGACCATGAATGAGGGAACAGGGTCAAATAATCTCCATGGAAATGAGATATGCCAATGCTTATACAACTGCATACCAAATATCATTGACCTACCACTAGTGGTTCCCCATACACTGACCTAATCACAAACTAATACATGTAAACTAAGCAATGTTTCAAAATCAATGGACCTTGACTGAGGGGTCAGGGCCAAATAATCTCCATGGTAATGAGATGTGCCAATGCTAATACAACTGCATACCAAATATCATTGACCTACCACTAGTGGTTCCCCATAAAAACTGGCCTAATCACAAACTAAAACATGTAAACTAAGCAAGGTTTCAAAGTCAATAGACCTTGACTGAGGGGGCGGGGCCAAATAATCTCAATGGTAATGAGATGTGCCAATGCTAATACAACTGCATACCAAATATCATTGACCTACCACTAGTGGTTCACCATGAACTAGACCTAATCACGAACTAATACATTGTTGACGCCGCCACCACCGCCGCCACCGCCGACGGAAACAGGATACCTATGTCTCGCTTTTTGACTCCGTCAAGGCGAGACAATAAAATAACATAAACATGGATAGTGGTACTTTGGTTTGTAGAAATATGAGGATCCTTGTCTTTTTATTGCAAATTGAATGCAAATGTAAATTAGATAATTCAATAAACTTACTTCCACTGATGTTATTACAGTCATCTGACTTTACAAATGTAATTCCGACCAGGCTGTGACACAGAACTAACAGAACAATAACTGATCCAATCAAAGAATACATATTCAAAGCTTACTCCTTCTTGTTAAAAATATATCTAAAAAAGAAAGTTACATTAATATTATGTTTAACATGTTTGACAACAATTTCCACAGTTTTACTTACAGTAACTTTATCCTTTCATCAACATAAAACTTTACTGGCATGAAAATACTGATATTGTGTTATTAAAATTTGTAGTTACAAAATTTTGGAAATTATTTTAAAATTAAGGAATAGAGTCCCTCATGCAAAGCTCTGATTCTTTGCATGTTTTTGGCTATCCTTTTTGTCCTTTTTGGTTTATAAGACTAGTTATCTTTTTAATAAGTTTTGGATTTTCAAACATTTTGGCCTCGAGCCTCACTGAAAAGATATTTATTGGCGAACTGGGCATCGTATGCAGAAAAAATTGTAATGTTATTTTTACCCTGTCATCAACAAAAACTTCAACAATTTATCCTGACATCAACAGAAACTTCAATAATTTATCCTGTCATCAACAGAAACTTCAACAATGTATCCTGTAATCAACAGAAATTTACCCTGTCATCAACAGAAACTTCAACAATTTATCCTAACATCAACAGAAACTTCAATAATTTATCCTGTCATCAACAGAAACTTCAATAATTCATCCTGTCATCAACAGAAACTTCAACAATTTATCCTGACATCAACAGAAACTTCAACAATTTATCCTAACATCAACAAAAACTTCAATAATTTATCCTGTCATCAACAGAAACTTCAATAATTTATCATGTAATCAACAGAAATTTTACCGTCATCAACAGGAACTTCAACAATTTATTCTGTCATCAACAGCAACTTCCAAGAACTTATCCTGTCATCAACTGAAACTTTACCCTGTCATCACCAGAAAGTAAGCAATTTATCCTGATGACAGCTAAAACATAATTACATTAAATATTTTCATGATAAAACTATGAGCAGAAGGAACATAAACAGTCATCCTATAGTTTCTAACTAATCTATGTCATTTGGTCTCTGGTGGTGAGTTGTCTCATTGGCAATCATAACACATCTTCTTGTTTTTATATTAGCTAAAATTGAACAATTTATCCTGTTATGATAACAGTTGAAACTTCAAAAACTGAACCTCAGCCATCAGCTGAAACTTAAACAATAAATATTTTCAAATGTCATCAGCTGAAACTTTAACAATTTATCATGTCATCAGCTATAAAACCCAAAAAGCATAATATTTCAATAGAAAATGTCATTATTTATGTTTGAAACCTAATGAATATTTTATAAATTTCTACAAAACATCTATTAATGTAACAATTCTTATAATAGTCCATTAAATATAAAAAAAGAATCAACAAAAGTAACATTCCTAAAACTATCTTTTTTACAAAGTGTACTTATATACTTATGAGATATTCATTGTGTTGATTTTACCATATAAATATAATCTTTCAAATTGTTTTTTGGTTGCATATTAAAATTTGTGTTTACAGTTTATGTACAATTCATGTTGCTGTCTCATTGACAATATACCTAAATATCCTATATTATTCATACAGAAAACATGCACTCAATGAATAACCCTCTGTCATTTTAATAATAACCCGACCTAAAGGTCAATCACAGAATATGATTTATCAAATAATACTTCTGTTAGTATGCAGTAGCCATCTTCAAACTTAAAATATCTCGTTTAGGAGGAGTTGAAGATACAAATTTCAGACAGAGACTCTGAGGAAGGGAAGAGAAATATTATTGTGACAACCATTCAAGTACATATCTGATATATTAAGAGTTGCAGATACACACTTAGTAAATATGTCACAGCTAACATTTGGAAAACCTAAAAAAATATCATTTGCATAAAGAAATTAGGTGCACAATGCCATAAGATACTTAAAATTAATAAATCTAATGGTATTCAAACAATCTGAAACCTTTGTTTTGCTTTATAACTGAATACATGTACATGTATGACTAACATGACTAACATGTTATTGTGTAAAATAATTACCAGATTCCTACTGAGATAAACTTCTACTAATTCAACAAAAAACAGGTCTTTAATAATTCAAATGTGAATTTTTTTCATGATAATTATCTTTAAAAAAGTCCTGGGAAAGGTCATAAAATGTTTCTAAACATTACTGCTAGATATGTAATGCATGTTACACCTGAGATCACCCCCAGTTTTTGGTGGGGTTCATGTTGCTCAGTCTTTAGTTTTCTATGTTGTGTTTTGTGTACTATTTTTTGTTTGTTGGTCACTTCTTTTTTAGCCATGGCGTTGTCAGTTTATTTTCGACTTATGAGTTTGAATGTCCCTCTGGTATCTTTGGCCTCTCTTTTCATTTGCTTTTACAATGATAAGTTAAAATGAATGCATTATAAAATAATTACCTATATCCATTAAGTTCTATTTTTTCATTTGGTATGTCAATCTTCTTTCTTCTTTCTCTTTTTTAATCCAGTCTTATATCACTGTATATCAATTTTCCCATGCACCTGCATTAAAATTTGTCAAGTTATACAATCATATTTTTTTAACACAAGTATATAGATCTCTAAAATGTCAAAAGGACATGTCAAATACAGAAAAAATCAAAAAGTCTTTTGAATAGCAGTGAAAAATGAGGTATTCAAACAATGTCTTTTTTCTTATTTTTACCTGAATATCTCATAGTACAGAAGATTGGCCTAAAATTATATTTATGAAAGATGTATTAGAAAATTCAATAGCTATTTCAAACAAGACCTCAGTTGGTTATATTTCAAAAGGTAAACCTTTCATTAAATTTGTTAAATTTGAAAGTAGGCAGATCTTCAGCTGTTTAAGATTCATATACATTTCAAAATTGATAATAATAAGTGAAGAAAAACATGTGAACATCTTGTATCACCCAGATATTAGGACTATTTCTAGCCTCTTATTATACTCTGGTTGTTATATCTTCACACATACATTTGTATATTATATTAATAATTTCTTTGTCAGTAATTTTATTTTATATATGAAAACTTCTAAATATGCTTTATTGTCTTAAAATAGAAAATTATCAAACAACTAGAGGATGTTTATCACATCCAAACTCAAAATGTGTTTCCATACCTTTTTGATACAGCAAACCCCCTTTATAGCATTACTTTTTAAATATATATTTTAGGAAATATTTGTTTAAAAATAGTGATAGCTGAACATTAAGCTTTTGGGTGAAGTTAATCACCTGTTGGTTGAAAAAAACATATAGAATTTATGATTTCCTATATAAAATTTCTTATAGACATTTCCATATGTGGATACCCTCAGGCCTTCATTCAATTCTCTGAATTTTTACTTCAAGGAAAATTTTTCTTGTATTGTTTTACTTAAGTACTTCAAGTAACAGTCGGATAAAAAAGATTTTATGATCGTATCCTCATAAAACTAGATAAAGCATTATACAAACAGGCAAATCAGTTTTCAAGGAAGAAGTACAGGACAATGCTTATTATTCTATACAAGAGTGCACACGCTGAAATGTCTCGCCTTCTTTACTAACCATTGATATTATGTTGATAGTCCTAAATGAAAGCTTTACTACAACTATTACATAAACTTAACATGATCCAAGAAAATGAAGTCAAGGTCATATAAACCAAACAAGAAATACATGTACATCTTACAATCATTCAATACACTAAATATATTTGACCTATTGCTTATAGTTTCTAAGAAACAGACTTAACCAAGAAAACTAAACATTGACCAATGAATCGTGAAAATGAGGTCAAGGTCAGATGAACCATGCCAGGCAGACATGAACAGCATACAATCCTTCCATACAACAAATATAGCTGACCTATTGCTTATAGTTTAAGAAAAACAGACTGAAACACAAAAACTTAACTATAACCACTGAACCATTAAAATGAGGTCAAGGTCAGATGACACCTGCCAGTTGGACATGTACACCTTACAATCATTCCATACACCAAATATAGTAGACCTATTGCATACAGTATAAGAAAAACAGACCAAAACACAAAAACTTAACTATAACCACTGAACCATGAAAATGAGGTCAAGGTCAGATGACACCTGCCAGTTGGACATGTACACCTTACAGTCCTTCCATTCACCGAATATACTAGACCCATTGCTTATAGTATCTGAGATATGGACTTGACCACCAAAACTTAACCTTGTTCACTGATCCATGAAATGAGGTCGAGGTCAAGGCATGAGGACCTTGCAAGGTACGCACATACAAAATATACTTATCCTATTACTTATAATAAGAGAGAATTTAACATTACAAAAAATCTGAACTTTTTTTTCAAGTAGTCACTGAACCATGAAAATGAGGTCAAGGACATTGGACATGTGACTGACGGAAACTTCGTAACATGAGGCATCCATATACAAAGTATGAAGCATCCAGGTCTTCCACCTTCTAAAATATAAAGCTTTTAAGAAGTTAGCTAACACCGCCGCCGCCGAATCACTATCCCTATGTCGAGCTTTCTGCGACAAAAGTCGCAGGCTCGACAAAAACCAAATATATATAAAATTATGCCTCATTTCATTGATGTTTTCACATTTTGGTCAAGTAATTGGCTAAAATGCAGTTTTATAACCTACACATGTGTGACATAAGTATATCTACCATATTTATAATAACAACTTTTTAAATTGCATAAAATAACTTTAACTACAAAAAACTTTACAATATAATTTTTCAAAACTCAGTTGCAATGAATAAGAGGCTAAAGAATTTATGAATGCCAATTTGGCAAAAATTCTTTCAGTAACTGGAGTCACTTAAACCTGATATATGCATAATACTGGTATGCATTTTTTTCTTATATTTCAAAAGAACATGGTGACATGATGAAAGGCACTTTAATTGATGTAAATGCCACAAAGGCACATTATATAAATAACACATAGCTGAGAGGGTGATAAAGCAGACTGTTACCCCAAGAAAACATTGTCAACCGAGAAGAAGCCAAGGCTGACAGGTACCAATCTGCTCTATCACCCTCTCAGCTATGAGTTATTTAATTCATTATACTAAATGTTCTATCATTATTGACTTTTAAAATTTAAATTGAAAGTACTTAACTATGACTTATGTGCATAACAACGTTACCGTAATTAGAAAAACAACAAAAGTGAAGCAAGATGTATTTTTCATTTTGACAATCTATAAATATGAAAAAGTTCTCAGGCCAAAATGTAGAACTTAAGTATTGTCTTTAAAATTATTGATGTAAATTCTATTTGTTGTCGTTAAAATTATCAATTCTTGATTGGTCTGCACCAGTGTATGACATTCAAAAAATTGTCTCAACTGGGCAATGGGATAGAGTAAATTATCTCCCTCTTATTAGCCAATCAAAACGTGGCATTTCAATGTGACGTATGATAAAAACAAATGTCATTTCCATTAAAAGAGACCTAGCTGAAAATGCAACAATATCCAAATTATGATATGTACACCTCAAATCTTTGTTTTTACATAGGAAAACCCCTTTCGGAAGATCAGGTAGATGGGCTGGAAATTTAATCCTTTAAAAAAAGAGGTCGTATTTTGCCATGCAAAAGGCTACCTACAGATCCATTACAGAGTTTTTTCATGGGTTGACCTTAATGTTGAGACTGGAAGCTTGGCACTTTCTCAGCTTGGTGCATAATACCAATAATATCCGAACCAACAAGACAGCATTTTTATATAAATAAAACACAGCAAACAAGATGCCAAAAGATCTCAGCATGAAAGAAAAATATTTTGTGTCCTAATGGTCTGTACATTTGCTAATTATCATATTAAGTTGTACGGTATTAAGATACCCAATAGAATCAATAGGCTTTGTCTTTAAACTCTCAATTTTACTGCACAAAATGAAAATGAATTGACTTTGTGTATATGTGAGGAAATCAATGCTTGGAAAGACTTAGTCCTTCTTAATATTTTAAATCGTCAAAATATTTTAGTAAAGTTTGACAAAGAGTAATTCCATCAGGATTTTTAAGGATTATTAAATATCCTGACAATAAAACAAAAAACAAGATAAACCATTAGGATAATCTTGACATGGTCTAGAACTGCACTAACTGCATGACTAAGACTCAAATATTAAATCGATTGGAATGTTGTTAAATTGGCTTTATAATCCAGTTTTATGGACCAACAAAATTCTTGTACATCAATATAAACAACCATCAAATAGTACAAACATAACCAGAATTCAATAAATAAATATTAAATGTATACTTAACTTACCTAACATGGTGATGATAACAAACAAAGTTAGGCTATCCCGAACACATTTACCTGAGAAAAATTATCCAGAATCAATATTTAAAACATTGTGTGATAATGTTACAAGCTGCATTATAGTTCACTTATTAGCATGTCCAGTTCAAGGAATAAAATAATAGTTACGAAATTCTGTTTAAGATTAACAGATTAGGACTAAACACAGAGCTCTATAATTATGTAATGAATCAGAGATCCTATTTTAATCAAATAATTGCCATCTATCATGCAAAACTTCTTTGTGCTTATTCATTTAAGTTGTGCTCCAATGAACTTTTTTTATTAGACGAGGTTAGGTTATTAAAATATTGTATCTTGATCATTTAAATATTTTCATGTAAATAGAAAATTGTGGGTGTTTACCTTGTGTTACCTTTTCATGAGTATGACCTTTTTGTTCAGACTTTCAATTTAGAGAATGGTCTTGATAATTTTCCCATAGTAATTTTATCAAAGCATCAAAGTTCTGAACTAATTACACAGTTTTAACCAGTAAATATCTCCGGTATAGTTATTTACAGAAAATGATTTTGGAATTGTAAATATTTTTGTTACTTGGAAGGAAGAAGACTTAATAGATGAATAAGATACAAATTGGGTCACTGCAATTACCCAGTAGGGCTACAGTCTGTGCCAAACTGTTTTAGGGGGTTTGTCTGACCGAAAAAGAAATTGACCTTTTCTACTATATTTTCAACTAAAAAATCTAAAAATTTCTGTCTGACCGAATGATTTTTTGTCTAACATTTTGTCGGTCAGAGAGAGTTTGGGATACACTGGGGCTATAAAGAGTCCTGATATTTCAAATGTGTTATTTCTTTAGAAACTCCATCTGATCCTTGAGTACCAGTTGGTGTGATTGACATTTGACTTCTGACCTTGAATATTTGTAGTGTGATCAATCCATTCCATAGAAATAACATTTATAACTGAACTGAAGAACTAAGCTTGATCCTCGACAATTCCCAAAAGATTAATCCTCTAAAGCGGTGATAACATGTACATTTTCAAGTGTACCAAATTCATGAAATTTAATAATTTAAAATTAATTGATGATTCATTCAGTATCAAGAGAAGTATTTTAACTTAGGACCTTGACCTCAGCTTGTCATTGTTTACCTAATAAGGTGTTTAATATCCATGTTGTATTTTGCATGTAAGACAGCAGCAATAGGTTTAATTGCTTACATCCACTTCATTTGAACTTGGGAGGATAGATGTCTCATTAATTTGGCAATCATACCACATCTCCATATTTTTACTTCAATGCATTGCATATATACAGATTTTTGCCTCTGAGCTTTAAGATCAATAAAGAAACTTATCAAGATTTGGTGAAGTGTGATCTAATCTTTAGTTTGTATAGATCATCACAGTGGAATCAAAATGGTATCTCACTCAAAATTTTCAAATTTAAATACCTCAAAATACTATCTTTTCATTTTTAGATAAGATAATATTTCAGGATTTCAGGTACACAATCTACATGAGAGCATACAGAATTGTCTAATTCATAAACTTTATCTTTATTCACAATAATTTTGAGAATCCAATACAAAATGAAGCAAACTTAGAAAGGGGAGATAATTCTAACTTATTTCAAATTTAGAAACACCAATCTTTGATAACAAAGTTTAGATTAACAAATTGTATGCATTCTACAGGAATTAAGAATCATGATTTTTTTCATTTATTTACTTCATTTTTTTAAATTTATGACCTAACTGTGTCTACAATGTTTTGTATAGTTCATAGGTTGTCGAACAAGGAGGGGACAAGATAATGTTTTCCACCATGCAACTTCAGGAACACATTTTCAGAACAATTTTGTTGAAAAAGATATTTGATATAAGCATGATAAGTAAACAGAAAAAAATATTGGCTTTAAAGGTCTCTTTGAAGCTAAAAAGTACAAAATGATACAGTGAACGAAAACTTTTTCCACCTGACAAAAAAATTACTTTTGAAAAAAAGAGAAAGTATTGAAAACGTTTTGTTGAAGTAAACCAAAATAACTTGCCTTAGATGTCTAATATTCTTGCATTCTCACTCTTCAAATAATTAGGCACAATTTCAAATTTGAATATTCAGCTAATAAATGTGACCTAGCTTGGCTTGATCTGAAATAAGGAAGGTGTCTTGACTTATTGTTTGTTTGTTGTTTAATGGCATTTTCATGCAGTGTCCTTTGCTATATTATTGTGGCCAGTTTTTTATTTGTAGAGGAAAATAGAGTACCAGGAGAGAACCACAACCTTCAGCAGGAATATTGGCAATCTTTGTCAATTAAGATCAGAGTCATTGCAGTGATTGCACATCTTGTCACAATCAGGATTTAATTTAAACTAACAACCTCAGAGTCGAAAAGTTAGTGATCACTCTGGATGATCTGCTAAGATCACTCAACCACAGAGGTCCCATGACTTATCATTAAAAGAAGAGGTAACCTGAACTCCTCTATGAAATACTTTAATCTTTTTTTATTAATATTTTTAAACTGTACTATTTTTATCCTAAGTCAACTTCAGATATTTTATTTTAAAACTTGCCATTATTTTTTAAGAATAAATTTTGTCTGACTTTGATATAATTTATACATATTGTTTCATGTTTTAAATTAAAAGTTTTAAGACTAAATTTCAAAGGTCTACAATCTTCCACTTTCTGCAGTTACAGATTTATAATACATGGATCACAGTTTGAAGACTTAAATTCAGTTCAAACCAACAATGCATTGACATTTATTGGGTTTAATGCCTTTTATAGTTGTTTGGCATTCATAATCTGATCTTAATGCTAAACAATAGGCTAAATCACCTACCTGCAAAAATATGGCAATTTGATATCTATTTTATCTTTCTTGCAATCAACATTATCAAGAAATGTTTTCTTTCCTCGTTTTCTACAACATTCATGTTGATATTTGAAAACAATTTTGTCAAAATGGTAATTTAAGGGCAATAACTCCTAGCTGAGATCAACAAATGGTGTCGGATATCCAAGCATTTCTGTATACCTTGTACTGTTGATCATTTTTGCTGTATACAGTTTCTATCTAGCTCTTGTATTTTTCAAATGGCAAATCACAAAAATTCATCAAAAACAGTCATTTAATGGCAGTAACTCCCATCAGTTATATCCAATATTTTTGGTCATTTGGTATTTTTGTCTCAAGTCAGGAGTGTGAAATTCAATGGTTGTCGTAGGTTGCTGTTGGTAATAAATATCTGTTTTTTTATAATTGTTTTGTCATAAATCAGACAATTGTTCTTTTTGTTTGAATTTTTTCACATCTTGTAGTGTCTGTACCTTTTACAGCTGACTATACAGTATGTGTTTTGCTCATTGTTGAAGGCTGTACAGTATTGTGACCTATAGTTACTAATAAATTCATGTCATTTGGACTCTGTTGAATAGTTGTCTCATTGGCAATCCTACCACATTCCCTTATTTTATAACAATAGTGTCATAGAATTGTTTTGAAAAAAATTACAATGATACACCATATCCAAGTGGAAGAAGGATGCCAAGTGATGGCAATGTCGAAAAAAAATGTGGGATCCAGTACTTATGTCTTATTCTGTGACTATGAAAGAGGTCTTTGTGTATTAATTACTTTTCAATGATCAAACATGTTTTTTTCAGAAGTTAAGAAATGGAACAGCAATATTCAGAACATTACAATTAAATTTCAATTTCTGTGCTGGGAGTGTCGCCAAGAGCAATTTGTATTCATTTCATAATATCTTTGCTCCATTCTTATTATGTAATTTAAAGATCTGTTCATTGTATTTATAACTCTGTTAATTGTATCTTATCTATGTAGCTATATACCGTGATATCTATTCAATGGAGGAAACAAGATGTATTTTTGTATTAAAGGAACTTGAATCTTGCAGCAAATGGCTGATCGATAATAAATTATCACTTCATTCGGGGAAAACAGAAACTATTCTGTTTGGGTCAAAACGTAAATTGTCTAAAATTCGTAACTTCGACGTTACTTGTAATAATCACACAATTTCATAGCAAAATTGTGTGAAGTATTTAGGCCTGAATATTGATAATTCTGTTTCTGGAGAAAATTTTTAAATAATATTATTCAAAAGATAAATTCAAGATTGAAGTTCCTATACAGACAGGCCAAATGTTTATCAGAACAATCTAGAAAGACTTTAGTTACAGTTCTAATTCAATGTCATTTTGACTATGCCTGTTCTGCATGGTATGCTGGTGTCAGCAAATAATATAAAGATAAGTTACAAGTATTACAAAACAAATGTGTTAGATTTATAAAAAAATACTGTATATAGATCAAAAGTTGACCATAATGTAATGAATAGTATTGGTTATGTTAATATTGAAAATCGTGTTAAACAATTGAGATTAAACCATGTTTATAATATTTATTACCACCATTGTCCAAATTATATGTATACAAATTTTACAAAGGTGAGACATTTTCATCATCATTTCACACGAAATAGTGATAACTTCTGGGTTCCACCAGTAAAGAGTCAACAAAAAGATACATTTTATTTTAATGGCATACAAGATTGGAATATGTTGCCAAATAATGTTAAAAAAATAAAGAAAATAAAGGATTTCAAAATTAGCGTCAAAGAGTACTTGACCAAAAGTTATAGTGCGGCAGTGAGTTCATCAGACTTCTTTTTATATTATTAAGCTTATTTTTTATTTAAATTAATTTTATATGAAGTTTTTATGTCATATTAATTTGTGTGTTATCATTTTTTGTATGTCGAAACTATAAGCCGTTTACATGAAGGGACCCACTGGAAACAAGCTCTAGAGCTTTCATAGGTTATCCCTGATAAAATATCAGCAAATTTTTTCCATGCACTTAAGGATACTACACTCATAAAATGCCATTATATTTTACAAAGTATGTGTTCGTATTGTCTTTATGTATCGTATATATTTAGTATTGTATTAACTCATATGCTTGATATTTTATTGAATAAAATATTATTATTATTATCATGATTATTAAGTCAAAAGTGGGGCATGTTGTCTTGCGCCCGAGGACGAGAATAGGTGGGCCGAATTTGCTTTAGAGCGAGATGTCTAAACTTCCTACAGGACTTCTGATTTCCTAATTACATTCTTGTAAATACACGTAAAATTATTAAGTAAAGAATGCAAACTTCGTCCAGGAAAATAGTCATATGTAAAAGAGCTATCTTTAAAATTATGTAACATGTGCATTTGCCATTTGTCATGATGTGACAAGTGTCAGGAATGAAGAAAAAATCCTTAAACTGTCTGCAATTTCTCCATTTTATATGTTTAGTTCATTGTATAAATATAATATAAACATATTTACGTACCTGAAGTCGATCGTTTGGTTTTGCTTTATAATATGTTAGTTTCGAATTAGTCGTTCGTCATGTCCATTGGGCCTTTCAGGAGGTAATTCCCACTTGACCTCAATACCTAAAAATAAATAACAGGAAGTCCACAATTTGTTAAAAATAGAACAAGAAGAGATTTTCCGAAAGAAGGGCATATCTATATACATCTACATGGGTAATCCGTAAAGAGTCGATTGACTCATCACACGAATATGTTGAAATAAAGTTGTGTCATCCAAAATGTGCTCATTTAAAAAAAATCATATGTTCTAGAAAGTAGAAAGTCCCTGGTACAGGTGTTTAATATATTTCCAGGTTTCGTTGGTCAGTACTTCCATAGATATAGATATAATAGCCATAAAATTAATATCTACAGTGGCGGATCCAGGAGGGGGGATCCGTTGGTTGGAACCCCCCTTTTTTTGACGATCAATGCACTTGAATGGGGACATATAGTTGGAACCCCCCTTTTATAAATGGCTGGATCCGCCCCTGATCTATGGTACTTCATTCTAATTTGACAACTCGTCTTTGATGGAACTATAGTCCTTCTTGCTGGTGTCATCAAGTATTCTGGAATATTGGGATATTCACCATCAAACTTGCTTAACAATGCATACAAGGAATATATTAATTTGCATAGCATAAACAAAGGTCAAAACTACTCTTTTATGGTGAAAAATTAAACATTAATCTGACCACTTGTAATCAAAGTACTGAAGTACTGAACATCGGATGTCCGGAAGTTCTGGTGGATGGTCACAAGCACTTGTCTCAGAAAAAAAATCATATCTCTATACCTGAAAGTTAGATTAAGGTACATAGATACATTATTTTCTAAGACAAGTTCCTGTGTGGATGATGAATAAATGACAGGGAATTCCACCTCACCGTAATAATTATTATATTGTTTTCAATTTAGACTTGTTTATATTTTTTCGTTTGTATTATTTTTGCCTTCGGGTTTATATGATCCGTTCATCCTATTTTGACTCCTCAAAATTCGAGAGTCTATCCCAAATTGAGGTAAATTGTATGGCTTTCCAAATATCGTTTCGATTCCTAACATCACTGAAGAGACATTTATTGTCGAAATACGGATATGGTGTACAAAAAACCTTTGCACCTTTTGTTTGCGGTATACCATCTTTTCCACAAGTTTATTGTTTTCTGTCTAGTATTTAATTTATAATTAAGATCCATTTATTACATCGGTGATCCGTTTATTTGGCAATCGCCAATGGCAGTCAGCAGGGTTTAAGAACATTTGTTGTTCGACCTGTTAGTCAAATGCGTTTTGTTAAAATACACTTTTTCACTTTTTTGGTCTTTTGGAAAATGTTGTTTGTGCTGTATTTAGACCCCTCTAACAAGAAATTTGTTTTGCATGCACACGTATAAAAATTGCGGTTTTTATCTAAAATAACTTTCTTAGACACAACTACATCTATAAAGGACGGTGTCATATCAACAGACCTCTACTGTAAACCTACAGATAAACATCAGTACCTTTCTCCCCACAGCTGTCACCCCAAACACTGTACAAAAAGTATCCCCTATAGTCAAGCTCTCAGAGTAAAGCGGATCATATGCTCCTCTGAGGAGGCTTTCACTAAACGGTTACAGGAACTTCGCGGATTTTTGACCAAACGAGGTTATAAAATGGGACATAAATAAGGGATTTGCACGTGCTAACAATAACAGCCGCAATGACCTATTACAATACAAACAGAAGAGGCGCAGCAAAATAGTTCCGTTTGTTTTAACATACAAACCCGCCTTTACTAACCTTTCACGTTTGATCCATACCAATTGGCAAACTATTGCCAAGCACCCTAAATTATCCAAGATCTTTTCCAAACCTCCTGTCTTAGCTTTTCGGAGACCAGCAAGTCTGAAAGACTTATTTGTGAGAGCTGATGTCTCCTCTAATAAAAGCTGTTCAACTGCAGGATGGTGCAAGTCGTGTGGTAACAGACGATGTCTGACTTGCCAACAAATACTGAATACTCAAACATTTACTTGCCACTCCACCGGGTCTGTGTACACTATATTTTGCAATGTAACTTGCAAAACCCAGAATGTTGTATACCTTCTTCAGTGTCGATGTGGCATGCAGTATGTTGGCGAGACAGAACAGCCATTCAACAAACGCATGAATGGTCATCGAAGTGACTACACCTGCAAGCCCGACCTCCCTGTAAGTCGTCATTTGAGATCACCTGGGCACGCCCAATCTGATCTCAAAAACCTAACCATCACTATCATAGACCACAACGAGGGTTGGTCAAGGGCCGAAAGACTTGCTCGGGAAAGGTTTTGGATAAGAAAGCTTAGGACAGTTTCCCCAGAGGGTATAAATGAAAAAAACATAGACTGTGTCACTCATTTTCCCTACCATCACTTGTTTCCAGTAATTCAGGCTTCCGTTTTGGACTCTTACAGTTTTAAGTAATTTATTCCTCCTCCCAAACATCAATATTGAAAAAAATTACCAGTGTATTGATTATATTGATAATTTGTAAAGCATTCAAGATTTTTATTTCAGTTTGACTACCACATGTCAAGATAAGATTCATTTTACATCTTGTTGATGAAGGATATTAGTTATCCGAAATATCTAAAATTTGTTCATGATTTAATTATTTTTTGGTGATGTTGTAAAAAAGGGTACAACATCACCAAAAAATGACAATAAACGAACAAATGTAACTATAAATATTTCGGATAACAGATATCCTTCATCAGTATGATGTAAAATGAATCAGATCAAACTATTCTGATTATTAAACTATAGCAATCTTGAATTCTATCCATTAAAAAAAGTGAAACAGTTTCACCCGAACATCATATGTAGAGACGCTAATAAATTTTTAAAATTTCAAAAAAAAAACTACTCAAAGACATGCCTAAAATGAAAATAGTAATAAGAGATATGAACTGGCACAACTCTAAAATTCCAAAATGACGTCAGTTAAGATGTTACAACAACTGCGTGTAAATACATTCGCAAAAAGCAGCACTGATCGATATAAGCTGGTAAAATATGTCAAACAGAGGTTTTATAATGAAAAGAAAAAATAATAGTAAATTTGGGCTAAGGTTAATAATTGGACGTGGATGCGTACTTGTACATCCCTACCAAATGAAAAGAACCCTGGTATTTAAACTAGTAAAATTCAAAAAATTCCAAAAGAGTCAAGTAAGGAAGCCGGAGTAACTGGAAACAAATGATGTGGAAAATGAGTGATGGTAGGGAACATGAGTGACTCATTCTATGTTTTTTCATTTATGCCCTCTGGGGAAACTGTCCTTAGCTTTCTTATCCTAAACCTTTTTCGAGCAAGTCTTTCGGCCCTTGACCAACCCTCGTTGTGGTCTATGATTGTGATTGTAAGGTTTTTTAGATCAGCTTGGGCGTGCCCAGGTGATCTCAAATGACGACTTACGGGGAGGTCGGGCTTGCAGGTGTAGTCACTTCGATGACCATTCATGCGTTTGTTGAATGGCTGTTCTGTCTCGCCAATATACTGCATGCCACATCGACACTGAAGAAGGTATACAACATTCTGGGTTTTGCAAGTTACATTACAAAATATAGTGTACACAGACCCGGTGGAGTGGCAAGTAAATGTTTGAGTACTGTAAATTCAGAAATTATTGCGAGGTTTTTATTTATGCGAATAATGCGACTGGTCGACTATCGCAATAATAAGAACTCGCATTATGATGTTTGTTACATATATCTGTATGCAGATTTTCAAGATATCGCAATAACTAATCTCGCATTTGTGTCCATTCTTGAAAAATCGCAATAATAAATGCACGCAATAATTTCTGAGTTTACAGTATTCAGTATTTGTTGGCAAGTCAGACATCGTCTGTTACCACACGACTTGCACCATCCTGCAGTGGAACAGCTTTTATTAGAGGAGACGTCAGCTCTCACAAATAAGTCATTCAGACTTGCTGGTCTCCGAAAAGCTAAGACAGGAGGATTGGGAAAGATCTTGGCCAATATTTGGTGCTTGGCAATAGTTTGCCAATTGGCACGGATCAAACGTGAAAGGTTAGTAAAGGCGGGATTGTATGTTAAAACAAACGGAACTACTTTGCTGCGCCTCTTCTGTTTGTACTGTAATAGGTCATTGCGGCTGTTGTTATTAGCACGCGCAAATCCCTTATCTATGTCCAATTTCTTATAACCTCGTTTGGTCAAAAAATCCGCGAAGTTCCTGTAACCGTTTAGTGACGGCCTCCTCAGAGGAGCAAATCCGCTTTACTCTGAGAGCTTGACTGTACGGGATACTTTTTGTACAGTGTTTGGGCTGACAGCTTTGGGGAGAAAGGTAATGATGTTTATCTCTGGTTTTAAATATCCGATTGTATCCTCATCTATGTGACCGTCATCGTGCATGATTTGTAACGCAGTAATAATTTTGGAATTAAACTCGAAAATCGAAAATTGCGGTTTTTATCAAACGCAATCATAGGTTTGAACGTTGTTTTCAATTTAGACTTGTATAACCTATGATTGCGTTGGATAAAAACCGCAATTTTTATGCGTGTGCATGAAAAACAAATTTCTTGGGAGAGTGGTCTAAATACAGCGCAAACAACATTTTCCAAAAGACCAAAAAAGTGAAAAAGTCTATTTTAACAAAACGCATTTGACTAGCAGGTCGAACAACGGATGTTCTTAAACCCTGCTGATTGCCATGGCGATTGCCAAATAAAGGGATCACCAGATGTAAAAATGGATCTTAATTATTAATTTAATACCAAACAGAAAACAATAAACTTGCGGAAAAGATGGTATACCGCAAACATGAGGTGCTAAAATTTGTACACCATATCCGGATTTCGACAATTAATGTCTCTTCAGTGAAGTTAGGAATCGAAACGGTATTTGGAAGGCTATATAATTTACCTCAATTTGGGATTGACTCTTGAATTTTGAAGAGTCGAAATAGGATGAACGGCCGCGGATCATATAAACCCGAAGGCAAATATAATACAAGCCCAAACGAAAAAATATAAACAAGTCTAAATTGAAAACAACGTTCAAACTTTGGATAAAAACTGCAATTTTTATACGTGTTGGTAGAGTGGTCTAAATACAACACAAACAACATATATATATATAGAATGTTTTTGTCTAAAATGATGTATACATGTTTGTCTTTTTATTATTTTCTTGTTTGTAATTGATATGCCCTTAGGGGCCCTTTAATTAGGAAATAAAATGATTTGATTTGATTTGATATTGCAATTAGTTGGTGGATTATTTTGTGAAAGAGGAGTAGCCATGAGGTTTTTCATCTCTCCTGTGTGTAGTAGTTTTAGGTCCTAATGCCGGATTAATGGAATGGAGTTTAGTCAAAGGAGGAAGCAGGGGCGGATTCAGGCGGGGGCGTGGCGGGCGTACGCCCCCTAAAATTTACAAAGCATGGGTTGTCGTCAGCTTAATAAAGAATATTTCGATAATTTTACCTCAAAAATTTTTTCGCCTCGTTTCGCTCTGCGAAAATTTAAGTTTGCGCCCCCCTAACCTAAAATCCTGGATCCGCCCCTGGGAGGATCTTGAATTTGTCCAATAATTCAATGAATTTTTGTAATGTCATTAGTTAAAAATATGTATAATTTGCATAGGTTGATATAGTTCAAATTCAAATAGTATATTGTCAAAATATTACAGATGCCTATTACAGGCAGAATAATCAAGTTAAAGTCAGTGGTACAAATGATTGCAATGATTTGATTACAATAAAATGTATGAATAAAAAATCACAATTATGACAATAATGTATATTTATATAAATATTATATGTTTTCACTTTGATAAATACAGTGATCCTTAAATATGTTCTGCCGAAATTCCGTCCTCATCTGGTGCTTTTCCTGCTGTAAGTTTTTCTATGGCCATATTTACTTCCTTTACAATGACATGATCAATGCCTTGACCTTTTCCCCTTTCTATGCTTTCTATGATATTGTTTTGTATTTCTGCAAGCTCTAGCATTTCAGTGTCAAAGTTTTGCTCTAATGTTGGTGTAGCTAGTTGTTGGCACTGTTCTTTCCAAATGTTCATTATGCCTGGTCCATCTTCTACTGTCTTATCATTCAGTTTCAGTATTTTAGTATTAGAAAGTGGGGTTTTCTTTGCATGTTTATAAGCGTGTAGAAAAGTTTTGTGTCTGCATTTGAAGCTTTCATAATTTTTTCAGCTGTTGATTCTCCTTGGAGGCATAGTCTTATCTTTGTGCTTTTCTAAGTATCCTTTTCGCAGCTGTCATTTTGATTTTGAGCTCATTACTTCTTTCTTGAGGTGCTCCATTTTGCCTCCATACTTTATATGCATTTTTTGATTGTTTTGATGCCTTTTCTATTTGTTCGTTCCATATGACCTTTCCCTTGGATTTATTTTTGATTTTTCTTCTATACTTTGGGATTTCCGCTTCTCCGGTTTTATGGAGCAATTTTTCTAGATTTCTCATATCTTGCTCAATGATTCCTCTTGATTTCTGCATGAGGTTTGGTATATCTTTATTGATGATTTCCTTGTAGATTTGGTGGTCACAGTCAGCTCATTTAGGTTTTGCTATAATAGTTGTTGCTTTTTCCCTTAGTTTTTTTCAGTTGTCAATTCAGTGTCAGAATAACAGGTACATGGTCCGAGGTATTCTGTGGGTCAGTATCAAGGACATCAATTTGTTTGATTTTATTTGAGATTTCCGAGTTACTTTTGAAGAGGAAATAATCAATTTGTTCTTTAGATTTACCATTCTGTTGTTTCTTTTAGTGAGCATTGCTCAGTATTTCCTATACATTTGTCCATGCAGAAAGTCTGTAGAATTTTATCATGAGGTGTAGAGCTTCTATAAAGTGACACATTCATTCTCCACAGACTATGATTTCGTGTGTATCTTTATATTTCTCTATCATTTCATCAATTTGAGCCAAAGTGTCTTTGTATTCTATATCTGCATTTTTGTTATTTGATGACATACCGGGGTATATACATTTATTAGACATATTGGTTTATCTCCTTGTTGAATATGTATGGCTTGTTTTCTATTGCCACCGTCTATCAGTTCCTTTATATTTTCATTATTTTTTTCCCCAGACTATGGCTACTCCACATATCCTCTTTTCATTGATACGTTGAAATCAGGGTCGTCATTATCATCAACGCTTTTAGCTATATATCCGCTATTTCCAGTTATTTCACGTATGATTTTCTTTTCCACATTAAAGAGCCAATGTTCTTGAAGACATAACACATGTACATCCCTTAGCAAGTTTTTGATATAGAGAGCGTTTGATTTTACATTTTATACATTGAGTGTACCTATAATGATCTCCTCCCTTTTATCTGGTTTGACCGGCCGCTGGCTAAACAATGATTTGGTTTCTTTCTATTCCCATCTTCTTTGGTTTCTAGATTATCAGCCTGAACTAGTCCCTTTAGATGCTTGGGACAACCAATATTGGCCCCCCTTTGAGAGAGGAACTTCTGATGGTAGTCCGCTTCCAGCGGGGCGTCCCCACTAGAAGCCGTTGTGATAGGACCAGTTCTGGACCTGACTTCTACTTGATGGTTTACTTCTCTATGCGTTTTATTTTCATCATTCTTTGTGGTAATCAAAGCAGCCAAATTAGTTAAATTGATGTTCATTCCAGCTTCTTCTGTTAGTTTTTTGTCTGCATTGTTATTATCAGCCTGTTTTGTTTTGTTTTGTCTTGTAATTGATTTTGTCTTTCAATTTCTTCGGCCTGATTTAGTTTTAACTATTAATGGCTTGCTTTTTCTTTGGTCTTGGAATCTTTTATTGTTGTTTCTTTGACTTTGCTCCTTTCTATTTGTCTGTTTTTGACTATATCCCTGGTGGTAATATATAGTTTGCGGTATAGGTTGGGAAGTCTTATATTGTTGTCTGTATAAATGTACATTTTGCATCATGTAAGTAGTTTTCTATGTTGTGTTTTGTGTACTATTGTTTGTCTTTTTTTTTTTCCATGGCGTTGTTTAGTTTATTTTATATTTATGAGTTTGAATGTCCCTCTGTTATCTTTCGCCCCTCTTTTAGTATTGATACTGTCAGTTGGTATATTTCTATAGCCAGTGAAATAGAGGCTGCTTTGGCCATTTCCAGGTACGGGCTGTTGTGGTACATTGGCGCTTGTATAAGGCCATGATTCATTCTACTTTGCTCTGTTGGGATTTGGCTTTAATGTGGAGGTGCCAGGTGAGTCATGTTTAGTGGATTGGCTTGATTAGGAATTCTGGATTGTTGATTTGTTAGCTGTATGTGATTAATATTTTGCTGATCACTCATTTGGTGTTGGTTTGTGTACCTAGTATTATCCATATTCTGGTTAGGATAATATTCATGACTTTTATTTCCTGGTCTTTGCCACATTCCTAGTTCTTTCTTTAGTTCCATTATTTGTAGTTTATTTCTCAATTCATTTATTTCCATTTGATGCTTAATTCTTAGGTCTCTATTTTCCATTTCTAGCCTGAAGTTGTTCAGCATTATATCTACTTACAATTGGGCTGATAGGATTTTAAATTCCCTTTGTCATAAGTGCTTTCTTCTGTTTGCATCCTAAGTAGATTAATTGTGTTTCTATAGTCTCTATTTGTATCTTCCATTATGACTAATCTTGCTCTGCATTGTTCTAGCTGATCTTCCAGCTGTTGGGTAGTTCCATTATCTTTGCACTTATATTGCCATTTCGGTTTTGTTTTCATGTTTTTCGGCTCATCTACGTTTTCTACTTGTTCATTTCTGCCATTTGGTAGATTACAGTTTGCTAACTGTAATATTTGGTTAGATTGTGTATATGTAGCCATTTTGTTCATATCTAGTTCTTTGATGTTTCCATTTCCTGCTTCTTCCTCTGTTATGACATTTCTAATGGCACTGTCATTAGTTTTACTGGCTGGTATGGTTTTAACTATATGGGCCATTTCACTATATTCCTCTGGCGAGTCTTGTTCTTCTAGACTTACTTTTGATATTGTTTCTTCTATATTTATAATTGAGCTATTGCTGGAAAAAGTAAAATCTACGGAAACGTCGCCATGCAATATCCACAAAAAAGTCAACTTTTAAAGATGAGCAATTAAAATACGTTAAAGGTATTCATTTCTTCAATAATGAATAGTAAGCATGGACTATTGTCAAATAGTAAGCATGGACTATTGTCAAATTGTTCTAAACATTTGGAGAAATAAAACAGAACATCAGTTATTCGATTTTCACGGATGCAAATTTACGCATGAATGCAATTTGGGTACTCCTCATTACAGAATCATGGTCGGATCAAATACATTTTTCTGATGATTCAATATGGATTCAAAATTAAATAGGTGGAACTATATAGTAAATAAGGACACATCTACAAAATAAACACAGAATGGAAACATTTGTCTGGATCATCAATAAACGTAGTTGAAAAAAATCCGTCAAAATAGGTGCGATTTGGATACCCTCACGTTATACGTGATCTGCAATCTGATTAGAATTCAGACCTATATTAACTCGCATAAAGAAATCAGAGATCTATATTTTAATCAGATTGGCGTGATCTCTAGATCACTGATACACCCGCTCGCAGCAAAACTAAGAAAACATCAATATCCCCCGTCAAAATAGATCCGTAGTTGAAAAAAGTCAAAACGATCTGAGGCTACTAAAACACACATTAGTTGAAAAGTGGAACATTTACTTTCACTCAGAAAGGAAAAAAAGAGAAAAAATTAAAAAAATCATCGAAATATCAGAAATATGTGAAAAAATTTGTTTAATTAAATCACAAATGTAGTAATTCATGTTTGAACATGTATCCATAAGACAATGCGTTTCAAGTGAGTATCATAATAGACGGAAGATACAAAAAGAAAATAAAAAATAGTAAGTCGAAGAAATACAGAAAATATCATGGCCAAAACGACGAAAAGGCAAAAACACTTCACAGAAACGACTGAGTAACATGAACCCAAATAAAAAGCGGGAGTTATCTCACAGGTACTCCATAAGGTTAAGTACATTCTGCTCAAAGAATGCTATCCATCATGTCGCTCGTGGCAGGTAAGAGTTCGGCGATATGCTTTATTCCAGTTCAATGGGATAGATGCGTTCAACGTATTCACTATTCACCATACTATGAACTATTTAGTAAGGGGACAATTATCTATATAACGGAAAGCAAAGTTAAAAAAGGATGATTGTAACTTCGTTTCATTTTCACGAGAAGCTCATGTATGAAGTCGGCCTCATATGAATTAAGGAACCAGTCGGTTTGATAAGATAAGATATTTTATTAGTATAAAATCCAAACAATCGGATTGCTACTAAATACAAACACAAATAAACAATAAACAATTCAAATATGTAACATTCACAAAAAAAATTAAAATGTTAGACATGCCTCCCCTTTAAATTATCATAACATGATTATATTTAGAAGAAATACTGCTTAACTCTATTTTATTCATTCATATTTTAGATTATAGAAAAGAAAAAAAGATATACATTTAAAATAAACAGTTCAAACACTTTGCTGACATTGTTTTTGTAATTATACATCTCATTTATGGCATTAACAATAATTATCAAAATGTCATCATATTCTTTACAAGAGAAAATAAAATAAAATATTCCCCCAATACTCATTGAAATAAAAGTAGGAACAATATCATAAATTTCATTAAACATTTTCATTCTAGAGTAATTGTGTACACATTATTGCAAAATGGAATTCATCTTCCACCTCTATATTACATAGGGGCACAATCTATTATCTAGCTGAAGCTTGAACAGTACCACAGCTGGTGTCCACTGGAATGCTGCGTGACATTCTCCAACGTAACACAGATTTGTCAAGAAAATAAATTAAGCATCTTGTTGATGGAAGCTTCAGAGAAAATTTTGAATCAGAGTGTATGCTTCACCCCTTCCTAAAACATTTCTTGTATCTACATTGGTCATTCATTTTTATGAAACAAATTTTGACTTATTTTCTCAATCTGTTTAAAGCGAGTAATACTTGTGTAAAGGGTAAAGTAGTCACATGTTTTTATATGTCTGCACGAGGAAAGTGACTTCCATTGTATATACTCTAACAGAACTCTTGATTTTTTCAGTAACCACATTCTGATACAAAGGACTTACAATCCATACCTTTCTTAAATTGTCCGTTTATGAATTTAGAAAAAATATCGAAACTATGGATCAACTCCTTCAGGCAAAGTTGACCTAAGATTGATTTGGCTATTGTTATTAGGTCTTATTTCGTCATATAACTCTTTAACTTCATATAACTCTTTAACTGTTTTGTTTTCTTGTACATTATTAGATTTAAAATTTTCGGCTTGGAGTCTTCTTGATGAAGATAAATCCAGAAAAGAGCTTCGGACACATTCAATTTATAAAGTGTCGTTTTCATTTTTGACAGTACTAGGTCAATACTGCTCCTGGTGGACTATCAGTTCCCGAGGGTATAATCAGCCAAATAGTAAGTACTTCTATACTGACATGATTTATAACAAACCTTTCTTAAATTGATTGTCAGTTTATAAATTTATAGATTATAAAGAAACTAGGGTTTCAACTCCTTCAGGCAAAGTTGAACTTAGATGGATTTGGCTTTTATTATTAGGTCCTTTTTGATCATATAACTCCCAACTGCTTTCTTTCTTATACATTCTTGGCTTTCAAAAATTCGACTTTGTGTGTTCCTGGTGACGGTAAATTCAGAGAAGCGCTTTGGACGCTTACAATTTATAAAGTGTTGTTTAACTTTTGCTACACCCCTCATTAGACAAATGGAAGACGACAGTGCTATATTTTTGAACTGGGAATTGTGATACATTGTAGTTGCAATGACTGACAAAATTAATGGTGCATGCATTCTATATAGCCCCATTTTCCCTCTATCAACTCTACTTTATGACGTAGACGCAGCCATAATCAACGTCATTATAAATCACATATTCTTCGTGTTGTCACTATTTATGACCCCATATATGAGGCTGGCTTACTACAGGAGCTTATCAAGAAGAATGAAAAGAAGTTAGAATTTTGCCTTTTTTAAACTCTGCTTGCCCCATGACTAGGTAGTGTAGTTTGACTAACTCTGCTTGCCCCTAGACTAGGTAGTTTGACTCACTCTGCTTGCCCGTAGACTAGGTAGTTTGACTAACTCTGCTTGCCCCTAGACTAGGTAGTTTGACTAACTCTGCTTTCCCCTAGACTAGATAGTTTGACTAACTCTGCTTGCCCCTATACTAGGTAGTTTGACTGTAACTCTGAAGCCCAGTTTGATCGGTTTGATTTCTAATAATATACTCTTCACCTTTGCTTGAAATTCAAAAGAACATTTAACAGACATATGGCTATTCAGGATTTCCTGTTTGGTAAATATCGTAGGAAATTATGTTTGGTTTCCAAGTGAATTGTCAATACCTAATATACATAACCCCGCCACATTCTGTGTGTTACTGTACAAAGGCAGGTGCCTGTAACCCAGTTGTTGTCGTTGGTCGCTGTATATTATATTTCTTTTTCGTTTATTGCTTTGTAGATAAATTTCGTTTCAATTGTTTTACATTTTTTGTCATTCTGGGGCCTTTACAGTTGACTATATATATATATATATATATATAATATATATATATATATATATATATATATATATATATATATATGGTAGGGGTTTTGCTCATTATTGAAGGTCGTACGGTGACCATTAGTTGCTTACATTTACATAACTTAGTCTCTGGTGGAAAGTTGTCACATTAGCATTTATATAACATCTTATATGTTTTTTACTTCTTCCTATTTCAAACAGTTTATGTAAACTGGAGCAATTACAGCTCCAAGCTGATAGAACAGTTACGGGTTTACCTATATTCACAAGCTCAAGGGTTATTTATGAAGAACTTGGATGAGAAACATTAGCTGAAAGAAGAGAGAGAAGAAAAATTTAAATGTTTTATAATATTCAAAAAAATAATGTTCCAGAATATTTGACAAATTTAATTCCCCAAAAAATCCAAAGTATGACGGTATATCCTCTAAGCAATGGAAATGACATCATTATTCCATTCTGCAGACTAGCATTGACTAATGATTCACATTTATTCCATCAACCATACATCTTTGGAATAATCTTGATGATTCAACTCGTGATGCGGAATCAATAAATAAATTTAAAATTGAACTAAAAAAACTATACCCTCAGAGTAACAAATTTGTACCGAAGCAATATGAGTTTGGAATTCGAAAACTGAATATTATTCTAACCCAACTTCGATGTTTTGCATCATCTTTAAACTATGATCTATATAGGGTCAATATTATTTCTGACCCTTCTTGCCGCTGTGGTGTTAATCGTGAAGATTCCTATCATTTCTTTTTTAAATGTTTATTATATTCAGACATACGAAATAAAATGTTTGAAAGTCTGCGCTGCTTCCAAAAGATTGTAAAATTAACATAGAACTACTAACCTCGGGTAGTTATATTCTTTCTCTAGAGCAAAACCAAACCATTTTCAAAAATGTCTTCGAGTTTATTAAAAGTTCGGAAAGATTTCTAATTGTCTAGATAGCAAACCATGATCGCGCACACATCACCATCTAAGTAAAAGTCTTCCTTTTTTTTTGTTTAATTTGTATCTTATTTTTTGGTTTTGTTTTCTAAATATTCATTTTTTTATTTTTATATATTTATTTTTTCTGTATTATTGTTTTCTTTCTGTCTTCATTTTTCTGTCTTTTGACATAAATCCATATATATATATATTAAATAGATATACCATTCTATACATGCATGCTCATACATATATTTTGTATTATATTGCTATAAATGTTAAACGGAGAAGACTTCATAAGTCTGTTTGACTTGTGTCTTATCCAATTTGTACTTGAACAAATAAAATATGTTTAAACTAAAACTAAAACAGTTTATGTAATGTGATTTACGGACAAAACATATAAGTATTGGTGACTTTGTCTACGGAGATAATAACAAATTTGTCAAAAAGAGGTAGTACAGGTGTTAAGAAATATGTGGGTCTTTGAAGATAGATGTAGCATAAGTGGTTATAGACGCATAACGTTTTAATTATTTTTATCAGCAATCTAGCAGCCTTAAACGAAAGAAAAGATCATGATTAGCACGTTGCCTGGCGTATTTATAGACTAAATTCAATAGTATGTTAAAGTTGTGTTTTCAGTATATTGATTTAGGCTCTTGATATTCCAACCCCATTATTTACACATTAACCAGATACGTGTTGTTGACAATGTTCAGGGAACTTGGATAGGTGCAATCATTTATTCTAAATGTAATTAATCTTAAAAATAACTGTATAATTAATAGCATATGTATGGTGTGTACAAATTGTAATGTTGTACAAATTATAATTCGCACAGAATTTTTGTACAAGTTATCAGTTATGAACCGCTTAACACAAATTGATGATACAAGCACGCAGTCTTTTGTTTCGCATATTTCTGTCATAGTTCCATGACTACATAATACAGTTTAATACTGAGCATTGATACAAAAAACATTATAAAACCACTAAAAGACTTTTTGTTGATATGAGTTTGGTATAAGGAGAAAAACAAAAATAGAATTTAAACCATTCAGGTGTCCTTATTTTTAGTTTTAGGACAGGGAGAATAGCACTAAATGTTAGGTTGAAGTATATAAATTTGAATTTAAGACATTAAGCTGATAAATTTTAAAAGATACATTTTTATCACTTGGTGCAAAAAGGTATGTGTAAAAAAACTTATAACTTGTACAAAAACCCTGTTCAAATTATAATTTGTACAAACTTGCATCTTGTACACAACATATATATATATATATATGTGTATATGCTCAGAAACGGGCCCTTTAATTGTATTCAATAAAATATTCTTATTCTTATTCTTAATCAGGAGGTTTAGATAAGAAGTAGTCAATATTGAGATATTGCCACACGTTTTTATAGTTGAAAATGTTTGTCGCTTGGTATGGTATAGGAATAAGATATGGCAGGAAATGATATTTAATATCAGCGTCTAAGTTGAGGAGTAGTGTTGATAACATTCATTACATTCACCGAGCCGCAGGGGGACTATATATACAGCATACACTGTCAATTTTGTCATTGCAACAATAAGGTTTGGCTGGTCCCAATTTACAGTACTGTAGTCATCCTTTTGTATACGGAGAGGTGTTGCAAGGTGAGGATTGTTTGTCCTGGGTATATATAATACGCACAGAAAGGATTAAATGACCAAATTGATTTAAATGTTGATAAACAATGTCATTTGTATTGTTGTTAACGTCATACATTTGTTTGTTTAGTCTGTTTTTAGTTTCATCGACATATAATAATACAAATTCGCAAAGGCTGCACTCTAATCAGTAAACATGATTTCAGATTATCGAAACTTTCTGGTGAACGACCAGATAGAAGGAACAGTACATTATGATCTCAAAAAATATTTGTTTTAAGAATGTACATGTATTGCAAATATGTTTTTCTTTACAAGTAAACACTCATTAAACAATGCAGATCGTTGTTTCGGTCCACGTGCAATTTTAAATAGACATAACACACACTATTAGATAAAATCTGCCAACCTTTACTGATTTTGAAAGAAATCAATTTTTAGGTTAATTCTGTTTTGACCTACTAGTAAGAAAACTTCCTTTTGTGATTTTCTTTGTAAATTGCATAATTAGGACGTTAAATATGAATCGAACATTTTCCTGGAATGTTAGTCCAACTATGAATCGTAAGTCAAAATTTCTAATGAATTTATTGATTTGTTAATTAGCGTTAATTTGCTATTTAAAGGGTTAATAAGATATAATAAAAAAAGGTCATAATTATGTATATGCAGATCAACATGTAATACAACTCCGTGCTAAAGACAAACACAGCATGTGACAGAAGTACTCATTTATGAATATTATATATACTTTATTACCGTAAGCTTTACAGCTGATAGTTTTATATTATATTATAGTAACATTTGCAACAAACATGTAGACTGAGAATTTGTAATTAGTTTTGTAAAATACTGTCCTTAATTTTAAAAGCCAGAAAATTAATATCCCTAAAAGAGTCAACTGTTTTACATTTTGTAAACTGAACAACTGCATGGTCCTGTATCAGTTTAAATACGCTCGGTCAGTAGTATTGTTTTATAAACTTTACCTGCAACATGTGCAAGTCTCTATACCGAGCACACACGAAGACAATAGTACTCTTCCTCAATAAAAGTCCACATACCAATTACAGATACATTTAGAAAAAGACCAGTCCCAATATTTAACGATTGTGAAGAGAGTCTAATTTTTGTTTTAGCCCTCCGGCAGAATGGATTAATATATTAAGACAAATGATATTGTAAATCAAGGTGTGTGATGAGATGTCTGTAAATAACACGCGTGCTTCTGTTTTCTAACAAATAATACAGTTTAGACTGTGATTTTACATTTATAAGACACTGTTTTATTAATTGAAAAGCGTTTTCAAAAGATAGGCGAAAGATACCAAAGGGATATTCAAACTTACAAGTCGTAAACAATTGTAAACTGACAATGGCGAAAAAAGAAATACATGTACGGGCAAAAGACATACAACAGTACACAAAACACAACATATAAAACTAAAGACTGAGCAACAAGAATCCAACCAAAAAATCGGGAATGAAATCAGGTGCTCTGGATGGGTAAGCAGAGCCTTCTCCACATGTGGTTCCCGTCTTGTTGCTTATACAAGAACAAAAGCGGCTATAAGTTTAATTCGGTAGATCACATTCGAGTTACGACAATTGGAACATATCCGTCGCCATCTGTCAATCTGTCAAACAGTAATGCCTTAACGATCAACCAACTCGTGATGGCGTCCGTAAAGTTTTCGAAAGGACGATTTCAACTTCATCACTTGAATTTCGTGGTTTTATAGCTTCGTTATAAGCAGCAACCTTCTATCAATGAAACCATGATAGGAAATGAAATATCGTATCAACTGGGTGATTTATACTCCATATGCGAGCGCTGTCGGAATGTTGCTATATAGAAATTGAAAGTTCACAATTGGGATGCTGAAATCATCTCTTTTGTCGTAAAGTTTTGTTCTTGACCTCATATGAAAAAGGAACAAGTCGGCAAGGAGAGGAAATCACGTCTTCCAAGCTTAACCAATATGTTGTCAATCAAGAAATCAAGCAAGGAGAGGAGCAGAGTTGGTTCTTTACCATCAATTTTTTTGCAACCATACGGTGTCGCAGTTCCCAATTCCCGAATAAAGTAGTCTTCCTTTTGTCTACGGACAAAAGCTGAGGCTTGTTAGTCGTGTGGTATATTTCCCGATGATGTGAACTCGCATAGAAAGAATTAAATGACCAGACAGATTAAGCTGCTGGTAAGCAATGCCATTTGCATTGTTGTTAATGTCTGAACTATGGCCGCACATACGTTCATTAAGTTTACCTTTCGCCAGTTCAGTCTGACGTAACACCGATGTTGTGTATAAGAGAGGCGAAAGATACTAAACGGACATTCAAACTCATAAGTCGAAAATAAGTTGACGTCTTGACTAAAAAAGAAAAAGTCCAAAAGACAAACAACAGTATACAAAACAGAATATAGAAAACTAAAGATTGAGCAACACAAGCCCCACCAAAAACCGGGGGTGGTCTCAGGTGCTCTGGAATGGTAAGCAGATCCTGCTCCACATGCAACACCAGTCGTGTTACTCCTATAAAATACTTTGATAAGTTTAATCAAGTGATTAGGAATCACAAAATAGCGGATTTGCAATTGACTCTTATCCAACCCTAAGACATTATCCTTAATCAATGTATCCGATTCGTCGACCTACAAATTGCATTTACACAAGACGTCCTAAGATCCTCTTAAACGTATTTCAGAATACACTTAATTATATTTAAAAGTTTTAGCTAATATTTAAAAATCTGTAATTTACGCTTCACTTTTAAGGTAATTTGTCCTAGCTCAAAGCTACACGATAGCAGTATTGGTTGATTGATTCATTCCGAGTTATCTTTCACATAAACATAAATGACCTTTTCGATTTTACCTGCTTTGGAAAATATCTAAACTTCGCAGGCATAAGTTAAAACACTTTCAACGTAAATATCAAAAAGCGAAAAAAAAAGAAAACACGCTCAAATGACAGGATCTGTAATTAGAAAGACCATCGATTTTTGTCTTTGTTCAGCAAGTTTCTTTTGTGCATTTGTAAACTTTCCGTTGAATCTGTTTTAAAGCCTTTTCAATAAGCTCATCATAGATAACCGTCAATTGAAAACATCAGAATGACACTCAATGTTTATTATCAAAACGAAAAATTGCCAATGGGTTTTTAATCTGACCATTTAACGACCCCCTAAAAAAAAGAATAAAAATTATATTAGTTTTAAAGTTTACTCTGGAAAATAATGGATAGTATGTTGATGAGGCAAATGTCTCATGCAATTTTAGGAAATAAGCAATATATTAAAGGAAAGTCTTTATGAAAAATAAATAAAAAGTTCTCACCTTACTAGAATATCATGGCGTTCGTCAAATCGTTTGTCTTTGATATTCACAGATATAAGCGACCAAATGATGTCTTTGGAGAAACATTTGCAGGATCGAGTAGTCATCAAATTACAAATACAATTGGTAAATTCTTCAATTTTTAAAACAATTTGTAGACCGACTTTTGTACGAAATTTTAGGCTGAATAGTAAGTTCGTTGGCAATAAAAACAAAGTAGAACCCAATATTTGTCGATCACAACTATTGAACATGTTTCATATCTCAACTGAAAAAGCACATAAACACTACGTGAAAAATACTTTTGTATTCTGTTGTTGTCTTTTGGTCGCTTTTCGTGTTTTGTCATGGCATTGTAAGTTTTTCATCGACTTGTGAGATTGAATATCCCTTCGGTATCATCAACCTCTCTTTGTTGAATTATCTGAATCTGAAGAAAAGATGAAAATGTTTGATATATTTAAGACTTGCAGACAGAATCATATTGTTCAATCGTGAAATTCAAAATACTAAAATATCAAAAAATTAAAATATTTGATATTTTAGTACTTTGAATTTCCCGATTGAACAACATGATTCTTTGTCCTAAGATTATTAATATTATTTGTCTAGTGGATATAGACTTTGATGCCATTGATATGTATTTATTCATTTCAGTCTGTAGTTATTCTGCACTTGCATGCAAAATGACTTCAAAGAATTTTTAAAGAAATCATGCTGCCAACCAAGGCAGTGAAACTACTGCAAATAGCTTCTATTTGGACTTTAGTTAGTGGAGATCATGAATTTAGTATACCAGAGGGATGTAAAGAAAAAAATACCAGTAAGTTACATTATTCAAATAATTTATTTCAGACTTATTATGAGAATATTTGAATATAAAAAGATCTGAATTTTGGAAGGGAAACTAAAGATATTTGCAGTCAATACACAATTACTAAATAGAGAAATATATTGAAGAAGCTTTAAAATTTAAAATTCAGTAATCAAAGAAAAAGCTTTAGGAAAAAAAGTAGAATGGAAAAGTCATTGATAGATGGCGTCTCGAATTAAATGGACAAACGAGCCTATTACGACATCATCAACTCAAGTTAACCCAATCTTTGTATGAAAAGATTCACAAAGTATGGCAATAGAGGGTTTTTTTTAAATATGGAACTCATGAGATCTTTAATCCCTGGGAAGGTACTTATCAACACAAAGTTATTGTTTTATAGGTGATTGGTCTTAATTTTGAGATTGGGGGGGGGGGGGGGGTTTAGAGGTAGGGGGAAGACTTGGTAATATAGGAAACAGAAATGAAATTTGGTCTTTAATTTAAAACGGACAAGGTATCACGTGCAGCTTGTCTAAAAAGACAAATGGAAATATTAATTTGCGAAGTTTCGTAAACTAAAATCTGAAAAATTAAAGTATTTATTACACAACAATTTAGACTGGTGGCATATAGAATAACGTAAGGAAGACTTGGTAATATAGGAAACAGAAATGAAATTTGGTCTTTAATTTAAAACGGACAAGGTATCACGTGCAGCTTGTCTAAAAAGACAAATGGAAATATTAATTTGCGAAGTTTCGTAAACTAAAATCTGAAAAATTAAAGTATTTATTACACAACAATTTAGACTGGTGGCATATAGAATAACGTAAGTAAATGCTGGTTAATGTGTTTCTAATCACATAATTTATCTTTTGGTGGCTGCACTTCAGAACAGATTTCATTCAGCAACGTAAAAAAACAGTACAGAATGACACAATCTTGCGCAATGCCCGAAATAAATTTGTACTGAAACCAAATGCAGAAAAAAACAGTTTAGTCTTGCATGTTTCAAACTACGAATTGGCGAATAAATAAACTTATCATAGATACCAGGATTAAAATTTTGAACGCCAGACTCCCTTTCCGTCTACAAAAGAGTCATCAGTGAAGTTCGAATCAAAAAGGTTAAAAAGGCAAAATAAAGTTCGAAGCTAAAGAGCATTGAGGACCCAAAATTCCGAAAGGTTTTGCCAAATACAGCTACGGTAATCTATTCCTGGGGTCGAAAATCCTTAGTATTCGAAAAAATTCTAAGTTTTGTAAATGATGATCGTCTAAAAACTACCAGATGCAATTATTGAACGACAACAGCGTAATTATAATCTTTATCAATAAACCATTAACCCTAAGTTAAGATTGCAAGGACATTTCCCTTACTTTTCAGCTATAAAAATAGCAATACAATAAACGAGGGGCCTGATGGGTTATTTTCATTCTTCGTGATCGGCTCATTTTCGCTATCGTGATCCGTTTTTCTACAGATTTATTTTTTTTTATATTTTCATGATCCGTGATCATGGAAATTTATTTTCTGTGAATCGTGATTGACAAAAAAATCAACTCGTGAA
The DNA here is from genome assembly GCF_021869535.1 of Mytilus californianus. NCBI lineage: Eukaryota > Metazoa > Mollusca > Bivalvia > Mytilida > Mytilidae > Mytilus > Mytilus californianus. Next base: position 9,637,702 of record NW_026262581.1, read on the forward strand.
TCGTGATGAGACCCCCCCCATCAGGCCCCTCATAAACAGCTTGGTGTGAAGGACCACTTTTATTCATACAGAAAACACTTTTGTGTATATTCTAAATATATGAAGGTATCGTTTAACATTTCTATCGAGTGGTGTTTCTTTGGGTCATTTTTTTTTTTTTCTTTTTAAAGTTTTGCCATTAACTATAATTCACAACAGTACAGGTATGAATCGGCCATAAGAGGGACACAGTAAGTCACCATCGACTTCCGATTACGTGATGGTACACTTTATCTAAAAACTTTCAAATGATTATCATGAAGCAAAACACTAATAACTTTTAAATATTTTTTGCATGTCAACTTTTAATATTTTTTGTAATATAATAATTGAAAAAAATGTATTGACTAAAATAGTTAAAAACCGAAATCAATTAGAAAATGTCGGTTTAACAAGATTATGTTAAAATGTAATATACAAAGTCGACCAATCGACTGAGACAAACTGACTATCAAAGATATTTATTTTTCTCTCCCTTTTTATCCATAGTTCCAAGGAAATTTTAACCCTCTAGAAATAGTTAATACCGCTAATAACATGTATTCTTAGTCACAATATATGATAACGAGTTCATTAAAGTGTGTACAGCACCAGTCATAAAAACCTATTTTTTTTATATAAATGTAGTTTATTAATTAGCTATAGTATCAGCCGACAAGGGTAATAATAAAAGCATTTTTATTCAAAGTTGTCCAAGAGTTAATTTTTGGATTTGTTAAAATGGAAACACTCACCTTATACATTTTCCATCCGATCGAACGCATTTTGACTGTATTTAAATTCAGCCAACTTTGTAACAGAAAAACAAAGGATATGGGGTATCCATCCATGACACAAAATCAGGACATGCACAGCAAAAAAACACACAAAAAGCAAACGAACAGCGCTTTCATTGCTGTTCTTCATCTCAAAGTCACAATGAGGCCTTCAACACGGAGCAAAAAAACTCTCACATCACTGTAAGTTTAAGACTGCACCTAGCACCGGCTTGAGCGGAATTCTTTGCAAAAATAATTTGGATAGACTTGGTAAGATGTAATACTACCAAATCGGGCCCGGTCAAAAAAGAACATACTGGGAAGTAGTACTTATTTAGAATAAAATAGTTCCTACGCATAGGTGTTATATAAAACTATAGCATGTATTTTAGTAATTAAGGTATCGGATGAAAGGTCACATAATTTACTCATAGTTTTGAGTAATACAAAAATGAATGAATGAATTCTAAAATTGTAAGTTTGAGTTCTGATGTTTCGCTTGAACAATTTCAATTCTAACAGCTGCTTTTCGTTTTATTTTCAGAATATCCATTGTCTTCAGTGAACTGGTCTTGTTTTGTTTTTAATTGGAATAAAATGTCATGCTGGTTTGACATAAAAAAATTATTCCCGCATAAAATAGACCCCGGAGAAAGTTACAACATTACAGTGTTTTACAATATCAAGCAAGTATTTTAAAGAACTAATTGAAAGAAATGGAATGTAAAACTGTTAATGTAAAAATTGTTTTGTCGTTTAAACTACATCACATCTCAAAGTTTTACTGATAATTTACAAACTGAAAACAACACTTATAAATTTCATGAGTCCGAAGCGCTTTTATAGATTTACCTTTATTATGAACGCTCAAAGCCGAATACTTACAAGCCAAGGATGTATAAGAACCGAATCAGTTAAAGAGTTATATGACCGAAAAGGACCTACAAATAATAGCCAAATCCATCTAAGGTCAACTTTACCTGATGGAGTTGAAACCTTAGGTTCTTAATTATTTCTAAATTTATAGAAATTTTTGTCATGTCAGCACTGAAGTACTAAATACTGAGTTGAAGATACCCTCGGGGACTGATAGTCTACCAGCAGCGGAATCGACAAAATTCTGTAAAAAAATGAAAACAACACTTATAGATTTCATGCGTTCGAAGCGCTTTTCTGGATTCACCTTCTAGAGGAACGCTCATAGCCGAATATTTTAAAGCCAAGGATGTATAAGAACCGAAGCAGTTGAAGAACCATATATAAAAATATTTAATATAACCAATGGAATTTATTTTTTACACAATTTACATCTAGGTATTCCATTATTCGATGTAGGATCCGATCTTTCTTTCACTTTACATCGTTAGAGATTTGTGTTGGGGCAATCAAATCAAACGGTAAAAAGTGAAAACTATGTTTTTTAATTAGATTGGGCCAGTGTAAAATGTTGTCATCACTTATTTCCGTATTTCCACCTGTATAGCGAAGACAAATCGTGTCCACTGAAACAACTAGGGGTAATTGAAACAAAACTTTGTCAAAATCATCTGGCTTAACATAGGGTGTTTAATTTCGACGATTCAAACAACATGACTGGTGTTACTACGCGGTATAGCATGACAAATGGTAGTTATTAATCTGAGACTATTATTAAACACGGTTGAGGTTTTTGTTCTAGGAATTTCCATATTTATCATTCTTAATGTAGATAATATATCATATACCGTATGTGATGTATCCCAGATAATTGTAGAATAATGTGTCACATACCATATATGAAACTTGTTCAGGTTAACCCACTTTAACTACCGTAACGGCTCTGTTACTACCTAAGTATAATCTCAAGAAAAAGACAGTTTCTTGTTTCGTGTTTTTGCAACCTGTATACCAGATATAGAGCTATTTTTCAGTGAGTGATTGTAGAGGTACATACAATTCAACTTTGATCATAATTGATACACAGCCAAACTTCCAAACTAAATATTTGCATCTTTGAATAAGGTTTTAAATAGGATCCTTTGCGCATAGACTTGTTTGGTGTTCTACTATCAATTCACTGTATATTTTCTGCATTATAATGTACAGAGTAACGGAGGTGCGTCTATAAACAGCACTGACATCAATAGATAACGAAATGCTTTTTCTTTTTATTATACAGTTATCTTTTTCCCGTTTATTTTACCGAAGTATCACTAAGCGACAGATGTTTGCGGAAAATAGACTTCGCTGGTGAAGTCGGAGACGCGATTTTCAATTTCACACTGAAGTCTTCTCATTTAAAAGAATCACTGACCAGAGTGATTCAATTTGACAACAAACAAGTTGGTAAGTATTTCCTAAATGCTTTTTTAATGAATGCAGACATGAGGTGAAATTGCTATCAATTAATATGTTAAAATCAAGGTATTTGTACTGTAGGTTACGACTACTTTAGATATCTAATCACGACCGAAATATTTGAGTGACAACTTTGTTTTCCAGACCATGCACTTCGAAAAAGACAGGATGGAATGAACATAGTCTTAAGTTGACAATAAGTAACATAATTGTACTAAAGAATGGCATTGAACATAAATGAACAGGGTTAAAACGGTTCCCAATCCCACAAATTCAGTAAATGACCTTTAAAAGATTACAATCAGCTCAGTACTGACATTAATTCCCCGTTCATAAATTAAAAAAAAATATTTAAAAAAAAACTAAGGTTCTAATCTCGTAGGTAAAGTTGAATTTGGATATTCTTTTAAGGTCCCTTTTGGTAATATAACATAAACGGTACTAACGTTTCTTTGTATTTATACATCCATTGGCTATAAAATGTTTAGGTGTAATCGTTCTTGATGAAGGTGAACTCAAAAAAACGCGTCGGATGCACGAAATTCAGAAGAGTGTTATTTTCATTTGCTTGCTTTGCTTATCTGCTTACTGCATTAATGTACTTTTTTTCTTTTATTTGTTTAACCATATATTAACCTCATATATTGTATGTGTGTATTGTCTTTATATCATGTGTACTGTTTTGTCTTAAATGTTCATTATTGTTTTATGCAGTCCATTTAAAAGCTTTTCAGAGCTTATTCTATTTGAAAATAATACACATCAATTTTAATAAAATTTTTGACTTTTGACTTTGATTCATTCAGAATCCTGTTTATTGTTGAATTGAGGAATCTGCGTAGTCCTTTATTTCTGCTTTGAACATTTGGGGGCGCCTATGTAGGTTCATGCCTATAAAAGTGCATTGGAATCCAACCAGATATCTAGGATAACCAATTAGGTAATATACATAACAGGTAAATTTCAAGAAAACTTCATAGGATCATATGCTTGACGGTGTGAACGTTTATATAATAGAATTCTATGCGACTGTCAAACAGGTTTAGCTAGCTATAGAACCAGGTTTAATCTACAATTTTCTAGATAAGGAAATGCCTGAACAAAGTCAGGAATATATCAGTTGTTTTCCATTCGTTTGATGTGCTTGAGCTTTTGATTTTCCAATTTGACAAGGGACTTTCCGTTTTGAATTTTCCTTGGAGTTCGGTATTTTTGTTATTTTACTTTTCATACATCAATGCATTGTTTGTATGCATGCACGTGTTGGTTTTATTGTCTCCTGCATCAATTTGCTTGATAGATGTACATACAGTGTGTTCCACTTCCATGCAGGTCAACATCAATTTCAAATAGCCAGTTCTCATACCACTCCTAAAAATTGATGTATCATGATATAATTTAGATTTCACGTGTTTTCCAAGTGCGTAAACAGGGTCTTATTATCGCTTACAATAAACCTCACCAGGTTTGTGTCATCTTCTGGAACTTGACAGGGGATACCAGTTTTTTTGGCTATTTAAAATTAGTCGAGTAGACCAAACTAATGTCTGGCACCTTTTTTAAAAAATGAAGAAAAGCAAAAGAGATGTAAGCTATACAATATTTTGTTTGCCTTTGTAGTGTTTTTATGTGTGTGTTTTTTGTTAAAACTTTAAAACATTATCACTTTGTTATATCTTTTTTGTAAAGTAAAACCGGACAAAATTAAAGGCCTGCAGCTATATCGAACTAAATCAACAATTTACTTAAAATGGAGATGTCCATCCACGCATGAAGGAATGGAATTTAGAATACGTTACAGATCAGAGTATGAAAAGAACAAAAATGTGAAGGACTGGCAGGTAAAAATGTATTTGTTAAGTTAAGTGAATTTATTGTGAAGCAGAAATAATAGTATTGTCACAACAAAACTGACACTCACACTAGTGTTTAGCAGTTATTCGGTGATTATGATTTTTTTTCTCGTTTACGACTGGGAAAGAAATCACTTTCAATGTGGCAGTCGTTCTTTAAACAGTTACCCGGGTATAATCAATGCTTAAAATAAAGTAATAGTGCTTGTATTTCTCAAATACAGCCACCCATAAAAAATGATGATAAGAAAAAATATTCACTGAGCCACAACCCTGTTAAGATAAACAACAAAGTTAAGAACTGTCTTCTGAATAATTTTTAATGAAAGCTCTTACTAAAACAATATGATATTATTTTGTTCAATTAACTCATTAATGCAACATAGTTTCTTATAACAATAATTCATCTACACACCTCCAAATAACAATAGCAAATCGTGTTCGAGGAAATGAACAACTACATTTGGCATGACGGTGCTTGTAACCGAATGTTTGTGTCATAAGCGACAACGAATCTGTAATATTTACAACTTTCTCTTTGATTGTAACAAGTATGAGTAAATTGACAGGCGTCCCTAGTTAGACGCAAAATGTCTAAATAAAGGCAACAGTAGTATACCGCTGTTCGAAACTCATAAACCGATAGAGATAAAAACAAATCCGGGTTACAAACTAAAACTGAGGGAAACGCATCAAATATAAGATCTTTTTTAAATAAAATCTTTATTCATTCCAACTGTCTTTTACATATTTAAGTATTATTAGTGTCTTGAGATACATCTTCAGACAAATTTGTGTCTCTAATGGTCATTTGCTATGTACACTGGTTTATTAGGAGCTTTGTATTACTTAATGATCTACAATTTTAAATATGTATCCTATTTCCATACAATCACTTTACTGTCTTGATTATTTTTAAATAACAAATTCCTGACAAAATCCATACATGTAAGTTGGTAGCTTTTAATTTTTAATTTTTTCCCCTCAATTTTATTTTCAGGAAAGAACGTACATATGGATTATGAACTACTCAGACTATATATTTCATTTTTATAACGACGTAAGAACTGCATAAAAACCAGCGCACCTGATATTAATGTTTCTTGTTATCACTACCATATGTATAAACATGATATAATTTCAGAAATCAGATTTGAATGGAAAATTATTAGATTGATTAAATGAATAAACAAAAGAAAGAAAATAAAAGTTTCTAAAATTAAATCATTTATAACAGTCCTTTTCTAAAGAAAGGAGTCTTATATTTTAAAATGATATTATGTAATACATTTATCAAAACTGGTTGATTTCAATGTTTGTATTACCTAATCATGGACAATCTATATTTTCCTGATTCATTTTTCTTAAAAATGAAAACTTATCTTTAAAACATGAAGTGATAATAAGAAAATTTACACATGAAAATCAGACTTCTACTTCCGTAGAACACGGCAATAACGATAGCTTGCTTAGTAACAAAAATTACAATTTAACAGCCCAATTATGCACTGGATAGGCAAACATTGTTACTGGAATATTAACAAAAAACTGTTAAACAAGTAAGGGAAATGTTTCATAGTATACTACAAAAGGGATTATCCTGCGAAGAAAAAGATGTAAAAGTTAAAAAGACAACAATTATGTTCATTTTCACAATTCAGTGATATTCATATTTTTCTTTATAGCTTATAATAAATAATATCGGGTAAAGGTTCTAATATTCGATACTCAGTCAGATGTAAAAAAACCCTAAATTTTCATTTGTTAATCCTGATTGAGGAGACGTTGTCTAAAAGTCAACGATTTGAGTTCTTCCAACAGACTTGAACCTTGATACCTGTCCAGACAACACAAAACAGACAAACTAGCCCCTAAATCAATCATAATTCAAGTCATCGATTTGCAGATTTAAAGAAAGTTTGAATCCATGAATTTCAAGAAAAATTTGCTGCTTTTAGCTTATAAAGCCCAAACAAATGTGCCAGTCAATAGTTGTCAGTTTCAATTTCGAATACTTGACTCATAGTTTACATGAAATAAACATGTTGTCACTGCTCTTGTTAGTCTATGAAAGCTTAGATGTAATCGAATGATAATTTGTACAACAGTCTTGATAAAAAATTTAAAAAGTCAGCTGAAAATGCATTTTGTAGCATCATTACATAAATCAATGGAGGTATCTACTTTGAAGTTAAAGAAGTCTGGTTTTGTCTATTCATAGCGGGAAAACGGTAGCTTACTTAATAACAAACCATACAATTTAACAGCACAATTATTCACTGGTAAGGCAATCATTATTACTGGGAAACTCACAAAATACTACTGAATATATTAAAATTAAATTGCATAGATAAGAAAGATGAATGTTATTACATCTTTTGTTGTAAGTCATTTAACAATATATTAAAAGTTTCTCACATAAATGGCAATGTCTTCAACTTTTTACCATTGGAATTAAATTTTGGGTTTTGGCTGAAAATAAGGGCATATATCAGCAAACATTAAATTTCAGAACTTTTATGGAGATCATTTTCTCATTTATTTTCAGTTGGAAAAGAAGGGTTATCAAACCCTTAATCGATAGTAATTTGTACATGCATTGAAAGCAATGATCTTTCATAAACCACATCAGTCCAGATTCTTTGGTTCACGGATCAATGTCACTGTGACCTTAAAACGTCTGGATAAGCAGAAAAAAATTCATTTAGGCATTTCTTCGACAGAAAGAACAGAACTTGTTACAATGTAATTTAAAAAGTAAAGCCATCGATATATTTCAATATACAGAGTAACTTTGTTGATTCTATTCTGTCACAAAAGACTATTATTTGAATTATTTTCCTAAGTCGTAAGTTTTCTTTCTTTCTTTTTATTATGTTTTGACGACTAAAATGGCCCTCTTAACATCAGAAAGGGGTACAGAAAGGAGATGACATTTTAATTATAATGAAATAAAATCTTGTCATATATCACTCAAGACACGATGTTAAGCAAACAAACATCATTCATCCTCTGCATCAATTTGTGATCAGTTGCGCAAATGCCATCGAATATAACAGAAATCTGTAATTTTTTTAAAGGTGTCTCAAGTAAAATATTTTTATTGGAAACAATTTTACAATTGATAGGGGAAAACAAAAGCGTTACCATTCTAGACAACTGGAATGTTTTGATGAACAAACCCTTCCCTAACCTGGGACAGTGGTGTAACACTTCAACTTATGAACAAACTATAAAGATCAGTTTCAGAACTTGGGCTTTAGTCATCAGATTGATGCAAAGCATAAAAGCAAGTAACAAAAATACAGACCGGACGTGGCAGGGTATTTATACATCCCTACAACAAAAAAGACACTAAGTACAGGTCTGAGAGTACTCGCAGTTACTGACAGCTAGTTCAAAGCCAATAACAACTAATAACAAAATCATGAATCTTAGACTAAAGTATCAATCAGCACACATCCAACATCCAATGGATTTTGTGTAAAGACGTCATTAACAGTCAGAGAAATGCCAAAATACAGTTATCGACTGGTTGTAGAACCGTGAATGTGCATATGTATATGTATACATGTAAAACAAAACTGACGTTTAATGATATATTTTCCTACACAATTGATTGGTCATGAACTCCTCAAAATATGAATTTTCTTATAATTAAGCTAAAATAATATATTTTATTGTCCAAGGAGGCCAACTTCAAAAAGGAAAGATGGCTGTTTTTACGAAAAACAGAGGCAAACTAATCTTTAGGCCTTAAAATAATTTAGAAACTTTAAATTTACGTTTTGAGATACTTATGATTCGAATTCATCTTGTATACAAACGGCTAACAGTTACACGACAAGTAAAAACCTAAATTGAGTTGATAATTGTTTCGAAGTTAAAAGACATGGTAACATTTATTTCTGTTACTTACTTCCATTAATCGACATATAAACCTGCCATGTAAAGAAGATACATTTATGTGTGAAATAAACACGTCTCCGGATATGAACTTGGCGTTCAGAAAAGGGGCATATGAACAGAAATCACAATTAGACTCTATAAATATAAACTGTAACAGCAAGAGCGTTCTTCAAGATGAAATAATCAAATATCGCATATTTATTTTAGTCTTTACCAAGCAACTGTAGCATTACTTTGACAAATTTGACAGCGTTTACATCCTATGATTTTATCATTGATGTCATTCCAAGGAATTGGACCCGATCTGGATTTTGGAGTGATGCTTTCACTATCACAGTTAGAACAGATGATGACAGTAAGTAGCCAATATAATGAATAATATTAGTTATGCAGTGACTTACTGATGTTAGACGGGGGATAAGGTGGTTCAAATCGTAATTAGTGTGAATATCTACCCTCTGCCCTTGAATAGCATGGATCCTCCACGGAGCAGTTTCATTAAAGTTAATGATACATTTTACATTAACAAATTGTCTGAACTTTAATGATTGTTTTAATTATACCTTCTGTAGACCTCTTCCGTCCTTTCCGACTATGTTAATATGGTCCCGATTGTGACATAAATACTGAGGTTGAATTTGTAACCTTTTGTAGTTCATGCGATTCCTTCATTTGTTGTTTGTTACATTGATTTTTATCTTTTAAATTGATTATTAAGATTTGAACATCGGTAAATTACTTTAATCTAAATTTACTAAGGAATAGTCAGTATGACGTTCGCGCTTTTAAAAACTATTACCAACTCAATATTTTATCACTTGACAATACGAATAAAGAAAGTAGACATATTAATATATTTCAAGTGCGTGCAATATACCGAGTCATTTCTAGTTGCTTTTTACTTCTAGAGTATATCGTATCAAAATGGTTACGTTTGTACAGTATTTTTATAAGTAAACAGAACTGACGTCCCTCACCCTGTCGACATATCTGTCTCTGTTCATGCGAATCCATCATTTTTTGTTTGTTACCTTGATTTGTATCTTCTGTATCTATTGGTGAGATATGGAAACATCGGTAAATTACTGTTGTTTTATTTTGTTCATGTTACTTCATGATGGTGCTGGATTAGATCATCTGAAAACAGATAAGTCGGTATACATAAATCACACAAGAAAAAGAACAAAAAACTGTTATCATACGTTTATATTGATTAAGAAGAACACGTATAAACTGAAAGTAGTTTATCGATGATCAATTCTTGCAATTCTATTATGAAAACATGTATACAAAAAAAAAGAACTTGCTTGGATTCGGGAGGGAGACGATGTGCGTCGACAAGATAATAGTGTCCGTCTAGGAATGCATCACCAACCATGCGAATACAACGTTAAAAAACGACACGATACGGAATGTGATACGACCGGATTACTATTCTGGTGTCTTCAGATGGTAGACCGCAAAAGCATGTCTCTTGCGTGTTGGGAAAGGGATATCGTATCAGCCAACCAACTAAAGCGTAAGTATCCATACCCCTTTGAGTTCACCCCTCAAATCTACTATTGTGGTTATTTTCCTCTCTCAAAATTCCAAAAAGACATTTTTTCTATTTTGTTTATTTTTTTTATGAATATTGAATGAAATACAACTTGTCATTACATTGTACAATATGAGTAGAATATCTATTATATTATTTAGTTCCACAGGCAGTGCCCGAATTTTATCCCGGATATTACTCAAGTGTCAACGAATCGTATATTAAGATATACTGGAAAGTAAGTAGTTTTTAGATACTACATATTTTAAAAGACACAATATGGTATACGTAGAATTAATTTGATGCCAAGATTTACAAAAAAAAAAAAGGAAAAAAGACAAATATCATTTTGTAGCTAGACATTTATTGTTCAATAAACGATTTGACACCAATACCGTATATAATGGTTTATAAAAAGAAAACATAGATATATGAAAGACGTGAAAATGTGTTTAATTTCATTTTTACTGCATTTTGATAGTTTTTTTTTAATTGTGAAATTTCATGAAGCATGTACACAGAGATACAATTCTTGCATTATCTACTGAATTAGCGTCTAAAATAAATTTAAAGATTGCATGACACTATTTCAGCCTATTCCTCGCTTAAAGAGATGTGGGACTATAACCAACTATCGAGTGGCTATTAAAACGTTAGATGATAAAGAAAGCAACAAGGAAATACTAATTCCACCCACAAACGTATCTTCAAACATTTTGATTGATCATAATCAAATCAATCGTATAGAATTAACACAGATGAATAGAAAAGGCTATCCCAACATCTCCGATGCTCACATTTTTGTCTTTCCTGATTATTCTCGTAAGTATTTATTCCTTAAAGTAATAATCATGATAACGACATTGTAAGAATAAACCACTTGCCTGTCCTTATTTTAATTTCCTGTAGATATAGCTTTTACCAGTTCGTGCCATTTGGGTGAAAATACTAGTTCGTTTATCTTGTCAAACAGTAGAATTTTGTAGGATGCTCTAAAATAGTTGGAGTACATTTAAAACCGATATTGCTTATATTCTTTTTGAGTATTACCTGTGGTAAATGTGCAGTGCGTAACTGGTGAAAGCTCATGTAAAGTTTTGTGATTTGATTCATTTCAAAATGATATATTATATAGACCCGATCCCAAATACATTTTGTACATGATTAAGTGACTTTTAAATGTTTTCGAAAAGTATGTTGATGCAGAAGTTCTTACGATGTACCTGTTCCACTCAAAGTACTTTTGCATCAATATATAGCAAATAAAACACAGTATACACTACTTTAGTACAAACAATCTTGATATACATTTTTTAAGATGCATATAAAAAAACGAACGCTTTAAAAATTTATTGCGTCCAATTTATATATATAATTACCTTTACGAGGATAGCTCATACCCATAAAATTCGAATGCCAAGAATGTATTACTTCCTTAAAAGAGATGCGGAAGATATCAAAGGGATATTCAAACTCATGAGTCGATGACAAACTGACAACGCCATGGCAAAAAAACGAAAAACGACCAAAAGACAAACAAAAGTATACAAAACACAACATAGAAAACTAAATACTGAACAACCGAATCGACCCACAAAACCGGGGGTGATCTCAGGTGCTTCGGAAGGGTAAATGAGCAGATCCTACACCACGTGTGGCACCCGTCGTGTTGATAATGTAAGTTCATAAACAGTCGGGGATATGTCTAATTCGATGGTGTCACATTAAAAAAAAAGGAGGACGGATTTCCTTAACACATGAAGTGCTGTATGATCCCATTACATACTGACAGGCTGCAGGAAAATTTGTTAATATACAGCTTCTGTAGTACATACAAGCAATCTTGATGTACATTTATCAAGATAAATATAAACTGTATACCAGCACTATTAAAGATGTAAATACTTTACATTTGTAAAGATGACTTTATTATCTGTATATTTGTTGAGATGCCTATAAACGGAACATCGGTTGATATCAATTTGACTTTTAATAAAAAATCTTATTGATGTCTTTGACAACAAAAATCTTTCCTCAATGAGTCTTTGATAATTCTGACGTAAACACATAAGGTATGTCTATTTGCAATGGACATTACTAAACTCATCTAGATACACACAATTAGAGAAAAGAAATGACATATGTGTGACGTTTACGACGAAATATAGGATAGAACACAGATCTGCGGAAAAGACACAGATTTGCAGCTCGACATTAATTTGATGCGTCAGGTTTTTGTCAAAGAGCGTCTCGTCCTTTTTCTCAAAAAGTTCATCGGAAAGTACCAAGACCTTACAGATAAATATTCAGTGTCTACTTCTACAAATAATGCAAGATGGTCTCGGGTTATAGTATATATGTGCTGAAGTTATGTATCTTTTTATTTACTTTATAGTTTTCCTTTAATTTGTCTTAGTGTTGTTATGTTCCTTTTGGTCGTATGACTCTTAATGTGACTTGGGATTCATGCACCCAGCTGTCGGGTTTTTGTCTTTGTGCGACGTTCTTAGTATACAGATGGGTCCAGAGTTGCAATTCAGACACACGTGGTTTTTACAGTGCTGTTTTCATTTGTTTACCCTTGTCTTTTATATTTTAAGTAACTTGTATATTATCGATTAAGTGTATACTTTATACTGTATGTACTATTAACTACACAATCTTTTTTTCTGTGGTCTTAATAAAGTTTAATAGCAACTACATATACTTTTTTGTTGACGTCTTAGTAAGATTTATTAGTATGTTTATTTGAATTTTATAGTCAATTGTGTTGTATGTCTGTGATGTATGCTTACACAGATTTGGCTGCTGGGTCCCAATTATTGTCACTTAAACCTATTATGTCTGTTTGGGTTGATCACCCAATTTTGTCAATATAACGGAACTATAATCAAATGTTATACAAGTGAGAGGTTTTGCTAGCTATACATTAACCCATCATTTTTTTTCGGAAAGTCAGGAATATGACAGTTGTTTTTCATTCGTGTCGTTGGTTTCTAAAGTCTGATTTTGTCAGTTTTTATAGACTTCCCCCTTGTGGATTTTACCTTAGAATTCATTATTTTTGTTATACTTTTTTACATATATAACCGCATATTTAGCTGATCTGAATTAGTAACAGGTGCAAGAGTACATGCATATCTAGCTTCAATATCTTCATGTTCTCTGTGAAAAAATATCAAGAGTATAAATCGATCAATAATTTGAAGTAAAAATATGCCGTCAGAAGTTCCAATTCGTCATTTTTTTAATATTTGAAATTATAATGTTCGACAGCCTTAGACTTCCAAACAAATTTGAACGACAGTTTAATATCATATTATATTAAGGTCGTCATCATAACCAAAGTGTATTAATTGATTCAAAGTTCTTTTTTTTTTTTTTAAGTTGTAGCTATGAAAGATAATTTTCTTTGATACTGGACATGTATTTGTATTATAGCACAAGTTTACCATTTTTTCATAAAGATTGTTCAGCCAGTATTGATTAATATAGATTAATAAGAGAATCTGTTTAATTTTGTCAGTATTTTAAATAGGTTACAACAAATGTAGATTGAATTTGTAAATCATGATCATTACTTTTGAAGGTCCAAAATTACCAAGAAAATTTAAGGTACAGACGCTGAACACTACTTCGATCTTATTAACTTGGGAAATATCAGAAACTGATAACAGACCGTTTAAAGAATTGTCCACCGTAACTGTTGTGTGGTGTAATGGAACTTTACCAAACATTTGTTTTGTGAGTTTTTTTGGTGTATATGTGTATAAGAAAAGAGATTGAAACTGAATTTCTAAACAGCGTAAAACTGAACAAATATTGAATTTCAGTCAGAGTGAATAATATTACATCTGTATCTTATTTTTTATAGTTAGTCCTGATCGGATTAGCGGCGTCTTTTATATTGTTTTGTTTTAACACAAATGAAAAAGGTCGAGGGGTTGAGCTCTCACACAGAAGTTTTATTCCATAAAATGAATAATAAGAGGTAACAGTAGTTTACCGATGTTCAAATCAAAAATGTCCATTAAGAGGAAAAATCAAGATAAAAACAAACACTATTGAAATTGCACGAACTTCTTTAGGAGCGGGACCATGCGCGTCGACAGGGTAAGCGTATGCTGATATACATGCATCATCATTCATGCGAATCAGTCAAAATGTCACAATCGGGAATTGAACTCTATCGGTAAATTTACAGATCAGAATTTTTCGATTTCTTAAGATCTAAGAGTCGCAAAAAACATTGTCGCTAATGAGTTGAGGCACAGACATATCGTATCGTTGAATCAACTCGTGATGGTGACCAAAAAAAACTTACGAAATGGAGATTTCATTCGTGTTCCCTCATATCTCTAATAAGCCTGACAAAAGCCGGGAATATGTGGTTATTGTCTTAACTATGCCATATTCGTGTTCGTTTTATACTATTGACCTATATAGGCATGATAAATGTCCTTTTTGTTTATCACGTTTGCTTTTTGCTGTCGTCTTTTATGACTACCTAATGACATATGATTATTGCTCGTTATTCGAGATCGAACGGTAACTTGTCTATTTGTAGATATTGACTCTCTCGTTGGTTTTGGTCTTTTACATCTAGTTTTCTCTGGTAATATACAGTACCTCGTGACTATTTCTACTGTATTATTCGTACACTGTTTAAATGTACTTTGTAACGTTTCAAAGCAGATTTTTAATTCAATATTTTAATTTTACTAATAATTACAGGAACCAATTGCTTCCCTGATCTTTCCATTGCATATCGAAAGCATAAATACGTCCACTGTCATAATGTTAGGCATAGGGAATTATTCTGAATACATATATGGACTGTCTCTAGAAGCAGAAACAAAAGAGGGACTGTTAATTAGCAGTGGGATACATTGGTTCGAGGACTGTATTTACCACATGAATGGAGGTATGTAGCTCACTGTCCTTACATCTTAAGAATAGCATTTGCAACAGGACGTTGAGTAATTAATAATCAATCATTTAATGGTTTATGATAGATGTAGAAGTAACTCTAAGAAAGTGTACAGTAAATGATAACGGGTTTCTTGTTAATAATGGACACTGTTGTAAAGTATGCATGCGTCTTATTAACTTTGTTTTTTTTTAAATCTGAGAGTAATGCAATTTCACAAGAAAAGCCGAGAAGCAAAAGTTGAGAAGTATATGTCTTCTACAAATATAACGTAAGCAATATCAGATGTACTAAACGTAAGTTCTTAGCTCGCCGTACTTACGGTAATGTGCAGGTTGTAAAAATTGGTTAAAAGCTGATAATCTGTTTTGTAATTGCATATGCCTTCACCGAGAATCATGGTTACTTTCTGAGTTCAAACAAATAAAAAATAACTTAACAAAAACTTACAAGAATATTGTATGATGCTAATTCGCTCGGCAAATATTAGCGGAGTTGTTAAAAGTGATTGCGATAAGTACACAGCACACGCCGATGAAGCAATTCCGTTGTTACATACATGAACTTGTAATGTCATTTGGTCCTGGTATCTATGATGAGTTTATTGAAATATATAAATGTAAAACCTTGACTGTTTGTGAGAGGATTTCATTTCTAAAGTCTTAACATGTTTTATAAAGCGAACGTAACAAATGGCTTTTTGTTGAATTTTCGAAAAAAAATTAAATAATAAAGGACTCATATGCACAGTTAGGATAGTTGTGATGTAAATACATTGTCATCATTAGGTATTGGTAACTACTAGTACTCTATTTTAACATCTTATTCTATGCAGGAGGCTTTTTCTTTGCCAATATTAGTTGTGAACTATATTAGGATTTTTTTTTTGGCGAAACTTTAAACTTACGTAGAGAAGCTAATGACAAGGATAATAAAGGGATCTTAGAAAATAACTTGTTTATTTAATTTCTAAAATATATCAGGTTGAATGAGTGTTTCTTATAAAATCAATGTTTAGGAAACAGTACGAGGGTTGTCCGTAAAGTTTGAGGACAATCTCAATAAAATATCATTTACCCGTCCGAAATAAATAAAACAAGTATATAACTAATTTCATGATTTACTGATTAAGTGTACAAAATTTTATTTCAGTACCTGCTTAAATAATCGTATTTTCATCAATGTAAAAATATAAGAAGCTCTCACCCGGAGCACCCAAACAAATATTTCCGACGTTCCGACGTTCGACGACGTCAACATTATAACTTTTCTCAACGTAGTCTCCTTTCAAAGCAACACAGTTTTTACATCTTTTCAACCAGTCATCAAATATTTTCTCAAACTGTTCTGTTTTTGTTGTTAAGATTATGTTCATTACTTCCTGTCTTTGTTCAGGTAAATCGTCGAACCTTTGTCCACGGAGAAAAGATTTGATATGCGGGAATACCGCAAAATCCATTGGCGCTAAGTCAGGGCTATACGGAGGTTGTTTCAGACATTCGAACTCAAGTAAATCAATTTCTAGATGAGTTTTTAGAGAAGTGTGCCCGGTGCATTGTCTTGGTGTAATATCACTGATGTAGTAATGAAACCAGCTTTCATCGGTTGTAATTATTCTGTCTAGAAATCGTATGCCACCACGACCACGAGAAAGTTTTTTAATAAATTGATTCGACAATTCCATCATGGCCGTTTTGTTAAATGTTCTGCTGTAAGAAGTCGCTGTACCCACCTAGCACATACTCGATTCATATTTAAATCATTTGCAAAAATGTGGTGCGCTGTAGTCTTAGAAATGTCACATTTTGTCTGCAACTTCGCAAACTGTTAGTCGCCGGTCAACGTTGATAACGTTCAGAACTTCATCTTTTATCGCATCTGATTTCCTGAAAGATGGCCTACCTTCCCGCTCTTCGTCTTCCAAATTGTATCTACCGTCCCCAAACCTTTTGTGCCACTTGAATTCCAATAACCGACTAACTTTGCTATGTTTCTCAGACTGTTTTAAGAATTTGTGTGTTTCTGTTGGCGTCTTTCCGATGTCTACATAAAGCTTTATAACCATCCGCTGCTCCACCTTTTCCGTAAATGTCCTTTTTTTCAGTGAAGCCGATTCTGAATTCAATGCTTCAAATCGAGATTTCTCCGCCATTTCGAAATTTTGACCATTCAAATTTAGCAGGTGTAACGGCAAGACTATTGTCAACGTCACAATGTATGTTTCGTGTATTTTTTGGCGGATTTTGAAATTTAAAATAACAAAAATATGAAAACACCAGCCTGCATGTAATGTGATATTTTCACCATGCTCCGGGTCCCTATTGCTTATATTTATATAAAGTAAGTGTCATTATTTCGTATTTAAAATTGGACAACTATTGATATAACCGAACTAGGATATAGTTCAGAATTACTAATATGCAAAAAGAATTTACAAGAAATGCTATTTTTACGCAGACTTCAGCTTGTCCACGAACTTTACGGACAACCCTCGTATGTTGATTTACAGGTTGCACTTCAGTTAATATAGACAATGCAATTTCCTATAGGAACTCCTTTTACGGTTAAAACTTTGCAAATTTTACTATGAAGTTTTGTAAAAAGGTCAAAAGATAGGGCTGTGCGGCATATTTTCAACATTTATATGCCTCGAACTTCTAAGAGTTTAAACTTATACTAAAATTCTGAATTACCCCTCTCTTCGCTTTGGGTCTTCCTCAGAATTCAATTCCGTGTGTATTTATACTGGTAAAATATCCAAGTTGTGTCTCTATGAGATGAAATATAGAGGTCATATCTGTGAACCTGTAGGTAAACAAAACAAAATATATATGAATATTATATATCTTTCCAAAATGAGGCGTGGCTTGTGAAACAGCTGTATGTTCAAAGTGTAACCTACAGACATCTTAATTTGTAAAAATGCTACTCATCCAAAAGTTCAATACAATTATTTTGAAATCCTAATTTTTTTGTCAGTTCTCTATTAGTTTATATGTATAAAAACGTATGAAATGATTTCCATACAAAAAGATGTAACAGCAGTTCATTGATGCTAAAAACTTATAAATCCTTTAGGAATATACCTACCAAGAGGAAAACATGTTCAAATTAAATGAACTACACGCGGAGCAAGATCGGGATAACAGGATACTTGTCTCAAACTATACTCGTTCGTCATGCAAATCCTGACTCAGCGAATCAATTCTCGATAAGGAATAGTAGAAAATCGGAAAACTTATAGATTAAGCGAAAAACTTTTCTCTAAAGAGGCGAGACTCAGACTTTCAAATCGGTCTACCGATTCTAGTAAGCAATTGTATTATAGATGTGTAAAATCCGTACCATGTTTTCATTTTATTCAATTTTATTCCATTTTGTCTTGAACGCTCAACATATAACTGATGTATTTCCCTTTCTAAGTCTATTATTTCTTGTATTTCTTGTTGTCTGTTTAAGTGTTCCAGTGTTCAGTAAGTTCTTTCATGCACGAATCAAGTTATTCTTACTCTTTTTAGTGTAACCAATATTTTTTTTATTATGAAATTAAAGACATCTTATACATACACTATAAATTCACAATGTGGCAAATAGGATTCAGAAACAAGCAACAAGTGCTTATATCAATCTTGGTATTCTTTTTCTTTGTTCATTTGTAGTATTTTTTATTTATGACGATTGAATTTTCAAAACAATTTTCTGTGTTCAACGTTTACCAAATATATTAATTACCTTTTAGTTCAGCAGTTCCGTACATGTTTCAAAGTGAACTTACCTTGTACATTGTCAACATATTAACAATATAAAGAAAGCAAGTAACGTCAAATTTTAGTTAATGTTCGCCTGCCATGACAACAACAGTTAAAAACATAAAACTTTGATATTTCAGACTCATAAAAGTGAATTGGTTAACATTCATCATATTTAAGGATTTTTAATAATTTAACAACGTAACGGTTATTTTTCACTCGCACATATTGCCAAAACAGTTCACAAAATTCGCTATTGCAATTATTCTTAAAAAATGCATGAGAGAAAATTTTCTTAAATTATGGGAACACCAAAAAGAGTCGGGCTTAGACTTTGGTAAACTTACCACATTTTGTAGATTAAAAACTAGCTTCCGACGAGAAGCTAATTAGGTATCCTGGATTTTAAACCCCTTAATATTATAACCAAATTTAGATTGTGTCCAACAACTACATATAGAAATTTGGCGATCGAAAAAAAGAAAATAAATAAACAATTAGTACCGCTGAAAAGAGAAGATCAATTATGCACTCATTATCTGAAGTTGAGAATGAACAACATTTTATGCTCGAATGTTCACTCTAAGCCAATGAACGTCAACAAATGACTAAAAAAAATTTCAAATTTCATGCAAACTAACTAGGATAAGAAAAAAGGACATTCTTTAAATATATGTTTACATATTATTTATTTTCACATTTTGTATTATACTGTACTTAAACCTTTTAATTGATGATAACTCAAATAATATCATCTGTCGAAGCATAGTTTATATTATTGCTATCTCTATTTGGATCAGTCTATAATTAAAACATGAATGTATCTGTATGCCCCACAAGGACTCCGAATTGAAAATAAAATATGTTTAATGTTTATAATCTAATTGTATGATCTTCCTACAAGGCAAAACGTACGGACTGCTTCATACACAACAACACAAAACATGTTTATGAAAGCCAAAAAACTACCATAGTTTATAAATATACCTAAATATGCAGCAGCTCCATTGCGGTACTTTTAGTAGTAGATTAAAACAGATTAAATAATTTAGAAATTAATGTATTTGTAACAGGACCCGCAATTAGACCAGTAATTGAAAGAATATTACCATACAATCATAACACCGTGTTAGTTCAGTGGAAACCTTATAATTGTCAACAAAGCGGAGCAGTTATTGGGTCCTATTTAATTCGATTTTGTGAAACAAAGGGGAAAGTCTGCACAGGTAAGATAACAAAAAATATATCGTCACTACAAGCGAACAAAACTAATTTCGGTTATGTAGAAAATATCAATACTATGCAATTATTTCAAAATAAAATAGAAAGTTTCAAATTTCGAAAGCTATCAATGGAAATCAGATTATAATTTATCTATCCTTAATACTATCGATGCAATTTCCATATTGATTGATGTTCATAGAATGAATATGGTGGACCTTTGTCCCTGTTATCTCCCTTGATCTACAGATTCAACGCTATCTTAATTTAGCATAAAAAGAGATGGAAATCGTTTCAAGAAAGAGAATTTTAAGAATAGGACGGCATGCAAGATGACATTGAATCAAAGTGATAAATCAACAGTAAAAAAAATTACCTTCAGTTAACGTTGTAATTCAGTACATGTTGAAAATAAAATGCGGACTACAATATACCGCAGTTTGATTGCAAGACCGTATGAAAGAATATTTCTTAAAGCAAATAAGTATACGAAAGCATACGTATGACACCTATATCAGTACAAATAATCCGTATTTCTGGAATAAGTTATCTTTACCCCAGTACTGGGAGCCACAACCTTAGTTTTATAAATATAATCTATATACAAAAATATCATTTTCAAAATCATGCCAACAAAGAAGCAATGGCTTAATGGGTGCTTCTTATATAAGCAACACTCTGAGCTAAGACTTCGGAGTAGGAGATTAAAGAAAAAAAAATGATGATGATATATAACAAAACACCCTATGAGAACTAGCCAAAACTGCTCGACGCGATGGAGTCTTTTTTCGTCGATTTGAAAAAAATCATCAATCAATCATGAAAATGTTGTCAAAATCAATGTAATAAAAGCATTGAAAATGCAATGTAAAAACACAACAACACTTTGCCACAATTAGTCAAAGGTATGACATATTTATTTTTTTCTGATAGGACCTTACCAAACTAGAAATTCATCAACAGATAAGCTTTCTTACGTTTTGTCGGACTTGCTCAATGGACATTGCTACAGTATAGAGGTTGGAACGGAGCACAAGTATGAGAAAACCAATGGTCCGTGGAGTGAACCTGTTCACTATGATGTTCCCGAATTTCAAGGTAGTTGATTGTGCTAAGCTTTGTTAATTAATTATATACTAGTATTTGGAATTGATCAAACTTAAGTTCCCGGTAGTGGTGGGGTTTGTGTCTCTCAGTCTTTACTTTTCCATGTAGTGTTTCGTGGAATTGTTTGTCTTTTGTCGTTTTCGTTTTCTGCCATGGCGTTGTCGGATTCTCTCCGACTTGTGAGTTTAAAATGTTCATTTGGTATCTTCTGTCTCTTCTTTTAACATAATGCCATCAATTCAAATCGTTTTATTCAGTGTATCAATCCTGTTGTTTATGCTTGATCATACCAAATGTATAACCGATTATTTTCCTACAAAAAGGCAGGCACTATGTTTACTTACTCATCAAAAAGAAAATAAAGAATAAATGATATCGATATACCAAAGGTGAATACATACTCCTATCAATAGAATGAGTAATATATGCGGTAGCCTTCATTCTTGTATTTCATATAAATGATATTTTAAACGGATTATTTTGTCAAATCACTACACTTATATGAATATTAACACAAAGCGTCAACGTCGTACAACGATTTTCTTTTTATTTTACTATATATTTTCTAGTAAAAAAAATAGTAAAGATATCATCCTTGTGAACTTGCTAAAAATTTTAAGGATATTGTGTTTAAATTTTGAATCTCTGATGTGGACCTATATATAATTAATTCTTTCAAAGCATCATGCACTGTCTAAAAAAATGGTAACACCTTATCTGAAACTGTTTCGAAGAAAATGGCAGCATCGAATAACTTGATCCAATTGACTGCTTCTTGCGATTAACAATGGCCAGTATAAAGAACCGTATTTTTGAAAATAGTATTATTCTACCATTTAAGAGAATAAATTTGATTTATTTTCCTATTGTAAAGTGTGTTAATGGTAATTATTGTGTAATGTCAATCTCTCTTCGACTTATGAGTTTTGATTGTTCCTTTGGGCTCGATACTTATACATCCCACCATTGTGTTATTGTACTATGGTCATTTTTTGTATTCTTGTCTTTCATTTTTGCTTATGTGCTTTTTCAATATGTCATTTTGTTTTTCATTGTTGACATATTTGTTTGTTTTATAGTGATTATGATTATAACACAATGTTGACTGCTGTACCCCTATTTTTGACATTTTTACCTACTATGTATGTTTGTTTTGTTCACACATTTTCGTTCAATATAATGGAATGTTATGCGACTGTCATACAGGTGAGATGTTTATCTAGCTTTGAAACCAGGTTTAATCCACCATTTTCTACATTAGGAAATGTTTGTACTAAGTCAGGAATATGACAGTTGTTTTCCATTCGTTTGATGTGTTTGAGCTTTTGATTTTGCCATTTTGATAAGCGACTTTCCGTTTTTAATTTTCCTAGGAGTTCGGTATTTTTGTTATTTTACTTTTTTCCATGTTTTTATTCTGTTCTCGTCTTTGATATGCGTTTTATGTGCGTTTTATATGTAATGTTATGAACAATTGGTTTCCTGCTTTTGTGTGCATTTATAAAGTTTTATTATACAGATATTTATACTTAGCTTTGATGAAGTATTTCAAATTTGATTCAGAACAGAGCTACTGAAAAGTGTTTTTCGTTATATTTCAATTGGTTATAAAGAGGCATACAACTTGAAGGATAGCTTTTGGTAATTTTGTGAATGTACGAAAGTCATAACGAGGGTATCACCAGTACAGTAGTCAGCATTTCTGTCTTGACATCATTTCTCATTTATATTGTCATAATTATAGATTAACTGTTAACAAAACTTTGAATTTTTCGAAATACTACAGATTTTAGACCTTAGGAATAGATTAACTTAGCTGTATTTGGCAAAAGATTTCGGAATATTGGTACCTAGATGCTCTTAAACTTCACACTTTATTTATATGAAATTGGCTTTTGTGGAAATCTAAATGATTGATTTTGGTGTTTTTATGCTATTTTCAGCACTATTGGCTATTTCGTAGCGGTCAGTTTTTTTGATGGAAGAAGACAGAATGCACGGAGAGAACTGTTGTTATTGCCGATATTAACCTCATACCAATAAATACCTTTGATGGTCGTTCCTGCAGTCAGGAACGGCCGGATTGCTCTCCAGTGTGATAAAGTCGTCTGTTAACCATTTAGTTCATTACCGGAAGAGGATGATTTCTGGGTAGTTCTTCGGAAATCTCTAGATGGTCTATCTGATGACCTAAAACTAACCCTACGAATACTACACTCCCCCCACTTTTATTAATAAGGCCCCCTCTACTGAGGTGGGCCCTGTGAATTTCGCCCAAATTCACCAAAATACGGAAATCATACCAAATATATAGAAAATATGCATCAATTTAAAAAAATATACAATCTATCCCCCCCAAACAGACCCTTTGTATTCATGGGTCTACTGGTACACTAAGAGTTAGTACAATGGGTTCCCAACAAATTGGGAACCCAGCCAACTGTGAATTGTTCTTCTCTGGATCATACACAAACTTCCCCTCTCCTTTATACAAACTAAGCACTGGACGCTGAAGGGCTGCAAGTCCTGGTTGGACCTAGGAGATTGTGCGGATCCACCTTCATTCTCTATCTTTACTTGTATTGTCTTTATAACTTTGTAAAGGGCGGGAATTCCAGGGTCCCATTCTCTTCTGCTGGGACCCCATCTGATTGTGGCAATGGTCACACATAAGACTGTTGTCCCACTGTCTACTGTAGGTGTTGTCAGATTACAATACCTAGCGCCAATATTTTCTGCTTTGAAAAGTGACCCCAATCTTGAATAGGGGCTTTCTGTATTAATGGATGCAGATTTCTGGCTGACGGGAGATTTGTTAATCATTACTGTTCCTTTATAGAGTGAAATGTTTCTTTCAGTTGTGGTGTCACGGAATAGAAGTTCCTTCATAATATAAGTTCCAAATGGAAACAATATTCTGGAACAGATATTATGACATTGTTTATAACAAAGTTTCCAGTGGAACTTCTGTTAGGCGGAACAAATATACGTTGACAGTGGCCCTTCTGTCAAAATCTCCCGTTGTGAACCTTGTGACCTTTTGGTCAATTTCTCCCGTTGAGGAAGGGTCCACAAAAATGAGGGGTGTAGGACCGTTTTCAATATTGTCCGTCATTCCTCCAGGATCTACAACAGGATTAGGCCCCCGATATCGCTGACAAACTGTCTCCTCACCACTGGCCTCTTCTACCAATGTTGTATCTGCCTCACCTTCTGAGGCGGAGTCCCAACTTTCTTGGGCCTCCTCATCACTTGCCAAAGTTGTCTCTGTAGGGGCAGCAACCTCGTGATGGCTATGGCTTTCCTCTATAGCCAATATAGCCCCTATGGGTTCCATCACAATGTTGGCTACTGGACCCTCCTGGTCCGCTGTGAGCACTGCTGGAGCAACCACGTTGCCCAAGTCCAGTTCCTCATTTTTCTCCACTAATGGTATGTCAGGGTTATCCACCAGCAAGGAATGGCTCTGGTTAGCCCTTATTTTCCAACAACCACTGTCTATGTCCCTTATCAAAGTAAACCTCTTATCCACCTTGACCAGTTTGTGTATATCTGGTAAAGAGTACCCGGCAAAGCCTGGGTGCCCTTTAAGGATTTCCTCCACAAATAAATACTCACCAGGGAGAAGTTTGTGGCCCAACTCCAGGGCTCCATGCCTCAATATGTTGGCAAGATTGTTTAATAAATTGTGGTCCAGTCTGCCTGAAGGAGTTGCCTCTTCTTCAGTAATTGAGGACTGCCCTGACTCACTCTCTGTTCTAACTTCCACCGACACCCTGGATTCTCCATTCCCCTTCCTATCACTGGGGAGATTGGCATCTACCCCTGGGCTCAATATAGCTTCCTCTGCTACTCTGGCTTGGGGTACAGACTCAACTAAGAGGCCCAACTTCATTTGCGGGGACTCACTCCGGCCTCCTGAGTAGCCCCGTTGAAGTTTAATGGACCTGTTACAGTTCTGCTTGACTGATCCCTTAAGGTAACAGTTTTATCTCTCCCCTGGAAATCCAGACAGTCCTTCCTTACATGTCCAGGCTTAAACAGTGGTAGCACACTCCCTCCCATGGAAGCCCTCTATGAGTGGAGAGACTCCCTGAGACGGACTTACCTCCAAACTTTGTACATTCCGTTTTAAAATGGCCCCTCTCCCCACAGTGGTGGCAACCTTCCGCCTCTGCTAGTCTGCCCGATGAGGGGCTTCCTGCAACGGGGAAGGGGAGGAGTTTCTTGAATTGGTCCATTATGTCGTCAAGTTTTTCAAGGACTAGATCTTTCTTTTCCAGCTCTGCTGGGACCCACTCTGGGGCCATAGTAGCCCTTTCGTGGGGCACCTGATACTCATGGTAGGCCTCAGGGTGGTCTTGATACCGCCCACTCATTACTTGCCTGACCTCACGCCTAATAGGCTTGCCATATATTGCCTGGGTGTTATGTTCAAATAACCTAAGTTTGTCTACTGCCTCCTCAATACTTTGGGGTTGGAGGTTAGAGACTTGCACTCCCAACTCTTTGTTTTCAATGCCCTGGCACAACCGTGTTACGGCTTGCACATACATATACTCATCAGGGAGGTTACTAAATGCACTGGTCGCCAAGGACAACACACGGTCAGCCCAGTCCTCAAGAGACTCCTCAGTGGCTTGCCGGGCATTGTTGAACTGGACCCGGGCAGTCTCAGGAAGCGCCTTGAAACCAAAACGCTTGTGCAGTTTTTCAACTAGCTCCCTATAACTCACCTCCCTGTCTCTTTCCGTAATGAGGGCATAATATTCACTTGCCTTTCCTCAAGGCACCAGCAAAGTTGATCCTTGCACTCTTGTGGGCCCCACTCACAAACCTCTGCATACCTTGCAAATTTTGTGAAGAAAGCCTGCCAGTTGCCCTCCCCTTCATACTTTATATTTTTCAGGGCGTTGCTGACTTTTGAGGCGCTACTTGAAACTCCTCGTGACCCACCTCTGCTGGCGGGTCCCCTTGTATTTTCCCTAGGCCTATCCTTATTATATGCTACTGAGTAGGCCTGCTGCTCAAGGCTCCCCCTTACGGTGTCCCCTTCTGGGGTGTGTACCCTTGATTATACCGACCCAGGGGTTGTCTGTCTCCATAGGTACGAGCTGGGGTCTGCCTTGTGTCCTCGCCCCTATTGTCTTGCCTATCTCCATAGGTGTGGGCTGGAGTCTGCCTTGTGTCCTCGCCCCCTATTGTTTTGTCTATCTCCATAGGTGTGGGCTGGGGTCTGCCTTGTGTCCTCTCCCCTATTGTCTTGTCACTTGCCATAACTACTACGGGGTGTGTCAAACAGTCCCCCACCGGTGTTCACCGGTTGGGTACCAGGTGCTGACCCCTGACTAGTATAATTGCTTGCGTTACCCCTAGGATAAGGAGGTGTGCCCCCTTTGGTTGAGGCACTCTTGTCCCACGCATGGTCTCCGCCTGGCCAATACGGCTTGTACCCAATACTACTACTACCCTCGGGGTGAGGGTTGTTACCCTGGTTTGGGTCACCAGCGTTGTGATGGCCCCACTCTTTTTGCGGCAACTGTTCCCCGTAGACCCCACTCCAATTAGCTGGGGTCTCAGGCCTAGATCTGGTCTCCTCAGAATATGCTCTATACTCAAGGAAGGCAGAGTCCATCTGGCTGGGCCTTCCCCAAGCCCCAGGACTTTGCCCCTGGTGCCATCTTTCTTGATTAAATACAGACTGGCCATGTGTTTGGCATGGCATGCCTGGTGAGACAACCATTCCCCCATCTATAACAGTGTTTATCTTTGATTGATGTTTGCCTCGGGCCTCAGGTGGTGGCCCAATATTTTGGCCACCCCCATTGGTGCTGAAGTCCAGCCTAGCAATGAGGGCCATAGTGACTCTTAGGTGGGATATAGTGGCTAAATCAGCCTCAGTCACAAAGCCCTTGCCATCCCTTATGTCCATTATTTGCTCCCCAGTTTTGATGCCTATACCTGGGAGCTGGAGCAACTCTTGAAAGAGGGACGAAAGATACCAGAGGGACAGTCAAACTCATAGATCGAAAACAAACTGACAACGCCATGCACGTGTTAATGTTTACCAGTGACATGTGTAATTGTAAATCACTGACAACAATTGATAACAAGGTTTATTTATTTAAAGAAAAAACAACAACAAACAAGTTAACACACTAAATATCATTTATTTATTTAATAACACAAATGCTTCGGGTAACCCGTCCTTCTGGTCTGCGGTTAACGGAAGAAAACAAAACAATAACAATACGACTGGTAACCCGTCCTTCTGGTCTGCGGTTAACAGAAGTAAACAAAACAATAACAATTTTACCACTGGTAACCCGTCCTTCTGGTCTGCGGCTAACAGAAGTAAACAAAACAATAACAAATCGACTGGTAACCCGTCCTTCTGGTCTGCGGTTACCGGTGACTGGTACCCAGTTGTCCCTTCTGGGTCAAGCAAGGTAATAACCTGTCGTCTACTGCCACAATCTTTTCCCCAAAACTACCGTGAAGTATTCCTCCAGAATACTCCACAGTTGCCCAAAAAGAGTTATTCCCTCGCGAGCTCAAAACACCCTTTTCCCTCCTCTCTTACAATTTTTACCGTCCACCACCGGCACGGCAAAAACTTTAAAAAATCTCTTAAAAACTGGAACTGCCCGCTAATTGCTCGCAGCGCCAATGTTGTAATTGCCGATATTAACCTAATACCGATAAATACCTTTGATGGTCGTTCCTGCAGTCAGGAACGGCCGGATTGCTCTTCAGTGTGATAAAGTCGTCTGTTAACCATTTAGTTCATTACCGGAAGAGGATGATTTCTGGGTAGTTCTTCGGACATCTATAAATGGTCTATCGAACCAACGAGCTTTGGCAGGAAAACTGGCAATTCTAGTCATTTAAGATTAGAGCCGAGCACACTTCGGAATCAAAAGGACTATGAGTCATTTCATTGTTCGTACCCAAAAAATGAAAAAAAAGTCGCATCATTGGTTGAATTTCCAATAGTTAGGACGTTGCTAGCCAATCAAAACGTATTTTGCACGCTTTTGAAAATATAACTCAGAATGTATTAGATTCAAAAACGACCAATTGAATGTTATTATCTTTTATTTCAAGATTTATGTTTTTACTTCAGGTTTCCAACAAATTGGTATCGTAGCTGGTTCAGTAACAGCTGGCGTTGTTGCTTTCGTTGTTCTCATCATTATTGGAGTAAGATTATTAAGGTAATTTTTAGATGGGAATTGTGTGTTATTGTCTATTTAATATATACCGCACATGCACTTGATTTCATAATACAGTGAAATTTGAAATGAAAACAATCCACGCATAAGACTGAGACGGATAAAGAGTGCTTTGAATCACATAATTGTGTGAGACTATATATTGTCCTATAGATGTCTTTTAGTTATTTTTGTCGTTGGGGTGTTGTCGTAGACCCAAATATCATTTATTTATATGAATATGAAAGGAATAAGACTATAAGAGTAGATCGAGTGAATTGTCTTATTTCAACAAAATATTCATATGCATGTTCATCTAATATGATTTCAATGGTTGTTTTATTGTATGTTGTCATTTACTGATGTTTGTCTTTGTATTTTTATTCTGTTGATTTTTTGGGACGGTATGTTGCCTTATCCGTTGTTCCTTCTCGTATATACATCAACTAAGCCATTAGGATTTGTAAAGTATAAAGATATATGTTTTATAGCAGGGTTACACAAAGACAAAACAATACAGATAACATAAACACAGATTGAACGTTGATTATAGGCTAACAATATTGGATATATATTTTTTTGATTTACAAAGTTTCACCAATAACACACGTTTTTTCCTCCTCGACTGACAATTTGGTGAAAAATATGGTAAAATATTATTAGTAGCAATACATTCAACATTGTTCCGTCCTATCTCAAAAAGGAGTTTGATTCTAGCTTTTAATTACTAATTACTCTTGAACTTACCGTACTTCCAATTTACTCAACTGAAATTCAAATTCAATACTTTTAAGTATCTCATGAATTTCTGAACATATCAATATAATTTAAGAGAATTTTAATGAAACAGATAACTGACTTTTCTGTTATTTTCAGACATAAATGTAAGAAGGTCGATGCAGAGACTAGAATTGATTATACAGTTAGAATAATTAAGGTAACTTGTTAACATTAACTTCTACTCCTATGTCAAGAATCTATCCAACATTACAACATCTCTCTGCAATATTTGTTTTCGGAAAAAGTGAGACGGAATATACCGGAGGACAATAAAAATTCATTAGTCGAGAAAAAAAAAATCAACAACACCATGGTAAAAAAAACATCAAAAAAAGAAGAAAAGACAAACAACAGTCTACAAGAAAAACTAAAGATTTAACAACACGAACTCCACTTTAAAATGCTTGTTAAGATCAATCAAGGTTATTACACCATAGTGACATCACATCTGACATTTCTGCATTCAATTGTCAAGTTACTATTTTTCTTTTCATATATCAATAAAACTTAAATAAAAAGAAATTAATAATTTTACAATATAAATCCTTCGTATAAATATACAAGCATTTTGCCCAAAACGAATGCTTCTGCTACATAATTCTACAAGTACATTCTAGACGTTCTAAACCTAACGCTCGAATCAAAATATGGGAGCACCAGCCTGCAAATACCACTTAAGTCCTAATTGATTTAAAGTCAAGTTACAGTAAATGAGCGCAGATTCCCAAAAAAAAATTTGCGACGTCTTCTACGGGTTACGTCCTGTTAAGGTGGATCCTTGGTATATATTTCCTCAGATAGAATTTTCTTATACTTTGCCAGAATGTAGATTTTTCCATGCTTTTTGCAAAAATATAATAAAAAGTAGGTGTCACCGTGCTATTTTTCAAGCCCAAATTTGCATAGATTGTGCATGAAAAAAATATTTTTTTTGCGAATAAAAAGAAATTTATGAGATAGAATTTTGAAATAAAATATGAGAAGATAGATTTTAAAATATGCTTTAAGACAATAAAAAGAAAAATGGTGTCACCAACCTTGTTTTCTTGCTATCATTCCTTTGAGAACTACTAATTTACAATCCGAGATGGCGGTATACAGTTCACGGGTAGTAACATTGTCATATGGAGGAGCGTTTAGTGCAGTGATTTTGTCATAGTTTGGTTAAGTTGGTCATGGTTTGGTTAGGTTACTTCCAAGAATAATTGCCTCGATTCTTTTCAAATGAGCAAATAAAAAGCAAATAAGATGTTTGAATCGATATGGTAAGTCAAACGAACTACATTGAAATTATTGTTTTTTAAGAAATTTACGCAGGATAAGCAAAGTATCGGTATTGATATGGGTTGGTTAAGTGATTGGCATGGTTCAGTTAAATGTCTAGATATTCGTCATGGTTTAGATCCAAACAAATACATATTTGTTTCACTTTAATATTGTTAGTTTGTTTCAAGGTGTTTGTAAAAAAAATGGAGTTACTAATTAAATAAAATGAAAAGAAGCCTTTTCAACCAAATTGGTGGGCGTGATAGGCAAACCGTACATTAGACATTTTTATTTTTCATATATTTCCTAAGATAGAATTTATATAGCCACATCTCTTTTAAACTGGCGTTCGGTAGATAAATTACAAAAACAGAAAACGTTGCTTCTGTTTCACATAGAATCTTTTCTTCGTATGTTAATGATTGACTCGGTCGGAGATTTACAGATATCATGAGCGGCATCACTAGTCAAGGCAAATTGTTAAAGACGTCTATTTAAAGTTGCTAAACGTAGCAGCTAGTCAATTATTTTTCTAACATTGTGTTCTATTAAACTATAGATCTGTTGTTTTATTTTTGAACCAGATCATGTCTATCGTGAATAGAAGAGATGTGGGGGTTATACGCCAATGATACAGTAACCCAAAAACAAAACTAACAAAAGGATATCGAGAGGGCCCCATACAGTCTTCAACACAAGACAGCTGTCGTTTATTTCTTGAATATTTATGACAAAATTGAAGTATTTATGTGTCTCGTCGGTAGTACCCGCATTCAAACATTTGGAAGTCTAAAAAATTATTAAGTATAAGAGCAATCACAATAAACAAATATTCCATAATGTTGTGCATAGGAGCAAAAAAAAATATTTTATTAGCGGTAAATATACAGAACATGACTGCATGAATGACGTTTAATGTCAGTGTAGGAATTTTGACTACTTGGCTCCTAATACCTCGTGACTAAACGTCAAACATTAAAAACCTATCAGCCAGCGGATGCGAAACAAAGCCACAGTTTTGACTTGACGTAGAAAGTCATTACATTCAAGTTATTTAACCATCGCTGCAGGGACAAAATGTTAAGATGGACAACCCTTGGCCCCTTTTTTAAAAATAAACTATAAATGAAATTAAGTTGAAAGAGTACCTCTAATTTTAGAAGAACTTAATAAATTGTAAATTACTTACAAAAATTTGTTGCTTAGTCTTTATTTTTCTATGCTGTGTTTTGTGTACTATTGTTTGTCTGTTTGTCTTTTTTTCTTTTTTAGCCATGGCGTTGTCACTTTATTTTCGATGTATGAGTTTGAATGTCCCTCTGGTATCTTTCGCCCCTCTTTTACAAAGTTCGAATTTAAATATATGAAAGATCACAATTTAAGAGAATTAGGTCGATATATTGTCCATTTTTATCAATGATGTTTACGAATGAATAAAAACTATTATGTTT
The DNA here is from genome assembly GCF_021869535.1 of Mytilus californianus. Lineage (NCBI taxonomy): Eukaryota > Metazoa > Mollusca > Bivalvia > Mytilida > Mytilidae > Mytilus > Mytilus californianus. The sequence continues at coordinate 9,669,853 of NW_026262581.1, forward strand.
TTGTCATAATGTATAAGTGTATTGTGCAGTATCGCTTAATCCGTTGGGCTTTTTTCTTTTATGCAATACAATTTCGATAATAAGAATAACCTCAGTCGTTCAGGTATTTAGTATGAGAAATTGTATATATCAAAAATGATTTAAATTTCAAGATACACGTGATATAAAGATAGCCTGTAACGCAGTGGCTGCCAATTGTTTCTTTATATCATGTTTGTTTTTCGTTTGCTGTTTTATACATAAATCAGGCGTTTGGTTTTTCTCATTCGAATTGTTTAACATTTAATTTTGTCGGGGTCTTTTATAGCTTATCATGCTATATGGGTTTTGCTAATTGTTGAAGGCCATAAGGTGATGTAAAGTTGCTAACATTTACATTGAACAGCGGTATATTACTATTGCCTTTATTTACGTCATTTGGTCTCGGGTGGATAGTTGTCTCATTGGCAATCTACTAATTATATATTACTATGTTATTTCTGAGGTCCTTTTTATCATATTCCAAATGAAACAATTTTTAAAGAAACATTACCATTGAAACACATAAATATATTATTCTCGTGATTTATTTATACATGCTTAATATCTTAAATTTATTGTTAACGGCTTATGTTTAGAGCGAATTATTTTTTCACGAGTAGAAAATCAGCGTAAATGTGTGAAACTTAAATCTATGTGATTATGAACAAAACAACAAAATCAGAAAATGGCGACAATATATTACTGCGAAATAGGGTAGAATATGTTAAACGCGAAAAAAGTATCTGCGAAAATACGTACAGTATTTTAATAGTTGTATAATATATGGTTACTTTTATCGTTATTTTTCCTTCATAGATATAGGAAGATGTGGTATGATTGCCAATGAGACAACTCTCTATCCAAGTTACAATTTATAAAAGTAAACCATTATAGGTCAAGGTACGGCCTTCAACACGGAGCATTGGCTCACCCCGAAGCTAGCTATAAAGGGCCCCAAAAAATTACTAGTGTAAAACAATTCAAACAGAAAAACCAACGGTCTAATATATATAAAATCGAGAAACGAGAAACACGTATGAACTACATAAACAGACGACAACTACTGTAATCAGATTCCTGACTTAGGACAGGTGCAAACATTTGCAGCGGGATTAAACGTTTTAATGGTACCAAACCTTCATACACGACAAGAATCACAGAATTGAACCATGACGAATATAAAATAAACCATGACACTACTATACCAAACCATGACATTCAATTGTCAATAATCTTGAATTATGTGCAAAAATAGCTATGTTTTCAGAAAAACGGTAATCGTATATTACAACGAAATATGTGATGTACCAGACAGTAAACAAATCTGTTTTTATAGTAGGTAAAAGCATTTTCTGTGTGAAATTATAAAGTATAAGTACAAATTTGAATTTACTAATATATTTGCTATAAACAAAGATAATTACCAGCTTGAATTCATGTTCAGATGTTCCTTTAGCAAAATATCAGAATGTTTCTATTGTGTCATTGTTTGTCATTAAAAACACTCAACACAATCATTTCTTACTTAACCAAACTATGACAAAATCATTGTACTAAACGCTCCTCGGTATGACGCCGTTACTACCCGTGCAGTTAATCTACCTTAACTACATTTCATTTGCAATGTATATTTGCAATACCTACTGGAGTGTAAATTAAAAACAATCTATAGGCAGGTCATTTACTGGTCCTTCACACTGATTTATCTTGGTTTATTGATTAGTATTCAACGGTCAACGTCAAGTATTAAATTTATATTGAAGCAGTGTTTATTGTGCTTGTGTTAATGGCAACTGCTAGGACAACTAGTGTGCTACCGGAAAAAAAAAGACAGATTTGAGAAAATATAAAAAAGCACTATTTTGGAAACGGCCATACAAATGTTGTGAAATAAAGCTTGGAGATCCAATTTTAATCATGATTGGTTAAATATACTGTGATCAATGGTGCAGTAGGCCTTGAATATTTCTTCAAAAGAAAAGTATTAAAAACTTTATGCTGTGAATACGGATGTAGAGAACACGTTACACAGACAGAAATCCAACTGAAAAACATCTGGAGTTCAAGAAACGGCCTTTAACAATAGACAGGTGTCAATACAATATGTCAAAGATATTAAGTAAACGTTGATAAGACGGCAATACATCGAAAAAATACTAGTAACACATTGACATTTACCAATCAACATAATGTTTTAAAAAAATAATTGTCGTTTCAAACATCAAGTTCTAAATCGTTCCGAGTCTTTTATAGTACTGAATAAATTAAACAGAGATTATCAAAGAATTTTCGATGTGACATAGGACAAGGTCACTACAGCAACATCATAAACAGTTTAGGAAGATATTATGAAATTCCCAGAATGAATTTCAGAATTTCAATGAAGAAAAAAAAACACTTTAAGTACTGCTTCAAAATTGTAAATTAGCGAATTAATGTTTAACCCCGAAAGTACCAGACGCAGTGATCAGGAAAAATATGAACGACAATTCCCATACTTGTTAAGTAAATATGTTTATAATGAATGGTTGTATTTCATTTTGTTGCATTTTGTTGCTGTCGTCCAGTGAATTTAGTTATGTTTTAGAGACCAAATGCGACCGAATCTGAGTGTTTGCTGGAAAAAAAGAAAACCTTTGGTGACAGTGGTTTTGATGGGTCAAATGACTCACGATATAACGATGCCGATGATTCTAATGTGACTAGACTATATAATCTTAATAACGATGAGGCAAGTTCAGTGTTAGACGGATTCGTGATAGATGAATTAAAAGAGCAGATATATAGCAGTGAGCACAATAACCCTTCAAATATACTTCCTTCTGATAGTGATATGAATGACGGAACCTACAGAGAATTTATAACGCATAGCTCTGATGACGATTCTGATACGTCATCTACAGAAACTGACAAGGAGATATTCGAAGTGTCTGGTGACGGACAGCAAATACAGCATGAAATAAAAGCCATTCCAGACGTTTTACTTCCTCATTCATCCTTAAATGATAGATCGAGTTTGGAAGGGACACGTTTAACAATTGATTCATATTGCAAAGGTTACCAGATCACTAATGAAAATGAATGCATCGAACCTGGCTGTGAAAAGACATAAGAACAGTATTTGACAGGACTGCTACTGAGTAATTAAAGAAATAGAATGAAGGAAAACAAAAGGAGTATAAATTTGAATGGCAATTATCTGAATATTGTTGCAAACAATAAACTCCCCTTATAGAAACTAATTCAATTCATTATTGTCTATACAGTTTTGATTATGGGCAGAGATATTTACATGTATTTTCTGTAAATAACGAATATAATAGTTTGATAAAAAAAACTTGCACCAAAGATAAATGGGATTTGCGAGATGACATTCACATTACAAAAGCTACATCCGGGCTTCATTCATCATTTATTCATAAATAGGTTTTCACACTATTAAGTTTTACTGATGTTCAGGCCGCGGAGATATTTTCAAATAATATGATAACTTTCTTTCTAATCCAATATGTTGCTTTAATGTTATAAAAAAAAAATATTACAAAATGTAGTTGAACTGTTATTTGTGATTTTTGTTGTACCTGATCCACGCGGACATTAACACTTTTTATTCTCCCAAGGAGCTCCTGTATGAAGTCAGCCTTATATGAATAAATGAACAAGTCGACAAGAAGAGGAGCACTTGTTGGTTCCCATGGGAATACCGATTGTTTGTTAAAAATACGTCCTCCAAACAAAACTAATATATTGTCAATCAAGAAATCCAGCATGTTGATAATGTCAGATAATTTTAGAGAACATTTTGTTTGAATCGGAATGATTTTTTTACAAAGTACGATTTATCCATCCCTAAGACATACTTACCTATGTTGGTCATTCTTTTTTATGAAACAAAGCAGGACCAACTCTTTCAGTTTGTCTTTAAGTTTGGAATGGGGAATACTTGTGTAAAGGGTAGAAAAGTCAAATGTTTTAATACTATTGCAAGATGAAAGAATCTTAGATTGTATGTACTCTAACTGATCTTTGGAATTTTTCAGTATTCACATCTGATTCACGCCGCCTCTAGAATATGTAGATTCACGATAACTTTGAAGACCTGATTTGATTGATGATAAAATTTATGTCAAAAATTAAGAAAGAGATTTCCTGGAGCACTTGGAAGACCCAGCAATAAAACGTTATTTGTAAGGACACTTAGGTAATTTAGGTGTCAATTCAGTGAAGAAAGATCCCATTCTTCATCTTTGGTAGAAATTCCAAAGAAACACAGAACAGACCCATACTTTTCCAGGATTTCCTCCTTTGTAAGTGTTGTTGGGATATATGTTTAGTTTCCAAATGAATTGTCAATAACTTATTCATTTATCAATATAAAAATAAGGAGATGTGGTATGATTGCCAATGAGACAACTATCCACCAACGTTCAAATAAAGTGGATGTAAGCAATTATAGGCAACCGTACGGCCTTCAACAATGAGAAAAACCAATACCGTATAGTCGGCTATAAAAGGCCCCGATATGAAAAATATGAAACAATTCAATAGAGAAAACTAACGGCCTAATTTATAACAAAACAATTTACGAAAAACAAATATGACAGACATGAACCACAGACAACCACCGAACAACAGGCTACTGACTTGGGACAGGCACATAGCGCGCTCAACCCTCCCCTAACCTGGGACAGTGGCGTAACAGCACAACATAAGAACAAACTATATAAAAATAAGTTTAAAAAGGCTTAACTCATCAGATCGATACAAACAAAAACAACAAACAAATACATAGATAGGACGTGACAGGGTATATATCCATCCCTCATCTCTAACAATAAAAAAGACACTAAGAACAGATCTTAGAGTACTCGCAGTTACTGAAGCTAGTTCAAGGCCAAGAACAACGAATAAAAAAAATCATGTATCTAAGACAAGCAGTTTATGTAATGTTATTTATACACAAAAACGATGTTGTTTGGGGTTTTATCTGCGGGAACAACAGCATATTTGTCGTTGAGATAGGACAGGTGCTTTGCAACATTTGGGTCGTTAAAGATTGATGTAGTATGTGTATTCATAGATCTATTCAGTCTTTAAATTCTGATTTGTATCAACGACCTCACAGCCTTAATTCAATCGGAAAGGGTATCTACATCTTCATTTTCGCGTTTAATTCATTGCATTACATAATCCTCGACTGAATCCATCAGTATTTTGAAGTTGTGTTTCCACTTGATGGATTTAGGATTTTGGGCCTTTTGACAACCAATTTCGCAGAGAAGTGTTATTGACAATGTTTAGGTCGCCAGTCATAACGGATTATATATGAATGGGGAACTAGCACAGGTGCAATCAGGAGGTTTAGACTTGAAGTCGTCAATATTGAAATCCCAATCACGTGTTTGTAATTGACTGATCTTTAAAATAGTGAGGTATTTTCGAGTAAACTGATTTATGATGAAGGGTACTGCCCAAGTTGATTGCATCGAGACCTTTGTTGGCAAAGGAAATTTTTAGAAAGGATCCATTCTCCTTTTCATCTTTTCCAATGCGAATTGGTTTGAAAAGTCTGTGACTGGCAACATCCGAGATGATAGTTGTAATTTTGTATTGGTTTGAATGGGGGTTTGTAACAACGGTTTCCAAACATAAGTTATACTGTACAGAAAAGAGAGTTTTGAAAGGAGTAGTGAATAAAGCTTAGTGCGAATGTGATGAATACTCATCAGCTTTTGTATAAATGGTGAAAGGTCATTAATAGATACATCAAGGAGAGTAGGTGATGTATAATGACAATGACCATGACTGCGTCTACGTCGAAAAGTAGAGTTGAAAATGTTCGTCACATTCACCGAGCTACAGGAAGGACTAGATAGAATACCTACACCATCAATTTTGTCATTGCAACCATATGGTGTCGCAGTTCTCAATTCTCGAATCCATTAGTCTTCCTTTTGTCTACGGAGAGGTGTTACAGGATGAGGATTGTTTGTCCTGTGGTATATTTTTTCGATAGATAGAATAAATAAATAATTACTGTATGGAGGTACAAATTTTTGAACATTAGGAAAACTATACAGACATTAGAGAGCGAACATGGAAATCGTCAAGAGAAAAACGCGTTGCATTTCAAATTCGAGTATAGAATAATCTTTCGATTAACCGGGAGGTTAGTATACTTTATATATTGTAATCATCAAATTCCTTACTATGAATTATCGGTCATTCATAATTCAATCACTTAACCAATGAATGACATTTATGTGGTCCAACGTTTAACCTAAATCCATTGAGCGTAGCTAATCAAAAGTCAGGCAAGAAACGACTTATTTTAGATATAAGTCAATCAAATACACACATTAAGGGCGACAAAATCAAATTCGAAGACTAGAAGATAGCTATACAATATTTTGATAAAAATATGTATCTGTTGAAATAGACTCATCATAGATACAATTTACCAGTATTACAATTTTGAACGTAAGACGCGCGTTTCGTCTACAGTTAGTGATGCACGAATAAAAAAAATTAGAAGGTAAAATAAAACCCACATTTGAAAAGCATTGAGGACCCAAAATTACGAAAAGTTTGGCTACTTACAGTTAATTTAGGATTATGATTATGACCATGCCAATGATAATTCATGTCAACACAGATATGTTCACTACTGGACTACTGAGCTGGTGATACCCTCGGGGAGGAAACCTCCAACAGCAGTGGGATCGATCCAGTGGTTGTAGATACCAGGCTTAAAATTTTTATATACAAACACGGGTTTCGTCTACAAAAGAAAATTAAAAAGGTCAAATAAAGAACGAAGTTTAAGAGCATTGAGGACCCAAAATTACGAAAGGTTTTGTCAAATACAGCTAAGGTAGTCTATTCCTGGGGTTTTATTTTTAGATTTGACATACCGTCTGGTTATTTTCACATCGACATCTGTCCACAGCAACATGCTTTCTTATGTTGTTAGTGTGGAAATGTGAATTTTATTGTTATACCGTTTTAACCGTTGGAATTACAACTCGTCCGTACATTTTTACCAAATGTTTAAGATTACTAAAAGAAAGGAGAAGGTCCGGTAAGGGCTAGTTTTGGACTAAAATTCGAAGTAGATCTAATAAAAGATTTTTGACATTTTTTAACACTTACGTGTCTACTTCAGTCGATTCAATTAGTTTGTGTAAAATATATGAAATGATTTGGTCATGAAAGACGCTCAAATGCAAGCTTAAATATTAAAAATCTATCAAATATGCCATAAAACGTCACTTTTCAGATGGCAAGTTGCCGCTTTCGTGTTCAGTCTCAACCTTTATATATGTTATGTATTATCATCAAATACAATATATATTTAAATATTAAGACTGAACACAAATGCGGCCACTTCCATTTTAGACAAAAACCGTCTTAAAATTAGCACAAATGCGAAAATTGAGAAGATTTCAGTAATATTGCATGAATTTATGTTGCTAGTACCTGATGCATGTGCATTAATGTACTGTCAAAAACAGCCCATATTTATGGAACAGAACTATTCTACTTTCCAATAAATAGCTAAAAGTTTACATTTCAACAAATTTGTAAAAATGCTTTTTTTTGGGCCAAAATGGGGTCATACCGGGCCTACTCCTTTGGCGTGAAAACGGAATAAACAGTTTTGTTGAATTTAGATGATAGATTCGGCAAAAATCCAGATGAAAAAAACATGTAATGAGCAATCGTCCATCGTCGAAAGATTATTGGTTGATGCAGCTGCAGGTTTCCTTATGAATAACGAGAATGAAAAAAAATTGAATACAAATATGCTAATACTACTTGTTATCTAAAAGATCTCAAAACAGCATGCATGTGCTTATCAGCCTATGCAGGGTTTTTTTTAACGATTCTCCGAGTTTTCTAACTTGAGAAGGTCTGATACTTGCTTAAAACTTAGAGAAGATTAAAACTGATGTATACGGGGAAAGGATTAAGGTTATCATTTCAAAAACAAGGAATGTTATGAAAATAACTTTTATGTTATTAAAATTTGCTGTTACAAAATTTAGGAAAATGTTTTAAATTAAGGAATATATCTCCCTCATGCTAATCTCTGATTTCTTGCACGATTTTGACTATATTCTTTTGTCAATTTTGGTTTATAAGCTCTTCATTTTTTTATTAAACTTTGGATTTTCAAATAATTTGACCTTGAGCATCACTGAAGAGACATATATTGTCGAAATGCGCATCTGGTGCAGAAAAATTGGTACCGTCAATGCTATTGCATGCTCGGTGAATGTACTTCGGCGTTATCTAAAGTAAGCTAACATTTTGGAAGAATCTAATGAATTTATTTTTAGTTCAATTTGTTATTGTAAATCATTGAACATATACAAACTTAGAAAGACTGGTCATATTTCCTACACTAGAGCCACAGAGTTATTGTGTTACCAGCACATGACAGTTTATGTCTTGATAAAAGACAATTTAACTTACACTGTTTGAGATAAGATGATGCTACTGCTGTGGCAGAAGCTAGTGATAATATCAAAGATGGCTTTGTTAAAAAAAGTATACAACACATATTGTCAGTCATAAATTTAAGCTTGGTATATATATTCTTTTTTAATTTCTATACACCCTTTTCTTCATCTTTCGAAGCTTCTGTGCTGTCGTGACAAGCTGATTGGCAAAATGACGATTTTGAGTTTTCTTTATAAATTATTTATGTTCGTTTGAAGTATTGAATAGGAAACATACATTTAGATACATGTACGTGTAGTTAACTGTACCGGTCAATTTGATCGGTATTTTTTTCGCTTTTAATAGATAATGATTTTTTTTAGTTTATGGTATTTTCATGTTATTATATTATTATAATTATTATTTAAGAATTGAAAGTAGAGAAAAAACAGCACTTTACAAATTTCGTGCATCAGAAGTCCTTTTCCGGATTTACCTTCATCAGGAATGCTCAGGGGTGTATAAATATATAGAAACGCTGGGAGCTATATGATCAAAATGGATCTAAAAAAGAATCACCAAAATCGACGGATATCAATTAGTTAATCAAGAGGGAATTTAAGAAGAAAAACAATAAGTTATAAGTCATTTCAGTACCAACGGACTGACTACTATGCTGCTGATGATACCCTCGAGGACTGACAGTCTACCAGCAGTGGTTTCGACTCGGTACTAGTATATTAAAATAATACTTTATTGATTGTGTGCATCCGAAGACCTTTTCTGGTTTCACCATCATCAGGAACGCTCAAATCCTAATATGTGAACACAAGTGATTGATGAATATATAGAAACATTGGCAGCTATATAATCTAAAGGGAAAAAAAGAATAGCCAAAATTGGATAAGGTCAACCTTGCCTGATGGAGTTGCAACCTTATTTTCTTAGAGATTTCTCAATCAATCAAAGGGGAATTTTAGAAAAAGTATGCTGTAAATCATGTCAGTATCGAAACATTGACTATGAGCTGCTGATATCATATCAACAGTATAGTATTATAGACATAATTGCATAGGTAAAAAGTAAAATAACAAAAATACCGACCTCCAAGGAAAATTCAAAACGAAAAGTCCCTTAAAAAATGGCAAAATCAAAAGCTCAAACACATCAAACGAATGGAAAACAACTGTCATGTTCCTGACTTTAAAAGAGAGGCGAAAGATACCAAAGGGCAATCAAACTCATAAGTCGAAAATAAACTGACAACGTCATGGCAAAAACAATAAAAGACCAAAAGACAAACAACAGTATATAAAACACAACATACAAAACTAAAGATTGAGTAACACGAACCTTACCAAAAACTAGGGTTGATATAAGGTGCTCAGAAGGGTAAGCAGATCCTTCTTCACATGTGACACCCATCTTGTTGCTCATGGAAGTCATGTCAGTATCAAAAGACTGAGTACTATGCTGCTGCTGATACCCTCGAGGACTGACAGTCTACCGGCAGTGGTATCGACTCGGTGCTAGTATATTAAAATAACACTTTATTGATTTTGTGTGTCCGAAGAGAGAGCAGGAATCGAACAGCGGTATACTACTGTTATCTTTATTCATGTAAGTACAAACCAAGTGATAAGTCTAATTCGGTAAGTCACATACGGGATTGTGGTTACGACTTTTGGAACATATCCGTCGTCATCTGTGAAACAGATATTCCATAACGGACAACCAACTCGTAATTGCGTCCGTTAAATTTTCAAAGGAATGATTTCAACTTCATATTTGGAACTCTTAGTTTAATAGCTTCTTTGTGAGCAGCAATTCTCTGCCAAGGAAATCATGATAGGAAATGAAAGCTCTGTAATATCGTTTCAACTGGGATATATATATATATATTCCATATGCAGGCGCTTCTGGAATGTTGCTACAAAGAAATGGAAAGTTCACAATTGGGAAGCTGAAATCATTTCTTTTGTCGTAAAGTTTTGTACTCTTACAGATAATAAACATTATTTTGGTGATTGATGTTCCTTGAAGGATCATTCATTTAATATCATCATCACGGATCCGGAAATTGATGCAATTGTCATAAACGGCTATAGTCGACATTATATAGTATATATGAGAGGTTTAGCTAGCTATTAAACCAGGTTTAATCCACCATTTTCTACATAAGGAAATGCCTGTACCAAGTCAGGAATATGACAGTTGTTTTCCATTCGTTTGATGTGTTTGAGCTTTTGATTTTGCTATTTGATAAGGGATTTTCCTATTTGAATTTTCCTTGGAGTTCGGTATTTCTGTTATTTTACTTTTTCCTATCGAATTGGTGACTCACGTAGAACTTACATAAACAGTAAGAAAGGATGAGGTTTGACAAGAGCCATTATTTGATTCTTGAAATTCCAAAATCAGTGCATTTCTTCAATCCTTTCAAAACTATGTAAGTTTTACTGATAATTGAATGGGGTGAAATAAATACTAGCAGACAACTTTAGATTCAAATCAATCAATCAACCGAGACATACCCTTGGGCGTGTACATCAAGTACATAGCGAAGTACTTTGCTAGGAAGATTGATTTATCTTACTGATAATTTTGAAGGATAATAATGATGATTTGAACATATAAATATTCATCAATAACTTTCTTAATTGTCTGAATAGCTTATATCGCAGATGTTTCAGATTTTGCAAGAGAAATGGGCGAATACATAACCGATACGATTTTTTCAAATATTCTGTCTATTCAAATGGATATTCTAAATATTTCTAAAAAAAAAATTCATTATACTGTAATTATACATTTTATAATAGTTCCATACAGCATTTTGGACAGAAAAAAAATTTACACGTAAATTCTTATATCTCGCATATTTTTCTTTTTGAACATGCATGAAATATTTGCCACTGGACGTTTAACAAACAATAATTATTAATCAAGAATTCATATAGTAAGATTTTTACTACTATATATAAATCTTGGTTGAATTAAACAAAGTATGTTCTATTAATTGGGATATTTTCATCTTCGGAAATATTCGAGTTGAAACGAAAAACATTTTATAAATACGTATACGCAGACACGTCCGGTCTAAATGGGGACATATAATCCGCTTCCTCGTGTAAACATAGAGTTCCATGCCTTTTTAACGATAAATAACACATTCAACAAATCTTTCAGAGGTTTTTAGGTGACATGTTGCAAGTCAATAAATGTCTTTCCTATCCTGTATATAAAAATGTCGAATTATTCGATACACTAAGAATTTCCTACACCTAGGTATAATAGCTTGCCTTAGCAGTATTTGGCGCAACTTTTGTGATTTTCGGTTTTTAAAGCTCTACAATTGCGTATTTGATTTAACCTTTCAATTGTTTTAATTTAAGCGCCACTGATAAGTCTTGTGTAGACGAAACGCGCCCTATAGTAAGCATGGTATCTTTGATGATTTGTTTTCCCTGCGGACTCATTCTTGATTTGTAGGGTTCTATTTTATTGGTTGAAAGGTGCATTCGTTTGGTAAACACAGAATGGAATTCCCATATAAGTTTTCTTCAAAAGAGATGCATTGAGATTCCGGGTGAAGTCAGTAATTTCCTGTTTGGTTAGCTCTAGTGAGTCTATAATATCATTTGTCTTGAGAAAAGTTACGGTACTTACATTTTCGACATCGAGTTCGGCCGTTATCAAATCGATATATTTGTTCAGCAATTCACATTTATCCTGCTCAGACTGCACTGAGATTTTATCATCTAAAGTATGTGCGAATAAAGTTTTTCAGAGTGTGGGAATATATTTATTTCCCATTATTTGATGATATTACCATTTTATTAGTTTAAGTTTATTTTTCCAATTGATTTGTAGTTTGATAAAGCGAAACCAAAAATTTCTTTAAATCTTACCTTTTCCATATTACTAACATTTTATTTCATTTTATTATGTACCTTCCCGTGTCGTATTTTCAAACTTTTTTCCATACACGGTTACAAATAAGATTTTTTTTCATTGTTGAATTTTACAAAAGCATGTTTATGAATTCATTGGATATTCTATCAACATCATGAGGGGTTCCCAGAATTTGATACCTGTTTATATCAACCATAGACGAATTAAAGTCTGGTCATAAAGCCTGTTTATATCAACCATAGACAAATTAAAGTCTGGTCATAAAGCCTGTTTATATCAACCATAGACAAATTAAAGTCTGGTCATAAAGCCTGTTTATATCAACCATAGACAAATTAAAGTCTGGTCATAAAGCCTGTTTATATCAACCATAGACAAATTAAATTCTGGTCATAAAGCCTGTATTTCAGATGTAAAACAAAAAGAAAAAGACGACAGATCAGCTTTATATGACTGCTAATTTATGCAACTGTATCGTCAGAATCAATTATATTTCTAGACAGGAATTACGCTTGCAGTACATCAAAACAGCAACAAACAATGTCTCACTTGGGATTGTTGGATGAGCTAGCAGTATTAATCAATAAGCCTCATAGGTTTGTTCACATCGTTGCAACAACCCTTTTAGGTTCGCAATATTTATACCCTATTCGTTATACTATCTTTTTCTAATGGCAATAACTCATCGCTGCCCAGTCACTGCAGAACCTTCTTTTTGGATTTTACTGTCAATTTGTTCAAGTCAACAGTGTATTTCATAAAAGATCAAATAATTTATCTATCACATTCATAAAAAATTCAAACCTGCTTTAAATTGTTTTTTATATAATACCACTGAAACAATATCAATAACAATAAATAGCTGAGGAGGTCAGGCAAGCGTTTGAAAAGCTTTTACTAAAAAGCTTGTAAGAGATTACTTTTCGGGCTTAATCCAGCAAAAACATACTTTCTAATGAATTATGCTGATGCCAGCTGATGGTTCACTGGTATTTTCAAAGGGTTTTATAATCCAGTATTAAGTGTTGGCACATATATGATTAATAACAAATATATATTTTTTTCAATTTTCTGTTGATAAATTTATTATTTATTAAGAAATTAAGGTTTCGATTCCCTCAGACAAAGTTGACCTTAAATGGTTTTGGTATTATTTTTTTTCATGTCCTTTTCAGTCATAAAGCTCCTCGTGTATTTATACATCCTTGGCTTTCAAATGTTTGATGGTTTTGAGCGTTCCTGTTGAAGGAAAATCTATATAAAAAAACAAGAAATTATTATAACAGGATGCTGTTACGAAGTCTCCCAACAAAGTACCCATAAGTATCATTCATTCAATTCAATAGAATTTCCAATTTAAAAAAAAAAAATGTATCAATTGAAAAAAAATCTGTTCAAGGTCAAAGGTCAAGGTCATAATTGACCATTAACCTTTTGATCTAAAGTAGGCCATATGTTCCCATGGTCATTACTGAAGACCCCATGTGTCTATCACTAACTGTTCTCATGGTATATTCATTTGAAAATAAAAAAGTTTAAAAATCCCATAGGGTTCTATGGTAACCCCCTCCCTTCTGTTGGTCCCTCAAAGTACCCCTTTATTAACCTCAGTGCACAAACAAAATCCTGATGGTACAACTGGACATACTAGTCAAACATATTGTGGAACCATAAGTAAATCTGACAAGCGGTTTTGGAACTGCTGCGGACAAGTTCAAATTTGATACAGAAGAAGAAGAAGAAGAAGAAGAACCAATAAGTCTTTAAACTTTGTTTGGGAGACTTAAAAAAGGCTTCGGACGTCTGTACAAAATAATGAACGAAAAACAAATATGATATACAGCAACAAAAGACAACCACTGAATTACAGGCTCCTGACTTGGGACAGGCACATACAGAATGTGGCGGGGTTAATAACTAGTTTGAAGGCGCGCCAACCCTTCCCTAACCTGGGACAGTGGTGTAACAGTACTACATAAGAACAAACTATAAAAATCAGTTGAAAAAGGTTTAACTCATCAGATCGATACAAGCAGAAATACATCTAACAAAAACACAGAGTGGGCGTGGCAGAGTACTTATATATCACCACAACAAAAAGACACTAAGTACAGATCTGAGAGTACTCGCAGTTACTGACAGCTTGTTCAAAGCCAATAACAACTAATAAAAAAATCATGCATTTAAGTCTACTAAAGTAGGTTAATATCAGACTCAATCTAGTGAACAAGATGCACGCGCCAAACTGATCATTTCTAAAAACCGAAGACTTGCAATAACATTAAACGTCTTTTGAAATCTGGTGACACTCATTTTCTGTAGGAAGACAAATGTGATATATTTTCATAAAGAAAAACTATTGTTCACTGGCTTAATGATCGTAAACCTTAGTCTGGTACCGTTTAAAATATTTAATAACAACTTTGTGATATAACAAAGCATTATCTGTCTTTTGTACGATGTTTTGACTGAGAGGTAGACGGATAAACGGAAGGACGCACTGGACGGACAACGGTATATAGCATAACACGTCCCGTCTTTGATGGGCGTATAAAAATAGGATGTGATACTAGTATGATTGACAATGAAGCAATCATACACTAAAGACAAAAGGGCAATGATGTAAACAACTACAGGTAACCGTACAATTGCATTCAACAATAAGCAAACCCAATACTGCATAGTAAACTTTCAAAGACCCCGGCCGTGAAAGTATCACATGGAACATTCATGAGAGAAAATTAACGACCTAATTTAAGCTAGTATATATAATAGAAAACGATAAAAGTTACCAATCATGGTAAGGGCAACCAACTACAGATACATATAGAATGTGGCTGGGTTAAAACGTTTGTCAACCCTCCCCCTAACCAGGGGCAATGGAGTAACAGAACAACATTAGAACAAACCGCATTATTCAGTTGAAAAGGGAAAGATTTTTTTAAGATCGGCACTAAACACAAAAATCTAGTAACAAAATTATAAACAGACAAACAGCAGTATACAAAACACAACATGGAAAACTAAAGACTGAGCAACACGAACCCCACTAAAAACTGAGGATGATCTCATGTGCTCCGGAAGGGTAAGCAGATCCTCCTCCAAATGTCGCACCATTCGTGTTCCTCATGTTAGTACAAACCCGGTGATAAGTCTAATTCGGTAGGTCACATTGGGGCAAAGGGGACGAGTTCCGACAATTGGAACATATCTGTTGTCGTCTGTGAAACTGATATTCCATACCGGTCAAACAACTTGTGATGACGTCCGTAAAATGAACGAAGGGATGATCTCAACTTCACCACTTGGAACTCTTGGTTTAATAGCTTCCTTGTGAGCAGCTACACTCTACCAAGGAAATCATGATAGGAAATCAATTGGGAGACATATACTCCGTATATGCAGGCGCTGTTGGAATGTTACTACAGAGAAATGGAAAGTTCACATTTGGGAAGCTGAAATCATCTCTTTGTCGTAAAGTTTTGTTTTCAACCGACTATCATTGTCAATTTCTAGATGTAAGTCAATATACGAGGCAGACTTAAGTGTATCTGTTGTATCCTTTATCTCAAGTTCGATGGGATAGATGCGTTCAACATCACATAATTTTAAATTATTTAGTGATCGAGATAACATCATCTACATAGCGGAAAGTGAAGTTAAAGGATACTGCTAACTTCTTTTCTTTCTTCTTAAGAAGCTTCTGTATGAAATCAGACGCCTCATATGAAAAAAGGAACAAGTCGGCAAGAAGAGGGGCACACTTGGTTTTCTTGGGAATGCCGATTGTTCGTTGAAAAACACGTCCTCCAAACGTAACAAATATGTTGTCAATCAAGAAATCAAGCATCTTTATAATGTATATTTCAGAGAATTTTTTGTTTGAATCAAAGTGGTATTTTACAAAGTACGATTTATCCCTCCCTAAGGCAAGATTCTTGTATCTTTTTCTCCCATAGGCCTAGCTTTTTAAATTGATTCAGAAACGTATTTTCTCCAGTCACAGTGGCTTCGAAAATGACTTAATGTTTTGTTTATAATTATGTTACTTTGTTTAAATGTGTATGCTCTAATCATTCTCATCATTTACTGTGGTTTTTTTTGTAATACATTTGATTGTATAGCTCAAATTTTGGGCACCATGATTGGTTAATAAAATATCTTGTATCTTGTATCTTGTATCTACGTTGGCCATTCTTTTTTATGAAACAGAGGAGGATCAACTCTTTCAATTTGTCTAATTTACTGTTAATTATATCATAAAATAAAAAAGAAATGAATTTCATCTTCACTTTTTTTGCAGTTTTTGCATAATCTTTCTTCTCTTTTAAAATAGCTCTCCTTTTCTATTAATAAATTTTTGTCACTTCTGAAATTTTTTATCACTTTTTTTAATTCAAATTTTGAGTAAGTTAAATACTAACTTACGAATGTAATGTTACTTAATGTTGTTTTCCGATACAGGATCCCCACGGTTCCTCTTCACCAGACTCGTATATTATGTTTTGTTCTGGGGTTAATTCAGCTCGGTAATCAGAATAATGATTTCTTCAAAATGATATCCATTTTTTTAAAAAGTTAGTTTGCTGTTGTCATTTATATTTTATATCTGTTATTTTATCGTTTATGAACTTTTCATAAAATGCAATAAGACAAAAAAAAATGTTACTAGTCTTAATTATACATCTGACAGTTCGATCAACAGTGCAGATAATAAACTGACTTACCATTCATCAAATTAGCCTTGCGTCATTAATTTTCGATGTACACAAATACACAAAGTTTATAGTTTGTATATATGTCTCTGTGTACATGTAAAAATAAAAATTGAAACTCTTGCACAATAACAGATCATTACACATATCTAATCCGTCTTTGTTTATTATCTTTCATACGTTTTGGAAATACCCTTCGTTTTTCGTTATGCTATTTTTAGTCAGTTTCTCAGATAGTGATACGTCAGAGTGTCCATTCTCAAAAGAGGAAGAAATATACAGGTATTGATAGTTTGTCATTTTGATCAATATTTATTCCATTCATTATTTTTTTGTTTCCTCGATTTTCATTATTGATGAAACATTTGACTACAGTGGGATGTGCACACTACATAAACAAGTCTCATGCAGTTTGCGCCATGATATACATTTATATCCTCAGCCATCCTGATATCCATTTTTTATCACTGTGAATTAATATCCCTTTAAGGGTATCATATCCATTAATGTGGATAAACCCATTTGTGAGGAACGTCCTCAACACGGTCCTACTAAAAAGCGCCCGGGAGCGCCCGGGAAAAGAAAAAGCGCCCGGGGAAAAGAAAAAGCGCCCGGGGAAGAAGAAAAAGCGCCCGGGGAAGAAAAAAAGCGCCCGGGAGAATAAAATAATAATACTTTATAACAATAAATGTTTTCCTGAATAAAAAAAAAATAATCATTGCTTGTTCTGTCCTTAATATAAATGGGGATATGTACGATGCTACATCTAAAGTGTGTAGATAGTGTTGTTGCACTTTTAAAAGGAAAAGGCTTTGACGAAAGCAATACACAAGTGCTTTCCAGATGCCCAGCAAATTCTTTGCACACGTCACATTGAGGAAAATTTTAAGAGACATTTGCGGGAAGTCATTGGCGAAAAAGACCCAAATTACAACAACGTGCTCAACGATGTTTTTGGCGTAGATGGTCTCCTCTCTTCTCAAGATGATGTTGAGTTTGACCTAAAGATAATGGAATTGGAAAAAAAGTATGAGCACAGTGTTCCCGCGTTTCAACGTTATTTTAGCAGTAATACATCATCTCTGAAGAGCTATGTCTGGGAACCGACACAAAAAGACATTGCACCAATTAAATGGAAGAACAATTCATGCGAATTCATGAATAATATTTTAAAACTATCGACAAATTGGAAAGCCGCTAAGCTCCCGGACCTTATAGACAAACTACACAAAATTGTTCAATTACAATATCGAGATATACGCCGAGCATTACATGGCTAGGGGAACTATGCGTTGGCTCCTTGGGCTAAAAAACTTCAAGTAACAGAAGTGGTATGGTCGTCGAAATGTGCAAAAGAAAAGGACGCCATTTCAGAAAGTTTATGAATCTAAATAGTATTCATATATGTTGTCAAAATTGAAACATTCATACTTGTTTTTGTGCTTTTTTACAAATGTCTATTATCTGAATTTGCAAAATACTTGTCTAAAATTAAAAACAAAATCAATGTACATAACTTATTTCATCGACACAAAGTTGTCTCATGCCAATACAATATCTATATATTTTCCCCAGGCGCCTTTTCTTTTCCCCGGGCGCTTTATTTTCTTCCCCGGGCGCTTTTTCTTTTCCCCGGGCGCTTTTTCTTCACCCGGGCGCTCCCGGGCACTTTTTAGTAGGACCCCCTCAACATGTGCATGCTAAAGGAGAGGTGAAAGATACCATAGGGACATTCAAACTCATCAGTCGAAAATGACAACGCCATGGCTAAAAAAGAAAAATGCCAACAGACAAACAATAGAACACATAACACAATGTAGAAAACTAAAGACTGAGCAACTCTAAATTATATACATTTTTACATGTATCTCGATTAGGCTTTATACAGTGGTTCTTTCAACTTCTAGATTGGGTTCAACCAGCTTTTAAATATCTCCCTAGCTGTGTATTTTATAGAAGAAGAAAAAAATGAAGAAAAAATATGAGGTGTCCATGACGGTGGTTTGCGGAGTTGTAATGTTATAGACTCTCCTTTTCTGTTCGTGTTTGATGTAGACGTTTAATATCTTAATGTTATTTAATATGATTTGTTGAATTAATAACTTAAATATTATATTTACATGTAGGTCACATTTAAACAATAAAAGACAAAAAAAATAATTTTTGGGTGTTCGGCGATGTGCAGTGGTGTTCGGTGTTGAAAAAACTACCGTCTAATTAATAGATCATGCATTTTTTTAAAGTTATTTTAATGATATGATATGTTGTATATTTAAGTAGTTTTATTGTTTGTTTTTATGTTCTGTGGTATATTTTGGGTGTTCTGTGGTAAAAAAACGCTCCGGTGTATTTGTTATATTTCAAACTTTTTATTCAATAGCTAATCATGGCATATGGTGAGTATGTACAATCAGGGACAGTCTATACTAACTAGTATAGAAAGTCCCTGGTACAATAAACCAATATATTAAACCGAAATCTTGTACATTTTTTTTATAGAAACTAGGCAATGAGTCTAGGGTTCAAGTAGCCTAAATAATTATGACGTCTTGAAAGGCTTTTTCAATTTTTTGCTTTGACTCCTATTTGAAGACAAGACGTCATAATTATTTGGACCAGGCTTCAAGTAGCTTCTGTGGAAGTATTATTTAACATGTTTACAGCTCTTCTATAAAAGCATGAAAAGCAAACCTTTGATCAACTTGCTATGTTTGCTTGGATGTTTGCAAACAATAGGTAGGCGGAGTTTCAGTCTGTTTTGTATATACTGGAATTTGATTAGACAATAAAAATTGACATGCAATGAAGTTGATGTTTATTGTCCAATCAAATTCCAGTATATAGTAAACAGACTGAAACAGACTACATGTACCTACCTTTTGTTTACAAACATCCAAACAAACATAGCAAGCAAGTTGATCAAAGGTTTGCTTTGCATGCTTTTATAGAAGAGCTGTAATAATGAGACAAATATCGTCCATATGATTATTTTAACTTATTCTTTTATTATATTTCTAATATGTTTACAAGTATAGGGACTTTCCCTCCCATTCATTACTCCACAGAGATTACAAAGATTGCGTAATGTCTTGGTAGTATTTTTCAAGGTCACTGTCCAATCACATCTTTGTATACTGTACACACGCTGAAACTCCGCCCCTCTATTGATTGCAAATGTCAATCTTAAATACATTGCTTGAGCAAACATTGATACAAACAGAGCAAGCAAGCCAAACAAATCTTTGTCTTGCTAGCATTATGAAAAGAGCTGTAAAGATTTAATCAGTTTGAATTCAACACTTTTTAAAATAGGCAAATTTGCAATGAAAGAAATTAAGTAAATACAACATATGTATTTATTCAGTTACAGTAGGTCAGCACATAAAAAATTGACTCTTTTTAGAAGTCAACAGGTCGGCACTTTATTAGGGGTACTAGTCAAATTGGCACCTGGTCAATTTGACACCTAAAAGAGAAAGTAAATTCTGTTCAGCACTTGGTCAAGTACATGTAATACAAGTATTATATCATACTTTTACATGTACTAATAATCAGAAGTCCAAAATTCAAAGGAGAGGAACATTTTTAAACCCTCAGTTTTGTGCATTTTGTTATATTATAACAGATTGTTAGAAGTAAAAGACTTTAAAAGGAAACAACTCATTGACATTTCAGTTATTTTTTTACAGAAAACAATAAATTTTCTAAACATATTTAGTAAATATTTTGAAAAATATTCCATAACATTTAAATTTCTATGAATATTTTCAAATGCTATAGCAATAACATCAAACTAAATTGTATGAAACACCTTTGCAATTTATTTATGAAATTTCTATTTCTCACTTTTAATTTGAAATACATGTACTGTGCCTTTTGCTGTGTGTTTGTTTATTCTACATTGGCTAGAGGTATAGGGGGAGGGTTGAGATCTCACAATACATGTTTAACCCGGCGCATTTTTGTGCCTGTCCCAAGTCAGGTGCCTTTAGCCTTTGTTAGTCTTGTATGTTTTTTAATTTTAGTTCATTTATATGTTATGGAGTTTAGTGTTCATTTTCGCTGAACTAGTACACATTTTTGTTTAGGGGCCAGCTGAAGCCCACCTCCGGATGCGGGATTTTCTTTCTGTGTTGAAGACCCATTGATGGCCCATGGCTGTTTTCTGCTCTTTGGTCAGGTTGTTGTCTTTTTGATACATTCCCCATTTCCATTCTCAATTTTAATCTTAATCTTAACAGACATAAGAAGTACAGCTAAATATTTGTATTTAAACTATGCAATTAATTTCTACTTTATCTGTAGAAAAGTAATCCTCCAAAAAAATCACAAGAATAGTTGAAATTTTTAATTACAATATAGGCCCATATAATCATTTAGACTGCACATTAAAGTACAAATGTATTAATGCCTATACTGAATTTCATAAAGAGATATCTGAATGTTTTCTAAGCCATTTCATATCAGCCAAACTGTTTTTTTTTTGTCATTAAAACAAGGAATTATTTGAATCTGGAATAATTTTGAATTTTGGAAAATTGATAAGCAATGTATGATAAAAACTAACCCAACTAAATAGGGTTAGCCATGCACACATGGCTAACCCTAGGGTTTGTTAGTTCATACTGAAATATCAGTGAAAGTAAAATTAACGTTTAGTTGGGTTAGTTTTCATCATACATTTCTCATCAATTATTCCAGATTCAAATATTTCCTTGTTTTAAGTATTAATCACTCAGACACTGGTATGAAAAGGGTTTAGTATTCAAAATGTAATTGTTTCAACTTTTACTGTGTAAGAAATTTTCAGATCTATCAATTTATTCATTACCACTTATTAATTTAAAAAACTTTATTTGAGTCTTTATACCTTAAATTATTTGGTTATTTTTTGCTTTTTTTCCTTGACTCAGCTTTTCAGCTTTTATTTCATGGCTTTTTGTTACAAAATGTTTGGTCTAAATCATCACTGCAGAGATATTATTTATCAAAATTTATTTTGATATATACATGTAAGTAAAATGTTTTTGAAATAGGAATGACAATGATCTGATTTTTAGCATTAAGCATGACATTAAGAAAACCAGTTTTAGAGTGAGAATTTAATTAAGTTATTTGATTGAAGGTACAACTACAGTCTCAACAACAATATTGTTGCCACAGTGATATCATATTCAGTATTATCAAAGAAGAAATGGGTAGTAGAAAGGATGTAAAGGATTCTGCACCTTTTAGTGATGATGATGAAACAATAAAAAAAGAAGCACCTATTATGACCAATGGAACACATAGGTATTGTTTTATATTATTACTCATTTGTTTTCTTTGCATGTAATACTGATTTCTTATAAAGTCTGTCAAATGTATAGAGGTCAGGAAATCACCATATCACTAATAAACTTTTCTAGTTAATTCTACTTTTATCTTACCTGTAAATTAATAATATTCATACTATTGTTAAGACCCCTGCTACAGTTCATGCATATTTTGACAATAACTGTATTGTTGTTTGCAGTTTGTTGAAAAGAAGACTAGTAAGAATTATTTTTGCTAACAACTCATTTTATTCAGTTTGGTTCCTGAGAAATGATACTTTAAAAAAATGTTAATGTTAATAGAATTCATTATTTTAGTGTATCATAGTTTAAAGAATGTCCCTTGGTTAGCAGACTTGTGTGTATCCCATGTTTCAATTTGGTTGGTCATAAAAGAAAATCAACCATTTATCCCTCCAAAATGCCGACCAAGGGTAGTTACTGAAACTCAAATTACGTCATTCAAAACCTATCTACACAGTAGAACATTACACACTTCTTTGGCTACGTTATTAAGGAATTATACAATGCAATATGGTACAATAAAATAATTCATCATGTACATGATATACTATTGGTAAATAACTAATAATTTATACAGTATGATAATAGTATTAAACTTAAGTAAATTCCATATTTGCTGAAATGGTGCTTATAATCCAGCTGATATGAAAATATTAATAACATGTCTGTTTGAAACATATTACAGCTTTCCTACAAAAAATAACTGACCGCCAAGAAATAGCACAATAGTGCTGAAAGTGGCGTTAAACACAAATCAAACAATCTATCAATACATATTATCACATGGCAATTCATGGTGACAATCAGCAAATTCCTGAAAATTTTTAAGTCACAGTAGGATGAAAGTCAAAGATTAAGAATCAAGAAATTATATTAGGAAAAATGAAAAACAAACACATTTTTTCTTAATACCATACCTGCATTTTTTCAAAGTCTTTTTAACTTTTTTAGCTCTATGAAAGTGTCACAGAGTACAAACTATTTCACCAAATATGGTCTGTCTTAAATATTTTATACGACTAAAATGTATTAAATATTTTAGACAGACCATATTTGGGGAAATTTTTTGAACTCTCGTGTCGAACCATTATATTTCTTTTGCCAAAGTCTTTCGCCAAAAATGAATCTTAATTGCCACAATTTTTTATTTTTTTGTCAAAATGCGAAAATGGCAATCGCCAGCAGAAACCTTGCATTTTTTGTCATACAAAAATATCAGCATAATTTCCTGAATTCCTTAGAAATTATAAGTATGATTGAGTTTACTATTGTTTAATATGTCTTAAATATCGTTAAATATATTTAATTGTCTATGTTGATGACTTAAAGTATAAATAGACTTTTTATACGACCGCAAAAATTAAAAATTTTTTGGTCGTATATTGGTATGACGTTGGCGTCGTCGTCGTCGTCGTCCGGTGTCGTCCAGCGTCGTCCGAAGACACATTGGTTTTCGCACTCTAACTTTAGTTTAAGTGATTGGATCTCCATGAAATTTTACCATAAGGTTCAATACCACGAAAGGAAGGTTGGGATTGATTTTGGGGGTTATGGTACCAACAGTTAAGGAATTAGGGGCCAAAAAGGGGCCAAAAATAAGCATTTTTGTAACTTCCAGACAATAACTTGTGTGTAAGTGTATGGATCTCTCTGACATTGTACCACAAGGTTCCATATCTCAAAGGGAAGGCTGTAATTGATTTTGGGGGTAATTGCCTCAAAATGTTAGGAATTAGGGGCCAAAAAAGGGGCAAAAAACAAGCATTTTTCTAGTTTCATGACAATAACTTGTGTGTAAGTGTTTGGATATTTCTGATATTGTACTACAAGGTTCCATATCACAAAGGGAAAGCTGGAATTGAGTTTGGGGGTAATTGCCCGAAACGTTTAGGAATTGGGGGCCAAAAAGGTGCCAAAAATAAGCATTTTTCTAGTTTCCAGACAATAACTTGTGTTCAAGTGTATGGATCTCTCTGAAATTGTACTGCAAGGTACCATACCACAAAGGGAAGGCTGAGATTGAGTTTGGGGGTGATGAATCATAAGGGGGTTCAACAAATTTTGGGGGGGGATTTTTTTTTTTCTTTTTTTTTTCTTTTTTTCCTCTTTTTTTTCTTTTAAAATTTTTAATTTTAAGTTGGTTATTTCTGATTTATATTTAAAAGCAAATAATAATGATATGGTAGGAGATACACACCAAACAGGATGTGTAAATTATTATATAATAAGTATTGTGCAATAGCAAGAAATTTTCAATTGCACAGTATTGCACAATAGCAAGAAATCTTCAATTGCACAGTATTGCGCAATAGCAAGAAATCTTCAATTGCACAGTATTGTGCAATAGCAAGAAATATCCAATAGCACAATATTGCGCAATAGCAAGAAATTGTCAATTGTACAGTATTGCGCAATAGCAAGAAATATTCAATTGCACAGTATTGTGCAAAAGAAGATACTTCGTATAAATTGCTTATTTCTTGATCAATTTCAATGGGGTTTTATTCTTGAATTCTTGGGGTTCTTTAATATGCTGAATCTAACCGTGTATTAAGTTTTTGGATTTTGGGCCCCGTTTTTAAATTGGTCCACATTGAGGTCCAAAGGGTCCAAAATTTAACTTTGTTTGATTTCATCAAAAATTGAATTATTGGGGTTCTTTGATATGCCGAATCTAACCGTGTATTTAGATTCTTAATTTTTGGTTCTGTTTTCAAATTGGTCTACATAAAGGTCCAAAGGGTCCAAAATTAAACTTAGTTTGATTTCAACAAAAATTGAATATATGGAGTTCTTTGATATGCTGAATCTAACCATGTATTTAGATTTTTGATTATGGGCCCAGTTTTCAAGTTGGTCCAAATCGGGGTCCAAAATTAAACTTTGTTTGATTTCAACAAAAATTGAATATATGGGGTTCTTTGATATGCTGAATCTAACCATGTATTTAGATTTTTGATTATGGGCCCAGTTTTCAAGTTGGTCCAAATCGGGGTCCAAAATTAAACTTTGTTTGATTTCAACAAAAATTGAATATATGGGGTTCTTTGATATGCTGAATCTAACCATGTATTTAGATTTTTGATTATGGGCCCAGTTTTCAAGTTGATCCAAATCGGGGTCCAAAATTAAACTTTGTTTGATTTCAACAAAAATTGAATATATGGGGTTCTGTAATATGCTGAATCTAACCGTGTATTAAGTTTTTGGATTTTGGGCCCCGTTTTTAAATTGGTTCACATTGAAGTCCAAAGGGTCCAAAATTTAACTTTGTTTGATTTCATCAAAAATTGAATTATTGGGGTTCTTTGATATGCCGAATCTAACCGTGTATTTAGATTCTTAATTTTTGGTTCCGTTTTCAAATTGGTCTACATAAAGGTCCAAAGGGTCCAAAATTAAACTTAGTTTGATTTTAACAAAAATTGAATTTTTAGGGTTCTTTGATATGCTGAATCTAAACATGTATTTAGATTTTTGATTATGGGCCCAGTTTTCAAGTTGGTCCAAATCGGGGTCCAAAATTAAACATTGTTTGATTTCAACAAAAATTGAATATATGGGGTTCTTTGATATGCTGAATCTAACCATGTATTTAGATTTTTGATTTTTGGGCCCTGTTATCATTTTTGTCCACATTGAGATCAAAAGGGTCCAAAATTAAACTTTGTTTGATTTCATCAAAAATTGAATTCTTGGGGTTCTTTGATATGCTGAATCTAACTATGTATTTAGATTTTGGATATTGGACCATAATAGGTGAATGTCCAATTTAAAATTTTTAAGTTCTTAGACCACATTCATTCTGTGTCAGAAACCTATGCTGTGTCAAATATTTAATCACAATCCAAATTCAGAGCTGTATCAAGCTTGAATGTTGTGTCCATACTTGCCCCAACTGTTCAGGGTTCGACCTCTGCGGTCGTATCAAGCTGCGCCCTGCGGAGCATTTTATTTCATATACCGACTTTTGACTCTGGGATCTATAATTTTTTCAACAGCTAAACTACTGTTTTTGAGGACATTCTGGTACTCCGTCAAGTAAGAGCAACTAAAAGAAACAAAATCAAGCTTAGCTTACATGCAGTGCAAATTGGAGAAAAAAATTAACTAATTTCCGATGATTTTGTCATGTATAGAAAACATAAAACATTTAAATAATCCACCAAATTGCCCTTATGTATCAGTTAAAATGCGTGGTAGGAAAGAGTACTTTATAATACATCAATTTAACATAAATGATTATTACTCATTTATGATAATTGGTAATAACAAGATAAACTACAATATAAAAGTGTAAACTTAAAAAAAAATGTACACTTGTACATTATACCATAAATGTCATAAGGCAAGTTATATGAAAATGATTTCAATTTTAGTACCAATTCAGGCCCAGGTACAATATCCAAAAAACATTTGGACCAAGAGAGGTATCCAGTAAGTGCTGGGATAGCAGTAGTGATCAACAACATAGAATTTAACGAAAACTTGAATTTACCTGATCGTAAAGGAAGTGATGTGGATGCCTCATCTCTCTTCCAAAGATTCCAGGAACTGGGTTTTGATAGTGATCTTTTGAATGATGCCAGTAATGAAGATATGATGGAAAAATTTAATGAAAGTAAGACTTAAAAAACAGTTTTGTTTAAATTTTAATATTCTGTTTTCAGATAAAAATTGTACGCTTCATTATGAAGCATGAAATATATGGCTCACCCCAATTATTTATGACACGTTTGTTATCCATAAATTTTCAGCTCACTGTCACTCAATTGGTTTTTTAAAGGCAGTGCTTTAATGCCTTTCTAGTTGCCGGGTTAATCCTTCCTTCCGCGATATCCAACTTATCTACGTGGGAGGTCATTAGGCTCCAAGTAGATCCAGAAATGTTGAATTCTCTCCTCTTCTTATTGTGATATAAAATGTTTTTTGTTTCATTTCATTTACATTGGGAAATAGAGAAACGATCATTGTGTTTTGTTAGTTTTAAAAACTTTTGAATTATTTGTATTTTGCATTATAAGCAGTCAACCGATTGACAAACTAGATTTATTTGAATTCCGTGTGGAAAGAGGTCGGGTTAATTTCGAGTGTTATCTGCAATCTAGATTTTTATAAATCATTTCAGTCGTTGATATAATAATTAAAGGTCGACTGAACATGAATTATATTATACAATTTAAAGCGCATTTCTGTTTATGCACGTGAACCCGTCTAACGTTATTGTTATTTCGTTATTTCGCAGTAATGTAAAGTAGCAAATTATCGTTCCTGAATAGGTGGCGCCGTGTTAGCCCATCCTGTTCCTCAACTTCCTGTTTCTGCACTGTGCAACTAGAACAGTTACATTTTTAATAAACGATGCCAAGTACTTGTTGTTGTGTACCTGGATGTCATTTAAGAGGAGGACATGCATTTCCAAATGACTTAAAAAGAAGGAAAAGTTGGATCAAAGCCATGGCCCATACGCAGATTGGAAGAGAACACGATGAAATCGTGGAGTCCATCTCAATAAGCTGTTGTTTGCAAGGCACATTTTACTGAAAAAGACTACGTGCAGGAAACTATAAGAAAAATCAGGGCAGTTTCCTGTGAAAACAAAAGAACTAAACTTGATGAATATTGTAGTAGAAATCTAGAGGAAAGTTTTGATTGTAAAGTTGGTTTTCCTGAAGAAGTCATTCATACTGCAGAAAGGATTTATGACTGTCCACCACCAACTGCCGAGCTAATGTTGAGCTTCACAGATGGAATTACGCAAACACCATCAATGCCTATGTTTTCAGCAGAGAATTTTGAAATGAAGACACGTGACACAGCCATGCATTTTTATACCGGTTTAGAGTTGTATACTAAATTTTTATTTGTTTTGACCACACTTGGTCCAGCAGCACATTGTTTGAGATACATATATTTTCAAATTGATAGCTATAGGGTGTCAGTTGAAAATCAGTTTTTTTAGGACTTTGATGAAATTGAGGCATTATACAACCAACTTTGAACTGTCTAGATTCTAGATTGAATCTAGTGTTAATAATATTGTGTATACATGGATTGTTTTTATGTCTAAACAGTGGTGTGAGGCTTACACTTGGCCATCTAGTGGTTTAGTCAGGTATTTTTCGCCATCCAACTTCAAATTAAAGTTTCCTACAACTTGGATTATGATTGACAGCACAGAATATCCCTGATAAAACCTAAAGCTCCTAGAGCTCAGGCAACCTTTTCATCATATAAAAACAGAAACACTGAAAATACTTGTATATTCAACACCTGGTGGTTTAGTCAACTATGCCTCTAATGCATATGTTGGTTGTACCAGTGACTGTGAAATAGTTGAAAGATGTAGAATAGTTCAATTATGTGATCCAGGTGACAGTGTGATGGCAGACAAAGGTTTAAATGTGCAAGATTTGTTTGCTAACTTTTTTCAAAAAAAGAAACAGAATAAGTTCCAAAACTCTTATACGAGATAGAAAAGTCTCCAATTAACACGTGCACATACATTGTAGAGCCAATTATTGGACTTGGCAAAACACAAAATTCTAATAAATCCTATGAATGGAACTGAAACAAAACTTTCATCTGAAATAACATTTAGTTGTTTTATGTTGTGTAATTTTAGAACTTGTATTGTGCCAAAGGATGCATAAATAAAAGTGACGCAATGAATTTTGTTCTGATATATATATATTTACAATTACATGCACATGTAAATTGTAATGCATATAAAAATAAGGAGATGTGGTATGATATTCAGTGAGTTTATCGAACCAAAGTGCATGAGAAATGGGTTTAAGCAGTTACAGGTGTTACTGTCACCGTACAATCTCCAACAATGAGAAAAACTCGTACCGTGTAAAAAATTTCAGAGATCTTACAACTAAGTTTTGTTGTCTCACCTTGACTTTGGTGAATTGTTTATATCTGTTGATGTAAATATAAAAAAGAAGATGCGGTATGATTGCCAATGAGACAACTCTCCACAAGAGACCAAATGACACAGAAATTAACAGCTATAGGTCACAGTACGGCCTTCAACAATGAGCAAAGCCCATACCGCACAGTCAGCTATAAAAGGCCCCGAAATGACACTGTAAAACAATTCAAACAAGAAAACTAAAGGCCTAATTTATGTACAAAAAATGAACGAATAACAAATATATGCAACACATAAACAACGACAACCACTGAATTACAGGCTCCTGACTTGGGACAGGCACATACATGTACATACAGAATGTGGCGGGGTTAAACATGTTAGCGGGATCCCAACCCTCCCCATAACCTGGGACAGTGGTGTAACAGTACAATATAAGAATGAACTATAAAAATCAGTTGAAAGAGGCTTAAAACTCATCAGATGGATAAATACAAATACAAGTGGACGTGGCCGGGTAGTTGTACATCCAAACAACAAAAAGACACTGAGTACAGATCTGAGAGTACTCGCAGTTACTGACAGCTAGTTCAAAGCCACTAACAACTGATAAAAAAATCTTGCATCTAAGACTAAATTATCAATCCGTAAGCTCCCTTTAAAATTTTATAAATTTTAGATTTAACATTTCTGAGTTATGGGGTTTTATTCATTAAAAAAGGGGGGATTTTCCAGTTTTTGGACAACAACTCAAAAATGCTTTAAGCAGTTCGCATGAAACTTTGGTGAATTATTTATAGCTATTGATGTTATCTCCCTATTGATTTCAATAAATTTCAAATATGACATTGAGAAGAAATTGAACTTTATTTGTTTATAGTCTGGCAACAGCTTTATTAAGTATTGCGCAACAGCACAGTGTATTGCACAACAGCAAGAAATCTTTAATTGAATATAAATTCAATTCATATAACCGATTTCAAGTTCTTTGACTACATTTATTCAGAAACTATAATATGTCAAATATTTAATTACAATCCAAATTCAGACCTGTATCAAGCTTGAATATTGTGTCCATTTTTGCCCCAACTGTTCAGGGTTGGACCTCTGCAGGTGTATCCAGCTGCGCTCAGCGAATCAGTTTATTTCTTAATTAAGAACTCCTTTTTTCATTCATAAATTACTTTATACTTGGAAATATAATTTTGCTTGGAGTTATAGTTTCTAAAAAAAGTATTGTCATTGAAAGAGTTGACATGTTACAATGTACATTTATTCTACATAGTTCTATGGTCCAAATCAAAAGTTTATATAAAAAAAAAGAAGTCAAAGGTTTCCAATCATAGTTTAGTTACATACATTTTTTTTGTACCTGAGGTCGTTGAATATAGATCATTATATAAATAAGGAGATGTGGTATGATTGCCAATGAAACAACTATCATCCATACTTACTAGTAACAAACCACAATTGCAAAGTTGAATAAAATACAGTTGATAACATTTATTTATTACTAAAAAGAAAATGCCCAACTATATGAAACAGTATTTGACTCTAAACATAGATAAACAAGGTACAAACTGGACTTAATGGCACTAGTTCATAAACAAGTGAGAACAATCGCCTTCATATAGTGCTCAGAATATGACATTCATAAAACTTGTTCAATATCATTAGAGAACTCTAAATCTTAAATACTGAAAGCCACCTCTGATAAGTACACTGTACTATGCAAGATAATGATATAACTGGACTAAAAATACACACAACCTGTAATTAACTGCCTTTACAGCGCTTTCACGCTTTGATTTTTTAATGCAGAGTTGCAGACACTGAATTAAAGTTATTCATGGATTTGGTATATGCTTTTTTCAATTTGTATACTAGAGTACTAAAAAAGGATACACTTTAATTTGATTATTGTATCATACTTTCTGTGCATGCTTCCTAATGATGAATGCTTACTTGATTCAAATTAAAAAAATTGTACCTGCTCTATCTCAAAAATATTTTTGCAGTGTAGTGTACTACTATTGGGAAAAATTATACCAAACTATAGAAAAGTTTACCAGCTCTATCTCTAAATATGGACATTTCAATGTTAAGGAGGTCTGTCAGTTTGACAGCTTCAGAAATGCTAATTTTTGACCTTTTTTAACTGAACCAAGTCACTACTTTACCTTCAAATGAATCACCAAATTTTTAAAACATGAAATTCCGTGCCCCTGCTTAATATTTCATGCATAACATATAGGAAAATAAATTTGGAAAATGTATGAAAAAAAATCTGCAAGTTATACACTGTCTCTATTTACTTTCAATGCTTCAACTTGTACTTCTTAGTTTTTCTGCGATTTGGCCTTCCAGATAAGAAATTTTTAAATAAGAAAAGTTAAAGAAATGAAAATGAACGGAATGATTTATTTAATGCTTTAAACTGTGAAGAGATAATTTCTTCAGGAATTACATGGATGTAAATTTTGTTAAGATTGATATGAACATATAACTTTGTAATCTGCTTTCCTGAATTGTCATGGTTGTGTAAAAAATATGACCTTTAACAACAACTTTAGCTAAGCATACATTCCATATAGGCACGTGATTACAATTATTGCCCTTTGATTGTCATTGTCTACAAATATAATCCTCATTGTGGACCATGTATTTCTGAAAATTTTGTTCTGAATATATGCTTGCTTATTCTTTTTATCATTGCTTATAAAAAACATATTACCATGTTTGAAAAATTCATATTCTAGAACTTTTTATGCCCCCGCCGTGGCGGAGGGAGCATTAAGTTTTACCCTTGTCCGTCTGTACGTACGTACCTACGAACTTACGTACGTCCACAAATTGGTTTCCGTTCTCTATCTTTGGTTGCCTCAACCAAATGTTATGAAACTTATACACAATGCTTATTACCACAAAACACAGATCAAGTTTGAATTTTGGTGGCGTCACTTTCACTGTTCTAGAGTTATGCTCCTTTACAAATGGAAAATTGCTGAATTTTTCATTTCCGTTCTCTAATTTTAGTTTGCCTCAACCAAATGTTATAAAACTTATACACAATGCTTAATACCACAAAACACAGATCAAGTTTGAATCTTGGTGGCGTCACTTTAACCGTTCTAGAGTTATGCCCCTTTAGAAATGGAAAAATTGCAAAATTTTCATTTTCTTCTCAATATCAATTTATTTATAAAATTGGAGTTATCTTCCTTTGTCCATTATTATAGTTGAATCAACTACAATCAATGCTTTATACAATGCAATGTTTAATTTTGACTTCCACTGATAAAACACAGATCAAGTTGAATTTGGGTAGTGTCACTTTAACCATTATTGAGTTATGCCCCTTTATAAATCGAAAGATTGCAAAACTTTTAGTTTCCATTCTGTAACTTAAGTTTGCCCAACCAAACATTATGAAACCTATACACAATATTCATTACCACAAAACTAAGATCAAGTACAAATTTTTTGTTTCCGTTTTCTAACTTTAGTTTGCCTCAACCAAATGTTATGAAACTTATACACAATGCTTATTACTACATAATACAGATTAAGTACGAAATTTGGTGGCGTCACTTTTACCATTCTTGAGTTTTGTCCCTTTATAAACATAAAAATTGCTGAATTTTTCGTTTCATTTCTCTAACTTTAGTTTGTCTCAACCAAATGTTATAAATCTTATACACAACCGTTCTAGAGTTATGCATGTTTACAAATAGAAAAATTGCTGAATTTTTAGTTTCTGTTCTCTACTTAAGTTTGCCTCAACCAAATGTTATGAGACTTAAACACAATGCTTATTAACAGAAAACTCAGATCAAGTTCAAATTTGGGTAGCGTCAATTTTACCGTTCTTCAGTTATGTCCCTTTATAACTATATGATATGCAAGCCGGGGCATCATCTGTGTCCACATGTGGACACTATCCACATTTATTAAATATATTTTACACCCATTGGTGAATTCATGGACCTTGGTCAACATTGTGCTACTTGTATTTTCAACCTCAGCGATATAAGTATAATTAACTTTAAGTTAGGATTGTCCACCTTACCCATGATCATTGTCATGGTAAAGAACCATATTTTGCCTTTTCTATGGACTGTTATTGTTGCTCATTATCATTTAGGCATTCTCATGATTTATCAAAATTCTTCACAAGACAACTTCATATTTGTTTTCTTGTGAAGAATGTTCAGGGAAAGTTGCTAAGGATGTAGTAAATATTTTTTTCATGTCACTTTTGGTCTCTCGAAGACCAAATAAAAAATATGTGCACATGTATACTTATGAATAAAAAGGAGATGCAAGTGTATTCAATGAGAGAACAACTTAAAAAACCAAAAGACTTGTTTATTTCTGCTCCTGAAGTAGTGATTTTGATATTAGTCAGTTGAAAAAGATTAAAATGATTTGAATACTGTGGATTCATTTTTATTTCGGCTGTATAATCGATATTACTTTGTCGTCATCTAAGACATTTGGTTTCCAGACAATAACTTAAGTAGAAGTGTATAGATCTCTATGAAATTGTACCAAAAGGTTCCCTACCACAAAAGGAAGGTTATGATTGATTTTGGGATTATGGCCCTATCCGTTTAGGAATTAGGGGCCAAAAAGGGGCAAAAAAAACAAGGATTTTCTGGATTCCTTGAAACAACTTGAGTAAAAGTCTATGGAGTATGGATCTCTATGAAATTGTGCCACAAGGTTCCCTACCAAAAAAGGAAGGTTGGGATTGATTTTGGGGGTTATGGCCCTTACCGTTTAGGAAAAAGGGGCCAAAAACAGAACTTTTCTAATACTTAGTATAAATTGCTTATTTTTTTACCAATTTTAATGAGGTTTAATCCAAAGTCTTGAATTCTTAGGGTCTTTGATATTCTGAATCTAACCTTGTAATTAGATTTTGGATTTTTGGCCTTGTTATACGCCCCTTTACGGGACGTATTATGGTATACTGTTGACCGTCTGTCTGTCTGTCCATCCGTCCGTCATCAACATGTCTGACATTAATTCAAAAATGCTTTAACCAATATGCATGAAACTTTGTTGAATTGTTTCTATCTATTGACGTGAGCTCCCTTTCGTTTTTTATAAATTTCGGATTTACTGTTTCCGAGTTTTATTCATTAAAAAAGGGGGGATTTTCCAGTTTTCGGACAATAATTCAAAAACAATTTCACCAATTTGCATGAAACTTTTGTGAATTGTTTATATCTATTGACGTCAGCTCTCTTTAGTTTTTTTATAAATTTCGGATTTACCGTTTCCAAGTTTTGGGGTTTTATTCATTAAAAAAGAGGGGAATTTCCAGTTTCCAGACAATAACTCAAAAACAATTTCACCAATTTGCAAGTAACTTTGATGAATTGTTTATTTCTATTGACATGAGCTCCCTTTTGATTTTTATAAATTATAGACTATACTTTTCCGATTTATGGGGTTTTATTTATTACAAAAAGGGAGATTTTCCAGTTTTCGGACAATAACTCAAAAATGCTTTCAGCATTTTTTATGAAATTTTGGTAAATTGTTTATATCTATTTTTGTAAGTTCCCTTTTGATTTTTATAAATTTTCAATTTTACATTTCCGAGTTATAAGATTTTATTGTTTATAGTCTGACAACAGATTTACTAAGTATTGCACAACAGCACAGTGTATTGCACAACAGCAAGAAATCTTTAATTGAATATAAATTCAATTCATATAACCAATGTCAAGTTCTTTGACTACATTTATTCAGAAACCTGTAATAAGTCAAATATTTAATTACAATCCAAATTCAGACCTGTATCAAGCTTGAATATTGTGTCCATTTTTGCCCCAAGTGTTCAGGGTTGGACCTCTGTGGGCATATCCAGCTGCGCTCAGCAAAGCAGTTTATTTTTAAATTGGTCCACATTGAGGTCCTAAGGGTTCAAAATTAAACTTTGTTTGATTTCATCAAAAATTGAATTATTGAGATTCTTTGATATGCCTAATCTAACTCAGTCGTTAAGCTGACCCCGGTTTGACCCCATTTCTAAAGACAACAAAGGAAGTCATGTGACTACCATATTTGGGGGTTTTTTTTGGTCATTTTTTATTCAACTGAAATGAGTCGATTTCATTCAAAAAGTCATTTAAGAGTTACGTCCCTTTGTTGACACTTCAAACAAAGTAGAACAATTGTTATTTTAGCACCATATGCTATAATTTACAATTGAACATAATTTAAATAATTAATTACCTTTTAACTAAATACAATTCATTATATTTTTATACTACAGATATATGTAAAACATTTTAATAGGTATTTATATTTTATCATTTTCAAAATATAGTCTCTGGACTGAAATAGGGCTTTGCAGTTACTCTGGATCATAAGATATTATTCCATAAGTTCCTTTAATATTTTGGTATATTTGTTTACTGCCATAACCAAATAGTACTAACACTTAAATAAATTTCTCCTGCATATAGGCCAGGGCCAAAATATGCATAAATACTGAATCTAGACAGGGTTAAAATATCAAATCTAAAGTTGAATTCCCTTGCAATAGGTTTTATATATTTAAAAGAAATAATAATCAAAGCTATCTCAATGTTAATAATTCATAATTTAGAATAAAGAAAATGTGTTTGCTTTTGTGTGTATTTTTATACGACCGCAAAAATTAAAAATTTTTTGGTCGTATATTGGTATGACGTTGGCGTCGTCGGCGTTGTCGTCGTCGTCGTCGTCCAGCGTCGTCCAAAGACACATTGGTTTTCGCACTCTAACTTTAGTTTAAGTTAATGGATCTCCATGAAATTTTACCATAAGGTTCAATACCACGAAAGGAAGGTTGGGAGTGATTTTGGAGGTTATGGTACCATAAGTTAAGGAATTAGGGGCCAAAAAGGGGCCAAAAATAAGCATTTTTGTAACTTCCAGACAATAACTTGTGTGTAAGTGTATGGATCTCTCTGACATTGTACCACAAGGTTCCATATCACATAGGGAAGGCTGTAATTGATTTTGGGGGTAATTGCCTCAAAATTTTAGGAATTAGGGGCCAAAAAAGGGGCAAAAAGCAAGCATTTTTCTAGTTTCATGACAATTACTTGTGTGTAAGTGTTTGGATATTTCTTAAATTGTACTACAAGGTTCCATATCACAAAGGGAAAGCTGGAATTGAGTTTGGGGGTAATAGCCCGAAACGTGTAGGAATTGGGGGCCGAAAAAGGGGCCAAAAGTAAGCATTTTTCTAGTTTCCAGACAATAACTTGTGTTCAATTGTATGGATCTCTCTGAAATTGTACTGCAAGATACCATACCACAAAGGGAAGGCTGGGATTGAGTTTGGGGGTGATGAATCATAAGGGGATAAAAAAAATTTGGGGGGGGGGGGGGGAGGTTTTCTTTTTTTCCTTTTTTTTTTCTTTTAAAATTTTCCATTTTAAGTTGGTTATTTCTGATTTATATTTAAAAGCAAATAATAATGATATGGTAGGAAATACACACCAAACAGGATGTGTAAATTATTATACAATAAGTATTGTGCAAAAGCAAGAAATTTTCAATTGCACAGTATTGCACAATAGCAAGAAATATCCAATAGCACAATATTGCGCAATAGCAAGAAATTGTCAATTGTACAGTATTGCGCAATAGCAAGAAATACTTTGTATAAATTGCTTATTTCTTGATCAATTTCAATGGGGTTTTATTCTTGAATTCTTGGGGTTCTTTAATATGCTGAATCTAACCATGTATTAAGTTTTTGGATTTTGGGCCCCGTTTTTAAATTGGTCCACATTGAGGTCCAAAGGGTCCAAAATTTAACTTTGTTTGATTTCATCAAAAATTGAATTATTGGGGTTCTGTGATATGCCGAATCTAACCGTGTATTTAGATTCTTAATTTTTGGTTCCGTTTTCAAATTGGTCTACATAAAGGTCCAAAAGGTCCAAATTTAAACTTAGTTTGATTTCAACAAAAATTGAATATATGGGGTTCTTTGATATGCTGAATCTAACCATGTATTTAGATTTTTGATTATGGGCCCAGTTTTCAAGTTGGTCCAAATCGGGGTCCAAAATTAAACTTTATTTGATTTCAACAAAAATTGAATATATGGGGTTCTTTGATATGCTGAATCTAACCATGTATTTAGATTTTTGATAATGGGCCCAGTTTTCAAGTTGGTCCAAATCGGGGTCCAAAATTTAACTTTGTTTGATTTCAACAAAAATTGAATATATGGGGTTCTTTCATATGCTGAATATAACCGTGTATTAAGTTTTTGGATTTTGGGCCCCGTTTTTAAATTGGTCCACATTGAGGTCCAAAGGGTCCAAAATTTAACTTTGTTTGATTTCATCAAAAACTGAATTATTGGGGTTCTTTGATATGCCGAATCTAACCGTGTATTTAGATTCTTAATTTTTGGTTCAGTTTTCAAATTGGTCTACATAAAGGTCCAAAGGGTCCAAAATTAAACTTAGTTTGATTTTAACAAAAATTGAATTTTTAGGGTTCTTTGATATGCTGAATCTAAACATGTGTTTAGATTGTTGATCATGGGCCCAGTTTTCAAGTTGGTCCAAATCGGGGTCCAAAATTAAACTTTGTTTGATTTCAACAAAAATTGAATATATGGGGTTCTTTGATATGCTGAATCTAACCATGTATTTAGATTTGTGATATTGGACCATAATAGGTGAATGTCCAATTTAAAATTTTTAAGTTCTTAGACCACATTCATTCTGTGTCAGAAACCTATGCTGTGTCAAATATTTAATCACAATCCAAATTCAGAGCTGTATCAAGCTTGAATGTTGTGTCCATACTTGCCCCAACTGTTCAGGGTTCGACCTCTGCGGTCGTATCAAGCTGCGCCCTGCTGAGCATTTTATTGATAATTAAACTAAATAACTAAATATTGTCTCATTCTATACAGGTTCTACAAAATGGACCCAAATTGTAAAAATGAAGCATACACTAATGGATAATATTTTAAATGGTAAATCATAAACTTGTGAATAAACTATATTGAGAAAGATTTGTTCTAATAACTTTTTCTTCTATTTTGAAAAAAATTACTATGCCCATTTCAGTGCAGTTTTTGAGTGATAAGTCAATAGTTACTTTTTTTAACAGAAATAAGTCACATTTTATGTGATTATGCATTCAATAAGAGTGATTAAAACACAAGTACATGTAATATTTGTTTTAACTTTTAACTTTTACAGGAGTCCTTCATCACAAGAAATAAAACATTTACATCACGACTGATTCATGAGTGTCTGAATGATTTTTTCCATTCATCTTCATGATATTGCTTTTAGCTTGTGCACAGACAATATAAAATTACCGTTACCTTACCTTTTTGTTTCCGGCAACTTCAAACATTTAACTAAGAGAGAATAATTTATCCAGTCAAAGGGGGGGGGTTATGGTTTTTATACGATCGCAAAAAATTTTGCAGTTGTATATTGGTATCACGTCGTCGTCGTTGTTGTCGCCGTCTGCTTCGTCCGAAGACATTTGGTTTCCAGACAATAACTTTAGTAAATGTAAATAAAAATCTATGAAGGTTTATAACCACAAAAGGAAGGTTGGGATTGATTTTGGGAGTAATAGTCCTAACAGATTAGGAATTAGGGGCCAAAAAGGGGCCCAAATAAGCATTTTTCTAGTTTCCAGACAACAACTTGTGGAATGGTGTATGGATCTCTCTGAAATTATACCACAAATTTCCATACCACAAAGGGATGGTTAGGCTTGGCTTTGGGGGGGTTATGGCTCAAACCATTTAGCAATTAGGGGCAAAAAAGGGGGAAAAACAAGGGTTTCCTGGTTAATGGACAATTAAAAAAAAGTACAATGTTATGTTTGTATTACCTCCCTTACACTGCTTTTAAATTATATATAAAGAAATGTTGTATTGTCTTGAGGTGATTAGCTGTAAATTTATTTTTAGAAGTTACTATTTAAAAATGCTGATTAAGGGACTCAATATTAATTTTAGCCATGATTATGTATGTCATTTTCTATTTTGAGACTTTTATGATGTATTTAAATGGGTAATTATGGTTGCAAACTCCATTGGAAATTTGAATTGAGATTATGACCTAATCTTGAGGGAAAGAATTTATTTTTTGGAAAAGGGGGGGGGGGGGGGGGAGGTAAAAAAAAACAATTGGGGGGTAAAAAAGAAATTGTTGGGGGGGACAATTTTTTCTCATTTCAGATTTCAGAAATTGAAAAGAAAATTTCTTCAAATATTTTTTTTTGGGAGGGGTGGGTCAATTAGCAACAGCATAGTGTATTGCACAAAAGCAAAAAATTGAATATAAATTCAAATCATATAACCAATTCTAAGTTCTTTGACTACAGTTATTCTGTGTCAGAAACCTATTATGTTGTCAAATATTTAATTACAATCCAAATTCAGACCTGTATCAAGCGCGAATATTGTGTCCATTTTTGCCCCAACTATTCAGGGTTGAATCTCTGCGGTTGTATCCAGCTGCGCTCGGCGAAGCAATTTATTTTGTATGAGTCAGAAAAATATTTTCGCGCACAGAGCGAACATTTTTTTTTAGTTTTCGACGCTATCAATCAAATTATTTTTTTCAAAATTTAACACCATAAGATATGGGGAAAATCTGGATTCAGAATATTTTTTTTGTCATCTGCTTGACCACACTATTTTTTTCATCGAATTGGGGATAAGAATATTTTTGTAGGAAAAAACCATAACCCCCATCTCCCTTGAAGTTAAATGGTCGGTCCCTAAATGGTGTGTACATTCGGTTCACATGCATTTTGACATCGATGTGTGAGACAAAAAAACTACAATGTCAAAAAATGTCTTTACTTCAGAATTTAGTTCAAACGCGGTTTCATAAGGTGTGACAGATCATTAGACTTTAGATAGTTGATTTACTTTGAGATACGTATCAAATTTTTTATACTTCTTGGAATATTTTTTTAATTGATATAATGTAAGTTTATCTGTGAAAATAGTAGAAAAAAACGAACAGACAATTCGCATAATTTTCAACGTATTTGTTTTAGGATGGCAAATTTGAATTAAATTTTCTTTTATAACAAGACACATGCCTAAGACATCAATGTCTGACTCCTACGGGAAGTAAGAAACAGAAAACAGATTTTTTTAAATTGCTGCCAATTTCATTTTTCCGCTAAAATAAACACAACTTCAGATTGGCAGGTTTTAATATCAGTCCCATTGTTGTCTTTAGAAAGTAGCATCAATGGTCGTTTCTAAGGGCTTGCTTTCCGATTGTAACTGTATTTACATTTTTGATTTTGGACCCTGGTTTCAAAGTCCACATTAAGGTCCATAAGGGTCCAAAATTAAACTTTGTTTGATTTCATCAAAAATTGAATTATTGGGGTTATTTGATATGCTGAATCTAATTGTGTAATTAGATTTTTGAATTTGGGCCTGGTTTTCAAATTGATCCACAATAAGGTCTAAAGGGTCCAAATTAAACTTGATTTGATTTTAACAAAAACTGAGTTCTTGGGGTTCTTTGAGATGCTGATTCTAAACAAGTATTTAAACTTTTGATTTTTGCCCAAGATCAAAAGTCTAAAATTCAGTAATTGATACCCATAGAATTCAGTAAGAAGTGGCAGAGCCAAATAATATCCATAGAATTCAGTGAGAAGTGGTAGGGCCAAATAATATCCATAGAATTCAGTGAGAAGTACGTGGCAGAGCCAAATAATCTCCATAAAATTCAGTAAGAAGTGGCAGAGCCAAATAATATCCATAGAATTCAGTAAGAAGTGGTAGGGCCAAATAATATCCATAGAATTCAGTAAGAAGTGGTAGGGCCAATTAATATCCATAGAATTCAGTGAGAAGTACGTGGCAGAGCCAAATAATATCCATAGAATTCAGTAAGAAGTGGTAGCCAAATAATATTCATAGAATACAGTAAGAAGTGGAAGAGCCAATTAATATCCATAGAATTCAGTTAGAAGTGGTAGGGCCAAATAATATCCATAGAATTCAGTAAGAAGCAACAAAGACAAATAATATCCATAGAATTCAGTAAGAAGTGGCAGAGCCAAAAAATATCCATAGAATTCAGTAAGAAGTGGCAAAGTCAAATTATATCCATAGAATTCAGTTAGAAGTAGCAGAGCCAAATAATATCCATAGAATTTAGTGAGAAATACGTGGCAGAGCCAAATAATATCCATAGAATTCAGTTAGAAGTAGCAGAGCCAAATAATATCCATAGAATTCAGTAAGAAGTGGCAGAGCCAAAAAACACCCATAGAATTCAGTCAGAAGTGGCAGAGTCAAATAATATCCATAGAATTCAGTGGGAGTACGTGGCAGAGCCAAATAATATCCATAGAATTCAGTAAGAAGTGGTAGCCAAATAATATTCATATAATTCAGTAAGAAGTGGTAGAGCCAAATAATATCCATAGAATTCAGTAAGAAGTGGCAGAGCCAAATAATATCCATAGAATTCAGTAAGAAGTGGCAGAGCCAAATAATATCCATAGAATTCAGTAAGAAGTAGCAGAGCCAAATAATATCCATAGAATTCAGTAAGAAGTGGCAGAGCCAAATGCTATCCATAGAATTCAGTAAGAAGTTGCAGTGCCAAATAATATCCATAGAATTCAGTTAGAAGTGGCAGAGCCAAACAATATCCATAGAATTCAGTTAGAAGTGGTAGGGCCAATTAATATCCATAGAATTCAGTTAGAAGTGGCAGAGCCAAACAATATCCATAGAATTCAGTTAGAAGTGGTAGGGCCAATTAATATCCATAGAATTCAGTTAGAAGTGGCAGAGCCAAACAATATCCATAGAATTCAGTAAGAAGTGGTAGGGCCAAAAAATATCCATAGAATACAGTAAGAAGTGGCAAAGTCATATTATATCCATAGAATTCAGTTAGAAGTGGCAGAGTCAAATAATATCCATAGAATTCAGTAAGAAGTGGCAGAGTCAAATAATATCCATAGAATTCAGTAAGAAGTGGTAGGGCCAATTAATATCCATAGAATTCAGTGGGAGTACGTGGCAGAGCCAAATAATATCCATAGAATTCAGTAAGAAGTGGTAGCCAAATAATATTCATATAATTCAGTAAGAAGTGGTAGAGCCAAATAATATCCATAGAATTCAGTAAGAAGTGGCAGAGCCAAATAATATCCATAGAATTCAGTAAGAAGTGGCAGAGCCGAATAATATCCATAGAATTCAGTAAGATGTAGCAGAGCCAAATAATATCCATAGAATTCAGTAAGAAGTGGCAGAGCCAAATGCTATCCATAGAATTCAGTAAGAAGTTGCAGTGCAAAATAATATCCATAGAATTCAGTTAGAAGTGGCAGAGCCAAACAATATCCATAGAATTCAGTAAGAAGTGGTAGCCAAATAATATTCATAGAATTCAGTTAGAAGTGGCAGAGCCAAACAATATCCATAGAATTCAGTTAGAAGTGGTAGGGCCAATTAATATCCATAGAATTCAGTTAGAAGTGGCAGAGCCAAACAATATCCATAGAATTCAGTTAGAAGTGGTAGGGCCAATTAATATCCATAGAATTCAGTTAGAAGTGGCAGAGCCAAACAATATCCATAGAATTCAGTAAGAAGTGGTAGGGCCAAAAAATATCCATAGAATACAGTAAGAAGTGGCAAAGTCAAATTATATCCATAGAATTCAGTTAGAAGTGGCAGAGTCAAATAATATCCATAGAATTCAGTAAGAAGTGGCAGAGTCAAATAATATCCATAGAATTCAGTAAGAAGTGGTAGGGCCAATTAATATCCATAGAATTCAGTTAGAAGTGGTAGAGCCAAATCATATCCATAGAATTCAGTTAGAAGTGGTAGGGCCAATTAATATCCATAGAATTCAGTTAGAAGTTGCAGTGCCAAATAATATCCATAGAATTCAATTAGAAGTGGCAGAGCCAAACAATATCCATAGAAATCAGTAAGAAGTGGCAGAGTCAAATAATATCCATAGAATACAGTAAGAAGTGGTAGGGCCAAATAATATCCATAGAATTCAGTAAGAAGTGGTAGGGCCAAAAAATATCCATAGAAATGAGATGAGCCTTTATAATGCTAATACATATATCATAGACTTGTCATTAGTGGTTTCACTTAAATTGATACAATCACAACCTTTCTCACATGACTTTTGTAAACTGCAAAAGATTCAAAGCCAAAGAACCATATGACTGAGGGGCAGGGCCAAAAAAATATCCATGGAAATAAGATGAGTAAATGCTTATACAAATATCATAGTTTTATAATTAGTGGCTTTCTTTAAATTGACCTAATCATAAACTGTTATTCTGTAGGCTGTTAATTCATTTATTTTAGTGTGTATCAATTTTGTGGATTAAAGTAAGATTGAATTACGTGGGATATTTGATTTCATGGTTTTGCCAAAGTCTGCATATTGTGAAGCCTTTAGAAAATTTGTACTTCGTTGGACATTTAAATTTGTCGGTTACCTATACCAAGGAAATCAACAAAAAATGGTATCCCACAAATAATAAAATGCTCTGCAG
Source organism: Mytilus californianus (assembly GCF_021869535.1). NCBI lineage: Eukaryota > Metazoa > Mollusca > Bivalvia > Mytilida > Mytilidae > Mytilus > Mytilus californianus. Next base: position 9,713,745 of record NW_026262581.1, read on the forward strand.
TGCGCAGCTTGATATGACCGCAGAGGTTGAACCCTGAACAGTTAGGACAAGTATGCTCACAACATTCAAGCTTGATACAGCTCTGAATTAGGATTGTGATTAAATATTTGACACAGCATTGTAGGTTTCTGACATATGATGAATGTGGTCTAAGAACTTAACCATTTTTAAATGGCCATTACCGATTATGGTCCAATATCCAAAATTTAAATACATGGTTAGATTCATCATATCATAGAACCCAAAAAATTCAATTTTTGATGAAATCAAACAAAGTTTGATTTTGGACTCTTTGGAACTCAATGTGGACCAATTTGAGAACGACACAAAATCCAAAATCTAAATACATGGTTAGATTCAGCATATCAAAGAGCCCCATATATTCAATTTTTGTTGAAATCAAACAAGGTTGATCTAATTGTTTATTTATTTATTTTTGTAGTAAAAAAGGACAAGAAAAATTTAGAAAACACAGACTGCTTGATTGTAGCTTTGTTGACGCATGGTAATGAGGACCATGTGTTTATGACAGATATGTCTGTGAAGATCAAAACCATAATGGATTTATTCAATGCAGAGAGCTGTAAAGAACTTATTCTTAAGCCAAAAATTTTCATTTTTCAGGTATGATAAATTTATATGAGATTTTTTTTCCTCTAGGGATGTTTTATTAACACACTTGTAATTTCTGAATTCACCTGGCCAAAGGCTATGTGAGCTATAAGGAACAGTCAGGTGGGTGGCTCCTTCTGTGTCCTAACATTAACTTAAGAACTGTTCCAATCAATGCTTTTGACATTTTTATATATTTTTATATATTATTACTAACAACAAAATGGAAGTCATTTTTTATATTTACGATTTTTAATTTTGGTGCACTGCAGTAATGTTCCTTAATTGATTGAGAAATTACAATTTATATGGTTTCCATGTTACTATTGACAAAATGGATGTCAAGTTGTATATTGATGATTTTATCTTTTGCTGTTCAGGAGTTAAGGTTTTTGTTTGATTGGAAAATTACACTTTACGTTGATTCAGTAAGACAAAAAAAACCTGCGAATGCTTATCCGGCCCTTTTTTTTCACACTAACACATTGCTCAGCAAGGGGTACTGAAATGGTCTCTGTACATCAGTCTGTTTGTCCTTCCCTAGTTTGGAGAAGATCCAAAAACAGCCTTATAGTATGATGATGTTGAATCCAGTTTTCAATCCAGATCCCTGAAATTTCACAGGAAGATTGCAAATATGGAAAGTTTTATGTGAAATTTTTTTTAATTCAGTTTGAAAGTTTAAGACATACTAATTTTTTACCCTTTTCAACTGGACAAAATAACTACTTAACATTAATATTCATGACTCAAAATTTTTTACATGTAATTTCATCCCCCATCTTGCTTTTTCTTGTCTATATTTGTTGAATATAAAATCTAAAGATAAATGTGTTCCTTGACCTAATAAAATAGAAAAACTTGACTAATTTGAATAAATCTTGGCATGACTTATAGCTTAGTAAATTAAAAGCCAGTTGACAAGTTTCATGACAATAGGATATATTATAGACAATATGGCCATTTTTATATTTGAACTTTAGGTGTCCAATTTTGATGTTTAAATCAAACCATTTCTATCATAAAAATTTTGGCCATAAAAATTGCAAAACGTTGCATAAATTAGCTTTTTCAATTACATATTATATTGTGTTTCATGTAAGTAAAGCAACAAATACTCATTTGATGTATCAGATTTATTTAAGTTATTCAAAGGCTAAATTTATAGGAGCCTGCATGCATGCCTGTGTCTGAAAATGGATATTTTTATATGAAGGGCTTATATGAGAGAGGTGAAAGATGCCAAAGTGATATTCAAACTCATAAGTGGAAAACAAACTGGCAATACCATGGCCAAAAACAAAAAGACAAACAGTACACAAAACACAACAAAGAAAACTAAAGACTGAGCAACAAGATATTATATAAGAATGTAATATTTTCCACCAATTTAAAATTTGTGAAGTTTTTTTATTTAAATCAACAGTTAATAAAATACAACCAATAGGAATGTTTACTTTGACTAATTGGGGGATGAATCTGTGAATTGCAGTGTGTCATTGTGAAACACCAGAATCGGTGTTTGGAGTAGGAGAATCAGTTCTCACTGTATGAAAATAAGGAGATGTGGTATGATTGCCAATGAGACAACTATCCACCAAAGTTCAAATGAAGTGGATGTAAGCACTGTGCCTACTTTAAATGGAAGTTTTTTTAAAAATGTTTAAAGTAAAAAAAAAAGAATCAACTACAGTGAATCAATTGAATCAAATCAAAATCTCTTAAGAAAAACTATAATAGTATATTTTAGGTATGTAGTTATTTCATTATTTAACTGTAATTATAGGCCTGTAGAGGATCTGGGTTAGGACATGGGGTTAACATGAAGGTTACAAGAGATCCAAACCAGGCAGATGCTGGTGCTGTCTACACTGAATATGACAAGACATTTGGAGAAACAATACGTATTCCTAATGAAGCAGATTTCCTAGCAGTGTATTCTACTTCAGCTGGTAGGTGTAGTATATCAATGGTTGCAGTGTTTTAAACTACAAATCCCGGTATTTAGATAAAAAAGATGGTCTTGATCTTATTACAACAAGTTGGTAAAAGACAAAAAAAGCAAAAAACGAAAATAATTTTTCATATAATTTTTTTTTCTTAACTTGTGGTTTCATGTGAATTAAAAATAATATCTATAAAATCTATGCCAGATGCATGTTTCGTTTACAATAGACTCATCAGTGACACTCGATCAAAAAAGTTAAAAGTACAAAATAGAAGAGCATTGAGGACTCAAAATTCAAATGGTCTTGCAAAATACAGCAAAGTAATCTATTCCTAAGGTAGAAGATCACTAGCATTTCGAAAATTTAAAATTTTGTAAACAGTTAATTTATGATAATGACCATATCAATGATAATTCATGTCAACACAGATATCTGTATAGCAAAAACAAATACTTGAGACAATCCTTGAGCTTTTTACAATCAGGAAATAATATATTTTTTCAATGCTTTTAAGGATGTATTGGGACCTATATTGGCTTAAATCAACATTATGATATTTCTAGTGAATAGTTGCCTCATTGGTAATCTTACCACATCTTCTTCTTTATGTATTAAAGCTGTAAAATATTTGTTATTGGGAAAAATTTGGAAATATTTTTTTCTGAAAATACCATTACAAAGATAAAGATAGGATTTATAATGAATAGTGTTTTAGTTATCAATGCCCTATATATACATTTCTGAATTAAATGTTATTTTTTAAATCTTTAATTTAAAATTGTATAGAGATAACTGTTCCATACATTAATTTTGTATAACACAATAAACTTTCATAGACAGCCTTTGTGATATGTTGAGAAAGGGATTGTTAAGTAATATCACTGTATGTGTACAACCATCCAAGTTTTCATCCAAATTTTATTAAATTCTTTGACATTGCTAAATTTGGATGTAAGTTGCCTTTTTTAATATTTTATATTCAACATTTTATACATTGCCTGATGATTTGGGTCTTTGTCAAAGTCTTACTGTAATTTGAAGAAATGTAGATATCTTTATTTCAGACCTTCAATGATCTATTAAGGTCAAGAAACAGTAAATGGGCTATTTCAATTTTCTAAAAATTAAATATATTAACAGAGGTATTGATTTCATCATCTTATTAAGAATATTTAATGACTCAACCATGTCAGAATAGAGGAAAAGTTTTTCAAATTATTCAGATTACCTTAAAAAAAAGTATCAATGAAATTGCATTTACCCCATTTTCTATTATATTTACAAAGTTCAGCTTTGGCACATCTAATGCACAATATCATTTAGTAAACTTAATATGTAATAAATTAAACAATGCATCATATCTGAAAAAAGTTTTGCTGGTTATAGTATGGTTTTCATGTGTTGATGTTTGTGGCAAATGCTAAAAGTTAATCTATTTATAGAGTCTAAATTAACAACCAAAGAAATCTCATTTTAAAAAATAAACAAAGAATATTGCCTTGAAATTAAAAAATGAATCACAAAGAATAAGCATCTCAATTCAAAGATATAAATAATACTATTGTAGGAATTTCCATTCTACATCTATTTATTTATCTGATGTAATTGGAGAAATAAAACTAACCTAACAAATTAAGCTAAATAGGATTGATTGCTTCTCAGCAGTGTAAAGTATGCTAAAACATGACCTTCTTTCTAACAGGTTATGGATCATTCCGAAACACAGAGAAAGGGTCACCATTTGTACGTCATATGTCAGAAGAGCTCCTGAAGATGAAGAAAGACGATGATTTCTACAAAATCTTGACCCGAGTTAATAAAAGAGTTGGAATGGGATATAAACCAAATTATCCAAACAGCGATAATATTACCCAGATGCCTTGCTTCATTTCACATCTTACAAAGGACTTGTATCTGAAACAAATGAATTAGAAAATTCATCCATGCCATGACTTAGTGCTGAACAGACTGATGACAATCATATATTTTTAAATGACTGATTAAAAAAGCAGTTCCAGCTGCTTATCTATTTTCAATAGAAGATATCTGTATATCACGACTGAATACCATATGTATGCAATGTCATTGTTAAAAACAAATTGTTAAAATTAAAAAAAAAATCATTGACATAACTTTAAACATATAGATGTGAAATAACAGCAAACTGGTACATTGTATATAACATGTAGGGTAGCTCTGACCCACATCCATAAAGGTTCATTTTTATTTGGGAATGTTTTATTGATGATTTAACTTTTTTATCACAGTACATAGATTACATTGCATACTATAAAAGTTTCTGACCTGTCAGGATTTATATCATTTCATCTGAAATGCAGTTTGTTGATTGTTCTTCTTTTTAAAAGGTGATAGTTATAATTTGTATGTTTAGTTATAATTTGTATGTTTTAGTTATAATTTGTATGTTTTCACAGAAAATCTCTCACGAATTAAGAAGTAAATGAAAGATAAGCTATTCTTTAATACGTTGTATTTTAAGGATCAGTTTAATGAAGCTAACTGCATGAAATTTGAGCTTTATTTTTTTACTTGGAAATCATAATCTAAAATCTTATTGCTAAGTTGCTAAATTGCAAGCATTATAAGTTGATAAGTTTTGAATATTAAAAATATTAAAAACAAACTTCTATAAAGTTTTGACCAGTATTCATTGTTGAACAATTAAACTAAATAAATGCTTTTCAAAGAAAAAACATAAAACTATAGCCATATTTTAAACTTCTTTCTGCTTTTAAAGTTATGGAAATAATCATTAAAATTGTTTAAATTGTATTTAGGAAAACTTTTTGTGCACTAGTCTGGAGTGCAATTGATTTTCTATGCTGATTGATACTCAGCAACATTCAAGCAACAACCATTCTATTGAGTAATAAAACTTTCAGGCTGATGTAGACACCATATGTACACACAGATGACATTATATTAAGAGCAATTGCACTGCTATTGCACACTACTGTTCATGATTTGCATATTTTTTCAAAGTTATTGTTGAACAATGACCAAAAATGCAAGATTAGTCATTATGATTTCAGGTAATTGCTGCATGCGAATAATGCTATCAAAGGTTGATAGCAAGATTTAATTGTTTTGACACCTATCCCAATTCAATTTTTGCATCAGTTGAAATATAACAAAAATTCCTGAGTTTACAAAATCTTTTGGTTATGTTTCAGAGAATTATATGTTGCCATACACTATTTTGTTGAACTGTATTTATTACTTATTTAACGTACCAGAAATATATATTCTTTCATGAAAATAACATTCTTAACATTAAATGAATGTGATACTTAAAGCATATAAATGTTATAGTAATTTAAAATATTAAGATGACATCTCAATTACATTATAAAGCTCTTCAATAATTTTAATTGGTATTGTTTGATTTTCTATTTGTCTTTATTTTACAAACACATATCTCTTTGATTGTATTATTTTGTTATCACGTTTGACAATATTTTGACAGAATATAGTTTCATACCTCATTATTATTTATTTTTTAAATGGCAAAATAATGTAATGTTTGATATCTGTAATCAATTTATATATGAAATTTTCGATTGATACTAAATTATTTTGCATTATGTTTTGTGAAATTAGTATTCAGAAGAAGAGATAGTCTTTCATTTTAGGTTAGAAACATGGAAAGTTAATACCCCATAGAAAAACTCTGTGAAAAAATGATCTTTAGTGTTTTCAAATTCATGAAATTAGTGCACTTTGAACCTAATTTGCTAAGCTATGATAAAGGAAGCCATTGTAAAAATGCAACTGAATATTTTTTTGTTGAAGTTTAAAAGTCATTCTGTTCATGTAAGTTACAGTTTCATATTTTTAAGACTTATCATTAGAGCTTGATTGGGATTGATAGAGAAGTAATCTTTTAAGTTTTGAAATACAGTAACTAACTGTGATAGGGTTTGCAGTATGGAATTTTAGCTGAGATTTCATTGTGATAGAGATGATGCTCCAGTTATGATGAAAATTATATTCATGAAGTCTTTCATTTTCTTAGGGTAAAGATTGCATGAAATGCAATCAAAACCCCAATGCACTGGCTTGATAGCTATATTTTTCAGGCTTCATCTCTACCTTTAAGAACTAAAACAACAAATTGCAAGGTGATGAGCATTCTTTAGATTCTATACATGTCCATGTCATGCAGTTTATTAATGATAAATACTCAGATATTCAACTTTCAAACGATGTGTATGTGTATAACTATACTTGTTAAGAAAGCTTTTCTTTTGAATTATCAAAAGTTGTGCATGGTGTACGAATCTATCTAGAAATAGATTAAACTATAATTATTGACAAAGGAAGATCAGGCAAATTTCAAATTTGCTTAAATTTGTTTCATTGCTAAAAACAATACATTATCTGATTTTAATATAAAAATAAGGAGATGAGGTATGTGTGTAAATGAGAAAAATATCCACCAGAGTCCAAATGATGTGGCTGTAAGTAACTATAGGACAGCTTACAGCCTTCAACAATGAGCAAAACCTATACCCTTTATTTAGATATACCAGGCCTCGTCATGGCAAAACGTTAAACAGTTCTAAGTTAAGTTCACATTGCAAAATGAAAGCAATCTTTACCCTACATTGCCCACATCACTTTTATGAATATAAATTGTGGTACTGGCTTTGAACCAGGAATACAGATTCTCTGATAATCATTCATCCTGAATAGATTTATGTTATTACTTAGATATGCGATAGAAAAAAAATACGATTTTTGTGCCATAACACTACTCAATAAAATATGATGAACTAAACAGAATTTATGTCAGAAATAATTCAATATTTCAGACTGAGAGAAAGACAAACAAATTAATAAAAGAAGTTCATTAGAGAGCTGGGGTAGATTTAATGTGGAAGGTTGATCGTGAAAATCTGTACTCTTGTCATAACATTTTTTAAGTAAAATCATGTTTAATACTGAATCATTGCAAATGTCATTAAAAACTAAGTGAGACAATATTTTGTTTTTGTTTTTATTCATCTACAAATAAGTTATGTTTATATAAGTGTAAATTGTAAACGAAATTATTGTTTTTTGGAAAATTAATACATAAACCAAAACAAATTTAGGCTGCAAATATTATATGTGAACTACTGTTTATAGATTAAAGGGAATTTTAAAGTCCTTTAAGATTTACTGGTACACCACAGATTTGCCATTTGCCCAATTACTTAAATTATTTTGTTTTGACAGGATTATTTGTTTGATCAGCAGGTGCTGCTGTAATCTTGAAAATTATATGGTGTTGAAATTTAGATTATACAATTCCTTTCTCGTTAACATTCACTATTTATTAATAAATAATAGGGATCATACAATTTTTTTTATTTGTTACAGCTTTTTACATTGTTAATAACTTTTTTGTAGATTTCAATATTTTGTATATTTTTCAAAATAAAATTCAGTCATTTACTCTTTTTGATTAAGCATATCATGTGTTGAACCCAAATCAAGAATTTAAAGTATTTATTTGTATGAATGAAGATGAGGCGATAGTATTTTACCGATATTCAACTCCCATAAATCGATTCATCTTCGCTAGCCAAGGATTACAATCCAGTCCCCTCCTTTCCACTCTTGGCAGATTAAGCCAACATTTGGGAATACAATGCTGCGCCATCTGCCGGTAGATAAAAGTCACGCCCATTCCAACTTTATCATCTGGACCAATGGCAGCACTTGAACACTTCAGTGTGGAGATGTAAAATTGATTAAGTCTAGTGTTTACAAATTTCGTAAAGCAGGAACAGATACTATTCGCTGACATTCAAACATTTGCGCGAAAAACATACACAGGAACTTCTATCAGTTGATCAAGAACTTTAAAATTATTACTAAATATTGTGTGTCTTATGTTTTCGAGGTAAAGACTTGTTGCATAACTAGCACGTGGCAATTGTTTATTTACATTTAATTTTTCTGCATTTACACGTGATCATCTTAAAGGCGCTATTTGATTGGATGCAGCCAGTTACAACTGCTACCAATGGAAATAATTACCTCGTGGATCCGAAATTCTATCTTAATCCGCCAAGGGTGGAGAGGAGGAGACTGGATCGTTAAGAAGAGAGAAATCAAGGCAACAAACAAAAACTAAGGGAAACGCTTTTACCAGCTGTTTATGTTCATTTTGATTGGTAAATTAATTGTTTTACATGCAAGAATATTGTACTAATGAATTTAACCAAAGAATTAAGTTAAAGACACATTCTACTGAAGCTTATATTTTGCCAGACACATGATTTTAATTTTTAACTTCTTGAAATTTTCCTTTTAATGAGTAAGCTTTATGTTTTATGAAAAAGTATTTTTCAGCTTAAAATAAAAGGCCATTAGCATGCATTTGATCAACAAAATGGAAAAGAAGTACTCATTAATGAAAATGCATCAATAGAACATGAAATTGAGTTTTTACATAATCATTTAGATCTCATCCCACAATACGTTTCAATACTTAATGCATGTGCTAAATTGCCCACCGTCCCAGTCCTGGCAAATTATTTATGAATCGAAACATTATTCAATACAAACTATGACCTAGTTAAGCCCTAATTATGTCAGCAATTTCTCTACAAGGAAAGAAAATCATGGTGTTCAATTGTTCAGATTCTTGGTTTTTGTCGCTTGTAACACAGTCTAATATCACACAATGAACAAAAGAAGGAGATAACCAAAGGCGAAATAAAATAAATGTAAAAACCATAAAAGGAAAATAAAACTTCCTTATTCTCTGTCCTATGCTTCAATTGCTTGCTTGTGTATCTATTGAATTGAACTTGATATGATTAATGCCACAGGTATAGTAAGGTCTGTTTCATAAGAACTCTGTTTTTTTAATGGCTAGTTGTCTATTCGTACTTTACCTGTCGGTCATGGTGCTGCCAGTATTTCTCAGATTTGATTTGTTTATTTTATGAATTACTGCCTTGAAACATTTATGACTAGTAATGCCGTTTTTATAAGAAAAGTTGTCAATACACTGAATAGTCCTTGCGGAAAAATGAAATATTTCTACATTGAATTACAAGAATCAAATTAAATCTATCTTACTATTTAGAGAAGCATTTAACCATGCCATTCAAGTTTTGTACTTTCAGTTATTTATGTGTTGAATATTGAGGTCGGAGTTTAGTATTTTGTAGCATCTTTCATCACCAAGTTGATGGTCTCTTTCTTGAATATTTATGTTTTTTATCTGTAGGTTAACTGACGCTGTTTTTGTTTGTTCTTAAGACTGTCAGTGGGAGGTTTTAATCAGGGGTTAGATTGTTGCAAGAATTATTGTTTTCCTTGGAACGTATAAGAATTGTCAATAAATGATTCTAATATATATTAATTCTTAGTTAGAATTAACATGAACGGTACCAAATTTACTGGATCGTTTAAAGTTGAAGATTCTGTATAAACAGGAAAAAACATGTATGCAACGACATATATAAACGATAGTTAACTATGAAAACAATGAAATCATATCGTAGTGACAATATTTCGGCTCAAAAACTTACATTTGTCGTGTCAATTGTTTTTCAAAATTGAACTATACAATGGGAGTTTTAAGTGTGATATAGAGCTCAGGTGATCAGTTTCGTTACAATATCTTTACACTTATATATGTAAATAAAGTTACGGATATGAATTTACTGAAAATAAAATAGACCATGATGTTTGAACTGGAGAAAGAAATATGCCATTCCTGAACTCAACTTGTTTCCTGCAGTACAACCCTTGATGTAGTGGGACGTTGATTTGGCTGTGTGAGATGTATAAATTCGCAGCCACATCCGTTCGGTAAGGGCACATTAAATCCGAGGCCTCAAGAGGGGATAATGGCACGCTCTCTTCACGTTAAAGATCCATTGGAAGAACTCTCTGATCGGTCCGTAGATGGCTTGTTGTAAGGCAATATTTCTGCTCTTTTCCAACAAACCCTCGTTTTTTTGTCGAGCCTGCGACTTTTGTCGCAGAAAGCTCGACATAGGGATAGCGATCCGGCGGCGGCGGCGGCGGCTACGGCGGCGGCGGCGGCGGCGTTAGCTAACTTCTTAAAAGCTTTATATTTTAGAAGGTTGAAGGTCTGGATGCTTCATACTTTGTATATGGATGCCTCATGTTACGAAGTTTCTGTCAGTCACATGTCCAATGTCCTTGACCTCATTTTCATGGTTCAGTGACTACTTGAAAAAAAAGTTAAGATTTTTTGTAATGTTAGATTCTCTCTTATTATAAGTAATAAGATAACTATATTTGGTATGTGCGTACCTTGCAAGGTCCTCATGCCCGTCAGACAGTTTTCACTTGACCTCGACCTCATTTCATGGATCAGTGAACAAGGTTAAGTTTTGGTGGTCAAGTCCATATCTCAGATACTATAAGCAATAGGTCTCGTATATTCGGTGTATGGAAGGACTGTAAGGTGTACATGTCCAACTGGCAGGTGTCATCTGACCTTGACCTCATTTTCATGGTTCAGTGGTTATAGTTAAGTTTTTGTGTTTTGGTCTGTTTTTCTTATACTGTATGCCATAGGTCTACTATATTTGGTGTATGGAATGATTGTAAGGTGTACATGTCTAGCGGGCAGGTGTCATTTGACCTTGACCTCATTTTCATGGTTCAGTGGTCAAAGTTAAGTTTTTGAGTTTTGGTCTTTTTTTCTAATACTATGTGCAATAGTTCAACTATATTTGGTATGTGCGTACCTTGCAAGGTCCTCATGCCCGTCAGACAGTTTTCACTTGACCTCGACCTCAATTCATGGATCAGTGAACAAGGTTAAGTTTTGGTGGTCAAGTCCATATCTCAGATACTATAAGCAATAGGTCTAGTATATTCGGTGTATGGAAGGACTGTAAGGTGTACATGTCCAACTGGCAGGTGTCATCTGACCTTGACCTCATTTTCATGGTTCAGTGGTTATAGTTAAGTTTTTGTGTTTTGGTCTGTTTTTCTTATACTGTATGCCATAGGTCTACTATATTTGGTGTATGGAATGATTGTAAGGTGTATATGTCTAGCGGGCAGGTGTCATTTGACCTTGACCTCATTTTCATGGTTCAGTGGTCAAAGTTAAGTTTTTGAGTTTTGGTCTTTTTTTCTAATACTATGTGCAATAGTTCAACTATATTTGGTATGTGCGTACCTTGCAAGGTCCTCATGCCCGTCAGACAGTTTTCACTTGACCTCGACCTCATTTCATGGATCAATGAACAAGGTTAAGTTTTGGTGGTCAAGTCCATATCTCAGATACTATAAGCAATAGGTCTAGTATATTTGGTGTATGGAAGGACTGTAAGGTGTACATGTCCAACTGGCAGGTGTCATCTGACCTTGACCTCATTTTCATGGTTCAGTGGTTATAGTTAAGTTTTTGTGTTTTGGTCTGTTTTTCTTATACTATATGCAATAGTTCAACTATATTTGGTGTGTGGAAATATTTTATGATCTATTTGGCAGTCACGCAGGTTTTATTTGACCTTGACCTCATTTTCAAGGTTCATTGCTCAGTGTTAAGTTTTTGTGTTTTGGTCTGTTTTTCTTAAACTATAAGCAATAGGTCAACTCTATTTGTTGTATGGAAGAATTGTTAGCTGTACATGCCTGCCTAGCATGGTTCATCTGACCTTGACCTCATTTTCATGGTTCATTGGTCAATGTTTAGTTTACTTGGTTAATGTTAAGTTTATGTGACAGTTGTAATAAAGCTTTATATTTAGGACTATCAACATAATATCAATGATTAGTAAAGAAGGCGAGACATTTCAGCGTGTGCACTCTTGTTTAATTTTTCAATGTATCTATTTCGTTTTCTGAGTCAGTATTAACATAAAAGTTACCAAATTTACTGCACAAAATGCGCATTTCGACAATACTGTCTCTTCAGTGATGCCTCGATTTTTAAAAACTAATATAAGAGTTTCAAAAGAAACAACTAATTAGAAATTCATTCATTTTCCATCAGCATCCTTCATCCCGGTTGGCCTTACTGCGGAACACTTATGGATTAATTTGTTCTTTTCTCTTAATATGCATGAAATAATTGACACTGTACGGTAGCGGGCACCAATCTATTAAAATAAAATAGAAAATGTTTCAACAAATTCTTCAAAAATAAAAACACTCTAAACAGTTCTTTAACGTTGTCATGCTTGTGAATGTCCTTGACGAATTGTTCTTTCAACAAACTGTTTGTCTGTCGTTGAGGATAGTAATATTACCATGAATCACCATCGATTTTTTTTCATTACATGTATCTAAGTATATGATAACTTTACAACAAACATTCTCCATCGTATAACATAAGGTTCAAGACTTGACATCGTGGTAACACTGCCTTCATTTGGTCCATCGTCTCTGACCACTCGGTCAAATATTCTAAAATATAGCCTAGATGTATAAAAAAAATAATGTGACTGCATGGTAAGTATTATCATAAATAAAAAGTTGAAACCACCAACTTCAGAGCTTTAAACATGATGGTTTAAATGAAAAAAATGAAAAACGGTACAACAGGAGTACGTTTTTAGTATGGTATCGTCCTCAACATCTTAGTAATATTGGACGTTGCAAACTAACCTGATAACAGCACTGTTTTTTCTGAAAACAAACGAAAATAGATTCGCTAGTACAAACTGTTTTTTAAGCTGAAAAAGCTTCCTTTCAGCATCCAATTTCACCTAGAAAACATGCCTGGTGAAGCTAGTTTGTCTAATAAAATATTGAATTTATTAATTGTCACATTGTTAATATTTTATATATCTACATATCAAAAAGTAAAATAACAAATATAACGAACTCTAAGGAATATTCAAAACGAAAAGTCCCTTATCAAATAGCAAAACCAAAAGCTCAAACACTTAAACGAATGGAAAACTACTATCATATTCCTGACTTGGTACAGGCATTTCCTTGTGCAGTAAATGGTGGATTAAATCTGGTTTTATAGCTAGCTAAACCTCTCATGTGTATGACAGTCGCATAAAATTCCATTATGTTGAAAACAATGTGTAAACAAAACGAAAAAACATAAAGGGTAAAAATGTCAAAAATAGTGTGTTTAAATTACATTGCAAAGCAATCGATATATTACATACCCTATGTAACCTACTTATTTTCGTATTTTCTTGTCACGTTTACTTCTCGGAAAAAGAACAGACATTTCGTGTGCATGTATGAATAGTCTGTTGTTTTAACCCTATTGGTTATATGCATTTTTCATTATGCTAAATGTGTAATCTGTATTGTGTGATGAGGAACCAACAATTGATATAAGTTTTAGCAATAATAAGGTTTTATAAAGATACATATCTTTGTGTTTGTTAAGACCGAAATTTTATCTTAATACTCTAAGTAAATATACATGTATTGTTTCAATAACCCTACACTATTACAAAAGTTCGATTTATTTCTCGGATGAAGAATGATGTAAAATTCACAAAAAACAACAATAGATAGGATTTTGAACAATTTTCATTGCATATTTTTAATTCATTTCCGATATACTGTAAAAAAAACTTTGTCGTGTCGATGAGCTTGACAAATACTATTAGTTTAAATGATCTTGAAATTTTGAATGTCAATTAATTAAACATTAAGAATATCTTGTATGACTTGATCACTTAATAGCTTTCTTCATAACACTAATTGAGCAGGAATGAACTGGATTTAATAGTAACATCCACGTAAATTTTCAAACTGCCAGTAACATAGTACCAGTATTTGGCAGTATTCTAAATTTATACTACCAAGACTGAAATTTCCTTCACATGATATGCTATACTTTTGTGAAAAACAAGTCATGTGTGCTTAAAATATGACTGATATAATCCACAAATAGTTCTGACCACTTAATATCGTACTATGTTTTGGGGGTAAAGACTTGCTAAACAATCAGCTCTTGGCAATTGTTTATTTATATTATCAACATTTACACGTGATCATGTTAAAGGCATTTTTGATCGGATGCAGCCAGTGACAACTGCGACCAATGGAAATCTTTACCCCATGAATCCGAAATGTTATCTTAATCCGGCAATGGTAGAGAGGAGGGGACTGGATCATAACCCTTGGCTAGCGAAGATGCATCATCATCATCATCATCATCATCATCATCATCATCATCATCATCATCATCATCATCATCATCATCATCATCATCATCATCATCATCATCAAAAATCAAAAGAATGGATATATTCAGTTCCAAGTTTATGTACCTTTTCAATTTACCAAATTTTATTTATTCACGTCAGAACAAGTCTTGTTTTACTTTGACGTCTTTATAAAATGAATGTTATAATTAATATTGAGATTAGGGTTAAAAAAATGCAACAGTAGTATACCGCTGTTCGAAACTCATAAATCGATAGAGATAAAAACAAAGTTAATATAGTTTCAGAGAGAATATCCTGCATAACTACTTCCAAGAGAGATTTATATGTCGTGTTACATGGACTGATAATTTTACATTATAAAAAACATGTTTTATCACCTGGTGACTAATGAAAAAATACATATTTTAAAAAGAATCCTGTCATTGTGTTCTTTCAGTCAATACAATACACCACAATTCTTCTTAGTAAGTTAACTTAAAAAAGTTATAAGGAAACAATTCTTCTATTTTGTATGTATGTTTTATAGATATAAGACCGCGACAATATGTCTACACAGTATTTTTCACATAATCCTGCTGACATTTTATGCGTCAGAGGCATACTGTCCAATGTGAACATTCATGCGCGTAACGTATCATCAAACACCAAACAACGAAACAGATGTTACGTTATTACTGACAAATAGAAAGTTGACAGTGGGAAAACTAAAATACTACGTTTGTCATAGATCTAGATATGAAAGTTTCGGTACTATCATTCCTGTCAGGTTCACTGGAATATATGAGATCCAAGCACTTATTGAATTATTGGTTGACCCGACATTTTCAATATATCTAAAGACGAACAAAATAACTTCGAACGATGCTTTTTTGTCTTCGATACAATTTGGTAGAAATTCTGCGGTATATGAACACACACATTTTGAATCCTTTGAATGCACTATTAGTACGTATTGAAATAACGACTTGTTGCTGAATTGCACAATTATATATATACCATTTCCGTTCTACCATACACCATTTACTATCCTAAAACCCTATATTAAGCCATTAAAAAAGGCACTACCATAATGACGAGAGTATTATTGTATAGCCTAGTTGACACAGCTGAACACACTGCATGTGGTGTTGCATTTGATGTGCGTGTTCGAATGACTGTGTATTGGAATTATGTGTGAAAGATTGAAATAAATTTGTAATTGAAAAAAGTGTCGTAGGTAAAACCCGCGTCGGAAAATATTTTAAACCTGGTAAATTAGTCTTTTTTTTCTTGAAACTCCGAAACTAATTTTGTGATTTTGTAATATTATATGAATTATCATAGAGTTAAAAAAAATTAAACTTTCCTCTGATGATTTTAAGCCAGAAACTGTTGCCTATTGAAATTATGCCAAACATTCTTCACCTTATGTATCTCCCATATCTTTATCATAACTGGTTTTTTTTTCAATCCATGCTTGCGAATCGGAAAGTAATTTCCACAAGATATTAGTTATATAACATTATATTGACAGCATTGAAATGTATATCGAAGAAGGTTTATCCATTGAAACCTTGCATTGTATTTAATCAAATCTGGCATATATGATACTCATTACAAATATTGTACCGGATAATTTAAAGGTCATCGGTTATTTGTATACTGTGAAAAAAAACATAACTGCGATATGTTAATTGGCGTAACTACGATCCCGTCCTCTTTTCCTCGAATGTGACCAACCGAATTAGACTTATCACCGATTTTGTACATGAATAAGCAACACGACGGATGTCACATATGGAACAAGATCTAATCACCCTATCGGAGCACCTGCGATAACCTCCAGGTTTTATTATGGGATTCGTGTTCCTCAGGCTTTAGTTTTTCTATGTTTTGTTTTTTGCAGTGTTGATTGTCTTTTTGTCGTTTTTTTTACGCCATGACATTGTCAATTTGTTTTTGGCTTATGATCAAATTGAGAATTGAAATGGGGAATGTGTCAAAGAGACAATAGCCCGACCAAATAGCAGAAAACAGCCGAAGGCCACCAATGGGTCTTCAACACAGCGAAGGCGGACTTCAGCTGGCCCCCAAACAAAAATGTGTACTAGCTCAGTGAAAATGGACGTCATACTTAACTCCAAAACATATAAATGAACTATGAGTTTGAATATCCCTTTTTTTTATATCTTAAACCTCTCTCTTTTAACGTAGCATTTATGATAACACATGATATAAGCATTTGAATAAGCTATAGTGGATTTTTTTTTTTTTTTTCATAGCGATTAAGTTGGTCTTTCACTACTAAATTCATCTTAAACTTGAACTAAAGATTTTGAAAATACTTGGAAATATTAACTTGCTGTGCATTATTCATTTTCTATACACTGATCATTATTTACGTGTCAACATTGTCTATATTTTAGGTTTGAATGTTATTTTAATTTCTATTCCTACAGAAAACACATTAAAGTGGTAAATGATATGTATCAACGTTAAGTTATAATTACCACCATCGGTACATTCTTATTATAAATACAACATGTCTCGAAAAGTCAAAGTAATCTTGACCTATCTGTCATACATTGCCATCTCCTTTTTAAGTTTTCACATTACTGTCATTTGTGAATGTTGATTAAGATTTTCATATATTTGTCTTACGTTTTTATCTAAAATAAGCATAGGTGCCAACTATTAAGATACTGTTGAAAGTCTCCCAATATTTTTTCAGAAACAAATTGTAACTTCCCATTGAGACCTATCTACGGGAAGCAAAATGTGGGGTCTTATTATATGGACTTCATTACAATTTAGCTTGATAAAAGGTTAAGAGTAAAAATCAATTAAGCTGTGTGATGAAATTTATACAAATGATTATATTCTTAATAACATAGACCTGTGCAGGTTATTTTGGACTATTTGATATTTAGTCAATATCACTTTTTAACATTTTAGGGTATGGAAAAAACCCAAGACACGTTGGATGCCGTATCTGGTAACAAAGGAGAAACATTAACAAAAACAACCATTACCAATGGAACAGAAAGGTACATGTTTACTTAATATTTTATCTTAGTTCTGTCTTAATTCACTTTTCTATTGAATGATACCCAACTTTTTAATTGAACTACATTGAAAGGCGTTTGTAGAATTACAATTCTACTTTTTACATGTATGACAACACTTATCATTAATTTATCATAAAATGAGTCTACAAGAATGCATTTGGTTTTGGGTTAGCATCACATATTAAGATGAAATAGTTTATTGCATTGAATATATTTGATTACACCAAAATCAATTTAGATAGCATTAAAAGTACCAATTTTACTGTACCAGATTCACATTTCGAAAATGAATTCTTCAGTGATGAGCGAGGCCAACACATCAGAAAGACATTAACCTAATACAAAGTTTGAAAATATTTTTCCTATTGAAAAACATGCAGAATAATCTTAAAGGGGTATATACAAAAACATAAAAAGAATTGGGTAGTCATATTCAATTGTATTTGATTTATGGTTCAGACACTTGTCCTTTGGTAAAATGAAGACTCGACTTCAATAATAATGAATAAATCAAAAATAAATTGAACAAAGTAAAAAATAAAGGATCTGCTTCTAAAGTAAAAAAGCCACACTGGCCATTTCAGCTGATATAACTTTTATTTTCTTTAATATAAATTGAATTTCATGTTGTAGTAACTCAGGACAAGGTAAAATAGCCGAAGAACATTTGAATCAAGAAGAATATACAATTAGTTCTGGGATAGCTGTTGTGATCAATAACATTACATTTGATACCAGATTGAAATTAGGTGATCGTGTAGGAAGTGATTTGGATGCTTCATCTTTATTCCAAAGATTCATGGAACTTGGTTTCGATAGTGACCTTTTGAATGATGCCACAAAGAATGACATGGATATGAAATTTGATGAGAGTAAGACTTTACGAATTATACAGTTTTAATGTGCTTTTTTTTAAATCAGAGTTATCAACTTTTCTGATAATGTTTTAATATGTTTGCTTAAAAATTTAAGTTTTTTTTTCTTCTCTAACATCAGGGTCCATTCTAATGTGTAAATTTTTTTTTTAGATTCTTTATAAGTTGATAAATTGGCAAAAAATGATAGCAATGATGTCTCATCTGTTCTCCCAGATTTTGATGGAAAAAACATTCAAATAATAAATCATTATTAAAGAAGAACAAAACTTGCCAGAAGTCATATATGAAAGGCGCTTTATTAAACAAATTTTCAGTTCTAATTGTTATAGGATCATGCGGAAAACATGGCAACCAGAGACAATTCTTGGCTGAAACATGTCAATTTGTGATTTTCCTTTTCTGTGGAAACAACAAAATCATATCTTATCAAACATGTGTGTATTGATTAATAGGGACTCTTTTTTAATAAATCACAATTTTAAACTGATCAGGTTGCATATGGTGGTAGGAATTCTTTTCATGTTCTATTGTACTTTATTTGACATTGCAGCCTTTTAATTCTAGCAGCAATGATGAGTCTTTTGAGACGAAACACGAGTCTGGCGTACAAATCATAAGCGTGGTATCTTTGATTAGGTCACCGCCTCGTTAATCTCGCGAACGCGTGTTCGCCTCGAGTGCGGGAAGTCGTTGGTTTGAACCCAAGGCCAGGTCAAACCAATGGCTTTAAAATTGTTAGTTGCTGCTTCTCTGCTAAGTAAGCGGTAATAAGGAATAAGAACAAAGACTGGTCAGCCGGAGTCAGAATAATGTATCAGGATAGAGTGACAAGTGTTCCTACGGACTGTTACCTTGAGAACTAGAAAAGTCTGGCTCAGCGTGTCGGTCTAGTACAAAGCAGGATAAATATTCATATTACACTAACATGTTCTCGTCCTGATAATGCATTGAATTTTACGCTGAAAGTTAAACATCCATCATCATCATCTTTGATTATGTTTTTCTAACCATATGGGTAATAACATTTTGGAAATAACATTCTTTTTGTTTTGCCCTGGCATATCATGTTACCAATACTGGTGCTTCCATCATTCCAAAAGTCAAGAGCTGTCCTTACTTAATTTTATACAGACAAGATAATTTTTTCTCCCCGATTTTTTGTTTTGCAGTTACTACGATAGAAATCAGACAAAAGTAGAATTATTATATTTATGGATGACTTTTTTGTTCATTTTCTTTTATTTCGTTTATATCGGCAAAACTATAACTCTAATTAGGAATTCTTTGTTGTTATTGAAATATCTCAAATTAGAAATGAAAAAAATATTTTAGCTCAAAATTTTATTGGTGCTTGATGATTGATTGCATTACATAAATGACCATAATGAAATCAAAACAAGGTGAACAAAGAGCCTAGGGAGAAAAACCAGAAAGTCTTTTGCATTTGTAAATAAAGACATTCAAGCCAATTAAAATACCCACCGAGACCTCGGAAAACATATACAATTAAATCATACTTTGGTACGAATTCTTTTAACTGACAGAGTTTCTATTGAAATGTTGACTGACTGGTAGCGGACTTTAATTTGTGCTGTACCACAATGAAATGAAGTTTTTGTATAACAAATGTTGAATTAAGATACTAGATAAAACAAAATCTGTAATAAGTTTAAATGGCCTTTTTCTATCAGGATAATTTGCTCTCAAGAATAACTGATTTCTCAACAAAAAGTTATACTAAAACCAACCAGCTAATGAAAAATAAATAAAGATGATTTTGTCAATTAAAAAAAAAATCGGATTTCGCTATACTTTAGGTCCATTTTTGTTTAATCGGCCCTTCAACGTTTATAATTAGGTTTTATATTTTCAAAACATGTGGCCTCAAGCATCACCAAAGAGACATTAATTGTCGAAATGCGCATCTGGTGCGTTTAATATGTACGTTTAATCTTTTTTTCAATGAATCAGTTGAAATCCTTAAAATTATAAAAAGGCTTCGCTAACTATGTAAAGTTATTTTTGCAGTTATAAAAGACAAGGAAAGCCTAAAGACTACAGACTGTCTGATTGTAGCTTTGTTGACACATGGCAATGAGGACACTGTGTATATGACAGATACGTCTATCAAGATAAAATATGTGATGGATTTCTTCAATGCAACGAAATGTCCGGAACTTGTTCTGAAGCCAAAAATTTTCATATTACAGGTAATTTAGTTAATCACAGATTTTTCCAGTACAAGAGAGGCGAAATATACCAAAGGGACAAGCATATAATTATTTTATACAGCGATACAAGCTTGATATTTTGATTTAGGAACAAACTTAAGCTGTGGAAACATATCTTGCTTTGATTTAAGATTTATTTTCACAGTTAAGCCAAAAATAAACAGTTTATACTAGGTTTTTCTGTTAGGTCTAAGTAATTTATTGTTCTCATCATTGTTTTATTTCAGGTCATCATTGTCTTCCTGCCGTACAATGCGTTATCTAGATATAAGCTACATGTATGTTCCATAAATGCTGTTTTTGTTTTTATTTTTTAGGTAATGTTGTTTTTTTTTAACGACTATATATCATTTACTTGTAACTGTTGGACTGGTTCAATGTATTTAAAACAAAACTTTTATTTCATACAAAGTATAAAGTAAATTTATTGTTTGACTATAATTATAGGCCTGTAGAGGATCAGATCTGGGAGGTGGTGTAGAAAGGCAAGTTATAAAAAATAAAGATCCAAACCAGGCAGATGCTTCTGCTTCGTATGTGGAGTATGACGAGAAATTCGGAGAAACAATACGTATTCCGAATGAAGCAGATTTCCTAGCCGTGTATTCTACTTCAACTGGTTAGTGTAGTATATCAATGATCGCATTGATAGATCTTAATATTAATCAATGTTCACCATGTGGCATATTCAATTTATGTATGGTTATCTCTAGGTTATCATTGCAGTCTTTACTGTTATCGTCTTGGATTCATGGTCCTTCATTGTTAAATTGCTATTTTACATAGATGTAGCAAATGTAAAATAAACAACGAAATCATGCAGAGTTCAGCTACCAACATCATGACTAATAACTTGAACAATGAGGTTACAAACGGCTCATAAATTGAAAAAAGTCAACAAAGATAATACGCATATAGCATATAGTTTGTTACACCAGATTTGTTTCGTCTCCATAATCCTATTATTAAATCAGTTGCGCTCGAATAAACATAGGTGAAAGGTCAAAACAAACACGAAGTAGAAGAGCATTGCTAGTAAAAAATTCTTGAAAATTGTACCACATACGACTAAGGCAGAAAAGCCTTAGACATTTGATATATTTTATTATTATATTTATAAAGCTGTTATAATTAGATTTATAAAACTTTTGGGTTAATAGAAGTATCAAGTCTAATAAAACCTTATAAGACTACAAGCAAACAATACACGCGAGAATAGTGTCTCGTCTACTCAAGGTTTACAATTGGCTCTCAAATGAAAACTGTCGAAAAGCCAAACAAATTACTAAGTTAAAGAGCACAAAAAAAAACATAAATCCAAAAGTTGTTCCATGTCTGTCATAGGCAATCCACGCCTTTTAAATGACCTAACAATTTCAACGATAACTGTATATGAAATGATTGCATCAATAAACTTGGGATTATCAACAGTAAGAAAATGTTTTCCACCACGATATTAATGCTATTATTGTTTAAAATGTAAATTAATTTGTTGTTCTATTTTCTTTCTGACGTTTTTCCATGATAAATTATTTCTAACAGTAAAGAAGAATCGATAATGAAAAGTGCACAGTTAGTACCAATCTCACCATTCCAAACAATAATATTGTCAAGCAATAATATTAAAGTCTTTCTGTGCATGTCTAGGAACAATGCTTTTTCTTTTCGTCTGATTCAACTCAACATACCCAGGTTATTGTTACACCAGATGAATTCAAGACTTTATTCATCAGATGCCTATCCATTTATTTTATTTTTGTCAGATAATGTGGAAGAAAACTGTATAAAGGTTTCCCTTTGTAAATACAGCTGTTTCTCAAACCACGCCTCTTTTGGAGAGATATAGAATATTCATAGATAATTAATTTTGTTTACATACTGGTTCCCAGTTATGATCTCTATGTTTCATCTCATAGAGACATAACTTGGGAATGTTACCAGTAAATATACATATGCATATTGTTTATATTGAAATCTGTGGTAATCCTACAGTTAAGGTAGGGGTAGTTAAGAATTTTAGTTTTAGTTTAAACTCTTAAAAGTTCGGGGCATATAAACGTTGAAATTATGCCGCACAGCCCTATATTTTGACCTTTAGAAAAAATAGTAGTGCATATGAACTTTCCATTCTAAGATATGATTTTTTTCAAAACTTCATAGTAAAAGTTGTACAGTTTTAGCCGTAAAAGGAGTTCCGATGGGAAATTGCATTGTCAATATTTACAGAAATGCAACCTAAAGTAGAAATATTATAATTGTCCACAGAGTTAATTTCGCAATCAGACGAACGTACATTTTGTAGAAGAACACCTGGTAAAAGCAATAGTTTGAATATATATCTGTACGTCTAAGAATTCATGCAAATCTTTTATAACGTTCCAACACCCTCTGTTTTATTTCTATGATACAGTTTCATAATGTGGATGTTACTCAGCTCAGTTGTTAAGCCAATATTTGCAGCGATAATTATAAAATGAAATTAACATACATGCATTTTCGATTTTTGCCATGGCCTTGTCAGTTTGTATTCGATTTATGAGTTTTCGTCATTTCCTTAAAAATGTTCTTGGATATATGTCTTACCACAGAATATAGAACAAACAGGCATAAGTGTTTTAGTTTTTTCGTGTGATTGGTTGCTGGTTCCTTGACGTTAGAACAACATCTCCTTTTATTCAATATAATCTGCCCTAGGAATGGCTACAGTATAAAATTCAGTAAATTAAATCATGCAAGCTGTTTGAAAAATATGAAAGTAAAACCATACATCAACAAAGTTTTGATTTTCATTTTTCTATAATTATCATAACTTTGTCTTGAGCCCACTCAAGAAACAATTCTGATTTGATTCTCATGTATAATGATTTTTATGTGTTCCTGCTATAACCGAAACAAACCATCCGTGGTTTAACATATTTTTGTCTTAATTCATTGAGAAGATATTTTTGAAATTACACTGGGAATTACATAAATAGATACAAAAAAACAGAGAAAATAAATTCCGAAATTCATAATAAAAAAAAGTCTCACTAAAAAATATGCAATATATATATACATGCGTACAACAAAATAATAATATCTGAAAAACATAAAACTATAATATCATATTACATAATACAATAGCTTCGTCTAGGGAGGGATCAACTCAGTCAATATAAGGAAATGAAAATATTAACTGTAGCATATGCAACATAAGCTATCAGAAATAAAGATGTTCATAAACAAAAACTGACATAAATAACCAAATTAGCTGACTGAAATTTTAATGAAAATCTAACAAATATTTAAAATAATAATGAGTTGAAAGAGGGTAGAGGGAAGGAAAATTACACAGTCAATAGATCTTTGTGCAAGGCCCCCAATGGTATTTGCAAAAGTATAATTGGAATCAAAGCCAATGAACCCCCTCTTTTGCACATATATATAGTCAAAATAAGTCGCCTTTACGCTTTCCTCCTACAACCGAAACAAACCACCCGAGATTTAACATAACCTTGTCTTAATTCATCAAGAAGCTACTTGCGACATTATATTGGGCAATGCATAAATGAATAAATGAATGCAAGAAAGCAAATTGCGAAACTTTTACTTATTCATAGTAAACAATTTATCAAAATATAAAATGCACAATATATACATATATATATATATATATATATGTTTTCTCAAAGCAGACATGTAGCGAACAAAAAATTGCTCCCTTATCTATGAAGACAATTAAGTCAAAATTATTTGATTCCAAAAACCTTTAAACTGCTCTCTGGATTTGGTTAGAAATAAATAGAAAAAATATCTTCCTTTTTGAGACTTTGATACATGCATGAAGGAAATTAAAAAGTTATCAAACCCTGTTAAGATGCAAATCATTCTTATTGTGGTACATAATACGAGACCGTAGTTTCAAAAGTGATAGAATTTTAAATTAACTCCCTCAGGCTAAGTTGGTCCTAGATGGATATAGCTTTTATCTATAGGTCCCTCTTTGTCTTATTACTCTTTCCATGTTTAGGTTCATATACAACCTTGGCTTTCAAATATTTGGCTTTGAGCGTCCCTGGTGATGGTAAATAGATAAAAAAAAACGCTTCGGACGTAAAAATTTTATGTAGGGTTAATTCCAGTGTTAATTTATTTTTTTATGTAGTTGCTTCATTTTTTTAATTTGAAGGCTGTTCAGACAATTGATTATTGTATTAAGGTGTCGGACAATTTGATGTAATTCAATCAAAATTGACAACCACTGCATGCATTTAAGGAAAACAATGTTTCTGGTGTTCATTTAACCTGAAACCTGAATCCCAAATGATATACAATAGTCATAATATTCGAAGTTGTTATACAATCCGGAATTTAAACAAAATTTATAAGTGATTGCCTCTTAATCAGAGCTTCAATACGACATCTGCGTGTTTTAATATTGAACTTCATATTCTTTATAAAGGTTACGGATCTTTCCGGAACACACAGACAGGGTCACCATTTGTACGTCACTTGTCAGATGAGCTTCGAGAGATGACGAAAGGTGAAAATTTCTACAAAGTATTGACCAGAGTTAACAGAAAAGTTGGAATGGGGTATAAACCAAACCATCCAAGCAGTGGTGTTGTTACTCAGATGCCTTGTTTTATTTCACATCTTACAAAAGACTTGGTTTTTAAACAGAAAGATTAGAACATTCATCCACACCATGAATTCGTGCAACAAGACTGGTCACAAATATAGAAATTTACAATGTTTAAAATACAATTTCATTTGAGAATTTAACTTTTAATTGAACAGTTGCGCGTATATTACACATGCAAACCATGCATTATTCAAAATATATTTTCTTTGAAAAAAAAGAGCAACTGAAACGATGGTTGATATATACATGAGCATTACGATGTTAACAACCTCCAACCTGCTTATTTAACTATGTGGTAGCATTATAACACCTGAAAATAAATACACCTGTTTACAACAAGAGTGTCTGCCAAATGGGAATAACTATTATTTTATATGAAATGCATTTTGTATATTATCTTGCAAATTTTAAAGATGGTAGCTTGTCAATCCTGAATGAGAAGATTATAGAAGCCAATCAATTCTGTAAAATTTAATACATCAAGGTTCCGATTAACTTAAGTAACTATAATTAGTGAAACTTTTTCTTTTGCACTTGGGTAGTTTCTTATAAGTTTGTTTGGTTATTGCATGCTAGTACTTATAATTTCAATTTAATCCAATTATAACCATTAAGACATTTATAAAGTTGTGGTCACAGTAAAATGTATATAGTAAATAATTGTTTACTCACTTACTTATATCTAAAAAAAGTCCTTGTGCATAGGAATATAATGCTCGAATTCTTGAGTTAATTGATTCATGGAACTGTCAAATAATCATGAAATCATTAACCATAAGTAATAAATTGTGATTGAAATATTCAGAAAAAGACAGACTTTCGTTTTCGGTTAAAAATATAACAATTTAAAACTGACAAGACATTATGAAAGACGAATTATAATCAGTTGATATGCCAATATGCAAGTAGCATGGGTAAGTGTAACCTTAACCACATTTCGTGTGTATTTTATCTTGGAATTTAAAATTTTATGTAGGTTCCAGTTGTAGGCATGCTATTTGAAAATGCCCATTCAATCTCATTGTGAGATAATCAATCTTTAAAGTTTTGAAAAACAGAGATTGAAATATGATAGGTTGTGCATAATCGAATTTTAAATGACATTTTATCATGACAGATATGACCATGACAGATTTGATATGACATTTTATTAATAAAGTCTTTTATATTCATAAAATATATAAGTTATTTTAATCTATTGTTCAGGTAAGCAGGTAATCTTACATTCCTCGTGCTGAACAGGAAACACATATTGATCACTTGACGTTAATAAAACAATAAACAACCAAGCAATGTAATATCCATGTAATACAAATGGAGAATATGTGTTTTTTGTTGATATTCGTGTTTTTTTAGTTTTGACTTACATTGTTTTGCCTTCACTACCAGCTGTAATATGAATTAGGACTACCGTTAGTGAACTGATACATTATGTGTTAATCTATTTTGTTTCTGATGAAATTTCTGATGAACTAATGAAAAATATCATCCAGATTTTAGCCTTTATATTCTTTTCGTCGTTTTTAGCTCACCTGGCCCAAAGGGCCAAGTGAACTTTTCTCATCACTTGGCGTCCGTCGTCCGTCGTCGTCGTCCGTCGTCGTCGTCGTCCGTCGTCGTCCGTCGTCGTTAACTTTTACAAAAATCTTCTCCTCTGATACTACTTGGTCAAATTAAACCAAACTTGACCAAAATCATCATTGGGGTATCTAGTTTAAAAAATGTGTCCGGTGACCCGGCCAACCAACCAAGATGGCCGCCATGGCTAAAAATAGAACATAGGGGTAAAATGTAGATTTTGGCTTATATCTCTGAAACCAAAGCATTTAGAGCAAATCTGACATGGGGTGAATTGTTTATTAGGTCAAGATCTATCTGCCCAGAAATTTTTAGATGAATCTGACAACCCGTTGTTGGGTTGCTGCCCCTGAATTGGTAATTTTAAGGAAATTTTGTTGTTTTTTGTTATTATCTTGAATATTATTATAGATAGAGATAAACTGTAAACAGCAATAATGTACAGCAAAGTAAGATCTACAAATAAGTCAACATGTTCAAAACTATCAGTTGACCCCTTAAGGAGTTATTGCCCTTTATAGTAATTTTCATAAATTTTGTAAATTTTTGTAAATTTTTACAAAATATTTTCCAATGTAACTACTGGGCTAAGTTCATTATAGATAGAGATAATTGTAAGCAGCAAGAATGTTCAGTAAAGTAAGATCTACAAACACATCACCATCACCAAAACACAATTTTGTCATGAATCCATCTGTGTTCTTTGTTTAATATGCACAAAGACCAAGGTGAGCGACACAGGCTCTTTAGAGCCTCTAGTTCGTTAGTGCCATGGTATTGTCAGTTTGTTTTCGACTTATGAGTTTGAATATCTCATTGGTATCTTTCTCTCTCTTTTGTATTGTCTCAACTAAATATATTAACGTGAAATGTGGGGATGTATTGATCTTTTTATTTGTTCTCACACCGAAAAACTTTCTTAACAAATGTAAAAATAATGTTCAGTAGCTGTCGTTTGTTGATTTGGTTCATAAGTGTTTCTCGTTTCTCGTTTTTTGTATAGACGAGACCGTTGGTTTACCTGTTTGAATGGTTTAACACTAGTCATTTTTGAGGCCCTTTATAGCTTGCTGTTCGGTGTGAGCCAAGGCTCCGTGTTGAAGGCCGTACTTTGACGTATAATTATTTACTTTTACAAATTGTGACTTGGACGGAGAGTTGTCTCATTGGCACTCATACCACATCTTTTTATATCTATATACAAACTCCAAACATGTTCCAATGATGTGTCAGTATGCAAAAGAAGTTTGCAACATTCTTTTTACATCTAGAAAGAAGTGTGATACACATACGACATGAAGACGCCTGTTGATACTTACACTAAAAGTGGTAACCTTGGATACTTGCGATGGACTAGTATTGTTATCTAGTTTGTGACATTTTATTCCAAAATTCTTTATTTCTTCTATAATATAGTAAACATAAAGTATAAACATTGTATAAACATTGTAACAGAACGGCTGAAATATTTCCTCGATATCTTAAAGTGTCATTAACTGCCAAACTTATGCCTACTGATTTGACTCAAACTCCCAAATTTGATATGTTACATACTTAAACCTATACGAGAATTAAAAATGTTCCATTGAAAACAATTATCATTGTTGTTTTTTTTTATCTCAATATTACATTATTCCAATAAAAGTCTCACATAACATTATAATAGAAAAACAGTGCATATAGGGTATCCATCCATGACATAAAATCAGTACATGCACAGCAAAAAAACACACAAAAAGCAAAATGCATTTATTGCTGTTTTTCATTTCAGAGTCACAGTGAGGCCTTCAACAATGAGCAAAACAACTCTCACCTCACTGCAAGTATAAGGCGGCTCCTATTACGCAATATACAACTGTTTCTCAGTTATCAAAACATCTTCTCTAAAATTTTAATATAACCACAAATCAGTATGAATGGATGATATTGTCATGAAACAACAAACGATAAAGCTCTGACAGTTGTCTGCCATATACTGAATAAAATTTCATGTAGGAAATATGTGTTTGAAAAAAACACAACAGTTGGGACAAACAACGATTAAATCAACGTAAAAAATGAAATCAACACTTCTTAAATTCCATCAGGAACGCTCCAAGCCGAATATTTGAAAGCCAAACGGATGGAAAACAACTGTCATATTCCTGACTTGGTACAGGCATTTCCTTATGTAAAAAATGGTGGATTAAACCTGGTTTAATAGCTAGTCACTTGTATGACAGTCGCATAAAATTCCATTATATTGACAACAATGTGTGAACAAAACAAACAGACATAATAGGTTAAAATGTCAAAAATAAGGGTACAGCAGTCAACACTGTGTTATAATTTTAATCACTACAAAAACAAACAAATATGTCAACAAAGAAAAACAAAATGGCATAGAGACAAGGCACATAGGCAAAAATGAAAATAAAATCCAAATGACATTAGAAGAAGAGGAAGAGGTATTATACGAGTCACTATTTGTACACTGAAAAGATCTTCAAATCATATGTTAATTTCATTGATTAATGAACAGGTTAATATAATCTGGAAAATTTAGTACAACAGAAATGTCTCATCTGATGTCACTGTGACGACATTGACATGTCAAATTTAAGATGTCTGACCTAAAATTGCCATTTTATACGTAGCCTTTTTTCACATTTGAATCTTTGTAAGAAACGAAATGAAGCACAATTTATTTTTGGGTAAAAACTTGGCTCATATATATGCATTACTGACGCGACCTTAACCTATTGGAAGTTTGGACAGTCTTTCACAAAATACAAGAAGTTTAAATAAAAAAATGAGAAAATGTGGTATGATTGCCAATGAGACAACTCTCCACAAGAGGCCAAATGACACAGAGATTAACAACTATAGGTCACCGTATGGCCTTCAACAATGAGTTAAACCCATACCGCATAGTCAGCTATAAAAGGCCCCGAAATGACAAATGTAAAACAATTCAAGGGAGAAAACTAACGGCCTGATTTATGTACAAAATAATGAACGAATAACAAAAATGATATACAGCAACAAACGACAACCACTGAATTACAGGCTCCTTACTTGGGACAGGCACATACAGAATGTGGCGGGGTTAAACTAGTTTGAAGGCACCAACCCTCCCACTAACCTGCGAGAGTGGTGTAACAGAGGTTTTAAGTCATTTGTGGTGACGAAATTGCTGACTTAATAATTTACTAGTAATACATAGATTACGTTCATTTAAATCCAAAACGTCACAACAGACACGGGCATAGCGAACGAGTTGCGATGTATAAACATCGTCGGATGGTGCCAAAGGAACATCACCGTTCAAAAAAGGAAGATTAACAAAAGGGAATGACAAATTGTCCCTTTTGTCGTAAATTTTAGGGTAGAGTTTCCCGTGTAAAACTGTTTAAAGTAAGTTCCTCTGGGTAAATTTCGACAGTGTATTTAGAAAATTTTTGATTATTTATCGAAAGATATCATCAAGATATCGATAAGTGTTGTTGAATGTATCAATTAAATGCAATTTAGACGGGTCTTTACTTAGTTTGGTCATAAACTGTAAAGTCCATATTTAATTAACGTTCGATAACCTCAAATAAAATGAATACTGATGAATGATATGTCTTACGAACATCTAAAGTATGTTATCTGGCAGATGAACATGTCTAATACACTTTGATTTCCGAATTCAGGAGGAGCAGCATAAAGTGGCTTTATGCTGTCTTTTTAATATCAAGTTGATATTCAAATCTTGTTAGTCAATAGAAACTGACATAGCCATGGCAAAAAACAAAAGACGACGGAAAGACAAATACTATAACAAAATAAAAACAAAAAACGACATCGAAAATTAATGATTGACCAATACGAAAAAGGTAAAATAACAAAAATACTGAACTCCGAGGAAAATTCAAAAAGGAAAGTCCCTAATCAAATTGCAAAATCAAAAGCTCAAACACATCAAACGAACGATAACAACTGTCATATTTCTGACTTGGTACAGGCATTTTCTTATGTAGAAAATGGTGTATTGAACCTGGTTTTATAGCTAGCTAAACCTCTCACTTGTACGAACCTCACCAAAAACTGGGAATGATCTCTGTAAGGATAAACTTATTAATTTAAAAAAAAATAGATATTATAATCTGTGTTAATATATATATATATATATAAAAATTGCGGTTTTTATCCAACGCAATCATAGGTTTGAACGTTGTTTTCAACTTAGACTTGTTTATATTTTTTCGTTTGGGCTTGTATTGTATTTGCCTTCGGGTTTATATGATCCGTTCATCCTATTTCGACTCTTCAAAATTCAAGAGTCAATCCCAAATTGAGGTAAATTATATGGCCTTCCAAATACCGTTTCGATTCCCAACATCACTAAAGAGACATTAATTGTCGAAATCCGGATATGGTGTACAAATTTTTGCACCTCATGTTTGCGGTATACCATCTTTTTCGCAAGTTTATTGTTTTCTGTTTGGTATTAAATTAATATAATTAAGATCCATTGTGTTACATCTGTGATCCGTTTATTTGGCAATCGCCATGAGAGTCAGCAGGGTTTAAGAACATCCGTTGTTCGACCTGCTAGTCAAATGCGTTTTGTTAAAATATACTTTTTCACTTTTTTGGTCTTTTGGAAAATGTTGTTTGTGCTGTATTTAGACCCCTTTACAAAGAAATTTGTTTTGCATGCACACGTATAAAAATTGCGGTTTTTATCCAACGCAATCATAGGTTTGAACGTTGTTTTCAATTTAGACGTGTATATATATATATATATATATATATATATACATAAAGTGCCTAGAAAATCAACCTTATGAAGTTAGAGTAGATCTGTTTCTTAACTTCCTCCCCGAGCGGGGCTCGAACCTGTACTTTTTATTTCTAACTTCTACGACAACACCGCCTAGAATTGCGCAGACACCTTATCCCCTCCTCTAACTATAGCTGATATATATATATATTTTTTCACTTTTTAGTCTTTGGAAAATGTTGTTTGTGCTGTATTTAGACCCCTCTACCAAGAAATTTGTTTTACATGCACACGTATAAAAAATGCGGTTTTTATCATACGCAATCATAGATTTGAACGTTGTTTTCAATTTAGACTTCTTTATATTTTTTCGTTTGGGCTTGTATTATACTTTCCTTCGGGTTTATATGATCCGTTCATCCTATATCGACTCTTTAAAATTCAAGAGTCAATCCTAAATTGAGGTAAATTATATGGCCTTCCAAATACCGTTTCGATCCCTAACATCACTGAAGAGACATTTATTGTCAAAATCCGGATATGGTGTACAAATTTTTGCACCTCATGTTTGTGGTATACCATCTTTTCCGCAAGTTTATTGTTTTCTGTTTAGTATTAAATTAATATTAAGATCCATTTTGTAACATCTGGTGATCAATTTATTTGGCAATCGCCAAAGGCAGTCAGCAGGGTTAAAGAACACCCGTTGTGCGACCTGTTAGTCAAATGCGTTTTGTTAAAATATACTTTTTCACTTTTTTGGTCTTTTAGAAAATGTTGTTTGTGCTGTATTTAGACCCCTCTATCAAGAAATTTGTTTTACATGCACACGTATAAAAATTGCGGTTTTTATCCAACCCAATCATAGGTTTGAACGTTGTTTTCAATTTAGACTTAATTCGTCTAAATAACAGTCCAATAATGTTATATCTGTAAATTTGCGGAAGCAAATTTTTGTTCTTCCCTGGCCGGGATTCGAACTCATGCTACTGAGATATCGTGGCACCAAATTTTCCTTGTATCACCATCACTGGTGATCCAACGGATAAAATCTGTCGTAGAGTTGTCACTGGTTCAGACGTACTTATATATATATATATATATATATATATATATATATATATATATATATATATATATATATAAGTGCCTATAAATAGCAGCACATGACATACAAATCTATGGGAGTGTGGATTAATCAAGGCAGCTAAATTCAAGTGCAACATATACATTGAGCTGCAAAAGTTTCTTATCATCTACATCCGATTTCACCTGGATAGATGCACGCTTGATAAAGCTAGTTAGTCTAGCGAAATATTGCGTTTATTTTTATCATTTTGTAAATATTTTAAACATTCTTATATTTACATACTAAATAGTGTGTTAAAATTAAATTGTTAGGCAATCTATATATATATATATATATATATATGTACATATATACTCATATTCATATATTTTGACAATATCTCATACCCTAGAATAATATTAGAGTTTTTAAGTTGTTTGCTCAGATGAGGTTATAAAGAATATTCTTTTAAAAAAAAATATAAGTAAAAGGCAAAAGGTTTTGATTTGGAACAGCGTGAGCGATATAGTTTTTTTAAACAAACTGTTGTTACAGCCTTCATAGCTTATTCCAGCTATAAGGGTTTTGTAATACTTACAAAGTTTTCTTATAAAGGTAAATGAGAAAAAGTATTCAATCTTAAGTAATTATATTTTCTTAATTATTCATAACAAGTTCTCTTATTTGGTTACATGAGAAAATTATCCTACACCAGATACTTTTATTGTACAGTACCAGAAGTATTGTTACAATTTTGATAAGAAGAATTTTAACGTACATATTAACAATTCTACCAACACATTTGATATTTTAATTCAGTACTATATGTACTTTTATGTAGATAAGCTAAGTGCATATGAAATGATTTAAAAGTTAAATTCAAGTTTGCCAAAACGTAGTCGTTTTTACAATTTTGAATGTGTAATTGTCATATTTCACCGTGATTAAGTCAGTATCAAAGCAACAGTCATTTATTCTAATTTATATTACCTAGACTCAAATTCCTTTCAATGGAAATGCTACATTTTGTTAATAACATGTAAAGTCTGCTGCAAATATGACCAATATCCTCCAAAAAATAGTTCTGAATAAATCTTAGCAAGATGCCAATGTCTTTAGGTTGAAAATGATCTTAAATAGGTTTTCGGTTAATTTCATTCTCGTTTTGTTTATAAATTTCCATTCAAACTTGTGACAGAGTAGATATTTATATACATGTTATCTGTACTATATGTACGAACAACAGATAAAATATAAAATATCTACCAGCAGACATTAACTTGGAAAAAAATCACACGATCCTGAATTCCTTAGAATTTCGACAGCTAAAAATTAAAAAAAATGACCCATAAAGCTGTTCAAGAGGTAAGTCTTTTTATAAAGTTAAAAACACATTTGAACAATAGCATATATATAATTTCATTGAATGTTAAAATTTAAACATGTGACCTACTTATTTTATTTAAGTATAAGTTTATCTTTTTGTCATATCTATTTCCCGGAAGAAGTAATCGATTGTTGGAGTGCAGGTATGAATAATATTATTTTTGTGTTGTTAAAAAATCAAGGAAAATATGAAACATCAATAGAATACTCTTGAAACATATCATTAAATAACATCGGTCAAGGATTTGTACGTTAACAGCAGGAAACCTGTCCTGGAAGTCCATTCTTTATTTCGTTAGATAACCGAAAGCTAAAGGTAAAATATTAAAATATGTAAATTCTAGCGTTGCTTTTAAAGTCATGTCTTGATAAATATAAACATTTAGAAAAAAGAACATAAGTACGCATTTTATTTTTTTTTAATTCCTTGTAAATTATAGGTCTTCTCGGAAAACGTAAAAACAGACTTTTGAAGTGCAATATATGAATAATCTGCTGGTTTTTAATAGCTAATATTATATACAATTGTGATCTTCCTTTCAAATAAGCTGCTTGGAATAGATATGAGAAAGTTAGTAATTATAAATATGACTGTATATTTGTGTGTGTTTGTGGTGTGTAGTGTGTGTGTTCATGTGTGTGTGTGTGTGAGTGTGTGTGTGGCTATTGTTTGTCTTGAAAAATAATTGAAACACGTAGCTAAGGACTGAGGTAGTTGAGGTAGTCTTTAACGAAAAATTAAATTACTTGTTGAATTCATTGAACTAAAACATAATTGTCTCGGTCTCGTTTTGTAGTGATACCATTAAACATGAACAACGATAAAGAAATATCAAAGATAAAATAGTTTAAAATCAGACTGTTTCTGGAGCCTTTTTACCAGAAATGTATTTAACCCAAAAGAAAAATACAATAATGACATTTAAAAATATTAACTTGTGAGAGAAATGTGCTATCAAAAAATATAAATAAAGGATGATGTCACGATGGACTTCAATAAAACAGCAAACCATTGTTTCACTTAAACTTTAAGACAACTATTTGTCTACATACGGTCTTCAAGATAAAGATATTGTTTTTACAGTAATTCAAAATTTGAATCGCTCCTTACTTCGATAACTATTTTCTAATTTTAGATTTTGACATTTGATAAGGGACTTTCCGTTTTGAATTTTCCTTGGAGTTCGGTATTTTTGTTATTTTACTTTTTTTCTGTTATGTATCCATCAACCGCAATGCAAAACTACACTCAGTCAAAATATCACAGTCGGAATCGGACTCTATCGGTAAAGTTACAGATGAGATGATTATTTTTGTATCTAAAAAATTATCACTACGAAAACATGTCGGCAGTTAGTTGATACACAGACATATCGTATTCGTGATGATGACAGTAAAAGAGAGGCGAAAGATACCAAAGGGACATTCAAAGTCATAAGTCAAAAATAAACTGACAACGCCATGGCTATAAAACATACGAAGTGTTATTTTGAGTCATTCTTCCTAATGACTCTTGCAGTAGTTTTTGTGGAAGGAGCATACCACTGCTAGTGCAGTCCGTATAGTAATACCACGCACGAGCGTAAGGTATCAATTGAGGTATGTTAACGCCATATGTTTGGGCAGGTTGTATTTTCAAATTGGAAGTTGACATATCATTACTTTTATCATAAATTCTAGTCTGAGATCGTCCATCTGTGTCCATATCTGTAAGTAAATAAAGATATGAATGAGACCTTCAAGTGTCGATAGTATCATTAATCTCAAGTGTATTCGGATATATATTATGCAAGCTCTCACTCAAATGTGAGGAATTCAGAGACTAGACATCATCAATATATCTTAAAGTGAAATTAAACACCGTTGCAAGATTTTTTTTTCTTTTTGTCTTTGAAAAGGTTTTGCAGGAATTTGGCTTCGTATTAGTAAAAAAACAAAGTACTGTTGCACAATTAATACCTATTTGAAAACCACTGTCTGTTTATATATCAAGTCAGGAAACTCACCATATTGTTGCTGATAAAATTTCAAGCATTTTGATGAAAATATCTTCGGTGTATTTGTTTTTGGAACCAGTGCAGTTCTTCAAAACGTAAGATCTTAAATGACTTAAAAGAACAAAAGTTAATCAACGAAATCTTTTTTTTTGTAAACCATATGAAAATAGGGAGATGTGGTATGAGTGCCAATGAGACAAGTATCCACCAAAGTTCATACGAAGTGGATGTAATCAATTATAGGAAACCGTACGGCCTTTAACAATGAGAAAAATCCATACCGTATGGTCGGATATGAAAGGCCTGGACATGAAAAATATGAAACAATTCAATTGAGAAAACTAACAGCCTAATTTATATTAAAACAATTGATGAAAAACAAATATGACAGACATGAACCAACGACAACCACTGAACTACAGGCTCCTGACTTTGGACAGACACATAAAGAATGTGGCGGGGTTAAATATGGTTGTGAGCGCTCAACCATCCCCTAACCTTGGACAGTGGTGTAACAGTACAACATAAGAACAAACTATACAAATCAGTTGAAAAAGGCTTAGCTCATCAGATCGATACAAATAGAAATACATTTAACAAAAATAAAGAGTGGACGTGGACGGATACTTATACATCCACACAACAAAAGGACACTAAGTACAGATCTGAGAGTACTCGCAGTTACTGACAGCTAGTTCAAAGCCAATAACAACCAATAAAAAACATGTATCTAAGACTAAAATATCAATCAGTTCACATCCAACATCGAATGGATTCAGTGTAAGACGTCATTAACAGTCAGAGCAAAACATGACCTTGTGCAATGCCACATTACAGGTATCGACAGATTGTAGTTCCGTGAAAGTACATATGTGTAATATTTAGTATGGTTTTAATTTACTGATAATAAAATCAATATTTATACCAATAAAAACAATATACAAAGAATTAATTACAGTAACCTTTTAGTATAAGTTTATTCAAAGGATTGATAAGTTTACCCGGATCGTATCTAAATTCCGGGCTCGTTTTACAATATCCCCGTAAAATTTTGGATGTGCTATTCCGTTTGAAATAAGTTTTCTACAGGTACAACCAAACTTGCAAACCAAATCTTTGTATATATGGAAGAATTTAGTAAAGGTTTTAAGTAATTTATGGTAACGAAATCCCTGACTTAATAATTTACTAGTAATACATATATTACGCTCATTGAAATCCAAAACGTCACCACAGACACGAGCATAGCGAACGAGTTGGGATATATAAACACCGTAAGACGGTGCCAAAGGAACATCACCGTCCAAAAAGGAAAAATTCACAATAGGGAAAGAAAAATCATCTCTTTTGTCGTATTTTTTTGTATAGAGTTTCTGTTTCTTATATGCTGTTTATTAAGAATATGTATTCGATATAGCAATTGAGCATGCAAAGAATGGAGCCGCTCATCATTTCACTTTTCAACATCACACTTAGCATTTTAATTGTTCTAAACGATTCATCTCTTTGTCGTGAAAAAACAGAATTAGATGTGATTTTACATGTAAGCGTTCACAAACATATTGAACCTCCCAACATTCTATATGCGGTCATAAGTCCAGAGCCTATAATCACGGGTAGTAACCTTGTCATATCGAGAAGCGTTTAGTACAGTGATTTTGTCATAGTTTGGTTAAGATGAACATGGTTGTGTTAAGTTACTTCCCCGAACGATTGCCTAAGTTTTATTCAAACGATCAAATAAAAAGCAAATAAGATGTTTTAATTTGCATTGTTAGTCAAACGATCTACATTGGAATTGTTGTTTTCAAGAAACTAACGCAGAATAAGCAAACTATCGAAATTGCTATGGTTTGGTTAAGTTATGACATGGTTCGGTTAAGTGTCTAGAAATTCGTCATTGTTTTGATCAAGTTTGTCATGGTTTAGATCCAAATTAATATATATGTGTTTCAGCTCAATATTGATAGTTTGTTTAAAAACGCTTGTAATTAAACGAAGTTACACAATTTACCAACTGACTAAGAAGAAACCAAAATTAGATGCTGTAATTGGCAAAGCGTACATTAAACAATTTAACTGTTCATGACTTGTCTTTGTATGCAAATCGTACTACTACGAGTGTCTTGTAAAAGAATTAGGAATAAATGAGCACTCATGTAATCCCACATACAAAAACATCACTTGACAAGGATGAGATTTTGGTGATTCACAAGTCCTTAAAAGCTTCAATGAACATTACTTTGAGCAGCAAATCGGAGGACTTACCTTGTTTTATTGGATACCTAAGCTTGACAAAATTCCATACAAACAGCCGTACATTGCTAGCTCATCTGCATGTTCGACAAAAGAATTGTCCATTAGATTGACAAAGATTCTTTCCGCAATGAAAGAGGGTTTTCAGGAATACCGTGAAACTGTTTACTCGCGTAGTGGTATTAACCATATATGGATTTTAAAAAACTCTTAAAGAACTTCTGAATAAATGTAAATCGTTTAATTTTTCAACCCTGTGTACCACCATTCCCTATGTGTAATTGAAAAATCGTCTAAAAGAAATAATTTAAATCTACAATGCTTTTCAACATAAACATGGTAGCGCACGCTATACATTTATTACTTTTGGATACCTTACGGCATATTTTATTAATAGTGAACAAAAAAATAAAACATGCTACACAGAGGAACAAGTGACCAGTATGCTGGAGTTTCTTATTGACGAAATATTTGTTGAATTTGGAGATAGACTTTGTCACCAAATTGTCGGTATTTCTATGGGAGCGAACTGTGCGGCAACGACCTCATCTTACCTTCATATTAGTCGGAGTTCCTTCAGACATTTGTAAAAAACAAGAAGATCAAAGAAGCCAGATCATTTAATTTCAACATTCATATATATTGTTCTTTCCATTAACAATCCAGACTTTTCTGATTGAATTCCATTAATAATTCCCCCGGAACTAAAAATTAAAGGAACATCAGACACGACTTCCTCTGCCTCATTTTTGGACTTATATCTCGAATTTGACATGAGCGGTCATCTTAGTACCAGAATCTATGACACACGAGACGATTTTAATTTTAAAATTATCAGTTTCTCCAACCTTAGTAGCAATATACCAACTTCTCCTGCATATGGGATATACATTTGCCAACTCATTCGATATTCAAGAGCTTGCAAATGCTACTCAGACTTTGTAAACCGTCACCAGTGTCTGAGCAGAAAGTTGATGAACCAGTGGTATGTCAAAGAACGTCTCGTCCTTTTTCCAAAACAGTTCATCGGAAGACCTTGTGGGTAAATATTCCTTTTCAACTTCACAAATGATAAACAATGGTCTTTAAGTATAGATTCTTCTAAGTACTGACGTTATTTGTCACCTTAATGACGTGTTATGGTACTCTTTTATTTGTCTTTGTAAATTATTACTTTAACTGTTTAGTCTATTTTTGGCCCAATCCATTTGACGTGGCTCGGTACTTATACATCCCGTCATTGTGTTATTGTGCTATGGTGAATTTATGTATTCTTGTCTTTCGTTTTTGCTTATGTGCTTTGTCTATATGCCTTTTTGTTTTTCTTTGTTGAAATATTTGTTTTGTTTTTATAGTGACTAAGATTATAACACAATGTTGCCTGCGGTACCCTTATTGTTTGATATTTTTACATATTATGTCTGTTTGTTTTGTTCACACATCGTCGTCAAAATAATGGAATTTTATGCGACTGTCATACATGTGAGAGATTAAGCTGGCTATAAAACCAGGTTTAATCCACCATTTTCTACAGAAAAAAATGTCTGTACCAAGTCAGGAATATGACAGTTGTTATCCATTCGTTTGATGTGTTTCAGTTTTTGATTTTGCCATTTGAATAGGGACTTTCCGTTTAGAATTTTTCTCGAAGTCCCGTATTTTTGTCATTTTGCTTTTATAATTTCAATAGTCACTGCTGTTTTAAACTATATTTGAGATAATAATTACAAAAACAGAAAGCCCTGCTTCTGTTTCACATAGATTATTTTCTCCGTATGTCCATGATTGACTCTGTCGATGATATCGTGAGCGGCATCACTTATAAAATTTGTATAAACGTCTACTTCAAGTTGCAAAACGTATCAGCTAGTCAAAAAGTAATTTTTGTTCTACTTTTTTTTTCTACTAATTGTTTTATTTTGAACCAGTCTATGATGAATAAAAGGAGATGTGAGGTTATACGCCCATGCTATAGTATCCCAACTACAAAACTAACCAAACGATATCAAGAGGACACAATGAGTCTTCAACCATCCAAGAAACAAATAGTTAACGCGTGACATGGACAACAGTTAAAACTTATTTGTTTTATAAACTATTAGTAAAATTAAAATAAAAAAAAAAAAATACACACACGTTCAGAATTTAAATATATGAAAAATCACATTCCGAATTAGAATGAAGCCGATTTAATGTCCACTTTAATCAATTATTATTACGAACGAATAAAAATGATTAAGTTTTTGTAATATTGTATAATACATTGGTTTTCTCATTTATTTTTTTTTTACATATAATTTGTCAGAGCCTTTTATAGCTTGCTAAAAGGTATGGATTTTGTTCATTGTTGAAGGCCGTACGACGACATATAGTTGCTTACATCTACGTCATTTTGGTCTCAGATGGATAGTTATCTCATTGGCAATCAGACCGCATGTACTTAATATATATAATACTAAATTGAATGTGCGTATATATGTCCTTTTGTATTCCAAATAAAACGATTTAAAAAAGAGTATTTCCATATATATAATGTCTGTTTATTTTGATCGTTACTCTTCCTTCATTCACGAATAGAATCACATAACTGAACCATGTTCAACATGAAATAAACCATGACACGAATCAACCAAACCATGACACCAAATATTCTGTAATCTCAAATTGTGTGCACTAGGGGCTGCTTTTCGGGAAAATTGACGGCAGTTTTATATCATAACAAAATATGTG
Organism: Mytilus californianus; assembly: GCF_021869535.1. Taxonomy (NCBI): domain Eukaryota; kingdom Metazoa; phylum Mollusca; class Bivalvia; order Mytilida; family Mytilidae; genus Mytilus; species Mytilus californianus. The sequence continues at coordinate 9,755,010 of NW_026262581.1, forward strand.
ATGTAGCAGACAGTAAGCAAACCACTTTTCTTTATGCATTAGAAACGAATCACAACTTTTAAATTTTTACACACGCAAGCATTATTCTGTGTCAAATTAATAATTATATGATACAAATTTTGATGTACTAACATATTAGCTATAAACAAAGATACATACCAGCTTGAATTTGTTGTCATTAGTTCCTTTATCAAACTATATTTTGACACTGTTTGTCATCAAAAACACTTAAAACATACCATGTTCATCTTAACCAAACTATGACAAAATCATAGTACTAAACGCTTCTCGATATGACGAGGTTACTACCCGTGATAATCAGATGTTGTCTATGATTGTTGTCTGTCATATTCGGTTTTTATTTGTCATTGTTGTTTCATCAATCAGACCGTTTTTTTTTCGTTTGAATTGTTTTACATTTTGTCATATTGGGGCCCTTTATAGCTGACTGTAAATTTTTTAAAAATCGGTCGTGCTCCATGGACTTGACTTTCTTAATATTAAAAAAGGTCTTGTTATCGCCTATTTCTATTGTGCATTTTCAGTTAGTACAGCAAGCGTTCCTACAATTTTGATCGGAATAGTTTTTAAAGTACGTAGAGGAGGACTAATCATTTATGACATTCTTGATTTATTTTTTTCAACGTGAACAGAAAAATGGTTATGCTAAGTGCATAATTACGTACTCACTGAACAGTTCTCATAAAATGTATTTACCTTATACATTTTGCTATACATTGGCTGAATAGGAGGAGGCACGAGACGCTGAAATTTATAACGTGTTATTTTCATTTTTTACAAATGTTTGATACATTTTCAGGATTAAAACCATTTATTCATAGTACAATTATTGTCTAAGTTAAATTCTCCAATTTCAAGCATTCATATTCATTTTCTTGTAAGTTTAAATAAAGTGACAGTCTTTTCATGTCAAAACTATTCCTTATCCTGGCTTGTGGTAAAAAAATAAACATACCTTTTATTTCATAAAAAAGCACACTAGTTCCCAAAAAGTTAGTAGCACAGGTACTTCTGATCTGAGCAACAGGCAAATTATACCCTCCTACTAGTATTTCAAATTTGTTTTTGAAGTTGAACAAAAATGTCAACAAGGTCTCTACAATGATCCCAAGTCCATTAAAGACCTACACTGAAGAAGGCTATTTGTTTTGCAGAAATAATGGCAATCTATATGATATTAAGTTTACTTATTTGTATGTGTTTCTTTTATATATTTGTATAGTTGAATAGTCCACTTATCCTTAAAATCTGAGCAAGGATACATGTTTCGTAATATAAATATACGAAACCGAATTCATTTCAGAGGTTACGGGTTCGTTCATTAGTTGGTTCAATGTCTGTTAGATCATTGGTTCATTTAAGTAAAATACACCATGTCATCGATCATACCTTCTCAGACTTTAGTTTTATATGCTGTGTTTTGTAGAAATTGTTGTTTATCTTTTGGTCGTTTTTCGTTGTTTCTAATGGCGATCTTCGACTTATAAGGATGAATATCCCTTTAGTATTTCACGTCTAATTTCTCCTTTCACTGCAGTATTTAAGATAAAATTTGAAAATAAAGAAATATCATATAGGTAAGCCGACAATTCCTACGCTACATTGGTTTCTTCAGAGAGGGTTCCTCGTGTTTTTGATCATACCTTCAGATCAGATCTGTTTTTGACAGCTATATGCATTTGTACAATAGAAAGTGGAAATTTAATACAGGTCTTTATACCATTTAACTTGAACCAACTTTAGGTTGGAAATTAAAGTCAGCTCTGTGACGAAATTTATATAAACACTTATATCAGTTTTAGCCTAATCCTGCTACATGTATTTTTGATAGCGTAACATTAAGTAAATTGTTAATTTACTTTATTGAATTAGAAAATCAAGACAAATTGGATGCTTGTCTTTATAAAGGAGAAGGAAATACAAAAGCAGTTCCCAATACCTATGAAACGGAGAGGTACTTACATAGTTTAGTATTCTTTTTCAGTTATGTACATACACGCGCCATTTTTACATGGAAAACATCTAACAATTAATTAAACTAAAAGCTCATCAAAATGCCTTATATTAAATTGAATTAAATTAGGTTTTTTTTAGTGTTGATTAGTAATTACGTTAAAATACCCCCTGTACATTATAGCAGATTCTCAACATTTTAACTGTAAAAATACAGCAATTGATTACTTTTTATTTTCTTTGTCTATTTTAAGAGAATGTCATTTCATTTTTTTTTTTGGCATGCCAGAAACTTCGTTAAATACTTATCAAATGAAAATGAAATGAATTGTCTTCCTAAAGAAAAGGATTTGTTTTTTTTTCAAAATTGAAAACTTAACACTCTACTGATATATTATTACATTATCATGGAATTCTTTCTATTCATCTAAATAAATTTTCTCTCATAGTAACTCAGGGCAGGCTAAAATTTCAAGAAGCCATTTGAAGCAAGAAAAGTATTCAATTAGTTCTGGAATAGCAGTAGTAATCAACAACGAAACATTCGAAAGAGATTTAAGATTACCGGATCGTATTGGAAGTAGTAGTGATGCAGCATCCCTATACCAAAGTTTCCAAGAACTTGGTTTCGAACATGAGCTATTATCTGATGCCAGTAACAGTGAAATGAAAGAGAAATTTGAAGAGAGTAAGACTAAAAATGTATTATTCTTGAATGTCCCGTTTTTAAACCAGAGTTAACCTATATATAATTCAACTTGTGGCATGTAGTTCATGATAATAAACTCATATTCTCTGCTAGGTGTGTTTTCCACGCGTCATCCGTCGTCTGTAAACAACAAAACTTATTTAATCGTAAGTCACTGTAAGTTACCAACAACAAATGCACAATTATTGCTAAAAAATCTTGACTAAATAAAAATTTTAAATTGTAAACGTGTTAAAAAAAAGAGAGGAACACTACCATATCTCAGCATTGCGACCGTTGTCATTGCAAATAGTCTAGTAAGGTTGTATGTTTCTCAGACTGTTTACGACGTGTTTACACTAATTCAATCGGATGTTTATTGAATATTACTTTAGTCTGGCAGAACATGACTTATTTATTAGACGTAGTTGGCTTTGAACAAGCTTTCAGTAACTGAGAGTACTTCAGTAACTGTGAGTACTCTTTTATCGGTGCTTTGTGTCTATTATTTTTATGTTAGTTGTTCTTTGTACTTCGTACCGATCTATTGAGTTAAGCCAGTTGTAACTGATTTTTGTTTGTTCTTATGTCGTTCTGTTACACCACTGTATGAGCTTAAGGTAAGGGTTAAGGGCTCACAAACATGTTTTACAGCGCCACATTCTTTATGTGCATGTCCCAAGTCAAGAGCTTGTAATTCAGTAGTTGTCGTTGTATCAATTCTGTCATAATTGTTTTTCATAACTTGTATTGTTATTAATAAGGTCGTCATTACGTCATTAAGGCGTTAGTTTGCTCGTTTAAATTGTTTCACATTTTGCATGTCGGGGCCTCTTATATAAAGTAAGGAGATGTGGTATGATTGCCATGATTTTTATGATTTTCCATAAAGTTCAAATGAAGTGGATGTACGCAATTATAGGCAACTGTACGGCCTTCAACAATGAAAAAAACCTCATTAAAGGCCCCAACATGAAAAATTGAAACAATATATAACCGTCTATCCGGTATGAGTTTTTCTCATTGTTGAAGGTCGTATGATGACCTATAATTGCTTATATCCACGTTATTTGAACTCTGGTTGATAATTATTTATTTAACAATCACATCTCGTCTACTCATTTTCATATAGTAAAATACGTAAATACTAATATTGGTCAAATCAAGATGGAACTTATCTCGCCTAAGAAAATACACTTTGATGTGTTTGAGCTTTTGATTTTGCCATTTGATAAGGGACTTTTCGTTTTGAATTTTCCTTGGAGTTCGGTATTTTTGTTATTTTACTTTTTATGTCACCCCATAAAACACTTTGATGTCAATTATTTGTTGCTATGAGTTATCGGATAGATGAACTTATTTGTATAAACATTTGTTAGCTTAAAACACTCGTTTCTGTCATGGTAATGCCTGTTCAAGAATGGTTCCTTTCTTAAGACATAAAATACATCGTAATATATTACACATTTACGTAAGCAAAGTGTGATAGTGTTTCATACAGGATAAAGTTTATTGATTTTTTGATAGGCATTGGCAAATATGTCATGCATGACATTTCAATTTTTCGAAAGAAAGATATTGCTGCAAAAAAGTCCATAGTCTTGTTTTATTTCAATATTCAAAAAAGATTCTTTTGTTTCAAATCTTAACTTGAAAACATAATAGAATTTGCATAAATGCTTAGCTGAAATATATGTTTATGTTTGTAGTTAAAAATGACAAGGAACAGTTAGAGAAAACAGGCTGTCTGATTGTAGCTTTGTTGACACATGGAGATGAGGACACTGTGTATATGACAGATAGATCTATTAAAATAACAACTGTGATGTCCTTCTTCAGTGCAGTGAACTGTCCAGAACTTGCTCTGAAGCCAAAAATTTTCATTTTCCAGGTTAGATGATTTAATTTTCTATTTGCAAGAAATTAATACTTTTTATGCATTGTATTTTGCATGAGCTGCACAAGCCTAATTTTTGGATATAACGGATTTGGTTTTTAAGAATTAAAACGTGTTATATATGTATACTTGATTTTTTCTGAAATTTATTTCTACTCAATTTAACAAGGTCCTATCCAGGTTTGGCATGTTAGTCAATTTTGGCGTCTGCATAATTAGTACATCACTCGGCAAAGTATACAAAATTTGTACAGCAAAAACAAAACTGGAGACCATTTCATGAAAAATTTTACGTAATTGACAGATATATTAAAGCTTATGTATGTCTTGGATATACGCGAAAAAAACACAGCTTGTTACGCATCGTCTCATCATAACATATTTACAATAAAACATACAACATTCATACCATTTCAATCTTTGTTTAAAACGTTTTTAAACACGTCATAATATAAAATGTTAAAACTTTTATACATTTAGATGCCAAAGGTATCTCGTAACTATAATTGTCTGTCCAGTTTTGGAAAATAATTTGTATTTCTAAATGTGAACATTTTAGACAGTAATATGTCTACCATATTAACTACTAACCCGCTGCAAGAACAGAACAATGATTTGTCAAGACTATAACGGTTGTATTGCTCTTTCAAGTGTTGTGTGTGTATAATTGTGTGTACATGGAACGACTTTAGTGAGTTTTGTGTTCGTTAGTATTGACTATTGAGAAATAAGTTATGTCTCTGATATCTTGGAGAATTTCATTTTTACATCTTTAATCTACAACTCTTTCACTAGAAAAAACACAGTTTAGTAATATTAGAACAACCAAGAAATATTTTGTTGGCATCTCAGGGATATTATACTGCTGTTGGTCCATATTATATACACCTGTTGTGGTTTCTTAGTGTATTTACCACTACATGGTTATTCCTTAAGAAACAGAGTCCTTCAACATTAAGCTCATCATGATTTGCATTTTATAGTTAAGCAGTTTACATAAGGTCTTGTATATAGGTCAATTGGGTCATTGTTCTTATCCATGTTGGCCCGAGAACACAGTTATTTCGTAGTGCATTTCTTTTAGACAATAAATTAAAATTGAAAATCGCACCTGCTTATCTCAAAAAGATTTCTAAAGTGTAGTGTACTATTTTTGGGACAAATAATATTAAAATTATAGAAAAGTCTACCGGCTCTAACTCAAAATATGGACAACCCTATGTTAAGGGGGTCCATAATTCAATTTGACAGCTTCAAACCAAATCATTGCTTTACATGAACATTCAGCACCCAATTTTTTTAACATGCACTTTCATCCCCCTAATTAATATTTCATGCATAAAATATAAAGAAATAAATTTGGAAAGTGTATGAAATATATTTGCAAAATATACTTTGTCCACACTAGGGACTATATTTGTAGACAACAAAAATCAAAGGACGATAACTGTGTCCTCGAACCTAATTGTTTGTCGAAGGTCATTGTCTTACAGGTACCTAGTATATACTAGTTGGTGCTTTTCATCAAAAAAGATCATGTGTTTATTTTAATGTTTGCCGACAATCAATTAAATAAAATTAACGGTAACAATTTTATTCACATGAATTTAAGATGTTGGATAGGACCATTTTATTTGAAAGTTTACTAGTAGTATATTCATTGTTTCTGTCAATGCATTGTGTTATTTTAATTATAGACCTCTAGAGGAGAGGGAATAGGGCGTGGAGTCAACGTTACAGTCGTACGAGATAAACCAAGAGATCCAAACCAGGCAGATGGCATAGCTGAATATTATGATTATAACAAATCTCATGGAGTACAAATGCGTATACCTAATGAGGCAGATTTCCTAGCAGTGTATTCTACTTCCCATGGTTAGTGTTATATAATAATGATGGCAGTTGCAGAGTATATATTAGTACTGATGTAGCTAAATCAAATAGAGATTCTTTATATGCCTGTCATATGTCAGAAGCCTGTAATCCAATGGTTGTCGTTAATTCATGTATGTCATATTTGAATTCATACCGTTTGCGATATAAAGTTTGATTTCGTGATTATACATGTGTTTATAAGTTGTACCTGGCTTTTAATCAGCTTTCAGTAGCTGAGCGTAATCTTACATTAGTACTTTGTTTTTTGTTGTAATGTTAGATGTGCTTATGCTTCATACCATTCTGATGAGCTAACCCATATCCAATTGCATGATTTTTAAAGTTTGGTTTATTATTGTTTTATTACACCACTGTCCCTGCTAAAGGTAGGGTTGACCACTCACTACGGTTAACAAGTTATTATTTGTCGATGTAAATGTCGTACTCGCCAATTTGCAATGAAAAGTTATTTGATGTTTGAGTATAGATTTTATTTCATTTGAAATGCACATTGTTCATTGTCCTTCACATGTAAAAGATGATAGTTATGTTTTTTGATAAAAAAAAAAACAAACAAAACAAGTACATTTTACATTGGAAATTTAACCAGGCAGTTGATTGGAATTGAAACTCAGCTTTAAAATGTAATGTCCCAAATGTGTAACCTGTTTGCGCAGTTGTTACAATTTTTAGTTTATCGAATTTGAAAATGATAAATAAAACATTTGAAATTTTGGTCCGTAGTTTTTGACTTTTTTATACAAAAATTTCGCTTAAACTTTTGTAATATTTTAAACTTCTTTCTAAATTTTAATAGTATTGGGGTAATTCACTACAATTATACAGTTAAAGAATATTGTCTTTGGTAGTGATTTCTTTTGCCCAAACATACGAAAACAGTTAAAAATATTTTTTTATGAAAATTTGATATATACTATATACCTATATACAAGATTAATATGTAATGAAAATATTTTTTATAAATGACCAAACAGTATATTAAACTATTGATATCAACGTTTCCTGTTATATTTGTACACAAAATAACATGCTGTTATCTCAAACAGTTGATATTCTTTTGACTGAGTTGCATTCTTGGACTATTATAAACTAAAAAAAAAAAAAAATAGAGCACATCATTTTTTCCTCCATTTTAAGATTTTTTTTGGTGTTAATAACGTAATGGAATGGCAAATTTAGTAATTTGTTTTATTTTTAACTGTATCATGAAAATTTCAAATCTTATTATATTATGTAAGCAACAACTAGTATCAGAAAACACTTATTCAAAATTCTAAATATTTCCTGAAAGTTTAACTTTGGAATTACCACGATACAATATAACAGTAAAGCAACGCAATGGACTATAATTGAAACTGGTATTCTCTATTGAATGTATTTATTCTTGTGTTATTCATGCTAATAAATGTTGTTCTGAAAGCTACTAACATTGCAATTACAATCATTAAAAAAAAGATATAACCATTATAATTGCAAGCGTTTTCGTAAAAAAAATATTACTTTGCAATTACCAAGATGCAATTTTTACCTACATTGCAACGCAATAGCCACCTTCATAATTGAAACGGAAGTCATCAAATTGAATCTTATTGTCCAGACGCCTTGACGTCAGACAATAAAAGTTTCTTAATGTTTTTGACATTTCTAGCCATACAAGTCAACATCCAGCGATGTTTAAAGAACAGAAAACAGTATTGTTGATGGAATTTGATTTTTGACATATACTTTCCTATTCTGTAATGATTGCACTATCAACTTGTATAATAATTTTGAAAATACCAGTGCTATTTTTAATAATATTTATTGAGTTGTTGTACATATTAATATATTGTATATTTTTCTAATCTAATAAATAAGTAACTGTGTTTTCTTTCGTTATCATTTACAGATAGCATTGTTAACTTGCTATAAATAAACTTACATATAGAAAATATTTTTATTGCTTTCTAGGAAGAACCAATCGTTTGAAAAAAAATATTAAGCAACAGTAGTTTAACGCTTTCATAATTTCATAACTCAATCAAGAAAAGACAAGTCAAGGTTACCAATAAAAACTTTTGCTTTGGCTTAAATATTGCGACCTCGCGTTACTTTCTCATTCATAGAACCAGCGATCATGGGAGGTTATTTATACAAGACAGTTACTTCGTACAACGCTTTCATACAACACAGATGAAAAGGCAAAACTTGTAAATATATGCGGTTCTCCGAGGTCATATGCATTAATTTATTCGCATAGTTATAACCACAGGTGTGTCCCAATTGTCGCAACCACAATCACGTCCTCTTTTTTTCTTTGGTTGTGGTATCAATGAATTTGTCCGTACCATGAGCAACGCTGCAAGATCAAGGACCTTCGCACCCTTCCAAACATGCCTAGTTTTGCGTAAGGTTCGTAGTTTTCAATGTTGTTTTCTGTAGTCTGTTGTTTGTCTTTTCGTAGTTTTTCGGTGTTTGCCCTGATGATGTCGGTTTCTCTCCGACTTACGAGTTTTGATTACCCCTTTGGTATTCTCCAACTCTTTTTCACATGCGCATGGAACGAAATGACTCAGTCATATGACAGCTTGTTCAAAGCGAAAGACCATATAGGTGTGACAATAATGCGTTGAAAATAAAGCTTTCTTTTGTACTACAGTGGTTAGTCGTTGCAAAAAAGAGTTAATATGCATGAAGACAAATGAATGAGGAAAAAAATAATGCATGGTCTTAATGCCGGATAATTATTATATGCCAGGGTCGCTCATTTTCGTGTTTTCTTTACGTACTTTGGTCAAACGTCCAATCACACCTACCAGTCCCCCAAAACATGCCGTCAGACGTTAAATAAAGCTCTGACCATCTTAGCACAACGGGTTGATAGGGGATATCATATACGATAATGGTCATCCCTGGACTTTTACGTTTTTAAACTTTTAAAGTTTGGCGTATTTTTGGATGCGCAGGATATATAAAATGGTCCTTCATTGTTTAATTGCTATTTTACATAGATGTAGCAAATGTAAAATAAACAATGAAATAATGCAGAGTACAGCTACCAACTTCATGACTAATAACTTGAACAATGGGGTTAGAAACGGCTCATAAATTGAAAAAAAGTAACCAAAGATAATAAGCATATAGTTTGTTACACCAGATTTTTTTCGTCTCCATAATCCTATTATAAAATCAATTGCGCTCGAATAAAACATAGGTGAAAGGTCAAATCAAACACGAAGTAGAAGAGCATTGCTAGTAAAAAGTTCTGGAAAATTGTACCACATACGACTAAGGCCATATACCCCTTAAGGTAGAAAAGCCTTAGACATTTGATATATTTTATTTTTATATATATAAAGCTGTTATAATTAGATTTATAAAGCTTTTGGGTTAATAGAAGTATCAAGTTTAATAAAACCTCAAAAGACAACAAGCAAACAATGCAAAGAATAGTGTCTCGTCTACTCAAGGTTTACAATTGGCACTCGAATGAAAACTGTCGAAAAGCCAAACGAATTACTAAGTTAAAGAGCACAAAAAAAAAACATAAATCCAAAATTTGTTCCATGTCTGTCATAGGCAATCCACGCCTTTTAAATGACCTAATAATTACAACGATAACTGTATATGAAATGATTGCATCAATAAACTTGGGATTATCAACAGTAAGAAAATGTTTTTCACCACGATATTAATGCTATTATTGTTTAAAATGTAGATTAATTTCTTGTTCTTTTTTCTTTCTGACGTTTTTCCATGATAGATTATTCCTAGCAGTAAAGAAGAATCGATAATAAAAAGTGCACAGTTAGTACCAATCTCACCATTCCAAACAAGAATATTGTCAAGCAATAATATTAAAGCCTTTCTGTGCATGTCTAGGAACAATGCTTTTTCGTCTGATTCAACTCAACATACCCAGGTTATTGTTACAACAGATGAATTCAAAACTTTATTCATCAGCTGCCTATCCATTTATTTTATTTTTGTCAGATAATGTGGAAGAAAACTGTATAAAGTTGAAACATTATAATTGTCCATAGAGTTAATTTCACAATCAGACGAACGTACATTTTGTAGAAGAACACCTGGTAAAAGCAATAGTTTGAATATATATCTGTACGTCTCACCATTCATGCAAATCTTTTATAACGTTCCAACACCCTCAGTTTTGTTTCTATGATACAGTTTCATAATGTTCATGTTACTCAGCTCTGTTGTTAAGCCAATATTTGCAGCGATGTTTATAAAATGAAATTAACATACATGCAATTTCGATTTTAGCCATGGCCTTGTCAGTTTGCTGGAAAATCTTGCTTGCATTATGGATCGAGTATTTGACACTTTATGATGTTATAAACAACTCATAACTGTATTAAATCATATAAATTCACAGAGTCAAACAAAAGACAAGCGACAATATTTCCTTTTAAATGTTCTTGGATATATGTCTTACCACAGAACATAGAACAAACAGGCATAAGTGTTTTAGTTTTTCGTGTGATTTGTGTCTGGTTCATTGACGTTAGAACAACATTTCCTTTTTATTCAATATAATCTGCCCTAGGAATGGCTACAGTATAAAATTCAGTAAATTAAATCATGCAAGCTGTTTGAAAAATATGAAAGTAAAAGCATACATCAACAACAAAATTTAGATTTTCATTTTTCTATAATTATCATAACTTTGTCTTGAGCCCACTCAAAAAACAATTCTGATTTGATTCTCATGTATAGTGATTTTTATGTGTTCCTGCTATAACCGAAACAAACCACCCGTGTTTTAACATATTCTTGTCTTAATTCATTGAGAAGATCTTTTTGAAATAACACTTGGCATAAAAATAAATGGATACAAAAAAAAAACAGAGAAAATAAATTCCGAAATTCATAATAAAAAAATTTCTCACTAAAAATATGCAATATATATATACATGCGTACAACAAAATAATGATATCTGAAAAATATAAATCTATAATATCATATTACATAATACAATAGCTTCGTCTAGGGAGGGATCAACTCAGTCATCTAAGGAAATAAACATATTAACTGTAGCATATGCAACATAAGCTATCAGAAATAAAGATGTTCATAAACCAAAACTGTCATAAATAACCAAATTAGCTGACTGAAATTCAAATGAAAATCTAAAAAACATTCAAAATAATAATGAGTTGAAAGAGGGTAGAGGGAAGGAAAATTGATAAAATTTAAAAAATTATCAATCGTGTGTAAAAAAAATGTAACCTGTAGCGTAGAAACTTATTAATGGTTACACAGTCTATAGATCTTTGTGCAGGGGCCCCCAAAGGTATTTGCAAGAGTATAATTGGAATCAGAGCAAATGATTTCCCTCTTTTGTACATATTTAGTTATCAAAGTAGGTCGCCTTTACGCTTTCCTCCTACAACCGAAACAAACCACCCGAGATTTAACATAACCTAGTCTTAATTCACCGAGAAGCTGTTGTATTTCAATTATGGATGTTTAACGAATGATATGAAAATTCTCAGTACTGCGCTGTTCGTTTTCTTTGAAGTTTTTATATGTTTGGTTTGTACAGTTTGTCGCAACTTCTTGTACTGGTCGTTGTGCGTTTTGACTTTTCAAAAATGATAAATATTAAAAAAAAATGAATGTTAATACTGCGTGACAAATTCTTAAAACTTATGTGAGCGAAATACTCTAAAGTGTAATCTAAAATTCATCTCCAAAATATAATTATAATAATATTTTTGAAGAATAATTACTCGACAGTCTTTCACTATAAATTTATTAACTCTATAAAATTCCTTTTGGTCATATCTTTTGTGGTATGATTGGAGGTTCGGTGGCAAAGTTGTTACTCACATATTTATTAAGAAAAATTTTCGAAGTTTGAACAAACTAAAAGATCAATAAATCCCCACATTTTACGTTAAAAGATAGTTGCTACAATATAAAAGGGAAATATACCAATGAGATATTCAAACTCATAAGTCGAAAACAAACTGACAATACCATGGCGCTAACGACGAAAAGAATAAGCTACAAACTACAAGCATGTTCCCATGTCAGTATGCAAAAGTAGTTTCCAACTTTTTTTTAACATCTAGAAGCATGATACACATACGACATAAAGACGCCTGATGGTTCTTACACTAAACATTGTAACCTTAGCCACTGGCGTTGGACTAGTACAGGTACCTAGTTTGAAACATTGTATTCCAAAATTCTTTATTTCTTTTGCAATAAAGTAAACAAAAAGTATAAACATTGTACAAATATTGTGACAGAACGACTGACATATTTCTTCCATATCTTTATATAAGTGGCACTAACTGCCAAACCTATGCCTACTGATTTGACACAAACTCCAAAAATTTGATTCATTACATACTTAAACATATACATATACAAGTTTTCAAAACATCTACTCTAAAATGTTAATATGACAATTAATCTGATTGATTGCGAGTTTTAGGGCCTGTATGAATGAATGATATTGTCATGAAACAACGAACGAGAAAAGCTCAGACAGTTGTCTGCCATATGCTGAAGAACTTTTTTTTTCTTGTAGGAAATATTAGTTTGAAAAAAACTCTACAGTCGAGACAAACAACGATTGAACTAACGTTAAAAAATGAAATCAACACTTTAAAAATAACAGGAGTCCGAAGCACTTTTCTGAATTTACCTTCACCAGGAACGCTTAAAGCCGAATATTTCAAAGCCAATTATGTATAAGAACCGAAGTAGTTGAAGAGCAATAGTATTTCACTGAGTATATGTGCCTGTTCGAAGTTATTGAGGAGCCACATCGTAGTCAGTACTTGTCTCTGAACAGATTATTGAGATTGTACTGTTACAAATGACATTAGAAGAAGAGGTATTATAAGAGTCATTATTTGTACACTGAAAAGATCTTCAAGTCATCTGTTAAGTTCATTGATTAATGAACAGGCTAATATAATCTGAAAAATTTAGTACAACAGAAATGTCTCAAGATGTCACCTATGACGACATTAACATGTCAAATTTGAGATGTCTGACCTAAAATTGTCATTTTATACGTAGATTTTTGTCACATTTGCATTTTGGGTAAAACCTTCACTCATATCTAAACATTAATGACGAGATACCAAAATATTGGCAGTTCCGACAGTCTTGCGCAAAATACAAGAGGTTAAAAGCTCATATGTAAAAATGTTAGATAAAACTCAAATAGAATTAATACTGATGAATGATAGTCTAATGTCTTATGAACATCTAAAGTATGTTATCGTGCAGATGTACATGTATAATACATTTTGATTTCCGAATTCAGAAGTTGCTCCACCTTATCTTTTACTTTGTGTAAACAAGACACAATTTTGCCGTGTTTAACAAGATGACTTTGAGAATTATTGTGATGAGGTAAATCCAACCAGTCAATCAGATGCGGATTCTTAAAAATTCCAAAAATCTACTCCAATTTTCCATTTATACCAAGGATTTTAATTTTTATTCACTACTATTCCACAAAGAATAATTAATCTTTATTTACCAAAGTCATAAAAACTATAGGCATATAACATATAAACTACACAAAGTATACATAGATAGCAGAAGGTAGTGTGAAACATATTACAACATGTTAGATCTTAATCTTTGTGCACGAAATATAAATTTACCCAAACTACATAATTCTCTAAGATTAAAAGAACCCATTAATTGTATATATTTATACATAGAAGGTTTTCTCCAATAATAAGGTTTGCTAAAATAAGATCTAAGTCCTTGATAAGTGGGACATTTTAAATTGAAATGCATCTCATCTTCAATGTCATTTTTACAAAACCTACAGTCTATTTCTTCTTGGAATTGCAGAATAGCGTCCACATTCTATAGCTAAATCATGACTACTAAGTCTTATTTTGTTAATACATGTCTTATAAATAATTGGTATTGGTTTACATAAGTAATATTGTAAACAAATATTTTGAACCATATATCTTTAGAAAGTTAAATCACAAAAATACTGAGCTCCGAGGAAAATTTATAACGGAAAGTCCCTAATCAAATGGAAAAATCTAAAGCACAAACACATCAAACGAATGGACAACAACTGTCATATTCCTGACTTCTTGCTTCAGACAATCAAACAGGCGTTGTTTAATTATCAAGTAAAAAGTACTAGAGAGCTTACTATCAAAACATAAACCTTGATTATACCAAATATCACCTAAACTTATACTAAGCAACTCATTTTTAATAAAATACAACCAATTTGCACATACACAATTGAAAGATTTACTAGATCTTCTCATTAAATCGTGTTTTTTATCAATAAAATTAGAATCGTATATACCAATTTCTTTTTTTTTTGATTATCGAAAACTTACTTTGTGACAGAACCACACTGATTAAAATATGCTTACACCAAAGATAATAGCATATAAATGTTGAAAAAGGAGGATTGATATTACAACTGGCAGTCCATATTCCACTGGATACTATTTGTCATAAACAAGAGTTCCCTCAACCAACATACATAGCTAAATTCAAGGCTTTACACCGTTTTTTCTTTATTTCTGATTGCCTAAGGTATGAATTCTTTTCAAATAACGGTGTTTCGGGATTTTTAGATTGGTTCACTCTATAAGTGGCCTACCTCAGGTTCCTTTTCAAAAGTCTCCCAACTAATGCCTGGTTTCGGCAAAATATTCTTTAAGATTTCTGCTGCGTTTATTCGCAATGATAGGCACTTGTTTAGATATTTGTCTGCATACATCATCTGTCTGTACATTATTCCAGGACTTTCTTAATGCTCTACCCAGCCCTTTATCTGCCGGGTTATATTTAGTTATAATAGTCAAAGGTATATCTTTCTTAGTGGTCTTTCTAGTTAATGTATTGCAACGTTTAACTTTGTTGCAAGTATCTGAAATCAGATCTCTAGTAATGTTTTTATTATATCCTCTGGCTACTAATTTTAGTTCAAGGTTAATAAGATGTTTGTTCAAATCAATTTCATTATTATTATTTCTAATGTGCCGTATAGTTTCTCCCACAGTGATACTTTTAAAGGTACTCTGCGGATGAGAGCTATTAGGTGGTAAATATTGATAAGTTTCTGTCTTTTTAATGTGAGATTTGACAGCCAAGATTACATTTATATGAAATCTACACCTTTATAAACCTCTAAATCTAAGTAGGTCAATAACTATTCAGATACTTCATATGTAAATTTTAACAGATTGTCGATCTTATTAGCAATGCTAAAAAATCCTCTATTTTACCAGTGAAGACCATAAAGCCGTCATCTCTATATTGACAGTGTAATTTAATGAGTGTTTTGTACTGGAATTTATCTAATATCATCTTTAGTATAGAGGCCAGATGTAAATCTGTGCTTGTAGGCGATAAAATACCTCCCATGGGAGCGCCTATTATCTGTTTATAGATGTGTCCATTATATTCAAATTCATTGTTTTGTAATACTATTTTAATCAGCTGAGCTAAATCTGCTGAATTGGGGATTTGAAAATCATATGATGGCTTGTCAATTATTTCTAAATTGTTGATTGTTTCTTGCAAATCTTTTTTTTGCATGTTTGTATACATCGAAGTAACATCACTGGCAATCAGAAAACATTTGTTTTCTATCCTTTCTTTCTCTAATTTTACAATAAAATCTTTAGAGTCTTGAATGAAGAATGGATCTTTCCTCAATAAAGGCTTAAAAATTAGATCTAAGAATTTTTCAATTCTACAAGTTAGGGAATTGCTTTTGTTGATAATGGATCTATATGCAACCTCAATATCTGAATGGCTAAAACCTTGTTCAATGATATTTTTAACTACCACTGGGTTATTTGTGGATTTTAGGTAGAAAATACATGTTCCCATGTTTCGGGTTATATCTCCGTGTCAGAAAAGTATATGTTTTCACATCTATTTCTTTCTGAGAAAACAATTTCCTAACTATCTCTTCTATCTTTTTACTAATAGATGCAGTATTAGGTTGTTCAAGTTCTACGTAATATATGCTACGTAGTTGATTTTCTCCTGCTCTAGTAAAGTTATTCTTATCTATTAATACTGTAGTATTATTTTTGTCTGCTTTAAAAATATAAATCTCAGAATTATTAGTAAGTTTCGCTAGCGATTTACGTTCTACTCTCGACAAATTGTCTTTAAATGAGTTCACGTCCAAGTTAGATATAGCCAACATTGTGTCTGTTATATAATTTTCAAGAGCATTGTTGCACCTAGGAGGTACATGTCCTGTTTTTAAGTATAATGAATGGAGTTCTGTATTTTCTGATGTGTCAGAATAACAAAACCTTCATCTCATTTTTCTGGCTAATTCTATAAA
Organism: Mytilus californianus; assembly: GCF_021869535.1. NCBI lineage: Eukaryota > Metazoa > Mollusca > Bivalvia > Mytilida > Mytilidae > Mytilus > Mytilus californianus. The sequence continues at coordinate 9,771,787 of NW_026262581.1, forward strand.
ATCTGCCATAATATTATTTCTGACGTGAAATAAGGGCTCGGAACAAATTTAGTTCCTTTGCTCAGAAGGAGGATCTCTTCATTAGATAATTTTGTTCTAGTAAAATTAAGAATAAAATTCTTTTTGAACTCAGCTCGAGTTCTTTTATTTCTTTGGGTTTTTGAATTAACCCTTCTCTTGCGATTTATCAATCTATAAGATTTTCTAAAGCGTCTGATACCCATGCTGATAAAGAACATAACTACCGAGAAGGAAACAATAAATACTGATAAATCTAAACTACACATGCGTGCGCATAAGAACAGCCCAATAGAAAATGATAACATACTTCCATAAAGATTAATTATCATTTAATCAATAAATCCTACACCACAAAGAAATAATAGAAACTCAAAAATCCATCAAGTGAGAAAGTTAACATATAAAGTCCAACTTTACTGTGGTTGAATGAAGTACTAAAATCTAAACTAAAAACTAGTTACGGTAAGTTTCCTTTCCAGGTAATATTTAAAGTTCACATATAAAATCCTGCTTTTATTACACTTAAATCTTTTTTTGAACTTATCTTTTGGCTAAGCCACAGTTGGCTTCCTAGCCAGAGAGTCTTTATAGTTCTGGAGTTTTCTATTGTACTCAATTAACTCCTGTGCCGCTCTAAATAATTCCCTGCTTTCTTCATACTTAGCTGACTTTTGCAGCTTTATATCTGCTTCCTGCAGTATGTCTTCAAGTTGTTTAGACACTTTCCGAATGCCTTTAGCAAGTGTTTCTGACAGTTGTGCTAAGGCAACTGTTTTTAAGTTCTGTTGTACATCTCGAACTTTATCTTTGATATGTTCTTTTGACGGATGCTCCATCAATCTAGGAGTGAATTTCAAATCCACACTCATGTAGGGAGGCAGTATCTTTGAACCCTTGGCCAACCTCAGCCCTTCTTGGATGGTGTTCAAGTTGTGCTTCGCCTCCATAAGAGTCATTAGCTCTTCAATGACTGGTTTCACTGTAGTGTCAGGCCCCTCCTGTGGAATCACTTGTATTTCCTCGGAGAACATAGGCCTGCGTATTTCTTGTTGAGCCGACTGTGGCATATTGACATCACTAATGGGTTCGTCTAAGTTTATACTAACTCCCGTTAGCGCCATGTGTTGCATAGGGCGCGAATGGAAGCCTTCCATCTAAGTTTAAGCGGTTTAAATCCATTCTTTTCTTTTTATTCAGTTTCAATAAAATTGAGAATGGAAATGGGGAATATGTCAAAGAGACAACAACCCGACCAAAGAGACGAAAACAGCCAAAGGCCACCAATGGGTCTTCAACGCAGCGAGAAAATCCCGCACCCGGAGGTGATCCTTAGCTGGCCCGTAAATAAAAATGTGTACTAGTTCAGTGAAAATGGACGTCACACTAAACTCCACAACATATAAATGAACTAAAATTAAAAAAAAAAAACATACAAAACTAACAAAGGCCAGAGGCTCCTGACTTGGGACAAAATGCGGCGGGGTTAAACATGTTTTTGTGAGATCTCAACCCTCCCTCTATACCTCTAGCCAATGTAGAATAAAGAAACACATAGCAATACGCACAGTTAAACTCAGTTCAAAAGAAATCCGAGTACGATGTCAGAATAGGTAACAAAAGAAACTAAGCAAAATGACAATGATAAATAAATGAACAAAGGACTACTAGCAGTTACTGACATGCCAGCTCCAGACCTCAATTAAACGGATTGAAAGATTATGTCTTCATCATATGAAAATCAAGTACAATCCCTTCCGTAAGGGGTTTAGTATCATACCATCATAAAATATATGAGAAGAACATAACCCATATCATGCCAATAACTGGTTTTAGAATAAATGTGTTTATTTCCGATGCAAAGATCCTATGAGTGAATCAATATTAATACCAAAATATGCAATCCTTAATGACTTGACAACAGTATCGTAACTATATCCTTTCCGAATAAGTCTGTTTAAAGGTTTGGTTAGCTTTTGAGGTGAATGCTGACATTTTTGTGCTTTGTAAAGAATATTACCATAAAATATTGGATGTGAAATACCCGAACGTATAAGATGTCTGCATGTTGATTTATATGTACCGATGATAAAATTTAGTAAATGTTTTGACTAGTTTGTGATATCGAAAACCCTGGTGTAATAATTTTTCAGTAATACAGAGATTTCTTTCGTTGAAATCAAATACGTTGTTACATACACGAGCGAATCGTACAAGTTGAGATATGTAAACACCATAAGATGGTGACAAAGGAACGTCACCATCTAAAAATTGATAATTAACAATAGGAAATGAAAAATCATCTCTTTTATCATAAATTTTGGTATTAAGCTTAAAGATATAGATATCAGGATCCAGGAAAGGGCAGTGTTCATTGTTAGTATAAGTATTAGCTTTATTTAAAGTCAACTTTAGCTTATCTCTGTCTGAAGGCATTAGAATGAATGAGGTTTGTTATTGTGTTGCCTTGTACTCATGTGGTCTATAACTATTACTACTCTCATATATCAATATTTCAGTGAGTCTTGTCATATCATATGTCCAAGGAAATTTGATATTAAGATAAATTTCTACAATTGAAGGTCTGCATCATAGATTGATCTTTTCCTTGATATTTACTCAGATTGATAACTTCAACTTAGTTTCTATGACAAACGTGATGGTTTCAACCTTCCTATTGTAATCTTCTCATCCCCCAGCAGTCTCGTACCCTCCGTTCCTTCGCATTTCGCTTACCTATCTTAATTAATAAATCGACACAAAAAAGTTTAATGGTCACCCTTACGAATTATTTGATCGATACAATGTGTTTCTGAGGTCCGAGGTACGAGGTCTGAACCCACTAGCGATATGATAAGGCGGTCTTAGATCTTTAGATAATAGAATAGTTGTCTTATATGTAAATATAACAATTGTGCTCTGTCTGGATTGTGACATTTGACTGAGTGTTGATGATGAATTCATAGCTGGCGTGGATTACCCTGTTGACAAACCCGTTCTCACTTCTCTTGGGGTAGTTGTTTTTAACTTTGATTTGTATTTTTGATTTTGATTTTGTACATCGGTTAAATAGGTAGCGGCAGATATCAAGTTGATATTCAAAGCTTGTTAGTCGACATAGCCATGGCAAAAACCAAAGACGACGAACAGTCAAATTCTATAACAAAATAAGTACGACATAGAAAATTAATGATTGACCAATACGAACCTCATCAAAAACTGGGAATGATCTAAGATGCACCGTAATGATAAACTTCTAATTAGCGTCGAAGTTTATTCAGAAAAGATTGATATTATAATCTGTGTGAATGTATATTCATATATTTGACAATATCTCATACCCTAGAATATTATTAGAGTTTTTAAGGTTTTTGCTCGGATGAGGTTATAAAGAATAATCTTTAAAACAACAACAGTAAAAGGCAAAAGGTTATGATTTAGAACAGCGTGGGCGATATAGTTTATTTTTTAACAAACTGTTGTTACAACCTTCATAGCTAATTCCAGTTATAAGGATTTTGTAATATTTACAAAGTTTTCTTGTAAAGTTAAATGATTTTTAAAGTGTACATTAAAATTTCTATCATTACATTCGATAATTCAGTTCTTTGTGTACTTGTAGGTAGATAAGCTAAGTGCATATGAAATAACTTATAGTTAATTCAAGATTCCCAAAACCAAGTCGTTTCTACAATTTTGATTGTGTAATAGTGAGATAGGGAAACATTAATGTAAATGTTTCCTGAAAGAACAATTCCTACGACACATTATACAGCAGATACTTTTGAACTGAATTTAATTTGGCCTTCCTTCTGTTTTGATTTGAATGCCACTGACGAGTCTCGTGTAGGCGAAACGCACGTCTTATGTTCCACAATAAAAACCCGGTATCTTTGATCAGTATTTTGAAACGATTGAATATTAGCCTCGTCCTTCAAGATCAAATTATATTTCACCGTAATTTAATCAGCATCAAAACAAAAGTCTATTATTTTAATCTATATTACCATGAATCAAATTCCCTTCGATTCAAATGGTACATTTTGTTATTAACTTTTAAAGTGTGATAAAAATTTGGCTGATATCCTATCCTGCAAAATTATCTTTGAATAAATCTTAGTTCTAACAAGATGTCAATGGCTTTTGGTTAAAAAGAGAGGCGAAATATGCCAAAGGGGCATTCAAACTCATAAGTCGAAAATAAACTGACAACGTCATGGCAAAAAAAAACACCCCAGAAAGACCAAAAGACAAACAACAGTACACAAAACACAACATAGAAAACTTAAGACTGAAATGATCTATGCATTGCTCAAATAGGTTTCGATTAATCGGATCCTCGTTTTGTTTATAACTTCCCATTCATACATGCGACAGAGTAAATATTAATATATATGTTATCTGTTCTATATGAACGAACGCCACGTGAAAAATAAAATATCTATCTGCAGACATCTACTTGGAAAACATTACTCTGTCCTTACTTCCTTACAAAACGACAACTAAAAATAAAAACAAAAGATGAGTCATAAAGCTGTTCAACTGGTAAATCGTTTTATAAAATTAAAAACCCAGTTGAAACAATAAGATATACATTATTTCTTTGAATGTTGAAATTTAAACATGTGACCTACTAATTTTATTTTTAGTATTAGTCTATTGTCATATCTATTTCCCGGTAGAAGTAATCGATAGTTGGAGGCAGGTATGAATACTATTATGTTTGTGTTGTTAAAAAATCAAGGAAAATATGACTCATATTAGTAATATACTTTTGAATCAAATCATTAAATAACATCGGTCAATGATTTGTACCTTAACAGGAAGTAAGCTGTCCTTCTTGTCCTTGCTTTAATTCGTTAGATAACAGAAAACTAAAGGTAAAATACTGAAATATGTATATTTTAAAGAAGCTTTTATAGTGATTTTTTTATAAGTATCAATATTCAAACAACAAAATAGAACATGAGTACGAATGTCATTTTATTTATTTCCTTGTAAATCATAAGTCTTCTTGAAAACGTAATAGATCTTTTTTTAGTGTAATATATGAATAATCTGCTGTTTTTTAACTGTTAATAGCATACACATTTGTAATCTTCCTTTCAAATAAGCTATTTGGAAAATAAAGAAAAAAGTTAGTAATTATAAATATAACTCTCTGTGTGTGTGTGTGTGTGTGTGTGTGTGTGTGTTTGGCTATTGTTTGTCTTTCAACAAACACTAGAAACACGTATCTAAGGCAGCTGATGTGGATTTTAACGAAAATTGAAATTACTTTTATTGGGTTTTTGACTTTGGGCGTTCCTGCTGATGGTGTGTCCTGATGTTTCCATTTGGTTTACCCATGTATCTATATTTTACTTCATTTTTACTTTTTGCAAGAAAGTGTATACTATATACAGTATGTTCTATCAACTACTAATACTTTTCAAACCGCGTCTTTGTCAACTTACTAACCAACTACAAAAACTAAGTTATATTATTTGTATGTTTGTTTGAATTTTTCAGTCAGTTGTGTGTTGTGTCTGTGATGTGTGTTTACACGGGTTTTGCTACTCAATCACAATTATTGTTATATTAGCCTATTATGTCTGTTTAGGTTGATCACCAAACCAATTTTGTCAACAACAAAAAAAATGAACTGTAAACAACTGTCATACAAATAGGAAGTTAAGCTAGCTATAATTAAACTCATCATAGATACCAGGATTAAAAAATTGTAATTCATACGCACGTTTCGTCTACAAAAGACTCATCAGTGACGCTCGAATCAGAAAAGGGCCAAATAAAGTACGAAGTCGAAGAGTATTGATTACCCAAAATTCCGAAATGTTTTGCCAAATACAGCTAAAATACTCTATTCCTGGGGTCGAAAATCCGTATTATTTTGAAAAATTCAGACAGTTAATTTATAATTATGGCCATACCAATGCTAAATCATGTCAACACAGAAGTTCTGTTTACTTGGCTGGCGATTCCCTCGGGGATACCAAGTTTAACACAGTATTTTCTTCGGAAAATGCCTGTACCAAGTCAGGAATATAACAGTTTTTTTCACTCGTTCAATTGGTTGATCAAGTTTGAATTTGTCAGTTTGTATGGACTTTAAGACTTTACCTTGGAGTTTGGTATTTTTGTTATATTTTTTTAACTGTTTGAATGGAAAGATTATTTTCTCGGTCTCATTTTGTGGTGGTACTATTTTCATTTTCATTGTGAAGAAAAAAATCAACAAAAATCAAGTATAATTTTTTTTTTAAATCAGTCTGCTTCAGGTGCTTTTTTTTTACAAAAAAAAAATGGTTTTACTTAAAAGAACAATGAAATAACGTCACTTAAAAAGATAAACTGGTGAGAGGAATATGCTATCAAATAGAAGTAAAGGGTGATGTCACGGTGGATGTCAATAAAACTTTCAGAAAAATATAGTTTAACATATGGTCTTCAAGTTAACGATATTGATTTGAATCGCACATAGTCTTAGACAACTATCTATAACTTAACATACATTATTAAAGATCTACCGTCGACAATTAATTCCCTTGGTGTAAAAAAAACCACTGATTGTTTTTAAAAACTAAAAATGACGATGCACTAGGTTATAAAGAGTTAATTTCAGTTTTTATCACTTGGTCAATACCACTATTTTGAACTGCTAATAACGGGGGAACCATCAACTTAGTAGTCAGTGCTCCGGTACTGACATGATCTATAGCTTATTATTACTTTTCTTAAATCCCCGGTTGATTACAACAAGAAAATTATTCAGAAACTTAGGTTACCGCTTCTCGGGCAAAGCTGACCTTAGATGGATTTGGCTTACCTATAAGATCCATTTGTTCATATTATCTTCACGTAAAAGTAATTAAAGACAAAAGGCTTTCAATTCTTAGGGGTTTGAGCGTTCCTGATCAACGCAAATCCGGAAAAGCGCTTCGAACGCATAAATGTTTGAAGTCTTATTTTTAGTTGGTACTGGCGCATAAACATATGGTGGAGGACTTTTATTTTTCTTTTTATCTCAACCTTCCCCTTTGACATCTTGGTCAGTCGAATGACAAAAGATACATACATAAAAGAACGTGCAATAATACTCAGAGCTAAATCCTGGATAAGCCCTTTACATTATATAATAATCATCTGTATTATGAAGGACTTTCCGTTTGAATTTCCCTTGGAGCTCGGTATTTTTGTTATTTTACTTTTTGTTATATCATACATGCTTGCCAATGATTTTAAGGTAAAATGTACATTGAATTTTATTAGTGTAATAGATATTGAGCAATACCACTGTTGTAAAATAATCTTCTGTGTGCTCAATATACAACATGTTTGGAAAAAATATGATTTTACAAACAATTCTAAAATTGATTAGTTATTGGGCTCAGTAAAGTGGTAACAACTGCAATGAAAATTAAACCATATATATTTTGCCAAAAATGCCAAGAATGTATTGATACCTGAATAATCGAGGAGCTATATGACCAAAAACCACCTCAAAAAATTGCAAAAATCATGTCCGGTAAACTTTTCCTATGGATACTTGAAACCGAGTTTCTAAATAATTTCTTACTTGATCAACGGAGAATTAAGAAAAGTATGTTTTGAATCATGTCAGTACCAAAGCACTGACAGCTGAGCTGTAGATACCCTCGGGGACTAACAGTCCATCAGCAGTGGTATGATGCATGAAACCTCAAAACGCAGGATTTAATGTGAGAAGACAAAAGTATTTAAAATTCTATATTTAATGTTTAATTGACCTCTTAACGTTAAAAACACGACTGCAGCAAGCTTTAAAACTATAAACTTCTTAAACACTAGCATTGTTTATTGTATTACTGGACTGTAAATATACAACTTCTTTATTAATGTTATCACCAATGATATTTGTTATTCTAGAACTAGATATAATTAGTAAAGCGTTATGCCTACTTGTTATTCTCGATATATTCAGTAAAGTACTATATGAATAAGAAGATGTGGTATGAGTGCCAAAGGGACAACTCTCCATCCAAGTCATAATGTATAAAAAGTTAACAATTATAGGTCAAAGTATGCCTTCTTGTTGAAACATCCATTCATATCATCAGTATGAACAATAAAATTTAATATTTATAACCAGTTCCAAGTGTATTTACCTTTTCAAATATAGGCAAAATATACCGTTATTTACACACCAGACCGTACTAGTTACCGGAACTTTGAATACACTAAACCAGGTACTTCATATCTGAGAAACAGGCAATATATGCCCTCAATTTTAGAATTCATTAATACATTTTTGTATTACTGTGGATTCATTTATTTTCGTGGGTACCAATTTTCGTGGATTAGGGAAAACTTGCATGTTCGTGGATATTTAATTTCGTGGTTTGTATACAAGCCTATAGAAAATTTATCATTCGTTGAACATTTAATTTCGTGGTTCATCTGTACCAACGAAATCCACGAAAATTGGTATTCAACGAATATAAATGAATCCACAGTATTCAAAATTGTCAGTCAATATGTGTTCTACAAGGATCACCTTTCATTTGATACCTTAATTACTAAAATATATTTTACATGGTTTGATATTCACACCTATGCGTAGGAACTATTTTGTTTTAAATATGTATAACTTTCAAGTATATTCTTTTCTTACCTGGCCCAATTTCTCAGAAGCAAGCATACCACATCCTCTTATTTTTGTAGAGATGACATTGAATTGAAGCTATTTTTAAATATAAAACTTTATTTTGACTTTCACGATCCCCTCTTTTTTACAACAACAAAATATCATATTCCACTCTGAATATAATATTTCCCTCTAAACATCGGGATTACCTCGTGCGTCGTTACGAGTGGTTAATATGAATAACGTTTTGAACGTTTTTTTTTTTAATAGCAAAAGTATAGTCATTATCATGTTCAAAATTATTTCAGACGTTAAAATTATGCAATATAATTGCAGCTCTAAGCATTTATTACAAAAATACACTGATTTGCATTGGATCAATATTACCATGAAGCCATTCATCCTAGTTATCCAATATTTTAGACTTTCTGTAAATTTGCATAAAGCATTATTCTATATTTATCGGTGTTCCCACTGTCTGTATCGCTCTGTTCAGCTCTTCATAAAAGAACATATCACTGCTTTGTGACGTCAAATATGTTAACCCGGCCCAAATAACTTTGACCCGGACGTCATAATGAATGAACCGACGTTGATAAGTTTGACCCAAACCTTCCGATTTGCTGGTGAAACAAAGAAAAACACTTGTTTCTGCCATATGCAATCCGATTATTGTTTATCTTTTGGTTAGTTTGTCTTCGACTTATGAGTTTTAATAACACTTTGGTATCTTTCAGCTTTCTCATCCTTTCACAGAAACATTTCAGATACAATTTGAAAATAAAGAAATATCATCTACGACAATTTCTACTCTAGAAAGTTTTCCTCAGAGAGGGTTTCCCATGTTTGAATTTTGAAAGTTGACAGCTATATGCGTTTGTAAAATAGACAGTGGAAACTAACAGGTCTTGTTTTACAATTGAGCTTGAACTAATTTTAGGTTAGAAATTATAGACAGCTCTGTGACGAAACTTATGTAAACACTATGCCAGTTTTTGCTTAATCCTGATAAATGCATTTTGGATATCGTATCATTTCGTAAATGTCTTAACTTTATAGAAATGGCAAATCAAGACGAAGTGGATGCTAGTCATTATAAAGGAGAAGAAAATACAAAATCAGTTCCCATTACTCATGAAATGGAAAGGTACTTACTATGCTGAATATACTTTTACCAATTGTGTACATATACTCACTTATTTTAAATTAAAAAAAGGTAGAAATTAATGCAACTACAATTTCTCCAAAGTTTCATTGAATAAATCTTATCAAGTATTTTCGAATGTTTATTAATATTTGCACTAAAATACACCCTGGAAAATACAGTTAATTCTCAAAAACACTAATCACTTGCAAAAAAGAATCAACTACCAAAATACAAAGATTCATTGATTTTTTTTTTACTTTTTCTTTTTTCAGTAAAAATCAAAATGTTTGCATGCTAGAAACTTTATTTAATAAGATACTTATCATTAGGTAAATAAAGGATTTACTATTAAAAGAGAACACTTAACACGCAAGTGATATATCATTACATTACAATAAAATTATTTCTTTTCACTTGAAACGATTTTCCTTTAATAGCAACTCTTGGTCAACTAGCATAGCAAAAAGCCATTTGAAGCAAGAAAACTATGCAATTAGTTCTGTTATTGCAGTAGTGATCGACAACGAAACATTCGAAAGTAATTTGAATTTACCTGATCGCAATGGAAGTAATGTTGATTCTTCATCCTTGTTCCAAAGTTTCCAAGAACTTGGTTTCGAAACTGACCTTTTAACTGATGCCACTTGTAATGACATGGAAGAGAAATTTAAAGATAGTAAGACTAAAATGTATTATTCTTGAATGTCCTGTTTTCAAATCAGAGTCACAATATATATAAATCAACTTGCGGCATGTAGTGCATGATAATAAACTCAAATTTATACCACTTGGCATCTGTCGTTTGTTTGTTAGCTTTTCATTTTTTATTCTTTCCATACAAAATTACTGAGATAATAATGTAGTTTGTTTAATTTTGATGATATATAAAAAAAATTACCATTATATTCCTGTTGAATGTGAAACATGTCTGTCAGAGTCAACTATTTGTCACATTTTTATTTCTATTTAAATCAAAAAGGATCCTAAACGTCTATTTAGTCATAGTTTAGACACAAAGTTTAGTATTTCTCATTTCATGGAATAAAACAAGGACACTAGAGGACAATTTGAATTTTCCTTGTTTCATTTTAGCACAAAAACAAGATTAGGAGGGAATTCGTGGACGTTGGGTTTTGCTTTTTTTAAATTAGAAGCAAACATATAATTGATGAATAACAGATACCATTGATACAAATATTAAATTTCTTATCGGACGGAATCAATCTATTTATAAACATAATTATAGATTATGTAACAAAATATTTGTAGGACATTAATTTAACTAATATATTCAATTGGGTACCGTACACGAACCATGTAGTTCGTATAAAATGACAGGAATTGCGCGAAGATGAGGAGGGAATCCGTGGACGTTGGGTTTCGCTTTATTTAATCGATTTTATTAGTTGTTTTTCGTGATTTTACCATGATAATGTCGATTTCTTTTTTACTTTTTTTTATTGCCCCTTTGGTATATTCGGCCTCTTTTTACTATTCTTATTTATTTCATGTTTTGTATTGATTTCCTGAAAATGGTTAGAAAATGATGTATTGTATCCTAAAGAAAAAAAAGTAATATGATGTATATATATTGAAGTAATAAAGCACATAAAATGGAAAATAGTTTTAATTCTATTTAATGCAAATATGCAGAATTTTCATTGAAGTGCAATTTATTATTATTATTAAACAGTATTTATAAAGCACATTATATAATATTTGAATTATCCCAAGCGCTTTTCAACAATAAAAATATTTCACAGATACAAGTATTTACAATAAAACATGAGTGCCCAGGATAAAAATTCAACATATGAGAAGAGATCTCTAATAACTTTTTAAAAAAATAGAATGGAACAGAAAAGTTATTATTCGTAAAAAGCTGACTCTAAATATCTTGAAAATAAAAACAGAATAAAAAATGTACTGATAAATCAAAACTTATTTTCTAATGCATTTAAAAAATGAAATTTCCATCACGTGAAAAGTTAAATTCTCGGAATGATGTTTAAAGTTCCGATATAATTTGGTTAATCTTTAAGTGACTAGCAACAAGGGAACAATTGCTGCTAAAACATCTTGACTAAATAACAATATTAATTATAAGCTTGTTAAAAAAAGAAGAAAACTACCATATATCTGCATTGAAGTCGTTATCATTGCAATTGTCTATAGTAAGGTCGTGCGTTTTTCATACTGTTAATGATGTCTTTATACAACATCAATTGGATAGGTACTGATATACACTTTAGTCCGGCAGAACATGATTTATTTTTACATGTAGTTGGCATTAAACAATCTTTCAATACTGAGAGTACATCAGTAACTGCAAGTAATTTTATATCGGTGTTTTGTGTCTATTGTTTTTATGTTAGTTGTGTTTTTGCTTCGTACCGATCTATTAAGTTAAGCCAGTTGCAACTGATTTTTTACAATGTGTTCTTATGTTGTGCTTTTACACCACTGTCTGGGGTTAATGTGGTGAGGATTGAGGGTTCACAAACATATTTTACCCTGCAACATTCATTATATGCCTGTCCCAAGTCAGGAGCCTGTAATTCAGTGGTTGCCGTTGTTTCAATTCTTTCAAATTTGTTTTTCGTAAATTGTATTGTTAAAATTATGCCGTTATTACGCCGTTAATTTTCTCGTTTAAATATTTTCAAATTATGCATGTCGGGCCTTGTATAGCCGTCTATAAAATATAGTTTTTTCCCATTGTTGAAGGCCTTACGTTGACCTATAATTGCTTATATCCACGTCATTTGAACTCTGTTTGATAGTTGTCTATTTGTTTATCGCACCTCGTCCGCTTATTTTTATACAGTAAAATATGTAAATATTAAGAATGGTCAAATCAAGATAGAATTTATCTCTCCTTAGGAAATACATTTTATGTCACCCTTTAAAAAACACTTTGATGTCAATTGTTTGTTGCTATGAATTATTGGATTTACGTGCTCATTTGTATAAAAACTGCTAGCTCAATGCACACGTTTCTGTCGTGGTAATGCCTTTTCAAGAATGATTTCTCTCTCATGACATAAAAAAGCATCGTAATTTAATACTTATTTACGTAAGCAAAGTTTGAAAGTATTTCAGACAGGATACAGTTTGGTTGATTATTTGGTGGGTTTCATTCTGTCCTTTATGGAATGTTGATTTTCCAAAAGGAAATGCTGCAAAAGTCCGTATTCAAGTTATGTATCAAAACCTAAAACAAGTTCTTTTGTTTGAAATCTTAACTTGGTAACATAATAGAATTTGTTTAAAGGCTTAGCTGATATACATATTTATGTTTGTAGTTAAAAAAGACAGCAAACAGTTAGAGAAAACAGGCTGCCTGATTGTAGCTATATTGACACATGGGGATGAGGACACTGTGTATATGACAGATAGATCTATTAAAATAAAAAATGTGATGTCCTTCTTCAATGCTGAAAACTGCCCAGAACTTATTTTGAAACCAAAAATCTTCATTTTCCAGGTGAGATAATTTAATCATCGCTTTGCAAGAAACTGAAACTCTTCATACATTGTATTTCGTATGAGCTGCAGAAGATTATTTTTTTGATATAATGGGTTTTTGATTTTAAGAATGAAAACGTCATATACATGTATACTTAAATTCAGCATCTTTTAACTTTAATTAATATTTATTTCTACTCAATTTAACAAGTTGCTACCAAGATGTTTGCAGGTCAGTCAATTTCATGGATATGAATAATGAGTACGACACTCGCAAAAGTATACAAAACGTGTACTGCCAAAACAAAACTGTAGACTATTTTCTGAAATTTTTATGTAATTGACAAATATATTAAAGCTTGTGCATTTCTAAGATATACGCGAAAATAGACACAGCTTGGTGTCCATCGTCTCATCATAACATATTAACAACAACACATATAACATTCAAACCGTTTTGATCTTTATCTAATACGTTTATAAACACGTCAGAATGTAAAAGTTTAAAGCTTTGATACATTTAAATACCAAAGGTATCCCGTAACCATAGTTGTCTGTTAAGTTTTGAAAAAGAATTTGTATTTCTAAATGTGAATACTTTAGACAGTAATATGTCTTCCATATAAACAAGTGATCGTCGTATATACGAAGGCGAGTGCTATACTGAAGTAGTAACTAGAGTGCTATACTGAAGTAGTAACTAGAGTGCTATACTGAAGTAGTAACTACTTACAAGCTGTAAGAACATAGCAGGAATTTTTCAAGACTAACGGTTGTATTGCTCTGTCAAGTGTTGTGTGTGTGTGTAAGTGTGTGCCACAAAGTGCGACTTTGGTTAGTTTTGTGTTCGTTAGTATTGACTTTTGGAAAACAAGTTATGTCTCTGATATCTTGGAGAATTTCATTTTTACATCTTAAATTTACAATTCTTCTATTAGAAACAACACAGTTCAGTAATATTAGAACCACCCAGACATTTTTTCTGCTTTGTTGATTTTTTTTAATTTATGACCGTATTTAAAAGGGCATGGTGGCATTTCAGTGATATTATACGACTGTCGTTCTCTCATTTAGAACAGAATCGGTCCGTAGAATTCCGGTTTACATGATTAACATTACAAAGCCGCATTTTTTTTAGAATTATGGTCCATATTATATACACCTGTTGTGGTTTATTGGTGCGGGATTTTCTCGTTGTGTTGAAGACCCATTGATGGTCTGTTTTCTGCTCTTTGGTCGGGTTGTTGTCTCTCTGACATATTCCCCATTTTCATTCTCAATTTTATTTACCACTACATGGTTATTCCTTAAAAAACAGAGCCCTTCAACATTAAGCTCATCATGATTTACATTTTATATTCAAGCAATTTATTTAAGGTCTTGTATATAGGTAAGTTGGTTCATTGTTCAAATCACTGTTTATTGAATGTCATTGTCTTACAGGCACCTAGTATATACTAGTTGGTGCTCTCGAAAATATTTAAGATAAATATTGTTTTCATCATGCAAGATCATGTGTTTATTTTTAGGTTTGCCAAACATCAATTAAATAAAACTAATCGGTATCAAATTTATTCACAGGAACCATTTTATTTGAAAGCTTACTAGTGAAAAAGCATATTCATTGTTTATCATCATTGTATTGTGTTATTTTGATTATAGGCATGTAGAGGAAAAGGAATAGGGCGTGGTGTCAACGTGTCAGTAATACGAGATAAACCAAGAGATCCAAACCAGGCAGATGGCATAGCTGAATATTATGATTATAACAAATCTTATGGAGTACCAATGCGTATACCTAATGAAGCAGATTTCCTAGCAGTGTACTCTACTTCCCTTGGTTAGTGTTATATAATAAATATGGCAGTTGCAGAGTTTATATTAGTACTGCTGAAGATAAATCATATAAAATTCTTTATGTGCTTGTCTCAAGTCAGAAGCCTGTAATTCAGTGGTTGTCATTAGTTCATAACTCTTGCGAAATAAAGCTTAATTTAGTGAATATACAAGTGTTTATAAGTACCTGGCTTTTAACTAGCTTTCAGTTACTGTTAGTATTCTTACATCGGTACTTCGTCTTTTGTTTTTATGTTGGATGTGCTTGTGCTCCATACCATACTGGTGAGATAACCATTTCCAACTGCATGATTTTTTAAAGTTTGGTTTTGAAATATCTTTTATAGTTTAAAATAAACTCAAACAAAGTGTTTACCCCGCCACATCCTTTATATTTCTGTCCAAATTAATAGTCTGTGGCATCTGACTGGGACAAACAAATAAAGCTATGGCTGGGTGAAACATAGTTGTAAGATATCGAACCACTCCCTATCCTCCAACCTGCATCATATCTGTAACAGCACAAAATAAGAGCAAACAGTTAAAATAAATCGAAAATGGTTGGACTTGTGAGATTGGCACGAGGCACAAATCATCTAAAATAAAGGCAACATACACAAAGTACCGATCTAACACAATTCACAAATACCGAAGCAAGTTCGAACCCAAATAGTACTACAAGTAGTAAATAAATCATGTTCTCACAGACTTAAGTATCAATCATTACACATCCAATATTTAGTGTATAGAAATCACAAATAATCTTGGAAAAGTATGACTTTGTTAAATGCAAAAATATAGGCTAATTGTTTCGAAAGAATAGTTTTTATAAAGTTTGGTTAAATTGTCAAATACTTTTGGTTTTGGACAATCTCTGAGAGGTGTGAACCTCCATCTGAATAAATTCACCTGACCGTGACATCTTTTCTTATACCGTAAACAAGTTATGATATGTCATAATAAATGTCATACTTTCCAATTATCATGATAAAAAAAGTTATTTGAGATCTGAGTTAAACATCGTGTAAATTACTATTGCCTCTTTTTTACCAAAAATTTGCATTTTTATTTTAAACATTGTCACCTTTGAAATTCCATCGATATTGTCAGGTCATAACTTGTAATAATTCGTCGTAGTTATTAACCAAGTTAATTCACAAGTACAGAATTATAAATGTTTTTAATTACAAACAGCAAAATGATCAGCAATATATGAGACATCTGTTTGCATTAAATCACATTTGGCTCTTGTCAAGTGTTTCATAAGACTTTTAAGTTGTCGGTGAGTTCTATTAAGAAGAAACGTTTTGCTTTGTTGAGTAAGGTATTTTTTAAGTTCGTCTAGTCTCAGATAGATGCCTCTCATTAAGCACCATTGCACATATCCTTGTTGTCATACAAAAAGGTGAGTTCCTTTATGTAAAAGATGAATAACACAATCAGAAATTTAAGTGTTTATGCGTTTCTGTCCTTCTGTAATAGGTATCGAAGATAATTTCAGAACCGTATTCTGGAATCGATATCTAAAACACTGATTTTGTATCTTTATCTTCTATCTGATCTATAAAATTCAAAAAATAACTAGAAATTGGTCAAAAGCCTTATTTGATGACTACTTTACGACTAAAATTATCATTTCCATTTTTTTTTCATTTCTATATGGGAACTTTCCAACATCAAATGCATATGAATATATAGAGGATAACTGTTTAACAAAGATAATGTGTGGTAAAGTTGAAGTAATCTTTTCGAAAGTTTTGTGGATCCAGTCATGAATTGGTTTTTTTAACTGTTATTAAATACATACGCAAAGATGGCGACACACATATTCATCTATTGAAACTTCAAACCTGTATCTCTTCGTTTATGACATCACTGAATGCGACTAATAATCGGACCATTACTTAAAATGAGTAACAATATAAAAATACGAAGATGTAGTATGAATGACAATGAAAAATCTTTCTACCACAGACCAAATGACGTAGCAGTTAGCAACTATAAGTTACCGTATGACCTTCAACAATAAGCAAAACCCATACCACATAGCAAGCTATAGATGAGAACATAGTTGCCACAAGGCAGGAACCGCTTATCCTTCTAAATCACCAGAGTTATCCCGGTCTTTAGCGGCGTTTGTGTTGCTCCTTCTGTAGTCTTCCTGTTGTGAGTTTAAATTGTTTTGTCAGCTCCTCACTTTTTTTTAACTAGTCTCTTTTTTTACTTATACTTTTTTACAGATAATAATTTTAATATATGAAATATGTTAATGATGAAATCAACCCATTAAAAAGACAAATTATTGTTATTGTGATATTTATATCATAGACATTCATTTAAAAGTTAATATATTTAATACAATTGTGAAGCACTTGCATTACTTTATCTTAATTTCCTGGATTAACAGAGTTTTGTTGTATTCTGAAGAAAAAAATTGTGAATAAATCAAATTTGACATTGAACCAAAAACATGGCCTTAAAAAAATTATTCATAGCTTAAATATGATAACTGAATTGAATATACTAGTAATAGATATATTAAATCAATACATAACCATGTTGCATTAATTTTTAAACTTTCTCTAAATAGAGAAAAGAAAAAACAAAAGAAACCAAACTAGGATTTATTGTCATTTACTGTTTTATAGTATATAAAAACACAACTTATTTTCAAACAGGTTATGGATCTTACAGAAGCACAGAAAAGGGGACTCCATTTGTAAACCACTTGACAGAGGAATTTCGTAACATGAAAGAAGGTGAAGATTTCTATAAAATCTTGACAAGAGTGAATAGAAAAGTTGGAATAGGATATCAACCAAACATTCCAAGGAGGGATGTTACTCAGATGCCTTGTTTTATTTCACATCTTACAAAAAAATTGGTTTTAAGGCAATAAATATTAGACAGTTAGACAGACAACTTATTGAAACTGTGAAATTGTTCTTGATAGAGTGGCTATAAATATGGAAACGAACAACTTTAAAATTTCATCCGATAGTTTTATTTTTAATCGGAAACTTATAAGTATGTCACAACTAAAAACCGCTAATGTATTGAAAAGTTTGGGGTTTTTTTTGACAAAAAAATAATCAAATTGATAAAAAAAAACATGTCGGCAAAAAAGTAACATAAAGAAGTGAACAAAGCTAAATCTGTTTTTGTTCAAACTGTTGGGCATAAGTGAACCACATGATAGTTTATTTCATCGAAAATCTTGCATAATATTATTTTTTTTACAAATGAGTATAGATTTTATTTAATTTGAAATGCACATTGTCAAATGTAAAAGATGGTAGTTGTGTATTTTTTGTATTTTTTGTTAAATAACTGGTACAATATGCATTGAAGTTTAACCAAAATTAACCGTTCTGCATAATTTTGACTGTCATGGTGCAATTAAACAGGCCATGTAGACCATGTGCTGTTCATTCTTGTTTGCATTCCTAATTTCTAATTGGAGTCGGTGTTGTTAATTTTTTTCATCTTTTATACTGTTAAATATTTTTGCTATCATGTTTACATTTTATCAAGGTAATTAATTGGAATTGAAGCCCAGCTTTAAACTTTAATGTCCCTAATGTGTATGTTGTTTGCTCAGTTGAAACAATTTCTTGTTTGTCAAATTCAAAAAAAAAAAACATTTGAAATTCTGGTCCGGAGTAAATTTATAAAAAAAACACATTAATTTTGGTAATATATTAAGCTTCTTTCGATTCTTTTTAATTATTATTGGGTTAATTCACAACAATAATACTATTAATGAATAATGTTTTTTGTTAGTGATTTCTGTCGTCCGAACGTAGGAGTACAGAAAATATATTTTTAAAGATTTGATAGGTACCCATATGCATGTTTTCATTTAAAAAAAATATTTCAGCTGAATGACCAAAACATGATATTTATATATTGACATCAACGTTTACAGCTATATTTGTACACTTATTTGTAGCATGTTGTTATCTCAAACAGTTGATATTCTTTTGACTCTGGAATCCTTGGACTTTTTTTAAACAAGGGAAAAAATTTAGAGCCCATAATTTTATCATCCCTTTTTATTACTTTTTGTGGAGTTTTACAACGTAATGCAGTGTCAAATTTAGTGATTTGATTTTTAATGTTTGATGTCAATTTTAAATTCTAATACTGATATCAGAAGATAGTTATTCAGAATATTTTTTGAAGTTTAAATGTTTTGTTGATATCTAAGAAATTACAAATCCAAACTATTTGTAATATTATCAACACTCAATTTTCTTTATTTTGATATTCTTATAGTGATTGCTGTTTTTTCCCCGTCATATTCAAAGGTTGTGTGTGATTTTCAACTACTAGTATTGTATAAAAATAGATGGTCAATCTTTGTCATAAACTATTTTGAAGAGTTTTGCAGACCAATTATATTCCTATATTTGACAATTTCAAAATAGCTATTTTCGTGGGACAATAAAGTGCGCTTAGCAGAGAAGCAGCAAATACCAGTTTCCAAGTATTTTGTTTGATCCCGGAGGGGATAGAACTCACGTGGAATGGCGTCAAACTCTCACGGCCTATGGACAGATAGAAAAATCAGATCACACACTTATTAGTTCCAAATGTATACTGAAATAACAAAAAATGAAAATGTAGAATATACCTGCATTTAAACGGTTTCTATGATTTATTACTAACTCAAAATTTGTTTTCTCTTTTTTGTAATGTATATAATCATCTTTGACACGGCAAGCTGTTGATAAAAGATGTTAAATTTGCAATAACCACCATCAAAAATGATCATTAAGTAACGCATATGACACTAACTATATTTGTAACAATCCCCTTATTGAATTTATTCATTTTTTAGTTATGCATGCCAAATAAAGGCAACAGTAGTATACCGCTGTTCGAAACTCATAAATCGATAGAGATAAAAACAAATCCGGGTTACAAACTAAAACTGAGGGAAACGCATCAAATATAAGAGGAGAACAACGACACAACAAAAACACAACATTAAAATGTAACACACACAGAAACGAACTTTAATATAACAATGGCCATTTTCCTGACTTGGTACAGGACATTTTAAGAAAAAAATGGTGGGTTGAACCTGGTTTTGTGGAATGCCAAACCTCCCGCTTTTATGGCAACGTCAAACACAACACCAAAACGACAACATCACGTGACAGGACCACAATAAAAATAAATGGGAGAACATATAGGACAAAGAAACACACGAATAATAGCTAGCAGAAGGTACTAGGCTTAAAATTCAATACGCCAGACGTGCGTCTCGTCCACACAAGACTAACCAGTGACGCTCAGATAAAAAAAGTTTGAAAGCCAAAATAAGTACAAAGCTGAAGAGCACCGATGACCAAAACTTCCAAAAAGTTGCGCCTAACACGGCCAGGATTTTCTGCCTGGGACAAAAACATCCTTATTATTTAGAATAATTTATAATTTTGCAAACAGTAAATTTTATAAAATGACTATATAATAGATATACATGATAAAATCAAAGTGGGGACTAACTACAGAATAAAAACGGATACATTACATGAAAATGTTGTTCCAAAAGTTATTACTATATTACTTACCAGCTTATGAAAAGTTTTTATCTTTATGATAACAAGCATTTTACTTTATTACTTTGCAATTACCAAGATGCAAACGTTACTCACATTGCAATGCAATGGACGCCTACATTATTGGAAATGAAGTCGTCAAATTGAGTTTAATTGTGTGACACCTTGACGTCTGACAATAAAGTTTTATAACGTTTTTGACATTTCTTGCCATACAGGTCAACACCCAGTGATGTTCGAAGAATAGAAAACAGCATTGTTGGTGGAATTTTGGCATATATTTTCGTTCACTGTAATGATTGCATATATATATAATAATTTTGAAAATGCCAGTGCTATTTTTAGCATCTACTTAGATTGAGTTATTTGTACAAATTATTATTTTGTATATTTTTCTAAACTAATAAATTATTCACTGTATTTTCTTTTGTTTATCATGCACAATTAACATTGTAGACTTATCACTTAAAATAGGCAACAGTCGTTTACCGGTCTCTAAATTTCATAAATCATTTAGGAAGATACAAATCAAGGTTACAAACAAAAACTGAAGGAATCGCATGACTCAAAAAAGAGCGGGACTGGATTGGACGACAGAGTAAGCGTCTCCTGCTATGCTTGCATCACTCGCTTTGCATCCACACTCAATCAAAATGTCACAATCGGTAGTAGGAGAATTTCCGATTACTGTTTATAAAATGTTAAAATTATTCGTAACACTTAGGATTTATTTACCCTTAGTTCATCCACTTAAATAGTCTCACCGACCGTGCTAGGCCTTCAAGGGTAGTCAAGGTCGTTAAACATCGTCGTTGTAGTAGCTAGCCGAAGTCACATTCAAGCATATTTATGGATTTGCTTGTTTTATTTTTCTTCAAATTCTTCATTGATTTGATCGCTTTTGATGAGACTTACGTTCATCTGATATATATACAATCATGCATGTCACTAAGTATCAAACCTTGAGAGAAACCGACGCACCGTATAAATAATCATCTTAACTATCATACTCGATATTTCCTTTCTATTTTGGTTTTCAAATAGACAGATCATGGCGAGATCATTGTTTGGCCCTTCCAATCCTTAAATAAAAATATATCATATTGCATGTAATATAGTGTTGTCAAATGGGTGTTTTCATATTAATCCTGTAGTATGTTCAAGTACAGTCTTATTGGGTCGAGGTAAACTGTATTGGCTCGAGGCGAGGACTTTATACAGGGTTATTATGAAAACACCCATTTTATGACACGTCTACTAACCAATGACTTAAAATAATCACCAAAAGCTGACTGAGGATAAACACGGCTGTAGGAAGACTCATACAGGATCAAGATGAACTATTTGGGTTAATTATCATTTTAATGCAAGGAATGTCGAATAATCCTCAGAAATAATAATGTGCGATGAATTGCCCGACCTTTTATTCACCGGTAAAAATAAAACTTTGAGCCTCTCGATTTTTACACGAGTTACCTCTCATTAAAATGACGTCACTGACGTATGTAAATTAAATAACAACGTCCAGGTAAGAACTGGTCAGTGGACTGGAGTGACGGAGAAACAAGTATATGATATCCATCTGGTGCCGAGGATAGCTTTCACAAACGGCCCTTTTCAGGGACCCCAATCCTTTTCAGAAAGAGTCTTCATTTGTTGTACATATAAGGCGTTTTAAGTCACAAAATAATTCACTGATGTAAGTGTTTAGACAAATTATTCCACTACAGTAAGACATGTACAAGAACTTCTTAAACATGTATTTCCAATGGTTCGAATGGCCCTTTGGTATAATTAAACAAATAAGACTCTTTCGAAGCGGTACATATCAAAGATTCTTTCAAATTCGGACTGCGCCCTCAGAGAAATATTTTTTTATGGTTGACAATTCAGATATTCACACTTCCTACCGTCCATAATTGTATACATTAAAAGAAAAAATAGTATAACATAATAAAAATAACAACAACACTAAAATCAAACATGATGAAATCTAATATTTCGTGTAATACACACATCCATTTTCTGTATCAGACCTGTATTAACAACCAGCTCTCAGACAGGTGAAATCGTATTAGATGGACAATTTATTATGTATTTTAAGTCATTGGTTAATAAAATATTACATAGATATTCACAGGTCAATATTTGTAAGTTAAAAACAGAATTTATATTTATGAATTTAGGCTTATATCTAGTCTTTCGACTTTTGACTTGTTTTGCAAAAATATACAGTGGGATATCCAGTGAACGAAAACAAAAGAAAATTCACTCTTCTTATGATAGAGTCGAGAAAGTCAATAATAAAACAATGCCGGTGACGATACTGATTAAAAGTTATTTCCAAATACTAATTGTTCATTTTAAATAAGTTAATTGTTAAACTGTATTATTAGAAATATACATGCAAATACACGATGTTTTATGTTCAGTATTTTTCGAGATAATTGCATTAGAAGCTTGAGAAACTTAAATTTAAAAACTGCCAATCTTTACTGCATATTGATAAAAAAAAATTGGAAAAAATCATGTACAAACAAAATCTAAAGATCTTTCGGGTCACCAATTTTCCGAGTGTTCCACAAAGTACTTAGCATGTTACAAGTTCCCAAAGTATACTTATTTTTTCACACCTAAGTTATCGAGCACACCGGTCTGCTCTTGTCACATGTACATTAAATAGAGAAATATTGTCTTTTTTGTGAATATGAAAATTTAAAAGTCTGTCTGTGCAAGTTGAGGAATCAAAAATAACTATTTTTATAAAGTAGGTATCTTTCTACTATTTTTTATACAATTTTAAGAAAAGGTCGTCTCGATTTTTGTACATATATTTGCGGTATCCTCGATCTTTTCACATTCAATCATCGAGATAAGGTCCGTTTGAATTTGCTTAGTAACTTAATTTCAAAAGTTCCAATCTTTGCTGCATATCAATCGATTCTTTTGGAATGTTTTCCCTGACTTTCTCCGATCTAGCTGTATACATATTCGGATAATTAGCATGTTTCAGAAAAGTATACAGCCAGTAGAAAAATAAATTGAAGTTGGTACTCCAGGAATTTATTCGCATAGCAACATTTTAAACCAATTTTACATCAAGCTTCTTTAGCCTGCTGTACTAGTCGTTTGCGACTTAAGTAGGGGGAATAATAACATTGAATGGAAGTTTTGTTTTTATTTCAACTTATTTCTTTTTTTACTATTTACCAGAACGTTTTCCAGTGAATCCATAATTGATAGCGTCCTTGCTAAAATGGAACAAACATTGAGAAGATCTAGTTTTCAATATTTATAGGGGAGGTAATATTTTGTCACTAGATTTCCCACTGTATAAGCTGTAAAAATATGAAAATAATTCTTTATAACTCTGTTGCATCCGAAGCGCTTTTCTTGATTTGCCTTCTTCGGGTACGCTCATAAACAAACAAATTGAAAGCTAAAAATGTTTAACAACCTTAACACGTGAAGACCTATATAATCAAAAGGGGGCGAAAACAATAAGCAAATTCATTTAAGATCAACTTTTGTTTAACATTTTATAAATTCTGTAGTTAGTCACCACTTCGGTGTTATCATGTTTATCTATCATATAGTCATTTTTATAAATTTACTGTTTGCAAAAGTATGAATTATTCTAAATACTAAGGATTTTCTTATCCCAGACATAACCTTAGCCATATATGGCACAATTTTTTGTAACTTTTGGTCCTCTATGCTTTTTAACTTTGTACTAGTTTTGGCTTTCGTACTTTTTTTATCTGAGCGTCACTGGTTAGTATTGTGTGGACGAAACGCGCGTCTAGCGTATTAAATTTTAAACCTGGTACCTTTTGTTAGCTATTATTCGTATGTTTCTCTGTCCTATATGTTCTCTCATTTATTTGTATTGTAGTCCTATCATGTAATGTTGTCATTTTAATGTTATATTTAACATTGCCATAAAAGCGGGAGGTTTGGCTAGCCACAAAACCAGGTTCAACCCACCATTTTGTTCTTAAAATGTCCTGTACCAAGTCAGGAAAATAGCCATTGTTATATTATAGTTCGTTTCTGTGTGTGTTACATTTTAATGTTGTGTTTCTGTTGTGTCGTAGTTCTCCTGTGTTTCCCTCAGTTTTAGTTTGTAACCCGGATTTGTTTTTTTCTCAATTGATTTATGAATTTCGAATAGCGGTATACTACTGTTGCCTTTATTTACGCAAGGATGTTGATGTGAGTTTGATATCTGCTTCGGTAAAGACTGCTCATATTTAATTTTCCTACAGCTGTGTGTAAAATTCTTTGAATGTCAAATATTTTAATAAAGACAAGTATGAGATTTATCTGACGCACGATGGCCTGTTTTAGGCATAAGCCAGATTTGGCGCTACGTATTGAAATTTTTGTTTTTCGTTGCCCTTTAACTTCTTGATTTATTTGGCATTCCAACTGTTTTGATTGAAGAGTCTTGTATAGTCGAAATGTACGTCTAGGGTACAAAGTTATACGCCTAGTATCTTTTATGAGTTTTGGGAACTAGTTGGGATGGGGTGTAAAATGTCAGAGCGCTGTCTATATACAAACATGTCGATTTAACTTTAGGGCAGATTTTTTTCTCGAAATCGTAGTGGATATATTGTAAAGAGAAAAACTATATAGCTCTCGTTTATTCATTGATTTCTATCTTTCTGTTGTAATTATATTTTTTATACATTAATACCTTCAACCTTCTGTAATTCAAACGAAAGCTTTATTCCCTTCAGTCATCCTTCCTGTTACGACCTCACGTTATTTCCTCATTCATAGAACAAGGAATTATGGGAGCTGATTTTATACAAAACAGTTAGTTCGTACAACGCGTTCATATAACACGGATGATAAGGCAAAACCTGTAAATATATATGTCGTTCTCTATGGTCATATGCATTAATTTATTCCCATAATCATGACACCAGATATGTTCAAGTTGTCTTCAATCACGTCCTCTTTTCTTTTATTGTGGCATCGTTGGATTTGTACGTACTACGAACAACACGACGGGAGCTAGGATCTGCGAATCCTTCCAAACACGCCTATTTTTATCGTAGGGTTCCTAGTTTTCGATGTTGTTTTCTATAGTCTGTTGGTTGTCGGTTTTTGCCATGATGGTGTCGGTTTCTCTTCTACTTTTGATTACCCCTTTGTTCTCTCCCGCCTCTTTTTTACATGTGCATGGAACGAAATAACTCAGTCATATGACAACTTGTTCAAAGCGAAAGACCACATAGATCAGAAAATATTGAGTTGAAAATGAAGCATTCCTTTGTACTACAGTGATAAGTCGTTTAAAAAAAGAATTAATATGCGTGTAGACAAATCAAAATAATGCATGGTCTTACTGCCGGAAAATTATTCTTTGTCAGGGTCACCAGTTTTCATGTTTTATATACGGAATTGTGTTCTTACGTCTAATTACACCTAACAGTCCCTAAAACAGGCCGTCCGACGTTAACGCAAGCTCTAGCCAACTTAACTCAACGGGTTGATAGGGGTATATCATATATGAATATGGTCATCCCTGGACTTTGGCGGTTCCGACAGAAAAACTTATGCTAATGTTTGGCGTCTTTTTTGGCTGTGCAGGATGTATAAATATGCAGCCTCGTTAAGTCGAAATTGGGACATTTAATCCTATACCTCGTGTAGGAAGAGGACCATGCTCGCTGCACATTGAATAATCATTGAATCAACTCTCCCAGGGGTCAGTTTTTTGTCAATTGAAAGGGACAATTTCTGCCCCTATCAGCATACTATGGTTTCCCGTGGCAAACCAAATTTCACGCCCTTTATCCTGGTCTCTCTACCTTGCAAAACCTTAATCTTGTATTAACTATTAGTTAGTTTGGTGCTAAATATACATCATATTGGACATTGACGTTAAGAAAAGTAACATTCATCAATCTATCTGACTAAATTGACGTGTTATGACATCTCAGAGACATCAAAATGACTTCATCAGCGAAAGGGTCCTGGTTATGTTGTTATATTCACTTATAAAAATAAAATCATCTTATTCTAA
Source organism: Mytilus californianus (assembly GCF_021869535.1). Taxonomy (NCBI): domain Eukaryota; kingdom Metazoa; phylum Mollusca; class Bivalvia; order Mytilida; family Mytilidae; genus Mytilus; species Mytilus californianus. Next base: position 9,798,486 of record NW_026262581.1, read on the forward strand.
AATTTAGGAGAACAGGATTTTACTTTTTGAAATTTCAGTAGCGAAGCAGAAAATACTTACCATTCCGCGGCACTTTATGTAATGATCAAGTTTTATATGGGTCCATGTCTTAATCTCAATATTATGCTTCTATATAGTATTTTGTAACTGTCTGGTAAAATCGTGGCTCGTGTAATACTTCCTATTTTGACACTAAGCGTTAGGGAACGACCGTTTGATATTTGGGGAGGGGGGGGGGGGGGGGGGGGCAGGAGGATTTTTGCCGGATTGATCATATAGTTTCATCTGTTGCTACGCATAAAGTTGAGAATGGAAATGGGGAATGTGTCGAAGAGACAACAACCAGACCAAAGAGCAGAAAACAGCCCAAGGTCACAATGGGTCTTCAACACAGCGAGAAAATCCCGCACCCGGAGGAGGGTTTCAGCTGGCCCCTAAAAAAAATAAAAAAACATACAAGACCAACAAAGGCCAGAGGCTCCTGACTTGGGACTGGCGCAAAAATTGTGGCGGGGTTAAACATGTTTTGTGAGATCTCAACCCTCCCCCTATACCTCTAGCCAATGTAGAATAAACAAACACACAGCAATACGCACAGTAAAACTCAGTTTAAAAGAAGTCTGAGTCCGATGTCAAAATAAGTAACAGAAGAAACTAAGCAAAATGACAATGATACATAAATTAACAAAGGACTACTAGCAGTTACTGACATGCCAGCTCCAGACCTCAATTTAACTGATTGAAAGATTATTTCTTCATCATATGAAAATCAAGCATGTTTATTCATTTTAGCCGCGAAAATTTATTTTTACTTGTGTACACATTTATATCCTCAACTATCCTGCATTTTATGTAACAGAATATTTGTTTTCATCTTGTCTTGTGCAAATTCATTTGTTTTCAGTTTTTACCAGGCCAAGTTATTCATTTTTAAAATCCTCCTTCCACCCCCACGCCAAGCAAAATAAAATTGTTGTCCCCTTACCTGTAACAACAACCGCTAACAAGAAGACACAACAAAATGTGGTCAATCCAGAAGGCTAGAAAAGTCACGTTTAATTGGTAAAAACTAAATAGTGATCGTTGTATTTGTTGTTTTGAAAGTGAAGGCAAACATTGCATATAAGGGTCGGTCTGAATAAAATTTGAACACAAGTGTCACAGCAGTTCCGAGATAACTTACATCACTAACCGTTTTATCCTGTAGAATAAATAATTAAAACCTTGTAGAAAGAGGAAAACATATTTTCATCGAAGTATTTTTTTTTTAAATTTGGTATTAGCTACGTTTATCTTTAGTATAAACTACGATTATTTTTAGTATTAAGTTTATCTCCTTGTCACATCTATTCTTGGAAAAATCACGATAGAAAGATCGAGTGCAGGTATGAAAAACTAAATTTTAATGAACATATTTGTGTTTTAAACATACAAAGGGAGACTGTTATATCAATGTGTCGGATATGCTTAAAAAATCATATTTAAACATCGATCAAGGATTTCCAAATTGATAGGACGTTAGCGACCCTGGTAGTTCATTCATTATATAGTTAAATAAAGGTAAAATATTTAGAATCTAACAGGTTTGAATGGTCATTCTTTGATCAAATTTATTGTGTATTAGAACATTTATATATTAGGAATATATAATATAGGAATATGTATATATCGAAATATGTAGATCGAATTAATTGAACGTTGAACATTGTAAATTGATATAACCTATTTTTAGTTTACGTTTTATTTCCTGGTCATGTCTCTTTCTCGGAATTTGTGTTTTTAGTACTTCTCGGAAAAAGGTAACAACAGATTTCTACATTTATCTTAAACAATTAATTAATTTATTTTCGAAGAACTTTCTTCAAATTTAAAAGAGTTGGTTCCCTTGCTGTGAAAAACATTGTGTCAAATTCAAAACAAAAACCTTTTTAGTTTAGTTTTAACATATATGTCATTTGCAAAAGTAGCAAAGAGGATAATCATTTTCCTTTTAATATAGCAAACAATGAGATATATGAATATGACTGTTTCCAAAATTTTTTGTCAATGTGCAACGAAAATCAATTTTTTTTAGTAATAGTTTCCATGTTACAATCTTTTTTTCATCTTAATTGCTAAAGTTGGTTTTGCGAGGGTTCCTTCTCAAGGAAATCAACTCTTACAAGCTGGCAATTCTGCTGGTCAACTATAAATGACCCCGACATGAAAAAAATGTGAAGCAATTTAAACGAAAAAACAAATGGCCTGATTTATGACAATCTGATTAAAATACAGAGCTTGTGTGTCCATGCTTTGCTTACAAGGATCTGAAAACGCTCCATTCTATTTTCTGTTTTAAAGACCATTTGGAATTATCTGATTTTGTCGGATTGATACTCGCCTTCAAAAATTTAAAGGCTGAAATTTCATTGGCTGATGTAAAAATTACCAGAACAGAAAGTAAAATGGAGTGGTGTGAGATCCTTGTAACAAAAGCTTAAACACAGGATCTGTATCTTAATCAGATTGGATTTATGACAAAAACAATAAACAACAAACAGATATAAAAGATAGCTACCAACTTCAATCTTTGAACTACAGCCTCCTGACTTGGGACCGGCACATACAAACTTTTGCAGAGTTTAACATGTTTGTGAGCGCTCAACTCTTCCTTTACATGGGTCCATTGGGACAATAGTGTAACAGAACAATATAAGAAAAAATTATAAAAAAGTATTTGGAAATGGGTTGACTTATCAGATCGGCAAAAGAAACAAAGTACGGACCAAAGTGTACTTGCAGTTACTTTTAATACCTTTTTAATTCCTTTTTGAATTTTCCTCGGAGTTCAGTATTTTTGAGATTTTACTTTTTACTGAAAGCCAGTTCTAATCCAATACCAACTAATAAATAAATCATGTTCTCCAAGACTAAATTATTCTGTTATACATTTTTCTTAAACTAATTAGCATTATTATTGGATAATATGAGCTTGAGCGAGCAGCTGATAAATTGATATAATCAATTCACTGGCCTGGGGTATTGCTGTCTGTTCTACATGTTGCTGTTATTATTTTACTTTTATATATAGCTTGTTAGTGGTATTCGGTTATCTGTCGAGTGTGTGCCAACTGTAGTTTGTCCAACAGAAGGAAAATATGACATCAAGGTAAATCTATAGTTTGTAGTATCTCGTTTCCATTGCTACGAGTTTCGTGATCCCTGAAAAATGAATTTTCTTTAAAAGGAGAAGGTATTACTAGACCACTTCTTTTGTGCAAAAATTTCGAAAATCAAAATTACATTAGTCTGTTGGACATCATTATTTGTGTTTATGAATTTAGTCTTGCATATTGTCATGGAGTCTTCAAACTTCTTACATTTAGTGCAAAAACTGCCAAAATAGACTCATTTTGTGATCTTGTCATTAATATTTAGATATGAGCAAGAGCTGAACCCAAAAAGATATTTTTCAACAAAATGTATTTAATAAAGATGTTAATGTGAATTAAATATCTTTAATGTAAAGCTCTGGTTCAAGTGAGAGGTTTAGCTAGCTATAAAACCGGGTTTAATCCATCATTTTCTACATAAGAAAATGTCTGTACCAAATCAGGAATATGACAGTTGTTATTCATTCGTTTGATGTGTTTGAGCTTTTGATTTTGCCATTAGATGAGGTAGTTTCCGACTTGAATTTTCCTTAGAGTTCAGCATTTTTGTTACTTTACTTTTTTGATGTATATTTATTTATATATTGAACTGATATATATGCTTGAAATGGTCATTTTTGGTCGCATATGTGAAATTCGACATGTTTATGACGTCATAGTGACACTAAAAGTGACCTTTCTGCACTTAATATCGAGATTAAAAAGAAATTGGTTGATTTATTTATAAAATTCACATAATTTTGAAAGGCCGGACTAAAGTTAACTATTCTTGCAATTTTAGTATCCCAAAAACTAATTTTATCATACCTCCTCCTTTTCATGTGTCGAAATAACGAAAACAGTTCACTTAACTGTCTTAAAAAAGTTAAAGTTGTATATCATAAATTGTCTCTTATAGATTTCAAACATGTCTAAGTGTTCATTGTGTGGATTTGTTTACTTCTCGAGACAAAGACGTGTACCAACAGATATGTGGAGTCAGAACAAGTGCAGCAATGCGTCATCTTTCGAATCATATGCAATATCGAAACTTAAATACAGCCACAAACCTCACGTTTACTTTTAATTAAAAAAAATACAGAGTTAGATATTTGGAACACGGGGTAATTGATACGGAATTACTTATAAGATCATTTTTAGATACTGTCAGTGACATTATTAGTTAAAACACGTGAGGTTTCACTGCTCTCCAAAGCCGAAAGATAAACGTTACGCAAAATTATTAATTGAACAGTCCATGAAGTAATATTAAACTTGTAGGTAAAGGAGGTTCATTTTCTATCAATTTCCAAAACAATTTTTTAAAGTCTATCGATTTTCACTGAAAATTACAATAACATACTTTCATGTAATTTCTTTGAGGTTCTAACAATATTTTGGTTTATTTCTAAACAGATAGCAAATTTATATAGATCATATAGCTCACTGAAAACCGCTATTTTGACATATTATGGCACACTTTGATTGAGTGTCTATCAAAACATATGCAAGAACTTTCTAATCCAAAACGAAATTTGTGTTGGAAGTAAAGCTAAATAAAGTATTTTGGTTAAAAAAATCGCTTGGTTAGAGACTTACGTCGATATAAAAGTTTTCATAAACGTGAAATATGTGTAATTTTTTATCAAAACGCCTTCAACGGAAATTTGTAACATTGAATTATGAAAATTGTAAAACTGTTAAAATTTCTTGAATTCAAATTGACTAGACTCTTTGATATTCAATTCCCATTAGGATTTGATAACATATAGATTTCAGCCCTGCGAGTGAGGCAAATGCAGGGAAAATTGACACTTTTTCTTAATTTTGAAAGTAAAACTTTAAACAATTCATGAAGTGTAAAATATTTCTGTCAATAGTCGACATCATCCTCTATATTTATCGACACAAAAGGTAATACGACTATTTGTCGCTTTGTATCTTACATCTGAATTTGATAGGACCATCTTTGAATATTTATACTTTTTTTTAAGAAATAAAATCCTCTTTGGTCAAAATTGTCTTCGTTTACATATGGTGTATATATCACAAAGTCATACAGTCTTAATCTTACTAGTTTCTGATAACAAGCCGTGTTATATATACGGTATGGGTTTTTCTCATTGTTGAAGGCCGTACGGTTGCCTATAACTGCTTACATCCACTTTATTTGAACTTTGGTGGATAGTTGTCTCATTAGCAATCATACACCACATCTCCTTATTTTTATATTTTCAAACATTACAGTTCGTTTTATCTCACCTTCACAAAACATTTTCATTTGCGAGTTAGATCGTACTCTAGAGAGACAGGGGTATATATGTATTTACCATTTTACCATTTTTTTGTATGCATTTAGTCACACACAACTTAGAACAAAAACAAATTCAATTCATACACTACCAAGAATTTACCCACGTTTGTTTGGTACATTTCTACCCTCGTATATATCAGTACTGTTCGGCAAGACTAAAAACTTGTAATGTTATACTTTCTATTAATTCAGTACTGTTTATTATTATACAAAAACTGTACAATTACTAATTCTATAAATTCAGTACTGATTTTTTCAGTACTGTTTCAATACTGATTTCGTCAGTACTGTTTCAGTACTGATTTTGTCAGTATTGTTTCAGTACTGATTTTGTTAGTATTGTTTCAGTACTGATTTTGTCAGTACTGTTTTAGTACTGATTTCGTCAGTAATGTTTCAGTACTGATTTCCTCAGTACTGTTTCATTATAATACTGATTAAGTCAGTACTGTATCTGTACAAAATATTTAATTACTGTTTTAAGTATATACTAACTTTTTTTTCAGTGCATAGATTAATAGATCACTGTGTTCATTTAAAAAAGATGTCCTTTTTTAAGTATGTAGCTGTGCACTTTAGTTTACTCATCTTACAATTGGTTACAATGTTTACATACAGTGATGCCAATTTGAAAATAAAAGGAACTGAAAAAAGAGTCAACTAGGTAATTATGTATTGATAGCAAAATTAAGGTATTGGTGGTCTTATGTTGTTTTGCACATTTGGGTTAGGTTAATTGTTCATTTTGACACTTACCCTGTTTCCATTCCTTTTTCTATATTGTGACATGTTGATGATTTCGTTATGTATTTTTATTTCTCTGATTTTTTTGTTCTGATTTGGTTTTGCTTAAGGTGCAGCTCTTCAACAGTTATTTTAGCTTCTTTTTTTTTAATATTTTGGTATTGTCAAATTTGCATCTCATTCTGGTGCGGTCAATTGATATGGTTTATGTTTTTAGTAACATCTCATTAATATAGGTTTAATATTTGACAATACCATATTACATGTATCAGTGTCTTGCTTGGGTCAAATCAAAACATATTTAACAAAACTTGAACATTAGAACTGAGTATATTACTTTTGAGAAGATGGATGGATGGATGGATGCTATGTCATCCAGTGGCAAGTTAAGTACATAATCAGAACGAGGACATGATACTCAGATATAAATAATTACCCTATTTTTTACTAGACTAATAATGCACTGAGCTGAATTTTTAACATGATAGTTCACCACAAGGACAGAATCTGCTAGAAGACATGTCATCCTACCTGGACAGGTTCCGTCAGACTGAACAGTATGTTTTTTTCTCCTTAAGCTGTGTGCTGAAGGAATATTTAGAATACAACCACTTTTCCAGTCCTAATTCTCATAAATACATTTCTATTTAATATGCCCATTGTAAGATTTTTAATGACAAAATCAGTACTAAAACAATACTGATGAAATCAGTATTTAAACAGTACTGGAAAAATCAGTACTGAATTTATAGAATTAGTAATTGTACAGTTTTTGTATAATAATAAACAGTACTGAATTAATAGAAAGTATAACATTACAAGTTTTCAGTCTTGCTGAACAGTACTGATATATACGAGGGTAGAAATGTACCAAAAAAAACGTGGGTAAATTCTTGGTAGTGTACGACTTGCTCAGATTGATCAAGTAGTCGTCTATTAAAAATGTAGAACCCCTACAGCCATCACAAGATTGACTTGCTCCAAGATGAGTTTCCGATTCAAATCAAATACATGAAAGAAAAATAGAAAATTGTATTAATAGATACAAAGGGACTTAAATTAATGTGACAAACATTTTGCAATATTCTTTGTACTAAATTTAGTGACAAGCTGATGGAAAATTATGCCAATGTAATAATGAGCACTTAAAGACATTTTGAAAAAAAGATTTTAGGAAAGAGGCATTAATTGTGATATAAAATAATCCTTTATGTTGTTTTTTCATGGTAGCTCAACACCAGGTTCAATATCTGGACGTGAGTTAGACGCGGAAAGATATGTTATTCGTTCCGGGTTGGCGGTAGTGATCAATAACTCAGAATTTGTTAGAAACTTAAACTTACCTGACCGTCCTTGCAGCCTAGAAAACGAAGCAGAACCTCTAGAAGAGATATTCAAGGACCTTGGTTTTAAGACTTCAATTTTAACTGATGTTACAAAGGAGGATATGGAGAACAAATTTGATGAAAGTAAGATTTTTTAAAAGAGGAATATGAAGAAAAGCTAAAATTCCCTGTAACAGCTTGGTTGGTCTTTGTGTTCCATCCATCAATAAACTCTCTTAAGCATCAGCCTACATTACCAAGAATAAACATGGAGGGCACCTATCAAAAATTGTTAGGACAATAAAAATACTGTTAAAATTATTAGTCTTATATATAACCTCAAGTTCTATTTCAATTTCATATATTTAAAAGATTTCTATGTAACATATTCCGGTAAAAGAGATCAATTATGATAAAGCAACTGTAGGTAAAGTGTACAACTATCCGATTAGATAAAGTTAAGAAATATCCCACTACGTAAAGTGTACACATGTCTGATAAGGTAAATAGTATACATATCTAATAGGTCATGTGTACAAATATCTGATTTGGTACAGTGTACAAATGTCTGATTAAGTTAAGTTAACAAATATATGATTAGGTAACGTGTACAAATGTTTGGTTAGTTACGGTGTACATATATCTGATTCGGTAAAGCTAACAAATTTCTGATTAGGTAAAGTTAACATATAAATGATCATACTAGTAGCAAGATTTCAGTCTGAAACGGTCATTTTGGTCTGATCAAGTCTGAATCGACTGAATTTACCGCTAGGGAAAAACGTTAAGACTTTTTAAGACTTTCAGACGCTGTTCCGATATGTCGTGTTCAGTCCGTTCATTCATGTCAAGATAAACAAGACAGAAGGCTCTAGCTGTTAAACAAGATATGTTAAGACGGTTTTAGACGAATTCAGACCAAACATAAAAAGTAATGTTTAAAATTTTCAGATCAGGTTAAGATCCGTTTAGTTTGTCTGAATGATATTAGGAGTTACGCCCCTTCATGTGGTTGATACATTTTAATTACAAAAAATTTACAATATAAATGCTAGAATGAAAAACGTATATTTTTAATAATTAAACATAAAACCATTGGTTGACTTTTTATTTCTGTTGGTCTTTCTTTAAGAGATAAGTGATTTTGTTTTGTTGAGGAAATAAATTATTCGTCTATAACTGTTTATGATTTTATTTTATTTTTTTATTTTCTGATGTTAATTTATGTATTTGTCTACTTATTCTTTGAAAAGAAGTAATTGCGAATTTTAAACATAGCATTAACAAAAGAGTGAAAACACCTTATAAATTGCATGCGTCTGAAGCACGTTTCTGAATTTAACTTCATCGGGAACGATCAACGTAAATACAAATATGTTTTACGTCAGATAATTTATATCGTTAATTTCGTTATCTTTCGATACTTTCCTCTAAAACTTAATAATTACTTCGTGGCATTTAGTAATCATTCCCCTTGCGAGTTATTCTTTTTATATTTGGACAACCGTCTTTTTTTTTTGGTTTTATTTCGTAGTGATGCGTAGTCACCAAGACCGCATCAGGGAACCATGTCTCCGAGTGCACTAATATTCTGAAAACTGCATTTAGACCGTGACGAGACAATAAAACTATAAATAACATACCCTCGGAAAGAAGAAGATGTTGATGGGGGGTTTACAGAATAGAGAATGATTGGCAATAAATATAAAGAATAGAGAAAATGGATAAAAAAAAATAAAGAATATAGAGAATAATAAGGTGCTTGAATATAAAGAATTGATAATAATAGACAAAAAGTTTAAAGAATAGAGAAAATCGGCATAAAAAATTAAAGAATACAGAAATAATAGAGTATGTATCCTTGTAAATACGTTAATCCTTTCTTTCATTTTAATAACAATTTTATTTAATATAAAATAATTATGTATTTATTTGTTTATTCAAGTTGCACTATAACAAATAATTCTTCTTCGTCTTCTTCTTCCTCTAATAGTAATAAATGTATTCGTTATTTAATATTTTCTGTCAATAAATATTGAGTTCGATGGCACGTGCCAATAATCAAAAGGTAATACAATCAATGATCCTAAAACTATTAAAAACTTGGCAAATACAATGGCTATTTCACAATTACATCATATGTACACCTGTCATGGTATCATAGCTCCGTTCATGTATGTGTAGTTTAAGGTTTTAACACATTTTATAATAGCTTCTTTCTAAACACTATTGACGACATTGTTAAAACTGCACGAACATATCACAAAACCGCAAATTTAGTGGATAAAAAAAATATAAGATAATGACCAAAAAAAATTAAAAACTAAAGACAAAACAAAATTCTGTAGGAAGTAGCATATATTTACATGTATAAATTGTCTAGTACTTTTATTACAGCGGTATACTTGTTTTATACACAGACCATATTCTGATCATATTCTATGCTAAGATATTGACTAGACAGAAATAAATATGTTTAAAGTCGGTTTAAATCAATTCATTTCACAGCTGAGGCAAATGTTCCTTCCCATTGTTGAATGGAGGTTAAATAAATGTGAACAATAAAAAAGATGTATATGTCTTGGGCATGGAGCTAGTCATTTCTGAAGTATCTTTGATAGCATGTTTTTTTTTTCTATCAAAAATGTATGTTGGTATATTTGTAACTTTAGGTGTTTACCTAAAATGTATTGTATATGTAAAAGTTTTAGATTTTTTTTAATATTTGCCAAAAAAACATTATCCGGAAAACCATATAATGGCGTTTTGTCCTTTAATTCTTTTTTTGTGACTTTCTAACCTACCTTCTAATTGATACGTTAATCAAAACAGTGCAAGTGTGTAATGCAAACATACAAAATTCGGCTTTGGTGTATCATGTTAAAAAAATACCCATAAGTTATGATAATTTTCAATAATTTTAGATAAGATTATGCAAGGACATGTGCTTTTGTTTTCTATTTATCTAGCAATATTGTATCTTTTTTTACACAAAGATGTCGATAAATAAATTGGAAACCCTGCATTTATCATGCATTTCAATAGCATATTGTCAAATTGTTAAAAGATCTCCTCCTTAACAGGGAATCCGTTAGTATTGAAAGTCCCTGTCCTAAATTATTGAATTTGTCATTCTGCATTGACAATATTCAATTTATCTTGGTGTAAGTGATACGCACTCATTCGGGCTAACGCCCTTAGTGTGTATCTAATACATATTATTTTCTCCCTCGTTTCACCCCTCCGATAATAAAGTTTTTCCTTAACTAGATATCATAGAAAAAACCAAACACAGTATAGGGTTGTGCGTTCGCTACAAGATAGCCTTGAATTTAACATGTTCAACATAAATATATACAATCAGCCATACAAAAAGGCATAATTTTTTACCATACACAAGTCGAAAAGAAACGATAATGTTACATACATAAGATGGGTAAATGGGGTGGGAGGGGAATAGTATACCAAATTAACCTAGTCCTTACTATCTTGTAACGAACGTCGCATTGTCAAACACACCTTAAATTTTCCTTATATACTGACTGCCGAAATCGCCCGTGCAGAAAGGAATTCAATGGGTTTTACCCTATCTCATTTAAATATAGAAAGACCGTTATATATAAAACATAGGACCGTAAAGAAATGTAAATATTGTATTTCATATGACTATAATATACGTCCTTGGATGATATAACTTACCAGATAGGTTGTTACCTTCGTTTCCGGTACACTAACACTAATAAGCTTTGATTTCTTGTTTATCATAAGTTTCAAAATTTGTGTCAACTAATTCTGCCTCTTTAAAGGTCAAATGAAAGTAAGTCCTTTTCACTCTACTATGGAATGAAATGAACGAGAGAACTTTTGACGTGGTATAGTTATAATATAACTGTTCTTTATGCTTATACTTATAGTTTGTACTGCAAGCCGCAAAATCCACTTTGCACTCTGGATGTCTTTTGGTTTTTGTTTATTGTTTTGTGGTTTGTTTGCTTTATTATTGACGTAAATAAGACCGACAACTCCTTTTATTCATATATATATAATTTGAGTTCTGTAAATTTCTAGACGTACGTAAGAATGAAAGACGAAAATGCAGGTTTCATAAATGGTCATCAAAGAGCGACACAATTAAAAACAAATAAAAATATAGTTATTACAGCTACAGTCATTTTTTTTTCTCTATTAAAACATACTTGATACTTTTTGCGCTATTGTCATATAATATCGAAAATTCAAAAAAATCTAACATTTCCATAAGCTTTCTGTGATTTCCCCGATTCACCATTATGATGTCATGCCACTTGCTATATGGATTCAGAAAACAAATTTGAGAAATCTATGACCACACAATTGTAACTGTTCCTATCTTTATTAACAAAATTTAGCGTAAATATTTACAACTATAAAAATGAGTAACAGTGGTGGTCTATTCTGCCCGGAAAACAATGCGGACTAAATATGTGTACAGTGCACGTGGCGGATCCAGTCATTTTAAATGGGGGTTCCCAACCAAGGATAAAGGGAGGGGATCCAACCGTATGTCCTAATTAACAAAAGGGGGGTCCAAAATCCGCCCCCCCCCCCCCCCCCCCCAATCTACCACTGTGTGTACCACTAACATTAAGTTTTACAAATATGCAAATCGATACTTGTTCTGTTAGGACAGTTTTCAATTTTATATAATAGAAGTAGGTGAATTATACAGCAGACATATTGGTTTTCTTGGTTTAGATAGAGGAATTCTCTACCCCCGATCAAGAATCTCATTAAATTGTACGGATGTGCATACGTATTAGTCTAAAATATAATCTTTAAACTTATCAAATTTGAATCTCGTGATTTTTGTAAAAAGGCGGAATTAAATTTCCAAAGTGATATTCAAACTTATTATTCAAAGACAAACTGACAACGCCATGGCAAAATAAAAAAAAGTCAAAATGACAAACTGTACATATATGCTAACTTAGAATATATAGTTAACACACTTCATGACTTCATAACCATAGAAAGACAACGAAAGATCATATCATAAACAAAATTGTATTGAAAGGTCAATGATGAGAAAATTTTAACATTTGTAATACCTAGTACTTCATAATCTTTTTCTGAAAAGTTTTCTCGTCCTGAATATGCATGAAATGTTTGCCACTGGACGTTAAGCAACCGACAATCAATTAATCTTTTGCTCTAAAAAAATAATTAAACAATATATGCCACAATTGTATCCATCACTTGGTGTCTGTTTAGGGGCCAGCTGAAGCACGCCTCCGGGTGTGGGATTTTCTCGCTGTGTTGAAGACCCATTGGTGGCCTTCGGCTGTTTTCTGCTCTGTGGTCGGGTTGATGTCACTTTAACACATTCCCCATTTCCATTTTCAATTTTGAATAGTATAAAAAGTTGTTTTATTTAAAAGAGACTTTGAATCATAACTTTAAAACACAGTTCTGTTATAATTTAACGAGTTCATAAAAACTAAAAATAAAGGACTATATACTAGCTGGAGTAAAACCAAAAGTTTGTTCCAACACTAGACTTGTAGGTAACGGCTCGGATGTACTTATTTATACTGGATAACATATATGTGTGGTCATAAAAATAACAGACTAATTTCCTCTATGTAAATACAAGGAGATGTGGTATAATCATTGCTTATGAAACAACTATCCGTAAAGTTCAAATGAAGTGGACGAAAGGCACCAGAGGCAACCGTACGGCCTTCTAAAAATCATTCCGTTAAGTTGACTAAAAACGGTCCCAACATGAAAAATATGAAATAATCAATCTCTAAGAAAACTAACGGATTTTACTCAGATCCATCCATCTTGACACCTCAAACATACGAACACTATATAATTTTAAACCTAACTGACTCGCAGTTTTATATTAAACAATAAGTATGAACTTTTTAAAATATGTTATCCATGGGGAATACTTACAAAATCATCTTATTCACGATGTAACAATGAATATTTAAAACTTTCCCGTTATATGTTACCTGTGAAATGGCGCCAATGTATAGTTTTTATTTTTTTGGCGTAAATGAAAGATTGATTTTTTTTCAAAATTGGCGCAAATGCAATGCACCCCCTCTTTGGAGTCTTTCAAAAAGGTAAAATTCACCTGTATTGGTATTGCTGTTGTGTATATGTCACACGTTCCATCTACAATATACGGAAATGACACGGCTGGGTATTGTAAAGTTACTGAAGGACGTTTAATGTCAAATTCATATCCCCGGGCGAAAACATTATTATTTACCGGTTTGTCAAAACGCCGTTTCTACACTTACCAAAGTGTATTGATTTTTCACGCTGTCTAGTCTGAGATTAAAAGTTTAGGCAATTTTTGTAGGTTTTTAAAGTGAACGGAAAATGAGCTTTGCAACAGTGTCTCTAACGATAAAAAAATAATGTGGTCCGTCAATATGACATTTTACAGAGGCAGGTATAAAAATTTGTAAAATTGGTTTAAATATTTCATTTAACAGCAATTTGTAGAACTGATTATTTTGATCCCTCGAATATGTGTAAAATAATGAGTATTTATATTATTTAGATTTTTTCATATAATTGTTTTTGTTTATTGTATTCACGAATTTTATATAAACTCATGACGTTAAGACCTTGACATTTCGTGTCGACACCTGTTTCTTGTTGAAGACTGATTTACCCGGAAAGTCTAAACACCACCTAGGCCGCCTTGGTGCACTAAGCTCTGAAAACTGCACTAAGCCCATGATGGAACAGTCATATAAGTATCAAGGTCATTCAGTATGATAATGTTGTAAATAAAGAGCATATATTTAAATTTTGGTGTAAATGTATTTAGAAATAAAAGAGTTATTAACATTTTACATGGCACGCGCCGACTTTTGTGTAATGTGTCCAGTTATCGGTTATCATAGTGTTGATTGAATCCACCGAAGCTTGACGAATTCATATACACCATTACCAATATCTTTATTCCCATAACCATTGCAGATACATAGGTACAGAGAAAGTGCAAAATATGTACATGAATATGCATCTAATTACAAAACATATATACAAAACAGTGGTTTCCAAATAATATACATTTTAGCTAGGAGGACCCACATGTTTACTTTATAAACTTACATAATCTTTTTAGCTCTGACTTTTTGTTTAATTTGCTCATCAATGTTCTAAACTTTAGTGTATTAACACGAGCCAAATAGTACTTATCAAGGTATAATTTACTACTGTCGTTAAAAAATGGTCATTCTAGCAGATAATGAAATTCGTCTCCAATGCTACCAATATTACAAAGATGACATTTTCTATCATTTCTATTAATATTATTCCACCTCCCTGTCTCTATTGAGAGTCTGTAGTTTGTGGTTCTATATCTACATAACATAATACTTTTGTGCATATCCAAGATATCGAAATATTTTTCAAAATTTAATTATAAAAAATTGTACACATGTCTGATAAGGTTAATAGTACACATATCTAATAGGTCATGTGTACAAATATCTGATTTGGTACAGTGTACAAATATCTGATTAAGTTAAGTTAACAAATATATGATTAGGTAACGTGTACAAATGTTTGGTTAGTTACGGTGTACATATATCTGATTAGGTAAAGCTAACAAATTTCTGATTAGGTAAAGTTAACATATAAATGATCAGATCAGGTACAGTATATAACTATTTGATTAGATACAGTGTACAAATATCTAATTAGAAAAAGTGTACAATATCTATTTAGGTAAAATTAACAAATATCTGGTTAGATGTAGTGTACAAATATCTAATTAGGAAAAGAGTACAAATATCTGATTAGGTAAAATTTACAAATATCTGCTTAGGTAAAATGTACAAATATCAGAAAAAATTAAAAGGTCTTAAAAGAAAACCTAAAATTGTTTTAGGTCGTACAATAGGATAACATCCAAATTTTGAAATAGCAATATAAACATATCATTCCAATTTCAGTGCGTACCATAAGTGTTTTTTCTAGAGAGACAACCTTAGTTTTAGTACACTTATATAATCTACAACTACAAAAAGAAATGACACTTATAAATTATTTGTGTCCGATTTCTGGTTTAACCTTTGTCAGGAACGCTCAAAATCTATGTATTTGAAAGCCAAAGACTAACCGAATACTATATGACCACAATGAACATAAAATAATAGCCAAATTCATATCATGTCAACCTTGCCTAGGAGAGTTGGAACATTAGTTTCTGAATAATTTCTACATTTATATACAGTCAAGTTGAGAAAGATGTGTTCAAAGTCATGTCAATACCGAAACACTGACTTATAAGCTGATGATATCCTCTGGGATTAACAGTCCACCAGCAGTGGTATCGAGTTGGAACCTTAGTTTCTTAATTACTTCTAAATTCATATACGGACAATTTACTAAAGGGATGTGATGTCTTTATATACAAGTATACTTCAGAAATACTGAAGAAATAAAGTTCTGAAGTGACAAGAATAAGAAAGTCTTTTTGTATGTGAGAAACTGAGCAAAAAGAATGAAGGAAAAAATGGAGTTAAACATTCTTTTAATGTTCTCCTTTGACCTTTTCAGGTTCAACGTGTTGTCCCTGGCTATAGACACAACCTGAAAATATTTTCATTATAACATACTTACAATTGAAACGTAACAATTTAGGATGATTCCGAGCACCAGCCAAGGCTATTCCTAACCCATATTTGTTTTTACAAAAGCATAATTTTTAAGTTCTTAATTCTATGAGATATGTCAATAAATGGGCTATCTCATAGATTTTTACACAATTGCGCATGCATCTTGAGCAAGAGGAGCTGTATATGACGATCGGAAATACTGATTATGTAACTTTTAATTCTTCAGAGATATAGCAAATTAAATATCCTGAATAAAAGATGTACAACTGTATAGAATACACAAAAATATCCGTTTTATTGCTAGTAGAATAAGTAGGGACATCGAATTCGTTTCCGTTTTATAGTTATTTATAAGTAGTTGAAGTGTATGTGTAATATCTGGAAACGTCGCAAAACAAAATGTTCATTCACAATACAGTCATGACATCACTGTTCGGTGCTAATGTGTATTCTATACATTTGTACCTCTATGTCCAATTTCTCTATATATGAAAGTGTTATAGTAACTAGTATAAATTGTTCGCGATATTTCATTCCTTTTTTAATTTTCCCATTGTGTTATCGGTTCTTTTTCGACATTTATTTTTCATCATTGCCCAACTGGTATCTCCTTTCGTGTTGAAGGAAAAATTCAGGATAGAAATAGATGTAATTGATAATAAAAATTGACGTGAATCAGATGTGTGATAAATTTTTTTGCTGCTATTATGACCGTTATAATGATACCAAATAAATAGGTAACGAATATTTATCAAACTTTTAAAAAGTAATATCCAAAAAAGGTCATATAAAGGAAAGCGAAAGCATCAAAGCTCACTTCTTAAGAATTTAAAGGTTTCTATATGTTTGGACTAGATACGTTTCACTTCGTTTAACAATGAGGCGTCAGATGATCTTTCATGAATGGACCAGACAATAAAGCTTTACGTGATGATATCCCAAAAGTTCTTAAATATTGCGATAATTAGTTTAAATTGTGTCTTCTGTGGATCTTTTCGGTATCTAATCAGATCTTAATCAATACAAAAAGACTAGCAAAATGACCTCTCATTCATCGTTTAAGTCAGATTCTATAATTGATGTCAAAACATTTGAAATACCGTAATTAGTTGTAAACCTAATAAAGTATTACAGTGCTACCAAACAACAAACCATTGATGAATATTATAATTAGAAACCAGATAAGACATCGTTATAAAAATCACTATGATTAAATAGTAATCTTAAGATAATCTAGATCACTTGAAAGAGTAATAATGTGAACGATTCCGGCAACAAAAAGTGGAAAATTTCAAATATACATCATTAATAGCATTCGAGTTAAACTTAAGACATCCGAATCAGTTTCATTCAAATGCTATTGTTTAGATCTTCATAACCAAATGATTTTTGAGTTTTCCTAGGCAAATCATAGATTAAGCCATTGCTTTATCAACGGGCGGAGTAGATAATTTTTAAGCTATGCTCGCAGTATCTCTAGTTTCTGTTTTACCCCACGTATCTTATTACTTTGCGCTTCCGTGTATTTTTTTTCTTACTTCTCGTGTAAGAATTTGCTTAAAATTCTTAAGAGATCTACTTCGCTCTGTATGACATTCAATTTACATTAGTATTTTACATGTAGAGAACAATTCGTCACGTCAAAATATATAGAATATCACAATAAAGAATGAAAAGATAACTGCCATGCTGTTTCATTAAAGCTGCATGCAGGCAGAGAAGTAAGAGCAATTTATTGCTCCCGAGCCGGTCTTTTTAATTACTTTAGTACCTGTGACAATGAATAATGGCTGATTATCCATGCTTGTATAAAAGTGTATGTGCATAAGCACCTCAATTCAAAAAAATAATGCTTTAAATTTCTTGTTCCTGCCCATATTTTATTTAAGTTGACAGAAATCTAAATTTCTGTTTATTCTGTTTATTTTTTATGTTAATTACGCGAATTCAATATTTATCATCCAAGGTAGCAACCAGTATGGCTATGAATCAAGATAAGTTCTTCTTTGAAATATGTGTACACACTTTTCAGACTTTTTTATCGTTTTTTTTTTTGTATATGTAAAACACAGTGTAGTTTTAACAAATGTTATTTTCATTTGCAGTAAAGAGTAACTTAGCTAGGAAATCAGAAAAGATAGATTGCCTAATCATAGCTATGTTAACGCATGGTAATGCTGACAGTGTTTATACACAGGACCAAGCTGTTCAAGTCGACAGTATTATGAGCTACTTCAGTGCAGAAAACTGTGCAGAACTTATTCTGAAGCCCAAAATTTTTATTTTTCAGGTAGGGAAAGGATTTCTTCAAATTCGGAATATTTTCTTGATAAATTACTTTTGTCATCCTACATTGGAATCTTAATCTTGACAAGACTCTTGTCAAAGCAGTATGCAAAGATGTTATATTCCTGTTTGTTTGGTCGATATAGAATAAGGAGATGGGGTATGATTGTCAATGAGATGAATATGCAACATTGTCTAAATGACGTGGATTTAGGCAACTATAGGTCATCGTATGGCATTCAATAATTAGACAAAACCCATAAAAAGGCCACAACATGAAAAACTGTAAAACAATTCAAAAGAAACAACCAACAGCCTGGTTTATTACAAAACAATAAAACGAAAAACAAATATGACAGACAGCAACCAACAACAATCAATCACTGAATTACAGGTTCCTGACTTAGAACAGGCACATGTAAAATGTGGCGGGGTTAAACATAGTAGTGAGCTACAACCCTGGCTCAATTTCAGACGGAGTATACATACATTATGGAGTAAGCAGTGAATTTTTACTGACTAAAACATTTTACTTCAGACGAAGTATATATGAATTGTGGTGTTAACCCTGATTTTTTTATGACTAAAAAATTAAATATATTTTAACATTCCTTTTAAGGCTTCTAGACAACCATCTCGAAGTAGTGGTGCTGGCATTGGCGATGAAAAAGTACAACAGAAAGAGGTTCATGTTCCCGAAGGTGTAGAAATTGTTCGTATTCCAAATGAAGCAGATTTCCTTGCAGTTTATTCTACAGCATTAGGTTTGGGCTACATACTTTTTTATCCCTTGCATGTGTTTGCGTTGTAATATATTATTAATGAAATATCATCTAATTGTTTTTTCTACAATGAGAAACACTGCACTTTGGTTTTCTCTTCTAAATTTCGTATTGAAACTATAGGCTAATTAACTGAAAGGCGTCTGTTTAAGTCATGTTTATATGAACGGGCAACTAATAGATTCAGCCATTGTTGAAGAAACATTAGAGTTATCGACTTTAGAGGGGAGAGCCTTAAGATTATACCCCTTTTTTAATCATTTTTTTTTCTTTTCTTTTTTTCATGATTAATATCTTTTATTTCAAATCACCTGGGATACATAAATAAAGGCAACAGTAGTATACCGCTGTTCGAAACTCATAAATCGATAGAGATAAAAACAAATCCGGGTTACAAACTAAAACTGAGGGAAACGCATCAAATATAAGAGTAGAACAACGACACAACAAAAACACAACATTAAAATATAACACACACAGAAACGAACTATAATATAACAATGGCCATTTTCCTGACTTGGTACAGGACATTTTAAGAAAAACATGGCGGGTTGAACCTGGTTTTTTGGCATGCCAAACCTCCCGCTTTTATGGCAATGTTAGATATAACATTGAAATGACAACATTACATGACATGACTACAATACAAATAAATGGGAGAACATATAGGACAAAGAAACACACGAATAATAGCTAACAAAAGGTACTAGGTTTAGATTTTAATACGCCAGACGTGCGTCTCGTCCACACAAGACTAACCAGTGACGCTCAGATGAAAAAGTTTGAAAGCCAAAACAAGTACAAAGCTGAGGAGCACCGAGGACCAAAACTTCCAAAAAGTTGCGCCTAACACGGCCAGGGTTTTCTGCCTGGGACAAGAATATCCTTATTATTTAGAATAATATAACGTGAGGGTACCCAAATTGCACCTATTTTGACAGTTTTTTCACCTACGTTTTTTAACGATCCAGACAAAAGTTACCATTCTGTGTTTATTTTGTAGATGTATCCTTTTTTACTATATAGTTACACCAATTTAAATTTTGAATCCATAGTGAATCATAGAAAAATAGGTTTGAACCGACCTCCAAACGATCCATGATTCTGTAATGAGGAGTACCCAAATTGCAACCATGCTTTAATTCACATCCTTAAAAATCGAATAACAGTTGTTTTGTTTTATTTCTTCCAAATATTGAGAAGAATTTGACATTAGTCCATGCTTAGTATTCATTTTTTAAGAAAAAGATGCTTGTAACATATTTTATTTGCTCATTTGTAAAAGATGACTTTTTGTGAACGTCGCATGGCGACGTTCAGTAGATTTTACTTTTTCCAGTGTGCTTCATCTGTTGAAATATATACTGTGAACGTTTTTTGTATATTTGAATATAGTTACCTATGTTAAAAGACGTCTATAATGTCAAACCATAAAAATACAAATTATTTAATCTCAAAGAAGACTTGTAAGATTTTCGCAGCTATTTTTGTTGAATAGGTGCAATTTGGGTACTCGGTGCAATTTGGGTACTCGGTGCAATTTGGGTACTGTGACGTTATACTTTTGCAAACAATAAATTTTATAAAATGACTATATAATAGATATACATGATAAAACTGAAGTGGGGACTAACTACAGAATAAAAACGGATACATTACATAAAACAACTTAATCCAACACATAAAAATACACAGCCGAGTTATCCAAAGCCTCAACGCACAAAGTGACGTCACATTTGAAATTCTAAAAAAAACACACAAAGTGACGTCACATTTAAATTTGTAAAAATATTTCCCAAAAATTAGATAGAATTTAGATTGATTCAAGATTAGATCTGTAATACTGACATTACATTTATTAATAACAATGAAAATTACAATACTATTAATATCAAATTGTGGTAGTAATTAGATAATTAATTGTATTATCTAGCTATGTCGGTGTTTCTTCTGAATCAAAATGTAAACCAAATATATCTATAAATTTTTACTTCGTACTATGAGCATCAAAATTATTTATTTTGTAAAAATATTTCCTTTCTCTATTGGTACTGTACACGTATACCTAACAACAAAATTATTTTCATTTACCTGTGTTTAAAGTTATTACAAATGGCTGATATTTTTGTTCGAGCATATTGTTTTTCTTTAATTGTTTAACATTTCTTACCGATATAACATGTTACTTTTATTATTCTACCCTTAGTTTATTTATTTTGTATTTACATTGTGTCATAGGTCAAATTTATTTGTTCAGTGTATGTTCAATGGTGTTAATATGTCCTTTGATTGAGTTAAGCTATTTCAGTTGATATTTTATAGTGTGTCTTTCTATGTTGTGATGTTACACTATTGTTTCAAAAAAGGGTGAAGGTTTGGTACCATTAAAACGTTTAAACCCACTGCATTTGTTTGCACCTGTCCTAAGTCAGGAATATGATGTTCAGTAGTTGTCGTTTGTTGATGTGGTTCATTAGTGTTTCTCGTTTCTCGTTTTTTATATAGATTAGACCGTTGGTTTTCCCGTTTGAATGGTTTTACACTAGTAATGTTTTGGGGCCCTTTATAGCTTACTGTTCGGTGTGAGCCAAGGCTCCGTGTTGAAGACCGTACTGTGACCTATAATGGTTTACTTTTATAAATTTTGACTGGGATGGAGAGTTGTCTCATTGGCACTTATACCACATCTTCTTATATCTATATATCGTATAAATTTCGTTGAACCAAACTAAAATCTAATAAATGAAGGGGGTGATTAATTATCTTTACCATAACACACGAATATAACAGAAAAGATGTTATGACATTTGACAAAATCCGACGAGAATAACAAATATAACATCAAAATTAAATACATGAATTTGGGATAGAAAAGTACCGTGACACGTCTTATAGCAATGCGGTTTCACACTCAGCAAAACAGTCACAATCGGGAATAAGTCACGTTCGGTAATTAAAAGATCAGACGACGTAATGACAAACCACAATCTAACACGTGGTAAAAAAGTCCTTAGTTAGTTTGGACAAAGAAACATCGTATCCTAAGCAGTATCTGGGCAGCTGACAGAGGGGTCCCTGCTTTTTTTATTTTACTAATCCCATTTGCCAGGAAAATTACAAATGGGTAAAAGAAAATTACTATCTACATAAATATACTCATCATAAATGAAAATTAACATATCAATGATATTGCATGTCAATACTGTAGTGCTGACTACTGGGCTGGTGATACCCTCGGGTAGAAAAACTCCACCAGCAGTGGCATCGACCAAATGGTTGTAAATAAACTCATCATAGATAATAAAATATATTCTTTATAAAAATTAGCATCTGTTTTCAATTAGTATTCTACACATCTTGAAATCTTGCATATTCATATATATGTATCCTTTCGGATCTATTTTAATCAAATAAACATCGACGAAATAAGGTTGGAACCCCCTTTTACACTTTTAAATATGTTGATCAGCGCATTCAGCCGGATGTTATTTCATTAATTCGGCCATGACAGTCGGTTTGAACAATTGCAAGAAGAACAATTCCCCAAAGTAGCATAATACATTTATTCAACAGTTTAAACTGCTTTACCAATGCCTGTATGAACTTGAATTGATATAAATAATTTAAGGCAAATCAACACACTGAAGTGTAACTGTGAAAGCATTGCATTGATAAAACAATCACATTAACAAATATATATTATTTATAAGTTCTGATAAGATGTAGAATTTACAGTAAAATGCATGCAAGTGGAATGTTCCTTTCTAGCAAGTTGTCAGTTTTAGTTTGAATGTCACATAAAGAGTGAAACCTTTGTTACATATCGAAATTAAAGTGTTCATGGGAGACAGCTTGTTTCAGTTGACCTTAAACTGATTTACACCGGAAACTCTTTAATTTCAACACCTATTTTTTTTTAAAACAACTCTTTTTTTTATTAAATAAGATTTTTTTGGAAGACATTTTATTTGATTTTACTTTAAGCTACTATCTTTAAAAAAGTATTGCCATTTTTTACATTTTAATTTGCAGGTGAAAGATCCTTCCAACAGACAGAGAGCGCATCACCATTTTCACAGCATCTAATAGATGAGCTCAAAAATATGGGTAGTGATGAAGATTTCTACAGTGTTTTGACCAGAGTAAATAATCAAGTAATGCAATTTGAGCCTAGTCATGGAGCAAGTAAAGATATTAGACAGATGTCATGTTTTGTTTCACACCTGACGAAGGATTTGTATCTGAGACAGAACAAGACACATGATTAACTTCCGCAAGAATTTCAACATTCTTATGAAAACCATGTTGGTTTGGCTTTACTGTGATATGGTATTCAAAAATGTATTTTATATAGGGGAAAAAAGTTGTTTTGATTTAAAATAAACTGATACATCACTTGCTTTTGTTACATAGTGTTAGGAATTTATCTAGATCAAGTATTTATATTATTCAATAATAATTGTAAAGTAAATACCTTTAATGCTGTTATTCAGTTAAAAGTTTAGTGTAACCAATACTTTATTGTAAAATGAAAATAACTGGTATACTTAAAACAAAAAACAAAATTGATTCAGAAGCAAGCAATTGGTGCTTAAACTAATCTGTTTCCTGTTAATTTCAAGTATACACAACATGAATAGTTTTAATAATAAATAGTTTACAGGGTTAATATTACTGACAGTCTTTTTACACGGTTGTTAATGACTATTTTTTCCCGTATTTACGGTTAAAATGAAAATCCCTTTAACGATGTTCAATTGTATAAAATTAG
The DNA here is from genome assembly GCF_021869535.1 of Mytilus californianus. NCBI lineage: Eukaryota > Metazoa > Mollusca > Bivalvia > Mytilida > Mytilidae > Mytilus > Mytilus californianus. The sequence continues at coordinate 9,822,469 of NW_026262581.1, forward strand.
AGACAAAGAGCTTGAAACTATCTTCAATTCCTCATTCCTCTAAAAAGAGTCTGCAGATTTTATTTTTTTCCTAAAAGCGACATGTTCAGACAAATTGTGAACAAATTCATGAACGATAATTTGATTGACTGATAGATTTATTTTCAAATCAATATGTTACAAAACTATCTTGAAGGTACAATGTATGTAAACAAATTCGACAAGCTAAATTATGAATATATCAAATCTATGAAACTAAAAAAAAAGATGTACAGCAACAAAAATAGATTTTTAGGACAAATCTATTGATTACTTTTTCTTAAATTTTAAAAACGTTTTCCCACGAGTTTTAACGTATTCTCTAAAACTTAGCACATATTTATTATAATATCTTAACAACAAATAGATTAAAGCATTTTTTTCTAATTCAAGCTAAAGTTTGAAATCCCGAAGTTAATTACAAAGTATGTATTAAAGAATGTCTTTATATTACAAACTTTTAATGATATATTTTTTGTATATACATGTCTTTTTGTATAATTTTTTTTTATTAAAATCATAACAAACCGAAGGCCATAGAAAAATATGGTTTTTATTCTGTTCTGAATCTTACTATTATTGTATGTTGAACTTTATGTTTTTTTCAAAAAAAAAATATTATAAATTCACCATGTAGGCTGCTCTACATAGAAGCACTTTGAATTGAGAGTAAATCAACTTTCATCACTTTTCCAGAAATTGTTTCGAATTGTTTTGTTGCTGCATTGATTTCTACTTTTCATCTAGTGTATTTGTTTCATATATTGTATCTGCTCGTCTATAGATGCATAAACTGTTACTGATGTAATTCAGTGTGTATATTAAATAACATGTAAATTTTCAATAAAAACCAAGTCTTGATAAGTGAATGGCATTTGTATTTGGCATTTTACAGGATTTCCTTGGTAACTGTGTGCTTCAAATATTGTAAATGAATTTTAGTCTTAAACGGTTATTTTGATCTTAACTTCATCTTAAAATCAAAGAAACAACAGTAAATTATTCAGTCGTGTTCGGTCGTTCTGTCAATTTTCAGACTTATTCACAGTTGTAAATTCAGTTCTGTTCAGACAATTCGCCCAAAGGCAATTTAGTACTGTTCAGTTCCATTTTATTACTTTTATCTATTAATTATGGAAAAAGAGGACAAGCTGGGTTTTTTTATTCCCCTTTACATTTGGTTGTTACCAGTATTCCGACCATATCCAAGTAAGCTTAAAACTCCAAATGCAGTATTTAATTTATAATCTGATAACCACGTTCATACACAAATTCTGATCCACAATCTTAACATTAGACATAGTGAATTCAAAATCAATATGGATCCTCCTCTTAGCTTATGTGCTGATATATCCTAGTTAGGTGTCAATCCAATATACAGTATTTGAGTTAGCACCAAAATGCCTAATGGATTGGCGGACTTAAAAAGGGTGCCCATTTCAAATTTTCTGATTATGGAATTCATACTAATAACATAAACGATTTCAATTTTACTGCACCAGATGCACATTTCGACAAAAATTTCTATTCAGTGTACTCGAGGACCAAAAAACCAAAAAGTTCAAAAAGTTAAAGCAAAACCCGGGCAAGGGACTAACTGTCCACCAGCTTAACTGATTTGAAATCAATTCTAGATTATACAGACTAGTCAGTTTAATCTACGTTCTCAAAGTTTTTTTTGCCAGAAATTGATGTTACCTATGTTTTAGAATCAAGTTAAGAATACAGCTATTTCTATTTGAATATTTGCAGAATGCCATGTTGATGTAAAGATAAATAAAGAGGGTGCATGTTTTGATTGAGATGATAATATTTTATACTGGTGTTAATGTTTTATTAGTGAATTTTTCTTTGGTTTTGCGATTTCCAAATGAAGATAAGTCAAGATAAGGGCGTCGGACGCACACATTCTGTAGTGTTAATTTCATTTTATAAATGTTAAGTATAACTCTTATATTAACACTCTTGGAAACAAACTGTTCCGTTTGTTCCTGTCAAAGAAACGAAAAATATAGATCTAAAACCAATCCGCAAATATTTGAAACCCTTTTAGATAATTAGATCCACATTATATAAGGTACTGAAAAATCGAACAAGAGGACTTACAATATCTCAGAGTTTTTATTTTTTTTTAATTTTCAATTGAATAAGACGTTCATTTTCTAATGGAATGTCCAGCATGTGATCAACAACGACAATTTATGTTAGATTATGCTTTATAAATACTCATTTATGTTTTAATTTTAAAAATCGAAAGAAAACATACTATTTTGGATTCGTGTATGTGAAGAAGATATTATCAGTAGTATTATCATTATAGTGTATTTACTTATTAATCTCTGTTTATGTCTATTTATAAGCGGGAGGTTTGGCTAGCCATACAATCAGGTTCAACCCACCATTTTTTTCTTAAAATGTTCTGTACCAAGTCAGGAATATGTCAGTTGTTATCAAATAGTCCGTTTCTATGTATGTTGGCGTTTGTTTTTGTAGCAGTTCAGTGTTTATGTTGTTCCGTTGTTTTCCTCTTATAGTTGATGTGTTTCCCTCGGTTTTGGTTTATGACCCGGATTTGTTTCAGTTAAATCGTTATGGGCCGATAATTGATTAAACAAAGTATTCGTATTCGTATTTAGTATGAAAAAACTGAATAAAATCTGTTGACGTATAACAGCTAGGGTAATCAAAAGAAATTGAAAATTAATATCAACTTTGACATAGTGAAAACACTGTTTTATGATCCTTTTAGCTCTTTTTTCAGAAACAGGATGAAGAAAAATTCTTCACTTATTTCCATTCTTCCTTTAGTGCCAAGAAACAGTGTATTAATTTTGCAGAAGGGTCAGTAAATTATATCTTAAGAAATTGTGAAGACACTCATTGTTTTTGAAACAAAGGCAACAACCATTATGCAAAATTTTGATTTATCTTTCAATGCGACATTGTATTTAATACAAATAAGTATTTCCATGTCCAGTCTGCATGTCTAGTAGATTATTTTCAAAACTAAAAGATTCTGCAATTTGGTTCCTGTTAGCTACATTGCTGATCTTGCATTGTCATGGTTCATCTATCAATAAAATTGTTCATAATTAATGGTAAAATTCTTAGAAACTCTTTCATACATATCTTGAAGATATTCAGACAACATCTGAATATCGACCTTATTCATTTGATAACGGTCATTTACTACATCCCTGATCTTCTGTATTTCTGAACTCGTGGATCCATGGCTCAGGAATTTTAATGTATCCCTTATTTTCATGACCAGACAAGACGTCTTGTTTACCAACCCAATCCCTCACAGCAATGATTATCCCTAAATTGGCCGGTATTGTAATATGTTCTATAATTTTGACTCTAATAACGTCATCGATATGTCGTTAGGTTCGGCAATTAATTCAGTGACAACAAAAAATGCAATTGTTATCCCTTTTTGGTGCTGTATGTTATGTCATTTTCACAAATCAGTTCACATACCCCAACAGTACATGATCTCTACAGGTGCTACATCACTAACCATGTGAAAATCTCATTTCCTAATTCCATCACCATTTCAGTTATCTCCTTTCTTGTCGTATTCCCCCCGGCTTCCGCAACTACTACATTTTGTTTCGCTGTCTTCAATTATGGTCGCATATGTTAAGGAATTTTGAAATACAGCTCTTCACTCAAACCTGTCACCCAAGCTCAAGTGTCAATAACTGCCTGGTTTCAACCTTATCAATGACCAAAGAAACAGTAATGATAGCTGCATCTTCTCGAACAATGACAAAATTTACCTCTATTGCATGACTCGGTTCGGCGCTTATTACTTACATAATAAGGTACATTCTACGAAGCTTCTCGAACAACACGTTCATGCTAAGATTCAGATTCATTGTATTAATGTGGAAATTTTAGATTGAAATTTGACTATTAATCAATTTATCTTAGATACCAGGATTAAAATTGTGAACGCCAGGCTAGATGATCCTCAGTATTTTGAAAAACTCAAAGTTTTGTTAACAGTAAATTTATAATCATGACCATTTCAATGGTAGTTCATGTCAACACAGAAGTGCTGACTACTAAAGATGAGTGTCATGGCTCATAATAATTACCACCCTTCTCCAGACAAATACAAGAGTCGAGAAAATAACATGCGAGTGTATTCAGGACCCTTCTCCAGACAAATACAAGAGTCGAGAAAATAACATGCGAGTGTATTCAGGAGGGAACACATACAGCATTGTGACAGTATGTATAAATAAAAGGAGATGTAAATTAAACGTCTATGATACAGCAACCCTACGACCTCTAATAGACAAAATACGTGTGTGTGTACGTGAGTGAGATTGTGTGTGCGTGTGTGATAGAGAATATTTTACACAATGTTTTAAATTGTAAGCTATATACTTTACATTGGTAGTATGCATTATAATTTATGACTAATCTTGGGTTTGTTTTTTTCAATGCGTTTTGTGCTTTTTTTACAATTGGATTTATGATATACGTTGCAAAAATCCTATAAAAATTGACAATGTAGCATAAGATGTCGCAAAACTCCTACAAAAGGATAAACTGTTCCATTAAATGCTGCCGTCTTGATTAAAGAATTTTAGTTGTTCTGAATGACTCCCAACTAACTTACATAAAATGCTACCTGCTGAGGAAAATTAAATGGCACTTTAACATTTGTTGGATAATCATATTCTTATTTCATTATCTTTCTTTGTATGAATGTTTGTGATAGTCTTAAGATTATTGTATGTATGGTATTACTGTACAAACCCAACAAAGTAATCTTAATATTTATCTGTCGACAGAAACTTGGAAAAAAGCCTCTCATACCCACCATTGTTTAGATAATCGACATCCAATTGGTTAATATTTGATAACATACTATTTCTTCCTTGTAATTCACTTTAAATAATGCAAACCCTTGTTGAACAATGGTATATACATAATTTCTTTGAACCAATCAAAATGTAAACTGCCAACGTTTATTTTAGTAGAATGTTTCCCTATTTGTCACGTCTTTTTCTTGGAATGAATAAGATATTTTTATAGTGAATGAAGGAATGACGTTAAGATGAACGTATGTATTTTTATTGTTAATCAATCATAGGGTATAATGGATATCCTTGAACAAATTTAACTATTTACATCGGTTAAATATTTTTTTTATTAAATAGAAAGTTACCAAATCTGGCAGTTTATCCCTTCATTTGACAGATATTCGACAGCTACATGTAAACAAATATTTTTTTCAATGTGTTTACCGGTCACTCTTTGGTAACACATATTTTAACATAGGAATTTATATTTCAATATATTATTGAATGTGACTTTTACAAATTTATATTATCTACTTTTAGTTTATGTTTTTTTTACTTCCTTGTTTCGTCTACTTCTCGGAAATTTACACTAGGTTTCTAGTGCAGATAATTTACTGTTTTAGTCGCACTGTAAATATATATTTCTAATGTTCCTATGAATTGGTTATCACACGTTTAAACTGTTGCTATGCATAAAAGAAAGACAGCTGTATTCAGGTTTAGTAATGTAAGTGTGTTCACACATAACTGTTGTTGACAAACCCCCAAGAATTATGTAGTAACCAGGGAATTCGTTTTGAGGGTGTTGTCACTATGATAGAAATCAATTTTATATATTTAGGTGATATGAACGTCATTGAAAATTTACATCACCTGGTAGTCAGTTTACACATACCTGCAAGGTATTCCTTTGATTGAAATTATGCATGATAATGTCAACGAACATTAAATCAAATTTGTGCAAGAAGGAACATAAAAATGAAAATTCAGATTGCTTAAAAACCTCTTATAAAATACAAATATCCAAAAGAACAAAGGAATACCATCATAATAAATTACATACTTAGAGTGAAAGAAAAATACATATGGTGTTATAGATAAAAGGCAGCAGTAATTATAATTTACCAATGTTTAAATCTCGTTAATCCATTAAGATATACAAAATCATGTAAAAACAAACGAGAGGGAATCGCATGAACTCCATGAACATGACCGGGTGCATCGACATACTTAGTGCCTCCTGATATGCATACATCACCATCATATTTAACGTGGTATTCCGTATTGAACTATGGGGCTATTTCAAACATGAATGCAAAGATTCATACAAAGAAATAAGGGATCTGATTAACCAACAACAATTTTACAGTTCTTTTCCTTGGTTGTGATTATGGCTTCTTTCTGGAAGGCATTGCTATTTTAAGGCTTTGAACATTTTGTACTTTTTATCTTGATTATGACTTATGATTATGAGATAATGTAATCCTGACACTTGAAGGTACTTGAAAAGGTAAAAATTTCAAAGTAAATAATTGGCTTCATGATTTGTTTTATCCCGATGTCATATGATATTTGACACCCGGGTAAAATGTTTCTCATTGTATATTGCCTCCCTTTCTAGGAAATATTTAACTTATCTTGATATAAGGTTTTGTAAAAGTCAAATGTACGGAGGGTTGATGAAAGGTTCAATTGTCCATAGCATGGGAAGGGGAGCAAAATAGCAAGGCTAAGAAAAAGTTTTGTATTATCTTTTCTACACAGCTTTTTATTTCAAATACTTTTTAAAACATTTAAAATTATAATGATCAGACATTGTGACATCTATGTCAGAATTAAAATACTCGGTCGTGTTAAAAATCTTCAATAGTTATCTGGAATTCTTTGTCCTTTCGTCTCGTTTTTGTATTGGTGTAAACAGCACTAACACACTATCAAGTAAATCATGATAATAAACGCAAACTTCGAAATATCGTATCAAAGGGGAGATATATACTCCATATGCATACACTGCTGGAATGTTGCTAGAGTGAGAGGTTTAGCTAGCTATAAAACCAGGTTTAATCCACCATTTTCTACATAAGGAAATGCCTGTACCTTGTGAGGACAGTTGTTTTCCATTCTCTTGATGTGTTTGAGCTTTTGATTTTTTCATTTGATAAAGGACTTTCCGTTTTGAATTTTCCTTGGAGTTCGGTATATTTGTTATTTTACTTTTTTTTTATAAATGGAAGTTTCACAGTTATAAAGCTAAAATCATCTCTGTTGTCGAAATGTTTTGTTCCCATGCATAGTTATTTTCTAGATGTAAGTCAAGATATAAAGAAGACTTAACTGTTTCTGTAGTATCCTGTTTTTTCAAGTTCGATTGGATTTATGGGTTAAACATAGTCACTTAACTTTGAATTATTTAGTCAGAGAATATCGTTTATATACTGAAACGTAAAGTTAAAGGATAATGCTAGAGCTTCTTTGCATTCTACCTAGTAAGCTCCTGTATGAATAAAGAAACAATTCTACAAGAAGAGAATACAGCGGCACACAGTTGGTTCCCATTGGAATCCCGATTGTCTGTTGAAAACACTTCCTCAAAAAGTAACAAATAAAAATAAACGCAATAAAAAATCAAGCATCTAAATGATGCAGTTTCAGAAAATGCTTGTTCGAATCAAAGCCTGGATTATTCCTTCAAAATACACGATAGTGTGTCTACGGTAGCATTTATTCATGAAACAAAGGTTGGGTCGATTTTTCCAATCTGTCTTTAAGTTTAAAATAAGGATTAATGGTCTTAAACGTAGAGAAGTTAAATGTTTTATACAATTGAAAATTGTACTTTTACTTATACTGATATCTCCTCAAAAGATACCAGGTATTGGAGTCTACTCAAGCCTCAAGGTTCAACCTATAAGGATAATGTGACAAATATTTCTTGAAATCAATCTCATAAAATTGAGAATGAAAATGGGAAATGTGTCAGAGACAACAACCTGACCAAAGAGCAGAAAACAGCCCAAGGCCACCAACACAGCGAGAAAATCCCGCACCCGGAGGCGGGCTTCAGCTGGCACATATACAGAAATGTGTACTAGTTCAGTGTAAATGGACGTCATACTAAACTCCGAGACATATAAATGTACTAAAATTTAAAAAAACATTCAAGACTAACAAAGGCCAGATGCTCCTGACTTGGGACAGGTGCACAAATGCGGCGGGGTTCAACATGTTTTGTGAGATCTCAACTCTCACTCTATACCTCTAGCCAATGTAGAATAAACAAACACATAGCAATACGCACAGTAAAACTCAGTTTAAAAGAAGTCCGAGTCCGATGTCAGAACAGGTAACAGAAGCAAAAAGACAATGATACTGTTGCCTTTCTTTATACATAAATTAACAAAGGACTACAAGCAGTTACTGACATGCCATTTCCAAACCTGAATTAAACTGATTGAAAGATTATGTCTTCATCATATGAAAATCAAGCACAATCCCTCCCGTTAGGGGTTTAGTATCATACCATCATAAAATATATGAGAAGAACATAACCCGTATTATGCCAACAACTGGTTTAAGAATAAATGTGTTTATTTCCGATGCAAAGACCCTATGAGTGAATCAATATTAATTCCAAAATATGCCATCTTTAATGACCTGACAGTATCGTAACTATATCCGTTCTGAATAAGTCTGTTTAAAGGTTTGTTTAGCTTTTGAGGTGAACGACGACATTTTTGTGCTTTGTATAGAATATTACCATAAAAGATTGGATGTGAAATACCTGAACATGATCTACATGTCATGTTTTGTCGTGTCATCTTAGGTTTTTTGCATTTACAACCTTAGTAATAATATTTTTATATTTTTATTGTTAATGAGTTAAAATAACACCTTATAAAAATAATTCTCCAAATGTTCTAAAAAACAAATTGAAAAACTTTCTTTTAAGACAAGTCTACTAGCAGGAAGGTCAAATATTCCACTTTGGAAACACATTTGCATATTTCACAGTCTTCCAACATTAGATGCAATGCTATCAATCTTAACTTAGACCTGCTACAAGTAAACTTTTATAACTTTTTATTGAGTGAATATGTTTATACTTTTAGGAAATCGCAAATCAAGACACATTAGATGCCAAACCTGTTCTCATTGAAGAAACACCAACAAAATTGCCAGCTACCAATGGGACAGAACGGTATATATAATGTTTAATAAATCAACTCAGTTCTGCTGATACCCATTACTTTTTCTTAGAATCTAGCAAACAAATTTAAACAAAAAAATAATTGAAATACCTTTGAATTATTATGGTCTTAATATTTTTCAAATTATTATAAATAATCACAAAAATCCTCATTGTACAATTACTGTGCTTATTCAGTGGGCTTTGGGTATCTCAATAGCAATGGCTAAAACAGTTTACCAAATTGCAGTTTGAATTATTCTCCAACAAACTGGTCAACTGGTAAACTATTTTAACAAATTGCTTGAAAGGATGTTAGTATGAAGTAAGTGCATTGAAATAAAAGTAATACTTACCATCCAGCTACAGTTAGTTGATGTCTATGTCATGAATTTCAAACAAAATACTGACTTATAATATGTACATATATAATATGAGTCACTGGTTTTAAAAGGTCCAACTTCGACATGAAAACTTCTATCCTAAATAAATTTTATGAATAAATAGTTCAAAACATTGTTTTGTAGGTCAATTATTTTAAGCTTTGTTTTCTATGAAGAAATTATTGTGTAATTGTGATTTGGATAATATTTTCTATAAGAATTACTGATCTGCTGGCATTAAAGGAAAATAATTTTATTGAGTCATTGTATATTAAAAATTTAATCAAAGATACCAGGCTTATGATTTTGCCTACAAAAGATTCATCAATACGACTCAAATAAAAAAAATAGAAATGCCAAATTAGTACGAAGTTGAAGAGCATTGAAACAAAATTCCGAAAAGTTTTGCCAAATACTGCTTATAAATAATCTAATCCTTGGTGGTAGATAATCATTAGTATTTTGAACAATTCAAACTTTTGCAAGATAGTTAATCTATAATTTTGACCATATCAATGAAAATTCATGTCAACACAGAATTGCTGACTTCTGGGCTGGTGATACCTTCTTAATTTACAGAGGAATCTGTATGATTTATAGAACTTTGAATGTGTTCCATAATATGTTTTTAACAGTTTTTTTCAAAATTTTAATCATCTAAAAAATAAATTTCAGTGTTCTTTTCAGAACAGGGGATAATAGTTAAATAATCTTGGAAATAATGTTACAAACAAATTACTTATAAAATAAAGGAAGTTCATATTTGACAACAAAATTTTGCTGATTTTACAGTAATGTTAATTATTTCCCTTTAATATTAGCAGATTAGTAGTTGCTTTAGAAAAAATTATCCAACTTTCAATTACCCACTAACTTGCTGTTAGGAAACAGAGCTATAAATTATTGACCTACAAAACAATGTTTTGAACTATTCATTTATAAAATTTATTTAGGATAGAAGTTTTCATGTCGAAGTTAGATCTTCTTAAATCAGTGACTCATATTATAGTAAGTCATTATTGTGTTTGAAATTAAGGACATAGACATCAACTAACTAGAGCTGGATGGTAAGTATTACTTTTTATTTCACTGCACTCACTAAATACTAACAACCGTCACTGAAGCAATTTGTTAAAATATTTTGCCAGTTGATCAGTTTGTTGGAGAAGAATTCAAACTGCAATTTGGTAAACTGTTTAAGCCATTGCTATTGAGATACCCCAAAGCCCACTGAATAAGGACAGTAATCAGCCTTAAGACTAATTTCTACTTTCTACACAGTGTCACAAGAACGTTAAAGTAATCATTCTTATTCTCATTTACATGCAGTTTATTGAACGGACATGGGATCTTGTGCAGACTGAATACTTTATTAAAATAATCATAAAGAAATCATAAAGAAGTCAAATGAACAATTCACAAATTATAAAAGATTTTCGTCTTAGGTAAACAATGCAGCACTGAACACTTCTGCTGGTGTATAATTATTGTAACCTTTGAATTAAATTTATTTACAAATAAGTTTTAAGATTTTTTTTGTTATAGTAAAAGAAATGAAGGAATAATATACGAAAGCCATTTGAACCAAGAAAGTTATACAATTAAATCTGGAATAGCAGTTGTGATCAATAACACAGAATTTGATGCCAGATTATGTTTATCTGATCGTTCTGGAAGTGATGTGGATGCTTCATCTCTATTCCAAAGATTCATGGAACTTGGCTTTGAAAGTGATCTTATGAATGATGCCAGTAAGGATGACTTGGTAGAAAAGTTACAAGAAAGTAAGAATAAATTGACAAATACTGGTAAATTTGTTTGTAAAAAGTTGGGGTTTTTTTTTGTTCAAACCTTTTTAACTAAATTTTCAGAGCTTCACAATCAAAGCACTGCAGATGAGATGGATTCTTATAGTTTGATACGCATGATTTTGAAACAAACTTACAAATATGATTTACTTTGTTCCGATCAGGCAAATACATAGCTATTACAAAGCAATTATTTATCTAAATTGATGATTTATGAATTAAACTACTTAAGTTTTCAAAATTGAAGAGAAATAATTAAGACACCCTTTACACAGCCTAACACCTCATTATGTTCATCATTGTTAAAGCGATTATGCCAAACTCTAGTTACCCTTATATTCTTTATGTTATGTTATTATTACAAGTCAAACTATTACTAAAACGTTTGTATATATATAGAAAATACTATTTTCAAAAACAATGGGAAACAAAGTTACTGTTAACTCTCTAAACCAAATAATTTGCCTACTATTTTAAAATTTTACGCCATTTAAGGTATGAAGTTGCTTTATTTCAATTTTGTTTTATCTCCTACATCATTCAGCAACAAATATCAGCGTGAAAAGATACAAACATCAATTAGCATCAAACATTTCAGATAAGAAGTCAAATTTACATGATAAACATTGAACGAAACATTATTTTTCATTTAAGTATCCACAAAATTAATGAGAAATTTACTCTTATCTGTCAAAACCATCACCAGTGTTTTTGAAAACATCGAGGACCTGCCGTTGAGGACTACGGTGTTTGGATAACTGTTTAGTATTCTGATCCAACGGCATCAGGCGCGAGGAGGATTAGTTAATAAATTTAAAAACAATTGTTTCAAATGTTCATCATAGAATAATATATATTTTGCATAAACAAAGGCTTAGATGATTATGTATGTTTATTGTTGTAGTTATGAAAGACAAAAAACAATTATCGAAAACAGACTGCCTGATCGTCGCTTTGTTGACACATGGTAATGAGGACAGCGTGTATATGACAGATACATGTGTAAAAATGAAAGCAGTAATGAATTACTTCAATGCAGAGAACTGTCCAGAGCTAATTCTTAAGCCCAAAATATTTATTTTCCAGGTAATATAAGTTAATTTTAGATATCGCTCTGTGGGAATAAATTTTCGTTATAGTCTTGCAATTGATTTCTGTATTCGAATAATTTGAATAATACATATGTAACTGGCTTCCTCAGAATACATGCAAAATGCTTATAAAGACACACAAAAACGAAGGCTATTTTCTGAAAATGTTATGAAATTGTCAGATATTTTGACATTCATGTATCTCGTAGGCGAAGCTTCCGAAGAAACTTTTAATGAACAATATGAATGTGAATGCGTTAGAGAGGACTTTTTTCCCGGTGTAAAAAATGTAACAATGTTATCGTGGCGCATGTGACGTGAGAATGGTATTAAAACAAAGATAGTCTGTTCTTAAAGTTAAGTGATTTGACATCTATTTATAATTTATGATGATATTGACATTGGCAAATACAGATAGTGTTGTATTGAAATTTGCTGTTTTAAAAATAATTGAAATGATGTTAAATTTAGGAAAGCTTTTACCTCATGCATAGCAAAACTATATCAACTTTACGGTAACCTAATTATATTACTGGTTCAATACCTCTGCTGACCGATTGTTAGTCCAACAAGTTTTACCAGCCAAGTAGCAAGGACTTCGGTACTGGCATGAAAATGCGGATATTATTTCATTGAAATTTAATGGCTAAAAGTTTTGGAAACCATTTTAAATAAAGGATTATATCTCCTTCATTCAAATATTTTGGCATCTGCCACACCTGAAAAGACATTTATTTTCTAAATACTCGTCACCACTGAAAAGACATTAATTTTTCTAAATTTTCATCTGGTGCAGTTAAATTTGTACCATAAATGTTATTGCATACTTTATAAGACCCTCGTAAAATGTGTTTTAAGACTTATGATTAAAACTAAGAAAACAAACAATTTGTTCCAGAAATAATAGAGGTACATTTCCCCGTGTCGCTTTATGTACTAATTTAAATGTTAATCTATTACATTTGATCATACTTATGTATGTCCATCATGATCAAAAAGACCTTTATTTTTAAGTCTATGTTTCAAGAGCCTAATATTCTTTATCAAGGATATTTTACCAGTATAATCCATATGTAACCAAGTATTTATGCATCACTGACTTTCGACTGTTTTTGGTTTGAGCATTCCTAAAAAAGTTATTAACAAATACAAATACTCAAAGGTAAATTCAAAACGGTGGAAGTCCATAAAACCTGACAAAATCAAACGTTGGACAATATCAAACGCTTCAAATGTATAAAATGTATAAAGGATTATTTCCATTTATAAGCACTTGATCGATATCGCTGCTGGTGGACTGTTAGTTCCGATGGTATCATCAGGTTAAAATGAAGTAATTATTTGCATAGGCAACAATGGTAGCCTTTTTTGGATTCTGCGTTTTTACTATAGAAGATTTGTTGAAAAACGGTCAAATTCTGAATTTTTAACACCTTTGGGTGCTAATAAAACTGAAAAAACACATATGGCATTTTTTAAGGGTACTCTATGGTTCCGGAATTTTCGAAATAGTATGAATAAAGAACACACCTTTCTTAATTTTGCTAAGAAAATTGTGCATACCACCAAAAGTCTCCTCCAAACTTTTGCTATTTCTACAACAATGGCCAACACTCATTTCTCACTATTTCAGTTTTCTTTTCTAATTAACAGGTCAGCAGAAAATAAATTGACTTCTACCTATTATCTTGGATTTAAAAACTTGGAAGCGCCAGTCATCTTTAATTAAGTCCTTTTAACTACAGCTCATTAGCTACTGCTGCGGTACGGACATGATTTATAACCTACAATACCAAAATTAACCGTTGAAAAACTACCTAAGTATTACGAAACTGAGATTCAGATCTATCTTCGATCATAATTCGGAAATAATGACAGCATCTTTGGTTTTTCAAATATTTTGGCCTCGAGCATCACTGAAGTGACATTTATTGTCGAAATGCGCATCTGGTGCAGAAAAATTGGTACCGTTAGTGTTATTACATGTTTTAAGTATAAAATAAAACTAAAAACTAAAGATTAAAGACTAGTCAAAACTTTCTTTTAGAGAAAGAAAAACAAGTTGATTTTACTGATTTATATAACAATTATTTTAGTGTTCTAGAAGATCAGATTCAAGACGAGGTGAAGATATAATTGTTGAGGATACACTAAAAAGCAAGGCTTCTATTCCAAATGATGCAGACACTGTTCGTATTCCCAATGAGTCTGATTTCCTTGAAGTTTATTCTACGTCAATAGGTGTGTACCTCACATTTCTAAAACATTGTTGTGTATTATTGCAACTATTACAACTGAAACATTTTCTATTTTGTTTTTTTCTCATTTGAGTAATATGTTCATTATCCAAATTTTTTTATCTCTTTTTTGCTGTTCTGTTAGTTAAATCGATGTTTTTTCTCTCTATTATTGACTTAGAGAACATGGGTGTGGGGTGGAAAGCGCTATTAAAAGAGGGAGTACAATTTATGTAAAATTGCATCCATGGATTTAAGCAAGAACGCATAGGATAGGAGGAATTTAATGGAAAACAAACGGAGAAATCAGAAAGAAAGAAAATAGGTAAGGGTCCATGCCTCATGCGCCGGTTTTATAGAGAGTACATATCTACAATTGTTTGTACGGGCATTCAGCAAAAATAAAGTATGAAGCTAGATATAATGCACGTAAGTCACATAATGATTGACATTCGTAGATGCAAACAAAAACCATTATTTTAAGGAATCCTTGCAATCCTTAAGAAATATCCTTTACCAAAGCAATAAAACAATAATCTACTCTGATTAAAACTTTAATTGACGTCTCCACCTGACAAAAGTACTGTAAAAACCGATCCTTGAAATAATTTATTTGAGAAAGGGTAAATCAAATACACGGTAAGGCTTTGGAGTCACCACCTCTTTGTCTAAAACCAAAACTCAAATGGTTAAACATCTCGCTTCAGATTTCATTATTTCTAAGTATCAAAGCTACATTTTTTCCTTGGAGTTCGGTATTTTTTTTGTTATTTTAGTTTTTTTTTATAACTTTCAAATAACATTTCAATAAAACAAAAAATGATGATCATATGTCAAATAACTATGTTATAAAGTGTAATTTTCAATTTTGTATAGATCATCGAAACGTATTATTTGTTTAAGAATAATAAAAATAACCCAATGCTACTATATAACTGTTAAAACTTTTCTTATATTTTTTATGTTAAAATTGCAACCGGTTAGAAAACATTCATTATGTAATCTGTAACTATTTTCTTCAATTCCTTAAACATATTTGAAAAATATTCTTTGGCGAGAAATTTATTTATTATTTTTTCAGTACAAATTCTGAGTAGAGGATTTTTAAATAAAATGTTTGATCGTTTATTTCTTAGTATGTTTAATTGGAAGACAATTCTAGCGAAGGGGAAATCTGCTTGGGTGAGAAAAAAAAGTATGAACAAAAATTTTGAACTCCAAGATAAATCCGAAAAGGTGACAGTTTGCTGAGTTCTAACTATGTAATTTTAGTTTCATTACTTAAATTGAATAAAAACTATTTGAAAGGAAATTGAGTTACATTTATAATGTTTCAATTGTTCATGTCCGAAATTTATTCAAACAGGTGATAGATCATTCCATAACACAGAGTCATCATCACCATTTTTACGTCATCTAATAGAAGAGCTACATAACATCAAGGTAGACGATGATATTTACAGAGTTTTAACAAAAGTAAATAGCAAAGTTATGACATTTGAGCCTGGACATACTGAGAGTAAAGATATGAGACAGATGCCATATTTTGTATCACACCTTACGAAAGATTTGTATCTGAAACAGGTCAACTAGACATATGATGACCTTCAGCCAGGATTACAAGTCGTTACACTAGTCGTTAAAATCAAGCTTTCCATATTATATACGAAATTAAAACTGTTTATTTTGTTTACTATTATATATTAACAAGAACGTAAAATATTTCTACGATTTTGATTAGATATAGAATAAGGTGATATTCGCATATGACAAACTTTTGTTAAAAAGTGCTATGAAACTTTTCTCAATCTAATATGTAAAAAGTATATATTATAATGATCGGTACAAGGAAAATTGTCCTCGTGGTGTATCATATTGCACTGCAACTGTTAGTCAACATATTATTTTAATTTTACTGTCGTTGCTATAATCCGTATTTTAAATGGTTCGGATTAATGATTTTGAAAACTATAAATGAAAGAAAAGTTCATCTTTTCATCCATATCAAATATTAGTTCTGTAATTTCGAATTATAAAATTTCCTCACATCTTATAGGATTTTTACACCATTATGAGTTATATTTTGCTACTCGAGAGACATTGAAACAGTGAAACGAAACATTCAGTAGTATTCTAACATAATTCTATTTTATAGGTTTTTCCTAGATGTCATTCTGAAGTCCTGTCGCTTCGTAGCTTCACAATTACTACTTTCTAATATATTTGATTTTGTATTTACATTGTATCATAGATCAAATTCATTTGTTCAGTGTATGTTCGCTGGTGTTAATATGTCTTTTGATTGAGTAAAGCCATTTCAATTGATATTTTATAGTGTGTCTTTCTATGTTGTGATGTTACACTATTTTTTCAGATAAAGGTGAAGGTTTGGTACCATTAAAACGTTTAAACCCGCTGCAATTGTTTGCACCTGTCATAAGACAGGAATCTGATGTTCAGTAGCTGTCGTTTGTTGATGTGGTTCATAAGTGTTTCTCGTTTCTCGTTTTTTTATATAGATTAGACCGTTGGTTTTCCCGTTTGAATGGTTTTACACTAGTAATTTTGGGGCCCTTTATAGCTTGCTGTTCGGTGTGAGCCAAGGCTCCGTGTTGAAGACTGTACTTTAACCTATAATGGTTTACTTTTATAAATTTTGACTTGGATGGAGAGTTGTCTCATTGGCACTCATACCACATCTTCTTATATCTATATATACTTTTAACTACTGGTACGAATCAGTTAATAAGGCGTTACAGAAACCGGAGAAAGAATGACCGAAACCAACAATTCAACAATTTAACAAAATGACGTTTATATTACAGATATACAAAAGACTTACTCACTCTCAAATATGATTTGTACAAAATTAAGTATACTGTATGGTTTGTTGATTGAAGTTACTTACAAATGAAAGAATTTTCGAGTTTATAATCCACGTAAGGCTTATGAATATAATGATACTTCCAAAGTTCCAAGTTTGATAAATTAGTTAGTTAATAATTCAGGCAACAATAGTTTACCGATGTTCAAATATTATAAAACGATTGATAAGATACAAATTAAGGTTAAAAAAAACCAAAAACTGAAGGAAGGCATAAACTCTAACAAGAGTCAGACCGGGTACGTCGATATGGGACGTCTCTTGCTATGCATGCATCATCCGTCGTGCAAATCTGTTCTCAGTCAAAATGTCGGAATCGGGAATACGACACAATCAGTCAGTTTACAGGAAAGACGATTTTTCTAGAACTAGTATAAATAGATAAAAGTGAGAGAAACATGGTACTATGTGTATTCTTGTTTTTCATTTTTGCTTATGTGCTTTGTCTATAAGCCATTTTGTTTTTCTTTGTTGAAATATTTGTTTGGTTTTATAGTGATTAAGATTATAACACAATGTTGACTGCTGTATCCAATTTTTGACATTTTTACCTATTATGTCTGTTTGTTTTATTCACACATCGTTGTTAATATAATGGAATTTTATACGACTGTCATACAAGTCAGAGGTTTAGCTAGCTATAAAACCAGGTTTAATCCACCATTTTCTACATAAGAAAATGTCAGTACCACGGTAGGAATATGACAGTTGTTATCCATTCGTTTGATGTCTTTGAGCTTTTGATTTTGACATTTGATAAAGGACTTTCCGTTTTGAATTTTCCTTGGTTCGATATTTTTGTTATTTTGCTTTTTAGTAGTTGGTTATGACACAGACATATCGTGTCGGTCAACCAATTCGTGATGGTGACTTTAAAGGTTGTGTATCATCGATTTCAGTAATTCTTCTTCATAACTCTGTTGGAGCAGTTTTCGTGTAAGGAGCACACCTCTATCAATGCAATCCGTATAGTGTGAAAATGCACACGCGTAACGTAATAATTGAGATATGCATACGTCAAACAATGGGGCAGAGAGTATATAACTGCTGAGAACGGAAATTGAAATCATCACGTGTGTCATAAATTCTAGTTTGAAACCGTCCATTAGTGTCAATATCTAGTAAAAGATCAAAATATGAAGCAGAAATTCTGGTTTCCATAGTATCCTTTCATTTCGAGCTCACTAGGATATATGAGATTCAAGCACTCATTGAAATGTGGGTTATTGAGCGACAGGAAATTATCATTATATCTGAAAGTGAAATCTGAAACATATAATACACACAATATGTTTCTGCTAACACTCAACAAAATATAAAACCTCTATCTTAAAGATTGTAGAAAGCAGTTAAACAGGCAAACAATGTCTTATGTGTGGGATGGATGGACGCACGAGTGACATGATGGATTGAGGAACAGACAGAAGGATGTAAGAAAGGACAAACTGGGGTAAAAGAATATGCCACTCCAAACACATTTTGTTGAGAGGCAGAGCTCTGGGGATTATATTGGTGTCTCGGGTAGATACGGATGTGATATTGAAAAAGCCATATAATATTCTCTATTTATAAAACACCTACTTTTATTGATGTTTCCTGGTCACATATACTTCTCGGAAAATAGAACAGAAGTTTGGAGTACAGGTATGAACACTTTATTATTTTAAACCTGGTGTATATATATAATTTTATAATTTTGAAAAATGAAATATTTCTTTAAAATTTTTGCGTAAAAAAAAGATTATATAATTTGCCGTAAACTCAACAGTTGACATGTCTTAAAGGATGATTTCGTTGTGTGATAGAAATAATTTCATTCTGTAAGTTGGTTTGCCTTGATCTTTTGTTTTGATATTCCTGCTGTTCTTTTATAAATAAGTAAGATTTACCATACGCCTGGACTAAATTAGTTATAATCTATTAGTAATACGAACAAAAAAGGAACATTCTAAGACGACATTTTGTACGATAATGCCAGCGAACAGAATAAATTAAAGAGAAAAGATCATAGACAAAATAAGAATACCAGACTATTATAATATAAAACACCAAAAAAACTAATATATTTACGATATAAGAATAGTGTATCTTTATTGTGAGAGATGTCAATAAGTTCCAGTGTTAGCAATAAAGATCTTTCCTAAACGATACATATCATTGTCTGGCGAAGACTGAAATTTAACTTTGCTTTACCTGGAAATCTATTTTAAAATAAATTGTCTGCTAGACATTTAATATAATTTGATTATAGACAAATATTTTTCAATAATATATTCCCTAGAAGGTCAATACATTTATTATTTTTTTCATGGAATAGGTTATGTAGCAATATAACAATAAATATTTTTTTGAACTGTTTAGCTAGCAGACTTTATTTTTTTCTGACATACTTTATGAAGAACTTGTCAGCTATTTTAAGATCTAAAGATCAAGAAATTTTGATATTTGAAAAATTAAAAAAAAACAATAAAATAAAAATCTTTCATACTAAAAGTGACCTTAGAATTTTACATTATCATTATCAATGTAACAAATTTCGGAATAAGTGATTTGCGGGAAAATTACGTACAAAAGATAACTTTTATTGCACAATAATCAATGTTACTATTTTGATTAAATTTTAGAAGTACCTATTGAAAGATTCTACCATTTCGACATTTTATATTTTTTCAAATTATTCAGTACCATATTTAAATGATGATTTGGAGTGGATTTACAGAATAGAAAATAATGGGGAAAGAATAGAAAATAAAGGGTAAAAAAGATATGGAATAGAGACAAAATATACAAAAACAATAATAGAGAATAACGTGGTGCTGAAATATAAAATAAAGGATAGAATAATAGGCAAAAAAACTTAAGAATAGAAAAAAATGGACTAAAAATTTAAAACATGAAGATACCATTAAGACACTCGTTTATGTGTGCAATTAAGCTGGGTACATATTAACTTACGTACCGGATACATTGTGTTTGCTAATACCATGGAGACATGGTTACAATTTACCATAGATGCACATTTAGATAAACTAGACCTTTTGTCTGCTGTAAGTTTTAACCATGTTGACAACCTCAAAAGTATGATATTTTACAGGATTTTACCAGATTGTCTATTTTCTTTGCATTTGTAAGGTCTATTATCTTCTAGAAAACATTTGACACACCCTTCGACCAAAATAAATTGGGGCCTTTTATAGCCGACTATACGGTATTGGGTTTTCTCATCGTTGAAGGTCGTACGAGTTACTATAATTGCTTACATCCACTTCATTTGAACTTCGGTGGATAGTTATCTCATTTGCAATCAAACCACATCTCCTTATTTTTATATTGTTATACAAAGATGTATATATGGATCAGATATACGTCCTAAGAAAACATTATTGTGGTTCATGCACGTGGCCAATGTCATTTGAAGCAAAATCTATTAAAATTAAGCCATAAAAGTAGTTAAAATGCGGATTTACTTCATAAGACTGCACAATTATGACGTCATAACGTCGTCATAACTGTTCTTATTCGTCAGAATGTGTTGATTTTGTCATTTTTTTAAATGTACGTTTCTTTGTGTGATATGTATACATATGTGTCCGGCTGTACGCACTGGAGAGGTTGCAGCAAAGAAACGTAGTAAAAGAATATCACGCTGTATACACCTGAACAATTCCTGGTCCTCTCAATAATGCAATTGCTTTGCACTCGGTATTATCCCCTTTCTTTCCATGCATACACTTATAAATGCCACATAGTCGTATATAAATAACTTTCGTTCTAACCATGCATGTTTACGGATTGTTATTTTTTTAGTAGTTTTTATTGGCTTTGAACTAGTGTCAGTAACTGCAAGTACTCTCAGATCTGTACTTAGTGTCTTTTTTATTGTTAGGGATGATGGATGGATAGTATATTATAAGAAACATTTACAAGATCAGCTTGCAATCTCATTCACAAAAGTAGCACGTGTTTTATTGATCGTGAAACCGCAGGAGAGATTTTCTGAATAAACAATTTGTCATTGCTTGAATAAAAAAGATTCCTTACCTGAAAAGGAGCTCATTCCATATTGAGTTTTTTTTTCCCTTTTCTGGAGAAGCAGCTGTTCAATCTTTTCTGTCACTATGAACCGGAAACGAGATTCAATTGTATGAAATTACTGGGAAAATAACACATTGGTTGACACAGAGATTTGTTTCGCTTTTTGTAATTTTGAAAGTAAAATGCAAATGTTGAAATTAGAATGGCAATATTTAAAAATATAGTGCACAAACAGAAAAAAGATAAAAGAATGAAGATTTGTATAACGATACTGATAAGAGATTACTTTATACGAATAAGAAGACAGTATATCGCATTGACAAGTATTTCAGCACAATTAATAGGCTTTTAATGGTGTGTGTGTGTATGTGTGTTCTCTTCATTATGTCTGGCTACAAATAAATGTCTTGACATACATATGTAAAATATTTATGAAGAAAAAGCAAGCATGCCAAGAAATCCTCGCTAAAAATTCCGGTGGACCTCTTACGGCACCTATTAGTAGTTAAAGATTTGATTTCATTCAACAAATTAATTTATGACCTGCAAGTACGTGTCGCTTAGAACACGGCCATATACCAAATGGTCAATATTAATCATCCATGTAATTTGCTCTATGGGATGTTTGCAAAATTTCAACGGAGGCAATTTCTTGGCATGACGAGACAGCATCTCAGCGATAAAAGAATATGTTTGAAAGAACTATGCACTTGGCTACCTTTTTTTCTTCAATTCGTTTTTAAAACGTCTTGGCTTCTTCAACTTGAATAATAGAAAATAAAACTATATATCAAACGAAAACTGGATAAAGTGAGAAACAAGTTTCTTTCATTAGTGAAAATTACTGCTTCATTGCTTATCTCAGAGTTCGAACCCTACACGTGGTAGCTTGGTTCGACTCCAATCTTAATTGACTAGGATTGACAGTTTCCTTGCCGAAGGTCAGTGGTTCTCTCCATGCGTCCCAGCTTTCTACACACAAAAAAAGCTGGTCACCATGAAATAGAAAATAATGATAAAAGTGGCGTTAAAGACCAACAATGAATACATCAATCATTGTATATCTTAGACGTTTCAAACACATCTCGTAGTTTTTTTAAACACGAATCTATTTTTTTTAAATTGAATTTGACAATAGCAATTTTCCCGCATCGTATAATGGTGAATCCGGATAACACTGTAATATGTGCCGTTGGACATGAAAAAGCTTAACCTCTTATAATTTTGAATAACTAGGAGAATAGATGAATTTTAAAGCAGAACTATTTTAAATATTTGTCAGCTATTTTAGGGGAAAGCAATAAGTATTGAGCAGATAGTTAAGATTTCCGAGGATAAGGCAACATTAAAGGGACCTGTCTTTAAAGGTTGGTGTGTCCATCATATTACATATGTGGCAACCTTTTGTTTAAAGCTTAAAACAAATTAAACTTTTAAAAGTTATTCAAGTTCCATTACTAACTTAATGTCGACACCTTATAATGTAGAATATCTATTCTAAACAGAAAAGGGTAATTTCTATGTCAAAAGATTGCAAAATTTCTGAGAATGAATAGAACAGTCCCTATTCGAATGCAGCATTCGCTAACTTAGAAGACATGTCTTTGACAAGCAATACTTTGAACCACTGACAGTGTCTTTAACGATCCCATGCGCAAAAATGACAAAATTAAAAAAACAGAGTATTGTCCCTGCTAAACTGAAGAGTGTAGGTTTCAGCTGGAGAGTTCCCGATGAAGACATTTTTTTTTCAGTTAAAAAATTTGAGGTACACAGTCTACAAAATGAAACAAAAGTTGAAAATATGATGCTCGTCTTGGCGTATACTCAAAAATGTACTTATTTGGGACTGCTTAGACATGAAATGATGTCACAAGACACATGCGACCAGTCACGGCTTTTATAGAACGAGTTGCCCCTCAATCATACACCTTTGACACATAGTCCCACAATGCCCTAATGTTCTAAAGCATAATAAAAAATATCTTAAAATCCACTATAAAAGAAAAAACATAACTAATAATTTTAAACACAAAATTTTATATGAAAAAAAACCCACAGATATTAAAGTTTACATTCATTACAAATGACAGGAACTATATTTGTAGACAATCGATTACGAGCGACCAAACAGGTCATTTTTGAAAATCAGATCATTTCGTCTTTTTCTATTTAGTTCTTTGGGTCTCTTTTTTGCTTTTTTTCCACTTTATTATTCATGACATGAAAGTTTTAACCTTAACTTCATGTTCTAAAACATATACGTGTGCATTGTGCTTCAATGAAAAAATATGGGGTAAACGTCAATGAGACAGACACCTAGTGACAGAAATAACCAAAAGACATGTGCTCGGTTTGACGGTAAACCAGATATATGCGAGATTCCCTCACGTGATAAAGGAAGAAAGATCATTCACAATTTGTCTTACATTCGTTTTTCTCTCTTTTAATTAAATAAAAAAAAAAACTTTCGAATGTTGAGTTCATAAGATAAAAATATTCCCTGTGGAACCCCCCCCCCCCCCCCCCCCTTTCTTTTTTTGATGCTCTCCAATTTCAACCCCCAAATAAGGCTTTCCAATCTAATTAAAATTAAAATCTTGCTTTCTAACCAATCTATTCATGTACCGGACTGGGAATTTTCTTTATTTAATAAGAAAATCTACAGTGCCGTTATATAAATGCATGTTGTCTGCTTGGAGTCCCCGCCCGAAAAGAAAGAAATAGTCTAACTCCAAGATACTACATTCCTGCATCACGTGATTTTGGCCACGTGGAGCTTACATTAGAATGAATACCGAATATGGAAAGTGAAACTACAGTTCAAAACATAAAGTCCGAAGGCACATAGAAGAAAAAGAAGGATTTTTTTTTGCAAAGGGTGCCGGGGTAATCTTCTCTGTGTTCATAATATACACGAAATATTTGCCACTGCCCCTTGTCTGTTCTATAAATTGTAATCCTGAGTTTTCTATCTGTTACATGCCAAGAAATCCTCGCTAAAAATTCCGGTGGACCTCTTACGGCACCTATTAGTAGTTAAAGATTTGATTTCATTCAACAAATTAATTTATGACCTGCAAGTACGTGTCGCTTAGAACACGGCCATATACCAAATGGTCAATATTAATCATCCATGTAATTTGCTCTATGGGATGTTTGCAAAATTTCAACGGAGGCAATTTCTTGGCAAGACGAGACAGCATCTCAGCGATAAAAGAATATGTTTGAAAGAACTATAAACTTGGCTACCTTCTTTTCTTCAATTCGTTTTTAAAACGTCTTGGCTTCTTCAACTTGAATAATAGAAAATAAAACTATATATCAAACGAAAACTGGATAAAGTGAGAAACAAGTTTCTTTCATTAGTGAAAATTACTGCTTCATTGCTTATCTCAGAGTTCGAACCCTACACGTGGTAGCTTGGTTCGACTCCAATCTTAATTGACTAGGATTGACAGTTTCCTTGCCGAAGGTCAGTGGTTCTCTCCGGGCGTCCAAGCTTTCTACACACAAAAAAAGGTGGTCACCATGAAATAGAAAATAATGATAAAAGTGGCGTTAAAGACCAACAATGAATACATCAATCATTGTATATCTTAGACGTTTCAAACACATCTCGTAGTTTTTTTAAACACGAATCTATTTTTTTTAAATTGAATTTGACAATAGCAATTTTCCCGCATCGTATAATGGTGAATCCGGATAACACTGTAATATGTGCCGTTGGACATGAAAAAGCTTAACCTCTTATAATTTTGAATAACTAGGAGAAGAGATGAATTTTAAAGCAGAACTATTTTAAATATTTGTCAGCTATTTTAGGGGAAAGCAATAAGTATTGAGCAGATAGTTAAGATTTCCGAGGATAAGGCAACATTAAAGGGACCTGTCTTTAAAGGTTGGTGTGTCCATCATATTACATATGTGGCAACCTTTTGTTTAAGGCTTAAAACAAATTAAACTTTTAAAAGTTATTCAAGTTCCATTACTAACTTAATGTCGACACCTTATAATGTAGAATATCTATTTTAAATAGAAAAGGGTAATTTCTATGTCAAAAGATTGCAAAATTTCTGAGAATGAATAGAAAAGTCCCTATTCGAATGCAGCATTCGCTAACTTAGAAGACATGTCTTTGACAAGCAATACTTTGAACCACTGACAGTGTCTTTAACGATCCCATGCGCAAAAATGACAAAATTAAAAAAACAGAGTATTGTCCCTGCTAAACTGAAGAGTGTAGGTTTCAGCTGGAGAGTTCCCGATGAAGACATTTTTTTTTCAGTTAAAAAATTTGAGGTACACAGTCTACAAAATGAAACAAAAGTTGAAAATATGATGCTCGTCTTGGCGTATACTCAAAAATGTACTTATTTGGGACTGCTTAGACATGAAATGATGTCACAAGACACATGCGACCAGTCACGGCTTTTATAGAACGAGTTGCCCCTCAATCATACACCTTTGACACATAGTCCCACAATGTCCTAATGTTCTAAAGCATAATAAAAAATATCTTAAAATCCACTATAAAAGAAAAAACATAACTAATAATTTTAAACACAAAATTTTATATGAAAAAAAACCCACAGATATTAAAGTTTACATTCATTACAAATGACAGGAACTATATTTGTAGACAATCGATTACGAGCGACCAAACAGGTCATTTTTGAAAATCAGATCATTTCGTCTTTTTCTATTTAGTTCTTTGGGTCTCTTTTTTGCTTTTTTTCCACTTTATTATTCATGACATGAAAGTTTTAACCTTAACTTCATGTTCTAAAACATATACGTGTGCATTGTGCTTCAATGAAAAAATATGGGGTAAACGTCAATGAGACAGACACCTAGTGACAGAAATAACCAAAAGACATGTGCTCGGTTTGACGGTAAACCAGATATATGCGAGATTCCCTCACGTGATAAAGGAAGAAAGATCATTCACAATTTGTCTTACATTCGTTTTTCTCTCTTTTAATTAAATAAAAAAAAAAACTTTCGAATGTTGAGTTCATAAGATAAAAATATTCCCTGTGGAACCCCCCCCCCCCCCCCCTTTCTTTTTTTGATGCTCTCCAATTTCAACCCCCAAATAAGGCTTTCCAATCTAATTAAAATTAAAATCTTGCTTTCTAACCAATCTATTCATGTACCGGACTGGGAATTTTCTTTATTTAATAAGAAAATCTACAGTGCCGTTATATAAATGCATGTTGTCTGCTTGGAGTCCCCGCCCGAAAAGAAAGAAATAGTCTAACTCCAAGATACTACATTCCTGCATCACGTGATTTTGGCCACGTGGAGCTTACATTAGAATGAATACCGAATATGGAAAGTGAAACTACAGTTCAAAACATAAAGTCCGAAGGCACATAGAAGAAAAAGAAGGATTTTTTTTTGCAAAGGGTGCCGGGGTAATCTTCTCTGTGTTCATAATATACACGAAATATTTGCCACTGCCCCTTGTCTGTTCTATAAATTGTAATCCTGAGTTTTCTATCTGTTACATGCCAAGAAATCCTCGCTAAAAATTCCGGTGGACCTCTTACGGCACCTATTAGTAGTTAAAGATTCGATTTCATTCAACAAATTAATTTATGACCTGCAAGTACGTGTCGCTTAGAACACGGCCATATACCAAATGGTCAATATTAATCATCCATGTAATTTGCTCTATGGGATGTTTGCAAAATTTCAACGGAGGCAATTTCTTGGCAAGACGAGACAGCATCTCAGCGATAAAAGAATATGTTTGAAAGAACTATAAACTTGGCTACCTTTTTTTCTTCAATTCGTTTTTAAAACGTCTTGGCTTCTTCAACTTGAATAATAGAAAATAAAACTATATATCAAACGAAAACTGGATAAAGTGAGAAACAAGTTTCTTTCATTAGTGAAAATTACTGCTTCATTGCTTATCTCAGAGTTCGAACCCTACACGTGGTAGCTTGGTTCGACTCCAATCTTAATTGACTAGGATTGACAGTTTCCTTGCCGAAGGTCAGTGGTTCTCTCCGGGCGTCCCAGCTTTCTACACACAAAAAAAGGTGGTCACCATGAAATAGAAAATAATGATAAAAGTGGCGTTAAAGACCAACAATGAATACATCAATCATTGTATATCTTAGACGTTTCAAACACATCTCGTAGTTTTTTTAAACACGAATCTATTTTTTTTAAATTGAATTTGACAATAGCAATTTTCCCGCATCGTATAATGGTGAATCCGGATAACACTGTAATATGTGCCGTTGGACATGAAAAAGCTTAACCTCTTATAATTTTGAATAACTAGGAGAATAGATGAATTTTAAAGCAGAACTATTTTAAATATTTGTCAGCTATTTTAGGGGAAAGCAATAAGTATTGAGCAGATAGTTAAGATTTCCGAGGATAAGGCAACATTAAAGGGACCTGTCTTTGAAGGTTGGTGTGTCCATCATATTACATATGTGGCAACCTTTTGTTTAAGGCTTAAAACAAATTAAACTTTTAAAAGTTATTCAAGTTCCATTACTAACTTAATGTCGACACCTTATAATGTAGAATATTTATTTTAAATAGAAAAGGGTAATTTCTATGTCAAAAGATTGCAAAATTTCTGAGAATGAATAGAAAAGTCCCTATTCGAATGCAGCATTCGCTAACTTAGAAGACATGTCTTTGACAAGCAATACTTTGAACCACTGACAGTGTCTTTAACGATCCCATGCGCAAAAATGACAAAATTAAAAAAACAGAGTATTGTCCCTGCTAAACTGAAGAGTGTAGGTTTCAGCTGGAGAGTTCCCGATGAAGACATTTTTTTTTCAGTTAAAAAATTTGAGGTACACAGTCTACAAAATGAAACAAAAGTTGAAAATATGATGCTCGTCTTGGCGTATACTCAAAAATGTACTTATTTGGGACTGCTTAGACATGAAATGATGTCACAAGACACATGCGACCAGTCACGGCTTTTATAGAACGAGTTGCCCCTCAATCATACACCTTTGACACATAGTCCCACAATGCCCTAATGTTCTAAAGCATAATAAAAAATATCTTAAAATCCACTATAAAAGAAAAAACATAACTAATAATTTTAAACACAAAATTTTATATGAAAAAAAACCCACAGATATTAAAGTTTACATTCATTACAAATGACAGGAACTATATTTGTAGACAATCGATTACGAGCGACCAAACAGGTCATTTTTGAAAATCAGATCATTTCGTCTTTTTCTATTTAGTTCTTTGGGTCTCTTTTTTGCTTTTTTTCCACTTTATTATTCATGACATGAAAGTTTTAACCTTAACTTCATGTTCTAAAACATATACGTGTGCATTGTGCTTCAATGAAAAAATATGGGGTAAACGTCAATGAGACAGACACCTAGTGACAGAAATAACCAAAAGACATGTGCTCGGTTTGACGGTAAACCAGATATATGCGAGATTCCCTCACGTGATAAAGGAAGAAAGATCATTCACAATTTGTCTTACATTCGTTTTTCTCTCTTTTAATTAAATAAAAAAAAAAACTTTCGAATGTTGAGTTCATAAGATAAAAATATTCCCTGTGGAACTCCCCCCCCCCCCCCCCCTTTCTTTTTTTGATGCTCTCCAATTTCAACCCCCAAATAAGGCTTTCCAATCTAATTAAAATTAAAATCTTGCTTTCTAACCAATCTATTCATGTACCGGACCGGGAATTTTCTTTATTTAATAAGAAAATCTACAGTGCCGTTATATAAATGCATGTTGTCTGCTTGGAGTCCCCGCCCGAAAAGAAAGAAATAGTCTAACTCCAAGATACTACATTCCTGCATCACGTGATTTTGGCCACGTGGAGCTTACATTAGAATGAATATTGAATATGGAAAGTGAAACTACAGTTCAAAACATAAAGTCCGAAGGCACATAGAAGAAAAACAAGGATTGTTTTTGCAAAGGGTGCCGGGGTAATCTTCTCTGTGTTCATAATATACACGAAATATTTGCCACTGCCCCTTGTCTGTTCTATAAATTGTAATCCTGAGTTTTCTATCTGTTACATGCCAAGAAATCCTCGCTAAAAATTCCGGTGGACCTCTTACGGCACCTATTAGTAGTTAAAGATTTGATTTCATTCAACAAATTAATTTATGACCTGCAAGTACGTGTCGCTTAGAACACGGCCATATACCAAATGGTCAATATTAATCATCCATGTAATTTGCTCTATGGGATGTTTGCAAAATTTCAACGGAGGCAATTTCTTGGCATGACGAGACAGCATCTCAGCGATAAAAGAATATGTTTGAAAGAACTATGCACTTGGCTACCTTTTTTTCTTCAATTCGTTTTTAAAACGTCTTGGCTTCTTCAACTTGAATAATAGAAAATAAAACTATATATCAAACGAAAACTGGATAAAGTGAGAAACAAGTTTCTTTCATTAGTGAAAATTACTGCTTCATTACTTATCTCAGAGTTCGAACCCTACACGTGGTAGCTTGGTTCGACTCCAATCTTAATTGACTAGGATTGACAGTTTCCTTGCCGAAGGTCAGAGGTTCTCTCCGGGCGTCCCAGCTTTCTACACACAAAAAAAGGTGGTCACCATGAAATAGAAAATAATGATAAAAGTGGCGTTAAAGACCAACAATGAATACATCAATCATTGTATATCTTAGACGTTTCAAACACATCTCGTAGTTTTTTTAAACACGAATCTATTTTTTTTAAATTGAATTTGACAATAGCAATTTTCCCGCATCGTATAATGGTGAATCCGGATAACACTGTAATATGTGCCGTTGGACATGAAAAAGCTTAACCTCTTATAATTTTGAATAACTAGGAGAATAGATGAATTTTAAAGCAGAACTATTTTAAATATTTGTCAGCTATTTTAGGGGAAAGCAATAAGTATTGAGCAGATAGTTAAGATTTCCGAGGATAAGGCAACATTAAAGGGACCTGTCTTTAAAGGTTGGTGTGTCCATCATATTACATATGTGGCAACCTTTTGTTTAAGGCTTAAAACAAATTAAACTTTTAAAAGTTATTCAAGTTCCATTACTAACTTAATGTCGACACCTTATAATGTAGAATATCTATTTTAAACAGAAAAGGGTAATTTCTATGTCAAAAGATTGCAAAATTTCTGAGAATGAATAGAACAGTCCCTATTCGAATGCAGCATTCGCTAACTTAGAAGACATGTCTTTGACAAGCAATACTTTGAACCACTGACAGTGTCTTTAACGATCCCATGCGCAAAAATGACAAAATTAAAAAAACAGAGTATTGTCCCTGCTAAACTGAAGAGTGTAGGTTTCAGCTGGAGAGTTCCCGATGAAGACATTTTTTTTTCAGTTAAAAAATTTGAGGTACACAGTCTACAAAATGAAACAAAAGTTGAAAATATGATGCTCGTCTTGGCGTATACTCAAAAATGTACTTATTTGGGACTGCTTAGACATAAAATGATGTCACAAGACACATGCGACCAGTCACGGCTTTTATAGAACGAGTTGCCCCTCAATCATACACCTTTGACACATAGTCCCACAATGCCCTAATGTTCTAAAGCATAATAAAAAATATCTTAAAATCCACTATAAAAGAAATAACATAACTAATAATTTTAAACACAAAATTTTATATGAAAAAAAAACCACAGATATTAAAGTTTACATTCATTACAAATGACAGGAACTATATTTGTAGACAATCGATTACGAGCGACCAAACATGTCATTTTTGAAAATCAGATCATTTCGTCTTTTTCTATTTAGTTCTTTGGGTCTCTTTTTTGCTTTTTTTCCACTTTATTATTCTTTTTTTGGTGCTCTCCAATTTCAACCCCCAAATAAGGCTTTCCAATCTAATTAAAATTAAAATCTTGCTTTCTAACCAATCTATTCATGTACCGGACCGGGAATTTTCTTTATTTAATAAGAAAATCTACAGTGCCGTTATATAAATGCATGTTGTCTGCTTGGAGTCCCCGCCCGAAAAGAAAGAAATAGTCTAACTCCAAGATACTACATTCCTGCATCACGTGATTTTGGCCACGTGGAGCTTACATTAGAATGAATACCGAATATGGAAAGTGAAACTACAGTTCAAAACATAAAGTCCGAAGGCACATAGAAGAAAAAGAAGGATTTTTTTTGCAAAGGGTGCCGGGGTAATCTTCTCTGTGTTCATAATATACACGAAATATTTGCCACTGCCCCTTGTCTGTTCTATAAATTGTAATCCTGAGTTTTCTATCTGTTACATGCCAAGAAATCCTCGCTAAAAATTCCGGTGGACCTCTTACGGCACCTATTAGTAGTTAAAGATTTGATTTCATTCAACAAATTAATTTATGACCTGCAAGTACGTGTCGCTTAGAACACGGCCATATACCAAATGGTCAATATTAATCATCCATGTAATTTGCTCTATGGGATGTTTGCAAAATTTCAACGGAGGCAATTTCTTGGCATGACGAGACAGCATCTCAGCGATAAAAGAATATGTTTGAAAGAACTATGCACTTGGCTACCTTTTTTTCTTCAATTCGTTTTTAAAACGTCTTGGCTTCTTCAACTTGAATAATAGAAAATAAAACTATATATCAAACGAAAACTGGATAAAGTGAGAAACAAGTTTCTTTCATTAGTGAAAATTACTGCTTCATTACTTATCTCAGAGTTCGAACCCTACACGTGGTAGCTTGGTTCGACTCCAATCTTAATTGACTAGGATTGACAGTTTCCTTGCCGAAGGTCAGTGGTTCTCTCCGGGCGTCCCAGCTTTCTACACACAAAAAAAGGTGGTCACCATGAAATAGAAAATAATGATAAAAGTGGCGTTAAAGACCAACAATGAATACATCAATCATTGTATATCTTAGACGTTTCAAACACATCTCGTAGTTTTTTTAAACACGAATCTATTTTTTTTAAATTGAATTTGACAATAGCAATTTTCCCGCATCGTATAATGGTGAATCCGGATAACACTGTAATATGTGCCGTTGAACATGAAAAAGCTTAACCTCTTATAATTTTGAATAACTAGGAGAATAGATGAATTTTAAAGCAGAACTATTTTAAATATTTGTCAGCTATTTTAGGGGAAAGCAATAAGTATTGAGCAGATAGTTAAGATTTCCGAGGATAAGGCAACATTAAAGGGACCTGTCTTTAAAGGTTGGTGTGTCCATCATATTACATATGTGGCAACCTTTTGTTTAAGGCTTAAAATAAATTAAACTTTTAAAAGTTATTCAAGTTCCATTACTAACTTAATGTCGACACCTTATAATGTAGAATATCTATTTTAAACAGAAAAGGGTAATTTCTATGTCAAAAGATTGCAAAATTTCTGAGAATGAATAGAACAGTCCCTATTCGAATGCAGCATTCGCTAACTTAGAAGACATGTCTTTGACAAGCAATACTTTGAACCACTGACAGTGTCTTTAACGATCCCATGCGCAAAAATGACAAAATTAAAAAAACAGAGTATTGTCCCTGCTAAACTGAAGAGTGTAGGTTTCAGCTGGAGAGTTCCCGATGAAGACATTTTTTTTTCAGTTAAAAAATTTGAGGTACACAGTCTACAAAATGAAACAAAAGTTGAAAATATGATGCTCGTCTTGGCGTATACTCAAAAATGTACTTATTTGGGACTGCTTAGACATAAAATGATGTCACAAGACACATGCGACCAGTCACGGCTTTTATAGAACGAGTTGCCCCTCAATCATACACCTTTGACACATAGTCCCACAATGCCCTAATGTTCTAAAGCATAATAAAAAATATCTTAAAATCCACTATAAAAGAAATAACATAACTAATAATTTTAAACACAAAATTTTATATGAAAAAAAAACCACAGATATTAAAGTTTACATTCATTACAAATGACAGGAACTATATTTGTAGACAATCGATTACGAGCGACCAAACATGTCATTTTTGAAAATCAGATCATTTCGTCTTTTTCTATTTAGTTCTTTGGGTCTCTTTTTTGCTTTTTTTCCACTTTATTATTCTTTTTTTGGTGCTCTCCAATTTCAACCCCCAAATAAGGCTTTCCAATCTAATTAAAATTAAAATCTTGCTTTCTAACCAATCTATTCATGTACCGGACCGGGAATTTTCTTTATTTAATAAGAAAATCTACAGTGCCGTTATATAAATGCATGTTGTCTGCTTGGAGTCCCCGCCCGAAAAGAAAGAAATAGTCTAACTCCAAGATACTACATTCCTGCATCACGTGATTTTGGCCACGTGGAGCTTACATTAGAATGAATACCGAATATGGAAAGTGAAACTACAGTTCAAAACATAAAGTCCGAAGGCACATAGAAGAAAAAGAAGGATTTTTTTTGCAAAGGGTGCCGGGGTAATCTTCTCTGTGTTCATAATATACACGAAATATTTGCCACTGCCCCTTGTCTGTTCTATAAATTGTAATCCTGAGTTTTCTATCTGTTACATGCCAAGAAATCCTCGCTAAAAATTCCGGTGGACCTCTTACGGCACCTATTAGTAGTTAAAGATTTGATTTCATTCAACAAATTAATTTATGACCTGCAAGTACGTGTCGCTTAGAACACGGCCATATACCAAATGGTCAATATTAATCATCCATGTAATTTGCTCTATGGGATGTTTGCAAAATTTCAACGGAGGCAATTTCTTGGCATGACGAGACAGCATCTCAGCGATAAAAGAATATGTTTGAAAGAACTATGCACTTGGCTACCTTTTTTTCTTCAATTCGTTTTTAAAACGTCTTGGCTTCTTCAACTTGAATAATAGAAAATAAAACTATATATCAAACGAAAACTGGATAAAGTGAGAAACAAGTTTCTTTCATTAGTGAAAATTACTGCTTCATTACTTATCTCAGAGTTCGAACCCTACACGTGGTAGCTTGGTTCGACTCCAATCTTAATTGACTAGGATTGACAGTTTCCTTGCCGAAGGTCAGTGGTTCTCTCCGGGCGTCCCAGCTTTCTACACACAAAAAAAGGTGGTCACCATGAAATAGAAAATAATGATAAAAGTGGCGTTAAAGACCAACAATGAATACATCAATCATTGTATATCTTAGACGTTTCAAACACATCTCGTAGTTTTTTTAAACACGAATCTATTTTTTTTAAATTGAATTTGACAATAGCAATTTTCCCGCATCGTATAATGGTGAATCCGGATAACACTGTAATATGTGCCGTTGAACATGAAAAAGCTTAACCTCTTATAATTTTGAATAACTAGGAGAATAGATGAATTTTAAAGCAGAACTATTTTAAATATTTGTCAGCTATTTTAGGGGAAAGCAATAAGTATTGAGCAGATAGTTAAGATTTCCGAGGATAAGGCAACATTAAAGGGACCTGTCTTTAAAGGTTGGTGTGTCCATCATATTACATATGTGGCAACCTTTTGTTTAAGGCTTAAAATAAATTAAACTTTTAAAAGTTATTCAAGTTCCATTACTAACTTAATGTCGACACCTTATAATGTACAATATCTATTTTAAACAGAAAAGGGTAATTTCTATGTCAAAAGATTGCAAAATTTCTGAGAATGAATAGAACAGTCCCTATTCGAATGCAGCATTCGCTAACTTAGAAGACATGTCTTTGACAAGCAATACTTTGAACCACTGACAGTGTCTTTAACGATCCCATGCGCAAAAATGACAAAATTAAAAAAACAGAGTATTGTCCCTGCTAAACTGAAGAGTGTAGGTTTCAGCTGGAGAGTTCCCGATGAAGACATTTTTTTTTCAGTTAAAAAATTTGAGGTACACAGTCTACAAAATGAAACAAAAGTTGAAAATATGATGCTCGTCTTGGCGTATACTCAAAAATGTACTTATTTGGGACTGCTTAGACATAAAATGATGTCACAAGACACATGCGACCAGTCACGGCTTTTATAGAACGAGTTGCCCCTCAATCATACACCTTTGACACATAGTCCCACAATGCCCTAATGTTCTAAAGCATAATAAAAAATATCTTAAAATCCACTATAAAAGAAATAACATAATTAATAATTTTAAACACAAAATTTTATATGAAAAAAAAAACCACAGATATTAAAGTTTACATTCATTACAAATGACAGGAACTATATTTGTAGACAATCGATTACGAGCGACCAAACATGTCATTTTTGAAAATCAGATCATTTCGTCTTTTTCTATTTAGTTCTTTGGGTCTCTTTTTTGCTTTTTTTCCACTTTATTATTCTTTTTTTGGTGCTCTCCAATTTCAACCCCCAAATAAGGCTTTCCAATCTAATTAAAATTAAAATCTTGCTTTCTAACCAATCTATTCATGTACCGGACCGGGAATTTTCTTTATTTAATAAGAAAATCTACAGTGCCGTTATATAAATGCATGTTGTCTGCTTGGAGTCCCCGCCCGAAAAGAAAGAAATAGTCTAACTCCAAGATACTACATTCCTGCATCACGTGATTTTGGCCACCTGGAGCTTACATTAGAATGAATACCGAATATGGAAAGTGAAACTACAGTTCAAAACATAAAGTCCGAAGGCACATAGAAGAAAAAGAAGGATTTTTTTTTGCAAAGGGTGCCGGGGTAATCTTCTCTGTGTTCATAATATACACGAAATATTTGCCACTGCCCCTTGTCTGTTCTATAAATTGTAATCCTGAGTTTTCTATCTGTTACATGCCAAGAAATCCTCGCTAAAAATTCCGGTGGACCTCTTACGGCACCTATTAGTAGTTAAAGATTTGATTTCATTCAACAAATTAATTTATGACCTGCAAGTACGTGTCGCTTAGAACACGGCCATATACCAAATGGTCAATATTAATCATCCATGTAATTTGCTCTATGGGATGTTTGCAAAATTTCAACGGAGGCAATTTCTTGGCATGACGAGACAGCATCTCAGCGATAAAAGAATATGTTTGAAAGAACTATGCACTTGGCTACCTTTTTTTCTTCAATTCGTTTTTAAAACGTCTTGGCTTCTTCAACTTGAATAATAGAAAATAAAACTATATATCAAACGAAAACTGGATAAAGTGAGAAACAAGTTTCTTTCATTAGTGAAAATTACTGCTTCATTACTTATCTCAGAGTTCGAACCCTACACGTGGTAGCTTGGTTCGACTCCAATCTTAATTGACTAGGATTGACAGTTTCCTTGCCGAAGGTCAGTGGTTCTCTCCGGGCGTCCCAGCTTTCTACACACAAAAAAAGGTGGTCACCATGAAATAGAAAATAATGATAAAAGTGGCGTTAAAGACCAACAATGAATACATCAATCATTGTATATCTTAGACGTTTGAAACACATCTCGTAGTTTTTTTAAACACGAATCTATTTTTTTTAAATTGAATTTGACAATAGCAATTTTCCCGCATCGTATAATGGTGAATCCGGATAACACTGTAATATGTGCCGTTGGACATGAAAAAGCTTAACCTCTTATAATTTTGAATAACTAGGAGAATAGATGAATTTTAAAGCAGAACTATTTTAAATATTTGTCAGCTATTTTAGGGGAAAGCAATAAGTATTGAGCAGATAGTTAAGATTTCCGAGGATAAGGCAACATTAAAGGGACCTGTCTTTAAAGGTTGGTGTGTCCATCATATTACATATGTGGCAACCTTTTGTTTAAGGCTTAAAACAAATTAAACTTTTAAAAGTTATTCAAGTTCCATTACTAACTTAATGTCGACACCTTATAATGTAGAATATCTATTTTAAACAGAAAAGGGTAATTTCTATGTCAAAAGATTGCAAAATTTCTGAGAATGAATAGAACAGTCCCTATTCGAATGCAGCATTCGCTAACTTAGAAGACATGTCTTTGACAAGCAATATTTTGAACCACTGACAGTGTCTTTAACGATCCCATGCGCAAAAATGACAAAATTAAAAAAACAGAGTATTGTCCCTGCTAAACTGAAGAGTGTAGGTTTCAGCTGGAGAGTTCCCGATGAAGACATTTTTTTTTCAGTTAAAAAATTTGAGGTACACAGTCTACAAAATGAAACAAAAGTTGAAAATATGATGCTCGTCTTGGCGTATACTCAAAAATGTACTTATTTGGGACTGCTTAGACATAAAATGATGTCACAAGACACATGCGACCAGTCACGGCTTTTATAGAACGAGTTGCCCCTCAATCATACACCTTTGACACATAGTCCCACAATGCCCTAATGTTCTAAAGCATAATAAAAAATATCTTAAAATCCGCTATAAAAGAAATAACATAACTAATAATTTTAAACACAAAATTTTATATGAAAAAAAAACCACAGATATTAAAGTTTACATTCATTACAAATGACAGGAACTATATTTGTAGACAATCGATTACGAGCGACCAAACATGTCATTTTTGAAAATCAGATCATTTCGTCTTTTTCTATTTAGTTCTTTGGGTCTCTTTTTTGCTTTTTTTCCACTTTATTATTCTTTTTTTGGTGCTCTCCAATTTCAACCCCCAAATAAGGCTTTCCAATCTAATTAAAATTAAAATCTTGCTTTCTAACCAATCTATTCATGTACCGGACCGGGAATTTTCTTTATTTAATAAGAAAATCTACAGTGCCGTTATATAAATGCATGTTGTCTGCTTGGAGTCCCCGCCCGAAAAGAAAGAAATAGTCTAACTCCAAGATACTACATTCCTGCATCACGTGATTTTGGCCACGTGGAGCTTACATTAGAATGAATACCGAATATGGAAAGTGAAACTACAGTTCAAAACATAAAGTCCGAAGGCACATAGAAGAAAAAGAAGGATTTTTTTTTGCAAAGGGTGCCGGGGTAATCTTCTCTGTGTTCATAATATACACGAAATATTTGCCACTGCCCCTTGTCTGTTCTATAAATTGTAATCCTGAGTTTTCTATCTGTTACATGCCAAGAAATCCTCGCTAAAAATTCCGGTGGACCTCTTACGGCACCTATTAGTAGTTAAAGATTTGATTTCATTCAACAAATTAATTTATGACCTGCAAGTACGTGTCGCTTAGAACACGGCCATATACCAAATGGTCAATATTAATCATCCATGTAATTTGCTCTATGGGATGTTTGCAAAATTTCAACGGAGGCAATTTCTTGGCATGACGAGACAGCATCTCAGCGATAAAAGAATATGTTTGAAAGAACTATGCACTTGGCTACCTTTTTTTCTTCAATTCGTTTTTAAAACGTCTTGGCTTCTTCAACTTGAATAATAGAAAATAAAACTATATATCAAACGAAAACTGGATAAAGTGAGAAACAAGTTTCTTTCATTAGTGAAAATTACTGCTTCATTACTTATCTCAGAGTTCGAACCCTACACGTGGTAGCTTGGTTCGACTCCAATCTTAATTGACTAGGATTGACAGTTTCCTTGCCGAAGGTCAGTGGTTCTCTCCGGGCGTCCCAGCTTTCTACACACAAAAAAAGGTGGTCACCATGAAATAGAAAATAATGATAAAAGTGGCGTTAAAGACCAACAATGAATACATCAATCATTGTATATCTTAGACGTTTCAAACACATCTCGTAGTTTTTTTAAACACGAATCTATTTTTTTTAAATTGAATTTGACAATAGCAATTTTCCCGCATCGTATAATGGTGAATCCGGATAACACTGTAATATGTGCCGTTGAACATGAAAAAGCTTAACCTCTTATAATTTTGAATAACTAGGAGAATAGATGAATTTTAAAGCAGAACTATTTTAAATATTTGTCAGCTATTTTAGGGGAAAGCAATAAGTATTGAGCAGATAGTTAAGATTTCCGAGGATAAGGCAACATTAAAGGGACCTGTCTTTAAAGGTTGGTGTGTCCATCATATTACATATGTGGCAACCTTTTGTTTAAGGCTTAAAATAAATTAAACTTTTAAAAGTTATTCAAGTTCCATTACTAACTTAATGTCGACACCTTATAATGTACAATATCTATTTTAAACAGAAAAGGGTAATTTCTATGTCAAAAGATTGCAAAATTTCTGAGAATGAATAGAACAGTCCCTATTCGAATGCAGCATTCGCTAACTTAGAAGACATGTCTTTGACAAGCAATACTTTGAACCACTGACAGTGTCTTTAACGATCCCATGCGCAAAAATGACAAAATTAAAAAAACAGAGTATTGTCCCTGCTAAACTGAAGAGTGTAGGTTTCAGCTGGAGAGTTCCCGATGAAGACATTTTTTTTTCAGTTAAAAAATTTGAGGTACACAGTCTACAAAATGAAACAAAAGTTGAAAATATGATGCTCGTCTTGGCGTATACTCAAAAATGTACTTATTTGGGACTGCTTAGACATAAAATGATGTCACAAGACACATGCGACCAGTCACGGCTTTTATAGAACGAGTTGCCCCTCAATCATACACCTTTGACACATAGTCCCACAATGCCCTAATGTTCTAAAGCATAATAAAAAATATCTTAAAATCCACTATAAAAGAAATAACATAATTAATAATTTTAAACACAAAATTTTATATGAAAAAAAAAACCACAGATATTAAAGTTTACATTCATTACAAATGACAGGAACTATATTTGTAGACAATCGATTACGAGCGACCAAACATGTCATTTTTGAAAATCAGATCATTTCGTCTTTTTCTATTTAGTTCTTTGGGTCTCTTTTTTGCTTTTTTTCCACTTTATTATTCTTTTTTTGGTGCTCTCCAATTTCAACCCCCAAATAAGGCTTTCCAATCTAATTAAAATTAAAATCTTGCTTTCTAACCAATCTATTCATGTACCGGACCGGGAATTTTCTTTATTTAATAAGAAAATCTACAGTGCCGTTATATAAATGCATGTTGTCTGCTTGGAGTCCCCGCCCGAAAAGAAAGAAATAGTCTAACTCCAAGATACTACATTCCTGCATCACGTGATTTTGGCCACGTGGAGCTTACATTAGAATGAATACCGAATATGGAAAGTGAAACTACAGTTCAAAACATAAAGTCCGAAGGCACATAGAAGAAAAAGAAGGATTTTCTTTTGCAAAGGGTGCCGGGGTAATCTTCTCTGTGTTCATAATATACACGAAATATTTGCCACTGCCCCTTGTCTGTTCTATAAATTGTAATCCTGAGTTTTCTATCTGTTACATGCCAAGAAATCCTCGCTAAAAATTCCGGTGGACCTCTTACGGCACCTATTAGTAGTTAAAGATTTGATTTCATTCAACAAATTAATTTATGACCTGCAAGTACGTGTCGCTTAGAACACGGCCATATACCAAATGGTCAATATTAATCATCCATGTAATTTGCTCTATGGGATGTTTGCAAAATTTCAACGGAGGCAATTTCTTGGCATGACGAGACAGCATCTCAGCGATAAAAGAATATGTTTGAAAGAACTATGCACTTGGCTACCTTTTTTTCTTCAATTCGTTTTTAAAACGTCTTGGCTTCTTCAACTTGAATAATAGAAAATAAAACTATATATCAAACGAAAACTGGATAAAGTGAGAAACAAGTTTCTTTCATTAGTGAAAATTACTGCTTCATTACTTATCTCAGAGTTCGAACCCTACACGTGGTAGCTTGGTTCGACTCCAATCTTAATTGACTAGGATTGACAGTTTCCTTGCCGAAGGTCAGTGGTTCTCTCCGGGCGTCCCAGCTTTCTACACACAAAAAAAGGTGGTCACCATGAAATAGAAAATAATGATAAAAGTGGCGTTAAAGACCAACAATGAATACATCAATCATTGTATATCTTAGACGTTTCAAACACATCTCGTAGTTTTTTTAAACACGAATCTATTTTTTTTAAATTGAATTTGACAATAGCAATTTTCCCGCATCGTATAATGGTGAATCCGGATAACACTGTAATATGTGCCGTTGGACATGAAAAAGCTTAACCTCTTATAATTTTGAATAACTAGGAGAATAGATGAATTTTAAAGCAGAACTATTTTAAATATTTGTCAGCTATTTTAGGGGAAAGCAATAAGTATTGAGCAGATAGTTAAGATTTCCGAGGATAAGGCAACATTAAAGGGACCTGTCTTTAAAGGTTGGTGTGTCCATCATATTACATATGTGGCAACCTTTTGTTTAAGGCTTAAAACAAATTAAACTTTTAAAAGTTATTCAAGTTCCATTACTAACTTAATGTCGACACCTTATAATGTACAATATCTATTTTAAACAGAAAAGGGTAATTTCTATGTCAAAAGATTGCAAAATTTCTGAGAATGAATAGAACAGTCCCTATTCGAATGCAGCATTCGCTAACTTAGAAGACATGTCTTTGACAAGCAATACTTTGAACCACTGACAATGTCTTTAACGATCCCATGCGCAAAAATGACAAAATTAAAAAAACAGAGTATTGTCCCTGCTAAACTGAAGAGTGTAGGTTTCAGCTGGAGAGTTCCCGATGAAGACATTTTTTTTTCAGTTAAAAAATTTGAGGTACACAGTCTACAAAATGAAACAAAAGTTGAAAATATGATGCTCGTCTTGGCGTATACTCAAAAATGTACTTATTTGGGACTGCTTAGACATAAAATGATGTCACAAGACACATGCGACCAGTCACGGCTTTTATAGAACGAGTTGCCCCTCAATCATACACCTTTGACACATAGTCCCACAATGCCCTAATGTTCTAAAGCATAATAAAAAATATCTTAAAATCCGCTATAAAAGAAATAACATAACTAATAATTTTAAACACAAAATTTTATATGAAAAAAAAACCACAGATATTAAAGTTTACATTCATTACAAATGACAGGAACTATATTTGTAGACAATCGATTACGAGCGACCAAACATGTCATTTTTGAAAATCAGATCATTTCGTCTTTTTCTATTTAGTTCTTTGGGTCTCTTTTTTGCTTTTTTTCCACTTTATTATTCTTTTTTTGGTGCTCTCCAATTTCAACCCCCAAATAAGGCTTTCCAATCTAATTAAAATTAAAATCTTGCTTTCTAACCAATCTATTCATGTACCGGACCGGGAATTTTCTTTATTTAATAAGAAAATCTACAGTGCCGTTATATAAATGCATGTTGTCTGCTTGGAGTCCCCGCCCGAAAAGAAAGAAATAGTCTAACTCCAAGATACTACATTCCTGCATCACGTGATTTTGGCCACGTGGAGCTTACATTAGAATGAATACCGAATATGGAAAGTGAAACTACAGTTCAAAACATAAAGTCCGAAGGCACATAGAAGAAAAAGAAGGATTTTTTTTTGCAAAGGGTGCCGGGGTAATCTTCTCTGTGTTCATAATATACACGAAATATTTGCCACTGCCCCTTGTCTGTTCTATAAATTGTAATCCTGAGTTTTCTATCTGTTACATGCCAAGAAATCCTCGCTAAAAATTCCGGTGGACCTCTTACGGCACCTATTAGTAGTTAAAGATTTGATTTCATTCAACAAATTAATTTATGACCTGCAAGTACGTGTCGCTTAGAACACGGCCATATACCAAATGGTCAATATTAATCATCCATGTAATTTGCTCTATGGGATGTTTGCAAAATTTCAACGGAGGCAATTTCTTGGCATGACGAGACAGCATCTCAGCGATAAAAGAATATGTTTGAAAGAACTATGCACTTGGCTACCTTTTTTTCTTCAATTCGTTTTTAAAACGTCTTGGCTTCTTCAACTTGAATAATAGAAAATAAAACTATATATCAAACGAAAACTGGATAAAGTGAGAAACAAGTTTCTTTCATTAGTGAAAATTACTGCTTCATTACTTATCTCAGAGTTCGAACCCTACACGTGGTAGCTTGGTTCGACTCCAATCTTAATTGACTAGGATTGACAGTTTCCTTGCCGAAGGTCAGTGGTTCTCTCCGGGCGTCCCAGCTTTCTACACACAAAAAAAGGTGGTCACCATGAAATAGAAAATAATGATAAAAGTGGCGTTAAAGACCAACAATGAATACATCAATCATTGTATATCTTAGACGTTTCAAACACATCTCGTAGTTTTTTTAAACACGAATCTATTTTTTTTAAATTGAATTTGACAATAGCAATTTTCCCGCATCGTATAATGGTGAATCCGGATAACACTGTAATATGTGCCGTTGAACATGAAAA
This sequence comes from Mytilus californianus, assembly GCF_021869535.1. Lineage (NCBI taxonomy): Eukaryota > Metazoa > Mollusca > Bivalvia > Mytilida > Mytilidae > Mytilus > Mytilus californianus. The sequence goes on from NW_026262581.1 coordinate 9,866,035, forward strand.
AGCTTAACCTCTTATAATTTTGAATAACTAGGAGAATAGATGAATTTTAAAGCAGAACTATTTTAAATATTTGTCAGCTATTTTAGGGGAAAGCAATAAGTATTGAGCAGATAGTTAAGATTTCCGAGGATAAGGCAACATTAAAGGGACCTGTCTTTAAAGGTTGGTGTGTCCATCATATTACATATGTGGCAACCTTTTGTTTAAGGCTTAAAATAAATTAAACTTTTAAAAGTTATTCAAGTTCCATTACTAACTTAATGTCGACACCTTATAATGTACAATATCTATTTTAAATAGAAAAGGGTAATTTCTATGTCAAAAGATTGCAAAATTTCTGAGAATGAATAGAAAAGTCCCTATTCGAATGCAGCATTCGCTAACTTAGAAGACATGTCTTTGACAAGCAATACTTTGAACCACTGACAGTGTCTTTAACGATCCCATGCGCAAAAATGACAAAATTAAAAAAACAGAGTATTGTCCCTGCTAAACTGAAGAGTGTAGGTTTCAGCTGGAGAGTTCCCGATGAAGACATTTTTTTTTCAGTTAAAAAATTTGAGGTACACAGTCTACAAAATGAAACAAAAGTTGAAAATATGATGCTCGTCTTGGCGTATACTCAAAAATGTACTTATTTGGGACTGCTTAGACATAAAATGATGTCACAAGACACATGCGACCAGTCACGGCTTTTATAGAACGAGTTGCCCCTCAATCATACACCTTTGACACATAGTCCCACAATGCCCTAATGTTCTAAAGCATAATAAAAAATATCTTAAAATCCACTATAAAAGAAATAACATAACTAATAATTTTAAACACAAAATTTTATATGAAAAAAAACCACAGATATTAAAGTTTACATTCATTACAAATGACAGGAACTATATTTGTAGACAATCGATTACGAGCGACCAAACATGTCATTTTTGAAAATCAGATCATTTCGTCTTTTTCTATTTAGTTCTTTGGGTCTCTTTTTTGCTTTTTTTCCACTTTATTATTCTTTTTTTGGTGCTCTCCAATTTCAACCCCCAAATAAGGCTTTCCAATCTAATTAAAATTAAAATCTTGCTTTCTAACCAATCTATTCATGTACCGGACCGGGAATTTTCTTTATTTAATAAGAAAATCTACAGTGCCGTTATATAAATGCATGTTGTCTGCTTGGAGTCCCCGCCCGAAAAGAAAGAAATAGTCTAACTCCAAGATACTACATTCCTGCATCACGTGATTTTGGCCACGTGGAGCTTACATTAGAATGAATACCGAATATGGAAAGTGAAACTACAGTTCAAAACATAAAGTCCGAAGGCACATAGAAGAAAAAGAAGGATTTTTTTTTGCAAAGGGTGCCGGGGTAATCTTCTCTGTGTTCATAATATACACGAAATATTTGCCACTGCCCCTTGTCTGTTCTATAAATTGTAATCCTGAGTTTTCTATCTGTTACATGCCAAGAAATCCTCGCTAAAAATTCCGGTGGACCTCTTACGGCACCTATTAGTAGTTAAAGATTTGATTTCATTCAACAAATTAATTTATGACCTGCAAGTACGTGTCGCTTAGAACACGGCCATATACCAAATGGTCAATATTAATCATCCATGTAATTTGCTCTATGGGATGTTTGCAAAATTTCAACGGAGGCAATTTCTTGGCATGACGAGACAGCATCTCAGCGATAAAAGAATATGTTTGAAAGAACTATGCACTTGGCTACCTTTTTTTCTTCAATTCGTTTTTAAAACGTCTTGGCTTCTTCAACTTGAATAATAGAAAATAAAACTATATATCAAACGAAAACTGGATAAAGTGAGAAACAAGTTTCTTTCATTAGTGAAAATTACTGCTTCATTACTTATCTCAGAGTTCGAACCCTACACGTGGTAGCTTGGTTCGACTCCAATCTTAATTGACTAGGATTGACAGTTTCCTTGCCGAAGGTCAGTGGTTCTCTCCGGGCGTCCCAGCTTTCTACACACAAAAAAAGGTGGTCACCATGAAATAGAAAATAATGATAAAAGTGGCGTTAAAGACCAACAATGAATACATCAATCATTGTATATCTTAGACGTTTCAAACACATCTCGTAGTTTTTTTAAACACGAATCTATTTTTTTTAAATTGAATTTGACAATAGCAATTTTCCCGCATCGTATAATGGTGAATCCGGATAACACTGTAATATGTGCCGTTGGACATGAAAAAGCTTAACCTCTTATAATTTTGAATAACTAGGAGAATAGATGAATTTTAAAGCAGAACTATTTTAAATATTTGTCAGCTATTTTAGGGGAAAGCAATAAGTATTGAGCAGATAGTTAAGATTTCCGAGGATAAGGCAACATTAAAGGGACCTGTCTTTAAAGGTTGGTGTGTCCATCATATTACATATGTGGCAACCTTTTGTTTAAGGCTTAAAACAAATTAAACTTTTAAAAGTTATTCAAGTTCCATTACTAACTTAATGTCGACACCTTATAATGTAGAATATCTATTTTAAACAGAAAAGGGTAATTTCTATGTCAAAAGATTGCAAAATTTCTGAGAATGAATAGAACAGTCCCTATTCGAATGCAGCATTCGCTAACTTAGAAGACATGTCTTTGACAAGCAATACTTTGAACCACTGACAGTGTCTTTAACGATCCCATGCGCAAAAATGACAAAATTAAAAAAACAGAGTATTGTCCCTGCTAAACTGAAGAGTGTAGGTTTCAGCTGGAGAGTTCCCGATGAAGACATTTTTTTTCAGTTAAAAAATTTGAGGTACACAGTCTACAAAATGAAACAAAAGTTGAAAATATGATGCTCGTCTTGGCGTATACTCAAAAATGTACTTATTTGGGACTGCTTAGACATAAAATGATGTCACAAGACACATGCGACCAGTCACGGCTTTTATAGAACGAGTTGCCCCTCAATCATACACCTTTGACACATAGTCCCACAATGCCCTAATGTTCTAAAGCATAATAAAAAATATCTTAAAATCCACTATAAAAGAAATAACATAACTAATAATTTTAAACACAAAATTTTATATGAAAAAAAAACCACAGATATTAAAGTTTACATTCATTACAAATGACAGGAACTATATTTGTAGACAATCGATTACGAGCGACCAAACATGTCATTTTTGAAAATCAGATCATTTCGTCTTTTTCTATTTAGTTCTTTGGGTCTCTTTTTTGCTTTTTTTCCACTTTATTATTCTTTTTTTGGTGCTCTCCAATTTCAACCCCCAAATAAGGCTTTCCAATCTAATTAAAATTAAAATCTTGCTTTCTAACCAATCTATTCATGTACCGGACCGGGAATTTTCTTTATTTAATAAGAAAATCTACAGTGCCGTTATATAAATGCATGTTGTCTGCTTGGAGTCCCCGCCCGAAAAGAAAGAAATAGTCTAACTCCAAGATACTACATTCCTGCATCACGTGATTTTGGCCACGTGGAGCTTACATTAGAATGAATACCGAATATGGAAAGTGAAACTACAGTTCAAAACATAAAGTCCGAAGGCACATAGAAGAAAAAGAAGGATTTTTTTTTGCAAAGGGTGCCGGGGTAATCTTCTCTGTGTTCATAATATACACGAAATATTTGCCACTGCCCCTTGTCTGTTCTATAAATTGTAATCCTGAGTTTTCTATCTGTTACATGCCAAGAAATCCTCGCTAAAAATTCCGGTGGACCTCTTACGGCACCTATTAGTAGTTAAAGATTTGATTTCATTCAACAAATTAATTTATGACCTGCAAGTACGTGTCGCTTAGAACACGGCCATATACCAAATGGTCAATATTAATCATCCATGTAATTTGCTCTATGGGATGTTTGCAAAATTTCAACGGAGGCAATTTCTTGGCATGACGAGACAGCATCTCAGCGATAAAAGAATATGTTTGAAAGAACTATGCACTTGGCTACCTTTTTTTCTTCAATTCGTTTTTAAAACGTCTTGGCTTCTTCAACTTGAATAATAGAAAATAAAACTATATATCAAACGAAAACTGGATAAAGTGAGAAACAAGTTTCTTTCATTAGTGAAAATTACTGCTTCATTACTTATCTCAGAGTTCGAACCCTACACGTGGTAGCTTGGTTCGACTCCAATCTTAATTGACTAGGATTGACAGTTTCCTTGCCGAAGGTCAGTGGTTCTCTCCGGGCGTCCCAGCTTTCTACACACAAAAAAAGGTGGTCACCATGAAATAGAAAATAATGATAAAAGTGGCGTTAAAGACCAACAATGAATACATCAATCATTGTATATCTTAGACGTTTCAAACACATCTCGTAGTTTTTTTAAACACGAATCTATTTTTTTTTAAATTGAATTTGACAATAGCAATTTTCCCGCATCGTATAATGGTGAATCCGGATAACACTGTAATATGTGCCGTTGGACATGAAAAAGCTTAACCTCTTATAATTTTGAATAACTAGGAGAATAGATGAATTTTAAAGCAGAACTATTTTAAATATTTGTCAGCTATTTTAGGGGAAAGCAATAAGTATTGAGCAGATAGTTAAGATTTCCGAGGATAAGGCAACATTAAAGGGACCTGTCTTTAAAGGTTGGTGTGTCCATCATATTACATATGTGGCAACCTTTTGTTTAAGGCTTAAAACAAATTAAACTTTTAAAAGTTATTCAAGTTCCATTACTAACTTAATGTCGACACCTTATAATGTAGAATATCTATTTTAAACAGAAAAGGGTAATTTCTATGTCAAAAGATTGCAAAATTTCTGAGAATGAATAGAACAGTCCCTATTCGAATGCAGCATTCGCTAACTTAGAAGACATGTCTTTGACAAGCAATACTTTGAACCACTGACAGTGTCTTTAACGATCCCATGCGCAAAAATGACAAAATTAAAAAAGCAGAGTATTGTCCCTGCTAAACTGAAGAGTGTAGGTTTCAGCTGGAGAGTTCCCGATGAAGACATTTTTTTTTCAGTTAAAAAATTTGAGGTACACAGTCTACAAAATGAAACAAAAGTTGAAAATATGATGCTCGTCTTGGCGTATACTCAAAAATGTACTTATTTGGGACTGCTTAGACATAAAATGATGTCACAAGACACATGCGACCAGTCACGGCTTTTATAGAACGAGTTGCCCCTCAATCATACACCTTTGACACATAGTCCCACAATGCCCTAATGTTCTAAAGCATAATAAAAAATATCTTAAAATCCACTATAAAAGAAATAACATAACTAATAATTTTAAACACAAAATTTTATATGAAAAAAAACCCACAGATATTAAAGTTTACATTCATTACAAATGACAGGAACTATATTTGTAGACAATCGATTACGAGCGACCAAACATGTCATTTTTGAAAATCAGATCATTTCGTCTTTTTCTATTTAGTTCTTTGGGTCTCTTTTTTGCTTTTTTTCCACTTTATTATTCTTTTTTTGGTGCTCTCCAATTTCAACCCCCAAATAAGGCTTTCCAATCTAATTAAAATTAAAATCTTGCTTTCTAACCAATCTATTCATGTACCGGACCGGGAATTTTCTTTATTTAATAAGAAAATCTACAGTGCCGTTATATAAATGCATGTTGTCTGCTTGGAGTCCCCGCCCGAAAAGAAAGAAATAGTCTAACTCCAAGATACTACATTCCTGCATCACGTGATTTTGGCCACGTGGAGCTTACATTAGAATGAATACCGAATATGGAAAGTGAAACTACAGTTCAAAACATAAAGTCCGAAGGCACATAGAAGAAAAAGAAGGATTTTTTTTTGCAAAGGGTGCCGGGGTAATCTTCTCTGTGTTCATAATATACACGAAATATTTGCCACTGCCCCTTGTCTGTTCTATAAATTGTAATCCTGAGTTTTCTATCTGTTACATGCCAAGAAATCCTCGCTAAAAATTCCGGTGGACCTCTTACGGCACCTATTAGTAGTTAAAGATTTGATTTCATTCAACAAATTAATTTATGACCTGCAAGTACGTGTCGCTTAGAACACGGCCATATACCAAATGGTCAATATTAATCATCCATGTAATTTGCTCTATGGGATGTTTGCAAAATTTCAACGGAGGCAATTTCTTGGCATGACGAGACAGCATCTCAGCGATAAAAGAATATGTTTGAAAGAACTATGCACTTGGCTACCTTTTTTTCTTCAATTCGTTTTTAAAACGTCTTGGCTTCTTCAACTTGAATAATAGAAAATAAAACTATATATCAAACGAAAACTGGATAAAGTGAGAAACAAGTTTCTTTCATTAGTGAAAATTACTGCTTCATTACTTATCTCAGAGTTCGAACCCTACACGTGGTAGCTTGGTTCGACTCCAATCTTAATTGACTAGGATTGACAGTTTCCTTGCCGAAGGTCAGTGGTTCTCTCCGGGCGTCCCAGCTTTCTACACACAAAAAAAGGTGGTCACCATGAAATAGAAAATAATGATAAAAGTGGCGTTAAAGACCAACAATGAATACATCAATCATTGTATATCTTAGACGTTTCAAACACATCTCGTAGTTTTTTTAAACACGAATCTATTTTTTTTTAAATTGAATTTGACAATAGCAATTTTCCCGCATCGTATAATGGTGAATCCGGATAACACTGTAATATGTGCCGTTGGACATGAAAAAGCTTAACCTCTTATAATTTTGAATAACTAGGAGAATAGATGAATTTTAAAGCAGAACTATTTTAAATATTTGTCAGCTATTTTAGGGGAAAGCAATAAGTATTGAGCAGATAGTTAAGATTTCCGAGGATAAGGCAACATTAAAGGGACCTGTCTTTAAAGGTTGGTGTGTCCATCATATTACATATGTGGCAACCTTTTGTTTAAGGCTTAAAACAAATTAAACTTTTAAAAGTTATTCAAGTTCCATTACTAACTTAATGTCGACACCTTATAATGTAGAATATCTATTTTAAACAGAAAAGGGTAATTTCTATGTCAAAAGATTGCAAAATTTCTGAGAATGAATAGAACAGTCCCTATTCGAATGCAGCATTCGCTAACTTAGAAGACATGTCTTTGACAAGCAATACTTTGAACCACTGACAGTGTCTTTAACGATCCCATGCGCAAAAATGACAAAATTAAAAAAACAGAGTATTGTCCCTGCTAAACTGAAGAGTGTAGGTTTCAGCTGGAGAGTTCCCGATGAAGACATTTTTTTTTCAGTTAAAAAATTTGAGGTACACAGTCTACAAAATGAAACAAAAGTTGAAAATATGATGCTCGTCTTGGCGTATACTCAAAAATGTACTTATTTGGGACTGCTTAGACATAAAATGATGTCACAAGACACATGCGACCAGTCACGGCTTTTATAGAACGAGTTGCCCCTCAATCATACACCTTTGACACATAGTCCCACAATGCCCTAATGTTCTAAAGCATAATAAAAAATATCTTAAAATCCACTATAAAAGAAATAACATAACTAATAATTTTAAACACAAAATTTTATATGAAAAAAAAACCACAGATATTAAAGTTTACATTCATTACAAATGACAGGAACTATATTTGTAGACAATCGATTACGAGCGACCAAACATGTCATTTTTGAAAATCAGATCATTTCGTCTTTTTCTATTTAGTTCTTTGGGTCTCTTTTTTGCTTTTTTTCCACTTTATTATTCTTTTTTTGGTGCTCTCCAATTTCAACCCCCAAATAAGGCTTTCCAATCTAATTAAAATTAAAATCTTGCTTTCTAACCAATCTATTCATGTACCGGACCGGGAATTTTCTTTATTTAATAAGAAAATCTACAGTGCCGTTATATAAATGCATGTTGTCTGCTTGGAGTCCCCGCCCGAAAAGAAAGAAATAGTCTAACTCCAAGATACTACATTCCTGCATCACGTGATTTTGGCCACGTGGAGCTTACATTAGAATGAATACCGAATATGGAAAGTGAAACTACAGTTCAAAACATAAAGTCCGAAGGCACATAGAAGAAAAAGAAGGATTTTTTTTTGCAAAGGGTGCCGGGGTAATCTTCTCTGTGTTCATAATATACACGAAATATTTGCCACTGCCCCTTGTCTGTTCTATAAATTGTAATCCTGAGTTTTCTATCTGTTACATGCCAAGAAATCCTCGCTAAAAATTCCGGTGGACCTCTTACGGCACCTATTAGTAGTTAAAGATTTGATTTCATTCAACAAATTAATTTATGACCTGCAAGTACGTGTCGCTTAGAACACGGCCATATACCAAATGGTCAATATTAATCATCCATGTAATTTGCTCTATGGGATGTTTGCAAAATTTCAACGGAGGCAATTTCTTGGCATGACGAGACAGCATCTCAGCGATAAAAGAATATGTTTGAAAGAACTATGCACTTGGCTACCTTTTTTTCTTCAATTCGTTTTTAAAACGTCTTGGCTTCTTCAACTTGAATAATAGAAAATAAAACTATATATCAAACGAAAACTGGATAAAGTGAGAAACAAGTTTCTTTCATTAGTGAAAATTACTGCTTCATTACTTATCTCAGAGTTCGAACCCTACACGTGGTAGCTTGGTTCGACTCCAATCTTAATTGACTAGGATTGACAGTTTCCTTGCCGAAGGTCAGTGGTTCTCTCCGGGCGTCCCAGCTTTCTACACACAAAAAAAGGTGGTCACCATGAAATAGAAAATAATGATAAAAGTGGCGTTAAAGACCAACAATGAATACATCAATCATTGTATATCTTAGACGTTTCAAACACATCTCGTAGTTTTTTTAAACACGAATCTATTTTTTTTTAAATTGAATTTGACAATAGCAATTTTCCCGCATCGTATAATGGTGAATCCGGATAACACTGTAATATGTGCCGTTGGACATGAAAAAGCTTAACCTCTTATAATTTTGAATAACTAGGAGAATAGATGAATTTTAAAGCAGAACTATTTTAAATATTTGTCAGCTATTTTAGGGGAAAGCAATAAGTATTGAGCAGATAGTTAAGATTTCCGAGGATAAGGCAACATTAAAGGGACCTGTCTTTAAAGGTTGGTGTGTCCATCATATTACATATGTGGCAACCTTTTGTTTAAGGCTTAAAACAAATTAAACTTTTAAAAGTTATTCAAGTTCCATTACTAACTTAATGTCGACACCTTATAATGTAGAATATCTATTTTAAACAGAAAAGGGTAATTTCTATGTCAAAAGATTGCAAAATTTCTGAGAATGAATAGAACAGTCCCTATTCGAATGCAGCATTCGCTAACTTAGAAGACATGTCTTTGACAAGCAATACTTTGAACCACTGACAGTGTCTTTAACGATCCCATGCGCAAAAATGACAAAATTAAAAAAACAGAGTATTGTCCCTGCTAAACTGAAGAGTGTAGGTTTCAGCTGGAGAGTTCCCGATGAAGACATTTTTTTTTTCAGTTAAAAAATTTGAGGTACACAGTCTACAAAATGAAACAAAAGTTGAAAATATGATGCTCGTCTTGGCGTATACTCAAAAATGTACTTATTTGGGACTGCTTAGACATAAAATGATGTCACAAGACACATGCGACCAGTCACGGCTTTTATAGAACGAGTTGCCCCTCAATCATACACCTTTGACACATAGTCCCACAATGCCCTAATGTTCTAAAGCATAATAAAAAATATCTTAAAATCCACTATAAAAGAAATAACATAACTAATAATTTTAAACACAAAATTTTATATGAAAAAAAAACCACAGATATTAAAGTTTACATTCATTACAAATGACAGGAACTATATTTGTAGACAATCGATTACGAGCGACCAAACATGTCATTTTTGAAAATCAGATCATTTCGTCTTTTTCTATTTAGTTCTTTGGGTCTCTTTTTTGCTTTTTTTCCACTTTATTATTCTTTTTTTGGTGCTCTCCAATTTCAACCCCCAAATAAGGCTTTCCAATCTAATTAAAATTAAAATCTTGCTTTCTAACCAATCTATTCATGTACCGGACCGGGAATTTTCTTTATTTAATAAGAAAATCTACAGTGCCGTTATATAAATGCATGTTGTCTGCTTGGAGTCCCCGCCCGAAAAGAAAGAAATAGTCTAACTCCAAGATACTACATTCCTGCATCACGTGATTTTGGCCACGTGGAGCTTACATTAGAATGAATACCGAATATGGAAAGTGAAACTACAGTTCAAAACATAAAGTCCGAAGGCACATAGAAGAAAAAGAAGGATTTTTTTTTGCAAAGGGTGCCGGGGTAATCTTCTCTGTGTTCATAATATACACGAAATATTTGCCACTGCCCCTTGTCTGTTCTATAAATTGTAATCCTGAGTTTTCTATCTGTTACATGCCAAGAAATCCTCGCTAAAAATTCCGGTGGACCTCTTACGGCACCTATTAGTAGTTAAAGATTTGATTTCATTCAACAAATTAATTTATGACCTGCAAGTACGTGTCGCTTAGAACACGGCCATATACCAAATGGTCAATATTAATCATCCATGTAATTTGCTCTATGGGATGTTTGCAAAATTTCAACGGAGGCAATTTCTTGGCATGACGAGACAGCATCTCAGCGATAAAAGAATATGTTTGAAAGAACTATGCACTTGGCTACCTTTTTTTCTTCAATTCGTTTTTAAAACGTCTTGGCTTCTTCAACTTGAATAATAGAAAATAAAACTATATATCAAACGAAAACTGGATAAAGTGAGAAACAAGTTTCTTTCATTAGTGAAAATTACTGCTTCATTACTTATCTCAGAGTTCGAACCCTACACGTGGTAGCTTGGTTCGACTCCAATCTTAATTGACTAGGATTGACAGTTTCCTTGCCGAAGGTCAGTGGTTCTCTCCGGGCGTCCCAGCTTTCTACACACAAAAAAAGGTGGTCACCATGAAATAGAAAATAATGATAAAAGTGGCGTTAAAGACCAACAATGAATACATCAATCATTGTATATCTTAGACGTTTCAAACACATCTCGTAGTTTTTTTAAACACGAATCTATTTTTTTTAAATTGAATTTGACAATAGCAATTTTCCCGCATCGTATAATGGTGAATCCGGATAACACTGTAATATGTGCCGTTGGACATGAAAAAGCTTAACCTCTTATAATTTTGAATAACTAGGAGAATAGATGAATTTTAAAGCAGAACTATTTTAAATATTTGTCAGCTATTTTAGGGGAAAGCAATAAGTATTGAGCAGATAGTTAAGATTTCCGAGGATAAGGCAACATTAAAGGGACCTGTCTTTAAAGGTTGGTGTGTCCATCATATTACATATGTGGCAACCTTTTGTTTAAGGCTTAAAACAAATTAAACTTTTAAAAGTTATTCAAGTTCCATTACTAACTTAATGTCGACACCTTATAATGTAGAATATCTATTTTAAACAGAAAAGGGTAATTTCTATGTCAAAAGATTGCAAAATTTCTGAGAATGAATAGAACATTCCCTATTCGAATGCAGCATTCGCTAACTTAGAAGACATGTCTTTGACAAGCAATACTTTGAACCACTGACAGTGTCTTTAACGATCCCATGCGCAAAAATGACAAAATTAAAAAAACAGAGTATTGTCCCTGCTAAACTGAAGAGTGTAGGTTTCAGCTGGAGAGTTCCCGATGAAGACATTTTTTTTTCAGTTAAAAAATTTGAGGTACACCGTCTACAAAATGAAACAAAAGTTGAAAATATGATGCTCGTCTTGGCGTATACTCAAAAATGTACTTATTTGGGACTGCTAAGACATAAAATGATGTCACAAGACACATGCGACCAGTCACGGCTTTTATAGAACGAGTTGCCCCTCAATCATACACCTTTGACACATAGTCCCACAATGCCCTAATGTTCTAAAGCATAATAAAAAATATCTTAAAATCCACTATAAAAGAAATAACATAACTAATAATTTTAAACACAAAATTTTATATGAAAAAAAAACCACAGATATTAAAGTTTACATTCATTACAAATGACAGGAACTATATTTGTAGACAATCGATTACGAGCGACCAAACATGTCATTTTTGAAAATCAGATCATTTCGTCTTTTTCTATTTAGTTCTTTGGGTCTCTTTTTTGCTTTTTTTCCACTTTATTATTCTTTTTTTGGTGCTCTCCAATTTCAACCCCCAAATAAGGCTTTCCAATCTAATTAAAATTAAAATCTTGCTTTCTAACCAATCTATTCATGTACCGGACCGGGAATTTTCTTTATTTAATAAGAAAATCTACAGTGCCGTTATATAAATGCATGTTGTCTGCTTGGAGTCCCCGCCCGAAAAGAAAGAAATAGTCTAACTCCAAGATACTACATTCCTGCATCACGTGATTTTGGCCACGTGGAGCTTACATTAGAATGAATACCGAATATGGAAAGTGAAACTACAGTTCAAAACATAAAGTCCGAAGGCACATAGAAGAAAAAGAAGGATTTTTTTTTGCAAAGGGTGCCGGGGTAATCTTCTCTGTGTTCATAATATACACGAAATATTTGCCACTGCCCCTTGTCTGTTCTATAAATTGTAATCCTGAGTTTTCTATCTGTTACATGCCAAGAAATCCTCGCTAAAAATTCCGGTGGACCTCTTACGGCACCTATTAGTAGTTAAAGATTTGATTTCATTCAACAAATTAATTTATGACCTGCAAGTACGTGTCGCTTAGAACACGGCCATATACCAAATGGTCAATATTAATCATCCATGTAATTTGCTCTATGGGATGTTTGCAAAATTTCAACGGAGGCAATTTCTTGGCATGACGAGACAGCATCTCAGCGATAAAAGAATATGTTTGAAAGAACTATGCACTTGGCTACCTTTTTTTCTTCAATTCGTTTTTAAAACGTCTTGGCTTCTTCAACTTGAATAATAGAAAATAAAACTATATATCAAACGAAAACTGGATAAAGTGAGAAACAAGTTTCTTTCATTAGTGAAAATTACTGCTTCATTACTTATCTCAGAGTTCGAACCCTACACGTGGTAGCTTGGTTCGACTCCAATCTTAATTGACTAGGATTGACAGTTTCCTTGCCGAAGGTCAGTGGTTCTCTCCGGGCGTCCCAGCTTTCTACACACAAAAAAAGGTGGTCACCATGAAATAGAAAATAATGATAAAAGTGGCGTTAAAGACCAACAATGAATACATCAATCATTGTATATCTTAGACGTTTCAAACACATCTCGTAGTTTTTTTAAACACGAATCTATTTTTTTTAAATTGAATTTGACAATAGCAATTTTCCCGCATCGTATAATGGTGAATCCGGATAACACTGTAATATGTGCCGTTGGACATGAAAAAGCTTAACCTCTTATAATTTTGAATAACTAGGAGAATAGATGAATTTTAAAGCAGAACTATTTTAAATATTTGTCAGCTATTTTAGGGGAAAGCAATAAGTATTGAGCAGATAGTTAAGATTTCCGAGGATAAGGCAACATTAAAGGGACCTGTCTTTAAAGGTTGGTGTGTCCATCATATTACATATGTGGCAACCTTTTGTTTAAGGCTTAAAACAAATTAAACTTTTAAAAGTTATTCAAGTTCCATTACTAACTTAATGTCGACACCTTATAATGTAGAATATCTATTTTAAACAGAAAAGGGTAATTTCTATGTCAAAAGATTGCAAAATTTCTGAGAATGAATAGAACAGTCCCTATTCGAATGCAGCATTCGCTAACTTAGAAGACATGTCTTTGACAAGCAATACTTTGAACCACTGACAGTGTCTTTAACGATCCCATGCGCAAAAATGACAAAATTAAAAAAACAGAGTATTGTCCCTGCTAAACTGAAGAGTGTAGGTTTCAGCTGGAGAGTTCCCGATGAAGACATTTTTTTTTCAGTTAAAAAAATTTGAGGTACACAGTCTACAAAATGAAACAAAAGTTGAAAATATGATGCTCGTCTTGGCGTATACTCAAAAATGTACTTATTTGGGACTGCTTAGACATAAAATGATGTCACAAGACACATGCGACCAGTCACGGCTTTTATAGAACGAGTTGCCCCTCAATCATACACCTTTGACACATAGTCCCACAATGCCCTAATGTTCTAAAGCATAATAAAAAATATCTTAAAATCCACTATAAAAGAAATAACATAACTAATAATTTTAAACACAAAATTTTATATGAAAGAAAAAACCACATTTTACATTCATTACAAATGACAGGAACTATATTTGTAGACAATCGATTACGAGCGACCAAACATGTCATTTTTGAAAATCAGATCATTTCGTCTTTTTCTATTTAGTTCTTTGGGTCTCTTTTTTGCTTTTTTTCCACTTTATTATTCTTTTTTTGGTGCTCTCCAATTTCAACCCCCAAATAAGGCTTTCCAATCTAATTAAAATTAAAATCTTGCTTTCTAACCAATCTATTCATGTACCGGACCAGGAATTTTCTTTATTTAATAAGAAAATCTACAGTGCCGTTATATAAATGCATGTTGTCTGCTTGGAGTCCCCGCCCGAAAAGAAAGAAATAGTCTAACTCCAAGATACTACATTCCTGCATCACGTGATTTTGGCCACGTGGAGCTTACATTAGAATGAATACCGAATATGGAAAGTGAAACTACAGTTCAAAACATAAAGTCCGAAGGCACATAGAAGAAAAAGAAGGATTTTTTTTTGCAAAGGGTGCCGGGGTAATCTTCTCTGTGTTCATAATATACACGAAATATTTGCCACTGCCCCTTGTCTGTTCTATAAATTGTAATCCTGAGTTTTCTATCTGTTACATGCCAAGAAATCCTCGCTAAAAATTACGGTGGACCTCTTACGGCACCTATTAGTAGTTAAAGATTTGATTTCATTCAACAAATTAATTTATGACCTGCAAGTACGTGTCGCTTAGAACACGGCCATATACCAAATGGTCAATATTAATCATCCATGTAATTTGCTCTATGGGATGTTTGCAAAATTTCAACGGAGGCAATTTCTTGGCATGACGAGACAGCATCTCAGCGATAAAAGAATATGTTTGAAAGAACTATGCACTTGGCTACCTTTTTTTCTTCAATTCGTTTTTAAAACGTCTTGGCTTCTTCAACTTGAATAATAGAAAATAAAACTATATATCAAACGAAAACTGGATAAAGTGAGAAACAAGTTTCTTTCATTAGTGAAAATTACTGCTTCATTACTTATCTCAGAGTTCGAACCCTACACGTGGTAGCTTGGTTCGACTCCAATCTTAATTGACTAGGATTGACAGTTTCCTTGCCGAAGGTCAGTGGTTCTCTCCGGGCGTCCCAGCTTTCTACACACAAAAAAAGGTGGTCACCATGAAATAGAAAATAATGATAAAAGTGGCGTTAAAGACCAACAATGAATACATCAATCATTGTATATCTTAGACGTTTCAAACACATCTCGTAGTTTTTTTAAACACGAATCTATTTTTTTTAAATTGAATTTGACAATAGCAATTTTCCCGCATCGTATAATGGTGAATCCGGATAACACTGTAATATGTGCCGTTGGACATGAAAAAGCTTAACCTCTTATAATTTTGAATAACTAGGAGAATAGATGAATTTTAAAGCAGAACTATTTTAAATATTTGTCAGCTATTTTAGGGGAAAGCAATAAGTATTGAGCAGATAGTTAAGATTTCCGAGGATAAGGCAACATTAAAGGGACCTGTCTTTAAAGGTTGGTGTGTCCATCATATTACATATGTGGCAACCTTTTGTTTAAGGCTTAAAACAAATTAAACTTTTAAAAGTTATTCAAGTTCCATTACTAACTTAATGTCGACACCTTATAATGTAGAATATCTATTTTAAACAGAAAAGGGTAATTTCTATGTCAAAAGATTGCAAAATTTCTGAGAATGAATAGAACAGTCCCTATTCGAATGCAGCATTCGCTAACTTAGAAGACATGTCTTTGACAAGCAATACTTTGAACCACTGACAGTGTCTTTAACGATCCCATGCGCAAAAATGACAAAATTAAAAAAACAGAGTATTGTCCCTGCTAAACTGAAGAGTGTAGGTTTCAGCTGGAGAGTTCCCGATGAAGACATTTTTTTTTCAGTTAAAAAAATTTGAGGTACACAGTCTACAAAATGAAACAAAAGTTGAAAATATGATGCTCGTCTTGGCGTATACTCAAAAATGTACTTATTTGGGACTGCTTAGACATAAAATGATGTCACAAGACACATGCGACCAGTCACGGCTTTTATAGAACGAGTTGCCCCTCAATCATACACCTTTGACACATAGTCCCACAATGCCCTAATGTTCTAAAGCATAATAAAAAATATCTTAAAATCCACTATAAAAGAAATAACATAACTAATAATTTTAAACACAAAATTTTATATGAAAAAAAAACCACATTTTACATTCATTACAAATGACAGGAACTATATTTGTAGACAATCGATTACGAGCGACCAAACATGTCATTTTTGAAAATCAGATCATTTCGTCTTTTTCTATTTAGTTCTTTGGGTCTCTTTTTTGCTTTTTTTCCACTTTATTATTCTTTTTTTGGTGCTCTCCAATTTCAACCCCCAAATAAGGCTTTCCAATCTAATTAAAATTAAAATCTTGCTTTCTAACCAATCTATTCATGTACCGGACCGGGAATTTTCTTTATTTAATAAGAAAATCTACAGTGCCGTTATATAAATGCATGTTGTCTGCTTGGAGTCCCCGCCCGAAAAGAAAGAAATAGTCTAACTCCAAGATACTACATTCCTGCATCACGTGATTTTGGCCACGTGGAGCTTACATTAGAATGAATACCGAATATGGAAAGTGAAACTACAGTTCAAAACATAAAGTCCGAAGGCACATAGAAGAAAAAGAAGGATTTTTTTTTGCAAAGGGTGCCGGGGTAATCTTCTCTGTGTTCATAACATACACGAAATATTTGCCACTGCCCCTTGTCTGTTCTATAAATTGTAATCCTGAGTTTTCTATCTGTTACATGCCAAGAAATCCTCGCTAAAAATTCCGGTGGACCTCTTACGGCACCTATTAGTAGTTAAAGATTTGATTTCATTCAACAAATTAATTTATGACCTGCAAGTACGTGTCGCTTAGAACACGGCCATATACCAAATGGTCAATATTAATCATCCATGTAATTTGCTCTATGGGATGTTTGCAAAATTTCAACGGAGGCAATTTCTTGGCATGACGAGACAGCATCTCAGCGATAAAAGAATATGTTTGAAAGAACTATGCACTTGGCTACCTTTTTTTCTTCAATTCGTTTTTAAAACGTCTTGGCTTCTTCAACTTGAATAATAGAAAATAAAACTATATATCAAACGAAAACTGGATAAAGTGAGAAACAAGTTTCTTTCATTAGTGAAAATTACTGCTTCATTGCTTATCTCAGAGTTCGAACCCTACACGTGGTAGCTTGGTTCGACTCCAATCTTAATTGACTAGGATTGACAGTTTCCTTGCCGAAGGTCAGTGGTTCTCTCCGGGCGTCCCAGCTTTCTACACACAAAAAAAAGGTGGTCACCATGAAATAGAAAATAATGATAAAAGTGGCGTTAAAGACCAACAATGAATACATCAATCATTGTATATCTTAGACGTTTCAAACACATCTCGTAGTTTTTTTAAACACGAATCTATTTTTTTTAAATTGAATTTGACAATAGCAATTTTCCCGCATCGTATAATGGTGAATCCGGATAACACTGTAATATGTGCCGTTGGACATGAAAAAGCTTAACCTCTTATAATTTTGAATAACTAGGAGAATAGATGAATTTTAAAGCAGAACAATTTTAAATATTTGTCAGCTATTTTAGGGGAAAGCAATAAGTATTGAACAGATAGTTAAGATTTCCGAGGATAAGGCAACATTAAAGGGACCTGTCTTTAAAGGTTGGTGTGTCCATCATATTACATATGTGGCAACCTTTTGTTTAAGGCTTAAAACAAATTAAACTTTTAAAAGTTATTCAAGTTCCATTACTAACTTAATGTCGACACCTTATAATGTAGAATATCTATTTTAAACAGAAAAGGGTAATTTCTATGTCAAAAGATTGCAAAATTTCTGAGAATGAATAGAACAGTCCCTATTCGAATGCAGCATTCGCTAACTTAGAAGACATGTCTTTGACAAGCAATACTTTGAACCACTGACAGTGTCTTTAACGATCCCATGCGCAAAAATGACAAAATTAAAAAAACAGAGTATTGTCCCTGCTAAACTGAAGAGTGTAGGTTTCAGCTGGAGAGTTCCCGATGAAGACATTTTTTTTCAGTTAAAAAATTTGAGGTACACAGTCTACAAAATGAAACAAAAGTTGAAAATATGATGCTCGTCTTGGCGTATACTCAAAAATGTACTTATTTGGGACTGCTTAGACATGAAATGATGTCACAAGACACATGCGACCAGTCACGGCTTTTATAGAACGAGTTGCCCCTCAATCATACACCTTTGACACATAGTCCCACAATGCCCTAATGTTCTAAAGCATAATAAAAAATATCTTAAAATCCACTATAAAAGAAATAACATAACTAATAATTTTAAACACAAAATTTTATATGAAAAAAAACCCACAGATATTAAAGTTTACATTCATTACAAATGACAGGAACTATATTTGTAGACAATCGATTACGAGCGACCAAACAGGTCATTTTTGAAAATCAGATCATTTCGTCTTTTTCTATTTAGTTCTTTGGGTCTCTTTTTTGCTTTTTTTCCACTTTATTATTCATGACAGGAAAGTTTTAACCTTAACTTCATGTTCTAAAACATATACGTGTGCATTGTGCTTCAATGAAAAAATATGGGGTAAACGTCAATGAGACAGACACCTAGTGACAGAAATAACCAAAAGACATGTGCTCGGTTTGACGGTAAACCAGATATATGCGAGATTCCCTCACGTGATAAAGGAAGAAAGATCATTCACAATTTGTCTTACATTCGTTTTTCTCCCTTTTAATTAAATAAAAAAAAACTTTCGAATGTTGAGTTCATAAGATAAAAATATTCCCTGTGGAACCCCCCCCCCCCCCCTTTCTTTTTTTGGTGCTCTCCAATTTCAACCCCCAAATAAGGCTTTCCAATCTAATTAAAATTAAAATCTTGCTTTCTAACCAATCTATTCATGTACCGGACCGGGAATTTTCTTTATTTAATAAGAAAATCTACAGTGCCGTTATATAAATGCATGTTGTCTGCTTGGAGTCCCCGCCCGAAAAGAAAGAAATAGTCTAGCTCCAAGATACTACATTCCTGCATCACGTGATTTTGGCCACGTGGAGCTTACATTAGAATGAATACCGAATATGGAAAGTGAAACTACAGTTCAAAACATAAAGTCCGAAGGCACATAGAAGAAAAAGAAGGATTTTTTTTTGCAAAGGGTGCCGGGGTAATCTTCTCTGTGTTCATAACATACACGAAATATTTGCCACTGCCCCTTGTCTGTTCTATAAATTGTAATCCTGAGTTTTCTATCTGTTACATGCCAAGAAATCCTCGCTAAAAATTCCGGTGGACCTCTTACGGCACCTATTAGTAGTTAAAGATTTGATTTCATTCAACAAATTAATTTATGACCTGCAAGTACGTGTCGCTTAGAACACGGCCATATACCAAATGGTCAATATTAATCATCCATGTAATTTGCTCTATGGGATGTTTGCAAAATTTCAACGGAGGCAATTTCTTGGCATGACGAGACAGCATCTCAGCGATAAAAGAATATGTTTGAAAGAACTATGCACTTGGCTACCTTTTTTTCTTCAATTCGTTTTTAAAACGTCTTGGCTTCTTCAACTTGAATAATAGAAAATAAAACTATATATCAAACGAAAACTGGATAAAGTGAGAAACAAGTTTCTTTCATTAGTGAAAATTACTGCTTCATTGCTTATCTCAGAGTTCGAACCCTACACGTGGTAGCTTGGTTCGACTCCAATCTTAATTGACTAGGATTGACAGTTTCCTTGCCGAAGGTCAGTGGTTCTCTCCGGGCGTCCCAGCTTTCTACACACAAAAAAAGGTGGTCACCATGAAATAGAAAATAATGATAAAAGTGGCGTTAAAGACCAACAATGAATACATCAATCATTGTATATCTTAGACGTTTCAAACACATCTCGTAGTTTTTTTAAACACGAATCTATTTTTTTTAAATTGAATTTGACAATAGCAATTTTCCCGCATCGTATAATGGTGAATCCGGATAACACTGTAATATGTGCCGTTGGACATGAAAAAGCTTAACCTCTTATAATTTTGAATAACTAGGAGAATAGATGAATTTTAAAGCAGAACTATTTTAAATATTTGTCAGCTATTTTAGGGGAAAGCAATATGTATTGAGCAGATAGTTAAGATTTCCGAGGATAAGGCAACATTAAAGGGACCTGTCTTTAAAGGTTGGTGTGTCCATCATATTACATATGTGGCAACCTTTTGTTTAAGGCTTAAAACAAATTAAACTTTTAAAAGTTATTCAAGTTCCATTACTAACTTAATGTCGACACCTTATAATGTAGAATATCTATTTTAAACAGAAAAGGGTAATTTCTATGTCAAAAGATTGCAAAATTTCTGAGAATGAATAGAACAGTCCCTATTCGAATGCAGCATTCGCTAACTTAGAAGACATGTCTTTGACAAGCAATACTTTGAACCACTGACAGTGTCTTTAACGATCCCATGCGCAAAAATGACAAAATTAAAAAAACAGAGTATTGTCCCTGCTAAACTGAAGAGTGTAGGTTTCAGCTGGAGAGTTCCCGATGAAGACATTTTTTTTCAGTTAAAAAATTTGAGGTACACAGTCTACAAAATGAAACAAAAGTTGAAAATATGATGCTCGTCTTGGCGTATACTCAAAAATGTACTTATTTGGGACTGCTTAGACATGAAATGATGTCACAAGACACATGCGACCAGTCACGGCTTTTATAGAACGAGTTGCCCCTCAATCATACACCTTTGACACATAGTCCCACAATGCCCTAATGTTCTAAAGCATAATAAAAAATATCTTAAAATCCACTATAAAAGAAATAACATAACTAATAATTTCAAACACAAAATTTTATATGAAAAAAAACCCACAGATATTAAAGTTTACATTCATTACAAATGACAGGAACTATATTTGTAGACAATCGATTACGAGCGACCAAACAGGTCATTTTTGAAAATCAGATCATTTCGTCTTTTTCTATTTAGTTCTTTGGGTCTCTTTTTTGCTTTTTTTCCACTTTATTATTCATGACATGAAAGTTTTAACCTTAACTTCATGTTCTAAAACATATACGTGTGCATTGTGCTTCAATGAAAAAAAATGGGGTAAACGTCAATGAGACAGACACCTAGTGACAGAAATAACCAAAAGACATGTGCTCGGTTTGACGGTAAACCAGATATATGCGAGATTCCCTCACGTGATAAAGGAAGAAAGATCATTCACAATTTGTCTTACATTCGTTTTTCTCCCTTTTAATTAAATAAAAAAAAAACTTTCGAATGTTGAGTTCATAAGATAAAAATATTCCCTGTGGAACCCCCCCCCCCCCCTTTCTTTTTTTGGTGCTCTCCAATTTCAACCCCCAAATAAGGCTTTCCAATCTAATTAAAATTAAAATCTTGCTTTCTAACCAATCTATTCATGTACCGGACCGGGAATTTTCTTTATTTAATAAGAAAATCTACAGTGCCGTTATATAAATGCATGTTGTCTGCTTGGAGTCCCCGCCCGAAAAGAAAGAAATAGTCTAACTCCAAGATACTACATTCCTGCATCACGTGATTTTGGCCACGTGGAGCTTACATTAGAATGAATACCGAATATGGAAAGTGAAACTACAGTTCAAAACATAAAGTCCGAAGGCACATAGAAGAAAAAGAAGGATTTTTTTTTGCAAAGGGTGCCGGGGTAATCTTCTCTGTGTTCATAACATACACGAAATATTTGCCACTGCCCCTTGTCTGTTCTATAAATTGTAATCCTGAGTTTTCTATCTGTTACATGCCAAGAAATCCTCGCTAAAAATTCCGGTGGACCTCTTACGGCACCTATTAGTAGTTAAAGATTTGATTTCATTCAACAAATTAATTTATGACCTGCAAGTACGTGTCGCTTAGAACACGGCCATATACCAAATGGTCAATATTAATCATCCATGTAATTTGCTCTATGGGATGTTTGCAAAATTTCAACGGAGGCAATTTCTTGGCATGACGAGACAGCATCTCAGCGATAAAAGAATATGTTTGAAAGAACTATGCACTTGGCTACCTTTTTTTCTTCAATTCGTTTTTAAAACGTCTTGGCTTCTTCAACTTGAATAATAGAAAATAAAACTATATATCAAACGAAAACTGGATAAAGTGAGAAACAAGTTTCTTTCATTAGTGAAAATTACTGCTTCATTGCTTATCTCAGAGTTCGAACCCTACACGTGGTAGCTTGGTTCGACTCCAATCTTAATTGACTAGGATTGACAGTTTCCTTGCCGAAGGTCAGTGGTTCTCTCCGGGCGTCCCAGCTTTCTACACACAAAAAAAGGTGGTCACCATGAAATAGAAAATAATGATAAAAGTGGCGTTAAAGACCAACAATGAATACATCAATCATTGTATATCTTAGACGTTTCAAACACATCTCGTAGTTTTTTTAAACACGAATCTATTTTTTTTAAATTGAATTTGACAATAGCAATTTTCCCGCATCGTATAATGGTGAATCCGGATAACACTGTAATATGTGCCGTTGGACATGAAAAAGCTTAACCTCTTATAATTTTGAATAACTAGGAGAATAGATGAATTTTAAAGCAGAACTATTTTAAATATTTGTCAGCTATTTTAGGGGAAAGCAATATGTATTGAGCAGATAGTTAAGATTTCCGAGGATAAGGCAACATTAAAGGGACCTGTCTTTAAAGGTTGGTGTGTCCATCATATTACATATGTGGCAACCTTTTGTTTAAGGCTTAAAACAAATTAAACTTTTAAAAGTTATTCAAGTTCCATTACTAACTTAATGTCGACACCTTATAATGTAGAATATCTATTTTAAACAGAAAAGGGTAATTTCTATGTCAAAAGATTGCAAAATTTCTGAGAATGAATAGAACAGTCCCTATTCGAATGCAGCATTCGCTAACTTAGAAGACATGTCTTTGACAAGCAATACTTTGAACCACTGACAGTGTCTTTAACGATCCCATGCGCAAAAATGACAAAATTAAAAAAACAGAGTATTGTCCCTGCTAAACTGAAGAGTGTAGGTTTCAGCTGGAGAGTTCCCGATGAAGACATTTTTTTTCAGTTAAAAAATTTGAGGTACACAGTCTACAAAATGAAACAAAAGTTGAAAATATGATGCTCGTCTTGGCGTATACTCAAAAATGTACTTATTTGGGACTGCTTAGACATGAAATGATGTCACAAGACACATGCGACCAGTCACGGCTTTTATAGAACGAGTTGCCCCTCAATCATACACCTTTGACACATAGTCCCACAATGCCCTAATGTTCTAAAGCATAATAAAAAATATCTTAAAATCCACTATAAAAGAAATAACATAACTAATAATTTTAAACACAAAATTTTATATGAAAAAAAACCCACAGATATTAAAGTTTACATTCATTACAAATGACAGGAACTATATTTGTAGACAATCGATTACGAGCGACCAAACAGGTCATTTTTGAAAATCAGATCATTTCGTCTTTTTCTATTTAGTTCTTTGGGTCTCTTTTTTGCTTTTTTTCCACTTTATTATTCATGACATGAAAGTTTTAACCTTAACTTCATATTCTAAAACATATACGTGTGCATTGTGCTTCAATGAAAAAATATGGGGTAAACGTCAATGAGACAGACACCTAGTGACAGAAATAACCAAAAGACATGTGCTCGGTTTGACGGTAAACCAGATATATGCGAGATTCCCTCACGTGATAAAGGAAGAAAGATCATTCACAATTTGTCTTACATTCGTTTTTCTCCCTTTTAATTAAATAAAAAAAAAACTTTCGAATGTTGAGTTCATAAGATAAAAATATTCCCTGTGGAACCCCCCCCCCCCCCCCTTTCTTTTTTTGGTGCTCTCCAATTTCAACCCCCAAATAAGGCTTTCCAATCTAATTAAAATTAAAATCTTGCTTTCTAACCAATCTATTCATGTACCGGACCGGGAATTTTCTTTATTTAATAAGAAAATCTACAGTGCCGTTATATAAATGCATGTTGTCTGCTTGGAGTCCCCGCCCGAAAAGAAAGAAATAGTCTAACTCCAAGATACTACATTCCTGCATCACGTGATTTTGGCCACGTGGAGCTTACATTAGAATGAATACCGAATATGGAAAGTGAAACTACAGTTCAAAACATAAAGTCCGAAGGCACATAGAAGAAAAAGAAGGATTTTTTTTTGCAAAGGGTGCCGGGGTAATCTTCTCTGTGTTCATAACATACACGAAATATTTGCCACTGCCCCTTGTCTGTTCTATAAATTGTAATCCTGAGTTTTCTATCTGTTACATGCCAAGAAATCCTCGCTAAAAATTCCGGTGGACCTCTTACGGCACCTATTAGTAGTTAAAGATTTGATTTCATTCAACAAATTAATTTATGACCTGCAAGTACGTGTCGCTTAGAACACGGCCATATACCAAATGGTCAATATTAATCATCCATGTAATTTGCTCTATGGGATGTTTGCAAAATTTCAACGGAGGCAATTTCTTGGCATGACGAGACAGCATCTCAGCGATAAAAGAATATGTTTGAAAGAACTATGCACTTGGCTACCTTTTTTTCTTCAATTCGTTTTTAAAACGTCTTGGCTTCTTCAACTTGAATAATAGAAAATAAAACTACATATCAAACGAAAACTGGATAAAGTGAGAAACAAGTTTCTTTCATTAGTGAAAATTACTGCTTCATTGCTTATCTCAGAGTTCGAACCCTACACGTGGTAGCTTGGTTCGACTCCAATCTTAATTGACTAGGATTGACAGTTTCCTTGCCGAAGGTCAGTGGTTCTCTCCGGGCGTCCCAGCTTTCTACACACAAAAAAAGGTGGTCACCATGAAATAGAAAATAATGATAAAAGTGGCGTTAAAGACCAACAATGAATACATCAATCATTGTATATCTTAGACGTTTCAAACACATCTCGTAGTTTTTTTAAACACGAATCTATTTTTTTTAAATTGAATTTGACAATAGCAATTTTCCCGCATCGTATAATGGTGAATCCGGATAACACTGTAATATGTGCCGTTGGACATGAAAAAGCTTAACCTCTTATAATTTTGAATAACTAGGAGAATAGATGAATTTTAAAGCAGAACTATTTTAAATATTTGTCAGCTATTTTAGGGGAAAGCAATATGTATTGAGCAGATAGTTAAGATTTCCGAGGATAAGGCAACATTAAAGGGACCTGTCTTTAAAGGTTGGTGTGTCCATCATATTACATATGTGGCAACCTTTTGTTTAAGGCTTAAAACAAATTAAACTTTTAAAAGTTATTCAAGTTCCATTACTAACTTAATGTCGACACCTTATAATGTAGAATATCTATTTTAAACAGAAAAGGGTAATTTCTATGTCAAAAGATTGCAAAATTTCTGAGAATGAATAGAACAGTCCCTATTCGAATGCAGCATTCGCTAACTTAGAAGACATGTCTTTGACAAGCAATACTTTGAACCACTGACAGTGTCTTTAACGATCCCATGCGCAAAAATGACAAAATTAAAAAAACAGAGTATTGTCCCTGCTAAACTGAAGAGTGTAGGTTTCAGCTGGAGAGTTCCCGATGAAGACATTTTTTTTCAGTTAAAAAATTTGAGGTACACAGTCTACAAAATGAAACAAAAGTTGAAAATATGATGCTCGTCTTGGCGTATACTCAAAAATGTACTTATCTGGGACTGCTTAGACATGAAATGATGTCTCAAGACACATGCGACCAGTCACGGCTTTTATAGAACGAGTTGCCCCTCAATCATACACCTTTGACACATAGTCCCACAATGCCCTAATGTTCTAAAGCATAATAAAAAATATCTTAAAATCCACTATAAAAGAAATAACATAACTAATAATTTTAAACACAAAATTTTATATGAAAAAAAACCCACAGATATTAAAGTTTACATTCATTACAAATGACAGGAACTATATTTGTAGACAATCGATTACGAGCGACCAAACAGGTCATTTTTGAAAATCAGATCATTTCGTCTTTTTCTATTTAGTTCTTTGGGTCTCTTTTTTGCTTTTTTTCCACTTTATTATTCATGACATGAAAGTTTTAACCTTAACTTCATGTTCTAAAACATATACGTGTGCATTGTGCTTCAATGAAAAAATATGGGGTAAACGTCAATGAGACAGACACCTAGTGACAGAAATAACCAAAAGACATGTGCTCGGTTTGACGGTAAACCAGATATATGCGAGATTCCCTCACGTGATAAAGGAAGAAAGATCATTCACAATTTGTCTTACATTCGTTTTTCTCCCTTTTAATTAAATAAAAAAAAAACTTTCGAATGTTGAGTTCATAAGATAAAAATATTCCCTGTGGAACCCCCCCCCCTTTCTTTTTTTGGTGCTCTCCAATTTCAACCCCCAAATAAGGCTTTCCAATCTAATTAAAATTAAAATCTTGCTTTCTAACCAATCTATTCATGTACCGGACCGGGAATTTTCTTTATTTAATAAGAAAATCTACAGTGCCGTTATATAAATGCATGTTGTCTGCTTGGAGTCCCCGCCCGAAAAGAAAGAAATAGTCTAACTCCAAGATACTACATTCCTGCATCACGTGATTTTGGCCACGTGGAGCTTACATTAGAATGAATACCGAATATGGAAAGTGAAACTACAGTTCAAAACATAAAGTCCGAAGGCACATAGAAGAAAAAGAAGGATTTTTTTTTTGCAAAGGGTGCCGGGGTAATCTTCTCTGTGTTCATAATATACACGAAATATTTGCCACTGCCCCTTGTCTGTTCTTATTCAAGTTCCATTACTAACTTAATGTCGACACCTTATAATGTAGAATATCTATTTTAAACAGAAAAGGGTAATTTCTATGTCAAACGATTGCAAAATTTCTGAGAATGAATAGAACAGTCCCTATTCGAATGCAGCATTCGCTAACTTAGAAGACATGTCTTTGACAAGCAATACTTTGAACCACTGACAGTGTCTTTAACGATCCCATGCGCAAAAATGACAAAATTAAAAAAACAGAGTATTGTCCCTGCTAAACTGAAGAGTGTAGGTTTCAGCTGGAGAGTTCCCGATGAAGACATTTTTTTTTCAGTTAAAAAATTTGAGGTACACAGTCTACAAAATGAAACAAAAGTTGAAAATATGATGCTCGTCTTGGCGTATACTCAAAAATGTACTTATTTGGGACTGCTTAGACATGAAATGATGTCACAAGACACATGCGACCAGTCACGGCTTTTATAGAACGAGTTGCCCCTCAATCATACACCTTTGACACATAGTCCCACAATGCCCTAATGTTCTAAAGCATAATAAAAAATATCTTAAAATCCACTATAAAAGAAATAACATAACTAATAATTTTAAACACAAAATTTTATATGAAAAAAAACCCACAGATATTAAAGTTTACATTCATTACAAATGACAGGAACTATATTTGTAGACAATCGATTACGAGCGACCAAACATGTCATTTTTGAAAATCAGATCATTTCGTCTTTTTCTATTTAGTTCTTTGGGTCTCTTTTTTGCTTTTTTTCCACTTTATTATTCTTTTTTTGGTGCTCTCCAATTTCAACCCCCAAATAAGGCTTTCCAATCTAATTAAAATTAAAATCTTGCTTTCTAACCAATCTATTCATGTACCGGACTGGGAATTTTCTTTATTTAATAAGAAAATCTACAGTGCCGTTATATAAATGCATGTTGTCTGCTTGGAGTCCCCGCCCGAAAAGAAAGAAATAGTCTAACTCCAAGATACTACATTCCTGCATCACGTGATTTTGGCCACGTGGAGCTTACATTAGAATGAATACCGAATATGGAAAGTGAAACTACAGTTCAAAACATAAAGTCCGAAGGCACATAGAAGAAAAAGAAGGATTTTTTTTTGCAAAGGGTGCCGGGGTAATCTTCTCTGTGTTCATAACATACACGAAATATTTGCCACTGCCCCTTGTCTGTTCTATAAATTGTAATCCTGAGTTTTCTATCTGTTACATGCCAAGAAATCCTCGCTAAAAATTCCGGTGGACCTCTTACGGCACCTATTAGTAGTTAAAGATTTGATTTCATTCAACAAATTAATTTATGACCTGCAAGTACGTGTCGCTTAGAACACGGCCATATACCAAATGGTCAATATTAATCATCCATGTAATTTGCTCTATGGGATGTTTGCAAAATTTAAACGGAGGCAATTTCTTGGCATGACGAGACAGCATCTCAGCGATAAAAGAATATGTTTGAAAGAACTATGCACTTGGCTACCTTTTTTTCTTCAATTCGTTTTTAAAACGTCTTGGCTTCTTCAACTTGAATAATAGAAAATAAAACTATATATCAAACGAAAACTGGATAAAGTGAGAAACAAGTTTCTTTCATTAGTGAAAATTACTGCTTCATTGCTTATCTCAGAGTTCGAACCCTACACGTGGTAGCTTGGTTCGACTCCAATCTTAATTGACTAGGATTGACAGTTTCCTTGCCGAAGGTCAGTGGTTCTCTCCGGGCGTCCCAGCTTTCTACACACAAAAAAAGGTGGTCACCATGAAATAGAAAATAATGATAAAAGTGGCGTTAAAGACCAACAATGAATACATCAATCATTGTATATCTTAGACGTTTCAAACACATCTCGTAGTTTTTTTAAACACGAATCTATTTTTTTTAAATTGAATTTGACAATAGCAATTTTCCCGCATCGTATAATGGTGAATCCGGATAACACTGTAATATGTGCCGTTGGACATGAAAAAGCTTAACCTCTTATAATTTTGAATAACTAGGAGAATAGATGAATTTTAAAGCAGAACTATTTTAAATATTTGTCAGCTATTTTAGGGGAAAGCAATATGTATTGAGCAGATAGTTAAGATTTCCGAGGATAAGGCAACATTAAAGGGACCTGTCTTTAAAGGTTGGTGTGTCCATCATATTACATATGTGGCAACCTTTTGTTTAAGGCTTAAAACAAATTAAACTTTTAAAAGTTATTCAAGTTCCATTACTAACTTAATGTCGACACCTTATAATGTAGAATATCTATTTTAAACAGAAAAGGGTAATTTCTATGTCAAAAGATTGCAAAATTTCTGAGAATGAATAGAACAGTCCCTATTCGAATGCAGCATTCGCTAACTTAGAAGACATGTCTTTGACAAGCAATACTTTGAACCACTGACAGTGTCTTTAACGATCCCATGCGCAAAAATGACAAAATTAAAAAAACAGAGTATTGTCCCTGCTAAACTGAAGAGTGTAGGTTTCAGCTGGAGAGTTCCCGATGAAGACATTTTTTTTCAGTTAAAAAATTTGAGGTACACAGTCTACAAAATGAAACAAAAGTTGAAAATATGATGCTCGTCTTGGCGTATACTCAAAAATGTACTTATTTGGGACTGCTTAGACATGAAATGATGTCACAAGACACATGCGACCAGTCACGGCTTTTATAGAACGAGTTGCCCCTCAATCATACACCTTTGACACATAGTCCCACAATGCCCTAATGTTCTAAAGCATAATAAAAAATATCTTAAAATCCACTATAAAAGAAATAACATAACTAATAATTTTAAACACAAAATTTTATATGAAAAAAAACCCACAGATATTAAAGTTTACATTCATTACAAATGACAGGAACTATATTTGTAGACAATCGATTACGAGCGACCAAACAGGTCATTTTTGAAAATCAGATCATTTCGTCTTTTTCTATTTAGTTCTTTGGGTCTCTTTTTTGCTTTTTTTCCACTTTATTATTCATGACATGAAAGTTTTAACCTTAACTTCATGTTCTAAAACATATACGTGTGCATTGTGCTTCAATGAAAAAATATGGGGTAAACGTCAATGAGACAGACACCTAGTGACAGAAATAACCAAAAGACATGTGCTCGGTTTGACGGTAAACCAGATATATGCGAGATTCCCTCACGTGATAAAGGAAGAAAGATCATTCACAATTTGTCTTACATTCGTTTTTCTCCCTTTTAATTAAATAAAAAAAAAACTTTCGAATGTTGAGTTCATAAGATAAAAATATTCCCTGTGGAACCCCCCCCCTTTCTTTTTTTGGTGCTCTCCAATTTCAACCCCCAAATAAGGCTTTCCAATCTAATTAAAATTAAAATCTTGCTTTCTAACCAATCTATTCATGTACCGGACCGGGAATTTTCTTTATTTAATAAGAAAATCTACAGTGCCGTTATATAAATGCATGTTGTCTGCTTGGAGTCCCCGCCCGAAAAGAAAGAAATAGTCTAACTCCAAGATACTACATTCCTGCATCACGTGATTTTGGCCACGTGGAGCTTACATTAGAATGAATACCGAATATGGAAAGTGAAACTACAGTTCAAAACATAAAGTCCGAAGGCACATAGAAGAAAAAGAAGGATTTTTTTTTTGCAAAGGGTGCCGGGGTAATCTTCTCTGTGTTCATAATATACACGAAATATTTGCCACTGCCCCTTGTCTGTTCTTATTCAAGTTCCATTACTAACTTAATGTCGACACCTTATAATGTAGAATATCTATTTTAAACAGAAAAGGGTAATTTCTATGTCAAACGATTGCAAAATTTCTGAGAATGAATAGAACAGTCCCTATTCGAATGCAGCATTCGCTAACTTAGAAGACATGTCTTTGACAAGCAATACTTTGAACCACTGACAGTGTCTTTAACGATCCCATGCGCAAAAATGACAAAATTAAAAAAACAGAGTATTGTCCCTGCTAAACTGAAGAGTGTAGGTTTCAGCTGGAGAGTTCCCGATGAAGACATTTTTTTTTCAGTTAAAAAATTTGAGGTACACAGTCTACAAAATGAAACAAAAGTTGAAAATATGATGCTCGTCTTGGCGTATACTCAAAAATGTACTTATTTGGGACTGCTTAGACATGAAATGATGTCACAAGACACATGCGACCAGTCACGGCTTTTATAGAACGAGTTGCCCCTCAATCATACACCTTTGACACATAGTCCCACAATGCCCTAATGTTCTAAAGCATAATAAAAAATATCTTAAAATCCACTATAAAAGAAATAACATAACTAATAATTTTAAACACAAAATTTTATATGAAAAAAAACCCACAGATATTAAAGTTTACATTCATTACAAATGACAGGAACTATATTTGTAGACAATCGATTACGAGCGACCAAACATGTCATTTTTGAAAATCAGATCATTTCGTCTTTTTCTATTTAGTTCTTTGGGTCTCTTTTTTGCTTTTTTTCCACTTTATTATTCTTTTTTTGGTGCTCTCCAATTTCAACCCCCAAATAAGGCTTTCCAATCTAATTAAAATTAAAATCTTGCTTTCTAACCAATCTATTCATGTACCGGACTGGGAATTTTCTTTATTTAATAAGAAAATCTACAGTGCCGTTATATAAATGCATGTTGTCTGCTTGGAGTCCCCGCCCGAAAAGAAAGAAATAGTCTAACTCCAAGATACTACATTCCTGCATCACGTGATTTTGGCCACGTGGAGCTTACATTAGAATGAATACCGAATATGGAAAGTGAAACTACAGTTCAAAACATAAAGTCCGAAGGCACATAGAAGAAAAAGAAGGATTTTTTTTTGCAAAGGGTGCCGGGGTAATCTTCTCTGTGTTCATAACATACACGAAATATTTGCCACTGCCCCTTGTCTGTTCTATAAATTGTAATCCTGAGTTTTCTATCTGTTACATGCCAAGAAATCCTCGCTAAAAATTCCGGTGGACCTCTTACGGCACCTATTAGTAGTTAAAGATTTGATTTCATTCAACAAATTAATTTATGACCTGCAAGTACGTGTCGCTTAGAACACGGCCATATACCAAATGGTCAATATTAATCATCCATGTAATTTGCTCTATGGGATGTTTGCAAAATTTAAACGGAGGCAATTTCTTGGTATGACGAGACAGCATCTCAGCGATAAAAGAATATGTTTGAAAGAACTATGCACTTGGCTACCTTTTTTTCTTCAATTCGTTTTTAAAACGTCTTGGCTTCTTCAACTTGAATAATAGAAAATAAAACTATATATCAAACGAAAACTGGATAAAGTGAGAAACAAGTTTCTTTCATTAGTGAAAATTACTGCTTCATTGCTTATCTCAGAGTTCGAACCCTACACGTGGTAGCTTGGTTCGACTCCAATCTTAATTGACTAGGATTGACAGTTTCCTTGCCGAAGGTCAGTGGTTCTCTCCGGGCGTCCCAGCTTTCTACACACAAAAAAAGGTGGTCACCATGAAATAGAAAATAATGATAAAAGTGGCGTTAAAGACCAACAATGAATACATCAATCATTGTATATCTTAGACGTTTCAAACACATCTCGTAGTTTTTTTAAACACGAATCTATTTTTTTTAAATTGAATTTGACAATAGCAATTTTCCCGCATCGTATAATGGTGAATCCGGATAACACTGTAATATGTGCCGTTGGACATGAAAAAGCTTAACCTCTTATAATTTTGAATAACTAGGAGAATAGATGAATTTTAAAGCAGAACTATTTTAAATATTTGTCAGCTATTTTAGGGGAAAGCAATATGTATTGAGCAGATAGTTAAGATTTCCGAGGATAAGGCAACATTAAAGGGACCTGTCTTTAAAGGTTGGTGTGTCCATCATATTACATATGTGGCAACCTTTTGTTTAAGGCTTAAAACAAATTAAACTTTTAAAAGTTATTCAAGTTCCATTACTAACTTAATGTCGACACCTTATAATGTAGAATATCTATTTTAAACAGAAAAGGGTAATTTCTATGTCAAAAGATTGCAAAATTTCTGAGAATGAATAGAACAGTCCCTATTCGAATGCAGCATTCGCTAACTTAGAAGACATGTCTTTGACAAGCAATACTTTGAACCACTGACAGTGTCTTTAACGATCCCATGCGCAAAAATGACAAAATTAAAAAAACAGAGTATTGTCCCTGCTAAACTGAAGAGTGTAGGTTTCAGCTGGAGAGTTCCCGATGAAGACATTTTTTTTCAGTTAAAAAATTTGAGGTACACAGTCTACAAAATGAAACAAAAGTTGAAAATATGATGCTCGTCTTGGCGTATACTCAAAAATGTACTTATTTGGGACTGCTTAGACATGAAATGATGTCACAAGACACATGCGACCAGTCACGGCTTTTATAGAACGAGTTGCCCCTCAATCATACACCTTTGACACATAGTCCCACAATGCCCTAATGTTCTAAAGCATAATAAAAAATATCTTAAAATCCACTATAAAAGAAATAACATAACTAATAATTTTAAACACAAAATTTTATATGAAAAAAAACCCACAGATATTAAAGTTTACATTCATTACAAATGACAGGAACTATATTTGTAGACAATCGATTACGAGCGACCAAACAGGTCATTTTTGAAAATCAGATCATTTCGTCTTTTTCTATTTAGTTCTTTGGGTCTCTTTTTTGCTTTTTTTCCACTTTATTATTCATGACATGAAAGTTTTAACCTTAACTTCATGTTCTAAAACATATACGTGTGCATTGTGCTTCAATGAAAAAATATGGGGTAAACGTCAATGAGACAGACACCTAGTGACAGAAATAACCAAAAGACATGTGCTCGGTTTGACGGTAAACCAGATATATGCGAGATTCCCTCACGTGATAAAGGAAGAAAGATCATTCACAATTTGTCTTACATTCGTTTTTCTCCCTTTTAATTAAATAAAAAAAAAACTTTCGAATGTTGAGTTCATAAGATAAAAATATTCCCTGTGGAACCCCCCCCCCCCCCCCCCCCCCCCCCCCTTTCTTTTTTTGGTGCTCTCCAATTTCAACCCCCAAATAAGGCTTTCCAATCTAATTAAAATTAAAATCTTGCTTTCTAACCAATCTATTCATGTACCGGACCGGGAATTTTCTTTATTTAATAAGAAAATCTACAGTGCCGTTATATAAATGCATGTTGTCTGCTTGGAGTCCCCGCCCGAAAAGAAAGAAATAGTCTAACTCCAAGATACTACATTCCTGCATCACGTGATTTTGGCCACGTGGAGCTTACATTAGAATGAATACCGAATATGGAAAGTGAAACTACAGTTCAAAACATAAAGTCCGAAGGCACATAGAAGAAAAAGAAGGATTTTTTTTTGCAAAGGGTGCCGGGGTAATCTTCTCTGTGTTCATAACATACACGAAATATTTGCCACTGCCCCTTGTCTGTTCTATAAATTGTAATCCTGAGTTTTCTATCTGTTACATGCCAAGAAATCCTCGCTAAAAATTCCGGTGGACCTCTTACGGCACCTATTAGTAGTTAAAGATTTGATTTCATTCAACAAATTAATTTATGACCTGCAAGTACGTGTCGCTTAGAACACGGCCATATACCAAATGGTCAATATTAATCATCCATGTAATTTGCTCTATGGGATGTTTGCAAAATTTCAACGGAGGCAATTTCTTGGCATGACGAGACAGCATCTCAGCGATAAAAGAATATGTTTGAAAGAACTATGCACTTGGCTACCTTTTTTTCTTCAATTCGTTTTTAAAACGTCTTGGCTTCTTCAACTTGAATAATAGAAAATAAAACTATATATCAAACGAAAACTGGATAAAGTGAGAAACAAGTTTCTTTCATTAGTGAAAATTACTGCTTCATTGCTTATCTCAGAGTTCGAACCCTACACGTGGTAGCTTGGTTCGACTCCAATCTTAATTGACTAGGATTGACAGTTTCCTTGCCGAAGGTCAGTGGTTCTCTCCGGGCGTCCCAGCTTTCTACACACAAAAAAAGGTGGTCACCATGAAATAGAAAATAATGATAAAAGTGGCGTTAAAGACCAACAATGAATACATCAATCATTGTATATCTTAGACGTTTCAAACACATCTCGTAGTTTTTTTAAACACGAATCTATTTTTTTTAAATTGAATTTGACAATAGCAATTTTCCCGCATCGTATAATGGTGAATCCGGATAACACTGTAATATGTGCCGTTGGACATGAAAAAGCTTAACCTCTTATAATTTTGAATAACTAGGAGAATAGATGAATTTTAAAGCAGAACTATTTTAAATATTTGTCAGCTATTTTAGGGGAAAGCAATATGTATTGAGCAGATAGTTAAGATTTCCGAGGATAAGGCAACATTAAAGGGACCTGTCTTTAAAGGTTGGTGTGTCCATCATATTACATATGTGGCAACCTTTTGTTTAAGGCTTAAAACAAATTAAACTTTTAAAAGTTATTCAAGTTCCATTACTAACTTAATGTCGACACCTTATAATGTAGAATATCTATTTTAAACAGAAAAGGGTAATTTCTATGTCAAAAGATTGCAAAATTTCTGAGAATGAATAGAACAGTCCCTATTCGAATGCAGCATTCGCTAACTTAGAAGACATGTCTTTGACAAGCAATACTTTGAACCACTGACAGTGTCTTTAACGATCCCATGCGCAAAAATGACAAAATTAAAAAAACAGAGTATTGTCCCTGCTAAACTGAAGAGTGTAGGTTTCAGCTGGAGAGTTCCCGATGAAGACATTTTTTTTCAGTTAAAAAATTTGAGGTACACAGTCTACAAAATGAAACAAAAGTTGAAAATATGATGCTCGTCTTGGCGTATACTCAAAAATGTACTTATTTGGGACTGCTTAGACATGAAATGATGTCACAAGACACATGCGACCAGTCACGGCTTTTATAGAACGAGTTGCCCCTCAATCATACACCTTTGACACATAGTCCCACAATGCCCTAATGTTCTAAAGCATAATAAAAAATATCTTAAAATCCACTATAAAAGAAATAACATAACTAATAATTTTAAACACAAAATTTTATATGAAAAAAAACCCACAGATATTAAAGTTTACATTCATTACAAATGACAGGAACTATATTTGTAGACAATCGATTACGAGCGACCAAACAGGTCATTTTTGAAAATCAGATCATTTCGTCTTTTTCTATTTAGTTCTTTGGGTCTCTTTTTTGCTTTTTTTCCACTTTATTATTCTTTTTTTGGTGCTCTCCAATTTCAACCCCCAAATAAGGCTTTCCAATCTAATTAAAATTAAAATCTTGCTTTCTAACCAATCTATTCATGTACCGGACTGGGAATTTTCTTTATTTAATAAGAAAATCTACAGTGCCGTTATATAAATGCATGTTGTCTGCTTGGAGTCCCCGCCCGAAAAGAAAGAAATAGTCTAACTCCAAGATACTACATTCCTGCATCACGTGATTTTGGCCACGTGGAGCTTACATTAGAATGAATACCGAATATGGAAAGTGAAACTACAGTTCAAAACATAAAGTCCGAAGGCACATAGAAGAAAAAGAAGGATTTTTTTTTGCAAAGGGTGCCGGGGTAATCTTCTCTGTGTTCATAACATACACGAAATATTTGCCACTGCCCCTTGTCTGTTCTATAAATTGTAATCCTGAGTTTTCTATCTGTTACATGCCAAGAAATCCTCGCTAAAAATTCCGGTGGACCTCTTACGGCACCTATTAGTAGTTAAAGATTTGATTTCATTCAACAAATTAATTTATGACCTGCAAGTACGTGTCGCTTAGAACACGGCCATATACCAAATGGTCAATATTAATCATCCATGTAATTTGCTCTATGGGATGTTTGCAAAATTTAAACGGAGGCAATTTCTTGGCATGACGAGACAGCATCTCAGCGATAAAAGAATATGTTTGAAAGAACTATGCACTTGGCTACCTTTTTTTCTTCAATTCGTTTTTAAAACGTCTTGGCTTCTTCAACTTGAATAATAGAAAATAAAACTATATATCAAACGAAAACTGGATAAAGTGAGAAACAAGTTTCTTTCATTAGTGAAAATTACTGCTTCATTGCTTATCTCAGAGTTCGAACCCTACACGTGGTAGCTTGGTTCGACTCCAATCTTAATTGACTAGGATTGACAGTTTCCTTGCCGAAGGTCAGTGGTTCTCTCCGGGCGTCCCAGCTTTCTACACACAAAAAAAGGTGGTCACCATGAAATAGAAAATAATGATAAAAGTGGCGTTAAAGACCAACAATGAATACATCAATCATTGTATATCTTAGACGTTTCAAACACATCTCGTAGTTTTTTTAAACACGAATCTATTTTTTTTAAATTGAATTTGACAATAGCAATTTTCCCGCATCGTATAATGGTGAATCCGGATAACACTGTAATATGTGCCGTTGGACATGAAAAAGCTTAACCTCTTATAATTTTGAATAACTAGGAGAATAGATGAATTTTAAAGCAGAACTATTTTAAATATTTGTCAGCTATTTTAGGGGAAAGCAATATGTATTGAGCAGATAGTTAAGATTTCCGAGGATAAGGCAACATTAAAGGGACCTGTCTTTAAAGGTTGGTGTGTCCATCATATTACATATGTGGCAACCTTTTGTTTAAGGCTTAAAACAAATTAAACTTTTAAAAGTTATTCAAGTTCCATTACTAACTTAATGTCGACACCTTATAATGTAGAATATCTATTTTAAACAGAAAAGGGTAATTTCTATGTCAAAAGATTGCAAAATTTCTGAGAATGAATAGAACAGTCCCTATTCGAATGCAGCATTCGCTAACTTAGAAGACATGTCTTTGACAAGCAATACTTTGAACCACTGACAGTGTCTTTAACGATCCCATGCGCAAAAATGACAAAATTAAAAAAACAGAGTATTGTCCCTGCTAAACTGAAGAGTGTAGGTTTCAGCTGGAGAGTTCCCGATGAAGACATTTTTTTTCAGTTAAAAAATTTGAGGTACACAGTCTACAAAATGAAACAAAAGTTGAAAATATGATGCTCGTCTTGGCGTATACTCAAAAATGTACTTATCTGGGACTGCTTAGACATGAAATGATGTCTCAAGACACATGCGACCAGTCACGGCTTTTATAGAACGAGTTGCCCCTCAATCATACACCTTTGACACATAGTCCCACAATGCCCTAATGTTCTAAAGCATAATAAAAAATATCTTAAAATCCACTATAAAAGAAATAACATAACTAATAATTTTAAACACAAAATTTTATATGAAAAAAAACCCACAGATATTAAAGTTTACATTCATTACAAATGACAGGAACTATATTTGTAGACAATCGATTACGAGCGACCAAACAGGTCATTTTTGAAAATCAGATCATTTCGTCTTTTTCTATTTAGTTCTTTGGGTCTCTTTTTTGCTTTTTTTCCACTTTATTATTCATGACATGAAAGTTTTAACCTTAACTTCATGTTCTAAAACATATACGTGTGCATTGTGCTTCAATGAAAAAATATGGGGTAAACGTCAATGAGACAGACACCTAGTGACAGAAATAACCAAAAGACATGTGCTCGGTTTGACGGTAAACCAGATATATGCGAGATTCCCTCACGTGATAAAGGAAGAAAGATCATTCACAATTTGTCTTACATTCGTTTTTCTCCCTTTTAATTAAATAAAAAAAAAACTTTCGAATGTTGAGTTCATAAGATAAAAATATTCCCTGTGGAACCCCCCCCCCCTTTCTTTTTTTGGTGCTCTCCAATTTCAACCCCCAAATAAGGCTTTCCAATCTAATTAAAATTAAAATCTTGCTTTCTAACCAATCTATTCATGTACCGGACCGGGAATTTTCTTTATTTAATAAGAAAATCTACAGTGCCGTTATATAAATGCATGTTGTCTGCTTGGAGTCCCCGCCCGAAAAGAAAGAAATAGTCTAACTCCAAGATACTACATTCCTGCATCACGTGATTTTGGCCACGTGGAGCTTACATTAGAATGAATACCGAATATGGAAAGTGAAACTACAGTTCAAAACATAAAGTCCGAAGGCACATAGAAGAAAAAGAAGGATTTTTTTTTTGCAAAGGGTGCCGGGGTAATCTTCTCTGTGTTCATAATATACACGAAATATTTGCCACTGCCCCTTGTCTGTTCTTATTCAAGTTCCATTACTAACTTAATGTCGACACCTTATAATGTAGAATATCTATTTTAAACAGAAAAGGGTAATTTCTATGTCAAACGATTGCAAAATTTCTGAGAATGAATAGAACAGTCCCTATTCGAATGCAGCATTCGCTAACTTAGAAGACATGTCTTTGACAAGCAATACTTTGAACCACTGACAGTGTCTTTAACGATCCCATGCGCAAAAATGACAAAATTAAAAAAACAGAGTATTGTCCCTGCTAAACTGAAGAGTGTAGGTTTCAGCTGGAGAGTTCCCGATGAAGACATTTTTTTTTCAGTTAAAAAATTTGAGGTACACAGTCTACAAAATGAAACAAAAGTTGAAAATATGATGCTCGTCTTGGCGTATACTCAAAAATGTACTTATTTGGGACTGCTTAGACATGAAATGATGTCTCAAGACACATGCGACCAGTCACGGCTTTTATAGAACGAGTTGCCCCTCAATCATACACCTTTGACACATAGTCCCACAATGCCCTAATGTTCTAAAGCATAATAAAAAATATCTTAAAATCCACTATAAAAGAAATAACATAACTAATAATTTTAAACACAAAATTTTATATGAAAAAAAACCCACAGATATTAAAGTTTACATTCATTACAAATGACAGGAACTATATTTGTAGACAATCGATTACGAGCGACCAAACATGTCATTTTTGAAAATCAGATCATTTCGTCTTTTTCTATTTAGTTCTTTGGGTCTCTTTTTTGCTTTTTTTCCACTTTATTATTCTTTTTTTGGTGCTCTCCAATTTCAACCCCCAAATAAGGCTTTCCAATCTAATTAAAATTAAAATCTTGCTTTCTAACCAATCTATTCATGTACCGGACCGGGAATTTTCTTTATTTAATAAGAAAATCTACAGTGCCGTTATATAAATGCATGTTGTCTGCTTGGAGTCCCCGCCCGAAAAGAAAGAAATAGTCTAACTCCAAGATACTACATTCCTGCATCACGTGATTTTGGCCACGTGGAGCTTACATTAGAATGAATACCGAATATGGAAAGTGAAACTACAGTTCAAAACATAAAGTCCGAAGGCACATAGAAGAAAAAGAAGGATTTTTTTTTGCAAAGGGTGCCGGGGTAATCTTCTCTGTGTTCATAATATACACGAAATATTTGCCACTGCCCCTTGTCTGTTCTATAAATTGTAATCCTGAGTTTTCTATCTGTTATCTGAAGGTCAGTGGTTCTCTCCGGGCGTCCCAGCTTTCTACACACAAAAAAAGGTGGTCACCATGAAATAGAAAATAATGATAAAAGTGGCGTTAAAGACCAACAATGAATACATCAATCATTGTATATCTTAGACGTTTCAAACACATCTCGTAGTTTTTTTAAACACGAATCTATTTTTTTTAAATTGAATTTGACAATAGCAATTTTCCCGCATCGTATAATGGTGAATCCGGATAACACTGTAATATGTGCCGTTGGACATGAAAAAGCTTAACCTCTTATAATTTTGAATAACTAGGAGAATAGATGAATTTTAAAGCAGAACTATTTTAAATATTTGTCAGCTATTTTAGGGAAAAGCAATAAGTATTGAGCAGATAGTTAAGATTTCCGAGGATAAGGCAACATTAAAGGGACCTGTCTTTAAAGGTTGGTGTGTCCATCATATTACATATGTGGCAACCTTTTGTTTAAGGCTTAAAACAAATTAAACTTTTTAAAGTTATTCAAGTTCCATTACTAACTTAATGTCGACACCTTATAATGTAGAATATCTATTTTAAACAGAAAAGGCTAATTTCTATGTCAAAAGATTGCAAAATTTCTGAGAAAGAATAGAACAGTCCCTATTCTAATGCAGCATTCGCTAACTTAGTAGACATGTCTTTGACAAGCAATACTTTGAACCACTGACAGTGTCTTTAACGATCCCATGCGCAAAAATGACAAAATTAAAAAAACAGAGTATTGTCCCTGCTAAACTGAAGAGTGTAGGTTTCAGCTGGAGAGTTCCCGATGAAGACATTTTTTTTTCAGTTAAAAATTTGAGGTACACAGTCTACAAAATGAAACAAAAGTTGAAAATATGATGCTCGTCTTGGCGTATACTCAAAAATGTACTTGTTTGGGACTGCTTAGACATGAAATGATGTCACAAGACACATGCGACCAGTCACGGCTTTTATAGAACGAGTTGCCCCTCAATCATACACCTTTGACACATAGTCCCACAATGCCCTAATGTTCTAAAGCATAATAAAAAATATCTTAAAATCCACTATAAAAGAAATAACATAACTAATAATTTTAAACACAAAATTTTATATGAAAAAAATCCCACAGATATTAAAGTTTACATTCATTACAAATGACAGGAACTATATTTGTAGACAATCGATTACGAGCGACCAAACAGGTCATTTTTGAAAATCAGATCATTTCGTCTTTTTCTATTTAGTTCTTTGGGTCTCTTTTTTGCTTTTTTTCCACTTTATTATTCATGACATGAAAGTTTTAACCTTAACTTCATGTTCTAAAACATATACGTGTGCATTGTGCTTCAATGAAAAAATATGGGGTAAACGTCAATGAGACAGACACCTAGTGACAGAAATAACCAAAAGACATGTGCTCGGTTTGACGGTAAACCAGATATATGCGAGATTCCCTCACGTGATAAAGGAGAAAGATCATTCACAATTTGTCTTACATTAGTTTTTCTCTCTTTTAATTAAATAAAAAAAAAAACTTTCGAATGTTGAGTTCATAAGATAAAAATATTCCCTGTGGAACCCCCCCCCCTTTCTTTTTTTGGTGCTCTCCAATTTCAACCCCCAAATAAGGCTTTCCAATCTAATTAAAATTAAAATCTTGCTTTCTAACCAATCTATTCATGTACCGGACCGGGAATTTTCTTTATTTAATAAGAAAATCTACAGTGCCGTTATATAAATGCATGTTGTCTGCTTGGAGTCCCCGCCCGAAAAGAAAGAAATAGTCTAACTCCAAGATACTACATTCCTGCATCACGTGATTTTGGCCACGTGGAGCTTACATTAGAATGAATACCGAATATGGAAAGTGAAACTACAGTTCAAAACATAAAGTCCGAAGGCACATAGAAGAAAAAGAAGGATTTTTTTTTTGCAAAGGGTGCCGGGGTAATCTTCTCTGTGTTCATAATATACACGAAATATTTGCCACTGCCCCTTGTCTGTTCTTATTCAAGTTCCATTACTAACTTAATGTCGACACCTTATAATGTAGAATATCTATTTTAAACAGAAAAGGGTAATTTCTATGTCAAACGATTGCAAAATTTCTGAGAATGAATAGAACAGTCCCTATTCGAATGCAGCATTCGCTAACTTAGAAGACATGTCTTTGACAAGCAATACTTTGAACCACTGACAGTGTCTTTAACGATCCCATGCGCAAAAATGACAAAATTAAAAAAACAGAGTATTGTCCCTGCTAAACTGAAGAGTGTAGGTTTCAGCTGGAGAGTTCCCGATGAAGACATTTTTTTTTCAGTTAAAAAATTTGAGGTACACAGTCTACAAAATGAAACAAAAGTTGAAAATATGATGCTCGTCTTGGCGTATACTCAAAAATGTACTTATTTGGGACTGCTTAGACATGAAATGATGTCTCAAGACACATGCGACCAGTCACGGCTTTTATAGAACGAGTTGCCCCTCAATCATACACCTTTGACACATAGTCCCACAATGCCCTAATGTTCTAAAGCATAATAAAAAATATCTTAAAATCCACTATAAAAGAAATAACATAACTAATAATTTTAAACACAAAATTTTATATGAAAAAAAACCCACAGATATTAAAGTTTACATTCATTACAAATGACAGGAACTATATTTGTAGACAATCGATTACGAGCGACCAAACATGTCATTTTTGAAAATCAGATCATTTCGTCTTTTTCTATTTAGTTCTTTGGGTCTCTTTTTTGCTTTTTTTCCACTTTATTATTCTTTTTTTGGTGCTCTCCAATTTCAACCCCCAAATAAGGCTTTCCAATCTAATTAAAATTAAAATCTTGCTTTCTAACCAATCTATTCATGTACCGGACCGGGAATTTTCTTTATTTAATAAGAAAATCTACAGTGCCGTTATATAAATGCATGTTGTCTGCTTGGAGTCCCCGCCCGAAAAGAAAGAAATAGTCTAACTCCAAGATACTACATTCCTGCATCACGTGATTTTGGCCACGTGGAGCTTACATTAGAATGAATACCGAATATGGAAAGTGAAACTACAGTTCAAAACATAAAGTCCGAAGGCACATAGAAGAAAAAGAAGGATTTTTTTTTGCAAAGGGTGCCGGGGTAATCTTCTCTGTGTTCATAATATACACGAAATATTTGCCACTGCCCCTTGTCTGTTCTATAAATTGTAATCCTGAGTTTTCTATCTGTTATCTGAAGGTCAGTGGTTCTCTCCGGGCGTCCCAGCTTTCTACACACAAAAAAAGGTGGTCACCATGAAATAGAAAATAATGATAAAAGTGGCGTTAAAGACCAACAATGAATACATCAATCATTGTATATCTTAGACGTTTCAAACACATCTCGTAGTTTTTTTAAACACGAATCTATTTTTTTTAAATTGAATTTGACAATAGCAATTTTCCCGCATCGTATAATGGTGAATCCGGATAACACTGTAATATGTGCCGTTGGACATGAA
This sequence comes from Mytilus californianus, assembly GCF_021869535.1. Classification (NCBI taxonomy): domain Eukaryota; kingdom Metazoa; phylum Mollusca; class Bivalvia; order Mytilida; family Mytilidae; genus Mytilus; species Mytilus californianus. The sequence continues at coordinate 9,909,975 of NW_026262581.1, forward strand.
AAAGCTTAACCTCTTATAATTTTGAATAACTAGGAGAATAGATGAATTTTAAAGCAGAACTATTTTAAATATTTGTCAGCTATTTTAGGGAAAAGCAATAAGTATTGAGCAGATAGTTAAGATTTCCGAGGATAAGGCAACATTAAAGGGACCTGTCTTTAAAGGTTGGTGTGTCCATCATATTACATATGTGGCAACCTTTTGTTTAAGGCTTAAAACAAATTAAACTTTTTAAAGTTATTCAAGTTCCATTACTAACTTAATGTCGACACCTTATAATGTAGAATATCTATTTTAAACAGAAAAGGCTAATTTCTATGTCAAAAGATTGCAAAATTTCTGAGAAAGAATAGAACAGTCCCTATTCTAATGCAGCATTCGCTAACTTAGTAGACATGTCTTTGACAAGCAATACTTTGAACCACTGACAGTGTCTTTAACGATCCCATGCGCAAAAATGACAAAATTAAAAAAACAGAGTATTGTCCCTGCTAAACTGAAGAGTGTAGGTTTCAGCTGGAGAGTTCCCGATGAAGACATTTTTTTTTCAGTTAAAAATTTGAGGTACACAGTCTACAAAATGAAACAAAAGTTGAAAATATGATGCTCGTCTTGGCGTATACTCAAAAATGTACTTGTTTGGGACTGCTTAGACATGAAATGATGTCACAAGACACATGCGACCAGTCACGGCTTTTATAGAACGAGTTGCCCCTCAATCATACACCTTTGACACATAGTCCCACAATGCCCTAATGTTCTAAAGCATAATAAAAAATATCTTAAAATCCACTATAAAAGAAATAACATAACTAATAATTTTAAACACAAAATTTTATATGAAAAAAATCCCACAGATATTAAAGTTTACATTCATTACAAATGACAGGAACTATATTTGTAGACAATCGATTACGAGCGACCAAACAGGTCATTTTTGAAAATCAGATCATTTCGTCTTTTTCTATTTAGTTCTTTGGGTCTCTTTTTTGCTTTTTTTCCACTTTATTATTCATGACATGAAAGTTTTAACCTTAACTTCATGTTCTAAAACATATACGTGTGCATTGTGCTTCAATGAAAAAATATGGGGTAAACGTCAATGAGACAGACACCTAGTGACAGAAATAACCAAAAGACATGTGCTCGGTTTGACGGTAAACCAGATATATGCGAGATTCCCTCACGTGATAAAGGAGAAAGATCATTCACAATTTGTCTTACATTCGTTTTTCTCTCTTTTAATTAAATAAAAAAAAAAACTTTCGAATGTTGAGTTCATAAGATAAAAATATTCCCTGTGGAACCCCCCCCCCCCTTTCTTTTTTTGGTGCTCTCCAATTTCAACCCCCAAATAAGGCTTTCCAATCTAATTAAAATTAAAATCTTGCTTTCTAACCAATCTATTCATGTACCGGACCGGGAATTTTCTTTATTTAATAAGAAAATCTACAGTGCCGTTATATAAATGCATGTTGTCTGCTTGGAGTCCCCGCCCGAAAAGAAAGAAATAGTCTAACTCCAAGATACTACATTCCTGCATCACGTGATTTTGGCCACGTGGAGCTTACATTATAATGAATACCGAATATGGAAAGTGAAACTACAGTTCAAAACATAAAGTCCGAAGGCACATAGAAGAAAAAGAAGGATTTTTTTTTTGCAAAGGGTGCCGGGGTAATCTTCTCTGTGTTCATAATATACACGAAATATTTGCCACTGCCCCTTGTCTGTTCTTATTCAAGTTCCATTACTAACTTAATGTCGACACCTTATAATGTAGAATATCTATTTTAAACAGAAAAGGGTAATTTCTATGTCAAACGATTGCAAAATTTCTGAGAATGAATAGAACAGTCCCTATTCGAATGCAGCATTCGCTAACTTAGAAGACATGTCTTTGACAAGCAATACTTTGAACCACTGACAGTGTCTTTAACGATCCCATGCGCAAAAATGACAAAATTAAAAAAACAGAGTATTGTCCCTGCTAAACTGAAGAGTGTAGGTTTCAGCTGGAGAGTTCCCGATGAAGACATTTTTTTTTCAGTTAAAAAATTTGAGGTACACAGTCTACAAAATGAAACAAAAGTTGAAAATATGATGCTCGTCTTGGCGTATACTCAAAAATGTACTTATTTGGGACTGCTTAGACATGAAATGATGTCACAAGACACATGCGACCAGTCACGGCTTTTATAGAACGAGTTGCCCCTCAATCATACACCTTTGACACATAGTCCCACAATGCCCTAATGTTCTAAAGCATAATAAAAAATATCTTAAAATCCACTATAAAAGAAATAACATAACTAATAATTTTAAACACAAAATTTTATATGAAAAAAAACCCACAGATATTAAAGTTTACATTCATTACAAATGACAGGAACTATATTTGTAGACAATCGATTACGAGCGACCAAACATGTCATTTTTGAAAATCAGATCATTTCGTCTTTTTCTATTTAGTTCTTTGGGTCTCTTTTTTGCTTTTTTTCCACTTTATTATTCTTTTTTTGGTGCTCTCCAATTTCAACCCCCAAATAAGGCTTTCCAATCTAATTAAAATTAAAATCTTGCTTTCTAACCAATCTATTCATGTACCGGACTGGGAATTTTCTTTATTTAATAAGAAAATCTACAGTGCCGTTATATAAATGCATGTTGTCTGCTTGGAGTCCCCGCCCGAAAAGAAAGAAATAGTCTAACTCCAAGATACTACATTCCTGCATCACGTGATTTTGGCCACGTGGAGCTTACATTATAATGAATACCGAATATGGAAAGTGAAACTACAGTTCAAAACATAAAGTCCGAAGGCACATAGAAGAAAAAGAAGGATTTTTTTTTTGCAAAGGGTGCCGGGGTAATCTTCTCTGTGTTCATAATATACACGAAATATTTGCCACTGCCCCTTGTCTGTTCTTATTCAAGTTCCATTACTAACTTAATGTCGACACCTTATAATGTAGAATATCTATTTTAAACAGAAAAGGGTAATTTCTATGTCAAACGATTGCAAAATTTCTGAGAATGAATAGAACAGTCCCTATTCGAATGCAGCATTCGCTAACTTAGAAGACATGTCTTTGACAAGCAATACTTTGAACCACTGACAGTGTCTTTAACGATCCCATGCGCAAAAATGACAAAATTAAAAAAACAGAGTATTGTCCCTGCTAAACTGAAGAGTGTAGGTTTCAGCTGGAGAGTTCCCGATGAAGACATTTTTTTTTCAGTTAAAAAATTTGAGGTACACAGTCTACAAAATGAAACAAAAGTTGAAAATATGATGCTCGTCTTGGCGTATACTCAAAAATGTACTTATTTGGGACTGCTTAGACATGAAATGATGTCACAAGACACATGCGACCAGTCACGGCTTTTATAGAACGAGTTGCCCCTCAATCATACACCTTTGACACATAGTCCCACAATGCCCTAATGTTCTAAAGCATAATAAAAAATATCTTAAAATCCACTATAAAAGAAATAACATAACTAATAATTTTAAACACAAAATTTTATATGAAAAAAAACCCACAGATATTAAAGTTTACATTCATTACAAATGACAGGAACTATATTTGTAGACAATCGATTACGAGCGACCAAACATGTCATTTTTGAAAATCAGATCATTTCGTCTTTTTCTATTTAGTTCTTTGGGTCTCTTTTTTGCTTTTTTTCCACTTTATTATTCTTTTTTTGGTGCTCTCCAATTTCAACCCCCAAATAAGGCTTTCCAATCTAATTAAAATTAAAATCTTGCTTTCTAACCAATCTATTCATGTACCGGACTGGGAATTTTCTTTATTTAATAAGAAAATCTACAGTGCCGTTATATAAATGCATGTTGTCTGCTTGGAGTCCCCGCCCGAAAAGAAAGAAATAGTCTAACTCCAAGATACTACATTCCTGCATCACGTGATCTTGGCCACGTGGAGCTTACATTAGAATGAATACCGAATATGGAAAGTGAAACTACAGTTCAAAACATAAAGTCCGAAGGCACATAGAAGAAAAAGAAGGATTTTTTTTTGCAAAGGGTGCCGGGGTAATCTTCTCTGTGTTCATAATATACACGAAATATTTGCCACTGCCCCTTGTCTGTTCTATAAATTGTAATCCTGAGTTTTCTATCTGTTATCTGAAGGTCAGTGGTTCTCTCCGGGCGTCCCAGCTTTCTACACACAAAAAAAGGTGGTCACCATGAAATAGAAAATAATGATAAAAGTGGCGTTAAAGACCAACAATGAATACATCAATCATTGTATATCTTAGACGTTTCAAACACATCTCGTAGTTTTTTTAAACACGAATCTATTTTTTTTAAATTGAATTTGACAATAGCAATTTTCCCGCATCGTATAATGGTGAATCCGGATAACACTGTAATATGTGCCGTTGGACATGAAAAAGCTTAACCTCTTATAATTTTGAATAACTAGGAGAATAGATGAATTTTAAAGCAGAACTATTTTAAATATTTGTCAGCTATTTTAGGGAAAAGCAATAAGTATTGAGCAGATAGTTAAGATTTCCGAGGATAAGGCAACATTAAAGGGACCTGTCTTTAAAGGTTGGTGTGTCCATCATATTACATATGTGGCAACCTTTTGTTTAAGGCTTAAAACAAATTAAACTTTTTAAAGTTATTCAAGTTCCATTACTAACTTAATGTCGACACCTTATAATGTAGAATATCTATTTTAAACAGAAAAGGCTAATTTCTATGTCAAAAGATTGCAAAATTTCTGAGAAAGAATAGAACAGTCCCTATTCTAATGCAGCATTCGCTAACTTAGTAGACATGTCTTTGACAAGCAATACTTTGAACCACTGACAGTGTCTTTAACGATCCCATGCGCAAAAATGACAAAATTAAAAAAACAGAGTATTGTCCCTGCTAAACTGAAGAGTGTAGGTTTCAGCTGGAGAGTTCCCGATGAAGACATTTTTTTTTCAGTTAAAAATTTGAGGTACACAGTCTACAAAATGAAACAAAAGTTGAAAATATGATGCTCGTCTTGGCGTATACTCAAAAATGTACTTGTTTGGGACTGCTTAGACATGAAATGATGTCACAAGACACATGCGACCAGTCACGGCTTTTATAGAACGAGTTGCCCCTCAATCATACACCTTTGACACATAGTCCCACAATGCCCTAATGTTCTAAAGCATAATAAAAAATATCTTAAAATCCACTATAAAAGAAATAACATAACTAATAATTTTAAACACAAAATTTTATATGAAAAAAATCCCACAGATATTAAAGTTTACATTCATTACAAATGACAGGAACTATATTTGTAGACAATCGATTACGAGCGACCAAACAGGTCATTTTTGAAAATCAGATCATTTCGTCTTTTTCTATTTAGTTCTTTGGGTCTCTTTTTTGCTTTTTTTCCACTTTATTATTCATGACATGAAAGTTTTAACCTTAACTTCATGTTCTAAAACATATACGTGTGCATTGTGCTTCAATGAAAAAATATGGGGTAAACGTCAATGAGACAGACACCTAGTGACAGAAATAACCAAAAGACATGTGCTCGGTTTGACGGTAAACCAGATATATGCGAGATTCCCTCACGTGATAAAGGAGAAAGATCATTCACAATTTGTCTTACATTCGTTTTTCTCTCTTTTAATTAAATAAAAAAAAAAACTTTCGAATGTTGAGTTCATAAGATAAAAATATTCCCTGTGGAACCCCCCCCCCCCCCCCCCCCCCCCCCTTTCTTTTTTTGGTGCTCTCCAATTTCAACCCCCAAATAAGGCTTTCCAATCTAATTAAAATTAAAATCTTGCTTTCTAACCAATCTATTCATGTACCGGACCGGGAATTTTCTTTATTTTTATAAGAAAATCTACAGTGCCGTTATATAAATGCATGTTGTCTGCTTGGAGTCCCCGCCCGAAAAGAAAGAAATAGTCTAACTCCAAGATACTACATTCCTGCATCACGTGATTTTGGCCACGTGGAGCTTACATTAGAATGAATACCGAATATGGGAAGTGAAACTACAGTTCAAAACATAAAGTCCGAAGGCACATAGAAGAAACAGAAGGATTTTTTTTTTGCAAAGGGTGCCGGGGTAATCTTCTCTGTGTTCATAATATACACGAAATATTTGCCACTGCCCCTTGTCTGTTCTTATTCAAGTTCCATTACTAGCTTAATGTCGACACCTTATAATGTAGAATATCTATTTTAAACAGAAAAGGGTAATTTCTATGTCAAACGATTGCAAAATTTCTGAGAATGAATAGAACAGTCCCTATTCGAATGCAGCATTCGCTAACTTAGAAGACATGTCTTTGACAAGCAATACTTTGAACCACTGACAGTGTCTTTAACGATCCCATGCGCAAAAATGACAAAATTAAAAAAACAGAGTATTGTCCCTGCTAAACTGAAGAGTGTAGGTTTCAGCTGGAGAGTTCCCGATGAAGACATTTTTTTTTCAGTTAAAAAATTTGAGGTACACAGTCTACAAAATGAAACAAAAGTTGAAAATATGATGCTCGTCTTGGCGTATACTCAAAAATGTACTTATTTGGGACTGCTTAGACATGAAATGATGTCACAAGACACATGCGACCAGTCACGGCTTTTATAGAACGAGTTGCCCCTCAATCATACACCTTTGACACATAGTCCCACAATGCCCTAATGTTCTAAAGCATAATAAAAAATATCTTAAAATCCACTATAAAAGAAATAACATAACTAATAATTTTAAACACAAAATTTTATATGAAAAAAAACCCACAGATATTAAAGTTTACATTCATTACAAATGACAGGAACTATATTTGTAGACAATCGATTACGAGCGACCAAACATGTCATTTTTGAAAATCAGATCATTTCGTCTTTTTCTATTTAGTTCTTTGGGTCTCTTTTTTGCTTTTTTTCCACTTTATTATTCTTTTTTTGGTGCTCTCCAATTTCAACCCCCAAATAAGGCTTTCCAATCTAATTAAAATTAAAATCTTGCTTTCTAACCAATCTATTCATGTACCGGACCGGGAATTTTCTTTATTTAATAAGAAAATCTACAGTGCCGTTATATAAATGCATGTTGTCTGCTTGGAGTCCCCGCCCGAAAAGAAAGAAATAGTCTAACTCCAAGATACTACATTCCTGCATCACGTGATTTTGGCCACGTGGAGCTTACATTAGAATGAATACCGAATATGGAAAGTGAAACTACAGTTCAAAACATAAAGTCCGAAGGCACATAGAAGAAAAAGAAGGATTTTTTTTTGCAAAGGGTGCCGGGGTAATCTTCTCTGTGTTCATAATATACACGAAATATTTGCCACTGCCCCTTGTCTGTTCTATAAATTGTAATCCTGAGTTTTCTATCTGTTATCTGAAGGTCAGTGGTTCTCTCCGGGCGTCCCAGCTTTCTACACACAAAAAAAGGTGGTCACCATGAAATAGAAAATAATGATAAAAGTGGCGTTAAAGACCAACAATGAATACATCAATCATTGTATATCTTAGACGTTTCAAACACATCTCGTAGTTTTTTTAAACACGAATCTATTTTTTTTAAATTGAATTTGACAATAGCAATTTTCCCGCATCGTATAATGGTGAATCCGGATAACACTGTAATATGTGCCGTTGGACATGAAAAAGCTTAACCTCTTATAATTTTGAATAACTAGGAGAATAGATGAATTTTAAAGCAGAACTATTTTAAATATTTGTCAGCTATTTTAGGGAAAAGCAATAAGTATTGAGCAGATAGTTAAGATTTCCGAGGATAAGGCAACATTAAAGGGACCTGTCTTTAAAGGTTGGTGTGTCCATCATATTACATATGTGGCAACCTTTTGTTTAAGGCTTAAAACAAATTAAACTTTTTAAAGTTATTCAAGTTCCATTACTAACTTAATGTCGACACCTTATAATGTAGAATATCTATTTTAAACAGAAAAGGCTAATTTCTATGTCAAAAGATTGCAAAATTTCTGAGAAAGAATAGAACAGTCCCTATTCTAATGCAGCATTCGCTAACTTAGTAGACATGTCTTTGACAAGCAATACTTTGAACCACTGACAGTGTCTTTAACGATCCCATGCGCAAAAATGACAAAATTAAAAAAACAGAGTATTGTCCCTGCTAAACTGAAGAGTGTAGGTTTCAGCTGGAGAGTTCCCGATGAAGACATTTTTTTTTCAGTTAAAAATTTGAGGTACACAGTCTACAAAATGAAACAAAAGTTGAAAATATGATGCTCGTCTTGGCGTATACTCAAAAATGTACTTGTTTGGGACTGCTTAGACATGAAATGATGTCACAAGACACATGCGACCAGTCACGGCTTTTATAGAACGAGTTGCCCCTCAATCATACACCTTTGACACATAGTCCCACAATGCCCTAATGTTCTAAAGCATAATAAAAAATATCTTAAAATCCACTATAAAAGAAATAACATAACTAATAATTTTAAACACAAAATTTTATATGAAAAAAATCCCACAGATATTAAAGTTTACATTCATTACAAATGACAGGAACTATATTTGTAGACAATCGATTACGAGCGACCAAACAGGTCATTTTTGAAAATCAGATCATTTCGTCTTTTTCTATTTAGTTCTTTGGGTCTCTTTTTTGCTTTTTTTCCACTTTATTATTCATGACATGAAAGTTTTAACCTTAACTTCATGTTCTAAAACATATACGTGTGCATTGTGTTTCAATGAAAAAATATGGGGTAAACGTCAATGAGACAGACACCTAGTGACAGAAATAACCAAAAGACATGTGCTCGGTTTGACGGTAAACCAGATATATGCGAGATTCCCTCACGTGATAAAGGAGAAAGATCATTCACAATTTGTCTTACATTCGTTTTTCTCTCTTTTAATTAAATAAAAAAAAAAACTTTCGAATGTTGAGTTCATAAGATAAAAATATTCCCTGTGGAACCCCCCCCCCCCCTTTCTTTTTTTGGTGCTCTCCAATTTCAACCCCCAAATAAGGCTTTCCAATCTAATTAAAATTAAAATCTTGCTTTCTAACCAATCTATTCATGTACCGGACCGGGAATTTTCTTTATTTAATAAGAAAATCTACAGTGCCGTTATATAAATGCATGTTGTCTGCTTGGAGTCCCCGCCCGAAAAGAAAGAAATAGTCTAACTCCAAGATACTACATTCCTGCATCACGTGATTTTGGCCACGTGGAGCTTACATTAGAATGAATACCGAATATGGAAAGTGAAACTACAGTTCAAAACATAAAGCCCGAAGGCACATAGAAGAAAAAGAAGGATTTTTTTTTTGCAAAGGGTGCCGGGGTAATCTTCTCTGTGTTCATAATATACACGAAATATTTGCCACTGCCCCTTGTCTGTTCTATAAATTGTAATCCTGAGTTTTCTATCTGTTACATGCCAAGAAATCCTCGCTAAAAATTCCGGTGGACCTCTTACGGCACCTATTAGTAGTTAAAGATTTGATTTCATTCAACAAATTAATTTATGACCTGCAAGTACGTGTCGCTTAGAACACGGCCATATACCAAATGGTCAATATTAATCATCCATGTAATTTGCTCTATGGGATGTTTGCAAAATTTCAACGGAGGCAATTTCTTGGCATGAATTGAGCTTGCCGATTACTACAGGTTCAGAGCAAAGATATATGTAACTTTTGCGAAAAAAAATATTCTATAGTTTGACCTACCTGTATTTCACTGTATCTAAACTACCCCGGCGAAAAATGTTTGGACTCAATAGTATCTAATGTCCGGTACGGTGACGGACAATCAACAGACAGAGAAATGTAGAAATTCTGTTTATTTATATGTTGTTTTAATGATATTGAAGAATATACATACACATATAACTATTTTCGATAGTGTGATGTAATATTTTCTACCACCGTTCTAGATTTATGGAGAAATAAGTAAAAAGGCACATCAAAATGGTGAATTGATTGAACCCTACCTCGAATTTGTTTAATTTCTCTTTAAATTGAGCACATTGTATGGAAAGAAAGGTACGGAAAGAAAGATATTAACACGGAGATGTCAAGACTTTTCACTATGATCGCCTCAATATTTGCATGTCTGTGCATGGAATGAAAGAAGTGGGTCATGTCAAAATTGAAGCACCCGGTTTTGTCAATGTGTACGACCCGGTTTTGTCCTTAAATTTCACAAAGCAGAACCGGTTTTGTCATAGAAAATAATGCATAATCGCATGACGAAAATTAAAATATGGCGTTCAACAGCAGTTTGAGGGATCGTTGAAAAACATTTTCTTTCAGAGGATGACTTATAACCTTTTTGAATCCGTAAACACTTGAATTCCTGCTATATTAGAACAAAGCAAATTTCAATTTTGTTTTGTATAAAAAAAAAAGGAAAAATTAAAAAGAAATGAAGGTTTTGAAACGGAATTAGATTTTTTTATATCATCTATGCAAATTTAAGTGTTAATTAGTGTACGGCTTTGAAAATTTAAGGACTCACATTTGATATGGGATTTTCTGGGGCAACAAGATGGTTATCTTAGTGTCCGCTCTAGTTAAAGGGAAGACAGTATAATCGTTTGAAAATAAATATTCTGAAACTAAACGTTCATCATAAAGCAAGAGAATAAGACAAATGTATGTGCATGCAGAATCGCCCAAGAAAAGGAATTTCCATGCGGCGCAAAGGATCACAATAATAGTGCGTTAAAAATTTGTTTACCCCTCCTTGTTACAATAATGCTAAGTATAAATTAGTATAAAAGTCTTAGGCCATCCGGAAATTGCAATAATGATTATTTGATTAGTGATTTTTATAAATAAACGATGTTTTATCACTCTTTTTCTTTTCTTTTTTTTTAACATTTACAAATTCTTTAATGCACTAGTATCAAGTTGTTAACAACTGCCCTATATAGTACAACTATTATATATAGGTTTATCTCTTCATTGTATAATGATTATCGTACATTGACAAATGTTCTACAATTGAAGCAATTTGGTCAAGTTTAAAATTGTCAATATGCAAGGGCGGACCGAGGCCATGATTTTTTAAAGGGGCGTATTCATAAACGGATTTTATACCGCTGAGCGTAGCAAGGGGAACTTTTTTTTAACGATTTTATGCTAAATAAAAAATTATATATAAATCGTAAAAAACATGATAGAATAATTATTTCTAGCCACCAAAAGGGGGGGGGTTCGGCGTTCTCCCTCTACTCCCCTGGATCCGCCACTGATATAATGTAACTATATCGTATACCATCATAAAATTTAATAAAAGACGAAAAAACAGAGACAGCCGCCAATCGCATATTTACTATAGGGGCTCTGTAATCAAATGAGTTAAGCCGTTTTTCAACTCACTGAATTTTATAGTTTGTTCATATGTTGTGCTGTTATACCAGTTTTTTTCTTGTTTTTTTTTAGGGGGAGCGTGGGGGGGGGGGGGGGCTTACACTTTCAACCCTGTCATTCTGTATGTGCCAGTACCGAATCTAGGAGCCTGTAAATCGGTTGTTGTCTTTTGTTGCTGTATATCATACATGTATTTGTTATTCGTTTTTTTATTTTGTACATAAATCTAGGTCGTTAGTTTTCACATAAGATTTTTTTTACAGTTTTCATTTCGGGGCCTTTTTTAGCTTGCTATGCCGTATGGGCGTTTTTCATTGTTGGATGCCATACGGTGTTCTATATTTGTTAACTTTTACGTCATTTGGTCTCTGATGGATAGCTGTCTCATTGTCATTTTTCACCGGCTAAATTGCCAATTAGGTTGTTCTACGAAGACGAAGACGAACATATTGGACGTTATAATGTTGCAAACCATGCAACTTTTATTTATAAAAAGAAATTATTCTTTCATGCCATGCTCAATGCTCATTTTAACATAGGAAGGCATTATATTTATTAAAATTTTTAAACCAAGCGTTAGCCAGGTATAAAATATTGACAAATATAATGCCTACCTATGTTAAAATGAGCGTAGAGCATGGCATGATAGAATTATTTTGTTTCTAATGGGGAAGTTTAGAACTTGTGTATTTCGAAGCGGACATAAAATACATGTTCGAAAGGCAACCATTTTGATTTGAGATATCCAAAACGTTCTAATAGATATAAGAAGATGTGGTATGAGTGCCAATGAGACAACTCTCCATCCAAGTCACAATTTGTAAAAGTAAACCATTATAGGTCAAAGTACGGCCATCAAAACGGAGTTTTTTCTCTCACTGTCCGTCATGAACGAATGAGTAAATATATTGTAAACATAGCGTATAGTGTAGTAAAGCATACTATCCTTACTCTTTTGATAAATTGATATGGTAACACAATCATTCCACATCTTCTTATTTTTACATCATTACAGTAGTAAAGAAAACAAACAAACATTTTTGAGATGTATTTCTATTTGTATCCATCTGATGACTTAAGCCTTTTTCAACTGATTTTTATAGTTCGTTCTTATGTTGTACTGTTACACCAATTTCCCAGGTTAGGGGAGGGTTGGGATCCCGCTAAGATGTTTAACCCCGTCACATTCTGAATATATTTACCTGTTCCAAGCCAGGAGCCTGTATTTCAGTGGTTGTCGTTTGTTGCTGTTACATATTTGTTTTTCGTTCATTTTTTTTGTACATAAACTAGGCCGTTAGTTTCCTCGTTTGAATTGTTTTACACTTGTCATTTCGGGGCCTTTTATAGCTGACTATGTTGTATGAGCTTTGTTCATTGTTGAAGGCCGTACGGCGACCTACAGTTGTTAATTTCTGTGTCATTTGATCTCTTGTGACGAGCTGTCTCATTGGCAATCACACCACATCTTCTTTTTTCTATCATAAGGAATTAATGTAAGTACATGATATAAAGTATTTACTTCCATTTAAACTTAGTTCGAAGATAAGATCAATAAGGTATACGTATAGCATTCAAAAATGTCTACTCCCTATTTCGAAAAGTTCCCGTTTGAAATATATTTTAACACATGTTTGTATTGCAATTACATCTGTATAACATCTTTTTGACTCAAATATTTAATTTCTTCCGATGGGCAATGTCCAGATCCGTGCTAACGTAGCTTTTCATAAATTTGTGGTTTCAAAACAAAACAAAACCGGGTCCTATACTGAGACAAAACAGGGTCCTTGTGTAATAAACAACATTGACGAAACAGGGTCCTTCCATTTTGACATGACCCATTTCTTCCGTTCCATGCACAGAAATGCAAATATTGAGGTGCTCATAGTGACTAGCCATGCAATCTCTGTGTTAATATCTTTCTTTCCGTACTTTTCTTTCCGTACAATGTGCACAATTTAAAAAGAAATTAAACAAATTCGTAGCAAGGTTCACTCAATTCACCATTTTCATGTGCCTTTTTACTTATTTCTCCATTAGCCTAGAACGGTTGTAGAAAATATTACATCACACAATCGAAAATAGTTATATGTGTATGTTTATTCTTCAATGTCATTAAAAAACAAATAAATAAATAGAAATTCTACCTTTTCTCTGTCTGTTGATTTTCCGTCACCGTACCGGACATTAGATACTATCAAGTCCAAACATTTTTTGCCGGGGTAGTTTAGACACAGTGTATTTTACCAATATATTTGTGCTTTTATGTAGGGAAGTTAAAATGTATCAAATAACAAAACTTCACCAAGTTCCTTTATAGAGATTTCATGGTCATTATGACAAAATTCAAAATGACGTTATGTAGCTTTATTTTCAGCCATTCGACGCAATGAGGTAGATTGTATATATTTTTTTGTATATTTAGTAATTGTCAATTTAATCTTTTCGTATAATTCCGGATAAATAAGAAGAAACTTTTTGTATTTGATACTGACTTTAAAACAATTAATTATTTTGATAATTGATTGTTTTAAAGAAAATATCAGTTAATTCAGAATGCCGAGCCTGAATCTACTGATATTTCCAAGTGATCAAGGCTCACATTGCATCCACTTTACATACCACTTTGAGTAAAAAAAAACACTTACGTGTTGAGAAATAAATAGATCTCAATAAATCTTACTTACTTTTATAACTCAGTTGAACAATAGAATATACTTTAATATGATGTTTTATGCGTAAAACTTGTTAAAAAAAATGTTATCTACATTTTTTAATCTTCTTGTCACGTCTACTTCTCGGAACAGGTCAGACATTTTTGGAAACCAGGTATAGGTAGAAATTATCTAAGGATTAATTAACATAATTGCGAGGTTAGAAAATGAAGGAAAAATGAGTTATCTATGTATGAAGTATTCTTGGAACAATTATAATTAACTTCGGTGAACGATTTCTTCGTCGATTGATTGCAATTCTTATGCGATAGCAGTTCATTCCTTCAATCTTACAACACGACACATTTAAAGGTAAAATATTTAGTTTCTTATTTACGGTGTTTTAACGGTAATTATTTGAAAATATATAAAACAAATCAACACATTGGAATACATAATAATTACTAAAGTAATTGAATATCGAATTTAACTGGATATTGCCTTCATTTTTTTACTTCCAGTTCTGACTTTCTTGTCACGAAGAAGGGGCATGTTTTCGATGGGTTTTTTACGCATGCCCAGCTGTCGACACACTTTAGAAAGAGATTTCCTCAGTTTTTGTTTCTTAATTTGATTTGCCTTCTTAATCGATTTATTAGACTTGACTATCGGTAAGCTACATTTGCCAAAATGTGTCGGTCTCTGTTCGGCATATCGAGTTTTGATTATCCTTGTGGTATCTTCCGCTTCTTTTTTAAACTGAGAATACCAAAGTCTGCCAGCAACACCTTATCCTTCAATAAATAACAAAATGCAGTGTGTTTGCAATATTTGTTAGATGAACGGACATATGGACGGACGTACGGATGGACAGGGTAAATGCAAAATAGTCAATAAAATTACAGCTCATACAGATATCAAAATATCAGCGGAGCAGAGAGAAATTTATATGCTTCTCTCTGTCAAGAAACTTATGTGTTATCAAGTTTGTAAAACATGACAAATAACAAAGAAAATAATTAAAAAGGAATAAAACAAGCCTGATTTTGACTCATTGGAATGGGTAAAATTTGTAATTCCGCTTTTTCCTACATTGATTAAAATACATTAAAATTATGTCAGACTTTTTCTACTGGATAAGCTTTTTATATCCTAATGAACAATATCCATTAAACAATTAGCTATAAAAGTATAATCTCAGATACCTATATGAAAACTTGTCTCTTTGGAGTTTCTTTTACTGCAGCATTCAAATTAGGGGGAGGGTTTGGCTGGCGCCATCTAACTAGTTTAACCCCGTCACATTCTGTAAGTGCCTGACCCAAGTCAGGAGCCTGTCATTCAGTGATTGTCGTTTGTTGCTGTATATCATATTTGTTTTCCGTTCATTATTTTGTACATAAATCAGACCTTTGGTTTTCTTGTTTGAATTGTTTAACATTTGTCATTTCTGGGCCTTTTATAGCTGACTATGCGGTATAGGTTTTGATCATAGTTGAAGGCCGTACGGTGACCCATAGTTGTTAATTTCTATGTCATTTGGTCCCTTGTGATGAGTAGTCTCATTGGCAATCATACCACATCTTCTTATTTTTATATACATTGTATAAATAAACCATAAATATACTACTTCTACATTTCATGTGCAAATTAATGATGTTCTCAATCTATAATGAATTTACTCTTTTATACGATACGACTACTTATTGAATAATCTTTCTATTATCATTATGATTAACAAAAACGTGCATGTCCGAAATATCAGCCGCTTGTCTTTCAACAGATCGAGTACATGTAAAAACGAAAACAACAAGTTTTTAATTTCATGCGTCCGAACTGCGCGTTACTGGTTTTAGTTACAATGGGTATTTTTAATTATTTTTACTTATTCATGATAAAAACTTCATATCCTCACTATAAATTAAAAAAAACCATAGCAATAATTATAGTTTCTAATTGAACTGTGTTAATGTCCAGTTAGTACGACAATTTGATCTTGATCTGGGTCAACTCGGAAATCTTTAAAAAAAAAATATATGTCAATAAATATAAAAGTCCGGGTTAAAATATTATATGTGTCTATTCAAAAACGATGCCTCAAAAGATTGATATGGATAAACGGAGATGGTTACCTCATTGGGAAAGCTACCTAACGACAAGCTCGACATCGTTCATACAAATTTTGAATAAATGAAACAGAAGGTAGGCGAAAGATACCAAAGTTAACATATACAACGGAACATGTAATAAAACCAGTACAGGAAAAAGACTTAACTCTAAGACAAAACTATATAATATTTGGGTAACAAATACACAAAACAAATAATTATACCGCATGGAATACTTATAGATTTCTTTTATTTTCAGTTCTTTGAAGAGGTTTTACAAATTATTCTCAGAAATTATTTTCCTTTCTTACATACTGTGATTTTATAAGTGCACAAAATAAATATCGAATTATACCGCATTAAATATATTTCTTTTATTTTCCTCACTTGGAAGAAGTTTATACAAACTCTCCCATAAATTGTTTTCTTTCTTACATACTGTGATAGTATAAGACGTAAAAAATCCATTGTACATACAGCTCAGTCAAATACTCATGATTTTTTTACACTGAAATTCAGTCATGTTCCGGATCATTAAAAATATCTATAGTTATTTTTTTTTTCATATGAAAAGACTTTTGAAAAAAGAAATGTTAGACAAATGTACATTGTGCAAATATTTCAGTCAGTGCAATAAACATTGCTAAGATTTATTAAAAAGAGTTTTATACTAAGGGATTTTACTATTTTTGAAAAATGTGTAACTTTTCACATTACTATGAGAACATAAATATCGTAAATATATAAGAATATAAAAATAAAAAGATGTGGTATGATTGCCAATGAGACAACTATCCTCCAAAGTTCAAATGAAGTGGATGTAAGCAATTATAGGCAACCGTACGGCCTTCAACAATGAGAAAAACCCATCCCGTATGGTCGGCTATAAAAGGCCCCGACATGATAAGAAGTTATGTTTCTATATACGTTTGCGCAATAAGAGGCATCAGTAGTTAACCGATATAATATATATTCAAATCAAGAGGAAAAAAATCATACGGAGAATTAGAGCGAAAAGAAGAAAGCGTTCTTTTACTGCTTAGTATGTATCATACGTCATAATCCATACTCAATCACATAATGTAGCAATCCGTGAAAATATGTCTTCTTTATATCAGACACAGATACACCTAACTAATTATTGATGAGGACGACAGAAAAAAAAACTGTTTATTATCGATATAAGTCTGGTTTCCTCATTATTATTGCTGAACGAATTTAACATCCCTAAAAGGTTAAGAGTTCTTCGCAGTATCATAATTTACGCCGGACGGGTTTTTCTTTTTTGCTGTTTTGTTATTTAAGAAAAAAAAGACACACTTTTCATTTTTCGGCAAAAGTATTTATTAGTATTTTATTTTATTTGGAGTACGTTCATTTTGATACTACATGTAGTTTCATAAATATTCGTCATGTTATGAAATGCTACTAAACAGGGGAAAAGCTCGGTTCTGAGGGTCACGAATAAGGTACTGTGAAAGGCAAATGAATAACATCAAATAGTTAAAACGAAAGATATATTCATTAGACCAAAGAGGTTAATTTTCGGATCTCCTTCATTAGACTAGGGCACGATATTGTTAGTTCTGAAATATTTGCACTCTCTCTTGGAATGAAATTAATTTGACAGATGAAGGTCAATTGATACCATCAACTCAATTGTCACCTAAAGTACGAATTGTGATCTGCATATACATTTGTTGTACATTGATGCTTTAATTTTACCATGTTCCTAGGATTTCACATGCAATGTTTACGTTTTATACTTGTAAGTTGTTGTGTTGTACTTTTTTAAAGTGTTGTTCTAGATTTTCTTGATTTATGATAGTTTAACAAGTTACTTTTATTTAAATCATATCTAATAACTACATATCGGTCAGAATCGAGTAAAAACATTAGTGAACAGAGCTAATTGTATCTTATTTCGTATAAAATTATGCAAGTAATGCCTGGTGGTATGATAAAAACATTACACATTGGAAATAATGTGAATACAACTAATCTTGTATTGTAGATAAAGCAAAGGGAATGCGTTATAATAATCTTTTTCATTTTGTCAACCAGCACTTTTCCAACAATATGTGATCATATATCAATACATCCCTTGCTCGTCCTCGAAACACCCATACTGTTATTTAATTCTGACCGGATTCTGATGATCCGTATAAGAGTGACTCCTCTTCCTGATCTGTGCCCAATTAAACAACTCAATAAAACCAATAGAATCTATCCACATCATTAAGAGACCAATCAGAATCAATCGTTTTTAAGTAATAATTTCGTATGAAAAATGTATGTATAAAGTGAATAACACGGGAACATTATTATCTGAAATATGTAAGCACCATACGATTGCACAAAGGGTATGTTGTTGCTGAGAAACGGGAAGTTGACAATGAGCAATCTGAAATCGCCACGTTTGTCATAGATTCTAGTTTGAATTTGTCAATCTGTGTCACTATGAAAAAAATCATATGAAACAGACCTTCTAGTTTCAGTAAAATTGAGAATGGAAACGGGGAATGCGTCAAAGAGACAACAACCTGACCAAAGAGCAGAAAACAGCCCAAGGCCACCAATATGTCTTCAACACAGCGAAAAATCCCGCACCCGGAGGCGTGCTGTAGCTGGCCCCTAAACAATAATGTATACTAGTTCAGCGAAAATGGATGTCACGCTAAACTTCGAAAGATATAAATAAACCAAAATTTTTAAAAAAACCATACAATACTAACACCGGCCAGAGAATCCTAACTTGGGAAGGCGCAAAAATGCGGCGGGGTTAAACATGTTTTGTGAGATCTCAACCCTCCCTCTATACCTCTAGCTAGTGTGGAACAAACTTACACTCAACAATAGTAGTATCATTAATTTTAAGATCATTTGAAACGAACGCGTTATTGCATAGACTAGCTGGTACAGCGGTCTAGAGCCGAGAGACTTAAGGTATGTTATGATGCAGTCGGTGTCTCATCAGTCTAATTTCGAATCACAATAAAGGGATGATATAAATTTCCAAGTAAACAAAGTTTTAACAAAGTCGTAAAATGTTTGTCATATTTATAAAAGCGTCATGCTCTCAAAAGGTATACGAAATCCGATAACAGTTGATGAAGTATGTCTATTGTAGGTACAAAACTTAAAAGAATTTTGAAATAATAAAGTATATAACGTTTACGCAACTCCAATGTCAGAACAAAAATACAACTAATATATTTTTGTAATATTGATCATTCTCCATTGCCATTTATCGGGAATAGATTTCAACAGGATAGCGATGTATCATTTTGTGCTTCTGTGCCTCATTCAAAATGTGATTGTTGCATGCTTTTGTTTCGTTTAAATTTTCAAAAACTGCAGCAGACAATTCTATATCGAAATTTACCCGTGAGTAATCCTACATTATAAGGATTTCATTACCAGTGATGTCTTCAAAACAAATTAACTGCTTCAGCAGAGTTAGGAGCTAGAACGAGTAAAATCAGGTCAACACAAGATTAACTGTCGTCTTCACAAACTGGTTGACCGATACGATGTGGTTGTGTCTCAACCCACCAGAGACATGTCGCGATCTTAGATTTTTAGATACCAGAATAGTCGTCTGATCTGTAAATTAACCGATTGATGCTTTATTTCCTATCATGGTATTTTGACTAAGTCTGGGTTCGCTTGGCCAGGTGATGCATGCATATCAGGAGACGCTTGCAGAAAAATGAAGTCCATGCGATTGTCACAGTTGTTTCACTTGGGGTTATTTTTTTTTTATTCAAAATACATTTGCGAGATATGAATCATACCACATCTCCTTACTTTTATATCGGATGACTACTGTCTTATTTGAATGTTCATATTTGATTAGGTTTTTTCAAATTTTTAAACGGGAAGTTGAAAATAATACATGATTGCTTTTTATAATTTACAATAAAACAGGTTTTTAGTGAAACATTAATTTAGCTCACTGATGAATAAAGTAAAAAACAAAAATACCGAACTCCAAGGAAAATTCAAATTGGAAAGTCCCTTATCAAATGGCAAAATCAAAAGCTCAAACACATCAAACGAATAGAAAACAACTGTCATATTCCTGACTTGGTACAGGCATTTCCTTATGTACAAAATGGTGGATTAAACCTGGTTTTATAGCTAGCTAAAACTCTCACTTGTATGACAGTCGCATAAAATTGCATTATATTGACAACAATGTGTGAACAAAACAAACAGACATAATAGGTAAAAATGTAAAAAATAGGGGTACAGCAGTCAACATTGTGTTATAATCTTAATCACTATAAAAAACAAATATGTCAACAAAGAAAAACAAAATGGCATATAGACAAAGCACATAAGCAAAAATGAAAGACAAAAATACAAAAAATGACACAGCACAACAACACAATTGCGGGATGAATAAGTATCGAGCCACGCCAAAATGATATTACCAAAAATGGACTAAATAATAAAGGTTAATAATTGACAAAGAGAAATATAGAACACTATAACACGTAATTAAGATGATAAACAATGTCAGTACCTAGAATCTATACTTCAAGACCATCATGTATTATTTGTGAAGTCGATGCGGAATATTTATCAACAAGGTCTTGGTATCTTCCGATGAATTATTTTTAGAAAATGAACGAAACGTTCTTTGACTTAACCCTGGTTCATCAACCTTCTGCTCAGACACTGGTGACGTTTTATAAAGTCTGAGTAGCAGCTGCAAGCTCTTGAATACCGAATGAGTTGGGAAATGTATATCCCATATGCAGGTGAAATTGGTATATTGCTGCTAAGGTGGGGGAAATTGATGATTTCAAAATTAAAATCGTCTCGTTTGTCATAGATTCTGGTACTGAGATGACCACTTATGTCAAATTCGAGGTATAAGTCTAAAAATGAGGCGGAGGAATCCGTGTCTGTTGTTTCTTTAACTTCTAGTTAGTTCTGGAGGATATGTTAATGAAACCCAATCAGAAAAGTTTGGATTGTTAATGGAAAGAACATCATCAATATATCTTAATGTGAAATTAAATGAACAGGCTTCTTTGATCTTCTTGTTTTTGACAAGTGTCTGAAGGAACTCCGACTCATATGAAAATAAGAAGAGGTCGCCAAGGAGAGGCGCACAGATCGTTCCAGGAATGCCGACAATTTGTTGAAAAAGTCTACCTGCAAATTCAACAAAAAATGTTGTCAATAAGAAACTCCAGCGTAATGATCACTTGTTCCTCTGTATAGCATGTTTTACCTTTTTGTTCACTATTAACAAAATATGCCGCATGGTATCCCAAAGTAATCAATGTATAGCGTATGCTACCATTTTTATATTGAAAAGCATTGTGGATTATTTCTTTTAGACGATTTTTCAATTTCACATGGGGAATGGTGGTATACAGGGTTGAAAAATCAAAAGTTTTGATTAAATTAATTTCAGAGAAAGATCGAGATTTAAAATTATCCAGAAGTTCTTTAGAGTTTTTTAGAATCCACATATGGATAATACCACTACGCGAGTAAACAGTTTCACAGTATTTCTGAAGACCCCCTTTCACTGAGGACAGACTTTTTGTCAATGTAATAGACAATTCCTTTGTAGAACATGCAGATAAGCCGACAATGTACCGTTGTTTGTATGGAATTTTGTAAAGCTTAGGTATCCAATACAAACATGGTAAATCCTCAGATTTGCTGTTCAATGTAATGTTCATTGAAGCCATGAAGACTTATGATTCGCCAAAATCTCATCCTTGTCAAATGGTATGTTTTTGTATGTGGGATTACCTGAGTGCTCATTTATTCCCAATTCTTTTACAAGACACTCGTAGTAGTACGATTTACATACAAAGATAATATTATTGAAGCTTTGTCCGCAGGAACAACAACATATTTATCGTGAAGAGACGAAAGACATTTCACAGCTTCTTTGTCTCTGAAAACGGACTTTAGTCGATCGTTCACAGTTTTTCAACTTATAAATTCGACGTTTTATCAGAGACCTGATTGTTTTGACCCATTCTGACAAAGTGTGCAGTTCAACTTCTTCTCGTTTAGCCCATGCTCTGGCGTAGTCCTCAATGGAATCCATAATTTTTTTTGAAGTTATGGTTTCAATTGATGTGTTAGGGTTCTCTGAACTTAGGACCATGAGATATCACCTTTCAGAGATGTTCATGTAGAATTATGTTTAGATCCCCAGTAATAACATGGCAAGAGGGGCTGGAAATTGATAATTTGTTGTATCCGTTTTTACCTTCTCCTACTTTATATAATTTTAGAGAACTTTTCTTTATTAAAAACTTGTTTAACCTTTTAAGAAATGGGAGACGAATTAGATGCTCGTCGTGGTGAAATAGTGGACACGTCAACAGAATCAACTATCCCCTATGGAAATGAAAGGTACATATACTGTTTCTTCAGTTATGCAGCAAAAAAAGTATTGTTAATGTTATCATCCGCTTCTTACTCATGCTTACCCTATTCTTTGAATTTATGAAATCTTTTCGTTTTCTAATCACAAATAACAAGTTGCTAGAGTCATATCTATATATCAAGTTAGTTGAGTATCAAGGACATTTTCCAATGAAAATAAGAGCTATATGTTAAATTAAATAGTTATCACAAATGAAAAATATTTTGTCTTATTTGAAAGAATCTCACAAATTTCTAATTTTTGAATGCGTAATGATCTAATAGAGGTACATACAAACATACAAACATGTTTAGTTTCATTTTTAGTATTCATATAGGATTGAAAAGTCAACAAAATAAATAAAACTAAATCGAAACCTATTAAACATGTACTTAAATACATAAATTTTACATCTCTAGTTTAAAAAAAGCAGCATCGAACCCGTATACTGATATATAATTATGTAACTATTGAATTATTTTATTTATTTGAAATTAATTTCTGTTATAGCAACGTAGGAAAAGGTTTTGTATCTAAAGCACATTTGGAACAAGACAGATATCCAATTAGTTCTGGGATAGCAGTTGTGGTCAATAACACAGAATTTGATGACAATTTGAATTTAGGTGACCGTAAAGGAAGTGATGTGGATGCTGCATCTCTATTTCAAAGATTCCAGGAACTTGGATTTGATAGTGATCTTTTAAATGATGCCACTAAGGTTGACATGGAAGAGAAATTTAATGATAGTAAGAATTTATAAAAAGCATAAGGTTTAATGTGATGTGAATGAATCAATATTTACCACCACTTGACCATCGTCGCATATTCATGAACCTTTCACATTATAATATTCTCGTCCGAATCTTATGAGACAATGTAACTCAAATATGGTAAGAACGTGTAAAAGATACCATATAATGTACGACAAACTGAATCATTTTCATATTTGATGTAAAACATGAGTCAGAACGCAATTATTGATTTTGACTGATCTGTTTCCAATTTCATTTCCTTTGAATTAACACCGCCAAATCATTTGAAACGATTAGAAGAACTGTAACAAAATTTTATGATGATTGTTTGGCAAACATGAATACAATGACTCCACAAGGGTTAATTTTGTCTAATTTATATTCTCGGTTTAGTTTTTGCTATGAAACAACATGATCAATGTTCATCAAATTTGCCAGACAAGTCTGCTTCAATTGAAAATTTTACATCGTTCTTCCCGAAACTACACATCCTTTCATTTTTCTCTACTGGTAAAGGACCAATTACCGTCACTTGCAGTGTTATTCAATAACGGAAGCATTTCGTAAAGGTGACAAACTTTTGATATCTCCAGAAAAATATTTTTACTTCATTGGTAAAAACTCCGTTCTGTTTGATACGATAAAGATAGGGATATGCCGATTTGTCTGTAAGTTTAAAGCATTGTGGGAAGATACATGTATTAGAGATTTCCAATAAAATGACATACGTACCTAACTCGACGTACGCACGTAACGGGACCGGTTATTGCTAACCTATTAATTTTGTTAAATGCGTCACTTAAGTTTTAACTAAGTATTCCTAAACTATTAAACCCATTCATGATAAATTTTATCAATATCAAGTATTTCTAAGATGATGAAAACCGAAAGAAATCATGATTTTTATATATCACGTGATTATTGAGATTCCCGCCAAAACTTCACTGTCATAAGACCATGTATATACACGTATCTTTACCTATCATACAATTGATTTCAGTCGTCTATCATGGTTTTGACCATGACTTTGTTTTTCGATATACTTTGCAAATGAACCTTTTATTATTTAATATTTGACATGCTTTTATTTTTCGTTATCAGATTGGTGTCCCTTTTTACTTTCGTCTCTTAATGTTTTATAATATTTAATTTCCGTGGGTATTTATTATTCGACAAAGATGTTTCTAGCAATTTCAGAAATATCGAATTCAAAGTGTTAGTCAGAATTTGTCTCTGTTAAAGTTGACAACTGGGATTGCTTCATACTTTATTAAGCATCATTTCAAACGTTCTCTTCTTCTGCAGTTAATCTTGTTTTTTTAACAATCTCCGATTTTTTCCCCAGGGAAAACGTTCGACAAAGGGATGTGTATATTCAAAAAAATATTAATACAGGTCTTGTACTTCTTTAAATTTTAATAGTTGACATACACTTTTCTTTCAAATTAAAGTCAACATTAAAAAAAAGAATTTTGTAGCTAATAATGATATATGTAAATAAATGTGTACACCAATTCGTTATATAGATTGTATTTTGGAAGGTGTACTTGATTAGCAATTGATGACTAATCTGCATATAAACATTGACCGCTGTGGATAGTAAACTATCAATTTTTAGTACATAGTAATTGACTAAAAAAATGTCCTGTCCCCCAGTATCTCTGATTAAAAAGGACGAGAATGCCAATGTATATACTTGTTACATTTTAAGACAACTATAATGCCACTTCAGTCTTTACAGTAATTTTCTTATCAAAATGTACTTTTAATTAGTAAGGCTTGATATTGTCATAGTTGTTTTTGGATTAAGACAACTCTTACTAATCCAATAAGAAGTGGATTCTAAAACTATCACACATTGATTTAGTTAAACAAAAAAAAATTAGTTTCAATTTTTGTCTCGTCTTAGAGGTATATATTTATATATAAAAGTTAAACTCTACGACATATCCATGCATAGGATCACCAGTGAAGGTGATACACGGCTGAAAACACATTTTATATTAATAATTACTTTAAATATGTATATAGTTATCAAAGGTACCAGGCTTATAATTTGATACGCCAGACGCGCGTTTCGTCTACATAAGACTCATCAGTGACGGTCAGATCAAAATAGTTAGAAAGCCAAACAAGTATAAAATTGAAGAGCATTGAGGACCAAAAATTTCATATGTAAACCAAGCTCTCTGAAGGAAGGTTTTTCCAGGTTGTTCTGATGTCGTGCTGTTGCACCACTGTCCCAGGCTTAGGGGGAGGGGGTTGGACACTCATTCCTTATGTGCCTGTCCCAAGTCAGGAGCCTGTGGTTCACTTGTTGACGTTGGTTCATATCTGTTATATTTGTTTTCCGTAAATTGTTTTGTTTTAAATCAGGCCGGTAATTTTCTCAATTGAATTGTTTCATATTTTTCAAGTTGGTTCCTTTTATAGTCGACTATACGGTATGGATTTTTCTCATTGATGAAGGCCGTACGGTTGCCTATCATTGCTTACATTCACTTCATTTCTTATTGGCAATCATACCATATCTCCTTATTTTTTTTTTAACCTAATACATTTAATATTCTCAGGTAATTTAACATGTAAGAATTAGCTTTCAGTACCTGTGGGTACTTTAAGATCGGTACTCTTTGTCTTTCATTATAAAAATGTAACTGTTTTGGACTTAATTCAATATTGATTAGTTGAGCTGTTTCCAACTGAATTTTACAGGTTTTATTCTTCTTATATTGTGCTGTTACACCAGAGTGTTGAGCGCTGGTAAACGCGTTTAATCAGGCCAAATTCTATATTGGCTTTCCCAAGTCAGGAGCTTTCAATTCAGTGGATGTCGTTGGTTGATTTCTGTCATTTTTGGTTAATTTTACTCTTGTAAAAATGTTTATTTTCGTTTGAACTGTTTACATTTTTCAAAGTCAATGCCTTATATACTATAGTATCTGATAATACGGTATGCGTATTTGCTTATTGTTGACGACAGCACGAGCCACTGTAGTCGTAATTCACGCCATTTGGACTCTGTTTGATAGTTGGACGCTCCAAACGGATCCAGGTATATACATGTCGGAGTGTAATGAATAAATCGAAAAAAGAATGCATGATACGCATACTAATGCTTTTGAAGAGAACATTGAAAATATTTGTTGAACCGGGACAGACTGGCGGACGGACAGACAGAGTGATTGCCATATGAGTGCCGGTACAATATTTTATCAGTGTATGTATCTTAGATGCTAGTGGTAAGGAAGTCTGGATCAAAACGGGGTAATCTTTACTTGTTAAAAAATATTTTATACTATTTAGAATAATAATTGCATGCCTACTGGATATTAATACAATAGCAAGTCACAAGGATAATGGAAGCTGTGAAACACCATTTTACAATAAAAACTAAGCTTTTTGATACAAAGAAACAAGGAGAAAAACCAAACAAATTTTGCAACAAAACAAGTGTTGCCAGAATAGTAATATATGCACATAAAGCATAAAATATATAAACAGGTTTTTATTAAATATGGGATTGACTGGTAGCAGGTTAGTCTCGATTACGGGTTCAATTATTTTGTTGGACCCCCCTGATCGAATGATTTTAGGACTGGATTTTTCGGCTTCACCACCAAGCATGATGCATTCACGAGTAAGAGCAGGTGTTGGTTTAATCGAAGAAAGACAAGTGTGTCTTTGTATCGGGTACGCTAATTTACCTAGCATACAAAAATGCGACTGTAAGTGTTGGTCATGTACAAAAAGGTATAATCATTTATCATTATCATTTCATCATCCTTAATACATATGTAATATTTTTCGCTGGATATAAGACAAACATCAGTATCATCATCATCATAAGTATTATAGCTTGAGGCTAAATATTCGTCGTATTTATTATAGCTTGTAAGTATCATAGCTTGAGGCTAAATTCTTATCTGATACTTTAGCCAATTTATGTCGAGAACTTATTGTACGCATGCATCTCTTTTCTACAAAGTTTTTATAAATGTCCAAGTTAAAGCTAATAGAGGTCATAGAAGTATGTTTATCAAATGATCATGTCTACTCACAATTAGAACAGTTAGAAAGGGATTGACTCGTCCGACTAAAACGAAGCACAAAAACAGCAATTACTAGTATTTCCAAATAAACTCCATGTACCGATCTTAGAGTATTCACAGCTACTGAACACTATCTTAAAAACAACTACAACTAATAAATACAGAATGATTATCCAGTCTAGAATATTAATCAATTATTTCGTACTGTTACACCACCGTATTAGGTAAGTGGGTCCCTTAACATGTTAAACACCGACACATTATGTATGGATGTGACTGTCCCAAGTAAGGAGCCTGTAATTCAGTGGTTATCGTTTGTTGCTGTGCTTTCGTTCATTTTTTTGTACATTAATTAGGCCGTTAGTTTTATAGTTGTAGTTGTTTTACATTTGTCATTTTGTGGCCTCTTATAGCTGACTATTCGGTATGGGCTTTGCTCATTGTTGAAGGTCGTACGGTGGCCTATAGTTGTTAATTTCTCTGTCATTTGGTCTCTTGTGAAGAGTTGTCGAATTGGCAATCATACTACATCTTCTTTTTTTGTACATATCACAAATTAAGTAAAAAAGTACATAAACACTCTAGAAAAGCAAGACCTTGTGTCATGTCAAAAGCACAGAGTGTATGTAGTACCATTAGTGTTCATAACTGTATAGCAGATTATATGTAGTTTCTATAAAATGTAATGATAATTTATCAGTAAAAGATACATGATTATTTGTTAATGGAATTATATATAGCTAAATAAATGAATATTTATATTAAAAGAAACATCAGAAACGAGAATATGTGTCCCTTAGATTACACGCCAGTATCACATTTCCGTGTTAAGTTAGCTCTAAATCCAGGAAAAAATCCAATTCAGTTTGTAGTCTTAAACCTTTAAATCTCGTGCGAGATGTCTAAATTAATGTTCAAACATTGTTGTTTTAAAACGTATTCTCTATACTACAGAAGACAGACACACAAATGACACCCTTTTCTGCCACTGACAGCACACCAACAACACCTTTTTGTACGCATGGCAGAAAAATAAAACTCAAACACAAATTCAAATTTGCCGACAGCCCGTCGTACGTGATGGACGCCAGATATAATTGTATACAATATAATATAATATAATATATAATCGTGACATATCATCAAATAAAACATATAAATCAGTAATCAATTGGCATTTTCATTCACCAATCATATCATTGTGTACAAAACACAGCAAAATATTGGAAGCCGTACGTTTAATAAATTACCCCTCATTGATAGCCGACCAGGAAAAACCGTATTACGGAAACCTGTATCCGAATCAATGCTCGAGCCTATCTCAGGATAATGACGTCGGACCTCGTCGGTTCAAACAATTTACGAAAAACAAAAATATTTGTCTAACAATAGATATATAAACATCATTTAAAATAATGGAGTTTACTCGGTCAATACGACGGCTAGAAAGTGAAGCTACCACACAAAAAACACCTTATATATGACCACAACTCAGCCCCTTGATTGGATAGATTTACATCGGCCTACCGAATATTAACGATTCCATACCGAGAATGCAACATTTTCCCGCTATACTGATCGAAACGCGGGAAAATATTAGTATCTATCAAAGTCAAACGACAATCATTTAATTTTTTTTCTTGGTGCCATACAATTTGTGATTATGGCCGGATCCAAGATATTTGAAAGAGGGCATAGTTCCCAATAATTAAATTTATACTGCCGAGCAGAGCAATGCGAAAAAAAAATTAGACGATTTTATACTAAACATTTGTATAGATAACGTGGAAAACGTGAGATTTGCAAAATTATTTGTCGATCGAAGAGGGGGAGTACGCCCTCTACCCCTGTATCTGCGAATGCACGTTTAGGTATACATGGACAAAAACCTCGTCCCATGCATTATTATAGTTGAAGACTAAAAAATACTATTTGATAAATGTATCAATGATATAAATTCCTGTCAAATTATCTTGAATTAAATAATAGAAATTTTTTTTTTTTAAAGTTAGTCGCGTACACCTTTTGCATTCGGGTGTGTTGGAATCTACTTTTTAAATGTTAAAACTTATAAAAACAAAAAAAGAGATAAACTTCTCGCTTCGGATTTCATTATTTTAATATTTTCATGCTAAATTTTTATTTGGTAGTTTTTAAAATTCACATTTTGAGAAGAACTGAAATATGGGTCAAGTGAAATGACAAGAAATGATGGGTGTATTTGATTACAGGTTGATTGCTTAAGTATTCCATTAAAATATTTTTGTCAATAAAATCATTCAAAATTCAATAACAAAATATTTAAAGATTAAAAAAGGAGTTGGGATTGATTTTTACATTAAGTCTATATCAGCAAAAAATGCGTGTTCAAAAAGCAAAAAGTGCATGCAGTGTATGCTCCCCTCCGTCATGCTTCAATGCAATAGGACGAAATACGTTGAGTTGGGTCGGTTATGTCGAGTAAAGTCATTTTATTGGAAATCTCTATTAGGACATGACGTAATCGCATGTTGACGTATTCAATTTTGGAAAACTTACAATTTTATAACAAATCAATATCTAGTCTTGCTTTAGAGTGTAAAACTTCTTTCAAAAGAATTTATACAGATAGATAAATTTCATAATAAAATTTACTTGTCTCTTCAATACAAGGTAAGTGGAACATTTTAAGTGTCAAAAGTTCACGTTCAGAGCAGGACAGAAACCTTTCAAATTAATGGTCAAAGTGACTATGTGTTTGGTTCGACATTTGACGTACCTTCTTTTCTTCTTCCTACACAAAAACAATCCGCTACTTGTTGTTTATAAGAGAAATTTAAGTCAGAGTCTATGGTGCATAACCTAACTTTTGGTAACCCTTTTTATGTTAACAAATCTATCAGTAGCCACACAAATTGTACATAAAAGTGCATACACTGAAAAATTATATTTGAACAAAATTATATTATTTGTTTGTAGTTAAAAACGACAAGATAAGTTTGAAAGAAGCTGGCTGCCTAATTGTAGCTTTGTTGACGCATGGAAATGAGAACAGTGTTTATATGACAGATGAGTCTGTTAAGATAAAAAATGTGATGGATTACTTCAATGCAGAGAATTGTCCAGAACTTATAATGAAGCCAAAAATTTTTATTTTCCAGGTTAGATAAAGCTATTCTAGAATTTTCCTGAAGGGATATAGTTTCCAGCAATTTACGCTTAATGTTAAATCATATAATTTTGGTTGTAGGAATATCAAGATGAGTGTGAAATTTCTGAGAACTTTTTTTGAATCATTACAGCCTTATAAAAGAATGAATTTAGTCGGGTGATTTTTTTTTTGTATAGCTTCTTGTAATGTTTTGCTAGTCATTTATGGTATGTTTCCCAATTTATGAATATGAATTATGATTACTTATTCATCAAATATACGCAATTTGCTCCTCAAACATTACAAAATGAAGGCCATTTCCAAACTATATTCATGGAATTAAAATGCATTGTTTGTAAATAGGCTACGCTTGTAATAAACGTCTCATCAATAATGGTACCAATATCATAACGAGACCAAAATATTTCAGTTTTATTTCTTGCAACCGAATGGCTAATATAGAGTAAAATATTTTGTTGTAGATAATCATAAATGCTGCTTTTATAGAAAACTTTTTAGATACTTACACAAAAACTTGTGTCATAAACTCACTATAGATACTAGGTTTAAAAATGTGAACGCCAGACGTGCGTTTCGTCATATGCATGCAAATTTTTTTCATTAAACACATACTATTATAGGTATACATGTATTTGTTAGACATATTTTTCTAACAAAAAGTTTTAATTCTATAGAGAACAAAATCTTTTCGTCTGCTTACTGCTGAGGCAGGCCTCATATAAGAGCTTGTCAGGAAAATGAAACGAACTAGGATTATTCTATTACTTTATGATTTTAATATATCTAATTTCGTTAAAATAAAGGATACCATAGATGTAATAAAGTCTACTTAATTCTGGTACCAATGTTATTGTACCGAATGCGCATTTCGAAGATTAATGTCTCTTTGGTGATGTCCAAGGCAGAAATATTTGAATAAAAACATTGAAAAGCTCAAATAAAAAGAACCTAAAGTATAGCCAAATCTTGACAAGAGCTTTGCATGAGGGAGATATATTCCTTTATTTGAAATGATTTCCTAAATTTTATAACTGCCAATTTTAATTTCCAAAAGGTCTGATTATTTTCCTTTCTAGCTGATCATGAAATAGTTGTTACCCTACAAATGGGAGGAGCTAAGTGTCATTCAATCATCCTATAAACATTCATAGTCTGTTTATATTCCGTCTGATATACAGCATTAAATTGTTGTTTTTCGACCTTCCGTTGCTTTCAAATGTTCTAGTTGGAGCATTCCTGATGAAGGTTAATCTAGAAAAGTGCCTAGGATGCACTATATTTATGAAGTCTTATTTGCATTTACTGATCTTTTAAGGTACAATTTTTCAACATTGAATTATCTTTATTTTTTTTAGTATCAATTTTTTCCTCCAACCTCTTTTCATGTCAGAATAACAAAAGATGTTAGAAAATATAAATGTTTTGTTTTCAAGATTTTATTAGACAATTTTTAAAATAAAGAATAAAAAGAACTGTTATAAATTTCATATCGTATACATATAGATGATCTAACAAATAACATTTGTAGAGCTTAATTGTGTTCAATTTGTGATCTAAGTAATATCAGTCGACTTTAAATATGTTATTGAATACATTCTATCTATTAATAGTCAGATGTCCAACATAAAAAGTAGTACCATAATGTAAACATTGTAAAACAGTAAACAAATTGACTAATCAAACTAACCTATCACAATTGGCGAATAGTCATTTCATTTGTAACGATTGCATAGTTCAGCTTTCCGGCAAGATAAAAGAAGGTTTTGTTTTACCTACACACTCAAGTGTAGGCGCTAAAATGATTTTTTTTTTATTATTGATTCTTATTTTAGTGGTTTATCAATTTGGGCGTGCTGGTGTTTCTTCTTTCGTTTTTCTCTTATGTATTGCAAACACTTAACGAAGATGTCGTTCATCACGATTCCCTTTTGTGCAATCAGACCGCACGTTATAGTTTGCATTTAGGTCTACTTAATTACTTTTTCAAATTTTGGTTTTATATTGGAACATCATTCTTTTACAGACTCATCGCCTAGTTAAAAAGAAATCTAAACTTGGTTGTGATATCTTCAATATGCGAAGTAAGAAAATTGTGTTACTCATGATATTGTACATCTTGCAAAGAACAAATTCTTTAAAAAGTTAGCTTTTGACTTAAACGAGGTAGAGAAGAAAATATATTGTTTGCAGTTATATAAATTAACTGTAAATTACAATTACAGGCCTGTAGAGGACAAGGATTAGGACGTGGCGTAAACAGGAGAGTTATAAGAGATCAAAACCAGGCAGATGCTGGTGCTATCTATACTGATTATGACAAGATACACGGAGAAGTAATACGTATTCCTAATGAAGCAGATTTCTTAGCAGTGTATTCTACTTCCACTGGTAAGTGTAGTCAACCAACGGGTGTATTACTTTATCACAGACAAGTGTATGGTAAGGTGTTGGCATATAATTGAATTCAATTATTATCAACTAAGATCAAAAACATTCACTGTAACACATGTATTTTTCTTTTCAAACTATAAGTTTGAGAAAAATGTTGATTAATAGCATAAACAAATATTTTTCCGTTTTTTTTTTGTAAAGTCAGTTTGAGACGGTTTGCTGCTGAATAAAAAAACATACATATCATCAATAATGTCATTTTCCATATAAATATTATATATTATACAGAAACTTGTTGCAACAAAACAAATGGTCCTTCTACCAGTTTTTTATTTACAAACATTTTTTAAATTTAAATTTTTGGTAGTTTAAAGATGTCTCATGACTTTTGAAAAATATGGATGGAAATGTAAGCATTTTTCATCTTAAATTCTTTTTTGTCTGGCTTACGATTATTACTACAGAAATCAAGACAAAAGATTGTTCATTCGGTAGCAATATTTTGCTGGTCAAATCATTGAAAGATGTACACACCTGTCTGACAGATGTACCTAACCTTAACATCATCTTTATGCTTTATTAATCAATGTTAGGTTATCACGCTTCGGTCAGTTCTTCTGAGTCCGTTGATCAACTCCATAACCTTCTTTAGAAGAATGAAAATAATCTAGTATTATCATTTAACTTCACGTTCCGCTATATAGATGATGTCTTCTCACTAAATAATGCAAAGTAGATGTTAAAGTTGATTTCAATCCATAGAATTGGACTGATCATTGCTATTGTTGTAGAAATTATGAGAACTAAAATTCAAAAGTAATTTAAATAAAGACTGCTAATCTTAATTGTGAAAGATAGTATTAACAGTACTACACATATGCGTATTTCGAAAATTAATATCTCTATTGACCAAAATGTATTAAACTCAAAACCGAATACAAACTTTAAAGAGTTGATTTAACCGAAGAGGACCAGGAATAGCATAAGATTTGATCCTAAGGACGCAAATTCTTGGTAATATGAGAGTACAAAGGTACTGATCTACTCGACGGGTGATACCCTCTACAAAACACTACACAGAAAACTCAAGTCTACTCAAGACTGAGCCAAACGAACCCAAACAGAAACCGGGTGGGTGATCTTAGGTGCTATTTTAGTTGATTAAGTTTCTTGCTTTTCAAGACAGTCGATTAATATAAGTTGCTGTCTGACCATTTCGGTGCATTTAAATCGAAGTTGACAACCAAAACCATGATATGCATGCGAAATACAGATAATGCCTGAAAAGTGAAATTGAATAGCAATTGATAAAATGTTAATGTTTAAAGATCAACATGGTATTAATTTTCGCAATACAGATCGTACTAATAATCGGGGGTCCTTAAAAAGAACAGTTATATGATGAATTACCCGTTAACAGCAGATAGTATACTAAAACGTGAATTTCTTTTTTTTTTTTTTTTTCAGGTTATGGATCTTTCCGAAACACAGAGCAAGGGTCACCATTTGTCCGTTACTTGTCAGAAGAGCTACTCAAAATGAAGAAAGAAGATGATTTCTACAAAGTTTTGACCAGAGTTAACAAAGACGTTGGTCTTGGATATAAACCAAATTATGCACACAGTGACATTATTACCCAGATGCCTTGTTTTATTTCACATCTTACAAAGGACTTATACTTAAAGCAAAAAGATTAGAAAATTCAGCCACACCATGACTTAATGCTAAAATGACCGGTTACAAACATAGATATGACCACCTTGAAAAATTCTGCTAGGTTTTTTTCTTCAAACGGAAAAGTCGGACATTTCAAAAGTAAAAGTCATTTGTATTTAAAGTTCTTGTTCATAAAAACAATCAAGTAGCAAAAATTGTTGGCATTCATTTTGAGATAAAGAACAAACAGTGTTTTACCTGTCGTAGTAACCCACATCTATATGTGTTATTTTCAGTTAATAAAAAAAACCTTTTTTGCAACTATAAATAAATGAATACTACATTAGGTCCTGATGTTTTACGGTCATTCATTCGAAAAATTTCCTTTTTAAGAAAAGAAATATATATTAAATCTTTCTCTCGTATCAATGCAATATTAGTTATCAACATTGTAATGTGGTGTTAAGATTATTTTGTCAAATTAAAAGTTTTACAATTATACAAATAATGTATGTAATCATTTTTTTTTTTGACATATTAATTGAATATTAAACCATGTGTATAAAACATTCTAGTTTTCTGCTCCTTGATACTGTAACTACTGTAACGTAGAACATTTTGACATTGTGTTTATTTCTATTAATTTTGCGATGAAAATATAATAGCAAAGTTTTGCACTCGGGTAAAGTTCTCGAATGAAGATCCTAACCCAATAAAAAGGAAAAAGAAAACAATTGAAAATAAAACCCACAAACATGTTGAACTCTATAAATGCACGAAATTT
This sequence comes from Mytilus californianus, assembly GCF_021869535.1. NCBI lineage: Eukaryota > Metazoa > Mollusca > Bivalvia > Mytilida > Mytilidae > Mytilus > Mytilus californianus. The sequence goes on from NW_026262581.1 coordinate 9,945,316, forward strand.
AAACTCAACAAATGTAAACATCTTTACAGTATCATACAATTGATCTTCACATTGTAAATGCATCTATAATAATAGTTTCCCTTTTGTTTCAGTATTTGCTGCTCTTGCATTTTACAATAAAAAAGATATAACTTGTACAGTTTAAGTCCGGTTATCTTGTTAGGTTTTTGTATCATAAAGATCTGCCCGATACACAATTATACTTGTATGTATGAGATAGTTTTATATGCAGTAAATTTTGTATCTGTACTTGTTTAATGATTTTGTACAAATTGAAGAAGAAGATTTATTATTTCATGACAAAATATTTCGAAGCAAAGTTGACAACCCCGAAGTAAAGACAATTGTCTTTAATTCTATGTCACCACAAAGTCACAGTGAGGTGATCCACAGGGAAAGAACGCTTGGGAGCACCTCACTGCAAGTTAGAGATGGGTGCTAACGCTGGTTTAAATGTGGATAACACTACATCTAAATTTGTACACCAGATTTGTATGTATTCCAACAGATAACTGGTTATTAGTAGCAAACAAATCCAAACAAATTCAACAAATACTGTCATTTTTTGCCTGACTACATCAATTCAAATACGTAAACAATACTAACATTTATACAACCACAGGAAATATCACATATATGTAAGATGATATTACAGGAAATAATTGTATGAATAGGCCTTGGCAAACAAAACAAATAAATGGTACACCGAGTATCGATAAAAATAAAGACTGGTGAAAACAGTGATGTAAACAACTGAGAATAATCTCCAGAATAGATATGCTTTAACTAAAGAAAAAAAAGATAAGATCTCAAGCACGGGAAACATTAGTTATTACAAATCTCTGTTATAGATTGGATGAAAGACGATGATGGGTATATGATACTTAAACAGATTTTATTTTCCCTTCCCCTTGGAGTTTGTCAATTAAAGGAAGCATATGTTATTTTTATTTTTCGTTTCATACTTCATAATGACCAGCTACAGGTCTAAATTGCTTTTTCATGCACTTTACTTCTTTTAACACATTTAAATCATTGGAACTTTTAATAAACAAGAAAAGAAAAGAGTAAGAAATTGATCTGTAAATTATTTCTATTTGTGCTTACAATGAAATCAGAAAGTTGAAAGTTATAGTATTATTTCTGGAAAAGAAATAAACTTTAAACTCATACCTGAATATTCTAAAAAAAAACTTATATTTCTTATAGATTTATATTTCTTACCTTTTTTTATTATAATCAATCTGGTCAATATTAATACACATAACCTTCTTTTATATTTAGTATAAGTTTGTATTTCCTTGTAACGTGTACCTTTCAAAAAGAGAACATAACTTTCTAGTGCAGGTACGAATAATTTATTGTAATCATACTGTACGACAACATTTTTATGATTCTGATAATTTTGATTTTGAAATCATTCTATAAATTTCCTGCACTCAATCAAAAATAACAAAGTTGCGATAAGATCATATGAATATTCAAAATGACTATTGTTAGTCGTTAACTCAACCGCTGACATGTCGTAAAGAAGAATTTGACTATGTAGGAGCTGACACTTCATGATAGAAATTTTCCCATTTCAGTTGGTATGTACTGTAATTCTGTACTGCCCACTATTATTTGTTATTTCTACGTTATAATTTAGTATATAAACTAGATTTATTATACACCTGGACGGAATTATTTATATATTTTTCGTAAGACGAACGAGAAAGTAATTTAAAGACGAAATTAAGCACGATGATGCCATCGAACTAAAGAAATGACCGAACAATATTATTTACTTACTAAGAATACCATATTGATTTTAATATGGAACTCAAAATTATCAAAACAATGATAATATAAGAATACAATATCTTGATTGTGAAAGGTATCAACAAGTCCTATAAGTTTTAGACATTAATATCCTTTTCATACGATTAACAGATTTGTTTTTTAAAGATCGAAATTTATTTTGCTTTTCTTGAAAATTAATTTTAAGATAGTTGTTGAAGTTTAAAAACCTCTTTAAATATACATATTTTGTTTTCAATAGAACATACCCTAAAAGAAAAATAATTTCATTAACAGTAATTTCTTGGAAAAGATATTACGGAATATTCTCAGAAAACAACAATAGATATTGTTATTAAGTATACTTTTCCGTTTTTTTCTAACATACTGATCAAATGATCAAATATGTGTTATAACTATCTTTACAACTCATATAGATACATGTTTAATAGTCTAAATTCCTATTTTCTAAACAAAACAAAAATAAAAAAATTAATACTAATTAAATAGTTTTTTAAAACATCATTCATTTTGCAGTGACTTTAATCAGGATATTTTAGATAGAGAGTTGCTGCTTACAATGAAGCTATTGAACTAAGAGTTCTTAATGGTAAAGTTGAAGTCATCATTTCAAATTTTTATGAACAAAAAATGCAACTCAAATTACACTTTCTAATTGGAACATCTATAACGGTTTCTAAATTATCAAAGAGCACTTTTATACATATCCGTCTGAACCTAAGGAGTGTGCTGACACACATTTATTTTTTTCTAACGTACACACAGTGAATCATAAAAAAAAGTTTACGACTTAGTCTAGAATGTAATTGTTAAATCTGTTTCGTTTCTGGCAACAGTTTATAAATGAATGCATATCCAAGTCTCGTTTGTTCAATTGCCTTGTAGACTTTGTTTATTAAATTTGATATACATGAGGTTATTTACATAAATCCACTCTTGATATTCAACAAAAAGTAATATGTTCATATTGATTCGCACTCCTATTGCCTATATTGATACTAGATAACAAATATTTATTAATAATCAATCAAATTTGACAGCAAATCAAACATACTTTCAAAGGTTGGAAAGAGGCCATCTATTTGACCAACCATGCATCTGGATTGTCCCCCTTTGCAGAACCTACCTATCGTCTTATAATATTAATTATTTATTTGGTCTTGAATGTGTAAATTATATTTCCCATCGAACGTTAAGCAATCAACAATTACTCAATCAGTATAACATTATTGAAAGAACTACATTAACTTCAAGAAATACGACTAAAGTTTTTTCTTTAATCCAAAGAAGATAAAAAAATACCGTATTCATCTGAAAGTCACATGCCTTAAAATATTGAACAAAAACCTTTGATTTTTACATTATGACCATTTATATAGTTTTAATCAGTTTTAAGTGTCCATTCATGTATAATAGCTCAGTTCACATTAATAATTATTTTTTTTATAAAGAATATTTATAATTATGTTTTGTATCTATGGGAAAGGAAACATCGATGAATAATTTTACCCAAAAAAATATAGTACTACAATATCACAGGATATTTGTGTACTGTAATGTTTAATATAGAACTATCGAGGAAGGTGTAACGAAGATTGTTGAACTAGCTTTGAATGCTTCCTATTGATGTTTCTGTTATTAATTTCCCCATTTCCCAAATGTCACGAGTATGAAATTTATGATGTTAACACTTTTATTGAGGAATGTTCGTTTGACTGTGTAACATTTATAAATTGCAATGTGTCCGATTGTTTTTGTGAAGACATGACGTTAGCCTAGAAAAAAGTAAAATAACAAAAATACCGAACTCGAAGGAAAATTCAAAACGGGAAGTCTCTTATCAAATGGCAAAATCAAAAGCTCAAACACATCAAACGAATGGAAAACAACTGTCATATTCCTGACTTGGTACAGGCATTTCCTTATGTAGAAAATGGTGGATTAGACTTGGTTTAATGGCTAGCTAAACCTCTCACTTGTATGACAGTCGCATAAAATTCCATTGTATTGACAACAATGTGTGAACGAAACAAACAGACATAATAGGTAAAATTGTCAAAAATAGGGGTACAGCAGTCAACATTGTGTTACAATCTTAACCACTATAAAAACAAACAAATATGTCAACAAAGAAAAACAAAATGGCATAAAGACAGAGCACATCAGCAAAAATTAAAGACAAGAATACAAAAAAATACCATAGCACAATAACACAAAGGTGGTATATATAAGTACCGAGCCACGCCAATTGGATATTACAAAAATTGACTAAACAGTAAAGGTTAATAATTAACAAAGACAAATAAAAGGACACTATAACACGTAATTAAGATTATTAACAATGTCAGTACCTAGAATCTATATTTTAAGACCATCATGTATTATTTGTCAAGTTGGTACGGAATATTTATTATACATTATTCCGGAGCACCTGAGATCACCCCCAGTTTTTGGTAGGGTTCCTGTTGCTCAGTCTTTAGTTTTCTATGTTGTGTTTTGTACTATTGTTTGTCTGTTGGTCTTTTCTTTTTTAACCATGGCGTTGTAAGTTTATTTTCAACTATTTGAATGCCCTTTGCTATCTTTCGCCTCTCTTTTATCAACAATGTCTTGGTATCTTCCGTTGAGCTTTTTTAGAAAAAGGACGAGACGTTCTTTGACATAACCTTGGTTCATCAACTTTCTGCTCAGACACTGGTGACGTTTTATAAAGTCTGAGTAGCAGCTGCAAGCTTTTGAATACCGAATGAGTTGGGAAATGTATATCCCATATGCAGGTGAAGTTCGTATATTGCTACTTAGGTGGTGGAAATTGATAACTTCAAAATTAAAATCGTCTCGTTTGTCATAGATTTTGGTACTAAGATGACCGCTATGTCAAATTCGAGATATAAGTATAAAAATGAGGCGACGGAAGCCGTGTCTGTCTTTTCTTTAATTTCTAGTTCTGGAGGATATATTAATGGAACCCAATCAGAAAAGTTTGGATTGTTAATGGAAAGAACATCATCAATATATCTGAATGTGAAATTAAATGATCTGGCTTCTTTGGTCTTCTTCTTTTTGACAAGTGTCTGAAGGAAATCCGACTCATATGAAAATATGAAGAGGTCGGCAAGAGAGGCGCACAGCTCGTTCCTATAGGAATTCCGACAACTTGTTGAAAAAGTCTAACGCAAAATTCAATAAATATGATGTCAATAAGAAACTTCAGCATACTGATCACTTGTTCCTCTGTGTAGCATGTTTTTCCTTTTTGTTCACTATTAACAAAATATGACATATGGTATTCCAAAGTAATAAATTTATAGCGTATGCTACCATTTGTATATTGATTTTTCAATTTCACTTGGGGTATGGTTGTATACAGGGTTGAAAAATCAAAAGTTTTGATAGAATTAATTTCAGAGAAAGATCGAATTTTGAAATTATCCAGAAAGTATTTAGAATTTATTAGAATCCACATATGGTTAATACCACTACGCGAGTAAACAGTTTCACAGTATTTCTGAAGACTCTCTTTCACTGCGAACAGATTTTTTGTCAATCTTATGGACAATTTGAAGTTCTTTGTAGAACATGCAGATGAGTCGGCAATGTACCGTAACGCGTTGTTTGTACGAAATATTGTGAAGCTTAGGTATCCAATACATACAAGGTAAGTCCTCAGATTTGCAATTCAATGTAAATTTCTTTTTAACCATGAAGGACTTATGATTCGCCAAAATCTCATCCTTGTCAAATGATATGTTTTTGTATGTGGGATTACCTGAGTGCTCATTTATTCCCAATTTGTTTACAAGACACTCGTAGTACTACGATTTACATACAAAGACAATAGTATTTGAAGCTTTGTCCGCAGGAACAACAACATATTTATCGTGAAAGATGAAAGACATTTCATAGCTTCTTTGTCTCTGAAAACGTAATTAATTGCTCTTGACTCGGAGATAGCTAGGTTTTTTCTCGATACTACAACATTTTATTTATAGTTTACTTAATTTTGTTCTAACTATGTATAAAATGTTTGCCATTGGCCGGATCAAGGAATCTCTAAAATTGCTGAAATCAAATTTATATATCATTAGAAACGATTTGATCTTTTAAATGTGATATGTTCTGTATTTTTCGGAAAGTTACCTATGTATAGCATCCTTTTTATTATTTCTATGAATATGAATACATCTTATCCCTTGAAAAATGTGAATCCATGGAAAACAGATATTGACAGTCGTTCTATTGTGTTATGATCTGCCCTTCATGTGGAAAAAAGTATGGGATCAGTTTGAAATTAAGCAAGGCGGAGTCCATCGATCAAGGAACTACTTTCATGTCATCATGAAACTTGCACTTGCCTGATTTCGGCAATAACGTACGTGTTTAATGACATATTTGCCATTGTTTCAATAAGAAAAAGTCCCTATCACGAAGGGAACTTATCCCAATCTGAATTATATTTATGAGCTGGAATGTCAACCAAACAAGTATCTTCTTTTTTTTTGGAAAAGCGTCTGTTGAATCTCTTTGTCCCTCTTGAAGTGTTACTATTAATTTATGCAACACTTAAATGCTAACCATTACTGTACAGCCATGTCATAAAAAATGCTAAAAATGATTGCACATTCATTATTTTCTATAGGATGACCAATTGATATTCCTGACCAGAGGTAGTCAGAATATTCATAAGCCTTCAGAATGTCTTTTATTTTTCTTATTTTAATGTTACTTTTGCTTATGATAGGTCTATAAAAATAGAGATAAAAAAACATAAAAAATGTCAAGAAACGAGTTTTGCATTTATTTATAGGCTCATAGCCAAGACCTATTTTTGGTAATGCAAAAATAGAAACACTATCAATCATAAAATTCGATGCAGTAAAGTATTGCTTATATTTGTATTTTTGAATTAATTTTATCCATTTTTCCATTCTTAACTATAAAAAGAATATATTTCTTTTTGGCACTGACTTAGGTTGGTTCTTTGCGATCAGCTTACATAACACCATCCTTTGAAAGAGAGAGGAGATATCTAAGGGACAAAAAAAATCATAAGTCCTATAGAAACAAACGTACCCACGGCCAAAATAAAAACGATGAAAAGACAATCAACAGTAATAAAATACAACAGAGAGAACTAAAGATTGAGCAACACGAATCCCACCTAGGTGCTCCGGTGCTCAGGGTAAGCAGTTCTTGCTCCACTAATGCACTAATCGTCTTGCTTAGCATGTAAACATCCGGTAAATAGTTTAATTTGTCAGGTTTTATGGACTTCCCCCACTTTGAATTTGTCTTGGAGTTTAGTATTTTTTTAATCTTTTTTTCGGAAATGTCACAATCGAGAATCTCCTATCAAAGTAATGTATGACATGAAACGCAAATCCTGGAATAATGTATCAAATGGGAGATATCTCATTCGTATAAAGGCGCTGTTAAAATGTTGCTACACTGAAATGGAAAAACTGAAATGATCTCTATAATCGTAGTGTTAAATCCTAAACTACCTTCATTGTCAATGTTTATATGCCAAGAAATGAGGAAGATTCATATTAATGGCATTTGGTCTCTCATGGAAAGTTGTCTCTATGGCAATCATTTCACATCCCTTTATTCATATTAACTGTAAATGTGGTGTAATTTAAAACAAATGGAAAGTTGATTACGATATGCTATGTGCATGAGTTATAAAAAACTGAGAGTTTCTTAAATATGTGTTGGTTAATCGGATTTTTTTTATTTCTCCTATTTTCTATGAATCATCATATTAGGGTTTGTGAAAGTCTCAGTATAACTTCAAATGTGATATAAACTGACTGCAGGGACACCATGGAATAATATGGAATACAAATCAGTAAACTAGGAAATAAATCATACAGCCCTCAATTCCCTTGAAATTTGACAACATAATATCAAATAGTTGACTTTAAAAGCTGTTAACTGGTTATTCATTTGTAAAATCGAAAGAACAATTAAACTTTATATATATATATAGATATAGGACAAACAACATTTTCCAAAAGACCAAAAAAGTGAAAAAGTATATTTTAACAAAACGCATTTGACAAGCAGGTCGAACAACTGATGTTCTTAAACCCTGCTGACTGCCATTGGCGATTGCCAAATAAACTTATCACCAGATGTAACAAAATGGATCTTAAAAATTATTTATTTAGTACCAAACAAAAAACAATAAACTTGCGGAAAAGATGGTATACCGCAATTATGAGGTGCAAAAATTTGTACACCATATCCGGATTTCGACAATTAATGTCTCTTCTGCGTTTTGTTAAAATATACTATTTCACTTTTTTTGGTCTTTTGGAAAATGTTGTTTGTGCTGTATTTAGACCCCTTTACCAAGAAATTTGTTTTGCATGCACATGTATAAAATTGCGGTTTTTATCCAACGAAATCATAGGTTTGAACGTTGTTTTCAATTTAGACATGTATATATAGATATAGATACAATGTCATTGTTCCTAAAACTTTAAACATTTCAACTATCTACGCTTATTTTTAGTATACATTTTATATTATCATCACGTTTATTTCTCGGAAAAGCAAGAAATCGTTAGGGTGTAGGTATGAGTAATTTTATATTTATGTTGTTAAATACGCAAGTAAATATGTTTTCTTAGTTCAATTCACTTAAAACATAATCATTAATTGACATTGGTCCAGTTTTGTACGTTAGCAGGAAGTAACTTACACTGACAGTCCAGTCTTCATTCGTTAGATAACCGACAATTGAAGGTAAAATATCTTTCATATCTAGATTCTAACAATGTCTTAGTTTCATTTATAGAAAACAAATTTTTTTAAAAGAAGAACACTGGAAAGGGTTTATTTAATTAATGCCGAAATTAGTAAATTTTAATCAATCATTTTTATTGAGGTATTAGTTTTTTTTAAATTTCCTTATCAAGTCTATTCCTCCGAAAAGATTTTTAGTGCAAATGTTAATAGTATGTCGTTTTTTTTAAACCGTATACATATATAACATTCGAAAAGTTCTCTATAAAACTATAAAAAAAAACTGCTTTGAATTGAATTAAAGAAATATATATATTTATTAGAATCAATTTACGTCCGATATCAAAAAGATGTCCGTTCCTGGATTAAGTTAAAAACCAGTTCGAGGCAAGATACTTTCGACCATTATTATTTTTACTAGTGTTACTGCATTATGTTGTTGGTTCTCTCCGGGCACTCTTGTTATTTCACCAATAAAACCGGCCGCCATGATATAGCAAAAGGACAAATTATTTATCCTTCAGTTTGTCAGAGACGACTAAAATTTGATTTCAATAGGGGATAAAAAAATTAAGATGCTTGATTTCTTGATTGACAACATATTTTGTACGTTTAAAGGACGTGTTTTTCGACAAACAATCGGCACTGCCATGGGAACAAGCTGTGCTCCTGTTCTTGTGGATTTGTTCTTTTATTTTTATGAAGTAGACTCAATACAGGATCTTCGTCGGAAAATGAAAGAAGCTAGCATTATCCTTTAACTTCACGTTCCGCTTGATAGATGATATCCCTTCACTAAATAATTCCAAGTTTGGTGACTACGTTGAAAGCATTTATCCCATCAAACTTTAAAAACGAATACCACAGATACAGTTAAGTCTGCTTCATATCTTGACTTATATTTAGAAATTGAAAATGAGGGTCAGTTGAGAACGAAACTTTACGGCAATAGAGATGGTTTCAGCTTCCCAATTGTGAACTATCAATTTCTATGTAGAAACATTTCAGCAGCACCTGCATATGAAATATATATCTCCCAGTTGATACGACATTCCTATGATGATCTATATTCAAATGTTGCGTTGTTGAATTTTCAGTAACAGATGCAATTTTTTGAAATATTCTCTTTTAAATTTCTGTAATTGACCCAAGCTTAACATGTATAGTGTACTACCTTATGCAGTATATATCTCTCAGTTGATACCATATTCCAGGGTTTGCATTTCATATCATGATTTCCTTGATAGAGAGTTGCTGCTTACGATGAAGGTTTTAAACCAGGAATTCAAAGTGGTAAAGTTGAAATCATCACATCGAATATTTTATGGACGTCATCACGAGTTGGTTTACCGTTATTGAATATATTTGTTTCACAGATGACGACGGATATATCCCGATACTCTCTCCCTCGAATGTAACCTATCGAATTAGATTTATCATCAGAATCGTTTTAACACGAGGAACACGACGGGTGCTGCATGTGGAGCTGGATCTTCTTACCCATCGGGAGCACGTGAGATCACCCAGATTTTAAATGGGGTTCGTGTTACACAGTTATCAGTTCTCCATGGTTTTCTATGTTGTGTTTTGTATACTGATGTTTGTCTTTTGGTTGTTATTTGTTTTTTACCATGGCATTGTCAGTTTGTTTTCGACTTATGAGTTTGATTTCCCTTTGGTATCTTTTGCCTCTCTCTTAAATAGAAAGATTTTTTTCTGTGTTATATAGTGCGATATTGCAATAAAACTAAACTGGATAAATATTTAAAATGTATTTGTTTTCATATCAGACTGCTTTATTTACCTTTAAGAATATGTAACCAAAGCATTTTATGAAAGGGGTTGTCAGGTCAATGAAAACTAAAGACAATTAACGATTGTCTTTACAGTATGCGAAGTTTTTAATCGCTCTGAATTTGTTTTTAAAGATACCAGACTTATAAAAAAGTTGCTTGTGATTTAAGAGACAAAACTTATAATTCTACTGTTGACTTCGAATTTCTTAATGAGAAAAACAAAACAAAAAATCATGAGGTTTCTGAATTGGTACCGGTACTTTAGTTAAACTATGTTGTTTTATCTCGACCTTCCTCTTTTATTTCCGGTTAGTTAAATAACAAAAGGCACGAAAATAATAAACAATTAAACTCGAATACAGTACTGGAAAACACTTAACTCTATATATAATTGTAAAATATTGTAACTTTATACATGTATGACAATGTAAGTTTTTTTTCTGATTTATTTCCTTAAATTTCTTTTCAAAACGCATGATACTGACCTGAGATTTTTTTATGTCTATTTCAATGTTTAATTTGACTCTTAACATTTAGAAACACGACTTCTATAAAAAGAAACAATCTAATCCCTGCTTGAAAAATTTAACTGCAGCACTGTTTATTATATTAATAGTGTCGTAAATATTTTACTTTTAAAGGGGCATTAGCTGTCAAATTCATGTTCATTGATTTGACTCAAATTCTCATATTTGATTTATAACTTACTAAAACGTATATCCAAATTACAATAAGTCTGAATAAACAATTAACAATGCATGGACTCGATAATATATATATCAGCATTTCGTGTGTATTTTAGTCTATACGCCATCTAATTAACCATCGAGATGACCTCCGAAGACTGTCGACAGTCACATAACCCGATATAAACATAAACATAAATATAAATAGATAGCGACCTCGTGCAATTGAACTTTTTTAGGTCTGTTTGATTTCATGTTATAGGTTAAAAAAAATAAATTAATCATCGTTTTTACCTGTATAAAAATGATTTTTTTGTGGATCGAATCAGTCAACGAAATGGTTTACCTTTGTTTCACTTTCAATGTTGACATTCTTTTCGTTTTAATGGTTGAACACGACTAATACATGCGTAACCAATCACTAGCTAACGGGTTTAATTGAAGGTCACATGAATACGGATTCAATGAGGTCGAATTATTCACTTGCAAGTGAATAATTCATCAGCGATGTTTCTTCGCTTATTTTGACAAAATTGAACTAAACTGGCTGCTTAAAGCGAATTATTATTTCATCATTTCACTTTCATTAATGATTGAACAAAAAAAATCATATTTTATTTTTGTTTTATATCACGTAGCTAATTCCCCTTTCAATGTAATCCCAAATGATATTTATTTAAGAATTGAATGCTTCTTTTTGTATTTGTATTGGTGTGTAAAATTGTCGACCGAAGACAATTTTGTATGAAGCGTGGAAGCGTTTCATACTAAAAATGTGCGCACGTTCAACGCTTTTACAACCCCATAAAAATATAAAAAGAAGCATTCAATTCATATGGTTATATGTTAATGCTACAACCATCAAATTACGAGTTAAATCAAGCTTTTTGTTTGTTTTTCTATTCATTATTTTTATGCTGCTGTCACAGATAGCACGTGCAGTCATATATGTTTCATTTTATACGGAAGTACAATTTTACTTCTAAAATGCATCGGCCATTCAAATTACGGAATCGTATGAGACTTCTATGTAATGTAATTATTATTGCGAGACACGATTTATTCTTACAATTACTCCTACCTGTTAAAACCCTTTCTGGTAATATATGATGATAAACTAAAAGGTTAAGACAAGTTATATAACCAGTTATGAGTTAGTATACTTTTCACCGAAAGAAGTCGTTCTTCTATTTTTTACTTGTTCGTTTTAAACGGTTAACTTTTCTTCTTAAAATATTATTTAAAACTAAACAATGCATATTTTTTCCTTGTAAAGATGGATATTGGATCTTAGTTTACCTTGAAATCTTTTTAAAAAAAATGTCCTAGTATTTACAAAAAATCCGGTAGCTATAAATGTATTCATTCAATAAACCGTACCTGAAAAGATTAACATATATGTTTATCAAAATTTCTCGGAAACAATTATACAGCCTATTCTCAGAAATTATTTCTACTTCATAATATGTTAGTACGAATTTCATTGTGTCGACCTTGACAGTCAAATTCTTCAGATTTAGTATTTGAATTAAACAAATCAGTTATGCTCGTTAGACTTAAATTGTTTATCTTTTAAAAATAACCATTTAGACCATTTGTATTGGGCATTTTCAGTCAATGCAGTAAATCTTGCTATAATTTAGACAAAATGATTGTTTTGAATACTTAAGAATGTACTTAGATAAAATTAAAACAAATCTAGAATTCAAAATTGATACTTTAAGTCAGAAGAGCATCAGTTAAGGAACAAAATAAGCTAAAAATATTGATAGGTTATGGAGCCCCTTTTCGAGATATTTAAAATTTTAAAAATGGCAAGAATAGGCTGACTCGGACTTTTACCTTGTATTTGCATTGGTATAATTTGGGGTCTCAAATAGAAAGAAAAGAAATCTAGAATCTGCTTAAATTTTGGTAAATGACCTTTTATGAGCTATTAAAGTCTTATATGAAAATAAAAATGGGTGTTATGGGGCAAAATATTTTACCATGTATCGTATGAAAAAAATCCAAGGAGTCCGAATATCTGAAAATAATTCCTAAAATAATAAAATATGCCATTCTGCAATCGATATTTACAACAGTGTCTACAGGAATGTAAATTTGCTAATTTAAAAATAAAGAGATGTAGTATACTTGCCAATGAAAAAAAGTATTCGCTAGAGAATATTTGAAAAGACGATGATGTAACTAATCTATAGTTTACCGAATATCTTTTAACAATGAGCTAAACCCATAGCGAATAGTAAGCTATAAAAAGCATTTACATGTTATGAAATTCATTGGATTAGAATAGACGGTAGTTTACCGATGAAAAAATCTCATAAATCCATCCAGAACGTACAAATCAAAGTACAAATACAAAGACATGAGATTAATCACACGCGATTCGAATCCACACCCAGTTAAAATAATACAATCGGTAATTGGACATACTAGGTAATGTTACAGATCAGACAATAATTCTGATATCTAATTATCTCAGAACACGAATGCTTGTCAGAAGTGAGTTAAGACAAAGACAATAAGTCGTAATGGTGACCGTAAAATGTATGTAGTTTCGATTTTGTTTGAGCAGTTTTTGTGTCAGGCACACACCAATGCAAAGTTTGTGAAGTCCCTTTAATGTGAACATGCAAGATCATAACGTTTTAACATAGATATATAAATGCAAAACAGTGGAGCAGTGGGTATGTCATACAACTGTCATTTTTTATTTAGCTTGATAAAGCGATTAAATTTGAAAATTAATCAAGTTCTGTAATAAAGTTTATGTACTCTGTGTATCCGTTTGAATTTAGGCCTTCTACAAGTAAAATTTGTTAACTTTATATTTAATGAATCCCCTTTTATACTTTTTAGATATGGCATGTAGAGACATGATGGATGCTGCTCCGGGCAAGGAAGAAAAAGTCATTAACAGTTTCTCAGAAAGGTAAAAGTATTGTTGATGTTTTCCCTCGGCTCAGCTTTGATGTTTGTGTTGATCAATATTTAGTTTTCTATGTTGTGCTTTGTTTTATGTTGTTTGTCTTTTGATCTTTTTTTTTGTTTTTTTGCTAAATTGACGTCAACTTGTTTTTTGCCATGGCATCGTCAGTTTGTCTTCGACTTGTGTTTGAATATCCCTTTGGTATCTTTCGTCTCTCTTTTTTGACTCAGTCATTTTAATTGAATTCAGAAAACTTTTAATAATAATAATCTTATTATTTTTCAAAGTATTGTTTAACTTTTACTTTAATTCTCCATGTACAAAATTTTGTCTTACAGATTGACTGTTTAAAAGTAAAAATTAAGAATTAATTGAAAAATATAAAGCGGTTAATTACAAAGAATGTTTAAAGCCAAAGATAATCAAATGAAAAATAAAAGTGTTTCACAAAATACTTATATTTATTATGGAGATCTCACACACAAAACATAAGAGTGATCATGATCATTTTGATTGAATGTATCTCAAGGGTACATGAGAGAACTTACTGTTACAAGAAAACGATTATAAATGATTCACCATAAATTGAATCATGTAAATAAAGTTAAAAGTTTGTTTTCATACCAAAATGCAATTATCATAATAACACTTCTGGAACTATATGTTTGAAGCATTTTAACTTATTCAAAGAACGAATTATCTGTTACAGTAACACAGGACAAGGTAATATATCAACAGCACATTTGAACCAAGAGAGATATCAAATTAGTTGTGGGATAGCAGTTGTGATTAATAACGTTGAATTTGAAGCCAATTTGAATTTATCAGATCGTATCGGAAGTGATGAGGATGCGTTAACACTATTCCAGAGTTTCAAGCAACTTGGTTTCAAGAGTGAACGTTTGGATAATGCTACTAAGGATGAAATGGAAAAGAAGTTTAATGAAAGTAAGACTTTAAAACGGTTGAATATTTTGTGCTTAGATCAGAGAATTTATAAAAATAAGAAGATGTGGTATGATTTATTTTTTTAGGGTATATAACCTCATCGTAAATGCTTTATATCTCACCTATTCGAAAGAACGAAATTTAGAATTACATGTGATTGACTCTGATCGTTAACTTTGCACGTTTACCATTGTTATCCATTCGTTTGATGAGTTTGAGCTTTTGATTTTGCCATTTGATTAGGGACTTTCATTTTTGAATTTTCCTCGGAGTTCAGTATTTTTGTGATTTAATTTTTACATGTTCTCATTCAAAAGTAATGCAAAATGTAGACCAAACATGATTTATAACATATACTTATAAAATTCCGCCTTTATCAGTCAAGAAACTTTTAAGAAACTAAGATTCCAACTTCCTCAGACAAAGTTGACCTTGGATTTATTTTCCTGTTTTGCTTAGGTCCTTTTTGGTGATATAGTTTCAAAGGTACAGCGTAGTTTGCCCATCACTGGCTTTTTAATGTTTAAGTTTGGGCGTTCTTGCTGGGGGTAAATCAAGAAAAGAGCTTTAGTCTTAATGAATTTTTAAAGTGTTTATTTTCATTTAGAGATCAAGAAATCCTACCAAAAAATTGTGTCAGACCAAATCTCAAGTCATGTACACGGTGCCAGTGATGCCTTCCAGTTCCATTGATCATATAAGAAATCACTTTTTTTTATTTTTTTTTTTCGAAACTGCTAGGCCTACCAATTTTAGATTTATTTTTTTGGTAAACAGCATCAAAACCACAGGAATTGTTTTATTCTTATTGTTAAATTTTTTAATGTCTTTCCCTTTCATCAATTTTGTTTTAATATTAACCTGACTTGTGATAAACAAGAAGTACTGAATTCAAGTTGATAGCATGCCATACATAGTAGCTATAATGTTCCATAGGGTCCTTCTAAACCGTATTGCAAATCACGTTAAAATGGAAATAACACTTTATAAAGTTTGATTCTTTTATCTGAAATCACATAAATGTTTAGAACAAGCTTTGCTAGAAAGAATATATTGGGGACATACTGTTGAAAATATACCATTATTTTTCGATCAGTTAGGAAACATGACAACGATTCATAGTTTTAACTGATAACTTTTCAAAGGAAAGAGCCATTATTTGGTCATTAAACTTGCAAAACCTAGTTAAATTATTAAAATTTAAGAGACGGAAGATACTTATGAAAATAACACTTTATTAATTCCGTGCGCCCGAAGCGCTTCTCTGGATAAACCTTCATAAGGGGATCTTCAAGACTCATAAGCCAAGAAGAACTGATAACGTCATGGCAGAAAAAGAAAGACGACGAAAAAGACGAATAAGTTCACAAAACACTTTACCGAAAACTAAATCAACACGAACAATACCCAAAAACTTGAGCTGATCTCATGTGCACCAGAAGAGGTGCAATGTCACGTATAACATTGATGATTTGTTATTCACACTTCGTCATTTAATGTACATTACATTTTTGTAATAAAATGTGTTTATAATAGTCATATTTTCAAAATACAATGTTAACCACACTCCGTATTTGTTTGAAGTTAAAGAAGACAAGAAAAGTTTGGAGGAAACAGACTGCCTCATTATTGTTATGATGACCCATGGTACTGAAGAGAGTGTGTTTATGACAGATATGTCTATTAAGACGAAAAATGTTATGGATTACTTCAATGCAGAGAATTGTAAAGAACTTCAGATGAAGCCAAAAATTTTTATATTACAGGTTAGATAATTTAATTTTAAGATAAGAAAATAAATTTGGTATGATTGTCAAAGAGACAACTCTCCACCAGATACCAAATGAAATAGAAGTTAACTTCTATAGGTCATCGATCGGCCTTCGACGATGAGCAAAACCCATACCGCATAGTAAGCTTTAAAAAGCACCGATTGTATCTTTAGATTTTTTCCCTGTTAAAGGGAACATTCAAGTACAAGCGTAATCTTTGATATGATAGTTTTGTTTGTAGGAATTTTATCGTAAAAAGTATTGAAGGTTAGGAAACAACCATTACTTTAATTTAAGAATTATTCTAGTCTGTTGTATATTTTCACAATTGAATTTGATGTGTAACACCCAATGTTGCGTATAGTCCACTTTCGGCTTAACACTATATAAATCGTTTAATAAGTGAGTTAGCAGTTTGCAAAAAAGCTACAGTAAAAAATAATTGAATAAAAACAAAATCAGACAATTGTTTTGATAGCCAAAAATATAAACGTTATAATTTCCTAAACAAATGTTATAAGTCGAAGATACAGCACTTCAATTTAATGCACAAGACGCGTATTTCGTCTTTGTGAGACGGTATCATCACTGGCACTACAACTAAATTAATTACAGTTGAAAAGCATTGAAAACCAAAAGTTATGTGATTTTATTTTATTTTGCTTTGGCGATTTATGTTTTGGTGTGGTAGGACGACACAAGTGTTTCGAATGATTATAACATTTATTAAGAGAAAATTTCAAGAAAAGAATCGCATCAATGATACTTCAGAATATATGTGATGACTACTGGGCCTGTCAAAAATGGAAAAGGCAACACTTTTTAACTGTTATGCTTTCTAAACGTATTTCTGGATTCATTAGCAAAGCTCAAAGCCGAATATTTGAAAAACAATGATGCACATGTACCAAAATGAGTAAAGAGCTATATGACCAAAATGGAGCTTAAAAATATAGCCAAATCCATTCAAGGTGAACTTTAACTGAGGGAGTTGGAACCTTAGTAATTAATAATTTCTCAATTTAAAAACGCCAATATAAACAAGGAATGTTATCAATCTTGTCGATATAAAAGCACTGACTACTGAGCTATTAATATACTCGGGGTCTGATAGTTCAACAGCAGTGGTATCGAAAGTATCATGGACGTAATGTCCTTCATCAGTGGCACACAACCAGTGGTTGTAATGTAAATCAAACTTTATAAATATAATGCGTCCGATGCGCCTAATTGGATTAACTTTCATAAGGCACGCTCATAATCAAAATGTTAAAATTCAGGGATTTGTAAAAATGGAAGAGCTATTTGACAAAAAGAAAACTGAACAGATTTACTAAAATCATATACGATCAAATTTGACCGAGGCAGTTCAACCTTAGTTAATTACTATTTAGTTAATTCATTAAAGGCAAATTTAAAGCATGCATGTGATTGATCCTAGAAGTGGTTAAGTACTGACTACTAAGCGTATGTTGGTACCCTATGAGACTTACACATCCTTACAATCCACAAACAGCCGTAATAATCCAGTTCTAGAAAATAAAAATAACAACTTCATAACCTTTGGTGAGTCCAAAGGTTTATAAGCATTTGCTTTTATCAGGTAGACTCGTAATCAAATATTCAAAAGCCGGCGATGTGAAAATACTTCCAAAGCTACGATGATCTCAATATATGTAATAGTCAAATCTGTCTAAAGTCAACTTAACTTCAACTGAATTTAACAATGGCCAAATCTAAGAAACGAATGTCTAAACTAGCTTTATTTTAATACATCAGACTCGCGTTTCGTCTAAATAAGATTAATTAATTACACTCGAATGGATGCAGCTAAATTGCAAAAAAAAATATACGAAGTTGCAGAGCACTAAATTATTCCCAAAGGTTGTAGTAGCAAGTTATAAGCTGTTTCTTAAACATTTTTAATAAAATTTCGTAATTTGGAAAACTTGTGAAAACTGGCCTAATTGTAAGTACTTTCGCCGTAAAAAAGGCGAAATTATCATTCTTTGAACATTTCAGTGATTGTTCAAATGCACAATGCAAGACTATGAATCGGGAATACTGAACACAACTAAGATTTGACCGCCTAATATGAGGTTCAAACCTCAAACAAAACCCGATACATAATTACCTGAAATACGATATTTCTTATTTACCCTGATATAGCATGTGTCAACTTTAATTTGCTGCAGCGAATTAATTGATTCAACATCGTTGATTTTAATTCCTGTAAAGTGTATTTGTGAATGTATAGAAGTATAATTTTAGGCCTGTAGAGGTACAGGTTTAGGAGGTGGTTTAGAAATGGAAGTTGTAACAGATAAAGAAATATACAAGATTGAGCCAAACCAAGCAGATGCTGGTGGTTTTTATCGTGAATATGACAAGACACACGGAGACCCAATCCGTATTCCAAATGAAGCGGATTTCCTTGCAGTGTATTCTACTTCCGTTGGTGAGTGCAGTTAACCAGAATTTCCTTAATTTAAATTTAAAGAAAATGAACTATATGTTGGTTATTCCATTTGTGTGGGGTTATCATTAGAAAATCATTTGCTCTTGATTATAATCGTCCTGGATTCATGGTCTGGCATTTTTTATTGATCTTCTACATTCACTATACATGCTTGCAAGTATCTAAATAAACTCATCATAATTACCAAGATTAACATTTTGTACGCCAGACGAGCGTTTCGTCAACATAAGATTCATCAGTAAAACTCTCATAAAAAAAGTTAAAAGGCCAAATAAAGTACGATGTTGAAGAATATTGAGGATCCAAATTCCGAAAAATTTGTCAAATACAACTTAGGTAATCTATTCCTTGGATTGAATCCTTAGTATTTCGAAAAATTCAAAGTTTTTTTAAGAGTTAATATATTAATAGAATGACCGTGTCAACACAGATGTGCTGTGTAGTGGAATGGTGATACCCTCTAGTGGTAAACCTACACCAGCAGTGGCATTGACCCAGTGGTAGTAAATAAACTCATCATAGATACCAGGATTAACATTTTGTACACCAGACGCGCATTTCCTCCACACAAGACTCATCAGTGATGCTCTCATCAAAAAGTTTAAAAGGCAAAATAAAGTACAAAGTTGAAGAGCATTGCGGACCCAAAATTCCAAAAGGTTTTGTCAAATACAACTATAATAATCTAGCCCGAGGGGAAGAGGGGTTAGAAAATCCTTAGTATTTGTAAGGATGTTTTAACATAAATGTAATGACTAAGTTTCATTGTCAACCAGTAAATAAAGCAGTTACAAAAGGACTGCTATTTTAGATTTGACTGTAATTTAAACGTGTTGCTTTTCTAGCTTCGACTTCGTTTGACATCACTGTATGTAGGTGTAACAAAAAAGAGAGGCGAAAGATAGCAAAGGGACATTCAAACTCATAAGTCGAAAATAAACTGACAACGCCATGGCTAAAAAAGAAAAAGACCAACAGACACACAACAGTACACAAAACACAACATAGAAAACTAAACACTGTAATTACGATGATTGGAACATGTCCGTTGTCATCTGTGAAACAGATATTCCATAATGGTCAACCAACTCGTAATGGCGTCCATAAATTTTAGGAAGGGATGATTTCAACTTAACCACTTGGAACTATTTGTTAAATAGCTTCCTTGTGAGCAACAACCCTCTATCAAGGAAGTCATGATAGGAAATTCAAACCCTATTTTATCGTATCAACAGGGAGATACATACTACGTATGATGATAAACCGCTATCAATTTTAGATCAATTACCTTTAGCAACAAAGTTTTAACAATGACAATGAAGCTGTTATAGTTTAATGGTAATAATGATCCACATTAAAGGCAAGGTTGTGATAACTTTATTGAAAAAAGGGGATTTGAAAAGTTGCTTTGTTACCATTTAATGATGTCATGTATAAACAATCGATGGTGATTTGTATGCAAAGTGACTTTAACACCTTGCGTGCTATTTTCATTTTTGAACTTATTATATGTGGCTATAGCAGTGAAATGATATTTAAATCCCATAAATCCATATTGAAAATGACAAAGTTGATATGTAACATGAAAAGGTGCAAATCTTTGTTACAGTATATCATACAATAAAATCTAAAGTTAAAAGGTGATTGAATTCAAGGCATTGATTTCGATTGAGAAGTAGTAGCTTATATATTTGAAGGATATTCAGACAGCTCATAATACTATATTAATGTCTGATGATTTTGTATATTTCAACAATTATAATAATTATATATGTTATATATGTTACAGTGATTTGGTATAATCAGCGATTATGTAGACTCCCTGATTTTTCAGGATTATTCATAATCATTTAAATCATTAGTTACTATATATAATCCCTCAAAATGACCAGAGATTTTACATAATCACTGAAAATTTTACTAATTATTTTACAAATTTCCTGGGATGAATTCAGGGATTATCAATAATATAAAGATCGTAGTGTAATGGACAAAAATAAAGAATAGACAAATAAATCATCTGTTTTTCTCATCCTTTGAAAGTTCAATGAACAGTTTTCATTCCCTATATATCCTTTTGTCAAATTTTAAATCAACAGTATGTTGGTGATATGTTTTTAGCTATGTTGAATCACATTAACTCATAAACAAATATTAAATCAAAATTGAAATAAAAATTCCAATATTCCCATTGATAGTGACAACTGTACATGTATTGTTTACTGAAAACCAGCGTGAAATGAATATTCAACAATTGAGAAAGGTTAATATTCTGGATATATATTTACTGGAGGTGTGATGAGATTATTAAAGCCGTAAATGTTCTCCTTGACAACATTTATGTACGTTTCGGCAATAAAGTTTATCGACAGGACAGGCTGTAGGTATTCCTATGGGCACCAATTGTTCCCCTTTAATAGCAGACTTGTTCCTGTACTGTTATGATTAGCAGTTTATGGCATAACTCACTAATGACCCGTCTAAATTCCATTAAATTGATAACTCAACTACCTTACTGTTATCTTGATGATATTTGTTTGTTAAATAATCAAGAATTCTCTAATTATACTACCGAAATTTACCCAAAGGAACTCACTTTAAATAATTCAAATAATAGCAGCAATAACTGTCATTTCCTTGATTTTGATATTTCAGAATTACACCAGAAACTTTACACAAAAATTTACGACAAAAGGGATGATTTTTCTTTCCCTTATGTTAATTTTCCTTTTTTGGACGCTGATGTTCCTTTGTCACCGTCTTACGGTGTTTATATATCCCAACTCGTTTGCTATGCCTGTCAATTATTTAAAGACACTTATTCGAAAAGGTTACCAATTCAACAGTGTAGTTAGATCTTTGAATGTTATTTTTATTGGTATAAATATTGATTTTGTTGTCAGTAAATTAAAACTACACTAAATCGTATAGTTATACATATATGCACTTTCACGGTACTACAATCTTTCGATATCTATATTTTTGCATTGCGCAAGGTCATGTTTTTCTCTGACTGGTTATGACGTCATAACACTAAATCCATTGGATATTGGATATGTACTGATTGATATTTTAGTCTTAGATACATGATTTTTTTATTAGTTGTTATTGGCTTTAAACTAGGTGTCAGTAACTGCGAGTACTCTCAGATCTGTACTTTGTGTCTTTTTTGATGTTAGGGACTGATGAGTTAAGCCCTTTTCATCTGATTTTTAAACTTTGTTTTTATGTTGTGCTGTAACACCACTGTCCCAGGTTAGGGAAGGATTGACTGCTCACAAACATGTTTAACCCCGCCAAATTCTTTATGTGCCTGTCCCAAGTCAGGAGCCTGTAGTTCAGTGGTTGTCGTTGGTTAATGTCTGTCATATTTGGTTTTTCGTAAATTGTTTTTTGTAAATTTGGTCGTTAGTTTTCTCAATTGAATTGTTTCATATTATCGGGGCCTTTTATAGCCGACTATACGGTATGAGTTTTATTCATTGTTGAAGGCTATACGGTTGCCTATAATTGCTTACATCCACTTCATTTAACAACAATGGGCGATGAAGGTTATGGAATATATGTTTAATGATTCTGTGTTCTAATTTACATGGAATCCAAACAAAGAGAGCTTGTACAACTAAATGAACAGAAAAAGAGACAAAAAGCATGATTGACAGTTCAAACAAAAGTTTGGACTAGCCGATATTGGCTATGATATGTTGATACGGATTCCACACGTTAGTTACGAAAAGGGTAACCCAAAAACGTAATGGCCATCGTTCATGAAAAGATTGAAAATGGATATCGCCTGTCTACGAAACATGGAATGTTGGCGGATCCTACTCATAGTATTGATTTGTGGTAGCCGATTCACTTTTTTTGGCACCTTGACATAGTAGATGTTCTACTGAAAACTGTATTTGTCTTCGACGTGCATCAAAATCAAAATCAATATGTGAAGGACAATGTTATTTTTTAAATGTGGATGTTGTGGCAAAGACTGATGTGAATCAAATAGATGTGAGCATGTTTAAAATCAGTACAAATGTGCAATAGCAAATGTCATCCAAATTTAGATTAATTAAAAAAATTCTTAAATAATATGTTTAAATTGGCCCTAATATGCTAAAATCAGCATGGTTAATATGGACTTCAAAAGATCATCTCAAATTAACCATACGTTTGATATGGCTGTTTGGCCCGGTTAATAAGTTTTCCATACGGACCAGGTGTATCTATTTCCTGTCAAATGACCACCTGTATCTACTTCCTACAATTCGGACTGGCCATAAAGACCAGCAGTGGCCATACGGACAAGCCATATAAATTGTTTTGATTATTTAATAAAAGTGTTACGAACTTGCTGATTCTGTATTGGCCATGTATTGATTCTCGGTCAGCTGTATTGGCCCTTGGTCCTACGGCCCTCGGGATCAATACAGCAGACCTTGAATCAATACATAGGCCAATACAGAATCAGCAAGTTAGTAACACTATAATATAATTTTTGTAAGAATATTTAACATTTTAATATTTTTTTCTGTAAAGATGTTTTATTAGATTTTATAGAATACATTATTAAACTTTTATCCATTTTCTAAAAAAAAAGTCTCACCTCTCCAGTTATTATGCTTAATCCCTGACATATTTGCTATTAACAATTCATGAACATTTTAGTGATTATATATAGCCCCTAAACACACAAGTGATATACATAATCCCTCATCATACAAATTTACTTTAACATATGTGAATTAAATAAAACAATAAATCAGTTCGTTCTATTAAAAAATAGATATATTATATATATCATACAATGTTGTTGGAATTTCCATACTAAATATTTTATAATTCGGGATCAACAAGACAAACATTAAGATACATGACTGGTTTCTTTCCAGTATAAATTCAGCTGGAACACAGTTTTCTTTTTACAGGCTATACATCTTTCCGAACCACAGATATGGTGTCCCCTTTTGTGCATCACTTGTCAGAAGAGCTCCTGAACATTTCAAAAGAAGACAATTTCTACAAAGTCTTGACCAGGGTTAACAAAAAAGTCGGATTGGAATATAAACCAAGCCCTAAAATGAGTGGCATTGTTACTCAGATGCCTTGTTTCAGTTCGCATCTTACAAAGGAACTGTTTTTTAACCTGAAAGGTGAGAAAATCATTTGACCCCTTGAATGTGTGATAAAGGCTAGTTGCAAATAAGAAAGGAGAAGGTGTGATAAGGCCACGTTTTGTCACCTTGAACTAAATTTTTTAAAATCTACTAGAAACATCCTGCAGATGGTCATAAGACCGTACTTAAAGTTTAAATCTTACATATTGTTATTAGGGGCTTCAAACTTCTTAAATTTAGTGCAATTTATTAAAAACGTACAAAGCAGATCTTGTCACTAATAATGAGATATGAGCAAGACCTTTACTTAAAAAGATATATTGCACACAAACAAATATTTTACAAAGATGTTAATGTGTGTTAATTATCTTTTTGAATCAAACTCTTGCTCAGACATATATTCTGACCAAAACCTTTGCGTGAAGTAGACATTTTTGGTAAATATCGCAAATGTTTAATACATATAGCGATATCCCATGCGACTTTTCTGCAATAAAATTTCTAGATTAAAACAGCTGGTATATTCATCAACAAAATTAACATAACTTTGAAAGGATTGAACAAGTCCACATTTTATCTTTGCAATTTCAGGGGCAAAATAATGGCTCTTATCATGCCTTTTCCTCCCCCTTGTACCCTTGATATCGTCCCCCTCTTTTTAGCAGTGTTTAAATTACAATTCCGCATGATAATTTAATTTTAAATACAACATTGTATGTATATCACACGTGGAATTCATCCTTTTATTAGATGATTTCTTTTTCATTGAAAAAAAAACAGTTTGAAATATTGCCGGCATACACATGAGTATGATAATTAAATAAATTGCAACTTTATTTTCTTAACTTTTTAGTAAAATAACCCCACATGATATAAAAAAAAGAGGCGGAAGATACAAAAGGGACATTCAAACTCATAAGTCAAAGTTAAATTAGCAATACGATCGCAAAAACAAAACAAAAAACGACGAAAAGACCAACAACAGTCTACAAAACACAACATAGAAAACTTGAGACTTAGCAAGAAAAACCAAACCGAACGCATGTGATGTGATGATCTCAGATGCGTCAGGAGAGAAAATAGATCATGCTCCAAGTTGTGCATCCGTCGTGTTGCTCATGTATATACAAATTCGGTTATAAACAAGTCTAAATTGAAAACAACGTTCAAACCTATGATTGCGTTGGATAAAAACCGCAATTGTGATACATGTGCATGCAAAACAAATTTCTTGGTAGAGGGGTCTAAATACAGCACAAACAACATTTTCCAAAAGACCAAAAAAGTGAAAAAGTATATTTTAACAAAACGCATTTGACTAGCAGGTCGAACAACGGATGTTCTTAAACCCTGCTGACTGTCATTGGCGATTGCCAAATAAACGGATCACCAGATGTAACAAAATGGATCTTAACTATTAATTTAATACCAAACAGAAAACAATAAACTTGCGAAAAAGATGGTATACCGCAAACAAAAGGTGCAAAAATTAGTACACCATATCCGGATTTCGACAATTAATGTCGGTTATAAATATCATACGGTCATGTCACATTTAAAGAAAAGAGGACGGGATTATGGTTACGACAGCTCGGAAAAATATCATCAATGCTATCAGGCTTATATTTTTTACGCTGTGTGCGAGTTTCCTCTACAAATATACATATCACTGTAAATATGTGACACAGATATTCTATTGCGTGATGATGTTCATTTAACTTTCGAAGTGAAGTTGTATTTGTTAAACTTGAGTATCCAAAAATTCCTATAATTTGTAAACGCGGTTATTGTTTTCTTTGAGTTTCAAGTAAAACAAATTTTAATAAAAGTAACTTGAATGTAGTTATGGTCAGAATATGTTGAATAAAATTTTTTTAAACTAACACTTAAATTACACACATATATTTCTGCACTATATTTTTTACCATATACTAGTAATGCTTTTTCACTAAAAATTGTAAATAATTTTTTGGGGAAGTATCTTATTGTTTATGCGCTTACAAAAAAGAGTTAATGTTCTATTAAGAATGATATTCACAAGTTTTCGTATAATTATTATTTTATTCTTTAGAAAATTTCAATCTGATGCTGAATCTAAATGAACATTATTTTATTTCTGAAAACAAACGTTGAAATCTCGTGGTTGCTTTGCGAATTATACTTATTTTGAATTTACTTTTTTTCTATCTTAGTTTTTGTATTCTTTTGAGACAAATTTTATATAGATACTATGTGTATATTTTCCACAAGTTTTGAAAGGGAGGTGGTAATGCATAACCTGGTTTCTTTTATCTATACTGCTTCGAGGTTTTTCATTGCAACCAATGTAAAATAAAAATAATTACCCATAATTTAATCTCGATAGTACATTTCTTACGTGTTTCACTTGTTTACCAGAAATCGGAGATGAAAACAATACTTGATTCATACGATTTTTCGGAATACCTGGGGCAGTAATTGTACAATAATCACCTGAATTACATCATAAAGCGTTCGAATAATGAAATAACAAGTTTCACCCTCAACCTCAAACCCTCTAAAAAAGAACCCAATTGCCCCGATTGTGTATGAACAAGCATGAACAAACTTTTTCATATTATTTTTTTTAGATATTTTTTCGCTGCTTATGATATCTATACAACATATTTCAAGTTATATAAATTCCGTCTTTGTTTGATAATTTTTATACATTATGGAAATGTTTACTCGTTTTGTTCTGTTATTTTAGCCTTTTTTCTCATAATGTTTGTTTTCAAAAAGATGCTAATAGGCAGGTTTGATTAGATTTCCATGTAACCAATCTACTTAACATTTTGTATATAGCTATATACATGTACTTCATTATGCTGTGATATTCTTGAATTCTTTTGAGAAAATATTTTTTCATTGTTACATTAATATTTTAAAACAATTCTGATACAAAATGATGAAATGCAACATGAATTAGATTCTACCAAAATTCCATTTAACAGAATACTCCTCAAGGGGAAATGTTTTGAATCACTTTAACCTTTGTGGATTTGCAAAAGAGAAAATTGAACTCGTTTTTTTAAAGAAAGCTTTGTCGGATTTAAGAGTAAACCAATAAAGTTCTGTATTGAAATCCCCAGAGATAATTGTATCAATCTCAACGTTGATCGCTGCAGGTACTTTCATTTAACGTTACATTTAGTTTATATTTTTTTTATTTTTAGAAATGGCAAATCGAGGCAAACTAGATGCAAATGACCAAGACACATTAACAACATCGTCAATTACCAAGGAGACGGGACGGTACATATACTAGAGAATATACTGATAAAGCGGTTAACAATTTCATACAATCTGCCTTGACAAGTTAAAGAATGCAGATTTATCTCCAAGATGTGCTCCGAAGCATCAAAACGGCTGACTATGCGTGCTCATTCGCTTTCGGTTATTGTACAGACAGAGGTCCCGATAAGGACAATAATTAAACAAAATGAAAATAAATAAATTAGAATTAATTATCAATGTTCAAAGTATTAAGGGTTTTGTTCTATAGTAATATGCAACATCAAACATTTGTAATGAAACCTTTAATTAGTCTTTTACCAGTTTTTTATTATTTTTCTGTTATAGTAATACAGGACAAGGTATCATAAACAAAAGCCATTTGGACAAAACAAGTTATACTATAAGAACTGGGAGAGCAGTCGTGATCAATAACACAGAATTTGATTCCAAATTAGGCGTATATGATCGTAGAGGAGGTGACGGGGATGCTGCATCTCTACTGCAAAGATTCATGGAACTTGGTTTCGAAAGTGAACTTTTGTCTGATGCCACTAAGGATGATTTGGAAGAGAAATTTCAAGAAAGTAAGAAAAAAATATTTGTATCTTATGTTTCTTTTCAGTATAATTATAATCTTTATCTTGAGACATGGAATGCATGGGTCCAACATCATAGTCATAGATTTTTGCCTTACTAACTAGACTAATGTCTGTTATTACTACTTATTGGCATTAGTCATCTCCTTGGTTATCCAATTCTTATCTTCTTATCCGATAATGTGAAAGAAATACGGCAAAAGAAATCGAAAGATCTTTTATAATGTATTTAAAATCCCCATTTTGTTACAATTTACTTGGGCTGTCCGATTCTGATTCCGATGGTCAGTTCCAAATTTTAAATCCCTTCATCTATGAACAGATGGAGATACATAGCCAAATCTCTTAAAACATAATAAATTGATGATCAGGAGAACTTTAATAAAGACTCATTGCTTTGTGTGCATGGGGTAGGCAGAAACCTTCCAAAGATGCTTCAAATGGTTTCTATTTATTTATTCCTAAAGGGAATCATATTTTCTTTTTTCTGATACTAAATAAATTGCTTGCAATGAAATTGTAAGTAATCTGTAGACCAAAAAGCCTATTAATTTCTACCAGTGATTTTGTTCTTAAAATTTTGTGTAAAGGTATTTCATGATTTTTGGAATAAAATATGAAAAAAAAAATTGGGGGGGGGCACCGACTTCGTTTCGTCACTGTAGAGGTTGCTCAACTCGTAAGAATGAAAACCGTGTCCAGTATTAAAAATATCTACCAGTGATTTCTTCATAAAAATTTTAAGAAAGAAAGAGCTTTCTGTACTCTTTCAAATAAAGCCCCAAAAAGTATATGTCACCGACCTTCCAAAAAAAATTTCAAATTCGTTTAAAAAAAAAACAAAGAGCTGTCTTTCTTTTGAACACTGATTCTGACGTCATAGCAGAAGTTTCCCGTAATTTTCGCAAATATTGCAAATTTAACGTTTGAAACACACATTCAAATGTTCAATAATAGCAACCGGTAATACAACAGATCACATTTACGTATCCGAATTTTTCATATCTCATTCAGCCAACTTTTCAGTCTACTCCTTCGCCACTGAAGTGTTGACGGACGGACAGAAGCACGGACGGACTACGGTATACCATAAAACGTTCCGATTAAGTCGTCCGTATGAATACTATTCCATCTAATTTGTAGATTCATTATTTCTGAATATTTAAAATCTAAGGAACTTGAAATGATAGGTAGAATCTAAATTGTTACATGTATTTGACAAACTATAATATACGATCTCGGTTATCACTCTTTCACGGGTCTGGAATAAATGAGACAGTAAATACAAATTACAAATAAGCCGGAAAAGACGTCTAGTTTAGAATTTAACAATTTTCATTTGGACTGTACGTTATAATTTTCCGTTGAAAACTATAAAGTCTCAAAACAGTATATATGTTAAACAATAGAATCGTTATGAATCTAAATTGTCTTTTTTTTTAAATTGAAAAAAAGACAACTCATACAATTGCCGTCACTGAAAATCGAAAATTGTTGTCAATCTCTTCGGTCGTTGTAGCTTTTTGAAAGTGCGAAATGTAATGTTGGATTTTATTGCCGGAACAATTATTTTTCTAATAAGTTAATATAAGATTAGATTTTTATTTTAATTCACATTTAAGTGTTTATTTTTTTAAAACATTTTTTTCTTAAGCTTTAGAGAGAGCAAGTAAATTATTATTCTTTTTTATCTTCAGACAATTTTAAATGAAACAAATGACAAAATACCATGCACCTTTTTCTTTTTAAAAGTTTTGTCAATTTAGCAGTATAAAAAAAAGATCGGACAATGCTTTACGGTCGGGAATCAGATAAACTACTCCATCCAGAGAATAAGTAAAAGTCAAAGTCAAAATTGGTGCCAGTACATGAAGATCGAAAATACGAGGATTATTTTCTATCTGCCTAAATTTTTAAAAGCTCAATTGTGAGCCGTAAAAAAATTGAACGTTAAATGTCAAGGTTTAAGGTAGTAACGAATCGTTTGTGTTCACTTTTGTTTAATTTTTACTAGCTTTTTGCGGTGCTCAATCCCAGTTTTCTTGATAAAACGTATTTTGACGCGTACTTCATATTGAAATCCGTGAAATACGCGAAATGGGACGTTCTTATCTGCCGGTTTAGACAAAACGGTGGACAACGTCATAAAGCTTCCAAGTCACCATCAAGATGCGTTAGCTAATGCGCATAAACAATAGTCTGTTTCGTCTTTAAAAAGAAACTTTATTTTATATAATAAAAAAAATAAATCAGACGAACCATTATGTAAGCTGATGCCATTCTTGCTTTTCTTATTGTCTTTAAACTAATTTTCGAATTTCTCTAGAACCCAAAACGCAATATACTTTCTAATTTCATCATTTGAATTGATAAGATTGTATTTATACCAGTAATTTTCATTTTATCTGAAGAATTTTCACTATGAAATGTCAACAGATTTTTGGGAAACTGTACAAACAAATGTATTCCTACTATTTAGTTGACATACATGAAGGCATCTATATCATTCAGATTCTACTGAACCCTATGAAAATAGCCTCTTCATCAATGCCCACTCAATCCCGTCATGCAGTGCAATAAGTCATTTAACCCTCTTGCTGCCGAAGGGACACATGTGTCCACACCAGCTGTGCCGGAGGGACACATATGTCCATGTTTTAATTTATGCAAAGTTTTCATCATTGCTGTATCTCTTTCAAATAAAATACCTTTGATTAAACAGTGTAATAAGTTCTTCAATAGGTATACCAATGTAACGTCATTAGGACGTGACGTCATATATCGAATGACGTCATTGTTGGGCATGTGACGTCATATATCGAATGACGTCATTGTTTTGGCATGTGACGTCATATATCGAATGACGTCATTGTTGGGCATGTGACGTCACCTACTTCCAGCTGTCGTATTTTCTGGCACATGAAATGCCACCATGTAAAACTACCGGCAGCATGAGCGTTAATGTTAACACTTTCTGTCTATGAATCCTTCATACCGAAATCATGCAGCTGTCATTATTTCTTTACACGTGAAGATATGATGATGTTTTGTATAAAATTATTTTTATTTACCTGTGTACGTTATTTTAATGGTGGCATTTTGTCCAAGGTTATGGTTGTCTTTCTGATATTGTTTTACATCTAACCTCCTTGTTTTATTAAATTTGTATTTACATTGTCTTACAGATCAAATTTATTCGTTCAGTGTATGTTCACTTGTTTTTGTTAATATGTCTTTTGATTGAGTTAAGCCATTTAAATTGATATTTTATAGTGTGTCTTTCTATGTTTTGATGTTACACTATTGTTTCAGGTAGGGTGAAGGTTGGCGCCTATTAAAATGTTTAAACCCGCTGCATTTGTTTGCACCTGTCCTATGTCAGGAACCTGATGTTCAGTGGTTGTCGTTTGTTAATGTGGTTCATAAGTGTTTCTCGTTTTTCATATAGATGAGACCGTTGGTTTTCCTGTTTGAATGGTTTTACACTAGTCATTTTTGGGGCCTTTTATAGCTTGCTGTTCGGTGTGAGCCAAGGCTCCGTGTTGAAGGCCGTACTTTGACCTATAATGGTTTATTTTTACAAATTGTGACTTGGATGGAGAGTTGTCTCATTGGCACTCATACCACATCTTCTTATATCTAAGTATAATTGTGTGAAAAATGCAACGTACTTCCCAAAACATTATTTTACATAGAAATTTTCAGGAAAGTCTGAAACAACCTTTCCATTTTAAATTTAGAAATGGTAAAACAAAAATACATTTTGTTTACACCGGGCAAAAACAAAGCTATCAGAAATATTTGTTTTCAATTAAATTGATGAATTACTCCTTCTTTGAAACTGAACGACACAATTTGATCAAATACATGAAAGCAATCATGGCAGTTTTAGTTTCCCCTTGATCCTGAACTAGTAGGCTATAAACCTGACCAGGGTTATAAATATATATCGAGACGGCCAGACATTGCTTTCGATCCTATTTTCATTTCTTTTAATCTTTCTCATTCTAAAACTGTAAACCATGTGACTGTGTTAATGTATTCCATTGAACTTGAAATCAGGATATTACAGATCCAATTAAGTCTGTATCTTATGTAGACACACATCTAGAAATTGATAATGGGGGTCGGTTGATATCGAAACTTTACTACGATCAAAGAGATAATTTCAGCTTTCCAATTGTGAACTTTTCATTTCTATGTAGCAACATTCAAGCATGTCTACTTATAAAATATTTATCTCCAAGTTGAAACGGATATTAAAAAAAACTCGTGTGTCCTATCATGATATCATCAAAAAGGAATCAAAGGGTCCTAATTGTAAAGCTGACGTCATCCCTTCAACAGTTTTATGACCCTCGTCATGATTTGGTTGACTGTTGTGGAATATCTGTGTCACAGATGACCATGGACATGCTTCAATAGTCGATTTTATAAAATAAAAAAAAACTCCCTCTCTGCAATGAACCAATTATCATAGAAAAAATAACTGTATAATAAAATATTTGAAACAATTGTCAAATGTAGACGTGATGCTGATTTCTAAAAAGAGGTAAGAAATGCTCAAACGTCAACTTTATCAGACAGCTAGTACTTTAATCTTCCCAATCGGTTTTCGTTTGTAATCATTTACCATGTCCTGCTGAAAGTATTCTATATGTTCTTCTTTTAAAAAGGTTCCTCATAGATTTATGAAAATTATAGACTTTGCATAAAAGCTAAGACGAGTATTTATGCTTAACTTTGTAGTTAAAGGTGACAAGGAGGAATTACAAAAAACAGACTGCCTGATTGTAGCTGTGTTGTCACATGGTGATGAGGACAGTGTGTATATGACAGATACACCTGTAAAGATTAAGGCAGTGATGGATTATTTCAATTCGCAGAACTGCCCAGAACTTATTCAACAGCCAAAAATCTTTATTTTCCAGGTTATATAAACTGCTTTTAGATTTTGCCCAGTTAAAGTTTGCTTACTAAGCCTGGTATCTATGATGGCTTTATTTAAAGTATGATTTCTTTTATATTATTTAATAGTATCACAAGCTAGATATATTCGTAAACAGCTTTTACATTTTATTTGAAGACTTATTTTTTAAATGAAATGTTTCCTGCCCCCCCCCCCCCCCCCCCCCCCCCCCCAAAAAAAAAAAAAACATTAGCTGTAAATGTTTGGTTTGTTTTGTGTCATTTCTATGTTCTAACATATGTATAGTATTTTTAACTCTTGATCAATGCTGATTTATTTTGAAAAAAATGAAATTATATGACACTGACGAGGACTGGTTGAAGGGTTGCCTAGTGCAATTTTCATTTCAATAATCTTGCTATTATCTTTCCTATTCAGTTGACGAAAGACGGAGATTTTTTTATCTATTTGAATTTCTTTGATATGCAATTTTCCAATTTCACTTTCCGCTATATAGATGATGTTCTCTCACTAAATAATTTGGTGACTATGTTGAACGCATCTATCCCATCGAACTTGACATAAAGGATACAACAGATACAGTTAAGTCTGCCTCATATCTTGCCTTACATCTAGAAATTGACAATGATGGTCGGTTGAAAACAAAACTTTACGACAAAAGAGATGATTTCAGCTTCCCAATTGTGAACTTTCCATTTCTATGTAGCAACATTCCAGCAGAGCCTGCATACGGAGTATATATCTCCCAATTGATACGATATTCCAGGGCTTGTATTTTCTATCATGATTTCCTTGATAGAGGGTTGCTGCTCACAAGTAAGCTATTAAACGAAGCGGTGACGTTGAAATCGTCCCTTTGTAAATTTTACGGACGCCATCACGAGTTGGTTAGCTGTTATGGAATATTCGTTTCACAGGTGACAACGAATATGTTCCAATTGTCGAAATTACAATCCCGTCCCCTTTTCCCCGAATGTGACCTACCGAATTAGACTATCACTGGGTTTGTACTCACATGAGCAACACGACGGGTGCCACATGTGGAGCAGGATCTGCCTACCCTTCCGGAGCACTTGAGACCACCCCCAGTTTTTGGTGGGGCTCGTGTTGCTCAGTCTTTTGTTTTCTATGGTGTGTTTTGTGTACTGTTGTTTTGTTTGTCTTTTTCGTTTTTAGCCATGGCGTTGTCAGTTTATTTTCGACTTATGAGTTTGAATGTCCATTTGGTATCCTTCGCCTCTCTTTCCTAAATGCAATGATTTTTTAACATTTTATTTGTTATTGATGGCTATGATTGTGACATTGTGATTATCTGTTTTCCGAAAACATGCATTAAAAGAAATAAAGTGACTAGTCTACAATTTTTCATTAAAACGAGGGTTCATTCTTCAATTTAAAAAGAAATACAAAAACTGAGTGAATTGCAGGATTTTAAGAATTCATAGATCCATCGTATAAACTTATTCATAAACATAATAAATTAAACAGTGTAGTAAAAAACAAATGTTTGTTATCGGTATTTACATAGATTTTGTTTTGATAAATAAAAACATTACTAAATATGTGTTGCTATACAGTTATGAAAACTTATGATCCTATATCCTGTCGATACTATTCATTTATATTTTTGGCATTGCATAAGTTCACGCTTTTCTAAGACAATTTATGATGTCCTTACACTAAATCAGTTGGATAAGAACTGATTGATACTGTAAACTTAGAAAACGTAATTCATTTATTTGATGTAGTTGGCATTGAACTAGCTTTCAGTATCCAAAGATCGGTTACCGTATTTTTTTACTTTTGTCTTTATGTTGATAGCTTTTATTTTATTTATTGTTACCAATCATTTGAGTTATGCCTTTTCAAACTGAAAACTAGTTCAGTGGTTGTCTTTGGTTCATGTCTGTTATATTTGTGTTCCGTAAATTGTTGGGTTTTTTTGGTACGGTTGCCTATAATTGCTTACATTCACTTCATTTGAACTTTGGTGAACAGTTGTCTCATTGGCAATCATTCCACATCTCCTTATTTTTATATATTCATATTTTATTTATATACCAACAAAGTTGATTTTACTGACTTATACAATTTAATTCAGTGTTCTAGAAGAGCAGCCTTAAGATATGGTGGTAACTTTAAAGTTGAAGAAGAGAAGAAAGAAAATTATATTCCTTATGGTTTAGAAACTGTCCGTATTCCCAATGAAGCAGATTTCCTTGCAGTTTATTCTACGTCATTAGGTTTGTATTTCTATATTGCGTTTGTGATATAATTTTAATCGATAAAATTATTATTTACTTCTCAATTGAATATTATACATGTTTATGCTCATACCCCACATTTTTTTTTATCTCTGGTTAGATCTACAATGGTGAAATCGATATTTATCTATACATTTTTGTTTAACATTCAGTGATGGATTATGAGAGAAAAGGTCGAGGGTTGATGATAATTTGGGAAAATTACAACAATTTAGATTATTCAAAATGATAATTATACCATTTAAACTGTTTGTTCAATGTAGCATTTTTGTTCCAACAACTGTTGATCTTGAAATGCTGTAAATACATTCTGGTAAATAGTTTTAGTTTTACAAGTAATAACATTACTGAAATTATTCAAAACTTATATATATCTAGTTTATCGGGTTGATCAGATTTGCTTTCAAATTGAAACACTTAAGTTCTTGTTAATAGATTTGATCAATTTGATTTTCTAACAGAAATCTAAAAACATTGATTGAGGTGAATATTTTTAGGTTAAAAAAATCTAGTTTTTAAATCGCATTAAAGATGCCTGACTTATTATTTGTTACGCACGTATCGTCTACACAGAACTCGTCAGTGGCGCTCGAATCAAAACATTAAGAGAAAGTCCTTTTTAACAAAATTCGATTAAAAGTCATCAAAATTTGAAAATTAACCTCACGAAAGCATCGATTTTCATATCTTTCACTTTTTACCAAAAGATTTTGAACATTTTAAAATCGCATTTCCATTTTAATTCGATTTTTTATGTCGTTTTTATATATATATATATATATATATATATAATGTTCCTTTTCTAAGAACCGAACCAAGTTTAATTTCTTAATGACTTATTGTTTATCGAGACATAAGGTGTCCCATAACGCCAAACACTATGCTTAATTTCATCCATTCGATTCGTCTTGTCTAAAGCTTTTAGTAGTAATTCAACTTTATTTTGTCCTTTTTCGATTTCATGATTAAAGTGTAAATGGAGCTATTTTGTATGCTTTCAAATATTTACTAGAACATGTTTTCCAACAGGTGACAGATCATATGGTAGTACAGAGGGATCATCGCCATTTTTATGTCAACTGATGAAAGAGCTACAGGAAATGAAGAAGGATGATGATATTTACACAGTTTTGACCAAAGTGAATAACAAAGTTATGAGATTTGAGCCTGGCAGTATAGATAGTAAAGATATAAGGCAGATGCCATATTTTGTATCCCACCTTACGAAAGATTTGTATCTGAAACAGATAAACTAGATGCATGATGCACTTCCACAAGGACTAATAAATAAGGCGTTACACTAGACATTAAAGATCAATCCATAATCTATCAACATTCGTTATATAAAAATAAAAACTGTGTTGGTTTGGTTCACTATTATATTTAAATAAGAATGTAAAATACTTCAAAAGTTTTATTATATAGAATAAGCTGATATCTGAAACACTTATGTTAAATAGTCATATGCAATTTTTCTCAATTTAATTTGTATCAATTATAATTATATTACACAGATTAGAACAAATCTTTCAAAAAGTATATAGAAAATGAATACTCTTTATAAAAATTTCTACAGTTCGAACATTAATTACAGTCTTTCATGTTTGGGTGTTATTGTTGTAAATGTTTTGTTTAGTCAAAGAACAGTAAGTAAAATTGGTATGATACTGATTTCAATGCGAATGACATAGGGTGTACTCGACATAAATATTTGTAATTATCAATATCATAATTCCTTGAACTGTTTTTTGTTTGTTTGTTGTAAATATGTTAGATATGAAAACTAATTTCTATAATATTGCTCATTTGTAGATAAAGCACGTAAAATCGGTGAACACTTGCTAAAAATTATCTCTAGATTGTTTCCTTAGAACTATCCATATAACTTACTTAAAAACGACAATTAAAAAAACTTTAGGTTAGTTACGAAATATAAAAAGATTGATACATTTGTCCTTGAATCAATTTGTTCTCATGAGGTAAAAATAATTAGGCAAGCTAGAAATTACTTCATATAGATCTATTAGAAATAAAGATGTCTAGCAACAGCATATCAAATTTTATAAAAAAATATAAAAAAAGACGAACAAGTCCTCAAACACTACATAGAAAAATAAAGACTGAGCAACAATAAACCCATCAAAAAAACTTAGGGTGAACTCGTGTGTCCCGGAAGAGAACAGTTCCTTCGCCACATGCGCAACCTGTCGTATTTGGTTTTCCAAATGTAAATTGATAATTCGGAAAATTAAGAAAATTTTTCACCTTTTTTAATTGTATTCTATACAAATGAGCATATAGTTCAAACTATTCATTCCATATCTAACTTGCAAACATAAATTAAAAAAAAAGTTATTTATTTTAACATGCCAATAATTAGTAGTCTTGTAAAAACTACTTTACCGGATTAATGTAAATATATTTGAACTACATTTTTTCAATTGTATATATAATTGTATGCATTTTTTAGAATATAATGTTAAGAAGATATTATCAAAAAATGCTTCGTGAAATAAAAATTCAATATTGGCCAATATCTTCAGTCTCCCTTTATAAAAATCAAAAAAAAAAGCATTTCCGATGGGCTAAAACTATTGCATCTTGACCGATATTGAATTCCATACTTTCTCCTTAAAGTTTGTTTTGCTGTTATGAGTGTCCAAGTTAAACGATAGTTGCAGGCAATGAGACGACATATACACTAGAAGTTGGAAATATGCATTGCGTCCTTTCGGCAGGAATCTTAGCTACCTGAATTGGATGCAGTAATGTGAGGGAATTGCATGAACTCAAACATAAACGATACCGAGTAAGCTTTTTCTGCTATGTATGCATCATCCGCCATACCAATCCACACCCAGTCAGAATCGGGAATAGGACATTATATGTTGTTATACAGATTAAACGACCATACCAATCCACACCCAGTCAGAATCAGGAATAGGACATAATATGTTGTTATACAGATTAAACGACCATACCAATCCACACCCAGTCAGAATCGGGAATAGGACATAATATGTTGTTATACAGATTAAACGACCATACCAATCCACACCCAGTCAGGGAATAGGACATAATATGTTGTTATACAGATTAAACGACTTTTCTGGAACTTATATCTTATGATCTAAGACCACTAATGAGTTATGACACAAATGCATGGTATCGGTCAACCAATTCGTATTGAAGACCCTAAAACTTATGTCGATTTCAGTCGTTTTTCCACATTACACTGTTGGGGCAGTAATTTGTGAAAGGAGCACAACCCAGTTAATGAAGTCCGTATAGAGTGAACATGCACGAGAGTAAAAGATGAAAACAACACTTTATAAATTTTATGCGTCCGAAGTGCTTTTCTGGATTTACCTTCATCAGGAACGTTTAAAGGCGAATATTTGAAAGCGCTAAGGATGTATAAAAACTAGCGATGTCAACGATACTCGAGTATTCGAGTATCGCTCGGTAGTACCGAGTATCGAATACCAAAACGAAACTCGACTAATCAGTTTCCTGTAAGAATATTGCTGTCTTCTATATATAAAATTGATCTTCTTGAGAACCTCTTTCGGAAAATTAAATAGACATCACTGGTTAATCATACTAGTAAATAAAGTACCTTTTGTTTCGAATTCTTGTGCTAAATTGGCATTTAAAATGCCTCCGAAAATACGTGACCTATCCCTATAGGCTAACACTTTAAACTAAACATGTCTTAGCCATTCCGTCACATCGGTACCGTCAGAGCAAATATTTTCGACTGCAAGACTGTGTTAGTTACAAAATTGCGAAACCGACTGTCCCCAATAATAGTTGACAAGAAAATGTTTCCAAATAAAATGAATTTTTTGCATCCTCTGGTGACCCTCAGTGAAAAGTTAAACTTCTAATCAGGTTACATCCTGGTTTGCCTACTTTTAATTACCGCAATTATCAAATGGTTATATAAACAAACAAAAAAACAAATGGTATAGTCTTTTCCAGTTAACTTATGTTGCTATTTTATATGTACATATAGCTTTGTAAAATTCTATAGGATTAGTTTGTATGCAATTGGTGCATATTAAAACGTATTTTTTTCTTCATACATTTGGTTGTAAAATTTTCATTGAAAAAAATAAAATAACAAAAAACCGAACTCCAAGGAAAATTAAAATCGAAAAGTCCTTATCAAATTGCAAAATCAACAGCTCAAACACGTCAAACGAATGGAAAACAACTGTCATATTCCTGACTTGATACAGCCATTCCCTTATGTAGAAAATGGTGGATTAAACCTGGTTTTATAGCTAGATAAACCTCTCACTTGTATGACAGTCACATAAAATTCCATTATATTGACAACAATGATTTGATTCTTTGAAGCAGAAAAATGAAAATGAATAATAAATTGATTTTGATATATATTTTTAAAAGCACTAAAACAATTAACATTGTCAATATTACATAAATATCATTAGCACTGAAATTAATCATTCATAATGCATTTAAAGCATCAAATATGATATGCAAACATAACATTGGAAACAATTACAAATTTCTTGTACATAAATGTCTTTAATTTAAGTGCAGAACTATAACCTAAAAAAATGTGTTATAATAAATTAAGATAAAGATGAATAGATAGAAATCTTATTACAATTATTTTTTTTATTAGTGTACGACTATTTCTTTTATTTCATAATCTCATTTAAAATTCTTATGACATTTATCTCTTTTTTAATTATATTTATAGTTTATATTATAATATTTTGTCCTTTTTAGATCTCAATATTAATATTCTTTTAACATTTATCTCTTTTTTTAATTACAAAAATGTAAATTTATAGTTTTTGTTATGATATTTTTCCTTTTTAAATCTCAGTATTGAATCAATTTTCAATAATAAATATATAGATATAGGAAGATGTGGTACGAGTGCCAATGAGACAACTCTCCATCCAAGTTACCACTTATAAAAGTAAACCATTATAGGTCAAGGTACGGCCTTCAACACGGAGCATTGGCTCACACCGAACAGCAAGCTATAAAGGGCCCCAAAAAATTACTAGTGTAAAACCATTCAAACGGAAAAACCAACGGTCTAATCTATATAAAAACGAGAAACGAGAAACACGTATGAACTACATAAACAAACGACAATATGTATTCTTTATAAGATTTTACGCCTTTGTAAACATCAAATGTATCTTCTTAACGAATACCAAATACTATTGTTTGATATGGTTTTTCCTTGTTGCAATTTTTAAAGAGGTGTTCATTAAATTATATTGATTAGATTATTGTTTTTTTTTTTTTTACTTAATTAGCAT
Source organism: Mytilus californianus (assembly GCF_021869535.1). NCBI lineage: Eukaryota > Metazoa > Mollusca > Bivalvia > Mytilida > Mytilidae > Mytilus > Mytilus californianus. Next base: position 9,985,950 of record NW_026262581.1, read on the forward strand.
TTGTAGGTAATGAGCTATTAATGGTGTGTAATTCTTTATACCAGATACTTATAATGTAGATGGATTTTCGTCCGTTAAACAACAAACCACAGAATGTAAAATACGTATTTTTGTGTTTCCGTGTTGTAGATATATTCCCGAGCGAGTACTCGAGTATCGCTCGATAAAATCAACGAGTACTCGATTAGTAATTGTTCACCGAGTTGACATCCCTTATAAAAACCGAACCAGTTGAAGAGCTATATGACCAATAAGAACTAAAAAAGCCAAATCCATCGAAGGACAACTTTGCCTTAGAGAGTTGAAAACTTAGTTTCGTAGTTTCTTAATGATTTATGAATTTATAAACAGATAATTTAAGAAGGATTGGTGATAAATCATTCCGATACCGAAGTTCTAAAATGTTAATTAAGATATGAATACGCCATATGAGGGGACAGATGGTGTGTTTCTCCTGAAAACTGGGAAATTGACAATTGGAAAGTTTAAATCATCGCGTTTGGCATAGATTCTAGTTTGAAGTCATCCATCTGTGTCAATATCGAGGAAAAGATTCCGATATAAACAGACATTTTTGTGTCGGTAGTCTCATTTTATTTGGAGTTCACTGAGAGATATGAGTTTCAAGTACCAACTGTAAAGTGGTTATTGTTATTGAGTGACATGATATCATCAATATATCTGAAATTGAAATTGGAGAACTTTGCAAAATACCTTTTCCTCGTTGACTTTTAGAAGGTTCTGTATGAATTAGCTTCATCTGAGTAAAAACCAGTCGGCCAGTATGGATATAGTACATATTGGACTACCGGCGGTTTGTTGAAATATCAATCCACCAAACGTAACAAGTATGGTGTCGATCAAACAGTCCAGCATTTTGATAATATCATCTTTGGTGTATTTGTTGTTGGAATCACTATGGTTCTCAAAGTAAGATTTTGCATGGCCTAAAACAAGAAACTTGTCCATGTGTCTACGATTCCCAATGATGAACAAAAAGTTCTGTTTAATTTCAATTGAGCATGGTGAAAAGTAGTGTAAAGCGTAGACAAATCAAAAATTTTGATATAACAGCAAAATTGTAAAAGTATATATTACAGTTCACCAGTAGGCTCTAAACAGATAATGTTTATTCCAACAGTACTTTTGAAATCCAACAGATGAAAATTTTAGAAAGTTAGAAATTACCACAGATAATTATTTTACTAAAGAATAATAACAGTCCACAAAGTAATAGCACATTATGATATTTAAAATTGAAATGAATGTTCCCTAAATCTCGCTATATATAATAAAGTTCAAATTTTAGATAATCTTGAAAGTTCTATGCGTATGGCGTACCAAATTATTATTGAATTCATAACGGTGTGGACGACACCATTTCTTGGCGCGCTCATGTCATCAATTGCCTGGGTCAGATTAGGTGAACGTTCGTCTGTAACGCCCACTTATCACGTCGTATTTATAATAGACATTTAAACTGTGGGGTCGCCAAAGGTTCTCAATACCTAAACATTCTTTACTGGCGTGTTTGTTAAGTTTCGAAAAAACATTTTTTTTTAACAATATCGTACGTTCTTTAACCATAAAAATAAATTTAACTAGCATTAAAAGTAGCAATGCATGTGTTGTTAGCTATTATTTTTTTCGGACTTCAAAACGATTTCACGATTGCGTTTGTCTATTTTTTTACTTAATACCTTTCAACTTTTATCTTGTCTAAAATTTTATATTAGAACGAATGCATGATAAACTTTAAATCTTTGAGCAATTACATAAAAAAACAAAATATGCTTTCGCACGGTCTTTTTCGTAATTGGAAGATATTGGACAGTAAAAAGCTATTTGGACCAAGCCTTATGTAATTTGCATTTCTTTATGAAAAAGGTAAAATTCAATTCCATATCTATTATGTGTTACAGTAATTTAATTACAAATTAACAGGTCTTAACCGGAAAGCTAGAAAAAAATCGAATTATAGCATTGCCGACGTTTATCTGACTGACTTGGCAATTGGACTATGTACTAGTATTGAAAAATATTATCTAGGAAAATGGAACTTTTCTGCTAAGTACTATCAGTAACCATCAGTTTTCTGCGTACTGTATTGTACACTGTATTTCGTATATTCATGTTTTCTTTTGTTAATGGAGTTGCCTGTCTATGCCTGTCTTTGTAGGAGTGATTGTTTTCATTGACATCTCAAGTTTACCGTGCTCGTTAATAATCTAAAACCAAGACTTGCATTATAAAAATGTCAAAAGAAACATTGATTTTGTATTGTCAAACATACATCTAAGACAAAGATAAGGACTTTAATTCACGAGGTCATTAATTTCAATTAAAAAAAAAGGGTGTTGACCAAAGCCATAGTACGGATCATTTGCCCGTTTCCATGCGAGTTCCGTGTTTTTTCTCCCGCTTTCTTCTTCATCCACCAAACTTTTAATCCCAAATGAACATTGCTGTATACTATATTTAGTTTGGATTTATTGTATTGTACAAAAATTAGGTCGTTATTTTTCTCGTGTTTGTAATGTCGAGGCCTTTTGTAGCTTGCTATGCGGTGTTGGTATCGCTTATTGTTAAAGATCGTACGGTGACCTATAGCTGCTTACTTTTACGTCTATTGTCACTGGTGGGTAGTTGTCTAATTGGCAATCATACCACATCTTTTTACTTTTATATGCAGTTATGTCTGTAAGACTTAAAGACTTTACTACGAAATAATTGTTTGGACTTATAAGAATGACCGTTTGATCGATTAATGAGCTGTTGTACTGGATCGAAGACCCATTGAACACGAGTACAAAATTTATTTAAACAAATAATAGAACGGATGCATGGTTGTGTGTAGCAATTGATTGTTCTACTGATGTAGTGAAAAAAATGTATATTCTTAGCACAAATGTGCCACGGTGGCCGAGTCGTCTAAGTATTCGAACTACTTATCACTTGTCTGTCATTTAGTTATTTAGATATATCTATAGATATATACATAAATAGAGACAATTGAACTGTGCAGTACTTGAATATCCCAGATAAACTGATCATATGAGTCTTTTATATGACTATATGATTCAAACGATGATCCATGCGAAATATATCCGATCAAAAGGAAGAAAATGATTTCCGCAGCTCTTTTCAAAAACAAATACTACGCATTGAATAAATGGTGGATTACTTTTAAATGATCACAACGTGGGAGTATTTTTTCTCATAAGATTGTTTGTAAAATAACCCATCAACTTTAAGTGTTTTACAATGAAAATCGAAATGTGTAAATATATTTTTTAATTATTTAATGATATTAGCTCTGAACATTTATTATTCTTTTAAATGAAACTGCTGATTCCCTGCCCTGTTTTGGCTATACTTTTTGTCATTTTTAGTTTATTAAATCGTCGTATTTTTAATAAAGTTTGGATTTTCGAATATTTTGGCCTCGAGCATCACTGAAGACACAATTATTGTCGAAATAAGCATCTGGAGCATATACTATACATGATTTTGTCGCATGAACAAAAAATCGATTGAGTGTGCAAAAATGATATTCGAATTTCAACAAAAAAATCACTACATTTAAGCGACAGCAGTTTACCGATGGTCAAATCGCGTAAATCGATTATAAAGAGACAAATTAAGATTCCAAATGAAAACTGATGGAATCGCAAGACAGGATATAATTGTCTCATGCCATACATGCATCACCAGCCATGGAAATCAACCTTCTGTCAAAATGTGACAATCGGGAATAGAACACGATCGGTAAAATTCAGATCAGACGACTATACTGATGTCTACAGAATTTAGACCGCAAAAACATGTCGCTAATGAAGTGTAAAACATTTATTATGTATCATTATACATAAACAGGTATTTAACATTACTAATAGTTTTACACGTACAAACTATTGTTGATTGCATGAAGGAGTTGTAACCTTCTTTCCTAATTATGTACGAATAATTTTTTTTTGATATATCTCAATGATAAAGAAGTTTCGGTTCAAAGTTTTGTAACATTCCATTAAGGTCCATTTATTATAAAAATAATTAAAAATGAGAGAAAAAAATATATTTTCGAAATTTCTCTTCATATGTTTTCCATCTATTATTACATAGAAACTTCTGTCGAATTTTTCATACACTTCTACGGAGATTTGTTGAGGTCTAAAAACCGTTAACCTTAGAGTGTATATAAATAAAAAAGGACCATCTATCAGTAAAATACAGATAAATGAGGAAAAAATATTGTAATTGTTTTCCTCTGGATACTGTCTTTTCATCATAAGCTTAAGAAAGCATTTGTCCCAGTTTCTGAAATTTCATGAAAATTTGACAAAGTTGTTGCGGTTTAAAATATTTGAACAAAGTTTAACAAAAATACTGAATATAGAATGGGAAGTCCATAAAAATTGACAAAATAAAAATCTATCAATCAACGGAACAAGTGAAAAACAACTGCCATATTCTTGACTTGGTACAGGCATTTTCCGATTACTTTATAATGTTTATATCAAATGTTTACTGCAAAAGTCAATTTATAAGTGAAATATGAAAAAGTGAGAAAACAAATCTAAATTTTTATCTATATACTGTCTGTTGATAGTAAGGGTGGCGCTGGCCTAGATCATGTAGGTTTCTCAAAGTTATTGAGGTCTCAAACACTGTAACTGCAGACTCAATTGTAATGTTCACGACACTGACGATGGAATGTATAATTGCTTATGTCTCACTTCCGCGAATTTCATTGCAGGCAAGAAAATAAAACCAATTCTTTAAACTTTAAACTTCATTTTTCTTTAGTATTCCAAAGGTTTTCTTGGCATCTAAGAGATGATGATTTTATTTGATCTGAAAAAACGACAATATTGATAATATACTTAATCAAGTGAAAGGAGGAAAGGTCTTTTTTTCTTAAATTAACCTCTTCGTTTGTCTGTTACTAGGTCGTTTCGGCAGTTTGTCAAAACAATATTTCTTACTAATTTAAAGACAACAAACGAAACAGCATACGAATTTCTTTTAATGATTGCTTTTCATTTTATTTTAATTTCAAGGGATTTTATCAACATTTACTTCTATAGAATGTAGACCATAGAATATGTGAACACTAATATCTAGAAAGCCGTTTTTGTTTGTTCGGCAACTTGCTCCCAAAGGCAATAAATTGGAACGCCCAAAGCCAAAGATTTTGAAGCTAAGGATGTACGAGTACCGAATATATAGTTATCAAAGGTACCAGGATTATAATTTAAGACGCCAGACGCGCGTTTCGTCTGCAAAAGACTCATCAGTGACGCTCAGATCAAAATAGTTATAAAACAAGTGAAGCCCTATATGACCAAAAGGGACCTAAACATTATAGCCAAATCCATCTTATATCAACTTTTTGCCAGAGAGAGAACCTTAATTTCCTAATAATTTATAAATCTATAAACGGACAATTTAAGAAAGGCATGTTTCAAATAAATAAAGCTAAAATACTTTAAGAACACTTTAATTGGTTATCAAAGGTACCAGGATTATAATTTAATACGCCAGACGCGCGTTTCGTCTACATAAGACTCACCAGTGACGCTCAGATCAAAATAGCTATAAAGCCAAAAAAGTACAAAGTTGAAGAGCATTGAGGACCCAAAATTCCAAAAAGTTGTGCCAAATACGGCTACGGTAATCTATTCCTGGAATAAAAAAATCCTTAGTTTTTCGAAAAAATTCAGTTTTATAAACAGGAAATTGATAAAAATGACTATATAATTGATATTTATGTCAACACCGAAGTGCTGACTACTGGGCTGGTGATACCCTCAGGGACCAAACGTCCACAAGCAGTGGCATCGACCCAGTGGTGTAAATAGTTATCAAAGGTACCAGGATTATAATGTAATACGCCAGACGCGCGTTTCGTCTAAATAAGACTCATCAGTGACGCTCAGATCAAAATAGTTATAAAGCCAAACAAGTACAAAGTTGAAGAGCATTGAGTACCCAAAATTCCAAAAAGTTGTGCCAAATACGGCTAAGGTAATCTATTCCTGGAATAAGAAAATCCTTAGTTTTTCGAAAAATTCAAAGTTTTATAAACAGGAAATTTATAAAAATATTCATAGTGTATAATTATACAATATGTTTAGTCTTTTTTCTATTTTGAGTAATTTTTCCAAAAGATCAAGATCTGTAAACTGCTCTCTGTGCAAGGAGACGCGTTTTCAGTGGTTTATGAAAGACGTTCGTGAAAAATGAATTGCTGCGGTTTTTCACTGAAGCAAATCGTTTAATTATGCCCACCGTACTCGACGTAAACTTTCAAATCTGCGGAAAACTAGCTTTTTCAGCAGATCACGCACTGTTGAGACAAACACTTTGCAAGATATGATGCTAATATCAATGGATATAATGGTTGAACACAAAGACAAATAGACTGGAAATGAAATTAGCACCAAGATCACATTGGCACTTTGGTTTGTGTTTGAGAATGAAAGAAAGAGAGAGAGAGAGAGGGGGTGGGGACTGTTTAACACAATATTTTAAATTATAAGATATAAATTGTACATTGGCAGTATGCATTGATAATTAAACTGGTTTTTTTTTTTAGTTTTAATGCGTTTCGTACATTTTTACATTTGTATCTATGATATTTGTTGCAAAAACTCTTATATATAGGGACAATTGTGGCATAGAATAATGCAGAAACACCTATAAAAAAAACAATTGTGTACCATAAATGCCGACGCCGGCTTAAAGTATAAAGTTGTTGCGAAACACGTTAAACTCCGAACTAAATAACATAAAATGCAACCTGAGGAAGAAAATTATGATGCTTTAACATTTGTTGGATACTCATATCCTTTATTCATAATCCTTCTTTGTATGAATCTTTGTATTCATGTTTGTGATAGTTTCAAGATTTTTATAGTGTGTACCGAAAGAACCAGTCGAAACAATATCAATAAGTATCTGTCGATAAAAGCTAAAAAAAAATATTTTACTCGTCATTGCTTAGATAATCGACAGCCAATTGGTTAATATGTTATGGCTTAGACTTTCTTACTTGTAATTCGTTTTAAATAATGAAAAACCGTGTTAAACAATGGTTAAATTAATTTCTTTTAACCCATCAAAATTAAAAATACCAACGTTTATGTTTAGTAGAATATTTCCTTATTTGTTACGTCTATTTCATTGAATAGGTAAGATATCAATTTAGTGAAGATGGAAATAATATAGAGATTAATGACTGTATTTTTTGAAAGGGGAAAGAAGGATTTACTCGAAAAAAAAACATTTATTAACATCAGTTTAAGATTTTTCAGTTAATAGGAAATTAGCAACTCTAGCAGTCAGTCCCTCCATTTGTTAGAAAAACCGAGAACTGAAGGCAAAAAACTATATTTTTTTTTTTCAAAGGTGTTTAACCAGTCACTCTATAATTTTATATAGGAATTCAGTTTTTGATATTACGGTTTATCTCATTTATAAGATAAATCAATTTAATGAAAGAGATTTGATTAATTTCTTTACTTTTCCGTAAAGAACTATTGCATCATTCTCATCCGTATCTTGTTTCCCGCTAATTAACATCACGTGACTCTTAAGCCTAACATTAAACTAGCCACTCTTGTAGATAAGTTTCAAAAAGACAATCGTCAAAATATCAATGACATCCACATTTCACATTCTAATATTTTCATCAGCCAGGACCAGCCAAGAAACAAATAAAAAGAACAAACAGAGACCACTCGATCCTATGCCATCAACACGAGGACCACTTCCAGCTTCATCAGACATGGATGTGCGAAGATCACAGAACAATGCAATTACAAACTGTACATAATGAATGAGTTTTTCAAGGACAGCAACAGCTTCAGATTTGTCAGTGGCTCATGGACTTGTGATTAATGTCATGGCAGACTCAAATCATCAGGAGCCCCCATTCATTTCATTCAGGATCCAGCAAGAGACACCACAAGAAAGTCAACGACGCAACGAGGAAAACATCCGTGACAGGAATTTCTGATACAATGACTTCAAAACCTGGTAATACCGGTTTGCAGATTTCGTCAAACAATAATCTTGGTATGTTGAAAAATTATGTATCTAATCAATTTGATTCACAAGGGTCGGGAGCTTTTTATAGTTCTTTTGATACTCGTTTACAAGTGGACCAATCCCCTTTATATATTTCAAGTGGTTTCGATCCTATCTCATCTCACATTCCGGTAAAAAAAATATGGAACGGTGAGTTCATTAACCTGAATATATTTTTTTTAATCTACTCAAGACCTTGTAAACGAGCAAAATTTATAGGGTGAAGTGGCAGTAATGGGGGTGTTTTGTTATTCAAAAGAAAAGTCCCATCAAAAGTATTAATGTATGGACCTCCGCCTTCATGATTTATGGAAGTGTAATGTTAGAAAAATGTCCTGACAAAGGTCTTGAGTTTTTCAAATACATGCAAACGGTCAGAATAGCAGTCTCAAGGGGTTACTCTGGAGGCTGGATTCAATTAAAAGCTCATAAGAAATCTTTCGGGAAAGATTTTTAAAACAATTATTTATATAATGTCACTCATTTAATTTACTATGCCTTGAGCAATGAGAATTGTGATTGCACTATTTATGTACAAATATTCTGTAAATCATAATAGGTCGTTTAAGTATAATAATTACCTTCAACATCTTCCTAATTCTCGTAAAAATTAAACAACAAAAATACCGAAAGTCCCTTAACAATTGGCAAAATCAAAAGCTCAAACACATCAAACAAATGAATGATACACACACATATAGCGCGATTGTTATCAGAAGATTATACACATGATACGCGACGGCAATAAGTGCTCATTTCATTAACAACCCTTATTGAATGTCCACTTTTTCAAATTTTTATCATCTACTTTCAGTTTATGTATTTTTTACTTCCTTGTTCCCTCTACTTCTCGGATATTCAACATAGTTTTCTAGTGCAGGTAATATACTGTTTTAACCGCAATATAAATATACAGTTGTACCCTTCTTATAAGTTGGTTATCATACTTTTGAATTTGTTGATTTGAATAAAAATAAGAGAGTTATAAAAGGTTGATTAATGTGTGAGTGTTTCATCATGGCTCTTGTTTGTCAACTTATCTTCAAAAATTGTGTGATAACCGTTTATTTCGTTTTGAAGGTGTTGTCACTATGCTAAAGATCAATTATATTACTTAGAGTTAATACACACCTTGATGAAAATTCGCATCACCTGTTTGTAAGTTTACCTTGAAAGAATTCTTACGCTCAAAATTATGCACGATAATGCCATCGAACATAGATAAAGGCAACAGTAGTATACCGTTGTTCGAAATTCATAAATCGATTGAGAATAAAACAAATCCGGGTTACAAACTAAAACTGAAGGAAACACATCAAATATAAGAGGAGAACTACGACACAACAGACACACAACATTAAAATGTAACACACATAGAGAAACGAACTATAATATAACAATGGCCATTTTCCTGACTTGGTACAGGACATTTTAAGAAAAAAATGGTGGGTTGAACCTGGTTTTGAGGCTAGCCAAACCTCCCACTTTTATGGCAATGTTAAATATAACATTAAAATAGATATGCACGAGAAAGATCTTAAAATTAAAAACTCAATGGATACCCCATATCCTTTGTTTTTCTATCAGATTGCTTAAGTAGCCTCTTATATGATACAAATTTCAAAAGACCAATGGAATAACGTCATAATACATAAATTTACTTATCATGAAAGAAAAATACAAACGATACTTTACATTACAGGCAATAGTTATCATAATTTACCGATGTTTAAATCCATTAAGAATATACTAATTAGAGTAAAACACACCAGAGGGAATCGTACGAACTCCAAACATCGCATCAGGGAAGTCGACAGGGTGACTTTTCATATGAAAAATTAAAACTTTACTGTTGGAATGTTGTTTTATTTAAATTGAAGGTTCACATTTAAAGTAAAATTCCGTTCTTTTTTTTAAAGTTTTATTCTCAGCCGACTCTCATAGCTTATGTCTCGCAATAAGTCAAGATATTGGCAGACTTAACTGTAGTATCTTGTATCTCAAGTTCGATTTGATTGAAGCGTTCAACATAGTAACAAAACATTGAAATATTTAGTCAAAGTACATAATTTTTATAGCGAGACGAGGCACACAGTTTGTTCCTATTGGAATCCCGATTGTCTGTTGAAATTAACGTCCTATAAATGTAACAAATATGCTGTCAAAAAACTCCAAGTAACTAGATGACGCAGTTTCAGAAAATACTTGTTCCGTCAAAGTAGATATTTTTTAAAGTCTGATGTATTCCTTCATAAAACACGATACTGTATCTATATTAGCAGCTTTTTAGGAATCAAAGTTGGACTAAGGAATACTAATGTAAAACATAGAGAAGTCAAATGTTACATACTATTGCGAACTGAACTTTTACTTATGCATATATTACCTAAAAATATGCGTGGTTTGTGAGGCAACTTTATTCACGAAGTATAACCTTTTAATATGTATCGCCAAATAATTCTTAAAATTAATGTTCTAAATGATCTTAAGTCTGAACATGTAATGGTTTGACGTATTTTGCAAAAACCCTTTGTAATATTTTTACGTTTTTATTGTTAATGAATGGAAAAAAAAACACCTTACGACAATATTCTCAAACATTTGATAACGTCACTCTCAAGACCTGTCTCCTGACAAGAATGTAATATCTGCCACTTTTGAGAAAAATTAACATATTTCAATTTATAGTGCAGATTTTTTTTCCATTGGATGTTTGATGTTGGCGTTTAGCTCTGTAATGAACTTCATACAGCTATAATCCTATAAATCTTAACTTAACTGTGTTTCTTTTTATTTTTGGCCATGACGTTGTCAGTTTGTTTTCGATCTATGAGTTTGACTGTCCCTCTGGTATCTTTCGTCCCTCTTTTATATCTGTTATAAGTAATTTGTATAATTTATACTTTTAGAAATTGCAAAAACAGAAAAATTGAATGCTACAGGATATCTTTGTGAAGAAAAGACATTAAAATACCCAATTACCAAGATGGCAGAACGGTACATGTTGAATTTTTTTTCCATTTTTGCCTTTACCAATTTCTTCTTCAAAATATCATACTAATTATTTTGAACACACGCTTATTGAATTACATTTATATTATTAGTCTTCTTATTTTTGAATTATCATTGGTAATCACAATAAAATTCTCCATGTAAAATGTAATGGACCAAAAGACTAATTTCTACTTTTGAAAATAAAAAATTCATTGCAATGAAAAGCGTATAATTAATTATAAGGTGGAAGTCGAATCATTTGATAGAGTCTTACAAATGTTCAGGTTGATTGAACAGATGGACATCTAAAAACACAAGAACGTTTGGGTAATCATGATCATGCTCATTCACATGTAGTTTATTGTACAGACATGTGTCCTTGTGTAGACAAATACTTCATTGAAATAACCACAAGGAAAATTTAAAAGATTTCATTTTAAGTAAACAATGCAACACTGAAAATTTCTGCTGGTGTTCAATTATTATTACCTTTGAACTATTTTTTATTTACAAATGTATCTAATGATTTTTCTGTTATAGTAACACAAAGGAAGGAATAATATACAAAAGCCATTTGGACCAAGAAAGTTATACAATAAGATCTGGAATAGCAGTTGTGATCAATAACACAGAGTTTGATGCCAGATTAGGTTTATCCGATCGTCCAGGAAGTGATGTGGATGCTTCATCTCTATTCCAAAGATTCATGGAACTTGGTTTCGAAAGTGATCTTATGAATGATGCCAGTAAGGAAGACTTGGTAGAGAAGTTACAAGAAAGTAAGTCTGAAATGGCAATTACTTGTAAATTTGTGTATAAAATGGGATTTTGTTGTTCCAACCTTTTGTATAGCCAGTCAAGGTCGTTAAAAACTTCCATCATCAACCAACCTTTTGAACTATTTTTTTATTTCACGATGACACTTTATAGCTTTTGATAGTTCGCGTGTTTACGTTCATTTGGACGTCACCATTTAGTTTTGTAATATCGTAGTCAATGGAAAATATTTATAATTTGATTGATAGATTTTAATTCGCCTTTGTTGTATATGTTACAGGCATTTTCTTAATTCAGACATTTTGTAGAATGCCTGAAAACTTTAGCTATTTTCTAAAATGCCTGTAACATTTAGGTATTTTGTATATTGACTAATTTGATCAGGCATTTTACACAATGCCTAGAAAAATTTAAAGTCATTTTACAAAATGCCTGAATTATTGTATAGAATGAAATGTTCACAAAAACTAAGCCATTGAAAGTAAAGAGCTACACAGCAGTTTATCTGTGATATTTACTGAAGTATAAGCTTGCATTTAAAAGCGATTTGATTATCAAAAATAAATTCTACTGAATTATTTAAAATTCCCACAAGTACTAAACTCCACAATTATTTGTTATTTCATAAAATATTTGGATGGCAGGTTCTGTTACAGATTTTTATTTACCTTAGTTCATCACATTGTAAATACATAAGAATGTCCTCGAGGCAGTGAAGATGGAGATTCTGGGGAAAGGGGGACGGGATTGTAGTTACAACAATTGGAACATACCCGTTGTCATCTGTGAAACGGATATTCCATGACGGTCAACCAACTCGCGATGGCGTCTGTAAAATTTACGAAAGAGACGATTTCAACTTCACCACTTGGAACTCTTGGTTTAATAGCTTCCTTGTGAGCAGTAACCCTCTATCAAGGAAATCATGATAGGAAATACAATCTCTGGAATATCGTATCAACTGGGAGATATATACTCCGTATGCAGGCGCTGCTGGGATGTTGCTTCATCGAAATGGAAACTTCACAATTGGGAAGCTGAAATCATCTCTTTTGTCGTAAAGTTTTGTTTTCAACCGACCATCATTGTCATTTTCTAGAACTAAGTCAAGATATGAGGCAGACTTAACTGAATCTGTTGTATCCTTTAGCTCCAGTTCGATGGGATAGATGCGTTCAACATTGTCATCAAATTTTGAATTATTTAGTGAGAGAACGTCATCTATATAGCGGAAAAAGAAGTTAAAGGATACTGCTATCTTCTTTTCTTTCTTCCTAAGAAGTTCATGTATGAAGTCAGTCTCATATGAATAAAGGGATAAGTAGGCAACAAGAAGAGTACAGTTGGTTCCCATGGGAATGCCTATTGTTTGTTGAAAAACACGTCCTCCAAACGTAACAAATATGTTAAGTATCCACAAAATTAATCAGAAATTTACTCTTATCAGTCATAACCCTCACCAGTGTTTTCAAAAACATCGATCACCTGAACTTTTTGGCTGCATTTGGAAAACTGTTTTAGTATTCTTGACCATGTGGACAATGTTACACTAGTTAATAATTTTTGAACATTTGTTTAGAAATGTATTATTAAGGGCTTAGATATTCATTTCTATGTTTATTTGGTTTTGTGTCCTTTAAGCTCCTGCCTTATTTTGGAAAACTACAATATTTGTTCGTATGCATCAGCTACGATGAGGATTTTACTCAAAGAAGCTTATTTCGTAATAGATATGATGCTGATTCTGCTGAATGGTCAACTAACACTGGCCGTTATGGTTTATATGGTATATGATCCTAATTCTGCTGAATGGTCAACGAACACTGGCCGTTATGGTTTATATGGTTATTTTATATGAACTCATGTTTATATATTCCATATTTGAGCTGGGTTTTTTTTTATTTTATCAATATTGTAAATGTTTAAAAAAAAAAAAAAAGGAGGAAACAACACTTTATAAATTCCATGTGCCCAAAGTACTTTCCTGGATTTGCCTTCGTATTGAACGATCAAAGCCGAATATTTGAAAGCCAAATATGTATAAGAACTGAAACAGTTGGAGAGTTAAATGACCGTAACGGACCTAAAAAGTATAGCCAAATCCATCTAAGGTCATATTTGCCTGAAGAAGTTGAAACTTTAGTTTCTTGATAATTCATAAATTTATAAATGGACAATTTAAGAAAGGT